>NC_140774.1:102425390-107425390 GCF_044657685.1 Stegodyphus dumicola | reverse complement strand
GGATGATCAGTGGCCACAGTATCATTTCAGTGCTGCATTAGCACTAAAATATAACTTCTAAAATTAGACAAAATAACAATCTTAGTTGGCATAGGTTTTTTAATAGAACTATAAATTCCGAGGGTGATCAGACACAGATCCCTCTTCTTCTGGAGCAAAAGGAAATATAATTCATGCTCAGTTTTAGACAAATATTTATGAATGTTTCTTAATATGGTGATGAAGAAGTGGGAATTTGAATTTATGTGTAATTTTAAAAATGCAAACAGAAAATACAAAATTACATTTCACTTCCATAAATTTGGGAATGATCAGGGGCATTATCTTAGGGCATGCAGCACATGCAGCACATGCCTGTAAATTCGAAAGAGTTTAAAAAGAATTATTATTTTTTAACTCATTTGTATAGTAAAATCCTTATTAATTACTTTAAATATATAGATTTGCATTGCTTCATTGATTTCATATAGAATTAGTAACCCAAAATGGAATGTGCTCCGAGTTATTGTATCTTTTCTAATTCTGCCTCTGCATACTATCTGTATGTCAGCATCATTAATGTAATAATGTGTTTCACAAAGGAAAAACTTTATCTCTCCTTTTCTTCCCCGACTGAGATTATTGATCTATTTTTCTCTATCTGTATGCTGTCTCAGCATAGCAATCAAGGAGAAAGAAATTGAATGTTCATTGTGTAGCTCAATTTATCTTACATTTTAGGCATTACTGTTATGCAAAAGCTTTTCTATTTCAAAGTTTGCAGTTAAGTTAAAAGATGTTTATTTAAAGATATTTATTCGTATTTCTGGGCTTCTTTCAAAATTCTGCATGATATTAAACATGTAATATTAATTGAAGCATCTTTTTTTGTGTGTGTGTGTTTGTTTGTTTAAGAAATTTCGAGCAGCATAGCTAAAAATGAAGCAGAAAGCCTTTTAAAGAACTTAGTTCAAAAAATATTTCAATATTTGATTGGGATCTGAAAAATAAAAATTACTTTAAAATTATAAAAATTAACTGCATGTGCAGAAAGTATAAAGGCAAAAAATATGAGACATACTTAAACTGCATAATGCATGGAAACTAGCTAGTTAATAGTTTATGATGTTATTTCCCCCCCCCCAAATAAAGGTTTTATTTATAAGTTTAGTAAGTTCAGTGGGTTATTAGTATCTATTTTAAGACATAAAATATTCAATTTTTTAGTGAAATCATAAATTCTAGCCAGAGTGCACTAGAGCTTTAAATTTGAGAATCTTTGTTGTACATCTGACTGGCAATATTAATGGAAAATTCTCTTAACAGAAAATATTAATGCCACATTTTTAGCAGTTAGTAAAACTGATATTGGTACTAGAAACAGAATGAAAAGCTGAATTCCATGGGAAGAGAAAAATGGATGGCAAAGCTTCAGCAGCTGAGGAAGGAAAGTCATTGTCAAAATGTTAACCCAGAAAGAAATTTATATAGGCTGTATTCATTTGGTCAAAATACATTTAAATTAATTAAATTGATTAGAAGCCAAAATAAAAAAGCTCATATACCTCAGTGTGAAGAAAAACATTTTTTCTTTCCAATGACATATAAGTGCATTTTTGCTTTCCCCTGAATGAAAATATTTATTTTTATTTTATCATCCCATTGGACTGTATAATGGTTAGTAAAGGCTAATTACTAGTCTGAGTGGCAAGATGCGGGTTTGAATCCTGTAGAAGGATTGGTTACTTATACTTATGCGAACATAACAACAGACTACTCCTAGTGATGTACCCTGTGTAACGTTCTCGGTGATGAAAAAGCTATATGACTGAACATTTCAGCTATTCTCAACACATACACCAGAAGTGTCTGGCCATTTGGGAAAAAAAAAAAAAAAAAAGAAAACTTAGCTTTTATCCTTTGAGTCATGCCTTATTATAACGAACTTACTTGCCTTTCATTTTTTAAATTATTTCACTTAATGTTTTTAACTCTACATTAATTTATTAATTAATTTCTTATTTTGTTTAATTATTCTGGTATTCGAATTAATTGTTTACTTAATTATTAATAAATTAATTTATCATATTCTCATCCATTAATATTTTATTTAATTTTTCATTATTTATTGCTTTATCCTTTTGTTTTATATATTTATTTATTTTTTATTTACATTTCTGTCAGCATTCCATAGAGTTCCAGCACTTCTGATTTTAGAAATTAATCTCATACAAGCAATCAAGAATAGATCTTAGTAAAATAAACACATTAAAATAGCTTTAAAAAAATTCTGTAATAAAAGCAACAAAATATTAAATTCATAGATAAATTATTTATAACAAGCTGTCTTAATCAGTTTGCTGATTGCACAAATATATGAAATTATGTATACTTCTTAACTTTAAATAGAAAATGTTTTTATTGTTTGAACTGAATGATTTTATAAATTGCAATAAAAAAACATGAATACCGTATGAAGAAAACAGCAATTTCTCAGTCAGTTTCAATCAAAAAATACAGTCACATGTCTCAAAAAACAAATACATAAAAGAAATATTTTTTTTCTCCAAACAGAAATGTGTATCAAAAAATATAAACTCAATTACCCGTATTGTGAAACAGTATTATGTCCAAGTAAATAAGTAAAAAGCTCTATTCTAATAACAAAAGCAAATCTTCAAACTTTCTTGAACAGAGAGAGAAATTTCTTTCTTCTAATTCCAATTTATTCGAAATTGTATTAAATGTATTTAACACTTGTACCACAAATTACTTGAATTTAATATTCTCTATTTTTCTCTCGAAATTGAAGATAAACGTGTGCATAAATTTATATCATATGTTAATATCATCAGTATTGATAACATAAGTTGAATTTAAAGTATTTGAGTCACTGATTTTGCCAATATCACCATTAACTCTACGAGAGTTCAGCTTTTATCTGGCACTATCACTAATTAAAGATAAATTAACATAATTTATTTACTGATTATACATGGAAATATACAATTGTGTGATATGCATCAATCAAGCAAAATTAAATTATGGCTGCACGATATAAACTGTTCACTAATTTTATCTGAAAAAATTTCCATTTCTTTATTCCAGTTATTAAATCTGATGAATTTTTAAGTTTTTATTGTGTGCATTTCATTATTTTATATGCTGAGCAATATTTAGCAATATATTAATGTGCAAATATTATAGTCAACTTTCGAGTATATGTAATTCTAACTTCCATTTATAAATATAATTTTATAAAATTTGGTTTTAGCAGCATTCCCTTTATGAAAACTAAACATATGCCCCTGGGAATGATATTCTCATGCTTGTATTTAAGCAGAAAATGGAGATGATGCAAAAATTTCATATACTTTGAGACATAACTTACAACATTGGTTGTTGTCTAATGGTATATTAAACCAAATGGGAAAAAATATAAAAATGTGGTAAACAGTAAAAGCAAGAAATAGCAAAACAGTTATAATGCAAAGCTTTATGAATGACAAAAAGAATAATGTTTAAATGGTAGAATTCAAAGAATGCAATAAAAACAAAGCAATCTTATGATGCAGCAAAATTATGAATCAAGAAAATATCGAACGGTAAGAGCTTAAGGAGAAATTTAACTGGTACAGAATGCAAGAAACTCACCGACTCTAAGAACACCCCTTCCAAAAAAAAAAAAAAAAAAAAGCCAGCATCAGTGTAAAATAAAACAAACTGAAAGAAATTTCTTGAAAATCCTCTTGAGGAGGAGGGACCTGAGTTTGCTTGCCCTCAAAATTAGTAGAGTTTTAATCAAAATCTATGCCAAAATATGGTTGCTGTTTTGCCTAAATTTGAATTTTATATTGGCATGTTTCTTTTCCAGTTTGATTAAAACATAGTGGATCCATGTACTAACTTGAATAAAATCTGTTGTAGTGGATAATTACTTTTTCTTGAAAGAATTTAATATGCACTCTTCAGCATTTGCTAGTTGCTAAATTATAAAAGCTTTGGTTCTTTTATCAAAAAATAAGCAAATAGTAAAAAATCTCATATGAGAAAAGAATCTTGATTTAAAAAAATGTGTTAATCCCAATGTTTGGAATGATATGATGTACGATTGCAGTTGTTGGTATGTTTGTGCTTATTTTGACAGCTGCCTTATTAACAGAAAAGTATCAAATAATATTTTCTGATTTTGGAAATGCATTGTTGTAATGCAAAAGTATTTATATTTTCATTATATGTAAAAATTCATAGGATATTGTTAAACTTGTTAAATATTTTTATTTTTGTTCTCTTTAATGGGTTCTCTAAGTATTTTCTGTTATTTAATTTTTCCCTCTTAACAACTGGGAAATGTTAAAACTCTGTATTTATTCCATATAAAGGTATAATCTGTGTGTATTTATTTTGCCATTGTATATAAATTTCTGTAAATCATTAAATCAATTTTTCAATTCATTTCTAGTGACAAATTAAGAGGACCTGATATTGAAAGCAAAGTGAGAGCAACTAGAACTATAACTGCACTTTTACAGGTGACTTTGAAATTTGATTCATATTTTTATAGCATTTAAGATTTTTTAATTCTTTTTGCAATTTATTTTGCATTTCATGATTGACCAAGTAAATGCCCTTAAATTTTTATTTTATGGTCTGTTCATTTTACAACAGAGATTAAATTTCTTATTGACATGATTTATTGCAAAAATATAATAATAATAAGATTGTATGTGAATATTGCTTCAGTGAAAGAGTTTTTCATTGCAACAGAAATGATTATTTTTTATTACAGATTTTTTTTTGATTAAGTAGTTTAGGCTTTTACAGTGGAAAACCTGGCAGAATGAAAAAAAAAAAAATTAATACAAAGGAACAATTTAGAGAAAGAGATATTTCTTGAATATTATCACTGTATATGTGAGAAAGAAAAGCTAAAAATACATATATACAGTTAACCCTTGTCGAGTGCAGATTTGCTTACATGCACTGTCATAATTTTTTCCATTTATATTGCCCAATGCTAGAATTTCATTCATATTGCATTCAATATTCATTCAGCACTGAATGTCTGCTGGCATTAACTCTGGCCAGAAGATGTAACAATTTCAATAAACAATCAAAGGATTTCCATTGATAGAAAATGAAGCCAAAGAAATTGTGCAAATTGCAAAAGCAATCAGCAGCAAAGGATTTTCAGGTTTGGAAGAAGAACAAGTTAAAGAATTAATTAAGCAATAGCAAATAAACAATTTGATGGCTGACAGCAAAAGTAATGATAATGAAGAAGAAGATAAAGCATGTGTAACTTTCAAAAAATTAAATGAATTTTAAAGAAAATCACAGGAACTGCCTGATTTTTCAATGGAGATTGACATAAAATTTTAAAAAAAAAAAAGAGAACACATTATGAGGAGACGCTGAAAAACTGTGCTTCTTGCCGCAAAACTTTATAGAGTTTTATTATTAATCATTGGTCCCAAGCAAAAATCATCAGCTTTAAAAAGAAAAAGTGTATAGCATACTTATTGAGCAGTAACAAAAATTATTTCAATTAACATTTGCTTTGTTTTTATCTTTTAGCTACTACAATATTTAAGTTTGTTTGAATTATACATATTGTTACGTTATTTTCTTCCTTCACGTTCGTACGGGGTTCGTAGATTTAGACTGAATAACGATGACACTTGATGAAGTATCGAAACACACTTTATTTACCAATATCAATCAGGACAGCTTTTAAAGTCGGTAAAGATTTACTATAAATACGCTGGTATAATCAGCTACACAGCCTTCACACAGTCAGGCAATAACGGTGGAGACAGCTTCACTGCAAAGCACCAGAGTACAGCTTCCGACCCTGCTTGGTCGTTCTTGGAACTCCACGCACTCTCGAGACTCTCCACACTACAGCTCGCGATGCACAACAGTATAGCTCTCGACTTAGCAAAGTCTAAGACGAAACTCGTTGATGCACTAACTCGCGATACACTAAAAGACTCTCTCGATGCACTCGGCGCTAGACTTCAAGACACACGCTCAATGACTATCAGCTCGCTAGACGAGGCATACACACTAACTGACTGTGGACCAGCAGGGTTTATATAGCTTTTGGCTTGTGTTCGAGAACATTCTGGACTAAACCAGTAAGAATTCGTTCTAGAAGGTTCTCCATCCGTCCATGGTATATCGCCAATTTTGTCGACAAATGGCCGATTTCTCTCCAAATGTAGCAACCCTGCCTTCACTTGACATTTTATGGCAAACCTAAATCTGCTTTGCGGGGAAGCCATCTTACCGCACCTGTACATTTCGTAACACTGCCCCCTCCCAAGGACTGCACGTCCCGAGCATTACAACCCTTTGTCAGAAGCCAAATTCAATACAATCGAAACATTTTAAAACATACAGATAACATAACTAAAGACATTTACACTATATACAAACTTTATACAGACACTAGATAAGAAAACTCATGCACAAGAATTATGGGTACTCCCAAGAATGAGAAGCACTAAGTACTATGGCCATAGTATGGGGCTAATCTGTCATAATGAACAACCTTGGGTTTTGAACTGAGGGATTTACAGATCCATATCACAACATCGTTCAATCTGTTGAGGACTGCATAGGGACCCTCCCATTGCAACTGCAGTTTGGGAGAAACGCCCTTACGATGACTTAGATTCCACAGCCAAACCTCGTCGTTTTCCTGGAATTGATGTTCGGTGGCTCTTGCGTCGTATGTCTTCTTCATCCTGTCTGTCGAGATGTTGATCCACTCTCGAGCAAACCTGTGTACTGTTTCCAAGCGGGCCTGGAGGTCTTGCTCCTATTCCTCAGGCAAGGAATGTACATCCGGAGGGTGGGCGAAGAGCAGGTCACTTGGCAGACGGAAATCACGACCAAAGAGCATCTGTGATGGAGAATAGCCAGTGCTTTTCTGGATGGCACTACAGTAAGCAAGCATGAACAGAGGCAGCTTGTGATCCCAGTCTTCTTGGTTTTTGGAAACCATGAGCAAGAGGTGGTTCAAGATTGTATGGTTAAACCTTTCCACCATACCATCATACTGCAGATGTAACAGGGTCGTCTGCGTTTTGTTGATTTCCAGCAAGTCGCAGAGTCCCTTGAACACAGCCGATGTGAAGTTCCTGCCTTGGTCGGAATAAATCTGGGGGGAGAGGAGTCCCAAATCTGCACACCCAATTCTGTAACAGAACTTCAGCTGTCATGACAGCTTCTTGCTTTGGAACTGGGTAAGCTTCAGGCCACTTCGTAAGTAATCCATGACAACGAGGATGTATTTGTTGCCGTCCGTGGTCCGAGGAAAAGGTCCAAGTATGTCGATGGCAATTCGCTTGAAAGTCTCTCGTACATTGTATCGCTGCACCCTTCCTCGGCTACGGCCCTTCGGTCCTTTCCTGGCTGCCCAAGCATCACAAGATCGGCACCACTTCTCAACATCGTTTTTCGCCGAACTCCAGAAGAAGTGCTCTCGGACCTTGTTTAGTGTCTTCATACAGCCAAAATGCCCTCCTGTTGAGCTGCTGTGTATTTCCTTCAGAACATCAGGTATTTGGTTTCGAGGAAGCAGCAGCTGCCATCTCTTATTAGTTCCATCATTGCTGTCGATATAGACTCCATTTCGGAAGTGGAGTGAATCCCAGAGAGCCCAGTACCTTTTAGTTGCAGGGCTGAAAATGGAAATGTCCTGCCACTTGGGTTTTGTACTGGATGATTCCTTCAGTTCTTTTATTGACCTAATGTCAGGATCCGCTGATTGGTCTTCTCTAACTTTTTCATCACTCCACAAATCTGGATCAGTAGATGTTGAAGATGTTACTTGCCGGATACTTGGATTCACCAACCCGTACTTAGCCCAGCCCTTGAACATTGGCTGCAGTGTGCAGGACAAGGCTTCCTGTATAAAGCATCCACATTTCCGTGGGAGGAGCCTTTACTTTGTTTTATATCAAAGTCATATTCCTACAGTCTTTGAATCCATCTGGCTATTTGTCCTTCGGGATTTTTGAAATTCAGTAGCCAGGTCAGAGAAGCATAGTCGGTCCGCAATAAGAATTTTCTGCCATAGAGATAATGATGGAAATGTTCTATGGCCTATACGATAGCAAGCAATTTTTTACAGGTGATGCAATATTTCCTTTCCGGTTTGGACAAGCATTTACTCCAACTCGCTCTTGACTATTAAGCATTTGAGAAAGGACAGCTTCCACACTTTCATTGCTTGCATCTGTGTCTAATATAAATTGTTTGTCGGTCTTCGGATGCACAGGCATATATGTTAATGCCGCCTTCAACTGATTAAAGGACTTCTCGCACTCCTCAGTCCACATGAATTTTGCATTTCGAAGGACTCAGTTTAAGATTGGCATCTCTCAATTTCTGGAACACCTTCCTGATATTTTCTAGATGTTCCTCAAAAGTACGTCCCACTGTAATGATGTCATCTAGGTAGACCAGACAAGATTCGTAAGATAGACCATGAAGCACTGTCTCCATCAGGCGTTCAAATGTTGCAGGGGCGTTACAGAGTCCAAAAGGCATTACTTTAAACTGCCAGAGTCCTTGACCGGTAGTGAATGCAGTTTTTTCTCTATCATCGGGATGAATTTCCACTTGCCAGTCACCACTCTTGAGGTCCAGAGTGGAAAACCATTTGTGTCCTGATAGGGTGTCTAAAGTATTGTCAATCCTGGGAAGAGGGTAACTGTCTTTCTTAGTGACATTATTTAGTCTCCGGTAGTCGACACAAATTCTTGTCGAGCCACCTTTCTTCCAGACGAGAACTATAGGAGATGCCCATGGACTTGTGGATGGTTCGATGATATCATTTTCTTGCATCTCCTTCAGCAGATTTCCAACCTCTTCCTGTTTTGCGAATGGTAGACATCTGGGATGCTGCTTTATCGGAGAGTGATCCCCCATATCAATTCGATGTTGCGTCAGTTTTGTGTGGCCAACATCTCTGGATGTCCTAGAAAATAGATCTTCAAATTATTTAATCGTTTTCTCTGCCGCATGTCTTTGTTCGTGGGTTAAGTTTGCACTCTGCAGAAGTTCTTATATTAATTTACTAGTTGCCTCAGTCGGAATTTCAAGTGGGGCTTTGTAAATGCAAGTAACTGGAGTGCATGCTGCTAACACTTCACCCTTTTGGATGTTTCTCGGTCCGTGGCTAACATTCACCACTCTCACAGGGATGAAATCTTTTGAAAGGTCTACTAATGAGGAGGCCACTAATATCTCTCTTGGGATATTTCCAGGGTATTCAATTAGTCCAAATCTGAAGCTATTCTTTTCTATGGAGCCGGCTATTAATAATTCTGTCATCAGAGGGATGGTGATATATGTTTTTGTTGTTACTTGGTGAGCTGAGGGAATGCCGCTCTTCATTTCAAACGCAGTTATATCTTCTTTTGCGGAACGCATTTTGTTACGTTTAAAGTCCAAAGAAAAGTCGTACTTCTGCAAAAAGTTCAGTCCGAGTATTAATTTGTCCGCGATATTAGCGACGAAAGCTAAGTGCTGGTAGATCTTATTTCCTAAGGTAATGGTGATGTTAATTTTACCTTTAATGGGAATTTTATCACCTGTCACTGTTTGTAAAGTCACACAGGGTTGAGTCCAGCGCAACGTTTCACTCAATTCTCAAGCTACATCTGTTCTCATGATGGTTGCTCCTGTATCTATGATCTTCTTACAAGGATGCTTATTCATGTATCCTTTGACGAACAGTCCGTTATCTCCGCCGCTCATTGAAGAGATTTGAAGAACTTTCAGAGGGGCTGCATCTTTGCCTGGCAACCTCCGCCCCGTGAGATTGTCGCATTTTAGTTTCCCTGATTTTGTTTCGCGGAAGCTCTCTTCCAGTCTTGATTCACGTGACAGTTCCTGCTGAGATGTCCTTCCAATCCGCAGTTCCAGCACTTGATGATTTTCTTCACAGTATTGGTTTTATTAGGTCATCTTAACTCCTCCCGAATTTCTCTTATTTCTTTTTTAGTTTCGAGATATCAAAATTTGGATCTTCTATTTGAACCACTCTAATAAAATGGCGATCTCTTCGAGTTGCTTGTTGAGCCGATTCGAACTTCATAGCATAGACCAAGGCAGATTTCAGGTCTTTCAGATCTGCCAATCTGAGAGCGTTCTGAATTTCCGCATCCTTAACGGCATCGATGAAATGCATTATACCAGATTTTCTTATCAAAATTTGGATCTTCTATTTGAACCACTCTAATAAAATGGCGATCTCTTCGAGTTGCTTGTTGAGCCGATTCGAACTTCATAGCATAGACCAAGGCAGATTTCAGGTCTTTCAGATCTGCCAATCTGAGAGCGTTCTGAATTTCTGCATCCTTAACGGCATCAACGAAGTGCATCATACCAGATTTTCTTGGACAGTCCGGATATGTTTGATGCGCCAACCTCTCGATGTCAGATGCAAGTTCTTGAAGGCTTTCCGTGATTTTCTGCTGGCGGGATTTCAACTGCAGAATGGCTACAGTCCTTTGCGCACTTTTCCCCAAATCTCATTTCCAGTGCATTCGAGAGGGCGTTGAAGTTTGAAATCTGGTCTTTGGATAGGACCCCTAAGATATCTGCAGCAACTCCTTGGAGTGACGCAGCCAACTGCGAAGCCTTCATGTGGGAGTCCCACTTGTTATTTTCTGCCACAAGACCCCAAACTGGGTCTTATATACACTCCATGATGATTTTCCATCGTATGTGCTTGGTTTGATAACCATATGAGAGTACACTGGGGGAACCTTAAAATCTTCAGCTTCGTTCTGGTTTTCTTTAGAAGCATCTACTTTCCGGAATTTTCTCAATTTTTCTTCAAATCGTGCTTCTGCAGCTGCTATTTTTGCTCCAGTATCCTCTTTAAGCTCCACGATCTCATTTTTAATCTTTTCTTGTTCCACTTCCATCTGTTCGAATTTTTCTTGCATCTTTTTTTGAATGGCTTTTATTTTGCTCTTGATCTTAGCCCTTATCTCCTCCTCTCTGGCTTTCATCTCTTTCATTTCAGCTTTCATCTCTTCATGTCTGGCTTTTAACTCGGCTAAAAGGTCCATCAAAGTCTCGCAATGCACAAGAGTATAGCTCTCGACTCGGCAAAGTCTCTAACTAACTGCAGACCAGCAGGGTTTTTATATATCTTTCAGTGATGCTAAAGCAAAGTTTAAAATTTATAAAATTAAACATTTAGCAATGGTAGAAATAAAAACTTCTTGAGATAATATGTTGTGCAGACATTGAAGACAATAAAAAGGTTTCAAACTTAACCAATTTATTAACAATATAATAAAGAATAAAAACACAGAAAATAAATTTGAACAATATCAGAGTCTTAGGAAAAATATAATATAACCATCATTCATCAAATAATATTTTTACCTGCTCTCCAAAAACACTGGCATTCAATACAAACAAAATGTCCTAAACAGTAATTATGCGGCCTCACATGAAATTGGCTACACATTCAATAAGTCCATGATCAATGGTCAAGAAAACATTTGAAAATTAAATCAAGTTCTTGAAAGCGCTTAAAACCGGCCTAACTCCGTTTACATTAGTTGAACACGAGGAATCGCCGCTAACGTATTTTAAATGCCACCTTCATGAAGAACATGGATGCCGCCCACAGCAGTCACTCGCATGGTAGCCTCTGGAACCAAGGAACTTAACAATCATCTTGTGGACAGGAACCAAGGAACTTATTCTGGAACAATCATCTTGTATACAGGAACCAAGGAACTTATTCTGGAACAATCATCTTGTATACAGGAACCAAGGAACTTATTCACCGGACTGCACGCATCCATCTGAAGGGGCTGGAAACCGCACACCCAAGTGCCAGGAAAGCAGGAACTAGAAGGGCTGAGAACGACGCGAGATACTTATAGCAGAAGTAGGCATGACGTCATCTCATGGTAACCAATCAGCTATCGGCACGAATCGGCTTTCCAGATGACGTAACATCACGTTTCGTTTTTGCATCTCAAGTGGGTTGAAACAGTCCGTTCTCAACGCAAACAGTGGCAGTAAGAAAAAGAAGTAGAAGTAACTACTATATTACATTAAAATAAGAACTAAACTAAATAAACATTTCAAGGAGGAGAAATGATGCAGTAAAAGGTTTACAATAAGTTATATTTTCCAACATTCAGCTTGTATTCGAGAACATTCTGGGCTACCAGTAAGAATTCGTTCCAGAAGGTTCTCTATCCGTCAATCGTATATCACCAATTTTGTTGCCAAATGAGCGGTTTTTAGCCAAATGTGGCAACTTTGACTTCACTTACCATTTTATGGCAACTGTAAAACTGTTTTGTGGGGAAGCCATCTTATAGCACCTGTACATTTCGTAACAGTATGTTCTTCACCTGAATTACACCCAACTTTTTTTCCATTGTAAATTGACTATCCATATAAATGTATAAATTACCTTAATTTGCCCCATGCATAATAATAACACAGTCCCTGATTGGCAAGGGTTTACAGTACTACATTTGAGAAAAAGGTATTTTTGATTCAATTTAGGACTAATTTGATAGTTAACAAGCCTCAAACTTTAAATAGTTATTGCTTGTTAAAATTTTAAATTTGTGTAAGTGTTGTATGTGGATTGATTTCTTAATAATCCAACCAACTAGTTGTGGAGTTATATAATAATATCCAGATATTTTAAGTTTTTTCTATTTTGTCATTAATCTCTAAGAAATGTAAAAATTACAGTGCATGTTATTAAACAACAAATTCAAAAAGTAAGCAATCTTTGCTTTTTTTTTATATCTAGTATATTTTTATATCTAAAAAATGTATCTCATGATAAGAAGAAAGTTTTAAATCTTTAAGAAATTCTGTTATTTTTACAGGGTCCATTGGATGTTGGTAATTTCTGTTTAGCTCAGAAAGGAGTTGTAGAAATGATGTTGGCTATGGCATCAAGTGATGATGAAATTCAGCAGGTAAAAAATTACATAAAGAATGAATTAATAATATATTTTATCTCTTAATTAAAGCACTTTATTTTGTATATTACATTTACTGACATTAAACATTATGAAAAAAGATTTAACAGTGAGTAACAGCAGTGAATGACATTAGATGTTATAAATAAATTAATACAAATGATTCAGTTGTGTCCATTTATGTTGAAGAGTGAAAAATATTTTTCTTTATATAATACAATTTAATCATTAAAAAAAACTTTTCAGATTCGCAAAATATTCTTATTTATTTGCAATTAATAAATCTTGCACTATGTAATTTTATAAGTATTTATTTCCATTGATCTACTAATCTGCAAGTAAATCATGTTAGTTTGTAATTAGGTAATATATCATTATATAAAATAAGTGAAAATGACTTTTTCTATTTGGGAAAGATTAATTTATTTACTTGTTTTCTATTTTTCTGTAATTTGAAAACTATGAAAAGATTTAATAATTAATTTTCTTTAGCAGCGCATACAGCACATAATCTGCAACTAAGGAGATGGCTTATTCTCATATTTATCATTAAAACTGTAGTTTAATTGTGGGTTAAAAGTGCAAAAATTTAATTTGTGCTGCTAATTTTATTATTTTATATCAATAAAAGTAATATCTTAGTTTTAATTGAATGGCAATGGGTAAGCACTTTTTAACTCTTTTTTTTTTCCCTTTAAATTTAAAGGTAAAAAGAGTAAAAATAAAAACATGTGCATTGTGTTTAGTTTATGTTTTGATATGCCAGAATGAAATATTTTACTCTTTCAACATGAGTAAAATTTTTTTAAATACATTTTTCACTTGTATTGAAATTATTTATTTAGATTAATGAAAAAATATGACAGAATTATGCTAATGTTATGTATTCAGATAGGATGTTGTCTGTGTTGCATTTTTGAAAAATTAATGCAGATTTGGCCCCCAACTATCCAAATCATATTTCTTACTCTCATAAGCATAGCTTTATCAAGATTCTGGCAATGAATTGCAGTTATATTCTGCTATGTTTCCCTCAAAGTAATAGTAATTTTTTATGCAGAAGTTTATTGTTCTAAACCAGACTAATGTCTTTTTATCCTGCAGAATCTTTGAGCTAGCTGCTTCAATTTCTATATACAGTGGAACCTCAAGATACGAGCTTCTCTATATGCAAGAAATTTGAGATATGAGGAAAGTATGAGCAAAAGATTCATCTCTAAATACGAGCATTGACTCGAGTAAGGAGCAATGAGCCAGACTGTTGGTATGCATGGCGCCATTTCCCGATCCTGCTCGATTCGGGGAATCACCTTATCAGATCACTCAGTGTTCTTTGATCTACATGTTTGTGCACTTACGAGCTAATTGTTTTTCACAGTTAATGTGAAAATAATTATTTCATGTTGCCTTCCAAGAAGATTGTTGCCTCAGAAGTGCTGTAAAGAAAAAGAAGAAGCCATGGCCATTGAAATTAAAGAAATCACAGATATACATAAGCATGGTGTAAGAATGATGGAATTGGCAGACTTACGGCCATTCAACATCAACAAAAAGGAAGAAATTAAGAAACTTGATGTGGCCAAAAGAGTTACTGTTATTTCCAAGCACTATCAAAAACTCATAGGAGATGTTGAGAAGCTGTTGTTTGAGTGTAACGAGAAGCATTTAAAAGGTAATTCGGTGTCGGAAGCTAGCATTTTGCCTAAGGCTAAGAATCTGTACTTGGACCTTCTCCGAAAAACACCAGATACATCAACTAAAAATAAGATGGTAATGAGATTTTTGGAGGTGCGGAACCAATTAACTAGATTTCCATTATTCTTGATGGGAAAGTTTGTTTCTAGACACGAGAAATTCACTATATGAGCTCAATGCTGGAATGAATTAAACTCGTATCTCAAGGTTCCACTGTACAACAGAATAAATCTGCCTGTCTTAAATCTAGTATTAATGGGTAAAAATCTCAAGATAGATTCAAAAGTTCTGTGCATATCATGTATTTTTACACAGGTCTATGTATTTTAAATAGTAAATGCACTCATATTAGATATAAATTAACACTTTCAACATCCTAAACAAAAATGATTTGGGCAATACTTTGTGCCTGACTTTTTATTGGAGAATTTTCTGAAAGTGAGCAATTACCATGAATCTATTCTAATATATCTTTTTGGTGTTTAACGAAATTGTTATTTCATAATGTAGGGAAGATTAAAAGAAAGTTTATTGTTGCAATAAAGCCTGATCGTGATTTCAATGGTTTATTGATTTTAAGGCTATTTTTAAGCATGAGTTTGAATGTGTAATATTTTAGGAACAACTAATAAATTTCAACACAAAGCTATTCTTTTAAAAATGCTATATTCATTCATTTTCCTTTTCTATGGCATTTTTCTCTTAAGAGTATTCTTTTTAAATGTTACATGTTTCTTTAGAGAGTTGCTGCTGAAGCAATTATTGCAGCTGCTTCGAAGAAAGATAAATGCACTGCAATTGTATCAATGGGAATTGATATTTTGAAGAAATTATACCAGTCTAAAAATGACAACATTAAAGTTAGAGCTCTTGTTGTAAGTATATTTTTATTTTTAATATTTTATGTATATAAATGTGTGTGTTATTTATTAATTTTTTGTATTCATATAATTAGCCCTGTTAGTATAATTCAATATGTTTTTAAAAGAAGAGTCTTACATCTTCCCTTAGTCCATATTTTAAGTGTACCATATGAAACATAATCTGAGTAAATGTAATTGAAGAAAATATTAAATATGAGAAATGGTAACATACATACGAGGGTTGGAACTTTAATAGTGGCAACACAGCTGAAAAAACGCTACGCAACAAAACCAAAGAATATCGCATATACCACACGTGAACTATATACCTACCTTACCTCTCAGCAAAAAGACTCGTCCTGCCTACGTCACGCGCATGCGGAGTGACGCGAAAAACGGATCCTTGTATTACCTCGCAGTCTAAAGTAAGTGTTGTCAGGATGTTTTCAAAACAAGAACAACGATGTTGTATAAAAATTGAATGTGCCAGAGGTAGTACAGCACAACAGTGTCATCAAGGGCTTCAAGAGGCTTGCGGGGAATCTGCATTGCCTTACAGAACCGTAGCATGATGGATGAAAGCATTCAATGAATGACAGCAAAATATGGCAGACATGCTGCAGCCAGGTCGTCCGAGTGTCAGCGATGCAGACGTGCAAGCTGTTGCCGCACTAATGGACAGCGATCGTCGCCAAACGGTTCGTCAGTTGGCCGGACAAACAGGATTAGCACATACGACTGCTGCACATTCTGAAGGAACACCTGTCCATGAGAAAAATTGCTTCACGATGGGTTCCACATCAATTGACGGAAATGCAGAAATTTCGGGTTCGGGCAGCATTACGATGCAATGCTGCCCGAACCCACCTGAAGCGCTATAAGCGCGAAGGAGATGCTTTTTTACGCCGTATCATTACGCTGGATGAGACTTGGGCCCAATCGTACCAGCCAGAACTGAAACGCCAATCAACCGAATGGCGTCATCACGTGTCACCACAACATTCGAAATTTTGTCAGAACCCCAGCAATGTGAAAGTTATGATGATTCTCATGTACGACTGTGATGGTGTCATCCTAACACATACCATTCCCCCATAGCAGACCGTCACTGCGCAGTATTACTGCTCATATTTAGAGCACAATCTCCAACCAGGTTGAGAAAAAAAACGGCGACGCTTTCTGCAGAACGCTCCTCTCATTTTGCATGACAATGCTCGGCCGCATGCAGCGCAAGCTGTGATTGATTTGTTCAAACAATGGGGCTGGGAAGTGCTTTACCATCCACCATGCGGCAGTAGACTGGTCCATTCAAACTATCAACAAAACATTCGCTGCTACAAGTATTCTGCGACTTCCACATCGTTGGAAACGGGTTGTACACAATGCTGGCGACTATATTGAAGGATTGTAAAACATGGTGACATGAATCACTTTTGTATTCCTTGTAAATAAATAGTTGCCACTATTAAAGTTCTAACCCTCGTGTTTTTGAAAGTCTGAATGTTAAGTAATTTTTACTGTGTAACAAAAAAAAAAAAAAAAAAAAAAAAATTAGTACTATTTGTAGTTAGGAAATTAATTAATTTTTTCCTCATGTGCATACTGTTATGGAAGTCTAAATTTTTGCATTTCCATTGGGTTACTTTCACTAATGCCGAAAATTAGAAAACCATGATTTCAAAAAGGAATGAATTTACATAATATGTAGAATCTGAAGATTTTCATTGTTTAAAATGTTTTCTGAGATGTAAAAGTGGCAACCATATTTCAAAAGTACTGTGACCATCTGACTCTTTTTGCCTTTTTTTTTCAGTGCATAAATTCTTTCCCTTTTTTCTGTAGACTACTTTAAAAAGAAAGCATGCAAGGATAATCTGAGAACTTTGGATAAGTTAGAAATGAATGGAACATTTACAGTTTAGGAAACTTCACATGCAACATTGTAAATATGTAACTTCCAGTATCACTACTGTGTACTCTTTGGCATCTAGCAATATTGACAATACATAGCATTTATGGTAATATCTTTATGTAAACTGAGAAGTTTAGAAAACTTGGTAATTAAGTTTGCATATTAAGATACAGAATAAGCGATGTGTTTATTTTCTTTAATTCCCAGTCTTCTGTTATATCAATTACCCTGCTAATACACTGGTTTTCTTTTAATCTTTTTCTGGTTTATTGTGTCCTATGTTCATAATTGGGACCATTACACTAACATCAGTAACTTCCTTTACTGAGTCCAGACTTCCATGTTTGTTTGCAAATAAAATCAGTCCAATATTTATATATGGTGTTACAGCATGCACAAAGTTTATCATATTACTTTTTATTTCCATTGATTTCTCAGCGTATAACTTAGTGTGTTTACACTCCACTTCATTTTTCAATTACAGAATGGAATTTTATTAGCGTACCATATGTTAAACATGTCTCCTATTTTCCCAAAAGCTGACATTTCATCGTTTAAAATATTTCTCCCAATAATTAGGTTATACTCCCAACGAAAGCCCAGATTTAATAGGCCCCAAAAAAACTGTCAAAAATTGAAAATATTTTTACGCTTAAAATTTAAATAAATGTTTTAATTTAAGAACATCAAGTTTTATTTGACCAAGCAATACTGTCAGTTCATGTCACAGCTTCATTGCAGCTTAGTTGACATGGAGCGTTATGGAAAGTAACAGCAAGTTTTAATTGTGAAAACTCATTACAAGTATAGCAGGTGTTTCACACATGCTATTAGGAAGCTTCATGCAGTCTTTGATAGTGCACGTAATGAACACGTTGACTACCCAACACAAAATAACTCGCATTAACGCTCTTCTTCAGGATGCCCAATATGAGTTATCTTGTAGTTTCTTGATTTGCCACTTTTGTGCCACTAGAGTTACTTACTCGCTTAGCACTTGTTTTGGCTGTACCAAGGCAACAAGTCGAAGCATGTCTGTATGAATCAACTTGTGGTGGGCTTCTGCGAAAAGCTTTGTCTAACAAAAGCGGACTCCGAGATAATTCGTGGGTCCTTTTTTTTTTAACCCCCCCCAAAAAAACAATTTCTGTAAGCCTTTTAATGATTGTTATGAATCATAATGAGTATTTTTAATAATATAATATGATTAAATCAATTTGGCTTCTTGGACTGGAATCCGAAAAGTGCAGTGACAGATATAAGAAAAAGTGACTGTGAATTTCTTCGAAAGAGTGTTGTGCTATAGAGCAAGTCATGGAGAACATTTTCCTGATGTTATTTTACATTCTTAAATTAGAACCTTTACCTGTTATAAGTATATAAAAATATTTCCCATTTTATAAAACTAAAATATTTTACTGGGCATATTAAATCTGGTGCTTTGGGGGGGGGGCACCTTTTATGAGGCTTGTAGTGAATAAGCAGATAAATAGGATTTTGTGTCTGAATTTTTAGATTTAGTGGCTACTCTTTGCTATACTGCATTCAGAATTTCCAGAATAGAAATTGCTTTGTTGTCCTTTATATCTTTCACATTTCTCAGATTTTCCCACTATCATTTTGGTTCTTGATGTCCCATTCCCCCTTCTCTCCAAGTGGAAAAAAGAATTCCAAAAATCTAGATACAGGAAAAAAAATCAAAAAATCTTAGTGGCCAGAGTACCTTCAAAGTGATATTCACAATTTCTCTTATTGAAAAATACATGTTAATTTTTACTAGTCTTATTTTTAACTTGAAGCGTTAAAAGCATGTGAGGGTAGTAGTTTTCTTGAACTATTAAAAAATTAATATGATTGATTACTATTTTCTCATTAAATGTTATTAAAACAGTTTTATATAATTATATGATATATTTTTTTGTTTTGATAAAATAATAATTCTCTTAGGGTTTGTGCAAAGTTGGCTCTGTTGGTGGATTTGATGCATCTATCAAAATGTTTAGTGAAGGTTCATCTTTAAAGCTAGCACATGCTTGTCGCAAGTAAGTTGCATTTGTGTGGTTCTTTGTATAGATAATTTCAGTAGTATTCTTTTTAATAAGTCATTTTTCTGAATGAATATCTCTCAATTGAATTTGATAATGAAAAGAAGTTTGGGCTTATTTTGTCAATATATATATATATATATATCAAAGTAGCGTATGAAAGTATATAAACCTCACTTATATGTTAAAGTATATAAACCTCATTTATATGTTCATGTTAATATTTGTTATATTTAAATTATGAATTTGCAGCTGTTTTCCATTAAAAGAATATTTGATTATTGTACTGTAAATATGAACATTTCTAACAACGTTTGAACAATATGCTTTAAAATATATTAAATGTAATTTTTGTGACTGAAATAAAACAACACAAAATTTTCCAATTTAAATTGAATGAATATTTTTATTTATATATTTTGTGTGTCCAGAACATGTCAGAAGTATTTAAGGCTTTTGTAATATATTAATAATTTTAGGTTTCTAGTTAATCCTAAGAGAGATAAAGATTTGAGGAAGTGGGCTGTGGAAGGCCTTTCTTATTTGACATTAGATGCTGATGTTAAAGAAGAACTTATTGAGGATCAGAAAGCTCTACAGGCACTCTATGAGCTCGCTAAGGTTTGTCTTTTACTTGTGTATTTATTTTATGTACCTTTTCTTTTTCTTAGAATATCTTAAAATGGAAAATAGTCAGTTTGCTTTCAGCTTTCAAATTTTTAATTCATTTTGTTTTTCTAAAAGCATTACATTTAATTTACTATTAATGCAGAAAACAGGTGGTAGTTACTTGATTTTTGGCAGTTTATAATTCTTACTTGGATTTTGTCTTAGACGAAAGGGCAATTGCCTAGAAGGGCTATTAATTTCATTTTGCATTCCTTCAATAGAAGCGGCGAATCATTTTTTAAGTTGTTGCCACCAAATATTACAGCCCTATATTATAGTTAAAGAAATTAAATAATGAAGAATCTGCATAATTGTATGTATGTTTCTCGCATAGTGATAAAACAGTGGTGCCTAGAGCCACCAAATTTTGAGTAATGTACAGTGCACAAAAAAAAGGGGGAAACTTTGAATCTCCCGTTCTACTGGACCAATTCACAAAATTCAAATTGCGTTCTTCATATCTCGAAAGCGCGACTTAGGATATATATTACATTTATATATACCTCTATTCTAACATAGTTATTTTGACACAAAATCGGACTTTTTCTAAAATAAAATTCAATGTTTTTCCATATTTCGATTCTACGACTCAAATTATGCCTAAATATGAAATTTTGTCAAATTTGGTGCAAAATTTAACGGAGAAATTCAAAAATTTATTTTGCCACTTTTTTTTCAGTTTGCACCAAGAATAGTTCACTTGGCGACCTTCTTAATATATGGCAACCTATTTTCCTTTTCCGTGAGAGGGAAAAAAATCATGACATTCCTTTCTTTCAAATAATACTCTTTATATTATATTTTTATGTTATTATTTTAAGTATTTTTTTCTTTTTCGAATTTCATTTTAATTGCTAAAGCTGCATAGTTTCTTTTTAATAACTGTTTTAAAAATTTCTATTTACCCATTTGAACTGTGTAATTTAAATATAAGGTGCATCGTTTATTTTTTTTATTTTTTTTTTTTTCAAATATTTGTCTTTATAATTTTTTTTTGTCACAGTTATTATTTTAGGTAATTTTTAAATTTTTATTTTAATTCTTTGTGTTGCATTGTCTCTTCAAATTTACTATTTTTTCATTCGAGTTCTATCAATTTTCCACGATTTTATTTTTCTATTTATTTGAATTGCGTTTCTTTCGGAAGAATACATTGTGTCCCAGACTACAATGCATCTGAAAACTGAATATATGAATAGAGAAAATACAGTAAAGCACAGTTAACACGCCTTTTAATGTTCCGTTCAGAAAAGATATATAAATGAGAAAGATGTATAACCAAAATTTTATCTTAGGATGATTTTCATATATTGCTTTAAATAGCTTTAACATTGTGTTCATTGCTTTACACCTACATTTAATTTCTTAAAATTTTATTCATTTTTTAGTCAAATATTTTATTTTTGAAAGTGCAGGAATCAAATATCATAAGATTAAAAAGTTTTTTTAAAAAAATACTAAATTTTATGCATTTTTTTTTTCTTTCTTTCTTTCTTTCTTTCTTAATGGCTTGCTTTTTTCCTCAGGCATTCTGAAAGTATATTAAAAGGCATCCAAGTTTTCGAAACATCTTGGTATTTCTGACATTTATTTTAAATAAATTTATCGCCTTCCATTCCATAAAGCCAGCAATGGCCGAGTGGTAAATGGCAGTTTGCTCTGGGGTTCGAAAATGGGCTGGTTGCATGGGCATTTTTGCGGTTTTTTTCATTGTAATGTGTATGCCAGCTGGTTTCCTTTGGAAAGTTCCTTTTAGGGCAGATATCCCTGTTTTGCCTTAACTTAATAATCCAGTTCAATCCATTTCATCAGTACTTGGTCTAAGCCTTCATCAGTCTTTAGAGGATAAGCATTTTAAGCCATGAGAAGAAAGGAAAGACTGGTTTCATCAAGAGGGAAAACGTCTTTAGGTAACATCCACAAATATCACTGGATAAATTCATGAATATTCAAATAATTCTACTAAGAAATCATGGGATTCTCCGTTTATGATGATATGATGTTCTATAATGTAATTTAAATTTATACAAACATATAGTCGAAAACCAGTCGCTCTTCACTTTAATCAGTAATGATATCGTTTTTGTCTTTTCCATTAGCACAAGCTCAATTGATGGTATTACACTTTGAAGTGTTTTCTCTTTGAACACCCAAATTCCTTGAAATATTCTGAAAGTATATTCAAAAGCATCCAACTTTTCGAAACACCTTGGTATTTCTGACAGCCAAAATCCCCTTCAAATTTTTGTTTCCTATTCTCCCTGCATTTCTTCCTTCTACATTTATTTTCAGTGCTCACCACAAGAAAATTAAAATTTTTTGATTGTTACACTTCCATAAATTTTGCATTGTTGTCAATTTTTTTAAATATCAGTTACATCAACTGCATTTCAGTTGAAGATAGCATTTTATTTTCTAGACATTTTAACTATAAATAACATTTTAAAGCAAAGTCCAAAGGATAAATATTTAATTTAATAGATTTTTTTTAAATGACAAAGAAATAAAACAGTCCAGCAGTGTTTATTCTGTACCACCGAGTGACCTGATTCTTATATCGGCTGAAACAACCTAAATCATATTAAAGATCATGTGTTTTTTTTTATACAATCTATAATGCGAGAGAAAAATTAGCTTCTTAAAATATCCTTTCTAACAGGATTAATATAAAAATTTATATTTTTATATATATATTTTTTAAAGCTGGAACATGAACCCAAACTGTCAATCTTTTAAAGTTTAATTTACATGGTGGTTTTCGACTTTGAAAATAATAAACTACTGGTCATAAAAGGAAAACTATCGGACCAAATGTTATCAAACTTGGTAATCATGTAAAGGAGGTTATGGGAATTCATTTTCCGCGGGGAAAAAAAAAGAGTTCAAAAACTCACCACCAGAGGGAAATGGCACTGTATGCAATATTGTTAAATGAAATAGGACATGAAGACATTGGTTTAAAACGTGTTTAATCGTTTCTGAAACGTGTTACAAAGCATGCTCAATGTAGCGTCCAGCATTTTCCGAAAGCAAGTTAAATCCTGTTGCTGCATTCTCAACAGCAACTCTTAGCATATCAGGAAGAATGTTATGGACATGTGAGTGTATCACATTTTTCATTTCTGCGAAATTATTCAGATTATCACCATAAACAATGCTTTTGAGATAACCCCATAGCCAAAAGTAACAGAGGGTGAGGTCTGGTGACCGAGGTGGCCAACAAGTGGGGAAGTGTTGGCCTATAAGACATTCATTTGTGAAATGTCCCTAAGTATCTGTGCAACACATGTGAGGTGGGGCCGAGCCCTGCATAAAACCATGTTCAGTTCATGTATCAGGAAACATTTTAACATTGACTCTAAGCGAGCTGCAGTCACTGTGGTTCAGCTGTCTACTGCTCTTCAAAGAAAAATGGTTCAGTTATGAAACTAGCTGTCATTCCACACTGTTTGGTGTGTAATGACTGCTATGCAATGGAATTCAATGGAACTAGGTAAATAACATGAGGGATTTCTTTGGCCCAAATCGATTAAAAGTGTTTTGAATCACTATCTTCATGTTTTAGGGCTGAATTCAGGCTTCAAACATTACAAATTAGCGATCTGTAAGAAAACGATTTCCAGATTGTACGCACTTTTGCGATTGATTTGCGATCTCGCATTTTCTAATCACTAATTCGTGGTTTTCACGAACAAATTTCTCCCTTACACAGATAGCACTTGACTTTTATCGCCTTTAAATGGTAATTTACTTAGTTCAAAATTTCTTCATGTTAAACCCGTGTAACAAAAGGTGAAGTTAGATTTCGACCCTTATTTTGTTTAACAATATTGCATACAGCGTCATTTCCCCCCCAGGTGATGAGGTTTCGAACTTTCTTTTTTTCGCGGAAAATAAATTCCCATGACCTCATTTTCATGATTACCAAGTTTGATAACATTTGGTCTAGTAGTTTTCCTTTTATGACCATTTCAAAGTGGAACTTTAATTATAATTACCCTGTATATTATTAAATTTTAATTTGAAGTTATTCATTATATGTATACCATGCGTCTTCTAAATCCTAGTAACTTATCTTCTAAATTTTAGTTCCGACAACAATTCCGTCAAAAATTCCGAATTACTGAAGCTTAAGTAAAAGGTTTAGTATATATTCACTGTATGTTAATAAAGTAATCAGAGTGTAATAAAAATAGATTATAGAATTTATGCTGATGCAACTTTCTGTCTGAATGCACAACATGTAATGGAAGATTATAATGATAAATTAACATTGAATTTATTGGGTTATCGAAATATTCAATTTGAAATTATCTTCTAAATTCTAGTTCCGACAACAATTCCGTCAAAAATTCTGAATTACTGAAGCTTAAGTTAAAGGCTTAGTATATATTCACTGTATGTTAATAAAGTAATCAGAATGTAATAAAAATAGATTATAGAATTTACGCTGATGTATATTTCTGTCTGAATGCACAACATGTAATGGAAGAATGATAATTTAACATTGAATTTATTGGATTATCAAAATATTCAATTTGAATTATCTTCTAAATCCTAGTTCCGACAAAAATTCCAAATTACTGAAGCTTAAGTTAAAGGTTTAGTATATATTCGCTGTATGTTAATAAAGTAATCAGAGTGTAATAAAAATAGATTATAGAATTTACACTAATGCAACTTTCTGTCTGAATGCAGAACATGAAAGAGAAGGCTTGTAGAGATCTGTTTTTGACATGCCTCAGACTTTACAGACTACTTTGACAGAAGTAGATGTCATACTCCTTTTGTCTCTTCCATGCCAAAAAATTTTCCTTTGAGAGGCAACTTTAGTTTTTGGGAAAGAAAAAAAGTCACAAGAAGACAAATTTGAAGAACTTGCAGGACGATTGAGTACAAATACTTATTTTCAGAACAGAAGTGGTTCTCCGATTGGTTATTGAATAATGAAAAGATGCATTGTCATGCAATACAAGACATTTGGAATATGTTTTCTGACTGAATAACGTAAGATTAAAAGTCATCTGCTTAATTCTCAGCCATTTGCAAGTCAACTACTCGGGCAATTGCAGAATCGTTTTGATATCTGAGCTTGTAAGACAAACCTAATATCACTGGATTTAAACACTTCTTTAATCTTCTGAGAACATTCCTTCTTTAGCACATATTCCAAGAATATTAAGTGAATGCAATTATTGCAAAAGGAATTGAATATTTATTTGCACTATGGCTTGGTAGTTTACTAACGAGTAAACAAAACTTAAATTCTGCTTTTTGTGTCTAAGAATACAACAATATTTTAAATATTTCCAAATAAAATATTTAATTAGAGCCTCACCAGTGGCCTAGCATTTGAAGATTGTTAAATACTAATTGTTATAATATCACACACTTTTGAGTTTGTGTGTCACTTTTTAAGAGTATATTACTAACAAACAGGTGCATACAGCAAAAAATATTATAAAATGTTTTAATCATCTAAAGAAATAGAAACTTTATAAAATAAATATAAATAGTAGAGTTATAATAAGCTGAAAGTGGATGGATTTTAAAAAGCTATGAATAGAAAAAATTAACATCAATTCCGAATTCTACGTTTCAGCTTATCACAATAAAAAAATTACTCATTCGGATAAGATAATAATGATATTTGTTCTTTCATTCAAGATGTGGAAATCTTATATGAACTAAGTGCTTTTAATTGTAAAAGCTAATTGATTTTATTCTTTCATCTTCACAATTCAATTAATTCAGTTTAAACAAAGTTAAAGTAAAGTAGCAGACAATAACACGGTGAAGATAAAAATTTATTCTTACAAATACTTTTAAAAAAAGAAGAAAGAAAGAATTTTTTTTAAGTTAAAAATTTGAATAATATCTAAAATTTAAAAAAAAATTTCACATAGTATTAATAAATATTTATTACACATCATTGAGGGAACAAATTTCATATAATTAATTCTCCCTAAAAATTTATTTGAAGTCTAAGGTTAAAAGTAGCTGTGGCAATTCACTGTAACAAAATCCATAAACCATATTTGGTGTTATTATCGCTAAAAAAAAAAGATGCCAAATTTCAAAATGCGAATATATCTAAATTCGTGTATATCTTAGAAAATTTTGAATAAAAAAACTAAGTTTTTGCAGGTATGCTAAATACGTCTACTTGATGATAAAAATTTTATAAGTTATACTTCAAAAATTTTTTCGAAAAATGTATAAAAATTATTCAAAATTGGAAATTTTAAAAATAAAACACCAAAAATGGCTGAAATTTATTCGGAATGCACCTAAATTTCTAAATGTGAAAGGAAAAATTTAAAAAAAATTAATAAAAAAAGAGATTAATAAATATATGCGAAATTCAATTAACATTGAGGAGCTAATTTTTTAAAAACTACTCATACGATTTTTACAAAACTTGACAGTCTGGCATAATTTGAGTTGTAGAATCGAAATATGTAAAAAAAATTGGTATGTTATTTCAGAAAAAGTCCGATTTTGTGTCAAAAAGCCTATGTTAGAATAGTGCTATGTAAATCTGTATATCCTAAGTCGCACTTTCGAGACATGAAAAACGCAATTTGAATTTTGTCAATCGGCCCAGTAGAATGGGAAATATAGAACTGTCGTTCCCCCCCCCCCTTTTTTTTTTCACTCTGTACATCTCCACCCGAATATGACCATCTGGAAGCCCAGATTTGGAATGTTTTATTATCTATTTCATATTTTGTAAAGCATGAGTTTTTGATTAAAAAACTCAACGATTTCAAAGCGAGCAATGGCAACACTGTACAAAGAAAAAAAAAATTTTTTTTTTTAATCTCCAGCATGTAAAACTGTGTATCAGAAATTTTAAAGATGTGTTCTTTTAAATATTTTGTGGTACAGTCAAAAGTCGTTAATTCGGACACCTATAATCTGGACCTCAAAGCTACAAACTTTCTGCGCATGCATAAAAGCATAATGCATTCACGCATGCGCATAATATGTTTACGCATGCGCGTTTAATGTATAACGGATGGTATAAGATAAGCTAAAATTATCTAATTATCTATTTCAGTTAATGTTGCAGATTGCGTTGTTCCTTAATCCTCGAATTGGATCCGGCTTATTATTTTTTACAGCCTGTTAGAGCAATTTTATAAAAGTAAGCTTGAACTTTCGATTATGTCAAATAGAATTTCCGATATGTATTTACTAATATGTAAAGGATCTACAAAGCGAAAGTATGTTTCGACGTCCATCAAACAAAAAGTGGAATTGCTGCAAAAAATGGATAAAGGCATATGCTTTGTTTCTCTAACCATTCCGAAATCTGTTTATCAATTTCACGCTGCTCTGCGGGGGGTAAGGGGGGAACATCGGGAACGCAATGATTTGGAAGTTGATCTGTCAGCACTATCCTTATCTTCAGAGCAGATGTTTTTATTTTATTAAGCTTATAATTCCTTACTAAATGTAGTATTTCATCTCGATGTATTCTGTCTTTGATATGATTTAAATAAAATTCCTCGTCATTATAAATATCACACATCAATTAGTTTTCTGGTTGCAATTTTCTAATTTCAACTATGCGTAATGTATGCTTTACGCATGCGCGCATTGAAAGAAATGTTTAATAAAATAAACAAATAAATATTAAGCTTTTTTTTTTTTTTTTTTTTTTTTTTTTTTGTAAATTTTGATACCCTTTAGATCATAATTGCTCTTTATTTCATAAATTATGGTTTCATATTTTTAATTTTATAATTTCTGCATGCCATCTTACCAGATTTAAGCTGATGATCTATAATCCGGAGTTGCCGAAGTCCCGATGAGTCCGGATTAAAGACTTTTGACTGTATTGCTTTTTAATTGAATTTTATGGTTTAAGTGTAAAGAACGTGATATTTAATAATAAAAGTAACACAAAAAATGTTTAGAAAACGCTCCTTTGTGTGTAATATAAAATCTGAAAGCTTTTTGATTTTTTAAAATATATTTTTTTATAAATATCTTCTGAAATTTACTGTGTGTATAAGTAAGAATGTTATTTAAATCAAATATTCAGTGAATGCCGTCAAAAACAATCAGACAATGTTTCATACAGTTTTGGTTATCTGTGAAGGTGTCTTAACCCCTTAACAGCAGTGGGCGTATATATACGTTCTTCTGAAATATTATCACTTGCTTTGCGTTACTACCAGTAAAATTATCTGCAAAGCTTTGGAATGCAACACCACAATGACTTTGACAGAGTATGCGAAGGGGGATACTATTTCAGAGAATAGGGGGATGTTTCTGAAACAGTGAAAGTAATAACTGTGCGGTGTTTGCTGGTGTTTCTGTTTGAGTAAAAATTTTTTATTCTGTGTCTTCCATTTTCATTTACTGTTTATTAGGTGCCAGGAATAAAGAAAAATATAACAGATGTTTCAAACCCACTTATCTTTTTTGAATTATTTTTTGATGAACTGCTCATGCTTTATCTTGTTATCGAAACTAACTTTTTGCAGATAAGTATATGAACCAACACCCTGGAAAAGGAAAATTAAGAACAAAACTGTGGTATTCGAGTTTAGAAGAAATGTATGTGTTTTTAGGTATACTGATTTTATAACACTGAAACCTGATATTACACTTAACTGGTCTAAAAATATATTGATCTTTTTTATTATACAAACATCATCTTTTTATTATACTTTTACTCTAGATATTAAAATTTGTGCTTTCATTTTTCCTTTTATTCTTTAATAGTGAAAGTAAACAGTTTTTAGAAAGTAAAACTTGCACTTATTTCCCCTTAATAATCGCATAACTACACATGCCTGTGTAAAAAGCGGTAGCACTAGGGAATGAATCTTTTACGTATTCTGTGGCAGTTAAGGTTTTAATTAAGTCACCAACCAATGGTTGTGATTATTCATTTATATGATGAATTAATTACATTAGAGTCTGTTAAAGAAGCTTCTTGAAGTCTGTTAAACAAACAAAAAAATTCAGTGCATTAGTTTATTAATAATGCAATAATATTATAAAATGAAGATAATAGATCTTAGATTTAAAAGGAGGGGAAACTACAAAATCTGTGTCATAAATTTTATTATGGTAATTAAAAAAGTACTTACAGTTCATAAAATTAAATCTTCTTTTTTAATTGCTTCCTAAGCTTTTAATATTTTTTTGGATATGCATTTTGCTGTACTGATATTTTTCTGCTAGCTTTCTGTGTCAGCAGTATCTTCGACTTTTAATCTTTTTTCTAAATTTAATACTTATTGTTTTAGAAGCATCTTAAGATACAGGAATCATTTAAGATTTATGAAATTTATCATACACTTACATCATTTGAGCTACAACTTTGAAATAAGGGTTTGATTGTAGCAATGTCAAAAGCAGGAGGGAACTGTCATGGTCACTCTAAGTATTAATTTGCTCTTCTTTGTGAGCTGCAGAGACAGGAAGGGGAATGATTAGTATAAGCACTTCAGGAATTTAATGAATAATTTAAATTGTATTTCTCTATAAGCATTCATAAATCAGTCTGTAAGATGAATTGTCTGATGCTGAAATGAGAATTTTATGGTTCAGAAATGCATAGCCATTTCCTCATAAAAAGCAGTTTTTTTTTTTTTTTTTTTTTTTGGTTGGGGATACATTTATTAATTTTGTAATGTTTTAAAGTATTTTACTTTAATACTAAAACAAAATATTTAATGGTCACAAATTAATGCATTTTATGGTCTCAGTCGAGTTAGATGGTGTTTTTCTTAGAGAAGTGTTTGTTTATATTGTCACTATTTCTGGTCATATGCGGAAATTGTCTTCTATTGGAAGTGATCACCACTAGAGGGTTCACTGTATAGATTTTAAAGTATCGATTTTTTTTCCTTAATAAATTCATCTGTTGTCGTTTTTAACATGCTTTTTTCCATGTCCCAGCAGGCTGCATGAAACTAAATATTATTTTTTTAAACTTTAATTTCTAAGTTTTCTCTCCTATTAACAAAGTTTGTTATCAGACAATTTCTGTCATTTCTGGGTATGGTCATCTTGCAAAAGATGATTAACATTTTATTGATCTGCTGAATGGATTACTTTGTGCAGGGCTCTTAAAGTTTGTTATAAAGAATACAAATATGGCATATCAGTTTATTAAAACTGTTACATTAATACAATTTTAATTAATTTCAAAGACATCAGTCTTGCAGATTTCTTTGCTCCTGATGAAGTGGGACCTGTATCTGGTTTCCCTCGAAATTAATTAAGATCTTGACTTTAAACTTATGCCTAACTCAAGGCTGTTATGTTACTAATTTTAAGTATCTTTCTACTTGAGAGTTTCAACTCAAAGCTGTTCTTCATTATTTTGTTGACCTAACTGTACACTTTTATTTTCAATCAGTATTAAAATGTATTTTTTTTTTAAATTTAATGCCAATCTCAACAAATACCACTTATCATACAACATTTCTTTATTGTATCCTTATTTACACTGTTCCTAGCTTTTTCCACTCATTTGACCACAGGTACCAAAAAATATTTACACTTCATCTACATATTCTACTGAATCATAACTTGATTTTTACAATTGTCCGTGCATGATAAAGTTATTAAAATGATTTGATAACTCCATAATTCAAATTTAGTGATTTACTATTTATATTAACTCCTTCGAGCCGGGTAGCGAAAACGCGCGCTTATCGCTGAGGCCGGCAGTGTCTTACGCGAGCGTCTGTCCAGGGCCGTGGGCTTTTTTGCTACTAAGCCTAAATCCATGAAATTTCCAAAGTATCAACGCATTGTTTAATAATGCTCTATAGAGTATTTAAATGGCTTATGCTTTATAAATATTTTTATATATATACTTTAATTACCTTATTTCTTGTTTAAATGCATATTTTACACATTTTATTTTAATTACTCACCATTTTATGAATTTTAACATTATACATCTGAAAACTAAATATATTACTTAAAATTCTCTTTTCGTATGAAAAATTTGAAAACGGATCTACACACAGCCCTACGTTACATTCCTTGCACTCGTAATAACTCATTTGCCGTTTTGGAGGATTTTTCCGGGAATGTGAACAAACGAAGCATCGTCGTCTCATTTTCTTATCAGTCTCTTCTGTACAAAGTTTTGGAAAATGTCTTTCAGTTAATCTTTCAGAATCAATATCAGAATTTCAGAATCAATATCTGAAATATTTTGCATCATTTCTGCTATTTCATGCTCTGTTAAACATTTTCGACGCTTCGACATTGCAACGGTAAAAACAAAGAATTCACGTCTAACAAGATCTAATTATTTTCTAAAAACTGAACTGAAAACTGAAATACCTAACGCTTTAGAGCAAATAAAACTTCTCTACTTACAGTAAACAACTACCACGTGCGAATAAAGTGCGATTTAAAAAGACGTCATAAATCACGCCATTTGGAAACATTTATTTCCCCGTTTATTTATATAATCAAAAACACGTGTATGTGAGTCATGCTTTTCTCATTTCGAGTAGAAGGTCTAATTTACATGTATCTGAAACCATATGGACATGCAATGCCATCTTGTGGCAGAGATTATAGTTTGAAAAACTTTCCAAAGTACTGGCACAAATACGTGACAGTCGGTAGAGAATGGAACAATCCTCTGGCACGCCTGCGTGTCTGCCAGTAGGTAAGTGCGTTCATTGCTGGCACGTATACGTGACAGTCGGCGCGAAGGGGTTAAGACAAGAAAACAGCAAATCAATTTTAATGTTATCTTTGAATGCCATTTGTAATAATGTCATGGAATCAAACATATGTGGCAAATTATATCTTGTTGTAAAAAAGATTAAAGTAATGATTCAGAAAATAAATCTTTATTTATTATTATTTGCAGTTTTCCTTTATTTTATGCATTACTGTTTGTAAACGTAAAATGTTGTGTCTGATTCCCAAAAATTTCTTATTTTAAGACTGGAGATTTATCAGTAGTGTATGGCTGTGTTACTACTTTGGTGAATCTTACAAATAGTTACGATAAAGAGGAAATTATTCCTGAACTTGTTGAATTAGCCAAATTTGCAAAACAGCATGTTCCAGAAACTCATGTTAAGGTAAGTTATAAATTTTGCTTTTAAATTGTATTGTTTATCTTACAAAAAAAATTCCAGTGTAATTTTTATCTAGATGTTATTTCTTGCTTCATAACTTTTACTAAATAGTTATTATTTTAATATTAATTTCTCAGTATTTAACTCTTATAAAATAAGATATTACTATACTAAAATCTCGATCATATGGGCAGTTCAGGTAATGCCAAATCTTAGATACCTGAAAAAAGAAAATTTGAGTGTAGGAAAATGGAATTCATCTTAGAAAAACCCATATGAATAGGAAAATTTTCTGCTCCAAAATTATAAAAACTATCATCTTATTTCATACCAGTTTGAAAATGAAAAGCTTACATTTAAAATTACATAAAATTTTTTTTAAAAAAATCATTTCAGGCATAAAAGCCAATGTATTTCATTTACTTAAATGTGAAAGTAAAACATCTGATCCTATTATGAAATCTCACTGAATATTTTGACAAAGATGTCATCAATTGGTCTGGCAGAAGTTCAGATGAACAGATATTTATTTAGTTAATTAGATAATAAATAGATAACTACAGGTATAGCATGTAATAAAAAGCTTAAATCACTAATCTTAATATTTCATGTTTGATCGTCATTGTTTATCCATTTTCAAAGTTGCATATCGTTTTTTTTTTTTTTTTTTTTTTTTTTTTTTTTTTTGTCAAGATATGCAAAATGAAACATTTTGGTGTGGTGTCGAATCAATCTCTCACTTGGACTCCTCATATCCAAGCCTTATGAAATAATAATAATGCTGTATTAAAAAGAATGTAAGGTACAATATTCCGCAAGAAGCAGGAGTTATCATCATCTATACAGATAGCTGTAAAACTGATGAAAGAGTGGGAAATGCTTTTGTTAAATTCGAAGGAGACAGCATTACATATACATACATGGAAAGGCCATCTTAACCATTGTAACAGTTTCTTTCAAGCCAACATGCTTGCCATCAGAACACCCGCAGAACATGTAACATTCATAAGCATCAGCAAAACAATGATCTGTACTGCTGATATTTTGACATCACTTGCAATTCTGAACTATAATCATGCTTCTCCCTTAATCATGGAATACAGTAACTCCTATTTAACAACATTTGCACATGCATACATCTTACTTGAGTAAAAGCGTATGCCTGGCTAGAGAGAAATGAAACAACAGATGTATTCATTAAGGAAGCAGCCAACAATATTTTAATGCAGTAGAACTTAACAGTCCAATCCTGTACCATCATGACAGTTGGTGTCTGCACTCTAGACTAGATGGTTCAGGTCAAATTACCATCTCAAAACTAACTGATTATATTACTGGCCATGGTCCATTTCCAAGGTAATTTTATCATTGTAATATCTCGGATGCAGATGTCTGCATATGCAGAAACAAAAGTTGCCCTGATCACTTTGCTCTCTACTGCCTGTTAATAGCGGTTTTAGCTTTCTAGTTCACTGAATGCCAGATAGTCAAACTTTTACTTTATTTATAAGTTAGCCAAAAGTCTGAGGAAATAAGGACAGTATATTTAAGTGTATCAATTTTTTTTCTTTGAGATCTATTTGAAGGTGTTCATTATAATGTCAGAATCATGTATGCATGTTGTATGTGCATAGATATGAGCCAGTTTCACTCAGAAAGTATATGAATATTGTTTAATGTTAAATTTCACCTTGTTTTAAAGTTTATAATTGTAATGCTTCTCATCTATCCATTTTTTGGTGTATTTTAACAGGATGCTAAAGACTTTATTGACAAAAGAGTTAGAACATTAGCTGAAACAGGTGTTATTCCAGCTTTAGTTGCCTTAGAAAAAACAGAGAGTAAAAATAGCAGAGAAATGATTTCCAGGTAATATTTAAATTTAATAAACATCTAATATAATGTAAGGTTGATGTACATAATTTTTAAAAGGCATTTATAAACACTTATGTTTTTATCATTCAACAAGTTTTTAAGTTGTTAAAATACTAGAACTATGGATATGATTCTTTACTGAAAATTGTGAAAGCTGTCATTTTGATTCTTGGATAAAAACTATAATTGTTTAAAAATATATGAAATTTTATTTGACTGTTAATTAAGGAGGAAAAATGGAATTGTTTTTTTTTATTTACTTTCACAGTTGTGAAATAATTAAATATTTTTTAATTGGGGTCCAGATATATGTGTACATTTTGATACAAATAAATAAGATGATAATAAATATTTCAAAATACAACGTTGTTATGAAAGAGTAAAAATAGTAAGTAGCAAATCATAAAAAAGTGAGACCTAATTGGTCCAAAAATTGCGGTTTGAGCTGCAAGAGAAAGATATGGTAATAAATCTCGAAGAATGCATTCAGATTTCAGCTCCCCATTTATTCTGTGCAATGTTATAGGAAATCATTATGTGTCATATCTCAATTAATAACATGCCCATGTTTGGAGAAACAAAGAATATAGTAGCCCCAGTGGGGAGGACTTTAGCTTTGTTTTGTCAAGCTTATTTATGTAATGCTGAAATTAAAATTTACATAGAATTAATTTTAGCTACTCAACATAAAATTTTTTACATAAAAAAGTGTAGTCTCTGGAATTTAAATTTAAAAACTTGTTTTATTTCGGATTTCTTTGGGCTTTATTGGTAGATATTCAGGTCATTCTTAGGCACTCAAGGCCCATAATTCTCAAATTTCTTATAACAATGGTGAATAAACTTCCTGCTTGGAAGCCATTTTCTGAATCTTGATCAAAATTTGCATTGAACTTCAATAACTAATTCCATTGTGCTGAATTTTAAAACACAAAACACATTTTCTACTGCAGATGTGGACCATTTAGTGTTGGTTATCATTTTTTCAGTTGTCTGTTGAAAGTCAGTTGACGTCTGATAATTGCCTATACCTTCATACAGAAATGCTTGAAAAATTTCATATCTACCTACACATATTCCTTCACGTTTCATTGTGATATCTTTTATGATGCCTTTTTTTAGCATTCAAATTGTATACTTCTGTTGTATTAATCCATTATCCCCACCCCCCCAAAAAAAGACACTTTGTTAGTTAAGCATTCATTTTTATAGGTGAACTGGTCAGTTTTTTAGTTGTTTCATCACCAAAAACATTGCCCAGATACATCATAGAGAGAGACCAAATTACATTCTTGAAAAATAGCAGTGGTCTCTGACAGTTTCGATGGAGAACATAGTGGGGGTGGGAATTCAAGGTCTCCCATCCCTCTTCCCCTGCCATCAACCTCTCAAAAGGATTTTTGGCTTGGCAGTATTTTAAATGTTGCACTGTCACAAGAAAACTATGCACTTACAAGTGTCCACGCCTTTTTCAAAATGCGAACCTGGGCTCTGCTGGCTCCTTTACTATCATGCCAAAGGAATTTTTTTAATGACCATACACTTTGCTAACTAAGCATTAGCCAGGGAAGGCCAAACTGATCAATCATTTAGCCATCTCTCTGAGAACATTGCCCGGCGTGTACCAAAAATGGTAACTGAATATACAGTATCAGAAATCGGAAGCCTCATTTGAATTTTGAAGATAAACACCCTGGCGTACAGATTTGAAGGTGTCTTACCTCCTTTTTGCTTCTTGTATGAAGTAAATGAAGTATTGTACAGTTAAAAAAAAGCACTCTGCTGGGGAAAATATCATTGCAAGAATCATCAAAGATCCACTAGTGAGACAATGAAACTTTAGTTGATGACTTTTCAGGCTTATTCCCTCTTCTGCCATTCCCCTTTCCAATGTATGTTTAACAACATAACTGAAGTTACTAGTCCCTTTATGTGTTCTGTCCCCATTTGTATAGCTGATAATAGATGCTTTTGTAATTTGGTAATACAGCAATTGAAGAAGTTCTGTTTGGCAAATAATGTTTTGTTACTTTCACTGAAATGGAAATTGCTATTTTCAGAACTCGCTTGAACATTTCAGGGGAAAGCTTATATTTTATATTTCTACTGACAAGTGATTGTGAATTACTGTAATCAGTATTGCTTGTAGAAAGAGAGAGAAAGGGGGAATGCATGTTGTTCTTTCCATTCATTGGAAACTTGAAACAATAAGTAATATAAAGAATTGATCAAGCATGAAGTCAGTGTTTTTACAGTACAGAGTTGGTGAGCAGACTGTGCAGAAATAATTAAAGAAAAATGTTGGGTAGAGGCGAGCGAACGTTTTTTCTTATGCGCATGCGTATGATGGCGCAGCTGTCTCTTCTACCGACACATCCGTCATTCGAGCTTCGAGCGTAGGGAGATGCTGATATGTTATTTGCTGTGTGATACTCAATATGATTTCCTGTGTGATATCTTTATTCATTATTCATGTAAATAAAGTGTGTTGTCCTACGATGGCTTCTTTACTCTAAATATTGGCCTCTGGACAACAAATGGTAGCAGCTCCGTGGTTTTGTCAAGAAGAATTGGATATAAGAGACCAAGTCAAAACCGAAACTGTCTTAGTGGAAGCCAAAAATGGAGAAGTGGAACGTTCCCGAATTAACTGGAAAGAACTATTTTATTTGGGCATTAAAAATTAAAGCTGCCTTATCACTGAAAAGACTTGACTCGGTAATTTCAACAGTAAAACCAGAAAATTTAGACGAGAAAGATGAAAGATTGTGGAATGAGAAAAACGCTGACGCCGTAGCATATATAAAACTTTCATTATCGGATCAACAGGCACTTCAGTTCTCACAGAAGAGAATGCAAAAATTCTTTGGAAAAAAATAGTCAACATTTACGGGACAAGCCGAAGATCGAAAAATAGATGCTGGTAATGAGTTAAAAAATTTAGAAATGAAGTTGCATGAGTCGGCTAATGATTATATCGCAAGAGCGAAAGGAATAGCAACTAAGTGTCAATCGCTAAGCCTAGATGTATCTCCTTGAGAACTGGTGTTTTACACAGTCCGTGTGTAAAACAAATTTTTTTGTGGGAAATTCTCTCGAATTAGGGAAATTGTAAAAACTCAGCGTGAAAAAACAATTGATGAAGTACTCGAGATACTCCGTGAGGAAGAGTCCGTTCACAATTCAACGAATGGGAAACAACCTGATGGAAACAACGCAGAGGCATCCATATCAAGAAGGAATAAAAACTACAGTCAAAAGTCGTTAATCCGGACTCGTCGGGACTTCGGCGATTCCGGATTATCGATTTTCCCGGATTATAGATCATCAATTTAAATCTGGTAAGATGGCATGCAGAAATTACAAAATTAAAAATATGAAACCGTAATTTATGAAATAAAGAACAATTATGATCTAAAGGGTATCAAAATTTACAAAAAGAAAAAGCTTAATATTTATTTGTTTACTTTATTAAACATTTCCTTCAATGCAAGTTGCTTTGTTTCATGTGATAATACTTTCTCTTTAATTCTATTAAACAGACATAATTTCTTGTTTAGTTACAAAGTTCCGCTGTTCAAGTCCAATAATTGCTGTGTTGAGAATACCGACTAATTTGTCAATCGAAATGTTTTCGTTTTCAATAACCTCTGGGTCACTTTCTTCACTATCCGAAGCGAATTATAATGACGAGGAACTTGATTTAAATCATATCAAAGACGGAGTATATCGAAATGAAATACTACACTTAGTACGGAATTATAAACCAAATAAAATAAAAACATCTGCTCTGAAGATAAGGATAGTGCTGACAGCATGAAATTGATAAACAGATTTCGGATTTCAAAACATACTTTCGCTTTGTAGATACAAATTACATATTAGTAAATATATATCGGAAATTCTATTTGACATAATCTTTCTAATCTATCCTAATCTAATAATGACGTTTCTGCCCCCTCCCCTCTGCCGCAGAGCAGCGTGAAATTGATAAACAGATTTCGGATTTCAAAACATACTTTCGCTTTGTAGTAAATATATATCGGAAATTCTATTTGACATAATCGAAAGTTCAGGCTTACTTTTATAAAATTGCTCTAACAGTCTGCAAAAAATAATAAGCCGGATTCAATTCGAAGATTAAGGAACAACGCAATCTGCAATATTAACTGAATTAGATAACTTTAGCTTAGCGTATAACTCCGTTACACATAAAACGCGCATGCGCACAAACATATTCGCAGCTGTAAGGGTCTTATGCGCTCTCGTAAACGCCTGTGCGCATGCGTGAACGCGACGCATGAGCAGAAAGTTTGTAGCTTTGAGGTCCGGATTATGGGTGTCCGAATTAACGACTTTTGACTGTATAAGCCAAGAATTGTTACATTTGCCGACGACCTGGTCACATCGCGAAGGACTGCTATTACAGAAACAAGAATCCAAAAAGTGAGTTATCCAAAGGTAACAAGGAAAGAATGAAGTTACAACCTACAAGTGTGAACGTTTCATCTCGTTCTGGCGAAAGAGAAAAAGATTTTGCTCTTCAACTTATGCGTGGAAAAAATGATGAATGTGATAAAATTTGGTTGCTGGATAGTGGTGCAACCGGACACATGACAAAAGACTTCGTTTGGTTTCAGAATATTACACCAGAGGTGAGGGAAATTTACCAGGCAGGTAAACACTCAAAAATATATTCAGAAGGTATTGGTACTGTTAAAGCAAAAGCTATAAATACAAAGAATTCTAGTTATATTAATTTAACTATTAGTAATGTTAGTTATATTTCTGATTTAAGAAATAACTTATTGTCACTCACTGCCTTAATGGATAAAGGATGTAAAATTGAATCAAGGAATAATTCTGTATTAGTTTTTAGTAGGTGTAATGAATTACTTTTTAAAGCATTTAAGAATAACGGTAGGCTTGAAGTTAATTTAGAACCATATTATAATTCTGAATCATGCATTGCTAATGATTGTACTGGTAATAATTGTGAACTTTGGCATAGTAGATTGTGCCATTTAAATCCAAAATATATGCTTAAAATGAAAGAATACATTGATATTAATGATGTAAGTGATTTTAAGTGTGAAACCTGTGACATAAGTAAAATAACTAGAAAAAGTCATCCAAATATTGACATTAATCAGAGTTCAGAAATTTTAGAATTAATTCATTCGGATCTATGCGGCCCTGTTCAAACTGAATCAATTGGTGGGTCTAAATATTTTATGATCTTAGTGGATGATTTTTCTGGAATGTATTTTACTTATTTTCTTAAAAGTAAAAGTGAAGTTTTTGATGCATTTTGTAAATTTAAAGCTAAGTATGAAAATTTAACTGGTAAAAGAATCAAACATTTGAGAACAGACAATGGTTTAGAATTTGTAAATCAACAATTAGATAGATATCTTGCTAATTCAGGTATTTTTCATAAAAAAAACAATTCCATATAACAGTGAGAGTAATGGAAAAGCTGAACGAGCAAACAGAGTTCTTTTAGAAAGAGCTAGGACATTACTACATGAGAGTGAGCTTCCGGTAAAATTCTGGGCAGAAGCAATTAATTTTAGTACTCAAGTATCAAATTTAACACCCCGAAAAGGAAAAGAAAAAATTCCTTTAGAAATTTGGACTGGTAAAAAACCCAAATTAAACTATCTAAAAAGGTTTGGATGTGTGGCATACTTTCACATTCCGAAAGTGATGCGAAACAAATTTGACATACCAGGGAAAAGAGGGATAATGTTAGGATATGCTAGAGAAAGAAAAGGATATCGTATTTATGATATAGCAAGTAACAAAATAATTGAAGAACGATCAGTTAAATTTAACGAATCTTTAAAGGGTAGTAATTATATGGGAAAAAATAAAACCTTAGAAACTTGGGATATTGAAGAATTAGAAAGAAAGGGAAACGGATTAGATCAAAAACCACACCTCGAATTGGTTGTTACGGAAAATACCCAAGCAAGCGAATATGATGACTCATCGAATTTCGAAATCACCGACATAAGGCCGTTGTAGCCGCGGTGATGACAGGGGGAATGAAGTCCAAACATCTGATAGCTATGAAAAAAGTAATAAATATGGAAATGAAATACCATTAAGACGATCCGAGAGGCTCAAATCAAAACAACTAGCGTCAAGTATAATCAGTAATGTTCCGAATGATTTTTCAGAAGCAAAACAAAGTGCTAATTGGTATGACTGGAAATCCGCAATGGAAAATGAATTAGATTCATTACATAAACACAAAGTGTGGGAAATAGTAGATAGGCCTGAAAAAACAAAATTAGTAAAAAGTAAGTGAGTGTATACTTTGAAGGAAGGAGACTGTGGGGAAGTAAAATATAAAGCGCGATTAGTAGCGGCTGGGTTTAATCAAATAAAAAATAAGGATTATACCGAATCATATTCACCAGTAGTTAACATTGAATGTTTTAGATTATTGCTTGCACTTTCAGCTAAATTAAACTTGACTGTTAAATTTTATGATGTAAAAACAGCGTACTTGTACAGTGACTTAAACGAGGATGTGTATATGACTCCTCCACCTGGTTATGAAAAACTGATTGGAGAAGGTAAAGTATGTAAATTGAAGAAAAGTATTTATGGGTTGCCTCAATCCGGTAGAAATTGGTATATGAAAATAAAAAATGAATTAGAAAAACTTGGGCTGGTACAGTTAGCATCTGATAATTGTATATTCATTTATAATGATTCCAAAAACATTTTTATATTGTGTTTGTATGTTGATGATTTAGCTGTATTCTGTAATAATAAAGAAATGCTTGAAAATATTGTTTCTAAAATAAAAAATGTATTTGAGTTACATGAAAATACTAATTCAAAATTTTTAGGAATGCAAATAGAAAAACTTGAAAATGGTATATGTTTGTCTCAAACAGAATATATTGAATCTTTATTGACTAAACACAATCTGGAAAATTGTAAAGCAGTGAAAACGCCAATCGTTAAAGGGGCAGATAAAGGTTTTTCATGTACAAATGAAAAAATTGATGCAATTTTGTATCAGGAATTAATTGGGGAACTTTTATATTTAGCGAATAGAACACGTCCTGATATATCATTTGTAACAACTTATTTGTCACAATTTAATCGTGTACCAGAAAAAAGGCATTATCTTTTGGCTAAAAGGGTATTAAGGTATTTAAAAGGTACAAAAAATAAAAAAAATTTTCTATAGCAATGATTTTGGAGTTTTAAATGCATATGCTGATGCTAGCTGGGGAAATGCAGAAAATGGTAAGGTGGTACTATTTTACTAGGTGATTCATTGATTTCTTGGAAATGTCGTAAGCAGAGAAGTGTTATATATTGTTTGTATTTCATTTTTGTATTGAAAAAATGTTGCTCGCAGGAGGGGTGTGTTGGGTAGAGGCGAGCGAACGTTTTTTCTTATGCGCATGCGTATGATGGCGCAGCTGTCTCTTCTACCGACACATCCGTCATTCGAGCTTCGAGCGTAGGGAGATGCTGATATGTTATTTGCTGTGTGATACTCAATATGATTTCCTGTGTGATATCTTTATTCATTATTCATGTAAATAAAGTGTGTTGTCCTACGATGGCTTCTTTACTCTAAATATTGGCCTCTGAACAACAAAAAAGACTTAAATAAAGCCCTGCTAGTGTAATTTAGTCAGCAAAAAGTGCAGTGAATCCCAGTAAATATGCAGAAAAAGGCAAATATTTTTTCTGCAATTAAGACTTGAGGGTGAATTCTGTGCATCGTCAGGATAGCTTATGCATTTCAAACAGCACCATGGTATTCAAGAGCTTGAAGTGCTTGAGTGAGGAACTTTTGAGTGGTGATCAGAGTGCAGCAAAAGACTTTTAAGTGATTTTAAAAACTTGATTGAGACTGGAAATTTGCTTCTAGAGCAAATATACAATGTTGATGAATCAGGGTTATTTTGGAAATGCTTACCACAAAAACTCTTGTATCTGAAAAAGAAAAGAATGCTTCTTGTCACAAGATCAGTAAATCTCGTGTGACAATGGTGACTTGGCCTAATATGGCAAGAAACCAGAAACTGAAACTAGTTGTCATTGGAAAGGTGGAAAAAACCGAAGTCTTTTAAAGGCACAGAAGAGCCAAATTACTATTGCACTTCAATCAAAAAAAGAAATGGAGGAATAGAATCATATTTCAGCAGTTGTTTAGTACAAAATTCATACCTCAGGTGATAGACTTTTAAAAATCGCAGGGCCTTCCTTAAAAAGCAGTCTCATAGTGGTGCCCCACCCACTATACCCAACCAGTATAGTGGTTAGCGTAGCTGACTGCTGTGCCAAAGGGCCCAGGGTTCGAATTCTGGAGAAGGCATGGATGTTTGCAAATATATAGAGTCGGTGCGGCATGGTGAAACTTTAAATATGCTGCGAGCCGAAAGTCCTCTTGTGTGGTTTGATGGAAGGAGAGAGGGGTGGGAAACCCTAAGACCTGTCCCCCAGAGTGCTCTCCATTAAAATTGGGGACAGAACTGAGCACTGTCGCCTGTTAGGTGCTCAAGGTTGTTACCAATGACAGACGTAATCTAGCACTCCTTGCCACGAGGAAATTCATGCACTTGGGCTGACTACGTCAGTCAAGTGAGCATAAGCAACAACAACAAGTTTAGACAACGTGCCATCCCATCCAACTGAATTGATGTTAATATCAAGAGATGGGCAATTTTTTAAAATAAAATACTACAGCCTAATGTTACGGCCCTAATATAGCCAGTAGAGCAAGGCATCAGTCAGACAAAACTAATGTTCTGCCATGTTAGGTAAAATGTCCCAGGAAGATCATGATCTTAAAACTTTTCTGAAAAATTTTTCAATTCTGAATGCTATCTATGAGAGTGCTGCCACAGAAAAATTTGTCTGGGCTTGGAAGAACATGAAGGTTTTTTTTAGGTTTTGATGCAGACACAGAGGCATCACCAGTTTATCTTTTTTGGATTGCAAACAGTGTGTGTGATGGTGAACAACATGTGGACAAAGAAAACATTTCTGAATTTCTGGAGTGCAACTGAAAATTGCCCTCATTTGAAACTCATACAGATGAGCAAATTTTTATTCGTGCAAGGGGAAGGGAAGAAGTATCAAGTGACTGCGAAGGTGGAGGAGGGTAGAGGCTGAGAGCAGTCTGCTGGTGGTCTGTCATGCATGGAGCTGCACTTTAACACATTGTATGCCTTTTGGAGTACTTTGAAAGGCAAGAAGGCAGTCTGCTGCCTGAAAAAAAATGACACTATGCAAGATGAGATCACTAATCTTGAAAAAAGCCAACTCACTGAAGAAACAAACTTCTGACTTTTTTACATGAATTTGAGCTAGTAATAAAGTTTCTTTTCATATTTTACTGTACTGTATTTTTTGTTTGTTGATAAAGCTGATTTCAAAATTTATTAAACCACAGTTCCAGAAAATACTATACAGGTAAATTTTCTTTTCATATAGTATAGTTATTTATCTTAACTTTTTTACTGCCTTTAGATTAACTGTGATTTTGAGTTAAATGTGCATACCCTTCCCTATCAGGTATTGACTATAATTGGGAAAAATTTTAGGTATTATATTCCAACAAAAATATCCATTTTGACTGTTCTCAAATCCATTTGAACTATGTATTTGTGTGTCATCTATTGTACAGACAGAATAAAGAATTTTTTTTTTTTTTTTTTTCCAAAACGGATTCAGAAGGGAATTTTTCATGATGTATGTACATATTTATCTTCATAACTCAAAAATGAATAGTCATAGAATTAATTCTTTTGAAAGTCATAGAATTCATGTAAAAAAAGTCATAGAATGACATAGTCTGAGTCATAGAATTCATGTAAATATAAAATTTCGCGTCAAAGAACATGAGGCATATGTTAGAAAAAAGGAAACACAGAAGTCTTCTGTTGCTCAACATTGTTGGTCCGAAAATCACACTTTCAATTTTTCTGCTGCCAAAATTATTCAAAAAACATCTTCCATTGGAGAACTGGATTTTCTAGAGGCATTTCACATTCATAAAAATCTTTCTGTTCTAGTTAACGATCCTAATTCCAATCCAAATTTGCCTTCGGCTTTTAGAGAAATTATGTTTTAGTTCTGGTTTCACCAACAGATGGCGCCACTTGCTAATTCTTGTCCAGGCTTTCTTATCTTATCTAAACATTATTTCCTATCTTGTTCATTTGCGGTTTTGCAGCTGAAGATGATGGTTCGGTAAAACCATCGAAACTAGTCCTGTGAAAAAAATTTTGTAAATTAACGCTGATTTTTGTTGTTTGACTTCTGAATTAGTCATAGAATGTTGGAACCTTTTGTATGGGACTGCTATAACATGTAGTTGTGCCTCTCCTTTTTTTGTTGCAATCAGCTGCACCAAAATTTACATTACAATTTAAAATTTACATATATATATATATATGTTTATATGTATAACTAGATGTAATTTAAAGTTAAGTTGTAAGAACAAATGAAAAAAGACCAATATTGGTCAAAATTTTGTGCATTGTGCTGCAAAATTAAGGAAATTAGAAGATAAATTTTATTACGCATGCCAAAAAGTTACCATAAACTGTTGTTCTGTGAAAACTTCAACATAAGCATATTTAGTTGCTATGAAATGTGTAAAAGAGGAGAAGAGTACAATATTTGAATATTTACTAGTAAAATAAATAAAACGTAAGCTAAATGCTAAACGAATAAGGTAATTTTTAATACAGTAAAAAAACAAATCAATTGAACGAGGTAAAATAAAAATAGTAAGCTATATGCTAAACGAAGAAAGTAGATTTTAAAACACAGTAAAATACTAATCAATTGATCAAGGTAAAATATAAAAAATATTAAAATTAAGAAGAGGTAAATGGTTAATTAGCCCAATTCGAAGTTCATTTTGGCTTGTCAAGGGAAATTTTTTAAATGAATTTCGAACCAAGCTAACCCCATTACGCGTTTCGCCGAAACAGACAATTGAAACTTTGTACAACAAATTTTTTAATGAATTAAATAAACTATGTCAAAAACCTTAGTCTCAATTCTCTGTTCCATTCCTGATGCGTCCGCTTATATTGACACTTTAAGATGTAAAAAATGGAACGGCAATTCCGATGTACAGAAAAAATAAATAGCAATATGCTATTATTCAAAATATACAAAAACTTATGGGTTGGACCTGTGAGCTTAAAGAATTAAAACTATGTGAAGGTACCTTAAATTATATTTAAATCACTAGATGAAATCAAATTACTAGATGTATATATAAAAGTCGTTAATCGGGACTTCGGCGATTCCGGAGTATAGATCATCAGTTTAAATCTGATAAGATGGCATGCAGAAATTATAAAATTAAAAAAAACCGTACTTTACGAAATAAAGAACAATTATAATCTAAAGGGTATCAAAATTTACAAAAAAAAAAAAAAAAAAAAAAAAAGAAGCTTAATATTTATTTGTTTACTTTATTAAACATTTCTTTCAATGTAAGTTGTTTAAATTGCTTCGTTTTATGTGATAATACTTTCTCTTTAATTCTATAAACGGACATAATTTCTTGTTCACTTACAAAGTTCTGCTGTTCAAGTCCTATAATTGCTGTGTCGAGAATACCGACTAATTTGTCAAACGAAATTTTTTCGGTTTCAATAACCTCTGTGTCACTTTCTTCACTATCGGAAGCGAATTATAATGATGAGGAATTTGATTTAAATCATATCAAAGACAGTACATCGAGATGAAATACATTTAGTAAGGAATTATAAGCCAAATAAAATAAAAACATCTGCCCTGAAGATAAGGATAGTGCTGACAGATCAACTTCCAATTCATTGCATGCTGCGGCGTCCCCCCGCCGCAGAGCAGCGTTAAATTGATAAACAGATTTCGGAATAGTTAGAAAAAGAAAGGGTACGCCTTTATCCATTTTTTGCAGCAATTCCACTTTTTGTTTGATGGACATCAAACATACTTTTGCTTTGTAGATCCTTTGGGAGCTCCAGCATCGGAAATTCTATTTGACATAATCAAAAGTTCAAGCTTACTTTTATAAAATTGCTCTAACAGTCTGCAAAAAATAATAAGCCAGATCCAATTTGAAGATTAAGGAACAATGCAATCTGCAACATTAACTGAAATAGATAATTTTAGCTTATACCGTCCGTTATACATTAAGCGTGCATGTGTAAACGTATTATGCGCATGCGCCATGCGTAAACGTGATGCTAAAGCAAAGTTTAAAGTTTATAAAATTAAACATTTAGCAGTAGTAGCAATAAAAGCTCCCTGAGATAATACGTTGTGCAGACATTGAAGACGATAAAGAGGTTTCAAACTTAACCAATTTATTAACAATATAAAAAAGAATAAAAACACGAAAAATAAATTTAAACAATATCAGAGTCTTAGAAAAAATATAATATAACCATCATTCATCAAATAATATTTTTTTACCTGGTCTCCAAAAATACTGGCATTCAATGCAAACAAAATGTCCTAAACAGTAATTATGCGGTCTCAAATGAAATTGGCTACACATTCAATAAGTCCATGATCAATGGTCAAGAAAGCACCTGAAATTTAAATTAAGTCCTTGAAAGCACTTAAATCTGGCCTAACTCCGCTTACACTAGTTGAACACGAGGAATCACCGCTAACTTATTTTAAATGCCACCTTCATGAACATGGATGCCGCCCACGCCAGTCACTCACATTGTAGCTTCTGGAACCAAGAAACTTATTCTGGAACAGTCATCTTGTGGACAGGAACCAAGGAACTTATTCATCGGTCTGCACGCATCCTTCAAAAGGGGCTGGAAACCGCACACCCAAGTGCCAGGAAAGCAGGAACTAGAAGGGCTGAGCCAGAGCGACGCGAGATACTTATACCAGAAGTAGGCATGACGTCATCTCATGGCAACCAATCAGCTGTCGGCACGATTCGGCTTTTCAGATGACGTTACATCACATTTCGTTTTTGCATCTTAATTAGGTTGAAACAGTCCGTTCTCAACACAAACAGTGGCAGTAAGAAAAAGAAGTAGAAGTAACTACTATATTACATTAAAATAAGAACTAAGCCTAATAAACATTTCAAGGAGGAGAGATGATGCAGTAAAAGGGTTACAATAAGTCATATTTTCCAACAAATGCCCCCCACATCATCATCTCCGACCTGAAATAAAACTGAACGCCAGTATCTTTACAAAATTCAAAACAAGAATAAATAAATATCACAATTTCATTCAATTCAGAAATTTTTAAGAAAAATTCTCCTTTGGGAACATCTTATCCCATTTTTCAAAAAAAATTTTACCATAACAAGAAAGTCTAACATGTTACAAAACAATACAAAGACATATGTATGATCATACACTCAATACTTTTATCCAGGGCCCTGGTCAATCATACAACATTCTACACTATACAGTTTTACATTTACCTAATATTCATCATAATATGACTTACAACATATTATTTTCAAATAAACAAAACTCTTAATTTAAATACACACAAAAATTTCATAAGAAAATTGTTCCACAAAATCTTATCAGGTTATGCTTAGTCAGTGGTTTTGTCATGGGATCAGCCAGATTATCTTTACTTGGAACATATTTTAAATCAAAAATTTCCCTGTTCAATAGATCACGAATGAAAAATAGTTTCACATCTATACGTTTTGTCCTTGAGTTTTCAATGGGTGATTTTGTAAAACATATAGCAGCCATGTTATCCGCAAACAATATTTGTGTTGAAACATAGTTACTTGCAATTTTAAACTGAATGCATTCATCCAAAATGTTTTTAAACCAAACTAATTCTTTTGCTGATTCAGTCATTAGACACCATATCATCCCTGCTTGAAGCAAAATTCGAATCTGAATATATATTGAGCTTCAGTTCCTTGCATACCAGTTTAAGTTTGTGCTGTCTGGTATTGAAAACATATCCTAAAAGTTTAAGTAATCCTTCCCAGTGAAACTTACCAGGATTGCTTTGGAACTGAGAACAGCATAAGCTATATCCAGACGAGTACGATTGCAAAGAAACGAGAGACATCCCAAAACATTTCTATAAGGATAATTCATCATTTCAGTCATTTCTTCTTGTGTACTAGGACTTTGAGACTTTGAATATTTCACACCTTTAACCATTGGAAGGGAAGTAATTTGTATTTTAAAAGATTTAAATCGATCAACTATGTCTTCTATATATAATTGCTGATGAATTAAAACACTATTGTTCTCATATTCAAATTCCACACCCAAAAGCTTTCTTGTTTTACCCAAAATTTTCAAACCAAAATGTGAATTCAGGACTTCTAATATCCTTTTGGCCTGAACTTCACTTTTTCCAAACACAACTATATCATCAACATAAACCAACAGAATGACAAAGTCTTTAAAATGATAGACACAATTACACCACTCAAACTTGATAAATCCTAGGTTACATAGTGTTCTATCCAACTTGTAGTACCATAATCGCCCACTCTGATGCAGACCATACAAGGCTCTATCTAAACGACACACAAAAGTTTCTTTATCACGCTCTACAAAACCCTGAGGTTGAGACATGTAAATTTCCTCTGATAAAGGAGCGTAGAGATAGGCACTTTTTACTTCGCATTGTATATTTGCCCATCCAAGGTGTGCAACTAAAAGGGAGAAAAAGAGCCTTATTACTGAAAAGTTGACTACAGACGAGTAGGTTTTATCATAGGTATCGTATTTAATTTGCCGATAACCCTGAGCCACTAAACGAGCTATAAAACGAACAATGTTTCCAAATTCGTTACGTTTAATGTTGAAAATCCACCTGCAACCTAGTGGAGTCTTGTCTTTAGGAAGTGGAACAAGATGCCATACCTTATGCTTTCGCATGTTGGCCATTTCCTCTTCCATTGCCTCTATCCATTTAAGCTTTTCTGTGGATTTCATTGCCTGGTTGTAAGTGTTTGGAATTGAAACCTCTAGTCAGCTATCTCGGGTATATGATGTTGAAGGAGTGCCAGTTTGGTCGATTTCACCACTATAAGTATTGCTTCTCTTGAAATCAAACAAGGTAGGATCATACTGAATATTATGTTCTGTGCAATACCTTTCTACATCATTTGGTGATCGTAGTCTTTGATTAGACCCCCTCTCAAAATAATACACATCCGTACGAGTGCCGTCTGGCCTTGGAACAGGTTTACGAAGCCAAGTTACTTGTCTCAATGTAGATTGAGTGTCAGTGCCAATTGTAGAAGAAGGTACATTGGTATCGATTCTTTCCTCTATTTCAGGAAAATAGCCAACTGGAGTATCAGTAGATTGGAACTCTTATCTTCTTTTCAGATTCCAAATCAGGAAGGGTGCCCAGTGCAGCTCCACTGCCACTTTTCTGCATTCCAATTGACTCTTTGAAAGTAGCATTTAAGGTTTCTACTACCTTTTGCTCATTTTCCAACCAAATCTTGTACCCTTTTGTTCGTACACTGTACCCAATCAATCGGCCCTTCGTTGCCTTTGGATCAAGCTTAGAATTTCTTTTAGCCTTTGGAATTCCCACATAGGCAATCGTTCCAAATGCCTTAAGGGGACGTACTGATGGTTTCCGCTTAGTGTACAATTCGAATGGGGCTCTATCTTGGCCCTTATGACAAATTCTATTAAATGAATATGCAAAATACATTACTGCATTTGACCAAAATTCAGAACTCATCCCACTATCATGTAAGATTGCACGTACATTGTTGAGAGCTGTCTGATTGAATCTCTCACAAACTCCATTCTGTTCCGGAGTATATACGTCTGTAAATTCGTGCTTTACACCATTTTTATTACAATATGACCTGAATTGTTCATTATCATATTCTTGCCCATTGTCAGTCCTAAAGTATTTCAACTTAAGGTTCAAAGATCTTTCAGCACATGCTATATGCCTTTCAAATACTTCAAACACCTGACTTTTCTCCATAATGGGGTACACTACCACATAACGAGAATATTCGTCAATAAAGGAAACGAAATAACGTTCACTATTCGTACCTGGAATGTTAATAGGTCCCCATACATCAGAAAAAACCCTTTCAAGCGGCCTCTTTACTTGAATACCTTCTAAGGGTCTATAGGAGATTCGTCTTTGTTAATTGATTTGGCAATGTTCACAAAACAAATTAGGTGAGTGCTTTAACACAGGAAGACCTCGAACTGAATGTCTCTTACTAGTCCTGGCAATAGCACCATAATTTATATGACCAAACTGACCATGCCATAATTCACTATTGTTATGCTGAACTGTGGATGCCTCAAATTTTACAGATTTGCCCTCCTTTTTCACTATTTTCGGGAATACATGATAGTTACTTCCTATCAACTTAGCTTTGTACAAGGTTTCATTTTCATCATCAGTAACTTTAATTTGCCCATTTTTACCATAAAATCTCGCTCCATTGATATCCACCCTAGGTCCAGATATTAAATTTCGTCTCAGTTCAGGTGAGTATAAAACATCTTTAAGCAAAATAACTGTATCCCCAAATTTCATTTTAACAGTACCCTTCCCATGAATTGGAAAAGTTACCCCATCAATAGCTACTAGCATATTCTCATTTTTCACAGGAGAAAAAGTATCGAACAATTCACGATTTTTACAAAAATGATGAGATGCAGCAGTATCAAAAATCCAACTATCATCATTTTCCTCCAAATTGTTAACATTAGCTTGAGCTATGAAATGGGACTGAGCATGGGAATTATTTTTACCTTTACTCAACTTGGGTTTATTCTTACATTTAGGAGTTGTTTTATTACTACTAGATACAGCTGAGGAAACAGAAGAAGCAGGCAAGGGTGATTTGGAAAAATTACCTTTCATTCTACAGTATCTTTGAATATGACCTAGATGGCCACATTTATAACACTTGAGCCCTTTAATCTGCTTAAATTTGGGTTCACAGTGAGTACTTTGAACTTCTATAGTCTTATTGGAGTTTTCCCTATCTATCTCTCTTAAATTAAGATGTGTTTCCTCTGCTAGTATTTCAAGTTCAACATTTTTAAATATGAACTTTTCATCTGGCCACCTCAAAACATTCTGAACTACTTGATCATATTTATCTGGAAGGAACCTAAGAAACTGAAAACATATGTATACATTTCTTACAGCCTGACTAATATCAGCTAACTGTTCAGTTACGCGTTTTAATCTAGAAGAAAAGACACTAATACTTTCATTTGGCTTAATTTTACAATTTAAGAACTCTGAAAACAAGGACATATGTCTTGATCGATAATCTGGCTGGAAGTATTTGGCAAGCGTATTCCATGCCACTACCGGGTCATCAATTTCACAGGTTTCTATATTCAGGGCTTACATTCATATAAATTAAAGATAATGCCAAACGACTTCTTTTTTGATAGTCGGCAACAATTTCTTTTGTAGAAAGGTATTGCACTTAACATCATTTAAATCAGGACATTTTTCAATACCTTTGACCAAAAGCCATGCATTTTTTTCATTTAAAACAAACTTCATATCTTTAGACCATGTAAAGTAATTACATGCCTCAAGTTTAGCAATATTATGCATAACATTAACAGTAGCCATATTTGAATTTCAACAAAAACCAACCCCCCCCCCAATCTCTTAAGTCCTAAATTAACTTTAAACTTCAAAAGTCTGCACTAAAAATAACTCAGGGGCTGGGCCCATAACCAAAATGATGCTAAAGCAAAGTTTAAAGTTTATAAAATTAAACATTTAGCTGTAGTAGCAATAAAAGCTCCCTGAGATAATATGTTGTGCAGACACTGAAGGCAATAAAGAGGTTTTAAACTTAACCAATTTATTAACAATATAAAAAAGAATAAAAACATGAAAAATAAATTTAAACAATATCAGAGTCTTAGAAAAAATATAATATAACCATCATTCATCAAATAATATTTTTTTACCTGGTCTCCAAAAATACTGGCATTCAATGCAAACAAAATGTCCTAAACAGTAATTATGCGGTCTCAAATGAAATTGGCTACACATTCAATAAGTCCATGATCAATGGTCAAGAAAGCACCTGAAATTTAAATTAAGTCCTTGAAAGCACTTAAATCCGGCCTAACTCCACTTACATTAGTTGAACACGAGGAATCGCCGCTAACGTATTTTAAATGCTACCTTCGTGAAGAACATGGATGCCGCCCACGCCAGTCACTCACATTGTAGCTTCTGGAACAGTCATCTTGTGGACAGGAACCAAGGAACTTATTCACCGGACTGCACGCATCCTTCAAAAGGGGCTGGAAACCGCACACCCAAGTGCCAGGAAAGCAGGAACTAGAAGGGCTGAGCCAGAGCGACGCGAGATACTTATACCAGAAGTAGGCATGACGTCATGTCACGGCAACCAATCAGCTATCGGCACGATTCGGCTTTTCAGATGACGTTACATCACATTTCGCTTTTGCATCTTGATTAGGTTGAAACAGTCCGTTCTCAACACAAACAGTGGCAGTAAGAAAAAGAAGTAGAAATAACTACTATATTACATTAAAATAAGAACTAAGCCTAATAAACATTTCAAGGAGGAGAGATGATGCAGTAAAAGGGTTACAATAAGTCATATTTTCCAACAAAACGCCTATGCACGTGCGTCAACGCAACGCATGCGCAGAAAGTTTGTAGCTTTGAGGTCCGGATTATGGGTGTCCGAACTAACGACTTTTGACTGTATACCCACTCTGTTCCCCGACTTAGGAAGCTCAGTTTTTTTATTCTTATGTGTTGGTAAATTGTGCATTTTTTACTTTAAAAGTTATTGAATTATATTGTTCTTATGTTCCAGTTAAGGTTTTTCATGCCTTTAGTTAATTTGTGTGCAATAGTTGTAGAATTATCAGCAGTTTAAGTAATGCTAAGCCTAATGAGGCACTAACTTCAGTGTCTTTTTGCCCATTGGGACCAAAAGTTAACTTTCAGTTTTGTGCACTAAAAATTTATCTTCCTGCCATCTGGTGTTTTTGGATAGAAACTAATTTTAATTGTAAAAATTCTTTTTTTAACTATATATAATTGTTTTTAGTGTTTAATGTTTCTCTGTATTTTTCAATTTTTAATGAAGATGTTTTTAGCTTTTATGTATTTGTACTGTACATAAAATCTATAAGATTAGATAAAGATATAACATTAGAGATATAAACATATATCTCTAATAAAATTAGTTAAATAAAATGCAGCAAAAAGCATGTATAATTTAATAGGCCATACAAGGATTTCACGTGATGTTCACATCAGATATTTTTCTACTACCAAACATTTGAGGAGATTTGACTCGACAGCATATTAAATATCTGCATGCTGCTAAGACACTACACATGTACAGTGCCTTCTGTAGAATCAAACCTGGAACCACGATTATGGCCACTAGCTCGTACCATGCCAACAGAGCAGCATAAAAGCTAAATTTATTTAATTGCTTAAACATTTGATTAAATTTTAAAATATAAGAAAAACATCAGTATGATTTAGGAAAGAGGTATTATGTCTTTTAAATGGAAAAAAAAAAAAAAAAAAAAAGTGTCTCTTTTAATAAAGGATTCTTGTAAATGCTTCCAGTGTGCTCATGTTAATGAAATATCTTCTTTAAAATACACAAATCATGTTTTCAGTAAATGACAGTGGATGTATGTGTAGTTTAGGAAGAGGATTGTAAAATGGTAATATTCCTTTTTAATTTATGTAAAGTATTTTTATTTATCTCAAAGATATTGAATAAAATATGCCTTGTGATGGCAAGAAGAATTCTAAATATTCTAATAATATGATGTTTACATACAAATATCTCACATATATTTCACACATCTAGTATTTGTTTATGCTAGTATTAGTTATTGCTTAGTAGGAGCTGTATTTAAAATTTTAAATCTTTTTTTACTAGTTTGTTTCAGAAAGATTTTCCTAGCTTATTTCCTTATAGCAGTATTTTTTCCTTTTAATTTCCCTGCAATTTTCTCAATAATTTTTATTGTGATAATTCTACATTGAGTAATTTTTTTTTTCTTTGAAAATGATCATGCATTCATTGAAGTTAGAACTAAATTGTTATAAAATAATTTTATTAGCTAATATACCAAGGAGCTGTTTCCAAATGTATTTTGCCTTTCATCTAAAACATTTCATCATGCTGCATTTAGTAGGAATATCTCCCTGAATGATCAATCCTTACAAAGCAGAAAAAATAATTAGAAACAGAACAATAAGTAACTTCAAAAGCTTAAGCAGAATGCAGATATAAACAATTCCTTCTTAATGCTTGAGAAATATTGACAGTTGCCAAAATCACATTCAGAGTAAACTCACAATTCAGCTAACACTAAATCTCACAGTAACAACAATAGCAATTCGTTTGAAAATCAAACGGACAAATACTCCTAGATCTCTGAGCTGTATTAAAGTGTGATGTGGACATCGGTCTGATATAGCCCATGCTTCTAGAAATTTCAGGAAACATCATTCACGAAAACCTGTCAGACGAAACCTCACATTTCACTTAAACTACTTTTACATTCCGAGTGCTGCTACTCTCAGAACATCAAAATCAACAAGTCCATATTAAAAAAAAATACATGGCAAATACAAAGCAAATAAATAAGTAATATCACAATGCAATAAAGAGGATTTGGAAGTGGAACTTTTCTTCTAAAATGATTCATTATTCCAACAAAATTTATGGGTTTAAAATTTTTGCAAGCTGTTAGAAAGGTAAGGAAATTACAGATGTCAATTTTTTTCTTCTGTACTAAAAAAAGAATTTAAAATTCATAGTATCTCCAAAAGACTTCTATCTTTCTGGAGAAAGTTGTCCTTTTCTAATTATGAAGATTGTATTTCATTCATGTTCATTGGGGATTTATATAAATGCCGGATGCATTTTCACTGAGAAACAATAAACATTCATTTAAGTAAGCCTTCTGTAGCATACTGGAAAGAGACTTCTCAGAATCAACCAGATTTATCATAAATAAGATTTACCTTGGGTATAAATGTAATGTTTTCAGCTGCCTGGAAAAATGTTTTTATTCGTGCACATTTTATTTTCTTTCATTATTATGAAGGTTATTTATAATGAAAAAATTAGTATTGTTGCATTTGTACGGGTTGTTTGATTTGGTATGATTAACTATGACACTTGATGTAATAATAACAATTTTAAACACAATGTATTTAACCATTAGGACAGCTCCAGAAACACGTTTACAGTTGTCAAAAAACTATGATGAACACACTGAAACAATTAGCAACACAGCCATCAGGCTATAACAGTGAAGGCAGCTTCACAACAAAGCACTACAGTGCAGATCCCAACTCGTTCGGTTGTTCTCGGAACTCAAGAACATTCTCGAGACTTTCTGTGCTACAGTTTGAGATGCACTCGATGATACACTAGATAGCCTCAACGATGCACACTCTCAATGTACGAACTCGCGATAAATTTCATACACTCAACACTAGACTCACAATTGACTGCTACTCTGCGAACAGGTAGGGTTTATATAGCTTGTAGGCTGCTTTCGAGCACATTCTGGGCCAAACTGGTAAGAATTCGTTTCAGATAGTTTTCTCTCCATATTGCTAGATTTGTCACCAAATGGTCGATTTTATGCCAAATATGGCAACCCTGCCTTTATTGCCATTTTCTGGCAACCCTAAACCCACCAATGCAATTGGAATAGACCAGTAAGAAGGCACACCCAATATGGCTGCTACTGGAGACCTCATCTATTCATGTCATGTTGTCCATTTATTCATGTCGTGTTGTGATGTCCTGTGGTGTATTGTTGCCAGCTCGTTCTATGTCCTCCCTGCCCACCTTTAGGGAAAGCTATTTTACTGCGTCTGTGCATTTCGTAATAATGTATCTTTCAGTGGTACATTGATAATGCATTGAACGTGAGTACTATCACTATTCTAGGATGCACAACTTTAAAGTCAAACATGAAACACTTTTTCTTGAAATTTTATGTGCTGCATAATTGAGTAGTTTTAGATAAAGTTATCGAATGTCATCTACAAAGCTAAAATGTTGGGGAAGTTATAAAAATGCAAACTTTACCAATATTCAGTTTAACCATTATCAGAATTCTAGTGTAAATTAATTTTACCTTACAAGAATAGCAATTATTAGTGCATAATAACAAGAGTAGTTAATCAGGATGTTTATTATTGTGTTAACATAAATATGCATGATTAGATATAAAATTATAGTTTTATTTATTTTTAATTGCATCATTTTCTGTCTTTTTTTTCCCCTTTTCATTTTTATATGTGAATAATCCTCGGAATATGTAATGGGCATATCTATATTTCCTATAAAACATAATTTTTGTGTGTCATTTTAGAGTATTTAATGCTATTTGTGAACATCAAGATCTAAGAGGTGCTGTAGTTCAACAAGGTGGTGCCAAGGTAAAAAGAAAATTGATTTTTTTTAAATTAATATAGCTTCTAAAAATGGAGGATGTTAATCTCTGAAACTAAAAATGTGAACAGTATGTTACAAGCATTAAAAAAAAAACAAAATTAGTTAATACAGTACAAAGTCCGGACTAATCGGGACTTCGACGATTCCGGATTAGGGGTTTTTCCGGATTATAGATCATCAATTTAAATCTGGTAAGATGGCATGCAGAAATAATACAATAAAAAATATGAAACCGTAATTTATGAAATAAAGAGCAATCATGATCTAAAAGGTATCAAAATTTACAAAAAAAAAAAAAAAGCTTAATATTTATTTGTGTACTTTAGTAAACATTTCTATCAATGTAAGTTGTTTAAGTTGCTTCATTTTTTGTGCTAATATTTTCTCTTTAATTCTATAAACAGACATAATTTCTAGTTCAGTTACAAAGTTCCACTGTTCAAGTCCTGTAATTGCTGTGTCGAGAATACCGACTAACTTGTCAATCGAAATTTTTTCGTTTTCAATAACGTTCTCTGTTACTTTCTTCACTATCGGAAGGGCGCATGGGTAAACTCTTTACTGGCTTTATGCACATGTGTAGCGGATGTGCGCATCAAACGCACATATATAAACACATTATGCCCATGCGTAAGTTTGTGGCTTTGAAGTCCGGATAATGGACATCCGGATTAGAGACTTTGTACTGTCTAATAAATTATAAGTTAAATGTAATCAGTTATCATGAAGCTTGTCTTTGTACATGTACAGTACTTTATGTGATATTTTTAATTCTCTTTTTCTGGGTAGGTATATTTGAGATAACAGTAATTGGCATTCAACATAATTTTTTATTACAGTCAAAAGTCTTTAATCCGGACTCGTCGGGACTTCAGTGATTCCGAATTATAGATCATCAGTTTAAATCTGATAAGATAACATGCAGAAATTATAAAATTAAAAATATGAAACTGTAATTTATGATCTAAAGGATATCAAAATTTACAAAAAAAAAGCTTAAAATTTATTTGTTTACTTTATTAAACATTTCTTTCAATGCGCGCATGCATAAAGCATACATTACGCGTAGTCGAAATTAGAAAATTGCAACCAGAAAACTATTTGATGTGTGATATTTATAATGACGAAGAATTTGATTTAAATCATATCAAAGGCATTGAGATGAAATACTACATTTAGTAAGGAATTAGAAGCCGAATAAAATAAAAACATCTCCATCTGCCCTGAAGATAAGGATAGTGCTGACAGATCAGCTTCCAGTTCATTGCGTGCCGCGACGTTCCCGCCACCCAACCACACACACAGAGCAGCGTTAAATTGATAAACAGTTTTCAGAATGGTTAAAGAAACAAAGGATATGCCTTTATCCATTTTTTGTAGCAATTCCACTTTTTGTTTGATGGACATCGAAACATGCTTTCGTTTTGTAGATCCTTTGAAAGCTCCAGAATCGGAAATTCTTTTTGACATAATTGAAAGTTCAAGCTTACTTTTATAAAATTGCTCTAACAGTCTGCAAAAAATAAGAAGCCGGATCCAATTAGAAGATTAAGGAACAACGCAATCTGCAATGTTAACTGAAATAGAAAATTAGCTTAGCTTATACCGTCCGTTATACATTAAATGCGCATGCGTCAACGCATTATGCATTGACGCATGCGCAGAAAGTTTGTAGCTGTAAGGTCCGGATTTATACATCATTCCGGATTATGGACATCCGGATTAAAGACTTTTGACTGTATTATCATTTATTGGTTGTTTTTTAATGATAATACTAACATAGTCAGATGGAATCAGATGTTGCTAAATATTTAAATAGATCTGACGATATATGAATATGTTTTAAGTAATGCTTCTGTATATAATTTTCGTTTCATTTCAATTTGCTAAATATACTCAGAGTTTTATTAATTAAAAATGTGTGTGTATGTGTGTATTATTCATGCTTTATAATGTTACATTGTAATATTCATAGGTTCTTGTGAATTTGGCCCTTGAAGGAACTGGCAAAGGAAAATTAACAGCTGCTCAGGCACTTGCTAGAATTGGTATAAGCATTAATCCTGAAGTGGCTTTCCCTGGCCAAAGGGTTTGATATATTATTTTTATTTTAAATTATTTATTGTTTCTTTTTTGTATGATATATAAATATTTTGTTTCCAATAGATCATAAAATAGAACATCATGAGTATGTAATTTTATTATTTAGTGGCTGATTTTGAATTTATGGTTTTGAATAATGAATAATTTTTCAGAATAGTTTTGATAAGTATTGCATTGGCCTTAAAGTTTTAAAATTACAATAACTTTACTAATACTTAATGTTGGGAATTAAAGTACCTGCATTTGCATCTTCATGAATAAAAACTAAGGAAAATAATAATTTACTGAAAATTTTGTCAACTATAACAAATCACTTATCAGCTGTTATAAATTATCGAAGAAAATAAAATCATGTACTATATAATTCATATAATGCACATCATAATGCATGATTATGTCTATATCTATAGCGCAAGCTTTTAAATTTAATTTTTATCTTTAAAGAAAAGATTAATTGTAATACATGTATATATATTTACTAAAGAAATATTGATTACATTATCTCCTAATATAAATTTAGTAGAATGTATCTAAATGAAGTAACCCAGATATTTGAAAATTTAATCCCGAAAATACTTTTAAAGGAACTTGAATTTAAATTATGAAAAATAGAAATTCAGACTTTTAATATGAAAATTAATAAACCAAGTAATTATTGTCAATGATCGAAAATTGGTTGACTTTTCAAGGGGGAACAAACCAACCCCTGTTCAGGTAACAGTAATTAATAAATGCAAAGGTGTTTCGTCTTTTACTCAAGTAATAATGATGATGCTAAACTGGCAAATTTAGTTAACACCAATATTGTAGTATAGTTAAATGTCCTTCCACTAGATCACAGATATGTAAGGGGGACACTTTACTCAAGTATATAATAAGATATTTTTACTACTTAATTTGGCTATATTAACTTGAGATCTCTAAAAAATCCATTAAATTAACGGAAATGCTATATTCAAAATAAATTCTTTATAGTACTGTACTTAATTTGGCTAATATATCTCGAGATCTCTAAAAATCCATTAACTTAATGGAACTACTTCATCTTAATTCATCTCTTTAATCTCACTATTTAAATTAAAACCCAACTACAATATTGGCCTTAACTAAAATTGCCAATTTGGCATCATCACTATTACTTGAGTAAAAGACGAAACACCTTCACACTTATTAATTATTGTTAACTGAATGGGGGTTGGTTCGTTAGAAAGTCAACCAATTTCTGATCAATGACGATAATCGCTTGGTTTATTAATATTCATATTAAAAGTTTTAATTTCTGTTTTTCTTGATTTAAATTCAAGTTTCTTTAAAAGTACTTTCAGAATTAAATTTTCATCTGGGTTACTTCATTTAGATACATTTTACTAAATTTATATTAGGAGATAATATAATCAATATTTCTTTAGTAAATAAATTATTATGATCTTACTTTGCAGCTATTGTGCAAGTATTAGGAAATTAATTTTGGTTTCAATGAATTTCAGTTCATTAATTCAATATATATATATATATATATATAATAATTTATTTCCTAAACCGTATTGATTAATTGATTATATTATCTCCTAAGTTTAATTAAAGTAGAATTATTTTAAAAGTGTGCATCCATACTGGTAAGTTATATTTTGAAAGATGTTTTGAAGTAATTTGAAAGCAAAATGTTAATAATGTTTTAACGGGGACTGGAGTTAAATCATCACGAAGAATAATATTACAATTGCAAAAGTAAAAATTAAAACATGTAATTATTGTCATTGATCGGAAATTAGTTGACTTTTCAAGGGGAACAAACCAACTCCCGTTCAATGATCAATAATTGATAGAAATACGTAAATATGAAAGTGTTTCGTCTTTACTCGAGTTATAAATTAAAGCCAAACCGGCAATTCTAGTCAGGCCAAATATTTCCGTGAATAGTTGTTACTCAAAGAACTGATTCTCATGAAGCATTTTAGTCAATTCAATTTGGAGTAAAAATCAATTACTGTAGAGAAATCTTGTAAAACTCGAGTAATCGTCCCCGACACTATCATCTTTATGTATTTGAGTACTATATTATTTGTAGAAATTAAACATTGGAAATTGTCATTATGAAATCGAAATCAAAGTAAAGTTGAAATAAACATAGAAGATTATAAAAAAGATAAATAATGCAAACTTTGCAAAAACAAATCAAAGAGAACATAAAAATAATATAAAAATAATATAAAAATAAAATAGAAAATAATATAAATAAGATCAGTGAATGTACATGAAGATATAAAGGCCAGAAAGGTATTAAGTAACTTACATTCTTTCTAGTGGGGGAGTTGGCAGTGTGTTCTCTTCGTGTCTGACTCAGAAGTGTAGGGTGTCCGAAAATTCTTAGCGGCAGTAGGGGCTTTGAATTATATCAGTCGGCAAGACTTGGGTGAAGAAATTTATGGTAGTGGGTGGGACTTGGAATTCTTGAGGGATGTATTTTGTGGAGTTCTTATCTGAGAGAGACCGTCTGTTAAGATTTTTTAAAAAATACTAGTGAATGGAAATTAATTAATTTCTGGCTAATTGTCGTGTCGCAATGATTAAGAATTTAAGAAAGGAAAAAGGCATTTTCGCTATCCAAGAGCTAGTAGACAGTCTAAAGGCAGGAAATAGGCCCATTTTTTTAGTAACAGTATAGTAACAGTATATGTCTGAAGACAATTAGCTTTTTACAATATATACAATTGAGTAATTACACTATATACAAATCTTTCAACTGACAGTCATCCAACTTATACCGCCTTCTCAGGTTTAGGAATAAATTATCATATCCCTATCAGTTAAATGATTTAGAGTGAGTATTTAACGCCTGCTCTTTTAAGGCAATGGTTGATAAATTGAAAGGGAATTAGATTATTTTTGAGAATTTTGATAAGGATCAAAATTTCGCGTTGTAAATCTATTGTATCTGTGCATATAGTTTTAATTCGTTGTATTTGATTAATTATAGTATTGTTAATTACTTTTTTGGATATGTTGGAGTTCCAATTTATTAATTTGTTAGTATTGAAATTGAAGTTTCTTGTTTTGTCAAAAAGTAAAATTTTTTTGTAGTTAATGATTTGAAGATCTAGAAAGTCTATGCTATTTTGTGAATTATTAGTTTTATTAAGTTTAAGACAATTCGGATAAATGTCGGAGTTTTCAATTTTACCAAAATTATTAATTGTAATAAGGTCATCAATAAATCTGTAGGTGTGTTTGTAGTAATTTAACTCTTGTGGTTGTAGATTTTTTTGGAAGTTAAATTCTTTGACAAATAAAAAGATATTACAGATCGAGGTGCTGGAATGTAAGCCCATTGGCAATCCTCTGACTTGTTTAAAAAGTTGATTTTGAAACTTGATGTAGTTATGAAAAAGTGTGCATTTTAGGTAGGTTTTCCATTTGTCAAGAGTCATGATATTGAGTATATTAGGGAAAAGTTTTGGTAGATCAAGTAGACTGGTATAGATTTCTTCTAGAGGAAGTGAGGTATATAAGTTTTCAAAATCATAGCAGTTAATGTTTTGGATGTTAATGGTATGAATGGTATTAATGACAGGAGTGTTATTATGAATGATCCAGCAATAGTTATGATTAGTGTTACAATCATTGAAAATAAATTTACAGATTTTATTAAGTTGAATTGAAAAATAATAGTCTATATTTTTCTTGTAATTATTAGTTCCATTAGCTATAAATCTAAATTTTAATGGTGTTTTATGGAATTTGGGAATCGCATAAAGATTAGTAAATCTGTTGTAGTTTGCATTGAAAGTAATATTGAGTTTCTTATGAAAAGTTTTAATCCTGTTTATTATAGATGTTTCTGTAAGGTTGGCTGATTGATAAGTAGTTGCGTTGAGAAGTTCTTTATGAATAATCTCAGTGTAGAATTGTTTTCATATAATGCTAAAGTTATTAGTTGCTTTATCTATTTTTGTAATAGTAAAAAGCTGTTTTAATTTACTAATATCAGATGTAAGTTGCGACCAGTTCAGTGTACTTTTAAATTTGAGGTGACTGATTTCTGTGGATATGCGTTGAAGAATTTTAGCTTTCCATTTTAAGAAGGTATCTGTGGGAAAATTCAGTTGATAGCTTGCTTTAACTATAAATTCGTTGATGTTGTTTTCGAAAGTCTTGTAACAGTAATTTGTAGTCATGTTTCTGACTGGTCTAAATTTTGTACCATAACTCATTAGTGTTTTTAGTTGATGGTTTTGTATGATATTCAGGTTGCCAGTAATTATGTGCTGGTGATTAGAATCTACGTAATTGCTGTAAATTGGTGTCTTACAATGTCATTCTGCAGTTTCATCTATTTCATGGTGGTTAGTAAGCAAGTTGCTTAAGGTCCTTTGATATTTAAATGCAATCATTGGTATAGCGTCAACTGCGGGGAAGTAATCTTTACAATCTCTGATGATTCTTGAGAAATGAATATTGTCAAACTGCGGATGCAGAAAATTGACTTTAAAATAAATTTTGCGTTGAGTGAGACTATTAGAGAGTCTGAAAAGACTAAAATCAAGAATCATGTCTTTAATGATTTGTATGTCGTCGTAGCTTTCTTGAATGAATTTTTTTAGTTTGATAAGGAATTTATTAGTACAGGAGTGTAACCAGTTGAGAAGTTTCTTGGGAAAACAGTCTGAGTCAAAAAAACATTTCAATTGTTTTTTCAATGCAAGTGTATCCAAAGTGGATAAAAATCTCGCATTATTTTTTATTTTGCTTCCTCTTTTTCCTCTCTGCGTTTTGATGCTGTAGAGTTTAAATTGGCTGAAAATAGACTTCTTAGAAGTATCTCTATGACTATGTATATAAGTGTTAAGTCCATATGGATAAAGTGAACGTTGTTTTAGTATATAGAGAGATTCCTGAAAAATTCGTGTTTTGTGATTGGGTATTATATCTAGTATCTGAAGTTGAATAGAGTTGAAGTCATGGTGTTTAAAGTGTTCTAATTCTGCTGTATTAAGTTGTGATGGTGTACTTATTTTAATGTTATTTTTTTGTGCGTTGAATTTTTTGATTTGAGCTCTATGGTTATTGATTCGAAAGTTAAGATTGTTTTTAGTCTGTCCTATATATTTAATATGTCAAGTACCGCATGTAATCATGTAAATACAGTTAAATGTTTTTCATAGAAATTGTTTTTTGGGTTTACCTGTAGCAGGCATGGCGTTAAATTTTCAAGTTTGTCATCTAGTGGAATGACATTTAGTGATTTCAATATGAGTTAAACTAGCAAGATATAAAAGTAAGGAGGCTGCTAACCTTCAATACAGTAAAGTTTTTGTATAAGAACTTTAAAACTTAAAAAGGTTGGAGCTAATATATAAAGTGGGTACATTAGATATTATATACAAAATTAAGTAATTAAAAGTAAATTAAAAAGCCTATGACTTGGGCTAAAGCTGCAAAGTAAAAAAAAACCAATAATTCATAATAATTTATAATAAGATTATAAGGAAACTTTCTATATACTGTAGCATTTTATTATTTAACAAATAACTATATTTATTATTGGAGTGGCAATGCCGTATTTGTATCATGTAACCGTTGCTCGGCAACGTAAGAAATTGTTAAAAATTGTAATTTCTGAAGTTTTGCAAGCTAGTAGATGTATGAAAATTTGTACCTAAAGAATTTTATTCAAATTATCTATCTCCACAAACTAAAAATAAAATTTATGTTTTATTAAGAAAATCATCTGTGATTTTGTTGAATACTGCAAATAAGTTACAATACCATCTCCAAGGAACACAAATTCAATTTAAAACCATGAATGACAAAACTTTTTTGTCAGAATTTAAATTAATAATTTAAATAGTAATTTCAGTCTCCTTGTTTAAAAAATCTGCTGAGAAAAATCTTTAATCGGAAAAAATCCAAAACCAAAAGTAAATTTTAAGTATTAAAAACGTAGCTATTGTCATAGATTGCGGATTAATCGACTTATAAAGGGGTAAACCAATCTATCATCAATTAAGAACAACTAAATTAATAGAGAGTGTTTCATCTTACTTCCAAGTAAGCATCAAATTATTTGCTAGATTCAAAATATAAGTCAATTAATACTCAATCCTAATAAAGACATTAGTCTATTTAAGCGAACAGAATCTTGTTAAACAAAAGAGCAAATAATCCTAAAAAAAAATTTTTTTTTTGTTCATGGTTTTAAATTGAATTTGTGTTCCTTGGATATGGTATATAGAAAATTTTCTTATTAGAAATTATTATGAATTATTGATTTATTATTTTGCAGCTTTACTGCAAGTCAGAGGCTTTTTAATTTACTTTTAATTACTTTATTTTGAATTTATATTCTAACTAATAGCAGCTTTTATAGAAAACTGCACTTTACAACAACCCTTTTACTTCCATCACTTAATACTAGAAATTCTAGCCATTTGCTATTAAAATTTTGAGGGCAAGTTTATTAAGTTTTGCTTATTAGTTTGATCTTTAAATTTCTGATTAACTGCTTGTTTTAAACTTTAATTTTAAGATGGTATCATTTTTTTATCTTCTTATGATTTTGAATTAACTTTTAATGTTTTAATTTGTTTACTTCTGTTTTTGAGTTTGAAAATGAGAGTGTAGGGGATATATGTCTTCTAAAGTAAGCATCTCGTTCAGATTAATTGTGTTCTTAATAACAAATTTTAAGATTATTTGCTATTTTGTTTAACAATATTATTTTGGCTTAAATGGACTATTGTCTTTATTTGGATTGAGTATTAATTGACTTATGGTTTGGATCTAGCAAATAATTTGGTGCTTACTTGGAAGAAAGATGAAACACTCTCTATTAATTTAGTTGTTGTTAATTGATGGTAGATTGGTTTATCCCCTTGATAAGTCGATTAATCCGCGATCAATGACAACAGCTACTTTTTTTATACTTAAAATGTACTTTGGTTTTGGTATTTTTGCAATTAAAGATTTTCTTAACAGGTTTTTTTAAACAAGGAGATTGAAATTACTATTTAAAATACTAATTTAAATTCTGACTTTTAAATTCTAAAATCTTTTTCATTCATGGTTTTAAACTGAATTTGTGTTTTTTGGAGATGGTATATAGAAAGTTTTCTTATTATAAATTATCTGTATATATATATAATGATAAAAACTTGGAGAGACTGCTGCATAATTAGAAAGATGACACACAAAGGAGAGACTTGTAGACATACGTAGTGAATTGAGCATAATCTTTATTGCTGGGCACAAACAAATTATTGAAACCTTATATTCATTACAAATGATCATGAGCACAATACGCACACCACAATTTTATATACAATATGACATTTTTATTAGCAGCACGAGAAAGCACAGCGTCCAAGCAGCAACACTGCTGCAAGCTAACTGTGCAGTTATCCAATCTGGCAGTCTATTAAGAGAAAGGTTTTCATTTAAATTAGAAAGGTTTCAGTTCTTAGAGTTTAAGTTCCAAAATAACTACGTCATCTGTGTTGTGCAGGCCATACAAGGTGGATTGATCTAGGAATGACACAATCTAGACGAGTTATTACAATTTTTAGAATGAAGAGAAAGAGAGAAGTAAGGAGTTACTGTTAGTTTAAATTATAATTTTGATTTACGTATTTTTTTATCTTACATATATATGTGTTTGTGTGTGTAATTTATGTAAAGTCCTAAAATAAATTTATAAATGTAGAAATGCTTTTAGCTGTTGTATATTGGGTTGTTTGAAAAGTCATGATGCATGTTTTCTATGTTCATCAAAGGTCCTTTATTTATATAAAAGAACAATAACTAGTCGATAATAAATTGCCTGTTTTTTTTTTATAACTTTTTACTTTCTTTTAATGAGCTTCGTACTTCCTCATTCACTAAAGAACCTAGATTTATTGGCAAAAACTGAACAGTGTTCCGATTTATGGCCTCATCTAAATTCATTGTTATACCACGAAAGAAATTTTGGAGACAGCAAAACAAGTGAAATTCTGAGGGCACAAGTGAGTATGATACATGTGGCAACAACTTTTCATCCAAACTCCAATAAATTTTATCAGGTGATCTAACTTGTGTGTGGTTTTGTGTTATCAGAATGGAATGCAGTTCCTGTATGATTAATGAGCTCTGAAAGTGTCTGGAAGATGGATTCATTGAAACTGTCCAGTTGGCGACAGCACACATTCGAATTTATTTGTTAGCTTGTTAGTACGAGCTTGGAAACAAGACCAGAAACAAGTTTGATCACTGAAAAAAATTCTTAAAGTTTGAATGAAAAGTGTTGCCACATGTATCATACTCACCTGATCTTGTGGCCTTTCACTTGTTTTCAGACCACCACCCAGACTTTCACTTGTTTTGTGCTCTTCAAAATTTCTTTTGTGGTATAACATTCAATTCAGACAAGACCGTAAATCAGCACATTGCTTGGATTTTCACTGATAAAGCTAGGTTCTTTAGTGTAAATGAGGAATTACAAAGCTCATTAAAAGAAACTAAAAAGTTATTCAATAAAACAGGCAGTGTATTATTGATTGCTTATTGTTCTTTATATAATTAAAGGACCTTTAAAGAACGTAGGAAAAGTGCGTCATGACTTTTCAGGCAACCCAATATATATTTATGCTGAGTTGAATTAAATGGATAGCTAAATATGTTTCATTATTATATTTGCTCTGAAATTAAATGTTATGCTGCTGTAAAAAAAAAAAAAAAAAAAAAAAAAAAAAACACTATTTGTTTTCTATATAATAAGTAAGTTAAGTACTTCCTTATCTTTATGGCTCCCATTGTAATGCTGCCAAAATTATCACTAAATCGATATTTGCTTTTCACTTTCAATTCCTGGCTGCCATATTTCCACAATTACTCTTTAATATGGTATCAAAAGTTTTTCTCTTATCACAAGGGCTTTTGCCACGTGAATTTCGCAAGATGAAATTTTCAGTTCCTCTGTTTTATATGCTGGCTAACAGTCTGCATAAATCATCAATCCCTCCTGTGCATGATGCACAAATTTTGCCACAAGAAAGCACTTACCAATGTCTTGACAAAACTTGGTAAATACCCACTGGTGTGGAAGAACTCAGCTGGCCTTTCCCCTCCCCCCAACAAACACATCCTCAGCCATTTCCATAATTTTTCCTGACCTACCTAATCACGTATTTGCTTGTTGGATTAAATGGAGAGAATAAGCTCTTTCAAAAAACTGTTCCAGTCAATAATCATATTTTCACAAATATTTGAGTTGTTTCTCATACCACTTAATTGACATCAGTTCTTCTATCCAACAATAAATAAATCCATTGCTATTATAAGCAGTATTCTGGAGCTACTGCACCAATTGTCAGAATGTATGCTTTTCTTGCAGTTTTTTATACTGCACCAGCAAATGCTTTAATTAATGTATTGTTTTAATTTGAGAGCATCCTTGCATATTCAAATGCAAGATACGGTCAAAAGTCGTTAATTCGGACACCCATAATCCGGAATGATCTATAATCCGGACCTCAAAGCTACAAACTTTCTGCGCATGCGTCGCGTTCACGCATGCGCACAGGCGTTTACGAGAGCGCATAAGACCCTTACAGCTGCGAATATGTTTGTGCGCATGCGCGTTTTATGTGTAACGGAGTTATACGCTAAGCTAAAGTTATCTAATTCAGTTAATATTGCAGATTGCGTTGTTCCTTAATCTTCGAATTGAATCCGGCTTATTATTTTTTGCAGACTGTTAGAGCAATTTTATAAAAGTAAGCCTGAACTTTCGATTATGTCAAATAGAATTTCCGATATATATTTACTACAAAGCGAAAGTATGTTTTGAAATCCGAAATCTGTTTATCAATTTCACGCTGCTCTGCGGCAGAGGGGGGGGCAGAAACGTCATTATTAGATTATGATAGATTAGAAAGATTATGTCAAATAGAATTTCCGAATATATTTACTAATATGTAATTTGTATCTACAAAGCGAAAGTATGTTTTGAAATCCGAAATCTGTTTATCAATTTCACGCTGCGGATTGGAAGTTGATCTATCAGCACTATCCTTATCTTCAGAGCAGATGTTTTTATTTTATTTGGTTTATAATTCCGTACTAAGTGTAGTATTTCATCTCGATATACTCCGTCTTTGATATGATTTAAATCAAGTTCCTCGTCCTTATAATTCGCTTCCGATAGTGAAGAAAGTGACCCAGAGGTTATTGAAAACGAAAACATTTCGATTGACAAATTAGTCGTTATTCTCAACACAGCAATTATAGGACTTGAACAGCGGAACTTTGTAACTAAACAAGAAATTATGTCTGTTTAATAGAATTAAAGAGAAAGTATTATCACATGAAACGAAGCAACTTACATTGAAGGAAATGTTTAATAAAGTAAACAAATAAATATTAAGCTTTTTCTTTTTGTAAATTTTGATACCCTTTAGATCATAATTGTTCTTTATTTCATAAATTACGGTTTCATATTTTTAATTTTGTAATTTCTGCATGCCATCTTACCAGATTTAAACTGATGATCATCTATAATCCGGAAAAATCGATAATCCGGAATCTCCGAAGTCCCGACGAGTCCGGATTAACGACTTTTGACTGTATAATGCTTCTTTCTTGGAAAAATGATCTAGCATTTTTCTTAGTCATTAGTAAGTTTAAGATTGTTAGCATTTCCTTAAAAAATGGAAATACATTAACACATGACCAATTCACATAACATGATCTATTCACAGCACACAGACCGCCGCTGGCAATTTTGCTATTCTTGGCAATGGTTTAAAAAAATGACAGTTATAAAAATATGGAAGTACTCTAAGTTGTAAAAGAATAAGTATTTGTTCACTTTATTTTCTTAGTGTGCTGAGGTTGTAAGACCAATCATGGCATTACTGGATCTAAATTGTACTGGGTTGCAAAATTTTGAAGCTCTCTTAGCACTTACAAATTTAGCTCAAGTTAGTCCAAGTGTGAGGTAAACTCTTTTCCTATAATAATTGTTTCTTCCCTGTTTTAAATTTTTTTTTTTTTTTTTTCCATACTCTTTTTGTGATGTTCTGAAGTCTCTTAATATTTTTAAAAAAATTAGGTATTACAAATATCTAAATTAATTTTAAATATTAAGATCTAAATTTAATTTGATAAATTTCTTAAATTTTCTTATAATTAAATGTAAATTTAATATATATATATATATATATATATATATATATATATATATTTGATTATGAAATTTCTCAATAAATTAATTAAATCTTTTTAATTTATGTGATGTGTGATTTTTGGTTAATTTTCTACAACTGGGGAGAAAACACATGTAGTATTAAAAGTATGGGAAACCTTTTGAGGTATATAAATAACTAAATTCCTTATATGAAATATGCATTTCATAGTTTGCCAAGTGTTAATAGAGCTTTATAGGATTAATTTTTACCTATTATCAACATACCCCCCTCCGTTATTGCATGAAATTTTAAAAAAATAATGTTGTTATGTGATATTTAATCATATTATTTTTCCAGCTCATTAACATGCATATCTTTTAGTGTTCTTTAAGAAAATAATTTTTTACATTTAATTAAGTTTCTTCTTATTATTATTATATAGATGTATGATGTTCTCTTGACAGAAATAGTGCTGCAATGTATTTTTAAGGAATTCAATGTAAAAAATTTTTAAATCAAATAATAATAACAGGGTTGCTACGCTACCTGGAAAACCGAGAGAACCGGAAAAGTCAGGGAATTTAAGTATTTTTGTCAAAATCTGGAAAAGTCAGGGAACATACAACGATCCCGCCAAAAAAAGCGATTTTTGCGCCGACGTCGGAAGAAGTAACTTTTTTGGCGAATTGTGTATCACGTGAGTGTCATTCGGGCAGCTGGCATAGAGCCAATTTTCGCAGCTCCAATTTGATTGTCTTTTAGAAAGACAAAGCAAGTTTCCCGCAACTTTTGGTTTCCAGTATTCTCGAGAATCGCATGTGCAGTGCATGAACTAAAGAAAGTACCTGTTCTCATATAAAAAAAATGGGTTTAATCCTAATATACGGTACCATGGGCGTTTGAATCAAAGAATATGTATTGTAAAGAAGGAAAACCTCTCTGCAACTTACGTGGCTCCGTTCCATCATAGAGGGAAATAGCTGTGCATGCGGTGATATATCTGTCGCCAAAGCTCGAAACCGGTGTCGAAGTTCGAAGGTCAGGTTATCAAGAGTTCATAAAGTGAATATCGTTTAAAATTTCTTCAACCACTTGCGCTAAAAAGACGTGCCACGCACGTCGAGATGCTTTTGTTTCAAACCGCGAGCGACGTGAACACCACATCGATAAGCATTTATCGCAAAAATGAAAATAACGTGATGCACACGTCGCCTAACAACGAGATTGTTTATTTCTCGAGTTACAGCTCTGGATTGCACTCGCAGATGCGGAGCGGCGTAAATGAGACACTTTACCGCTTGTTATATTGTAGCGCACGGCACCGCAACCGTGAAGTTTAGTCTTAGCGCAAGCGGTTAAACTCTAAAGGAAAAGAAAATATTTTTTGGCGCAAGTAAATTAATTCATGGATTAGTTATTTTCAGGGGAAAAAAAAAAAAAAAAACTACGAAAATCCGTTTTTAAAATTATTGCGAAAAATCCAAGAAGAAACGTCCTTTGATAAAATGTTTCTTCTTGGATTTTTCGCAATAATTTAAAAACTGATTTTCGTAGCTTTCTTTTTGTCAAAGAACGTTTCTTCTTAAACCATGTTTCTCAATTTCGGTGCACATCGCGGAGAAGGAAATTCTGGCCGCCAGGTTCCGTTGCCAAATCCCTTGGCAAATTTTCCCTCCGCATTCTAGCGGCGTAATAGCATTTTACTTGTATGGAACCTTTTCTTCTTTACATAGACGTTTTTTGGTTAGAATAATCTCCATGTATGGTACAATGGGATTTGGTGGCATGATGATGTGCAGTAAACAGGTCATTTTGGTCTTGGCGACAATTTTCAAAATCGTGCCAAAAACCTTACCGTATACTAGAATTTAACCGCAAAATATTTTTAAACCTTTTTTTTTTTTTTTTTTTTTTTTTTTTAAATAAATACCTTGCCATTTTGCAGTAAAATAAAAAAAAATAGTAATCAGTCATCTAGGCTAACCATGTAATATAACTATATTCGCTAAAATATCGTTGATTATTCTAATTCAATTGTAAGTAATTAGCTTTATTTTTATGTTATTCGTATAATTTAATGTTGCTTCTTCCCTCTAAATTTATTTATTATTAGTAAATAATATTTCCAAATTTCAGGAAATTTTCTCTGGCATAATCCTGAAATTAATTCTAGCAGTATGATGACATACCATCACGAAATTTAATGCACATATTTTTTCCTTATGTATGCTGCGAAATAAATATAAAATACCTCAATTTATTAAAATAGATTTCTTTCTTTCGTTTAGCTGCAGAATGTCTGCAAAAAAAGCCTTCTTTTATTCCAGATTGGGAAGATTCTAATCTCAATCTTCAGTGGAGAAAACAACAACTATTATAATTATATTTGTGTTTTCAAGTGTTAAGGTGCCTTTTAAATTTACCTAAAATCTAACCTAACTATTTAGCATTGCGTTGTGATTTATAAGGACCGGATTAGCCTCATGTTGAACTGGTGATGATCATGAGTAATAATTAAATAAAACATACGAGTACATTTGTTATCCAATGTATATATCTTAAATTTTATTATTAAGTTTCTTAAGTGGAAAAGTAAACAAAATTATCAAACAAAGTATACCAAGAATAATTAAGAATAAATGTCCTCTGGGATTTATTGAATAATTAAGTGAATTTGCTACACTATACAAGTAATACCATAATTAATTTACCTCTTAGCACAGCCAACGTACATTACGCGGATAGACTGGAATTTTCTTGAAACACACCTGGAAAAGTCAGGGAATTTTATTCTCCTGTTTGAGTGGCAACCCTGAATAATAACAATAATTAAAAAATATTATCATGATTTTTAATATGTAAATTTCTAATAAAAGTTTCTTTGAAATTTAAAAGATTATGGGGCTTTCTAATTAACATGGACCACAAATGTTTTGTTGGCAATGAATTAATTTGTGCATTTCTAAAACGGATGATGGTGGTTCCGTGAGTTTACTACTTATTGAACCACCATCATCTGATTTAACACTTTTACATTTTTAACAATATTTTAATTCACTATATACAGAGCGTATTCTTAGGACGCCGCCTTCAACATAAACAAACTTTATTCTCTTTCAACTATGCGAGAAACAGCGCCCTCTAGCCTTTTCCTTCAAATTATGCAACACTTCCCACCTGAACTCTGTGGACAGTTCGTCTTTCAATGATAGATTCTAGAATATTCAATTAATATTTCGACAATCAATTCTAGAGAAAAGGTTAAATATAACAAACATGCATACATAATTATAAGCACATAAATTTTACAAAACATTAAATGATACCTATCAGCAAGGTCAGGAGAATCAAACCTAAAAATACAAAATACAAACATTAGTTAAGTTCCATATTATATAACAATTGTATAGGCCTTTTTAAGATACCAGTAGGTGTTTTAATTATGCAAGATCTTATTTTACCATCTCTGCCTGGCATTAATTCCAAAATTTTACCTATTGTCCAGAGATTTCTGGAATGTTTATCGTCATGAATCAAGATGATACTGTTGATTTTAAACTGAGATGCGTTAGAGTGTGGAGGACAAATATTGGCAGATCTCAGATTAAAAAGATACTCTGATCTCCAACGCTTCCAAAAATGATTTAAAATATCTTCATGATATTTATATCGTTTAATAATTGAATTTCTTGATCCCATCAAATTATTTGATGTTATTTTATTAGCAGGTGGAGATAGTAATCGTCTATCAACCAGACAATGAGAAGGTTAGTGGAGAAGGTTCATTGGGATCGGTAAACATGTAGGTAATTGGTCTACAATTAATCATTGCCTCAATTTCAATGAGCACTGACTGTTTCAAGCTCTTTTACAGTAAGGGATGATCAACCAATGATTTTGCGTAAGCTGGATTTTATGGTTCGTACCATACGCTCCCAAAATCCTCCCCACCATGGACCCCTATCAATAATAAATTTCCAATTTATGCCTCTAGATGAAAATAATTCTTTCATAGATGAGTCACTCAAAGCTTTGAAAATATATTTTTGTTCTTTGTCAGCTCTTTTAAAAGTCTGAGCATTATCGGAGTACATGGTGTTACACAGTCCTCGGCGAGCTAAAAATCTTCGGAAAGCTAGCAAAAAACTTTCAGTGCTGAGATCAGTTACTACCTCTATATGTAAGGCACGAGTGACTGCACATGTTAACAACAGCATGTGAACTTTACCTTGCCTGTCTTTCATAAAAAAATGGACCGCCGAAGTCCAACCCGGTCACAGCAAATGGAGGCGACTCTTGGATTCTGTCTGGAGGAAGTGGAGCAATATCCTGTACCCCAGGATGAGCACTATATCATCTGCATATCACACATTTGCTGATGATAGTCTTAACATGGTGTCTTCCCTTAATGATCCAATATTCGTCTCTGATCTGAGTTAGTGTTGAATTAACTCCAGCATGGAATACCTTTTCATGCGAGTCCATGATGATCAACTTGGTAAACTTGCATTTGAGGGTAATAGAATAGGATGTTTTAAATTCTCGTGACAGTCTGCAAATTGAATACGACCTTTCAACCGAAGAATTCCCTCCTCATCAAGCCTTGGATTAAGGGAGTAGATGGAAGAATTGAGAAATGATTTTTTATTTGTTAACTTAATTATTTCCACTTGATATGATTCTCATTGCTTAATTTTTACCCAATAATGTTCAGCTGCTTCAATCTCAAAAGCACTTAAAGGTCCATTCTCTGTAGACCTTTTCAGAAGCCTCCCAATAAATCTGAATACATAGGCAGTAATTCGAAGTAATTTTCCTAAAGAACTGAATTTTTCTAAATGCAAAATTGGGGATTCATTGTTAATTAGTCAAAATAATACTTTTTCTTAACTCTAACAATTCTGAATTTGGTTGTAATTTCTTTTGTTTCGTAAAGTTTTCAGTAGGAAAACGTAACCAGTGTGGCCCATGTCACCACAAATCATTCTTAACTAGTGACTGAGCACTAATTCCTCGAGTCAGTAAATCGGAAGGATTTTGTTTTCCTCCGCAGTGGTTCCACAATTTTTTGTTACATATACCCTGTATTTCTGTAACATGATTGGCGATAAATGGTTTCTAATTATTTGGCAAACCTTTAATCCAAGTAATGGCAATTTCGGAATAACTCCCCCCCCCAAAAAAAAGAACATCCTCAATTAAATTACCAAACATTTTTTAAAAATATTTATACATTCGAGCAGCCACGAGTGCTTGCTCCCATTAACTCAAAATGAGGAAGCGTGATTGCTCTTAAAGGTGCAACCCTGCATTTCGACATGATAAAGTAAGTTTTAATTTTTGAATCACTCATATGGTAACTGAAATATGCAATGACCCCAAATGCTTAAAGACTAGTGTCTGAAAATAGGTGAAGGCTTATATTCATTGGATCGTCATCAAAGAAATTTTGCTGTATCGATATTTCAGTTAAATCACTAAGTTCCTCCCGCCAAATGTTGAATTTGTCCTTAATCTTTGCAGGAAGGACCTCATCCCATTCCGCACCGGAACACCAGATTTCTTGCATAGTAATTTTTGCCCGAATAACAAAGGGTGCAATAAATCCAAATGGATCGTATATTTGGGGAATACTTTGCAAAAGTTTCCTTTTTGTAGCAAAATCGTTTCCAGTAGAAAAGTCAATTAAACTTTTTAAATTTAACTTTATATTTTCCTCAGTGGAATTCCAAATCATGCCTAAAAATTTTGATTCATTAGTTAATTTGTTTTCTGATTCCTTAATCCCATTTTAGACCCATAAATCATTTAATGCTTTAGAATTAGTTCTTAATTTTCTGAAATCCATCCCAGCATCCTTAAATATGTTAACCGCATCTACAGATAACCGATATGCATTTTCAACAGTTCCTACTCCAAAATATAGAAGAATTTAATCATATATATAGAAGAATCATAGACAGAAGAATTTAACATTTCGAAACTGTCCGGCATTTTATCTTTATATTTCCCAATGTGATATTTTATAGTGGCGGCCAAAATGAAAGGAGATATGGTCAAATCGAAAGCTATGCGACACATTTGCGTAATCTTAAAGGAGTCATTATTTTCATTAAACCAAGAAAATTTTAGAAATTGTCAATCACCTTCAGCAATTGCTATCATCAAAAAGGCTTTTTCAATGTCTCCAAAACACGCTATCTTAAACTTACAAAAATGTAACATAATGTCTAGTACATTTGAATTTAGATTAGGTCCCGATTCAAGGCAGTCATTTAACGAATTCGTGTCCTCTGTCCTTGAGCTAGCATCATACACAATTCTTACCTTAGTGGTTTCATTCAGTCATATCACTGCTCGGTGTGGCATAAAATATCCCAAATTTGTATCATTATTCAGACATTCCTCCACAATTCCTTCTAATATCTGGTTCTCAATTATATTTTTATATTCCTGAAAAATCTCTGGAGTTTTACTTAGTGTATTGTGAAGGTTTGTGAATCCTTTCTTAGCTACCTTAAAATTATTTCCTAGATTATTCGGACTGTATTTCCAGATTAAATTTGCCTCATGTCTTCCGTTTTTAAAGTGAAAATTTCTTTCAAACTGATCTATTATTTCGCAGTCAATATCGGAATAATCATGAGTATCATTAATTCCCATATGTTCTAATTCCCAAAAACCTCTTAAATCTTTCAACACAACAGTGTTTGTCATTACCGCTAAATTTTCAGAACATTTTTTATTTGTTTTATTTTTCTAGATTCCTGCAGCAACCCAACCAAACACAGAACTGACTGCGTAGAACCATTCAAATATTTTAATTCTTTCGGAATAAACAACATTCCAAAATTCATCCCCGCCAATTAATATCTCAACATCTGTGTTATTTTTTCTTGAGCAATCGGTGATCTGCAACCCCAGATGCTCTATGAAGTCTGCAATTTGTTTACTAGGCACACTAATGGGCCTCGAGGAAATAACATCCGAGATCAAACATTAAATTTTTATTTTATTATTTTGTTTCCAATTCTGAATTTTGATACGGGATAGGAATGATTCATTGCCTTATTCGCACCAAATGAATAAAGAGAAAGTGTTTCATAACGGATTGGAGTAAGTTTTAAATAGTCGGCCAATTTTTTCGTTATAGAGGATCTGTGACTGCCTTGATCAAGAATTAATCTAGTTAATTTTGATTTATACTTAGAACCAAGCATAAACTGTACAAGTTTGTAATATTATTTCCCTGGCATTACAGTCATTATTATTATCACCTTGAGGAACAGAAACAATCAATTTTAAGTTTTGAACTTTATTTCTTTCCTCAGAATTCAAAGTCAGAGATTCAGTTTCATTTTCGGAATAACCTTGTTCCGACTTTTTGTTTACAGGGGATTTATTAGTACAAATCGATTCATTGTGATACATACCGCCACATTTATTACATTTAGTTTTATTTCTACACTTTTTTTATGTATGAAATTTTTTAAAACAAGAATAGCAGCAGTTTTCGAATCTTAGTTTCTTTAATTTATCGGAAACATTCACTTCGCATTTAAATGACTCATGCAAATTATCACAAAAGATGCATTTTCAGTTAACTGCAGTATGAAATGCAGCCGTGGGTGTATTTTTTACATATTTTCTAGTTTCATATTTTGATTGACTCGCGGAGGCACAGGATTTTTTCTTTCATTTAATACTAGATTTGAAACTTCCCTGCATTCTATTTCCGTTTTAATAAATTGTGTTAACTCCGAAGCTTCAACATTATCTTTCGATCCTCTTTGCCGATTAAATTCCAAAGCTAAATAGTCCGGAATTAATTTTAATAATATTGGAATTAGTAAATGTCCATATGAGCCAGAAGTTACCTCTAAAGCTTCCAAATTATGAATCGAAAATTCTAATTCGTCGTACAATTTACGTGAAGCCTTAACGTTAGCAGAATTTGTAACGGCTTCTAAATTGAGAATTTTATTCATGAATGAATTAATGAACAGGTCTTTTCAACCATATCTGTCCTTTAGTGATGCTACACAACTATCATAATTACTTTCTGTTAATTCAAAGCCTGAAACAACATTCGAAGCTTGTCCCGTTAAGAATCTTTTTAAGTATTCAAATGTTTGTATTTTTGAAAGCGTTTCGTTTTTATCTATCGAATTTTCAAAACTATTCCAAAATTCATTCCATTGTTTGGGGTCTCCCCAAAATTTACCAATCATTAATTTTGGTAATGTCAGCGTACTACTCCCACTAGAACTGGAACTTACATGCAAAATTCCATTACCACTAGACTGGTTTAAATCAGAACTTTGGAGATTCGCTGGCGATACTGCGGAAACCACACCTAGAAACTGCTTAATTTGACTACAATTATACATTTGTCATTGTATTCTTCACTTATCTTATAATCTTCTTCAATTAAGTTAACATCAATTAACTCTTGTATTTCATCATTAAGCGTTCTCAAATTATTTTTCTTTTCGGTTATAATTCAAACAATTCCTGTAATTCTTTAATCAAATTTTCCTCCCTTTCAATCTTTAATTTATCTTCAATCACTTTAATTAACCTTGTAACAGACGATCTCAATGTGGAATGTTTCAACCTGTCTAATTTATCTTCCTTTTTATTTAATTTAAATACACCCACGACAGTAATAATAAATACTTACTAATTTGCTACAAATAATCATTAAATAATTGATTTAAGGTTTCCCTACCTTTATTTGGAATTCCATTGTCCCTTGATTATGAAATATTCATTGTTAAATCCAAATCGAAACACTCAGATCGAACACCTAAAATCTTCACTAAGCCTAAATTTTCGGCCGCATGCGCCATGAAATAATTATTGCATTTCTAAATCAGATGATGGTGATTCAGTGAGTTTACTAATTTTAAGACTTTTACATTTTTAACAATATTTTAATTCACTATATACAGAGTGTATTCTTAGGCCATCGCCTTCAACATGAACAAACTTTATACTCTTTCAACTATGCGAGCAACAGCGCCTTCTATCTTTTTCCTTCAAATTACACAACAGGCAAATAAGAAAAGTTTTCGAATGTTTTCACTAGTTTCAGCCCAGTTGTACTCAATAGGAAGTAATCTTATAAAGTTACTTTACAAAGTTAGAAGAAGCAAAGTAAGCAAAAGACTATTGCCATTCATAAGGAAGCAAATTAAAAGTATATTCTTGAACAATGCTTAATTTAAGAAAGCGTTTTTTCATCTTAAATCAAAAGCAAACTAACATAAACCATTAATAATTGAAATTATTCAATTCGATACAACAAACTGAATTATTAAATGCAACTTATTATCTTATATTAGAAAAGGTGAAGAGGAAAAAAATGTGTATGCCATGGGCACAGTCAGATCAATGTTCATGTTTGCAGAGTATTAAGTGTTGCCATACTTTTTTATATTTGCTGTACTATTTATATTTGATATATAAATTGATGAAAGTATCTGAAGAATGAAGATATCATACATTCTGGGAGAGGTCCGAGATTGAGCAGTCAAAAAATGTTAATTCTCTCTGTGCACTGAATGAGTTATTGAAAGAGATGAGTTGAAAAGATCTATTAAGTAACTATGAGATCAAGTAAGAGGATAATTAAAACAAACCAATCTCAAGGCCTTTAAAAAGAAAAATGGAGTGAACTCATTGCTAAAAAAGAGTCCTTAGATTTCAGTAACCAAATACATAATAAATGTGCTAGAAATGTTATACAGTAAAATTCTGATATCTGGAAGTGTACATAATTTTGGATATTCATAATTTTGCATTCATGTATCAGTTAAGATTTGTGGATGTTCAACAAACAGTACTTTTGTTCTTAGAAAATTCAACACTGTGTCGAATTTATCACCAGTTTTTTCCCTACATATATTTGCCAATGAGTTTTTTATACTTTCAGATTATCTGCACCCCAATGAAAAGTTGTGAACTCATTAGTGATTCTGGAGAGCATTCACAAACTTGTTAACAGATTTCCAGATAACTGGAATTCCTTTCACAAAAGGGTACTCTTCCTCGTCAAAATTTTTTCCCAAGCTAATGTGCAAAAGACAAAAGCCACTTTTAAAATGCTGGTATACTATTAAATCCATAAAAGAGCAGTCAGTTAGTAAAATTAAAAAGTGAGAAACATCGATAATAAAATGCTTACTTTTTACGAGAAGTACATCTGGAATTTGTTTTTGCTGTGTTGTGTATCTCATGTGCACAATTCATATGTTTTTACTGAAAAAAAAAAAAAAATCAAACTGCAGGAACTCGGCATTGCACTCTGACTCAAATAGATATGTGCTGTATACATATCTGAGTTGCTAAATATATACTTTTTGGTGACATTGTGGGTTGCCACATAACTATTTTAGCAACATACTGCATTGCAGTACTTTTGGGTGACTTTTTGATGAAGCTGTGCTTAATTAGAAGGTTTTTGTGTGTTTAATAATTGTTTAATAATAGTGGACTGTAAGGTGACTTATGATTACCTCAGTAGAACTCCTCCTTCAGAGTCATAATCACAGGGTTCGTACGGTCCTTAAAAGTCCTTAGATTTGTAGGAATCGATTTGTGGTCCTTAATTTTGGACAAAATCAGCAGAAGGTCCTTAATTTTAATCATCTGAAATTTCTGTCTGTTTTTACGACTGCCATTTTGAGTGTAAATTAGCAGTTTGGAGGAATATTTTTCTTGATTCACTGCCGTATATATGGTTGGTTATCTTTTGAATGGGTTCATGAGTTATAATTTGTTTTTATTTCTAATATAAATGATGGGATACTCGAGTTTCTAAGCAAGAAGTGAAATATAAGCATTTCGAAATTCATTTTTTCTAATAAAGAGCTCTTAAACAACTTTTTGCTTTTGGGGATGGGAATTCTTTTATTAAACGGTTCTAAATTCGGCGACATTTCAACATTTTGGCGATTTTAAGCTTAGTTTCTATAGAAACTTTTTAATTCCGAGATCTGAGGATTTTTCAGCGATTTGTTTTTTAAACATCGTAACATTGATAAACTTCATTATGGTAATATATTGAAATTCTATTTAACCCATCAACAAGCCCGCCTCTCGGAACGAAATGCTTTGAAAACAGTCGCGTTGTCAGACAACAAACCCCTCAAAAAAAAAATCGCTTTCGTTTTCTGAAATCTCTCTAACATGGCCCAGCCTAAGGCAGTATGTTTGCTTCCCCTTAGTGTGATGGATAAGCCATAAAATTGCCTCCCCGGTATTGAATGGCAAGAAGTAGTTGTCGCGTTTAGTTTCGTCTCCCTCCTCTTTCTTTGTACTAGTAGCCTGTAGACTTGTTTCTTTTAACATGTGACGGCCGAATTTTCCGAAATCTTTTTAGAATTTTAGCTTCCAAGCTTGTAAGTTTTCAATTATTCGACATGTTTTATTGGGCAGTATTTTAAGAAAAATCATTATTTATTTTGTTACACAATTTTTTTACTATTTACTTATCTATTTTATTTAGTTTTAGTAGGCCAATTTATTTTGGGAAATTAAATAAGTCGGTAAAAGAAAGAATTTTAATCTATTCTTTTACTGACTCAGTTTTCATCACATTATAAGTCCATATATATTTACGATGAGAGTACAATATTTATCAGAAATTTTTGGAAAATTTGGCATATGTATTTATATTTTAGCGTTGAATTTTTTCCACAAGTTGTTCGTTAACAGTCGAGCTCATCTTCGTAAACGCTTCATCTTTTCAGCGTGGAATTGGCAAGCAATAATCTTCCTAATATTTTTCGGGATTTTATAGCAATTTCTAGAATTTTGGCGGTTTTCTAAAAATATTTTGGTAAGTTTAGCTATTATACAGTTGCTCCTAATGTGGAATTTAAAGCCAAAAATGTATTCCTTTGTTGATTTGAGAGATCGCATTTCGAATTTAAACGGAAGTTTAAATGAATTTGATACAATCTTACCACAGACTAGAAAGAATTATTTCTCTGTGTTGGATGGATTTTTCTCACTTATCTGAATTTGACACGTTAAATGCATAAAGCAGACACGCACAAATAGAATTTAAATAAATTTATTTAAATAAATTTTTATTTTCATTTAAAATTTGTCATTATTAGCACCTCCCGCAGTTTTATGCAATCACAGGATTTTCCGAATTCTATTAGGTTGTGAACATAATTTCAAGGCCTAATAGAAAAGTGGTAATATGGAAAGACTATGTCTTGAGTACCAATAGCCAAGTATTTGTAATTAAATAAAAATAAATATTGAATACCAGCTGCTTTTTTATTTATTTTTAGTCATATAACAAAAGATAAACAAGAATACTATTACATCTAAGAATTATTTAGTAAATTATTTTGCTAATGTTATATGAATGAGGAAACACGGTAAAAATGTTTTAATGATAGAATTTACCGTTAAAAATCAAACAAACCCCAAAATTCCTTTTTCCCAAAACTTAGTAAAATATTTTGATTAAGTATGATTTGAATGAGTTTTCCAATTCTGTTTTGAGTGATATAAATGAGGATATAAATATTAGGATATAAATTATTATTAGTAATAATTTTTGTATTATAACTTACCAGAATATTGTTTACCGTTAAAGATTATATCTAAAAGAATTAAATTTTGAAAAAGAATAAAAAATATAATTAACTGTTCCATTTTGTGCTCTATGCATCTTATTTATATAAAAAAGGAATCTGGCTAGGGAATCCTGTATATGAACTAAAAATTGGTATCTTGACAAAACGTGTCAGAGCATAAAAAGCTTTTATTCTGTGATATTAGTGTATTAATCATACTTCTGTATCTGTAAATGCAGTTTATAATTACCAGCATAAGTATCATAATGGATTTTATTAAAACGACAAAAACTGAATGCATGATCCTAGCATTATCAAAGTAAGACTCTTTATCCCGTTAAGTATTGCTTGGGTCGTAACCAACACGAGTTTTATTTTTGAAATATTATTCCAAATAAAACAGGAAGCGTTAAACTATATGCATTTTTAACAGTTTTGCTTTTTTATATGCATAGAAATGTTAAGTAGCTTTAAATTGTACTTCACTTCTGAAACTTCTGCAGTATTATTTTTAGAACAGATCAAGGACTTTTTGGAAGGACAAGGAAAGAACAAGTACAATTTATTTATATGCAACGTTAATGATATAGTTCAAATGTTATTGAACAGCTGTACAATTTGTAACTGGCACTGGAAGAAGCAAAATTTATCTACAACTTTCCCTTTCTTCCCAAATTTGTCTGATTAGCAAGGATTGAATAGGTAATTGTAAACGTCTTTGCTAAATGTAATAATAATGGAGAAGAGTCCTCTCTACCCCTACCTCATGGGAAAAGAAAACAACTTGGAAGGGAACCTTACCTCCGCAGGCTAACTGACACTAAGGTCTCCAAAGACTATTTCTAGTCAATAGAGTTTTTTCATTGTAGAAATACTCATTATCTAGAGCTTTATTTTTTTCTAGCCATTGTAAGCTACAGATATAGTGAGAAAAAATTCTCATTTTACTTAATTTTCGGATAATTACATTTTACGTTAAATAATTTTAGATTTTGATTAACGCAATCGATGAATATGGCAGAATAACAGTTTGTTGTAAACATTGTAAATTTCAACATTTTTTAAGTAAAGTTTTCAAGTATTTTAAACCAAACCAAAGATTATTAAATTAGTCTTATTATGTTTACTGTTTGGTTTTCAGTGTTCTGAATTTGCATTTTAAAAACATAATTTAAATAATCTTTCTTTACGCTAGTCGCTTTTAAAATGTTTACCTATGTAAACACTTACTAATGTTTAATGTAGCAACTTTGTATGTACTTAACGAAAGACTTAGAGGAATTTATAAAGAAAACTAGTTCACATGGAAAAAATCACGAAATCTTCCCTACAGCCAACGTATTGACCAGAAACCAAAGCCAGGTCAAAATACTTATGATCATCTCTTTTATCCACATAGCCATTGGTAAACTCTTCAAACTTATACTTGTTCTTATTGCAGTTATAAACAGAAATGTGAACACTCGGATACTGCGCTTGTTAAAGTTAGTACAGTCTGCGGCTGATTCTATATTTGCCGAGGTGCTTTCGGAAAAAACTTGAAAGATAATAAATTATGTTACCTGCTGAGTCATCGAAATATTATATATTTGTTTATTGAAACTGAAAATTTTATAATTTTCTATAAAAACTGCAATGGAATTATTGCATTGAGTGATCTTCAGTGTGATGTAATTAGTGTCCTAAATATAAAAGTATGTAAAAATCATATTGGAAATTACAGCAAATCAGTCTCTAGAAATATGCTATGCCTGTATTAATCTAGTAGCAATCAATTATTCATGAACATACAACAATTTGTCAGCAGTACAGGAAACAATTTCGATATGCGTGCCTTTTCTTTTAACATAGTTTTTCTCTCGTTACTCTTAAGATAAACATATAACTTGAAATAGTTTTTCTTCCTCCAGCTTTCACTTATTTATTTCTTAAAATATCTCCACTAAAATCAGAGTGATATTATCAACGATTTTTCTTTATTATATAAATATAAAATTTATCCTTTATTATATAAATAATTGAAATGCTTAAATTTGACATTCTAATAAATATTTTATAGTAACTCTATGAAAAATTTAACTTCTTTTAAAATGTATGAAAATGAATTAAATCGTGTATTTTTTTCAGTCTTAATGATAATAAATTTTAGAATCATCAGTTATATATCCGTATTGATTATGAGAAATTATCTCATTCTTCTTTGAGCTAGAAATTGCTCAAAGGAGCTTCTTCCAGTTAGAATTTGAACTCGGGGTGTAAGTGATAGTAGATCGGACTATGAGTCGGAATGCCTGTGGTTCGTATTCCACTGATAGGACAACGGATTTTTTTTTTTTTTTTTTTTTTTTTTTTGCCCCCTCATAAAAACGCTATGTCTCTTCAATGGCACCCCAACGAAAACATGTCAGACGATAATTCGTTAACACATGAATTATTCCGACAGTGCCTCGTGCTTCTTCTCTCTCGCCCTTTAAATGAAAACAAATAATAAGGAATTATGCCATTCTCACTATCTTGTTATAAATGGAAGTCCTTCCAGCTAGAATTTGGAAGACCTCCTTATTAGAAGCACAATGAGGGCACTGCTGAATTTTCGCATTTCTTGCTTAAAAAAAAATCCAATGTCTCTGCATGGTATCTTTCTGTTTGTGCAGCATTCGAAATTATTCCGCTTTCACAAATTTTTCAAATTTACTTTTTCTTGTATTGTTTTTCCATTTGTCATATACTGATAGGTGAAACAATACAGATTTCTGTCTATTTTCTTAAGTTTTCGTATCGGCAGAAAAATATACCGTCGCATTTAAAATTGGTTTTAACCCTTTGCGACACGCATATTTAAAATATATTTTAATCTTTAAAAAATGCCTTAGAATAAGTCAGATGGACTTACTTAAGTGCCTTTAAGGCTTGAAAAAAATTTTGCGCTTTTATTTTTTACGGGGGAAGGTGGGATACCGTTTGTCCCACCATGCAACTAGGACATGTCTTATAGCATATTGGTGTATAGCAGGGAAAAAAATCATATGAGGAATGAATAAACAAAATAAAGCGTGCATTCTAAAATATTCATAATAAACACACTAAAATGCATTTTGTACTTATTGCATATATGCATGACTTGTAAAATTTTGCGTATGCACATTTTGCATATATATATTTAATATTTTTAAATTTTAGGAACAAAAGAAAATATTTTCTTGAATATTTTAAGATTCAAATTTGATACTCGTACATATGATACTAAATAATATTAAAATTGGCACTTGATTCAAAAACATTTATATATGATTAAAATTGAAAAAATGTCATTTTTCATGAAACTTTGAAAAACATGTTGTTTCATTCTTTTGTAAGCATACAGGCACTTCACATGTTTCACACATCCAAAATGTTCGTCATTCTTCTTTCGATGTGCTGCAATACGCACATCTTCTCCTGCTCGTTCTCTTTGGCGTGTGACTTGCATTTTTTAGTCTCTTTTCTGGTTGTACGAACGGGTTTTTAGTTTTTATTTGAACTGGGGATTTCAGTTTTCTTTTCAGCTCTTTCTTGCCTGCAAGTGCCATTAGACCTTCTATAACTGAGAGAAGAAAATCTTTCTTTGTTTTTACATCATGATCGGGTTCGTGAACAAATTTAAATAGAATAAATGCGTTTACTATACTCCCATCTATAAAGTTTTAAAAAAAAAAAAAAAAAACATGTGCCACAATTTCTTGCTTTTGCGGTCTATTTCAGGTGATCAATCAGTCGACATATCCCATATTCTTATTGTATGAAATAATGCTGTTTGGGCACAGTACTTTTTTTGTCTTTCCATTTCGTTCTTTTCTATTAATTTCTTTCATTTCAGCTGCCTTTTCCAAGCAAGACAGGATAGAAACGGATCTTTTATCCTTCCATTTTATGCAATAAATTGAATAATCGCTAACTGAAAAGTCTATATATTCTCTTGACATAAATTTGTCTTTTACATTTTTGGGTAGATACTTCCGATTCATATTTACAGTGCCACATGCATATATGGCACCCGCATGCATAGATGGGTCTGTGTCTTTAAAAAGCGAAACAAATTATAACTACTTCCCTTTCTTCTTCAGCAATAACTTCAACCTCAGTTATTCTCTCCTGGATTTCAATTTCATCTGAATCAGAACTGACATCTGAAGCATTTGAGTCGCAATCGGATGGCAATTCAGCAAAATGATCCAAAGCTTCCTGAGTTGTTAACTTTTTTTTAGACATTTTAGCACATCAGAGCATACAACGGATGTAAAAGCGCACGCAATCACGAAAAAAGTAGATGCAAAAAGGAAAAGAAAAAAATATTCGTGAGTGCTGCCATCTATTGAGCGGAAATTCAAGTGTGTGGTGGGACAAATTTTAACCCACTTATTTCAACTGCAAAATTAATGTTATAAAATATTGAATCCAATTAAGATTTTTGAAAATAAAATACCTTTGAATATTAAAAAGAATCATACATATCATAAATTGTATACCAAAATTTTTAAAATATTGAAAAATGCGAGATACATGGATATCACTCTTGTGATCCTATTTTGAATATTTTTTGTTTATAAACTTAAGCCCTGGTATAGTAGTAACATCTACCGAGAAAAATAATAACTAAAATAGATTATTTTTAAAAGATTAGAAAATTTCTAACGGAAATTGCTAACTGAGAAAATAAATATTAATTAGGTGGGACATATATTGACCCACCATGCCGCAAAGGGTTAATGCTGAAAATGATTTGATTGTTTGGTTCTATTTTTCCTTTTTCCTCCTTTAAAGATTTATTTTTCTTCCATATACTTATTTATTTATTACATTTTAATCTAATAGTCTCCCAAAAACTAAAGCGATAAAAAAGTTCTTTGATTTCAAGATAAAAGAAACTTTCACTATGCTTTGAATTTCTTCAGCAATCTTTCACCAGTAGGATTTATTTTCTTCTTTCACCTATTGATACTATGTGATTCTATATCTGTAATATATCTGATTATGTATGTGTGTGAGTGTGTCTAATGGTTTAATTGATATATATATGTCATCAATGATATATATATGCATTCATATTTTAGCATATGTATAATATATATATATTGCATTTTATAATTTCATTACACAATTTTATACCTTAGGGAGTATATCTTTTATAGTAGATTTTGGGGATGCTTGAATTTTTAGTGAAAATGAAAGTCAAGATTTCTACTACTTTACCCCGTTCAGTGCTTTCTCTTTTAGTGAGGAATTAACATCATAAGAGGGTTGTTTTTGCCCAAAGGTTCAGCCTTTGTGGGAAAGGTTAGGGGAAACCGAAAAAGCAAGAAATAATTTTTCATTCATGAATTGACATCTTCAAGAAGCATTGACTCTCAGTGAGTAAAAGAAAAACATCTGGGAAGATGTATTTAAGCATAAAATGGTTTTCGAATCCAAATAACATTAATTTAGAGAACTTTTTATGGATGCAAAATATAATTTTGAGATAAAAGTATAAAAGTAAGTAAAAGAGGGCGATGTAGGGTGATTTCACTGTTCAACTATTCGACCTTAGAGAAAGGCCTCAAACATAATACTGTCGGCCCTGTGTTTAGATTTGCTAAATTTACTAAAGCACACGATATCTATCTACCAAGATACAGATATTCTACTTCCGACGAGCTTTCTAAGAAACACTTACACGCACTTAGTTTACATGTTGAGAAAAATCATAAAAATTCCATGCAGTTGATTTATTTCGTCGCTGAAAATAGAAGCCAAGAAGAATAGATAATGTTCTCTGGCTTCAGGCAACTAGATTTCTCACTTTGAATTTAGAACTAGAAATATAATTACAAATGTCTCTACTAGGGAAGATCAAAATTCATTATTTTTTCACACATGTAAAATCTGGTTAAATAAGTTTTCTCATTTATAAATTACAGAAGATTTTTCAATAATACCTGATATTTTAAAGGAAACTTTTGATGTATTTGTTTCCTGTAACAGGTCTAAATAATCATTCATTGTAGCCACACTAATTTTAACGATCTGAAAATTAACAAATGAGTTGAACTCTTTCATTAATTATGATAAAAAACTTAATTTGGGTTTAAGATTACCTCAGAAGTGAATTTTTTTTATTTCTTAATTTAGATGCCTTACAATCCAACAGTTATTTCCCCTATTAAACTACGGCCATATTAGTGGCCGGTAAATACTGGTAGTTCGACTTAGATTTACACCCTGACGAACGAATACGATGGCTGAATGGTATTTTTCCATGTTTTTTCCTATGTATAACATGAATATGAGACTTTTTTCGTTAAAAAGTCCTCTACGAAGGCATCTCTTTCCTTAAAAGCAGATAGTCCTCGTGTGTTTTGCTGTATTCAAGTAATCCTAACCTTCAAACTACGGCACCTGTCACACTAAATCAAGATAAAAGGTTTCTAAACAAGATTTTTAATCGGTCTGCGGGCCCCAGTGGCCAAGCGCTAAAACCGTTAAGTACTGGTAATCCTACATAAGTTCAAATCCTGGTGAACACACTTGTTCGGTGAAAGTTTTCTACGTTCAATGTGAAGGAAATCTAGTTTTCCTTAGAAATTCCTCCCTGATAGTTTCTGTCCTTTTGCGCAGATGCCAATTCCATTAAATTTTCTGCATTAAACACAATTGTAATTCTTTCTTTTTAAAGAAATCTCAGGGGAAATAATTGTAAACATCAGATTCAGTGCGGTTATGAATTATTATTTTAAAGTAGTTAACATTTTGAGTGGGAAAAGCATTTTTAATACGCTCATAAACAACCCCTTCTCTAAATTGGCATCAAACTGTGTCGATTTCTACAATAATCTATATAAATACGTTTCCAAAAAATTCTGCTAAAATATTAAAAGTTGTATTTGTAGAGCATTTATTAGTTAGATTTGTGACTACCTACTCAACTTTTGGTTTTCATAACCTATAAGGTATTTCCTCTCGCCTTCTTAGCATACCTTCGTGGTGTAATGGTCAGCACGCACGGCGTGTATTCGAGAGGTTGGTGGTTCGAGTGCCGGCGAAGGCATTGCTCCTATTTCAGATGTCCTGCTTCGAAATAACCTAATGTTTCTATAGTGGCACCCAAACCAAAAAAGGTGGTGGATGATGATTCTCCGCCGCAAGGATTTGGCGATTCGGTCCCCTAATCCCCAGTCGCCCTTTAAAAGGGGGAGTATATACGGTATTTTCTCCCGCCCTTTTAACATGCCTTCGTGGTCTCAGTACGCTCGGTGCGCATTCGAGAAGTCCGTGGTTCGCGTCCCGGGTAAGGCATTGCTCATTTTTCATGTCTCTTGCTGTTAAAAAAAATGTAATGTCTCTAAAAACCTTCCATTCATCAGAATAGTAATAAAGTCATGAAGCATAGTGGGTAGGGGGGGAAAGGAATTTTAAAGAAAAGATTATTTTTACAAAATGACTCAAAATTTCTTGAGACAGTATAAGTAGATATATAACTCAAATAATTAAATATTTGACCTCTTAATTTTACCAGTATCTCTGTATAGAAATAAAACATTATTAAATATCTTTAATGAGTATCATAGATAGTGGAGCACATCGAGTGAGCTTCACAATATTTTCAAAAGCAGCCACTTTGACAAATGAACAGAACTGTCAGGAATCGCTTAATCACTTACACGTTTCATAATGCCAAGAATGTTATAAAAATAACGGTTATGCTATATCAACAACTTACCGATCTTTCCAAAGTGCTTAAAAATAGAGCTGTTCCAAAAATTGTATTCAGTTCATTCACGGTGTTTAATCAAAAGCTTGTCCTCAATTTTTGAACTACTTATCGATAAGCTATTGAATTCAAATTTTGTACACACACCGTTTACGGATGATTATAATTCGATTTAGAGTTTTTAAAATTTAATGTCGAAAAAATTTTTTGTGCATATTTCCATTTAAAGAATAAACTAAAAATCTCAAAATTTTTAAGTTTGCATCATTTTACAAAGCGTAAAATAGCTTTTGAAATAAAATTTGCATGAAATTCGTAACCTAATTTCTGATTTTGGGGCGAATTTTGTTTTAAATTTATATATCTTTTCGATTATTTGAGGTAAAAGGATACTTGGAAGTAAAAGACTGAACCAAAAGTAATAATAATAATAATAATTTATCGCATAGATTAATGGTAATAAGAGATTACTTAATAGGCTCTTTGCTAAATTCCTGTACAGTTTTATAAGAAGAATCATAGGTTCTTAAATTACGAAATCAAATAATTGAATCGCATTGTCAGACATATAAGATTTATAAATTTGTCAAGAGAGCCTCACGTTTTTATTATTCGTGATATAAATTTGTAGAAGAATTTTTTAAAGAGAATTATTTAATCTCGCATTCCCATTAAATTACACGATACATTATTTTTAGAACAAAGGGTGTTAGCCGAGAAGGTCTATTAACGTCATTTTTTCATTTTGCGTTGAAAACTATGTCAGTTTGTAAGGATCTTAAGTTTTACTAACGTTTATTTTATTTTAAATCTTTACTATCACTTCTTATTTTCTACTTCCGGCCAGAATTATAAGCGTTAAGGTTTTTATGCAAAGTTTGTCTGGCGAACGCCAAGTATTTAAGTTGTGGCTTTTTGCCAAGCGAGAGAGAGGAAGCAGTGAGTCGAAGCAGGCCGCTTACCTTAGAAGTTTTACGCAGTTGCTTGTTACCTTTCAGGCCAGAGGTTTTAATCCTCTTGATAAATTTAAACGTATTGTAGTGTTCACAGTTCTCTGTACTACATACGCTTCCTGTTATTATAAGGCCAATCTTCCACGTTTATTATTCTAAAGTTAAATTAGAGTTTAGTTTTATCTTTATACTTTTACGTTTTGACCCCAAGTAGCGGGTCGGTGTATTCCGAAGTACGGAAGTCATTGTAAATAGAGAAAAATAAAGGGTTTTGTATACCCTTCTTGTGTATCCTGTTTACTTCCCACAGGTTTGAAAATAGCTTTAGTAAGCTCTCTGTTCCGAGTCAGGTCCTTGCATGTTCCCAAAGAAGGTAAGAAGGAACATTGACCCTGATAGTGGCGCCCAACGAAGAAGAATAACCATGGCCGAGTTTCAAGAAGAACCTGTGCTGCCTGCAGAAACGGCTCAGAATCCAGAAATGCCAGCTGCCGCCCTGGAAGGATTTGGTTACATCGTCCAGACCATGCGCGCTTCAATGAAACCAGAAGCAACATTTAATGGAAACTCACCGGTAACCAGTTTTTTGGAAAAATTGGATGACCACTTCATGCTCTACCCCGTGCACGAGTTTCAAAAAGTTACCTTAGCTACCAGCGCTTTGAGGGGCCAAGCGCTTAACTGGTTCAAATGTATAGGCAGAAGTCTCTTGGGTCAAGCAGGAAGTTCCACCTATACTTACGAGAATTTCAAGACTGCCCTACTAAAAGCCTTCCCTGTTGTAAGGGATCGTGCGAAATTAGAAACGGAACTTTTTAGTATATATCAACAAAGAATCGAAAACCTCTCAAGCTTTATTTTAAGAAAAATTCATGTCTTCAAACTCTTGTATGGAAAACGTCCGGATCCTGAAATAATTCAAGTGATTTTGCCGAGGTTACTGCCCCAAGTGCAAGACTTTATTGAATTAAGAAATCCGACTACACTGGAAAAGTTATTTGAGCTAGCAATCCAGTTTGAAAGTAGAAGAACGGCGGACGTCGAAAGAAGACGCCAATATCAACAGCGAAACCAATTTGGTGCACCAAGACTACAGCAAACTCAAGCACACGGCTACGGAGGCAAAGCGAATCAGTGGGCAAGGAAACCCGAGCATTCAAAAACAGCCGGCGAACATCGACATTTCAATAGCAATCCAGGAAAAAAGTCTCAAGGCCAGGGCAAAAAGAAGGAAAGCACGGAAATGAAAAATAATTTAAACTAAAACGGATTTCTGCTGACGAGAGGGTGCGGAAATACGAAGGTCACGAAAACCCCTCTTCCTACAAGTTAAATACAGTAATGGTGAAAAATTTGACTCTTCCGAAGATTGAAGTGTTGGTGAATAATATCCCAGCCACCGCACTCCTGGATACAGGCGCGCAGTGTTCCTGTGTGGCAGAAGATTTTTTTAGGAAGTATTTTCGGAAATACCGCATATATTATTCGGATAATACGACAGTGTTAGCGGCGCAAGGAGAAAAATGTAAGTGTATAGGTAAAGTACCGCTGTATGTCCGTATCAAGGACGAACAAGTAAAGGTGATGTTTTTTATAGTAAAGAATCTGCAAGCACATATCATCTTAGGAATAGATTTTCTTTCAGACGCACAAGCAACACTGGATTTTAATGAAGCGTCCCTTAAGCTGACAATGAAACCAGTTCATGCAGAAAAGGCTGAACCGCCGATGTTAAAACTTGACCACCTCCCTAATGACGAGCAAGGAAGAATCCGACAAGTGGTAAGTGAATTTGCTTCGTTATTTAGTGATATTCCAGGATTTACTCAGGTTACTAACCATAGTATTGACACCGGAGATGCAATGCCAGTTCGTCAAAAACCATACCGGTATGATAAGAATAAGGAAAAAATTATAGAATGGCATATTACCGATATGCTACGTAAAAAGATCATAACGCCCATCTCAAGTAGTTATGCTAGCCCGGTGGTTTTATGTAAGAAAAATAATGACTATCCTTTGACGCATCCAAAAATGTCGAAATTCGCTATTGATTACCGTAAATTAAACTCCATAACTAAATATCCGGTATATCCGTTACCGATCATTGAAGAAATTCTAAGGAACATAAAATCAGCCAAATTTATGACAACTTTAGACTTAACGACTGGTTATTTTCAAATAGGGGTTAGGCCTGAGGACGTGCCTAAGACTGCTTTTATAACCAAGTCTGGCACTTATGCATTTTTGCGTATGCCGTTTGGCCTTTCAGGGGCCCCGGCAACATTTCAGCGATGCATGGACATTGTGTTAAGACCTGTTCTTGGGCAGTCCACATTTATCTATTTAGACGATATCATTATTACTAGTGATAATCTCGACCAACATGTACAGGATTTAAGACAGGTGTTTTCTTTATTAAATGAGGCCGGTCTAAAAGTTAATGTCGAAAAGTGCAAATTTGCAGCCCCTGAATTAAAATATTTAGGTTACAAGATATCTCAGAAAGGAATAGAGACAGACGAATCAAAAATAATTGCTGTACAAAAGTATCCGACTCCAAACACGGCAAAGAAGCTCTCTTCTTTTCTAGGATTTTGTTCATATATAATATGAAATTGAATCATATTATATATGAACCTTTATAAAGGTCCAGGTCCTTTATAAAAGATTTTGCATCTATCGCAGAGCCATTGTTAAAATTAAAAAGGAAAAAGGCAAGATTCTCGTGGACGGCCGAAGCCAATAGTGCTTTCGAAAAATTAAAACAAGCATTAACGCAAGCCCCTGTGTTGAAATTTCCTGAAAAGGATGAGAATTTAGAAATTTCAGCGGATGCTTCGGATTATGCGGTAGGAGCGGTACTTTCGCAAAATCAGCAGCCCGTGGCATTTTTTAGCCGAACTTTAAATCAAACACAAAGAAACTATTCCGCGACCGAGAGAGAGGCACTTGCAGTTCTGTTAGCAGTGCAAAGGTTCCGAGTCTATTTTGGAAAGGCGCCGATAACAGTGTACTCTGATCATGCGGCGGTAACTAGATTGTACTCAGGGAAAAATTTATCCCCAAGGTTAATAAGATGGGCACTCAAGCTGCAAGAATATAATCTGGTAATCAAGCATACTCCCGGAAAGGAAAATATCGTAGCAGATGCCCTATCAAGAATTAAAATAGATGAACAAGGTAATACCGTAAAGGTGGCAATGCTCACAGCATGTACAATAAATTCCCGAGAAACTGTAATCACCGAACTGGGTAAGGATCCTGAGTTTGGAAGTATTTATGAGTATTTAAAGGATGCTGAAAATTTTAGCCACCAAGATATTGTGGCGATAATAAATAGGGTGGCCCATTACGAACTAATAGATGGTCTATTATTCTATACAAAAACTACGAATTCCAACAACGAATTTCGACCTGTTATCCCAGCTAGTCTTAGATTAAATATCCTGCAGGAGCTCCATGACAGCCCTTTAGCTTCTCATGCTGGTATTCGAAAAACTATCCAACGCGTACGCGAGGCAGTCTACTTTCCTGAACTGCAAAAGTTAACAAGGGTGTATGTCCAGTCCTGCCCAACATGTCAAGCAGTTAATTATATTAATTTCCGCCCGGCCGGGTTTCTAAATAGTATTAAATCCGAATTTCCAAATGAAATAATTGGCATCGATTTATTGGGCCCTTTCCCAAAAAGTCAGTTAAATAAAAGTCGCTATCTCCTTGTTATGGTGGATTATTTTAGTAAATGGACCGAAATTGTTCCCTTAAAACGAGCCTCCGCGAAATTAGTTACTGATTCTATTTTAAATAAAATAAATTTTAAAATACGGGGCGCCCCTAAAAGTTATATCGGATAATGGTCCTCAATTTGTAAGTAATATATTTGAAGACATGTTCCAAAAACTGGGCATACGTCATTTAAAAATGGTCCCGTATCAGCCGCAATCAAATATAGCGGAACGGGTCAATAGAAATATAGTGAAAATTATCCGTAGTTATGTTAAAAATTTTGATAAAAGCTGGGATAACTATGTCAATGAATTTGCTTTCGCCCTTAGGACCGCAAAACATGATACAACGGGCAAAACTCCTGCTGAGTTATTTCTAGGCAGAAAGATTATAACGCCATTAGATAAATTATTTTATGTGCAACAAAGAGCCCCAGAATTTAAAATGGGTGATATAGAAAAACTAATTAAGGAAGCAAAGAAGAATACGGAAGTAGCACAAAGAAAACAGAAGCTCTATTATGATTTGAAACGACGGGGAGTAACTTATAAAGTAGGGGATGAAGTTTTAAAAATTAAGCATTCACTTTCTTCAGCACCAGAAGATGCCAAATTTTTTCCACGATTTGAAGGACCATATGTTATAGAAAAAATTACTCACGCTGTAGTAGTGTTAAAAGCCAGAAATGGTGAAACCTGCTCCGCAAACATTGATCAAATCAAACCCTACTTCGATCGTAATAAAATGCAAATATTTTCAGATCTTTTGCAGGATCCGGCACAAGCTCCAGAGGTGGAAAAACGATAAGTACAAGGGCAAGCCATTAAGAGGCAGGAGCAAGTGAAAAGAAAATTTCGCCGCGGAAAAATTGAAGGTAGCAAGAAAAAGAAGCCGTTCCACCGTCCAGAAAAGGGAGTTCACGAACACCCCCAGAATGAAGAAGGGAGAAGGACGACGTATGTGAAGAGAACCAGGAGAAATGACGGCAACTATAACCCGGCTCTAAAACGGAAGATCTACTCATCCGACAGGACTCTCCGCAGCAAATGCCGCCGAACTGCGGTAGGGCCATCAACGGCGGAGGAAAAGTTACAAAGAAAATTTGAACGACCAGCAACGAGGTCCAAGCAGGAACACAAAAGAAGGTTCCCGGTTCCGCCAAGACCAGCTGCCATCAAACGGCCAAGACCACAAGCAGAGGAGAAAAAGAAGGTATTCAAGTGTGACCGAACTGGTGAAAAAAGGAAGCTTCCAGAGGAAGGCACTGAAGGGCGAGCCCGTACAAGAAGGAGGATAAATCAAACTACTATCTGCAATACCTTTAAGGACTGGGCCCAGAAAAGGATGCCCGAATATCACAAAGATAAGTAAAATTTTATGTTACTTTGCAAACTTAAGTTAATCTTTCATTCTTACTGCAAGTGGCAGATTTCAAGAAGTTTTACCTCATGCGAGGTCTACCTTTATCGCCAAAAGGGCGAGAAATGAGTTGTTACCGATTTTGGTATTACGTTTTTCAATTACTTGCGCGTAAAACTAAAGTTGATGTATAATAGCGTTGTGTAAAGACTTAAATATTGTAAAAAGTTATTGTGTAAATTTTATTTAAAACATTCTAGCAGGAAAGAAGTTTTAGTCTGAAAGACTTTTTGAAATTTATTATTTCAATGTAGAAAGAATTGGCACTTGCTTTGAAAAGAATAGAAGTTAACAATGTACTACTAATGTATGTTTTCAAATGTGTAAAATTAACGGCATGTTGATATGTTCTTATATACAACGTGAACTGTTATTTTAAATGTTAAGAAATACCGTGATATGGTAAAAGTGAATGTTAAAATTTTTGTTTATTCGTGTGACTGTAAAAAGACTAAATAATGGTGAATATGTGTTAAAGGTTGAATGATGTAGTTAGGCTCTCTGACGCTACACTTTAGAGTTAGCCACTTTTAGAATAGTACCTCAGGGTGTAGAGTTGAAATTAGGGTGTGTTAAGAGGTCTTGTTATGTTGAATTTTAACACGTTAGTGTTTTGATTGTAGGAGGAAGTGTGGAACACGTAGACAGAAACACATTCGTGTTTGGTGTTCTTTTACAACACATGTCAGAGAGCACGGGGAGAGATAATTAAAATAGTCATGAATGAAATAAGAATGTTAAGTGAAATATAATTATACATGTTACTTGCCATTTCATTGTGTAACATTTCATTAAACTAGTTTTCCTTCCAGATCTCTGGAAGGAACCAGATTTGAATAAGAGCTCCTGTTTGGATGCAGTACAGATGAAAAAAATTGTGTATCTTGGGAGCTGCTATTGTAAAAACAAATTTCTTTCTTTTAAATTTCTAGTTTCTAGCGAAAAATATTTGTAAAAGATTGGCCTCGCGTTAGATTCTAGAGCTAAAAGTTTTCAACAAGGTCGTTTTAGACCTCAGTTTCAAACTAATTAACTCTGGCGGGAAGTATGTAAGGATCTTAAGTTTTACTAACGTTTATTTTATTTTAAATCTTTACTATCACTTCTTATTTTCTACTTCCGGCCAGAATTATAAGCGTTAAGGTTTTTATGCAAAGTTTGTCTGGCGAACGCCAAGTATTTAAGTTGTGGCTTTTTGCCAAGCGAGAGAGAGGAAGCAGTGAGTCGAAGCAGGCCGCTTACCTTAGAAGTTTTACACAGTTGCTTGTTGCTTTCTAGGCCAGAGGTTTTAATCCTCTTGATAAATTTAAACATATTGTAGTGTTCACAGTTCTCTGTACTACATACGCTTCCTGTTATTATAAGGCCAATCTTCCACGTTTATTATTCTAAAGTTAAATTAGAGTTTCGTTTTATCTTTATACTTTTACGTTTTATCCCCAAGTAGCGGGTCGGTGTATTCCGAAGTACGGAAGTCATTGTAAATAGAGAAAAATAAAGGGTTTTGTATACCCTTCTTGTGTATCCTGTTTACTTCCCACAGTTTTGAACATAGCTTTAGTAAGCTCTCTGTTCCGAGTCAGGTCCTTGCATGTTCCCGAAGAAGGTAAGAAGGAACATTGACCCTGATAAGTTCCCTTTTCAAACTGTTGCTACCACATATTACAGCCCTGTATTATATTTAAAGAAATTAAATAATGGTTTTGGTTTATTAGATTACGGCAAAAGCACTCGAGGTCTATCTGCCTTGAAATTAAATAATGAATAATCTGCATAAATATATGTATGTTTCTCGCATTGTGATAAAACAACGGTACCTAGACCCATCCAGTTTTGAATAACGTACATTTCCACCCGAATATGGGCATCTCGAAGCCGAGATTTGGAATTTGTTTTATTATATGTTTCATATTTCGTAAAACTTCAATGAATTTTTTATTAAAAACCTCAACGATTTTAAAGCGAGTAAAGGCAACACTGTATGAAAATAATAATATAAAAAATTATCTCCAATGGGCGAGACTGTGTATCGAAAATTCTAAAGATATGCTCATTTAAAATTTATTTTGCGGTATTGCTGTTTAACTGAAGTTTTATGGTTTAAGTGTGAAGAACATGATATTTAAAAATAGAGGTAACCCACAAAGCGTTAAAAAAACGCCCTTTGGGCATAATGTAAAATCTGAAAGATTTGCAATTTCAGATTTTTATATTTGCATTTATTACTTTTATTTTTCTCGTTTTAATTCATTAATGCTCTTATAGGTAAACGTTCATTTTGTAAAAAATTCTATTTTTTATTCAATAACTGCTCTAAAACGGAAATTCTTAAATCCCTTTATATATGCATCCACTTTGTAACTGGTAATAAATTTGTTTCTTTAGAGTCAGTGTAAGGCCTTTATCCGAAAACATCAAGAAATTTCTCCCCACGCTAATGACAGCCATTACCCATTGTCGTCAGGATTGCATGGACCCTTGTCCCCTTAGGCATTGGGGGTTGGAAGACATACAAAAATACGGGCTAGTCGTTTTTGGCGTGTTTTTTCGATAATACAGAAACATGGGACTGTCCGTTTTCGAGGGTACATTTAAACTAACAATAATCCGTAACGAACTGTTAAGAGACCTGCATTAAAGAACGAGAAAATCAGGGCCAAACCGTTAATGGGTTAAAAAAATAACATTAAAATAAATAAAAAAATTATTTTTCGCTGTCATATTATAAAGTTTCGTTTTGGCATCTTAGTATACAATATTTTGAATCTGAAAAATAAATGGTATAATGCTATAAAGCACAATTTACGAAACAGCTCTTAGCAAAAGCAAAATTAGCTATGTAATTAATTAAAAATGTCTTGTTTTTAATTTTTTCTTAGTAAGAGTTTTCCCCATGTAATTGTCTCAGAATATTCAAAATTCTCAGAATGTGCATCAGTTTTCTCTATAAAATAAATTTTATACTTTTTACAGAAATGGTAGGGATAATTTTTCTTTAGGATTTTAGACATTGCAGCTTGGAAAATTTAGGATTTGAAGGTAAGATTTATAGACCCACGAATCTAGAAGATTTGAGAAACATGTGACAAAATGAAAAATGTTTCCATGGTATCAACACGTAATGGACGTATTTTAGAGAAAGTTTGCAATGAATTTCTTACTTTTTGGAGAAGTAATGAATGAAGTTTTTGAATGTTTTACTTCTGATAGTAGAATCTTAACATGTTTATCTTCCCTTTATTTTCTCTACTTTTCACAAGACACAAGCATGGAAAATATCAAAAATGCTTCTAGTCTTATCACGTAGTCAGCCATTATGTAAAGGGATTTTTTTTATTAATAAAGAAATTGTAAACTTACAATTTGAAAGATCCATCTAATATGTTTTAATGTATCATACACGGAGCTATGCATCATACACATTTTCCCATTTGATGCAATCTTTGTGGATCCTAAATTTGACTGCATGGTGCCTTTCTAAATTCTGCTTCCAATGCCCGTCTAAATTCTAAAAGTTTTGCCATTTCTAGATTTTGTTGTTTGGTGTGTCACTAAGTTCTAAAAATTCTGCCAGATCCAGCACTGTAACTGGCCTTTACCATATATATATTTCATATTTCTTCTGAATTCCATATTACTAAAGAAATTAAATTATTCACTTTTTCTATTCATTCTAAATGCATTTAGTGATTTTAGTAAGACAGAAATCCTTAATTAAATCCAAAAATTCTAAAATGAAAAAGAAACATGCTGAAGAATGAAACTGAATACATAAAGAAAATTATTCTTTAAAGATATGTGCAGTTATTAGTATGTAAATTACGCAATTGTTTATGATTTCAGCCTTTACTATAATTTTCCATTTCTGTTTCCTCATATGATAAGAGTTACTGAGCCAGATTAAATTGTATAATTTTTTACCACTAGTCCACCTTTTTAGTTTGAATTTGACTGTTTTTGTTTAATTACGTCACTGTGAGATATAATTAACTTTGTTAGTATCAGAACATGCCTTTATGTTTGTTCTAAGTTCTTTCAAATAAGAGGCTTATTTAAACCTTTGTATTTTACAGAATGTTTTCGATGAATTTCGTACTTTTGGGAGAATGTATGGAAGAACAATAAAGACATAATATTTGAGTGTTTTACTCCTGATACTAGAATCTTTTTCTTAACATGTTTATCTTCCCTTTATTTTCTCTACTTTTCACTAGACACAAGCATGGAAAATATCAAAAATGCTTCTAATTGTATCACTTAGGCAGGCATTTTAGAAAGAGATTTTTTATTAATAAAGAAATTGAAAACTTACAATTTAAAAGATTCATCTAATATGTCTTAATATACCATACACATAGCTGGCACTAGGCATTTTTCCACTTGATGCAATCTCTGTAGATCCTAAATTATGTTGCCTAGTGCCTTTCTAAATGCTTCCAATGCCAGCTCTAAATTCTAAAAGTTTTGCTATTTTTAGATTTTGTTGTTCGGTGTGTTATTTAATTCTAAAAATTCTACCACATCAGCTCTGTAACTGGCCTTTACCATATATATTTAATATTTCTTCTGAATATTCATATTACTAAAATAAAATTAGCCACTTTTTCTGCACATTCTAAATGCATTTAGTGTTTTTTAGAATAACAGAAATCCTTAATTAAATCCAAAAATTCTAAAATGAAAAGGAAACGTGTTAAAGAAACTGAATACATAAAGAAAATTATTCTTCAAAGATATGTGCAGCTATTCTTATGTAAATTACCCAATTATTTATGATTTCAGCCTTTACTATAATTTTCCATTTCTATTTCCTCATATGATAGAGTTATCGAGCTAGATTAAATTAAAATTAAATTGTATAATCTTTGACCACTAGTCCACATTTTTAGTTTGAATTTGACTGTTCTTGTTTAATTACATCACCGTGAGCTGTAATTGATTTTGTTAGCATAAGAACATGACTTTATGTTTTAAATAATCTTTTTAAATAAGAGGCTTATTTAAACCTTTGTCTGATATTGTAGTTACCTTGAGATGTAGCGATAATATGCTTCACGTCTGTCGGGGCTTTTGAACAATTTAACTTTTACCAGATCAATTAAACCGTCATAGGTACATTGTGGAGAGGTTGACAAGTTAGGAGATAAAGTATGCAGAAAAGCATACTTTATCTCCTAACTTGAGACAAGCAAGAGCATTGGATTGCATATTGAGACAAATCTCTTAATTGTTAGAAAAGATGCTTAAAGAGAAGGAAATCGATATAAACTAGCCAAAATGTCATTTAAGAATCTGTGTCATAAATTACATATATTTTAAACTGTGAAATTTTATTAGATTTTGATTTTAATAGGGCTTTTTTAACAAATATTGTTAAAAAATAAAATTTAATAGTGATCATGTAAATTCATAATGACTAAGGTTATCAAACTACCTAATGTAATTATTTATATCTAACTGTTTACCTTTAAAAATTATCTCTACATATTAGAGTATTAATGAAAGGCAATAAGACATTCAGTCTTATTGCCTTTTATTAATACTCACTGTGGTCACAAGATAAAATATAAAAATGTAAAAATTCAAGTTAAACTTATTCTTTGTATCTACTGAGACTTAAAATAATACAAAACAACTTATCACCTCTGGTGCTTTAATGGCTTATTGGAAATTTAATGTATATTAACTGGGTTACAACCTTCAGAACTGTACATGAAGCTATGACACTAACTGCATTAAACAGAGCCTAAATAACTTTCAACACATGCCAACCGTGCCTACATCAGGCCTTTCAGGTTTGTTCCAATCAGCAGGTCTCTCTCTAGACAAGCAGAAGTGGTGACAACATTCAGTCTTTTGTTATGAATGATGCTGATTATGATCTTATTTCTCATTTTAACGTATGTCGTTTGACATAAAATCTACCTGCTATTTACTAAACCTCTAGACTGACCAAGTGTGTGACAAAATGAGACATAAAAAAAAATTTTTAACATAAAGCTAACTGTTAGTAAAATGTAAATGTCACTTATCTTCTTTCAAATATTACCAACTATTATTAGTGTAAAATATTTAATGCTATTTGAAAAATTGCATAAAGTTTATTTTATTCTCAAACTCATTAACAGTTATGTTAATTAATTCATGTTTAGTAATAATGCATACTACTTAGGGATCTATTTTATTTTTAAGATGGTATTACAAAAGTGAAATTCAGGCATAGATAATATTTTCAATTGAATTTATTCAGTTCCCATTTGCTCATAGGTCCTTAATTTTTTTTCACTAATGGTCGTTAAAAGTACTTAATTTCCGTGTGCAGAAATGTGTACAAACTCTGTAATCATGATCAAATCTCTTTATTGGTTTTTCAAATATCATGTTGGCTGAGGAATGGTGATAGAACATGGCAAACCTCTAGCTTCGGAAGCGCATCTCGAAGAACCTCTGCCCTATAGGAACTCCAGTAATTCCTTGAAGCTTGAAATGCATGCTTAAAAAAAACCCTAACAAATATGCTTCTGCTCCACTCCTCAACGACTAGAAATACAATTTGCATGACAAACAGTACTGAATTTTTTAACAAAATTACAGTACTATAACTTATTGTGGCTGAAAAAGGAAATTATTTTCATTTATGAAGTTATTTAGCTTTTTCTTCATCTATTGTAGCACTTTTTTATTGTTCTTTTTATTATTACAGAGAGAGATCCCAAATCTCTACAAATTTTTATTTTAGATTTAGTACATTCTGCTTTAATTTTAAAATTAATTTCAAATTTATGTGATAAACATCTAGGAATTTATTTGTCCTCTCTTATTCAGATCCTAAATTTAGACGACTTTGAAAGACTTTCTAAGCCTTGTTGTAACTAGTTTGTTTATAATCTGCACAAAACAAATATTATTAATAGGTTCTTAAGAATAGCATTTATTGAGATTTTGCTGGCATGCAAAATGGCTGGAGGGGAAGGAAGCTAAAGTATACATTTTTTTAAATGAATCCAAATATTTAATTCTTGCACTTTCATAATTGCACACAATACATACATATGGAACAAATGACAGAAGTAGCATTGGAATTCCAATTTAGGGAAACCTTTACCATTGGAGCGCACACTGAATATCTAAAATAGGGACATCCAATATCCAGACCTTTAGACCATCAGCAATTTTTTAGGGGAGGGGGGGAAATTAATTTTTACAAAATTAAGAAATGGATAATATAATATTCCAAAAAAGGCGTTCCCCACACACACTAACTGAGACTCCTGTGTATTCAAGACACCTTCCAGCTAGAGAATCATACTGTGATATGCAGCGCAAAAAAAAGGGGGGGACAGTTCTATAGCTCCCGTTCTACTGGGCCAATTAACGAAATTCAACTACTTGCGTTCTTTATGTCTCAAAAGCGTGACTTAAAATATGTATTAGATTTAAATATAGCATCGTTCTAATATAGGTATTTTGACACAAAATTTGACTTTTTCTGGAAAAACAAAGCAATTTTTTTCCATATTTCCATTCTACGACTCAACTTATGCCAAACTACCAAGCTTTATAAAAATCGTACGAGTAGTTTTTAAAAAATTAGCTCTCAGAATTTTAGCTCCTCAATGTTAACCGCTTCCCTTACAAATTTTTTTGAAAAAAAAATTGCAGAAAATCATCACATTTTTTTATTTTATTATTAAATATACAACAAAACGAAACAAATCAAAATATGTAGGTTTTAAGTTGAATTTTTAATTTTTTGAAGGTGTAAAAGCATTTATTTTTAATATTAGTTTACTATCCCGAGTTATCACGGGCAAACGAAAAAAAGTTAAATATTAATCTTTGTATGATAGTTTTTGAAACAAGGGACAACATTCTACACTGGTATCTGGTATCTTTTCTTACTGGCTTACCACTGGAATCTCGTTCACGGGAGCACAGAGTACACTGTCTCGTTGGATTTAATTTTTTTTATTATTTTTTCCCCCACCTTTTCATAATCACTATCTGAAAAATCATCGCTTTCGCTATCTTCCATCATCGCCATTATTTTATTTTTTTCCAATGTATGCATCCTTCTTTATACATTACTAATCCACAAGCCAACGTATACTATACAATAGGGAAACACGCGACCAGTCCCTCCAAAAGAACCGCGCAACCAACAAAATTTGGCAAACTGCCAATCAAAGCTGAATATTTCCTTTCATTTCCTCCAGACCGAGTAAAACCGTGATAAACAAAAATCGTACTAACAAATTTTGCTTCGCCCGAGTTTTCTCGGGATAATAATTAATTTAAATATATTCAAACTCGGGATAATCAGGCAAGCGGTTAATTGAGTTTGGTATATATTTATTAATTATTCTTTTTTTTATGAAACTTATTTGATTCTTCCTTTCATATTTCAAAATTTAGGTTCATTCCAAATAAAATTCACCCATTATAAAAAATATTCAATAATTTTTATAAAATTTTCAAAAAATTTTTGAATTATAATCTATAAAAATTTTACTGTCCTCTTAACGAAGATATATTTCTAAGCATACTTGCAAAAAATTACAGTTTTTTATTCAAAATTTCCAAAGATATATGTGAATTTATATATTGGCCCATTTTGAAATTTGGCATGTTTGTTGAAAGCAATAAAACATCAAATGTGATTTAGACACTTTGCTAAAATTATTTGGAAGTAGAAATGATGTGACTTTTTTTCCACTCATGCACAATGTAAAAAAGTAGGAATGAGGTGCATCTTTTTTCTGTTCCGGCATAATGGAAGGGAAAGGAAAATTGGTTGCCACATATTAAAAAGTTCACCAAGTGTATTACTCTTGGCGCAAACTGAAATATTTCACCAAAAAATTTTGAATTCTCCTACTTTTTTTCTCTAATGACTGCTGGAAAGCATTTACTTGCTTTCTAATAAGTGTTGCATCAGTCAGTATTATCTGATACTGGTTTTACAACACATCGATATGTAGCATAATATTGTAAAACAGTGTAAACCAAAATGCAAATTCCAAGTCCTTTAACATATGGCTAATAGCCCCTGCTTGATTTATTGCTACAGCTTGTTTAGATATTTGCTCTATTTTTCCCATGTATTCAATAAACTGTTCGCTGTATTCATGCACTGCATTAATAGTTTGACTCCATTCCATTTAGTACCTGAACCATGAGGTATCTTTTTTCTAACAATTTCATCTAGAAAGAAATTCTTTGTGGAGAGTTATTAAAAAAGTCAGTAATATCACTTGGATTCAAAAATATTCGAACTTGCTGATTCTGACTGGTTGCTTGCTCAACAGTTAAATTGAACTGAACATGTGCATATTAGTGCAGAATTACAAATTGTGCATTCTTGTAGGTATGTTGATTAGAAACTTGAACAGCACCACAATGTCTGCTCATCATGCTTGCACTATCATAGCTCTACATTATTAATTTCTTCAGTGCTACTTTTCCCAAACTTGGTTGGATATTCAACTATAGATTTTGCATCATGCCCAGGTAGATTCATGATTTTCAGAATTTCTGAACTGGTCGCCAGTTACTCAAAATGTATCAAGAAATGAAGTGGATGACATGTTAGTAGTTCTATGTGCTGTTGTTAAAACAAAACCTTTTTCATGTAGTTCTGATAGACAGTGAGTATGCAATCTAATAAATGAGTTTGAATTGCTTTTGACGTTCCCTTAAATACAGTGGCATTCATGAGATGGTCTTTAAGAGATGAATCAAGTTCTGCTGAGAAGTTGATACGACCTCTGAAATATTCCGGATTTAATGAATCGTTATGTTATATCCTGAAAGTCTAGTCCCAAATATACTACAAAACAGGATACAGCTATAATTTTTATTAGAGGATAATGATTTTTGGCAACCTTGAAATTGTGTCTTTTGACATTTGAATTGTGACTGTGAGTATTCTTGCTTTTTTTATTTTCTGAGTTAAATTTGATAAATCATGAACACTATAGCTCAACCAACTTGAATCATTATTCTGTTTTCCAAATGGGAGACATGGAAAACAAAACTGCCTGTTTAGTTGATTCACATCCACATATCCATCAACGTTTCTTATGTAAATCGGATTTGAATTCCTTTTGAAATCTGTAATCTTAGTTTTGTCACTTGGATAAGGTTCAGCAAATGTGTTAGCCTGAGTAATTTCATTTTAGTCCCTCCCCTCTCCCCAAAGACAACGTTGAAAATTTCATTTGCTTTAATTTTGAAACAATGATTTTACTAAGTGTCATCTTAACTGTTTACACAGATTCATAAAAATATATATACCAAAAATGATAACAATTAAAAAAATAAGAAGCAAACGGAAAAACGAAGTAACTAAATTTAGTAGGCCAAAGGAAAATTCAGACGAGGTAACTGCAAAAAGTGCAAGCTCCTGCACCTTGAGGATGCGTGAATGGAATGGTATCGGCGGTGCCTTTTCCCTCCCACTCCTCTGCCCACTTCTGATGCTATCAAATAGTTTGCAAGGGCATTTCTTCAATCTCGTATGCGATCAAGGGAGAAACCAAGTACTCTGGACTACAGTAACCTATAATTTAGTACATTAGCTATGTTTGCGTATTTAAAAAAGGAGGAGAAACTCCACCTGGAAATTGACAAAATTCTGGAAGTGTATTATTTCTTTTAATTTGTTTTACTTTTTCGTTTTTCTTTGTGGTTTTGCATGCTCATGTGCACAAATAGAGGTGCCACCACTGTTTGAGAGGTTAATATTTTTCTATCTGACTGAATAACTGAAGCTTAAAGACAATTTTTTTTGGGCGGGGGAGTGGAATGTTGCTAATGTTTGTTTTCTGCTTTGGCATAACAGTTGGGAAAAGAGAAAGAATTAGATTTGGAAGAAATTAAGTCATAAATGCTTAGTTATTTCATATTTTTAATTTTATGATTTCTATATGTCATGTTACTAGATTTAAAATCCAGAAACTTCTGAAATCTGGAATTGTCAAACTCCCGACAATTCTGGATCTTGTAATTTGCAGTATATTTATACATTTTTATGTTAATTTAAGAGCATAAAAATTTATTTGAAAATAGTCTTGCTGGTGGAGTACAGTTTTGTTTACATCAAATGCTTCAGTGCTTATTTATAAAAATGTTCTTTCATTTATCAAAAAAGTTTCCTTCTCGGTTATCTTTCTTTCTCTACTATGTGCTCCACCTGCATTCACATTAGCTTTCATTCTGGGAATGAATTTTATTATTGTAGTTCTACATATGTATATGTTTAGTAAAGTTAATGAATGAAAAAATATAATGATTTTATATTAAAAAAAGCTCTTAATATATATAGTTTGCACAAATAATCCAAATATAGTATCAAAATTTAAAAGAAATGTGAATGCATTCATAATAAAATACTTACTTTTTTTAATTTTGTTGATCGTTTTTTTATATAATACTTTTGCGCTGTCATGTTTTAAAATGGCTGTGGTCTTTTGCTTCCTAGCTTGTCAACTATTTCAGAGGGGGGTACCTATAATCAGAAAATACAAAAAATAAACTAAACCCTAAAACCCTTAGTTCGAAAGTTGGAAGATTAAATTACATGTACTATGTGTTAACCAGTTGGTGATGCAGATGTTTGTAGAAATTATGAATATTATGTATTTTAAATTATGCCAGATATATTAGGGCAAGGAAGCAAAACATGATTAAAATTTTAAGATTTATTATATGTATAATATATTGTTATGAAAAAAAATCTTTTTCCTCAGGTATGGCCGTAGCAATTTGAAAGGGCAATGCAATTGGCAAGAAAAATATTTTTTTATAGATAACAGTAGTAACTGATTCCTTGTATATAGAAAGAAGACATTTTTTGTGTTGTAAGGAGGAAATTCCGAAATTAATTTTATTAAATATCTCTTTGTCTATAATAATAAATTTTCTATATAAAAATGTTTTCCCTTTTAAAATATCAGTATATTTCAAATAATTCTCTTATTAAAAATGTCATTTTAGATGTAGTTTTCTGTGTATTCCTGTATATCAAAATTTTATAGATTGTATTATTTAACTATGCCAAAGCACACGATGGCTATTCGCCTAAAAGGAGGGATGCCTTCGTGGAGGACTTTCTAAGGGAAACTGGCTCATATACACATTACACATGGGGAAAACCACGAAAACACCCATGCAGCCAGCCCGTTCGCGGGATTCGGACCGAAGTACCAGTGTTCAGTGTCTTTACCGCTCGGCCGCTAGTGGGCCAGGGGAGAATTTTTTTTTATTTTTTATTATGAAATTTTTTGTTTGATATATATGAAATGCATTATTTAGTTTCATAAAATTACTTATACTTAGTATTTCTATAATTCTTGCATTTTATTTCAAGAAAGTTTATCCCATTTTAAAAAATGTATTGAAATATTTTTCAGGCAGAGAATATTGAAGGACTCTGGGATAACTAAAATTGAAGAATACATGTATCAAGAACATGTAATGTTACGTAGGGCTGCTACTCAGTGCCTTGTTAATCTTATGTTGTCTGAAGAAGTATGTACACATTCAGTAGCATACATATTTTTTTTATATTTATAATGTATTTTATGCATATATCACATTAAGCCTTAATTATGAAATAAAGCATTTAAGTATTTTAAGCAAAATTTTTTAAAGGAGATGTAAGAAATTTTACGTGGAAATATATTTTAATTGCCAAAGAGGGTGTAAATCTTTCATTATGTTATACTTCTTGTTCTTGGATCTGGCAGTGCCAGTTGAATGTGTGTTAGGCATGAATAAACTTGGCAGTTTTAGAAATCTTATTCGTAATGTTCATTTATCTTGATGTTATGTGTGATTTGAATTAGTATTTTTGACCCAAGATATCTTAAAATTCTTGACAGTTAATATAATATTTTATAGGAGATGCATTTAATAAAAATAACTCAACATACTCTAAAAAATTAAAGCACTTCTTACTGTTGTTATATGAATAATGGTTCAAACACTTGAAAAAGTACTTCATAAAATTTTAATTATTAAATTATTAACCCGTTCAGGATGGGCGTGTCATATATGCATCAGCAGCGAACATTACCTCACGGCTGGGTGTGTCATATTTGAGTCAGCATTTAATTCACTCTACCCGCTGCATATTTCACAAGTGCACATCTGTGTAGCCACCGAGGGAGTGGTTTCTAGGATGGACCAATGGGCATCGAGTAATATTTCTGTCATGTCACATGACCTTTCGCTTGGTTTAAGATTTAAGCAAGATGGTTGAAAATATTCTGCCAGTTAATTTAATCTGTACAAAATAATTAAAGCATCATCGATTTCTTCTGAAACTTTTCATTGCGAAATTAGATCAAATATAAGCAATAGATTTCACTACCTGGTTGAAAGAATTTGAAATAAATACAAACAAATGTTGGATACTCCGCAAAAATATCTATGTGAAATATTACTTGGTAAGTGGTAAATAAGATGAAGAAAGAAATATGTGATAAACATGAGCCCAAAATGCTATCTTTACATAAAATTATGCATATGAGAAAAATATTTATACCAATTACATATGTAAATAGAAGTCAGGACTTTTTATTGCAGTCTATATAGAAAAGATGTTCTAATAACCAGTGCAGAATTTTAAATTCAAAGTGAACTTTACTAATTTGGATTCGTATACATTTTAGTGTGTTAAATTTCATATTTAATAACTGCTCACTCTTACGTGTACTGTGTACTCAAGAAATACTCATCAAACTGAATGAATTTATCTTATTCACAACAATTATATTCAATTTATTCACATATTAACTTTTACTGTTAATAATGGATATAATCAGATCATACACAATATGTATTCTGAATCTTACACTTTAAAATTCAAAAGAATGCAAGCACTGAAATAAGAAAACACTAGATTCATTGTAACACTTCCAGTCCAAAAAATTATACACTTGAATTCTCTTAATCCACAGGTGTTAGTACATGCATAATACTCGACGCTAATTGTAGCTTGAGTCATTTTCTTGATGTAAAGAGAGATAATACGCCGTGAACATCAATCCAGATATTAATGCATGATAAAAATCACGAAGAAATGTCAGCGACTGCATGATAAAAATCGTGAAATTGAAATGTCAGCCATTAATGAAACTCATAAAAAGAAAGCACTACGAGATTTTCTGCTATTACACCATACATTTATAACTGCGAAACAAATACAAATTAACCCTTTCAGGACGGGCGTCCCATATACGAATTCCCTAAGAACGTCTCTTACAGCCAGGCATCCTATCCACGCATCAGTAAAGATCACATTCAGAGGACGGGTGATGCGTATATGCATTTTAAGGTGGAACGTTTTTCTAAAGGCCCACTAGATGGCATCCTGTGTCCATTACTTTTGAAATGAACGCAGTTTTAGGTTCCTGACCTTGAGTTTGATATATTCTGCTTGGTATTTTACTCTACAGCCTAGGGTGGGGGGGGGCTCTTTAAATCGCTGCGTGCTAATGAAAACATTCTTGTATCTGATTTATATCCAATTCCTTTTTTATTCTATTTTTTTCCTCTACTATGGTCTTTTAGAGTTACTGTGCGGAGTTTTTTTACGTTTTGCATTGCCTTCAGATAAATTTCCGTTCCTTCTTTTTTTATTTAGGAAAACCTCACCTCCTGTCTATTATGGTGGGAAGGTGCTATTTATCAGAGGAAGAATACCCTAGTATGGTTAGTGAACCATTTACTAATGCAAATGACAGTACTGATTCATTTTCTAAAGAGTTACAAAGTAATACTTCTTTGTGCTTCGCGATTTACCACACTCGTTTTCATTTTAAATTTTGTTACTTCTTACTGTAAATAGTCTTTATTGTGTTCTTTTTATTAGTTTTAAACTTTATTGATGGATTTTATCAATTAAAACTTTGGAATAATTTGAATAGCGCTTCTGAAAATTATTTTAGATGATAAGCAATTTTTTAAGTATATTTTCATGTAAAATAAAGAAAAAAATGTTTTAAGGGCTAATTTTAACATATATAAGAGCTCAAGTAATAATCTAAAATGATACCAAAATTTACGATGCTAGAAGCGAAACTTTTGATAAAATTAGGCTTAGCGATGCAAAACCTCCGTCCTGTACGGTGACTGCCTTTGATTCTCTTCCGTCCCGCACGAGCGTCTTAAACAAAGGTGCGCCATTGCGAAAAGGTTAAAACGTAAACAACATACGCTCACAGGCTCGAAGATTTAGCATCACAAGAGCAGTAGAAGCTCACTGGTTAGTTTTCGAAACCCCTCTCTCAGTGGCTACGCTGATGTGCACTTTTGAAAAATGCCGAACGCCCGGCATACCAGATTTGACTTTTCACATAGAACGTTTAATTAATATTTTTTGTTGCGGCTAGATGTAGCTGTATGCCTGTTATGGGGAAATATATCGAAAGTTAAGTATGTTTACCTTCATTCCTAGGCAGTGATTTTTATTTTTTGTATTTTGTTTCGAAATGAGAGTGAGATTCGTGGGTGGGTGTTGAGCAATGTAATGTCTCTTTAACTGGGTCATTTGACATAAACAAATGCACAAGCTCTAACTTCATTGAGGTACTTTTTATTTTTATTTTTGCGATATAGTAGGATAGACGTTCTATCATTAGAGATCTTTTTATTACTCGTATATTTTCCCTTTTTTTTATTACTCTTAGATTTTTCGTGCTTAGAGATGAATTTTTTTAATGGTCAGGGAAATGTATCTTTTTTTAATGGCAAACGAAAGCAGTATCTAAAGGTAGAATACAGTCAAAAGTCATTAATTCGGACACCCGTAATCCGGAATGATCTATAATCCGGACCTCAAAGCTACAAACTTTCTGCGCATGCGCATAAGACCTTTACGGCTGCAAATATGCTTGTGCGCGTGCGCAAAATACGTTTACGAGTGTGCGTTTAATGTATAACGGACGGTATAAGCTAAGCTAAAATTATCTATTTCAGTTAATGTTGCAGATTGCGTTGTTTCTTAATCCTCGAATTGGATCTGCCTTATTATTTTTTGCAGACTGTTAGAGCAATTTTATAAAAGTAAGCTTGAACTTTCGATTATGTCAAATAGAATTTCTGATATATATTTATTAATATGTAAAAGATCTACAAAGCGAAAGTATATTTCGAAGTTCATTAAACAAAAAGTGGAATTGCTGCAAAAAATGGATAAAGGCATATCCTTTGTTTATCTAAACTTTAACGTTTGTTTATCTAAAGTTTGTTTATCTTTAACGCTGCGGTGCACCATGAATTGGAAGTTGATCTGTCAGTACTATCCTTATCTTCAGGGCAGATGTTTTTATTTTATTTGGCTTATAATTGCTTACTAAATGTGGTATTTCCTCTCGATGTACTCGGTCTTTGATATGATTTAAATCAAATTCCTCATCATTATAATTCACTTCCGATAGCGAAGAAAGTAACAGAGGTTATTGAAAACAAAAAAATTTCAATTGACAAATTAGTCGGTAGACACAGCAATTATAGGACTTGAACAGCGGAACTTTGTAACTGAACAAGAAATTATGTCTGTTTATAGAATTAAGGAGAATGTATTATCACATGAAAAATGAAGCAACTTAAACAACTTACATTGAAAGAAATGTTTAATAAAGTAAACAAATAAATATTAAGCTCTTTTTTTTTTTGTAAATTTTGATACCCTTTAGATCATAATTGTTCTTTATTTCATAAATTATGGTTTCATATTTTTAATTTTATAATTTCTGCATGCCATCTTACCAGATTTAAACTGATGATCTATAATCCGGAAAAATCGATAATCCGGAATCACCGAAGTCCCGACGAGTCCGGATTAACGACTTTTGACTGTATACACAATCGCTAATTCGTTTGTGTTCAGTAATGTAATCGCTCCTACTGCGTCATTTTATATAAACCAATGAACATGTTCTGGATGCTCTGGAATACTTTTAATTTAATTTATTAATATTTCTTATTTTATTTTTTATGGGTTATAGTGGAGTAGATGTTCTATCATTAGAGACTTTTTTATTACTTTGAAACTAATATTTTGTAATCGCTTAGCAAAAGTATTTTAATTTTACTTTTTTTTTTTTTTTTTTAATTTTTTAATGGCAAAACTAAAGCACTATCTGACCATAGAACATATATAAATGCTAAATGAGTCAAATTTGCTGAGTAAAATAGCAGCACATATTATACTCCTGTGACTAATGCAAGGTTTGTACACCCATGTTTCAAAGAATATCATACACTGTCTCATTTTGAAACATTGCTTACTTTTCGTTGTTTGCTCGTTGAATTTTTATGAAAGACAGTTTTAATATTTTTAATTTTAATTATGTGTTGTGTTAAATAAAATCTGCGATTGTTTGGATATTTTTCCATATATATTTATTTGTGGGATAAGGGGAAAATTATAATATTCTGGAATGAGTATTTTATAAAATTTTTAAGGAGAATATAATACAGTCAAAAGTCGTTAATTCGGACACCCATAATCCGGAATGATCTATAATCCGGCTACAAACTTTCTGCGCATGCGTCGCGTTGACGCATGCATGTAAGACCTTTAAGCCTCGTTTCCACTACTGCGTACGAACGCGTTGCGTCAATTGAAGACACGCCTACTGCATCTGTACAAGCGTTTCCACTGCTGCGTATCCGTAGAATATTTTCATTTTCCGCCACTAGGTGTCACTGTAATATTTTGGCGCCAAACAAGCAGTTCGCGAGTTACGACGCTGATTATCTGAGTTTTCCCGCTTAAGCGAGTATTGTTTATTTTGGATTTGATATGGATCCTGACGTAAAACCCAGAAAAGTTTTTGTTTACTAAATTCCATGTTATTGGAAATTTTTATTTCTGCTTATGAACTGCGAAAGTTAAGTACACTAGCAATTTTTAGATAAGTAAGGTTATAATGCATATTATGAACATCACTAATTCCATAGAAGCTGAAATAAATTTGAAATTTTTTTTTTTTTTTCCATTTCTAAAAGCCTTAAATATTGATGAAATAATATATATATTATTGGAGGAAATTTAAATAAATAAGAGCATAAATAAAATATATATTTAACACATGTAATAATAGAAATAAATTATAAAACACGAATATAGATCAAATTGGAACAAAAAGCTGAGAAAGTTGCAGACAGGTTGCAAAAAGCGTATGGGATTCGAACTCACGACCCCCAAAAGTAAACCTTATTACCGTCAGCTTCACCACTAAGCTAGCATCACACGGGAGACGTATGCATATTTTGGCTTATATACATCATCAGTAAATCAATTCTTAAAACTAAATTTTTTGGTCCTATTTCAGTGTGCTATCGTCTGAAAAATTCACCAGAGTGTTCTTCAGCTTCTAGTACATTTTTTACAAAAAACATTATCTTTTAAAGTGGCGTTCCGATTGAAGTTAAACGGGCTGCTAAAAATATATTTCATGTGCTTACAAATATATGTTGGCCAAAAACATATATTTATAAAGGGAAATACAAATTTAACATACTCTTTAATGTAGTGGAATATTTAAAAGGCTATCAAATTTAATTTATAAATTAACGTTTTTAGTTTTTACCTGTTTCAAAAGAAAAAAATAACAAATCTTTTAATCATATCTAATTTGCTATAGGAGTTTTATATAGTCAGACATTCATTTTTATTAAAGGTAAATAAATGAGTATGGAGAACTAGGAAATAATTGTCAGGACAAATTTTGCTATTTCATGGACTTGGAATTATAATTTTTGGCCGCTGATTTTCTTGAACTGAATTTCTTGGCTGATTTATCTGATTTTATCTGCGAACAAGTACTGTAGTTGCAGTTATCTTATTTTTCTTATCTTTTTTTAACTGAATTCATCTGATTGCTGACTTTTTCAGTACGCAAATTTCTCATTATAATGTTAATTCAACTATAATGTATTTTTTAGCGAAACATTCTTTCTCTAAGCCAGCGTTCATCGCTACCTCTGCCGCCATTAATTGTTGGTGACAACACCTGATTGCTCCTTTTTTACCACATGACCACAACGCATCCGCAGACATATGGATAGAAATTGAACATTGTTGAACTCCATCCGTATGTCATCCGTCACCGCACATCGCCCGGATTGCAGATGTCAATCAAAGTGAATTCGTTCGCTGATTGGATAAGCACATAGACACCGCAACACATACGCAGCAGTGGAAACGGGCCTTTACGGCTGCGAATATGCGTGTCCACGTGCACATAATATGTAAGCATGCGCATTTAATGTATAACGGATGGTATAAGCTAAGCTAAAATTATATAATTCAGTTAATGTTGCAGATTGTGTTGTTCCTTAATCTTCGAATTGGATCCGGCTTATTATTTTTTGCAGACTGTTAGAGCAATTTTGTAAAAGTAACCTTGAACTTTCGATTATGTCAAATAGAATTTTCGATATATATATTTACTAATATGTAAAGGATCTACAAAGTGAAAGTATGTTTCGAAGTCCATTAAACAAAAAGTGGAATTGCTGCAAAAAACGGATAAAGGCATATCCTTCGTTTCTCTAACCATTCCGAAATCTGTTTATCAATTTCACGCTGTTCTGCGGCGGAGGGGGGGGGATTCTGCAGCGCGCAATGAATTGGAAGTTGATCTGTCAACACTATCCTTATCTTCAGGGCAGATGTTTTTATTTTATTTGCCTTATAACTCCTTACTAAATGTAGTATTTCATCTCGATGTACTCCGTCTTTGATATGATTTAAATCAAATTCCTCATCATTATAATTCGCTTCGGATAGTGAAGAAAGTGACACAGAGGTTATTGAAAACGAAAAAATTTCGATTGACAAATTAGTCAGTATTCTCGACACAGCAATTAGGACTTGAACAGCTGAAGTTTGTAACTGAAGAAGAAATTATGTCTGTTTATAAAATTAAAGAAAAAGTATTATCACATAAAACTAAGCAACTTACATTGAAAGAAATGTTTAATAAAGTAAACAAATAAATATTAAGCTTTTTTTTTTGTTTGTTTGTTTGTTTATGTTTTTGTTTTGTTTTGTAAATTTTGATACCCTTTAGATCATAATTGTTCTTTATTTCATAAATTACTGTTTCATATTTTTAATTTTATAATTTCTGCATGCCATCTTACGAGATTTAAACTGATGATCTATAATCTGGAAAAATTGATAATCCAGAATCGACGAGTCCGGATTAACGACTTTTGACTGTAATAAAGGCTTAAAATTAATTCTGACGACTACCTGAATATTCTTCTCATAATGTACCCAAAATTGGAAAAATTGGATGACAAATTTCATTTATACAAATATTTTTCTAAAGTTAGGCTTAGCAGCGTAAATTGCCCATCCCCACAGGACGACGCATCAGTTAACGCGCCGTCCCAAGAGAATGCTTTGGTAACAGAGGTGCCCATCATGAATGGGTTAATGTCACATTGATACTTTCTTTGTGCACTAAATCTTTTAAACTTAAATTTCCGTCTAATTCATTTATCGAAATGCACCATGAAACAGTATAAAAAGAATGTCTTCATAAGTCCATAAATTTATTTTTGTAGTATTTCATCAATCTTACTAAATCAAAAATACATCTGTGTAATCTTTATTTTATTTCAGGTTGTGAAACTGTATGAACTCCCAAATAATGACAGAGTTAAATTCTTAGTTCTAATCTCGGATGATGATGATTTAGACACTGCTAAAGCTGCGTCTGGTACTCTAGCTATGCTTACGGAAGTCAGTAAAAAAGCGTGCAAGAAATTTTTTGATGTAAGTGTAATAAAAATAATGGCACATTGATATAATTTTCTTCAAATTAGAGTATCTAATACTTGTGAAATAATAAGCATCTGATTTGTAAAGCATCAAATGATTTTACAAAAATTACTTTATTTCCAAAGCTTCACTTCAGCTTAAGGACTTCACTTAATTTAGAGACTGTTATGATTTAAAGCATGACAAACTGTCTAATGCCACTGGTAGAAGGAACATGCAGTACTAAAATTCACAGAAGATGAGAATGGCACTTCTGCTGTCAAATGCAACACTACATCTCCAAAGCATTTCTGGCAAAGGTTTTTTTTTTTTTTTTTTTCTTTTATGTCTAAAGGGGCTTTGTCCCATTTGAACATAATTTAGAATCTGAAACCTTTCAGATTTTTTTTATTGGCTATTCTTTTTATATCCAGTTTAGTAAAATCCAATATGAAATGTGTTATACTTGGAAAATTTACAAAGTGTATACATATGCCTTTCATGTATACAGTATACTTTTGTGTTTTTTGTATTGAAATGCACTATGAAACAGTTTAGTAATATATCCAGTTTCATGAAATGTGTTATACTGGAAAATTTTACAAAATACATATATGCCTTTCATGTATAGAGTTGGCGTATGGGAGTCATTTATTAGGATTTGGCAAATTTCTGAATATGCATATTTATGCTTTTCATGGTAATAAGATTAAAAACTATATAGCATTTTTCCTGTAATGCTTCAAAAGCATATATGAAGGACTTTTAAATATGCATGTGGATTTAAACTGCACAGCTCCACGTATGTAAGTGTTTTGAGAGAGGAGGGGGGAATATATAAGAAAATTTTAAATTTTTAGAGATATACAAAAGTTTAAAAAACTTGTGTGCATAGAATATTTATAGGTAATGTTTACTATCATAAAATAAGAGGAAGGTATATTTCATAAGTATTTTATCTTTGATGCATATTAAAAATGCATATAACATGTACAGTATTTAGTATTTCTTCATGAGCTAGTACTAACCAATACTGATGATTTAAGTGTTTTTTCATATAACAAGGTGTTAACGTAGGTGTTGTTGAATATAATAATACATACATCATTATAAACATATTTTAACATCCTTGTGATTTTCTGAAGAAATTCTTCATCCCCACTGCTTTCTTTATTATACAAATATGGTATAAACATGCATGTGTATTTAGTGATTGTGTATGGTACAGGTAAGGTCAATATTAAGCAAAAATTTTTTTTTTTTTTTTTTTTTTTTTTTTTTTTTTTTTTAGAATCAAAAATTTATGTGTAGATTTTCTTTCAACTTTGACAGTAGTATGCATTTTTAATTGCTGCATTGTTCTACTATCAACTGTATTTTTAGGTGTATGTACATAACAGTTTTATAAATTCTCCAGAAGATTGAAATTTTAAGAAATAAGAATTTCTGAAGTTGTTAAGTCAAAATCGTGCTACAGCAAAATTTCTAAACTAAATTCAACATGCTCCTCTGTGTGTGTATATATTACATAATAATTTATTTACTAAAGAAATATTCATTATACTATCTCCTAAGATTAATTTTAGTAGAATTATCTAAAAAGAGTGAATCCATAGTTAGCAAGTTTAATTCCAAAAATTGTTTTAAAGTAACTTGAATGTAAATTGTTAAAAATGTTTAATGGGGACTTGAATTAAATCATGAATAACAAAATTTCAATTGTAAAAAGAAATTAAATTAAAAGCAAATAATCATTGCCATTGATTGGAAATTAGTTGACTTTTCAAGGGAACAAACCAACTCTCGTTCAATGAACAATAATTAAGAAATAAATACGAAGGTGTTTCGTCCGTTACTCAAATAATAAGGCGATGCCAAACTGGCTATCAGTTGAAGGATTTGTACGTAGTGTAATTAAAGCTGTATATAATGTAAAAAGCTAATTATCTTCAGACTTATGCTGTTATTAAAAAAAATGGGCTTATTTCATAATCTTTAGTTTATCAAATAGCTCTTTGACAGTGAAAATTCCTTTTTCCCTTTTCTTAATTTCTTCCTTGTTATGACACGACAATTATCCAGAAATTAATTAATTTCCATTCACTAGTATATTCAAAAATTTTAATAGACGGTGTCACTCAAATAAGAACTCCACAACAAATGTCCCTCAAGAATTCCTAGTCACTCCCTCTCCCATAAATTACTTCACACAAGTTTCGCCGACTGAAATCATTCAAAGCTCCCGCTGCTGATAAAGAATTTTGGAAACACGACCCTTCTGAGTAAGGCGCAAAGAGAACACTTGCCCACTTCCCACTAGAAAGAACGTAAGTTAATTAATGCTTTTTCTGGTCTTTTATATCTTCATGTACATTCCCTTTTCTTATTATATATATTTTAAATTTAAATTTTTATTTTTTGATTTGTTTTTGCAAAGATTGCATTATATTTCTTATATTTCGTAATTTTCTAATGTTTATTTCAATTACTTTGAGTTCTATTTCATAATGCCAATTTCTAATGATTAATTTTTTACAAATAGTTTTGAATTAAAATGCATAAACACGAGGGTGTCCGCGGACAATTACTCAAGTAATTTATCAATTTTACTGCTTAAATTGCTTTTCACTCAAAATTGAATTAGTGAAAATGTTTAATCAGAATGAGTTCTTTAGTGCTCTGCATTGGTTCTTGATCCCTTCAATTCATGGAAGTATTTGGCCTAACTTAAATTGCCAGTTTGCAGGGTTCGTACGGTCCTTAAAAGTCCTTAGATTTTTAGGAATCGATTTTTGGTCCTTAAAAGTCCTTAATTTGGGCCAAAATCAGCAGAAGGTCCTTCATTATAATCATCTGAAATTTCTGTCTGTTTTTACGACTGCCATTTTGAGTGTAAATTAGCATTTTGGAGGAATACATTTAGCGATTCACTGCCGTATGGGTTCATGAGTTTTAATTTATTTCTATTTCTAATATAAATCATGGGATACTCGAGTTTCTAAGAAAGAAGTGAAACATAAGCATTTCGAAATTCATTTTTTCTAATAAAGAGCTCTTAAACAACTTTTCGCTTTTAGGGAGTGAATTCTTTTATTAAACGGTTCTAAATTTGGTGACGTTTCAACATTTTGGCGATTTTAAGATTAGTTTGTAAAGAAACTTTTTAATTCCGGGATCTGAGAATTTTTCAAAGATTTTTTTAAAACATTGTAACATTGATAAATTTCATTAAAATAACGGTAATTATATTGAAATTATATTTAAAAAATAACATTAAAATAAAAAAAAATTTTCGCTGTCATGTTATAAAGGTTCAGTTTGGCAACTAATAAGTTGTAATAATAATAATACACTATTTTGAATCTGCAAAATAAACAAGGTATGATGCTATAAAGCACAATTTACAAAACAGCTCTTAGCAAAAGCAAAATTAGCTATGTAATTAATTAAAAATGTCTTGTTTTTAATTTTTTCACAGTAAGAGTTTTTCCCATGTAAATTGTCTCAGAGTATTCAAAATTCTCAGAATGTGCATCAGTTTTCTCTATAAAATTAATTTTATACTTTCCCCCCCCCTTTTTTTTTCCCAAAATATTTGTGGTTTTTTGCTGTTGCAGAAAGGGTAAGGATAATTTTTCTTTAGGATTTTAGACATTGCAGCTTGGAAAAGTTTAGAAGAATTTGAAGGCAAGATTTATAGACCCACGATTCTAGAAGATTCGAAAATATGTGACAAAATGAAAAATGTCTCCTTGGTGTCAACACATAATGGATGTATTTTACAGAAAGTTTGTGATGAAGAATACTTTTTGGAGAATGTCTGGAAGAACAATGAAAACATAATACTTGAATGTTTTACTTCTGATACTAGAATCTTAACATTTTAATCTTCCCTTTATTTTCTCTACTTTTCACCAGCCACAAACATGGAAAATATCAAAAATGCTTCTTATCTTATCACATGGGCAAGCATTATAGAAAGGCATTTTTTTATTAATAAAGAAATTGAAAAACTTACATTTTTAAAAGATTCATCTACTATGTCTTAATGTATCATACACAGAGCTGGCACTAGGCATTTTCCCACCTGATGTAGCATTTTCCACCTCTGTGGATCCTAAATTATGCTGCCTGATGTCTTTCTAAATTCTGCCTCCAATGCCTGCTATAAATTCTAAACATTTTGCCATTTCTAGATTTTGTTGTTTGGTGCGTCACTTAAATCTAGAAATTCTGCCACATCAGCTTTGTAACCGGCCTTTACTATATATATATATTTCATATTTCTTCTGAATGTTAATTTTAGTAAAAAAATTAAATTAGCAGCTTTTTCTGTACATTCTAAATGCATTTAGTGTTTTTTAAAATAACAGAAATCCTTAATTAAATCCCAAAATCCTAAAATGAAAAGGAAACGTGTTGAAGAAAGAAACTAAATACATAAAGAAAATTATTCTTCAAAGATATGTGCAGTTATTATGTAAATTACCCAATTGTTTATGATTTCAACCTTTACTATAATTTCCCTTTTCTATTTCCTCATATGATAGAGTTATTGAGCCAGATTACACGAAGCTACGACACTAACTGCATCAAACAGAGCTTGACTAACTTTCAAAACTTGACCCAACCGTGTCTACATCAGGTGTTTCAGGTTTGTTCTAATCAGCAGGTCTCTCTCTAGACAGTCAGCAGCGGTGACAACATTCGGTCTTTTGTTATGAATCATGCTGATTATGATCTTATTTCTCATTTTAACATATGCCGTTGGACATAAAATCTACCTGCTATTTACTAAACCTCTAGACTGATCAAGTATGTAAAAAAATGAGACATAAAAAAAAATCAACATAAAGCTAACTGTTAGTAAAACATAAATGTCACTTATCTTCTTTCGAATATGACCAATTACAATACAAAGTCTTTAATCCGAACGTCCATAATCTGGAATGATCTATAATTCGGACCTCAAAGCTATAAATTTTATGCGTATGCAAATAATATATTTACGCATGCGCATACATTTACGCATGCACGTTTAATGCACGCGTCTGTTACGCACGTGGGTAAAGAGAAGAGACACTGTTTATAGAAGAAAGAATCAGAGTAAAGAGTAAAGTAAAAAGGGAAAGTATAGCACAAAAAACGAAGCAACTTAAACAACTTACATTGAAAGAAATGTTTAATAAAGTAAATAAATAAATATTAAACTTTTTTTTAATAAATTTTGATACCTTTTAGATCATAATTGTTCTTTATTTCATGAATTACGGTTTCATAATTGTATATTTTCTGCATGCTATCTTACCAGATTTTAAATTGATGATCTATAATTCAGAAAAACCCCTAATCTGGAATCGCCGAAGTCCGAACGAGTCTGGATTACGGACTTTGTACTGTATTATAAGCGTAAAATATTTAGTGCTACTTGATAAATTGCATAAAGTTTATTTTATTTTCAAACTTATTAACAATTATGTTATTTAATTTATGTTTAGTAATAATGCATACTACTTAGGGATCTATTTTCTTTTTAGGGTGGTATTACAAAAGTGAAATTCAGGCATAGATAATATTTTCAATTGAATTTATTCAGTTCCCATTTGCTTGTAGGTCCTTAAATTTTTCATTAATGGTCCTTAAAAGTACTCAATTTCTGTGTGCAGAAATGTGTACGAACCCTGGTTTGGCATCGCCTTATTACTTGAGTAAAGAACGAAACACCTTCATATTTATTTCTTAATTTTTGTTCATTGAACGGGAGTTGGGTTGTTTCCTTTGAAAAGTCAGCTAATTTCCGATCAATGGCAATGATTACTTGCTTTTAATTTAATTTCTTTTTACAATTGAAATTTTGTTATTCATGATTTAATTCAAGTCTCCATTAAACATTTTTAACAATTTACGTTCAAGTTACTTTAAAACAATTTTCGGAATTAAACTTTTTAACTATGGGTTCACTCTTTTTAGATAATTGTACTAAAATTAATCTTAGGAGATAATATAATCAATACAGTCAAAAGTCGTTAATTCGGACATCCGTAATCCGGAATCATCTATAATCCGTAACTCACAGCTAAAAATTTCTGCACATAGGCGTTTACGCGTGAGCATAAGACCTTTACGACTGCACATATCGGTGTGCGCAAACGCAGAATACGTTTTCGCAAACACAGGATAGTTTTTCGCGTGCGCGTTTAATGTATAACGGACGGTATAAGCTAAAATTATCTAATTATCTATTTCAGTTAATGTTAATGATTGCGTTGTTCCTTAATCTTCGAATCGGATCCGGCTTATTATTTTTTGCAGACTGTAAGAGCAATTTTATAAAAGTAAGCTTGAACTTACGATTATGTCAAATAGAATTTCCGGTGTTGGAGCTTGCAAAGGATCTACAAAACGAAAGTATGTTTCGATGTCCATCAAACAAAAAGTTTAATTGCTGCAAAAAATGGATAATAAAGCATATCCTTCATTTAACTAACTGTTCCGAAATCTGTTTATCAATTTCACGCTGATCTGCACGGGGGGGGAGGAGGAAAGTCGCGGCGCGCAATGAACTGGAAGTTGATCTGTCAACACTATCGTTATCTCCAGGGCAGATGTTTTAATTTTATTCGGCTTATAATTATTTACTAAATGTAGTATTTCTTCTCGATGTACTCCGTCTTTGATATGATTTAAATCAAGTTCCTCATCATTATAATTCGCTTCCGATAGTGAAGAAAATGACACAGAGGTTATTGAAAACGAAAAAATTTCGATTGACAAATTAGTCGGTATTCTCGACACAGCAGTTATAGGACTTGAACAGCGGAACTTTGTAACTAAACAAGAAATTATGTCTGTTTAATAGAATTAAAGAGAAAGCATTATCACATGAAACGAAGCTACTTAAACAATTTACATTGAAAGAAATGTACTCCGTCTTTGATATGATTTAAATCAAATTCCTCGCCATTATAAATATCACGAATACAAATCAAATAGTTTTCTGGTTGTAATTTTCTAATTTCGGCTATGCGAAATGTATGCTTTACGCATGCGCGCGTTGAAAGAAATGTTTAATAAAGTAAACAAATAAATATTAAGCTTCTCTTTTTTTTTTTTTTTTTTTTTTGTAAATTTTGATATCCTGTAGATCACAATTGCTCATTATTTTATAAATTACGGTTTCATATTTTTAATTTTATAATATCTGCATGCCATCTTACCAGATTTAAACTGATGATCTATAATCCGGAAAAATCGATAATCCGGAATTGCCGAAGTCCCGACGAGTCCGGATTAAAGACTTTTGACTGTATTTCTTTAGTAAATAAATTATTATTAACTTACTTTGCAGCTATTGCGCAAGTAGTAGAGTAACTCGATTTCACACTAAGTGAATTTAAGATCATACAACATTATATATATACATACAGAAGGGTATGTTGATTTTATATATATATATATTTATTTTTTTATGAAAAACATCAGTATACCAGTATTGCAAAATTGTACAAATGGCTCAAAATACCAGTATCCCAGTATACCGGTATTGCAGTTCCTAATCAGTACCCAACCCAATGTGCTATTCATGTATGCTTTCTTGTGCATCATCATTTTAAAGGCATTGTAGTCAGTAAAAATTTATAAATGTTTGCCTACAAGATAAACTTTAATTTTTTTTTTTTTTTTTTTTTTTTTTTTTTTTTTCAAAGCTTGAATTACAAATACCTCAAGTTCATAACTGGTAAATTTCTTTTTGGTATTAGATATTTTTCTTGTCTTATAATAAATTAGATGTAGGCAGTTATCAGTTATGGATCTTAGCATGAGAATGCAACCATAACAATGGCTATTTGGCATCATTATGTACTATTTCAGTTACACTGTATTAATTATCAATGCTAAGTATGGGTTTTTCGCATAAACCTTTAAAAAAAAAAAAAAAAAGATTTGTAAGCATTTCTCTATTTTGTCTCCAAAGTGAAGTCATTTCCTTTTTTTAAGGAGATCAGTTAATGGTTAAGCAATTATTGAAAAATGTAGGATAAATTTATGAAAATGTCCAGCGAAACCAAGAAAGTTAAGTCTACTTTTCAGTTTGGAATAATTAATAACAACTGCTCTTTTAAGAGGAGATTGGAGCAGTTTACCAATTTTGATGACATTGTAGAGTCATTAGGTTAATTGGAAGCAGAAAAGATGAAAAATATGCAACCGCCTTCAGGAATTGAACCACGGACCTCTGGAATACCGGCCCAGTGTGCTACCGTTACACCACGAAGGCATGCTAGGGAAGTGGGAGAAATACCTTATAACATGACTAAGGAATTCAATTATAAGATTTAAAAATTTTAATATCTTTCAAGATAAAGTAATTTCAAGATAGAATTCTTAAAATTAAGTTTGAGTTTCTCAGATGCAACTGAGGAAATAAATTTTAAAGGTTTAATACCTTCATCTTCAACTTGAACAGAATTATGATATCATCTAAATAGAATAAAACACGACCTTGCAAGATTAGATTCTAGAAAACTGAATTTACAAATATTTGACATACAGAAAGTAAGGTAAAGAAACTGAAAGGTACATGTAGAAACCGATATTGTCCATAATGTGTGATAAATAAAATATAGTGTCAGCTATTTTTGTTGGCACTAACATGGAAGAAGCCATTTTTTAAATCTTTAGTAGTTAGCAAATGGAAGTTTATTCAGTAAATCTTTTATTAATGTTAAGGGATACTGACCCTTAACTGCCGTTTTATTAAATTTGCAGCAGTCTGTATATACTATCTTTCTTTTTTACTGCTGCTACTTGACTAGAATATTCGGAAGGACATGGTTCAGTTATGCCATCTGCTAACCAAGTTTGTACCTCTTTATCTACAATGTCTCTTTTGATAAAAAGTAATCATCTAGGTCTGTGAAAAATAGCTGTTATCTTTTGCTTGAATAGTCAGATCAGTATCCATAGGTTTGGTTCTGAAAGGTTTGTGATAGAAGGCGAGATTTTCAATACTTGTAACTTGTTCTTTTGTAACAGTAGGTCTCATTTTTAATTCAAATGTTTGATTAAAGGAAATATTATTGATGAATGCATCTTCAAGATCACTTTTTAACAACAGTTTTAGAAATACAAACACCAAGAATGTCCATAATGTCATTTCAGGCTATAACTAAGACTGAAATGACATTATATGACTATCTACAATATAAATATTACAGTCAAAAGTCGTTAATCCGGACTCGTCGGGACTTCGGCGATTCCGGATTATAGATCATCAATTTAAATCTCGTAAGATGGCATGCAGAAATTCTAAAATTAAAAATATGAAACCGTAATTTATGAAATAAAGAACAATTATGATCTAAAGGGTATCAAAATTTACAAAAAAAAAAGCTTAATATTTATTTGTTTACTTTATTAAACATTTCTTTCAATGTAAGTTGTTTAAGTTGCTTCGTTTTATGTGATAATACTTTCTCTTTAATTCTATAAACAGGAATAATTTCTTGTTCAGTTACAAAGTTCCGCTGCTCAAGTCCCGTTAATTGCTGCGCCGAGAATACCGACTAACTTGTCAATCGAAATTTTTTCGTTTTCACTAACCTCTCTGTCACATTTTTCATGTCTTTATCCATTTTTTGCAGCAATTAAACTTTTTGTTTGATGGACATCGAAACATACTTTCGTTTTGTAGATCCTTTGCAAGCTCCAACATCGGAAATTCTATTTGACATAATCGTAAGTTCAAGCTTACTTTTATAAAATTGCTCTTACAGTCTGCAAAAAATAATAAGCCGGATCCGATTCGAAGATTAAGGAACAACGCAATCATTAACATTAACTGAAATAGATAATTAGATAATTTTAGCTTATACCGTCCGTTATACATTACACGCGCACGCGAAAACATATTCTGTGCTTGCGCACACGCAAATGCGCAGTCATAAAGGTCTTACACGCACGCGTAAACGCGGTGCATGCGCAGAAAGTTTTTAGCTTTGAGGTCCGAATTAACGACTTTTGACTGTATTCGTAAATGCTTCCATACCTATTAAAATGCCACTTGTACGGTAACCCATTGTTTTAATTTTGTCATTACCGAAACCAGTCAACATATTATGAAATAGACTTAAAGAAAAATGTCCTAATTATGTATAAATATTGTTTCTGATAACTGTAGCTTCACTTTCAGTATCAATAAGAGCTGTAAGTTGTATATCATTAATATGGATTACTTTTAAATTTGATGCAATAAATTAAAAGTGCTCTTTTTTCAACTGTTCACAGTGTTGTTGGTTTTTTCAGCATTTTTTCCTGGGTTTTTTAACAGTTATGAGAGATTTATAACGGTCGCAGACACTTAACCGACAGGACATTTAGCCGAAACGAACAGTTAGCCGACATGGAGAGTTAGCCATCAGGACATTTAGCTATGGGACACTTAACTGTCAAGACATTTAGTTAACAGTACACTAAGCGAACAGTGAAGTTTAGCTGACACGTACTCAATAATTTTTCGAACTTACTATGGATTACAAAATTTCTCGACTTCCCCATAAGTTCAATATTTAAGTTATTTTTTTACTATCAGTAAAATTCAGTTTTCGAGTCCTAAAGATCTCATATGTGCTTTTAATTATTGTGTTAATTTAGCATTCTTTGATATCTATCGTGCTGTTTGGTATATTGGCCAAATTGAAAAAGTGCTGAAATTTCTCGTCAGGGAATATGAATTAAATTTCGAAAGGAATGCAGATTAGGAGATCGTAACTCGGTTTTTCAAGCCGAGCTGTTTGCATTTGGAATGGTATATTAAGTTCCGAAGGGAAACTTCTACAACTATCTACACTGATAGTTTGCCGACACTTTGTGCGCTTTCAAACCCAAACCATCATCATCCCCTTGTAAACTCGGTCAAGAACTTGTATCGAGAAACTCGCAATATTCAAACGGTAAACTTTAGGTGGATCAAGGAACATGTAGGCTACTTCAGCAATGAACTAGCCGAAGATCTTGCAAAAAGCGCCACCTATAGGGATGAGATTGACTTTGTCCTTCCCATCCCAGTTTCAAGGTTTAAGCGCTGTCTGAGGGAATCGGTCATGCGCCAATGGCAAGTTTGATAGGAGTCCACCGATACTGGACGCTTGACATTCCAGTGTATCAACAAGCTATGGACAGGTGGCGCCACTTGCTTATTCTCATCCAGGCTTTCTTATCTTATCTAATCATTATTTCCTATCTTGTTCATTTGCGGTTTTGCAGCTGAGGATGGTGGTTCAGTAAAACCATCAAAACTAGTCCTGTGAAAATTTTGAAAATATAACGCTGATTTTTGTTGTTTGACTTCTGAATTAGTATCAGCAACGTTGAGACTGGAGCACTTTATGGCAACCATTATGTCAATCAGCTAATCACAGGGCACGGAAGATGTCCTCAGTACTTTGCAAGGTTTGGATTGAGCTCGACTAGCAGCTGCAGCTGCGGACAGGGCACAGGAGATGCACTCCACTACTTGACCGTTTGCAGCTACACTTAGAGTACCCGCCAAAAGCTATCTTTTGACTGGAATAATCTATGTACTCTCTCCTTGTAAGTTCAAATCTTCCCTTCCGTGAACAGATTGCAAAAGAGGTGGGGGAGCTCTTTGAACAGTTGTAATCCTATTTTTGTTTATATCTAAAAATAAAATCTCGCTAGAGCCTCCCAGTTGGGCGCGTTAGGATGTGTAGATTCCGAAGGGATTACCGCTAAGAGTACTCCCCAGGGGCCCTCGTCTGGCCTCCTCCTCGCTTATTGTACGGTGTCAATAGAGTTAGTGGCAATAGCTATAAGATACCACATAGACTACACCGCAAATCCTTAATAAACAAGTAATTTTGCACAATGGTGTAGTCCTAGTCCTAGTTGTCTGTGTCGGCTAAGTTTTCTTGTCAGCTAAATGTCCTGTTGGCTAAGTGTCTATGTCGGCTAAGTGTCCTTGTGGGCTAAATGTCTTGTCGGTTAAGTGGACGATTAGTGGCTAGCGCATCGTGCAGCAGCAGCACAGGTCCGGGGTTTGATTGCCGGGCTGGGCAAGTTCAACTCAGCCTTTCATCCCATGATTTCCATCGCTTAGGTCGATAAAATGAGTATTAAGTTTGTTTGGGGACTAAACACTGAGGGTCCTGTGGCAAGCTGAGCACTTGTTCAGAGCATATGCTTACCCCTGGGCCCACGGTCAAGAAAGCAGATTTTGGGCATTGCAGGCCTTGACCCATTAGTGCTGTTACGCCACTGAGTTTAGTTTTAGTTTAGAGAGATTTATAACTGAAATTTCCACAAGATGAACATTTGAGTCTGTGAATTTGTCAGCATAAAATTTAGCCAAAAACTTTATTATATTACATAATTAATCAACTACTGTTGATTGAAGTTGTCAGAATCCACTGACATATGCAGGTTCTATTTATATATAACTGATTAAAAAACAAGAACTAAATTCATTTACCTTTTCTGATGCATTGTTGAATCTGACGTGATGTTTCAGCTGGCAATCTTCTTTACAGAAACACCACAATTCGATTTCTTGACATCACATTTTATTTACATAAAACATTCAAAAGGAAAAAAATAATATTTAAATACATTTTCTTATACAGCCTCTCTTTTTCTTTTATGGCTGTACGAAACAATTTATCTGTCCATCACACTGATTCGAAACCGGACTCTCTACGAAAAGAATAATAAAAACAAAGTTTTGATTTCTCTTACTAATGGAACCTCTAGCGAGGGAAAAGACACTTTAAATTTAACAATTACAACATCTCAGAAACAACATAAAGCTATTGATTCTTGACATTTAATCTCACATTTAAAATTTTTCTTTTCCTTAAAATTTAAGACAATATTTTTTGACAGCAAATTTAGGACAATCAAAAGCAAAAGTAGACCATAGATCCTCTTGTATTTAATGTACACTTTGTTTTGTTTAGCGATATTGAGCTCATCATAGAACTTTCTTAAAGCTGGAATATATGAAGAAATTATTAACAGTTTGCAAGTTTAAAATTTCATTCATAAAATAACCAATGGTCATAACTTTAGGACTGAAAAGACCTTTAACTAATATTAATTAAGTAACATTAAGTGTAATTAAGTAATATTACACAGTTTTCATAAATTTTGTCAGTTATTTGTAAACCAGATAATATAGTTAATGCTCCTCCAGTCAGATTATGTTTTTAAATAGGCAAATTTTTAATTTTTGTAAGTGAATCATATCAATCAATAATTTTGAATTCCAAAATGAGTATGTATAGCTTGATTATTATGTCACATTTTCATCTGTTGGAGCAATATCAATTTTAGAAGTAAGTTTCATAGTATTGGCTCGCTCAATAGATCATTTTTATGTTAATGTTTCAACATTTTTTTCATAAGCCATGTTTTTATACTTTAAAGAATGTTACACCCAAAACAAAAGTTATAAAAGTAAAATTCTCACCTGTAATCACTGTGGAAATTCTGCAAAGTTCATAATCCTTAGCCATTGATATTAGGAGATACACTATTGGCGCCTGACAGTCTGCTAAGCGAAAACTTTCTCCTTCACTGTTATTGCCTAGCAATGAATCCGGTAACGGACATGTGCCAGTATAGTTTTCTTTTTTGTTATTAGTGGTTTGGTAGATTGTTGTTCATTTCACTTTTTAATGGCTGCTAATTTAGCAGTTAAATTATGAATAAATCAAAGATGAATTTCAAAGAAGTTAGTATCATTATTTTCATAGTTACAAAACATAAGTATATGGGGCAAGAATTTTTAATCTTCTGATACCAAAATATAGGGAAAATATCACTAATGGCATAAAACACTCATCTAGTTGCTACTAAACTATGATTTGTTTAAATGCATTAAAAGTTATGATGAAAGAAAAGAAGAATCCATATCATCACACCTATTCGATTGTGTATTACAATAGGTTGACGTGTTATGGTTACATATTTCAGTTAGTTACACAGCATTTCTTATTAATATTAGGCTATCTTCATTAGCTTTATTAATTACTTAAGTCAGGGATTAATAATTCTAATGAAAAATGTAAATTGATAAAAACCTGAAACATAGTGAAACTGGCTTTTGAAATAGTTAGCCATTTTTAATTGTTTAATATTTCCTTTGCTTTCAATTCTCTTCACATATCCTCTGAATATATGAGGCATTCCCATAAAAGTATATTTTGATAAATAAACCTTAATGATTGTTGCACAAAGTGTAGAATTTGCTTTAAGTTTAAAAAAAAAATCATTAAAGAGTTTTAAAAAATCCCTAAATTTAAAAACATGCTTCAGATGTGTTAAATAATCTCTCTTCAATTATATAACTTAAAATATATTCATAAATTTTACTTATTCCACAGAAGAGAAAATACTAGATAAAATGCAGTAGTATTATATTTCAGTTAACATATTTGTTTTATTTATGTTCTATTTTTATTATAACAATTATTTTATTTTACAGACAAAAGCATGGCTAGAAATATTATGTAAGCTGACAGCAAGTGCAGATAAAGAACTGTGCCACAGAGGTGTTGCTATTGTTCACAGCCTCATTCATGCTAGTAAAAGTTGTGCTGAAAAAATAATAGAAACCAATTTATTGGAAATTTTAATGGCTCTCACAAGACCAGAGGTAGATGACGTACCTCCAAAAGTTAAAGATCTAGCTACATCAGCCTTGAAAAAAGCAGAAGAGTGGAAATTAATCAAGACAAATACTGGTGAACCTGAAGATTCTGACTAATAATTAAATCAAATGATGACCATATGAGATTTTTAAGTGTGTGTACTTTTGTTATAGATTAAAGTGCATTTGTACTGAATAAGATGACAAATACTGGTCACTCTCAGAATTTTAAACGCATTAGTATTCGAGAATCAGAAAATTTGTTATAAAGATTTTGAGTTTCTTTATTATTTTATATGCATTAAAAAGTGTATTTTTATTGGATAATGATGTTAGTATTTTCAAAAGTATTTATGACATAAATCAGATTTTCATTTAACTTAAGTCAATTTTGCAAAGCATTATGTACCATTTATTGTTGAAAAGTATTTAATAAAATCAAAAAATGATTCATCATATTGTTAGTATTCGTGTGCCATGATTGATATTTTTAATCAACAGCATGTTTCTATTTATTGCAGTACAAAATGTTTAACTAAAGCAAAATTGCAATTTTTCTCAAAATTTGTGAGCATTTCCTGGCTTTGCTAGATATTGCTGAAATATCACATGATTAGAAAGGAATTGTTTTAAGCATCAGCAGTCTTTTTTTCTACTATGAACTTACGTCCTTTAATGATCTACAGACTATGGATTACCAGTAGCCTCTTCAGGTTACCGTTGAAAATCATTTGCTTTCACCCGGAAGATCTAAAGCATTGTTGCATGCATATGGGTTCATAACACAGTCAAAAGTCATTAATCCGGACTCATCGGGACTTCGGCGATTCCGTATTATCGATTTTTCCGGATTATAGATCATCAGTTTAAATCTCGTAAGATGGCATGCAGAAATTCTAAAATTAAAAATATGAAACCATAATTTATGATATAAAGAACAATTACGATTAAAGGGTATCAAAATTTGCAAAAAGAAAAAGCTTAATATTTATTTGTTTACTTTATTAAACATTTCTTTCAATGTAAGTTGTTTTAAGTTTTGCCTCGTTTCATGTGATAATACTTTCTCTTTAATTCTATTAAACAGACATAATTTCTTGTTCAGTTACAAAATTCCGCTGTTCAAGTCCTATAATTGCTGTGTCGAGAACACCGACTAATTTGTCAATCGAAATTTTTTCATTTTCAATAACCTCTGTTACTACTTTCTTCGCTATCGGAAGCGAATTATAATGACGAGGAACTTGTTTTAAATCATATCAAAGACGGAGCATATCGAGATGAAATACTACATTTGGTAAGGAATTATAAGCCAAATAAAATAAAAACATCTGCGCTGAAGATAAGGATAGTGCTGACAGATCAACTTCCAATTCATTAGGCACCCACCGCGGCGTTCCCCCCGCCGAGCAGCGTGAAATTGGTAAACAGATTTCGGATTTCAAAACATACTTTCGCTTTAGATCCTTTACACATTAACAAATGTATATCGGAAATTCTATTTGATATAATCGAAAGTTTAAGCTTACTTTTATAAAATTTCTCTAACTGTCTGCAAAAAATAATAAGCCTTATCCAATTCGAAGATTAAGAAACAATTATAAGATACAAATTAATGTAGAAAAATCGGATGCCATCCTGTTCACCAGAAGAAAAAAGGGTATCAACATGGATGTTCAGCTCCAAATGTTTGGAGAATCAATCCCCTGGACTAAGCATACCCACTACATTGGCGTTATTTTAGATGACCAACTCACATGGACCCCATATATTATCTCTAAGTTTCGAGTACGTAAAAGTACACTTTCCCCCTTAATTGCTCGGAACTTGGCGTTATCTCTAGAATGCAAGTTGCTGATCTATAAGACCATTTTGCGACCCGTGATTACTTGTGCCTGCCCTACGGCTATTAAAAAGATTCAAGTGTTACGAAATGTTGTTCTTAGTGAAGTGGCTAAAGGCCGCTGGTTCATAAGAAACATGGTCATACACCGTGAGCTTACCATTAGCAATGTGCATAATCCCACTATCCCTATTCCTTACTATGACCCTGTCAGTAATGTGAATAAGAAACGGCCCCTTAAATTTTGTAAATAGTGTATATATTTACTTTAAAAAATTTTTTTTTAATTCTTTACTCTTATTTTTTGTATTGTGCATTATTCTGTGTACCTATATTTAGCAGTACTTTGTGTCTATTATATATTATCTGTTGTACTCATGTGTCTATGTTTATAATACATTTTAACTAATTTTGGTGATAAAAGGCAAATATGATCATTGACACAAGAGCTAATGTTACCATCATTAGGAAAGATTTAGCTGAACAGTTTAAAGATAAACTTATTTGGACGCCGTCCTGTGTTACCCTTCAGACTGCATCTGATGATAAGATCGACATAGCTGGGAAGTTAAACGTGAACATCATGTTTGGAAGTGCCGCCTACCATCACACGGCATATGTGGCAAATATTACAGATCCATGCATACTTGGATTGGACTTTTTAATGAAATATAATTTTTCCTTAGACTTCAGAAACAATAAACTGTTCTCAGTATCTGAGGACATGACGATCCATCTCCAAAACGGATCATCGCCTGGAAACGCCGACGTTTCGTGTGAAAGACCCTACTCAGAAAGCGGCCGAAATTATAACACCAGACTACCGGCTATTCTCCATCTCAGATGCTCTTCGGTCGAGACCATCGTCTCAGAGTCGTAGCTAGGGTTTTCAGCGCCCAGGGACAACTGAAGATTTCGCGCCCCCTACTGCTTGCCAAGGATGGAAAACATTTAATTCTAAAATGTCGTAACATCAGTTTGCCGCCCCTTGGATTCTGCACCCGGGGACAGTTGCCCCCTCTTGCCCCCCTCTAACTATGCCCCTGCATCGTCTGCCTTGTGACCGCCTGTTTGATCGCCATACGAATGCGCCTTCATCGCCTGAGGAATACATCCATGATGTCCAGGCCCGGTTTCAAGTGATGCACCGTTCCACACAAAAGCAAGTCAACTTGGCGATGGAGAAAGTGAAGGACCAGATACAACAAGAGAGCTACTGGACATAGATTCAACAAAGGAGACAAGGTGGGGTTGTGGAACCCGATTCAACGAAAAGCAGTCAGGCGTGAATTACAGTCACCTTGGGATGGTCCACACACAGTACTAAACAGGCTGAATGACGTCGTGGTTCAGATCCGTGAGTCTTCGAACTCTAAACCTAAAGTCGTTCATTACGACAGGTTAGCGCATTACTATGGCCATAGTAAGAAGTGTAAATAATTGTAAATAGTGTAAGACCACGGTCCTTTTTGTTTCTAAATGTGTATTTAATATGATTTGTATTTGATTGGCCTTTGGTTATTGCATTTATGCCATAGTTGTAAGTTTCGCTTTCTGTCCAGGGATTGTACTGCCCGGGACGTACAGTCCTTGGGAAGGGGGCAGTGTTACGGATTTGGTATTTAAATAGCTAATGTTAGTTGAATTATAAATTAAAATAGTTTTATTTCCCGTGTAGTACAGCGCGTGATGAATATTAAAGGAAAGCTAAGCCGAATACAAGAGCACGTGCATTTAACATTTAATAAATAAATAAATATCTCTTTTTGATTTCGAGAAAGCTCCAGAAAATTCTCGCGCGCGATTAAAAATCGTAAGGAGGAAAACCTCTCAGTTCGTTGTTATTTTGGTGCTACTTTGGTAGACGGTTGCACGAATTTTTGGCGATTTACATTGGCGCAATTCTTGGCGCAGTTTTTACAGTCATCAGCCATCTTGAAAAATGCTGTTTTTACGTATTTCACGCATAGTAAAGTATTCGAAACTTTAAAAAAATAAATATCGTTAAAAATAATGGATTAATGTTTTGTTGAAAACGTTGTTTTTTAAGATGGCTGGCAAATGTAAATAAATACATTTACTAAGAATAAGTGTTAAATTATTACTTTCATATAATAGAATAAAAACACCGCTATAAAAACATTGCACCAACATTTAATTGGATTAAAATATTACTTAAATTGAATATCGTATTAAAAACATCATACCAACGTTTAAAAGAATTAAAATATTAGTTAAATTCAAATACTTTAAAATGCGTTTTATAGGATATAATTATTTAACATTAAAACATATGTGGCAATAAATATCTCAGGAATTTTTAAAAACAATTCTTTTAATAAAAATTGAAGTATACAATTATAAAGTAAAATAAAAATATGTACTTACATTTTTTTAAAGTATTTTACCTGTCGTATTTTGATAAGTACCACAAAAAAATAAATAAAAAAAATAACCCTTCATCTCACATCCACATCTCTCGCACTTCATTGAAGAAGCAGTTAGCGAGGTTTCCTCCAAAAATTTTAAATAAATTTTCTCTGATTCTTTGTTACAATTTATAAATAAATCTTGGATTAGGAAAGCCAGGTTGGCCAAAATAAGGTCTCAAAGGGCAATTTTTTTATTCTGATACCAATAATTCTTGGTAATTACCAATAACAACATTAATCTTCGAAACGGACATATCCATTCGCTTTGAAATCTGAGGAATTCGAAGAGATGAATAATAAAATTTTAAAATGGCGCAGTAATGCACAAATATTCAGTAACCAATCAGGGAGCTGATTACATCATGCATAGAATTAAAATTATTTAAATAATGATTCATAATAAAACATTTTTTAAAAAAATGCAAAATTAAATTTTATTTTAATATTTAACAGCCATAAATAATGTTTAAAACATTAGATTAAGTTTATAGATATTAAAACTAATTACTTTTAAAGTAAGGTGACATTCATCATCCACAAAATAAAATTTCATAAAATATCATAAACAAAAAAATTTTTATTTCAAATAAAAATGCAATATTAAATTGATTTTTAATATTTAGAAGCCATAAATAATATTTAAAACACTGAAATTATGCATAATAAACCACATCATTTTTTAAATAAAATGACAACAATGTATCGGTTACCATAAATAACTTATCCAGCAATGGGTTTACCATAAGTCGTATTACTCGCCAAAAAATCCCCAAAAACCGTGCAACCGTCTACCAAAGTAGTACCGTTACTTTAGTTAGCTCATCGTTGTTTTAAGAGTTTGTTTAGAAAATTGCTCTTGTTGATTGTAGCGGATTAGCTTTCTTTAGCTGTTTTGAATTAACTTCTGTTGAACGTTTGAGTAGTTAAGATAACTACTGTTAGATATTGTAATTCTGAAAGAATATCTGAGGAAATTTTTGTTGTGATAGTAATAAATTTTGTCCATTTTTCATCGACTTGTGCATTCAATTCAAACGAATCCGTACGCACACAACAATATATATAAGAAAAGAAACCCATTTTCCTTTCTAAACTTTTGAAAGTCGCCAACGCTTAAAAAATGATAAACTACGCAAAGGTAGTAACCCGCCTTTAAAAAAAAAAAAAAAGATTCACTACAACATTTAGGCAGTTCGCTTACGTAGAATCTGTTCTTTTTCGATTGGGTTTAAATGACGGATCCGACAACTCATGCGCATGCGTGGTTAATGTTGGTGCGAATAGTTCAAGCGGCCGTATACCGGCAGGGTATGTAATACTGGATTTCGAACAAGAATCTTTCCGAAAGTCGCTGTATAAAGCGGTTGATGAGCACAATTTTGAGATCATTATGAATGTCATCGTTCCTTATAAACCATGGAGCACTGAGAATCTACCCTAAAAATTTTTATTGAAAAATTTGAACGTGTTTACGGTTAGTCAGAGCACCTGAGCCCCAGATAAGGCTAGCGTAAGAGAGAATTGGCCTGATCATCGACTTGTAAAGCAAGATCTTGTTATCAAGTGACAGGTAGCTATTTTTAGCGAAAAAGGGGCGCAAGTTGGCTTTGGCAGCCTTCGCATTCGTAAAAATTTTTTGAATGAGAGTTTGCCAGGTTAATTTTGAATCTAGTATAACACGAATATATTTATACGTAGTAACCCAGGGAATAGGTTCACCGAAGAAAATTAGGTTATCTAAACGTGGGATATTTCTTCGAATGAAAAAAGTGGCAGCACATTTAGCGACATTAGTTTTGATTTTGTACAGTCCGAGTCACGGACTGGAGGAAACGGCGTTCGCCAAAGTCCTCATCTCCTTTCTTCTTGTTTAAAAGCAAGATTGCTACAATAATACTGTGCAGTCCAAGTCAGAGTTCTAAGGCTGAAAGGTAACTCTGCAATTTAGAGATTACCGTGGTGATGTTGAAATGTTGAGTGAGGATGGCCGTATCGTCCGCATATAAGGCTAGATCGATACTAAGTATCTTAGGCACGTCATTAATATAGATATTGAAGAGCAGAGGTGGGACAAGACTGCCCTGAGGACATCCAGCGGGGACAGGAGAATTCGTGGTTAACACGCAAGCGGAAACTCCGTTTGGCCAAGTACGAGTTTATAATTTTAATGATGTGAGTCGGAAAACCAACTCGCATGAGCTTGTAAATAAGTCCGTCATGCCAAACCCTGTCGCCTTCCTAAATGAACTCCACTGCACGGAGTAACTGGTGTACCGTGGAGTGTTTAGGTTGGAAACCGAATTGTTCCCGGATGATCAAATTTTGATCTCGACAGAATTCATTCAGGCGATTAAGTAAGAAAAATTCATATACTTTGGAGAGTGAAGAAAGCTGACTAATTGGTCTGTAATTGAAGGGTAAATTTAAATTTTACCTCGCTTTTGGAAGGGGTACGACGGCTGCAATTTTCCAACGGCTGGGGAAGTAGCTTCTGAGTATAAAATTAATAAGGACCGTAATTCAAACAAAATTCATTACGGGAAAATTCTTAATCATGCGATTAGAGATACAATCTATGCCTGGAGCCTTATTTTGCTTCAGTCCTTCGATGTACTCCATCACATCTTTAGGATCAGTGGGCCTGAGTTCATGCGTGATAGATTGTGTTAGAAACTCTTCAACACGTGAATGTATGCGCCCTTGTGTAACCGGGCGGTTACAGTAGGCGTCGTTATTTGGAGTGAATTGTGTTGCAAGGCCGTCAGCTAAAACTTCAGACTTTTCAGTGTCTGTGTAAACCATCTGTGCGTTATCAGCCGTTTGAAGGGGCGGCATATGTCAAGAGTGTTTGCGTATTCGGGCCGCGGCACGCCAAACCGAATTATCTTCACTCGTTAAGAACTCAATGTAATGTTTCCACTCTGTTTAAAAAGACAGATTTAATCCTTATCTCGTTCTGTATTTTGCGAAGTTGGGCGAGGGTAGCGGGATCGCGCGACTTTGCTAAAGTTTTCGCAAAAGGTTTTCGCTGCTTAATTTTGGATTTAGTCTCAGGTGGGAGTCTGACACCCGGATAGAAAATTGGTTTTGAAGCCGCAGCTCTCTCGCTTCTTTGAATATGAACTCCAAATTTTGTAAACACCTTTCAAAGTCCGAATTGCTGGAAATTTTGATAGGGGGTGGCAGTAGGTTCCATAATAAATCTAAAATCGTCCCAATTTGTAGAAATTTGCTGCTGTAATTTTGAGTAACGATTTTTGACTTCTAAGCTAATCAAAACTGGATAGTGATCAGAATCAAGGTCTTGAATCACTTTTATTTCATGCCTAAAATTGACATTATAAATGGCAGCCAGATCAAGAACTGCAGGGGACCCTCTAACAGGGTAGTAAGTCGGGAGGGTAGGAGCTATGATCTGTACATGGTTACTCTGGCACCAAGAATTTAGACTAATGCCATACCTGTTTCTGTTAGGGCAAAACCAAACGGTATGACGGGAAATTAGATCGCCAGTAATAACTAGGTGATTTGATATTGCTAAAAGTTTATCAAAATCATTGACAGGAAAAGTACTTCTTTCATGTGCAGCTGAAAGTGGAGGTAAGTATGCCGAAATGACTGTTAGTTGGGTAGAATTTTGGAGGAACATTTTGATAATTGTCGCTTCCAAAATACTTAAATCAGGGGGTATCGTGTGATGCTTAATCGAACGCTTCACGTAGATACAGGTGCCACTAGTTGCTTGCCTGGCTAATGATATCCTGTTAGTCGAGTACATGTCATAATTCCCAATTTTGGGAATTCTCCCTGGGTTTAGTCCAAGAGACTCCCTGTGAGTCTCTTAGACTAATAACACGTCAAGATCATACTCGGGAATAAAGTCTTGACCTCATCGATCTAATTGATGAGGCCGTTTGCATTCCATGTACACATGGTAAGTTCTCTGTTGGTAATAGAACTTTGTCTGTTTTGACAATTGAATTTAAAGCCGTTATGAAAAGGTTACAGCTCTGAAAAACCTAAGATACCGGTCTAAAGTAGCCTAATAATCCTAATTTGGGGAAAGTGTGGGGCTACCTTTGCCCCCACATTTCTTCAGCGCTTCGAGTTCTCCCCCTCGCGCATGCGCGATAAGAATATCATCTCTGCGCGACTGCAAAAGAGAACTTTCGCCTTCTGTTTTTACTAGTTCATGTACGCGTTTTACTCATCGCTGAGATTCCTGTTATTTATTGCCAGGTACGTATTTTGATTAATTAAAGAATTTTTTTTAACTTGGGTGTCTAGGCATTGATCAGACCCCAAAAAAGCATAACATAGCTTTCATAAATTAGGAAGGCCCTCGTAAGAGCGTCTGCTTACCTAAACTTTGGCAAAGCTCTTTGAAAGGCTTGCAGTAGAATATGCCTATCTACCGCTGGGTCGCGGGAGATTTCAATAAGGCATTTTAAAGTAGAAGAGAAAACATCCTCAGAGTCTCCACTTTCTACTTGAGTAACCGCGGGAGCTATTTGAGGCACATTCGCCGTAGCTGCGGGATTTGGATCCTTGTTTTGGGGTCGGGGCTTCGTAGGTCCTTTACTTAGGGTCGCTGCATAAGACAGCGAGCTTGTGCTTCGTGGAGCAGTCACAGGGACTTGTTGAGAAGCTTTTTCTGTCTGTTTCGTGGTCCCCTGAGGGAAGCTGCGTGTGCAGCTGCCCTCAGGGAACCACGAATGCTTGATTTAACAGGGTAATAAGGATAAGATTTAAATGATGCTGGATGAGAACCTTCACAGTTGCAACAGCAAGCAGGTTGATCGTTACTTAAAGTGCAATCTTTTGCCCAGTGCGGGCCAGCGCATCTCACACAACAGATGTTAAGGGTGAATTTCAGAAGAATGAAAAAAATCCTTGGCACCTAAAGCATTGAGTAGGGTCTTTACGGCCTCTGTAAGCCTCAAACTTGACCTCAGCGCCCCATATATCGGTAACGCTATACAGTTGGTCAATGAAGGGATGAGGTCGGACTTGTATATAAACAAGTGGCATAGGGTGTCTCTTGCGCGGTTTAGTCAACCGAGAGCATCTATGCACCAGGATTCCACTTGTCCTCGAGTTCAGTTTCTTTAGGGAGGTCTCTAATGACAATTTTAATAGGCCTGTCCTGTTTCAGATCGAAAGTCTTAAATTAGATGGGGGCCTGACGCATCTATCGTGTGACCTCCCTAAACTCTAGTTTGGGTTGCACAAATAATTTTAGAAAAGGTGCAGTGAGAATGCTTTATATTTGGAGCAATCTCTCGCAGGAAATTCGTATGCGTTCTCCACTGCTTGCTACTCCTTACATGAATAGCCGGAATGGAGGGTTGCTGTGACTGCTCCTAACTTGCTTATCCTCCTGAAGTGCCTCCATTGCTAGGGGGTTGGTCGTTGCACTACCCTCGGCGGGACTGCGACCGCTGTCCAAAATGGATTCTTTTATGCGTTCATAATTGTTTATAGTAGCAACTTCCTTTACATTTGAAATTTCATCTGCTGAATTTGAAGCTTTAACATAGTCATCAATGGTGATTATTACAGTCTTTTCCCTGTTTACGTGATGTGGGGGAAATAAAGCCCTCCTCTTTCTACCAGAGGCAGTAATGGCTGCTTGAGCTGAGGTAGAGGAAACTGGTTTCTCAACCTGCTACTTCACGCTGTGCGTGCGCGAAACAAGTTTTAACTTGTCTTTGTTGGCTTTGAGTTCCTCCTTACGGAGTAGAGCTTCCTTTTCAGCGGCCATTTTTGCCAGATTTTCATTCTCGATAATCTGCTTGAATTCTTCTAAGGTGGCAGGAAGTTGGAAAATTTGGACTTCTAGTTTGTTGGCAAGTTCATTAATACGATTGAAAAGTGTTTTACCGGCGTTGTCCAGTTGCTGTTATCCGTTGGTATCCAAAGGTGCTCCGGTTCTTTTTAAGAACATCTTTTGTGATTGAAAGAATTCAAACTGTATTCAGTCCGTAAGAATCTATAATCCATTTCCTGCGGTTGTCAGGGTCAATATCATCTGTGGAATTACTCTCAGGCGTGCAAAATTGCACAGTCGAAGTATCCATGAGTGCGTTTTGTACATTTTGCTGGATAAATTGCTAAATTCCTGCGAATTAGGCTGAGCTGGCGGGAGCTCGTTTCACGAGAGACCTTCCTCCTCGGCTACCAAAATATCATATGAATAGTAATATAAATTTCATAACATAAATTTATGATTATCATGTATCTTTTAGCAGATAATTATACAGGTATCTTGACTCCTGTAATTAAGGAGAAAGAAAGAAATACATTAACCGTGGCAGTAAATAATAAGAAAACTCGTGTAATGAACAACTGGCTTGAGCTATGCTTTACAATGAAAATCAATTCAAATACCTCAAAAGGTATCTCACAACATGCCTAGATACATTAAACCTCCCCAAAACTACTAGCAATAAATATATGCACACTTTTTCTCGACAATTATAACTTGTTTGTATATGCAGATTTCTGCTGTTTTTATTTATTGAATAGTTAGATAAACAAAATAGTAAAATAAAATATAGGTGAAATAGAATAGAGTAAAATAAAATAGGTAAACAAAGAGTAAAATAAAATTGTTTGCCTTATTTTCATCACCGAAAGTGCAACAAGTGGGAACTCTGACTGAGCGTTCAGATACACGATAAGATTTCAAGAATTCTATGCCCTTAATGAAGTAGCTATGAGACAGCTTAAGAATTGCATTAGCTTACTATCAAAATGTTTTTTAAATACTATTAAAAAACTGATTCCCTTGTACCTGGATGCATATGTAGTTTGTGTTTATGACTATTCCTAAGAAAGATTTTATGCAATGTCACCTTAACGCTTAAGTAGATGATAGCAGTTTTATTAGCATTCAGGTTGTATATGTTCATTTCATATTTCTGCTATTCCATGAAAATATCAGGATAATATTTTCCCTAATATCGAACCTGATAACTATCCTTAAATGTGGGTTTTAAGAAACTTTTCTGAAAATCTTCACTTCCAAAAAATTTGATTAGTTGACCTATGCGAAACAAAATACCTTTTGGAAGTATATCCTATGCAAGACAAAGTTGTAGGCGAAGCATTTCTCCAACCTTCCGTAAAATGTTCAGGTACTAATACACAAAAAATCGCTAAGCTCAACTGTTTCTACTAGAAACCTCCTGTTCAAACTAGTGCTGGAAGAAACATGTATACTGGAAAAGTTTCCTTTTGCGTCGCTATACGTGATAAGGCCGTAACAGGTTTCACAACCTCTGCCTAGTGCATTCGGCTAAAGACGTCATAGTACTCATGATCATAGCAGTGTGCAACCGACGCATCCTGCGCCGGACAGGTCAAGACTGGTTTTTAATTCCATTCCCGAGCGGCGGAGCAGCGAGTGTGTTTATCGCGTGGAAAAGCTCATTGTTGAGTAAAGGTATTTTGTGCGCGGGAGAACTCAAAATGGATCAGCAAACGAATTATGCTGTATTGTGTGCGGTCGAAACTCAAAAAGGATTAGCGAACGAAATATGCTTCTGTTTCAAACTTGTAAAATCAGCGAAAGAGCCTCATGAAATTCTGATAACAGTTTACGAAGAAATTATTCTCATCTTGAAGAGCGTATATGAATGATTTAAACGCTTCCGAGAAGGGCGAGACACCACTGAAGACTCTCCCCGAAATGATCGTCCTTCAGCTGCACGCACCCCGGACAATGTACAGAAGTAAAGGCATTTTTGACACAGAATCGTCGTGAGACAGTGTTAAATGGTAGCGGGAAAGTGGGAATTGATCGCGAGATAGTCCACCTCATAGTGACCCACATTTGAATAAACGCAAGGTTTGCTGACTTGTGCTTCACACTTTGACGCCGGAACAAATGCAACTTCGGCTTGACGTCTATGGAGCCTTCATCGATATAGCAATTCGAAACACAAATTTCCTGAAAACCATTGTCATGAGTGATGAGACCTGGTGCCTGAAGCAGAACCCTGAAGGCAAGGGCTAGAGTGTGGAGTGGCGGGGGTCCAGGGTCGCTGAAAAGCAAGAACGTGCGAAGTGAGAAATGCCGCATCAAAATAATTCTGGAGTTACTTAGACTTTCGAGGGTCTCATCTTCAAAGAATTCCTTCCTAACAGCACTACATTAAATGCCGCTACGAACGTGGGAATACCGAAATATCTGCTGCAACGGATCAAGCGAGTACACCCCCAGTTCACCAAGGAAGGCAACTGGACCCTGCTCCACCACAATACCCGGCCACACACTGCCTCTCAGGTGCAGGAGTACCTGGCCGACAGGGGAGTTGTATCCCTGAATCACCCAATCTACTCCCTAGACTTGTCTTTCCCGGATTTTTTCTTTTTCCCGAATTGAAATCAGCCTGAAGGGTCAGAGGTTTTCGGACATCCAATGTAATGTTAAGACCCAGCTGAAAGCTATCTCTAAAGAGGACTGTGCCAAGAGTTTCCAGGGCTTGTACAGGCGTTTCCAGATGTGCATTACAACCAACAGGGATTACTTCGAAGGTTAGTAACAGGTGTACCTGGCCACCGAAAATTCACCAAATTTTCTAGATAAAGGTTGTATATGAGTTACATCTTTTGTACAGCGGGGAGAAGCCTAGAGACACATTTTAAATGGTCTTAGGTAATACATTAAAACGAGGAAAAATAATTAAAATTGTCTATAAAGCTATTCCCAGTATGCTATTTATTACCTACATAGTAAAAGGTTAACTTTTGTGAACTACTTCAGGCAGATGGTTCCTGTTTACATCTATTCATTCTTTCAAGGGCATATGAACGTTATCTTATGTGTGCCACTGTAGATTGTTATTAAGAAAATTAATAAAATTTTTATATATACTGAAATTGGACAAAAAATACTCACGAGTAAGGCCTTTCAACAAGAGAATGAGGATATTATTCACCCAATGACACGATTTGGATTATTTTATGCTCTTGATTTTCCTTCTGGTGGCGAAATAGACGTTTTTACCACATGATTCTGGAATTTATGGGGTTGTGGGTAGTGCGGTGGTAATTTAGTTTCATGGAGTGGAGATAGACAATGTGAGAATAAAACCAATGAATTCGGTTTATCAAGCAGAACTTTACGCATTGACAGGGGCTTTGAATTGGATTAATAAAAAATTAACAGTTCAATGTTTTATAAATATTTATACTGATGCCCTATCTGCGATACAGGCACTCGCGCGACCATATCATAAAAATAGATTGATTAATGAAATAAAAGACTTGTTTAGAAAGGCTGAAAGGAAACATACTGTTAAATTACACTGGGACACAGTGGAATTGTCGGGAATGAAAGGGCGGACACACTTGCTAAAATGGCGGCATTCGAGGATGGGACGGATAATTTTGATATGCAAGATTCAAGAAAAAAGACCATTGCTAGAATGGAAAACTGGATTTATACAGAATGGAATTTTTGCTGGGAGTCGTCTAATAAGAAAAAAAGAGTTAATGAAAAATATAAACAAGAAGTTGAATATTATAAATAATATTGATATAAATGAAGTACTGACTAATCATAGGTGTTTCCTGGCTTATTTTAATCCGTTCCATCAACAGAATAATGATAAATGTTTAATATGTGATAAGTTTGGGGACGCCAAGCACTTTGTCGATGAATGTACGCTTACCCGGATTGCAAAAGAGAATTATAGAAAGAATTTTAAGGAAGATTTTAAAAGGAACTATTCTAATTTGAAAGATTTTACAGAGATAATAATGAAAACTATAAATACGAACAAAGATAGAATTGGAAAGAATTCGGCACTGAGACTCAGATTTTAAACTTTATATATATATATATATATATTTTTCTTTTTTTTTCCTGGCGAGTTCCCTTTTTTGATTATACGGTCGGCTTGTGCCAGCTAAGAGGATCGGGCTGTGCCCTTATAATGATAATGATCACTGCCTAGCCTGACCTGACAGTCCTCATAACGCTGTTTTTGTTTCACACGTAAAAAAAAAAAAGTAGAGCTTAAGGTACTCTTACATATCATAAGATATCTACAATCCAAAGGTCAAGTTTTTTAATGCTCCACTGTGACTGATTATATGAAACGGTGTGTTCTTAATACAAGAAACTGTCATTCTTAACACAAATATCATATTCAAATATGATATATGTCTGTTATGATGTTACATGAGATCTGAATAATATGAGATTATAGTATAGTTAGTTATAGGAGAATATCTGAAATAACATTTTCACATGCATACACATAATGTTTCAATACTTCGGTTTTCAAAGCAGAAAAAGTTGTAATACACATCCAGAAATAAGTGCCAAAAGTAGCTGGTTATCTGATACATATGTAGGTCATATGAGCAGGAATTTGATATATTAATACATATATGAAATCGGATCGAAAAGTATTTTCCATGCGTTTTCGTCATAAATGCACATTACTAGACTTTTAATGCTAAGTTAGCAATATAACAGAACCAATTAGCAATCAGATACCAGACAAATACATTTTAATCCCGCTTTTCTCTATATATTTTCCTTTTCTCCCTATCTCCTATTCCTCACATGGTATTTACTTCCGTTGGCATGATGAAATGTTGCCCATCTCCTTAAAGGAGCCAAGTTGGAGCAACCAAGGTTGTTCTCCGAAGGATATCCGATTAATCTTGCATACAAGAATAAGTAAAACTGTATGTTAACCCACTTAATGAAAGAAAATTTTGGATAAGTCAAGAATAATTTTTCCTTTATGAAAACAAAACTGCACAGAATGATTTAGTCTGGTAAGTTACTCTTCCTAATTTCGTTTAGAAATACCAAATTTAGAGCTATCTGCGAATCAAATGATCAAGGAAGTTAATTGACGGAGTGCGCTAGGCTAGGCCTTTAACTCCGCATCATCAGAAATAAAATAATTACATCAAAAGAAGGGTTCATGTAATACGGGAAAAATTTAGAAGCCTAATTTATAAAAATAAAAGCTTTTCAGATAATATCTTCCGCATGAGAAAAAAGGTAAAAACTCATAGAAGGTCTTTTTATTTAAATTTCGTGTCTAAAAAAGGGCCAGAATTCAATTTGGAGGGCAGTCATCATTTATAAAATTTGGAATAGAATTAAAAGTTGCAAAATGTTTCCTTGATTCTTGATATCAACAATAAAATAAAAAATCCTACAAACAAGCAGTCCGGATGAAAAGAGCTAGCGCAAGTTCAGTGAACTTGCACCCACTCGGGGTAGCTGAGAGAAATAGGCGGGGTGGGAAACCGTTAGGCGGGTTCTAGCAGTACCTCCTACATAGGTACTGGTTCTAGAAGCAAGTCAGTGTAACAGCTGATGGAGGAGAAGAAATTTTGGTCGCTATTCAACGCGACGATTAAAGGTCAGATAAGAGCAGCCCCTTAGGGTGGTTGAAAGCAATCCATTTAGCGGGTGAAAAGAAGCTTTTAAGAAGTAATTAAGATTAAAGTGCAGTAGCGTGCTGCTACAGAGATAAAGTTGTCCCTTGTTAAAGAAACGTTAAAAGACTCTTTTTAAAGAGTTAAAGAACAGGGCTCCTCCGGTCAATGCCCTTATGTATTGTTAACGCGGAGGTGGTTGGGGTTCAGGAACGTGAGATAAGGCATCCACTTGGGGGATTCCGAATATGGACGCGGACGAAGACGGTCGCTCGCTACAGCCTTCATCTATGGAATTTTGTGATTCTGACTGACTGACTGATAGCCAGAATACCACTGAGATCAGTAGTTTATCTGGCTCAATCAAATTTATGCCGGATGGGCACAATAACATAGAACTATCTTCACATAATGTCCGCAGTAAGGAGGAGAAAGACGGATAAAGAATAGGAAGACCAGCAACGCAAGAGCTCACTAGAAAGTAACCGGCCCAGTAAAGGAGTGACTAAGTGGGAGTCATAAAATGAGTGTAGAATGTGAATAAAACTAGTGAATTTAAGAAATGCGCAGTACAATAAATGAGTAAGATACAAAATTAAGAATGCTAATAAACACATTAGGTACATTATTTACAGGTGGGCACTAGGTGGGAAAGTTCGGGTCCCTGATAAGGTGGGCTGCAAGAGGGCGCAGTTTGGCGTCCTCATTCAATATTTCGTAGGTAAAGATATCAAAATTTCTTATATGGTCACAGTTCAGAGCTTTCGTGAAGAATTTCCAGTTGATCTTATTCAGGTGCTCTTCTAGAGTGTCCAGTTTTAAGTCACAGTGCAGTGTAGCATTGCTCACAAAAAGTGGGCATGGGTGATAAGGTTTAAGACTTTGTTTTGCATGATTTGAAGTCTTTTTATATCCTGATTGGTAGCCGTGCACCAGGCCGGCGACGTATAAGTCATCAATGGCCTAATTGCCGTGATATAAACTAGCCTCTTTTTCCTGAGGTCTAAGCTATAATAATTACCCAATATAGGGATGAGACTATTTACAACAATGAAAATTTTTCTTCTGACCTCTGTTATATGATCTCCCCATTTTAATCTTTCATTTAGCATTACTCCTAAATATTTCGCCTTGCTAACTCTAAGAATCTCTTCAGAGAATAAGAAAAGCTTGCTATTAATAATCAACTGTGTATTTTCCTCCTTACCATTAATAATTGCGACTTGCTGGCATTAATAGCAATCCTCCAAGTCGTACAGAACTTTTCTACATCTGGGTAGAAGCTCCTGTAACTTCTTGATTTCATGGTGTGCGTTTGCGGACTTTACGGCTAATGCTGTATCGTCCGCATAGCACCCAAGAAAGTGATTTCTGCCAATGTGAGCCCTAGGGAAGTCATGAACATAAAATAAATACAGGACGGGCCCTAAAATGGACCCCTGTGGGACACCTGAATTCATGGTGCGTAAACTGGAGATGTCCTTTCCAATAGCCACAGTAAATTTCCTATTAGTGATGAAAGACATAATTAGCTGAATCAGCTCTCTATCCATAGGGAGATTTATAAGTTTATAAATAAGCCCCTCATGCCAGACGCGGTCGAATGCCTTCACCACGTCTAGCATGAGTAAGGCGACATTTTGTTTCTTGTGGAACGCATCCCCACAAAACTCGACGAGTCGAACCAGCTGCTTCGTAGTTGAAAGCTTTCTCCGGAAACCAAATTGTTCCGGAGGCAATAATCCAATATATAGTTTTTCAATCTGCTGTAGATTATTCTCTCAAAGACCTTTCCTAGTCCCGGAAGCAAGCTAATGGGCCTGTCCCATCTGGCTTAGTGTTATCATTGCCGGGCTTAGGCAATAAAATAACTTTTGCGATTTTCCATTTTGTGGGAAAATAGCATTGACTAAGACACGCATTGATAATACTCGTGAATTTTGTCACAACATTGCAGGGCAGATTTCTAAGTGCGTGATTATTAATACCGTCTATGCCAGGGGTTCTGTGATTCCTCGCCGTGGACCTCATAAGAGATAGACTAACCCAGTGGGCGGGGCGCGCGTCACCGACATGTCGGCAAGAAAGAGTACGGACGATCTGGCTTACTTTAACATTGAAACCTATGGCGTTATTATCATATAACTCTTTTTAATTATTAAATGTGATACGTTGTATACTGATGAGATTATGAAAGCCACAGTTTTTTCCAAATGGGATTTAATATATCTCATTAAAGCACTTTTCGCTGCATTTCGCGCATTTTTTTCACGCGTATATCTTGTACAAACTCCTTTACTTTGGTAAAACGATAAAAACTCTAAGCACAAAATTTATGAACTTAATTTTGCGTAAGAATAAAGTAAAATTAAATAAGATTGATAGTACGCGATGCTTAGAAATAAATAAGGTAATATTAAAACAAGATCTGATAATTTTTTAAAATTTATTGAACATTTTCAGGAAATGATTTTCCAAACTCTAATAAAATTATAAAACGATCATATTTATTTGATTATATGATCATTAAATTATTAACATTAAAGTGGATTAGTTATTTTAATAATTCATAAAATTCGGAGCATAAAATTTTCTGAGCGTAATCAAGGAAAAAAAAGATAAAATAAAATCTAGAAGCACTCAGATTTTATATTACGCCCAAACGGAACCTTTTTTTAACGTTTTGTGTGTTACCTATATTTATTGAATATCATGCTCTTCACCCGTAAACCACATACATTTCAAAACAGCATATCTTTAGAATTTCCGCACTGGAGAAAACTGTTATTTTCCGTACACTGCTCGCTCTGAACTCGTTGAGTTTGTTAATCAAAAATTCGTTAAAGATTTCCAAAATATGAAATAAATTAAAACAAATTTGAAATTCGGCCGTCCAGAAGCCCATGTTCGGGTGGAGGATTACATTATTCAAAATTTGATGGCTCTAGATACTGTGATGCTTCTTTGACGAAATGAAGCAACTCCAATGATGGAACACAGCAATAACTTTTATTTAACACTCAAAAAAATGGCGACATACAAACAAAAAGAGAAAACATATTCTCCCATTTAAAAATAAATTACATTCTTCGTGCGAGAGTCGCACGTGGCACTCGAGTCTGGTTTCAAATATTGCCATTCACAAATACCTTAATGTTCATCTATTTAAATTATTTAAACTACAAGATTTTAATATTATTTAAATCTGTTACAACCTCTCCCCCAACGGAGAGACTTTTACCGAAGGGAAAAGTTCTGTAAATTTCGAAAGTTTATAAGCTCGGCTTGCTCAATTGCTTAAATAGAAAAGATAACTTCTCTCATAAGTTTCCAAATTTTCAGGCCGAAAATTTTAAATGAGTTTTTCAGGTATAACGACAAGCTGTCTTTCAAAGCCCATTTTTAAACAAATATTTTTACACCACATTTAAATAGGAAGAAAAAAAATGGAGAACGTTCAAATACATTAGTTGAGCATACATTAAATAATAAAATTAATTCTAAACGTGGTTACATACACTAAGAGTTACATTACTTAATTCTACTCAGAACATCTACGTTCTTGTGCAAAGATCCTTTGCGATGAATGACCTTAAAATTATAAGGTTGTAATGAGAGTGCCCAGCGCATCAATCTAGAGTTACATTTGGCGTTGGATTGTAGCCAGACCAAAGGATTATGATCAGTTTGAATCAAGAATTCTTGCTGACCATCCAGATAAAAATGCAGTTTCTTGATAGCGTAGATGATAGCAGCGCACTCCTTTTCAGGAGTACAATAATTCTTTTCAAACTTAGTAAATTTTTTGCTTATATACAAGATAGGATGTTCACGTTGTTCATCATCTAATTGGCATAGTACTATACCCATGCCATTGTCTGAGGCATCGGTTTGTATAATAAACCTTTTATCAAAATCGGGAGCATACAGAATTGGTTTCTTGCATAGCAACTCTTTTAAATTTTTAAAAGCTTTGTCACATATTTCAGACCATCGTATATTTCCTTTTTTTGTTACCCCCTTCAAAGCGTCCGTGAGGGGTGAAGCAATTTCTGAAAATCTCGGTATGTACTGGCGATAATACCCTACCAGTCCTAAGAAAGCACGTACTTCTGTTTTGGTTTTAGGTGTAGGATACTCCTTTACAGCCAGGATCTTTACTTCATCCGGGGTTCGTTGTCCTTGTCCCACAACATGGCCTAGGTATCTTATTTGATCTTGTGCAAATTTACATTTTGATGGTTTTAGTCGTAAATTTGCTTTCTGTATTCTTTCTAGAACAGAAGTTAAGTTTTTAGGGTGCTCTTCCCAGTTTTCTGAGTAAATGGCAATGTCATCCAGGTATGGTACAGCGAAACCTTCGCATCCAGCCAGGACTTTAGTCATAACTTTGCTAAAAAAATATGGGGCATTTTTTAATCCAAAGGATAAACGTAGAGGCCTGAAACTTCCAAAACTAGTTACAAATGTTGCATATCTTTGGGCTCTTTCTGTTAACGGAATTTGCCAGTAGCCTCTAGATAAATCTAATAGGGTAATATATTTTGCTTTTGCTACAGTTTCGATACGTTCTTCAATATTAGGCAAAGGATAGTATTCAGTTTTAGTAACAGCATTGAGTTTACGATAATCAATACAAGGCCGAGGATCCTTTGATGAAGATTCTATCAAAATCATGGGAGATGTATAGTCCGATTCTCCCGGCTCTATAATTTTAAGATCGAGCATTTTCTGGATTTCCCTTTTGAGAATTTCAATCTGTCGGGGTGACAGTCTGTATGGCTTTATTTGTATTGGTTCGTTATTTAATAGCTCAATATCGTGACAAACTAAGTTTGTTAGTCCAGGATTATTTGAAAAACAACCAGAATATTTCCATAAAATCTTTCGTAAATCTTCTATTTGCTCGGATTTCAACCTTTTCTCGAGTTCATTCTCCTCTATGATGTCCGAGAAATTTAATATACTTGGATTGGAAGGTAAACGAGGAATGTCCATTTCTAAGTCTCCTTCCACTTCAGTTATCATATTAATCATTTCTGGTCTTTTGTAATATGATTTAAGCATGTTAATGTGATATACTTGATTTGGCTCATTTTGTTCCTCGAAACTTACAATATAATTGGTTTCTGAAATTTTCTGCTCTATTTTTCCAGGTCCTTTCCACTGTACTTCTAGTTTATTTTGACGATTCGTTGATAAAACAAGAACTAAATCTCCTCTAGCAAATTCTCTTTTCACTGCGTTTCGATCGTACCATGTTTTCCTCCGTTGTTGAGCTTCTTTCATGTCTTCAACGGCAAGTTCTTGGCATTTCTTCATTCGATTAATAAGTTCGAAAACGTAACTGACAACATTATTACTTTCTTCAATCGGTTCTAGCCACTGCTCATAAAGTAAAGTGACTGGCGTTCGTAGGTTTTTGCCATGAACTAATTCTGCTGGTGTAAAACCAGTGCTTTCGTGTGTGACTGTTCTGAGAGCAAAAAGAACTGATCGTAGATAATTCTCCCAATCAGAAGTCGCTTCTATACATACGACTCTTAACATACTTTTTAGCGTTCTATGGAATCGCTCAACGGGATTACTCTGCGGATGATACACAGAGCTTCTTACATGTTTAATGCCGAAACGCTCCAAAAATTCCTCTGTCAAAGCACTGACGAAAGAGGTCCCCTGATCTGTTTGGATCACTTTTGGGAAACCCATACGACTGAAAATCTGTAAGAAAGCATCAATCACAGATGGCGAAGAAATGTCTGTCACCGCTACAGCATCTGGATATTTGGACAACATACACAGAGCTGTAATAATATATTTTTTTCCAGTCTTTGAAATAGGTAGCGGACCAACGGCATCGACATTTATTTTAGTGAATATTTCGGAAATTACTGGTACTAATGTCATTGGAGCCTTCTTTTTGTCATTTCCTTTTCCAGCGCGCTGACAAGCTTCACAGGTTCTTATAAAATCTTCAATTTCTTTGCAACACCTCGTCCAGTAAATATATCTAGCAAGTCTGTATTTGGTCTTTTTGGCACCCAAATGACCAGAAGTTCCTTCGTGGCACATCCTTATAATTGACGGCTTGAATTTTTCAGGTATAACTACAAGCTGTCTTTCAAAGCCCATTTTATCCGTCGTTTTTTTAACTAAAAGTTCTTTTCCTGTCAGACTATAGTTCTCATTTTTGCATGTACCTTCTTTAACTTCTTGGATGATTTTAGACAGTTCCTTATCAGAAAGCTGAAGTTGTGCAATTTCTTCTGAGTCAATGTTTACCAGTCTCATGAGAGTTTCATCTTCCGAATTTAGCTCCGGTAAATTATCTTCTTCTTCAAAAACATCTCTGGATGCTTTATTTTCTTCCTTCATCGGTTCCAAGAGCTTCTCTTCGGCTATTTCTCTTTTCCTTTGAGCTCTAGTAGAGACAGCATTAACCTGGTGAGGACAACTATCAGGCTCCTTTCCTTGTTTATTCAACAGTGCAAAAGTTCGATTGCCTAATAAATACCTTCCTTTGTCGAGTTCATTTCTAATAATGGCAGCCTTAGTTATTACTCGCCCAAGATCGCAGTTTAGTTCAATCTCAGCCAATGGTAAACAGGTTGGATTCAAGTCTAATGGCTGTTGCACCCACACATTTTCACCTGTCAGCATTTCCGGCGTGATGTATTTGCGACAAACTATATCAATACTAGCACCTGAATCCCTTAATATAAGAATTTTATCACCATTTACGTAACCCATACTAGTATAAGGTAATAGAAATTTATCCTCTGGTTTTGCACTAATTCTGTTAAGATTAGCAGGAGATTCAGTACTATTCTTAAGTTTTGGACATTGGGGTCTTAAATGTTGATAGGACCCACACTGATAGCATTGTGGCGTCTTTCGTTTTTCATATTTATCATCTGGACGTGGACTTCTAGGTCTATGAAACAAGCTTTGCGTATTAAATCCTGATGACATTTTTTTTTCAGTTTTATTTTTATTATCTGAACTCAATTTACCTTGAGTTAGTGCATTGTATCTTTCTTTCTGCCTATCCACTACAGGCTTTTTTTGAAAGTTTCCGCAAACGTTTTCGTAGGCATCAAGTTTTTCAGATAATTTTTTAGATGAAATCATCTCTACCCACTCATCAAGAAAATGATCTCGAATTTCAGGAGGAACTCGACGTTTAAGTTGGTCAAGCACCATCAAATCTAGCAACTGATCAAAAGTCTTAACTCCTAGACCAGTCACTCATTCCTTGCAATAATTTTCTATTTCATAATTGAAATCCACCCATGTGGATTCGGTACTCTTTTGATGTTTCATAAATTTCTGCCTAAACTTTTCCGGGCTTAGTTTAAACCGTCTTAACAATAAATTTTTCACGTGTTCATAAGCTTTATCGGAGGGTTCTCTAGCTATTAACTGGGTTACTTCGTAAGGAAGTAGTCCTAGTAAATGAGATACAAATTCTTCTTCATCAATTTTAGCCCATTCTGCTTGCCTTTCAAACAATAACAAATATAGACTGATATCTCCTTTCTTGTCATCGAATTTCTGCATAAGGTGACGCAGCTCCGTTTTCGGCCGGATTTGTCCGGTATTTTGAGACTTTGTCTCTGCTTCAAGTCTTAATCTCTCTAATTCATACTGTTCGTTCCTTCTCCGCTCTTCTGCTTCTTCCTGTCTCCTACGTTCTTCTCTTTCCTCCCTCTCTTTCCGTTCTTCTCTTTCCCTTTCCTCTTTCTCTTTCCGTTCTTCTCTTTCCTCTCTCTCTTTTTCTCTTTTCTCCCTCTCTTTCCGTTCTTCTATTATTGTGTCTAAGACTCCTTTGACGAATACTTCATCATAATCACTACTTTCAACAATTTTCTGTTTTAAATCGACTATTTTCATATCTGCAGTCACATGAACTCCCAGTTCAGCCGCGAGATTTTGCAAATCATCCTTGCGAGCTCTTCCCAAGTAGGACATTTTTTTATGTTTAAAATTAACGAACACTGTGTTCTTTATATTTCCTCAAAATGGCTCAATTCAATTACTTTAGTTAATTAATGCAGTCAGGAATCACGAAATTAAATGCACTTTGTTAAGTACGTATACCTCAAAAATGAAATATTTAAATTATATGAAGTTCATTCTCTGTACCACATTAATTGTGATTAAAATAAGAATAATAACATAGAGCAATATATATATCTACCGTCTGGACAACTAAAATGAATATTAAATATAATATCAAATACGGTAATAAAATAAGACAATTTATTATTAACAGGAAGTAATAATCTGGTATCACTAATATTGCGTTCAGTGATGAACTAATAACATAAAGCAATTCTATATAAACATTAAGTAATAATCTGGTATCACTAATATTATGTTCAGTGATGAACTAATAAAATAAAAATATGCACGATTATTCGATCTCGGTCAGTGCCTCCAAAATAATTAAGACTGTGATGCTTCTTTGACGAAATGAAGCAACTCCAATGATGGAACACAGCAATAACTTTTATTTAACACTCAAAAAAATGGCGACATACAAACAAAAAGAGAAAACATATTCTCCCATTTAAAAATAAATTACATTCTTCGTGCGAGAGTCGCACGTGGCACTCGAGTCTGGTTTCAAATATTGCCATTCACAAATACCTTAATGTTCATCTATTTAAATTATTTAAACTACAAGATTTTAATATTATTTAAATCTGTTACAATACTGTCGTTTTTGTCACAGTGCGAAAAACATACATGTATTCCTGCAGATTCTTCATTATTTAATTTCTTTACATATAATACAGGGCGATAATATTTGGTAACAACAATTTGCAAGGAGACACGGACATTTACAGTAAAACAGCGCAAAATGCCGCTTCGAAACTAACAGCCTTTCTAAGCTACCGCCCCTTTGAGCTAATAAATTAAATTAACAGTAAATAATAATAAAAAAATATTATGCAGAACTAAAAATAAATTTAAAAAATAATCACTATAAAATACAAGCAAAATTAATTACTACGGTTAAATACAATTTTAATATTAGAATTAAATGTATAAAAATTTTTAAGGAGTCAAAAGTGTTTATCACTATGATGTATTATAAAATAAAATTGAAATAAAATTCATTTATAGAAATTGTGCTATAATACTCATCTATAATTTTAAAAAAGCAGCACAATTTAGAATTTTAAACAAAACTTTCAAAAATTCCTTTTTAAATATTTTAGTATTTTTTTAAAAAATACTCAAAAATTTTTATTTACACCAATAAAAAGCATAAAAATTGCAAGAGAAAATTGCTTGTTTGAAATTTTCTATTAGTTCAGATTTAAAATATTATTTTCTAAAAGAAGTAGCTACAAATTTCCTTACAGCATAGAAAAAGCTAAAAAAATATCCAGCCCTGAAAGCCTGCAATAGCTTTATAATTATTTGGAACGTTAATTATGCTTGATAAATATGCTAAATTTTAAAAATCAATCTCAATTTCAAAAATAAAAATAAAAAATATGTAGAAATTCTAATTTCTGAATTGAGGCGCTACAATCAGCTTTTTCTTGACAATTATACACGCTGCAATAGGCAACCACTGTTAAATTTCTGCAAGTCGTCCCTACTCCTCCGGATGTGATCAAGGTGACAGCCGGCAACGCCTCAGACGAGGGAGAAAACGCGTTTGGGTTAGTCTATTTCTTATAAGGTCCATGTTCCTCGCAAACAAATGCTTTACCTTTGGATACTCCAAACGTGCTGTTGAAACTCTCACCGACAACCACGTGATTTGCGCATGCGCGCAGCAAAAACTAAAACAGAACTCTTTAACTGAACTTTGAAAACTCGTGATGGACGTTTGAGTGAAACATGTCATCCTTCTCTTCTGTGTTACATATATATTTTAGTTTGGTGATGTGATTGTAAATTAAATATTTTATTATCTTAGAAGCCTCTTTTCCGTGAGCAGTGCCGTTGATGAATGTAATTAATAAAAACATTCCCGGATAAGCCTTCGGAACGAGAAAGAAGATCGACTAAAAAGGTAAGCCTTTTTACCTTTATTTTCTAAGAATGATTATAATGTTAATCATATCATGAACACATTACATTTTTTGGCATCCCGTGTCGCGAAGAAAGCGAATTAATTGAAGATTCATATTAATGATTTATGTATTTTGAATTTGAAAGGCACTTATTGAATTCTTAAAGATTTATATGCTTGATTCAGTAAACATGCCAGTAGAAGTTATTACTAAACTAAAGAAAAAGAGAGGTGGTTTGAGAACGTCCATTACTAGAATTCTTAAGAAAATAGAATTAGAACTAGATAAGTCTTCTGTTGATATAAATTTGCTAGGAGAAGACTTGGAACTGTTGAACGATAAGTTTGAATCTCTTAAAATAGCTGATTCTGAAATCGAAAGCATTTTGAAACCAGAAGAATTAGATGAAGATTCAAGCTACAGAAGAATATCGCGAAAGAATTCTGTTGTGGAAATTTAGAGCGAAAAAACGAATTGTTTTCAAACCAAAACTCTACTGTTATTGATACAGATATATCTAATTCTCAATGATCTTCTCAAACACTAGAGAGTACACAGACGAGAAAGTATTAAATTGCCGAAAATATCTATTCCAAAATTTTATGGTGATGTCAGCCAATGGCTTTCATTTTGGAACTGTTTTGATTTGGCAATTCACAAAAACGAATCTTTAGAAAAAGTAGATAAGTTTATTTATTTGAGTGCACATTTAGCAGATTTAGCAGGAACTGCATTAAGTACTATAGAAGGATTTTCACTTTCTTCCGAAAATCATGATTAAGCTATTAATTTATTACAAGATAGATTCGGAAGTAAAGATATGTTGATTAATGCCCACTTGGATAATTTACTGAAAATTAACCCATCGATCACTGACAATTATTCGATCACTGTCAGACTCACATACGCAGTTTAGAAGCATTAAATGTTGCAACTGACACTTACGGAAGTATTCTATGTCCATCATTCTTAAGTCCCTTCCTTCTGATTTAATCCTTGAATATAATAAAGTAGAAAAGGAATGTTTAAAATATGATTTACACAGTTTAATGGGTTTTATGTCTCAGCAATTAATTTCACGGGGAAAAACCGCTTTGCAGTCGAAAGAAGCGGCGTCAATTTTTCCTCCCCCCCTGACAAACAATACGCGAAAGAAAAACGCCAAAGCAAGCTGTCAACTTGGCATGATAAACGGGTACCGGATGTATCGTCTGCCTCGCAGTTGCTGTCTACAAATGAGAATCGAAACTATAAACATTCGAACTGCATATTTTGTGATTCATATCATGAAAGTTCTGAATGTCGGAATGCAATTCGTTTAACCTTAGATGAAAAAAAGCAAAAATTACTGAAGAACGGAGTTTGTTTTAAATGTTTGAAACGGAACCATATTTCCCGCTTATGCAAAACCAAAGTTAAATGTTCCATATGCGGTAAAGCTCATTTTTCAATAATGTGTAATACTGTTAAGAATGATTCTCACGGAAATAATTCTACACACATTATTGGGGATGAAAATGATAAAAAAGACTGTGTTCTGACAAATAAGTCTTGCATGCAGTTATTAAATTTGCAAACTTTAGTAGTAAAACTTCGTGGGGATGGAATCGAAAAATATGCGAGAATTTTAATAGATAGTGGTTCCCAGCGATCCTACATTTCAAAGTATGCAGTTAGTATAATGTCATTTTTCAATAATGTGTAATACTGTTAAGGATGATTCTCACGGAAATAATTCTACAGACATTATTGGGGATGAAAATGATAAAAAAAGACTGTGTTCTGACAAATAAGTCTTGCATGCAGTTAGTAAATTTGCAAACTTTAGTAGTAAAACTTCGTGGGGATGGAATCGAAAAATATGTGAGAATTTTAATAGATAGTGGTTCCCAGCGATCCTACATTTCAAAGTATGCAGTTAGTATAATGTCATTTTTCAATAATGTGTAATACTGTTAAGGATGATTCTCACGGAAATAATTCTACAGACATTATTGGGGATGAAAATGATAAAAAAAGACTGTGTTCTGACAAATAAGTCTTGCATGCAGTTAGTAAATTTGCAAACTTTAGTAGTAAAACTTCGTGGGGATGGAATCGAAAAATATGTGAGAATTTTAATAGATAGTGGTTCCCAGCGATCCTACATTTCAAAGTATGCAGTTAGTATAATGGATTATAAAACAAGTGGTAAAGAAGAATTAATCTATGGTTTGTTCGGAGGAATTGAAAAGAAAGAAACTCATAGTAAATATTTAATTAAAAGGTGATTATCACTGTAATTTTCAGGTTTTGGATCAGGATAAAATATGTACTGATATTACTCAAATTCGTAGAGATACATATCTTACTGAACTGCGAAAACATGGAATTTATTTAACTGACATGCAGAATAAATCTGTAGATTTGATGTATGAAAAATTACCTTTAGAAATTCATGTTCTTTTAGGTGCAGATGTGGCGGGAAAGCTTCTAACAGGGAAGGTTAGACAACTAAAATGTTGGTTATCATGCGTATACACTAGATTAGGATGGACAATGATGAGGAAAACTGAAAAGCGTGAGTTCTCTAACAGTACGAAAACTGTATTGTCACTTCATGTTAATGATGCTAAAATTTCGGATTTATGGTGTCTTGACTCGTTAGGAATAACGGATCCTGCTACAACCCACACAAGAAAGGAAATTGATGAAATCGCTAAAACATATTTTCGTCAGTCATTAAAGAAAGATAGCGAGGGTAGATATCAGGTCTCTCTTCCTTGGTTAGAAGGGCATGAGGTTTTAACTGACAATAGATTATTAGTAGAGAAAAGGTTAAAATCCTACGTCAAAAATCTTCAGTCAAAAAACTGTCTGAAAGAGTATGAAAATATTTTTAACGAATGGGCTGAAGAAGGTATTATAGAATCTGTTGAAGATAAGAATACCGAAAACTGTCATTACTTACCACACAGGACTGTAATTAAGGAAAATTCAACCACAAAGATTAGACCTGTGTTCGATGCCTCATCGAAGGAAAGGAATGGTGTGTCCTTAAATGACTGTTTGGAAAAGGGCCCAAATTATTTGGAATTAATACCGAGTATTTTAAACAGATTTCGCCTAGGTAAATATGGGGTTATCTCAGATATACGTAAGGCCTTTTTGCAAATAGGTGTGTGTCCTCGAGATAGAGACTTTCTTAGATTTCTCTGGTGGGAAGAAGAAGATTCCGAAAAATTGAAAATATATCGACATAAGCGCGTTGTGTTTGGCGTTAATGCCAGTTCTTTTTTTCTCGCCGCCACACTGAATTATCATCTCGAGAATGTTCCTGAACACTAACAAGAGGTAGCTAAGAAATTATGTGAAACAATGTATGTTGACAATTGTGTGGCCAGCGTTGTTACTATTGAAGAACTAAACACTTTCATTAATGTGTCGAAGGAAATTATGTCGACTGCTAAATTTGATTTAAGGGGATGGTGTGTTACAATGAACCTAATGGTGTAACTTTGAAAAGAAATCCTTGCAGTGAAGACTTCGATAAAACCGTATCAGTTCTGGGGTTGAAATGGAATTTATCAAATGATACTTTGTCCTGTGACTTTAAAGATAGTTCTGTGAAACAGCCTGTCAGCAAAAGGAATATATTGTCAATAGTACACAGGATTTTTGACTCGAATGGATTTACAGCTCCTGTTACTCTGATTCCTAAGCCAATGCTTCAAGAATGCTGGAAACAGAAGATTTCATGGGATAACAATTTACCTAAAAGCATTTCTGACAAATTCGAAAGTTGGAAAAATAAATTGCACAATTTGGAAAAAATAGCTATACCCAGAAGAATTTTTGCTGACTTCGAAAGAATTTCCGATTTATCTTTACACGTGTTTTGTGACGCGAGTAAATCTGCTTATACCACATGCATATTTATGCGAAGCTGTAATGAAAATTCCGTTACATGTCAGCTCATCTCAGCTCGATTCAGAGTGGCACCTATCAAGCCGATTTCCATACCACGACTAGAGCTCTTAGCTTGTACGATTGGCGCTAGACTGGCACATCGTGTAAAGGAAGATTTGAGACTAGAAACCTTGCCTATTTATTATTGGAGTGATTCCATGGATGCATTATTTTGGATCAAAAAGAAGGAAAAATGGGCCGTTTTCGTTCACAATAGAGTGAAAGAAATCCGTACTCTAAGTAATCCAAACGACTGGAATTATATTCCTGGAACGCTAAATCCAGGGGACCTCCCTTCCCGAGGATGCAGTCTGGAAACGTTAGTCAAATCGAAATGGTGGGAGGGTCCAGATTGGTTGAGAAATGATCCAGAAAAATGGCCTACCTCTGAAATTGTACCGAATTTTGACATTATAAGCTGAAAGAAAGAAGACAATAATTTCTGCAGTTAATTCGAATGCTATGACTGAAGTTAATTTTGATAAGATTTCTTCGTACAATACCATTCTAAAGATAATATCTTGGATCTTCCGTTTTGTTAAAAATGTCAGACTAAATCCTAATGAAAGAATTTTTGGAACAATTACAGCGGAAGAAATTAAAGGAGCCGAATTAACTCTTTTGAGATTAGTGCAGAGTGAATCATTTCCTTGATTAGATGACAAAAGATTACGTGTACTTCAACCAATGATTGATTCTAACGGAATCCTTAGGGTTAAAACCAGAATTCTGAGAGGAGATGATACAGAGAATTTTCGATTTCCTATTATTCTTCCTTCAGATCATCCTATTGTAGCAAAATTAATTAGAGCTAAACATGAAATGAACAATCATGCAGGAGTACAATTTTTAATATCGGCTTTACGAGAACAATATTGGATTTTGAAAACACGAAAGACTGTCAAGAAAGTTATAAGAAGCTGTGTTGTACGTCAGAGGTTCGATGCTAGTTCTTCGAAAACACCCATTGCTCCTCTCCCTGAAGACCGAGTAAGAGAAGCAGCAGTCTTTGAGATTGTAGGTGTTGACTTGACTGGACCGTTGATATTGAAGAGAAATCAAAAATCATGGATAGTGATTTTTACCTGTGCTGTTTTTCGCGCAGTACATTTGGAATTGATTTTCTCGCTATCAACTGAAAATTTTCTGCAAGCGCTGAGACGTTTCATTGCTAGACGTGGAAGACCACACACCATCTATTCCGACAATGGAACGAATTTCAAAGGAAGTGATAGATTACTCAAAAGCTTAAATTGGGATAAAATCTTAGAACATGCTAGTATCCACAGGATCACATGGAGATTTCTTTCGCCATCAGCTCTTTGGTGGGGAAGATTGGTGAAGCGATTAATAGGAGTCCTGAAAAGAATCCTTCGCAAAGTTTTAGGACGATCATCTCTGAATCATGAAGAAATGATAACAATTTTGTGTGACTGTGAAACAATAATGAATAATCGTCCATTGACGTATGTCTCGGAAGATGTTGAAGATTTATCTCCGATCACACCTTCCACGTTTCTCCATGAGATTCGACAAATTGGAGTTCCTGATCTGGATAATACAGATGCGAAATCTTTAAACAAAAGGCTTGTTTATCGACAAAAACTTTTGCAAAATCTACCTAAAAGATTTCGAATCGAATATCTCGGACAGTTACTGCAAAATTATGAACATGTAAAAGTTTCACAACCTCTGAAAATAGGAGATCTAGTTTTAGTGTCCGATGACAATAAGAAGCGAACAGACTGGTTATTGGCGAAAGTAACCGAGATTTTCAAATCTTGGGATGGATAGTTAAGGTCAAGACTAAGCTTGGAGAAGTTTTGCGACCAACCAAGCGTTTGTATCCTTTGCAGTTAACATCATCAGATGATGAACAATCTAAATTTAGAAATGAGACAAGCAGCTCTTCTGATGAAACAGAGACTTACTGTGATCCTGATATTCGTAATGACTTGCCTCAAGATCTTAAGAGCGAAAAGATTCCATCGATGACTACAAGAAGTGGTCGAATGGTAAAGCCTGTTCAAAGGTTACAGTTTTAAATTTGATTTTTCAGCAAATTTAAAAGTGGGAGTATGTTAATACTCTCACCGACAACCACGTGATTTGCGCATGCGCACAGCAAAAACTAAAACAGAACTCTTTAACTGAACTTTGAGAACTCGTAACGTTTGAGTGAAACATGTAATCCTTCTCTTCTGTGTTATATATATATTTTAGTTTAGTGATGTGATTGTAAATTAAATATTTTATTATCTTAGAAGCCTCTCTTTTTCCGTGAGTAGTGCCGTTGATGAATGTAATTAATAAAAACATTCCTGGATACGCTTTTGGAACAAGAAAGAAGATCGACTAAAAGGTAAGCCTTTTTACCTGTATTTTCTAAGAATGATTATACTGTTAATCATATCATGAACACATTACACGTGCAATCGTGTACAGAGAGCAATCCATCTGATGATAATACCCAAGACGACCGATCTAATCTTATTACTGAATTTTACGGACTCAAAACTCAGTTTGAAGCCATTCAACAGCAGAAAATTTTTCTAAAACGGACTGGAGCTCCCCTGGATACTTCTGGATACCAACAACTGGACCTAGTGGGTAAGACACTGTTTAATAAGATCAACGACATTGCAAACCGACTTAATGTACAGATATTCCAACTCCCTGCCAGCTTACAAGAATTTTAGCAATTATTAGAAAGCGAGAAAATTGCCAAAATGGCCGCCGAAAAAGAAGTTCTTCTGCGTAAGGAGAAACTCAAAGACAACTTGAAACCTGTTTCTCGCACGCATAGCGTAAAGAAACAAGCGGATAGACCAGTTTCGACTCCTTCGGCTCAAGTTACCATTACTGCCTCCAGCAGAAAAAGACTGCGAGCGTAGATTCGGAGGGCTTTATTACCCCCGCATCACGCAAACAGGGAAAAACTAGAGAAATCATTACAATTGATGATAGTAACCCTACTGATGTAATTACAAACTCAAAAAATATTGCCTCTAAAAACAAATATGAGAAAATTATAGAAAGCCTCTTGGACAGCGGTCGCAGTCCCGCCAAGGGAAGCTCTACCATCACCCCCCTGCTAACGGGGGAACTTCAGGAGAAGAAACTAGTTCGGCGCAGTCACAGAGCGCTCCTTCCCTCCACAGCAACCCTCCATTCCGGCTATTCATATTAAGAGCAGCAAACAGTGGAGAACGCAGATGACTTTCCTGCGAGAAATTGCCCCTAATATCAAGTGCATTCTCACTGAACCTTTTTTAAAATTATTTGTTCAAACAGAACTAGAATTTAGGGAGGTTACACGACTTTAATTCAAGACTTTTGATCTAAAGCAGGACAGGCCTATCAAAATTGTTATCAGAGGCCTTCCTAAAGAAACTGAAATCGAGGACATCAAAAATGAAGTGGAACTATGGGGTTTCCAAGTGCATAGGTGCGCCCGGTTGAATAAACTGCGCACTAGACACCCTATGCCACTTGTTTACATACAAGTCCGACCTCATGCCTTCATATACCAACTGTACAGTCTCACCGATATGTGGGGCGCTGAGGTCAAATTTGAGGCTTACAGAGGCCGTAAATACCCTACTCAATGCTTTAGGTGCCAAGGATTTTTTCATTTTTCTGAAACTTGCACCCTTAACATCCGTTGTGTGAGATGTGCTGGCCCACACTGGGCAAAAGATTGCACATTAAGTGACGATCAACCTGCTTGCTTTTGCAAATGTAGAGGTAGTCACATAGCGTGCTTTAAATCTTGCCCTCATTACCCAGGTAATAACAAAAAGAGCTAAAAAAAGAATAGCTCCCCCGGTTACTCAAGTAGAAAATGGAGACTCCGAAGATGTTTTCTCCTCTACTTTAAAATGCCTAACTGAAATCTCCCGCGATCCTGCGGTAGAGAGGCATATTCTACTAAAAGCCTTCCAAAGGGCTCTGCCAAAGCTTAGGCAGGCAAACGCTCTTACGAGGGCCTTTCTAATTTATGAGAGCTATATTATGCTTTCAAATTGCGATTTCTCGGCTATTTTAGACACGTGTCTTAAGTTTTTCAGAGCTGTAATCTTTTACAACGGCCTTAAATTCAACTGTTTAAGACAAATTTCAATTACCAACAGAGAACTTACCATGTGCACATGGAATGCAAACGGCCTCAAAGATTTTATTGTAGATCATGATCTTGACATGTTATTAGTCCAAGAGACTCATCTTACCCCAGGGAGAACTCCCAAATTTGGGAATTATGACATGTACTCGACTGACAGGGTGTCATTAGCCAGGCGTGCAAGTGGTGGCACCTGTATGTACGTGAAGCGTTCGATTAACCATCACATGATACCCCCTCCTGATTTAAGTATTTTGGAAGCGACAATTATCAAAATTTTAATCCAAAATTCTCCCTCACTAACAGTCATCTCGGCGTACCTGCCTCCACTTTCAACTGTACGTGGAAGAGGTACTTTTCCTGTCCATATTCAAAGAAGCGAGAGCTGTGGCTTCAAAACCAATTTTCTATCCGGGTGTCGGACTCCCACCTGAGACTAAATCCAAAATTAAGCAGCGGAACCTTTTGCGAAAATTTTCGCAAAGGTCACGTGAACCCAGTATCCGCGCCAATTTCGCACAATTTAGAAAGAGATAAGGACTGAAACCCGTCTCTTCAAACAGACGGAGTGGAAACACTACATTGAGTCCTTAACGACTGAAGACAATTCGATTTGGCGGGCTGCCGCTCAAATACGCAAACAATCCAGACACATTCCACCCCTTCAAACGGCCGATGACGCACGCATGGCTTACACAGACACTGAAAAGGCAGAAGTCTTAGCCGACAGTGTTGTTACTCAATTCACTCCTAATAACGACGCCTACTGTAACCGCCCGGTTACGCAAGGGCGCATACATTCACGTGTTGAAGAGTTTTTAACACAACCTTTCACGCCTGAACTTAGGCCCACTGATCCTAAAGAGGTGATGCAATACATCAATAGACTGAAACCCAACAAGACTCCAGGCATAGATTCTATCTCTAATCCCATGATTAAAAATTTCCCTGTAATGTTTATTGTTTGGATTACGGTCCTTATTAATTTTATTCTAAGGAGAAGCTACTTGCCCGACCGCTGGAAAATTGCAACTTCGTCCCCATTAAAAACCGGGGCAAAATCTAAACTTACCCGTCAACTACAGACCAATTAGTCTGCTTTCCTCACTCTCAAAAGTATATGAATATATCTTACTTAATCGCCTGAATGAATTCTGTCGAGATAAAAACTTAATCATCCCGGAACAATTCGGCTTCTCACCTGAACACTCCACGGTACACCAGTTACTCCGTGCAGTGATGTTCATTCAGGAAGGCGACAGGGTTTGGCATGACGGACTTATTTACAAGCTCATGCGACTTGGTTTTCGGCTCACATCATTAAAATTATAAACTCGTACTTGGCCAAACGGAGTTTCCGCTTGCGAGTTAACCACGAATTCTCCTGTCCCCGCTGGATGTCCTCAGGGCAGTCTTGTCTCACCTCTGCTCTTCAATATATATATTAATGACGTGTCTAAGATACCTAGTATCGATCTAGCCTTATATGCGGACGATACGGCCATCCTAACTCAACATACCAACATCACCACGGTAATCTCTACATTACAGAGTTACCTTTCAGCCTTAGAACTCTGGCTCGGACTGTATAAAATCAAAATTAATGTCGCTAAATTTGCTGCCACTTTATTCATTCGAAGAAACATCCCTCGTTTAGATAATCTAATTTTCTTCGGTGAAACTATTCCCTGGGTTACTGCTTACAAATACCTGGGTGTTTTACTAGACTCAAAATTAACTTGGCAACTTCACATTCAAAAAATTATTGCGAATGCGAAACTGTGAAAGCCAACCTGCGCCCCTTTTTCGCTAAAAATAGCGAACCGTCACTTGACAAGATCTTGCTTTATAAATCTATCATAAGGCCTATTCTCACTTACGCGAGTACCATCTGGGGCTCAGCTGCTCTGACTAACCGTAAACATGTCCAAATTTTTCAATAAAAATTTTTACGGCAGATATTAAACGCTCCATGGTTCATAAGGAACGATGACATTCATAATGACCTCAAAATTATGCCCATTAATCGCTTTATACAGCGACTTTCGGAAAGATTTTTCAAAAACATCCATCTTGTTGGAAATCCAGTATTCCGGTATATGATCCTGCGGTTGCCTCTTCTAAAAAGCGACTCAGAGCAATCTTATGCTCAACTACCTTTTAAACGGCGCCGGTATTGGAATACAGACGCCCAAGTGGATGCTTACCTTTCGTTCCTAAACCCCAACCGCCCCGGCGTTAACAATGCGTACGGGCATCGACCGGAGGAATCCTGTTTTTTAACTCTTTAAGAAAAGTCTTCTAACGTTTCTTTACCAAGGGACAACTTATCTCCGCAGCCGCACGCGACTGCATTTAATTTCTCAATAACTTCTTAAAAGCTTCTTTTCCACTCGCTAAACGGGTTGCTTTCTACCTCCCTAAGGCGGCCTTTAAACGTCGCACTAAATAGCGACCAAAATTTTCTTCTCCTCCATCAGCTGTATCACACTGAACTGCTACTAGAACCCACCCAACAGGTTTACCTCCAGCCCTTTTTGCCCAACTCTCCGGATTGCTTGTCCTAAGGATTTTATTTTACTGTTGATATCAGAAATTAAGGAAATGTATTGCACCTTTTTATTCTTTTCAAAATTTTTTGAATGTTGACTCCTCTCTCAAAATTTATTCCTGGCTCTTTTTATACACGAAATTTAATTTAAAGACTTTCTATGAGTTTTACCTTTTTCTCATGCGGAAGGCATTATCTGAAAAGCTTTTATTTTTATAATTAGGCTTCAAAATTTTCCCTTATTAGATGAACCCCTCTTTTGATGTAATTATTTTATCTCTAATGATGTGGAGTTAAAGGCCAAGCCTAGCCGTAAATTAATTCCCTTGAGCCTTGATCCTTCCATCCACTTGGGCGTCCGTGTGTGTATATACCGGCGCCGTTTAAATGGCAATTGAGCGTAATCAGGTTGTGAAATAGCGCTGGGTCGCTTTTTTGAAGAGGCAACCGCAGGATCGTATACCGGCAAGGTATTGTAATGCGGGATTTCCAACAAGATGGATGTTTTTGAAAAATCTCTCCGAAAGTCGTTGTATAAAGCGATTATTGGGCATAATTTTGAGATCGTTATGAATGTCATCATTCCTTACGAACCATGGAGCGTTTAATATCTGCCGTAAAAATTTAGATTGAAAAATCTGGACGTGTTTACGGTTAGCCAGAGCAGCTGAGCCCTAGATGAGACTCCCGTAAGTAAGAATAAGGCTTATTATTGATTTATAAAGCAAGATCTTGTTGTCAAGTGACAGATCGCTATTTTTAGCGAAAAAAGGGTGCAGGTTGGCTTTGGCAGCTTTCGCATTCGCAATGATTTCCAATCAAATGAAATAGAGCCAATATCGTTCAAACCAAGAAAAGTAGTAAGTGATGAAACATCTACATCTACATCTACAGTGTAATAAAACAACATAGGCCCTCTTTCAGAACTCCAGTACTGCAGCAGTTCTTCATGAAACTTACCAATACAAATCTTGTTTAATCACTAAGGAAATTTTTAATCATTCTCCTCGTAGAAAAATGCTACTTTACTTCCTGATTATGAAGGCTGAAAACATTTTCCAGTTCGCCCCCTAGCACATCTCAGATAGTGCCTCTAGGATATACATCCTCTAACTAAATGTCTCTAACTAAATATCTCTAACCTCTAACTAACCTCTACCAAAGAATGTCTATGTAAAGAAAGAAAGTTGGATTGGATTGGATTGGATTATTCAGTTTTGGCAAAGCACACGAGGGCTATCTGCCTAAAGGGAGGGATGCCTTTCGTGGAGGACTTTCCAAGGGAAACTGGCTCGTATACACGTTACACATGGGGAAAACCACGAAAACGCCCATGCAGCCAGCCCGTTCGCGGGATTCGAACCTCGGACCGAACTACCAGTGTTCAGCGTCTTTACCGCTCGGCCGCTGGTGGGCCCAAAGAAAGAAAGTTTCACAGAAGTAATGTAAACCAGTTTGCTATTATGCCGCGGGAAAAAGGAGGGAAAATTCGCCAAGGGATTTGGCAACGGAACCTGGCAACAAGAATTTCCCCCTCCGCGGAGGGTATAGGAAATTGAGGAACACATGTAAGAAGAAGAAACGTTCTTTGACTTTTCGCGATAATTTAAACTCTGATTTTTGTACATTTTTTTCCTCAAAATAACTAATCCATTAATTAATTTACATGCATGAAAAAATATTTCAATTTTCTTTAAAGAAATTTTAAACGATATTCGTATTATGAACTCTCGATAAATGTGACCTTCGAACTTCGACGCCAGCTTCGAGCTTTGGCGACAGATATTTCGTGCACAGCTGTTTCCCTCTACATTGGGCCGGAGCCACTCCTGTTGCAGAGAAGTTTTCCTTCTTAACAATAAATATTCTTTCGCTGTACTATGATTACGATTGTGCAGGATGTACACTGCGCCAAAAAGGGGGGGGTTATCTCCCATTCTACAGGGCCGAATGACGAAATTCAACTTGCGTTTTTCATTCTCGAAAGCGCGATTTAGGATATGAATTAGATTTATATCTAGCATTATTCTAATATACGTATTTTGACACAAAATCGGACGTTTTCTGAAATAACATAATAATATTTTTCAATATTTTGATTCTATAACTCAAATTACGCCTAACTACCAAGTTTTGTAAAAATCGCACGAGTAGTTTTTAAAAATTCAGCTCTCAAAATTTTAGTTCCTCAATGTTAATTGAGTTTGGTACATATTTACTAGTATCTCTTTTTTTTATTAAACTTATTTGATTCTTCCTTTCACATTTATGTGAAAAGGTAGGAACGATGTGAATTTTTTCCGGTCCTGCACAATGGAAGGGAAAGGAAAATTGGTTGCCATATATTAAGAAGTTCGACAAGTGAGTTATTCTTGGTGCAAACTGAGAAAAAGACGCCAAGATAAATTTGCGAATTTCTCCGTAAATTTCGCACCAAATTTTACAAAATTTAACATTTAGGGATAATTTGAATCGTAGAATAGAAATATGGAAAAAATTGGTATGTTATTTCAGAAAAGTCTCATTTTGTGTCAAAATGCCTATGTTAGAACAACGCTATATATAAATCTAATATATATCCTAAGTAAAGCTTTCGACACATGTAAAATGCAATTTGAATTTCATCAATCGGCCCAGTAGAACGGGAGATATAGAACTGTTCCCCCCCTTTTTTTTGCACAGTGTACACGTTTAAGCTCATTTTCATGTTCTTCAACCCATTCCATTACCTATTTTGAAGTATGAACTGAACATTTTTTTAGACACAAAGTTTGGATGTGGTCTATTTGTAGTTAACAGCATATCAAGAGCAATCAGAGTTTTGGAGACTTCCATGATACCATAGTCCAAACTGAAACCAATTCCTATAATTCACTTTGGATATCAGAAAGTCCAGATCAGGGGTTCTCAACAAGGGGTGAATTTTCCCCTGGAGAAGACGCCTTTTATTTGGCTGTTAATTATTTAGTTCATTTTATGAATATATATATATATATATATATATATATATATAAAAAAAAAAAAAAAAAAAAAAAAAAAAAAAAAACCACTTTTTTTTCAAGTTTTGGTATTTTTTAACATTTTTCATATCTTTTTGTTGTTTAATTTGTAAAAATAGATTAAAAAATAATCGAAATCGAAATAAATGTATTTTTCGAGTTTGGCAAAGGAGGAGGGGAATAATTTTCTAACAATAACGAAAGTAGTGCATGGAGCAAAAAACATTGAGAACCACTGGTCTAGCTCATAAATATACTCCCGAAGGAACCTTCTCAGAATTTAAAACAAACAATGAAGTGGGATTTATTACTAAACAATATGTTTTGCAATTAGTACTGCTCATGTTATATGATTCTATAACCACCTGAAACCAGTGAAGTGGGATTTATTACTAAACAATATGTTTTGCAATTAGTACTGCTCATGTTATATGATTCTATAACCACCTGAAACCAGCATTTAGATGGATGCTGGCTATTAATGCTTTTGCTATAGTTACTAGACTGTGAATATTGACCCTCTGATGCATCTGATTGACAACTGTAGAAACATTCATAAGAATGTTAAGTTGTGCAATAATTTGAGTAATCATTGTTTCATATTTTTGGCTGCAATACTCAAAGATATTTTTTTCAGACAGATAAACAGACAAAATAGACAGATGTCTTGTTTTGCATTTGCTAAGTCTTTCTGCCCCGATGGGTCAAAAATCAAGCTTAGGTGTGAAGGAAAGGTATATAGAAAGGGGGACAATTTCATGAGACTAAAAAGGAACTTCGTACATTTTGTACAAGTTCAAAAAGCTAACACTTTCTCTTATCTTGTCAGTTACAAGGTTACAGTTACAGAAACTAAATGAACACAGTTCTTCATTTGCATTTGCATAGGTATAAGCCTGGATGTTATGGCACCAATACATCAAATAAAAGAAAACTCTTTATAGGAAATACAATCAGCCAGATTTGCACCAGCAATTTGTAATCTTTTGAACTACACTTATTTGCAACATATAATTCTCGATATTTGCAGTCAGTCCCTTAAATCATTCTGAAAATTAAAACTTTACACCATTTTGCTTTTGATGAAATTCAAAATCATTCAGTATTCCCAAATAGAAATGCATATGATGGCTTGAAATTTGGAAAGCTATCTTTATAAAGCATTTCAGTTTTGTTATCCAATTCCTGTAGGTTTCTAGTCACTGTGAGAGTATGCTGTTTGTCTTCATGGTATTGACAATTTGCTTCCTATCAACATACAGCAGGTATCATGGAATTTTGCAGCACCATTTGCTGCCTTCAGTAGTTTGACTTCATTCATACGATGATTCCTTCTTTAACAGAATCCTCATGAAACCACATACTGCACATTCTACTACTACCTTGGCTTTGCCAAAATGAGAGTCCAGCTTGCTTTGGTTAGCATTTGATTATGAAGTAAATAATAAAAAAGACACAAAAATATAGATACTGATTGCCTAAGCTTTAATTATTTAGGACAGACAGTCTAGTGACAATGGCATCAATAAGATAGCCTAGTATACATGGCTTCCATAAATGATATTTCCATAGAAACAGTAACTGCTGCTATTATTCAAATAATAATAAAATGCTGATATATAATTATCAAGTTTTAAACAGGAAATTAATGATAATAACCATGAACTTGTAGAGAAATAAATATACTTTTGAAGATACAATCATTTAAGGATCAGTGAGTGGCCATCATCCCTATAGTGCTTAAAAAGCCCATTAAGGGAAAAAAAAAAAAAAAAAAAAAACACCTTTATTGAGCTCACACCGGCATATCAAATATCTCATTATTATATTTATTGAAAAGGAAGAACAGATAAGAACAGTAACCATATCTCAAGAACCTGTGAACAATGTGCTAAAAGTAAGAATAACCCCCCAAAAGCTCCTGAGCATCCATTCATGAAAGGAACCAAAAGAAAACTAAGATTAAATAAAATTTTACATAAAAGTCCTTAATAGGGCTGTATTTTTGCAACCACTGGCTATAGACATATACTTCCATTTATAAAAGTGCTTCATATGATGTAAAGATTAATGTTTTTGTATTTTTAAATTAAAAAGATATTTATTTTGTATAAAATACAAATTTTTTACATGTTCTGCCAATCTCTATACCTGCATTAAACAGAGGACTTCTATTAAGGGCAGGTATGTTAAATCCTACTGCTAATTCTTCTGTCACGGTTTTCCAAGTTTTTAATTTGAGCAGGTTGTTGGTCAAATGTATCAAATAAAAGTTCAAACAGTTTCAAAGACAATCTTTGCCTCTGATTCAGTTATTTGTTCCAGACTAGTTTGTAGTTGCAAGGCTTAGTGAGCACTGCCTTTAATTAACAGCAATGTTTTGAGCAATTTCTTTCTTTTTCCGGGTGGTCTCGATGCAGTAACCAACAGCTTATCTACCTAAAAGGTGGTGCAAAGCAAGTCCTGTAAAGCATCCCATTACGTTTTTACTAATCTCCTAACCAAACCACTTCCTCCAAGAACAGACTTGTAGATTTGAAATGTCAGTAGTTTGAACAAATTTAGCAATTCAAATAATATCAAAAGGCCAATGGCCATCTTAAGTACACAAATAATTGTTCAAAATATGTATATCACAGCCCTTATAAAAATACTTATTCCAACTCAGTCTGAAATGCAAAATGATTTCCAAGTACATACCATTTTCAGTTTTATTTAGTTGGTGTAGTCCATATAAATGTAGAAAATTTTAAGGTTTTGTACTCAAAACTTGATAGTTGGTCTTATTAATATCTATAATAGTTTAATAAAAATGTGAAAATTCAAATCACAAACAGGGTTCAAGTATGTAGCATTACTACTTAAGAATTTCAGATTTAAAATCTGATTCTCTGCAGTCTCACCCCACCAAAGAACTTTTAAGCCCAAGATAAACTATTATCTGGGAAGTCAGATGTGACAGTTCCTTCTGAATCCAATTCTTTTATTATAAAGACAAGCTAGGCCTTGACATCCACTCTCTTACTTAATGGGCTGTATAATCACATGTTTATCATTATGGTCAAACTAATGTTTAATAAGCATGAAAAAATTGCATTCTGTGGCAACATATATGATTCTGCCTTTTTCAATACATATGTAGAACAGTAGTATAGAATGCTACTTTCTGAACATATGTTAACTAAGTCTCAATGTAATAAAGTGCTTTCAGTATTGCTATCCAATATTGTTCAACAATGACTGAACATGCAATAAATTCAAAATTAAATAATATGTAAAAATGAATTTTTTCCCCCAGCATTTGTGACGCAAGCTGTATGCATGGATAAGATAATTATTCCCTTCTGTGGAGAAATCTTTTTACAATGCAAATAAAGTATTCAAAGCAAATCAATAAATAATATCATTAATTAAATTATAGATAATGAATAATAGCAGCTAATAATAAGAAAATGAATAAATAACAAATATTAATATTCAAACAGATTTTAGTTTATTCACTAATTGTTCAACAAAGAAAAAAAATTACATCTGTTTCTAAAAGCAAGCTTTTAAGTAAATCATAGCAGATAAACAAACATAATACATTATCAATTAAAATTATTGGTGGCCAGCACCTTTCAATTGATGGTAAATTATAAAAATATACAAGTTGAGCACAAAAGTATTAAATTAAATACAACTGTGACCATTTTTAAGATAAAGCCCACTCTCACATTAATTTACTTAAAAGGAATGATATCAACAAAATATATAATGCTTTAAATATCATTGCACCATGTAACAAAATATGTTTAGTATTTATTTTTGATTAAAAAATATTGCATATTCTATGGATTTGGTTCATCATGAAAATATGCCCACCGCACATTTACATTTAACAAGAATTTTAAAAAATACTTTGAGGATATTAAATCAGATTATAAGTAAACACAAGTATCTTCTTTGAAGAAGTTTTTTAGAAAATAAAAAATTAAGCTTAACATATATATCTTAATAAAATATTCATTTATATTCTCAGAATTTAATCAAATAATATATTTAATGGTAGAATAAATATATTCTGTGGTAATTCTAGAAATTATTAGCAAATTTAAATGCTTATGTATATATATCTATATATAGATATGAGACAGATATAGATACATTTACATAACTGTATATAAATCATATATATATATGAAACAGCTGAGAAATTTCAAATTAAGATGATATATATTATAATCATCACTTTTATCACTTTTAATTTTGATTTAATTTTTATCTTGTGATTATAAGCAGATATTTGTAAAATGAAATATATTTTTTACTTAAGAATCTATTGAATTAGTCCTCATAAGTTCTTTATAACAATGACGACACACAGGAACAGGCCTTCTGTGATAGTGACCTTTTAATGGTATCCTTTTATCAATGCAGCGAATGCAAAATACATCACCACAACTCCAACAATGAAACTAAAATGGAGGAAAAGATAAACAAGAACAATTAGTATTAATATATGTTAAAAGATAAGTAAAGAAAATGTAGTGAGGGGAAAAAAATTAAAGAATAACTCGGTAAAAATTGTGCTAAAAATCTGACATTGAACGGCTGAACTGCATAAAACCCAAGACTCTTCTATCATCTTATGCGTAATGTGAATAATACGACTGTATGACATAACAAACAAATGTTATCCCAAAACAGATGCAAATAAAGCACTTTTGTTTGCTTTTGGATTAAAACTGTTAAGTAAATAGTTATGAATTGCCAAAATGCAATTTGAATACAACAGCCTGTATTGAACATCGTGACTACAGGAAACAATATTTTTACTTCTTGTGATCCTACAAATGAATCAGATGAAGTTAGCTAAAAGCATAAAATACTTACAAAATCTTGTGTGCTGGTACTATTTTTAGTGAGATATGGCCTACTACAATGTAAAGAAAATATGAAAATTTTGCCAATTCCTTCAAATTATAAAAATATAGTCTAAATTGAACTGCTAAATTCTTTAGCAGTGCTAATTATCAGTATACACTAATGAGTTCACAAAAGAGTCCTTCAAATTATGTTTTTGGGTTTTTTTAAATAATATTTAGACAGGAAAAAATGACTGCAATGAAAATTTTTTATTATATCATCTTCACTTACTGCCACTTCTCCACATTTCTTCAAAAATACCATTAACTAAAAAAAATTTCTCTTTGTTTCCGATATCTGAACACCTCAACTTCATAGCAAGCATCATAAAGTTTAGTTAGCGTCCACTATATTGGTGATATATCATGAGGCTAGTAACTAAAGACATGTTGTTCTGCGAAATTTTGTCCCACTTCTATTACTCACTAAGTTAAACCTGAATTATATTAGTGTGTGAGTGATTTCTCAAGGTGCAGTGTGTTGATAGTCATTCAGTGATGGAAGGCAGAAAATAATAAATAATGATTCGCTGGGTTGGCATTAGTGCCAAAATGAAATTAAGAAGCATTATTCTCCGCATGTTTTATTATGGAAACATAGCAAACTTGCAAATGTAAAACATTAAAAAAAAAAGAAGAAGAAGGCTGTTGGTCCAGATTTTGGACCTTTATACTGTACATGTGATGACCATGCATGCACAGTTTAGCCAAGCAGCGTGCAACACTTCTCTCTCCCATGACTTACATGAGAAGAGAAGAGGTTGATAGTAACAAAAGTAAACCACTGTATGTCAGCATAATTAATGATACATATGGTTCTATTTCTTTTTTGTGTAAACTTTTTGTTTGTTCGTGTGTTAATAAAGTGTTTGTGCTATTAAACGTCTGCTATATAAAATCTCACACTCCATTCACGTTCTACATTAAGTAGGAAATATATACATTTAGAACTCACGCAGAAGTATGTATGACAGTGGTGTCAGAGAAGGAGGATATAAGTGATTCTTTAAAGTTCACAAGTAAATGTGTAAGTGAGTCTCCAGAAAGGTAAGAAATACTTTTTTTCATTCATTTTGTTGTAAAGTGAAATTCAAATGTAACAAAATGGCTGAAGAGCTAACAAAATTTAAGAAAGAACAGAAAGTTATTTGTTCAGCCATTACCAAAGTAACAAGTTCTATTGAATCCTTAATAACAGCAGGTAACATTGAAGACCTAAAAAAATCATTGGAAAATTTAAAAGGAAAAGCAGTAGCTTTGAAAGAATTAAATAAATAAATTAAAACTTTAATTGATGTTAATGACATTGAAACCGAAGTCGAAAGTGCCTTGCACTACGAAGAAAAGATTGCAAAATAGAATTTCAGAGGCACAAAATTATTGAAGGAAAAAGAAATTATCAATAATTCACTAGTTTCCAATGGTTCTTCTAATGACAATAATAATTAACCTATTATTTCTGGTGTTAAATAAAAGTTCTGATTACAATGTTAAATTGCCAAAAATTATGATCGATAAATTTTATGGAAACGCTGAAGTATGGCAGACATTTTACAATACTTTCGACAAGGCAATAAAACAAAATGAAAAACTTTAAAAGTTGATTAATATAATTACTTGCTTAGCCTGTTAGGCGGTGCAGCTTTAAAAACAATAGAAGGATTTTCACTATTACCAGAAAATTAGCACTTTATATTCTTAAAGATAGATATGGCTGAAAAAGATCTTATTAATTCGTACATGCATAAACTATTAAATTTATGACCTGTCCGAAGTTCTAATGATATTCATGCTTTGAGAGAATTATATGACACATGTAACATACAAGTAAGATTGCTAAATTCAATAGGAATCAAACTGAATCATATGGAAGTTTACTTTATCTTTATTAAGGAAATGTATTCCTCAGGATATAACTCCTGATTTTCCTCGTCAAAAGCAGATGAAGAAAATTTTAATGTCGAAGACCTCATGAAATTTCTAAAAGGAGAAATCGAAAGTCACGAACAAACTTTAATAATTTATCTTATTCTAAGAGTTACGCGAATTCTCTCGAAAAGCATTCTTGACCCAATGAAAAATGAAAGTTTCCACACTCGTAATTCACTCAACTCCAGAATTTATTCATTTGGCGTCAGCTATTCCCCTAATGTAAGCATCACTGCAGCTCTTCAAATTTTTTCTTGCTTATTTCGTGGAAGCGAAAATCATGTTTCGAAGAAATGCATTATATCCCCAGAAGACAGAAAAAAAAAAAAAAAAAAAAAAAAAAGTCAGTTTAAAAGATTCTAATGGGTGCTTTCATTATTTTGAAACAAAGTTGCTTTCTTTGTTTTGAAACAAAGAACTATAGAACAAAAAATTGCCGTTCTCAATCAAAATGCTCATAACGTAATTCTAAGTACCATAATATATTGTTGCATGAAGATTAATAAGGAAGAAATTAAGAATAATTCTAGCATTGTAATAGCAAAGATTTCTTCTAAATATTTTAGTGTGAATCAAGAAGGTAAGGAATTAATCGATGACTTGCCAACTGTTAAACTTATTTGTGATGGTGAATTAATTAATGCAGCAGCAGATACAGGCACATAATTAACTATTGTTAAGACTGCTACTGTACCAGAAAGATACATGAAAGTGTTATCCTCATGTCAGCTTTCAGACAATCTCTAAAGGCTCCTCTCAATAACCTACCTTCAGCGATGTACACAGAAGATGATAAATTTATGTCATGCAATTTTCATAACCTGTGCAATGGTGGATAAGTTATGTAATGATTTACTTTAGTCGTTAAGTGGTTTTAATGAGTTAATTGGTGATTTTAAACAAAAGTTTAATTTTGAATGCAAAAATGTAAACATTACTAATGACAGTTTGGTTGAAATGCCTTTTTATGAAACTGAAAATACTTAACCATAATAAGGAAAACCTAATTAATGAAAAGAGTAATAAAACTGTTAAGAAAATAATAGAATGCTGTGCTCTAGTGTATGAAGACACAGGTAAGGATGATTATAAAGGTAGCATGAAAGATCAATGCGTTTCGGATTCAGAACTGTTTCGAGTTTAACAAATGAATGATCCATCTTTAAAAACATGCTGGCAAGATGCTAAGAACAGAAGAATAACTTTATAGTTATTGACAACTTTTTGTATCATAAAGATAAAATTTTAGGAGAAAAAGTTCACGAGTTAGTTGTCTCTAAAGAAAGAAGAAAACAAATTTTGAACTTAGTACATTCTAGCTTATGGGGAAGTCACCTGCGAAACACGAAGACAGCCGAATGATTGAGATATTGCTTCTATTGGCCTGAAATCAAGAAAGATGTAAGTGAATATTGTAATACTTGTTCTTCTTGTCAACTTAAGCTAAAAAGCGTTCCTTTTGATGAAGTTCTGATTATGCCAGTAACGCGTCCTAAAGAACCATTCCAGGTAATTAATGTGGATATCCTCGAGCCATTAGAACCAAGCTGTTGAGGTTATAAATATGTTCTGTGTGTTGTTGATCAATGTACAAGATGGCCTGAAGCAGTACCATTGAAGAATCTGAATGCCAAATCAACATGCGATGCATTGTTGCAAATCTTTACATGCACCGAAATCCCTCAGATTGTTGCTTCAGATCAAGAAACTAATTTTACTGCTTCACTAACCCAGGAGTTTTTGAAAAGGATCGGATCATCATCAAGGTTTTCGACTCCTTACCATCCAAGTTCAAATGGCCTTGTAGAAAGATTTAATGCTGTTTTAAAGGGAATGATACATTATGCCATCAGAGAATATTCAAAAGATTGGGAGACACATCTACTATACTTACTTTGGACCTATCGAGAAGTCCCTAATGCTACAATTAGTGTCAGTCTTTATCATATGCTTTATGGAAGATGCCCTAATGGCCCTTTGTCTATCTTGAAGGCATCATGGATTGATGAAACTCCTGTTCCTCATGGACAATTGAGCTCAGTGACTGATTACCTGAATGATTTGAAGATGAAGTTAGAAAAAGCTGCTGAATAAGCAGAACTTACAGCTGTTGGAAAGCAATAAGCTTATGCATTCTACCATAGCTGGAAGACTCGTCATAAAGAATTTAAAGAAGGTGATAGGGTTATAGATTTAATCCCTGATAGCTTAAACAAAGTTTATACCAGATCGACTGAACCTGCTACGATCATCAAAAAACATACTAATTATAGTTACATAGGCATTTGCACTGACAATTCTTCAAAGCACGTTCACGCAAATAAGATATGCGAGTTCAAGACTGCTGTGAATAATGTCAGTGCGAGATATGGTACACACATTGATTTCGAAGAAGTTGAAAACATTCAAAGAATTGCTCCACTAAAAGCAAAAGAACACTATTCCGATGAAGAATGTTGTCTTACACACCTTGAACCACATAATAGAAAAGAACTCATGGAAATTTTAAGAAAGCATACAAACCTAAGATCTGGTATTCCAAAAATTGCCAGTAATATTGGAGAACATAACATCAAACTGAAGCCTGGAAGTATGCCGGAGAAGCAGAAACCATACCGGATACTTGAAGTTTTAAAATATGAAGTTGATCGACAAATAGACGAGCTATTACAACTAAAGCTAATGGTTGAATCATAAAGTGAATATACGCATCCAGTAGTTTGTCTGTCAACAAAATGGAACGATAACATTGTGTATAGACTAAAAGACTACACCGAGTTTTATACTAATGACATGATTATATTTTGCAGTGAGTGCAGCATGACTGAAAGTCGTTAACTTTTGAAGAGTTATGAACTATGAAACATTTTGACTATATAGTTTGAACATTAAAATAATGTTCAAACTATATAGTCAAAGCTAAAATGCTAAACTTTTATTTTTTTCCTAACATTATGTAATATATTTAATAATTTAGCCAGAGTTTGCTGAAGTATAATTTTTAATTTTAATAATTGATTTGTATTGGTTTTTTTATATGATAACTACTTATATAATTATGATGATGTGAGAGGCTTAGGTTTAAGGTTAAAGATTTAAGTTGGGAAAGTTAATTCAATGTTATTATTTTTTTTTTTTTGGTTGTTGTCGTTTTGTTTTGTTCCAAGAAATGTGAATTTGACAGGTCATTGAAAGACACAATCAAATCTTTTAGAGGGAAGGTGTGATGACCACGCGTGCACAGTTTAGCTGAATGATGTGCAACGCCTCTCTCTCTCACGTGACTTACATAAGAGGAGAAGAGAAGAGACTGATAGTAATGAAAGTAAACCACTGTATGCCAGCATAATAATGATAGATATGTTTCTATTTCTTTTTTGTGTAAACTTTTCATTTTGTTCGTATGCTAATAAAGTGTTTGTGTTATTAAATGTCTGCTGTACAAAATACCCACATTATGTTCACGTTCTACATTAAGTAGGAAATATATATATATATACAGAACCCATGCAGAAGTTCTCATGACAGTTTACAAATTACTCAGGCTACCAAGCAAATACTTTTTCAACATTCACTATGAATTAACTTAAAAAAATTAATAAGTAAAAATAAAATAAATATATAAAAATAATAGTTAAAAACTCAAAGTAATTTCATTATAGACTTCATGCATAAACATGATGATTATTTATAACTATACAATTGAAAAAATTCCATACCTTTCGACTAAAATGATCAAACGGAGTTGAACAAATGCATTCTCTAACATTTCTGAGTGTTTTCCATTCCAGTGCAACAGAATCTATTTCTTCTAGAAGTTGAGAGAAAGCTGAATTGTCAAAACTGCCATCAGGAGAATCTAAACAACAGTAATAAAATGTTTACGATTTTCCCGAAATTAGAGATAATAAATGTATAAAAAGAAACTTTATTAAGATATTTATTTTTCACAGACAAGTTATAAAAACCGTTTTTACAGAAATATATTAGCGGCAATTAAAAAATGATCTTTCCTGATTATTATATTATTAATGAAAAAAAACTTAAGAAATGAAGGTTGTAATTTAGGAAATAAGGGACTTTAAAATTTATTTTATTTTAAAAAGCTGTATATTTATAAATTCTATTGATATAAATATTACAATACTAAAAAAATCAAGAAGGGATATAAAAATATGAATTATTTAAATTTTATTATTAAAATGTTAGTATCTGCACTAATTTCTTTTCACTTACATAAACATAAAATAATTTCAATTTATAACTATTTTTTCTGTTACAGACAGACATCTTTTTTTAAAAACTGAAAGGCTTGAAACTTTTCATAGCATTGATTTGTAACTTTTTAATATAAATTTTTTCCCGTTCCATAATGTTGAATTACTACTATGGACACTAAGATGCATAACTCGTAACATACTGTTGAGCCCCTCAAATGTAATAATATCTCTAATACACTGAGTGTATGAAATGCAACAGTTTTTAAAAGTCATTCCTACATTAACTCATGCATCTATGACAGAGCTGACATTTAAATACAAAATAGATATTGGAATAGATATTGACATTTAAATACAAAATAGATATTGGAATAAATAGATATTGGAATCAAAATATAATTGGCATATTTGAAATATAGCTATTCAAATATGCCAATTTTATCATCATGCTTTTGGATTCATTCTGAATACATTCAAGCCATGTGAATATAATATTGTTGCGTTATTTTCTTCCTTCACATTCGTACACGGTTCGTGAGGATTTGGAGTGAATAATGGCGATACTACTTGATGAAATATCGAAACACACTTTACTGGCCAGTATTGTCAGGACAGCTTCAAAACACGTTTTTAAAGTCGTCGATGAACTACTATAAACAAGCTGACACAATCAGAGACACAGCCTTCAGGTTATTAGGCTATCATGGTAGAAACAGCTTCACTGCAAAGCACCAGAATAGAGCTCTCGACTCTGTTCTCGGAACTTCACGTACTCTCGAGACTCTCTACGCTACAACTCGTAATGCACTCGACAACACACAGAGCACAGCTCAATACTCTTCAGTTCAGTCATTCTTGGAGCTCAACACGCTCTCTGGACGATGCGCACTAACTGCGATACACTAAGAGATTCTTTCGGTGCACTCGCTGCCCGGCTGTCAACGCGATTGACTCGCTAGACGAGACACCAACTCAATACTAACTGACTGCGGACCAGCAGGGTTTATATTGCTTTCAGCTTGTGTTTGAGAACATTCTGGGCTAAACCGGTAAGAATTCGTTCCAGAAGGTTCTCCATCAATCCATGGCATATCGCCAATTTTGTTGCCAAATGGGCAACCCTAAAACTGCTTTGCGGGGAAGCTATCCTACCATGCCTGTACATGTCGTAACACTAATTTAGATATTGGAATCAAAATATAATTGGCATATTTGAAATACAGCTATTCAAATATGCCAATTTTATCATCATGCTCTTGGATTCATTCTGAAAACATTCAAGCCATGTGAATATAATATTATTTTGCATGTTTGACTGTAAAGAAATCAGACCTGAATTAATGCATCTGGTCAGGAATAATACTCAGATAAGATGCAGTCAGGGATATACCCTGAATTTTCATAAAGGGGATACAGCTTCATATCTAATCATATTAATGAATGGAAGTTATAATTATATGTATTCAATAGTTGGCTACAGGCTTGCCTATCAAGATTGTTAAATACTGCACAGCATCAAAATAATGACCTGCCTTTTACAAAAATTTTAAATTTACTAATTTTTAGCCTGAATTAGAAATTTTTTAAGTTTTACAAAACTTATATTACAGAGTCATAATTCAACACACTTGGCTTATTCATAAATTTGGTTAATTAACTCATTGTGTATAATCAGTTAATCAACCAACAATTTGTCTTAAAAATCTGGCAGAGTTGATGTTGATATGACAAAATTAGTAAATCAGTATTTAAGTTTCACTTTTAAAGTTACAAATACTGCTGGTGTTTATAAAAGACATACATTCACATACAAGTTTATTTACTATCTCAAGCAGAATACAGAACATTCAATTCAAATAATTTACAAGAAAAAATTCATAAATTCTATCTAAACAACAGCCCAATTTTTAGCATATTTTTTTAGACACAGTACAATTTCAATGCACAGTAAAGTGATTTCACATTTTTCAAAATAATGATTTCTTCTTTAAGGCATATTGAGCATAACCTCTTTACAGGATTTATGCGTATTGAGCTGCAATTTATAAAATCAATCTAAAACAATAAAAAATATCTACACTATAAACTGTAACTGTAACTACACTATAAACTATCTACACTAAAACTTACTTTCCACCCTCTTCTTTAAATTCATAAATTTTTAATAACTTTATCTATTTGTAGAACTAATAAATTGAGAAATGTTTCTAAATAGCAGTTCTTGTTTTTTTTTTTTTTTTTTTTTTTAAAGGGATATCGTTTATCATTTGATTTAATTTTTTTATTGTTTTTAACCATATTTTTATAAAGTTTCATAGGTATTTCCATTTGTTTGTTAATGGAAGATCTTTTCTTGATCACTCATATGTGAAAACCGGTCGCGGACACTTAGCCGACAGGACATTTAACTGACAAGACATTTAGCCAACAGGGACACTTAGCCGACATGGACACTTAGCCGACAGGACATTTAGCTGACAGGGACACTTAGCCGACAGGACATTTAGCCGACAGGACATTTAACCGATACGGACACTTAACCAACAGGTCATTTAGTCGACACGGACAGTTAGCTGACAAGACACTTAGCCGACAGGACATTTAAGCGACATGGACAGTTAGCCGACAGGACATTTTGCTGACAAAGAGAGTTAGCCGTCAACACATTTAACTGCAGGACACTTAACTATCAACACATTTAGTCGACAGGACACAAAGCCGACAGTAACGTTTAGCTGGCACGTACCCAATAATTATTCAAACTTACTATCAATTACAAATTTCTCGACTTCTCCGTAAGTTCAATATTTAAGTTATTTTTTCAATATCAGTAAAATTCATTTTTCGATTCTTAAAGATCTCACATATACTTTTAATTACTGTGTTAATTGAGCATTGTTTGATATGTATCCATGAACCTTATAAGAAATAGACCAACCCAAATGGGTTTTCTCCCTTGCCTTGGCGTATTGCCGGCTGTTATCTTGACCACATCCGGAGTAGAAGGGACGACTTGCAGAAACTTAACAATAATTGGCTATTGCAGCGCGTATAATTTTCAAGAAAATGCTGGCGATAGCACCTCATTTCACAATTTAGAATTTTTAGATATTTTCATTTTAGAAACTGAGATTGATTTTTAAAAATTTAGTATGCTTATCAAGCGTAATTAATGTTCTAAATAATTATAAAGCTGTTATATGCTTTCAGGTCTGGATATTTTTTTTAGCTTTTCCTATGCTGTAAGGAAATCTGTATCTCCTTCTTTTAAAAAATATTTTAAATCTGAACTAATAGAAAAATTCAAACAAACAATTTTCTCTCACAATTTTTGTGCTTTTTATTGGCGTAAATAAGTAAAAAATACTAAAATCGAAAAAATTTATTTTTGAAAGTTTTTGCTTAAAATTCCTATTTGTACTGCTTTTTTAAAAGTATATCTGAATATAATAGCGTAATATTCTATAAAGAAGTTTTATTTCAATAATATTTCATAACATATCATAGTGATTAACACTTTTAACACTTTAATAATTTTTATGCATTTATGTTAAAAACCGTATTTCACTGTAATAATTAATTGTGCTAGTATTTTATAGTGATTATTTTTTAAATTTATGTCTAGTTCTGCATAAGTTTTCTTATTTATTGCTAATTTATTTTATTAACCCAAAGGGGCGGCAGCTCAGAAAATCTATTAGTTTCGAAACGGCATTTTGCTTTGTTTCACTATAAATGTCCGTTTCACTTTGCAAACTGTTGCTACCAAATATTATTGCCCTGTATTAAATTTAAAGAAATTAAATAATGAAGAATCTGCATGAATGCATGTATGTTTCTCTCGCACTGTGAAAAAAACAACAGAATTTAGAATCATAAAATTTTGAATAACGTAATCCTCCACCCGAACATGGGCACCTGGACGGCCTAATTTCGAATTTGTTTTAATCCATTTCATATTTTGTAACTTTAACGAAGCTTTGATTACAAAACTCAACGAGTTCAAAGCAAGCAATGGCAACCCTGTACAGAAAAAAAGAATCTCCAGTGAAGAAATTCTAAAGATATGTCATTTTCAAATATTTTGTGATATTGTTCTTGAATGAAATTTTATGTGATTTACTTGCGAAGAACATGATGTTTAATAAACAAAGGTAACATGCAAAACATTACAAAAACGCTTCTTTGGGCGTAATATAAAATTATATTGCTGAGTGCTTCCAGAGTTTATCTTTTTTTTTTCCCTCATTACACTCAAAAAGTTTTTTCTCCGAATTTTATGAATTACTAAAATAAATAATCATCTTGTAATGTTAATAATTAATGATCATATAATCAAATAAATGATTGTCTTGTTATGTTATAATAATTTTAAAAACTACTGCCTGAAAATGCTCTTAAAATCAAAGAAAATTATCACATCTTGTTTAATTTTACCTTATTTGTTTCAAAGCATCCTATGCTATCAGTATTAATTAATTTTATTTTATTTGTACACAAAAATAAGTTCATAAGTTTTGCATTTAGAATGTTTACCGTTTTACTAAAGTAAAGAAATTAATACAAGAATTACGCTTAAAAAAATGCGCAAAATGCAGTAAAATGTGCTTTTATGAGATACGTATGTTAAATCTTGTTTGCAAAAACTGTGACATTCATAATCTCATCACTTATACAACGTATCAGATTTTATAACTAAAAACAGTTATGTGATACAAACGCCAACGGTTTCCATGTTAAAGTAAGCCAGATCGTCCCTACTCTTTCTTACGGACAGCCCACCAGCGGCCGAGCGGTAAATTCGCTGAACACTGGTAGTTCGGGCCGACGTTCGAATCCTGCAAACGGGCTGGCTGCATGGGCGTTTTCGTGGTTTTCCCCATGTGTAAACGTGTATATGAGCCAGTTTTGCTTGGAACGTTCTCCACGAAGGCATCCCTCCCCTTAGGCAGATAGCCCTCGAGGCTTTGCCATAATCACACACACACACACACACTTTCTTACGGACACGTGGGCGACGCACGCTCCGCCCACAGGGTTAGTCTACCTCTTATAAGGTTCATGTATGTATCGTGCTGTTTGGTGTATATTGGCAAAATTGATAAAGTGCTGAAATTTCTCGTCAGGGAATATGAATGAAATTTCGAAAGGAAAAAAGAATTTTCTTAGCTAAGTATGGTGGTCACTTAATTATATTTTAATGTGAGATCTTCAAAAATTATCCATAAAGCTTCTTCATTTAATCAACTGGGTTCTTTTGAACACTTTCACTTCATTAATAATTTTTCTTGTTTACTTAATGATATTAATTTTCCAATCTCGCTCTTCCAAATGCTTTCAAATTTTTAATACCTTTACGTTCTCTTCTCACTAATGAAATTTCCTTTCAATATCATGAAAAATCTGAATAATGCAATAAAAATTATTGTTATTCTTGAATTACACTTTTTATGGAAACATATTGTGGTGAGGGTTAGTTTAGCAAATATATTTTATTTTGTTATTAAAAACAATAAAAAAAAAAAGCGAATTTTTAAGACAAGCAAAGGTATAAATTATTTGTGACCTTTGCAGTTCATGCCACCATTCTTGAGATAAAAATTCTGTAACATTTTATTGACCACGCCTCTCGCTTAAAATACTTACTTAGATTAATGTTTATAGCCCTAAACTAGTGCATAATGTTTAATTTAGAAGTAAAATATTCTTTAAGGTTTTGTTTTATTCATTTTCGAGAAATTTCAGCGCTTTTTCAATTTGGCCAATGTACACCAAACAACACGATACATATCAAACAATCCTAAATTAACACAATAATTAATAGCACATATGAGATCTTTAAGAATCAAAAAATGAAGTTTACCGATAAGTGAAAAAAATGACTTAAATATTGAACTTATGAAGTAGTCGAGAAATTTTGTAATTGATAGTTTAAATAATTTCTGGGTACGTGTCAGTTAAACGTCACTGTCGGCTTAGTAACCTATTGACTAAATGTCTTGACAGGTAAGTGTCCCGTATCTAAATGTCCTGACAGTTAACTCTCTGTTTCGGCCAAATGTGCTGTCGGCTAACTGTCCGTGTCAGCTAAATGTCCGGTCGGCTAAGTGTCCTTGTCGGCTAAATGTCCTGTCGGCTAACTGTCCGTGTCGGCTAAATGTCCTGTCGGCTAACTGCCCGTGTAGACTAAATGTCCTGTCGGCTAAGTGTCCTTGTCGGATAAATGTCTTGTCGGCTAACTGTCCATGTCGGCTAAATGTCCTGTACGCAAAGTGTCCGTGTCGGCTAACTGGTGTCGGTTAAGTGTCCTGTCGGCTAAGTGGTTGTCGGTTAAGAATCACGGACCCTGTGAAAACTTGTTCTAATATTACAGACAGGTTTTAATTTCTAAAATTTAAAATGCAAGTGTGGAAAGTTGTATGGAACAATCAACAAAGATAATATTAATAAAATTAAAATGGCTAAAGCAATAAATAAATGAATAACCAAAATTAAAAAATATAAAGAGATAAAAGTGTTAATGAATGGAATCACTGATAAGTAAATAGTAAATTAAAACATCAAAAATTTAAAAAAATTAAGAAAATCTTTATAAGGTAAAATAAATTAAGTGAAATAATGAAATAAATGAAATGGGAGTAAATTAATAGAAACAGAACACATAACACCAAAGATAAAAGGAAAGTAAGTATTTTTTTAATATTATTCTTGGTATTCAGATCAAATTGCATCTTTATTTTTGCTTCTAATCCACTTAAAGCCATTTTGACCAGATGAGTAAGGCCCATAAAAATTGCATTTCCTAATAATATTGCATTTTGGGATGGAAAATTTCCTTCTTGACTGATTAAATTTTCCAATTTGCTCTTTCCATATAAAGTGAGGTATTCATTCAATATCTACAATCAATACATATGAACTGTTGCATTAACTGCAGAATTTTCTGTTAATACTATGATTCAGTAACACAACATAGTACCAAAGCTCATCTTATTTCTAGCTGTGGGTGAACTTCAATTTCATTCAAAAGTTCAAATGCACTGGAATCAGTCTCTGACTGAATTTAAGAACTGATTATAAAAAGATTTTTCATGTTTTATAAAAGAGGTACTATTAACCCACTGAAATGGCTAAATGCATCCTTAGTCTGAACATTTATTCTTTCGATATATATTTAAGAAATGACCAGGCTAACAGAAATAACTAAACTAGTTTTGGCTTACATATACTGAAAATGCATCATGTTTTTATCTTGATATTTACTGCATATTGTCCTTTAAAGCTTTTTTTAAAATAATTTTCTTTTTTAAAAAAGGGCAAAAAACTAACAACTGTGAATAGCTCTTTTAAAAGCACATCTGTTTTATTTTCAGTAGAGTTACAAATTTCTAAGAAAAGATACTCCCTTTAATTTTAAGATTTAATACATTATCAAATGAAACTTTGAAAGAAACTCAGAAATAAGCCAACTTAACTAAATATATAGTACAAAGTACACTTCAAAGCAGAAAACCTACATTTGTCTCCATTTAAAAAAATAATAAATCACATTAAATTCATTGGTAAATAACAAACTATCTCTTTCAGTTACATACAATAAACTGACCATATGCAGTATGTGGAATTTGTTCGATCTAGCAGGTTGTGAGAGAAAAGGAGGGGAAGGGAGCATTTCCTTTTGCTCATGTAAAATATTTCATCAATCAGTACTCAAATTGATAACATGCACAGTCTCTTAAAAGAAGAAAGAAGACACAGCAGCCCAAAATTCACTCAAATTTCTTATTGTAAAAAAAATCCATGACTAAATGTAAAGCTGAATATTTAAAATAATTACTAAGGATTATGCTATGTCATTTAGTTAAAAAATTTCTTTTGTATAGTTTTAAATCCATAGGCACGTTTAACCCATTAGCCGCTGGTGTTGCGTTCATGCAACGGTCAAAATAAATGTGTATATAAATATAACTACCCAAGATATTTTATACCAGCAGATGATTTTATGTAGGGAATATTATGAAGATTATTTCTGTAAAAAATATTTGCCTTCAATAATCATTTTGTCTATAATAATTAATCTCATACTTAAAGCAAAATTTTTGACCGGGTATTTTTGCCGAAAATATTTCACGAAAGAATCGCCATCTTTATGAGTGATCTATTTTTAGTCAAGGTCACCGTTTATCAGAACAGTACATCAATCTGGTGCTTATGTTTGTGTTGGGAACGAAGGGAAAACAGGTGTTGCGCTGATGCGACGTCAGTAGAAAATGGGCAATCTTTTTTACTCATTCCTTTCGATGTTCTGGTTCATGTTCTGGCTGCTTTAAAAAATGCCTAGAACGAGGTATCTTATATTAGAAGGAGCCCTTCAAAGATTTTTTGATGAAGAAACAGATGATGATAATGTTAATAATGACCAGAATGAAACTGATATTGTTGTTGTTCCCCCAGAAATTGCAGAAGCTAGTGATGAAGAAGAACGGAAAGACAATGTTTTAAATAATGATAATGATATTTTACCAAATGATACTGCTGGGGAAGTTGAAAGTCATGTAAGAAGTACGTTTCAGCCTTCTAAAAGCAGTGGTAGTTATATGAAAAAGTTTAAAAAGCAGAAAACTTGAAATGGATAAAAAAGAAACTGTTAGTTACATCTCAGGAAGAAAATGAAGAAAAAGATAGAAGAAAAACTATAAAAGACAAAATACAAGGTAAAACTAAAGGAGAGATTTTCAATTTTCTTTTTGGTTCAGATATTTACTCTCTTCTCGTTGAACAGACAAATATATACACTCAGCAGCAAAAAAAAAAAAAAAAAAAAAAAAAAAAAAAAAAAGCCTAGAATTTATTGCATCTGAAGCCTATAAGAGAAGATTTATTGGAATATTATTGCTTACAGAATATCATTTTTTACCTCAAGAAGAAATGTATTGGTTTTTTGATAAGGACATTTCTGTTCCTATTGTACAAGAATCGATGTCATGTTTGCAGTACAGGAATATGAAGCAGAATTTGCATTTAGCTGACAATAGTCAAATTGACAATACTGATAAATTATATAAGGTGAGACTGTATCAACTTACTAAATAAGAAATTCCAACAATTTGGTATATTTTCCTACGATCTGAGTATTGACGAGCAAATGATTCCTTATCGAAGCAAACATTCAGCAAAGATGTTTTTGAAAGGGAAACCTATAAGAATTGGGTACAAAGCATGGACTCTGGCGTCATCAGATGGATATGTGTTTCATTTCGATATTTATTCAGGTAAGTCGACAGCTCCAAAATTACCAGAATATGAAGAATTTGGGCTTGGAGGAAGTGAGGTGATAAATTTGCTCAGTGTTGTTGAAACTTCTGCCAATCATGCTATTTACTATTTTGATAACTTTTTTACATCATTTCAGCTTCTCTGTCATCTAAAAAATATGCTACAGGAACAATTCAGGAAAACTGCATACAAATGTGCCCACTAGAAACTGTGAACTGTGTCCGTAAGAAAGATAGGGGTTATTATGATTTCCAGTATGAAGAGAAAAACAAAATAATTTTTGCGCGATGGAATGACAATTCGGTTGTAACTGTAACATTAAACCATAAAAAATGTTTCCCGTTATTCAAAAACGCAAAGGAAAAAGGTTTTTATATCTCAGCCTCAGCTTATTGAACAATACAATGCCAAAATGGTGGAGTCGATTTATGTGACAATTTAGTAGCCAATTACAGAATAAGAGTTCGTGGCAAAAAATGGTGGTGGCCAATATTTACTAATTACATTGATGTCGCCTTGACAAATGCATGGAAAATATCACGACTTTCTACTACTGGAAATAAAACATCTCTTTTAGATTTCAGACACGAGGTTGCATTATTCCTTTTGCAAACTCCTATTGAGAGTGTAGATTTAGCCAGAAGTAGATCAGCAACAGGAAGACCTAGTAAATTCAGCATTCAAAATCATTGCCTGAAGATGGTAGACATTTTATCGTAAAGTCCGATGATAACAAAAGACTTCGTTGTACAGAGTGCCATAACCAGACTGTTTATAGATGCAAAGTATGTAATGCAGTTTTACATCATTATTGTAATGAGCTTTTCAGGCTTGAATCTTTCAAATGAAATAAACTGTATTTGTAAAAGAAATATAATGTATATTTTAATATTAAATTAATTACAAGTAAAGTGATTTTTAGATTTATAAAACGTTATACAACTAAAAGGTAACCCAGAGCTCCACTCAAAGGAAACATTGCACAAGTACAATCCTACTCACTAAACATCCATAGACTTATTCCGCTGATGTTGCACGAACGCAACACCCACTTTTGCCACAGATAAGAGAATTTTTTTTTTTATTTTCCATGTAAATTTATGTTATAAATGCTTAATTTAATATTTGTTATTATTTTCATGAGAAAAGAATCATTCCTTGTAGTTTTGGCAGTTAATGGGTTAAGATAATGCCCCTCGCTGCAATAGGAAGAGCTAGTCCTGTCACTCTATCAAGTATTGTTCTATTAACATCTTTGAATCAGTGGTTTAATGTGTCATAAGAATAGTCTCCCTGCAAAGAGTCTGCCTACTTATGTCATATGAGACAGATCCACTATTTCACATTGTTTATGTTATATACAAGGGTTGCCGAACATTTTCATGATCATGAATTGCTCTTTTTGTGTCCAATGATTGGTGGTGCATGAGGGAAATATAAAATAGTAGTGCCAACAACTCAAAAGTATGTCATAGTCCATTGGTGAAACAGGCCTTGTATTATACCGACCTGCACAACATGTTGATACATCTGCACAACACATTAAGAATCGCTGCAGGCATATCACAGTTTTTCAAGACTTCTTCACTACACAGTACTGCAAGATCATTGAAACGTCTCCTTGTATTTTATATTATACTATTATCACAACACTTCATAAATAGTATACAGAAGTTTTGACAAAATATTAGTCCTAATTTTCATTTTATGAAACTAATCATTAAAAGCAGACAATCAGTGTTCAAGCACACTATTAATCATATGCTGTACGAGGTAGGATTCAAAAGTTCCAGACTGAGTCTATAATGTAAAAAATATTATGAATTAAATTGTAAAAACACACCCTCCTTCGAAATAAGACTCTTATGCAAAAACACACTTTTGCCAGCGCCTGTAAAGTTCATCAAAGCATGCCTAGAATCCATTCTAGGGCATGTCCTTTAATTCAGCCTGCAATGCACATTTAATTTCATCTGAAGATTGAAATTAACGAACCTGCAAGCATCTTGCCAGTTCAGGAAACAGAAAGAAATTGCAAGGTGCGAGATCAGTCGAGTAAGGAAGATGAGGCAAAACAGTTGTTTATGTTTTCGCAAGAAAGTCATTGACGAGTAGGGATCGGTGAGCAGAAGCGTTGTCATGCTACAGCACCGATGACTGCTCAGCCCACATTTTTGGCCTCTTCTTCAGGATTGACTCACACAAACGACACAAGATTTTGATGTAGAGTTCTTTGTTCACAATGCGTCCTTCAGGGATAAATTCCAGATGCACAATTCCCTGGATATCAAAGAATACCTCTAACATGATCTTTCCTTTAGAGCGATCTTGGGGGAATTTCTGCTTCCGTGGAGATTGTTGTGATTTCCACGTTGCCAATACTCTCTTGGTTTGTAGGTCATAAAAAAAAAAACACCATCTCTTGTCTCCAGTAACAATTCTACCAAGTAAGGTTGGATCTTTGTCAACAGCTGAGATTAAGTCTCCCATTTCCATTCGAATTCCCTTTTGGTCTATTAACCCTTTTGGTCCCTTTTATTATTCCCTTTTGGTCTATGTTTAACATATGGGGAATGATGACACACCCTATACATGCTAAGATCCTTAGTCAGTATCCGCTGACATCTGGCTTCTGATATCCCAACCAATTCTGCTATTTGGCAAATTGTTTGCTGCCTGTTCGCACGTATACCTCCGCAGGCACCTTTTTGATGTTTTCATTGGTGAGCAAAGTCATGCCACAGCCACAGCATTTGTCATCTTAGGCCCTTTCCTTGCCTTCTACGAAATGACAATGCCACTGAAAAGCTTGCCTTCTCGATAATGCTTCACTTCCGTACGCACGTTTCAACATTTTGAAAGTCTCCGTAGCACTCTTTCCCAAGCGAACACAAAATTTGATGTTGATGCTCTGTTCAACTGATGCCATTTCTTTCTATCACCAATTACTAACTGCACCTGCCTACAAAAACGCTATTGCGAGCTTTTGACCACGTGATTTTGGACAAACTACTTTTAGAAAAGGGGGAGAACATAGTAACACAAAAACGTACTCGTAGTCGCACTACTGCACAAAATTTTTACATTATAGACTCAGTACGGGAATTTTTGAATCCTACAATGTATATTATCTACCAATTTGTAGGTACTAACACTGGAAAAATATCCCATAAAAATTTTCAATTTTTTCATGCATTTAATAGCTGAAATTTTGTTGCATTAAAAATTTCTCTGCATAAAATTTCATTTGAAAAACCATATGGATAACAGAAAATCTTATGCAATAAGTTTTATTAAGTAACAATCTTCTATAGACAGAAATTTATTAATTAACAAAAAATATAATTTGAAAATCAGTAGACATAACTGCTCTCCCTTCAGAACTTTTAAAACAGTATTCCAATAAATGACAACAACCGCAATGAATATAAACTGCAGAATGCAGGCATCTTGTTTACATTTTACTGAGAAAACATTTTAACAAAATTCAGTCAATGAACAATTATATTTTGTTACTTTAAAATAGAAAATTCAAGGTTACTTCAGACTCCTGACTTGCTTCATAACCATAGGAATGAAAGATGCAACACACACTTTGAATCACCTATTTTTTTTTCTATTCCATTTTCAATTAGCATGTTTTGCCTCATCAAAAATGCACACATGAAAGCTATCATGAACAACAGAATCAAGTAAAGTAGATAAAATATGTGCTGAGGGGTGATAATGACTGGCATTATAATCACAAATAATAAGAGTGGCCTTGAGGAGTGGCAACAGCCTTGAAATTCTTATTTTAAAGAAACAGATTACAACAAGGTATAAAAGCCTAATTGTTAGTGTCTTCTTGGTCTTATTTTCAGAATTTTCATTACACTGAAGAAGGGATAGCATAAAAATCATAAAAAACATAATTTCATTATCTCATAAAATATACTGATTGTGATGTATATAAAAGGTTTTTCTTCATTTGCCTCAGGAAACAATTATTTAGACAAAAAAGATTATTAAATAATGCAATGATATATTTATGTGGAGTGGAAATTTAAATTTTTACAAACATAAAATAACATAGAACTATATTACACACCATTTGTAACATGAAAAGTTCCATTAGAATAAAATTTTATGCAGAAAATATTCATTATTAACTACAAATACTGGGTGTTTAAACATGATTCCATTTTTTTTTTCCTATTAGATATCACTAAAGAACTTCTTGTATGTAACTCAACATAGGTGTGCTTGTATTTGAAAAGTATGAGAGTTTTAGTATGTGACATCCATTTAAACACTAAACAATAATTATGTTTATCTCATTAAAAATACCAAATTTTATGCGAAAAAAGAAAGAGCATTGGCAGGAAACTTCATTTCTTTGTTTTCTTGCAAAGAAAACTGCAGCAGGAACAAATCATAGGTAGCTGGAAATTTACAGTCAACATGCTCCATCAAAAACTACAATGGTTCTGGCAGTTTAAAAATAATGATTCTGATATGCATGAGAAACCACATGGAAAATGGCCCAAAACTTCAAAGGTAACAATTTGAGTTAGACAATCAATGTTGAACATTCCTAATAACAATTAATCAATTTTACTGAAGCATCAAAGCAAAACATCCAGATATTTCAAAAGAAATAACAAGGCTATTTTCCAACAAGATAATATTTATCCAAAAGTTTCAAGACCAGTCAAGGAAACTAAAATAATTTTGTTGAGATGTGTTGTGCTACCTGCCATATTAACCAAATATTGCTCATTCACCATTTATTTCAATATAAACAAAGTAGCCTTTCTTGAAATTGCCACAGTTCTTATGATTGGCTTGTGATTGTTTCGAAACAAGCAGACTTCTTTTGTTATGGAATCTGTCTGTTGCCTAAAAGATGGGAAAATGTTGTAGTTTCTGATGAAAATAATTTGAATAATTGAAAAACTTTTTATTTTATTTTGAAAATAAACCTTTGTCTTTTATTTACACAAAAAAGGGCAGAGTCATATTTGTACACCTAATAATATCAACAATTTTGAGAAATAAAATGTATCATACTAAAAACATACCATCAACATTTCCATTTTTAAGACTACCATTTTCAAATCCTGAATCTGCAGCATCACCCATATCATGAGATGTTTTTTCTAGTTGCAGCTTTTGAGCAAAATCATCAGCAAGTCCACTATCAACCATAGAACAATCTATGTCTTTGCTTGGAGTCTCTGCATGGCCAAGCGCTGTTTTTAATTGATTTATACGCTACAGAACAAAAATTTAAATAAACATCATTAAAATACTTTCACACAGGGGTAACTGAGAAAAAATAACTTGTGTGGCAATAAAATCCTTTAACAAATAGATAATTTATGTTTTTACAATTATTGCTTTTCAGATGTTTCTTCTGTAATATGAAATTTTATAAAATTACTCCATATTTGTGTTAGACAAAGTTTTACTAAGAAGAGCCAGTAATACCATATGAGAAGTAAATTATTTACTCATCCAAGTCAGATAAAACATACACAGTTGATTTAGCTGTTTATCTTATTTCAAATTTTCGATGGAAAAAAATCGGCTCCTCCTAATGATTTACAGCAGCCCCCTTCCCCACAAAATCTTTCAATGACGATTTTTTTGGTGAGCATGTTCATCTGGTAAAAGGTGTAAAATGCATAACAGAACCTTTTTGGAAGAAAAATTACAAAATGTTCCTCCCTAGGTCAACAGTGTAAAGTTTAAGGACAATGCAAACTAGGACTTTATTCCTGGCATCAACTGGCTTTTATTCCAGTTTTGCTGCTTTTTTTAATCATATTTTTATGAAAGTTTTCTTTTATATGGATATATATCAGAAACAAATAAATAAACCTATAGAGAAAAGAAACATGCCATGTAAAGTAGAAACTTTAGAAAAAAATAGGAAGAGATTAGCCCAAGATTAGCAGAGATTTTATATACAGTTTTATTTTGAATTTGCACCAATCACCAATCTAAAGCTTTTTTGTTATAATTATTATTTACTATATATGAACAAATGACTGATTAAATTGCAGATTAATAGACAGACAATATAAGTAAACAAAAAGGAATCATGTACACCATAATTGATTTATCTCTCAAATATAAAATGTTCAAAAATGAGAGAAAAAAAAAAAAAAAAAGTATGAGCCTTTCTAAAACATAAAAATGTATCATCTAATCTTAAAACAAACATTTCTATTAGAAATTTCATAAAATTTTTTGGACAGTATAATATCTATACAAGGTGTATAAGTTGAAGTTTATCTTGTCCTTTATCTGTTTAATTTCTCTAGGTCTCTAATTCTCTTCTTTCCATCATCTTCTTAATACCGTGGCTGACTAATGTGACTGGTAAAACTCAGGGATAAGTAGAAGGGCTAGGTCATTCCTTTGTTCGACTCGTCGCCGACGCGAGTCTCATGGAGGAGGTGAACTGGAAGTAATCTGACGTGTCTGTGTTGCACCTGCTCTGATTTCGCGCATTTAAAATTGTAGTTTCATTCAGTTGCGAGACGATTTTCTGGAGGTCGCAATCCAGATTAATTTTAATCATACATATTTGTTTTCTAATAATGCAAATATTTCATAATTTGTGTGTATATATATATATATATATATAGTTTTAGTCAGTTTTCCTTTTAAATTTTATATTTAAAGTATCCTTTATGTAATATGGCTTCTTGTGCCGTAGCAACATGCCGTAACACTTATAGAAATACGAAAGGAAGAGATATTGTATTTCATGCTTTCCCAAAGGACAATTTGCTTTTGTTGAAAGAATGGATACATAAATGTCAAAGACAGGATTCTATTAATGTGAAAAACGCAAGAATTTGCGATGAACATTTTCTGTGCAGTGATTATGAAGATGACATGAGAAATCGCTTGCTTGGATTGCTGCAAAAGAAACTGTTGAAATGCAATAGTGACGAAAGTAAATTTATCGTGTGCAGTAAACGAAATAACACCAAGACATCAAGAGACTTTTGAAAGACTACACGAATTAAGTCCAAAGAAAATTTATTTTAAGAACGAAATTGAAGCTGACAATAATAAATCAAATGTGAATAATTTTGAAATTAAATTCACAAGTGACAATGCCCTAAGTGACAATAACCCTGAATAACCTAAGTGTAAAGATAAACAAGAATGTATTGATAATTTGAAGAACAAAATAATATCCTTAGGAAATTGTAATAAAATATTGAAAAATAGAGAAATGAAAAATTTTATAGAATGTTTGCTCAGCGACAAAGAAGGTGGACGACATCTAGAAAGAAATTTGTAACGGAAATTCAGAAATGAAAATCCCAAACAGCGAAATTTAGGAAAAAACAACACAGATTGGAGAATTTGGAAAAACGTCTAAAGCATATTTTTACAAAGATGCAGACTGATGCATTGCTAGAAAAGAAGGAAAAAATCAGGTGGACTAGTGAAGATATTTCACGTTGCATAGTCATAAGAGCTCTGTAGAATACGTTTCTTAAATAGAAATGCATTTTTTTCCCCCCCAAAGAAAAGCAACCCAAAAGGCAAAAAAGTGGATTACTTCGAATGTGGTAGCCAATAAATAATACTTCAACAATTTGTAGTTGCATTGTGACTGTATGAGTAAGCATATATAATATGTTTTGATTTGAAATATTTCTAGATGACATTTTAGAAGTTAATAGTGTAAAGCATATTTCAAATGAGAACTAATTTTGTTAAGTTATTGTTAAAGTTATTTTTATTGTATCCTGTGTTATTATTGATTCGATTTTGTGCTAGCTTAGCAATCTAGATAAAATATAATAATATAACATTAAAGTAATTCGCATAAGAAAACCTGTCTCCTTAACCCCCCACTTTTGCAAAATTAAATAATTTTAGGTACCTGTGAGTAAAGTTGTTTTGTCTAAATTAGGATAACAACAATCTTTCATGCATTTATTTAAATGTAATATTGATGTTAAGTTACAAAATTATTAAAAAAAATATATGCTATTATATTGAATCGGGAGAAAAATATGCCGATGTAAAATTTACAATTACGCTGAAACTTAAACTTAGATTAGCAGAAATGTTGAAAACTATGTTAATTTAAGGTTGCTTCTTGATTAATTTGAAATAGCTGTTATTATAATTATCTTAGAAGCAGTAGTACAGTTAGTTCTCTTAGTTAACATGCAGATAAAGAAATTATTAGAAATAAACAGGTATTTAAAGAAAACAAATCTTTGCAAATTAAAAAAAAAAAAAAAAAAAGGGGGGGGGGGACTTTATGCTAAGAGTAGCACATTTTATCTGTTATTTTAAAATAGAATAAGTACTATTAAATTTTTTAATGTTCAGTGTAAAATGCATACTGCAGTAACATTGTCTCTTCTAAATTATAGCTATCTTTCACACACAGCTCATTTTAAACGCTGGTTTTTCAGATTTAAAATGCTAATTTCTATGTTGTCAATTGCATCTCCGTGCTCAGTGTCATCATGGCTACGTCATCACTCCCAACTGCCTGTTTCAAGGGGAAAAGCTCTATGAGCTAGCCCTTCTCTTTTAAGTCCTGGGTAAAACTGATGATAGAAGAAACCAAAAATAAATAATAATAATAGATCTTAATTTATCAAAATTTACATCTTGCTAATTTCATTTCTGAAAAACCATTTATTAATCCCAAGACATTCTCCATTTTCTCAGCCATCTGAACTTCAGTGCATAGTAGGAATAAGCTTTAGTGAAATTAAATGCAGAGCAGATTAAACTCTCTTATGCATTTCTTGTTAAATTCATTTAATTTTTTTAGGTACCTGTGAGTAAAGTTGTTTTGTCTAAATTAGGATAACAACAATCTTTCATGCATTTATTTAAATGTAATATTGATGTTAAGTTACAAAATTATTAAAAAAAATATATGCTATTATATTGAATCGGGAGAAAAATATGCCGATGTAAAATTTACAATTACGCTGAAACTTAAACTTAGATTAGCAGAAATGTTGAAAACTATGTTAATTTAAGGTTGCTTCTTGATTAATTTGAAATAGTTGTTATTATAATTATCTTAGAAGCAGTAGTACAGTTCTCTTAGTTAACATGCAGATAAAGAAATTATTAGAAATAAACAGGTATTTAAAGAAAACAAATCTTTGCAAATTAAAAAAAAAAAAAAAAAGGGGGGGGGGACTTTATGCTAAGAGTAGTGCATTTTATCTGTTATTTTAAAATAGAGTAAGTACTATTAAATTTTTTAATGTTCAGTGTAAAATGCATACTGCAGTAACATTGTCTCTTCTAAATTATAGCTATCTTTCACACACAGCTCATTTTAAACGCTGGTTTTTCAGATTTAAAATGCTAATTTCTATGTTGTCAATTGCATCTCCGCGCTCAGTGTCATCATGGCTACGTCATCACTCCCAACTGCCTGTTTCAGGGGGAAAAGCTCTATGAGCTAGCCCTTCTCTTTTAAGTCCTGGGTAAAACTGATGATAGAAGAAACCAAAAATAAATAATAAAAATAGATCTTAATTTATCAAAATTTACATCTTGCTAATTTCATTTCTGAAAAACCATTTATTAATCCTAAGACATTCTCCATTTTCTCAGCCATCTGAACTTCAGTGCATAGTAGGAATAAGGTTTAGTGAAATTAAATGCAGAGCAGATTAAACTCTCTTATGCATTTCTTGTTAAATTCATTTAACCTACAGGCCACTAGTTACATAGCTGAGTAAGACTAGAATGAAATGGATTGGATTATTTGGGTTACAGCAAACACAAGAGCTATCTGCAATCTGCAGAAGGGCTATCTAAGAGAAGTGATATTTTTGGGTGAACTCTCTAAGGGAAGCAGGTTTATATCAATGCTACACATAGGGAAAATATGAAATCTCCCAAGCAGTCAGCCCATTCACCAGAAATTGAAGGCTGAGTTAAAATTTGCAGAGAATTCTTAATTGCATCCCAGGTTTGATTCCCAAGAACAGAAATATTTGAATAGATCAATGTTTGTTCTCATATGAACATATTTTTTCTAAAAGAGAACATTTTTAAGTATTTCTCTTGTGGAAATCTAAACCTTGAAAGCAGACTGAATGACAATTTTCAAATTTTGCCACAAGAGGCGAAACGAGAAAAAAATTATTTTAATTTGTTTAGTATATGATATAGAGCAGCGGTTCTCAACCTTTTTGTGTACCATCTAAATAAAAATTGAAAATCTTTAGTACCACTACGACAAAATACTACTACCACCACCACTCCTGAAAAAGATCACATAAATTTACGAATGCTACAGAAAAAACTCAATCAGGATATTGGGGTTTTCATTTTTGAATTTAATAGTTAAAAATACTTTGCTTCTTTGCGTCCACCAATATTTCTCTTGCGTACCATCGGTTGAGAAACCTTGTTATAGAGTACTCGAAAAAGTTCCAGTAGAGTTATTTCCATAAATATTGACTCTAAATGTATGCATCCAGTTTTAAAGTGTCTAAAAAATTAGATAATGCTTTAGAAACAACTTCTGCGCAAAGATTGAGAGGATTGTGTAAGTAGAAAAATATAACATTTCATATAGCTTCCATTGAGTAAAATAGCCAATAAATAAAAGATTCAATATATACTAATTAATTAAGTAAAAATTTCCACACCACTTCTCTAAAATTATAGAAATTAAAGTATTTCTTAATGACTTACCCATTCAGTAGATTACTGTACTGACAAAATACACAGATAATAAAAAGTTCTATGGTTTTGAAGAGATCCCCTTCACTTTTTTAACTACTGCTGGTAAACTATAACTCACATGTGAAATCAGTTATTTCCCATGATTGGAAAAGAGAAAAAACATGTGCACATATTTTTCTGAGAACATGTTTCCTGTTGAACAGCCAAAGATGCTTTCCCCTTTTCATAATTGACATTTCTAATGCAATGCTACACCATGGGCTACCTGATTAAAATAGAATTTCTTCTGATTACTTTAGTTCTCAACCGTTCTGTTACACGCATGTTTTCACGATGCCATAAATCTTTTAGTTCCAGTTTTCATTGCATTACAATAGCCCCCTGTTATTTTTGTTCCCTGATATGCAATTATAGAATGAATCCCCTTATTTTTCTCCCTTCAAGTCAATTCTAATGTTGGAATTATCCATGAGGTAACAGCAATGCATTATCTGCACAAGTTTCTGAAAAAATTAATAATTTTCAGAAAGGTATGAATTTGCTCATTTTTTACGATTTTAAATTAAATGCAACTGTACATTATGATAAGAAATTTGGACATATTCATCATATTACAAATTTATATTATCTCAAAGCCAATGGAATAAAAACTGTAAAATACATAAGGATTTGGATTTCCTTGTGAAAAATACAGTCTTTCATGATATGCCTTAGTTAAAAGTTATCAAGTGAAATTTTTTTTTAAATTCTAAAAATGTATAATATCAGCTAAAAACTAATTAAAAAAATATAAGATCTGAAAATTATTATGCAACCTGATTTTGATTTAACATGAAATTCTTAGAATGCATGCAGAAGTTCTGAAACAGAGTATTTAGAACATGGAAGTTATATATTTGAACAGAAATACTTTTAATTTAGAGATCTGGATATTGATTAGATTTTACTGAAGAAAAATACCAAGAAACTTAAGCCTTTTAAAAACATTTTATGATCATAATTTACAGAAACAAAATAAAAAGTTTCCATTTTATTTGTTAACTTTCACTTCTCTCTCAGAACATTTGTAACTATAATTTTTCATTAATTTAAAAATATTAAACTTTAAATATAAGCAACTGACTTTTTTGGGGGTAAACTTTTGGTATCTGGAAATAAAGCAAAAACATTTCCTGGACCTCATTACTGCAAGATTAATGAATTATAAAGGATCTTGATGTCCCAGCCTCTTGTTTTTGCAGCCCTTGTCATAGCTAGCTTCCCAAAACTCGAAAACTGCTTCCATAATAAGCCTGATCACCAAACTGTCACAAGTGCTGATTTACTAATGGCTTTCATTATTAACGACTTAAAAGCATCAGTATGATGGGAATCAGAATAGCAATATGCAACTTGCCTTGGTATTCCAATTTGCTTTCAATTGACATTTGTGCAGTTTCTGATGCTGCTTATCTGAAACACCACAAAAACAAAGCTGGTATGAAAGAGCTTAAGGGGATAACATAAAAGAATTTTAAGACCTCCACCTAATGTCCCTATCTATAATTGCACAAAATTTTGCCTTTGCTTCTATAAAAGCATTACATACAGGTTTTCTGGAAGCAAAAATAACAGTCTGCTCCCCCTTTCTTTTTAAATTTAAACATGTAAATCTAGTTCCAGCAGAACATCTAACAGCCCTATTGGAACTCTGTGCACCTACATGCATTATATACTCTAATTTACTCACTGTATTTCAACAACATGACCTATGTTACACATCATTTATAACAGAAATATTTTTTTTTATCCTTGTCATTTCTTTCCTTTTTTTTTAAGGTTTCTTATACCTTCACAGTCCTATTTTAATTTACAAAGAAAAATATAGCTAACAATAAGTTTTATAAAGCAACCAACTTCATTTTGAAAAGAATTTTAATTACATATTTATAACTACTACAAAACATTGTGGAACCATGTATTACCTCATTATATATATATATATATAATATCACTGACCAAATTTAATAAACTGCTTCAGACTTGTGTGCATTATGTATGTAAATGCACATTAATTTTTGAATGTATAAATGCATAAATATTGAATACATAATAGATAAGCCTGAAAGATTTTGTCATCCTTTTACAGTATGCAGAAGTGCAGAAATATGGCAATTTTTTAATAGAAACCTAAATTTCTCAAACAAATATTGATCTTCTCAGGATAAGCCTTTGAATGCAGAGCTGTAGGAATAATCACACTTTGCATAAAATTAATGGAATTAATAAATACACCTTACTTTGCAAACTCCCACTTTATGGATTACTTTAAGGTGTACATCAGTTTATAAAGGAAAGGTATTTTGAAATTAAGAAAAGCTATTTTATATAATTTGTTTTGATACTACGAATTTTTTACATTTTGTAAACATATATATATTGTACTATTCTCTTCCACAATATTTAATTTCACCAAGTTTTGTGTGACATCTACTGTTAAAGGCAATATCTTTTCTTTAGAAACCTTTATTTTTACACTATTCTTATTCCCTTTTTTTATTTTCATAAATAAGGTTTCAAAAATTGAACATTAGTTTTAAATCATTCAAAACACATATCTGTATATTAAATAAAGAATCAGTGATACATCTACATCCATAAAACCGAAATTTTCTGTTAAAATAATTCTCTATTTGTGAAAAAATCCTAGTTGTTTTAAAACAAATATCACATCTACAAGCTACCTTCCAAAGTGAAAGAAACATTTCACAGATTATTTGTTTTGGGGATATCTGATTAGTTGACTCATGTGAAAATCAGCTCGTTGGAAAAAATGCACAAGGGTCAAAGCTTTAAGTGAAATATTTTCAATTCATTTTCAAAAAGTCCCGCACAGCTGGGCAGAACACCACTTTCAACTAAATGTTTCAGCTAGAAAACCTCCAATAGTAGTTTTTTGGAAAAGTTTTTTCTAGTCCCTTATGTTGCTAGATGTGATGATCTCACAAGAACAGAAACATGCTTTTAAAACTGTCACTGGTTGCATGCATTATCAATTCAATGAGTCAGGAAATTAAATTTGCTTAATATAGTTGCCCACCAGAGGCCGAGCGATAAAGTCCCTGAACACTGGTAGTTCGGTCCGGTCCAAGGTTCAAATCCAGCAAACAGGATAGCTGCATGGGCGTTTTCATGGTTTTTCCCAGTGTAATGTGTTAATATGAGCCAATATCCCTTAGAAAGTCCTCCATGAAGGCATCCCCCTTCAGTGTAGGGAAAAACATGTAAATAATAACACTTCATATAGCTTTCATATCATATGGATGTTTCCAAGATGATGAAAAGCCATTATCTAATAATTCAAAATCAGGCCATTTTAAGACTGTGACCACTTACGAGCTAACTGAAAAAGGATATGAAATTATTACTATTGGTCTGATAGTCTCATTCCGAACATTTTTTAAAGGATTTGGTTTATTAATGGATTCCATTCATGTCAGCCAGATAAAAAATATAATAAAATAAGTGCTGATTGACTTATGTGATTATTATAATACAGTCAAAAGTCATTAATTCGGACAACCATAATCCGGACCTCAAAGCTAAAAACTTTCTGCGCATGAGCGCAAGACCTTTATGGCTGCGAATATGCGTGTGCGCATGCACATAATACGTCTACACATGCACGTTTAATGTATAACGGACGGTATATGATAAGCTAAAATTATCTAATTCAGTTAATGTTGCAGATTGCGTTGTTCCTTAATCTTCGAATTGGATCCGGCTTATTATTTTTTGCAGCCTGTTAGAGCAATTTTATAAAAGCAAGCTTGAACTTTCAATTAAGTCAAATAGAAATTTCCGATATATATTTATTAATATGTAAAGGATCTACAAAGCGAAAGTATGTTTCGAAGTCCATTAAACAAAAAATAGAATTGCTGCAAAAAATGGATAAAGGCATATCCTTCGTTTCTCTAACCATTCCGAAACCTGTTTATCAATTTCACGCTGCTCGTGGGGGGGGGAGGGGAATGCAGCGGCGCGCAATGAATTGGAAGTTGATCTGTCAGTTGACTATTCTTATCTTCAGAGCAGATGTTTTTATTTTATTTGGCTAATAATTCCTTACTAAATGCAGTATTTCATCTCGATGTACTCCGTCTTTGATATGATATAAATCAAATTCCTCGTCATTATAATTCGCTTCCGATAGTGAAGAAAGTGACACAGAGGTTATCGAAAACAAAAAAATTTCTATTGACAAATTAGTCGGTATTCTCGACACAGCAATTATAGGACTTGAACAGCGGAACTTTGTAACTGAACAAGAAATTATGTCTGTTTATAGAATTAAAGAGAAAGTATTATCACATAAAACTAAGCAACTTACATTGAAAGAAATGTTTAATAAAGTAAACAAATAAATATTAAGCTTTTTCTTTTTTGTAAATTTAGATACCCTTTAGATCATAATTGTTCTTTATTTCATAAATTACGGTTTGATATTTTTAATTTTATAATTTCTGCATGCCATCTTATAAGATTTAAACTGATGATCTATAATCCGGAAAAATCGATAATCCGGAATCGCCGAAGTCCCGATGTGTCCAGATTAATGACTTTTGACTGATATAATAAATAAGTGCTGAATTTGTTCCCATAAGAAAACTAAGAAGCCATAGGTTGAATACTGCGATGCGACATCAGCAAATATCAGATTTCATATCCAAGTATGATTTAGGAACTAAGCATTAGAGCACATTTCGAAATCTTCAAAATTACACTTTACCAAAAAACTGCTTCCAGAAGCAATGAGTTAACATGGCTAACTTGCTTTGATAACTCTAAAATCATAAATCGTCATATATTCATTCCAAAAGGTGAAATTGTCTGCCAGCTAGTTTTGCTAGCTAGCTAGCCAGTTTACAGATTTATGGAGCATAACTTTGCTTTATTGTTTCATATTAATTTTTTGCAGAAGAAAAACAAACTACTTGGGAACTTAAAATAGGTTATGAAAAAAGAAAGCCTGTAATCTCAGTTTTTAGATTTTCAGGAATATCCCACATCATAAGTAAGAGAAAAATACAGTTACAGGTCTCCTGTGTTTTCCTGTATTTTCAGTTTAATCTGGAGGAAAGTTCCATTATCCGTAAACTAATTAAAAAACAAGCATGCATTACAACTGTAACCAATCTAAGAATAAATCTCATAAGAAATGGAAGAACTGAATTATGCATGACATTAGGAACAATATTTACAAGAAAATTTGAAATATGCCATCGAGTTCAAACACATGTAAAAAAAAGGGGGGGTTTCAACTATCATTATTATTTCTTTAAGAATTTCTTTCTCTGCTTTTATTTTTATTATTTTTTTAACATGAATAATCCTAACTTACAGATGATTTAACAATGTATGTATATTCCCCATCATATTACTGCTGTTGATAAAAACAACTCCCAAATATTATGACACCATCATTGCTCTTATCTTGGATACTTTTCTTTCCTTTTCTGCACTTTCTGTAGACAGTTTGTTTATGTTGATGGCTTATAACAGGGCATCTTAAACTTTTTTCGGTCGCAACCCCAGGACCCCATACCCCATAATATTTGCGAAAATTTTGTGGGACCCCATAAGCATTGTGCAAATCCGACACACGCGTGAGTGAAATTGTCAATTTTTTCACTTGTACTGCAATAGTGTATTGCATTTTATTATATATTAGTATATTGCAATAGTATATTGCAGTTTTAGGTCATTAACTTTAATTTATAATTTTAAGACATAGAACAATGTGAAAATGTTAAATAAGTAACAGATGAAATGACAGTGTCATGTGCAAAGCAAGTAAATGAACGTTTATATTTATAAAAAGAATGCATTGAAACGTTTTCATTTGTTTTGTCTTATCTTTATCTATTTTCAGATACACTGTGTAAAAATATTTGGTAATTGTAAAAATTATTACAATAAGTTAAGGAAATATCAAAACTGCTAAAATTTTTGGCAACCCCCTGTTGTTGGTCCTGTGGAGGTTGCAACTCACAGTTTAAGAAACTCTGGTTCATAATAAGAATTTTTCCATTGTTCTGCAAAAAATAAACTTCTTTTAGAAAGGATGCAGCTATTCAAGAGCTGATTATAATTAAAATGTTAAAATTGACTTTTTAATAATAATAAATTGATTTTTTAAAATAATAATGTAAATAATGAGAAATAATTTTCTCATAATGTAAGCTATAAAATGGGGGAAGAAACTAAAAAAAAAGTATGGGGTCACAATATTTCCTATTCATAAATATTATGGCATGAGAATTGGCAAGACTGCGATATGTAGGTATTATGACATTGAACTTGCAATATTATATACTAATTGATAACTGCTAACCTAAAAAGCCCTTTCTTAACAGATGGTACAGTGCATGGTTCACTACATTTTCTGCTTTGAAAGAATGTGATTTCCTTTAAGTTTGTAGTCAAAACAATAATAACTGTCAAAAGCCTAAATAAAAAACTGTGTGCAGAGTCCCCCTATCCATTATGGAAAATTTCTTTGAAATAATTTAAGTGAAAATAACATAGAAATATAAAAAAGTCTATATTAAACGATACCTTTTGGAGTAATACAACATGATCTTCTAAACTAGATATATGATCTTTTGCAGCAACAAGCATATCTCCTAATGGTTCTCGAGGATGAACTCCATTTTCAAAACGATTGTACATACCTCTCCAAAACCTAGTAAAATAGTTAAAACTAATACTGAGATTCTGAGAAATACATATTACAAATTGATTTATTTAAAATATAAAAACTGATGAAGCACTACAATATCATTTAATATTTAAAAATAAATTATTTCCATTATAAACATACTTCATAGTCTGTGGAGCAGGACTAGGATGTAGAACATCATCTAAATCTCTTCTGTACAATGGATTTAGGAATTCCGATAGATGGTTCATCAAGTAACCCCACAAAGAATAAGTACGCTCACTAAGCCTATAAAATGGAAATGCAGCCTGAAATATATGTAAATTAATGTTTAAGTTAACCTTTTTCAGGGGGCTGGAAGATGTATGTCCTGCACTTTCACTATTTTATATGTGTCTCATAGTTCAATAAACTATTGAGATATAAAATTTACTCCTTAATATGGATTAGAAAGTGTAAGATTCTGTCTTTTTTTTGCCCTTTTCTTTTAAAACAGGTGGCTAAATGGCCCTAATATTTTCAAAATTGCTCCCTACAGCCCATGGAAAAAAGTTAAGGTAACACGAAGTGAGATGAAGTCCAAATACTAAAAATACATGGTTTAAAATAAAAAGTGCATCTTTTAGTTGCTTTTTAATTTCAGTAAAGAAATTAAAAAAAAAAAAAATTACAAATATTAGCTCTGTCTTGAAGTACATGACAGTGAACTACTTGATATAATATTACCAAGAGTAAAAACTAAAAGCTTAATATGCATGATTTATTACTGTTTTGTAGCAATAAATATGCTGAAATGATAAGAAAAATATACAAGTACTCCATATGATCCAAAATCTGTTTTGCTCAGTTTTATAAATGCTAAGAGTTTTAAAAAAGTTGAAAGAAATGCCATGAACAAAATTTAAGCCTTCACCTGTCTTGTACACCAAGCAAGATTTATACATTTGATACATTACTGCATGATGGATAATATAACAGTTGCTAAAAGTTGAATCATCAGTATATGTTTTTCACTTCTGTCAGATTTTAATGAGACCTCTTTTTAAAGGAAATCCAAATAAATTAGACATTACAGTTTACATAACAATAAAACTGCTTTGCAACAACCATCATCACAAGTTTATAATGCATATTGACTTACCAGTACGAGATTCACTATTAAATGTATAAAAACGAACTGCTTAGTGCAGTTTTATAGCTAAACTGCAAGAGCAACAGTATCTAAAATACACACATTTAGTATATACAAAAATTTCATTTGGCATATTTCATACATCATAAATGCCTTTTCATCTCACAAAAATTTAAGAATAAGCTTCAAAAATTAAATATTTTAGTAAGTCTATAAATCATATTGGAACATCACAAGTTAAATTCTTGCTGAAAGTAACTAGCTATGTCACAAGTATTTAATTTTTCATTCAATAAATCCATAAATTACATTGGAACGTCATAAGATTAATTCTTACTGAAAGTAGATAGTTATGTCACAAATACTTGATATTCAATAGTTGAAATTCATGTCGAAGGAATTTCAACTAAGCAAATTAGACTGACATGTAAGATGAGATATAGTTAAGTACAGTCAAACACCACTATAATGAGCTTTAAGGGACCAGAAGTTTTGTTAGTTTTATCCAATCTGATTAAAAAAAAATGGATCACCTCACAGAAACATGTAAAACTTGAATAATAAAGAAATAAACTGATTAACATTGTTACATCTTTAAAAAGACATGAATAATAAAACTAATTTAAAAAATACTATTAAAATTTAACTAGAATTATTATTACGCACAATTATTAAATTTGCTGTCCATTCTTTTTCAGTCTTTCCAAAGTGTCTAGCATATTCATTTGTCTTTACATGAAATATTTGCCAAGATATTGATTGATATTCTTTGCTTCATTGAATGGTGAACCATTTCAGAAATGCTTCTTCAATATGCCTATGCTCATCTTTTCAACTTTTTCTCATATCCAAAATTTTTTATGAGCAAAAATTCTAGTTTTCATTTTTTCATATCATACCAGCTGTAGATTCGAATAAATTGTATTTCTAGCAGATATCCATTTGACAGCATAAATTTTGTAATTTTTTAAGAATGTTCACATTATCTCTAATGGAGAATCTTTGTTTACAGCTTGCCATGAGAATGAATTTTTGATATAGAATGCAGAGTGTTTGGCTAAAGAATAAGAGAGAATTTTGCTCTTCTGGAAAATACAAAAAAGGAATATAATTTCTTCATTTATGTGTCTCCCTAAATGTCCATTGAGAACACATTCATTTCCCCCAAGACACGTACGGTTGCAATACAAAGATTTTACAAAACTTCATGCAAAATATTGTGTCTTGCAAAAGACACATTTTTTGCACTAACCATTATATACAGCATAAGGTATCCTAAAATATGCTTATTTTATGCTTACTTTCCTAGAGTTAAGTGTCACACCTGTTTCACATAGCTTTTGTTTAGAATACAGAGCAAAATGAGGGTGATGAGAAAAGGATTATGACATACATATTTTTTTTTTATGAATGGAATGAGGAATGTGGATCCTAATATCCTAAAATTGGATACTATCCTAAATGATTTAACAGTTAGTAATCTTTTCACTAAAACTAGAAATTTTGGTAAAAACACGAGAAAAAAACAAAAAACAAGAAGGCTTTTAATTGCAGATATGCATGCAGTTTGTTATACCCCCTATTTCATACTCCCGGAGATTTGCGATAACAGTATAAAACAACATTAAGTTCATACGAAACTGAACAGAAGGAAACATTTTATAAGCTGAGTTTATTATAGAATGGCTAAACTGTATATAAATCTTGTAAAATACAACACTACAATAGTTTTATTTAGTTTATAAATTTGATAGTTTCACCTATTTAGCATTATTATTTCATTATAAGGAACCTTATAACGAAAAAAAATTTCTACATATAATAAATAATAGATAAAGAATATAAATTTCAATTTCAAGCACTTTTAATAATGAAAAACTTAGGTAACCAAAAGATTATCAGACAATTAAGCATTATTTTCAAAGGCCATTGTGATATCATTAATAGAAAAATCAGATTATTGGCTGGTATCTTTTGAACAGTTTCTAAGTAAACCATGATAATAAATTGTCACTATCCCTTCTATCACAAAGTAAGCAATCAATAACTTGTGTTTGAACAGATATGCAGCCGATACTTCACTCGATCTCCAAAGATGTTAACTGAAGCTGAAGTCAGAACTTTGGTCCACCATTACAAGCTCTTCTGTGTAAAACACAAATCTAGATTACATCAATTTTGTGAATATGTGCATCAAAATGCTGAAACCAGGAAAGATTATTCCAAATTATTGCCAGATTGTGAAAATACATTTCTAACGTATGTAGGGGGTTGTAATGTCAGAAAAAGCCCAGTGTTATAACTACAACCTTTAAACACAACTCTTGCAAAACAATTCGAGCAAATGCCTAGATATGTTTACTGGAATGCTATATCATATAGTATACTCATTGTACTTTCCTCTTCTAATCACAATGTAATTTGCACCATTCTGAGCATCACAAACTGACAAAAATTACTACTGACTTTCAAGTAACAGTGAGACCATGAAAACTAATCGTACCTCTCATGTATGTGATCCTATCATTTTACATTCTTTTCTGAATAGAAACAGTTATTTTCAGAAGCTGCTAAGGCTATTAGGAAATTTTGTTTGGCTACATGCCTTTGAATTTATCAATACTAATCAGCATTTCTAACTTATTACATTACACGACGGCTGAACTCGGTGCTTTCATAACATTTTCATTTTCATGATTATATCATTTCCTGTAGATAATGGCAGAAACTTCTTTCATTAAACAATAGAATTTAACAGATAAAACAATCATGCCCTGCTTGAAAGCATTTGATTTGTTTCATTCACTTATTTATAGTATAATATTTATACAACAATAATGAATGCGCACATCAAATGCTATAAGTATTTACAAATCATGCTAGATCAACTTGGAGATAAGAAGTGTCCACTAACTTGTGGCTAGGTAGCACATTTATAATAAGAATACTGTACAAAAAACTCCTTACCTTAGATCTACTCTATCTTTCTCACAATTGCCAATAAAAGTTCCAAACTGACAAGAATAAACATGATCATGGATAGTGAGCAAAAACCTTTCATTGAACTGGAATGAAGATGGAAACTGCTGTGTCAGCTGCCAAACAGCGTCTATAAACTGCGTAAAAACTGGAGCAACTTCCTTTGGATCTCCTTGGACGAGACCACATCGTTCAGTAAATTTGTGACCAAATCCCAGCCATTCTTTTTCAATAAGTGCCTGCAAAATAGTAAAAATAATTTGCACGCAAGAAACATACAAGACAATTTTCATACCCATTTCAAGATGGATAGTTCATTTTTATTAAAACTACTTAAATGCAAATACAGTGAAATCTCTGTAAGATGATCCCCCATAGTTTCAGATGATTTTAACCTTTTGAGGAGGAACTACCTTTGAGAATAATTATTATTATCAGGATTATTATCCATTTGCATAATAGTTTTAGCCTAATTTAAAGTTCTTATTATGAATTAGGAAAAAATTTCTGAAGAAGATCCACAATAAAATGCATTTACTTATAAATACTAAGATGTTAATAAAATGAGAAATTAGTTGCAAAGGTAAATAACAGAAATGGGCAAACTTTTTCAGTCACTGGCTAAAAATCAAAAACAAAATGTTTGGCGAGCCAAGATAAGTTTTTCTAAAATTTTAAAAACAATATACAAGTATTACAATTTAATTATGTTAATAAGATGCATGAAATTGTGATTTCATTTTTGAAAGTTCCGTACATTGAGTTTCAAAGTGAGATGTACTGATTCTAAGGAATGAGGCTAAATGCTCATCTGTCAGCCTACTTCTGAATAATTCTTTCTAAGTTTCATAGTTGAAGACACTTGTTCACATATATAAGATGAAGCAAACATAGCACTGATTTTCAGGGCATGAGATATTAAATTTGGGAAGCTTACTTTCGATAATGATTTATAAAACTCTAACTTTGGTACATTTAGAAAAAACTGTTTGAGATAATAGTTAGATTGCAACTCAATTCAAGCTGCAAATCTGACCTCACCGCTTTACAGTTTATGTTGAAGGACATGGTAAAAATATATAATTCTGTTTGAATGGCACTGAAATCTTGAAATCTTCATTCGAACTCAAAATGTAGTTTTTTCAAACACTTGAAATCTTTGTTCGAACTCAAAATGCAGTTTTTTCAAACAATCTTCATAATTAAGCCTCTCTTCATTTACTGAGGGTATTGAATTTAACCGCGGAAAATGAGACAAGTCATTCTTAGCTAGCTGCCCAGCAAACAGATTATGTTTTAAGTTAAGATTAAGTTTTTTCTAGGAGGTCTAATTCACCTATGTTGGATTCCCATATGTCTGTTCCCTGAGAAAGATATAACGCTTGCTAGCGCCAATCTACAGCTATAACTAACAAAGAACTTCCACTTTTAACACTTTACCAATTGAAAGCTTTCTGTACTTGCTTTTCCGTCAATTTATGTTTTGTAAAACAAAAATAGAGAAAGTAAAAAGATCATCAGCCCTTTGAAAAAAAGGAAGAAAAAAGTAATATTTAAACAAAGTAGAAAAGGAGATGGTATATAATATATAAATACATATTTCTTTTAATTTGCCTCAAAATTAAACTGGCAAATTAAAATTCTATCCGCGGGCCGGATAGAACCTTCCGGCGGGCTATAGATTGCCCATCCCTGGTGTATAATGTAGCAATAAATCAAATTAGGAGAAAATTGTCCCCATAATTAATGTTCAGAAATAGAGTATGCAGAAAATATTTTAAAATATGTCAGAAAGATCTTATACATACCCCCCTCCCGAAAGAATTGCGACTAACTGACTATTATAAATTTTATTTAAAAAATTTAAAAGCACTTAACCTTTATTAAAATATTCATGACATGAAGTTCTGCCTATTTGATTTTACTTTAATGAGACAATTGCCTTCACTTATGTACACAATTTTTAGCTTTGTTTACAGAAACACGTAGTATTTTTTTCACTTAGAAATACAGATATCAGCATATTTTTCAAGAATGTCTTCTTATCATCTCACATTTAAAGCTCTTAATAGTCTTTGCAGTTCATGCCAGTATCTACCTGTTATCTCTGTAAATTCAAATTTTACCTAGATAACAAATTCTTCATTTATGCTTATACCTTCAGGAAATTTGGAACTAACGCTACTTTTCTTTAAACACGTTTTTAATGTATTCTCATCTACATTGTTTCATATTTTTAAAAGAATCCACCAAAGAAATTACAGTTCATTTATATTTTCTTTTGAATAAGTAAGTGTTATCACAGCAGACAATAGCCAGTACTGAATGATAATTCTGAAATGCAAAGATTAATAATTGTTACAGTAAGTCAAAAAAAAAAAAAAAAAAATCCCACAAGTTACTTAGTGATAAATTTGGGTGGTATGGAAATTAACTATACTTTGTGGTTTTATATCCTTTTCAAATTAATTTTTCAGTCCAGTTAGTTTGATATTTACTTTTAACATATAAATTTAAAAGAAAAATATTCTCGCAACAGAATTTTTCTAACCATGCAGTGAACTTCTCAACTTGAAGTTGTTATAAATAACTAGTAGCTTTTCTTGAAGAATTTTATTACTGACAGGCAACTTTTTTGCACAAACACCCTTAAATAAAACCAAAGTTAAATAGTTAATTTCTTTATATGGCTGAAAAGTTTCATTTTCTATCATTAAAAAATATTTTTGAACAATTTCTATGTTGTTTCCTCTCCTTTTAATATTTGGTCTGCATTTAATTGCACTTAATAGTTTCCCACAATGCCCTTTGCAGTAGATCAGCAACATCTTCAGTTACTTTTAATAATTTACCAAAATTTAATGCTTTTTGACTTCCTTGTACGAAGTAAAAAGGAAGTATTGTAATCGCGAAAAGTTTCAGGCAGCATATTTCAACGAAAATATCCATTTTGACCGCTATCGAATGCAATTTAACGATGTTTTTGCGTGATATCTGTACGTAAGGACAGAATAAAATACTCTTTTCAAAAAAATTATAAAACTTCTTTAAAATTAATTCTGAAGAGAATTTTTCGTGGCGTCTGTACGAACGTATGTATGTATCTCGCATAACTCAAAAACGAGTAGCCTCAGAACGTTGAAATTTTCTATGTAGGACTGCTATAACATGTAGATGTGCACCTCGTATTTTGGTTGCAATCGACCGCACCAAACGTATATAAATATATTTATATATATATCTACTCTATTACCCGGCTCAGTGATCTCAGTTTCTTTACTCTTATATGTTTGTAAATTGTACATGTTTTTCTTTAAAAATGACTGAATTATGTTGTTTTTATATTCCGGTTAAGGATTTTATGCCTTTAGTAAATCTGTGTGCAATATTTTTAGAATTATCAGCAATTTTAAAGTTGTTTACCGTAATTTCCGGAAGAAAAGCCACATCAGCGTAAACGCCGCAATAGATTAAATTGCGTGTGACATCGTCGTGAGCCATATAGATGCAAAATCTCAACCTAAGTCCTGATATATTTACATGCATGCCAGTTAAGAAAAATGCACAAAATGAAACCGTAACTCAAAAATAAATTAAAGGTAAGAAATGTGGAAAGTATATTTAGCTTCACATATATACTTGTATTTACCCACTAAAGAAGTCCATATTTGTAATACTCAGACTATAGTCTGAAAAATGTAGCAATAAAAAATATTGCAACAACGAAATATTAACTTTGGATGAAAAAAGAAAATTTTAAATTTTACTTACAAAAGGAATTACAGCAAACTATACATCATATGAAGCCATCAAAATCTTATTCTTCACTATCTGAATTAAAAGGATTTAGTAAATCCTGATCTAAGGATTTAGTAAATCCTGATCTAAGTCTTCCAGATCGTCACATTCATCCTCTTGGTTTACAGTCTGTTTACCTAAGGATATAATTTCAGCTTCTTTGAACCCTGCTATTATTGACGACGTTTTACTGATTTCCACGCACTTCCTACCCACTTTGCAACTTCTTCATAAGATGCTCTACGCATTTTATCGCTTTTGGTATACGTATGCAATCCTTCACTCATCCAACACTCCCACCGCTTTCAGATTTCAGCTTTGAAGGATTTATTACCTGATAAATCTAACTGTTGTAAGATTTTTGTCAAACCATCAGGAATTATTGCTTCAGTCGTAGACAATTTTTGACATCTGGTTTTCACTGACTCAAGTAAATGAGCACCCATGGAATCCATTATCAATAACCCTTTTGGTTGGAAAAAAGATCCCATACGACACTGCCAAACTTTTTGTATCCGCTCACGCATGATTGTTTCGAACATCCAGCCGTTCTCATTTGCACAAATAATTACGTCATTAGGAAAATCTCCCTTCGGAATAGTCTTTCGTTTAAAAATGATCATCGGCTTTAGCTTGTCACCGTTTGTGGCACATTCTAACACACATGTAAATGACATTATTTCATGCCCTGTCGTAAGCACAGATACAGTTTTTGCAACAGTTTCATCAACAGTTCTGTTTGCAGGAGAGTCAAAAGCTAACGGCGTTTCATCCATCTGTGACCGAAGAAGTTTTTTTTGTCAATAATATCTGTCACATATTTCAGAAAAGATGCCTTTTTATCCTGCCAGTCCATTGGTAATTGTTGCCCAACTGTTGTTCTAGTAGGCACAGAAATATTTTTTCTTTTCATAAATCTGCTACACCTCCTTTGAAATCATTTATATTCATTCGTTTTGCTATAAATTTTGCTCGTAAGTGAATTTTTACACTCGAAATTACCATTCCCTTTCCTCGTTGCTCCTTTTTCTAGTTTTCAAGGTCGTCCTCTAGATTCGGCCACCTTACAGTACCACTTCTTACGCTCGTTTCTGTTGTGGCATATTTTTAAGAAGTTCTTTTTCAGTCCTCCAACATCGAATACAACACTTGTCAACTTCAAACTCTCGAGCTGTTGCTTGATTTCCAATTTGCTCGGCACGTGAAATTACATTAAGCTTCAAACCAGCAGTATAGCTTCTGTGCCGTTTATGTGACATTTTCAAAAATTTTCCACTCTCTTCTTACTTAAAAACTATCCAACAAGTACCAAACTGATGGGATCTGTATCTGGCAGAATGCCAAGAAAAATCGATTCATGCTGAAGGGGAAATATGTCAGAGTTCGGTATTGCGAGGCAGGTGGAGTCGTATCCGCCTTTGAAAAAAATTGCAGAAAAGGCAGGGGTGGGGAGAGGATGGATACTGGAAAATTTATCGAATGGCAAGAGGAGAGACACTATTCAAACTGATGAGATGGCTGATTTGAAAGGGGGGAAGAATGTTATTTTTCTGAGATCTCGTTTAGGGTGAATAAAACATGTAGATCCGTTCAAGGGAAACAATGTAAACAAAATAACACTCGCAAAAAGCAACTGAGTGGTCTTTTGTGTAGGAACAGCACCAGTCTATGCACAATGACAAGGCCATCCAAACTATGTACAATGACCATCATAGGAAATATTTTATATTTAGTACACCTAAACACTGCATGGGTAGAAACGCCGTACCCACTGAAAATTTAAGTTTTAAACACGTAAACGACGCGGTGTTTCTTCCGGAAATTATGGTAATTACCGCTAAGGCTGTTTTTAATGGCGGCCATTGATGTTTACATTTGAAACAGGAGACTACAGTCAAAAGTTGTTAATTTGGACACCCATAATTAAATATCTATAATCCGGACGTCAAAACTAAAAACTTTCTGCGCATGCGCCGCGTTGACACATGCGCATAGGATTATCGAAATTATTTATTGGATTATCGAAATATTCAATTTGACTTATCTTTTAAGTCCTAGTTCCGACAAAATTCTGTCAAAAATTCCGAATTAGTCAAGCTGAAGTAAAAGGTTTAATATATATTCACTGTATGTTAATAAAGTAATCAGAGTGTTATAAAAATCAATTTTAGAATTTACGCTGATGCAACTTTTTGTTTGAACATATGTAATGGAAGAGAAGGCTTGTAGAGATCTGTTTTAACATGCCTCTAAAAATAGATGTCATACTCCTTTTGTCTCTTCAATGTCAAAAAACTTTCCTTTGAGACGCAACTTTAGTTTTTGGGAAAGAAAACAAATCACAAGAAGACAAATTTGAAGAACATGCAGGACGATTGAGTACACATACGTATTTTCGGAACACAAGCGGTTCTCCGATTGGTTATTGAATAATGAAAAGGTGCATTGTCATGCAAAACAAAACATTTGGGATACGTTTTCTGACTGAATAATATAAGATTAAAAGTCGTCTGCTTAATTCACAGCCATTTACAAATCAACTACTCGGGCAATTGCATAATCATTTTGATACCTGAGATTGTAAGACAAACCTAATATCACTGGATTTACACACTTCTTTAATCTTCCGAGAACATTCCTTCTTTAGCTCATATTCCAAGAATATTAAGTGAATACAATTATTGCAAAAGAAACTGAATATTCATTTGCACTATATCTTGGTAGTTTAAATGAGTTAATAAAACTTAAATTCTGCTTTTTGTGTCTAAGAATGCAACAATATTTTAAGTATTTACAAATAAAATATTAAATTGGAGATTCAATTGGAGCCTCACCAGTTGCCTAGCATTTGAAGATTGTTAAATACTAAGTGTTTGTTGCAAAGTTTAACCCAGGCTGCATGGTTGGTTTTCGTAGTTTTCTAGGTTCTGTTTACAAAGGTCCTCTATGAAAGCATCTTAACCAAATAGCTCCCATGTTCTGTCTATGTTCAAATAACCAATTTAAGCACGATTTCCAATTGAAGTTACTAGAAAAAGCTGAACACTCATTAAAAATCATGTAGCTTGCCAGTCGGGAGTAACATGAAAGATACGGCGCCAATAATTGAACTGCTGTTACGGTATGCTCTTTTTAAAATTAGATGGTCATTCCTTAATTAAATATAATTGATTTTTAACATCTACTGGAGCTGATGGTAAGAACTAAAGTGCAAATAAATAATATCTTGTGCAATCTTGATTAATACAAAGTTAGAAATATTTTCATTCAGACAGAAAGTTTTTTGAAATATTTGCAATTACTTTATAAGGATTTATTCGTTTACGCGTGCGCGTAAGACCTTTTACGACTGCGCATATGAGTGTGCGCAAGTGCAGAATACGTTTTCGCGTGCGCGTTTTATGTATAATGGACGTATAAGCTAAAATTATCTAATTATCTATTTCAGTTAATGTTGATGATTGCGTTGTTCCTTAATTTTCGAATTGGATCCGGCTTATTATTTTTTGCACACTGTAAGAGCAATTTTATAAAAGTAAGCTTAAACTTTCGATTATATCAAATAGAATTTCCGATATATATTTGTTAATATGTAAAGGATCTAAAGCGAAAGTGTGTTTTGAAATCCGAAATCTGTTTATCAATTTCACGCTGCTCGGCGGGGGGAACGCCGCGGTGGGCGCGTAATGAATTGGAAGTTCATCTGTCAGCACTATCCTTATCTTCAGCGCAGATGTTTTTATTTTATTTGGCTTATAATTCCTTACCAAATGTAGTATTTCATCTCGATATGCTCCGTCTTTGATATGATTTAAAACAAGTTCCTCGTCATTATAATTCGCTTCCGATAGCGAAGAAAGTAGTAACAGAGGTTATTGAAAATGAAAAAATTTCGATTGACAAATTAGTCGGTGTTCTCGACACAGCAATTATAGGACTTGAACAGCGGAATTTTGTAACTGAACAAGAAATTATGTCTGTTTAATAGAATTAAAGAGAAAGTATTATCACATGAAACGAAGCAAAACTTAAACAACTTACATTGAAAAAAATGTTTAATAAAGTAAACAAATAAATATTAAGCTTTTTCTTTCTGCAAATTTTGATACCCTTTAGATCATAATTGTTCTTTATTTCATAAATTACGGTTTCATATTTTTAATTTTAGAATTTCTGCATGCCATCTTACGAGATTTAAACTGATGATCTATAATCCGGAAAAATCGATAATCCGGAATCGGCGAAGTCCCGACGAGTCCGGATTAACGACTTTTGACTGTAGTGGATTTGTTGCCAATCTAGAGAAACTTAGCTTCGCAACAACAAAGATAACACATTCATATATTATTGCCAAATAAATCATGCTTAATTCTTTCTGGAATTTTTTCGACGAAATAAGCGTTTGAAATTTATTTTGTAATTTTTAATATAGATATTTTGAGTTTTTATGTATTTTTGCCTTCTCGCGAAGTGAGAACTGAATTAATTAAATGAGAAATACTCAATTGTCTGTGAAAAACTGTTTCTTTTTTGTTTTGTTTGCTTAATTTCTTTCATACGTAGTTCTAGCTTTATTATAGTATTTGAATAGAACATGCGGCAATGATTAGATAATTTTTAAAATGATATACATTTTGTGCATTCTGAGTTGTAATATGAATGAAATATAATACAGTCAAAAGTCGTTAATCCGGACTCGTCGGGACTTCGGCGATTCCCGATTATCGATTTTTCCGGATTATAGATCCTCAGTTTAAATCTCGTAAGATGGCATGCAGAAATTCTAAAATTAAAAATATGAAACCGTAATTTATGAAATAAAGAACAATTATGATCTAAAGGGTATCAAAATTTGCAAAAAGAAAAAGCTTAATATTTATTTGTTTACTTTATTAAACATTTTTTTCAATGTAAGTTGTTTAAGTTTTGCTTCGTTTCATGTGATAATACTTTCTCTTTAATTCTATTAAAAGACATAATTTCTTGTTCAGTTACAAAGTTCCGCTGTTCAAGTCCTATAATTGCTGTGCCGAGAACACCGACTAATTTGTCAATCGAAATTTTTGAGTTTTCAATAACCTCTGTTACTTTCTTCGCTATCGAAAGCGAATTATAATGACGAGGAACTTGTTTTAAATCATATCAAAGACGGAGCATATCGAGATGAAATACTACATTTGGTAAGGAATTATAAGCCAAATAAAATAAAAACATCTGCGCTGAAGATAAGGATAGTGCTGACAGATCAACTTCCAATTCATTACGCGCTCGCCGCGGCGTTCCCCCCGCCGAGCAGCGTGAAATTGATAAACAGATTTTGGATTTCAAAACACACTTTCGCTTTAGATCCTTTACATATTAGCAAATATATATCGGAAATTCTATTTGATATAATCGAAAGTTTAAGCTTACTTTTATAAAATTGCTCTTACAGTCTGCAAAAAATAATAAGCCGGATCCAATTCGAAAATTAAAGAACAATGCAATCATCAACATTAACTGAAATAGATAATTAGATAATTTTAGCTTATACGTCCATTATACATAAAACGCGCACGCGAAAACGTATTCTGCACTTGCACACACTCATATGCGCAGTCGTAAAAGGTCTTACGAGCACGCGTAAACGCCTATGCGCATGTGTCAACGCAGCGCATGCGCAGAAAGTTTTTAGTTTTGAGGTCCGGATTATAGATCATTCCGAATTATGGGTGTCCGAATTAACGACTTTTGACTGTATTGTTAAGTAAACCTAGTGCCAGAGTGTCGCTATGGTAAACAAAGTGAATTTTAAAGAATGCATTTATTCTATGGTGGTTTATGCGCTGTCGGCGAAGTAGGTTTAATTCAATCTAATAAGTTTAAATAAAATGCAAGAAAAAATGCGTATAATTTAATATTCCGTACAAGGAAGTCATGTGGTGTACACATCAGATTTTTTTTACAATAACCATACAATAACCATTAAATTTAAAATAAATGCTCAATGGATGCAGACAACAAACTGCAAATGTAGGGGAGGGGAATGAAACACAGAAATTAAATCATGACAATGGTTCAGTCACTTGAATAATAATTTACTGTACATTACTAGCTCTGCAGATAGGAAATTGTGTGATTAGTATCAACAGTATATAAATGTGATGAGTTATTTCTATATCATAAATGTCATATATATATCATAAATGTCATATATGATAAATTTCGCTGTGCAAAGAAAGGATAAAATTAATTATTAAAAAATTACATTTAACTACTATTTTTGATGAAGTTTGCTATTTACGAAAAAAAAAAAAAAAAAACCTCTTTATTGATTTCTTGAACTATTTTAGTTTGATACTAAAATTAGATATTTCAGATGTCTTCTTAGCCCTTCTGCAACTGCAAGATTAAACAATACTTCCTTTCCAATGCATGATATCTGTTAGTCATAAATCTATAATGCGAGTTAGGTTCATTTGTGTCCACTGCAGTGTGTAACTGGAATGCAAGCTGAGGTCATTGATGCCCATCAAATTCCAAATTGAGAAATATTTGGTGGTCTCAATTAGATTAGGAAATGATAATTCTAGAGATTATTATAATGATAAAAAATTATGTTTGTCTATATTTCTAGATACAATGGTCACATACAGAGAAACGTATTCACAAGAAATGGTTGTCACGATATATTTCACTATATATACACATATACAGTACAAAGTCCGTAATCCGGACGTCCATTATCCGGACCTCAAAGCCACAAAATTTACACATGTGCGTAAAGAATGTGCATACATTATGCATGCGCATAAAGAATGCATATACATTATGCATGCATGCATTGAAAGAAATATTTAATAAAGTAAAGAAATAAATATTAAGCTTCTTTTTGTAAAATTTGATACCCTTTAGATAATAATTGCTTTTCATTTCATAAATTACGTTTTAATATTTTTAATTGTATAATTTCTGCATGCCATCTTACCAGATTTAAATTGATGATCTATAATTCGGAATCACCCCGAAGTCCCGGCGAGTCCGGATTACAGACTTTGTACTGCATATGGTATTTCTCCCGCCTTCGTGGTGTAATGGCCAGCACACTCAGCACGTATTCGAGAGGTCCAAGGTTCGAGTCCTAGCAAGAGCACAGCACATTTTACATGTCTCCTGCTTTAAAATAAACTTCATGTCTCTAGATACATATTTGCATAATAAGTGCTAATTTGATAACTAGCAAAATTTTCCTTTCCTTTCACTGGAAAATGTTTTCTTTTCATAATTGTTTAAAAAATAAAACATTAAATGAATAAAAAACTTGTATACAATAAAATTACGATCAACATTAATTGTTTAACATGCAAATTCTTGTAATACGCATTCATTTTTGGATATAAATGAACAAAATTTTGATTCTCAGAAAATTCCTCTCAGAAGCAAATTGATGTGCAATTTTCTTTTATGTGAAAGTGTACATATACTTTTAAACAAAAATTTCTATAGTTACAACAAATTTTGATTGAAGAAGTGAATTCATTTCATCAGTGAAATTACTAAGTATTTTCTATATATGTTTCAGTCCTCCCACTTTCTTTTAGTAAATATGGACTGTTAATCTGCCAATTTTTCATTTTAGGCAAATTTTTACATTTGGATACACATAAGGGTCTGAAATTTTTTAGATACACATAGGTTTTTGAAGGTATACTTACAAAATTTTAGGGATTGTTCAAATTAGTCTCCATTTATAGCCTCAGCAAACTCATCTTTGTAAGGAAAAGGATGAGCCAAAAGTCACACATAGCTAGATTGGGTGAATATGGTAGTTGTTATATCACTTTGATGTGTTTTTATTCAAGACATTCAACCGTCAATCTTGCTGAATGAGAAGATGCATTGTCATGGAGGATCATGGGTTTTCTAACATTTTTTTCTTGAAGAATTTCTGGAAGACACTTAGTGGTGTACTTTCTTCTGTTTTACCAGCTTGATGGCTTTGACCAGTCCTGTACCTCTGAAGAAAATGGCATACATTTCTTTTTTTCATGGCATGTTGTCTTTTAACTATTGTGGGCATGGAATCATCTTTAAAGACACAATATGTTACCATCTTAACATGCTAGAATGTAAAAAAAAAAAAAAAAAAAAAAAAAAAAAAAAAAAAAAAAGGTATATGTGTTTTCTCACTAATAATGATTTTAGAAATAATGCAGCGGCCACAATCTTCAAGTAATTTAAGGGTTTCTTTACCAATTCTAATATATTTCTTCTTTCGATGCTCAGTTAAATTACAAGGAACCCAATGGCAAATTAGTTTTTTCATATGCAATTCATGAATAATTTTATATAAAGTGGTGGATTCAATGTTAAGTTCCTTCTGTGCGATTTGGTAGGTGCAGAGATTATCACCAATTAACAATGTCAATATGGCAGACATGCTATCCAGTATTACTTCTGACAATAGCCTTCCCATGTGTTCATCCTGAAGAGAGTTGCGACCTGTGTGAAATTCTGAAAACCATCTGAATACAGTAGCATGAGATGGACCTTCATTTTCAAATGCTAATAATAGAGGTTGAATGCATTCTTCTTGATTTAATACCACTTTAAAATTACAAAAAAACACAGCACAATAATGCTCTCACATCAACTACATTTTTCCTTTTTCCTAAAATTTATTCTATGCTAAACTACTGGCATAAAAAAATCGTCTGCTAGGCTAAAATAGTTCATATTTTCAAATCTAACCATTGATTTTTTTTCTGCCATTTATCGTCTTTGCCTATCGCAAAAATTTCAGACTGACCTCTTTAACCCTTTGTCTTTCAAAATTAATCTTGAGTTTTTATGATTAATACGCATCAAAGAGTTTATTTGCCTGGAACTTCCCATGTTTAGTCCAAACTTCAATACATTACTAAGCCTTGTCCTAGCTGATTTGTTTACATTCCGTGCAACATGCTAGCTTGTTTACACAAATGACAAATGTGAAGAGATTTTTCTAGCAAGAGAAATAAAAAAAAATTGTTAAACAAAGGGGGGGGGAGGGAAAAAAGAAAGAAAACCTGAAAGGACTGAGATTTGCACATAGCACCAGAAAGTTTGTTAAGCATTTTTATACTTTCGCTTGAGCTTGTAGTTTACCAATCTGTCCTTGACTCACTATTGCTAATACAACATTTTTTACAAAATTCTTTTTAACTTAATTATTAAATATCGCTTTCTTTACCATGTAAAGTTGAACAGCAAAACCAAGAAATTTTTAAGAGCAGCATAGAAATCCCAATAGAGTGTGAATACACTGTGTTGTTGCTGTACATTTTTCTGCCATTTTTTGTCTTTTTTTTTTGGGGGGGGGAGAGGTCTTTTCAATTTTTTTTTTATTAAACATAATTTTTTTCACACTTACACCACCAAAACTCAACAGAAAATCACAATTTTTTTAAAAGTGACATGTATTTAGAATTCCCAACACAATGTTGAATGCTGTGAATTAATTTTTTCAGTCTTCTTTCAGTTCATCATATCAATGTTCAAATGTTCAGTTTTTTAGTAAGTTGACTTACATAACTTTGTATTATTAACTTTATTTAATAAGCTTATTCCTTTCTTTGCACGTATGCCATATAAAATTCAACAGTAAAATCACAAAATAGCATATCTAAGAATTCCTGATACAGTGTTTAACGCTGCCATTCATTTTTTTATATTCACAATATTATTTCTTTAAAAATAATATGTAGCAATAACATTTATTTGAAATGTGGTATGGACCAAAAAAGTGAGAATCAAGAGTAATAACACATCTGTTGTTAAAAAGGTTAAAGAATGAGATGATTTGTTTTTTAATTAATTCAAAATTCTAATTCTAGCACTTCGTGTCTCTGCAAGTAGTGTTATTAACTAAATCTGCATATGTGCAGAATGTAATGGTAATAATAATGAAGGGATATATTTTAGAGAAAACATAAATGCCTGTTGGCTTTAGTTTTCCACATGCAAATTTTGATCGGAGGTCGATCAGCGGTAAGCTAACGTGGTTGCCGCTAATTGGCCGATGACGTCAAGATCGGCGGGTTGGCCGAGTATAATATATATGTACGCCGGTATCGGCAAAGGTTCTTGTTCTTGTTCTCTTGTGTGATTATCAGTTAGCATTATGCTAGTTTGCTTTCAATCAAATGATTTTAAATGTAAAGGCTACAGTCTTAGCTCTTTTGTTTTATTTACGGAATAAAGCATGAATTTTATTTAGTTTAGTCTTAGCTTTATTTAAGGGAAGTAAATTATGCTTTGCCTTGATCACCACTGCCAACAGGGTTATGGGCCCAGCGCCAACAGATAATCAGTCATCCAGTTCAACTCAGCATTGAAGGAATGTAGGTGAAGAGGGCCATTATCCACGAAAAGAAGCTGACCTGTCTTAGAAGTTTGTTCAAGTTGTAGTGATCACACTTAATTGAAGATGTCATTACTACCTGAAGGTTTTGAGTTGTTAAACCATGACAACTGGGATCGATGGAAAGTCGACATGAAAATGCTGTTACTGGATAGAAATTGTTGGAGCTTCATAGAGGACAAAGAAGAAGAATTAGATAAAAGTGCAACAAGGCGTGAAAAGCAGGAGTTCACACTAAGAGAGAACAGAGCCTTTACTACATTATATTATGGAATTAAAGCCGAGTTCAGGCCGCTGATACAAGAATGTTCAAGTGGTAAAGAAGCGTGGGAAGTTCTACAGAAGCAATTCGAACTCAAAACAAGAGCAAGGATAATTCAGTTACTGGATGAATTTTTTAGTATTAGATATACGCCAAATGAAGAAATAGGATTATTCATCGCAAGGATAAGAATGACTGCAAAGAAGTTGGCTGAAGCTGGTCACAACTTGGCAGATCTTTTTAAAGAATTTCAGGCAATAAGGAGATTACCCCAGGAATACTCCGGCATTGTACAGTTGATATATAGGTGGAAGGACGAAGATTTTATGCTGGAAAGAATTGCTGAAGAATTGGTAAGAGAAGAAAGCCGACTTCGCCAGGTAATTGCCGATTTAGAAGACAGCAAGGTAAGCGTGTTTAATACTATTAGTTTAAACACAGGGAAAGATAAAGTTGAAAATAAAACTAAATCTAAGAAAAAAATGGGGAATATGAGAATAGGACCTTGTTTCAGATGTCATAAATTTGGGCACATAATTGCTCAATGTAAAGAAAATGTAAGTAAAAATCAGAAGTTTAAAATAGACGATAAAAATGGACAGTTTAAAGATAAAGAATTAATGTTAGTAGAAAATTATGTAACAACTACAGATATAGGAGGTAACGCAGATAAATTTAATTGGGTCATAGATACTTCAGCTACAACTCATTTCTGTAATAATAGAAATTTAATGACAAATTTCGAAGAAATAAACGATATACGTATGTCTTTAGCTGTAGGAAATTGTGAAAGTAAAGTACTAGGAAAGGGTACTGTCAAATTTGCAGTAAAAGTAGGCAATCGAATAAATTGGATTGAGTTAGATAATGTGTTATATAATCCAAATCTATGAAGAAATTTATTATCGGGAGCAAGGTTAGAAAAGGCTGGTGCTCATTTTGTGATTTCAAAAGGGAAGATGTGGATATACTTTAATAATTGGGATAGATTATGCTACGCTAAATGATATGATGGACTTTATCACGTAAAACCATTTAGATATGCAACAGGTAAAAGGGAAGCTGGTTACGGTACAGAAATTGGAAAGTTAAATAAAGTAGACGATGCAATGCTATGGCATCGGAGATTTAGCCACGTAAATTTTGATTATATTAAGAAAATTAGTAAGAATCAAAGCGTGAAAGGGTTACCAGAAATTGAAAAACCAATAGAGAGGTGTAAATCGTGTATTATTGCTAAATCTAGTAGAATAACTTTTAAATCTGTTCCAAAGAGATCGGATAAACCATTGCAGTTGGTTTATTTAGACGTTTGTGGCCCACTACCAGTTCCATCTAAGGGTGGGAGTAAATATTTTCTTGCTATTGTAGATGACTATAGTAGATTAGTAACAGTGTATTGTATGAAAAATAAAAACGAATCGTTCTAAAACTTTAAGAATTATCATAGGCAAATGGAAAGACTGATGAATAGAAAATTAATAAGTATACGCACCGATAATGGTGGGGAATTCTGTAACAGGCAATTTGAAGGGTACTTAGCCAAAAATGGAATTAGTGTTGAACGCATACACCCCAGAAGAGAATGGTGTGTGTGAACGTTTTAACCAAACGGCATTAGACGCAGTTAAAGCTATGCTTAATGATGGTAAAATGGGAAAAGAATGGTGGGCAGAAGCTCTTGGCTGTTTCGTACATACGTGGAACAGAGTATGTCATAAAAGCAACCGAACCCCTTATGAAATGTTCCTAAACAGAAAACCCAGTGTTGTTTATTTTAAAGTATTTGGTTGTAAAGCCTATGTTGGCGTGCCAAAACAGATTAGGAATAAATTAGAAATGAGGTGCAAAGAAGGAATCATGGTAGGATATGCGAAGGAAACTAGGGGTTATAGAATATGGCTGCCAGAAGAACGCAAATTAATAGAAACCTGTAATGTGAAGTTCGATGAAAAACTGTATGCAGCAAATGGCATCCTGGAACAGAAATCAAAACCTAAATTTAAAAGACTAGAGGAATCTGAGCTATTAGCAGAATCAGATGAAGAACAGGAAATTTCTAGAGAAGAAATAAAGTTGTCAGATGACAAATCTACTCCGAAAGAAGTATCAGACTTAAACTGGCAAAGAAAAGCAGTTAAAAGGCCAGATGGAACACGTACAGACATATATTATTATGTAGAAGGAACAGACACCCGTTTTAGATCCTATAATGATATTGAAAAGTATTGTGAGGCAAGAAATATTAAATATGAAAAAGATAAGTTCGATTTTAGTGGAAAAAACGAATACTCGGGGAAAGTTAATTTCGTAGAACAGGAGACTAGCTCTGTGTCTGAAGAGGCAAATTCCGTAGAAATAGTTATCCCACAAAATTTTAAAGCAGCACGAAAATCAGTAAATGCCGAAGAATGGGATAAGGCAATGAAAGAAGAAATCTACACAATAAAGAAAAGAAAGGTTTGGGAATTAGTTGAAAAGCCAGAAAATAAAACTATAATAGGAAACAAATGGGTCTATACGCTAAAAAGAAATGAAAAGAATCAAGTGGTTAGATACAAAGCACGCTTAGTAGCACAGGGATTCAGGCAGAAAAGAGGTGAAGATTTTGATGACGTTTACAGTCCTGTAGTAAATTTTTCAATCATAAGAATATTTTTCACTATACTGGTAAGTTTATATGGATGGACTAATTGTCAGTTAGATGTAAAGAACGCATATTTATATGCAAACCTAAATGAGAAAATATATATGACCCAACCAGAGGGATTTATCGAAGAGAAAAATAAAGTGTGTTTATTACACAAGGCCATTTACGGTCTACATCAAAGCGGCAGTGAATGGTTTTGTGAATTTGAAAGTACTTAAGAAAATCTACATTTTAAGAAAATACAATGGTGTAATTGTGTTTATAAGGGTTCAAATGTAATTCTCTTGTTATATGTAGATGAGATTGTGATTTTTAGTAAAGATCAATATAGTATAGATAAAGTAATTTCACAGCTGAGTAAGTTTTTTGATCTTAAAGTATTAGGCAAAACTAAAAAGTTACTTGGAATTGAATTCTTAGAGAATGAGAATAGGGTTTTTATACATCAACAGAAATATTGAAGAAATTTTTGAAAAATTTAAACATTTCCAGATACCAATAACTTCACTTCCCATAGCTAAGAGCACTATTCTTACAAAATTAGATTGTCCATCTACAAGTGTAGAAATTGCGGAAATGCATACATTACCCTTTAGAAATCTGTTAGGATGTTTAGTTTTTGTAGCTAACAGGACAAGGCCTGATATTACATATGCAGTGAATATCTTATCACAATTTCAGGACAATCCTGGAATTAGGCATTGGGAAGCATTGTTGAAATTGCTTGGTTATCTCAATAATACTAAATTATATAAGTTAAACTTATCAAAGATTAAACATCTAAATTTATATCGTTATTCAGATGCTGATTATGCAAGTAATAGAGATGACCACGTGTCCATGGGAGGATTTATATTATATTTAGATGAAGTACTGGTAATCTGGAAAACTGTTAAACAAAAATGTGTAAGTTTATCAACCATGGAAGCGGAGTATATCGCTTTATCTGAAGCAGCGAAGGAATTAATGTGGACGAAAAATGTCTTACAAGATGAAATTTTAAAGTTTAATTTAAGAGAGTGTAAACTATTTTGTGATAACAAGTCTGCCATTGATTTTTCTAGATCGCCAATAGAAAATCGCCGAACTAAGCACATAGACGTAAAATATCACTTTGTTAGAAGACTAGTAAATGATGGAGTGTTTGACCTTCAATTTATCACCAGTAAATTAAATACTGCCGACTTATTTACAAAAGCAGCGACTGCTGTTAATTTAAGAAAGTTTTGTTTAGATATTTTCAGTGTTTAAAGACAATAAGTGTATTCGTATAATAGAATTGAACTATGAACTTCTGTGAAAGTTTTGTTTTTGTCTTTGCATGGGGAAAAGGGGGCCGTTTGTTGGCTTTAGTTTTCCACATGCAAATTTGATCGGAGGTCAATTGGCGGTAAGCTAACGTGGTTGCCGCTGATTGGCCGATGACGTCAAGATCGGCGGGTTGGGCGAGTATAATATATATGTACGCCGGTATCGGCGAAAGTTCTTGTTCTCTTGTGTGATTATCAGTTAGCATTATGCTAGTTTGCTTTCAATCAAATGATTTTAAATGTAAAGGCTACAGTGTTAGCTCTTTTGTTTTATTTACTGAATAAAGCACAAATTTTATTTAGTTTAGTCTTAGCTTTATTTAAGGGAAGCAAATTATGCTTTGCCTTGATCACTACTGCCAACAATGCCATGGGCTTGTATGCAGTATAATTTATTAATTTATGACCTTATTTAAGAGCATAATCACTTTAAAACTAATAATTAATTTTGTAGTGAAATTACCTTTTTTTTCCTATTTTATTTTTTTTTGAGTCAGCGAGGAAAGAATTCTTCTTTGAAAGACACATGGTCTTAAGTAGCATGAAAAATCCAAATTTAGTGCAATAGTGTAAGTTAAATAGGGAAATTAGGCTTCTTTCTGATTATCTACATCACCAATGAAAAGCCTAAAAAGAAAAAAAAAAAATAAAAATCGGACAGTTCTATATCTCCCATTCTACTGGACCGCTTGACAAAATTCAAATTGTGTTTTTCATGTCTTGGAAGCACGACTTAGGATATACAGTCAAAAGTCGTTAATCCGGACTCGTTGGGACTTTGGCGATTCCAGATTATCGATTTTTCCGGATTATAGATCATCAGTTTAAATCTCGTAAGATGGCATGCAGAAATTCTAAAATTAAAAATATGAAACCGTAATTTATGAAATAAAGAACAATTATGATCTAAAGGGTATCAAAATTTGCAAAAAGAAAAAGCTTAATATTTATCTGTTTACTTTATTAAACATTTTTTTCAATGTAAGTTGTTTAAGTTTTGCTTCGTTTCATGTGATAATACTTTCTCTTTAATTCTATTAAACAGACATAATTTCTTGTTCAGTTACAAAGTTCCGCTGCTCAAGTCCTATAATTGCTGTGTCGAGAACACCGACTAATTTGTCAATCGAAATTTTTTCATTTTCAATAACCTCTGTTACTTTCTTCGCTATCGGAAGCGAATTATAATGATGAGGAACTTGTTTTAAATCATATCAAAGATGGAGCATATCGAGATGAAATACTACATTTGGTAAGGAATTATAAGCCAAATAAAATAAAAACATCTGCGCTGAAGATAAGGATAGTGCTGACAGATGAACTTCCAATTCATTACGCGCCTGCCGCGGCGTTCCCCCCGCCGAGCAGCGTGAAATTGATAAACAGATTTCGGATTTCAAAACACACTTTCGCTTTAGATCCTTTACATATTAACAAATATATATTGGAAATTCTATTTGATATAATCGAAAGTTTAAGCTTACTTTTATAAAATTGCTCTTACAGTCTGCAAAAAATAATAAGCCGGATCCAATTCGAAAATTAAGGAACAACGCAATCATCAACATTAACTGAAATAGATAATTAGATAATTTTAGCTTATACATCCATTATACATAAAACGCGCACGCGAAAATGTATTCTGCACTTGCGCACACTCATATGCGCAGTCGTAAAAGGTCTTACGTGCACGCGTAAACGCCTATGCGCATGTGTCAATGCGGCGCATGCGCAGAAAGTTTTTAGTTTTTAGGTCCGGATTATAGATCATTCCGAATTATGGGTGTCCGAATTAACGACTTTTGACTGTATATAAGATTTATATATAGCACTATTCTAACATAGGTATTTTGACACAAAATAGGACTTTTTCTGAAATAACATACCAATTTTTCCCCATATTTCGATTCTACGACTTAAATTATGCCAGATTGCCAAATTTTGTAAAAATCGCACGAGTAGTTTTTTAAAAAAAATAGCTCTTAAAACTTTATCTCCTCAGTTTTAATAGAATTTGGCATATATTTATTAATCTCTCTTTTTTTCATTAAACATTTTTGATTTTTCCTTTCACATTTCAAAATTTAGGTTCATTCCAAAAAAAATTTACCCATTTTTTGTTTTATTTTTAAACTTTATATTTTTAAATATTTTTTTATAAATTTTTGAAAAAAAAATTTGAATTATAACCTATAAAATTTTTACCATCATCTTAAAGTAGGTGTATTTCTAAGCCTACCAGCAAAAAATTGGAGTTTTTTATTTAAAATTTTCTAAGATATACACGAATTTACATATACAATCAAAAGTCTTTAATCCAAACATCCATAATCCAGACCTCAAAGCTACAAAATTTCTGTGCATGCGCATAATACTTTTACGCACACGCATAATACGTTTACGCATGCGCGTTTAATGTATAACAGATGGTATAAGCTAAGCTAGAATTATCTATTTCAGTTAATGTTGCAGATTGCGTTGTTTCTTAATCTTCTAATTGGATCCGGCTTATTATTTTTTGCACACTGTTAGAGCAATTTTATAAAAATAGGCTTGAACTTTCGATTATGTCAAAAAGAATTTCCGATTCTGGAGCTGCCAAAGGATCTACAAAGTGAAAGCTTGTTTCAATGTCCATTAAACAAAAAGTGGAACTGCTGCAAAAAATGGATAAAGGCACATCCTTTGTTTCTTTAACCATTCCGAAATCTGTTTATCAATTTCACGCTCTTCTGTGGAAGGGGGGAGGGGGGAACGTCGTGGTGTGCAATGAATTGGAATTTGATCTGTCAGCACTATCCTTATCTTCAGGGCAGATGTTTTTATTTTATTCGGCTTATAATTCCTTACTAAATGTAGTATTTCATCTCGATGTACTCTGTTTTTGATATGATTGAAATCAAATTCCTCGTCATTATAAATATCACGAATACACATCAAAGAGTTTTCTGGTTGCAATTTTCTAATTTCGACTATGCGTAATGTATGATTTACGCATGCGCGCATTGAAAGAAATGTTTAATAAAGTAAACAAATATATATTAAGCTTTTTTTTTTTTTTTTTTTTTTTGTAAATTTTGATACCCTTTAAATCATAGTTGCTCTTTATTTCATAAGTTACGGTTTCATATTTTTAATTTTATAATTTCTGCATGCCATCTTACCAGATTTAAATTGATGATCTATAATCCAGAAAAACCGATAATCTGGAATCGCCGAAGTCCCAACGAGTCCGGATTAAAGACTTTTGACTGTATTCGTATTTTGAGATTTGGCATCTTTTTTTTTAGCAATAATAACACCAAATGTGGTTTATGGATTTTTGTTACTATGAATTGCCATAGCTACTTTTCACCTTAAATTTCAAATAAATTTTTACGGAGAATTAATTATATGAAATTTTTTCCCTCAACGAAGCGTAATAAATATTTACCAATACTATGTGAAAAATTATTATTTTTGAAACTATAGATGATATTATTCAAATTTTAACTTTAAAATTTAAAAATTTTCTTTTTTCCTTTAAAAAAAAAAATATTTGTAAGAGTAAATTTTTATCTTCGGTGTTTTATCGTCTGATACTTTACTTTAACTTCGTTCAAATTGAATTGTCTAAAACTGAGAACTTCGTTTGATGTTTATTTGAATTTTACGAAATCATTTTATGACATTAACTGCATAATTTCTTTCTAAACAAGCTGATGCTTATGAAGTGGCTGAAAGAGCAGCTGATACTATCATCCATATTTTTATAGAAACATAATATTTAGAATAATCATTTTTATAAAAGTCAAATTATGATATAAAAATACAACTTTCTAGATAAGTTCAATGGTTTTGTAGAAATGATCTGCAGCTACTTAATGGCTAAATAAGTCAGCAGATTCTGTGGACAAGTAAGAATAATTATATAAATGACACCCAGCATTCTGGATTCAATTACCAACGAGGGAAATTTAATGATTCAAGAAGAATTTAAGAAATTTTTAAACATAAAAAAATACTCATTTTTTATCCTAAAATGTATTTTCATGCGTAGCATATTTTCATTATATCCTTAAAATTCTAATTTAGAATGTAATTGTCAAGAACTGAATTCTAATCATCAGTAATATAATAAGCAATTATTACAGTTATTAATAAATCCTTATAAAGTAATTGCAAATATTTCAAAAAACTTTCTGTCTGAATGATAATATTTCTAACTTTGTATTAATCAAGATTGCACAAGATGTTATTTATTTGCACTTCAGTCCTTACCGTCAGCTCCAGTAGATGTTAAAAATCAATTATATTTAATTAAGGAATGACCATCTAATTTTAAAAAGAGCATACCGTAACAGCAATTCAATTACTGGCGCCGTATCTTTCATGTTACTCCCGACTGGCAAGCTACATGATTTTTAATGAGTGTTCAGCTTTTTCTAGTAACTTCAATTGGAAATCGTGCTTAAATTGGTTATTTGAACATAGACAGAACATGGGAGCTATTTGGTTAAGATGCTTTCACAGAGGACCTTTGTAAACAGAACCTAGAAAACTACGAAAACCAACCATGCAGCCTGGGTTAAACTTTGCAACAAACACTTAGTATTTAACAATCTTCAAATGCTAGGCAACTGGTGAGGCTCCAATTGAATCTCCAATTTAATATTTTATTTGTAAATACTTAAAATATTGTTGCATTCTTAGACACAAAAAGCAGAATTTAAGTTTTATTAACTCATTTAAACTACCAAGATATAGTGCAAATGAATATTCAGTTTCTTTTGCAATAATTGTATTCACTTAATATTCTTGGAATATGAGCTAAAGAAGGAATGTTCTCGGAAGATTAAAGAAGTGTGTAAATCCAGTGATATTAGGTTTGTCTTACAATCTCAGGTATCAAAATGATTATGCAATTGCCCGAGTAGTTGATTTGTAAATGGCTGTGAATTAAGCAGACGACTTTTAATCTTATATTATTCAGTCAGAAAACGTATCCCAAATATTTTGTTTTGCATGACAATGCACCTTTTCATTATTCAATAACCAATCGGAGAACCGCTTGTGTTCCGAAAATACGTATGTGTACTCAATCGTCCTGCATGTTCTTCAAATTTGTCTTCTTGTGATTTGTTTTCTTTCCCAAAAACTAAAGTTGCGTCTCAAAGGAAAGTTTTTTGACATTGAAGAGACAAAAGGAGTATGACATCTATTTTTAGAGGCATGTTAAAACAGATCTCTACAAGCCTTCTCTTCCATTACATATGTTCAAACAAAAAGTTGCATCAGCGTAAATTCTAAAATTGATTTTTATAACACTCTGATTACTTTATTAACATACAGTGAATATATATTAAACCTTTTACTTCAGCTTGACTAATTCGGAATTTTTGACAGAATTTTGTCGGAACTAGGACTTAAAAGATAAGTCAAATTGAATATTTCGATAATCCTATGCGCATGTGTCAACGCGGCGCATGCGCAGAAAGTTTTTAGTTTTGACGTCCGGATTATAGATATTTAATTATGGGTGTCCGAATTAACAACTTTTGACTGTAGTCTCCTGTTTCAAATGTAAACATCAATGGCCGCCATTAAAAACAGCCTTAGCGGTAATTACCATAATTTCCGGAAGAAACACCGTGTCGTTTACGTGTTTAAAACTTAAATTTTCAGTGGGTGCGGCGTTTCTACCCATGCAGTGTTTAGGTGTACTAAATATAAAATATTTCCTATGATGGTCATTGTACATAGTTTGGATGGCCTTGTCATTGTGCATAGACTGGTGCTGTTCCTACACAAAAGACCACTCAGTTGCTTTTTGCGAGTGTTATTTTGTTTACATTCTTTCCCTTGAACGGATCTACATGTTTTATTCACCCTAAACGAGATCTCAGAAAAAGAACATTCTTCCCCCTTTCAAATCAGCCATCTCATCAGTTTGAATAGTCTTTCTCCTCTGCCATTTGATGAATCTTCCAGTACCCATCCTCTCCCCACCCCTGCCTTTTCTGCAATTTTTTTCAAAGGCGGATACGACTCCACCTGCCTCGCAATACCGAACTCTGACATATTTCCCCTTCAGCATGAATCGATTTTTCTTGGCATTCTGCCAGATGCAGATCCCATCAGTTTGGGTACTTGTTGGATAGTTTTTAAGTAAGAAGAGAGTGGAAAAATTTTGAAAATGTCACATAAACGGCACAGAAGCTATACTGCTGGTTTCAAGCTTAATGGAATTTCACGTGCCGAGCAAATTGGAAATCAAGCAACAGCTCGAGAGTTTGAAGTTGACAAGAGTTGTATTCGATGTTGGAGGACTGAAAAAGAACTTCTTAAAAATATGCCACAACAGAAACGAGCGTAAGAAGTGGTACTGTAAGGTGGCCGAATCTAGAGGACGACCTTGAAAACTAGAAAAAGGAGCAACGAGGAAAGGGAATGGCAATTTCGAGTGTAAAAATTCACTTACGAGCAAAATTTATAGCAAAACGAATGAATATAAATGATTTCAAAGGAGGTGTAGCAGATTTATGAAAAGAAAAAATATTTCTATGCCTACTAGAACAACAGTTGGGCAACAATTACCAATGGACTGGCAGGATAAAAAGGCATCTTTTCTGAAATATGTGACAGATATTATTGACAAAAAAAACTTCTTCGGTCACAGATGGATGAAACGCCGTTAGCTTTTGACTCTCCTGCAAACAGAACTGTTGATGAAACTGTTGCAAAAACTGTATCTGTGCTTACGACAGAACATGAAATAATGTCATTTACATGTGTGTTAGAATGTGCCACAAACGGTGACAAGCTAAAGCCGATGATCATTTTTGAACGAAAGACTATTCCGAAGGGAGATTTTCCTAATGACGTAATTATTTGTGCAAATGAGAACGGCTGGATGAACGGAAAAATGCTTAACCCCTTCGAGCCGGGTAGCGAAAACGCTCGCTTATCGCGGAGGCCGGCACTGTCTTCCGCGAGCGTCTCTAGAGGGCCGGGGGCTTTTTTGCTACTAAGCCTAAATCCATGAAATTTCCAAAGTATCAACACATTGTTTAATAATGCTCTATAGAGTGTTTAAATGGCTTATGCTTCATAGATATTTTTATATTATATACTTTAATTACCTTATTTCTTGTTTAAATGCATATTTTACTCATTTTATTTTCATCACTCACCATTTTATGACTTTTAACATTATACATCTGAAAGCTAAATATATTACTTAAAATTCTCTTTTCGTATGAAAAATTTGAAAACAGGGATCTACACACAGTCCTACGTTACATTCCTTGCATTCGTAATAACTCATTTGCCGTTTTGGAGGTTTTTTCCGGAAATGTGAACAAACGAAGCATCGTCGTCTCATTTTCTTATCAGTCTCTTCTGAACAAAGTTTCAGAATCAATATCTGAAATATTTTGCATCATTTCTGCTATTTCATGCTCTGTTAAACATTTTCAACGCTTCAATATTGCAATGGTAAAAACAGAAAGAATTCACGTCTAACAAGATCTAATTATTTTCTAAAAACTGAACTGCAAACCGAAATACACAATGCTTTAGCAAAAATAAAACTTCTCTACTTACAGTAAACAACTACCACGTGCGAATAAAGTGTGATTTAAAGAGACGTCATAAATCACGCCATTCGGAAACATTTATTTTCCCGTTTGTTTATATAATCAAAAACACGTGTATGTGAGTCATGCTTCTCTCATTTTGAGTAGAAGGTCTAATGTACATGTATCTGAAACCATATGGACATACAGTGCCATTTTGTGACGGAAATTATAGTTTTTCCAACATTCTAGGACACTGGCACAAATACTAGACAGTCGGTAGTGAACGGGAAAATGCTCTGGCACGCCTGCGTGTCAACCGGGAGGTGAGTGTGTTCGTTGCTGGCATGTAGACGTGACAGTCGGCGTGAAGGGGCTAAAACATGAAGATACTAATTCAAAATGCTTTTACTCGATTTGGGCCAAAGAAATCTCTCATGTTATCTACCTTGTTCCATTGCATTCTTCTACTGCATTCTATTGCATAGCAGTCATTCCACACCAGACAGCTAGTTTCATAACTGAACCATTTTTCTCTGAAGAGCAGTCGACAGCTGGACCACCGTGATTGCAGTTCGCTTAGAGTTAATGTTAAAATGTTTCGTGATACATGAACTGCAGTAATGTGGCATTTTAGATACTACGATTTTTATGCAGGGCTGGGCTCACATGTGTTGCACAGTTACTTAGGCAACATTTCACGAATGACCGTCTTATACGCCAATACTTCCCACCAGACCTCAACCTCTGTGACTTTTGGCTATGGGGTTATCTCAAAAGCTCTGTTTATGGTGATAATCTAAACAATTTGGAAGAAATGAAAAATGTGATACACCAATATGTCCGTAACATTTCTCCTGATATGCTAAGAGCAGCTGTTGAGAATGCAGTAACAGGATTTAACTTGCTTTCGGAAAATGCTGGACGCTACATAGAACATGCTTTGTAACACGTTTTGGAAACGATTACACACATTTTAAACCGATGTTTTCATGTCTTATTTCATTTAAAAATATTGCATACAGTGCACATTTCCCTTGGTGGTGAGTTTTTTAACTCTTTTTTTTCCCCCGCAGAAAATAAATTCCCATAATCCTTTACATGATTCCCAAGTTTGATAACATTTGGTCCGGCAGTTTTCCTTTTATGACCATTTCAAAGTGAAACTTTAATTATAACCATTATGTAAATTAAACTTTAAAAGTTAGACAGTTTGGTTCAAGTCTCAGTTTAAATATATATATATATATATATATATATAAGATAAAATTATATGAATTAGAATTATAATATAACTATAAACATTAATTCTTTCTCTCTATTCTAAAATCATAATAACTTCTCTGCATCGCGTCATTCAAATTAATCATGCGATCTTACGTAACCTCTAATGCAGATGCCTCTTGACCAATCACCAAATTGCAAACAAAAACTTTTCTCTTCGCGTGCTTCCATCCTTCATAACTACGCACTTCAGCTTTTGCTCTCTACTGTGCTAAGCTGTAATTTTGCTGGCTTGCTTTCTATCTCAACAATATCAAAAATGTAAATCTTCTGTGGAAAGGCACGATTAGAGTGCCAAGTGATTATGGCCACAAATATCAGTTGCAAATAAAAATGGAATTAAAACTGCCTCGACTGCCAAGTTCTTTAGATATTATTAAGCTAGCATTACTAGCATACTATACAATAAAAATCTTTTCAATATAAGCAAAAATTTGAAGGGAAATTTGGCTGTCAGACATACCAAGATGTTTAAAAATGTTGGACGCTTTTGACTATACTTTCAGGATACTTCAAGGAATTTAGGTGTTCAAAGAGAAAACACTTGGATGTGTACACCAGCAAATACAAAAAAGACAAAAATGATATCACTGCTGATTAAAGTGAAGAGCGACTGGTTTTAGACTATATGGTAGCATAAATTTAAATTACGTTATAGAACATCATACAGTATCATAATTGGAGAATCCCATGATTTCTCAGTCGAATTATTTGAAGATTCAGGAGTTTATCCAGGAGGATTCAGGAGTTTATTCAGGAGTGATGTATGTGGATGTCACCTAAAGATGTTTTTTTCTCCTCTTGATTAAACAGTGGCCGAGTGGTAAAGTCACTGAACACTGGTAGTTTGGTCCGAATCCCACGAACGGGCTGGCTGCACGGGCGTTTTCATGGTTTTTCCTATATGTGACGTGTATACGAACCAGTTTCCCTTAGAAAGTCCTCCACAAAGGCATCTCCTCCCTTAGAGAGATTGTATGCTTTGCCATAATTAAATAAACCAAAACCTCTTGGTCTTTCCTTTGCCATAATTAATAACCCAATCTTTCCTTTCATCTCATACCTTCAAAATGCTTAGCCTCTAAAAACTGATAAACGCTCTGACCAAATACTGATGAAATGGATTGAATTGGATTATTAAGTTATGGCAAAAGCAGGGCTATCTGCCTAAAATGAGGGATGCCTCCGTAAAGAACTTTCTAAGGGAAACCAGCTGGTATACACGTTACACATGAGAAAATCCATGAAAACACCCATGTGACCAGCCCGTTTACTGAGATTTGAACCATGGAGTGAACTACCAGTGTTCAGTGACTTTACCGCTCGGCCATTTGTGGGCCTTTATGAAATGGAAGGCGATAACTTTATTTAAAATTATTGTCAGAAATACCAAGATGTTTCGAAAAGTTGGATACTTTTTAATATACTTGCAGAATGCCTAAAGAAATAGAGTAAGAATGAAGCAGAATGCCTGAAGAAAAAGAGAAGAAAAAACAAATTTTTGCGTAAAATTTAGTATTTGTATTTTTTTTTAAATTTAAAACTTTTTTAATCTTATGATATTTGATTCTTGCGATTTCAAAAATAAAATATTTGACTAAAATATGAATAACATTTTAAGAAACCAAATGTAGAATGATAAAATTGTGTAAAGCAATGGGCACAATGATAAAACTGTTTAAAGCAGTGTATGCAAGTCATCCTAAGTTAAAATGTCGGTTATACATCTCTCTTATTTATAAATCTTTTCTGAATGGAACATTGAAAGGCATGTTAAATGTGCTTTACTGTATTTTCTCTTTTGATATATGCAGTTTTCAAATGCATTGTAGTCTGGGCTACAAAGTATTCTTTCGAAAGAAACGCAATTCAAATAAATAAAATCAAATTTTGGAAAATTTATATTAATAAATATATTTAAAATTCCCAGTTCGAATAAATAAATAGAAAATTTTAAAATAATTATCTGAAGCGACAATGCAACACTAACAATTAAAATAAAAGTCTAAAAATTACCTAAAATAGTAACTATGACTAAAAATATAGTATAAAGAAAACTATTTGAAAAAAAAATTAAACGATGCACCTTTGATTTAAACTACGCAGTTTGAATGAGTAAATAGAAATTTTTAACAGTTTTTTTGAAAGAAACCACGCAACTTAAACAATTAAAATGAAATTTGAAAAAGAAAAAATAATTAAAATAATAACAATTATAATTTAAAATATAATATAAAGACCATTATCTGAAAAAAAGAACAATTGTGACTTCCCTCCCCTCCACGCACGAGGTAGAAAGGGAAATAGGTTGTCATACATTAAGAAGTTCACCAAGTGAACTCTTCTTGCCGCAAACTGAAAAAAAGCGGCAACATAAACTATTGAATTTCTCCGTAAATTTCGCACCAAATGTTACAAAATTTAGTATCCAGGCATAATTTGAGTCGTAGGATCGAAATATGTAAAAAGAATGGTATGTTATTTCAGAAAAGGTCCGATTTTGTGTCAAAATACCTGTTAGAATAGTGTTATATATAAATCTAATGTAGTATATCATAAGACATGAAGAACGCAATTTGAATTTCATGAATCGGCCCAGTAGAAAAGATATAGAACTGTGCAATTTTTTTTTTTTTTTTTTTTTTTTTTTTAAGCAGTGTACATAGCATCTCTCATGGCTTCCCATGTCTACAAACATTTCCCCCAGTGTAACTGCAGAACATGATTCTTCCTATGGGAGTTTAAGCAATTTTCCATAGCAGTGGTGAGCAACACACTGTATTTTCATTGTCTTTAGTGAAATCTCAGATCCGGCTTTTTGAAAATATACAGAGTAAGGTAACTTGCATAAAAACATCAAGCACCCATTTTTCATTCCTCATTTTAGGATTCTGGAGCTGAGGTTCAGCAATTCTCTGATGTTTGTTGCTTAATGAAAAACATTCATGTGTATATGGGGAGAACAACAAAACAAAAAACTGAGAAGTACGCATGTGTCTTACATCCGGACAGAAGAAAATAAAAAAATAAGTGATACTGGATGGGTTGTACAAATAGATATAAAGATACCCTAACAAATGTTTCTCTCCAAAGTCGCCAACAAGTTCTTGACTTTTCATTAGAGGGGCAGACAATCAGAAAGTACCAAAATTGTCCATAAAAATCCAGAAAGATATAACTTATATTCTGCATTCACTTTAATAAGATGTACTGAATGTTAGAAAATTACGAATATACATATTCAGAAATTCTGAAAATTAGTACTGTAATACTTTATAGTCAACATTATATTATCTTGCAAAAATACTTTCAATATATGATAGGCAAAGTGTTAAGAAAGCTCAAAATACATTACACAGCAGCAATTAATATACTAAAGGCAATTTTGCTTTTGAAGAAATACCTTTGTAGAAGATTGTGAGGAAAACTAGCTTGTGCTGCATGTAAGCAAAATAACAGAAGGTTCATTTTCTGGACAATGCACAGGAATTGAACCTTCCTCTGACCATCGAGCACTGACACAGGAAGTGCCAGTGCTTGATGGCTTTATTTGATTGTTTGTGATACTTGTATTATAAGAAATTCATTTAAGGTGGCATTAATTTCAGAAACATTTAAATATTCACTGCACATCTGTGTCCCATGAATAGGCTGACAATACGTCCTATTTAGAATAGGAAAGTACTATTGAACCTCATTCCCCTTGTAAACTTAGTAAAAATTTCATTTTTGTTTCTTTTTATAAATACTTTAAAACAGGTGAATCATGGCCCATAAATGAATTTGTTACAATGGTACCTATCATTTATTTGGATATATCTAGAGTGAGATGGACAAGATAAATACAAAGAATTAAAAAAAAAAAAAAAAAAAAAAAAAAAAACCCGGTTATTCATAATATAGCAACAGTTTATTTTGTGACTGCTAGGAAATTCTTGTACAGTACTCTTCCGATTATCCGCGGAATTGGGTGGCGTAGCCACCGCGGATAATCCGAAAAAAGCTAAAAATGGGTATAGCAAAAGAGGAAACAGTCATTCCATCTTTGAAAAATCGTTTTATGTACAATAAAACATAAAATAAACAGCAGGAAATGTTTAACTAACGCTTAATATTTTAGTATATCACTCAAAACTAACCTAAAATGCATTTTGTTAATGAAAACAGAAAAGTGCTTTGTACCCAGTCATTTGTGTTTGCTTCTTGCTTTGGAAGCATTTTCTCTTGATCTGAGATTGTATTTTTCGTAGCATAAGTTTCTTGGCCAACTCTGCATCATCTTGTTCTTCCGAATAGCTCAGCAGTCCATCGACTTGTTGCAAAGCCGCTTCGTGAGTTTTCTGCATCTTCACAGCGGGCTCTTATTCGTCTTCACTTCACTGTCCTTCATTCTCAGTCTCTTCCCTTGCTTTCTTCACAATTACGTCATCTGTGAAGCGTTCAAAGCCAGGTTTGTTGACGTCACACTCCAACCACTCGTTAATGTTTTCAGCATCGACGTTCTCACCACCCGGAAGAGTTTACACCATATCGGCAAGAGTTGCCGTGGGCGTATATCTTCATTCTCTTCTTCACAACTCAAAGGGGTTAGGTTGTTGTTGGCTTCAACTTTAGGCATAAGTTTTCTCCATGATTTTATGACGATTGACAGTTTCACTGAGTCCCATGCAGATGCAATATCATAGATGCTGTCCAAGATTGTGAAATGTTTCCAAAACTCTTTCAGATGATAACCTTCTTCAATTTTGGTCATTAGCACCTTGGTTTGGTATGTTTTCTTCATTGTTGCAATGATTCCTTGGTCCATGGGTTGGATTAGTGCAGTAACGTTTGGGGGGGAGAAACTTTGTAAAAATTTGTCCATCAGAAGACTTTAGCACACTTGTTGCTGGGTGAGAAGGTGCGTTGTCGATCAACAGCACAGCTTTTTCAGACAGGTTTTTCGAACCATTCTTGAAAAATGTTTTGGTTCATCCATCCTTTTTTTTGGGGGTGTTAAAGTAATCAACGGGCAAATTTTCTATCCTTGTTCCTTTGAAAGATCTCTCTTTTTTTTTTTTTTTTTTTTTTTTTAACTTTCCAATGACAACAAGTCTAAGTTTATGTCCACCAGTAGCGTTACTGCAAGACATGATAGAGATCCTTTCCTTGCTGCTTTTATGACCCGCCACTTTACTTTCTCTTTCAACTGCTAAACTGCGAGTGGGAAGACTTTCCACAAAAGTCCCGATTCGTCGGCATTGTAAATTTGTTCAAAAGATAGCTCTTCTTTTAAAACAAATTCTTTAAATTCATGGCTGAAATCATCGGCTGCTTGTTGGTCACCACTACATTCCTCCCCATGAAGTCCAATTTCTCGAATTCCATGTCGCTGCTTAAAACGAGTCAACCAGCCAGAAGACGCATGAAAATTTCCTTTCAGGCTTAACAACTCAAAAAAAATGATGCCGCAATGATTGGACCATTTACAGGAGTACCCTCTTTTCGAACTTGAGCTACCACTCTGTCAATGCTGTATCTAGCTCATCAAAGTTTCATAGTTTTTCGCATTCTCATTCCGGAAGCACTGTCCGACATTGATACAAAGTTCACCAGTTTGTCCTTTTGCTTTAGAATGTCACGCACTGTTGCTTCCGCGATTCCGTAATCCAATTCCATCTGCTGCCTTGTAACACCGTTTGCTACTTTGGAAATTAATTCTTGTTTTTGCGCAATCGTCAACACAACCTTCTTTCATTTTCCTGACATTTTAAATCGGTAACGAAAAACACAAAACCAAAAAGCACAAGCACTGAACACAATAAAAGATAAGAAATTAACTCTGACCGATTCGCAAACACTATCAGGCTTAAACTAACAATGGGGAGTGGGAGGAAGTGAACGTGTCAGTAAGATTAACCCCTTAACTGCCGAGGGCGTATATATACGCCTTGCTCGGCCGATGCGTTAACTGCCCCTGGCGTATATATACGCCCTTCCAAAATACTATCATTTGCTTTGTGCTGCTACCCGCAAAATTATTCGCAAAGCTTTGGAATGAAACACCACAATGACCTTGACAAAGTATGCGAAGGACGATACTATTTCAGAGAAGTGTGGAGAGAAATTAGAGAGACAGATGTGTCTAAAGAGGTGAAAGTAATGACTGCGCGGTATTGGCTGGTGTTGTTTGAGTAAAATGTATTTTATTTATTTTTTTATTTTATTTTATCGAAATTCCATTTTAGGGATCTTTTTTATTATAAAAACATCATTTTTATTATACTTACATCTTTTTGTCATACTTTTACTCAAAACATTAAATTTAGTGCATTCATTTTTTTTTCTTTTATTCTTTATTTTGTAAAAGTAAACAGATTTTAGAAATTTTATTTTATTTTTGCCCTTATTTTCCCTTAATACTTCGCGTAACTACGCGCACCTGTGTGAAAAACTGTGGCACTGGGAAATGAATCTTGTACGTTTTCAGTGGCAGTTAAGGGGTTAAGATGAGAGAGGGCGGTGGAGCAGATACTGCAAGGGTGAGTAAAAAATCATTTACTCATCAGAGGGAAAGGTTCCGAGAAGGCCTGGTATATTTTTGCTATAAATAAGCACGATGTTAGCAAATTGAACGTTTTGCTCAGTTTTGTGAAAATTTTTATTTTTATTTTTTTTTTTTTGCTTTACGCTTATAAAAAATAATAAAAAAAACTTTGTACTGCAGGTGCGAATAATCCGCTCCACAGATAATCCGCCCGTGGATAATCGGGAGTCTACTGTAATTAATTTCCAGCATGAAGGTTGGAATGAAATCAAAGTTTTTTGCCGAAAATAAAAACTATGCTTATGATAAAACAAAACTGTAATAAATAAATAAAAAAATAAAATGCTTGAGATTGATGGCAGAATACTGAAAGATCAGAATCTACGGCAAAAACTTAAATAAATTTGTTTGAAAAATGTACATACATTTTTCAATACCCTTCACATCAGCTTAAAAATTTCGAGATGAAATGCAATAAATTTTTTTAATGTCATAATCTTTATTTAAAACAAAACAGCTTTGGTATTTATTAGTGATACATGAAAGGTAAAAAGAAATATTATAAATACTCTTTTCAAACCTTAAAATTTAAAAAACAGAAACACTGCCCTCAAATTTATTCTTGTAATTTATTCATAAGCTGAATAATTTGGAAAGCTTAGGAAATATGGAATTCCAGATAGTTGAGTGCATGAAAAATGGAATTCACATTAGAAAAGCCAATAAATCAATGCAAAAAATTTCAGCTCTAAAATTATAAAAACAATCATCTTATTTGTTATCAACTTGAATATCAAAAGCTTGCATTCAAAATTATATACAATTTTGACAGAAAAAAAAATGCCCTTTAGTCATTAAAGCTGATGTATTTTGATTAATTTGAAATCCTACCAAACATGAAAGTTGGTGAAGATGTCGCCTATCATTCCAGTAGAAGTTTAAATTAACAGATCATCCTGTTTAGTCAGCTAATAAAGAGAACAAAATATACATACAACATGGAAAAACTTAAATCAAATGACCAAATTCTGTAACTTTGAAAATACTTCATTTCAGAGTCCCAAATATTAACTATTTTTCAAAATGCAAGGAAAAATATTGAATTTATATCCTTCTTTAGAAAAATTAATCAGCTTATCATGGGGGGAGGACTATTTATTATTATGTTCCGATGTCATGCGTATATATTAATGGCACTAAATCACACTGCTTGGTGATGATGTATTAGTGTTAATAATATTAAAAGTTCTATAATGGCAATACAATTCTCTCATTTACTAAATTTTTCAGGGACAAAGGTTTTTTTAAATATTCTCGGTACTTGAGCTTTCCAGTTAGTTGAATGCTGAATAGTCGGGCTTTTAATGTATATATACTTGAATGAATACAAAATTAACTTTATTCATTCAAGAAAGTTTAACTTTTAAATTATAAAAACATAAAAAATACTTTTGCCATTAGACTAGCTGCAAGTTTCTGAACTGGTAGTTAAAAGACTTATTTTAATGCAACACAAAAAATTATTTTACTACAACATTCTAAATTCATACAAATGCATCACAAATAAAAAAAAACCTACAGCAGAATTATGAATGGATGTACTAATAAAATTATATACCATATTTCTTTCCACAGTCCTTCGACGGAAAGGGATTCCATTGAATTTACTATTCGAAAATCGAGAGCAGAAATTTATGTAAATAATTTAATTTCCAGAAGAAGTGGTTACAGTAAGAGCATGACAAATGAAAAGTAGTTATGAATAAACCAGAGGTGACTATCAAAATGTTAGTTCTTTAAAAGAATTTCAATAAAAAATACATAGCAATATTAGCATCACAATGTCTAATAAGATATCTTCATTTCTACTCCCCTGTCCCTGAAACTAGAACCTCACCCTTCTTATTAGATAGGGAAGTAGTGGCATGACCTTCACAAGTAGTTTCCGAGGTTTTGTCTTTGTTAGTAAAACAAAATCAATCACTACATGGATGAATCGATTTTAAAATTTAGAGGTGATAGTTCTCTGAACACATGAAGGAAGGGAAAAATTATGCAGATATTTTTCAGAAACTGGCACTAAAAAGCTAGGAAAAAATATGCGAGGGTGGGAAAATAAGAAAATACTGTAGTACTTTCATAACAAATTCTGATAATTTTCAATCACAGCTTACTTGAAAACCAGTAATGGTTCTATAATATGGATCCTGTAATAAAGCAGCCAGAGAACATGTCTGAGCTGTTCTATCCCATCCATCAGAGCAATGAACAAGTACTGATGTGCCCTTTTCTAGAGCCTAAAATACATCATGTGATACTTTCATTAAATTTTCACTACAATAAAAAGAAAACAGGATGACAACCACAATAATTACATTATAAATATATACAGTCAAAAGTCGTTAATCCGGACTCGTCGGGACTTCGACGATTCCGGATTATCGATTTTTCCGGATTATAGATCATCAGTTTAAATCTCGTAAGATGGCATGCAGAAATTCTAAAATTAAAAATATGAAACCGTAATTTATGAAATAAAGAACAATTATGATCTAAAGGGTATCAAAATTTGCAAAAAGAAAAAGCTTAATATTTATTTGTTTACTTTATTAAACATTTCTTTCAATGTAAGTTGTTTAAGTTTTGCTTCGTTTCATGTGATAATACTTTCTCTTTAATTCTATTAAACAGACATAATTTCTTGTTCAGTTACAAAGTTCCGCCGTTCAAGTCCTATAATTGCTGTGTCAAGAACACCGACTAATTTGTCAATCGAAATTTTTTTGTTTTCAATAACCTCTGTCACGTTTCTTCGCTATCAGAAGCGAATTATAATGACGAGGAACTTGTTTTAAATCATATCAAAGACGGAGCATATCGAGATGAAATACTACATTTGGTAAGGAATTATAAGCCAAATAAAATAAAAACATCTGCGCTGAAGATAAGGATAGTGCTGACAAATCAACTTCCAATTCATTACGCGCCCGCCGCCGAGCAGCGTGAAATTGATAAACGGATTTCGGATTTCAAAACATACTTTCGCTTTAGATCCTTTACATATTAACAAATATATATCGGAAATTCTATTTGATATAATCGAAAGTTTAAGCTTACCTTTATAAAATTGCTCTTACAGTCTGCAAAAAATAATAAGCCGGATGCAATTCGAAAATTAAGGAACAACGCAATCATCAACATTAACTGAAATAGATAATTAGATAATTTTAGCTTATATGTCCATTATACATAAAATGCGCACGCTAAAACGTATTCTGCACTTGCGCACACTCATATGCGCAGTCGTAAAAGGTCTTACGCGCACGTGTGAATGCCTCTGCGCATGTGTCAACGCGGCGCATGCGCAGAAAGTTTTTAGTTTTGATGTCCGGATTATAGATCATTCCGAATTATGGGTGTCCGAATTAACGACTTTTGACTGTATTAAACTATTTTTTAAATATAAATCGTGAAATAAATATTTTTATTAAAATTTATTTAATAGCCTATTTTATAGAGATATTTATATCATAAAATAAAAAGAAGGCCAAATGTCATTAAAAATTGAGGTGAAAGGTATTAAGTCTTGTATTTCTTAATATCATGCCAATGCAAATGAGCTATTTGTCATACATAACATAGGAATGGAAAACAAAAGTCACAAATAAACATATAACACATACTGAAACTCTTTACTGCTCATTTATGCTATAAAAACAACTGTAAGTCAAATTTTGCAAGTAAACTTGACATGAATTATTTACATCAAATAATGAATATTCATTTTGAATTCCATAAAAAAAAATCAAGAAATTATACACATTTGTATGTAATATGTATATAATGCCTTTCCTTCCACACATTCAGATGACCTACTCAAGAATACAAGTAAATCAGCATATTTCCTAGCATGATTTAACTGTATTTTGCAGATAGTGAATTACTAAACTAGTTAAACAGAACACTTTAACAGATTAACTAGTTTAACAGAATCATAAAACTGATAGTGTTATTATAGAAGGCCTGGATAATGAAACTAAAACACCTGGTTGATACTATAGCACTCCAAATTTTAAACTAGCATTTGCAATTTTAGCTAAAAACATTGAATGGTTTCATCATTTTAAGAATAACAAGAGAGTGAAGTTTTAATTTTCAGTAGTATCACAGAAATTTAGTTAAAACATTCAGAATTATAGGACATAAAAGGATGACATATCAGAGTTCAAAATAGGAAAACCTGTTAGTGTTAATCTGGCTGGTGTATTGTATTCAACACAGCAAGTCTCTTTTGATACATCGACTGTTACAGTATCCAGGCTCATATAGATGTAAAAAAGAGACTTTAAAACAATTAAAAAAATAACAAAGTAAAAGGAAGTTATCTGAAAATGGCATTAGGGTTTAGGGAGCTAAAATGAAGTGTTGCCCAAAATTATAAAAGAGTGATTTTTTAAATTATGGCATAACATAAAATATTCCTGAAGTCACTTATTTTTATGAAAACTGTCTTCAGGAGCTTTACAGAGTTAACAATCATGGTTGGACAGCTACATTAAAGCCACTCATAGCCAAAGCTTATGCTAAATATTGGTTTCATTAATGCGAAGAGTGCACAGCTTAGAAAACCCACAAAACAAAATGTGCACTGTTCAGCGTTGAGTTCATTTTCACCATCATTCCTATTTCCAGAAGTGTCTATGCATCGAAAACTCCTTTAGAAGCACATGTTCTGGACTGCCTCAACCATTAATAAAAAATTAAGGTGAACAGGTGGTAATTTGAATTGTTCTTGACAGTTACATTATTGTCAAAGACCCAGTGGTACTTCTTCCACCATGATGAAATTAAATAACAAGGCTTTTGTGAGAGGAATAATTAGAAATAACTTTAATGATCAAAGAAGACTTAAAATGGTTGTTTCCAATACAAATCCTTGCAATGATCTAAAAGAAAGCCTAAACTGTATTAATAAGGTATAGTTTCATTGACCAAGTTTTGCAGTTTCAAAAAAGTGCAACTTATAAACTGTGAAAAGAATAAGCTTAGCAGCAAAATAATTGCCTGCATCTTAATGAAATGCTGAATGCTAATGAAATGTTGAAGCACACTGATCAAAATAAGTATCTGCATCACATGTGCCTTCTGCACATGGCCACTTTTCATTTATTCAGTAATTGAAATAGGCATAATATCCTTCTATGGGAAAATAAAGATCTAGCTGCTGTTATTGAACAAGGGTAATTCAAAACAGAATATAATGTTTCAAAAAAGTGCAACTTAATATATTTAATGCCATAAAGGCAAATAAGTATAACAAAATCTGCAATGTTTCAGATTTTAAATTACGTCCAAAGGGGCGTTTTTTAACATTTTGTGCGTTACCTTTCTTTATTAAATGTCATGTTCCTCGCACTTAAACCATAAGATCCAGTGCAACAGCAATATCGCAAAATAGTTTTAAAACGAGCATATTTTTAGAATTTCCGATACAGAGACTCACGCGCTGGAGATAAAAATGTTTTTTCTGTACAACGTTGCCATTGCTCGCTTTGAAATCCTTGAGTTTGTTAATCAAAAATTCGTCAAAGTTTTAAAAAATAGGAAATCGATCATAAAACAAATTTCAAATTTCAAATTTGGTCTTCCACATGCTCATATTCGTTGGAGGATTACGTTATTCAAAATTCGATGACTCTATGTACCGTTGTTTTATCACAATACGAGAAATATACATACATTTATGCAGATTTTTCATTATTTAATTTCTTCAAATATAATGCAGGACTCTAACATTTTGTGGCAACAGTTTGAAAAGTGAACCGACATTTATGAGTCCGACGCAAAATGCCAAAACAAAACTAATAGTCCTTCGGGATTCAAATCCCTTTGGACTAACAAATGATAATTTGATTCACTTTGCTGAAATGATCATAAGAATCAACGAGCACCACATCAAAAACAAAAAAGCAATGAATTCATATGCCATTATCTTTAAACTTATCAACGGTTAGATTATTTTATTTGAATATGGCAATGCATGCCAGGGCTATCTACGTAAGGAAAGAGATGTTTTCATGGTGAACTTTCTAAGAGAATTTGGCTCGTATTCACATTACACATGGGGAAATATCTGGAAAATCAAGCATGCAGAAAACCCACTCACCTAAGATTGAATTCAAGTTGAATTTCCAGCATTCTGCATTCTTAATCACTTGGGCACTAGTGGAGCTTATTAATGAGTTCTTAATGAATATTTATTTTAATGTGATGTTTAAATACAGTAGATATATAATACATATTTTAACTAAAAAACTACTTTAACCTTCCAGAACGCGCCGCAATTGGCAATTTTACGTGAGTACACGCACATGGTATTTTTTAATTTGTTATTTTACTGTTTTTGGTATGGGAAACGACATAAATGGGTGAATAGTGATAATAAATTTGTTAAGAAACAAAATATTAACCATATTATTACAAATGATGTCACATTTAAATGAAAGTAAATTATTTTGAAATGCTTATATCTGTAAGGTGGAAAGGCAATTATGTATTTCATTATAGAAAATTTTTAATTTATATCTTACTATATCTTAAACTCCAAGCTAGTTTTAATATTCATCTGTCCTGTATTCTTGATTCATCATTGAATCTAAGACAACTTCACAGAAATAAAAATCTCTTGTAACTCATCACATCCCTTGTTATTTCAGTTCCAGTATCATCACTTGAGAAATATTCTTTTACATTTACATTGCCCTTTTTTTTATTCCTATCATAAATAACAATCTAAACTGTGTCATCATTTCCACTCTTGAGGCAAAAGTGCAGCCTCTGTCTCTTGAGGATTTGATTTTTAGTAAACTTATATACTTATTCCTATATTCCAAAATTTCATCAAGCATATTTAAATCAATTATTTTCAAAAATGATCCTATTTCATTCTCTGTATCCTTGGCATGGTTTTTAGGCCAGGTAGCATTTTCAGATTATTCATCTTATTTGACTTTGAGCAGTTTGCGTACTTCTGTTTTTGCCATTTAGAAGAGTTAGCATTACAAACATAGAACATATCACAATCATTTTTTTCTATATCATTATTATCATCATCATCCAAAATTTACTGTTCAGATTAACTGCTGATATTATTTATCTCTATATTTTCCTCACTCAAATCTCTGCTGTTCTCACATCCAAAGGTTTCTTTGCCTTCTTTTTCTTCATCAAATAATTCTTGAAGAACACGAGCAAAATCAGCTGGTTGCACATATTTTTTGCCATGAAAACTGATATAAAAAAATATACAGTCGGATTTACACAATTTCAAATAATGCACATCAATTAATAACACAAAATTACAAAGTATTTGAGGGGGAAAAACATTTATCGGATTTTCCCCCACAACCACATGCATGTGTTAACTTTTATGAAGAAGCTGACACATAGTACAAAGGCCCTGTAAAAAAAAAAAAAAAAGAGGGGCATATGACTACTTGTTGGCACATTCCATGATGTGGGGAAGGGTTGAAAGGAGGAAAAGAAATGACTTTCAGATGTCTCAGCTGCGATATGCGAAAAATGTTCATTAAAAATCAAATTAGTCGTCAACTTTGCGCATGACGCACGCGATGGAAGGCTAAACTGGCATAAATGATATTTAATAACAAATTGGCATTAATGATATTTATTTTCAAATTGGCACAAATTAAATATACTATCAAATATAATTAAATGATTGAAAATTAACTGCAAGAGTATAGGCTTTAAATGAAAAAATAAAAACTGAAAATTTTACAATAGTTTTTTTCTTTCAATCATTCAAATAAGTACAATACAAAGTTTGAAATCCGGATACCCAACACCCAGAATGATATAATATTTGAACCTTCAGAGCACCAGCATATTAATTTTTTTTTCTTACAAAGTCTACGAATGAAGAATATAATACTACTCTAGAAAAAGTAGATATAACATCAAAGCAACTTTTCTCCCTATGAACTTTGATTCTTGTATTCAAACACTTGTTGGCTAGGGAGCTGCACTGTGGCAAATGACAATATGTGACAGGAAGACATCAGACGGAAGGTATCTACAGTGGCTCCCAAAAGTGCTCATATACTTATGAGTTTCAGTGAAATATTGCTTTATTCATTAATAAAAAGTAATGTTTGCAAATGAGAATATTTTAAATCTATAAATTTCTCTTAGTAAAAATACATTAGTTATTTTATAAACATAGTAAAAAGTGGCTTCATTTTTTTTTTTTTTTTGAAATCAATGATCAAAAAGCAACAGAAAGGATTCCTTACAAAAGTCTCCCAATATTTTTAAGAAATCTGCAGATATTAGTACATATTGTAATATTTCTGTTAATTACTACTTTATATGCTGTCTTGCAACATTTATAACACAGCTTTCAAATGTCTAGACTGTTTCTTTTTTCTTTTTTTTGTAATATCTGCATCAATGTTCCTCCATTCTTCCATCATTTCTGTTTTTAGTTCATTTTTATGTTGCGCCTTTGTATTCTAAATTATAATTCTCTCTAAGTGCATTTTATTGGTTTTTAATCTTTTTAATCTTGTGACTAAGGCAGAGTTTTTAGAACTGAACAAGTTCTTTGGAGTTCCTCATTTTTCCTCCTTCATGCAATTATATAACCATCAGAACCAAAAATGTTAAATTTGTTTTCATTTGCAAATAAACATGGTTCCAATACACTTCGAGCTTATTTACTATTGATTTTGAGAAGAAAAGCCTAAGCTTTCTACTTTTTTGCACTTCTCAAAAATTTTCTTTGAGCAGAGGCCGATGTAATTCAGCTGATATGAGCACTCACCGAACAGATTTAAGAGAAACTGCTTTTAAGTTTATTTTAATCTGATTTTCTTCCTTAAGGCATTTTATGGCATGTACACTGTGCAAAAAAAGGGGGGGGAACGGTTCTATAACTCCCATTCTATTAAGCCAATTGATGGAATTCAAATTGCGTTTTTCACGTCTTGAAAGCACGGATTAGGATATATATCAGATTTATATACAGCATTATTCTAACATAGGTATTTTGACACAAAATTGGACTTTTTCTGAAATAACATACCAATTTTTTTCCATATTTCGATTCTACAACTTAAATTATGCCAGATTGCCAAATTTGGTAAAAATCGCACGAGTAGTTTTTAAAAAATTAGCTTTCAAAATTTTAGCTTCTCAGTTTTAATTTAATTTGGTATATATTTATTAATTTCTCTTTTTTTTATTACACTTTTTTATTCTTCTTTTCATATTTCGAGATTTAAGATCATTTCAAATAAAATTCATCCATTTTTTATGATTTATTTTTAAATAATTTTTATACAATTTTCGAAAAAAATTTTGAATTATAACCTATAAAATTTTTATCATCATCTTCACATAGGTGTATTTCTAAGCATACTTGCAAAAAAGTAAATTTTTTTTATTCAAAATTTTATAAGCTATATATGAATTTACATGTTTTCACGGTCTGAAATTTGGCATCTTTTCTTTGAGCGATAATAATGTCAAATGTGGTTTATGGATTTTGTTACAGAACTGCTATTTTTAATATTAAATTTCAAATAAATTTTTATGGAAAATTAATAATATTAACTCTTTCCCCTCAATGATGTGTAATAAATATTTATTAATACTATAATATGCAAAGCTATTTTTTTAAATTATTGATGATGTTATTAAAATTTTAAACTTTTTAGAAAATTTCTTTCTTTCTTCCTTTTTTTAAAAATATATATATGTAAGATTAAATGTTTACCTTTGTCGTTTTATCGTCTGCTTCTTTACTTTACTGCATTTAAATTGAATTGTCTAAAATCCAGAAAGTTCGTTTGATGTTTATTTTCACAATGTTTTTAAGCAAACAGGACGTTGACAGTTTGGATCATAGCCTAGCTTTAAAAATTATATATATATATAAGTATAAATATTTACATTAATCCTCTTTGAAAGAATGTTTTAAGTAATAATTGCCTCTCCATGTGGGTATCAGTTGCGATTTGACATAAGGACCAACACGCCCTTCTCAGTCGATCGCCATACCCCTCGTAAAATCATATATCTGCTGGAAGTGGCTTCGTTGACGGCAGCCTGGCATTCTCTCCTATTACACATTTCCTCCGGGACAAAAACCAACTTTCTTCGATAATTCATCTGGCATAAATAATGACATGAATATTGCCCATTCTGCACGTTCCTTCCCTTATGTCTTACTTCACCTGCATCGGAAAGCTGCACATTTCACATCATTCGCATAACTCAGTGACGTGCGTCTACTCTAAAATTTGCATACATTTCTGACCACTCTTTCTTGGTGTTGTATTTTCAATGTCGAGCAGTGTATTTCATTTAAGGTTTCAGTAAAAGATATCATTTCCATCTTATTCCTGACTATAGACAATTGTTTTGGATTATATTTCATTTAAAGTTTCAGTAAAAGATAACATTTGCATCTTATTTTTTCCTCCAGTGTGTGCATCTACCATTCAGCCAATGGATATTGAACTGTTGGACGTTCTGAAATGCTGATGAAAATTAGCCTTTTTGAAAGCTATCCTAATTTTTCTGAACACTAGCAAGACCATTCAAAAATTTTTTAAATATTTTTAACATAAAATCTCCTGTTCTAAGCATTGCAAGGTCATGAAAAAACATGTCTGCAGATAATTTGGAAAATACTTGGCATAACTTATGGCCAGCTGCCATATTTCATGATGATGATGACAATGATAACAGCCACGAATTTGAAGATTTTTTTATTATCACAAGCTAAAGGTGCAATTTTCTAATTAACAGAATTTGTGAAAATATGTGAAGACTAAAAAATAAAGGTTAATAATAGAGGGTTACATAATAGAAGTTTTCATTGCAATGACAACGCCTTACTCATCAATCAACTAATAAACAAGAAAATCTGCAGTGTAGTCTTAAATCCAGACAATATTGCTACCAATAGTTAAGAAAGTGACAAAGATGTTGTTGAGAATTTAAAGATTTTGATTGACAGTTTATTGGGAATTCTTGATGTGGCAATTACAGAACATGAACAATGGAAATTTGTATCTGAACAAGCTATTATGTCTACCTATATAATTAAAGAGAAAGTATTAGCACGACATTAGGAAACGGCTTAAACAACTTTGAAAGAAATGTTTAGTAAAACAAACAAATAAATACCGTATTTGACACACAAGGAAAAAAAGTTTCAATAGTCAGCACGAATAACTTAAAATGTGGTTTCTTTTAGTTCTCACGTTTCGTAAAAGCCAAATAAGCAATCATTGAATGCAATTACCAAACATATTTTTATTACGGAAAATTAACAAATGGTAAGCTATTTTGAACATAAGTAAATTTCAATAATGAATAAATGAATGAACAGCAAGCAATCAAACATAATACAAAATAAAGCAGAAACAACAAAAAACACAGATTCAAGAAAAATGTTGCCTACCATGAAATTAGACTTTAATCACTTTGAAAACCATAAAAATCCTTTTCACTATCATCATCATCCCGATAACGAGAATATCGTCACCACTATTGTTTCCATCATCGCTAGTATCACCTTCTCCGAATAATGCGTCGTCTTCTGTTCCGTCAAGAGCATTACTGATTCCGCACTTTTTAACGGACTTAACAATTACTTCAGCCTTTACGTCCTCCCAAGATCTTTTTACCCACTCACACACTTGTGAAATAGAGGGCCGCTTCATTCTACCTGAGGGTGTGATATGGCTCTCCTATTCACTTGTTCTATCGTTCTCGCACTTTTTCCTTAAATGGCTTATTCACCGATACATCTAAACCTGCAATTGGCTAGTCAGTCCACCAGGAATGACAGCTATCTGGGTTTTTAATTCATTCGCTTTATTCTTTATCGTTTCAGTTCTATGGGCGCTAAACTGATCCAAAACCAAAAGAGAGGGTTTTCTTAAGAGTCCACCAGGTCACCTCGCCCATACATTCTGTAACCACAGTTTCATTCCAGCTTCGTCCATCCAGCCTTTCGGATGAACATGAACAATTACACCTGTTGGAAGTTTTTCTTTTGGATGAGTTTTTCTTTTGAATATGAAAAACAGCGGTAGTTTTGTGCCACCAGCACAACATGTTAGAACTACCATATATCGGGTTTTTTCAAGACCTGTGGTTTTTATGGTTATTGATTTATACTCACAGTTTTGTTGGATGGTACATCAAATGTGAGTGGAATTTCATCCATATTTCCTATTTGACCGAGCTCAAAAGAAGTTTTCTTGCGTGCATTTATAACAAACCTATAAAATGCTAGTATTTTTCCTTCATAATCTGCTTGCATTTTCTGTGCAATAGTTGTTTTTGTGCACATTGATAAGCCTTGCCTTTTCATGAACCAGCCCTCAGACCCTGAAAAGTTCTGATTCCTATGTTTTTCTGCATATCCTTTGGCCTCATTGGTTAACATTTTGGTTGAAACACTTATCCCAGATTTCCTCTTATCTATCACCCACATTTTTATGGCATTTTCAAGTTCAGGCCAAGATGGAGCTGGGTATGGAAGGTTATGTTTTTGTTTTTTAGCAGTCTTCAGTTGATCTTCCTGCAGTCGCCAAGTACATATCATTTTTTCGGTAGGTGGTGGACTGAAATGCCTTGCTGCTGCTCTGTTTCCATGCACTTTGGCATAGTTTAACACTCCTAGTTTATACTGAATTGCATAGCCTAATCTCTTGTTTCCTGTAGTCATATTTTCCAGGATATTTTTTTAAACAAATAGTTTTAAGCACCGATACCGACACATGTGTCGGCTGAGCCAAAGAAAGTCTATGTAAAGAAGGAGAGGCTCCATAGACGTAATGTGACCGTCGAACCTGTTCGAACTTCGACATCAGCTTCGAGCTTATAGTGCATGTAGAAATCAAATTTAAAGATTTACAGAGAAGGAGATGAATGGTATAATGCTACAATAGTGAAGGGGGTTTAGACGCATTCCCCAACTGGAGGATGCTTTTTGCTCCCTTCTTCTGTTGTTCAAGACCAGTGACCCTGGAAGAAATCCTTGAATGGAAGGGTTATATGCAGGTTTTGTATGATGGAAAGTGCCAGAGATGAGTGCTGTAGTGGTACTGTAATTCATAAATGCATACCCAAGTTATAACCATACAATTTACACTGCCCTTCAATATGCATAAAAAAAAATTGCCATCAACAGGGAGTAAGTACTTGCTAACCACTATATATCACTATACATTTGACCAACCACTATATATCAAGGCTTGTGAAATTGTGGCATCTAGCCAAGATGACCCTGACGTGAAATCTGTTATCGGGAGATTGGGTGGGTTTCATCTTTTAGTGTCGTTCTTGGTATGCATTGACTTTAATAATGGCTGGAAGTGGTCTCAAAGAAGTTTTGTGTACTGTTTTTGCAGCATATTCAGTAGACAAAACGCTGATTGGCCATGCCTGCATCAGAGCAGTGCAAGGACACCTGCTTGTACAGTGTGTTTTAGCTGCAATGATTCTGAACAGCCTAGAGGTCTCTGATGAACAGAAGGCTGAACTTCAAAAATTGTGGTCGAAATTCGAGGATGACATGCTCACCCAATATAAGATGAAGCAAAAAATGCAATTACACCTCTCTCAAATGCAAATTACGACTGAACTGTCATCATTTCAAGCCAGAGGCTTACTGCTGCCTTGAGGAAAATCAGTTCACTGAAACCAAATGTTCAAGGAACTGCATCTGTGCTCAGTGCAGGAAATGCTACCATACTATTATGCGAGTGGCCACCTGCAATATGCAAAATACACTCATTTACACCTTCAGGACATGCATTCTCTTTCCAATACTCATCCCCAGAAATTTGAAGATTTCCACATATACTTTTCACTATGTTCAGATTCACCCGGATCTGGAAACTGGTCTGATTATGACAATACAGCTCACTTTAGTGCACAATATAAAGGCCCGATACATAAGGTTGACATGTGGATGAAGGATAACCGACTCTGTATTGGCTAAGTGGATTGGTAAAGTTAGTTATATCAACATCAATTTGCTCTGCTTTGGAAAACTTTGCTGTCCTGCACTTCTTTATGAAAGAGCACATGTAGATAACATATCTCGGCAGAGAAGAGATGATGACAGAAATTCATTTTTTTTTGTCAGTACCCTTCCTTTCCATAATCATGAGCATTAGTTTCCCTCACAATAGGCGTCGTTGCTAAACGTAATGTAAATTGCCCCAAAGCCCTACAAGAAAACAGTTAAAAATTAATGAGACACTAGAGACTACACTACAGAATCGAACACTTATTACCCCAAAACACTAACCAGGTCGAGTATGAACAACTGGAATTGACTGTATGCTTTTTCTCTCAAGTAACACTGGAGTTATACATCGGAGTTGTTACATTTAAACATAAGAGGCTAATAATATAAAATTAGGCAAAGTTACATAATATAATGAGGTGCAGTGGCTAGCACATCGCACAGCAGTACCACAGGTCCGGGTTTTGATTCCCAGGCTGGGCAAGGTCGACTCAACCTTTTATCCCCTGATTTTCATCACTTGGATCGATAAAATGAGTACCAAGTTCGCTTGGGTACTAAACACTGGGGGGTCCTGCGACCCCCAAGCTGACCACTTGTTCAAGGCATATGCTTATGCACCCTGGGGCCCACGGTCAAGAAAGCAGATTTCGGGGACTGCAGGCCTTGGCCCATTAGGGCTGTTACGCCACTGAGTTTAGTTTTTTTTAATATAACACAAACTATTGAAATCAAGGTTAAAACGAGAAAGATGATGGGGCAAAATTTTGGGAGGTAAAACAGGCTCGAAAAGACAAAGTCTCATTATTGGCCTCCATGAGCAGAACTATCAAAATTGACAATGTTGCAGAGGTGGTTGGTCATCTTGTAATATTTCAATGCGTAGCTATTTTCAAGAAAAACAATGAGGATCTAGAAGACCCTCTCAGTGATATTTAATCAATATGTTATTTACATAAAAAAAAAAAAAAAAAAAAAAAAAAAAACCCACTATGGTGAATGTTGCATTTTCATTTTTTATGTTTATTCTCACACTGTCAACAGCACAAAATGTGCAGGAAAAAACATCGAACCACCACCATCATCACATCAGTTGATATTGACTTTACTGAAGAGATGACAGTGACTGCTCAACAATAACACTTTTTAAGTAATGAAAAAAGTAAGGCTAGGTTTATCACTATGATAATAAAACCAGATTGAAGTATGCATTGGAAAAAGCAGAACTTGGTTGTTCTACTGTTGTCATTGGCGAGGATGTGGATCTGCTGGTCCTGCTGACTGCTCTAGCTCCAAGGGAATAAGAGATACAGTTTTCAAGTTAGGGAAGTGGAATAAGGAAAACAGAACTTGTTCCTCCATGGAATCGTAAGAACATGACATTGCCAAGAGCATCTCGTTCATTCACAGTTTTAACAGCTGTGATAAAACCTGTGCAATTTTCCAAAAAGGCAAATCATTGACTGCTAAATTATTCATGATGAAAAGCAACCAGTATTTCATCCCCCTCCCCCTTTTTTACACAAACATGTCAAAGAAAGTAGCAGGCACAGGGAAACATATATTCCTAACAACATACAATGCCAGAATAACAAACCTGGACAAACAGTGCTACTTAGCCTCTCTAAAATTCAACACATGGGTGAAAGTCTATTTGCAAGTTCAGGAATGGCTGGGCATTAAAGTGCCACCTACTGATTGGGTTTAAATGAGAGGGTCAGATGCAGATCTTCAAACGCTTGCCTACCTTGCATCACACTGCCCCAGCTACTCTCCTATCAACAATATTCTGCAGCTCCACCAAAGGCTGTGGATGCTGTAAGGCAGGCATTCATTGCTCTACAATATGCAGTTGTGACAGCATGTGCACCAATGGCCTTTCAGTTGAAGATGAGAATTCAGCATACGAGGACAACCCTGAAGACCCCTTGATACCCTAAAATGAACTGTTTGATGCAATCTACAATTAAATATACTCATAATGTAATTCAAATCATCAATAAGAAGTGCAAGGCAATTGTAGACTGTAATTTGGTTTTAAATGCGAATTTTTGAAATGTTTCTTCTGTCAGCCCAGTAACTTTTAACAGATTAATCCTAGGATAAAAATGCATAAGACCATTTTTGTAGGAAATTTTGTCAGCTTCAATTTGGTATATAAAGTACTTTTCTGTAGGAGTGACAGTTTCTGAGCTATCAGTCAAAAACTGAAGGAAACAAAATATGAAGGACTTTTAAACCTCTCCCCCTCCTCAAGAGCTTCTTAACATATTAAACCAAGTTTAAAGGAAGTGTTTAAGAGCATTTCCAAAAACTGGATTTTTTCCCACTGATTTGTCTAATTTGACTGGGCTAAAAAGATAATATATACAATAATTTTAATGACTGCGGCTAATATAATTTTCTGGATCTATCTAGTAATTGATATGCAAATAAAGATGAAAAAGTGCATTTAATGCTTTTAAATAACTTAATTTGTTAATCAGTAACAAACAGATTAAATTTGAAATTAAAATTAAATATTTTACCGAATGGCAACACACATTATGGTATATAAACCAACAGTAGCAATACACTTCTTTTAAATAGCTAAGTTTGTTGATTAAATTTGGAAGATAAGTGTCTTATGCTTTGCTGAGTGGCAACATATTGCTTATAAATGCTCAGTTTCTTAATAGAAAATTCCTTAAATTCACAAACAGGAAATAACTGCAAAACAAATTCAAGCTTCCAGATGCATATGCTCAGTGGAAGACTACATATATGGAAAGTTCCACCATTATTTTACATGCTCAGAAGAAGACTAATTTAAAATTTGGTGGCTCTAGGTGCTGTTATTTTTTCACAACGCAAGGAACATACACAGAGATTCTGCATTATTTAATAATAGAGACAATCTATATTCTTACACATATGTGGTTAATACTGTGTACAACAGATATGAATAATTCAGAAGCTTAGACATTGTGAAGATACAAATAACTGCATTGGTTACAATTAAAGATAATACAAATTCAGTTTTACAAGCAAAAATAATATACTGTTTAGAAACATTCTTCAGTAAAGAGTTATAAACTCATACTCCTGTTAAAATTCATTTCTAACTATTATAATTATTAAAATTCATTTTAAATGTAGCCATGCAGTGGGTAATCATATATATTAATATTTAAATTTTATCATAAGTCTAATAAGTACCAGGCTAATAACATATGCATAAATTCAAACATTTTGCTAGTATATTAGCAGAAAGAAAATGCATGTTTAATCCTCTGAGTGCCATGACTGCCTTTATCTGGTCATTCAATATTTGGTCACTTGGCATACATTAGCTTACAATTTAAGGTATTTTACTTTCTTTAATAATGTAAATATCATCTTAATGAATGTAAGTTTATGAAAATAGAGACAAAAATAATTATACAAATTTAGCTAATAAAGGTTGTTTAAATACAGGTCTTTATGACAGATCCAAAAACACACGCTACTGATATGGTTATGCTGATAGACTAAACTGTGAATAAAAACTATGCATAATGCAAGAAAACTACATGCATATTAAAAACTATATGATATTTGAGGCAAAAGTTTAACTTTTCCCCTCATTATTATATTCAACTCTGATACAGTAAGTAAGCATACTGATTTATTTAATACACAAATTTCTATTTTTATTATTATTTCAAGACTGCTTTTTTACATAAACCAGAACATTTTGTTATTGTTTAGATACATGTACAGATTTTTGAAATATTTAAATTTTTGATTCACCATACTCTAACTTGCAATTAATATTTTATAAAATACTTACTTCTGCAATGAAAGCAGCAGCTTCTAAAACACTCTTTACATGACGCAACCAACCACTGCTTTCTAGACCATTTAAAAATGCATTCATAGAAGGAATTTTTAATTCACATGCTGAAAAATAAAATATATTTAGTGCTGCATAACTTGAAGGTTTATAAGTTGATACAAAAAATATTATTTATAACAGAAGTAGAAACTAAATACATAGAAAACAATAATAAATATCTTTTATGAAAAAACTGAAACAGCAATTTACTCGCGGTTGGGAAATGTGCAAGAAAATACAAATGAGAACTTTAAAAAATTAAAGGGCTTGTTGAAAAATGAGTGAATTCTGTTTTATTGAACTACTGTAATTTTTAAAAAAGGTTTTTGATTCTCTGAAAAGTATTCACAACACAATATATTATATTGCGAAAGTACACAACAAGGATGCCATCAAAACAGATTTATGCAGCAGCTCAAGTGTGTGTGCATACACAGCAGACAAATGCAAAATTCTGCCTCCAAATTCAAAAGTCATTTTCCCGATTAGTGTTTATTTTTGTAAATGAGTTATAAGATTTATTTACACTGGTGAAATAATTAAGAGAATTTTTATATTTGATCTATGATCTCCAGAACTACTGGAACAGATTTTAATAAAATTTCGTGTGAACATAGGTTGATATAATAGAAACAAAATAAACACTCAACTGTTATAATAGACATGTTATACATGTTTGTGTGTAACATGTCTCATGGGAGTCTAAAGGTCTGAAACAGTGGTTGCAGAAGACACAAAAGAAATGGGTTAATAGGGGGTATGGTCTCCTGTTACAGCCATACAGGCCTTGCAGCATGATATCACACTGGAAATAAGGCAGTTTATCAGTGCCTGTGGCAATTGATCCCACTCATTCACCAACGCTGTTTTCAGTTCCTGGATGGTTCTCAGAGGGGGTTGTGAGTTGCAATTGCCCTCCCCAGGGTTGCCACTCAAACAGAAGAATGAAATTCCCTGACTTTTCCACGTGTATTTTAAGAAAATTCCAGTCTATTTGCGTAATGCACATTGGCTGTGTTAAGAGGTAAATTAATTATGGTATTACTTGAAAATACAAAAATTTGCCAATTACATATGTCTTTATACATACATATATAAATTTCCAAAGCATTACTATTATAACTACAAAAGAAGTTGTTTCCTCCACTGAAGATTGAAATTAGAATCTGCCCAATCTGGATTAAAAAAGTCTTTTTGCAGCTAAAGGAAAGAAATTATTTAACGATATTTTTTAACAAATTCAGGTATTTTATATGTATTTAGCAGCATACAAAAGCAAAAAATATGTGCATTAAATTTCGTGATGGTATGCCATCATACTGCTGGAATTAATTTAAGTATTACGCCAAAGAAAAGTTTCTGAAATTTGAAAGTATTATTTACTAATAATAAATAAATTTAGAGGGAAGAAGCAACATTAAATGATACAAATAACATAAAAATAAAGATAATTACTTACAAATTGAATTAGAATAATCAATGATATTTTAGCAAATATAGCTATATTAAATGGTTAGCCTAGATGACTGATTACCATTTTTTTATTTTACAGCAAAATGATAAATAAGGCATTTATTAAAAAAAAAAAAAAAAAAAAAAAAAAAAAAAAAAAAAAAAGGTTTAAAAGATTTTGGGGTAAAATTCTAAGTAAGGCCTTGGCACAATTTTGAAAACTGTCACCAACACCAAAATGACCCATTTACTGCTCATCATAATTTCGTCAAATCCAGTGTGTACCATACATTAAAAAGAAAAGGGAAAAAAAAAAAAAAAAAAAAAAAAAGGTTTAAAAGATTTTGCGGTAAAATCCTAGTATAGGGAAAGGCCTTGGTACGATTTTGAAAATTGTCGCCAACACCAAAATGACCCGTTTAATGCTCAACATAATGTCGCCAAATCCCGTGTGTACCATACATGGAGGTTAGAATAGAATACACGGATGTTATTCTAACCAAAGAACGTCTATGTAGAGAAGGAAAGGTTCCATAGATGTAATGCTAGTACGCTGCTAGAAAGCGGAGCAAAAATTTGCAAAGGGATTTGGCGACGGAACCTGATGGCCAGAATTTCCCTTTCCGCGATGTGTACAGAAAATTGAGGAACTCGTGTTCAGAAATGTTCTTTAACAAAACGTTTCTTCTTTGATTTTTCAAACTAATTTAAACACAGATTTTCGTAGGGTTTTTTTTTTGGGGGGGTGGGGTTCAAAATAACTAATCCATTAATTAATTTACTTGCATGAAAAAATATTTTCTTTTCCTTTAAAGTTTAAAGAAATTTTAAACGATATTCATTTTATGAACTCTTGATAACGTGACCTTCGAACTTTGACACGGGCTTCGAGCTTTGACGACAGATATTTCGCACGCAGCCATTTCCCTCTACGTTGGAATAGAGACACTCCTGTTGCAGAGAAGTTTTCCTCCTTAACAATACATATTCTTTGATTCTAACCTCCATGGTACCGTATACTAGGATTAAGCCGATTTTGTTTTATATGAGAATAAATATTTTGTTTAAGTCAACATGCACTGCACATGAGCATGCGATTCTCGAAGTTACTGAAAAGCAAAGCTGCTGGAAGCCTTTCTAAAAGACAATCTAATTGGAGCTGCAAAAATTGGCCCCATATATTTATTTAGATGATAAAATAATTACTAGTGAAATGATGGATGATAATATTAAAGACTTACTAAGAGAAAATGTGTCAAAGTGCAAATTCAAAGCCACAAAACTTTTATTTAGGATATAAAATATCGAAAAAGGGAACTGAAACAGAAAATTCAAATACAATAGTCATAAAAAATTATACTCCACCTAATACTGCTAAGAAGTTATTGTCCTTTTTAGACATGTGCTCGTAGTATAGCACTTTTATTCAAGATTTTGCTAAAATAGCTGAACCTTGTTAAAGCTAAAAAAAGAAGCCACATTTACTTGGTTGACCAAAGCAAATACAGCATTTACAGAACTTAAATAAGCATTAATTCAAGCACTGGTATTAAAGCTTCCTGAAGGTGATAAAAACTTGGAAATTGTTGCAGGTGCCTACAATTATGCAGTTGGTGCTATTTTGACTAGTAAAGGACAACTGGTTGCATATTTTAGTAGCACTCTCAATCACTCTCGCACAAAGAAATTATACGACTACAGAAAGAGAAACCCTAGCAGTATTGTTAGTTGTTCAAAAATTTAGAGTATATTTTGGGAAACCTTCAGTTACAATACATTCGAATCACATGACTGTGAGTCATCTGTTACTCTAGGAAGAATTTATCACCAAAACTTATTAGATGAACCCTTAAACTTTACGAATCCACCCTAATCATTAAACATATACCTCGGAAGGAAAATGTAGGGGTTAATGCATTATCAAGAATAAAATTATAAGAAGGAAACACAAAAAAAATCTTGATTTTCGTGAAAATATCATTGCAAAAGGACCCTGAATTTAAAAACATTTATGCTTATCTGAAAGATCCTGATCATTTTGAGCATCAGGACATTATGGAAATTAGAACTAGAGCCGTGAATTATGAAGTCACTGACAATCCCTTTTTATAAAACAACTACTAATGAAATCAATGAATTCAGACCAGTTATTCCAGTTAATTTAAGGCTGAGTGTTTAGCAGGAATTGCATGATTTGCCAATCTGCAGATAAGGAAAACAGTGAAGGAAGTTTCCAAGGTTGTTCTACAGCTACAACAGTTTGTTAGTCAGTATGTCAAGTCGTGATATTTGCCACTTAGTTAACAACATTAATTATAGCCTGGCAGAATACATAAATAGTATAAAAACTATGTTCCCAAATGAATTAATAGGAATTGACTTGTTAGGTCCATACCCACATAGTGAAGTCAATCAAAATATAAATTTATTCATTATCACAGAAGATTTTTCTAAGTAGTCTACCTCAAAAACTGTTTCAGAGAATGGGAAACAATTTGTTAGACAAATAGTTGAGGAACTATGCATATGGCTTGGCATACAGCATTTAAAAATGTTGCCTCATCAGCCACAGTCAAGCATAGCATAACAGATAAATAAGAATGTAGTTCAGATTATATGTCCCATTCTTGCCACTAGATGGCGGGCATCTCTTCCTTTTCTTTTTCTCTAATTGAGTTCTGAGAATGAGGCTAGATTGGATCCACTCTGAAAAGCGTAAAGACGAAACTTCAGACTCAGAAAAACAATTAAAATGTACTGTCTTAAAATACGAGGGCTATCCAGAAAGTAGATTACGTTTTGGAATAAAAAAATAAACAAAGTATAGGAAACAAATTTTATTATATACAGATGAAAGCCACACTCAAATACTACTTTTCTACATAGTCACCATACAAATTAAGGCATTTATCGTAGCGATGTACGAGCTTGGAAATTCCTTCGTCGAAAAATTCGGCCGCCTGCGCCTTCAACCACTTCGTTATCTCTTCTTGCCTTCCATCTTGCACAAAACTTGTGGTAACCAAGCTTTTCGCTGATGATTTCGTGCAACAAACTTCGCGAAATTTGTGGAAAACTCAAAGAAAGTTCCGTTATTGTGAAATTTCGATTTTCACGGACTTTAGCATCGACTTTTTCGAGAAGTTCGGCGGTCACTATGCTGGGTCTCCCACTTCGATCTTCGTCGTGAACATTGGTTCGGCCATTTTGAAATCTTATGACCCACTGACGCACTCCACCTTCAGTGATAATGTTGTCCCCATACACTTCACGAAGCTGCCGATAGATTTCTATCGGTTTACAGTTTTTTGCAGTCAGAAACCTTATTACTGAGCGCACCTCGCAGCTCGCGGGATTTTCAATTAACGCAGACATTTCAAACTGTCACAGTATCTGAACGGAGCACAGCACGAACCTCTCACTAGCACGGCTAGATGCAGACTGAGCTGCGCAATGCTCTGACCCCAAGATGGCCGCGCTAGCCCCGCCCCTAGCGGACACAGACGGAAACATAATCTACTTCCTGGATGGCCCTCGTAATTATACCTACCTTGTAAATAGTGTATATTAGTGTTTTATTTGAATAAATAAGTAAAAGACAAGATGGCCTGTTAATTCTAATAGAAAGTCTTACTCGAAAACATGATTATTAAAAGCCTGGCATCGTGAACACTGCAGATGCAGCAGGTAAGGAATTTTACATTAATTTTATTGTAAATAGAAGAACCTAATGCAACATTTTTATGGCACTCGAACAGGGACGGCAGGTTTTTTGAAAAGTTCTAATAAAGTGAATTCAAAAGCTGAATATTAAAATTGAAGATTTTAATACTTGTTCTTGAAGTATTCAGCAGAAGAATAATTTTGTTTTCTAAGTAAGAGTTAAATATTTCTTTTTCATGAGACGTATATTTTGTGTAAGTGTTTGAATCTAAGAAGACAATGGCAGAAGAAAAAGTAGATAAATTAAAAAAGAAAAGTATTTTAAGAACTGCCGTTACAAAACTATTTAGTAAAATCAAAAGTGAATTAAATAAATCAGAAGTTAGTATTAATGAGCTCGAAGAATTGTTAGAACAGCTTAATGCTAAAACCGAAACACTATCTAATGCCGATGTAGAAGTTAAACCAATTCTGAATGTATATGAATTCGAAATTACAGAACAATATCGCGAGACGATAACGTTATGGAAATTCAGGCTTAAGAAATGGATTAAGGAACTTAATCATGACTTAAGTGCGAAGATTTCAGCAGTTTCGGTCCAGGATAATGACTTAAATGCACCGAATACTCAGCAAAATATAAAAGATACACCTAAAGTTAAATTACCAAAACTTTCGATTCCCATATTTTATGAGAACAGTAGTCAATGGCTTACTTTTGGAAATAGTTTTGAGTCCTCAATACATAATAAGAAATCATTGAACAAAGTAGGTAAGGGATTTTACATTAATTTTATTGTAAACAGAAGAACCTGATGCAGCATTATACATTGCTATGTAAAAAAAAAAAAAAAAAAAAAAAAGTACTAGGGCGACTGCATTAATGAATTAGCATTTCCTTTGAGGTGAACAAAACATGATACAACCAGGAAGATGACAGCAAAATTATTTTTTAGAAGAAGATTGATTATCCTGCTAAATAAACTATTTTTTGTTACAGACAACAACAGAATTTAAGATGGCCAATATCCAAATGCTACTAAATGGGCAATTCAAAAATCCGATACTTTAAGAAGAGGAGCTGTATAATGATAAAAAATCTGATGTGTACACCACATGACTTCCTTGTATGGAATATTAAATTATACACATTTTTTCTTGCATTTTGTTTAAACTTATTGGATTTAATTATATCTACTTTGCTGACAGCGCATAAACCACAATAGAATAAGTGCATTCTTTAAAATTTACTCTATTTGTTTACCATAGTGACACTCTGGCGCTAGGTTCACTTAACAGTATTATATTTTGTTCATATTATAACTCAGAATGCACAAAATTTGTATCATTTAAAGAATTATCTAATCGTTGCCACATGTTCTATTCAAGTACTATAATAAAGCTAGAACGATGTATAAAAGAAATTAAGTAAACAAAACAAAAAAAAAAAAACAGTTTTTCACAGACGATTGAGTATTTCTCATTCAATTAATTCAGTTCTCACTTCGCGACAAGGCAAAAATACATAAAAACTCAAAATATCTCTACTAAAAATTACTAATTATTAAAATTTAAATTATTAAAAATTAAGTAGATCCTAACTCGAAAAAATTCCAGAAAGGATTAAGCATGATTTAAACCGCAATAATAAATAAAGGCGTTTATCTTTGTTGTTGCGAAGCTACGTTTCTCTAGATTGGCAACAAATTCACTACTCAGCTGTTTCAAATGTAAACAAGCAATGGCTGCCATCAAAATAGGCATAGCGGCACTTAAACAACTTTTAAATTGTTGATAATTCTAAAAATATTGCATACAGATTTACTAAAGGCATAAAACCCTTAACCAGAAGATAAAAACAACATAATTCAATCATTTTTAAAGAAAAAAATGTACAATTTACAAACATATAAGAGTAAAGAAACTGAGATCACTGAGCCGGGTGACAGAGTGGATATATTTATAAATATATTTATATACATTTGGCGCGGCAGATTGAAACCAAAATACGAGGTGCACATCTACATGTTATAGTAGTCCTATATACAAAATTTCAAAGTTCTGAGGCTACTCATTTTTGAGTTATGCGAGATACGTACGTATGTTCGTACATACGTTCGTACAGACGCCACAAAAAATTCTCTTCAGAATTCATTTTAAAGTAGTTTTTTATGGAGGAAAAGAGTCCTTTATTCTGTCCTTACATACAGATATCACGCAAAAACATCATTAAATTGCATTCGAAAGCGGTCAAAGTGGATATTTTCATTGAAATATGCTGCCTGAAGCTTTTTGCGATTACAATACTTCGTTTTTACTTTGTACGAGGAAGTAAAAAACAGAGAGACTATAATTTCAATGCGGGAGATAAGGTTCTGAAAACAAAAGTCTTTATTATGTGTAATAAATGATAAACTGGGGAAGTTTTGCCCCAAATCTGAAGGTCCATATATAATTGGGCACACAGGGGAAGCTGCCATATATTTAAAGAATTAAAACGGGGAACAGTAGTTTATAATGTAGACTAGGTGAAGCCTACTGATTATCAGTCTACTATTATGAGCCTACTGATATGCCTATGTTTAAAGATATCTTATGGGAGTCGCAGAATACCAGTCAGGCAGTGTGAACAAGTACCAGTGATAAAATACCAGCCACATTGGAATTTTAAGTCCCTGAAAAGAAAAGACATGGTATAGCAGATCAAGGAATCTTTAAGAGGACAGGACTGGCAAAATCCACAAGTGCTAGGTTTAACAAATAACAACAAAATTCCCAAGACAGTAACAGAAAGGTCGACATTCTACAGCATCCAACGAGCAAGTAACAGACAGCTGACGCAAGCTCAAAAGATTGGACAAGAGTTTAAGTGCTGACTAAAGAGTTCAACAACATTCCTGCACAAAAATCTTTAGGGAAAAAATGGCCAGCATAGCAGGATTTGCCATAGCAGAGGAGGTCAATTAAGTTCCAGAGATCGAGTCCACAAGTTACCAACAAAACGCCAATGGAGACAGCAGTTAAGAGGTCAAATTCACAAGCTACGAAGTGGGCTGTGGAATCAGAGCTCTCCCAGTGATGAACGAAAGTAAAAAAAGACCAAGAAAGGGCCCCAAAGTGGAGACTGCCAGACAGAGTGTGAAACAGCCTAGGGGATGGTTTCATGTCTACCAGACTAGGGTGTATCTAACCTGAGAAGATTTTATCATCCAGCAGATTTGTGATCAACGGAAAAACAAATGATAAGTAAAACTTATTTTCCTTCACAGATTCAGTTTTTTTTAATATAAAAAAGTGCAACAGTTGCTATTTATTTTAAGTTTTGTCTCAAGTGAAGTCATTTCAGCAGTTCTTAAGTAGCAAGAAGCTTTGAATTTAAGAAGACATTTATTCACACTGATGTTAAGTTAGTCTAGAAATAGAAATTCTGATTTAGTCCAAGGGACTGATGTTTGAGAAAATTTTGGTGAAATTATAAAGCAACTCTAAACAACTTATGTACACATGATGTAAAGTGTATACTAATTTTTCTTATGTATTGTAAATGATCCATGAAGTATGCTTAACAGTTTAGTATTACAAGCATCAAAGTTCTGTTAATATATGTGTTAAAGTAAATGCTTGCATAAGTATAAGAATTGGATTTTGAAATGTGAATGAAATCAAAATTGCACTAACAACCTTGTATTTGGCATACATATATTAAAACAATCGATTTCGAGGGCAGCTAAAGGTCCCTCCTCATCAGGAGAACGAAATTACTAAAATTATCAATGATAACGACCACATGTTTCTGCTACTCCTTTGCCGATGCTTTATTTTTTTCTTCTTTTTTCCCTTTTCTAGTAATTTCGTTCTCCTGATGAGGAGGGACCTTTAGCTGCCCTTGAAATCGACATTCTTGTGAATGAAATGTTTAATGGTAAGTTAGCAAAGTAAAATTAAATTAAATTAAAAGCAAAAGTTACTGGTATGCATGAAATTAAAGGTTAGGCCCTCCAGCCAACACAAAAGTTTAATCACCTATTTTGTTGGCACATTAGATGTAGCTTAAATTAAGGTATCTTTGACATCTAGTGTATCTAAGTTTTTAACATGATTTAGAAGGTAGTGTTGATACACTTATAAAAATCACACTTGCTCATACATTTCAGCACATTTTACAGGACAGCCATGGGAGAAAAATTAAATTCCAGAATAAATTAAAATGTATCAAAGTTTCTAATAAAGTTAAATGTAAAATTCAGTTATTTTTATGTTAATTAACCAGTTATTTTATGTTCCGAATCTGTACTGTCATTTCTCACTTTCTGTTTCCCTGCCAGAATGCAAATTAGCTCGCATGTACTTAAGTGAGGATTTGAGATTCTTTAATCAGAGTGTGTTCTGCTTGCTGAAGGCTATACTACTAATTGTAAATTCTGAGATAAGCGTACCTGTTTATAGTGTTGCTTTGTTTTTGTCAATAGTACTGGCATGCCAGTAGAGGCTTAAGAGCCAAGTTCCATGTTTAAATATCTCTATATAGCCTTTGGCTAATTACTACTTTAGTTTTAATTTAAAATTCAATTTTTGAGTTCATGCCATAAATGCTGGCTGATTCATAAGTGCCAGGTTACTAAGTAATGTACCCTTTGTTCAACTTACTTAATTTTAATATAAAAGGATCTCTTATACCATTCTAAAGTTCTGTTTCATATTATATAGTGATAAGTCACTTGCACATCAATGGAGGATTTGCCATACGTTACATTTAATTAAAGGCACAATCTTTAGAGAGTACCTTTTTGTTAATTGTAAGGAATTGTAATGGGACTTAAAGAGTTTGTCAGCTGATGAAACAGAAAGCACTGCATTTGTTTCAGAAATATACTGCTTTTTCCAATGATAGCGAATAAAAAATTTCCCATTTGACAAAGTTGTACTTCTTAAATGACAAAATTTTATAAATTGAAATTTGTGCATGATGCTGAATTTTAGCAATTCTCTGATGCTTTTTGAGTGAAAGCTGATTACTGTTTGCATGCAGAGAATAACGGAATACACATTGTCAAATTTTGTGCAACTCTGATTTTTTTAAACAAAAATACTACAGTACACATGGGCACTATAACAATACAGAAATAATTATATCAAGATTTATTGAAAATGTTATGGGCTATATTACGGATCTTTCTTGCATTTTTAATTTTATTGACTCATTGCTCCATTATGGAATTTTTAATGAGCTGCCATTTCCAAAATGGCCATTGGTTTTTTTGTACTAAGCTTGGTGAAAAATTAGTCACTAATGAGTTGCCAACTTTCCATCAGGAAGTAAAGATAATCGGAAGGTAACCCCTCCAAAAAAAATCAATATGCAATAAAATAATTTCAATTTTTTGCCAATTTATATTCAATATATTAACATATTATCAGCAGTAGTAGCAAGTAAATACACATTTTTGTAACAGCACAGTCAAATTTTAAATTACGAGTTGCCTCTTTTTAGAACAAAATTAATTGGAAATTACTTTTTTCCACAAAAATAAAATAATTAGGTAAAACTCTTAAATTATAATGAAAAAAAAATGTATTAATTAAAAAAGTGTGAAACCTTTTATCCCTTAAATGGAATTATATTACACGGCACCTCAAAAATTTCCTCTCAGTATCCTCTGCTTTATCACAAGCTGTGGCATTTCCAAGCTACAGTTTATAATGAAACCACATAGCACTTCCCAAATTAAATTTTAGCCAGATTCATAAAATATTTAAATGCTATAACTTATAGAGGTAATAGGTTCTGATATGCAAACTCCTGATTATTAAATGCCATGATAGGTGTATTATTCCAAAGGCCTTCACTCCTTTCATCACTGCTGCAAACAAATAAGTTTCAATGTGAAACATGTAAAAACAACATAAGCTGTTAATAACTTACTGATTAACATTTTTAGTTAACTTACTGATTTCTTAGTTTAGATTTAGGGAAAGAAAGAGTCATCTCCAGGGGCTACCTCTTTTTAATTTCAAACCTGCAAAGGCAAGATGCTCAGCTACTTGCACCAAATGAAACTGTATACTTTTCTGAATAAAATCAGATATTATAGCTCCGAAAAAGCCATAAATAAAGCAGCCTCCTTTATACAATAAGCCCTTTAGTTACTGAGGTAAGTTATACAGCACAATCTCAGATTAGTACTGAAATTTAAATTGAAAATTTCATTTGCACATAATATAGAAATCTAATTTTATTTACAAATTTGATACTATATTTTCCATCATATTTTTGTCAAATAACCCCAACATACAGAAGGAAGAACAATGAAAACTGCAGTATGAAACAATAAAACTGGTAATAATATGTTACAAGGAAAGTTTAGGAGAAAAATTCTCATTATGAATTTAGTACGGAATGTAACCTCCCCTGACTTGCTCACTTTATCAAAACATGTTTTCCCACTGGCAATAAGACTGCTAATCATAGTTTGGGGAATCAAGTTGCACTCCTGATGTACCTCCATGAAACATTATTCTTCCCCATACCATCACACCTGTATTACCATCATATTCCATAACATTTGCATTCCTGACTCTCTCCAGATGTAAACACATTTACAATCAGATGTTAAACTAAACCAATAAAGAAAACTTGAGACCAACTCATCAGTAAAGAAAACTTGAGACCACAGGTGTTCACTTCTGTCCTTACACACAGTAATCAAATGCTGTATTGCAGAAATTCACTCAGACATTCACTTCAAGCAAAGCACTGATTCAATTTCAGATGATATAATGACTTGCATTGCAGAAAACGCTTGACTTGCATAGCAGAAAACGCTTGATCACTTTTGATTGGCTAATGTTAATTAGGATTGTCTCACACTCTGCAAAAATGGATTACATCAATTGTATATTTTACGGAATATCATAATTTTTGGGTACATAAAGATAAATTTGCACATGAGTGTACTTTTAAATCAAAAATAGTTTTCTTTAATTACATAAATGTCACTGATGTAATTAAAAGTTGGTTCTTTAACAATAAAAGTAGTTCTTTGTGAAACATAATCTTCAAGTTTAAACAACAAAAATTTCAAAATGTCACTTACCATCAACAAGTTTCTGCAAACTATTCCTCATCACATGTATATTTTCTATACCAAAAAATTGGAATTTAATGTTTCTGTAAAAATCTTCATTTTCATAGCCTTTCCCAGCTGCCTTATTAGCCATTGCATTAATCTAAAAATATAAAAAGTTTCAGTCTGAATCACACCATTAAACAGGAATTTGGGATTCAAATAACAAAAGAATTAAAATTTAAAGTCAATGTAAAAATTTTCCCTTTTACAGCCTTTTACTACTGTCTTATTGGTATTGATTTAAAAATATGAAAATTTTCAGTTTGAATCACACTATCAAACATGAATTTATTTTGAATTACAAAAGCCTTTTTTAGCTTCAAATATAGCTAATTTATCACAAACTTTAGAAAGAAATCATTTATCATTCAATAAGAAACAGAAGAAAGATTATATATTCTCATGTTCCATTACATTCAACACATTATCTGAAACTACTGGACTGCTTGAAGTATGTGATGTGAATATTCAGGCTCTTGCTTTTCAAATATCCAGAATAAACTTCTTGTCACTTTTGTTTAAAGAATTAATAAAGAGATTGTGCATGAGCTGATGTTATGCACTGACTACAAGATCTTTGGCAGCAAACTGTTGCATTAATTCAGAAACATAGGATTATTTTCAGCATTCTCTTTGATATCTAATAAGTTCATAGACTATTTTATAAAAACTGCATAAGAAAAGGCTGCTAGAGAAATATATGATGCTTCTATGGATCTGTTTCAGCTACCAAAATTGGAAATGCTGATTTTTAATATTATGTTCCTTAATTTCTCAAATTCTAATGTTATTCTTAATAGGGGAAACAAAGAGCAAATAAAAAAGACATTACTACAAATATCAAGTTTTCTAAAAGGGAAAACTGATATCTGTAATTTGGTAACAATCCGTAACCCACACTCATGATCTATGTGTATCTTTATACTTGATTTATTAATTTTAGCTTAATACTAAAATTAACATGCCAATAACCATACAGTACAATGTATAATGTAAGTGTATATTTTATATTTAATATGCTAACTGATTAAAGAATCTGCATTCATCAGTTCTACTATAATAAAATTTTTACACACTCACTTCCAAACGAAATGCAGATAACCTACCATTTAAGATAAATATGCTTGGCAAAACTGCATACATAAATACCTTCTTTAAAAGTGGATTAGGTTTACAAAATTCCAGTCAACTTAATGTTAGACTTCTACTATTATTCTAGATAAGAAATACTGAAATAATTGAAATTTTTAAATTCAAATCAGAAACACTGAGAACAAATTTTAAAATGAAATTTTTCATTCAAATATTACAAAATAATAACTTTAGAAATAAATATTCCTTGAGGATTCCATTTAAAAGTAGAGATTGCTTAAGATAGCTGTAGTAACTAATTCCGGTTACTATCAGAGAGCATTAGTTCCAGAGGTAAGTGATCATTCGCTTCGTTATTAATACACACACGTTTTATTTACAATATAATACAATGGTTACAAGCATTATTATTAGGCATACGCCTTCATAATTATTAGGCTTAACACCTTCGTTCTTCCATCAAAACTAAAGTAAGCTACAGAATATCAACCGAGACAAGATGCTCGGAGCGCCAAATCAAATTTGTTTAGCTATCTATTTATAACAATAGCCATTCATTTTTAAAGTCGTAATGGAGTCCTCAGGGGTTAATATTTCTGGAATGATGCCAAATATATTGAGAATGAATCTGCTATAGGAAAGTAGGCTGAAACAAAAGACATCAAAAATAAAGAAAATACAACTATCTAGTACAGTAAAACAGATATGATAAGTGTCTATTTGACTACATTTCAGAAAGAAGTATGTTTATTCTTCTAAAAAATGAAATCAGAATTGGTTGGCAGCCACATATCACTTTCTTTCTTTCTTTTTTTTTTTTTTTTTTTTCATAAGGAATGGAATCAAAGATGAAAAATATTACCCTTAAAAGTTAAAGTTACTGAAGTAGCAAAGACTAAAAAATGATTAACATACATGGGAAATCTAGAATAAAGGGGAAAAATCAAGGTAATACTACATGTTAAAAAATAAAAAATGAATTTTAAACGAGAGAGAATGAGAGAATACTGGACTTTGTAAGCTGTGTTTACATCAAAGAGATTAAAAAAAAAGGGGGGGCCTGGTGAAATCAAATAAGCTGATTTATATGTTTAAAAAATTAATTTTTCAATTTTAACAACTAAAAATCCCTTTATTATGTAGATAATTGATTTCCCAAGATTGTAAAAAAGGGGTGAGGATTTTTCTTTTTATGGGCAGATTAAGTACCCTCACAAGTAAAAAAAAAAAATCAGTACTAGAATGTCTAGACCAAAGTATAATCATAAGCTGCAAGCCTGTAAACAGAAAGCTGTTTCTATGGCATGTTTTTCTTTGAAAAATCTTCAAAAAAATCTGCTGTCCACTGATTGTAATATAGTGACTACCAGACATTGCTAAATCTATAACTAACATTAAGTTATAGATTATAAAGTAGCATTATATATAAATATACTAGCGGGCAGGCCCGCCAGCTGAGCGGGCTGAAGCCCGCTTTTCATTGTTCAATGTTCATGAGTTTCCATTGTAATTTCGCCGTTATTCGAAAGTTGAACTGAACTACCAGTGTTCAGCAATTTTGAGCAGTCTGCGTCCGCTTTGTTCACCTATGTATGGAGAAGATACTGCATAAATGATACACATGCATAAAAGCAAGAAAACACCCATGGATCCAGCTGGACCGAACTACCAGTGTTTAGCAGTTTGCGCGGGCTGTGCCCGCTTTATTTACGTATGCATCCACAATATACTGCATACACGTTACACATACGGAAGATTACGAAAGCACCTATGGAGCCAGCCCGTTCGCCGAAATTCGAAAATTGGACTGAACTACCAGTGTTCAGCGATTTTACAGCTCAGGCTTTTTGCCAAGTGTAATCGCAAAAATTTTCGGGTATTATATTCAAACAGTAGATTCGTTATTAAAATTCCTTTTGATAAACTTTAACATAATCACACACAAAGGTGCATCAATATGTATATTAATGTAATTAATCAATCATAATTATTTATAATAAGAAAACTTTCCATATACCATATCCGAGCAACAGAAATTCAATTTAAAACCTTGAACGAAAAAAAATTTAATCAGAATTTAAATAAATAGTTTAATTATTATTTTTTGCAATTAAAATTTCTTAATTAAAATTTAATTTAATATTAGCTTTATGCGAACAGAGATATTATATTAATGCACTTATATATAATAACAAAAGCAGTGACTGATTACGTAGCTCAGTAACAGAAATGAGCACGCTGATTTAAGCTATTAGACATATTAATTTGTATTACTCAAAGTTGCTTTTCTTATTCAGATCCAAAAATCACGAATTGTTCGAAAAATGCACAAAAAATACGTATCTCGGCAACCGACAGTCCGATCGGCTCGCAATTTACAATCTTATAATTGCCAAATTTTGAAAAGAGGTTTGGTCTTTGTTCCAGACAGATTGGCAAATTAGAAGATTAATTAGCCATAATGAATAAAAATCCTCCACTACTTTAATTTCATCCCTGGCGAATGGCCTTGACGATTCCAAAAGTCGTGCGGAAACCACCTCCCCTTCTCCGACACCCGTCGCTTTCGAATCGAAGGCCGTCAACCAAGAGTTAGGAAGGGGAGATAAGGTAGTAGCGCTTTTTTAATGAATCTTCTAATTAGGCTCCTAATTAGCAAAACAGTTTACAACGAACACTAAACTTTATTTGAGCATCCGAGAAGTGCAAAATTCAAAATTTGAACGAAATCGATTAATTCTTTGAAGAGTTACGTGTTTTTGTGCATTTTTCCGGCTGAATTTCTCTAATTAAGAAAAATGCACAAAAAACACGTATCTCAGCAACCGAGAGTCCGATCGGCTTGCAATTTACAATCTTATAATTGCCAAATTTTGAAAAGAGGTTTGGTCTTTATTCCAGAGAGATTGGCAAATTAGAAGAGTAATTAGCATAATGAATAAAAATGCTCCACTACGTTTCCCTGGCGAATGGCCTTGACGATTCCCACGACCCAACGGAAACCAACTCCCCCCCTCAAAACCCGTCGCCTTCATTCCCAACCTGTCCACAAAGATCTGGAAAGGAAAGAAAAAGGAGTATTAGGGCGTTTTTAATTACCCCGTTAATTAGGCTCCTAATTCACAAATCAGTGTGGAATCAAGGCCATCAGTCATTTTATCCCCTCGCGGGTTTAAAATTCAAAATTTCAAGGAAATCGGCCGGTAAGTTCCAGATTTACCGATTTTTTGGGAACTTTTGGGCTCAATTTCTCTAATTAAGAAAAATTAATATCTTGGGAACAAATAATGCGATCGGCTCTAAATTTAGAAATTTACAACTCATAGATAGTCAAATGAAGGATGCTCTTTGTTCTAGAGAGATTGGGAAATTAGAATATTAATTAGCACAATGAATAAAAATTCTCCACTACGTTAATTTCGTCCCCCCCCCGCTAATGGCCTTGACGATTCCAACTGGAAAACGGATACAGCTGCAACCCCTCAAAACCCGTCGCCTTGGAATCCCAGCCTGTCCACAAAGATATGGGAAGGAAAGAAAAAGGGGTATTAGGGAGTTTTTAATTACCCTGTTAATTAGGCTCCTAATTCGCAAATCAGTGTGGAATCAATTCCATCCGTCGTTTCATCATCTCGCGGGTTTAAAATTCAAAATTTCAAAGAAATCGGCCGGTAAGTTCCGGAGATACCAATTTTTTTGTGCATTTTTCGGGCTAATTACCATCTTTGCTAATTAAAGTCGCACGAAGATGCGAATGGCCAAAATGGCGAGCCACGGACGTCCTGAATCCAACGGTATGCTCCGCTAAGCTCTACACCCAGCCGTTCCGGAGAAGATGAGGTTACAAACAAACAAACAGACGCGCACAGATTTTAATAGTATAGAGATATGAGAGAATATTTGTTTTATATATATATATATATACAGGCTTCAACATTTCAGTTTCTAGAATAAATGGCTGAAGTCTATATACTGATGATTCTGTGAACGTTTCAAAAATAAGGATATTAATAATGAGGTAAAATAATTACTGCTCAATGATTATACTAATAAAGACATCAAAGTTTTTGTCCTTCAAGAAGATAAAAAAATCCTTATTAAAAAGTGCTTCAAAGAGTTAAAGTGATAAGAAAGAACAGGTATCGGGGTACAAAATCAGAAATTTGAAGAAAGACTTGGAATAATGATTATCATTTCCTTTGGATTTACAATTTACTCCAAATAAATAAAATCAAATTTTTTATTATATCTGATTAATTAAATATGAGCAACTTACAGTAAGGAACACCACTATTTGCAGAATAAATACTTGATACCATGGTTGTTCCTTGTTGGGAGTTACTACTTATTAGTTAGAACTGTTATTTTTAAACAGTTCTATGTGTAACCGAATAGCAGAAAAATGCTGTCGCCAGTCTGTCTCTGACAGAGAAGAACATTTAGGAGTGCTGCACGCACGTTAATTGGAAGTATCAATGAACTATCTGTGAAAAATTCTCTTTTATTGGCTTTATTTCTGTTATATACTGTTTTAGTTTTCATTATAGTATTTGCACCCAGAACTGATGGCAACAATTTGATAATTCATCAGTGATATATTTTACTGTGCATTCTTTTTCTGTAATGTAATTGAGATGTAATGTTGTTTTTGAGAATAATGCCTCAGTGTCACTATAGTAAATAAACACAGTAAATTTCAAAGGATGATTGCATTTATTCTATAATGTTTTCATGTGTATATTGACGGAATTAATTCCATTCAATAATTCAATTTACCATGTACTTTATTTGGAGGGGGGAGGTGAAATGCAAACAATTTTACAAGTTACTTTTTGTTATAAATGACAAAAAATGCAATAAAAATAGGAACAGAATCCTTAATAAATCTTTGACAATTGATTAGTGCTTAAATGATACAATTAGAAAGAAAAAAATTGGTTTACCTTTGGTCGGGTATCCACTACATACATATATTCTGAATTTGGACTAGATTTTAAAATGCAGCTCAGTAACTGCTCATCTTCCACACAGCGTGCACTAAAGCCAGACAGGGGTTGACTGCAGCGGCATATAGCAGCCTAGTTATTAAAAATACATTTTAATAAAACATTTTAGAACTACATTTTCATACAGTAAATAATAATACCAGAATACAGTATATTATAATTTACCAGGAATATTTAATATCATTTAGTTTCAGGTGGAAAAATGTTTTTAATTTCTGTGATATAAAGCTGAAAATAATTCTGCATTAAACATAGTCTGATATAACTTGTATTACTTACTTAATAAAAATTGTAATGCATCCAATTTTGTTTAAAAATAGATGAATCACCATAATGTTTATTACTTCTACTATACCATCATTACAAAAGATCTGAAAATGATGTAAAATTTATATTTTGTATTTTCAGAAATCTTCATGTTTAATTTTATCAGTGCTAAACTCAAGGTTAGTTTAAAATGAGCCTTGCTTTTAAAAATGAGAATGAGTACACTAAGAAAATTACACGAAATATTTAGTCCATTTAATGAATTGCCCTTCACAGTATCAAAGACTTAAAAAAGAAAGAAGACAAAGACTAGATTGAATTCTTTGAAATAATGGTCTTTTTCATTTTAATGTTCCAGGTAATAGTTCAATTCATTTATCACAAAGATAAAATCAGTTATATGTATTTAAAAGGTAATTTAGTGAAACAGAAAGGACTGAAACAGAAAGTCTGGCAGCAATTTATCAGTTTAAAATGGTGGATTTATGCTGATGTATATAATATTAAATGAACCACATAGAATTTAAAAAGTTACTTTTATAGAAAATGCTTTACTCCTCCAATTATTCACAATTTTTTTATCTATGGAATTTTCAGTCAGAGCACTAATACACAAAATTTCATCTAAATTACATTAAAATTTACTCATAAAAAGATTACAATACTTTCTGAAGAAGAACAGAAAGAAAGAAAAAGGGAGAAAAAAAATAAAATAAATTTAAATACAACAAATTTAAAAAGAAAAAAAAAATCATGTAACATTCATTTACAACCGCCAACCTTCATTTTTATTCAAAGGTCACAGGATAATGGATGATACAGCTTTTTTTTTTAATCTGTTAAAGTTTTTTTTATCATAAAATTTATTCTTTCATCAAATAAAAATGATTTTACCTCCATTTTCTAAGCTTTATTACCAATTCATTTTTAGAATACATTATTAACTCATATTTTGACAAACATTCATTAAAATTATTTTTTATAACAAATGCAAAATGAAAATAGATATGGGCAAAGGTAAAAATTTCAGTGAATAGGAATAAAAATTTCAATGAATAGGTAAAAAAAAAATTCAATGAAGAGCATTACAGATAAAAACTATCTGGGCTTTTAGATAAAACAATAATAGCTTATACTTAAAAATCCTGTTTAATAAGATACAAATAAACCATACATCGGGGGGGGGGGGGGGTGAATAACTTTCATATTTACCTCAAGATGTGAAGAATAATAAGCATGAATTTTTATTAATACATTTATACAGCTACCTATTATTTCATACAGATGAACAAAATAGCTCTTTTACAAAAAACAAAACTGATCATCTGTGTGTGTTTAATCTATGACTTTCATACATTCTTGGAATTAATAAATAATATTTCAGAATAATACTGAAGAACAGAGTATCTAGAGGCTTTCTTTCTTTTTTTTTTCATTTAATTACAAAAGGGAAATAATTATAGACTTATCTCAAAATGATATATGCTTCCCTAACCATATTTTTATGTAAGTATGACAAGACAGGTAGCCTTCCTCGACTGCGAAAACGACTGCTTCCCACAAGAACAGCAGTTGAAGCAGATGTAGGCACGTATAAAAATCTTGGATACGTATCACATATCTAAACAGAAGAAAAAACAGGTAACTTCATAAGACAAAACTATTTAATTTATTTATTTAGTAGAAAACCTACTTTATTTGATAAAAGATTTACATAAATACGGAATTAAATTAAAAAAAAATTAAGTCAATAGGGGACTGAACAATAATAGGAAAATAAATTTGCAATTTTTTCTGCGTATTTTTGATACGAACAAGTATCATCTAAACTTGATTTGTTCATGCTGCACGTTGGGAAGTGCGTCAAATCTTCATTTTTAAGTTGTTTTTCCCAAAGAACTAGTTGACATTTGAATGCTTTAATTATGTCAAACATGTTCGTAATGATATGATCTTTTCCTTGTAACGATAAATTTAAATTGGTTAAGTGTTTGGTAATATCAACCAAGAAAGATAAATCTTGTATCCATATTGGATCGTAAAACAAACTTACGTCTTGATTTTCGTTTTTAAAAACTGACATATTTCTTCTTTCAAATCCCAGAATTGTTTGAGAATCTTGGAGCAAGATAACCAACATACCTCTGTATAGTAGGACAAACCCGAATATTCACTATCTAACTCACTTAAGAAAGCAGTGAATTGACGCTGATTTAAACCTCGAGATCTTATAAAATTTATAACTTTTTTTATATATGACAAAACATTCTCCATATTTATTACTTTCGTGCATACAACTTCTTGATGTATAATACAAAGCATATGATGAATGTTTGAACCGTGAATTTCACTAAGTTTTTTCTTAGTAATGCTACGAAGGCCTTGTTTTTCCCGGTCATTGATGGAACGCCATCTGTAGCTACAGAATTTAATTTTGCCAAAGGTAGATTGTATTTCTGCAGAAGTCCAAAAACACAAGTAAATATATCTTCTCCTGTGGTAGTACCAGGCATCGGTATTAATTCCAGTAATTCCTCAAAAATGTTAAAATTCTTGTCACAAGAACGAAAAAACACTGCTAATTGAGCTTTGCCACTAATGTCCGTGCTCTCGTCACAGGCAATGGAGAAACTTCCGAAACTAGATGATTTTGCTTTGATCTGATCACTTAAATTCGCAGCTAAATCAGTAACTCTTTCCGCAACTGTATTTCAAGACAATGAAATTGATTGAAAAGCCTTCACATTTCCAGGACAAACAATTTCTCCAGCTTTCATTAGGCATTCCTTGATGAAATCACCGTCAGTAAAAGGCTTTGAATGTTTAGCTATCAACTCGGACAAAACATAGCTTGCATGTACCGCCGCTTGCAATACTTTACTAAACATGGACTATTGCTTTTTCACTCCTAACTTGAGCTCTTTCAACTGTTCTTCTCTCATTAATCCTTAGTAATTGTTATATTTTGATTTGTGTTGTTCGTAATGACGTTTAATATTATATAACTTTGGTATATTAATAGTATTATTACATATCAAGCAGATTATTTTATCTTTTATTTCACAGCAAAAATATTCTAATTCCCAGTTTACTTGGAATATTCTATGTTCATCAGCGATTTTTCGTTTAATTTTACTACCACTTGGTTTTGATATAGACTAACTGAAAACAAAGGGCTGGAATAAACACGGTTAATGTTAAAAAGTTAACAAAAATTTATTCTTTCCACAAGAGATAAATCAAAATGCTGAAATATTTCTTCAAAAATATTCTAACAATATCACAAAATGTCAAACGTTTAGCAAAAATCAATTCAAAACAGAGACTAATTCTATATCACAGCGAAATCGCTACAAATCAATCATAGCATTAAGTAAACAAACAGTTCGCTAGAAGTACAGCTACTACTGAGATGAGTTGTTTGTTCTTGGCTTTTATAAGTTTTATAATTAATTTCTCGAATATACTGGAAACATCTATAAATATCTGGATTTTTGTGGATGGCAACAGCAATTACGAGATATTTATTTATTAGGTATTAAATGCACGCGCTGTTCTATTTTTAACCTTCCAACGCAGCTGTCTTTTCAAAAATCGTCTGCGTTGCTAAGGCAACATGAAGCAAATCTAATTACAATTCTAAATAAAAAAACTAAATAAATAAATAACTATGAAATCCGTGACAATATGAATGAAGTAATAATTAATAATAAAGCAAAGTGCATGCACCAATATATCGTACAAAACTATGATTGGAAAACTGAGACCATGAGTTCGGCCACATTCGGCTATCGGGGGATGCGTACAAGTTCTGAGTGCATGTGTCCCCCAAAAGTCGAAGGTAGCTGAACGCAAGCTACTCACACGCATTTGTAATTTAAGTAATGTGTGTGTCAGCTCACTGAGTAATCTAACAACACTGAATAAATTATCGTTAATTACTTAGCAGTAAACATTTCATTTTTCTCTTCGTTGATATGTTATTTTATTATTATATATTATTATTTGCCAATATATTGGCCGGGCCGCAAAAATATTTGTTGTGGGCCGCGAGTTTGACATCCTTGGACTAGGCACTGACTGACTGCTACTCTGCATGCAGGCAAGGTTTATATAGCTTTTGGGCTGCGTTCAAGAACATTTTGGGCAAAACCGGTAAGAATTCTCTCCAGAAATTGGAATATCACCAATTTTGTCATCAAATGGGCAATTTTGCACCAAATATGGCAAACCTGCCTCCTCTTGGCATTTTCTGGTAACCATACACTTGCTTTGCAGGGAAGCTGCCTTGCCGTGCCTGGGCATTTCATAACAATACGCACATTTCTGAATCCGATCCTGATTAACGGAAGAGTACCTTTGAAAATTCTGTATTAATATTTATTATGTAAGATTTAAGAGCATCAATCATAATTTCAGATCTTGTGCTGAAAGCAAATGGAATCATAATTTTAAATAATGCAACTAATTTTGTCTGCAGTATTCATTGAATAATGAAAAGCTATAGAGATAAAATTTACAAACCTTATTAAGCACATAATATTAAAATACCTGATATAGACTATTTCTTTTTCATAAGAAAATTTAGTGTGTTTAAAAATTTTAAATATTAACAAAATTGTACTGCTCATATTTTACATTATTGATTTACAGTACACTGAACAAAAACAGAATTCCCAAAAGTAAATTTTAAAATGAATTTATAAACAGCGCACTTTCACACCTTATTTTCAATAATATGAAGTGCTCTAAAAATTTATACCTGTTCTAGGAAATATATCTTCATTGCTTAAAATGTATAATGAAAATGTCAAGATTGTGAGAAAAAAGGAATTTCTCTTTATTATGGTATCTGAAAAAATAATCTGGATTATGTTGTTTTATTACATATACATTTATACCATTTGAAATTCTAACTAGATTACAATATTAAAATAAAGAAAGAGGGGGTAAAAGGCTATGTCTAAGTTTACATCAACAATAGTTAACATTTTTCAAATGATTACTGGTTTTATGAAGAAAATAAAAATCACAAAAAATATGCTAAATAAAAAGAGAGAGAAATTTGCAAATACTTCTTTCTAAAGGAAGAATAATGCAATTTCGTTCATGAGGAAATTTTAAAATAAGGAGTAAAAGCTTTCAGAGAAATTGCAAGCATTAATTAAGAAACTAAACTGAATCATAAAATATGCAAACAAAATTACTGCATAAATTAGAATTTTATTTTATTTCATATTCCAATTTATAACAAAATTACTCATACACAAATGATAGTATTAAACTACAGCAATAATTTCAGATAAATTATAAGAAACATTTCTTAATAAAAACTTAATTATTTCAAATTGCTATTATGGTAGTACAATTATAATAGATAATTTAAATCACTATTAGAAGGTACTATTATAATTATTTAAATTTTGTTCCCAGCATGCTAATTTAACTGTACACTAAGTGGCCTATTTCTTATGACTAACAGCCAATTTTATGCATATCGGCCATAATGTCAAGCTGTTGCCACTTAGCTTGGTAGCAAAAAGATCGGTATCTTGATAATTATTAAATCTACCATTTGCAAAGAAATGTGTAAAAAATGCTGTTTACATTTAACTGACTTTGAATGTGATATGACTAAAAATGGTCAAAATGGTAAAGGATCAACAAAAAAGTTGCCAGATGTAAAGTATTCCAAGAACATCTGCTATTAAAGTGTACAAAATGTGGATTGCCAAACAATAAACTAGGCCCCAATGTAAATTGCCATCACTGATTACTGAATGCTCAAAGAGAATTTGCTGATTTCTCCAATCCAATAGAAAGAAAACAGTAAGTCAAATTCAGATAATCTTAAATATGGAGGAACAATGGTATCCACTGTTTGGCATGCCTTTAGCACATCAATCAAAAACCTGTTTAAAAGCATTTGCTGTCTGCAGCTAAGAAGACTGAACATGAATGGGACCATTCGCCGTTGCCATTTGGGCGTTTTGCCATCAAGACGTATTTTTCCTTACACAACTGTATTATATCTTGTCATATTAAGTTGATTTAAATTAATAACTCTGCTTTGTTTAATAATTTCATAAAAATTTTATACAAAATAATATATAAAATTTTTTTATGTAAACTTTTATACAAATACACTGTTACACATGATATATGAACTTTAAGGAAGTAATGTGCTGACAAGATTCCAAAGTAACTCTGTTCTCCATTCAGATTTCATAAAAATGTGAATATCCTGCTTGTATGTGCGATTTCTCTAAACAAGCCAATTAAAATTTCGAGACATTTTGGCAAATTACGTAAATATTGTACCTGCATGATTTTAAAATCGATAATATAACTTCTGATATAACAGAAGATACTCTGATATAACTTTAACCCTAGTTCTCTTTGATACTGACATAATATTCCAGCTAACTCCGTTAATTTCTTTATACCTTCTTTTGCAAACAAAAATCGAAGCACCATGAAGAAAGTGGTTGTTTTAGATGAAATTGAATATGTGTATAGCTCATACACAGATAATAAAATGATTAAAAAATCAAGGTCATAGAATTTGTTCAAGGTTCACAATCACTCATTGATTGTTCAAATTAGTAGCTGGTCAAACTGCCCATTTCGGCAATGCATGCTTGAATTCACCGAAGCAAAGAGTGGTAGAGGTTCCTAATGCCATCCTGCGACACATACTGCCAGGCATTCATCAGTTATCGCTCTAGATCTGCAATATTTTGCGGCACTGAATCTGGCAGCCTACCATGTCCCAGACATGCTCGACTGATGAAAGGTCTGGTGACCTTGCTGGCCAAGGAAGAGTATCAATCGCACAGAGACATTCCAGAGATATGTGAGCAGTATGTGGCCTGGCATTACCTTGTTGGAAAATGGCCCCAGGATGACGTCCCATGAAGGGTAATGCAACCGGCCGCAGGATGGTATCAACATATCGTTGAGCTGTTTAAAGATGTATGGAGGATGACTAAAGATGACCTGCTGTCATAAGAAATAGTGCTCCACGCCATCACACCAGGGGTTATGGCTGTATGCCTTTGTAAAACAAAGGCTGAATGGGACCGCTGGCCCCACCCACTCCAGACGCAAACACAGTGGTCATCTCCTTCAAAAGTGAAGAGGGATTCATCGCTGAACACTATATGATGCCAGTCTGATGGCAGCCATGATGATCAGCTGCAACACCACTCCAGACGACTCCGCCGATGTTGTAGGGTCAAAGGCAAACGTCTTAAATGCCTCAGTGAGCGTAACCCTGGCTCAGACAAGTGCCGTGAGATGGTGAACGGTACCATGGGGAGGTATAGATGTGGCTATAGTGTGTTAAATAGTGGACAATGACATAGTTGGGGCGGTTCGGGCCTGGCGAACAATCATTTTATCTTGCCTCGCATTTGTGATCCTTAGTCTTCCAGAGCCTTCATTTCATCGGCAATTTCCTTCTAGCAACCATTGTTGCCAACATCTTTGCACAGCAGTGTCTGCATGCTGCAGGTGGCAGCCTATTGCTTTGTATGACCACCCAGCTTCCTGCAACCCTACAGTGCAACCACGAAGTCGTTTAGTTGTCCGTAAGGTCTTCGATATCATCTTAATGGCATCTTTAGTTGCTTCTTTTTGGAATTACAATAGCAGCAACAAAAAAGACAATTTTTCTGCCTTTGTTACTGGTTTTATACTTTGCAAACTGAGCACTAAAAATGCGTGCTATGATCGCAATTCCTGTTTATTTGCCTTGAAACTTTGATCATTTGCATGTTCAATCAAGATGTTTTTGCATACCAAATTTCATCGCGATCACAAAAGTACTTGGTTCTTCGATTGTTTTGCAAAAGAGTGTATCTCATACGTGTAAATAACTATACATATTACAAGCAACCTTTATTAAGTATACAAAAGGTAAACGGAATTATTAATCTAAATAAATTTAATACAAGTATAATACAGTCATATAAAGAAAAATAAGTCCTGACAGTGAAATGTCCTAGACCGAACTGAACAGTTGGCATGATTTTGCAAGATCTTAATGGCTAAGTAATGGAAAAAGATCATGCCATCTCATAAATTGCACTTTAAATTATACTAGACATGTAGCAAGTTAAGAATAAGTATAAAACTACACAAAAGCGTGGAGTCCAGATGCACTAGTAAACAAAACAGCTACAATATTTATTCATCATGGATATTAAATTTTTCCCAAAGGTTAAAAATTATTCTTTTCTTAAGAAGTACATATTCAGCCACACATATGTAATGTTCTAATTAAAATACGATAATCAAATATACATATATATATATAAATGAATATTTGTTTGTCTTTTATACAAATCTACAGTTTGATTCTGATCTTTATGAAATCTGCCACACATGACTTTTAAAGCAAGATATAAGTCACTATTTGCGTAAAATCTCACAAAAACCACCCCATGAGGTTTGCACTCTTTATATACATACATTTTATGCTAATTTAACAAACTTTTGACTTAAAAATCAGTGATTGGAAAGCTTTCTCTTGCCACCCGGAAAAATGCAATGATATTCATTTGTTTCAAATTTAATAAATAAAAACAAATTCAATTATTTAACAGAAATGCATTGCTACTGCCCAAATTAAAATATTTTAAAATGTGTTATCGTTCAGCAAAGCATAAGATATTCAATTTTTTGCGAATTAACATGTGCATTATCTCATCACATGCATCTTCTTTGCTTTTTTTTTAAAGTGAATTTGTAATAGTCACCACAAAGCATTACTTTTGCTTTGAAATCTATTATGCTACCAAAATAAAATCAACTGCTCAATCTACACCTCAAGTACAAAAGCAAAAGGCATCACGAGCTTCAGAAACAAACAAGTAACAGGAAGAAAGACTAGAAAGCATTTGAGTATGGACTGCTTCAGCCCATTCATATGAATGCAACGGGAAAAAAGACTGGAAAATGTTTGAGGAAGCATTGCTCAACCCCATTCGCCTGAAACAGAAGAGCAATAGGAAGCTCTTCTGTTTCAGACGAATGGAGTTGAGCAGTGCTTACTGAAACAAAAACAGAAGAGCAATGTGCAATGTTCATTTGGATCAAGCAATGCGTACTGGAAAACTTTCCAGTATGCATTGCTTGATCCAAATGAACATTGCACATTGATTTAAATCTTGGTGCATTCCATTACCATGCTAATTATGATTATAGTCTTCATCTATGTGTTGCCATTGGAAAGATGGATAAATTATGCATATTGCAGAGCCCTCAAATTTAAGAATGAAGCACCAGGAATGTGCTGCGCAGGCAGAAAAGTGAAACATCCAGAATTAATTTCACCATCTAAACCATTATCAACCTTGGTATCAGGTAACACAAGCTAATCGAAATACTTAAAATACGTGTAAAGAAAAAATTTCATAACAGAATTAAAACACAAGCACTTTCTTTCCCTTCACCGCCGGATAATAGCTAGTTGTTATATAAAACAAACAATGAACAAATAAATTTTAATGCATTTTTCTTCCATATCTACTTTACAAAATTAATATCAAATAAGAATATCCTACTCTAATGTATTCTTTTAATGGCACTGACAAAAATTACTTTGAATAGAAATATTAAAATAGAATGTTTTAAATTTAACAGCTCGCAGTACAATATTTGGTATCATACAATATTTGATTAATGACATTTTGATTTCTGTTTGGTTACAGATATTAAATTTAATAACGAAACATCTTAAAACACTTATCACTAGACATCTCTTTCATGGCACTTTAGTCTTACAGGCACAAAATTAGCATATCTATTACATTTTTAATTAAATTGTGAGTGTTTAAAAAAGTCACTGTTTAGTACATAATAAATTTACCTCATAATCCTTATTGATTAAGGTTAAAACCCAACGATCATTTGGAACACCCATTCGGGCATATTCAGCTTGTAAGTCAAACTTATTCCAGCCAGAGCGTTTAGGAAGATCTTCATTTGAAGCAGTATAATGAAAGCAATATAATTCATGAATATTTACTGAAAAAAATAATAGCAATAAGAATAACAACTATAAAAATATACTGGGTGATAACTAGAATACATAATACTGAAAAACAAAACATACTGGCTTTTATTTATCAAAATATAATTTTTTAACTTAAACGTAATGTTTTTGAACATATTAATAGCAAACCAGGCAACAGTTTTATCAGCCAAAAATACTAAACACAGTAATTTTTTTGGGAGAGGGGAAGAGAGGAATATTGCTAAATATGACATGGCTCTTTCAGCCATTTCTGAAGTTATTTAGTTGACTCATTTAAAAACTGATTACAATCTATCAAGGAAAACAATGACCTAAAAAATTTACAAATTATTTTCTTTATGAATTTAACTAGACTGTAATGATACACAAATTCCATTATAAACATATATTCTATTAAATTATTTGACAACAACATAGCACACACCACTGAATGGGGCTAATTGATTAAATAATAAATTTTTCAAAAATTACATGCCAAGGAACACCTTTGTAAAAGTAATTTTAACAGAAATTGAGCCATATTTCCATTATGAAAAAGGAAAATTAGAAAAATTTAAGCAGATGACCCGCTCTTCTACCAAAAACTTAACTCATGACAAACTATAGATACTCCGAAGCTTTAACCACTTGGGCAGTGGAAGGTCAATAACACAGTATAAAAAAGCACTACTTTTAGAAATTTCAAAGTAATAATGCAAATAAGTAAGAATATGATTGAAAACCAAAAGTATTATTCAGATTGAAAATGGTGATAATAAACTTATGTAACACAAACTAAACATTTAGAAAAATTTCTTCAAAGCCTATATGAACACTACTAAATGATTTCTAAACATTTGACATGAAATTTTATTAACAAAGATTAATGAAAGATGCTTTTCTAAAAAAATGTTAAAACGTTGACAATAAAAAATGTTTTTAAAAAAAGCTTAAAAATGTTATGTATTTATAATCAATACATATATACAATTTACTGAAATTCTTCTCTCCTACTTTAATCATTTCAATTATCATGTAACATATACATTTATCTATCTATCTGTAAAGAAGCACACTTAGAAGTAATGATGTAGTAGAAATACTGATTGCACAGAATGCGGATTAATAATAAAGACCAACTTGGTAGCCAAGGCAGATTAAATATTCATCTTTATTTCAGTAAACATGTCATGGCCACAAACAACTTGGCATTCTAATTGTGCCTGTTTCAAAATGTTTGCATTTTTGATAGCTTTACAGTAAGAAGAGAACAGTAGCAATCCAGGTAGGTAGTAGAAAGCAAGCATGTTCAAAATAAAATCTTAATTCAGAATAATTTATTTTCAGTTCTAATGCATTTGATTGGATAACTAATACTACTGTAAAATTATTATTGGCTATTTGAATTTTAGTTCCATTTACATCTCCAGCATTAGGTATAAGTCCAAAATGGTTCAAAATGTCTGCAATAGTTAGTACTGGTTGCGAATTATTGTAATATTTCTAGCTAACAGTTAAGGAAATTGAAAACTAGAAAGACAACAGTAAATAATCGTCATGCTAAATTGGTTATTTTAGTGCCTTTTGAAATTAAAATGCTGTTATTAAAAGATTTTACTAGACTGTTTTGTGAATAATGCAATGCTAATGTAATAAGACTAAAGATTAAATACGGCAGTTAATGCCAGATTATTAAAGAGGGGAAAAAATAATACCCTTCTTTGAAATTCAATTTTTAATTAATGTAGCTGTTAGTAAAATAATTTCTTCTCTTAAGTAAACAACTGCTGTAGAAATTTTTAAAAAATTCTGTTTAACTGATTGTGTTACCTATAACATTTTTGGAAATATTTAACCACCAGTTAATTAATTTTATAGTTTCAAATTTTAATTTTCTTCTCTTACAGTTTAATTTTTTATAATAATCAAGCATGTATAAATCAAGATATTCTATTTCATTCTAACTTGCATTATTAGCTTTATTTAATACTAAGCAAGTTGCATAACTGCAGCAATTTTCAAGATATCCACATTTATTAACCAAAATTATGAAATCAATGTACAAGAATGTATTTGAAAAATATATTTTATATTAATAACTGATGCTCTTTAGAGAATAAGTAAAGGTTATAAACTTGGGTGAAGTAATTGGTTTCCATTGAAATACCATTTAATTTGTTGAAAAATGGAATCTAACCCTTTACCCATTGAACAATTTTGACAAAAATCTGTTTAAAAACCATAAAATTTTCATAGACTATTTTTAATGTTTATAAAATTCAAAATAGATTCATATAAATAACCAACGTTTTTCCTTAAATTTAACGGTTTTTTAAAATATGTACAAATTTTTATTAACTTACCTCATATTTGGCTTTCCTATGTATTATAATTTTTTAAGATAGAAAAGTTATATATGCTTTAAATAATGGACAGTATTATCTGCAAATTATGATGCTTTTATTCAACGTCAATAACATCTATAATATTTTTTTAAAAAGTTAATTTTTCTGGACGTGATATAATTTTAAACGTGGTATGCAGAGTCCTTCCTACATTACAGTCTTTGCAACAATACCTCATTTCTCTCCTAATTTGTTTTTCCATTTGCGTTCTTCTTAGATGAACACATTTAACATTCCCTGGCAAGGTTATCCCTTTTCTCTGTATGTGGTATAAGTTCCAAAAAACGGCTTTCAAATAAACAACTTGATAACACTTCATTCAATGGACAGCCTTGTCTTGAAATATGGACATAAAAGTGTGTATTAATCAATTATTTCATTGTCTAAATTTTAAATGAAATTTTTCTCAGCCTTCTTTTTTATGAACTTGAAAAGTGTTGAAAACAGCTTGGTCTAAAAATTGAAAAATTATTTTTTTTATATAATATTTTTCCCCAACGTTTCAGGCTATTTGATAACTAGAAAGGCATTGATCTACAAGGTCCCCACCTCTCAGTGTTTTATTGTATACAATTACAACCTTTGATTTTCTTTCTTTCTTTCTTTCTTTCTTCTTTTTTTTTTTAATTACCTCAACAGTTTCAGAAGCATGAAATGATAACAACATTGTCACTACCTTTTTGTCCCTCCATTTCAAAGCAAGGATTTTTCCATGTCTAAATTATATAACTTTGTCAAGTTTTAATTTTCCAATTTTCAATGCTAAAGGCAAACTTTTTATTTTGTCTAACTGTTCCAACCACATCTATTTGATAAGTCAATAGGATATCACATAATTCTGGTGAAGTACAAAAATTATCTAAGGTGATGCAGTGGCCTTGATTCAATAATGGCATCATCAAAGTCATAACAGCTTGTAAACAGCTTGTAAAGGTAACAATAGAGATTGGATTTTAGAATGGAATAAAGTACCTTTCCCAGTATATACAATAAATGACCATATACAGGGTGAGGCAAATAAAAGTGGCCCAGAGAACAGAGTGACTCTGAACAGAGCACTTTTATTTGCTACACCCTGTCTAACCAGTAGCAGATTCGCTTAGTATGTGTGCTTTCATACTAAATTTTGCTTTTTTCAAGGGTATATTATTGGCACTAAGATAAACACCCTTTGAGCTACATCAAAGTTTCATCTATGGTAATATCTCTATTAGGAGTAATTGTTGTTTGATGTAGTTTAATCAAATGCTCACATATAGACCAAATTTTGTCACTATTATCACTATCTTCAAATTCACCAGGATCGCCCATTATTATTATCACTGTCTTCAAATTCCAATACTTCAGAATCAAAAGTATCTGGGGGGGAAGTGGGAATGCCTTCTGAATCAGCTCCCGATTCTTCAAAACTGAAATGCTCTTGTTCACTTGAGCTAACACAATTTACAAATATTAAACACGAATTTGAATCATTTCAAAACATGTTATAACTAATTTTTTTTTTCTAAATCTGTATACTACTTCTGTATAATCAAATTGCTAATACTATGTTGTCATCTGTAAATCTACTTTGCAAATAAAATTAATATGGACATGATAAAAATTGACATTTCCATGACTTTTTATTGAGAATGCTTAGCCCACGTGAGATACAAGCACGACAAAATTTATTCAAACCAGCTGCCCGTATGAGAGACGGGCACGATGACTAAGGGGTTAAACTGAATAAATAGTCATGAAATATTACAATATTATGGAAATCCTTACATTTGTCTTCAGCTCTAAAATTGTAAGTACTTCTGGAAATAGTTTTGATAGTTGCAAGAGACTGTCATAAAATCTTTCAAAGAGATATATACAAATTTTCAAAATTATAGCAGTTGATTTCTTTAATCTCAATATTCTGAAGTGTAATAATTACTGAAAGGTTGCCATTAATATTCCCACTGTAGTTATGTTCCTGATTAACAGGTGTTAACATAATCAAAAAAAAATTTTCTTAAGCTTGAGAGAAAAAATATAATCAGTTCCTTTCTTGAAATTTCTGGTACCATTTGCAATAAATCTGAAATACTACTGAAATTTATTTTATCAAACAATGAGTTAAAGAAACTTAATCTTGCAGAAACTTTTCTTAGATTTTTTATTTCTAATTGTTAATTTAAATTTATGAAAATCTAGTACCAGGTCTTTTAATAAAGTGTATCCTTTATAGTTACTCAAAATGAATTTTTGAAAGCTTGTTTTTGAAGGTGTGTAAATATTTAATATTGTGAGTAAAATTGGTAAAATTAAATAATTTTCTAAAGTTGGCTAGTAGTTTAATTATGGCCACAGTGGAAAAAACTATTTTCCGCTGAATAGAAGTCCAATAAAGTCTTTTCGTTAAATTCTATTCATTCATTCAAATTTTAAATAAGTACCTAAAATTTTGCACTTGTGATCATAAAAGATTAAAATTCTTATAATCAAGAGAAATTTACTGTTGCAAGCAAAATAAATCCAATAATTCCAAAATAGTAAAGAGTTAAAACTCAGGTATCAAATATGGTAGTCCATTATTACATAGACTATATAATTTAGAAAAATTCCCTTAGACATAAACAAAATTAAATAAGAACTATAATTAAAGTTATTTAGTAAACTATTCAATACATAATTCTAAGACAATATATTCTGATACAAAGATATGTATATGAAACGTATGCAAATCATGTATTTCTTTTCATTAATATGCACAAATATTACAAATGAGGACAAACTAAATCTGTGTGTTCTATAAACCAGTGTTTCTCAACTGGATTTACTCTGAGGACCGGTAAAATATTTTGATACATTCTCGTGGACCGGTGAGTTTAATAATTCGACCCACTGCCATAATTTTTTCACATAAATAAATCATCATCGATCATATTATTTTCTAAACTAGTAAACTATTATTATTGTAATGTAGGTGCTGTTGTAATATCGATTGTCGGCCGATGACGCTGGATTTTGAACAGATAGCTGGATATTTCGCAGACTGGCAAATATTTCTTGGTCGGTCCGTGAGAGATTATGTCTATAGCAGGTTTGAGAAACACTGCAAGACTATAGATATATGTTTACAACTTAATTTTACAAAATGAATTCATGTTAAAATTAGATGAAATATGCATATCAGTAAGTTGAGTAAATCTATTAATTACCTATTTGGGATTTTATAAAGGAATTTAAGTCTTGGTGGAAAATAGTACAAGTGCGAGAGTTAGCATAATGCTCAGTATTGTGAGATGTACTATGTTTTTCATTATAACAGACAAGTAGTTGGGAATTATATGCAATTGAGCACAATGTGCACAATAAAGTTTAGCTCTACGTTGTTTGATGTGATGTCCGAAAGCTTGGCATCCATAACATCGTTTTATTTGATAAGTCTTGCGAAAAGAACAGGCATTAAATCTAATATATATCCAACCTCGATAGGCAAGCACTGCAAGATCTAGTCTGCTAATTCTTAAAACATAATTCTCAGTACCAGAATATCTGTTTTTACCAGAAAAACTTGTAATCAGTTGTAATGGTTGATGTAGTTTTGAAAACAAATGCAAAGAGAAAGAAGTTTGAATATCTGCCAAGTAGCATTTGAAGGCACTACGAAGATGACAATAGTATCCATTGGTGATCAATGTTCATGAAGTTTCAATTTTTTGGTCTCAGTATTAGAACTAATAGAAGATTTCAGTTTGGCTTGTTCAGAATTCGCACAACTAACCAAAAGTCCTTGGTAACATGCAGCTGCTTAATCACAATGCCTAATTTCAATGGATGAACAACAGTGGCCAATTGTTCATGAAGAATTTCAGGTGAATTAGAAAATTCTGTGAAAGATATTAGCAAAACATTATCAAGAGTGGTTTTTGAAGATTTATTAACACTAGGAATTCTTTCTCTGGATGTTACCAGAAGCACTGAAGAAAAGAGAAATGATTTGATAAAAGACCAAACTGTTGTGTCTTATCTTTTCATCCAATCATGTCAGTTTGCCCATTCTTAACAACAGCAGAATGTTCTAAAACAGAATCAAATGCAATATCAGAATAAGACGCAATATCAGAATAAGACGTCCGACATAATTGTCAGTTCTCAAAACAAATTCAGTTTGAAAACACTTTTCTTCTGTATGCAAACTATCCCAGTCAGTAATCACAGAATTATCTATAGTATTAACATTAATGATACTCTACAAAATCTGGACAAGCTCAACTGCATTATTTTTTTTTTTTTTTTTTGGTACAGTCAAAAGTCGTTAATTCGGACACCCATAATCCGGACCTCAAAGCTACAAACTTTCTGTCGCATTTATGCGTGAATGCGACGCATGCGCGTAAGACCTTTACGGCTGCAAATATGCTTGTGCGTGTGCGCAAAATACGTTTACGAGTGCGCGTTTAATGTATAACGGACGGTATAAGCTAAGGTAGAATTATCTAATTATCTATTTCAGTTAATGTTGCAGATTGCATTGTTCCTTAATCTTCGAATTGGATCGGCTTATTATTTTTTGCAGACTGTTAGAGCAATTTTATAAAAGTAAGCTTGAACTTTCGATTATGTCAAATAGAATTTCTGATATATATTTATTAATATGTAAAAAATCTACAAAGCGAAAGTATATTTCAAAGTTCATTAAACAAAAAGTGGAATTGCTGCAAAAAATGGATAAAGGCATATCCTTTATTTATCTAAACTTTAACGTTTGTTTATCTAGACTTTGTTTATCTTTAACGCTGCAGTGCGCAATGAATTGGAAGTTGATCTGTCAGCACTATCCTTATCTTCAGAGCAGATGTTTTTATTTTATTTGGCTTATAATTCCTTACTAAATGTAGTATTTCATCTCGATGTACTCTGTCTTTTATATAAATCAAATTCCTCGTCATTATAATTCGTTTCCGATAGCGAAGAAAGTGACAGAGGTTATTGAAAACGAAAAAATTTGAATCGACAAATTAGTCGGTAGACACAGCAATTATAGGACTTGAACAGCAGAACTTTGTAACTGAACAAGAAATTACGTCTGTTTATAGAATTAAAGAGAATGTATTATCACATGAAAAACGAAGCAACTTAAACAACTTACATTGAAAGAAATGTTTAATAAAGTACACAAATAAATATTAAGCTTTTTTTTTTTTTTGTAAATTTTGATACCCTTTAGATCATAATTGTTCTTTATTTCATAAATTATGGTTTCATATTTTTAATTTTATAATTTCTGCATGCCATCTTATCAGATTTAAACTGATGATCTATAATCCGGAAAAATCGATAATCCGGAATCGCCGAAGTTCCGATGAGTCCGGATTAACGACTTTTGACTGTATAAAACTATTATTTCTTGAAGCACGGCACTTTCCTTATGGATAGCACTAATCATCTTTTGTAGACTCACTAGGAATAGATCCTTTTTCTTAAAGGACTTAGCAAAGTTCATAGTAATTTTAGATCAGGTTGAATAATTTTAACAGAATCTTTGTTTTTACCTATTTTGCCCAAAAAATAATCTGTGTCTGGAGAGTCCATTTGCAAATCGGTAGAAATATCGCTTTCAGCCATTGTATAGTAAAATGCACAATAATGAACTGAATTCAGCATTGAATTTATTAGATAAATACTGAAAAGTACCTCAATTACGTTATAATGCACATATCAACTGTCAATAATAATATTAAAAAAATATCAAATACTACTTAAATGGAGACAAGGAGGATGTTAAAGAAAGATAGGATACTTTAAAAGATTAAATTATTTTGAGATCTTTAAAAAGAAAGTTAATGGCAACTGCAAATTGAGATGTTGCAAAAGCGAAAGTAGATCTAATATGAGGAACAGTGGTGTAAATCAGCATGCCTACTATATTACATGCAAGAACATACAATTTACATAAAAATGACGTCTATAATATGTATAATCCTAGTTAACTTAAAGAATTACATTACAACAGCTAAGAAGCATACATTTAAATCAATTAAGTCAAGGTAAAAAGCTACTAATTAGCATCTCTGATAGCAAAATTGCACCAAAGTCAACGTAAACAAACTTCTATTTCAGACATAGTATCCAAAGAGATCATTTAAAATACACATATTATATATCCCCAGAATCATAATTTTGTAAGGAACTGATATTTTAACACCTCTAAACACTTGTGTTTTATTTGAAAGCACTATGATGAGAAATAGAGGAGTATCTTGAAGCACACTATAAGCACAACACAGTATGCACAAAAATCATCATATATGGAGCACGGGGTATCCCAAATGTATATTACTGAATTAGGTATTTTGCAGAGAATACAAATAATATCATCATCAAGCACCAGCACTATATCACAAAACAAAAGTAGTCGTTAAGCGCACAATACACACTATACTTGGATCACAGAAATCGCCATATCCAGAGAACAGATAACACAAATTTGATATCTTTACATGTGGGAACACTTCACAAATCTGAATATCATGAGAAATCTGCTTCCGAAAAGGTTATTCTGCAATCCAAAGCAAGACAAGCGTGAGAAACAAAGGCACGTCTGATCACACTGAAGACAGCACTGCGAGTCTTGCTGGAGGAGGTAAGGAATCATTCTTACACTTACTTTTGAAAGTGATGGGAAAGGCTGCTGATCTAAACAAATTTTATAGTGGGCAGATTGTAATGGGTGAAAAGACTCAGTATCAATGAAACTGCACAACTGGTAGGTTGTTCAAAATCTGTCACTGTTGGCGTTTACAAAGTGAATAAATGTTGGTGAAACCAGCAGTACACGCTACGATGTTGGACACGCCACACATCATCAATGAAAAAGGACATTGAAGACTGCCTTGTTTGGTACAGCAAAATCGGCATCAGAAAGTGGCTCAGCTGACAGCTTAACACAATGTAGTTCCAAGCAGCAAGTGTTTTGCAACAAACAGCTCAGCAGACACTGTTGGATATGGGACTGCCCAGCATATGTCCCACTTGTGTGCCTCTGTTGACTAAGTGCCATTGTCAACTATGCCTACAGTGGGACCGGGAACATTGACTGGACCACGTATAAGTGGAAGATAGTTGCCTAGTTGGATGAATTATGATTTCTCATTCGTCACATCAATGGTTGTGTCAAGGTACATTGTCTTCCAGGAAAACAATTGCTCTTATACAGCTGGTCGGTCATACACAGGCTACTGGTGGTGGTGTTATGCTTAGGGGGACGTTCTCATGGGTGGCTCTTACATTTAGTTACGGCAGAACAGACCATGAAAGCTGCAGATTGTTTGAACATAAATGAGGATCACTTGCACTCTTAAGTGGCACCTGTCTTTGCAACTAGAAATGTATTCAAGCAGAACGATGCTCCACGTCACAAGGTTCGAGTTGTGCTGGAGTAGTTCGGGAAACATAAGGATGAATTCCAATTAATGTACTGGCCACCTAACCCACTGGATCTTAACCCAATAGAGCACATTGGGATGTCATGAAGGGCAGCTCAGAGTTCAAACACTACCATGTTGGAATATCTCGACTTTGCATGTCTGCTGCTTAGACATTTGGTACAACCTGTCTCCAAACAAGAACTTGTGGCATCCATGCCAAGGTGAGTTGCAGCCGTTTTGCAGGCCAAAGGTTGCACAACATTTTATTGAGAAGGTAAACATAATGTTTTGGCTCTTCAGTGTATATATACAGGCTCATAAACGAATTCATTCATTTTGAAAAGGCTATATTTTTAAAAGTATTTTACGTAGACACACAAAAGATATATGAAAAGAATCAAAAACTCACCAAGTTTATACATTCTTTGCAAATATTCAGTATGTGCCCATCTAGTGACATGAGACACATTTAGATGATAATCGAGCTCATTCCATATATTTTGTAACACTGTTGTCCAGCAGATGTCCGGCCTGTCAATTGACCAGATGTTCTGAATACCACAAAAAAAAAAAAAAAAAAAAAAAAAAAAAAAAAATGTGTGAAAGATTTTGCGTCAATGGTTGCATTTCAAACCATACCAACCATGTAAAAGCTTCTGCGGTTACAGAGTAAATTTAATGGTTCCCCTTGGATTATCGCTAAGTTGTTGTTTCATTTATGGTAACCTGAGTAGTTGAATGTTATGGAAACCCTATTATGATGTAATTGATTGCATAATTGCGGTGAATTTGAATGATGATCTGGAAGAGTTTGTTTGTGTATTAGATGTTGGTTATTTTGTGGTAAGTAAAAACACAGTAAAATAGCTAAATGTAGTAAGATTAATTTGAAGTTTCTGTACGATTTGGAATGAAAGGGATGAAAAGCATTAATTGACTGGTGTGTAAATGAAGGCTTATTTAGTAGCTATTATAAATGTCCTGTTTGTACAAAGGAAATGCATATGGTCAAATGTCGGAAGATACTGACACTGCGGAGGATATTTTTTACTCTTATTTTTGTGAATTTATACATAGACTCCAACCTGCAGCACAACTTGTCAGTAGTCAACGTGCGAACAACATTTTTACGACTTTGAAAATGCGTGCGTAATGCATGTTGTAATTAACCATTCATTAATTGTGATCAAAACTGCTTCGAGAGTTTTAGGACCTAAATTTGGACGAAATTCCGTCTGATTTTTTTAGCAATAGAAAAAATTCTTTCGCAAGCTGCATTTGAATGAGGTATTATTAAGACAGCAAGCATTACAGTAGGCAATACTTTGTATTTAATGCACGCATTCATATTTTTTAATTTGGCAATTTCTTCCCATCAATACACAAATCTACAATTTCTTTCAAATCATCTACTTGATACATGGAAAATTCAATTTCCACTTGATTAAGATATTTTTCATCAATAATGGATGGAAAAGTATTTATCAAATACAGATGAAAAGGAAACAGATGAAAGCGCTACTTTGGTAGATGGTTGTACAGATGGTTTGGTGATTTTTTTTTGGGGGGGGGGGCAAGCGATACGACATATGGTAAACTCATTAGCTAGACAAGTTATTTATTGTAACTGATACTTTGTTGTCATTTTATTTAAAAAATAATGCATTTTATTGTGCATAAATTCCATATTTTTAAATATTATTTATAGCTTCTAAATATTAAAAATCAATTTAATTTTGCATTTTTATTTGAAATAAAAATTTTATTGTTTATGATATTTTATGTAATTTTATGTTGTGGATGATGTAATGAATGATGTCACATTACTTTAGAAGTAATTGGCTTTAATATCTATAAATTTAATCTAATGTTTTAAGCATTATTTATGGCTGTTAAATATTAAAATACAATTTAATTTTGCATTTTTGTTTGAAAAATTATGTTATTATGTATGATTATTTAAATAACATTAATTCTATGTGTGATGTAATCAGCTCCCTGATTGGTTACAGAATATTTGTGCATTAACGAGCTGTAATCAGTTACTGAATATTTGTGCATTACTGCGCCATTTTAAAATTTTATTATTCATCTCTTCGAATTCCTTACATTTCATAAGGAACGGATATGTCCTTTTCAAAGATTAATGCTGTTATTGTTAGTACCAAAAATTATTGGTATCGGAATCAAAAAATTGTCCTTTGAGACCTTATTTTGGCAACCTGGTTTTCCTAATCAAAGATTTATTTATAAATTATTACAAGGGTCAGAGGAAATTTATTTTAAATTTTTGGAGGAAACCTCGCTAATTGCTTCTTCAATGAAGTGCGAGAAATGTGGATCATGGATGAAGATCGTTAAAAGAGCCGATTCTGAGGACGGCCGTATATAGCATTGTAGTTCACGGTGGAAGAAATAACCGCTGTAACAGTAAAAAAGTATTAGACACTCCTCCTTTTTTACTGGCAGTAAACTTCTAATTGCTGTCATTTTTAGCTCTAGTATACAAAGCGTTCTCATTTATTTATTTTAAAGTATTTGAATTTAAGGTATTTTGATGGTATTCAGCTTAAGTAATATTTACTTATCCAATTAAACGTTGATGCAATGTTTTTATTTTATTTCATTGCTATATGAAAGTAATAATTTAACCTTACTTTAGTATTTTATACTCATAGTAAATGTATTTATTACATTTGCCTGCCATCTTAAAAAACGTTTTTAACAAAAAAATAGTCAATTATTTTTAACAATACTTATTTTTTTTAAAGTTTTGAATACTTTACTATGGGCAAAATATGTAAAAACAGAGTTTTTCAAGATGGCTGACGATTGTTAAAACCGTGCCAACAATTGCATCAAGTAAATCGCCAAAAATCCGTGCAACCATCTACCAAAGTAGCACCCAGGTGAAAATGAAACTTCAGTCTTCAAGTTAATGTCAGCAACTTCAGCATGTTTTAGAAATAGATCACTTAGTGGTAATTTATCTATTATATATGAATATGCAGTTACAAAAAAAGCTTGCACAGAATTGAAAAATGGTTTCATTTCACTTTCAATCAACTTGGCATATTTTAAATATAGTCTTGTTTCCCGTACCAATCACTAAATTTCATTTTCTTTTTGTTTACTATACTTCTGAAATGGAAGAGATGTTAAGAGTAAAATCTTCATTTTCTTTAGAAATTACTGATGGTTTTATGAATCTAACAAATAAATTCATTAAAAGTTCAACACATTCTATTCTCAATTTATGTATATAAGGAGCTTGTTGTGGAAAATTAATATTTACTGTTAGAAACAAAGGCAAAGTATTTTTCAAAAATAACAAGCACAATTTGGTGGTAGGTGATTGCAACATTTTTTTAATGTTTTGCAATCTCCTTCCTTCATTCTCACTGTTATCTGGTTGATCTCCAAAAAAATTTATCACAGCATCCCACTGTTCCCAAATCCTTGTTATAGATTCTAAAAAGAGACAACCATCTCATACTGCAGTATTTAAAAATTTTATGAGACTTTGCATTCTGTTCCAAAATTTTTTGAGCAACTTTAAAGCTATGCTTCTGTTTCAAACTTTTCTCCAAATAAAAATATATATCTATTAACAATATTTCGATTTCTGAGGCAATTCATTTTTCAGTAGACTTTTTTGCAGCTATATGCAAGAGGTGGCAGGGACAACCTCGAATCATTATACTTGATTTGAATACGGAAGCACTGCTTTGAAAAGCTCTTTGGAATGATCTGAAACAGAAAGCGCTAGATTTTGTTCAACTAAAAATTGAACAAAATAGCATTCGGCTTCTATAGGACCTGTTTCGTCATCTTTTATTAAGAAATTCATTATTTCTGTAGATTTTACAGTGCCAAGTTCTATATACTTTTGAGAAAAAAACATGCCGTTTAATCATCTTTTTTGCCATGTGCAACTGAGAAGTCTTTGTTGCCTACACTGCAGTGTGCATGATTCACAGAAATAATTTTGGATGCTTTAATGCATAGAAATTCTGAAGAATATGAATCTTTAAATTTCTGCTTTGATAATTTTTCGTTCGAGGTAGCATTGTTAACAAAAAACTTCTACCTGAATCACAGTTCACAAGACATGCTAAGCTATCGCTGTAATCCAAACAATGGAGTTGAAGGCAGGCTAAACACACAGCAGCAACGAACCTGGGAGACAGACAAAGAAGACAGATGTTGCGGGGGAACTATTGACAATCATTAACAGTTGGAGTTACTGATCTATGATTGGCTATTCTTTAAAACCAGCAATGCACTCAACACGCGATATATGATGACACGAAAATTCAGTCAATCATCAGATGAATCAGTTGGTTCTGTTTTACGTACTGGTTCTCCTATTCTGTTTCTATAAAATACGTAGTTTTTTTCCACACTTTTTGTAGCTTGTAGTTTTTCATGAATTTCTGTAGAAACGTACAGAGAATACGTAGTAGTTGGAGTCTATGTTTATGTGGCGACACCAGTATACAGATTTTAGTTCAAATAATTTTAGGAAGTTGTTGAATGCTGTTAAGGAATTTTGTCTGACTGAAGAGATGGAAATTTCTACATAAGGTAAGCGAATATTTCCTATATGTAGTGCTAAGATGAATTTCCATTTTTATGTTATTTCATTGCTTGATTTAAAATGTAGTTTATTGAGATAAATTTTTTGTTTGGCTCTAGTGTAGAACTGGCTGCTCCTTTGATTTTTTAAGCAAAAATAAATCGATGTGTACACAGACAAAGGGAGTGCGCAATGCCAAGTTCGTGCAATTCTCTGGTTTTTTTCAAGTGAAAATAGGTCGATGTGACCGAATTTCAGCAATTCTTTGTCTTATTACTTTGGCTTTGCATAGTGGCGATTTTTGCGCCAAAAATCGTCGCTACACAAAGCCAAAATAACAAGTCAAAAAGTGCACAAACTCTGTGCTCATGTACCTCCAAAAATCGCCAGTTTTTGCCAAAAGGCACCTGAAAATATATTTTTACCACTCCTACAACAATTAAAGCTGGAGGATTATGCCTGTTGACTAGATTTTTGCATCAACATTGAAGGATGAAGATTTCATCACCAATATGATATTCAACAATGTAGCAACATTCCACTTATCCATGAAACTTGCTAAAATAATTCAGAACTAAAATCACAAAGACCTTGAAAGAAATGAAATTTAAAACCAGCACAATCTCAAAATTTCCCAGTAAAAATATAAAAAAACCCATCAAACTAGTGTTTTTAAACCAGAAGAAATCCTCAAAACAACAGAAATATATAAAATAAGAACAGAAATACAATTAAAATCTAATTCAACATTCTCAAGAGCAGGTAGATCAGATTCAACTGAATCCTTCCTCCCAGGAAAACCACTATGTTTCTGTTTACCCAAAATTAGCTGATGAACCATCTTAAATCATTTAATTATAATAATTCATCAAAAAATTCTGAAAAATTAAAATTATAAGAAAATTCAAAAAATCATATTCAGATAGCAAAGAGGAACAAAATGGAATTCATTCAAAACAGTGTAAATAATCATTGCATATTATAAATGAAAAAAAAATTAAGTTTAACAACTTTGTGGTAAAAAATAAATCAAAATTAAAATTGCTAGCAATATCAAAAAACATATTCAGATACAGCACAGTAGGATAAAAAAAGAAATTCAATCAAAACAATGCAAAAAACCTGCTTTCAATGCTACATTCTTGTCAGGCTTTTTCCCCCTCAAAATTTCAGTTTTGTTTTTGAGTGTGCCTTTCATTTCCTAGATATTTTAACTGGAAATTAGATTTAAAGGAGCATGTAAAGGGCAAATGAAAATCAATTAATTTAAACCCCGTTTATCAAACGATACAAATATTGCTAAATATTGTATCATTTGATATTGCTAAATCCGATAACATTCTTCTACTTCAAGGGTATTTCTTTTTTCTTCTTATTACACTCTGATTTGAAACAATCTCATAAAAATAGAAATTAATTAGCTAATTAGTCAATAGCTCATAAAAGAGCAAAATTACAGCAGTTACCAGCTGTGTTAACACTCTGAAAGGTGCAGGTTTTTGGATCCATCATGAAGACCTGTATTTATTTATACAGCCTTTATTAGCTAAATTTGTATACCTACTTATTTTAGTCTCTATTTTCATGAACTTACATTTATATTATTACAGAAAGTAAAAAAGCAAAAGTAAATTATAAGCTAAAATATACTATGTGACAAAATAACTCATGACTGGATAAATATATATATTAAGTGATAAAATATCTCATGACTGGTCATGGTGCTCAGAGGGTTAAACTTGGTTATGAATTTAAGACAAGCTTTCAGATTTGATGATGTCTGTTTCCAACATGCATTTTAAATTCCTTCTACACATACAATTCAAGTGTAAATATGTTAAATCTTTTTTCAAAGATTAAACAACTCTAATTGAATATTTTATATTCAAATTGATTCACACTGAAATTTGTGAATTTGAAAATTGCTTAAATTAAAACCATAATATTGTAACAGTTCTGAAACAGAAACCATACCTTACAATTAAAATTTGTCAAGTGTGCTAAAAATTTTATTTAGCTTCATAGTAACACAAAGAAAGATAAAAATAGCACTTACCAGGCTGAGAAAGTTTTAATAAAGATGTGTATATGTCATGACTATCTCTTTCTTTGGGTATGACAAAAGTAACAGATAAAAAATTTTTACATCTAATTTGAAGAGGTGAACCAGATGTAGATATTGGTAATTTAATGACACTAGCAATATGAGTGTGTAGGATCTGAAAACATACAAAGATTTTAAACGTAAGGTCAATTATTAAACAAGGAATCTTATTGATTAGTGTTAGGTTATTTAAAAAAAGTGATTATATTCTGCATTGATTACATTTTAAAAAAAATACAAATAACTTTTTATGAACTAAAACAATTTTAATAATAAAAATTAACAAATATATTACATTTCCATTACACCAAACAAGTGTTGCCATTTGGCAAAATGTATCTTTCAATTTTAATCCATAAATTAGGTTTCTTGAAAGCAATCTACTGCTACAGCCTCAAATAGAATAATTTGTTATCTTCATGCAGCAGCATGTTACCATTTCGTAAAGCATAAGATATTTAACTTTCAAATTTAATCCTGTTACTGTTTAGCAAATAAAATGATTGAAAAGCAATAAATGGAATTTTAATTTTTTTTTTTTTGTTTGTTTTTTTACGTTTTACTTCCTAATATGATTGATTTAAATTAAAATGTGTATAAATCCTGAGATATCTAATTAAAAATATTAATTATTTTTATGAAACAAGTTAGATTTCATTAAAATCAGTACATATATATATATTTTTTTTTTTTTTTTTTGTATAATAACTCTTTTAGGTGGCTAGTTTTCAAATACATCAGGAATTCTAAAGATATGCTGTTTTGAAACATTTTGCTCTTGAATTTTATGTGACTTAACTGTGAAGAAAGTGGGGAAAAAAATATGTGTTAGCAGGAGTCCTTTGAACTGAATCTTTCCACGTTTTCTTTCTTTTTTAGTCACATTTTCATTTCTTGTGTTCACTCTGTGCTTGCATAAGGTGATGGCATTTCCAACCTATGTGATTACCATGCAATCCTGATTTTGAAATTAGAATAATAATAACTGAATGACCCACCCCTCCCAGAAGTATGTACTCCCAGAAGTAGTTAATCACATTGTTTAAGCATACTCTGTAATTACTTATAATATCAGTTATTACACAAGTGGTGAACATTTTGGTTCTGAATGATTCTGTTCATTAATTTTACACCAATCTAGCATATGTTAACTATGCAGTCAAGCGGATCTGTAACAATTCTATAAATCTAATTTGCCTTGTGAAAGAAACGTGTATATGCAATTAATTTGTGTGCATATATGTAGTCACAAATTGGAATTAATTTGTATGCATACACAACTAATTTCAGATTGAATTTCATTGAGCTGTAGGTTTTCATATTGAATCTATTTTAATTAAATGCTGCTTTTCTGTATTATTTAAGTGCAGGTAGTATCATACTGAAAATTGAATTATGTTAATGACCTAGGATTTTGCATAATAAAGCACATACAAATGAATTAGCCAAAAAGCTAATTTCAAAACTGTCAAATATTGTTTTATATGCAAACTTCAAACAACATGCAGAAATGATTAGAAGAATTCTGCTTCTGTTGGTGGTTACTTTGTGTATTTGTGCAATGTTTCTTTACCTATATCATGTTTACTCTTTTTTCAATATAGTTTTCAATCAAGTTTGATTTATTTACTTCTAATTATACTTCTTGCATTCTTAAGTTGAAAATGATATTTGCAAATATTACTGGATGTTTCTGACACATTTATTTATTTATTTATTTATTTTTATTTTTCCCTGTTAAATGTATAATATAATAAAACTGAATTTCTACACTATTTTTTAAAGATTTCTTTTTGATTAATATTAAGCAAATAGATTAACTTTTCTCTAACTGATTAAATGAAATGTCTTTAAGAGTTCCTGCAGAAAGCTGATAACATTTCAAAGGATTCAAAATCACTTCATAATTTCTCTTGGTGTAATAACGTCAAATTTGCGAGAAACGCTGGACGGCATTTCAAACCGCTTACGTTATACCTCGCATTTTGGGACGCCTGTTCACACTGAAATTTGGGACATTATATCGAGCCGTTTCGGAGATATGCGCGAGTTTGGGTTTTAACATTACGGCGAGATCAAGCCCCCGAATGGTCACGGAAATGGGCCAAACTTTGACCCCCCCATATCTCGGGCCCTAATTGTCCGATCAACTTGAAATTTGAAATGTGGCCTAACAGGGTTTCGGCCTTCCTCCCCATGCTCGCCAATCGCGGCTCACCATGGGGGTCCGGGCCTTTTCGCCGTAATGTAAATACAAAAACTCGCGAATATCTCTGAAACGGTTCGATAGAATGTCGCAAATTTTGGTGTGAAAGGGCACCCTAGATTTACCTACAAACACTCCAAATTTGGTGGTCCTAGCTTCCATAGTTTTTTTATGACGAATTTTTGAAGGTTTAAAAAATAGCCCAAAAATCGAACGGAAATTCCCTACAGAAACTCCATTCGCGAATTTTAAAAATCCGAGATAGCCAAAATGTTGTAACAAGAATAAACACATCAAATTGAAATTCCATTTTGAAATATCTATATTAGAATCTAAATTTAGTATAACATATTACGGGACTTTTTTTACAATATATTTCTTATACAAAATATACATGAATATAAGTAAAATAATAAAATTTTTAATTAAAATGATCACAGTTTAGACTTACAGTCAGGTAAGGTAATTTTCAAGACAATATTCCTTACAGTAATAAACTGAGAATGAAATATATAATATGAATATTGAGCTAAAGTTTTGAAAAGAACTTAGGTCCAAAATTATTAAGTAGTATACTAGTATAATAAATTTACAAACCCATGCTTCTTTTTTGCCTTCTGGGTCAATAAATATTAAATGTGTTGCAGTCAAGTGAAGAGTTCCTACATTAGGCTTTTTGTTATTGAAACGGTCCAACATCTTCACTTTTTCAACCTAACAAGAAAAAATACTGTTTATAATAAAATTTCACACTAATTATATCATATTTTTAAATAAAAATTTAATCAGTTAATGCCTCTATTGTACTATTACTTAATTCTGGGTCTAATTTAAATTCACAGAATTAAATTTTTGACTTAAATTTACAGAAATAAACTTCATAACTTAAGAAAATTTATAAATATTTTTAAAGCAGTAATTTGACAAAACTTCCAATTACATAACTAAAAATACAGTGTGTCGTATCAAAATTTATACTAGTTATTTCTTCCATTTTACTAAAACATTTGGTATTTATAATTCTTTTCTGTCCAATTACATCAAAAACCATATAGTAAAAAAATGTTACTCTATTTTCAAACTTAATTCTTTTCTATTATTGACAGAATTTCTATTTGACACAAACTATTAAAATGTTATCCAAACAAGCAATTGTTTGCAGATCTGAATAGCAATCAGTAAAATCACAGTTCAAATTAGATTTTAGTCCAGCTTTTACTGTTACTGAAGAAAAGGGCATTTCCGCAAGGATCATGATTACATGCTTCTAATATCTAATATTTGATATTTGTATTAGATCATAAAAATAATAATTTTTTATGATCTAATACAAATATCAAGGTTCATTATTACAAACATCATGTTCACTAAAAACATGAGTATGGTGAAGATAATTTATAAAACTTTCTAAATTACAAAATATTATTGCAACATGAGTATTGTGAAGATAATTTATAAAACTTTCTAAATTACAAAATATTATTGCATAAAACTTGTAAAAGTAATCAAATGTGCTTTTTTAATAACACATCATCATTATAGCCAAGATAAAAGTTTTAGAAATTATGACAGATAAATTCATACAGGAGATTTAAAATAACTCTTTGAAATATAATTCAGATTAATTTTGTGTACAGAATTAGGATAATGATTAAAATACTGAAGCTATTTGGCTGCATATATATAAGTATGCGTTCTACCAAAAAGTATATGACAGTGAAATTTTCATTAAAAAAAACTTTTAGGGTGCACAATATATTTAATTTTAAAGCTTAAAATATGCATTATGTCAATTTTCATTTAATATAAAAATGTATTCTTTTCCATAACATATGGCATCAAATTATGATTTTCTTTAAAAATTTAACAGCATTTATTTCAATCTATATACTGCTAATTAAGCAATCTGGGATATTTGATACTTTTATTAGCTTCAGAACAATTCGGTTTATCAATATAATACAAATGAATATTCATTTGCTATTTTTAGAGACTCAAGAAATTTAATACATAAAAAATTATTAAATAATTAAAATCTGTTGAAAGTTTAAAAGAAAAAGAAAAAGATTTAAATAAAACTAAAAAATCAGCAACAAAATTTAGAGAGGCAAATCAGTGAATGCAAGATCAATCAAACATGCCAATGCACAAATTAAAATGTCTTACTTAAGTTACTCTGCTTTAAGCAAAAATTATGCAATTTGAAATAATAAACTTCTTAATTACAAATACCAACCCCATTGACAAGAAGATGAAACTTTAAAACAGAGTATTTGAGCTATTTGTTATTATTATTATTTTAAAAATCGTTTTGGGTAGGAATCAATGCTTGTAATATTATGCATAGTTTAAGATTACAAAATTTTATTTCAGAAGCAAGCACAAATTGTGAATAATTTTTTAAATGTATAAGAAATTTCATTAAAGTTTCATAATAGAAAATTATACTTAATTGAGAGACAAAACTGCACAATTCGATTAAAAAAATATAAGATTACCCAAAAGATTTATAATTTATAACATCTAGTTACAATAAGTAACAAATCATTTGCGTAATTACATATAAAAGGTCACAGCTGACTAAAATTACTATGATGACTTTTGTAAATTGTGTAGTATGACTGACCACAAGCACTTCTTAAAAAGGATGAAAAAAGGCCAAGATTTGAAGCATAGTATTGATAACACAACAGTTTTCACAACAAATATAACAAAATTTCTACCTACATTTTGTAGAAGGTAATTATTATTGACTACATTATTTGAAACAGCAATATTCATAAACAAGCTATGCATTTTATAGAAAAACATCAAAAATCCTAAAAGTGATTATATTATTTCTTAAACTTCTCCTTCCACACAATACCTAATTTATGAAAATAACTAATAGTTTTGGCAGAAAGAGAACATTAATGGAAAAAGTGGATGTCCTCAAGAAGTTCAAGATAATAAAAGCAATTACAGCAGATAAACAGAAACATTACCTTCATGCATCTTAACATAAAATGCTTCTTTTTACATCATAACACTATTATGTGATGTAAAATAAATCACTGAATGTTTCTGAAAAATGTGCAAATAGACTGCAAATAAATTTTTTTGCTATTTCATAACTTAAATAATACAGCTGATGCTCACTAAAACAATTGAGTACTTTTCTGTTTCGCCGGCGCAAATCTCGCCAAGCAGACTTTGTTGGCGACAACATACAGTATACCCATAAAAACGTTAATTCTAATATTTTTATTTTGAAAACAAACATTTTAATATCATTTAAAATTTTGTAAAAAGCCAATAAATAAAGACAATAAATTTGTAAAAAGACATTAATTTACGAATTTACTATGCGATAATAGTTCAACATCCTGATTCGCCGGTTTGTATTCCGTGACCCCAAGTGATCTCATCTCACATAAACTACGCTACAAAAATATAATTCTCTTAGTAATTATCTACATTAATTTCAAGTTAAATCTTACTTTGGAATAAAAGTTTAAATGCAAGAATTATTTTAATTCGTATGAACAGCTTACTTAGAAATTATGTAAAACCATAGTGCTTTACTTTGCTAGTGCATTCTCATTAGAATTGATGAATTTAACCCTTGGTTTTGCCTTTTCTATATTTTCAGGTGAGCGGTGTGATTGACTTAATTACTGCGAATGGTCTTAGGGCATAAAATTTAATTATCTTCATAAATATTCTATGTAATTGTATGCCTGTATTGAAAGAAATAATCAATCTGGTAAGAAATGGCTGCGACTTGTTTTGAAAATGAGGCGTAAAAGGTTACCAGCGAAGATATTCTGTTTGGCATCAGTTGTACCATGATTGGCAACTTTATCGTTTGCGCCGGCAAAACGGAAAAGTACCTACAATTGCTCATTATAGTAACTCTACCCTTAAAATAACAGGTACGAAAAACTCCAAGTGTTTCAATATTTGTGCTATGTATTTTTACATCCAATATAACAACCAGACGAGACCATTTATTCCAATACAGATCTGAAATTCAGCTCTCCTCTCATTCCCCCCCCACAATAAATCAGCACTTCTTTTAAATCACATATATGGCCTTTTGTTCAGTTCTACAAATAACTAAGCCAAAGTCTTAAAATGACATAAGCCCAATGAGGTTTGTTTCATAGGGAAAAAATTCTCATAAAAAAGGAAAGATAGCTGTTTCATGTCCTACAAGAAATGCTTAACCATGCCATGAGACCACCCATAATGGCATGCACGTGTTGGTTTCTTGCGAGACACTGCTTCTTTATCTCCAAAAAGGGACAAATAAGGTTTTTCATTTTTCGAGTTCTTAGAATTTAGTTTGTAAAGAGCATTAAGAATGAGGCTGATCCTGACATAGAATGGCAAGGGGTATTATCCAATGGACATTCATTTTGAAGAGAGTGGTTAAAATAGAGGGATTATCAACTTCACAGTGAAATTCAATCGTGTAGCAGTTGCAACTTTATATTTGCAGAGATAACTGCTTCAAACAAATGTAATGCAATATCTCTGGATACAAAATTAAAAGCTCTGACAACTATTGACCATAATCTGATGTCTAACTCTCAGATTGATAAAGTATTCCAAATCTTAAAAAGTACATTTTACCATCATTAAAAACTAATATTTGATTTTGAAAGACCAAAAATTAAGATTTAATTCTTCAGACAATCTAATATGATGAAAAAAATTACTCAATAAGATGGAAATAGGAAAAAAATTAAACCTAATTTTTGCAAAGAAAAAAAAAAAAAAAAAAAAAAAAGAGGGGGGGGATGATGAAGTAACATTTAAAGCTTCAAATGGACAGCTCTATAAATTTGAAACACATGGTGTCTCTTTTCAAAAATTTTGCAAGGAAAGTGGTTCTGTAAATCAGAAAATAGATGATGCTTAGAAAAAGAACAAACTGATTCACAGAAACACCATGTGTCATTTCACATGTGCATAGAAACATCATGTTTTGCACTAATGCAGAGGAACATCATTTTTAGCATGCTAACCTTTCAACAAATGATGAGACAGAACAGACAAAAATATTATACCTCCAACTAATACAAATTACGATAAATTTTGCAGCTAAAGTGTATAATAAAATTTATGAAAAAATTCACATAACATAGACCTTTGCTCATTAACCATTAACCTTAGATTGCACTAAGGCAGTGCAATAAGTGCCAAACTTGCCTAACTAAAGTAGCTGGCACTCTGTGTAAAGACACGGTAATGCATGAACTTTCTGCTAAACACCATGGTTTTGCCCGCGTTTTCCTATGACTCTTTTTTTTTTTTTTTTTAATGGAAACAGCTACATTTACTTGTGAAGTGCTGTGTTCATTCTTACATGTATTTACTGCTTTGTAGCTTGCTTTTTGTTTACCTTCGTGCTTTAAAAATATTATTATTATTATAGGCTCAAAGAAAAAGTTATACAGCTGCTTTTAAACTTTTGGCAGCAAAGAAAGTGAACAAAATTGGAAATCCACTTCAGCTAAAGAATTTCAAGTTGACGAGCAATGCATTTGGCGGCAGAAGTCCTAATAAGACGAATTAGAGAAACTGCCTAAGAATAAAAGATCTTGTCAAACTGGTGTCACAGCCTCACCTGTTTTGGAAGACAATTTAAAGAAATGGACAAAAGAGCAGAGACAAAGTGGATCATCAGTATCAACAGTTAGAATTCGCCTTCAAGCAAAACTAATTGCTCGATAAATAGGCACTAAAAATTTTGTTGGAGGACCTAATTGCTGTTTCAGGTTCATGAAGCAAAATAAATTATCTGTCAGGACCAAAACAACAGTTGGACAAAAGCTTCCCGTGAACTGGTTCGAAACGATAGATTTTTGGAGTATACATCTGAGAAAATTAAAGAACAAAATTTGAAAAGAGGGCAAATAATTGATATGGATGAAATGCCCATCACTTTTGACTGTCCTCTGAGCAGAACTGTTCACAAAATAGGTGAAAAAACTATTTCAGTGTTAACAACCAGAAATGAAAAGACTTCTTTAACTTGTGTTTTGGCTTGCTCCATCGAAGTTAATTTCGAAAGAAAACTTCCCTAAAGGAGTTATTATTTGCGCCAATGAAAAAGGATAGATGCGCAAAGAAGTGATGTTGTTTTAGCTGAGAGATTTGTTGAAAAAAGAAAGGTGCTTTTTCTCAACCCTGAGGACTCATTGTTCTGGATTCAATGCGATCCCATTTAGCAGATACGGTAAGATCTGAAGCAAAAATTCTTAGCACTGATGTCTCAGTGATACCAGGTGGGTTTACAAAAATTTTACAGCCATTGGATTTCATTATCAGTAGAATTTTCAAGCAAAAGCAGTGGGAGGAATAAATGCAAAGTAGACTCCATTCCTTCACAAATTCCAGATGAATGAGAAAAGTTTTGTATGAGGAGGCTGCCTTGTGTCTTGATAAAGCATAGCAATTAGTCCGAGCTGTAGCTTTCATTAAATCGGAAATCATAAAAAAAGAAAATGAAAGTACAGATCGCAACATTGAAAGAAGAGATTTAGAACAGAATGATGAAACTGACCTTGATGGTCATTCGCTAAATTTATTTATCTGACACTGACGAGTCAGATTTTAAAGGTTTTATATAAATAAATGTAGTTTAATTTAATTAAAAATTTATGTTTGTTTATCTAATTAAAGTATTCTCTTCATAATATGGTAATTTATGGTGATAAAAAAAGTTTACTGAACCCATAAGAATAATATCTATTAGAAATCACCAGAGTTCGTTTCCGGCAAGTCCAAGGTACGATGTTTCTACTTTATATATTACTGATTATGTTGTAAATGTTATAAGATGTTATCAATGATGATTACATCAATATGGCAGGGAATTATTAAATAAATTAATATTATGTGCCATGTTTTGGAACGCTTTGCTGTGGCGTATGTGGCGGTGCAGCTTACCCGATGAACTTTCATTTTTTTAAGTCAATTATCATATGTGCAGCATATACGTCAGATCAGCTTATCTACCCAAAATTACAGTACTTCCTAATCCAATAAAAAAGAGCATCATAGACAGCATGTGGTATACTGCCCGCCCTCCAAACTGCAACTGTCAAAACAATTCACAAAGAAAAATGAATTTTGTGCAAAGAATGTGAAATAGGATTTTGCTTGGAACCTTGTTTTGAAATTTACCATACATAAACTTAATTTCTGGTGCAATTTCTAAAAATACTGAATATTTTCATTACTATACATACTTTAGATTTGAATTCTATAAAATAAACTTTAATTTAATGAAGATTTATTTTCAGAATTTTTGCCTTTATATGATTATTCGTTGATTTTTAAAACTGAAAGCCTGCTCTTATTCATAAATCTATATTAAATCTTGGCTGCAAAAATGTGCTACATAGTTTAACTCTCAAATACACGTAGACTTAAAATATGCAATAAAAATGCACTTTTTGAAGCAATCCTGATAAAAAAATGAGCAGTCAGAATATTAAGATTATGAATATATCATTAGTCAAATAATTTCCAAAAACATTATGAAAATGAATTTTCAAATTGTGGATTATTTCTAATTAATGTCACATAAAAGTATAAATGTACATGGTTTAGCATGCTTTCAAGAAATTATTTAAATTTTACTCATAACTTTTACAGGAATATTTTTTTTTCCCTTTAATTATGTAAGCAAGGGTTAGGCACCAACGTCCAAAGTTCCCAGAAAGGCCTTGACTAAGTGGTATTTTCAAGATTTTAATTCAAAATTACCCTCTCAATTTGCACGTTGACTCCTTTTTCTTCCAATATGTATACTACTTTTATTGTTTAGACACATATCAATATGCATCATGTTTGTTTAATTAAAGATATTACAACTAAAAGTTTTAAATGCATTGATACAGTTTTTACTGCTACAAGAATAATGTTATTAAATTCAACGACACACAAACATAATCATAATAAACACTGCTTTCTGTATAAGCATATATGTGTATATGTGAACACGTACATCACACCATTCTAAGTAATAAGATGATCCTGTGTTTTTATGAAGGGTTTTTAAAGTTTTCATGGGAAAAAAAGCCTTGCCTATTTGAATTTGATAAATTGAAATTTTTTATGAGATAGCTAATTAAATGGTTCAAGTAACATAACTTCAGGTAAAATTAAATGAATGTACTTTCTTTTAGCATAAGGTTAAGAAATAAACATTTCATTATATTAATATATTTTGAAAATGTTAGGCTGTGTATGTAAAAAGGATGATATGAGAGGGAAAATACTACCTTATATTTTGGCAAGCATGGTGCATGTGTATGCACATCTATAGCAAACATCAGCATATAATTTTTTTTTTAAATATAGAACAGTCTAATTTGGACACTGGACTTCTCTGAAAAGATATGCTGATTCTTTTCCAAAGTTCATTTCTATGCCTCAAATTAGGCCAAAATATTAAGTTTTGTAAAAATTGCACAAACATTTATGCTTTATTTTAAACACCCAAAATTTTGGTTAGAATAATGTTAACTGAATTTTAATTATACCATATTTTTAATTAAATTTCCTCATTTTTCTTTTATAATCTGAAAAAAAAAATATGTTGAAGTATAACCAATAATAATTTGCACATCATCTTAAAGTAAATATTTTCTTGGCATAGTTCCAAAATACTAGAAATTTTTATTAGAAATCAATACTCCCACTGCAGTATGAAATGCTATGCTTTCCAAAACTTCGTGAATTAGTAACTTCAGCTTTTTAAACATGTTAACATCAGAGAAATATTTTACTTATTACATTCCTTTTTCCAATTCTGTAAAATTGCATTTATAATTTCATTCAGCAGTTTTTCTGATGTAAAATAAAAATTGGTAAATGTTTCATAACAGTTTATCTTTTATTGCTCTAAAGAAAATTAATAAACACACGGGATCCTAGACCAATAAGTAAAATTAAAAAAAAAAAAAAAAAAAAATTTAAATATGGTACTTTCTAATTACTCTTGCTCCTAAAAAGTACTCAGAAGGAAATGTACTATGTCAACAAAATAGGCAACTCATGATGTCGCCCAAATGTATTTATGCAACAATCCAGATACGTGGCCCACCAGTGGCCGAGCGGTAAAAGCCGCTGAACACTGGTAGTTCGGTCCGGGGTTCGAGTCCCAGCGAATGGGCTGGCTGCATGGGTGTTTTCATGGGTTTCCCCATGATTAACATGGATATGAGCCAGTTTCTTTTAAAAAGACCTCCATGGGGCATCCCTCCGTTTCCGTGTAGTGCCTAAAGGCGGAACATGCAATAAGTTTTAAAAAATCCAGATATGTGCATGCACACAATAGAGGAGCACTGATTTCCAGGAAAGGCCCTGTTTACACCTTCAAATTCAGCCATCCTTTGTGCTTGTATTTACAGCAAAATGTAATTTTCTCACAGAATCATTACATTAGCTCTGACTATGAAACCAAAGTCCATATCCACAGCATACATCCAGCAAATTGATTTGCACACATCCAGGGCTTGCACTAGACATTTTTGCCGCTTGGTGCAATATTCATGGCTTGTAAATTATACCTTCCAATGCCTGCCTAAACTCTAAAAATTTTTCAGCTCTTAAATCCAGCAACCCAGTACAGCTATACAGGTTGCAACAATTTCAGAGCTGACCCTATCTCCACTATAAAAGATGGAGCAACGTATCAAACAAATATCTATGTGGATGGCTCCAAAATGCAAACAGGCACAGCCTCTTTGTTCTGTGTTATTAAAAATAATTAGACAGTATACAATTGAAGTGCTCAATTATGATCTACTAACTTTGCATCACAGTCAGAGCTGATTGCCCACTAAACAAGAGCTGAATTGGCACCAGCACATCAAACACAAATCGTAATCAACTCAGTTTCTTTCATGTTTTGGCACTAGCAGGTACCAAAAGCAAAAACAGAATTACACATGACATTTGCCATCTCACTGCACATAGCAAAGGAAAGATTCAACTGAGATGGATCGGACCACAAGGAATGAACCACCATACCGGACCACAAGGAAATGAACATGTGGATAAACTAGCAAAAGCCGCTATAGCAGATCATAGTATCCATCATATATTCATTCCAAATTCAGTCTCCGACTTCAAGAACAAGACCAATGTTCAGGCTATATCAGAATGGCAAGAGAACTGGGATAACATGGATGCAGTGCAAGTGACCTATAAATATTTTCTGAAGGTCTCCACAGAAATTAAGATTAACTGAAGCTATGCCATACAGTTACACACAGATCATTCTCCCACTACCGCATACTTACACAGATTTGGCAAGATAGAAATAGATATGTGATGCTGTGGTATTGAAGCCACCCCACCCAGTACATACAAGACTGTCAAATAACGGCAAAGCTACATCTGTCATAACCATCAACAAGTAATGAACAAAAATGGTTCAAATTGTTCCCAGGCAATTATAGAGCTCTAAATGGAGCAATACAGATGATTAAATACATAAATGATAACTCTGATAAGTTGTAACACCTATCTGGCTTGAAATGACAGTAAATGTTAAAAACTGTAAAGACTATAAACATCATTTCTGTTATAACTGTAAAACACTTTAATTACTTTAGTGTATCTAAAAATTCTGACTTCTGTTCAAAATTCAAACGTAAAGACACAAAATTCTGTCTTCAGGAAATGCAAACCTCAACATAAATATTCATAAAATTCGAGTATCTATAGGTTCCAGTTCCATTTAATGCATGCAGACTTGTATCTGTAAACTATTATTATAATTCCACTAATACACAGATGTGCTCAACTGATCTACCTATAGATTCCACTTTGAAGCTGTCATTGGCTAGGTAGTAGAAAACAACCCACTAGCAGGGCATAACTATATGTAAATGAGCCATCTAGTCAGCAGAAAGGGGAAGGAAGTGCTTTTTTGGGGGGGGGCAGGGTTGCATTGAGTGAATTTTTCCCCCTTCTAAAGAATTCTAATTTGGACTTTGTACTGTATTTATATATTTTTACTTTAAAAACACAAAAATTAGTTTGAAAATAGTTTCACTAGTGAATATGCAGCTTTGGTTATGTCAAATGATTCAGTGCAAATTCATGTGTTCTTTCATCATTAAAAAAATTTCCTTTTCGGTTACAACTTTCTCTCTGTTATTAATTCTACTTGCATTTACAATACCTTTCATTATGAGATTGAATTTTATCATTGTAGCTCAATATGCTAGCATTGTGAATACATGAGAAAAATGCAATTATTTTGTATCAAAAAAGCTCTTAATATATAAGTTTGTCTGAACAAATAATCCAAATTTAGTATAAAAATTAAAAAGAAAGAAGTAGGAATAAAACTCAGACATGACATCTACAAAATTGGTACTTCTAGATTATCCACTACCCCTCTTGAATAGTATTCATGAAGCAATGGGCTATATCACTAAAACAAGCAATTCATGATACTATCACCAAAATGCATTATTGCGGCAACCTGGTATGCACATGCTCACAAACACAAAAGAGGCAATTTCCACTGAAGGCCACATTTCTACCTTCAAATTCAATGATCATTAGTGTTTGTTTTTGTTGCAATGAGTGCATTCCTTTTTTCCTCGTAATGAATCGTAATGGGACTGTAGTTTGCTCGCTAATGAAAAAGAAAGCATTGCATTCCTTCAGAAAAAATGGCATTCTGCCTAACAGTAGAGAATAAAACAATCTGCATTCCATGATGCTGCACTTATTTATTTAATTATAAAATTTTATGGATCAAAATTTGTCAAATGATGTCAACTTCATGCTGTTCTCTGATGCTTTTTAATCAAAAAACAGATCACCGTGCATGTAAGAAAACAACAGTATGTGCAATTCAAAATTTGTACAATATTCTGATGTGTTTTTAAGTGAAAACAGATCACTGTGTACATACATGGGTAAACTGACAGCGTGTGTAGTGCCAAGTTATGTGCAATGCCGAGCTTCAGCAATTCTTTGATGTTTTTTTAAGCTAAGACAGATTGCTGTTCTTTGATGCTTTTTAATCAAAAAACAGATCACCATGTGTGTAAGAAAACAACAGTATGTGCAATGCCAAATTTGTACAATATTCTGACGCATTTTAAAGTGAAAACAGAGCACTGTGTACATGGGGAGAACCAACAGCATGTGTAGTGCCAAGTTATGTGCAATGCCAAGTTTCAGCAATTCTTTGATGTTTCTTTAAGCTAGGACAGATAGCTGTGTGCGCATGGAAAACAGTGCACCAATAAATAAATAAAAAAGAAAAGAAAAAGAAGAAAGATACAAAAAGGGGAGAGGAAGTAAATATTCTATTATGCATGTTTCTCGCATTTTAAACTCTGTTAATTGGCTGATGTTTTATGTAATTCTTAGCAATTGCACTTTATAGTAACCCTCTCACAAAGAATGTTTCTTCCTGACATTATTAGAGAAAATTAAAAAAAAATTTGCTCTTTAATATCTTATTTGCTGATCTTAAAAATTATCAAATATCCCATAATTTAGAACATTTGCTATGGATATTAATATCGGATCACTAGGTGGGAAAGAATAAATGCTGAATTCTGTAAGTTTGGAAAATGCCTTATTCCTCTATTATTTGTTTGCCTCCAGGTTTTACTTTATGCATAATTTGCAGTTAAAATGTCTGAAAAAATAATAAAAGCAGTTTCCCTGAAAGATACAAATAAAATTTTGATAAAAATACAAAATTTATAGAAATATAATTGTCAAAAAGACTGAACACTTTTGTGTCAGCAGTAGAACACACATATTTCTGAAAGAAGGAAATCAGAAGAAAGAACAACAGTTTTCTGGAAACTTCTTCAAAGAAATTGCATGTTCAAGGCAAATTATCTGGAAGTTCAAAGTATATTTTGAAATTTACACTCAGTCTTGTGTCAAAAATTCCAGCAAATGGTACTGCCCACTTGAAAAAGAAACAAGAAATAATGTTACGAAGGACAACTACTTTATCACTATAAGGCTGTATAAATTATAAATTTAATTACATCATAGAATGTGATAGCATATCATATGGAGAATCCAAAGATATCTCAGCCAAATTTGTTGAAGATTGAAGAATTTACCCAAAAAAGTGTTTGGATATCAGCTAAAAATGTTTTCGGTATTGACGAAATTAGTCTTTACTTTCGTCTCCTGCCTTCAAACTATCTAGCTTCTATAGACGCTCAGCATCATGAACAAAATCGCTTCACTATTTAACTCTGATCAAATACTAATGAAACTGAAGGCAGCACCTTTACTCATAAGAATGCCATAGGAAACACCCAGTTTCAAAAGTGAGTATGACATATAGCAAATAAAAAAGGTTTGGATGACAGCAGATATATTTGCAGAATGCCTCAAAATCATTAAGACATTAAGGTTTTCTTAAGGCAATAAGCCATTAAGGAAGGGAAAAAAAAAAAAAAAACAAGGCATTACAAAGATAAAATATTTACTTATTTTTAATTTATTTTTCCAAAATAAATGTTATTTAAACATATAATATCAAATTAAAAACAAAAATTCATTCATATAAATAAACTTACTTAAAGTATATAATGCAAATGAATAAATAAAAATTTTTTAAATAATTATTTTAAGAACTACCATTAAGACTAATTTTATAAACTCAAATAATAAAAATAAAATTCTTTTGAAAAAAGAATCTAAAAATAACAACTAATTAAAAATATAATATAAAATAAAAATATTCACAAGAAAAAGAAATAATACATTTTTTCTGCACATTCAGAATGAAAGAGAAAGCAAAAAGGTTGACATTCACTGAGAAGTTTGCCAACTGAATTGCAATTAGCAAGAAGCGAAATAAGGGCCCCAAACTATATTTTAAAATTATTCACTCACCAAGTTTTATAAAACTTGGTTTTCAGTCATAATTTTGTGTCAAAATTCGTAGTTTAGAACAGTACTTTACATAAATATAATATATATCCTAACTCGCACTTTCGACGCTTGTAAAACCCATCTCATTAATTAGCCAAGGAGAAAAACAGATATAAAACTATCCCTTTTTTTACTGAGCAAGTGCATATATTATAACGGATTAAGCTCATTATACTGTAACGAAAATTCCAACAAGGTTTTAAAATCAAATTGCCGAAATATAACAAGCAAGATAAAAGAAGGATTGCAGAATTTCATTCTAACAATTTTACACATTTTTTTTCCATTCACAAAAGATACAATCTGTTTAAGAAATATTATCAAGCATAAACCATATTAAAATCAACAACATTTACACATTTCCTTAAAAAAAGTACAGAAAAGTGAGAACATCAGATAAAATGATCCATAATCAAATTTTCATAGCAGTAGGAAAATTCTGTTTATTTTTATGATGTATTTTACAAGCCAATAATATTATATTCAATATATAAATGCAAAATCAGAAACAAACACATATTTTCATTTAGTTATTAATACCGACAATTTTCAAAGTAAAAAAAGGGCTCCTTGCACCACTTAAAACTGATGCAACAGCTATAAAATCAAGCAAATTACTACAGAAATGACTATTAAATCAAAATTGTAAACCCATGCAAAAAAAAAAAAAAAAAAAAAAATCTTCAAAACTCTATCTTAATTGATGAACTTGTATAAAAAATAGCATGCATTAAAATTTTTTCCAAAACGTCAGCCCATACATCTAATCATTATCTCTTTAAAATAGAAAAAAATACTGAAAATTTCAACATGCTCAAGTGCATACACATCTATAAGGATACAAATAGGTACATCAAAGATTATTAGGATGCACTTACTTTTAATTCACATGAGCATTTTGTTCCATTTAGATTACTTGTTAATATACCCTAGAATAAAATAACGAGCAACCAGACAAACTGTTATCATTAAGGGTTATTTTTAATAATTTTAAGACCATTAATGATTTTATATTATGACATAGTTATTTTCAAGTGCTAACTTTATTAAAGAATGCACTTCAAAAGCCTAATTTTATATTTGTGTTATCAATTTACTTTTAGAGTTAGAAAACAAAATTTTGATTTTTTAACTTTAGAAGAAGAGTCACCGAATATTTTACAATTTGCAAAACAGAGAAATAGCTCTGAAATACAATATAGTAGCGGACCTATGTCAAAGCAAACAGCTTGTTTTTTTCTCATTCCATTTCCAATTTAGCATAGACAAAGCATTTTCTTTTTTTCCCTCTATGGACGAAGTCTTAAATTCATTATCTAAATAAGCCAATCTATACAAGTCATCTCTAAGACCAGCACAAAATACATACCTTGATTATTTATTAAGTAGGCTGACCACACTTCCAGCACACAAAAACAGAGGGAAATTCATGAAAATTACAGTAATAGCTCAAAGTTATGTAATATTTCCCCCTAAAAATAAGTAATTTTTCTATTGACACAATGTTAAAACAGAGTGTCAAGCCCAACAACTAATTTTTACTATAAAAATAAATACCACAGCTTATCCCTACATTAAATATGTATATTTAAAAGTTGTTTAATAAATTTTATATAAAATTTTTTCTCTTAATAGAATTAAATTCACCATTAAGAAATTTCTAGGCACTTTGACAATAGTTTTTAAATCAAAAAACTAACTACCATTTGAGTCTGGCAATTTAAAAATGCAATAAATATTTGAAATTTTGTATTTTAATTTTAATGTTCTCACTTTTTTCCTGCTTTTTTTGTTCTATTTATTTATTTCAATTGCAATTTTGTTTTTAACTTAAATTTGGGTTTTACTTTGGAAGTAATTGATATTTTTTATTTTTAAGAATTAATTCTTTGTTCTCTGTTAGTTGACATTTCAAAGTGTCAACATGTTTCTGAAGTAAGTTTTTTGTTAAATTAAAAATTCTTTGCTTTGTAGAATTAAATCCAGCTTCTGGAAGATGGCTTTCTCGGCTATGGTTTTTACTTTCGCCAAAGAGGCCAAACTTGCAACACTAGGCGTCTCGGATGCTACGGGTTACTTTCATTGTTTCAAACTGGTGTTTCAAAAGAGGTTCTCAAAAATTTATGTGTGACAAAACTTTTGCTATATTGTAGTTCATTTTCAATTTTAAAGAATTTTTCATTAAAGGTATTTGATTTCTTCGATGCATAAAGGTAAGTTTTCAATTTTAATTCTCTCCAAATTTTTGTTGAAATGTTTTTGTAGACAAAGTTTCTAGTTATATATATATATATATATTTTTTTAAATGAAAATACACCAAAAGAATTATCACCTATATTTGGAAATTTTTACTTGCTTAGCAAAATACAGTTCCATATATAAAGGCAAAGTAAACATGGCAAGATACTACAAACTGGCTAAATCTGTAAGAAATTTAATAATTTGTCTTTTTAAAAATGGTAAGAATAATTGAAATATTCAAAAAATACTTTACGAAAAGCATTTAACTATCTTTAAAGTAATAAAATGGTGGAACCTGCATGGAACTGTTGAAAATGCACTAATTTCTGAACACATTCCAAGCCAAACCACATAATTGCAGATTTATTCTACAAAAAATCAAACAAGACCCAAGGTTAGTACTATAAAACATTCAGCAGATTCTGAAGAATGGCTTGCAGTAAAAGTTAACCCTACAACTTTTAGAAGAGTCATTTGTAGCACATGGATACAATGGGCGATCAGTAATAAGGAAATTTTACAACTACAACAAAACAAGGAAAATACATCTGATGTTCCCAAAACCTATAGTAAGCAAAGATTTATCATATCAGAAAAATGTTGCATTTACAGAAAAGTTAAAATTTAATATATTTAGAGTCGAGAGATAAATTAATATATGGCAAAATCTAAATTAAAAAGAATCTATTGCCTAACGTTACTCGTGTGGGTAGAGGGCATTAGTTTGGGGATGTTTCGTTGCCTTTCTAATAAGAAATTTAATGTCTATCCAAAATAACATGCAATAATATAAATGTATAAATATTCTTAACAGAACTGAAACCTAAAAGCATTTGCAAAAAAAGTTGGAATGCACAATGCATTTAAGATTTTTGTAGATAAGGATCTTAAACATTACGTCATAAATGTTCGCTTGTGGTTATTATACAACTGTTCTGAAGTTATCAAAACTTCTTCAGATTCTCCATATTCAAATCTTATGGAACATGAATAGAGTGAGTTACAGAAAAGAACAAGGAAACATGATACCTATGAAGTTCTATTAAAAGCAATTCTTACATAAGAATGGAACAAATGAAACAATCTTGCATGAAAAAATTCGTTGAATCAATGCAAAAATGCATGAAAAATGTAATTTTAGCTAAATGATATCCAACGAAATATTAAATGTCCTATTATTTTCATATCTTTTATTAAATACAAACTATTTATTCAAAATGCCCAAACAATAATTTATTCAAAACGTTCTGAAAATGAATTCACAGTGTCCATTTTCAGAAATTATTTTTCCCCAGAACCCTTTTGAATAACATTTTTCAAAACAAGCAGGTTTTAAAATAGATGATCACCAGTATATGTGAAAGAAAAATAATGTGATTTTGATATTATTTAGTAACTTATATTTTAAAATAAAATTGAGAAACACAACTGTCCAAAAACAATGCAAGCCACTGCCATACTTTGGGCAATGTAAAAAAAAAGTAATAAAAAAAAGAACGCTAATGACGAGTCCCCCCCACACAAATATGGAAGCAAATAAAAAGTGATTATTTTGTAGCATTAGATTGTAGTCTTGATTACATTACTTTACCAGTGAAGAAAAATTCTTTTCCTTCTTCAATGAAAAGTTCTGGAGACAAAGCATTAATTATTATCAAGCCTGCAGTTACCAACCAGGTGCATATCCTGCTAATTACTTCAAAAAATATCATACACTTGAAAATTACAATTGATTCACAATTTAAAATACCTTTTATAACATTTTAATACTACAATAACAAATTTTGGTTGATCTTTGGATTATGGTAACTTGGCGATATTTTGGCGACCAACTCTGCTACAGCAACCCTCTATTTTTTTTTCGCCGCCATTTTGTCTTCACGAAGTAAAGACATGTTTCTTTTCTTTTTATTTACTGAACACTTTTTCCAACAATCTACTAGCTGAACTACACTTATGCTAGAAATTTTATGTAACAAAACTGCTTAATCATGACAAATATTAACTGCAAAATTAAGAAAAAGTGCAAAATCGCAAACTCCTTGCCGCGTTTTTCAGAATAGCACATACACATAAACCATTTACATGTCGACTTATTTTTACTTAAAAAAACATCCCAGAATTGCACAAAAATGGCATTGCTACACTCTTAACTTTACCCATCTACACTGCTATTTTCTCATAAATTATAAAAATTTGCACAAAAATGAAAAAAAAAAAAAATTGTGAATCTTTAAACTCGGTAAAAAGCATATATATGAAATTACCAGATCGCGAAAAAGTTTATACCCTTTCCAAGGATGAACATTTCCACGTACAAAATAAATAAAATATCCAAAAACTTTTACCTCTAAATTATCTATTATATTACAAACGTCACCAACGAATTCATACCGCAAACATTACAAATGGTTACAAATACTTAGTGTCAAATATTTAAATTATTTCCATGCACGTTTACTTCAACTGAAACGTATACCAAATTCCTACAAACATAAAATTCACAAAATAACTATCATTTAATTAAAATATCACTAAACCATGTACACGTTGACTTTTTTTTACTTAAAAAAACATCCCAGAATTGCACAAAAATGGCATTGCGCACATTCTTCACTATATCCATGTACACTGCTTTTTTCTCATAAATTAGAAAAATTTTACGAAAATGCATGAAAATTTTGTAAATCTTTAAATCCGGTAAAAAGAACATATATGAAATTACCTGATAGTGAAAAAGTATATACCCTTTCCAAACATGAACATTTCCACGTATAAAATAAATAAAATATCCAAAAACTTTTACCTCTAAATTATCTATTATATTATAAACGTCACCAATGAATTCATACCGCAAACATTACAAATGGTTACAAATACTTAGTGTCAAATATTTAAATTATTTCCATGCACATTTACTTCCACTGAAATGTATACCAAATTCCTACAAACATATAATTCACAAAATAAGTATCATTAATTAAAATATAATTAAATTCAAAAACACTACTTAAAATATAAATAAGCACATACATTAAATTAATAAAAATTAGCTTACAATCCTAATTACTTTAAACTAAATCATTGCTAATAACAATTTTCCAATAATACCATATTACTTTATTTACTCCTTACATTTAGAACAAACAATGCATAAAAATAATATCCTCAAATAATTAAAAATACTAACTTACCTAATCTTCTTCAGATTCTTGATTACGTGGTGGATAAACTTTTCTTATTTCCTCCGCTAAATAAAAAGCAATCATATGTGCGCCTGTTTCAGGATCTTTAAAATCATACTTATAGTTCACAGCAAGATGTTCAAAACCTTCATCCTCCAAACAGACTTAATAAAACTTAATAACCAATCTTTACTTCTATCTCGCACAACCTTAAAAAAACACTTATTACTACCCCTTTCAATCCCACTAAATACCCATTTCGAATTCACTTTAGTTAGGGCCATGGGATCCAAAAATTAACCAACACTGTTTCACACAACACAGAATAAAGCTAAATACAAAATTTCCAGATTTCCCCCCTTTTCTGATTAAAGAACTGTTATTCGTCCATTAATGTCACATGACATATCTCATGATCTCTCATTTCCCTCACACAAAATAATGCGTAATTGGAACTGAGTACTTCTCACATTATTACCAAAGTCCTAGGTAGTAACCTTTATCGCCTCCAAAATGTCGCCAAACTACCAGTTACCATATTCCAAAGATCATCCCAAATTTTAAACAAGTGTGTCATTTACATTTTTCATTCCTAAATTTTGCTAAATTACATATTACACAAGCATAAAGAAGCAAAAATGTTTCAGTTGCTGTGAGAAAAAGTTTGAGTGCTATGGATTCAATATCATATAATAGATAATTCTATTACAAGTCTTCAAAACCTAGATACAAATAACTATTCAATAAATCAAAATTTCTCAAACAATCAAATATCATAAGTTCATTTATAAAATTACATTCATGTTTTTCACTATCTGATAAAACAATATGCTTTTGACATATCATCAAGATCATGATTTAGTTGAATTGATTTTATGTAAATATATTGTTTTCCAAAAGTTAAGCATGCAAATTAGCAATTTTCAAAAGTGCACATGAATTTGAGTAGAATCACTGCTGATGCAGAAGGCAGTGTGCAAATATCATATCATATAGCAAATTATAATTGACTGTCCAAATATATACTAATTAGGCAGTCACTAAAATACTCTGATGGGTTTCAGAAGACTTATTTTAATCCTGACATGAAGTATTTAGAGTTTTATAGGATAATTTTGATGATATTCATGTCTATCGATGAAAGAAAATAGTAATTTCTCAAATATGGAAACAATTTCAAACAGGTGTCGACACACCTATGCATGGTCAACCATGGGTTAGCAGTCCTTCTGAAGATTAGTGCATTGCTACAGTAGCCAAGTGGAATTGACAAACAACCTCTACTACTGTTACATTCCTAGTTGCAGTGTCACTTGGTACAACAATATCTGCCAGTACTGTGCACCAAAGGCTTGAATAATTTTTAATACTGCTCCGTCTAAAACTAAGAACTTTTTATAAAATAAAAAAAAATATTCAAAAAGAAATATGCAGCAAAATTTTTTTTCATAATAAAGCATGTGGAGGGATTCTTAATTTCAGTTCAGTACTATGTAAAAAGCCTTCATAATAAAGAAACAAAAACATTTACTAGCAAAAATCTGTTTGATCAACAATTTGGCTGAACAGCCACCTTTTTGCTTTGCATACATCTCAAACCAAAACACTACAAATGATCAATGATTTTACATCTAATGAATAACATATACAGTCAAAAGTCGTTAATTCGGACACCCATAATCCGGAATGATCTATAATCCGGACCTCAAAGCTACAAACTTTCTGCGCATGCGTCGCGTTGACGCATGCGCGTAAGACCTTTACCGCTGCGAATGTGCGTGTGCGCAAAATACGTTTACGAATGCGCGTTTAATTTATAACGAACGGGATAAGCTAAGCTAAAATTATCTAATTATCTATTTCAGTTAATGTTGCAGATTGTGTTGTTCCTTAATCTTCGAATTGGATCCGGATTATTATTTTTTGCAGACTGTTAGAGCAATTTTATAAAAGTAAGCTTGAACTTTCGATTATGTCAAATAGAATTTCTGATATATATTTATTAATACGTAAAAAATCTACAAAGCGAAAGTATATTTCAAAGTTCATTAAACAAAAAGTGGATAAAGGCATATTCTTTGTTTATCTAAACTTAAACGTTTGTTTATCTAAACTTTGTTTATCTTTAACGCTGCGGCGGCGTGCAATGAATTGGAAGTTGATTTATCAGCACTATCCTTATCTTAAGGGCAGATGTTTTTATTTTATTTGGCTTATAATTGCTTACTCAATGTAGTATTTCATCTCAATGTACTCCGTCTTTGATATGATTTAAATCAAATGCCTCGTCATTATAATTCGCTTCCGATAGCGAAGAAAGTGACACAGAGGTTATTGAAAACGAAAAAATTTCGATTGAGAAATTAGTCGGTATTCTCGGTACAGCAATTATAGGACTTGAACAGCGGAACTTTGTAACTGAACAGGAAATTATGTCTGTTTATAGAATTAAAGAGAAAGTATTATCACATAAAACGAAGCAACTTAAACAATTTACATTGAAAGAAATGTTTAATAAAGTAAACCAATAAATATTAAGCTTTTCTTTTGTCAATTTTGATACCCTTTAGATCATAATTGTTCTTTATTTCGTAAATTACGGTTTCATATTTTTACTTTTATAATTTCTGCATGCCATTTTACCAGATTTAAACTGATGATCTATAATCCGGAAAAATCGATAATCCGGAATCGCCGAAGTCCCGACGAGTCCGGATTAACAGTCAAAAGTCGTTAATCCGGACTCGTCGGGACTTCGGCGATTCCGGATTATCGACTGTTCCGGATTATAGATCATCAGTTTAAATCTAGTATGATGGCATGCAGAAATTATAAAATTAAAAATATGAAATAGTAATTTATGAAATAAAGAACAATTATGATCTAAAGGATATCAAAATTTACAAAAAAAAAAAAAAAAAAAAAAGCTTAATATTTATTTGTTTACTTTATTAAACATTTCTTTCAATGTAAGTTGTTTAAGTTGCTTCATTTTTTATGTGATAATACATTCTCTTTAATTCTATAAACAGATATAATTTCTTGTTCAGTTACAAAGTCCTATAATTGCTGTGTCGAGAATACCGACTAATTTGTCAATCGAAATTTTTTCATTTTCAATAACCTCTGTCACTTTCTTCGCTTTCGGAAGCAAATTATAATGACGAGGAATTTGATTTAAATCATATCAAAGACGGAGTACGTAGTTTAGATAAACAAACATTAAAGTTTAGATAAACAAAGGATATGCCTTTATCCATTTTTTGCAGCAATTCCAGTTTTTGTTTAATAGACTTCGAAACATATTTTTGCTTTGTAGATCCTTTACATATTAGTAAATATATATCAGAAATTTCTAGTTGACTTAATCGAAAGTTCAAGCTTGCTTTTATAAAATTGCTCTAACAGTCTGCAAAAAATAATTAGCCGGATCCAATTCGAAGATTAAGGAACAATGCAATCTGCAACATTAACTGAATTAGATAATTTTAGTTTAGCTTATACCGTCCGTTAGACATTAAACACGCATTCATAAACGTATTTTGTGCACATGCACACGCGTATTCGCAGCCATAAATGTCCAACGCGACGCATGCGCAGAAAGTTTGTAGCTTTGAGGTCCGGATTATAGATCATTCCGGATTATGGGTGCCCGAATTAACGACTTTTGACTGTATATAGTTTGACCGCTTCATCCGTGACCATGAGCGCAAACACGCATGCACCATTCGGACCGAATTATTCTCAAAATAGGGCGGTAAGATAGAGACTTTCTTTCACCCCAGCATAGCTCTTTCCGGAGAAGACCTTTCACATCGCAGCAAGTAATACCGCCCCTTTGGGACGAGTCTATGTGTTTTGACAGAATGCCAACCAGGGTTGTGCTTCAGACGGTCGAACTATACCTGATGTCAACCTGGTGATTCATTTTCTACTTTCATTATCACATGATTATCAACTCACGGCAACTTATGAAATTAATCACAAACAATGCCTAAAACATTTTCTTTTCATATTAGTAACTGAACACCAAATAACAAGGCAACCATTTATGTTGACATTCTGCTTGGCAACAATTAGACTTCAACCAATTGGGCTTCTGATTTGTTGTTCAAATAAGCCATAAATATATGCAAGACTTTATTTATTCAGGATTCAATAAGCCTTAAGCTCACGTGGAAAATAGTGTAATAATTAAACTAACATAAATCAGGTTTAACTTCCTCAATGTATGACAAAAGCAAGACAAAATGTAATTGAAGAACACATTTCTATTTATCAGTCATATAATGTAACGAATGAAGAAGACATTACAGAGGTTTTCCACTCTGATGATAATGCCCCAAATATCAATCAACTAGCAAATGGAAAAATCTGTAACAGGATCCTAAATCCAAGAAATATTACTACTGAAGAAAATGATAGAAAAGCTGCTGAAAATGAAAATATTTCGACTGACAAATTTGTGGGACTTCTTGACATAGCAATTACAGGACATAAACACTGAAACTTTGTAACTGAATAAGAAATTATGGCTACCTATACAGAGAAAGTATAAGCACAAAAAACAAAATGATTTACATTGAAAGAAATGTTTAATAAAACAAACAAAAATAAATATTAAGCTCTTTTATAAATTTTGATTCTTTTGAAGTTATAAATGCTTTATTATAATTACTGCTTCATATTTCTTATTTTAATCATTTTACTAAATTTAAACTCATGATATAAAAACTGGAAAATTTTAAAATTTGAAATTTCTGTAATCCCAAGTCTGGATCTTGGACTTTGTACTGTAATGCTTTAAAGCATCAATATGATACTAGAATAAACAAGAGTTAAGAAATACTAAACAAAATTGCACATAAGAAAAGAAAGAAGCTTTTCATTAATTCTAGATTTAAAAAAAAAAAAAAAAAAAAAAAAAAAAAAAAAAGAGTGCCTGTAACACAGTGTAGATTAATTTATAAGTGGTCTTGCAACCACACTAAATTCTTACATACAAGGTCCGGCTATGGACTCATGGAATAATTCAGAAGAAAAAAAGGTTAAACACATAGCCATTTAATATGATTCAAAGTAATCCCCATCAGCCGTAATGCACCTCTCTGCTCAAGTGTACAAATTTCGGAAAGAAGTTTTAAAGTCCTCTTTTGGAATGCTCTTTAATAGTGACGTTACAGTTTTATTGATGGCTTCGACATCCTGAAATCTTTTTTCCTTCAGCGAATTTTTCAGCTTAGGAAACAGGAAAAAGTCTGCGGGTGCTAGGTTTGGAGAGTATGGTGGATGCTGCATTTCAATGACACCATGCTGTGCTAAGAATTGCCTCACAGGCAATGCAATGTGTGGGTGGGCATTGTCATGTAGCAGCAGCTAACTCCCATTTTGTTGAAAATGAGGCCTCACTCTACAAATTCGTTTTCGAAGTCGGTCAAGAACTTCTGTGTAGAACTGTCCATTGATAGTCATGTTAGGAGGTGAAGAAAGCGATTAACATGACCTTGATTTTGGACTTTTCAAATTGAAATTTTTTCTGCCTTGGTGAACTTGGAGACAACCATTCGAAGTTTTGAAGCTTGGTTTCAGGGTCATATTGATATGGTTCGACCGCCTCATCCGCGACCATGAGCGCAAACACGCATGCACCATTCGGACCGAATTATTCTCAAAATAGAGCAGAAGGATGGGGACTTTCCCTCCAGCATAGCTCTTTCTGGAGAAGTAAAGGCCTTTCACATTGCAGCAAGTAATAGCACCTGTTTGGGACGAGTCTATGTGTTTTGGCAGAATGCTAACCAGGGTTTGTTGACTATTCTTTTCATATGGGCAAATTACATATGGCTACGTTACACTGTCCTCAGCTATACACTAAATTCTTTAACTAATAGTGCTGTTGGATAAAGGAACTTTTTAGAAATGAGTTTTCATGTATCTTTTCCCATCATAATATTAATCAGGTTCAGAGCAGCTAGTAGAAAAAGCTCTTCTGTGATAGTGTGGGATTTTTGGCACTTCATCACTCTTTGAGCTACCTTAAAAGATGCTAGCTATGCATTACACAGAACTGACACACACTGTTTACACACTGTTTTGCTTTTGTAAATCTTGCAACTTCCTATTAAAAAAATCATGAAATATGTCGATTAAGTTAGAGTAAATAGTCTCAAGAAATCATTTTAAGCTTACTTGGAAGCATACTTTTGAGTACAAAAATTTTTTAAACAAACAACATATCTGTCATCATTGTTTACTTCTACTGAAGTAAAACCAAAATCAATGAAACTTTCCTTTTAGTTAAGATACATTGCCTTCTTTTCTTCTCTGCCAGTTGTCGATGCCTTGTCATTCAAACTTGAACTATCGTAACCACCAGTTTGCTTATTTAATAAAAATCTTTTCATTTTGTGCAATATCAGTAAGGACTTGTGGATTTATTGCAATATTTCATCAAGATCATGACTTTTTTCATAGACATAAAAGATTGTAAGACTCTCTCCATCCATTCCAGAGTTTTATACTCATGGTCCTGAATGGAAAAAAGAAAAGGAAACAGATGCCAATGCTGAGAGACCAAATATAGCAATCTTGTGAAATGAAGTAGCAGACGCAAAAAATGTATGAGAATAATTTAATACAAATCTGAAGCACCAACACAGAATTATTCCAAATTGAAAGAACTAAGGCATAAAACAATCTGAAATCTAGTTAATATTAATCTGAATATTTTGATTTAATTTCTTTGAAACATGTAGTTCAGGCATCTTGTTTTTAATGATTGTCAATATCTATTTTTATTGTTAATTTCAGTCCAGATCAGATGTGATTTTTAGTACCTCAACAAACTTAAGTATGTAAAGTTATCCTTGAAAACACGGCCGAATAGGTAAGATACAGAACACTGACAGTTTGACTTGAGTTTTACTCATGGCAAATAGCTGGCCGTGGGTCATTTTTGTTGTTGTTCCCTACATGTAACATATATGAACCAGATATCCTTAAAAAATTCTACACCAAGACATACCTCAGTCAGAGGATTGAGGTACAACATCTAAGTTGATAGATATGAACACAGCAGATTTTGAAAAAAATTATTTAACAAATTATTCTGGAATTAAAAAAAATAAAGAATACATTACATTTATTGTAAAGTTATTATTATTATTATTTTAAGTCTGCCAGAAGAATATCTGAGCTTACCAAAAATTATGCTGCAATGCTGCAACATAAAAATTTAAAGAATACGTTAAATTTATTTTGGATAAGTCTGCCAGAAGAATATCTGAGCTTACCAAAAATCATGCTGCAACATAATTCGAATATAGAAATCGATTTGATGCTGCACATTATATAATAATTCTGGTTTCTATATTGTTTGACATTAAAAAGAATGTGTCATTCAAAGACTCAGACAAGTCGTTGAAAATTTAAAATACTTTAATCTTTTAATATTATTTCCTTCTTCAATTTAGTTTATCTCCATTTTTTTTAAAATTAATAATGTTGTGATAAACTTTTTTTATAGGTATACTATAAAAATCAGAATAAAAGTTTTTTTTGTTTACCAAATATATCTGCATATTCGTTTATTACAACCAGGGCCAGCAACAGAATTTAGAGGCGGCACTTTTAAAATTGAGGAAGAAACTGAGGGGATGAATTCAGAAATTGCAGAGTTTGCAGCTTTTGGCATCAGCCTAGCATCAGCTCTGATTATAACTAAAAACTCGAATTTACTCTAAGTTCCTAACAAACTTAAAAACCTAAAACATATTCTGCAATGAGAAAAGTTTGGGAAATGCTGGTATAAAGGATGTAGATGCAAGTAAACATTTTGGAACCCCCAAATAACTTTTCAATGGTAGGAAAGCATGACAGGTTTTCATGGAAAGGGCTTAAGGTTTTAATAACAAAAACAAGAGAAATTAAAAAAATAATAATAAACTTTAATATATTCTTACATGATGATGTTGTACTATTAGTAATATGACAAAAATTTTTATTTTTTGATACTTCATTTTCTAACTCACAAAGTAGCTTATATTATTACAAATAATATGAATTTGCTGTAGGCAAGATAAGGGAAAAATCTTATAGTATCATTCCTTAATATATATATATATATATATATATATATTTATTTATATTTAAAAAAAATTATATTTTGTTTCACGAGTTGAAATACTGCTGAGAAAAGTCTCTCTAATCAATAAACCAAGCTTTTAAATTGCATTTAAGATCCAAAGATGAAAAATTATAAACCTCTTTTGTGTTTCATCTTCAGTTTTTTTTTTCATTTTGGTGAAAATAAGGTTTAACTTGTTGAAATATCAGAGTTCCGAGAAGTACAACCTAAAAAACTGTGCCAGTTGATGAAAACTCTGAAACTTTTATGCCAGTCCACTGTTCTTTATAAAGTTGCAGACAACTTTATAAAAATGTAGTGCTTTTTATAAGAATGCAAGCATCCTTATGCAAAGACGACATAAAGGTCCCAACGATTTATTTCATTACTTGCTTAATTAATTAATCAGTAACTGAAACAAAATTCATACTTGCAAAAGGATATGCACACCTTCATGAGAAAAGCAAGATTAGCATAACAGTGCCGATAGTCAGTTTCAAGTGAGACACTAATCTTCAGTTTGCACATGCTCCTTATGTCACAATACCGTTATGATGATTTCAAACAGTGGCCAACTTGCATAAGGCTGAGGCAATGTTATTTGAACTGGTCCCATTAAATTATTCTTATATTTATTGCATAATTTCAGTATATTTTGGCTTTGCTCTTCATCAAAAGCCTTTTAAGATTAACAACAACTAAAAATCAGTTTAGAAAAGGCTTCAAATACTGCAGATAATTTGTAGTTTTTTAGAAAGACTCTTTAAAGATAATATCTCCCCATTCTTTAAAACTTTTCTTTTTCAATAAGTCTTAGCATATGTTAACAAACTTACAGCTCAATGAATACTCTGATATTATCTTGAGCCTACCCATTCTTTAAAACTTTTCTTTTTCAATAACTATTAGCATATGTTAACAAACTTACAGCTCAATGAATACTCTGATATTATTTTGTGCCTCCCCATTCTTTAAAATTTTTCTTTTTCAATAACTCTTAGCATATGTTAACAAACTTAAGCTCTATGAACACTCTGATATAACTTTGTGCATCACTTATCAGTAGGTTAGTTGTTTCATCCAAAGGAATGGGGTGTGGATTCAAAATTAGCAAAACTGCTGTAGGATGCATGACAAAATTTAATGAAACTTTTACAACCAAGTTTTCTATTTAAATTTTCAAAAAGTCCATCAGATATAAAATATTATGTTATACTTATTTTAATCTTTTCTTTCACTTAATAAAACCAGTCAAATTTGCTATTCTTACTAGCATGGATGCAACAGATAGAGGTGGTATATTGATATGGTATAAGCTATACATGCATACATTTTCCCTGGAGTCGTTCTAAGGGGGAATCCATTTTACACACAGAAAAAACCATAAAAACTCCCATGCATATTACTCATTCTGGGAGATCTGACAGGGGTCAACCAACCTGTTAATAATGATTTTACCACTAGGCTGCTGATAGATCTTAAAAAATTGTTCTAATTCATGTAAAAATTTAAATTTAATGTATAGTTTGCAACATTACTACTTACAGGCATTATGGTGCATAAGTTTATTACATTACATACCAATGGATAATCAATCAGCTAAATCCTTATTATAGGTATTATAAGCATGTGGTTTGGGAACACTTCCTATTTTGAAAAGACGAATTTTAAGTTTCTTATTCAACTGAAAAAAGTAAGATCTCATACCAGTTGCTAATAAGGAGCTTAAATGCAAAAATCAAAACTTAAGTTTATAATGTATTCATGTCATATAATTTATACACACATATTTTATTCTAATATTTTACTTACATTTCCTTCATTTCTTATTAATTTAATGAACACATTTTATTAAAGGAAATATCGTTTTTCATTTTTTGTTTTTTTAATTCTCCTGGCACCAAACATAGCATATTTCTCTATTTTTTAAAATTTTATTGTGAGAATGATGAAAATATCCATTTCATGCCTTGTTTAAATTATACTTTAAAACAGCTTATCCTTCTTTGACATAAGCTTTACAATGAAATTTCCAAGTATAATATATTTCAAATGAATGAAATATATTTTAAAATAATAGACTTAATTTCAGTAACCTAAAAATTCAGTTAATAATTCTTAAAGTAGTAATTACACACAGAGCACATAAATCCAATACAGTTTAATTATCAGTTAATTAAAGCTGAACACAAATTATTTAGGATACAGTGAATTTTTATTCATTTACATTATCAAATATATTAATTTAAATATTCTCATGCAATTAACATATGCAAGCAGACGTTTTATTATAAAAACATGCACATAAGATGCTTAAGAAATATCATTATTGAAGAGAAAAAGCATACTGTCTACATAATTTATGTTGTTAGTTATGAAAAATAATGCTTTAAATGTTACTATTACCAATACTTCTCATAAAAAGCACACAAAAATAAATAAATAAAACAAGAAACTTGGAAGTAAGTTGATTATGGTGATGAATTTTTTAAGGGAAACTGGCTTGTATGCATATTACACATTCATAAAACCATAGAAACCTCAGGAACCAGGTTGCTCTCAGAGAGCTGAATTTGGGATACTGGTCATTTAACCGCTAACTTTGCGTTCTTGACAATGCAGACATAATAAGATTACAAGTATTCTGATTTTTTTTTCAATCAAGATGTCAAAAGCGAATTTATGACTTCAATAATGCTGTCATAAAGGTTTAAATCTATGCATGTTTTTACAGAAAACACACTTTAGAACGCCAAAAGAAAAATTTACATTAAATCTTTAATCTAGCATTAATACATAAAAATGAAAAGCAAAAATGTGGGTAAACTAATTTACGTTACCTTAGGTGTTCGTATCAAATCCATGACACAAAATATCTTTTGTATTTATTAAAATTTTAGGAAGAAATAATTTTGAAGTGAAAACAGACACAAAGGAGAAGAAATAAAAATGAAATTAAATGTTTATGTAATTAGAAGAATAAATTTTACTCCGCATATTTACTGTGCTATGCGGAGAAAAACGCCAACTTGTAAACAAATCGTCTGTTTTCACGACTGCATACAATCAGCTTGGGCTGAGAGTTCCCTGTAGAGATACACCTTCATTTCTTATGCTTCATCAACTATTTATATAAATTATTACTTGTAAAAAAGATAATTCATTGTAAACGCAATTTGAATTTTTGTAGTAATATCATATGGATGTCTTTTTGAGAAATGCATTTCTATTTTATACCTAAATTATTATTATTTTTTTTAAACTGTGACGCCTAGCCACAAATAATTTTAAAAAGAAAAGTATTCATTTATGAACTGGAACTACTACTTTAATGTTCATGAGTGTTTACTTCAGATTCAAATACGTATGTAGTGTAAATAAAGTAAGGTGAGGTCGGTATTTCAGTAAAGTAAGCGTATTATTTTCTAATTTTGTGTAAAATCTGACACATTAAATAAAGTTATATTCTTTTAATCACTTCTTCTGACTTCACAATCTTACGAGATATATTATCAAAATTTAAAAGTGAATGAAATACATGCTTTATATTCTTCAAGTTTAAGCAATTGATAATATACCGTTTAAGTTTCTTTTTATTTAAAGAATTCTTTTAGCTCCGTTAAATATGAAAAATGTGATATTTTGTGCATTAAGATAACTGAAAATTAAAATCGAAATATTTTATGTCAAAGCATATGCTGTTAAATTAATTTTAGCGGTATTGCTTTATTTTCTCTCAGAATTCACCTGATTAATTTTATCTTAATTTTTGTTGGTGCTTGTATTAGCTTATATTTTTGTATTCAATATCGTTATAGGAAATGCTTGGTTATGATTTAATTAAACTATTCAGGTTCCCACTAGTCGCCGAATAGATTGCTTCCGAACAGCATAGCTACTATAGGCACTGTTTGGTTTCATAAATACTGATCATTACCCTTAGGATTCTGTGGAAACATTAACCCCATACGGATAGCTTTGTATTTGTTCTCATGCCCTATAGTTCACGTGTAGGAAAATAAAATGTCACATTGCTGTTGTATGTGTCAATTATCTCTGATGTGGAATTTCAGGAGAAAAGACCAACAGTTCTATTCAAAGTTTTAAAAAGACATGAAAATGAAATATGTTCATTTAAAATTGCATAAATTAAAATTTTAAAAATCTGTATGGTTATAAATGTAACCATACAGATTTTTAAAATAAATTTAAGTAATAATTTTACTGTGTATTCAAGCACATAAATATTGCAGTGAAAGTATTAATTCTTGCTCAAAATATATATATCATTCAGTATATTAATTACATCATTATAATACATATTTATATTGCTAATGCATGTTTTCAAATATTTGTTTATTTAGCAATACTGTACAATTGTCAGCCTCATTGAAAATCTCTAAAACACCTTTTAGTGATCTTTTCTTCTAAACAATGACAGAATTTTGCAATGATTCTTCTCTTAAAAATTTGTTCTTAGATAAAATTAAATTCGATTGTCATTAATTTCGATGTAGAAACACAGGAAAAATATAAATTTATTATTTGAACAAACCTTTAATAAAGTCACTCATATCCTTAGTTTGTTGCATTATTTACAATACATGCTTAAGCAAAATATATAGACAAATTTTATTTCTTTCATTTTAAGAATTTTTTTTTTTTTTTTTTGTAAAATTTGTTACTTCCCATTATTAATTCTACTTCAGAGAAGTGCTAAAAATTAATTTTTCATCAAATAAAATTTTTCTGACAATCATTATGCATGTCTTTCTAAGTAATGCCAAGCTTTGATAGTTGTTTACAGGTAAGTAAGAAAACCTATGAATTAGCAGGTCACAAAGTGATTTCATGATAATTAGGAGCAAAGAGGAGGATAAATTACTATATATAATTCTACCTCATATGAACTTATAAATGGTTTATACATAAAAGAATGCTTTTTCAAAATTATAATAATTTAAATCATTTGCACTTTTAAAGGAGCTATATCAAGCAAGCTAATTACCATTTAGGCTGATCTTTGGAATATGGTAACTGGTAGTTTGGCGAGATTTTGGAGGCGATGAAGGTTACTACCTAGGACTTTGGTAATCATGTGAGAAGTACCCAGTTCCGATTACGCATTATTTTGTGTGAGGGAAATGAGAGATCATGAGATATATCATGTGACATTAATGGACGAATTACAGTTCTTTAATCGGAAAAGGGGGGGAATTTGGAAAACTGTAGTACTATATTATTTTGCATTAAGCTTCATTGTGTGTTGTGTGATATAGTGTTGATTAATTGTCAGATTGCATGGCACTATGTAAAGTGAATTCTAAATTTTTAATGCGTTTATCTGTGGTTTGCTGAAAGTAGTTTGAGTACGGGTGAAATTTTATTAATTTCTTATTACTGGGTGAATAGACTGCCAGTTGACTACTGGATTTCGGATTTAGAAATTAGCAGTAGTACTGCAGCCGATTGGAACTCTTTCTGTAGAAGTGTGTGTGCCACGTAATGAAGATTCTAAAGATTAGGTAAGTTAGTATTTTTAATCATTTGAGGATATTATTTTTATGCATTGTTCTAAATGTAAGGAGTAAATAAATTAATATGGTATTATTAGAAAATTGTTATTAGCAATGATTTAGTTTAAAGTAATTAGGATTGTAATCTAATTTTTATTAATTTAATGTATGTGCTTATTTATATTTTAAGTAGTGTTTTTTAATTTAATGATCGTGATTTTGTGAGTTATATGTTTGTAGTATTTTGGAATACATTTGACTAGAATACGTTGAGTATTTTCATGCATTTTCGTCAAATTTCTAATTTATGACAAAAAAGCAGTGTACATGGATATAGTGAAGAGTGTGCGCAATGCCATTTTCGTGTAATTCTGGGATTTTTTTTAAGTAAAAATAAGTCGACATGTACATGGTGATATTTTAATTAAATGATAGTTATTTTGGTATATGTTTCAGTTGAAGTAAACGTGTATGGAAATAATTTAAATATTTGACACTAAGTATTTGTAACCATTTGTAACGTTTGCGGTATGAATTCGTTGGTGATGTTTATAATATAATAGATAATTTAGAGGTAAAAGTTTTTGGATATTTTATTTATTTTATACGTGGAAATATTGATCCTTGGAAAGGGTATGTACTTTTTCGTGATCAGGTAATTTCATATATGTGCTTTTTAGCGAGTTTAAAGATTCATAGATTTTTTTTTTTGAATTTTCGTGCAAATTTTTGTAATTTATGAGAAAATAGCAGTGTAGATGGATAAAGTTAAGAGTGTGTGCAATGCCATTTTTGTGCAATTCTGGGATGTTTTTTTAAGTAAAAATAAGTCGACGTGTAAATGGTTTATGTGTATGTGCTATTCTGAAAAACGCGGCAAGGAGTTTGCGATTCTGCACTTTTTCCCAATTTTGCAGTTAATATTTGTCATGATTAAGCAGTTTTGTTACATAAAATTTCTAGCATAAGTGTAATTCGGCTAGTAGATTGTTGGAAAAAGTGTTCAGTAAATAAAAAGAAAAGAAACATGTCTTTACTTCGTGAAGACAAAATGGCGGCGAATAAAATAGAGGGTTGCTTTAGCAGAGTTGGTCGCCAAATTTTCGCTAAAAAATCGCCAAGTTACCATAATCCAAAGATCAACCAAAATTGGGGTTATAAATTTAAGTAATAATTTACGGTACTTGCGTATTATCGCAACCAGGTTGGCGTGATTTGTAAGTTTGAGTAAAAAAGTATGAATAGAAAGAAAATGTTATTTATTACAGATAATTTTTAATACAGTTTTTTATATTATTTTGTTTTAAAATATAAAATAGCAATTAAACCCTTCCGGTTTTGAATTTGAATAAGTTGCAGAATTATTTTTTCGGCGGAAATCTTTTGGCTATTGCTTTTAGCACTGATTGAAAACCATCTTCGCCATTAACAGCTTGAGCTTGGCGCCATATAAATTCGATAAGGTATGAGTCAAAATGATGATGGGCTGTTCCTCTCTGTTTTTTGTTGTGCCATTTGGCTGAGCCCCACATGCGCTCTACATGTTGTGTGTGAACACCCGTGTTGGGACGCACAAAGTTATATTTGAGATTAACAGTTCCATGCAGAAATCCAGCATTTTAGAACTCACTTGTATTGTATCCTTTCCAGCAATCCGAATAAATGATGCTTTCTTCCTTGATATTTTTGCAAATTTTTTCCATGAGGGTAACGGCGCTTCTGTTACGTACAGTAACCAAAAACGTCTCTTTCTTTTCTCGGCAAATTCCGCTGAAAACCCATTGCTGTGGTAGTGTTATTGTTTCTTTTTAGAAATAAACTTTTGTCTAAACACATAGGGTTGCCGTAAGTAGGGTCGCCAAATTTGGCGATTTATGCAAATTTTGGCCTGGTTGCGTTAATATGCAAGTACCTAATTTACTTATTTTCTGATGGTTACCAAGTTGGAAATTTTTTTTTGTCAGTAATCATAGACAAGCATATTTGATAGTTTATCACTTGTATTCTGTTGATATATTTAATTGCTATTAAATTTTACTGTGCATTCAACCACATAAATATTGCAGTGAAAGTGTTATTTCTTTTTCAATATATATATATGTTATTCTGTATATTAATTACATCATTATAATACATATTTATATTGCGGATGCATGTTTTCAAATATTTGCTTATTTAGCAATACTGTACAATTGTCAGCCTCATTGAAAATCTTTAAAACACCTTTTAGTGATCTTTCTTTCAAACAATCACAGCATTTTGCAATGATTAGCAGTTTAACGACTATATAGAGTGTTGTTATTAACAAGAAAATGCTCAATTCTGTATATTAGCACTTTTTGTTCAATAATTATTCATGAAGTTTGAAACATTTTTTTTTTTTTTTTTTCCCCCATACTCAGTTTTCAGATTTCCTTGAATTCAAACTGAAAGAAAAACACAACAATGTAAAATTTAAAATTAGAGGAAAAGCAAATTTAGTTTGGTATAAATTTTGAGTAAAACCTCATCAGTTCTGAGGGCAATCAGAGCTGGACCTCTCTTCATCAGGAGTATTAAAAAAAAAAAAAAAAATGCAGGTTAAATTTATGACTTTTTGGAAAGTGACATTTCATATTAAATCATAGTTTTATCCTTGAGAAAAAGAAATATATGTTTTATTTCAGTATTTATTTCTTACTTTGATTTACTTTAGCATTTAAAAATAAAACACAGTTTGATATTTAAAAATATATAAAGTTTGATATTTAAATATGCTAGTCCAGCTCGCAAGTCTGCAGTCTGGCCATTCTGTTTCATGAAGGAATATGTAAATATATATATATCTGCGTGTGTTTTAATACAATCAAAAGTTGTTAATCCGGACTCGTCGGGACTTGGGCGATTCCGGATTATCGATTTTTCCGGATTATAGATCATCAGTTTAAATCTGGTAAGATGGCATGCAGAAATTATAAAATTAAAAATATGAAACTGTAATTTATGAAATAAAGAGCAATTATGATCTAAAGGGTATCAAAATTTATAAAAAAAAAAGCTTAATAATTATTTGTTTACTTTATTAAACATTCTTTCAATGTAAGTTGTTTAAGTTGCTTTTATTTATGTGATAATACTTTCTCTTTAATTCTATAAGCAGACATAATTTCTTGTTCAGTTACAAAGTTCCGCTGTTCAAGTTCTATAATTGCTGTGTCGAGAATACCGACTAATTTGTCAATCGAAATTTTTTCGTTTTCAATTACCTCTGTGTGACTTTCTTCACTATCGGAAGCAAATTAGGTACTTACGTATTATCGCAACCAGGTTGGCACGATTTGTAAGTTTGAGTAAAAAAGTATGAATAGAAAGAAAATGTACATTTATTAATTACAGATAATTTTTAATACAGTTTTTTATATTATTTTGTTTTAAAATATAAAATAGCAATTAAACCCTTCCGGTTTCGAATTTGAATAAGTTGCAGAATTATTTTTTCGGCGGAAATCTTTTGGCTATTTGCTTTCTTTCTTTTTCATCCATTTCAAGGGCACGTATCTCCCGCATGTAATTATTCCAATCTATAACAGTTTTGTCAGCAATTCCCAACTCTTCTGCACAAAATTTAATTGAGGTTAACTCTTTACACCAACAATAAATGAAGCGCACCGCTGTCACAAATGAAATTCGGCTACCTTTAAACCAATCGGTTCTCACACCCAAATGTTGATTGCACTCTTCGACGTTACATTTCTAGAAGATTTGCTTTCTAAAATACAGTTTCATTTTATGAGAATTTTTACAAGTACGTTCGTTCGGTATAATTCCATATCCCTGCAACAATTCAACAGATCTTTTTCACTTGCAGGCAGATCTCAAATACCCATAGTTAAAGTATTTCAGGGCATTCAATCTAACGAGTAAGAAAAATAATTTCTTTACGAAAAACTACATATAACACGTAGGGTTGCCATAAGTAGGGTCGCCAAATTTGGCGATTTATGCGAATTTTGGCCTGGTTGCATTAATACGTAAGTACCGCGAATTACAATGACGAGGAATTTGATTTAAATCATATCAAAGACGGAGTACTCCGAGATGAAATACTACATTTAGTAAGGAATTATAAGCCAAATAAAATAAAAACATCTGCCCTAAAGATAAGGATAGGGCTTACAGATCGACTTCCAATTCATTCCCCCCCCCTCGCCGCAGAGCAGCATGAAATTGATAAACGGATTTCGGAATGGTTAGAGAAAGAAAGGATATGCTTTATCCATTTTTTGCAGCAATTCCACTTTTTGTTTGATGGACATCGGAACATACTTTCGCTTTGTAGATCCTTTGGGAGCTCCAGCATCAGAAATTCTAATTGACATAATCGAAAGTTCAAGTGTACTTTTATAAAATTGCTCTAACAGTCTGCAAAAAATAATAAGCCGGATCCAATTCGACGATTAAGGAACAATGCAATCTGCAACATTAACTGATTTAGATAATTTTAGCTCATACCATCCGTTATACATGAAATGCGCATGCATTATACATTAAACACGTATTATGCACATGCGCACATGCATATGCGCAGCTGTAAAGGTTTTGCGCGCATGCGTCAACGCGATGCATACGCAGAAAGTTTGTAGCTTTGAGGTCCGAATTAACGACTTTTGGCTGTATATATTTTTAAAAACAAAAACTTATACTTAGCAGTAAATTTCAATACGATACAGAAGTTTGAAGTTTGTTACTAAGCTTAAAAATGCTTAGAATACAAGTAATAACTTTTTTTAATATTTATGTTTATATTAACCTGGACTTAGCACTTAAGAGATGAAATCAAATAATATAATTATATTTACTAGTTAAGCACACAAGGACTGCCAAAGGATAGCATCAAGCAGCCTCTGTTTATTAGTATTTTTTCATTCAGAAAGAAGTATGTGCAATAATACCCCATTACTTGTGGAGCCAAGCAATACATTCCAGGAAAGGAGTAAATAACCAGTTACTGTAACTGCACGGAAAAGTGTATGTTTCATTTATATGCTTGCCATTTTAAATTAATTCAAATATATGAATGTCAAGTTCCTAACAAATGTACTAAACTCAGTTTCCTTTACAATTTGATATAAGTAAAACTTGTGTGTTACTTTATGTAATATGCTTTGCTTTTTTAAAATTGTTTTAGTGATATAAAATAAATAATTAAACCAAATAATCATTAGAATTTAAAAAAAGTTATGCTTAGTATTACTTGTTTCATTTTAGATTCTGTTTCTGAACAAAATAAATTGACTGCATGGAAAGCTTTGTGATTTTTTTTTTCACTGAGCAGTGTAAATATGAAACTGCCCATAAAAATTGTTGCAAAGCAGACAGCTATTGTCTGTTCCCCTGTGTTTGTTTAAATGAAACAAACTAATAGTTTAACTAACAAATAGTTAAACAAACTAATAGTTATTAGTAAACTAATAGTTATTAGTAAACTAATAGTTAAGAGCAATTTGTGTATATTGTTTTTCTGTGCGTGCACCTGTATCTGTCCTTTTTCATGAGGCCTGTTTTCTGTTTATTGGAGGGATATAGTATTTTGATCTCTTAATTACTTTAACTGAAAATAATTCTGATCTCTAGATCATTAAAATAGTATTAAGAACAAAAGTAATCTGTTAAACAAAATGAGTTCAGTCTCTGCTTAGCTGTTAATAAATAGCTAAAGAAGATATTACCATTTAGCAAGCTGATATTTTATGTAATCTAAGTATTCACTGAGGAATGGAAGATTGTAACTTACTAATAATCATTCAGTATTTTAAATAATGACATTTTCTAATTATTATTTTACTATCTGTTATGTAATTTTGCTATTTTTTGCCTTCAATATTTCAGAATGACTGGAAAACAAATGTCTTAATTAAAGCAGGATAATTTCTAATCATCTGCATTATTAAAGCAGGATAATTTCTAATCATCTGCATTTTTAGCAAAAAGCTAGCAGCTTATTTGTGACTTTACAAAAAATGGTATTCTCTTTGCATTACACTACTACTTCATGACGAAATTCTAAATTTTTCATGAAGTCACCAAGTTAATGCACTAGATGGGTTTAGGAAAAACGCCCGCAGGAATAATGCTCACAGGAATAAAAGCCCACATGGAAATATGCCCATATACGAAAAAGCTCACATGGAAAAATGCTCACTTAGAAATATGCTTGTACGGAAAAAAGCTCACACAGAAGTATGCTCACATGGAAATAATTCACATAGAAATATCCCTACATTAATGAATCAATAATTAATCGATTTGAACATCGTACCCCTACTTGAATTTTCTAAAGAAAAATTATTTAAATTTCCAAAACATCTATGGTTTATATTTCAAAAACTATATAACTTATGTGTAGATTCAGTTGCTACATAAGATTTACAAATGGGCCATTTTGAATTAAAAGGAGAGGAGAAAGGAAGTAAACATGAAACAGAATTATACAGTAAAAAAATATTATAATTTTAATTGTTAAAAAATAATAAATATAAGTTACACATTTTTTAATATAAACGTTTAGAAGAATAATGAATAGTGAATGAGAATTTGGAATGATTATTTTATTTAAATTACATAAAATATTTAATTTTATCATCGATTTCATCATAGTTTCTTACATGATTAACGATTACCAAACGTAAGTTTTTCATGTTTTCTTTTTTTTACTTCACAGTACATCCTGTATTTACATTAGCTAATAACAAACGTAGAGAGGATAAACCTTTTTTCAGTTTGTCAAATAAAAATCAGATACTGGGATGGCAGATATTAAATAATGAATTTAGCGTGTTATGAGAGCCTTCGCAACAATTTGTGGTTTTAGGAGATTTTTCGAAGGCTACTTCATAATGTTCAACTGAGAGCCATCATCAAAGTGCCTAAAAATGTTAATTTTATTTCTAAACTTTTAAATTTCTGCAGAAATTTTACAATGTTTTTGGCTCAAGACTTGAATAATTACCTTCAAACATCAATTTCTATAGATACACATCAAAAGTAGGCAGAAATAGAGTAAAGAAACAAAAATTATTTATTAGCAGTTACAGGAAAAAAATGTCGTACAGGGTCAGTGGTATAAAATATTACAGTACATGCAAAATTTTACTACAGTTTTTCCTGCTTTTATTTATCGCCCCTGAAAAGGTTAATGTGGGCATTTGTCCATGTGAACATATTTCATGTGAGCATTTTTCCATGTGAGCTTTTTTCTATGTGGGCATATTTCCTTGTGGGCTTTTTTCCTGTGAGCATTTTTCCTGTGGGCATTTTTCCGGTCACCGCACTAGACGCACAAGTTTCATAACGGTGGTACGTTAAAAATTTTGCAAAAGAGCAATCGATGATAAAAAAAATGAAAATCAAAAGATATGGTAATAAAACACTTCCCTTTTTTGAAAAATACTCCTTTAATTTTTTGGCAGTGTTGTTCTTCCTATGTACATTCTGATCTGTTTTCACTTTAAGGGGGGAAAAAAGGAGACCTTGACATTGTGCACTCATATGTGCTTATCTGGATTAGTTAGAAGGTGTTTTAGCCAGTTTATTACATAACAAGGTGTATCCAAAATGTAGTACTGCTATGGTAATATAAAAGAAGGAAAGAAATTAGTTGAACAAAGCCATTTTTATTTTGAAACTGCATGCATTGGACTGTAATTCCACATAGGCTCTCGTGATGCTCACATAGACACTCGTGAGAAGTATACTGGAAGAAGGGACACATTTTTATACACAACCTGTCATGTACATCTCTCACCTCTCTATTGGTTAAAGGCCGGAGCAGCAAGGAGCTGTGAAAGTGTCCTGTTTTGAGTCAGTTGCTACAGAAATTTCATACATGTTGAAATTTGTGTTGAGATAATGGCTATGCATACATTTATTTGGGCTGCTGAAATGTACTTGAATATCAGAAATCGGCTATTAAACTGTACTAAAAAATACTTGGCCATATAAATTAACTGTCAAATCATAGAAATGCAAGGTTCTGCCATGTAACAGTGATTTAATAATATCAGAAATTCAAGAGTGGAAGAACCATTACTCACTAGGAAGAACTTCTGGGCAATTATCTGCCATTACAGGGGAATTATTATGTAACATGGTTGATTTGTACAGTACATGTAATCCTGAATATCACTGATAATTTCCAGCACAGTTTCCATGCATGGCATGTTATCAAATCAAGTTTTCTCACCAAACACAAAAATACTAAGCAGAAAGTAACCACAGTGTTCTAAGTGAGACACAGTTCGTGTCCATTTCTGATCAAATTTGTGTACCATATGAACACATACAGACACTGTGAAGTATTGTGAAATACTGAAACAACTGAGAAGAGTCATTTGAAATAAGGGGAGAGGCCTCTTGTATGATGATGTATGCATGCTTCTGAACAATATCTGCCATTTATCACTATAACCACATAACAACTACTTCAAAACTTTTGATAAAAGTTTTTAAAAGCACCTGATCTACTCCAAACCTTGCCTTTGACCAGCAATAACATTTTCTTTAATTTTTTTTAATTGTCAGTAGAAAGGACTTTGTTGTTAACAGAAAGTTTTCAGATTTTAACTGTATTTCTCAAAAGATATTTCAGATGTATAACATGTGGGTGTCTCAGTTTGAAAAATATTTAATTGTCATAAATGATTACCCAGAATAATAGCCTGAGGTGTGTGTTTTCAGAATGTAAAGATTTTTCACTTATATTTACTCAAAAATAAGGCATCCATATATTTTAGGATAAATTAAAAAAACAAATGAAATGGGTGGATATTTATTTCATCTTGCAAATTCTGAAAAAGAGAATCTTGAAAATTTTTTTATTTCTAATTCTAGACTTTTTAATTATTGCAATAATTAAAAATGATTGCGTTTAGTCATATTTTTATATCTGTTTTCAACTTTCTGTCATATGCTTTAATTCTTTTCATACATTGTATGAATAATATATGTATGCTTTATATATTAAAAAAATGTCATAATTTTTCAGATGTCCACCCATGTTTTGAAACCTCCGAAATTGAGACGATATCATATTTTAGAAAGCATCAGCTCTAAAACATTCATTCCACGGGAATATCAGGTAAATTTTACATCATGTTAATCATGGTATATATAATAATGTTTTTAAATATTATAGTTTTTAAAACGGATAGGCATGTAATTTCACCAATTTATTATATATTTCTTGATTTAGATAGCAGTTGGAATAAGCCTAGTTTTGTACAGAAATATATACATACATACTTCATAGAGTTTTTATTTATTTATTTATTATAACTTTAAATGATTAAAATATTTTAATACTAAAACAGCTATTTAAATTCATTATATGTTGCAGCACCTATATAATTTTATGCCATTTGTCCTTTTTGTAGGAGCTACAGCTAGAATTTTACATGCTCACTGAATTTTAATGTTAAACAGTTATTTATGTATTTAACTACGTATGAAATTTGTTTACTATTTTAATCAAACTTAATATTCACTTTGATTCATTGTTTTTTTCTTTAGAATTTTGCATTCTTAGTTTTTAAACCTGAGAAGTATATCTTTTTAAATCAGAAAATTATTGCTTTGCTGACACACTGGAGCTACATACAGTAGTACCTAAATTTACAAACTGTTTAATGTGAAAATCTTTTTAGATTTGAACTTATTTTTACATCCCATATTGGTGTCTGAATACATTATTCTTGAGATACAAATGTTTTTCATATTCCATTTTTGCTTCTTGATTCAAAATAATTCTCATCATATGAACTGTTACTATATGGATTTGTAAAGTGTTTTGTATAGGTTTCATAAATAATATATATCTGAATTATTTCTACAAAATGTATATGTAGCTAATATTAAATAATTCGTAGATGATATTTAATCATCTATGAATGATAAAGATCACTTGTATATGATATTTAAAGATCTATGTAATAATTACTAATTAAATTAAAAAAATTACTGATTTTAACCCTGAAAATGCCAAAATCTGACTTGAAAGTAGATAGTCTATACGGCTGGCTTTTATCATATAAATTGTGGAATTGGTCACAGTATCATGCCTTGACTGTACTTTAATATCTCACTATTAAACTTTCTCTAGTGTATATTGTAATTTATATGTTATGTGACAAACATTATTTGAAGCTTATGTTTTATTTGTTAAAGAAACAATCTTCGTAAAGATTAGTTTTTTTATGTACTTTGTGTACTGTTTGCATTTTTTTCCAGTTAAAAAGCCACATTTTAAAATTTATGTTTTTGCTAACAAGTCATAATATTAACTCTTGCAAGCAATTTTTGTTTTAGGTTAAAGCTGTTTTCAGTTATGTTATCTTTTTAAAATCTTATTGTCTCATTTGTATTCATCATCATTATTATTTTTTTTTAATGGATATGAAATGTGTTTCACAGCTAGTTTCTTGGAATTGTTTTTCTCCTAAAATATATTCCTAAAATAATATATAAAAATAGTCGTATTTCCACTTCTGTATTAAAATTCTCTTTGCCGATCATCAGGGTGATAAATTATCATTCTGGTAGTCTATTTTGTTATATTCCCTGCCTTCGTTACTTTTGATTTTTATACTAGTATTAATATTTTAAATTATAATACTATTAATGTTTGGTGAAAGCAGAAATGCATGGATGATTAGTGGGAACTGGGGTTTTCCTGGAGCCTTAAAAAGCCAGTGTCTTCTAAGATTATGGGTTTCATTGTTGTCCCTTTTTTAAAATAGTCTTTTAGTTAAGCATCATCTCACTAATCAATACTGTATTTTCAGCATGGGATCAAAGAGCTGAGAAGGGAGCCTATCATAATAAAAATTAATAGAGAAATTGCCGAAAAATATGAGAAATGAGTTAAGCAGATTGATCTAGGAAAGCAATGGTACTTTTCCAATTTACTGTAGCTGTAAATATCTGAAAAACAGATTTTTCAGCAGAAGTAAAGTTAGACTAGAAGAGAAACACGCTAATGTGACAATCAAAATCGTAAAAACAACCTTGTATTTAGCGTAAGTATAATGTAACCTCAACACTTCAGTGTTTCATTATATAGAAGTAAAGTTATAAAAGAACTGGAAGCTATCTAAAATAAAAATATGTAATTGAATGTAAATGGTGTATTTCAAAACTTAATTTCTTTAAAAGCTGAGACTACTTGCCGATATATATAGAGCTTGCCATCTACTAATACGGTCAAAAGTCGTTAATCCGGACTCGTCGGGACTTCGGCGATTCCGGATTATAGATCATCAGCTTAAATCTCGTAAGATGGCATGCAGAAATTCTAAAATTAAAAATATGAAACTGTAATTTATGAAATAAAGAACAATTATGATCTAAAGGGTATCAAAATTTACAAAAAAAAAAAAAAAAAAAAAAAGCTTAATATTTATTTGTTTATTTTATTAAACATTTCTTTCAATGTAAGTTGTTTAAGTTGCTTCGTTTTATGTGATAATACTTTCTCTTTAATTCTATAAACAGACATAATTTCTTGTTCAGTTACAAAGTTCCGCTTTTTAAGTCCTATAATTGCTGTGCCGAGAATACCGACTAACTTGTCAATCGAAATTTTTTCGTTTTCACTAACCTCTCTGTCACATTCTTCATGTCTTTATCCATTTTTTGCAGCAATTCCACTTTTTGTTTGTTGGACATCGAAACATACTTTCGTTTTGTAGATCCTTTGGAAGTTCCAGCATCGGAAATTCTATTTGACATAATCGAAAGTTCAAGTTTACTTTTATAAAATTGCTCTTACAGTCTGCCAAAAATAATAAGCGGGATCCAATTTGAAGATTAAGGAATAACGCAATCATTAACATTAACTGAAATAGATAATTAGATAATTTTAGCTTACACCGTCCGTTATACATTAAACGCGCAGGCGAAAATGTATTCTGCACTTGCGCACACGCATATGCGCAGTAGTCAAGGTCTTATGCGCACTCGTAAAACGCCTGTGCGCATGTGCCAACGCGGCGCATGCGCAGAAAGTTTTTAGCTTTGAGGTCCGGATTATAGATCATTACGGATTATGGGTGTTCGAATTAACGACTTTTGACTGTAGTAGTAAACATTTAGGTGAAAATTTTCAAGCTTAGAAATGGTATTCATAGCAATATCAAACAGGGAGTAGATGTTGGTTTATACAAATTAGCTGCCAAAATGTGCATTAAGATAATATTTGAAATTCCAGAAACTGATGAAGTTGGAAGATTATGGATTAAAATAATTTTTAACTGTGATGAGACTGGTCTTTTATGCGGGTGATGTTTAAAAAACGATTTATCGCTAAGGAGGTAGTGGCTTTGTTGGAGTACAAGCCTGTGAAGCATACATTCACTTTACTTTTTTATGTTAATGCCATTGACAATTTAAAGGTAAAACTTTCGTTAGTTTATCACTTTAAAAATTCTTTAGTCTTTGAAAAACAGAATTTTAATACGCTTAAACTTGATGTAAGGTGGAAAGCTAACAAAAAAGTTCGGGTAAGTAGGCAGTTCTTCTCTGAATAGTTGGCAAAAGTCTTTGCTTCCACGCAAAGCAAGAAAAAGGTCTATAGGAAAATAAGGTTCTACAAGAAAAGAGTATACCTTAGAAAGCTCGCCTTATAATGAATAATGCTTTTGCACATCCACTTCAAATGGCAGAAAATTTGGATAAGAGTTCAAATTCATCAAAATGAAGTTCTTGTCTCCTAACACTGCATTTTTCGTACAATCAGTGGCTGAAAATATCATTGTCAATTTTAAAATACTTTATACAAAACTGTTTTCCAGTTTTTTTTTTGGGGGGGGATACCAGTGACATGTAGTTAACCATCAAGGAATTTTGGAAGAACTATTTCACTGTTTCAATATTAAAACAGAAGAGAAACATGCCAAAGCGAAATATAAAATTAGCAAAGCAACAGCCTTATGTTTGGCATAGATTTAGTCTAGAACTTAATCGATTTTGAAAACAGATTTCTTTGTTCCTGATGAAGAAAGACCTGTACCTATTTGCGCTTAAAATTGATTAAGTTCTTGACTAAATGTATGCCAGACATAAGGTTGTTGGTTTGCTAATTTTGTATTTCAATATTCCTTATTATTTGCATCTTATTAGTCAACCCTAGGAAGAAACATAGCTTTGAAAAAGCTGATTTTAGCTGGCACTACTGTGTACCAGCTGTTAACTGTGTGCTAGTCCTACTGTGCTTTGATGTAATTAAACCCGTCTCTCTTCTCCCAACTAGCAGGCAGGGCTGAGATATTATCTGCCATTCAGGCAAATAGCCCTTATGGCTTTCCCGTATTCAAATAGCCTAACCTAGGAACGCAAGAGCTGACTGTCCCATGGGTATCCAACTAAAAACCTTGGATTACCCATTCACGTTTTAGTGAGAGTAATGGAAGTCTTTGAAACCTATACAAAAAAAATATCTTGTTAGTGAAACTCTGCTTCTGCTTGATAATGTCTCTGATCACCCCCTACATGTATTCTGTAGATCTAGTACCTGCTTCTCATTTTAACTTTTCTGTTTCATCTGTTTGATCAACAGGTGACTGACAACTTTAAAAAAAAAAAAAAAAAAAAAAAAAACTTTGCACAAGAGCACAAGGTACTTTGGAACCTGCCAGTTTTCATCTGACATAACTGTTAAAAACACACACAGGGTTCGTACGGTCCTTGAGTCCTTAAAAGTCCTTAGACTTTTTTGAATTGATTTTTGATCCTTAAAAGTCCTTAATTTTGGCCAAAATCAGCAGAAGGTCCTTAATTTTCAATTAATGAATGAAATTTCTGTCTGTTTTTACGACTGCCATTTTGAGTGTAAATTAGCATTTTGGAGGAATACATTTAGCGATTCACTACCGTATATATGGTTATCTTTTGAATGGGTTCATGAATTTTAATTTATTTCTATTTCTAATATAAATCATGGGATACTCGAGTTTCTAAGCAAGAAGTGAAACATAAGCATTTTGAAATTAATTTTTTCTAATAAAGAGCTCTTAAATAACTTTTCGCTTTTGGGGATGTGAATTTTTTTATTAAACGGTTCTAAATTTGGCGACTTTTCAACATTTTGGTGATTTTAAGATTGTTTTCCATAGAAACTTTTTAATTCTGAGATCTGAGAATTTTTTGATGATTTTTTTAAAACATCATAACATTGATTAATTTCATTAAAATAAAGGTATTAATATATTGAAATTATATTTAAAAAATAACATTAAATAAAACATTTTTATTTTTCGCTGTCATATTATAAAGTTTCATTTTGGCAACTTATTAATATACAATATTTTGAATCTGAAAAATAAACAAGGTATAATGCTATAAAGCACAATTTACGAAACAGCTCTTAGCAAAAGCAAAATTAGCTATGTAATTAATTAAAAATGTCTTCTTTTTAATTTTTTCATAGTAAGAATTTTTTCTATGTAATTAATTGTCTCAGAATATTCAAAATTCTCAGAATATGCATCTGTTTTCTCTATAAAATTAATTTTACACTTTTTCCTCCTTTTTTTCCCAAAATATTTCTGCCTTTTTGCTGTTACAGAATTGGTAGGGATAATTTTTCTTTAGGATTTTAGACATTGCAGCTTGGAAAGTTTAGAAGGATTTGAAGGCAAGATATATAGACCCATGATTCTAGAAAATTCAAGAAATAGGTGACAAAATGAAAAATATTTCCATGGCATCAACACTTAATGGATGTATTTTACGGAAAGTTTACAATGAATTAATTTTTGGAGAATTTCTAGAAGAACAATGAAAACATAATATTTCAATGTTTTTACTTATGATACTAGAATCTTAACATGGTTATCTTCCCTTTATTTTCTCTACTTTTTCATTAGATACAAGCTCGGAAAATATCAAAAATGCTTCTAATCTTATCACATGGGCAGGCAATTATAGAAAGGAATTTTTTATTAATAAAGAAATTAAAAATTTACAATTTAAAAGGTTCATCTAATATGTCTTAATGCATCATACACATAGCTGGAAATAGACATTTTCTCACCTGATGCAATCTCTGTGGATCCTAAAGTCTGCTGTCTAGTACCTTTTTAAATTGTGCTTCCAATGCCTGTCTAAATTCTAAAAGTTTTGCCATTTCTAGAATTTGTTCTTCGGTGTGTCACTAAATTCTAAAAATTCTACCACATCAGCTCTGTAACCAGACTTTACCATATATATTCCATATTTCTTCTAAATGTTCATATTACTAAAATAAAATTAGCCACATTTTCTGAACGTTCTAAATGCATTTAGTGTTTTTTAGAATAAAAGAAATCCTTAATTAAATCCAAAAATTCTAAAATGTAAAGGAAACATGTTGAAGAAAGAAACTGCATACATAAAGAAAATTATTCTTCAAAGATATGTGCAGTTATTATTAAGTAAATTACCCAATTGTTTATGATTTCAGCTTTTACTGTAATTTCCCATTTCTATTTCCTCATTTGATTAAATTAAAATTAAATTTTATAATCTTTGACCACTAGTCCACATTATTAGTTTGAATTTGACTGTTCTTGTTTAATTACGTCTCCTTGAGCTGTAATTGATTTTGTTAGCATCAAAACATGCCTTTATGTTCTAAGTTCTTTTTAAATAAGAGGCTTGTTTAAGCCTTTGTCTGATATTGTAGTTATTTTCAGACATAGCAATAATATGCTTCACGTCTGTCGGGAGTTTTGGACTATATAACTTTTACCAGATCAAGTAAACCCTCATAGGTACATTGTGGAGAGGTTGACAAGTTAGGAAATAAAGCACACAGAAACTAGCGAGAGCATTTTTTTTTTTTTGCATATTGAGACAAATCTCTAATTGTTAGAAAAGATGCTTAAAGTGAAGGAAATCGATATAAACTAGCCAAAATGTCTGGGAAGGCTTCCAATTAAAATGACGGATAAATATTTTGTTGAGTATTGTTATTACAAAACATAAATGTTTTGTTGTTTTGTAGCTTTTAGTGTGTAATTATCCTAATAGTGTTTAAGAATCAGTGTCATAAATTACATGTATTTTAAACTGTGAAATTTTATTAGATTTTGATTTTAATAGGGCTTTTTAAAAATATTGTTAAAAAATAAAATTTAATAGTGGCCATGTAAATACATAATGACTAAGGTTATCAAACTACCTAATTTAATTATTTATAACTCACTACTTACCCTTAAAAATTATCTCTGTATGTTATTTCCATTCATTAATACTCACTGTGGTCACAAGATAAAATACAAAAATGTAAAAATTCAAGAAAAACGTATTCTTTGCATCTACTGAGACTTAAAATAATACAAAAAACTTATCACCTCTGGTGCTTTAATGCCTTATTGGAACCTTAAAGTATATTAACTGGGTTACAACCCCTCGAACTCTACACGAAGCTACGACACTAACTGCATCAAACAGAGCCTAACTTTCAACACTTGCCAACCATGCCTACATCAGGCTATTCAGGTTTGTTCTAATCAGCAGGTCTCTCTTGACAAGCAGCAGCAGTGACAACATTCAGTCTTGTTATGAATTATGCTGATTATGAACTTACTTCTCATCTTACATGACAAAATGAGACATAAAAAAATCAACATAAAGCTAACTGTTAGTAAAACATAAATGTTGGTCATATTTTAAAGAATATGACCAACTATTATAAGTGTAAAATATTTAATGCTACTTGATAAATTGCATAAAGTTTATTTTATTCTCAAACTTATTAATAATTATGTTCATTAATTCATGTTTAATAGTAATGCATACTACTTAGGGATTTGTTTTATTTTTAGGATGGTGTTACAAAAGTGAAATTCAGGCATTAGATAATATTTTTAATTGAATTTATTCAGTTCCCATTTGCTCATAGGTCCTTAATTTTTTTCATTAATGGTCCTTAAAAGTCATTAAAAGTACTTAATTTCCGTGTGCAGAAATGCATACGAACCCTGATACACTTTTACAGACATTATTTAAAAAACTGTAGCCCCCTTTATTGGATTAGATTGTTTTTTATTTTTGCTTATTTCATTTTTAACTTGTTCCCAGCTTTATTATTATTCACTCGTAGTGCAGATATGTTTTAATTTTAGGCTTTACTATTGGTTATTTAATTCTGATTGTAATTCTCCATTTTTTGTTGTGCTTTCGCTATTATTTCAAAAAATTACGCCTGAAATGACTGAAATTTGTAAATCATCTCCACTGAAATGTAAATGTAAAAAATTGATTCCCAATTTTATTCATATTAAATGTAATCAAAAACCTTCTGGTCGTGTTTAAAACATTCTTCTAAATTGCAAACTAATCTTGCTTTTGTCCATCTTAAGGGACACACATCAGCAGTTTTCCAAAATTGAATTTGAACTATATAAGCTTCATCTGACTTGCAGATTTGTGTCCAAAATTCACTGCAATTGAACTAATGTCCTGTTATTTTCTTGGAGTTTACAATAAAGCCTTCACCCAGGCTTGAACTCAGGAAACTGAAAAATAAAACTTAACTAATCTTAACTAAAAAGATATAGCCGAAGCTATCTAAGGTCTCAAGTACAGCCGAGGGTAATAATAGCTTGTGAGTATCGCCAAAAGGCTAACGCATGCTGATCAGAATCTTAGGCTTTCTAGCATAGTCAATAGAACTCCACATTTAAATACTTCTTCTCCTCATTTACATTCAAATGCAATTCTGAAAATACGTTCTGGCCGGAAGTTGTAAGCTGAAATTAAGGCAAGGCAGGAAAGTAACTTAAAATTAACTGTTAGAAAACTAAGATAAACCTTACAATTTTCCTGACCAAACTTTTAAATACTCATAAAATAAGGTCTCAAACCAACCTAGTTTAAGACTTTTATAGATGAAAAACTTCTTAAAGTTAAATGTAACACTTTCTAACTCTTTGCATTGAATAATTTTTGTTTTAAACTTTCTGTTTAGCGCCAACTTTACAGTAAATCTAGAGCATTCTGACATTTGTTAAACTTCACTTACTAGACCTCACGAAGACTCCCTACCCACAAACTCTGCCCTTTGCTGAGCGAGAGCTTAATTTAAAGTGTTAGCTGAAGAGCCTAACATTAAACAAACATATTCTAAACATTCAATTCTTTCATACGTTCACTTGCACCTTGACCAAAATTTGTCTTTTATGCAAGTTTAAATGTAAGACACTTCTACACTGGCATTTAACATTTCTACTTTGAACATAAAAATTTTCAGATATGTACACATCACATTTTAAATTCACTTTACATCAAAAGTCGTTGCTTACGTTCAATTTACCATCTTTTCATCAAATCTTAACTTTAAGTTAACAAATTTCAATATTCAAGGAAGTCTTTCCGACTAAAAGGTATTCACAATTCAATTCTTGCAACTTGCGAATTCTTAACAAGAAATATTTACTACTACGTTCTCAACAAATGTCGAACACAAAAATCCTTTTGTTTAAAAGGTATTTACAACTAAGTTCTCGCTATTTGCGAATTAAAAAATTTCTTCTTTCAAAAATATTTAGCAACTTACAACTACATGACATAAATTGTATGTTGCATGTAAAATAAGCAAACAAAGAAATTTTCACTTATCTTTTCTTTTTCTGTATTCCTCCATCCTGAAGAAGCAAAATTCTTGGAAGGTGGGATACTTCCAAAATCTCCAGCTTCTTTCTTCGATTTTGATGATCTGCACCATTTATTTCATTCCTTTTCCTCTTCTGCCCCTTGTCGATGAAACTTGGGATTTTGAGGGACGGCTATGGGTTTTGAAATTGCAGTTTTATCTTTTGGCAGGGCCATTCGTTCTTTTGGGTCTTTCCACTTCCGTTTAGATCTTCTTGCTGGGCTGGCAGGGCTGTTTCGGCTGGTCTTTTATTCCTTGTCATTCTCCAATCTGAACCTCCTTGGGCCTCTCTAGTGGTCTTTGCCACGGGAAAATGTAGCTAACGTTTTGCTAATTCCGCACCTCATTGAATTGGTTGTTTTACTGGACCCTCCTCAGTTGGTCTTTATTTCTTCACCGCTGGTACTGGTGTTTTTCGTGACTTCACAGTTTTTGCATGTTCGTTCGTAGGCCTTGTTTTCCTCCATTTCACTGAGCCTGGACCTTTTCCTCGTTAAATCTGCTTGGCCGGTGATTGCTCCAGCTTCTCAGTCTGTTTCCTTTTTGCTGTTGGGGGACTACAGCTTGGCTTGGCGGATTATTTGTTCACATCCAGAATCCTGCAACAAATCCTGTAAAACTTGAAAATCAGTACGACTGTAGTAGAGTTTCACCTCCTCAATATTTGCAACCACTTGCTGGCCATTTTCGACCTTTAAATAAAAGTCGCTTCTTTTATCCTTTCAACTATATACAGCCCTTTAAACCTGGGCTCCAATTTGGCTACCCTGCTTTTGGGTGCAGATGATAAGGAATGTTTTAACTTTAAGGCTTTCTGCCCCACTGTATATTCCATTTCCCTTCTATTTCTATCATAATAGAGCTTGCGTTTCTGCCTTGATACATCAGAGTTTTTAATTGCTTTATCGATAACTTTCTGTATATCCTTTAAATTCCTTTTTCCTTTGCTGTACAAAAAACAGCTTGTCTAAAGGTGTTAAAATCTTTCTTCCTAAAAATAGCTCTACGGGGGTCTTTTCTGTAGTATCGTGCTTTGCTGTTCTCAAGGCGAAACCAAACTCATTGACACAGCTGTCCCAGCAGTCGTGGTAATTCTTAACGTATCCTCTGATAATTTTTACCATATTCTTATTTACACGTTCCACAATATTCAATTGAAGTCTATATGGTACCATTTTAAGATGGCATATGCCAAGTCCTGTGCAAAGATTTTAAAATATTGTACAGGGTTCGTACGGTCCTTAAGAGTCTTTAAATTTTTTGGAATCGATTTTTGGTCCTTAAAAGTCCTTAATTTTGGCCAAAATCAGTAGAAGGTCGTTAATTTTAATCATCTGAAATTTCTGTCTGTTTTTATGACTGCCATTTTGAGTGTGAATTAGCATTTTGGAGGAATATTTTTGGTGATTCACTGACGTATATGGTTATCTTTTGAATGGGTTCATGGGTTATAATTTGTTTCTATTTTTAACATTAATGACAGGATACACGAGTTTCTAAGCAAGAAGTGAAACATAAGCGTTTCGAAATTCATTTTTTGTAATAAAGAGCTCTTAAACAATTTTTGCTTTTGGAAATGTGAATTCTTTTATTAAACGGTTCTAAATTTGGCGACTTGTCAACATTTTGGCGATTTTAAGACCGGTTTCTATAGAAAACGTTTAATTCCGAAATCGGAATTTTTCGACGAATTTTTTTAAAAACATCATAGCTTTAATAAATTTCATTAAAATAATCGTAATATATTGGAATTATATTAAAAAAAATAACATTAAAATAAAACATTTTTATTTTTCACTGTCATATTATAAAGCTTCATTTCGACAACTTATTATACAATATTTTGAATCTGAAAAATAAACAAGGTATAATGCTATAAAGCACAATTTATAAAACAACTCGTAGCAAAAGCAAAATTAGCTATGTAATTAATTTAAAAAATTATTTTTTTTTAAATTTTTTCATAGTAAGCGTTTTTTGCATGTAACTGTCTCAGAATATTCAAAATTCTCAGAATATGCATCAGTTTTATCTATAAAAGAAATTTTACACTTTTTCCCTCCCTTCCCCCCCAAAAAAAATATTTCTGGCTTTTTGCTGTTACAGAATTGGTTAGGATAATTTTTCTTTAATATTTTTGACATTGCAGCTTGGAAAATTTAGAAGGATTTGAAGGCAAGATTTATAGACCCACGATTCTAGAAGATTCAAGAAATATGTGACAAAGTGAAAAATGTCTCCATGGTATCAATGCGTAATGGATGTATTTTACAGAATGTTTGCGATGAATTTCTTACTTTTTGGAGAACATATGGAAGAACAATAAAGACATAATATTTGAGTGTTTTACTCCTGATACTAAAATCTTTTTCTTAACATGTTCATCTTCCCTTTATTTTCTCTACTTTTCACTAGACACAAGCATGGAAAATATCAAAAATGCTTCTAATTGTATCACTTAGGCAGGCATTATAGAAACAGATTTTTTTATTGATAAAGAAAGAAATTGAAAACTTACAATTTAAAAGATCCATCTAATATGTTTTAATGTATCATACACAGAGCTATGCATCATACACATTTTCCCATTTGATGCAATCTCTGTGGATCCTAAATTTGATTGCATAATGCCTTTCTAAATTGTGCTTCCAATGCCTGTCTAAATTCTAAAAGTTTTGCCATTTTTAGATTTTGTTGTTTGGTGTGTCACTAAATTCTAAAAATTCTGCCACATCCAGCTCTGTAACCGGCCTTTACCATATATATATTTCATATTTCTTCTGAATTCCATATTACTAAAGAAATTAAATTATTCACTTTTTCTATTCATTCTAAATGCATTTAGTGATTTTAGTAAAACAGAAATCCTTAATTAAATCCAAAAATTCTAAAATGAAAAAGAAGCATGCTGAAGAAAGAAACTGAATACATAAAGAAAATTATTCTTTAAAGATATGTGCAGTTATTATTATGTAAATTACGCAATTGTTTATGATTTCAGCCTTTACTATAATTTTCCATTTCCGTTTCCTCATATGATAAGAGTTACTGAGCCAGATTAAATTGTATAATTTTTTACCACTAGTCCATTTTTTTAGTTTGAATTTGACTGTTCTTGTTTAATTACGTCACTGTGAGATATAATTGACTTTCTTAGTATCAGAACATGCCTTTATGTTTGTTCTAAGTTCTTTGCAAATTAGAGGCTTATTTAAACCTTTGTCCAGTATTGTAGATTCTTTCAGACATAGTGATAATTTGCTTCACGTCTATCGGGGGTTTTGGATTATTTAACTTTTTGGAGAAATGATGAAGTAAACCCTCATAGGTACATTGTGGAGAGGTTGACAAATTAGGAAATAAAGCACGCAGAAACTAGCGAGAGCATTGGTTTGCATATTGAGACAAATCTCTAATTATTGTTAGAAAAGATGCTTAAAGAGAAGGAAATCGGTATAAACTAGCCAAAATGTTTGGGAAGGCTTCGAATTAAAATGACGGATAAATATTTTGTTGAGTGTTGTTGTTACAAATGCAGGTCCAGCTGCTCGAGGAAGGTTATTACTGAGCCTTTTCCGTCGAACATTGCTGCTGGTTTCGTCGCAGCTCGCATAGTTTCTATGATAAATCCAAATCCTTCCATCGGATTTGAAGATGTCTGAGGGACCTGAAAGGTCAGAGGGGTCAACGAAAATTTTTTTTTATCTAACGACATGGTCCATTAAAATTTTTCAGGTGCCAATGTAAGATTCCAAACTTTGGATGTTACTGCAGTGTGTCTGAAACATTGAGAATTGCTAAGCGAATAATCGCTTTAGTTCAGTAGACAGAGAACAGAACTCGAGAAGTGTTAAATACCCTTTATTATTCCAAATAAAGTTTAACAGATGACTCCTTTCTTGGAGTTTACAATAAAGCCTCCACCCAGGCTTGAACTCAGGAAACTGAGAAAAAAAACTTAACTAAAAAGAGGTTAACCGAGGGTAATAATAGCTTGTGAGTATCGCCAAAAGGATAACGCATGCTGATCAGAATCTCAGGCTGTCCAACGTAGTCAGTAGAACTCCACAGTTAAATACTTCTTCTCCTCATTTGCATTCAAACTCGATTCTGAAAATACGCTCTGGACGGAATTTGTAAGCTGGAATTAAGGCAAGGCAGGAAAGTAAATTTAACTCAAAATTACCTGTTAGAAAATTAAGATAAACCTTACAATAGCTTGAAAAAACATTTCATTTTTTGCAGGAAGACAAATATTTTATTTAAATGAAACATTGATTCAAAATTCACCTTCAAATGTCTTTAGAGGTTTAATTTTCTCATTGTTAAATCCTGTTAGATATAGCAGAATTGCTGGATTAATTACTGTGAAATCTATACTTTTCTCAAATTAGCATCATTTGACTGTGGGTAGTGACTATTTACCCTCTAATAGTGATGAGTCGGTACTACCAAACCGGGTATTTTGTAACGGGTACTGAAAAACGGTACATCAAGTATCCATTACTTCAGTACCGAAATCGGTACTTTTCGGTATTCGTTACTTCTGTACCGAAACAGGTACTTTTCGGTATTCGTTACTTCTGTACCGAAACGGATGCTTTTCGGTATTTGTTACTTTGTAACGAAAATATGCGTCTCTTCTCGGTATTTCGGTATTCGTTACTGGAGGATCGATGAGGGTTCAGCTCACTTCGGTTTTGGTACGAGGACAGTAGTATCTGGTTATATTTGCAAAATGGTGATATGTGCTCCTTGTGTCCATGAATAACCTTGAAATAGGGCATGGAATGGCAAACGTGAAAGGGGGAAACTTCCGTTCTGTTCGTCACGGAGACTAGAGTTTGAGGTAGTATAATTAATTGCCTTTGTGTGCGCGGGAGGACGAGTGTGAAATAGTGGAAATTTTTCGAAAGGCCGTTTGTTGTATGTGTGGGGGGGGGAATAGTAGCAGTTGGAGTCACTGTCGTTGGCATTGCTCGCTTGTGATTGGAGTCGGTATAGTCAGGATGGAAAGGGAGGGGAGCGCTAGATGATTTGCAATCCGAATTGTGCATATTTTAATTTTTCATCGTTTGTAGGAGAAAAACTGCGTGGATCTGAAATGATTGATTTGGTAAGTTGCTGTTGTTGGATTGGTGAAAGGAATCAACTACCAACTAGATTACTTCCTTTTCCTCAACATATTTTTAGCATAAAGATAGTTTACATAAATCATGAAAAATATTTTTTGTTTGCTTGCTTAATAGGGCAACGTAAATCATATGATCCTTTTTAAATAAATATGATCCTTTTTTTATCCCGCTGTACCTACTTCAGAAAATGTCACAGCATCTAGTGGATCACTAAGCCAATCAACATAAAATACTGACGCAATTTTAAACTTTTCTAATGAAAGAACAACGATAACTGACCCACTTATGATAATTCTTCCCCCTTCTAAAAACAGATTTTCATCTCGCTAAAAACTAAACCCAGGTCACGTGTCTAACGCAGGATTGTCAACGTCTGCTTTACCCCCCAGGACGTGACGACTCTCCTCCGATAGGAAGAGAGGTGAACTTTGACCTGGCAGTCTGAATCTTCTTCTTCTTTTTTTTTTTTTAACTCCCTCTGGAGCTTATTTGAGGGGGGGGACTATTGAATGGAACAACAGAAATTATCCGGACATGTTTATGTAGACGTACATGTCCCTCCCTTTTTTCCTTTGCATTTTTTGCTCTTTCATGCCTGATTAATAGAATCATTACGCGATATTGCACTTACCCTTTTCACAGCGTAGTGCTGATTTTAGAATTTGCAGCTGGAGTGAACAGCGGAAGTCGTTAATAGAATTTTTTTTATGCTTATCTGACGATGCTGATGACCATCTACCAACTTCGTCACTTTTCCCATAAGATTCATTCTTGTCTCGTACTGGTGAGTATCGGTACGTTATAGAATTGCTTAGTCTCTATCAGTTTCTTACGCGTCAGAAAAAAAAATCGAATTACAAAATGTCTAGTAAGAAAAGGAAATTCAGCTTGGTTTGGCAGCACTTTTCCTATACTAATGAAGACGAAAAAGTTATGCGTGACATTTGTAATTATCCATCAAAGGTGGTTCAACAGGAAATTTAAAAAAACATTTGCAAAGGAAGCATCCTTGTGTAAATCTGTACGAGAAACGTGCTTTGCCGAATCAAGATGTTGATGATATTGATGCCGCTCCAGCCTTTTCTGTCGTCACTAGCCCTGCAGATGGTGAGCAACCATGCACATCCCAGCAGACTACACATCTTATGGTAGACAACAGTGCTTGTGATATTGTTGGTGTATTTTCACAAAAATCCCAGTCCAGCATAATGCAGTTTGTCCAGAGAAATATGATGGATGTACATAAAAAAAAGTAATCGATCTCGCACTGATCAAAATGGTATATAAGGATTTACAACCAATAAGTATTGTAGAAAATGAGGGATTCCGAGAATACTCAAAGGCTTTGAATCCAACCTATTCTTTACCTTCACGGAAAACGGTTTCTAAATACTTGCTTCCTGCTGCTTATGAAGAAAAAAAGAATAGTGCTGTACAAAATATCTGTTTGACTGTAGACTGTTGGAGCAACCAAAAGGCTGAAAGTTACATGGCCGTGACAGGCCATTTTATTGACGAACACATGCAAAGGAAAACGGTACTGATTGACTGCTCAATTTTTGATGAACATCATTCAGCCAAAAATATTGCAGAAAATATCATACACATTTGCCAACCATATTTTCTGATGGAAAAAGTGTCTTTAATAGTGACTGACAATGCCAAAAATATGATTAACACTGTCGACAGCGAACTAAAGTTAAAACATTTAGGATGCATTGCACACTTTCTCAATTTGGCTGTCACAAGTTCTGTAAACGAGGTTAACGACATTTTAATGAAAATTAAGGATATTGTGATAGTTTACAGGAGAAGTAATATCACTGCAAAAAATTTGTGAAAATATCTGTGCTCTAGCGAGGAGAGAAAAGACTTAAAAGTCATCTTAGATGTGAAGACTCATTGGAACAGCACGTTTTATGTGGTAAAACGTTTCCTTGAACTGAAAGATGCTATTCGTTCTACAATGGGTTTGATGAACGACTTCCCCCCCCCCAGAGGCTCTTGATGTGCCAGAACGGGAAAGTGTCCAACATCTTTGTGATGTTTTGAAACCTTTTGAAAAGGTGACTACTTGTCAGCATCTATGGTGCCTGTGTTAATCGGCGGACTTAAAAAAATCTGTGAAAATCTGCTTAATAAAAGTGTTAATGAACTAGTACAAAATGTGGTACTAGTACTACAGCGTGAATTGGGTAATAGATTTACAACTATCGATTCAAGAGAAGACATTGCTCAAGCCGCTTTCCTTGACCCCTGAATAAAAAAATCGGGCCTCAAATGTGATGTCGCCAAAAAAATTGAAATTGATATTATCTGTGAGTTATCGGTAGTTGCACAAACTACCCATAATTTTGTTGAGGATGTGGAAGAGGATGATGAAGAGATAGACGAATCATCTGTTTGGTTCTAGTTTGAGAGTAAAGTTAAAGACTCTCGAACTTCATCAGCTCCCGCAGCAGACGCGGCGATCAACAAAGCTGCGGCAGAAGTGAAAAGATACCTGCAAGAGCCCATTCTTTCCAGGAAATCTGATCCACTGGAGTGGTGGGAAAAGAATAAAAATGTATTTCCTAATTTGTATGAATTATCACGGAAAAAATTAGGCCTTGTGGCTACTTCAGTGCCATGCGAAAGGGTGTTCTCTAAAGCTGGATTAATACTGAATGATCGGCGAAACCGTTTGAGTGGACAAAAGTTGAAACAACTAATTTTCTTACATTACAGTTATAATATTCAATCATTTGTTGACCTTCTTAAAATTCCAACCTAAGTTCAGCTTAAAATGTTTATTTTCGCTGCATTATTTTCAAAACTGTTTCTGGGAGTCAATTTTTTTATGCTTAATTGTTCGTTACATATATTAAGTGGTCTTTATAAAAAGAAATAGAAGGAATTAAATGCCTAAAATTTCTATAAAGTTCTATAAAGTATCAAAAAAATTTGATACTTTTATAACGTTTTGCACAGCCTATCAAAGTTTTATTTGTTTTAATTAAATGAAATATTACTTCATTCAAATGTCAATTTCTTAAAAAAAGTATTATTTTGAAATTGTATTTAGATCATTAATATAAAGTTCTACAGTTCTATTATTTACTTAGCTGTACTCACATATGTTAAGTTCTCATATAGTTGAAAGCATGCTATCCTTTTTTCTAGTGTTTAAATCATCTTTAATTTAAATTTTTATATTGAATGTACTTATTGAATTCATATAATGCGATTTTACAAATATTTTTGTTGCTTTTTGCTGTTACAGCATCCAGATATTACGTTCTCGTAGTTTTAAAGACATGCTGCCTTATTTCCTAGTGTTTTTAATAATCTTTCACTCAAAATTCTTATGCTGAATGCGCTTTAGCTGTAATTTGAGTTTTAAAAATATTTTTTACCATTCTGTTGCATTTTTGTGTTTACAGCAGTTACTGCATCCAGGTATTGCGCTCTCATAGTTTTAAACCCTTCGCTATCTTATTTTCTAGTGTTTTTTGATAATCTTCAATTCAAAATTGTTACATTGAATGTGCCTTTTAAAATCATATTGTTCGTTTTTAAAAATATTTTTAACCATTTTGCTGAAATTTACTTATTACTGTAGTACATCCAAATATATTACATTATCTCACTTTTCAAAACATACCTCATTTTCTAGTGCTTTTGGTAATTCAAAATGTTTAAATCAAATATATATGTTTATGCATTTTTTAAAATCATATTTTTTGTTTTTAAAAATATTTCTAATTAAATTATCTTACTTTTTTATTCAGAATTTTTAATATATATAGGGGAGAGTAGAGAATAAGAGATTTATCTTTTTTAAAATTTGGTAGCTTGAATAAGTTTTATTTCGCAGTGGTACTGAAGGTCATTATCTTATCTATAAGTGGGATAAAGGTTTGTGATTATTTTAATGTCTAGACCCTACACACCCCTATGCCCTTTACTACCGAATTGTAGGTATTAAACGACTTCTGTGGTATGTTATTTACTCGTATAAATAAAAAATATCATGTTAAAACAGATTGATCATTAAATTTCTGATATTTACTTAGGAAACTGCATCCTATCGGGTTGCTACACAGCTAGTTATAGTTAATTTTCTATTTTAAATTTATTGCAACATTTTTACTCATAGTATAAAGTTGCATCAAAATTTCTATTTTCCGATTTTTTTTTCTTTTGTTTCCCTCCAACAACACAACACAACACAGCCAAAAAAAAAACATAGTGTACTCTCCCTTCCTTCAATATCATACAAAGAAAATCTTCCAACGTTTTTCAAGTACGCAACTGTGCTCATTTGGAGCTGTCCATAAATGATGTCACACTTTTCTGCAACATTTTGGACCCCCCTCCCTCTCTTTGTGACAAAGTATCACACTTCAACATACCCCCCCTCTTTGTCACATGTCACGCAATATTACGTAAAATTATACTTGCAATTCAAAAACGTAGCACTACGTTATAGATCATATTTCAGACTTTATTTTTAAATTTAAACTATATGTTTTAATGAAATCTGTAAATATAACAATAATAATGATTTGTGCACTGATTTTGTATGAAATAAGAGAAAAGTTTACAGCAAAAATATAATTAATACACAATAGCAATAAAATTACAATTTCTGCCGCTACCCTATTCTCAAAACTTACTCTGAATGCCTTTTTTTTTTTTTTTTTTTTTTTTGAAAGAAAGGAATGTAAGTAAAAAAAAAAAAAAAATCACATAAAAGTTGCTTTTGCCCCTATTAAGGAAATACCTTCAAATTTTGGTAATTTTAAAATAACTTCAAAATTCAATCTGCTGATTTTAAATATTTTTATTTTAATCAAAATATGATTCTTCCGTCTTGTCACAAACGGTCACAATTTCACTAACCCCCCCCCTCCAAGTGTGACATCATTTATGGACGACCTCTTTCACGAAATTGATAGAGCACTCATTGATTTTACTGCACCTGCACACAAGACACAACCGAAAGCGAAAATGTTTCCATCCATCCACTTCCCACGCCAATCCTCCCAACCCCCACTGGCCATCAAAGGCAATCTACACAAACCCAACACCAGAAACAACCCGCCGCGCTCTCCTGCTCCTCAGACACTTCCGTAGTTGACATGTTTTCTGATATTCAAAATCTTACTCTGTACAGATAAAATCAAACACGTGGTGACGTGGCAGAGTTCCTTCACTGCGCAAAATCGCTAGCTGCGTATTTCGGTACTCCAAATCGTTACTAGGGCACTTCAGTACTCCAAATCGTTACTAGGGTACTTCGGTACTCCAAATCGTTACTAGGGTACTCCGGTACAGCAAACCGTTACTAGGGTACTCCAGTACAGCAAACCGTTACTCCGGTATTTCGTTACTTCGGTACCCCAAATTGTTACTTGGGTACTCGGTACTTGAAATCGGTTTTCGGTACTTTTCAAAGTAACGGGTATTTTGTACCGGGTACTTGTCTGTATACCCGTTACTCTCGTACCGGGTACAAGAAAGTACCGAAGTTGCCCATCACTACCCTCTAAGTGGGCAGGATCAAAAATATTAATCTTGATATTTTTAAGTATGCAGACATGTATCCTGGAATATGTCCAGACAATTATAGCATATATATTGGAAGAAAGGGGTCAAAGTACAATTTTGGACAGTCATTTTGGAATTGTAATCAAGAAAATACCACATACTTTTTTGGGAACTTTATAAGTATGAGGACAAAATTTTGACCACTTAAAGGTTTAAGTATCAATTTAAAAAGTCACTTAAATTAATAGTTTTATACATTTCTTTCTGGTGAATCGGAGCAATTGAAGAAACATTTTTTAACATTGGTTTGAGTTATTTTTAGGTGAAATTTTAGCACACTCTATGCCTTGATGCCCAAATAAGTCGTATTAAAGCATTTAAATCTTTTCCTCTTATTTCTAGATGTGTGTGTTTTGTGACCTATACTTCAACAATTTTGACATCTCTATTTTTCTAGCCAATGTCTGGGCATGGATTTTTTTGATTTCTCTTTAAATTAAGGAATACTTTTACAACCATACATAAGAATTTTGTAGCTACTTGGATCAGGTATCCTGTTAATTATATAATAAAGAAGAGGAGAATCACAACTGCTATTTCTTGCATTATAATTAAATGCTCAGAAAGGGATTCACTTAGTTTTAAATGTCACCTTTTGTAATAAATTATGAAGTTGCAGACTGTTTATTTTTTTTTTTTTTTCTTATTATGTGCTCCGCCCTTAAGCACTACACGGAAAGGGAGGGATACCCCGTGGAGGTGTTTTCAAGGGAAACTGGCATGTATCCACATGAGGAAAACCATGAAAACGCCCATGCATCTATAACGTTCACCACGACTTGAACCCTGGAGCAAGCTACCAGTGTTCAGCGGCTTTTACCACTTGGCTGCTGGTGGGCCATACTGTTTATTTGGGAATCAAATTTAAATTGTTGATTTCCTTTTAAATTGTCTCATGTCGTAATATTTTTTAAAGACTGTATAGATATTCTAGTAAAACCAGTAAGCAGTTTTTGATAAACTTGATCTGTATTTCTGACAACCAAAGTAATTTAAAAGATTCTTAAAGACTGCAGATAAATAATTTAACCAGATATGTATCCGTTCAATTAAAAATTTGTAAAATGTCATGAAAATGTTCTGAAATATTAGTGTGTGTTTAGCAGACTATATAAGTTTGATAGTAAGGATGATTTCCACATTTTGTACTCATGTGGTGTAAGTAGTACAACATCTGGCTAGTAGCTGGCAGATCCTGAGTTCAAATTCGAGCCTAGCTAATTTTCTCATGTTTCTCATTAAAAAAATCCTAATATGTTCTGCAAGTGTTGTCTAGCAAAAGTGTAGTGAAAGATAATTCATCATCACATGAAGTTTTTGTCCCTTTCTAGTCACGCTTTAAGTGGAGGAGAACATGAGGAATATTTGCCTCTCCCACTGGCTGTTCTTGTTATGTAAGTGGTAGTATATCCAGCTAGCAATTGGAAGATCCAGGGTTCAAATCCTAGGGTGGGCATAGCCTTTTTTGTTTGTTTGTTTCCTATTTTTGAGAAGCTCAATAGAGTTATTAAATTTCTTTTGTGTAGTAAAAGTTACCTTTGGAGTGTTGTATATTGTTTTAATTTCTCAGATTTTTGTGATAGGCTATAAGTAACTTGCATTATATAATATTTTTAGGTTGAACTTCTTGATACAGCTAGAGAAAAAAACACAATAATATGTCTGGGAACAGGTACAGGGAAAACATTTGTAGCTGTTATGCTAATAAAAGAATTGTCTCATCAAATCAGAGATCCCATCATAAAAGGTGGGAAAAGAACTGTACTTTTAGCTCCAACAGGTAAGAAATAAAAATCTTTTATATAATGGTTATTTTTTGGCACCCATTCATATTTTAAAGTAAAATAAATGTATAATTTGAAAATTTTATTGTCCCTTGCCGAGGTAATTTTTTTTTTTCTAGTTTTCATTATTTCCTATATCATGTTTTTCATTACTCTCATCTATCAGTACAGACTCCAGAACAGCCTTATGGATAATAATGGGTGGGGTCAAAGATAACATTCGTTGATCTAAGGCCTTGTGCATTAGTGGGTAACTGGATGGCTTTTATACTTAGTTGCTCATCAGCTTTGGTCAAAAATACCCCAGAGTATGGAATATGAGAATTACATATTCTTCTCTTATTTGCACGGACCTCTTCACAAGGCATTTCACTTGACCAATTTTTAAATATCCTCATGCTACAAAAACATTGTACAGCTATAAACATTCATGCCTTATATACTGAAATTGAAACATGATAATGTAAAACATAAAATTAGGCAAAAGAAACACCTTTATTTGTTGCAAATTTTGAACAAAAACTTTTGATTTCGAGTGTAATCTGACATAGATCCCTCTTCTTCAATAATAAAAACAATTCAACAAATATTCTTTTTGATCCTGAAAAACATGGTCTTGTGTCTGATCACCTTTGAAATTGATTGAGTTTTTTTTTTTTTTTTTTTTTTTTTTTTTTTTTTTTTTTTTTTCCCCAAAGTATACAATAAATAAAATTGCTGTTTTTTCCTAATTTTGAGATTCATGCTTTTACTCGAAATGCTTTAATAATGAGCTGATATTCAAGAACAATCTGTTGATTTTATTTTTCTGATTGAAAAATTTGTTCAGAGTTTTATTTCTGTATCTGTATTAAGTCAGGTATATAGAAACAATCTATCCAAAATTATAGTAACTTTATCTGCCATTACAGAAAGCTAAAAATTCTAATTTGCTTTTCCTTTATTGAGAAAACTGGACCTTGTATAAAACAAATTACTTCTTAAAAGTATGTCCCTTTTTATTTCTTAATAGCCAATGAGTATGTTTTTTATATCTATTTATATTTCTGATACATTTCACATATTTAAAATTTAATTAGTAGTAAGAAATATATAATTTCTATATAATTATTAGAATCTTTAATAATATATGTGTGTAATCTCACATACGTTAATAAGGACTGGTACTCAATTTTATTTCTACCTAATTGACAAATTTTCTCAGAGTTCCATTTTTTCGGTTGGGTTTCTTATACAAAGGAATGTCGATAAATATGTTACAGACTGTAGTGGTGTAACATGAATTGCCATGAGTAGTTTCAAAGAACTTTCAGTGCTATCATTCTTTATCTTAATTCAGTAAGCAGTTCCACTAAGAGCATATCAGGGCTGTATGAAAATGGCTACCATGTTAAAGGAATGTACACTGCTCAAAAAATTGCTGCTCAAATTTTCTATTTATTCATTCGAACTGAGCATTTTAAATACAGTATACTTTAACCCGGACGTCCGTAATCCAGAATGATCTATAATCCGGACATCAAAGCTACAAACTTTCTGCACATGCATAAATGCATAATAAATTTACGCATGCACGTTTAATGTATAACAGATGGTATAAGCTAGGCTAAAATTATCTAATTATCTATTTCAGTTAATGTTGCAGATTGCGCTGTTCCTTAACCTTCTAATTGGATCCAGCTTATTATTTTTTGCAGACTGTTAGAGCAATTTTATAAAAAGTAAGCTTGAACTTTCGATTATAAGAAAAAGAGTTCCCGATTCTGGAGCTGCCAAAGCATCTACAAAGCAAAAGCATGTTTCGATGTCCATCAAACGAAAAGTGGAATTGCTGCAGAAAATGGATAAAGGCATGAAGAAAGTGACAGAGACATTAGTGAAAACAAAAAAATTTCGATTGACAAGTTAGTCGGTATTTTCGGCACAGCAATTACAGGACTTGAACAGTGGAACTTTGTAACTGAACAAGAAATTATGTCTGTTTATAGAATTAAAGAGAAAGTATTAGCGCATAAAACGAAGCAACTTAAACAACTTACATTGAAAGAAATGTTTAATAAAGTAAACAAATAAATATTAAGCTCGGTTTTTTTTTTTTTTTTTTTTTTAATTTTGATACCCTTTAGATCATAATTGCTCTTTATTTCATAAATTACGGTTACATATTTTTAATTGTATAATTTCTGCATGCCATCTTAACCAGATTTAAATTGATGATCTATAATCCGGAAAAACCCCTAATCCGGAATCACCGAAGACCTGATGAGTCCGGATTAAAGATTTTGTATTGTATATTTATTAATATAAATTTTCCAGAATTTGATTTTATTTATTTGAATTGTGTTTCTTTTGGAAGAATACTTTGTAACCCAGACCATGATGCATTTTAAAACTGCATATATTAAAAGAGAAAATACAGTAAAGCACAGTTAACATGCCTTTCATTTTCCATTCAAAAAAGATATATAAATAAGAGATATATATCAAGAGGTATAACCGACATCTTAACTTAGGATGACTTGCATACACTGCTTTAAACAGTTTTATCATTGTGCCCATTGCTTTACACAATTTTATCATCCTACATTTGGTTTTTTAAAATGTTATTGATATTTTAGTCAAATATTTTATTTTTGAAATGACAAGAATCAAATATCATAAATTAAAAAAGTTTTAAATTTAAAAAAAAAATTACAAATACTAAATTTTGCACAAAAATTTATTTTTTCTTCTCTTTTTCGTCAGGCATTTTGCTTCATTCTGACATTCTGCAAGTATATTAAAAAGCATCCAACTTTTCAAAACATCTTGGTATTTCTGACAATCATTTTAAATAAAGTTATTGCCTTCCATTTCATAAAGGCCCACAAACAGCCGAGCGGTAAAGTCGCTGAATACTGGTTGTTCACTCTGGGTTCGAATCCTGGTAAACAGGCTGGTCGCATGGGTGTTTTCGTGGATTTTCTCATGTGTAACGTGTATGCCAGCTGGTTTCCCTTAGAAAGTTCTTCATGAAAGCATCCTTCCTATTAGGCAGATAGCCCTGCTTTACTGTAACTTAATAATCCAGTTCGATCCATTTCGTCAGTATTTGGTCAGAGCCTAAGTCTTTAGAGGCTAAGCATTTTGAAGGTATGAGATGAAAAGAAAGCCTGGTTTCATCAAGAGGTTTGGGTTTGTTTAATTATGGCAAAGCACACTAGGGCTATCTGCCTAAAGGGAGAATGCCTTCGTGGAGGACTTTCCAAGGGAAACTGGTTTGCATATACGTTACACATGGGGAAAACCACAAAAACGCCCATGCGGCCAGCCCGTTCGCGGGATTCAAACCTCGGACCGAACTACCAGTGTTCAGCGACTTTCCCGCTCGGGTGCTGTTTAATCAAGAGGGGAAAAAAACATCCACATACATCACTGGATAAACTTCTGAATCTTCAAATAATTCGACTGAGAAATCGTGGGATTCTCCGTTTATGGTACGATATGATGTTATATAATGTAATTTAAATTTATACAGCCATATAGTCTAAAACCAGTCGCTCTTCACTTTAATCTGCAATGATATCGTTTTTGTCTTTTCCCTTAGCACAAGCTCAGTTGATTGTATCTGCTGGTGTATGCATCCAAGTGTTTTATCTTTGAACACCCAAATTCCTTAATGTATTCTGAAAGTATATTCAAAAGCATCCAAATTTTCGAAATACCTTGGTATTTCTGACAGCCATATTCTCCTTCAAATTTTTGCTTACTTTTTTCTCTAATTTTCTTCTTTCGTTCTACGTTTATTTTCAGTATTCATCACAAGAAAGTTAAGATTTTTTGATTGTTACACTTCTATAAATTTTGCATTCTTGTCAATTTTTTTAAAAATATCAATTACATCAACTGAATTTCAGTTGAAGATAGATTTTCATCTTCTAGGCATTTTAACTATAAATAAAGTTTAAAGCAAACTCCAAAGGATAAATATTTTAATTAAAAGATTTTTTGCTAAATGACAAAGAAATAAAACAGTCCAGCAGTATTTAATCTGTAGCACGGAGTAACCTGATTGTTATATCGGCTACAAACAATCTAAATCATATTAAAGATATTAAAGATCATGTTTTTTTATACAATCTATAACACAAGAGAAAATTAGCTACTTAAATTATTCTTTCAAAGAGGATTAATGTAAATATTTATACTTATATATATAATTTCTAAAGCTGGAATATGACCCAAACTGTCAATGTCCTGTTTGCATTGTGAAAATAAATATCAAACGAAGGTAAAAATTTAATCTTGCAAATATTTTTTTTTAAAAAAAAAAGGAAGAAAGAAAGAAATTTTTCAAATAGGTTTAAAATTTTAATAACATCATCAATAATTTAAAGAAATAGCTTTGCATATAGTATTAATAAATATTTATTATGCATAATTGAGGGAAATAAAATTAGTATTATTAATTTTGCGTAAAAATTTGTTTGAAATTTAATATTAAAAATAGCAGTACTGTAACAAAATCCATAAACCACATTTCGCATTATTATCGCTCAAAAAAAGATGCCAAATTTCAGACTGCGAAAATATGTAAATTCGTTTATATCTTAGAAAATTTTTAATAAAAAATTTACTTTTTTGCATTTATGCTTAGAAATACACCTACTTGAAGATGATGGTAAAAATTTTATAGGTTATAATTCAAGATTTTTTTTTGAAAAATTTATAAAAATTATTTTAAAATAAATCATAAAAAATGGATGAATTTTATTTGGAATGAACTTAAATTTCAAAATGTGAAAGGAAGAATAAAAAAGTTAAAAAAAAAAAAAAAAAAGGTTAGTAACTATATACCAAATTCAATTAAAACTGAGGAGCTAAAATTTTGAAAGCTAATTTTTTAAAAACTATTTGTGCGATTTTTACAAAATTGGGCAATCTGGCATAATTTAAGTTGTAGAATCGAAATATGGGAAAAAATTGGTATGTTATTTCAGAAAAAGTTCAATTTTGTGTCAAAATACCTATGTTAGAGTAATGCTGTATATAAATCTGATATATATCCTAATCCGTGCTTTCAAGACGTGAAAAACGCAATTTGAATTCCATCAATTGGCTTAATAGAATGGGAGTTATAGAACCGTTCCCCCCCCTTTTTTTGCACAGTGTACATGCCATAAAATGCCTTAAGGAAGAAAATCAGATTAAAATAAACTTAAAAGCAGTTTCTCTTAAATCTGTTCGGCGAGTGCTCATATCAGCTGAATTACATCGGCCTCTGCTCAAAGAAAATTTTTGAGAAGTGCAAAAAAGTAGAAAGCTTAGGCTTTTCTTCTCAAAATCAATAGTAAATAAGCTCGAAGTGTATTGGAACCATGTTTATTTGCAAATGAAAACAAATTTAACATTTTTGGTTCTGATGGTTATATAATTGCATGAAGGAGGAAAAATGAGGAACTCCAAAGAACTTGTTCAGTTCTAAAAACTCTGCCTTAGTCACAAGATTAAAAAGATTAAAAACCAATAAAATGCACTTAGAGAGAATTATAATTTAGAATACAAAGGCGCAACATAAAAATGAAAAATGAACTAAAAACAGAAATGATGGAAGAATGGAGGAACATTGATGCAGATATTACAAAAAAAAGAAAAAAGAAACAGTCTAGACATTTGAAAGCTGTGTTATAAATGTTGCAAGACAGCATATAAAGTAGTAATTAACAGAAATATTACAATATGTACTAATATCTGCAGATTTCTTAAAAATATTGGGAGACTTTTGTAAGGAATCCTTTCTGTTGCTTTTTGATCATTGATTTTCAAAAAAAAAAAAAAAAAAAAAAAAAAATGAAGCCACTTTTTACTATGTTTATAAAATAACTAATGTATTTTTACTAAGAGAAATTTATAGATTTAAAATATTCTCATTTGCAAACATTACTTTTTATTAATGAATAAAGCAATATTTCACTGAAACTCATAAGTATATGAGCACTTTTGGGAGCCACTGTAGATACCTTCCATCTGATGTCTTCCTGTCACATATTGTCATTTGCCACAGTGCAGCTCCCTAGCCAACAAGTGTTTGAATACAAGAATCAAAGTTCATAGGGAGAAAAGTTGCTTTGATGTTATATCTACTTTTTCTAGAGTAGTATTATATTCTTCATTCGTAGACTTTGTAAGAAAAAAAAAATTAATATGCTGGTGCTCTGAAGGTTCAAATATTATATCATTCTGGGTGTTGGGTATCTGGATTTCAAACTTTGTATTGTACTTATTTGAATGATTGAAAGAAAAAAACTATTGTAAAATTTTCAGTTTTTATTTTTTCATTTAAAGCCTATACTCTTGCAGTTAATTTTCAATCATTTAATTATATTTGATAGTATATTTAATTTGTGCCAATTTGAAAATAAATATCATTAATGCCAATTTGTTATTAAATATCATTTATGCCAGTTTAGCCTTCCATCGCGTGCGTCATGCGCAAAGTTGACGACTAATTTGATTTTTAATGAACATTTTTCGCATATCGCAGCTGAGACATCTGAAAGTCATTTCTTTTCCTCCTTTCAACCCTTCCCCACATCATGGAATGTGCCAACAAGTAGTCATATGCCCCTCTTTTTTTTTTTTTTTTTTTTTTTTTTTTTTTTTTTTTTTTTTACAGGGCCTTTGTACTATGTGTCAGCTTCTTCATAAAAGTTAACACATGCATGTGGTTGTGGGGGAAAATCCGATAAATGTTTTTCCCCCTCAAATACTTTGTAATTTTGTGTTATTAATTGATGTGCATTATTTTAATTTGTATAAATTCGACTGTATATTTTTTATATCAGTTTTCATGGCAAAAAATATGTGCAACCAGCTGATTTTGCTCGCATTCTTCAAGAATTATCTCATGAAGAAAAAGAAGGCAAGGAAACCTTTGGATGTAAAAACAGTAGCGATTTGAGTGAGGAAAATATAGAGATAAATAATATCAGCAGTGAATCTGAACAGTAAATTTCAGATGATAATGATAATAATGATATAGAAAAAATTATTATGATATGTTCTATGTTTGTAATGCTAACTCTTCTAAATGGGAAAAACAGAAGTACACAAACTGCTCAAAGTCGAATAAGATGAATAATCTGAAAGTGCTACCTGGCCTAAAAACCATGCCAAGGATACTGAGGATGACATAGGATCATTTTTGAAAATAACTAATTTAAACATGCTTGATGAAATTTTGGAATATACGAATAAGTTTGCTAAAAATCAAACACTCAAGAGACAGAGAGTCAAGACACTGTTGCCTCAAGAGTGGAAATGATGGCACAGTTTAGATTGTTATTTATGATAGGAATAAAAAAAGGGCAACGTAAAAAGAATGTTTCTCAAGTGATGGTACTGGAACTGAAATAACAAAAGATGTGATGAGTTACAAGAGATTTTTATTTTTGTGAAGTTGTCTTAGATTCGATGATAAATCAAGAATACAGAAGAGATGAATATTAAAATTAGATTGGAGTTTAAAATATAGTTATTAAAAAATAAATTAAAATTTTCTATAATGAAATACATAATTGCCTTTTCACCTTACTGATAGAAGCATTTCAAAATAATTTACTTCATTTAAAAGTGACATCATTTGTAATAATACAGATAATATTTTGTTTCTTAAGAAATTTATTATCACTATTCACCCATTTATGTCTTTTCCCATACCAAAAACAGTAAAGTAACAGGTGAAAAAGTACGATGTGCGTGTACTCACGTAAAATTGCCAAGTGCGCGTTCTGGAAGGTTAAAGTAGTTCCCCCCCTATAAAATATGTATTATATATCTACTGTATTTAGACATCACATTAAAATAAATATTCATTAAGAACTCATTAATAAGCTGCACTAGTGCTCAAATGCTTAAGAATGCTGAATGCTGGAAATTCAACTTGTATTCGTTTTTAGGTGAGTGGGTTTTCTGCATGCTTGAATTTTCAGAAATTTCCCCATGTGTAATGTGAATACAAGCCAATTTCTTTTAGAAAGTTCACCATGAAAACATCTCTTTCCTTATGTAGACAGCTCTCGCATGCTTTGTCATATTCAAATAAAATAATCTAACCGTTGATAAGTTTAAAGGTAATGACATATGAATTCACTGCTTTTTTGTTTTTAATGTGGTGCTTGTTGATTCTTATGATCATTTCAGCAAAATGAATCAAATTATCATTTGTTTGGCTTTATGGCTTTAAATATATTAAGTCTTACATTATATTCTGTTTTGAATTATCTTTGTTCAATAACAGCAGCTAGATCTTTATTTTCCCATAGAGGGATATTATGCCTATTTCACTTACTGTATAGATGAGTAGTGGCCATGTGCAGCAGGCACATGTGATGCAGATACTTATTTTGATCAGTGTATCAGGTTCAATGTTCCTTCTTACCTTCTTCGGGAACATACAAGGACCTGACTCGGAACAGAGAGCTTACTAAAGCTATGTTCACTAATTGTGGTAAGTAGACAGGATACAGACGAAGGGTATACAAAACCCTTTATTTTTCTCTATATACAATAACTTCCGTACTTCGGAATACACTGACCCGCCACTTGGGGTCTAACGTAAAAGTATAAAAAATAAAACTAAACTCTAATTTAACTTTAGAATAATAAACGTGGAAGATTGGCCTTATATTAACAGGAAGGCGTATGTAGTACAGATAACTGAGAACACTACAATACGTTTAAATTTATCAAGAGGATTAAAACCTCTGGCCTGGAAGGCAAACAGCAACTGCGTAACTTCTAAGGTAAGCTCTCTCTCGCTTGGCAAAAAGCCACAACTTAAATACTTGGCGTTCGCCAGACAACTTTGCATAAAAACCTTAACGCTTATAATTCTGGCCGGAAGTAGAAAATAAGAAGTGATAGTAAAGATTTAAAATAAAATAAACGTTAGTAAAACTTAAGATCCTTACATACTTCCCGCCAGAGTTAATTAGTTTGAAACTGAGGTCTAAAACGACCTTGTTGAAACCTTTTAGCTCTAGAATCTAACGCGAGGCCAATCTTTTACAAACATACTTCGCTAGAAACTAAAAATTTAAAAGAAAGAAATTTGTTTTTACAATAGCAGCTCCCAGGATACACAATTTTTTTTCATCTGTACATCATCCAAACAGGAGCTCTTATTCAAATCTGGTTCCTTCCAGAGATCTGGAAGGAAAACTAGTTTAATGATATGTTACACAATGAAATGGCAAGTAACATGTATAATTATATTTCACTTAACATTCTTATTTCATTCATGACTATTTTAATTATCTCTCCCCGTGCTCTCCGACATGTGTTGTAAAAGAACACCAAACACGAATGTGTTTCTGTCTACGTGTTCCACACTTCCTCCTACAATCAAAACACTAACGTGTTAAAATTCAACATAACAAGACCTCTTAACACACCCTAATTTCAACTCTAAACCCTGAGGTACTATTCTGAAAGTGGCTAACTCTGAAGTGTAGCGTCAGAGAGCCTAACTACATCATTCAACCTTTAACACATATTCGCCATGCTTTAGTCTTTTTACAGTCACACGAATAAAAAAAAATTTAACATTCACTTTTACCATATCACGGTATTTCTTAACATTTAAAATAACAGTTCACATTGTATATAAGAACATATCAACATGCCGTTAAGTTTACACATTTGAAAACATACATTAGTAGTACATTGTTAACTTCTATTCTTTTCAAAGCAAGTGCCAATTCTTTCTACATTGAAATACTACATTTCAAAAAGTCTTTCAGACTAAAACTTCTTTCTTGCTAGAATGTTTTAAATAAAATTTATACAATAACTTTTTACAATATTTAAGTCTTTACACAACGCTATTATACATCAACTTTAGTTTTACGCGCGAGTAATTGAAAAACGTAATACCAAAATCGGTAACAACTCCTTTCTCGCCCTTTTGGCGATAAAGGTAGACCTCGCATGAGGTAAAACGTCTTGAAATCTGCCACTTGCAGTAAGAATGAAAGATTAACTTAAGTTTGCAAAGTAACATAAAATTTTACTTATCTTTGTGATATTCGGTCATCCTTTTCTGGGCCCAGTCCTTAAAGGTATTGCAGATAGTAGTTTGATTTATCCTCCTTCTTGTACGGGCTCGCCCTTCAGTGCCTTCCTCTGGAAGCTTCCTTTTTTCACCAGTTCGGTCACCCTTGAATACCTTCTTTTTCTCCTCTGCTTGTGGTCTTGGTCGTTTGATGGCAGCTGGTCTTGGCGGAACCGGGAAACTTCTTTTGTGTTCCTGCTTGGACCTCGTTGCTGGCCGTTCAAATTTTCCTTGTAACTTTTCCTCCGCCGTTGATGGCCCTTCCGCAGTTCGGCGGCATTTGCTGCGGAGAGTCCTGTCGGATGAGTAGATCTTCTGTTTTAGAGCCGGGTTATAGTTGGCGTTTTTTCTCTGGTTCTCTTCATATCCGTCGTCCTTCTCCCTTCTTCATTCTGGAGGTGTTCGTGAACTCTCTTTTCTGGACGGTGAAACGGCTTCTTTTTCTTGCTACCTTCAATTTTTCCGCGGGGAAATTTTCTTTTCACTTGCTTCTGCCTCTTAATGGCTTGCCCTTGTACTTGTCGTTTTTCCACCTCTGGAGCTAGTGCCTGCGGTGTCTGCCGTGCCGGATCCTGCAAAAGATCTGAAAATATTTGCATTTTATTGCGATCGAAGTAGGGCTTGATTTGATCAATGTTTGCGGAACAGGTTTCACCATTTCTGGCTTTTAACACTACTACAGCGTGAGTTATTTTTTCTATAACATATGGTCCTTCAAATCGTGGAAAAAATTTGGCAGCTTTATCTTCTGGTGCTGAAGAAAGTGAATGCTTAATTTTTAAAACTTCATCCCCTACTTTATAAGTTACTCCCCGTCGTTTCAAATCATAATAGAGCTTGTGTTTTCTTTGTGCTACTTCCGTATTCTTTTTTGCTTCTTTTATTAGTTTTTCTATATCACCCATTTAAATTCTGGGGCTCTTTGTTGCACATAAAATAATTTATCTAACGGTGTTATAATCTTTCTGCCTAGAAATAACTCAGCAGGAGTTTTGCCCGTTGTATCATGTTTTGCGGTCATAAGGGCGAAAGCAAATTCATTGACATAGTTATCCCAGCTTTTATGAAAATTTTTAACATAACTACGGATAATTTTCACTATATTTCTATTGACCCGTTCCGCTATATTTGATTGCGGCCGATACGGGACCATTTTTAAATGACGTATGCCCAGTTTTTGGCACATGTCTTCAAATATATTACTTACAAATTGAGGACCATTATCCAATATAACTTTTAGGGGCGCCCCGTATTTTAAAATATATTTATTTAAAATAGAATCAGTAACTAATTTCGCGGAGGCTCGTTTTAAGGGAACAATTTCGGTCCATTTACTAAAATGATCAACCATAACAAGGAGATAGCGACTTTTATTTAACTGACTTTTGGGGAAAGGGCCCAATAAATCGATGCCAAATATTTCATTTAGAAATTCGGATTTAATACTATTTAGAAACCCGGCCGGGCGGAAATTAATATAATTAACTGCTTGACATGTTGGGCAGGACTGGACATACGCCCTTGTTAACTTTTGCAGTTCAGGAAAGTAGACTGCCTCGCGTTGGATAGTTTTTCGAATACCAGCATGAGAAGCTAAAGGGCTGTCATGGAGCTCCTGCAGGATATTTAATCTAAGACTAGCTGGGATAACAGGTCGAAATTCGTAGTTTTTGTATAGAATAATAGACCATCTATTAGTTCGTAATGGGCCGCCCTATTTCTTATCGCCACAATATCTTGGTGGCTAAAATTTTCAGGATCCTTCAAATACTCATAAATGCTTCCAAACTCAGGATCCTTACCCAGTTCGGTTATTACAGTTTCTCGGGAATTTATTGTACATGCTGTAAGCATTGCCACCTTTACGGTATTTCCTTGTTCGTCTATTTTAATTCTTGATAGGGCATCTGCTACGATATTTTCCTTTCCAGGGGTATGCTTGATTACCAGATTATATTCTTGCAGCTTGAGTGCCCATCTTATTAACCTGGGGGATAAATTTTTCCCTGAGTATAATCTAGTTACCGCCGCATGATCAGAGTACACTGTTATTGGCGCCTTTCCAAAATAGACTCGGAACTTTTGCACTGCTAACAGAACTGCAAGTGCCTCTCTCTCGGTCGCAGAATAGTTTCTTTGTGTTTGATTTAAAGTTCGGCTAAAAAGTGCCACGGGCTGCTGATTTTGCGAAAGTATTGCTCCTACCGCATAATCCGAAGCATCCGCTGAAATTTCTAAATTCTCATCCTTTTCAGGAAATTTCAACACAGGGGCTTGCGTTAATGCTTGTTTTAATTTTTCGAAAGCACTATTGGCTTCGGCCGTCCACGAGAATCTTGCCTTTTTCCTTTTTAATTTTAACAATGGTTCAGCAATAGCTGCAATAAAGGACCTATAATATGAACAAAGTCCTAGAAAAGAAGAGAGCTTCTTTGCCGTGTTTGGAATCGGATACTTTTGTACAGCGATTATTTTTTATTCATCTGTCTCGATCCCTTTTTGAGATATTTTGTAACCTAAATATTTTAATTCAGGGGCTGCAAATTTGCACTTTTCGACATTAACTTTTAGACCGGCCTCATTTAATAAAGAAAACACCTGTCTTAAATCCTGTACGTGTTGGTCGAGATTATCACTAGTAATAATGATATCGTCTAAATAGATAAATGTGGATGGACTTTCCAAGAACAGGTCTTAACACAATGTCCATGCATCGCTGAAATGTTGCCGGGGCCCCTGAAAGGCCAAACGGCATACGCAAAAATGCATAAGTGCCAGACTTGGTTATAAAAGCAGTCTTAGGCACGTCCTCAGGCCTCACCCCTATTTGAAAATAACCAGTCGTTAAGTCTAAAGTCGTCATAAATTTGGTTGATTTTATGTTCCTTAGAATTTCTTCTATAATTGGTAACGGATATACCGGATATTTAGTTATGGAGTTTAATTTACGGTAATCAATAGCGAATCTCCATCGTTTTGGATGCGTCAAAGGATAGTCATTATTTTTCTTACATAAAACCACCGGGCTAGCATAACTACTTGACATGGGCGTTATGATCTTTTTACGTAGCATATCGGTAATATGCCATTCTATAATTTTTTCCTTATTCTTATCATACCAGTATGGTTTTTGACGAACTGGCATTGCATCTCCGGTGTCAATACTATGGTTAGTAACCTGAGTAAATCCTGGAATATCACTAAATAACGAAGCAAATTCACTTACCACTTGTCGGATTCTTCCTTGCTCGTCATTAGGAAGGTGGTCAAGTTTTAACATCGGCGGTTCAGCGTTTTCTGTACGAACTGGTTTCATTGTCAGCTTAAGGGACGCTTCATTAAAATCCAGCGTAGCTTGTGCTTCTGAAAGAAAATCTATTCCTAAAATTAAATGTGCTTGCAGATTCTTTACTATAAAAAACATCACCTTTACTTGTTCGTCCTTAATACGGATATACAAAGGTACTTTACCTATGCACTTACATTTTTCTCCTTGCGCCGCTAACACTGTCGTATTATCCACATTATATATGCGGTATTTGCGAAAATACTTCCTAAAAAACTCTTCTGCCACACAGGAACACTGCGCGCCGGTATCCAGGAGTGCGGTGGCTGGGATATTATTCACCAAGACTTCAATCTTCGGAAGAGTCAAATTTTTCACCATTACTGTATTTAACTTGTAGGAAGAGGGGTTTTCGTGGCCTTCGGATTTCCGCACCCTCTCGTCAGCAGAAATCCGTTTTAGTTTAAATTATTTTTCCTTTCCATGCTTTTCTTCTTTTTCCACTGGCCTTGAGACTTTTTTCCTGGGTTGCTATTGAACTGTCGACGTTCGCCGGCTGTTTTTGAATGCTCAGGTTTCCTTGCCCACTGATTCGCTTTTTCTCCGTGGCCGTGTGTTTGAGTTTGCTGTAGTCTTGGCGTACCAAATTGGCTTCGCTGTTGATATTGGCGTCTTCTTTCGACGTCCGCCGTTCTTCTACTTTCAAACTGGATTGCTAGCTCGAATAACTTTTCCAGTGTAGTCGGATTTCTTAATTCAATAAAGTCTTGCACTTGGGGCAGTAACCTCGGCAAAATCACTTGAATTATTTCAGGATCCGGACGGTTTCCATACAAGAGCTTGAAAACGTGAATTTTTCTTAAAATAAAGCTCGAGAGGTTTTCGATTCTTTGTTGATATATACTGAAAAGTTCCGTTTCTAATTTCGCACGATCCCTTACAACAGGGAAGGCTTTTAGTAGGGCAGTCTTGAAATTTTCGTAAGTATATGTGGGACTTCCTGCTTGACCCAAGAGACTTCTGCCTATACATTTGAACCAGTTAAGCGCTTGGCTCCTCAAAGCGCTGGTAGCTAAGGTAACTTTTTGAAACTCGTGCACGGGGTAGAGCATGAAGTGGTCATCCAATTTTTCCAAAAAACTGGTTACCGGTGAGTTTCCATTAAACGTTGCTTCTGGTTTCATCCAAGCGCGCATGGTCTGGACGATGTAACCAAATCCTTCCAGGGCGGCAGCTGGTATTTCTGGATTCTGAGCCGTTTCTGCAGGCAGCACAGGTTCTTCTTGAAACTCAGCCATGGTTATTCTTCTTCGTTGGGCGCCACTATCAGGTTCAACGTTCCTTCTTACCTTCTTCGGGAACATACAAGGACCTGACTCGGAACAGAGAGCTTACTAAAGCTATGTTCACTAATTGTGGTAAGTAGACAGGATACAGACGAAGGGTATACAAAACCCTTTATTTTTCTCTATATACAATAACTTCCGTACTTCGGAATACACTGACCCGCCACTTGGGGTCTAACGTAAAAGTATAAAAAATAAAACTAAACTCTAATTTAACTTTAGAATAATAAACGTGGAAGATTGGCCTTATATTAACAGGAAGGCGTATGTAGTACAGATAACTGAGAACACTACAATACGTTTAAATTTATCAAGAGGATTAAAACCTCTGGCCTGGAAGGCAAACAGCAACTGCGTAACTTCTAAGGTAAGCGGCCTGCTTTGACTCAACTGCTTCCTCTCTCTCGCTTGGCAAAAAGCCACAACTTAAATACTTGGCGTTCGCCAGACAACTTTGCATAAAAACCTTAATGCTTATAATTCTGGCCGGAAGTAGAAAATAAGAAGTGATAGTAAAGATTTAAAATAAAATAAACGTTAGTAAAACTTAAGATCCTTACAAGTGTGCTTCAACATTTTATTAGCATTCAGCATTTCGTTAAGATGCAGTCAATTATTTTGCTGCAAAGCTTATTCTTTTCGCAGTTTATAAGTTGCACATTTTTGAAACTGCAAAACTTGGTCAATGAAACTATACCTTATTAATACAGTTTAGGCTTTCTTTTAGATCATTGCAATGATTCTTATTGGAAACAACCAATTCAAGTCTTCTTTGATCATTAAAGTTATTTCTAATTATTCATCTCACAAAAGCCTTGTTATTTAATTTCGTGATGATGGAGGAAGTACCGTTGGGTATTTGACAATAATGTAACTGTCAAAAACAATTCAAATTACCACCTGTTCACCTTAATTTTTACTTCCTTGTACGAAGTAAAAAGGAAGTATTGTAATTGTGAAAAGCTTCAGGCAGCATTTTTCAACGAAAATATCCACTTTGACCGCTTTCGAATGCAATTTAACGATGTTTTTGCCTGATATCTGTACGTAAAGACAGAATAAAAGACTCTTTTCCTCCAAAAAAATTATAAAACTGCTTTAAAATGAATTCTGAAGAGAATGTTTCGTGGCGTCTGTACGAACGTATGTAGGTACGTATCTCGCATAACTCAAAAACGAGTAGTCTCGGAACGTTGAAATTTTGTATATAGGACTGCTATAACATGTAGATGTGCACCTCGTATTTTGGTTGCAATCGGCCGTGCCAAACATATATAAATATGTTTATATATATATCCACTCTGTTACCCGGCTCAGTGATCACAGTTTCTTTATTCTTATATGTTTGTAAATTGTACATTTTTTGCTTTAAAAATGATTGAATCATGTTGTTCTTATCTTCCGGTTAAGGTTTTTATGCCTTTAGTAAATCTGTATGCGATATTTTTAGAATTATCAACAATTTTAAAATTGTTTAAGTGCCGCTAAGCCTAATAATGTTTTTGATGGCGGCCATTGCTCTTGTTTACATTTGAAACTGCAAGATAGCGGATTTGTTGCCAATCTAGAGAAACTTAGCTTCGCAACAACTAAGATAACGCCTTCATTTATTATTTAATTCATGCTTAATCCTTTCTGGAATTTTTTCGAGGAAATAAGCATTTAAGATTTACTTCATAATTTTTAATACAGATATTTTGAGTTTTTATGTATTTTTGCCTTGTCGCGAAGTGAAAAATGAATTAATTGAATGAGAAATACTCAATTGTCTGTGAAAACTGTTCTTTTTTGTTTTGTTTGCTTAATTTCTTTTATACATCATTCTAGCTTTATTATAGTATTTGAATAGATTATGTGGCAACGATTAGATAATTCTTTAAATGATATAAATTTTCTGCATTCTGAGTTATAATATGAACGAAATATAATACTGTTAAGTGAACCTAGCAGCAGAGTGTCGCTATGGTAAACAAAGTGAATTTTAAAGAATGCATTTATTCTATTGTGGTTTATGTAGTGTTCGGCGAAGTAGGTTTAATTCAGTCTAATACGTTTAAGTGAAATGCAAGAAAAAATGCACATAATTCAATATTCCGTACAAGGAAGTCATGTGGTGTACACGTCAGATTTTTTACTAATGGTCGAGGCAGTACAGATCATGTGCTTCTAAAGGAGTTTTCCATTCATGGACAATTCTCGAAGTAGGAATGATGGTGAAAGTGAACTCATCGCTAAACAGTACACATTAAAAGCAAAGTCCAAAGGATAAATATTTTAATTAAAAGATTTTTTGCTAAATAACAAAGAAATAAAACAGTCCAGCAATGTTTAAACTGTACCACCGAGTGATCCGATTCTTATATCAGCTGAAACAATCTAAATCATATTAAATATCATGTTTTTTTAATACAATCTATAACACGAGAGAAAAATTAGCGTTTGAACCAAACTGTCAAACTTTTAAAGTTTAATTTATATGGTGGTTATAATTAAAGTTCCATTTTGAAATGGTCATAAAAGGAAAACTACCGACCAAAAGTTATCAAACTTGGGAATCGTATAAAGGAGGTTATAGGAATTTATTTTCCATGGGAAGAAAAAGAGTTCAAAAACTCACCATCAGAGGAAAAAGGGTGCTGTATGCAATATTGTTAAATGAAATAAGACATGAAAATATCGGTTTAAATGTTTCCGAAACGTGTTACAAAGCATGTTCAATGTAGTGTCCAGCATTTTCCGAAAGCAAGTTAAATACTTTTACTGCATTCTCAACAGCAGCTCTTAGCATATCAGGAAATGTTACAAACATGTCGGTGTATCGCATTTTTCATTTCTACCAAATTGTTTAGAATATCACCATAAACAGTGCTTTTGAGATAACTTCATAGCCAAAAGTCATAGAAGTAGAGGTCTGGTGGGAAGTGGGGAAGTGTCGGCCTATAAGATGTTCATTTGTGAAATGTTGCCTAAGTAACTGTGTAACACATGTGAGGTGGGGCCCAGCCCTGCATAAAATCGTAGTATCTAAAATGCCACATTACTGCAATTCATGTATCACAAAACATTTTAACATTTACTCTAAGCGAACTGCAATCACGGTGGTCCAGCTGTTGACTGCTCTTCAGAAAAAAGTGGTTCAGTTATGAAACTAGCTGTCTGGTGTGGAATGACTGCTATGCAATAGAATGCAGTAGGAGAATGCAATGGAACAAGAGGGATTTCTTTGGCCCAAATCGATTAAAAGCATTTTGAATTAGTATCTTCATGTTTTAGCCCCTTCGCGTCGACTGTCACGTCTACATGCCAGCAACGAACACACTCACCTCCCGGCCGACACGCAGGCGTGCCAGAGCATTTTCCCGTTCACTACCGGCTGTCACGTATTTGTGCCAGTGTCCTAGAACGAACTTGTGCGAGTGATTTGCGATCTCACATTTTCTAATTGCTAATTCGTGGTTTTCATGGATGAATTTCTCCCTTACACGATGGTGCACTTTTATCGATGGTAATTTGCTTACTTCAATGTTTTTTAAGGGTATGCAACACATTAAACATGTGTAACAAAAGGTTAAGTTAGATTCCGACCCATATTTTGTTTAACAATATTGCATATAGCGCCATTCCTCCCTGGTGGTGAGGTTTCGAACTTTCTTTTTTTCGTGGAAAATAAATTCCCATGACCTCCTTTACACGCTTACCAAGTTTGATAACATTTGATCCAGTAGTTTTCCTTTTATGACCGTTTCAATGTGGAACTTTAATTATAAGCACTCTGTATATTATTAAATTTTAATTTGAAGCTATGCTTTATATGTATACCATGCATAAATGTTTCGCTTTTATGGAAAAATAAAGAATCAATACAAAACATTTGGAATACGTTTTCTGACTGAAAACGTAAGATTAAAAGTCATCTACTTAATTCACAGCCATTTACAAGTCAACTACTCGGGCAATTGCAGAATCGCTGCGATACCAGTGATATTAGGTTTATTTGTAAAATAAACCTAATATCACTGGATTTACACACTTCTTTAATCTTCCGAGAACATTCTTTCTTTAGCTCATATTCCAAGAATACTAAGTGAATACAATTATTGCAAAAGAAATTGAATATTCATTTGCACTACAGCTTGTTAGTTTACTAACGAGTTAGCAAAACTTAAATTCTGCTTTTTGTGTCTAAGAATACAACATTATTATAAATATTTACAAATAAAATATTAAATTGGAGATTTAAATGGAGCCTCACCAGTGGCCTAGCATTTGGCAATTGCTAAATACTAAGTGTTTGCTGCGAAGTTTAACCGAGGCTGCATGGTTGGTTTTCGTAGTTTTCTACGTTCTTTTTACAAAGTTCCTCTATAAAAGCATCTTAGCCAAATAGGTCCCATGTTCTTTCTATGTCCAAATAACCAATTAACCTAATTTAAGTGCGATTTCCAGTTGAAGTTACTAGAAAAAGCCGAACACTCATTAAAAATCATGTAGCTTGCCAGTCGGGAGGAACATGAAAGATACGGTACGAATAATTGAATTGCTGTTACGGTATGCTCTTTTTAAAATTAGATGGTCATTCCTTAATTAAATATAATTGATTTTTAACATCTACTGGAGCTGACGGTAAGAACTGAAGTGCAAATAAATAATATCTTGTGCAGTCTTGATAAATAGAAAATTAGAAATATTTGTATAAAAAAATATTTGCAATCAGACAGAAAGTTTTTCAAATATTGGCAATTACTTTATAAGGAGTAGTTATTAATAACCATCATAATTACTTACTATATTGCTGATGATTAGAATTAAGTTCTTGACAATTGCATTCTAAATTAGAATTTTAAGTATATAATGAAAATACGCTGCACAGAAAAATACATTTTGGATAAAAAAAAGTGTGTCGATTTTTTTATGTTTAAAAACTTCTTAAATTCATTTAATAAACATTGTACCCACATTGGTAATTGAATCCAGAATGCTGGGTGTCGTTTATATAATTATTCTTACTTGTCCACAGAACCTGTTAACTTATCCAGCCATTAAGTAGCTGCAGATCATTTCTACATAACCATTGAACTTCCATTAATTTGGTCTCTACAGGATTGTATGTTTATATCATAAGTTGACTTTTATAAAAATGATTATTCTAAATCTTATGTTTCTATAAAAATATACGGTGCTTTAAAAATATGGAAGATAGCATCAGCCGCTTTTTCAGCCACTTCATAAGCAACAGCTTGTTTAGAAATAAATTATGCAGTTAATGTCATAAAATTCAATTAAACATCAAACGGAAGTTCTCAGTTTTAGACTATTTAAATGAAGTTAAAGTAAAATAGCAGACGATAAAACGCCGAAGATAAAAATTTACTCTTACAACTATTTTTTTAAAAACAGGAAGAAAGAAAGATATTTTTTAAAAAGTTAAAAATTTGAATAATAATCTATAATTTTAAAAATAATAATTTTTCACATAGTATTAATAAATATTTATTATGCATCATTGAGGGAAAAAATTTCATATAATTAATTCTCCGTAAAAATTTATTTGAAATTTTAGGTTAAAAATAGCTGTGGCAATTCATTGTAACAAAAATCCATAAACCACATTTGATATTTTATCATTTTCAACAAATATGCCAAATTTGAAAATGCACCAATATTTAAATTCGCGTATATCTTCAGAAATTTTGAATCAAAAACTGTAATTTTTGCAAGTATGCTTAGAAATACATCTACTTTAAGATGATGGTAAAAATTTTATAGGTTATAATTCAAAATTTTTTTCTAAAAATTTATAAAAATTATTTAAAAATAGAAATAAGAAAATAAAACACAAAAAATGGGTAAATTTTATTTGGAATGAACCTAAATTTCGAAATGTGAAAGGAAAAATGAAAAAAGTTTAATAAAAAGCAGATATAATTAAATATTTGCCAAATTAAATTATCATTTAGGAGCTAAAATTTTGAGAGCTAATATTTTAAAAACTACTCTTACGATTTTTACAAAACTTGGCATTCTTGCAAAATTTGAGTCATAGAATCGAAATATGGAAAATAATTGATATGTTATTTCATATTATGATTCTACGACTCAAATTATACTTAAATATTAAATTTGGTGTGAAATTTACGGAGAAATTCAAAAATTTATCTTGGCACAACTTTTTCAGTTTTCGCCAAGAATAATTCATTTGGCGAACTTCTTAATATGTGGCAACCAATTTTCCTTTCCCTTCCATTATGCTGGAGTGGAAAAAAATACATCTCGTTCGTACCTTTTTACATTGTGCATGAGTGGAAAAAAAGTTGCATCACTTCTACTTCCAAATAATTTTAGCAAAGTGTCTAAACCACATTTGACGTTTTATTGCATTCAACAAATATGCCAAATTTCAAAACGCGCTAATATATAAATTCTTGTATATCTTCGGAAATTTTGAATCAAAACTGTAATTTTTTGCAGGTATGCTTAGAAATACGTCTACTTTAAGATGATGGTAAAATTTTTATAGATTATAATTCAAAAACTGTTTTGAAAAATTTATAAAAATTATTTAATATTTTTTACGATGGGGGATTTTATTTGGAAGGAACCTAAATTTCGAAATATGAAAGGAAGAATCAAATAAGCTTAATAAAAAAAAAGAAAAATTAATAAATATATACCAAACTCAATTTGCATTGAAGAGCTAAAATTTTGTGAGCTAATTTTTTAATAACTACTCATGCGATTTTTACAAAACTTGGTAGTGTGGCGTAATTTGAGTCGTAGAATCAAAATATGGAAAAAAATTGGTATGTTATTTCAGAAAATGTCCAATTTTGTGTCAAAATACCTATATTAGAACAATGCTATATATAAATCTAATACATTTCTTAAGTTGCATTTTTGAGACATGAAAAACGCAAGTTGAATTTCGTCAATTGGCCCAGTATTACAGGAGATATAGAACTGACCCATCTTTTTTTTTTTTTTTTTTTTTTTTTCCCGCAGTGTACATTCAAGAAGCAATGGGATGTGATATGTTTATTATGCTACTCATAATGTGTTAGAGGTAATGGGCAAAAATGCCTGCTACATCAAACTACGGTGTAATATTGCAGCTTTGAGCAGCATTACGTGAGTTTGCTGGAAAGAAAAAGAAAACACCAGCTTACTAAATCACAATGTATTGTTCTATCTCAATAATGTTAGGCCTGATGTGGCATGGTCAGCTTAATAAGGACTTATGGAATTTGGTAGTAAGTTCTTCAACAGCCTTTGTGTAGTCTCATTTCAGCCTAAGTGATTTTCACTCATTTGATTCTCTCAAAACTCTTGCATATTATATTGATGATGGAAACATCGAACAATGTGTCTGTAGTAGTTGCAGCAGCAACTTAGACTTGGATGTAAAATGTATCAGGGCAATCTTACATTAGTTGGTTAAGGGTCTTATTGTAGGTGAGGATTATATGAAAAAATGAAATGTATTATTGCATATATATCAAATATTATTCGCTTCTGTAGTCATTTGTAAGTTATGATTATTTTGTGGATTTAAATTTGCATATATTAATTGTGTATTGTGTAGAAAAAAATATTTATTTTATTTATTTGTATTTTATTTCAGTGCCTCTGATATGCCAACAGGCTAAAGTAATTAGAGATTGTACAGATTTAACAGTTGGACAATACTTTGGAAATGAACTGGATAACTGGTCAAAAGAAAGTTGGCTGTGTGAAATAGAAAGAAATCAAGTTATTGTTTTGACTCCCGATCTTTTTAAAATGATTCTTTTCCATGGATTTTTGCCTCTTTCTGTGATAAATCTCATAATATTTGATGAATGCCACAGAGCAGTTGGGAATCACCCATACTGTGAAATAATGACGTGCTTTGATGTTTGCTCTTTTTTAAATCAGCCTCGGATTTTAGGTCTTAGTGCCTGTTTGATAAATAGGAAGTGTCAGCCTTCAAGAATAGAGCTTGAAATAAAGCGCCTTGAAACAGTATTAAAAGCATCTGTTGAAACAGCTAGTGAATTGACTGCTTTAAGTAAATATGGTTCTAAACCTAAAGAGTATTTAGTGGAGTTCAACAGTTGTTTAGATGATGAATCAGTTTTAGTATCTGTGATGTCACATATTAAATCTGCATTAGTATTTCTAGATAATGTAAATATTGTAAATGATATTGATAATTCTCTTTCTCATCCATGCAGACAACCTAGACGATATTTAATAGAAATAGCTCATGTCATTACTGATCTTGGTCCTTGGTGTGCTCTAAAAGCTACACAACTTTTCATTGAAGAAATTAATATGACCTTACAGTCTATATATTCAGAAGATCATATACGTTTCCTTATACTTGCTAGGACAGTGTTATTGATTATTGAAGTGCAGTTTCAAACTATTTTAAATGACTGTGATTTACTTACTCAACTAATTAATAAGGCTCCTCCTAAATTACAAGAATTACTTAAAATTTTAAAATACTATAAACCTGTAAGTGTGCCTACCATAGAAACATCATCTAATGTTACATCAGAAGAATCTTCTTTTTCTAACGAGCAAGAAAAGAAAATATGTAGTACTCAAATTATTAATTCCAATATGCAAAGTGAAGATCCTCCAACTTCTGTACAAAGTTTATCGTCTGGAAAGAGTGAAAATTGTAACATTACATGCAATAAAATCAGCAAAGATGATATCAAAGAAAAGAGGTTATCAAAAAATAATCTTGCATCAGAGGAGGGCAAATCTCTTTGTGGTTTAGTTTTTGTGCATCAACGTATTACTGCTTTTTTGTTAAGTGAATGGTTATCAGCAGTAAAAGAAATCCATCCTGACTTCAGTTTCTTGTCACCAAGTTATATTATTGGACATGGAAAGAATAATAGAGGTTTAAAGACTATTTTAATGAGATTTGAAAAACAGGAGGAAGTATTACAGAAGTTCAGGACTAGAATGTATAATCTTGTAGTTGCCACCTCAGTGGTTGAAGAAGGCATGGACATACCGAAATGTAATTTAGTCGTTCGATTTGATCCACCGGAAAATTTTCGAGCTTACATCCAATCAAAAGGAAGGGCAAGGGTTAATGATTCAGTATATATACTAATGGTAAAGTCTAGTGAAAAAGGGTCATTTATAGATACACTTTGTGATTTCAAAGCTGTTGAAGAAGTAAGAAATATTTTTCTCTTATTTTGATACTGAAGTTAAATAACATAATTAAATTTGCATAATATATTATAATGTAATTTGTGTCAGAAAATGTTTTATAAAATACAAGCAGTTATGATATACTTGCTGAAGTGTAATTTGTAGACTGTAATAGAAAGCATAAAATTTTAAAAGACTAGTAATGTTAAATAATTATGCTCATATGTATATATGGTCTTCGTACAGAATGAAGGTTTGTAGTAATTCTGCTGTGAACTAGGCACTGACTCCATTTTTCCAACTGTAATTTTGTACCTCTCAGTCATATTTTGTTTATTTTTTTTAAACTTTCTCATTGTTATTGTATTCGAATGAGGCTGCATCTTTGGCTTTTAAATGTCTAATGATTGATACTATTTTTATAATTTGAGCCTTCAAAACATTGCTATTTCTGCCTTCATAATTTATTAATTTGCCCACTTCATAAACTATCCCATCCCCTAAATATTAATTTAGATTTATAAATACAGTAATATTTAATGCTGAGAGAGTTTTTCTAGCATTGCATTAAAATTTGAAAAATTAGGTACCATACAATTGGTTTTAAATAAATGTTCAAGGGAAAAGACCACATTATCTTTCATTTTAAATCAAAAGCTAGAAAATAATTAATTTTGGACATAGCAAATATACAGTCAAAAGTCGTTAATTCGGACACCCATAATTCGGAATGATCTATAATCCGGACCTCAAAGTTACAAAGTTTCTGCGCATGCATAAAGTTGACGCATGCGCAAAATACGTTTAATGGATAACGGACGGTATAAGCTAAGCTAAAATTATCTATTTCAGTTAATGTTGCAGATTGTGTTGTTCCTTAATCTTCAAATTGGATTCGACTTATTATTTTTTGCAGACTGTTAGAGCAATTTTATAAAAGTAAGCTTGAACTTTCAATTATGTCAAATAGAATTTCTGATATATATTTACTAATATGTAAAGGATCTACAAAGTGAAAGTATGTTTCGAAGTCCATTAAACAAAAAGTGGAATTGCTGCAAAAAATGGATAAAGGCATATCCTTTGTTTATCTAAACTTTAACGTTTGTTTATCTTTAATGCCGTGGCGCACAATGAATCGGAAGTAGATCTGTCGGCACTATCCTTATCTTCAGAGCAGATGTTTTTATTTTATTTGGCTTATAATTCTTTACTAAATGTAGTATTTCATCTCGATGTACTCTGTCTTTGATATGATTTAAATCAAATTCCTCGTCATTATAATTTGCTTCCAATAGCGAAGAAAGTGACAGAGGTTATTGAAAACGAAAAAATTTTGATTGACAAATTAATCGGTATTCTCAACACAGCAATTATAGGACTTGAACAGCGGAACTTTGTAACTGAAGAAGAAATTATATCTGTTTATAGAATTAAAGAGAATGTATTATCACATAAAAAACGAAGCAACTTAAATAACTTGCATTGAAAGAAATGTTTAATAAAGTACAGAAATAAATATTAAGCTTTTTTTTTTTTTTTTTTTTTTATAAATTTTGATGCCCTTTAGATCATAATTGTTCTTTATTTCATAAATTATGGTTTCATATTTTTAATTTTATAATTTCTGCATGCCATCTTACCAGATTTAAACTGATGATCTATAATTCGGAATTGCCTAAGTCCCGACGAGTCTGGATTAACGACTTTTGACTATACTAAGTTTCAAAACTTACCAATATGTAAATTCACATACATCCTATGAAATTATTAATAAAAAACTTTTAATTTTTTACAGGTATGCTTAGAAATACATCTACTTTAAGATGATGGTAAAAAATTTTATAGGTTATAATTCAAAATTTGATTTGAAAGATTTATAAGAAATATTTAAAAATACAAATTTAAAAAATAAATCATAAAAAAGGGAGAATTTTATTTGGAATGAACATAAATTTCAAATTCTGAAGGAAGGAATCAGGTAAGTTTAATTAAAAAAAAAAAGAGATAATATATAAAATTCAGCTGGCATTGAGGTGCTAAAATTTTGAGAGCTAATTTTTTAAAACTACTTGCACGATTGTTTCAAAATTTGGCAGTGTGGCATGATTTGAGTCATCGAATCGAAATATGGAAAAAAAATGGCATGTCATTTCAGAAAAAGTCCGATTTTGTGTCAGAATGCCTATATTAGAACAATGTTATATATGAATCTAATACATATCTTAAGTCGGGCTTTCAAGACACACAAAAAAAAAAAAGTTGAATTTCGCCAATCAGCCCAGTAAAACAGGAGATATAGAACTGTTCTCCCCTTTTTTTTGCGCAGTGTACATTAATTATGAATTTTCTTTTCATCATATATAAAAGTACTTTGATAAATAAAGTTTTGGAATTTGTTATTTTTTCTGTATAAAATTATAAGAAAATTTTTAAAGAATGAAATTAGCCAATAAACATAAAATTTAGAATATCTAATTAAATTTTAATATATTTTACATCAGAATTATATTAAAAATAGTTGAGTAACTGGAATCATGCACTATAAAGGGAATTAAAGTCAGTTTGGAGTTCATTTAAAAACATGTCGCTGCTCAGCTTGAAAAATCTCCCAGTTTATCCCGGTTTCTTACAAAACTCTCCTGGTTTTTAAGATTTCAAGGCTTGCAGGTTTGATATATATATGAGGTTGGTCCTAAAATTCATGACATATATTTTTATACTGGGTCTATCAGGTGTCGCAGCATGTTCAGACATGTTAAGTTAGATGAGCAGGACCCTCAATTTTGCATCGTGCCTTAGGTCAGTCTGCACCAAGCTTCAATAGCATCATGATCGCTTATTTAATGCACCCCTATTTTGAGACATGTCTGTCGTGGCAGGTACTCTTCAATAATGTTGGATGATTAAGTTCTGCACAAAGCTTGACAAAAAAGCTGCAGAAACTCAGGAACTGCTTAAACAAGCCTACAGGAATCTTCTTTTTTTGTATGTGCAAGCTGTGCAGTGAATGAAGAATTTTAAGGGGGCCAAGAAGAGGTGGATTGTAACTCCCACTCTGAAGAGACATCAACAAGCCAAACTGATAAAAATGGGTCTCATGTGCATAAGTTGTTAAATGCTTACTGTCAAAAAAAGTGTTTGGCTGTTAGCTGTCTCGCTGACCATTTCAAAAAACCATTGTACATCACACATCGTTACACGAGAATGGGAAAAGTGTGCACTAAGCTGGTCCCCAAACTATTGAGAATCGAGTGTTGATCGTGAGTGAGCTGAAGGAACATGTGCACTAAGCTGGTCCCCAATTTGTTGAGTCAAGTGTTGATCACAAGTGAGCTGAAGAAACATGTGGAAATTGAACTGGATTATTTGAACAAGGTTCGCACGGCCCTTAAGAGTTCTTAAATGTCCTTAGGTTTTTTAGAATCAACTTTTGATCTTTAAAAGTCCTTAATTTTGGCCAAAATCAGCAGAAGGCTCTTAATTTTATTCATATGAAATTTCTGTCTGTTTTTACGACAGCCATTTTGAGTGTGAATTAGCATTTTGGAAGCATATTTTAGGCAATTTACTGACAAATATGATTTCCTTTTGAATGGGTTCAATAGATTATAATTTGTTCCTATTTCTAGTATAAATGGTGAGATACTAGAGTTTCTGAACAAGGAGTGAAACATAAGTTGTTCAAAATTATTTAATTTTTTCTGATGAAGAGCTCTTAAACAACTTTTCGCTTTTGGGGATGTGAATTCTTTTATTAAACGGTCCTAAATTTAGTGATTTATCAACATTTTGATGATGGTAATATATTGAAATTATATTTAAAAAATAGCATTAAGATAAAACATTTTTTTCACTGACATATCATAAAGTTCCATTTTGGCCAATTATTATACAATATTTTGAATCTGAAAAATAAGGTATATTGCTGTAAAGCACAATTTATGAAACAGTTCTTAGATAGTCATATAATTAATTTAAAAAAATTTTTTCATGGTGAGATTTTTTTCCCATGTAATTGTTTTAGAATTCTCTGAGCATGTATCAGTTTTCTCTATAAAATTAGTTTAATACTTGTTCGTCTGTTTTTTTTCCCAAAATATTACAGGCCTTTTGCTATTACAGAATTGGTAGGGGTATTTTCTCTCTGGGATTTTAGACATTGCAGCTTGGAACGTTTTAGAAGGATATGAAGGCAAGATTTATATACCTGCAATTCTAGAAAAATGTAACAAAATGAAAAATATCTCCATGGTATTAACACATAATGGATGTATTTTACAGAAAGTTTGCGATGGATTTTTTTTGGGGGGAGGATGTCGAGAAGAACAATGAAAACATAATATTTTAATGTTTTACTTCTGATACTAGAATCTTTTTTTTAACATGTTTATCTTCCCTTTATCTTCTCTACTTTTCACTAGACACAAGCATAGAAAATATCAGAAATGCTTCTAAACTTGTTGCATGGACAGACATTATACGAAGGATTTTTTTTTTTTATTTATAAAGAAATTGAAAACTGACAATTTAAAACGTTCATTTAATGTCTTAATGCATCATCATACACATGGCTGGTGCTAGGCATTTTCCCAGCTGATGCAATCTCTGTGGATCCTAAATTTTCCTGCCTAGTGCCTTTCTAAGTTCTGCTTCCAATACCTGCTCTGAATTCTAAAAGTTTTATCATTTCTAGATTTTGTTGATCGGTGTGTCACTAAGTTCTAAAATTTCTGCCACACCAGCTCTGTAACCAAGCCCTTACCATATATATTTCATATTTCTTCTGAATATTCATATTACTAAAGAAATAAAATTAGCAGCTTTTTCTGTACATTCTGAATGCATTTAGTTTTTTAGAATAACAGAAATCTTTAAATAAATCCAAAAATTCTAATTTGGAAAGGAAACATGGTGAAGAAAGATACTGAATACATAAAGAGAAAGAAAATTATTCTTCAAAAATTATCAAAAAATTCTAAAATAAAAAGGAAACTTGTTGAATAAAAAACTGAATACATAAAGAAAAAAATTATTCTTCAAAGATATGTACAGTTATTATTACACACATTACCCAGTTGTGTATAATTTCAGCCTTTGCTATAATTTCCCATTTCTATTTCCTCATCAGAATGCAAATCACTTAGACAGTTTTTAAACTGAGGTTTTTGGAGTGTAAAACAAGAGTGTGTTTCTGACCCCCACTTGCTCGCTGCATTAGTTCCTGTCATCTCTGATAATTTGTAATTATTTGTCTTTCCATTACCAGTGCTGACAGTTGGGTTTATTATGATGATAGAGTTACTGAACAAGATTAAATTCAAATTAAATTGTATAGTCTTTGACCACTAGTCCATATTTTTAGTTTGAATTTGATTCTTCTTCTTTAATCACATCACCACGAGCTGTAATTGATTTTGTTAGCATAAGAACATGCCTTTATGTTCTTTTTAAATAAAAACTTATTTAAACCTTTATTTAAATCTCTCATTTATAGTTATTTTCACACATAGCGATAATTTTTTTCAAGTTCGGGGGGGGGGGTTGAACTATTTAACTTTTACCAGATCAAATAAGCCCTCATAGCTACATTGTGGAGAGTTTGACAGTTAGGAGATAAAACATGCAGAAACTAATGAGAACATTATTTTGCATATTGACACAAATTTCTAATTGTTAGAAAAGATGCTTAAGGAGAAGGAAATCACCCAAAATGTGTGGGCAAGTCTTCAAATTAAAAAGACACATAATTGTTTTGTTTTGCTGCTATAAAATATAAATGTTTTGTAGCTTTTAATGTGTAATTATCCTAATATTGTTTAAAAATCATGTATTTTAAACTGTGAAATTTTATTAGATTGTGATATTAATAGGTTTTATTTAACAAATATAACAAATATTGTTAAAAAATAAGTAAAATTTAATAGTGGTCTTGTAAATCCATAATGACTAAGGTTATCTAACTAATTCAGTTATTTATAACTAACTGCTTACCCTTAAAAATTATCTCTGCATATTAAAGCGAGCTGTTGCCTTTCATTAATCCTTACCATGGTACAAGATAAAATACAAAAATGTAAAAATTCATGTAAAACTTATTCTTTGTATCTAGTGAGACCTAAAATAATACAAAGCAATTTAGTATCACCTCTGGTTCTTTATATTAACTGGGTTACAACCCCTGGAACTCTACACGAAGCTATAACACTAACTACATCAGACAGAGCCCAACTAACTTTCAAAACTTGCCAACCATGCCCACATCAGGTCTTTCAGTTTTGTTCTGATCAGCAGGTCTCTCTGTAGGCAAGGAGCAGCGGTGACAATAGCCAGTCTTTTACTATAAATCGTTCTGATTATGATTTTACTTCTCATTTTAGCCTATGCTGCTTGACATAAAATCTACTTGCTATTTACTCGTAATAAACCACTAGATTGAGCAAGTAGGTGACAAAATGAGACATTAATAAAAAAAAAAAAAAAAAAAGCTAACTGTTAATCAAATGTAACTAAAATGTCACTTACCTTCTTTCAAATATGTCCAGTTATTCTAAGTGTAAAATATTTAATGCTACTTGATAAATTTCATAATATTTATTTTATTCTCAAACATATTAATAATTATGTTAATTATGTCATGTTTAATAATAATGTATCCTACTTACGGATCCCTTTTATTCTTAGGATAGTATTAAAAAATGAAGTTCATGCATAGATATAATATTTTTAATTGAATTACAGAGTTCGTACTCATTTCTGCACATGGAATTTAAGTACTTTTAAGGACCATTAATGAAGAAAATTAAGGACTTATGAGCAAATAGCAAATTAATAAATTCAATTAAAAATATTATCTCTTCCTGAACTTTGTCGGGAGTTCGGCGATTCCGGATTTACGATTTTTCTTGATATTAGATCATCAGTTTAAATCTAGTAAGATGGCATGTAGCTAATATAAAATTAAAAATATAAAATCATGATTTATGAAATAATGAAGTATTTATGATCTAAAGGATATCAAAATTTACAAAAAAGCTTAATATTTATTTATTTACCTTATTAAACATTCCTTTCAATGTAAGTTGTTTAAGTTGCTTCATTTTTTGTGCTAATGCTTTTTCTTTAATTCTGTAGACAGAAATAATCTCTTGTTCAGTTACATTGTTGAAGTCCTGTAACTGCTGCTTTGAGAATTCCATCTAACTTGTCAATCGAAATTTTTTCATTTTCAGTAACTTCTCAGTCACTTTCTTCACTATCAGTAGCGCCATTTTCTGGATCTGGAACCATACTACAGATTTCGGCATTCATTAATTGACTGGTGATTGAACTTATTTTATATCATCTTCATTTATTACTGCTTCTCCACATTTCTTTACAAAATCCATTAACTGGAAAATTTTACCTTTGTTTTTCAATATCTGAAAACCTTTAAAATTAGCGGCTAACATCATCAAATTTAGCTATCCTTCACTATACATATTTGGCTATGCATCATGAGCTTGGCGGCTATGGCACGTTGTTCTGTTAAATTTTATCTTGCTTCTATTGCACAGAGACAATTAAGCCTGAATTGTATTAGCTATTTATTATACTTATGTCTATTCCTTGCACATGCTTAAGGCTCTGAATAAATAAATTCCCACATATACTTAAGCCTTATTGAGGGCCAGCACAAGTTGTCATATTTTGATAAACATGTGGTGATGAAAAAAAAAGTATAATAAATAATGATTCGCAGGTTGGCATCAGATCCACGATGTATCTATACGGAATGTTTCGATTTGAGATATGTATCAAGCAGATATGCAGCAACGGAGCCAACTTACTGATCGTACAAATTTATGCTAAAATGATTGTTTCTTCAATAACAAGGTAATTTATTTAGTATCGAAGGGAAATTAATAATTGGGACTTTCCAGATGTTTTATTATGCTCAGAGGAGGAATTAAATGTGCTTGCATGAAGCTTACGAGAAAAAACGTTGGTGATTTTGAGGTCAAGATTTTAGATCATTCCAGGTAATGGACGTCCGGATTTCGGACTTTATACTGTATTAATGAGTTTGAGAATAAAATGCACTTTATGAAATTTATCAAATAGCATTAAATATTTTACGCTTATAATATTTCGGCATATTTGAAAGAAGATAACTGGTATTTTAATTATCTTTTACTAATTGTTTCATGTTGATTTTTTTTTTATGTCTCATTTTGTCACATATGTGCTCAATCTAGTAATTTAGTAAATAGCAGGTAGATTTTATGTCAAGCAGCATAGGTTAAAATGAGAAGTGAAATCATAATCAGAATGATTTATAGTAAAAGACTGGCTGTTGTCACTGCTGCTCCTAGCCTAAAGAGAGACCTACTGATAAGAACAAAACTGAAAGGCCTGATGTGGGCATAGTTGGCAAGTTTTGAAAGTTAGTTGGGCTCTGTCTGATGTAGTTAGTGTCGTAGCTTTGTGTAGAGTTCCAGAGGTTGTAACCCAGTTAATATATTTTAAAGAACCAGAGGTGATACAAAATTGCTTTGTATTATTTTAGGCCTCACTAGATACAAAGAATAAGTTTTACATGAATTTTTACATTTTTGTATTTTATCTTGTACCACGGTAAGGATTAATGAAAAGCAACAGCTCGCTTGAATATGCAGAGATAATTTTTAAGGGTAAGCAGTTAGTTATAAATAACTGAATTAGTTAGATAATCTTAGTCATTATGAATTTACATGACCGCTATTAAATTTTACTTATTTTTTAACAATATTCATTAAAAAGCCCTATTAAAATCACAATCTAATAAAATTTCACAATTTAAAATACATGTAATTTGTGCCATTGATTCTTAAACATTATTAGGATAATTATACATTAAAAGTTACAAAATATTTATGTGTCTTTTTAATTTGAAGTGTGTCCAGACATTTTGGCTAATTTATATTGATTTCCTTCTCTTTAACCCCTCCGTGCCGACTGTCACGTCTACATGCCAGCAACGAACACACTCACCTACCAGCCGACACGCAGGCGTGCCAGATCATTTTCCCGTTTACTACCGACTGTCACGTATTTGTGCCAGTACCCTGGAACGTTTTAGAAACTATAATTTCTGCCACAATATGGCACTGTATGTCCATATGGTTTCAGATACATGTACATTAGACCTTCTACTCGAAATGAGAGAAGCATGACTCACATACACGTGTTTTTGATTATATAAACAAACGTGGAACTAAATGTTTCCGAATGGCGTGATTTATGATGTCTCTTTAAATCACACTTTATTCGCACGTGGTAGTTGTTTATTGTAAGTACAAGTTTTATATGCGCCAAAGCGTTGAGTATTTCGGTTTACAGTTCAGTTTTTAGAAAATAATTAGATCTTGTTAGACGTGAATTCTTTCTGTTTTTACCGTTGCAATGTCGAAGCATCAAAAATGTTTAACAGAGCATAAAATAGCAGAAATGATGCAAAATATTTCAGATATTGATTCTGAAATTCTGATATTCTGATATTGATTCTGAAAGATTAACTGAAAGACATTTTCCAAAACTTTGTTCAGAAGAGACTGATAAGAAAATGAAACGACGATGCTTCGTTTGTTCACATTCCCGGAAAAATCCTCCAAAACGGCAAATGAGTTATTACGAGTTCAAGGAATGTAACATAGGACTGTGTGTAGATCCCTGTTTTCAAATTTTTCATACGAAAAGAGAATTTTAAGTAATATATTTAGTTTTCAGATGTATAATGTTAAAAGTCATAAAATGGTGAGTAATTAAAATATGCATTTAACATATGCATTTTGTAACATATGCATTTAAACAAGAAATAAGGTAATTAAAGTATATATATAAAAATATCTATAAAGCATAAGCCGTTTAAATACTCTATAGAGCATTATTAAACAATGCGTTGATACTTTGGAAATTTCATGGATTTAGTCTTAGTAGCAAAAAAGCCCCCGGCCCTCTAGAGACGCTTGCGGAAGACAGTGCCGGCCTCCGCGATAAGTGCGCGTTTTCGCTACCCGGCTCAAAGGGGTTAAGCATTTTTTTTCTAAGAATTAAAAATTTCTCTCAATATGCAAACCAATGTTCTCACTAGTTTCTGTGTGCTGTATCTCCTAACTTGTCAAGCTCTCCACAAGGTACCTATGAGGGTTTACTTGATCTAGTGAAAATTAAGTAGTCCAACCCCCTTCCCCCGACTAACGTGAAGCAAATTATCGCTATGACTGAAAGTAACTACGAAGTCAGACAAAGGTTATATAAAAGAGCCAGATGTAAAAAGCCTCACACCATTGGTGAAGAGCTTATCTTGTCAGCAGCAATTGAGATTGTAGAAACTATGTTTGGAGATAATTTTGCAAGCCAATTGCAATCCATACCTCTTTCAAATGATACTGTTGCCCGTCGAATTAGTGATATAGCTGAAGATGTACAATGTCAGCTTTTCTTGAAGTTGCATTACAAATTATTTTCAATACAGCTTGATGAGGCAACAGATAGTAATAAAGACGCTCATTTCATTGCTGTTCAATTTTGTGATGATATGTCAATAATAGAACTACTTTTCTGCAAACCAATAGAACTCAAAGCAACAGCACACGCATTATTTGCTATTTTAAATGATTTTATGAACAAAGCAAATATAGAATGGAAAAATTGCATCAGAATATGCACCGATGGTGCTCATTCAATGTCAGGAAGATTTCAAAGTATACAGGCACTTGTAAAACAAGAAGAGTGTGTCTGGACACATTGCATGATCCACAGAAAAGCTCTAGCTTCCAAAAAATGAGTCCTGGTCTGAATATTGTGTTAACTACCGTTGTAACCGTAGTAAATTATATAAAAATAAGACCTCTGAAATCAAGAATCTTTTCCACACTTTGTAAAGACATGGATGTAGTACATTCAGCGTTACTATTTAATTGTGAGGCAAGATAGTTATCACATGGGAAATTTTTGCAACATGTTTATGAATTAAGAGATAAAATCGCTATTTTCCTACAAGAGGAAAATGGACCGGAAGCTGAGAATTTTCGCGATGGTTTATTTGTGATGAAATTGAGCTACTTGGTCGACATATTTGAGAAATTAAATAACTTGAATCTTCAACTCCAAGGAGCAAATACACATATATTAGATACGAGTGATAAAGTTAATGCTTTTTGTAGAAAACTGAAATTGTGGAGCAGAAATGTAAAGCAAAAAATCCTAACAATGTTTACAAATGTGGATGATTGTATTAAAACTTACAAGGCTGAAGAACATGTAAAAGTGGTTTTTGTAACCATTGAAAATCATTTAAAAATGCTGACAAAGAATTTTAAAAAAAATTTTTTCTTGCTGATGACAAACTGATAAAAAGTTATGAGTGGGTTAGAGATCCATTTCAAAATACTCCTGAAAGACTCTCATTTGCCGAGGAAGAAACCTTCATAGACCTCCACAACAAGTGGAGAAATCAAAAGACAATTTAGTAATAAATCACTCTTTGAATTCTGGGCAGGATTGAATGATGAGTTCTATGCACTTACAAGGGCATTTTGCATTTTATTACCATTTTCAACATCCTACCTTTGTGAAACTGGATTTTCTGTGGTGGTTCATTGAAGGCAAAATATAGATCTCAGCTAAATATAGAAAAAGAACTGAGAGTGTCTAATATTAAGCCTTCCTTTGAAAAATTTTGCTCTGCAAGACAGGCCCAAGAAAGTCACTAAGAATTATTAAAATTGTTTTTAATTTAATAATTTTGATTTAGTAATTTTTTAATTTATTAAGTTAATTATTAAATATTATGACAAAATATATTTTGTTTTGTATGTGTGTATGTGTGCTTTGCTTTTAGTCAGTTAATATTTTTTTTAAATAATATTTTCTGCTGATATGCTCGCACCCCCACCCCCTTCAATGTGTTCGCGCCAGGTTGAGAATCGCTGATCTAAGTTATTTGCATTCTGGGGAGGAAACAGAAACGGAAAATTATAGTAAAGGTTTAAATTATAAACAACTGAGTAATTTACATAATAATAACTGCATATATATTTGAAGAATAATTTTCTTTCTCTGTATGCATTCGGTTTCTTTCTTCAATATGCTTCCTTTTCATTTTAGAATTTTTGAATTTAATTAAAGATTTCTGTTATTCTAAAAAAAAAAAAAAAAAAAAAGCATTTATAATGTATAGAAAAAGCTGCTAATTTTATTTCTTTAGTAATACGAACATTCAGAAGAAATATGAAATATATATGGTAAGGGTCGATTAGAGCTGGTGTGGCAGAATTTTTAGAATTTAGTGACACAATAAGCAACAAAATCTAAAAATGGCAAAACATTTAGAATTTAGGGAAGGCACTGGAAGCAGAATTTAAAAGAGCACTAGTGAGCAAAATTTAGGATCTACAGATATAAGTTTAATATTCCATGTGATTGCACCAGGTGGGAAAATGCTGTGCATCATGCATTAAGATATATAAGATGAATCTTTTAAATTGCCAATTTCTTCATTAATAAAAAAATTCCTTTCTATAATGCTTGTCCATGTGATAAGATTAGAAGCATTTTTAATATTTTCCATGCTTGTGTCTAGTGAAAAGTAGAGAAAATAAAGGGAAGATAAACATGTTTAGAAAAGATTCTAGTTTCAGAAGTAAAATGTTCAAATATTATGTTTTCATATTTCTTCCACATGTTCTCCAGAAAGTAAGAAATTCATTGCAAACGTTCTGTAAAATACATCCATTATGTGTTAATACTATAGAGACATTTTTCATTTTGTCACATTTTTCTGGAATCTTCTAGAATAGTGAGTCTATAAATCTTTCCTTCAAATCTTTCTAAACTTTTCAAGTTGTTATGTCTAATGTCCAGAAAAAAGAAATTACCTTTACCAATTTTGTAACAGCAAACAGCTAGGAGTATTTTTTAAAAAAATCAGATTTAAAAAGTGTAAAATTAATTTTGTAGAGAAAACTTATGCATATTCTGAGAATTCTGAATATGTTGAGACAATTACATGTGAAAATTCTTATGAACAAATTAAAAAGATGATATGTTTAATTAATTACATAGCTATTTTGCTTTTGCTAAGAACTGTTTCATAAATTGTGCTTTATAGCATTATACCTTGTTTATTTTTCAGATTCAGAATATTGTATAAGTGGCCAAAATAGAACTTTATAATATGACAGCAAAAAATAAAAATCTCTTAATGTTATTTTTTAAAAATAATTTCAATATATACTGAAGGTACCGTGAATACTGAAAGGTTGAGAAACACTGACTTAGACAATTTTTATACTGAGGTTTTTGGAGTGCAGGACAGTGTGTTTCTGACCTCTGATTGCTCGGTGCATTAGTTCCTGCCAGCTCTTATAATTTGTAATAATTCGTCTTTGCATTATTGTTGCCAACACTTGAATTTGTTATGATGATAAAGTTACTTAGCCAGCTTAAATTAAAATTAAATTATCACAGCTTTTGACCACTAGTCCTCTTTTTTAGTTTGAATTTGACTGTTCTTGTTTAATTACATGACCACAAGCTGTAATTGATTGCCTTTATGTTCTAAGTTCTTTTTAAATAAGAGGCTTATTTAAACCTTTGTCTGACTCAGTGGTTACTTTCAGACGTAGTGATAATTCACTTCATGTCTATCGGGGGGGTTGGACTGTTTAACTTTTACCAGATCAAGTAAACCTCATAGATACATTGTGGAGAGGTTGACGAGTTAGGAGATAAAGCAAGCAGAAGCTAGTGAGAACACTAGTTTGCATATTGTAGTACAAATATCTGATTGTTAAAACTGATGCTTAACCTCTTCGTCGTCCGTGACGCGCTACAAGTATTCTTCTACATTTTAAAATTTTTAAACGTTTAAAACGCTTTCTAAATGTTTACTTGTTTGAGTTTTTATTTTTGTTTGTTCTAATACCTCCTAGAGGGCAGCACTAATCAGGCATTCTATTTCTAATTGAATTTGCCCTGGGTTTTATAAATATTCGCGTAATTTTACATAAGATACGAAACAGTGAGAGATGGCTTCAACGTCTACTCAGAGAAAAAGAGAAAAAATGAAATTGTGAATTGCAAAGACAACAAGGATATACGTTTGATGAGTATAGTCCATAATAACTTGATGATTGATGTTGGAACACAGAAAATAACTGTAAAAAAAACAATAATTTTAAAAGATTGCAACAACAAAATGGGAGGAGTGGACCACCTGGAACAGATGTTATCCATATAATTTTACTTATTATTCATTGACATTCATCCACTATGAAAGTATGTATGGAAAGTTATAATGTACAGAGAAAACAACATTACATGCTACAAAAAACAGACAGCTGCTGGGGAGAAATTTTTGCGCACAGGAGAGGACAGCGAAAGGGTTAAAGAGAAGGAAATAAATATAAATTAGCCAAAATGTCTGGGAAGGCTTCAAATTAAAAAGACTCATAAATATTTTGTTGAATGTTGTTGCTACAAAATATAAATGTTTTTTAGCTTATAAGGAAAATTTTATTAGATTGTGATTTTAATAAGGCATTTGTTATTGTTAAAAAAATAAGTAAAATTTAATAGTTATCATGTAAATTCATAATGACTAAGGTTATCTAACTACCTAAGTTAATTACTTATAACTAACTGCTTACCCTTAAAAATGATCTCTTCACATTTAAGCAAGTTATTGCCTTTCATTAATCCTTACCATGGTCACAAGATAAAACACAAAAATATAAAAATTCATGTAAAATTTATTCTTTGCATCTAGTGAAACTTAAAATAATACAAAACAGCTTATCACGTCTGGTGCTTTAGTGGCTTATTGGAACTGTAAAGTATATTAACTGGGTAACAACCCCTGGAACTTTACACGAAGCTACAACACTAACTGTGTCAGACAGAGCCAACCATGTCTACATCAGCCCTTTCAGGTTTGTCCTGATCAGCAGGTCTTTCTGTAGGCAAGCAGTAGTGGTGACAACAGCCAGTCTTTTGTTACGAATCATTCTGATTCTGATTTTATTTCTTATTTTAAACTATGCTGCTTGACATAAACTCTACCTGCTATTTACTAAGTCTCTAGACTTAGCAAGTGTGTGACAAAATGAGACATTAAAAAAAATCAACATAAAGCTAACTGTTAGTAAAAACGTAAATACAATGCCACTTATCTTCTTTCAAATATGTCCAACAATTATAAGTGTAAATTATTTAATTCTACTTGATAAATTCTATTTTATTTCAAACTTATTAATAATTATGTTATTTTATGTTTAATGATAATGCATCCTACTTATGGATCTATTTTATTTTGGGGATGGTATTACAAAAATGAAGTTCAAGCATAGATAATATTTTTAATTGAATTTATTCAGTTCCCATTTACTTATAGGTCCGTAATTTTTTTTTATGAATGGTCTTTTAAAGTACTTAATTTCTATGTGCAGAAATGTGTACGAACCCTGTTGAACAACATTATGACTGGTCGTGAGATGTGGATGTTTCAATATGATCCAGAAACAAAATACCAGCATGCCGAATGGTACACCTTTGTGTCCCTGAAACAGAAGAAGGCAAAGATGAACAAATGCAAATTAAAAACAATGTTAATTGTCTGTTTTGATGCCATGGACGTGGTTCACACACAATGCTTCAGGGACAGATGGTTAGTGCTGCCTACTACGTGGGTGTTTTCAGAAAAGAGTCATCCGCTTGCTAAAAGATATTGCCTCTATTCTGGCTGCTTCATCATCATCAGCCACATGTCTCTGTGCATTTGCGAGTTCCTGGCAAAGCGTAAAGTGGCAATGCAGCCTTAGCCACAGTACAGTCCAGATGTTCTCTGGTCAGCTTCATTTTGTTCCCCAAGATCAAGAAAACGCTCAAAGGATGCCATTTTGACAGCTTTGAAGCTGTCCAAGTGACTATGACCACAGCTTTAAAGGACATTCCCATCAAGGCCTTAGAGGGCATACCTGGCATGAATAGTTGGTGAGAAAATGTGTAGATGCTCTTGGACAACACTTTGAAGAATATAAACCCTTTGTTCGAGATCTTATTAATAAATCATTTATAAAGAAGTATGTTTTATGACTTTTGGGATACACCTCGTGTATAGGGTAGTCATAAAAAGACTTTTCGATATATGAACACCTAGTGGCCTATCCGTTCAACCAATCAAAATGAAATTTTAGATATTGTTATTTGAATACATACACTCAAGATTGTTATGATTTGAAACAATAGTGCTCTCACGGTTACAGTGAAAAAAATTACAAAAAATGCAAATTGATCAATGCATTGAAAACCATAAATGGCGTTAGAATGATACATGTATGATGAAAATTGCTGGCATAAAACATTTGCAAAGAGCATTATAAGGGCCAAAATAATAGTACCCGAGAGGAAAGAAAAAAAGCTGTTATTGGAAATGCAAGTTTTCAACGTGTCCACCTTCACACACAATAACACGTTTCATGTGGGATATTGTTTGACAACAATTACAAACGTAATATTGCACAAGGAATCTCTAGAACTTCATGCTTTATAGCATCTTTCAATTCTGATAAATCTCGTGGTTTTGATGTGTACACCTTAGATTTCAGATAATCCCAGAACCAGAAATCCATCGGAATGAGGTCATCACAATGGCCATGAAACTGCAAATTAGAGATGACTCCATCTTAAAGTGTTGTGCACGTTGAAAATTTTTAATTAAAAAAAAAAAAAAATGTTTTTTTTCTTGTCTTGTGTTTCCATTGGTCCATTGCAATGCTCTTCTTTGCAGGTGTTTTAGAACAGTAATGTTCGTCTTATATATGTTGTTCCAGTGCCATTTCTGGTTTTTCAGTGCACTGATAATTTGCACAGTAAAAAGTATGTGTTGAATATGAAAATTTCGAAATTGTTTCACTGTAACCATAACTGTGACAAAGTTGTGTTGTTTTAAATCTTCACAATTTTGATTGGTTGAGTGCTAGGGGCTCATTTATCAGGGAAATTTGTTTATGACTAACTATATATATCAGAAATAGTATTGGTTAACTGACTGTTTATGACATCATTAGCTAGACAAGCTTCTGGTCAGTAGTAAGCTATTTATTAAAAAATCTGTAAGACTTTATGCATTTTTTATGGTCTGTATTTATTGTGAAAAAAAAAATTGAATTTTTTTTTTTTTTTTTTTTTTTTTTTTTTTTTTTTTTCCCCTCTATTATGAGGTTAGTGCTTGACCTAGGAGCTGCTAATTTTGTACATACTTTGCTCACTTATAGGGAACTTTAAAAGCAATTTTTAAGAAATTATAGTACACCTCTAAAAAATAAATAAGAAAATGAAACCTGGAGGTTTAAATATTACTTGAAATCGTTTATTTGCTGAAGGCACCAATATTCAAATACATGAGTCATGATAAATTTTAAAAGAAAGTAAAAAAACTAACAAAATGTTCTGTACATCAAGAGTAGAAGCCTTGATTATCTGTGATAGTTATGTGTTAGTCACTTAGTATATTGCATGTTTACCTCCGATCATGTCAAACCCTATTCATCTTAATGGATAGTCACTGAATATTTTAGTCTCCATGAGGGGTGCACCACTGCTTCAGAGCAGTACACAGGAAAACCCGTTGAGACCTCTCCTCTTATTTCTACATGATTTAAAATCAGGATTTTGGATCTTTGTTTTGCGTTGTCTTGCCACAGATAGTTTATGCTTTTTTTTTTTTTTTTTTTTTTTTTTTTTTTTTTTTTTTTGCGAAGTTTACCATAGCAAATCCACTGCTTTTAAAATCTCATAATTGTGCAGAATTTAGCAAAATTGCTGAGTTCATGATTGTGTATTTACTCCACTTGTTAAATGCAGGAGTTTAATTAAATTGACTTTTTTAACCTCTTTAAAGTCCATAACGCGTCTAGCGCATTCAAGTGAAACTTCTGCAGGGTGGCCGTAATGTGCTTCAAGCATTCTTCTACATTTAAAAACTTTTAACCGTTTAAAATGCTTTCTAAATTTTTACTTGTTTGAGTGTTTATTTTTGTTTGTTTTAATACTTCCTAGAGGGCAGCACTAATCAGGCATTCTATTTTTAATTGAATTTCCCCTGGGTTTTATGAATATTCACGCCATTATACATAAGATACAAGACAGTGAAAGATGGCTTCAACATCTACTCAACAGAAAAAGAGAAAAAATGAGGTTGTGAATTGGATAGACAAGAAGGATATATGTTTGATGAGTACAGTCCATAATAACTCAATGATTGATGTTGAAACATGGAAAAGAACTGTAAAAAAACCAATAATTGTAAAAGATTACATCAACAAAATGGAAGGAGTGGACCTCCTGGACTAGATGTTATCAAATTATCCTGTTGCTAGAAATAAGCAGAGATATTATTACTTTTCCATTATGCTTTATTTCCTTATAATTTTACTTAATATTCATTTACATTCATCCACTACGAAAGTTATGTATGTACAGAGAAAACAACATTACACGCTGCGAAGAACAGAGGGCTGCTGGGAAGAAATTTTCGCAGACAGGAGAGGGCAGCGAAAGGGTTAATGACTTGATCTTTTTTTAGTGCATATTAAACTAGCGTTTCAATGCATAGTGACATGTTTTTGCCAAAGTAAAATTCACAAGTATGAATTTACCCAAAATGAAAGGGAACATTTGACCTTATGTTTGTAATGTTTATAATATTTCATGGAATGAAAACTATTGGAAAGTGATTTGTGTTTCAGTGAAGCTATAGTGCTTACAGCAATGATTCTTGGCAAGACAGGATTTACTGTTCATTCAATATTGATACAACGTGCATTTTTAGTAATTTGTTAATCACAAGTAATAATGCTTTTCCTCTATTTAATAAGCAATTAAAGAAATTCAGAATTTTCTACTTCTCTCTCGTAAGTAATGTATTTTTCATGTTTTAACATCAGAAGTGCTATTAGTCTCAAACCTCGCTTTTTTTATCTGTATCATTTTTCAAATGTGTTGCTACTCAGCAAAACATAAGGTATTTGTCTTTCACATTCAATAAAAGGGCTCAGCGATGTAAAGGAAATGTCTTGCCACTCTCTGATATAAAATATTTTTATCTTCCATGCACCAGCTTGTTGCTATTTGGCAGAGTGTAAGGTATTTAATTTTTTGTAAACTTAATCTTATTTGTTAACAAATTAAGAGATTTAAAAGTAATAAACACGGTTCTTTATTTTATTAATTACTAACTGGATCCATGCAATTATACTAGCTGGATTTATTAAAAGCATTATATATATTTTCTTTTTTATAGTAACAAATTCAAGTGGGTAGCTGTGCCAGTGACAAGGTGTTGGAAAAGTGAAATGGGCAACAAAAGTGATTTGACTCTAAAGTGAGGTTCAAGATTAATAGCCTTTTCAGGGCTAAAAAATGTATTGCAGCACTAACACTGTACCATGAATTCTAAGAATATGCTGTTTTTAAAAATTTTGTAAATTTGCTTTTGAGTTTTATGTGGCTAAGTGCAAAGAAGGTGATGTTTAATACAAAAAATAAAAAAAGCAGAAAGTTGTGTTAGCAAGAGTGAATCTAAGAGCAGATTGGAAAACTGTGATTTTAGCGAGATCATAAAAAAAAAAAAAAAAAAACCTTAACAAATCTTCTGGTATTATGTTAAAATCTGAACCCTTTTCAGATTTTAAGTGTTAAACTATACAGCCAAAGAAATTCTTTTTAATATGCAGTTCTTTGTATAATTTTGTGTGTTAAACTATACAGCCAAAGAAATTCTTTTTAATATGCAGTTCTTTGTATAATTTTGTGCCATTCAGATTAATTAGGTTTAACATCCATGACACAAAAGATGCAGTTTCATTTTTCATGCAGTTAAATGTTCTATTGTTTTCATTTTATTTTATGATTATAACTAATTAGTTGAAAATTATTCAAAGAAAATGAGGAAAACTTAAAGGCTTTTAAAAACAATATTTTTTTTATTTTTTTGTGATAAATAGCCATTTAAACATTCTTATTTAAGAGGTGCAGATTATTGTTAAACATTCTGAATTGAAGTGAATTTATGTGGATTAAAAAGAGTTGTATAATTTAATTAAATTTGCTCTCTAATAAAGTGTCCCTACTCCAAATAGAAATGTACCAAAAACGAAATTCAGAAAAAATATAGTTACGGGTGCCGCTTGGTGATTTTTGGTGGTATATGGACACCGAGTTTGTGCAGCTCTTTGACTTGTTATTTTGTCTTTGTTTAGCGGCGATTTTTGGCGCAAAATCAAGGGAGGCATAGCACACTCCCTTGACTTTGTCCATGTACACATCAATCTATATTCACTTAAAAGACCAAAGGAGCAGCAAACAAAAAATATATAATCTCAATAAACTACATTTTAAATCAAACAATGGAATAATATAAAAAACGCTTAGCACTACACAAAGGAAATATCTAGTTACCTTAATTTACAAATTTACTTGTCTTTAGTCAAACCAAATTCCTTAACAGCATCCAAAAACTTCCGGAAATTATCTGAACTGGAATCTGTATACTGGTGTCACCACATAAATTCACAAAATTATCCTCCATAGTGCCTCTATCCTCTGACATTCGACCATACACATTTCCTTTCTACAAACATGATACTTATAATAGTTACTAAATAAACCTTCATTTACATACCAGTCAATTAATGCTTTTTTCCCTTTTGTTCCAAATCGTACAGAAACTTCAAATTAATCTTACCACATTCAGTCTTTTTACTGTGTAAACCACAAAATAACAGCATACTTCTTATCCAAAGTCCTGCACACAAACAAGCTTTTCCAAATCTTTTCCCATCATTTAAATTCACTGCAATTATGCAACCAATTGCATCATAGTATAGTTTTCCATAGCATTCAACTACTCAGGTTACCATGAATGAAAAAAACTACTTAGCAATAGTCCAAGGGGCACACTTAAATCTACTCTAACCTAAAATTCTTAAGCATATCAATTTTAGTTTACCTTCAGTTTAAACATTTTGCTATGTTTTTTGATATTTTTCATTTTTTAATAATAATCATAGCAAGACAAATAAATAAATGAGTTTTAATTGAAAAGTGTTAAATTCATCTTTCAGCTTGAATGAATACAGAATGGGCTTATGAAATAATTATTAAGGTGCCTTTCTATTAAAATACTAACTGAGTTCTTAGATTCATAATTATATCAGCTTTATGAATTACTCTTGTACAGTGAAGCTGACACAAATGCTGCCCTTAATGTTTATTATTAAAATTAAAATGTTTGTCATGATAAGTCATGTAATGTTTGTCAAATGTCACCCTTTTCCTGAATATGAAACTTGAATAAAATATGAAGCAATGTTATAGTGAAAAATCAGTGTTTGATAAGCTACTAAATGGTTTATTAAAATAAATCTCCATTTTATGAGCATTTTAAAACATTTAAGAAATCAAAATTTATGAATTTTTGGAGTTTCATCATCAAAAAACTTTGAAGAGCTTTTTTTTTAATGAGTTTTTTGTGAGTTTTATGAGCTTTTTTTTTTATGAGAGAAACTTTTTTTTATGAGTTTGACATCCCTGTTCTAAAAGCTTATATCTGTACTTTCATATTTCAATACATTCATTTTCGTATGCCTTCATATTTCAATCATTTAAGCAGCAACAATAGAATACAGTACAAAATCCGGAATGATCTAAAATCCAAACCTCAAAACCACCAACAATGTTTTTCTCGTCTTTGCACATGAGTATTTGATTCCTCCCTCCGCATATAAGAAAACATCTGAAGAGTCCCGATTCTTTATTTTACTTCGACTCTAAATGAAATACTTTGTTATCGAAGAAACAATCATTTTAGTATAAATTTGTATGATCATTAATTTGTCTCCGTTGCTGCGTATCTGTTTGGCACACATTTCAAACCGAAACATTCCACATACATACACTGTTGATCTGATGCCAACCTGGCAAATCATTATTTATTATACTTTCCTTTCATCACTGCACGTTTATCAAAACATGAGAACTTAAGTAATGACTCATGTAGTGATGCCTAAACAATTTTTTTTATGTTAGTAATTGAACGCTAAAAATTTTGACAAGGAAAAATTTAATAAAAATTTCTTTCCATATGCTAAAAATAGATTTTGTTGATGATACTCATAGATCCAAAGATTACATTTAGGACTATTTGAATTAAGAATAACTGATTTGTTATTCACATAAACCCAGAAACAGTGCCAGGACTCGTGAGGCGACACATAGTCGCAGAATTTAGGACCCACAGAGACTGCATCAGGCAGTAAGATGTGTAGCGTTGGCACTCAATAAGGTATTTGTGGAAATTTATTTATTCAGAACTCTGATAAGCCTGTGTAAGAAATAGACATAAGTATAATAAATAACTAAACTAATACAATACAAGCTTAATTGTCTCTGTGTGATAGAAGCAAGATAAAATTTAACGGAACAACTTGTCGATTGTCGCCAAGTTCATGATGCATAGCCATATATGTATAGTGAAAGACAGCTAAATTTGATGATATTAATTATTTTACTAAATTTTATGTTATTAATTTTTCTCATAGTAAGTCTGAGTTTTTCTGTAATAGAATTTCTTTTCTTATTTGGTAAAAAAAAAAAAAAAAAAAAAAAAAAAAAAAAAAAAAGTGCTAAAAAGAATCTATATTACATATTTGCCAAAAATAATCTGTATTACATATCTGCTTGTAGAGTGTGCAGTTTTAAACATTCTAACTAATGAAATTTCTTTTTAACTTTTTATAGCTGCTTTTAATAAAGTGTCATAAATCAGATCATGGTATGGAAGATCCTGTACTGGAGAGTAATGTTGATGAGCTGATTGAGCCATACATGCCAGTTAAAGAAGATGGATGTGCAAAAGTTACACTTTCATCTGCAATAGCTTTAGTTAACAGGTATATTCATTTTCTATCATATGGTTCAAGAAATGTTATTGAAGTATAAATTGTAGTGTCATGTAAAATGTTATATATGATATATATATATATATATATAGTAATTGATACTGAATTAAATTTTACATATTTTCTGTTTGATACTCGATAATTCATTGAAGTTTTCTAATGGTTGAAAAGTTGTCCAAAATTTATAACTATTTCGTTACAAGGTTCAATAATTTTTCTGTAGTCAAATTTTGGTTAGAGTAGATTGAAGGGTACCCCTTGTACTATCACGAAGTTGATTTATCGCCAAGTTGTTGTTTCATTTATGGTAATTTGAGTACTTGAATGTTACGGAAACCCTATTATGTCATAATCAGTTGCATGATTCTGGTAAATTTTGAATTGCAGATGTTTTGTAAGGGCTTTTGCAGTGTGTTGGTTGGGAAGTACATTGCTTGTTTTTTGTTTAGACGGTAGAATGGCTGAATGTAGTAAGATTAATTTGAAGTTTCTGTACGATTTGGAATGAAAGAGGAAAAGAGCATTAATTGACTGGTGTGTAAATGAAGGTTAACTTAGTAGCCATTTTCCGGACAGTCCGGAACTACGGAGGATATTTTTTACTGTTATTTTTATGAATTTATACAGTGACGCCGATATGCGGATTCAAGTTCAGATAATTTAAAGAAATTTTTGGATGCTGTTAAGGAATTTTGTGCCACAGACTGAAGACGAAGAAATTTCTAAATAAGGTAAGTGGATATTTGCTTTATGTAGTGCTTAGATGCATAAGAGGTTTTGGTTTTTCCTTTTTTATGTTATTTTATTTTTTGGTTTAAAATGTAGTTTACTGAGATTATGTAATTAAGACACAATAACACGCCGAATAAATACTAATTCAGAAGTCAAACAACAAAAATCAGCGTTAATTTACAAAATTTTCACAGGACTAGTTTCGATGGTTTTACCGAACCATCATCTTCAGCTGCAAAACCACAAATGAACAAGATAGGAAATAATGTTTAGATAAGATAAGAAAGCCTGGACAAGAATAAGCAAGTGGCGCCATCTGTTGGCGAAACCAGAACTAAAACATAATTTCTCTATAAGCCGAAAGCAAATTTGGATTGGAATTAGGATCGTTAACTAGAACAGAAAGATTTTTATGAATGTGAAATGCCTCTAGAAAATCCAGTTCTCCAATGGAAGATGTTTTTTGAATAATTTTGGCAGCAGAAAATATGAAAGTGTGATTTTTGGACCAACAATGTTGATGAACAGGAGACTTCTGTGTTTCCTTTTTTCTAACATATGCCTCATGTTCTTTGACGCGAAATTTTAAGGCTTAGTTTGGCCAATGTAAATTAAACATTCATTCTAACCCGGATATTGTCATTTCAAAGGCCAACAAAGGTGGCCAGATAGTCGTCATGGATAAGAATACTTACATCGATGGTGTCACTAAACTCTTAAACGAAGGACCATATAATCCAATCCCTAAAGATCCTTCACCTTCGGACTTATCCAAAATAAAAACTGCGATCAAATCTTCGCAAATCATTTCAAGCAACTTAAAACATTCGCTTATCCCATCTGTTGCGAATTGTGCCAGATTATATGCTCTTCCCAAAATTCATAAAAGTGGTATTCCTTTCCGCCCTATTGTATCAAATTTAGGTACCGCCTCGTATCCATTAGCTAAATATTTAGTTTCTAGATTTTCCACTCTATTAGACAATAACATTTACACCATAAAAAATTCAATAGAATTTGTAAAAAAGGTTAAAAACATTTCTCCTCGTAATTTACTCATGGTTTCTTTTGATGTAAAATCATTATTCACCAATGTCCCAGTGGAGGGTGCATTAAGATTATAACGTTGCGCGCCTCCAACTTGCACGCAACCAAGAGGTGACTGTGAAAACTTGTATAAAAGATAGAGCCTTGTGAAGGGTTTAAGTCCTTTTTTTATTCAACGTAATAAATTACAATTGCGTTCTCTTGACGCTTACAGACTGTGCCAACTAGGCAGTCAAATAAAAATAATAACCTGAAAAGAAAGTAAAGACAAGATTCTAACTACGAGGCTCTCTAAAATAACTAACTCACCGTGTTTTACAATACCGCTGCTAATTCAGCAGACTTGAAGCTCACTGGAACGATTACCACTACTTCCCGCCAAGCACATAGGCCGCAATGCAGGGTTCTTCAATTCTCACTAGCTACCTCCGCGCTCGCTAAGTAAGAATATCACACCGAACTCGTTTCCTTCTATTTAAATCAGAATACTTCCGCTGATAATTTGAATGCTTGCGCGTTCTACTAAAATTTACATATTCTGGCATTGGCAGTTCCAGGGGAAAGTAAGGCTTGACAGGAAAGATAGTTTAAACTTAAAATAAATGTTAGTTAAAAATAAATATAAACCCTACATTTGCCGCTGCCAGAATTTGGAAAACTTGGAAGCAGGTCCTACAAATGACCTGTTGTAAGTTTATCTAATTCTGAACTAACTGGCGAGAACCTCGTTTACACAAAAAAAAAAAAAAATCTTATGTAACAATTATACTAAAATTCTGTTGCTCGTTACAAAGCTTTCTTCTTACAGCAACTTTTCCTGGACTTCATCAATCAATCTTGGTCTTTCCTTCCAGCGTCTGGAAGGAATAAGTATCAGTATCTTTCTACATACATTATAATTTACACTTTCTTGACACAATAAATTTTTGTTTTTAAACGATTCGTTTTTCTTAGTTATTGCTTACTTCACATTCATTCAATTTTTCAAGCATTAATTTAACTTTACCCTGGCTCTCCACCGTGTGTGGTGTCAAACGGGAATATTCGTGTTTTAGTCTTACAACACTTCCCCTAACCACCATGATTTGTTAGAATTCAACGACCAAATAGACACACCTTTCTCGACATTCTACAACTCAATGAGCTACTTTAATAGTCTTAAAAATTCAAATGTAGGTGGAGAACCCTACAAAACACATTCATTCTAACTTCCCCCTCATTCATCTTTAAACATGCAGGCTTTCGTTCTAAAGCATGATATTATCTACAATTTACTACTTAAATTTTGACTTCATTGCTTTTAAGCATTCACTTTTAGCATCTACAATTTTATGCTTCTAGACTAAATTCTACTTTTACATAACCTTCAAGGATTTACGTACATTTACAAAATTTTAATATGCTTTTTACAATTTACCATAAAATGAATAAGAGAAAATAAATTTTTACTTTACTCATTCTTCGCCAAGCTGGCGGCACTGAAAGTAAAATTCTTATTAATACAAGAATATGAAGTTATTTTTATCTTCGGCCAAATTTTGGCTTTAACATAACAGAATTAGTCTTTCGACCAACAGAAAATGCTTGTTTTTAGCTTTTACACTTAAAGAAAATAATACTTTTGCCTTAGCTAAATAAAGTAAAACAAAACTAAGTCTCAACCGAGACATATTGACTTTCGTCAAAACATAGAACTTCGTACTTATGCATAACATTTCGGAACAAAAGAGAAAAAAAATTATAGAAGGTTTTAACTTATCTTTGAGTTTTCGATGCTTGAAACTCCGTCATCCGTTTTTGGCAAAATTGATCCCAAGTTAGAGGTTTCATGGATGTCAATCTTCTCCTTATTGATCTCCGAGTGTCGTCCACGTTGCTTTTTCTTTTGCGTCCTCTACATGCTGGCCTCTTGACGGAGTAATCGTCTGGTTGTTGGCCTTTGCGTTTCTCCCTGGGACGGCTGGTCTTGACGTCCTCCGGTCTGGAGTCCTTCTTGAATTTCTTCTGTTCATCGTATTTTTGTGCCTCCTGTTGGCGTTTCAGTTTCCGGAACGGCGGCCTTGCTGGCACCTGACTCTGTGGCCGTGTGCGCGTTCTCCTTGATGTGTAATTTCTCCTGCTATCCTTTGTAGGTGGTGTTTTTCTCTTTACCACGGTTTCTTTACCCGGTTCATCTGTATTTTTGTTTTTCTTAAACGCCGGAGTTTGAAAATCATTTTTTCTTTTTGATACCGACGTCCGGGTTGTAGAAGTGCTAGGTCTCTCTTCAGTTCTCTGTTTCTTGGGTGGTGGAATAGTTGTTGTAGTCTCTGGCCCTTCTATTTCGTTTAGACTTAGAGTCCTGCAAGAAACTTTTAAGGATTTCAAAATCATTTGGATTATAGTATTTTTTCACCTGGTCAGGACTTGCTTTACAGATTTCCCCTCTGTCGTTCTTAAGATATAATACTACCCCTTTGATTTCCTGAATTACATAGGGGCCTTCAAACTTTGGAGCTAGCTTTGCCATAAAATTGTCTGGGGCACTTGATAAAGAAAATTTCCGCTTCAATACTTTATCCCCAACTTTAAAATCTGCTTCACGGCGTTTTCTATCATAATAAATTTTCTGTCTATTTCTTGCCGTATCCGAGGTTTTAAGCGCCTGATCAATGAGCTTTTGCACATCTTGTTGTTTAAACTCCTGCTCTCTTTGTTGCACAAAGAATAATTTATCCAAAGGCGTAATTAACTTTCTGCCTAAAAATAATTCTGCTGGAGTTTTTCCCGTAGTATCATGATGTGCCGTTCTTAAAGCATAAGCTAATTCATTTATGTAGCCATCCCAGCACTTGTGATGTGTGCTAACGTAACTGCGAATTATTTTTACAATGTTTTTATTAACTCTTTCTGCTATGTTAGCCTGTGGTCTATACGGAACCATTTTGATATGGCGTATGCCAAGTCCATTGCATATGTTTTCAAATATTTGACTAATGAATTGTTTTCCGTTATCGCTAATGACTTTTATCGGTGCACCGTATTTTAAAATGTATCTGTGTAAGAATGCATCTGCGACTGTTTTGGCTAACGCGCGTTTAAGTGGAACAATTTCTATCCATTTTGAAAAATGATCTACTATTACTAAAAGAAAACAATTTTTATTTAACTCGCTCTGGGGGAAGAGACCAAGGAGATCTATGCCTAAAATTTCATTCGGAAATGTAGCGCGAATGCTATTTAAGTACCCGGCTGGGCTGTAATTAATATCATTTATTAACTGACATTGATTGCAGGACCTGACATACACCGTTACTATTTTGTATAATTGCGAGAAATATACCGCCTCGCGTACCCTTTTTATAGTCTTTCTGACCCCGAGGTGGCCCGGTGTTTTTTCTTCGTGCAACTCCTTCAAAATGCTTAATCGAAGCAAGGCTGGGATAACTGGCTTATACTCAAGATTTTCGTTTGTTGTTTTCGTATAGAATAATAAATTATCTATTATTTCATAGTTTTTTGCTCTATTTCTTATCGCATCGATATCTGTATGCTCAAAGCTTTCGGGGTCTTTCAAACAAGCATAGATATTTCCAAATTCAGGATCAGCTTTCAGTTCAGTAATAACCGTATCTCTAGAATCTAAAATTTTTGAAGTCAACACAGCGCATTTAAGTTCATTTCCTTCATCATCCAGTTTTATACGAGAAAGTGCGTCAGCTACATTGTTTTCCTTACCCGGTTTATATTTTATTGTGATATTATATTCTTGGAGTTTTAAAGCCCATCTTATTAACCTGGGCGTTAGATTTTTTCCCGAGTAAAGTCTACCAACAGCCGCATGATCCGAAAAGCCTGTTACTGGTGATTTGCCGAAATAAACTCGAAATTTGTGTACAGCCATTAATACGGCTAATGTTTCTCTTTCTGTAGCTGTATAATTCCTTTGTGTCTGATTCAATGTTTTACTAAAAAATGCCAGCGGATGGTTATTTTGCATAAGAACCGCACCCACCGCATAGTCTGACGCATCTGCTGCAATTTCCAGGTTTTCGTCCCCCTCAGGGAATTTTAAAACAGGGGCATTAATAAGCGCTTCTTTTAATCTTTCAAAAGCTGTGTTAGCTTCCACTGTCCACATAAACTTAGCCCTTTTTCTTTTGATTACTAATAGTGGTTCAACAATATTAGCGAAATCTTTTATGAAAGATCGATAGTAAGAACATAACCCAAGGAAGGATGAAAGTTTCTTGGCGTTGTTGGGCGGTGGGAAATTCTTAATAGCTTTTATTTTTGAATCTTGCGTTTCTTTACCCTTTTGCGAAATTTTATAACCGAGATATTTAAGTTCTTTAGTTGCGAACTTGCATTTTGAGGCGTTAATTGTAAGACCGGCCTCTTTTAATAATTTAAAAACTTGTTCGAGGTCATTAATGTGTTGTTCCAACGTACTACTCGTTATAATTATATCATCTAGATAAATTAAAGTTGATTTTCCTAGGACAGGCTTTAGAACAATGTCCATAGCTCTCTGGAATGTTGATGGGGCCCCACACAACCCAAAGGGCATGCGTAAAAATGCATAAGTGCCCGATTTTGTTATAAACGCGGTTTTATGTATATCTTCAGGTCTCATAGCTATTTGATAGTAGCCAGACGTTAAGTCCAAAGTAGACATATATCTTGTTGATTTGATCTGTCTAATGATCTCGTCTATAACCGGCAAAGGGTAAACTGGAAATTTAGTAATACTATTTAGTTTTCTGTAATCAATAGCAAACCTCCAAGCCCTTTTATCCGAAGGAGGAAACTTGTTCTTTTTTTTACATAGTACGACTGGACTTGCGTACTCACTATTTATGGGCGTTATTATTTTATTCTTTAACATCTCCTGAATATGTTCTTCGATGATTAGGTCTTTTTGTTTATCATAACAATACGGTTTAGTCCTACAAGGTTTTTCGGCATTTAATTGAATCTTGTGAGTCACGATCTGGCAGTTTCCTGTTTTTTCTGAAAACAAATGAGAAAAATTACTCACCACTTGCTGTATTGCTTTACTTTCCTGGTCATTCAGATGGCTAAGGTCCAATTCAGGTGTCTCCACAGGTTCCACCACCCTCTGGTCCATCTCCAACACCACGGAACTATCTTGAAAATTTAATTTGGCCCTTGCGGCCCTTAAAAAGTCCATACCTAAAATAAGAGAGTGTTGTAGGTCTTTCACCACAAAAATTAATACTTTGAGATTTTCCTCTTTTACCTGTAAGTTTAATGATAATTTCCCGATGCAGTGACATGTTTTTCCTTGCGCCGCTATAATTTCCGTACTTCTGGTTTTAAATAGTCGTATCCTATAAAAATTCTTTTTGAAGAACTTTTCACTCATAAAGTTTCCTTCTGCTCCTGTATCGATGAGGGTTTCTACTGGTACATCGCCAACCAGGACCTGTATAATTGGTAGCTGTGAGTTTTTTATGATGACCGTGTTTAAATGTCTATTTGAGGGTTTTTTTTAAACTTCCGGGGTCTAGACCCTCCCTTTCACAGGCCCCTCTAGTAGTTTAAAGCTTTCCTTTCAATCTGTGTCTTCTGGGTACGCGGATGTTTATTTTCAAATTTTCTTTTTGGGCCTTGACCTTCGAGTTTCGATGCGTTAGCTTGATAGTTCTTTCCCCCATAAGAGCGATTTCCATTTCTGGTTTCCTCCTTTGAAGAATTCCTTTGGGTACTTTGAGAATATGTTTCCCCTCTCCCTTTTTCCGCTATTCTGCGATTTTGAAACTTCACCGCCAATTCGAAAAGTTCCTGCAATGTGCTTGGGTTTCTAATTTCAAAGTAGTCTTGGACAGCGGGTAACAATCTTGGTAATATTATTTCAATTATCTCAGCATCGGGTTTCTTTCCATACAGCATATCCGTTAGCTTGATTTTTCGTAAAATAAAGTCCGTCAATTGTGCTGTATCCCGTTGATAGAAACTATATAGTTCGGCTTCCAGCCGTGCGCGATCTTTCACTATGGGGAAGGCCTTTACTAACGATTTTTTGAAATTTTCAAATGTATATGTCTGGCTTCCAAATTCACCTAGTAAAAATTTGCCTATGTTTTTCCACCATAGCGCGGCCTGTCCTCTTAGTGCTGATGTGGCGATGGCAACTTTTTGTCTTTCAGGCACAGGGTAGAGCTGAAAGTGGTTTTCTAGACCTTCTAAAAATACCGCCACCGAATTTTTTCCGTCGAAATGGACGTTTGGCTTGATTGATGCTCTCAAAGTCTGGACCAGGTATCCAAATCCTTCTAACTGAGTTGTCATTTCTTGGTGTTGTCCAGCGGCTTCCATCCAATTTTCGGCCATTTCAGTTCGATAATTGTTCGAGTGCCAATATAACGTCGCGCGCCTCCAACTTGCACGCAACCAAGAGGTGACTGTGAAAACTTGTATAAAAGATAGAGCCTTGTGAAGGGTTTAAGTCCCTTTTTATTCAACGTAATAAATTACAATTGCGTTCTCTTGACGCTTACAGACTGTGCCAACTAGGCAGTCAAATAAAAATAATAACCTGAAAAGAAAGTAAAGACAAGATTCTAACTACGAGGCTCTCTAAAATAACTAACTCACCGTGTTTTACAATACCGCTGCTAATTCAGCAGACTTGAAGCTCACTGGAATGATTACCACTACTTCCCGCCAAGCACATAGGCCGCAACGCGGGGTTCTTCAATTCTCGCTAGCTACCTCCGCGCTCGCTAAGTAAGAATATCACACCGAACTCGTTTCCTTCTATTTAAATCAGAATACTTCCGCTGATAATTTGAATGCTTGCGCGTTCTACTAAAATTTACATATTCTGGCATTGGCAGTTCCAGGGGAAAGTAAGGCTTGACAGGAAAGATAGTTTAAACTTAAAATAAATGTTAGTTAAAAATAAATATAAACCCTACAAGATGTCTAGAAACCAGACTTCGCGAATTTCATTTCTCTTGCATCGAAATTGATGAGCTAATTTCTCTCACTCAACTCTGTTTGAAACAAACACATTTTGTTTTCCAAAATAAATATTACAAGCAAACTGAGGGATTAGCCATGGGAAGCCCCCTCAGTCCCATCCTGGCTGATATCTACATGCATTATTATGAATCAAAATTGTTTGAAACTTTAAAATTCCCGGCATGGTTCCGCTACGTAGACGATACTTTTACCCTGTTTGAAGGTAATAAAGATGATTTGAATAAAGTTCTTTCAACAATGAATTCTATTGATCCTGCTATTCAGTTCACTTTTGAACTTGAGACTTGCAATTCTCTTCCGTTTCTCGACATTCTGGTCACACGTAACATATCCAACTTCAGTACTACAGTTTACCGTAAACCTTCATCGGTTTGCCTTCCACCACACTTTAAATCATGTCATCCGACTAAACAAAAGTTAGCTTCATTTTATTCCTATGTTTTCCGTGCCCTTCAAGTTTGCTCCTCCAAACTAGCCCTTGATGAAGAACTAAATTATTTAAAAGCAATAGCTATTGACAGGGGCTTTTCACCCAACATTATTAATCAAGCAGTTAAAAAATTCTCATCTCAACACACTAAAAGCCACACTCTTATTTTAGGAGATTATAAAAATTCTGTTGTCATTCCCTTCTTTCCATCAATTAGCTATAAAGTTGCACATATTTTGCAGAAATTTAACTTTCGGGTTGTTTACTCTCCCATCAATAAAATTCCAACTTCTATACTCAAGGACCCCATTCCGGATATGAATTCCTGGGGTATTTATAGGATTCCTTGCCAGTGCGGTTTAATTTACATTGGCCAAACTAAGAGAGCCTTAAAATTTCGCGTCAAAGAACATGAGGCATATGTTAGAAAAAAGGAAACACAGAAGTCTTCTGTTGCTCAACATTGTTGGTCCGAAAATCACACTTTCAATTTTTCTGCTGCCAAAATTATTCAAAAAACATCTTCCATTGGAGAACTGGATTTTCTAGAGGCATTTCACATTCATAAAAATCTTTCTGTTCTAGTTAACGATCCTAATTCCAATCCAAATTTGCCTTCGGCTTTTAGAGAAATTATGTTTTAGTTCTGGTTTCGCCAACAGATGGCGCCACTTGCTTATTCTTGTCCAGGCTTTCTTATCTTATCTAAACATTATTTCCTATCTTGTTCATTTGCGGTTTTGCAGCTGAAGATGATGGTTCGGTAAAACCATCGAAACTAGTCCTGTGAAAATTTTGTAAATTAACGCTGATTTTTGTTGTTTGACTTCTGAATTAGTAAATGAGATTATGTATTTTTTATTTGCCTCTACTGTAGAATTGGGTGCTTCTTTGACTTTTTAAGTGAAAATATATCGATGTGTACATGGACAAAGTCAAGGGAGTGTGCAATGCCAGTTTGTGCAATTCTCTAATGTTTTTTTTAATGAAAATAGGTCGACATGTACATGGATAAAGGGAGTGTGCAATGCCTAGTTTGTTCAATTCTACGATTTTTTTTTTTTTTTTAAAGTGAAAATAGGTCAATGTGTACATGGATACCGAGTTTGTGCAATTCTTTGACTTGTTATTGTGTCTTTCTGTAGCGGCGATTTTTGGCGCTAAAATCACCGCTACACAAAGCCAAAATAAGTCAAATAATTGCACAAACTTGGTATCCGTGTACCACCAAAAATCGCCGTGTACCACCCAAATCGCATAATAGATTGCAGATTCGTTCATGTGGTAGATGTGACATATTTTATTAGCAATCATAGCTGATTTCAGTAACAATTATTTTATTTTAGTTAAAACATTTTGCACCCACAAATAATGTGGCACACTAATCATGCCTGTTCCAGAACATAACATTTACATTTTTGAAATTTTCTGGCAAGAACAGAAGCAGCAAGTCGGAGTTTAACTAGACAGAGAAACAGGTGCAAAATTGCTCTGTGTTGAGCCTGGTATCTTATTCAGAGTGGGTAGTTAATTTCAGTTTCAGTGCATTTTGATTGGATAATTAATAATGCTCTAAAATGATTGTTTGGTGTTTGAGTTCCATTTACATCACCAGTATTGTATAAAAGTCATGTGATATGGATTAATCTAAAAACGACAAATTTCAGAGAAAATTTTTATAAGCAATTATTGTTTTTAGAATAACAAAGTGTATTACAATTCTGAAAACATTTTATATCTGATATATTGTGAAGGCAGTGTCATATAATGTAATAAACAATCAAGAGAATAATTATATTTTTTTCTACGGCTAATTTAGGGTGGTTTGTTTGCGTAATGTTTGAAAAAGTAATGAAGACTTAATACATTTATACAACTTGATGCTTATCACTTCCAATATTTAACTTTCGTTATGTGACTTTATCCACTCAGATATTAATAATATAACTAGTTGTGAACATTGACTCTTTATCTGCCATAAGATGTGTAAAATTTTCCATGTTTTATTTGTAAAAATTAAGATACTAAGCAGTATTTGATGAGTTAACATATAATGGACATAAAATAATTGTGAGTGAAGTATGAAATACCATTCAGAATAATTGTTCAGGTATAACTACTTAGCTGTATTTTTAATTTGCAGAGATAAATTATGATTATCAATGGAACTGTTTATATAACTTTTTAAGTGCTTCTGTTTCTTCAGTCTGTTGAGGCTGTGCCCTGCCAGTGGCCAAATGGTAATAAGAGCACTGAATATTGATAGTTTGACCTGGACTAACCTAGGTGAATGCATATGTTATGTAGGGGATTACCTAAATTAAAATAATGAATAAGAGAGACTATTTCCAATTAAAATTCAAAGTTTGCTTTCAGAGTTTTTATTGTACAGATATATATATATATGTGTGTGTGTGTGTGTGTGTGTGTGTGTGTGTAAAAGATATTTCCTCAAATATCTCCCCCCAAGATGTTTAGTGCCATGTTCTGAATATTCAAAAAATATTCATAATTTTTCTCTTCCTGAATATTCTCAAAGAACAAGCTGGTCAAAGTTTTAATGTGGTTTATCCACATAATGATTGTTTTCACATTACTAACAAAAACAAACCTTTATTAACTACCTGCAAAGGCCACACTGAATATTTCTTTCTTTTAACTTTTGAACTTTATGCCAGACTGATGGAAGAACTTATCCATCACAGTAAAGCAAACACGAACTTACATTCACTCAATAGTATGACGAAGTCAGCTGCACGTTTACGTTCTATAATTATTTGTGGATGATATGATGCCTAAGCAGTAGCATAAACAACAACAAGAATGGGTAAGTTGTAGGGAAGTAGAAATGAAGACATATTATTAAATATTGGAATGTTGATATTACTAATGTATTCTTACCGGAATGTTCTTCTCCCAAGAAATATTGTGATTGTTATCTGTAGTTTATCCATGACTACTTCACATCTTTTGAAAATTAAATTATTCTCATAATTTTCCTCTCTTGATTTTTTAGAGATAACATTAGTAAAGAAAAGGGGAAATATGTTGTATAATTCTGTTAACACATCGGAGAGGTATTACTGTTTTTACTTCAAGGTTTTCAAGATGCAAATAAAAATAAAAAATTTTTGCTACTTGGCAAGGATTAACCCCTTAATTGCCGCAGGCGTATATTATGCTTTGCTCAGCCAATGCGTTAACTGCAACGGGCGTATATATATACGCCCTTCCAAACTACTATCATTTGCTTTGCGCTGCTACCCATAAAATTATTCGCAAAGCTTTGGAATGCAACACCACAATGACCTTGACAAAGTATGCGAAGGAGGATACTATTTCAGAGAAGTGTGGGGAGAAATTGGAGAGAGAGGTGTGTCTAAAGCTATGAAAATAATGACTGCACGGTATTGGCTGGTGTTAAGCAAGTAAAACACATTTTTTTTATTCGGTGTCCTCCGTTTTCGTTTACTTTTTGTAGTAGGTTTCAGGAATAAAGAAAGATATAACAGATGTTTCAAACCGATTTATCTTTTTTGAATAATTTTTTGATGAACTGCTTGTGCTTCTATTGTTACTGAAACTAACCATTTTGTAGACGAGTATATGAACCAACACCTTGCAAACGAAAAATCAAGAGCAAAATTGTGGCATTCAACCAGTTCAGAAGAAATATATGTTTTTTTAGGCATACTGATTTCACAAGGTATAACACTGAAACCTGATATTACATGTTACTGGTCTAAAAATTAATTGATCGAAACTCCATTTTAGGGATTTTTTTTTATTATAAAAACATCATTTTTATTATACTTGCATCTTTTTATTATACTTTTACTCAAAACATTAAATTTTGTGCATTCATTTTTTTTCTTTTATTCTTTATTTTGTGAAAGTAAACAGTTTTTAGAAAGCAAAACTTGCACTTATTTTTCCCCTAATATGTCACATAAGTACGTGCGCATGTGTGAAAAACCGTGACACTGGGAAATGAATCTTGTATGTTTTCCGTGGCAATTAAGGGGTTAAGACCTTTCTTTTACCTTTCTTATTACAGTCAAGAGTCGTTAATCCGGACTCGTCGGGACTTCGGCGATTCCGGATTATAGATCATCAGTTTAAATCTTGTAAGATGGCATGCAGAAATTCTAAAATTAAAAATATGAAACCGTAATTTATGAAATAAAGAACAATTATGATCTAAAGGGTATCAAAATTTACAAAAAAAAAAGCTTAATATTTATTTGTTTACTTTATTAAACATTTCTTTCAATGTAAGTTGTTTAAGTTGCTTCGTTTTATGTGATAATACTTTCTCTTTAATTCTATAAACAGACATAATTTCTTGTTCAGTTACGAAGTTCCGCTGTTCAAGTCCCGTAATTGCTGTGCCGAGAATACCGACTAACTTGTCAATCGAAATTTTTTCGTTTTCACTAACCTCTCTGTCACCTTCTTCGTGTCTTTATCCATTTTTTGCAGCAATTCCACTTTTTGTTTGATGGACATCGAAACATACTTTCGTTTTGTAGATCGTTTGGGAACTCCAGCATCGAAAATTCTATTTGATATAATCGAAAGTTCAAGTTTACTTTTATAGTATTGCTCTTACAGTCTGCAAAAAATAATAAGCCGGATCCAATTCGAAAATTAAGGAACAACACAATCATCAACATTAACTGAAATAGATAATTAGATAATTTTAGCTTATTCCGTCCGTTATACATAAAACGCACACGTGAAAACGTATTCTGCACTTGCGCAGACGTAAAAGGTCTTACGCGCACGCATAATCGCCTATCCGCAGGTGTCAGCGCGGCGCATGCTCAGAAAGTTTTTAGCTTTGAGGTCCGGATTATGGGTGTCCGAATTAACGACTTTTGACTGTATTAATATGCAGTGCTGATCAGTGAAGCAAAGTGAGTCATTTAATACAAATATTTATCCACATTTCATGATAATAATTTGCTGTAATTATTATTTCATACCACAACTGTGATAAGTAAATACATGAATTTGTAACATCATAATTTATGTCAACTTTAAAATACTCTATTCAGGTACCGGTGGTACATGCACCACTGGTGGTACTCATGAGAAAAATAGGTGGTACGCAAAGAAGCAAAGTATTTTTAACTATTAAATTCAAAAATTAAAACCCCAACATCCTGATTGAGTTTCTTTTTTCTAACGCTTGTAAATTTATGCGATCTATGCTGAGCTTTGTTCAAGAGTGGTGGTGTAGTAGTACTTTGTAGTGGTGGTACTAAAATTCAATTTTTGTTTAGATGATATGCATTAGTCAAAAGGTTGAGAACCGCTGCTCTAGTTCTTATGTTCTAATGATGGTGAAGGTTTCTGTAATAAATTACAGTTATTGACAGGCAATAAATCATTATATTATAAAATTCATAGAATTTTTTTTATGGAACTTGTGCTTCAGATATAAGAAAATTCTGTCTTAATATGAATTGTAATTTTGATCTCAGAAAAGAAATCTTTTTTTAATAATGTATCCTCATGTAAAATGTCCTTTTTGTATACATTAAAATCATGTATATGTAGTGTTCAACAAACTAGTAAGCTGAAATAACCTGAACATTTTAAAATTTAGAATTTTTTTTTCTTTTAATAAAAAAATTAAGCAAATTTCTAAACCTGTCATGCACCATATGTGTGACTTAAAAAGAAAAAAGAAAAAAAAAAAAAAAAAAAAAATTCATCGGACAGCATAATTTAGCTCCCGTGGTGGATATATGTGGCCTCATAGAGCAATCATAAGATGTTTGTTTTGGTTTTATATTTGATTGATTAATTCTCAATAGGCTAGTTTAGTTTTTGTGAAGAAGAATTTCAGTTAATTACTATTTGTCTGTTTTTCCCACACATTTTGGAAAAATTCTTAAAATTTTGGACCTGCCAAAAATGAAACATGCAATAAAGTATTTACAGAATTATGGGATCCTTGCATCAAAAAGGTGTGCATCATAGGTTATGATATGTGATTTTATTTGAAAACGGATAAATAGTGGCAATGCAATATAAAAAATTATGAGAAGCAATTTATGTTTTCTTTGTATCTTGATTCTCTAACTAAATAAAGAGTTGTCAGTTCTTTCAAATTTTTGCTGGAGTGATTGATGCAGGCTTTGCAACATCTTAACCTACTTCCATGATTGACTGTAGTTTTATTTTTATGCTTTTAAAATACATTGCCTTTTATGTCTTAATGCATTTTTTCCCTAAAAAATTATCATACATAATGTTAAATGTAGGCTTTGGTATTCAATGTGATAATGAATAAGGTTTTTGTATTTTTGACGTGAAATTTCTTTCATTCATTCATTTGACTTTTCTTCTGTGAGCTGCATTTTTTACATGTGCTGAATCACCTGGAGTTTTCACGTATTGTGCATATGACATTTCTCAGGCTTTCCAGGTAATTCAGTTTTTACTGTATGTACGTTGGATAAAAGAAGAAATCGTTAGACCTTTTTAAAAATTCAGAAAAAATTAATGAAATCTCACATGCATATGCAGGTTACACCAAAATTTGCATTATGAATTCTGTTCCCCCTCCCCCTTACTTATGTATTATATCGTCAACTGTGAAAATCGGGAAATAGGTGTGATTTAGCGTGAGTTATTGTTAAATGTGGCATAACAACACATTCATAACATCTGCGCTTTTGTTTGATGTAACCACAGTTGATCCTCGATAAGCCACATTATGTTTTTATGAATGAGGATATAAATTAACTGTTGCTGCTGTATTTTTTCTTAGAATTTAAAAGAAAGTGATTAAAATTTGTGTGTTCTACCTTGCAAGCAGTGGATTATTTTCGAAGCTATAGGGATCCTACCATAAAAAAAAACTGTATTGATATATATGATGTAATTGGCTGAATATGGTTGACAAAACAGTTAACAGTTGTAGGAAGTTGGTATATATATATATATAGCATTTTATAAGCATAATTTCTGGTAAAATTGGAGGGCCTAACAAAATAGTAGAAGCCAGTGAAAGCCTTTTTTCAAAGTGCAGAAATGAAGCGAATCGAATACTGATTGTTTATCCCATTAGCACTCAAATTATTTTTTCTGGAAGCAATTGGATAAAAATCTTGTTTTGAGTATTTTGTTTTCATTATGAATATTATAATTGAAATTTAATCAAACTGCCAGTAGTTTTTTTTAGTCCAAAGGGGCTTTGTCCCTGAAGGACTATTGTTTCCGTTTTGCGACTTTGCGGCGAATTCTTTTTCAAACTGTTGCCACCAAATGTTAGAGTCCTGCATTATATTTGAAGAAATTAAATAATGAAAAATCTGCATAAATGTATGTATATTTATCGCATTGTGATAAAGCAACGGTACATAGAGCCAACAAATTTTGAATGACATAATCCTCCTATAAAATGGGCATGTGGAAGACCAAATTTGAAATTTTTTTATTAATTTCATATTTTGTAAAACTTTAACGAATTTTTGAGTGACAAACTCAACGATTTAAAAGCGAGCAATGGCAACACTCTGCGGAGAAAAAAAACCTTTTTATCTCCAGCACACGTAACTGTGTATCGGAAATTCTAAAGGTATGCCTATTTTAAAATTATTTTGCGACATTGCTATTGCACTGAATTTTATGGTTTAAGTGAAAAGAACATATTTAATAAATAAAGGTAACACACAAAACGTTAAGAAAAAAGCCCCTTTGGATGTAATTTAAAACATGAAACCTTTCAGTTTTTTTTTTTTTTTTTTTTTTTTTTTTTTTTTTTTTTTTTTTTTTAAGACATACTAAAAAAAATAGATTGTTGGGCGTTGATGTGATATTTTTTTAGTATGTAACAGATGACTTAGTAGTACTTCATAAAAATGTTTAAAAAGCTAAAATTAGATAAAATAAAAATACACCACTTTAAAAACATGTATGTATTTCAAAATACATAGAAATGTAAAAAAATAGCTTTGTGCAATAATAATAAAATAAAATAATGCAGTGTTTAAAATATTTCTAAAGCTTTTAAATGAAATAAAATTAAGAAAAGACGCAATATAATATTATAACTTAACAAACTTAAATATATATGTAAATGGATATAATGCTAGTAAATTGTAATATTAACTTCTTCTTCTTCTTCTTTTTTTTTTTTTTTTTTTTTTTTTTTTTTTTTTGTCTGTGTGTGTGTGTGTGTGAAATTCTGTAAAACAATTTTTACATAAAGAGTACTGCACGTTGTACATAAAGAGTACTGCACTTTGTACAGAATGTGAGAGGTCTTGATTTATAGCCTGCAAGTTGGCAACATCATTATGCATTTTGCCTGCCTATGTATCTAATCCAGCCAATCTGTCATAACAAACATCATTACTAACATTGCTTCTTGAACTTTAAGGAAAACTGGAAGGCCCTTTTGAAACTCTTCTTCTGATCCTCAATTTTAAATAGTGTACAGCTATAGTTCTTCAGAAATCTTTCATTTTCATTTCTGTAAAGAATGTTTGCATTAATTGATATCATGTCAATAATTCATGTGAACAAATACCTATGTTATTTTTACCTCTAATTGCAATACTGTGCTTTTCTAACAACCAATCGTGATGGTTTACTCCCTCCATATATTTGCTATAAGTATTTATTAAATTTGGCTGTGGGATTGTTACTTTGTCCTCCTTCTTACTTGACCATCTTTGCACTTTTGAAGTGCACTTAATGTTATCAAAATTAGTCACAACTGCCATCATTTTGTTATCCCTCCATCTAACTATTGTTATTTCATTATTTTCATCAAATCAATAATTGCATGATCTACGTGGCATTTTATTCAACTCGCTGGAAATTTTTATAATACACTTCAATTATGTTATGTTATATAATAGCTCAAAAGCTTTTTCTTAAAGATTATGTAGTAAAGAATGGCTAGTGAAAAAAATATGTATTAAAAAAATAACATGGCTTGGTGGATTTTCTGTGATGGATAACATATTCATTGCAACTCTTTCTTCCAGTGATCTAAAGCATGAACTCTTGGATTGTTCTTTTCCACAATACAATGAAAATTTAAAACAGTATTCACTATTGCCACAAAACCAAAGCTTAACTTTTTTTAATTGTTTTAGAGAATGGTCATCTTACAATCATATCATTGGTAGGCAAGCACTTATTGAAAATTCCTCACTGCTTAAAATTTTCATTCACTTTTTCCAAAAGGAATTTTATTGCAAATGATTTGTCAGGCTTATTTTCAGAGGCGCTGCAATTATTCTGGAAGTGAATATATGATTTAATTTTTAAGCAAGCATTCTGAACCAACTCAGTTCCTAAGTCTTTTGCTTCACTCGAATAATCTCTTTCACTTGGAAGAGTATGGTAGCTGGAAAAAAAATAAAAACCCTATGAATATCTTTTATATCTTCTGTGGTAATATTAAAATAATGGTAATTTTTAAAGTAGTGAATTACCCCTTCAATGATTAAATCATATACTTCATCAGAAACAAGCAAGTTTTTCAAACACAGCAACTGGAGATTCATTTTCTATTCCATTTTTGAGTGCTACAAGAAAATCCTTATATTTTCCCTCTGCTTGCATCAGCTTCATGAAATTTGGTATTGTCATAGTCGAAACTATTTTTGATCTTTCTGTATTTTTAACTTAAAAGCTTTTTTTTTTTTTTTTTTTTTTTTTTTTTTTTTTAAGGTTGAAGTCAATTCTATTTTTTTAGATTCATCATCTGCTGATATTACTTCTGATTAACTTTCTCAGCATATCCCTTATAATTGGAGCATCTACATTCTCATCGTCAATTTCTTCTTCATCCATCAATTTATCAATTTCAGGTGATCCACCAATATTGCCTTCAGTTTCCTTAGAAAAGCAAGAATATTTTCCTATTCATATTTTCAATCTAAAGAAGACAAGAAAGCAATTATGGTATGGCCTGCAATAAGAAAGAAGAGTGCTTGAATACCCAGTGATATATTTATAATATATTAACATTTGAGTGGGAATTTCTACTAACTAGTTCTGAACAATAGTTGCAGCATGGTGAAATAACTATATCTATATAAGGATAAAATATAACCAAATAAAAACCTCATTTATCTGCATCAGTCGACTATTTTCTCAAGAAATGTGAAGAAAGAGCTAACAAAATGCATTACGAAAAACTTAAAAACAACTTTATTTTCCCACTGCCAGATAACAGCTGCAGTAATTGAGGGAAATGCATATCATTTGAATTCATGATTATTTTTGCTTACTCCATGTGCAGTTTCATCACTCTGGAATGCACTGCAAGACATTTAAAATCTTTTTAATGCCACTTAGTCTAGCTGTCTAAAAATATACTGCTAGGCTTACTGAGTTAAATAAAGAGTTCCTTCAGAATTCCACAGAAACGGTTGGTGCAAGTTGAGCGAGATCTCAGCAAACTTTCATGGTTCAATAGTACCAAACTTTCACAGTTGACAGGATAATATGCAAGTACTTTTTTTTTAGTAAATAAATTTTTGATCTTAACTCAGTTACATTTGCCATTTTAGGAAATTACCAAAGTAAAAATTCTGATATTATTAAAGATATATTTCTTTTTCTTTGCAAAGAATAGAAGTGGATTGTTGCCAGATGTTAATGACAATCATAACAGTTTCTGAAAAACTTCTGCAAGCAATTTCTTGCTTAAGGACATTTTAAATAAATCACATCTAATTTTTTTTTTTTTTTTTTTTTTAAATTACAGTAGTGTACTGAAGATGAAGCGTTTATCTTTCAATCTATGTAAAGTATTAAGAACTAAATGCTTACTTTTGTTCAATTTCAGTGTATTTGGTTTTCTTTATTCAGTTTAAATGCATTATATTTTGTATTGGTTTCAAATAATTTGTAATTATTTAACTGAACAGGTATTGTGCTAAACTTCCTAGTGACACATTTACAAGACTAACACCAAAGTGGTATATAAATGAAGACTATTCTTCTGGCTCTACACCTCAGTTCCAGTGTGTTTTGAAACTGCCAATCAATTCCCCAGTGAAAAAAGCTTTAGTTGTGAGGAAATTTTCCTTTTTTTTTTTTTTTTCTCTGTATATGAGAAAGTAATTTTAGTAAAGAATGCTCGAAAATAATGTATAATCAAGTTATCTGAATTTTACTTGTTGCAATATTACTTGTTATGAAATTTTTAGGGTCCTTGGATGAGAAGCAAACAGCTTGCAAAAATGGCAGTTGCTCTAAAAATGTGTGAAGAATTGCATAAAGCTGGTAAAGTTGTTTCCCTCTACCTTCGTTTTAATTTTAATGAATAAATGTTTTATCTTGACCACAAAATTATTTAAAAAAATTTCTACTAAATATACAGCATGTTAAAAAAACGTGTTACAGGCTTTTTTTTTTTTTTTTTTTTTTTTTTTTTTTTTTTACATACATGGCATGTAACATACACTCAGTAGCCAAAATATTAAAGACGCATTAGTTTACCATGTACACAGTAACACCTGATAACACATCAGTTTATCTTTAGCATTCACTGCCACTATTCTTCTGTGTATGAATTCAACATGCTGATATGGTTTTTGAGGATTATTAGTTTATGTTGAGACATAATGGCAGCTCTGAATTTATCCAGATTGGATTGATGTTTCCAAATGTTGAGTGATATTTCTACTTTATCACACGAATTGAAGTCATTAGAATTTAAGTCAGGCTAGCCATGGAAGCAATTTGAATCTTAATTCCATGTTTCAGACCAGTTTGAGGCCAATGGTGCACAGTGACCTATTATCTTGCTGAAAATGACCATCTGCATTACGGAACAACACAGCCATAAATGAATGTATATTATCAGGAACAATACTCAGAGATAAACTGCAGTTCTGAGAGCTGTTTCCAGAATATCAAGGGCCCATCATACTCTAGGGAAATAATATTCCTCAGATCATAATTCCATTTCCCCAGCTTCAAGAGTTGTCATTAGGCAAGAAGGGCTAATGAATGCATTCTGTTTTGCACCATGTTCTGACCCTGCCATGTATATGATGGAGCAGGAAACAAAATTCATAGAATCAAGCAACTTATGTTAATCATCAGGTTTAATTTTGATGCTCCTGGGTATGCAATCATGCTTATTTACCAATCTTAACAAAAGTACTCTTGATGATCTTCTTTTATTAAAACCTATCTATTATCAAGTCTGTCTTGCTCATTCAGATATACACCTCATGAAATGCCTGAATTTCATTGAATTCCAATTTGTCATGTTGCTCTGAATGATTTATGCCATCTGCCGTTCATTGCTTTCATTTACCAGCATTTTCAGAACAGAATTATCATTACTGCCTGAAGTATGTTTTTAGCCATTTTCTGTTGCATGAAAAAAAGACTTAGAACATAAACCATTTCAAAGGTCACATAATTGCATTTTTGATCCTACCTCTTTCAGAGTTGCTCAAATCTTTGGTTTTATCCGTTTTTGAACTAACTATAGTAGTAATTATTTCTTCTAAGATAAGTGGTCTTTATGAAAAGAATTCATTGTCATTGTAAGTCATTGGCTGACTGACGTAAGTTTAAAGAAGTGTCTTTAGTATTTTGGCACTGGCACTCAGTATCTATTCCAGTTACAAAGTTTTATAAACATGTATGTAATGGGGAAGACTACACTATACTGTGGTTTGGGAATAAATACTTAAATAATCTGTTTCATAAACTCAAAATTTTTATTGATATTCAAGAGCGAATATTAACTGAATTTGTTTTCCTATGACTGAAATTCAAGATTTTTTAGAATGTTGTTTAGAAGTCAATTACAAAACAAAATGATATTAATGGTTTCATCTTAGATAAAACAAAATTTTTTATTAAATTTTTTGATATGTGATAGGTCCTAGAAAAGCATATGTCAGAAAAAAATATGCATAAATATATGACACTTGTAGCTTTATGTAAATAAGTCAAGCATTTTGTATGTTTTACTAATCACAGTTTTGGAGGGGATGGGGTGAAGATCACGCAAAAACTCAAGTTTTATTTTTTCAGAATCTTCACTGCATTTAGATAATTTTTCTAAAATTCTGCAAGCATATATTGCATTTAAAATTAATGTTTAAGAAAATAAAAAAAAAAATGTGCAAGTTTTTTCAAGTAACCTATTCATGAGTTTATTTGAATAAAGGCAAAGGAATTTATACTGAATATTATGTTTTACAAGATTTACAACAGAAAAGGTGTTTTTTTTTTTTTTTTTTTTTTTTTTTTTTTTTTTTTTTTGTGTGTGTGTGTGTGTGTGTGTGTGTGTGTGTGTGTGTGTCAGGCCTTTAATTTCTTGATGCTAATTTTTTATTGCTTGTTTATGCAGAATTTATTAAATCTGAGTTCACTAATTACCTGGAGAATATCTCAAAATGACTGACTAAAAAAAAAATAGAAATCGAAGCTATTTCGTGACTGTAAATCAGTCACGTAATTGCTATCATTTTTTATAACAATTCGCTGTCATAGAACTAAATGCTAAATACTCTTTTTGTAAAGGGAAGGCAAATTGGATGTTAAAAAAAAAATTTTGCAAGACCTGTTTTTACCTGATTAGTATTTCAAAATGATATCTTCTCAGAAAGTGCTGTAGAGATCCAAAGCAATAATAATCTATCACAACATATTTGTCTGATAAGTACTTTAAAAGGGCAATTTTTTTTTTTTTTTTTTTTTTTTTTTTGTCTAATTTTATCTTTATCTGGGTGATATGCATTCTATATACTTTTTGTATTGTTAGAGAACATGATAATTCTCCTTGTGTTGACCAAGGCACAATCTTTCGTACAAAGATGTTGAGTCAAATCGTCTAGTAGAGAATAAAAGTTTACAGTGATAATATGACCACATACCAAAACTTCAAAAGATGCAGTTCTCCACTAACTTCACTATAAATCTTTTGGGGGATTAATCCTAGTTTTAAATTTTTCACCTAGCATCTGATTTGTGAAAAATTTTTGTGTTTTATTGTAACATATTTTTCTTCTCTTGTGACAGTTCAATGCCGATGTTATTCTTTTTCCTGCTTTCTAAGCAAGGATTTCCTGATGAAGAAGCACTGAAATTTGTTGTCAGTTGAGAGTTAGTGTTGTGTCTGAATTCTGTGTCTGTAGACCTTTCTGATTTGCTCTGTAACTGTGATAATGGCAGTGCATTGCTTAATTCTGTGCTGGTCTGACAACAATTAGCTTTAAAACTCAGTACAAAGGTTATCAGGTTTTTAATCTTTTGCTATCATAAAGTCTGACCCAAATCTGTGGTAGACGTAAGCGACTCATCGCTATGTCTGAAATTACAGCAAACTCAGAAGAAGGATTTAAGGACCCTTTTATTAATCCAAATAAAATTTAATAAATGGCGCCAACTTATGCTTACAGAAGCCTTCACTTTTGGTTTAAATCAAAGATAATGGGTAAACTTAAAATTGATGAAGTTTAAGTATAGCCTAACAGCTTCACATTTTAATTAGTGTATAAGCTGGCTCTGACTGAAGTTGGCACTCAAAGGCTACAGAATTCTAATTGCAAGAGAATCAAAGTTCACTCAGAACACACTCTGATTTCACCCTCCGAAACTTTCCTTTAAATACTATCTTCTTTCTACCTAATTTGAAAGTTGTGTGTGCTGAAAATTTGCATTCTAGGAGATAAATAAAATGAGGCTTGATAGGAAAGTGAGTTAACATAAAATAATGGGTTATAAAATTAAATTACAATTTAATTTTTAACATACAATTTTCCCTATAGAATTTATGTAAACAAAAAGGAGGTCCCTAACCACCTCATTAAGATCTGAAATTCTAACTATATAAGAATTCAGAGCCAGCTTCTTACAATAATGTGAAATTTTAAGTGCAATTCTTATTTTACATTACAAAGAGCTGGCTCCTCTCTAAAAGCATTATTTCAGCAGCTCAGGTCCTTCTAGAAATCTGGAAGGGAAAAAGGCTAGCAAAAAAATTCAAAACACGATACGTTGCTTCAATTTGCATTATCTCATTCTTATTTAAAACATTTCATTTAAATTTATCTGCACTTTCATTCAACTTATATATTCCATGAATAAAATCTCTTCTTCCAATGCGCTAAAGTGCAAATTGAGACAGTGTCTGTTGTATAAGTAGTACGATATTACCATCTAACCTGTACTGTACATGTTAAAAATTGCGACTCGCTAGACTTCAAAGACTTTTTGTTTTCAAAACTGCATCTAACGTGCTAACAAGAGTGTGCTTTTAACCCCTTAACTGGTCAATTTTTTATCAGAAATGTTCATAAAGAAAGTATATTTTTTATTGCATGTAATGAATTCCATACTTGTTATAAAAGAAAAATGAAAGAATATTTTTTTTTAATTTTCATAATTAATGAAACATTTTTTAAATTTTATATATTTCTAATACTTATGCCCCTAAACGTTTGCTTTTTGTAATCACAGTGTGCATGCAATGAAGACTGTATTACAGATCTCACAAACAATTATCTAAAAAAAAACTTACCATGTATTAAAAATTCATACTTTTCAATACTGTTTTCTTTGGAAGTCATTTTTGTGTGGTACAGTTTAAAACATGGTGTTAGGCAAAGTCCTACATCACAACCAGGACAGAAATACCGTGTTTCCTTTCGGATTCTCTTTCCAGTTTCATTCCTTTGGGAACAGGAAACAGCACATTGTCTAGAAGGTCTTAGTTTCTTCTCTGTAGGAACAATAACTTCTATGAAGTGTCTTTCTGTCAGTCTCAGAGGATTAGGCTCAGAACTAGGTCATCCACATTTGAGATTCATTCCAGAATTATATTTCTCAATAATTCTGTTAACAAGATCAAGTCTGAATGTAACTGAATTTTTCTTCCTCTTTCTTACAATAGATGATATATGTGTTTTATATGGCAATATCAAAAATGTAGAAAAAAATTTTCTGTAATATTTTTTCCCTCTCTTTCTAATGACTTCACAATTTTTCAAATTTTGGTCCATGCAGTCTACTCCTCCTATTGGGTTATTATAATCCATAAAAATTTTTTGTTACTTTTTCATTTCAGAGCGGACTTGGATTTGTACCTTTTTAGTATTAGGAATTGTAGACAGTAATGAAACTTTTTTTTTTTTTTTTTTTTTTTTTTTTTGTCCATCCACTTCATCACAGTAACTTTTCCTCTCTGTGATGCTATATTTTCTCCTCTTTTTAGTTTTTTCTTTTGCATTTCCTTTGGGACTTCTTTTCTGTTTAGGTTCAGAATGCCATATGTATCCGTTCAACATGAAATTAATTTGTCAGCTAATTCCAGTGAAGAATAGTAATTATCTGTTGTAAGACAGTATCCTTTATGAAGTAAAGGCTGCATCATTGTCATAAAAACTTGTGAGGAAATACATAGAAAACTCTGGGTTCAGAATCATGTCTTTACCTGTATATATTATTATAGAACGTGCATAACCAGAAATCAACTCACACAACATGAAACATTTTATTTTGAATCTTGCTCTTTTTAGAGGAATAAATTGCTTCCACCCTAATCATCCTTCGAAAAGCATAAGGCTTTCATCTATCATTACATCATGTTCTGTTGTCAACGTCGAACTAAACTTCTCATTCAGATATTTATAAACTGGCCATAATTTCACTAATTTTGGGCATTTAATACTGAATTATCAAAAAAATGTAAGTACTGTTGTAAAAGAAGAAATCGACGATGAGACATTACTTGAGGAAAAAAGGGTGTGTATGTGGAATGTCTTTTGCTCCAGTACTGATCAATTCCAGGCTTCATTATAATTCCCTGGGTTATAGTCAAGGCAAAAAATATATGCATCTCTTCCACAGACATTTCTTCTTTCTTTCTCCCAAAATTTACTTCTTGAGAATTTCCCTGCAATGCTTGATTGAATGCACTGTTTCACATATCTGTTTCTTCTACAATTTTAGTCATCAGAGAAGAATCAATAAAAGTTTGATAAAACTGTAGCTCATCGAAAGTATGATCAAATTGTACATTTACGGCTGGAATACCAGTAAAATTAAACTGGGGACACGGAGGAGGTGGATTTTCCATATCGGTTTCGATAAAATTTCTAGCTGAAATCAAATCTTCGTCAGAGCTGAACTCGCTACACGAGTCAGTTGAAGAATAATCCAGAATATTACAAGACTGTTCTGAATTCATATCAGAAACATCTAACAATAAAATATTATTGTCAATTATATCATCCATAACTGAGACGCTTTGAATTCACAACCAGAAAACACTATATCACAACAACAAAAATATCAAGAATAAACAATGGTATGTATATAACAACAAAAATATCAAGAATAAACAATGGCAAGTATTTCAAACTTTGGTAACAAAGGAAAAACCAGTTTGAATACTTTTCAATGACATGGACAAGCTGCGCCATCTGTTGAAGTATGTTAATACTAAAAGCTCTCTCTCGGTCAATTAAAAATATGGGCAGAAGATGTGGCCAAATATTAGTAAACTGTACACTGTATGGGCAAACCAGTTAAGGGGTTAAACTTGAGTGTTGGCTGGACAGCCTAACTTTGACTCATGCAGATAGCTGGATTTTACTTTTAATTTAAATTTTTCGTATTTCTGCTAGCTTGCATATAAATATCTTATTCATATAATACAAATTTAATTCTTATAACTATGCAAGATTTCATTTATTTTAATACATAAATCCTGAGAGTACTTTTAACATTTACAGTGCATTGAATTAAAAAATTCAGCTTGCACTTTACGTCAAGATACACTGTGTAGAAGTTCTTAACGTTTTCCTTTGCATTTCCTCATATCAGTCTCTCATATTAAAATTGAATTCTTGTTTCTCATCTAATTTAAAAATGAGCATAAATCATTGCAACTTAAATTCTGAGCTTCTTGCTCTTTAAAGCACTAAAGTAACCGGAGGCGAAATTCAAGAGTATAGCTACGAGTACTTCTAGATATAAAATAGTGCTAAACCTTAATAAGGAAAAATAAAAATTCTACTTATCATTTTGTTCTTTTGAATTCTTGCAGCCTCTTTGCCACGAAGTCGTTCCATATGTGATAGATACCCACTTGGAGAACGCAGAACCTTTGCCAGGATTTTGCTCTTTTGCCGTGGCTTTCTGTTTCTTCAGCCAATCATGTACTCTTGGCACCTCCCCTCCCCCCCCCCAAGGATTGAGAACATACCTTCATCTCAACTGTTCGTTTGTTCAGCCTTGGATTCCCTGCTGGTCCTTCCTTCAGCACTTCATGCAACCTGGAATGATGAATTTTCATGGTCGAATTTGTGTAGTGGAGACTTGTTCAGCTGGCTGCTTGCTACTCGGCATTGGTTCCTCTCAGTCCTTGGGTTCTGTCGATGGAACTTTCTCTCTGACTCTTTGCGTGTTGATTATCCTTTGCTTGTTCACCTCTCCTTTTGGATTCCTTTCTTTCTTGACCTCTCTTTCTTCTGGTTGTTTTCTTACTTTCTTTGGCTGGTCCTTTGTATTTGTAGTTGCCTTTCTCTTTTCGACTTACTCCTATACTTTGAAATTTGTTTGTTCTATAGTGCTGCTCCTCATTGAATTCCCACTTTCTGATTGAGCTTCTTGAAAAATACCCTTAAAAATGAGCACTTTAGTTCGGTCATAATAGAGCTTAATTTGACATATATTTGCTACTGTCTGTTCCACATTTGTATCAGTTAGGTAAACCACTGTTTCTCTAGTCCTTTCAATTACATATGGACCTTGAAATCAAAGACAGAATTTAACTACTGTGTCTTCCCTTGCCCATGGTAAAAAATGCTTGCCCTCAAAATATTGTCTTCCACCTTGTAAATCTCTTCCAGTCTTTTCTTGTCATAGTATAACTTCTTGTTTTCCTTTGCCATATCGGTATTTTTGACTGCTTCATTTATAATGTTTCATGTATCTTTCAGTTTGAATTTCGGAGCTGTCTTCTGCACAAAGAAGAATTTATATATAAATAATTGATTTAAGATAAAATCTGTTAATTCCTCGACTGGAATTTACAAAATAACTCAAATTCGATCTTGGCCCTATCTTTTACAGTGAGGAACATTTTGAGAGTGTTCTTAGGATTTACAAATGTGTAGCTCTCACTCCCAGGCTCACCCACCACAGATTTTCCAATGCATTTGTACTATGTGGAGGCCTGGCCTCTAAGAGCAGCAGTGGCCATAGTGACTGTTTATGCATCTGGCACTAGATATAATAGGAAGTGGGAATTTAATTATTTGAGAAATTTCATCACAAAGCTTTTCTCATCTAAAATGACTGCTGGTTTCAGAACAGCCCTTATTGTATCAATAATAAATCCAAATCCCGCCATGGATTTAACTGCAGTTGGCAGAATTTGGGATGTTGAGGGAACAAATGTAAATCTTGCAGTTTCCTGATACATGGTCTGTTTCAAAGTTCAGTTGCCATTATCAAGTTTTAAGTCTTTCACTATTGTAAACTGTGACCAAAACCTTTGGTAGATGTAGGCAACTTATTGCTATGTCTGAAATTAACAACAGTCAGAAGAAGGGTGTAAAGGATCTTTTTATTAATACAAGGCACCAACTACTGCTTACAGAAGCCAATGCTTTTAGCTTAATGGACAAACTTAAAAATGATTTAAGTATCACCTGTCGACTTCACAGTTTAACTAGTGCACAAGCTGGCTGTGACCAAAGTTGATGTAAACAAACCAATAATAGCAAGAAAAAGGTAATGCTGCAGAATTCTAATCGCCACAGAAATCAAAGTTAGCAACATGGCTTTCAATCAGGCAGAACATGCTCTGATTTCACCCTAGAAAAACTTCCTTTAAATACTTCCTTCTTTGTATCTAATTTGAATATTGCACACACTGGAAATTTGCATTCTCGCAGGGAAATGAAACGAGGCTTGATAGGAAAGAGAGTTAACATAAAATAATAGGTTATAAAATAAAAATAAACCTTACAAAGTGATTATTCAGCTCTATTCATCTCCTCAATTGGATGGGCATCAGTAAAGTTAAAATTTCCCAACTGGAAAACTGAAGTTACCAGGGGCATTTGCGGACATCTGATGCATTTGGATATACACTGAAAATCTTTTTAGAAGCCATTGTTGTATTATTATCCTGGTGAAATTTATAGAGCATGCATTGACAAAGATGATTTTTCAGGCTGCCTGCCACTCATCTTAAATGAACCACCCACAAAGGATAATGGATGTAAAGTTTCTTAGCAGGACAGCTACTTCATCTGTATATACAATTATTGCATTTTGCCACAGCACTATTGCAAAGTATAGCACTTTTGAAATTATTGCATAAAAACAATATTTCTTGTCGATCAATCCCAATAATAATTAAATTAAGGTGTAAGTACTATTTCTTAATTCTTGAAAAAGGAGATGATAGAATAGTTAATGGACATGACAAATACTCAGTTATACAGGAATGAATTGTGTAGAATTTCGTACAATTAAATAATAATAAAAATGAATGATAAAAGATGTTCCCCCCCCCCTTTTTTTTTTTTTTTTTGTGTGTGTGTGTGTGTGTAACTTATTTGTTTCACTCATGGTAGGATTATTATAATTTTTAATGCTGTAAATTAACACTGATAATGCAAGCAAAGCAATTTGGAAATAAAACTTATAATTTTATTCTTCACTGATATTAATTTTTGATTAGATGTCTAAATCCTTTTAGTTATCAATTATCATCAGATATTAGACATCTATTTTAATCTCTTCTAGCTTGAAAAGAGTAAATGTATTTGTTTCTTATTTTTCAAAATAAGGAATGTTTGTCTCAATGATATTGGAATGATATGTGTATATACTTGAAATAAATGCACTGCAAATACTTCTAAGTACTTATCATTTTGAAATAAAACTTTGATTTCATTTTATTTGCCTCCATTCCCTCATAGTTTTAATTTTCATCATGTGCTATACACTTGCATAATGTTGTTTCTTAAAATATTGCATCAGAGAAATGGCAGGCTGCTATCATACTTGTTGATAATGCCTGAAATATCACCTCATCTTTACATTGAGAAACTGGTAATGATATTCTTGCTTGTCTGCTGTGTATATATCAAAATATATAAACACATAAAACCAGGTGTTGCTGTTTTCAGAATGCAAATTACCAGAACAAAAATTGTTTATTTAATACATAATTCCTTGTAGCAAATGTTTCTTGTGTCTTGTTAGCAAATAATTCATCAATGAAAGAAAAGTGCACAGCTACAGTTTGAATAATTTTGCATTAAAAAAAAAATAGAACATTAGTAGTGTTTTTTTTTTTTTTTTTTTTTTTTAAGTATTTATATTATTTTCCTCTTCCTCAAGATCTTCAGAAAAATGACTAATTTTATAATGGATGCATCCACATACTGATTGTTTCCATCTCACTAATTGATTTGCTGGTGGAATTTTGGGTACTTGGGCTCTAATTGATGGAGCAATAGTAGTGAAAATCTTCAAGGAAACTAAAGATATTTAATGGTTTAAATGCTAATGAAGATCATTGCACATGGGAATACAATCTGAATAGTAATGAAAATAATAACAATGGCGATGACTTACAAGCTGCAGCAGATGACACAGCATTTCCAGCGGCATTAAATTATTTGAGGCGTAGAGATTAACAGTGGATAACAATAAAAGCGGGCAAGTTTCAGGATACAGAGAAATAAAAGTACATATACCTTATTAGAAAGTGCAATGTATTAATGTTACCATGTTATTAGAATGTAGGTTTCTTCTAAATAAATAATATTGTGATAGTTTCCCAGTTGTTTATTCATAAATACTGTTCATTTATTGTGCTCTTACTGTAACTTTGTCCTTCAGAAATTAAATTATTCACTTAATTTTCCTTTCTCAATTTTCATTCAATAAAATTTGTGAAAAAAGGGTGACTATGAGTAAATATAGTATGCTTTTTCTTTATTAATTGAGCTTAAAATTCTCCATGTGGCAATCATTTATAACAATATTGTTGTTAGTTTTTTCCCTGCTGTTTGGCACTCCTAACTTGAAAGTTTTTTTTTTTTTTTAATAATATATATATGCATATATGGTTTTAAGCTTAGTAGCTTGAATTTCTGACGATTAGTTCCTAAATTATTGGACCTGCAATAACTATTTAGCACAAAACTTTTTTTAAGTGAGAATAGAAATAAAAGATCAGATTGCAATTCCTCCCCTTCTTAAGTTTTTATTTTCTGAAAATAAATCTTTATTCATGACTATCATAATTGTTGAAAAAATAAAGATCACATTTTAGCAATATTGTGAGGGAATGAGTTAATTTAAGTAAGATACACTTTTACTGAACATTAATGAATGATTTGCCTTAATGATTAAGTTAGCAAAACTGATGAAAAAAACTATAGGAAGATATAATTCTAACCAAACACATTGAATAGCAAGCTAATTTCTTTTTATTTATTTTCAGAATTAAACTTTGTTTAATTTTAAAAAAGAAACTTTTAAATTTTAAGTTTTTTTAGTTTTTCTTCATATTATCAGGTTCAATGTTCCGTCTTACTTTCTTCGAGAACATGAAAGTACCTGACTCGGAACAGAGAGCTTACTAAAGCTATGTTCAATAACTGTGGGAAGTAGACAGGATACACAAGAAGGGTATACAAAACCCTTTATTTTTCTCTATTTACAATAATTTCCGTACTTCGGAATACAAAGACCCACTACTTGTGGTCTAAACGTAAGAATATAAAAATATAACTAAACTCTAATTTAACTTTAAAATAATAAACGTGGAAGATTGGCCTTATATTAACAGGAAGCCGTATGTAGTACAGAGAACTGTGAACACTACAATACGTTTAAAGTTATCAAGAGGATTAAACCTCTGGCCTGGAAGGCAACCAGCAACTGAGTAAAACTTCTAAAGTAAGCGGCCTGCTTCGACTAACTGCTTCCTCTCTCTCGCTTGGCAAAAAGCCACAACTTAAATACTTGGCGTTCGCCAGACAAACTTTGCATAAATACGTTAACGCTTATAATTCTGGCCGGAAGTAGAAAATAAGAAGTGATAGTAAAGATTTAAAATAAAATAAACGTTAGTAAAACTTAAGATCCTTACAATATTACTGTATTTTTCTTCCAGTTTTGATTTGTGTACTTCAGTAAATTGTTTTAACATATAATCGTGTATTTAACATGTTGAGAAATCATTAATGATTTGAATTTATGCAAAATTAGCCAAAGAAAAGTTGAATTTTTGTGGGAAGATAAATAATTTTATTCGAATTGATCTGTTTACCATAATGTTGAAACAAAAATAATAGATGGATTGCTTATTTTTTCTAGGTGAATTAGATGATAATCTTTTGCCAACTGGAAAAGAAGCCGTTAAATCTGAAGATTTAACAATTGAAGATACTGCTGATGAAGACATAAAAAAGGATGAGGATCCAAGAAAAGGACCTGGGCGGCCTGGTACCACTAAACGAAGGCTTTACTATTTTAAAAAAGTATGTTTTTGCTCTTTTTTTTTTTTTTTTTTTTTACACTTACTAACGTAAAAACATTTTCGGGTTATGTACTATTGTCTTTATGATAACTTCGTGAGTATTTGTAAATGATTAATGAAACTTGAATATGTGTGTTGCTTTCACAATTACTCATTAGATTCCTAGATTGTATCCATCAGATGCTGGCTGACTGCATCAAATTTGAGAAGCCTCTATGTTTCACTCATCTTTAGTTGTTAATTCTAGAAATTAGTTATAAGTAGTTGTAATTATCTTCATATGCATAATTTAGCAGTCAATGTGTATATATTAAAATACTCCTGTATTCCATTTTTGTTGCCTTTTGCACATTTTTCATATCATATTTTAATCTTCTCTTTTGATTCAAATGTGCATACCTTATTTGCCATTATTTAAAAAAAAAAATCTGATGTGGACTTCGTTGTACGGCCTATTAATTTATACACATTTTTTGCTGCATCGTATTTGAACTTATGTCCTCGATTTTCATTAGATATATATTTCTCATTCAACTAGTTTAATTCTCACTTCATGGCAAGGCAAAAAATACATAAAAACTCAAAACATCATAATAAAAATTTTTAAATACAGAAAAACATAAAACTCCGAATACAGTTATAGAGATTCTACTCAGAAACAAGCAATTTGGCCAATGGGCAAGAAAAGAGATTTTTCAGTGCACAAAACTGAAAGTTTTACTTTTGTTATCACTCAGCAAAAAGGCGCTATCATTAAAGTTGCTGCACAACCTGATTTAATTCACTACTGTACTAAGAGTTTCAAATGTAAACAAATGGTGGCCTTGTGTGCTTGGTACCATTTAAACAACTTTTAAATTTTTGATAATTCTGCAACGATTGCATGCAGATTAAGTGAAGGCATAAAAATCTTAATCAGAACATAAGAACAACATAATTCAATCACTTTCAAAGGAAAAAATGCACTATTTACCTATATATAAGAATAAGAATACTGAGCTCACCGATCTGGGTAACTAAGTGGGTGTATATATGCATACACAGGGTGATTCTAAATTGTTTTTACAAATTAAGAGGGTGATATTACTCATCCAAAAGAGCAATAATTACCATAGAACATACGGTGGCATTCCAGCCTGAGAGGCACAAAAGGGGAATGTTAGGATTTTAACCTGAACTTAAACAGTGTTGGAAAACCAAATGAAAGAGACCAAAAGTTGCACAATCAGTTTAATGAAAAACTCATAGAGAATGCACAAAATGGATAAAACCGAAAACTTAGCTTTCGAGTGTTAATTTGAGCTCAGACATTGATGGCAAACACTTAAATGCACATGTTTGGTTGGCAAGGTCTCAACCTCGCAAACAATTGCAACAAGTTAATTATCTAAATTATTAGGGGGAAAAACTGCTACCTTGATATCAAGTATCAATGTAGCAGTGTTTTCCCCTTATGTCATCTTCTCTCCTGTCCTCCTGAACTTACTGTGCTGCGCTCATTCTACTTGAAGCGCCCTTCTATGGGACACGAAGTTCTGACATCCTGAACACAATATGAACTTTCATGCTAATCTCGGCATACTGTGAAAGTTGGGTTTAGTTGATAATATTCAGCCCTTGATTAGATAATTAACTTATTGCAAACGTTTGCGAGGTTGAGATCTTGCCAACCAAAGATGTGCATTTGAGTGTTTGCCAAACTGTTGTAAGTTCAGGTTGGAATTCTAATATTCTTCTTTTCTGCCTCTCAGAATGGAATGCGACCCTATGTTCTATGATAATTATTGCTTATCTGGATGAGTACTAATCCCTTAATTTGTAAAAACAATTTAGAATCATCCTATATATATACATATATATATGTGTGTTTGTTGTTTGGTGCAGCCAATTTGAACAAAAAGAGAGGTGCACAACTACATGTTTTAGCAGTCCCATATACAAAATTTCAGTGTTTTGATGCTTCTGGTTTTTGCGTTATGCGAGATACATACGGACAGGTGTCGCGAAAAAAATCTCATCTGCATCTGTTTTAAATCCATTTTACAATCCATTTTGGAAAAGGCACAGATTTTTATTCGGTCCATACATATAAATGTCACACAAAAAAATCTTCCAAATGGATTTGAGAACAGGGCTATTTTCATTGAAATATGATATCCAAAATTTTTCCTGATAAAAATGTGTCCTTTACTTCATACAAGTAAGTAGAAAGCAAGACATTTAAATTAATGCTTGCAAAATCTACTCTAAGAATCATTAGATAACCTTAAAATTCTTTTATGCTGGGATATCGTGTAAGTCCTCCCCCTTTCTAATTTTGGACAAACCATGTTTATCTGTTGACCACTGTGTTTTATCATTTTTTTAGTGCGATTCATTAGTAACATCATTTTTAGGTGAATTGGAAAACTAATTTATTTTAAAAAATAATGTTATTAGGGAGATAATTATGAATTTGTCTGTAAATTTATACCTCTTCCTATCAGCTTCTATTCTTTACTTTAAATTAATTCAGATTTAAGCAAAATTGATTAGGCAGACATAAATACAAGAATAAATATTAAAAGAATGAATTTGACCCCCCCCCCCCCAAAAAAAAAAAGCTATGGTTTGTACTTCCTTTTACGAAGGGGAGAAAGTATTGTGATCACGAAAAATTTTAGTTTTCAGATTGCAGTAGAAATATACATTTTGATTTTTTTTTTTTTTTTTTTTTTTTTTTTGTGTGTGTGTGTGTGTGTCTGTGTGATGCCTGTATCTATGAACAGAATGAAGGTATTCTAAATATTATTATTTATGTGTTTTTTATTTCAAAACAGATCAAAAAATGGATTTTTTTGTGATATCCGTATGTAGCTTGCATAACTCAAAAACAATTAACTGTAGGACATTGAAATTTTGTATATGGGACTGCTATAACATCTAGTTGTGCACTTCTCTTTTTATTGCAATTTGCAGCCCCAAAAGTGTATATATACACACACATAACTCAGTCTCCTTATGTGGCCTTTATATTTTTGCAATCATTGGTAATGGGCATATATTTCCAGTTACAGAAGTGCTTTAAATGCCAAAAATATTCATATTTTGGCAATTTAAAATTTAAAAGAAAAATAATTAATTTTATACAAATTACAAAATTTAACTTTAATTGTGATACCCCACATTCTATACTTATATTTGGGAAAGTTTTGTATTCATTATAAAAAAATAAAATTGTAAGGAGTCATAACTTCCATGCAACAGAAATTGAGTGGGATATTTAATTTTAAAAAATTTGCACTTTTTGATGTCATTTTCAACTTTTCTTGAAAGATCGGTTAATTACGTTAGAATAATTCAAGGAAGTAAGTTTAAATAAAGTGCAGCAAAAAATTGTGTATAATTTAATAGAGGTACAAGAGGGTCATGTGGTGTCCACATTAGATTTTTTTTATGCCATAGAGATGTTAAATGTAATGCTTTATACTTCCTTCTCATAATATTGCTGATTCCTGAATTTTTATTTAACGCATTTTATGAACAATTTTTGAATTATGTATTCTGTATAAAAGGAAATTTGTTGTGAAGTGTTTAATTGTATTATGATACTTAAATGAAAAATTTGAGAAATGAACCTAAAATAACTTACTGTCATTTTTTTTTTTTTTTTTTTTTTTTTTTTTTTTTTTTTTCCCCATATTTTAAATTTATATACATAAGAGAATTGAAAAATCCACTTTTTCTTTCTAGAAAATATTTTTTATATAGACTTTTATCATGAGAAACTAAATTGCCAGAAAAACCAATTTCAGATGTTATCACAAAAAAAATCTTTTTTTAAATAAATTTCAGTCGAATTATAGTTAATTTCTATTTATTGCATAATATAAAAATGTAAAATGTATAAAATTTAAGAAAATATAAAGCGCTGAGAGAAAAATACCTTAAAAATTCAGTTTAGTATGATAGAATTCAAACTTCACAGTCTTTGCATCAGATTCAATAAATCTAATTAATAATCAGTATAATTATTAATCTAATCAATAATTTAATTAAATAATCAAGATAATCGCTGAGCATTTTCTAGCAGCCATTTCTGTAAAAAGTGGCAAAAAGTGAGTACCACGTGCCTTCAAATGCCGCAATTTAGTGGACAACTAATGATATCTGTTGGCCAAAACGTAAACTAAACACCTAATACTATATATAATTTATTTCAATGGTTAAACGAGGATAAAACGGGATGTGCTCCTCAATAAAGGAAGAAAAACATATGTCTACGGAAATACGGGATGAGCAAATTTTGCTACATTTGAGTTGCCCGTGGAAATTGCAGGATGATCAGGCAGAGGGTTAATGTAAATAAGTCTGATAATTTTTAAAGTTGTATATATATATTATAGACGTTATAAATTTATATATATATATAAATTAATAACGTCTTTTTTTTTTTTTTTTTACTCAGGTTGCTGATGCATTAAAGAATAGTATTCCTGTTGCCAATTCAGTCAGCTATTTGTATGTTTTTGATATGAAACTTACTTGTCCCATACCAGAAGAGCAGAATACCAGAGGTAGGAAAATTCATGATCCTGCTGATACAATCAGAAGATTTGGTATTTTAACTAGTAAAGTGATACCACCAGTAAGCATACACTACTGATCTATTCTCAGTTTTTTTTTTTTTTTTTTTTTTTTTTTTTTTTTTTTTTGTTAGAATATAAACTGAAAATTATTTATTGAAACGAGGAAGCAGGGTTTAAAAAAAAAAAAATCTTTTTTTTAATACTCTTCTAACTTTCATTTATAAATCATATTTTTCCTCATAAAAATTTTGCATTGTGTAAACAGTTTTGTTCTTGTTTGTATTTCGTTCCTAATGAATAAAAGTTGTACTTAAATTCATTCAAGCAGAAAAGGGGGAGAAATACAGACATACTTCGACTCTAGCTGAAGAGCATTTTGTTTATCAGTGAAGTCTGATTGTAGATTCTCTTGCTTTAGGGCTATGGAATTTTTAACATTATTAGGTGAAATTTATGTTAATTGCTTATAGAAGGCATATAATAAGTTGAGTAACATTATTAGGAGAAACATTATTTTGTCATATTATTGTCTTCAAAGGAAAATAATTTTCTTTTAATGCAGAAGTTACATCAAACATTAAAGTTACCATGAATATCCTTATAAATTTTCCAAAGCATGATATTTGTACATTCAGCTGTGTTACTTTCAGACTTACTGATGTTTGATTCAGTTCAGAAGTGTGTAATAAAAAGTTCTACATATCTTAAAAGTATTTTTTTTTTTTTTTGGTAGAATTTTATTTTGTACAATTCAACTTGATGTATTTAATTTATACAAAGTGTGATTTAGAAATGTTCATATGAAAATGATTAGGGAGAGGAAGAGTTCAAATTTGAAGTTGATTGTAATGAATTTAATTTATAAAAATTGATTTTAAAATGTTCCTTTGAAAGTAGTTTTAACTTGAGAAAAGAAAAAGAAATTGGCATGGAAAAAAATATATTGTTGCTTATTGAGAACAGGAGCAAATATGAGAGCTTCATATTTGCTGATTTTGTGAACTCTTTACTCAAGTAATTATAATGTGATAAGTTGTCATAACTAGAAGTAGCATTCTGAAGCAAAAAATTACATAAGTTCAAAAGGGAATATTTTTTTCATTTTCCAACTAATATAGCTTTGTTTCATAATCTACAAGTTAGTACAGCTCCAAAAAAAGGTAGTCAAATATCTGAGTGGTCAGTGGTTCTAATGAGTTCAGATATTTGGAGCTCTGTTTTGTTACTAATGAACTAAATATAACTATTGCCGTATGTAAAAACTATGTGGCTAACCAGCATATTACCTGATTATTAAATACCTAATTCAAAGGCATGTGGACTTATTGCTATAGCCAGGGTTTGTACCATCCTTAAAATTCCCTCTTTTTTTTTTTTTTTTTTTTTTTTTTTTTTTTTTTTTTTTTTATTCCTAATTTGAATCATCTGAAATTTCTATATGTTTTTTACAACTGCCATTTGAGTGTGAAATAGCATTCGAGGAATATTTTTGGCGATTCACTGACAAATAAGTTTTTCATAGGTTATCGTTTGAATTTGTTCCCATTTCTATTATAAATGGTGCAATACTTGAGTTCCTGGGCAAAAAGCAAAACATAAACGCTTTGAAATTTTTTTTTTTTTTTTTTTTTCCCTAGTGCAGAGTTTTTAAACAACTTTTCTCTGCTGGGGATGTGAATTCTTTTATTAAACAGCTTTCAGTTTGACAATTTGTCAATATTTTGGTGATTATAATTTCTATACAAAGTTTTTAATTTGAAGTTTTTTTAAACCTTATAACATTGATAAATGTCATTAAAATAATGATAAAACATTAAAATTAAGACATTTTAATTTTTCTGTGTCATATAGTAAAGTGAAATTACTTTCCATTTTGGCAACTTATTATTACAATACTTTGAATCTGAAAATTAAACGAGGTCCTAAATGCTACAAAGCACAGTTTATGAAATAATTCTCATCAAAAGTAAAATAACTATGTAATTATTTTAAAATGCCTTAGTTTTCATTTTTTCAGGCCAAGAGTTTTTCTCCATGTAATTGTCTCATATTCAGAATGTGCATCAGTTTTTTTCTATAAAATTCATTTTACACTTTTTTTTTTCAATCTGATTTTTTCCCCCTAAAAACTTCTGGTTTTTTTTTTTGCTGTTACAGAATTTGTAAAGATTTTAGACATTTCCCCTTGGAAAATTTAGAATTTGAAGGCAAGATTTATAGACCTGCGATTCAAGAACATTCTAGAAAAATGTGAAAAAATTAAAAATGTTTTCATGGTATTAACACATGAGGAATGTATTTAGGAATTTCTTTACTTTAGGATAATTTTTGGAAGAACAATAAAAAATAATATTTGATTATTTTACTTCTGATCCTAGAAGTCTTTCTCTTAACATGTTTATCTTCCCTTTATTTTCTCTTCTTTTCAATAGACACAAGTATGGAAAATATCAAGAATGTTTCTAATCTTTTCACATGGACAGGCATCTGTAGAAGCGGGAGAAAATGCATTGCAAATCGTAACTTGCACCACCAACCTGGTCGAGTTCTGAAATCTGTTTGGACAATTAATTAATGCTGATATGGAAGCTCAGCTGAATCCTCCCGTCACAGGGTTTCGAGGGCCCACCCTTTTATCTCTGAGCAGTTTCACGTACTCTTGAACACTCTCTTCAAAGTTCTTTGCAACATTCCCTCACAGTACTTGTTTGTTGTTGGTCTCACAACAGTGTTTAGCCTTAGGTGAAGTTTACCACTTCATTAGATTGCACCCCCAAGCAATCCGACTCCCAGGAGATCTCGTGGGTCTTAAATTTTGCTGCTCAGTGCTCATAGTGCCTGTCTTAAATTCTAAAAGTTATGCCTTTTCTAGATTTTGTTGCTTGGTGCATCACTATGTTCTAAAAATTCTGCCACACTGGCTTTGAGCAGTCCTGACCACATATTTCATATTTATTCTCAATGTTTGTATTACTAAAGAAATAAAATTAGCAACTACTTTGACACATTCTAAAATACATATAGTTTTTTTAGAACAACAGGTATCCTTAATTAAATCCAGATATTCTAAAATGAAGAGGAAACTTACTGAGAAAGAAACTGACTACGTAATAAGCAAGAAAATTATTCTTCACGGAAATGTGCAGTTATTGTTATGCAAATTAACCAGTTGTTTTTAATTTCAGCCTTTAGTAGCTTCTTCTTTCCCTTTCCTTACCAGAATGCAAATCAGTTAGATAGTATTTAAACTGAGGCTTTTAGATTTTAAGACAGAGCATGTTTCTGTCCTCTGCTTACATGTTGCATTAGTTCCTGCCTGCTGCCCATTCTGACGATTTGTAATTATTATTTTTGCATTACCACTGTCGACATTTGAATTAGTTACACTGGCAGAGTTACTGAGCCAGCTTAGATTAAATTTTAAATGTGTAGTTTTTGACTACTAATCTACGTTTCAAATTTGCATTTGACTGTTCCTCTTTAATTACATCAGCATGCGCAGTAGTTGATTTTGTTAGCAAAAGAACATGCATCTATATTATAAGGTCTATTTAAATAAACCTTTGTCTGACTTTGTAGTTACTGTCAGAAATGGTGATAATTTGCTCCACTTCTGTTGCAGATTTTGGACGATTTAACTTTTGCTAGATCAAATAAAACCTCATAGGTGTATTGTTGAAACATTAACAAGTGAGGAGAGGAAGCACAAATTAATGGGAACATCGGTTTGCATATTGAAACAAAGTTCTTATGGTTAGAAAGATGCTTAAATTGAAGGAAATTGATATTAAGTAATCAAAATGTCTGGAATATATTCAAATTAAAAAGATGCATAAATATTTTGTTGTGATGCTAAAAAAACTGAAGTGTTTTGTAGCTTTTAATGTATAATTATCCTAATATCATTTAAGAATTAGTGTCATAAATTACATGTGTTTTAAACATTGTGTTGTTAGACTGTAATTTCTATAGCAGTTTTAAACATTTTTTTAATAGATAAAATTTAATAGTGGACATGTAAATTTATAATGACTAAGGATATCTAACTGCCTAATTTAATTATTTGTAAGTAATTACTCACCCTTAAAAGTCAGTTCTGGTTGTTAAAGTGAATTACTGCCTGACATTAATCCTTACTGTGGTCACAAGATACAACACAAAAATGTAAAAAATTAATTTAAAACATTTCTTACTGCTAGTGAGCCATATGCAAAACAACTTGTCACCCCTGATGTGGGATTATTTTAACTATTAAAGTGAATTATTTTAACCTTAAAGTAGAGTAACTGTGTTGCAATTCCAAGAATTCTACATGAAGCTACAATACTAACTGTGTCAGACAGACAGAGCATAACTATGTTTCAAAACTTGCCAACCATGCCATCCTAAGGCATTCAGATCTGTTTTGATCAACAAGTCTGTCTCTAGGCAAGCAGCAGTGGTGGCAATAGCCAGTCTTCTGTTAGGAATCATGCTGATTATTATTTTACTTTACATTTTAACCTATACCATTTGAAACCTCTCGACTGAGCAAGTAATTGATAAAATGAGATATAAAAGAAAAAATCAACATAAAGCTAACTGTTAGTAAAACGTAAATAAAATGTCACTAATCTTCTTTAAAATATGTCCAACTATTATAAGTGTAAAATATCTGGTTGTAACAAAAGTTTTCCACCAAAAAACATTCTTAATAACATTAGAAATAAAACATGAAAGCATTACCTTCAGTATGGGCAGTAATCGTCGCGCTTTTTCAAAGCCTTCGGCCCAGAAACTTGATGGCCATGAGTCCAGAAACAAGTCAGCCTCATTTTGGATGTCTTGTGTAGAGTGCAAGATAGCACCAGCAAAATGTAACTGTAGGTGTGAGAAAAGGTAGAAGTCCGAAGGAACGATGTCAGGGCTATATGGTGCTTATGGCAAAAAATCCCATTCGAGTTCCCACAGAGTCCAGCCAGTGAATGCAGGCACATGAGGTCTTGTATTACCTTTTTGCACCAGAAATCAGTTTGATGGTTTTCCTTGACAGCATTGTGAACATGGACTAGCATCTCGCTGTACACCTTACTGTTGAGGGTTTTACCTTTTTCCAGATACTCTTTGTATATGGTAATCCCACCAGATACAAAGCGTCTTTTTGTCGTGTGTTGCTGAAGTAAATCCACTTTTTATCGCAAGTGAAAATCCAGTCCAAAATTTTGTCATTGAATTGATATTTGAGCAGATTGTACATACCCAAACACATCTGTTTTTATCTGCTGGAGTCAGCTCATGTGACACCCAGCGATTGAACTTGTACGTCAAGTTTATGCAATGCATAGCGCAACTAATGAATATGGCACTAACGTATAACTCCTTAGCAAGCTCTAGATTGGTTGCATACTGATCTTCTTTCCCAAGTTCTCACAGGCAGGCCTCATCTACATCAGTAGTTTGGCCAGAGCACTCTGCTTCTTGAATGTCATAGTCCTTGTTTTTTAACTTTACCAGATCTTCAAAGTGTCATATAATACTGTGAAGATTTCAAAGAAGATGATGTCGATAAGTCCCAAAAGCTGTACACATGGTTTGGTGACGTTCTGTAGCTGGCTTTTTAACTGACAGAACTGCAAGTAAATTATGATTATAATCTTGTAGCATGATAGCTCCATTTCAGATAAGTTGTATTTAATGATAATGTTATATATATATAACATTATATATATATATATATGTCACGGAAGAATTAGATATTCTAGATATAATACATTTTAGTGTATATTCTAGATATAATATATTTTAGTGTATTTTATGTGTTCTAGATATAATACATTTTAGTGTACGTTGAAAGAAATTAAACATTTCTTTCAACGTGCGCATGCGTAAAGCATACATCACGCATAGTCGAAATTAGAAAATTGCAACCAGAAAACTATTTGATGTGTATTCATGATATTTATAATGATGAGGAATTTAATTTAAATCATATCAAAGACGGAGTACATCGAGATGAAATACTACATTTAGTAAGGAATTATAAGCCGAATAAAATAAAAACATCTGTCCTGAAGATAAGGATAGTGCTGACAGATCAACTTCCAGTTCATTGCGCGCCGCGTCGTTCCCCCCCCCCCCCTTCGTAGAGCAGCATGAAATTGATAAACAGATTTCATAATGGTTAGAGAAACAAAGGATATGCTTTTATCCATTTTTTGCAGCAATTCCACTTTTTGTTTGATGGACATCAGAACATGCTTTCGCTTTGTAGATCCTTTGGTAGCTCCAGAATCGGAAATTCTTTTTGACATAATCAAAAGTTCAAGCTTACTTTTATACAATTACTCTAACAGTCTGCAAAAAATAATAAGCCGGATCCAATTAGAAGATTAAAGAACAATGCAATCTGCAACATTAACTGAAATAGATAATTAGATAATTTTAGCTTAGCTTATACCGTCCGTTATACATTAAACGCACATGTATAAACGTATTATGCACATGCGTAAAGGTATTATGTGCATGCGGTAACGCATTATGTGTTGATGCATGCGCAGAAAGTTTGTAGCTTTGAGGTCTGGATTATGGACATCCGGATTAAAGACTTTTGACTGTAATTCTACTTGGAAAACATGGCATGTGGTGGAAAAGGATGAGTTTTGGGCTTTTATTGGAGTCATTATCAATATGGGTACGATATCCCCTGGTGAATGCAGGATTATTGGTCAGTTAAGGAGAATAGTCACATCCCTGTCTTTGATAAAATATTTACAAGAAAGAGATTTATGCAGATATTCTGGATGCTACATTCCGCTGCGAAAATGTGCCGGAGTTGCTGGTAGGCAGTTGTGCAAAAACGTGCTGAGCACTAAGCGTTAAACCTGCCAGCGTGAACTGTTTGCACAGGCGATATTTGCAGTGACAGGAAACTTTTGGTAAAACTCAATATTTAATGCTATATGACTAATTTTTGAAAATTGATTTTTTTTCCTCAAATTTGTTTTATAATTATGTTTTATTAAATTATATTTAATACTAATGCATCCTACTTACAGATCTGTTTCATTCTTACAATGGTATTGCGAAAATGAAATTCAGGCATGGATATTCAGTTTCTATTTGCTAGATCCTTATTTTTTTTCCATTAATGGTCCTTAGAAGTACTTAATTTCCATGCACAGAAATTTGTATTAACCATGTATAGCTTTGTTAAATTTTTATGTAAAATTCACATTAGTAAAAAAATGGAAAGTGATTATATAAAATTTCAAATTATACTTGGATCTGAAACAGGTTTAATTGTTCATATTTAAAACATTTATTTTATGCCATCATATTTAGTTATTGCGGAGCTTGTATATTTCTAAAACTCCTTATCTTTCATCCTTCCCAAAATTTTAAATATTTTTACTGTTACTGCAATACTGTCAAAAGTCGTTAATCCGGACTCGTCGGGACTTCGGCGATTCCGGATTATAGATCATCAGTTTAAATTTGGTAAGATAGTATGCAGAAATTATAAAATTAAAAATATGAAACTGTAATTTATGAAATAAAGAACAATTATGATCTAAAGGGTATCAAAATTTACGAAAATAAAAAAAAAACTTAATAATTATTTGTTTAATTTATTAAACATTTCTTTCAATGCAAGTTCTTTAAATTGCTTCATTTTTTATGTGATAATACATTCTCTTTAATTCTATAAACAGATATAATTTCTTGTTCAGTTACAAAGTTCCACTGTTCAAGTCCTGTAATTGCTGTGTCGAGAATACCGACTAACTTGTCAATCGAAATTTTTTCGTTTTCAATAACCTCTGTGTCACTTTCTTCACTATCGGAAGTGAATTATAATGACGAGGAATTTGATTTAAATTATATCAAAGACGGAGTACATTGAGATGAAATACTACATTTAGTAAAGAATTATAAGCCAAATAAAATAAAAACATCTGCCCTGAAGATAAGGATAGTGCTGACAGATCAACTTCCAATTCATTGCGCGCCCCGCGGCGTTCCCCCCCCCTTCCCCGCCATCGCAGAGCATCATGAAATTGATAAACAGATTTCGGAATGGTTAGATAAATAAAGGATTATGCTTTATCGTTTTTTTTTTTTTTTTTTTTTTTTTCCCCAGTAATTCCACTTTTTGTTTAATGCACTTCGAAACATACTTTCGCTTTGTAGATCCTTTGCATATTAGTAAATATGTACCGGAAATACTATTTGACATAATCGAAAGTTCAAGCTTACTTTTATAAAATTGCTCTAACAGTCTGCAAAAAATAATAAGCCGGATCCAATTCGAAGATTAAGGAACAACGCAATCTGCAACATTAATGGAAATAAATAATTAGATAATTTTAGCTTAGCTTATACCGTCCGTTATACAATAAATGCGCATGCGTAAACGCATTGTGCACATGCGAACACGCATATTCGCAGCCGTAAAGGTCTTATGCGCATGCGTCAAGTTGACGCATGCGCAGAAAGTTTGTAGCTTTGAGGTCCGGATTATAGATCATTCCAGATTATGGGTGTCCGAATTAATGACTTGACTGTACCATTTTTCAAATTGCTTTTCTTTGTATCTGATAATGAAAGATAAGGTGTTTCTGCTTATAGGTCTCAAAATCTAGTTCTGCCAGTATTTATAATCAAAATAAATAACCTATCTTTGTATTAGTTTGTCTGTAGACTACATTTTTATTTCAAGTACATGCTATATAATAGTTATCTTGGAATTAGAAAACACTGTGAAGAAGGCAAACTAGTTAGAAAATAAACTGAAGTAACTTAAGCTATTAAATAAACAGAGCGATTTTGCCTACAGGGGAAACAAAATACATATAAATTTAATATATAGAACAAGAATAGATAACAGAATATAGAACAAGAATTTGATAACAGAATAGATCCATCTCAATGGCAGACTAGTAAAATCATTAAACATTGGAATTTCAACTTGGATTGAAATCTTAGCGAGTAGATTGGCTATACAGCTTTCATAGTTTTCCTTGCATGTATGTGAATACAAGCTAATTTCTCTTAGAACATTCTTCACAAAGGCATCCTGTTCTTAAGCCTAGATATCCCTCAAGTTCTTTGCCATAATCTAAATATTCCAATCCATTTAATTTATATTGGAATATGTAATTTCTATGGAGGATTTTATAATGTGTATTCCTAATTGAATCGATGTAAATATAGCATTTAGCTTTGTGTAAAATATATGAAAGCTGAAATGTTATATTTTCTTTTAATACCTATATTTAAAATTTTTTAATTCAAATTATTGATTATATTTTAATAAAATTATTCCTTCGTATTCAGTGACATATTTTGGTAGTTTGCAAAATATCAGCAAAATTTTAAAAAATGCATTAACTTACATGTTTTTGTATACTATTTCCCCCTCAAAATGATTATTAAATTAATTTGAAAAACTGAGGTGTAAGTAACAAACTAGATTTTCATTTACCTCTTCCTGCATTATGTCATCTTATCTGAGCTATGTATAAAATGCCAGGATAAAATAAACAATAGGCTTTTTATAAAGATTCATCAATTCCTTTGAACATATAAATAAATTTTAAAAATTATTTATTCGTTCAATTAACTTCATATTTATAATAAGAGTAGCTGATTCGTGTAGAAAATGAATTTATAAGCATTTTCCTCCCTTTTCATTTTTGTATAGATTTGTAGTTTTCCAGTATTTACAAGATCGGGTGAAGTGACTGTAAGTGTAAAACCTGCATCTAGCTGTCACATCTTAAATGAAGATGAACTAGAATGTTTATCATTTTTTCATCATTATACATTTGCTGATGTACTTAGGCTTGAAAAGTATCCTATGATTTACCGTCCATCAGAAGCTGAAGCCTCTTTTTATGTTGTTCCTGTTACAATAGGTAAGTTTCATTATTACCTTATGATGACTTGCTATTTCTTTTTATTTTGATCTTAATTTAAATGTGTTTTTTTTAGATATCTATTGTTTGTGGCTGAAAATAGTTTTTAAAAAATTGCTTAAGGAGTCTAAATTTCACCTATATGATGACATTCTTGCTTCGTGATAAAAACAATTATAACAAAATTTTAAAATTTGAAATGTTGGTTGTTTATAGTTTTGAAAACAAAGTTTTTTTCAAGGAAACCAAAGAAAATTCTCTCCCCCCCCCCATTTCATTAAAATGAAACCTCAGTAAGCTAAATCAGTTAAGAAACACGCTGGAAGATAAGTTAACTCAGGGGTAGAAAACCTGCAGTCTTTTTTCAGTTTCTATCAGATACAGAATTTTTTTTTTTTTTAATTTATTTATTTATTTTATTTTAGAGTGTAATATTGACTTCAATATACTTTTACAATATGTACTCCTCAAAAAATATCAACTATCATACAGATGTAAGTAAATAATTGTTTAAAGATTTAAAAATTTTCAAAATTCAAACTTGGATTCAGACATTGATTTCAAATGAAGAGTTCCAAATCATCTTTGGTTTTTCAAATGAACTTTGATTCAGGCATTCATTTCAAGAGGTAGTCTAAAATAGTTTTAACTAATTTTGTGGGAGTAAGTCATGATATTTTTTCACTGGTGAAAACAATTATCTTCATTAAAGACAATCATTCTGTACAGGCATTTAAATTTGTAATACAAAATTTTAAAATTCTTCCATATCAGATATAGATTTATTGAAGCTTTGTCAGTATGGTTTAAAAACTGTTATTCATTAAAGAGCTTTGAAATTCTGCAAAAGGAAATCTGACTTTGTTGACAATTCTGCAGGAAGCAAAACTTTATGTTGATGAAAGTGAAAATGAATCTTCAGTTTGTCTGATCATTGTTAATCTTTCAGCTATTCCTTTAATTATTATTTTGAAGATATCCAGAATATTTCATAGTTGATCCCAGACATATTCCACATTTAGAAAACTTTCATTCTTCAACACTTTATGATTTAAAATTCATCTACCAACTTTCAATGGTATTTAATTTTATTCATTAGTTTCTAAGGTTTTTTATACTTCTTATTCGTCTCCATTCTGTCTCTTCTTCTCTGACTTCCCTTTTTGCGCATTTGGTAACCCTAGTGCACATTATATGCCTCTGGGTTCAGAAAGTAAACAAAAGTATCATGTCACATACATGAAATTTACAATAATTGAATTTCACTATTAGAAGGCATTACTGCATTCTCTTAAGAAAAAGGAAAGGGGAAAAAAATGTATGAAGTGGCATCATCTGAGTAAAGTACTAGTTCTTGTTATAATGCAAACATGCGAAGAGACTTAAAATATTTTTTGACAGTTCAGTGATGTATTTCATTTTAAATAGTTCAATAAACTAGCCTGGTTTTATTTCGTAAGAAAAAGATTTCTTTTGTGCCACAAGTATTGTGTATGTGAAACTTCACAATCTCTGACCCTGCTTATGAAGATGTTTCTATGGAATCAATTTTTCAGATAATTCCAAGCTATCTAAATTTACATGATGGCCACTTTATAATGGCTATCAAAGGAGGCATCCTGTCAATGTTTCCAAGACTGTTAGAACTGTTGAAGCAAATATGTGTTCTGGGGTACATTTTCAAATGTAAATAGATGATAATTTTTTATGTTTTGAATAAAGCTGTCCTATAAGCATTTTTTAGAAATTCTTTTAATATAGGAGTATAAGTTGTATTAGAATACAACTGTAGAGTAACTTAAGGGAGCTGAGACATACCTTATGAAAGAGATTATATCAGATTCTTTTATAAAGTGTATGTTGAGTATATTTGTTTAAGATCTGTATCAACTTAAGGTTGAATTTAAAGTAATTTTAAAGTCATCTTGTGTGGATTATATTTATTACAATTTATAATATTTGTGTATATGTTACGGTGAAACACCGAAATCTGGAGAATGTTGACTTTCACCGGTGAACGTCAACATTCACCTAGTCGCTTGGTGTATGTCCGAAACATTTTCCAAATACTCTTATTTCTGACTTACACCGGTAAATGTCGACATTCACCGTGTACTAATGGTGAATGTTGAACATATAACAATATTATATTTTCTTCTCCGTAATTAAGTCGCAAAAAAACGCACTTGAGATTTAAAATAAGAACATAAGAACTTACAGTACATTCAAAATGAGAAAGGAAAATAATAGAAGTTAAAAACTTACTAAATTAAGTGATTCAAATCTTATTTATTGCAACAACTTAAACTATTATGACACTTTGAATTGCACAACAGGCCCTTGCTTTTACAATTGCATTTATTTGTGGAACACTCCCTTTTGCAATGACAAGCGTGCACATATACTCCTCTCTTTTTGACCTACACCAGAGCATATCTGTGATTGTCGACATACACCGGTGAAGGTCCGAATGTAAAAGAATGTAATGCAATATTCGATCTTTCACCAACATATTTGGTGAATGTTGACATTCCCCAATTTCGGTCTTTCACGGTAACATATGTACGACATCTATAAATAAAGCAATGAGATAGTCGGTGAGAATGATTGCCTATCAAGGTCAACCACTCCTAAAGCATTTGTTAAAGCAACAACTTTGGCAGAGTTCTCATGTACTGAACAATCTGAGTTTTGAGAAACAGTGTGCCTCCAAGTTTTGTTTCAAACTGAGGCCCAACATTACTGTAATTTTTGCAAAAATTCAACAGACCTGTAGAAGTTATGTTTTGTTGAGAGCTCATGTTTCAGGTGATTTAAAACTTTTTCAGAACTGAAAAAGGATCCTCTCTGTGGTAAATCTCTAACCAAAAGAACTTAAGAAAATGTAGATAGGAAGTCAGATCATCAACTGCTCCTGAGATTGATCTTAGAAAAATTAAATTTAAACCACATAATATTTCATCAGGTTTTAATAACTAAATTGGGAAGGGGAAAAACTTGTACAAAAATAGTCCCTGAAAAGTTCATTGTAGAATACAAGGCAATGGTAAGGAAATGTGACAAGATCTTCCTGCAACCAATTAAAAATGAGCCAAAATTTAGCAAAAATTTTATCACTGATAAAATGTTGATTTTTATATATGATCCCAAAACAAAATGGCAAAATCAGAAATGATACACTGCAATTTTCCAATAGCCAAAAAAACTGGACATTAAAGAGATTGGGATGTTTCCTTTCCTGTTTCCCAGACTGAAAATTTCGAAAGGGACTAGATCTGAACCTCAGAAAACATAAAAGAGGATGTGACTGCCCAGCTTAGGCCATTTCTATTTCAGACTTCCAGAACTGCTGTGAAGAGTAGGAAAAATGTGTGGTTTTGCAAGAAAACTGTTTAGATCAACTGTATTTGTAATTTTAATGTTAATAAAAGGGTAGCTAGGAAAAATCTCGTTACTTTATTTACAGACTTCACATATACTGTTTTTGTATTAATGACATCTATAGTTTCATAATATCTTGATTAATAAAGTTACTAAGTTTGGTCTTTTTACCTGTCATAAACTGGACCCAAGCTCTAAATAGACTTACAGCAAATTATCGCTAAATCTAAAATGAACTACAGAGGCTTGATGAGTGTGTAGTGAATCCTTTTATTTTAATTAAAGTAGAACAAAATTGCACGCCTGTTGCTCACACACTCAACCAGCACTTATGGAATAACTTTAATTAACAGTGTGTTAAAATTTAAATCAGCTAATAGTCAAGGACTACACAAATCAGTTAACTCGAAGTTGGTGAAACATAATCTGCATCGATAGTCAAATATCGGCAGCAAATAATACAGAGCTGAGAAATTCCAGCTACCAAAACTGGGAGAAACATAACTTGCATGCACACAGGCAGAAATACACACTGTCTTAGAATCTAACAACCTCAGCAACCTCATCCAATCTAATATAGATTCTGGTGAGGAAATGGGAGGGAGAAGTAATAGTAAAGATCTAAGACATAAAATAACTAGTTAATAAAAAATTATAGTACTTACAAATTATGACCTTCTAGCATTGAAAGAATCTGCACCATCATGTTGATTGGTTAAATTGCTATGTGATTATCTTATATGATTGCATTAATTTTCTTTAACAGAAGTAATACAACACCTCAGCATCAATATCTTAAACTGGACTAGTTAGTTTTAAGTGAATATTCAAAGCTAAAAGTGATTGTAAAATTCCCTAGTGAAACCTTTTATTTCTGTATTGTTTCTTTATTAATAAAATTTTATTTATAGTTTTCTGTCTTAAGTTAAAATTATTTCCTATTACAAGGTGCTGAAAATGGCTTCCATATCCCAGTGCCAAAATGTTCAAACATATTTATCATGCTTATCATACTCTTATTTTTTGAATTTATTGCTAAGTTATGACTTTATAAAAATTAAAATTGTTTAGTTTCTTATTTCTTAATTATGTTTTGTTTTATATTAAATATTAGTTTATTGAAATTCCTGTTCAAGTTATATTTAATAAAATTTGCTCTATATTATATCTGAAGTGATATGTAGTTCAGGGAGAATATATGTATATATCTTTTATAAACATCAGATTTAAATAAAATTATTTCATGTTCATTTTGATATTCCTTTCTGTAATTTCAGGTGTTAATACTGGTGAATATATTATTGATTGGCAGTTTGCAAGATTAATACATAAAGAGAAAAATGGGAAACCTGTTAAAGTATCTGAAAAAGATAGGGAAAACTTTAAATTTGTGGTAGAGGACTATCAAGATGCTGTAGTCATGCCTTGGTATCGCAATCTGGACAAACCACAATTCTTTTATGTAGCTGAAATCTGTACATATTTAACTCCAAAAAGTGACTTTCCTGACATGGAATATGATACATTTGAAGAATATTATAGGAAAAAATATAACATAACTATAATGAATTATGAGCAGCCTCTTCTAGATGTTGATCACACTTCAGCTAGGCTTAATCTGCTAACACCTAGGTATGTGAATCGTAAGGGTGTTACTTTGCCAACTAGTAGTGAACAGACAAAACGAACCAAGCGTGAAAATTTGCAGCAAAAACAGATTCTTGTTCCTGAACTCTGTACTGTTCATCCTTTCCCTGCTTATTTGTGGAGGAAAGCAGTTTGTTTACCTTGCATTTTGTATCGTTTGAATTCTTTACTCTTGGCTGAACAGTTGCGCTTAATTGTTGCTAAAAGCATATCTATTGGGATGAGAGATCTACCTCAGGACTTTGAGTGGCCTGCTTTAGATTTTGGTTGGACGCTTGCTGATATATTAAGTTCTCAGAATGTGCCAAAAGATGCTAAGCAGTCCAAACAAACCTACCATTGCAATAATTATGCAGTTACTCAAAAAATCAAAAATGGATATGTCAGTCCTTTAAATCCTGTAAATTTCATCAATGATAACACATGTAACTTTGAAGCAGAAAATGTTAATGGTTCAATGGATTTTGAAATTGATGTGTTTGATCCAAGCAAGTTAAATATCCCTGATGATGATGCTCTTATTGAACAAGAACTGAATGAGATTAATTTTAATATGGGAGGATCTTTTTTTGACTCAAGTTGTCCAGTCTCTTTTGGAAGCAATTTTCCAACTGATCAAGGTACCTCTTTTCCACTGTGGCAGCCAGTTTCAGATGCAGATGGAAATTCTGTTCAAAATGAGTCTCGAATTCGATATGGATCTCCAAGTAATTTTGAAGATTCTGGTTGGGACTCTGAATGGGATACTGAGGATGATGACATCCCTTTCTTAGCAGTTGATTTCCATGGTTTAGGTTACATATCTGCTCCAGGTATTATAAATATGGAAAGTCTTTCAATGGATTTAGCCTCATGCCGAGATGATGATATGTGGGATAGCATGGAGGAAGATTCTTTTGACAGTGATGATGAGAAACTCCCTGCATTTTCAAAATCATTTGATGCTATGGAACAAAATAATGATTTGACTTCAAAACATTTTAAAACCAATGAAGAAATTTGTGAATCTAGTTGGTTAACTTGTCCTATCATTAAAGATGATGCACCCAGCTCTTTAATCAGCAATATTGTGGAAGATATTGATGATACAATAATATCTGCAGTAGACCAACTTAAAGAGTCAAAGAAAAAAGAAATAAGTTTCTTATACGAAAAGGTAAATGTTGAGTCATTTTATGAGGAAAAATCTGGCATTGATTTAATGTTCAAAATTGTTGAAGAAAGTGAAATACAGAATATAATGCCATCCTGTTGTGGTAGCGAACCAGAAATAGAGTGCTTCTCCTCACATGAGAAAACTGCTTCTTGCAGCATAGCTTCAGAGCCAACACTGGCATTTGGAGAATTACTACCAAACAGAGAACATCATCAGTTGTATGATGATAATATGCTTCGTGTTAATTTCGATGATTGTCCAGATCTATATAAACATCCTGGACCTAGTCCTAGTATTATACTTCAAGCACTCACTATGTCAAATGCAAATGATGGCATCAATTTAGAGCGCTTAGAAACTGTTGGAGATTCATTCCTTAAATATGCAATAACAGTTTATCTTTTTTGTATGTATCCCAATATCCATGAGGGCAAATTGTCTTATTTGAGAAGTAAACAAATTAGCAATTATAATCTGTACAAGCTTGGTAAAAGAAAAGGCTTAGGAGAATTGATGGTAGCTTCAAAATTTGAGCCCTATGACAACTGGCTACCACCAAATTACATTGTACCAAAAGGTTTAGAGGAAGCGTTAATAGAATCAGGATTACCTTCTGGTTGTTGGAATTTAGGGAATTTAAGTGATTTAACGCAGATGAGTGAAGCAGAAATTCGTCAGTCGATTATTGAGAAAACTGATTCCAAATACATTGAAAAATGTGCTTATCTACCTATGGATACAACAAATCCTTATTCTTTGGTACCATATAATTTGCTTACACAACATAGTATACCTGATAAAAGTATTGCAGATTGTGTTGAAGCATTAATTGGTGCCTATTTAGTATCCTGTGGCTCAAGGGGAGCATTATTATTTATGTCATGGTTAGGCCTTAGGGTTTTACCTATAATTAAAGATAATGAAATGAATAATAGTGAAATTACTTATGGTTATTTACAGCCTCCTCCTTCTCCTATTTTGACAAGAGAACCTGAATCAAATCTTAAACTTCAGAAACTGCTTTCAGGCTATTCTGCTTTTGAGGAAAAAATTGGTTACAACTTTAATGATAAATCATGCTTGTTACAAGCATTTACCCATGCTTCTTATTATTACAATACATTAACAGACTGTTACCAGAGGTTAGAATTTTTAGGAGATGCAGTTCTTGATTACCTTATAACTCGTCATTTATATGAAGATCCAAAGAAACATTCTCCAGGAACATTAACAGATTTGCGCTCTGCATTAGTAAACAATACATTTTTCGCTTCCCTTGCTGTAAAATATGATTTTCATAAATTTTTTAAAGCTATCTCACCAGGTCTCTTCAATGTCATCAACAAGTTTGTTCTGTTGAAAGAGCACAATTCGGATCTGGCAGATTATCTGGTTAGTTTCATTTCTTATTTACTTTAATTGTAAAAATATATGTATCTGTCTTAACTTCTATACTGATATTTATATTCTGTGACTTACTTTATGATCACAAGTTAACAGCAAGCAAAAAATTATGCATTTTGATTAGTTTGATATTTCATTTATTAATTATGTATGAATTTGTTGTTTCCTTTCATTAAAAAAACTGTCCTTGCTGTTATAAAGAAAAAATTTATATATGTTTATTTTAAAATTAATTTTAACCATAATAGCCTGTGTGTAGTGTTTTTTTTTTTTTTTATTTATTACATGCTCCGCACTTAGGCACTACACGGAAAGGGAGGGATGCCCCGTGGAGGTCTTTTTAAGGGAAACTGGCTTGTATCCACGTTACACATGGGGAAAACCACGAAAACGCTCATGCAGCCAGCCCGTTCGCCGGGACTCGAACCCCGGAACGAACTACCAGTGTTCAGCGGCTTTTACCGCTCGGCCGCTGGTGGGCTGTGTGTAGTGTTAAAGCAAAAATTATGTAGTTGTGATCTTGGTTTTTCTTTTTATATGCAGTACAAATTCTGAGATCCAGAGTCGTCAGGACTTCAGCGATTCTGGATTTTAGAAGGTCAGTTCAATCTAATAAGATGATACGTAGAAATTATAATTATAAAGTTAAAATTATGAAGTAATGAAGCAATAATGATTTTAAGGGAACTGTAATTTTAAAAAGAAGCTCAGTATGTATTGTTTTATTAAACTTTTCTTTCAATGCAAGTTAAATCCCCCCCCTTTTTTTCTGCTAATATTTTCTCTTGAATTTATTGGCAGATATAATTTTTTGTTCAGTTGCAAAGTTCCATTGTTCAAGTCCTGTAATAGCCATGTCGAGAATTCCCACTTGACTGTCAGTCAAAATGTTTTCATCCTCAAAAAACTCTTTTTGTCAGTAACAGTATGTTCTTAATTTGAAATCATAATACAGATTTTATTGTTCAATAATTGATCGCTGATTGGGTAATTGTCATCACAATGAAAAAATTCTACATCACCATTTTTTTATCATTTCTTCATAATTTCCAATAATTAACAAATATCACCTTCCGTAGCATCAGAATCTACATGAAAGTAAAGTTGTTATTTTGCCTATTACTTTTACCCAAATTGCTGCAGCTCTGTTTTCTCTCTGACCACTAAATCAAGCTCCAAATAGGCTTTCATTTTTCAAATCCTGCTACAGGTCAAGAATTAGAAACTCTTTTGACAAAACTGGACTTTAAATTCAATTTGACTCAAAAATTTGGACTTTAGTCCTGACAAGACAGCTGTAATAGTAATAGCCTGCAAAAAATAATAAGCTGGATCAAATTAGCCAATTAAGGAAGAGCACAATTTTCTACTTTAACAGAATTTAAATTCTTTTAAATCTGATTCTTCTCTCTTTCCCAAAGGTATGCCAATAAAAGAAAATCAGTACGAGCAACATCCCACTCCAGACAAATATATCTTGTGTTTACTGTTAGGTCACTTACTGTTTAAATCAGTAAGGAAAACTTGACCCACACACTCACTCAAAGGTAGAAAGCATGGTCATAGCTGACGTCAATCAATATCAAGACAGCAGAGAAACATTCACAAGTAAAAATATAAAATTAGACAAAGCAACAACCTTGCATATGGTATAGATTATAGTCAAGATTCTGTCGATTTCAAGGGCAAACAGGTGCAGGTCCATCTTCAGTAGGAGCACAGAAATCTGCTACAAAGGAAAGCCACAGTTGTACTTATACCAAAAGAAGTAAAGCAAACAAGAAGGTAGCGCCATCTGTCAGCAGAAATATTTAAAAAAAATTTTTAAATAGGTTAATAGTTTTTAAAAGCATTAGGAAGGATTGGACCAGAATTAATGTCATTAATTAAACAAGATAAGTTCTCATGAATGTGAAAAGCTTAAGGAAAATCCAATTCACCAGTGGAAGAAGCTTTTTGGATCAATTTTGCAGACCCAAAGTCAAAATTGTGATTAAATTTCCAACTGTGATTAGCTGTCAACCACTTGCTAATTTCACCTTTTCAGATGTAAGATTTATGTTCCTTCATGCGAAACTTTTACCCTCTTTTAGTTTGGCCAATATATATCAAACTACACTGACACACTTTGATGGCAAGATGAAATTTTTTTACAGGATTTTCAATAACCACAGGAGAAAAGCCTCGGTTAATGACAAATGATCTCTTGTGACTTTCCCTTGTGCATTAAAATAGCTGAGTAACATTATTAGTTCTGAAGTTTTAATTAGTTGAATTAAATGGTATTAATTTGAATTAAATAATATTAGCATGAGGAGTTTCATATCCATAGATGAATTCTTTTTTATTTTGTTCTTGACCAAAGGATATGATGCTATTCCTAAGTTCGAAAGGAAAGTAACAAAGTAACTATAGGTCAAAGAGGAATGCCAATTTTGTGGACTTTCAGGACACCATAAAACGTAGCACAGTTAGCAATAGGTGGAATGAGTGATTTTTCAAATTGGGTTGGGAGTAAAATGTTACGAAACTAGACTTGAGAATTCCATTTCACACATACTGAAGCGGAAGAGTTAATTTATCTTACTAAAGTCTATTTAAGTCAAACCCACTTTGTTTTCCAAAATAAATATTATTATATATAATATTTATTTTGGAAATAAATATTATATATACTAATATTTATTTTGGAATAGTGCATTTACAGGCACTATTTTGAGGTCAAATTATTTGAGAAACTACTTTCTCATCTCTGGATTTGTTACATAGATGACTTTTTGTTCTTTTTGATGGTAATAAAAAATATTTATCCCAGATTTTATCTATTATAAATTAGAAGGATCCAACCATCCAGTTCAGTTTTGAAACTGAATTTGACAATAACCTTCCCTTCCTTGATATTCTTATAATCCGCAATGAATCTGATTATAGGACTACTGTTTACTGTAAACACTTATGTGTTTAATTAAGACACAATAACCTGTCAAAAATAAAAACTGCGATCAAATCTTCACAAATCCTTTCAAGCAACTTAAAACATTCGCTTATCTGTTGCAAATTGTGCTAGGTTATATGCTCTTCCCAAAATTCATAAAAGTGGTATTCCTTTCCGCTCTATTGTATCGAATTTAGGTACTGCCTTGTATCCATTAGCTAAGTATTTAGTTTCTGGATTTTCAACTCTATTAGACAATAACATTTACACCATAAAAAATTCAATAGAGTTTGTAAAAAAGGTTAAAAACATTTCTCCTAGAAATTTACTCATGGTTTCCTTTGATGTAAAATCATTATTCACCAATGTTCCAGTGGAGGGTGCATTAAGATGTCTAGAAACCAAACTTCGTGAATTTCATTTCTCTTGCATCGAAATTGATGAGCTAATTTTTCTCACTCAACTCTGTTTCAAACAAACGCATTTTGTTTTCCAAAATAAATATTACAAGCAAACTGAGCGATTAGCCATGGGAAGCCCCGTTAGTCCCATCCTGGCTGATATCTACATGCATTATTATGAATCAAAATTTTTTTTAACTTTAAACTTCCCGGTATGGTTTCGCTACGTAAACAATACTTTTACCCTGTTTGAAGGTAATAAGGATGGTTTAAATAAAGTTCTTTCAACAATGAATTCTATTGATCCTGCTATTCAGTTCACTTTTGAACTTGAGACTTGCAATTCTCTTCCTTTTCTCGACATTCTTGTCACACGTAACACATCCAAATTCAGTACTATGGCTTACCGTAAACCTTCATCGGTTTGGCTTCCACCACACTTCAAATCATGTCATCCAACTAAACAAAAGTTTGCTCCTCCAAACTATTCCTAGATGAAGAACTAAATTATTTAAAAGCAATACCTATTGACAGGGGCTTTTCACCCAACATTATTAATCAAGCAGTTAAAAAATTCTCATCTCAAATCACCAAAAGGCACACTCTTGTTTTAGGAGATTATAAAAATTCTTTTGTCATTCCCTTCTTTCCATCAATTAGCTATAAAGTTGCATGTATTTTGCAGAAATTTAACTTTCAGGTCGTTTATTCTCCCATCAATAATATTCCGAGTTCCATACTCAAGGACCCCATTCCGGATATGAATTCCTGGGGTATTTACAGGATTCCTTGCCAGTGTAGTTTAATTTACATTGGCCAAACTAAGAGAGCCTTAAAATTTCGTGCTAAGGAACATGTGGCATATGTTAGAAAAAGGAAAAACAGAAGTCTTCGTTTGCCCAGCATTGTTGGTTCAAAAATCACACTTTCAATTTTTCTGCTGCCAAAATTATTCAAAAAACATCTTCCATTGGTAAACTGGATTTTCTAAAGGCATTTCACATTCAAGAAAATCTTTCTGTTCTAGTTAACAACCCTAATTGCAATCCATCTTTGACTTCAGCCTTTAAAGAAATTATGTTTTACAGGGTTCGTAGCGGTCCTTATAAGTGCTTGTAAGTCCCTATATTTGAAATTAAAATATAAAGGTCCTTATAGGTGCTTACTTTTTTTTTAAAGCCCTTATTTTTTTTTTTTGTTGTTGTTGTTGTTGTTGTTTTTAGTGCTTATTTTTTGCTTTGAGTCCTTTTTTTTTTAAATGAACGCGCAATTTCTTCCCGTACCTAAGCCGAAACTAAATAAACAACTTTTCTTCCTAATATGGAATGTCAGATGGTGAATCATACTCCCGGAAATAGCTTTTCCCCCTTTCTTTGCATTAACATAACATTTGGTGTGCACGGACAGTACAGACAGGTGCCCGTCGTTCCATTGGTCAAAGAATTTCGAAAGCAGTAGAAAATTCCGGTACATTCGGCATTCTTTTCCTCCCACCCAAATACTACACACGTTTGAATTTCTATCAAGATCTTAATAATTTGCATTCTCGTTCCGCTTGGTCAGTTCATATTCGTGTTTATTATGATCGTTATGCTTATATTATGAGTATGTGTATGAATGTTTATAATAACATAGTTGCAGTAACTGCTGAAGTATAGTAAACTTCCAAAAATGGTTGTGTTTTAACACAGATTAGCTTTCTAAGGAATAATATTCGGAATGGCTTAAGTAAAGGGTAAGTAATCAAATAGTCGAAATAATTTCATTTTTTTGGCCAGTACATTATACAGTATGAAGGTTGGGAAGTTTTTCCCTTTCTTCACAAAATCTCGAATATTGAAACTGTTACAGTTCGCTGCAAAACAAGCAACGAACCCTTTTCTTCTTCTTCTTCTTCTTCTTCTTCTTCTTTTTTTTTTTTTTTTTTTTTTTAATTTTGGTCACTTTCCAATCTGGATTGAATAGGACTAAAAGTTCTGCGGTCTACCAACCCAAGCGAAGAATGATTCTATTCCGGAAATTTAACGCAGTCTGTTCAAAATTTAAATGAAAAACACCCCAGATTGGTAGGTCTCTTTCTTTTCCTTAGTTAGTTAGTTCTTTATTCTACGAATACCTGCAGCTGTTGATTCCGATTGCGTAATATCATGTAGGGAAGAATTACAGCGCACGTATTGCGCAATCACGTTTGCGATATTTTGTTGGGTCCGAGATTTGTTTATGAACACTTAAAAGAGTTTTACTGTGCTTGCAAAGCAGAATATTTTTCTGTTCCGTTGGTTTGTTTTTATATGATGCATATATCGAAATGTCAAAAGGATTTATTTAGCGAAAAAAATCTAAAGAACGGCTACAGTCTACCCCCCCCCTCCGCTCCTCTTTTTCAAGATATGCTCGACTGTCCGAATATTCTCCAATTTTTAAGTATGTGGCTAGTTAAGCTTTTACTGTTAAAGGATGACTGCATGAAGCAAATTTCTGTCTTCTGATTTCAGAAATGTTCCTCTTTTTCACTTAAATTACTTTGCTTGCAATATCTGTTAAGGGAAAACTGATATACGATGAAAATTTAGACAATGTTCAGAATTTAGATTTAAATTAGTTAAATATCAATATGAGTGGAAAAATAAATTGTATTTATTATTAAGTTCCAAGCGAATAGAATAAGTATGCCTCATTATTATTTATTTCCTCTATTTTGAACTGAAATTTCATCATTAAATCTTGTAATATAGTTTAGTTCTGCATAGTTTTTTTTTTCTCTCATTGTAAACTAGTTCTGTAAATTGAACTGTTATTTAAAATTTTAAAAAAAGTATATAATTGTTTTCCATGGCTAAGTAATGCTCATTCTCTCTTAATAAATACTGAATTTCTCATATTTTAAATTACAAGTCTTATTTTTCTTTCAAGGTTATGCAGTTGTGTATAATGTCATTAGACAGGTGCTTATTTTTTTCCCTTAATATGTGCTTGAAAACTGCTTATAGGTGCTTATTTTTTTAACTAAAATGTGGCTATGAACCCTGGTTTTAGTTCTGGTTTTATCAACAGATGGCGCCAGTAGCTTATCTTCTGTCCCGGCTTTCTTATCTTATCATTATATATTACTTCGTTCATTTGCGCTTTTGCAGCTGATGATGATGGTTCGGTAAAACCATCGAAACTAGTCCTATGAAAATTTGAAATATAACGCTGATTTTTGTTGTTTAACTTCTAAATTAATACTTATCTGTTTGTTTGCCTCTCTATATGAAGTCATGTTACCTGGCTAAACAAAGAAAAAAAAAAATTTTTTTAATAGTGTTTTTTTTTTTTTTTTTTTTTTTTTTTTGTGGGTTCAAAGTTTGTTCCTCAGAATCCTTGCTTCCTAATGAACTTAAGTATTTCAGAATAGTTGACTGAGGATTTTCTCCTGTGGTCATTGATAGAGCCTTTAAAGCATTTTCCTCTTGCCATCTAAGAAGACATTCTTCTGTTAAAAATAACATGAATAACCTTGTCATGCTTCCATTTGATCCTTCTGACAGTTGCATGGATGCTCCAAAATTTCAATTTTTAAGATTCCATTTTTGACTTTTATTCTTGGGGAGTTTATAGCATATCTTGTTGGTGAGGTTTGAAATATATTGGCTAAACTAAATGATCATTAAAATTTTGTATCGAGGAACACGAATCTTGTGTATGAAAAGGCAACATTAACAAGTTGTCGATAGTTAATCCAAAGTTGGAAATTTGATCACAGTTTTCATTTTGGCTCTGCAAAAATTATCCGTAAAACTTCTTCTACTGGTGAATTGGAGCTTTTCACATTTTCAAAGTTTTATATTGTTTAGTTAATGGTTTTAATTCCAATCCAGCCCATCTTAACACTCTTAAAATTCTATAAACTTAGTTTTTCAATTTTCATTATTATTTCTGCCAACAGATGGCACTAGCTTCTCGTTCAATTTACTCCTTTTGGTTATAAATGCGATCATGGCTATCGCTTCATTGCGGATTTCTTTGCACCTGATGAAGAAGGACCTGTACTTGTTTGAGCTCAAAATCGATAGAGTCTTGATTAAAATCTACGCCATATGCAAGGTTGTTACTTTTCCTAATTTTTATTATCAATCAGTGTATTGTCATTGGCCATGATGTGATTCCCTACCCAGCTAGTATCTGAAAGTAACATCTGAAAATCCATTCATGAAAAAAAATGCTTTTACAAAACATTCCACCCCCTCGCTTTTTTTAGTATCATAATCTCAACTCCTAGACTTTTAAAAAAAGTAATTGATAGTCATCCAGAGATCTGAATATTGAGCATATGGATTTCAGACTTTGTGCTGTATGCATGTAAAAAAGAAAGGAGTGATTCTCTTGTTATTTGGAAACTGTTTTATTTTTTAACATTATTAGCATTTTAACATTTTAACATTATTATTAAAAAAATTCCCCTTCACAAATTATATAACTCAAAAAATAACATAAACGTACAGAAGAAAAATATCTGAGTCTCTTTTCTTATTTAACATACATATATGTATATATGAGATGTATAAAGATATATATATGACATATGTGCATATACATACATATATGTGTGTGTGTGAGAGAGGGAGAGAGAGATTTCTTTTACTCGCAAAGAAAGGTGGACTTATTTTATTGTATAAAATTAATATTTTTCTTTCTGATATGTTTGTCATTTTTATTTGGCTAGCAGAAATATATATTTATTTAAAATTTAAAAACAAGTTAATAGAATTTGGTTTCCTTGGTTAAGATTTAAAGCAGTTAGTAAATTCTCATATGATGATGCTTCACGTGGAAATTTCTATGCATAAATTCAGGTTCTTTGTCTGCAGTCATTACCAAATTTTCATTTTGTCAGACATTATAAATATGATACAGTCAAAAGTCGTTAATTCGGACACAAATAATCCGGAATGATCTATAATCCGGACCTCAAAGCTAAAAACTTTCTGCGCATGCGCCGCGTTGACACATGCACATAGGCATTAACGCGTGCACGTTTAATGTATAACAGACGGTATGAGCTAAAATTATCTAATTATCTATTTCAGTTAATGTTGATGATTGCGTTGTTCCTTAATTTTCGAACAGGATATGGCTTACTACTTTTTTCAGACTGTAAAAGCAATTTTATAAAAGTAAACATGAACTTTCGATTATGTCAAATAGAATTTCCGATGCTGGAGCTCCCGAAGGATCTACAAAACGAAAGTACGTTTCAATGTCCATCAAACAAAAAGTGGAATTGCCGCAAAAAATGGATAAAGACATGAAGAAGGTGACAGAGAGGTTAGTGAAAACGAAAAAATTTCGATTGAGAAGTTAGTCGGTATTCTCGGCACAGCAATTACGGGGCTTGAACAGCGGAACTTTGTAACTGAACAAGAAATTATGTCTGTTTATAGAATTAAAGAGAAAGTATTATCACATAAAAAACGAAGCAACTTAAACAACTTACATTGAAAGAAATGTTTAATAAAGTAAACAAATAAATATTAAGCTTTTTTTTTTTTTTTTTTTTTTTTTTTTGTAAATTTTGATACCCTTTAGATCATCATTGTTCTTTATTTCATAAATTACGGTTTCATATTTTTAATTTTAGAATTTCTGCATGCCATCTTACGAGATTTAAAGTGATGATCTATGATCCGAAAAAATCGATAATCCGAAGTCACGACGAGTCCGGATTAACGACTTTTGATTGTATTTTAAATTTATCAATCAGTTGGTTGTGTAAAATTAAGACCTGTGTTTATTAGAGACTGTTTAAATCAGAAATCATTTACTTGCATCCCTAGTATCAAATTTTTAATTAAAAAATTTAACTCTTTAAATGTAAGTCATATGCATTTTATTTTCATAGCAAGCGTATTATCTTGAGGAAGATGAATGTGAAGAAATGGAAGATGTAGAAGTTCCTAAAGCTTTGGGTGATATTTTTGAATCCGTGGCAGGGGCTATTTATTTGGACAGTAATATGTCATTAGATACAGTCTGGAGAGTATACTATAACATGATGAAACCTGAAATAGGTTAGTAAGGAATTATTTTTATCATTCAGTACATCTTTTTCTTCATTGCTTTTATAAAAGTATTAAGTATATTTGTATGGTGAAAAGCATTTATGACAAAATATTAATGCATTGTATATCCATGCAAATACATCTTATATTTTTAAAATGTAGCAAGAATAATCATAAATATACATATTATATCAAATTAATTCATAAAGTACAAGTCTTAATATTTTGATCAATGAAATGTAGGAAAACAAAGTAATGTTGTTTTATTTCAAACTCTGTTAATCCATAATGTATTAAGAAACTATATTTTTCCATATACAGTTGCATTAATATCAATCATTTTATCAGAAATTAACTTATTCATGCAAAATGAAAATCATATATAGAGTATTTGTAGAAGGTGGCAACAAATTTGATGTTCTAAAATAAAATGTATGAATTTTAGATACAAAATTTCAATTACAATAAAACCCATTTTAATAAAACATCATATATCTGAAATCCTGTGTAACGGAATTGGTGTAGTAAATTAAGTCTAAACCAGTATCCCCCCAAACCAATAATTTTCATTTTTTTAAATTTATTTTCTTTTTAATTTAAATGTATACATATGTTTTATAATGTAGACAAGTAACCATAACTTATTTGTATATAAAATATTGAGCTGTGTAATTTCCCTTGTACATATCTTTATATGCTTGTGAGCATTGATAAATTCATGAAAGTAAAGTTTCAATGCAGTCTATGATTTCTTTGAAAGTAAACAAAATATAAGCATTAAAATATTATTACAAAATTGCCAACTCTCTTGATTTAGGTTTGAGACTCTCCATTTCTGATCGTATTACCACCAGCCTGATTTTCTATTATTCTTAAAATTTCTCTTAATATTCGTTACTTGCATCCAAAAAAAGGATTTTTTTTAAATGCTTAGTTTTGGTCTAGATTACATATAAAAGAAAACCAAAGTTTATTCATCATTGAGACATTATAGCACACTTCTGCTTTGTGTGTGAGAGAACACATGCCCAAAAAGTTCTCCGTTGATTATCAAGCACACTGTGGGTCATCTGGCATACATTAGCTAACAGGCGGAAAACAAGATCGAGGTTGTTATTTTCAAAGAACATGTATGTTAAGAACAAAATTTTTGCCAAAGCAGGAATGGTTCTGTCAGATGGCAGAGGGAAACATATGCTCCAAGTTTTCTTTACGGGGGGCTACCAATACAGCCTTAATACTTTTTTGCACATACATGATATAGCTGCCGAAGCATTGTTGAAGCAGATCCAGTCTTAATATCTTTTTGCCCATGAGTGGAATAGTTGTTGAGCCAGTGTTGAAGATTCCATTTGTCAGGAATTTAAAGCTCTGTAATGCTAACCTCCTTCATTATCAATGTAAATCAAATCAATGGTCTGTGCAGGTAGATTAATTAATGAATTTTTTATTTTTAGTAACAAAGTCTATGAAAATTCTGAGTTTAAATTATTGCAAAAAGTTTTTTCAAAGAACAAATCCTTCACAACATTATGTCTAGGAAAGCTTTTCTTCTTTACATACACATTCTTTTGTTATTTTGTTTATCTTGCCACTGAGCATTGTAAGTTTAATGTGCTTTTAGGAAATGTTGATCTTTCGTCTTCGTCAAGTCTGAAAAGTACTCATGTACTTCTCAAAAGTCATACACAGATGATTTTTCTTCTATTATTTCATCAAGGAAATGTAAAATATTCGCGATGTGTCCCTTTTGACATTAACATATGCATACAAAAAAACAAGGTGTGTTCTATTGAAAAAAGCGAAAAATCGAATTTTTCTGTGGGAACAAAGGTCTGAAAAGTTATGCAAAATGCCTGTTCTCTACCTCTTCACTGGAGCACAACCTACTACTGAATGCATCGGATTATATTGCAGCTTTATTTAGAAAAATGTTTCCCCGATAGTGAAACCACTAAAAAATGCCAAGTATAAGGACAAAAATGGCTGCAAATATTAAAGAAATGGGTATGAAAAATAAACCTTGAGTTATTGATTGCATTAAAACAGCTCCATTCCACCTCTTTACAGATGGAAGCAATAATACAGAGGCAAAACTGTATCCAGTTGTTGTTTCTTTCTTTAATCCAGAGTCTTCAGAAATTGAATGTGGTTTACTTTCTATGTCCACTTGAGATTCAACATACTTTAATATAGCACAGCTAATTATTAAAAATTCAAAAGCCAGTGGAATTTCTATGGATAACTGCTCTTGGCTCTTTATATTCATTCACTTTGCTTTAGTCTTTTCAATATTATCCAAATATTTCTCAGAAACTAATTCATCAGTGGAAGAGGATGATAGAGACTCAGTTGCATGGTCTGCAGTCTGTCTTGATTTGAATACTCCAGTTGTTCAGATAATAATTTCATTCTTGGTGAAAGTTCACAGATGGCTTTCTTTGCCTTTTTAATTTGTGTGTGATCCAACAAAGCTCGGTGTTTGGGGTCTACGTATATTGAACCCGGCAAGATTTCATTTTCTAGCAAACTATGAGTTCCTGATGTATTTACAGAATTCCTTGTCATTGTGCTTTAATTTACATTGGCCAGAGAGCCTTAAAATTTCACGTTAAAGAACATGAGGCATGTGTTAGAAAAAAGGAAACACAGTTTTCTGTTGTCCAACATTGTTGGTCCGAAAATCATACTTTCAATTTTCCTGCTGCCAAAATTATTCAAAAAACATCTTCCATTGATGAACTGGATTTTCTAGAAGCATTTCACATTTAAAAAAAAAAAACCTTTCTGTTCTAGTTAACAACCTTAATCCAATCCATCTTTGCCTTCTAGTTTCATCGACAGATGGCACCAGTAGTTTATCTCCTATCCAGGCTTTCTTATCTTATCCAATCATTATATCTTATCTCGTTCATTTGCGCTTTTGCAGCTGAGGATGATGGTTTGGTAAAACCATCAAAACTAGTCCTGTGAAAATTTGAAAATATAACGCAGATTTTTGTTGTTCGACTTCTAAATTAATATCTGTTCGGCATGTTATTGTATCTTAATTTAGAAATAGTTTGTACAAGAATAAGATTAGAAAATAGCTAACCTTATCACCTAAAAATTTTCCTACCATTATCATTGAAACATTCGTAACATTTCATTTATGGGAATGTTAAATGCACCGCATCAGACAAATTTTCATGCACCTGTGCATTTAAAACTGTAGGCATGTGGCCTGTAATGAATCATCGGAGGAGAGGAGAGCTGCACAGCTTGAGTGTTGAGTGATACATGATAGAAAATCAGTTAGCCAACATTATCTGGGTTAGGTCACTTTTCATTATATGTTGCCAAGTAATTTTGAAACAGATTTATACTACCACTACCTATAAAATAAAATTTTCTCATTTTAGAGAATTATTGTTTTCTATATTATGTAAAACTTCTGTCATCATTAACTTTGTAATTGGCATTCTGAAACTCTTAATATCCTTGCAAATTTTAAGCTTAGAAATATGGATTTTTTTCATTTACTTTATTAAAACATAACATTTTTCTAACTGGAAATTTTGTTTCAAGAGGGCCCTAGAAAAAGTAATCTTTTATACATAAATAACATCCTATCCACTCTGTTTAATCTATTTTCTTAATAATCTATGCCATATTTTGAGAAACGTTATAATTCAAAATACACATCTAGTACAATATTAAGGGTACAATATATTATATTAATATTCTAGATCTAGTACAATCTATTATATTAATCTAGTACAATCTATTATATCTACTACAATATATTATATTAACATTAATTAATATCTAGAATCAATATTAAGGGAAACAAAGCCTATTTTTTCAAATACCCTATAGAATTGATCAGGACTAAGTGAACAAGACTGCTGTTAGCTGATCATTCAAGCTGGATTCAAATCTTAGAAAACAGCTGATCATTCAAGCTGAATTCAAATCTCAGAAAACAGTTGATCATTCAAGCTGGATTCAAATCTCAGAAAAACGGGGGGGGAGATATAGGTATTGGTGGTGGTGGTAGTAGATATATGGCGCAAAGCTCTAGAGGCCATATTGCGCCAAACGCAGGATTCGTTTTTCAACATAAAAACTATAGCTTTTAGATAAAGAAAAAAAAAGTATCTTTTTACGAGGCAAGTAAAAAGATAATGAAATGGTGGAATGAAAATGCTGATCATGATTCAGATAATGAGATATGCAGTATAGATATAAAATCCTAAACATGTGATTCATTAAAATTCTAACATAAAATCTCAGGATTCAAATTAAATAAAAATTCAAATTAAATAATAGAAATCTGTTTCCTTCAGGTAGTGAAACAAATTGTTATTGACCTCTCTTCCAATTAAACAGTCGAGAGGCAGGTCACAGCTATTAAGATACTTCTCACGAAGACTATTAAAATATGGACACTCAATTAAAATGTGATAGACTGAGAGTTGAGTTGAGTTGAGAGCAGAATCTGGACACCCGTGCGGCTTACTAAGACTATTCGGGTCTACTCCAGGTTCCGCAACTATCCGGGGCAACACCTCATGGGGCCTATAAGGGCATACATTGGTCCTGTATACATGCTTACATAGTTACATAGTTCATAATATATGCTTACATAGTTACATAGTTCATAGTACATGCTTATATACAAGTAGTTCATAATACATAGATCTTTCATAATACTTGCTTACATAGTTCATGCATATACATGCTTACATACGTAGTTCATACATATACATGCTTACATAGTACATAGTGGCTTACATAGTTCATAATATATTGAGCCTGTTACATAATACATACATATAATTCATAATAATTTTCATTGGCCATAGTACATGCATGTTTCATAATATATCGAGCCTGTTACATAATACATAGTGGCTTACATAGTTCATACTTGGTTACGTAATTCATAATATATTGAGCCTGTTACATAATACATACATAGTAGTTCATAATAATTTTCATTGGTCATAGTACATACATGTTTCATAATATATACAGTGGGCTGTAATACATACATGTTTCATAATATATACAATAAAAATAAAAATAATAATAATAATAATAAATAAAAAAAATTTTTTTTTAAAGGTAAAAGAGAGAGAGAGAAGAGAGATTGACAGGGAACTACTCCACACTACACAAATCTGTTCCCAATTCCTCCAGTTTCTGCATTATCTTGCATATTTTGATGCGAAATGCTGGCTGTTTGATCAGATAACACTTATGAGAAGTTGCCTGTTCTGGAAGCTGCACATGCCACTGTGTGGTTAGAGGGCATTGGGTCAAGTAACGGTCTGGTTTACCAATGGTTCCACAGACACAACTTTCGGTATTTGCAATTCCTCTCTCATAGTAATAGGAGGGGAAAGGCCCATGCTCCGTCACAAATCTTGTTATTTGTGGGGATGACTCGAGACGATCAAGCGAAACTTTATGGTAATATTCATAGGTCTTCCTGCTTTGTTCGGTAGAGTCCCATTGCCACTGGTGCTGAGCTGCTGTCCTTGTCACTTTTTTAAGGTGAGACCACGGGAGTTTGGTAATTACGCATTGTGCATCTATATTGTGAGCTGCTTCTTTTGCTAGCCTGTCGGCTTCCTCATTACCTTGAATGCCGGCATGTGCCTTTATCCAAGATATGAGGATATTCATTGTCGACGAACGCTCCTTCAGCGTATCCTGAATCTCTGCTATGATAGGAGAAGGATGTCTGGGATTTCGTAAGGCATATATGACCGAGAGGCTGTCTGTAATAATATTAACAGTGGATCTTACTGGGGGGCTTGTTAACTTGATAGCTTTACGAATCACAATTGCTTCAGCCTGGAAAACTGAATTATTCTGTCCCATATGACCTTTCCATGTTATCAGCGTTTCCTTGTTCTTAGTTACTATAAGGCCACAGCCTACTTGTCCGTCAACTTTTGAACCATCCGTATAAACATAATAATGATCCTTTATGTCAGAGTCATCTTTCCATGATGTGTGGGCCGAGACTCCTTTTCCGTAGTTAGATGAATGGATGACATTTACTGGCCTTATTTTTTCATGGAGGCTGTGCTGAGAGGTGGTGTGTGCTACAACCCCTTTTCCATGGTGTGAAGGATGGGTTGCATTTATGAGACGTTTTGTTTCATACTCCTCTGGATCATAGCATAGTGTTCCAACAGTAGTGCAGAGATGTAATTGGAGAAGAGTCGTTACTGCTGCTTCTTGTGCTGCTCTAATATGTAATGGCAAAAGTCCCGCCAGTATTGTGGCTGCCGCTGTCGATGTTGTACAGTATCCTTTTGTAATAGCCAGAGCCAAGGGGCGTTGTATACTACTGAGCAATTTCCTTTTCCTTTCATTCACTGGAGTTGCCCAGATTGCCGCTCCATAGAGGACCATTTTTTCCACGACGGACTGATAGAGGATTTTTAGGATATGTGGTCTAAGGCCCCAGTCTGAGCCTTGAAGCCTCTTTAAGGTATTTGCAATTGCGTGTGCCTGGCGCGGACTGCTCTGAGATGAGGCAGCCAGGAGAGCTTTTCATCGATTATAAGCCCCAGCAGTTTTAGTTCCCGAGTTCGTTTGATTGTACGGCCCTTTAGTTTCAAAACTGGATTTCTTGCAAGAGTTTGACCTGGTTTGTGTACGATCAAATACTTTGACTTTTGCTCCGAGATGGTGAGTTTCTTGCCTTCACAGAGCCGTACAAATTGCGCTATGGTCTCATTACTGTTACTTTCCAGCTGGTCTCTCGATTTGCCTCTGATGATAAATGTCGCGTCATCAGCAAAATCAATCACCTTTGTGTGGGTTGGCCACAGTGCTTTGAGAATGGAATTAAAAGTTGCATTCCATAGGTCAGGACCTGCACATGAACCCTGAGGGTAACCCCTGGTCTGGTTTCTCTCAACAACTCCTCCGTCATGCACTGCTACAAGAGTGCAATCAGAGAGATAACTTTTGCACACCTGCAGCAGATTATCAGGGATCTGAGCATCGTGAAGTGCTTCCAGGATTGCTGGCCACCACAGGGAATCGAATGCACTTTTCAGATCCAGACTGAGTACGGCTACATGGTTGTTAGAGTTATACGCATCATAGATTCCCTTTTGTATGGCACTAAGAGCTTGGATAGTTGAGTGCTGCTCTTGAAAACCATACTGAGAGTCCGTGATCTCACCCTTAATCTCCAAGTAGTGCTTTATTCTCTGAACTAAAAGTTTCTCATAAATTTTCCTTATGGCAGGCAGGAGACAGATGGGCCAGAATGAGGCCGGATCGTTCGGGTCCTTTTCTCTCTTTTGGAAAAGAATAACTTGCCCTGTCTTAAAGGGCTTGGGGAAAATAATGCATTTGGAGCAATTTATTGTAAAAATTTTTAAGAAACGTTGGTTTTGCCTGATGCATCGCCTTGACAATGTTGTAGTCTAACAAATCGGGCCCTGGGGCTTTGTTTCTCGGTAGATTTCGCAAAACAGCACAGACTTCAGGCTGCGTGAATGACACGTCATCTTCTGTTGTGGAGTGTAGAGGATAAGCTGGATGTTCTGGATTGGAAGCATCCAATGTATTGTCGTCTTGAAAGACTGCATCAAGAATCTTGGTGAGTGTTGCTGCGATAGTGCTTCTGTGCTCCTCTGTTGGTTGCAGATTATTGGTGCCGTCTATGTAGACCTTGTGAATTGGAGGGGCAAAGACCTTATTAGTTGCGATTTTATGCAATACTCCATAGGGATTTTTATTGTTTGTGCAAAACGCCCTCCAACTGTACAACTTGGCTTCTAGAATGGCCTTTTTATACTGGGCTTGTGCTTTTTTGTAGATAATACTTAGTTCTTCTCGGCGTTCTGATTTATGCTCCGACTTCATCTTTCTGCGAAGAGCTCGGGTCTTACTCCTTTGTGTCCTGAGACTTTTAGTCCACCAGTTGGCAACATAGTGTACCTTTGGAGATTTGATCTGGAAAGTAGAATCACAAATGGCCTGAAGCTCTTTAATTAGGATACTAGTGAAGTTATCAACATCATCTGTATTGTGGCAGTGTTCTAAATCTTGTTCTGCACGTGTGAGTGTACTGCGGGCCTTTTGGCTGAAGAGCTTTAGCATCCTTCACTTGAGTTTGTACCTCTTGATTGAGAATTTTTTATTATGGTGTCCTATGCTGTACGTAATGTATTTATGGTTCGAATTAGACGGGGTATCATCAACCATCCAGGAATGCAATTTTGATGCAAAGGCCGCTGTTGTTAAGGTTAAATCTGGCCAACCCTGTTCGTGAATTGTTTCATATGTGGGTTGACTGCCTGGAACATTATGCAGGACGAGATTGTCACAGGCAATGAAGTCCTCTACCTGTCGCCCTCGAGCATCAGTATCTGAGTAACCCCACAGTTCTGACTGGGCGTTGAAATCGCCCGCTAGTAGATGGTGTGCTTTTGGATACGCTTTCAGGATTTCTTGTTGCTGATCAAGTGAGGCTTGCACGTCTGCTATAGGAGGAATATAAACGTTAGTAATTAGTAGGTTCAGTCCTATTGTTTCAGTTGCTATAGCGATTACGTCTCTTGAACATCTGATTACATTGTGAGACCATCTTGGGCGGCAGCAAATGGTGGCGACTCTGGGTTTGTCAGTAGCATTGACTACTGTCCATGAAAGTGGGAAGTTGATGATTCTATTGCCATGCTGATAAGGTTCCTGAATGAGTATGAAGTCAATTTCATGCTCCATTACGAATTGTGTGAGTTGGGCCGTTGCTGCTCATGCTCTTTGCAAGTTTATTTGCACAAATTTGACACCAGCAATATCCATGATCAGCTCATTCAGGTTCCCGTTGCTCAGTGCAGCAGGGTGGGAGTTTTGGAGCGTATCATAACTTGATTGAGGTAAAACGGTTTCTTCACCAGGAATGGGTACTCGGCCTGGTCCATTAATATGCCGTGATGTTACAGATGTAACTTGCCGCTCGTTGGTATTCCAGACATTGCAGTGAGTAGGCAGGATGCCTGAAATCATATTTGAAGCCGTGTCTGTGATTTGAGTCACTGTAGTTGATGCAGATAGAGTGCTGTGAGTGACATTCTCGTACACTATGGTTGTCTCCGCAGAAGGAGCAGTAGCTACTTTTGCTTTTACAGACATCTTGGGTTATGTCCCAGCTGTTGACATTTGAAACAGCGTCGTATTCCGAGGTATTCTGAGATGGTGTGCACATTCCACCCCGTGAACACCTTTTTGACTGTAATGATGGCTGCAAAACTGGAAGGCTAACGTTAAAGGATCCACTTAAGTCTGTTAGACCTTCTCTCCTTGAGCCTAAAGAGTGCTCTAATTGCATTGTGTGAGACGTGTGCTGCGCTGCTGAGTTCAGTGATAATATCCTCGGGTGTGACTGACTCTGGTACGTTGTGAATGGCACATCATGGTTTTCTTCTCTGCCTTCTATGCAGTTCGGCATGTACATTTGCATAATCCAAAGGTGTTTCTCGAGCCTGTTGACATCCTCTGTGGATTTGCAGAAGACCTCTAGCCCTCCTTTTTTGGTAGGCAATATTCTGGCAACTGTCACCTGAAGTTTCGAAATTGGAGCTTTCTTTTGAAGTTCCTTTTTCAAGTCTGCTTGAGAGATATTGCCCTTCGGCTGTATAATTATAAACTTGGCTTGCTAGACTCTCGTAATACGTCTGCAAAGGTTTTCAGTTGTATGTACTGAGGACAAGGAACGGGAAAAGCTGATGAAGTGTCCAGGGCGCTCCAGTCGTCGGTGTTAGTTGCGTGCACAGCTGGTTCTTTAATCGTGTTCATTCCAGCATCAGCGAAAATCGACTGAACTGTGCAAGTTCATCGTGGAGTGCCAGACTCTTGAGTGCCTCAAGAGTAGACAGAAGTCATACTCTCTTGTCTCAGAATAACAAATTTTCTACTTCTTTTCCGTTTTGCGATAGCAGTGCATTCGTTAATCAAAGTTGTAATTTTGCCCTCGTAAGTTATTTCATATGAGTAAGTTGGAGGTGCCCGCGATGCTGACTCTGACACTACTGAGGAGGAGGATGAGGCAGGGGCTAAATCCTTTGCATTTGCATTGGCCATTAGTACAAGATAACGGGAAATAAACAGTGGGGTCGTAGGCACATAAAGGAGTCACAGAGTAATAAGTACAAAAAACTGAGTATCAAGGGTCCCTGAGTACGATGCCATAGTGAGTGAAACCGCAGGGAAACACAGAGAAATATACGGTTAACTTAATAATAAATAAAATGAGATATTACTAAAGCAGTGCGCATAAGGAGCACGTGGAAAACACTACAGAATCAAGTGCGTAAGAAAGCGTTACACACAGAAATACTTTTGGCATTAAAATCTGAATGTGCTGAGAGTTACTTAAAAATGTAAAATAATGCTAATTTTTACACCATAACAGTTCTAGGCAATAGTAACAAAGATAATACTCCTAGCCACAAAATCACTGAACGGAAGCATATAAAACAATTGTGAGTGAAGGATATGAGGATAATAAAACAGTTATAAATAGCATATAAAACAATCGTAATTGAAGGAAATGTGGAGAATATAACAGATATAATAAAAAAAAGTGAAAGTTATTGCATAACCTTAATACGAAACAGAATTTCAGAGATTAAGAATTATATAACACATTTGTGGGAGTTATTACAAATCATAAACACAGTGCATAATACAAAGGATTTATACACAGAGATATAAAACTAACAGTAATATTAATAGTTATTAATATTAGAATAGGTACTCATAAAGCAACGGTAAAATTAAAAAAAAAAATTTTTTTAAATAATAATAAATAAATAAATAACAATTAACAATTAGAGAAACATCCACGTAACAGTGGGATAGTGGGAATGATAAGTGCGTAGATAAAGTCGCTAGACTGTCAATCGTAAACAACAGAAATGTATCAAAAGGGACACTGGAGGCAAGCTACCCTCAAAACAGCAAAGTACTAAACGTAAACAAACACACGTGCAGGGCGACTGTCAACCACACTCCACTAGACTAGATGCGCATGCGCTCTAGAAGGGTGACAGGAAGTCGTCAGACAACCGCGATAAGTGACCTGTCCTGCTGGTCCGACCCTGCGCCCCTACGACGAAAAATCAAGTCGGGTCTGTGGTGCTGGGGAAAGTGCAAGGTCACACAGAAGATATGTAATAGACTGAGAGGCAAACATTACAATATGCACAAACAGGCTCGTTCTCAGCTTTCAGAAGGTAGTTTTGTGTCACTCTAGTATGAATAATTCTTAGGCGAGTCAAAAGAACATTCCCCCTGCGATTGCTAGTAGTATCCCAGTGCTTTATTTTAGGCTTCACCCTTCTCAACTTGTTATGAAGTTGAATGTCCCAAAGTTGCTGCCATTTCTTTCTGATCTTCTCTTTGATGGCACAACGGATATCTAAGGGATGAGGCAGCCGAACATTTAAACAGCGGATTTCACTGCGATGTCTGCCAGCTCATTGCACTTTATTCCTGTATGTCCAGGGACCCAACAGTACAGAATTTCATATCCACAACTTGTCGATTTAATATTCAACTTGAGAACATCCACTATCACAGGATTCTCAGTGCTGGAAAAGGATTCTAAAGCTTTCAATGCACTGTAGGAATCTGTATATACAATGAATTTTCCATGGTGCAGCGTTGAGATGTACAAAAGCGCATAATATATGGCAGTCAGTTCGGAGGTTAAGACAGAGGAAGCGTCGTGTAAACGTCTGCCTTCCATGTGGTCACCAATTATAAATGACATACCACCATGGCAAGCGACTTTGATCCTTCCGTATATATGGAAACATAACTCCTGTAACTATGCCTGTGCTCAGCAAAAATTTGTTTGTAGATGTTCTCATTAGTAGTTGTTTTGATGCAACTGTGGAAAATATCAAGAAACTGGATTTGTGCATTTTCCCAAGGTGCAATTTCAAAATTCTGTACTGCTTGTGGGGACATATCAGATAGGGAGAATTCTTCAATGAGGGGATGAACTCTGACAGGAAAAGAAGGCACACAGGATGGACGTGCCTCAAATAAAAGGTCACAGCTATTATCAAGTAAACACAGTTTATAAGGATGGTCAGGTTGAGATAAAATATTAAAATACTGTAAAAGAGACAACTCCTCACGCCTCAAACGGAGTGATGGTTCGTAACAGCAAGAGACGTCCTGAAAGCTCCAGAACAAATCCGCAGAGCCTGATGATGAACAGGATCTAGAGTTTTAACAACACTGAAGACCAAGCGGATCCATAAACAGCTGAGCCATACTCCAGTCTAGAGCGAACAAGAGCTCTGTAAATGCGAAGCATGGAGCAACACTCTGCACCCCAGGAGATGTTCACCAGGACTTTTAAAATATTTAAAATTTTTGTACACTTTTTCCTCAAGTTTAGGACATGAGGAAGGAAAGTCAATTTTCGGTCGAACATCACCCCTAAAAATTTTACTTCAGATGCAACTGGAATCACAGACCCATTAAAGTATAATTCAGGCTCAGGATGGAGACCTCGCTTTGTACAAAAATGCACGCACACAGTCTTCTGTTTCAAAAACGTAAATCCTTGTCTTTTTGCCCAATCGTGGATCCTGTTCAAAGCGATCTGGAGCTGCCTCTCTACATGTCTCATATCCGCACCTCGACAGCTAATTTGTAGGTCATCAACATATAAAGATCCTGAAATGGTGGGAGGAAGTTGTTTTAATACAGAATTTATTTTTAGGCTGAACAGAGTTACACTAAGCACACAGCCTTGAGGCACACCTTCTTCCTGTTCAAAAACATCCGACAAAAGAGAGCCAATCCTTACTTGAAAAGTTCTAGCGTTCAAGAAATTCTGAATGAAAATTGGTAGGTTGCCGCACAAGACACTCTCATGAAGATCCCGAAGTATACCATATCTGCATGCCTTATCATAAGCTTTCTCAATATCAAAGAATACCGAGACAAGGTGACTTCTTCTTACAAAAGCTTCTCGAATGGATGTCTAAGAGGAGCATATTATCTACGGTAGTTCTCCCCTTTCGAAAACCACTTTGATAAGGCTATATAATATTATTCTTTTCCAAGAAATAGACTAGGTGGCTGCTTACCATTTTTTCAAACGGCTTGCATAGGCAATTCGTAAGTGCAATTGGCCGATAGTTGGAGGGATTCCTTGGATCTTTCCCTGGCTTAGCAATAGGAATTACAACAGCTCTCCTCCATGCACTGGGAAAAGTACGCTCCTTCCACACTCTATTGTAAAGAGTGAGAAGGGCATTCAGTGACTTATAGAACAGATATTTTAGCATTTCGTAATTCGCGCCATCAAGACCCGGAGAAGACCGACAAAGCTCTCCTTAATTCAAACATAGTAAAGTCTCGGTTGTAAGTCTCAGATTTGGAAGAGTTGAATGCGATTGGATTTATTTCAGAGTGCTGCTTGATAGAAATAAATGCAGGTGAATAGTTTCTGCTGGAAGAAACGCTAGCAAATGTCTCACCAATAGTATTCGCAATTTCTTCTATGGAGCTAATCACTCGGCCATCTTTTTTCAAAAAGGAAAGTGAGTGGTCTTTACATATTCCGTTTGCTTTTCGAACTCTTTCCCAAACCCGTTTACTAGGTGTAGAGGATGTTATTGATGACACATATGAAATCCAGGAATCCCTCTGGCTCTGCCTTCTTACTTTTCGAGCATTTGCTTTGGCTCTTTTCTATGAGGTTTCGCAGAGTAGGATATCTATGAAAAATCCCCATGCTTTTTTTTGTTTCTTCAGTCCTTCATGACAGTCGCGATTCCACCGTGGTTTCATACATTTTAGTATTTTTCCTGATGTTCTAGGAATGGAAAGCATAGCTGCCTGAATAATAGTATTAGTAACAGCTTTAACAGCGTCGTCGATATGCACATCTTCTACCATTTTCTCTGTGAGCTCTGTGGAGGAAGAGAAGAGTTCCCAGTCTGCCCTGTCCAGTATAAACCGAGGGAATCTCGACATGGGATTTGCTCTTCTTCGTGCAAGGGACACAAAAATGGGATAATGATCGCTGTTGTAAAGATCATTTCCGACACTAAAGGTGCAAAATGGCAACAGAGATGGTGAACAGATGGCAAGGTCGAGAGCATGGAATGTCCTTGAAGGCTCATGGAAGTAAGTTTCCTGCCCATTATTCAGGAGACAAAGGCTATGATCATCAATCATTCGTTCAATTTGTTTTCCTCGGCAATTTGTATTTTTACTACTCCAGAGCGGACTGTGGCCGTTAAAATCTCCTATTATGATGAAAGGCTCAGGCAGCTGCTCTATAAGACAATTTAAATCTTGCTGATCAATGTGCTCATTAGAAGGCAAATAAAGAGAAACGACTGAAACAACAATATGAAAATTTACTTGTACAGCGACAACTTGGTGGGATGTCGTCAAAGGAAGGGAACTTGAGGGATAGTCGAGTGAGGTGAGAAGACCTGCACCTCCACAGGCACGTTCACCTGCAAGGTAATCTTTCCTGACGAAAGAAAACCTCCGAAGTTTTGCTTGTTGATCTGGTTTCAGATTTGTTTCTTGTACTGCCAAGCACACAGGGTGATGAACATTGACTATGCTTTTGATGTCAAGAAAATTTCGGTGGAATCCACGACAGTTCCATGAGATCAGGGTGGCCATTACGATTTATGTTTGTTTTTTTCTGTGCTGCTTTTTTGTTTTTTATGGAAGTAAATGCTTGGGAACATCTAGCCCCTCTTCTACTTCCTTGTTTTTTTCTGTGCTGCTTTTTTGTTTTTTATGGAAGTAGATGCTTGGGAACATCTAGCCCCTCTTCTACTTCCATACTATCTGAATCTAAAGATTCAGATACCATATCTTCAAATGAACTATTACTATTGCTTCTATTTTTTGTTACTATATTTGGAGGCTCATTTTTGGGTTTGCTCTGGATTGCTTTTTCTTTTTTTTTTTTTTTTTTTTTTTTTTTTTTTTTTACTACATGAGGGGAATATAGGTGTTTTGTAAGTTTTCTCAGTAACATGAATACAAGCTAGTGTCCCATAGAAAATGCTCCTTAAATATATCGCTCCCTATAGGCAGATATCTGTCATTCTGTCATATGCTATATTTGACTAAACAAATTATAAACATTTTGTAATTCCTATCTCAAATTTTATAGCTCTTCTTATTTTATGGCATGGCTAATTGATTATATGTAGGATGTATAATGTAAATTATTGCCATGGTGTATGAACATAAAATTTCATCAACTTTCTAAGTAAAGATATGCTTGCAAACTGACATAGTATTGAAGATTCTTTGTGACAGCTCTCTCATTTTCTCTTTATTTTTCAATCTGAAACATATTAGTTTCCCTTTAAGTAATGAAGAGTCTAAAAATCCTTTCTTTCCAATCAGTCTACAAGTACAGAAATATCTTAAATCTCTGCTAATTTCCTAGACTATGTGATGACTTCGTGGTTTAACAAGGCACCATTTAGCAAGACGAAACAAACATTTATTAAATATATAATTCAAATAATAATATAATAGTTACTCAGAGCAGTACGTCGCTCCTACCGCATAGTACAATCTACTACCTTCCTCTTCCGAGGCTAACATGCAACTCCTAATAAATACATTAACCCTTCTCGAAGAAGAGCTACCTGCGCCAAGCATGCTCTGTTGATCGCCAAACAGTCGCCAGATATCACACCCCCGTCGTAAGATTGTTGTTGATATTATTTACAAATCAATCAGCAATCTGGAAACTAAAATCTAGCAACTGTTTGCGATCAACGTGAAAAAGAAAAAAAAACTACATATACTTTTATACATTCTATCCTAATTTTCAAATCTCAATTACTATAGACATACCTCAATTTACTACATAAGCATAGATAACACATTTTTATATATAAACATAGATAAATCATTTTTAACTTCACTTGTTCCGAACCTTATTATTATTGTAACAATTTATCAATTCTTAATTCAAAGAAACCAAGTTGATATTTTCTTTTATAAACATGTTAAAATATACCCTAGTATTATTCCAATGATGACAGTAAAATTATTAAGTTTCTTATATATATATAAAATTATATTCTTAGCATTCCTTTTAATTAATGATGCTGCAGCATGATTTAAATCCTTGGGAGACAAATATCTAAATTTACCACTTACCTCGAATATTTGTTATCCAATAATTTCTCTATCTATTTCAAATTACATAAACATCTTATTTGCACAAAATTGTAAAATGATTATGAAAAGCAAAGAAAACTATCTAATTATTAACTATACAAAATGTTCGTGAAGATGAACAGTAAATTAATGTTCAAAGTTCACAAGTGGGAAGTCTGGATAATGCATCCGCGTTTGACAGTTTTTTTTCCAGGGCAATGTTCTATTTCGAGATTATATTTCTGCAAAGCTATGGTCCATCGTTGTAATTTGGACGATTGCGGAGCATTTCTCACTATAAAGGCTAGAGGATTATGATCAGTCACAATTTTCACCGATGAACCGAATATCCAAGGTTCAAACTTCTTCAATGCCCATACTATAGCATAAGCTTCACGCTCTATAGTCGGCCAGCTCTGTTGAGGTTTCGATAATTTCTTGCTCGCGTAGCAGATGGGAAATTGCTTCTCTCCCCTTTGCTGTGACAAACATGCACCTATTCCGATTTGGGATGCATCAGAATGAATGACAAACGGATCCTGCAGTGTTGGGGTGATCAGCTCCGTTGACATCGCTAATCGTTCCTTCAGTTGTTGAAATGTTGACTCATGAATTTCTTTCCATTCGAGTATTTCCGGTTGTTTATTTTTCGTGAGTTCTGTGAGTGGGTAGGCGATCTCTGCATACCCTGGGATATAATCGCGATAATAATTACATAGTCCTAACAGACTTTTAAGATCTCTTTTCGTTTTCGGCGTTTCCAGCTTCTTGATTGCCTCTATTTTCTCGGGATCTGGTTGATGTTTTCCTGATCCAATGATGTGTCCTAAATATTTAATTTGAGGTTTTGCAAACGAACATTTCTTCGAATTGATAGTAAATCCAAGTGACTCTAGTTTGGTAAAAACTTTATCCAGATGTCGGAGATGAGTGTCGAAATCCGTGGAAAATATAGCTATGTCATCAATATAGGCTCTTGAAAATTGTTGAAATTCTTTCAGCGCGTTATTCATTACTCTCTGAAAAGTTGCTGCTGCGTTCCTTAATCCAAAGGGTAGCACTTTAAACTGATATTGACCTCGATGAGTTTTGAAGGATGTGTACTCTTTACTTTGTTCCTCCATGGGAATTGCCCAATATCCTTTCAGCAAATCTAAAGTTGTTATGACGTTGGCTCTTCCTATACTGTACATTAAATCAATGGCATTTTGCATAGGAAAGTCATCTGGCTTCGTCACTGCATTCAAAGCTCGATAATCTAAGCACAATCTGATATCTCCATTTTTTTTGCTTACACAAACTACTGGATGAGCTATTTCTGCATTACTTTCTTCTATTAGTCCCGATTTCAATAATTCTTCTACTTCTTCATCGACCTTGGGTTTCAATGCTTCAGGAATCCTATAAATGTAAGGTTTCTTCCTCTCCATATTGGGTATTAATCTAATTTTATGAGCTTCAACTTTAGCTATTTTCAGCTTTCCGGTGAATAGTGCTCGGTGTTTGTTGATAAGAGCTATCAATTTTCTTCTCTGCTGCGGATTCAAATTTTCTAAATTCAGATTTGCATCTATTTTAAAATCTTCCAGGGGGGTCGAGAGATCTTTTCCTGGTAAAGTTATAATTTCTCCAAATTCTTCTTCATTTTCAAATATCACTCCAACTGCATTGACACTAGCTTGCAATTTTCTAATTTTATTTGCATGAACATGTTTGATCTTTCCATCAGGTAGTTTTACTTTATAGGAATGAGGTGGGCAATGATTCACGATTTCTCCTGGACCAGTCCATCGTGCATAGAGTTTGTTATTTGAATCTGGTATGAGTAAATAAACTTGTTCTCCGATTTTGAAATTTTTTGGTATTGTTCTCCGATTGAAGTACTCAGCATATTTTTGTTGTTTATCACTTGCAATTAAATTGGCTTGTTCGGCTGCTTGTTCTAACCTTATTTTTAAAAGTTGTAAGTAATCCACTGCCGATTCACTTAGATTAGGTGGTATAGGTATTTCTCCTGACCATGAAGACTTCAGTACTGCTAAAGGACCTCTTGGTTGTCTTCCATACATCAGCTGAAATGGTGAGACACCCGTGGTGCAGTTTGGTACTTCTCTGTATGCAAAGAGCAGGTATGGGATGTGCTTATCCCAATTCGAAGGATCAGTCCTGATGACATGATGTAACATTTGCTTGAAGGACTTGTTCCATCTTTCTACTAATCCATTTGAAGCACTGTAAGCAGGTGTAGAGAACCTAGGGTGAGAACCTAGTCTTTTCTGGAATTCTTTAGTTAATTTTGAAACGAAGTTACTTCCGTTGTCACTAGCTATTGTATTAGGGATTCCTGTTCTCATGAAAATCTCCAAAAGCGCATCGCAAGTGGCTTTTGCTGTCAAGCTTCTCAGTGGAATGGCTTCTGGCCATCGGGAATGTTGATCTACCAGACATAACACATATTTATGTTTCCTAGCAGAGGAAGGTTCAATAGGTCCAATAATGTCGATGTTAACTGTTTCGAAAGGTAATCCTGGCCTTCTGACAGGTGTGATGGGAATCTTGTCAGATCGCTTTTCTGGACTTTTCAACTGACAATCTTTGCACGTTTTACAAAAGGTTTCAACATCTTGTGCTAATCCAGGCCAATAAAATGAATATCGTATTCGCTCCTTTGTTTTTCTTATCCCAAGATGTGCACCGAAAATGGAACTATGTGCTAATTCCAACACTTGTGCTCTTCTACTAAGTGGAAGCACTAACTGAAAAACATTCTGTCCTAATATTTTTTCTTGGTGATGTAAAAGATGATCAATAAATAAATAATTTCCTTTTTTTTCTATTGCTAGCTTCCATGCTTCTCTCAGCGAGGGACAGTTAACTTGCTCTTCGCGTAGGCGTTCAGCAGACGATAAGTCTGTGTTTACATAAACACTCGCCTCCTTCCCTTCCTCCTCCTCGTTTTTCTCCTCCATAAGCATTAGCGGGAGGGAATCGACGCTGTCGTTTGACTGTGCATTGGCGAATAAAGTTTGTAAGTTTTCGCTTCCATAATTATTTCTTTCTGCGTTTGGTTCTTCTGCCGCAGGATTAATCAAGAGTTCGTATATTTCTGGAGTTATTAGGCAAGGCACATTTAGCTTATCAGTCACTGCAATTAATGTATCCACAAAATTAAATATATTGCTTCCATGATCTTTATGGTAAATAGGTACACGGCAAACTTTTGCTTCAATTGATTGTCCGAAAGCAGGTGTTAGCAATATTTTACCTCCTTCTCTCTCCTCTAAATTTGGAATGAGCGATGAATGTACGATCGTTATCTACGTTCCAGAGTCTACGATAGCTTCGATTTTCTCAGAGTTAATAAAAATATCTACTTTTTGCAGTGGTTGAACGATGCGTTCTGCGAATTCAGATCGTAGATGGGATGAGTCTACTTTAGCTACGATGGCTTCTTCTTTTGATGTTCTGTTTGAATTTTTTTGAGTTTTGGAATCATCCTTTCCCTTCTTATTTACTGCAGTTTCGTTCTTTCTTCTTTTGTCTGGGCAATCTCTCGCGATGTGTTGATAATTTCCACAAATATAACATTCTTTTCTTCTCGCGTGAAATCTTTCGTGTTTTGGATATTCTTTTCTCATGGGTGGTGGAATATATTTGTCGTGTGCACATGTTGTATCCAGGAATCTCGGTGATCGCTTAATTCCATTTCAAACTTCGTCGAAAGATTTTCCTTTGGCCATGAAATAAATATCACATTCTGTAGCTAATTCTTGAGGCTTCAGCCATTTATTTCCTTGGCGTATTGCGACGTGTGCAGCTGTTTCTTCATCTAATGCTTGGAATAATTTATCGGAAATAATTAACTCCTTGAGTGTTTCGAAATCCTTTACTTCTCTTGACTTGCAGTAATAGTCCCATGTAGCTGTTAGTCTTGAAGCGAACTGGATATGCGTTTCGCCGGAATAACGTTTAGTTTTTCTGAAGTTTTCTAAACAGGTTTGAGGAGTAGGTTGATATTCCTTCAGAACAAGAGTTTTCACTTTTTCGTAATTTTGCAGATCTTCCTCCTTTATATAAACAAGAACATTTGAAGCTTTTTCTCCAATTAATTTCAATAATATTTCTGATTTGTATTCTTCAGGAACCTTCTTGTGCTTAAATGCTCTTTCGATAGAATCGAAAAATATATTCCATTCTTCTGCTCTCTTCGGTACTGGTATAGTCAGTGTTTCTACTCCTTTGATCAGCTTGTCCAGGGAAATTTCGGTTTCTCGTTCTGTGTTTTGTATTAAAGGTGTTGGACTTCTACTTCCTTCATTTTGAGTTGCTCGAATCTTCGCTAGTTCTATTTCGTGTTCTTTTTCTGTTCTTATTCTTTCTTCTTCCATTTGCATTCTTTCCATTTCTTCTTTTCTTTTTCTATTCTCCACTGTAGTAATCAGAATTTCTTTCACGAAATCAGCATCTTCGATGTATTCCTTGCTATTCTGGAGTTTGTGTTTCAGTTCTACCAGCTTCAAATCTGGGGATGCTTCTTCGCCGATTTCCAATAGAACTGTTACTAAATCCTCTTTCTTTGCGTTTTTGAACATTTTCTTCTATTTTCCTTTAGAATCAAGCCTTTCAAACTCTCGATTAAATAATTCTCACGTTTTTACTCTCTTTTGCAAATGAACACTTCTTTCGTTAGTTAGGCTTAACTTTACGCCTCTTCCGTTTTCAACGCTCTAAGCTTCTAACCTCTCTGGTTTTCTCGTAAGAGAGCGTGTTGTGATGACTTCGTGGTTTAACAAGGCACCATTTAGCAAGACGAAACAAACATTTATTAAATATATAATTCAAATAATAATATAATAGTTACTCAGAGCAGTACGTCGCTCCTACCGCATAGTACAATCTACTACCTTCCTCTTCCGAGGCTAACATGCAACTCCTAATAAATACATTAACCCTTCTCGAAGAAGAGCTACCTGCGCCAAGCATGCTCTGTTGATCGCCAAACAGTCGCCAGATATCACAGACTAAAAATACAAATGTTTTGAAGATTATGTATCCTGTACTTCATAAAATATTTGAATATTAATTAAGGAATTCTCAGAAAGTAAGTTTGTATAAAATAAGTTTAGTATATATTTTCAAATAATTTTTAGTATCATTATCATATAAATATTGAAAAATCCAAGTTCTGGAATGTTTGATGTATGTCTAAACATGAATGGAAATCTTGATTTTAACTTAATGTTATAGTTTGATTTTCATCATCAAATTTTTTTTTAATTTTCATGTAGCTTGAAGAAATTGTATTAAATAATGCTCACTTTATAGGTTTTCTTAGCCTGAACCACATTTTTTGTTTCCTTGCTATTGTTTTAATATTCATACATAATAATATATTTAACTTTTTATATAACATTAATATAATTTATAATGCATTTTAAGTGTATTATTAAAAATACATTACTATTCCTACTTTTCTGTATAATGTTCTTTTCCGTATAATTCTTGCCTCTACTATTTAGAATACTTCAGCAACCACGTTCCTAAATCACCTATTAGAGAACTATTGGAACTGGAACCACAGACTGCCAAATTTGAGTAAGTAAATAAATATTACTGTATTAAACTGATTTGATTTTATTTTAAAAAACAGGGAAAATCATAATTGTATTGAAAGAAAGATTCCAAGATAAAACTATACTAGTCTTTTAAGTATTTCTTTCTTATCTATATTAAATAAAACTTTGTCTGCTTTTTGTAAGGAAACTGTAATTTATTGAGATTAATTTAACTGTTATTAAAGTAAAAACTATGAAATGCTTACTATTACAGTAGAAAACACGTAATTGATAATTATAAGGTAAAAGTTATTTGAAATTTTATAAGGTAACACATTATGAAGAACTTGCTTTATTCAAATTCATTTGATTTGACTGAAATCTATAGTATCTCATTTTCTAAGCTAAAAAGCGTACTCGCATATTAGTCCTATCAAACATGAAATTGTTGCCAAGTAGTATGATTAGTTCCAGTTTTGAATAAACTTGATATACCAACATACTCATAACATCTGCACTTTGGTTTGATGAAATCCTGATTGATTCTTGTTAAACCACTTATGCTATTATGAACGAGACTATAAATTAACTGTTATTGCTCCATTTTTTCCTTCTACCTTGGGGGGGGAGGGAGATAAAAATTTGAGACCTGCCTTCCACATTTAAACTCCCACATTTTAATTATTTTTTTTTTTATTCCAAGCAAGCAGTGGATTAGTTTGAAAATTAATTATTCTGCCTTCAAAAAATTGTGTATTAATGGACATGATACGATCAGCTGAATATGGGGGACAAAACCATAATAAATTGGGATGATTAATGATTACCTCTGTGAAATTTGTACTAATAGCATTCTAAGCAGAGCTTCGGGTAAAATGAGAGGGCATAACAAACTAATAGAAGTAGATGAAAGTCTTTTTATGAAGCACAAAATTGAAGCAGATCAAATGCTGTTCATTTATTAAATAAATAGGCATTAATTCCTTCAGAATTCCGCAGGAATGATTGGTGCATCTTTATCAGGATCTCCATAAAATTTAATGGTAAGTTGGTAGCCAACTTTCGTTGTCAACAGGCTAATATGTAAGTATCCTAATAACATTCAGGAAAATATTTCAAACTTATTTCTTGCTTGCTCTTAGAAGTCTATCACAATATACTAGCTGCTACTTTTTTTTAAATAAGGTATATTATTTTATACTGTTTAAATAGTGTATCAGTTAAAACTAAAAAGTATAAAAATCAGGTAGTTATTAATTAGTGAAATCATCTAAAATCCATCCATAAAAAAGAGCGTAAATATTTAGTTATAGTGAAATCTCTTGTACCATGTAACCTACTATAGAAGACCACCCTCTGAAAGTTACCATTATTTCTCAGAACATAAATATACATCAGTATTGTGCATTATTTCTGTAAGGCAACCATATCCACTGAAGATCAATAGCACATGGAACTGCAAATAATCATCTTAGGATGATTTCACTATGTTTATTTATGTGTCATGATTTTATTAAGTTTGGTCCAATATATTGTAGCTAAAAGTTGCATATTTACTGAGCATAATAATGTAAATTTAGGAAACTATTTTTGTTTAATGTTGTACCATTATTTTAAATTGTTTTATTAATACTTTGCATTTCTGTTGCTTATTATTTCTGTGTGAATAAATGTTGAAACTGAGTAAATAGTATAGAGAACCGGAGACATAAATTGTTTCAAATCTTTCTCATAATCTCCCAAAACTAATTAACAAAAGTTTGTGAGATGTTTGGATCTTCTTTTTTCCTTGAATGCCTCTTTCTAAAAAGCTGAAAGCTATAATGGATTTGATTGCTGCTTGGTGCGAAGTGCAGATGTTGCTGAAATTGCAATTTGTGTTATTTTGGAGAAGAATTGCTGTTATATATAAAAACTGTGTAGATGCAATTTAAAAAAAAAAAAAAAAAAAAAAAACGTTTAGGCAACTGTAGAGAAATTTTAGGTAAGTTTGCTACCATCAGTGAAAAAATTTCTGTTACATCCATTATGAATAATATATCAACATAATATGTTTCGCCAGCAATTAAATCTCTTCCATATGATGCAAAATCATCTTGAAATTTATATAAAGTACAATTTGAAATGAGGCTGTGGGTGAACTGACAGGATTTCTGTCTCCCATTTTTGTATATTTTAAGATTTTTTCATCTTTATCTGGTCTACTTGTTCAGAAGGCCTTTTACAGACTATTAACATAGATTAATTCAAATGTTAAAATAATTGTTTCTAAGAAAACTTAATGTAATTTTTGTAATGTAAGAAATATAGAGGCTGTTTACACATTTTTAGAATGATTTCATTAAAGAATTTTTAAAAAAATATTTTGGAATAAACATTTTTGGCACACAGCATATTATTTGAAATGAGAATTATTGTCTGCTACTTTTAAATTTCTTCTCCTTTCAAAATGTTGCATGTAAATAAGTTGTGGATTGAAGAAAATGTTTTTGCACTTTCCAAAGCAATAAATTTGTATTCCGTGATTCAAAGAGATTGTAAAATGCATGGTATTAAAATTTCTAAGTAAGCAACATTATTAGTTGGAAGAGAAAAAAACTGTCCTGCATAAAATGGAGACTATCTGTTACTCCTGCATAGAAAGGAGACTCCAAACAAATACCCGGGAAAGGTGTGTACTATTTTTAAAGTTAAATCGTCGGTAACAAGAGAAAATCCTTTGATGCAGAAATCATTGCAGTTGATAAATACACAGAGATGTACAACATAGCAAGACATAAATGAAAATACATTGTGTTCCTTGATGAAGCATGGGTTTATTTGAATAACTAAAAACTTAATTTGATTTTTACTTACAAAGTGCTTCTTTTTGATGGCAAGGAGAATCACTTAACAGATATTATATTTTGAATTCTGTTTAGTACACTTTTGAACTTGAATTATATTCGTTTGTCTTTATTATAAGTGCTGTTAGACTGCAATAATGGTTTGTATATGCAAAACATTATTGCAATAAATGCAAATATTTACATTTGCATAATCGTTGTGTTTATTACTGTTTATTACTGTTGTGTTAGTACTGTTAAAGACTGCAAATAAGTGATGTTTTATATGCAAATATTTACATATTATTGTTATTTTATCTCATAGAAGAGCTGAGATGACCGTAAGTGGAAAAGTGAGAGTAAGAGTCGATGTTTTTGGAAAAGGACAATTTGTTGGTGTTGGCCGTAACAAACGGATTGCCAAATGTACAGCTGCCAAACATGCCCTACGAGAACTGAAAAAAAAATAATAAAATATGATGCATTCAGATTTATGAGTTTTGGTTGTATCTTGAATTTTTGTAATATGCTGAATAAAAATAAGTACAAAAACATTAGTATTGCTAATGGAAATTTTTAAAAATTCATTCAAATTATTACTCAAACAGCAATTTTTAGATATAGGGGAAACTTTACAGGGCTCTTAAAGAAATAACAACACATCTTCTGTAACGGCCTTGTGGGGAAAATAAATTTCGTGTGTTCCTTCATTGGCAAGGAACAAGCGTTTACCAATCTGCACATGTGCAAGAAACAATCAAAACTGATCCATGCATGTGTGAGAAACAAATGATAAATGATTTAACTGCATTTTTGGAATTGCTTTAGTTGATTCAATATGGCAGTTTTTCATTGTAAAATACTTGAAAACTTATTATTTTCAGTCTTCCATGAACATAAAAAGAAGATATAGTTGATGTTTGAAGTATTATTAGCAGCAATAAGATACATTTCACAAGAAAAGAAGAGAAAAAATGATGCTGTTTGTTTACATTACCTATGCATAAATCACATGATCTGTGAGGTCATCAGAATGTATCTCATTGCTGAATTGTGGCCACCAGAAAGAGTCTAAAGGATTAATCTTTCATTATGTTTATATTTTTTAAATCCATTGCTAACAAAATTTTATGAAGTAAAATAATAAATAGAACTTTCTGTTATAGTTTATAAATAGAATTTTGCAGCTTGTTAAAAATTTCACTTTCTGTTTGTGATATCTGGAAACCTTGAAATTCACAACAGTCATCATAAAGCTTAGTGTCCGCTGTACACTGTTGGAAATAGTATATCATCAGACTGGCGACTACAGACATGGTATTCTGCTTAATTTTGTCTTGCTTTATCATATGCTTATAAAATTAAGCTGGATCGGTATTAGTTTAGTTATTTATTATACTTACACCTATTTCCCCACACATGCTTAAGGCTTATTTGAGTTCCAAATAAATAAACTCCTACATGTACTTTAAGGTTTATCTAGAGCTGGGGGTAGACATTTTGTGGGTTAGTGCAGTTTGTGCATGCCCTAAATTCTAAAAATTTTACATTCAGTGCCTTCCCTAAATTCTAAAGATTTCATCAGCATTTAATTTTATTTCTGGCTGATTTTGAAATTCTAAAATTTTGCCTTTCTGCTTCACCACCTCTGTCACTGATCTTGGACTTATCTAAGTAACAAATCAATTATTCTTGATTCAAACAGTACTTTTAACTGCCAAGTAACCTTGGCAGTTAAAAGTACTGTGAACATCATATACAAATTCTGTATTTTGCATATGGAAAGAAGTTTCTGTTAAATTTCTCTTCATAAAAACACTCAGCACTTTGCAGCCCAGTTAGCTAAATCTGCAGTAATTGCCAACATAAAAGGTTACAATGCTCTTTGATACTCAGTTATTCATATTAAAAATTTTAAAAAAATTCATTAGACATCATGAGTAATTTATGTAATGTATGAGTAATTTCTCAAGCTGCCATATGTTGATAATCCTATGATAATGGGGGGGGGGATATAATAAAGATTTGTAATGTAGAATGTTTTGGTTTGAGATGTATGCCAAGCAAAAAGGCCGCTGTGGAGTCAAATTATTAATCTTGCAGATTTGTGCTAATAAATGTTTCTCCAGTTTAGAGGTATGTTATTTAGTGCCAAAATGTAATTAAGGATGAGGACTCTTCATGTATTTTATTATGAAAATATATCAAATGCACGTGTGTAAAGCATACGAAAAAAGTGTTTGTAAAAAATAATTTGCTGGTGATCCAGAAGCTTGGATATTAGATCACTGGACTTTGTACTGTATTTATATTAATTTTAACAATAACACAGTCAAGTGGTGGTGTTTAAATTCATATAGAATTCAACAAACTGTAGTTAACATATCACATTTCATATGAATTTCTAACATTCAGGCTTTTAAACAATCATAAGAATTTCACTACAATCCATACCATATAATTGTCAAATTTTATGAATTTTGGTCGAAAACTGTTTTAGTTTTTATTTATTACAAGTTTTACATTTTTATATGCAAAAAATTATACTTACAATTGTCAGCAGATTTCCATTTTATAGCATAGTTAGTAGGTATGATATTGCAGCGAAAATTGCTCTTTTCGACAGAGCTCCTCATAGCTTAGCGGAGAACACGCAGGACTCGAAAGCCGAAGGTACTGGGTTCGAAACCCATCAACGGCAAGATGCCTAATAATTGGTTTTTATGTAAATTTCCTTCTTATTCTTCCAGAACATTCAAAATCTGGAATGTTCCAAAATGTTCACCAGCTATATATAAGTAGCTCTTCATTCAATTCGAGTTAATAAAAAGTCTTGAGTTTAGACTTGAGTACTTGCCTGTTCGTTTGTATGATTCCCTCATCTACGCGACAGTTTGGTGGAGGCTCCGGGTATTTCTCAGTTACTACGGGAGAGTTATGTCGAAGCCTGTGGATTCGAAGACTTCCTCCTGAATTTGAACTCTTACAAGATTCGCGTAAAATATCGAGAAAGATGGTTGATGAGAAGGAAACCGAGCAGAATCCTCCAGCATCAGCTTGTTCCGTATCGAGTAATATCGCACCAATACCGATCCTGACGTACCAACTACCCAGAAGCCCGTGTATATTTACCGGGGACAGCCAAGAAGGTACTAATAGATGGCTCAAGGACTTTGGTCGAATCGCCAACTATAACCACTGGGTGGATCAAATGTGTCTGGCGAACGTCATTTTTTACTTTGGCGGAACCGCTCGACAGTGGTTTGATAATAATGAAGACACATATACCAGTTGGACTGTTTTCAGGACTGCTCTTAAGAACACCTTTTCCCGAACAGCTGATGTAAAGCGCCAAGCCGAACAAATACTACTCACACGTGCCCAGCAATTTGATGAGACGTCTGAAGCTTACATTCAAGATGTTCTCGCTCTCTGCCGAAAAGTAAACCCATCCATGTGTGAAGACGAGAAAGTGGTCCATCTCATGAAAGGTATTGCCGAAGACTTGTACCAGATCCTGTCGTCCCAGGACTATGACAGCGTCGATGCCTTCGTGAAATGCTGCCGTCACATAGAAAGCCTTCGACGAAGACGTATCGCCCGATCACGATTCCAGAGGCTGCCTAATATCTCCGCGGTGTCGGCCGATGCGGACGCCGGTGAACTAAGATCTATAGTGCGCGCCATCGTCAGGGAAGAGCTTCAGAAGGTCCTGCCGCAAGTTCAGGGCTACACGGAAATAAAACCCGTAACACCGAATGACATAGCATCTATGGTTCGGGAAGAGGTTATACTGGCACCACTCACAGGAGCAAGGAGAAGCAAAAACACTACCCAGCGTTCACTTCCAGTTAGGTCGCAGCCAAGACGTGAAGCCAGCCAGAGAACTGCTCCACGACGTAGGACAGATCTGTGGAGGACTGACGATAATGTGCCTCTGTGTTTTCATTATTGACGCCCAGGACGTGTTCTGAGGTACTGTAGGGAAAGACGCCAGATATTTGAAAATGTAAGAGCCGCAAAGACGTCCAACCCTCGACCGGACAGGGATACTGAATCTACATACAGCTTCGACGACGAATATGCACAACCTAGTTCTTCCCGAATAAGGAGCAGTTCACCTTATCCGCGACGCTCTCTCAACCGCCGACCATCGCAGTCACCAGTACGCTGTTCCAGCCTTTCCCCACGCCGAACCAATGAGGAAAACTAGCTCAAGCGACCTGTACAGAAGGTGAGACCGCAGCTGAAGAAAATCCTCCGACGTACACCGCAGCTAAGTTGAAAAAGAATTACATTTTTATAAGTTGAAAAGGAATAACACTTTTATCATCGTGAACGGACAGTGTGTGAAAGCCCTTGTTGATTTGGGTGCCGATTATTCTGTCATATTCGAAGAGTTACGTCGACAGCTAAATGTTTCTATGTTTGCTGAGAATGGACCTGTATTAAAACTGTAGCCGCCTCGGGACGCTGTGTATTAAAAGTTGATTTGAATGGGACTAAGAAGCCGTTTGAATTCCTTGTGTTTCCTGAATGTAGTCATCAAATGATACTTGGATGGAACTTTTTCCGTGCCACCGATACCGTTATCGATTGTGGAAATCAAGAACTTACGCTTGCAGAAATCCTTCCAGACAATAAATATTTAAATAAGTCAGAGCCCTCCTTGTTTGCCACAACCGATTATGTAATTGAAGCAAACACCGCAAAGCGAATATGTGAATTCAGAACTACGGGAAGCAGATGGAGATGTATCCAAAGAGCAGAGCTGACGCTAAATTCCAAGAAATGTTCATTCGGCAAAACGAAGCTGACTATACTGGGACACTTAGTCGATCAACATGGGATATATCCCGATCTGCAAAAGGTAGGGGCTGTAGCAACGTTCCCTGTTCCAAAAAATATCGCCGATATCCGAAGTTTTCTGGGCTTGTGCTTCTACTACCGACGACTTATCCAAAATTTCGCAGATATCGCAAAGCCCCTGCATGACTTGCTGAAGGAAGATGCAAAATTTTCTTGGAACGCGTTACAGATTGAATCTTTTGCAACGCTCAAAGGCTGCTGACCAGTGGCACTGTTTCGGGACATTTTATTCCAGACGCAGAAACCAGGATACATTCCGACGCTAGCGGCTATGGCATCGGTGCAGTACTGGTTCAGATCCACGATAGCAAAGAAAGACCAATAGCCTATGCATCCAGGTGAAACATCATACTGCAGCTGAAAGGAACTATTCCACCACCGAAAAAGCCGTCATCTGGGCAGTTAGTAAATTCAGTTCATACCTCTACGGAAAACTCTTCACGGTAGTCATAGATCACCACTCTTTATGTTGGCTGGCCAATGTTAAGGATCCATCCGGAAGACTTGCTGGATGGGCTCTCAGGTTGCAAGAATACGACATAAATATCGTCTATAAGAGCGGTCGCAAACACTCCGATGCAGATTCACTATCAAGGAAGCCTCTTATAGAACCAATAATTGAGAACAATGAAGACATCCCTTTCTTTGCAGCGATCGTAGATTACGGAAAAGAACAGCAGAAGGACAAACGACTAAAATCCATCATTGCAACTCTCAAGAGAGGTGACGCGTATTAAAATTATCAAATAAGAAATGGTATACTGTGCAAAAGAAGCTATGGTCCTATGAGGCAGCAATGGCTCTTGGTGGTAACAAAGCAACTTCGTAGCGAGGTCCTAAGAAGTCTTCATGATGCTCCAACCGCTGGCCATCTCTGTTTTGCCAAAATGTACAACCGAATAAGGAGGAAGTACCATTAGCCAGAGCTATATGCACACGGTGGTATGTATCACACTGCCGAGAATTAAACTAAAGACCAAACTAGAAAAAAGTCCGGTTTTATTTGCACCAGATTATTCTAAAGAATTTATTGTGCAGACAGATGCCCGCTTATATGGTTCAGGTATTGTGTTGTCTCAAATTCAGGATGGAGAGGAACACCCTATACTGTATCTTAGCAAAACGTTTATTGCAGCGGAGCGAAATTATAGCACCATTGAAAGAGAACTAGCGGCCATTATTTATGGACTGAAGAAACTAAATCATTACTTAGACGGACAAAAATTCAAGATCCAGATGGATCATAATCCGTTGACTTTTTAAAACGAAATGATGCGATCAAATTCTCGTTTCACTCCCTCGGCATTATGTCTCCAGCAGTACAAATTTGAAATTGTTCATAGGCCAGGCAAATTAAACGGTAATGCAGATGGCTTGAGTCGTGGTTTAGTCGTCTAGTGACTGAATATCACTAGTGGATACAATGTAAGGTAAAAATTGGTGAAAATGATTTTTATAGCGTTTTGGAATTATATTTGTGTAGATTCAAAATTTTAATCTTTTTGTTGTATTTTTGCGTTTATGTTAGCCAGAAAAGTACAGGGTAATGTAACTGGCTTCTCTATTAACACTTAAATGGTTACCACTCGTGTTTTGAAAGCAGTGAAAAGTATTTAGAATTTTTCCTTCCATAGTCTAGGAAAATTCTTTTATGAGGGGAGGAGTTGTGATAAGGTCGCATAAAGGAAGAAGAAACTATAGATTAATATGGACAAGGATGTCTCGAGAGCATAAGATAAATATTATTATTATTTAACTTCCGAATACGTTTTCAATAGTTGTTAAGTTGAATTAATTGTTTTAAAAATAATATTAATATGTTGGCATTGTTTCAAACGCAGCCTCGAGAGCCACGTATTGCTCTCGCATGTAAAATGTAGAGATATTGAAATTTTTTGAAAAAAAAAAAAAGATATAGGTTTTTCTATTACTGATTGTACGTAGCCTTTTATTTTGGACGTTCAACAAAATTTTCATGCGGTTGGAGTTCAACAGCATTTAACCAACAGCGGCCCGTACAGGAACACAAAGCAAATGCTGGTTCTTTATCATTTATTATATTTTTTATATATAAATGTTACGAAATGTCAACCGCGTGGTAAGATAGCTTCCTCGCAAAGCAGGTTTAGGGTTGCCATAAATAGGAAGAAGGCGGGGTTGCCATATTTCGAGAGAAAGCGCCCATTTGGCGACCAAAACGTCGATATGCCATGGACGGATGGAGAACCTTCTGGAGCGAATTTTTACCGGTTTGTTCTCGAACGCAAGCCCAAAAAGCTATACATGGTGTTTCATAGATCATGGAACAAACTTGGAGGGGTGGTGAACCGTACGAAAACATGCATTTTTTGTATAGGAATGTAGGGTCTAAAGCGACGGGTTACGGCAAGAACGCAAAAAAAAAAAAAAAAAAAAAAAAAAAAAAACCGATACGAGAGGAAAATGTGTTTATGTACAAAATCAACGCAAAGTGCTTCTTTGCAGCAATACAGCATCAGAGGATCATTCGCAACTCTGATGTCGAGTGTGATGGGTGAGTTTACGCACAGGGTAAAAGCTGACATGCATATCATGTATGGTGCTGCTAATGGGAACGGCAGAGCAGCTCTACGGTTGTACCAGGAACGGTTTCCGAACAGGCGTATGCCGAAGCACACAATGTTCGAGAGGCGGCATCGGTCTCTGTGTGAAAACGGGTCATTTGAAGCCACTTCTGACACTAGGAGTGGAAGAACGACACCTCGCATTGAAGAATCCATCTTGAACATTGTGCATGAATCACCTCAGACAAGAGCTATTGCACGTCGTCTGCAGCTGAGTCATTCCACCGTTTGGAGAGTATTGCATGAAAATGGTTTACACCCATACCATTTGCAGAGAGTCCAAGCCTTGCAAGAGACAGATTACCCTCTTCGAGTTCATTTCTATCATTGGTTCTTGCAGCAGTATGCGGCGCATGCGGATTTCCCATCGGATGTGCTATTCATGGACGAGGCAACTTCAATAGCCACAACATGCACGTGTGGGCAACTAACTCATAATCCACACGGTACACGTCCACATGCATTCCAAAGCCGCTTCTCCGTGAATGAGTGGGCGGGTATTGTTAACAACTACCTCATAGGCCCATATTTCTTACCTGCACGTACAAATGGCTTATGTTATCATATTTTTTCTGCAAGAGGTGCTACCGAAATTGCCGAAATCATTCGTGATCGCATGTGGTTCTAGCATGATATTGCATCAACCCATAACCACGTGCGAGTCCGCAATTACTTGGATGGGACATTTCCGGGCCCATGGATTGGCCGTGGTGGACCCGTTCGATGGCCACCCCGTTCGCCAGATTTATCCATCTTGGATTTTTGTATGGGGCTATCTGAAGAGCATCATTTACGAGACTACCGTTGACTCACTGGAGGTCTTCGTTGCACGAATATCCATTGCGGCTACAAGCGTGCGCGAAATGCCTGTCGTTTTTCAAAATGTTGGTCAATCCCTTCTGCGACGTTACCAAGCATGTATTACTGCTGGTGGTCGCAATTTTGAACATTTATTGTGAATACTATATTGCTACAAAGAAGCACTTTGCGTTGATTTTGTTACATAAACAAATTTTCTTCTCGTGTCGATTTTTTTTTTCCTGTTCCTGCCTTAACCCGTCACTTTAAACCCTACATTCCTATAAAAAATGCATATTTTGGTACGCTCCACCACCCCTCCAAGTTTGTCCCATGATCTATGAAACATCTTGTATAAACCCTGCCTGTACGCGGAGTCAGTGAGGCAACATATCTTGGCGTCAAATTCAACTCCACGTTTACCTGGAGCCCTCACGTCACGACAGCCATAGGCAAAGCAACAGATGTGGCAAGAACACTTAACAACATTACTATCTCAACATCTACGCTTGATCTCGCCAGGAAACGAAGGATCTGTATCTCGAACTTACGCCCAATTCTTTTTTATGCAACCCCAGCCTGGTGCGGGGCTTCAAAATCTGATTTTATCAAACTTCAGACTTTTCAGAATAACTTTCTTAGAAAAATAACGGGAGCTCCATGGTTCATTAGAAACACTGACCTACACAAAGACCTAAAACTAGAGGACATCAAAACATACATTGGGAAAATAAATAATAACTTTTATACCAAGGCCACCAACACTAACATTGTTAATTATGCAGATAATTTCAGGTACGAACTCCTGGAAGAAGACCTCTCCGCCCGTATGCTACTCATCTTTTTACATACAATATCTAAATAATTGGCATATTCTTTTTCACATTTATTAGTCCAAAGGGGCTTTGTCCCTGAAGGACTATTGTTTTCGTTTTGCGATTTTGCGTCGGACTCATAAACGTCGGTTCACTTTTCAAACTGTTGCCACAAAATGTTAGAGTCCTGCATTATATTTGAAGAAATTAAATAATGAAAAATCTGCATAAATGATTGTCTATTTCTCGCATTGTGATAAAACAATGGTACATAGAGCCATCGAATTTTGAATGACGAAATCCTACTGCGAATATGGGCATCTGAAATCCCAAATTTGGAATTTGTTTTATTATAGATTTTATATTTTGTAAAACTTTAACGAATTTTTGATTTACAAACTCAATGCTTTAAAAGCGAGAAATGGCAACGTTATATAGAAAAAAAAATACTTTTATCTCCAGCTCGCGAGACTGTGTATATCGGAAATTCTAAAGATATGCTTAATTTAACATTATTTTGCGATATTGCTCTTGAACTGAACTTTATGGTTTAAGTGCAAAGAACATGATATTTAATTAAGACACAATAACACGCCGAATAAATACTAATTCAGAAGTCAAACAACAAAAATCAGCGTTATACCTACAAAATTTTCACAGGACTAGTTTCGATGGTTTTACAGAACCATCATCTTCAGCTGCAAAACCGCAAATGAACAAGATAGGAAATAATGATTAGATAAGATAAGAAAGGCTGGACAAGAATAAGCAAGTGGCGCCATCTGTTGGCGAAACCAGAACTAAAACATAATTTCTCTAAAAGCCGAAGGCAAATTTGGATTGGAATTAGGATCGTTAACTAGAACAGAAAGATTTCTATGAATGTGAAATGCCTCTAGAAAATCCAGTTCTCCAATGGAAGATGTTTTTTGAATAATTTTGGCAGCAGAAAAATTGAAAGTGTGATTTTCGGACCAACAATGTTGAGCAACAGAAGACTTCTGTGTTTCCTTTTTTCTAACATATGCCTCATGTTCTTTGACGCGAAATTTTAAGGCTCTCTTAGTTTGGCCAATGTAAATTAAACCACACTGGCAAGGAATCCTATAAATACCCCAGGAATTCATATCCGGAATGGGGTCCTTGAGTATAGAAGTTGGAATTTTAAAATTTTAAAATTCCAACTTCTATACTCAAGGACCCCATTCCGGATATGAATTCCTGGGGTATTTATAGGATTCCTTGCCAGTGTGGTTTAATTTACATTGGCCAAACTAAGAGAGCCTTAAAATTTCGCGTCAAAGAACATGAGGCATATGTTAGAAAAAAGGAAACACAGAAGTCTTCTGTTGCTCAACATTGTTGGTCCGAAAATCACACTTTCAATTTTTCTGCTGCCAAAATTATTCAAAAAACATCTTCCATTGGAGAACTGGATTTTCTAGAGGCATTTCACATTCATAGAAATCTTTCTGTTCTAGTTAACGATCCTAATTCCAATCCAAATTTGCCTTCGGCTTTTAGAGAAATTATGTTTTAGTTCTGGTTTCGCCAACAGATGGCGCCACTTGCTTATTCTTGTCCAGCCTTTCTTATCTTATCTAATCATTATTTCCTATCTTGTTCATTTGCGGTTTTGCAGCTGAAGATGATGGTTCTGTAAAACCATCGAAACTAGTCCTGTGAAAATTTTGTAGGTATAACGCTGATTTTTGTTGTTTGACTTCTGAATTAACATGATATTTAATAAATAAAGGTAACACTCAAAACGTTAAAAAAATGCCCCTTTGGACGTAATTTAAAATCTGAAACATTTCAGATTTTTTTTTTACTATTATTATTTTATTTTATTTTTCCACAGGCATGGGCCTAATTTACTTCTAATTTCCTTTACTCACAGAGTTTACCATCCGAAGATCTTCATGCGAGGTTTGTTCTACCCAGGGATAATTAAGGTGCTGGTAAGAGCGCGATAGGTATCGCGCTGATGCCAGCCTAACTAACAAGGATCAAAGTATCAAAAAAGTCAGTGAGTCATTCGGAGAGAAGACACGGAGGAAGTAGGTTTCGTCGCTGAGATTGTGCCTGCTACCTAAGTCCGGATCAGCGTATACGCCCTGTCTGATTAGCGTGGTGTGCTGAGTGTGACCAAGTGCAAACTTAATCTAATTGTATCAGCATTTTTCAATGCTTATTTGCGGTTGGTATTATTTTTAGAAAAGCCTTGGTGCTTTTATTATTCTATTATTTAGAACTATTTTATGATTTTAGGAATTATTTTTCGCGTCGTCTTGCCAGAATATTTGATTGCTGGTAGGCGTAATATTTCGCCATTTTATTGCATCAGCGTTATTTAAGCGCTTTATTGCATATTATTAATTTAAATTTGATTATTAATTAACTGGATTTAATTTTATTAATTTAAATTTAAATTTTTGCGTGCGCGTTTTTTTTCCCCCGATTTTGGTCGCTAAGTTTACTTATCTGGGATGCGCTGGATTTTAATATATCGATTAGCGAAAATGGATACGATTTTGGGAGCAGTGAGGATTCAAATTAAGGAGTTAGAAATTGCCAGACAGCAAAATGGTATATTCACGGATACCGAAGGTAAGATGCATAATTTATTGTTAAGTATGATGGAAATGCTTGAGGAAGTTAATTCACTGTTAATTGACACTTAACAGGATAAGGTTAAACAGTCAGATGATAAAACACAAAAATCACATGTTTCTCGAGATGAAAATGATAGAGATATGAGTCCTATTAAATTACACGAAAATATCAATCAACATGAAGTTTCACTTGACCAACCTACTAGTTCAGATGATGATTTGCCTAAAACTAAAGGAGATCAAACAATCCATAAACGGAATCAAAGAACTAATTTTAAGAAAATTAAACTTAGTAATCAGATTGAAATCTCACCACAAATACCTCAAAGCCATGACATCCTTCTAGTGAAAATGCTACGAATGGTAGTAATTAGAGAGCAATCGGTAAACCCGACAAATGATAACATGGATACTAGCCCGCCAGCTAATGAAAACTCAGAGAAAACTAACATGAATAACCTAATGCAAAACACTAATAACTCACGAATTCCACCAGTGACACTAAAAGAGATAAAAATGAGCTGGAAGGAAAATAGCACTATATTTCATCTGCAAAACTTAAATTTCACGGCGTTACAGATACCATATGGTATCAAGGTTGTGACTGATTCCCCCAATGACAATAGAGCTATAGTCAAAATTCTCAAAGATAAGGTGATTGAACATAACTCGTATATCCTTTCAGAGGATAGATATTTAAAAGTTGTCCTAGGAGGTCTCACGAGCAAAACTGATATTGATAACATAAAGATAGACTTAGAAAGCCTGAACTATTAATTTAAGGATATTAAGCAAATGACTAGACTGCGAAATGGGGAAGTTACTAAACTTCCGTTATTCTTAATTTCGCTTCCAAAAACAAGAGTCCAAGAAAATATTCAATGAATGTTTCCTTTGTGATATGAAGGTTAAATTTAAAGAGTATTTAGGTAAGCAAGGACCCCTATGTTTTCGTTGTCAGGGGTTCAATCACACCCAAGCTGGGTGCAATTATGCCTCAAATGTGTTAAATGGGGTAAAGAACATTATGTTAAAGACTGTCCTGATCGTAATAACAATGATAAGCCATTGTTCTGTGGGAACTGCGGAGGTTCTCACACTTCCAGTTTTAGGGGGTGTGAGAAGTTCCCTAAGCGAAAACCAGATAAAGCAAATACCTACTCTAGCCAAGTTATCGAATATAAATCATACTCACAGGCCTTATGTACGGGTCTTTACTGTGACATTCTGAGTGAAGCAAAGCAAGGCTTCACTGATTTAGCGGAACTCGTTTCTGTTATCAAAAGTTTTGGGTTTCAAATTTCTCAGCAAGTTAAGGAAATTAAACAAAACAGTCAGGAAATAGGTAAACCTTCTAATACTGATAATGGCACAATTTAGACCCTTAAGAGCCCCTATCGAAATGATGACTTGGAACGCGTGCGAGGTTCAATACAAAATCCTGGAGCTTATAGACTTTTTAATGAATCATGACATCGACGTAGCCATGATAATTGAAACATATGCTACGCCGAGTCTAAGCCTGACTATCTCAAATTATAAATGTTATAGATGTGATCGTTTGAGTCACCGAGATGGGGGGTCGCCATTTATGTCAGGAACTCCCTACAGTCCTGTATGATTACTGATAAGCGTCACAACGGACATGAGCTGATCACTGTGTCAGTTCTCCTTCCCTACCATGGTACTGTCTATTTTAATTCTATGTACAACCCGCCACGGAATACGCTTGATGTAACTTACCTGGCCAAGATCCTAGATACTAACAAGCAAGTTATCCTTGCGGGAGATCTAAATGCTAACAGTCAAGAGTGGTGTTGCAGAAGAACAAACAAAAATGGTGAGAAACTACTAGAATTCATCAACAACTCCCCGGTCTATTTTTACACGGCGAGCGAATACACGTACTTGCCACATAACCTGCAGAGAGGGGATATTTTAGACTAATTTATGTCTACCACTTTATTCCTGTTCAATCTCGAGGTTCTTCAAGAGCTCAATTCCGACCACTGCCCGGTTATTGCGACCGTAGGCACCAGTAAGGATATCGAGGAGGATCTCATGAATACAACGGATTGGAAATTATTCTATAATCTACTTAATGACTGCCAGACTAATATTCACAGACTGCAGACGCCACATGGCATCGACTCTGCTATCAACCAACTGACCATGAATATTCAAACTGCATATAAAAATGCCACCAAGAAAATACCTAGGCAACCGATCGCAGACAGGTTACCAAGGCAGATAAGAGATCTTATCAAGGATAGAAATAGGTTAAGAAAAAAGTTTCACATCACGTGGGACCCCAATACTAAAAAGAAAATTAATAGACTTAACAAAGAGATCAAGAAGCAAATTACTCATCACCGTAAAGAGCTTTGGGACGAAAACGTCGCAAGCTTTAACGAGCCCAGTAACGCGTTTTGGTCGTTTGTGAAAAGATTAAAGAGCAAACCCATTGTTAATAAACCAATCTGTGTAGAGCACCGAGTTGCTATAAATACTAAAGACATGAGTAATATTCTTGCTGATCATTTTGAGAAGCATTTCTTCCCAAACAGGACTACTGATAATCCAGAGTTTTGGACTGAGGTTAGGTCCTGTGTTACTGACTGGACAAATGCACCCCCTTGAGCTCTCTTCGCCCCGAGAAAATTTTGGCTATTATTAAGAAACTCAGGAAAAGGAAAGCGCCTGGTTTTGACAACATCAATAACGTCGCGCTCAAGTGATTCCCCTTAAATATCATTGCAAGATACACTGGCATTTTGAACGCATGCTTCTATAACAGTTACTTTCCTAGGATATGGAAGATCGCCAAGATGATTGTAATTCCGAAACCGGGAAAAGATCAGACAAAACAAGAAGAGTACAGGCCCATCAGCCTGCTTCACAGCATGGGTAAAATATTAGAATGCATCATCCTCACCAGGATACAACCTCATCTTGATAAGCTTCCGTTAGAGTAATTTGGATTTCGAAAAGCCCTCTCCGCCATCAAACAACTGGTGCGGCTGAATGAATTTATTGGCAGCGCACTGCACAACAAAAGTATATTGCCTTGCTCATGCTGAACGTGGCGAAGGCATTCGACCGCGTCTGGCACGAGGGACTTATTTACAAGCTTATTGATCTTAAATTCAGTAGGGAGCTGATCCAGGTAATAAATTCCTTCCTTACGGATAGGACCTTTTTCGTGCACATGGGCAAAGACTCTTCTGATAATAAAAAAGTGATGGCTGGTGACCCACAGGGATCTAATTTAGGGCCCGTTTTGTATTTGTTTCATTTGGCTGATCTGCCTACAGTTAAAATGGATCAAAATTGTTTTACGGGTTGTTATGTGGACGACACAAGGCTTGCTGTCAAGTCTGCATCACCAAATTTCGCAATTTCTAAACTTCAGAGTTTTATGCCGCAGCTCGAGCTTTGGTGCTCAAAATGGAGAATCGCCAAAAATGCTGAAAAGTCTAATCTCATTATCATCAAGAAAAAGAGTGAACACCTCCTCTTGCTGAGCAACTGAAATTATTCGGGACTGTAGTGCCCATTGTAAACAAGGCCGCGTACATCGGAGTCAAGTATAGTTCCAACTTTCAGTGGAAAGACCACATAAATTACGTCAGAAGCAAGGTGTCGTAGGTAATACAATGCCTCACTCCCCTTCTTTCCCCGGACTCAAAGCTGGACGTAAGACACAAGAGACATATTGATATCTCAATCATTCGACCCATTTTCGCCTATGCGTCACCCGCCTGGGCTTCTGTCCTCAAAAGAGAACTAAATAAGTTATAGGAAACGCAGAATAAGTTGCTTAGAATGATGACCAGAGCTCATTACTTTGTTTCAAATCAGACGCTTTATAAAGACTTAAAACTTGAGACAGTGGAGGAGTATTTGCATAAAGTTAATGCAAATTTCTTCAAAAAAGCGCGAGACTGTAGTCATATGGGGGACCTGAATGTGTTTAATTATATTCTTCTTCAGGAGGACTCCATTTATAGACCGCCTGTGGCCCACCTCACTCGGGACTCGAATTTTCCCACTTAATTATTTCACCGTCTTGTATATATGTTATTACTTTTCTTATGTGTTTCATACTGTAAACTTGTACTTCAATTTGTCGTTTTTATTATAATTTGTATTTTATTTTATATTGCATACTGTGTCACATATTGTATATAGCCTCGTATTTAGATATGTTATTATTCGCATTGTAATCTTTAAATTATGCCTTGTATTATTTTTCCTGACTTGTCTTTGTTTTTCTATGCTTCAACACATACATACACTACAGTGTACCTCACTGTTCCTGAATCTGGCTTTCCTACGGCTCTGTGATGCATGATCACCTCCTTTTTACCACCTTAATGACATTACCGACTTGTCAGAAATTTTTATCGTCATGTCCCCACTGGGCTTTGCTTCATGAGCCGGACACGTCGCGCCCTGCGCGATATTCCGGCGATACTAGCGCGGATAAGGATAAAGAGACAGTGAGTATTTGTCTCGTCAGAGTCCATCGCGAGTCTAGTGAGAGTGTCTCGTAGTCCAGCGAGGTGATCGTCAGTCTAGTCTCTAGTTGGTCGTTGGAGTATCGCGAGTACATCCGTCGAGTCTATTGAGTGTATCGTCGAATGCATCGCGAGCTGTAGCCTGGGAGAGTATTGAGAGAGTAGAGTCTCGAGAGTACGCTGAGTTCCGAGAACGACCGAACCGAGTCGAAAGCTGTACTGTGGTGCTTTGCCGTGAAGCAGTCTTCACCGTTATAGGTTGAATAACTCCTTCAAACGGTGAAGCAGTCTTCACCGTTTGAAGGAGGCTGTGTTGCTGATTGTTTCAGCGTGTTAATCATAGTTTTTCAACGACTGTAGACGTACTTTTGGAACTGTCCTGAGTAATACTGGCTAAACTGTGTCTTGATACTTTTTCAAGTGCCGTCGTCAATCACTCCAAATCTACGAACCCGTACAGAAATGCAACAATATTTACAGATATCCTATTATAAGGTGGACTAGCCTTCTGGCTATCATACTGCATAATAACCGAAATGCGTTTACCTTTTCGTCTTTACATTAAATTCATTCTACTGTAAAGCAGCGCCATCTACATTCTGTCTTTTCAGCGGTCCTCACATTCCTCCGCGGAACGGTGTGAACACCAGGGTACCTAGGTGCGAAACGTTACTCCTAATCGAATAGAGTTGTATTTTCCTAATCAGTACCGAAAGCATAAGCTAAATCTAAAATAATAACTTTTTTTAAAAAAAGAATAAATAAGCAAAAATAATATGCTAGCTGAAATAATGAGTAAAATTAACTTTGAGAGCAAGAAATGTAATAAAACTGTTGAACCAGAAAGCTGTCAAACTCGTGTGATTGCTGAAAAAATGTAACAGCAATCAACAAGTAAGATGCGAGAACTTTGGTACTTTCAAGTAAGGTGGCACGAGACAAGGCTTACAATAAATTAAGGTATGGATGAACTTACAATATGTAATCATATGAGTTGAAAGTAGATATATAGAGAGAAACAAAGTGAAATATCAGCATACACGTTATAGCAGAAATATACATAACTAGCAGACAAAATTACAAACAGTAATTAATCATTATTCGTGTTTAGAATAGGCATTGGTCTGCCACAGTTCAGAGGGTCATTTACATCATAGTGACAGATTTTGATCGCAGGATTATCTGTCAATTGTTTAGTTTCATAAAAGTTTTTAGCAAGCCGGTAGTAACAAGTTCTTAGTAGTTCGACTTTCAGTTCCTGGTGAATTCTGGTGTTACGTACGTATCATGGCGAATCTGCTATCTGGCGCAGAACACACTCTTGTGCCATTTGGAGTTTCTTTCTATTACTACGACAAAAGTAAGCCATACAGGATATGCATAACAAAATATTGAGCGCAAGACAGATGTGTAAATGAGTAGCTTGTTATCAATAGAAAGAACGCTGTTTCAAGCAGTTAAGGGGCAGAGTTGTGCTTTACGTTCTCGAAACTTCCGCTCCCACCTGTGAACTCTTACGCTCACACAAACCGAATACAAAATAAATCAAGATTGGTAAATTAATCAACAGCATTTTAAATACTATTTAAACATCAAATTGCAAATAACAATCAAGAATGCTTAAACGCATTAAATCAACTTATAAAGTAATTACTAAATTAGACACATGAATCAGTTATATCAAAATCAAAATTCACAGTAATCTTACAACCTAAAAATTACATTTAAAAACAATCAATAAAGATACTCATAAAATGATATATATTCAAAACAACAGGATCAGATTGTTACACAGTTGCTCTTTACTACTAATTATACACTTCAAGGTTATATAGCAATTATGCTGCTCTTTTTAAATTACCTGTTTGAGATTTTGTAAGATAGGAGCGAACCTTGCCATCTCTGCCAGGATAAATTTCTATTATCTTACTATTGTCCACAAATTCCTAGGGAAACGGTCATCATGTACAAGGACAACATCAGTAACTTTAAACTGGCCGGACACTTCTACAGCTGGACATAAATTCATTGAACTTAAAGAAAGCAAATAATGCTTTCTACAGCGATGACAAAAGTGATTTAACAAGGTTTGTTGATGTTTATACCTTTTGATCAAGGGATGTCTAGACCCAATCAGGTCTTCTATGCACACTCTTGTAACTGGAAGAGAAAGTAAACGTTTACCAACTAAAGAAATGAGCAGGAGATAGTGGTGAGGGCTCTGAAGTGTTATCGTAGATATAGGTTGTGGGGCTTGAATTAATTATGGCTTCGATTTCTATGAAAACTATTTCTAGCTCATTCAAACTGAGACTAAAACGTCCAACTATTTTTCTTAACAAGTTTTGGTCATTCTAAAATGCTTCTCCCAGAAACCTCCCCGCCATGCTCCTTTTTCAACAATAAATTTCCATGGGTGTGTGTGTGTGTGTGATTATGGCAAAGCCTCGAGAGCTATCTGCCTAAAGGGAGGGATGCCTTTCGTGGAGGATTTTCTAAGGGAAACTGGTTCGTATACACGTTACACATGGGGAAAACCACGAAAACGCCCATGCAGCCAGCCCGTTCGCGGGATTCGAACCTCGGACCGAACTACCAGTGTTCAGCGACTTTACCGCTCGGCCGCTGGTGGGCAAATTTCCATGGGAAGAAAGCAAATTTTATACAGATGGATGATGAATACACTTTCAGATTTTTTCGAAACTTGAGATCAGCACACTTGATTGTCTTGGCATTGTGCGAATATATCGTTGGGCACAATCCACGATAAAAAAATAAACCTGCGGAATGCAAGCATAAAATTATCTAAGCTAATAGAAGTGACGAGTTCTAGACGTAACGCTTGAGTAGCACAAGTAAAACAAAAGCAGATAATGTTTAGCCTTGCTGTCGTTTGTGAAAAGGGCATAATCCAGCCCTGTTACAGAAAATGGATGTGATTGCAAATCACAATCAGGTGGTAAAAGACCGATTTCTTGTGTACCGGTACGCACCTTCTATCGTTTACACAAACGATACTTAATCAACGTGGATTTGAGGAGGCGTCCCTTTATGATCAAAAATTTTGCTTTAATTTTGGCTAAAGTAGTTTCAACTCCAGCATGAAGCAATTTAGTATGAGGTTCTAAGATTACTAGTTCACTATTTATATTTTTATAAGGTAACAGCCATGGATATTTTTCTTCGAGACTTAAGATCTGAGAATTGAAGTCTCCCTTTAAACATAGGAGACTATGGATACCCAGTTCTGGGTTAAGTGAATAAATTGAATATGTCTTTTCTAAAAGCTTTGAACAAGAAAGGTCTAAAATCTCTTTCGAAAAGTATTTTTGCTGTGTAACTTTCACCCAGTAGAGCTGAGCTCCCGAAATCTTAACAGAGCTTAATGGACCTTTGAATTTCCCTGAATTTCGTTTTATACTGTTTATAAACCACATAATATAAACTAATTCTGCACACCTTTAGCAGCCTGCTGAATTGAGTTAAATCTAGTAATGCCGAAGTTTTTACGACTTGAGCAGAGACGTTTGCTCCTTTGCTTCGTTCTGAATGGTCTCATCATTGGTGTTTTTCTGTTGATTTACGAGCTAAACACTTTCAGAATGAAAGAGCCAACTAGATCCCTGTAACCAAAGGGAACCGCCGCAAGATAAAAAGTCAGCAGGGTTTTCTTTCCCATTGCAGTGAAACCACCATTCCGGATCCGTGAGTGACTGAAACCTTGTCTGATACAAACGGCTTTCAGTTTCTGGTACATCCCTTTATCCAATAATTAGCTATTTTGTTATCACTCCAAAGAAACGTTTGAAAACAACTTCGTCAAATACTTAGGCAGATACTAAAGCAGCCATCAACTCCAAACGAGAAAGAGATATTGCCTTGAGTAGAGCTTTGCAGCGACCCTTCGCAGCGATGAAACTGGTGCAAATGTCATTTTCTGAATCAAGGTATCTAAAATATGCTAGTGCACCATACGCTTTAGGGCTAGCGTCAGCGAATACATGAAAACTAACATTAGATTTTTGACAACTATCAAAATATTTTCTCGGAAGAGAAAATTCCTCGAGCTCTTTCAATTCAGCTTTGACAATGAATCTACTTAGTTATTTCTAATGGAAGAGTATCATTCCAGCTCGAATTAGAAAAAAAGCTCGAATTAGAAAGGAAATATTGGCTTTATCACTCAGGATGCCATAATAAGTATCAAACTTATTTACAAATATTAATTTCTAATAAATTCATTATTTTAAAGATGTTATTTGCAATCATCAAGAATACGAATAAGTCAATGCTATCTGCTAGAGCACAATATGTAAAAAGCTGAAACTTTCAGAATCAAAATCATTTTAAAATGTAGTAAACCTCTGATGATGACTGCCTCTAACCAGTATTTCTGAGAACCTATGAAATCGAACGAAACGACACTGAAGGTTTTCTAAACTGCTTACTTCTGTAGTCTAAAATTGTCTAGAAATGTAGGGGGTTTTCTTGCAGAAGTTTCTGTGCACTTCTTGGGGGGGGGGGAGTGGAGTTTTTATTATCTATAAGAATCAGTTATACCCCAATAAATTTAACTAAAATATTGATTATTTTTAGGGAAGGCTATTAAGATACGTTTTTATATTTTTGAAATTTTGTCGAAAATTTTGAATACGAATTTTATAATTATTCTAAAAATAAAGTAGATATAAAAAATAAGTGAAATTAGTACAGATAAGTAATATGAAATTATGGCAAATGCATGTTAAAATTTATGGGTGACTGTGTGTTAAGTATAGTGTATGTTGAGGGAGTACGGTTCCTAAACAGAGGCCTGCAATTACTTCTGTATAGTTGTTCCTTTTACCCTCTTCATGTAAGATAATGTTGGAGGCTCTCATTTTATGAATGTGTGTAATTTTATTTTATATTATTATACTTTTTTTATTATTTAATGTATTAGTGCAGTTCTCAAAGGCCAGTTACCTTATGTAAGGAACGAGGGCTTTTCAAGTAACTGCCAAGGCACCCTGGGCCACCAGTGCACAAAACACACTGGTTAGCTCAAGAAGACAACCCTATTGATGGATATGTTTGTTTAGAAGTATTGTGAGGCCTTCCAGTTTGGTAAAATCAGGAATTGTAAATGAAAGATAATAACGGTGAAATGATAATTTCTGAAACTGTTACTCCTATTATAGTTATAGTGTTAAAGTATAATTTATCAGTATGAAAAGTAGTATCATAAATATTGTTACGTGCGAACGGGTTCGTTACGAAATGAATGCACAAGTCCGATGAAAAATGAACAAAAAAAAAATTATTATTATCACAAAATGCTTAAAGTCCCTCAGATATTTTTTCAGTTTTACAATATCTCACAGAAGTTATCTTCTAACTACTCAAACGTTCAAAAGAACTTAATTCAAAACAGCTACAGAAAGCTAATCCGCGAATTCGCTACAGTCAACAAGAGCAGTTTTCTAAATAACAACAAACTAAGTAACTACCACGAACTGAGAGGTTTTTCCTCCTTTTATAAGATTTTAAATTCGCGCGCGAGAATTTTCTAGTACTTTCTCGAAATCAAAAAGAGATATTTATTAAATGTTAAATGCACGCGCTCTTGTATTTTCGATTTTCCGGCTTAGCTTTCTTTTAATATTCGTCACGCGCTGCACTGCGCGGGAAATAAAACCATTTAATTTATAATTGAACTAACATAAGCTATTTAAATACCAAATCCGTAACACTGCCCCACTTCCCAAGGACTGCACGTCCCAGGCAGTACAATCCCTGGACAGGAAACCAAACTTACAACTATGGCATAAATGCGATAATAAGCATTACATTACAATAATAAACAACATGAACAATAAATGCAATAAATAAAGCAAATCAAATGCTATCAAATACAAATCAAATACTAAATACACATTTAGAAACAAAAGGACCATGGTCTTACACTACTATTTACAATTATTTACACTACGTACTATGGCCATAGTAATGAGCTTGTAGTGGCCTAGTTATTGCATGAGAAGTAATTATTTTTTATTTCATATATTTATTCATGTGTTTAATTATTTTATAAAATTAACTTTAATATTTTGTTAATATTCATATTTATATTTCTTTTATGCTGAATGGCAACAAGTAGTTTATTTATATTTAAATTTCTTTATGCTGAAGGGCAACTAGTTCTGATTCATGATTACTAGGTTTTGGTTTCAAAACGTTGCACGTAGCGTCACATTTCGATAGCTGAAAAATAAAATGCAATAAACTTACTGTTTGTTTATAATTCATGCTGTTCCTAATCATAAATTAATTTTAAACATTAGTAGCAAGGCCACATCGTGGTGAACCTGATTAATTTTCGAAATGTCAACAAATGACTCTTCTGAAACTGTTACGAAAGATACGATGCAATCACCAGAGCTTCATAAGGTGAGTGTAAAAATACCTCCTTTTTGGACTGATAAACCGAAAATATGTTTTTTTCGAGTCGAAGCTCAGTTCAAAATTAGTAATATCGTTTCAGAATATACGAAATTTAATTATTTAGTTTCACAGCTTGAACCTAAATTCGTCGAAAATATTTGGGACATTGCAACGAACGATAGTGCCACAAAATATTCGGATGCTAAAATTAGGTTATTACATTTATTCAAAGAAAGTGAAAATGTACGGATTAAAAGTTTGATTACTGGTATCGAGCTTGGAGACATGAAACCAAGCCAACTTTTGCAGAAGTTGAGATCACTTGCTACTACAGATGTTTCTGAAAATCTAATCAAAACTTTAGGGCTGGAGAAGCTACCTGACTCAATAAAAAATATATTATTATTTATTGATGAAGATGTAACCAAGTTAGCGTCTATGGCAGATAAAATTAGTGATATGAATTGGAAACCAGAAGTATTTAGTGCTAATGCTCCTTCCGTTCCCGCAAATGATTTGTTCCAAAGAATTACCTCTCTTGAACCAAAAATTGATCAAATAACCATTCGCTAAAGACGTAGGGACTCGGATTTACGTAATTCACATTCACAATCTCGAAGCCGATCTCGTAAACGATATGACCCTACTGGCAAATTTTTTTTTCTATCACTTTCGATTTGGAGCAAAATGTATTCGAGAGAAATGCCAGCCTCCGTGTGCCTGGGTAAAAAACGATTCCAAAAACCAGGAAAACTCGAATCTGCAGTAGGTTCAGCGGCAAACATTTCTGCAGAAAATATGAAGGATTGTCGCAAATTTCAAATAAGAAAGTGCAAATTTGACCGAAGATCAAATTTGCACTTTCTTATTGATAGCGGAGCTGACGTAAGCATAATACCTGCTACTTCACAGAACAAATGTAAAACTGAATACAAACTGTATGCAGCTAATGGCACAGATATTTTCCTTTATGGCATAAAAACACTAACTCTTGATTTGGGATTATGTCGTGATTTTCAGTTTCCATTCATAATTGCTGATGTCACAAAAGGTATTTTAGGAGCTGACTTTCTTCACAAATATAAATTGCTTATCGATGTAAATAAGAAAAAAAATAATTGATGGCGTAACACAGCTTTGTGTCCAGTGTGATGTCGCTGCTATTTCCAGTGATTGCTCAGTAACCACATTAAATAAATCCATAAAAATTTTCGATTTACTGTCGAAATATCCCGAAATTTCTAAACCTAACCTTTTTCCTACACAAATTAAACATGGTGTTACACATTTTATTACGACTGATGGTCAACCCGTTTATTCAAAGGCACGACAGCTCGATCCAAAACGCTTAGCTATAGCTAAAGAGGAATTTAAATTTATGCTTGACAATGGAATAATTCGTCCATCAAACTCCCAGTGGTCAAGCCTTGTTCTTACGAAAAAGGATGGTTCATATCGTCCTTGCGCGGACTACCGACGATTGAATGCGCAGACGATACCTGACCGATACCCAATTCCTCGCATTGAAGATTTTCATCATATTTTAAGAGGTACAAATATTTTTTTCTAAAACTTATTTATTCAAAGCATATTTTCAAATTCCCATTGCAGAAGACAAATGTAAAACAGCTATCATCACTCCTTTCGGTTTATACGAATTTAACGTAATGAGTTTCTGTTTAAAAAAATGCTCCTGCAACGTTCCAACGATTTATTCACGAAGTCTTTAGAGGATTAGAATTCGTTTTTCCCTATTTAGACAATATACTCATTGCATCCAGTACCCATGAAGAACACGAAAATCACCTTAAATTAGTTTTCGAAAGATTACATACATTTGGGTTAAGAATTAATGTTTCAAAATCTGTATTTGCTGTTCCACAAATCGAGTTTCTAGGCTACCTAATTACACCTAAGGGTTCCCGTCCTTTGCCAGAAAGACTTCAAGCTATTACTGACTACAAACGACCAGAAACAATTCATGAACTTAGAACCTTTCTTGGAATACTTAACTTTTATCGTCGTTATATAAAGGATGCAGCGAAGAATCAAGCATTGTTACATGCGTATCTTAAGGGAGCTAAAAAGAGGGACAAACGTAAAATCGAATGGACTGATGAAGCCGAAAAACAGTTTGAAAAGTGCAAGAATGACCCGGTGAACACGGCACTGTTGTCTTTTCCCAATTCTGAACTACCTCTGGCGTTATTTACAGATGCTTTCAGATACGGCGATTGGCTCAGTGTTGCAACAATATGAAAACTCCTCGTGGAAGCCAATAGCATTTTTTTCTAAAAAATTAAATGATACTCAGCAAAAATATAGCACCTATGATAGAGAACTATAAAGCATATATCTTTCAGTTATACACTTTAAGCATTATCTAGAAGGAAGAGTTTTTACAATTTATACAGATCACAAGCTCTTAATATTCGCCTTTCGTCAAAAACTTGACAAAGCAGCAGCTAGACAGGCTCGCCAACTTCAATACATCTCCCTGTTTTCTACTGATATCAAATATGTAAAAGGTGAGAATAATATTGTGGCGGATACATTATCTAGAGTTAATGAAATTTCATCGATAGATTATGATAAAATAGCTGATGAACAAACTCAAGATGAAGAACTGAAGAGTTTGCAAACCACTACTTCCTTGAATTTAAAGCAATGTTCTCTACCTTCGGGGAAATATTTGTTATGTGATACATCAACTAAACATATTCGACCGTATATTCCTGAGGCTTTCAGAAAACATGTCTTTCAGCGAAATCATGGTTTATCCCATCCAGGAATAAACTCGACTGTGAAATTAATGACATCAAATCGGCATACCAAAACAAAATTAGGTGAGTTTGAAGTACCACCAGGAAGATTTTCTGTCATCCATATTGATCTCATTGGACCACTTCCACCATCTAAAGGGAATATTTATTGTCTTACTTGCATAGATAGATTTTCGAATTGGATGGAAGCAATTGCTTTAGAAAATATTTCCGCTGAGAACGTCGCAAGAGCCTTTTATAACAACTGGATTGCGCGTTTCGGAACGCCAAGTAAACTCATTAGCGATCGTGGATCCCAATTTAAAAGTGATACATTACGAGCTTTGTCCAAAATCTGTGGCATCAATTTACAACACACTACTGCCTACCACCCCTCGTGTAATGGCAAAGTTGAGCGCCTTCATCGAACATTAAAAACAGCATTAAAAGCCCACAACAACATATCTTGGACGGACACATTACCAACAGTACTTTTGGGTTTGCATACTGCTATTCAAGAAGATACAAATCATTCTATTGCGCAAGTAGTTTATGGCCAGAGTCTCAGACTTCCTGGAGAGTTTTTCAGCGAACAGAGACATCATCGAAGACTTTTGCTAATAAACTCCAGAAGCAGATGGAAGTTGTTGGACCTAGATTAATTCGTAAAAATTTATCTGAACGGATATTTGTACATAAAGACTTTAAAACTTGTTCTTCAGCGAATGGATCGGGTAAAAAAACCTCTGGAACCTCCTTATGAAGGACCATTTCTTGTTATTGATCGCAAGGACAAATATTTTACTATTAGCATAAAAGGAAAACATGTTAATGTATCCCTGGATCGCTTGAAACCAGCATATATTTTAGCTGAGGAAAATTCCCAGTTGATACAACCTGACTACAGTAACTTGCAGAGACCGGATTCAAATTCAGATGTGAATCAAAAACAATCTCGCACAGGTAGAACTATACGTTTACCTGTTAGATTCCAGGACAGACTCTAAATTCTTCTGATATTGGTTAACAATGCAATGCTATTTACTACCTATTTCTCCATCTTCGTAACGTAACTTAGTTACTGGTGGGGGAGTAGTGTAGTGGCCTAGTTATTGCATGAGAAATAATTATTTTTTACTGTTGTTTATAATTCATGCTGTTCCTAATCATAAATTAATTTTAAACATTAGTAGCCAAGGCCACAAGCTAACCTGTCGTAATGAACGACTTTAGGCTTAGAGTTCGAAGACTTACGGATCCGAACCACGACGTCATTCAGCCTGTTTAGGACCATGTACAGACCATCCCAAGGTGACTGTAATTTAGGCTTGACTCCTTTTCGTCGAATCAGGTTCCACAACCACACCTTGTCTCCTTCCTTGAATCTATGTCCAGTAGCTCTCGTGTCGTATCTCGTCTTCACTTTCTCCGTCGCCAAGTTGACTCGCTTTCGTGCAGAACGGTGCATCACTTCAAACCGGGCCTGGACAACTTGGATGTGTTTCTCAGGCGATGAAGGCGCATCCGTATGGCGATCAAACAGGCGGTCACAAGGCAGACGAAGGTCTCGACCGAAGAGCATCTGGGATGGAGAATAGCCGGTAGTCTGATGTTTCTCTCCGACCCTAGTATGATTTCGGCAGCTTTCTGAGTAGGGTCATTCACATGAGACGTCGGCGTTTCCAAGCGATGATCCCTTTTGAAGATGGATCGTCATGTCCTCAGGTGCTGAGAACAGCTTATTGTTTTTGAAGTCTAAGGAAAAATTATATTTCCTTAAAAAGTCCAATCCGAGTATACATGGATCTGTAATATCCGCCACATATGCCGCCTGATGGTAGGCGGCACTTCCAAACGTGATGTTCAGGTTTAACTTCCCAACTACCCAACTATCACCAGACGCAGTCTGAAGGGTAACACAGGAGGGCGTCCAAATAAGTTTATCTTTAAACTGTTGAGTTAACTCTCCGAATGATGGTAACATTAGCTCCTGTGTCAATGATCATATTGCAAGGAACTCCATCGATATGCCCGTTGATGGATAGTCCGTTACTGTTGCCACTCACTGTAGAAATCTTGAGCGCTTTGAAACAAGGTTTTTCATTATCTGGCAACCGCCGTTCCTTAACCATTTGAAAGGCACCGATATATACTATATACCGGTTGTTTGTCAATTTTTTAACCTCCAAAAAAAATGCTAATTTTCTACACCAAAAGCTATAATCGTAAGTGTCTAGTATTTTCTTTCGATTCTAAATGGCAATATCACCCTATGAATGCTCAATATTTTACAGTTATGAAATTAATATACCTCGTTCCATGGTATCATGTTGAAAGATTGATAAATTCTATTGGAGGGAAAGAAAAAATTCAAAATCTGCAAATATATGACGTACACATGCTGAATCTTATATATTTACTTCATTTCAGTCAGAAGTGATAATTAACAGAAGATTATTTATACGATTTTAAAACCGGTATATAATATATACCGGCGCCCACACTGAGGGTACCACGCCAATAGATGGCAGCACCAGTCTTCTCCTTTTCTACTCTGTGACTTGACAGAATTTCTTTATTATTATAACAGTTTATGATGTAATAATTTTTCATGATTAACTTATAAGTCGTTTAGGATTAAATGTTATGTTCATGGAGGAATGGGGAATTTACTGACTCTGCGCTAGGACTGAATACAAGTATATTAGTTTCATTTTATTCTTTGTGTACTCAGCTCAAGTTTCATTCGTCTGTGTTTAGCTAAAATTTTTATTTCAGCACTTATCCCTTTCCCAAGAGAAAGACTCATCGATTTCAAAATTGCCGTCTGGGGTCAAAACTTTACACAATTGTGGAGATTAAACGTGGCATGCTAGCCCCAAAAGACACCTGTTGTGAAGTTGAACCTCTACCTGATTATTATCTTTATTTTGATGTAATTTAGTAAATCGCGATTGGCAACAGTTGAGTTTTTACATCTACGTTTTCGAGTTTGTTCTATTGTTTACTTTCGTTTTTAAGTAATGAGAATAATGACCTTTTGAGATGTTTTTCATGAGTATTTAAAAACTGATGAGTACTATTTTATGCCATTTATGTTCTGAGTATTGCTTTGAGGTGTCAAAGCTAAAACTAACACTTAATTAGACTTGTAAATAGAATTGTAATATTAAACTGTTTGTGTTGTGACGAGATGTCTTTCATTGGATAATTGATTGTATACTCATTTTCCATCATAATTCTTCTGATATAAGGTAAAACGGGAAAACTGTTGCTTCCTGTTTTCCAAAATCCTAGAATGTAAGAAAATGAAAAGAGTTGATTGACAACCAATTTGTCATTCGGGAGTCACGCCTTCTTCCCTTTGTGAAGTGTGATAAGATCACACAAAGGGAAAGCTCACTTAAAATGGAAATGTACTTAAGGTCCATCTCATAGTGTAATCACAAAAACTGGTGGTTTGAAAGCATGCTTTTATTCTTTAGGGAAATTCTTTTTAATTCTTTGTTAATTTCAGATGAAAGACTAGAGAACACAAGAGAAATTTGCGCTCTGGTTGATACAAATAGGTTGTTTCGGAAATAAATTTTCACAGTTGGTGAAAGGAGGAAAAATATTTCTAAGCCTTGTTTTAGATGCAAACTAAAATTTATCCAAAAGTTGAAAAGCATCCCCTATGATGCCAAATGGGATGAAAATCAGAATAAGAGCTTTGAGGTGTATCAAATAATACAATTGTTTAACGGCGTTTCTTCCTGAACAAAAAGATATATTACAACCTATATTTACAAAAAATAAAAAAGGGACCCTTACGGTCCTCCGTCATCTAAAGTGTGTGTGCGTGGAGGGGGGGGGCAATTCTTCGTATCATAGTATGAAGCATGGTTTTTTTCACATATTATCTAAAGCATAAAATACAACTTAAAAAATGCAACATACTTTCTCAGCTGAGTCGGTCATAGTGCTTCATTTTTCAATTTTTTTTAATTTTCGGCTGAGTTACATCTGCTTGTAATATTATACTAGTTCAGTTACAGCATGATACGATTTACACAGTGTTATATTTGCTACATTTTTTCCATAAAATAATATTGAATTTAAATCAAGTTGAAAAGCTTTTTACCCATATTTTACATAAGTATGTTTAGCTGGGTTGCATCATCAAAGTGCATAAAAACATAAATTTTATTTTTAAAATTTTAAATTTCTGCCGAAATTTAAAAAAATTTTGTCTTTAGACTTACATAACTATATTCAAGCACTCATCACTACAGACGCACATCAAAAGTACCCAAAATTAATTTAAAAAACAAAGATTAACAGTTGGCAACTACCTGGAAAAAAATGTCCTAGAGGGGTGCCGGTATAAAATATATACCGGCTCTCAAAATTCAGGATTTCGCTCTAGATTAAGTCTCAATTTTGTGTCCTTAGGGTCCATAAGTTATAAATTTTACCACAGTTTAAATTATTTTATATACCGCCCCTCAAAGGGTTAAAGGATGACTGCATGAAGCAATTTCCCGTCTCCTGATTTCAGAAATGTTCCTCTTTTTCACTTAAATTACTTTGCTTGGAATATATGTTAAGGGAAAACTGTTATGCAATGAAAATTTAGAAAATGTTCAGAATTTTGATTTAAGTTAAATTATTTAAATATTAATATGAGTGGAAAAATAAATTGTATTTATTATTAGGTGCCAAGCGAATACAATTAATATGGCTTATTATTATTTATTTTCTATATTTTGAACTGAAATTTCATCATTAAATCTTGTAATATAGTTTAGTTCAGCATAGTTTTTTTTTCTCGTAAACTAATTCTGTAAATTGAACTGTCATTTCAAGTTAAAAAAAAAAGTTAATTGTTTTCCATGGTTGAGGTAATGCTCATTCTCTTAATAAATATTGCATTGCTCATATTTTAAATTGCAAGTCTAATTTTTCTTTTAAGGTTATGCAGTTGTGTATAATGTAATTAGACAGATGCTTATTTTTTTTCTTAAAATGTGCTTGAAAAGTGCTTATAGGTGCTTATTTTATTAACCAGAATTTGGCTACGAACCCTGGTACTACTGTAAGGATCTTAAGTTTTACTAACGTTTATTTTATTTTAAATCTTTACTATCACTTCTTATTTTCTACTTCCGGCCAGAATTAAAAGCTTTAAATTATTTATGCAAATTTGTCTTGCGAACGCCAAGTACTTAAGTTGTGGCTTTTTGCCAAGCAAGAGAGAGGAAGGAGTTAGTAGAAGCAGGCCGCTTGCCTTAGCAGTTTTATTCGGTTGCTGGTTGCCTTCAAGGCCAGAGGTTTAATCCTCTTGATAATTTTAAACGTATCGTAGTGTTAACAGTTCTCTGTACTACATACGGCCTTTCTGTTAATATACGGCCAATCTTCGAGTAGACACTTGTTTATTAATCCAAAGTTAGTTTAGTTAGAATTTAGTTAATATTTTTTTATTCTTACGTTCAGACCACAAGTGGTTGGTCTCTGTATTCCGAAGTCCGGAAATCTTTGTAAAGAGAGAAAAATAAAGGGTTTTGTATACCCTTCTTGTGTATCTTGTCTACTTCCCACATTTATTGAACATAGCTTTAGTAAGCTCCCTGTTCCGAGTCAGGTCATTGAATGTTCCCCAAGCAAGTAAGGAGGAACACTGAACCTGATAGTGGCGCCCGACGAAGAAGAATAACCATGGCCGAGTTTCAAGAAGAACCTGTGCTGCCTGCACAAGCGGCTCAGAATCCAGAAATGCCAGCTGCCGCCCTGGAAGGATTTGGTTACATCGTCCAGACCATGCGCGCATCGATGAAACCAGAAGCAACATTTAATGGAAACTCACCGGTAACCAGTGTTTTGGAAAAATTGGATGACCACTTCATGCTCTACCCCGTGCACGAGTTTCAAAAAGTTACCTTAGCTACCAGCGCTTTGAGGAGCCAAGCGCTTAACTGGTTCAAATGTATAGGCAGAAGTCTATTGGGTCAAGCAGGAAGTCTCACCTATACTTACGAAAATTTCAAGACTGCCCTAGTAAAAGCCTTCCCTGTCGTAAGGGATCGTGCAAAATTGGAAACGGAACTTTACAACATATATCAGCAACGAATCGAAAATCTTTCCACCTTTATTTTAAGAAAAATTCATGTCTTCAAACTCTTGTATGGAAACCGTCCGGATCCTGAGATAATTCAAGTGATTTTGTCGAGGTTACTTCCCCAAGTACAAGACTTTATTGAATTAAGGAATCCGACTACACTGGAAAAGTTATTTGAGCTAGCAACCCAGTTTGAAAGTAGAAGAACGGCGGACATTGAAAGAAGATGCCAATATGAGCAACGAAACCAATTTGGTGCGCCAAGACCACAGCAAAGTCAAGCACACGGCTACGGAAGCAAAGCGAATCAGTGGGTAAGAAAACCCGGGCATCCAAAAACAGCCGGTGAACGTCGACAGTTCAATAGCAATCCAGGAAAAAAGTCTGAAGGGCAGTGGGAAAAGAAGGAAAGCATGGAAAGGGGAAAACAAGATTTAAACTAAAACGGATTTCTGCTGACGGGAGGGTGCGGAAATCCGAAGGCCAAGAAAACCCCTCTTCCTTTAAGTTAAATACAGTGATGGTCAAAAATTTGACTCTTCCAAAGATTGAAGTGTTGGTGAATAACATCCCAGCCACCGCACTCCTGGATACAGGCGCGCAGTGTTCCTGTGTGGCAGAAGATTTTTTTAGGAAGTATTTCCGTAAATACCGCATATATAATTCGGATAATACGACAGTGTTAGCTGCGCAGGGAGAAAGATGCAAGTGTATAGGTAAATTACCGCTATACGTTCGTATCAAGGACGAACAAGTAAAGATTATGTTTTTTATAGTAAAGAATCTGCAAGCACATATCATCTTAGGTATACATTTTCTTTCAGAGGCAGAAGCAAAACTGGATTTTAACGAAGCGTCCCTTAAGCTGACGATGAAACCAGTTCGAGAAGGGAAAACAGAACCACCATTGTTAAACCTTGACCACCTGCCTAAGGAAGAGCAACAAAAAATCCGACAAGTGGTAAGTGAATTTGCTTCGTTATTTAGTGATATTCCAGTATTTACTCAAGTTACTAACCATAGTATCGACACCGGAGATTCACTGCCAGTTCGCCACAAACCATACCGGTATGATAAGAATAAAGAAAAAATTATAGAGTGGCACATTAGAGATATGTTACGTAAAAATATCATAACGCCTATCTCAAGTAGTTATGCTAGCCCGGTGGTTTTAGGTAAGAAAAACAATGACTATCCAGTAACACATCCAAAAAGGTGGCGTTTTGCGATTGACTATCGTAAATTAAACTCCATGATTAAATATCCGGTATATCTGTTACCTATTATCTGTTACTATTTGAAGAAATTCTAAGAACATAACGTCTACCAAATACATGACGACTTTAGACTTAACGACTGGTTATTTTCAAGTAGGGGTTAGACCAGAAGACGTGCCTAAGACTGCTTTTATAACCAAGTCTGGCACTTATGCATTCCTGCGTATGCCGTTTGGCCTTTCAGAGGCACCGGCAACATTTCAGCGATGTATGGACATTGTGCTAAGGACTGTTCTTGGAAAGCACACATTTATCTATTTAGACGATATCATTATTACTAGTGATAATCTGGACCAACATGTACAGGATTTAAGACAGGTGTTTTCATTATTAAATGAAGCCGGTCTAAAAGTTAATGTCGAAAAGTGTCAATTTGCAGCCCCTGAATTAAAATACTTAGGTTACAAAATATCTCAGAAAGGAATCGAGACAGACGAATCAAAAATAATCGCTGTGCAAAAGTATCCGCCGCCAAATACGGCGAAGAAGCTCTCTTCTTTTTTAGGACTTTGTTCATATTATAGGTCCTTTATAAAAGATTTTGCAGCTATTGCTGAACTATTGTTAAAATTAAAAAGGGAAAAGGCAAGATTCTCGTGGACGGCCGAAGCCAATAGTGCTTTCGAAAAATTAAAGCAAGCATTAACGCAAGCCCCTGTTTTGAAATTTCCTGAAAATGATGAGAATTTAGAAATTTCAGCGGATGCTTCGGATTATGCGGTAGGAACGGTACTTTCGCAAAATCAGCAGCCCGTGGCATTTTTTAGTAGAACTTTAAATCAAACACAAAGAAATTATTCCGCGACTGAGAGAGAGGCACTTGCAGTTCTGTTAGCAGTGCAAAAGTTCCGAGTCTATTTTGGAAGGGCGCCAATAACAGTGTATTCTGATCATGTGGCGGTAACTAGATTGTACTCAGGGAAAAACTTATCCCCAAGGTTAATAAGATGGGCACTCAAGTTACAAGAGTATAATCTGGTAATTAAGCACACCCCCGGAAAGGAAAATATCGTAGCAGATGCCCTATCCAGAATAAAAATAGATGAAGAATGTAATACTGTAAAGGTGGCAATGCTGACAGCATGTACGATACATTCCCGAGAAACTTTAATAACCGAAGTGGGTAAGGATCCTGAATTTAAAAATATTTATGATTATTTAAAGGATCCTGAAAATTTTAGCCACCAAGATATTGTGGCGATAAGAAATAGGGCGGCCCATTACGAACTAATAGATGGTCTATTATTTTATACAAAAACTACAAATTCCAACAACGAATTTCGACCTGTTATCCCAGCTAGTCTTAGATTAAATATCTTGCATGAGCTCCATAACAGTCCTTTAGCTTCTCATGCTGGTATTCGAAAAACTATCCAACGCGTACGCGAGGCAGTCTATTTTCCTGAACTGCAAAAGTTAACAAGGAAGTATGTCCATTCCTGCCCAATATGTCAAGCAGTTAATTATATTAATTTTCGCCCGGCCGGGTTTCTAAATAGTATTAAATCCGAATTTCCAAATGAAATAATAAGCATCGATTTATTGGGCCCTTTCCCAAAAAGTCAGTTAAATAAAAGTCGGCATCTCCTTGTTATGGTTGATCATTTTAGTAAGTGGACCGAAATTGTTCCCTTAAAACGAGCCTCCGCGAAATTAATTACTGATTCTATTTTAAATAAATATATTTTAAAATACGGGGAGCCCCTAAAAGTTATATCGGATAATGGTCCTCAATTTGTAAGTAATATATTTGAAGACATGTGCCAAAAACTGGGCATACGTCATTTAAAAATGGTCCCGTATCGGCCGCAATCAAATATAGCGGAACGGGTCAATAGAAATATAGTGAAAATTATCCGTAGTTATGTTAAAAAGTTTCATAAAAGCTGGGATAACTATGTCAATGAATTAGCTTTCGCCCTTAGGACCGCAAAACATGATACAACGGGCAAAACTCCTGCTGAGTTATTTTTAGGCAGAAAGATTATAACGTCGTTAGATAAATTATTTTATGTTCAACAAAGAGCCCCAGAATTTAAAATGGGTGATATAGAAAAATTAATTAAAGAAGCAAAAAAGAACACTGAAGTAGCACAAAGAAAACAGAAGCTCTATTATGATATGAAACGACGGGGAGTAACTTATAAAGTAGGAGATGAAGTATTAAAAATTAAGCATTCACTTTCTTCAGCACCAGAAGATAAAACCGCCAAATTTTTTCCACGATTTGCAGGACCATATGTCATAGAAAAAATAACTCACGCTGTAGTGGTGTAACTTATAAAGTAGGAGATGAAGTATTAAAAATTAAGCATTCACTTTCTTCAGCACCAGAAGATAAAACCGCCAAATTTTTTCCACGATTTGCAGGACCATATGTCATAGAAAAAATAACTCATGCTGTAGTGGTGTTAAAAGCCAGGAATGGTGAAACATGCTCCGCAAACACTGACCAGATAAAACCCTACTATGACCGTAATAAAATGCAAATATTTAAAGATCTTTTGCAGGATCCGGCACGGCAGGCACAAGCTCCAGAGGTGGAACAACGACAAGCACAAGGACAAGCCATTAGGAGGCAGGAGCAATTGAAAAGAAAGTTTCCCCGTTGGAAAATTGAAGGTAACAAGAAAAAGAAGCCGTTCCACCGACCAGAAAAGAGATCGCACGACCACCCCCAGAATGAAGAAGGGAGAAGTACGACGAATGCAAAGAGAGCCAGGAGAAATAACGGCAACTATAACCCGGCTCCCAAACGGAAGATCTACCCATCGAACAGGACTCTACGTGGCAAATGTCGACGAATTGCGGAAGGAACACCAGCGGCGGAGGCAAAGATACAAGGAAAATTTGAACGGCCAGCAACGCGATCCAAGCAGGAACGAGAGAGAAGTGTCCCGGTTCCGCCAAGACCAGCTGCCATCAAACGGCCAAGACCACAGGCAGAGGCGAAAAAGAAGGTCTTCAAGGGTGACCGAACTGGAGGGAAAAGAAAATTCATAGAGGAAGGAACTGAAGGGCGAGCCCGCACAAGAAGGAAGATAAACCAAACGCTAATCTTTGCTACCTTCCAGGACTGGGCAGAAAAAAGAATGTCCGAATATCACAAAGATACGTAAAATTTTATGTTACTTTGCAACCTTAAGTTAATCTTTCATTCTTACTGCAAGTGGCAGAATTCAAGACGTTTTACCTCATGTGAGGTCTACCTTTATCGCCAAAAAGGCGAGAAATGAGTTGTTACCTATTTTGGTATTATGTTTTTCAATTACTCGCGAGTAAAACTAAAGTTGATGTATAATAGGAATGTGTAAATACTTGAATATTGTAAAAGTTATTGTATAAAATTTTATTTAAAAAGATTCTGGCAAGAAAAAAGTTTTAGTCTGAAAGACTTTTGAAATGTAGTGTTTCAATGTAGAAGAATTGACACTTGCTTGGAAAAGAATAGAAGTTAACAATGTACTACTAATGTATGTTTTAAAATGCGTAAAATTAACGACATGTTAATATGTCCTTATATACAATGTGAACTGTTATTTTAAACGTTAAGAAATACTGTGATAAGTTACTTTGTTAAAAGTGAAAGTAATGCCAAAAATTTTAACTTATTCGTGTGACTGTAAAAAGAGCAAATTATTGTGAATATGTGTTAAAGGTTGAATGAATGTAGTTAGGCTCTCTGACGCTACACTTCAGAGTTAGCCACTTTCAGAATAGTACCTCAGGGTTTAGAGATGAATATAAGGTGTGTTATGAGGTCTTGTTATGTTGAATTTTAACACGTTAGTGTTTTGATTGCAGGCGGTAGTGTTGAACACTTGTACATAAACACATTCGTGTTTGGTGTTTTCTTTTACAACACATGTCAGAGAGCACGGGGAGAGATAATTAAATAAAGTCATGAATGAAATAAGAATGTTAAGAGAAATATAAATATTCATGTTACTTGCCATTTAATTGTGTAACATTTCATTAAACTAGTTTTCTGGAAGGAACCAGATTTCAACTAAAAGCTCCTGTTTAGATGCAGTACAGATGAAAAGTAATTGTCCATGGAGTTGATAATGTAAAAACGGATTTTTTTTTTTTTTAAATTTCTAGTTTCTAGTGAGAAATGTTTGTAAAAGATTGGCCTCGCGTTAGATTCTAGAGATAAAAGTTTTCAACAAGGTCGTTTTAGACCTCAGTTTCAAACTAATTAACTCTGGCGGAAGTATGTAAGGATCTTAAGTTTTACTAACGTTTATTTTATTTTAAATCTTTACTATCACTTCTTATTTTCTACTTCCGGCCAGAATTAAAAGCTTTAACTTATTTATGCAAATTTGAAAGAGAAAAATAAAGGGTTTTGTATACCCTTCCTGTGTATCTTGTCTACTTCCCACATTTATTGAACATAGCTTTAGTAAGCTCCCTGTTCCGAGTCAGGTCATTGAATGTTCCCCAAGCAAGTAAGGAGGAACACTGAACATGATACTACATGTCTGGAGAGTCCAAGGAGGCCGCACGTCGCCTGCTTGCATTCGTTAACAGCATAGGGTCCTGCACCTGGTGTGATGGTTTGGATACAAGACATGCGCATCTCTACTTCACATTAACAGTAATTTGAATGCAGATGGGTACATTTCTGACATCTTATGTCCAGTGGTTGTATCATATCTTCAAGGCCCCCAAATACAATATTCCAAAAAGATAATGCAAGACCGCATGTGGCACGTCGTTTTCTGATGTTGCTCGATACACAGGGTATTCGATTGCTGCCCTCGCTACCATGGTCTCCAGATCTGTCACCCACTGGAAATATTTGGTCATGGACTATGACAGACTGGCCCACCACCCGTTTCCAGCCAGTGGCGTAGCAAGCATAACTGGCGCCCGGGGCAAAATACCTTTTTGGCGCCTCCCACACAAAAAACTTTCAGTATATAATGTATAGAATATATTTGTAATAAGAAAATAATGCGAATAATAATAAAATGCTGAATCTGCTAAAATGCTAAAAAATATATTAAGAATAGTTACTACCTAACTACACTAGCCTTGGATTCGGAAATTCATCTGTGTCGGCGAAAAAAATCAGACATACGATGATCTAGAATTAGTTAAAAAGGTGTTATTTATTTTACATAAGTGTTTTTAAACAATTAAAAGTTTAATATACATTATAGATAAATTGATATGTGGCAACTTGCCTACTACAACTCAACTCTGCGAGTCTGGTAACCCATAGCAACCAAAGGCAAAATAATATTTATTCTATTCAATTGTTATAATTATTTAACGATCTGTCTCAAAACATTCTACTGCTATAATTGGTGACCCAGGGTTCATAGCCACATTCTAGTTAAAAAAATAAGCACCTATAAGCACTTTTCAAGCACATTTTAAGAAAAAAATAAGCACCTGTCTAATTACATTATACACAACTGCATAACCTTAAAAATTAGACTCGTAATTTAAAATATGAGAAATGCAGTATTTATTAAGAGAGAATAAGCATTACCTCGACCATGGAAAATAATTATTTTTTTTTAATTTTAAATAACACTTCAATTTACAGAACTAGTTTACAATGTGAGGAAAAAAAAAAACTATGCAGAACTAAACTATATTACAAGATTTAATGATGAAATTTCAGTTCAAAATAGAGGAAATAAATAATAATAAGGCATATTTATTCTATTCGCTTGGAACTTAATAATAATACAATTTAATTTTCCACTCATATTGATATTTAACTAATTTAAATCTAAATTCTGAACATTTTCTAAATTTTCATCGTATATCAGTTTTCCTTAACAGATATTGCAAGCAAAGTAATTTAAGTAAAAAAGAGGAACATTTCTGAAATCAGAAGACAGAAATTTGCTTCATGCAGTCATCCTTTAACAGTAAAAGCTTAACTACCCGCATACTTGAAAATTGGCGAATATTCGGACAGTCGAGCGGAACTTGAAAAAGAGGAGCGGAGGGAGAGATAGACTGTAGACGTTCTTTAGATTTTTCCCGCTAAATAAATGCTTTTGACATTTCGATATGTGCATCATATAAAAACAAACCAACGGAACAGAAAAATATTCTGCTTTGCAAACACAGAAAACTCTTTTAAGTGTTCATAAACAAATCTCGGACCGAACATCAAAATTAATTATCTGTGCAAAATATCTCAAACGTTATTGCGCAATACGTGCGCCGTAATTCTTCCCTACAAGATATTACGCAATGGGATTCAACAGCTGCCGGTATTGGGAGAATAAAGAACTAAATAAAGGAAAAGAAAGAGACTTACCAATCTGGGGTGTTTTTCATTCTAATTTTCAACAGACTGCATTAAATTTCCGGAATAGAATCATTCTTCGCTTGGGTTGGTAGACCGCAGAACTTTTAGTCCTATTCAATCCAGATTGGAAAGTGTCAAAATAAAAAAAAAAAAAAAAAGTCCGTTGCTTGTTTTGCAGCGAACTGTAACAGTTTCAATATTCGAGATTTTGCGGAGAAAGGGGAGAACCTCCCAACCTTTGTACTGTATAATGTATGGGACAAAAAAATGAAATTATTTTGACTATTCGATTACTTTCCCTTTATTTAAGCCATTCCGAATATTATTCCTTAGAAACCTAATCTGTGTTAAAACACAACCATTTTTGGAAGTTTACTATACTTCAGCAGTTACTGCAACTATGTTATTCTAACGCGGTAATTTTTATATTACTAAGCCATTCCGAATATTATTCCTTAGAAACCTAATCTGTGTTAAAACACAACCATTTTTGGAAGTTTAATATAATTCAGCAGTTACTGCAACTATGTTATTATAAACATTCATAATATACTCATAATATAAGCATAACGATCATAATAAACACGAATATGAACTGACCAAGCGGAACGAGAATGCAAATTTTTAAAATCTTGATAAAAATTCAAACGCGTGTAGTATTTGGGTGGGAAGAAAAGAATGCCGAATGTAGCGGAATTTTCTACTGCTTTCGCAATTCTTTGACCAACAGAACGACGGGCACCTGTCTGTATTCTCCGCGCATAGCAAAGGTTATGTTAATGCAGAGAAACGGGGAAAAGCTATTTCCGGGAGTATGATTCACCATCTGACATTCCATATTAGGAAGAAAAGTTGTTTATTTAGTTTCGGCTTTGGTACGGGGAAAAATTAAGCGTTCATTAAAAAAAAAGCACTAAAAGCAAAAAATAAGCACTAAAAACAAAAAAATAATGGCTTTAAAGAAAAAGTAAGCACCTATGAGGGCCTTTATATTTTATTTTCAAATATAAGGACTTATAAGCACTTATAAGGACCGCTACGAACCCTGTGACCCGTATTTATCACGAATAGCAACCTTCAATGTTGCACGAATGTGGAGTTTATATGTCAAAATTCTGAGCACTAGTAAGTTATCCAGTGTGATGAGATGCAAGTAAGACATTTCACCTGTGATTTCAAGCGTTGTGCCGCATTCCGGTGAGTCAACATATTTTTGTCATAATTTCAGCGGATCTCTATCGGTATTGTCTGCTGCATTTGAGCCGCCAATTTCTCTGATTTCAAGTACCAAGAAACAGTGTCACTATATACATATTGATTATTCTTCTATACATATTATTACTGTGCATATTTGATTGATCTAAAGTGGTTGGCAACGATGCTGCTTCACAATTGGCGCGAGTGGCAGTTAAGCCACCGCCTTTTTGTCGCCGAGACTCATCGTTATGGTTCGCTCAGTTGGATGCGTAGTTTAAATTGAGTCGCATTACTGCCGACGAAACTCAATTTTATACAGCGATCGCCGCGTTAGAATCAGAGGTACTGCAATCAGCTCGTGAAATAATTTTGAATCCGGCGACGGACAAACACAAATCTTTAAAAAAATTAATTTCTGTTTATGAAAAATCCGAGACAGTTAAAATCAAGCAGCTATTGCACGATTTACAGTTGGGTGATATAAAGCCTTCTCAATTGCTGTCTAAAATATCAGACTTATCCCACGGTAACCTAACGGATAATATTCTTAAAACAATATGGATGAATAGACTCCTATCTAACATGCAGACCATTATAGCGGCCAGTAGCGAGCCACTTAAAAATCTAACGAGCTGGCCATTCCTGCGCAAATACACGCAGTGCAGGCTCCTGGTCCAGGTATTGTGGCGTTACAGGCTCAAATTAATGATTTGTCCAAAGAGGTTGCTCAGTAGCCATCCAAGCTGAACCTTTCCAGCGCAACCGCTTCACATCACGTGCTCGAAATACACGTCGTAGCCCCCTGAGGAAACGTTATGAAAGCCCTCCTCCGGGTATTTGTTTTTTACCACCACAAATTTGGAAACAAGGCAAACAAATGCCACCCACCGTGACCAGGGAAACGAGAAGGGCCGTTGCTCGAAGTCGTGAATGACAGCGGCCGGAATTTCGCACGCCTTTTCGTCATCGAAAAGAATTCGGGCTTAAGATTTCTTGTAGACACAGAGCCATATTTTTCACATGAGGTTTCTTTAGAAGCCATTAAATCATATTTAATAGTCTGCACTGCATCTAGGGAATCAATCTTAAGAGAGGTTCTATAGTCAGTGACAAGTGTATCCATTAAGTTGAATGCACTTTCCACTAATGGGCTATGGAAGCAGCTAAGGCAGGCTTTGACCAATTTAGCCAATGTAGGATACTTATAATCATTTGTGAAATCATCTTTTAAATTAAAAACTTTAGACCAATATTTATCAATTGTACACTTGACTTAATTTCCACTTTCATCAGATGTGTAGAGCATTTCTTTGGTGATATCAATATCACTCTGGTATAAATTTTCTCTTTTACTGCAGCTTTTCATATCAAAATAGATGTCATCAAACAAATCTTCTAAGTATCTATCAAAACATGAAGCAATTTTTTTTGCACAGTTATTAGCTGTGTGACATGTGTCACCATCAATATCTAATAAGTGGGGTGCTTTGTTTGATCGTAGTCTGGTTTCAACACCCTTTTTTTTTCCACGCATGGTGTTACATGAGTCCATTAATACACTAGTTAAGTTTGGCCATAGAATATTATTATCTTCAATAGTATTAACAACTGCTTTAAAAACAGCTTCTGAATTGCAAGATTTCATCTTTAGAGATGCAAAATGATGAACTACAACTTCATTTTGATTGTCGTCATAAAACTGCACCAATATTGCCAGTATACTTTCTTGAGCATTGCTAGTACTTTCATCCAAATTTAGAGAAAATGGAGTCTCCTTTAAAGTTTTAAATGATATTTTCCTTAATAGTTTTTGCGAGCCCATATTTCATCTTATCGAGTTTAGTGCCGTCTGATCACGTCTCAACTGTTTGCAGAGTTCAATTAAATTGGGAGCTACATTGAAAGAAAGAGAATTATCGGCGATAAACGAAGTTATTAATACCTCTTGGCGTGCTTTTCTTGTCACTATATCCAATGGCCGAGCATCAGTCTCCAGTAAGTCATCAGTATTTTTTGAATTAGCGTAATTACTTAAAGTCATTGAATGTCTAATGCACTTTGAATATTTTATGTGCGTCACAGTTTTAGAATGATTTGTGAAAGCCTTGAATCCTTCCCCACCATACTTCAGCAGTGAGTTACAAAAAACACAAAATGCTTGTCCAGCAACATTTATTTTCTTGCACAATGTGCCGATGGTATCCCCATTACCATCTCTCCGTTCAATCCAATTCCACCTAAATGCATTCCGGACACCTTCTTCTAATTGTATAATATCACTATTTATATCGAGAAATTTCATAGTGAAATTCTCATGCGTACATAAATAAATATTTCAATAAACGAAAAATTTACACGTGCATCAATAAATGAAACGAAAATTTTACACAGCGGAGAAAAAAAAGTTGAGAAGCGATCAATGACAAATAGCTAATACGGCGAAAAATCCCCCCTTCTCTACTTATTGGCGTCACGCCAGGAGAGATAAGAACTTTGAACCCAGAGTCACGTGATCCCACATCTGGTCGAACGAAGTCTCTCCCTTTTTTTCTGCCGCGATTACTTGCCGAAAAGAATCCAGAAGAGAACGTCCGAGAACCGGGCAGCGTATTTCCAAACCCTACCCCACTTTTCGAATTTTTGACGTCGTGGACAAATCGACTAGTTTCGCCTGGATGGTAATTCTTGAGCATGCGCTGAAGGGCGAGAAGTAACATAAACAGAACTTTGGCTTCAACTTGTAAACAATATTAAGTATATTGTGTGAAAGTGCATTCGTTTATGCAATTGCATAATTTTACTGTTTCTGTAATAAGAAAACTTCATTCAGATGAAATTTATTTTAATATTATTATTATCTGGTTATATGATTATACGAAATGCTGAATACTCTAGATACTATCGTAATCTTCGCATATCCATTCCACATTGTATTTTTGCTTTATCATTGTAAAATGTATTGTATTATAAAGATTAAAGCAAAGCAAATTACTTTGTTAGAAATGTGAATGTTCTAACTGATTTTTCTTTTTTATCACTTATTATTTATTTCCGCTTTGAAAACACATTCATATTTGACAAATAATTATCTCCGCTGAAAATTTTTTGATTGTTAAAAAACTATATTTGTCAGTAATGTAATAAAAACTCACTAATCTACTGCTTCATAGATCAATATAACAACGAATTCAAAATGTTTTAAAAAAATTTCTTTAATCTTTAGTTTCTGGTAGATGAAACTAATGTCACAGAGAAAAATATTTCAATAAAAAAAGTTCTCCGTGTTAATTCAATAGCAAAATTATTTCTATTTCAGTGAGAAATACACTTTCAATGCTTATATAACAGAAAAATGTAACATAAGCATTTTAGAAGTTTTAAATATAAGCTAAAAGTTTACTGTACAATTTTATGTAAGAAACGTAATAATTTACTTTAATTCATTTTAAATTGGCATATTCCTTTCCAATAGATAACTAAAATTTTTGGCAAGTTAGAGACTTAACTTGAACACACAGTATTCTGTCACTTAAAATATCAATTAATTGTGCTTTTTCATTTAGAGATACATTGGAATTGAAAATACCAAAGGCAAAATGGGTCACAGATCCAACCTAATTCCTTATTTGGAAATTTTTCAAAAAATTTTCAGTCAGTTTTATCATATGTTGTTTTAAACAAGAAATCTGTATTATTTTCTGTAGTAAATTCTGAAAAACATGTTTCTGTTGTTTTTGTTCAATTCTCCTTGCCAAAGTATCTTAGTTTTAAAAGCTTCAATATTTCTCCAATTGTATGAGGTTCTTAAATTTTTTGCTATTAAATATGAAGCTTTTAAGATGCCTGTAAATCCTTCTCAGGAACTGTTGTATATTTTTTCAAAAATACATTTTAATTTTTCATGCTTTTAGCTCATTCCTTAAAAAAATTCTTCAGATTTATTTACTTAATCTTTATGTTTAGTTTCTGAGGTACTTTTCCGTTTCACTGGCGCAAATCTCGCCAAGCAGACTTTGTTGCCAACAACATACAATATAAACATAAAAAATGTTAACAAACATTATTTCTAAGAATTTTTTATTTTGAAGGCATAAACATTTTAATATCTTTTAAAATAAAAAAAAAGTAAAAAGCCAATAAATAAAGGCAGTAAATTTGTAAAAAGACATTTTGTAAAAGAATTTACTGTTTTCATGGTTCAACATCCTGATTTGTTGGTTCGTATCATGTGACCCCACCTGATCCCATCTCATGTAAACAACGTTACAAAAATCTAATTCTCTCGGTAATTATCTACATTAATGACAACTTAAATCTTAATTTGGAATACAAGTTTAAATGCAAGAATTATTTCAATTTGTATGAATAGTTTACTCAGAAATTATGTAAAACCGCAGTGCTTTACTACGCTATTGCATTCTCATTAGAATTGATGAATTTAACCCTTGATTTTTGCCTTTTCTATATTTTCGCCTTCGGGTGAGTGGCGTGATTGCATTCTAATTGACTCAATTACCGTGAATGGTCTTAGAGCATAAAATTTAACTATCTTGTACAATTCTATGTAATTTAATTATTATTCTATGTAATTACAATAAATCTGATAAGAAATGGCTGCGACTTGTTTTGTAAATGAGGCGTAAAAGGTTGCCAGCGAAGATATTCTGTTTGGCATCAGTTGTACCATTGTTGGCGACTTTATCGTTTGCGCCGGTAAAACGGAAAAGTACTATTTCTAAATGTTTTTAATTTCAGTTTTCATGCTTTCCATGTGCCAAGTTTTCACTGCATTTAACACACAATGGATATTTATTTTCCATTAATAATACAACATGTAAAACAGTATAAAATAAACTCTTCTTGATATATACTCAATTTTTTTTTAGAAGTAGAAAGAGAGCCAATGGATTCATTATTGTTTGCATATTTATTAGTTTTTCTCCAAGTTTATTTGATATTGATCCATCCATCCCGTTTCTCTTGTGAACATTGGGTATCTATTTTGGGCCATTTAACCATCATGAACAAAACTGCAACTAAAACAAAATTGTTTTTATTATCCTTCGAAACACTACTGAATTTTCCAATACTTATTAAATGTTATGTGCTTACTTGACAACAAATTTGATTAGAAATAAGAAACATAATTTATAAATGATGTGTATTACAATTACATGCAAGACACTACTAAGATAGTTGAAAAAACTACATCTTAGCTGCGCGTATGCAATTGCTTTGAAATTCGATACGAGCTGTTTGGAAATCATTAAGCATAACACACAAATCAAGTGGAAAGCAATCAAATCAAAACTAAAATATGGAAATGTTAAAAAACATCCAAAATTCTCTTCAAATTACATGTACCTTTTATTGTCAAATAAATTTCTTTGAATTTAGTGACCCACACAAATTTGTTCATGACACCCAGGTTTAAATTTTGTAAAAAAACAATACAAGTTATCAATTACATTTTGAAAAAAAAAAAAAAAAAAAATTCGGGCTTGTCTTCAACAGAACAGCATGCAATGGAGTATTTTCAAAATTACAGGAAAGTACGACTTATGTGAAAATTGATAAACATTGGCTGTCCAATGTGAAAAGTGAATTATGGTTTAATATGTTATGTTCATAGCTTGTGTATTTTGATTATCTAACTAAATACAGAATGATCCATTCCTTCAAACTTCTGCTGGAATAACTGCTAGAAAATCTATGCCATTTCAGATGAACAGAAAGCAAGTGTTTAATTCTTATTCAACAATTACAGTACTCTCGCACAATACTTACAAAAAATAAGTTAGGTTATTTAACTAAAGTGCAATCAATTTTATTCCTTATTTACATGAATGACGTATACCACAATGCTGTGTAGGCTGGTGACCTAGCGATGATGACTCAAAATGCATCTCTGCATTCAGGCATACACTCCTTACAAGAATATAACCATGCACTGGAGTCCTAGCTTTAGCAGGTACATTTTGCTGTGCTATGCAATCTCTGTGGGTCCTAAATTCTAAAAACGTTTTCACTCCTAAATTCCAAAAATTTTGCTACTTGATATTTCTGTAAATTCCAAAATTTGCACACCTGCCATAACTGCACTGGGTGTGGCCTCAGTTATCCAATGTTCCAACAAAATCAAATATTGTAACGTTATTTTAGACCAGACTTTCTTAAACTGTAGATCGCAACCCCCATCTACAGCAGGGGGTCGCAAAAAATTTCAGTAGTTTTGGTATTTCTTAAACTTAATATAATAATTTTACAATTACCTAATATTTTTACACAATGTATCTGAAAATAGATAAAGATAAGACCATACAGACAAAGAGAAAAACAAAAATGTTTCAATGCATTCTTTTTATAATATAAATGTTCATTTTACTTGCTTTGCACGTGATGCTGTCATTTCATCTGTTACTTAATTAAAATTTTCACAGTGTTCTATGTCTTAAAATGAGAAATTAAAGATAATGACCTAAAACTGCAATATTATCTTACAGTACAAGTGAAAAAATTGATAGTTTCACTCACGCGTGAATGCTTATGGGGACCCACAAAATTTTCCTAAATATTTTGGGGTCGTGGAAAAATCTATGATAAAAAAGGGTCGCAACTGAAAAAAAGTTTAAGCCCTGTTTTAGACCAATCAGTTTCCTGACGCCAACCCATTTTTTTGCCTGTTTTGTTTCTCAGCCGAATTATGTTTCTGTGGGAATTTTTCTATATTTTTACTGTTTCAGCTGAATGGCGTGTATTTAATTATGGCAAAGCACACGAGGGCGATCTGCCTAGGGGAAGGGATGCCTTCATGGAGGACTTTCTAAGAGAACTGGCTCATATACACGTTACACATGGGGAAAACACCCATGCAGCCAGCCTGTTCACAGGATTCAAACCTCCGACTGAACTACCAGTGTTCAACGACTTTACCGCTCGGCCGCTGGTGGGCCCCATTTCAGCTGAGTGTAAAAACATGCTAAAATGTTTCAAATGCCTATTAGGGGAAGAGGATCAAATACCCCACATTATTATCTCTATTCATCTCCTGTTTCAATTCTGAGTTGAATTATGTTTTTTGATAGAATTTTTCCATATTACATATTTCAGTTCAACAAAAAATCAACTTTTAAAATATTGAAAAGCATGTACTAAAATATTTCAAAATGAAAATGTGGGATAAATAAATATATAAATTACTTTTCTCTAGGAGTGTAGGAGTTCTTATATATATATATATAAAGAAATTTAGAACCAACTTTTCACAAAGACTAAAAAATTGAAGTTCAAATGATCTTCATTAAATCCTATAAATGTAGAATACGAATACTTTGAAATGTAAAAACTAACACATTGCCTGCCACGCGCATTTTATGTGATTTGCCCTGGACGTCAACTTGAAATTTTTATTATGCGATATATATTATGTTGAAATATTATCTGCAGAACATAATGTTATATATAATCGTGCTTAATGCATTTTTCATGCTTGGGGTCACCGGCGACCCCCAAACATATGTATACCATTTTTGCGATTTATAATTTAAATTTTTACAATTTATTATTCTTCAAATCGTTGTAGTAACAATGGTACTATTTAAAAATTTATCAGTATCAATATTTATTCTAATTACGTATTTTACTATTGATCGCATTGCCGGCGGCACCCACAGTGCTGTAGCCAAGTCGTGTCGGTCACCGGTGGCCCCCACGGCAGTCAACATGTTAAAATAAACCACCACAAGAAAAACCAAAAAATAGTATAAAAGAACAAGAAAGGCGAGGAATTCAACCAACTTCAACATAATATCGTCAAGAGGAGGTATGTCAAATTTAATTACATTTCCCCTTCTAAAACAAAATCCTTGCTTTTCTGTATCCAGAATCAGTTGATGAACTATTTCAATATATTTTTCATCTAATAGTTCACCCGAAAATTTTAGTCCTCCTCAAAGCGAAGGAAAATCATTAAAAATATCTTCCGACTTAAAAATATTTTTCTAATCTAAAAAGAATCTTTAAAAAAAAAAAAAAAAAAAAAAATGAAAACGCCCTTAAAAATGTAGAAAAAATTAAAATCCTGCAGTGGAAAATCTTTGAAAGTTCAAAATAATCTTAACACAAAAAAGTAAAGTAAAAAAAGTTCTAGTAAAAAAAAAAAAAAAAAGTTCTAGTAGTTCTAAAGTAAAAAAAAGTTCTAGTAAAAAAAAAAAAAAAGTTCTAGTAGTTCTAAAGTAAAAAAAAGTTCTAGTAAAGATAAGACAATACATCTTTGTCTGTATTGTCTTATCTTTACTAGAACCTCTTATCAAACAGCAGTAGCAAAGGAAAAGGTGGGGGGGGACTAAAATCATTAAAAATATCTTCCAATTTAAAAAGATTTTACTAGTCTAAAAAGAATATTTGATATTCTACATTTACAGAATTTTATCAAGTTAATTTGAATTTGAATTCTTATTCTTTCTGAAAAATTGGTTCTAAATTTCTTTCTTTATATATTTACTGATCAACTTTTAGCAGCATAATGCACAAAAATTTTTGGAAGGTTTATAAATTTTCCTTTAAAAAAATTATTTGTATATACATAGTTCAAACGCATCTGTATACAGTGGAATATGTTTAACGCGAAAACGCTTAAGACGAAATAAAGCAACAGTCCGCACAAACTACTATGTATTTTCATGCATTTTGTTTCTTTTAACACGAAATATAAATCACTTAACATAAAAAGATATCCTTTCTGGAAATGAACAAAATATAGAAAACACTGGCATCGCAGACGAGATTTAAGCGGGATGTGAAATGAAAGAGAGGTGGATTCACATATTTCGTAGAAAAGAGGCTAATGTGGCTTTGAAATACATTGTGACACGAGCCAGTTTTGTTTATCTACGCTACTTTCGCTTTTCACCTCTACAAACATTTCATCTCTCATCAGTTAGCTTTGGAATTCGGGGACGAGTTCATGGCAGTGCGAGTAAAAATTAGTGAGTTTGGCTCATATGTTGCACTGCATGAAATTCAGCGACTCAAAGGATGAATGAAAATTATTTTCATTACACACAATTCTCAAAAGTATCAGATTCTTTGGCGCCAAAAGAAATAGAGAAGTAGGATATTGAAACTGAGCTGACACTTAATAAAATGTTTGAGAAAGTTTCTGTATTAATGAACTGTCCTACTGTACTATCGGAAGAATTCGTTGCAGTAGTTTATGATAATGTGTGTACAGCCCCAATTATGGCGGAGAAAGTTATTTTGGAATTTGTTCAAAGCTAAAAAATATCATTGGTGCAGATTCTGATGACGAAAATAAAATGAATAATGCAATTCCTGTTCCCACATCATCCGAAATGAGGAACATCATAAACAGTATGGACAGTTATTTAGACGCACATTCCAATGGTGAAATGAATAACTAAATGTTCGACATTGAACAATTTGATGCTAAAAAGGACAATGCAAAGAAAAATATCAGATTATTTTCCCAAAACTCAATAAATGTTTTTCAAAAAACTTGAAAATTTTGTATTAAATTTCATTAAGTTCTTATGGATGTTTTTGTTTCATCGATTTTTATTAAATGCATGCATATATACATATCTACGTAAATAAAATATACTCTAGTAAGCTTAATTTTGCTAAATATATATATTAATATTCTTTAACACAAAAAAATATTTCAGTCCCCTCATTATCTGTCCCTAGATATACAGTGAGAATCATTTAACACAAACACAACAGTTTTGTGTTAAATGATTCTCACTGTATATCTATTGCACATAAATCCCTTTCTTACAAAAAATAACTAAATAAATTGTAAAGGAAGTTTAATTAGCAATTATGAAATCTTAAAAAAGTAGTATAAAATTTATAATGGCAAACATTAAAATAGATGAAAGTAAAATTTAAATTATAGAATGTACTTTATAAAATTAATAAAAAGTGGTTAAAATATATATTTTAATTACTTAAAACATGGAAGTTATTTGGCAGAGATTGTTGAATATAAATTACTACTTAAAATTTTCAGATTACTGTTGTTCATATTTAAAGTCTTAACTTGCAGTCTTAATCCACATAACAACCACTGTAAAAATCACCCGTTATCATAATCTAAAGATCAGCAGTATACATTTTTTTTCAAAATCGTGTATAATATTAAATATTGGCTTTTGATTGTCAAGTTGATGCAAATAAGATGAACTGTTTTTATGATTTTAGACTAGTAGTTTATTCTTCCATTCACTTATTACAGTATTTCATTTTAAATATGCTCGACTATCCAAAATTTCAAGAGCTTTCCGGATATTTTTTTAGTTGAGTTTTTACTGTACAATCATTTCAGTATTTACATCGTCAAAATTGCACAGACACATACTTGAAGTGAATTTACTTTTACAGCTAATCACAGGAACTGGAAAACGAAAAAGTACTTATTCAGAGATTGTACTTCTTTTTCGTTCATGAAAATCAAAGTTCATTACACAAACATGCAATCACACTGCACAAGCATGTATGGAAATTCTTAACACATTTAGTAATCCTGATAATTGATTACACATTTAGTAAATAAATCAGAAAATAATGTATAACAAATGAATAAAGTAGTTAAGATTTTATAAAACAGAGCATAATACTACAGTTACAAAGATATTTAATGTTATAAAAGTTAGGTAATTTAGTAAATTTCAGTTTTTCACCAAAGCGATGAAACATTGTGATAATTATGAAGTTCCTTATATATCTTTATAAATGAACTTTATTGCTGTTTTAAGCAATTAAACAACTGTCCAAGTTATTTTAATACTTTTGAAATATATACACTGTAAGAAACATTTATTAATCTATTTGTCAACCTTGATTTTGGCATAAAAGTCTGAAGAATGCTTCGTAGTTTTTAAGCACACAGAGGCACTGCAACAATAGTTTCTTATTCCTTGATCTGAAGTTTTCTGCAAGTGTTTTCTTTTTTTTTTTTTTTTTTTTTTTTAATTAAAATATCTGTGTTGGCACACATACAATTTATGTATAGTGACTTCAGATGTGGATAATTTTCTCGAACACTATTGTTTGTTTTACTGGCGTCGCTGAATTTTGCGATGAATGCATCAACATTTATTGCCGAGTATCACCTTCCAAATTTTTCATACTGTTAATGTATACATCAGCAGTGAATTATTCTTCTCTTTCCTCAGATACACTACGGCGATAAACAATAACCATTCACTAAAAATATTGCGTAAATTTCCACTCATAATAATTTAAATTGCGAAAATCTCACAATTAGCACATAAACACACTATTCAGAACCACAATTCTTTCGAAAGCGCGCCGTAGCAAGGTTCTTTAATATACTAAGGTTAGGCCAGGAACGGAAAAAGCGTGCCATTGGTTGCTGGTAGTGACGTCACCCGGGAGACAAGACGCATCGGCCGACGCGTCTGCTACATGATTTTGGTAATGGAAGAAATGTAAACTAAAGCAAAATAATCATTTTATATGTGGTAGATATACCGGAAATACGGGGTATATACTTTCCGATTAAGTATTTTGTTAAAGAAAATGTTTATTTTATGCACAGAATTCGTACGAATGCTGAAAATAATTGTAAACATTAAATTCTTTTCGTAAAGGAAAGCATTAGAAAATGAAAAACGATATTTAAGTTAATTAAGGGAAATAAATATTGTAAAACAAGGTATTTTTCAATATTTTTTCGTAGTATTGTTTGCACTAAATAAATCTTGTTGAACAGAACACATGATGGCATAACTGCTAAGACCATGGTAAAAACATAATCAAAAAGTATTATTCTATTTATTTTCATTGCTCATGCACTTTCCATGAGAAATATATGATCGTGATTTTCAGTTTAAATTACATATCTCAAGCAAAAATATATATAAAAAGATTTGACTTAACAAATTCATATTTAAATACCATAAAATTCTACAAATTTCTTAATATCCGTCATTATACTTTTAAATAGTATACTTATCACATTCTTTTTAAAGTGAAAAGTCACTTCATACTGATTCACTTCAGATTATTGCAGAAGTGCGTATATTTTCAGTATAATCTAAAAGTACTCTTATAATCCCTTACACTCCCAAGATTTCTATATAACATTTATCCTGACGTGATTATTTGCTATAGTAAATAATCTTCGATATTGGCATCCTATTCTTCCTTTCATACATTAAAAATGGAACAATTAAAATACATTTTCTTATACATATACGCACAATAATAATAATAATAAACTTGCCTTACATCTTAGTTTCGGTCCACCAGCGGCCGAGCGGTAAAGTCGCTGAACACTGGGTAGTTCGGTTCGAGTCCCGCGAACGGGCTGGCTGCATGGGTGTTTTCGTGGTTTTCCTCATGCGTAACATCTATACGAGCCAGTTTCCCTGAGAAAGTCCTCCACGAAGGCATCACACCTATTACGCAGATAGCCCTAGTGTGCTTTGCTATAATTAAATACACCACCACATCTTAATTTCAATTCAGTTTGTACACAAATTAAATATTTTTAATCACTAATGTATTTTTATTAGCTTGTTTCTTAAAATACTTTTGTTATACTCGAAATATGTGTTCAATATTGAATTATTTTTCTTTCTCTTATAATTAAAAACAAGTTATGTGGAATCAAAATTAAAACATATGCAGCAGTTAAATAACACTGAACAGAATATCTTACTTTCTCTTTCGCTATTTGTATTCTAGCATTATACACAGATTTGTTTTCCTTCAGGTTCAAGCATGTGTAAGTTATATCAATTAAATTACATCACACATACCTGTATGCATCAGTTAAATAACACTGAAGGAAATATGTCACTCACTCATTCGATGTTTGCAGCATAGTGTGGTCGAGAAATTGTCCTTTCCTCACGGTGAGGCATGTATCAGTTTACTTAGTTCGCAAAGCTTAACCCAGACGCTGCTTCAATACATAGAGTTACGTTTGGGATGTAAAGAAAGTAACCAAAACATGTGAATGAAGTTGGATACGCAAATTTATTAACTAATCATTTAGGTACTCAGTATTGGTAAACATGACACTGAGTTTAAATATCTCACTACGATGTAAGTCTCATACACAAAATGAAGATTATGATAAAAAATGATTTAAAATGAGAAATTTTTCAATTTAAATGTAAAATAGCAGTAAAATGAAAAATAAATGTAAAATTACATCACAGTTATGTATGAAAACTACATAAATTCATTAAAAAAATAGTTATTTTATCTGATTGTAAAAAGCGTTTTCCGCCAAAAAACGTATTAACGTGTATAATTCTGACACAACGCTATAGCACAATTTGCCACTTCCGCTTAGGTATAATAGCAAATTAACAACACAAATCAAATCAAACTGTTGATGCAACGAAAGTAAACAAATGCCAAGAACTAACGCTGTCACCCACATGACGTCATGCGTATGTGGCATAACTTTCTCCCTGCACTGCGCATCGCTCTTGGGCCCCCCTGGCACCGTAGAGCTGGAGCAAACCGCATGTATTCGTTACTGAGTAACGGGTACATCGTTTGACTCGAAATACCGATTCGGTACTCACAAATTCATTTCGTTACTCGCATCTGTCGTACGATGCGGTTTGTTCGAGTACGAATGATGCGGTTGCTATACGAATACGAATGATGCGGTTTTTATGCGAATACGAATGATGCGGTTTCTATGCGAATACGAATGATGCCGTTGCGTCACAATGCGCTCATATTTTTCATAGATAATTTTGAATTTTTTTGGGCATCGGGCAAGTCTTGTTTACATTATGTGTTTTAGTTGAAATACTATTTAGTTGTTGATATTTAAGAAAATGAGCAATTTTGATAGCGTGAAGCGTTATTTTGTATTTGCTTTTTACTATTGCTATTTATGTTTGTAATTTGAAAATTTAGATGATTCTTCTTCTTTTTTTTTTTTTTTTTTTTTCCCTTGAGCGTGCCATAGTCAGATTTTATTGATTTGAAATATTTATATACTGCACTTAGGTATTGTTTATATAAGAATATGTAGGTTAATATAGGTTCTTTACTTCCTTGTATCAAAGAAAATGGTAGTAATTATTGTAATCGAGAAAACTTTTGGGTATCATATTTTAATGGAAATATCCGTTTTTGACGATTACGGAATCCATGTGAATTATTTTTTGGGCTGACGCCTGTACGTACGAACACAATGAAGGACTCTCTCTCTCTCTCTCTCTCTTTTTTTTTTTTTCAAAAAAACTTATTGTTAAATGTAATCCCATTTACTCTAAGCTAATACTTATGACTAATGATTAAGTTGATACTTGAAAGGGATTTTTCTCGTGATGTGTAAGTACGTATGTATGCATTTTGCATAACTCAAAAACGTTAGTTATAGAACGTTGAAATTTTGTATATGGTTCCGTTATAACATCTAGATGTGCACCTCCCTTTTTATTGCAATCGGTAATACTACCAAACGTAAATATGTATATATATATCAAATAAATTATAATTAAATGTAAAGTACATATATATATGTCCTTATAATTAAATGTAAAGTACACACACATTTATATATATATATATATATATATATATATATATATATATATAATAAAAGCCAAGTAAGGCGAAAATAAAAGCTTTGGCTTTTATTTTATTTAATTATCACTAAATAAGTTACTTGACTTTTATTTTCGCAATCATTGGTTGTAGTCAGGACTTAATTTTTAAAATTAGAAGTGCTGGAGCTCTATGGAAGGCCATCAGGAAAGATGAATAAATAAATAAATAAATAACAATAAATAAAATAACTATTACAATAATAAAATAATTAGCAACTAGAATATTAAATGATTATTATTATAATTCAATAAAAATTTGAAGACAAATGAAAATTTAATTAATTCTTAAATTAATGATGAATAACTAAGTAATGAAATAAAATACCAAACACTGTCTTGTTTGGGGGCTGTGGCTAAAATTGCAATTTAAGAACTAAGCCGAGCATTAGCTAAATTTAGACTTTTGATGAGCAAATAATGTACTGTTTACGAGTATAGATAGAAATTTGGTTATGTAGCTCATTCTTCTAAAACAACGTTTCGTAGCTGCCTTCCACCACCAATTCCTTTTTTTTTTTTTTTTCTTTTTTCAGTTTTGGTTAATTCGGTTACAGCAAAGCACACTAGGGCTATTGCCTACGGGGAGGGAGGCCTTCGTGTAGGATTTGTTAAAGGGAACTGACTCATATGCAAGTTACACACGGGAATAACAATGAAAACGCCCGTGCAGCTAGCCGTTAGCGGGGATTGAACCCCGGACCGAACTATTAGTGAACTTTACCGCTCGAGCTCTGATGGGCTCTTTTTTTCTTTTCATTCGCTGTTTGAAAAACGGTTGTTCACTTTACGATAAAGTAAGCACCTGTTTACTTCAATTAAAATGGGTTAGACGATATAACTCTTCCTACTTTAATTTCACTTAGCTTTTGATTTCTAATATTGATTCAATGTTTTCTGTAGATAAAGTATTCTGATTAGTATGATTTCAAACATGTTCAAAAGGTGTGTATCTGAATATAATTAGGTTTTTATAACCTAGGGCCCATTTTATTAGTTTCACATAGTTCTAAAGCAATTGAACCACAGCATCGCTGTTTTCAAAGAAAGTAAAAATGTGAGAAATGTATAATGAACATTAATATACAAGCTTTATTAAAAGTAGTCAGCCTTTTAAAACGTGACCGTCTATGCTTTTAGAGGATTTTTGGAGCTATGTGCATTTGCTCTGGCATCTTAAAAAAGTGATGTTCAATATCAACGTATGTTTATGTTCTCAAAAATACAGGTTTCTTTCAGAAAGCGACCTCTTAGAAGTCGTCAATAAATGATTCAGTATAGTTATTTTCTAATAGACCATAGAATAAATTTATTTTAACGTCAATTTAAAAATGGCTGCTTGTACTATCAGGACTTGTATTCCTCTTTACTTGCTTTGGAAACATGAACTGTCCTGACTCGGAACAGTGAGCTTACTCAAGCTATGTTCAATAAATTGTGAAGTAGACAATACACACAGGAAGGGTATACAAAACCCTTTTTTTTCTATCTTTACAGTGATTTCCGGAACTTCGGAATACAGAAACCAACCACTTGTGGTCTGAACGTAAGAATATAAAAATACTAACTAAAACTCTAACTGAAACTAACTTTGGATTAATTTACAAGTGCCTAACTTTAAGATTGGCCGTTAATTAACAAAATCCGTATGTAGTACAGAGAGCTGCTAAATCTATGATACGTTTAAAATTATCAAGAGGATTAAACCTCTGGCCTTGAAGGCAACCAGCAACCGAGTAAAACTACTATGGCAAGCGGCCTGCTTCTAATAACTCCTTCCTCTGTCTTGCTTGGCAAAAAGCCACAACTTAAGTACTTGGCGTTAGCAAGACAAATTTGCATAAATAAGTTAAAGCTTTTAATTCTGGCCGGAAGTAGAAAATAAGAAGTGATAGTAAAGATTTAAAATAAAATAAACGTTAGTAAAACTCAGGATCCTTACAGTACTAAGAGTTAAGAGCAATAAGACTCTAATTTTTTTTTCGAAATTAGCTATCATGCCAGCTGAATTGTTTTCTGCATAACCTTTATTGTGTATAATTGAAATATTTAGCTATGCATTCAACAAATATACAACAAATGTAAGACAAATCATTAAAAAAATTAAAATTTGGAACATTAACGATAATTTTTTTGTTATACATAAAATATTATTAATAAATGATGAATTTATATCATATTATATATAAATCAAAATTTAAACTCCTATTCCTTTATAATAAATTGAAGAAAAGCTATAAAGTGAATTAATTTTTAAAAACAAAACGAAAATTTAAAAAATAAATTTTGTCATATACCTAGAATCTAAAAATGACGAACATGTGTGTATTTAATTATGGCAAGGCACACTATGGCTATCTGCCTAAGGGAAGATGCCTTCGTCGATGATTTTCTAAGGGAAACTGGCTCGTATACACGTTACACATGGGGAAAACCACGAAAACACCCATGTAGCCGGACCGTTCGCGGGATTCGAACCTCGGACCGAACTACCAGTGTTCAGCGACTTTACCGCTTGGCCGCTGGTGGGCCGTTTTACGACTCATATAATAATAAATGCATATTCATATTGTAACAGAAATTTTGTTAGAAGTCTAGCATATGTATAGTTATTTGTGATCTTTTAAAACTGTCGTAACATATTTATCATTATCGTGAACCAAAACAGTATGCTTTACATCCTTACAAATATACGTGACAGATTTTAATATTTATTTCTGCATATACTTACGTTTCCCAAAGACACGAAAGCAAGTCAAGCAGATTTTTGTTGTATTAAGCAGACTTAAGTTCTCTGTTAGCTACTGTAACATAATTTCGGATGTTAGTGTAACATAATTTCGGATTCTATGAGCCTTCCAGAATTATTAGCAAAATAGTAGAAACGTCTTTAAAAAGTGTTTTTATAAGCAAACAGCAGATGTACACTGAGCAGTGATCAACTGATATATTTCTTAAATGATTTGGTTTAGTTGATTATGACAAAAAACACTGGGGCTATGTGCCTTAAAGGAAAAATGCCTTCGTAGAGCACTTTCTTAGGAAAGCTGGCTCGTATGGTACGTGGTAAGTTGGCTTGTAAGCTGGTACGGGAAAAAAACCATGAAACGCTTATGAAGCCAACCCGTTTGCCTGAGATCGAACTCAAGTCGGAACTACCAGTGTTCAGCGATTTTACCGCTCGACCGCTGGTGGGCCATTTCTTAAATGAATAAAGGTATACTCATAGCATTATGAAATAACACTTATTGAAATATTTAGTGCTTCACTATTATCTGTAATAAAGTAACATAAAACTTTCCTTACCTTTTATAGATTTCTAAATTTCTTTCAAGTTCTTATTCGTACTTAACCTATACATTTGCGAATGTTTTTATCGATTTTATTGTTAAGTGTAAAAAGCAAGTTGACATTTATAATATAGCATTCCTTGTCTCAACAAATAACAGTCTCAACAAGGAGTTTTTGGAGAGGGGATGAATCGGGGAAATTTCACCCTTTCGTCATTAGCGGTTCTGATGAAGGGAATGGGGGAAGCAGCAAACGAAATAACGAATAACGGACAAATAACGAAAGCTAATCTTTAATGCGGTCTCCCAGTTTCTGTATTTGTATTTGGGAAAGTTTTATGGTCATTATGAAAAAGTGAAAATTTGATATGGATTCCGCATGACTTCCTTCTATGACTATTTAAATTATGCTTTTTTTTCTGCACTTCATTTAAACTTATTTCCTCGAATTATTCTAACTCAATTAAGCGATATTCAAAGGCAAGTTACAAATGGCATCAAACATTGCAAATTTTGAAACTAAATTTCCTGGTCAATCTTTGTCCTACGGGACTCAAACTTCTTGTATTTTTATTTTTTCATAACGAGTATAAAACTTTTCCAAATATAAATATAGAAACCAGAAGACGACATTAAAAGTTAGATTTCATAATTTGCCCAAAACTAATTCTTTTTTAAATTTGACATTGACAAAATATGAATATTTTCGTCATTTAAAATACTTCTGTATTTTTGTTGCACCGTATTTAAACTTGCTTCCTCGAGTTATTGACATTAAATTACATTAATTCCATTATCTATCGGAAAATAATTATAGCAAATCATCTATTTACGACATCTCTAAGAGGTCACCTTTTAAGAGATCTCTATTTTTGGGAACATAAACAAACATTGGTAGTGAACATCATCTTTTTAAGACCACCACATGTAAAATCCTCTAAAAGCATGAATGGTTGCATTTAATGAGGACCCATTACTTTTAATAAGGAATGTAACATTAATCTTAATTATACATGTTTTTGATGTGTGTGTCAAAATAGTGATAACGTACTTCTGTTGCTTTAGAAATGTGTGAAATTAAAAAATGGATACTATACAACAAAAATGTTATTATATTTAGATACACACCTTTTGAACACGTCTGAAATTCATTATTCTGCTCAACATAATTTGTCTGCATAAAATATTAAATAATATTAAAAAATCAAAAGCTAAGTCGAAGTAGAAACAGTCATCTCTTCTAAAACATTTTAATTGAAGTAAACAGACGTTCACCTTATCGTAAAGTAAACACCTATTTTTCAAACAGCGGATGAAACGGGAAAGAGGGAATTGGTGGGGGAAGGCAGCGAACGAAATAACACTTTTTCGAGCTGGGGATGAAATGAGAAAGGACGAAACGATACTAAGCCAATAAGACAAGATCTGGTATTTTACTTTATTATTTAATTAGTCATCATAAATTTAAAAATTATTTTAATTTTTATTTGTTTTTACATTTTTATTAAATTGTACTTATAAGTATTTTATATTTCAGTTGCTAATTATTATGTTAATTTAATTATTCATTATTTTAATCACTATTTTTTGTTATTTTAATTATTAAGTTTTTTAATAAGTAATTTTTTTGTTATTTTAATTACTAATTAATGTTATTATTGTAATATTTATTTCCTTTCTTTCTTTATTTTTTATTTTATTTTTTCCTGTTTTCCTGACGGCCTTCCGTAGGCCCTTCTGACTTTAGAAACTAAGCCCTGACAGCAATAGAAAATTTAATAATGAATCATATCCAGTGCACCAAAAAATAATAGCCAAAATAAAGTGAATTATTTCTACCCCAAAAAAGGGCGACGGAAAACTAGAATAGCTCACGTGATTCAATGCAATGTGACGTTTCAAAGCCCTTTTTAGGGCCGTAGACCGATAAAATAGGCTCAGTATACGGATACCGATCGATTTTACCGAAAGTAACGAGTAACGATACGATAGTAACGAGTACTGGTTCACCGAGTAACGAATACATACGGGTACACAATTTCTCGTTACTTCTACAGCACTAGCGCGCCGTAGTATTCAAAAGTGGAGTACGCCGTCTTGCCAGGTGAAACTAGTCGATATTTCCGTGACGTCAAATATTCGAAAAGTGGGGTAGGGTTTGGAAATACGCAACCGGGCAGGGTTCATAGCCACATTTTAGTTTTACAAGATTTAATGATGAAATTTCAGTTCAAAATAGAGAAAATAAATAATAATAAGGCATATTTATTATATTCGCTTGGAACCTAATAATAAATAAAATTTATTTTTCCACTCATATTGATATTTAAATCTAAATTCTGAATATTTTCTAAATTTTCATTGTATATCAGTTTTAACAGATATTGCCAGCAAAGTAATTTAAGTAAAAAAGAGGAACATTTCTGAAATCAGAAGACAGAAATTTGCTTCATGCAGTCATCTTTTAACAGTAAAAGCCTAACTAACCCGCATACTTGGAAATTGGCGAATATTCGGACAGTCGAGCGGAACTTGAAAAAGAGGAGCGGAGGGAGAGATAGACTGTAGACGTTCTTTAGATTTTTCCCGCTAAATAAATGCTTTTGACATTTCGATATGTGCATCATATAAAAATAAACCAACGGAACTAAAAAATATTCTGCTTAGCAAGCACAGTAAAACTCTTTTAAGTGTTCATAAAACAAATCTCGGACTGAACATCAAAATTAATTATCTCTGCAAAATATCGTTATTGCGCAATACGTGCGCCGTAATTCTTCCCTACGTGGTATTACGCAATCGGAATCAACAACTGCCGGTATTGGGAGAATAACGAACTAAATAACTGGGGTGATTTTCATTCTAATTTTTCAACAGACGGCGTTAAATTTTCGGAATAGAATCATTCTTCGCTTGGGTTGGTACACCGCAGAACTTTTAGTCCTATTCAATCCAGATTGGAAAGTGACCAAAAGAAAAAAAAAAAAAAAAAAAAAAAAAAAAAAAAAAAAAGGTCCTTTGCTTGTTTTGCATCGAACTGTTACAGTTTCAATATTCGAGATTTTGCGGAGAAAGAGGAGATCTCCCAACCTTCGTATTGCATAATGTATTGGCCAAAAAAATGAAATTATTTTGACTATTCGATTACTTTCCCTTTATTTAAGCCATTCCGAATATTATTCCTTAGAAAGCTAATCTGTGTTAAAACACAACCATTTTTGGAAGTTTACTATACTTCAGCAGTTACTGCAACTATGTTATTATAAACATTCATACATATGCTCATAATATAAGCATAACGATCATAATAAACACGAATATGAACTGACCAAGCAGAACGAGAATGCAAATTTTTAAGATCTTGATAAAAATTCAAACGCGTGTAGTATTTGGGTGGGAAGAAAAGAATGCCGAATGTAGCGGAATTTTCTACTGCTTTCGCAATTCTTTGACCAATAGAACGACGGGCATCTGTCTGTACTCTTCATGCACACCAAAGGTTATGTTAATACAGAGAAAGGGGGAAAAGCTATTTCCGGGAGTATGACTCACTATCTGACATTCCATATTAGGAAGAAAAGTTGTTTATTTAGTTTCGGCTTTGGTACGGGGAAAAATAGCGCGTTCATTAAAAAAAAAAGCACTAAAAGCAAAAAATAAGCACTAAAAACAAAAAAACAAGGGCTTTAAAGAAAAAGTAAGCACCTATGAGGGCCTTTATAATTTATTTTCAAATATAAGGACTTATAAGCACTTATAAGGACCGCTACGAACCCTGACCGGGGGAATGAGTCATAACTCGCAATAAGGAAAGAACAAAAAAGAAGTTTTTTCCCCCTTTTCACGCATTATCACTGCCTCTGGAGAAAGAAAGGAAAAGTTTTCACCACACACAATGACCTTGCGTTTTCTGCTTTCAAAGCAAACAAAATTACCCAGATCAAAATAAATAATTCATTATTATTCCTACTTCCTTTTGAACGACGATCCCCGGAATTTCCGGGTATCGAAGTCCGAAATCCCCGGAATTCCAGGGTTTCCCCGGAGCACAAACACCCCTGGTTTCCGGTCATGTCTTTCGGCTTATGCTGTGCTGCTCAAGCTTTCCAGCGCTTCATGAATCAGGTGTTAATCGGCCTCGACTTTGGTGTACCTTATTTTGATGACGTCTTAATCGCCTCCTCTTCAGAGCAAGAACACCTATCACATTTGAGAACAGTTTTTGAACGTTTTCAAAGGTACGGTGTCAGTCTTAATCCTTCCAAATGCGTTTTTGACCAACCAAGAGTATCCTTTCTTGGTCATGAAATTTCCGTTGATGGCGTTCGACCCCTTCCAGATAGAGTCACCGCTATCCGCGATATGCCCGAACCATCTACAGTGAAGGACTTAAGATTTCTTGCTATGCTCAATTTTTATCGGCGTTTCTTACCTCATGCAGCAACCATACAAGCACCTCTAAATTCGTTTTTGGTTGGAAGCAAGAAAAACGATAAACGTGTCACTCTACGAAAAAACTACGAAACTCTACTCAAACGAAAAACTGCCATTATCCACTCTACGTTTATAAGGTATTTTTCCCGCTTTCCTAGCGTGCCTTAGTGGTGTAGTGGTTCTGCACGCTGGGCCGATACTCCAGAGGTCCGCGGTTCGATTCCCGGCGAAGGCGTTGCATATTTTACATCTCTTATGCTTCCAAAAATTAACCTAATGTCTCTACACATTGACGAATCAACAACAGGTATAGGAGCAGTTTACAACAGAAAGATCAAGAATTATGGAGACTCATATTTTTCTAAAACACTCTCACCAGCACAAACCAGATACAGCACTTACGATCGCGAATTATTAGGAATTTATGAAGCCGTCAAATATTTTCGATATATGCTAGAGGGACGCGTTTTCATTATCTACACAGATCACAAACCCTTAACCTATGCTTTTCAACAGTATAAAACTTCTCCTCATCAAATGAGACATCTAGACTTCATACGGCAATTTTCAACAGCTATCCGTTATATTGAAGGTTCGCAGAATATTGTTGCAGACCCCTTGTCTCGTATTGAAGAACTAGCCGTTCCTTCGTCAATAAAGTTTGATGCCCTTGTGGATGAACAACACCGGGATTCAGAACTCAGAAAGAGGGTTTCTCTTGAAAAGCAAATCTTCCACCAATCTCAACTTGCAACCTATGCAACTGTCACCTGGAAAATCACTTTATTGTGATGTCCCTTCATTGGAATTTTATTACTGGCTTCAAGATTTCGACCTTATGTTCCCTCCGGACTTCGCTATGCCATTTTTAGTCAGTTACATCGTCTGTCACATCCTGGCATCAAGGCTTCGAGGAAACTGATACAGCAACGTTTCGCATGGCCTAGCATTAAAAAGGACATAGCCAACTGGACACGTTCGTGCCAAAGATCTAAAATTGTCAGACACACCACCAACCAACCTAAAAATTTTAATTTGCCTTCATCTCGCTTCAATCACGTGCACCTCGACTTGGTCGAGCACTTATATTTATTAATAATAATATAATACATGAATACAATTAATTACTATGTATAAATTTTTCTTACCTTGATTTACTTCATCAAAGTCGACTCTTTCAAATTTTTCTCTTTCCACTCTTAGAAATGCTAGATGACTTAGGGGATCTTGTCCCATCGTTAATCGTAAATATGCGAAAATTTATTTTAATTTGCTGAACGAACTTCATAGTTAGCATTTGATAATGAAATAGTAAGTAGTATTTGAAGTGCGACTCTTAGATTTGGAAAAACATTTTCTCTAGAGATCTGTAGTGGAGTTTTAGGTTCCGTTTCTTTTCTACTGCGGATTAACGTCATGCAGTCACATTCATTGCTCAAAACAATTAGGGGATATTGTGGGTTCGGTATGAAGTAACCATATAATCGACAAACTTTTTGAACAAAAGGAAATAGAAGAGATTATAAAGGAAAATTATAACGTTTACAAAGTTGGGATATGCATATTTAGTCTTTGACGTCGAAAACTAAGCGTTTTAGACAAGGAGTAAGGAGCGACTTGCAGTATTCCTTTTGTAATAGGAGATGAAAAACAATTGACATGCGTTGAATGATTCGTATCAGTGATTATACGATGTCTCAGCAAGATGACTTAGTTGAATCGGTAGCCAGGAAGGCCATCAGTCGTTTACAGGATAGTCAAACGCAATCCATTGTAGCGGAAGCGTTAGGATTTTCCCAAAATGTCATTTCCAGATTATGGAATCGAATTTTGGAAACTAGATATGTTTGAGAAATTCGGGACAAGGTCGTGTTATCGTTTTAAAATAAAAAGCGGGAGATATACGTGCATTTCGTTTAGAAAAATAAAAATATATGTCTACTTTGGAGAAATAAAGTGGTCAGGAAGAACGTTTTGGTTGATATACTGCAAAAATTTTATTACATATTTTATCAGACAAATCAAGAAAATAAATAATTAATTATATTACAATAGTTATTAATTTTAAATATATTTTCCAGAAATCTATCAAATAAAAACTGAAATTTTCCGTAAAATATTGTTTGGAGACCATCACGCACCCCCTTCGCTCTACGCCACTGTCTCCAGCTAATATTGTTGATGAAGTGGGGCATAGACTTGAAGCAACATAGAACGAGTAGCCCATTTCTGCCATCCAAGCCCAGTTTGACTCCATGCCTGATGGGGCAAGTGCCGTTTTAGCTGCCAGGGATGGCAGCTGTTTCGACTAATTGCACGCCCTTGTAAACCTCCTAAGTGCTTACAAATTTAGTCATTTTGACTTCATGCCATACTGTTTACGTGCAATAAATATCTTTTTTGTATTTCCTTTCCTTCATGGTGTTACAATTTTAATGGCCAGCAATGTGTGTGTATATATATATATATAATTTCTTTCTGTTAAAATTTTTAAACAATTTTTACTTATTATGATTTGTTTGTTTGTATAAAATGTATCCAATGAAAATACACCAGACTTTTGCTGCTAAAATTTATTAATTATAAATTAGTTCCATATGAAACCCTGACCACCAATATAAATATAACCTTAACATATGTTAAAATAAGTTATTAAAAAGCCTACAATAATCATTTTCAATCAAAATTTTATGTAGTATAAAATCAATATATCACAGTTCAGGATAATGTTTAATATGTTAGGTAAACAAAATCATTCAAATGATTTAGAAAAACAAATGCATTTCATAATATATGATTAAATGAGTACAATCGTATTAATAGTCTTAATATTTTTTCAACATCCCAAAACTTTCCCCCTTGGAATTCCATGTATTTTAATTACATTACAATTTGCTAAAGGGAAATAGTAACTTTCTTTGCTTCTTCGCAAAGGAGGTTAGAAATAAGATCATGATAAAAACACTTATGAAAAATTCTCTATTTCATTATAAATGAAAATTTATATATTTCATTTGCAAAAAATTCTATATTTTTAATTACAATAAAACTTGATTTTTAAATATTATTTTCCAACTGATAATAATTTTAAGACCTGGAAGATTAGTTTCAGGTTCCCAATACAAAGGAAGTATAGCTTTCACAAAGTGAAATAACATTTTCAGATTACGTAATTATTAAAATGTATGAAATATATAAATATAAATGCTGACAACTTTATCTCAAAGACTGTAACTATTTTAAAACAACTGCTGACTATAAACATATATGTGTTTTCTTACTTAGAGTACTTAATGTATGACAGCAGTCATTTTAGTGTAGTTCAGCAAATTTTACAGAAAAAGAGAACAAAGACTTAAGTGTTAAAAAATAATTATTATACACATATTTTATGTTTTAATTAAGTGTTAATTGAAAAAAGAATCAAACCTACTTGAAACACAGTCTTTTATTTCTTTTATTTGTAAAAAATAATTACTACGTACTGTTGACATATTTGTAATTGCATTCTTATTGGTTAAAAGGAATTATAGCTTTCTGTCATGTCCGATGCATTCTGAAACTTCATCTTATTTTATTTGTTTATGTTTTCTTTATGTTATTTTTTGATTGGTTGTTTTCTGCGTTTTGTTTGCGATTCACTAAACTATGATCTGCTGTAAAGTTATATATATAACCTATGTAAACTTTTTCTCTCTCTGCGTGTTGCTCCGTAATAAATGTTTGTTTTTCGAACGAGAGCATTTTAAATGTTCAACAACAGAGTGTGGTTCATCAAAAGTTAGAATGCGCTGATCTTCTTTTCATCAAACCTTCTATGGCAGTGTCATATTTTATGGTTCGCATGATTTTGATTTTGCTTTGGTTTTTTTGTGAATGATGGTTTTTTCAAGCAGAAATGAAAAAGAAGTTTTTCTGTTTGGTGTCAAAGAGTTCAAGCAGCATTTACTGCAAAGGAATACATTTTTAGAAACAGAAGCAAGTGCAGACAGAACTGCAGATGTTTTGAAATCAAAAAGGGCTTACGCCTTAATTCTTGCACTTTTAAGTGATATTATTCTTGCTTCTCTTCAAACTGAAGACACGGCATGTAAAATATGGAAGAAACTGCAATCTATATGTAGTGCTAGAGCAGCGAGTCAAATTTTAACGTGTAAACGTTTCAAACGCATCAATGAGACAACATGTCGATAATATAATGAACTTGGTTAGTAATCTACGCGTCTCTGGATATGAAGTAAGTGACTCTGATGTTATTATTTACACTTTAATGTCATTGTCAAAGAAATATAAAAATGTTATGGCATCACTACAAAAACACAGACAGACTTATTGATTCTGAATCGTTCGATTATAAAAGTGAAAATAAGTATTCTAAACCAAATATGGACTGTTTTTATTACTGTTTTGTACTTATTGTAAAAGAAAAGGACATTCTGCTAAATTCTGTAAAAAAAATTCTTTCATAGCTGTGGGAAAACTGGTCATTTCAAAAGTGAATGTTTTGATAATCCTAAAATGCAGGCAAATTCAAATAGTAATTAGCATGCATCACCTGCAATATCTTTTATGGCTGGAAATCTTGTGCATGATCAATTTATTATTGATTCTGGCACAACTTCTCATATGTTCTCTCACAAGGAATGGTTTACCTCAATTAAGCCTAAAATTGGAACTGTTAAATGTGCGCCTAAATCAGCGGTTTTAAAAGTGGAAGGCATTGATGACATTTGCGACAAGACTAAGAATGGTGTTGAAATAATGTTAAAAGATGTTCTTTACGTTCCAAAATTAAACGGACAATTAATTTCTGTCAAAAATATTGAAGCAGCAGGTTTGAGCGTAATTTTTAAAAATGAAATAGTTTATATTGAAAACAAAAACAAACATTTTAGATTTGGATATTTGGACAAATGCAGACAATATTTTAGTGATTTCTCACCAAATCTATATACAGCTGTAAGCAGTAAAGAATGATGATTTATAGCACAGAAGACTAGTACACTGTTGTGATCAAAAATTAAAACTAATGAATCTACCTGCAAGAGAAACTTTTTGTGAAGTATGCGTTCGTGCCAAACAAAGTGCATTGCATATAGGAAAGAGTCTTCGATTAAAAGAATCCAAACTGTTTATAACACATTCTTTAAATTGAATCCAAGCTAATTCCTTTGGGGTGAAGCAGTACTTATGGTTGCTTTATAAATAATAGACTCCCGAGTAGTTCAATTACATTCTGAGCTGTGACACGAGCGTGAAGGTAGCACTTTGGATAAACTCTGTTACTTTGTTTCAAGTTGACCCAGTCCCGTAGGCGGTCAGCGAATAAATAGTTACTTGCAGTATAGCTACCCTCATACCTCGTGGTTCATGGTTTTGGTTATGCCTACTTCACCGCTCTAATTGCATGCGATTATTATTGTCTCACTGTGCCATACTGCCTATAATTGCTGTTTTGGTGATTTAGATGCCTTATTGCTTTTACGAGTATAATCTTAAAAATTTTTGGTAAGTATTCTTATTGACTTATCACTTATTTTAGCTGATTTTTGTGGTGCGCATTTTACTTAGGTTCTGGTCGTGATATCCCATATAGTTACCCCAAGCTTTTGCTTCAGGTGATTGTCAGGGGCCTTACGGGATTTTCGCCTGCACATCTGTCTACCGGGGCGCCTTTGAGTGAGCCCGGTTCCAGGGTTGTTTGGGGTTGCTGGATTTTTTGGATTTAGCTTGCAAACATGGATGCGGTACTAAGAGTGGTTAGCATGCAAATTAAGGACTTAAAGGATTTAAGAGTGAAAAACAGTGACATCACGGATACTGAATGCAAGTTATTTAAATTTTTACACAGTATGTTAAAAATGCTACAATCGGTTCCTGATCAATTAACTAAGGATAAAATGAAAGAAATCCCGAAAAAAATCGGGCTATGAGGAAAAGATTCACGAGGTTTATGATCATCGAAAACCGATTGAGGATAATGAACGTGCGCGAAGTACAATCAAACTAAATGATTTTTCCCCTAGTGAAAATGAAAAATAAACCCCATTAGATCAGGTTGCAAGTTCTGAAGATGAAACCACAATTAGGAGAAAGGGTGATCAGACAGTCAAAACGAAAAACAAATATTCGCATATTAAGAAAATGAAATTTACAAACATGACACAAATCAGGACAAACAATTTACCCATTAGTGACAAAACCGACAACTCGGTTACTCAATTAGCAGCACATATTGAAAATCATGATATGGACACTAATAACCATGAAATATTTAGCATGAATACTAATACAAATAATAATTTATCTATCATGGATAACTCACAAAAATCTAAAATCCCACCAATCACGCTCAAGAGAGCGCAATGTATTGGGAAGATATGAAAAGGCATTTTCATCAAAATAAACTTAAATTTTACGGACAAAGAATTCCTGGTGCCATGAAGGTTTATGCCGAAAATCCGGAAAGTTTTAAAGCAATTGCTAGAATACTAAATGACCTTAAAGTAGAGCATCACTCTTACGTTTTGCCCGAGGAAAACCATATTAAAATAGTAATTAAAGGATTAACATCCCGTACTGTAATCGATGATATCAGGGTTGACTTAGAAAGTGCAAATTTCAAAGTAGAGGACATTAAGCAAATGTCTCAACGCCGTAATTTGGAGGTTACGAAACTCCCACTTTTTATTGTTTCTCTGCCAAGAAGGAAAACTCAAAAAAATATATAATGTAAGATATTTGTGTGATATGAGAGTCAGGATCCAGGAATACAAGGGGCGTCAAGGCCTACTCCAATGTTGCAGGTGCCAGGGTTTTGGCCACACCCAGACAGGGTGTTAGTACGTTCCGAGATGTGTTCGCTGTGGAAAGGATCATGAGTCCAAAGACTGCCGTGATAAAGGCAACCTCAAAGGATCATGAGTCCAAAGACTGCCCTGATAAAGGCAACCTGAAAGTATCTTTATGCTGCGCCAACTGTGGACAATCTCACATCGCCAGTTTTAGGGGGGTGAGAAATTCCCCAAGAAAAAAGAAGAAAATTAAAAATTTTCGGTAGCAGAGTTATTGAAAATAAAACATATGGACAAGCCCTGTCTGTGGGGGGCCTATTCTGATATGATAAAGGAAGCCAAAATAGTTTTCGGAGATCTGGCAGAATTAGTCTCCGTTATTAAAAGTGCCGGCTTTCATATCACATAACCTAATTAGGAGAACAGTACTTCCAACAATGCTAATAATGGGGAGTAAATCCCCTCTCACAGCACCCATTAAATTTATGACGTGGAATGCTAGAAGCATTCAAGGTAAACTTCCAAAGCTAAACGACTTTTTAGTCTCACAATATACCGACATTGCTATGCTTCCTGAGTCGCATGCTATGCCGAACATGAGTTTAAAAATTCCAAATTTCAGGAATTATAAATGCAACAGGCTAAGCCATAAGGGTGAGAGAGTGGCTATCTATGTTAAGAACACCCTCAAATCATGCTTCATCAGTGATTACCAGTATAAAAGCCTAGAGCTCATTACAGTTTCTGTTCTGTTACCATACTATGGTATTGTATATTTTAATTATCTCTATAATCCTCCTCATCGGCTGTTAGACGTAAACCTACTTAAGGATATTTTGAAGCTTGACAGACCTCTGATTCTGGCTGGCGATTTCAATGCCAAAAACGAGGAATGGTTCTGCAGGAAGTCAAACCCTAACGGTGAAAAGCTATTCAAATTTGTCTGCAAATATCCTATTTTCTTCTATGCAACCAGAGAATACACATATCTGCATGATCAACCAGATAAAGGCGATATTTTAGACCTAATTATTACCACTACCTCGATTCCCGTAGACATTGAGGTTTTCCACGACCTAAATTCAGATCATGTACCTGTCGTAGCCACCTTAGGTACCATTTAAGACTTAAGCAATGTAAGATCACGGCCTGAAAATGTTTACTTTAGTAGTTACCATTCCAAGCATCCGCCCAGTGCCTGCAGTCTCAGGACTACACAAGATATCGATTTTGCAGTGTATCAGCTTACACATACAATAAATACTGCCTACAATAAGGCCACAAAGTCAATCACGATAAATCATGGTACAGACAGACTTCCTTTGCATTGCAGGGACTAAATGAGTGAAAGAAACAGACCAAGGAAAAATTGGCACAGATCATGGGACCCATACGCCAAGGCCAAGCTTAATAAGCTTAATAGGACCATTACACAGCAGATTAGAGAGTTCAGAAAAGAGACTTGTGATGAAAAGATTACGAACTACAATGAACACACTAACAGTGGTATTTGGTCTCTTGTGAAAAAACTTAAGAACAAACCCTCGATCTCCAAGCCCATTCGAGCCAATAAAACTGCCCTGACAAATAAAGAGAAGGCTAAAATTTTAGCTGAGCACTTCGTTGACCAGTTCAAGCCAAACGACGATCCATGTGATATGGAATTTACCTACGACGTTAGATACTGTGTTAAGGACTGGTTACAAGCAAACAGTAATTCAAATGTTCTAGAACTTGCAAGCCCCCACGAAATACTGAACATTATTAAAGAACTGAAAAATAAGTAAGCACAGGGGTATGACAACATTAAGAATGTTGCAATTAAATTCTTACTCTGGGTATCATTACTAGATGTACAAATATCTTAAATGCCTGCATCACAATTAACTATTTCCCAAGTTTATGGAAAAGTGTGAAAATGCTCGTCCTTCCCAAACTAGGTAGACACTACAAAGCCTGACAGTTTCAGACCAATTAACCTGCTACTGGGACTCGGAAAATTTTTTGAAAGGGTCATTTTTAAACAGATGGAACCCTACTTAGATAAATTACCAGCAGAGCAGTTTGGCTTTCGCAAATCACTGTCCACCACCAAACAACTTGCAAGACTCACTGAGTATATTGGAAGCTCTCTCTGCACAATCGTCAAAGCGTCGCTTTACTTATGCTGGACGTAGCGAAAGCTTTCAACTGCATCTGTCATGAGGGGCTCATCTTTAAGCTCATTAGCGCTGGTTTTTCACCAGCACTTATTAAGCTTGTTCTTGACTGGGAGAACTTTCCACGTCTCAATTGGTAAGGACACTTAGGATAGCAAAAGAATTAGAGCCTGGGATCTCCAAACTAGTATCCTTAGGCCCATACTCTATCTGTTCTACGTCGCTGATCTGCCCAAGACCAATTTAGATTATAATTACTTCTTAGGATGTTATGCAAATGACACTGCCCTTGCGATGAAGTCTGCTTGTCCCAAGCTTGCCATAATGAAACAGCAAAGAGTTATGCCCCAGATAATCACAACTCTTACTCATCAGGAAGAGGAACACCAGAACTGTAATAACGACAAAACTTAGACTATTCAACAGTGAGGTTCCAATGGTGAACAAGGCTTCCTACCTTGCGGTTGTGATTAATTTAAAATTTAACTGGAAGGACCATATCATCAGTGTTCGAGGCAAGATGATAGGGGCTGTTGTGGTTTATCTTATTTGAAAAAGTCTAAAAAAATATCCTACCAATTTAACCCCAGAACAGCCGAGAGATGGCAGCACATGATTACAGACCACAAAATTCTATCCCAAGATTCTCAAGGAAAGAGCAGTCGTCGAACGCGCACGATTGTGCACATGTGTAGTTTGGAGGTGAAGATGAAATAAAAATTGTTAAGTTTGAAATGTTGAATCTAATTTGATCTTCCTAAATAATTATCATAGATTCTTAACAATGGTGACCCGGCCTTGCAGCAACCAAGCGTTATTGTTTTAAACTAATATTTGCACGGGGAAAAAAATTTTTTTTTTTTTTTTTACGTATTACTTGGGACTTAGCCACGTGACTGAAGGAACAGCAATAATCGGAGCAGTAAAGATACCTGTGTACAACTTCACCGATCCTGCACTATGGTTCACTATGTGCGAAGCAACATTTGAATTGGGAACACCGAAAGCGATATCAGAGTCTCGCACGAAGTAGAATTACATTGTTTCGCACCTGCCCGCCAAAGCCGCATCAATTGTGAGAGATGTGATCAAAGCCCCCAACTCCACGGATCCTTACAATCACATTAAAACTGAGCTAATCAAGCGGTGCAGAGAATCGACGCATCAAGAAATAAAAAAACTCCTCGGTGGCGAAAAGTTGGGAGATCGCCGGCCAAGTGAACTCTTACGCATAATGCGATGACACGCTGAGTCATACAGCATTTCCGATGAACTAATGCTCGAACTGTTTTTACAGCATCTCCCGAGTTTCGTACAGTCGATACTCGCAGCGATCACGCCTTTAACCTTGGATACAGCTGCGGAAGTTGCGGATCGTGTCATCGATGTATCACCATCTCCTGTAGCGGGAAGTGCCACAAATATTTGTTCTGCTAATACCTCAGACTCCATTGAAGAACATTTACTCGCAGAGATAAAAAAATTGCACGTAAGAATCAATAATATCTCGCGTGATCGTCGCCGCACTCGTAGTCAGAATAAATATCGCGGCCAAAGAGAACGCAGCCCCTCTCAAAATAAAAAAAAAATTTGATACCTGTTAGTACCACCTTAAATTTGGTGCGAGAGCTATAAAGTGTACCCCGCCCTGTAAATTTTCAAAAAACGGCCCAGGCGAGGCATAGCGGCGACTACAGCCTTGCCCTCCAGTTCTCGTCGCCTTTTTGTTAGAGATGTGCACACAAATGTCAACTTCCTCATAGACACGGGTTCTGACGTATCTATAATTCCAGCAACAGCATTGCAAAGGCGAAATCGCATCCAAATGACCCTTTCAGCAGCAAACACTACACCAATTTCCGTCTACACTAGCCAAAATCTCTCCTTAGACTTAAGTTTAAGACGCATATTCAGATGGACCTTTCTTGTCGGCAGTTTTTCAACTCCTATTATTGGTGCAGATTTTTTGTATAATTTCAACTTGATGCCTAACCTCCACACAAAAAGATTAATCGACGGTAACACTAATCTTAACTCTAAATGCAGTTTACGAGTTAGTGCAATACATTCAATAAAGACAGTATCTGGTGACAGTATATACCATAAATTATTATTAGAATTTCCAGAAATCACAAAACCACCCCGTGCTGACCAAGAAATTAAGCACACAGTAGTGCATCACATCCAAACCACAGGACCTCCCGTCACTGCTAAAGCACGACGTCTTGCCCCAGACCGCCTACGAATCGCCAAAGAAGAATTCCAAAATATGATAGAATTAGGCCACATTCGTCCTTCAAAAAGTAACTACGCATCACCTTTGCATATGGTCCCTAAAAAGGACAGCACGGAATGGCGTCCTGTAGGAGATTACAGAGTCCTTAATGCACAAACAATAAAAGATAATTATAACATTCCTAATATCTTAGATTTTACTTCTGAACTACATGGCTGCAAAATTTTCTCGCACATTGATTTAATTAAAGCCTATCATCAAATCCCTATACATCCTGATGATATCCACAAAAGTGCTATAATCACCCCCTTCGGCTTATTTGAAAGCTGTCGCATGCAATTTGGCCTATGTAACGCTGCAGCCACATTCCAAAGATTCATCGATGAAGTTACTCGAGATTTAAAATTTGTTTATGCATTCGTAGACGATATATTAGTAGCATCTAAATCTGAGGAAGAGCATATCTCGCATCTAAGAATACTTTTTGAAAGATTGCAAAATTATGGCCTTAGCCTTAAACCTTCTAAGTGTGTTTTTGGTGTTTCCTCAATAAATTTCTTAGGTGTCAAAGTATCTGAAGAAGGAACAGAACCCCTGAAAGATAGAGTAGACTGTATTTTGAATTTTCCTAAACCTACTACCATAACTCAATTAAGACGCTTCTTAGGTCTATTCAATTTCTATAGACGTTTCGTTCCTAGAGCAGCACACATATTAGCACCCTTAAATAAATTTTTAGAAGGTATCAAAAATAATAAAAAGAGCAGAAAACCTAAACGAAACGACCCCAAAGAAACACTTCAATGGTCTGAGGCTAGCGAACAGGCATTTACAGATGCCAAAAATGCACTAGCTACCGCAACTCTTCTTCATCACCCAATTCCAGGAGCCAAACTTAGTGTTTGGGTTGATGCCAGTGACCTGGCAGTTGGTGGTTCCTTGATGCAACTCAACACAACCAACTGGGAACCGATTGCATTCTTCTCTGTTAAGCTCACCAACAGTCAACAAAAATTCTCCACCTATGATCGAGAACTATTGGCCATTTACACTGCGGTGAAGAGATTCCGGCACATGCTCGAAGGTCGGAACTTTATCATTTTCACTGATCAACAGCCTCTTATCTACGCCTTTAAGCAAAATCCAGAGAAGTGCAGTCCGCGCCAATGGCGTCAACTTGATTTCATTTCTCAATTTAGCACTGACATTCGTCATACCAGTGGTGTTAATAATAGCGTTGCAGATGCATTATCCAGAATTGAGATAAACAACATCTCAAATTCCTCATTTCTTGATTTTGAAGCCTTTAGTCATGCTCAGAAAGCTGATGATTTACAAAATCTGCAAAACAGCAATCATTCACTAGAAATAAAGTCCATGCCCAGCCCAGTGTCAGCAACAGAACTCATCTGTGATGTATCAACCGGAATTCCAAGACCTATTGTGCCAGCATCTTTTCGTAAAATAGTGTTTGACCATTTTCACAACCTCTCGCATCCAGGAACAACAGGATCTTGCAAATTAATTTCTGCTCGCTATGTTTGGCCCAATATGAAAAAGAATATTACAGACTGGGTAAAAAGTTGTGATGCATGCCAGCGATCCAAAGTTCACAAAAACACCTCTGGGTACATTTGCTACACCAGACGCACGGTTTTCTCATCTGCATATGGATTTAATCGGACCCTTGCCTCCTTCAGAGGGCAAAATGTACTGCCTCACCATCATCGACAGGTTCACCAGATGGCCTGAAGTGATACCCATCGCTGATATGACAGCAGCAACAGCATGCAGAGCCTTGTTCGAAGGATGGATATCCCGCTTCGGATGCCCATCTACCATCACCACAGATCAGGGTCGCCAGTTTGAGTCATCTCTGTTCAGTGAGCTCACACAAATTATGGGAACAACAAGAATTCGTACTACAGCCTTTCATCCCCAAGCAAATGGCTTAGTAGAACGTTTTCACAGAGTCTTGAAAAATTCTTTAAAAGCCCATGAAAACCCAAGATGGACTGAATCATTACCAACAGTTCTCCTTGGCATTCGAGCTGCTGTTAAAACAGACATACAAGCATCAAGTGCTGATCTTGTGTATGGAACTTCACTAAGACTTCCAGCAGATTTATGTTCCCAAAGTGCCCAAAATACAACTCCATCTTATGAGTATGTGCAGAAACTACAGGCACAAATGCAGCAGTTAAAGCCATTTCCCAACCAAAATCACCAAACAAGAATCTTTGTGCACCTAGAATTGCAAAAGTGTACACATGTTTTCCTTCGTGTGGACAAAATAACACCACCGCTCACTCAACCATATACAGGTCCCCACAAAGTCATAAGTCGAAGCAACAAAGTTATAAAAATAGCCATAAATGGCAGGCAAAGCAATGTTTCCCTAGACAGAGTGAAACCTGCATTCATATATAATGATGAAATACAACAAATTCCTCATGAGCATGAACCTAAAGTCCCAGGAAATACTACTGGAAACTCTGTCAACAATTCCAAAACCACAAAATCTGGACGAATTGTGAAATTTAGCAAGAGACTCATCACAGAAATTGGTTAACTTGCTCATAATTACTCTTGAGTTATTCGATTTTCAATGTTCATCATATCACAATTATTCTCTACAAATTTCAGAACTGAAAAACCTTTATTTTCATTTATTCATGTAAATTAGATTTAACCTGTATTACTTTATTTTGTTTTCTACTTTTATTTAATTTCATGTATGTAAGTGATTTCAGCAACTGACAACCCAGCATTCCAATTCCCTCTTGTTTATGCTATGTATGTGTAAATACTGTCGTTCTCTCACTTCGCTTGTTCACTGGGGGGATACTCTTGTTGTGGTTTATCTTATTTGAAAAAGTCTAAAAAAATATCCTACCAATTTAACCCCAGAACAGCCGAGAGATGGCAGCACATGATTACAGACCACAAAATTCTATCCCAAGATTCTCAAGGAAAGAGCAGTCGTCGAACACGCGTGATTGTGCACGTGTGTAGTTTGGAGGTGAAGATGAAATAAAAATTGTTAAGTTTGAAATGTTGAATCTAATTTGATCTTCCTAAATAATTATCATAGATTCTTAACAGGGCTATTCAGAGTGTCATGCCACTCCTAAACTTAGACTCGAAACTGGACCTAAGAAGGAAGAGACATTTATACATTGCAGTAATCCGCTCTATCTTAGCCTATGCTTCGCTGACCTGGGCTGCCATCAGAGATAAGGACCTAGAAAAATTGCAGATTACTCAAAATAAACTTCTTCGGACCATGACCAATGCGCATTTCTTCGTCTTAAACAGGACTCTGCACGAAGACTTGAAAATTGAACCAATCGTCACTTTCTTGCATAAATTGAATCATAACTTCTTTACGAGAGCTCTGAACTGCCCTCATATAAAAAAAACCTTAAGGTTTTTGATTATACGATACTGGAGGAAGATAAAGAGTTGAGACCACTAGCCGCTCACCTCACCCGCGACTTAATCTTCCCGACATAGCACGCGTATCCATTTGTACATAGTGTATATACTGTAAATATGTTTTTTCTTTTCTCACTTGCTATGCATTTACAACTGCATAATATCTTATATATAACGTATTTTAATGTATGTTGACTTGTATCTGCATTTTGTATGTCATATGTTAACAATTACTTCATTTTAGTCACGTCTTCGGACTTCTTTACTTATCAGGAATAACTACTTACGTTATGTAGTTTAAGGATGTAATCTTTGCACTATTAAGCCCTTTCGACCTCTCCAAAGCAAACTGCTCTTAGGCTCCGTCCCGTTCACTATTTGTTTAGCTGTAACTCCTCCCCGAGCCTTGTGACTTATGGTCACTCCCTCTTCTCTAACCTCGGACCTCCCACCCTACCTGGCCCAGACACTGAAACTCAGGTGCCCCACTAGACTGATTTTAGTGAACTGGTAACAGCGATAATTGTTCTGATTGGATTGGATAGTTCAATTGACAATTGTGTTCCTTATTTTTTGAAGTACGGTGAAAATCCTGATTTGACAAACATGCATGTACTTGGCTGTGATGCTTATACCCTTGTACCACCATAACAAAGAAAGAAACTAGATGAAAAATCTGTCAGAATGATATTTGTACCTCATTCCATGATGGGATATCGTTTAATGATTCCAGAAACAAGACGCATCATTGTTTCCATAAATGTTAAATTTTATGAAGAAAAGAAGAAAATAGAAAACCAAAAATACATTTCCGATAGTTCTGATTTGAGTGAAAATGACAATGATGACATTAAAAATGAAGACAAATCAGTTTCAAACACTGGATAACGCCGAATTAAATGCTGCAAATAAGAAAGAGAAACAAAGAAAATCTACAAGAGAAAAGACATAACCAGTTAGGTATCCTAATCCTGAAACTTGCCAAGTGATGTTTGCACAACAAGATACTCTGACATTTCAGGATATTGTAAATCTACCAAAATAAGAACAAAAACTATGGAAAAGATCTATGGATGAGGAAATGAAATCTACGGAAGATAATGACGTATGGGATCTATGAAATTTACCCACTGATAAAAGAGCCATTTCCTGCTAATGGATTCTACATAAAAAACGAGATGGAACTTACAGGCTTGTTGCTTCATTAAAAAAGAAGGCATAGACTATACAGACATGTTGTCTCCAGTAATTAGTTGTATGTGCTCTTTACGTTTAACCCTGATAATTATCAATAATGAAGGTTTACAAACCTTTACTTTATATGGACTTAAACAGTCTCCTTGACAATGGTATCTAAACAAAATATGTGTAAATCTCTAATAAACAGACTGGATCGCAGTTAAAGTAATAAACAGAGGAGCGTTCTTCCACACAACATTTATTCACGAACACCAAAGACGAACTGATACATATACATAATTGACATCACAGTTTCTTTTTACAAACAAACATTACCGCCATCTATTGGCGATCTATGGATACACAATCCTAAACTTAACAGTATCAGAAATTTCTTAATTTTGTTATTAAATTATATTTTAAGCAATTGGACTCTGAACCATGTATTTTCATCAGAAATCTAAATTGTAAGAAAGTAATTATGGCTCTTTATGTGAACAACTTATTAATTGCAGGATCGGATATAAAAGAAACAAATGTTATAACATCATTGTTATCTAAAGAATTTCAAATGTCAAAATCTGTAAGTGTCTCAGAATTTTTGGGCATTAGACTGAAGTTCGAGTCCATTTGTTTATATTTAGATCAGAAACCATATATTGAAAAATTACTTGATAAATTTAAAATATCTGATTGTAAAACTATCCAAACTCCCACTGAACCAAAATCTACAGCAGCTGATTTTCAGAAAGGAAATGCATTTCATGGCCCATACAAAGAATTAATTGGATTTTTACTTTACTTAGCATATTTTACAAGGCCAGATATTTTATTTGCAGTAAATTGCTTAAGCCAACTGCATGAGCATCCTACTGATGTTGCCTAGTGTGCTCTAAAGAGAATTCTTACATATTTGAAAAACACCTTAAATTTAAAATTGATATACAAAAAGGATGATTTGGAAAGGGCAAACTTATGCTTGTATGTAGATGCAGATTGAAGGGGGGAGATACTAAAGATAGGAAATCAATTACTGGTTACTTTATAATGTTTTCAAACTGTCCTATTATTTGATGCTGTAACAAGCAAAAGTGTATTGCAGTTTCATCAACAGAAGCTGAAATAATTATTTTATGCAAAGGTATTCAAGATGTTTTATGGATAAAAAATGTAGTAAATGAAACTTTCAGTGTTAAAAATATTTATATTTTTGAAGATAACCAGTCATGTTTTAAAAGTATTGTTAATGAAAACTTTTCTGGTAGGTTGAAACATATAGATATAAAATTAAAGTTCACTCATAAAAGACTGTTGAAGAAAATAATATCAAAATTGAATATGTACACTGTGGGGGAGGGGAGGGAAGAAAAAAAAAGGACAGTTCTATACCGTCCATTCTACTGGGCCGATTGACAAAATTCAAATTGCATTTTTCATGTCTCAAAAGCGCGACTTAAGATATATATTAGATTTATATACAGCACTATTCTAACATAGGTATTTTGACACAAAATTGGACTTCTTCTGAAATAACATACCAATTTTTTTCCATATTTCAATTCTACAACTTAAATTATGCCAGACTGCCAAGTTTTGTAATAATCGTAACTTAGGATATATATTAGATTTATATATAGCACCAGTCTAGCATAGGTATGTTGACACAAAATCGGACTTTTTCTGCAATAACATACCAATTTTTTAAACATATTTTAATTCTACGACTCAAATTATGCCTAAATATTAAATTTTGTAAAATTTGGTGCGAAATTTACGGAGAAATTCAAATATTTATATTGGTACTTTTTTCAGTTGTGCCAAGAATAATTCACTCGGCGAACTTCTTAATATATGGCAACCTGTTTTCCTTTCTCTTTTTACATTGTGTGTGCGGAATAAAAGTCACATCATTCTTTCTTTCAAATAATGTTTTTTATATTATATTTTTAATTATAATTGTTATTATTTTAAGTAACTTTTTCTTTCTTGAATTTCATTTTAATTGCTTAAGTTGCATGGTTTCTTTTGAATATCTGTTTTAAAAATTTCTATTTACCCATTCGAACTGCATAATTTAAATAAAAGGTGCATCGTTTATTTTTTTCAAATAGTTTAGTTAGTTATATATATATATTTGGTTATTTTTTTTATTTTAGGTAATTTTTAAATTTTTGGACTTTTATTTTAATTGTTTGTGTTGCATTGTCTCTTCAGATAATTGTTTTAAAATTTTCTATTAATTCATTCGAACTGAGCATTTTAAATACATTTATTAATATAAATTTTCCAGGATTTGATTTTATTTATTTTAATTGTGTTTCTTTCGGAAGAATACTCTGTGTCCTAGACTACGATGCATCTGAAAACTGAATATATTAAAAGAGAAAATACAGTAAAGCACAGTTAACACGCCTTTCAATGTTCTGTTCAGAAAGGATATATAAATGAGAAAGATGTATAACTGACATTTTAACTTACGATGACTTGCATATATTGCTTTAAATAGCTTTAACATTGTGTCATTGCTTTACACAATTTTATCATTCTTCATTTAGTTTCTTAAAATGTTATTCATATTTTAGACAAATATTTTATTTTTGAAATCGTAAGAATCAAATATATTCATAGATTCATAGGTTATACGATCTGTAGCACGAGAGAAAATTAGCTACTTAAATCATTCTTCCAAAGAGGATTAATGTAAATATTTATACTTATATATATAATTTTTAAAGCTGGGATATGACCCAAACTGTCAACGTCCTGTTTGCTTAAAAACGTTGTGAAAATAAACATCAAATAAACTTTCTCAGTTTTAGACAATTCAATTTAAATGCAGTCAAAGTAAAGTAGCAGACAATAGCACGGCGAAGGTAAAAATTTATTCTTACAAATATTAAAAAAAAAAAAGAAAAGAAAAAAAAAAGAAAAGGAAGAAAGAAAGAAATTTTAAAAAATTCAAAATCTTGAATAATATCATCTATAATTAAAAAAAAAAACTTTTCATATAGTATTAATAAATATTTATTATGTATCAGTGAAGGAAAAATTTCGTATAATTAATTCTGCGTAAAAATTTATTTGAAATTTAAGGCTAAAAATAGCTCAAGAAAAAGGTGCCAAATTTCAAAATGCGAATATATGTAAATTCGTGTATATCTTAGAAAATTTTGAATAAAAAACTAATTTTTTGCAGGTATGCTTAGAAAACGTCTACTTTAAGATGGTGGTAAAAATTTTATAGGTTATAATTCAAACACTTTTTTGAAAAAATTTATAAAAATTATTTAAAAACAGAAAATTTAAAAATAAAACACAAAAAATGGATGAATTTTATTTGAAATGAACCTAAATTTTGAAAGGTGAAAGGAAAAATCAAAAAAGTTTAATAAAAAAGATATTAATAAATATATGCCAAATTCAATTAACAATGATGAGCTAAAATTTTGAGAGATAATTTTTTAAAAACTACTCATATGATTATTACAAAACTTGGCAGTCTGGCATAATTTAAGTTGTAGAATTGAAATATGGAAAAAAATTGGTATGTTATTTCAGAAGAAGTCCGATTTTATGTCAAAATACCTGTTAGAATAGTGCTATATATAAATCTAATATATATCTTAAGTCGCACTTTTGAGACATGAAAAACGCAATTTGAATTTTGTCAATCGGCCCAGTAGAATGAGAGATATAGAACTGTCCCTTTTTTCTTTTCTTTTTTTTTTTTTTTTTGTGCAGTGTACAATCAAGTTTACAAATCGCAGATATATTAACTAAGGCTCTGTCCAAAACAAAATTTTATGAACTATTGTCACTGAGCTGTTTAAAAACTGTGTAATTCTTCTATCTTTCCTATAATGTGTGATTAAGGGGGAGTGTTGAGATATATGTAATTGCATTTTTATTGGTTAAAAGGAATTATAGCTTTCTGTCACATCCGATGTATTCTGAAACTTAATCCTATTTTATTTGTTTATATTTTCTTTATATTATTTTTTATTGGTTGTTTTCTGTGTTTTGTTAACGATTCGCTAAACCATGATCTGCTGTAAAGTTATACATATAACCTCTGTAAACTTTTCCTCTCTCTGCATGTTGTTCTGTAATTAATGTTTGTTTTTCGGACCAGGGCATTTTAAATGTTCAACACATACAATTAAATGCAGGCTTTTATTTATTTTGCTGTAGTGGAAATTTTGTGGCAATAACTAAGATACAGCCAACTGCAATTCTGTGGCAAAATGCTGTATTCCTGCAGAAATTTTACTGCAGGCAAATCCCACAAGCACATATTTTAAAATTAAATTAGTCTATATAAAAGCATTGAATTGAAATATAACAAAAATGGTAATGTGAGCTGTTAAAACTGATACACACGTGGTTGCTAAAAGAAATGCTATGCATGTGGTTGCCACAGTTTCTCACATTTTGAAAATTTGGTGATTTCTACTAAGGTGATTGAAATAATATATAAGTATCATAAGCATAAAGTAAAATACAAATGGGTCAATTCATATTATTTATGATATAATTAATACATCAAGTCCATTAAAAAGACTAATTACAAAATATGAAATCAGTAATTTGCAGCCTGTTACATATTTAATCTAAAATCAGACAGAGCTATCAATCAATAAAATTTTAAAATCAAAAACTGTGAAACAATTCTTAACTCTTTTAAAAACTAAGTCTGCAATATGTAGTTATTTATCTGAAAAGTTACTGTAAAAAGGTTTTTAGCCCCTGTAGCATTTCAGAACTCCGGAATCAGCAACTGGAAAAAATAAACATTATTTACATTAAATGGCATTTCTAATAAAAATTTTCAATATTGGATTTTAAGTACCTGAAGCCATAAATTTCAAATTAAAATAAAACACTTATTATTCAAATTAAAATAAAACACTTATTATTTTATATGTTCCAATATCGAAATCCTTTTGAGGTCAAAAAGAAATATTAAGAGTTAAAATATTAACTTGCATGTATTTCAATAACAGAAGAATTTGATTTGACTATTAAACATAAATATAGAATTTTCAGTACTTCAAATATTATTTCTTCAAATAGCTGATCAAAATTACATGAAATGATTACCGTACAATTAAAATTATAACTTTTCAAAAAGAGATATTCCTTGCAAAGCATAAACAATATAATACAATAATACAAATGAACATTATAAAAGATAAATTGCTTTTTGTCCCTGTATTATTATGAAGAATTCCGCTTTTTTGTATACAGATGCTTTATTTGGTATTAACAAAATTAACAGGTTTACATAAAAGGAAGTATTTTTATTTTTACATTTTAAAACACATATACATATTAATATGAGAAGTATGCATATGAGAAGTGATAAAAAATAAAGATTGTTACTATATGTCTAGGAGAAAAACTTCATAAAACAAGATAATAAAATGATACAGAGTGACTTCCAATTACATGGCACAGACACCCTGAGTTATAATGCCTTAATCCTATCACTTACACGAATGCTTTGAAAAAGCATATGAAGTCTCTTATCACATTCACTTTCGCAGAGAATTTGCACAATATTTTGTCAAAAGCTTAATGATACCTGCGCAAACCTTGTACATAATAGAAGGATATGTATAAATTGCATATATGAGTAGTTCAGATGTTTTCAAGACAGTCAAAAAAAATGAAAAATGTCTTGTATTAGTTTTGTTTCATTATTTAAATATGACAAAGTATTTGAGGGCTATCTGCCGTATTGAAGATATATGTCTTTCTTCAGGACTTTCTTGCCCACAGTAGATTTGAATAAAATGTATTCCTGCAGGTAGCAACTGAGTTACAGCTTCTATAAAGCTCACTTTTAACTCCAGTGCCGGATGTTTTACATTCACAGCTTGCTATATGGATGAAATTTTGGCACAACAAATCTTCAAAACTATGGACTGAAGACAGTGAGAACAAAGAACAAAAAACTTCATCAGTATGGAAAAAAAGCTAAAAAGCCAAGTTGCACTGGTGTGCAAAAATTAAGGACGAGACAGTTTTTTCAATATAACTTTGTACAAAAGCTTTCCAAATCAACACATTTAATACCGTAAGATCCCCAATACGTAAGGACATGAGTAATGTAAGCAACACTTACTAAAAGAGAAATCAGAGGGATAAAAAGGAGCTTTTTTGAAAAAGTAGCATGGAGCACAATGCGACTGAAGGCCGAAACATCCCTGTGATGGATGTCCAGCAAGAAACATCCGGTCTTTAATAGGGGATATGATCTCCCCTGACTGCTAGGCAGGTTTGACAGCATCTGCCCATGCTGAGAATGAGGGTGTCAATGAGTTGTTGAGGCATTGCTGCCCATTCGTCTTGCAGCGCCAATCAAAGCTCCGGAATCATTACTGGTGGTAAGGTACGAGCTGCCAAGCGTCTGCCTAGAAAATCCCATACATGCTTGATGGGATTGAGATCCGGAGATCGTGCCGGCTAATCCATACGTTCAATATCCTCACTCTCTAAGAGCTGTTCGGCAGCTACTGTGCGATGACATGGTGCATTGTCGTCCATGAAAAGGAACTGCGGACCCATAGCGCCTCTAAAAAGACGCACATATGGAAGAACAATCTCGTTACAATAACGGGTCCCGTAGACTGAACCTGCGTCGAAGTTGTGAAGGTCTGTACGATTACTAAGCATGATGCCTCCCCAAACGAGAACACCGCCACCTCCATACCTGTCCCTTTCAATGATGTTCGAGGTATGATTGAGGCTTCCCCGCTCTCTCCAGATGAGTATGCGATGAGAATCGCTACTCAGACTGAATCTGCTCTCATCTGTAAAGAGTACTCGTCCCCATTCATTGTCTCTCCAATTCCGGTGTTCCCGGCACCACAGAGAACGCCTTCTCCGATGGGCAGGCGTTAGAGGTACACACCGTACAGGGTGTCGTGCAAACAGACCACCACCGTGCAGTCTTCTGGCCACGGTAAAACGCGATATCGGTCGTCCAGTCGCCTGTGTCTAGCGATTTCTCCCGCTGTCTGCCGCCTGTTTCTTCTGGCCTGTAAGGCAATATACCGGTCATCTGTGGGTGTGGTTCCTCATGGACGACCACTACTAAACCCCCGGATAGCTGCTCCTGTAGTTTGAAATTGACTCCAAAGTCGTGAAACGATGCTGTGAGCAATTCCGAACTCTGCAGCCACACTTGTCACACTGCGGCCTTCCTCCAACTTCCCAATGATTTGACCTCGGGTAAAAGCATCCAGATGTCGTCTAACAGATTGATTATTCGCCATTTCTCGCTGAGGCAGCAACTCGGTGTGATTTTAACTGCTATACGGCGTGCAATCTCTTTGCCAGAAATACTGATCTTACACCGACAACATGCTTTATACTACTCAGACACTCCCCCATTACGTCTACCTGCATATCTGTGCATGTGCTACCGTACATCACCTTATTTAATCTCCTGATTGGTCTTTCTCTCCGCTCTGCCTCTTCGTTCAGCTGATATGCTAATTTTTCGACTTCGTCCTTAATTTTTGCACACCAGTGTATTTTGTCACATATCTATATGGTCAATATTCAATGAAAACATATTCCTGCCTCCAACATTAATTTGTGTACCTCTCCGTTTCTATTTTTTTTTGGGGGCGCACGTATTAAAGGTAACACAAATGAACAGGTATGGTTACATAAAGGTGCTCATCCCAATAACCTAGATGTGAATGATTTTTATGCTGATAATTTTCAGTTAGAATTTACTTAATATTTATGAAAATTTCCTACCAAATCATAATTATTAGAGAGATTGACAAGTTTCACCACATTCTTTTCATGTTTGTTTATTCGCTTTATCTATATACACTCTTTTGAAAAAAAAAAAAAAAATTGAAGCACCATAAGGGAAGTGGTTGTTTTCGATGAAATTGAATATGTGTATAGCTTGTACACAGATAATAAAATGATTAAAAATTCAAGTTCATAGTACCTGTTCACAGCTCACAATCACCCATTCAGTGTTCAAATCAGTAGTTGGTCGAACCGCTCCTGGTGGAAATGCATGCTTGAATTCGTCGAGGCAAGGAGTGGTAGAGGTTCCTAATGTCATCCTGTGACACATTCTGCCACGCATTTAACAGTTTTCGTGCCTGATCTGCGATATTTTGTGGTGCCCAGAATCTGGTGGCTTACTATGTATGCCCCAGACATGCTCGATTGGTGAAAGGTACCTTGCTAGCCAAGGATGAGTATTAACCGCATGGAGGCAGTCCAGAGATATACGAGCGATATGTGGCCTGGCATTACCTTGTTAGAAAATGGCCCCAGAATGATGTGCCATGAAGGGTAATGTAACTGGCCACAGGATGGTATCAACATATTGTTGAGCTGTTAAAGATATACAGATGATGACTAAAGATGACCTGCTGTCATAAGAAATAGCACCCCACACCATCACACCAGGGCTTATTCCTGTATGTCTTTCTAAAACAAAGGCTGATTGGGACCGCTGGCCCCGTCCTCTCCAGACATGAACATGGTGGTCATCTCCTTCAAGAGTGAAGCGGGATTCATTGCTGAACACTATACGATGCCAGTCTGATGGCAGTCATGATGATCGGCTGCAACAGCACTCCAGCGACTTCGCCAATGTTGTGGGCTCAAAGGCAAACATCTTAAAGGTCTCTGTCTCTTATCTGTGTCCCAACCTCAGACAAGCTCCGTGAAATGGTGGATGGTACCACAGGAGGTATAGATGTAGCTGTAGTGCATTGACTAGTCAACAATGATAGCGTTGGGGTGGTTCGGGCCTGGTGAACAATCATCCTATTTTGCCTCGCATTTGTGCTCCTTGGCCTTCCAGAGCCTTCATTTTGTCGGCAATTTCCTTATAGCAACCACTGCTGCCAACATCTTTGCACAGCGGTGTCTGTACACTGCAGGTAGCAGCCTATTGCTCGGTATGACCATCCAGCTTTAAGCAACCCTACAATGTGACCATGTCTGAAGTCGTTTAGTTGTCTGTAAGGTGTTCGATATCGTCATAATGGCATCTTTAGTTGCTTCTTTACGGAATCACAATGACAGCAACGCAACAAAAAAAGATACATTTTCTGCCTCTGTTTACTGGTTTCATACTTTGGAAATTGTGCACTAGAAATGTGCGCTATGATCGCAATTCCTGTTCATTTGCCTTGAAACTTAGATCATTTGCATGATCGATCAAGATATTTTTGCACACAAAATTTCGTCACGATTGCAAAAGTCCTTCTTGGTGCTTCAATTTTTTTGCAAAAGAGCATAAAGGACACTTATATATTGAATGCAAGGAGAATATTGAGAATAGACGAGCAATAGAGATGCTGAAACAGCATTCCTTTAATGGTTCATCATTCAGAATCTGCTAGTACAGTCAAAAGTCTTTAATCCGGACTCGTCGGGACTTCGGCGATTCCGGATTATAGATCATCAGTTTAAATCTGGTAAGATGGCATGCAGAAATTATAAAATTAAAAATATGAAACCGTAATTTATAAAATAATGAGCAATTATGATCTAAAGGGTATCAAAATTTACAAAAAAAGAAGCTTAATATTTATTTGTTTACTTTATTAAACATTTCTTTCAACGAGCGCATGCGTACCTTACGCATAGCCGAAATTAGAAAATTGCAACCAGAAAACTATTTGATTTGTATTCGTGATATTTATAATGACGAGGAATTTGATTTAAATCATATCAAAGACGGAGTACATCGAGATTAAATACTACATTTAGTAAGGAATTATAAGCCGAATAAAATAAAAACAACTGCCCTGAAGATAACGATAGTGCTGACAGATCAACTTCCAGTTAATTGCGCGCCGCGACGTCCCCCCCCCCCCGCGCAGAGCAGTGTGAGATTGATAAACAGATTTCGGAATGGTTAGATAAACTAAGGATATACCTTTATCCATTTTTTGTATGATGGACATCGAATCATACTTTCGTTTTCTAGATCCTTTGGGAGCTCCAGCATCGGAAATTCTATTTGACATAATCGAAAGTTCAAGCTTACTTTTATAAAATTGCTCTTATAGTCTGCAAAATATAATAAGCCGGATCCAATTCGAAGATTAAGGAACAACGCAATCATCAACATTAACTGAAATAGATAATTATATAATTTTAGCTTATACCGTCCGTTATACATTAAACGCGCACGCGAAAACGTATTCTGCGCTTGCGCAGATGCATATGCGAGTTGTAAATATCTTGCGCGCACGCGTAAAACGCCTATGAGCATGCGTCAAAGCGGTGCATGCGCAGAAAGATTTTAGCTTTGAGGTCCGGATTATAGATCAATCCGGATTATGGGTGTCCGAATTAACGACTTTTGACTGTATTCGGAAAATGTTTCTGACACAAGAACTGCCAGTGGAATAGGATAGCTGAATATTGATAGTTCAACTCAACTCACTTTAATCATTCTTTTCAAACTGCAAGGGGGTGGAAAATAGTTCAAGTTTAAGCAATGGACCAACCGCATGGACTTTTTGGTGGTTTTTTCTAATGTATAATATCAATATGGCCAAGTTTCCTTTATATTTGAAAGCTCTGCTATTACTGACAAAGTAATAAACTTTCAAATAAAGTCGATTGATTTACTTGATTGCTTTAAAGTGCTCTATCACTTTGTGCTAGAGCAGGGTTTCTTAAACTGTGTGTCGCGGGACCTGCAGGAGGGGGTCGCCAAAAATTTTAGCAATTTTGATATTTTGTTAACTTATTATAATAATTTTACAATTACCAATATTTTTACACAATGTATCTGAAAATAGATAAAGATAAAACAACACAGACAAAGAAAAAAACGTTTCAATGCATTCTTTTTATAATATAAACGTTCATTTTCCTTGCTTTGCACGTGAAGCTGTCATTTCGTCTGTTAGTTACTTAAAATTTTCACATTGTTCTCTGTCTTAAAATCAGGAATAAAAAGTTAATGACCGAAAACTGCAATAATATATTACAGTACAAGTGAAAAAATTGACAATTTTACTCATGCGTGTGTCAGATTTACGCAATACTTATGGGGGTCCTACAAAATATTTATAAATATTATGGGGTCCTAGGGGTTGCAAAAAAATCTGTGTGATAAAAAGGGGTCATGAGTGAAAAAATCTGTATGATAAAAAGGGGTCATGAGTGAAAAATGTTTAAGAAACCCTATGCTAGAGGATTTATTTACAAATTTAAGAAATGCGGCAATTTCGTTTTTCCTTTTCATTCACTAAGTTTCAATATGTGACGGCAAAACGTGGGGAAACGTGGAGTTCTTTAAGTGTAACTGGCTCATATTCATGTTACACGTGGTAAATTACACAAAAATTAACCATGCAGCCAGCTTGACTATTTAGAGTCGAGTTCCAATATTGAGTAATCTTTAATTACTTGGCCACTGGTGGGGTCAAATGTCTTACAGATCCATACCTAGTAGAAATAAGAAAAATGTCAAACTTATGCATTCAGCTATTGATCGATTTCTACTATTTTAATAGGCTTTCCAACTTGACCTGAAGCTTTGCTTAAAATGTCATCAATACAAACTTCCTGCAGGTACCTGACCCAATCTATTACTTTTTTGTTGGCCATATATAGCTGACCATATCGTTTTCATTAAAACACACATTTTTTAAAAGTAGAATCATATAACTTTGAACATAATCCACTGCTTGCAGTAGGTAAAAGGCAGATTCCAAATTTTAATCATTGTTTTCAAACAGAAAAGGGGTGGGAAACAGCAGTAACAGTTAATATATAAAAACAGTTCACAAAAACAAAATGTGGCTTATCGAGAATCAATCAGTATTGCATAAAATGAAAGTGCAGATGTTAACATTGATACATCAAGCTCATCCATATTTGACAATAGATTAATTATGTTGCAGTAAAGATTTAGGCATGAGACATGTCTAAATATGTAAAAATATGTAAAAACTGATGAGATGATTAAAAATAAGATGCAATATCAGCTGTATAAAATCTCCTTATCTATGCCCAAAAAATGACAACTTTACAAAAATCATCACAACAGTTGACAAATTATGAGTGTGGTTATGACCTTAAAATCAAAATTCAGTTTTTCTCGTAGATCTACAAACTCTCTGGCATGGCAAGAAACATGAAAAACTGAAAGTAGTGTGGAGACACTATACACCATTTACTTCAGTATCATTTCATGATGAGTATGTTCCACCTGGCCAGACAATAACTAAACAGTATGACCATACAGCATTGTGATGCTTGAAAAATGCTACTTGAAAATGGCCCACAAACTGCATGTGTTTAGTGAGCATCAATTCCAACCAATAAAGGCTCCACAGCAATATCTGGCTAAGCACATAATTCTTCAGCAACCAATACTTTTCTCAGATCTTGCCTTCTATAACGTCTTTTTTTCCTCTTTAGAAATCAAATTCTAAGTGAAAGAAAGATTTTAGATTGTTCAATGGAGAATGTGATAAAACAGGCATCTGCTAAATGAATTTTATTCTGATTTATCAAAATAATCAAGTTTTACATATGATTTTCTTTTAATGACTGCTGGCTCACAGTCCTTTAGGAAAAAGAAAAAAAGTGTGATCAATAACTAAATAAAAATTGACTTAATTGTATATAGTCTGATGGATTTATAACTGATTTTTAATTCTAACAAACAAAAATTTAGTTTTTTATACATAATAGAATTTATTTTAAGTATTATAATATTAGAAGAAACATGTTTAAACTAATCATCAATCTTGTGTTTACCTAGTAAAATTCTAGCTATTAAGCATTCAAGTAACTGGAATATTTCGAAAAATTCTCTCCTCCCCCCCAAAAAAATATTAAGTAAATGAGAGATTTGTAATGCCATTCTAGAGCTTGTTATACTTAACATACATATGTTGTTAACCCAATAATGGATAAGCATGATTTCAGAGAACAGTTATATGAACTCTGCCTTGGTTTTATGTAAACTAGATTTAATTTTCGATAAGACAATTTTTAATTCTTGTATAGAAGGATCAGTTTTTTCCTCATATTTTGAAAAACTGCTTTCTACAGGACAGCACATAGTTGGAGTATTTTCAATGTTACAGGATCCTGGCATCAAAAAATGGAACTATATGCAACTGTATTTGAACATGGATTTATACATAGCATTATTCTATGGTGATGCAATGGTGGTGGTATCTAATGGTGATGCAATGCGAAAAATTATAAGTGATTTAAGTGTTTTATATGCTATATCCATAATCTGTATCAAATTACTAACTAATTAATAGAGAACAATATGTTCCTTTAAACTTCTGCTGGAATGATTGCCAGAAATTCAGTGATTGATGACTCCACCAACTTCTATGTTTGGGGGGATTTTATAATCAGAAAAGAAGTCTTACTATTATTATATTTAAGGCTTACAAAATACGTCTGCAATGATTTTGTTTTCAAAATTTTACTAATTTCAAATACAGTCAAAAGTCTTTAATCCGGACTCGTCGAGACTTCGGCGATTCTGGATTATAGATCATCAGTCTAAATCTGGTAAGATGGCATACAGAAATTATAAAATTAAAAATATAAAACCGTAATTTATAAAATAATGAGCAATTATGATCTAAAGGGTATCAAAATGTACAAAAAAAGAAGCTTAATATTTATTTGTTTACTTTATTAAACATTTCTTTCAACGCGCGCATGCGTAAAGCATACATTACGCATAGCCGGAATTAGAAAATTGCAACCAGAAAACTACTTGATTTGTATTCGTGATATTTATAATAACGAGGAATTTGATTTAAATCATATCAAAGACTGAGTACATCGAGATAAAATACTACATTTAGTAAGCAATTATAAGCCGAATAAAATAAAAACATCTGCTCTGAAGATAATGATAGTGCTGACAGATCAACATCCAGTTCATTGCGCGCCGCGACGTCCCCCCCCTCCGCGCAGAGCAGCGTGAATTGATAAACAGATTTCAGAACGGTTAGATAAACGAATGGATATGTCTTTATCCATTTTTTGTTTGATGGACATCGAAACATACTTTCGTTTTGTAGATCCTTTGGGAGCTCCAGCATTGGAAATTCTATTTGACATAATCGAAAGTTCAAGCTTACTTTTATAAAATTGCTCTTAGAGTCTGCAAAAAATAATAAGCCGGATCCAATTCAAAGATTAAGGAACAACGCAATCATCAACATTAACTGAAATAGATAATTAGATAATTTTAGCTTATACCGTCCGTTATACATTAAACGCGCACGCGAAAACGTATTATGAACTTGCGCAGACGCATATGCGCAGTCGTAAAGGTCTTAGGCACACGCGTAAACAACTATGCGCATGCGTCAACGCAGCGCATGCGCCGAAAGATTTTAGCTTTGAGGTCCGGATTATGGGTGTCCGAATTAACGACTTTTGACTGTATATGCTTTTGAATCTAAGTTAAGTAACAAATAAGATGACTATTTTTTCATTTTAGAAGTTCTGTATCTCCCGTTCTATAGGTCTGATTGACGAAATTTAAATTGCGTTTTACATGTCTTAAACGTGTGACTTAGGATATAGATTAGATTTATATATAGCATTATTCTAACATATTTTGACATGAAATTGGACTTTTTCTGAAATAACATATCAATTTTTTCCATATTTCGATTCTATCACTCAAATTATGCTAAATATTAAATTTTGTAATTTTTGGTGAGAAATGTATGGAAAAATTTAAAAATTTATCTTTGTGAATTTTTTCAGTTTGCGCCAAGAATAATTGACTTGGCGGAATTCTTAATTTATAGTAACCTACTTTAATTTTTCCCCCACAAAAGGAAAAATGGTCTATCATTTCATCCACCAAAAATGGTCCTTATTCATTCTTTAAAATAATTTTAACGAAAGGCATAAATTACATTTTCATTATTATCACTTATATTTAATACGACAAATTTCAAAATGTGCCAAAATGTAAATTCACATATATCTTAAAAAATTTCGAATAAAAAACTCTATTTTTTTGCAGATATTCTTAGTAAGATGTATGAAAATTTTATAGGTTATAATATAAATTTTCAAAAAAATTAAAAAAATATTTTAAAATACAAATTTTTAAAATACATAAAAGAATGTGCGAATTATATTTGGATTAAGCCTAAATTTTGAATTCAGGAAGCATTAATCAATTAAGTTTAATTAACAAAAAGAAATATTAATAAATAGTATATATCGAATTCAATTAACATTAAGGAACTAAAATTTTTAGATATGATTTTTTAAAAAGTATTCATGCAATTTTTACAAAACTTGGCAACCATTTGAGTCATAGAAACGAAATATGGAAAATTTGACATGTCATTTCAGAAAAAGGTCCGATTTTGTGTCTAAATACCTATATTAAAACAATGCTCTCTCTCTCTATATATATAATACATATCTTAAGTCGTGCTTTCGAGACATGAAACACGCAAGTTGAATTTCGTCAATCGGCCCAGTAGAATGGAAGATAGAGAACTGTCCCCCCCTTTTTTTACAGTGTACCTATGGGAGAAGAATGCTTCCATGGAGGACTTTCTAAATTTAACTAGCCCATATTCAAGTGAAACAAGTGGAAAGTCTTAACTTCTGGTATTCAGTAGTCGTAACTGCTCAGCCACTGGCATGGCACAGATTATGGAGAAGTGAACTACACATTGATAAATTTGTTTCAAATATAATCAGAGTAAAATACATAACACAAGAAAAACAAAGATTACAATTATGTTAAATGCTCTCCTAAGATGAGCAATTTTTATTTATAAATTATTATTTCAAACAAAATTTTCATTAACTGAAAGAATTGAACAGTCTGGTATTCCTCTCCCCTCATTATTTGCAAAAAGAGATTTCTCCTGACATTTTAAAAAAAAGTTTACACTATCACTGACTTTCCATGACCATTTTTAACTTCTATGATTTTCCAGGCAAGTGGAAACCTAAATTACAAAAATCTTAATAACTAGTGTAACCTTAATACAAAATTATCTTACAAACAAATATTCATTTTTAATATTAAGATCCCTAGGTTTTGGTTTACAGAAAATATCAAAAATTTCTAGTTTGCCTTAGTACATATTTGTATTTTTATATGATTTTGACACTTATGAGCAGCAAAAAAAAAAAAAAAAAAAAAAAATTAATGAGTCTATAGTACAGTTTTGTCACTTCTGTGCAGCAATAAAGTTAACAAATCTTTAATATCAGTTTTCATATGAAACTAACATTAACATTTCAGGCTGTTTTTAACTGCTTATGGATAAAATTACTTATCATTCAAACTATTAGCAATCTTACCTCCAAAGGGTTCACTTCCATTCAAGCATTCAATCATCCAATCAATATCACCAACAAGATCCATTCTGCAATAAAAATTAACACAAATTAATATATAGACATTTGCATAGTATCTAAATGACACTGAGATGGGGGTTTTGGAAGAAATAAACAGGATAAGATGTTACAGTCACTAGGAAATGGGCATTTTTTAAATATTTATTAACTAAACATAGAATAATTTATAGAATATAATTAAGTAATTTTAATCATTTTCTTTAGTCTTTCAACAATAAATATGAAAACAGAATGTTAAATATAATATTCAGATTTTCAAGAATTTAAAAAATGTATAAAATAAGGATCAACATCTAAACATAAATCAGTAACTGAAAATAAAATTTAAAATAAAAGGTTACAAAAACGAACTCTAAAAACTATGTTTAAAACTATAACATTAAAGAAATAACGATCTTAACAAAATTAAATTAACATATATTATAATATAAACTTAGAGTTTTCTTTAATTAGCTCAATTTATTTATGATTTTGAGAGAAAGGGACACTATTTTTAAATGGAGATATACTTGCTTTGTTGGTAGTAATAATTTGCAATTTTAAAATGATTTGGAATTTGTGATCAATAGAGGAAAATGCTATGTAAAATATTTTAATACAGAAAAAGAGAGCATTCAAAGGCAGTACAGAAATACAGATAACGTGTTTATCAAATAAACAATACTATGCAACATATCTTACTGAATGGAGGAATATATTGTAATTACATTAATCAACAATTCCCTTCCTTGAACTCACTTGCAATTATGTTTTTTATCTTTTATAAAAGAATTCAATATCTTTATATTATGTCGACTGTGAAAATTGACTATCGATGAACCATGAAAGTTGCCAGAGATCCCATCAAAGTAGTGCCAATTGTTCCTATGGATTTCTGATGGAACTTAGGCCTCTTTATTTAATAAATAATCACATTTTATTTACTTATATAATTGATAAAACAGATTACAATTTTTAATTTTACTGGATTAACAACCTCTGATTTTACCAGAAGCTTTATAATCCTAAGAGTAAAAACTTATTGCAGGTAATTGTTCTAATCTATTACTGTTTTGTTGACCATATTCAGCTATTCTTTCCCCAATTTAACAGATATTAATTTTCTCAACTAGCTATAACTGAATCCAGGGTTTGTAGACACTTATTCATGGAAAATTAAGTACCATAAATGAAACAATTAAGGACCTATCAAGCAAATCAGAACTGAATAAAAACAAATATCTTCACTTTTGTAGAACCACTTTTTTAGTCATTTGTAAGAATATAATAAATCTGTAAATAGGTTACATTATTATTATACATAATTTAATATTTAACTTAATTTTATCAAGTAATTAGCATTAAATTATAAAATTTCTTAAAACATTTATGTTTTAGACTTGTCCCACAGCTTTTAAAAAAGATCGGCTTATCATTTAAATTTTACTAACAGTTAGCTTTATAGTGATGCTTTTCTTTTATGCTTCATTTTGTCACATAGTCGCTCAGTCCAGAGATATATGCAAATTTCATGTCAAGTGGCATAAGTCAAACTGTGGTGTGGTGTATTTAATTATGGCAAAGAACACTAGGGCTATCTGCCTAAAGGGAGGGATGCCTTCGTGGAGGACTTTCTAAGGGAAACTGGCTCGTATACACGTTACACATGGGGAAAACCACGAAAACGCCCATGCAGCCAGCCCATTTGCGGGATTCGAACATCAGACTGAACTACCAGTGTTCAGCGACTTTACCGCTCGGCTGCTGGTGGGCAAGTGAAACTGTGAAATAAAATAATAATAAGCAAGTCTCATACCAGAAGCTTGGCTGTTGCCACAACAGCTGCTTGCTTAAACAGAGATTGGAACAGACGTGAACACCTGACGTTGGTATACTTGCAAGTGTCAAAAGTTAGCTGCACTTTATCTAACCGAATTAGTGTCATAGATTTGTGCAGATTTACTAGAGTTATAACCCAGTTAATATACAATATTTAATATAAAGCTTCAATAAGCCGTTGAAGCACCAGAGATGATAGGTTGTTTTGTATTATTTTAAGTCTCATTAGCTGTAATCAAGTTTTACATTAATTTTTGCATTTTTGTGTTGCATCTTGCATTCACAATAAGGATTTAGGAAAGGAGATAGCTCGTCTTAACATGTAGAGATAACATCTAAGAGAGAGTAGCTGGCTTCAAATAATTAAATTATGTAGTTAGATACCCTTGCTCATACTATATTTACATGGTTACAATTACATTTTTTTTTAATTTCTAAAAAATATTCATTAAAAAAGCACTAAGAACATTTTATAGCAGATATAATTTATGATATTGATTCTAAAATGATGTTGCTATAACTAAATTTTAAATCCTGCCTTTAGGCCTTCCAAGGTGTAAAGTCTAAAATCCAAAAGAAAAATTATTCCTACCAAATTTGTAAGAGGTAAAAGGCAGAAGATTTTTGGGGGTTAGAATCAGAAAAGAGAAGTGTAAACTGAATTTTCAAGAGAAAACAGATACACATTTAAATATTCTGAAACAATTACATGGGAAATAATAGAAAAAATATAAAAGAAAAATGAAATTTTATTTTAAATAATTACAGTAGCATTCTTGTTTTTTCTAAGAAGTGTTGCGGAAACAGTGTTTTATAGCATTTATTATCTTGTTTATTTTTCAGAATCAAAATATTCCTAAATCATGGAAAGTAAATACTTTAAAATACCGCAGGAGAAAATAACAATATTTTATTTTAATGTTATTTTTTAAATATAATTTTAATATATTATCATTATTTTTATGACATTAATCAATGTTGTTATGTCTGTAAGAAAAAAAGTCAAAATTTCGTAAATCTCCAAATAAAAAATTTTGTACACAAACTGATCTTGAAATCACCAAAATCTTGATAGGTTAAAAAATTCAGCACCGCATAATTTAAAAACTATTCAAATGCTAACCCATCAAATACATATTTGTCAAAGAAGCACCACAAAATATTCCTCCAAAATGTTAATTCACACTTAAGTGTGGGAGTCATGAAAAAACAAACAAATGTCAGACGAGTATTTTTTTAAATAAGTATTTTTTGCCAAAATTGAGGTTTTTCAAAAAAAAAAAAAAAAAAAAAACATAGGATTTTTAAGTACTTTTAATGATCATATGAACCCTGTGAATCTGAGTGCAGTCACAAATGTGATTCTATAGCTCTTAAACCACATTCCTTTTCAAATGGATATTCTCTTGTCACAATTTTTCATATTTATCACCATTTCTTTATCAGTTTTCAATGAAGTACCACATTGCATTCATTATTACCCACTTTTTTTATAGTAGGATCCCATAACTTCGAAAATACTCTACTACTTGCTGTTATGCAGAAAGCAGGTCAGCAATTTAAATATATATTGATCTAAAATAAGGGAATTAGAGTTCACATTTAAATTAAAATAAGTCATTATCCTTAAGTTTTAGTTCTTTGACGTATTCCACATCATCCATATTAGATGACATTACTTCACAACGATTAGTCAAAAACCTCTCCCAGTCAAGAAAGTTGGTCCACACCACCATAAATCATTATGAAGATCTTTAGGTTCAGCTCCGCGTGATATCAAATCAGCTGGATTATTGTGAGTGCTAACATGGTACCACTCATGAACAGCAGTCATGCTTCGAATAACAGATTCTATTAGCAACAAGTGTCTTTAGTTGATAAGGTTCCTTCTTAATCCATGATAACACTATTGACGAATCAGTGAAGTAATACACCTTCACTATAGGCAGCTGAATGGCCTCTAGTATTCTTTTCATTAGTTTTACCAACAGAACTGCACCACAAAGTTCCAAACGAGGAACGGTAATTGACTTCAGAGGTGACACACGAGACTTGCTGCACAGAAGTCTTGATGAACATTCATTTGAAGATGACATACATTTCACATAAATTGCAACACCATAGGCTTTCTGACTAGCGTCACAGAATCCTATAATTTCTACTTGCTGTAATCCATTGGTTAGAACAAATCTGGGGATGCGATAATCGTTGACTATTTTTAGACTATGCAGAAATTCCTTCCATTCTTCAAAGTAATTTTTAGGAAGAGGTGTATTCCAATTTAATTTTAGAAGCCAAAGTTTTTGTAGAAATATTTTAGCTTTTGTCATAAGAGGTCCAATTAAACCTAACGGATCAAAGAGGGACCTATTGTTGATAAGACATTTCTTTTCGTTCCTGTTTCTTCAATGTCAAGTATCTTTAAATTGTAAGAAAAACAGTCTGTAGACGTATTCCATGACATTCCTAAGGACTTTGTAATTTGAGGCTTATCCGTAACTTGAAAGAAGTAATCCTGAGTTGCACTTTCTTTATTCTTCAATAATTCTGCATTATTTGAACACCATTTGTGTAACTGCATTCCACCATGTTCTAGAAGACAGGTTAACTGTGTCTGCAACTCCTTGGCTTCTTGCAGCATATTAGCTCCAGTGATAATGTCGTCCACGTAACAGTCCTTCAGTATGGCTCTTGAGGCATGAGGAAAGTCTGTCGCTTCATCCATTGCTAACTGCTTCAGGACCCTTGTTGCAAGGAATGGTGCACTTGCTGTTCCGTATGTTACAGTCCTTAGATGGTAAGTCTGCACAGGACTACCAACTGATTCCTTCCACAAGATCAACTGCAGGTTTCGTTGAGATGGTTGAATAAGTATTTGTCTGTACATCTTCTGAACATCAGCTCCTAATGCATAGTTGTACTTTCGAAATCTAATAATAATAGAAAATAAATCTTCTTGAGGTATTCGCCCTTTCATTAATGAGTTCAGTGACTTTCCATTACTAGTAGCTGCAGATGCATTAAACACAACGCGAAGCTTGGTAGAGGCTTTCTCTGGCCGATAAACTTCATGATGACTAAGATAATTGCAAGTCGATGTTTCAATTTCTTGAACTTCTTCCATGTGATTTAGATCCTTATATTCCTTAATAAAATTCTTATATAATGTTTTCATATTCTAATCACTTTCTAGTTGATTCCACACTTGATGCAATCTTTTCTCAGCCAACGTTTTCGATTCTCCTAATTCTACGCCTTCCCTTATGGGTAACTGAACTATATATCTTCCATCATTTTGTCTATAGTGAGTACGCTTGAAATGTTCTTCACAGTATTTTTCTTCTTCACTCAAAGCATCCTTGATATTTTCAATGGATTCAACTTCCCAAAATCTTTGCAAAATTTCTTAAACTCTTTTTTTCACTATTTAGAACTAAACCACAATAATTTACTTCTGAGTTACTCTTGCATGACCCAGACACGATATATCCAAAAACTGTTTCTTGGAATATCAAAAGTTGATTTTCTAATTGAAATTTTCCTTCTTTTAAAATCTCAAAGAACAATTCGGCCCCTAGTAACATACCTATTTTGTTAGGTGTTCCAAATTGCAGATCCGCCAATTCAATATCAATGGGAATATTTAATGACTGCACATCTAAACACCTTGATGGAGTTACATTGGTTATTTTAGAAATAACCAAACAATTAACTGATATTACATATGTTAAATCCTTATTCGAAATCTGTACATCTAGTTGATAATTAATATTTATAACGTTCTTATTAATTCCGGATACAGATGCATAAATTCTTTCTTTCTTTATATTTAACAAATTAGCAACTCCTTCTTCACACAGGAAACAACTCATGCTGCCGTTATCAAGTATTGCGCGAATTGGGATTCTTTTTCCTTCCGAATTGCAAACATACGTTATTGCAGTCGCCAATAAGATGTTTTTTCTGCGTGTCAAAAGACAACTTGATTGATTTTTATTAGAGACATCTGCTTTCTTGTTTATTATTTCGTAACTCACTGCTTCCGTTTTTGTTTTTGTGTAACTTATGTTCGATGGCGCCATTTCTGAACAGGCAATGTATTAATGAATGGTGTTTGTTATGGCATTCCGAACATCTGAACTTAGAATTGCATTTTGCGATTAAATGTTTGTTACTGAGACAGTTTAGACACAATTTAAGGTTTTTAACTATTTCATATCTTTGATTTGGATTTAGTTTTAAAAATGAATCACATTTATTTTATTAATTATTATGATATTATGAATCACACACAGTGGATGATTATTATTTTTACATATAACACAAATCGAAACACTATCGGTTTTAACCATCAGATCCTTGGATTTCAAACTTTTTTACAACGGATATTTCATTTTATTAATACTACGGTTAATGTTATCCAATAACTGACATCTTTTCTCTAAAAACGAAATTAATTCATCAAACGTAGGACTTTGCGTGGCATTAATGCTTAATTCAAATTGTTTGCGCGTTTCAAAATCTAGCTTCTGAAATACGATATTTAATAACAGAATATCTGATAAATTATTTTTCTCATATTTTAAAACATTCAAAGCCCTAACGTTTTTAGTAAAATTATCTATTACATATCTTATTCCTTTAGACGATTCGAATGTTAAAGTACGTAAATTTTTTATTGACTTCAACTTCCTATTATTGTTTCAACTAATATTCTTTTATTTTCATACCTATCTTGAAGAGCTTTAAATAGAGAATTAAAAGTATCATCAACAGTTTCAAGATTTTTTGCTTCATCAGTTAATGCAGAATTTAAATAGTAGAGTTTTTGAACTTCTGCCAGTTGAGTGTTATTCGCTATGATGTTTTCGAATTGAGGCTTAAAATTATTCCAGTCAGTATATTTACCAGAAAACTTAGGAATTGGTAATTCTGGCAAACATACTTGTACTTTAGGATCAAATTTACTACAATCATTTTTATTTTCAGAATGTGCGATAGATGAAAGAATTTCCATAATTCTTACCTCTAGAACTTCCGTTCTTTGTTCCATTTCGGCGATTTCTTCATCAATCGCTGTGACATCTTTTTCATCAACGCTTCCAAAGTATCTAATCCTCAAGTTTCTAATATCCATTTGAATGCTTTATAGCGATCTATACTTTATTTGAATTTCATTCTTATTCGAACTATCATCATATTCCTTCACTATATTTTCTAACCTAGTTAGTTTCGCTTTTAACAAAGTTTTATTTCTATCTAATGCCAGCATTTTGTTCATTTTTCCGGCTCAACGGACCAATGTACCTTGATTCTAAACTAATGAGTGGACTGCATAGCAAAAGAACTAACTAATTTATTGACAGTAATTAACTATTCAGATCTAATACATGCTCTGGCATGTTGCTTAGCCAAATCCAGATGGCCAAGTGAGAGTTTCTCTCCTTATCCAATAGGTGGCGCTATATTCTAACTTAACATATATATTTTTTCAAAATGCAAAGGAAATACAGATAACTAGCAACAACAGTTAATTTAAATTCTTGCTTATAAAAATAAAACACAGATTATCAAGAATAATTGTGGTTTATGAACAAAACTGCAGATGCTATGCATGTGTTGAAATGCTGCACTTATCCACAACTGGAAATTGTGGATTTTTGATGGTAGTCTTATGGTCGAAAGTAAAAGTAGGTATCAAAAATTCTAATAATCAGAAATCAAATACATTTTTTATCCTAGTTATTATTAAAAATTTTTGCCCAGTGCCTAAACGTACTCACCAGTTCATGGTGGTAATATTTTCAAAGACAAGATGATATGTAAGCAGCCTCAAATTTTTTTCCTTGTCATATGTAATTTTTCTCGCTATACAATGGATAAACATTTACTGTAGACCAAGGCCCAAAGTGTTTAGTTACGGAGTACCTTTGCAAATTAATTGCAATTAACTTATAATTAATAAGAAAATAAATAAGAGTCAGCATTAGCTAAACAGTAAAGAAAGAAAATTGTTATGGGTTAACACAGGAGCTGAATAAGAGGTCATTTACTGCAGATGGCTCTAGAGTATTACAAATGTTCAAACCTACTTTTTTACATTCTAGTTTCTTATAATTTGGTTATCCATTCTAAATTTAGTGTTACTGCAAAAGACAGTCTACAGTAAATCTTTAACACTATTGTTGCACGTGGTTGCGGCTGTGTGCAACAACAAACTATGCGTATTGGAATTTGCCAGTGCTTTTAAGGATGAATTCATAACATGCTATAAGAGCCACTTTTTGATAACAAAAACATTTAATCACATCACAATATTAAAAATTAATTACTACAACCGACTGACAATCACGTTGGAGGAAAGCGAGCGACCAACTGCACCGACGACGAGACGTAACTGTGTGTCGCCAAAATCACCTTCGGTTACAGTTAGTGATAACGGCGCGCGGTTGGCGAGTACAACACGTTTACAGAGTCGCCACACTACTCCCCCTCCAGTGGCAAAGAATTAAAGATACCAAAGGTTAAATCGATCTCTACGTCCGGAATGTGTATACTGAGGAGCACTTGTTTTCTGGGATCCAGGCACAGGAACTGACGTAGTAGCAGATGCTGGTGTAGACCCAATAGATGAAGGTGCCTTCGAAGGAGGTGGGACTGATGTACCAGTCTCGACAGTTTGTGGTGCTAAGATAAAGGCTGGTTTGAGACGATCGAGGCTCACCACTGTCTCTTTGTTGCCAATTAGTATCCAATAGTTCTTGGATGTGCGACTTAGAACTAGGTGTGGGCCTGTATAGGTAGGCTCCAAGGACGTTTTTGATGCATCACACCGTAAGAACACATGTGATGATGTAGCAAGTTCTTTAGGCAAAAACACAGGTCTTGAAGAATGTATGCTTGTGGGCTTAGGGTATAATGCAGCCATAGTTTCAAGCAATTGTTTGAGGAATGCATGGGGCTGGACATTGGGTGAGTTTTTTGCGGGATTTATAAAAATCTCCCGGTAAACGTAAATTGGTACCATAAACCATTTCAGCACTTGAAGAACCCAGGTCCTCTTTGATAGCCATTCTGAGTCCTAACAACACAGTAGGAAGGACATCAACCCAGTGAATAGCAGTATGGCATCTAATGGCCTGTTTAAGAAAGCGATGGAATCTCTCAACAAGTCCATTGGAATTCGGGTGGTACGGTGATGTATGGATCTTTTTAGTTTCCAAGAATTTTGTTAATGCAGTAAATAATTGAGATTCGAACTGCCGCCCTTGGTCTGTGGTAACGTACTCAGGTACCCCAAACCGTAAAATCCATACAGAAAAAAAGGTTTTTGCCACAGTGTTGGCTGACATATCTACAATAGGAATAGCCTCTGGCCAATGTGTGTATCTGTCGACACAGGTAAGAAGATATATATAACCTAGTGATGGGGGGTAAGGGTTCAACCAAATCGATATGTATGTGGTTAAAGCAAGCAGATGGTAATTCAAAGCGTTGACATGGAGTTCGAGTGTGCCTGTGAATTTTTGATAGTCTGTACATGACCTCGCCCATGCAGCGATGTCCTTCTGCATACCAGGCCATACAAAACGCTGTTGAATTAACGTGTGAGAAGCACGGATGTCAGGATGGGATAAATTATGGAGGCCGCTAAAAATACCATGCCGGAATTTCAGTGGAATGTATGGCCGCACCACATTACCTTGCACATCGCAGTACAGTGAAAGATCTGGTTCTAACTGCATAGGTACTAAATTAAGTCCATGAGAAGACTTGTCAGACAAAAGATGTTGCAATTCTGAGTCCTGTTTCTGGCATTCAGCAATGGCGGAGAAATCTGTTGTTGATGGCAAGTGAACCTCTTCAATTCTGGACAGAGCATCAGCAACTGTATTTTGAGGGCCTTCTACATGCCTAAAATCGGTTGTAAACTGCGCTATGTAATCAAGATGACGCATTTGCCTGGGAGAAGCCTTGTCAGGCTTTTGTCGAAAAGCGAAAATTAGCGGCTTGTGGTCGGTATAGATAGAAAACACACGACCTTCTACCACATGACGAAAATGTTAACAGCCTCCTATGCACTAAGAAGTTCGCGGTCGTATGTGCTGTATTTTGATTGCGCTGCAGAAAATTTTTTCGAGAAGAAAGACAGAGGCTTCCATGCTCCGTCTACCAGTTGTTGCAAAACCGCACCCATGGCCATATTAGACGAGTCAACCATTAATGCTAAAGGGTGCTTAGAAGGATAGTTAAGAGCTGTTGCCGACGCTAAGTCATTCTTACATTGTACAAAGGCTGTACGGGCATCATCAGACCAAATAATTGGCCGCGTATCTTTCTTTTTATTCCCAACCAAATATGTGTGCAAAGGTGCCTGCTTTTCAGCGGCATGAGGAAGAAAGCGACGATAAAAATTTAACATGGCCAGAAAACGACGCAGCTCCTGAACAGTTTTTGGCTCTGGGAAATTTTGAATTGCAGTGACTCTGTCACTAAGTGGGCGAATGCCCTCCGAAGAAATTTCGTGACCAAGAAATGACACTTTAGATTTCCCGAAAACACATTTTGATGGATTAATGACTACACCATAAGACTGAAATCGGCCAAGGACTATGCAAAGGTGTTCAAGGTGCTGGTTTTCAGTTGTTGAGGCTACCAGAATGTCATCGAAATATGGGACACAAAAATCTAAATTTCGAAGGACTTCATTAATAAAGCGCTGAAAAGTTTGCGCAGCATTACATAACCCAAAAGTCATGACAGAAAATTCGAATAATCCAAAAGGTGTTATTACAGCAGTTTTTGGTATATCAGGTGGATTGACAGGGATCTGGTGGTAAGCACGAGTCAAATCTAACGTAGAAAAAATATTTTTTTTTGCCTTCCAAGACTTGCATGCAGTCCTGAATATGAGGAACCGGATATCTATCAGGCAAAGTAACTGAATTAAGACGTCAATAATCCCCATAAGGACGCCAGTCGCCGTTTTTCTTAGGGACCATGTGGAGTGGACTGGCCCATGAACTTTTAGATGGCCGACAGATTCCTTGCTCAAGCATGTATTTAAATTCTTCTTTTGCAGCATTTAATTTCCCTGGAGGCAACCGCCGTGCTTTGGCAAAGATTGGTGGTCCAGTAGTCTCTATGTATGACGTGTACAATACCGTGGTCAGCAGTCGGTTTGCCAGTTACTGAGCGGATGGCGTTAGGGTATTGCTCAAGTAGTTTGTGGAAAGGAGAATTACCGGAAATTAATTTAATTCCAAAATTAGTGGCATTTTCAATGCTACCTACCGCGGACAATTGTGTGGTGGAGTCGAGTAAACGTCGATTTTTAATATCGACCAACAGAGAAAATTTTTGCAGAAAGTCTGCACCAATTATTGGGTGCGAAACTGCAGTGATGACGAATGGCCACTGAAATTTGCGACGCAATCCTAGATCCAAAGACATTAATATTTCTCCATATGTTGCAATTTTTGACCCGTTAGCTGCAAATAAGTTAAATTTTCCAGGCGGCCGTTTGGATTCGGAAAAAGAGGGAGGTACAACCGAAATGTCAGCACCTGTATCAACAAGAAAACGTCTGCCTGATGGTTTATCTGTTACGAACAATCGACTAATGCACGGGGCGTTGTCACTCATGGCTTCGAGTGACGGCCCCTTCAGTTTAAAGAGGTCTTCTGAAATTTGCATGAGGTGTACACTTGGGCGCTTTATCACCGAATCAATAAGCCCAGTCTCGTGATTAAACCAAAGACCAAAAGGCCAACAGACGATTTGCGGAGAGCTCTATAAGACAAGGTCCCGTTGGACAAAATCCCCGTAGCAGTACGGAGAATACAGCCTGCCCCGCGAGGAGGTCTGGAAGTCTATTGTGATACCTCCGAAAAAGTTGACAAGTTAAAGGACCATCTTCAAAAAGCAGACATCGATATAGATATACAGAGGAAACAGCGACATCGACCAAAATAGCAGTACATAATGTCGGGGAGCATACCAAGCCAGAGGAGCTCATCTCTGAGCTCAGCATGACAGCAGGAATCTCCGCCCTGCATTTCAAGATTCTCTTCCATCTACGTGAGCGACGTCCACAGAGGGTCAAATGGATCATCGAGTGCTCCACAGAAGGATTTGCTGCAGCAATCAAGACAAAGCGCATCTCCAAGTTCCTTGGAGTACGAAGATGCTATCGCTGCCAACAGTTTGGACACAGCCAGGACGTGTGCAGGTCCTCCAAGATCTGCGGTTTCTGCTCCGGCGCTCATGCAACCAGAGACTGTGTTGCAAAATATAGCTTATTTTAAACCTTTTACTGCATCATCCTTCCTCCTTGAAATGTTTATTTAGTTTTGTTCTTATTTTAATGTAATATAGTAGTTACTTCTACTTCTTTTCTTGCTGCCACTGTTTGCATTGAGAACGGACTATTTCAACCTAATTGAGATGCAAAAACGAAACGTGATGTTACGTCATCTGAAAAGCCAATTCGTGCCGATAGCTGATTGGTTGCCGTGAGATGACGTCATGCCTACTTCTGCTATAAGTATCTTGCGTCGCTCTGGCTCAACCCTTCTAGTTCCTGCTTTCCTGGCACTTGAGTGAGCGGTTTCCAGCCCCTTCAGAAGGATGCATGCAGTTCGGTGAATACAGTGCCTTGGTTCTGGTCTGCGAGATGGCTGTTCCTGAATAAATTCTTTGGTTCCAGAGGCTACCATGTGAGTGACTGCCATGTTCTTCAATAAAGGCGGCATTTAAAACACGTGAGCGGCGATTCCTCATGCAAACGGAGTTAGGCCGGTTTTAAGTGCTTTCAAGAACTTCATTTAAATTTCAGGTGTTTTTCTTGACCATTGATTATGGACTTATTGAATGTGTAGCCAGCTTTATTTTTAGGCCGTATAATTACTGTTTAGGACTTTTTGTTTGTACTGAATGCCAGTGTTTTGGAGACCAGGTAAAAATATTATTTGATGAATGATGGTTATATTATATTTTTCCTAAGACTCTGATATTGTTGAAATTTATTTTCTGTGTTTTTATTCTTTATTATATTGTTAATAAATTGGTTAAGTTCAAAATCTTTTATTGTCTTCAATGTCTGCACAACATATCTCAGGGAGCTTTTATTGCTACTACTGCTAAATGTTTAATTTCTTTAAACTTTAAACTTTGCTTTAGCATCAGACTGCACTGGAGACCAACCATCATGCATTAATAGCGGAGACGAAAATTACAGGTTGGGTACCAGATACAATTTCCACCACCCTGCCTATGCAGCAGAATGCGCAATTTATCAACGGGCAGTTGACAACGTCCGTAGTGCAACGGAATACTGAAGAGAAAGTGTCTGTGAACACCCATACAGAAGCAAGTACGTCACAGCCTTCAGTTACTTCTGCACCTCATACCAGTAATAGTCTAACCCAGCCACCTCAGCAACTGGACGCTGCACTGACAATGGACATTATTATGGACACGATCCCAGTTCAAACACCAATAAGGTGCCTTCAGATTAATCTGCAACATGCCAAAGCAGCCACGGCACAAGCTGCCGCAACCGAAGGGGTTGATCTAATATTTGCCCAAGAACCATACTGCTTGAAAGGAAAAGCGGTAGGCTATCCTCTACAATGGACAGTGTACCAAACAGAAGATGTTAACGATTCACCCCGTGCAATACTGATCAATTGCAATCCAGCGTGGACACCGGTTATCATCACCACAGAAAGAGACTTCGTGGCTATTTCTCTTGAGATGCACAACATAACGGTTCTCTTGGTCTCACTATACTCCCCTTCGACAGCTAATATAGATACAACTATCCAGCGAATGCAGCAACTACTTCGGCGGTACAGGTCCCATAACATCTTATGTGCTGGGGATTTTGACGCCCACAGTTCCAACATGGGGATGTGCCAACACTGATCCTAAAGGCCGGATGCTAGAAGATTTCTTTTCTAGTCAAAATATGAGCGTACTTAATCATCATGATGCTGCACCCACCTTCGATCGCGTCCACTCACAGGGATGGCCCGACCTTATAGTAGCAACATTGCAAATTGCGCAAAAGATTCAGGATTGGATGGTCGTGGAAGGCTTAAGCCTTTCAGACCACAATTATATTAGATTTTCTATCGCCAGTGAGACAGCCACATTGATAATCAAGAGGTATAACTTGCCAGGTAATAAAGTAAGGACATTTGCTGCAGCCATTAAATCCCAACTTGCCCACTTCGCAGAGTTTATCGAACAAGCAACTACCACCGAAGCCTTACAAGTTATGACGAGTGACATAATGTCCACCATAAGAACAGTTTGTAATGAATTGTTGCCAACCAGAACAACCAAAAAGATCTCTAATCTAAACTGGTGGAGCAGTCATCTCAGAGAACAACAGCAGAAATTTTACGCCCTTAGACGCCGTCTTAAGCAGGAGCGGCGTCACAATATTTCTTCTAACACGCTCATCACCTTTCAGCAGGAAAGAGCAAAATATAAGAAAATGATACTACAGGCCAAACTGCAAAGCTGGAGAAAATTTTGCACGGAAAATACCGAAATATATGGCATACACCACAAGATTGCCACGTGTAAGCTTTTCAAACCCGCCTCCTTCCATCTGCTACCTGTCCCAGAGATCTCCAATAAACTCACAGAGACTATGCTTGCAGAAATCGTGAAGGCGGTCTTTGCTACAGATTACCCCTCCGAAGACACACAAGCACATAGAATAATCCGATATGATACCTCGGACCTTGATACTGCAGAAGATGCTTGTTTCACAAAACAAGAAATATTGCACGTCTTAAAGTGCCTACCGCAAAAGAAAGCACCTGGGCCGGACGGAGTAAACTATCGTATAATTAAACTCATTGTGCATTCGAATATCAATCTATTTTGACAGCTATTTAACAAGCTACTAAGTACCGGCACATTCCCCAGGTGCTTCAAGATCGGCCAAGTAATTCTATTCCTTAAAAAGAACAAGGATCCGAAAAGAGCGTATGCCTACAGACCAATATGCTTACTATCAGCGCTTGGTAAGACATTTGAAAAGTTGCTAGTGAACAGGCTCCGACATCACTTGCACTCTAGTAATTATATGAGCGAGGATCAATATGGGTTCTGCACAGGCAGATCCACCGTCCATGCTCTCACATAGACTCCAACCTTCAGCAAACCTTGTCAGTAGTCAACGCGCGAACGACATTTTTACAACTTTGAAAATGTGCGCGTAGCGTATGTTGTAATTAACCATTCATTAATTTTAAATTAATAATTAATTGTAATCAATTTTATTACATTTAAAATCCATATACATATAAAACTGAATAATTAAAAATATACCTTGTAAATTATATGCACATTTAATTAGAAATTTTCTTTTAACTCCTCAAGCATTCACTAATAAAAAGTACTTCAAATCACTACTAATCATAGAAAAAATCAGAAGCTATAAATCATATCTTTATTCTGGATATGATTTCTACAGGGAAATAAAATTTAAATAACCAAGAACAATACATATAAGTATTAAACAAAATACGCATAATTTATGAATGCAAAGATTTATATGTAGCATGCTTAGCAAGCTTAAGTTCTGATTTTGAGAATGTTTTTTTATAACACAGTTCTTCATTTGCCTGCATATTTATTTTTTCAATCAAAACTGCTTCAAGAGTTTTAAGACCTAAATTTGGTCGAAATTCCGTCTGATTTTTTTTAACAATAGAAAAAATTCTTTCGCAAGCTGCATTTTAATGAGGTATTATTAAGACAGCAAGCATTACAGAAGGCAATACTTTGTATTTAATACACCCATTCATATTTTTTAATTTGGCAATTTCTCCCCATGCTATATCAATACGCAAATCTACAATTTCTTTCAAATCATCTACTTGATACATGGAAAATTCAATTTCTACTTGATTAAGACATTTTTCATCAATAATGGATGGAAAAGTATTCATCAAGTAAATAACAGATGAAAATGAGACTTCAGTTCTCAAGTTGATGTCAGCAACTTCAGCATGTTTTAGAAATGGATCACTCAGTGGAAATTTATCAATTATATATGAACATGCAGTTACAAAAAAAGCTCGCACAGAATTGAAAAATGATTTCACTTCACTTTCATTCAACTTGGCATTTTTTAAATATAGTCTTGTTTCCGCACCAATCACTAAATTTTCATTTTCTTTTTGTTTACTATACTTCTGAAATGGAATAGACGTTAGAGTAACATCTTCATTTTCTTTAGAAATTACTGATGGTTTTACGAATCTAACAAATAAATTCATTAAAAGTTCAAAAAGTTCTCTTCTCAATTTATGTATATAAGGAGCTTGTTGTTGCAAATTAATATTTACTGTTATAAACAAAGGCAAAGTATTTTTCAAAAATAACAAGTACAATTTGGTGGTCGGTGACTGTAAAATTTTTTTAATGTTTTGCAATCTCTTTCCTTCATTCTCACTGTTATTTGGTTTATCTCCAAAAAAATTTATCACAGCATCCCACTGTTCCAAAATCCTTGTTATAGATTCTAAAAGAGACAACCATCTCGTACTGCAATATTTCAAAATTTTATGAGATTTTGCATTCTGTCCCAAAATTTGATGAGCAACTTTGAAGCTATGCTTCCGTTTCAAACTTTTCTCCAAGTAAAAATATATATCTATTATCAACATTTCAATTTCTGAGCCAATTAATTTTTCAGTAGCTTTTTTTGCAGCTATATGCAAGAAGTGGCACGGACAACCTCGGGTGATTATACTTGGTTGATGCATTTTGATAAATGATGCTACACCTTTAAACTTTCCAATCATATTACTAGCATTATCTGAAGAAAATGATAAGCAATTTTTCCATTCTAAACCTTTGTTTTTAAAGTTTTCATTTATACAATTAAAAATACCTTCTCCTGTATTATTCGTGCATTCTAAAATAGAAATCAATGAAGTAATTATCACTCCCTTTTCTTTACTGTAGTATGTTATAACCAATGGGTACAGTTTGTTATCATTGTTATCATTACTTCCATCAGTACTTAGAGAAAATGATGTACTGCACACTGATTTTATAATATCAGCAACAGTATTTTCTGCAAGCGTTTTCACAATAGCAGCAGTTTTGGTATGACCGCAGCTAAATTTTTTTGCTATGGCAGAATCCGGAAACATTGCTTTGAAAAGCTCTTTGGAATGATCCGAAACAGAAAGCGGTAGATTATGTTCAATTAAAAAATGAACAAAATAGCATTCGGCTTTTATAGGATCTGTTTCATCATCTTTTATTAAGAAATTTGTTATTTCTTTAGATTTTACGGTGCCAAGTTCTATATGCTTTTGAGAAAACACATGCTGTTTACAGTCATCTTTTCCGCCATGAGCAACTGAGAAGTCTTTGTTGCATACACTGCAGTGTGCGTGATTCACAGAAATTTCGGACGCTTTAATGCATGGAAATTCTGAAGAATATGAATCTTTAAACTTCTGCTTTGATAATTTTGGCTTCTTCGTTCGAGGCAGCATTATGATTAAAAATCTTTCACCTGTTTCACAGTTCACAAGACACACGCTAAGCTCTCGCCGTAAACTACACAATGCAGCCGAATGCAGCCTAAACACGCATCAGCGAGGAACCTGGGAGACAGACAATTGGGTGGAACTATTGATAAGTCGTTAACGGTTGGAGTTACTGATCTACGATTGGCTAATTCTTCAAAACTAGGAACGCACTCAACACGTGATATATGATAACACGAGTATTCAGCCAATCATCGGATGAATTAGTTGGTTCCGTTTTGCGTACTGGTTCTCCTGCTCTTGTTTCTGTAAAATCCGTAGTTTTTTCCATACTTTTCGTAGCTCATAGTTTTTCATGAATTTCCGTAGAAACTACGGAGAATCCGTAGTAGTTGGAGTCTATGCTCTCATGAAGGTTAAAGAATGTCTCCTACAAAACAGATTGTCTCAGTCGATCTTAAAAGTGCCTTTGACACGTTGTGGTGGCCGGCAATCCTACGGGCACTAAGGAACTCACGCTGTCCACGGAATATCTATCAGACACTGGAGAACTATCTCGCAGAACGAAAACTAATTCTGCAGCATAATAGTGGCATACTACAAAATAATCAAACAAGGGGATGTCCGCAGGGTTCCTGCGCGGGACCCTTCCTATGGAACTTAACGTACAATAGTATACTTACACAGTCGTGGCCAAGTCACACGAAAATAGTTGCATATACCGATGACACGGCACTAATAGTACAAGGCCCCACTACAGAGCAATTGCAGAGAAACTGCCAAGAATCCTGCGACCTCTTTCAGGAGCGACGTGCAACGCTGAAGTTGAAGATTGCCGAAGAAAAATCCCAAGTTTTATTGATTCCAAAAAAGGGAGGCTCCCTAACGCGACAACCACGCATCACGCTCAATGGGAAACGACTTGCAATCAAGCGAGAACTCAAATACTTGGGAATAATATTTGATGACAAACTGGATTGGATAGCGCATGTGCTCTCCCTAAAACAGCGCACAGCAAGCATCGCTCAGCAGCTCAAGATGATGAAAGGATACCGGTGGGGTCTCAACCCCCATATGCTCAAGATCCTCTATAACACCGTCACTGAGAAGATCGTGACATATGGAGCAGCTGTCTGGGCCTTACCGATGCAGGGCAGAAAAGTAAAGCATTTGCAAAGCATCCAACAGCCGTTTTTATTAAATATCATGAGAGCATTTAGAGCTTCCCCGACCAATGCACTGGCAGTCCTGGCTGGCATACTACCCTTGTCCATTAGTGTCGAGAAGGAAGCTACGTACCAGATAGTCAAGCAACTCGGCCAAACAACGCAATTTCGGAAAGAGGTGTTTACTGCAAATAACCTCGAAAGAGCAGTCATCAGCCTTGACAGGCACCCGTCTTTGCAAGGACGGGGTGTTAATGTCAACCTAAAGCAGACCACAAGATCCACGAACATAGATGTTACCTATTATACAGATGGATCTAAAATAGACGACAGTGTGGGCTGTGCATACGCAGCACTTAAAGAGGGTAGAATAGTAATCCAATGGAAGGGGCATTTGGAAGCGCACAATAGTGTCTTCCAAAGCGAGGCCACAGCTACAAGCTATGCACTGCAAGCGATATCAGCAGAGACTATACAATAGTTACATAATAACAGACAGCCTGTCTACGTAATACGCCATCCTTAACCCCACTCACAGTTCTCCAATAATAGCAGCTATTCAGGAATACCTCCATGCTCATAAAGAATTAAAAATTAATCTATAATGAACGAAAGCCCATATCGGGAATCGTGGTAATGAGACTGCAGATCGGCTTGCAAAAGAAGCAGCCCATAACGTCAAAAGCAGTCCCAGTACAAATCCCATGGCCGGTTTCTCATTTAAAACGGAATCTGCGCGCCACAGCTCTAGCACTCTGGCAGGCTGCGTGGGACAACGAAGACACAGGCCGCCGAGTGCATACATTTCTGCCTAAAGTAGATAGGGAACTACTGGTTGCATGGCCACAAATGGTGTACTACATCACAGGGCATGGGCCCTTTCCAGTATATTTTGAGAGATTTGGAATCTCCAATTCGGATCAGTGCTGCTGCGGCGATCTGCGCACAGCAGAACACTATGTTCATGCACATTCCGTTCCCGCAGACGAACAGGGAGGCATTCAACAGATTTATGGTCAAGCAGCGACACCAGACCAACAAAATTACTCATATAGTTGATAAGCTAATGGACATGGGTCCAGACTTATGCCATGTGTAAATATAACTGGTCAGTACGTCAGCAAATTTCAATGTAGATCAGTATCATTCAAGCATAAGTAATCTAGGTATGTCTGCGATGTGTGTATATAGTGTGGGCAAGCGTGTCCTAATGTATGTTATTATTATTATTATTATTATTTTATTTTTATTTTTATTGTGCTAGGTGTATATACTAGCTCTGTCTTATTATTCCAAAGCAAATTAAGGTAATGTCATGTAGGTATTTAGAAAGTATATGTATGTAACAGTGCTGGATTGCATGTCAGCAAATATGTATTAACAGAAGCATGTAAATAACTACTAATGTATATCTGCCCTTGTTTAGCCATGTACAATGCTATTCTTGCAGATTCAAAAATCACTGGACCGGGGCACTTTGGACGGGTGTCAACCCGGTGGCATTTGTTTCGCGGAACTGCCAATCGGATGGTCCAGAGGTGTTGGGTTTGGGCGCCCTGTGCAAGCCTCCCATGTGGCCTCTCTGCCTTTACTCTGTATAAGAGTGGACGTGGCCCTATATGCTAATTAACTTAATAGTAAAGCGGTGGTGGCCACGTCCTCCGTCACTATCACTGTCACCGAATCGGCTGTGATAGAAACAAATGTCTGATTGAGTACCAGAATGAGTGCGTTGGTATTCCCTATTATTTCGGTTCTGGGACTTTGATCTACAGCGGGGATGATACTTAGATCGTGTCTGTAAGGCTGCGACCTGCAACGATAATTCCTGGATTTGTTGTTGAAGAGATGAAATATCAACACTGGGATGCTGAACTTGACTAATTGCTTGTGGTTGGAGAACATCATGAATTTTGTCTGCCATTTGGGCCAGTTGGGGTAGGTTCTCGTTACTGGAGGCAAGAATAGCTTGGATATTGTTTGGGAGACGATTCAGCCACAATGATTGTAAAACATTGGACTTAAAATTGTCACCCGCAAGCTCCTGCATTTTTGACAATAACTGGTATGGGCGCATATCACCAAGTTGCAAATCTTGTAATAACTGCTTTAGTTTGGTGTTTTCAAACTCCTCATAAACTGAAATTAATTTATTTTTCAATTCCTCGTATTTATTATCCGAGGGGGGCTTCAGAACAATCTCACGTACTGACTGAAGAACCTCAGTGTCGAGGGCGGAAATTGCAGTATAAAATTTCGTGTCGTCGCGTGTTATACCTCCGAGCTTGAATTGTGCATCTAATTGAAAAAAACCAAAGGTTGGGTTACTAAGGCAAAATGGGGCAGGTTTCACAGCAACGCGAGCCATTTGTTTGTCATCAGTGGCTAGAGGATCGCTAGTAGCCATAATAAATTATAAATAAATACAAATAACACACACAAAAAAAAAAAAAAAGAGATATAGTTTAAGAATGTTGTTGCAGTACACATGAAGAAACACAAAATAATTAATGTTAGGACCTGGGTTCAAATGAATATAGGAAAAAACTCACCCGCTTGGCGAATACATACGAATCCATGTGCGGAATAAAGGGTAAAAAATATCACCTTGATGTACAGAAATTATCCACTCGCTTGATGTTGGAACACTATCACTAATGGAAGATGTAGGTAATCCACATGTCTGAAAGATGATCACAAATGGAAACAAGGTAATCCACGTGGCTCTAATATGATGAAACTGATGCACGATCCAATAGACACGATAAGTAATTCAATACACTTAAGTAAAAAATATTGGTTCAGATGCATTTTGCACATTATTACAAGGTCTTGTTTAAGCACAAAATTTCTGCTGTACTATAAATTTCGACGATTCATTTGGCTTACACCTCACCGTCCTGAAGTCACCATTTGTTGCACGTGGTTGCGGCTGTGTGCAACAACAAACTATGCGTATTGGAATTTGCCAGTGCTTTTAAGGATGAATTCACAACATGCCATAAGAGCCACTTTTTGATAACAAAAACATTTAATCACATCACAATATTAAAACTTAATTACTACAGTTGACTGACAATCACGTTGGAGGAAAGCGAGCAACCAACCGCACCGACAACGAGACGTAACTGTGTGTCGCCAAAATCACCTTCGGTTACAGTTAGTGATAACGGCGCGCGGTTGGCGAGTGCAACACATGTTTACAGAGTTGCCACAACTATTTTAAATTTTTTATTGAACTCTGAATTTAATCATTATGCTTTTCTACTTTTATAAACAATTAATTTGTACATTACCTCTTACTAGACCCTTTAAAAAAAAAAAAAAAAAAAAAAAAAAGTTTATTTAGCTAAACGGCATTAGCCCAGAAGGGGATTTCGCTTTTCATATTGTAGCCACCAAATATTATGTCCCTGTATTATATTTAAAGAAATTAAATAAAGAAGAACCTGTATAAATGTATGTATGTTTCCCACACTGTGATAAAACAACAATACCTAGAGCCATCAAATTTTGAATAACGTAAGTCTCAACTCGAATATGCATCTGAAAGTCCAAATTTGTTTCATTATCTATTTCATATTTTGTAAAGCATTTATGAGTTTCTCATTAAATAACTCAACAATTTCAAAGCAAGCAATCGCAACACTGTAAAAAAAAATAATAATAATCTCCAGTGTGTGAGACTGCATATAAGAAATTCTAAAGATATGCTCTTTTTAAATTAGTTTGAGATATTGTTGTTGACTTAAATTTTATGGTTTAAGTGCGAAGAACATGACATTTAAATAAAGGTAACACACAAAACGGTAAAAAAAAAAGGCCCTTTGGGTGTAATATAAAATTTGAAAACTTTCAGATTTTTATTTACTTATTTAATTATAAAAATTTCAGTTAAAGCACTTCTTTCAAACAGTAAAACACTATTACGGAAATCTTTCTTTGTTTACATTCTTGTACATCCACAACAGGAATTTTAGAATAACAATTAACTTAAAATTCCAGAAATATTTTTGTTTATCTCATTTTTGCATATGCTAACCAGAATTTTAGCCAAATTTATCTTATACCTTAAAAAAGTACAAGAATACAGGGAAGAATACACTGAAGAAACTTGTATCCAGCACGGACATACGGAAATTTAGTACGAAACAATCAGTTCTAATGAATCTAATGCAATCATGAAGACATATTATTTATATATTATAACCCAGTTTTGAATAAATTTTAAAACTCTTACATGCAATACAAATTAAAGTTTTAACATATATGCATATAATTAAGACACAATAACACGCCGAATAAATACTAATTCAGAAGTCAAACAACAAAAATCAGCTTTATATTTTCAAAATTTTCACAGGACTAGTTTCGATGGTTTCACCGAATCACCATCCTCAGCTGCAAAACCGCAAATCAGTCCTGTGAAAATTTTGAAAATATAAAGCTGATTTTTGTTGTTTGACTTCCGAATTAATATATGCATATATTTACTCGGAAAATTTAAATTCCCAGTTTTGAATAAATTTTAAAACTCTTACATGCAATACAAATTAAAGTTTTAACATATATGCATATAATTAAGACACAATAACATGCCGAATAAATACTAATTCAGAAGTCAAACAACAAAAATCAGCTTTATATTTTCAAAATTTTCACAGGACTAGTTTCGATGGTTTCACCGAATCACCATCCTCAGTTGCAAAACTGCAAATCAGTCCTGTGAAAATTTTGAAAATATAAAGCTGATTTTTGTTGTTTGACTTCTGAATTAATATATGCATGTATTTACTCGGAAAATTTAAATTATCAAGAATTAGTTTAGAACACAGTTTTCTTAAATAATTTTTTTGCCTGACCCTTTCTAATATTAGATCATATCAGTTGTAATAATGGTATAATTTATTTGAATCATGATTACAGATTATACATACGAAATTCATTAGATGATAAGAAAATATTTGTAAAGTTATTTCATAATTAATAATTAATATTTTTTAATAATAAAAACAAAACTTACTTTATTTCAGCCTTTAAGCAAGTCTTATGTGGCTCCAGAGAGAGATCTTCAATTTCTCCATATCCTAGCACTAATGCTTCCACATCATCTGTAGTAGTTCCAATGGGTATATTCTCAATTATTACTACTGCTGTTTCTTTCTGTTGCTTTTCTTGGTTTGCGGAATAACATTCTGTGCTTACATTTTTATTTACATCTAAGTATTCATAAAAGTCATGTAAATTGTCAAATGGTTTATTACTTGTTACACTCTCTTCTTTTGAACAATTTTGTAAAATATCTTCTATTGGATCTGCCCAAACATTTTCTTGTACGGAGAGTGAAGGAAATTCAGATGTACTTTCCAATTGTAATAAATCATACAATTCAGATTTATTTTGCATGCAATGCCAATAAAAATCATCATTTTCTTCTTCTTTGGAGCAACTGCTTTTTTCATCTTTCAACAAAAATTCACCTAAAGATACTTTTCCTATGCATTTTTGTAATTTTTTTTCTTTTCGTTTATTTGGCAAATCAGGTTTATTGGTTTCTTTCTTTTTAGAAATAACATAAAATGTATTCGAAACATCGGGAACATGTTCATCACTTAAACTAAATCTGTTATTATTATTAAAACTAAATTTTTCTTTGCATTCACTTTTAACAGAGAAAATTTCATTTGTATCTTGCACACACACTTCTATTTTTCTGAATTCGTTTTGATCTTCTTTATCTAAATTATCCTGCTTATATTCACTATCAGCAAGTGAACAAATTTTATCTGCACTTGGTAGCAAATCCATTTCATATCCTGTCTCATATCTTTTCAGAGAATGGATTTTTTCATGTGATTTCTGCTTACAATTTAAAACATTTTCATTCAATTTTAAAGAATTCAGAGTATCATCTCTGCTACCAGAATGAGTTCTTGCATCCCATTTGCTTTCAATGCAAGAATAAGTGTCATATGTATATGATACGCACTCATTTGTTTTTTCTAGTTCTTCCAGCTTTTGTTTATTAAAAGTATTTATTAAAATATCTGATAATCCTTCCTCAATGTATGAACAAGCATCCTCCTTTGTCACTACTGTATCTTTCAGTGTTTTGACCTTTATCTCAGGTTCTCTAATAGAATAGCTAAATGTACTTTCTTGGCTTTCCTGAAGGCTCGAAGTAGATTTGAATACTTCTTCACTAGATTCAATTTTCTGAAAATTATTTTTATTACAATTACAGCTAAAATCTGCTAACTCTTTGTCTCCAAGTTCTTTACAACAATAAACTGAAAAGCTGTTATGTGATATATCTCTTTTTTCCAAAGTACGGGTGCATTTCTCCTAAAAATACACACACTGAATTAAATAATTTGAATGCACATTAATTAAAAATACTATATCTGGTACATCTAAAAATTACATTAAAATTTATTTAATTCTATGAACTGAATAATCTAATGAAGATGCTACACTTGTGAACAAAAGTCTAGCACCAAGTATTGGATAAATTAGTTTTTAACACAACAACCAGAACGATTTCGCTAGTTAATTAAAAAAAAAAGTTTCTTATAAAAGAATAACTCATGCACATTTTATAAGTTTTATGCAGACAACACTTTAAACAGAATTAATCTAGTTGTAGAAAGCAAAACTTTCACAACAGATAAAATTTTCTCAAATTGATCCAGCTGAGGTTCAGACCAATATGATTAATCACAACAACAAAAAAAAAAAAAAAAAAAAAAAAAAAATGTAAGTGCACCAATCCCCAAAACTTATGATTTTACTCACTATAAACTATACCGACTCCCAAGTCACACAGCAAAAAATAATGGTTAGTAAGCATATAATGCGTGTACGGCAAGGAGGCACTCAAAATATATGCTGAGACGAACGTCCTCCCGAGAGTTAGGTAGTTGCAGAAGAGGGCACAGTTGATGAGGTGGATTTTACCTGTAAGACCAATGCTGAAACTCTAGTACCTCATCCACTTCAATCTGTATCTGTACAATGGCTACCAATACAATTTAAATAATTTTTAAGCACTTTCAAACATTCTCAATAGAGATGTTTTATTTTTCAAGAACTTTTCCTATAAGAAGAAGAATAGTTAGTAAACTCAGGAGTCAGTAAACCAAAATTGATAAACAACTTCCAAAATATTTTTTCTGAAATATTACTATATTATAAAGAGATTCATAAAATTTATAAATAAAATTTGTATTATAAAATTTACCAATAAAGTGAAAAAAGCATTACATCAGCCTAAGATTTTTAAAGTTACTCCACTTCAATCTTAAATACAAATTGAAATCAATTAGTGAGAATTTGGATTATTAATAAATTCAAAAACAGAATTACAACTATATAATTAAATATTCTGGCACTTTCCTAATCAGAATTATAAAAGTTCTTGGTGATAACTAACATTATTAATAACAGTTATGGATTATCCCTTCCCAGTACATATTAGTAACATTAGCTGGGGATTTCGTACCCACTGATTACATATTTAATTGCAGAGTATGTAGAACTTCTAGCAATCCTTCGCATTTAGTTTTACTGGTACTTAATGTAACACAACCACCTTGGTGCTACTTGGCAGTTTTTACAAATGGAAAGGTAAAAGTTACTTAGGAGGTAAAAATTAGAGATTTTTTTTAAAAGATTCCCAGACTATCAATATTTATTGTAAATCAGCATATATTATCAACATATCAAAAGAAAACACACTTTAGTAATTTAAAATACAAATTTTAATTATAAAATTATGAGCCTTATCATTGCTCCCTTTTGATAGTTTGCAGCAAAATACCATATTCCCACAGAAATTTTGCAGCAGTTTCTTCCATTGCTCACACATTCTACAAGCATATATCTTAAGACTGAGTATAAAGCAAAAAATATCATGATCTATCAATAAAAACCATTGGAACTAAGAATACCACAAAAGGAATGCGTTTGAAAATGGCAATGTTGCTTGGCTGAAGGACTGCACTGAGCATGGCACTCTGAAGAATGGTTATGTGAATAGTCTGCCAAAATTTAGCATGTTCAGAAAATTCAGCTATTTCTACCAAGGCAGTTGAGAATGCATAAGTACCATTTTTCTTGCAAATATTGCTGGACTATAATTTACAATCATTTATTTAGTCAGCTGAAGGGAAAGATTACTATTTAAAATCTAGTGTCAGTGGCAGTAAATATCTTGTTATTAATTTCAATAATGTCACACTAATCGAACAGCAAAGCAAAAATGGCCATAACGTATGATGTTTCATCTAAAATTATATAAACATGCTATGATTAAATTTCATTTATCATTAATTTTTCCTCTTGAAATCATTTGTCTATATAATCTCTCTTACCATATTTTACAAATTTTCCATATTTTTCTATCATATCAAAAATAAAAGGCAATTCTTACATTAGGCATTGTTAAGTTAGAATACAGCGCCACCTATTGGATAAGTAGAGAAACTCACTTGGCCATCTGGATTCGGCTAAGCAACATGCCAGAGCATGTATTAAATCTAAATAGTTAATTACTGTAAATAAATTAGTTACTACTTTTGCTATACAGTTCACTCATTAGTTTAGAATCATAGTACATTGGTCCGTCGAGCCGGAGAAATTAACAAAATGCTGGCATTAGAGAGAAATAAAACTTCGTTGAGAGCGAAACTAACTAGGTTAGAAAATGTAGTGAAGGAATATGATGATAGTTCGAATAAGAATGAAATTCAAATAAAGTATAGATCCCTTCAAAGCATTCAAATGGATATTAGAAACTTGAGGATTAGATACTTCGAAAGCGTTGATGAAAAAGATGTCGCAGCCATCGATGAAGAAATCGCCAAAATGGAAGAAAGAACGGAAGTTCTAGAGGTAAGAATTATGGAAATTCTTTCATCTATCGCACATTCTGAAAATAAAAATGATTGTAATAAATTTGATTCTAGAGTACAAATACGTTTGCCAGAATTACCAATTCCTAAGTTTTCTGGTAAATATACCGAATGGAATAATTTTAAGCTTCAATTCAAAAACATCATAGCGAATAACACTCAACTGACAGAAGTTCAGAAACTCTACTATTTAAAGGCTGCATTAACTGATGAAGCAAAAAATCTTGAAACTGTTGATGATACTTTTAGTTCTCTATTTAAAGCTCTTCAAGATAGATATGAAAATAAAAGAATATTAATTGAGACGCATATAAAGTCAATAATGGATTTACGTACTTTAACATTCGAATCATCTAAAGGAATAAGGTATATAATAGATAATGTTACTAAAAACGTTAGGGCTTTGAATGTTTTAAAGTATGAGAAAAATAATTTATCGGATATTCTGTTATTAAATATCGTACTTCAGAAACTAGATTTTGAAACGCGCAAACAATTTGAACTCAGCATTAATGCTACGGAAGTTCCTACGTTTGATGAATTAATTTCGTTTTTAGAGAAAAGATGTCAGTTATTGGATAACATTAATCGTAATGCTAATAAAATGAAATATCCGTTAGAAAAAAATTCGAAATCAAAGGCTCTGATGGTTAAAACGATAGTGTTTTGATTTGTGTTATATGCAAAAATAATAATCATCCACTGCATAAATGTGATTCATTTTTAAAATTAAATCCAAATCAAAGATATGAAATAGTTAAAAGACATAAACTGTGTCTAAACTGTCTCAGTAAGGAACATTTAATCGCAAAATGCAATTCTAAGTTCAGATGTTCGGAATGTCATAAAAAACACCATTCATTAATACATCGCCTGCTCAGAAATGGTGCCATCCAACATAAGTTAGACAAAACAGAAATGGTGCCATCCAACATAAGTTAGACAAAACAAAAACGGAAGCAGGGAGTGACGAAATTATAAACAAGAACGCAGATGTCTCTAATAAAAATCAATCAAGTTGTCTTTTCAGGGTTTGTACACATTTCCTTACATGAAAATTAAGGACTTTTAAGGACCATCAAAGAAAAAATTAAGGGCCTATCAGCAAACAAAAAACAAATAGAATAAAGCAATTATCCATACAACTGACTTCATGCTTGTAATTTCACTTTAAGAAACTAACAGAAGTGTGTATTATGCACTATTATTAAATTCACTTTAATACTTACCATAAAACAATTTTGAAAATTAAACTAACTCCCTACAAGTTATGAAGTAAATAACATTAAATTAGGAACATAATTTCTTTAAAAACATGTATAAGTGTATTTTACACTAATAACAGTCACTATTTTAGAGATTTACATGATTATTATTAACTTATTTGATATTTATTTAAACACAACTACTATTATAATCACAATGTAAGAATATTTTGCAGATTAAAATAACTGATTTGTAAACATACAATTTATTTCCTTGGTTTTTTTGAAAGATACTAGAATAATAAACTGTGCAATAAAAGATACAAAACATTTGTGCTTTTTTTAAATCTGAAATCTTTTCAGCTATTTTAACATCTAATTTATGTCTATTTTCTTTTCTTTAACTATTCTTCTAAGTTCATTTGCTTTGATAAACAAATCAATGTTCATGCTGGTGGTCTCAGCTTCATCTGCTAAAGCATCTACTTCTTCATTAATGTCTTTAATGTCCCTTTGAAGAAATTTTTTCTTCTGCTTCATATAATCAATTTCTTCCTCAATGATATTTCTTTTCCTCTTTGAATTTTCAGATTTAGTTAAAGATTTTTGTTCTTCTAAATACTGCATATATTTAGACCTTGCAGAAGCTGCTGCTGATCTCATTTCTTTATTAATTTCGATATTAAGAACAACTCCAGAAAATTTTATGTAATCAAATACTGTGCGTTGAAAAATGTATGATGAGTCACTTAAATTTTCAATTTCAACTGCTTTATTTACAGAGAAGCCACTTTCCACAGAGGCCTGTCTATGTGACAAGATAAGAATCATTTTCACTATTTTCCATACTTTTAAATAGTGAAAATCATGAAAATAAGAAGTGAGAAATGTGTCAAGAGAAAGATTTTGAGGATCAAAAGTAGAAAATTCATGTAAATTTGTCTTAACTACTCTCCAAACTGCAGCAGAATTTCATCCCAATCATCTTGTAAAACATGTTTATTCTGCATTAATACCGTTAGAACTATTTTCATTTTGTTCTGGGCTTTTTCTGGACTTTTAACCATCAATCGCGGGTCTATACAAGATGCATTTCGAATAAGAGAATAATTTATTGGACATTTAGACATTAAGTGTTGTACTATTGTTAAGACACATTGTTGACCTTGTTTCAGTGCAAAACTTTCAGCTTGTGAAATGTCCTTCTTGCAGCATTTTTCATTCATTAACTGCTCAGCAATGAATCCCAAATAAACTTTTATCATTATAACAATTTGGATCATTAAAATTAAATTTATAAAGATTTTCTGCTTTAGTTATTTTTGAATATTCTAGTTTCAAAATTTTAAAGTGCTGAAGGCAATCATTTACAAGTTTTAAGATATCTTCAGCAAAAAAGGGAATAAGTAATTTATCACTTTGATAATATTCAAGAAAAGGCAATAATATTTTCGACAGAGAGAGAAAAAAATTTAATTTTATAAGAAATATTTTATCTTTAGTTGCCTCCAAAATATTTGAGAAGGATTTCGATAATTTTTTTTTTAAACTTCCCCATTTCAACTTCTTTAATGTACAGTAACAAGTCATCCCATATTTCAATGGCTCTTTCAACTACTGGGACATTTTGCAACCATCGGTAAAAGCAGAACTTCACACGTAGCTTTTTTAAGCCAGATATAAAAAAATTTTCACGTCTTGCAGGAGAATCTTTAAAAATCCAATATAAGGAGGATAAGAATGATGAAATGTCCCAGCCAGTGGATGACATCCTATGCTTGAAAGCATTGTTAAGAATGTGTAAACCTAATGTCAAGCATTCAATGTTATATTCCTTTGTCAAGTCCTGTTGCAATAAATCATAAAATTTCCCGTTTACTGCAGGACCATCCATCGATATTTGTAAGAGTTTTGACAAGTCTAATTTTTCAACACATTCATAAAATTTGGATAAAATAATTTCACTTTTTGCATGCCCTATAAATGCAGAAATAAGGTACTGAGTTCTGACCTTATTTTCGTGATGCCAGTACCTCACATAAATATCTAGTTGCTTCTTTTGATTTGTCAGATTAAGAGTCTCATCAAATAGTAATGTAAAAAATTCAGCATTTTTACAATGCTTTAGTAACAAAGTTTTAAAATAAGGGCCAAGACCAAAATAACAGATATAAGCACATTTCTTTTCACCACATGAAAACTATTTTCCAATGGAACTATCTGGGAACATTTTAGTGAATAAAGGCTCAATATCATCGCACAATTTAAAAGAATAGTGGCTTTTGATGCACTTAAAAGCCCACAATATTTCTGCATCTGTAACTTCAGATTTGAAAAGAAAAGAATTTATTTTATTATTTTCTACACTTATTGATGTTGAATTAGCAGTTACATCTTTTCCTGAAGTAGATGGTTCTTCTAACTTGACAAAATTCACGATACTGTTAGAAGAAACTCTGCAGTTGAGAAGGGAAAGATGTTTTGTAGCTAAAAGGGGCATTACATGCAAGGCATTAGTAAAATTAAGTATCGCATATAATATATATATATAATAAGAAATGTACACTGAAAATATACATTTTTTAGTTTGCACATTTTTTTAAAAATTATTTTGGCTTTTTTCCTTTTTTTTAGGATTTAAATTTGCTTTTTTACTTTTATACGTGTTTGTTAAAAATTAAATTTAAATTTGTTTAAATATATATATATATACAGTACAAATTCCGAGATCCAGACATCCAATATCTGGAATGATCTAAAATCCGGACCTCAAAGCCACCACCAACCAATTTTTTAGGGCTTTTTTGGAGGGAAGGGGTATGCTTTACGCATGCGGATTAGATTTTTTTCCTCATCATAAAAAAACATGTCGGAAATCCCGATTCTTAATCTCAATTTGGCGCTAAATAAAATATCTCATTATTGAAGAAATAATTATTTTAGCATAAATTTGTGTGATTAGTAACTTGACTCCACAGCTGTGTATCTGCTTGGCATAATCTCAAACCGAAACATTTGTTAATTTTACACCAATATTTTATATCCTTGATGCCGAAATCGCGAATCATTATTTATTGTATTTTGCTTTCATCACCGCATGTTTATCAACGAATGACAACTTGAGTGATGACTCATGCAGCGACGCCAAATAACAGAGTATTATCCGATTACAGATTTAAGTTTAATGCGCTAAAAATGTTGACAAGGGGAGATTTAACAGAAATTTCTTTCCTTATGCTGAAAATAGATTTTGTTAATGATACTCATAGGACAAACGATTATATTTAGTTTTATTTGAATTAAGAATAACTGATTTGTTATTCACATAAAGCCAGAACCAGCGCCTCGCATGGCCGCACCAGGCGGCAGAATTTAGGGAAGTTAAACAGAAGTTTTTCATTGCGATGACAATGCCTCAATCATCAATCAATTAACGGAGGGCAAAATCTGTAGTATGGTTCTAAATCCAGAAAATATAGCTACCGATAGTTAAGAAAGTAACAGAGAGGTTACTGAACGAGAAAAAATTTTGACTGACAAGTTATTCGGAATTCTCGACACAGCAATTACAGGACTTGAACAATGGAACTTAATAACTGAACAAGAAATTATATGTCTATAGTATTCGTCTAAAGTATCAGCAGAGAAAACAAATCAAACAACTCACATTGAAAGAAATGTTTAATAAAGTAAACATATAAATATTAAGCTCTTTTCTTTTGTAAATTTTGATACCCTTTAAATCATAAATGCTTCATTATTTCATAAATCACGATTTCATATTTTCAATTTTATGATTTCTACGTGCTATCTTAGTAGATTTAAAATGATCTAATATCTGGAAAAATCTCAAATCTGGGATCGCCGAAGTCCCGACCTCGGACTTTGTACTGTATAAATATATATATATATATATACGGAATGTATATTTTCAGTTAAACTTCTACCCAATAACTTTTTAGTAATTCATGTAAGTTAATTTTGCGTCTAGTTAATTCAGGAAAATTAGTTTCAATTAGTTGTTTTCAGCTTTAAAAATATTAAAAATTTTTTAATTAGTTGTTTTCAACTAATAATTGTATCGCCATTAGCAAAAATAATGCATTACTATCAACAGCACAGGATTAAACCAAATACTTAACTGTCTATTGAAGCTTCAAAACGTATTTCTGAACTTCACTTTTTCTCGGCTAACGTTACCGAATTTGCCCTTGGCGACCTAAAATCGAAATGGAGCCAACAGATTTCCCGCGAAATCGATAACAGACCCTCTGCAGAAATAAACTCATAATCCTGATATCCCATACATATAGGATGTGAAAAAGAGAATAAACTCCGTAGAAGGTGATAAAAAATTAATTTATGGCTTAATTGAAACAAACACAGAAATTAAGCTAAGCAAAACTGTGTAAAAACAAATTGAAATGATAAAACGAAACTTAATTTTCATGTGAATTTTCAGCGCTGACTCTCCCATTATAGAAATTTCAATTTGTTTCAAACAAAGACCACATTTAGCTTTATAAGGATTGTCATCCATCAATATCTAGTCTTTGTAGTCAGCTTGATGAAGCCACAGTTTATTGAAAATGCACTTTTCAGGCATCTCGTTCCTATTGGCGACGGAAGGGTTGTGGCCTTCCAGGTTGGGATTGCTCTAATTTTGGCAAATATTTTCAGAATCCCCCCCTTTTTTTTCTTGAGCACCTTCATCATCACTTTCGCCTCTTAAAGAACTTCCGGCTTCACGCTTTCGTCACAATCTGCCTAAATTTATGGATAACACCTGTTTCGAAAGATTGGGTGAATAGCCAATCAGACACCTATACTTTCGTTCGGGTAGCTAATTGATTTTTTTTTTTTTTTTTAAAATCGTTTGCAACGCAAATCCGCCAACAGATTGGTTAAGAGCCGTGCAATTTTAATTCCATATTCATGAGAAATCGCAATTCACACATTGAATGGCAATCATTAGAAATGATAAGAAATGTCAAATGAGCAAAATTAAGGACCGTTTATTCATTTTGGCCAAAATTAAGGACTTTTAAGGACCAAAAATCATTTTTGAAAAAATTAAGGACTTTTAAGGACCGTACGAACCCTGCTTTTGACACGCAGAAAAAACGTCTTATTGGCGACTGCAATAATATATATTTGCAATTCGGAAGGAAAAAGAATCCCAGTTCGTGCAATACTTGATAACGGCAGCATGAGTTGTTTCCTGTGTGAAGGAGTTGCTAATTTGTTAAATATAAGGAAAGAAAGAATTTATGCATCTGTATCCGGAATTAATGAGAACGTTATAAATTTAATTACCAACTAGATGTACAGATTTCGAATAAGGATTTAACATAGGTAAGATCAGTTAATTGCTTGGTTATTTCTAAAATAACCAATGTAACTCCATCAAGGTGTTTAGATGTGCAGTCATTAAATATTCCCGTTGATATTGAATTGGCGGATCCGCAATTTGGAACACCTAACAAAATAGATATGTTACTAGGGGCCGAATTGTTCTTTGAGATTTTAAAAGAAGGAAAATTTCAATTAGAAAATCAACCGTTGATATTTCAAGAAACAGTTTTTGGATATATCGCATCTGGTGCATGCAAGAGTAACTCAGAAGTAAATTATTGTGGTTTAGTTCTAAATAGTGAAGAAAGAGTTGAAGAAATTTTGCAAAGATTTTGGGAAGTTGAATCCATTGAAAATATCGAGGATGCTTTGAGTGAAGAAGAAAAATACTGTGAAGAACATTTCAAGCGTACTTACTATATACAAAATGATGGAAGATATGTAGTTCAGTTACCCATAAGGGAAGGCGTAGAATTAGGAGAATCGAAAACGCTGGCTGAGAAAAGATTGCATCAAGTGTGGAATCAACTAGAAAGTGATTAGAATATGAAAACATTATATAAGAATTTTATTAAGGAATATAAGGATCTAAATCACATGGAAGAAGTTCAAGAAATTGAAACATCGACTTGCAATTATCTTAGTCATCATGAAGTTTATCGGCCAGAGAAAGCCTCTACCAAGCTTCGCATTGTGTTTAATGCATCTGCAGCTACTAGTAATGGAAAGTCACCGAACTCATTAATGAAAGGGCGAATACCTCAAGAAGATTTATTTTCTATTATTATTAGATTTCGAAAGTACAACTATGCATTAGGAGCTGATGTTCAGAAGATGTACAGACAAATACTTATTCAACCATCTCAACGAAACCTGCAGTTGATCTTGTGGAAGGAATCAGTTGGTAGTCCTGTGCAGACTTACCGTCTAAGGACTGTAACATACAGAACAGCAAGTGCACCATTCCTTGCAACAAGGGTCCTGAAGCAGTTAGCAATGGATGAAGTGACAGACTTTCCTCATGCCTCAAGAGGCATACTGAAGGACTGTTATGTGGACGACATTATCACTGGAGCTAATATGCTGCAAGAAGCCAAGGAGTTGCAGGCACAGTTAACCTGTCTTCTAGAACATGGTGGAATGCAGTTACACAAATGGTGTTCAAATAATGCAGAATTATTGAAGAATAAAGAAAGTGCAACTCAGGATTACTCCTTTCAAGTTACGAATAAGCCTCAAATTACAAAGGCCTTAGGAATGTCATGGCATATGTCTACAGACTGTTTTTCTTACAATTTAAAGATACTTGACATTGAAGAAACAGGAACGAAAAGAAATGTCTTATCAACAATAGGTTGCCTCTTTGATCCGTTAGGTTTAATTGGACCTGTTACGACAAAAGCTAAAATATTTCTACAAAAACTTTGGCTTCTAAAATTAAATTGGAATACACCTCTTCCTAAAAATAACTTTGAAGAATGGAAGGAATTTCTGCATAGTCTAAAAATAGCATACTTGCCAACCTATGACACTCAAAAATCAGGAGATTTTTTTAAGAAATCGGGAGATTTTTCACAATGTTAAAAAGACTTTTTAAATGATGAAAATATAGTTTTTAATAATGAATTAACTTTAAATAGTAACTAATTCTTAAATGCAAGCAACACAAAAATACCTTACACATAAAAAACAATTTTATTACTTGCATCGATTAAGAAAAAAGAAAACCACTTTAATCAGCTTTCGTATAAATGTTATAAACAGTGGCAGATTTTGCTTTCTTTAAGAAACTTCATTATTTTGTTCGTAGTAATTGCCACGTAGGCCTGCTTTCGCTAATAAAAGCTTTTCTAATGTGTCATCACTAATATTAGATCTAAATTTAGTCCTGGTTTTAGCAACAATACTGAAAATTTTCTCACTCTGCATTATTATGGGGAACTGTTAAGATGGCCAACATAATTCTAGACAGCTCAAATTTTAAAATTCCATCAGCAGACATTCTGCATTAGCAACTTTTTGGTCCTCTGTTTCCGAAGAAAAATTTTATTTTTCGTTTTTTTCAACACAACTCATGTTGTCCTTGTGTTTTTGTGTACGCACATGTTTGAGAACATCCGCCTTTCCACCATGCGAAATCGAAAAATCGCAACGACAGGCAGTACACATCACAAATTTATTACATTTCCTTGAGGAAATAATGGAAGGAAAGTCAACTGTGTACGATTTTTGAAACGTACACGAGTATTTCACCTTTCTGGCAGACATAACAAAAGATGATAATTTCTAAAACTATTTCCCTAAGGCACGTGTACTCAAACAACTCAGGACAAAATGACCGAAATAACTAAAGAACATCCAAATAACAGCTTGCTTTGTCCTCATTGGCTAATTAATATATGCCAGATGACACAATGTGGAGCACGATGCTCCCATTGGAGAACTGGAGAACGACGTTTCTGGATACGTATATGCTCTGCTCTCACTTACAAAGCAGAAGTTATCTAATTCGCAAGATTTTGTTTTAGATATAACCTAGAGAAAATTCAATTGCTTTCAAACTGCCAAAATCACTTTTTTTTTTTTTTTGTTTTGTTTATATAACAAAGTATTAAGCCAAGTTCCAAAAAAATAGTGAGAAATTTTAAGAATAAGAAAAAGTCAGGAGAAATATATTGTAAATCGGGTTGGCGGGAGAGCGGTCGAAAATCGGGAGAGTTGGCAACTCTGAAATAGTCAACGATTATCGCATCCCCAGATTTGTTCTAACTAATGGATTACAACAAATAGAAATTATAGGATTCTGTGATGCTAGTCAGAAAGCCTATGGTGCTGCAATTTATGTGAAATGTATGTCATCTTCAAATGAATGTTCATCAAGACTTCTGTGCAGCAAGTCTCGTGTGTCACCTCTGAAGTCAATTACCCTTCCTCGTTTGGAGCTTTGTGGTGCAGTTCTGTTGGTAAAACTAATGAAAAGAATACTAGAGGCCATTCAGCTGCCTATAGTGAAGGTGTATTACTTCATTGATTCGTCAATAGTGTTAGCATGGATTAAGAAGGAACCTTATCAACTAAAGACATTTGTTGCTAATAGAGTATCTGTTATTCGAAGCATGACTGCTGTTCATGAGTGGTACCATGTTAGCACTCACAATAATCCAGCTGATTTGATATCACGCGGAGCTGAACCTAAAGATCTTCTTCATAATGATTTATGGTGGTGTGGACTAACTTTCTTGACTAAGGAGAGGTTTTTGACTAATCCTTGTGAAGTAATTTCATCTGATATGGATGATGTGAAGTATGTCAAAGAACTCAAACTTAAGGATAATGACTTAGTTAATCTAAATGTGAACTCTAATACTCTTGTTTTAGATCATATTCTTAACATTAGTAATAACTATATTCGTATTATTCATGTGTTAAGTTTTGTTTGTAGATTTATAGCCAATTGTAAGAGAAAAAATTTAATAGGTTATCTAACAGTTAAAGAATTGGATGACGCTGAGAAAATCATGATCAGGTTTGTACAGTTACAACATTTTAGCAAAGATATTCTATCTTTAAAAAATAAGAATTGTGTTTCTTCCAAAGGTAAGTTAAAATTTTTATGTCCATTTCTAGATAATGATTCTCTTCTGAGAGTAGGAGGCAGACTTGCCAATAGTAATCATAATTACAACCAAAAATTTCCATATGTAATGCCAAAAGATCATGTATTTACTAGATTATTTTTTCAGTATTACCATGTTAAATATTTACATCTTGGTGCTCAAGCACTATTGCATCAGGTTCGTAGTAAATTTTGGGTTATTAATGGATATAGCTCAAAAGGTTGTACATGAATGTGTAACATATTTTAAGGTTAAACCAATTGTATGTGAACAACTTATGGGAAATTTACCTGGTAAGGATAATAAGGCCAGAGTTGTTAAAGTGAAAACATCAAATGGTGTGTATATTCGATGTATTAGTAAAATTTGTTTATTACCTATCCAGGATAATAATGCTTAGCTTACATTATTATGTTCTTATTGAAAATTGTGCTTTATATTAAAATGTAACTGTTTAAGAATAAGTTCGATTGTAGCATAGTGAATGTTAATGTTCATGAATGTTATATTATTTTATATTATATTCATGATGAAAGACTATCTATTAGCTTTCATATTGTATTGTAGAATTAGTTATTCTTGGAATGTTAAATTGTATGCTTGTTTGTAATTTACATGTTGAAATTTGTAATTTCAAAGGGCGGCGGCATGTTAAGTTAGAATACAGCGCCACCTATTGGATAAGTAGAGAAACTCTCACTTGGCCATCTGGATTCGGCTAAGCAACATGCCAGAGCATGTATTAGATCTGAATAGTTAATTACTGTAAATAAATTAGTTAGTACTTTTGCTATACAGTCCACTCATTAGTTTAGAATCATAGTACAGGCATCATAAAAAAATTTCCTTTGATGCCTTGCAGGGATGCAATAATAATTACAAGATGTAATGTACCATAATAATATTAACAACATGTATAACTGGTTTTTAAAAAAAGGAAAAAATACTCTAATCTGAATTCAAACCAATTTAAAAATTTCTGATTTCAAGCTAAAAGTCCACTTTGCTCCTTAAAGGTAGCAATGCATTCAACTTCATATCAATATCCAATTACTTTTATAAACTAAACAGATTATAAAATTCTTACCGTAATCAAATCCTGGTCATTATTTTGCCCTCTACTTAGCAGTACATGGCACGGAATCCAAATATCAGAAATTTTAATGTCTTGCCAACATTCTAAGCCTATACTGTTTCGTTCTTTAGGCTGAACTTCAAAATTCAGACTGATATCAGAGTCCCATGCCATCATTTTGCCTAAAAAGAATAAATATTTGTTATGAAATGCAGCAACAGAATTATGACAAATACAGCAAAATACAGTAGTACATTTTGTAAAAAAAAAAAAAAAAGTTCGAAAAATATTATATAGGATGATTCAAAAGTCGCACACAAACTTTCAAAATTGTAGAAATCCCAAAATGGATAATAATCATACTTTAAAAAAATAATGTATCATATTCATTATAAGCACTTTAGAATATCTTACTGATGTTACTTACTTACTTTAGAACATCTTACTTTAATATCAAATAATATATTATCATACTTGCCAACTTATAACAGTAAAAAGTAAGAGCTTTTTTAGGAAATCAGAACACTGTCAACAACAAAAATATTTTTAATGATAAGAATACAAAGAAAGAAAATATATTTTTTTCACAATGAATTAACTTTAAATAGTAATTAATGTCTGAAAGATCAGTTACTAATTCTTAAATGCAAGTAGTTCTATTGGTCTAGGATTTTAGATAAACATTTCTCTAAAGATAACTAGCATGTACATACATATTTCAAGCATTTTCTTATTTCAGTAATATGCAGCTGTTGGAATTGTTTCATTTTTCCTTTTTTTTAATAACTCTTTTCAAGGAAAAGAAATCAATTATGTGTTCACATTTACTGGTAAAGAAGCTGAGCCTTTTCAGTTTGCTAAATTTAAGAGATGAAAGGCATGGACAACTCATAATTTGTAAAATCTGAATTTTCTTTTTCTTTCAAACACCTACATCACCAGTCTTTAAACCTACCATTAGTGGTGCATTGTTGGCACCAAGTGCTTAACTAATTATCCTGAGAAATTGCATTTTCTTTAGAGTTTTAAAAATTAGCTATCCTATATTAAAGCTTGTCTAGTCTCCTCCTAAAGTGGAGAAATTAAATATAAAAATTCAACTTCTGAAATCTCTTGATTAAAAAAAGAAACAACTGGATAGAGTTTTACATCGGTACTATTGCTTTCATTCATATGGAAGCAGAATGAGAGTTGTTTTAATGCAATCAATAACTAAAGATTTATTTTTCACACCTATTTCTTTAACAACTGCAGCTGGTTTTGTCCTCATACTTGGCTATTTCTTAGAGATTTCATTATCAGGAAACAATTTTCTAAATAAAGCTTGTAGCACGATCCCATGTATTCAGAGGCACACTGTGCTCCAGTAAAAAAGGCAGAGAAGAGGCATTTAGCATTATGACTTTTTGGTCCTTTTTAAGGCAGAAGAATTTTTTGTTTTTTTCAATACAACTGACATTGTCCTTGAGTTTTTGTGTAAGCACATGTTTAAGAACATCAGCCCTTCCACCGTGTGAAATAAAAAATTGCAATTACAAATGGTGAACATTCCAAATGCATTAATATTTTTGGCAAAATAATAGAAGGGAAGTCATCTGTGTATGATTTTTGAAAGGTACATAAATATTTTAACTTTCTTGCAGAATCACAATGTTTTAAAATAATTCTTTAAAAGCATGTGAAACTCACAGTACTCAGTGGCCAGCTGAGCAGCATTTGATACTCAATGGAGAAATGGAACAGAATGTTTTTGGATACATGTGCTCTCATACACAAAGCAAAAGGGCACAATAATGTCTCACTGATGAAACAACTTTGGCTTTCATTCATATGTGATCTAGAGAAAAACCATGTATTTACATAGGCCACAAATCTTTTTTTTTGGGGGGGGTGCATGTGTGTGTAAATAATGAATTATTTTGTTTAATTGTTGGCCAGCTATATAAAAAACATGAGAAATTTTAAGAGAAAGTTGGGAGAAATATGTTGTAAATTGGGAGATTTGGCAACTGAATGTTATTATGAATGTAGGAATTAAACTCATTCTCCCCATCCCAATATGTTTTTGAGGTATACTATCAGCATATCCCAGTAATCACATGAAAGATCTTAAGATCTATTCCCAATGATGATATACTGATTTTCACAGATTTATTGTACCCCCAAGAAAACTCTACATAGCAACTTGGCTCTACTGTAGAATTAAGTGGCCTTTTGATTAGCGACAAATTTTGTTCAGTTTTGGCGATCAAATGCCATTTCTAGTTACCATGACAGTTTTAACTTTATTTTAGCTTCCTGACTTTTTTTAAGTGAAAATACATCAATGTATATATAGACAAAGTTAAGGTATTGCGCAATGTGTAGTTTGTGCAATTCTCTGATATTTTTTTTTTAAGTGAAAATAGAGCTATGTATACATGGACACCAAGTTTGTGAAATTCTTTAACCTCTTATTTTGGTGTTCTGTCGCGGCCATCTTGCAATTGTGCCTTTCTCACATTAATTTTGGCGTCAAAAAAGAATCGCAAAAAAAAAAAAAAAAAAAAAAAACAAGGAGCACTTAATTGTGAACTTTTATCAGCTACTTCAATTTCAAAGTCATTATTGTGTTTTAACACAGACCATGCTATGCTAAAAATAAACTAAAACTATATTCTGTAGCCAAAATGAATCTAGAAATTTCATAAAGCATCACTGCAAATAATACACAGCAGCACTTTAAATAAATTTGGTTAGATGACCAATAAACATCTTGATCATCTCCAACTGACAGATTTTCATACATCTCAATTGGAATTTTTACTACTTTTAAAAACATTTAAGACCATCTCCAAAGTAAATCTACTTTACTTCTATAATTACGGTGGCTCACATCTGTTTTTGGACCACACATCTGTTCTTGTAATTTCGGAACTAGGCCCTCGGTTGGTGATAAATTGCTCGCCAAACATTTTTTGTGAGAAACTCCATTAATTCGATAAACAGACATAATTTCTTGTTCAATTACAAAGTTCCGCTTTTCAAGTCCTATAATTGCTGTGTCGAGAATACCGACTAATTTGTCAATCGAAATTTTTTCGTTTTCACTAACCTCTCTGTCACTTTCTTCATGCCGTTATCCATTTTCTGCAGCAATTCCACTTTTTGTTTGATGGACATCGAAACATGCTTTCGCTTTGTAGATCCTTTGGCAGCTCCAGAATCGGAAACTCTTTTTGACATAATCGAAAGTTCAAGCTTACGTTTTATAAAATTGCTCTAACAGTCTGAAAAAAAATAATAAGCCGGATCCAATTAGAACATTAAATAACAACACAATCTGCAACATTAACTGAAATAGATAATTAGATAATTTTAGCCTAGCTTTTACCGTCCATTATACATTAAACGCGCATGCATAAACGTATTATGCGCATGCGTAAAGACTACGCATTGTAGCTTTGAGGTCCAGATTAAAGACTTTGTACTGTATTTCTGTTGTTCGAAGAAGCATTCATTCATGGTAAGTGCATTTTATTTTATTCTTGTTCTTATTTTGTAGAATGTTATGTTCATTGTATTTCTGTCGTTTTTTTTTTTTTTTTTTTTTTTGAATTGTTTGAAATTTTTTTTAGTTTATTTTGTTGATTACTGCGCAATTCGTAGATGTTTTTTAAAGTTGAAACAGAATGATGTGTACATGGTATTCTTGAAATTTATTCTTATGTTAATTTAATAAAGCGAGTTGTGTGTAGCTCGTAGATTCCTTCGCTGCCTAGATTGTGCAATTCGTAGATTTTTTTTAAAGTTTAAACAGAACACTGTGCACATGGTATTCTTTGAAATTTATTGTTGTTATGTTAATTTATTTAAGCTAGGTGTGCATAGTTCGTAGATTTCTTCGCTACATAGATAGTGCAATTCTGTGATATATTTTTTAAGTTAAAACACATTGCTATGTACATGGATTCTTCTCAAATATTTTTGGTTAGAAACTACATTTTTGCTATCTAAATTTTTTATTTTTGTTTCGGATTTTTAGCTTAAATTGTTTGTTTAAAATGTTTTTTTTTTTTTTTTTTTTTTTTTTTGCCACGTGTGAAAATCACGTTTTTGCAGACATTTTAGGCTTAAAGTTCAAAATGTAGACAAAAATTTAGGTAGTAATATGGCTTAGTTTCATGTGATAATATTTTCTCTTTAATTCGATAAACAGACATAATTTCTTGTTCAGTTACAAAGTTCCGCTGTTCATGTCCTATAATTGCTGTGTCAAGAATACCGACTAATTTGTCAATCGAAATTTTTTCGTTTTCAATAACCTCTGTGTCACTTTCTTCACTATCGGAAGCAAATTATAATGACGAGGAATTTGATTTAAATCCTATCAAAGATGGAGTACATCGAGATGAAATACTACATTTAGTAAGGAATTATAAGCCAAATAAAATAAAAACATCTGCCCTGAAGATAAGGATAGTGCTGACAGATCAACTTCCAATTCATAGCGGGCAGCGGTGTTCCCCCCCCCCATTGCAAAAATTTGACTATTTGATTACTTTCCTTTTATTTAAGATATTCTGAATATTATTCCTTAGAAAGCTAATCTGTGTAAAAATACACCCATTTTTGGAAACTTATCTACACTTCAGCTGCAACTATATTATTATAAATATTCACACATACGCTCATAATATAAGCATAACGATCATAATAAACACAAATATGAACTGACCACGCGGAACGAGAATGCAAATTATTAAAATCTTGATAGAAATTCAAACGTGTGTAGTATTTGGGTGGGAGGAAAAGAATACTAAATGTACCGGAATTTTCTACAATTTTCACAATTCTTAGACCAATAGAACAACGTGCACCTGTTTGTACTCTCGCACGCACCATAGGTTATGTTAATGCAAAGAAAGGGGGTCCGGGAGTATGATTCACCATCTGACGTTCCATATAAGGAAGAAAAGTTGTTTATTTAATTTCGGCTTTGGTACGGGGTAAAAATGAGCGTTCATTAAAAAAAGCATTAAAAGCAAAAAATAAGCACAACAATAAGGGCTTTAAAGAAAAAGTAAGCACCTATAAGGGACTTTATATTTTATTTTCAAATATAAGGACTTATAAGCACTTGTAAGGACCGCTACGAACCCTGTTAGATCATAATTGCTCTTTATTGGGTAGAGTAGACTTTAAGGTACCCCTTGCATTATGGCGAAGTTGTTGTTTGATTTATCGCCAAGTTGTTTGATTTATTGCCAAGTTGTTGTTTCATTTATAGTAGCCTGAGTAGCTGAATGTTATGGAAACCTTATTGTGACGTAATCGGGTGCATGATTCTGGGAAATTTTGAATCATGGGATGTTTTTGTAAGCATTTTTGTGGTGTGTGTTGGTTTGATTCTTTAGACGGTAGAATGGCCGAATGTAGTAAGATTAATTTGAAGTTTCTGTATGATTTGGAGCGAAAGGGGAAAAGAGCTCTAATTGACTGGTGTGTAAATGAAGGTTTACTTAGTAGCCATTATAAGTGTCCTGTATGTAGGAAGGATATGTGTTTAGTCGAACGTAAAAACCGTCTAGATGGATTTGGATGGGTTTGTAGGAAGAAAGGTTCAGATGGTCACTTTGCGAAGCGTTCGATCAGAAAGAGTACCTGGTTTGAAAAAAGTCATTTGAGTATGATTGATATTTTGATTTTTACGTGGCTCTGGGTGTACGAAGAGAACTCGAAAATCATGGCAAGTGAATATTTGCTTTTGGTAGTGCTTAAATGTATAACATGTTTTTCCTTTTTTATGTTATTTTATTGTTTGGTTTAAAATGCGTTTTATTGAGACTATGTATTTTTTGTTTGCCTATATGTTAAATAAACCGATATCATATCAACAAGCAAGTTGAAAAATAAGAAACGTATCTTTTCACATTTTTTGTTGAAACTTAACAACACGCGCACAACATTACAACGGCATTCATAGCTCGCACGCAGAGAAGAAACTTGGTGTTGCCAACATGGTAAAGATAAATGTACCAAACTAACACGCCTCCTTACATTTATATTTACTAATTACAAATAAACATAGACATAAGCAACCTTTTCATCTTTACCATTTACAATTAAGCATAGATATAAATAATAACCTTCAACACTTAACACAAATTATTTTTAAAAAAAAAGTTTTTTTTCATCAACTTAAATGTTAAAATCAAAGTTACACACAATTTCGTTTACATAAGGACATTACAAAAACCTATTTCATTTCAAGCAAAAATATTTAAATAAACAGTATACAAAATTTATATCAACTTCATACCTTCTCTGAATTTCATAAATTTAATCTTTCCTAAAGACTTTGTAAAGATATCTGCAATATTTGATTCTGAATCAATCTTTACAATTTCAATTACTCCATTTTGAACATTTTCGTGAACATAATGATATTGAACTTCTATGTGTTTTGAATTTTTAGTGAAGTTCCCATAATTAGCAATGGCCACAGCTCCTAAATTATCTTCATAAATTTTAATGGGGTGAGTTATATCAGCAAAAACACTATTCACAACATTTTTTAAGAAATCAATTTCTGTAACAGCCTCAGATAGAGCAATATATTCAGCAAAAGTGGAAGATTTTGTCACACAATTTTGCTTTTTGGATTTCCAATAAATTAGATTACCAAATAATTCAATAACAAACCCAGTAGTTGACTTTCTGTCAACAATATCACCTGTCCAATCAGCATCAACATAACAATTCATAATATCAGTTTTAAGATTTTTACTATAGGTTAATTTTAGATGTTTTGTTAAGTACAAATACTTTAAAACTCCCAAAGCATATTTGAAATGTGTCTCATCATAACAATTATGAAATCTACTTAAATAATTTACGCCGAAAGATATGTCTGGTCTAGTATTATGACTAATATCCAAGAGTGCTTCTATATTTGACATTTTGATTTAAATTAGATTGGCTTAGTTTAAGATTAATCTCCATTGGTGTATCACAAAGCTTTGGATTTTCAATACCATACAGTTTAGCTAAAGATTCAATATAATTTTCCTGATTCAGTGGATATTACTTTTCTCATTATCATATTCAATATCAATTCCAATGTAGCTTTTTACTTTATTTAAATACTTCATTTTAAATTTATTATGTAGTTGTTCCTTAATATCATTAATTACCTGAGTATTTTTGCAACATATCAACAAATAAAAGAATATATACAAATACATCATTTTCAGATTTTACATAAAGACAATAATCATATTTACTTCTACGAAATCCCAGACTCTCAATATACTCATTAAAACACTCATACCAAGCACAAGGGCTTTCTTTCAACCCATATAGTGCTTTCTTTAATTTATACACTCTATTCGAATTATCATTATAGCCTTGTGGTTGTTTAACATAAACCTCAGACACAACCATTTAAAAAGGCAGTCTCAACATCCATTTGATGAATATTTAAATTATACTGACAAGAATATGAAAGTAACAATTTTAGGGTTTGCATCTTAATGACAGGGGAGTAAGTATCCTCAATACTATCTTTTTGCTGGAAACCTCGAACCACTAATCTAGCTTTAAAAACATTACTTGGTTTTCTTTTGAATACCCACTTCACATCTAGAATTGCTTTATCCTCTGGTTTAGTCACTAGTGTCCAAGTGTTATTTTTAACAAGACTGTTCATTTCACTGTCCATTGCCTCTTTCCAATGTCCAGCCTCTCTGCATGTTGTCACCTCCTCAAAGTTACCTGGAACTGTAGCATCACAAAAATTTGCACTAACACAGTAGTACCCGAATTCTTCATGAAATCGAACTGGTGGTTTGATTTGCCTTCTTGGTCTCATTCCAATTTTTGTTTCATCTTCATTTATCACACTGTCCTTGGAGTTATCATTACTCGATTCACATGACACTTCTTGAGGTTCATTTTTATTTGTATCATCATTCTTATCTTCATCATCACAACCTACACACATTATGTCTCCTTCAATAATGTCAACATGCCTGGCAACAATTATTCTGTTATTCATCAAAACTCTATATCCAACCTCTGTATATCAAAGTAAAATTCCAAATTCAGCTTTTTTATCCCACTTAGACTTTCCCTTTTCTTCTGGTATTCTTACATACACTCTACTTCCGTATAATTAATTCATTAGCCGATGGTTTCCTATTAAAAAATATTTCATATGGTGTCTTCTTTACAACAGTATTTGTTAACGTCTTGTTTTTCAAATAAGCAGCAGCTTTAATTACTTCAGGCCAGTAACGTCTGTCAACTTTTGCTTCGGCTAAAAGACATCTTGCCATATCCATTATAGTTCTGTTGTAACGCTCAGCAGTACCATTTAATTCATGTACATATGGTGGGTATGACTTTATCTTGAAACCTTTTTCTCTTGTAAATTTGTATATCTTGCTATTCACATATTCACTACCATTGTCATATCTTAGTTCTTTGATAGTCTTCCCTGTTAAATTTTGAATTTTATTTACATACTCAATTAAGCAATCAGAGACTTGATCCTTAGATTTGATACAATAAATTTTTGCTAACTTGCTATAATCATCAATAAAACTCACAAAGTATTTCTCACCATTACATCCACTTGTTCTGTGAGGTCCATTTACATCTGTATGCATAATCTCCAGAATATCTTCTGCTTTTCTTCTATTATTCTTGAATGGTAAATTCTGCATTTTATTTTCAATACATATGGCACACTTCATATATTTAGTTTCTATTTCTTTAGGGATTCCTTCTAATAGCTGATCTTTGCACATAATATGCAGATATTTAAAATTTACATGTCCGAATGAACGGTACAATTTTTCTTTTAACGTTAACTTACTGTTGGTCAAATTTGCAAATATTTTACTATTTTTAACATAACTCTTTACCTTATGTAATCTTTCTTCTTTCTTTGCTATTGCTACTAATGAACCATTGGCATCATATATTTTAGAGAACTTTTCTTTTAAAACTATTATATGATTATCAGTAATCTTCGAATAACTTAATAAATTTGCTTTCATTTCTTTTACATAAAATACATTCTTCAATGTTACGATAGATTCAGAGTTATATACAGGAAAAGAAACTATTATATTGCCAACATTTGCAGCTTTCAAAATCCTTCCGTCACCAACTGAATAGGATCCTTCAAAGTGACTTGCTCTTTGAAATATTCGTCACTGTTTATAATGTGGTCTGTGCATCCGCTATCCAGTAACCAATTGATTTCATTTTTATTCGTCACAGTATTTGCACTGGAACTTGTCATGTTACTTTCAATAACAGTGGTATGAAAACTATTGCCTTGATGACTGTTTATTCTATGGTTAGAGTATGCTCCACGTTCACGATGTCCACTAAAAGCATGACTACGTCCTTGATTGTTTGAAGAACTTCGACCACGATAATTAGTGGAGCCATTACCACGATAGTTCCTTTGATGGACATGCCAACAATTCTTTTTAATGTGACCAGGTTTTCCACAATTATAAAAGACATTCCCTTGTGGACCCGATTTGCTTGTTTCAATTTTGAACGCATTTGATTTTTCTGCTGGTGCACAATCTTCATAATCATTTTTCTCTTTAAGTAATTTTGATTTGATTTTGCTCTTTAGGTAATCGACTGTTCTGTCCTTCTCTGGTAATACATCTATTAAGTCACCAATGTGACTGTAATTTGAAGGTAATGCTCTTAGTATATAGTTCAATTTTTCTTATTCTGTCACCGTGGCGCAGGCATGTTTCAGCTCGTTCACATACTTTTCAAAATCATCGAAAAATATATTTACATCAGGATCATTTTTCAGTTTCACACATTCTAAGTTATTTCAACAAACAATTTGTAGAGATGTTAAAGTTTTTAAATACATTGCATCAAATTTCGTAATTATATCAAATGCAGTCTCACACTCGTGGATATATTCCAATTGCTTGTTTGTTATGGTGCTGTAAATGTAATTTGTAGCTTGGATATCCTTTTCTTCCCATTTTTCCACGTCATCGTTTTCACTGACTTTTCGCTGAACCACATCTTTATACTTTTTAAATTGAAGAAATTTCATCATATGCACTTTCCAATTAAAATAGTCCGAACCATCAAATAGCGGTATGCCAATATTACTGCTTCTTGTACATGCCATTTTTACGCTAGTACTGGTAACTTTTAAAACAAATTATTACTAAATTCTTCATTCATATTCACAAACCACGAGAACTGCTACCATGTTAAACCGATATCATATCAAGAAGGAAGTCGAAAAATAAGAAATGCATCTTTTCACATTTTTTATTGAAACTTAACAACACGTGCACAACATTACAACAGCATTCATAGCTCACACGCAGAGAAGAAACTTGGTGTTGCCAACATGGTAAAGATAAATGTACCACACTAACACTACATTGTAAAATTTAGTGCTCCTTTGACTTTTTAAGTGAAAATATATCGATGTATACATGGACAAAGTAAAGGGAGTGCACAATGCAAGTTTGTGCAATTCTGGGATTTTTTATAGTGAAAATAGGTCGACGTGTACATGGATAAAGTCAAAGGAGTGTGCAATGCCATTTTTGTGCAATTCAAGGACTTTTTTTTTTTTAAGTGAAAATTAAGTCGATATGTACATGGATACCAACTTTGTGCAATTGTTTGTCTTGTTATTTTTGGCTTTGTGTAGCGGCCGCTTTGCAAGCCAAAATAATGAGTCAAAGAATTGCACAAAATCCGTATCCATGTACTGCCAAAAATCGCCAAGTTTCGACAAGGGGTACCCTAAACTATACTTTTACCCTCTTTATTTCATAAATTACGGTTTCATATTTTTAATTTTAAAATTTCTGCATGCCATCTTACCAGATTTAAATTGATGATCTATAATACGGAAAAAACCCTAATCCGGAATCGCCAAAGTCCCAACGAGTCCGGATTAAAGACTTTGTACTGTACCAATTTCATGCCGCCAGGTAATCTGTATCCTATTTATACGACAGCCAGACTCACTACCCGCAAAATTGACATTAACTTTCACAAATACATGTTTAAAACCTTCTTTTCTTAAATCCTTGTAGAATTTCCAGCCATCCGAAAAAATATATGTACCAGGCTCAATCCGCTCTTTAACCTTCCAGCACGCGCATAAGCGCAAAATTTACGACAAATTCAGTTTTGCACTGCATTTCCATCTCATTAACATAAGAACTTTTACTTATATTTGAATGCTATATCATTTGCATTCTGCAATAATAAGATTAACCCTTAGCGCTTCGTTGCCTCTGCTACGGAGCCGTAACATCCTCGGGATGTCCTGAGTATGTTGATTCTCAGATTTCCTGAGGACATCGTAATTTCACATCCTGAGGATGTCTTATTTAAGTCACTATGTCCTGGGATATGAGAGGATGTCCTGAAGATGTTGATTCTCAGATGTCCTGAGGACTTCACCAATTTCACATCCTGAGGACATTCATACTGCATTGTATGGAGGACTTCGGTTGTCAAACATTCTGCGGATATTTGTTCTCAAATTTACCAGTTTTACTTTTTTGATATTGCACATTATTTAATTTTCATATGTATTTTACTAAGTTGTTTCTAAATGCTGTACATTACAAATATTGATATGAGTGATGATTTATTCTTGTTATTTTGTTATTAATTTCAACTGCTATTTTTTTAAGTTTTTAAAAATTTATTTAGTCATGGAAAAGATTTTTTTCAATTGATTAGCATTTTCTAGAATATTTGCTAAATTCCAAATAACATATTTTTTTTTTACAAAAAATGTATAAAATACATGTATAATTACTTACAGATTACAAACCCTACTATAAATATAGGTAAAAATAGATTTTTTTAATTACAAAAATGAATTTTTTTTAATTAGGGAGTAGAGATATTAGGTATTTTTTGAAAGCAGGAAAAATGCAAAATTAGCAACTGCCTTCACCGGGAATTGAACCACGGACCTCTGGAATACTGGCCCAGTGTGCAGAACCACACCTACTACACTACACAGTGTAATTATAATTACACTTAACTAAAAAGATATAGCCAAAGTTGTCAAAATTCTACAGCAGTTGGGCCTTTAACTAAATGGCGAAGCTATCAAGGGCCCGAAATACGACCGAGCGTAAGAGAGAGTATAGCCGAAAGGCGAAAGCACGTTGGTCAGAATCTCTAGTTCTCTAATGAAGTCAGTAGAACTTCAACTTTATATACTTGCTTTTCTTTCATTTGCATTTAACCGCGATTCTGAAAACACGTTCTGAGAGGAAATTGTAAGCTGAAATTAAGAAAGATAGGAAAGTGGCTTTAACTAAAATTTAACTGTTAAAAACTTAGGATAAACCTTACAAGGTGTGTAACGACACACGCCCTCCTCGCACCCACCAGCGCCCGAGCGGTAAAGTCGCTGAAGACTGGTAGGTCGGTCAAAGGTTCAAATCCCAAGAACAGTTTGCTGCATGGATGTTTTCATAGTTTTCCCCATGTGTAACGTGTAAACGAGCCAGTTTCCTTTAGAAAGTCTTCTACGAAGGCATGATGGCATCTATCTCCATAGACACAGATCTCTTTGCCGTATTCACAAAAACCTCACCAACCAAACTTCACTCTTCGCCACGACAAAATTCGTAGACTTGATATGATGTTCCTATCAAACATGTGAAATAAGTCACAGTAACAAAATCGCTTAATTAGTGTCTAATTAGAGTAAAGAAATAGGCTCGCATCACTTTCGTAGTAAATGTTTATTCAATTTCATTTATCAGTGAGCTTTCATTTCATCAAAGTACATGTAAATTTCAAAATATAAATAAAAAAATCTTCATACAAATAAAAATCACTCTCAACTATATCTAAACTATGGTTTGTTTTATTAGTTTTTCCAAAATTGACGTTATATAAGACTTTCATAGGGAACATTCCATTTAGTTCTATGTAATGTTACAGTTTTCTTCTTGATTGATAAAAATAGTGATGTAAAATCTAAGATAATGATGTTTTAGGTATTATATCATAATGCAGATCGTTAAAAATCTCTCCCCATCTGATAAATGAACATCTCCAGATGGCACTTACGCTTCGAAAAATAATTAGTAAAGCGTTAAGCGGGATGCAGGGAAACTAAGAAAAGTAATAACTTTGCTTTTTTCAGGGGGCAACATTTACTTCCGAAAGAATGAAATAATTACATTCATTACATACTTGGCTCTTCCGCCATGAAGGGCGATGTTTGAACTACAGCGAGTTTTCCCACCATTTTAAAGCTCAAGAATGCAGAAATAAATATAATGCAGAGACTATCATAAGGGCTTACAGAAAAACTGAAGAAAATGTCAAAGAAATGTATCGGGCCATCAAGTGCATATCTTTCGTTTTAATTTAAAGTCAGACCAAGAGGAAAATAATAACATTTTACTGGTTTTAATTGTTGATATTGTTTATAAAGATTTGTTAGGCACTTTTTATAATAAGGTTTAAAGTAGTAATTAAATAAATAAAAAAGCCAAACTAAAATGCAATATCTTTTTAAAAAATTAAATGTGAATTAAAAAAAAAATCTGATGTACTTTAATTGCTAACATAGCTAGCCTATGATATTCAAACTCCATAAGCAATAATCAGGTTAATCTATCATAATGAATATTTGTAAAGCGCACTACTGGTCACTAAACTGCAATAACCTGAAGGGCAGCACACAATCACCTTTATTTTACAATTGCTAAGAAATATATCTCATAGGTTAGTAATTTCCCAGTCAAAAGAGAAAGAAATATAATAACCCACTTTTAAAACTTTTTATTGACAATACTTACTATTAATACAAGAAAAGTGTTTCAAGAGAGAACAACATAAAATTATGAGTACAAGTGATTGTTCCAAGCTACTATTATTTTATCACCTATATCCAGCTTGTCCCCCTTCCTTTAATGTTAATTCGAACCAGAGTTTGGTCACATGTGTGACACTCCAGCCGACGAATTATAATTAATTTTTTTTTTTTTTTTTTTTTTTTTTTTTTTTTTTTTTTTTCAAAATGCAAACTAACAAAAAAATAAATAAATAAATAAATAAATAACAGTTAATATATATCCTTGTGGTTGATCTTTACAATATGGTAACTGGTAGCTTAGCAACATTTTGGAGGCGATAAACGTTACTACCTGGCACTTTGGTAATAATGTGAGCAGTACTCAGTTCCGATTACGCATTATTTTGTGTGAGGGAAATTAGAGATCATGGGATATGTCATGTGATATTAATGGACGAATTACGGTTCTTTAATCGGAAAAGGGGGGAATCGGGAAAAAATCTGGAAATTTTGTATTTGGCTTTATTCTGTGTTGTGTGAAACAGTGTTCGTGAATTTTTGGATCCCATGGCCGTAACTAAAGTGAATTCGAAATGGGTTTTTATGTATGTATTAATTTAATGTATGTGCTCATTTATATTTTAAGTAGTGTTTTTGAATTTAATTATATTTTAATTAAATGATAGTTATTTTGTGAATTTTATGTTTGTAGGAATTTGGTATACCTTTTAGTTGAAGTAAACGTGCATGGAAATAATTTAAATATCTGACACTAAGTATTTGTAATGGTTGCGGTATGAATTCGTTGGTGACGTGTATAATGTAATAGATGATTTAGAGGTAAAAGTTTTTGGATATTTTATATGTGGAAATGTTCATTACTTTTTCGCGATCAGGTAATTTCATATATGTTCTTTTTACTGGGTTTAAAGATTGAGAAAATTGTCATGTATTTTCGTGAAATTTTTCTAATTTATGAGAAAAAAGCAGTGTACATGGATATAGTGAAGAGTGTGCGCAATGCCATTTTTGTGCAATTCTGGGATTTTTTTTTAAGTAAAAATAAGTCGGCGTGTACATGGTTTAGTGATATTTTAATTAAATGATAGTTATTTTGTGAATATTATGTTTGTAGGAATTTGGTATACGTTTAAGTTGAAGTAAACGTGCATGGAAATAATTTAAATATTTGATATTAAGTATTTGTAATGCTTGCGGTATGAATTCGTTGGTAACGTGAATAATGTAATAGATGATTTAGAGGTAAAAGTTTTTGGATATTTTATTTATTTTATATGTGGAAATGTTCATATTTGGAAAGGGTATATACTTTTTCGCGATCAGGTCATTTCATATATGTTCTTTTTACCGGATTTAAAGATTGAGAAAATTGTTATGTATTTTCGTGAAATTTTTCTAATTTATGAGAAAAAAGCAGTGTACATGGATATAGTGAAGAGTGCGCGCAATGCCATTTTTGTGCAATTCTGGGATTTTTTTTAAGTAAAAATAAGTCGACGTGTACATGGTTTAGTGATATTTTAATTAAATGATAGTTATTTTGTGAATTTTATGTTTGTAGGAATTTGGTACACGTTTAAGTTGAAGTAAACGTGCATGGAAATAATTTAAATATTTGATACTAAGTATTTGTAATGCTTGCGGTATGAATTCATTGGTGACGTGTATAATGTAATAGATGATTTAGAGGTAAAAGTTTTTGGATATTTTATTTATTTTATATGTGGAAATGTTCATATTTGGAAAGGGTAAATACTTTTTCGCGTTCAGGTAATTTCATATATTTTCTTTTTACCGGGTTTAAAGATTGAGAAAATTGTCATGTATTTTCGTGAAATTTTTCTAATTTATGAGAAAAAAAGCAGTGTACATGGATATAGTGAAGAGTGTGCGCAATGCCATTTTTGTGCAATTCTGGGATGTTTTTTTAAGTAAAAATAAGTCGGCGTGTACATGGTTTATGTGTATGTGTTATTTTGAAAAACGCGTAAGGAGTATGGTATTGTGCACTTTTTCCCAATTTTGCAGTGAATATTTGTCATGATTAAGCAGTTTTGTTAGATAAAATTTCTAGCATAAGTGTAATTCGGCTAGTAGATTGTTGGAAGAAGTGTTCAGTAGATAAAAAGAAAAGAAACATGTCTTTACTTCGTGAAGACAAAATGGCGGCGGGAATAAAAAATAGAGGTTTGCTGTAGGAGAGTTGGTCGCCAAATTTTCGCCAAAAAAATGCCAAGTTACCATAATGTAAAGATCAACCATCCTTGCTTATTAACACAAAAGGCGGTGTATATAGAATCAATCGGAGTTAAATCAAATGAAAACGTAGATGTTATGAATATGTTGTGATGTTACGCGTATCTATATGTGCTATAAACAGCATTGCTTGGCTATATTGTTTCACGTCAACGGGATAATATGTTAAGCATCCGCCATATTTGAATTCCGGAAAACGCTTGAATAATCATGAGTGTATAGTGTCTTTACGTCATACACCCAATCAAATACTGCCAAGCCTGTTAACCATAGCAATCCGTTGGCTCCGCTATGGAGCAGTCCGTCATTTGTTCTGTAACTCCGTAGGCTCCGCTGCGTAGCCCAATGTTTTTAGCATGATTAAGGTTAAGATGTTACCGAATCGCTGGCATTGGCAATTTTTATCCGTAGTTAAAACATGCTCAGTCTCGCTACTGTTACGATTGAAACATTATTTGATCCATTTTATGGTTAGCAACATGAAGAAAAATAATTATTGTGATGAGAATATAGAGTTGAGTGATAGTGAAGATGTGTTTGGTTTTTCATTGTTAGAAGATATTGTGGAAGACAATGTTAATTATAATTCTGACACTTCAAGTAGTGGTTCCGAAATTATACTACCAAAAAGACGACGAATGGTAGTTATTGAAAGTGAAAGCGAAGAGTCGCCAGAAGACTTAGATGAATGGCGTGATGTTCGCAGGAGAATTAGATATTCCGGATAGAATACATTTTAGTGTATCGCCAAAGGTCATTGGACCACAAATTCCTACAAATATTGTACAGCCGACACAATATTTCAAATTATTACGTTCCATAATCCGGACCTCGAAGCTACAAACTTTCTGCGCATGCGTAAACACATGATGCATTTACGCATGCGCATAATACGTTTACACATGTGCATAACACATTTACGCATGCGTGTTTAATGTATAACAGACGATATAAGCTAAGCTAAAATTCTCTAATTATCTATTTCGGGTAATGTTGCAGATTGCGTTGTTCCTTAATCTTCTAATTGGAACCGGCTTATTATTTTTTGCAGACTGTTAGAGCAATTTTATAAAAGTAAGCTTGAACTTTCGATTATGTCAAAAAGAATTTCCGATTCTGAAGCTGCCAAAAAATCCACAAAGCGAAAGCATGTTTCCATGTCCATTAAACAAAAAGTGGAATTGCTGCAAAAAATGGATGGTAAAAGTATAGTTTAGGGTACCCTTTGGCGAAACTTGGTGATTTTTGGCGCTACATGGATACCGATTTTGTGCAATTCTTTGACTCGTTATTTTGGCTTGTGACGCAGCAATTTTTGGAACAATTGCACAAACTCGGTATTCATGTACACATCGACTTATTATCACTTAAAAAAAAAAATCCCCGAATTGCACAAAAATGGCATTGCGCACTCCTTTCACTTTATCCATGTACACATCGACCTATTTTTCACTTAAAAAAAATATCTCAGAATTGCACAAACTTGCATTGCGCACTCCCTTTACTTTGTTCATGTACACATCGATATATTTTCACTTAAAAAATCAAAGGAGCACCAAATTCCACAATATACGCAAACAAAAATGCATAATCTCGATAAAATACATTTTAAACCAAACAATAAAATAACATAAAAAAGGAAAAACATGTTATACATTTAAGCACTACCAAAAGCAAGTATTCACTTACTTCGAGTTCGCTTCGTACACCCAGAGCCACATAAAAATCAAAATATCAATCATACTCAAATGACTTTTTTCAAACCAGGTACTCTTTCTGATCCAACGCTTCACAAAGTGACCATCTGAACCTTTCTTCCTACAAACCCATTCAAATCCATCTAAACGGTTTTTACGCTTGACTAAACACATATCCTTCCTACATACAGGACACTTATAATGGCACACCAGTCAATTAAAGCTCTTTTCCCCTTTCGCTCCAAATCATACAGAAACTTCAAATTAATCTTACTACATTCGGCCATTCTACCATATAAAGAATCAAACCAACACACCACAAAAACGCTTACAAAACATCCCATGATTCAAAATTTCCCAGAATCATGCACATGATTACGTCAAAATAGGGTTTCCATAACATTCAACTACTCAGGCTACCATAAATGAAACAACAACTTGGCGATAAATCAAACAACAATTTCGCCATTATACAAGGGGTACCTTAAAATCTACTCTACCCAAATGGATAAAGGCATATTCTTTGTTTCTCTAACCATTCCGAAATCTGTTTATCAATTTCCGGCTGCTCTGCGGCAGGGAACGTCACGGAGCGCAATGAACTGGAAGTTGATCTGTCAGCACTATCCTTATCTTTAGGGCAGATGTTTTTATTTTATTCGATTTATAGTTCCTTACTAAATGTAGTATTTCATCTCGATGTACTCCATCTCTGATATGATTTAAATCAAATTCCTTGTCATTATAAATATCACGAATACACATCAAATAGTTTTCTGGTTGCAATTTTCTAATTTCGTCTATGCGTAATGTATGCTTTACGCATGTGCACATTGAAAGAAGTGTTTAATAAAGTAAAGAAATAAATATTAAGCTTTGTTTTTTGTAAATTTTGATACCTTTTAGATCATAATTGTTCTTTATTTCATAAATTACGGTTTCATATTTTTAATTTTATAATTTCTACAAGCCATCGTACCAGATTTAAACTGATGATCTATAATCCAGAAAAATCGATAATCCGGAATCACCGTAGTCTTGACGAGTCCGGACTTAAAGTGCACAATACCATACTCCTTACGCGTTTTTCAAAATAACACATACACATAAACCATGTACACGCCGACTTATTTTTACTTAAAAAAAATCCCAGAATTGCACAAAAATGGCATTGCGCACACTCTTCACTATATCCATGTACACTGCTTTTTTCTCATAAATTAGAAAAATTTCACGAAAATACATGACAATTTTCTCACTCTTTAAACCCGGTAAAAAGAACATATATGAAATTACCTGATCGCGAAAAAGTATTTACCCTTTCCAAATATGAACATTTCCACATATAAAATAAATAAAATATCCAAAAACTTTTACCTCTAAATCATCTATTACATTATACACGTCACCAACGAATTCATACCGCAAGCATTACAAATACTTAGTATCAAATATTTAAATTATTTCCATGCACGTTTACTTCAACTTAAACGTATACCAAATTCCTACAAACATAAAATTCACAAAATAACTATCATTTAATTAAAATATCACTAAACCACGTACACGTCGACTTATTTTTACTTAAAAAAACATCCCAGAATTGCACAAAAATGGCATTGCGCACACTCTTCACTATATCCACGTACACTGCTTTTTTCTCATAAATTAGAAAAATTTCACGAAAATATATGACAATTTTCTCAATCTTTAAACCCGGTAAAAAGAACATATATGAAATTACCTGATCGCGAAAAAGTATTTACCCTTTCCAAATATGAACATTTCCACATATAAAATAAATAAAATATCCGAAAACTTTTACCTCTAAATCATCTATTATATTATAAACGTAACCAACGAATTCATACCGCAACCATTACAAATACTTAGTGTCAGATATTTAAATTATTTCCATGCATGTTTACTTCAACTGAAACATATACCAAATTCCTACAAACATAAAATTCATAAAATAACTATCATTTAATTAAAATATAATTAAATTCAAAAACACTACTTAAATATAAATGAGCACATACATTAAATTAATAAAAATTACCTTACAATCCTAATTACTTTAAACTAAATCATTGCTAATAACAATTTTCCCAATAATACCAAATTCCTTTACTTCCACCTTACATTTAGAACAATGCATAAAAATAATATCCTCAAATAATTCAAAATACTAACTTCTTCAGAATCTTGATTACTAATCTTCTTCAGAATCTTGATTTCGTGTCCGATAAACTTTTCTTTAGTTACGGCCATGGGATCCAAAAATTCACGAACACTGTTTCACACAACACAGAATAAACCAAATACAAAATTTCCAGATTTTTTCCCGATTTCCCCCTTTTCCGATTCAAGAACCGTAATTCGTCCATTAATATCACATGACATATTCCATGATCTCTCATTTCCCTCACACAAAATAATGCGTAATCGGAACTGAGTACTGCTCACATTATTACCAAAGTCCCAGGTAGTAACCTTTATCGCCTCCAAAATGTCGCCAAACTACCAGTTACCATATTGTAAAGATCAACCAATTCATTACCTGTTATGCATGGAGGTGGAACCCTAATGATTTGGGGCTGCTTCGCTAATCTGGCATGGAAAAGTGATATAGGACAATATAAATATTCTTAATCTTAATTAATTAATTAAATATAAATATTCTTAAATCTTGATTAATTAATTAAATATAAATATTCTTAATTCTTTCAAAGCATCTGCAAGCATGGGAAGTAAAATGCATTCAAATTCTAGAAAGCTAACAATCCTAAACATACAGCCCTGAATATTTGCTTGTGATCATAATACAACTGTCTTGAAGTTGTTAAAATACCTGCATATTCTCTGGACTTAAATTGGTTAGAGTAAAGAGAAGGATACCCCTTGTATTATCGCTAAGTTGTTGTTTCATTCATGGTAGCCTGTGTAGTTGATTGTTATGGAAACCCTATTATGATGCATGATTGCGGTAAATTTGTAAGAGATTGTGTGTGTGTTGGTTAGGAAGTATATTGCTCGTTTTGTACTTTAGATGGTAAAATGGCTGAATTTGGTAAGATTAATTTGAAGTTTCTGTACAATTTAGAAAGAAAAGGGAAAAGATCATTACTTGGCTGATGTGTAAATGAAGGTTTACTTAGTAGCCATTATTAAGTGTCCTGTTCATAGGAAGGAAATGCGTATGGCCGAACATCGGATGATAACGGCACTACGGAGGATATTCTTGACTATTTTGTGAATTTACATGGTGATGCCAGTATTATAGAGATTCTAGTTCAGATAAATTTAGGAAGTTTTTAGATGCTGTTAAGGAATTTTGTTAGACTGAAGATATGTCAATTCGTAAATAAGGTAAGCGGATATTTCCTTTGATGAATTTCCGGCTAATCTTTGCAATATGGTAACAGGTAATTTGGCGACATTTTGGTAAGGTGATAAAGGTTACTAGCTAGGAGTTTAGCAATTAATCTGAGAAGTACACAGTTCGAATCACAGATTATTTTGTCTCAGAGAAATGAGAGATCATGAGACATGTAATGTGACATTTTCCCGAAAATTCCAATCGCGATTTTAGCTAATAAGCACTTAGAAACAATTTCGCTGCTAAAGTGCAGAATCGCCCACTTATTTGTTTGGCACTTTTTACAAAAGTAAGAAGAATTGGATTTTTGTCAATTTTGTTTGACTTTTTAATTGAAAATAGGTTGATGTGTACATGGATAAAGTCAAGAGTGTGCGCAATGCTATTTTTGTGCAATTCTGGGATTTTTTTAAGTGAAAATAGGTTGACGTGTACATGGATACCGTGCACATGCAATTCTTAAAAATGCAGCAAGCAGTGGGCGATTCTACACTTTCCCCCAATTTCGCACCTAATCTTCACCATGATTAAGCACTTTTGTTCCATAAAAAATCTAGTATAAGCTTAATTCAACTAGCAGATTGTTGGAAAAAATATTGAGTAAAAAAAAAAACACATGCCTTTACTTCGTAAAAACCAAATGACAACCAAAAAAAAAAAAAAAAAAACTAGCAGGTTGCTGTAGCAGGGTTGGTCGCCAAAGTTTCGCCAAGTTTCCATAATCTGAATTATGGTAATTCACCAAATTTCCTTCTTTTATGTTATTTCATTGTTTAATTTAAATGAGATTATATATTTTTTGTTGGCAGCTCTCCTTTGACTTTGTCAGGGGAGTGTGCAATGCCTAATATGTGCAATTCTCTGATATTTTTTTAAAGTGAAAATAGGTCGATGTATACGTGGATAAAGTCAAGGGTGCATGCAATGCGAAGTTTGCGCAATTCTCTGATGTTTTCTAAGTGAAAATAGGTGATGTGCACATGGATACTGAGTTTGTGCAATTCTTTGTCTTGTTATTTTGGCTTTGTGTAGCGACGATTTTTGGCGCAAAAATCGTCGCTACACAAACCAAAATAACATCCTACAAAAATCCTCTAGGTGAAAAAAATCCCATTCCTAGATTATAAGTGTCACTCACACAGAAAAATGACAGAAGCAGCATTAATATAAGCCAACAATTATCTGACTATTTCTAAAAACAAGCGATATTCAAGGATTTTAATAACTATGTTTTTTACTATTTCAAATAAAAATGCAAAGTAATATTTAAAACACTGAATTTATGGATAATAAAATGCATTATTTTTTAAATAAAATGAAAACAAAGTACCGGTTACCATAAATAACTTGTCCTGCAATGAGTTTACAATAAGTAGTATCACTCGCCAAAAGCCGTGCAACCGTCTACCAAAGTAGCACCGAAATGTAAATCAAATAAATTATCAACACTCATAAACTGGCCAAGAAAATTTTGCACACATTGCAACAATAGTAAGGAATGCTTAGTGCAGTAAAGGCATGCAAATTCAAATTCTCCCAAAATGTATAGACTTTTTCTAGAATAAACACTAATGGAGAATTAATTTTTACTTTAATTTAAGCAAATTGTAAACTCACATTTTTACTCATTTCATAGAAAAAAGACCATCTCAGGAAAACTGACAAAGTACTTACTCTTCTTCCTGTTGCTTAATCTTAAAACTTGTTAGTGTTGTGGATGCTATGCTCAGTCAATATGGGATAGTTTAAAAACTTAATGATAATTCCAGAATTGATTAAGCATATTGTCAAAAGTCATCAAAACACGTTTGCACCGTATACTACGATTATAAACCGAAGAGGACGTGAACTTCAATGTAGCCGCTTTTTCACATGGCCCGGACCAAAGAAAGTCCCAGCCTTTCCTTTCCCCATCGATGACGAATAGGTGATAGCTTTGGGCTGTGTCTACCCGTACGACGTCGGACGGCTAGCTCAAACATGGTAAAAATGCTAAACGTACGACTAGTTGCGCAGAAACACTTTTGTGATTTCTGCGCATTCCGACCAGTCGTAAAGAGATGTTTGTTTACATTTGTGTTGTTTATCGGAAGGGTGAATTGCTTTTCCGTGTAGTGTTAGAATGTCAAGAAAAAGTTATTTGTTTATTTCGTTTGATGACTAATTACTATTCTTTGATAGATATCTAAACTTTATATAAAATAAAGAACTTTAAACATATATGAATATTATTCTTGTTTTAAATTGCTAATGTTTGACCATTTTATACAGATACGGAGTTTACACAAATAATCAGAATTTCTTGAAATTCTTATCAACAGATTTAGATAAGTCATGCATGCAAGCAGTAAAACCACATTCTTATGAAATGGAATTGAAAAATCATCTTAAAACCTTATGTAATTTTTCTGTCATGCGTAGCTAAATATTTCTATAAAATTGCATACAGAAGCCTTTATATACATAAAGAGTGTGTTCAGGAGAATAATTCAGATATGTATGTGCATATGCTTGTATGTACGGATGTAGGTGTTCATGTAGCATATGTATATGTGTGTACATGCGTTTGGTGTGTGTGTGCACATACATACAGATACACATGCATACATACATTTTTGAATTCGGTCTCGAAAAAAGTCTTGCGGAAAAAGAATGTAAACAAACCACCCAGCTCCTTAAAAAAAAAGTTTAGAAATTTTTTATAATAATTTTGGTTTCTACAGCAAACTTTTGTGTGTGGGTTTGTTTTAAACTCTTACAAGAACTCAAATTTTAATATAAAGACGTTAAAAATTTTGACCTTTTGATAGTGTACCTGATGATTTATTAAAAATACAATTGATTCACTTATATTTAATACTGAAAAGAAAGAGGGGGATATGTACAAAATTAAAGATAATTCTAAGGTATTTTTCATAAATATGTGACTGATTACACACTCTGAATATAGAAAATAATCGCTTACAAATGACTTATGCAGTATTTGTTTTATTTTCATATCCTGCCCCCATAAGCTCAAAAATAAAACTTTATACAGGAACACAGAAAGTCAATTTTACCTCCAAATATATTTTATGGTATTGAAGTATGATAAGAGATGATTATTTTTGTTAGAAAAATAATAATGTTATGAATATTTTCAAAAAAAATATTTTGCTGAAAATAGTTATATATTATATTCAAGCTAATTTATATATTAATATATATATATATATATTATAATCAAGTAATAGATGGCATTTTTATATATTATATTTAAGAAATAAATGGCAGCATTATGTCTTGTCATTAACTTATCAACAGATTTTATATCAAAAGAACTTATAGGTTCAAAGCACCTAATTTCTATTATAAGAACTGTAATTCGAATGTCCTTTTCTGTTTTTCCCTGTAAAATTTTTGCTTTATACTATTTATAGATGTGACATCTAAAAATGCTTGGCATTTTTTATCCAAATATCTAATATGGAAGTCTGAAATAATGCAATATATTTGTATATACATAGAGTAAAATATTAGTAAATTCTACATAACTACATTATTAATCTAAGATAATGTATTTAAAAATATTCAGTTTAATTCAAATATGTAGATCAATTTATGCATATAAATTTTAAGTGTATGACTTCTGTTGGGTGTTTTAAGTAAACAATAAAAAAAATTAACCTTTTTATCAACTTATCTTGCACATATATACATTATTACTTTTTTTTTTCCCTATAAGAATAAACTTAATCTAATATAATAATCTAAAAATAAATAATACACAACATCTATTAAGGCAGACCATTTTTAGTACAGTAACAAATAATACAAGCAATATAATTTAATACTTTCAGTCCTCAGAGAATGAAGTGAGTTTTGTGAAGCTATTTAATGAACAAATCTGAAAACAATTTTTGATGGTTTTAAAAGAATTAAAATATGTACATGAGTTAAATGCTGTTCTTTTTGTTTTAACCCCCTTTTGAATAAATTTTATTCAATTTGATACTTTTTTTACTACTTTTCAAAACCTTGAAATACATGAGAAACTGATTTCAGGACCAACACATTTCAAGAAATATTGCTAACTGCAGTGAATCAGCACACATCTATGACTTCATCAGAATGTCTTGTATTACCTTTATTTATTTATTTAAAGTTACTAATGGATTTATATCTAGAAGAGCTGAGATTTCTAATACAGTTACCACACTGGCATTTTTAATGATCTTTTCACTAATAATTTTAAATCTATATATATATTTTTATTATTATTCAAATGAAAAGTTTTTGTTCATTTGTTTCCAAATTTTTTTAACTGGTTTGTCTGGTGAACTCCTGTAAATTTTTAGTTTTTTTTTTTTTTTTTTTTTTTTTTTGAATACATTAATGCTCTAATTTTTTGTTTTCAGTTTTTAATTTCTCTTTTGAAAAGTTTTCTGCAGTTTAACTTAATAGCGTTGAACCTTATGATCAACATTCAAAATCTAACTTCCATTTTAAATTTCAATGTTTACCTGGATTCATAACAAGTGTATTATTTTAAAATTATTCAGACAACTTAAGAGCTCTGTGTCTTACATCTTCATAATGGTAGAAAATTTCATTGTACAGCCTATGTATATTTTAGTTTTGTCATGTCATGCCATTTGTGAAATATTCCTTCTCTCTGCTTAATTTTATTCCATATATAGAGATAGTCAGTAAGTTTAAGCATAATAAATTTGTAGAAGATAAATGTCTAAAATTCCATTCTCAGTTTCCTATGCAGACTTAAATGCATTTAGTACAGCAATCAATTACGCATTGAATTCCAATATAAAAATATTTTTTATCACAGCCTTCAGATCATTCCTGAACATCATTCAAATCATCATCAGACTGCAGTATGAAATATACAAATACTTCTTCTGTTTTTGAAACAAAAAAGAAATCATTTGATGACAAGGTCTGGTGAACATTGTGCATAGGGTATAAGCTGAAATTATCATTCTTGGAACAGCAATCTGGCAAATTTTAGTCTTGTGTGCTGCAGCGTTTTTATGCAAAGCGGAATTTTACTGCTGAGTTTGCTACACAGTTTTATAGTTAATAGGAATCGTATTGTATTATTACGTCAAAAAAATGCGAGAACTATCTGTCTAAGAGAAGATATGTCTTTTCAAAGGAATAATATAAGGGAAACTGGCTCTGATTCACTTTATACATGAGGAAAACAGCAAAATCTCCTCTGCAGCCAGCCTATTTGTCAAGATTAAACTCTGAGCGAATTACTAGCATTCAGCGGATTTACCGCTCGGCCGCTTTTGGGCCTTATACAAGTTGAGTCAACAGGTGAGCGTAATAAACACCTTTTATCATGATATTATGTGACCTATAATCTATAAGCAATGCTCTTCATAAAAAATGTTAATTCTGTTTGCTTTCTGGATTCTGAACTTAGCTCTTGTTTATCTATTCTCTTGTTTTGAGACCTGCTCATCAAAACAGAGCAGCAGGTCAATTAAAGAAGGATATGCATGCAGGGCAATCATCTTCAGTACGATCTCAAGTCATAGTCACGTCTTTAATCCACCTAAAATCCAGTCCCAATACTTTTCACTCTTTGAGCAAAAGTATAATTCCTGTTGGAGTCTAAATTAAGATGAGCTCCGGTATTTCAATTTTCTACTGAACTATTTTCATTAATTAAATTGAATTATCTAATTTTATTTATTAATTTACATTTTATTTTTATTTTTTTTCTTTATTTTTATCTTTGTTGACGACCTTTCATAGCCCTTCTTTTAGAAATTAAGAACTTACCACAATGCATTGAGGCATAAAATTGAACAGGCACTCATATAATCCTATGGCAAACATTCCACACTTGCTGATAATGTGTTTCACATTGAGGACATCGAAGCAACTGAGCCTACGCAGGCCAGATAGAGCTTAAGTCACATTATTTTGATCACGGCAAAGCAAGCAAGGGCTTTCTGCCTAAGAACAGGGATGCTTTTGTGGAGCACTTTTTAAAGGTTCGATTTGGTTTGTTTGATTTTAGAAAAGCACTTGAGGGCTATTTGTCTAAGAAGAGTAAAGATTCTTGATGGCTTCATGATGGACGTTTCGAAGAAAACTAGCTGGCATTCACATTGCGCAAGAGAAAACATCAAAAACTCCCATGCGACCAGCTCGTTCGCTGGAATTTCAAACCAGTCGAACTAACAGTATTCACCAAATTTACTGGTAGGTTTATGCTCAACAAGGGACATATTTTTGGAGCAGGTAGGTTGTGTAAGTGTCAGTAAATGACGCAGCCAGTCTTGGGCAATAAGCTATGAGTGGCGTTCATTATCCTACTGAAATATCGTACTTGGATTCTTTGTCAAGTATTAATGTATATTGGTTGAGACAGACAGATTTTCGCATGTTATGTCTCGTGTGCAAACAGTAATTAGAATGGTGCAAAGCATAGTATAACATCGTCGACGTATTAGACAATGAGAAATGTGACAACACTGACTAAGAAAGGAATGCAAAGGCTACAAAAGCAGATTCGAAATACATCTGTATTCTACTCAAATCAGAAGGTGAATGCCCATATGATAAGGGTAACACAAACGCAATTATCACTAGGGGATATAATCCTACTTAATTGTGATGCAGTCTCTCTACTGTATATTCATGCTCTGTACGAGATCGTCCACGAATTTCTGAGAAATTATGTTCAATTCCTCTTGCAGGGCTGATTACAGCTATGAAAGCATTGAAAGGCACTAGCGACGGGCTGTCAAAAGTCCCCAGACCATACACCATATATTAAGTTGGAGCATACGATAGCCTTCAGAATGCCTACGCTTAGACAGGTGCTATATCTTCACTCCTTAACAAGCTGGCGACAATTGGTATACAATGAAGTGTAGCACTATTGTTCGCGAAGAATCTTGGAAAAGATGCACGTGAGGAGAAGAACATTAGCACAACTGCAGTCAGTAGTGAATTAATCTTTTTCAGATGTATGGAGCTATCCTTAAAGCTCAACTCCATTGCTGAGCTACTCAGTGGCGTAAAGGGGGTGTATGATGCGCCGGTCGCAGAGGGGCGCCAAATGGTCTCCAAACAAGATTTTCATCATATCACTGTGTTTTTTTCGGGAAGGGGGGCGCCAAAAGGGTATTTTGCGCCGGGCGCCAGTTATGCTCGCCACTCCACTGGAGCTACTCAGATCTTTTGTTTGCAACACTACAGAAGACACTGCCTCCGACGAGAAGGCATCAAAGTCCGCAAAGCGATCAAAACACCATCAGATTGTTTCGTAGTGATATCAGAGGTACAGCTAGAGACGGGCGAGGGTGGACAACTGTCCCTGGGCGTAGTATCAAGGAAATGCCAAATTGACGAAGTTTTAGAATGAAACAATTTCCATACTTAGAAAACAGAAGGGTGTACGAAATCTGCAGTTGTCTTTAGGCGCTGAAAACTATAGCCAAGTCTTTAGCCATATTGGATGTCCAGTAATAGATTGCATGCATCTTAGAATTTCACCCACTGTCACAACCACCAGATGATTGGGCTCATTAGCATAGATATCGCATCATCTAAAGACGGCTCTCCAGTGGCCGAGCGGTAAAGCCGATGAACTCGGGTTCGAATCCCGGCGAGCAGATTGGATGCTAACTAAGTGTTTTCATGGTTTCCATATGTGTAACCTATATACAGTCCAATTTCCCTTAGAAAGTCTTTCAGGAAGCCATCCCTTCTCTTAGACAGGTAGCCCTCGAATGCTTTGCCATAACTAAATAAACTGAACCCAACTCATCATCTGTAAAAGAAGATATCTGTAAGAGTTTGTCGTGGTTGTTTGTGGAAAACCACTACCAGAGTTGGATTAGCCATTAAGGAAAGTAAGCACGTGCTTAGGGCATCAGGTAAAGGCGGCGTTGCAAAAAGGTGCTTAAAGATTCAAAGAAAGAGTGCAAAGGCACCACAAAAAAAATTCTCACTGCAGGTTTTAGAAGGGAATACATAGTGCAATTAATCCAAGGCCGAGAAAGAGGGAATGATGAGAAAGAACCGTAGTATAGATGTATGTGGAGGCAGGAAAATCTTTGAAGTGCTACGGGCATATAAAAGTCTAATTTGGCAATGAGCATTACTAAACTTTCAGATAGCTGCTCTCTTTGTTCGAAATGTAATCCAAACTACTGACATGATGTGTATAGTCGCACTTTGGCCTTCTTTCAAACTTCCAGACAAAGTCGTCCAGATTTGTCTATAGAACTGTTACGCTGAGACTACAAATCGATGTTGTTAAAACCAAATGTACCGTGCAGTAGCTTCCGTTCATGTTTTGAGTATACACCATGCTTTATACCCTCTCCTACACCCCATAGATGTCATGCTACGTATATGTGCATGCTGTACAATACCGGACCCTAAGTGATCTCCTAATTGATCTTTTTGTTGCATCTTCTTGTTTGTACTAACGTTACATTAATTTCTCCATTTCATTCTTAATTTTTATTATTTATATAATTGTAGAACTGATCAGCTATCGTGGATGACTTCTTAAATCGCAATATTTTACAGGAGCGGAAGCACGCTGTCCACTAGGAAGGTTGGGATTTATGCTACTGACCGGGAAATTCGCTTAGCTACAGATGGGAACTGTGTGCAGCCAAAATAAAATAAGGTACTATGTCACTAATTTTCTCTTTCCTTACCGCTTGGCTTCGTGTTCTAATTAGAAGCACGTTCGGCTGGCAATAGGGAAGTCCAGAATGCAAATCCTGGGGCGGTCATTCGCTGATATTTTCTATTTCAAATAAATACCTAAAGGCTCAACCAACTAACCAAGTGGTTCCCAAACTAAAATGTGGTAGACGATAATTCTTCACCACCAGCAGGTGGCGATTAGGTTACCACCTCCCCAACTGCCTTTTAAATGGGGAAGAATGTACGGAATTTTCTTTTTTCTCAACGCATGCTTTCATGATGTAATTAGAAGCACTTCTGGATGGCAGTCTTTAAGCCCAGATTTCGAATCCAGGATAGGTCATTTCTATTTTTTTTTTTTTTTTCTTTTTTTCTTTTTTTTTTTTTTCTTCTAAATAAACCTAATATTATACATCACCATTCTATGGTGCTCTACACTCATCTACAGTAGCACAATCGCAAATAGAGCTACCAGTGCTTTAATATCGAGATTAGCGTACATAGTGACTCTGAAATTGCAGTCTCGGTGGTAATGGTTCAGAGGCACATGTTCCACTGTAGTGTGGATTAGGTTAACATGTCTTTCTGGAGCTGTTTCCAAAGCAGAAGGGTGATGATCATTCTACAGATTTAAGGCAAATGATAAGGCCTTTACCGAAGCTTATAAGTTGGGTAAATCAATGTCTACATGATATTTTTTCTGATTACATACTTTTTTGTTTTGTGTCATATGGGGATAAACTGTATACTAGTTTTTATGCCTGCTTTGAATCAGACACTAATTTTTGTTTGCAGCACCACTATAGGGTTTGCAGTCATACCCTGCTACACGACACTTGAACCATTAGCATCTATGTTCACATATTGCTCAATTGTTTTATTAGTTATAGTTTATGTGCATACATTTCTTTGTCATATGTGTATGTATTTTAATATGAATCTTTTGTAAAAAATAAATAAGACTTGCATGTATGCATAGGCAAGCTAGTTTGCTATACGAAAAGAAAATAAAATTAAAAACCCTGTTCCTTAGACCATATCAACTGGCTGTTTACCCAAGTCACATATATTGCTATAGCACCAGAGGTGAAATTTAAATCGACCACTTCATTTGAAAGTTATAAAATGGACATTTGTATACTATGTTATCTTTTAGTACATGCTCAGCTGTTGAATTTTTATGGCAAAGGTCCTGAGGGCTATCTGCTTAAAAGAAGAGATGCCCTTCTTTGAGCATTTTTTGAATGAAACTGACTTGTATTCGTATTAAACATAGGGAAAACAGTAAAAACAGAGGTGTAGCTAACCCATTTGATAGAATTCAAACCTAAATTGTATCACCAGTATTCTGTGGTCTTATATATTCGAGAACCGAAAACGGTGGAATTCTTCTAAAGCAAGATTTTGGTTTATGTTTGCATATAGATATTACTTATGCAGTAGATCATTATCAGACATATAAAAATAGTGATATCAGTGAATGAAATTTAAAAAAAATAATAATTCCATTTTGCTACAAACTTCATGCACAGAAAACAAGAGAAATAATGCTTTGAATTTTGCTCATCAGAAGAAGCATTAAATAATACAGCACTTTTGATGAGCACAGTTAATTGGTGTGTATATGTATTTTAATCAGTGAGCTGTTCTAAAAGATTTTTCATGGAATGGTCAGACTTTCTTAATTTCTCAACCAGACTAGCAGCATTGTTCATCTGACATGAGACAAACTTAAATTAAGATATACATAATTCTTAAACATAAATTTCTATATAATGGCTAACATAAATTATATTTTATGTTAGCCATTATATAGAAAACTGGCTAAATAAACAGAAAATCTAAAAAATACAGCCTCCTATTCCACAAACAAAAAAAGGACAAATAATCTTAAAATGAACTCAATGATTGCAGACTATAGTAATAACAATTTATTCAAAATGAATGTAGATGCAATATTTTACTTTTAAATATGTCAAGAAACTCGTAGTGATCATCCAGCTAATTCAGTTTGCTTTTAAAAAAATGTGCATTGAAATAAAAAAAAAAAGAATTTAAAGAAAAAAGAATTTAAAGAAAAAAGAACAAGAGCTTTTTATTATTAAAAACTGTTATGACCTAGAAGAAATCTAATCATATCCTTTCACATTACCATCCATGCACACCAATCACATAATCATCCAGCTAGTTGGAGAAAAATGGTTTTAGGTAATGAATGTATTTTGCTTTTTTAATCCCCCTGATATGAAACTCAGCCAGATCAGATTCGTGAATTTAATTGTAAAATACGGGTATTGAGAAGAAGCAACTGTCATTGGCGAAGGGCTTGGGCATATTGTAGATGACAGTAGGAATCTGTCCAGAAGCTGGCCCATAGTTATCCCTATGGGACGGACGGATAGAGGACTAATGTCAATTTCAAAAATATGTCTCTGCAATAATATTTTATTAAATTAATTATGTGAGGTTTGTTTGGTGCATTATGAAAAATGAGCACTATTTATGAACAACTTAAGATACTTAACAGTAAATTATCATCACATACATCACAAAAAAGAAATGTATCTCTTTGAGTGTGCATATAGTGAGCTTGGATATATATATAAGTATATTTTATTTAGTATTATAATATATTATTCTTTTTCATATTTTTATGTTAAATGATAATTCTTAAATAGATAAGAATGAATGAATTTATAAAAACAATCATCTCAACCTTTATAATAAATGACACCTAAAAGTTTTCTCAAAATTTAATACAGTTATTCCCATACATGTTGATTTGGCATCCATAGTTGTTATGGCCAAACTATTATAATGCAAATAACAGAAGAAAAAAAATGCAAAATGCATTTTAAATGAGAACAGCCAGTCACATCATGCCAAAATAATTTGTACTAAAATTCCAATCATAAGCAAAAATATACATGTATAAAATAAAAAAATATAAAAAAATATTGTTCTGACATCAAATACAATACTGCTTACTTTGCTTATAGTACTTAACATTTTATTCAGGGTTAAATTAAAACATCAAAATTCTCAACATTAGAGATACAGAAAATATATTAAAAATGTATATGATATAGTATACAATCCCAGCAAGCACAATTTATCAATTAAATTTGACTTCTTTTATACGCATTTTTCAAATCATGAGAAACAGTTTTTGGCTGATTTTTGTGATGAAACACTAGAAGATATTTTCCAAGAAGGGATGCTTTAAGGCAAACTGGCTTGCATTCATATTACCCGTGGAAACATCGTGACGACGCTTATGCAGGCAGTCCATTCACCAGGATTCAAGCTATTAGTGTTCAGCTTCTCACCAGCTTGTCCACTGGCACACAACAGCCTCTTGTAGTACATTATCTGCAAACATGAAATCCTTCTGTATTTATATGAAAAGAAAAAGTTATACATTCAATATTAATTACAAAACCCATTTTCATACATGCCTACTGACAAATTATAAGTAATCCTCAACTCATGATGAGTATTGTTCCAATAGTTCCATCATAAGTTCATACTGATGTAACTCAGGGTCTTAATAAAATTATACCTTGGTATGTTTGATTATATTGTTATGAATAAGGCTTCTGTTTCACATGAAAATGGTTTAAGGAGGTATAAACTTATGTGACATTTATAAACAATTTATTTGCATACATTCACATGAATTTTATAAAATTAATACATATACATCCCTTTCATTGGTTGATAAGAACAAAAATATATACAAAATTCTTTTAACTAAAATAATGGATAAGTAACTGTTACTTATTTGAAAGAATTATTGTAAAATACAACTTAGTGAAAAATTATTATTCAGGTATGATCAGAATCCTATAAAAACAATGCATGTATGCATAAGCTGTTTATATTTTCTGTAAAATAAACATTTGATCTGAACAACTGCATACTTTTATTTCAAGATGCTTTTTTAGTTAAGACTACCTAATATACACTAATGTTTGTGAAAATCACAACCATGAAGGAATTATGCACTTTGAAGCAAACTTACATGAAATGTAAAGTGAGTTAAGACATACAAATGATTAGAATTACAAAGGGATTATGCATGCATGAAATGAGAACTGGCAGTTGTAAAGGACTGTAAAGTTGTGCTGAAATCTGTTTATCATCCTCCGTCTGCAGTGAACATTTAATTTGTGCTCAGTATGCCTCGTCAACAGCGGAGGATGCCATACCAACAAGTTTGATCGAGGCCACATCGTCTGTATGCAAGATGGTGGACTTTCATATCAAACAATCACAGCCCACACGCAGCACAATGCCCAATGTCACAACAGTGATGCATGTTTGGAAGAAATTGACAGCGAGAACCAAACAAGGTGAAATCCTAGCAATGGGGCACACAACAGCACAGGACGACAAACACCTCATCTGCATGGCTGTGATGGATTGTAGAGCATCCTCTCGTATGTTAGTACAATATTGGAGCACGGTTATAAGTGTTCGTCGCTGTCTGCTGCAACATGAACTGCACGCAAGGGTTCCTCTACACAGGATTGCCCTGTAGCTGAGTAACATATGCCTCCGACTTCAGTGAGCACTGCAACTCAGTGCGTGGCGTGCTCTGTGGCAACAAGTTGCTTTCTCCAACAAATCTTGCTACAATCTGGAGTATAATGATGACAGAATATGCATTATTCGATGCATTCCAGGCACTATATTTTAGGAGGAAAAAATGCCTGTGCACAAGCCTTCTTTAAGGTACAACAGGTTTTGCATCTTCCCCAGATATGTTGCTCAATCAGCATGCCTAGGATTTCATTGGTCAGCGACTCGCACGTACAGCTAGTGGGGCACACACTGAAACTGAACTTTCACATCAAGTCAAAGCCATTCCCCAGGATTTCATTCAGAACCTATACGATTAAATGCCACGATGTGTACAGGCTCTCGCTCAGCATGACAGAAAACCAAAGTACTGATTTTCCAACTTTTGTTTTTTTTTCCTTTATAAATGTGATCGTTTACTTTTATCACTATCGGTAATATGCGGAATAAATTTCATTCATTTCCGACAATTCCTTCATGGTGTTGCATTTTTCACAAACATTAGTGTGTCTACGCTTCCAGTGCCTGTTCAGCATCCTCTCGTATGTTACTGAAGATAAATGACTAACTGAAGACAATTTTTAATCTCTATTGAAATGTGCGTAATGATTCATTGCTAAGCACATAATCTTAAATAACACTTGTCACTCCTAGCGATGCCTCATTCTGCCTCTAGTCCATCATCAGAAAACTCCGTCAACCTGCTGTGGAGAAAGCTCCACGTTTATAAAATCATTGCCGTCACCTTCAAAGGCAGAATTACAGAGGTTCTGGGAATCCCATATTATCTTTAAATTCTTTCAAAGCTTTTCTCAAGCCTTTTCTTGTACAATGCAATCATAAAATGCTTGTTGAAATTCTACTCAGTATCAACTGTAATCTCCAAATGCGGCTTTATGAATTTGTGTCCATCATCTATACAAATTACACTGACCAAAAAAAAAAAAAAAATAAAAGCATTATCTAATTTTTAAAATCACATTATCTTTTGGCTATGCTGAACTGGATGACGAAAGAGGCAATTCTCAGAACCCGCACATTTCCAGGAAACCCATGTAGCTAGGTTACCATTTTCACTTACTACAAAGACAACGCCAAACAATAATCGATTATCGCTCAGATTGGGACCACGTGATCCTTCAGAAGCAGAACTTTCATCTGATTGGTTCATTTCTACCTGGAACAGAGTTTCAGCTGAGACATTTTTGGCGAGGTTTGAAGAAATATCACATAGCCGCTACATTGTTTCTGTAGCTAGGTGGGATTCTTTTTTTCTAAGAATCCTCCCATTTAAACCAGTGCTACCAAAATCTTGTTTCTCAGGAAATTCCCGTCTAGCAGGGACTGTTGCTAGAAGTAAATAACCGCTTTAATCAACACTCACTAATATTATAGTAAAATCACAATGACCAAAATTAGCCTCAATCCACTATGTCTAACCCGTTTTCAAAACACATGTTTCGCCTTTGTGATAAGAGGAGAGTGGAATGTGGAAATGAACATGAGCTCAGCATAAGAGCATATAGGTAGTAATCACTTTAGGTTTTCTACAAATGACATTCAGTGGATGAGTTAAATGTTGCCTTTTTTTCCCTCTGAGATAGCTAGATGGTGTTACTAGGTGGCTTAAAGTACAGTCAAAAGTCTTTAATCCGGACCTCAAAGCTACAGACTTTCTGCACATGCTTAAACGCATCATGCGTTACGCATGCGCATATGTGTTTAATGTATAATGGACGGTATAAGCTAAGCTAAAATTATCTATTTCAGTTAATGTTGCAGATTGCATTGTTCCTTAATCTTCTAATTGGATCCAGCTTATTATTTTTTATAAAAAGTAAGCTTGAACTTTCGATTATGTCAAAAAGAGTTTCCGATTCTGAAGATATCAAAGGATTTACAAGCGAAAGCATGTTTTGATGTCCATTAAACAAAAAGTGAAATTGCTGCAAAAAATGGTTAAAGGCATGAAGAAAGTGACAGAGAGGTTATTTGTTTCTCTAACCATTCCAAAACCTATTTATCAATTTCGCGCAGCTCTGCGGGAGAGGGGGGGGGGGGGTACGTCGCGGCATGCAATGAACTGGAAGTTGATCTGTCAGCACTATCCTCATCTTCAGGGCAGATGTTTTTATTTTATTCGGCTTATAATTCCTCACTAAATGTAGTATTTCATCTCGATGTACTCCATCTTTGATATGATTTAAATCAAATTCATCATTATAAATATCACGAATACACATGAAATAGTTTTCTGGTTGCAATTTTCTAATTTCGACTATGCGTAATGTATGCTTTACGCATGCGCACGTTGAAAGAAAGGTTTAATAAAGTAAACAAATAAATATTAAGCTTTTTTTTGTAAATTTTGATACCCTTTAGATCATAATTGCTCTTTATTTCATATTTTTAATTTTATAATTTCTGCATGCCATCTTAAAAGATTTAAACTGATGAGCTATAATACAGAAAAACCGATAATCCGAAATCACCGAAGAATCCAAATTAAAGACTTTTGACTGTTTATGATAACCAAATGAGCACCACAGCATTTAATGGGTTAATATATGACATAATTACACAGATTGGAATTTGCTAGCAAGTTTGCCCTTGAAACAGAAAAGAAAATCAAAAATCCTGCTCCAGAGGACATTCCAGCTGGCAACTTTATGAAATGAAATTTATATACTACTGTTACGAAATAATTTGATCCAGTTTTGTGAAATTAACAAAATATATGGCATTAATGAACTATAAAATCATCTGATGCATATTTTAACTTTAAATGTCAAAACAGAATAGGGATTTTTTTTTTTTTTTTTTTTCACTGTGGCTGATTCTTACCTTTAGTCATAAAGATGATTATTACGATGCATGTTGCTTTATCGAAGACCTGCCAATGATGGATTACTATATTCCCCCTCCACTTTACAGTGCTGAAATTTATTAAAAATATTTCCCTCAATTTCCACTTTTTTCAATACATTATTAGAACGAGCTTTCCTAATAGTTTAAAATGTATTTGTTGATGTGGTAATCATTGTCTTACTTACAAAGACAAAATCCCATAAATACATACAAAGGTTACATTGAACCTTTCTTCTTGTAATTTTTTACCTTAATGCCAACTTAACACAAGAACTGTTAAAACGCAGTGAAGCAAACACAAACTGACATTCATTCTATGATTTCAGCTGCATACTCAACTTCTCGCCTACAACTCTGCAGTTGTGCAATTCTAAGATGTTTCTTCAAGTAAAAAATCGGTCGATGTGTACATGGATACTGAGGATGTGTAATTCTTAAAAACGTGCCAAGCAGTGGGTGATTCTTTACTTTCTTCATTGTTTTTCTTGAAGTCCTGTTTTAGATATTTTTGCATGTTTACAGAATTAATTCAAATTTGTAACCGGCGATATGATGAGTTAGCGATTTTCTAAAACACACGAAAACAATCGACTTGGCAATTTTTTTAAAACTCACCAATCTGGACCGGAATATCTAGTTTTACCATATTCCTTTTGTGAAAAGACATGTTTGAAGATGAGTACAAGTTTAACAATTTAAAAATACTGTATATAAATTTGTTCACAGAATGTAATAAGAAATTTGTGTAGTAAGTACGTAAGCAACAACAACAACAAAAAAAAGGCACATCAATATCCCTGCCACACCATCCAATTACGTTTGAATAAGAAAATAGATTTATGCGCACAGCATTGAAAGAATACCTTTGAAGTACACCATATTCATTTCTTACCCTGAATCGAGCAAAACCATGTAATTATTTAATCTGCACTACATTCTGAAATTTAATAATACACACAAATTATATACATTTAATACACATTTTGTACTGAAATTAAATAATTACAAATATAGTTTTTACTAACCTATACATGCAGAAATTCAGGGAAAAAAGATCGCCAGGTCGCATTCACCAGTTTGCTTTAAAAAAAATGAATTAACATAAATAATTACAATTGAAAACTTATTCATTTAAGCAATTAATGGATTATAAATTTTAATTTTACCTTACAATCAAGAATGAGAATAGCCGCATCACACCCACACCACGCTGCATACAGGCAAGAGAACATTAACTGGGCTTAATAACAAAACAACCACATTACAGCAAAAGCCACTGCTTCTTGCTGCAATTTTTAATTTCGCTACAAATAACAGAATAATACTAGAATTGCTTACAATAAATATACATAGTAGAGCTGGAGCAAACCGCATGTATTCGTTACTGAGTAACGGGTACATCGGTTGACTCGAAGTACCGATTCGGTACTCACAAATTTATTTCGTTACTCGCATCTGTCGTACGATGCGGTTTGTTCGAGTACGAATGATGCGGTTTCTATGCGAATACGAATGATGCGGTTGCTGTTCGAATAGGAATGATACGGTTGCGTCACAATGCGCTCATATTTTTCATAGATAATTTTGAATTTTTTTGGGCATCGGGCAAACTCTTGTTTACATTATGTGTTTTAGTTGAAATACTATTTAGTTGTTGATATTTAAGAAAATGAGCAATTTTGATAGCGCGAAGCTTTATTTTGTATTTGCTTTTTACTATTGCTATTTATGTTTGTAATTTGAAAATTTAGATGATTCTTCTTCTTCTTTTTTTTTTTTTTTTTCCCTTGAGCGTGCCATAGTCAGATTTTATTGATTTGAAATATTTATATACTGCACTTAGGTATTGTTTATATAAGAATATGTAGGTTAATATAGGTTCTTTACTTCCTTGTATCAAATAAAATGGTAGTAATTATTGTAATCGAGAAAACTTTTGGGTATCATATTTTAACGGAAATATCCGTTTTTGACGATTACGGAATCCATGCGAATTATTTTTTGGGCTGACGCCTGTACGTACGAACACAATGAAGGACTCTCTCTCTCTCTCTCGTTTTTTTTTTTTTTTTTTTTTTTTTTTTTTTTTAAACTTATTGTTAAATGTAATCCCATTTACTCTAAGCTGATACTTATGACTAATGATTATGACTCTAAGTTGATACTTGAAAGGGATTTTTTTCGTGATGTGTAAGTATGTATGTATGCATTTTGCATAACTCAAAAACGGTTAGTTATAGAACGTTGAAATTTTGTATATGGGTCCGTTATAACATCTAGATGTGCACCTCCCTTTTTATTGCAATTGGTAATACTACCAAACGTAAATATGTATATATATATATATATATCAAATAAATTATAATTAAATGTAAAGTACATATATATATGTCCTTATAATTAAATGTAAAGTACACACACACACACACACATATATATATATATATACTTGGCTTTTATTATATATATATATAAAAAATAAAAGCCAAGTAAGGAGAAAATAAAAGCCTTGGCTTTTATTTTATTTAATTATCACTAAATAAGTTACTTGACTTTTATTTTCGCAATCATTGGTTGTAGTCAGGACTTAATTTTTAAAATTAGAAGTGCTGGAGCTCTATGGAAGGCCATCAGGAAAGATGAATAAATAAATAAATAAATAAAAATAAATAAAATAACTATTACAATAATAAAATAATTAGCAACTAGAATATTAAATGATTATTATTATAATTCAATAAAAATTTGAAGACAAATGAAAATTTAATTAATTCTTAAATTAATGATGAATAACTAAGTAATGAAATAAAATACCAAACATTGTCTTGTTTGGGGGCTGTGGCTAAAATTGCAATTTAAGAACTAAGCCGAGCATTAGCTAAATTTAGGCTTTTGATGATCAAATAATGTACTGTTTACGAGTATAGATAGAAATTTGGTTATGTAGCTCATTCTTCTAAAACAACGTTTCGTAGCTGCCTTCCACAACCAATTCCTTTTTTTTTTTTTTTTTTTCTTTTTTCAGTTTTGGTTAATTCGGTTACAGCAAAGCACACTAGGGCTATTGCCTACGGGGAGCGAGGCCTTCGTGTAGGATTTGTTAAAGGGAACTGACTCATATGCAAGTTACACACGGGAATAACAATGAAAACGCCCGTGCAGCTAGCCGTTAGCCGGGAATTGAACCCCGGACCGAACTATTAGTGCTCAGCGACTTTACCGCTCGAGCTCTGGTGGGCTCTTTTTTCTTTTCATTCGCTGTTTGAAAAACGGGTGTTCACTTTACGATAAAGTAAGTACCTGTTTACTTCAATTAAAATGGGTTAGACGATATGACTCTTCCTACTTTAATCTCACTTAGCTTTTGATTCCTAATATTGATTCAATGTTTTCTGTAGACAAAGTATTCTGATTAGAATAATAGATTTCAAACATGTTCAAAAGGTGTGTATCTGAATATAATTAGGTTTTTATAACATAGGGCACATTTTATTAGTTTCACATAGTTCTAAAGCAAATGAACCACAGCATCGCTGTTTTGAAAGAAAGTAAAAATGTGAGAAATGTATAATGAACATTAATATATACAGGCTTTATTAAAAGCAGTCAGCCTTTTAAAACGTGACCGTCTATGCTTTTAGAGGATTTTTGGAGCTCTGTGCATTTGCTCTGGCATCTTAAAAAAGTGATGTTCAATATCAACGTATGTTTATGTTCTCAAAAATACAGGTCTCTTTCAGAAAGCGACCTCTTAGAAGTCGTCAATAAATGATTCAGTATAGTTATTTTCTAATAGACCATAGAATAAATTTATTTTAACGTCAATTTAAAAATGGCTGCTTGTACTAAGAGTTAAGAGCAATAAGACTCTAATTTTTCTTTCGCAATTAGCTATCATGCCAGCTGAATTGTTTTCTGCATAAGACTCTAATTTTTCTTTCGCAATTAGCTATCATGCCAGCTGAATTGTCTTCTGCATAACCTTTATTGTGTATAATTGAAATATTTAGCTATGCATTCAACAAATATACAACAAATGTAAGACAAGTCATTAAAAAAATTAAAATATTATTAATGAATGATGAATTTATATCATATTATATATAAATCAAAATTTAAACTCCTATTCCTTTATAATGAATTGAAGAAAAGCTATAAAGTGAATTAATTTTTAAAAACAAAACAAAAATTTAAAAAAAAAAAAAATTTCGTACACCTAGAATCTAAAAATGACGAATACTGAATTTTACGACTCATGTGTGTATTTAATTATGGCAAGGCACACTATGGCTATCTACCTAAGAAGGGATGTCTTCGTGGAGGACTTTCTAAGGGAAACTGGCTCATATACACGTTGCACAGGAGGAAAATCACGAAAACACCCATGTAGCCGGACCGTTCGCGGGATTCGAACCTCGGACCGAACGACCAGTCTTCAGCGACTTTACCGCTCGGCCGCTGGTGGGCCGTTTTACGACCCATATAATAATAAATGCATATTCATATTGTAACAGAAATTTTGTTAGAAGTCTAGCATATGTATAGTTATTTGTGATCTTTTAAAACTGTCGTAACATGATGCACATTTATCATTATCGTGAACCAAAACAGTATGCTTTAGATCCTTACAAATATACGTGATAGATTTTAATATTTATTTCTGCATATACTTACGTTTCCCAAAGGCACGAAAGCAAGTCAAGCAGATTTTTGTTGTATTAAGCAGACTTAAGTTCTCTGTTAGCTAGTGTAACATAATTTCGGATGTTAGTGTAACATAATTTCGGATTCTATGAGCCTACCAGAACTATTAGCAAAATAGTGGAAACGTCTTTAAATTATGTTTTTATAAGCAAACAAAAAATTATGTTTTTATAAGCAAACAGCAGATGTACACTGAGCAGTGATCAACTGATATATTTCTTAAATGATTTGGTTTAGTTGATTATGACAAAACACACTGGGGTTATGTGCCTAAAAGGAAAAATGCCTTCGTAGAGCACTTTCTTAGGAAAGCTGGCTCGTATGGTACGTGGTAAGCTGGTACGGCAAAAAAACCACGAAACGCTTATGAAGCCAACTCGTTTGCCTGAGATCGAACTCAGGTCGGAACTACCAGTGTTCAGCGATTTTACCGCTCGACCGCTGGTGGGCCATTTCTTAAATGAATAAAGGTATACTCATAGCATTATGAAATAACACTGATTGAAATATTTAGTGCTTCACTATTATCTGTAATAAAGTAACATAAAACTTTCCTTACCTTTTATAGATTTCTAAATTTCTTTCAAGTTCTTATTCGTACTTAACCTATACATTTGCGAATGTTTTTATCGATTTTATTGTTAAGTGTAAAAAGCAAGTTGACATTTATAATATAGCATTCCTTGTCTCAACAAATAACAGTCTCAACAAGGAGTTTTTGGAGAGGGGATGAATCGGGGAAATTTCACCCTTTCGTCATTAGCGGTTCTGATGAAGGGAATGGGGGAAGCAGCAAACGAAATAACGAATAACGGACAAATAACGAAAGCTAATCTTTAATGCGGTCTCCCAGTTTCTGTATTTGTATTTGGGAAAGTTTTATGGTCATTATGAAAAAGTGAAAATTTGATATGGATTCCGCATGACTTCCTTCTATGACTATTTAAATTATGCTTTTTTTTCTGCACTTCATTTAAACTTATTTCCTCGAATTATTCTAACTCAATTAAGCGATACCCAAAGGCAAGTTACAAATGGCATCAAACATTGCAAATTTTGAAACTAAATTTAAATAATATTTTCGTCATTTAAAATACTTCTGTATTTTTGTTGCACCGTATTTAAACTTGCTTCCTCGAGTTATTGACATTAAATTACATTAATTCCATTATCTATCGGAAAATAATTATAGCAAATCATCTATTTACGACATCTCTAAGAGGTCACCTTTTAAGAGATCTCTATTTTTGGGAACATAAACAAACATTGGTAGTGAACGTCATCTTTTTAAGACCACCACATGTAAAATCCTCTAAAAGCATGAATGGTTGCATTTAATGAGGACCCATTACTTTTAATAAGGAATGTAACATTAATCTTAATTATACATGTTTTTGATGTGTGTGCCAAAATAGTGATAACGTACTTCTGTTGCTTTAGAAATGTGTGAAATTTAAAAAATGGATACTATACAACAAAAATGTTATTATATTCAGATACACACCTTTTGAACACGTCTGAAATTCATTATTCTGCTCAACATAATTTGTCTGCAAAAAATATTAAATAATATTAAAAAATCAAAAGCTAAGTCGAAGTAGAAACAGTCATCTCTTCTAAACCATTTTAATTGAAGTAAACAGACGTTTGCCTTATCGCAAAGTAAAGACCTATTTTTCAAACAGCGGATGAAACGGGAAAGAGGGAATTGGTGGGGGAAGGCAGCGAACGAAGTAACACTTTTTCGAGCTGGGGATGAAATGGGAAAGGACGAAACGATACTAAGCCAATAAGACAAGATCTGGTATTTTACTTTATTATTTAATTAGTTATCATAAATTTAAAAAATTATTTTAATTTTTATTTGTTTTTACATTTTTATTAAATTGTACTTATAAGTATTTTATATTTCAGTTGCTAATTATTATGTTACTTTAATTATTCATTATTTTAATCACTGTTTTTTATTATTTTAATTATTAAGTTTTTAATAAGTAATTTTTTGTTATTTTAATTACTAATTAATGTTATTATTGTAATATTTATTTCCTTTCTTTCTTTATTTTATTTTTTCCTGTTTTCCTGACGGCCTTCTGACTTTAGAAACTAAGCCCTGACAGCAACAGAAAAATTAATAATGAATCCAGTGCACCAAAAAATAATAGCCAAAATAAAGTGAATTATTTCTACCCAAAAATACGACGCAAAACTCCCTATCGTAGCACTACTCAGTTCCCGCGGGGTAGAATAGCTCACGTGATTCAATGCAATGCGACGTTTCAAAGCCCTTTTTAGGGCCGTAGACCGATAAAATAGGCTCAAGATAAGGATACCGATCGATTTTACCGAAAGTAACGAGTAACGATACGATAGTAACGAGTACTGGTTCACCGAGTAACGAATACATACGGGTACACAATTTCTCGTTACTTCTACAGCACTAGTACATAGAATGTTAGGCTTTTGGTATTAATATTACATGCTCTAGCTCGGCTGAAGTTAATATGTTAATGTTTCTGGCTAAGCATGTTCAACTAGATGCATTATTAAAACTGATTTCCAATAACGTCTGGAAAGTTGAGCGCAGATAACCAAAATATTTGCTCAGCCAGATATTTAACATTACTATTAATACGATATCAAAGAGAACATGAAAAAATGAGTATATTTGTTCAAAAGAACACAGAAATATAAGAATATATTACATTTCGCAGTATTTAATAAGAAAAATGGGTGAATGAGTACATAAACGACACGAATTTTTTTTCTTCCTTTTAACTGCACACACAAACCAATAAACTATATACAATTCACAAATAATTTTGTATTCAAAGTTAATTAAATATTTACAAAATCAAAAATAATTCTTACCTATACATTCAGCAAAAAACGAATTATGCCTATAATTGCGTTCTGTGCAAGAAAAAAATAATATTGATTAAAATTAATCAAAAAGACTATTAAATTAAAAAAAGACTATTTATTTAAGTGGAAAAAGCATTAGAATTTTAATTTACTTGAATTTCAACTTAAAATTTGGAACAATAAATATCACTCGTATACTCACCACCACACTATGCGACCACGTTCGAGAACAAAATGGCGCTCTATTCGCATGGCACATTGGAGGCATGTTCATGCGCAGATGGTCTCTGCGCAACCAATCGTACGTTTAGCATTTTTACCATGTTTGAGCTAGCCGTCCGACGTCATACGGGTAGACACTTCCTATCGTTGACACAAGTCTTTCTATCAAGGAGGTTAGAATACATGGAGATGGCGTCTCTGCTGTCGCAATACGAGGAGAGTGAAGCCGGGGGAAGCAAATAAGCCACGCCTCGTGAGGGCAAGAAAACGCTTCCCTTACTATGTGAAGTGAGGTTAAACGTCAGCTTGTTTGAAGTTTTGAGTGTGTTTTCTGATTTCTTATGTGAAGACGAGAGAGGGTTATAAGGTACTGAATGGTTACATTGAAATAATGTCTACATTTCGGATTTCATTTCCATATAAAAGAATGTTTTTTTAACATGCATAAATAAGTAGAATAATTGAAATGTGCGTTTGAAAAGCCGTCAGAAAAGAGTTTGAGTATTTTCTCGGTGTGACGTGCGCGAAGAAACATCTATAATTCTCAGATTTTTCTTCAATTAATGGTTTGAGTATTATACTCGTAATTAACTGAGTTGTAAAAGCAAAACGGTAAGTAAACAAGGGAAGGGGGAGTGGTCAGCTCATCCTGGAAAAGAAAACGCGTCATTTTAAAGGTGTGATCATATTATATTACAAGTCATATTTTATGTATTTAATTTTATTTTCTGTTCAAGTAAATATTTAATAACAGGATTTAATTTGGGGTGAAATTTGTGGGAGTTTTAAAAATAACAATGCAGAATTTAAATATTATTTTTTATCATTGTTCATGCAATTTAATATTTTTCAAAACGTAAGTACTATTTCTAACATGGAAAATTGAGAATTATACCTGTATATATTTAGAATAACTAAAATATAATCAATTAATGGTTTGAGTATTTATTTATTTATTTTCACAATACCTTTATTGCTAGCATTCATTAATGACAGCATGTAATTACATAATGCATTTCTCATTTAACTCATTTTAATGGAATCAGTCCCTTTGTACATATATTTTCCCTCTGCATATCCTGATAATCATTAGAATTGATACAATTATCAGCACTTGCAGCCGTTTCCTTGGATATGTTTTAAACATGCACAGCAAACTTTTATCTAACTTTGAGCAAAGTATAATTAAATAAATGATAGTATATATGTTAAAAGAATATTTACCTGTGAAATGTAATACCGGATGCTGCTATTCTGCTATTTGTACAGCCGAAAGCGACGCAGGAATTTACCATTTTGGCAGGAATAAAAATTGCTTCTCGGAACAATATTGCAGCCGTCTACAAGATGATAGAAAATGTAGAAATAAAATGAAATGGCGGGGAAAAGTGAAGGAAAAAGCGCGCGAAGAATCCACGGTCTTTAATTTACGAAACTGGGTGTGGCTAGGTTCTGCCTCATTGGCTGAAGAGCTCGTCAATCTTTCTAAAGCCACGACTACTAAGGGCATGCTTTCCCCCACTTTTTGGCTTCACTTGGACTGCGCGCAGGGCATCTCCATGTATTCTAACCTCCTTGCTTTCTATCGATGGGGAAAGGACAGTCTGGGCCATCCGAAAAAGCGGCGACCCGAATACGAATGACAGACAGACAGACAAAGTAGACAGATGTCTTGTTTTGCACCCGCTAAGTCTTTCTGCACCGATGGGCGAAAAATCAAGCATAGGTGCGAAGGAAAGGGTATATAGAAAGAGGGGCAATTTCGTATTTGAGGAGAGTAAAAAGGAACTTCGTACATCTTGTACGAGTTCAAAAGGCCAGAAAGAAAAGATGGGACAAAATAAAATTTAAAATAAATGGCTCAAAAATAATAGAGGGGAAAAAAAAAAGAAAAAAAGGGGGCTTATAGAAAGAAAAGGAAAAGAAGTAGAAAATATCCTAAAATACGATTGTGTCCATGAGTGTTGTTAAAAGTAGAAGAAACTGTCTTCATTTACAATAAATAGTGTCTCACAGGTGTGTGTGTGTGTAGTGAGTGTGTTTGGTAATGGTGAATAGATGTGTTACTGGGGAAGAAACAAATATTGACGGTGTTAAAATGCTTGGTATCAAGGTATTTATCATGGAATATAAAGTAATATGTATGCTTGCATCCTGAAATATCAACAAAAGTCATCAAACAAAAGTATATATTAATTTAACCAAAGTAACTTATGCTACTTTCATTCTCAACATTTTCATACATTTTTCAAAAAACAGCAGCAGACTAACAACATAGAACCATATACAATACAAGACCACAACCGCACACACCAAAAATATATATATATATATACATATATATATTTATTTATGTGTGTAAATTACTGAGTATATGTATTAAAAACACAAATTAAACAGTATTTATTAATTTAACTATCATAATTTATTACAAGATTAATTATTTTATTATCATAATTTATTACTAGTTAATTAATGTTAGTATAACATAATAAGGCACACTGTCATTTATATAAGCTCATAGTTCTAAGAATTCATTTAAGGCGGTGAAGAGTAAACCATCCCTTACATGTGGACATTTAACAGATAGCAAAGAACAGTATGAGAGAAAATCTGTGAGGTATAATATTATTAAAAGGCGAAACTATATTCAAGCGATCTAAAAAGAAAAGAGAATCCAGAAGATCCGAGAGGGAAATAGCGCGATGCCCAAATTTTCCGTCTCATTCCCAAATTTTCCCTCTCACGAGATTCCTTAAGGGCTTTGTAAGTGTTGACAGACGTGAACTGATAACGTTGGCGTCTGTTTGGAGCTGATACACAAAGGAAGCCACAAGCAATGAGCAATTTCAAGTATTTTTTAATGCTTTAAACTGATGAAAAATTAAGATTTATTGATTTAAAAGCACTTATTTATAGAAATTTGATTTAGTTTAGATGAAAGAAAAGTACTTATCTTAAAATTCCAGGCTTTTGGAGTATATCCTTACATTGTCCCTGTTTTATTCTCGTCAACATCGGAGCCGAAATTCATTGGAATGATATAGTTGTTATAGAAAAAACATTGTTTCAAAGTAATTTAATTGATAATCACCAAGAGGAAAGGAAATTTTTTCACTTTTTTTACGGAGCACAGCGATCGTGCTGCCGCTTGCCTCGATGACCGCAGCCCCCTCCCGAATACGAATGATGCGGTTTCTATGCGAATACGAATGATACGGTTGCGTCATAATGCTCTCATATTTTTCATAGGTAATTTTTAAATTTTGGGGGGCATCGGGCAAACTCTTGTTTACATTATGTGTTTTAGTTGAAATATTATTTAGTTGTTGATATTTAAGAAGATGAGCAATTTTGATAGCGTGAAGCGTTATTTTGTATTTGCTTTTTACATTAAGATTTATGTTTGTAATTTGAAAATTTAGATGATTATTGATTGTTTTTTCTTGAGCGTGCCATAGTGAGATTTTATTGATTTGAAATATTTATCTACTGCACTTAGGTATTCTTTATATAAGAATATGTAAGCTAATATAGGTTCTTTACTTCCTTGTACGAAATGAAAAGTAGTAAGTATTGTAATCGAGAAAATTTTTGGGTATCATATTTTAACGGAAATATCCATTTTTGACGATTACAGAATGCATGTGAATTATATTTTTGGCTGACATGACTCTAAGTTGATACTTGAAAGGGTGATGTATGAGTATTGAAACGTGATGTATAGGTATGTATGCATGCATTTCGTATAACTCAAAAACGATTAGTTGTAGAACGTTGAAATTTTGTGTATGGGTCCGTTATAACATCTAGATGTGCACCTCTCTTTTTATTGCAATCGGTAATACTACCAAACGTAAATATGTATATATATATATATATTAAATAAATTATAATTAAATGTAAAGTACATATATATATATATATAATAAAAGCCAAGTAAGTTACTTGACTTTTATTTTCGCAATCGTCGGTTGTAGTCAGGACTTAATTTTTAAAATTAGAAGTGCTGGAGCTCTATGGAAGGCCATCAGGAAAGATGAATGATTAAGTAAATAAATAAAAATAAAAAATAAATAAAATAACTATTACAATAATAAAATAATTAGCAACTAGAATATTAAATTACTATTATTATAATTCAAAAAAATTTAAAGACAAATGAAAATTTAATTAATTCTTAAATTAATGATGAATAACTAAGTAATGGAATAAAATACCAGACATCGTCTTGTTTGGGGGCTGTGGCTGAAATTTCCTGAAAGGTGGCAAGCATTAGCTAAATGTAGGCTTTTTGATGAGAAAATAATGTACTGTTTACCAGAGTATGGATAGAAATTTGGTTATGTAGCTCATTCTTCTAAAACGACGTTTGGTCGCTGGCTTCCACCACCAATTCCGTTTTTTTTTTTTCGGTTTCGGTTTATTCGGTTACGGCAAAGCACACTAGGGCTATTGCCTACAGGGAGGGATGCCTTCGTGTAGCATTTTTTAAAGGAAACTGACTCATATGCAAGTTACACATGGGGAAAACCACGAAAACGCCCGTGCAGCCAGCCGTTAGCCGGGAATTGAACCCCGGATCGAACTATTAGTGTTCAGCGACTTTACCGCTCGAACTCTGGTGGGCTCTTTTTTCGTTTCATTCGCTGTTTGAAAAACAAATGTTCACTTTGCGATAAAGCAAGCACCTGTTTACTTCAATTAAAATGGGTTAGACGATATGGCTCTTACTACTTTACTCTCACTTAACTTTTGATTTCTATTATTGATTCATATTTTCTGTAGACAAAGTATTCTTATTAGAATAACGGATTTCAAACATGTTCAAAAGTATCATGTTGTGTATCTGAATATAATTAGGTTTTTATAACATAGGGCCTATTTTATTAGTTTCACATATTTCTAAAGCAAATGAACCACAGTATTGCTGTTTTGAAAGAAAGTAAAAATGTGACAAATGTATAATGAACATTAATATACATGCTTTATTAAAAGTAGTCAGCCTTTTTAAGCGTGACCGTCTATGATATTAGAGGATTTTGGAGCTCTGTGCATTTGCTCTGGCATCTTAAAAAAGTGATGTTCAATATCAACGTATGTTTATGTTCTCAAAAATACAGGTTTCTTTCAAAGAGCGACCACATAGAAGTCATCAATAAATGATTCAGTGTAGTTATTTTCTAATAGATAATAGAATAAATTTATTTTAACGTCTATTCAAAAATGGCTGCTTGAACTAAGAGTTAAGAGCAATACGACTCTAATTTTTCTTTCACATTTAGCTGTTATGCCAGCTGAATTGTTTTCTTCATAATCTTTAATGTGTATAATTGAAATATTTAGCTACGAGTTCAACAAATATACAACAAATGTAAGAACAAGCATTTAAAAAATTAAAATTTCAAACATTAATAATAATTTTTCTGTTATACATAAAATATTATTAATGAATGATGAATTTATATCATATTATATATAAATCAAAATTTAAACTCCTATTCCTTTACAATAAATTGAAGAAAAGCTATAAAGTGAATTAATTTTTAAAAACAAAACGAAAATTAAAAAAAAAAAAATGTCATATACCTAGAATCTAAAAATGACGAATACTGAATTTTACGATTCATATAATAATAAATGCATATTCATATTGTAACAGAAATTTTGTTAGAAGTCTAGCATATGTATAGTTATTTGTAATCTTTTAAAATTGTCGTAACATAATGCATATTTATCATTATCCTGACCCAAAACAGCATGCTTTACATCCTTGCAAATATACGTGATAGATTTTAATATTTATTTCTGCATATACTTACGTTTCCCAAAGACACGAAAGCAAGTTAAGTAGATTTTTGTTGTATTAAACAGACTTAAGTTCTCTGTTAGCTAGTGTAACATAATTTCGGATTTTATGAGCCTTCCAGAACTATTAGCAAAATAGTGGAAATGTCTTTACAAAGTGTTTTTGTAAGCAAACAGCAGATGTACACTGAGCAGTGATCAACTGATATATTTCTTAAATGATTTGGTTTAGTTGATTATGTCAAAACACACTGGGGCTATGTGCCTAAGAAGAAGAATGCCTTCGTAGAGCACTTTCTTAGGAAAGCTGGCTCGTATGGTACGTGGTAAGCTGTCTTGTAAGCTGGCACGTGGAAAAAACCACGAAAACGTCCATGAAGCCAGCCCGTTCGCCTGAGATCGAACTCAGGTCGGAACTACCAGTGTTCAGCGATTTTACCGTTCGATCGCTGGTTGGCCATTTCTTAAATGAATAAAGCCGTACTCATAATATTATGAAATAACACTGATTGAAATATTTAGTGCGTCACTATTATCTCTAATAAAGTAACATAAAAATTTCCTTACCTTTTATAAATTTCTAAATTTCTTTCAAGTTGTTTCTTAATTCGTACTTAACCTATGCATGTGCAGATGTTTTTATCGATCATATGTTTAAGTGTAAAAAAGCAAGTTGACATTTATAATATAGCATTCCTTGTATCAACAAATAACACTCGCAACAAGGAGTTTTTGGAAAGGGGATGAATCGGGGAAAATTCACCCTGGGGGGGGGGGAAGCAGCGAACGAAATAATGAATAACGGACAAATAATGAAAGCTAATCTTTAATGCTGTCTCACAATTTCTGTATTTGTATTTGGGAAAGTTTTATGGTTATTATGAAAAAGTGAAAATTTGATATGGATACCACATGACTTCTTTCTACGACTATTTAAATTACGCTTATTTTTGCTGCACCTAATTTAAACTTATTTCCCCGACTTATTCTAACTTAATTAAGCGATACCCGAAGGCAAGTTACAAATGGCATCAAACATTGCAAATTTTGAAACTAAATTTCCCGGTCAATGTCAATTTTGTCCTACGGGACACAAACTTCTTGTATTTTTATTTTTTCATAACGAGTATAAAACTTTGCCAGTTATAAATATAGGAACCAGAAGACAACATTAAAAGTTGGATTTCATAATTTGTCCAAAATTAATTCTTTTTAAAATTTGACACTGACAAAATATGAATATTTTCGTCATTTAAAATACTTCTGCATTTTTGTTACACCGTATTTAAACTTGCTTCTTCGAGTTATTGACATGAAATTACATTAATTCCGTTATCTATTAGAAAATAATTATAGCAAATCATCTAATTACGACATCTCTAAGAGGTCACTTTCTAAGAAATCTGTATTTTTGAGAACATAAACAAACATTGGTAGTGAGCATCACCTTCTTAAGACCACGACATGTAAAATCCTCGAAAAAGCATGAATGGTTGCATTTAAAGAGGACCCATTACTTTTAATAAAGAATGTAACATTATTGTTAATTATACATATTTTTTGGTGTGCGTGTGCCAAAATAGTGATACCGTGGTTCTGTTGTTTAGAAATGTGTGAAATTAAAAAATGGATACTACATAATAAAAATGTTATTATATTCCGATACAACAACTTCTGAACACGTCTGAAATTCATTCTTCTGCTCAGCATAATTCGTCTGCTCAGTATAATTCGTCTGCATAAAATAGTAAATAGTATTAGAAATCAAAAGCTAAGTCGAAGTAGAAACAGTCATCTCTTCTAAACCATTTTAATTGAAGTAAACAGACGTTCGTCTTATCCTAAAGTAAACACCTATTTTTCAAACAGCGGATAAAACGGGAAAGAGGGAATTGGTGGGGGAAGGCAGCGAACGAAATGACACTTTTTGGAGCTCGGATGAAATGAGAAAGGACGAAAAGTTACTAAGCCAGTAAGACAAGGTCTGGTATTTTACTTTATAATTTAACTGTTCATCATAAATTTAAGAATTATTTTAATTCTTATTTGTCTTTACATTTTTGTTAAATTTTACTTATAAGTATTTTATATTTCAGTTGCTAATTATTATGTTACTTTAATTATTCATTATTTTAATCACTATTTTTTATTATTTTAATTATTAAGTTTTTAATAACTAATTTTTTATTATTTTAATTACTAATTAATGTTATTATTGTAATATTTATTTTATTTTTTTATTTATTTTTTATTGTATTTTTTCCTATTTTCCTGACGGCCTTTCGTAGGCGCTTCTGACTTCTGACTTTTGTGACACCACAAAAGAAGGTGAATTATTTCTATCCAAAAATACAACGCAAAATTCCCTATCGCATAGGGCCGTATACCGATAAAATAGGCTCAGGATACGAATACCGATCGATTTTACCGAAAGTAACGAGTAACGATACGATAGTAACGAGTACTGGTTCACCGAGTAACGAATACATACGGGTACACAATTTCTCGTTACTTCTACAACACTACTACCAAGGCTCTTTAATATTACCAAGGGTTGCTACATCAAACAAAAGTCTAGAAACTGTGAATGTGAAGAGTGACGTCACATCCACAACCCAAAATTTAGAGTGGTGCCCTTTAGTGGGGAAAAAGGTCTAAAAATAACATATAATTTCATATTTTTCCCACTATTTCAAAGATGGTGGAAGTAAAATATAGTTTGTGTAATTTCTGTGCTAAAGAGGAAGAGATTAAAGTTCATGTGTGTAACGAACATAACATTACTCTTGAATATGATGATTTAGAATTCACTTCACTTGAAGAATTCGAAAAGTTTAAAGCAAACTTAGAAAGTGAAACTAATTCGCGTTTATCAAAGACTGTGGTGGAAGTAAGAAAAATAAAGTGGGTATTCAACACTTTTATTTTGTGTGTAATTGGTCAAAATAGCGAGTTAAAGATATTACTGAAAATAAAACGAAGAAAATGAATTTGTATTGCCCATCATCATTGAAGTTAACAGTAGCTTCAAATGGGAGTTGCAAAGTGCACTTTTGCAAAACGCTGTTCGAGCTAAGTAAAAATGATTCCCCTGTATCAAACCTAAACATTTCTCTTAAAAAAGAGAAACTCAAATAAAAAATTACAAGCATTATTGATTCTATATCATCAGATAGTCAGTCTGAAGCAGTTGAAGGACTAATTGCACGAAGAGAACCGACTTTATGTGCCATTACATTACTTTATGTTCACTTACCTCACAAGATAAGACCCTGAAGACGAAAACATTACCTGCCAGAGGTCTTTCTACTCTACACGTAAAATTAGTAAAAATCCAATTGTAAAACCAAATCTTATTGAACAACAAAATATACAGTGTCTCACAAAAGTGATGGGACATTTGTGCTTTATAAAAGGAAACTGTAATAAAATAAATTAAACAAACATGTAAAAATTTTTTGTGGGCGTCATTCATACTTAAATTTAGTAACAATTATTACATAACATACATTTTCTCAAAATATTAAAATAATAATTTAATAAAAATACAATTGTTTAGAACGGAGCAAAAAATGGCTCACATAAGTGATGGGACACCATTAGATACTACTACATACTACAATAAAAATATTTTTTGGGGTTTTTAATTTTACTCAAAAGCAATTAGCAATAATTTATAAAATCGTCTGCAGTTTTTCTCTCCAGTTTGTTTTGGAATTTTTGTGTTTTTTAGCTCTGTGCAGCCATGAATGCTAAACGAAAAGAAACTTTGACTGAAATTCGAAAATTAGTTATTAATTTGCATATTGAACGTGGAAAATCTATTAGAGAAACTGCTGAAACAGTTAACATGAGTCATTCAACAGTTTTCAATATCATTAAACGATATAAAAAGAATCATATGATTCAGGATAAAAGAAGACCTGGCCGACCATCAAAGCTATCCAATGGAATAAAGCGAATTATTGTTCAAAATATTAAAAAAAAAAAAAAAATCCAAGAATGAGGGCTCCTAAAGTTGCTGCTGATTTACAAGCATTATATGGAGTAATTGTTAATCCTGAAACTATTAGAAGAGTAATTCGATCTGCTGGGTATCACGGTAAAGCAGCCAGGAAAACATTCTTCGTAAGTGAAAAGAATAGAAAACTCAGACTGGCTTTCGCAAAATCCAACATAAATAAGAACTCTGATTACTGGAATGAAGTTATATTTGCTGATGAGAGTAAATTTAATATATTTGGTTCTGGCGGTAGAATCTTGGTGTAGAGAAAACCCAGGAAAGAATTTCGCAAACAGAACTTGTTGCCAACAGTAAAACATGGTGGAGGAGGAGTTATGGTGTGGGGGTGTATGTTGTCCGTTGGAGTTGGTAATCTTGTTTTTATTGACAGTATAATTAATCAATATAAGTATATTGACATTTTATATCAAAATTTGAAATCTTCAGCACGAAAATTGACCCTTCATAACGATTTTAAATTCTACCAGGATAATGACCCCAAGCACACTGCTTTGAACGTTAGATTCTGGCTGCTGTGTAACTGTCCTGAAATAATAAAAACACCACCACAATCTCCAGACTTAAATCCCATAGAGAATATTTGGCAAGATTTGGAATCAAGAATTCGCAAACACACCATTTCTTCAAAACAACAATTAAAACCCTTGCTTCAAGAAGAATGGGGTAAAATCACTACAGAAATCACAAAAAAATTAGCCGAATCCATCTCAAGAAGATTAAATCACGTTTTAAAAGTAAATGGAAATCCAACAAAATATTAAAACATTTTAAGAAGTGAAATTTTTGGATAATTATTTGATGGAAAAGTAAGTGTCCCATCCCAAGAAGATTAAATCACGTTTTAAAAGTAAATGGAAATCCAACAAAATATTAAAACATTTTAAGAAGTGAAATTTTTGGATAATTATTTGATGGAAAAGTAAGTGTCCCATCACTTATGTGAGCCATTTTTTGCTCCGTTCTAAACAATTTTATTTTTATTAAATTACTATTTAAATATTTTGAGAAAATACCGTATTTATGCGAATCTAATGCGCATCCCCATTTTAAAACTTTAAATAATAAAAAAACTGTTTGTCGGCGAATGTAATGCGCATCAATGGTATGAGAAATTTATTGAATCTTATTTTATACAACAATGGATTTGCATATAAACTATCAATCAATGGTATGATAATTTTATTTAAATTTAAATACCATATTTTATACAACAATGGATTTATACGTAAAGTAGCAGAACATAGAATTAACGTATTAGTGGGCTATTGTTATGTGAAACAATCATTTTTAATTACCACTACCGTATATACGGTACCTATCGTAAAATATGAACATGAAATAAATCGTAATATTTCTATCTAGCTAACAGTTTCTAGAATCAGTGATTAATAGTAAACGTCTTTATTCATTAATGTTTTCATCACTGGAATCCTCGCAGCTCTCTTCGCCAGAAGCAGATTCATTTCTTCTTTCCTCATCCTCATCATCGTCATCTTCGGCGTTCCAGAGCACGTCATCTTCACTGCCATTCGATGAATTTGAAATGCAGCATTTCTTGAAAGATTTCATAATCATTGGTGCTTCGATGTTTTTCCAGGCAGCAGAAACCAAGTGTGCAACAATGTGTGGTGCAGCACGCTTATTTTTTCTGTCAGTGTCAATTCACGGTTTGGCTCACAAAACCATTTTTTGTACTCCGCCTGAACGTACCCATTAAAAGGTTTATTTATAAAAACGTCCAGGGGTTGTAACACAGACGTCATCCCTCCAGGAATTATAACAAGATCACTGCCTAGGCTGTGCATCTTCTTTTTTACGTCGTCGGTGAGATGACCACGAACTGCGTCCAGACAAAACATTGATGGTGGATTGGAAAGCCCACCGGAACGGCGTTCCCATACATTTCGGAGCCAATCAAGCATTAATGATTCCGTCATCCACCCCTTTTCTTGGTTTCGAATCAGGACATCATCTGGGAACAGCTTTTCATTCTTAGGGCTTTTAGGGAAGTTTTCCATTTGAAGATTAAGGAAGGGGAAGTTTGCACCCGTCTGCTGTTATTGCCAGCATCACTGTTACGCGTTGTTTTTCACATCCCAAAGTTTTGATGATAACTTCCTTAGTCCCCTTCTTCGTAATGGTGTAGTTACGAGCATATCAAACCAAATTGGCGTCTCGCCAGCGTTGCCAATTTGCCCCATTGAAAAATTCTTTTCCTTCCGAAGTGTGATGACATACCGCTGAAATGTTAGTAGTTTTCCCTCAAAATCTGCAGGAAGCTTTTGGCATATTGTTGTACGGCGTCTTCGAGATAAGCCCATCCGCTTCATAAACCGATCCACCCATCCACGGCTAGCCTTAAACTCTTGTTTCGGTATTCCAAGAACTTCAGCCTCCTCTTTTGCTTTATTTCTTATGGTGTTACTAGTCACAGGTTGTCCATTCTTCCTCCTTTCACGTACAAATTCCAAAACGTTTTCTTCAATTTTAGGGTTTCTTTCTTTGCGATGGCCAGTGAATTTCTTTCTACTAGCTTTAGTTGCAAACAGTGCCAATTTCTGTTGCCACCACAAGCGAACATTGCTCTCAGCTACGTTGAACTCTCTCCCTGCCTTTCTATTGCCATTTTTTTTCAGCATAAAGAATTACTTTACGTTTGAAAGTAGCGTCATATGACATTCTTCTCTGTTTGTCCTCCATTTCTTGACTACGTACTCTGCAGTTTGTATCCTCTATGCAATAATGTGTCAACGATAAATGTAACGGTAAATGTAGTCGAGAAATACAGTAATCCTTTGTTACGATTTAAATTTGGTTGACGTCATCGGCAAACATTGCACTCGAATCTAATGCGCACCCTAATTTTGAATACTACATTTGGCCAAAAACGATGCGCATTAGATTCGCATAAATACGGTATATGTTATGTAATAATTGTTACTAAATTTAAGTATGAAACACACCCACAAAAAATTTTTACATGTTTTTTTAATTTATTTTACTACAGTTTCCTTTCGTAAAGCACAAGTGTCCCATCACTTTTGTGAGACACTGTAGCTTTATATTTAATTTTAATTCTGAACAAGAATTCAAATTCTAAAGAAGAAAGTGATATTTAAATTATTATTTTAAATATGATTTATTCAATATTACTGTGTTTTCTTTTTTTTTTTTTTAATTAGATAATTTATTTCCACCCATACATTGCATTTGTATGCTTTAAAAATTGGAAGGCTACTCAAGGATCATTTACTAAAATCATTACTGTTTTCTAATTTTAGTATAACTTTTGTGAATATTTATAGTATTTTTAAATGTAATATTCTAAGTTCCAGAAACATGCTTATAGTTTGCAATCAGCATTTTGTTAGTAACCTAGAACTGTATTCTGTATTTATATCTTATTGCAACCATTAATATTTCCACTTTTTTTAAAAATCATTTACTACTTTACAATTTTAGTATAACTTCTGTGAATATTTTATTGTTAAGTAAATTACTGTAGTCTGTGGTTCCACAATCGCTTGCGTTTCTTACATATAGCATTTTTCAATTGTTATTTCATTCACCACATATTTATCATAATATTAACATTTTGTATACTTTGTGTTTCTTATAAATACTGTCTTAAACAATGCTTTTATTAATAAAAACTTTTTATTTTAATATTTGTTGATTATTTTCCATAACATAAACCTGATGGCTATATGTTTTGTAAATTCAATGAGCATTATATAAAATATTTAAGTATGATTTTTATAAAAATGATATTTATCTATTTTTTTTAATTCAAAGAATTTTCAATAACAGTAAAAATTAAACTAGTTAATGTAAAAATTAGCATAATGTTGTTTAATATTCTGAATTATAATTTTAAATCAGGTTATTTTCTATAAAATTTAATAAAAATAATAATTGATGATTGTACAAAGCAGTACTCCCTCTTTCTCAGATTAGACATCTTAAACGTTTTCTCCCCACTAGAGGGCGCCATCTGATTCTTTCAACTTATAAAAACGCGCTGGGAGGTCACGTGACATCCGAACTACGTGTAAGATGATGTCACATCAAAGATACGCCCCTTACGCTCAGTAAATTTCTGCGCATAAACTGAAACATGCTTGTGCAATATGAATTTCAGAAGCAGAGAAAATTTTTCTGAAAATATTACAGATTCTAACTAAATACATACCAAATATTAACATTTTAACATGTATAGCTTTCCAATATACTCTTGTGTTTACTTTAAATCACTGAGAAACATATGAGATTTCAGTTTTAAATTCATTCTGTTAATATTTCCCATACATTTCATCTAATAATTAGTGTTTTGTGCTTTAATTTCATCATTGTATTAGAAAAAAATTAATATTCGTTTCTCTATATATTATTCAAATGAATAACTAATTAATTTAAAATTACGAACATTTTGTAAAAAAAATGTGACAACTTGTATTATTTTTTATATAGGAAAGGAATCTGGTTTAAATATAAATTATTTACATAATCTTTGGATGGAAAAACTATCATGTAATATATTTAAACAAAAGATCTACAAGAAGATTTTTTTTTAGTTTTTGCATGTTCAGAATTTTTAATGTGTATGTTGTGTAATTTGAAGGAAAAGGCTAGAGGGCGCTGTTGCTCGCATAGTTGAGAAAGAATAAAGTTTGTTCATGTTGAAGGCGGCGTCCTAAGAATACGCTCTATATTATAGTAATTAAAATATTATTTAAAATGTAAAAGTGTTAAAATTAGTAAACTCACTGAACCACCATCATCTGATTTAGAAATGCACAAAATATAATATTAGATGGTGCATCGGCGTAAATTAAGGCTTTGTGAAGATTTTAGGTGTTCGATCTACAGTGTCTAACAAAAGTGATGGGACACTTGTGCTTTACAAAAGAAAACTGTAGTAAAATAAATTAAATAAACATATAAAAAATTTTTGTGGGTGTGTTTCACCCTTAAATTTAGTAACAATTATTACATAACATACATTTTTTCAAAATATTAAAATATTAATTTAATAAAAATATAATTGTTTAGAACGGAGCAAAAAAGGGCTCACATAAATGATGGGACACTTAATTTCCATCAAACATTTATCCAAAAATTTTACTTTTTAAAAAGTTTTAATATTTTATTGGATTTCCTTTTACTTTTAAAACATGATTTAATCTTCTCGGGATGGATTCGACTAATTTTTTTGTGATTTCTGGAATGATTTTACCCCATTCTTCTTGAAGCACCGATTTTAATTGTTGTTTTGAAGAAATGGTGTGTTTGCGAATTCTTGATTCAAATTCTTTTCAAATATTCTGTATAGGATTTAAGTCTAGAGATTGAGGTGGTGTTTTTATCATTTCAATGCAGTTATACAGCAGCCAGAGTCTAACGTTCAAAGCAGTGTGCTTGGGGTCATTGTCCTGGTAGAATTCAAAATCGTTATGAAGGTTCAATTTTCGTGCTGAAGATTTCAAATTTTGATTTAAAATGTTAATATACTTGTACTGATCCATTATACTGTCAATAAAAACAAGATTACCAACTCCAACGGACGACATACACCCCCATACCATAACTCCTTTTCCACCATCTTTTACTGTTGGCCCCAAGTTCTGTTTGCGAAATTCTTCCCTGGGTTTTCTCCACACCAAGATTCTACCGTCAGAACCAAATATATTAAATTTACTCTCATCAGCAAATATAACTTCATTCCAGTAATCAGAATTCTTATTTATGTTGGATTTTGCGAAAGTCAGTCTGAGTTTTCTATTCTTTTCACTTACGAAGAATTTTTTTCTGGCTGCTGTACCGTGATATCCAGCAGATCGAATTACTCTTCTAATAGTCTCAGGATTAACAATTACTCTATATAATGCCTGTAAATCAGCAGCAACTTTAGGAGCACTAATTCTTGGATTTTTTTTAAATATTTTGAACGATAATTGGCTTTATTCCATTGGATAGCTTTGATGGTCGGCCAGGTCTTCTTTTGTCCTGAATCATATGATTCTTTTCATATCGTTTAATGATATTGAAAACTGTTGAATGACTCAAGTTAACTGTTTCAGCAGTTTCTCTAATAGATTTTCCACGTTCAATATGCAAATAACTAATTTTCGAATTTCAGGCAAAGTTTCTTTTCGTTTAGCATTCATGGCTGCACAGAGCTAAAAAACACAAAAATTCCAAAACAAACTGGAGAGAAATACTGCAGACGATTTTATAAATTATTGCCAATTGCTTTTGAGTAAAAATAAAAAAACCTCAAAACATTTTTATTGTAGTATGTAGTAGTATCTAATGGTGTCCCATCACTTATGTGAGCCATTTTTTGCTCCGTTCTAAACAATTGTATTTTTTTAAAATTAATATTTTAATATTTTGAGAAAATGTATGTTATTTAATAATTGTTACTAAATTTAAATATGAAACACACCCACAAAAAATTTGTATATGTTTTTTTTAATTTATTTTATTACAGTTTCCTTTTGTAAAGCACAAGTGTCCCATGACTTTTGTGAGACACTGTAAGTGTTTCGATTTAGGATATTTCATATTCAAAGGAGAATGGAATTCCAAATAAAGGTAGGGAAATCTTAAATTAACTATTTAGTGATTATTTGTAGTAAATTAGTAAGTATTTATTATTGCTGTCGTGGGTGTATTTAAATTAAATAAAATGGAAGAGAATTTAGATAGATTGAAACGTAAACGTTCCACATTGAGATCGTCTGTTACTAGGTTAATTACAGTGATTGAAGATAAATTAAAAATTGAAGGAGAGGAAAATTCGATTAAAGAATTACGGGAATTGTTTGAATTATTAACTGAAAAGAAAAATAATTTGAGAACGCTTGATGATGAAATACAAGAGTTAATTGATGTTAACTTAATTGAAGAAGATTATAGTATAAGCGAAGAATACAATGACAAATGTATAATTGATTGTAGTCAAATTAAGCAGTTTCTAGGTGCGGTTACCGCAGTACCGCCAGCGAGGAACCCCCAAAGTTCTGATTTAAACCAGTCTAGTGGTAATGGAATTTTGCATGTAAGTTCCAGTTCTAGTGGGAGTAGTACGCTGAAATTACCAAAATAAATGATTTGTAAATTTTGGAGAGACCCCAAACAATGGAATGAATTTTGGAATAGTTTCGAAAATTCGATACATAAAAACGAAACGCTTTCAAAAATACAAAAATTTGCATACTTAAAAACATTCTTAACGGGATAAGCTTTGAATGTTGTTTCAGGCTAAAGTAATTATGATAGTTGTGTAGCATCACTAAAGGACAGATATGGTCGAAAAGACCTGATCACTAAAATTCATTCATGAATAAAATTCTCAATTTAGGAGCCGTTAAAAATTCTGCTAACGTAAAGGCTTTACGTAAATTGTATGACGAATTAGAAGTTTCGATTCGTAATTTGGAAACTTTAGAAATAACTTCTGGCTCATATGGACATTTACTAATCCCAATATTATTAAAATTAATTCCGAACGATTTAGTTTTAGAATTTAATCGGCAAAGAGGATCGAAAGATAAAGTTTCGGAATTAACGCAATTTATTAAAACGGAAATAGAATGCAGGGAAGTTTCAAATCTAGTATTAAATGAAAGGAAAAATCCTGTGCCTCCGCGAGTCGATCAATCAAAATATGAAATTAGAAAATATGTAAAAAATACACCCACGGCTGCATTTCATACTGCAGTTAACCGAAAATGCATCTTTTGTGATAATTTGCACGAGTCATTTAAATGCGAAGTGAATGTTTCTGATAAATTAAAGAAACTAAGATCCGAAAACCATACATCAAAAAAGTGTAGAAATAAAACTAAATTTTATAAATGTGGCGGTATGTATCACAATGAATCGATTTGTACTAATAAATCCCTTGTAAACAAGAAGCCGGAACAAGGTTATTCCGAAAATGAAACTGAATGTCTGACTTTGAATTCTGAGGAAAGAAATAAAGTTCAAAACTTAAAATTGATTGCTTCTGTTCCTCAAGGTGATAATAATAATGACTGTAATGCCAGGGAAATATTATTACAAACTTGTACAGTTTATGCTTGTCCTAAGTATAAATCAAAATTAACTAGATTAATGCTTGATCAAGGCAGTCACAGATCCTTTATAACGAAAAAATTGGCCGACGATTTACAACTTACTCCAATCCGTTATGGAAGACTTTCTGTTTATTCATTTGGTGCGACCAAGGCAATGAATCATTCCTATCCGGTCGTTGAAATCGAAATTCAGAATTGGAAACAAAATAATAAAATAAAAATTGAATGTTTGATCTCGGATGTTATTTCCTCGGCACCCATCAGTGTGCCTAGTAAACAAATTGCAGACTTCATAGAGCATCTGGGTTTGCAGATCGCCGATTGCTCAAGAAAAAATAACATAGATGTTGAGATATTAATTGGCCGGGATGAATTCTGGAATGTAGTTTATTCAGAAAGAATTAAAATATCTGAAGGGGTGTACGCAGTCAGTTCTGTGTTTGGTTGGGTTGCTGCAGGAATCGATAAAAATAAAACAAATGAAACTTGTTCTGAAAATTTAGCGGTAATGACAAACACTGTTGTGTTGAAAGATTTAAGAGGTTTGGGGGAATTAGAACATACGGGAATTAGAATATATGGGAATTAATGATTCTGATGATTATTCCGATATTGACTGCGAAATAATAAATCAGTTTGAAAGAAATTTGCAGTTTAAAAACGGAAGATATGAGGCAAATTTAATCTGGAAATACAGTCCGAATAATCTAGGAAACAATTTTAAGGTAGCTAAGAAACGATTCGCAAACCTTCACAATAAACTAAGTAAAACTCCGCAGATTTTTCAAGAATATAAAAATATAATTGAGAACCAGATATTAAAAGGAATTGTAGAGGAATGCCCTAACAATGATACAAATTCGGGATATTTTATGCCGCACCGAGCAGTGATACGACCTAGTGAAACTACTAAGGTAAGAATTGTGTACGATGCTAGCTCAAGGACAGAGGACACGAATTCGTTAAATGACTGCCTTGAATCGGGACCTAATCTAAATCCAAATATACTAGACATTATGTTAAATTTTCGTAAGTTTAAGATAGCGTTTTGTGGAGACGTTGAAAAAGCCTTTTTGATGATAGGAATTGCTGAAGGTGATAGACAATTTCTAAAATTTCTTTGGTTTAATGAAAATAATGATTCCTTTAAGATTATGCAAATGTGTCGCGTAGCTTTCGGTTTGACTATATCTCCTTTCATTTTGGCCGCTACTATAAAACATCACATTCGAAAATATAAAGATAAAATGCCAGACAGTTTCCAAATGTTAAATTCTTCTGTCTATGTCGATGACCTATATTTTGGAGCAGGAAGGTTGAAGATGCATATCGGTTATCTGTAGATGCGGTTAACATATTTAAGGATGCTGGGATGAATTTCAGAAAATTAAGAACTAATTCTAAAGCATTAAACGATTTATGGGTCTCAAATGGGATTAAGGAATCAGATAACAAATTAACTAGTGAATCGAATTTCTTAGGCATGATTTGGAATTCCATTGAGGACAATATAAAGTTAAATTTAAAAAATTTAATTGACTTTTCTACTGGAAACGATTTTGCTACAAAGAGAAAACTTTTGCAAAGTATCGCCCAAATATATGATCCATTTGGATTTATTGCACCCTTTGTTATTCGGGCAAAAATTATTATGCAAGAAATCTGGTGTTCCAGTTCTGACTGGGATGAGGTCCTTCCTGCAGAGATTAAGGACAAATTCAACATTTGGCGGGAGGAACTTAATGATTTAACTGAAATATCGATACAGCGAAATTTCTTTGATGACGATCCAATGAATATAAGTCTTCACTTATTTTCGGACGCTAGTCTTAAAGCATATGGGGCCAGCGCATATTTCAGATACCGTACGAGTGATTCAGAAATTAAAACTTCCTTTATCATGTCGAAATGCAGGGTTGCACCTTTAAGATCAATCACGCTTCCTCGTTTAGAGTAAATGGGAGCACTTGTGGCTGCTCGAATGTATAAATATTTAAAAAAATTGTTTGGTGATTTAATTCAGGATGTTTATTTTTGGAGTGATTCCAAAATCGCCATTACTTGGATTAAAGGTTCGGCAAATAATTGGAAACCATTTATCGCCAATCGTGTTAAGACTATCATCAGCAAATGTGTGATATGCAAACGATATAGTGCTCGTCCTGGGGTACAGGATATCGCTCTACTTCCTCCAGACAGAATCCAAGAGTCGCCTCCATTTGCTATGACCGGGTTGGACTTCGCCGGTCCATTTTTTACGAAAGACAGGCAAGGTAAAGTTTACATGCTGTTGTTAACGTGTGCGGTCACTCGTGCCTTACATATAGAGATAGTAACTGATCTCAGCACTGAAAGTTTTTTGCTAGCTTTCCGAAGAATTTTAGCTCACCGAGGACTGTGTACCACCGTGTACTCCGATAATGCCAAGACTTTTAAAAAAGCTGACAAAGAACTAAAACATATTTTTAAAACTTTGAGTGACTCATCTGTGAAAGAACTATTTTCTGCTAGAGGCATAAATTGGAAATTTATTATTGAGAGGGGTCCATGGTGGGGAGGGTTTTGGGAGCGTATGGTACGAACCATAAAATCCAGCTTGCGAAAAATTATTGGTCGATCATCCCTTACTGTGAAAGAGCTTGAAACAGTGCTCATTGAAATCGAGGCAATGATTAATTGTAGACCAATTACCTACGTGGTTACCGATCCCAATGAACCTTCTCCACTAACGCCCTCTCAATTTCTGGTTCGTAGACGATTACTATCTCTGCCCTGCTAATCAAATAACATTCCAGAAATCTCTGGACAATAGGGAAAATTTTGGAATTAATGCCAGGCAGAGACGGTAAAATAAGATCTTGCATAATTAAAACACCTACTGGTACCTTAAAAAGGCCTATACAGTTGTTATATAATATGCAACTTAACTAATGTTTGTATTTTGTATTTTTAGGTTTGATTCTCCTGACTTTGCTGATAGGTATCATTTAATGTTTGTAAATTTTATGTGCATATAATTATGTATGCATGTTTGTTATATTTAACCATTTCTCTAGGACTGATTGTCGAAATATTAATGGAATATTCTAGAATATATTATTGAAAGATGAACTCTCCACCGAGTTCAGGTGGGGAGTGTTGTGTAATTTGAAGGAAAAGGCTAGAGGGCGCTGTTGCTCGCATAGTTAAAAAAGAATAAAGTTTGTTCATGTTGAAGGCGGCGTCCTAAGAATACGCTCTGTATATAGTAATTAAAATATTATTTAAAATGTAAAAATGTTAAAATTAGTAAACTCACTAAACCACCATCATCTGATTTAGAAATGCACAAAATATAATTGAGAGTGTATATAAATTTGTTCTGAATAGTTTTGAAAAATATATTGCACCCATACTAAATTTAAATAACAAATTTTTATCCTGTGAAATACACTCAAATTTTAATATGAATGAGCCCTTGTGAAGCTGCCAAGGTATTTTCATAGAAAGCTAATATCAATTTAAGGCTTAAAAATGGCTTCAAAGATGGATTCCAGGCTTTTCTAGTGTAGATAAGAGCGAATTTTCCCCAGAAAGTCCTTCACAAAGACATCCATCGTTTTAGGTTGATAGCCCTTATGTGCTATAATCAAATAAATTAAACCAAGCTTTCGTAAGGATGTGATATTCTTTCTTCCTTATTATTATGGATCCTGTTTTTTAAAGTTGTCAAGATTTTTGATGAATCGCTAGTGTAAACTATTCTGAAACATATGGCAGCTCCAACAATGATGATTTACAGTTTGCTTATAATGAAAAGAGCTTCGAAGAGACCATGTGATCATATTTCTTCCCATACAAATGTTAATAATTCATAATCACTCAGAATTCTCTCATCACAAGAAGAGCTCTCAGTATTCTATATGTTAATGAATTTTATTTATATTTTAATCTTAAAATTCTTAATTTACTGAGAAGTGAGGAAGATGCTTGCTATATCTTTCTTTCAAGAAATGCACATATTTTACATCACATTCGAATATGCAAAAATGGACATTCAATAAAATTTCACATCAGTGAAAGCATTTAGAGGTGCAGCTTGAAAATTTGCTAATGAAAGAAAAGTATATGTTTTAACAGCTGGTTTAGTGGTTTCAGAATACGGTTTGTAACAGCATAAAATGAAAGGAACACTAAAAAAATGTGACTATTCACTGAAACACTTTTACGAGGGAGATATATTCTCTGCATATGATCCGCCAACCAAATATGTGAATAGGTGACCCTTAAAAAATTTTGAACATAGCAGAAAATCTGTTCATACAGCTAAAAACCAAAACTGGCATGATTCTTAAATAATGCTGATTGAATGACAAGTTATGTCAAAAAACTGAAAAATTTTTTCTCGCTCAGTTTCTAAATAGAGAGCCATCCACACTCATGCCAAAAGCTGTCGACCATCTACAAGAGGGAGTGACAATTTATTCAAACTTCTGGTGAGAATATAAAAGACAAGAACTGTTAAATACCAGCTTACAGATATTTTTCTGCGGGCAATAAATTTCATTTTCTTGATCTAACAACAGCTGCTCATATTGTAAGGATCTTAAGTTTTACTAACGTTTATTTTATTTTAAATCTTTACTATCACTTCTTATTTTCTACTTCCGGCCAGAATTATAAGCGTTAAATTTTTTATGCAAAGTTTGTCTGGCGAACGCCAAGTTGTGGCTTTTTGCCAAGCGAGAGAGAGGAAGCAGTGAGTCGAAGCAGGCCGCTTACCTTAGAAGTTACGCAGTTGCTTGTTGCCTTCCAGGCCAGAGGTTTTAATCCTCTTGATAAATTTAAACGTATTGTAGTGTTCGCAGTTCTCTGTACTACATACGCTTCCTGTTAATATAAGGCCAATCTTCCACGTTATTATTTCAAAGTTAAGTTAGTGTTTAGTTATATTTTTTATATTCTTACGTTTAGACCACAAGTGGTGGGTCATTGTATTCCGAAGTACGGAAATTATTGTAAATAGAGAAAAATAAAGGGTTTTGTATACCCTTCTTGTGTATCCTGTCTACTTCCCACAGTATTTGCACATTTGCGGTTTTGCAGCTGAAGATGATGGTTCGGTAAAACCATCGAAACTAGTCCTGTGAAAACTTTGTAGGTATAACGCTGATTTTTGTTGTTTGACTTCTGAACCGCATATATAATTCGGATAATACGACAGTGTTAGCGGCGCAAGGAGAAAAATGTAAGTGCATAGGTAAAGTACCGTTGTATATCCGTATCAAGGACGAACAAGTAAAGGTGATGTTTTTTATAGTAAAGAATTTGCAAGCACATGTCATCTTAGGGATAGATTTTCTGTCAGAAGCACAAGCAACACTGGATTTTAATGAAGCGTCCCTTAAGCTGACAATGAAACCATTTCTTGCAGAAAAGGCTGAACCGCCGATGTTAAAACTTGACCACCTCCCTAATGACGAGCAAGGAAGAATCCGACAAGTGGTAAGTGAATTTGCTTCGTTATTTAGTGATATTCCAGGATTTACTCAGGTTACTAACCATAGTATTGACACCGGAGATGCAATGCCAGTTCGCCAAAAACCATACCGGTATGATAAGAATAAGGAAAAAATTATAGAATGGCATATCACCGATATGCTACGTAAAAAGATCATAACGCCCATCTCAAGTAGTTATGCTAGCCCGGTGGTTTTATGTAAGAAAAATAATGACTATCCTTTGACGCATCCAAAAAGGTGGAGATTCGCTATTGATTACCGTAAATTAAACTCCATAACTAAATATCCGGTATATCCGTTACCGATCATTGAAGAAATTCTAAGGAACATAAAATCAACCAAATTTATGACGACTTTAGACTTAACGACTAGTTATTTTCAAATAGGGGTTAGGCCTGAGGACGTGCCTAAGACAGCTTTTATAACCAAGTCTGGCACTTATGCATTTTTGCGTATGCCGTTTGGCCTTTCAGGGGCACCGGCAACATTTCAGCGATGCATGGACATTGTGTTAAGACCTGTTCTTGGAAAGTCCACATTTATCTATTTAGACGATATCATTATTACTAGTGATAATCTCGACCAACATGTACAGGATTTAAGACAGGTGTTTTCTTTATTAAATGAGGCCGGTCTAAATGTTAATGTTGAAAAGTGCAAATTTGCAGCCCCGGAATTAAAATATTTAGGTTACAAAATATCTCAAAAAGGAATCGAGACAGACGAATCAAAAATAATCGCTGTACAAAAGTATCCGACTCCAAACACGGCAAAGAAGCTCTCTTCTTTTCTAGGACTTTGTTCATATTATAGGTCCTTTATAAAAGATTTTGCGGCTATCGCTGAGCCATTGTTAAAATTAAAAAGGAAAAAGGCAAGATTCTCGTGGACGGCCGAAGCCAATAGTGCTTTTGAAAAATTAAAACAAGCATTAACGCAAGCCCCTGTGTTGAAATTTCCTGAAAAGGATGAGAATTTAGAAATTTCAGCGGATGCTTCGGATTATGCGGTAGGAGCGGTACTTTCGCAAAATCAGCAGCCCGTGGCATTTTTTAGCCGAACTTTAAATCAAACACAAAGAAACTATTCCGCGACCGAGAGAGAGGCACTTGCAGTTCTGTTAGCAGTGCAAAAGTTCCGAGTCTATTTTGGAAAGGCGCCAATAACAGTGTACTCTGATCATGCGGCGGTAACTAGATTGTACTCAGGGAAAAACTTATCCCCAAGGTTAATAAGATGGGCACTCAAGCTGCAAGAATATAATCTGGTAATCAAGCATACCCCCGGAAAGGAAAATATCGTAGCAGATGCCCTATCCAGAATAAAAATAGATGAAGAAGGTAATATTGTAAAGGTGGCAATGCTCACAGCATGTACGATACATTCCCGAGAAACTGTAATAACCGAACTGGTAAGGATCCTGAATTTAAAAACATTTATGAGTATTTAAAGGATCCTGAAAATTTTAGCCACTAAGATATTGTGGCGATAAGAAATAGGGCGGCCCATTACGAACTAATAGATGGTCTATTATTCTATACAAAAACTACGAATTCCAACAACGAATTTCGACCTGTTATCCCAGCTAGTCTTAGATTAAATATCCCGCAGGAGCTCCATGACAGCCCTTTAGCTTCTCATGCTGGTATTCGAAAAACTATCCAACGCGTACGCGAGGCAGTCTACTTTCCCGAACTGCAAGAGTTAACAAGGGCGTATGTCCAGTCCTGCCCAACATGTCAAGCAGTTAATTATATTAATTTCCGCCCGGCCGGGTTTCTAAATAGTATTAAATCTGAATTTCCAAATGAAATAATTGGCATCGATTTATTGGGCCCTTTCCCCAAAAGTCAGTTACATAAAAGTCGCTATCTCCTTGTTATGGTTGATCATTTTAGTAAATGGACCGAAATTGTTCCCTTAAAACGAGCCTCCGCGAAATTAGTTACTGATTCTATTTTAAATAAATATATTTTAAAATACGGGGCGCCCCTAAAAGTTATATCGGATAATGGTCCTCAATTTGTAAGTAATATATTTGAAGACATGTGCCAAAAACTGGGCATACGTCATTTAAAAATGGTCCCGTATCGGCCGCAATCAAATATAGCGGAACGGGTCAACAGAAATATAGTGAAAATTATCCGTAGTTATGTTAAAAATTTTCATAAAAGCTGGGATAACTATGTCAATGAATTTGCTTTCGCCCTTAGGACCGCAAAACATGATACAACGGGCAAAACTCCTGCTGAGCTATTTCTAGGCAGAAAGATTGTAACGCCGTTAGATAAATTATTTTATGTGCAACAAAGAGCCCCAGAATTTAAAATGGGTGATATAGAAAAACTAATTAAGGAAGCAAAGAAGAATACGGAAGTAGCAGAAAGAAAACAGAAGCTCTATTATGATTTGAAACGACGGGGAGTAACTTATAAAGTAGGGGATGAAGTTTTAAAAATTAAGCATTCACTTTCTTCAGCACCAGAAGATAAGACTGCCAAACTTTTTCCACGATTTGAAGGACCATATGTTATAGAAAAAATAACTCACGCTGTAGTAGTGTTAAAAGCCAGAAATGGTGAAACCTGCTCCGCAAACATTGATCAAATCAAACCCTACTTCGTAATAAAATGCAAATATTTTCAGATCTTTTGCAGGATCCGGCACGGCAGACACCGCAGGCACAAGCTCCAGAGGTGGAAAAACGACAAGTACAAGGGCAAGCCATTAAGAGGCAGGAGCAAGTGAAAAGAAAATTTCCCCGCGGAAAAATTGAAGGTAGCAAGAAAAAGAAGCCGTTTCACCGTCCAGAAAAGAGAGTTCACGAACACCTCCAGAATGAAGAAGGGAGAAGGACGACGGATATGAAGAGAACCAGAGAAAAAACGCCAACTATAACCCGGCTCTAAAACGGAAGATCTACTCATTCGACAGGACTCTCCGCAGCAAATGCCGCCGAACTGCGGAAGGGCCATCAACGGCGGAGGAAAAGTTACAAGGAAAATTTGAACGGCCAGCAACGAGGTCCAAGCAGGAACACAAAAGAAGTTTCCCGGTTCCGCCAAGACCAGCTGCCATCAAACGACCAAGACCACAAGCAGAGGAGAAAAAGAAGGTATTCAAGGGTGACCGAACTGGTGAAAAAAGGAAGCTTCCAGAGGAAGGCACTGAAGGGCGAGCCCGTACAAGAAGGAGGATAAATCAAACTACTATCTGCAATACCTTTAAGGACTGGGCCCAGAAAAGGATGACCGAATATCACAAAGATAAGTAAAATTTTATGTTACTTTGCAAACTTAAGTTAATCTTTCATTCTTACTGCAAGTGGCAGATTTCAAGACGTTTTACCTCATGCGAGGTCTACCTTTCTCGCCAAAAGGGCGAGAAAGGAGTTGTTACCGATTTTGGTATTATGTTTTTCAATTACTCGCGCGTAAAACTAAAGTTGATGTATAATAGCGTTGTGTAAAGACTTAAATATTGTAAAAAGTTATTGTATAAATTTTATTTAAAACATTCTAGCAAGAAAGAAGTTTTAGTCTGAAAGACTTTTTGAAATGTAGTATTTCAATGTAGAAAGAATTGGCACTTGCTTTGAAAAGAATAGAAGTTAACAATGTACTACTAATGTATGTTTTCAAATGTGTAAAATTAACGGCATGTTGATATGTTCTTATATACAATGTGAACTGTTATTTTAAATGTTAAGAAATACCGTGATATGGTAAAAGTGAATGTTAAATTTTTTTTTATTCGTGTGACTGTAAAAAGACTAAAGCATGGCGAATATGTGTTAAAGGTTGAATGATGTAGTTAGGCTCTCTGACGCTACACTTTAGAGTTAGCCACTTTTAGAATAGTACCTCAGGGTTTAGAGTTGAAATTAGGGTGTGTTAAGAGGTCTTGTTATGTTGAATTTTAACACGTTAGTGTTTTGATTGTAGGAGGAAGTGTGGAACACGTAGACAGAAACACATTCGTGTTTGGTGTTCTTTTACAACACATGTCAGAGAGCACGGGGAGAGATAATTAAAATAGTCATGAATGAAATAAGAATGTTAAGTGAAATATAATTATACATGTTACTTGCCATTTCATTGTGTAACATATCATTAAACTAGTTTTCCTTCCAGATCTCTGGAAGGAACCAGATTTGAATAAGAGCTCTTGTTTGGATGCAGTACAGATGAAAAAAAATTGTGTATCCTGGGAGCTGCTATTGTAAAAACAAATTTCTTTCTTTTAAATTTTTAGTTTCTAGCGAAAAATATTTGTAAAAGATTGGCCTCGCGTCAGATTCTAGAGCTAAAAGTTTTCAACAAGGTCGTTTTAGACCTTAGTTTCAAACTAATTAACTCTGACGGAAAGTATGTAAGGATCTTAAGTTTTACTAACGTTTATTTTATTTTAAATCTTTACTATCACTTCTTATTTTCTACTTCCGGCCAGAATTATAAGCGTTAAGGTTTTTATGCAAAGTTTGTCTGGCGAACGCCAAGTATTTAAGTTGTGGCTTTTTGCCAAGCGAGAGAGAGGAAGCAGTGAGTCGAAGCAGGCCGCTTACCTTAGAAGTTACGCAGTTGCTTGTTGCCTTCCAGGCCAGAGGTTTTAATCCTCTTGATAAATTTAAACGTATTGTAGTGTTCGCAGTTCTCTGTTGTACATACGCTTCCTGTTAATATAAGGCCAATCTTCCACGTTTATTATTTTAACGTTAAATTAGAGTTTAGTTCTATTTTTTATATTTTTACGTTAGACCCCAAGTAGCGGGTCGGTGTATTCCGAAGTACGGAAGTTTTTGTAAAATAGAGAAAAATAAAGGGTTTTGTATACCCTTCTTGTGTATCCTGTTTACTTCCCACAGTTTTGAACATAGCTTTAGTAAGCTCTCTGTTCCGAGTCAGGTCCTTGCATGTTCCCGAAGAAGGTTAGAAGGAACATTGAACCTGATAATATATAAAATATAGAAAGACTGTGGAACTTCACTAAGTGGTGGAATAAAAATTGAAGAGGCACGTTTCACTATCATCATGAATCTTACTTTGCAGAGTTCATATAGCAAAAATCTTTGAGACCTTGGAATGCTTCTTATGCCATATTAAAAGAAATTGAGGAAGCAGGGCAGTAACAAAGTGTACATGAGACATGAAGTTGGCAATAATTCTGATGCCAGCTTGATGTTTAAAAAAAATGGAAGCTGCAATACTAAAGAAGTATCGTAACACTTTTAAAACTAAGGTTCTGTTTTCAGTTCATTTCGTTGCCATATCAGTATGTTTTGATTTTGATATCCTCCAATTATGAATGTCTTTTAATTTCTTTTTAAAATATAGAAATGTGTCATTACTCTGTATTACGTATGTTTTAGTTAATTTCATAAAACTCTACATTACACTTGGACTTGAAAATTTACTGATTTCTCCTCACAGGAAATTTCTAAATCTATAAATGTTTGAGCAGAAAGAAGCTGTGTTGAAGTATGTAAAGGATATTTAACTGGTTGATAAGGGCGTTATTTTAATAGCCACTGTATTGTCTATTAAACAAATAATTTATCTATTTCTGTTTAATATTTGGCACTGTTCCTTTATCAGGACCTAATTCAGAAATGTAGATATGTATGTATGTATATATGGATGTATGTGTTCATATATGTAAGTACGAATGTATGTGTATACACTCTTACGCATATATGTGTACATGCATACATTTGTTAATCCGGTCCCGATAATAGAACAGTACCTAATATTTTGCCAGTTGATTTTTTTTTCGTACATCTCCATTCATAAGCCATGAGAATATATTAATGAAGCAACGCACCATGTCGTCAAGAAGCATTTATGTGGCAACCCATGATGTCACCAAAAATATTTATTGTTCAACCCAGGCATATGTATAGCATTTTCCCATATGGTTTTTCAGTAGCATGGCTGCAGATTATGATCCCCCCTATGGGAATTTTAATGTTTTAGCCTAGTGGTGGACAGCATAGTGCAGTTTTGATTGTTTTCGGCAAAATCTCATATTTAGCATTCTGCATGCATAGACTGTAATGTGGCTTGCTTTAAAGACATCATGCACCTCTTTCTTCTTTTTGTTTTTAGAATTTTAATAGCAAGTTTATAATATTCTCAGATGTTTCCTTACCTGAAAACAGATGACTGTGTATATGGTGAGAACAAAAGCACAAAAACTTAGACGTATATGTGTGTTATATAGAAAAAGGAGAATATAGAAAAACAAGTGGTAGTGGATGAATCGTTGCAATAGATATAATGTTTCTTTCCAATGATGCAAATGAGTTATTACAGTTAAAGGCCTAATGACCTTACAGAGTATGGATATGAAACGACCAATAACACATATTACAGATAATGAGTAATTTTCTCATTATCTGTAGTATGGTCTGTAATATGTTATCTGTAATATGTTTAAGAAATTTTTAAAAAATACCTTAAAATGTCTGATTTACCGTAACTGTGAAAACTGCATTCAAATTTAAGGTTAGGTTATTTTAATATGGCGCAAGTACACAAGGACTACATGCCTAAGGACAGGGATACCTTTGTGGAGAACTTTCTAAGGGAAACTAGCTCATATTCATGTTACACATGGAGAAAAACAACCATGCAGCTAGATCATTTGAGTGTGTTCAAATCTGGGTTGAACTACCAGTGTTCAGTGGTCATAACTTCTCAGTGACTGGTGGGACCCATATTTAATGTGTATTAACAATATTTTCCTGCAATGGAAATGGTTCACAATAGGCAATTGGTAAAACTGAGGAGTCCTGTTAGTTCAACCCAGTTTCAAATCCCAGTAAATGGATTGATTGTATGAGAGTTTTGTGGTTTTTTCCATGTGTAACATGGAAGCGAGGAACTTATCTTATAAAATGTATTCCACAAAGGCATTCTTCCTCTTAGTCAAATAGTTGTTTAGTCCTTTGTTATAATTTAAATAATGCAGTGTTAATTTGTAAGTATAATTATGATACAAACAGAACTATATTCAATAATTTAAAAACTTAAAACTAATTTTAGAAAAAAGAATAACTGGTTTTATAGCATGTACGAATTGCGTTAATAGCAAAGTACAGAATAATTTCTTTAAAATACGAGGTATCATATTTCCCTTCAGAGTTTATACTCTATAAATACTAATGTAATAGTAATATTAAATACAGCAAAAGTTACTTAGCAGTACATAACAAATCTTTCCAAGTTTACTCTACGTTATGAACTATCAAACAGAAGTATTTACAGAGAATAGCATAGTGCATTCATGCATAGTGCAACAAATTTTGAAGAGACTGATTGCATGTATGATGCAAACTGTTTTGTTATATTATTTGATACAGGCTAGCCAAAACTAGATCACAAAAGGAGATCTGTTTGGCATGAACAAAATTTGAAGAAATTTTTTATATACCACAAGTCACGTTTTTTAAAAATTTGTGATAGTTTACTATAAATTTTTAAAACCCTAGTCCGACCTTGGCACCAAATTAGCACCATTGCTGTAGAAGTACATGCCGGTCATCTTTCAAAGTATATGCCAGTTACCTCATTGTAGTTGCGATGCATGTGTTGCTGTTAGTGATAGTTTATTTGAACAGTTCTTATAAATGTTAAACATTATTCCTTATAAATATTCATTATTAAAATCATATTTTGTTCTCCACACTTTTATTTATTGAGTATTTAAATTTTGAAACAGTTATGGATTTATTTTGTGTTTTGTAGCTTTGAAAAATTAAAAAAAAAGATAAGAAAATGTATTGTTGCTGAAAATTCTGAAATAGCAAATTATATTATTGATTGGTTTGTTGATTAGTCTATTAAGATATAATTTATGTCCTTTAAAACAATTCTTTTCCTGCATGCTTATGTATTTTTAGCAATATACCATTGCAAGTATCTTACTAATAATCTTTTTAACTAATGAAACTAATTCCACGTACGCATACCTGAGAATTAAAATAATACTTTAATACTAAATTAAGTTCAGTGACAGAAATATAGGTAGTAAAGATGAATGCTGAAAACAAAGAAAGTAAGTTGAATGGTTGATATATGTAGAAAAAAAACGCATTCCTAGCACTGCTACCTATTATTTCCCAATTTGGCAGAATCTGCATTTAGTTTGTCTTTCATAAAGAAGTAGCCTATACAATTGATATTCATTTTTTTTTGAATATTCAGAAATGCAGTGGTTCATAAAATTATAGCAGAGGCAACACCGCAGAACAAAAGTGTGTTGAGTGCTACATATAAAATCTGATATTTATTATTTTTTCTTCAGTTTCACTTGTAATGCATGATAAAAGTACACAAACATTTTAAAAACATACTTATTGGAGAAAAAATGAGCATAAACTTTTTAATAGGAACATTGTGCAGAATTTTTTTTAACACATGTGAGCTCCTTGTTTGAAAAATATGATAATGATAGAAATAGTATTACAAGATATGTGCCTGAAATTTTGCTCATTTTATATTTTAATTGCATCATATAAAATTTTTACTCAAATGCACCTAATTTCAGCTTGCAATAAAAAAACTGTCATTTTTTTTTTTTTTTTTTTTTTTTTTTTTTTTTTTTGTAATTTCTGATTTATGTATCTGTTGGATATGCGAAGTCAGAGAATAGAAGTCTACTTTTTTATTAACTTTATTGAATTGGCAAGGGAATTATTTAAAATTAGGTAAAAAAAATTGGAGCCTAGATTTCGGATAAAACTAAATTGATTTTGAAAGCGCGGAAACACAAATCCCAGTTTGCCTGGAGCAAAGAAATTCAGTTTCTAGCTGTGTTGATATAATTATAAACTGTTATATGACAGTTGAATATTTATCCACAAGTATCAATGGTGGCATGACAAATATCTGTTATTATGCAAGCATCATCAATCCAATAAAACACACAGATGTTTTAGTAGCAACTATATAAACTTTATTCGCGTTCGGGGATTTAGCGCTGACCCTAAAATTCGCGTAGTGGATGTGACGTCACTCTTTCAGATTCTCAGTTTCTAGACGCCTGTCTACATCAAAGGGAACTTTTTTTTATTTTCTTTTTTCTTATTGCCAATCTGAAAAACTAAACTTCGCAACAACAAAGATAACGTAACAAAAGACTACGCCCACAATCTGATGTCACCGAAAACTTTAATTTAATTGGCTACTTACATAAGGGTACAGCTAAGGGTAGCTAAGGGTCGAGATTCCGAGTATGGACGCGGACGAGGACGGTCGCTCGCTTCGCGAGCTTCCGCCGACACAGCCTTCAACTATGGAATTTTGTGATTCTTCACAGCAAAATGTGCAAAATGCCAAATTGGATACTTCGCCTGTGCAATTGTGTACTACAGTGAGCAATTTGCAACCAGAGCAAATCACCCCTGCACCGGATGATGAACGGGGAAGACTTGTCAACCAGTTTTACGAACTCAAACATCAGTTCGAATCCATTCAGAAGCAGAAAAACTTCATGAGACGAACACCGACTCCTGTGGATACGGCCAGCTACAATCAGCTTGACAATGCTGGTAAAGTACTTTTTCATAAGATCAACGAGATAGCGAACGTGTTAGAAGTTCCTATCTTTCACTTGCCTCCGACCAGAGATGAATTTCAAAAAATCATCGAGACTGAGCGGTTAGCCAAAATGGCCGCTACAGCCGTTGAAAATCCTCTCCCTCCCCAAACGGAGGCGAAAACGACCCACGAGATCCGAGGAAAACTGTTTTGCCCGTAAGCGCAAGATGCAAACGGTGGACTCTGAGGGGTTTATTACTCCCGCCACTAGAAAAATGGGAAAAACCTCCCATAATTAATTTAACTTTGGATAATAACAGTAACCAAAATTCAAATACTTCTATTTCAAATTCTCACTTAGTACTAATATTGCTAGAAAAAACAGTAAAAACAAGTATGAAGCTATTAAAGAATGGTTCATCAACGGCGGTGACCCCGTCAAGGAGCAAACCTCCGAGAGAAGTTCCGAGGGAGAAACCAGTTCCGAGCAGGCACGGAGCGTTCCCCCCCCCTCCACCACAGCCTCAAAATCAAATCTCGGCTATTCATATGAGGAGTAGCAAGAACTGGAAGACCCAGGTGTCTTTCTTAAGGGAAATTGCCCCAAACCTTAAGAGTACCCTCACTGAACCATATTTTAAAATTTTTGTACAGACTGAACTGGAGTTCAGGGAGGTCATACGTTGGATGAAGCAAGCCGGCATCCAATTCAAAACTTTTGATCTTAAACAGGACCGGCCAGTCAAAATTGTAGTCAGAGGCCTCCCTGTGGAAACTGATGTCGAGGACGTCAAAGAGGAAATCGAGTCATTGGGATTTAAAGTGCATCGCTGCGTTAGGCTTTACCAGCCCGGCTCCAGACATCCTATGCAACTTGTTTATGTACAAGTCATCCCACACCCTTTCCTCGACCAACTGTTTGCCGTCACTGACATGTGGGGCACAGAGGTCAGCATTGAGCGTTATCGCGGCCGAAAGGGCCCTACTCAATGCTTTAGGTGCCAGGGATTTTTCCATTCTTCGGAACTCTGCACTTTGCCAATCCGTTGTGTGAGATGCTCTGGAGCCCACTGGGCACGTGAGTGCACCAAGGGGCTTGATGTACCTGCAACTTGCTGCAACTGTGGTGGAAGTCATCCAGCCTAATATAAATCTTGTCCTCGACACCCATCTAATAAGCGGTCTCGTGGAAAGAAAACCACGCTTAAAAATAGGGCAGCTGCTCAGACAGCCCCCCCCTCAGGGTTCTTCTAAGCCCCAAGCACAAGCTACTAAAGCACGTCCCATGCCTGCTCCCCCTAACGACGTCAACTCACCGTCGTATGCAACGGCGGTGAAGAACGACACCGGGCACGGATTCAGAGCTCAGAATCCAAGACTGCCGGCCGCAGAAAAACCTGTAGTCCCAGCAGTATTAACCTCTGCAGAGTGTGCAAATGATTCCGAAGATGTCTTCGCATCCACACTAAAATGTTTGATTGAAATCTCCCGTGACCCTACGGTAGACAAGCATATTCTGCTCCAAGCCTTCAAAAGAGCTATGCCAAAGTTTAGGCAGGAAGACGCTCTGATGAGGGCCTTTTACTTACATGAAAGCTATATCGAGCTTTCAAATTAATTTCGACCTTCATTAGACCCATGTCTTCTGTTTTTTCAGTCAGGAATCTTTTTAAACGGCCTAACATTCAATTGTGTCAGAAAAAGTTCATTTACCAACTCTGAACTAACCATTGGCTCCTGGAATGCCAATGGACTTCAAAACAAGATCCATGAAGTAAGAGACTTTGTGGTAGAACACGATCTTGACGTGTTTTTAGTCCAAGAGACTCATCTAAACTCAGGGAATACCCCCAAAATTGGGAATTATGACATTTACTCGACGGATAGGGTGTCACAAGTCAGAAATCCGAGTGGTGGCACTTGTATTTATGTGAAACATTCGATCAAACATCACATAATACCGTCCCCTGATTTAAATATTTTGAAGCGACTATTATCCAAATTTTCCTTCAAAATTCTCCCCCACTTACAATTGTTTCAGCTTACTTACCTCCACAATCAACTGCACGTGGAAGGCCTTCTTTCCCTGTCAGTGATTTTGACAAACTTTTTAATATGTCAAATCACCTGACCATTGCTGGCGATCTAAATTCACGTCATACCGCATGGTTTTGTTCTAACAGGAACAGGTATAGCATTAGTCTAAACTCATGGTGCCAGAGTAATCATGTACAGATCATAGCTCCTACCCTCCCGACTTACTACCCCGTAAGAGGGTCCCCTGCAGTACTCGATCTGGCTGCTTTCTATAATATTTTCTTTAGGCATGAAATTGAAGTGATACAAGATTTAGAATCTGATCACTACCCTATTTTGATAACCTTAGATGTTCAAAATCGTTTCTCAAAATTACAGGAGCGAGTCTCAACAAACTGGGACGATTTTCGATTTACTTTGGAAAACACAGCACTCCCTCCCATACAAATTTCCAGCAATGCGGACTTTGACAGGGAGATTAAAAATTTATAGTCCTTACTTAAAGAAGCGAGAGCTGCGGCTTCAAAACCTATTCAGCACCCTGGTGCTAGACTCCCACCTGAGACTAAATTCAAAATCAAGCAGCGGAACTACTTGCGAAGAATCTGGCAAAGGTCGCGCGATCTCAGTATCCGCGTCCAATTTCGCAAGTTACGAAACGAGATAAGGACTGAAACCCGCTTATTAAAACAAGCGGAGTGGAAAAATTATATTGAGTCCCTAACGACTGAAAACAAATCGATTTGGCGTGCAGCCGCCAGATTACGCAAACATTACAAGCTCATTCCGCCCCTTGAAACGGCCGATGGCGCACAGATGGCGTACACAGACTCAGAAAAGGCCGAAGCTATTGCTGACAGCCTTGCTACTCAATTCACACCAAACAACGACTCCTACTGTAACCACCCAGTTACACAGGGGCGCATCCATTCACGGGTTGAAGACTTTCTATCACAACCTTTCACGCCTGACCTCAGGGAAACTGATCCAACTGAAGTCATGGTTTACATTGATAAAATTAAACCTGACAAGGCCCCTGGCATAGATTCAATTTCGAATCGCATGATCAAAAACTTCCCCGTAATGTTTATTGTCTGGATTACGGTCCTTATTAATTTAATGCTCAGGAGAAGCTATTTTCCCGACTGTTGGAAAACTGCAGCAGTCGTGCCCATTCCAAAACCGGGACAAAATTTAAACTTACACGTCAATTACAGACTAATTAGTCTGCTCTCGTCTCTCTCAAAAACCTACGAGTATGTCTTGCTTAATCGCCTGAATGAATTCTGTCGAGATCAAAATTTGATCATCCCGGAACAATTCGGCTTCCGACCTAAATACTCCACTGTACACCAGTTATTACGTGTAGTGGAATTCATTCATGAAGGCTTTCGCAAGCGAGAGAAAACTGGTATCGTCTATCTTGACGTAGCCAAAGTCTTTGATAGGGTTTGGCATGACGGACTTATCTACAAGCTCATGCGGCTTGGTTTCTCGGCTCATTTCATTAAAATTATTAACTCGTACTTGACCGGACGAAGTTTCCATGTGCGAGTTAACCACGAATTCTCCACTCCCCGCCCAATCTATGCCGGCTGTCCGCAGGGCAGTCTCGTCGGGCCCTCAGTTTTCAACCTCTATGTAAATGACATTCCTCAGGTCCCTAGTATCGATCTTGCTTTATATGCGGACGATACAGCCATCATCGCACAACATTCCATCGCACAACCATCCAATCACGGTAATCTCTACATTACAGATTTACCTTTCAGCCTTAGAACCCTGGCTCGGTTTGTATAAAATCAAAATCAGTGTCGCAAAATGTGCTGCTACTCTGTTCATCCGAAGAAATATTCCCCGTTTAGATAACTTAATTCTCTTCGGTGAACCTATTCCCTGGGTTTCTTCATATAAATATCTTGGTGTATTACTTGGTTCAAAATTAACTTGCCAACCTCACATTCAAAAAATCATTGCGAAAGCGACGGCTGTCAAATCCAATCTGCGCTCCTTCTTCGCTTTAAATAGCGACCTGTCAATTTATTTATTTTGCTCTACAAGTCTATCATAAGGCCTGTTCTGACTTATGCATGCCCCGTTTGGGGCCAATCAACACTGACTAACAGAAAACATGTCCAAACTTTTCAATCTAAATTGCTTCGGCAAATAGTCAAAGCTCCGTGGTATATAAGGAACGAAGAGATTCATAATGATCTCAAAATTATGCCCATTAATCGCTTTATACAGCGACTTTCGGAAAACTTTTTCAAAAATATTCAACATGTTGCAAATCCTGTGCTGCATATGCTACATGTATATGATCCTGCAGTCGCTTCATCTAGGAAGAGACCGAGATCGGTTCTCAACCCGGACTATGCTGCAAACCCATTTAAACAGGCAAGGTATGCTCACACTGACATGCATGTGAATAATTACTTCTCGTTCCTTCCCCTTCCCGCCTCTCGAGTCTTGAATGCTAAATTCATTGACCGGAGGAACCCCTCCTGCTTCTTTAAGAAGAAGCTTTACAGTCGCAGGCGACTGAACTTAATTTTTAAATCTAAAGTCAATTGACTATTTGTCTACGTCAAAATAGCTCTTTCAACCCTTCTAAAGGGGCCTTTTACTTGCTTTTAGCACCCCCTTAAGAGGTGTCAATCATTTGGCCCTAAAGACCGCATTGAATAGCGGACGGAAACGAAACTGCTCCCTCCGTCAGCTAACCAACAGACACAGGAACTTTTTCGACGCGTAAGCGCGTGTCCCCCTGCCTTCTCCTCCGCGAAATTGACGTTCGCAAAGAAAGATTCAAGTATCAAGGAAACATCTGCTTTCATTTTCTAGTCTTTAGCAAAAATTTTGTCTAAGATGACTGCCCCTATCTAATTTATTCTGGCTCTTATTTTGGCGCAAAATTAGACCTTCTGAGTTTTTATATTTGTTTTCAGTGTGAAGGCACTTATTCTTAAAAGCTTTTTCGACTTAACAAAATTTTTACCGTATTAGAAAATTCCCTCTTTTGATGATGACATTTTTATTCTTCAGATGATGTGGAGGTAAAGGCGTTTATGCCTAAGAACTCCGTAACACGAACTTCCTTGATCCTTGATAAGGGTAGAGCTACTAGAGATACCCTACCTTTGTAGTAGCCAAGTTTAGTTAAGACTACTATAAAGGGTGCGGTATCTCTAGTAGCTCAAGGTATAGCCGTCGTCACCAGCGGTTGGTGTTGTTCAACGAGATATATAGGCCGATGCTATTCGCACCACCGGTGCGATTAGCCGCTCAAGCTATTCGCACCTACATTAACCACGCATGCGCATTGAGTTGTAAAAGGCGGGTTTCTACCTTGACGTAGTTTATCATTTTTTAAGCGTTGGCGACTTTCAAAAGTTTAGAAAGGAAAATGGGCTCCTTTTCTTATAAAATATTTTAAACACATTTCCTTTTATTAATTATCTTTTAATTTCTTATAAAATGTTATAAACACATTTCCTTTTATTAAAGTAAAATTAGGCTTCTTATAAAATGTTATAAACACATTTCCTTTTATTAAAGTAAAATTCCTTTTATTAAAATAAAAAAGGCAGATTTTTATGTTCGCAATGTTTATCCTTTTCCTGAATGGTTTGAATAGTTTAAATGACTGATTTAAAGGGGGGGGGCAAAATCGTGTTGACATTTTTTATACTTCTTAGAATACATTTAGCTTTAAAGATGTGTTTTCCTCAATCAAGCCTTTAATTCATTCCTCTTTGCAAAATTTCGTCTGCTAAAAGATACTAAAAATTAGACAGTGGATTTCTGTGTAGAAAATTTAGACATGAAATAAGTTAAAAGCGATTATATGAAATATAAAATGAATTATTCTCTATGCTTGCTTATTTTTTTTATGGAAATACTTGGCATTTTCAGGACACAAAAAGTACTTCAAAGAACTTTGAAATATTAGTACAAACACATTAATCAATTAAATTGAAATAAATAATGAGATGTAATTTAAAACACAGAAATAATTTAATGTAAGAGATTTAGATTTAAAAATTTGCACACACAAATGATTTATCAGATTTTGTAAGGCTTTATTTCATAAATAACTTTGATTTTGAAATATGGCATTTGAACCTATAAACCTGTGTGGATACTGAAAAAGTGATGAATATATAAGAATATTATCATTTTCAGTAAGTTTTCTTATTGAATAATAAATTATGACAGTCATATGCCATAAGAATAGGGTCTAAGTTTGCATAAAAATTCCTCTGTTAAATAAAAGAATTTAAGTAATTTCTGTAGCCTTTTTGTCAATACACTAAAGATTTTTTAACTAATTACTTGTCCTCGCTTGCAATCAGAACCATCATTTAATCCCTATTTTATCTAATCATTTCCTGAACATGTATATAGATTGACTTCGTCTTTGTAACTGATAATTATTACTTGCAAATTATTCTCTTGCTGGTGAACTACTAACAAACCTTTCTATTGCTGAGTTTTAGGGTTAACAACCTTCGCTCTCACTACCGCCTGCCTTACGGAAATCGGCGAAAATGCTGGTACCTGGGCTGCTTGTGCGCATGCGCGAAAGTAGGTGGTGTGAATAGCCTGTTAGCTATTCGCACCGTCGGTGCGATTAGCCACTGCGAGATATATACTGTTATATGAAGTCGTTGGTGTTGTTTCGGTGGTGATGGTGCAGCGTGGGTTCTAACTTGTATTATAAGTAGCGGAGAATGCTACATCCCAATAACAACAAAGTTACGATACATTCTACAACTTTCGATAACAAGCCGCTCGCGTATTTTTACTTCCTCCCTAGGAAACGCAACCCGCGACTAAATTTGGCGATTTATCAGGTATTGGTGAAATAGTGAAATTAAGCGGCCAAATATTTCAGTTAATTTCCGGCGTAAATTTAATGAAATTTTTTTCATTAAATTTATCAATATTCATTATTTTTCACTCAAGGGGTAGGAAATGGGAATGGATGAATATTTTTGCTTGAAGTAATGAGTAAATAAATATTTATCCAATGTTTCATATCAAAATTTTCAAAATATTCGCACATTGCAGATAAAATGCAGGTTAGGAATTCTTTAAAATCCCTAATCGAGAATTAACTCTGAAAGTACAGAACATGTTTGAGGATTTACTTGATTTGCTTTAGAAAAGACAAGAGCTGTAGTGTTTCTTAACCTGTAAATTACCCATCTACCAAAAATTCACACTTATCTGTAAAAGATAATTCTGAAGACATTAAATTTGTTTTGAAAGTAATATATTAATCTCTCTTCGTTTGAAAAAAATATCATAAATTACAATTTTTTTTAACAACGTGAAACATTTAAGCGTATATTTGAGTAATGCGCAATAATTTGTACATTATTTAAACGGAATTGAATTGAATTATTATATTGTAGGGATTATATTTATTTTAACTAACATTTATTTTAAGTTTAAACTATCTTTCCTGTCAAGCCTTACTTTCCCCTGGAATTGCCAATGCCAGAGTATGTAAATTTTAGTAGAACGCGCAAGGATTCAAATTGTCAGCGGAAGTATCTGAGTTAAATAGAAGGGAAACGAGTTCGAAAGTGTGCTTTCTTGCTTCACGAGCGTGGAGGTGGCTAGTTAGAAATTGAAGAACCACGCGTTTCGGCCTGTGTGTTTGCCTCGGCACATTGTTAATCTTTCAACGTAATATTCAGAGTTTGCTGAATTATGAGCGGTATTTTAGAACGCGGTGAGGTTAGTTACGTTTAGAGAGCCTCGTAGTTAGTCACTTGTTACTATTCTTTTCTTAGTTTTTTTATTTTTATTTTACCGCCGGGTCGGCGTAGTTTGTGAGCGTCAAGAGCACGCATTTGTAATTTCTAAAGGTGAATAAAAAGGGATTTAAACCCTTCTCAAGACTTTGGTCTACTTTCCAGTTCTTAGCAATCACCACTATTGTTGCGTGCAGGTTGGAAGCGCGCAACGTTACATTGGCGCCTGAACACTTGTCAAACTGAAATGGCCGAAAATTGGATGGAAGTTGCTGGACAACAACAAGAAATGGCAAACCAATTGGAAGCATTTGGATACCAGGTCCAGACGATGAGAGCGTCAATTAAGCCAAACGTCAATTTCGACGGAAAAAATTCGGTGGCGATATTTCTAGAAGGCCTAGACAATCACTTCCAGCTCTACCCTGTGCCTGAAAGACAAAAATTTGCCATCGCCACATCTGCACTAAGAGGACAGACCGCGCTATGGTGGAAGAATATAGGCAAATTTTTATTAGGGGAATTCGAAGGCCAGACATATACATTCCCACATAGCACAAAAACATCCTTGGGATATCCCAAGGATGTTGCTCGCGGCATATGCGCACATCCTCAGGACATCCCGGAATATCCCACGAACCTCCTAAACACCTCCTCCCGAGTGCTTAATGTCACATCCCGGGATATCCTCAGGACATCCTAACCAAGTCCCATCGACAGCGTGCGGGATGTTATTAGGATATGAACTCCTACTTACTACATCCCGGGATATCCCACAAACCTCCTAAGCACATCCCATTATATCCTAAAAACATCCTATCTATGTCCCATCGACAGCATATGGGATGTTATTAGGATTTAAAGTCCTACTTACTACATCCTCAGGACATCCCGTAATATCCCAATTTCCTCCTAAACTCATCCTCCTGAGCGCTTAATGTCACATCCCAGTATATCCTTAGGACATCATATCTACGTCCCACCGGCAGCGTATGGGATGTTATCAGGCTTTGAAACACTAGTTACAATATCCCTTTAACCTCTTAAATACATATTCTCAACTGCTTAGTGTCACATCCCAGTATATATACAGAGGAAAATTCCAGTGAAAGTAGTATGTGAAGGTGTGATGATCTAAAACCTACTTTTTTTTTACACAGATAGTCTCAAATCGTTCTCCTATGGTTACTATGGAAAAATCAGAAATGTTGAAAATATTTATACAACTTATTTTGTTTTTAAATCTGAATTTGTGAATATATTAAAACTGAGCAAGGAAATTAAAATGAATTATTAATACAAAATATTAAAACTGAAAATTTTGCTTTTATTTTTAAGATATTAAAAATCTTTTGATCATTTTTAAACATCCAATAGCCCCCAAATTGAATTATTCATAATTAAATTATTTTACAAAATCAGTTTCTAATTTCAGTTAATTTGTATTAAAAATTGAATAATAAAATTACCCATTTAATAATCTTTACATAAATGAATCATCTTTCTTTAAAACATGTAAGGAATTTATAGTGTTTTGATGACACTGTTGGGAAATTGTTAAAAGGAATAAATTGTATTTTTAAAACTAAATCAATTCCTAGCCTCAGAATAAATAAATATGTTTTCGTAACATTAGAACGCTGCAGGCTTTTTTATGTATTTAATATTTAGTTGTAAAAATTTGACATTATGTTAACAATTCTTTATATCATTCAAAAGGTAACTCAAGAAGCTCTTCTAAAATTCTATCTTTCTGCTCACACAATTAAAAAAAAAATCTGAAAGACCTCAGATTTTAGCAGTCACTCAAAGAGGCTAAAAGTTTATGAATGCATAGATTATCAATACAGATGAGGCAGTGGAAATAGCAAAACATTTTATAAGATACTGACACCAGAAAGTTATATATCTTCTATATATTTGAAAAGTGAAGAAATATATCATGTAATTATGTAGAAATATTAAAATGTTTTCAATTAGATATATCATGAATTAAATGCATTTTAAATCAATCAGATTAAAAATTAAAAAAAGCATTGTTAAGAACTGTGTGTAATGCTTTTAATTAGGTTGGCTTGTTAGTCAATAATATATTAGATTTTAAAGGTAAATATGTTAAATTTTGCCAAATGGCAAGACTTGAATGAAAAGCGAAACAAGTTTACGACTGACGATATGAAGTCACATTTCAAAACTAATAGCCCTTTTAGATTAAAAAAAAAAAAAAAAAAAAGTTCTGAAAATAATTTGCGATGGTTCATTAGTATTATTTTACGCAAAATTCAATAAAATGAAATTTACCCGTTGAAATCAGCACCAAATTAAACTTTGTAAATTCTAGCGCATGTTAAAGGTTGTCTCATCCAGAATTTTATTACATTCATTTCAGAGCAAAATAAAACAGTAATTGCCATTTATATGACAATCAATATCAAAAATTTAAATCTGCATTTTACACAACATAGAAAAACTTCAAAAGATTTACTGTTTACCATGCAATTAAGGCATTTTATTCTGCTATAAACTTTACCAATTATTAATTCCATTAAGTATATTCTGTTTACTCTTTCTGCTCAATATATGCAATGTAAAATTTTCCATAAATTTATTAATTCATTTTATTTTGAGGTGAGCTTTCATTCAACTCTCAATGTCAACGAGAATGTTTAATTCATTTTTTATTCGGTCTCAAAAGAGAAATCAAAATACGTGGATTTATGTACGTGGATTTATGAATCAAAATACATGAAAAATCACAGTGAGAAAAACACTGCTATTTTAAACTGTGATTATATATAACAAATGCAGTGAATTATAGTTAAAAAATAGTGAAAATATTTATATTTCTGAACTATTTCATATATAACATTTTCAGTTTCGCATATGTGGCAATTTAAGAACTTTTTTACGTATACCAATTTTTTGAAATATCTGCAAATTTTCGTATCTTCAAGGAAAGCTTATTCTTTTACCTTTAGTATATAAGTAATGGTAATTTACCAGATAAAATTATTTAATGGGGAATACAGAAAAATATCTAACCACTTACCTTTGTGACTTCATCTGCAAAGAGACTAAAAAAGTAGTTCAGCTAAATCTGCTATAATAAATATTTATAATAATGCTAAATTATGCAATATCTATTAATATGACAAATTTTTGTAAAGCTATTTATTTGGATGAAAAATAAACACATTCAGAAATTTATGGCACTATATTATGATTAACAGAGGAAAAACACTTTTCAAAATTCAAAATAGTTTTATTAATCCAATTTATCACATTTTATTTGAATTCATGAAAAACAATCTTATATCCATGTATTCTTATGTACGAGGGCTATCCAGAAAGTAGATTACGTTTTGGAATAAAAAAATAAACAAAGTATAGGAAACAAATTTTATTATATACAGATGAAAGCCACACTCAAATACTACTTTTCTACATAGTCACCATACAAATTAAGGCATTTATCGTAGCGATGTACGAGCTTGGAAATTCCTTCGTCAAAAAATTCGGCCGCCTGCGCCTTCAACCACTTCGTTACCTCTTCTTGCAGCTGTGCGTCGTCATCAAAACGCTGCATAGCCAGCCACTTCTTCATTGCTGGGAATAGGTGGAAGTCGCTCGGTGCCAGGTCGGGACTGTACGGCGGATGAGGAAACAACTCCCACTTAAAAGATTCAAGAACTTTACGAGTGACATTTGCCGTGTGGGGCCGGGCGTTGTCGTGAATCAACAAGATCTTAGAGCTCAACATTCCTCTGCGCTTGTTTTGAATTGCTCTTCTGAGTTTTTGGAGAGTTTGGCAATACCTTTGAGAGTTTATTGTAGTGCCTCTTTCCAGGAAGTCCACCAAAATTACACCTTTTCTGTCCCAAAAAACAGTCGCCATCATCTTCCTTGCCGACATTGTTTGCATGCATTTCTTGGGTTTTTGGGGAGAACTTGTGTGCCCCCACTGCATTGATTGCAATTTCGTTTCACAGTTCACATGTTTCACCCATGTTTCGTCACCAGTAACGATGCGATCGAGTAAAGAGTCACCATCCTTATGGTAAGCGTCCAAAAAGTTCAACGCTGCAGCCATTCGCTGATTTTTGTGGTCCTCTGTCAAGATTTTTGGAATCCATCTTGCACAAAACTTGTGGTAACCAAGCTTTTCGCTGATGATTTCGTGCAACAAACTTCACGAAATTTGTGGAAAACTCAAAGAAAGTTCCGTTATTGTGAAATTTCGATTTTCACGGACTTTAGCATCGACTTTTTCGAGAAGTTCGGCGGTCACTATGCTGGGTCTCCCACTTCGATCTTCGTCGTGAACATTGGTTCGGCCATTTTGAAATCTTATGACCCACTGACGCACTCCACCTTCAGTGATAATGTTGTCCCCATACACTTCACGAAGCTGCCGATAGATTTCTATCGGTTTACAGTTTTTTGCAGTCAGAAACCTTATTACTGAGCACACCTCACAGCTCGCGGGATTTTCAATTAACGCAGACATTTCAAACCGTCACAGTATCTGAACGGAGCACAGCACGAACCTCTCACTAGCACGGCTAGATGCAGACTGAGCTGCGCAACGCTCTGACCCCAAGATGGCCGCGCTAGCCCCGCCCCTAGCGGACACAGACGGAAACGTAATCTACTTCCTGGATGGCCCTCGTATATAAGAACTCTTGATAAATTGGATCTCTGTCATTGCCTTTCACAGCACCTAAAATAAGAAAACACTCACAATTACTATATGTGAATATAATTCATAATTAAATTTAAACAAATGACTATTAGAATGCAAATTAAAGGAAGCATTTAAAATATTTTAACATTTAGTACCTATAAACAGAGCAATTATTTGATTTTTCGATTATAGTAAAATAAACATGGGGGATGCCTTTTAAAATTTTTTATGTCAGAAAATAAACTCAAACCACCAGCTGAACATATGAGCAGTTTTATCAATCAGCCACTGGTAGGTAACCTGGATACTGAATCAACATATAAAGTTGCGAAGATAAAGAGAGAAACAAAATTATGATAATCACATCTTACCTATTCATAAAACTATTTTAAATTTAATGTGTAGGCAAGTCCAAAAAGAGTGAGAATGAATTTATTTTGCAACACAAAGTAAAGTCTTGCAGGAGCAAAAAAAACTTGTCTCATGAGATTGGCAAGTAAAAAATAATTAACTGCATCTGGTAACATTTATCTGACAACACATAAGTAATTGTTAGCTACGTGCAGAAAATAAAATCTGATCGGGGGTGTAGCTAGAGGGGGGGGGAAGGGGGGCATCTGTCCCCGGGTGCAGAATCCAAGGGGCGCCAAACTGATGTTAAAACATTTTAGAATTAAATGTTTTCCATCCTTGGCTAGCAGTAGGGGGTGCGAAATCTTCAGTTGTCCCTGAGCGCTGAAAACCCTAGCTATGATTCTGAATCTGATCATGTTAATGCAATTTTAAACTTTTGAATTTAACCGCAGAAATTTACCAAAGAAGTACTTGTAACAGTAGTAAATGAAGATGTGGCTAATCTTTACTGTATGGTACACCTTGGTTTCTGTCTGAAAAAAAATCGCAAAGTGGTATTGGTTGTTTGTAAAATGTGGAAGCCCATTGCGTCAAATAAGTTTTTCGGTAACCCTAATGTTGATAATGTTGGCAAAAGTAGCCTTTGGGAAAAAAAAAAAAACTTTTTTTTTTGTCAATAAAAAGGAGTTATTTCTGCAAATATTGCCAATGTGCTGTGATAAATTTAGTTTTGGGCTACTTTTTTTAATAGTAAACCTTTTGTACGGTCTCAGGTTTTTGGTTCTTACCATTCTTTTCAATTGCTGTGTTTGGTTGCACGGAAGTGGTATGGTCTTGTATTTTGAACATACTATTTATTATTTTGGTGTGGGTACCATCGTTTGAGTATGTCTGAAGTGACTAAGAGACGAAAAATTTAATCGAATTGCTTACCTGGAAGATGGTGGTGGGAAGCCTAAACATATGGATGTGAAAAAAAAGGTATGTTAAAAAAAAATGATGTTTCATTTATTTTTTTGTCTCTGTGTGTTAATTTTTGTTAGAAGATTTGTTGTTTAATGTTTTTATGTTAGGAAATATGTATTTTTGGTAATTTATTCCTCTCTGTTTGTGTATTTTTGGTTGTCTGTGTGTTAAGACAGTGGCGAATTTTTTCTGGTAACTATGATATTTTTAACTTTCTGATTTTCTTAAAGTGAAAATAGATCAATGTGTACATGGACAAAGTTAAGGCAGTGCACAATGCCCAGTTTGTGCAGTTCTCTGTTTTAATAGGTCGATTTGTACATGGACACAGAGTTTGTGTATGTCTTTGACTTCTTATTTTGGTTTTGTGTAGCGGCCACCTTGAAATTGGTGCCGATCCTCTCAGGTGACGATCTTGATATAAAAAAAAGAAACGATTCACCAAGGGTTACAGTAGAGTAAATTTTTACCAAAGATGTTCTACCATAATCATCATTTCAGTGGTTTAAACACTAGTGGAGCAGTATGCAGAGATGAAGATTTGAGTTTTGTTTACACAGCATGATGGTTTAGGCACTCCAGCCATTACAGTGAACAAAATTATAATAAACATAGCCACAATAATTGTCTATAAATATTGATGTATAACACTGCATTAACTAATATATTTCTTATGCTAGTATATACAGAATCCTTAATCGAAGGGAAAATCAGAAGACTGTGCATGCATTTTTCTTTAACTGAAACATGGATTTGATCATACAAATCTCAGTCTTACGGGACATGCCACACTATGCAGATAGACAGTAAAAAGTGCTTGTGTTGTTTTTATTTGTTAGAGGTATGAAATAAATATACTTCTAGATTTTAATTTTTTCTTTTCTTGTTTTACATTTGGATTACCTATCAAAAAGTAAGGAATTCTGATATTATTACAATATCGGAGTTAAAATAACAATTATTGGACATGTTAAAGTAATGAAAATTTTAAATTAGGTTAAAAAGTAACCCTTAATGTGGCATATTTTTGAATTAAACTCTATCGACATTAAAAACAACAAAACGTCCCTCTTTATTAAGGACTTTAATTAACTAATTTTAAATACAGAGCTATGAATGAATTTTTTCCCTTGCATGTTATAATAACTGAAACAAAATTACTCTGATACAGTCAAAATTCCTAAATGCAAGTACATAAAATTTACTTTAGCAATTTAAAGAGATGAGACACACTGAACAAATGAATAAATTTCTATCAAAGAATAATTTATTAAATTTGGCCCGTTCCATAGCAAACTTTAACCATTAGATTACATTATTACACCATGTTATCAGTTTGAAAAGCAAGTCATATGCCAGATCTTGGATGTAAAAGAAATGCACAAAATACAGTCAAAAGTCGTTAATTCGGACACCCATAATCCGGAATGATCTATAATCCGGACCTCAAAGCTACAAACTTTCTGCGCATGCGTCGCTTTGACGCATGCGCGTAAGACCTTTACCGCTGCGAATTTGCGTGTGCGCGTGCGCAAAATACGTTTACGAATGCTCGTTTAATGTATAACGGACGGGATAAGCTAAGCTAAAATTATCTAATTATCTATTTCAGTTAATGTTGCAGATTGCGTTGTTCCTTAATCTTCGAATTGGATCCGGATTATTATTTTTTGCAGACTGTTAGAGCAATTTTATAAAAGTAAGCTTGAACTTTCGATTATGTCAAACAGAATTTCCGATATATATTTACTAATATGTAAAGGATATACAAAGCGAAAGTATCTTTCGGAGTCCATTAAACAAAAAGTGGAATTGCTGCAAAAAATCGATAAAGGCATATCCTTTGTTTATCTAAACTTTGTTTATCTTTAACGCCACGGCATGCAATGAACTGGAAGTTGATTTGTCAGCACTATCCTTATCTTAAGGGCAGATGTTTTTATTTTATTTGATTATTACTCAATGTAGTATTTCATCTCGATGTACTCCGTCTTTGATATGATTTAAATCAAATGCCTCGTCATTATAATTCGCTTCCGATAGCGAAGAAAGTGACAGAGGTTATTGAAAACGAAAAAATTTCGATTGACAAATTAGTCGGTATACTCGACACAACAATTATAGGACTTGAACAGCGGAACTTTGTAACTGAACAAGAAATTATGTCTGTTTATAGAATTAAAGTGAATGTATTATCACATAAAAAACGAAGCAGCTTAAACAACTTACATTGAAAGAAATGTTTAATAAAGTGAACAAATAAATATTAAGCTTTTTTTTGTAAATTTTGATACCCTTTAGATCATAATTGTTCTTTATTTCGTAAATTACGGTTTCATATTTTTAATTTTATAATTTCTGCATGCCATTTTACCAGATTTAAACTGATGATCTATAATCCGGAATCGCCGAAGTCCCGACGAGTCCGGATTAACGACTTTTGACTGTAATATACAGATTATTGAAAAATGATGTATACCAATGTTTATAGATATGATTAAATGTAACAGAAAATTTACTGTCACAACCACATTTTTAAGTGAAATGTATTATTTTAACATTTTACAATATTTAAGGTATGGCATTAAATGCAATTATGTACCTGGATGTAAGTTAGTAATTTAAAAAAAAAAATAATAATAATCAAAGAATGAATGTCATGAAAAATTTCAAAAACAAGCAGAATTTAATTTAGAAGACCTTTAGACACTTATGATAAATAAATTTGAGAATTCTTCACCCAAAATTAAATTATAATTAACTAAAACCAGTTTGACTGACCTTCTACAAAATCCTTCAGCTGCAATTTTTTCTAGCTTGAAAACCAAATTCTTCTCCACATAGTAATAACATCTTAACCAGTTGAAATTCCTGCAGAAAGTTTGATAACACAGTAATAGAATTAATAGAATAGAAAAATTAACACAAAAGTATAGAACATCATTTAAACTTAACATTATTACAAATTTTGGTGCTTTCTGACTATCTGCAAAGCTGTGAAAATTGGCAAAATGGTTAGTTTATGGTTCATATCTACTGCTCTGTTCACAAGTAGTAATTCAAATAAGCACTTTATAAGAAACAAGAAATTTTAGGATGCAAACACACAAAAATATATACATTGGGTCAATATTCACATATTTTTCATCCAATGGAATACTATTCAGAAATAAAGATTAAATATAAAGCATGTAAATACACGTGTGTGGTATGTATATTCATAGTTTGCTATTATCGTGTGCATACTCTTGCTGTTTTAGCATAAGTTGAAGCTGTGAGGGCAGATGATAAGAAAGTATCAGAATTTTTCATGTATAAGAAAAGATTGCCCTGACAATAGTATCTCAATTGTTTAGCACTGACATTTACATAGCGCATTAGAAATATATAGTAATATATGTATAATAAAAAGATAATTGCATATTATTAATTCATTTTTTTAAATGCCAAACTTTAACAATTCTTTCACATATACTTAAACAGAATTCTTTCACATGAACATCTAAAATCCATTCTTAACTAAAGAATAAATAATAAAACCATGTAAATTTCTTATCAAGCCCATCATTTCCGAAATGTCTACTTCTGAAAGTTCCCAGCATTTCTCAATATATTATTAAATTACTAAACTAAGCATCAATGATCGTCATGTTCGCTAATGTGGCAATATCTTTCACACTTCTTTGTTACCACAAGTAACAAGTAGGCTTCAATAAATCTTTAACTGTTACATGCTACTTTTGTCTAAAATTTGTACAAATAATAAAATTAAATGAGCTCTTTATAATATGCTCAAAGAAATAATTTTGTATGAAAATTTGTATGTTATACATTGGCCTGATTAATGATTCAGGAAATAATTCGGGTTTTCAAAGTGCTTCCAATAATTCAAATTTCAGCTTGTGTCAAAATAAAATCTATAACACAAATCTAAGCAAATTTCCTTATGAACAATGCATTTTAACATTATTCAATCACTGGCAATCACACAGTACTGATTGCTTCAATAAACATTACTGTAACTGTGTTATTTAAAAGACTGTAATGTTTTAATTATTTCCTTAATTAAAACATTACAGTCTTTTCCTCCTTCTAACACCAAAAGAAAACCCAGATAAGAAATATAAAAATATCAGTAAAAATAAATTATATTATTGAATGACACTTTACATTAATTACACTTATGCATATATTATTTTATTATAAATTATTTCAAAATCAAAGAAGAGAAGGGGGAGAAGCTTTAATATTGACATTTCTAAAATGATATAAACATTAATCATTTAGTACAGTTTGTTATTTCAGGCAAAAAGAATTCACTTTTCTGGATAGCATTTATATTTCCATCTCACTTTCAATGAAACATTAAGAGAAATGCATATAATTTAAACACCAGTTTATTTTATTTATCAGACAGATTATGTCAACTCAAAAAAACCTATCGGTAAAATTCGGTAGTAATAATTCTGAATGTTAGGCAACTTGCAAGATTCAACAAAAATTATCAATACTTTTATTATAATGACAATACTACAGTAACATGAACATAAAATTAAACTGCATATAACTATAAAATAAGCCAGCATATAATAATGGTGCATTGGTTTCTAAAACAATGGGCTCGATGAAAAAATACATGTATTATGGTAGCTATTCATATTCTTCAGCTTTACTAATATTCTCATGTTCACTTTACATAACTAAAGTATCTAAAATACAATAAAAATGCAAACAATATTTATGAGAAAATGTTAAAAGCAATCATAAGCATTTGATTGAATGACCATATTTTGCCTTCCTGCAAGTCGAATCTTAAAATGATATGCAGTTTGAAAAATGCTCAATCCTTTTATAAAATATTCAAAAAGGATTAAAAAAAGGTACTGTTCTGTTATCAGGACCGGGTTCAGAATTGTATTTATGTATGCTTGTATATTTGTATGTTTGTGTGTCTATATATACACATCTATGCACATACTTACGAACACAGGTTCATACATTTCCGATTCTGGTCCCAATAACAGAACAGTACCCCAAAAAAAAACTTGAATTACAAGCTAGATTAAGATAATGTTTCAACCATACATATTTTGGACAAAACAATGCAAACTCTTATTTTTATACAATTGTTCAAACTATTTAACATAAATGTATTGCTGCAATAAAATAATAAGCAATCTGATCACACATATTATTTTGAAACTGAATGCATAAACTAGACTAAAAAAAATTCAGTCATAAACATTTGGATAGCAGGGCAAATTAGATATTTGAAAAGACAGCCAGCCATTGAGATACACGTAATTCACGACAGAATGGTAACAATTCATAAAGCTGTGAAACATTTAATTGTCAAAATGACATAAATAACATAAATTCGAAAAGCAAAAAAAGTAAACATACAAGTATTGCAACTGAACTTACCTTTCATGCAACAAAAAATATCCATACAAGTTAACATCATGGCGCAGCCATTTTGGATTTCGTTTCAAATCAGACAGATGTTTATGGATTTGCGGAAGAATACGAGGAACTAGTAGTTTGCCGGATATAATGTGTAATGACGCGAAAGAATATAGTTCTGTAGAATTTCCTACATTATTCCGTAATAAACAGTACTATTTCCTAAATTTTTCTTTATCTAATTAATTAATTAATAGGGAAATAGTTAAGTAATGCCGAATTCATTTTTAATGAAATGTAAAATTTTGTATGTATGGGACGACCACCTTCCGTCCAATATTTCTGAGAATATAAACAAATTTTGGAATCTGAGAGTATCAGTAAATAAATATATAGAATATCGCCTCTCAAACGACCACTTCTGAAAGTGACCAATAGTTCTGAGATTATAAATAAATATTGATATTAAGCATTATTTCTATAAGACGACCATCTCTATATAAGACCAAAGTTTCTAGAATCTTGGATAGTCATCAGAGATGTATCTTTACTGCGAAATTATCGCACGACTTTAATTCAATATCAATAACAGATCGCGCGATTGAAAAACATTTTCTGTCCTGTAATTAGAGGAAAAATATTTTCCTTATGAGGTATGTATTTCTCCCGCTTGCCTAGCGTGCCTTTGTGGTGTAATAGTTCTGCACGCGGGGCCGGTATTTCAGAGGTCCGTGGTTCGATTCACGGCGAAGGCGGTTGCTAATTTTTCATCTCTACGGCTTCCTAAAAAAATCCTAATGTCTCTACAGTGGCGGCCGAACTAAAAAGGTGTTGGATGAGGTATATCCACACCCAGGATTTAGTAATTGGATCCCCTTAAAAAAAAGTCGGCCTTTAAAAAGAGAAGTAATATGAGGTATTTCTCCCGCTTTCCTAGCGTGTCTTCGGCCCACCAGCGGCCGAGCGGTAAAGTCGCTGAACGCTGGTAGTGCGATCCGAGGTTCGAATCCCGTGAACGGGCTGGCTGCATGGGTATTTTCGTGGTTTTCCCCACGTGTAACGTGTATACGAGCCAGTTTCCCTTAGAAAGTCCTCCACGAAGACATCTCTCTCCTTAGTAGTGGTTCTGCACACTGGGCCGGTATTCCAGAGGTCCGTCCTTCGATTCCCGGCGAAGGCAGTTGCTAATTTTTCATGTTTCCTGCTTCTAAAAAAATACTAATGTCTCTATACCCAAATTTAAAAAAAAATTCGTTTCCGTAATTAAATATATCTATATCTAATTTTACCTATATTTGTAGTAGGGTTTGTAATCTGTAAGTAATTATACATGTAATTTATACATTTTTTATATAAAAAAATATATGTTATTTAGAATTTTGCAAATATTCTAGAAAATGCTAATCCATTGAAAAAAATCTTTTCTATGACTAAATAAATTTTTAAAAACGTCAAAAAAAATAGCAGTTAAAATTAATAACAAAATAACAAGAATAAATCATCAATCATATGAATATTTTTGATGTACAGCATTTAGAAACAACTTAGTAAAATACATATGAAAAATAAAATAATGTACAAGTTTCAGATGTGCAATGTCAAAAAATTAAAACTGGTAAATTTGAGAACAAATATCCTCAAAATGTTTGACAACGAAAGTCCTCCGGACAATGCAGAATGAATGTCCTCAGGATGTGAAATTGGTGAACTCCTCAGGACATCTGAGAATCAACATCTTCAGGACATCCTGTCATATCCCGGGACATAGCGACTTAAATAAGACATCCTTAGGATGTTAAATTACGATCTCCTCAGGACATATGAGAATCAACATCCTTAGGACACCCTACGTATATCCCGGGATATTGCGACTTAAATAGGACATCCTGAGGATGTTTTGTGCTATGGGGGTTTGAATGAAAAAATCGTTATTAAAGGCCTTTCCCATAGTGAAAGATCGAGCAAGGCTAGAAGCCGAACTGTATAGTTTTTATCAACGGAATATAGAAGAGTTGACGGACTTTATTCTGCGAAAAATTAAGCTGACGGATATGCTGTATGGGAAGAAACCCGACGCGGAGATTATTGAAATAATCTTACCAAGATTGTTACCTGCTGTTCAAGACTACTTCGAAATTAGAAACCCAAGCACATTGCAGGAGCTCTTCGAATTGCCGGTCAAGATTCAAAATCGCAGAATAGCGGAAAAAGCTAGAGGGGCATCGTATTCTCAAAGTATCCGAAGGCAATCTTCAAATGAGCAGACCAGAAATGCAAACCGCTCTTATGGGGGAAAGAGCTATCAAGCTAACTCATCGAACCTCGAAGGTCAAGGCCCAAAAAGGAAATTTGAAAACAAACGTCCGCGTACCCAGAAGACAGAAGTTGAAAGGAAAGCTTTAAACGTGTAGAGGGCCCTGTGAAAGCGAGGGTCCAGACCCCGGAAGTTTTAAAAAAACCCTCAAAAAGACACTTAAATACGGTCATCGTAAGGAACTCGAAGTTACCAATTATACAAGTCCTGGTTGGCGATGTACCAGAAAAAGCCCTCATCGATACAGGAGCAGAAGGTAATTTTATGAGTGATATTTTTTTTAAGAAGAACTTTAATAGGTTTCGATTATTTAAAAATAAAAACACAGAAATCATAGCAGCGCAAGGACAAACTTGTCAATGTATCGGAAAACTATCTTTAAAAATACAGCTCCAAAATGAAAGCCTTAAAGTATTAATTTTTGTAGTAAAAAATTTGCAAAATCCACTTATTTTAGGTATGGAGTTTTTAAGGGCCGCGAAGGCCAAACTCAATTTTCAGGACAGTTCTATTGTGCTGGAGATGGATCGGAGGGTGGTGGAACCAGTGGAATAACCGCAAGTTGACCTTAGCCATTTGAATGACCATGAAAGTCAAGCCATCCAGCAAGTGGTGAGTACTTTTTCAAACTTGTTTTCAGAACGGCCTGGTAGCTGTCAAATAGTTACGCATGAGATACAGTTAACTGCCGACAAAACCTGTAGGACTAAACCTTATCGCTATGATAAACAGAAAGAGCTAATCATAGAAGAACATATTCAGGAAATGTTAAAGAACAAAATAATAACGCCCAGAAATAGTGAGTACGCGAGTCCAGTCGTACTATGTAGGAAAAAGAACGAGTTTCCTCCGTCGGATAAAAGGGCTTAGAGGTTTGCTATCTATTACAGAAAACTGAATAGTATTACTAAATTCCCAGTTTACCCTTTGCCGGTTATAGAGGAAATTATTAGAAAGATTAAATCTACTAGATACATGACTACTTTGGACTTAACGTCTGGCTACTATCAAATAGCTATGAGACCCGACGACATACATAAAACCGCGTTTATAACAAAATCGGGCACTTATGCATTTTTACGCATGCCCTTTGGGTTGTGTGGGGCCCCATCAACATTCCAGAGAGCTATGGACATTGTTCTAAAGCCTGTCCTAGGAAAATCGACTTTAACCTATCTAGATGATATAATTATAACGAGTAGTACGTTGGAACAACATATTAAAGATCTAGAAGAAGTTTTTAAATTATTAAAAGAGGCCGGTCTTACAATTAACGCCTCAAAATGCAGGTTCGCAACTATAGAACTTAAATATCTGGGTTATAAAATTTCGCAAAAGGGTATAGAAACTCAAGATTCAAAAATAAAAGCAATCAAGATTTTGCCACCTCCCAACACCGCTAAGAAACTTTCTTCTTTCCTTGGGTTATGTTCTTATTATCGGTCATTCATAAAAGATTTTGCTAATATTGTTGAAACCTTGTTAATAATTAAAAGAAAGAAAAGTAAATTCACGTGGACAGCAGAAGCAAATACCGCACTCGAAAGGTTAAAAGAAGTGCTTATCAATGCCCCTGTTTTGAAATTCCCGGAGGGGGACGAAAACCTGGAAATTGCAGAAGATGCGTCGGACTATGCTGTGGGTGCGGTTCTCATGCAAAATGGCCAACCTTTGGCATTTTTTAGTAAAACGTTGAATCATGCACAAAGGAATTATACACCTACAGAGAGAGAAACATTAGCCGTATTAATGGCTGTACACAAATTTCGAGTTTATTTCGGCAAAGCGCCAGTAACAGTCTTTTCGGATCATGCAGCTGTTGGTAGACTTTACTCGGGAAAAACCTAACACCCAGGTTAATAAGATGGGCTTTAAAACTCCAAGAATATAATCTAATAATCAAATATAAACCGGGTAAGGAAAACAATGTAGCTGACGCACTTTCTCGTATAAAACTGGACGATGAAGGCAACGAACTTAAATGCGCTGTGTTGACTTCAAAAATTTTAGATTCTAGAGATAGAATTATTGCCGAATTGAAAGCTGATCCTGAATTTGGAAGTATCTATGCATATTTGAAAGACCCCGAAAGCTTTGAGCACACAGATATCGATGCGATAAGAAATAGAGCAGAAAACTATGAAATAATAGATAATTTATTATTTTATACGAAAACAACAAACGAAAATCTCGAGTACAAACCAGTCATCCCAGCCTAGCTTCGATTAAGCATTTTGAAGGAATTACACGACGCGAAAACAGCGGGTCATTTAGGGGTCAGAAAGACTTTAAAAAGGGTACGCGAGGCGGTATATTTCCCGCAATTATACAAAATAGTAACTGCGTATGTCAGGTCCTGCAATCAATGTCAGTTAATAAATGATATTAATTACAGCCCGGCTGGGTACTTAAATAGCATTCGCGCTACATTTCTGAATGAAATTTTAGGCATAGATCTTCTTGGTCCTTTCCCCCAGAGTGAGTTAAATAAAAATCGTTTTCTTTTAGTAATTGTAGATCATTTTTCAAAATGGACAGAAATTGTTCCACTTAAACGCGCGTCAGCCAAAACAGTCGCAGATGCATTCTTACACAGATACATTTTAAAATACGGTGCACCGATAAAAGTCATTAGCGATAACGGTAAACAATTCATTAGTCAAATATTTGAAAACATATGCACTGGACTTGGCATACGCCATATCAAAATGGTTCCATATAGACCACAGGCAAACATAGCAGAAAGAGTTAATAAAAACATTGTAAAAATAATTCGAAGTTATGTTAGCACACATCACAAACGCTGGGATGGCTACATAAATGAGTTAGCTTATGCTTTAAGAACGGCAAATCACGATACTACGGGAAAAACGTTTTAGGACGAAAGTTAATTACGCCATTAGATAAATTATTCTTTGTGCAACAAAGAGAGGAAGAATTTAAACAGAAAGATGTGCAAACACTTATTGACCAGGCGATTAAAAGCTCGGATACGGCAAGAAATAGACAAAAGTTATATTATGATAGAAAACGCCGTGAAGCAGATTTTAAAGTTGGGGATAAAGTGTTGAAGCGGAAATTTTCTTTATCAAGTGCCCCAGACAATTTTACTGCAAAGTTAGCTCCAAAACTTGAAAGCCCCTATGTAATTCAGGAAATCAAAGGAGTCGTATTATATCTTAAGAACGAGAGAGGAGAGGTCTGTAAAGCAAGTCCCGACGAGGTGAAAAAATATTGTAATCAAAATGACTTTGAAATCCTTAAAAGTTTCTTGCAGGACTCAAGCGTAAAAGAAGTAGAAGGTCCAGAAGTAACATCACCTGTTCCACCACCCAAGAAGCAGAGAACTGAAGAGAAACCTAGCCCTTCTACAACCCATGCGACGGTACCGAAAAGAAGAAATGAAAACTTTCAGACTCCAGCATTTAAGAAATACAAGAAAGCAAAGCCGCCGCGTAAAGAAACCTTGGTAAAGAGGAAAACACCACTTACAACGTATCGCAGTAGAAATTCTACATCGAGGAGAACGCTTCCAGGGCCAGAGAGTCAGGTGCAAACAAGGCTGCCGTTCCCGAGAACGAAAAGGCAGCAGGAGGAACGAAAATACCACCAACAACAGAAGAAATTCAAGCATGACTCCAAACCGGAGGACGCCAAGACCAGCCGTCCAGGGGAAAAACGGAAAAGACAGCAACCCGACGACTACCACTCCAAGAGGCCAGCATGCAGAGGGCGAAAAAGAAAAAGTAACGTGGACGACACTCGGAGGACACTAAGGAGAAGACTGACGTCGATGAAACCTATAACGTGGGAGCAGTTCTGCCAGAAAAGGATGTCGGAGTTCCAATCATCGAAAACTCAAAGATAAGTTAAAATCTTCTATAAAATTTTTTTCTTTGTTTCGAAATGTTATGCGTAAATACGAAGTTCTATGTTTTGACGGAAGTCAATGTGTCTCGGTTGAGACTTAGTTTTCTTTTACTTTAATTAAGTAAGGCAAAAGTATTATTTTCTTTAAGTATAAATCTAAGAACAAGCAGTTTCTGTTGGTCGAAAGACTAATTCTGTTATGTTAAAGCCAAAATTTGGCCGAAGATAAAAATAACTTCGTATTCTTGTATTAACAAGAACTTTAGTTTCAGTGCCGCCAGCTTGGCGAAGAATGAGTAAAGTAAAAATTTATTTTTCTCTTATTCATTTTATGGTAAATTGTAAAAATCATATGTATTAGAATTTCGTAAATATACGTAAATGCTTGAAAGTTATGTAAAAGTAGAATTTAGTCTAGAAGCATAAAATTTTAGATGCTAAAAGTAAATGCTCAAAAGCAATGAATTCAAATTTAAGTATTAAACTGTAGATAAAATCATGCTTTAGAGCGAAAGCCTGCATGTCTGAAGATGAATGAGGGGAAAGTTAGAATGAATGTGTTTTGTAGGGTTCTCCACCTACACTTGAATTTTAAGAATGTTAAAGTAGCTCATCGAGTTGTAGAATGTCGAGTAAGGTGTATCTATTTGGTCGTTGAATTCTAACAAATCATTGTGGTTAGGGGAAGTGTTGCAATACTAAAACACGAATATTCCCGTTTGACACCACACATTGTGGAGAGCCAGGGTAAAGTTAAATTCATGTTTGAATACTTGAATGAATGTGAATTAAGCAGTAACTAAGGAAAATAAATCGTTCAAAAAAAAAAAAAAAAAAAAACTTATTCAGTGTCAAGAAAGTGTAAATTATAATGTATTTAGAAAGATACTGATACTTATTCCTTCCAGATGCTGGAAGGAAGAGAACAGATTGATTGCTGAAGTCCATGAAAGGTTGCTGTAAGAAGAGAGAATTAAATAAGTATCTACAGAAATTTATTCTACCTTTTGTGAAAAAACAGTTTTTTTTATGTAAACGAGGCTCTCAAAATTTAGTTCAGAATTGTGGAAACTTTTCAACAGGTCGTTTCTAGGACCTGCTTCCAAGTTTACCAAATTCTGGCAGCGGCAAATGTAGGGTTAATATTTATTTTAACTAACATTTATTTTAAGTTTAAACTATTTTTCCTGTTAAACCTTACTTTCCCCTGGAATTGCCAATGCCAGAGTATGTAAATTTTAGTAGAACGCGCAAGGATTCAAATTGTCAGCGGAAGTATCTGAGTTAAATAGAAGGGAAACGAGTTCGAAAGTGTGCTTTCTTGCTTCACGAGCGTGGAGGTGGCTAGTTGGAAATCGATTCACCACGCGTTTCGGCTTGTGTGTTTGCCTCGGCAGATTGTTAATCTTTCAACGTAATATTCAGAGTTTGCTGAATTATCAGCGGTATTTTAGAACGCGGTGAGGTTAGTTACGTTTAGAGAGCCTCGTAGTTAGTCACTTGTTACTATTATTTTCTTAGTTTCTTATTTTTATTTTACCGCCGGGTAGGCGTAGTTTGTGAGCGTCAAGAGCACGCATTTGTAATTTCTAAAGTTGAATAAAAAGGGATTTAAACTCTTCTCAAGACTTTGGTCTACTTTCCAGTTCTTAGCAATCACCACTATTGTTGCGTGCAGGTTGGAAGCGCGCAACGTTATAATATAATAATAAAGCACTCGAGGACTATTTGCCTAAGGGGAAAAACGCCTTCATGGAGTACTTTCTAATCGTTATTTGAAATGAAATTTTACAATTTACTTTACTTTTGCTTTTAATTTACTTTCCACAGCATTCAGTACATGAAATCATCAATAATAATATAATAATGAAAATAAAAATGTCATCACACAACTAAAAATATATACTACTTCGTAAATTTCGATAAATCAATTACTGAAAATATTAAACATATCAATGGCACCGTTGCCTTAATAGTTTTAAGTTGCATTTCAACATCTGAAAAAACGCGAATTACATTGCTATTTTCACTACACAAACGAATGGAATATTTCAGAAAAGAATGCTCCCTCCGTTATTGCAATATTTCAATACATTTTGCAAATTAGGAAATTTAATAAACACGTTTTAATAGTAAATGATGAGATTTTCACTCATCCCTTTGTACATTACTCTCTTTCATTTCTGCATCACTGCATAATTTTTCTAAGACATAAATAGCTTCCGTTAATATATGTTCCCATACATTATATTTATTTTTTATACTTTTGTCATTAATAAATTAATTATTAAGATAAAAAAATGAATACTGCTTAATTTATAAGCAATGTAAAGACTGGAAATCTGAGGTCATTAATTTCTGAGACATAAATAGCTTTCTAAAGACGCAAATAAAACATAACAATAATTATAAATGTTAATACGCCTAAAATATATCCGCTTTCCCTAACTGATTTTTGCTTTCTGATCCACCTGGGGTACAACAAACCTATTTTCATAAATGAAGTTTTGCGCATTTCTCTACGAAGTACGTAAAACTTGTTTTATACAATTTTATTTTTACTAATTATGAAGAAACTTTATACTTGTTTCCTAAACAAGTATTTATGTGTACTACTTTTAGAATCCATGCGACAGAGTGTGAGTACTCATTTTCAAATATACGTTAGTATCAATAAGCTTAACTCTAAATTATTAAACATTTCTGGGACCTTGAAACTTGGAAGAGAATCGTTATATTTTGCTACAGTGGGTATTTAAATTTAGATTAATTTTAAAATTTCCATTTCGTATTACACAATCATTTTCAAAGCTCTTTGGATACATATCAATAAAATTTGTTTCTATCTATTTATGATTTCATCGTAAACTTGTGAAGAATTTCCTAAAAATATTCGAATATCCATAATCTTTACTGTTAAATATTTAATAATTATACATTAGTGAAATGCATTTATAGTACAGAGGAAATGTAGAAAGATATTGCAGGTGATGTATTATGTATCATTGGAATATGACAGTAATAATAGTACAATTTGATTGAAGGAAAAAAAAAAAAAAACAGATGTTTCAGCGTTTTAAAAGGGAAATGAACAATGGACATCTTTAAAGTATTGGATGAAAGTTTTACTGTGACTCAACTTGGGAAGACACTGTAAATTTATAGTGGAGGCGAGGTCCTTTTTTTGTTAAACAGCTGCATTGGAGGGTGATTTCAGGTCCCTTTCTTCGTTAAACGACCGCATTGAAGTGTGAAACGCTACCCTTCAAGTATACTTGTAAATTGGCTGATGACTCAGAAGTGTAAACTGAACTTAAACTTGCTGTTATTCTAATGCCATTTCTCTAGTCTGTGGCGAAAACAAACAGAAGTTTTTCTTTAAAATTAAATTTCAAAGTGATCAAAAATATAATTCTTCATTATAAAGGTAAGTTATTGATTTTTAATATCTAAATTAATCATAAACTAAATTCTTATAATTTAAAACTTGCTAAAAATTCAATTCAGCTAAACTTTTAATCCATTTATCTGAAAAATCCAAAATTATCACCAGTGAAAATGTCTACTAATATTATTAACGTATTGTTATATTAACAATACTATTATTTTTATGATAAATATAATCTATGTTTCCATACATTAAGAAACATCATAACAGGCCAAAATGAAAAACAAAATTTTTTAAAAACACGTCCTGCGCTATAGTACAGGATCGATCAACCAATCAATCGGCTCGACAATCGAAAATCAATCGACTTGAATGGAGCTCATCAACATCTAAAAAGCATTTCTATTAATATGCAAGCTATGAGAAACAAGTTTGAAGACATTATGAAAGAAGCTGAGTTTATTGCAAATAAATGGGGCATAGAAACTAAATTGAAAAATAAAAGAGAAATAAAGAACCTAAAACGCTGTCCTTGTTAACAAATACGGAAATTATTAATAATGTTTCAAAAATACAGAAAACATATAAAGAAGACTTGCACTGGAAGTACAGCTTTTATTATTTATAAATACTTTCAGAACAGAAATCCAAAATTTGAAATCCTTTAAGGTTTTAGCTAAATTAGCAATGGTAAAACATTATGACATGACAAGCAGTTATTCGGGAATGTGCAATTCACTTATATTGTATTTATCATTACCTGTAACCACAGCCACGAGTGAGAGGTCACTTTCAAACAGCATGACACAAGATCGGTTGTCAAACCTTTCACTATTGAGCGTTGAAGCTGAGATGGCTGAGAAAATGGACGTTCAAATATTGATAAATAATTTTGCGGAAATGAAGGTTAGGAGACGTAAATTGTAAAAGAATGATTTTTTTCTTTATGATGAATTTTGGCCACCAATGTTATCAATACACTTATTGAGGGAGGAAAAAATTAGAGAAAAAGACCATTACGGATTGAGGAAAATTAAAAGGAAACAGTGAAAAACTTTAGCATTCTTTTAGCATTATTTTTATAAAAATCATGTATTCAAGTAGTTTAGTGTACCGAAAGGTTTTTTTAAAAAGACAAAAAAAAAAAAAAAAAAAAAAACTTTACCATACAAATATTTTTTTCAAAAATTGTATCTTCAAATAGTTTTCTTTATGAAGTTTATGATAAATATGTTTTACACTTAACAAATGTATCATTTACATTACAAAAGTTCTTATTTATTACTTGTATATTATTGCAGAAATCATGTTCGTAAGCTGATTAAATTACAAAGTACTATATATTAATGTAATAGCTTTTCTGTACGTTTATCAATTATCTTGTCTGTCAGTAACTAATTATTTATAAGATTCCTAACTTAAGTGAAAAAAACTTAGATAGGCACAGATTTTATATAAAAATTTAAAACATTAGATTGTAAAACTTCTTGGATTTTATATAATCTCCGCAAATCTAGGCTTTCTTCCTTTTCTTAATGCTATACGTCGACATGTTCCTTTTTTTTTATATAGACTTATTCATTTATTATCAGTATGCATCTCAGTGAAAGGAGAGAAAAATCTGTCTCTCGCACTCACACAAAAAGTCTTAAGTAACTGAATTAAAATCATCTGACGTCTAATACCCAGACTGAAGCAAATTTTCATTTCACCAGTTGGTCAAGGGAAATTATTTTCCTTTTTATTCTTTCTTCGTGTTACGTACCTTTCAACTGGTAAGAAGAACCCTAAGAACGCGCTTTTATTTTTTAACAATTAATCCAGATGTAATAAAAATCATCATGAAAACATCGGCTCCTGAAAATCCTTGATTTTTTGTTTGACTTTTCGCGTTTTTTTTTTTTTTTTTAATTTTTAATTTTTAAGCACATTAAATTTATTGGGAAAGGGGCCCAGGAAAATTTTTTGCATAGGGGCCCAAGAGTTCTAGTTACGCCACTGCTCTCCCCCTCTATTTATATATTTCCCTCTCTCGTGCGTCACATGACATTTTGTTATTTTTTTATTCCAATCTTGAACCTACTCGCGATGATGGGCGCGCAACGACACACATGTCCATAAATTAAGGATAATGCAAAATCAGGCAAAGGAAGAGTTAGAAGCAAAACAAATTTGACTTATTTGTAAAGCTTATTTATTAAAGAAAAGGTAAAGAGCAAAAAAAAAAAAAAAAAAAAAAGATGCTATATGTTTGATATTACTAAAAAAAATTAGCGATTTTTTTCTCCCTGGAGCAAATAACAAAAAAAAAAAAAAAAAAAAAAAAAAAAAAAAAAACTTATTTACAAAAAACCAATATTACATGGTTGGTATGACTGTTAATACATTGTATGTCTCCCAGACGATGCAATACAGTACAACGCCTAGGCATGCTGAGTATCAAATTATCGATCTGATCTTGGGGGATATTACACCATTCAAAAAGGAATGCTCTCCGATGTTCCGGTAGACATGTAGGAGGAGGTTGACGGGCTGCAACTCGTCGGTCAAGCATGTCCCACACGTGCTCTACTGGATTCAAGTCCGGTGAGAATGCTGGCCAGTTCATACGGGTGATATCTTCCGATTGAAGGCCTTCGCTTACGATGTTTGCACGGTGAGGACGGGCGTTGTCATCCAAAAACACAAATTGTGCGCCCATGGCGCCCCGAAACAGACGTACATGTTGTTCCAGAATGACGTCGCGATAGATTTGGCTTGTCATAGTTCCAATTTGAACATGCAGGTCAGTTCTGGAACCCAGAATAATTCCACCCCAAACGAGCACTCCTGCACCACCGTAACGGTGTCGTTCAATGATGTTTTCTTGGTGGTAACCGTAACTGTGTCGTTCAATGATGTTTTCTTGGTGGTAACCGTAACTGTGTCGTTCAATGATGTTTTCTTGGTGGTAACGGTTACCTGGAGCTCTCCATACGAAAGCCCGGCGAGAATCAGACTGCAAGCTAAACCTGGACTCGTCGGAAAACACCACACAAGCCCACTGTTGCGGTATCCACAATGCATGCTCTCTATTCCAAGCTAACCGCAGGCGACAATGAGTTGCAGTAAGTGGAACGCATCTGACAGGTCTACGAACATATAGACCAATCTGCCCTAAGCGTCTGTATACGGTCTGGCTTGAAATTGTCGTACCAGTGGCTGAAGAGAGCTGACGAGACAGGTCTGAGGCTGTGCTCCGCCTGTTTCTTTTGGCAGTAACTGCCAAATACCGGTCCTTATTCGGCGTTGCAACTCTGGGGCGACCTGTGCTGTAACGTCTACTCACATTACCATCATCTTGGAATCGTTGCCAAAGCCTGGAGATGACACTCTGGGCAATTCCAAGTTCGTCTGATACTTCCAGTTGGGTACGCGCACATTCCAGACGGCCGATAATTCTACTACGTAAAAAGTCATCCAAATGCGTCCTTTGTGTCATAACTACTCGGTTATTGCACTGAAATGCTTATAAAGCGCCTGCGAACAATTTTACTTCTTTGCCTGTATTCTTTACATATCACTCTCTTACACTCTCGTCATTGTGACGTACCATCGGTGTCATCTGGTTACTTCCTGAAATTTGCATATGATTCTTGAAGATGTGTGTTGTGTTTTTATGATTTTACATGTGATATATTTATTTTAGAGTTCGATTTCCGTGTCACTGCGAATTACCCTTAATTTATGGACATGAATGTATATATAAAAGGCGAGAGTGAGTTGTAAGATAAACCCATATAGCTGCATATTCCAATCTTGAGCTTACTCAAGTGATGAACAAAAACGGAACAAAAGTCATAGATAGGGGAAATTCTTGAAACTTTCTGTTATGCCCTTGTAGCTGTTACGTAAACAGATTCTTCTTTTTGTGCGATTATGTGCGCGCATCTATAAAAGCGAGAGCGGGTTGCAGGATAAGCCTATTGAACTGCAAAAAAATAGTTGAGCACTTTTTTTTTTTTTTTTTTTTGTGTGTGTGTGTGTGTGTGTGTGTAAGACGCCATGCCGCTCCTTGATGTATTTCCGATCAAATTTATCTCTGACGTTGAAAACTTAAAGACTCTCAATCAAATTAATTTAAAATTTGAAGGTGTTTTTTTATCAATTATTGTGCAAAACTCATTCCCCATTTACCTGAAACAAAACATGTATTGACTTCAAGCACGTAACGGAATCGTTTTACGTTCTCGCCCAAAATATCGAGAGAAACTTACTGGACTGTAAAGAAGCTAAAGATTGTAAGTCATTCTCTTCGAATAGGATTGATCGAGCTTTAAGACGGCCTGTTCAAACGAAAAGAAAATACACGGATCCTCGAATGCGTTACCGATGGAAAAACATTTATTATCGCCTAGCTGCACTCCTGAATTACTGAAAATGATCGCCATGGAAAGATGCTTTAGAGTCGTCCACGAGTTGAAATTTAAGCGTTATGTTCTGAGACCTTTCGGGTATTATGTAGTGCCCCCTAATACACATTATCTCATTCTCACAACCTAAAAAAGTATGTTTCTCGTGGACTGATGCTCGTTGATTCTTTGGAAACGTTTGAAAAAGGTACAACATTCAAGAATCCGACTCGTTATACTTCTGTTGTCGTGGATCTAGATTAAAATCCACCTCCTATTCCTTATTTAGATGATATGATGAGATGGAGGGAAAATGAGTTTCGAAAGTTTCTTTTCAATGATGATGAGAAGGAGAACATACATAAAGCGAGATGGATTTTTTACGAAATCGTAAAAGGATGTGTGTAAGATGATTAACAACCATGAAAGAAGTCGAAGTGATTATTACTGATGATGATGATGCATTCTTTTAAAAACCCTTCATCATCGCTGCAATGAAATGTTAATATATTACCTGTTATGTTATATATTAACCTATATATTAACCTAACTGTTAACATATTACCTGTTATGTTATATATGCCGCACACTCATTCAGAAACGCATTTCGTAGAACTTCTTTTACAAACGGATTCTTTCATGGAACTTCGTCCAGAAGAACTCCCATTGCAAACGGATCATTGCATGGAAACTCCTTCCCCAGAAGATTACTAGATAAAACCTTCTGTGCAAAGGGATAATGGCCCCCAAACTCACCCAGGCGCCATAGAATTTCCTTTGCAAACGGATCATTGCATGGAACCTCCTCCCCCAACTCATCTAGACTCGATAGAACCGCTTTGCAAACGAATCATTGCATAGAACCTTCCCAAACTCATCCTTAAGATCCTTTCATGGCTTGTGGGAAGCTTTGCATGAACTCTTCTCGTCCTGAATATCATTTCATAGATTTGGGAAAGTATTACATCGAATCTTCTCAAACTCATCCTGAATATCATTTCATGTTGCAAACGGATCATAGCATAAACTTTTCAATACTTCATCTAGACTTGATAGAATCTCCTTTGCAAATGGATCATAGCACGAAACCTCCTCAAACTCTTCATGTATGGCACAATTTTATAGACCTGGATTCTTTAACAGTAGGAAATCTTAATGTTGATATGTGATTCTTTAACAGTAGGAAATCTTAATGTTGATATGTGATTCTTTAACAGTAAGAAATCTTAATGAAATGTGAGAGATTGTTTAGAAAAATTGACCTCCGATGAAGATGAATTGTTATGGGACAGTATTTCAGACGTATTATCAGAAGTATCATAAAATATTTTTTTATATTTTATAAATTGTATAATAATAATTAAAAAATTATTATTATACCAATCTTGGAAAAGAGTCTTGTAACGTTCAAAGAATAAAAAAAAATATATATCTCCAAAGTCATTTTCCCCAAGATTCACTTAATGTGTTTTCAAATTAAAACAGAGGTATTGTAGAGATCTCTTTTCCAAGATTGTGCTTAATGTGTTTTCCAATTAAAAGAGGGGTATAGTAGAGAATTCATTTCCAAGATTGCACTTAATGTGTTTCCCAATTAAAAGAGGGGTATTGTAGAGAAATAATTTCCAAGATTGCGCTCAATATGTTTTTCCCAAACAAAAGATATTATAGAGTCCATTTCGCTTTTTCCAAGATTCGCATATCCTATTAAAAGAGACGTATTATAGAGAGTTCATTTCTGTTTTACCAAGCTTCGCGTAACCAATTAAAAGAGAGGTATTATAAAGAGTCCATTTCGCGTTTCCAATTCAAAGAGAAGTATTATAGAGGGTTTATTTTGCGTTTCCAAGATTCACGTAATGTTTTTCCAATTAAAAGAGATTATAGAGAGTTCCATTTCGATTTTCCATGCCTCGTCTTTCAAATAGAAGATATTACAGAGAACTCATTTCTGTTTTCCCAAGATTCGTTCAATGTTTTCCCCAATACAAAAGAGATATTATAGATAGTTCATTTTTGTTTTCGAAGGTTGGTTTAACAGTTTCTCAATTCAGGAAATCCTTGCGAAACTTTGGCCAGTAAGGCTTTAATTTATTCAGAAAAGAAAAATATCTTTATCATGATTGGATTTCTGGTCAAATAGTCTAGAGGAGCAGCCATTTGATCCTCTGGTTTTTGGACTAGAGTAGCTCTGATTGGGTGGCGGTCTCTACGAGTGGCTTGCTGATTTGCCTCGAATTTCATGGCGTACACTAGAACGCTTTTTAAATCTTTAATATCCGCCATTCGCATAGCTTTCTGTATTTCAGGATCCCGGATACCGTCGATGAAGTATTGCAGGGACAGGATTTCCCATGTTTACGTCGCACACTCCGAAAAGGCGAGGTGTAATGAGACTTTCAATATCTGTGGCGAGCTCCTGGAGTGGTTCGATGGGCTTCTGTTGAAGGTATTTTAATTGAAGCCTGACGTAGCCTTTCATACATTTCTCCCCAAAGCAGTGCTCCAATGCGCCGGACAGAGCTTCGAAATCTAGTTTTCTTCTATCTGTTCTTTTACAGAATTAAACTCTTTCTTCAGTCTGCCCAACTTTATTTTCAACCGCGTCTATTCGGCCTTCCATAGCCTCAAATTTGTTTTCTATTATGCAAGTAATTTCCTTTTTCATTTCTTCTTGACCTGCTAGAACGGCTTTCATCTCTGCCATAACGGATTCTTGATCCGCTTTCATCTCTACCTTAACAGATTTCATCTCTACTTTAACAGAATATTTCATGTCTTCTTTAAATGATGCTTGGCCAGCTTCCATCTTTTCTTGAAATGCAGCAAAAGCTGCCAGTAATTGCCTTAATTGTTCTTCCATCGCTCTTTTTATAGGCATTCGAATCTCATTTCTGGCACCAAAAAGTGTTGCGTGCGTACGGGTTCGTAATAGAGTGAATGCACAACTCTGATGAAAATTTATTAAAAATTTTTCTTATCACAAGAAATAAAACAAAATGCTGAAATTTTTCCTCACAATAATATCCCGCTATTCGTACAATATCACACAGTAGTTATATTTAAAACTATTAAAACGTTAAATAGAACACAATTCAAAGCAGAGAAAGCTAATCCGATCTCACCGCGAATTCACTACAGTCAACAACAACAAATAAGCAAGCAACTGAACTCAGATGTTTTTATCCGGATTTTTAAAGCTTTTTCATCATGAGCGAGAACATTCTGATAATTTTTATTTTCTCGACGTTTCTTGAAAGCAAAAGAGAAGAATTACAGTTACAGCTAATACACAATTGCATTTATTCAATTTAAATATAAATTACTAGATATCTATTTATTAAATGCTCGTGCTCCTGTATTTTTATTTTTCGGCGTAGCTTTCTCTTAAACTCGTCACGCGCCGCATTGCATGGGGAAATGAAACATTTTTAATTACAAATCTACTAAAAATAGCAAACTAAATACAAAAACCGTAACAGTATGCACGCATAAATATAATGTAGTAGTTTTTAATTTGCGACGGACCAGGTAGAACCTTAGGGCAGGCCGGAGTTTCCTCTGTAATTTGCTTATCCCTCTTCTGAGGAATCTGACGGACAATAGTAATGTAGGATCGGTAATTACTGTCTAGGAGTATGATGTCTGTGAACTTACTTCCGAGGTGGCTGTCTAGGGGATAATAACCGTCCGATTTACAATAACTAGTCCGGTTTACAAATAACTTAAATATTTAATGAAAATATAAATAGTGTAAGACTTTCACTGTGTAAATCTCAGTTACTGTAGAAAATGACGAGTCTTAAGAATTAGATAGCGAATATTCGCATAAGTTCGTGTGACAAGAAACAACAAGATAGAAGGGTAACTAACCCTTTATTATTCCAATAATATTTAACAAAACTCCGCCTGGGAGTGCACAAACCAAGCCGACACTTGGGTTTGAACTTAAGAGACTAAGAATTAAACTAAAACTAAGATTAACTAAAGAAATATAGCCGAAGCTATCAAGATTCAAATCGAGTTGGCCCCTTAACTTATTTGACTACGAAGCTTAGCAAGGGCCTGAGTACGGCCGAGCGTAATAACAGCTTTGAGAGAGAGAGTGGCCAAAAAGGCAGACGCGCGTAAATCAGAAACTCTGATTCTGACTCAGTAAGTAACTTCGTGGTTTAAATACTGCTCCTCCTCATTAAATATTCAGCAAATTCCAAAAGTACGTTCTGACCGGAAGTAGTAAGTTGAAGTTAAGAATTTGACAGGAAAGGAACTTTAACTTAAAATTTAACTGTTCATAAAATTAACATAATCCTTACAACAGTTTCTACAAACTACAAAATGATTACATGCATAGAAGGAAATTTACACATGAAGAAACGTAACCGTCTTTTACATGCAAACATCTTTCAATCGCGTCATCGTCTTAATGGCAGAATCTTCTGAATTCTATCACACGAAAAAAAGGAATTATTTTTCACAGCTTGCCGCGTCATCCGATTATTGTCGATGATGCCAACCTACAATTGCTCATCCCTCCTTATGGAATGCGGCCTCTCATTTTGGTAGTAACACCATCAACAACTGGGGATCTGAAAAAGAAAAATTGAAAATAATAATAATAAGTTTTAAAAAATCTGAAATGTTTCAGACTTTAAATTACGTCCAAAGGGACGTTTTTTCAATGTTTTGTGTGTTACCTTTATTTATTAAATATTATTTATTAAATACCTTTATTTATTAAATTAGCATTTAATTCATCATCTTTAACAACTGACTCTTCTTTGGGAAAATATTTGTTTCTCTTCAGAATCTCCTTCTACAGTGGCTTTTCTCCTCGATGACTTCGAATCTAAGTGCATTATGTTTTCTTGATCTTCTTCTTGCACTTAAAGCATAAAATTCAATTCAGTAGCAATGTCGCAAAATAATTTTTAAATAAGCATATCTTTAGAATTTCCGATACACAGTTCCGCGCCCGTTGAATATAAAAAGGTTCCCCCCTCTCCCGCCGTAGAGTGTTGCCATTGCTCGCTTTTAAATCGTTGAGTTTGTTACTCAGACATTCGTTCAAGTTTTACAAAATGTAAAATCGATAATATAATAAAACAGATTCCAAATTTCAAATCTGGTCTTCCAGATGCCCCATATTCGTAGGAGGATTACGTCATTCAAAATTCGATGGCTCTATGTACCATTGTTTTATCACAATGCAAGAAATATACATACATTTATGCAGATTTTTCATTATTTAGTTTCTTCAAATATAATGCAAGACTCTAACATTTGGTGGCAATAGTTTGAAAAGTGGAACGCACATTTATAGTGATTCAACGCAAAACGAAACAATAGTCCTTCAGGGACAAAGCCCCTTTGAACTAAAAATTAAAAAATTTTAAAAAAATCTGAAGGGTTTCAGATTTTAAAAAACGCCCAAAGAAGCGTTTTTTTTTTTTTTTTTTTTTTTTTTTTTTTTTTTTTTTTTAACGTTTTGTGTGTTACCTTTATTTATTTAATTTGATGCTCTTTGCATTTAAACCATAACATTCAGTTCAACAGCAATGTCCCAAAATAATTTTAAAATGAGCATATCTTTAGAATTTCCCATACACAGTTCCACGCGCTAGAGATAAAAAGGTTTTTATCCCTCCCGTAGAGTGTTACCATTGCTCGCTTTTAAATCGTTGAATTTGTTAATCAAAAATTCGTTAAATTTTTACAAAATATGAAACCTATAATAAAACAAATTTCAAATTTGGTCTTCCAGATGCCCATATTCGCAGCAGGATTGCGTCATTCAAAATTTAATGACTCTAGGTACCGTTGTTTTATCACAATGCAAGAAACATACATACATTTATGCAGATTCTTCATTATTTGATTTCTTCAAATATAATACAGGGCGATAGTATTTGATGACAACAGTTTGAAAAGTGAAACGGAGATTCAGATTCAACGCAAAATTGCAAAAAGGAAACAATAGTCCTTTAGGGACAAAGCCCCTGTGGACTAAAAAAAAAAAAAAAAAGAACTTTAGTTTGCATTGAGGGAGAAGTCGTCTTAAATGGTTTATTTCAGCCATCTTCCCTCATCATCTTAACATCCCCAGAAATAACGGCTTTATCTCTTCTTCAATGCTCTTTAATTCTTCGTTCCACAAAAACGTCTTCTTTAATGTTGTCTGGATAAATGCATCTTCTTAAATGTCATCTGTATATGTCTTCTAAATGCGGCTTAGATATCCTCAAAATCCGTCATCTGAATGCGTCTTCTTTAAGCCGTCTTCCTTTATATATTTCATCCTTAGGTATCACCTTGATTCTTCTTACAACAGTTCACGTTTTTAAAATAGTCCGTTAGCCAAATCGGGAAAAATTTGTCAAATCGGGAAAAAGTCTAATCAGGAATTATCAAAATCGGTATTTCATTATCAAAGACTTCGATAATGAAATCATCGATTTTCTTCCCGAATCTTCTGAATCTTTTTTTTTTTTACTTTCTTCACTTTCTTTTGTTCCGTCTTTCCTTTCTGTATTAGCGTCTTTGTCATCAGATTTTCTGACTGACTTCTGCTTTTCTTCGGTGGTCTCTGTAGTTTCTTCGCCTTCAGTGGTTTCTTTTGCTGCTCTGTTGCAAGGTATCTTACTGAAGTTTTCTAGTGAAATTAGCATTTAATTCATCATCTTTAGCAACTGACTTTTCATTGCGAAAACGTTTCTCTTCAGAATCCCCTTTCTTCTTGCACTAATTCATGGACTAATGCGTCATTCTCTACTCTGTAAAGCATTTCGTAATTCTCTACTCTGTAATTTCTAAATGAGTCCCATGTGCAGTTCGTGTCGCGATTAATGACAAATTTTGAATATTACTTAAAATTGAGGAAAGTGTCTGATTGATTTTTTTTTTACTTTCTTTACTTTCTTTTGTTCTTTCTTTTCTTTGTTTTTTCTTTACTTTGAAGCAGTTAATAATATCAGACAAATTGTTTGAGACAGTAGATCGAGAAACGTCAGCCCATATTTCTGTAAGACAAGCTGAAAGTTGGTTTCCACCTCAATAAATGGCAAAGGAAGCACATTTATTTTCACATCTCGCGGAAAATTCCTTAGGCGTTGCGTTCGAACAATGGCTAGCTCAGAAGGGATTCGTAAGTCATCTACCCGATGAATTAACAGCTATCTCGTCATAAATGGAGTACTTCATTTAAACTTAAGCAAAAAGATTTATTTACACATAAAGACAAGTTAAAAGAATATAAAATATTTATCTAGCTACAATATCTATCTAGCCACATCATGCAAACATCGTGCTTAACTAACTAAACCGGAACTGTTCGTTTTCCTCTGGCGTCCCATGACGTCAGTCTCTATCTGGCTTTTTATTCGCTGGCGTAGTGATGCCATTCCCAACATCCTCCCCCCTTTGAGTTGCTGGATAGTTACTCAAAACATTCAAGTCTATCAAGTTCAGTCTAAGTGGCATCTTAACAGTTCTACCAGCTCGTGTCTTTATAGTCTTAGAACTGTCACATACATCGGAAACATCAGTTGAGTCCGGAGATCGGGGTGACCCAGAAATTTCTGAATGATGAGATTTAGTTTTGTATCGTCGACATTTAATACAGTCCTTCAGAACACTACGTATTGCTCTTCTTCCTCTTGTAATCCAGTACTTTTCACGCAATATGCTTAGTAATATCTGGGTTCCAGCATGACAGTTTTCTGGGTGAAAATATTCAATCAGTCTTTGGGTAAAGATACATTTATCAGGAAGAAGAATAGGTGAAATGAAGAAATGCTTATCTATGCGTTCAGTAATTCGAGTTTTAACTCTGATAATTCCGTTCACATCTTTGAAAACACACAAGTTCCGAAAAGAGGTTTCATTAGGAAAAAATTGAGCTTGCACATTACTAATAAGCAGAATTTCAGCATTTTCAATCTCCTGCGTTAGAAGTTCTCCCCCCCCCCCGTCTAGTATCATGACGCGATCTTACATTACTGATAAATCTCAATATCCATGCAACCATTCTAACTATTGAATGGAAATTTGAGAATTTAATGGCATACCAAGGGACTCTCTCTTCCGACAAATTAATATTACATAACCTAACCTTTCTCCTTTCAAGTGTTATTTCGGGTGTTTCCGTTATCAATATTTCGGTGTCAGGCCAGTTGTCTCTTGCTTGCAACAACCATGCCGGGCCTTTCCACTAGCAGGATTCTAACAATTTCTTAGGGGAACACCCTCGCGAAATCAGATCAGCGGGATTCATTTTCCCTGGCACATGTCGCCATTCATTATTAGGAAACAGATTATTTATTTCTTTTACTCTGTTCGAGACAAAAACTGTCCAATCACCACGTTCTTTTAACCAGTATGAAGCTACCCTAGAGTCGCTCCAAAATATTGTTTTAATCTCATGGGCATTTAAAGAGTGCTTCACTGAATATGCCAACCTGGCACCAATGCAGCAAGCCATTAACTCTAACCTAGGGATCGTTACTTTCTTCAAAGGTGCAACTCTGGTTTTTGCTCTAACAAAGTAAATTTTTACCCCTTGAGAGGTTCTCATTCTAAAAAAAATACAGGTGGCATATGCCTCTTTGCACGCGTCTACGAAAACATGCATCTCAGTGGAATCATTTATTTCAACATAACGTGAGATTTCGATATCTCTTAATGCATCTATTTCTCTAAACCATCTTTTAAAAGACATTTGAATACTATCTGGTAAGGGAGTATCCCACTTTAGATTTAAATTCCACGTTTCCTGCAGTAAAAGCTTAGGTGGTAAGATTGCAGGACTCAACAGACCTATTGGATCATATATTTTGTGAACTGTAGCTAAAATGATTCTCTTAGTAAAATTTTGATCTTCACTTACAAGATTAAAGTTTAAATTACACTTAAGAGTGTCCTTATCAAGATCCCACAAAATTCCCAATACTTTCGTGACACCAGTACTATTAGAAACATACTTACATTTTACATTACTCTCCCAGTTTCTTAAATTAAAGCAACCCCGTGACAAAATATCTTTTGCATTTACAATAAAATCTTCCTGCTCCTCAATATTTGCAACACCAGAAACACAATTATCTACGTAAAAAGAATGTTTCAGTTTTTGTGCTATAGCATCAAATTCAGATGGTACATTATCTAATAAGTGTGTAATTGAGGCTGCTAATAAAAATGGACTCGACTTTAACCCAAATACTACTCTGCAATGTCGGTAAACAATCTGTTCACTCTCGAACGGATAAAAAAACAGCAAGAAATCTCTATGTTGAGGGGCTATACTTAGCATCAGAAATGCTTTCTCAATATCTGAAGATAATCCTATTGGATGAATTCGAAACCTATCAAGTATCTCTGGAATTATTTCTAGTAAGTTCGGACCCTTATACAAAAGGTCATTCAAAGAGCATTTACCACTTTCTCGGGCTGACGCGTCAAAGACAGGTCTGACTTTTGTAGTGGTACTGTCCTTAATTACTGGCCGATGAGGTAAAAAATGTCCCGTCTCAATATTATCAGTTACCTTTTCAATTATATTCAATTTCTCCCATTCCCGGAAAATCGTAGTATATTCTTCTAAAAATGTTTTATCTTGTGCTCGCTGGCACATCCTTTTATGCCGCTTCCAAGTTAAATCTTTATTTGTCGGCAAATCGGCCACATCAGATTTAAAAGGTAAACAAAGTTCATATCTACCGTCTGAAAGAATTTTCACATTATTTTTAAACTCTTCCAAAACTCTAGAATGTTCTAAATTCTTTCTATTATTTTCAATGGGATCTGAAATACCTATGGATTCTGAAGACCATAAATCTTTTATCGAATAATTACTAACATACAACGAAATTGCATTCAAAACAGTATCATCATTGCTATCTCCAAATGACTCATGTTTCCCAGTTAACATATGCCCTAAACAAGTGTCAATCAAAAATAACCCTGACTCCAACCGAACAGATTTATTAGTAAATAAAACGCCCACAATATCCGCTCCCAAAAGCAGATCAATCTCACGATCAGAACCCAAATCAGACAAACTGACGCCTCTATCTTTCAGTTCATTAATAATTTTACTATCGTTCACTTTTGGCACTGTGCCACAAATTTTGCTCTCGGAAAGTGCTTCGATTTGAAAGGAGAAAGTTTCATCTAATGCCGAAATCAACAAATTATAAACATCGTGAATCTGCGTTCGCGTTTCTCTTCCACCGAATAACGAATGCTTCAATTTAATTTGCCTTAATGGTTTTAAATTTAAATTCTCTACTAATTTTTTACTGACAAACGAATGCTGAGAACCTGTATCCAGTAATGTGCGTACTTTAAGCTCAACATTCTTAAATTTAATTTTAACTATTAGAGTCATTAAATAAACATTTTCTATTTTACAGTTATTAGTTAATGTACTGGTTTCAGTTACGTCCCTTTTAGACTTTTCATTTGCGCTTTTTTCTTGGCGATTGGGACACATTAAAGAATGGTGATTTTTATTACAGTACATGCAAGAATTTTTTACTCGACATGTTTTAAAAGTGTGTCCAAATCTGAAACATCCAAAACAGGCCCCTTTTTTAATTAATATATTTTTCTTAGCTTCTAATGTCATATTTCTAGCAGAAAAACATTCTTTAGTTGGGTGCCGTTTTTCACAAAAGAGACAGTTAAAATTGCGCTTACCTGGGCTCTCAGAATTTGATGTACTTACTAACGCAGCTGAGGTGGCAGAATCTAAATTTTTATTTAGTATATCCTTTTTCTTAGAAATATGATTAGAACCAAACCCAGTGCGGGCTAACACGACCATCTCTTCTCCTTTCACTTCTTGTTTCAGAAAATTCATCAAATTTTCAAGGCATCGGTCATCAGGCTGAAGTGCTTCTTTTAAATTTCTGTTTCTCTCCCAAGCAATTAATACTTCTTCGGGCAGGCAGGATTCAACTAAAGGCGTTAAGAAATCACCATACTTCTCTTGCGTTCTTCCAAGACTTTCTAAAGCTCTAATCTTGGTTTCTAAATCATCGTAGAGAGTGGGAAGATCCGTCTTCACACGTCCACCGCTTGCATTACGCATAACCATGCTTAAAAGATCTCTGACGTATATCTGTACAAGTAAATCTTCTCTTCCAAACCTCTCTCGAAGCTGGGCGATTGCTTTCGGATAATTCGACGCCGTTGCCGGAAAGCTCTCCACTACCCGTGCGGCTTTGGACTGAGGAACAACTGCTTGCAGGAGATACTGGAATTTATCTTCATCTGGAATCGTCGGATCTTCATGGATCTTCGAAAACTGGCTCCAAAACGTCAAAAATTCTTTTGCTTCGCCGTTGAATTTCTTTAGTTCGATCTTCGGCAGTTTAAATTTGCGCTTCTCTGGTAATTCAGTAGGTAAAGGATTCTTCGACAGCTTTTCGATTTGAGAACACAGTTCAAAATATTTATCTCTATAAGGCTCAGACGAAATAAAATCTTCTTCATATAGCTTTTCAGCTTCTTTAGATTGTAGAATTAGCGATGTTACTTCCTTTTGGCAAATTTCAAGTCGATTAAACTTGTCTCTAAGCTGTTGTTCCAGAATCGAAAGTAGCTTCAAATCAAGAATATCTGATTTCAGTTCTGCATCAATTCTGTTTGCACATGTGGTAAAGGAAGTTCTTAGACATTTTCTTTCGGTTTTCAGCTGTGCAAGCTCCATTTTCAATTTATTTTAGCTGTTATCGCGCTTCACGTCTTGGCGCCACAATGTTATGTTACGTAAGGCGTTGCGTTCGAACAATGGCTAGCTCAGAAGGGATTCGTAAGTCATCTACCCGATGAATTAACAGCTATCTCGTCATAAATGGAGTACTTCATTTAAACTTAAGCAAAAAGATTTATTTACATATAAAGACAAGTTAAAAGAATATAAAATATTTATCTAGCTACAATATCTATCTAGCCACATCATGCAAACATCGTGCTTAACTAACTAAACCGGAACTGTTCGTTTTCCTCTGGCGTCCCATGACGTCAGTCTCTATCTGGCTTTTTATTCGCTGGCGTAGTGATGCCATTCCCAACACCGTAAGTGTGGACAGTTTTCAAAAATCTTGTAACAATTACAAAACGTCAAAAAATGTTTCAAAGGCATTCATTGCGGAGGTAAAAGACTTAAGTGCGTTGTATGAAACAACCGGTGAATGATCGAGTTGAAATAATCAAAAGTAATAAATTGCGCTTTAATTGCCTAGCATTAAATCATTCTGTCAAAAACTGCAAATCAAAGTTTTCGTGTTCCGTTTGTGAGAAAAGACACCACGTGACACTGCATTTTCCAGTAGAAAATAAGTCATCGAAAGAGAAGGAAAAAAATAAAAACGAAACAGCGAGTAGTTCCAGTGTGCTTTCCCCCTAGCGCCAGACTTCCTGTCTAACAGTGGTAATGTTCTGCTTACAGCGACAAACGTAAACAGATCCAAAAAAGTGTTCTTTTAAGCACCACGATTTGCTTTATTAATGATGGTATGGGTAAGCTACAGCCAGTCAAAACATTACTTGATGGCGGCAGTACGTCATCGTTTGTAAGCAGAGATTGTATTGTTGCGTTTTTCCTTTTCTGACACCGAGGCCACCAGCGACCGAGCGGTAAAGTCGCTGAACACTGGTAGTTCGGTCCGAGGTTCGAATCACGCGAACGGTTTGGCTGCATGGGTGTTTTCGTGGTTTTCTCCATGTGTAACGTATATACGAGCCAGTTTCCCTTAGAAAGTCCTCCACGAAGGCATCCCTCCCCTTAGGCAGATAGCCCTCGTGTGCTTTGCCATAATTAAATACACCACACCACACACACCACCTTTTCTGACACCAGTTGTTGCGTTTTTCTCTTCCTTCACGTTCGTACGGGATTCGTAGATTTGGAGTGAATAACGACGACACTTGATGGAGTATCGAAACTCACTTCATTTACCAATATTAATCACGACAGCTCCAAAACACTTTTACAGTCGTTGAAGATCTACTATAAACCATGGACCTTATAAGAGATAGACTAGCCCAATGGGCGGGGCGTGCGTCACCGACATGTCGGCAAGAAAGAGTAGGGACGATCTGGTTAACTTTAACACTGAAACCTATGGCGTTTGTATCATATAACTCTTTTTAATTACTAAATGTGATACATTGTATAGTGATGAGATTATGAAAGCCACAGTTTTTTCCAAATAGGATTTAATATATCTCATTAAAGCACTTTTTACTGTATTTCGCACATATTTTTTCACGCCTAATTCTTGTACGAACATATTTACATTGGTAAAACGGTAAAAACTCTAAGCACAAAAATTATGAACTTAATTTTGCGTAAAAATAAAGTAAAATTAAATAAGATTACGCGATGCTTTGAAATGAATAAGGTAAAATTAAACAAGATCTGATAATTTTTTTTTTAAATTTAATGACCATTTTCAGGCAGCGATTTTCTAAACTATAATAACATTATAAAACGATCATATTTATTTGATTATATGATCATTAAATTATTAACATTAAAGTGGATTAGTTATTTTAATAATTCATAAAATTCGGAGCATAAAATTTTCTGAGCGTAATGAAGGAAAAAAAAAGATAAAATAAAATCTAGAAGCAACTTTTTTAAAGTTTTGTGTGTTACCTATATTTATTGAATATCATGTTCTTCGCCCGTAAACCACATTTATTTGAAAATAGCATATCTTTAGAATTTTCGCACTGGAGATAAAACTGTTATTTTCTGTACAGTGCTCGCTCTGAACTCGTTGAGTTTGTTAATCAAAAATTCGTTAAAGTTTTACAAAATATGAAATAGATTAAAATAAATTCGAAATTCGGCCATCCAGATGCCCATGTTCGGTTGGAGGATTACATTATTCAAAATTTGATGGCTCTAGATACTGTCGTTTTTGTCACAGTGCAAGAAACATACATGTATTCATGCAGATTTCTTCATTATTTAATTTCTTTACATATAATACAGGGCGATAATATTTGGTAACAACAATTTGCAAGGAGACAGAACATTTACAGTAAAACAGCGCAAAATGCCGCTTCGAAACTAACAGCCTTTCTAGGCTACCGCTCCTTTAGGCTCATAAATTAAATGAACAGTAAATAAAAAAATCTTATTAGGAACTAAAAATAAATTTAAAAAATAATCACTATAAAATACAAGCAAAATTAATTATTACGGTTAAATACAATTTTAATATTAGAATTAAATGTATAAAAATTTTAAGGAGTCAAAAGTGTTTATCACTATGATGTATTATGAAATATAGTTGAAATAAAATTCCGTTATAGAAATTGTGCTATAATACTCATCTATAATTTAAAAAAAGCAGCACAATTTAGAATTTTAAACAAAACTTTCAAAAATTCGTTTTTAAATATTTTAGTACTTTTTACTTATTTACACCCATAAAAAGCATAAAAATTGCAAGAGAAAATTGCTTGTTTGAAATTTTCTATTAGTTCAGATTTAAAATATTATTTTCTAAAAGAAGTAGTTGCAAATTTCCTTACAGCATAGGAAAAGCTAAAAAAATATCCAGCCCTGAAAGCATGGAATAGCTTTATAATTATTTGTTAATTATACTTGATAAATATGCTAAAGTTTTAAAAATCAATCTCAATTTCAAAAATAAAAATATATAGAAATTCTAATTTGTTAAATGAGGCGCTACATACAGCTTTTTCTTGATAATTATACACGCTGCAATAGCCAACCAATGTTAAATTTCTGCAAGTCGTCCCTACTCCTCTGGATGTGATCAAGGTGACAGCCGGCAACGCCTCAGACGAGGGAGAAAAACCGTTTGGGTTAGTCTGTTTCTTATAAGGTCCATGCTATAAACACGCTGACACGATCAGCAACACAGCCTCCAGGTTATCAGGCTATCACGGTGGAGACAGTTTCACGGCAAAGCACTAGAGTACAGCTCTCGAATCTGCGTTGTCGTTCTCGGAACTCCACGTACTCTTGAGACTTTTCACGCTACAACTCGCGATGCACTCGACGACACACAGAACACAGCTCCCGACTCTTCGGTTCGGTCGTTCCCGGAGCTCAATACACTCTCTCGACTATGTACTAACCGCGATACACTACGAGGCTCTTTCGGTGCACTCGACGACCCACTCGGCACTCGCTGCCCGGCTGTCAACTCGATCGACTCCGCTGGGATTGACTCGCTAGACGAGACACCAACTCGATTCTAACTGACTGCGGACCAGCAGGGTTTACATAGCTTTCGGCTTGTTTCTCGGCTAAAGTGGTAAGAATTCGTTCGAGAAGGTTCTCCATCCGTCCATGGCATATCGCCAATTTTGTCGCGAAATATCGCCAAACGGACGATTTCTTGCCAAATGTGACAACCCTACCTTATCTTGTCATTTTATGGCAACCCTAAAACTGCTTTGCGGGGAAATCATCCCAGCACGCCTGTACATTTCGTAACAATATTAAAATGCAGGATTTTTGTAACATAAAATTAACCGATGAGAATTTTAATGTTCCAGAACGTATAGAGATGCTTTTAGGTGCTGAGGTTTTCTTTGAAATATTAAAGTCTGAACAGATTCGCTACGAAAACTCGAGTCTTATTTTACAAAACAGCGTATATTGGGTTTATTGTGTCGGGAAGCGTTACATCAGAAGAACAGAGTCGCGTACATCGTGGGTTAATGAAAAAATGTGATGACTTAGAACAAACAATGAGAAACTTTTGGGAAATAGAAAATGTTGAAACAGCCATTCCAAAAAATAAAGAAACAGCAATATGTGAAGAACATTATGTGGAAACTCATAAGCGGAATGAAGAAGGGAGATATATTGTAACAATGCCACTAATGGAAGATCCTATTTGCTTAGGAAATTCAAAAGATTTTGCCCTTGAGAGATTAAATTCCCTATGGGAAACATTAGTTAAAGACCCTGAATATTTAAGTCTGTATCAGGATTTTTTAAAGGAGTATGAAGAGCTAGGGCATATGATTGAGGTTAAAGAGAAAAATGAGCCCAGGTAGTGTACTATATGCCATATCCCGGTGTATAACGACCTGAAAGAACAACAACTAAACTGAGAACAGTGTTTAATGCATCATGTTTGGCATCAAATGGAATTTCGTTAAATTCTTTACAACGTAATAGAGGGGTTATTTAAGATGATCTCTTTTCAATCATGCTTAGATTTAGAAAGTACCCATTCGCATACCCTGAACAGACATGCTTGCAGCGAATCCTGAGGAAAAAAGAAAGTGATCCACCTGTGAAAATCTAAGAGCTAAATACTGTGCCCTACGGTACAGTTCGTGCGCCATACTTAGCTATACTTAGCTCTTAAACAATTGTCGAATGATGAAGGTCCACAATTTCCATTAACTGCGCCATTCTTACTTAAAAATTTTTATATAGATGATGTTCTTAGCGGAGCGGAATCTTTGAGTACAGCTAAGGAGCTTAAATCGCAGTTAAATGCAATACTGAAGAGGGTAGAAATGACACTGCACAAGTGGTGCAGTAATCATGCTGAACTTGCGGAAGATCACACCTACTCCTTTCCTAATGAAGAAGAATCTACAACACTTGGAGTACCCTGGAGGTCTAGAAGAGACTGTTTCTGTTTTAGAGTGAAAATCGATAAAGACATAGTTGTTACCAAACGACAGATGCTGTGCACAATTGCAAGATTGTTTGACCCGATTGGTTTACTAGGGCCAATCATAAGTAAAGCCAAAATATTCCTCCAACGGTTGTGGTTGTTAAAGCTAAATTGGAATGAACCATTCCCGAAAAAGGAAGCCGATGAATGGAAGAAGTTCTCTACTGAATTGAAAGTTTTAAGTAAAACAGAAATTGAAAGGTTTATTCTTACTGCAGAAGTAGACTATGTGGAACTTCATGGATTTGCAGATGCCTCTGAGGTAGCATACGTAGCAACCATATATTGCAAGTCCCGTTCAAGAGATGGAGAAGTGAAGACAAGGCTAGTGACTAGTAAATCCAGAGTCTTGCCTATAAAACGTGTTACAATCTCGAGACTGGAGCTTTGTGCGGCAGTCCTGCTTGCAAAGTTAACTGTTAGAGTAATATCTGCATTAGAAATTCCTGTGAATAAAGTGTATCTGTGGAGTGACTTTATGATCGTGCTTTAGTGGATACAAAAAGAGTCTTACCAGTTGAAGACGTTTGTTGCAAATTGAGTGGCAACAATTAAAGAGTTGACTACTGATCATCAGTGGCGTCATGTGTCATCAGAGGAGAATCCGAGTGATCTTATATCCCGAGGTTTAGACCTCAGTAAACTTCTACAAAATGATATCTGGTGGAAAAGCCCTCTGTTCCTGAGAAACGACGAGTATCCAAATAGAGAGATTCCGGTGGAAGTCATTGTGAACAACTTTACAGACGAACTTAAAATCCTTAGTGACTCTAATATTTTTCTTAATGTTAAAGCTAACCCTTTTATTGAGGATTTCTTAAATTTAAGTAATAATTACTCTAAAATTATTCGTGTTTTAAGTTTTATTTTTAGGTTTGTAAACAACTGCAAGGGGAAGAACAAAGTTTCAGGTCCTCTTCAGAGCTCAGAATTAAAATTATCAGAACTTAAACTGATTAAGCTAATTCAAAATAGTGAATTTAAAAAAGAAATCTCAAGCCTTGGGAAGGAGGGTAAGGTATCTCCAAATAGCAAATTAAGAAATATTTTTCTATTTTTAGATCAGTGTGGAATTCTATGAGTTGGAGGCAGATTAGATAATTGTAAGTTGAATTTTGATAGAAAAGTCCCAATAATCTTACCAAAGAATCATAAATTGACTAAGCTAATTATTGTGATGTTTCATAAGAAATAAATGCATATTGGCCCACAAGGGTTTCTGCCAATGTTGCGCCCGTTTAAGGGTTTTGGACCTTAAACGGGCGCCGGGCGCAACATTTGCAGAAAAATGGTACATGAATGTGTTGTATGTTTCAAAGCGAAACCAGTGTCCTGTCAACAACTTACGGGTCAACTCCCTCAAGAAAGAGTCAGCCCGAAATTTCGTTCAATTGTGTTGGAGATTTTTTTTTTTTTTTTTTTTTTTTTTTGTTTTGTTTTGTTGTCCTTATTTTATAAAATACCCACATCAGAGAAAAGGTAGCCTTAACAAGGTGTATGAGTGCATTTTTGTTTGTTTTGTTACCAAAGCTTGCCATCTTGAGTTGGTAACAGAGTTGAGTTGTAGTCAAGTAACTTGAGTTGGTAGTCAAGCATTTATTGCAACCTCAAAGCGTTTATTTAGTAGGAGAGGCAAGTGTGCACACATATTTTCAGATAACGCAACCAATTTTGTTGGTAACAACGCAGAATTAAAGAAATTGAATAGGCTAGTCAGCAAACCAGATGATGAATTAAAGAAATTGTGTTGGAATTATTTATCGAGTGAGGGTATTGATTGGTCGTTTATTCCCCCTAGAGCTCCCAATCATGGAGGTCTTTGCGAGGCAGGTGTCAAACCTGTTAAGTTTCATTTGAAACGCGTAGTAGGCAATTTAAAACTAACCTATGAGGAGTTTCTTACAGTAATTACTCAAATTGAAGGCATTTTTAATTCTAGGCCCTTGCATCCTTTATCATATGAACCAGAGGATTTTAATATCGTGATACCAGGCCATTTCCTGATAGGCAGACCTATCACTGCTACTGCAGAACCTAATATTTTAAATGTTAACGATAATAGATTAAAGAACTGGCAAAAATTGACTAAAATAGTGCAAACAATATGGAAGTACTGGAAAAATAATTATTTGAGTGCAATGCAAGGAAGAATTAAATGGTTCTTTGAAAAAGACAATGTCAAGGTTGGAACTATGGTAATTTTAAAGACTGATAATGTTCCTGTATGTAACTGGCCTCTTGGCAGAATCGTAGAGATATACTTAGGTTGTAAGGATCCTAAGTTTTACTAACGTTTATTTTATTTTAAATCTTTACTATCACTTCTTATTTTCTACTTCCGGCCAGAATTAAAAGCTTTAACTTATTTATGCAAATTTGTTGGCGAACGCCAAGTACTTAAGTTGTGGCTTTTTGCCAAGCAAGAGAGAGGAAGGAGTTACTAGAAGCAGGCCGCTTGCCTTAGCAGTTTTTACTCGGTTGCTGGTTGCCTTCCAGGCCAGAGGTTTAATCCTCTTGATAATTTTAAACGTATCGTAGTGTTAGCAGTTCTCTGTACTACATACGGCTTTTTGTTAATATACGGCCAATATTGGAGTTAGGCACTTGTTTGATTAATCCAAAGTTAGTTTAGTTAGAGTTTAGTTAATATTTTTATATTCTTACGTTCAGACCACAAGTGGTTGGTCTCTGTATTCCGAAGTCCGGAATTCATTGTAAAGAGAGAAAAATAAAGGGTTTCGTATACCCTTCCTGTGTGTATTGTCTACTTCCCAAATTTATTGAACATAGCTTTAGTAAGCTCCCTGTTCCGAGTCAGGACAGTTAATGTTCCCTAAGTAAGTAAGGAGGAACACAGAACCTGATAAGGTAAAGACAATAAGGTTAGAGTAGTTTCAGTGAAAACGAAAAGTGGTATTTTTAAGAGATCAATTAATAAAGTTTGTGTTTTACCTATGCCAAAGTAAACAAAAAGTATGTTTGTAATTAATTTATTGTATTTTCATATTATAGTAGTTTGATGTTATTATTTGATGTTTACAATTATTTACCTGTATTTCGCATTGTCACACTGTGTAATTTTTTATTGTAATATTTACAATTTTGAATGAATACATCATGTCAAGGCGGGCGGTATGTTGCGCCTGCGTGCGCATTTCATTACTAGCGTCTGCGCATGCGCCTTGAGCTCTTAGAGTTTGTGACATGAGATTGTGAGCTAAGAGCGTGAGAGAGAATTCGACCCTTCGAGTGGCCATGAACGATGTAAATTAATGAGAATAAAAGTGTGATATAATACAGTCCATTGTTCCCGAGTTTATTATAGTGTAGTGCTTGAGGAAAACAGCCATCTTCAATTACCATACATACAGGGTTTTTACTCAAAGCGTCAACTTGTTGCACATGGGTACCAGATCTATGTTCGATTGTATAATTGTAATATTCTCGAATTAACGTTACTTTATCGTCTGAATTCTTTCATGCGAAAAAAAGGAGTTCTTTTTCACAGCATGTCACGTCATCCGATTATTGTCGACGATGCCATTCTACAGTAATATTTTCAAAACTGATCTTGAGTTAGTGAAAAATGTAGTATACAGAACTGTTTATGGATGATAATACAACACAGCGAACCGATCTTTTTCAAAATTCGATTTAGATTCTTTTAAATTTAATACTGAAACGGTTTTTCGCACATATTTCCATTTAACGAACAAGCTAAAAAATCTAAGAATTTTACTCTTTGTACCACCGCATAGAACAAAGAAAAAAACTAAGAATTAAAATAAATTAAACAAAAATTAAATGAATTTTACAAAAAATTTTGATGTAATTTCTGATATCTTGGCAAAATCGCTGCAAAATTTTTTTTATCATTTCGTGTAAGTAATTGCTGAAAGTCGTGTAAGTATTGCTTATCATATTGAAAAATGATTTATTAATTGCATATCAAAACCAAAGGTAAATAAATAAATAAAATGAAATTTGAAAGGTTTCAGATTTTAAATTACGTCCAACTGGGCGTTTATTTTTTTACATTTTGTGTGCTACCTTTATTTATTAAATATCATGTTCTTCGCACTTCAATCATAACTAGAAAGCACAGCGGTCATACGAAATAATCGCTGTTCTAGATATTATAAATTGCAATTAAAATGATTTGTGCAGAGATGTCTGCTAATTCAAACTGAATTACCCAGGCCAGGCGGCGATGACGCCCCTTTGCTTACTACCCCACGGGGTTTTCCCCTTCCACTTGTTTAATTGCTTAAAGTAGAGTGCAATGAAGGAAACCACTGGCGGTACATTTCTTAAGAGCCACCGCTAGCTCAATAAATAAAGGGGATTTAAATAATAAAATGTTAATTCACATGTCAAAAATCTCTTTGTACACAACATTTCTTGTGTAGATCTTTTCATCATTTTTAAGCTCGCCTTGCAGAGAACCATCAATTATTTTTAATTTTACGTCCGTTCTTTCACGAACTCTTGAACAGGCAGCATAAACTTGACCGTGTCCAAATGCAGGCTCAGGTAAAAAAATGTCCCTAATGCTTAAACGTTTGTCCCTGAGACTTATTCATGGTCATAAGAAAGGCAAGTTTTACAGGAAATTGTTTACGTCTCAATTGAAATGGCAACCCTGTGCAGTGACAACTTCACCCCATTGGCTAGTACAGTTACGCAAGCAACCAATAAACTATCGGCGACAAACAGACACTTAAGCCGCATATATATATATATATAGGGTGAAGTAACATTATTTCCTCCGAAACGGCTGGCTCCCGAGCTTAGCGAAGTACACCGTTGGATTCCGCAAGTCCGTGGGACGCCATTTTGACCCTATGCGTCTTCGTGGGACTTTAATTAGCCGAGATATTAATTAAGAACTAATTTTCTCCTTTCTTTCTTGGGTTTCCCCTATTACAGGAATTTGGCTACTAGCCAAATTCTTTTTTCTCCAATATCTACGGAACGGCGCCAAGTTGAAATTCGAGACTCGTATCCTCGGATTCCAAAAAATTTTCCGAATCCATCGATACCGTTCCCATCTCCGTACAACTTTAATCAGCCGAGATATTAATTAAAAATTTCGGAAACGTTAATTTCCGCGCTCATTTTTCCGAGTGGCAACAAACACTTAAGCCGCTTCTATAGAAACGGCTTAAGTGTTTGTTGCCGATAGTTTATTGGTTGCTTGCGTAACTTTAAATTGTTGTATTCCCTGTGCAGTGCAGCGCGTGATGAATATTAGGAGAAAGCTAAGCCGGAAAAATTAAAAATACAAAAGCACGTGCATTTAACATTTAATAAATAAATTTAATATCTATATATAATAGAATTCAGAAATATGCAACCCGCAAAAACCGGCAACGACGAAAAAACAAATAAAATGGAATAAATAAATATCTTTATTATATGCGGCTTAAGTGTCTGTTTGTCGCCGATAGTTTATTGGTTGCTTGCGTAACTGTAATAACCAATGGGGTGAAGTTGCCAGAGCACAGGGTTGCCGTGTCAATTGAGACGTAGACAATTTCCTGTAAAACTTGCCTTTCTTATGACCATGAATAAGTCTCAGGGACAAACGTTTAAGCATTAGGGACATTTTTTTACCTGAGCCTGCATTTGGACACGGTCAACTTTATGCTGCCTGTTCAAGAGTTCGTGAAAGAACGGACGTAAAATTAAAAATAATTGATGGTTCTCTGCAAGGCGAGCTTAAAAATGATGAAAAGATCTACACAAGAAATGTTGTGTACAAAGAGATTTTTGACATGTGAATTAACATTTTATTATTTCAATCATCTTTATTTATTGAGCTACCGGTGGCTCTTAAGAAATGTACCGCCGTAATTGATGGGCCTCTGCAAAGCCAGTGTTTGAAATTAATCAATTTCTTGACTTACTTCGGACGAATGGCAATATATTTCATAGAAAAAACCTTTTTAATTAACAAAGAACTTATTTACTTAGCATTCCAAACATATCCAAAAGGTAACATTCTGTGCGTTATCACGCTCAAAGCATATGTAAACAAAACACCACTGTTGCCACAAAAAAATCTACATTATAATGAACATATTAAATTATTGTTTATTAACTGAGTTCGTGCACGTTCCTGAACAGCGAGCTTAAAAATGATGGAAAGATCTACACAAGAAATGTTCTGTACAAAGAGATCTTTGACATGTGAATTAACATTTTATTATTTAAATCACCTTGAGCTAGCGGTGGCTCTTAAGAAATGTACCGCCAGTGGTTTCCTTCATTGCACTCTACTTTAAGCAATTAAGCAAAGATAAGGGGGAAACCCCGTGAGGCAGTAAGCGTCCTCGCTGCCTGCCCTGGGTAATTCAGTTTGAATTAGCAGACATCTTTGCACAAATCATTTTAATTGCAATTTATAATATCTAGAATAGCGATCATTTCGTATGACCGCTGGGCTTTCTAGTTATGATTTAAGTGCGAAGAACATGATAGTTAATAAATAAAGGTAGCACACAAAATGTAAAAAAATAAACGCCCGGTTGGACGTAATTTAAAATCTGAAACCTTTCAAATATTCGTTTTTATTTATTTATTTATCTTTGGTTTTGATATGCAATTAATAAATCATTTTTCAATATAATAAGCAATCTTTGACTTTCAACAACTGCTTACACAAAATGATAAAAAAAAATTTTTTTTTGCAGCGATTTTGCAAGATATCAGAAATTACATCAAAATTTTTGCTCAAAACACCTTTGCTCAAATCGTTTTAATTACAATTTATAATGTATAAAACAGCGGTCATTTCGTATGACCTTCGGGCTTTCTAGTATGTATATATATAAAGAAATTCAGTTCAAGAGCTATATCGCAAAATAATTTTAAATTGAGCATATCTTTAGAATTTTCGATACACAGTCTCCACGTACTGGTGATAAAAATGTTTTTTCTGTAAAACGTTGCCATTATTCGCTTTGAAATCCGTGAGTTTGTTAATCAAAAATTCGTTAAAATTCTACAAAATATGAAATCGATAATAAAACAAATTTCAAATTTGGGGTTCCACATGCCCATATTCGCAGTAGGATTACGTCATTCAAAATTTGATGGCTCTAGGTACCGTTGTTTTATCACAATGCGAGAAACATACCTACATTTATGCATAGTCATTTAATTTCTTCAAATATAATACAGGACGATAGTATTTGGTGACAACAGTTTGAAAAATGAAAGGGAGATTCAGAGTGATTCAACGCAAAATCTCAAAACGAAAACAATAGTCTCTCAGGGACAAAGCCCCTTTGGACTAATATAAATAAAATTAAAAAATAAATAAATAAATAAACGGAAAGGTTTCAGATTTTAAATTACGTCCAAAGAGGCGTTTTTTTAACGTTTTGTGTGTTACCTTTATTTATTAAATATCATGTTCTTCGCACTTAAACCATAAATTTCAGTTCAATAGCAATGTCGCAAAATAATTTTAAAATGAGTCTACCTTTAGAATTTCTGACAGACAGCTTCGCGCGCTGGAGACAAAAGGTTTTTTTTTCTTTTTTTAACCCCCGTAGATTGTTGCCATTGCTCGCTATCAAACCGGTGAGTTTGTTACTTAAAAATTCGTTAAAGTTTTACAAAATATGAAATCGATAATAAAACAAATTCTAAATTTCAAATTTGGGCTTCCACATTACCATATTCGCAGTAGGATTACGTATTTCAAAATTCGATGGCTGTATGTACCGTTGTTTTATCACAATGCGAGAAATAGATATAAAAATGCGAGAAATAGATATACATTTATTATTTTTCATTATTTAATTTCTTCAAATATAATGCAGGACTCTAACATTTGGTGGCAACAGTTTGAAAAGTGAAACGGACATTTATATCGATTCAACGCAAAATCGCAAAACGAAAACAATAGTCCTTCAGTGACAAAGTGCCTTTGGACTAAAAAGAAGAAAATCTGAAAAGTTTCAGATTTGAAATTACGTCCAAAGGGGCATTTTTTTAACATTTTGTCTGTTACCTTTATTTATCAAATATCATGTTCTTCGCACGTAAACCATAAAATTCAGTTCAAGAGCAATATCGCAAAATAGTTTTAAATAGAGCATATCTTGAGAATTTAAGATACAGAGTCTCGCAACGCTGGAGATAAAAATGTTTTTCTGTACAACGTTGCCTTGGCTCGCTTTGAAATACTTGAGTTTGTTAAACAAAATTTCGCTAAAGTTTTACAAAATATGAAATCGATAATAGAACAAATTCCAAATTTCAAATTTGGGCTTCCAAATGCCCATATTCGCAATAGGATTACGTCATTCAAAATTCGGTGGCTCTAAGTACCGTTGTTTTATCACATTGCGAGAAATATACATACATTTATACAGATTTTTCATTATTTAATTTCTTCAAATATAATGCAGGACTCTAACATTTGGTGGCAACAGTTTGAAAAGCGAAACGGACATTTATAACGAACCACCGCAAAATCGGAAAACCAAAACGATAGTCCTTCAGGGACAAAGCCCCTTTGGATTAAAAAATGTCTGAAAGGGTTCAGATTTTAAGGATCGCCCAAAAGCGCTCTTTTAAGATGTGTAATAGAGTAGACATTATCAATAGACATGGCCCAAGTGAAAAAGCGAAATATTTTATAGGCTATTAGATGAATATGCATTTAGACTAACATGAGAACATTATACATCTGTATATCTGTATATCATATGTCTTCTGTATATTTAGAAAGTGAAAAATTTATGTAATATAATTTTATAAAAATGTTTAATATTTTTAATTAATCGAGTTTTTTATTCAAATCAATCAGATTTAAAAGTAAAAATATAATATCTTTAGTAACCGCATCTATTGCTTTTAAACAGTTTAGTTTGTTAATCAACAACCAATAGATTAAATACCCAAAATAATAATAATAATCTCTTACGTTTTTCCGAGTGGCAACAAACTCGAATGAAACAACAAAGTAAAACAAGAAAAAATTGTATTCCGAGACTAGTAGTCCGTTGAGGATGAAATAATAATAATAAAAAAAAGTTTGGGTAAAATAGGTTTTTATTTAAAACTCACATAATAATATACGCGCTAAAACTAGAAAAATAATTTATCGTACAGTTTAAGGCGAGTTAAATAGTTCTCTTTACAAAATTCATCTACAATTGTATGTAAAGAATAATAAAATAAATAATATTTAATAACAGCGTGGGCGTCTGAATAACAAAAGCTAATAATCCAAATTGCATTGTCTATAGTATAAGTCATTATCTTTATAAATTTATAAAGGGCGCCCCACACATTTAATTATTCAAGATATAAAATTGTAGATGAATTTTGTAAAGAGAATTATTTAATCTCTTCTGTGAAACAGCACATGAAACCAGCAAACCACATCCTAAATTATTTTTCTTCTTTTATTTCATTAATTATTTTTTGTTTTTAAAAAAGAGTTTATTTTACAAAAACTTTTTTTTCTTTATTCTTTTTTTTAATTCATAATTAGAACAAATGACCTCACTATGTAATATGAATACAAAAATGGAAAACTGAAATACAGCTTTGTTCAACTGAATTCATTGGCTGATTTCTTCAATTTAAACTTGATTTTTACTAAAACAGTTAATTTACATGAATATTGTTAAGTTATTGAAAAGCTAAAGTTTCCAATGAATTATTAAAAAATTTTGGTAGACGACACCATAAATTAATTTTGCTATTCTGTCAGGAAATTTTCAATGACTAAACATGTTCATACATTTTCAAGACAGAATCTCGGACGCTAAAAACTAATTGTTTATTTTTTATTATTTTTTTAAATCTTCTATAACTTTTTTTAACCCTGATAAGTTACTACTTTTTTAAAACCCGAGTTTGTAAACTAGATCACTCTTAATTTTTATCATGTGTTTTTCTGATATCATTTATGAAATATTAATTCATTCATTTAAAAATGACTATCGTATATTAAAATTAATTCAATGCCTGTCTTTTTTGTAGTTACTGACCCGTATTGTTCATATTTACTGATATTTGTTTATATCAGGGGTGGCCAAAGTGCGGCTCGCGAGCCTGATATGGCTCTCGCAGGCAATTTGTGCAGCTCATGGATATAAAATATATGTATGAAATATGGTAAACTAAAACTATTTAGTGTCCAAAAAAGAACTAATTAATTAGTTTAGACGCTTTTCACAACGTTATCAGGGATTTCTTTCTATTTAAAACCTCCTGCACTACTTCTATAATGATGTAAATGTGAACTTGTGGCTTTTAGAAAATCTAGATGCGGTTCTCAAACATTCCTGAATTCAAACGTGCGGCTCTTACTGACATGAAGTTTATATGATTAACATGAAAGTAAAAAAATTAAATGGGAAATTCTGGAATTTGGATTACTCAAAATATATTTAAAAAAATGACAATGTTTCAAAAAGTAAAAAGCATACAAATCAATCACTTTCATTTTTCATCAATTAGCCGGATCTAATAGATTAGAATCAGCGAATTTTCTAAACTGCAATCAACGGCCAACAGGAACAAAATTAAAAAGACTTGATTATTTTCATATAAAATATAGCTATGAATGAGTACTATAACTCGCAATCTTCTGTAACAGTGTAACGAGCACTTACATCTTACCTTTACTTGCCTAAAACAGTTACCATGGGTTATCCGAGAAAACAAAATTGTTATTTGAAATGACCCCGTTACTCTCAGGTTTTACAGTGAGAAGTACAATGTAACAAAGTTTAAAATTGTACTTGGAGAAAAAATACCTTACAAAGATAAATTTGCCTTAAGAAAAAATTAGCCTCTCTCTCTCTCTTTAGGAAAACACATTATTTTGTTCTTATCTTGGCACTCGCTGGAAACCAGTTTATTCCCGATAGTAGAGAAGATTTCGTGCCGGTTCTGTGACAGTAGGCAATTCACTTGGCGACATGCCAGGAACAGTATTATTAAAACGACAGAGCAGCTAAAAGTTGTTAATTCTTAGTTTCTTGTTTAAATGTGTCTTTGAGTATAGTTTCAAAAATTACGTATGTTATACTTGAAAAGGTAAGTTAATATTTTTTCTTATTGCAATTAATTCTAACTACACTGTGGCAAATTTACATATACGCCTTGTTATTCAAATTATATATGAAGATGGCGCCACTTACCATACTGGTCTGCTATGGATCGTCAGCAAGCGAAGTTATGTAACTCCCAATGCATCCTTCAGCATTGTGTAACTGCGGAAAATTGAGGTTGTTTTAGTTTCTAATTTAAATGATTCTCTCTTTTATCTAAATAAATAATAGAATGAAATTGTATTAAAATTAGACTTTTTAAAAAATATATGAAAAAAATATGAAATTGCCAGGTGAGAAATTCAGAACTTCGATTAGGTAATTTATTATTAATAGCATTATTATTTTGTATGCGTATGTAGAAGTTGATAAATTTTGGAAAAATATCATATGAGTATCTGAATTCTAGCTTGATTTTTGTTTTCATATATCACCATATTCAGAGCCGGATTAAGACTTTTAGATGTTCTAAGCTCTTAGCGCTTAAAAAATTTTCACATATATTTAAGGTAGTTTTTTTTTTTTTAATCCCAGTCTTTCTCGGTTTTTGTTTAGTTGTACCATATATTCCACAGTAAAATCCGCAATGAGAAATTTTTTGGTGCCCCTGGACTTAAAACTGTACAGTTGTTTATCCTGCACAAGATGACTCGTACAAAGAAAACAACGATTTGTGGTTATCCATCCTTGATCATTTAGTAATGCATATATTACCATACATTTTAACCTTTTCAAGACACTAAGATTTACATCTTTATATTTGTTTCATTAAAAATCTGAATATCGATAATGGTTTCTTTGAATAAAAAAGGACAATAAGAAAAGTGGATGCAGCGTAAAGAGCAATGCAGGTATGAAAAACATTTTACAACTTCTTTCTAATGTTAAATTTATTTTATAATAGAAGCGATAAACAGACAAGGAGGAGAGTTTGTGGATTCTTTTGAAATTCACTTGGCGGCCTTAACTAGGGAGAAATAATAATGAATTTTTCATTATTCTCAGCTTGTTACCTATATGTCGTCAACCAACTTTTATTCAACTGTTAAAGAGATACATAATTATTACTACATATTTAAACAAAAATCAAATTCTGTTATGTCGTTTTCAAATAGAAAAACCTCTTAATGTCTTAATTTTTTAATGTGTGCTGCTTTTTAATATTTGACTTAAAGAAAATTTAACTCAAATTACTTGGGTTTGTTGAATCATATTTCTGAGACAATATTTTAAACAGTGAAAGGGCAATTTTTATACGTATAATGTAGTGCTAAAGGTAACCTAGTTCCGTTTTTCTTATTTCCCAATTCCCTCCCTTACATCTGGGCTGATAGTGAATACATGCCATTTCCCTTATAAATTCCTCCACGAAGGCGTCGTTCTTCTTAATCATATAGCTTTTGTACTTTCCCATACTCCAATAACCTTAACCATAATCACACGTATAAAATGCTTTTTAAAAGTAACGTTAGAAGGAAATCAAATTGACTTAAAAAGTGAAGTAAATTTAGAAAAAAAAAATATTCCATGTTCTATGTTAAAAGTTTATAGGATATCTTTGTGTCTGCGTAAACATTTTAATTGTTTGTGGTGCTATAACTAAAGAGGCATTTTCATATTATTGAGCCAAAATAAATCTTCTCAGATTTGCAGTCGAAAATTACATTAGCGATAACAAAATTAACTGCTTTCAGTATTATCTGCCCGATTTAATTAAAGTTCAAACAATACTGAAAAACTGTTCACTAAATATGAGCACAATATTGAAACTAATCAACAGTTTGCTTTTATATGTCCAACTGCTATACACATATGTAATTTACTATGAAAAAATTCAAAGCACTAAGTATTTTTTGAACGCCTTTTGTAGACTAATGGTCCAAGCTCATGAAATAAGCAACATAAAAAAAACTAGTATATAGTAGTAATGTAATAGTAAGAGTAAAAATGTTATAGAACCTCATTCGCGTCAGTAGTAGTAATTTACATATCTTTTTAATTCGCTTTCAAAACCTTAATGCGCTGTATGTTCTCGCAAACTCATTCATAAATTTCAACTTGCGGATCACGCTGTACATAATACATAAATTGAGTTTTTTTGGAGCAGCAATGACGTCATGTAGCTAATTTGATAGCTTCCCCCCCCCCGCCAATTTTTAGCCCAAAGAGCCATTAATTTAGTTTTAGAATTTTGCTTTTATCTCTACATGTAATAAAAGAGAGAGTCTGTCTGTGTGTGTGTCTCGTTCGAGCTGCGCGTAAGCTAATAGACTCACGGCTACGAAATTTGGTACATAGGTGCATCTAGACAAGAGCCAGTGCAACCTCGAAGCGATTTTTTAGAAATTCGAATTCGAATTTTTTTTTATTTCATGTTTTGTGACGAAATCGCGTCATTTTGAGACATAATGGGCTATAGGAAAGCGAGATTTTACTCTACACCATTTTCACATCGTCATGGAACGTAGGCACTTAGCTATTTTACGAAATTAAAATAAATTTTGTGCTTCAATAAATCGATTAAATACGAATTTATTTAACAAAGTGAGCTTAACACCTTTTCAACGGGATTTTTTCTAAAAAAGTTTATTTTAAAAAATGTACAGTTTATTTTTCTTTAATTTTTGGACAGGTTAAACTTTCATCCTTGCGACCGCTTTTACAAAAAGAATTTTGGAAAAATGATAATATTTTGTATTTAAAAAAAATTTTTTAAATGGAGCTTCCGAGTACACTTCTCACATCTCACATCTTTAAAAATGTGATTTGGGCAACAATTTTCCTTTCTTATTGTTGTTGATAGATTTCTGATGAAATCGCATCATTTTGAATAGTTTCATTCTTTTAGAAATATGGGTTTGGCAACAATTTTTCATCGTATTTCTTATGTCACTTTTTAAGAGATTGGCATAATTCATTGTCATTTTTTTTATATATATAATACATTTTTATTGTTTTTTTTTTTTTTTTTTTTTTTGGATAAAGTTGTTCTGCAGAGTAAAATTCTGCGCGGAATTTTTTGTTTTTTTGAGTTTCTTTCATGTTATTTTTTGCTTACTTCACTGTTTGTAAGATATTGAAAAGTTTTGCATGTGTTTTTTCTTCAACGGAAAGTTGGTTAATTTTTTTATTGGGATAATTAATATTTGTATTAAGGGATATAGCTTATTTCATTGTAATTTTTTTTCTCTTGAAAATATAAGATAAAATATCATTAATTACACTTTGCTTTTCAGAATTTTTTGTTTTTGGTATTCTTTTATGTTATTTATTGCTCATTTCCTTGTTTTTAAGATATTGAAAAGTTTTGAATGATTTTTTTTAGGAAACAAAGTTCTTAACTACTTTATACCATTTGAGTTCTTAAGATTTTGCAAAGGGAAGTTGGTTATAATTTATTTATTAGATAATTAATATTTGTATTAAGGGTTATTTATTAGGATAATTAATATTTGTATTAATGCTTATTTCATTGTAATTGTGTTACACGTAATAACGTTTTTTAATGAAGTTGTTCTGCAGAGTAAAAGGCTGGCAGGGAAGCTGCTAGTTCACTATAAACTATATGCTAGTTCGTTATTTAATTTCTTTAAATATAATACAGGGCTCTAATATTTGGTGGCAACAATTTCACTTTTTAAATTGTTGCCACCAAATATTAGAGCCCTGTATTATATTTAAAGAAATAAATAACGAAGAATATGTATAAATATATATATGTTTCTCGCACTGTCATAAAACAACGGTACCTAGAGCCATCGAATTTTGAATTACGTAATTCTCCTGCGAATATGGGCGTATGGCGAATAAGACCAAATTTGAAATTTGGAATTTGTTTTATTATCGATTTCATATTTTGTAAAACTTTAACGAATTTTTGATTAATAAACTGAAGGAAGCGAGCAATGGCAACGTTGTACAGAAAAACACATTTTTTATCTCCAGCGCACGAGACTGTGTAACGGAAATTCTAAACATATGCTCATTTTAAAATTATTTTGCGATATTGCTCTCGAACTGGATTTTAAGGTTTAAGTGCGAAAAATATGATATTCAATAAATAAAGGCAACACACAAAATGTTAAAAAAAAAAACGCATCTTTGAACGTAATTTAAAATCCAAAACGTTTCAGATTTTTTTTATTTTTATTTTCCTTTTATTATTATGAATAGGAAATAAATATCAAAAATAGCTTATTTTATACATTTTCCGTATGTTTTTTTATTAATTAATCGATAAACCTTTATTTACATTAAATTGAGGCCTTTTATAATTCTAGAAAAATAGTAAAAGCATATTAGACAGTAATTAAAAGTTACAACTATTGATTTATATAAAAATAATCTAAATTTCGCAAATTCATTTTTTTTAATCGCAGAAGATACTGCACACAACAGAAATTTAAAAGACATGGAAAAGAATGATACGGCGTAATTTTTGAGAATGGCTTTTGATATTTGTTGATTTATTTTGATAATATAATCTTTTCAAATAATGGTAATTATTATGCCTCCCCTGTTGATAAGTCGGACAAAATTCACAGATTTGACTGAAGTTTCGTTTGCATTAAGCAACATTTGATTATCAGACAACAATTGTACGATTTGCAGATCAAATAATTTTCTTACAGAAGTAACTCAAATATATCATGCATATTATAACAGAATTTATATGACATTATGATATGTAAGCGAACTAAGATGCTAGTTTTTAATGGTGAGTGATTTCAACGTTATTACATAGTATGTTTATCAGAAATTGAAACACTATGCTGTATATTACTCTGCGGTATCTAAGAAATGCAAAATACCAGAATGTTCTTAACATCTTTACTTTTTTCTCATAAAAGTAAATATGTTAACAGATTTCCGCAGCTGATGATGGATATTGTATTTATTAGATTTAACAATGGTGAAAGAGTTTTCTACGACATTAATATACTTTAATAACAACACTCATATGCATAACTACTTTAGCAGTGCAATAACAGCTCTTAAGTTAATGAGCATTTAATGTTTTTCGTCTTTTATGTTAAAACTGTTGGTAGTAATCTAATAGGAATAGGGATTCTGATTATTCTGTACTAAAGCAATAAACTTTCGACCAAAGTAAGCTGAGTTCACATGTAAGAAAGTGAATGAGATACTGCACTTGATAAGTACTCGTAATATTTTCATAAGCTAGGTATACTATTAATTTTTTCATTTCTTAACATCGCGTTTCTTAAGCAACTTCATAAACTGCAAAGTTAAGAGATGCAATGCAAAAGATTATAAAATTGTCTCTAAATTTCTTGATGTAGTTTTATGTTTAAAACTGCATTGTTATTGAGGATAAAGATTTAACATCCTAACTAGTCTCATTATAATAACTTTTCGTTCAATTCAAATTTCCATAAAATTGAAACTCGAATTATCTAGATCTTTTATGTCTACTCAAGGTCATCTTGTAATTTTTTTTCAAATTACTTGTGAAAAATACTAAAGCGTTTTCTGAAATACAATCATTATGATTTGGCAAGTTAGCTAAATTAGAAGTCACCTTTTTGAATTAAATTGATATGAAGCAGCCAGTTTTCGAACGAAATCAGAATATAATACCCACATATTTTCAATGTGCATCATCAAATATATATTAGGCCGCTCAGACGATACAGTGGTTAGTGGCGCTGATTGCCCGCACCGTACGGCGACCAGAAAGTCTTTTCCAGTGGTTTAATGGTATGGAAAAAAGGGTGAGAGATCTTGAAAGGGTGTAATAATTGTCTTTCAAGATGGTAGATTTTCTAACTGGGACTGAAAACTGGACAAAGTCAAATACACTCATGACCATAAATTAAGGATAATTCGGAATCACGCGGAAATCGAACTCTAAAATAAATATATCACCTGTAAAATCACTACACACATCTTCAAGAATCATATGCAAATTTCAGGAAGTAACCAGATGACACCGATGGTACGTCACAATGACGAGAGTGTAAGAGAGTGATATGTAAAGAATACAGGCAAAGAAGTAAAATTGTTCGCAGCCGCTTTATAAGCATTTCAGTGCAATAGCCGAATAGTAATGACACAAAGGACACATTTGGATGATTTTTTACGTGGTAGAATTATTGGCAGTCAGGAATGTGGGCGTACTTAACTGGAAGTATCAGACGAACTTGGAATTGCCCAGAGTGTCATCTCCAGGCTTTGGCAACGATTCCAAGATGATGGTAATGTGAGTAGACATTACAGCACAGGTCGCCCCAGAGTTACAACGCCGAATGAGGACCGGTATTTGGCAGTTACTGCCAAAAGAAACAGGCGGAGCACAGCCTCAGACCTGTCTCGTCAGCTCTCTTCAGCCACTGGTACGACAATTTCAAGGCAGACCGTGTACAGACGCTTAGGGCAGATTGGTCTATATGCTCGTAGACCTGTCAGATGCGTTCTACTTACTGCAACTCACTGTCGCCTGCGGTTAGCCTGGAATAGAGAGCATGCATTGTGGATACCGCAACAGTGGGCTTGTGTGGTGTTTTCCGACGAGTCCAGGTTTAGCTTGCAGTCTGATTCTCGCCGGGCTTTCATATGGAGAGCTCCAGGTACCCGTTACCACCAAGAAAACATCATTGAACGACATAGTTACGGTGGTGCAGGAGTGCTCGTTTGGGGTGGAATTATTCTAGGTTCCAGAACTGACCTGCATGTTCACATTGGAACCATGATAAGCCAAATCTATCGGGACATCATTCTGGAACAACATGTACGTCTGTTTCGGGGCGCCATGGACGCACAATTTGTGTTTATGGATAACAACGCCCGTCCTCACCGTGCAAACATCGTAAGCGAAGGCCTTCAATCGGAGGATATCACCCGTATGGACTGGCCAGCATTCTCACCGGACTTGAATCCAGTAGAGCACGTGTGGGATATGCTTGACCGACGAGTTGCATCCCGTCAACCTCCTCCTACATGTCTACCGGAACTTCGGAGAGCATTGCTTTTTGAGTGGTGTAATATCCCCCATGATCAGATTGATAATTTGATACTCAGCATGCCTAGGCGTTGTACTGTATTGCATCGTCTGGGAGACATACAATGTATTAACAGTCATACCAACCATGTAATATTGGTTTTTTTATAAATAAGTTTTTTTTTTTTTTTTTTTTTTTTTTTTTTTGTTATTTGCTCCAGGGAGAAAAAATCGCTAATTTTTTTTTAATAATATCAAACATATAGCATCTTTTTTTTTTTTTTTTTTTTTTTTTTTTTTTTTTTTTTTTCCTCTTTACCTTTTGTTTAATAAATAAGCTTTACAAATAAGTCAAATTTGTTTTGCTTCTAACTCTTCCTTTGCCTGATTTTGCATTATCCTTAATATTAATTACAGTCCTTGTAATGATAAAATTCGTGGGCTATTTCTGATTAGGTCAGGAAAATGAGATTAACAACCACAATAAATATCGGGTTTTTAACGAAAGTTTTCCGTCACCACAAATATCATCGGCGCAAACAGTTTGCATTGGTGTGTTTAATCATATTTTGTCAAACGATTTTTGGCATTTGAAAGAAAGAGACTTGCTTTAGAACAGTGTTTCTCAACTGGATTTACTCCAAGAACCGGTAAAATATTTCGGTATGTTCTTGCGAACCGGTAAGTGTAATAATTCGACCCATTGGCACAATTTTTTCACATAAATAAATCATGAAGACAAAAATTACCGGCAAATTCGCGGACCGGCGGTTGTGAAATACTGCTGTAGAACACTGTATTGTGAAATTTGTAAAAAAATATCGACGATCATTACCCTCTCCCCTCTCTTTCCCAAGACTTCAAAAATAAAAATTAAAAAAAATCTTTAATTTAGATTAATTTTTAATGTTTTATAAATTAAACAAGGAAAAATATAGAAAATGTAGATAAATACCAAAACTTGAATAAAAGTAGATTTTAAATTCATGAACTAAAACAAAATACTTAACAGGTAAATAAAAGGCTGATAACCGCATTTCCCCCTGAAATTATGAAATTTCTTCATGGTTGAGAACCCCTGCAGTGGACACATTACAGCTCTTCTTTAGGCTCTATTTTTAAAAAAGATTTTCGTGTACTAGGGGCATATATATGTAAAAGGGAAGATTAACCGAATTGGCTCTTTATAGAGTCATATCTGGCACTAAGAAAGACTAAGCATGTGGCTCTGGTTTCATCTGACGCCAGGGGTGCCTTCGATGATGTAAGGTGACTCTTCCTGATGCGACACTTGAAGAATATTGGAATTATTCAGAATTACTAAGAATATGTATGAAATTATAGAAAGTTATATTAAAAAGCGAAAGATGGTTTTTAAGGGCCCATCTGATAATCTGAGCCTGGTTTTGACATTTACAAAGGATGCCCACAAGGCTCTTGCAGCGCTCCTCTGTTCTGAGGCCTCATTGTTAATGACCTACTGCAGAAAGTCAATATTTCGAACTGTGAGATTGTCTGTTATGCCGACGATATAGTATTGGTTATGGTGGAGGGAGACCTTGAAAAAAATGGAGAAAGTATTCAAAAAAGTAGAAAATGATTTGAAAGAATGGAGTGACAGAGAGAAAATATATTTTAATAATGAAAAAACTTGTGGGCTTTTTTTCTTAGGGGTGGTAGAAAGACTAGACCCCCACAATTGAAATTTAAGGGTAATCGTACCAAATTTGGTGAAAGTATGAAATATCTAGGAATTAATATTGATAATAAATTGAGTTTTGCGGAACATTTTAAGCATGTACATAGAATCACAGATAACATTTTAAGATGTTATAAGTTTAATTTTAGTGCTGATACTTTGAATAGAAAGAGTTCCACCCTGAGAGAGATATTTAGAAATGTGATCATCCCTAAAATATTTTATGGAGTCGGAGCTTGGGGCTGCCGGGCAGAGGAAGTACTTAGGATTAGAATGAAATTGGACACCCTGCAGAGAGGCTGGATGCTTGCCATTACAAGAGCCTTCAGAACTATTTCAACTGAACTTGCCTGCGTCCTTGCCGATGTTCCGCCCCTCTCGATTCTATACAAATTTTACTACAAGAAGTTTCTATTAGCTAATAAAATTATTATGGATACTGAAATTGGACAAAAAGTACTTACAAATAAGGTCTTTCAACATGAGAATGAGGATATTATTCACCCAATGACACGATTTGGAGTATTTTATAATCTTGAGTTTCCTTCTGATGGTCGGTTTATCAAACAGAACTATACGCATTGACAGAGGCTTTGAATTGGATTAGTAAAAAATTAACAGTTCGATGTTTTATAAATATTTAGACTGATGCCCTATCTTCAGGCACTCGCCCAACCAGATCATAAAAATCGACTAATTAACGAAATAAAAGTCTTGTTTAAAAAGGCTGAAAGAAAACATATTGTTAAATTACACTATGTAAAAGCACACAGTGGAATTGTCGGAAATGAAACCCTTGCTAAAATGCACTTGGGGATGGGACCGATAATTTTAATATCCACAATTCAAGAAAAAAGACCATTGCTGAAATAGAAAACTGGATTTATACAAACGGGAATTTTTGCTGGGAGTTTTCTAATGAGAAAAAAAAGTTAATGAAAAATATAAAGTTAAACAAGAAGAAGAATATTATAAATAATGTTGATATAAATCAGGTACTGACTAATCATGGGCGTTTCCCGGCTTATATTAATCGGTTCCATCTACAGAATAATGATAAATCCTTAATTTGTAATAAGTTTTGGGACGCCAGGCACTTCGTTGATGAATGTACGCTTACCCGGAGTGCAAGAGAGAAATATAGAAAGAATTTTAAGGAAACTTTTAAGAGGAATTATTCAAATTTGAAAGTTTTTGCAGAGACAATAATGAAGATTATAAATACGAACAAAGATAGAGTTGGAATTCGGCACTGAGACTCAGATTTTGGACTTTATATGTGTTTTTTCTTGCATTTGTGTTTTGTCTGGCTAATCCTGTTTTCTGATCATCTCTTAGCCGGCTAGGAGGATCGGGGCTGTGCCCTTATAATAATTATAATAATGTAAAAGGCATTGCATAAAGTAATGAGAATAGCTGAATAAATCAAAGAGAACTTCAAGTTTTTGACATTTTCTTAATTTTTTTTTTTTAACATAGTTTTAGAGCAACATGACAAATGTATAAGCTTTGAGAGTAAGCTGCATAAGCGAAAAAAAAAATTACCTCAGGCATTGTGGTTGTTTAAAATTTTGTTTGAATGAAACCAGAAAAGATCTTTGTAAGTTATACATGCCAATTAAGGACCACAATTAGAAGTTATCATATTGACAGAAAAAGCATCTGAATCTGAGATATATTTTTTTTGTTGAAAAATAATATTAACTGGCTAAAAATGATTCTCACGAAAAACTGAAAAAGCTGTAGGGAAGGCTCTGTGAAAAGGAGGATGAGTTTTCAATTGAAGAATTCTTATTAGAACCAACATTATAAACTGTCGCATTTGACGAGAGAACACTTTGATTTTAAAATTCATATCTTGGTAAAAGCTCTGTTGGATAGTATAATGGAACTCTGAAAAGTCATCAAATCCACAACGAATGTAATTAGAGAATAAATTTTCATTGCAAGAATTATAATGAAATAATTACTTATCACGCCTCTTTTTGGCTAATTAGCTTAGATTTTTCATAGCTTTTGCTTGCTACTATTTTATATTGTAATATTTTGAATTTATTTACTTTTTTGAAGATATTTTATTTATTTATTTTTAAGATATAGCTTTCATTCGTTCAGCTGACAAGGAATGCTGTCGGGCTTTCTAATGACACTTTCGAAGATGATTAAGCGTATGGACAAAATAACAGGAGCAAAGTTTTGTATTTCCGAGTCTCACACAAGCCCAGAATAAGACGTATTAAGTGAAGTGCGCATCCGCAGTATTTTCAGCCATAGATTGCCAGGCGTTATATATATCTGGGAATTACAATATTGTTATGTAGTAAGGCACATTCAAGGCAGAAGTTGTATGCATGCCGTATGACAGTGACTATTTTTTGAGTGGTGATACATGGCATCTATGCTTTCGACCAACAAGTACTGTTTTGGAAATATTGTATGATTAGCCAAATGGCTAGTAATCTTCATGTTGTGGCACAAACATTAGTGGTAGAGGTGATGTAGGAGCACTCAACAGGTGATGCTGTTCAAAGCATACTGACAAGCGCTTTCTGCGAGATTTTATGTCAGCACGGCTTAATTTCTAAAATCAGAAGTGCCGGAGCCCCATGGAAGAAGGAAGGAAGAACGGAAAAAATAAAATAACTAATAAAAAATGAAATTATTAACGATTAAAATAATGAAATAATTAAATTAAAATTAAAATTCAGTGAAATATAAAGATATAAATAAAATTTAATAAATTATTAAATTCATGATAAATAGTTAAATAAAAAAATATCGTCCCTCATCTTATTTGGAGCTCCAGCTGGACTTAAATTTCATTCAGAAAAATTAAACAATAGCTTGGCATCCTCCGGCTTTCAAACCCTGAATATGTGGTATAACGTACTTATTTCAAAGGATGAGAGAAACAAAAACCACTCTTTTCCCAGCATGCCAATGGGAAAAAAAAATAAAACCATTAACTCTTTCACAAACAATCCGCCCGACACGGCCCTACATTGAGACAACCAGAACCGCCCGAAAACGGCCGAGATTGTAATCTTGTTTTCTTCCCTGCTCCTAAGGTATGCAGTAGCAGGTGCAGTTTCTCCAAATGCTTTGTATCAGTTTACTGCAGACAGCTTGTCCTAAGAGGTTTCTTATTTTTTGCTTGCTCGTGACATTTCGTTGTTGATTCTTTTGTGGTACAGTGTGTTTTTAAGCTTTAAACAGCAATAAAATTGCAGCTTAAAAATTTAAGGATTACATTTATTTTTAATTAATTTATTCCTTCCAATAAAAATAACGGAAATAAACAAAATCTAAGTCGTGATCATAACAAAGCCAGAAAAGCTTGTTGGTCTGACCTTTAGAATAGTTTTATAAAGAACGGGGTCAAAGGCTAATAAAATCTTTGTTAGAAAGTACAAAGGATGTCATTCGAAATCTTCACACCTGTTTTCTGCGTTAATGGACGGGGAGGGGAGGAAATGGCTGTGAAACTGGAAAAGTATTTCGGGCAGTTCGGTATTTTGAGGGTACAGTTTAGCGAAGGGTCTGGATTTCAAAGAGTTAAAGCGAAGAACAGAGAGAATGATAGGAACAATATGGAAGTATGGAAAGAAATTTGAATGGAGAAATGTAGCTTCGAAAACAAAGAGAGAAGAGTTCTAAGCTTTCTGATCGCGATGGTCTCCCCGTATGATTCTACCTGTCAAGTAGAATGAAACTAGCCCCCCCCAAAAAAAACCTTGAATCCTATCTGATAACAATATGAGTATAAATGTAAGGTCTGCACAAATGAAAATTTTTATTCCTCGTATTTGGTTGCATAGCTCAATTCTGCAGGAGCTCTGCAGTGAAAGGTCACTAGCGCTGGAAGTGCACAACCATGATAATCATTTTTAGTACTTTCGGGAAGAAAACATTTTACCCGCTGTCATAAATTCATTACACTACTTGGATAATAACACATTCATTACACTACTTGGATACATGCATTGAAGAGTTATAATCGACTTTTAACGCATATTTATGTTAAAAATAAAATTTTCTCGCTGAAACTGTGTTCTATTTACATATATAAAAGTGCTGGAGCCCTTTTGTTTAGGGCTCCGGCTAGAATCACCGTTTACCTTAGAAACTGAGCGCAGTTTAAGTTCTTTACGTCAGAGCAATAAGCATCTATAGCCCCAAAACAGAAAACATCCAATAAAGTGTGGGATATTGTGACAGCTTTTGAGACAGATGGTATAATGGAACACAGAGTGGCACGAATTCACTCGATATACATATAGACGGTGCCTAGCATACGACGTTAATGATTAAATCCTCAACTCTCGCACATACATAACATTTGCCGATCTATGGCTGCAAATTATCCGACCATTCTTTATTTTATTCGCTTTGTTCTGGGGTTTGAGGACAACTACGAAAAGCTATTCTCTGAACCTATTGCTTTATTCACATGCTTGATCACTCCTGAAAATCTCGTGCTATTGTCATTGAGAAATGCGATAGCTTTCTTTGTTTTACATTGTCAGGTTCAGCGGATATTGAGAACATGGGGACTTAATAATGGCCACGAGACTCATTTCTTAATACATTCGAAAATTCTAAGCATCACAGTCAAAGAATAGCAGAAAGGTATGAAAATCAGTCACATACGCAAAATAGCTTCGGGCCCATAAACTGCATGAATTAAGGAGCCTGAAGCACTTCTGACTAAGCTAAAGTAACCTTCCGGTATTAATTGATTAAAAAATCAAGAATAATGAACAGATTTTATAAAGACAGTTTGAAATCAATGCCAAACAAGAGATGATTGCAAAGTTCTTGCTTACTAATTTCAAATGATGATTATTGTGAGTTTTCTCATTTGAAATAACGTCAAAGGTTTGATTTTGTTGATTATGAATGTTTAAACTGGGGTATAGTTTTGAACCAATTAAATGATCTGTTACTTTGTCAATGTAGTTTTTAAAACTGCCAAAAGACATAAATATTTTTGTGAATAATTTATATGTGTTTAACAGCTGTCAAATGATTTACTTGTTGTTTTAGTAAAAGTAAACTTCTTGTCACTAATCAGAACCAAAAGTTAATGTTAAATTGACATAGAAATTTTTTACAGGAATAAATTCTCTACCAGAAAATTAAGACATCTTTGAGCTATACGCAATGGAGGTGGCCGTATCTCTGTTGATACTCATTAGCACGTATTTGATTGCTGTCATTATCCGTTGGGCAGTGAATCGTCACAGAAGGCTTCAGGTTTTCAAGAAGTATGGTATTCCGGGACCCAGACCCTCTTTTTTAAGCGGTAATATGTCCCAGTTGAAGGCGTCATCCACTCCGAATGAAGTGATTACTGCTTGGATTAAGGAGTATGGAAATGTATTTGGATACTTCGTGGGTGAGATACCATATGTTATCATTAATGATTTGGATATGCTGAAACAGGTAAATTCTTTGTTTCATAAAACGTTTTGTTATAATTCAATAGTTCATTTCTATGATATTGTAACCAGCTGAAAAATCCAGCGTTGCCCTGGCTTTACGTAATAGCAAGAGACTTTATTTAGAAGGATGGATTCGTTTTTTCGGAAGCTCAGGTAGACAGTAATTTTCCTCTTAAATTTTGTTCAAGGAGAATTGTCCTAAGTTTTACTGTGTTCGAATAAAACTGTAAAGCAGTTTAGAACTAACACGGCGCTAACGATTTTAGTAAAAATAGGTAGTTGCTTTGTTGTCGGTTATGTCTTTTTTTTTTATTATTATTTCGAAAATCATTATCCACTTTGTCAAATTTCTCTAACGTTTACGGGAATATTCGCAAAAAACTGATAGAGAGCGCACTGAAATTCTGCTTTGAAACTCCTACACGATTCTGGAAACTTCAAACTTGTTCTAAATAGTATACGAACTTAGCGCCATACAACGGTTTTAGTAAGAACTGATAGCGGAAAAGCAACAACTGCGACGTGATTTCGAAGTTAAACTGTTTAGAAATATTAATATTTATTTTTTGTAAAAAGACAACTATAAATTCCTTGCTTAGCATGTATGACTTCCATTAATAGGGGGAACGCAACAACGGCTGAACCTAAGATTAACGACGTGATTGCAACGTCTAATATAAATTAATAATTTCTAATATAAACTCCCTGAGTATGGATCCCGTGGCATGGTTTTTCGAAATCTTATGTAGACATAAAACTGTAGATTTGTATGAATAACACACACATAAACAAATGGACACTCCTGTTTCTATACAAACAGATGATTTTAATGACTCCAACTAGTGTAATTTCATGAGCTCAGTTAGTAATTAATATATCTGAAATGAATCTGCGTGTATTGCTTTATTCTGCTTTTATTGCTAATCGCATGCTTTGATAATAAGTAGCAGAATTTGAAAGAACAATTAAATATCTTATGCTTTGCTGAACGACAAAATACTACAGCATGGAAGATAAAAGAATTTAATTCAGGCAGTAGCAGCACATTTCTTTTAAATAGATGAGTTACTGATTTAATTCGGAAGACAAACATATTGCTAGTGGCAACACACTTCTTTTACTCGTATATTAGGCGAGTTTAGTGATTAAATTTGAAACATGAATATCTTGCACTTTGCTGAGTTGCAATACAAAGGTATATCGATGACCGCGTTTTATTATAGATAAGATATAAAAATTACTTTCTCAATCACAACAAAACAAGAAGGGACATTTCAGACTTACACATCTATAATTAAATACAAAATCAGAAACGCTTTTGTTTCATTCACTTCGTTTCTAATTGTCAATGCTTCAAAGATTAGAAAAGAAAGAAAAGTTGAAAACATTATTTTCTTTAATTCACAATAACTTATCAGCTTTTGAATAAGAGTTTTATATAACAAATCACAGATTCTGCAAGTCACATAATAAGACATATACTCTGCGTCGGGATTTTCTGTAAAATATTATGGAGCATTCACTCGAGGGCTTTGAGTTCAAAGTACCTACATCATAGAAACACAACTACATCATAGAAACACAACTACATCATAGAAACACAACTACATCATAGAAACTGGTGTAAGGATTTTGTCTAAATGTTATAACTGTTTGGCTTAATGCCAACCTGCTGTAAGAACCGATTAATCATAGTGGTGGAAACGCGAATTAACATTCGGTCGACGATTTCGTAGAATCTGCTGCACATTCGTGCAAACGTAATTTTACCTTCTCTACGGCTTTATCCTTTCCCCACAAGTGTAAACTGAGTTAACGATTCTAACACCTTAGGACAATAATGGTGACTGGACCATTGTGTGAACGCTTCCTTAGGACCAAGGACTAAGGCGTTTGAATTACGGAGTACCTTTGCAATTAATTGCAATTACCTCCACATCATCGTTAAAAGAAATGAAATAATTAAGTCGCTAAGTTTAGCAGTCGCTAAAGTTGATGAAAAAAGCAGATAAGCTAAAATTCAAGAATCGTTGAGCGTCCTCGTGTTTGGACACAGGAGGAGAGAACAAGCGTTTATCACAATTGAAGGTGTTTAACCCCCCGTCGTGAGTCAACTGCTTGCGCTCGATAACAACAGAGAGGCAACCGAGACGCGAAGCGCGTGGATGGTTGCCATGGAGACGAATCAGCTGATGTAGTGAGGTGCAGGAAACCGGACCTCGGGAAAGGTAAGATACTTGTATTCAAGCGTTGAGATAAGAGCCTTGGGGTGGTCGGGGTGGGGGCAAACAGGGTCACTGACCGAAGAAGGAGAAAGAGTCGAAAAAGCGCGGTTGCGGAGGAAGAGAATTAAAGTTAACTGTAGAAAAAACTGGAGTGGACTTAGGGCGAAGAACCGAAGGGTGAATTTGAAGTGCAGGCAGCATGAAGCTTGTATTGCAGATGAAATTGTGATTTGAGTTCTGGGTGCAGTTAGATTCTGTAAAAGACAGCAGTACGTGTGATTTTTAAAGTAATATTCTAAGTAATTATTTTTATGGAATTTATATAATTAATTTTAAATCTATTTAAATTAAAAATTAAAAATATATAACAATTGATGAAGTCTGTATTTTCTCACATATGTGTTCATTGCACAAATTCTGATCTTGCTACGGCACCATCATGTTTTTAAATATCACAAATGACAGAATGAATTATGGGAATTTTTAAATATCACATAACGACCTACTATTGAATACATTATTGCTGTTCAGATGGCTCGCACATCACTGTATATTGAAGCTTCTCCTGAAAATTGCTACCCTCCCGAAATTAAGTTTCTAACTCAATAATGATACAAGGACGTGTACTGCACATTTTGTCTTTGAGAAAGCCCTGAAAACTACCTCAAAGATAAATCCAAAGCCATACGTGATTTCAGATGAAAATTTTAAATCAAGTATGTCTAAATGGGTGACCAGGCTGATCAGCTGATTGCCTTATGAAAAGATATCAATGGCTTTGAAAATAATTTCCGAAACATGGTGATGTAATCATAGCTGTGTGAGCGGTTGTTCTATCTATTAAAACCACCACTCACAAGGTAACCTGTGGAATTCTGAAGAAATGTTTCGAGCATGATCCTGTATATTTTTTCCTGAAAAAAATGTTTCGAGCATTGATAACATGACTTTACCTACATCATTTTCAAAAAATTATCGCCTACTGAAATTAAATTTCACACCAAACTCTTAACCTTGGCATTGCGAGGATGTCGATGCAGTTCTTTGGAGTTCAGTATAGGTAATTCTACTTTATTGCCACTATACTTTTATCGCAGCAACGCAAGGTTGCTTAGACTCACGTTGTATCTCTCATGGAGGTAGGAAGTTAGATGGAGTGGCCCTAAACCGGTTTTCCCATACCCTGCTTTGAAGCACTGGCAATCCCTTCTTTGGTGACCAAAACATTGGGTAATTTACCATTGAGTTGAATGGGTTTTCACACGATCGGATATAAATATTTTGTAATTACGTAGTAAATATGCATATAAATGTATATATTTTCTTTTTCTACAATACTTCAGAGGCCTAAGTATATGAAAAGAATACATTTCTAAACAACATTTCATTCTGAGCGGAATTAAATGCTATACTTTTCACAAAACTGTTTGCTCAGAAGGATTTAATTTGAAATATTTTCACAATTTTTCGTTAATTACATTAGGAAAAAAAATAAGGATTCGATTTGATTCGGTTAAGGATTACAAAAATTAAGATCAAAGTTTATTGTACTATTAAAATTATGCATTATTTCTTTTCCATTTATAGAGCTTCTTCCTAAAATACTTTCTCAAATATGACATGATTTTTTAGCTTCTGAGGCATCTTTTAAACCGAAAACTAATAAACAAAAAATAAGTCAATTTATAATTAATGCTCTATTCGGTCCATTTCAAGTTAGAGCACCTTTTAATTTAATAGCGAAATACTTTAAATAGTGCTTATCTTTCTCTGAATATTTCTGAAAGAGAATAAAATAAGGCTTATTTTTTAAATATTATTTAAAACTTATAACTGACTTCTATAAGGAGAATATATGACTGATAAGGGGAATAATTCTTTTAATTATACTTATTAGATTTTTTTACCCTTAATTTCAACAATACATATTCCAAAACTCTTTTTTATTACTTTCTTAAGTACGCATCTCATAGAAATTGCTTTACAATACCTTTTAACAGATTGCTTTCCAATACCAACAATTCTTGCTTAATTAGTTTTATAACGTATTTGTCAACAGGATGTCAGTTTATGTTTACAATTCAATGTTAAGGTTATTATATTTTTATATAATATTTATAATCATTATAAATTTAGATGCATTTAATAATTAGATTTCTTCACGGTAACTTTCACAGTTATTTATGAATGAATAAATCCTTCATTTCAAATACATTTATAAATAATTTTAAAAATATTTACGTATATTGTTAAAGGCAGATACATGCTTTTTGGAAGCACATGCATAAATACCCATACATATTTCATATTTTTCATTTCCAGCATGTGGAAATCTTTAATTTCTGTGCATTCACTATATTTTTCGAGTAAAGTAATTTACACTAATTTTAAAAAGTACATGTTACAATAATATGTGGATGTGAAAAAAATTATTTTATTTACAACATTTTGGTGTTTGGAACATAAAATAAAAGTAGCGAATACTGTATTAAAGGGTATCGAAAAATGTATACTATTTTAAAGGTACGGTTAGGTATTTTTCATTGTTTAAGCATAACTGTTTTGCTAAAATCTATATTTTTGTAGTTCAACAGCTTAGAACTTTATAAAATAAATTCACAATCAAAATCGCTGTTGCTAGTTATCGAAAAATAACCAAAATGTGATTTTTGCGTAAATGTCACTAAACTATACAAATTGCTATTATCTATCACTCTAGAAATTTTTCTTTTATCCGGAAATGTCCCATGTTTCGATTTGTATGGAACTGTCGTGTGTCAAAATACTATCAGAGCGTTGTCAAGCGAGCTTCTGAATGTAAACAAAAAACACCCCATCTGGTGACCGAAGCTAGCTTCGTAGCAGTGCTTCACTTCTAATGGCGGTTTGGCCACTTCTTCCTTTCTTACCTCCATGGTATCTCTCAGGGGTGGCCCAAGAGCGATGGGTAGTGCAGGGAGTAAATTATGCCACCTGCATGGACCTTATAAGAAATAGACTAACCCAAACGGGTTTTCTCCCTCGTCTGAGCGTCATCATCGAGATAGATAAGGCCTGAGCGCTGAGTTACTACGTCACTGCTAGGGGACCGGTCTTCGCGCAGTTTAGCTTCCTTGCGAAACACCCATTTTTCTAAACCTATTCTATGTAATTGGTATCTCATACTATAAAATCAGTCTAAAACAAAATTACAAGCGGCAATATAATGTTTTACAAAGCTTATACGAATATGAAATATTTTCATTTTCTTTTGTTAGTATTTATTTTCAAAACAAAATTATTTGAGAATGGTGTGGTGCTTTTAAAAGTAAATCATTTCTTTGAAGAAAAATTGGTTTTAAAATTCAAGTAGCTAAAATTTTTACTTTGATTTTTCTGCACTGTCTTTGTGTCTCTCGTTGATTCTCATTACCGCATCAAAATTTTTTTTTTGTTTCACCCACTACTTTAACAAAATGTTTGCCAGTGGGAACACATGTTATCTCTCATTCTATAATTATTGCATATTTTTTATAACTATCATATTAATGTAGCAGGATTATAAAACATCAAACGAATGCAAGAGACTACTTAATATTTAGACTAACATTTAAATGCCTTATATCAGTCAGAAAATTTTTCTGAATGTAATAAATTACTAAATAGTCTAGTCTTAAAATTATTTCTTACTTACATATTGTATGTTAATCTGTATTACAGTTAATATTTTCCTCTTAATGCTACATAATTATTCGACAGAATCTGTAGTTAAATTGAGATAATGTTTATTACATAGCTCTGAAAACTATCAATATTAAAATTCCAAATAAGACAGGAAAAAAGTTTTTAAAATAAAGTTATATACAATTTTTTTGAAAATATTTTAAAAATATACGAAATACTTAAAAAACTTTTAGAAACTGAAATTTCTTGCAAATATTTACATCATACCTATTTAACTATAAGCGTTACCTCTGTTCTGAAAATATTTTTTCTATTAATAATTGAATTGAAATACAATGAAAACAAGTATGTCTACATATGAATTCAATTACTACTGCTTCTTCAATAACTGTATATTTTTAAAATTTCATTTTGCAGTTTCGCAATTTAATTACCTTAATATGAATCTTACATACATTACTTTAGAAACTTTTCTATCATTCTCAGAAAGATTTATATTGCATAACAAATTTTAAACAAACTGATTGCATGATAATAACATATATAAAAGTGAACAGAAGCTATATTAGCTAAACATATGCATTTAAGTTTCATCATGATAAAATGATATTTAATTATTTGCAAAAAACATTGATATTTAAATTTAAGAACACAGTACTCTGTCAAGAATCAAATTTATTCTGCATTTGATATTCTACATATTATGTAATGAAATAAGTGTTATGCTTTTAACCCCTTAGGACAGTTATTTCATATAAAATTAGTTTCCAATTAAAATAAATGATCATAAATTTTGCTGACAATTTTTATATTACTAGTGTTAGTGATTATTACAAGGGATGATGCTTCAGATGTCAAAAGTAAACATAAATTCAATTCTTAAAACATAATGAATAAAAAATTACAACTTATAAAAGCCAACAAAAAGTTTGCTGAGGGTCCCTTAACCGTGACGTCACAAGCCAGTTTCGTTTCAGAGCGCAGGCCTTATCTATCTCGATGGTGACGGTCTGAGGCGTTGCCGGCTGTCACCTTGATCACATCCGGAAGAGTAGGGGCGACTTGCAGAAATTTAACATTGGTTGCCTATTGTAGCTTGTATAATTGTCAAGAAAAAGCTGGTTGTAGCGCCTCATTTCACAAATTAGAATTTCTACATATTTTTATTTTTGAAACTGAGATAGATTTTTAAAAATTTAGCATATTTATCAAGCATAATTATTGTTTCAAATAATTATAAAGCTGTTGCATGCTTTCAGGCCTGGCTATTTTTTTAGCTTTTCCTATGCTGTAAGGAAATTTGTAACTACTTCTTTTAGAAAATAATATTTTAAATCTGAACTAATAGAAAATTTCAAGCAAGCAATTTTCTCTTGCGATTTTTATGCTTTTTATTGGTGTAAATAAGTAAAAAATACTAAAATATTTAAAAACGAATTTTCGAAAGTTTTGTTTAAAATTCTAAATTGTGCTGCCTTTTTAAAATTATAGATGAGTATTATAGCATAATTTCTATAAGGAAATTTTATTTCAATTATATTTCATAACACATCATAGTGATAAACACTTTTGACTCCTTAAAAATTTTTATACATTTAATTCTAATATTAAAATTGTATTTAACTGTAATAATTAATTTTGCTTGTATTTTATAGTGATTATTTTTTTAAATTTATTTTTAGTTCTGCATAAGATTTTTTTTTTATTTACTGTTAATTTAATTTATTAGCCCAAAGCGGAGATAGCCTAGAAAGGCTGTTAGTTTCGAAGCGACATTTTGCGCTGTTTTACTATAAATGTCCGTGTCTCCTTGCAAATTGTTGTTACCAAATATTATTGCCCTGTATTATATGTAAAGAAATTAAATAATGAAGAATCTGCATTAATACATGTATGTTTCTCGCACTGTGACAAAAACGACAGTATCTAGAGCCATCAAATTTTGAATAATGTAATCCTCCACTCGAACATGGGCATCTGGATGGCCGAATTTCGAATTTGTTTTAATCTATTTCATATTTTGTAAAACTAACGAATTTTTGATTAACAAACTCAACGAGTTCAGAGCGAGTACTATACGGAAAATAACAGTTTTAACTCCAGTGCGGAAATTCTAAAGATATGCTGTTTTCAAATGTATGTGGTTTACGGGCGAAGAACATGATATTCAATAAATATAAGTAACACACAAAACTTTAAAAAAAGGTTCCTTTTGGGCGTAATATAAAATCTGAGTTTCTAGATTTTATTTTATCTTTTCCTTCATTACGCTCAGAAAATTTTATGCTCCGAAATTTATGAATTATTAAAATAACTAATCCACTTTAATGTTAATAATTTAATGATCATATAGTCAAATAAATATGATCGTTTCGTAATGTTATTATAGTTTGGAAAATCACTGACTGAAAATGTTTATTAAATTTTTTAAAAAAATTATCAGATCTTGTTTAAATTTACCTTATTTATTTCAAACCATCCCGTACTATCAACCTTATTTAATTTTACTTTATTTTTACGCAGAATTAAGTTCATAAATTTTGTGCTTAGAGTTTTTACCTATTTACCAAAGTAAAAATGTTTGTACAAGAATTACGCGTGAAAAAAAATGTGGGAAATGCAGTAAAAAGTGCTTTAATGAGATATATTAAATCCTATTTGGAAAAAACTGTGGCTTTCATAATCTCATCACTATACAACGTATCACATTTAATAATTAAAAAGAGTTATGTGATACAAACGCCATAGGTTTCAGTGTTAAAGTAAACCAGATCGTCTATAGTCTTTCTTGCCGACATGTCGGTGACACACGCCCTGCCCACTGGGTTGGTCTATCTCTTATAAGGTCCATGGCCACCTGCGCATGACGTTATGTGGGTGACAGCATGGATCTGATAAGAGATAGACTAACCCAGTGGGCGGGGCGTGTGTCACCGACATGCGGACTATGGACGATCTGGTTTACTTTAACACTGAAACCTATGGCGTTTGTATCTCTTTTTAATTATTAAATGTGATACGTTGTATAGTGATGAGATTATGAAAGCCACAGTTTTTTCCAAATAGGATTTAATATATCTCATTAAAGCACTTTTTACTGCCTTTCGTGCATTTTTTTCACGCGTAATTCGTGTACAAACATCTTTACTTTTTTAGAACGGTAAAAACTCTAAGCACAAAATTTATGAGCTTAATTTTGTGTACGAATAACGTAAAATTAAATAAGATTGATAGTACGTGAAGCTTTGAAACAAATAAAGCAAAATTAAACAAGATCTGATATATATATTTTTAAAGTTTATGAGCATTTTCAGGCAGTGGTTTATAAAATTATTATAACATTACAAGACGATCATTTATTTGATCATATGATTATTAATTATTAACATCATATGATGATTATATATTTTAATAATTCATAAAATTCGGAGCAAAAACTTATCTCAGTGTAATGAAAATAAATAAATAAATAAAATTTGGAAGCGCTCAGGTTTTATGTTACGCTCAAAGGGACGTTCTTTAACGCTTTGTGCGTTACCTCTATTTATTGAATATCGTGTTCTTCGCACGTAAACAACACAAAATTCAATTCAACAGCAGTATCACAAAATTTTTTAAAACAGCATATCTTTAGAATTTCCGCGCTGGAGATAAAAATGTTATTTTCCACGCAGTGTTGCCATTGCTCGCTTTGAACTCGTTATAAGTTTCTTAATCAACAATTCATTAAAGTTTTACAAAATATGAAATGGATTAAAACAAATTCGGCTGTTCAGGTTCAAAATTTTATGGCTCTAAATACCATCGTTTTTTCACAATGCGAGGAACATACATGTATTCATGCAGACTATTTATTATTAAATTTCTTTAAATATAATACAAGGCGATAATATTTGATGGCAACAATTTTCATAGTGAAACGGACGTTTATAATGAAACAGAGCAAAATGCCGTTTCGAAACTAATAGCCTTTCTCGACCACCCCCCTTTGGGCTAATAAATTAAATTCACAGTAAATAAAAAAATCTTCTGCAGAATTAGATTTAAATTTTTAAAAAATAATCACTATAAAATGTTAGCACAATCAATTATTACAGTTTACAATTTTGACATTAGAATAAATGTATAAAAATTATTAAGGTGTTAAAAGTGTTTATCACTATGATGTATTGTGAAATATAATTGAAATAAAACTCCTTTATATAAAATATGCTATAATATTCGCATGTAATCTTAAAAAAGCAGCACAAGTTAAAATTTTAAGCAAAAACTTTAAAAAATTCATTTTTAGGTATTTTAGTATTTTTTACTTATTTACACCAATAAAAAGCATAAAAATTATAAGAGAAAACTCTTAGTTTGAAATTTTCTATTAGTTCAGATTTAAAATTTTATTTTCTAAAAGAAGTAGTTACAAATTTCCTTACAGCATAGGAAAAGCTAAAAAAATAGCCAGGCCTGAAAGCATGCAACAGCTTTATAATTATTTGAAACAATAATTATGCTTGATAAATATGCTAAATTTTTAAAAATCTATTTCAGTTTCAAAAATAAAAATATGTAGAAATTCTAATTTGTGAAATGAGGCGCTACAACCAGCTTTTTCTTGACAATTATACAAGCTACAATAGGCAACCAATGTTAAATTTCTACAAGTCGTCCCTACTCTTCCGGATGTGATCAAGGTGACAGCGGGGAATGCGTCAGAAGAGGGAGAAAACCATTTGGGTTAGTCTCTTTCTTATAAGGTCCACGGGTGACAGTCGTTAGTTCTCGGCGTTTGTTTACATTCGTTGCATTTGATCTGTGATACATTTGATTTGTGTTGTTAATTTGCTTTTATACCTAGTCGGAAATGGCAAGTTGTGCTATAGCGTTGTGTCACAATTATATAAGAAAAACTAAAAGTCAAGGCATCACATACCATCGTTTTCCAAGTGATCCAGAACTTCGTAAGTTATGGACTGTTCGCTGCAAAAGAGCAGATAATTTCAACATCGAAATGGCCAGAATATGTGCTCTTCATTTTACACCTGATGACTACGTACGAGATCTAAAGGCAGAATTGCTTGGTTCAACTCCTAAAAGGGTGCTGAAAGCCAATGCTGTTCTCACTTTACATCTTCCATCATCATCATCTGAAAATAACTCACCAATAAAGTATATATGTTGTACTTCAAAAACTGAACTTAATCTGGAGAGAACGTTTTCTAACATGAATGAGTCATCTAAATTTATGCTAAAAAGGGATAGAGCAAGCAGGTGTCAGGCTCGGGAAACAAGAAAACGAGCGTTGGAAAATTTAGCTTCCCTTTCTTCCCAAAAGAAAAAGCTACAAGCTGATAAGATAGACTGTGCAACTCAGTTTATATACAGTGACACATCTCATTTAGTTGATCGTGTGCAAATCTTAGAAAAGGAAAATAAGAGATTAAATATGTTGTGCTGTCAATTAAAAATGCAAAAGAAAATTATTTTTACTGAACTTGCTGCTTCTCGTAGAAAATTGCGTAGCTTTCAGAAAATGAGCAGGAAAGTAACAAGCAAACAAGTACATAGTGCAGTTAAAAAAGTTTTAGGGACAGTTTTTACGGACAATCAAATTCGCTTTCTCATGTCAAATAAAAAATTTGTTAAGTGGAATGCAGATGACATTTGCAAATCTGCAACACTTAGGGCAGTATCCCGAAGATGCTACAACTATTTCAGACAAAAAATGGGATTTCCATTTCCTAGAATTTCGACTTTGAAGAGATGGGTATCTTGTTAATTTCGCTGTTTTCCTGGTTTGCTACACGATGTAATTCATGTTATGCGTGCTGGGGCATTACAGATGACAGACCAAGAATATATGTGTGTTCTTTTTTTCGATGAAATGAACGTAGATAGTAGAATCTGTTATGACTAAGCAGAGGATAAGATTGTTGGCCCACATAGAAATGTTCTTGATTTATTTTCTGATTTAAAACAATTAGGAGTTAAATACCTTTTAACTTCCAGACTCAATCAAGATTGGCTGGAAAAACTTTTTCCCGAATCCGAGGTCTTGGCCATTTATATGATCATCCACTGCCCGTAGATGTAAAGTATCGAATGCGTCTTTTATTGTTAACTAATAATTCCTGCCAGATTTCACTTTCCAACACATCTTCTGATGCTCATGAGGAGGAAGATGCATACATTACTTCTCACTTTTTTGGTCATATTTTACCTGACATGACTGAAGCTCTGAAGATGTTAGATGGTGAAACTGAGATAAGGGATATTGTTTTTGATGATTCTACATTGATCCTTTGCAAGTGAACCTGCAGCTGACTGCTCTGTACAGGGTTTTCGGTACCTTGCAGGCTACATAGTCTACGGCGGAAGAAAATATGACCATTCTTTGGGAACACCTACAGAACAATTGCTCCATCTCTCTTCAGATGAATACGTTGGCTGAATAGAAACGCTTTCTCGTGGTGGTTTACTTGTTCCATCAGAGGAGTGGTTAAAAAAAATAAGTGAATTTGAAGTAGTGTTTATAAGTGAACATGGGAAAGATGGTCTTTCAAGAAGTAATAACATTATGCAAACTAAGTGTAAAAAAATTGCACAAAAGTTTCCTGATGTGCATAATGAAATCATTAAAATATATGTTAAGACACGAACATTTATACGCTTGAGGTATTTGAATGCAGAAATGAAAAAGAAGAAAAGAAATAAGGCTGATATGAAAAAGGCACAGAAGTGGATTGCATCATCTTTATAACTCCTCCTCATATTACATCCTACTCATATATGAAGATACCCTTTAACAGCAGCCAGGACAGCGATTGATGACGATGAAGAAGTTCAAAATGTTAATAAAAATGAGTGTAAAAAATCATTGCCAGATAATAAGTCAAATGCATATGATACTTTACTACACAGTGTCGAGTTTGAAGATAGTGTAGCAGAAAACATTTCCCATGCATTACAAAGATGTGAGGCTTCTTATGACATGATCCCAACAATCAAAACAAGCTTTCGTGTTTTTTATCATTCTATTAAGTATATTATTCTTATTAAAGTATTCTGCCACTGCAAATATCCTCTTCGCAAACATCTCACATTGGCATATTTAATAATATTTTGTCAAACAATTTTTGGCGTTTGAAAGAAACTTGCTTTAAAACACTGTTTTGTGAAATGTGTAAAAGAAATATCATTTATCATTGAGTACAAGGTGTCTGAAATGAAACTATTTCTACTATAGTTGTGTTGCAAAAAGTCAGCTACAGAATGTCACCAAATCATGTGTACAACTTTAGGTACTACTGTTATGTCATATGAAACTGTGAAGGTTTGTATTGTGAAATGTATAAAACAAATATGTTATGTCATCGAATACATATATATTAAATATTAGTATATTAAAGAACCTTGGGTATCTCTATTGACTTTTCTCCCACCCCCTTTATTTTATTTTGCGTTCTTTCTTTCTTTTTTAATTATTCTGTAGAATATAACATACGTACTAAGATCGAAAAGTTACCGACGTCCCATTTAAAAAAAAATTCATTTGGCAATAAATTTCTCTTATGCACGTATAATTTTGCTTTAAGTGAATAAATATGAAAGTTTCATTAACGAAACCGTTATAGTTCTATTGTGACATTTATCTGAATGAAGTGCTTTTCAAGTTTTTCTAAGATGTTTAAAACTCTAAATCCTAGTGAAATAAAATAATGTTTGGATTACGCTTATAGTGGTTCCTCTTGTTTATATTCGACAATGAAAAAATGGGCAAAGGAACTTCACATGGGATGAGAGTTTATTGAAGATTATTCAGAGCATGGTTGACCAATGAAGGGCTGACCTCACAAAATATTGCTCTCGTCAAGAAAGAAATATTAAAAGCACATAAAAGCCAAAAAGACAGAAACTCTTTTATACGCATTCTTTCTAAATACCACCACGAACAAGGTCTTAGCAAAGTGGGTCCTCACCTTCTGTCAGCAATTCAAAAATGAAAATAACAGAATGCGAAGTTTTGTAACAAGTTTTTGCATTTTAACGAACTCAGATAACTTTTTTACAATCATTTATTGTTCGAAATGAAACCATGGTTCTATAATATGATCTCCTAGCAAAGAGGATTGCATGGAATGGTGAAAATTGGGAGAAAAACAAAAGTAATCAATCAACGAAAACGATGGCGCAATTTTTTTTTTTTTTTTTTTTCTACCACGTACGATCTTTATTAATAGACTTTAAAGGAAGGAGCATGACCCTGATTAGGGTATACTATGTAAGTCTTTTGCATAAATTGAGCAATGAAATTAGGCAGAAAAGGTACGGAATGTTGAGTCGAGAAGCTCATTTCTACTATAGTGGTCCACTCTATATAGTTGTCGTTGCCAAAGAAGCAATAAAGAAATATGGTCTTCAGGAGATTCACCATCCTCTTTGAAGTCCTGATCCAATTCCGAGTGACTATTATCCGTTCTCTAACTTTTTCAATATCAATAAATAAATTTTAAAAAATAAATCTGTACTCGTGAAAAAACGTTTGATAAAGGTAGTGGTTACCAAGCATTTTGCTAACATATCTTTAGCTTAAATTTTTAAGAGCTTAGAACTGCTAATTAAAAGATGTGAAAAGTATATTCAAGAATAAAAAGACTTTGTTGGAAATAAATAATTCGGTTTTATTTTGTTTTGTTTAGAAATGTATTCGGCCAGAAATTTGTGGATCTTACCACCTATATTAATTTATTGCATGACTTACAGCATATCGTTTTTGCTCCAAAAATAGATCAGAAGTTGTTTTGTATTTAATATAGGTAATGATCAAAGATTTTCCCATTTTTACCAACCGAGCAGACATGCATTTGGATGTGCATCCTCTCAACAAAACTGTTTTGGCTTTGAATGACAAAAGATGGAAAGAAGTTAGGTCAGTTTTAACTCCAACATTCAGTTCAGGAAAGATCAAACTTATGACTTACATAGTGGACAAAAAAGTAAGTATCTAAAATTTTTGTAACATTAATTAATTGACAGAAAACATACTATTTTTCTATTAACTAAAATAATACGCTGAAGAACAAATGTTGAAAATACTGAAGCAACAAGAATCAGAATAAACTGCATAAATTTCCAGGGCTAGTTTCGAAGGTTAAATAGATACTTCTTCAGCTGCAGGAGTGAAAATAACGAAAGAGAAGCGTGTGCTTATGTGATAACAATAGATAAAAGATTGGAGAACATTCCAGCTAAGGAAAGGAACGAAGTTATTTGCGCCGTCTATTGACAAAAAGTGAAAACAACGCGTTTAAATTCAGCTTTTAAAGAAATTATTCCATAATTGTTCTCATATTCTGCCAATTGATGGTGCCAGTAATTTTTTCCCTTTCCATAGCTGACACGTTCTTGAAGTTTTGTCTATTTTCATCTTGCAAGCATATGCTTCCCCAACATTTTCATGCCTAAAATGATGCTGAAGAAGAAGCTCTATTAACTTTCGGAATTAGTCCTGCAAATTTATGCAACTTATGATTCTTGATGCTTTAGTTTCTTTAACTTGCTGTTACGCATTTGTCATAAATAAGGGAAGAGAAGAACATGGGAATTTCTGAATATGATAAATTCAAGGCATAAATTTACATATTACAATATTATATATTTGTTGGGAGTTGTTTTGTATATTACAATTAGATTTCTAATAACCATCCTTGTTTGCATAAAGAGAATTAGAGGAAGGCCAAAATGTGTAGAACTAGAATCACAAATGTGTAATCTCACCGAGTTTTGTTGTATGTTGTTACTATTTTGGATGATAGATTAATATGGATTTAAGCAGGTACAATGAAGTACGTTTATTATATTTATTAAATCTGAAGTTTATCTAAAATTTGTTATCATGTTCAACGTTTATACGTAGGAATATACGTAGGAACTCTTCTGGAGAAGCAAAATATATTTAAATTCTGAACGAATCAGTGATATCTAGAAATAAGTAAGTGACTTTGTAGTTTATAATTCAGTGTCAATGTAAACTTTGATATTAATGTATTGTAATCTTAAATTATTTGTTCTTTGAAAGAAGCATTATCGAATTTGCAAAACTCTCAAAGGAATGCAGAAAATGAGTGTCTTCCATTTGGAGCCCCTCCCAAAAAAAAAAGGACTACAGTATGTGAAAGAAAAACACGCCCATATTAAATTTTAAATTGAAGGAAAATAAACCTTAGACTGACGTTAGTTTTATAGAAAACTTGAAGCAATGCAGCACAGAATTTTTCTAAAAATCTAGTAAATTATTATTCTAAGGTTGATTTTTGCCTAGTTTCAAATACAAATGACTGCAGCTCACTTTTTGAAGGAAAAAATTAAGTTTTTATAAAATTAGAATGTTTCTTTTAATAGAATAAAATTTAACTAATAATCAGAAAAAAATGTTAATGTGTGATATTTTTATCTCCATAAAGGTTGACGTGATGCTAGATGTAATCACAAAGAAGGCTGAGAAGGGAGAAATGTTTGACATCTATGAGAATGTCCAAGCATTAACTCTTGACGTCATCGCTGATTGCGCTCTCGCAATGAAGACGCATTGCCAAGAGAACACGAAAGATATTTTCTTGATTGCAGTAAGTGAATAACCGTTGTCCATTTCAATTTTCCAAATGTAATAATAATAAAATACAACTTTTATCATTTAAGTTTAGAACTATGGGAATAATAGAAACTGACAGAACGATAAATATTTTTAAACGAATGTAATTTTCAGAAAAATAATATTGTCACCTACTAAAATAGGAGCCGATAATAGAGTGCTGGGGATATTCTTTTCATGAATTCCTTCGTATAATGAAAATCACTCTGAAGCAACACCTGCCTCGAAAATTGCTTAATGATTAAGAGCGCTGAGTGCTTAGAGTTCGATCTCAGGCGAGCGGCCTCACTCTGTGATTAGTTTTTCGTATGTGTTGCAGAGACATTAGGTTATTTTAAGCAGGAGACGTGAAAAATGAGCAATGCCCTTGCCGGGACTCGAACTTCGGACCTCTCGAATACGCGCCATTCGTGGTGTGCTGATCATTACACCACAAAGGCATGCTACGAAAGCTACGAAGGCTGGCGCAATACTTTATATACTCCCCCTTTAAAGGGCGACTGGATATTAGGGGACCCAGTCGCCAAATACTGGTGATGGGGAATCCTCCTCCACCACCTTTTCTAGTTCGGGCTCCACTTTAGAGATATATTAGGTTATTTCGAAGCAGGAGAGATAAAAAATGAACGAAGAGTCGAACCTCAGACCGGGACTTGAACTTCGGACCTCTAGAATACGCGCCGAATGTGCTGACCATTACACCACGAAGGCATGCTAAGAAGGCGGGAGAAATACCTTATAATGTAACGTGAATACGAGCCGGTTTTCCTTAGAAAGCCTTCCACGAAAGCATCTTCTTTCCCCAGGCAGATAGCCCTCGTAAGCTTTGCCATGTTCAAATAACCTAAATCTGAAACACCACTTCCCTACGTTGTTACTGTCAGAAAAGGTAACAGATAGTTCCGAAGATGAAAAATCATCCTTGTTAGAAAATTCAGTTCTTAAAAGTTTTTTCACCATCTTTTCAAATGTACATTTTGGTCCAAACATTATGTCTTTCGTCACTTCTTGAAGAGGAAGACTGGAACCTATCTGCCTTGACTCTAAATATGCCCTTGATAATCACATATACTATCTGCAGTCGCATGTATAAACTTTATGTCTTTCCTCATCTCCTGAGGAGGAAAACTGGAACCTATCAGTTCTGCCTCGAAATACTCTTCATAATCACATATTCTATCTGTAGTAGCATGTATGTACTAAAACGGCTTACTGGAAATTGTTATTCTGTTCCAGGTTCGCGACTTCTTCCGTTTCTCCCATAATCGAGCTGTGGACTGCGCTATCATGTTTCCCTTCGTAGCAACTATCATGGCTTTTATTACTAATTACATGACTTCAGGCCAGATGACTTCATTGATTGTGAGCAACGTCGAGAAAGCTATTGCAGCTAGACGAAAAAATCCTGAAATAAAAAGTGTGGATTTTCTCCAGCTCTTGGTGGACCATGGAAAAAATGGTAAATTACACTGCCTTCATTAAAATCAGATTTATGCACAGTTTTGAAATTCATAATAAGAAGGGGTATTTTTAGAATTAAATGAAATCGGCTTTCATTATAACATCAGAATTTCGTAATGCCAGTTTGCCTGTCTTAAACATTCTTGATTCTTATTTAATTCTCATTATTCTTGATTGATACAGTAATATCAAAAATGTAATTGTTCTGTGAATAGGCACAACTATATAGGGTGCCAAGTGATTATGGCCACAAAAGTTAGTTGCAAATAAAAATGGAATTAAAATTGCCTCGACTGCCAAGTAGATATTATAACCTCAACACATTAGCATACTACGCAATCGAAATGTTTCCTCTCCAATATGTCATCTTTATGTGCTTCATCATCAGTATTTTTCAGCGTTTCTACATCTCGGTGTTCATACATGAGTGCTTCTAAATTTTGCGTTTGTTACACACACACACACACACACACACACACACATATATATATATATATATATATATATTTCTTTATGTGTCAAAGAAACATTTAATCAATAAAAGAAAGAGACTTACAATTACTCTGTTTCGCTTGGAAAAATTTCTCTTAAAACTGAGAAAGTTTCCATAATCTGTTTATTTTTAAGTAAGTTATTTAAGGGTTAATTAAACATATTAGAATTATTTGAAATAAATATCAGTCTGAAATTTAATATTTAGTTGTTGAATTACAAAGCCAACAAACTACAAATTACAAATGTTTCAATTCCAACGTGTTATCAACAAAAATGTCTTGCAGGTACCGAGCTTTAGATTAAAGATACAAAAAAAAACTTGATTTTTTTCCTTTGCGTCATAATTATTATTGTTTATATATGTTTTGATAAATACTTAAGATAAATTTAAGTTAATTTATAAGCTAAATTTAAAATTTAGTTTTAGATATTTTTGTGCTTTGCTGATAAAAAATGTTTGTCTTATTAAAAACAAAGATTTTGTTCCCTCAAACTTGCTTTTGACCCGCATGCACTCTGAATCTGACACCACTGATTTAGTATAATTGATAGACATTTTCAGAGACCTGGGAATGCTAAAAAAATTACGTATAATATCAATGGTTACTGCTTCTTTTCATTATGTCTCTCAGTTTCAAAGAGCGCTCTGCTGTCGAAACGTGGGGATTATTTCTATCACATCTCCTTCATCATTGCTAATTAACTAAAGTCAACTAAAGGTATATGTATATATATAAAAAATAACAAGAAAACTGATTAAAGACCAATTTTAATTCCATTGCATAATTTACTTATTTTCCTAACATTCAGACCCTAATGGAAAAACTTACGAAAGCTAAGAAACGGAAATAATTTTTTTTTTTTTTTTTTCCATTTGTGTCTTACCACAGATTCTCGTGAAGCCAGTACAAAATTGACGGATGATGAAATTATCGCAAATGCTTATGTGTTCGTACTAGCTGGGTACGAAACTACAGCCACGGCTTTAGCTTTCACTTTCTATCTCTTAGTAAAGCATCCTGAAATCCAAGAGAAACTATACCAAGAAGTTGTGGAAGTCGATGAGGCAAACTACGCTAACATTCAGGGTGAGTACCATTTATGTTCTTTTCAGAATTAGTTCTGATTATTTACCTGTTCTGCAAAGGCATATGCAGTGAACTCGCTCTAAGATGACCATTCGCGGTTCCAGATGATTTTCTTCTTCTATGAGTTTGTGAAATTTCATTTAAATTTTATTAACAGTTCAAGTGTATGTTAATGTTTTCCTTTATACCTCGTTTCGTTACACATTAGCTCAATAAGGAGGGTCAAGCGCCGTAGTTTAAATTGAGAGGAAGACTTGTAACCCGCATGCAGGACTCTATTAACCAATAAGCAATATAAGCGAGCGCTTAAAACATCAAGAAAAGGGGGGAAAAAATTCTTATCTAATCACGAAAAGAGGACACGAAAAAAAAAAAAAAATTGCATTGCCAGTTTCACCACTGATTGTATGGCACAACTCAAAATAAAACGGAAAAAGAGAAGGAATGAAGAAAAGACTGTTGAAAACATATGTGGGGGCACCAAAGTCTTCCAAAGTGTTTAGGGTCTCTAAAAGTCTCAATCCGGTCCTGCCGGCATGATTTGTATTAGAGATTTGGCTTTTGGTGCCGCTGCTCGTCAACTAGAAAGAAAGCCGCTGATTCAGATAGTAGATGTGATCACCAACATTTTGCATGGTTGATAAGTGTTGTTGTGCATTAGAGTTGATCTTTGTTTTCCGATCCAGTTGATGTGGCTTCGTATAGCAGCGTTGGAGTTCTAGCGAAAGGCACCAACTTTTCTAAAGTGTGAAAGGAACCACCTGCTTTAAATGTATGTAAGTGCGAAAAGCAACAACTGTTTCAAATTTTTGCGAGTGCGAAAAGCACCAAATACGAAACATTTTTCAAGGTTCTTGTGTAACCTTGCTATGTGTTGCTATCTAAATACTTAGTGCAGTTGGACTACAACCGCATTACCTATAGTTAAACATTGAGTGTCCATTACATTTCATCATGACTTGACCTGAAATTGTAGTCAGGTAGTACACTATAAAATTCCAACAAGCTGCAATAGTTGAGGATACTTAAATTTAGTAATGTGTTAAGTTGATTCACCAGCGGTGAGAAAATAAAGTTTTATTTTTTTCATTGAACAAAGTGTCCCATCAAGACCATACGAACTCTGCATAGCCAGATTCTTTGCTTGCCATGCATAAAATGTACTCAAAGAACTCTACTTGTACGGCTAACAGTTTTCGAGATAAATGCGAAAGAAAAGTATGACATTATATCCGGTGAAAGGTAAAAAAACTATATCGAAACATGAACATCGGTATTTGCATATGTTTACATAGGAAGATGTTCAAAATGTTCACCATGCATATCGAGGCATGCATGCGCGCTATGAAATGGCTGACTGTTGACGTGCTAGAGTTCACCAAAGCAACGTGGTATCCACCAAAATACATGCACCATGAAGAAAAGCAACTAAGTCACTTTCTGTAGTAATTAGATCTCGTTAGACCAATTCCTTCAGATGGTCCATAGGAAAAATCCAAAAGTGTCAGATTTGGCAATTGTGATGCCCATAAAATCGGACCCCCACGTCTAGTCCAGAAGCCTTGGTTTTCACTGGTCCACAAGATATAGATCCAGCCAATCACGTTCAGGCGCATTGAAATTTGTCGGAGCTCCATCATACTGGAACCATAGGCCATGTATGGCCACTAAGTGAATGTCATCTAGAAAGTCGGTTAATACATCACGGAGAAATATTATGTATGAATGTCCCTTAAACCGTTCAGGTAGCAGGATATGGTCCAGTCATGTGACTGTCTAGTATGCCGGCTCAATCAATTACGGAAAAGCGGACCTGATGTTTATGCTGGTGGATTGCATAAGGATTGAGTCTGACTATATATAGTTGTGTTACTCAGGGCTTAATTCCTAAAATTGGAAAAGGTGGAGCCCTATGAAACGCTGTGAGGAAGGAAAGAAAATAAATAAATAAATAAAATAGCTAATAAAATTAAATAATAAATTAGTATTAATTAAAAGGAATTAATTAGTTAATTAATTAAATTAAGAACAATGTAAAGAGGTAAAGAGAAATCTAATAAATTATTAAATTAATTTTGAATAGTTAAATAGAAAGAAAAAAAAGTATCGGACCTCGTCTTATTTGGGGCATCGTCTGGAATTACAATTCCACTTGGATGCTAGGAAGCAGCTGAGCCAATCTCGGTCTGAGTTTAAGCACTTATTATGCATATAATGTACTATTCCAAGAGAGGGCAGTTACCAGTTTTTTTTTTTTTTTTTTGCAACACACCAAGGAAAAGGGATAAAGCTCTACTAAGGAGAACAGTGAGAATTCTAGGAACAGCATGAGGATATGGAAAGAAATTTAACCGAAAAGCTTTGAAAATAAAGAGGGAAGAGTTCAAGACTTTCTGATGGCGATGCCCTGTCTATATAATTCTAGCCGTCAAGCAGAAATTTTCCTGACTACTTTTCCTGAATAAATTTTCCTAAATACAACGTGAGAATAAACATAAGACTTCTTTGTTCAAGTGACAGCAATATTCTCGCGTTTGGTTACATCATTCAGAAAGTCTACAAGAGCTCTGCAGTAAGAAGTCACTAGCGTGGAACGTGCATGACCAGAGTATCACTTTTAGTTCTTTAAGGAATACAAAATTTACCCGCTGTCATGAATTCATTGCATATCCTGTAGAATAAACCTTTGAGATATAATTGGGGGCTTTTCGCACCTTAAAAGTCTCAACCTCTGTGTAAGGCTTGAATGCGACGGAAAGACAGGCCTGCATTAAGAAGTTAGAATCGGATTCTTAAAATATATTTACTATTAAAACAAAATTCATGTGCTAAAATTGTGGTTGACGTGCATAAAAGAAGTGCTGGAGCCCTTTTATTTAGGACTCCGCTTCGCTCCGGCTGAAATTATAATTTATCTCAAAAACTTAGAAGTCCCGGAGCCGGGCTCCAGCGCAATTTAAGCTCTGGTGTTACTGTTAAAGACCCCATAACATGAGAAACATGCTTCACTAGTCCACAACATATACGCAATGAAAGCATTGTCGGTTTCATGGTTGCCGCAATAGCCATTGATAAAAGTTTGTCCGTTGCTGAAAGTCATCTGGATGTAGACCTTGCATGGTTATGTAGCGAAATGGGTCCCTCTGATCGTGATAGCCTGTGCATAGTACTGCTACTCGCTTTTAGCCTCCTGTCTAATGCGTGGGATTGTCTTCCACCCGCCAAAGTATTGTCTTCCTGTGCTGTTGTAAGCTGCCACCAACATTGTGGAAATTATCTGTCGAGTATTTCTCAGTCTGTCATAAATTTCAAACTGTCCGCTAATCATCAGGTTAATAAATAAAATGGGAAATAGTTCCGTGCCTACTAATTATTATGGCCATGTTGTTTTTAAAGTAGATAATATTAACTGCCGCAAAAAACATACAAGATTCATATCCCAGAGCTACGGTTTTTCACACAGGCGTGCGTAGTTATGCGATGTACAGTATAAAGTCTTTAAAATCCGGACCTCAGAGCTACAAACTTTCTGCGCATGCGTAGCATTTACGCATGCGCATTTAATGTATAACGGACGGTATAAGCTAGGCTAAAATTATCTTTTTCAGTTAATGTTGCAGATTGCGTTGTTCCTTAATCTTCTAATTGGATCCGGCTTATTATTTTTTTTCAGACTGTTAGAGCAATTTTATAAAACGTAAGCTTGAACTTTCGATTATGTCAAAAAGAGTTTCCGATTCTGGAGCTGCCAAAGGATCTACAAACCGAAAGCTTGTTTCGATGTCCATCAAACAAAAAGTGGAATTGCTGCAAAAAATGGATAACGGCATGAAGAAAGTGACAGAAAGGTTAGTGAAAACGAAAAAATTTCGATTGACAAGTTAGTCGGTATTCTTGGCACAGGAATTACAAGACTTGAAAAGCGGAACTTTGTAACTGAACAAGAAAATATGTCTGTTTATAAAATTAAAGAGAAAGTATTAGCACATAAAACGAAGCAACTTAAACAACATACATTGAAAGAAATGTTTAATAGTAAACAAATAAATATTAAGTTTTTTTTTTTTTTTTTTTTTTTGTAAATTTTGATACCCTTTAGATCATAATTGCTCTTTATTTCATAAATTACGGTTTCATAATTTTAATTTTATAATTTCTGCATGCCATCTTACGAGATTTAAATTGATGATCTATAATTCAGAATCGCCGAATTCCCGACGAGTACGAATTAAAGAATTTGTACTGTATTAGGGGGAAAATAAGTGCAAGTTTTACTTTCTAAAAACTGTTTACTTTCATAAAATAAAGAATAAAAGAAAAAAATGAATGCACAAAATTTAATGTTTTGAGTAAAAGTATAATAAAAAGATGTAAGTATAATAAAAATAATGTTTCTATAATAAAAAAGATCCCTAAAATGGAGTTTCGATCAATTCATTTTTAGACCAGTAAAGTGTAATATCAGGTTTCAGTGTTATACCTTGTGAAATCAGTATGCCTAAAAAACATATATTTCTTCTGAACTGGTTGAATGCCACAATTTTGTTCTTGATTTTTCGTTTGCAAGGTGTTAGTTCATATACTCGTCTACAAAACGGTTAGTTTCAGTAACAATATGAAGCACGAGCAGTTCATCAAAAAATAATTCAAAAAAGAGACATGAGTTTGAAACATCCGTTATATCTTTTTTTATTCCTGGAACCTACTACAAAAAGTAAACGAAAACGGAGGACACAGAATTAAAAAAATCTGATGTGTACACCACATGTCTTCCTTGTACGGAATATTAAATTATACGCATTTTTTCTTGCATTTTATTTAAACTTATTAGATTGAATTAAACCTACTTCGCCGACAGCGCATAAACCACAATAGAATAAATGCATTCTTTAAAATTCACTTTGTTTACCATAGCGACACTCTGGCGCTAGGTTTACTTAACAGTATTATATTTCGTTCATATTATAACTCAGAATGCACAAAATTTATATCATTTAAAGAATTATCTAATCGTTGCCACATGTTCTATTCAAATATTATAATAAAGCTAGAACTATGTATAAAAGAAATTAAGCAAACAAAACAAAAAAGAAACAGTTTTTCACAGACGACTGAGTATTTCTCATTCAATTAATTCAGTTTTCACTTCGCGACAAAGCAAAAATACATAAAAACTCAAAATATCTGTATTAAAAATTACGAAGTAAATCTTAAACGCTTATTTACTCGAAAAAATTCCAGAAAGGATTAAGCATGATTTAAATAATAAATGAAGGCGTTATCTTTGTTGTTGCGAAGCTAAGTTTCTCTATATTGGCAACAAATCCGCTACTCAGCTGTTTCAAATGTAAACATCAATGGCTGCCATCAAATTAGGCTTAGCGGCACTTAAACAATTTTAAAATTGTTGATAATTCTAAAAATATTGCGTACAGATTTACTAAAGGCATAAAATCCTTAACCGGAAGATAAAAACAACATAATTCAATCATTTTTAAAGCAAAAAATGTACAATTTACAAACATAAAAGAGTAAAGAAACTGAGATCACTGAGCCGGGTAACAGAGTGGATATATTTATAAATATATTATATCAAGCAAGGTAGTAATTAAAATTAAAAAAAAAAAAAAAAAAAAAAATTGGTCTAAAAAACATCTTGCGCAATATGCTGCAAAATTAGTAAAATATAAAAATTGTAGTAAGCTCGCCTAAAAGTTACCAAGAGCTGCTGCTCCAAAAAGTTCAACACGTTTTAAAAGAATTAATACATATGAAAATCAAACCATTAGACATGTAAACATTAAAAAAACAGAATCAGATAAAAAGTTAAGCGGAAAATGGTAAATTAGCCCAATTCGACTTCCAAACTGGCTTTTCAAGGGAAATTTCATTTATTTGAACGTCGAATCAAGCTAACCCCATTACGCTTTTCGCCGAAACAGACAATTGAAACTTTTTCGCTACAAAAATTTTTTAAAATTTAGACAAAGTGTCTTGGAAATTTTAATAGTCTCAATTCTCTGTTCCAATTTCCCGACGCGTCCGCACAGAATGACACATTAAGGTGTTAAAATATGTTAAACAATACCTAAACTTCCTAAATCTAGACTAAAATCAAAATTAAAATCAAAACAAAAACGAAAATAAATAGCGGTGAGCTATTAGTCCTAAAAATACAAAAACATACGGGCTGGGCCTGCAAGCTTAAAGATTAACAATTTAATTTTTAAATTATAGATTTTAGAAATCTGAAATGAAAAACTGTAATTAAAATAAAATAAAACAAAAATTAAGATGAGAACAAACTAAGTGGGTCTTGCTAAGACCAAGAAAAAGTTGTGACAAAAGAAACAAAAACTGACCTGTGGCGATGCAAAGCTGTCCCTCTTAAAACTAGTTGAAAAATGGCTGCTATTCATTCTGTGTCCTTCATTCGAATGACGTATGTAAGGGGGAGCGAAGTTCTGTGGGCATTTAGCCAATACGAAGAGATTTTCGTTATCTGCAACTCGTCTCCTATTATCGAAGGGGGCCGGAAACCTCGGAAAAACGTGTAAAGATCTCAAAAATAGCGCTTGGCTTGTAGTAGGATGGAAAAAAATTTTTTTCGAAGTGAAAATGGCTAATTCAGCTAAAACTACAAAAACTTGGCCATTAAAGCAAGAGTAAAAGGAAAAAACAGTCATTTGTTAAAAAAGTCGTAATTCTTCAAGCTAGCGGGCGATCAAGCTACTATGAAAAACGAAAAAAGCCCGATTTGTTAATAAAAGCAGTAAAATTGGCCATTATAGAAATTTAAAACTATGTACACAATAGTATTTAAGATAAAAGTGCCAAAATTTTGGAGGAAAGAGAATGAATAAACAAGAATTATCTGTACGTTTTTACAATAGATTCTCTGAATTAGTCATCCATCTTAAACTGTCCGTAGCCTTAGGCATAAAATATCATTATCTAATTCAAAAAATCTAAAAATAGGTAAGGCTAATGCCAGCTTTTGTAAGGGTATTTTTAATTATTTTATGAGGTATTAGGTTACTTTTTAAAATAGTTACGAAGTATAGTATTTCTTCTTGTAAGTGTTCCGCAGTATTGCAAATTCTTTTTATTCTAAGTAGTGAATAAATTGTGTTGAGTATGACTCTTTTGGAAATATTTGAATTCCAGTTAGTTAATTTAAGTGTGGAAAAATTAAATGCTCTTCTTTCGTCGTAAACTTTAATAAAGAGGTAAACTTTAATAAAAAGGTAATCTATAATAATTTATAAATATATTTATATACGTTTGGCGCGGCCGATTGAAACCAAAATACGAGGTGCACATCTACATGTTATAGTAATCTTATATACAAAATTTCAAAGTTCTGAGGCAACTCGTTTTTGAGTTATGTGAGATACGTACGTACGCACGTACGTACATACGTTCGTACAGACGCCACGAAAAATTCTCTTCAAAATTCATTTTAAAGCAGTTTTTTAGTTTTTTTTGGGGGGGGGGAGGAAAAGAGTCTTTTATTCTGTCCTTACGTACAGATATCATGCAAAAACATCGTTAAATTGCATTCGAAAGCGGTCAAAGTGGATATTTTCGTTGAAATATGCTGCCTGAAGCTTTTCGCGATTACAATACTTCCTTTTTACTTCGTACAAGGAAGTAAAAAATACATGTTTCTCAAACAACACCAGCCAATACCGCGCAGTCATTCCTTTAACCGCTTTAGACACATCCATCTCTCCCCACACTTCTCTGAAATAGTATCCTCATTCGCATACTTTGCAAAGGTCATTGTGGTGTTGCATTCCAAAGCTTTGCGAATAATTTTATGGGTAGCAGCGCAAAGCAAATGATAGTATCGAAATCGAAATCCGAGTCAATTGCTAGGCGGCAATTAGTAGCCAACCGCTACTTTAACCGTCTCTGTTGGTAAATTGGCCCAAGGCGTTGGGGGTACTTACGTATTAACGCAACCAGGCCAAAATTCGCATAAATCGCCAAATTTGGCGACCCTACTTACGGCAACCCTACGTGTTATACGTAGTTTTGTAAAAAGAATTTATTTGTAAAAAGAAAAAATAACACTGTGCGTGTACTACCACAGCAATGGGTTTTCGGCGGAATTTGCCGAGAAAAGAAAGAGACTTTTTTGGTTACTGTACCTAACAGAAGTGCCGTTACCCTCATGGAAAAAATTTGCGAAAATATCAAGGAAGGAAGCATCATTTATTCGGATTGCTGGAAAGGATACAATACAAGTGAGTTCAAAAATGCTGGATTTCTGCATGGAACTGTTAATCACAAATATAACTTTGTGTATCCCAGCACGGGCGTTCACACACAACATGTAGAGCGCATGTGGGGCTCAGCCAAATGGTGCAACAAAAAACAGAGAGGAACAGCCCGTCATCATCTTGACTCATACCTTATCGAATTTATATGGCGCCAAGCTCAAGCTGTTAATGGCGAAGACGGTTTTCAATCAGTGCTAAAAGCAATAGCCAAAAGATTTCCGCCGAAAAAATAATTCTGCAACTTATTCAAATTCGAAACCGGAAGGGTTTAATTGTTTTTTATATTTTAAAACAAAATAATATAAAAACTGTATTAAAAATTATCTGTAATTAATAAATGCACAATTTCTTTCTATTCATACTTTTTTACTCAAACTTACAAATAGCGCCAACCTGGTTGCGATAATACGTAAGTACCGGCGTTGGTACTTAAGTTTTTAATTAAGGCGATTTACGCCGCGCCAACTAGGCGAAACTTGTCAAATTTTGTGAAATGTAGGTGGAGTGGAGGGACATGATTGGCAGGAGCCTGTCACACGGGTGGTCACCCACCCAAGTTCAGACTCCGAGCAAAGCAGCTTACGCGTGCAATGAGAAATATTGGATATATTAATAATTATCAAGTTTTGAAACAGGTTATCCAGATTGGAATAATTAAACTAATATCGCGATCTAAATGAAGACAAATGGCACAACTAAGTGCAACAGATTAGCTAAACAAAATATTCAAATTCATCCTTTCTGTAAAACACAGATTGGACAGTGGTAGTCACCCTCCCGTGAACTGTCCACAGCCAATGCATCTTGAAATAGTAGATATCACAATTCATTGAAGTCTTGGTCTGAGAAATTAAACACTAAAGTTCTTGTACAACACTGAATCACATGAGTTACTGAAACTATACACTATGTACATATAGGGACGGCGGTATTTGAGCGAAGTGGCAAATGGTGAAAAACGTTTTACACTAGCAATAAATAATCAGAGCTTTGAAGATCCAGGTACACGGATCATGTCCATAAGTCCACAATATTACAAAGTCTCTGATATAACAATAAGAAGATTACGAAAATGACAAATATAAGATCAGTGCTTTGAAGATCCAGGTACATGGATCATGTCCATAAGTCTATAAAGTTTCAAAGACACTGGTAAAATGACACAATGAAGATAAAATAAAGATAATAGTACTATGTACAATATATACACATTTCACCATTTGCTGTTATGGAAGATGCCTCTTGGGCGCTTTGCTGCAATTTCTATAGTAGGATCATAATTTATCAGATTACGGATATGTTCATATTGAGAAAGTTCTATTTTAGCAGAGAAATTGTAGCTCGTGGTGAGAATTTGATCAGCTATGGGTCTTATTTTTAGTTCTTTGTGTATCTGCAGGTTACGTACGAACCATGGGGAGTCAACAATTTGTCTGAGTATTTTGTTCTGAAAGACCTGTAGTTTGTGTCTATAAGTCTTGTACACAGTGGCCCAGATAGGCAGTAGGGTGGGTCTTATTAAGCTGCTATAGATCTTCTTCTTGAGACTGATATTTAATTTAGCATTTCTTCTTATTAAAGGGTAAAGAGACATTTTAGCAGCGGTGGCTTTGCGCAAGGCATACTCCGTGTGTTCTTTGAATAACAGTTGTGAGTCGAAAACCACTCCTAGATACTTGAAACAATTGCTAGGGCTTGATCATTAATTTTTATATTTACATTCACAGGAGTGAACTTCCGATGACGTCTGAAAAGGAGAATTTGGCTCTTTGACGGATATACTTTTAATTTTTATAAACCATAACAGTGTGCTATGATATTTACTGCGCTTTCAAGTTTATCTACAGCGAGCTGAGGTTTTAGCGACTTGGTTCAAATTACTGTGTCGTCGGCATATTTCACTACTTTTGCATTCAAAGGAACCGGCATATCATTTGTGTAGATATTAAACAGAAGCGGTCCCAGAACAAATGATAGTATTTTGAAAGGGTGTATATATACGCCCGCGGCAGTTAAGGGGTTAATGTTATTTTTAAAGATAATTGCCATCGGGTTAACAGAAAAGGCAAATCCGATGATCATTTAAAAAAAAATTACTAAAGGTTTTTTTTTTCTCTTTCAAGGTTTATTTTTCTTCAGTCTTTCGGTTTAGGCTTTCATGTAGTATCCTGCTTCGGAAAATGTGCTATTCTTTATAAGGAACTGTGCACCCTCCAAGTCCCCGAATGGCTCGAGTAGGCACTAAAGAAACCTATTTCAAGGAGACCGCACAGGAGCTGTTTTAAAATAGAAAATTATTTAACGATTAGGTGTACTCAAAGAACTAACTCGTGCATAGATTTTATGACAAATGAGGTAAAACTTCTTACTCGCATTTGGCCAATAATTGTCACAGTTCCTACATACAGAAACGAATTAGCATTCAAACTGTCCATCCCTCAGAAAGCCAATGGCATTTGTGCATTTTCTCCGTATTGTTCAAAAGCATTCGTAAAAAAACCCTTTGTTCAGTTGGTACGCCATCTTTTGCGATGCTTCCTTGGTAATGCTGAGCAGAGATTACAATTCAATCTATAATAGTTCGAAATTTCTGGAGTGGTAATGAGGATGGACTTCTTCACTGAATTCCCTCACATTTTGCTAGGAATATGGTGTGAACTTTATTTTTGGGGCTGCATATCCCATCTATTTTATCATTCAGTTACTCGTTGCTGGTGAAACTTCTTCATAATCGTCCTGATCAGTTTTCAAGTCGAGACTGGGAAATAAATTTCATTTGGACTGCATCTAAAACTTTGTATTATTGCTACTTTGTGCATTATTTCTTAAATGAATTTTTTAAGGTTTTTTTTCTCCCTCCTTTGAACATATCGTCGTGATGTAACAGCACACTCGATGCATATTCGAAAGGTCCAGGTTCGATTCCTAGCAAGGGCCTTGCTCATTTTTCATGTCCCTTGCTTGAAGAAAAACTAATGACTCTATATCTTACATCTGAAAAGTACTATGAATATGTGCAGTTTTTAACTTGCATTGTAGAAAAGGAGATAGGTTGAATCCCGAATTTTCTCAATATTTTTTTCTAATCCTGAACGGTTTTTCAGAGTTATCTTGAATTCTATAAATAAGAAGAAAGAGGGGGAAGTAACATTTACATAATATGCAAAGTTTTTATATAAATCAAAATTTGCGTTTTATGAAAATTATTTAAGAATACATTTTTTAAAATACACTTATATTTGCTAATTAATATGAATGAAGTACGTAATTAAACTTTTGAATCATGAGATTCATTTTCTTAACATAGTTTGACAAACGTATTTGAGTCACACTACAGTTTAAAAATCAGTAGCCATGGCTGAATATTCTGGCAGATTTCGTTGGATGCCATTCTGAAACATTGTAGGATCGTCACAAGGTGATTTTAATACTTTAAAATATTGTACTTTGAAGCTGCAACAAACGTGTTCTTTTATTGAAAATTTCTATGAAACGTCAATAAAACTATCTTTCCAAAGTTTTGTGTTAAAGGGCTATTTCTGAAGTTAGCATTGGAAAATTTCAAATGATGAAAAAAAGTGGTAATATACGATTTTGGAAATTCAAATCGTTTTGTAGACTCGCAGGATCTCAGATTTTGAATACTTTTCGTTAGAAAAACAACTGTAACTGATAATCTTTGCACTGAAAGAATTAAATCAATTACAGTCAAAAGTCTTTAATCCGGACCCGTCGGGACTTCGGCGGTTCCGGATTATCATTATCGGTTTTTCCGGATTATAGATCATCAGTTTAAATCTGGTAAGATGGCATGCAGAAATTATAAAATTAAAAATATGAAACCGTAATTTATGAAATAAAGAGCAATTATGATCTAAAAGGTATTAAAATTAAAAAAAAAGCTTTATATTTGTTTACTTTATTAAACATTTCTTTCAACGCGCGCATGCGTAAAGCACACATAACGCATAGTCGAAATTAGAAAATTGCATTCAGAAAACTATTTGATGTGTATTCGTGATATTTATAACGACGAGGAATTTGATTTAAATCATATCAAAGAGATATCATCGAGATGAAATACTACATTTAGTTAGGAATTATAAGCCGAATAAAATAAAAACATCTGCCCTGAAGATAAGGATAGTGCCGATAGATGAACTTCCATTTAATTGAGCGCCGCGACGTCCCCCCCCCTCGCAGAGCAGCGTGAAATTGATAAACATATTTCGGAATGACTAGAGAATCAAAGGATATGCTTTTATCCATTTTTTGCAGCAATTCCACTTTTTGTTTGATGGACATCGAAACATGCTTTCGCTTTGTAGATCCTTTGGTAGCTCCAGAATCGGAAATTCTTTTCGACTTAATCGAAAGTTCAAGCTTACTTTTATAAAATTGCTCTAACAGTCTGCAAAAAATAATAAGCCAGATCCAATTAGAAGATTAAAGAACAATGCAATCTGCAACATTAACTGAAATAGATAATTTTAGCTTAGCTTATACCGTCCGTTACACAATAAACGCGCATGCATAAAGGTATTATGCGCATGCGTCAATGCAAGGTCCGGATTAAAGCCTTTTGACTGTGTTTGTTTTGATCTCTCTCATTATGTCAGTTGTATAGGAAAAACTAAATATTAGGTGTGCTTTTCCAAGCAATTTTCATTTCTCGAATTGCATATATAGAACAAAAATTCTCCACGAAGGCATCCTTTTCCTTAGGCAAAGAACTTGTGTCCCCCTCCAAAAAAAAAAAAAAAAAAAAAAAAAAAACTTTAGGCTTGTTTTTAAACTACACTCATGTTCATAAATTAAGGATAATGCAAAATCAGGCAAAGGAAGAGTTAGAAGCAAAGCAAATTTAACTTATTTGTAAAGCTTATTTATTAAACAAAAGGTAAAGAGCATAAAAAGATGCTTTATGTTTGATACTATTAAAAAAATTAGCGATTTTTTCTCCCTGGAGCAAATTAAAAAAAAAAAAAAAAAAAAAACCTATTTACAAAAAACCAATATTACATGGTTGGTATGATTGTTAATACATTGTATGTCTCCCAGACGATACAATACAGTCCGTACAATGCCTAGGCATGCTGAGTATCAAATTATCGATCTGATCTTGGGGGATATTACACCACTCAAAAAGCAATGCTCTCCGAAGTTCCGGTAGACATGTAGGAGGAGGTTGACGGGCTGAAACTCGTCATCCAAGCATGTTCCACGTGCTCTACTGGATTCAAGTCCAGTGAGAATGCTGGCCAGACCACACAGGTGATATCCTCCGATTGAAGGCATTTACTTACGATGTTTGCACGGTGAGGACGAGCGTTGTCATCCATAAACACAAATTGTGCGCCCATGGCGCCCCGATAGATTTGGCTTGTCATGGTTCCAATTTGAACATGCAAGTCAGTTCTGGAACGCAGAATAATTCCACTCCGAACGAGCACTCCGGCACCACCATAACGGTGTCATTCAATGATGTTTTCTTGGTGATAATGGGTACCTGGAGCTCTCCATACGAAAGTCCGGCGAGAATCAGACTGCAAGCTAAACCTGGACTCGACAGAAAACATCACACAAGCCCACTGTTGTGATGTCCACAATGCATGCTCTCTACTCCAGGCTAACCGCAGGCGACAGTGAGTTGCAGTAAGTTAAACGCATCTGACAGGTCTATGAGCATATAGACCAATCTGCCCTAAGCGTCTGTACACGGTCTGCCTTGAAATTGTCGTACCAGTGGCTGAAGAGACAAGTCTGAGGCTGTGCTCCGCCTGTTCCTTTTGGCAGTAACTGCCAAATATCGGTCCTCATTCGGCGTTGTAACTCTGGGGCGACCTGTGCTGTAACGTCTACTCACATTACCATCATCTTGGAATCGTTGCCAAAGCCTGGAGATGACACTCTGGGCAATTCCAAGTTCGTCTGATACTTCCAGTTGGGTATGCCCACATTCCAGACGGCCGATAATTCTACCACGTAAAAAATCATCCAAATGTGTCCTTTGTGTTGTAACTATTCAGTTATTGCACTGAAATGCTTATAAAGCGCCTGCAAACAATTTTACTTCTTCGCCTGTATTCCTTTTATATCTCTCTCGTCATTGTGACGTACCATCGGTGTCATCTGGTTACTTCCTGAAATTTGCATATGATTCTTGAAGATCTGTGTAGTGATTTTACAGGTGATATATTTATTTTAGAGTTCGATTTCCGCGTGACTCCGAATTATCCTTAATTTATGGACATGAGTGTATTTTCACTCAAAGTTTTTTACCTTATTGCACTTGCAAAGACCATTACAATTTCTTCCTTCGACCAGTTGCTTCTGCTAAAACCAATTTTAATGAGGGAAGGGGGAAGCAATCAAAAGGAAATGCTTGGCCCTAACTTTTCTTTACATGAAAATCTGCCTATTACATTTGAAACGATATAAATACGGAATTATGGCTCTCGAAATTCCCAAAATTCTTACATGTGCCTCCTTTTGTGAGGAGTTTTGGCCACTCCTGCTATATATTGAAGAGTTGAAATATTTCAATAAAGATATTAAAATATTTGCATTTTCTCCAGGGCCATATTTTATTAATTCCTTTCCTTTTCATATCTTCGATTTTTTAGTGTAAAATTTACGTAAAAAATATTTTAATTAGATATTATTTAGCATTGTTCCATTTTCCGAGTTCTTCTTTTATGGGTGCATTTTATTAGATTTTTCCCAAGTTTTATTTCAGAAATTTTAAAATAGTTCCGATTGAAAAAACAAATTTTATTGTATTACTTGCATCATTTCTTCACGACTGGTATTTTTTCTTATATTCTCATATATAAAGTCAATGGCATATTGTGTTTCTTGACTACTTTTTACAACATTTGTAATGAAACTCTGCAAAACAAAATTTTGTCACTTGTATTCCGAGTTCAATATATGTCACATACTTTGAATATCATGTTCAATAAAATGTCATTACTTATTTAATAATTAAAAGTATAATGTAGTGCATTTTGTAGATAGAAGGTTGGAAACACATATGCCTGTTGTTTTAAATAATTATTTATGGATTTATTATGTTTTTGTAAATTAAGTGATTATTCTAGCTGTTAAATAATTTATAGATAAATTAAAAAAAAAGTACAAATTCTATAAGGGAAAATATGGTTTATTTCTTTCAAATCACCAATTATAAATTTATGGAAATTTAGAACAACTAACTAAATATAAAAATGATTAAATTGGAGAGACCTATTTTTCCCCTCTCAAAAATAGTTTCAGCTTTGCTTCATTTTCTGAGTTACTTCTTCCTTTATATCATTAAAAGTGATGAAATAAAAACTGAATATTTCACTCAAGTGACATAAAATGGAATAATTTAATAATAATATTTATATTAGGCCTCCAGTATTTAGATCAAGTATTCGGCGAGTCCATGCGAATGTATCCTCCAGTCACAGGATTTGTGGCCAGAAAGTGTGCAGAAGACCATCAGATTGGATCTTACACCATACCAAAAGGAGCAATTGTCCAAGCACCAGTATGGGACATCCACCATAATCCTGATTTTTGGCCCGATCCATGGAAATTTGATCCTGAACGCTTTTCCACGGAAAACAAAATTTCAATTAAAAATATGTCATACATACCTTTTGGAGTGGGCCCCAGAAACTGCATAGGGGCTCGTTTTGCACAACTGGAAGCTAAACTTACTCTTTTTAAACTTCTAAAGAAATTCCGATTTGAAGCATGTGAAAAAACAGATGACCCTTTACCATTAATATGCCCTACTGTCATAATCAATCCAGCAAATGGAGTTTATGTAAAGGCTGTCTTGAGAAATGCTAAATAAGTTTATTTCCACATTTTTCTTGGTTTTATTATTGAACAATAGAATCTTGTTTTTCCAAATTAATCAAGGCCAAGTCCTTTCGGATAATATATGAGTTTATTTTCAACAATCAGAGAATTAAATATTTATAAAACATTTTACGTGAATTAACCAGTTATTATTATTTAAAACTTTACTATAACTTCTTTTTGCAGCCTTCACCAGCATGCAAATTAGACTAAAATGTGCACTTGTCATCAAAATTAAAGCATAATGTGAGAAATGAAACATAACTGATACTTCCAAGAAAAATTATTAATAGAAATTTGTACAAAATCATTAGGTAACATAAATTACAATGTTCGGCAGTTTATTATTCACAAAATATTGAAATTAAAACCAAATTAATAAATGGAAAAATCAAGTCACCTGTTGTAGGAAATGTTTTTCTTCAATATGGTATATGGTATCCTCGGATAGATATGCATGCCTCACATCTTGATTTCATAGACGTTACCAAACTGTTGATAAAGTCTTGTAGAATTGCATGCCACTCTTCTAAAAGTGCACTTTCAGCTGCTGAAGGGAACGGGATGAATTTGGCGCACTAAAATTCAGTGCCCTAGGGCAACTATCACATGCTCAGTCGGGTGAGTAAGGTGGCCAATCCAATAGAGTCATATCTTGTGTTTGCAAGTATTCTGACACAACATATGCTCGATGAGGCTGAGCACTGTCGTCCATTAGCAAAACCTCTGGGCCAACAGCACCCCTAAACAGTCTGCCTTGAGGTTCAAGTACCTCGTCCACATATCTCCGAGCAGTTACAGAACCTCCTTGAAAGATATGCAGCTCAGTGCAGCCATTTGTCATGATTCCTCCTGAAAACATTAAGCCACAGTCATGGAAACAGTATATTTCACAACAAGGGATGGCAAGTTGCGTGCTTTTTCCTCTCTCCAGAACAAAACACATCTAGAATCACTGTTCAGATATTTGAACTCATCAGTAAACAATACTCTGGCCCAGTCATCTTGGCTCCAATGAACATGAAGACAGCACCAGTTTAAACAGGCCTTTCTGAAAGCTTGATGAGTGGAACACAAACCAATAGTTTTCTTGCATACATTCCAATCTTGTTAAGTCTTTGTGCAGCAGTAGAATGGCTTATTCGAGTTCCTGTGACAGCCTGAAGGTCTAAAACCAAATCTCTTGTCATTTCGCGGTTTCTTTGAGCCAACAACAGCAGAGAACTGTCTCCTGATGCAGTTGTTTCTCTTGGTCGCACTTGACCAGGCTGTCAATCAACAACTGATCCAGTGCTTAAAAAGTGGCTCCAAACTCTTGATGTGACAGTTTGAGGTATATTCAAATTTTGGTTGATGTCCATTGACTTCCCTGGATTTTACCAATTATTTGGCACTTTTGAGCTTCACTTAAATGATAAAATTAAGCCATAACTACTGAATACTGATTATACTCAGAAACCACATTCACTTTAAACAATACTAAAGACTGGAATTCCAACATGCATTTGTTGTGCACCACATTGTCAGTTACTGAATTGCATATTTTCACCGCTAATGTATGTGCAGAAGTGCAATTTTGTGTTCAATTATATTTGATTAATATAAATAATTACAGCACTGGGCATTGGCTGCAACATTAACTTAGTGAAAATAACATTTCTCATTGTTATACATGATCAATGCAGGACATTTATATATATTAAATATTATTAGTGTTTAGAATGGAAAATGATAGAAAATTTAAGTAACCTGTTGTAGGAAATGTTTTTTTCAATATGTATTCGGTAACCTCGGATATGCATACCTCACATCTTGTTAAAACCTTGATAAACTAATTGTTAAACCTGTAAATTTAACAATTATTTTATCACTGCCAAATAAGTAATACATACAAATAAGTGTGCATTACATTTGTCACAGATAATAAGTAACACTCTAAAAGATATAAGAAAATTTATTCTCAGAATAATTAGCTACTATAAACAAACTACAAATTAAGTCATAATTACAACCAAAATAAAATTTCCTCAATACTGATTTCTTTTCCAACAATAAATTAAAGCAAGCTTTAAAATTCTTTACTCAAGGGGTTCAAGAAATATATAACTGCATTTATAATAACTTACTTTAAAATATTTTCAGTTTCTAATTTAGGATTTTTATTAAAGCATAATAAAACAGGAGTAAAGCATTTAAATTTTAAAAACAATGAATCAAACTTGAACCCTTTATATTATCATGGTATTTACATAAATCTTTGCTCACAATCTACATAGTTTTCTTTAATTTGCTTTCTAGTGTTTTCAATCTCAAGTCAACAGTAGGAGCATAAAAATATATTTTTTCCCAAAGTTTAAATTGCATCCATTTTAAGACTTGATGCAAGAAATTTCATACCATACTAACATTGTGTTAAACCTAACAATTAAATTTTATCTCATGATAGCAAAGTTCTAATTTCTTTGTGAAGATGACATAGAAAGTCTACATAGGAAACACTTCCTTCTGTAGTTCGATCTTCGACAAGTAGTTGTTTAAACATGAGCTCCATCTTGTCACCCTGTCTCACTATACACAACTGAAGGGAAAAAGAAATATTAAGTATATTAAAACATATTAAAAATATTAAGAACTACCATGTGTCATTATTATACATATTAAAATACAACAAATGAAATATACACCAGAATTTCCTTTACTAGCTTATGTTTAGTATGGTTTTTCAGTAATTTATTTTACATATCATTTCTTCAAAAAGTAAAACTACTAAAGAAATTACAATCAAAATAAATAACAGAATTCTTATAATGTTAATCGACGAATAATATAAAACTTAAAACTGGCACTGATTTACAAAAGACGTATTTTGGAAGACCTTACAGCTTTCATGCAATATACTGCTGAATGCCACATCAATAAAATTTTACAGCATTTTAAGCAGCTTAAAATAATTAATGTGCAGACAATTTATATTTTGTAGAAGTACACAAAGTGTCTACAAGGTCAAAAAATTATTTTTTTAACTAATTTCAGCAAACCAGCTAAATGGATATTGACAGTATTTTATTACTAGGACATTTCAACTAGCTTTTCATAACTTTTTTCACTTAAAGGCAGAATTTTCTTTAAATTCAGAGAAGATCTGTCATGAGTTTAAGACTTGAATAAAGAATGGTAATAATGTTTTGCAGTAGAGCAGAAAAAATAGTAGCAGAGACATTTAAAATATTCTGTAAAGCATATGGGATCATGCATCAAACACATCGCAGAGCTTCTTCTTCTTCTTCTTCTTTTTTTTTTTTTTTTTTTTTTAATGAACAATTTTTCTAGGGACGAGAAAATGTACAAACTTCACAATCTTGAAGAGGTGAAAACATCAGAAAATTTTGACATCTGTCATAAAAAAGTATCAACTGTCTCCTCCCTGATAATTATGATCGGAAGAGAACTACCGACAATAAAAATACTACCCACAAAGATGCTGCTGAAAACTTCTCGTTCCATACATTATACACTGACTGCAAAAAAGAATACTGTATTATATTTTGTAAGAAAGAATTTCTGTATGTCAAATAAACCCAAATAAAAGACAATCCTATTTTCCTCCCCCTATAAACTGCAAATGAAACTAACATTTTGCATAGGATCCTGTGACAAAATGGCACTCATCTGCTTGATCTGGAGAAGGTTCACCACAGAAACAGAAACTCTGATTTCAGGAATCTCAAACAAAGACCATGTTGGTGAACCCTCCATTTTTTTTTATTAGTAATGGATAATTTACAAGGAATTTGTTCCTGAGGGGCAGATGATGAGCTCCACAATGATATAACGGATAAACTTAATAGAATTTAATACATTAGGGCTGAAATAGCTCAATTACATAATTAAAAAAAATAACTGTTTTGTGATGTACAACTGTGTACAGTTGATTTTTATGTACATTGATTTAACAATGTACAATTTTGTGATGTACAACATCAAACAGTTTCTAGAAAAGGCATTCTCAACCACCCACTTTTATTCATCACATTTGGCACCCAAGACTACTTTTCCTTTTCCAAAGTGAAGTCTTATCTTGAAAGTGAAGTCTTATCTTGAAGGCCATTATTTTAATAGCATTGATGAAATTCAGAAAACCATAACCTGAGATTTGAACAGTATTCCAAAAGATAAGTTTTACCAAAGAATCAACCGGACTGTACATATATATAAGGATTGTATCTTGAAGGAATATGTAATATCATATAAGAATATGAGGAGAGGTAATAAGATAATATAAGAATGCCATTTTCTTCAGCTTTTGACTAGTTAAATTTTATAAATACACTCTGTTATTGATATGTAAAGTTTATATTTGCACCAGAAAGAGAAATCATTTATTTAAAACACAGTCCATGATCCACCAAAGAAATAAGCTACTCTAAGAAATTTCCATAGAAAACATTTTCACACACATATATTTAATATCTTTCAAGATATTTATTCAAATGCTTTGCAATGAAAAAATATGTTAGACAGCATTCATCATCAGACACAGTTTCCAGTCCTTTTCATAAATGCAGAAGTATTCTTAAAGTAATTCATTCTTTATTAGCTCACAGTATATAAATAAATTATAAAATAAATTTTGGAATTTTTGGCAGAAATGTAAAAAGTAACTTACTTTCATATATCTTTGTCTCTCATTTCGTATGAGATTTATAATGGCCCTTACACATTCTGACACTGGGTTATTGAGCTGTAATAACTGGTTCTGTAAATATAATTATAATTTTTACATACATAAAATTCATATTTAAAGTTCTTTTTACATACAAATATTCAGCTTCTTTTTTCTGTATCTTAAATGAATATATGAGGGTTGGAACTTTAATAGCGGCAACACAGCTGAAAAAAGCTACGTAACAAAACCAAAGAATATCGCGTATATCACACGTAAACTACATACCTACCTTACCTCTCAGCAAAAAGACTCGTCCTGCCTATGTCACGAGCATGCGGAGTGATGCGAAGAACGGATCCTTGTATTAGCTTGCGGTCTAAAGTAAGTGTTGTCAGGATGTTTTCAAAACAAGAACAATGATGTTGGATAAAAATTGAATGTGCCAGATGTCGTACAGCACGACAGTGTCAATAAGCGCTTCAAGAGGCTTGCGGGGAATCTGCATTGCCTTACAGAACCGTAGCAAGATGGGTGAAAGCATTCAATGAAGGATGCCAAAACGTAGCAGACATGCTGCGGCCAGGTCGTCCGAGTGTCAGCGATGCAGACGTGCAAGCTGTTGCCGCACTAATGGAGAGTGATCGCTGCCAAATGATTCGTCAGCTGGCTGGACAAACAGGATTAGCGCATACGACTGTGCTGCACATTCTGAAGGAACGCCTGTCCATGAGAAAATTTGCTTCACGATGGGTTCCACATCAACTGATGGAAATGCAGAAATGGCTACGATACGATGCTGCCCGAACCCACCTGGAGCACTATGAGCGCGAAGGAGATGCTTTTTTATGCCGTATCATTACACTGGATGAGACTTGGGCCCGATCCTACCAGCCAGAACTGAAACGCCAATCAAACGAATGGCGTCATCACGGGTCACCACGACGTTTGAAATTTCGTCAGAACCCCAGCAATGTGAAAGTTATGGTGATTCTCGTGTACGACTGTGATGACACTGGATGAGACTTGGGCCTGATCCTACCAGCCAGAACTGAAACGCCAATCAAACGAATGGCGTCATCACGGGTCACCACGACGTTCGAAATTTCGTCAGAACCCCAGCAATGTGAAAGTTATGGTGATTCTCGTGTACGACTGTGATGGTGTCATCTTAACGCATACCGTTCCCCACAGCAGACCGTCATTGCGCAGTATTACTGTTCATTTTTGGAGCACAATCTCCGACCAACTTTGAGAAAAAAACGGCGACACTTTCTGCAGAACGCTCCTCTCATTTTGCATGACAATGCTCGGCTGCATGCAGTGCAAGCTGTGACTGATTTGTTCAAGCGATGGGGCTGGGAAGTGCTTTACCATCCACCATACTCCCCAGATCTAAGCCCTTGTGACCATGACTTAATTCCTTAGATGAAGGAACCACTTCGTAGCACTCACTTCCAAACTGTTCCTGAGATTCTTGCAGTAGTAGACCAGTCCATTCAAACTATCAACAAAAACAAGCGCTGCTACAGGTATTCTACGACTTCCACATCGTTGGAAACGGGTTGTACACAATGCTGACGACTATATTGAAGGACTGTAAAACATGGTGACATGAATCACTTTTGTATTCCTTGTAAATAAATAGTTGCCACTATTAAAGTTCCAACCCTCGTACATTCAGTTTGTTTTACAAAGTTGCAGAAAAATTATAACTATGGAAAATTTTATTCAGTAGCTTTATCAGAATTTTTTATATTTTTTAAAAATAATTCATAAAATAAATGAATATATAAGTCAGTATGAAAATATAATTTGAGAGGGGTGAGGTATATTGGAAATTTGATCGTTTCCAAAAAGAAATCAGGAGATATGTTATCATGTGGGAGTGGAATTTTGCATTTACATGAAACAATAAGCCTAATTCTAAGTGAAATACGAATCCATACCTTATCAATATCTATCCGTGCAACAGTAGGAACAGAAAAAACATCCTGAATCCATTCTGGATCAGTATTCATTCCAACCCACAAGAACATATTTAGTCCATTTTCTAAAACATAAACAAAAATATACTTAAATTTTAGCATGCTAGATTATGTTTTCATTCAATCTTAAAAGACTCCATACTTATATGGAATTTTTGTGATGTGATAATTTAGATGGGGGATGTTAAGCATCAAATTTAACAATCAGTATAAACTTCAAAGATTAATTTCAATTAACAAGCGAATGCATTAAAAAAAATACCAACACAGTTTTCTTTCTGCAGGGAAAAAACCATGCATCAGTACAAGTTCCTAAAGATAGCAAAGTCTCATCACCCCCCAAATTAATGCCAGAGGTTAAAATTTTAATTACAAAAGCATAATTAAAAATTTCATTATAGTCACTTATTTCATTTGAATTACAGCTTTAAAAGTTAAATATTAAGCTGCTGTAAAAATTTTGTGTTACGAATAAATCCAAATACTAATGAATACAGCTTATTTAAGAGATTTATGCAAATTATGCATCATTAATAGAAAAAGACATTAATGTGCTCTGTTTGGAATAAAGTGGGATCTGGACCAATTTATAATCTGCAGCCAGACTGTTTAAGAAGGTATATTTTGAATCTTCATAAATTTGATTTGATTTAACTAATTTGATGGTTTCATATACCTGACAATATTTACATATGTTCATAAATGATGAAACCGGACTGAAGTCTTAAAATTCGTTTCTGAATGTATGCACCTTTTAGTTCTCTCTTTGATAATGCCAATAAAGTTCTTTACTAGTTTTTTACAAAAAGTTATTTTTATTCTCCCTTTGTTCTTGTAAAACTTAAAAGAACCCTTGATTAACATGATACCCCATGTTGAACAATGATTGCTGAAATTCTCAAACAGGATTATAAAGAAGTCATGTTGTAGAATTTCCATTTATACAGAAGTTATATGTATTTATCTCTTTCATTCCATTTAAATATTGTAGATTTCATTTGAAATTTTGTCAGCTAGAAGATGAAAGGCACATGTAAAAATATTAACTCACTTAGCATTATGTCCTCCCCACCTTTTTTTTAAAAAAAAACAGCTTAGAAAAATTACTTTTATAATTAAAAATAATTAAACTTTGGACATTTTTACTTCCTTGTACTAAGTAAAAAAGGAAATATTGTAATCGCGAAAAGCTTCAGGCAGCATATTTCAACGAAAATATCCACTTTGACCGCTTTTGAATGCAATTTAGTGATGTTTTTGCGCGATATATGTACGTAAGGACAGAATAAAAGACTCTTTCCCTCCAAAAAAACTGCTTTAAAATGAATTCTGAAGAGAATTTTTCATGGCGTCTGTACGAACATACGTATGTATCTCGCATAACTTAAAAATGAGTAGCCTCAGAAGGTTGAAATTTTGTATATAGCATTACTATAACATGTAGATGTACACCTTGTATTTTGGTTTCAATCGGCCGCGCCAAACGTATATAAATATATCCACTCTGTTACCTGGCTCAGTGATCTCAGTTTCTTTACTCTTATATGTTTGTAAATTGTACATTTTTTTCTTTAAAAATTATTGAATTATGTTGTTTTTATCTTCCGGTTAAGGGTTTTATGCCTTTAGTAAATCTGCATGCAATATTTTTAGAATTATCAACAATTAAAAAGTTGTTTAAGTGCCGCTAAGCCTATTTTGATGGCGGCCATTGCTTGTTTCAAGGAGTTCTAACCTCCTTGGCTTGTTTACATTTGAAACAGCTGAGTAGTGAATTTGTTGCCAATCTAGAGAAACATAGCTTCGCAACAACAAAGATAAATGCCTTCATTTATTATTGCGATTTAAAACATGCTTAATCCTTTCTGGAATTTTTTCAAGGAAATAAATGTTTAAGAGTTACTTAATTTTTAATAATTAGTAATTTTTAGTAGAGATATTTTGAGTTTTTATGTATTTTTGCCTTGTCACGAAGTGAGAACTGAATTAATTGAATGAGAAATACTCAATCGTCTGTGAAAAACTGTTCCTTTTCTGTTTTTTTTTTTTTTTTTTTGGCTTAATTTCTTTCATACATCATTCTAGCTTTATTATAGTACTTGAATAGAACATGTGGCAACGATTAGATAATTCTTTAAATGTTACAAATTTTGTGCATTCTGAGTTATAATATGAACAAAATATATAGTGTTAAGTGAACCTAGGGCCAGAGTGTCGCTATGATAAACAAATAGAGTGAATTTTAAAGAATGCACTTATTCTATTGAGGTTTATGCGCTGTCAGCGAAGTAGATATAATTAAATCCAATAAGTTCAAACAAAATGCAAGAAAAAATGCGTATAATTTAATATTCCGTACAAGGAAGTCATGAGGTGTACACATCAGATTTTTTACTTTAGTAGGTCTGACAAATTTATAAAAATATCTAGAGTGACTGAGCAGTATATGTTAAGATATATTGGTATATTTTATTAGGACAGATTTTAAAGTAACAGATAAAAGCTTTACGCAAATCGCTCATATCATTTAAAAATTGGCATATTTCTGCCAATTGAAACCAGCCTGTCAGAAACTAGTTTCTGGCATAAGAATGGCAATAACTGGCAGAAACTCATGGAAATAACTGGAAATTGGTTTAAGTAATGTAAACAGCAAAGAAAAATTTATTAAATAAACTTGACTACAAAGTTCATGATATTTTACTCAAGTTCACCCTAGCCTTTTACATGAAGTAGTTGACAGCAGAAGATAATTTAGCTCATTTCAGAATCCAAAGAAATTCTCAATGCCTTGCAAATAAATGATAAGTTTGATAATATTCTTCCAATAAATCATAAATCGTGTTTGTATAGTGATGATAATGCACAGCAATCACTATGCAAACAATTTTCTAAGTTGACACATTATACTTTAATCTTTCAATTAATTTCTTTCTGCACATAAAAATACCCATTTAGATCTACTGGCTTACAATCTCTAGAATAAGTTAAAACAGCATTAACAGATATCAACAAATTATATTCAAACATCCTTTTTGACAAAATGATTCCTTAAACATAAACTATCTTTGAATTAAGAGATGTAAGTTGTGATTATGGTCAGCTGTAATTCACTGGCTTCAATAATGCACCTTATCTGATGAGCACACTTAAAAGAACATTGCAATGAAGATTAATTTTATTTAATTTCATTTTTAATACTGGAGTTTAAACACATTTTGTAGAAATATAATGTATTAGACTAACAGGAACTGAATTTACTCCTTATCCACTATAAGAATCGCAAGCTGATTAAAATATTTATTATTTTTTTTCAGTATACATACATTGGGTCCCAAAAGCGTTCGTACACTTATGATTTTCATTGAAATAGGGCTCTATCCATTAATTAAAAGTAAACTTTCTGAATGAGATTTTAATAATACGATATAATCTATCCGTAACAAAATTACATGAAATATTTTTTAAATATAGTGAAACTTTATTTAAAAAAAATTAATAATAAAAAAATGATAAACATTTGATCTCACAAAAGTCTTCGTACACTGAAATATTTTTGGATAAAATCAAAATTAGAATTATCGTTTGCCACTTTTTTTTTTAAATTTTTGCATTGTGGTGGCATTTAAAAAATTGTTTGCTTTAATTTTTTATTGTTTGCTTCATAGTATTCTATTTATTATTGAAAAATGGGTCGCAGTCATAAAGAAATTACAAACAGCATTCAAAAATTGATAATTTTTCACCATAGTTGTAGTAAATCAATTCGAAACATCACTAAATTAGTTAATTTATCCCATTCTACAGTGCAGTATGTGATAAAACGCTTTAAAGAAGAAAATCGGATTGAAAACAAGGTAAGAGAAGGTCGACCGAGAAAGTTAACTAAACGTGATGAGAGATTTATTATTAGAAAATTTGTGAAAAAAACCACATTTGAGTGCTGTAAAAGTTTTTGCAGAATTTAATGCAATGTTTTCTACTTCAATTTCACCTTAAACTGTTCGACGAGTTCTCAGAGAAGCTGGATTACATGGGCGATCTGCCCACAAAAAAATTTTTTTAGTGAGAAAAACAGAAAGCTTAGCCTTTCATTCGCAAAATCAATAATAAATACACCCAAAACGTACTGGAATAATGTCCTATTTACTGACAAAAGCAAATTTAACATTTTTGATTCCGATGATCGAATAACTGTATGGAGAAGAAAAATGAGGAACTTCATTCTAAGAACTTAGTTGGAACAGTTAAGCATGGCGGTGGAGGTGTTCTTGTGTATGTGTGGGAGGGGGGCATGACAGCATCAGGACTAGGTAATTTGGTATTTATGACTGGCATAATGAATAATTCTCTTTATTTAAATACTTTAAGAGACAATTTAAAATTATCAAAATTTGGGTATTGGAAATAATATTTTTAATCATGTTAATAATCCTAAGTATACGGCTCTCAACGTTTGCCTGTAGTGTCTCTGTAATTGTCCACAGATTTTGAAAACACCACCTTAGTCGCCAGATTTAAACCCCATAGAACACATTTGGAAAGAGCTGGAGGTTAGAGTACGAAAACACAACATTAAAATGAAAAGCAATCTCAAAACAGCCATGATGGAAGAATGGATGAACACTGATACAGAAATTACAAAAAAAAAAAAAAAAAAAAAAAAAAAAACTAGTAAAATCTATTGCCAGATGTTTAAAAGCTGTTGTGGATGCTAAAGGATATCCTACTAATGTTAATTTAACGAAATATGAAAATATTTATTAATATGTCAAGATATTTTTGAACTGTACGAAGACTTGCGAGATAAAATGTTTGTCATTTTTTAATTATCAATTTTTTTAAAATAAAGTTTCACTATATTTTAAAAATATTTCATGTAATTTTGTTACGAATAGATTATAGATCTTATTATTAAAATCTCATTCAGAAAGTTTACTTTTAATTAATGGATAGAGCCCTATTTCAATGAAAATCATAAGTGTACGAACACTTTTGGGAGCCACTGTATATATATAATAAAATTAATAAAAAGAAAATGAAAAGTAAGAACTTAAATTATAGATTGTAATTTCTTTCCTACGAAGGCCTTAACAAATTCTTTCTTGCTGAAAGTCGCAACCGAAAAGGAGCATGAGTAAAATTAAACTTCAAATACATATACAAAAGTGAAAATAATACAAAATAGAACAATAAACAAAATTAATGCATTAATCTCCTCTGTTTAAAACTTCAAACAGAACTTATCAAGAGAAAAGTGCTTTGAAGACTTAAACTAAGTTAATTAATGAGTTTTGAATACGTTTCATTCCTCTGAATCATTTGAGACTCGAAACTGCTATTACTCTAATCAAATTTTCACTTTAAAACAACATTTTAGTGGCTCTCAAATGTTTAGACCTTTTCCCTACATGTATTCATAAATCCAACACTACAAAAATAAAATACAAAAGTAGAAACACAAAATAAGAAATGCAAAAGTTTTTTTAAGTGAAAAACAAAAGCTTAAAAAACTTAAAAAGGCCAAACGAACTAATTACAATAATCTACATCAAGGGGAAACCTTAAGCCAATACAAGAAACATTTTTCAAAATGGGGAAAAAAAAAAAAAAAAAAAAAAAAAAAAAAAATATTTGGTCAGTATTTAAAACCTAATATATAATTTTTATATTATTAAAATAACTTAATAAAACAGTATTAATTTAAAACATTGTATTAATCCTATAATTTTTTACCTGCTTTTATTAATTTCAGCCAATTGTTGTCATCTTCTGCTGGTTTTAACTGTTGACAGCCAGCTTCTGCCATTGGCAGAAAAAACGTATTTTCTGCTGGCAGAAAGTCAGCTCTTGTTCAACTAGACCAGTGTTTCCCAAAGTGTGGCATGGGTAAGAAGAGTTTGGTAGGGGTACGCATTGCACTGGAGTTTGGTGGGGATATGCACTACATCGTGCTTAACTGTGCCTTATTCTACATTCTAATGAGTCAAGACAGTCTTGTGAAGAGTGAGATAATGGTCCAGCGTGAATATACCACTCTTCATTACAGAGACAATTTACTTCGTTAATAGTTAGTAGCTTCTCCATGCAGCTTTGTATTTTTAGCTTTTGTGCGATTTTTCTTATAGAAAATGTTATGTGCTTTAGTAAGACCCACTGATTTTGACTATTTTTATAAATGTTTACCCCTAAAATAGGTTATTGATCGTTGGTTGAAATCTAGAATTACTACATCGAAAGAAAGTAATGATTATAGTAGCAATGAACTAAGAAATTAACTTCAATTCTGAAAGAACCTGCTAAAAAAAAAGCAAGAAAAACTCATGAGTATGACAAAGAATATATTAAATTTGGATTCTCATGGACTGGATATGAAAATGAGCCTATTCCACTTGGCATCATTTGTTTTTAAAATATAACAAACGAAAGCATGAAACCATCCACCTTAAAGTGCCATTTTGAAACAAAGCATAATCAATACAAAGTAAACCCACAGATTTTAAAAAAATAAACTTAAGGATTTAAATCAGTCTCGAAAAGTAATGAGTGGTTTGACAAGATAGGGCAATAAAAAAATACAAGAAACTTTACACCGCGTGCCGCTTTTAATTGTGAAATGTAGTGCAGCAGAACCATTGGCGAAATTTTAATCAAGCCTGCAGCCAAGATAATGGCAGAAGTACTGATAGGAGATGGAACGAAACAAACTTTTGACCACGCTTCTCTCTCAAATAATACAGTTCATTGACGAATCATAGATATGTCTAATAATGTAAAACAGATGTTATTATCTGATATTTCTCAAAGTCATTTTTATGTATTGCAAGTTGATAAGTCCACTGATTTTGAAATCTTATGGCGTTTGTTAGATATGAAAAAAATCAAGAAATTCATGATGATTTTTTACTTTGCCAGCCTTCATTAGATCACACAACAGGAGAAGATACCTTTAATGTTATGAATAAATTCATGCAAGAGAACAAAATTGATTGGAATAAGCACAGGTGAGGCAAAAAGTACGGTCAGAATTAATAAAAGACTCATTGCAAGACTTCAAAATTTTACCCTAAATGTCATATCCACACATTTTTGCATACACAAAGAGGCTTTGGGAGCACATAAGAGGCTCGCTGATCTACAGAAAGTTCTGGATGAAAGCATGAAATCGTTAACTACATTAAAAATCGTCTTTTGAATGCACGACGTATTTGCAAATATGTGAAGAAATGGGTTGTAGTCATCCCCAGCTTTTTTTTTTTTTTTTATACCGATGTTTGTTGTCTATCTCTCGGAAAAATTCCAAATCAATTGTTTCACCTTAGACATGAACTTCAATGTTTTCTTAATGATAGATTTGAGTTGACAAACTGTTTACATGACTGGAAATGGTTTTGTAAACTTATAAGGTATTTCTCCCACTTTCTTGGCATGCCTTCATGGTGTAGTGGTCGGGCCGGTATTCCAGAGGTCTGTGGTTCGATTCCCGGGAAAAACGATTGTTCATTTTTCATCTTGCCTGCTTCCAAAAAATACCTAATGCCTCTACAGTGGCACCCGAACTAAAACGGTGATGGATGATGACTCTCCACACTCAGGATTTGGTGCCCTAAAAACCCCAGTCGCCCTTTAAAAGGGGGAGTATATAAGGTATTTCTCCCACCTTCTTGGCATGTCTTCATGGTGTAGTGGTTCAGCACGCTGGGCCGGTATTCCAGGGGTCCGCGATTCAATTCCCGGCAAAGGCAATTGCTAATTTTTTATCTCGTCTGCTTCCAAAAAAATACCTAATGTCTTTACAAACTAGCATACTCTGCAGATATATTCTCTGTTTTAAACTGCCTCAACTTATTGTTACAAGGCAAATAAATTTCAATAACAAAATTAATTTGTTTCATGCTCAAGATAAAGTGAATGCTGTCATTGCAAAACTGAATTTATGGCAAAAGAGAATTAGTAATAGAGAAGCAGACTCATTTCTTTCTCTTGAGTTTATAACAAGTTTGACAACTAAAATTGGTGCCGATATTTTGAAATGCATAATACAGCATTTTGAGAGTTTGCAAGTGGGCTTGGAAAACTATTTCCCTGATTTAAACAAAAATACTGAATGGATAAGATATCCATTTAACATTAACACAACATTCATGCCAGAAGATTTGTCGCATGCGGAAGAAGAGCAATTGTTGGAATTGCCTTCAGATGGACTCTTGAAAAATAAACATAAGGAGTGAGTGTATTTTAACATTATTCTGATTACAAACGCAGTATGTGTATCCGGTTTTAACAGAAAAAGTTCTGAAATACATCTTGCCTTTTCCAACTTATTTATACGAAGTTGCTTTTTCAGCATTTGTAGACATTAAGTTGAAAAAATGAACATACTATTGGATGTGGAACCACATTTCAGATTAAAATTAACAACCAGGGAACCAATTTATGATGATCTGTCATCTCAGCACAAACAATTTCATCCTTCTCATTAATCCAAATAAATGTTATAATATAACTTACATTTTATTATGCTTTTCTTTTAATTTTGTGCATGTCACAAAAAAAGAAAAAATAAATAAATTTTGACTGTTCTTAAAGTACATCCTCTTTTTTTTTTTATATTTATTTATTTATTTATTTTTTTATGAGGGGTATTCAGCGTTACGAAAATTATGGAAGGGGTATGAATATGTTAAAAGTTTGGGAAACACTAAACTAGACTAAGTCACTTACTTTGTAACATACAAGAATCTCATTAACATTTCACTAACATTAAAAAAAAAAAAAAAAAAAAAAAAAAAAAAAAATTATTATGATTTCTTAAGAAAGAACTACCATTTAAAAATTACAATAGTTTCAACCAGTATGCTTAAATGCAAACTGTAATGACCATTCCTTAAAGATCAAAACAATTAGGAAAAGATTGTTTTCATTTTGCAAAGGAAAAATTATGCACACCAAAAATAAGAAATTTCTGAAACAGTCACAGCTTACAATTTGTAACAGACATTAATTCAATGCAAATGTTCAGGATATTAAGATAATAAATTTCAATTTAACTTAAATGTTAACACAATAAAGGCATAAAAATATGAGTAATAAATTTTTACTTCAATAACAAATTTTCTTACCTAAAAGATAAACTCCATGTTCTTTTATCCTTTCTATAGAGCATCGGATAGCAGTAGGTATTTGAACATATTCAGGATTAGGCTTAATATCATGCTTTAAGAGGGGGAAAAAAAGAGAAGAAAAGGCTTTAAAGCTAAAAAGAATGCCATTAAATACATAGAAAAGTGAAAACTCCAAACAAATATGTATCAGGCATACCACATTAGAGGACATACACCTTTTTTTAATTGCATACAAAGAATAAAGGCAACAGGGTACTTTTCCGTTTTGCTGGCACAGGCGATAAAGTTGCCAATAATGGTACAACTGATGCTAAACGGAATATCCTCGCTAGTACCCTTTTACGCCTCATTTTCAAAACAAGTCACAGCCATTTCTTATCAGATTGATTGTTTCTTTTAATACTGGAATACAATTACGTAGAAGTTTTACCAGATAGTTCAATTTTATGCCCTAAGGCCATTCGCGATAACTAAGTCAATTAGGATGCAATCACACCGCTCAATCGAAGGCAAAAAGGTAGAAAAGGCAAAGTTAAGGGTTAAATTCATCAATTCTAATGAGAATGTACTAGCGAAGTAAAGCACTGAGGTTTTACATAATTTCCGAGTAAGCTATTCGTGCGAATTGAAATATTTCTTGCATTTAAACTTTTATTCCAAACTAAGATTTAACTTGACATTAATGTAAATAACTACTGAGAGAATTAGATTTTTGTAACGTAGTGTACGTGAGACTTGGGGTCACGTGATATGAAGCGCCGAATCAGGATGTTGAAACATGAAAGCATAGTAAATTCTTAATGTCTTTATACAAATTTATTCTCTTTATTTATTGGATTTTTACAAAATTTTAAACGCTATTAAAATGTTTATGCCTTCCAAATAAAAAATTATTAGAACTAACATTTCTTATGTGTTATATTTTTTATGTGTATACTGTATGTTGTCGCCAATAAAGTTCGCTCGGTGAGATTTGCGCTCGCGAAACGGAAAAGTACCGGCAATAGTTTATGCTTAAATTATAATTTCTCTGCTGTATCATCAAATACTAATAATTGGCAGTGGAATTCATTCATTCATAGTTAAAAAAGGAAAGAAAGAAATAACTAGCTATTAATATTTAATTTGAACTTTTTGCATTTAAAAAGAATGTTTAAAACTTCCTACTACTAACTTGATAATCATAAATATAATTTTTGCAAAAATTTTAGAATCACTTTTCTGCTGATTTTATGAAATTTTACAACGGTTTTAAAATTTGATTCTAAAAAAAAAAAAAAAAAAAAAAAAAAAAAAAAAAAAAAAAAAAGGATCACTCACTGTATGCCATCATTGATACAAAAATGACAGACAGGTGTTCTACTTACAAGGGGAATTAATCTGGGATACAGGTAAGCAGCAGAAGAATCCACATCCATATTTAATGCAGTAAACATTATAAAACTTCGATCATCAGTAGAAATTTCTTGTCCTATGAGAATCAAAATACTTTATTACAGAGAATCTGCATAATAAAATATTATGCATTAAATATTACATCTGTATAATACTTTAAAAGCTGAAACAGATAAAATTTACTTAAGTATTTTTATGACCCTAATATGGAAGAAAATTTATAACGTTCTCAAATTATCTTATAAATATCACATATATATGTAATAAAAACTGCGGTTTGATGACAAGACATTAATGATTTGATTATGAATGATGCACACACTTGCATTAAAATTTTCGGTGAAACAGGACTTTTCCTATGATTCAAACGTGAACATAGAATAACAAACTTGTGTAGATTTCTTCATAATTAGAACTGGTCGAAAAATGTAATGATGTAAGTGATGGTACTGATGTAAGAACAACGAGATGTAGATGCATAGCAATGTTGTTTAGTGCAGATAGTTGATGCTTAGAGCATCCATCCATTTTGAAGAAGAAGTCGAGCCGGATTAAAATCCACATTTATTTAAATTCACATTGGTGGTCATAATTCACTTGGCTCTCCAATCATGCCTATTTCCAGAACAATTTTGATACTATTGCAATAAAAGCGAACATAGTAGATTGGTGCAGTGTCGTAACAGGATGAAAGCATAAGCGAGAAGAGAGAATCACAATAGTAATGCGGAGGAAGTTGAAAATCAGTTTGAGTTACTTTTGGTTTACAATTATTTTGATTGAGCAAGAGGTATCTGCATTAAGCAAGATCACATAATTAATTTGAACGAGGCAGTTCAGACTTGTAGCAATGTTTTTAAGATGGAGAGATGAAGTTCCCAAATTAAATAAAACTAAAAGAGATTATAGCCATTAAAATCAGAAGTCTGCTTTCATATTTTTAATCTTACGCATTTCAAAAGAGAAAGGTAATGTGACAGAGAAGCCTTTTTGATATATATGTGTGTGTGTGTGTGTGTGTGTAAGATAAAAATATGTAAATCAGATTCATAAATTAATTTTGAAATAGCCTCTAATAAAAAAATATGTAAACCAGCTTTATAATTTAGCAATAGTCTCCAGATTCCTCATTTTAAATTTGGTTACTTTTTCGCTGTAAACTAGTGACAGTAATAACTTTTCTGGACTGCGCCATTTATAGACCAATCTATGTCACATGGCTTATATAACGCTGATGATGTAGCTAAATCAGAACTGGAACTCAATATTTTGAGAATTGAAACCTTTCTTACCTAAACCAAAACCTTCTCTCGGTAACCCTCCATAACGCATAACTGCACACTTTTGCTTGTACCACTGTACCGTTTGGACACTATTGCAATCTGCTCTCTTTCTATCCCAACAGCACAAAAAATATAAATATTCTGGAAATACTAACGATTAGAGTGTGAGTGAATTGGGCCACAAATGTCAATGGCAATGAAAATGAATATTTAATCTTACTCGGCTGCTAAGTTTCCTAGTCATAACGGATTCAACATTAGTATTCTATGCAATCAGAATTCTTCCTGTTCAATATGGATCTACATTCTATGCCACCTACATGTTGTGCCATCAGTATTTCTGCAATTCTACGTCTCAGTGTTCCTACATCAGTGTTTCTAAATTTGTTTTTATTACATAATTTTTTAAGTATTTTTTAAGTATTTTTATGACCCCCAATATGGAACAATATTTATAAATTTCTCAAATTATTATACTAGAAAGTGAAATGAAAATACTCAGAAATATCATTTATATGCATATATAAGTAGTATACATGATGAGAACATTATTCTAGTAGCAAATAGTTTATTTTACATTATCAGCATAATCTCAGTCAGTTTTAAGCAGAATTTTTAAAGCTACCATGCATTCTTATATAAGGATATGCAGTCAGAAAGATATTACTTTACAACACTTTAAGAATAAAAACAGTCAAGATATGTCGTCTTTTAAAAACAAACATAATTAAAACATCCCATCATAAAATTCAGAAAAGAAGAAGAGAATCATAGGTATGCATTCTCCAAATTTTAGACAATTTAGAAAACTTTAAATTAATGCAGTTGTTGTAAAGCTATTATATATGACGTTATATCAAAATAAAAGGGGATTTAAATATGACCAGAACTGTTGCTATTACAAATCACTAACCAATAAAAAAAGTGCATGTCTCTGGGTGAGTACAGCTACCATTCTTACCTTATCTACTATGGATAATAGAAATTTATGTGAACAGCTGTGTCTTGAAGCCACAAGAGTGATGAGCGAACAACAGCTGCCTCACAGTATAATGATGCACTGTGATCATGTGAATTATTTATTTCTTGTTCAACAAATCCTCCAGTCATCTAAAACTTAACACAGACTCCAAGTATGGGAAAAAGCATCTCTCTAGGATGTATGCATCTGAGTAGTGCAATTGCTTCTATGAAAGGACCCAAGAGCACACAGAGAACATCCATCCCTCCAATAGTTGGTGATCGTGTGAATGTGGTTATTTTTTAGAATAAGCATATAACTATCAAAGAACTCATATTCACTATTTGCAGTATATAAACTATTGTAAAAAAACATTTGCACCATGGCAAAATAATTTTCTAGTAGATTCTATGTACACTGACAGATGAGAACAAAGGGATGATGATGCAAACCATAATTTCTCTCCTACAGTAGTTTGCAGACGGAAAGGGATATATTTTGGAATTATGAATGGAATGTAGGTCCATTACTTCAATCTTAAGACCAAGCTTAAATTGTACTCAGAAGGCATGCAGTTTGTGAAAAACGATGCTATCACCATCAGTGTTTAGGAGTGGATTTGCAGCCAATTGAAAAATGACTATAAAAATGACATGAAAAAAATTAACCAGAATATTAGCCAAAAAAAAAAAAATGTATCGAGTCTGCAGGGAAGTATGTTGAAGGGAGAGATGTTCAATCTTTCAATCACAATAAAGGTTTCCGTAAAAAAAAAAAAAAAAAAAAAAAAAAAAAATCAGCCCTGGTCATATCTGAAGCGCTTTGTGAAATAATAAATAATGAAATCTTTTTTCTTTCACAATGTAAGTTAATTATACAAAAAATAAAGAAGAGTACAATATTTACCTCCAGCTAAAGCATCACTTTTGATAAGACAATTTAAATAAAGAGGAAGAAGTTTCATGCACTCTGGCAAAATCAACTGTCCAGCTGAAGAAGCCTGAGCACAATTCTTACGATAGCAGGCTAGTATTTGAGCACTGCATGATATGAAATGTTCTTTCACCTGTTTTGGAGTTTCCTCAGTTATTCTACGAACACCTATTAACAGACAAATAATTTTATTGACTCTGTAAATAAAATTTAGCTCACTAGATTCAGAATTTAATAAAATAAAAAGAGTAAATGTTCACATAATTTGAAAGACTGAAATTTCGTATCTATAGCATGAAAATAACATACCATCTTTAAGGAAATAATTCATTATAGTATCCAGTTCACAGTTACGGAAAAGTTCAGCCATTTGTGTGCAGGTGTTAAGAACAAGATTATGTACACGAAGTCTACGCTGACCTGAACAGCTTGTATAAAGAATGGCACACTGTATACACACTCCTTCATCTTCATTAAGCTTATCATCATATTTTATTTCAATGTTGAGGGATTTGTCACAGTTTATGGAAGCTAACTCTACATCAGTTGTATTTGACATAAAGAAACTACCCACAAAATCAGTCGGTCGTACACCTACAAGCAAGATGTTTAAAAAAGGTTAATCTGTAGAAGTAAAAAGCACATCAAACAAACAGAAAATTAGTTTTGTTTTTCTATAAATGCAAAAATAATTATATATTTCAGCTCTTGAAAAATTAAGTATGTCAAATTAAAAACAGATTAAAAGTTCATATGGTTTTAATATTAAGGAAAAGTCTTAAATAAGTAGTGGATATAATGATGAACATTTTCAATTTTGCGACTAAAAAAAAGGCCTATTATTTTTTAATTACGAATATCTGGAAGATTTACCTGCAAATTTTAATTACAGTTTGCCAACAATTTCTGTATCATTCAATGCATTAAAATAGATCGATGTGACAGTTGAAGGTTTTGTTATGCTAGTCATTACAGACAGTTTATAATGAGCTCTCAAAACTGCTAAAATATGATTCATTATATCTTGTAATATAATGAGTAAGAAAATATATCATCTTTAAGGGATTGTTTGCCTAAGGATTACATATACATACATCACATATACATAATTTTTCAAAAGCATTTGTTAACTGCATTTAACAACTACAAAAGAAATAAAAGACAGAATGTAAATTAAAACTTCAGAAAAACTATGAACATATATATCATGATTTAATGACTAATTATCCAATACAATATACTTTCTCTTACCAGTGCTTGTTCGAACTCTTAACACTGCATCAAAAGCAATGGGTTTTTCAACGTCCCGCCGTAAATCTTCTATAAATCTTTCACCATCTAGATCAGCCTAAAACCAACAATTTTATATAATACACTTTAAAAGTAATTACACTTTAATTTGAACTCTCTTTTATTAACATGCAATACTGGATATCAATGTTAAGGAATGTCTACTACTGTTAGCATAAATTTAGGTATTTTGCATAATGAAACTCAAAAGGCATACGAAACGAACGCGCACCAAGATATATATTGGCGAGAGAAAGTAAAGTTCGCGTGCAATGCAGTATATTTTACTTTCACCTTAGCTACATGCAGTGTATTCGTTTTTCATCCTAGCTGCTTATATCACGGCCAAAGGTCTAATTCAGTTAGTACTTTCTTTTTTCAGGTATGGTGTGAATGTATGTTCCTGTTTTTTCTCATTGCCTAAATAGGTATGCTTAAAGATGTATGACTTATATTTGTATGTAAGTTATCTCCTTTTCGATAATTCAGTGTTTTAATGTCTGTGAAAATTATTACTTTTTGTTATGCTTAAGTTAAGCAAAATTCTCCTATTTTATTAAATAAAGATTTCGCAGTTAATTTTTTGACTTATGATTCTTTAATGAAAACTGCGCCTGAGGAAAATTATTCATTATGCCTTCAGTGCTAATGCACAAACCAACAAGTATTTAACTGGGTATTGCTTGTTTGAAGAATTTTGGTTTTAACATTTTTTAAATTCTTTATTGCATTTATAGGATTATTTGAAATTTATTACTTTTGAATTTCTAAAGCTAAATATTTCTTAGGCATGGAAATAAATCGCAAGGAAGATGGAAGTTATCTCTTATCACAGAAAAATAAAATAAATCAACTTGTCAAGCAATTTTAACTTGAAGAAGCGAAACCCGCTAGCACACCAATGGAAACAAACTATTATAACCTAAACAAGGAAGAAAATTTCCTAACTTCAGATGATAAATTTCGCCAAACTATTGGAAGTCTTTTGCATATATCATCTATCACAAGATTACAGCTTCAACTCACATACTCAGCAGAAGGTGTAATAATCTACGTCAAAAGGACTGGAATGCTGTTAAAAGAATCATTAGATACTTAAACACGACAAAGAATCTATCCTTACAAACTTCGTCGAGTGAAGAACCTAATATTACAGTTTATTCAGATGCTGATTGGGGACAATTGATCCAAAAGATACAAACATATGTTTAATTTTTGCGTATTATGGTTCATGTGTTTAGACCAGCATTCACTTTTATTTCAATTTCATTCAGTCATATTTAACTGAAATACAGGTTTTCCTTTATTTTATTATTTTTTTTAATATCATATGTTGGGGAATTTCTTTTGCATGTATGAAAATAAGTAATAATTAATTCAATTAAATGAAACATTTTTTAAATTAAACTGGATTTAATTATATCAAACACTTAAAGGGGATGAAACACAATTAGATCTCGTAATTATTGGTGGTTTTATACATAAAGGCTGATTTCCCTTCAAAAGTCAGCCTTTTTACATGAAATCAGCAATAATTACTAATTATTATTTTATTGTGTTTTCTGCAAGATTTATTGATTGCATTTATAAATTATTTTTATTAATTACAAGTTTCATAAATACAACAATTTGAACTCAAAATTTCTCAGTAGGGTTCATAAATACAACATTTATCAGTATACAATTACAATAGTACCTTGTTTCTTCATTTTTCTATGGGAGAATCTCTATTAATAATTAAAATTTTACATTAATAATTTTAGCTGCATAAGTGCTAGAATTGCACTTTAAAACTCCTTTTTTTCCCCTATTTTACTATGCTTATAAGAAATATGTACAATGAAATTAAGCAAATCAAAATTATAACTTAAATTAGCAATAACCCCCTACTTCCTCATTTTAATTTGGGTATTTCGCTTCTCTATTCTATAAATAGAATAATTTTTCCTAGACTGCATCATTTCTAGAAAAATCCACATCATATGACTTTTACATAATGATAATGACATAGATAGCTAATCCAAAACTTAAACCCAAACCCTTCTTTTAACACACCTCCATAAAAGATAATTACAAAATTGCTTTCTGCACCTCAACCTACAGGGACTGCTGCTTCTCTTCTTACTGCAAAAGTTATCAAAAATGTAAATTGTATGAAACAGGCACAATTAAAATGCCTAGTGAATTGCAGCTACAAATGTCACCTGAAACAAAATGAAATATTTAATCTGCCTTGGCTGCCTAATTTGTTCTTCATTATGGATCAGCATCTACACTATCAATATTTTTCACACTATTATATGCAAGTCTACAACTTCACAGATTAAATTTTCAACTATAGTCTGTTCATACTATGTGCTTTACATGTGTGCACACAATAAATTTATTTTCACTTCCACATTCTTAACAGCATAAGTCGTCAAACAAAAACTGAAAATTATTATTTTAGAATCAGTTTCATTGTTCAATGGAATGAAACTCAAACAGTGCCATGGATTTTAAAATTTCATACGATTGCTTTCATAAATAAAGTAAGTTAGTGCAGCTTAAAATATTTTAGCATCATCATACAGAAAGGCTAACAAAGAGTATTAAAAATTTAAGCTGTAATGTAGTTGTACACTTAGATTTAATGATGTAGGAAATATTGATAGCATAGACATTGAGATGTTGATCCATAACGAAGAACAAATTTGGTAGCCGAAGCAGATAAAATACTCTTTTTTATTTCAATTGACATTTCTGGCCACAATTCACTTGGCACTTCAATCAAACCTATTTCAAACATTTTACATTTTTGACAGCTTTTGCAGTAAGAAGAAAAGCAGCAGTCTATCTAGGCTGAAGCCCAGGAAGTAAGTGTGTAGTTATCCAGCATGGGGGATTATTAAGAGAAAGGTTTTGGTTTATACTCTGAATTAGCTATGCCATCATTGTTATATAAAAGTCATATGATGCGGATTATTTTAAAAATGATGCAGTCCAGAAAAAGTTATTACCATTTTTAGAGGAAATATCCAAATTTAAATGAAGAATTAAAGGACTATAACTATTTAAGTTATAATTTTGATTTACATACATATTTATATAAATACAAAGTAAAAAGCAGTTCAAGAATTTTATCCAGTTATGCATTAACAGCTGCAACAATGGTGGTAATACTGTGATTTAAAAATAAAACATTTAAATCCAACTCAGATAAGATTTAGTTGACTTAGAAATCATATAAACATAAACTGTGCATACATAAAAATACAGTTGGGAAATTTAGTAACAGATATAAAATATAAATAACCTTTCATTTTTATTTACACTTTTTATTAACTTTTTATATAATTAGTCACAGTGCTTCTTAATTTTATTTTGAATGGTTTGCTCCAAGTTGATTATGGGATAGATTTAAATGTTTCATTTTTACTTTACTCTCTCTCTCTCTCTATGTATATATATTAATTACAAATATTCTTCATACTTTTAATTACCTGGAAATAGGTGTATTTATATAACTGTCCACCGGTCAGTCGACAAACTTGACCCAAAGTAGCAACATCAATGTACGCATTATTAAACAGAAATAAATCAACAGAGCAACCTGCTTTTACACAGTCTTGGCCAAGGTTATTATAGAAAGTAGTCTGAGGGGTTAAAACTGCCTGAAACAAATAATGTAATATTAAAAAACCATTGTAAATTAATTGTACAGATACAGATTATAATACACATATAAATTAATAAAGCACCACATGGATAATAGAAAGAGGGGGCAAAATTACATTATTATAATTTAAAGGAATTAGATGATGGGAGTAAGTAAATAAGACATAACAGGTGTCCACAAGACTTTATCCTGCTTAAGCAAATCATCACCAAAATTTAGGTGTTCCTTAGATGCAATAATGCAGCTAACACTTGCGCCTATGTACTTACATATATAATATACATTTAGTTAACATTAATTAAGTATATTTCATAAACTTGTGTAAGTAGGTACCTATTTGCTTTGTGGTCACAGTAAACTCATAAAAACTTGCAAATCTGATATCAATAGCAACGCACTGTTTGCATATGCACAGTAGCAAACTTGTCCAGACATATACCAGAGCTTTGCAAGAAAGATGCAGACTTGCCCCGCTTGTGCTTGCACAGTATTTGATTCATCAGTTATATAAATATAAGTGTCAGAGACAAAAACTGTATTTGTTTTCTGAATTTTGAGATAAAAAAAGATAGGCAAGTACTTTAAAAAATATAAATAGGTAGTTAGGTACACACAAGTTACAATGAATCAAAGGCAACTTTTTTTAACTTTGAGAAAAGTAAGTATTTTTTTCCCCCCTGATTGCATGCAGATGCTAATCATGTTAACAATTCCTGTGAAATTTAAAGCAGATGCATTCAAACATATTTCTGTGAATTGTTTATGTTTTGTGGTGAACAAAACATCTCGCTTTTAAAACTAATACAATATTTTGCATTATACTTAGTGTTACTAAATATCGGAATGAGCAAGTAGTTACGTTTTCATTTTGAATGGATTAAGAATGGAATGTTTTATTTGTTTTTTTAATCCTTTTGTATAAGAATAGTTGCAGTCGTTTGCAGAGTAACTTTATTTAGTGAGTACTAGAAGCTAATAAAATACACCCCCCAAAAAAATTTTTATACTTAAGATTAAAATAAGGTTTTAATTTTGGGAATCATCAAAGGAAATTTACATGTATGGGTGAATGAGGTCTGCAAGGATCGATGCATATATGACGCAATCAATAATTCTGTCCACAATAAAGAGTGGATCCAAAGAATACCATCAAAATCTTCCTCAGACTATAACAGTATTCCAGTCAGCTTGTATTTGTACCCAAATGGTTGAGGGATGTACGTTCTCTGATGTTTTTTACTGCATGTACCAATGTCCATTCGTTTGATGAAACTAAAGATGCAATTAATTTAAGAAAATAAACTTTTGCCTAGCAGTGGAAGTTCACTGTTGGTATTGCCATGGAAAATTCCAGCCTCTTACACCAATGAACAGTCATCAGCAAAGGTGCTGTTACTATTCATCAGCTGTGGATCACTGATGTGTTGTTTTAGACATAATTGCCATAGCCTCTTAGTTCATTTCGGTAGTAATCTGCTCTGCTGCAGCATATTGATCATCCATCACTAAAATCTATGGCACATGTGCTCCACAATGCTCATCCATTTATTTTGTAAAATGTCAATCTGCCAGTCATGGTACACTCTCACCTTAGCAGCAGGTTAACAGTTTATAAATTGCACAGATTCTGAGTCGCCAACTTTGGCCCAAATACCAATCAACATTCCTTCCTGTATTTTGACAAATTGTTCTATTTGCTCATGAAAAAAAGAACTAAAATGTTTCCCAGATACTTATATTATATTTTATACAACATCCCCTCTACTGCTAATACATACTTTATGTGACAGTTTATTTAATACAAATGTCAAATGTAGGAGACAGTAACATTAATCTTACTCGATCCTATATAATACAGAGGGGGTGTTCACACATTTTTGATTTTCTCCATGAATTCAGAAATTAATTTTTAAATACAAATGTGAATTGTATAAAATTGGAATAATGTTTATTTATTGTCTGCAGCACTAAAAATATTCTTTTCTTTCACCCTTTGCGGCACAGTGTGTCTGGTCTGGACATACCTAAAAATTTCTTTCTGTACACACAGAAAAATTGAATGAAAAGGGATTTACAGGTTACTATAGGTTACTCTGAACCTTCTTTATTTATAGTATATGGCAGCTCAACACAAACTAGTCCATATATTTTAGCCGTGTTTAGTTTTTTAAGACCCTCATTTTTCAAAAAAAATCTTCCAGATTTTTTTTTAGGGCATAAAAAGAATTGTTTGAAAAGAAATTTCTACGTTATTTTTTTGGTTGTATGCTAATCTCCTTATTCTATCTTAGTTTTAAATTTTTACCTTGAAATCTTGCCTAAAATCAAACGGCGAACCCTAGGTGTGCCCAGACCGGACTCACCGATAATCTAGGACAACTGAGAGTCTGCATTCTTTGTTTCTGCGCATCTCATGGGTCATCATTGACAACAATGCTCGTTTCAGCACTCTTTTTGAAGCTCTATTCAATCAGTGTGCCCAAACAGAATTAAAATGATAAGTGGTATCTTCACAAAATTTTACTTGTGTACTCCTCTAGGCCTAATTAGATTGCCTACCCCCTTTTTTTTATCAAAACTCTGACTTTAAAAGGTAGCGTGCTGGGAAGAGTTAAAATGTCGCTGAAAAATAAAAAAAATGGATTGAAGACTATATTTTTACGCCTGTCCGAAGATAAATACTCTTCTTTAATAATTAAAAAAATATTTCAAAAGCATGGTTTTAATATTTCTACACGTAAAATAAGTGGCATAATTAATACAAAAGGAAAGAAACGTCAAAGTTTATATCTGACTTGGAAAAAGACTAAAAATGCATACCCCACAAAGGTACGTACAACTTTTATTGAATCTAAAGTCGCATCTCATGTTTCAAAGGAAAATCCAGCCCCCTAAAGAACTACTGCAAAATCCTTAGATATCTCTGTAGGAACTGTGGACAAAATTATAAAACCTGATTTAAAGCTAATTGAAACAAAAAAACGTGATGTTCATCGCCTTTCGGCGAAATATGCTTCTCAACATAAGACTGTGCAGATTGCTGTACGAAAATTATTTGGGAGGTTGAAAAATAGATATATAGAGTTACAACTGATAAGGCTTGGATAGTCTTATCTGATTGCAATAGAAACAGATCAATTTACTACCGAAAAAGAGGAGAAAAAGTCTTTATGTTGGTTCAGAGAAAACCAGGAACGTTTTTCTATAGGCTTTATGGTTATTACTGGATTCTCTTAAAACGGAAAACTTAAAATAAGAAGGGAGGAAAAAAATGTCAAAATTAATTCGGATTACTATCAGAAATATGTCTTAACACCTATTTTTAAAGAAAAAATTCCATCTCTTTATCCAAACAATCTTCACTGTATTGAATTCCTTCAGGATACGGCTCCAAGCCATACCTCTGAATCTACTGCTCTGAAAGGTGATCACATTAAAAGTGATATTGGTTTATCTGACTCCCGGATATGAATGAAACATCGTTTGATATAAAAATATATTTTATTCCACACATAAGAATTAAGACTCGTACCGGGAGCATTACATAGAGTCTTTTTACTCCAACGGCACCTGCCAAAAGAGGCTGTGAGGCAAGAGAGAATATGTGACATAATAAATAACACGTGATGTGCCTCTCTTGTTGATTGCAGCGCCTCTCACTCACACTATGATATGCTACAGCTCTATTTTTTGAAAAAATGAGAAATGAAACTGGAATTGAAGCTATTCCCTTTAAATACATCCTTCCCAAGTCCACTGATGTGTCTCCTACGGATTACCATGCATTTGGACTTTTAAAACAAGCTCTTTATAAGCGGCATCCCAAAACATTGGATGGACTCAGGAAGATCATGAAGAAGTAGAATAAAATCAACCTTAATGTTTTAAGAAAAGGACATTTACCTTGGAAATCAAGATTTACTATAACAGTTCAACAAAAGGGCTATCAGACTGAAAATATTAGAAAATAAAATTCTAAGGTTTGTTTATATATAAACCGTTGCAAAAATGTATGTACATCCATCACTAGATCAATTTGATATGTAAAACATTATGATTTGAAAGACAAGACAAAAACAAAAAACCTGTATAATTGACAAAATCTTTTAAAAATGGCACTTTGTCTAGTTATCTTGATGATTAACACTGCAGCAGCATAACAGAGAGTGACAATAAAAACTATTATGCTATAAACTTGTTAGTGAACAGCACACTTCCAATATAGTGTACTCAATTTACAAAGTGAACAATTTTAAGAATTAAGCATGTGAGAGATTTTCGAAATTTACCATTTGAAAAGACCTATTTATATACATATAATTCTTTTGGTTTCGTATCTTGTAGCACAATATGTTTTTGTTCTACACATAAGGAAATCATAGGTCACTTCAAGTGCAAATTAGAATCAAGTCAGAACAGATTAAAAGGTGGAAAAAATTCAAATAAAACCTTTTCTTTTTCAGTTCCTAGCAATTTTCTATCATCCCTATTCTTTAACTTGCCCGGAGCTTCAGCAATTGGTAGTGTCGAGTGAAAGACAAACAATTTCCCAGCACATTCTGCTGCCTTAAAAAAAAAAAAAAAAAAAAAAAAAAAAATTATGCAATGTGTTACATTTACAGAATTTTAATTAAAATTGATACATTTTAAAACTGAGAAGAAAATTATACTTACTCTCAGAGCTTCCACTCCAGCTTGTATTGCAGGACCTAAAACTGTTTCTGTTTCTCTTGTTTCAGCAAACATCAAAGGAATTTGCTCCATTAAACTATGTGAATAGAAAATCCAGATTAGACAATTACAAAATTAAACACAAAAGAAATTTTGTACATAGCTTTTTTGCTAATGAATAAACAGCCAGAATTCGCCAATCACCTTAGTATAAATCGTATTAATCAGATGGAGCATTATTAATAGAGCATAAATAATGGCAATTACAGATATAAAAAAAAATAAAGATATGCATATGTTAGTAAGCACAAACATTACTTTTAATCACACTTTGTTGTGTAATATATAATTTCAAATATTTACAGATCATATACTACATAGGTAACATTTCTGAAATCTGACAGTTTGCCAGAACAAGTAGATGATAAATAACTTGTACTGTGGTGTAAGGACATGAAAAACAAAGAGACTAAATTAAAACCAAATCAAATGTAAAAAATGAGGATTTGTTTTGAAAATAGGACTAGTTTCTATCACGGAATAAAAATTTAATAAATGGAAAAAAAAAAAAAAGAATACAACAATCATCAAATATTTTCTGATTTTGATACAGGTCGGCCAGAATAGCTCACAGTGCGATTTCATTACCCCAGTCATTTTAGATATAGGTGGAATTGTAAGCAAAAATATTTAGAAAGTGGATTGTATATATATTCTGCACGAGTTCTCATTTCATTAAAAATTTGAAGCATTTTATTCCTTTCAGAAAAGAATTACTGCTGCTGAAAAATGTAAAGTTTAAAAACACATTTACTTAATTAGAAAGTAAAAAAAAAAAAAAGTATATTACCTATCAATAACATGCTCTGCTTTCGATATGTTTACAAGAAAACCATCCAAGAGGGGCATGAACATATCATGAACATCGGATACAACTAACATTTGAGGTTGTGCCAAATTTTCCTGTCATAAAAAATAGCATAGATTTTATAACATTTATTATATAAATATCAAATGACAGATTAGACAATTATCAAATTATTAAAAATTCACTACAGTGATGACTGAAATGGAAAAATGTAATAGAATAGATACAGATCAGATTCCTCCACTGACTATGAGCACAATAACAATAAGTACATTAAAAATCTAAAAAAGCTTACACTTATGTTATAGAAGTGGATAACAGAACTGTAGGTCACAAATCCTACTCGTATTTTTGATTCTGAGAAACTCAGGTCTCTATAATAATTTATAAAAATAGATGCATGTAAATTTCATAATCAAAAGATGAATGCAAATAATCATACTAAAGGAAAGAAAAAAATTAATTACCTAGGTAATCCAGAGAGGACACTTTTCATGTTATCACACAGAGTTTTTACCATTCCACTTCTTATACTGTTATATGATACATCAATCACAAATATGAAAGCAGGACAGTTTGGATATTTTCCTTCCTGAAATATATTGGAAGATTTTAAATTGATATAAAACTAGTTCAGACTTAAATGGTAAATTATTAAAATTTTAAATTAGGATTGCTTATTTCATTGCCCCTCCCTCTGCCAAAAAAGTCGTAACTACCTATAAAATTTGAAATAGTGAAACCATCAATCAAATATTTGCAGGTTTCATAGTGGTGCTAAACTGGCAAATGTTATCAGCTTGATTTGTGCAAAACCAGTTTGTTTCACAGGCATTATGAAAATTAAAATGAGATGTAAAACAAATATATATAATGATGTAAATATACAAAATGGAGTGTCAAGAAATTCGGATACTTGCCTAGCATCAAACACAATAAAAGTTTAACTATATGGCTTTCAACTAACTGGAAAACTCAAGTAGCTCTAGTTAGAATTTAGACATTTTTTTAATGAAGAATTATGCAAATGAGTGAGCTGTAAAGGTATTATGCAGTTGTTGTGGCTAACCTCAGTTGTCTGATCTAATTAAAACATGCCCACAAATTTTATCGTAGCAAGAAGTACAAGATCCTATTTGTTGTTGGCATAAGCCATAAGATGCACCATAAAGGCGACAGCATGATTTTGTTTAGTTCTAACCTAATTTTGAAAGAAAGCAGCTCGGGGATGTGTCTAAGGTTTTCCTACCACCAAAGCATTTGAGAGGACTTTTGGCTCACCATACATTTTGAGAGCACAGATGTTATACACTTACAAACATCCATGCCTTCTCCAATATTCGAACCTAGGCCCTTTGGTATGACACTAAACACTATGCCATATGGGTAACAAAGGAATTATAAAGTACATATAGGACTACTATTTGAAATTGTACTTCACAAACATTTAAAAATGAGACTACATTTAGATGATTCTGTTTCAGAAGATATTGGTACCTCTGCCAGGTGTTATAACCATAGTATTATTATAAGAATTTTTCCTCAGAACTAGACACTGCTCACACACAACTAGCCTGTCAAAACCATTTTTAATTAAAAAAAAAAATACACCTAGATAGTGTAATTTTGCACTAATAATAGATAACTATGATTCACAAATAATCCTAAGACCTTCACCAAGCTTTTATGTAAACCTGATTAATATTTGATAAGCATTTTAATTTTTGTGAAGAAGCATATAAGTTAACTACTACTCCTATTTGTTTGTCCTTTGCATTTAATAAAAATGATTAAAATCGGAGACTTATCTCAAATGGAATAGCATACAGTAGAGTATTATAGGATTGAGAAAAGCTAAGTGAACGGGCACAATATGAGACTTTATTTGAAAGCAAAAAAAGAATGGTGATGCAATTTCAAAAACTGTGATGAAAGAAGAAGATTTATATGGTTAGAAGTTTAATTTTTAACACTAAATTAGGTAACAAAATATGGTACTTGTTCATGTCTTGTTAGGTACCCTAGTAGCAGCCTTTCTTCTTCCAGCTAAATATGAACAAATTTTACTAAAACAGTGCCTCATGCTTTTTGTTTATATGTACGCACTCTCAGCTAAATGTGTTGTTGACTAAATGTCTTATCAGCTAAATGTCCATGTTAATTAAATGTCGTTAGCTAAGTAACCTACTGACTAAACATCCAAGTTGGTTTAATGTCCTGTTGGCTAAGTGTCTTGTCGGCTAAATGTCCTCCGTATCAGCTATATGTCATGTTGGCTAAATGTATGTGCCATTTAAATGTCCTATCGGCTAAGTGTCTGAGACCAGTAAAGAATATAAAATGAAAAATTTCAGTTGATAAAATTAAGTGCACTTGAATTAGGCATCTAACATGCAAAGAAAATATGCTGTAAATAATTAAGGCGAGAAGAGAAAGTTCCTTGGCTTTTACCTTACAATAATCTTTATTGACAATGAATTCATAAGATCCTAAGCATAATTCAGCTCTTTCCATCTTATCAACACGCTCTCCCATGTGGTCCAGATGCGTAAAATAATGCATTGGCACTAAAAAAAGATAAATGTATAAACTAATGCTTAAGATGTTCAATAATAATAATATATATTTTACACATGAAAAATCTAAGTTTTAAACTAGCTTCTAACCCATCTTTCCCAAGCATTCTACCTATATACGTAATTCTGACTTTTCAAAATTTTTAATTTTATCCTGGTAAAATATTACTCAAATCAATGCAAAATAATCATCATCATACTTTTACTGATCAGCTGAAAATGCCTTGAAAATCTCAGTTGTTTCATGTAACTAGATAGCTAAATTATGTTCTCAAGGTATCAACTAAAAAATTATATTCCCTTATAGATTATAACAACAAACTAAAGACAGAGAAAGCAATTCACAAGTCTGACTAAATGAAACTGCAACAGTCTTGGAATTTTATGAATACTGGTACAATTCCAAAGAAATCATTTTTAATTGCAATAATTATTTCTTTACATCACGACCAATAAATTTTTATAGAGCCCACATTTCGACATATATTTTTTATTATAGTATCAAATCCTTAGGTTTTGTTGAGATAACTTCTAAAAAGAAAATTTTTAAACTATTCAAAAAAATTGCCAAATATTGAGAAAAATTAAATTTTATAATTTTTCATAATTGATGGAATAAAATTAAAAGAGCTTTAAACTGAGGAACTGTTGCATTTTCCTACATAACTGTACAAAAATTATAGAATGTGTTAAAATGGCACCAATATTATTAAATATTAATCACATTTATAGTTATGTAACTATAGATAAAATTAACATTTATGCCTTAAACCAGGTTACTTACAATAATATTCACTAGTTCAATAACTATACTCTCTCTGCTAATTCACAACACAGAAATTCTTAGCTTAACAATTAAAATAAGCAATTAAATCAAATTTGGAAAACATACCTTCAGAAGTAGCTTTGCAAAGCATACACTGAAACCTTCGGCCTGCATCTATAAACTGCATGAAAGGACTCATGTAAGCTCGACATCTGTTACATCTTACTGGACCTTCTTCACCTGGATCAACAACAGGTGGAGGATTCTAAATAGAAGAAAATATTAATCATTAAAAGCTACAATTTGTATTGAAATAATGTATATTATCATTAACATATTTACAGATAATACTTATATTGACTCATATTTCACATAAATATACAAAACAAAACACAAGATTATATACACACATGCATGACATAAACTGATATGGTGAAAAGTAAATACGGTCAAAAGTCGTTAATTCGGACTCGTCGGGACTTCGGCGATTCCGGATGATCGATTTTTCCGGATTATAGATCATCAGTTTAAATCTGGTAAAATGGCATGCAGAAATTATAAAATTAAAAATATGAAACTATAATTTACGAAATAAAGAACAATTATGATCTAAAGGGTATCAAAATTTACAAAAAAAAAAGCTTAATATTTATTTGTTTACTTTATTAAACATTTCTTTCAATGTAAGTTGTTTAAGTTGCTTCATTTTTTATGTAATAATACATTCTCTTTAATTCTATAAACAGACATAATTTTTTGTTCAGTTACAAAGTTCCGCTGTTCAAGTCCTATAATTGCTGTGTCGAGAATACCGACTAATTTGTCAATCGAAATTTTTTCGTTTTCAATAACCTCTGTCACTTTCTTCGCTATCGGAAGAGAATTATAATAAGGAGGCATTTGATTTAAATCATATCAAAGACGGAGTACAGCGGTGGTGTTAAAGATAAACAAAGGATATGCCTTTATCCATCTTTTGTAGCAATTCCACTTTTTGTTTAATGGACTCAGATACTTTCGCTTTGTATATCCTTTACATATTAGTGAATATATATGGGAAATTCTATTTGACATAATCGAAAGTTCAAGCTTACTTTTATAAAATTGCTCTAACAGTCTGCAAAAAATAATAATCCAAATCCAATTCGAAGATTAAGGAACAACGCAATCTGCAACATTAACTGAAATAGATAATTAGATAATTTTAGCTTAGCTTATCCCGTCCGTTATACATTAAACGCGCATTCGTAAACGTATTTTGCGCACGCGCACACACAAATTCGCAGCGGTAAAGGTCTTTGGTAAAGGCATCAGCTTTGAGGTACGGATTGTAGATCATTCCGAATTATGGGTGTCCGAATTAACGACTTTTGACTGTATATAACCTTAGTAAAGAAAAATATATCATCTTATAATAGAATTTTCCCTTTAAATTTTTTCCCCTTAAATCAAAATAACATCTACTGTTGCCAACTTATGAAACTAAATCTTTATCGTTGAAATGAATTAAAACTAAAAAAAAAAAAAAAAAAAAAAAAAAGTTTAAATTTCAAAAGTCCAGCATTTCCTCAACATTTCTTTTTTGAATGTAAAATAGTAAAAAAAATCAGAAAAATTTCAAAATATTAAAAACATATGATATCATTTGCACAGAACAGAAAATACAGAGAAAGAAGTCTGCAATTTGTATATTACTATAAAATTTAATCATAACCGTTATTCCTATTTTGAATGCAGATAAAAAAAGTGAGTAAGAAATCTTGTAATCAATCAGGAATGTATTTTATGCATAACATTCATGAAATAAAACAATTTGCTGCAAAATGTTGTCAAAAAGTCCATATGAAATTACTTTATAAATTATTAATTTAACACAGCTTTGAGAAATGCACTTTCAAATCAACAGTAAATGAAATATCTTATACTTTGTTGGCAGGCCATATACAATATACAGGTAAAAGACTTAAGCTAAGTACACAAGGATAGCACTTTGATTAAAGCCTTTGTAATATTAATAATATAAATTTAAAAGCTTTAAAAAATTCTTTAGCTCAAGCTGTTTATGGTGAAGTGCCAGTCACGAGATCTGGACAGCAGAAATTCTCAAAAATTTTATGACTTAGTTATTCAGTGTTTGTATATCCCTATACAAATACTAGATAATACACTAGATACAAACAAATAGACAATACCACTAGATAACACTAATGTATCTGAATTTTAAAAAAATTACTGAACATGGTCAATTTCTTTTGAAATTCAAGTTCCTGCCCATATAGACATTTATGTAGTTTTCTTCATTTGGGGAGGAAAAAAAAAAAAAAAAAAAAAAAAAAAAAAAAAAAAAAAAAACTTTTTCCATATGGTACTTCCAGGTTACAGTGCAGCTTAATATGCCACAGCTTCAAGTATTATAAAGGTTGAAATAGAAACACATCAATAAATTTTTTAATTAGGCAAAGAAGCAATCTTAGATTGGAGCAGATTTTTAATAATGTTTTATTTCTACCAATTTCACGGGAAACCTGTATGTTTTGTAAAAAAAAAAAAAAAAAAAAAAAAAAAAAAAAAAAATTATAAAACATAACATATCTAACATGGTTTCCCTTTGCATAGTTATATCTACACATAATCACATGCATATACTTTGTGCTTGCTATTTATTGAATTTTGTACTTTTTGATTTTGTTATTTACTTATGTAATATTTCGATAAGAAATGCACAAAAATAGTTTATTAAGTTCATCATTAAATACACAATTTCTTCAATTCTGTGTGAATATTTCATTTTTTTCATTGGTGTGCTCTTAACTTTTATTTATCATACATATGGAAGCATTATTTATATCATTTCCTGTGTAATGCTGAAGAACATTCTGTAAAGAGCAATAGCAGACTGTACAATCTGCAGTAACTTACTGAAACTAAATTCTGCCAAGAATTTTTTTGAGGGGGGGGGGTAATATATTGTAGGCTGAGCAGACACCATTTAAGCTGATCATGCTTCATTGAATACACAAAAGATTAATTTAGAATTCAAACAACAAAAATCAGAATTATATTTGCAAATTTTCACAGGACTAGTTTCGATGGTTTTACCCATGGAGGTAAGAAAGGAAGGAATGGCCAGCTCAGCACTAAGAGTGAAGCACGGCTTCGAAGTTTCAGTCTCCAGATGAGGCGTTTTGTTTTTTGTTTACATTAAGAAGTTCCCTTGACAGCGTTTAATATTTCGACACACGACAATTCCATACGAGTAGAAAAACGGGGCATTTCCACATAAAAGAAACATTCACTGTGCGATGGATAATAGCAGTTTGTATAGTTTAGTGGCATTTACAGAAAAATCACATCTTGGTTATTTTTCGATAACTAACAACAATGTTTTGATTATGAATTTGTTTTATAAAATTCTAAGCTGTTGAACTACAAAAATATAGATTTTAGCTAAAATGTTAGGCTTAAAGAATGAAAAATACCTTACGGTACCTTTCAAATTGTATACGTCTTTCGATATCCTTGATAGAGTATTCACTACTTTTATTTTATGTTTCAAACGCCAAAATGTTTTAAATAAAATAATTTTTCTGTCATCCACATATTATTGTGGCATGTATTTTTTTAAAATTTTTAGAGGATAGGCTTTATAGTTGCTCATTTTATTTTTATATAACTTAAAAACACTTTAGGTTTACACGTTTAATTAAAAAATAAAATTACCGCCAGATGCTGCAATCCTCATCAAAATTAATAAATATACACACAGATATGCCCATAAGTTAACTTTTCCTTGATTTGTAACCACACATTTGTGTAAAATTATGTACAGTTTTACACAAATGTATGGAACAGAAGACGAATATATTTTCGAATTCGGCGGAAGTACCATGTGCGGTCAAGATGATGTGACCATGTAAATGTGCCACATCATCAAGACAGCTTATAAAGAATTTGAAAATAGGGTAATCGACAGAGGTGAAAACATTCGTGTATCCTGCTAAAGGAGGTCCAATCATGAATGGTCCTCTTATTGATTCCAGATTGTTAAATGTTTCCCCTGCAAGTCTTTTATAATTTATTATATTATCAGAGAATTATTAAACTGTGTAAAATCTCTAAAAGAGGTATTGAGTGCTCTACCAAAATATACTTACTAGAACATTTGAATTTGATGATGAATGTATCCTAAGACGTGTTTTAAGTCAAAAGTTTGAAACTTTATGGCTAAATGTAAATATAAAATTATGCATGTTAAAATATTTGTAATTAGGCACATAGGTCAGGTTAAGTTTTTATTGAATACAGTAAGGCATGCAAGGTCTATCTGCCTAAAGGGGAAAATGCCATCGTGGAGAAATTTCGAAGAAAAACTGACCTTCTTACTGAGTGGGTATTAAAAATAATGCATGTAATTTTCATTCAAATTATGTTCATATATATTTCTTATGTAAAAATTTTGGGTATATGCTAAATTATAGTAAATTACTTGAAAAATATAGTGACTGCACAGAAATTAAAGATTTGCACATGCCGGAAATGAAAAGTATGAAATATGTATAGGTATTTTTATGCATATGCTTGCAAAATGCATGTATCTGCCTTTAACAAAATACGTAAATATTTATTAAATTATTTATAAATGTATTTGAAATGAAGGATTTATTCATTCATAAACACCCATGAAAGTTACTGTGAAGAATTCTAATTATTAAATGTATCTAAATTTATGACGATTATAAATATTATCTAAATATATAATAACATTAACACTGAATTGTAAACTTAAGTTAAAATCCTGCTGACAACATTACAAAACTATTTAAGCAAGAATTGTTCGTACTGGAAAGCAATCTCTTAAAAGGTATTGTAAAGCAAATTCTACAAATACATTACAAAACTATTTAAGCAAGAATTGTTCGTACTGGAAAGCAATCTCTTAAAAGGTATGGTAAAGCAAATTCTACGAGATGCATACTTAAGATAGTAATAAAGAAGAGTCTTAGAATATGTACTGCTGAAATTATGGGTAAAAAAAACCTGATAAGTTTAATTAAAAGAATTATTCCCCTTGCATTTTATAGTAACTCAGTTGCAAGTTTTAAATATTTTTAAAAAATCCCTTTTTTATTCCCTTTCAGAAATATTCAGAGAAAATTAAGTACTATTTAATGTATTTTGCTACTTAAATAAAAGTTGCTCAACTTGACATGGACTGAATAGAACATTAATTATAAATTGACTTAGATTTTTCAACTTAAAAAATGCCTCAGAAGTTAAAAAATCATGTCATATTTGAGAAAATATTTCAGGAAGATGCTCTATAAATAGAAAATAAATAATGCATAATTTTAATATTAATAATACAATAACCTTTGATCTTAATTTTTGTAAACCTTAACTGAATAAAATCGAATTACGTTAAATTTTTTTCCTAATGTAATTAAGGAAAACTTGTGAAAATTTTTCATTCAAATTAAACCGTTCTGAGCAAACTGTTCTGTGAAAAGTATAACATTTAATTCCATTCAGAATGAAATGGTGTTTAAAAATGTATGCTTTTCATATACTTAGGACTCTGAAATATCGTAGAAAAAGAAAATATATGCATTTATATGTATATTTACGACATAATTACAAAATATTTTGTACAAAATAAATATACATTCGATCGCGTCAAAACCCATTGAACTTAATGGTAAATGACCCAATGCTTTGGTCACCCCGAAGGGATCGCCAGTGCTTCAAAGCAGTGTATAGGGGAAACCACTTAGGGCCACTCCATCTTACTTCCTACCTCCATGGTTTTAGTGAACTATCATCCACAGCTAAGGCAAATTATATTTTTAGACTTTCCCCCTTCATAAACGAATTTTGGTATTTTAACAAGTAATTAATGGTTAACATATTTGTTTAGTTACCCAACAACTTTTCTATGAATGCAAATTGTTGCTACGCATCTTTGGCACCAAGCAAAAATCCCAAATTCACACGCTTTACTTTTTTACCTTTTATTGTTTGAGGCATGGCACGGGCAACATACTATATAAAAGTATCACCCAACACTTTACTTAGCACAGAAATGTTTTTCTCATATGTACAATAATTCTAGTTTATTATCTACTTTTTTTATCTATTTATTGAAATAAAATTGGTTATAAGAATTTTTTTCAGTCATTTCAAAGAAATCAAAACTAATTCATAAATACCAAGCACTAGAACATAAAATGACTCACTTCCCCATCATGAACTTGGGCAAATGGACTTACAGCTAGAGCAAATGGTACAGATGTTTGTTTCAACATCTCTGCTGTAGTAGGCACATTATAAATTGTTGATCGAATAAATCTTGGACTACAAAGACCTAAATGTACATAAAAAAAAAAAAAAAAAAAAGAAAGAAAAATAAGCAAGGGAAAGTTAAATTGTGCAATAAAAGGGTGAATCAAAAAGTAGAGGCAAATTCCATGCTGCACCTTTATTTATAGTACTTTTGAATAACTGAACTCGTATACATAGCTTTACATCAGGCCTATGCACTTACTGCATCATTTATTTCACTAGCCTTTTCATTCTTTTAGAAAAGTAATTTTTCTTCTACTCTTAAAGCCAGTTTTACACCAATACCATCAGATGGATGATGCTTGAGAAACCACTTTGCACAGGTTTTATGATGGCAGTTATTGTATGCTATGTCTTTAGCAAATTAAGTAGCTAATTTCCAAGTGTGCAGGAAATTCTAAGAATGATTAAGTTATCAGTTTTCTTCAACAAAGGCATCAGACCACTGGACACAAGCACCCCTGCCTGATATTGACAGCTGACCATATTAATCTACCACGGCTATATTTATTCCTATTTTAAATGAAAAACAATATAGTACACTTAAAGACTTTTGATGGTGTAATTACGAAACACAGCATCCATGCATCTACTCTTACTGCTACCTATTACTCTAATGAGCAACTAATAGCTGTGTACAGCTGAGTAAGGCTGCCCATCAACTCCTTCTTTCAGTTACCATGTATATTACAAACTGCCTTTATTTTTTGATTCACCTATATATTTGTTTTCAATCAATAATTTTTATTCGTTCATTTAGAATTTTACAAAAAAGAATAAATGTTATTCAAAATCAAAATTGCAGTTTTAAATATTTTTATCAACAGATGAGATCACAAAAATCTGAAGATGCAGATTAGTAGTAAGAGCATAAATGATGCAAAGTACACAATAAATACAATATTTTATCAATTCTTTGGTATTGATTATAACCGTGTTTTGACTATTGATATTATTTATAAAGATTTACATCCTGACAAATCAATACTCTCAGAAAATAACAAATACTTGCTAAAATATAAACATTAGCATAAAAAATCTCTTTCTAAGGCGACTACCTCTAGAAAAGATCAAAATTTTTTGGAACTATGGATGACTGTCTTAAGAACACTTCACTATATTTTTTATATTAAACAGGTAAACATAAATAAAATATGAATGCACTTTCAACAGAATTTCAGAATACTAGTCAGAAAATTAGAAGTCTCAGATTTTCAGATCCATGAAGTTCTCCTTTACAAAAGTTAGGAGATTGATAAAATTAAAAATACTATTTTTATTAAAGAGAATTCTACAATATTCCACTATGAGAAACTTCTTAAAGTAGAAGAAAACACGCAAAACAGAAAAGTCCAGTTTTTTTACAAGGTTTCCCCTCCCCATAAAGGAAAGTTGTGTTTCTCCTTTTTAGGTATAAATACATATACTTTCACTTTTTCCGTCTCTCTAGAATAACTTGATATTTCTTAAAACTCCAGATTCTCATCTACTGACCAATGTTGCAGGATTCATGTTCTAGGGCGGTAGGACACTCAGGTGACAAGACACTTAACAGGCAGCAGTTAAACAACATGACATTTAACTGACGAGGGCACTTAGCCAACAAGACATTCAGCCAAAAGGGACAATTAGTCGAAAGGATATTTAGCCAACATGGACAGCTAGCCAACAGGACAATTAGCCAACACGGATAGTTAGCTGACAGGGAATTTAGCCACAGAGCATTTAACTGAGACATTTAGCCAACACATACCTAATAATTATTTAAACTTACTAGCAATTACAAAATTGCTTGAATTCTCCATGAGGTCAATATTTAAGTAATTTTTTCACCTATCAGTAAAATTCATTTTTTGATTCTTAGAGTCCATACGTGCTTTCAATTGTGTAATTTAGCATCCTTTGATATACAGGATGTGATTCAAAAGTTTCAAGACTTACCTCAGAACTAGAAATTTATTGGACATTTATGCACAGCCGACTAAAATTCTTCAAAATATGATCCTTCAGCATCAAACACAGTGCTGCCAGTGTGTCTTCCACTGTTCGTAGCCCTTCTGGAAGGCTTCGGGCGTCATGCTGTCAAGGGCTCTCGTCGAAGTCTGCTGGATAGCGTCGCTGGAGTTGAATCGTTTCCCTTTTAGGCCTGCCTTGATTCGGGGGAAAACGAACAGGTCACTTGGAGCCAAGTCGGGGCTGTAGGGTAGGTGTAGCAGTGTTGTCCCGTTGAATTTGACCAAAACTTCGACGGTGGCACGCGATGAGTGAGCGGGCGCATTGTCATGGTGGAGAATCCAATCGCCCTTGATCGCCGGGCGGACTCGATCACTCAAGCGGCAGAGTACTCCAGCATAAAAGTCACCTGCGACAGTCTGTTCACGAGCAACAAACTCCCTGTGAATCACTCTTTTACCATTAAAAAAAAAATCAGCATGCATTTGAAGAGAACCCTTGACAGCATGACGCCCGAGGCATTCCAGAAGGGCTACAAACAGTGGAAGACGCGCTGGCAGCGCTGTGTTGATGCTGCACTTAAATGTCCAATAAATTTCTAGTTCTGAGGTAAGTCTTGAACCTTTTGAATCACACCCTGTACATAATGTGGTTTGGTATGCATCGGCCAAAGAGAAAAAGCATTGAAGTTTCTCTTCAGAAAATATGAATTGTTTGTTCAAAAGGAATACAGAAATAAAGAATATTTTAAGCTAATTACAATGGGTCACTGAATTACATTTTGATTTGGGATCTGCAAAAGTTATCTGTAAAGCTCCTTCATTTAGTTGACTGGATTCCTTTGAACACTTCACATTATTAATGATTTTTCTTGTTTACTTAATGACATTAATTTTTCAATCTCACTCTTTCCAACAGTTTCAAATTTCTAATATCTTCCCATTTCATCACTATTTTGCTTGACAGATTGTGCTAAATTCCATCCTATATAAATCTGTTTTGCTCCTCCCACTATTGAAATTTCTTTCACTTTTAAGGAGTAGAGTGTCCATTTTGCTTAACCCACGAAAAGCCTTTTCAAATGAAAATTGCACTTTTAGGCTAGACATAAATGCAATGCTAGAAAATGAGAAGTTCCAAATCTGAATACCAAAGTAAAAATTATTCTTATTCTTGAATTATGCTTTTAATGGAAATATTGGCAGTGGAATGTTAATTTAGCAATTCTATTTTGTTTTGTTATTAAAAAATAATATAAAAGAAAATTTTCAAGATTATAGTAACTGACAAGAGATGCTTACAAGTCATCATCATTGTCACCAGGCAGTTCATTCCACCTTTCTTAAGACAAAAAAAAGCAACTCCATTAATGTGTCAGAATCGGGCATACCCATTTGCTACGATTTTTACCTACCCCTTTAAGATACAACTTCAAAAGTTAATATTCAGACAGCTGAACTGTTGCATAATTTTTATTTAGGGAAAAATTATTTTTCTGTATACATATATACACACACATGCTTGAGTAGGTGTACTACTGTACATACAGTGGTGGCCAAAATTGTGGACACTTTTGGAAGTTTTTATGTTTTTGAACTTGTAGAAAATGTTCCGTTTCGCAAAATGCAAACGTGTACATATCATTTTAAAGAGAATTTATTACTGAATCCAATACAAAACACAAAATTCAATTATTTGCAATACAAAAAAAGTTATATGTACTTTAATATAAATAAAAAAACACAGTTATGAAGTGGTTTGTAATGTCTAGCTTTCCTGGCCAATCACTGTTCGTGTTCTGAGAACCAATCAAATGTTAGTAACTGCCAGTAGAAGCTAACATCATGTTTACACTTGAAACAATTTCGTTATTTTGCTTTGTTCTGTAGAAGGAGGACCTGTTTCTTATAAACTGCAATTACAAGTAGGAAGTTTTGTAAAAATTTTTAATATTTAGTCAAGAAGAATTGACATCAAATAAAAGAGTAGATTGGACACCTAGAAAGAGATGTAATATTATTGTTATTCAATAAAAAACAAAGAAGGAAAAGGCCGAAAAAGGTGCACCACATCTATTGATGACAGAAGAATAAAAAGACTATGTCTCCAAGATAGAAAAATGTCATCAGCGGCCACCAGAAGTGATCTGAATGATGCTGGTGTTTCTGTCAGTTCAAGAACAATCAGAAGAATATTAACAGATGTTGGACTTCCACGAAAAAAGCCTTATCTTAATTTTCAGCAACGAAAAAAAAATACTACAGTTGGCAAAGGAACACATTAATTGGACAGATGATCAGTGGTCACAAGTTATATGGAGTGATGAAACTAAGATATTGTTATTCGGTAGTGATGGGCGAAAATATGTAAGATGTAGAATAGGAGAAGAGCTACATCCTGACTGCATTCAAGCAACTGTGAAGAACCCAGTTAATGTTATGATTTGGTCATGCATGTCAGCAGATGGTATTGGTAGCCTTCATGTCATCGATGGGACACTGAGTGCCAGAAAATACATTGACACTACTCTAGAACCAAACTTCTACCTTCCATCAGAGATCTCTTTCCCAACAATGCTTCGTTTATTTTTCAGCAGGATTCTGCTCCTTGCCACACGGCCAAAATATCGAAAGAGTGGTTTCGTACAAAGAGTATTAAATTGTTGTCATGGCCAGGAAACAGTCCTGACCTCAATCCTATCGAAAATTTGTGGCACCGTTTGAAAACTCTTGTCCGAATGAGGCGCTCATCCAATAAAAGGGAACTAATTGAGGCTATAATTGTTTCCTGGCATCATGTAATAATGAAAGAAGAGCTTAAAACTCTTGTCAGCTCAATAAAATGTTGATGTGAAGCTGTAATCAAATATAAAGGGTACCCTACTAAGTACTGATAACTCACTGCAATCATCTCTATCTAATGTATATCGATAACCATTATCGTTTAACTTTTTTTGTATTACAAATTATTGAATTTTGTGTTTTGTATTCAATTCAGTAATAAATTCTCTTTAAAATGATATCTACAAGTTTGCATTTTGTGAAACGTAATGTTTTCTATAAGCATACAAAGTTCAAAAACATAAAAATTTCCAAAAGTGACCACAATTTTGGCCACCACTGTATATACTACAGTTGTTGTGCTAGGTTCCGCCTACTAACACATTCTATATTGTTCTGTTTTTTGTAACTACTGTAACAGGGCGACACTTCATTCTGCTATTTTTAAGCTAAGGGTAAGCAAATTGTCTCATCTTTATGGGATTAAAAATCTTGGAATTAAATGCACAGTTCTGTAAAATCATTTTTATTGACCACATCTCTCATTTAAAACGTTAATCAGAGAATTGAGTTCATTTTCGCGAAAACTAAATTTTCTCTTTTCTTATTTCGAAAAAGGTACTGACATCCAACTCCAGATAAACTTACTTTTATTTTCAAACCTCGCCCACTGAACCAGAGTTTGTAGACATTTCTGCACACGGAAATTTAAGGACTTTTAAGTACCAATAATGAAAAAAATTAAGGACCTATGAACAAATGGGAAAAAATGATAAGTAAAATCCTAATCAGCATGATTCATAACAAAAGACTGAATGTTATCACTGCTGCTGCTTGTCTACAGAGAGACCTGCTGATTAGAACAAACCTGAAAGGCCTGATGTGGACACAGTTGGTAAAAGTTGAAAGTTAGTCAGGCTCTGTTTGATGCAGTTAGTGACATAGCTTCTTGTAGAATTCCAGGGTTTGTAACCCAGTTATTTTAAGTCTCACTTGAATTTTTACTTTTCTTTTTTTATGACAACAGCGATTATTTATGAAAGGCAATTACTCACTTTAATATGTAGAAATAATTTTTAAGGGTAAGCAGTTAGTTATAAATAATTAAATTAGGTAGTTTGATAACCTTAGTTATTATGAATTTACATGGCCACTATTAAATTTTATTTCTTAACAATATTTGTTAAAAAAATCCACATTAAAATCAAAATCTAATAAAATTTCACAGTTTAAAATACATGTAATTATGAAATTGATTCTTAAACGATATTAGGATAATTACACATTAAAAGCTACAAAACATAACAATGTTTTGTAACAACAACATTTAACAAAATATTTATGCATCATTTTAATTTGATGCCTTCCCAAACATTTTGGTTAGTTTATATCGATTTCTTTGTCTTTAAGCATCTTTTGTATCAATTAAGAGATTTGTTTTAATGTGCAAACCAATGCTCTCGCTAGTTTCTGCATGCTTTATCTCCTAACTTGTCAACCTCTCCTCAATGTACCTATGAGGGTTTACTTGATCTGGAAAAAGTTAAATAGTCCAAAACCCCCCGACAGACATGAAACATATTATGGCTATGTCTGAAAATAACTACAATACCAGACAAAGGTTTAAATAAGCCCCTTATTTAGAAAGAACTTAGAACATAAACACATGTTCTGATGCTAACAAAATCAATTACATCTCACGTTGCCATAATTAAACAAGAACAGTCAAATTCAAACTAAAAATGTAGACTAGTGGTCAAAGATTATACAAATTAATTTAAATTTAATCTGGCTCAGTAACTCTATCATATGAGGAAATAGAAATGGGAAATTATAGTAAAGCCTGAAATCATAAACAATTGAATAATTTACATAATAATAACTGCACATATCTTTGAAGAATAATTTTCTTTATGTATTCAGTTTCTTTTTTCAACACGTTTACTTTTCATTTTAGAATTTTTGGACTTAATTAAGGATTTCTGTTATTCTAAAAAACACTAAATGCATTTAGAGTGTATAGAAAAAGTGGCTAATTTTATTTCTTTAGTAATATGAACATTCAGAAGAAATATGAAATATATATGGTAAAAGCCGATTACAGAGCTGATGTGGCATAATTTTTAGAATTTAGTGACACACCAAACAATAAAATCTAGAAATGGGCAAAACTTTTAGAAGTTAGAGTAGGCATTGGAAGCAGAATTTAGAAAAGCACTAGGCAGCAGAATTAGGATCCACAGAGATTGCATCAGGTTTGAAAATGCTTAGTGTCAGCTATGTGTATGATGCGTTAAGACATATTAGATGAATCTTCTAAATTGTAAGTTTTCAATTTCTTTATTAATAAAAAAAATCCCTTTGTATAATGCCTGCTCATGTGATAAGATTGGAAGCATTTTTGATATTTTACATGCTTGTGTCTAGTGAAAAGTAGAGAAAATAAAGGGAAGATAAAAATGTCAAGAAAGCGATTCTAGTATCAAAAGTAAAACATTCAAATATTATGTTCTCATTGTTCTTCCAGACATTCTCCAAAAAGTAAGAAATTCATTGCAAACATTCTGTAAAATACATCTATTACGTGTTGATACCATGGAGACATTTTTCATTTTGTCACATTCTCGAATCTTCTAGAATCGTGGGCCTATAAATCTTTCCTTCAAATCCTTCTAAACTTTCCAAGCAGCAATGTCTAAAATGCTAAAAAAAATTATCCCTACCAATTCTGTAACAGCAAAAAGCCAGAAATATTTTGGGAGAGAGAGAGAAAAAAAAAAAAAAAAAAAAAAAAGGGAGGGAGAAAGTGTAAAATTAATTTTATAGAGAAAACTTATGCCTATTCTGACAGTTTTGAATATTCTGAGACAATTACGTGGGGAAAACTCTTACTGTGAAAAAAAATTAAAAGGAAGACCCTTTTTAATTAATTACATAGCTAATTTTGCTTTTGCTAAGAGCCGTTTCGTAAATTGTGCTTTATAGCATTATACCTTGTTTATTTTTCAGATTCAAAATGTTGTATAATAAGTTGCCAAAATGATATGTATGCGATGTATGTAGCGAAAAAAGTATGATAGCGAAAAATAAAGAATTTTCATTTTAATGTTATTTTTTAAATATAATTTCAATGTATTACCATTATTTTAAAGAAACTTATCAATGTTACAATGTTTTAAAAAAAATCGCCAAAAAATTCTCAGATCTCGGAATAAAAAATTTCTTATAGAAACTGACCTTAAAATCTCCAGAAATGCTTATGTTTGACTTCTTGCTTAAAAACTCGAGTATCCATATTAGAAATAGAAACAAATTATAACCCTTGATTCCATTTAAAAGATAATTACATATGTCAATGAATTGCCAAAAATATTCCTTCAAAATGCTAATTCACACTCAAAATGGCAGTTGTAAAAATAGACAGGAATTTCAGATGATTAAAATTTAAGGACCTTCTGCTGATTTTGGCTGAAATTAAGGACTTTTAAGGACCAAAAATCAATTCCAAAAAATCTAAGGACTTTTAAGCACTCTTAACGACCGTATGAACTCTGTACATGTTTTATATCAGATTATGCAGGCACACTTTGAGTATTATGTACCGAAAATACAATAGTGCTAAAAATATACCTGTAATTGTTAATTAATGCAATATGTGTATTATGTTTCACATGCCATAATGTGTATTTCTCAATATAATCAGTTAATTTTTTTCATATAAAATGTAACTTGTCAATATGGGTTAAAAATATTCATGTAGTTTAATAGCAAAAAAATATGTTCTGAATATAAATAAAGTTAAGCATTTCCAAACAGACAGATTTACCCTTTCAGTCAAAATGGGCACATACATCCCAGAGATTAGATTTCATAAATAAAACCCACTTTTAAATGGGTTTTTTCATTTTCAATTCACTTTTAAATGGCATTTTCATTTGCACTTTGAGTGCTTTATGCCATATCATGCTTAACTTGTACTGCAAGAATAAAATATTTGGTACATTTCATTTAACTTTATTATTTATTCACATGTGAAATAAGGTTATTATCAGAATATTTTAGACGATTGGAACATATTGTCCCAGGAGATTTCCAGGAAATGGGAAGTTAAAAACTTCAAACTCATAGTACACTTCTTTTAGTATGTCAACATTAAATTAAACTACTTTTCATTGTTAAATTTTAATCATGGAAAAGTTGTGTTGAAAGGGTTAAAAATTGATAAAACAAGCTGGATTTTGAGTTAAAATTTTTATCATGTTAACGATTTTTCATTTCGTTGGGTAATTCTTAAATTACATTGATTTCTTCAATTTCAGTTATAATTTGCTCTTGACTATTATGGTAAGTGTCCATGATACCAATACTTTTAGAACTAGAAAGGTTTATCAACATTTACAGACAGGCAGTACACCTTCAAGCACAGGAAATTGCATTTTATTTCCGAGTTTTAATCTGACTATATTTATTCTGATAAAAAATCCCATTAATTGCAAATGCTGCAATATTACAAAAACGATTTTCTCCACTAGCAACAATCTTAATGATATTATCCATTACTTGAAATGGATATTACTGCATCAAATTTTAATACTGGCAAATTCTTCTTAAGCATTTAACTGACAGTACATTTAACAGACATGCCAATTTCGCTGCTACTGCCATTTAGGTGAAAACATGCCTACACCAATTTACGAAATTTTTTTAATAAAAAAGTGTGTATACTTATCCAACCGGAGGACGTTTCCAGGGTTAATATGAGGATATATAGTACATATTATATACACATAATTAGAAAAAGAATAATTGTATGTACAATGTTACAGTTTACAAAAATAGGCACCATCTAATTTTGGTAAAAGGCATCCACACAACTCGATCCAGATCGATTAGTGGGCAGATTTAGAAAATGAAATTAAGTTAGCTGCAGTTCGATGTCAGCACTTTTTTCAAAATACGAAGAATGAAAATTTAGTTTTTGCAATAATGTATGCAGTTTTGAATAAAACAAAACTTTTGAAAATATTTTGCTTGTGCAACAGTTTAATTCTATTAACATTAATCTATAAGTATTTTAAGTGAGAAGCATGGTCAATAAAAAAAGATGTTACGTGCTTGCACGTTTAATTTCAAGACTTTTAATTCCACAAACATGACGAAAATTTGCTTACATTTAGTTTAAAAATAATGGAAAGAGGCATGTCCCTATTACAGAGGTTCTACTGCATACAACAAAGTCTGCTAGTAAGTGGAAATCAAAGCTTCTACCTCAGGAATACCTACTTTTAGAAATAAAAGGAGTTGTTACTAAAGTATGATGTCTACTTTCGAGGCAAAAGAAGAACAAATTTCGTTTTCACAAAAATTCAAGTGCCCAAGTTTGAAGTTCTATTGTTTGCCATGTTTATCGTTCAAAACTGCATGACTTGTTCCAGCTATCTTGAAGTGATTACCACTGTGGGTGCTTGAAGTAGAATGATACAGAAGCTTAGTCCAGATAGGCAGAACTGCCGGTAGAAAATTTAAGCTATGTACATCGTATGTACATGCACAATGTTTTTTCCTAAATAAATATTATGCAACATGAGTTCAACTCTCTCAATATGGAAAAATGTATTAAGTAAAAATGGTTACAAAGGCCTGTCCGGTACTGTGACGTTAGTGGAGTTGCTTATTTTTATCTGAAGAACGGTGGTGTGAAGTGCCTCATACAGAAGTCACAATGAATTTGAAGCATCTCCTATCTGTAATTAAAATCTTAAAAATTCTCTTTTTTATTATTTTTAATAACAAAATAAAATATAGTTGTTAAACTAACTTTCTACCACCAATATTCCCATAAAAAGTATAATTAATGAATAACAATACTTTTTACTTCATTATTCAGATTTGCAACTTTCTTCTTATTTTCTACCATCACATTTATTGAAAAATCCAGCCTATAAATGCAGTTTTCACTTTGTAACACTGATTGTTGGTTAAGTTCTTCTTAGGTGGCCGCATGCCACAAGGCATGGGTTCTTGGGTTGAAACCCTACCCCAGACTAATAAAATTGATAAGGCATGTAAATAGCATTTCATATAAATCAAAATTCAAAAAGTTATGATAAGCATTTCAGAAATGTTGATAAGTAATTGTTGCTTAAGTAAAACAGACATTCTACTTCATGAGAGGGAAACGAAATTTCAGTAGTGGGAGGAGCGAAACGGGTTTATATGAAATAGAATTTTGCATGAACTGTACAGCAAAACAGTTATCAAATGTGCAAAAAGCAAATACAGAATTTTGAAATTGATGGGAAGAAAGAGATAAGAAAATAAATCAGTAACTAAAGAAGAAATATTATTGTTAATATGAAAGTATTCAGATAACCCCAGTTTATTAAATGAAGAAGCTTCGTGAATAATTTTTGCAGATCTAAAGTGAAAATGTAATCAAGTGTCCTTCATTGATTAGCTGTGAAAATTACTTCATTTCTCCTTTCCCAAAATACAATTCATGTTCCAGCGAGAAATTTCAAAACTTTTTTAGTTTGTATGATATGTTAAATCACACATGAATTTAACAATATAGATCGAGATAATATAATTTAACAAAATAGAGATGGCATCTTTAAGAATCAAATTTTTGACGGTAGTAGGAAAAAAAAAAAAAAAAAAAAAAAAAGAAGACTTTCTATTAACATTAATGAGTTAACTAATGTAGAATTTGAGCAAGTTTGTGATTGATAGATATATTAAATATCTGATGGAGACGTAAGGGCAAGTTTTACTAAAATCTTGTGTAATGCTCTTGTCTAAATGTCAGTCAACATGTCAGCTAAACATGCTGTTAAATGCATTCTCGATCAAATCAGGTGCCAGTTAAATGACTTGTTGGCCTAAATGTCCTGTCGGCTAATTGTCCATATCGGTTAAATGTCTGTGTCAGCTATGCTTTTTTCCACCTAGGTGTCTAAGACCCTTTTCTAAGGCTCAAATTTTACACGAGACTTAATTGTATATGTGTGTATGTCTTTCTATCATTTCTCACAAATGTAATATCAGTTGCCTCCTGTGGTGAATACTCAGCAATGAGACAGCTAGGTGACCAATGAGTTCAGCTATTCCTGATGAATGCATTAAATTGCAAGCATTTGGGTACTTAGTAAACAATAACAAAATTTTTCCTGGCTCATAGGTTTTTCTATTTTGTAACTTGTAAAATTGTATTAGATTTTAAATTATCTTTAAAATTTATTAGATTATTAGAGATTTTACTAGAGAAGTGACAGAATCATTAGATAATGGCTGGTTATGATACCTTGATATAATTTAACCCAAAGGCGATAAAACAACCATAATTTGCTATTATTAAATTAATTTTTTCTTCATTTTTCAAAGTTGTAAATGTTATTATATTAAAAATGATTTCTAAAAGCATGGTGATTAATATTTGCAGCTAATGGTATTATGATAAAATCTATGAATATACAATAAATTAAAGAAAGCGAGGAATAAAAAAAAGTTCAAATGAAATCTTGGTGTAAAAAGCAAATTATTTCAGCAAAGTTTTAATTAGTCGGAAACATTAAAAAGAAATCGTGGCAAATAATGGCACTCGTAATTAATGAGGTATTTTAAGCAAAAATCTTAGAAATAATAATACGAAATCTACAATTAACAAATTTAGTGTTTGCATACAAAAAACACTAAACTTTTAAGCATTCAAAAATCCATAAAATTTATACTTATATTTGCAGTTTACATTTTATTTATTTATTCATAGTTTATACTATATACATAATGTTAAACTGACCAATCTTTCGCACTATATGTGTGATGTTTCGGTGTTGATGATGACTTGAGGATTCAATTAAACAGCTGCATAGGTCAATAGATGACACGGTGAAGACAGACCTGGCCTTTGAACACTTATTATTTCATAATGAAATAGATTCACATATCATCACTGTGATATGTACACTTTTGGAAACCTACATTCTCAGATAATGGAGGCAAAACAGAGTGGCAAGCACACATCTAAGCAGCAAGGCAAAATGAGAATTAAAAAAAGCTCATGCAATAGTAGCAATGGTATTTATAGAGAAACATTTCTTTAATTTGATTGGCTAGGAGTTCACTGCGTTGCAGCATGATTACATAAACATGAAATGAATTTTCAAATTATTCACTTTAGATTCATTTATTAGTAATTTTAAGACAGGAAGGGGACATAGCCAAATTATAGTAACTCTGAGTTTCACATTACTTTTATCTTATGTATCCCCCTCCCAAACAGAAAAAGGCTTAGTGATAGACTAGTGGTTTTAGATGAAAGCATTAGAGCATTAACGAAACAAATGAAATATAATTTTCAAATATATAAATAAAATTTTGATGAACATTTTAAAAATAACATTTTTGACCAATGAAAGGAGATTTTAGACTGTAGTAAAATTTTCAGTCTAAATTTAAACGTTTGCAAGAAATAACTACAAAATTTCTCAGTTCTTGAAAATTTCTGTTTAAATATCCTAATGTAATTTTAACAAACTGAATATGATGAAATGAATATTATAATTTTTTAACATCAGAATGTATATTTTTAAAATTATCCTTGTCTTGAAAGTCTTCTTGTAGAAACTATTGCATTCGATACAAGACCATAAAATTCTTTACACATACATGAAATTATTTTTACTCACAAAATAAATCACATTTCCTTATTGTTAAGCACTGTAAAATGTATGTTGGAAATTAATGAACATAAAACTAACAAAATAAACTTTGACCAAAATGGTGAAGGCCTCACAAAGCAACTCAGCTTAACTGTCTGCTGATGGCTTAAGATGCTTAAATACAACAGCAAGTAAAAACCTCTGTTCCATAATAAAAGTGAAAACAAAAAAATACAAAAATTCAAACTCAAATTAAGATAAATAACTTGTGTTATTGGAGAAGTCAAACAACAAGAATAAATGTAATATTTGTAAATTTTGAAGGACTAGTTTAACTACAGAACAATCTTCCTCAGCTGCCTAAATGCATATATAAATAAAAACATAAACTAAGTTCATACACAAATAAAAACTAAACACTGCTAACCATCTATACAAGCAAGATATCAGACTCCACGTCAAAATGTGCTTAACTATATCAGAGCAACACACAACATCTTGCTATAGTATCTCAGGCATAACTGAATGAGTGTAGACAAATATGCACTTATTGTTGGTCTCCTATCACATTACGAGGCTAAGGTAAAAAGTTCTTGGCCTGAACAAGAGATGGTGCTCCAATCAGCAAAATTTATGTTTCCCGCCTGGTTGCATGTGTCATTAATTCGTATGATCAGTTTCAACTTGTTCTCTTAAGTAGTTTGTTTACACGAATTTTCACAGCACACTTCTTGTGCGTTATTCGTTAAAATGGATAAACTTGAACATTGTGCGGTCATAAAATTCGTTTTGGATGGATTAACCCCTAAGAAAATTCATCCAAAGTCGACAGAAATTTATGGGGACTTTGCTCTTTCCATATCAATCATTAAAAAGTGAGCAGCTGAATTTAAACGTGGTCGCACCTCCCTCAGGTTAGGTTAGGTTATTTAATTACGGCAAAGCCTCGAGGGCTATCTGCCTAAGAGGAGGGATGCCTTCGTGGAGGACTTTCTAAGGGAAACTGGCTCGTATACACGTTACACATGGGGAAAACCACGAAAACACCCATGCAGCCAGCCTGTTCGCGGGATTCGAACCTCGGACCGAACTATCAGTGTTCAGCGACTTTACCGCTCGGCCGCTGGTGGGCCGCACCTCCCTCAAAGATGACTCATGTGAAGGATAGCCAAAAAACCACAACCACACTAGAAACCATAGAAAAAGTGCATGATATCATATTGGACGATAGGCGAGAGTAAAGGTGAGTGAGATACCTGATGCTATGGGGATTTTAGAAGAAAGGTTGCGAAACAGCTTGCACAAAGAATTAAGGATGTGAAAGCTCTACAAAAGTTGGGTGCCGCATTTGCTGAATGCCGATCAAAAGCAAATGCACCAATGATTTTTTTTGGTAGCAATCTTTAGGCTGATTCAGAAGGGATCCTACCAATTTTGTACGCCAATGTATCACCATGGATGCAGCATGGGCCCACCAACAACTACATGCCAGAATGAAACAGTGGTCCAAGCAGTGGGTGGAAGCCAGTGGTTCAATGCCAAAGAAAGCAAAGTCGATCACATCACTGGAAAGGTCATGGCCAGTGTATTTTGGGATGCGAAAGGGATCCCGTTAATTATTACTTTGCAAAGGGCAGAATAATTACAGGTGAATATTACTCCAACCTTCTTGACCAGCTGGATGTCAAAATTCACGAGAAGAGGCCTGGCTTGAAGAATAAAAAAAATCATCTTTCACCAGGACAACACACCTGTGTACAAAGGTGCATCAACGATAGGAAAACTGCAGGATTTGGAGTACGACTTGCTTGGCCATCCTCTTTTCTCCTGATTTAGCACCCTCAAAATTCCACCTGATGCCAAACTGATGGTGAAACCCCCTCGCATCTGATGAAGAAGTCGAGAGGGTCGTAGAACATTTTCACAACCTCCCAGACTTTCACTTCTGGGAAGAAACTGATGATGTTGGATAAATGCTAGACCAAGTGTGTTGAAGTCAAGGGAGATTATGTAGAAAAATAAAATAATTTTTTAACTGAAAGTCAGGCCGAGAACTTTCACCTTACCATCGTATTTATCCTGTACCAATCGGTACTTCCTATAATTCATGCTCAATACTGCTGAGAGTGGTCAAATTCACATAAGGTGTAGAGAACAAACTTGATGTGACAGAAGAAAACTAATTACAGTTTTGAAATCAGCATCCCTGTTTAACTCTAAAACACATTAAAAATCGAACAACAGATTTTCTCATTGTTTCAAAATTTGTCACACAATATCACAACTATAAAAATTTTGAATTACCGTTACTTATTTTAATTGTCATCAAATTTCAAAATTTTATAACAAATTTTCATCATTATAACTTGCACTTTAACATCATTTTAAATAGCTACTGAAATTACGGTTTTTATTGTTATTAAGACATTTCTAATTTTCTTATTTTACACAAAAATGGAAGACCCTACAGTTTTCTTCAAAAATTAATATATCCATCTGTTAAGCACATATGCATTAACTAAATGATGCATAATAATTCAAGGAGTGAGAGGCAATTACTCTACAGGCCTCCATTCCTTGTTTAAGAGGTCTTTTTGAACCATACTAAAACATTCCATTCAGAAAATCAGAATGTTACGCCATTACATATTTAAAATAATAATTATATATGAAAAAAGAGTACTATTAAAAACTACTCAGCATTACTATTGAAAAATTACTACTTTTTCATTAGGCAGGGGCCTTCAAAGTTTATATTAACCTCTTCTATCTCTGCATACAATTAATTAATTATATGCAATTATTATATTTTTATATTAAAACACAAAAGCAAAATTTTTATTACATTCTTCTGTACCAAATGTTAAAAATTATATCATTCATTTTTTATATTCAAATCATTCTCAAAATAACTATCAAGTTCCTAAAAAATTATAATAATAATCAAAATTTCTAATGATTACTATAGTAAATTTTAATAACCTTCCCTAAATAAAATAATTACTACTCTTTAAATCCCTTACTTAATTTATTAAATACAATAATAAAAATTTAAATTTTTTGATACCCTAAAATTTTTAATCATTTTCACAAAATAGTACTAAAGTTTTAAAAGCCAATAAGAAAACAGTATAACATACTTAAATTTTTAAATCATACTACTTACTAGCATTTTCTATATGATGATAATATAAAATATTTCTAGCTGCACTAATTAGACCTTATTTTATTTCCAAAACACTTTGTAGAATTTTAAAATCCATAGCACAATTTGAGTTTTATTTCACTGAAGTGACTGTAATTTAACACACTGTGAATGAAAGAAAATACTTATGAATCTGTTGGAGATTGTAATTTTATTTATTATTATTATTTTTTTTTTAACTGACCAGCATGATGTTAACAGCGAAGAGATGAAGCAAAAGTAAGTTTATCACGGGCACACTTGAAGCACTTTCTATAAACACAGACTGACTACCTGTGAATAAGTAGTTGAAATGCTTTGGGACATTCCTTGAAAATACTCATTAAATCACTTTTAAACGCTATTAATGAACAGTTTCCATTGAGATATGAAAGAGCAGGTAAACATCCTGTCAATTAATTAAAACTGTGATATTTCGGTGTATATGATGACTTGAAGATTCAAATTAAACAGCTGCATAGGTAATTGGATAACACACTGAAGACAGACCTGGCCTTTAAACACTTATTATTTCAAAATGAAACAGGTTCACACATCATCACAGGTGCGATATGCACATGCACAGTTTTGAAAACTTACATTCTCAGATAATGGAGACAAAACAGAGTGGCAAGTACAGGTTTAAGCAGCAAGGCAAAATGGAAAGAAAAAAAGACTTCAGCAATAGCAGCAGTGATATTTATAGACAGAAATTTCTTTAATCTGATTGGCTAGGGGTTCACTGCATTGCAGCATGATTACATAAACATAAAAGAGATTAAATTTTCAGATTAGGCATTTTGAATTCATATATTAGTATTTTTAAGACATGAAAGGGATGTTACCAAATTAAAGTTAGTAATTTTTAGTTTCAGATTTTTTTTTTACCTAACATATATACATACACATACTATACATAAAATTTATTACCTTCATCAATGACTGTAAAATCTGTGGTTACTAGAGGAGGTACCAGCCCCCGTTGAGCAGTAGGAAAAGAACAACTTCTAAGCTTCCTATCATCTTCAATAACTTGGATCTAAAGGAGATGTAAGCAAAAATTACAAAATAAAGCAACTAGAAATTTACAAAAAAAAGTGCAGAAGCAGAATAAAGCTGCTAAACAAAAACTAAGGTTTCATGGTACTTATGTATTAATGCAACCACGTTGATGCAATATTTCTGATAAAAAGGTAAAAGTTACTTATTGGGTACAGATTGATTGTTTTTGCAACTTCTTTTAAAATGATTTCCAAGCTATCGAAAGTTGGCAAACATCATCAACATATGAAGAAAAAAAAAAATATTTAAGCAATTTTAAAATACAAATTTAAATTACTTATTAACACAAGAATCTTGGCGCAATTTGGAAATTTTTTACAGATGGAAAGGTAGAAGTTACTTGTCAGGGGCAAGATGGTGTTCCTCACACTTTCTTTATATATATATATATTTAAGAAAGCTTCCCGCATTATTGATATTTACAGTATATCAGTAAACATTATCAACATATGAAAAGAAAACATACTTGCGCAACTAAGAAAAATTTTAATTATTAAATGAGAATTACATGATACATTAAACAACACACATTTTTATTCAAATCTTTCCGTAATTTGTTTTGTGCTATTCTTCTCCCTAAGTACACAGAAATGTTTTTGCTAAAAGAATCATAACAGAATTGTGGAGACTTGGCTTCCTGCAAAACTTGGCAACAGAGTCTACCAACAATGTATTTCCTCATTATTCCATTTAGAAAATTTTCAGCAAAATTCTTTATTCCTGCAGACCGTTTACTGCAGTTTCCACTGCTGGCAAATTTCAAAAGCTCATATTTTAAAATTAAGTTTAAGGCAAAATATATCATGATTTATTTTAAAAAATCATTGGAACTTGAATCAACAAAATATGTACAACACATACAAAAATGGCGGGGTAGTTTGATTGAAGGACTATTATGAGCATGGTTGCCAGAATTTAACCCATTCTGAAAATTTGGCACTTTCTACTAAAATGCTACATTAATATACACATACCTTTTAATTATTAAAAAAAATATATGATACATTAAAAAAAGTAAAACATATACATTCATCACCAAATCTTTCTGCAATTTTTTTGCACTATTATTCTTTCCAAAAATACAGCGATCTATTTTCACTTAAAAAGCATCAGAGAATTGCAGAGACTCAGCACCTTGAAAAACTTGGCAATACTAGCCATCTACCAAATGCCTCTCCTAGTCCTCTTTGGAGATTTTGCAATAAAATCAACATTCATGCTGAAATACTACTGCAGTTTCTTCCATTGCTGGCAAATTCTTTCATGGAGGACTTTCTAAGGAAAACTGGATTGTATACACGTAACACATGGGAAAAACCATGAAAACCTACATGCAGCCAATCCATTCGCCTGGAATTGAACCCAGGACGCCTATTCTATGATCACTGGATCTGTCTACAACTTGAGCAAACAATATTGACTCAAAAAACCGGTATGGACAACCCATCACAACTTATCGGAGAAAGACATTCTGTAGTCCTCAGTTGGTGGGCGGGTGGGTCCATTTGACTTAAATGACTTGACTGAAAGGGGACAAGGCTTCAAGGAGCTTTAGACCAATCGCAGTACAGACGAGTGACGAAATTTATAGCGCGCGCTGGCTGAAGTTCTAAGAATATTCTCCCATTATTTCACTAACTCACACGCTGCATTTGTAGTTTGAAAAAAATGGCACAAAACAGTATTATGACACACACGCAGCAGAATATGCTGTTATGTTATCCGTTTTCTAAGGATCCCGGTTTTTAAGGGGAAAGTTAACGCAAGAATTTAGGACTAAGAAATATAGAGTGATATGGGATACCATGAAAGCAACGGTAAATAGATAAGAGTAAATGAATTAAGCTTACTTCAAATCTTTTTAGAAATAAGCAATTTTATTCATTTAAATTTATAATATGATTAACTTGCATTACAATCTAATTGCAAAGTAAGTTCTTTTTTTTTTTTGTTTGTTTTTTAATATGCTTACATTAAGCTGTTTTCACGCATTTTATTTTACAGTTAATATTAGAAAAATATTTCTTTAAGTAAGAAATAAGAAAGAAAATATTTTTTCCTTTTTTTTTATTTTCTTTTTCTATGAAAATTATTTCTTTTGGGAAAAGGACTAAAATTCATTCGCTATTACAGTACGGCCGATTGCTGCTGCATTCAGCTATCACACACGCATCAAAATGTTTTATTTTAAATAATTTATTTTATAATTAACATGAAAGAAAATATTTTTTCAATATAAAATAGTATATACCAAAATTATACTAATCCATCCTGTATGTGTGATTAATTCGTATTGTAATTTTTGTCACACAATTACTAATACTTTTTTTTAACATTACATTGCTGTTATTTTAATTTCTTATATATATAAAAACTGCTTATTTAAAATATTCTTCCTTCTCAAAAGATTTTATTCTGTGAAAATAATTAAAAGATAGTAATATTATTTTCACAATGCAAGTACCAAAGTAAAAATAATCAATGTACGACGTATATAGGAAATTGAAGAACACGGGTTAAGATGAATCGTTGACAAAACGTTTCTTTAACTTTTCGCGATAATTTAAACTCGGATTTTCGTGCCTTTTCTTTTCTTTCTTTCTTTCTTTTGCTCAAAATAAATAATCCATTAATTTATTTAGCGCGAAAAAATATTTTCTTTACCTTTCACAAAACGATATTCACGTTAATAATATTGTAACTAAATGCACTTAGATAATTTCATATAAGAAAATCTTTTATATTAATTCAGATTATTTTATAAATTTATCAGTGTTTTTTATATATACTGAAGGTGATTTTTTCCAGATTCACACTGTTTCTTTAAATATTTTTCTGCAGTTGAAGTCCTTGTCAAACCAGCGTTTCGACACATTAAATAGAAAACTAATAACATTCAATATCTCTTTTACAATATAAAAATGAGAACTCTACTATGAACAGTATCTTTTTTTTAAGTTTGCAAAGAAACAATGTTTTTTAATACTAATGGATTACAAAAGTACTAGTCCATGAACAAAAAAGAGGAAAAAAAACATTTTCGTCTCTAGCGCGCGAAACTTTGTATCGAAAATTCTAAAGGTATGTCTCAGTCTTATAGCATTGTTACTTTATAGCATAATAAAATAATAATACAGTATAATTCTGCTAATAAGCCAACCAGTGGCCGAGCGGTAGAGTCGCTGAACGCAGGTAGTTTGGTCCGAGGTTCGAATCCTACGAAGGAGCTGCCCGCATCGGCGTTTTCGTGGCTTTCCCCAGATGTAATGTGTATACAAGCCAGTTTCCCTCAGATCGTCCTCCCTTAGAAACCAATTTTAAAGCGTAATAAAATTCCACACACACACAAAGAAAAGAGAAATCTGAAAGCATTCAGATTTTATATTACTCACAAAAGGCCGGTTTTTTTTAAATTTTTTGCGTGTTACCTTTATTTATTAAATATCATGTTCTTTGCATTTAAACCATAAAATTCAATTCAACAGCAAAATCATATAATTTAAAAAGCGCATATCTTTAGAATTTCCGATACATAGTTTCGCGCTGTAGAGATGAAAATGTTTCTTTCCTCTTTTTTTTTCCCCGTACAATGTTGCCATTGCTCGCTTTGAAATCATTCAGTTTCTTAATCAAACACTCATAAATGCTTTACAAAATATGAAATAGATAATAAAACAAATTCCCAGTTCCAAATTTTGGCCTCCAAGATGCCTATATTAGGATGAAGGATTACGTTATTCAAAATTTCATGGCTCTAGGTATCGTTGTTTTATCACAGTGCGAGAAACATTCATACATTTATGCAGATTTCTCATTATTTAATTTCTTTAAATATAATACAGTGCGATGACATTTAGTGGCAACGATTTGAAAAGTGAAACGCTACAAAATGGCAAAACGAAGTTAATAGCCCTTCTGGGCTAAAACTTATTTTTAAAAGTATCTCACTAATAGTAGTACTGCTACTGAAAAAATATTATAAAGCTATTTTATAGTTTTATAATTGTTTTTTAAATTTTTATTTTACAGTAGTGTGAATTTCGCGTAATAATGAACAACATTCCTTTTTGTGTACAGTATTGTTTGTAAGGTATTCAACTGTTAGATTTTAAAATAAACGTAATTCTTGCTGTACATAAATGGAGTAGAAGCTTATCAGATGTCTATATGTGCTTAATAAACTTATTATCTTCTACATTTTTAAAGCATATAATTACAATTTATATCTATAATTTCAGGAATAGTATAAATAACCTTTCTTACAGTAGAAACTGCGTTCTTGTTTACTGAATGTGGCTCCAAATACTCTATCAGTTCATCGCAAATTAAAATAACTATAAATTTTGGCAATCTGAAATGTGCAATGAAAACATCTGGCAGAGCAAAAGCATCAACATATTTTCTATAAATTCGTCACCGATTCAGAGATCTACGACCGTATTCTTCGTTTAAATATAAAAAAAAATCAGCGGCGAAAACATATACAAAGCCATTGTCTACTTAGTACGTCAACTGCACAACCCTGATTGACGACGCGGCAACACTTTTTTGCGTGCTTTCTACAACTTTCTCACTCAGAGAATATAGGATGTCGGGCATCGTTTTTCACTAGCAGCGACATCTGGCGGCCCACAACTTGCTGTCGATTCTCATAGCTTAGAATAACCGTCCAGGTCGGAACTACCAGTGATCAGCAACTTTACTACTTAGCCACCGGTGGGCAGGGGTGAATGATAACCTTGGAAACGTGTGTTATATACTTCCCACAATTTGTTACATTTTCATGTTCTTTAAAAAAAAAAAAAAAAAAAAAAGGCTACACCGTATTTACATTCGTGTCAGTCATACTTTCTATAAATATACAGACATATATAAATAAATGTAAAATAAAATGTTATATTGCATAGTTCATCATCATATAAAATGCTTAAACATTGGGTTTACAGTTGAAGCATGGTTGCCAGAATTTAACCCATTCTGAAAATTTGGCACTTTCTACTAAAGTGCTACATTAATATATACATACCTTTTAATTATTAAAAAAAAAATATTCCTTAACTGCTTCCTGTAGAATGGCCTTTGAGATTTTCAAGGTGTATTTTGATTGTCGCTTATCAGCACAGCGAATTGTTGGACACATAAGAAAAAAGGTCATTTTGCCATTCATCTTCTGTATTTTGTGCCAATTAGACGTGACTGAGAAGTATTTCATGAACTTCTAAAATATCTTTCAGAATCCTGCAGTAACCATTTATTGAAATTACAAGTCCGCATGAAATTAATGTTGAAATTCATATGTGGATGATACTTTTGGGAGAAATCAAAATGGTATTTATAGTTATTTTTGATGAAAATAGATTTTTTACATTAGCCTGGTGTAGCCATGAATGTTCAGAACAGACTGTGCTAAGTGAACATAAAGAAAGTAATACCAGTATCAATTGTTACGGTGCTAAAATGGGTGACAGCAAGAAGCAATTCAGAAAGCTGTGGAACGATGAATTTCAGTGATTATCATGTAAAAATGGTATCGCTTGGTGCAGAGCATGGTTATGCAAGGTTTCATGAAGGATACAGCTGTAGAATGTCTACACTATTAGAATTGTACCAAAGAAAAATGAACATAATACAAATGACTATTTCAGCATTCAGAAAAATTATTTAACATATTCTAATACTGCAAAGCCCAATAAGCCATTTTCTGACTTTTAAGATTTGGTTAGGCTGTTTAATAAATTTGAAGTAGGTTTGCTCTCAGTGGAGATCAAAACAACACACCATGCAGAGAGTTTACTTCTCATGTTACACCTTTTATCTATAAAAAGGTTACTGCAGAAATTTTTTATTGTAGTTGTGTTAACATTCTTTTGGATACATCAAATGATAAATCTACAAAGACGCACTAATAATATATGTTAGGTATATAAGAAATAAAACTATAAACGAGTCATCCCTTTTAATTGTCATATAGAAATGATAATGACCTATTAACTCTTTTTATTTTTGCATTAGTTTACTATGAAATTTTAGATCATGAAGAGCAAAAGCCAGGAATCAATTTGCAAGGCAGAAATTACACAGTAGGACTTGGAACAGATGGAGCTGCAAGCATGACTGGAAGAGAAATGGACTAGCTGCCATGCTGAAAAAGGACATAAAGATTGTAACATAACATTGTATTTCACATAAGTTAAATTTAAGTGTGCTGGATTCAGTAAGATGTAAAATATCTTGATGAACTGGACAGCGTTCTTCAGATATTGTATAAATTTTACAGTTATTCTCCAAAGCGACTATGGCAACTAGGACAAGTTGCTCAGTTGTTGCAGTTAAAACTCCCACAATTCAAATATTTAGATCAAATTCGAGTACTAATTTAGAATTCAAACAACAAACTGTGTCGAGTATAGTTAATGCCCTAATTATGATCTAATGGTTGTTCATTTAGAACTGTCAAATAGAAATGGAAAGGACATTGCTACAGCTTTCAGAGGATTGTCGAAAACAAATTAAACTTTCGATTTTTCCTAATTTTATATTTCTCGCTACATTTTCTTTCCATAGTCAGGGATTTTTCAAGCAGATCATAATTTTAAGCAGGGTAGAGTTTTATATAAACAGAGAAATCCTCAGAGTTGAATAAATTGGAATCTAAACCAGGCACATATGAACAACAGTTTATCAGCTCAACTAATATTAGTAGAAAGTTTAGGAACATTCACCTTACAAAAATAGATCATTAAATATTTGATTCAAATAAACAAAAAATAATCTCACATGAAATAGAAATAAAATTTGAAAGGGCTCAGATTTAAACAGTCACTTAAAAGGGTCCATTAAGGTTTTTTTTTTTTTTTTTTTTTTTTTATGCTCTCACTGAGCTCACAGTCTGCCACTACTCACTCCTGCCAACACATTTTTCTTTTTACCTTTATAGCTATATTATCACGTATAATTTTCTTTGTACTTACTACAATTCAATAGCAAAATTACAAAAATGTTAAAAACAGCATGTGCTTAGAACTCCTGATTAAATGCTTGCATACACTACAGTCTATTCTCAGTTTATCATATCAATGCACAGTTTACTTAGTAAAATGCCTTCCAAAACTTTTTTTTTTTTTGTCTTTTTATTATTGACATTTTGTGTGTTAAATTTATTAATTAAATACAGTCAAAAGTCTTTAATCCGGACTTCAAAGCTACAAACTTTCTGCGCATGCATAAATAACGGACTCGTTTAATGTATAACTCGTTTAATGTATAACGGATGGTATAAGCTAAGCTAAAATTATCTAATTATCTATTTCATTTAATTTTGCAGATTGCATTGTTCCTTAATCTTCTAATTGGATCTGGCTTATTATTTTTTGCAGACTGTTAGAGCAATTTTATAAAAGTAAGCTTGAACTTTCGATTATGTCAAAAAGAATTTCCGATTCTGGAGCTGCCAAAGGATCTACAAAGTGAAAGCATGTTTCGATGTCCATCAAACAAAAAGTGGAATTGCTGCAAAAAATAAATAAAGGCATATCGTTTGTTTCTCTAACCATTCTGAAATCTGTTTATCAATTTCACACTGCTCTGCCAGGGCAGACGTCGCGGCGCGCAATGAACTGGAAGTTGATCTGTCAGCACTAGCCTTATCTTCAGAGCAGATGTTTTTATTTTATTTGGCTCATAATTCCTTACTAAATGTAGTATTTCATCTCGATGTATTCCATCTTTGATATGATTTAAATCAAACGATGTACTCCGTCTTTGATACGAATTTAAATCAAATTCCTTGTCATTATAAATATCACGAATACACAAATAGTTTTCTGGTTGCAATTTTCTAATTTCGACTATGCGTAATGTAGGCTTTATGCATACGCGTGTTGAAAGAAATGTTTAATAAAGTAAACAAATAAATATTAAGCTTTTTTTTTTGTAAATTTTGATAGCCTTTAGATCATAATTGCTCTTTACTTCATAAATTATGGTTTCATATTTTTAATTGTATAATTTCTGCATGCCATCTTACCAGATTTAAACTGATGATCTATAATCCGGAAAAACCGATAATCCGGAATAGCCAAAGTCACAACGAGTCTGGATTAAAGACTTTTGACTGTAGCATGTTCTTCGCTCTTGAGCCACATAAAATTCAGTTGAATAGCAAAATCACAAAACATTTAAAAAAGCACATCTTTAGAATTTTATATGCAGTCTCATGCATTAGAGAAAACAATGCTTTAATCCATACATGGCTGTCAATGCTCACTTTCAAATCACTAAGTTTGTTAAAAAATACATTACAGTTTTATAAAATATGAAATACGAAATTAGTCTTCTAGGTGCACTGCATTATTTTAAATTTGATGGCCCAAGGTAACGTTTTTTCACAATGCAAGAAATATGCATACATTCATATAGATTCACTTTTATTTTTCCTTTAAAAGTAATACAGAGTGATAATATTTCACAGCAAGAATCTGAGAAGTGATTCAGACATCTAAAGTGATACACTGCCAAATCCCATTTCAAGACTAAAAGACCATTCTTTCAGGTTGATGATCATTTGGGCTAATAAAGAAACTTAAGAAATGCTTTCTGAAATGGGATGTGGATGTTATAAAAGTAAGTGCCATCTTTGACACTTTCACGTGGCCTCGTGACAATTTGGAAAGTTGTGAAAAGGACGAAATTGTAACTTAGTGCAATCACTTTGAAGGATGTGTCATTGATAGTTCAGTCTTCCAAACAAAACTAAAAAAACGTTTCCTCTTCTCAGCCAGTTATTGTCAATAGTCACAGTGTTGGCATCATCTACAGCATCCTGAGAACAAGATTAACCAAAGGAATATTATTAAGACCAAACCAAAGGAATATTATTAAGACTTAAACAAAGGAATATTATTAAGACTTATCTCGGAGCACACAGAGACAACATGATACACAATGACCTAATGACGATTAAATAAACCTTCAGATTTTCAACCACAAAAAGCAAGACTCTTGGTTATTTGGAAGCAAAACATCAGAATTGCATTAGCAGTGCAACCAGAGTGTCTGAAGTGTAAGCTGGACAAACATAATGCAGCTGAGGGACCGTACAAATGTTACTACTTAGCAGTAAGTTTTTATTATTTTGAGGGGTGGGCCAAAGGACATGGTAAAAAAAATTTTTGTTCTTGCCTACTGGAGTTTTGAAATTATTTCAAGTCCTGGTTGCCAGAGTTTGGCACACAGGGTTCATAGCCACATTTTAGTTAAAAAAATAAGCACCTATAAGCACTTTTCAAGCACATTTTAAGAAAAACAATAACCACCTGTCTAATTACATCATACACAACTACATATCCTTAAAAATTAGACTTGTAATTTAAAATATGAGAAATGAAGTACTTATTAAGAGAGAATAAGCATTACCTCAACCATGGAAAATAATTACTTTTTCTTTTAATTTTCTTTTAAATAATAATTCAATTTACAGAACTAGTTTACAAGATTTAATGATGAAATTTAAATTCAAAACAGAGAAAATAAATAATAATATGGCATATTTATTGTATTCGCTTGGAACCTAATAATAAATACAATTTATTTTTCCACTAATATTGATATTTAAATAATTTAAATCTAAATTCTGAACATTTTCATTGTATATCAGTTTTCTATTAACAGATATTGCAAGCAAAGTAATTTAAGTAAAAAAGAGGTAAATTTCTGAAATCAGAAGACAGAAATTTGCTTCGTTAACTTAAATCTTTAACAGTAAAAGCTTAACTAACCCGCATACTTGGAAATTAGCGAATATTCGGACAGTCGAGCGTAACTTGAAGGAGCGGAGGGGGGGTAGACTGTACCCGCTCTTTAGATTTTTCCACTAAATAAATGCTTTTGACATTTCAATACGTGCATCATATAAAAATAAACCAACGGAACTAAAAAATATTCTGCTTAGCAAGCACAGTAAAATTCTTTTAAGCGTTCATAAACAAATATCGAACTGAACATCAAAATTAATTATCTCTGCAAAATATCGCAAATGTTATTGCACAATACGTGCACAGCAATCGGAATCAACAACTGCCGGTATTGGGAGAATAAAGAACTAAATAACTGGTCATTAAGACACAATAACACGCCGAGTAAATACTAATTCAGAAGTCAAACAACAAAAATCAGCGTTATACCTACAAAATTTTCACAGGACTAGTTTCGATGGTTTTACCGAACCATCATCTTCAGCTGCAAAACCGCAAATGAACAAGATAGGAAATAATGATTAGATAAGATAAGAAAGCCTGGACAAGAATAAGCAAGTGGCGCCATCTGTTGGCGAAACCAGAACTAAAACATAATTTCTCTAAAAGCCGAAGGCAAATTTGGATTGGAATTAGGATCGTTAACTAGAACAGAAAGATTTTTATGAATGTGAAATGCCTCTAGAAAATCCAGTTCTCCAATGGAAGATGTTTTTTGAATAATTTTGGCAGCAGAAAAATTGAAAGTGTGATTTTCGGACCAACAATGTTGAGCAACAGAAGACCTCTGTGTTTCCTTTTTTCTAACATATCCTCATGTTCTTTGACGCGAAATTTTAAGGCTCTCTTAGTTTGGTCAATGTAAATTAAACCACACTGGCAAGGAATCCTATAAATACCCCAGGAATTCATATCCGGAATGGGGTCCTTGAGTATAGAAGTTGGAATTTTATTGATGGGAGAAAAAACAACCCGAAAGTTAAATTTCTGCAAAATATGTGCAACTTTATAGCTAATTGATGGAAAGAAGGGAATGACAACAGAATTTTTATAATCTCCTAAAATAAGAGTGTGGCTTTGTGTTGAGATGAGAATTTTTTAACTGCTTGATTAATAATGTTGGGTGAAAAGCCCCTGTCAATAGCTATTGCTTTTAAATAATTTAGTTCTTCATCAAGGGCTAGTTTGGAGGAGCAAACTTGAAGAGCACGGAAAACATAGGAATAAAATGACGCTAACTTTTGTTTAGTCGGATGACATGATTTAAAGTGTGGTGGAAGGCAAACCGATGAAGGTTTACGGTAAACTGTAGTACTGAAGTTGGATGTGTTACGTGAGACCAGAATGTCGAGAAACGCAAGAGAATTGCAAGTCTCAAGTTCAAAAGTGAACTGAATAGCAGGATCAATAGAATTCATTGTTGAAAGAACTTTATTTAAATCATCTTTATTACCTTCAAGCAGGGTAAAAGTATCGTCTACGTAGCGGAACCATGCCGGGAAGTTTAAAGTTTCAAACAATTTTGATTCATAATAATGCATGTAGATATCAGCCAGGATGGGACTGAGGGGACTTCCCATGGCTAACCCCTCAGTTTGCTTGTAATATTTATTTTGGAAAACAAAATGTGTTTGTTTCAAACAGAGTTGAGTGAGAGAAATTAGCTCATCAATTTCGATGCGAGAGAAATGAAATTCGCGAAGTCTGGTTTCTAGACATCTTAATGCACCCTCCACTGGGACATTGGTGAATAATGATTTTACATCAAAAGAAACCATGAGTAAATTACTAGGAGAAATGTTTTTAACATTTTTTCAAACTCTATTGAATTTTTTATGGTGTAAATGTTATTGTCTAATAGAGTGGAAAATCTAGAAACTAAATATTTAGCTAAAGGATACGAGGCAGTACCTAAATTTGATACAATAGGGCGGAAAGGAATACCACTTTTATGAATTTTGGGAAGAGCATATAATCTGGCACAATTCGCAACAGATGGGATAAGCGAATGTTTTAAGTTGCTTGAAATGATTTGCGAAGATTTGATCGCAGTTTTTATTTTGGATAAGTCCGAAGGTGAAGGATCTTTAGGGATCGGATTATATGGTCCTTCGTTTAAGAGTTTAGTGACACCATCGATGTAAGTGTTCTTATCCATGACGACTATCTGGCCACCTTTGTCGGCCTTTGAAATGATAATATCCGGGTTAGAATGAATTTCGCGCATTGTAGCTCTTTTTCTCGCAGTTAGATTTGGTTTCAAAGGTTTATTATGTAATTTCACATTATGAGCGATAAGATGCCTAATCATTTCTTTCTGTGAATCTGAAACTTTACTGAACTTGAAAGCTTTTTCGATAGGAGCCAAAATCTTTGGAATCGAGGGTTTAAAGGTTTGTGAGAAGTTAAAATTATATTTTAGAATTCTCTCTTGTTCTTCTGAAAGACTAACATTAGAAATATTAACTATTGGCTTGATGTTTACAATGGGAAGATTTTTTGAACTACTTGAACTGGAAGACTGTAAAAGAAGTTTTTCGAATTTAACTGCAAGGGTGTTTTTATGACGGTTAACTGCATTCTCTGTTCTATACCAAGACTTTTGCTCAAGGCCAGTGAATTTTGGATATGATTTAGCGAGTTCCAGATGAAGCTTATAGAGTTCATGTTTAACTTATGACAATTGTTGACGTGTATCCCTTATCACGGACCGAAGTAAGGCAAGCTTGCAATTTAACAGAATTCTTGAAACGCGACTCGAAAGTTTTTGATTAGTTTTGATTTGAATAAAATTGGGGATCAATTTTTTACATTTACATTTAAGTAAAAAGTCAAGATGATTCAGGAATTTTTGCCGTTTCAGGCGTAATTTAGTGAAACGATTAACGGATGAAGGCATGATAAACAATGCAGAAAATCAAACTAAATTAACTGAGCAATAATAAAGTACACACAAAACAGCAGAAAAATCCTTCACTGAAATGAATAGAAAACAAAACGTTTGTAAGCAAAATGCATGAAATCAGACAAGCAAAGCACAATATCCAAATGTACAAAACATAACTTGAAAATTGCAAAAGTGTACTCACCAAAACTCCTACAATCACAAAATGGCGGCCACACCACGTGCAAAAAAGAAAGCAAAATGTAAGCCTGTTTGGGGCTTCTATAATTAAGACACAATAACACACCGAATAAATACTAATTCAGAAGTCAAACAACAAAAATCAGCGTTATACCTACAAAATTTTCACAGGACTAGTTTCGATGGTTTTACCGAACCATCATCTTCAGCTGCAAAACCGCAAATGAACAAGATAGGAAATAATGATAAGATAAGAAAGCCTGGACAAGAATAAGCAAGTGGCGCCATCTGTTGGCGAAACCAGAACTAAAATCAGACCAGAACTGTCTGATTTCATGCATTTTGCTTACAAACGTTTTGTTTTCTATTCATTTCAGTGAGGTATTTTTCTGCTGTTTTGTGTGTACTTTATTATTGCTCAGTTAATTTAGTTTGATTTTCTGCATTGTTTATCATGCCTTCATCTGTTAATCGTTTCACTAAATTACGCCTGAAACGGCAAAAATTCCTGAATCATCTTGACTTTTTACTTAAATGTAAATGTAAAAAATTGATCCCCAATTTTATTCAAATCAAAACTAATCAAAAACTTTCGAGTCCCGTTTCAAGAATTCTGTTAAATTGCAAGCTTGCCTTATTTCGGTCCGTGATAAGGGATACACGTCAACAATTGTCATAAGTTAAACATGAACTCTATAAGCTTCATCTGGAACTCGCTAAATCATATCCAAAATTCACTGGCCTTGAGCAAAAGTCTTGGTATAGAACAGAGAATGCAGTTAACCGTCATAAAAACACCCTTGCAGTTAAATTCGAAAAACTTCTTTTACAGTCTTCCAGTTCAAGTAGTTCAAAAAATCTTCCCATTGTAAACATCAAGCCAATAGTTAATATTTCTAATGTTAGTCTTTCAGAAGAACAAGAGAGAATTCTAAAATATAATTTTAACTTCTCACAAACCTGTAAACCCTCGATTCCAAAGATTTTGGCTCCTATCGAAAAAGCTTTCAAGTTCAGTAAAGTTTCAGATTCACAGAAAGAAATGATTAGGCATCTTATCGCTCATAATGTGAAATTCAATAATAAACCTTTGAAACCAAATCTAACTGCGAGAGAAAGAGCTACAATGCGCGAAATTCTTTTTCTAACCCGGATATTATCATTTCAAAGGCCGACAAAGGTGGCCAGATAGTCGTCATGGATAAGAACACTTACATCGATGGTGTCACTAAACTCTTAAACGAAGGACCATATAATGCGATCCCTAAAGATCCTTCACCTTCGGACTTATCCAAAATAAAAACTGCGATCAAATCTTCGCAAATCATTTCAAGCAACTTAAAACATTCGCTTATCCCATCTGTTGCGAATTGTGCCAGATTATATGCTCTTCCCAAAATTCATAAAAGTGGTATTCCTTTCCGCCCTATTGTATCAAATTTAGGTACTGCCTCGTATCCTTTAGCTAAATATTTAAGTTTCTAGATTTTCCACTCTATTAGACAATAACATTTACACCATAAAAAATTCAATAGAGTTTGTAAAAAAGGTTAAAAACATTTCTCCTAGTAATTTACTCATGGTTTCTTTTGATGTAAAATCATTATTCACCAATGTCCCAGTGGAGGGTGCATTAAGATGTCTAGAAACCAGACTTCGCGAATTTCATTTCTCTTGCATCGAAATTGATGAGCTAATTTCTCTCACTCAACTCTGTTTGAAACAAACACATTTTGTTTTCCAAAATAAATATTACAAGCAAACTGAGGGATTAGCCATGGGAAGTCCCCTCAGTCCCATCCTGGCTGATATCTACATGCATTATTATGAATCAAAATTGTTTGAAACTTTAAACTTCCCGGCATGGTTCCGCTACGTAGACGGTACTTTTATCCTGTTTGAAGGTAATAAAGATGATTTAAATAAAGTTCTTTCGACAATGAATTCTATTGATCCTGCTATTCAGTTCACTTTTGAACTTGAGACTTGCAATTCTCTTCCGTTTCTTGACATTCTGGTCACACGTAACACATCCAACTTCAGTACTACAGTTTATCGTAAACCTTCATCGGTTTGCCTTCCACCACACTTTAAATCATGTCATCCGACTAAACAAAAGTTAGCGTCATTTTATTCCTATGTTTTCCGTGCTCTTCAAGTTTGCTCCTCCAAACTAGCCCTTGATGAAGAACTAAATTATTTAAAAGCAATAGCTATTGACAGGGGCTTTTCACCCAACATTATTAATCAAGCAGTTAAAAAATTCTCATCTCAACACACTAAAAGCCACACTCTTATTTTAGGAGATTATAAAAATTCTGTTGTCATTCCCTTCTTTCCATCAATTAGCTATATAAAGTTGCACATATTTTGCAGAAATTTAACTTTCGGGTTGTTTTTTCTCCCATCAATAAAATTTCAACTTCTACACTCAAGGACCCCATTCCGGATATGAATTCCTGGGGTATTTATAGGATTCCTTGCCAGTGTGGTTTAATTTACATTGACCAAACTAAGAGAGCCTTAAAATTTCGCGTCAAAGAACATGAGGCATATGTTAGAAAAAAGGAAACACAGAGGTCTTCTGTTGCTCAACATTGTTGGTCCGAAAATCACACTTTCAATTTTTCTGCTGCCAAAATTATTCAAAAAACATCTTCCATTGGAGAACTGGATTTTCTAGAGGCATTTCACATTCATAAAAATCTTTCTGTTCTAGTTAACGATCCTAATTCCAATCCAAATTTGCCTTTGGCTTTTAGAGAAATTATGTTTTAGTTCTGGTTTCGCCAACAGATGGCGCCACTTGCTTTTTCTTGTCCAGGCTTTCTTATCTTATCTAATCATTATTTCCCATCTTGTTCATTTGCGGTTTTGCAGCTGAAGATGATGGTTCGGTAAAACCATCGAAACTAGTCCTGTGAAAATTTTGTAGGTATAACGCTGATTTTTATTGTTTGACTTCTGAATTAGTAAATAACTGGTGTTTTTCATTCTAATTTTCAACAGACGGCGTTAAATTTCCAGTATAGAATCATTCTTTGCTTGGGTTGGTAGACCGCAGAACTTTTAGTCCTATTCATCCAGATTGGAAAGTGACACCTTCCCCCCGAAAAAGGTCCGTTGCTTGTTTTGCAGCAAACTTATAACAGTTTCAATATTCAAGATTTTGCGGAGAAAGGGGAGACCACCCAACCTTTGTACTGTATAATATATTGGCCAAAAAGTGAAATTATTTTGACTATTCGATTACTTTCCCTTTATTTAATCCATTCCAAATATTATTCCTTTGAAAGCTAATCTGTGTTAAAACACAACCATTTTTGGAAGTTTACTATACTTCAGCAGTTACTGCAACCATGTTATTATGAACATTCATACATATGCTCATAATATAAGCATAACGATCATAATAAACACGAATATGAACTGACCAAGCAGAACGAGAATGCAAATTTTTAAGATCTTGATTAGAAATTCAAACGTATGTAGTATTTGAGTGGGAGGAGAAGAATGCCGAATGTAGCGGAATTTTCTACTGCTTTCGCAATTCTTTGACCAATGGAACGACGGGCACCTGTCTATACTCTTCATGCACACCAAAGGTTATGTTAATGCAGAGAAAGGGGGAAAAGCTATTTCCAAGAGTATGACTCACCATCTCACATTCCATATTAGGAAGAAAAGATGTTTATTTAGTTTTGGTAAAAAAGTAAATAAATAAATAAATAAAAAACCACTAAAAGCAAAAAATAAGTACTAAAAACAAAAAAATAAGGGCTTTAAAGAAAAAGTAATCACCTATAAGGGCCTTTATATTTCATTTTCAAATATAAGGACTTATAAGCACTTATAAGGACCGCTACGAACCCTGGCACATTCTGAAAATTTGATGACTTTTGCTAAGATAGTTGTGGTAACACACAAATACCAGTTTCAATTCATAATTAAAGAAAAAAGAAAATAGCAAAATGATTTTCTAGCACAGGGTGAACATCAGAATTAAATGGTACTTCCTGTAGTACCCTTTCGACGTGTTTGTATAACTGGTCATTATATTACATGAAAATTTCATACATAAAGAAATTAATTACATTTTCACATTCTAAAACTTCAGTGTAGTTATCAAAACTGTAAACTTTTAAGTATTTTAACAAGAACTTGGATTAAACCATTAATTTATATGCAGTTAAACAGATCTTCAAGAATAAAGTTTCTTTTGCAACCTACAGCCAAATATTTGATTTGGTGCATTTACATAAACTTGCAACTTTATTTCTCAAAAACTGTTGTCTTCATTTTCATTTCACATGTATCTATCATAGCATATATTTAGTTAGTACTGAAGAGTTAAACATACCATTTTGTGTGCTATAAATAGAGCAATTTTTTTTTAAATCCACAATGCTAATGATACTGCACTACTTATGAGAACAATGTAATAAATATTCACAACGTCAGCATTCCTCAAACAATGGTATACAATCATTTCATAAAGCTGGGCTACAACAATCACTTTGAAATACAGCGTATTATTAACCAGATAAAGATATGGTTTAAATATTACAGAATCAGAGATAGGGAAAAAAGATTGATTGGATTTTATTTAACACTTCAAAGAATTTTATAGTAATATATTTCACCATGAGCACCATTAGTTGCTCGGAGAATATACGGTATGCTCTCAATTTTCCTCCCAAGGTTATTTAGCATTTGCGGAATCACAGTAGCTGTCAAGTGATTCAATTTTTCAATTCTTCGATACTGGGAATCTCTGCAGCATAAGCTCTTCATGTCCACCCAAAAATTTAATCGAGTGGTGTGACATTCATGATTTTGGCCATGAATTTACCCAACTCAACTGATCCTATGATGTGGGAACGTTTCATCCAGAACATGTACACATGTGTAGCCCAATGATAGTGGGCCCCATCCAGTTGAAAAAAACACATTTGGCTGCCTTTCTTCCAACTGCTGTACCAAAAACAATCTCAGCACACCAAAGTAATCGTCCATATTAATTAACGACTGTGAAGAAAAGATGGATCCAATTGCGCTGTTATGAGTTAGTATACATCAAATGTTAATTAAAGGATTACCTTGCTCGATTTCCCTTACAAAATGCGAGTGTACCAACACCTAAATTCTACAGTCAGTTAACCTCTTCTCAAACATGAAATGCTGCTTCATTACCAAATACAATTTTCTGACGAAACTGATCATAATTACTGACACAACCAAGAATGCTTACAGAAAATTCCTTACTTAAAACAACTCGATCATTAGGTTTGATTTGTTGACAAATCTGCCATTTATATGCACACAATTTCAGCTTTCATGAACTGTTGACCTGGGAATTTCTGTTTACAGACCAGCACAGCAAATGGATCTACTCAGACTGCACACAAACACATCTCGAATGGCAGAAACATTTTCATCACTGACACTTAGACTACCTGCACTTCCTTTACGCAAAACATGTCCAGTTCTCAAAACTGTTTTTACCATCTTTTAATTGACTATTCCATTGGTGAAGATTTAAATTCATTTGTGAAATTAAACTGTTTTTGGAGATTTTGTTTCCGATAACCAGAAAAAACGCACATTGCTTTTCAATGCATGACAGACACCATTTTGTCTGTAAACAAATTCCCTGTTGCCATTCCCCAAATTTAGAACAAATAAAACTTCTTGAACTAAAGACTATATCGATATAAATTATTTCCTATTACTTCATAAAATTATGTTTCAGTTAAACTTTTTAATTTCGGTGTTACTTTGGTAGACGGTTGCACAGATTTTCGGTGATTTACTTTGGCGCAGTTTTTACAATCGTTAGCCATCTTGAAAACCGCTGTTTTTACGTTATTTTGTGCATAGGAAAGTATTCGAAACTTTAAAAAAAAATAAATATCGTTAAAAATAATGGATTAAATTTTTGTTGAAAACGTTGTTTTTTAGGATGACAGGCAAATGTAAATAAATAATTTACTACGAGTATAAAATACTAAAGTAAGGTTAAATTATTACTTTCATATAGCCCTGAAATAGAATAAAAACATTGTGCCAACATTTAATTGGATTAAAATATTACATAAATTGGATATCGAATTAAAAACCATCATACCAACGTTTAAAAGAATGAAAACATTACTTAAATTCAAATACTTTAAAATAAGTAAATAAGAATGCTTCGTACACTAGAGCTAAAATGACAGCAATTACGTTATTGGCGGTAAAAAAGGAGGAATGTCTAATACTTTTTTTTTTACCATTACAGCGGTTATTTCTTCCACCATGACCACAATACCATATACGGCCGTTCTCAGAATTGGCTCTTCTAACGATCTTCATCTGTTATCCACATTTCTCGCACTTCATTGAAGAAGCAATTAACCAGATTTCCTCCAAAAATTTTAAATGAATTTCCTCTGAGCATTGTAACAATTTATAAATAAATCTTTGATTTGGAAAGCCAGGTTGGTCAAAATAAGGTCTCAAAGGACAATTTTTTTTATTCTGATACTGTAAGGATCTTAAGTTTTACTAACGTTTATTTTATTTTAAATCTTTACTATCACTTCTATTTTCTACTTCCGCCCAGAATTAAAAGCTTTAACTTATTTATGCAAATTTGTCTGGCGAACGCCAAGTACTTAAGTTGTGGTTTTTTGCCAAGCGAGAGAGAGGAAGGAGTTAGTCGAAGCAGGCCGCTTGCCTTAGCAGTTTTACTCGGTTGCTGGTTGCCTTCCAGGCCAGAGGTTTAATCCTCTTGATAATTTTAAACGTATTGTAGTGTTAAGAGTTCTCTGTACTACATACGGCTTCCTGTTAATATACGGCCAATCTTCTACGTAGGCCTTTGTTTATTATTCCAAATTTAAGTTAGAGTTTAGTTAATATTTTTATATTCTTACGTTCAGACCACAAGTAGTTGGTCTCTGTATTCCGAAGTTCGGAAATTATTGTAAAGAGTGAAAAATAAAGCGTTTCGTATACCCTTCCTGTGTATCTTGTCTAATTCCCACATTTATTGAACGTAGCTTTAGTAAGCACCCTGTTCCGAGTCAGGTTCTGGAATGTTCCCCAAGCAAGTAAGGCGGAACATAGAACCTGATAATACCAATAATTCTTGGTACTAACCAATAACTACACTAATCTTTGAAAGGGACATATCCGTTGCCTATGAAATCTAATGAATTTGAAGAGATGAATAAAATTTTAAAATGGCGTGGTAATGCACAAATATTCAGTAACCAATCAGGGAGCTGATTACAACTCGTTAATGCACAAATATTCTATAACCAATCAGGGAGCTGATTACAGCTCGTTAATGCACAAATATTCTGTAACCAATCAGGGAATTGATTACATCACGCCTAGAATTATTTAAATAATCATACATAATAAAATCATTAAAATAACGCAAAATTAAATTGTATTTTAATATTTAACAGCCATAAATAATGTTTAAAACATTAGATTAAATTTATAGATATTAAAACCAATTACTTTTAAAGCAAGGTGATGTCATTGATTACATCATCCACAACATAAATTATAGAAAATGTCATTAACAATGAAATTTTTATTTCAAATAAAAATGTAAAATTAAATTGATTTTTAATATTTAAAAGCCATAAATAATATTTAAAACATGGAATTTTTATATAACAAATCACATTATTTTTTAAAATAAAATGACAACAAAGTATTGTTTCCATAAATAACTTGCCAAGCAATGAGTTTACCATAAGTCGTATTGCTCGCCAAAAAAAAAAAAAAAAAAAAGCCAAAATCCATTCAACCGTCTAACCAAAGTAGCACCTCTGTTTCCACAGAAGTTCTTCAATTTTGCAATAAGGAGAGAGGTTAATGAATATTTCTGGTACAGCCATAACAAACCTTTATTGAAGCAGGGCCCAGTATTTACCCAAAGTTTTAACATCAGTTTGTGTGAATGGGAAGATATCATTTATTAGGAACTGCTTCCATACAATAAAACAATTAATTCAATAAAAAACTATTCCCACCTGGATAAACTAAAAAAAAAAAAAAAAAAAAAAAAAAAAAAAAAAAAAAAGCAATCATTATAAAAAAGGGGGGAGGGCAACACTTATGAACAAATGAGATATTATTTATAAGCATAACACTAGCACATTAGCAACTAGAAATTAATTATTAACATTTGTCTTGGATATTCTCCTCATCTTCTGTACTTTCCAAATGTGATTTCTTTCATCAAAAATTTTTGTCACAATAAAGCTTGTAATTCAATGAATGACAAATATATATTTGGAACTGTATTTTGCTTGCAAATCAAAGGAATTCTGAAAAGATCTTATGCAGCTCCCATGAAGGGATTCACCTTTTTTTTTTATTATTTGCTCGACCTTTCACAAAAAGAAATTAATTTATCCTCCCAGAAATGTAAAAGTCCTCCTCCCAGAAATGTAAAAGAATCGTGACATCACTAAAATCTACTGTCTTACACAAATACTATTTAGAATAATAAAATTGTTCCATTGAGCAAATCACATCACTGATAGATAGTCAACATAAGTGACAGGAGAATCTTTTATGTTTCATTCTACATAAAATACGAAGTAATGCCTTTTTATTTTTTAAGGCTGAAGAGAAAATATAACAGCAACACTTAAAACAAAAGCATGTTACTTATTTATGAATACAGCTACCAAGTTACTTTAAAAAGCATTATTCTAGAGTGAAACACAATAAACATTTAAGCAGGAAGGAAAACTTACAGGACTAGGCATATTATCAGGATCCAATCTTCGATTTTGTGTAGTAGGTGGAGGTAGAGCGCCCAACCGATTCTGAGATGAAAGAGCATTACCCTGATGGTTATACTGTGATGCTGGAACAGAAGGTTGCATACTTCCTTGAGCATTATACTGTGATGCTGGAACAGAAGGATGCACATTTCCTTGTGCATTATACTGCGATGCTGAAACAGAAGGATGCACACTTCCTTGTACATTATACTGTGATGCTGAAACAGATGGATGCACACTTCCTTGCACAGGGCCAGGAGATGGAGCTGGAGGATACCGAGCATGCATGCTTGAATTTGGATGGCCATATTGACTGCTAGGTGCAGGTGGAACAGGTCCAGTAATGCCATTAGTATAAGGCATTTGTTGTCGATTGCTTGTAAACTGCTGTTGCTGGATTGGGGGTTGAAACATTTCTGGATTTGACATTCTGTTACTATGCATTTGATTAGCAGGATCTGATGGTGGTACTGCTCTGTCACCATGGGGCATGGAAGAAAAAGAGGTATTTGTTAGTGGTGCAGAGTAAGAAGACCCTCTATGCTGATTTGGTTGATATACTGAATTAGCATTTGGAGGGCAAGAATCAGGAATATTCTCAAGTTGTCCCCCAGGACCAGGTGTCCCTCTAGATGGCTGCTGCCAATATTGCTGCTGCTGTAATGGTGGAGTAGGAGAATGGGATAGTGGAGGTCCTGATAAATTGTTAGGAAGTTTCTGAGGTGGCTGACGACCAGTTAATAATGGGTGATTTTGATTCTGTGAAAGATACAGGGCATTCATATCATGGGACAACTGCAAATAAAGAAAAAATGTTAAAAAGTTATAAATAACAGTAAGTTAAAACAAGGACAAACTTTACATAAATTTTTTTGGTTCAAGTATTTTTACTGAACTGACTTAAAGATAGGATTGTACTTTCTGAAGTTGTTAAGTTATTGACAACTTTGTGAATTCGGGTAAAACTCTTTATTTGGTCTATCCTTCCAGACCATTGATATTATTCTATTAAAAAATAATAATAAAAAGGCACATTTTATAGAAATTTTATGAGAAAAATAAAAGTTTATATGGATGACATCTACATTTTTACAAACATCAGATTTAAAAAAAAATTGATCAGAGAAATGCTGATTAAACAGAAAGCATGCACATCCACAGATGCTCAAATGTGTATGTTTAAGTGAGGTTTCGCTATTGTTGCATATATGCTGGCTTTTAAAAATTAAACCAGCATATATGCAACAATATTCAAAATTTAAGCACATAATGTAAAATAGTAATTTTTGAAGGAGAAGTTGAATTTGAGTGGCTAAAAACACTGCAGAGCAGATGCAGACAACAGTATACAAATATCACATGTTCAGGGTTCGTACACATTTCTGCACACGGAAATTAAGTGCTTTAAGGACCATTAATGAAAAAAATTAAGGACCTATGAGACAAATGTGAACTGAATAAATTCAATTAAAAATATTATCTATGCCTGCATTTCACAATTGTAATACCATCCTAAAAATAAAATAGATCCCTAAGCAGTATGCATTATTACTAAACATGAATTAAAATAATTATTAATATGTTTGAGAATAAATCATCAATTTATCAAGTAGCATTAAATATTTTACACTTATAATAGTTGGATATATTTGAAAGAAGTGACATGTTTTACTAACAGTTAACTTTATGTTAATTTTTTTTATGTCTCATATTGTCACATACTTGGTCAGAGGTTTAGTAAATAACAGGTAGATTTTATGTCAAACGACACAGGTTAAAATGAGAAGATCATAATCAGCATAATTCATAACAAAAGACTGAATGTTGTCAATGCTGCTGCTTGTTTAGAGAGAGACCAGCTGATTAGAACAAACCTGAAAGGCCTGATGTAGACCCAGTTCGCAAGTGTTGAAAGTTAATCAGGCTCTGTTTCATGCAGTTAGTGTCATAGGTCCGTGTAGAGTCCCAGTGGTTATAACCCAGTTAATATACTTTAAGGTTCCAATAAAGCCATTAAAGCACCAGAGGTGATAAGTTATTTTGTATTATTTTATGTCTCACTAGATGTAAAGAATAAGTTTTACTCGAATTTCTACATTTTTGTATTTTATCTTGTGACCTCATAGGGTATTTATGAAAGGCAAAAAATCGCTTTAACATGTAGAGATAATTTTTAAGGGTAAGCAGTTAGTTATAAATAATTAATTAGGTAGTTTGATAATCTTAGTTATTACGGATTTACATGACCATTATTAAATTTTATTTTTTAACAAATTTTGTTAAAAAAAAAGCCCTATTAAAATTAAAATCTATTCAAATTTCACAGTTTAAAATACATGTAATTTATAGCATTGATTCTTACACGATATTAGGATTATTACACATTAAAAGCTACAAAACATTTATGTTTTGTAACAAATACACTCAACAAAATATTTACCCATCATTTTAATTTGAAGCCTTCCCAAACATTTTGGCTTGTTTATATCGATTACCTTCTCTTTAAGCATCTTTTCTAACAATTAGAGATTTGTCTTAATATGCAAACCAATGTACTCACTAGTTTCTGCATGCATTATCTCCTAACTTGTCAACCTCTCCATAATGTACCTATGAGGGTTTACTTTATCTGGTAAAAGTTAAATAGTCCAAAACCCTCAACAGATGTGAAGCATATTATTATCGCTATGTCTGAATTTAACTACAATATCAGACAGAGGTTTAAATAAGAGGCTTATTTAAAAAGAACTTAGAACATAAAGGCATGTTCTGATGCTAACAAAATCAATTACAGCTCACTGTTACGTAATTAAACAAGAACAGTTTAAGTCAAACTAAAAATGTGGTCAAAGACTATACAATTTAATTTTAATCTGGCTCAGTAACTCTATCATATAAGAGAATAGAAACGGGAAATTATAGTAAAGGCTGAGATCATAAACAATTCGGTAATTCACATAATAATAATAACTGCACATATCTTTGATGAAAAATTTTCTTTATGTATTCAGTTTCTTTCTTCAACAGGTTTCCTTTTCATTTTAGAATTTTTGGATTTAATTAAGGATTTCTGTTATTCTAAAAAACACTAAATGCATTTAGAATGTATAGAAAAAGCGGCTAATTTTATTTCTTTAGTACTATGAACATTTAGAAGAATGAAATATATATGGTAAAGGCCGATTACAGAGCTGATGTGGCAGAATTTTTAGAATTTAGTGACACACTGAACAACAAAATCTAGAAATGGCAAAACTTTTAGAATTTAGAGTAGGCATTGGAACCAGAATTTAGAAAGACACTAGGCAGCAGAATTTAGGATCCACAGAGATTGCATCAGGTGGGAAAAAGCCTAGTGCCAGCCATATGTATGATGCATTAGGACATACTAGATGAATCTTTTAAATTGTAAGTTTTCAATTTCTTTATTAATAAAAAAAAATTCCTTTCTATAATGCCTGCCCATGTGATAAGATTAGAAACATTTTTGATATTTTCCAAGCTTGAGTCTAGTGAAAAGTAGAGAAAGTAAAAGGATGATAAACATGTTAAAAGATTATAGTATCAAAAGTAAAACATTCAAATATTATGTTTTCCTTGTTCTTCCAGACGTTCTCCAAAAAGTAAGAAATTCATTGCAAACTTTCTGTAAAATACCTCCATTATGTATTTTACAGTTTCCATGGTATTGATACTATGGAAACTTTTCACATTTTGTCAGATATTTCTCGAATCTTCTAGAATCATGGGTCTATAAATCTTGCCTTCAAATTCTTCTAAACCTTCCAAGCTGCAATGTCTAAAATCCTAAAGAAAAATTACCCTTACAAATTCTATACCTGCAAAAAGCCAGAAATATTGTGAGAAAAAAAAATCAGAGGGGAAAAATGTAAAATTAATTTCAGAGAGAAAACTGATGCATATTCTGAGACAATAAAAACTCTTACCATAAAAAAATTTAAAAAGATATTTTTAATTAATTACATAGCTATTTTGCTTTTGATAACAAATGATTCGTAAATTATGCTGTATGGCATTATGTTTAGACCTTGTTTATTTTCAGATTCAAAATATTGTATAATAAGTTGCCAAAATGAAACTTTATAATATGTTGCAACTCAACTCTTGTTGAGATCCGATGGCTGAGTGACGTCATCTCGAACTATGAACTCTCGCTTAGAGATCGCACGAGAACTCGTAAAGGAGAAGTTGCACGCTGCGTCATGCCAAACTAAAATCGTTTTCATTACGTAAATATTCTGTAACCCATTTGAGTCTTGATTAAAATATGTTTGTGTAAAGAATGTATTGATCATTATGGATTATTCCCTTCAAAGGATTCCAGATAGAGATGCACAGAGGAGATCAATTCAACTAGTGGCCCTGGCAGAACCCACTGGATCAAGGTAAGCAGTTTTGTTTTACCTTGATTAATTAGTTAAAAGTGTAAGTAACAATAACGATAAGGAAATAAATAATAATATTGTGGCGCCATAATGTGGGACCATTGGGTTGAATTTGAACTGAAATTTAATAGATTTTGCTTAAAGCAAAAACATGGATTTAGAAAAATTAAAAAAGAAATGATCTGCAATAAGAGCAGTAGTTACGAGGCTGATAAATAAGATAGAAAAAGAAATTGCTAGTGAGGGGGCTAAAAACGTAGTTGGAGAAACGGTTGCTCAGTTAATTAGTAAAGAACTAATCTTAGCAGATAATGGTATTGAAACTTTAATTGATGTAACAAATTTAGAAGATGAAGTAATGTCTAGAGAAGAGTATAAAAGTAAAATTATTGTTTGGAAATCACGCACGAAAAGATATTTAGATACTAATCTACATAGCGCTAATTCTACTTCACGTGGAACTGTCACTGAATCGCAAAACAAAATTAAACTCCCCAAATTTTCCCTGGAAACGTTTCCGAGAAAGGATGTGTGCAGTTGGCCCGGGTTTTGGGCATGATTTGAGACAGCTGTACACAAAAACGAAAGTCTACATGCAGTAGATAAATTTAACTATTTAAAGTCAATTCCTCCTTCCGATGCAGAAACTGCAACACAAGGGTTGACGTTAACAGCAGAGAATTACAAGAAGGCTGTGAAAATATTAAAAGATCGCTTCGGACGCAAAGAACTAATCATAGATACCTACATAAACAATTTATTAACTCTGACTCCGGTTAAAAGGTCTTGCGATGTGACAGCACTTCGAAAATTATACGATCGTTGTGAAGTACAAATTAGAGGATCAGAATCGTGTAATATATTACCAGATTCGTACAGTACCTTATTGTATCTGATATTAATAAAGGTGATTCTGAATGATTTAGCACTAGAATTTAATAGGAAATATGAAGATGAAAACCAGACAAAAATTACGAATTTGCTAAATTTTTTAAGAAAGGAAATAGAAAGTTGAGAACGTACAGGATTTTTAATTAAGCCAACAGATTCTGAAGTAACTGAAAGGAAATCCCATTTTGAAAATAAGCGGCAGTTTCGAGATCGTTTTCAAAACAACGAAAGAAATCAGGATTATAATAAGGGTAGAATTCCTTCAACAGCAGCATTAAACACATTACTTTCTGATAGCTGTTTATTCTGTTCTGAAAATCATACGTCAGAATCATGTCAAAAGACTGTGCAAGAAAAAAAGGAAGCGTTAAAGCGAAGTGGAAATTGTTTCGTGTGTCTTAAAAGGTATCATTTAGCGAGGAACTGCAAATCGAAACTAACTTGTGGTATTTGTGATCGACGACAAAATACATTGATACACTATTGTGGGAAATGTTATGTCATGATATTCCCTAATCCCCTACTGTGTGACGTATGCATTTGCGTCAGCATGTGTTTCCCGCCTTCGGGAGAAGACGAGGATTAGCTGGCGAGCGGAGCAGACGTCGCTCTATCGCTCGTATACCATTTTCATTAATTGTAATCCTAATATAATCTATATTTGTAAATAGTAATAAATGTGTGTTATCAACTATGGTCGTTGCCTTTCCCCACATTTTGGGGGCTCGGCCGTGCCTTTTGTGCATGCGTTATAATCGAACCCTAGACACCAGCAATTACTAAAGATGTTCAGAGAGCTAACAAAGGCAAGACGTGCCTTTATGACGATTTAATATTCTTCTTCAAGCCAGACGACGTATGTGAATGAAGACGTGCCTTTATGACGATTTAATATTCTTCAAGCTGGACGACATATGTGAATGATGTTACATGCTACTTGTCCGTTCTTCTGATTTTGGACGTTAAATCGAAATTCGATTTTGGATTACATTGGATTGGCCAAGATATATATTGGATTATAAGGACTGCCCCGAAGTTAGGTAGGCCCATTTTCCCCTAATTCGTTCATAATTACATAACACACACTATGACGAAATGAACGTGTCAGACGAGGCCCGTCCAAGGGGCAGTAGTCTCTTCTGTTTCTGGTTGCGCAACAGTAAATAACTCATTTCTTCTGACAGTACGAGCTGAAATTATAAACACAGACAATTGGTGCCAGCAAAGCGTTCGCACCATGTTTGATTTAGGATCGCAGCAAACATTTATTAGGGAGGACATCTGTAAGAAGTTAAAACTTCCAGTGATTGGAGAAGAAAAATTAAAAATATTCTCTTTCGGTTGCACGACGTCTGAAGTGCATAGCGTTAAAAAAACCAGTCTCATTTTGCGTAATTCGAAGTATCGATACGAAATCAAAATAGGAGCTTTAATTACTCCTGTCATTAACGGATCACATATTCATTCCCCTAGAAATGAAATAGTTAATCTTATTAAAAAACAGGGCATACAACTTTCTGATGAATGGGGACAAGGGAATAAAATGCTGAAAATTTCTTTGCTGATAGGAGTGGATTTTTATTGGAAAATAGTTACAGGTATGGTTCACAGACCTTAGTAGCGGTTGAAACAAAATTGGGTTGGACCATTAGTGGAACAGAAAACGGAATTTTACGGAATTTCCTCAACTAATGTGAATACCATGAAGGTTGTGGTTCATAATAATAAAGATACACAGAACGAATCACTGTTTAGTTTGCTAAAGAATCTCTGGGAATTATGATTTATATATGGGGATATATATGATTATATGGGGATAAATTATGATTTGGATAAGGAACTTGAATTAGAAGATAATATAGTTTTCGATAATTTCAAAAGATCTGTAAAATTTGAAAACAATCGTTATATTGTCCGCCTTCCCTGGCATCATAATTCAAATGAGCTTGGAGATAATCTGGAGATTGTTAAAATTAGATTTAAGAGTTTAAGTCGTAGATTTCAGAATAATCAACAATTCTATGACATATAAAGTGAAGTAATTGATAAGTATTTAAAAGAAGGAATCGCCGAAGAGACCAACATTGAAATTGGACCAAAAACGTATTTTATGCCACATCAAGCCATTATAAGAGAAAACAAGGAAACTAGAAAACTCCATGTGGTTTTTGACGCATTACATGTGGAGCATTGTTTGTCATTAAATGACTGTTTACATTCAGGTCCCAAGATGTGTCCAGACATACTGGAATTGCTCCTTAAGTTAAATCAAAATCGAATTGCATTTACAGCTGACATCAAGCAAACATTCTTGCAGATTTCTCTTGCTGATGAAGACAGAAATGCAGTCAAGTTTCTATGGAACGATGGTGAATTAAATGGAACCAAAATAAAGGCTCTTGACAAGGGTAATTTTTGGAGCAACAAACATCTAGTCCGTTTCTTCTTAGAGTAACTCATAACGCATACGCTGACAAATACATGTCACAGTATCAGAATGTATTTTCCATGCTAACTGATAATATGTATGTTAATGACTTAATCGCTGGAGCAGATGAAGAATAAGTAGCATTTGAGGAATGGGAACATATTAAACGCATACTGAAAGAAGGTGGATTTAACATACAGAAGTAGAAAGCGAATGAAACGAATTTACAAAAAGTATGGAATGAAGAAGCTTTTTCACATGATTCGACTTGTTCTAAGGTATTGGGATACATATGGAATAGGTCAAATGATGCATTTTTGATGGTGTAGGTTGGTATATTTAATTACGGCAAAGCACACGAGGGCTATCTGCCTAAGGGAAGGGATGCCTTCGTGGAGGACTTTCTAAGGAAAACTGGCTCGTATACACGTTACACATGGGGAAAACCACGAAAACGCCAATGCAGCCAGCCCGTTCGTGGGATTCGTACCTCGGACCGAACAACCAGTGTTCAGCGACTTTACCGCTCCGCTGCTGGTGGGCCCACATTTTTGGTGGAAATTGAAGATTTGGTAAAAGACGCTAAAAGGATAGATAACATACCAACTAAAAGGGAAATCTTGAGATTTGTATGACGTTTCTTTGATCCACTGGGGTATTTAAATCTATACACCATTTGAGCTAGGATTTTATTGCAAGATGTAAGGGAACAAAAGATAGCATGGGACACTGAAATACCAGAAAATCTCAGAAAGAATTGGCAATGCTGGTGTGATGAATTAGCTCATATTTGTAGTTTGGAAATACCAAGACATCAGTTTGCAGGTGCTAGGAAAAGGGATATAAAGGATGGTTTACAGTTACACTGTTTCACAGATGCGAGTCAGAAGGCCTATGGGGCTGTTTTGTATTTTCGTTATTCGAAAAATCGAATCATTCATACAAGCTTCATTACATCAAAATCACTAGTAGCATCTTTGAAAAAATTATCACTTCCCCGATTGGAATTGATAGGCTCCTGCTTGTCAAAATATATCCAAAAGAAACTTCGTGACATTGATTTAAATGTATATATGTGGACTCATTCTAGTATAATGTTACACTGGATTCAAAGTGATGTGAAAAGATGGAAGCCATTCATTCAGAACAGAGTGAAGAAAATACAGAAGAATTCAGATATCTTGAACTGGAGATATAGGCCTAGTGAACATAATCCAGCTAATTTACTAAGTAGAAGTGAAAATGTCAAACATCTGAAGCAGAATAGCATATGGTGGGAAGGGCCCACGTGGTTAAAAGAAGAAATGGAACACTGGCCAAAATCGAATTTATGTTCCCCAAAGAACATTGAAGATTCCAAAAAGGAACTAAGAAAAACATCGAAGGAAATTTTCGTAAATTTATGTGTTACTGAACCTTCAGAAGATTTATTTAAAACCCACAATTACAGCAATTTACAATGAATTTACCCAATTACTGTGTGGTGCTTAAGGTTCATCAACAATGTTAAAAATACATCGAAATTATCAGGACGTTTGCAGGCTACCGAATTGGAAACGGCAGAAAATTATTGTAGCAAATGTGTTCAGGAGCGAAATTTCACAAATGAAATACGAGCATTGAAGAACAACAAGGAATTAAGTTCAGAATCAAAATTGAAGTCCCTCAATCCATTTGTAGACGAAAGTGGTGTAATTCGTGTTGGTGGACGATTAGAAAATTCAAATTTGGATTTCAAACAAGCACATCCAATCATTCTGCCTGACAAATATCATTTGACTGTTCTAATTATTCTTCACAGTTATCCGGTGGTAGGGCACGTAGGAATAGCAGATACTTTAAATCAGATAAGAGATAAATTTTGGTTGCTGAAGGCTCGTAGGAAAATTAAAAGTGTTCTGTACAATTGCAACGTCTGTAAAATATTTCAAACGAAACTTGTCACGCAAGATATGGCACCCCTCCCACCAGACAGATGCCGAGAAGCCTCTCCATTTGAGAACTCCGGAATAGATTACACGGATCCACCGTACTTCAAAAGTGGAAGAGAATTATTTAAGACATACGTTTTACTGTTTACCTGTGTTGTAACTAGAGCCATGCATTTAGAAATTACAGCTGACCTTTCCACAGAAAAACTTTTGCTTGCATTTAGATGGTTCATAGCGAGAAGAGGTTTGTGCCGAATAGTGTATACTAATAACGCCAAAACCTTTAAAAGAGCGAAAAAATAATTAGAGCTATTGAACGAGATGATGAAAAACAATAAAGTTCAAGACGAGTTCTGTAAGCATGCAATCAAATGAAAATTTATAATTGAGAGGGCGACATGGTGGGGAGGCTTTTGACAGCGTATGGTTCAGTCTCTGAAAGCTCTTCTGAAGAGAATCCTAGGCAAATCGTCCTTAACATTCAGGGAATTAGAGACAGTCATGACAAAAGTGGAAGCTATATTGAACTCAAGACCTTTAACATTTACATACTCGGATCTAGGAAAGCCAGAATCTTTGACCCCCTGGTCACTTCTTAGTAGGAAAATGGTTACTATCATTGCCGCGAGGAAACTCTAAATTGACTTCAACAAAGGAGAGTCTTATACGTCAATTTAGACATCAACAGATACTGGTAGAAAGAATCTGGAGAAAATTGAGACAGGATTATTTAATGAATTTAAAATCTGATCATCATTCCAAACTGGTGAAAACAGGAACAATTGTATTAGTGCATGAAGATTAAATTCCAAGGCTGATGTGAAAGATGGGCATCATAATGGAAATCTTTTCTGGAAGATGGCAAGGTGAGAGCCTGTGCTCTCTGCTTGCCTATAATGGCCATATGATTAAAAGACCAGTGCAACTACTATATCCAGTAGACCTGGAATGTAATAAGGACAATTACAGCAATTGTCCTCCCGGGCCGGAGGATGTTGCAACTCTTGCCGAGATCCGATGACTGAGTGACGTCATCTCGAACTATGAACTCTCACTTAAAGATCGCATGAGAACTCAGAACAGAGAAGTCGCACGCTGCGTCGCACCAAATTAAAACCGTTTTCATTATGTAAATATTCTGTAACCTGTTTGCGTCTTCATTAAAATATGTTTGTGTAAAGAATGTATTGATCATTATGGATTATTCCCTTCAAAGGATTCCAGATAGAGATGCACAAAGGAGATCAATTCAATTAGTGGCCCTGGCAGAACCCATTGGGAAAAGATAAGCAGTTTTGTTTTACCTTGATTAATTAGTTAGAAGTGTAAATAACGATAACGATGAGGAAAGAAATAATAATATAATAAGATAGTGAAAAATAAAAATGTTTTATTTTAATGAAATTTATCCAAGTCATGATGTTTTAAAAAAAAATCAAAGAAAAATTCTCATATTTCGGAATTAAAAATTTTCTATAGAAACTGATCTTAAAATCGACAAAATGTTGACAAGTCACCAAATTTAGAACCGTTTAATAAAAGAATTCACATCTCCAAAAGCGAAAAATTGTTTAAAAGCTCTTCATTGGAAAAAAATGAATTTTGAAATGCTTATGTTTCACTTCTTGCTTAGAAACTCGATTATCCCATCATTTATATTAGAAATAGAAACAAATTATAACCCATGAACCCATTCAAAAGATAACCATATATGTCAGTGAATCACAAAAAATATTCCTCCAAAATGCTAATTCATACTCAAAATGGCAGTCATAAAAACAGGCAGAAATTTCAGATGATTAGAATTAAGGACCTTCTGCTGAGTTTGGCCAAAATTAAGGACTTTTAAGGACCAAAAATCGATTCCAAAAAATCTAAGGACTTTTAAGGACCGTACGAATCCTGATGTTACAGCCAAAGATAACTGACTGTTCGGACATATGCTAATTAGGCAGTTGTTTGAGATGCTCATATTCTAAAGGGTTTGAAAAGGTTCATTTAAATGCTGATATGTGTTTATTCATAGGATAATTTTTGAAATCTCAAAAAAATCAAGCAGTTGTCCAGTGACCTGTACCCAGTTGACTAAGGGTTACCAACCTTTCTGAAGATTGGATATATTGCTACAACAGCCAAATGAAATCGATAAAGCAATCTCCACAACTGTTACATCTATAGTTGGCATGTCACTTGGTAAGCTTCATCTGCCAGTACTGAGTGCCAGACGCTTTCATATGAAGAGACTGTATCCCACGTACTAAGTGTTTCTGTTGCACAAAGTGCCCAATCCAGAGAGACAAGATTAAAGTGTAACTGCCCAATCCAGAGAGGCATCATAATTTCAATTGGACTGTCCCAGATTGCTGCAATCTCTTCACAGAAGAATCCAGATTTGCCCTGGAATCAGATGAAAAGCATGTAAGAGTCTGGATAAAAGGAAGCATGTGGAATCAGGTTGAGAATATTATCCACCATCTCACATTCAGAGATGGCAATATCATGTTGTGAGTTGGAATTTCAATGGAATATTGCACCCTGTTGTACAACTTTAAGGATAGTTCTGTGAGGAGCTACATGTGACTGAGCAGTTGGTCCTGATTTCCTCCTCCTAGTTGATAATGCCTGTACCCATCAACTCAACATTATTAGTGAGCACCTGGAGAGAGAGAACAATTCTTATATGGGGCAGCTGCCATAATCTTCAGACCTTAATCTCACTGAAATTTTTTTAGATACCCATGAAATTGCTGCTGAAAAAGGTAAGTGTCAATTTCACCCATGAAATTGACACTTACCTTTTTCAGCCAGTTTCAGTTTTTCAGCTTTTTCCAGTTAGAAACTATCCTAATGGAGGAATTCACCTGTAAAATTCAGGTGGTGATAATCAGTGCAAGGGCGGCAATCACCATTAGCTTTATGAACCCACGGTTGCCAACCAGTGGTACATGGAAAATTTTTGATGGTCCACAGAAAAATTAGGACATAATTTATGCACCTTTTATGGACATTTTTCATTCATTAATAATTTTCTTTAATTTTTTTATGGTTTTCAGATTTAAATAAAATAGATAATAGAAGCATAGTAAGTGAGAAAATGCAAGTGAATATCCTGCCTTTCTTTAATAAAACTAATGATAGAATAACTAGTGAAACTGGAATTAATTCACTTACCGAGAGGTGATCAATGAATCAAAGCATCCACATTCCTCGTCACGATCAGACAGCATTAGAAAGAAAATTCAAACTGGAGGTGCAAAGGAAAAAACCAAAAATAACAAGAAAATATGATTCAGATTACTTGAAATTTGGGTTTATTCCAGAACCCAATAGTTAGCTGAATCTACAGCCTTTTTGTACTATCTGTCATCAGAGTTTATCTAATGATGCCATAAAACCTTCAAAACTAAAAAAATACTCGAAATCAAAATACTCAGATTTAGCTAAGAAACTACTGAATATTTTCAAAAAATGCATGAAAATATGCAAAAGTGTATAGGTACCTTAAAAACGTGGTTGTTTAAGTCCCTATCAAAAGCTTTCTATCTGATAGCAAAACAGAAAAGCCATATACGAAGAAGAATTATTCAAGCCTTGTGTATTGCAAGCTCATGAAGAGGTTTGGGGAAAAGAAGCTGTACAGAAAGTAATAAGTCTGCTAACACTCTTAAGACCAGAAGTGAAGAAATGACTGAAAATGACTAGACATCGCTCACGAGATGATGCAAAGGTGAAAAATGTAAATCACTCAGACTTTCTGTATACACACTGCCTTACACACCTTTTTCTTCTTCACACAGAGGTGAAATGACTTTTGAGGGGCAAAATATTGACTCGACTGTTCATCCTACGTGAAGAAATCAAATTATTCTTCAACAGCAAAACAATCCAGAATTTCAAGAACTCCTGTCCGACGATTTGAGTGGGTAGCCAAGCTTCCATACCTGGCACGTGTTGTAAGGACAACTTAAACACGTGTTTACAGTATGAGTAAAATATATGCTTTTCAAAAACAGTATCACTGTGGCAAACATTGCAGAAGGAAATATACAAATGTTTATAAATTTTAATCAAAGTATGGGAGAGAAGGGTCTCAACCAGCAAGTGGTATCCATTATTCAACAGCACTTACAGTCACTGGCAGAATAGTTTGGTTTTTATTACCTAAAGCAAGAAGATCTTAGGCATGGAAATATGCAGATTAAATTGTTATCCATTGTCAGCAAACACTGAAGATGGCAAATTACGCAGGAATGAAAAAGAAAGCCAGATTGATCTGTCTTGCGAGACAGTTTAAAAACTAAATTCCAGTCTTTTTATCAAGACCTCATTTTTGTCTCTCTATAAAAAATTAATACTCATCACTCAGTGGAAAGGAATTGAAATTTTAATTCAATTTTTGACAACATATTTGTGTGAAAAGACGTTTTCAATTGGAACATCAATTAAAACTTGGTACAGGTCTGAAATAAACGTGGCTCTTCTTCTTGCAGTGATATGACTACAACCAAAAATCCACTAACTGATGTCAAACAAACAGGAACAAATATCACACTAAAAGTGTGTAATACTTAAATAAACCTAAAATTTCCTCTTTTTTTTTTTTTTTTTAATAACTGCTCTATAACTTTGTTACCTCTAATGGCTGCATTTCGCATTAATAAAATAAACGGTTTCTGATTATTACCATATAAATATATTTACCTTTTTTTCTAAATTCATATTAGTGGTCTGCCAAATAAGAAATTATATATTTAGTGGTCTATGAAGTTCTAAAGTTTGGCGACCGCCGTTAAGAACCATCTGAAGAGGGCTGGCCCAAGGGCTTTTGGATGGCTGAATGATTCTTCGTGACATAAGGTCAAACTCTTGTTTTGAAGGTTGGAATAAATCCGGCAACAAACAACAAGGTTTAGAGAACACAGGAGGACCTTTAGTCTCAATATACTGGAAAATTGTTGATTTCTGATTATTGTTGGTTACATAATAAGAATTAAAGAGTTTGGGATACTCAGCTAGTAATCTATCAAAATTAGAATCACCAAAAAATACAGATATACCCTAATCAAAAGAATTCCCAAATAATTTACCACACGATGACAAATTAGTTTTTGAATAAATAAGGTGATTATTAGCAACATCAACAAGTAATCTATCTATATTAAGGAAATCTACACCTGTATAATTAGCTGATTTACATCTGCAGTGACAAATAACAAAGTAAAAGTATGACGTAAATTTAAATTCAAAGTAAGATGTAGTGCCAAATGTGGGAATTTTAAATCCACTGGCAGCAAATAATACCAAATTCTGGGAAGACTTAGAACACAAAGCATATTTTTTTTGGTAATACCAACACATCGACACCAGTATCAATTAAATATTTTATTTTTGTAGAGGAGTCAGCCAACAGTATATGATTCACCTGACAGTAGCTATTTTGGCCAGAAAGTGATCACCCTATTAATTTGCCTTTTGGTGAAAAGAACATGGAGCCTGGGATATCCTTTCTTGTTCCTCAAAATTTACATGATAAAAGCAAAGCTTATTTGTTCGACCTTTATAACGGTTAATACGTTTGTGTGAACTGCTGTGCCAGTATGAATCCCGAAAATTACACTTAGGACTCCAAGAATTATGTTCCAAGGTAGAGGTTAACTCACTGACTTTAATCAGTTGTACTACCTGAAGTTTCAAATAAGTGGTAGCAGATTCTCTTGGCTCGAGTCACAATAGCTGTATTCACATAAGAACGAGATGCAAGCTCAGTAATCTGGCCAGCAACCATAGCCAATTTACTCCAAACATGTTTACAAAGAGCAGCTAAAATAGACTGTACTCTATTAGGAAGCCTTCCAAGCCACAAAGATCTTAGCAAGGGTTCATCTATAATATCACCTGCCACAGCATGAATACGAGTCAATCACTGAGAACGGTGTTATTTACCAAGCTTTAATTCTTGCAACAGAGTATGAATTTTTGATGCTTTGCTCTCAGCATGAAATGAAACCAATCTTTGTTTTAGGACATCATATTTTCCAGTAGCAGAAGGATTTTAGAATGATATCGGCAACAGTATTAAGTATATCAGAGTCTACAGCTTGGTTAAATTTTGTTAAATCCAAAGTTATGCTGGAAAGAGAAAATTGTGATTCCAATCTCATAAATCATAAGGCAGGGGTTGTTTTCCAAAAAGACGGTAATTTTATTGAAGCATGTGACACATGTGTAGCTGCTACACTTCAGCTGCTAAGTCATCAACAGAATTTTCATTATACGACAATCAACTTCCTACAACTACATTAAACAGGATAGAAAACCTATTACATATCCGTACCTATTAGGGATACACACTGGAATGAAAATGCATATCAACAAAAATAAAAAACATTCATTACATAAAATAATGCTGTACACATTAATATTGAGGGGAGAATAAATTCCCACGAACCAGTCCTACCTGCACCCTGAAATTTACCATCACCTGGGAAAACATTATCCAATATTAGCATTGACATACTAAGTAGTTAGTACTTTCACTGAAATATTCCTGATTTGTAGCTCCACTATAGAATCGTCTGCACAGGAACTGCTATCACAGAATCTCAATTTTCAGCTTCCTCGAGCACTTCAACTCTGGCAACGCATAACCAGAAAATCATAAAATTAACTTTATTTAAAATTAAAAGATAAAATTAAATACATGATGATAAGCTGATGTCAAATGTCGACCACGAACAAGAAGGAACACTCAAGTGCAAGTAAGTCCTCAAGTCTTTATACTCGCGCTATAACGAGTGCGCACAGATACAGTGCAGCAAACAATGGACAGTGCATGTAAATGTTAAAATATTAAGAATGCAATTACTCCACTACACTATCTACACGTGGGCACAAAATTTATGTTTCTACAGCTAGTGAAAATTTTCTTAGTTTCTCATTGCTAAATATTTAATATGCTTAACATTTTCAATCTTCTACCTAATAGGAACCAGCAAAATAGCAAAGCAGGTAAAAGGGCAATAGCTTGCTATCAACCGGATTTCTCCCAACACTGAAACATACCAACTATAATTTCCTGGCAAGGTCATTATAACCTATATTATAGTCTTTAAAATAGGTACAAATGGGCACACTGAATTACTTTAAAATAGGCATTAGTCGCAAGACAGCCGCAGCAACCCTCTTCTCATTTACGACTGTACCATGCTTTTTAGAGGGAATTGAAGGATTTTAGCAGATTATTAAAATTTTATCTTCCTTTTTTCCTGTAGCAATCATTACAATGGTTATGAGGCATTGTTTTTTGGGGGGGCTGAGGTGCCTAATCTAAAGAAGCAGACTATAATTAGTAATGGAAAAAATGAGGAAACAAAATAAAAAGACAGTTCTGATGGTGTAGAGGAAAACTAATTAAAAGATCAAACAAAAATTAGTTTCAGAACAAGTACATTTCATTGCACATTTATAAACACACATATTACACGGTACGCATCTGCAGTAATTAAAAAATCTGAAACACTCATTGAGAAGATTTTACAATTTATACGAAAAAAGCGACATAAAATGTTTTCTTACAAATATAATTTTTCAGCATTTTCAATAATGAAATTTGTAAAGGCTTATTAAAAATCTATTATATTTTGGTTACCTGATTATTAAGGCATATTACCTGATTATTAATCATCTGATCTGGAGGCACTGCAGCAGATTGCACTTGAGAATTACTTTGGTTTGGCATATGACCAGGAAAATTAATTGATGGGCCATTCTGAATTCCAGCAGTTTGATAATTTGCTGGCGGATAACCTTTATTCATAACTGCAAAATACAGACATGACTTTTCAGAATAACTCAGAAACAAACCTGAATTTTCTTTTCTTTTTTTTAATCAGAAGTCAAATGCTCTTGAAGAAGATAAAGTTTTTCGAAAAGTGATTTACAAAAGAAACAAATACAACAGAGAGAACAGGAACTCAAAACTTCATCAGTTTAATGTCAACAAATTTCTTATAATATTTAAATCTTCTCCATATAAAAAAAATCAATTTCATGATTATGAACTAAATCACACAAATTCGTGTTATTGATAATTTTTTAAACTACACACAGATGTCATGAATTATAATTCTATTATGTAAATGTCTTCATTTAAAAAAAAAAAAAAAAATTTAACTGAGCATTATCTATCCTATTTTAACCTCTTTTAGGTCAGCATCGGATCTCACACGTTCAGCATTTTTGTGCAGGTAAGGTTGGCGTCATGCGATGAAGTGAAAAATTCCATCCTTGAAACTGAATTCGTCATTATTCGTATGTTGCTTTAAATTCCAAGATTATTTTAATATTTCTGAAAATTGCTAAGAGATAGCAAGACTAGTCCTAGTTTCTTCACAATTTTCACAGTGAGATTTGCCGCCTTGAATATCTGTTATTGAATATTCACACGATATCTATTAGAATTTCAACTAAAAAAAAACACATTCAAGATATTTTTGATATTCATAGCCTCTTTTATTATTATTATTATTATTAAATAAACGATTTTGGTTTTGTGATATATGTGGTTTTTATGCTCTGATGCCCAAGGCAGATTGTAAAGCTGCTGTAATGATAAGGTTGGAAAACCTTTTTCTAAAGCATTTTTTATGTAATTTTAATAATTATCTTATGTGGATATTTATATTAAACACATAAAAACAAGAGAGTTAATAAATATGGTATCACATTGTAATTTTTTTTATTTAAAACTTGGATGCATTGCAGGGAAAACTGATGATCAGTGGATGGGATATTACATATTTGACCACCTGTAGATCCATCAAAAATTGCTTACTGTCAAAAATATTTTGCATTTTTGAATTGAGGAGAGAACATATATTAATTTTCAGCAATTAAAAAAAAAATGCTTTTTAGGGGTCAGAAATTCGGAAAAAAGATTCGACAAAGAAGGGGTTAACATTGCATCTATGGAAAAAATTGTCTCAGTTTCTACTGTCAATCTAATTATGGAATTGCTGTAACTTTGAATGTTACTTATATATTCCTATGCTCCTATTTATAATGTTACCATATTTGTAAAACAAAAATCTAAGATTTGTGTGCTTTGTGGAGATATGACACTGCTGGAAACGAGTAAACATGTTTCGTATTGATGCATTTAAAGTATATGTATAATACATTGTATTTTTCATTGTTGCCATACTGAATTTTATAATTTACTTCTGAGCCCCCATTAAAAAATTAAATAGCTGATCTTTACTGTACGGTACTCCTTGGTTTCTGTCTAAAAAAAATCACCAAGTGGTATTGTTTGTTCATGAAATCTGGAAGCCCACTGCGTGAAAACAGGTTTTCCGGTAACCCTACAGTTGCTAATGTTGGCAAAACTAGCCTTGGGGAATATTTTTTTTTTTAAATTTTTGTCATTAAAAAGGGGTTATTTCTATGAATATCACCAAACATGTTGTGATAAATTGAGATTTTGGCTATTTTTTGTAATAGTAACCCTTTTGTATGGACCGGGTTTTTTTTATTCTTACCATTCTTTTCAATTGCTGTGTTTGGTTGCACCATCATTTGAGTATGTCTGAGGTAAGCAAGATGAATGTTGATGGTTTGGAGGCTATTGTACGTATTTATCTGCCATTAACACAGGATGGGCTGAAACGACCAAAAATTTAATTGAATTGCTTACATGGTGGATGGAGGAGGTAGTGGTTGGGAGTGTGAGCATATGCACGTGAAAAAAAAGTTATGTTAAAAAACTGACATTTCATTTATTTATTTGTCTGTTTGTTAATTTTTGTTAAAATGTCTGTTTGTTAATATTTGTTTGTTTTTGTTGTTTTATGTTAGGAAATATGTATTTTTGGTTATTTATTACTCTCTGTGTATTTTTGGTTGTTTGTTTGTCTCTTGGGTTAGGACAATAGCGAATTTTTTCTGGTTAACATGATAGTTTTAACTTTGTTTTAGCTTCCTGATTTTGTTTAAGTGAAAATAGATCAATGTGTAGATGGACAAAGTTAAGGCAGAGTGCAATGCCTAGTTTGTGCAATTCTCTGATTTTTTACGTTAAAATAGGTCGATGTGTACATGGACACCGAGTTTGTGTAAGTCTTTGACTCCTTGTTTTGATTTTGTGTCGCGGGGAGAAGTATCGGCACCATCTTAAAATTGGTGCCAATCCTTTCTGGCACCGATTTGGCATAAAAAAAGGAACAATTCGCCAAGGAGTACCAAAGAGTAAATTTTAACAAATTAAATAAAAATCTATTGATGCAGTTATTTGTCTCCATCTTCCCTCTCCAAAATGTTTTGGTGATACCCATATTCAGGACAATTTTGTATAAAGGAGTAAAATAAAACTGTGCAGCACTGACAACAAAATAGTTAATATACAAGAAAACAGACTACACATTTTTGGACCATTTATAATTTGAAAAAATTAATGGATAGAATATTACTTCTTAGCTAACATTTTTCTCAGAAACTCTTCGCCAGATTTTATATGCTTATTAAATTCATTATATAGATATTTAAAATTAATTTTCCAAGTATAAATGTTCTTCTAGTGTTGACACCTGTAATCAACTTTTTCTGAAGGCCAAATATTATTCATAATAAAAAAAATATTTGAGTATGAGTTGACACATTTAGCAGAGAAATTGATTAGTTACACGTGGAAGCAGTCTCTTTTAAAAATCAAGGACAAAACGCGACATACAATCATAAATACTGGATGTCTGGTTACTCTCCATTTATATATATATTTTTTAAAGGAATGCAGAAATAAACACTGAAACGGTCAAAACTGAAATTTGGTACTTTTGTATTAGCACACACCTTGTCTCTGTTTGGCAATTTTTTTTTTTTTTTTTTGAAGAAAAAGGTGATTAGATGAATTTTCAGATTGAAACTTACAAAGGATATGGTTGCGTTACGCACATATTTGCCAGAGTATGGTGACTTTTTCTAAGGCGATTGCAATAATGCGTAAGTACGAGAAATTCTTTTTTGTCAAATGAATTTTATTCAATAGCCAAGATTTTGTTTTAGCAACTGGAAATATTCAGAACGCAGTTTTTTAAGTTTGGAAGGGGAATTAGTTACCTGCTGTAACTGAAATCACGCTAAATTTGGACAAGAATGGCCAAAATATGGTAATACAAAAAAAGGCATTGCCTTAAATCAGGCAAGCACTGTAGACAACTGTTTGCAATAGTGATGAGATATTAAGGATATAGTAAGTATAAAAATGTTTAAAGATTGTTTAATTAAATGTCATATAGGTTTAATTAAATGTCTTTAATATATTACGCATAATGTTTAAAGCATCACATAACACCAAGATGATATGCTAAAATTACGCATTTACTTTATATACATTAATGTTTACGCTTGCTTTTTAATTTTATTTTTAAGTTCTTAAAATTAATATAAAGCATATTTAAGAAAAAATTAAGTAAGAAAAAATAATATGTTACATTAAAGTACACAAAAAATCTTAATGACTAAAAAAAAATCATTAACCATTTTTCTTTTATTCTGATCGGTAGGCTTTTAGAAATTATTGGTACTTAAACAAAAACATCAATCACAGATTATTATGCTCTTGCAAATTCAGAATATAATTATTTTGCAATATTTAATAATGTAACATTTTTCAAGTGGAAATCTTTCACATTTTTCAAGTGCATGTTTATTAAGCAGTGGATTTAAAGTTTGAAATTCTAATTTTTTATGTGTCATTACTCTAAATTAACATAACAAAGTCTTTCATGAAACTACAAGGGACCTTCACAATCTTGTGAAAATGATCACAAAACAAAAAAAAAGTAGCTAAACCAGAAAACAAGGGTCTTTTTTACAGTGGACTATAAACATGGATGGATGTAAATAACACGTATTTTTTAAGCCATTAGCGGAACCAGAATTATTAAAAACAGACAATCAATATAGCTCAACTAATTTCCTACTATTCGGTTCACGACACATGACTCTGCATACAAATTCACAATGACTATTGAGGAATTAAGCATGGCAAATTTATGTGTCAGTCGATTCAACTTGTAGATCATGAATCTGCTAAAATGTTTATAAAGAAATTAAGCACTTTTTACATATTTTTAATGCAATATTTGACTTGATATAAGTAAGCAGGCAAATTTCTAGATCATTTTGGCAGTTTAAATAAAGCAAATTCTAGTAATTATAACATCTCTTAAAAGAATAGATAGCTCCAATGTAATGAATTTAAGGTTAAAACTATCAACTCACTTCACTTAACACAATTTCCAAACTGATGATAACAATAAGCAAGAAACTGTTAATATCAATGATGACAATATTCAGCCATTGCTGATAAATCGCATATGCCTGCTCTGCATCTACAAATAACTTTAACATTATTTTACACACAACCACAAAAATATTCTTCTTATAGTTAAAAGATGAGATATACTGATAGTTTCATCAAAATATAAAAAGGTGAACAGCTAATCTTATTTGTTCCACAGATACAAAATGCAAAATTGAAATGGAGATCCACTGAAGAAATCAATAAAAGAGTAATCTTCATATCGTACTATATGGACAATGGGAGTTAGGTAACAATCAGGAAAAAATATCCGTTTCAAAACTTCGTATTAATAGTTATACAAGTTCAAGGAAACAAATATAATTGTGTTCAGGTCCATCACACACGAAACTAGTAAGTCATTTTCCCAGGAAAAGTAAAAGAAGGCATTCGAAATCATTAAATTGAAGAACTGAGTTAGTAAAACTGATTTAAAGCCACTTCAATGAATAGCTGTATTCTGGTTAAGACTTGTTATTTCAAGAAAATTCTACACTGAAGTTTTATCAATATAAGCTATTAGCCAATCCCCACCTTCTTTTCAGAACCACACTATCATCTTTAAAAATTATGCAATAATTTTAAAAAATGCCATCTGTTTAGAAGGTTTCCCAAAGTGTAGTATAAATTAATACCATCTCATTTGGTATGGTAGTTAGCAAAGCTTACAGCCATATCATTGAGCCCAGGTTCAAATTCTTTAAAAGGCATTGATGTTTGTAGTTGTCTAATCTCTTCTTGTGGGTGTAACATTGTTTATGTCTTGAACAATGTTCTTGACAAACAAACAGTTAAATAACTAATAATAATAATTCTCAATTAATACTTAATAAACAAGTTTTTGGCCAAAGGGAATGCATCAACTGATGCTTTGTCATTTCAGTGATATACTGTGAAAATCTCTTATAAATAAAATATAACATATAATTACCTGGCCCTCCATGCATTTCAAAGGCATTGTATGAATTTGATGGAGGAGCCTGATTATATGCTGGCATTAAAGGGGCTCGAGCTTCCAATGGGCCACCATACTGTGGATTCATTTTGTCCTGAAACAAAAGAAAATATATCATTTGGTAAATAATTAAAGCTTCGAGAATATGTATTTGATTATCAATAAAAAAAAAGATAAAGGACCGTCTGATACTGTTATTTATATAAAGGTTTTGTCTGAAAGTAACCAGATTTATTCTGGGAAATTCAGTTTCTTTTAAATAAGAGAAGTATATTTAATAATATTTAAAATTAGCCCTTGAGTAGACACACAATGCTCCCAATAATGTTTCACAAATTCCTGTTGTGGATGTTCCATGTGACAGCTTCTTAAAAAGCTTCAATGGTTGTGTCCTTATATCTCTTTTCAAACCAGAGAACCCCAAGCCCCAGAACAAGCTATGACAGCATTGGTTGGCACTCTGTTCTTGGTCAGAAACTTCCTCTTGCCACAATGGAGGATCCAGATGTTGGAGATCTTGGGACATACATGAATGATCCATTTCCAAAAATCTTGCCAGTACCTGAATATAAAAATCTGCATTCACTGCCATTCTCTAGAGAGGGATGATCTCTATCAAATCATAGAACAAAATTAACAGTGTTTTGATCTTCAACTTGCTCATCCAAGCCTTCTACAGGCTGGCTTCAGCACATGCCATCTAAAACTTTGGCATTTTGTCTGGAGATACTAAAGACTGATGATACACCTCATATGATCAGATGATGCATAAAGTTTGTTGCTACATGCTCCAACAATTCAGGACACATTGTTACTTATGGCTGTCTATTAATGTCAGAACTTCTGACACCAATTTTGTTCGGCTAATGCATTTGTCACAATTTCATGACTTGCATTTTCAGCAGGTTTAGTTTGTCCATGATTAATCTACATAGATCACTGTTCAAAAGGTTGCATACACAATTTACATTTTCATCTGTTATTCTCATGGAAAGTTGACTTATCTGTTTTTATCCTGTATGCCCTCTTTTCTAATATCTTTCTTATGTCTAATAAAAATCTGTGTTCTTTACATGCAACCATTCCCATAAGTTGCCTGCAACATGTTGAAAGTCTCTTCCCATATTTTTCAGTCAGGCTGAAATTTGATGGTATAATGCTACTCAAATGAATGCTGCATTTGTGATATGTCACTTGGAGAAGTTCACTAGATTCATAATCTACTCACTCCCACTTCTTAGAGCTAACTGTAGTTGGTTGTAATACATAACTAAGACAGCCCACTATGTTGCTTCACAAGTTTTTCCACCCACCATATCTGTGCAATATGCTAGAGGTCTGGTTATTTAAGGACTAACCCTATGTTTATTTATACATATATTACATGTTAAAGCAATATATTTACATATAAAAATTAACAAATGAATGATTTTGATAGTAAATCAATCTTTTAAGCCTATGTAGTCAGATCTAAATACCTATAAAAATTAAAAGCCAATTATAATAACAAATCAGTTTAAAGAAAAAAATGGGGGAGGATTCTTATTACCTAAAAAGAAATGAGATAACTCAATGTTTTCTATTTTCCCTCAGTAAGGTTCATCAACACTGATTTTGATGCAAGGCAGTTAGGTATTTGTCTACCAGCTGGATGCAAATTATTGATGTATTACATTTACCAGCAAATCCCCAACTTAGTCACTCTATGAAAAATATCAATCATATCAAAAGTAGCTTCATCTTTCATACTGTACCACAATCGGCTGAAATAATTATATGTAAGAAATCTACGTTACATTATTATAAAAATGTTCAGGAGAGACGTAAACTTTGATCACCGAACCAGGAAAAAACTCGTTTACTAAATTTAAAAAATAAGTTAGCCAAATTCTTGTGTGGTAGAGCTGAACTTTGATCACCAAACCAGGAAAAAAACTTTACTAAATTTAAAAAATAAGTTAGCCTAGTTCTTGTGTGGTAACTGATACTTAGGACCTACGGCTAATGTAATGGATGCTTTCTTCTTCAAATATCCAGAGAATAAAAAAAACTCGCAGTCTAATATATCTTTTACTCTAAATTGAACTGCAGTAGAATAAGTGAATCATCTGTCACTAGAGTTTTAACACCATAGAGCGCAGATTTTTAACAATAAGCAAATATGCCATCTGTTATCTAATGGTCACACAATGTCTGCATTATAGTTCTGTTTCGCTGCTAAACATATACAGTACAAAGTCCGAGATTCGGACTCGTCAGGACTTAGGCAATCCCGAATTTGGGAATTTTCCATATATTAGATCATCAGTTTAAATGTAGTAAGATGGCATGTAGAAAGTATAAAATTAAAAATATGAAATACTAATTTATGAAATAATGAAGCATTTATGATCTAAAGTAGAGTTTCTTAAACTGTGGGTCACGACCCACAATTAAGTTTTATTTGTGAAAGATGGACTTTCAATAGAAAGAACAAGCTCATAGACTGTTGATAATAAATAAAGAAATGGAAAGAAAAATTCCTTCATTACTGGACTAACAGTCAAATGTTACACTGCTACAAAATGAAGATTATTCTAAAAAATGAATTTACTGTGAAAGGGATGAAGTTTCTCTTCTGCAACACTACAGCTAATATCTGAAATAAACTGTTTTTGAACTTCTATGTTTTGCTTGTTTATTAATCTACTCATGCATCGCAAAACTATAAATTATTCAATACATAGTTTCAGTTTAATTGTTAATGTAATTTTTGTTAGAACTATATTAATTATTGATCACACAAATTTATACTAGAATGATTGTTTCTTCAATAATGAGGTGTTTTATTTAGTGCCAAAGTGAAATTAAGAATCGGGACTTTCTACATGTTTTTTTTTTTTTTTTTTTTTTATTATTATTATTATGGAGGGATGTGCATTTGTAAAGCATATACAGTACAAAGTCCGTAATCCGGACTCGTCGGGACTTCAGCGATTCCGGATTAGGGGTTTTTCTGGATTATAGATCATCAGTTTAAATCTGGTAAGATGGCATGCAGAAATTATACAATTAAAAATATGAAACCGTAATTTATGAATTAAAGAGCAATTATGATCTAAAGGGTATCAAATTTTATATAAAAAAAAAAAAGCTTAGTATTTATTTGTTTACTTTATTAAACATTTCTTTCAACGCGCGCATGCATGGAGCATACATTAAACGTGCGCATTCTTTATGCGCATGCATAAAGCATACAAAAAAAAAAGTTTGTGGCCTTTGAGGTCTGGATTATAGATTATTCCGGATAATGGACATCCAGATTATGGGCTTTGTACTGTATAAGAAAATTCATAAAAAACAATTGTTGGTGGCTTTGAGGACCAGATTTTAGAAGATACGGGTGTTGGGTGTCAGGACCTCGGACTTTGTACTGTACACCATGTCACCAAATAAAATTAATACTCATTGCTGAAGAGCATTTTTGTTGCTGTTTTTAGCATTGAACAATATTTGAAATTATAATGTATGCTGCCAATGTACAGGGTGTCCGAAAAGTCTTTCCCTGATTACATAAGTTGATAACTCAGGCTAGATGTAAGATACAAATATGAAACTGGTGTCTAATTGTTTACAAACTATCAAAGTTTTTTTCACACATCAGTAAACTTCCACATGAGCATCCTTGGTAGCACGTAGCACATCTAGGCGATATTCAATTTCCGTCCACACATTAGCCAACATCACTAGAGGGATCGATTCAACGACTGTGGTTAACGTGGCTTCTTGGGCACTGCACCTCATCCACTACTTACGTACTGCGATCCTAAAACAGGAAAAAAACTTTGATAGTTTGTAAACAATTCGACACAAGTTTCATATTTGTATCTTACTTCTAGCCTGAGTTATCAATTTATGTAATCAGGGAAATACTTTTCGGACACCCTGTACAAAGATATTAAAAAGTTTATCACTCTTCTTGAAGTCGAACATCCAGGAAGATGGTGCAATCTACCACATACACCATGATATCATGCAATTTCTGCATGAAAATTTCTGACAACCGTATCATGCAAAAAATTACAAATCCTCCTTCACTTTCACCCAATTTGTTTTTCCCTCCCCAAAAGAGATTAGCGTTAAAGGTCTATATAACTAATCTACATACACTGGAGGTCCTAAAGAACAAGCCCTTTATGATTACTTGCATCTGCACCAAAAGGTCATGAAAAAGTAATCGTGAGGTAAAGCAAGTATGTCGCAAAAAGTTCTACGGCAACCCAGGTATGCGAATAGCATGTCTGTTCCAGACTCTGCACAAAGTGACCTTTGATTAATTCTAACGAGATTCAAGAAAAATAAATTGCTGTAATAAACATGCTGTAAGCATAAACAAACAAAAGCATAAAACATAAAAATACATAACTATACATATGCATAAACAAACAAAAGTATAAAAAAAAGGATTTCTCAAACAAGATAACAATTTCATTACCAAGGTCTCCTACTTTCTAAATTTTATTGATCAGTTACTCTTGTGTGAAAATTTTAGTGTCCCACCATTTTGAAAATAGCTGGTGCCCGCCATGCACAGCTTGAGAAGATATTAGTTAGAAACGAGTCCACGAATGCTCTCCAAAGTCACTAACAAGTGCACAATTTTTCAGCGGGAATGCAGGTAATCAAAAATCTCCAAAGCATGATGGCAGCTAACATCATTGTACGAGTGCTCTGCAAAGTGATGTTAAACATGGGAGGGGGGGAGAATATATATGCAAAATAAAAAATATGCAAATCAAAATTATAATTTAATCTAACGGTAACCTTTTAATTCTTCCTTTGTTATAAAAATTGTAATGACTTCTCTGGATTGCGTCATTTCTAAATCATTCGATTTTGCATGGCCTGCGCAGTGCTGATGACGTAATAATTGTAAACTGAAACTTTTTAACTCAAACCAAAACTTTTCTCTTTGTGTGCTTCCATCTTGCATAACTACGCACTTCAGCTTTTGTCTCTACTTGGACGTAATTTCGCTATGCTGCTTTCTATTGCAATACTATCAAAAATGTTAATGTTCTTGATTAGGCACAACTTGAGTGCCAAGTGAACTGTGGCCACAAATATCAATTGCAAACAAAAATGGAATTAAAACTGCCTCGACTGCCAAGTTTTTAGATGCTACAAAGTCAACTCATTAGCATACTTTGCAATCAGAATTCTTCAATATGGATCTATGTACGCAACAACAGAGTTCCGGCTTTTCCTTGCGCTTTTATTATGTCAATTAGTCGGGCTGAAATAAATACATGTTTGAATAACAGGACAGAAAATAAACCTGTCCTGTCATTCAAACTTGTCCTCAATGAAAAATTTATTCAGCTCTTCAAATCATCGTTCTGTGATAAATTCAAAGGCAATGTTAAAGAAGAAAACATTTTTTTCAGCATTTAAAAAATAACCTATCATCCTTCAGCTGTGGTGTTTTGCAAGTACTTTAGAAAAAAAACACGCGATAAATCCAGAAGTTTGAATGCCTAGTGAAAGGAATATTGAATTTGCTTCGTCCACCTCTACAATATTTAGGAAAAAAAAAAAAAAAAAGCGTTTTAAATCATCAGTAAATTAGTGCTTAAGAGATTCAGCATTACAGTTAGTTCAAGGTCAACAATTTGCGCTTTGCTTCAAATACGTGCGACAGAAAAGCCTTTTCAGAAAAAAGCATTACAAAATTAGCGAAACAAAGGAAAATGCAATAGTGGAAAAACAAAAATCACAGAATTTTGATATAAATAATTTTTCTAAATAAAAAAATCTTGTAGATATCATTTTTAACAATAAATTCAAATTGAAAATTCTATTGAAATTTTAAAACCTTAAAGTTCATTTCTCTGTAAGACATTGTAAGGAATGTCCTAATTTTTTAAGTACAGTCAAAAGTCGTTAATCCGGACTCATCAGGACTCGGCGATTCTGGATCATCGATTTATCCGTATTATAGATCATCAGTTTAAATCTGGTAAGACGGCATGCAGAAATTATGAAATTTAAAATATGAAACCGTAATTTATGAAATAAAGAGCAACTGTGATCTAAAGGGCATCAAAATTTACAAAAAAAAAAAAAAAAAAAAAAAAGCTTAATATTTATTTGCTTACTTTATTAAACATTTCTTTCAATGCAAGTTGTTTAAGTTGCTTCATTTTATGTGATAATACTTTCTCTTTAATTCTATAAACAGACATAATTTCTTGTTCAGTTACAAAGTTCCGCTGTTCAAGTCCTATAATTGCTGTGTCGAGAATACCGACTAATTTGTCAATCGAAATTTTTTCGTTTTCAATAACCTCTGTGTCACTTTCTTCACTATCGGAAGCAAATTATAATGATGACGAATTCGATTTAAATCATATCAAAGATGAAGTACATCGAGATGAAATACTACATTTAGTAAGGAATTATAAGCCAAATAAAATAAAAACATCTGCCCTGAAGATGAGGATAGTGCTGAGAGATAAACTGACAATTCATTGCGCACACTATTTGTCTACCATATTTTATACTAATGTTTCATAATTATTTCATTCACTTAAAAATTCTCATCAACAATTCAAGAATTTCAACATAAATTCGAAAATAAATTATTTACCTTAATATCCTTCCCTATAAATAGTTTAAATAACTTAAAAGTCGTTACTTAATTTGCTTACACATACTTATGAAAAATTAGATAAATTAATGAACAAGCATCGCACATTTCTGCCAAACAACCAAATTGCAGAAATTTTCAGCAAACTTGAAAGGAAAAGTATAGAATGTGCGTTTCTGAGTTAAGTTCACACAAATATAAAATTTTTGAGCTGTCGATTGATGAAGTACTATTAGAAAAAGTGGAACCCGCATATACTTGAAGCAAACCAGAGATTGAACTAATTGTAATGCTGAATCTTCTAAGTGCTAATTTACTGATGATTTATCCAATCTGCCCCACATGGCCCTACATTGAAACAACCATAACTGCCCGAAAATGGCCGAGATTGTAATCTTGTTTCCTTCCCTCCTAAGATATGCAGTAGCAGGTGCAGTTTTCCCAAATGCATTGTATCAGTTTACTGCAGACAGCTTGTCCTAAGATGTTTCTTATATTTTGATTGATCGAGACATTTCGTTGTTGATTCTTTTGTTGTACAATGTACTTTTACGCTTTAAACAGCAATAAAAGAGCAGTTTCAAAATTTAAGGATTATATTAATTTTTAAACAATTTATTCCATCCCATAAAAATAATGGAAATAAACAAAATCTCAGTCGTAATCATAAACAAAGACAGAAAGGCTTGTTGGTCTGACCTTAAGAATAGTTTTATAAAGAACGAGGTCAAAGGCTAATGGAATCTTTCTTAGAAAGTACAAAGGATGTCATTGGAAATCTTCACACCTATTTTCTGAGTTAATGGACGGGGAGGGGAGGGGAGGAAATTGCTGTGAAACTGGAAAACTATTTCGGACAGTTCAGTATTTTGAGGATACAAGTTAGCAAAGGGTCTGGATTTCAAAGAGTTAAAGCACCATTCTGCACGAAATTAATGAAACACAGTACAAAGTCTGAAACCCAAATGTCCAATATCCAGAATGATATAAAATCCAGCCTCCAAACCAACAGCAACTTTTTTTAGTTGATCTTTTGATTATGGTAACTTGGCGATTTTTTGGCGACCAACTCTGCTACAGCAACCCTCTATTTTTTTTTCGCCGCCATTTTGTCTTCACGAAGTAAAGACATGTTTCTTTTCTTTTTATTTACTCAACACTTTTTCCAACAATCTACTAGCCGAATTACACTTATGCTAGAAATTTTATGTAACAAAACTGCTTGATCATGACAAATATTAACTGCAAAATTGGGAAAAGTGCACAATCCCAAACTCCTTGCACGTTTTTCAGAGTAGCACATACACATAAACCATTTACACGTCGACTTATTTTTACTTAAAAAAAACATCCCAGAATTGCACAAAAATGGCATTGCACACACTCTTAACTTTATCCATCTACACTGCTATTTTCTCATAATTTACAAAAATTTGCAAGAAAATGCAAAAAAATTCTGTGAATTTTTAAACTTGGTAAAAAGCACATATATGAAATTACCTGATCGTGAAAAAGTATATACCCTTTCCAAGGATAAACATTTCCACGTATAAAATAAATAAAATATCCAAAAACTTTTACCCCTAAATTAACTATTATACTATAAACATCACCAACGAATTCATACCGCAAACATTACAAATGGTTACAAATACATAGTGTCAAATATTTAAATTATTTCCATGCACGTTTACTTCAACTGAAACGTATACCAAATTCCAACAAACATAAAATTCACAAAATAACTATCATTTAATTAAAATATCACTAAACCATGTACACGTCGACTTATTTTTACTTAAAAAAACATCCCAGAATTGCACAAAAATGGCATTGCGCACACTCTTCACTATATCCATGCACACTGCTTTTTTCTCATAAATTAGAAAAATTTCACGAAAATGCATGAAACTTTTGTGAATCTTTAAATCCGGTAAAAAGAACACATATTAAATTACCTGATCACGAAAAAGTATATACCCTTTCCAAGGATGAACATTTCCATGTATAAAATAAATAAAATATCCAAAAACTTTTACTTCTAAATTATCTATTATATTATAAACGTCACCAACGAATTCATACCGCAAACATTACAAATGGTTACAAATACTTAGTGTCAAATATTTAAATTATTTCCATGCACGTTTACTTCCACTGAAACGTATATCAAATTCCTACAAACATATAATTCACAAAATAACTACAGTCAAAAGTCGTTAATTCAGACACCCATAATCCGGACCTCAAAGCTAAAAACTTTCTGCGCATGTTCCGCGTTGACACATGCGCATAGGTGTTTACGCGTGCGCGCAAGACCTTTTACCACTGCGCATATGCGTGTGCACAAGCGCAGAATACGTTTTCGTGTGCGCGTTTTATGTATAACGGACGGTATAATCTAAAATTATCTAATTTTCTATTTCAGTTAATGTTGATGATTGCGTTGTTCCTTAATCTTCGAATTCGATCCGGCTTATTATTTTTGACAGATTGTAAGAGCAATTTTATAAAAGTAAACTTGAACTTTCGATTATGTCAAATAGAATTTCCGATTCTGGAACTCCCAAAGGATCATACAAAACGAAAGTATGTTTCGATGTCCATCAAACAAAAAGTGGAATTGCTGCAAAAAATGATAAAGACATGAAGAATGTGACAGAGAGGTTAGTGAAAACGAAAAAATTTCGATTGACAAGTTAGTCGGTATTCTCCGCACAAAAATTAACGGGACTTGAACAGCGGAACTTTGTAACTGAACAAGAAATTGTGTCTGTTTTTAGAATTAAAGAGAAAGTATTATCACATAAATCGAAGCAACTTAAAACAACTTACATTGAAAGAAATGTTTAATAAAGTAAACAAATAAATATTAAGCTTTTTTTTTTTTGTAAATTTTGATAATAATTGTTCTTTATTTCATAAATTAAGGTTTCATATTTTTAATTTTAGAATTTCTGCATGCCATCTTACGAGATTTAAACTGATGATCTATAATCCGGAAAAATCGATAATCCGGAATCTCCGAAGGCCCGACGAGTCTGGATTAATGACTTTTGACTGTATCATTTAATTAAAATATAATTAAATTCAAAAACACTACTTAAAATATAAATAAGCACATACATTCACCTTTTGTAGACGGATGGCCAATATATTGGCAGTTGTATTCCCTGTTTGAATGGACGGGGTTGTCCACTTTAATGGCCATGTCTTTTTCCCTCATTTTACAGGCTGAAATGTCAAATTTGACGTCCCTGGGGTTTCAACCACTTATCTCTTTCAAAGATCTCCCTTTTGCGACATAGATGCAGCCCTCTGAGAATCCATTAAACTACACAAGAATCTTTGTTGCAAATAGGAGGTGATTTCTTAAAGGGCGGAAAGCATTCCGTTCAAGATTTCCCGTCTTTTGATAGCTTTTACTGCTACCAAAGCCCCGGCCTCAAAAGGTTAAGTTAATAAAAATTAGCTTACAATCCTAATTACTTTAAACTAAATCATTGCTAATAACAATTTTCCAATAATACCATATTACTTTATTTACTCCTTACATTTAGAACAATGCATAAAAATAATATCCTCAAATAATTAAAAATACTAACTTACCTAATCTTCTTCAGAATCTTGATTACGTGTCGGATAAACTTTAATAAACTTCAGGATCTTTAAAATCATACTTATAGTTCACAGCAAGGTACCAAGTAAAATAAATAACTTGATAAAACATCTTTACATCTATCTTACACAACCTTAAAAAAACACTTATTACTACCCCTTTCAATCCTACTAAATACCCATTTCGAATTCACTTTAGTTAGAGCCATGGGATCCAAAAATTAACCAACACTGTTTCACACAACACAGAATAAAGCTAAATACAAAATTTCCAGATTTTTTCCAGATTTCCCCCCTTTTCCGATTAAAGAACTGTAATTCGTCCATTAATGTCACATGACATATCTCATGATCTCTCATTTCCCTCACACAAAATAACGCGTAATCGGAACTGAGTACTTCTCACATTATTACCAAAGTCCTAGGTAGTAACCTTTATTGCCTCCAAAATGTCGCCAAACTACCAGTTACCATATTCCAAAGATCAGCCCCTTTTTTTTTTACTTTTATTTTATATAACTTGTTTATGTGCATTTGATATTTTTCAAAATAAAATATTTATAGAGTCCCTATTGTTAATTTCACTATGGTACTAAATATAATACCTCCACATAGAAGAAACAATCATTTTATAAGCATAAATCTGTACAATCAATAATTTAGCTCTGTAGGTGACTCTTTTGCTTAGCATACATCTCAAACTAAAACATTCTACATAAAAACATAGTTGATTTTACACCCACTTACTGAATACTTACTTATCTAACGCCATAACGCCAACCTGATGAATGATTATTTTTTGCTTTCATCACCATATGAATATCATTACACAGCACCTTGAAAAATGACTCATGTAATGATGTTTAAACAATTTTTTTAAAAAAATATTAACTGAATACCAAAGATCATAGTAGCATTTTATGTTGATTTTATGTTTTTGGCAATGATTACAGACTTTATCTAACTGTGGTGCAAAGCGTTGAAAGTGTTTACAAGCTAAAATTCAACACAAAAGTGTTGAGATTTTGTAAATGATATTGATAGGCGATAAGATTGCATTTAGTGATGTCTGACTTGACAATAGCTGATTACTTATTGATTTAAGCCCAGGGCCAGCGATGGAGCTAGTGCGGCCACACCGGGCAGCTGAATTTAGGAGAGGCAAAATTTTTAGAATTTAGAGAAGCCCCAAACACAAAATTAAGGGACAGCCAAATTTTTAGAATATAATGAAGGCACTAGGAACAATATTTAGGGGTAGCAATTTTTTTTTCTTTAAATTAGAAAGGTGCTTAGCAGCAGAATTTAGGATCTACAGAGACTGCATCAAGCCACAAAATGTCCAGCACCCTCAGTGAATAAGTATATGTGGAAATTTATTTATTCTGGACTCGGATAAGCCTTAACATGCAAAAGAAATTGACAGGAAGTATAACTAATATAGTTCAGGCTTATTGTCAGCATGCAATAGAACATGTCTTTAATAGCTAATCTCGTAATACATCATCAATAATGTAGCTGCGGATGCTATGATTTATGATGATAGCCATGAATTTAAAGTTTTTCAGATTTTTTAAACAAAAAAGTAAATTTTTCCAATTAATGGAATTTGTGAAGAAATATGAAACCATAGTAATAAATGAAGATGATATTTAACACAAGTTTTTCTTTGTGCTGAAAAGGCCCCACTAATCAATCAACTAACAGACGAAATCTGTAGCATGGCTCTAAACCCAGAAAATATCACTACCAACAGTGAAGAAAGTGAGAGGTTGCCGAAAATAAAAAATTTTAATTGACAATTTAGAGGGAATTTCAACACAGCAATTACATAACTTGAAAAATGGAAGTTTAAACAAGATATGTCTGCATTTAGAATTAAAGAGAAAGTATTATTACAGAAAATGAAGTATTATCTCAGAAAACAAATTGCATTCAAAGTAACATTTAATAAAGCAAACAAATGCTGATTTTTTGTTTGATGATGAGTACTGTATTTGACGGCATACAAGACGCACAATTATTTAGAAGGCCACACACAAGGAAAAAAAGTTTGTCTAGATCTTTATCCGGGATAAAAATAGCATTTGGTATTGAAAGTTCACCTGTGTCCTTCACGTATAAGACGCAGGTAACTTTTTGGAGACCAAATTTAGAAAAAAAGTGTGTCTTATATGCCGTCAAATACGGTATATTTTCATTCTCTTAAGGTCATAAAAATGCTTCAGAATTTCATAAATCACAACTTCATATTTTTAATTTTATAATTATATATTTTACTAGATTTAAACTGATGACTAATATCCAAAAAAAAGCCAAAATTGCTCGACAAATATGGATCTCGGACTTTGTACTGTAGCAATAAAAAGGCAGGACCAGTTTAAATAACTAAAATAGGCTTTGACTGCTTTAACTACCAAACAGCCTGTAACAGTACGCAATTAGAGTAAACAAATATTATTCAATAGTTTATCACATTATAATTAAGACTGGCAGGATAATTATCCTACATTAAAATAAATTATTAGAAATACCAACATTGATAAAAATTAAAACCTGCAATATGAAAAATCAAAGCATTTATTATTCAATTACAGAGTGAACCAATTTATTTTACCAGGAGACGAAACTTTTCCTAAAGTTAATTAAATTTGACGACTTAAATGCAACAATCGTAATAAAAAATTGAAGATTTGTAGAAATACAAATAATCAATGTCCGTAACACTATATAGTAATATCAAAACACTGTATACTAATTACAACATAAATGTGTACTTAACCAAAATAAATTTTGCAAAATCTGACATCCGAAGCCTAACTTTTCGTGGATGAAAATAATCAGAATTCAGTTGCTATTACTTTCAAGGCTTAAGGAAAATTTGAGTCATTACGTTACACATACAATATATTTTCCACAACATTTCCTTAAGACGTCAGGAAAAGGTCTACACCACTACAATCGGATTATATATTCGCAAATATAAAAATGTAACAGAATTTAAAAAACAAAATTATAAATTAACGTACACGGTACAACTGCAATGCCTCTGACGCTTTAAATCTACAGTGTTCAATTTCGATTTGCGCTTGAGAGATTATGTTTACAGAAGGAGTAATCGCACATTTCTCTTAAAAAACAGAACACTGACACCAGGAATTTTCTTGCAAATCATTCATTTTTTTCAATGAAATCAGTATAAACACAATATCTCTCAAATTAAATGTTCAGCTGATTCCCATGCTACATATAACATATCAAATTTAATTATAACAACGTACAAAATGCCGAAAGTATGATAATGCATTAGGTCCTCTTTAGCTTATAATGTCACTTTCAGTAAGATTAATACGTACCACAAGAAAGCGGCTAAGTTACAATTAGAAGAAAACAAATTAATTTTCACTTCAAATTATGAAAAATGGGTCTTTTTAATTTACGAAATAAAAATATTAAAATTCTGATTAAATTTCGCCAACATCTTTACGCCACGTAAAGAAAAGTCTCTGCGCACACTCTACTAATGCCCATCCCATTTACCTAATTAATTGTTTTAAAGATCAAACTTATAGCGATACCTTTAACACAACTTCTAAGATATACCACTAGTGTCGCTACAGAGATCCATTCCATCTGATATCATAAAACTCAAAAAAAAAAAAAAAAAAAAAAAATAATAATTATTAAGAATATTTATACAGCAATTTCTCAAATTTTTTATTATATCTATTAAAATTAATATTTTAGAAGTTTGCAAAAGTTAGTTTTTTTGTTCAGATTGAAGACATTGTACTTAAAGTCAGATACCTAAGTCAAGTAATTTTTAATTATGTAATTAACATTTCGCTAGACACATTTAATTAAGGCCCATCAGCGGCCACGTTTACTACATTTTTCTTATGAGTTCTTATCAAGGGAGGAAAAAGGTTGTGAAACCGTATGAAACTCGTGAGTTTCTAAACTTGATGTCCACTTCCACTTTAAAGTATTTTAATGATGCTCTGATAAAAAAAAAAAAAAAAAAAAATGGCAGTCCATGACGGTATTACTCCAATTGACTCTACTGTTTTATTACCGTTTTACATCGTTTTTATAAAAAATACAATTTACAGCCTCTTTTTTTTTTTTTTTTTTTTTTTTTTTTTAAGATTTAAAAATTGTTCTTAAAAATTAGTCAAACGTTTGATCATTACTCGCAATCAAGTTTATGTTAAAGGCCTCTTTTCACGATTCATTTTCTTGGTCTATTAACTTGAATGAATAATAATATGAGTCCAATTTTTACTTCGTTTACTGCAATAAATGGTCGAAGTAGTTCTGATGTGTTGATTCTGATGTGTCCTAAGGAAGGTTTCAATACGAGGCTCATAAGCTTAATGCCTTTACAATGGTGTATGATGGCCCAGATGGTCTCCAAACAAGATTTTCATCATATCACTGTGTTTTTTTCGGGGGAAGGGGGGTGCCAAAAAGGTATTTTGCCCCGTGCGCTAGTTATGCTCTCTACTCCGCTGTGGCTTTACTCCAACATCATCAAAGATTAATTTTTATCACCAAAAAGGAGGTCCCGTAAAAAAGTAAATTTAGGGTAGAATTGTTAAAAATAAACAAATGGTAAACTGCCTTCCACAATGAAAAAAGTTAAAAACACTAAAGGACTTGGACATTTTGATATCGAAAAACACTAATGTAGCAGGAAAATACCTCTACAACTTTGCTAACACAGCCAATCTTTATGTTGCAGCTCCACCTTAACCAACACACTATGGCCCTAACTTAACTACCCCCATTGATTTTTTGTGTTAAAAAATATCCGAGAACCATTTCACATTGAATCATTAGATGAATTATCCTCGGATCACAATCCAGTCTCCATCGAACTGGACGTTAGCTGCCATGGTACGGCAGACAAAAAAGCCGTTATTACAAATTTGTCTAATTATACCAAAGCTGTAAACAACACTCACTACAAAGCCAAAACAATACACACTAGCGATGAGTTAGACGTTTAAGTTACAAAATTTACTAATGACTTGACCTCTGCATATCAAAATAATACTAGGCATATTCCTGTTAAAAATTTTGTTCAAAATCAAGCCCTCAAAGATCTGATCAACAGACGAAATCATCCCAGAAAGCAACGGCAGAAATCAAGGCACCCGTATGATAGAAGAATGCTTAATGCTTTACACTAAGATGTCAAGGATCAAACTCGAAAACACTCACAAAAACGCTGGACTAACTACCTCGAAGGACTATCTACAGATGATAACTCTATTTGGAAAGCTACCTCGAGGACAAAAAGATGCTACACAAATATTCCGCCCCTTAAAGGCCAAAATGGGATTGCATACACAGAAACTGACAAAGCTCAGTCTCTCGCAGATCACTATGCTACTCAGTTTATCATTAACAACATTCCTGAGTTACACACAGCAAATATTGTCGATGACACCATCACGCAATTTCTCTCAAAACCATGCACAAACAACAGCATCGTAATCAACCCATTAGATGTTCTTAGCTATGGCGAAAAAAATTAAGAAAAGTCCTGGGCATGATAACATCACAGACCTTATGATTTCAAAAATGGGCTTATTCATTATCTGCAGACTCACCCATATTATTCAGCTAATTTTTGATCTGAGATCTTTTCCTGTGCAATGGAAAACTGCGATAATTCAGTACCTCCTACATACAAAGCCCCGGCACGGCTGACACTATGTCACTAAAGTCGTCCTTATCTACAGACAGCATGGTTGCCACATGAAGCCACTTATCGCTGTTATTCCCTTAAGACGACAGAAAATGAAACGTAGTCCCCCCTTGCAGAAGGCTTATATCATTTGGTTTTAAATAAATAAATAAATATGTATATCCGATTTGTCCTTCATCGACTGCATTTCCTAATTTCAAATACGTATCTTAACTTTTCTTAAATAATTTCACACTTAAAATAATAGAACAGAAATTGATTTAACATACTTCAGATGGCGGTAATAAAATACATGTTTAAGATCTGGCTGTTGCTGGTTTGTTTTTTGAATATATATTTTACTAAATATCCTCTTCCTTAATAAAAAGGCAACAATAATGCATAATGACAAGTTAACAGTTGATTAAAACTAAAAATCCCTAATCCTAAATTTATTAATCATGTTTTATTTTTGCAATATCAGTTTTTAACAACATTTGCTATTTACACATATTTGTTTAGTAATTTTCCGATTTTGATCTTGTTCACTTCACTGTAGGATTGAATTTTGTAACATATAATAAGCCTGGAGTATGATATGTTCAAAAATAGTATTTGAATACTATTTTTGAACATATATTGGTATTTATTCAGTGTTAATTTTCAATATAGGCACAAAAAGTTCCATACATTTAAGCTTTTTCAATTAGATTCCTATTTTTGAAGAATATGTAATTGCATCTTTCTCAATAACAAAAAAGGAAACTTGCAAAAATTCAACAAACTTTACATTTGTTTGGAATTCAAAATTCTCAAGTTTCATTCTTACATCCCTTTTGTTTAATATGTACATATATAATTTTCTTGTAACTAGTAAATTTTTGTTCCTAAAAATCATTTAATTGTAACTTATCTAAGAATTTTTTAGCAAATGATAAATATGAAGTTGTATAATTGATATGCACTTACTGGAATATTTTTATCAGGATAATCAGCAGAAACTTTTAAAACATCTAAATAGATCAAATGCCCTGAATTTTTAGAATTGTAAGGAATAAGGAGTTTAGTGTTAAGGTAAGATTTAAAATTTTCAGAATAATTTCAGATCTTTATTAAGAAAGTACCACAACTAGGCTGCAAAACGAATTTAAAAAAAGATTTATTTTTTACCTGAAATTTTTCTACCAGTACAATTATAACTAAAAATAATAGGAAATGACACCATGTATTATAGTGAGAAAAAGGAGAGTAAATGTTTATTTAGGCAACTTCATGCTACTTACTTTTTATTACAGTAAATCCCTTTGAGAAAAAATAACTTAGTACAAATGTATGAGGCCTTACAGCTGGGAAGAAATGAAAGTACTTTTTTATTCTAGTTTATTTTTTATAGAGTTATCAGATGCATTTTACCCTGTATACGTACAACTATATTTCTAGAAATTTTATTTCTTTGACAGAATTAAACATACAATAAAAGGAAAATAATATATTAGTGAATATCTATAAAAATTAGTCATCTGGAATTGTATTTGACTACAAATTGAACATACTTCCTCCTTACAGTTTAAAATTAATGTAACAAACACGTTTGTTTCAATTAAAATAAGATTAGAAAATTTCAAGATATTGATTTTAAAATATAAACGAAAGTAATATTAATTGAGAAAGTATTTTATCTTCAAAAATGAATATATCTTTAGTTTATGATGAAAAAGCTTAGTATATTATATAACAGACCTTAAAGCTTTAGCACTTTTGTATGATAATTGCAAATATTTCCCTTTTTTTGTGTGTGTGTATGCGTGCATGCATTTTGGAATAGGTGGCAAAGACTCAAGACAAATAGAAAAAGCACTATTTTATTCAACATATTATACACATTCTGCAGAAAATATTCATTTAAAAAAATGAATTACAAGTCTGAAAATATTAAGAAAAAATAGGTTACTTTCACTTTCTTATTTTGTACCTTAAACGCATAACATATTTCATTTTTGCTACATACATAAACAATTTTTTTAATGTTTCCAATTTCCAATGCTTAGTTAAATTATTGCTTAAAAGATTATCATTTAACTTTTTGCAGTAATTATTTAGAAAAATATTTGTTGACGATTGTATGATATTTTTCAAAATAATCTGAGGGTTATGAAGTTTTGCACAGTCATTCAGTTCCAAAAAAATTTTTTCATGAAATAAATTTAAAGTAATTTTACACACTGTATCTCGTGGATTAGCCGAAAATAAAAATTTTTGCTCATATTCGTCTGAAATTAGTTTCCTCACAACAATAAAATTATATATAACAGCATGTAAAATATCAGAATGAGGATACATTAATCCTCTATCAAAAAACTTAATCAATGAGTGAATATTTTCATCATTTTCCAAAGCTAACTCTTTATCAATAGTAATACTGGATTTACATACATCACATTTTTAACTTTTTAGGATACTGTAACAGCAATATCCAGCTATATATGTTAAAATAGGTATATCCAATTTTATGTCGTCTATGTCACTATCATCAACTGTTATATCATCAATGAACGTTTGAACATCAGTGTCATTAAAAGCTTGTTCTTCGGCATCTTTAAAATCTGATATATGAAGAGGAATTTTTCCAAATTTTGAAGAATTTATTAAGGTTGGTAAAGTACTCTGAAGTCTTAATTTATCCTCTATTTCATAAACCTGTCTGATTGAAATATTATGGTGAGCTCCAGCCAGTTTCTTATACTTACCAAATCTAGCCTCTAACATATCCGTTTGTATTTTGCCAAGTAAAAGGTATTCAAAACCCAGTTCATTTATACAATAACTTCACATCTCAATTAAAGCATATGTTGTGTGAGATACTGCAAAGTGAGTTTCTTTGGTCAGGGAACCAGATGCTAAATTCAAATTTTTCCAACTATCTAACCAATTCAAAAATTTGTTCATAAAAATATTTTTTTCATCATTGTCTGCCACAGTAAAAGGCATTTCAAATATATTATTTTTATGAACCCCTTTAAAAATAGATTTTACATTTACAATTGACCACCAGGTGTTTATTATTTTAATAAATTTTCCAGTTTCTTGAAAGTGTATTATTTCTTTCTGCTGACCAAAGGAAAACAATGATTCAACAACATTATCATTAAAAATCTGCAATGCAAGCTTTACACTTTGTTTTTCTAAGTTAGTTGGATAGAGAGCTTTTATTGTCAGACCATAAGCATACTTTAATAATTTACCAGTTTCAAATTCATGTAATTTTTTAATACAAGAAAAAGATGCAGTTTCAATATGTGAAGCATCATCAAAACTTGGAAAAAACATAGTCTGATTATTATTTTTTTGATTTACCCAGTTATTTCTAATACAATTTAAAATATGCACTGTATCAATAATAAAAACAATGGTCTAGATTTGTGAACAGGATTTGGATAAACGATACTAACTTTAGGTGGTTATGAAAACAGAGACATAGCCTTTTTATTATTTGAATTATTGTCGGTGACAACAGCAATAATTTTAAACCCAATATTTTCTACAATTTTTTTAATACAAGTGTGCAAGTTATCTGCACAAAGTGTTTCCACTGGCAAAATATGTACAACATCCTTATAAACAGATAACAGGCTACGAATCACGAAAACACATGCACTAGATGCAGCATTTTTACAATTATATGCCATTCCACACAAATTACCACCTTTATAATCAAATGCTTGATTTAGGTGGATTTCATAAATCATTAAAATAACAGGCAGTTCTTTTTCTGATAATTCTCGAAATTTAAATTTTATGTAACTTCGGAATTTTTGGTTGAATTGTTCATTTATTGGATGTTTATTAAAATCTGAAAAAATTTTCTGTATGGTCCGTGGATGTGGCATAATAATATTTTCCGAATTTCGAATAAAATTATATGCGTGTGGTGAAATCGTGTTAAGTAAAGAAGAAAATATTAAAAAATCTGCGGAATACCTATATTGTTGTTTTTCAGAGTTAAAGTTTGATATTTGCTCAAGGAGAAAATTTATTCATTGCTCTTATGTGGAATTCTCTCTTTTAAGGTCGTCATCAATTCACTTACAATTTGTAAGTAATGTTGAATATTGTCTTCAGATGAAGCATTAGAGACAAATAAGTCTACGCTCTCTAAAATACTTAAAAGATCTTTAAGGTTTTTGATTTTTGATGGGATTAGGTCTTGCTTCAATGATTTAATTGGTACTTTTCCAATGACTACAGATATATTCAAATTACAATTAATAATTAGCGATTTTAGAATTCTTGGATTATATTAAGAATCATGGTATGAATGGGCCTGTGTATAACTATCCAGTTATTTGGTAACATCACAGTATCAAGACAAATTTTTAGTTCATCTAAGTTATAAAGCATGTGTTTTCTTTCATACTCTTCCTTTTCAGCTAAGCTACAGGCTACTGCTTTTTCAAGTGCATCTCTTTCTCTTTTAAGTCTTTTAAGCTCTGGTGATTCCCTTGATGAAACACTGGAGCTAAGATGACTCGGACCATCAGGAAACAGACTTGGAATTGCTCCATTTTTTAAACGAGGATATGAAAGTGGTACAATTACCTTCTTTCCAGTTTTTTCATCAAAGAATTCAGTTTGTCTCAGAACATCATGTTGTTTGAAGTGAAGTTCACACACCTTTCAATACAAAAAAGAATAAATAAATAAACACGCATTAAAGTTAAAAAAAATTTTAAAATGGTAAGCATTTTGCCATCCTTTTAAACACACGCATAGACCTTATAAGTCTAATCTAATCTAAGCGTATAATGTGTATGCTAAAGATTACCAACCAAAAAAAAAAAAAAAAGAAATCTGGAAGAATACAAATTTGAACAGCCACCCAAAAGGGTTTTATTTTATTTAATCATGGCAAAACACTGAAGGGCTATCCGCCTAAGAGAAGGGATGCCTTCGTGTAGGACACTTTAAAGGAATTTGGCTTGTATACATTTGGGAAAAACCCCGAACTGAATGATCAGTGTTCAACAACTTTGCCGTTCAGCTGCTGGTGGATCCAAGCAAGAGTTTATCAGGGTTTTTTACACTCTCGCTGACCTCGCAGTCTACCAGTCTGCTCTTGCACTCACTTCTACTAACATTTATTTTCTTTTTTTATCATTATTATTAAGCATGGTTTTTTTTGCATTTGCACCACATACCACAACAACACAACCACAAATTTTTTAAAAGCTTAACAGCAGGATATGTTTAGAATTCCCGATGTAGTGTTAAATGTTAGCATACATTTTTCTATTTTTTCACCCTTTTCTTATTTATCATATCAATGTTAAATTTTCTTTTCCTGTTTTTATTATAAACTTTATTAAATACCACGTTCTTTGCATTTAGGCCATATAAAATTCAATTCAATAGCAAAATCAGAAAATATTCGATACTAAAAGATAAAAATCTTACGTTCCCAAATGGCAATAATCTCGTGTGTTGGAGATGAAAATATTTTATTTCAAACAGTGTTGCTACATGTAGATTCTTCGTTATTTAATTTCTTTAAAAATAATACAAAGCGATAATATTTGGTGGCAATAATTTGAAAAGGGATACAGCTATTTAATCCACTTTAAACGGCAAAATCCCAAAACAAAATTAAAAACCCTTTTGAGCTAAAAAGAGCCATGCATGCTTTAGAAAAAGTTTTGAAAGTGTAAACAATTAGCACATGTTTTTTGTTTGTAATATGCCAAATGCACAGATCAAGTAACATATAATTGATACATCCTAAATATTTTTCTCTTCAGTTATTTGAAGACAACACTTGGTTATTGAAGTACAATAAAAAAGTTGATAATACAGTTATGTAAAGAATATGATTAATCATCAATTTGATAGATAAAGCAATCCGCATTTACTCCTGCCATTCGGATATAAATTTATTGGCTCTTTTACTGAACATTTTGAGAACTGATATGTTCACAACCAGAAGTACAAATTTACTTGTATTCATATGTATGTTTATACTTAAGAACATAAAACAAAAATCATTAAAGAAAACATTGCTCCTTTTTACTTCCTTGTACGAAGTAAAAAGGAAGTATTGTAATCGCGAAAAGCTTCAGGCAGCATATTTCAACGAAAATATCCACTTTGACCGCTTTCGAATGCAATTTAACCATGTTTTTGCGTAATATCTATACGTAAGGACAGAATAAAAGACTCTTATCCTCCAAAAAAACTAGAAAACTGCATTAAAATGAATTCTGAAGAGAATTTTTCGTGGCGTCTGTACGAACGTATGTACCTACGTGCGTACGTATCTCGCATAACTCAAAAACGAGTAGCCTCAGAACGTTGAAATTTTGTATATAAGACTACTATAACATGTAGATGTGCACCTCGTATTTTGGTTTCAATCAGCTGCGCCAAACGTATATAAATATATTTATAAATATATCCACTCTGTTACCCGGCTCACTGATCTCAGGTTCTTTACTCTTATATGTTTTTAAATTGTACATTTTTTCCTTTAAAAATGATTGAATTATGTTGTTTTTATCTTCCGGTTAAAGTTTTTATGCCTTTCGTAATTCTGGAAGCAATATTTGTACAATTATCAACAATTTAAAAGCTGTTTAAGTGCGGTTAAGTTTTAAATAACATGGCGGATATATTTGTTTGCATTTGAAACAGCAGAATTGTAGATTTGTTGCCAATCTAGAGACACTAAGCTTCGCAACACAAAAATAACGCCTTCATTTATTATTGCGAATTAAATCATGCTTAATCCTTTCTGGAATTTTTTCGAGGAAATAAGTCTTTAAGATTTACTTCGTAATTTTTAATACAGATAGTTTGAGTTTTTATGTATTTTTGCCTTGTCGCGAAGGGAAAACTGATTTAATTGAATGAGAAATACTCAATCGTCTGCGAAAAACTGTTTCTTTTTCGTATTGTTTTCTTAATTTCTTTTATACATCGTTCTGGCTTTGTTATAGTATTTGAATAGAACATACGGCAACGATTAGATAATTCTTTAAATGATATAAATTTTGTGCATTCTGAGTTATAATATTGTTACGAATTTGGTATTTAAAAAGCTAATGTTAGTTCAATTAGAAATTAAATGGTTTTATTTCTCGCGCAGTGCAGCGCGTGACGAATATTAAAAGAAAGCTAAGCCGGAAAATTGAAAATACAAGAGCGCGTGCATTAAATAAATAAATATCTCTTTTTGATTTCGAGAAAGTACTGGAAAATTCTAGCGCGTGATTTTAAAATCTTATAAAAGGAGGAAAACATCTCAGTTTGTAGCAGTTGCTTAGTTTGTTGTTGTTTAGAAAACTACTGTTGTTGATTGTAGCGAATTCGCGGATTAGCGTTCTTTAGCTGTTTTGAATTACGTTCTATTGACATTTGAGTAGTTAAAAGAAAACTACTGTGAGATATTGTAATACTGCATGATAATTTGAGAAAATTTAAGCATTTTTGTTGTGATAATAATAAATTTTTGTTCATTTTTCATCGGACTTGTACATTCATTTCATAACGAACCCGTACGCACGCAACAATTTTTGGTGTCAGGAGTGGGGTTTGAATGCCAATAACAAGAGCGATGGAAGAACAATTGAGACAGCTCATTAGTGCTTTTGCTGCATTCCAAGAAAAGATGGAAGCTGGCCAAGCATCATTTAAGGAAGAAATGAAATTGGGCCAGGAATCCTTTAAGGAAGAAATGAAATTGGGCCAGGAATCCGTTAAGGACGAAATGAAAGCCGTTCAAGCTGGTCAAGAAGAAATGAAAAGAGAAATTACTTGCATAATAGAAAATAAATTTGAAGCTATGGAAGGCAGAATTGACGCAGTTGAAAATAAAGTTGGACATATTGAAGAAAGAGTTTCATCGGTGAAAGAAGAAATAGAAGAAAGAGTTTCTTCTGTAAAAGAACAAATTGATGAGAGAGTTTCTGCAGTTGCCAAAGAAATGGATACTTTAAAGAAATTCGTAGCGTCGGCAGGGAGCAGGAGTGATGATTTTAAATTCTTACCAATGCCTGCTCGTCCACCTCTGAAGCTATCCACATATGATGGGAAGACCTCCTGGCAGGTGTATAAGACACAATTTTCTATCGTGGCGGATGCGAATGGATGGGATTCCCAAGCTAAGGCCTGTCATCTCGCCGCTTCTCTAAGAGCCGACGCAGCGGATATCCTTCAGACTCTTCCCGAAAACAAAAGGTTAGATTTCGAAGCTCTGTCCGGCGCCTTGGAGTTGAGCTTTGGGGAAAAGTGTTTAAAAGACTACAGCAGGCTCCAATTAAAATCTCGTGAACAGAAGCCTACCGAAACACTTCAGGAGCTCGCCGCGGATGTTGAAAGGCTGTCCCATCTCGCCTTTTCGGAATGCCCGACAGAAACAAGGGAAATCCTGTCCTTGCAATACTTTATCGACGGCATCCGAGATACTGAAATACAGAAAGCTCTACGAATGGCGGATGTAAAAGATTTAAAAAGTGCTCTAGTGTACGCCATGAAATTTGAGGCAGCCCAGCAAGCCACTCGTCGAGACCGCCACCCAGTCAGAGCTGCTCAAGTCCAGGAGCCAGGGGATCAAGTCACCGCTCGACTTGACGATTTAACTAGACAACTGAACGCCTTGAGACGGAATATTGGTGAGAAGAAACCGACCGTTAAGTGCTGGAACTGCGGTGCTGAAGGACACATACGACGAAACTGCAAAACACCCCAGGGTACTGATGTTAAGACCGCTTCTAACAAGCAGCAGGGAAACTAATTAGTGGCCATCTCGCGGGGCGGAGGTAGCCAGATAATGAAAAGCCCCCGTTTAAAGCGCTTCAGATTTCTGCAGTGAGAGGCGGCAGTAATGGACTTTTCATAATAGGACATATTAATGGAGTTCCGTGCAATATGACTATAGATACAGGAGCCAACGTCACCATCATCCGAAAAGATTTGGCTCAACAACTAGGAAACAAACTTATCTGGACGCCGCCCTGCGTTACCCTCCAGACTGTGTCCGGTGAGAAGATCGACATCGACGGAAAAGTAAATGTTAACATCACGTTTGGAAGTGCCGCTTACCATCACACGGCATATGTAGCAGAGATCACTGATTCTTGCATACTCGGATTGGACTTTCTAAGGAAATACAATTTTTCCTTGGATTTTAAAAATAACGAATTGCATTCTACATCTGAGGACATAGCGTTATTTCTCGTTAATGATGAAGAAGTTAAATCTGTCCATAAAATCATAGCACAAGACTATATTACAATACCGGCAAGAACAGAAATTTTACTTCCTGGATCCATAGCCGAAAATAGAAATTTCCGCTACGGCATCATAGAATATCCCAATAACTGTAATATCCCAAAAGGAGTATTAGTAGCCTCAACACTCGTCGACCTATCCAGAACGGTTATCCCGGTGAGAGTCGCCAATGTAACTGAAAAGTCGAGAGTTATTAAGAAAGGTGAAGTGGTTGCAACATGTACTCCAGTAACCAGCGTTGAAAAAAAAGAGTAACATCCCAGAATCCGTGTCCTCAGAGAGCATTACATCGGAGTTATTGCAGAATGCACAATTAAACGATAAAGAGAAAAATGCTGCCGATCGCGTCATTAAAGATCTTCAAGTTGTTTTCTCCCGCTCGTCTTCTGACGTGGGTCGAACTAGTTTGACACAACATAGAATAGATACTGGCGATCATCCCCCGATCAAGCAACATCCAAGACGTCTACCGTTTGCTAAACAGGAAGAGGTGCGAACACTGTTAAAAGATATGGAAGAAGGCGATGTCATCGAGCCTTCAGCGAGTCCATGGGCATCTCCCATCGTTCTCGTCAGAAAGAAAGACGGCTCAACAAGATTTTGCGTTGACTATCGCCGGTTGAATGAGGTTACGAAGAAAGACAGTTACCCTCTTCCTAGAATTGATGACATTCTAGACACTCTTTCTGGAAGCAAGTGGTTCTCAACACTTGATTTAAAGAGTGGGTATTGGCAGGTAGAAATCCATCCTGATGACCGAGAAAAGACGGCATTTACTACGGGACAAGGACTTTGGCAGTTCAAAGTGATGCCGTTTGGACTGTGTAATGCGCCGGCAACATTCGAACGTCTTATGGAGACTGTTTTGAAAGGCCTTTCTTACGAAGCCTGTCTGATATACCTGGACGATATCATCATCGTCGGAAAGAGTTTTGAAGAGCATCTAGAAAATCTTAGAAAGGTGCTTCAGAAACTGAAAGAGGCCAATCTGAAGCTGACTCCCGCTAAATGCAAATTGTTTCGAAAGGAAGTGACTTACCTGGGACATGTCATCTCTGCAGAAGGTGTGCGCACGGATCCTGAAAAGGTATCAGCGGTTAAATCCTGGACGCGTCCCGAAAATGTCCATCAGCTGAGAAGCTTCCTAGGGCTTTGCACCTACTATAGGAGATTCGTGAAGAACTTTTCTTCCATCGCAAGACCACTTCACAAGCTGACAGAGAGCAAGCAAAGATTCTTGTGGACAAAGGAATGCGAGGATGCATTTAACAACTTAAAGGAAGCTTTAACATCTGCTCCAATCCTGACGTATCCTCAGCTCGACAGACCATTTATTCTCGACACCGACGCGAGCAATGAAAGTGTCGGTGCTGTTTTGTCCCAAGAAATAGACGGCCAAGAACGTGTAGTAGCTTACTGGAGCAAGTGCCTGTCTAAACCGGAGAGGAATTACTGTGTCACAAGGAAAGAGTTGCTCGCCATAGTCAAAGCTGTAGAACATTTCCATCATTATCTATACGGGAGAAAATTCCTCCTCCGCACGGCCCATGCCTCATTGGCGTGGCTTTTAAATTTCAAAAATCCTGAGGGTCAAATAGCCAGGTGGATACAGGGACTCCAAGAATATGACATCACTATCCGTCATCGTAAGGGATCATCACACGGAAACGCCGACGCCCTGTCTAGAAGACCTTGCCAAGAAAACTGCCGATATTGTTCCAGGGTGGAAGCGAAATACGAACTGCTGACTCCGGTCGCAAGACAAATTACATCAACATCGGCTGCTCGAGACCCGTTTAGTGATGATGAAGTCAGGAAAGACCAGCTGGAAGACCGCGACATTAAACCCATACTTGATTTAATACAGTCATCAAACAGAAAACCTACATGGCAGGACATTTCTATCTGTAGTCCTACAACAAAACAATACTGGGCACTCTGGGATTCACTTCACATTCGAAACGGCGTCTTATACCGGAAATTCGAGTCGGATGATGGGAAGACGTTCCGATGGCAACTGATACTTCCGAGATCCCGGATTCCTGATGTCCTCAAAGAACTACATAACAGCCCTACAGGAGGTCACTTTGGAATTATGAAGACCTTACAGAGAGTTCGTGAGCGCTTTTACTGGAATAATGCAAAGAATGACGTGCAAAAGTGGTGCCGATCTTGCGATGCCTGTGCAGGTCGGAAAGGACCGAGGAAACGCAGCCGAGGCAGACTGCAACGTTACAACGTAGGTGCGCCTTTTGAACGTATCGCCTTTGACATCCTGGGACCTCTGCCACGAACTGCTGATGGCAACAAATACATACTCGTTGTCATTGATTACTTCACCAAGTGGCCTGAAGCTTATCCTATTCCTGATCAAGAGGCAGTCACAGTAGCTGAGGTAATGATACAGCACTGGATTTCCAGGTTCGGAGTGCCTCTTCAGTTACATTCCGATCAGGGAAGGAATTTTGCCTCGGCAGTAATCAAAGAACTATGCAAACTACTTGGCATTGACAAAACTCAAACGACGCCATTGCATCCCCAGTCGGACGGCATGGTAGAGAGGTTCAATCGAACCATCCTTAATAACCTCTCATTAGTGGTTTCCAGAAACCAACAGGACTGGGACAAGAAATTACCACTCTTTTTACTGGCTTACCGCAGTGCTGTCCACGAGACTACCGGCTATTCTCCATCACAGATGCTCTTCGGTCTTGACCTTCGTCTGCCTTGTGATCTATTGTTTGGCCGCCCTCCGGATGCTCCTTCATCGTCTGAGGAATATATTCAAGATCTCCAGGCCCGGTTTGAAGTGATGCACAATTTTGCACGAGAGCGAGTCAACTTGGCGACGGAGAAGATGAAGACCCGATACGACACAAGAGCTACTGAACATCAATTCCACGAAGGAGACAAGGTGTGGTTGTGGAATCCGACTCGACGGAAAGGACTTTGTCCGAAATTACAGTCACCTTGGGATGGGCCGTACACAGTCCTAAACAGGCTGAATGACGTCGTGGTTCGGATTCGTAAGTCTTCGAACTCTAAACCTAAAGTCGTTCATTGCGACAGGTTAGCTCATTACTATGGCCATAGTACATAATGTAAATAATTGTAAATAGTATAAGACCATGGTCCATTTTTGTTTTTAAATGTGTATTTGATTTGTATTTGATAGCATTTGATTTGTTTTATGTATTGCATTTATTGTTCATGTTGTTTATTATTGTAATGTAATGCTTATTAATGCATTTATGCCACAGTTGTAAGTTTTGCTTCCTGTCCAGGGATTGTACTGCCCGGGACGTGCAGTCCTTGGGAAGGGGGCAGTGTTACGAATTTGGTATTTAAAAAGCTAATGTTAGTTCAATTAGAAATTAAATGGTTTTATTTCTCGCGCAGTGCAGCGCGTGACGAATATTAAAAGAAAGCTAAGCCGGAAAATTGAAAATACAAGAGCGCGTGCATTAAATAAATAAATATCTCTTTTTGATTTCGAGAAAGTACTGGAAAATTCTAGCGCGTGATTTTAAAATCTTATAAAAGGAGGAAAACATCTCAGTTTGTAGCAGTTGCTTAGTTTGTTGTTGTTTAGAAAACTACTGTTGTTGATTGTAGCGAATTCGCGGATTAGCGTTCTTTAGCTGTTTTGAATTACGTTCTATTGACATTTGAGTAGTTAAAAGAAAACTACTGTGAGATATTGTAATACTGCATGATAATTTGAGAAAATTTAAGCATTTTTGTTGTGATAATAATAAATTTTTGTTCATTTTTCATCGGACTTGTGCATTCATTTCATAACGAACCCGTACGCACGCAACAATATGAACGAAATATAATACTGTTAAGTAAACCTAGCGCCAGAGTGTCGCTACGGTAAACAAAGTGAATTTTAAAGAATGCATTTATTCTATTGTGATTTATGCGCTGTCGGCGAAAGTAGGTTTAATTCAATCTAATAAGTTAAAAGAAATGCAGGAAAAAATGCGTATAATTTAATATTCCGTACAAGGAAGTCATGTGTATACACATCAGATTTTTTTATTATTATTATGAAGAGAAGTATAAGTGCTAAATTAATGAAATAAAAAAGAGAAAAAGAAGAATTTGTATATTTAAGACTTCAAATGTTTTAGGCTATTATGTGATTTTTGAGTGAAAATTTAACAATCATGTGTCATGTGTTTGATAATATATTGCTGTGGAATGCTCATTTTTAGATTGCTTATATTCCTCATGATTTTCTTTACTTTTTCAAATTTTTTAAATCTACATAATTTATTAATACAATAAAACATTTTTACATTCGTCTGCAACAACTACAAATAAATCAATCACCAGTAAATCCCTTTAGATAAAAACTTAATGCCAGAAACAAGTTATTCGTTTATTAGTACAAGAAACTCATATGTATTTGTGTATGGAACACTTTAATAAGCTAATCAGGATTTATGCTACCATGCACAAGCTTACAATATGTGGCAATTTTACTTAGCAGGTTATTTTAATACCCTGTAACCCACTCCAGAAATTGAAATAACTATGGTGAAACACTATTTAATTTATATGTTTGTTTTCTTTTACTTATAATTCTTAATTTTTTTAACGGTTTTTTCAATTTGTAAAATTTAGGACATTGCATCGTTAGCATTAATTTCCTGTTTACATGATCTATGAGCAAAATGCATTCTCAAATGCTCCTAGAATATAATAGGGTATTGCATACATTCAACTGTAAAAAGAAAAAATGTATAAAACGTATAATAGGACTTAATATAAATCAGAGCAATTAATAATATACCAAACAGTTAGATATTTCAATCTAAAACAACTTTAAATTAACGTCTTTAATATTGATACATTTTGTATGCTTATCTAATAAATCAAAATTATATGAACATTATAAGATAGGTGGATTTTATACTGAATACTTATTGAGAAAAGGATTCATTTTATAATCACTTTAAAATTCAACATAAGCTCTGTATTACATAAATGAAAATTCCTGCAAGATTTATGAATCACAAACCAATGTACATGTTAAAAAATCTCGATGGTCCCGGGGAAATATAAATTAATTAAAGAGTTCATTAATAATTCTCATTCATAAAGTGTATAAAAGGAATTTCAGCCTATTAAATAAATACATAACCATGCTTGTATGGAAAGCAGTGAAACGATAATATAAAAGTTCGTTTTATTTGCTTTGGTTGAATGCGACAGAATTTTAATATGTTATTTCCATTGCAGTCGGAATTTTTTGCTTAACATTTTCAAGTCACTTCTGTTTCAATAGCATTAATCTTTCAGGAATTTTCTAATTTAAAAATGGAATGCATGTTTACCTTTGAATGTTTGGTAGGCTGGAATCCATCTTGTCGTTTGCAGTTCCAAATCCATTTCTTTTTGAGCTCTTCTTCCGCAGGAAAACTAAATACGGCCGCCTTCGGACCATTCTTGTAGTTTCCTTTGCATGTTGCAACACAGCACTTGTGCGGCATAGTAAAAAAAGTAAAATAATTCGAAAATGTAAAATATTCAACTACAGCGTACTACACTTTAAAACAACAGTCGGTTCACTACACTACCAGAGCACGAGGCAAGTGTTGACAAAGTGGAGAGACGACTTTCGTGACGTCAGAGCGTTCAAGCAACCCTAGAGCTATCTAGCAACCCCTTGGCTTTGTATGTAGGAGGTACTGGATCATTGCGCCAATCCATAAGCCTGGAAAATCACCCAATAAGCCTGAGTCTTACCGACCTCTAAGTTTATTGCCTACATGCAGCAAAATTGTTGAATTCATCCTGTTAAACGAAATCAAATCAGTAGTGGAAAGCCAAGGACTTCTCATCCCACAGCAATATGGCTTCAGAAGCAGATAGTCTACAATCCACCAGTTCTTCAGAGTTCAATATCTGCAGGACTCAAAAAAGTCATACAGCCGCAAAATTCCTTGACATAGCTAAGTCATTTGATTGCGTCTGGCTCGATGGCCTCATTTACAAGCTAATCACTCTGGGTTTCCCAGAGTACATCATAATTTCTCTAATCCTATCTTTCAAATAGATTCTTCATCGTTCGTGTAAATAAAATCTATTCCACTAAACGCTAACTATGCGCAGGAACGCCGCAAGGGTCACTTCTCGAACTATATCTTTTCAATTTATACATGAACGATATTCCACACACACACACACGACACAATACTCGCTATGTACGCAGATGATACTGCGATCCTCTCTCAAAATGCATCTTTTAGCACAGCTATACAACAGTTACTAAACCACATCCATGCACTTCAAGCCTGTCTTCTTAAATGGAAGATCAAAATCAACGATAATACCATTGCAGTTGTATTCAGTAAAAAAGAAAAATAGATGAAAATTTGGTTATCTACGACACTACCATCTCCTGGGCCAAGGAAGTCAAATACCTTCGAACTTATCTTGATCAATGTCTCACATGGAAGCCCCACATAAAACACATAACTAATAAGTTGAGTCAGTAAAAAATACTTCACCCCCTAATCGCACGAAACAGCGTCTTAGCGCTAGATCACAAATTGCTCATTTACAATGCTATGCTTCGTCCTATCATAACATATGCTTGCCCAGTCTGCAGTTATGCTTGTAATTCCTCACTGATTAAACTGCAACAGCTCCAAAATGGCACTTTGAAACAAATTAATAATAATACATGGTACATTCGAAATGAAACAATTCATCATGAGACCAACACCCCATTTGTTACAGACTATGGTAAAAACGCAAAAAAAATTCTACAAAAATATTGCTAAAGTTAATAATCTCACCACCCAACATTACGGTACAATGTTCATGATCCAGGAAACAGAAGAAAGCCACAGGCACTGCTCAAAGATTATTATTAGAATTTTTATTAAATTATTACTTTAAAGCCCTTACGTGGCTCTATTTATGTATCATTACAGTAATCTCAAAAGCTAAGCACAGTTCATGTGCTGCCATCTAGAATCAAAATCTTAAGTCCCCTGGCACTTAAACACCAAAAGTAGCTAACGTGCTGCCATCTAGTTACAAAACCTGAAGCGCAATGGCTCTGATTAAATTAAATAACTCTTAACTCATTACTAAAAACCAAAGGTATTAACGTATTCTCATCATAGGAACTCCAGTGCATTAACTAAAGTTTCTATAACTTTCTCTTTATATATTTCTGCGTTTTCTTTTTCTGACACCAGTTGTTATGTTATTTTCTTCCTTCACGTTCGTACAGTCGGTCACAAAAGTATTCGAACACCGGTACCCTATCAGAAAATGACAAGATGGCGTTTTTTTCTCTCTTTCCTTCGTGTTATTCCGTCTTAGGTGTTTCTTATTTCCCCATCTTGGAAGAACGGACATGACCGCTCACACCGCCTCTCACTCTGTTTGAATGGGGACGCCATTTTGAGAAAACTGGACGACCCCATCTTGGAAGAACGGGACATGACCGCTCACCATGCCTCTCACTCTGTTTGAATGGGGACGCCATTTTTAGGGACTTTGGAAGTCTGCACCCGCTGTGTCTGAATTCGGAAAACCATTTTGGGAAAAACGGACTTTCTGATCTTGAAGAACTGGGAAATGAACGCTCTACACGATTTCTCTCTCTCTCTTTGAATTTAGAAGGTATTTAGGGACCTTTTAACCTTAGAGAAGGGAAATGAACACTCTATATACCCTCTCTCTTTTCTGAATTGGGTAGCCATTTTGGAGGATTCCCCCCCTTAACCTTGGAAAACTGGAAATGAACGCTCTACACGATTTCTCTCTCTCTTTGAAATGGGTCGCCATTTTGTCACTCCTTCCCCCCACCCAAACATGGGAAAAAACTGAAACGAACGCTCTACACAATGTCTCTTTTGAAATGGGTCATCATTTTGCGACTCCTTCTCGCCCAAACTTGGGAAAAAAACTGAAATGAACGCTCTACACAATCTCTCTTTTGAAAAGGGTATGTCATTTTAGAATCCTCCCCCGTTCTAACATTGGAGAATGGAAATGAACGCTCTACACCCTCTTTCTTTGAATTAGGTAACCATTTTGAGACTCTCCCATCTTGGAAAACTGAAAATGAACGCTCTACACCCTCTCTCTTTGAATTGGGTAGTCATTTTGGCATCCTCCCATCTTGGAAAAAAGGGAAATGAACGCTCTACATCTTGTCTCTCTCTGAATTGAGAAGCCACCAAGATTGGTATATATATATAATATTTTTTTTATTGTTATTATGACCCTCTTACAATCTGTTACAAAAAAAATTTTTTTACAACATTTCCGATGTGATTTCAAAATGCAATCCCATAACAGTTCAATTTCATCCGAAGATAATTGATCTAAATAATTTTTGACCCACCCATCCGTATACTTCTTCGGGATCCATCAAACTTTGTAAGTCCATATAGTCCTTCCATACGGGAAAGGCTGAATCCTCCCCAGATTGTCTTGAAACTCTTGGAGTCTCTTTGGGATGAGTGGGGGAATCCACGATGTCTGGACCCGGCTGAGATTTTATCTCCATGACCTCCGGACATGTTGGAAGTTCTGAACCCGGCTGAGATTCTATCTTCATGACCTTTGGATATGTTGGAACTTCTGGACCTGGCTGAAGTTTGACGACCTCCATGATCTCTGGACACGTTGGAGAAGAAGAAGATGTTGGAAGAGGTTCTGGGCACGTCTGAGAGGAGTCCGAAAGAGGCTGCTTGTCTGAAACCGTCTGACAAGAAGAAGAGGATTCCAGGTTCCTGAATGAATTTTCCCCGCCAGGCATGTTACCATAAGTCGACCGTTTTTTAATCGGTAATTTTTCTCTTCTTCTTCCTCCTCCTCTTCATCTTCAATGGTGATGACTTCAATTTCTTTCCGTTGACTCGTTCCGGGCCAGGACGGTTTCATCCATCTCCGCTTATCATCTAAAAAAGGGATGGGAGAAAGTGACCGTGGGTTCTTCTCCTCTTGAAACATCATCGGCGTTTGAAAAGGAATCTCCTTTTCTATTTGTTTCCAAAGCGTCCACGGGCATCGATCGACGAGAAAGAGGTTCTTCTGGATCGTGAGCATGAGGTAGCACGTTTTCGGATGGATGACGTCGGTTTGGAAAGGTCTTAGAACATCTTTCTTAAATTTCGTGCTGTCGGCGATGTTAAAACTTCTTTCCTTGAGATGGGGCGACGAGGATTCGTAATAGAAGAGGGGGGAAGCTGTGGCCTGAACAATATGCACTTCGTCCTCGGCCGTCGTTCTGACTCCAAACGTAAAATATCTTTTCGTGAGAAAAATATTCCTCCATCGAAAACTCATGCGTGGATCCGTATACCTTCAATCTGTTTGAATAGGCCGTCTCAAAGCTCGATCCACCCGGTTCCAAGAGATGGGAGATTCCTCTTTCGTTTGTTGAGATTCGAATAAATTCCTATACAGGTTCTGAACGAGCAGGTCGGAGAATTCGACATCCTGCTTGAAAGAGACGATGGCTCGATAAGTGGATAGATGTGGAATAAATTCCGCACAATGACATGCCAGAAAGATTTTCAGGTTTGTGATTTGCGTGAGCGACTTCAAATCCTCTACACCCGAAATCGGTTGAGTCGGAAAAACATCGAACAGCGACATGGCTCCTAATGGAATAATCTCGCTCAGTGCTCTCGCCTTTTTATATACACACAGAATCTCTATGACGTCATAGTTTCATTCATTTTTTTGTTTATATATATCTATCTTTTCCAAGAAAATCTTATCTCCCTGACCTATTTTTTTGAGTGGGTTGGAATGCGGAAGTGAAAGTCATCATGAACCAACCATGAACTTCCAATTTTTTTCAGTTACCCTTTCTATCCCAAGGACGTCCAGAGATATAGAGAGGAAGAAGAAGAAGGGGGAACTCTCTCTCTCTCTCTCTATATATATATAATAGAAAAAGAGAGCCAAACAGTCGTATTTTTTTAAGGGAGAAGTCGATCATCATGAGGAATCCCCAGCTCACCACACATATCCCTTTCAAATATAAAAATTTTGAACTTTCCTTTTATATCATCCAAGGTATCCTTTACTTGAAAACCTCCGATTTTTAAAAATGTGCGGGGTATCATATCGTGGGGAGCTACCACAAGATGCGGGACCAATTTCTGGCCAACGAAAAAGTTTCCTCGGCACGTGAAATTTCGACTTTGGATTCACAAATTTTGTCGATGAAAGGAACCAAATATCATTACACGTCTACCTTCCTAACCCTCCCGCAAATGAACCATATCATGAATCGTCTTGAGAAGAAAAAGGGGATTCTCGTTCATTTTAGCGTTTGGTTGCACAAATTTCTACACGAAACTCTCTCGATCGTGAGGACTGGGAAGAATCCATATTATATTCTCGAGGACAATCATCTGAACGAGACCACGACTTTAAAAAATTATCGAGCAAGAAAAGATAGAATGGTTGAAAAGCTACCCCATCTCTCTCACCGATGATGAGGATGAGGAGGCGGAGGAGCCTGTTGAGAAGAAGAAAAAGTCTATCCTCATCCATGAGGACGAGGAGACGAAGGAGTGTGTTCGGATCTCTCTCCTCCCTTTGTGAAAACCCCTCGAGGATGAAAAACCTCTTCAGTTATCAAGACCCCTCGAGAATGAGGAAGGACCTGTCCTCCCTTTGTCAAGACCTCACGAAGAGGAAAAATCTCTCGATTTGTCAAGACCCTCCGAGGGTAAGGGAACCGAAACTTTTCTCCCTTTGTCAAGACCCTTCGAGGAGGAGGGACCGCTCAATCTCTCAAAACAGGATTCTCCTATATCTCTTGAGGATCCGAGAGAAACCATTCCTACTGAAAAACAATGTAGGGACGGTCCTCAGAAAAGACCCTCTGATGAGACTAGGCTTCTCTTCCAAAACGGACTCTGCAACATGACATACTCTCCTTCTCAACAGGATCCTAGAGAATTTGCAGATAAATGCATTCAAACCAATCCCTTTATATTAACCCTGTTGTTTCGAGAACCTCTGCATTAGCTTCGGGAAAAAGTGATTCCACAATGTTTCTATGACAGTTTAGGAAAAAGGGAGGAGATGGGGAGTAAAAAACTTGTGAAAGTCAATGGGTATGTCTGGCTCAGAATAAAAAAAAAATAAATAGATCAGGAAGAGCTCATTCTTAAAAAAATGACGCTGTCTTGTCTTTTTTTTTTTTTTTTTAAGAATGAGCTCTTCCTGATCTATTTAAAAATTCCAAGTTTCGCTTCCAAACCATCTATGTTGAAGAGGTCATGTAATATTTTTTTAGGAGTTCTGTCAAAATTGAATTGTGCAGGATCTATTTTACGAATTTCTTCTCTGTGTCTTTAAATAATAATGATGCTTTTTTAGAGCGCAATGGAAAAAAACCTTTTGTGTGGTTAGGGCAATTCATGCGTTCAATCCCATTGTATTTGAAAATCTCTTGCGTTGATCCCGAAATACGACCCATGGATCTTTGCAACCATTTCTCTAAAAACCGCCGTTTCGTTTCTCCTCGCACCCAAATCACGGAAAAGGGTTAAGTGAAAATCGTTTACAGCCACGGAAAATAACTATACGGAATTTCTCTTTCGTACCACGACAAGCCGTGATAATAATCACTTGCCCACACAGCGGTTCATTTTTCTTTTTCGGTGAGCATTTTCCATGGAAACGGGGGTTTAAAACAAATACCCCTCGAGAAGTGTCGTCTAACGTGACGTAAGCCAATTCTTTCACAATAAAGGATCCTTGAGAATCGTAGAAACCTTCAAAGTCGAGCACGAATTCCATGTTGTCTTTTTCTTTCCAAGGTAACCTTTATTATTTATTTATTTATTAAGATGCGCACGATAATATATTAAAAAAATGTGACCTTTTCCCAGAATTCATACGACATGTCACGTGCTCCCTTGCCTATCTCTCTCTATAAAAGAGGAGGTCGCAGAGAGAGCGCTATCCTTTTTTCTTCAGGACACAGAGAGAGAGAGAGAATTTTCTTTTGTTCCATTGAATATTGAAAACCTGAGTGCCAAACCTCTCAAAGGTTCCTACATTGTTTTGGATATGGAGTCCTTTCTCTGCCATGATCAAAAGACTGGAGATATATGTTTCATCTTGAAAGAGCTGGGCTACATCACCTATGATTTAACTTTATGCGGATCCATGATTTTCCTCCCTCCTGTCCATTACGATGACTTACCGTACCGCAATCGAGCTGTCGTCAACCAGACCAAGCGGAACCGACACGGCCTGCGATGCAACGAGGGTCGTCTTTCCTACGAGCAACTTCATACGATCCTGAAAATGCTGACAGAAAATGTGGAGGCGATGTATGTTAATGGACACGATAAAGCCGAATTCTTCAACAAGCTGTGCCAGCTGCCCGTTTACGAGTTTTACGTCCCGGGAAAAACCGAGTGGCGGTACAAGACGAAATGCACTCGACACCAATTTTTTCCCAAGCAGCAGTTGATTCATTGTGCCGAGAACAAGGGGAAGAATTTTCGAACCCATTTGAAGGAGGGCAGTTACGTTCTCTGGAAACTACACTCTTACTCCCCAGAGAGCAAAACTGTCGAAAAATAAGAAGAAGAGGAGGAGGAGCCGGCGGTGGAGGAAGAAGAAGTGTACGAGGTCGAGGCTCCCCAGGAGAATCCCTGTGATGACGAGGAGGAGGAGGATGAACTTTCTACGAAATGTTTAAATTGGGACGCTTTAGAAACCCAAGAATATTGGTCTCAACCTCTATCCCATCTAGATGTGAAAGAGAATCCTCAAGAGTACTCTTTGAGGTTCTCTTCTCAAATTTATTCTTGGAGAGATCCCTGAATGTTCATTAATGGAAGAGTAAGGGCATTTTTTTAATTTTATATATATATGTAAATCTAGAAAAATAATAAAAAAAAAGAGTTCCTTTTTCGTGATGTGTTGATTTCTTTTTCAATAATTTCACCAAAGTCTATACGAGAAGAAGAAAAAAATCTTCCAAGTTACACAAAACACACATATATATATAGAGAGAAAAGATTTCACAATGATTCATGAATCCCAATCTCTCATACACTCTGTTCTCTAGAATCCCTTTTTCCCTAAACTAAGAGAGACGATGAGTACCGAGGAAACCTTAGCAGAACAAGTGGAAATGCTTTCAAAGACATTAGAGGAATTAAGACGGGACTGGTTGACAGTTCCGCCGGCTAAAGAGGAAACTGTCATCGATTTCAACAAATCGCTGTTCTTTCATCCCCTACCCCAAAGAACGAGACAAGTGGACTCTCCATGGAAGAGTTCCAATGAAAAACAGAATGCAACTCATTTGAGTAGTTCATTTCAACCCATGAATATTTCATAAGTATTATTTTTTCTCTAAAAGTGTAGGGAAATGGGATCAGTCTTTTTTTTTTCTCCCTTTCCATCGTCGGAGAAGAATGGAAAGCAATCTCTCTGAGCTCTTTCAGAAAAAAAAATTCTCTAACCTATTAACAAAACGGTCGACAACACAACATGTAGATTCCTAAAAAACATTTCTATCCCAAGTGACAGGATGTTTCCTTCTACAATGGCTTACACTTATCTAAAGCCAAACTGGCAATGTTTAAATAGATAAGGAAGAGTCCATTCTTGAAAAAAAAATGATGTCGTCTTGTCAATCGAAAATCGAGTCGGCTGGGAAAAAATTTCTGAGAGCTGGAAAAAAATTTTTCCTGGCTCAGATTTAAAAAAAAAAAACAAAAAACTTTTTCTTAATTTTTATAATGTGTTTAGACATTATAAAAATTAACTACCTTCTCCTGTTTCTCTTGGAATCATGCTTCATCCTTTCAAAAATAGACCATGACTCATTCTTTCTAAGAATAGGATTCCAAAAATGGGGTCATGATCTATTTTTAGAAAGAGGGAGACTACATTCCCAGAAAAAAGGAGCAAGATAGTTCATTAAGTTCTTGGAATTATATTCTTAGAAATTGGAATGATTCCAATGGGTCATGGAATGATTCCAAGAGTGGATCATAGTCTATTTTTAGAAAGAGAGAGACTTCATTCCCAGAGAAAAGAGGGGAACAGAGTTAATTAAGTTCTTGGAATTCTATTCTTAGAAATTGGAATGATTCCAAGAATGGGTCATATCAGTATTTTTTCCCTCTTCATCGTCGGAGATGAATGGAAATCTCTTTTAGAAACATGTTGAGACCTGATTTGAAGCAAATAAGGGAAGGTAGAGTTAATTTTTATAATTACTAAAGACATTATAAAAATTAACAAAAAGTTTTTTTTTTTTTTTTAATCTGAGCCAGAGAAATTTTTTCTCGGCTCTCAGAAATTCTTCGCAACCGACTCGATCGACAAGACGTCACCATTTTTACTTCCTTGTACGAAGTTAAAAGGAAGTATTGTAATGGCGAAAAGTTTCAGGCAGCATATTTCAACGAAAATATCCATTTTGACCGCTATCGAATGCAATTTAACGATGTTTTTGCCTGATATCTGTACGTAAGGACAGAATAAAATACTCGTTTCCTCCAAAAAAATGATAAAGCTACTTTAAAACTAATTCTGAAGAGAATTTTTCGTGGCGTCTGTACGAACGTATGTACGTACGTATCTCGCATAACTCGAAAACGAGTAGCTTCAGAACGCTGAAATTTTGTATATAGGACTGCTATAACATGTAGATCTGCACCTCGTATTTTGGTTGCAGTCGGCCGCACCAAACGTATATAAATACTATATTTATATATATATCCACTGTGTTACTCGGTACAGTGATCTCAGTTTCTTTACTCTTATATGTTTGTAAATTGTACATTTTTTGCTTTAAAATGATTGAATTATGTTGTTCTTATCCTCCGGTTAAGGTTTTTATGCCTTTCGTAATTCTGGAAGCAGTAGTTTTACAATTATCAACAATTTAAAAGCTGTTTAAGTGCGGTTAAGTTTTCAATAACATGGCGGACATATTTGTTTACATTTGAAACAGCAAAATCAGCGCCGGCGCAAGGTTACCCGGCGCCCGCCTGCAAAATAGCTGAAGTCGAACCCCCCTTTTTCTAAATTTTTGTATAGGAGAAGGAAGGTTTGAAGAAAGCATTTGTTGAAATTGATTTTAACAATTTATTGAGAATAATTTATTTTTCTGCATTTCATATTTACAAATTTTTCTATAATTTCTTTTGCATCTAGTTCTTGACAGATTTCATTTTCAATGGCAATTAAAGCTAAATTTATGAGTCTTTCCTGGGATATACTTGAACGTAAATATGTCTTGATCAATTTTAATTTGGAGAATGATCTTTCGCTACTAGCAACACTAACAGGAATGCTTCCCGGACTTGAAGTTCGTACTGAGTAGTATTCTCAGTACGATCTTCAAGTTCGGGAAGCACAAATTATTTGACACAATTAAGTTCAAAATATCGAATGGGTCATTCATACCGGCTGTAAAAATGTCTTTTGAAGCTACTATTTCGTCATAGAGTTCTTCTGCATTAATATCTTTATTGTCACCACACTGTAACAATTTTTCTAATTTATCACATTTTATTTTCAAATTTGCGTTATCGATTTCTGATAAATTACCCAGTAAACTAAAATTATCGCAGTGATTTTTCATTGCATCAAATCTTTCGTTTAATGATGTCCAAGCAGTATCCAAAATTCTAAAAAAGACATTTGCCCTAAACTTCTGGAGATTGAGGGGATTCGTCAGCATGTTCGTAATCGAAGTGACATTTCTTTTTCCTTCTTCGGACTTCTTCAACAGTTTTAAATTGTGGCTCGCCATCCACTTCTTCACTAAGTTCTTTGGCTTTCTCAAGAATACTTTTGCAAGTGATATCACCTCTATATTCTTCAATGAATGTTTGAAAGTTACTTATTGCCTTTAAGGCTAGTGTAACACTCAAACTCTTTTCTTGCAATTGTATGCTGACAGGATTAATTCTGTTAAGCAAATCGTGCCAAATTATCAAGGAACAAATAAATTTATAATCCTTGATTTTGGTACGCAGATTTCGTGCTTCATGTTGCACTTCGTTTGAAAAGCATTCATCTTCGGATATTTCAAAGAGAGCATCATAGATTTCTCCTAGTTGATATCTTAAAGGTCGAATAGCTTCAATTTTGCTTTCCCATCGAGTGTTTGAGAGGGTTTTTAAGGTTAAACAGGAAATGTTTTTTAAAAGAACTGCCCATCGCTTAGGAGAAGAAGAAAATAAATTGCATAATTCTTGAATTGTCGAAAAAAAACTAACTGTATCTGCATTCACTTTTGCTGCATCATTAAGCATTAAATTTAAGCTATGAGCAGAACAAGGAACATAAAACGCACGAGGATTTATTTTTAAGATGTTATTTTGAAGACCATTTTTTTCCCTTTCATATTTGCGCGGTTGTCATACCCCTGGCCTCTCATATCATCAAGGGGAATGTTCCACATTTTCAACATTTCCATTACTGTCTCACATAGCCCGTTACCTGTAGAATCATCAACTTTAATAAAGCCTACAAAATTTTCCTTGATTTCTCCCACTCTATCACTGCAGAGGACAAAACGTATGACGGCACTCATCTGTTCAGTTTTGCTATTATCGGGAGTACAACCTAAAAATTATAGAATAATACTTAGCTTTTCGAAGAGATAGTAAGATATTTTCTCTCTTATACTACTGCCAATAATTTGCAGCATTTCATTTTGACTATCTTTGCTTAGATAGTGAACTTTGCTGTTGCTACCTTTAAGTCGTAATACTCTTTCTATGTGAAATTCCATAAGAGGGTCGAATTTTGCAAACAATTCCACTAATTTAAAAAAATTTCCGTTGTCTTAATTCTCGAAAGGCTAAATTCTGGCTGCCAAGAAATTTTGTGATCTCAATCAGTCTACCTAAGACATCTGACCAATTTTTTTTTTTTTTTTTCATACATCTCTCGTGTTTGGGAATCAATTATTGTTTTATTTTTCAAATTTTTCTCAAGCTCTTTCCATTTTAAGAAATTTTTCATATGTGCTCTACTAATCTCATGCCTATGCAAGGCTCTAGATACATTTAGCCAATCATTATAGCCTTTTACGGGGCTACTACTGTCAACCGATGCAAATATCTTGCAACAGAAGCAAAAAACAGAATTTGTACTTATAGAATATAATAGCCATGTACGGAGAACTAATTCTCCGTTTTCCATTTTTCTGTTATAATATATTATCACTAAATTTACGTCCATTATTACTTTTCGGATACATTAAACCTTTCCTTTCCTTTGAATAGACCCCATTTCAGACAAAATCATTCTCACTTTGTCGCTAAGAGTTGGCTACTTTGCAGGATCATCAAAATCAATATAAAGAAAGGAATTTTCATTTATGCCAGTCTCTTCCATCCAGGGGGCTAATCCGTTCCCCCTTCCCGTCATCACAGAAATTTTCAGGGGGGAAAAAAGCCTTATTTCACTGTATACATTTTAAATAAAAATATAATAAAAACGATAAAATAAGGATAAATAGAAATTATATTAAGTAAAATAAAATAAGAACGTACTTCATCAAATGGACTTTTCTTTTCCAATAGTAGTAAGGTGTGCATCGAATTTTCGTATTGTGTGAATCGTATTGTGCATCGAAAATTTTCTTCGAAAATTTTGTGAGTAATGAACAACGTCTGCGTATGTAGTCCGCGTAAGTACGGTATTACCTAGATTTAAACTTGCTCACAGTGTGAATTCTCAACTCGAACTTCTTTGTATGATACTATCCCTGACGATTGACGGATGGGTGACAAGGCATTGATGGATGAGCTGGAGAGGAAAGGTGGGGAGGGGCAACACCTCTTAACACCTTCTGTTAGAAGGGGGCGCGAACTCCCATGGTCCCTGTCCTGTGTAAGCATTCAAGGAACATTTTTCTTCTTCCCCGATAAGTGCACATTCTTTTGCAATAAAAAAAAAAAAAGCTCTGTGTCGTTCGCTGGTCAACGCCCCTTCCTTGGTCGGCGCCCGCCTGCAAAGAAGGCCTTGTGGGCCCCCTTCCGCCGGCCCAGAGCACAATTGTAGATTTGTTGCCAATCTGGAGAGATTAAACTTCGCAACAACAAAAATAACGCCTTCATTTATTATTGCGAATTAAATCATGCTTAATCCTTTCTGGAATTTTTTCGAGGAAATAAGTGTTTAAAATTTACTTCGTAATTTTTAATACGGATATTTTGAGTTTTTATGTATTTTTGCCTTGTCGCGAAGTGAGAACTGAATGAATTGAATGAGAAATACTAAGTCGTCTGTGAAAAACTGTTCCCTTTTTTTTTTTTTTTGCTTAATTTCTTTCATACATCGTTCTAGCTTTATTATAGTACAGTCAAAAGTCGTTAATCCGGACTCGTCGGGACTTCGGCGACTCCGGATTATCGATTTTTCCGGTTTATAGATCATCAGTTTAAATCTCGTAAGATGGCATGCAGAAATTCTAAAATTAAAAATATGAAACCGTAATTTATGAAATAAAGTATAATTATGATCTAAAGGGTATCAAAATTTACAAAAAAAAAAAAAAAAAAGCTTAATATTTATTTGTTTACTTTATTAAACATTTCTTTCAATGTAAGTTAAGTTGCTTCGTTTTATGTGATAATACTTTCTCTTTAATTCTATAAACAGATATAATTTCTTGTTCAGTTACAAAGTCCCGCTGTTCAAGTCCCGTTAATTGCTGTGCCGAGAATACCGACTAACTTGTCAATCGAAATTTTTTCGTTTTTACTAACCTCTCTGTCACATTCTTCATGTCTTTATCCATTTTTTGCAGCAATTCCACTTTTTGTTTGTTGGACATCGAAACATACTTTCGTTTTGTAGATCCTTTGGAAGTTCCAGCATCGGAAATTCTATTTGACATAATCGAAAGTTTCAAGTTTACTTTTATAAAATTGCTCTTACAGTCTGCAAAAAATAATAAGCGGGATCCAATTCGAAGTTTAAGGAACAACGCAATCATTAACATTAACTGAAATATATAATTAGATAATTTTAGCTTACACCGTCTGTTATACATTAAACGCGCAGGCAAAAACGTATTCTGCACTTGCGCACACGCATATGCGCAGTAGTCAAGGTCTTACGCGCACGCATAAAACGCCTGTGCGCATGTGCCAACGCGGCGCATGCGCAGAAAGTTTTTAGCTTTGAGGTCCGGATTATAGATCATTCCGGATTATGGGTGTCCGAATTAACGACTTTTGACTGTATTTGAATAGAACATGTGGCAATGATAAGATAATTCTTCAAATGATATACATTTTGTGCATTCAGAGTGTCGTTATAGTAAACAAATAGAGTGAATTTTAAAGAGTGCATTTATTCTATTTTGGTTTATGCGCTGTCGAAGAAGTAGCTTTAATTGAATCCAATCAATTTAAATGAAATTCAAGAATAAAATGCGTATAATTTAATATTCCGTTCAAGGAAGTCATGTGGTGTCCACATCAGATTTTTTACTTCCTTGTACGAAGTAAAAAGGAAGTATTGTAATCGCAAAAAGTTTCAGGCAGCATATTTCAACGAAAATATCCATTTTGACCGCTATCGAATGCAATTTAACGATGTTTTTGCGTGATATCTGTACTTAAGGACAGAATAAAATACTCTTTTCCTTCAAAAAAATTATAAAACTGCTTTAAAATTAATTCTGAAGAGAATTTTTCGTGGCGTCTGTACGAACGTATGTACGTACGTGCGTGCGTACGTACGTATCTCGCATAACTCAAAAACGAGTAGCCTCAGAACGTTGAAATTTTGTATATAAGACTGCTATAACATGTAGATGTGCACCTCGTATTTTGGTTGCAATCGGCCGCACCAAACGTATATAAATATATTTATATATATATCCACTCTATTACTCGGCTCAGTGATCTCATTTTCTTTACTCTTATATGTTGGTAAATTGTACATTTTTTGTTTTAAAAATGATTGAATTATGTTGTTTTTATCTTCTGGTTAAGGATTTGGTGCTACTTTGGTAGACGGTTGCACGGATTTTGGCGATTTCTTGGCCATTTTCCTTTGGCGAGTAATACACCTTATGGTAAACCCATTGCTGGAAAAGTTATTTATGGTAACCGATACTTTGTTGTCATTTTATTTAAAAAAATAATGCGTTTTATTGTGCATAAATTCCGTGTTTAAAATATTATTTATGGCTTCTAAATATTAAAAATCAATTTAATTTTGCATTTTTATTTGAAATAAAAGTTTTATTGTTTATCATATTTTATGAAATTTTATGTTGTGGATGATGTAATCAATGACGTAACCTTACTTTAAAAGTAATTCGTCTTAATACGCATAAATTTAATCTAATGTTTTAAACATTATTTATGGCTGTTAAATATTAAAATACAATTTAATTGTGCATTTTTTTAAAAAATGATTTTATTATGTATGAATTTTTAAATAATTTTAATTCTAGCCGTGATGGAATAAGCTCTCTGATTGGTTATAGAATATTTGTGCATTAACGAGCTGTAATCAGCTCCCTGATTGGTTACTGACAATTTGTGCATTTCCGCCCCGTTTTAAAATTTAATGCATATCTTCGAATTCCTTCAAAGATGTTATCTAAATCATGATTCTGATTTTTTTTTGTGGTACTTATCAATAAACAACAGGTTAAATACTCAAAAAAAATGTAAGTACATATTTTTCTTTTATTTTATAATTGTATACTTCAATTTTTGTTAAAAAAAATTAATACACTATTTTCAGAAATTGCTGAGATAATTATTGTCCATATGTTTTAATGTTAATTATATTCTATATAACGTATTTTAAAGTATTTGAATTTAATAATATTCTAATTCTTTTAAATGTTGGTATGATGGTTTTTAATTCGATATTCAATTTCAGTAATATTTTAATCTAATTAAACGTTGGCCCAATGTTTTTATAGCGGTGTTTTTATTCTCTTCTTTGCTATATGAGGAATAACCTTACTTTACTATTTTATACTCATAGTAAATGTACTTATTTACACTTGCCTGCCATCTTAAAAAACGATATTTTCAACAAAAAATTAATCCATTACTTTTAATGATATTTATTTATTTTTTTTTTTTAAGTTTCGAATACTTTACTATGCGTAAAAACAGCGTTGTTCAAGATGGCTGACGTTTGTAAAAACCGCGCCACCAATTGCGCCAACGTAAATCGCCAAAAATTCGTGCAACCGTCTACCAAAGTAGCACCAAGGATTTTATGCCTTTAGTAAATCTGTGTGCAATATTTTTAGAATTATCAGCAATTTTAAAGTTGTTTAATTGCCGCTAAGCCTTTTTTAATGGCGGCCATTGATGTTTACATTTGAGTGGATTTGTTGCCAATCTAGAGAAACTTAGCTTCGCAACAACAAAGATAAAGCCTTCATTTATTATTTAAATCATGCTTAATCCTTTCTGGAAATTTTTCCGAGGAAATAAGCGTTTAAGATTTACTTCGTAAATTTTAATATAGATATTTTGAGTTTTTATGTATTTTTGCCTTCTCGCGATGTGAGAACTGAATTAATTAAATGAGAAATACTCAATCGTCTGTGAAAAACTGTTTCTTTTTTGTTTTGTTTGCTTAAATTCTTTTATCCATCATTCTAGCTTTATTATAGTATTTGAATAGAACATGTGGCAACGATTAGATAATTCTATTCTCTAAATGATATAAATTTTGTGCATTATGAGTTATAATATGAACGAAATATATAAATTAACTGTTATATAATTATTGGATTATATAACAGTTAACTTAGTTTCCGTTATAAAATTATTATATAAGTTAACTGTTATATAATTATTAATACTGTTAAATGAATCTAGCGCCAGAGTGTCGCTATGGTAAACAAATACTAGAGAGAATTTTAAAGAATGCATTTATTCTATTGTGGTTTATGCGCTGTCGGCGAAGTAGATTTAATTCAATCCAATAAGTTTAAATGAAATGCAAGAAAAAATGCGTATAATTTATTATTCCAATACAAGGAAGTCATGTGGTGTACACATCAGATTTTTTAAGAAATGAACTCTCCCTGATTTCTTTCAGCATTCAAAGTTTCACTTCAGTTCAGTCTGTGCTAAATACAAACTACTACATTGTGTATGGAAACAAATTCTATCCGTCGATCCCCATTTTTTGAAGAGTGGATTTTCTGTTAACGCATTTTTGCTGTAGAACCCATTTCTCTCTATTGCTCTTCATGAAAGATATGTATCCATTGACTTTCCATGATCATTCTCTCATAGCCAAGATTGGATTCAAGAGGTTATCGAAAAAAACTGGGTTGAGTAAAGGAAAAAATACATTGGATAAGACCATTTTTTTATTTCTTTTCCAATGTACAATTTCCTTCACTCAACGCGGTTTTTTCCGCCTCCTTCCTGACGAGAAGAACACGTGATGTGGGACGTGACTGTTGACTTCTAGAAAAAAAGTTATCAACTTCGTCTACCTCTCTCTATGACCTTCTATTTTTTTTTTTTTTCTAAATGACTCCCTTTTCAAAGGTCATGAGATAACGATTGAGAGGAACGAAAAACAACCATCCTTTGTATACATATGACCTTCTCCTAGGGACCCCTGTCATCTACTCGAAAGCTACGTGATAATTTTTTGTTGTTGTTGTTGTTGTTCTAGAGTTTATCAACTTTGTAGGCACTTGACTCCCCTGTCACCTTCTCAAAGGCCATGTCGTATGGAATGTGACCCTTTTGATTTTCTTTTTAGGAAAATAAAAATAAAATTATATTCACCTCCCTATGACCTTCACAAATACTCATGTTTTTATACAATTCTATTTTAGGATTCATCAACCTTGTTCTTCCCCTGTTCTACGCTCCGCCCACTCTGTCTCTGAGGAGTCTATATAAACGGATCGCCAGCGAGCTCTTGTTCATATCAGACGAGTTTTTTTTTTTTTCCTGAGAACGAGAAAAAGAAGAAAAGGCCGTGCTGATCAAACTGGAGTATAACGATGACTATTACGTGCATGTGTATGTGGATCTTGGAATCCATGTACTGGAGTGCCAAAGATATTTTGACTCTCTTGCTTACGAACGGCGCGCATACGACGAGTATTCTCCAAGTCTTTTTTTCCTATCGAGACCATTTTCTTCGACTAGGCGAATTGGACAATTACTCCAAAGAATAGTGTCATCCGAACCAGATTGTCCTGACCTCGGATGAAGCGGCCTACGTCGCCTCTAGATCCCTGCATAACAAGCTGCTCTTCCCTTGGATGTGTAAGATTTTCATGAGACCTCTGACGAAATTCGTGGAGGACGGGGAAACTTACACCACCCTCCGAGACACGGTGCAAGACGAAGAAGAAAGAAAAAAGTGCTCTCTCTTCTTCCTCACTGAATTCGGTCTCTATCACCTCCCCAAAATCATCCAGAGGCAACGAGCCTTATTGGAAAGGTACGAGGATAATAATGATGATGATGATGATGCGCTCTATTCTCCAGTGTATGGCTGAAAGGGAAAGGTTCTCCGCTTTCCCAATTGAATAGACTGAAGAGTTGAATCGGGAGACCAAAAAAAATGGGTCTTGGAAGGAATAAGTGCATGTCAAGATGCATTCGATTCCTTCCAAGACCCATTTTTTGGGCCCCTCTCCCATCCAATCTTGGGAGAGAGAGAGAACTTTATCCTATATTTTATCCATCCAAAAAGACATTTTATATTTTTTTGTTTCTAGATGCGGCTGAATTTGTATAGAAATAGTCTGTATAGAAATAGAAACCAACCCTCAAGATCATTTTCAGTTCATTTCTATATATACAAATTCGGTTGTCAAGATTGTCCGGGGACGACACTGTCCAAGGTCGACTCTGTTTGGACTCAACGGTGACGTCATTTTATACGGTGGAATTTGTATAGAAATAGTCTAGAAACTGACTCAAACGCCCGTTTTCAGTATATTTCAATACCCATTGGCTGTCCAGAAAATAAAAAAAGACATCCTTTTTCTTGGGTCGAGCTCCATTTGTATATAAATAGTCTAGAAACCGACCCGAACGCCAGTTTTTCAGTGGGTTCACAGCATAGATTCAATGGAAATAAAACTCGAGATGCGGTCCGGGGACAACTCTGTCCGGGGTCGACTCTGTTTGGACTCAACGATGACGTCATTTTATACGGTGGAATTTGTATAGAAATAGTCTAGAAACTGACTCAAACGCCCGTTTTCAGTATATTTCAAAACCAATGCATTCTATTCCTTCCAAGACCCATTTTTTGGGGTCACTCTCTCATCCAATCTTGGAAAAGAACTTTGTCATATTTTTTTCCACTCTATAGATCCATCCAAAAAGAATGAATAACCTTATCTAAACTCACCTCTTGATGAGTCCAAAGTTGGGGGAAATCTTGAAAATGTCCTCCATTTTAAACAAATTCAAGTCAAGCTTCAGAAAATCTTGTATGTTGATCTGCATTCTTCAACAGCTCGCAGTCATTTGATGCGAAACTGAGAATGTTGAAAAATGTAAAGAAGGGTCCATTCTTAAAACAAATTTGGTGCTGTCTTGCCAATCGAAAATCCAGTCGGCTGGGAAACATTTCTGGCAGCTGGGAAAAAAATTTCTCTGGCTCAGATTAAAAAAAAAAAAAAAAAAAAACCCTTTTTGTTAATTTTTATAATGTCTTTAGAAATTATAAAAATTAACTCTACCTTCCCTTATTTGGTTCAAATCAGGTCTCAACACGTTTCAACATGTTTGTGAATCAGATTTTCCGGAAAGATATGACTCATTCTATTCTTAGAAATCTATTTTTAGAAAGGATGAGATTCCCAGAGAAACGGGAGAAGGTACTTAATTTTTCTAATATCTAAAGACATTATAAAAATTAACAAAAAGTTCTTTTTTTTTTATTTTTTTTTAACTCTGAGCCAGAAAAAATTTTTTACAAGCTCTGAGAATTTCTCCCAGCCCACTCGATTTCCAAGCCAAGACATTTCAAATTCTTTCTAGAAGGGACTCACCGTTATCTATTTAAACATTCCAAGTTTCACTTCAAATGCGTACTAACTTTGATGGAGGCAACACGCCTTTTCTCTGGATCATGGAGAAAACCTTTCTTTTCTTCGTGCAACTACAAACCTGCATGAGGAGGATGGATCCTATTTTAAAAAGGATCGATGACTTGAATTTTTCATTCTGTTTCGTTCGCGACTCGTTGTTCGCCTATAGACTTAACATGGGAAGCGATTTGCTTTCTCCACTTTGCTTTTTTTTTCCTAGAGTAGAACAATGGGTTGTCCACCGAATATCATGGCAACTCATTGTTCTTCTCTTAGACAAAACATAGATAGCGATATGGATGCTCTCTGTGTTTTTTCTTACCGACGAACAACGGGTTTTTCATTCTGTTTTGTTCGCGACCCGTTGTTCGCCCATAGACTTAACATGGGAAGCGATCTTTCTTCTCTGTTTGCTTTTTTTTCCTAGGGTAGAACAACGGGTTGTCCACCATGGTAACTCATTGTTCTTCTCTTAAACTTAAACATGGAAACGATATGGATGCTCTTAGTGCTTTTTCTTACGGGCGAACAACGGGTTTTTTTTCATTCTGTTCTGTTCGCGACCCGTTGTTCACTCATAGAGAAAACATGAAGGCTCAGCACTTTTTTCCCACGTCATTCTTGAACAGCTCGCAGTCATCTGATGCGAAACTGGGAATGTTGAAAAAAGATAAAGAGTCCATTCTTAAAACAAAATGGTGCTGTCTTGCCAATCGAAAATCGAGTCGGCTGGGAAACATTTCTCACAACCGGGAAAAAATTTCTCTGGCTCAGATTTAAAAAAAAAAAAAACTTTTTGTTAATTTTTATAATGTCTTTAGACATTATAAAAATTAGCGACAACCCCCCTTTTCGTTGGAGATATGTCCCAATATGCCGTGATGTTTCTCAAAAATCAAACATTCCTTTCTAGAAAATCTATTTTTAGAAACATGACAACAGGTTCAGACCTCCTTCAAACAAAAAAGAGGGTACAATTCATTTTTATGAGGTCTAAGAAACAAAACGTAGGTAGCGATCTTCGTTCTATGCTTTTCGTATGGGCGAACAACGGGTTGTCATTCTGTTGCTTTCGCGACCCGTTGTTCGCCCATAGACTTAACATGGGGAACGGTCTTCAGTTTCTCTATGCCTTTTCCCTACGGGCGAACAACGGGTTGTCATGGTGTTCAGTTCGCGACCCGTTGTTCGCCCATAGAGAATAACATGAGAATGGATATGGATGCTCTCTGTGCTTTTCCTACTGTCGAACAACGGGTTGTCATTCTGTTTCGTTCGTGACTGGTTATTCGCCCGTAGACTTAACATGCGAAGTGATCTGCTTTCTTTTTTTTTTTTTTTTCTTTTTGCTAGGGTAGAACAACGAGTTGTCCACTAAATACCATCGCAACTCATTGTTTATCTCTTTAACAAAACAAAGGTATCGATATTTCTTCCCTCTATGCTTTTCCTATGGGCGAACAACGTGTTTTCATTCTGTTTCGTTCGTGACCCATTGTTCGCCCATAGACTTAACATGGGAAGTGATCTCCCTTCTTTCTTTGCTTTTTCCTAGGGTAGAACAACGAGTTGTCCACTGAATACAATGACAACCCATTGTTCTTGTCTTAGACAGAATATAGGTATCGATATTCATTCCCTCTCTATGCTTTTCCTACGGGCGAACAAAGGGTTTTAAGAGTCCATTCTTAAAACAAAATGGTGCTTTCTTGTCAATCGAAAATCGAGTCGGCTGGGAAACATTTCTGACAGCCGGGAATATAAAAATTAATGACAACCCCCTTTTCGTTGGAAATATATCTCAACATGTTGTGATGTTTCTAAAAAATCGAATATTCCTTTCTTGAAAATCTATTTTTAAAAACATGACAACAGGTTGAGACCTCCTTCGAGCAAAAACAGGGAGGGTACAATTCATTTTTATAAGGTCTAAAAGACCAAATGCGGGTAACGATCTTCGTTCTATGCTTTTTCCTATGGCCGAACAACGGGTTTTCATTCTGTTTCTTTCGAGACCCGTTGTTCGCCCCGTTGTTCCTTCGCGACCCGTTGTTCGTCCATAGACTTAACATGGAGATGAATCATTTTTTCTCTCTATCCGTTTCCTATAAGGCGAATAACGGGTTGTCGCTGTATTCAAGTCACGACCCGTTGTTTGTCCATCGACAAAACACGGGTAGCGATCTGCCTTCCCTGTACGCTTTTTCGATGGGCGAACAACGGGTTTTCATTCTGTTGTGTTCGCGACTCGTTGTTCGCCCATAGACTTAACGTGGAGATGAATCAGTTGTTTCTCGACACGTTTCATAGGGGTGAACAACGGGTTGTCCACTGAAAAAACAGGGAGAGAACAGAATGAAAATAATAATGTCTAAAGACATTATAAAAATTAACTTTTTTTTTTTTTTTTTTTTTTTTTTTTAACTCTGAGCCAGCGAAATTTTTTTCCAGCTCTCAGGAATTTTTCCCAGCCGACTCGATCGACGAGACATGACTCGTTTTTCAAGAATGGATTTTTCAAGAATGGAACTCGAAAAAAATAAAACTTTTTTAAGTCATATCGTTCTTTTTAAATGAATTTTGATGATGATTTAAAAAGAATAAAATCGATTTTATATATACATATGCATAGGGTAAAATAGACTTACCAGCTCAGTTCACGTCTTCTTCTGTTCTGAAGAAATCTCGCGGAGGACACACACTTTTATACTCGCGCGACATCTATCGTGATCGCGACCCCATCCAAATGTCAGGGTCATTCCAACCTTTTTCTTAAAAGGATCGTGATGAAAGAAACACTTTGATATAAAAAATATGTTTATGAAAATGATATGATATGGAAGGGTCGTGAGAACGTTTTTGTGTTTTTTTTAACTCCCCCATGATCCTCCCCCTATTCCCAAAAAATAAAAAAAATCTTTCTTGGATCGCGTTAAAGTCGCAAAACAACGCACAGGACTGGTTTATCTCGATTTCGTCAGGGTCACCGTTTCACATCGATTAGCAGGGTGTCTCTCGTCGAGTGAGGACGTGCGACAATGAGCTCCCCACAAGCCACCTGCAGCGACGCGACGCCTGAAATTATGGCCGGCAACCCCACGGATACCAGCGCCGAGATGGACACGACCGTCCCTGTCTCCGACTCTGATCCAGTTCCAGAGGTGAATCCGGACGATTTACTTATCCAGATCAAGCAACTCTACCTACTCAAGGCTAGATTTACAGATTTGGAGCAGAATCTGTCCAGGGCTCGAAGATCTACTCCTCTTGCAAGCATCGATCTCAAGTGCGTGGAACAAGAATCAAAGGTAACGCTTTTTAATCTTACCACTCTTGCTAAACGCCTTAATCTGCCTCTCTTTGCCATTCCCCCAACTGAGGAAGAATGTATAAAGAAATTACTCAAATCGGCCAAAGAACTATCTAAAGATGTTATCTCGGGAAAAAATAATGCTAATTCTGATAAAACTAAAAAATTAGATAAAAATCAATCCAATAGCCCAATCCTAAAACCTGCAAAGTTAAATGCAGAAAAAATCCTCCATAGTGCTAAAAAGATTCAAAAATTAACTTTAAATTCAAGAGATTCTAACGATTTTCCTAAAAATAAGAAAATTAGAAAAGTTGACGATGAAGGTTTTCAGCGGCCTCCTCGCCATCTTGTAGCACGTGGTGCGCCAAATTCCCCTTCTAAACCGCAATCAAACAATAGCCTACCTCCATTTTGGAGTGAACAACCAGAGGAGGAATTGCCTCCCACCCAACCTGCGGTTAGGGTGGAAGAGAAAAACGATCTTGTGGAGCAACCCGGCGACGGTACTTCCCCCCCTACTGGAAGCTCTAAGAATTCAAAGCGAAAAATTCCATTCTTCTTTGTAGAGCCCAAAGACTTTGAATTTCTTACGTCCTTAGTACAAGCTACTGTGCCTACGGCCATCTGTAGGACGAAGGGTAAGTTTCTCCGCATTGAAATGCAGACCGAAGAAGATTATCGTTCGGTAGCCCAAATTTTAAACAATCAGGGCGCCGAATATAAGTCGTTTAATCTTAAGCAGGATCGGCCCGTAAAGGCAATTCTACGCGGCTTACCCAACTCTGCAAAAGCAGATAAAATCAAGGCTGAACTACAACTCCTAGGTTATTCTGTCATATCTGTAACCCAACTCCGTAGGCACAGGTCCCGCTATCCAATGCCATTATTTTTAGTACAACTAAATCCTGCTTTAAATGTCTATGACATATTTGAAGAAACTACAATGTTCGGCATTGAGATTAAGTTCGAAAAACATATTGGGAAGAAGGGACCGAGCCAGTGTTGGCGCTGCCAAGGCTTCTTCCATAGTTCCGCAGTGTGCACACTGCCGATCCGGTGTCTGAGGTGCGCCGGCCCGCATTACGCGTACCAATGCACCAAAGACCCGGAGGAAGCCAACACCTGCGCGAACTGCCTTGGGCGGCACGCAGCCAACTGGTTTCACTGTCCCCGAAACCCAGCCAATAAAAATAAAACCCCCCCTATTAGATCGGATAGCGGGATTTCAAAATTTGTACCGGCTCCGGTTAAAGCTCCAATTAGCAGCACGGATCCCTCATTTAGTGATGTCGTTTCCGGACGGAAAAATCCCGGACTACCATCATCTACTAAGGAACAGAAGCAAGCGCCGAAGCAGAGTCCTCTTCTCCAGCCAACTCCACCGGCCCAGGCTCCAGCCCCGACCGTAGATGATGGAAGCTGCACAGATACCCTCCGGAGCGTCTTCCAAATCGCCTCGGAATTCGGTATAGAACATAAGATCCTCCTCGAGGCTTTTAGAAATGCTCTCCCTAGGCTCCGAAATGTCTCCACGGGGCCTGAGAGAGCATTTTATATTTATGAGGCATACTGTGGCCTCTTAAACTAAAGGCCTCAAGTTCAACTGTGCAACTAGTGAATATTCTCTCCTGATCTCCTACTGGAACGCTAATGGAATCAAGAAGAAGATTCACGAAGTCCGGGATTTTATTAATGAGCATCACATGGACCTCTTCCTCGTTCAGGAGACACATCTGGTTGAGGGACTTAGCGCGAACATCGCGAATTATTTCTGCTACCGAAATGACAGAGAGGTATGCATCAGTGACACTGTTCGTGCTAGTGGCGGTACTAGCATTTATGTAAAACGCTCCCTAAAGCATTCTAGGATACCCACGCCACCACTGGAGGCCACTTAGAAGCGACTATAGTACAAATTCATATTCCAAATTGTCCCCCAATAGCAGTAGCGTCCTGCTATATGCCTCCGAGACAGGGACCCGCATTTATCTCTGATCTCAGAAAATTAAGTGGTGTTGCAAATAACCTGATTATCGCAGGAGATTTAAATGCCCGTCATAGAAGTTGGGATTGTGTCACTGCCAACAACTATGGCGATAAACTCAAAATTTGGGCTCAGGACGCCCGTATCCAAATTCTTGCGCCAAACACACCTACCCATTACCAGTTTCCTGGGGGGTTAGGTGCTCCTTCTATTATTGATCTGGCCTTATTTAAAAATATTCCAGTAGATTATTCGATCGAAGTGATTCCGGAATGGTCCTCTGACCATTATCCGGTTCACCTCACCCTTAAAACATCCAAAATTAACCAAAATTTACCGGCGCAAGTCTCCACAAATTGGGACAACTTTCGGTATGTCTTGGAAAATGGTATTCTCCCCCCTATCAAAATTCACGATAATCAGGAGGTTGACTTAGCCATTGACAGGCTCAACCAAACCCTAGGAAGCGCATTTACAGCTGCTTCCAAACCCAAATTCAGGCAAAATTATTATAAATTACCTGATCACATTAAAGATAAAATCAAAATTAAAAACCGCCTTCGCAGAGACTGGCAAAATACACGTTTGGAAAACTTTCGAGTACAACTGCGAAGGATCCAGAATGAGATCAAGTCTGACATTAAGAAATACACAGACGAAAAATACGCAAACTATCTTAAGTCCTTAAAGACTTCCGATAATAGCCTCTGGGTTGCTAGCGCACGGCTTCGCAAACCAAAACACGACATTCCCCCCCTAATGGGCACGGTCAACGACCGGATGGCATTAACAGACACCGAAAAGGCTGAACGCATAGCAGACAGCCTTCAAACACAATTTTCACCTAACACTGGACTCATGTTCGATTCCTGTGCAGAGCACACGCATGAAGTCCAACACCAAGTTGAAGAATTTCTCTCCTCAGACACAAATTCTGAGGAACCCATCACCACAACAATGACTGAGATTTCAGCTTTTGTCAAAAATCTCACCCCTGCAAAAGCACCTGGCCTGGATAGGATTTCTAATCGCATGATTAAAAATTTACCAGTAAAATTCATATTTTACCTAGCAGTTTTGATAAATTCAATGCTAAGGCTAAAATATTATCCCCATAGCTGGAAGAATGCATTAGTTATTCCTATTCTAAAACCTGGAATGGACCCAAAGGTCCCCCAAAATTATAGGCCGATCAGCCTTCTGTCTTCACTTAGTAAAATTTACGAAGCTATACTGCTTAGATACCTGAATGATTTCTGCCGAAACCGAAATATTATTATTCCTCAGCAATTCGGCTTTCGTGCTAAACACTCAACTCAGGCCCAGCTACTGAGGGTAGTTGAAATCATTCATACAGGATCTCGCAGTGGAAAGCCTACAGCTATTGTTTATTTAGACGTAGCAAAGGCTTTCGACAGATGTTGGCATATCGGAATTTTATTCAAGCTCATGCGACTTGAAATTTCGGCTAATTTTGTGCACATAATGCACTCTTACCTCACTAATCGTACCTTTTCTGTTAAAGTTAAATATTCTGTCTCTTCTCCTCGCCCTATCTTGGCTGGGGTGCCTCAGGGAGGAATTCTTAGTGCTACGCTCTTCAACTTGTATGTAAATGACATACCACAAACACCAAGTGTCGATCTAGCACTCTATGCAGACGACACAGCCATCATTTCACAGCACTCAACATTACATGCCACTCTCAATCACCTACAGCTGTATTTAACAGACTTGGAGTCCTGGCTCATTACCTGGAAAATCAAAATTAATGTCGCAAAAAGTGCCGCCACAGTTTTCTTTTCCAGAAAGAGGAATGTCCATAGTCAACTCCCTCCACTCAGATTATTTGAAGAAAATGTACCCTGGGTGGAATCCTACAAATATCTGGGAGTTTATCTAGATGCGAAGCTGCTCTGGAATACCCACATCAATTATGCCATCTCCAAAGCAAGAACTACAAGAACCCAACTGACATCTCTCCTCAAAAGAACCAGCAACCTCTCCCTCAATAATAAGATCCTTTTATACAAGAGTACCATTCTACCGATCCTGACGTACGCTGCTGTCGTCTGGTCAACTGCTGCCAATAGCCACCTGAAGAAAATTCAAGTATTCCAGAGAGTCACGCTTCGTATTCTGACAAATGCTCATTATTTCGTCCGTAATGAAGTGCTTCATAACGATCTCAAAATTCTACCCCTTGATGCCTTTTTCCGGCAAAATTCGGCCAAATTCTTTAATAGATTAACACAGATCGAAAACCCAGTCTTGCATTCACTTCCTGCTTATGATCCAGCTGAGCCCAGCTCAGCTAAGCGACCTAGGAGCGTTCTTCATAGAACTTTTAACACCTTTCCTAGGAAGCCAAAGCGGAGGTGTCTGCTTGACTAGGAATTCTTTCTAAAATTTTTAAATTAACAAGCACTTCACGGGCCTAACCCGGCGACCCTTAACTATTTCTATATTTCCACATGCCCGCCGGACCTAATTCGACCTCGTTTCTCGGTTTTATATCCGTGCTGCTATAGGTAACATGCTCCTCCACTTGCCAAGACCTCATCTTTTCATAAAACACGGCCCAGACAATTAAAAATCAGATTTGCAATAGTTTTAACGTTTCGTTATTATTTTATCATCTAACTTAATTATTTAACTTAAACTGTTTAATTATTAAAATTTAAATTAATATTCTAATCTTTAAAATCTAACTCCCCATATGCTACTCAAAATACTTTTATTCCATGAATTTTTGTTCCAGCAATCTGCACAAATGTACAAGCTTGCATATCTTCAGTCATCATCTGCAATCAGGTAATTCAGATTAATCCTGTCTCTATTTTTACTTCTTTTCCCCTTTTTAATCCATTTTTCATCGCCTGCCTTCCCTTTAACTATCTTAAAACTTCTCCGTCTTTTCTACAGTTAACTTTCTTCACGGTTCTTTCCGCTTCAAAAGTTGCTCCTATTCTTCTCTCGCCACGGGCGGTAGGAGAACTTTTTCGCCTCTTGAATCCTTTTTCCCCCCTTCTTTTCGCTCCACCATCCCTTGCTCCGAGCTTTAGTCGCAAGACTCTCTCCCCCCCCAGCCCATCCCCAAGGCATTAGCAATTACTGCGGTTTTCCGTATTACCTAATATACCTTTCCCAAGCCCTGGAAAATTATGTTTCCCGGCTAATTGTCTTTCAATCTTTCCGATTCCATTAATGCAACGCATTCAGGAATTCGCCTTAATCATCACCTCTCTCTCTTTCAATCTGGTAAAACAGGTTGAAAGCAGAAAGAATTTTTCGTCCTTAGTGTGGACTCCTAACTCACTTCTTTCCCCGTAAACCCTTAATGGTTTCCTTCATTACCCTTTAGCCAGTGCTTTTTCTTAATTACTTCAGTTTTCTTAACGAAGTTGTGGAGGTAATTGCATTAAGTTGCAAAGGTACTCCGGAAAATATCGCCTTGGGCCTTGGGCCGTTTCACATCAGATGATTTATGGACCCCGAAGGGATTGTCCTGTAAAGGTCACCTCGGAAGGGGGAAAATCCTAATCTGGTTGGACGTTTCGAAAGAAAGAACGGGTCGGCTTGGAACATTTCAAACACGAGAGAAATATTGAAAAGGACTCATTCGTTTCCCCTTTCGCTTTTTTTATATTCCTATTCGAAATTCTTCGGAGCAGAGGTATTTTTACACCGAAAAAAAACTTTTTTTAAGCCCATCATGAACTCTCGTCTGTTTTGGAGTTTCATCATCGAACGCCTCTCTCTCCCCCCTAAAAAAGAAATCATGACGAAAAGAGGTGGCATCACGCGATCTATATAAAAGGGATGGTATTTTTGGATGATATACTGGGCCTCCTCCTATACGTTTTTAGGCCCACCAGCAGCCGAGGGGTAAAGTCGCTGAACACTCTGAACACTGATAGTTCGGTCCGAGGTTCGAATCCCGCGAAAGGGCTGCCTGCATGGGCGTTTTTGTGGTTTTCCCCATGTGTAACGTGTATACGAGCTAGTTTCCCTTAGAAATTCCTCCACGAAGGCATCCCTCCTCTTAGGCAGATAGCCCTACTGTGCTTTGCTATAATTAAATAAACCAAATCAAACCAAACCTATTCGTTTTTTTTCCGTTCCGTCAGGAAGGAGTCGGAAAAAACCGCGTTGAGTGAAGGAAATTGTACATTGGAAAAGAAATAAAAAAATGGTCTTATCCAATGCATTTTTTCCTTTACTCAACCCAGTTTTTTTCGATAACCTCTTGAATCCAATGAGAGGATGATCATGGGAAGTCAATGGATACATATCTTTCATGAAGAGTAATAGAGAGAAATGGGTTCTACAGCGAAAAATGCGTTAACAGAAAATCCACTCTTCAAAAAATGGGGATCGATGGATAGAATTTGTTTCCATACACAATGTAGTAGTTTGTATTTAGCACAGACTGAACTGAAGCGAAACTTTGAATGAAGAAATCAGGGAGAGTTCATTTCTTAAAAAAATGGTGACGTCTTGTCGATCGAGTCGGCTGGGAAAAATTTCTGAGAGACGAGAAAAAAATTTCTCTGGCTCGGATTAAAAAAAAAAAAAAACTTTTTGTTAATTTTTATAATGTATTTAGTAATTATAAAAATTAACTCTACCTTCCCTTATTTGCTTCAAATCAGGTCTCAACATGTTTCTAAAAGAGATTTCCATTCATTTCCGACGATGGAAAGGGAAAAAATACTGATATGACCCATTCTTGGAATCATTCCAATTTCTAAGAATAGAATTCCAAGAATCCAGACATCGTGGATCCCCCACTCATCCCAAAGAGACTCCAAGAGTTTCAAGACAATCTGGGGGAGTATTCAGCTTTTCCCGTATGGAAGGACTATATGGACTTACAAAGTTTGATGGATCCTGAAGAAGAAAATAATACGGATGATTGGGTCAAAAATTATTTAGATCAATTATCCTCGGATAAAATTGAACTGTTATGGGATAACATTTCTGAAATCACATCGGAAATGTCGTAATTTTTTTTTGTAACAGATTGTAAGAGGGTCATAATAACAATAAAAAAATATTATATATATATACCAATCTTGGTGGCTTCTCAATTCAGAGAGAGACAAGATGTAGAGCGTTCATTTCCCTTTTTTCCAAGATGGGAGGATGCCAAAATGACTACCCAATTCAAAGAGAGAGGGTGTAGAGCGTTCATTTTCAGTTTTCCAAGATGGGAGCGTCTCAAAATGGTTACCTAATTCAAAGAAAGAGGGTGTAGAGCGTTCATTTCCATTCTCCAATGTTAGAACGGGGGAGGATTCTAAAATGACATACCCTTTTCAAAAGAGAGATTGTGTAGAGCGTTCATTTCAGTTTTTTCCCAAGTTTGGGCGAGAAGGAGTCGCAAAATGATGACCCATTTCAAAAGAGACATTGTGTAGAGCGTTCGTTTCAGTTTTTTCCCATGTTTGGGTGGGGGGAAGGAGTGACAAAATGGCGACCCATTTCAAAGAGAGAGAGAAATCGTGTAGAGCGTTCATTTCCAGTTTTCCAAGGTTAAGGGGGGGAATCCTCCAAAATGGCTACCCAATTCAGAAAAGAGAGAGGGTATATAGAGTGTTCATTTCCCTTCTCTAAGGTTAAAAGGTCCCTAAATACCTTCTAAATTCAAAGAGAGAGAGAGAAATCGTGTAGAGCGTTCATTTCCCAGTTCTTCAAGATCAGAAAGTCCGTTTTTCCCAAAATGGTTTTCCGAATTCAGACACAGCGGGTGCAGACTTCCAAAGTCCCTAAAAATGGCGTCCCCATTCAAACAGAGTGAGAGGCATGGTGAGCGGTCATGTCCCGTTCTTCCAAGATGGGGTCGTCCAGTTTTCTCAAAATGGCGTCCCCATTCAAACAGAGTGAGAGGCGGTGTGAGCGGTCATGTCCGTTCTTCCAAGATGGGGAAATAAGAAACACCTAAGACGGAATAACACGAAGGAAAGAGAGAAAAAACGCCATCTTGTCATTTTCTGATAGGGTACCGGTGTTCGAATACTTTTGTGACCGACTGTACGGGGTTTGTAGATTTGGAGTAAATAACGACGACACTTGATGAAGTATCGAAACACACTTTATTTAGCCAATATTTATCAGGACAGCTGAAATAACACTTTTTACAGTCGTCGAAAATCTACTATAAACACGCTGGAACAATCAGCGACACAGCCTCCACACTGTCAGGCAATAACGGTGGAGATAGCTTCACTGCGAAGCACCAGAGTACAGCTTCCGACTCTGTTCGTTCTCGGAACTCCGAGACTCTTCACGCGATGCACTCGACGACCAACTCGGCGCTAGACTTCGAGACATTCGCTCAATGACTGACTATCAGCTCGCTAGACGAGGCACACTCTCTGAGATACACGAACTGACTTCGGACCAGCAGGGTTTATATAACTTTCGGCCTGTGTTCGAGAACATACTGGGCTAAGCCGGGAAGAATTCGTTCCAGAAGGTTCTCCAATCGTCCATGGTATATTGCTAATTTTGTCGCCAAATGGGCGATTTCTCGTCAAATGTGGCAACCCTGCCCTCCTTGCTATTTTATCTCAATCCTAAAACTGCTTTGCGGGGAAGCTTTATTTTGAAGGATTCAAAAATAACTATGGATTTATAATGAAAAACACTTTAATTGCAGATATTTACAAAAATTTAGAAGCAGTTATTCTTACAAAAACGATAGAGCTTATTTTTAAAACATAAAACTTAAACAGAGTTGAGTTGTAGTTGGTATTACTCAAACAACCTCCCACCTTGCAATTTGCAACAAAAGTTATAAATCAAGTTTATTGGGAATTTTAATACGTCGACCAGCTCTAGTAACAAAATCTGGGATTTTGGGTGATGAATCATTATTTTCACTGGAATCTGAAGCATTAGCTGTAGGGCGTAGAGGCATATTCGTAGAGGCACTTCATCCCATCGAGCATCTTGGCCAATGAATGGTAACTTTTCCGAACTGCAGATTTCTAACGGATAAAGTCTTTGGAATGGTCTCAACTTCTCTCCATCAGCTGTTCTCACTCTGGCAACTCTTGAATGCCCATCTGCTCCAGAAAAGACTTCAATGACGATTCCTAAAGGCCAGTTGATACGCTTGCCATCAATTTCTAAAAGAACGACCTCTCCAACTCTTAAAGATTCTTCCCGTATCTTATCTTTATGAATCAACATTGCTAAATACTCATTCCGAAATCTCATTCTTAAATCCTGCCTTAATACAAATGCGCTCATTCCTGCGTACAAAACGCAATCTTATATTTAAGCTTTTACTGTCGATTTCGTCTAAATCTGTTGTTTCACTTCTAGGAATACTTTGTAAGAAACAAGCGGGAGTTAATGGCTTCAGACCTTCAGAATTGTCTTCAATATATGAAAATGGCCTAGAATTTATTGTAGCTTCGCAGTCACATACAACAGTTTCCAACTCTTCATAGTGAAGACCTTTCTTGCCCAAAATTCTTCTTAGCATCTCTTTCAACATTCTAATTATGCGCTCCCACCATCCTCCCCACCAGGCGGCTGTTGGAAGGTTAAAATTCAATTTTATTTTCTTGATAGTCATGATTTTCTCCCAATCTAATTTTTTTAGAGCATTGCTTGAACCAATGAAGTTTGTACCGTTGTCAGTGTAGATTATATTTACTCTACCTCTTCGAGCAAAGAATCTTCTTAAAGCCGTATTAAAAACTTCTGTAATACAGTCGTCCACATAAAAAGATTCTTTGAGTCGACAAGATGTTTTCTTCCTTTCATCCGGAGCGTTCTCTAGATGGTAAGCTATACATGCTTACCATCTAGAGATGGTTGCTTCTAGTAAAAATGGACTAGGAGAAGCACCAAATACCACTCTACAATGTCGGAGAGTGATTATTTCTTCTCGTCTTGATAAATCCTTCCACCGCTGAAATTTTAAACACTCCCACTCCCTGTCCTCTGGATTCAAACTGATTTGTAAAAATGCTTTTTTGATGTCTGATGTTACGCCAGTTGCGTTTTTCCGAAACTGCATTATCAATTTGGGTACCAACTCTAACAAATTTAGCCCTTTTTCTAAATAATTATTCAAGGAATTCCCTTTGGAATCTTTCGTCGACGCATCAAAAACCGGACGAATTTTTGTTGTTGTTACACCAGTTTTTATCACAAGATGATGTTGTAAATAGTGTCCCTTTTTCTTGTCTTTATGTACAATTTCAATAATTCCATCCCGAACACACTCATTGTCCAGATCGTATGAGATTTTTGGTAGTTGACATTAACCGTTTAGTAGTTAATTCTTTATTCGTTTCTAATTCTGGAAGCCCACTTTTCCATGGCAAACATACTTCATATCTTTTGTCATCGTTTCTTTTAATAGTTTTACGGAAAAAATCTACCGTTTCTTCATCGGTTACCTGCCTTTACTTTTGCAGGACATCTTATACCGATGACATCTAGGCTCCATAATTCCGTCAAATCTAAATTATTAGCCTATACAATACTCTTCAAAGATTTTGAGTAGTTTCTTTGTTTACCTTGAAGCATCCATCCAAGTTTTGTTTTAATAGCTACCAAATTATTATCAATGGGCTCGATTTTCCCAGTCAGTAATGCGCCAAGATAATCTGCTCCTATTAATAAACCTATTTCAGGCACATATTCTCCTGTATCACTTAAGCGTATATTTTTCTTTTTAAAATTTGGATAAATATCAAGATCCTCTACACATGGAATCGCACCACATATATCTTCTTTTCGTCCAAAACTGAAATAGTGTGCTTTAAATTTGAACACAAGCTTTGTAATGTAATAGTATAGACATTATTGGACTCTTGTTTAGTTTCACTGTCCCCCAAAAGTCCATGACTCATCGTTTCTTGATCTACAGTTTTCAATCCTAGTTTCTCCGCAATATCCTTTCGTATGAAAGATCTCTGAGCACCAGTATCAAATAATCCGCGAACGATTCCGGACTTGTCATCATTGATGATTTTCACCAATACAGTTAACAATAAAGTTGGAGAATTTTTTTGGTGACAAAAGAACCTGTGCATCCGATTCAGATTGTTTGTCTTGTTTTGATTGATTTATATTTGGATACATAATGCTATGGTGTTTTTTCTTGCGTATAATACACTTTAAATAAGCTTTGCAGATCTTAGAATTGTGTCCTGGTTTCAAACAGACGAAACAAGTTCCCCTTTTCTTCAATGTTTCCCTTCTCGCCTCCAATGACATCTCGGCAGCCTTAAAACATTCTGAGGTATTATGAAACGACTTATTACAAAATAAACAATGTTTGCCATTTTTCTAAGTTCTTTGCTTTTCATTAGATACAATACAAGCTGCAGTGGGAATTTTTTCTTTCGTTTTAAAATTTTCAAATTGATAATTCGCAAACCCTGATCGAGCAAGCTGTAACCGCTCTTCACTTTCGACTTCCAAACGAAGAAATTCTAATAAATTTCCTCCTAACATGTTCATCTTGTCTTTAGTTTCTACACGGTTATGAGTGCGTTCCCACTCTTTGATAAGAACTTCTGGCAGAGCTGATTCTACTAAAGGATATAACATTGCTTCATATTTTTCAGACGTTACCCCTAAAGTCTCTAATGCTCGCAACTAAGTCTCCAATTTATCATAAAGAACCCGCAAAGTAAAATTTTCGCTTCTTTTCGCTTGCGTTAAAACTAGATTTAAAAATTCACGAACGTAAATTTGAATTAGTAGTTCATCTTTAGCAAAACGAGATTTCAGTTGTTCAATAGCATTATAATGGTTTTCGCCAAATGGTGGAAAACTTGCAACTAAATCTCTGGCCGATAAACCTTCTTCAGTTGCTTGTAAAAGATACTGAAATTTGTCATCTGCATCAATGCTATCATCATTCTGAATCGTTTTAAATTGTCCCCAGTATCCTAGTCAGTTTTTAACCCGTTTTATCCCACTGTCCTATTTAAAGGACAGCTGAAAAATAGCATGTAGAAATCAGTATTTGCTTGGTACGAATATTTTGCTAGCTGGAATATGTAGGGATATGTGTTAGCATCTGCTAGCGTGAGTTATGTGTCTCTCCCCCTCCTCCTTCCTCTGGACATTTTTGATTATTCATCGCATTAGTGGGCGTGGTTTGTATCATCTCTTTGTGGTTGCAGAATTCTTTTTCAGTTTACTTTGGACAATCGGCTCGGCATTTTGTATGTGAAAGTACTCTTTCCTTATCATCCTGGTGGTTAATGAAAGCTTTATTGTTATTAGGTGAGTTTTAGCGTATTGTTTTTTAACTGTCCTCTAAATAGGACAATAAGACGATAAGTATGACGCGTTCTTTCTCTCTTTATAAATAAGAGTAAAAAAAATCTACCGTTTCACCCCTGCTGAGTTATGTCCGTGCAAAGGTTTCTGAAGTTAGAGGAATCATTAGAACTATTCAATAGTTTAGATTCAGATGAGAGCGAAGTTGAAATTGCTGTGTTACCATGAGATGCCAGTGAACTAACTGACGAAGATGAAGGGGATGAGAATGAAGTAAATACTGGTGAAATTATTATAATAGGTGTTCCTGGGTCTCTAGAGGTTATAACTGGAGATAGTTTCCAGCCTGAACCGTTCACAAGCTCTAGTGTTTCCACAACAAAGAGTAGAAAAAAAGCTAAAAGACACAATCTTGGATAAAGAATAAATCACCACATATACAAAATGTAAAACACAGGATGAATCAATTGCAAGTGACTTGCTCAAGCAGATGGAAACTGCATTGAAAGACAAAACTCCATCAGAGCTTTTTGAGCAGTTTTATTCCAGTGAAGTCTACCATCTCACTGTAAAAGAAACTGAGCGATATGCAACAGATGTAAAAAACGAACAAGGTTTCTTGTTCGTTTTTTACATCTGCCAACGAAATACGTGTTTTTATCTTACGAAATACGTGTTTTTATCTTACGTGTTTTTATCTTTTACTGCCAACGAAATACGTGTTTTTATCGGAATTTTGCTTATAACTGGTTATCATTCAAATACCTGCGAACGTGACTACTGGTCAGATGCTGAAGACCTTCGCATTACCCTTGTGAAAAATGCCATGACACGAAACCGCTTCCAAAAGTTGAAATCTTATTTATACTTTGTGGACAATGGAACTGTCAGTCAGCATGCCCAGGATCGATCCTTCAAAGTAAAACCTTTGTTTGCCGAACTCAATAATAATTTTATGAAATTTGGACACTTCTCTGCAAATCTAAGAATCGATGAAATGATCATCATGTATTACGGTAGGAATAGTCTGAAACGGTTTATCCGAGGCAAGCCTATACGTTTTGGATATAAACTTTGGGCTCTCTGTGGGAGCGAGGGTAATTGTTACAATTTTTCTCTCTATTGCGGTAAAGAATTTGATGCGAGAAATGATACTTCTCTTGGTACTCGGTTTGTGATGAAACTAACACAGAATATTGTGAATCCTTCAAGCTACACGTTATATTTTGATAACTTTTTTACGAGCATTTATCTTTTGAAAAGTCTTGGTGAACAGGGTTTTCGAGCTGCAGTAACAATACGAGAAAATCGGATATATCACGAGTTTCCTTTAGAAGAATCTAAGTCTATGCGGAAGAAAGAAAGAGGAACGTCTGATTTTGCATTTGACTAGAAATCTGAGATTTTCCTGGTGCGATGAAATGATAATAGTACTGTCACTATTGCTAAAATTTCAGCACTTTTTTTTATTCTTTGATCTGAAGAGGCGAGTGAGAGGACACAAAGATAAAGTTAACGTGAAGATGCCAAAATTGATTAATTCTAAAACAAACATATGGGCGGTGTGGATCACCACGACTGGTTGTCTGGACTTTATTCCATTAAACTTCGTGGAAAATAGTGGTACTGGCCACTTTTTATACGTTCGCTGGATATGGCTATGGTAAACGCCTGGATAATTCACAAAACTTTGAACAAAAATGAAGCTCTAAACTTGAAGGAATTCCGAATAGCTGTAACAACAGTTTATCTAAAAGAAACTGTGATAAGAACAAAAGGTAGATCTAGGATCTGGACTGTACCTTCTGATGCAAAAGAAGACATCCGTAAAGATAGTGTTAGTCATTTTTTACTAAAGCTAGAAAAACAGAGTCGTTGTCAAAGAGATTGCTGCAAAGGAAAACCAAAAACATACTGTTCCAAATGTGACAAAACATTTTGTCAGGCTTGCTTTGGACTTTTCCACCAAGATTAGAGTGAAATTCATCTGAAAATGAACTATCTTGTAAATAAGAAAGTATTAGTCGAATAAAGTAATATTTGTACACGGAAATCACTTTTCATCATTGAAGAGAACACTAAAAACATGTAAGTGAAAATTTTATCCCCTTTATCCCAGTGTCCTATTTAGAGGACGGGCAGATTTCTTATATAAAATATTAAAAAAAAAATTCTAATTTTGTTATATTTAGTTTGTTTAAGTTCAATTAACCTTAAAAATATCATTCTTTTCAAATTTGAAGAAAATAAATAAATTGGGATAAAATGGGTTAATATTACCATCAAAACATTTCAGTTCTAACTTAGGAAGACGGAAATTTCGCTTGGTTTCATTTACTACACTGGAAATATCGCCCTCTCTTTCAGTGGTTGATAACATTAAATCAACTTTCGTTTCCATAGCAACTCACTGATTTCGATAGCTTTCCGTTAAATCCATATCATTAGAAAATTCATCTTCATTAAAATTTTCCATTTCTAGCCATTTTACTTTAACTTTTTCATCTAACTGAAATAATCTGTCAGCTTAATCATTAAATATATTAAATACAGATATCAAATCAATCTTACTTACTGCTTCATCTTTTAGAACAGTGTCCACTTCTTTCAAAGAAGTTGTTAAATATCGCCGTAATTGTGTTCTTTCCCGTTTTAAATTATTCACAGTCCTGTTCCACGGACGTCAGTATTTTAAAGGATTCGAAAATATCTATGGATTTAATATGAAAAAACACTTTAATTGCAGATATTTCCAAAAAATTTTAAAAGCAAAAATTTTATTCTTACAAAAACGATAGAGCTTATTTTTAAAACATAAAATTTAAACAGAGTTGAGTTGTAGCTGGTATTATTCAAACAAACTCCCACCTTGCAATTTGTAGGATACCTATAAATTGCAACAAAAGTTGTAAATCAAGTCCTATTGGGAATTTTAACGTGTCGACCAGTTCTAGTAACAAAATCTGGGATTTTGGGTGATGAATCATCATCTTCACTGGAATCTGAAGCATTAGCTGCAGGGCGTAGAGGCATATTCGTAGAGGCACTTTCACCTAAAAATTTAAATTTCTAGTTCTCTTTAATGCATTAAAGTTAAGTTCTGAGAAATCTTCAAATATTTAAATAATCGTAAAAAATCAGCAGGTACTGATTCTAAACTAACCCCCTGCCCCTCATTACTATTCGGCCGCCCTTCTAAATTCGTATGGACTGAAAAGCGCCTTTAGCCCCTCCCCCCAGCACACAAATTCGCACATTACCCAATCAGCTTTCTCCCAATCTCCCTCTTAGGATGAAGAATTACCACCTAGCTCCCGCCTCCTGACTTTCTATTCAGCCACTGCGCTCTACCATTGATCCCTGCATGTCTTCTCGTCGAGTAGTAAACTTAAGTAAAAAATGCACAATAGTTAAAAAGTAAAAATGATAAAAGGTAAATTTTGGAACCAATATTTGAAAAAAAAAATTTGAAAGTAAATCAGATTTTATAATATGCTCAAAGTTGTGGGTTTTTTTATTTATATGCACATACAAGTCTCGAGAGTATTTCAGCTAATGTCTTTTGGGCAAACAATATTTAAAAATAGTACATCTTTTGAATTTCCGACAGGCAGTCTTCCATGCTGAAGATATTTTTTGTGCTGTTTTGCCGCTGCTCGCTTAAAAATCGTTGACTTTTTAATCAAAAATTCATCACAAAATAGAAAATAAACCAAATTCCAAAAATCCGACTTCCAGGTGCACATATTTGGGTAGAGGACTACATTATTAAGAATTTTATTGCTCCAGGTACCGTTGTTTTTTCACATTGCAAGAAAACATACACATATACATGGAAATTCTTCATTATTTAATTTCTTTAAATAGGGAGATAATATTTTGGTGGCAACAATTTGAACAATGAAACAAGTTTTTTTAGTGACTGGCTAACGCAGCTTAGGGCTAGAGTCAGGAAAGGAAACTTTTAAGCTTCGCATTTGTATCTGCTGAAACCTATGGAAATGAGATGATTATCAGGGAGAATCTATTCCTTTCTTGACAGCTCGCATCTACTAATGTTTGCCATAGCAACTCATCTAACTTAATCGAAATCACTGAAGTAAAATTCTAGGAGGGAACAGAAATATCAAAAGGAGTAGCTGCATTTTTCAGAGGTTTAGGATCATTTTAGGGACAGCTTTAAAGGTAGTTGTAGAAAAAAACTCGATAAGCTATGGGTTAAATTATCTCAAAAATATCCTCTCTACCAATAGAGGGATACCTGAGGCAGTTAATACAAATTATTTCAGCGCATATGTAAATGCATACGGACCTCACTAGTGTAAACCAAGGAGGTTAGAATAAATGGAGTAAATCTCCTTCGTATGCTCCGGGCAATGAAAATGAAGCCATGAAACGTTACGGCATGTCTTCAGGACTTATTATAGTCGCTGCTATAGGTGAGTTTCTGGTTGGTTTTGTTTATGCCCTAAATCGGTCCTGTCCACATTTTAGCTTTCATCATTGAATGTTTGTAAGTCTCTCGTTCTAATTTTAATACTTAACATAAATGTTTTCTGCTTAATACATAGAAAATCACAAGGACTTAATACATAGAAAATCACAATAACTTTTTCAAAAATATCACAAGGATTCCAAATAACTGCTTCAAAAAAATCACAAGAATTGTAAATAACTGTTTCAAATTCAATAAAATTTAGGTGCATGAAAATCTGTAAATAATAAATCTACGACCTAGAAGACAATTGGAAATTTCAACTGTATTTTACGCAAATTAGGCCTATTGATACATTTCAGAGCCTCCGGACGTTTAAATTTGCTCTGAAGGTCTGTGTGTTCGAGATTTGCAAAAACTAACCGTTCTCCTTTCTCCTAATAAACTTAAAATAAAATAACTTTACATATAAAATTCTACAGCGTCATATTTATTTTCAAAATCTATAGAACTACAAGAAACTACAACAAAGATCAAGATGGTTGCCACTCTTACAGTGAAAAACTATGAAAAGAAAAATAACAACTGAGGCTGGGTTCTAACAATACTCCCACCTTTTGATTGATGACATATACTTAATCAATCAAAACAAAATATAATAAAAAATACTGTCCATACAAATATTAAGGCTAAATAGTAAACAAAAGAAAAAAATTAAGTTTTTAAATTTCTACTCTAAAATAACTCAAGTAGTGTTTAGGTTAGAAATCTAGATGGAATTTTAATTTGTCATCCACTTCTAGTCACGGCAGTCTTAATGTCCTTTGATAAATCTGCAGCTGAATTGTTCTTTGGTAATTTTGAGACTAAACTGTCTTCACCCTGCGTCTCAATTTCATTTGCCTCATCTGACTCCAAAGATGAAGGTATTTCGAGAGGGAATATTCTCTGGATTGGTCGAACTAATTCTCCAGACATGGTTTTGACACGAACTATTCGAATGTTGCCGTCTTTTCCGGGATATAGTTCAATTACTTTTGCTAGAGGCCACAACACCTTGCGTTTGTCATCACATTCGATAAGAACTATATCACCGATTTTTATCTGTTGAGAAATCGGCACTGTAGATGGACGTTGCACTAGTAGGCCGAGATATTCATTTCTAAATCTCTTTCTCAAGAGCTCTCGTAAACTCTGTAAATGTCTCAGTCTCTTGTTGAAATCAACTTTATCAAGATGATCCAAGTCAGGAACTCCAAAGACTGGAATTTCACCTAAAAACAAGGACGGTGTCAAAGAGATGAGATCATCAGAGTCCTCTGACACATAAGTGAGTGGTCTGGCATTCACAGTTGCTTCGCAGTTGCACAGCACACTCATCAATTCTTCATAATTCAGACATGACTGGCCTAGGACTCAAAGCAAAAGCTTCTTAATCATTTGAACAAGTCGTTCCCAAAAGCCAACCCACCATGGTGCTGCGGGTGGACTGAACTTCCAGTCGATCTTGTTTGTGGCGGCTTCTATCTCAATGGTATTCCAATTAATCGATCTCAAGTGTTTATTGGATCCGACAAAATTGCTTCCCTTATCACTATAAATTATCGATGGCCTCCCTCTACGGGCAATAAATCTTCTAAGACCAAGTAACAATCCTTGAGTTGAAAGGGACAAAATCAGTTCCAAATGGACCGCCTTGAAAACAGCACATGTGAAAAGTAAAATCCAAGCTTTTCTTTTATCCTTCATAATTAACTCTTTCGCATCGAGAGACGACTAAATCTGTTTTCAACGAACATCGAAAACGCCCGTGTTTACGAATTTGTCTTGGAATAGTTTTCCTTTCCCCCTTCTGCGGTTTCATCCATTCATCCATTGTGTGCAGTTTCACCTTAGGGCCGGATTGCACCTGCGAACGTCAATAGCTTTCCGTCTTTCTCCTTTATTTGCTTCAAAAGAATGATTGACATGTCTTTTAACAACTCACGAAACCAATGAGCCATACACTAACGTGGAGGGGAAAGAACTAGGCAGAAAATAAACGAGGCGTTGGGGCGGTTTGCCGTTGCCGGAATGAACGGGCGCTACGGGCGACTTCGATACGAAAGAGTTAATAGGCCAGCTAAATCAACGCCGACAATCTCGAAAACACGAGCCTCTCTAACTCTGTTTTCTGGTAGAGTAGCAGGCACAGTCTGTATTCGTTTACCTCCATGTCTCCTGCACCTGACACATTCATATAAAGCTTTTCGAATCGTAGCTCTACTTTTCAGGATCCAAAACGTCTCTCTAAGTGTTGACATCAGTACGTGAATTCCTGCATGAGACATAGAGAGATGTTTATCAATAATCAATTTCTCCACAATCTTATGCCTTCGTCATCTTTGAATTGACTTCAGCTTCTTAATATCATTAGATGAAAAAGAATCATGTTGAATAATCTTCACGATAGATTTCTCAGCCCTTATCAATTCATAAACTTTTAACTCTCATGATTCTCTTTCTTCTTTCGGGTATTTCCTATGAATCTGTGTATCCACCCAATCATTCTAAGTATTTTCTTATACTTTGCAAAATAGCCAAAGAATTGTGAAGACATATCGCTTGCTTAACGAAACTATAACTGCTTTACGTTTTTCAGTATTAACCTCTTCTTTATTATCGATTGGGATAGAACGAGGCCATTCTTCTTCTGGCAGTGACAACCAAGGTGGGCCCTCCCACCATCTTGATTCAATGAGTTTCTTCACAGAGCATCCTCTTGATGGCATATTTGCTGGGTTTTCCGCACCTGGTACATGATGCCAATTTTCACGATCCGATAGGATTCTAATTTCTGAAACTCTGTTATTCACAAAAGTGCTCCAAACTTCTACGTTCTTTATCCAGAACAGTGCTGTTGACGAATCGGTCCAGTAATATTCCTTTGAAATTTCGACCTTAAGGTTCTTCTTGACAAATGATGCTAATCGCACCCCAATAAGATAAGCAAGCAATTCAAGTCGTGGTATACTTATTTTTTTCAAGTGAGCCACTCATGCTTTGGCTTGCACTAGGGTCACTTTGACTTCTTTATTTTGACTTCTCAAATATACCGCACTTGCATAAGATCCCTGTGAAGCATCGGCAAACGTATGCAAACAAAAAGATTGTCCTTCTGTCAATGAAAGTAGTCTGGGAATCTTCACAGAGGATAACAAGGGCAATTCTCTGACCCACTTCAAGAATTTACTTTTAATATCTTCAGGTAGCTCTGCATCCCAGCTCAATTTAGTTTCCCAGCTCTTTTGCAAGTATAACTTTGGAAGGAGTGTAAAAGGGCATGTGAAACCTATTGGGTCAAAAACTCTCTGTACAATCGATAGAACGTTTCGTCTTGTCACTGAGAGATCAATCAAGTTGATATTAGGGATGTCACAAAACAAAGAATTTTCATATTTATCCCACAGAAGACCAAGCACTTTCAATGGTTCGCTCATTGTAGATTTTCCACTGTTCAGTTCTGTTTGCTCCCACCCTCTTAAGTCAAAGTTAGCACTTGCCATTAACTGAGTTGATTTTGCAATAAAGTATTCTGCTTCTTCATTCGAATTCACTGAAGTGACACAGTTGTCAACATAGAAGGAATTTTTCAATTTTGTAGCCACTTCCTTCAAAGAAGGTTCACATTAGTCTAAATGAGAGTTGATCACTGCTCCTAAAAGAAACGGACTGCATTTTAGTCCGAAGACAACTCTGCAATGGCGAAATTTTCTTATTTCCTTTTGTTCCGAGTTTTTCCACCATAGGAATCTTAGGAAATCACGATCAGATCTTTGAACAGATATTTGAAGAAAAGCTCTTTTAATATCTGAGATAATCCCTATTTTCCCTTGCCTAAATTCAAGAAGCAATCTAGGTATTAATTCAATTAAATTTTGACCTTTTGCTAAACAGTCATTAAGTGACAGGAAATCTTTTTGCTTGCACGAAGCGTCAAATACAGGCCTTACTGCTGTTGTACAGTTATCTTTGAAGATCGGTATGTGGGGAAGATAATGATTGTTAACTCGTTCCTCTTTTTCTGTTACTTCTTCTATTACTCCAGATTCGAGCCATTCTTCGAACACTGCATTGTATGTTTCAAATTTATCTTTCAACATGAGCTTCTTTGTCGCGGAAATCAATCGCTTTTCAGCAACTTCTCTGTTACTTGATAAAGCTTCTTTATCGTTGATCCAAGGTAAACTGACTTCATAGCGATCATCCTCCCTCTTCAGAGTCTTGTGAAAGGGATCCCACACTGCTTCTTCTGAGTCAGTTTTACTTTCTTTGGCATCTGTAATTCTCAGTGCTTCTAGCTTCCACAAGTTTTCTATGTCACTGCTGTGAGTCAACATCGACGTTACGGTTGAAGACATGGACAAGGAGTTTCTTTCTGAAACGTCATCTTTTATCTTTCCCATGATTGTCCATCCAAGTAGTGATTCGACAGCAGTCAGCCCATTTTCTAATTTCTGAATTCTTCCGGTTAACAGAACACCTGCGCCATCAGCTCCAATAAGAACTTCTATTTTCAAATCCTTTTTACCTACATCAGATGCATGGATATTCTTCTGTCTTAGTTCTTCTATCCATGGTCCAGGCTATAAACTGACTACTGGTCCACAAATCTTCGACTGTTTCAACAAGATTAGTTGACTAGAAAAATCACCTCTTAGGCTTTTAACGTTCACTTCATAGCGTTTGTGAATTTCCTCTCTTTGTTGTTACTCCTCCAAAAAGTGCATGGATTAAAGATACAGATCCAATAGCGTGGCACCCTATGTCTACAGCAGTCTTCTTTAATATGTATGAACGTTGCGATCCTGTATCGATAAGTGCCCTTACTGTCTTCTGCTTTTTGTTTGCGTCTATATTAATTAATAGTGTTTGAAGAAACACTTCATCTAGGAAATTAGTGCTCGCAAGTGATACGTTTTGTGTTTCCTCTTCTTTATTCTTTTCAACATCATTGCTCTTTTGATTGGTGGGCAAATCCGGACACATGACACCCCAATGTCTTTTCGAGCATATCATACATCGTACATTTGTCTTACATTGCTTGGCCCTGTGTCCAATTTTAAGGCAGAAGAAGCAACCCTTCTTTTTCTTAATTTCATCATTCTTTTGACACAGAGGCCTCTTCTGAGCAACAAAGCAATCTCGACTTTCATGAAATTTTTCACAAAATATGCAAGAATTCTTCTCACTATAATTGGTTGTTTTATTTTGACCTGAGAAAAAATCATTTGCTGTAGGCACGAAATGTTCACTGTGGTACTTTTTATCTTTTATACTTTCTTTCTTGGCACCCGAATCAATTAATTTAAATCCAGCTTTTGCCAAAGAAATTCTCTGCTCTCCTTCCACTTCATTCTTTAAAAACAATAATAATTGTTTCAATTTATCAGAGAATTTTCTGCACTAATTATTGATGCATAATTTCTGATCCAAACTCGTAAAATTTCCTCGGGAATGCAAGATTCCACGAGCGGAAACAGCATTGCAGCACTTGTCATTCCTATTGACTCCAACGAACGTAAATACGACTCTAACTTGTAATACAATTCTGATATAATGCATTTTCCCTTTTGATCAGTGACATTTTTAATAATCAAACCTAATAATTCCCGAATATAGAATTCTACCAACAATTCTTCCCCGCCGAACCTATTTTTTAAGCTTTCTATAACTTTTTCATAATTTTCGGCAGTTGCAGGGAAGCTATTTACAGTATCTCGTGGTCTCGTACCGGGTACGGTCGCTTGAACGAGATAATGCATCTCTTATCCTCGTTTTGAATTTCTTTATCTTTATGTATTCGCCGAAATTGCCCCCGAAACGGTAACCAATCTTTAATTTTGCCACCGAATTGTTTTAACTCAATTTTAGGTAATTTCAGTTTCCGTTTGTTCGAATTCGGCGGAACACTGACTATGGATAGTGTCGTTTGGCGATTGAAGAATAATTCCGTTTCTACTTGTATTAAGTCTAATTTTTCTTTGTATTCTTCAATTTTCGCCCATTCACTTTCAAACTTATCATTTGAAGAAAATTCCGAATTTAATATTTGAGTATCAAATGCATCAAGTTCAACAGATAAACGTTCTAAAGTAACAAGTTTCGTTTTTACAGATTTTACATCAGGAATTTCCTTTTCTAATTCTTGCAAAATTGCATTAATTGTTCTCGTAAAAGACGCTCTGACAGGTTTTCGTTTCTCAATTAACGATTCCATTTCAATAAAATAAATTCAATAAAGTCAAATAGAATTAAATTCGATAAAACTAACAAAATTACCTTAACTTGTTTTACCGATCACTTCCGTCGTCACCAAAATTGTTCGAGTTTTGCAAGAACTAACCGTTCTCCTTTCTCCTAATAAACTTAAAATAAAATAACTTTACATATAAAATTCTACAGCGTCATATTTATTTTTAAAATCTATAGAACTACAAGAAACTACAAAAAGATCAGATCGTTGCCACTCTTAGTGATAAACTATGAAAAGAAAATAACAACTGAGGCTGGGTTCTAACACTGTGTATTTTTTATTTAACAATACGTTTGGTAGTCTTATCCGTACGAAAGATAGTAGCCTTAATCCGTACATTGTAGGGCGACCATAAGTCGTGACGTCTTGTCGTTGACTAGAGTTACTAGAGATACTTTTATAATAGAATTATCGTTCACATTTTCTTGGCTTAATTTTTGTGACATCATGCTTAGGGGCGAATTCAAGCGCAACGCTCTGGCAATTTGCAAATTGCGGCTGGCAAGAGGCGTTCCTGCTATCGCCTGGTAAAACCGAATTCAAGTGCAACGCTTTACCAGTATGGCAACTGATGACGTCAAAATTGCAATCGAAAGCCATCTAGTGTTCGTGCCAGGAGAGAATAGCCGATGAACTACGTCAGTTATCCAATGAGATTGCGTTTCGATGTAAACACCAATCATCCGTTCCCATAGTTCCTTTTAGCTTTGTTCCCATAGTACCTTTTAACCACGTTTTTTTGCGTTCGATACTGTATGTAGATTTGTGTGTTTTTTCAAAATGCAACAATCTATAAATTTTTCTATGAAAGAGTTGGAAGTTTTGGTAACTTCCCTAGAAAGTTATAAAGAACTCATTACCGGTGAGTTGGGCAAATCATATGCCAGTGTAAACGAACAAAAGGAGGCATGGGAATAAATAGCAACGATTTTAAACTCCGTAGCGTTAGGAGTGAAGAGAAACGGAATTCAAGTCAAAAATAAGTGTACAGACTTGAAATGCCGCACCAGAAAAAAAGCGGCAAGGATTAGAAATAACTATTTTTCTACAGGAGGGTGACCTCCTGCCAAAGAAAAACTAACTGCTTTTGAAGAAAAGGTTTTATCACTGATAGGCAGTACATGTGTGGAGGGTATTACCCCCATAAATTATGATATATGAGCACAGTCTGTAATCAGTGTAAGTATCTATAATATGGTAAACTTTTCTGCAAAAAATCTGCATTACTGCCTTTTCTTGTTGAAGCAAAACTCCTCTTCGTATTTCTTCTTAAGAAAAAAGTTAACTTGCTCAAAATTATGTTTCACTTAATTATTCCTTGGAGTTTTAATAGTAAATCAACTGTTATTGCTCATTGTAATAAATTGTATGTGTTAAAATATACCTGTATGTTTTGTGTTTTTCTTCCTACATCATATGAATATGAATCAGTTCTCATTAACAAATGTAATAATGTTATTACCTTATAATAGTATGGATAATGAATTAGAGTGATGATTTTTATAAAAATAACATTAAAATATAGCACTCTTCTGTTATCAGGACCAGATTCAGAAATGTATGGCTCATCAGTTGCTGAGCGGAAAAGTCGTTGAACACTGGTAGTTTAGTCTGAGGTTCAATTCAGCAAATGGGCTGGCTGCATGGACGTTTTCATGGTTTCCACTATGTGTAACATGTATACGAACCAGTTTCCGTAGAAAGTTCTTCACGAAGGCATTCCTCCCCTTAGGCAGATAGCCTCGAAGCTTTGTCGTAATCACATAAACAAAAACAGAAATGTATGGCTATATGTGTTTAGGGTGTATATGTTCATACACACGCATGCATATGTACATATATGTGGGATGAGGTAAGGATTAAAATAGAGGAAGGCAGTGGCATTTTAAAGGTATTTAATGACGAAAGAATAAACATGATTATGGTATGTACAGAGTGAAAGGAAGTAAGATAAAAAGTTTGATTCATCATGAAACAGAATCACATCATCGTCGTCGAGCGGCACAGCTCAGCTACATCCATCACCGTGTCTTCACCTCATCGGAATGGAAGTCTGTCCATTTCCTCACGCAGCTTGAAGAAGTATCTTGCTGCTGTAGCTGTTGTCAGATTTAAGAAAAGACGGATGAGTTGTAGAAGCGAATGCCCACACGGCCATTCTGCCTTGCCGGGCGTCCTCGCCTGGGGGTTGATCTGAAAAGAAAGAAAAAACAAAACAAAAAGCAGAAAAAGTGAAAGAAGAAAAAAAAATCAATGTCCAGGTGGCGAATGTTAGCTTTGTGCACCACCAGTTCATCTTATCAGCACAGGTTGACATCATAATGGTGTCGTCATGGCTTATCTTTCGTACTTCGTAATAATCAGAGGGATGAACTGTCTCATAAAGACCGAGGAATTTGGGACGAAGTTTAAGTCCAAGTTTCAGCTCAAGTCGAAGATTCCGTCCAAGTTTGTATTTGCAGGCAGGTTTGCGACGTTTCTTATACTGTCGTATATGTGCTTGCTGTAAACGGAGGAGGTTCCGTTGAGCTTCAATGTATAATGCAGCCTTTTCATCATCATGCTGTGTCATCAATTTCATTGTCTTTGGAGTTCGTTTAAATTTTCTTCGTTTATACTTCCAGGCTCTCTTGCGTTCCTTTGGGTGTGAAGCGGATAAAGTGTATGAAATTGTAATTTTTCTTCCAAATATTTCAGCATTCTTTGTTGCCTAAAAAGCTTCAACTGGAATGTCAGAGACAAGTTGTTTCCTTAGATTATTTTTCTGTTCTTTGGGAGTTTCTGCACTTTTAGCAGGTGTTTTCTCGTTTGCTTGATCAGCTCATGCTTGTTCAAACCAATTCAGTTTATTTTTCACAGTTTCTTCAGTATTCTGCACGTTTGGATCATTAACGAGATCATCATAATCATTAGCTTCATGACTGTCATCAGCATCATCGTCGTTGTCATCAACATCATCTTCATTGACATGATCTTCATCAACAACAGCAAAGTCATCTTGATCAACATGATTAACATCATCTTCATTAGCTTCATGAGTGCCATCATCATCATCAGCAGCACCATTAGCGTCATGATTGTCGTCATCATCAATATCATGATCTTGATCCATGTCGTCGTCTGCGCCATCATAATCTTCATCAACATCATCGTCATGAGCTCCATGATTGGTATCAGCATCATCTTTGTCATCATGATCATCCAAATTCAAAGTGTCATCATCTAAATCCAATTCTGAATCGTCATGTGCATCATCATTATCATTTTCCTTAACTGTTTTCTTCAACTGAATTTCATTTTCTGTTATTTTCTGAAAATTTTCCATAGCAGTGTTAACTTCGTGTGGTTTGTGAGGTGTAATGATATGTTGAACTTCCTCACGAATTTCAGATTTTGAGATGTGTGAAAGATCAGGTGTAAATATGTCATCATGAGTAACATTAGCAACATTAACAAAAATTTGATCATTATTATTGTTACATAGATGAATACCATCTTTACCAAATGTAAATCGAGTTTGTTGCAAAAAGTCTATTCCAATAATGGCATCAAGAGGAATCATATAGTCTTTTACTACATGGATTTTAGCAGGTAAAATAGTGTTTTGAATTTGAATGTAGTCCTGAAAGAATCCAATACTTTGAACTGTGTCTCGGCCAAGTCCTGAAAATGTAATTCTGGAAGGATGTAATGGTGGAGAACCAATTTTGCGGTATGTTTTCTCCGTAATAAGTGTTGCTTGTGATCCAGTGTCATAGAGAGCAGTTAACGAAGTTCCTTTAAGTTGAATATCAACATGCATAGGATTTTTAGAAAAATTTTGAGCAGAAAGTGCTTTTACAGTACTATCAGTTGTAGAACAATTAGGAGCAGATTCCGTGGTAGAACTACCAGAACGTTTGGGACAGTTGGAATGAACGTGACTATAATTTTGGCAGCCATAACAGAATTTGCCATTAGATTTATTAGGACAAGTATTGCTTTTGTGGCCTTTCAAACCACAGGAATAACATACTGGTTGAGTGTCTGATGTACGTTTAACATCAATTTTAACATTGGGAAAGGAATTTGTAAATTTCTTTGGAGTATTTTGCTTCAAATGTTTTGAATTGTTAAAGAGTTTTTCATAAATCATCAGTTTTTCTTAAAATTCAGGAATGGATTTACAACAGTATAAAATTATTTTATTGTTTGATGAATCAGGAATACCGTGTATAACATAATCAATCAAAGAAGAATCATCCATAGAACCTTTGTATGCGAGGTCTCTCATAGCTAAAAAATATTCTTGTAAGGTTTCAAATGGTTTCATGTGACGAGATTCCATTATTTTATGTAATTGAAGGCTATTAATTTTATCCGAAAATTCATCTAATAAATGGTATTTTAATCGTTCCCAATTAGTAATTCCACGAATTGATCTTATTAAAGTTAAAGCTGGACCTGTAAGACATTTTTTAACAAAAAATTACTTGGTGTACAGGATTCGTGATCTCATAGAGATTAAAAATATCTTCTATGTTAGAAATAAAAGTTTCAACGCTGTAATTATCCCGGAGAGGAAAAGGGTTTGATCAAATCAACAATGTCCTTTAACCCAAAACATTGAAACGGAACAGTCTGTGTTTGCGGGTTAGTTGATACCAATAAATTTGCAGGCGCGCTTTCAAGACAGATTTTTGACTTCATTTGTTTACATAACGATTCATCTGGAGTGTGATTAATGGCTGTTTGGGCGACGCTATGCGTCGAGGGTGAACTTTGCACCAAAGCGTCTTCTTCAAGGTCGCTGTAGTCAGCGGAATCTGATTTTAATAACGATACATCAGCTAGATTCGTAAGAATATTATTAGCACAGTTTTCAATATCGGTGGAAAATTCTAAATATAGTAAGTTACATATGGCAATTAATTCCGCTAGAGAAAATTCTTTTATAATTTTTTGTTTCGTTTCTTCAAAGTTAAATGGTTTGGGAAAACCAGAAAAACTGCGTAACCTAGCACGATTCTGTCTATCACCATCTGAACCAAAAACTAAATGATGTAAAAGCTTGATATGCTTTGTACTGGCAGTTTTTAATGACTGTGCAATGTGGGGATAATCGTTAAGTGTAGCCATTATTTATCAGTTTCGTTTTTACCAAATATGAAATTCCACAAAATATGTATGTTTCGATTTCATCAAATATTATTTATGTGGTTTCAGAAATTATCACAACAAAATATACTCTTAATTTTTCATATTCTTCAAAATAATATTAATTCTTCTTAGTATATTACACAATAACTATGATTTTAAAACACTCAAAAATCATAAATGAAATTGTGAACATATGATTCAAACAAATAGTAAAATATATCGTCAAACAAATCTTCTTATAAGACTATATTAAGAATGAAAAATAGAATTTCACGTTCAGATATGATATAAAAATTAATAATTTAAAATAATATTCTACAGTCCTTGTAAAATATAGGCATCACAAGAAATAAGAAATTTATGCACCAAATTCGAAAACGAAAGTAATTTTTTTAATACATCACAATTCTGTAAATAGTCGGCAATGGATTTTCATCAAAGTCAAATACCTTTAGTTTATTCAATTAAACTTCATCAACACTGTTTAATTAATTATCATCAACATCAAATTCGAAAACGGAAGTGTTAATTCTTCAAAGTAATTATCATTCAAAAATAAAATGAATTTTCATCAAAATCAAATGCCTTTCACTTCTTCAAATAAACTTCATAAAAAGGCGTCATCAAATATTCATAATAACTAGAAAGAATATTACTTCCTCATTAGTATTACTTCATCAAATAAAATAAGCTCTACTTACGTGCTGACGAATCACCACAACGGGAATCTTGCGATATTATTCCACAGTAGTCCATCATTAATAGCTATACTCGGAATGTTATATGGTACTCTAGGGGGGTTAGAAAGCTGAAGAGAAGAACAGATTTTAGTTCAAGGAGTCGAAAGAGTTCGTGGGGTCGAGCCCCCCATGTGGGATGAGGTTAGGATTAAAATAGAGGAAGGCAGTGGCATTTTGAAGGTATTTAATGATGAAAGAATAAACATGATTATGGTATGTACAGAGTGAAAGGAAGTAAGATAAAAAGTTTGATTCATCATGAAACGGAATCACATCATCGTCGTCGAGCGGCATAGCTCACATACATCCATCACCGTGTCTTCACCTCATCGGAATGGAAATCTGTCCATTTCCTCACGCAGCTTGAAGAAGTATCTTGCTGCTGTAGCTGTTGCCAGGTTTAGGAAAAGACGGATGAGTTGTAGAAGCGAATGTCCACACACACACACACACACACACACACACACACACATATATATATACATATATATAAATTAAGAAATTTAGAACTAGTGTTTCAGAAAGACGACAATTTTTTTAGATTCTTAATTAATAAATTTCAGATAATCTAATAAATGCAACAAAAATTTGTTTTGTTTATATATATATACATATAAACAAATATATATATATATATATATATATGCGCACAGATACATACATAAATTTCTGAATTTGATCCTGAAACAATTGAGTACCTGAAATATGTTTCATTCCCTAATGTATGTATTAAAATATCTCTATCTTTTATTCTGGCAGTTTTTGAATACCTAAACACTAAAATTTAAATAGTAACATGTTAAAAATCATAATTTCTGAATTTCCGTGTAGTGAAAGAAAAATGTTAATGTTATGTTATAATTTCATTTCCAATTTTCCCATTTTTTTTAAGTGTTCCTATGTACTTCTGCTTCAAAATATACCTGTTAAAAATTCGCTTACATCTAATTTTTATTTTAATGAGTCTGGCAGGTATTACTAATGGCTAGATGACTGTGCTTACATCATTTCTAATAAGTATGATAGAAATTGCAAATTTAAAGAAATGTGTTAGTTGATTTCCATTAACAGATTTCGAATATTTACTAATTGCAATTTATTTATCTTCAGGAACGAAGGGAAAACCTTGCAGGAAATAGTAAGCTGTTACATTTGTTTCAAAATTTAAAACTTATTTTAAAAACATTTTTTAAAATTTTTATTTTGAAATCAGTTTTACTTTATTATAATTAGTTTTTAATCTCATGTAATATTTTTTTTTGGAAAGCTTCAGTAAAATCTGTAGGGAATAGTGTGAGCCAACAGGTATGTCCTTGTGCTATTTATTTTCAAAGTAATGATTATTGCATCTAATTTTTTTGTATAACTTTTATATGTATTTATTTCCTGATTTTTTTTTTTTTTTTTTTTTTTTTTTTTTTTTTTTTTTTTTAGAATACATCATTAGCTTTCAGTCCTCATTATTTGAATGATAAGTGTTTGAACATGTTAGTCAAACGTCAGAGCTTTACAAAGTATAATTTCCTTGTATGCATTCCTTGTATTAATGTAATACATTTAACCATTCTTAAAGTACATGGTTCATGAATTGTGGCAAAATACTGAAAGAACAGAAATTTCAGATTTTAAATATATGTATTGATATATAGATTTTATATAAATATATAAAACTATTCATTATATTTTTCGTAGTTCAGAGAACATCCACAGTATATGAATACAAGTATCCATTTCCATTAATTAGATATCATAGTATTTGTGTTCTTCAGAAGTTTAGCAGTTCTTCAGAAAATGCATTAAGCACCTTGTACGGTTTATATTTATTTTAACTAAAATTTATTTTAAGTTTAAACTATCTTTCCTGTCAAGCCTTACTTTCCCCTGGAATTGCCAATGCCAGAGTATGTAAATTTTAGTAGAACGCGCAAGGATTCAAACTATCAGCGGAAGTATTCTGAGTTAAATAGAAAGGAAACGAGTTCAAGGTGTGCTGTTCTTACTTCACGAGCGCGGAGGTAGTAGCCAGAAATTGATGAACCCCGCGTTTCGGCCTGTGTGCTTGCCTGGAAGTATTGTTTATCGTTCAACGTGATCTTCAAGTTTGCTGAATTAGAAGCGGTATTGTAAAACGCGGTGAGATTAGTTACTTTTAGAGAGCCTCGTAGTTAGAGTCTTGTCTTTAGTTTCTTTTCAGGTTATTATTTTTATTTGACCGCCGAGTTGGCGCAGTTTGTGAGCGTCAAGAGCACGCAATTGTAATTTATTATGTTGAATAAAAAGGGACTTAAACCCTTAACAAGACTCTGTCTTTTATCCAGTTTTCACAGTCACCTCTTGGTAGCGTGCAAGTTGGAGGCGCGCAACGTTACATTGGCGCCCGAACACTTATCGAACTGAAATGGCCGAAAATTGGATGGAAGCCACTGGACAACACCAAGAAATGACAAGCCAATTGGAAGGATTTGGATACCTGGTCCAGACTTTGAGAGCGTCAATCAAGCCAAACGTTCATTTCGACGGAAAAATTCGGTGGCGGTATTTCTAGAAGGTCTAGAAAACCTTCTAGAAATACCGCCACCCTGTTCCTGAAACTCTACCCTGTTCCTGAAAGACAAAAAGTTGCCATCGCCACATCCGTACTAAGAGGACAGGCCGCGCTATGGTGGAAAATATAGGCAAATTTTTATTAGGGGAATTTGGAAGCCAGACATATACATTTGAAAATTTCAAAAAATCGTTAGTAAAGGCCTTCCCCATAGTGAAAGATCGAGGCAAGGCTGGAAGCCGAACTATATAGTTTCTATCAACGGGATATAGAAGAGTTGTCGGACTTTATTCTACGAAAAATTAAGCTGACGGATATGCTGTATGGGAAGAAACCCGATGCGGAAATTATCGAAATAATCTTACCAAGATTGTTACCCGCTGTTCAAGACTACTTCGAAATTAGAAACCCAAGCACATTGCAGGAGCTCTTCGAATTGGCGGTGAAGTTTCAAAATCGCAGAATAGCGGAAAAAGCTAGAGGGGCAACATATTCTCAAAGTACCCGAAGAAAATCTTCAAATGAGGAAACCAGAAATGGAAATCGCTCTTATGGGGGAAAGAGCTATCAAGCTAACTCATCGAAACTCGAAGGTCAAGGCCCAAAAAGAAAATTCGAAAATAAACATCCGCGTACCCAGAAGGCACAGATTGAAAGGAAAGCTTTAAACGAGTAGAGGGGCCTGTGAAAGGGAGGGTCCAGACCCCGGAAGTTTTAAAAAACTCTCAAAAAGACATTTAAATACGGTCATCGTAAAAAACTCACATCTACCAATTATACAAGTCCTGGTTGGCGATGTACCAGTAGAAGCCCTCATCGATACAGGAGCAGAAGGGAATTTTATGAGCGAAAATTTATTCAAAAAGAAATTTTATAGGGTACGATTATTTAAAACCAAAAATACGGAAATTATAGCGGCGCAAGGAGAAACATGTCACTGCATCGGGAAATTATTATTAAACATACAGGTAAAAGAGGAAAGCCTCAAAGTATTAATTTTTGTAGTGAAAAATCTGCAAAACCCTCTTATTTTAGGTATGGAGTTTTTAAGGGCCGCGAGGGCCAAATTGAATTTTCAAGACAGTTCCGTAGTACTGGAGATGGACCAGAGGGTGGTGGAACCTGTGAAGACACCGCAAGTGGACCTTAGCCATCTGAATGACCATGAAAGGCAAGCAATACAGCAAGTGTTGAGAAATTTTTCTAATTTGTTTTCAGAAAAACCGGGAAATTGTCAGATAGTTACGCATAAGATACAAGTAACTGCCGAAAAACCTTGTAGGACTAAAGCTTATCGGTACGACAAACAAAAAGACGTAATCATCGAAGAACATATTCAGGAGATGTTAAAGAATAAAATAATAACGCCCATAAATAGTGAGTACGCGAATCCAGTCGTACTATGTAGGAAAAAGAACGAGTTTCCTCCTTCGGATAAAAGAGCTTGGAGGTTTGCTATCGATTACAGAAAACTAAATAGTATTACTAAATTTCCAGTTTACCCTTTGCTGGTTATAGAGGAAATCATTAGACAGATCAAATCGACAAGATACATGTCTACTTTGGACTTAACGTCTGGCTACTATCAAATAGCTATGAGACGCGAAGACGTACATAAAACCGCGTTTATAACAAAATCGGGCACTTATGCATTTTTACGCATGCCCTTTGGGTTATGTGGGGCCCCATCAACATTCCAGAGAGCTATGGACATTGTTCTAAAGCCTGTCCTAGGAAAATCAACTTTAATTTATCTAGATGATATAATTATAACGAGTAGTACGTTGGAACAACATATTAATGATCTAGAACAAGTTTTTAAATTATTAAAAGAGGCCGGTCTTACAATTAACGCCTCAAAATGCAAGTTCGCAACTAAAGAATTTAAATATCTCGGTTATAAAATTTCGCAAAAGGGTATAGAAACGCAAGATTCAAAAATAAAAGCCATCAAGAATTTTCCACCGCCCAACACCGCCAAGAAACTTTCTTCTTTCCTTGGGTTATGTTCTTACTATCGGTCTTTCATAAAAGATTTCGCTAATATTGTTGAACCACTCTTAGTAATCAAAAGAAAGAAAGGTAAATTTACGTGGACAGCGGAAGCAAACACAGCTTTTGAAAGATTAAAAGAAGCGCTCATCAATGCCCCTGTTTTAAAATTTCCGGAGGGGGACGAAAACCTGGAAATTGCAGCAGATGCGTCAGACTATGCGGTGGGTGCAGTTCTTATGCAAAATAGCCATCCTCTGGCATTTTTTAGTAAAACGTTGAATCAGACACAAAGGAATTATACAGCTACAGAAAGAGAAACATTAGCCGTATTAATGGCTGTACACAAATTTCGAGTTTATTTCGGCAAAGCTCCAGTAACAGTCTTTTCGGATCATGCGGCTGTTGTTAGACTTTACTCGGGGAAAAACCTAACGCCCAGGTTAATAAGATGGGCTTTAAAACTCCAAGAATACAATATCAGAATAAAATATAAACCGGGTAAGGAAAACAATGTAGCTGATGCACTTTCTCGTATAAAACTGGACGATGAAGGAAATGAAGTTAAATGCGCTGTGTTGACTTCAAAAATTTTAGATTCTAGAGATACGATTATTACTGAACTGAAAGCTGATACCTGAATTTGGAAATATCTATGCATATTTGAAAGACCCCGAAAGCTTTGAGCACACAGATATCGATGCGATAAGAAATAGAGCAGAAAACTATGAAATAATAGATAACTTATTATTTTATACGAAAACAACAAACGAAAATCTTGAGTATATGCCAGTTATCCCAGTATTGCTTCGATTAAGCATTTTGAAGGAGTTGCACGAAGAAAAAACAGCGGCCCACCTCGGGGTCAGAAAGACTATAAAAAGGGACGACACTCGGAGGTTAGTGAGGAGAAGATTGACGTCCATGAAACCTATAACTTGGGAACAATATTGCCACAAAAGAATGACGGAGTTTCAAGCATCGAAAACTCAAAGATAAGTTAAAATCTTCTATAAAATTTTTTTCTCTTTTGTTCCGAAATGTTATGCATAAGTACGAAGTTCTATGTTTTGACGAAAGTCAATATGTCTCGGTTGAGACTTAGTTTTGTTTTACTTTATTTAGCTAAGGCGAAAGTATTATTTTCTTTAAGTATAAAAGCTAAGAACAAGCATTTTCTGTTGGTCGAAAGACTAATTCTGTTATGTTAAAGCCAAAATTTGGCCGAAGATAAAAATAACTTCGTATCCTTCTATTAATAAGAATTTTAGTTTCAGTGCCGCCAGCTTGGCGAAGAATGAGTAAAGTAAAAATTTATTTCTCTTATTCATTTTATGGTAAATTGTAAAAATCATATGTATTAAAATTTTGTAAATGTACGTAAATACTTGAATGTTATGTAAAAGTAGAATTTAGTCTAGAAGCATAAAATTTTAGATGCTAAAAGTAAAATGCTCAAAAGGAATGAATTCAAAATTTAAGTATTAAACTGTAGATAAAGTCATGCTTTAGAGCGAAAGCCTGCATGTTTAAAGATGAATGAGGGGAAGTTAGAATGAATGTGTTTTGTAGGGTTCTCCACCTACACTTGAAATTTTAAGAATGTTAAAGTACAGTCGGTCACAAAAGTATTCGAACACCGGTACCCTATCAGAAAATGACAAGATGGCGTTTTTTTTTCTCTTTCTCTCTGTGTGTCGTGTTATTCCATCCTAGGTTTTCTTCTCCCCCCCCCATCTTGGAAAAAACTGGAAAAAATTGGTTACGATCTCTTTTTGAATGGGGAGATGCCATTTTGAGCAAAAGCTGACGACCCTATCTTGGAGAATGAACATGACCGCTCTACACACCCTTTTACTCTCTCTCTCTCTCTTTGAATTGGGAAGCCATTTTGGGAAAAAGCAGACGACCCTATCTTGGAGAATGGAAATGAACGCCTCTCCCTCTCTCTTTGAAATGGGAAGCCATTTTGGGACCCTCTATTCTTGGGGAGGGAGAAAACTGAAGTCTGCATTTCGCTGTCTCTGAATACGGAAAGCCCTTTTGGGAAAAGCGGACCCTCTTCTTTTGATCTTGGAGAACTGGAAATGAACGCTCTACACGATCTCTCTTTGAATTCAGAAGGTATTTTGGGACCTTCTAATGTTGGAAAACTGAAATGAACGCTCTACGCATTTTCTCTCTCTCTCTCTTTGACATGAGTAGCCATTTTGGAGGATTCTCCACCACCATCCTAACCTTGGAAAACTGAAATGAACGCTCTACACCTTCTCTCTCTCTGTGTCTCTCTCTCTTTCTCTGAAATGGGTAGTCATTTGAAAACTCCCTAACTTTGGAAAAAAACAGAAATGAACGCTCTACACCATCTCTCTTTGAAAATGGGGGGGGTGTCGTTTTGAGACCTCCCTCCCCTAAACTTGGAAAAAAAACTGAAATGAACGCTTTGGACATGGGTAGCCCTTTGGGGACCCTCTCCTCTTGGTAGGAAAAAAAAAAGAACTGAAGTGAAGGCTCTACACAATCTCTCTTGGAATGGGATCCATATTTCGGGAAACGTGGATCACCTCATGCTGGAAAACTGAAGTGAACCACCAAGATTAGACTCTATATAATATTTTTTTTTAAAAATTGACATCATGACCCTCCTCCCATTTGTTATGAAAAAAAATTGTTTTTTTTGTTTTGGTTTTTATCCCATTTCCGATGTGATTTCAGAAATGCAATTCCATAACAGTTCAATTTCATTCGAGGTTAAATGATCTAAACAGTCTTTGACCCACCCATCCGTATGATTATTTTCTTCTCCTTCCTGTTGCACCAAATTTTGTAAGTCCATATAATCATTCCATACGGGAAGGGCTGTATCCTCACAAGGCTGTCTTGAAACACTTGGAGTCTCTTTGGGATGAGTGGAAGGATCTAGGATGTCTGGACCCGGCTGCGATTCTACCTCCATGATTTCTGGACCCGTTGGAACTTGTTTACCCGGCTGAAATTCTACCTCTACGATTTCTGGACCCGTTGGAACTTGTGAACCCGGCTGTGATTCTACCTCCATGATTTCTGGACCTGTTGGAACTTGTGGACCCGGCTGACATTCTACCTCTACGATGTCGGGACTTTTTGAAGCTTGTGGACCCGTCTGACATTCTACCTCTACGATGTCGGGACAGGTTAGAGGAGAAGAAGAAGAAGAAGAGGATACTGGAAGAGGTTCTGTCTGTGAGGAGTCCGAAAGAGGTTGCCTGTTTGAACAAGTCGGGGAAGAAGAAGAAGAAGCTTCTGGATTCTGAAGCGGATCTTGCACGCCAGGTAGGTTCCGGTAAGTCGACCGTTTTTTAAGAGGTAATTTTTTTTCTTCCTCCTCATCTTCAATTGTGATGACTTCAATTTCATTCCGTTGCCGGGTCGATTTTGTTTCGGGAAATAACGGTTTGGTCCAGCTCCTCTTATCATCTAAGGAAGGGATGGGTAAAGGTGGCGGAGGGTTTTCTTCTTCTTTTTCTTGAAACATCATCGGCGATTGGAAAGAAATCTCCTCTTTCAATTGTTTCCAAAGCGAGTACGAGCACCGATCGACGAGAAAGAGACTCTTCTGGGTTGTGACGATGAGATATTGCGTTTTCGGGGGAACGACATAGTTTTGAAAAGGTCTTAGAATATATTTCTTATATTTCATCCTGTCGCTGACTTTAAAACTTCTTTCCTTCAGATTGGGGGACGATGATTCGTAATAGGCGAGAGGAGCGGCTGTGGTTTGAACAATATGAACTTCGTCCTCAGCCGTCGTTCTCACTCCAAACGTAAAATATCGTTTCGTGAGAAAAATATTCTTCCACCGAAAACTCGTGCGCGGATCTGTATATCGCCGGTCTGTTTGAATGGGCCGTCTCAAAGCTCGATCCATCCGATTCCAAGAGAAGGGAGATTCCTCTTTCGTTTGTTGCGATTCGAATAAATTTCTGTATATATTCTGAACGAGCAGGTTGGAGGGTTCGACATCTTGGTTGAAAGAAACGATCGCTTGATGAGGTGGTAAATGCGGAATAAATGTCGCACAATGACACGCCAAAAAAATTTTCAAGTTGGAGATTTGCTTTAGCGTCTTCAAATCCTCCCCGTTCGAAATCCGTTGAGTTGGAAAAACGTCTAATAGCGACATGGCTCCCAATGGAAAAGAAATAATCTCGCCCAGTACTCTCGTTATTTTATATATCTATATAGACACACACAGAGGCTCTATGACGTCCGTTTTATTTGTTTTTTTTTGTTTCTCTCTCTCTTCTTTCCAAGAAATCTTATCTCCATGACCTCTTTTTCTTTTCTTAAAAAGATGAATGTGTGTGGGAATGAGGAAGTGAAAGTAATAATTTAATAAACAAAAAATTATCCAACCATCACCTTCTTTTTTTTTTCAAAGTCACCCTTTCCAATCCAAGGACGTCCAGAGATAGAGGAAGCAGGGGGAGAGGAGGAGGGAAGGGAAGGTCACACTCTCTTTCTCTCTATAAATAAAAGGGGAGAGCCCCAAAGTCGTATTTTTGTCCAAGTGGATCATGAGGAGGCATTCCCAGCTCACTACGTGTATTCCTTTCAAATATAAATATGTTGATCTTTCCTTTTATATCATCCAAGGAGTCGTTTACCTGAAAGCCTCCGATTTTTCAAAATGTGCGGGTTATTATACCGTGGGGAGTTATCAAAAGATGCGGGACGAATTTTTGTCCGACGAAAACGTGTTGATGGCTCGTGACATTCCACCTTTGGATGCACAAATTTTGTTAATGAAACGAGCCAAATATTTTTACACGTCCCACTTTCTAACCGTCTCGCAAATGAATAGGATTATGGATCGTCTTGAGAAGACAAAAGGGATTCTCGTTCATTTTAGTGAATGGTTGCACAAATGTTTGCACGAACCTCTCTCGATCGAGAAGACTGGGAAGAATACCTATTATATTCTTCTCGAGGACTCTCCTCGTTCGTCTCATCTTAGAGAAGCTACGACTTTTGAAAAAATCCTCGAGCAAGAAAAAATAGAATGGTGGAACAACTACCCTATCCCTCTTCCCGAGGATCAAGAGGAGCCTGTTCAGAAGAAAAAGAAAAAACCTTTCCAAAAGCCTATCCTCATCCTCCTCGATAATGATGGGGATGAGGAGAAACCTGTTCAGATTCCTCTCCGTTTGTCAAAACCCGTCGAGGATGAAAAACCTCTCCCTTCCTCAAAACCCCTTGAGGAAGAGAGACCCCTCGAGAAGGAGAGATCTCTCCCATTGTCAAACCTCCTCGAAGATGAAAAACCTCTCCCTTTCTCAAGACCCCTCGAGAAGGAGGGACCTCTTCCTTTATCAAACCCCCTCGAAGATGAAAAACCTCTCCATTTATCAAGACCCCTCGAAAATGAGGGACCTCTCGATTTGTCAAAACCCCTCGAGGATAAGGGAACCAAAACTTCTCTCTCTTTCGAAAATGAGGGACCTCTCGATTTGTCAAAACCCCTCGAGAATAAGGGAACCAAAACTTCTCTCTCTTTCGAAGAGGAGGGACCTCTCAATTTGTCAAGACCCCTCAAGAATAGGGGAACCGAAAATCCTCTCCCTTTCTCAAGACTTCTCGAGGAGGAGGAGGAGGAGAGACCGCTCCATGTCTCAAGACAGGACCCCCCTCTATCTCTTGAGGATCCGAGGGAAACGATTCCTATTGAAAAACCATCTATCGACGATCCCCAGAAAAGGTCTTCGGAGGAGATTAGACTTCCATGTAGAAAACGAATCTGCCACAATAATAATAATAATAATAATAATAATAATATACCCCCTTCTCAACAACAGAATCCTACAACATTTGCAGATAAATGCATTCAAACCAATCCCTTTATAGTAACCCTTTTGATTGGAGAACCCGTGCATTAGCCTCGAAAAATAATTTGAGATTCTAGACTGTTTCTATGACCAGAATGTTAAGCCAATAGATAGGTCTAGCTCAGAATTTTTCTTTTTAAAAGAAAATAAATAAATAATCCAAAGACTATTCGTAAATATAAATGGTAAAGTCTTGAGTCGGCTGGAAAAAAATTTTCAGAGCTGAGAAAAATTTTACAACTCAAAGAAAAAAAAAAAAAAAAAAAAAAAAAAACTTTTTGTTAATTTTTATCATGTCTTAGACATGATAAAAATTAACGACCCTCTTCCCTTTTCGTCTGGGAATGTTATCTCACTCTTTTGAAAAACAAATCGTGATTCATTCATGGAATGATTGCCATTAGAGAAAGGATGAGTCATGGTCTATTTTTAGAAAGGGTGAGACATCCTTCCCAGACAAAAAGGGAGGGTCATTAATTTTTATCATGTCTAAGACATGATAAAAATTAACCAAAAGTTTTTTTTTTTTTTTTTTTTTTTTTTTTTTCATTAGAGAATTTTTATCTCAGCTCTGAGAAATTTTTTTTCTCCCAGCCGATTCGATACTTTACCATTTTATTAAGAATGATTTCTCCCTGATCTATTATTTCAAAATTCCAAGTTTCGCTTCAGAACCATCTGTGCTGTTGAAGAAGTAACATGATATATGTATTTTTTTAAATGAGTTCTGTCAAGATTGAATTGTGCAGGATCGACCTTGCGAATTTTTTCTCTGTGTCTTTAAATAATAATAATACCGAACCGCTTTTTGTAGAGCGCAATGGAAAAAACCTTTTGTATGGTTAGGACAATTCATGTGTTCGATCCCATTGTATTTGAGAATCTCTTGCGTCGATCCCGAAATGCAATAAATGGATCTTTGCAACCATTTTTCTAAAAACTGCCGTTTCATTTCTCCTCGCACCCAAATCATGGAAAAAGGTTGCGTCAACATCGTTAACACCCATGGAAAATAACTGTACGGAATTTCTCCTTCGTACCACGACAAGCCGTGATAATAATCACTCGCCCACACAGCAGTTCGTTTTTCTTTCTCGGTGAGCATTTGCCATGGAAACGGGGGTTTAAAAACAAATACCCCTCGAGAAGTACCGTCCAATGGGATGTAAGCCAATTCTTTCACAATAAAGGCTCCTTGAGAATCGTAGAAACCTTCAAAGTCGAGCACGAGTTCCATGTTTTTTATTTCTTTTCTTTCCAAGGTGACCTTTATTATTATTATGATGGATGTGTATTGAGATACGCACGATATTATTCAAAAAACAAATATATATATACGAATGTGACCTTTCCCAGAATTCATACGACCTGTCACGTGCAACCTTCTCTCTCTATATATATAAAAGAGGAGACGGCGAGAGAACGCTATCCATTTTTTCCTTCAGGACACACAGCGAGAGAGAGAGAGAATTTTGTTTTCTTTTTTTCCTCAATTGAAGAAGATGGACATTTTGAGTACCAAACCTCTCAAAGATTCCTACATTGTTCTGGACATGGAATAATTTCACTGTTATGATCCAAAGACGGGAGATATATGTTTCATCTTGAAAGAACTGGGCTACATCACTTGCGATTTAACCTTATGCGGATCCATGATTTTTCTCCCTCCTGTTCATTACGATGACTTATCGTCCCGCAATCGAGGTCCATTACGATGACTTATCGCTGTGGTCAACCAGACTACAAATAACCGACACGGCCTGCAATGGACCGAGGGTCGTCTTTCCTACGAGCATCTTCCTACAATCCTGAAAATACTGACCGAAAATGTGGAGGTGATCTACGTCAATGGATACGATAAAGCCGAATTTTTCAGCAAGCTCTGCCAGCGATCCGTTTATGAGTTTTACATCCCAGGGAAAACCGAGTGGCGGAACAAGTCGAAATGCACGCGACACCAATATTTCCAAAAGATGATTCATTGTGCCGAGAATAAGGTGAGATATTTTCGATACCATTTGATGGAGGGTAGTTACGTTTTCCGGAAATTACATTGTTACCCCTCCGAGAGCAAAGCTGTCGAAGACGAAGAGGAGGCGGAAGAATCTCCCCAGGAGAACTCGTGCGACGATGAGGAGGAGGAGGAGGAGGAGGATGAACTTTCTAATAATAATAATAAATGTCTAAGTTGGGATGCTTTAGAGACCCAAGAATATTGGTCTCAACCCTTATCTCACCTAGACCTGAAAGAGGATCCTCAAGTGTACTCTTTGTGGTCCTCTTCTAAAATTTGGTCTTGGAGAGAACCCTTGAATGTTCATGAATGAAATGGTATGTAAATTCCTAGAGAAAAAAAAATAGAAAAAAAAGTTCCTTTTTTTTGTAATATGTTGATTTCTTTCCAATCCCATTTCTTTTCCATAACTCCACCCCAATCGACGAGAAGAAGACGAATTTTCCAAGTTACACAAGACGTAGAAATATTTCACAAGGATTTATAAATTACACGCTCCCACATGATATATGTATAGAGAGAAAAAAACCCTCTGTTCTCTAGCCAATACGTCAAGACTTCCCTAAACTAAGAGAGATCATGAGTACCGAGGAAACCTTAGCAGAGCAAGTGGAAAGACTTTCAAAAAGATTAGAAGAGTTAAGACGGGATAGATTTACACTTCCGCCGACTAAAGAGGAAACTATCATCGATTTCAACAAACCGCTGTACTTTCATCCCCTACCCCAAAGAATGAGACGAATGGACTCGCCGTTGAACAGTTAAAATGAGAAACAAAATGTCACTTATTTGAATAGCCAATTTCAACACATGAATATTTCATAAGTATTTTTTTCCCTAAAGCGTAGGGAGATAAGATCAGTAGTTTTTCCCTTTTCATCGTCGAAAAAGATTGGGAGGAAAAATCTTTCTCAGCTCTCTCAGAAAAATTTTTATGTCTTAAAAAAAAAAAAAAAAAAAAAACTTTTTGTTAATTTTTATCAGGTCTTAGACATGATAAAAATTAACTCTACCCCCCTTTTGTCTGGGAATGTTGTCTCACACTTTCTAAAAATAGACCATCACTCCTCCTTTCCTAAAGAATAGAATTCCAAGAATGGGATCTGGTCTATTTTTAGAAACGGTGAGACCCTATTCCCAGACAAAAGGCGGGTAGAGTTAATTTTTATCATGTCTAAAGTTCAGGGTCCATCCATCTTCTTATGTGAAACGGTGACCCTGACAAGATCGAGATAAACAAGTCCTGTGAGTTGTTTTGTAATCTTGACGCGATCCAAGAAAGACTTTTTATTTTATTTTTTTTTTTTTGAAATAGGCGGGGGGTGGGGAGAGAAAATATTCTCACGACCCTCAGATATCTTTTCATAAATATATTTTTTATCAAAGTGTTTCTTTCATTCCGATCCTTTTAAGAGGTTGGAATGACCCTGACATTTAGATGGGGTCGCGATCCCGACAGATGTCGCGCGAGTATAAAAGTGTGTGTCCTCCACGAGATTTCTTCAGAGAACAGAAGAAGACGTGAACTGAGCTGGTAAGTCCCTTTGATCCTATGAATATGGTTATCTATAAACTCGATTTGATTCTTTGTTTCTTTTTTTAATAATCATAATAATCATAACTTCATTTAAAAAGAACTCTCTTCTTAACCCTTTGAAAAGAAAAATGTCTCTTTCAAGACGACGACTCTAAAACGTTTTATTGTTTTTTCCCCCTTTTCTAGATCTTCCCTGTTATACATATATACCTTTTCGATTCTTTTTTTGCTCCTGTTTGTGGAAGACATCACCGTATTCATCGCCATGGCGTGTTCAGAAAACTTTATCGTGCTCGATCTAGAGGGTTTCCAGTCCTACAACCACAAGAAGGGTGAATTTACCTACGTTTTAAAAGAATTGGGCTATGCGACAAAAGATTTTTTGACCGTGGGATCGTTGACGTTTACTCCTCCTCACCCCTTCCACCAACTGAGTGAAAAAAACCAAAAGACAAATGCCTGGCTGACAAGAAACCGGCACGGACTTCGTTGGAACGAGGGTCATATTCCCTAAAACCATTTAGGACGCATTCTCCAATCGCTCACTCACAGCTTCTCCACGATTTATGTGGTGGGATGCCAGAAAGCTAAATTCTTTGCTAAAGCCTTGGATTATCAAAAACCCGTGACGGAAATTTATGTGCCAGATGGAATCATTTGGAAGTATCGGAAAAAATGTGCCCGACATCATCAAAGGATGAAATATTTCCATTGTGCCGAAAACAAAGTGCGCAACTATCGATGGCATATTATGGAAGGAGATTTTCATATCAATCACGTCTATCCAGACGGAACGGAGAAAGAGGAGAGGATTCAGGAGGAAGCAGACAATCCTCTGCAAGCTTTTGATAAGGCCTACGATCAGTTAGAGAAGGATCCGTCCCCAAAAGCGTACGATAACCTCATCCAGAAATGGGATAATCTGTCCTGTTTCCAAGTGATGGAACATCCGGATGAGCATACGCCTTTAAACTTGATGGGCTCTTCTACTTCTTCTTCTTTGTCGTCAACTTCCTCTAGTAACTCGAGGAAGACGGAGGGTTGGGGAGACATACCTGAAAATATTGCCCATTACGATCCAGCAGCCTGTTGGGACGAACCTTCCAAAGAATCTCATGAGACCCCCAAAATATCTTCAGAGGATCCAAAGACAAAATCCACTGAGTGTTGGGACAATGAACGGACGACTCATGCTCTAAAATCCACTAAGACTATGTCCACTGAGTGTTGGGACAATGAACAGACGACTCATGCTCCAAAATCTACTGAGACTATGTCCACTTAATGTTGGGACAATGAACGGACGACCCATGCTCCAAAATCGACTGAGACTATGTCCACTGAGTGTTGGGACGATGAAACCGAAAAGACGACAGAGAATTGGGATGACCGTTCTCAAAAGTATTTGAATTGATATATACATAAACTCAGGAGAAAAAAAAATAAAGAAAAGATTTTTTAGAAATAAGTAGAGAAAGGTTCTCCGCGTTCCCTATATTTATGGAAATGGACTGAGAAGAGAGAGAGAGAGACGAATCAGGAGACCAAAAAAAATGGGTCTTGGAAGGAATGAGTGCAAATGCATTCGATTCCTTCCAAGACCCATTTTTTTTGGGTCCCTCTCTCATCCAATCTTGGAAAAGAACTTTGTCCTATTTTTCTAGGTCCATTCAAAAAGAAATGAATCTATCCATAAATTTTCTTAAAAGAAAAAAAAACAAAAAAGATCCTTTACCTCTTGACGGTCCAAAATCCAGAATCTTGGAAAAAGTTATCCACTCTTTCCATCCAGTCAAGCTTCTCTGTAGAAAATCTAGTAGGTGCATCTGCATTCTTGAACACCTGGCAGTTATTATTGGACGCGAAACGTCGAATGCTGAAATAGTTAACAATGAGCCCATTCTTAAAGAAACGGGGATGTTTTATTCATCCAGTCGAGTGCGGAAAAATTTCTGAGAGCCGGAGAAAAATTTCTCTGGCTGAAAAAAAAAAAAAAAAAAAAAAAAAAAAAAAAATTACCCCCCTTTTAGTCTGAAAATTCATGTCTTCAATTTTTCGAAAATTGAAGACATCAATTTTCAAATTTTCAGACTAAAAAGGGGGGTAATTTATTTTTCAGACACTTTTCGCAGCCGACTCGATGTGAATAAAACTTTACTGTTTGTTAAGAATGTTATTTAATGGATCGATTTCAACCTATCGAGTTTCGCTTGAGTTCCGGCCGTGCTGTGGGCCCACCTGGATACAAGTTTTCCCCTTTTGGAATAGAACAAAACTTTACTGTTTTTTAAGAATGTTATTTAATGGATCGATTTCAACCTATCGAGTTTCGCTTGAGTTTTAGATGTGAATAAAACTTTACTGTTTTTTAAGAATGTTATTTAATGGATCGATTTCAACCTATCGAGTTTCGCTTGAGTTCCGGCCGTGCTGTGGGCCCACCTGGATACAAGTTTTTCCCTTTTGGAATAGAATTTCCGTCAAGGTAGGCTACTTTTCCTCTTTTTGCATTTTTCATGTCATTTCATTTGTATTACAATATACTGAAAACGGGCGTTCGAACTGATTTCTAGGCTATTTCTATACAAATGGAGCTCGATCCAAGAAAGAAATAATGTCTTTTTTTTTTATTTTGTGAACTGCGAATTTGTATTGGAATATACTGAAAACGGGTGTTTGAGTCGGTTTTCAGTATATTTCAATACAAATAGAGCTCGGTCCAAGAAAGAAATGATGTCTTTTTTTTTATTTTGTGAACTGCCAATTTGTATTGGAATATACTGAAAACGGGTGTTTGAGTCGGTTTTGAGTATATTTCAATACAAATAGAGCTCGATCCAAGAAAGAAATGATGTCTTTTTTTTATTTTGTGGACTGCCAATTTGTATTGGAATATACTGAAAACGGGTGTTTGAGTCGGTTTTCAGTATATTTCAATACAAATAGAGCTCGATCCAAGAAAAAAATGATGTCTTTTTTTTTTATTTTGTGGACTGCCAATTTTGTATTGGAATATACTGAAAACGGGCGTTCACGTCGGTTTTCAGTATATTTCAATACAAATGGAGCTCGATCCAAGAATGAAATGATGTCTTTTTTTTATTTTGTGGACAACCAATTTTGTATTGGAATATACTGAAAACGGGCATTCATGTCGGTTTTCAGTATATTTCAATACAAATGGAGCTCGATCCAAGAAAAAAATGATGTCTTTTTTTTATGTTGTGGACAGCCAATTTTGTATTGGAATATACTGAAAACGGGCGTTCACGTCGGTTTTCAGTATATTACAATACAAGTGGAGCTGGATCCAAGAAAAAAATGATGTCTTTTTTTTATGATGTGGACAGCCAATTTTGTATTGGAATATACTGAAAACGGGCATTCACGTCGGTTTTCAGTATATTACAATACAAGTGGAGCTGGATCCAAGAAAAAAATGATGTCTTTTTTTTATGTTGTGGACAGCCCTACTTTGTATTGGAATATACTGAAAACGGGCGTTCGAGTCGGTTTTCAGTATATTCAAATACAAATGGAGCTCCATCCAAGAAAAAATGATGTCTTTTTTTTATGTTGTGGACTGCCCTATTTTGTATTGGAATATACTGAAAACGGGCGTTCGAGTCGGTTTTCAGTATATTCCAATACAAATGGAGATCGATCCAAGAAAAAAATGATGTCTTTTTTTTATTTTGTGGACAGCCAATTTTGTATTGGAATATACTGAAAACGGGCGTTCACGTCGGTTTTCAGTATATTACAATACAAGTGGAGCTCGATCCAAGAAAAAAATGATGTCTTTTTTTTATTTTGTGGACTGCCAATTTTGTATTGGAATATACTGAAAACGGGCGTTCACGTCGGTTTTCAGTATATTTCAATACAAATGGAGCTCGATCCAAGAATGAAATGATGTCTTTTTTTTATTTTGTGGACAACCAATTTTGTATTGGAATATACTGAAAACGGGCATTCATGTCGGTTTTCAGTATATTTCAATACAAATGGAGCTCGATCCAAGAAAAAAATGATGTCTTTTTTTTATGTTGTGGACAGCCAATTTTGTATTGGAATATACTGAAAACGGGCGTTCACGTCGGTTTTCAGTATATTACAATACAAGTGGAGCTGGATCCAAGAAAAAAATGATGTCTTTTTTTTATGATGTGGACAGCCAATTTTGTATTGGAATATACTGAAAACGGGCATTCACGTCGGTTTTCAGTATATTACAATACAAGTGGAGCTGGATCCAAGAAAAAAATGATGTCTTTTTTTTATGTTGTGGACAGCCCTACTTTGTATTGGAATATACTGAAAACGGGCGTTCGAGTCGGTTTTCAGTATATTCAAATACAAATGGAGCTCCATCCAAGAAAAAATGATGTCTTTTTTTTATGTTGTGGACTGCCCTATTTTGTATTGGAATATACTGAAAACGGGCGTTCGAGTCGGTTTTCAGTATATTCCAATACAAATGGAGATCGATCCAAGAAAAAAATGATGTCTTTTTTTTATTTTGTGGACAGCCAATTTTGTATTGGAATATACTGAAAACGGGCGTTCACGTCGGTTTTCAGTATATTACAATACAAGTGGAGCTCGATCCAAGAAAAAAATGATGTCTTTTTTTTATTTTGTGGACTGCCAATTTTGTATTGGAATATACTGAAAACGGGCGCTCACGTCGGTTTTCAGTATATTTCAATACAAATGGAGCTCCATCCAAGAAAAAAATGATGTCTTTTTTTTATGTTGTGGACTGCCCTATTTTGTATTAGAATATACTGAAAACGGGCGTTCACGTTGGTTTTCAGTATATTCTAATACAAGTGGAGCTCCATCCAAGAAAAAAATGATGCCTTTTTTTTATGTTGTGGACTGCCCTATTTTGTATTAGAATATACTGAAAACGGGCGTTCGAGTCGGTTTTCAGTATATTCAAATACAAATGGAGCTCTATCCAAGAAAAAAATGATGTCTTTTTTATGTTGTGGACAATCAATTTTGTATTGGAATATACTGAAAACGGGCGTTCGAGTCCTTTTTCCGACTATTTCTACACACATTCCACTATATTAAAATGACGTCATGGTTGAGTCCAAACAGAGTCGTCCCCGGACAGAGTCGTCTCCGGACAAAGTCGTCCCCGGACAATTTTATACCGAATTTGTATAGAGATATACCAAAAATGGGCTTGGAGGGGAGGGCGCTTTCTAGTATATTCCTATATACATTCGGTTGCATTCAGAAACAAAAAGAATGTCTTTTTGATGGACAAAAAACGTTTTGTTAATTTTTATCATGTCTTCTAGACATGATAAAAATTAACTCATCCCCCTTTTGTCTGGGTATGTTTTCTCACCGTTTCTAAAAATAGACCAGAACCCAGTCTTTTCTTGGAATTCTATTCTTTAAAAGGATGAGTCATGGTCTATTTTTAGAAAGTGGGAGACAACATTCCCAGACAAAAGGGGGGTGAGTTAATTTTTATCTTGTCTAGAAGACATGATAAAAATTAACAAAAAGTTTTTTTTTTTTTTACATCTCAGAATTTTTTTCTGAGCTCTGAAAAATCTTTCCTAGCCTTCCCATTTCACTTTTCGACTTTCACTTTCAACTTTTCACTTTTCCTATCCACTGTCGTTGGAATTGTGTTCACTGGAGGCTATTTCTTTTTTTGCAATCTCGCTTTTAGTTTTCTCTGAGATTCTTTAGAAATGGCTAGACAAATTTCACCATCTATATAGAGATGATTTCCAAACAAAGTCGTCGCCGGACCATCTTGATGACCGAATATGTATAGAAATAGTCTGAAAATGGGCTTGAGGGCCGGTTTCTGGACGATTCCTCTACAAATTCGGCCGCATCCAGAAAAACAAAAATACATCGTTTCTTTTTGGGTGGACAGGAGATGATAAATTTCTTTTCTCTCTCTCTCTCTCCCAATATTGGAGGAGAGAGTGGCCCAAAAAAATGGGTCTCGGAAGGAATCGAATGCATTTTGAAATGCACTCATTCCTTCCAAGACCCATTTTTTTGGTCTCCTGATTGAACTCTCCAGTCTATGGAATAGGGAAAGCGGAGAACGTTTCCCCTTCTTTAAGCGACTGGAGACCATATCGCATCATCATCATCATCATCACCACCATCATCCTCTTTCTGATACTTTTCAACGAAGGCTTGATGTCTCTGGATGATTTTGGGGAGATGATGGATCCCGAATTGAGTGATGAAAAAGAGAGGACTCTTTTTCCTTTCTTGTTCGTCTTGCACAGTCTCTCGGAGGGTGATATACGTTTCCCCGTCCTCCTCAATTTTCGTCAGAGGTCTCATGAATATTTTACACATCCAAGGGAAGAGCGACTTGTTATGCAGGGATTTCGAAGCGACGAAAGCCGCTTCATTCGAAGTGAGGACAATCTGGTTCGGTTGACCCTATTCTTTGGAGTAGTTGTCCAAATCGCCTAGTCGAAGAAAATGGTGTCGATTAGGAAAAAAGACTTGGAGAACACTCGTCGTATGCGAGACGTTCGTGGGCAAGAGAGTCAAGATATCTTTGGCATTCCAGTACAGGAATCCTAGATCCACATACGCGTGCACGTAATAGTCATCGTTATATTCCAGTTTGAGCAGCATGGCTTTTGTATTTTTTTTCCGTTCTCAAGGCGAAACACTCGTCTGATATGAACAAGAGCTCGCTGGCGATCCGTTTATATAGACTCCTCAGAGAGAGAGAGAGAGAGGGAGAGAGAGAGGGAGAGGGGAGGACGAGGAACAAGGTTGATGAATTCTAAAATAAAAAAAAATGATAAAACATGAGTGTTTGTGAAGGTCATAGAGAGATGATTATAAAGTTGTTTTATTTTTTATTTTCTCAGAAGAAAAAACCGGAAGGGTCACATTCCATACGACATGGCCTTTGAGAAGGTGACGGGGTCATGTGTCTACAAAGTTGATAAGCTCTAGAATAAAAAAAAAGCTTTCATCACGTAGCTCTCGAGAAGAAAATGACAGGGGTCTCTAGGAGAAGGTCATAGGTAGTATACAAAGGATGGTTGATTTTTTTTCTTTCGTTCCTCTCAATCCCATGACCTTTGAGAAGGTAACGGGGTGTCCTTTGGGAAAAAAATTGAAGGTCATAGAGAGAGAGAGAGAGATAGACAAAGTTGATTTTTTTTTCTAGAAGTCAACCGTCACGTCGCCCATCACGTGGTCTTCTCGTATATATAGAGAGGCGAGTGGAAGACAGACTCTATTTCCCAGAGAGAGAGAGACTGCTGTGCGTATCCATATTTCTACTCAAGACGATGATCCGCGTCTTATATAATGAGTTTGTGAGCATTCTCTGTTATGTGGATGACGGAAGATTGTTTTGGAACGCTACGGACATTTTGCCTCTGATTCATACTTCCAGTAAAAGAACCTGGGACATTCTCTCCGTGTTTTTCGACGAACACCACGTCTTCAGGAAAATAAAAGATCTTGAGAGTCTCGGCAGTTCTCAAGAGGGATATGTCCTCTCCAGCGAAGAAATGTTACATCTGGCCGAAAATAATCCTAAAAATAATCAGCTTCTGGCCTGGGTGTATAGCATTTTAACTCAGCCGCTGGTTCGAGTTGTACCCAATCAACCCGTTTACCGACTGCTCTATCCGGGGGAGAAATTTCCCTTCATCACCCTCTTTAATCTGGGAGTGCGCTACATACCGCCTCATCCAGGCATGACGGATTCTTCTACTTACCCTAAACAATATGCCAGCGCTTATTGCCAGACAGACCCCCGTCAAGAAAAGGTCGTCGAGACTCAAACGGATCCTCTGGTGGTCTCTTTAAATGTCACTAAAGTTATCACCTTCTAAAAAAAACAACCACCACCACCCAAAAAAAAAATTTGCTCCTCCTCCAAATTTTTTTTATCTTCTCGAAAGAAAAAAAAAGAAACTTTTCCATCTAGCCTCTTTCTTTCAATCCCTCTTAAGAGAGAGAGGGAGGAGAAAAGAAAGAGAGTTCTGAGGAGGCAAAAGAAATGGGTCTGGAAGGAAACGGGTGCATTGCGAGAAAAAGAGGGTCCTCTTTTCTTTTCTCGAAATGCACCCTTTTCCTTCCAGACCAATTTTTTTTTTGATGACATCTTCAAACCAATCTTGGAAAGGTGCGGATACAATAAATTGTGCGTAAAGTCCATTTCGATCAAGACTGGATTTTGTTTTTGAAAAGAAAACGTAATGTTATATATAGATAGCTAAATCTTTATCATGATATTCTTTAAGAATTTCTTAGCCATTTGTCAAAAAAGGGGACTATAATTGAAGAATTTATGAATTTGGGAACATGTCACCCATGGCAAATCTAAAATCTTGGAAGTGGATACTGGAAAGCCCCGCTCTGATTATAATTCTGAGTTCTAGCATGGGACATTTTTTAGATCAATAAGCTAAACTATTTTTCTAGTCTCATATTCTCTCGTGACTAGTGACTAGGGTTTCAGATTTGGGTAGAGAGAGACACTGTTCTGAACAGAAACGTGGAATGCTTTTATAGAAAAGTGAAGAGTTGAAAGTGAAAGTCGAAAAACGAAATGGGATCGGCTAGGAAAAATTTCTCAGAGCTCAGAAAAAAATTCTGAAATGTAAAAAAAAAAAAAAAAAAAAAAAAAAAAAAAAAAAACTTTTTGTTAATATTTATCATGTCTTCTAGACATGATAAAAATTAACTCACCCCCCTTTATGTCTGGGAATGTTGTCTCCCACTTTCTAAAAATAGACCATGACTCATCCTTTTAAAGAATAGAATCCAAGAAAAGACTGGGTTCTGGTCTATTTTTAGAAACGGTGAGACAACATACCCAGACAAAAGGGGGGTGAGTTAATTTTTATCATGTCTAACAAAAAGTTTTTTTTTTTTTTTTTTTTTAAATCTCAGAATTTTTTTCTGAGCTCTGAAAATATTTTGCCAGCCGATCTCATTTCGTTATCATTTTTTTCATTTTAGAATTCATCAACCTTGTTCCTCCTCCTCCCCTCTCCCTCTCTCTCTCTCTCTCCCTCTCTCTCTGAGGAGTCTATATAAACGGATCGCCAGCGAGCTCTTGTTCATATCAGACGAGTGTTTCGCCTTGAGAACGGAAAAAAAATACAAAAGCCATGCTGCTCAAACTGGAATATAACGATGACTATTACGTGCACGCGTATGTGGATCTAGGATTCCTGTACTGGAATGCCAAAGATATCTTGACTCTCTTGCCCACGAACGTCTCGCATACGACGAGTGTTCTCCAAGTCTTTTTTCCTAATCGACACCATTTTCTTCGACTAGGCGATTTGGACAACTACTCCAAAGAATAGGGTCAACCGAACCAGATTGTCCTCACTTCGAATGAAGCGGCTTTCGTCGCTTCGAAATCCCTGCATAACAAGTCGCTCTTCCCTTGGATGTGTAAAATATTCATGAGACCTCTGACGAAAATTGAGGAGGACGGGGAAACGTATATCACCCTCCGAGAGACTGTGCAAGACGAACAAGAAAGGAAAAAGAGTCCTCTCTTTTTCATCACTCAATTCGGGATCCATCATCTCCCCAAAATCATCCAGAGACATCAAGCCTTCGTTGAAAAGTATCAGAAAGAGGATGATGGTGGTGATGATGATGATGATGATGCGATATGGTCTCCAGTCGCTTAAAGAAGGGGAAACGTTCTCCGCTTTCCCTATTCCATAGACTGGAGAGTTCAATCAGGAGACCAAAAAAATGGGTCTTGGAAGGAATGAGTGCATTTCAAAATGCATTCGATTCCTTCCGAGACCCATTTTTTTGGGCCACTCTCTCCTCCAATATTGGGAGAGAGAGAGAGAGAAAAGAAATTTATCATCTCCTGTCCACCCAAAAAGAAACGATGTATTTTTGTTTTTCTGGATGCGGCCGAATTTGTAGAGGAATCGTCCAGAAACCGGCCCTCAAGCCCATTTTCAGACTATTTCTATACATATTCGGTCATCAAGATGGTCCGGCGACGACTTTGTTTGGAAATCATCTCTATATAGATGGTGAAATTTGTCTAGCCATTTGACATTTGATGGTGAAATTTGTCTCAGAGAAAACTAAAAGCGAGATTGCAAAAAAAGAAATAGCCTCCAGTGAACACAATTCCAACGACAGTGGATAGGAAAAGTGAAAAGTTGAAAGTGAAAGTCGAAAAGTGAAATGGGAAGGCTAGGAAAGATTTTTCAGAGCTCAGAAAAAAATTCTGAGATGTAAAAAAAAAAAAAAAACTTTTTGTTAATTTTTATCATGTCTTCTAGACAAGATAAAAATTAACTCACCCCCCTTTTGTCTGGGAATGTTGTCTCCCACTTTCTAAAAATAGACCATGACTCATCCTTTTAAAGAATAGAATTCCAAGAAAAGACTGGGTTCTGGTCTATTTTTAGAAACGGTGAGAAAACATACCCAGACAAAAGGGGGATGAGTTAATTATTATCATGTCTAGAAGACATGATAAAAATTAACAAAAAGTATTTATAATATATATTATATAATATATATTATATAATATATATATTATAAATTATATATATTATATATTTTTTCTTTTTTTTTCTGACTCAGAATTTTTTCTCGGGTCTCAGAAATTTTTCCCAGCCGATCCCATTTTGCTTTATGACTTTCACTTTCAATTCTTCTCTTTTCTATAAAAGTATTCCACGTTTTTGTTCAGAATAATACGGGCTGTTGAAAAGGCAATATGTCTGGTCATCAAGATGGTCCGGGGACGACTTTGTTTGGACTCCGCCCCCCCCTCCAAGCCCATTTTAAGTATATTTCTATACAAATTCGGTATAAAATTGTCCGGGGAAGACTTTGTCCGGAGACGACTCTATCCGGGGACGACTCTGTTTGGACTCAACCATGACGTCATTTTAATATAGTGGAATGTGTGTAGAAATAGTCGGAAAAAGGACTCGAACGCCCGTTTTCAGTATATTCCAATACAAAATTGATTGTCCACAACATAAAAAAGACATCATTTTTTTCTTGGATGGAGCTCCATTTGTATTAGAATATACTGAAAACCAACTCGAACGCCCGTTTTCAGTATATTCCAATACAAAATTGGCTGTCCACAACATAAAAAAAAAGACATCATTTTTTTCTTGGATGGAGCTCCATTTGTATTGAAATATACTGAAAACCAACGTGAACGCCCGTTTTCAGTATATTCCAATACAAAATTGGCTGTCCACAAAATAAAAAAAAAGACATAATTTTTTTCTTGGATCGAGCTCCACTTGTATTGAAATATACTGAAAACAACGTGAATGCCCGTTTTCAGTATATTCCAATACAAAATTGGCTGTCCACAAAAAATAAAAAAAAAGACATCATTTTTTTCTTGGATCCAGCTCCATTTGTATTGGAATATACTGAAAACCAACGTGAACGCCCGTTTTCAGTATATTCCAATACAAAATTGGCTGTCCACAAAATAAAAAAAAGACATCATTTCATTCTTGGATCGAGCTCCATTTGTATTGAAATATACTGAAAACCGACGTGAATGCCTGTTTTCAGTATATTCCAATACAAAATTGGCAGTCCACAAAATAAAAAAAAGACATCATTTCTTTGTTGGATCGAGCTCTATTTGTATTGAAATATACTGAAAACCGACTAAAACACTCGTTTTCAGTATATTCCAATACAAATTGGCAGTCCGCAAAATAAAATAAAGACAGCATTTTTTTTCTTGGATCGAGCTCTATTTGTATTGAAATATACTGAAAACCGACTCAAACACCCGTTTTCAGTATATTCCAATACAAATTGGCAGTCCACAAAATAAAAAAAAAAGAAATCATTTCTTTCTTGGATCGAGCTCTATTTGTATTGAAATATACTGAAAACCGACTCAAACACCCGTTTTCAGTATATTCCAATACAAATTGGCAGTTCACAAAATAAAAAAAAAGACATCATTTCTTTCTTGCACCGAGCTCTATTTGTATTGAAATATACTGAAAATCGACTCAAACACCCGTTTTCAGTATATTCCAATACAAATTGGCAGTCCACAAAATAAAAAAAAGACATCATTTCTTTCTTGGATCGAGCTCCATTTGTATAGAAATAGCCTAGAAATCAGTTCGAAGGCCCGTTTTCAGTATATTGTAATACAAATGAAATGACATGAAAAATGCAAAAAGAGGAAAAGTAGCCTACCTTGACGGAAATTCTATTTCAAAAGGGGAAAACTTGTATCCAGGTTTGCCCACAGCACGGCCGGAACTCAAGCGAAACTCGATAGGTTGAAATCGATCCATTAAATAACATTCTTAAAAAACAGTAAAGTTTTATTCTATTCCAAAAGGGGAAAACTTGTATCCAGGTGGGCCCACAGCACGGCCGGAACTCAAGCGAAACTCGATAGGTTGAAATCGATCCATTAAATAACATTCTTAACAAACAGTAAAGTTTTATTCACATCGAGTCGGCTGGGAAAAGTTTCTGAGAGCCGGAAAAAATTTCTGTGGTTCAAAGTTAGATATATATAAAAAAAAAAAAAAAACCCTTTTAGTCTGAAAATTTGAAAATTGATGTCTTCAATTTTCGAAAAATTGAAGACATCAATTTTCAGACTAAAAGGGGGCTATTTTTTTTTTTTTTTTTTTTTTTTTCAGTTAGAGAAATTTTTCTCCGGCTCTCAGAAATTTTTCCGCACTCGACTGGATGAATAAAACATCCCCGTTTCTTTAAGAATGGGCTCACTGTTAACTATTTCAGCATTCGACGTTTCGCGTCCAATAATAACTGCCAGGTGTTCAAGAATGCAGATGCACCTACTAGGTTTTCTACAGAGAAGCTTGACTGGATGGAGAGAGTGGATAACTTTTTCCAAGATTCTGGACTTTGGACCGTCAAGAGGTAAAGGATCTTTTTTGTTTTTTTTCTTTTAAGAAAATTTATGGATAGATTCATTTCTTTTTGAATGGACCTAGAAAAATAGGACAAAGTTCTTTTCCAAGATTGGATGAGAGAGGGACCCAAAAAAAATGGGTCTTGGAAGGAATCGAATGCATTTGCACTCATTCCTTCCAAGACCCATTTTTTTTGGTCTCCTGATTCGTCTCTCTCTCTCTCTTCTCAGTCCATTTCCATAAATATAGGGAAAGCGGAGAACCTTTCTCTACTTATTTCTAAAAAATCTTTTCTTTATTTTTTTTTCTCCTGAGTTTATGTATATATCAATTCAAATACTTTTGAGAACGGTCATCCCAATTCTCTGTCGTCTTTTCGGTTTCATCGTCCCAACACTCAGTGGACATAGTCTCAGTCGATTTTGGAGCATGGGTCGTCCGTTCATTGTCCCAACATTCAGTGGACATAGTCTCAGTAGATTTTGGAGCATGAGTCGTCTGTTCATTGTCCCAACACTCAGTGGACATAGTCTTAGTGGATTTTAGAGCATGAGTCGTCCGTTCATTGTCCCAACACTCAGTGGATTTTGTCTTTGGATCCTCTGAAGATATTTTGGGGGTCTCATGAGATTCTTTGGAAGGTTCGTCCCAACAGGCTGCTGGATCGTAATGGGCAATATTTTCAGGTATGTCTCTCCAACCCTCCGTCTTCCTCGAGTTATTGGAGGAAGTTGACGACAAAGAAGAAGAAGTAGAAGAGCCCATCAAGTTTAAAGGCGTATGCTCATCCGGATGTTCCATCACTTGGAAACAGGACAGATTATCCCATTTCTGGATGAGGTTATCGTACGCTTTTGGGGACGGATCCTTCTCTAACTGATCGTAGGCCTTATCAAAAGCTTGCAGAGGATTGTCTGCTTCCTCCTGAATCCTCTCCTCTTTCTCCGTTCCGTCTAGATAGACGTGATTGATATGAAAATCTCCTTCCATAATATGCCATCGATAGTTGCGCACTTTGTTTTCGGCACAATGGAAATATTTCATCCTTTGATGATGTCGGGCACATTTTTCCCGATACTTCCAAATGATTCCATCTGGCACATAAATTTCCGTCACGGGTTTTTAATAATCCAAGGCTTTAGCAAAGAATTTAGCTTTCTGGCATTCCACCACATAAATCGTGGAGAAGCTGTGAGTGAGCGATTGGAGAATGCGTCCTAAATGGTTGTAGGGAATATGACCCTCGTTCCAACGAAGTCCGTGCCGGTTTCTTGTCAGCCAGGCATTTGTCTTTTGGTTTTTTTCACTCAGTTGGTGGAAGGGGTGAGGAGGAGTAAACGTCAACGATCCCACGGTCAAAAAATCTTTTGTCGCATAGCCCAATTCTTTTAAAACGTAGGTAAATTCACCCTTCTTGTGGTTGTAGGACTGGAAACCCTCTAGATCGAGCACGATAAAGTTTTCTGAACACGCCATGGCGATGAATACGGTGATGTCTTCCACAAACAGGAGCAAAAAAAGAATCGAAAAGGTATATATGTATAACAGGGAAGATCTAGAAAAGGGGGAAAAAACAATAAAACGTTTTAGAGTCGTCGTCTTGAAAGAGACATTTTTCTTTTCAAAGGGTTAAGAAGAGAGTTCTTTTTAAATGAAGTTATGATTATTATGATTATTAAAAAAAGAAACAAAGAATCAAATCGAGTTTATAGATAACCATATTCATAGGATCAAAGGGACTTACCAGCTCAGTTCACGTCTTCTTCTGTTCTCTGAAGAAATCTCGTGGAGGACACACACTTTTATACTCGCGCGACATCTGTCGGGATCGCGACCCCATCTAAATGTCAGGGTCATTCCAACCTCTTAAAAGGATCGGAATGAAAGAAACACTTTGATAAAAAATATATTTATGAAAAGATATCTGAGGGTCGTGAGAATATTTTCTCTCCCCACCCCCCGCCTATTTCAAAAAAAAAAAAAAATAAAATAAAAAGTCTTTCTTGGATCGCGTCAAGATTACAAAACAACTCACAGGACTTGTTTATCTCGATCTTGTCAGGGTCACCGTTTCACATAAGAAGATGGATGCACCCTGAACTTTAGACATGATAAAAATTAACTCTACCCGCCTTTTGTCTGGGAATAGGGTCTCACCGTTTCTAAAAATAGACCAGATCCCATTCTTGGAATTCTATTCTTTAGGAAAGGAGGAGTGATGGTCTATTTTTAGAAAGTGTGAGACAACATTCCCAGACAAAAGGGGGGGTAGAGTTAATTTTTATCATGTCTAAGACCTGATAAAAATTAACAAAAATTTTTTTTTTTTTTTTTTTTAAGACTTAAAAATTTTTCTGAGAGAGCTGAGAAAGATTTTTCCTCCCAATCTTTTTCGACGATGAAAAGGGAAAAACTACTGATCCGATCTCCCTACGCTTTAGGGAAAAAAATACATGAAATATTCATGTGTTGAAATTGGCTATTCAAATAAGTGACATTTTGTTTCTCATTGGAACTGTTCAACGGCGAGTCCATTCGTCTCATTCTTTGGGATAGGGGATGAAAGTACAGCGGTTTGTTGAAATCGATGATAGTTTCCTCTTTAGTCGGCGGAACTGTAAATCTATCCCGTCTTAACTCTTTTAATCTCTTTGAAAGTCTGTCCACTTGCTCTGCTAAGGTTTCCTCGGTACTCATGATCTCTCTTAGTTTAGGGAAGTCTTGATGTATTGGCTAGAGAACAGAGGGTTTTTTCTCTCTATACATATATCATGTGGGAGCGTGTAATTTATAAATCCTTGTGAAATATTTCTACGTCTTGTGTAACTTGGAAAATTCGTCTTCTTCTCGTCGATTGGGGTGGAGTTATGGAAAAGAAATGGGATTGGAAAGAAATCAACATATTACAAAAAAAAGGAACTTTTTTTTCTATTTTTTTTCTCTAGGGATTTACATACCATTTCATTCATGAACATTCAAGGGTTCTCTCCAAGACCAAATTTTAGAAGACGACCACAAAGAGTACACTTGAGGATCCTCTTTCAGGTCTAGGTGAGATAAGGGTTGAGACCAATATTCTTGGGTCTCTAAAGCATCCCAACTTAGACATTTATTATTATTATTAGAAAGTTCATCCTCCTCCTCCTCCTCATCGTCGCACGACTTCTCCTGGGGAGATTCTTCCGCCTCCTCTTCGTCTTCGACAGCTTTGCTCTCGGAGGGGTAACAATGTAATTTCCGGAAAACGTAACTACCCTCCATCAAATGGTATCGAAAATTTCTCACCTTATTCTCGGCACAATGAATCATCTTTTGGAAATATTGGTGTCGCGTGCATTTCGACTTGTTCCGCCACTCGGTTTTCCCTGGGATGTAAAACTCATAAACGGATCGCTGGCAGAGCTTGCTGAAAAATTCGGCTTTATCGTATCCATTGACGTAGATCACCTCCACATTTTCGGTCAGTATTTTCAGGATTGTAGGAAGATGCTCGTAGGAAAGACGACCCTCGGTCCATTGCAGACCGTGTCGGTTATTTGTAGTCTGGTTGACCACAGCTTGATTGCGGGACGATAAGTCATCGTAATGGACAGGAAGGAGAAAAATCATGGATCCGCATAAGGTTAAATCGCAAGTGATGTAGCCCAGTTCTTTCAAGATGAAACATATATCTCCCGTCTTTGGATCATAACAGTGAAAGTATTCCATGTCCAGAACAATGTAGGAATCTTTGAGAGGTTTGGTACTCAAAATGTCCATCTTCTTCAATTGAGGAAAAAAAGAAAACAAAATTCTCTCTCTCTCTCGCTGTGTGTCCTGAAGGAAAAAATGGATAGCGTTCTCTCGCCGTCTCCTCTTTTATATATATATAGAGAGAAGGTTGCACGTGACAGGTCGTATGAATTCTGGGAAAGGTCACATTCGTATATATATATTTGTTTTTTGAATAATATCGTGCGTATCTCAATACACATCCATCATAATAATAATAAAGGTCACCTTGGAAAGAAAAAGAAATAAAAAACATGGAACTCGTGCTCGACTTTGAAGGTTTCTACGATTCTCAAGGAGCCTTAATTGTGAAAGAATTGGCTTACGTCACATTGGACGGTACTTCTCGAGGGGTATTTGTTTTTAAACCCCCGTTTCCATGGCAAATGCTCACCGAGAAAAAAAAAGTAACCGCTGTGTGGGCGAGTGATTATTATCACGGCTTGTCGTGGTACGAAGGAGAAATTCCGTACAGTTATTTTCCATGGGTGTTAACGATGTTGACGCAACCTTTTTCCATGATTTGGGTGCGAGGAGAAATGAAACGGCAGTTTTTAGAGAAATGGTTGCAAAGATCCATTTATTGCATTTCGGGATCGACGCAAGAGATTCTCATATACAATGGGATCGAACACATGAATTGTCCTAACCATACAAAAGGTTTTTTCCATTGCGCTCTACAAAAAGCGGTTCGGTATCATTATTATTTAAAGACACAGAGAAAAAATTCGCAAGGTCGATCCTGCACAATTCAATCTTGACAGAACTCATTAAAAAAAATACATATATCATGTTACTTCTTCAACAGCACAGATGGTTCTGAAGCGAAACTTGGAATTTCGAAATAATAGATCAGGGAGAAATCATTCTTAATAAAATGGTAAAGTATCGAATCGGCTGGGAGAAAAAAAATTTCTCAGAGCTGAGATAAAAATTCTCTAATGAAAAAAAAAAAAAAAAAAAACTTTTGGTTAATTTTTATTATGTCTTATAGACATGATCAAAATTAACTTTACCCTCTTTTTGTCTGGGAATGTTGTCTCTCCGTTTCTAAAAATAGACCAGAACCCATTCTTGGAATTTTTTTCTTTTTAGAAAGGATGAGTGATGGTCTATTTTTAGAAACGGTGAGACAACATTCCCAGACAAAAGGGGAAGGTAGTTAATTTTTATCATGTCTAAAGACATGATAAAAATTAACAAAAAGTTTTTTTTTTCTTTTTTTTTCCTTCAGAGTTAGAAAATTTTTTTTCCTGGCTCTCAAAAATATTATCCCAGCCGACTCGATTCTCCAATTGACGACACAGCGTCATTTTTTTTAAGAATGGATTCTCGTTTATCTATTTAAGCATTTCAAATGTCACTTCAGATTAATGTCAGCCTTTGAGGAAGAAAAACACAGATTCCCATTTTATTATCCCAAAAATTAATGACCCTCCCTTTTTGTCTGGGAAGGATGTCTCACCCTTTCTAAAAATAGACCGTGACTCATCCTTTCTCTAATGGCAATCATTCCATGAATGAATCACGATTTGTTTTTCAAAAGAGTGGGACAACATTCCCAGACGAAAAGGGAAGAGGGTCGTTAATTTTTATCATGTCTAAGACATGATAAAAATTAACAAAAAGTTTTTTTTTTTTTTTTTTTTTTTTTTTTTTTTTTTTTGAGTTGTAAAATTTTTCTCAGCTCTGAAAATTTTTTTCCAGCCGACTCAAGACTTTACCATTTATATTTACGAATAGTCTTTGGATTATTTATTTATTTTCTTTTAAAAAGAAAAATTCTGAGCTAGACCTATCTATTGGCTTAACATTCTGGTCATAGAAACAGTCTAGAATCTCAAATTATTTTTCGAGGCTAATGCACGGGTTCTCCAATCAAAAGGGTTACTATAAAGGGATTGGTTTGAATGCATTTATCTGCAAATGTTGTAGGATTCTGTTATTGAGAAGGGGGGTATATTATTATTATTATTATGATGATGATGATTGTGGCAGATTCGTTTTCTACATGGAAGTCTAATCTCCTCCGAAGACCTTTTCTGGGGATCGTCGATAGATGGTTTTTCAATAGGAATCGTTTCCCTCGGATCCTCAAGAGATAGAGGGGGGTCCTGTCTTGAGACATGGAGCGGTCTCTCCTCCTCCTCCTCCTCGAGAAGTCTTGAGAAAGGGAGAGGATTTTCGGTTCCCTTATTCTTGAGGGGTCTTGACAAATTGAGAGGTCCCTCCTCTTCGAAAGAGAGAGAAGTTTTGGTTCCCTTATTCTCGAGGGGTTTTGACAAATCGAGAGGTCCCTCATTTTCGAAAGAGAGAGAAGTTTTGGTTCCCTTATCCTCGAGGGGTTTTGACAAATCGAGAGGTCCCTCATTTTCGAGGGGTCTTGATAAATGGAGAGGTTTTTCATCTTCGAGGGGGTTTGATAAAGGAAGAGGTCCCTCCTTCTCGAGGGGTCTTGAGAAAGGGAGAGGTTTTTCATCTTCGAGGAGGTTTGACAATGGGAGAGATCTCTCCTTCTCGAGGGGTCTCTCTTCCTCAAGGGGTTTTGAGGAAGGGAGAGGTTTTTCATCCTCGACGGGTTTTGACAAACGGAGAGGAATCTGAACAGGTTTCTCCTCATCCCCATCATTATCGAGGAGGATGAGGATAGGCTTTTGGAAAGGTTTTTTCTTTTTCTTCTGAACAGGCTCGTCTAGATGCTCGGGGAGAGGGATGGGGTAGTTGTTCCACCATTCTATTTTTTCTTGCTCGAAGATTTTTTCAAAAGTCGTAGCTTCTCTAATATGAGACGAACGAGGAGAGTTCTCGAGAAGAATATAATAGGTATTCTTCCCAGTCTTCTCGATCGAGAGAGGTTCGTGCAAACATTTGTGCAATTATTCACTAAAATGAACGAGAATCCCTTTTGTCTTCTCAAGACGATCCATAATCCTATTCATTTGCGAGACGGTTAGAAAGTGGGACGTGTAAAAATATTTGGCTCGTTTCATTAACAAAATTTGTGCATCCAAAGGTGGAATGTCACGAGCCATCAACACGTTTTCGTCGGACAAAAATTCGTCCCGCATCTTTTGATAACTCCCCACGGTATAATAACCCGCACATTTTGAAAAATCGGAGGCTTTCAGGTAAACGACTCCTTGGATGATATAAAAGGAAAGATCAACATATTTATATTTGAAAGGAATACACGTAGTGAGCTGGGGATACCTCCTCATGATCCACTTGGACAAAAATACGACTTTGGGGCTCTCCCCTTTTATTTATAGAGAGAAAGAGAGTGTGACCTTCCCTTCCCTCCTCCTCTCCCCCTGCTTCCTCTATCTCTGGACGTCCTTGGATTGGAAAGGGTGACTTTGAAAAAAAAAAGAAGGTGATGGTTGGATAATTTTTTGTTTATTAAATTATTACTTTCACTTCCTCATTCCCACACACATTCATCTTTTTAAGAAAAGAAAAAGAGGTCATGGAGATAAGATTTCTTGGAAAGAAGAGAGAGAGAAACAAAAAAAAACAAATAAAACGGACGTTATAGAGCCTCTATGTGTGTCTGTGTGTGTCTATATAGATATATAAAAAGACGAGAGTACTGGGCGAGATCATTTCATTTCCATTGGGAGCCATGTCGCTATTAGACGTTTTCCCAACTCAACGGATTTCGAACGGGGAGGATTTGAAGACGCTAAAGCAAATCTCCAACTTGAAAATTTTTTTGGCGTGTCATTGTGCGACATTTATTCCGCATTTACCACCTCATCAAGCGATCGTTTCTTTCAACCAAGATGTCGAATCCTCCAACCTGCTCGTTCAGAATATATACAGAAATTTATTCGAATCGCAACAAACGAAAGAGGAATCTCCCTTCTCTTGGAATCGGATGGATCGAGCTTTGAGACGGCCCATTCAAACAGACCGGCGATATACAGATCCGCGCACGAGTTTTCGGTGGAAGAATATTTTTCTCACGAAACGATATTTTACGTTTGGAGTGAGAACGACGGCTGAGGACGAAGTTCATATTGTTCAAACCACAGCCGCTCCTCTCGCCTATTACGAATCATCGTCCCCCAATCTGAAGGAAAGAAGTTTTAAAGTCAGCGACAGGATGAAATATAAGAAATATATTCTAAGACCTTTTCAAAACTATGTCGTTCCCCCGAAAACGCAATATCTCATCGTCACAACCCAGAAGATTCTCTTTCTCGTCGATCGGTGCTCGTACTCGCTTTGGAAACAATTGAAAGAGGAGATTTCTTTCCAATCGCCGATGATGTTTCAAGAAAAAGAAGAAGAAAATCCTCCGCCACCTTTACCCATCCCTTCCTTAGATGATAAGAGGAGCTGGACCAAACCGTTATTTCCCGAAACAAAATCGACCAGGCAACGGAATGAAATTGAAGTCATCACAATTGAAGATGAGGAGGAAGAAAAAAATTACCTCTTAAAAAACGGTCGACTTACGGGAACCTACCTGGCGTGCAAGATCCGCTTCAGAATCCAGAAGCTTCTTCTTCTTCTTCCCCGACTTGTTCAAACAGGCAACCTCTTTCGGACTCCTCACAGACAGAACCTCTTCCAGTATCCTCTTCTTCTTCTTCTTCTCCTCTAACCTGTCCCGACATCGTAGAGGTAGAATGTCAGACGGGTCCACAAGCTTCAAAAAGTCCCGACATCGTAGAGGTAGAATGTCAGCCGGGTCCACAAGTTCCAACAGGTCCAGAAATCATGGAGGTAGAATCACAGCCGGGTTCACAAGTTCCAACGGGTCCAGAAATCGTAGAAGTAGAATTTCAGCCGGGTAAACAAGTTCCAACGGGTCCAGAAATCATGAAGGTAGAATCGCAGCCGGGTCCAGACATCCTAGATCCTTCCACTCATCCCAAAGAGACTCCAAGTGTTTCAAGACAGCCTTGTGAGGATACAGCCCTTCCCGTATGGAATGATTATATGGACTTACAAAATTTGGTGCAACAGGAAGGAGAAGAAAATAATCATACGGATGGGTGGGTCAAAGACTGTTTAGATCATTTAACCTCGAATGAAATTGAACTGTTATGGAATTGCATTTCTGAAATCACATCGGAAATGGGATAAAAACCAAAACAAAAAAAAAACAATTTTTTTTCATAACAAATGGGAGGAGGGTCATGATGTCAATTTTTTAAAAAAAATATTATATAGAGTGTAATCTTGGTGGTTCACTTCAGTTTTCCAGCATGAGGTGATCCACGTTTCCCGAAATATGGATCCCATTCCAAGAGAGATTGTGTAGAGCCTTCACTTCAGTTCTTTTTTTTTTTCCTACCAAGAGGAGAGGGTCCCCAAAGGGCTACCCATGTCCAAAGTGTTCATTTCAGTTTTTTTTCCAAGTTTAGGGGAGGGAGGTCTCAAAATGACACCCCCCCATTTTCAAAGAGAGATGGTGTAGAGCGTTCATTTCTGTTTTTTTCCAAAGTTAGAGAGTTTTCAAATGACTACCCATTTCAGAGAAAGAGAGAGAGACACAGAGAGAGAAGGTGTAGAGCGTTCATTTCAGTTTTCCAAGGTTAGGATGGTGGTGGAGAATCCTCCAAAATGGCTACTCATGTCAAAGAGAGAGAGAGAGAGAGAGAGAAAATGCGTAGAGCGTTCATTTCAGTTTTCCAACATTAGAAGGTCCCAAAATACCTTCTGAATTCAAAGAGAGATCGTGTAGAGCGTTCATTTCCAGTTCTCCAAGATCAAAAGAAGAGGGTCCGCTTTTCCCAAAAGGGCTTTCCGTATTCAGAGACAGCGAAATGCAGACTTCAGGTTTTCTCCCTCCCCAAGAATAGAGGGTCCCAAAATGGCTTCCCATTTCAAAGAGAGAGGGAGAGGCGTTCATTTCCATTCTCCAAGATAGGGTCGTCTGCTTTTTCCCAAAATGGCTTCCCAATTCAAAGAGAGAGAGAGAATGAGAGAGAGTAAAAGGGTGTGTAGAGCGGTCATGTTCATTCTCCAACATAGGGTCGTCAGCTTTTGCTCAAAATGGCATCTCCCCATTCAAAAAGAGATCGTAACCAATTTTTTCCAGTTTTTTCCAAGATGGGGGGGGGAGAAGAAAACCTAGGATGGAATAACACGACACACAGAGAGAAAGAGAAAAAAAAACGCCATCTTGTCATTTTCTGATAGGGTACCGGTGTTCGAATACTTTTGTGACCGACTGTCTGATTATACTGGGAGAACCATAAAATCGGAAAAGCGATGGGTTTCACAGTTAACGAAGCAATCGAAGACAGACTGGGAAAGAGAGATCCTTTTTTTAGCTGAGAAGCAGATTGCCCTGGAAATCCGTGACTCTGATCATATAATTTCTCCATAGACTCTTTGAACGGTATTCAGGAGACATCCTCCATGAGGGAAAAAAAATCTCCCCTTCCCCTTCTAAATCGACTGGAAAGAGAATGAGGTGGAAGAGATCCATCCACGAGAGATCATACTCTTGAACGTCAGACAAATATGAAGTCGAATAGCTTAAACAAAAAATGCTTGAAATGTCATCGAGTCTCGAAAATCTAGGCCTCTCTCTCTCTGAAGGAAATGAGAAAATGGGAATCTGTGTTTTTCTTCCTCAACGGCTGACATTAATCTGAAGTGACATTTGAAATGCTTAAATAGATAAACGAGAATCCATTCTTAAAAAAATGACGCTGTGTCGTCAATTGGAGAATCGAGTCGGCTGGGAAAATATTTTTGAGAGCCAGGAAAAAAAATTTTCTAACTCTGAAGGAAAAAAAAAAAAGAAAAAAAAAACTTTTTGTTAATTTTTATCATGTCTTTAGACATGATAAAAATTAACTACCTTCCCCTTTTGTCTGGGAATCTTGTCTCACCGTTTCTAAAAATAGACCATCACTCATCCTTTCTAAAAAGAATAAAATTCCAAGAATGGGTTCTGGTCTATTTTTAGAAACGGAGAGACAACATTCCCAGACAAAAGGAGGGTAGAGTTAATTTTTATCATGTCTATAAGACATGATAAAAATTAACCAAAAGTTTTTTTTCTTTTTTTTTTTTTCCGGGGCTCTTAAAATTTTTTCCCAGCCGACTCGATTCTCCATTGACAAGACAGCGCCATTTTTTTAAGAATAAACTCTCGCTTATCTAGGTAAGCATTCCCAGTTTGGCTTTACATGAGTGTCAGCCGTTGAAGAAGAAGCATCCTGTCACTTGGGAGAGACATATTTTGAGGAGTCGACATGTTGTGTGGACCGTTGAGATCGATTTTTCTCTTCCCATTGTGTGACATTGTTGAGCGTTTTGTGAAGCTATGAAAGAATGGAGGGGTTTTGATGGAGAATATTTCTTTTTATTGAATTTTTAAAAAAAGATTTAAGATTCACATTTTATAACAGGTTTTACATGGAAAGAAGGTTTTTCTTCTAGTTTGACGACTTCTTTTTCTTGGGAGATGTTTCTATTGGAAAGATGGAAGGAAAGACGATTCCCACATTGAAGAAGGTTCATGAGAAACTCGTACGGATCTTGGTTCTCTTCTCGAGCCGATATATCATACGGAATCCGGGACATGTTTTGCAATCGCTCCAGGTCTTCCTCGTATTTTTGCTTGCTCGCCAATTTCATGCGGGGACGAAACTGGTCCAGAATATACAATCCCTGGGGTTGAGTCACTCGAGAAAAAGCGACATATTGCTGAAATCGATTAAAAGGTCCGTGCTTGTAAATTGCGATCGACGGAAAGGTGGCTCCTTTGTTTAACGGCCGGCGATCGAATTCGTTATGCTCGCGATGCTTGGGGAAACGAGTTTTATCCTCGAAGAGCGGATCAGCAAAAGGAATACCTCTGTGAAGAAGTGGGGTATGCGAAAAGAGCCGACGGATCCGAAATGTATCCTAAATTTTATATCTACACTTCTGGTTAAGATCTCTCTCTCTCTCTCTCTTTCAAAAGAGAAGAAAATAATAAAGAGTGTGTTACTGCAATGGAGCATTCTGACGCGGAACCTGTTTCGTATTCCATTTGGTGTGTGAAATGCCGAGCCAAGACCGATACGGTCGACGTCCACTATCGCATGTCGAAAAATCGACGGCCGAAGGTCACGGGAAAATGTCAGGCGTGTGCAACCAAGAAACAACAGTTTATTACAAATGCTTCCGTACCACCTGGAATTCAGTTCCTGGATGAGGAGGAAGAAAAAGGAAAATGTTCCGAGTAAGAAGAAACAAGTATATACAAATCAAAAATTGGAAAAAGATGGATCTTACTATTATATGCTCTCCTAAAGCGGGTGGTTCACCTTTACAGTTTGGCATACAGACGGATTCGCATAATCCGGTTCCAAGACTCGTGAATTTTCCTCAACCGGCAACTCCACCCTTAGATACTTCTTCTTTGAATGAGTTTTCTAGCATTCTGAAAGAATATCTAAACGTCGTGAGAGAATTGATTCTTCCCCTGCAACGAAATGTTGAAGAAAAGAGCTCTGAATATGGAAGCAAGGACACGGATCCAAAGCCAAATTCGGAGGGTTGAAAGGGATAGGTGAAAGTCCATTATTAAAAAAAAAGAAACAATGGTCATGTCATGTCTTGTCGATCGAGTCGGCTAGAAAAAATTCTCTAGATGAGATTGAAAAAAAAAAACTTTTGGTTAATTTTTATCATGTCTTACAGACATGTTAAAAATTAACTCTCTCTTTTTTGTCTGGGAAGGATGTCTCACCCTTTCTAAAAATAGACCATCACTCACCCTTTTTCAAGGCAATTATTCCAAGAATGAGTCATGATCTATTTTTAGAAACGGTGAGACAACCTTAGAGAGAGCGACACAAAAAAATATATAAAAAATCAGAATGATTTATCCGTCGACCTCTGGGCTAAAAGTATACAAACAAAATTTGAAAAGGTCAAGGTGAACTCACTGAATTCATCTTAGAAATCAGATATGAAAAAAAAATGAGGGTACCCATGTTTCCTCTTCAACAACATAGACTCATCTAAAACGAAACTCGGAATGCTTACACAAATAAACAAGAATCCATTCTTAAATAAAAAATGGGGACGTCTTGTCGATCGAGTCGGCTAGAAAAATTTCTGTTACTCAAAAAAAAAAAAAAAAAAAAAAAAAAAAACTTTTGGTTAATTTTTATCATGTCTTCTGGACATGATAAAAATTAATGAACCCCCCTTTTTGTCTGGGAAGGATGTCTCACTCTTTCTAAAAATAGACCATCACTCACCCTTTCTAATAGCAACAATTCCAAGAATGAGTCATGGTTTGTTTTTTTCGAATGGGTGAGACATCCTTCCCAGACAAAAAGAGGAGACAGTTAATTTTTATCATGTCTATAAGACATGATAAAAATTAACCAAAAGTTTTTTTTTTTTTTTTTTTTTTTTTAAACTCTGAGAATTTTTTTCAGAGCTCTGAGAATTTTTTTCCCAGTCGACTTGGCTGGACAAGACATCTCTGGATTCTTTCTGGAATGGACTCTATGATCTATTTAAACGTTTCGAGTTTCGCTTCAGTTGAGTGTGAGCCGTTCAAGAAGAAGAAACCATCCTGTGACTGGAGAGAGAGAACTATTCCTTTTTTCCATTCACCTGTTGTGTTGAACCGTTCAGATATTTGCTTTTATTAATATTTTTTTTCCTAACCCACGCGTCTTTAAACAATGGAATAGTTTGAAAGGGTCAACCCATTTTATAGATATCAACCTCATACCTTCATCTCAACGGGTCTCGAGTGGGAGGAAGGAAGGAGCAGGCGGCGAGAACTAAGCATGTCTGTTTATCGAGTAGACGCATCGGGGAAAGAACGATACCCGACCGACCCCCAACATCCTCATTACGAATTATACGTTACGGATCCTGAAGGAAATCCTATCTTGGCTCGAGACGAAAACGGTCATGAGTATTACGCAGTAGATTTAAACGGAAACCAATACATTTTAGCTCCTCGACGGTATGCCCGAACGTCTTTTGGACGAGAATACTACCCGAAATTTCAAAATGGGGACGAGTATTCGCTTTATACGTCTGTTTTATTCCCTTATGCCAAAGACGAATCGGGGCATGAAATGTATCCTAAAAAGGCGGATGGAGTCGAATATTGTTTAACGGCCGGCGATCGAATTCGTTATGCTCGCGATGCTTGGGGAAACGAGTTTTATCCTCGAAGAGCGGATCAGCAAACGGAATACCTCTGTGAAGAAGTGGGGTATGCGAAAAGAGCCGACGGATCCGAAACGTATCCTAAATTTTATATCTACACTTCTGGTTAAGATCTTTCTCTCTATCAAAAGAGAAGAAAATAATAAAGAGTGTGTTACTGCAATGGAGCATTCTGACGCGGAACCTGTTTCGTATTCCATTTGGTGTGTGAAATGCCGAGCCAAGACCGATACGGTCGACGTCCACTATCGCATGTCGAAAAATCGACGGCCGATGGTCACGGGAAAATGTCAGGCGTGTGGAACCAAGAAACAACAGTTTATTACAAATGCTTCCGTTCCACCTGGAATTCAGTTCCTGGATGAGGAGGAAGAAAAAGGAAAATGTTCCGAGTAAGAAGAAACAAGTATATACAAATCAAAAATTGGAAAAAGATGGATCTTACTATTATATGCTCTCCTAAAGCGGGTGGTTCACCTTTACAGTTTGGCATACAGACGGATTCGCATAATCCGGTTCCAAGACTCGTGAATTTTCCTCAACCGGCAACTCCACCCTTAGATACTTCTTCTTTGAATGAGTTTTCTAGCATTCTGAAAGAATATCTAAACGTCGTGAGAGAATTGATTCTTCCCCTGCAACGAAATGTTGAAGAAAAGAGCTCTGAATGTGGAAGCAAGGACACGGATCCAAAGCCAAATTCGGAGGGTTGAAAGGGATAGGTGAAAGTCCATTATTAAAAAAAAAGAAACAATGGTCATGTCATGTCTTGTCGATCGAGTCAGCTAGAAAAAATTCTCTAGATGAGATTGAAATAAAAAAAACTTTTGGTTAATTTTTATCATGTCTTACAGACATGTTAAAAATTAACTCTCTCTTTTTTGTCTGGGAAGGATGTCTCACCCTTTCTAAAAATAGACCATCACTCACCCTTTTTCAAGGCAATTATTCCAAGAATGAGTCATGATCTATTTTTAGAAACGGTGAGACAACCTTCCTAGACAAAAAGGAGGGACAGTTAATTTTTATCATGTCTAGAAGACATGATAAAAATTAACCAAAAGTTTTTTTTTTTCATCACTTAAAAAATATTTTCCAGAGCTCTGAGAATTTTTTTTCTCAGTCAACTCGATGATCCAAACAACAAGACATCCAAAATTGTTTCTAGAAGAAACTCTCGCTTCTCTATTTAAACCCCTCGCGTTTCCAACTTCAGATCCGTGTGTGCTGTGCACTCAACCTAGAATTGCGCTTCTCCTCCCTCCTGGAAAGAGCCTTTTTTTCCTGAGCTCTTAGCATTTTTTCTCAGCTTCATTTCCATTCTCCAGGTTTCTGTCTCCTCCTTTCCGTTAACACTGCAAAATTTCTAAATTTCTCATCACTCGGAGCGTGGAAATCTGTCATAAAAAAACATGACATAGCTCTGCTTTCAAGGAGTCGGTTTAGATTCGTCAGGATCATGGCTGATTTTCCATGACGGCTCTCCAACCTCAGTATTAGAGTTTGAAAGGAATAAGGTAAAAAAGTTCGTCCTAGATATCCAACGAAACGTAAAAAGAGCGACGAGGATCTAAAAAAGCTACGACTCTTTCCAGAAGGGGGAGGGAGCAATGGATATTCAGGTGAGTCCACAGCATGGACTGCACGAAAATGAAACGACTTCCGCAGATAACAGAATGTTCGAGATGTCTCTCGTCGATCAAGTCAGCTGGTAAAATTTTTCTAAGAGCTGAGAAAAATGTTCGCATACCTTCACAGAAATTCTTTCCAGGAGGGAGAAGTGTGTATCCAGGTCGAATTCACAGCACAGACTAAACTAAAGTTGGAAACACGAGTGGTTTAAACAGAGAAGGGAGAGTTCCTTCTAGAAACAATTTGGATCTGTCTTGTTTGGATCATCGAGTCGGCTGGGAAAAAATTCTCAGAGCTTTGGAAAAAATTTCTGAGTGATTAAAAAAAAAAAAAAAACTTTTTGTTAATTTTTATCATGTCTTCTAGACATGATAAAAATTAACTCTCTTCTTTTTGTCTGGGAAGGATGTCTCACCGTTTCGAAAAACAAACCGTGACTCATTCTTGGAATAATTGCCATGAGAAGGATGAGTTTTGGTTTCGTTTTCGAAACGGTGAGACATCCTTCCTTGACAAAAAGAGGGGACAGTTAATTTTTATCATGTCTATAAGACATGATAAAAATTAACAAAAAGTTTTTTTTTTTTTTTTTTTTTGCTCAGAAATTTTTTCTCCCCCTCCAACCAACTCAATGGACTAGACGATAAGTTTTTAAGAATGGACGTTTTGTTATTTATGCAGATATTCCGAGTTTCGCGTCAGGTAAATGCGCGCTCACCTTAGATTGGATTCCCTTCAGACAGGTCTAGAGATTTGATAACCCATCAAGAATTCTTCAACAGGTTTTTGGAAAAAAGAAATCGTCAAATAGTGAGTATTGATTTTGATCTTTTCTTTTCAACCTTGGGTCAGTTTCTAGTACATTCCTATACTAATTCCATTGTATTTAAAAAAAATAATGTCAGCACGGACTGATCTGACCCGAAACGCTTGCCCATCCAGTTGGTTGCTGGAGGGAGGGGAAAAAAAAAAGAAATTTGTTTTGAAGGATATGTCAATTCTTTTCTAAAAATAGATTTCTAAGAAAAGAATGAACCTTTGTTGGAAATCTATTTTTAGAAACATGTCTAGACAACATGTTGACAAGAAAAAAAAATTCTTTTTTTTTTCCTGAGAGCGAAATGATTTTTTTCTTTCCACCCACTTTTCTTATTCTTTGGGAGGAAGGAAGAACTTCCCTTCCCCCCGCCTTTTTTCCTCTAGTATTTATATAGATCCGAGTTTTTCTGCCTACAGGGTTCATTCTCGTTCTTCCTTCTCAACCGAGCAAAACTAAAATGTCGACCGATGCCGTTGCAGTTCTACCTACCCTGGTGGAAATCACGCCCGTCTGTCATCTCGATGTAGCTGATCAATGGGAACCTCTCTCCCGTTTCGAAGAATGGTTTCGGGACCCGGAGCGTATGGAACAAATCGTCCAAGAAACCATGTGCTATTTATCCTGTTACGATGGAAAAATCCTGCATTATTTTTCATCCATCGAAGTTTTCAAGCATTTTGCTTTCCAATCGATGATGGAGGCAGGAACCTTTCGCTTACACGCTTATCTGCGATGGGAAAATGTGATCGCCGTCGATGCTGGAACTTTTTTAAAACTGTTTTACGTTTCACCCGAGTGGGTTCATATTCTTCAAAAACTTTGTATATTTCTTGGAAAAAAAAAAGAAGAAAAGACTAATAGTCATAATAGAGGGAGTTAGGAGGGACCCTATCTATATATAACTCTCTATATAAATCGGAAGCGTCAACAGGACGGTCCACCCAAAACAATCTACCTTATCTTTCTCAGAGCAGAGTGGAAAAAAGGCCAAGATGCGGGGACTCATTGGAAGCAAAAAAATTCGAGTGGTTTAAATAGATAAGTGAGAAAAGATTTTGAGAGGTGTTGTTTTATGGATGGAGCTGGCTGGGAAAAAAAATTGGCAAAGCTCAGAGAAAAATTTATTGAATTGAAAAAAAAAAAAAAAAAAAAAACTTTTTGTTAATTTTTATCATGTCTTATAGACATGATAAAAATTAACTCTCTCTTCTTTTTGTCTGGGAATGATGTCTCACCGTTTTGAAAAATAGACCATCACTCATCATCCTTTCTAAAATAATAGAATTTCAAGAATGGGATATGTTCTATTTTTCGAAACGGTGAGACATCATTCCCAGACAAAAAGAAGAGAGAGTTAATTTTTATCATGTCTATAAGACATGATAAAAATTAACCAAAATTTTTTTTTTTTTTTTTTTTAAACTCAAAATTTTTTTCCAGAGCGCTGAGAAATTTTTCCCAGTCGACTCACTCATCCAAACAAGACATCTAAAATTGTTTCTAGAAGGAGCTCTCATTATTTTCTATTTAAGGAACTCGAGTTTCGGCTTCCCATCAGTCTGTACTGTGCATTCAACCTGGATACCCATTCTTTGGAGATAGGGGGGAAACTTTCGCAGTTTTTTTTCCTGAAACCCTCTATGGATCAGAGAATCTCACACATATCCTCCTCCGTGGATCGAAATGGACTGACCGCCATATCTGTTTTAGATAATAATTTTGAATTTTCCACCTCCTCCCCAAGATTGGACTATCTCAATATTTTTTAAAGAAAAACAAAATTATTTTTTATGATTATTCTACAATTTTTAGGTTTTCTTTCCCCCCCACTCCTCTTTAAGAAGAATAAAAACATAAAGCACATTGAAACAGTTCCGATAAATTTTGAAACTGAAAATCCATCACCTTGTTCTCCACGGGACTAAAATAAGTTTCCCCGGTCTGAAAATCTTCTTGGATTTGAAGAGGTTCTCTCATCACACTCTGAAACCAGGTCGAAAAGAGGAGAGCGTCTGGACCCAAATCGTTGAGGAGTCTTTCCAGGGAATCGAAGGTGATAAAACGGGTATAGCGGAGAATCCGGCTGGGGCGGTCCGACGTATCGATCCAGAGATCCGTCGTTAAGGATCGGTAAGGGCGAAAAGGGGCTCGAGAGATCCATTGCTGAATAGTCCGTTGACTTTTCGAACTCATCCAAGTCCCTTGCTGGGAAAGGCAAGTCACGAGTTCCGATCCTCGAAAATAGAGCGTGCCCGACCCCAAGTAAAACGTGAGGGGAATTGTCTTGGCGAAACGGAAATGAATCGCGAGGGAAAAAGACTCTCGCCGTAACCACTCCATGGCGTTTGGTTTTCTCTCTCTCCTGAGGACGAGATGGAAAAAAAAAAGAAAAGACAACTTTTCTCTCGGTTTCTTTTATATATAGGAAGAGAGAGAGGGGAAGGAGTATTCTCGAAAAGACTCATGGGAAATTTCCTCTTCTTCTTCTTCTTCTTCTTTTTGGGGTAGGTGGGAGGAACTTGTTTTTTTTTGGTGGAGAGAATGCGTCGGATGACATCCCGAGACATTTAAAAAAAGAATAGATAGGATGGATTCTTCTGGGAAATGCGGGGTGGTTAAGGGATCTTATTCCATTTTTTTTACTTTTCTAAATAACAAATAGAATCGGGTGGATTCCATTTATCTCCTTCTAAAAAATATAGCAACACTTGATCCTTCCCGTCCCGATCCTGTTGACGTGTTAGATACTTTAGAGCCTCTTCGATTTTAATTAAGTAACCCCGATAGACCATCCGATCATCAATACTCCCGATATTGCGTTCGAGAGCCATTCTATAAGCAGCTTGAGATTGGAAAGGAGAATAATTATCAAAGTAGGTATTACGGCGTAAATGTTTAGGATGTTCGACTATAAAAAAATATTGTGTATAAATAAATGCATTGATCTAATCCCGTAAATTCTAGTTTGATTAAGGGATACTGAGCCACGTCCGAGGGTTGGTAGGCGAATCGGTAGCCGGACTCTTCTTCAAATTCCTGATACGCGACTCTGAACCATTTGAATCGAGGGTTGTCGTCTTTCTTGAAGCGTCTTTTATCCATTTGTCCATGCGGGAAATCCCATTCATCTTCATAAGCTAATTTAGCCTTGTACCGATCATAATCGTCTTGTAAATTGGGATGGAGAGTCGGATAAATATGGTTTTCAAATTCATCTTGAAGCACCGATATTTTTTCCAAATCGAAGGGTGGTTCGATACGTTTATTTTTTAAAAGCTGAATTAAATAATTTTGAAAACAGTATGGCATTTTTCGATGAATCATCACCACCTGTCCTGATGAGGTCTTTACCACTAAACCATATGAAGTAGAGTATTTGTTTCTCTGGATCATCTGAAAAAAGGAAAAAGAGAGAAAAATTCCTTGATTACCTATCCACTCAATGAATACATTTATGAACAGCAAATTTCACTAATTGTTGGAGCGCTAGCATGGCCATAAATCGATGACAAGATTTCGATCGACAAGATGGACATTGCTGTGGCTGACGATGTTGAGGTTTGTAAATAACAGTCCATAAAAACTTGAGATGTACCTTTTGATGAATTTTTTCTCGAGTGGGTTCATTCGCCACGTAGAGATTTTCAATATGAAGTCGTTCCAGATCCGCATTCAATTGCCGAATAAATTCCTTCGTATGTGTTTTCAGGTCTCTGGCTATAAATCGGACGCAGTTCGTAAGAGTATATCCATCAGAGGTGACAGCCAACACACCAACAATTTTTTGGTGGAGCTCGATCTGTGAGGACTTCTTCTTTCTAGAGCGCTGATGAGTGGATGACGAGGGAGGAGAAAACAGTATTTCCAAAGAATGAGTTGGAGAAGGAGAAGACTTTTTCGGTACTCTAAAAACGGGTGAAAATGGTCCATAAAAAGAGGGTTCCGTATCTGGAATATCCTCAAAGGGATCTTCTTCACATGAAATGACTAAGTTATCCGTTGCCATGTGTTCGCTATCTTTTTACGAAACAGAATGAACCCCGATTTCTTTTTCAACCATTTATATACTAAGAGAGGGGGGAATAAAATAGGTAGAGGTATCGAGATATCGTTGAAAAATATTTTTAAGAACTAGAAAAAAAAAAACTTTTTGTTAATTTTTATCATGTCTTTTAGACATGATAAAAATTAACTCTACCCTTCTTTTCGTTTTGAATGATTTCAACATGTTGTCTAGACATGTTTGTAAACAATAGACTTCCAAGAAAAACATGATCATTCTTAGAAATCTATTTTTAGGAAAGGTGAGACATCATTCAAAACAAAAAGGAGGGTAGAGTTAATTTTTATCATGTCTAAAGACATGATAAAAATTAACAAAAAGTTTTTTTTTTTTTTTTTTTTTTCAGCCAAGAATTTTTTCTACCCGATTCGATTGACAAGACATCCCATTTTTTTTTAAGAATGGAATTTCTGTTCTATATATTTCAACATTTCAACTGTTGCTTCAGATCCCTCTGTGCTGTTGAAAAAGCCTGCACTTCAACTCTCCTGGAAACAGTTTAAGCCATGTCTTCTCTCAAGATTCTCTTTAGATCCAGCAAAGATGTGGATTGTGTCTCGTGAAAACAGTTCATTGTTCAAGAAATTCATGGAAAGATGGGGAGGTCTTTTTAAATGTACTATTTCTTTTTATTAACTCTTTTCTTATGTTTACGACCTTGACAACTTGTTGCTTTCTCAACTTCAGGTTCTTTGGTCGGCTGTCTAAAATCAGCTCTTACCTCAGTGGACGATGCATCAAATTCCATTGTACTGAATTCTCCATTTCCCGAAAAGACTTCTTTCAACATGTGAATGGCTTCGTTGGTCAATTCTAATGTTTTATCTATCGTTTTATTCTTTTCATTTTTTCTACGTTGGAGGATAGCGGGAGTTAAAAAAGGATTTTGACAACAGGGTTCAAATTCTTTCGTTTTGTCTTTGCGATCATGACGATGTATTTCTATAATCTTGTCATCCGTATCATCGGGGTTTATCCATATTTCCAAATCTAACTCTTTACCTTCAGAATTTTTGGGAGATAGATGAATAAGTACAGGATCCATCGCCATGGTTAAATTATTGCTTCTTCCTTTTTTATTACTCTTCTCCCTCTTCATTTTTTTTCAAAGTTTTTTTTATATAATCCACTCTTCAAGTCCCATATTCAACGAATATATTTCTGGCTTTCTTTAAAAGCTTGCAATAGCCACTGAAATCGGTATCGTATCAAGTAGGCCAGAGCTCCAAAGTAAAATAATAGAATTAAACAGACGACATAATAATGAATCTTCAATACGTTGCCCAGTAAAGCAAAAAGAATCGTAGGACCTGCCGTTACCAGTAGTAAATGAATGGCGAACGTTTGTCTCTTCGACCATCCTTCCTCTTTGGGGCTTTCGTCTTCCTTTTCAAACCGACTCAATTCTTGGTCCGTTTGAAAATTTTTCTCGATTCGTTTGAAATGAGATGTCATTCTTGACCTCTCGAAATTTTAGGAACACTTGTTCCATGTACAATGACATAATCGTACGCTGTGTTGACTCGCAAGACCCGTTTTGTGAACCGTAAAACCGACTGATTCTCTGGACAATAAATCGGTCGGAATTCAACAGATTGGTCGGTCATACATTCTCGTTTTCCCGTTAACCTATGCTTTTCGTCTATGTGTGTATATTCCAAAACACAGGGGGAAGATAGATCGCCCAGAACTCGATGCACGTAGGGTCCACATTCACAGACGTGTCGTTCGGCGTCCCATCCTAGTCCGGGCACGTTCCACAAATCTCGAACGCAGTAATCGACAGAACAGACCCACGGAGATGTTTGAATCATTCGATTACCTCGTCGATCTAAAGAATGGCATTGACATTGGTATCGGAACGATCCATCTTCTAACGTTTCGTAATAATCGGCTACTTCTTGAGCGGGTCGTTGGGTTCGACGATCTATTAAAACATTGAGAGAAGGATCACGGGCTTCTGGATGTTGACAGGGATGGGTGAAAGAGGAACGAGGAGCACAGAGCCATCCCGAGGCCGAAAAAATAGGAATTTCCGAGGAAGAAAGACAAGCGGTCCGGATTCCTTGGGGAATACAATAAGTACCCGGTTCGAGATGATTCCATGTTTTATCAGAAAGAGTGAGTATTTCGTAAAACGTGGGATTTGTTTCACAGAGCTGAGAACAATCGCAATGGCTATCAGGACACTGAAAGATTTGGAAAGGGCAATACGTCTCGGTTGAAATTTCTGGTAAGGCTAATGATGATGAGGGAGGAATAGAAGGCATCCGGAGATCGGGTTTATAAAAAAGATTCAAGAGAGTCACTAGAAATACAATGCATAGAATGATCGCGCTCGGGTGTATCATTTTTCATTCTTTCCTCCTTTATAAATTAGAACCGGTTCCGATCCCTACGAGTTCTCATTATACTGTGATTCGACACTTTTCCAAGGACAAGTCGCTTCTGCAACTGTTTCCTCAAGACGTTTACGTGTTCGTCGATCAAGGTATTTGTTATTTGTACGAGAAAACCAACGAAGAAAAAACCTATATTTCAGCTATCCGGCTCGATACGCTGAAGCGGCACGATCTTTTACATTATAAATACATGCTAAAATGGCCTCATACGATTGAAATCGTGTCGTATCCGAATCATCTCACCCATCCGATGGATATTTTAAATTACAGAGCTTGAGGTTCGGTTTTGATGAAAGGAGCCGTATTCTTCACGGCAATATCGTTTTTATTCTCCGTAGTATACCAATGAGCATCGACCTCCCAAATATTTTGAATAGCCTTGCGTTGTGTTTCATAGACGGGATCGTCGAGCGATTTGAGAGGTAATAACGCGTTCGGTTGTAACCGTTGTTCGGCATTCAAACCTTGGTGAACGATCCGTTTCAACATAAACGTAAGAAACAAGCGACGTTTTCCAAAGAAAACCAGCGACTCTTCTGTATGGGTATCCATAGCCGGATGAAAAAGTGTGAAATGGCGTCCTTTTTGGGGATCCATCACGTATTGGATGACGATATGATGATACCAATCGCGTTGCCGCATTTGCGAGAGGAAGTGAAGCCGTTGCAATTGACGAAAATAACGTCGGGTTAGACGATACGAATCCATTCTGACTTACTTTTTTATCGCGCCAAGATTTTTCTTTTTTGTTGACAGGATAAACATTCACGATACAGAGCCGGCATTTCATCCAACGCGCGATCTTGTTTTAAAAAATGTCGATAATTCGGTTTGGAACAACACGCTGCTGCGTCCTTTTTCGGAATTTTTTGCTCTTTCCATAATTGGCACATCTCGTTTATGAATAAAGGCTGGATGCTCGCCATACTTTTATTCGTTTTGGGTTTATACTACTGCTACTTGTATTTCTATAATTTTTCGGTCCCGTCCCCGAAAGTTCCTTCTTCTCCTCCGACGACAACGACGCGTTTCCAATATCAGATCGAGACCTCAAACGACAACGAGGTTTCGTTTCACACCTCCACGGGAAAAACATGGACGTTTCCTCTCCCACTCGAATATTATTTCGCGGAAGGACAGATTTGGGAAAAAGATGAATGTTTTGGACAGCCCGATGATACTCAGCTCCCCGCAACGGGGAAAAACCTCTACCTGTTTTTATTACGATCGCAGAGTTTTGTACCCCGCGAAAAGTCCATGATGTATTATTATTATCGATGTCGGCACGGTCGTGTTCTAGACGTGCTCATGTGTCAAGAAGAACATTCTCCTTCTACCTGCATTCCTGTCAATCCCTGCATCGATCAGCATGACGAATCGGTTTTACCCGATCCAACCAATCGACGTTTTTATTACGAATGCCAGAACGAACAACCGATTCGAATCGCCTGTCCGCCCAAGACATTTTTCTACTACGACGCTTGCACTTCGCGAAAACATTTCGTATCTTACTGTGAAGACGGTCAACATTTTCCGATTGACGAGGTGACGTATATCGAGTGTCGTGGCCATCGACCGAAAATGATTCGATGTTCGCCCGGAGAAAAATATTCGACACATTATCGGCGATGCGTGTCTGATCTCTGCGACGGATTTCCGGATAATACGCAACGACCTCTCCCCATCGTCCAAAAAGGATCTTTTCTGTACTCTCCGGGTTACGCGATTTGTGAAAACGGAATGGTTCGCGACACTATATCCTGTCCTCTTTCCTGGGATACATGGATCGGCGATGCCTTATTCCATTTACCGATGGTGTACGACGAAACGTCCCAAACATGTCAACCGCCTCTTTTCTGTGAAAATGTTCAACCGAGCTCAAAAGAAATTGTCGTTCCCGCTCACGAGTATACGAAACATCTCCTGTCCTATCCATTTTCAACATCCTTGGATCGAGCTGTAGCTTACAAATGTGATCCAACCCGAAAACGTACGGTTCTAGAACCAGGCTATCAAGTGTCGGATCAATATACGGTTGAATGGGCTTGTGAGGATAAGTCGTCGTCGTCGAAACTCGCGATAGGTGATACGAGCGATCAATATTTTGATTGCGCTCGGAGGGAAATTCAAACGTGTCCTCCTCAAACATTTTTTGACGGAAATGAATGTCGACCGCGCATCCCCGGCGCGTTTCAGTATCGGCATCTCGATGTGTTTAAATTCGATCATTTATCGATCGTTGCGAATTGGATTCGGCCCTGGACGACTCTTGATCATGAACCTCGTACCTCTTGTGACGAAACCAACGAAGAAGTTTATATTCCCGGCTATAATGTTTGTTCTCATCCCGACTGCACGCCGTACCCATTCCTCAAACAATTGAAAACAGCTATTTATTTACCCACTTCTCCTCACATGTGTCTTTTCGAAAAGGGAAAAATTCGAAAGAAACGCGTTCGACGGCAAGGTTTAAAATTTTGGTCGCAGCGATTCGTGAAACAGGCTTCGACTTATAGCGTTCCCGAAACGTGTCGTGAAGGCCATCGCATACGATCGGGACGATTTATTCCCGATTCCGTATTATACGCCACTTGTAATTGGCGTCAACCTTTTGTCTTTTGTCCTTCTTCCTCCACAGAAGGAATTCGAGCCACTCCGTACGGGTATCACGTATGCGTACCCAAAGAAGAAGCCTATGAAGGGATTTTACCGGCTGTATTAACCCTTCGACTTGAAGTTCAAGAGCTGAGTCGTATTATACCGGAACATGGAGCGCGATATAAAATAGATGGACGAGAAGCTGTTTTTGATGCGACGCAGCATCCCGAAGGTATCCCCCTCCTCACTTCAGTCTATGAAATTTGGACCGAGCGCGACATGAAATTGTTTTTTAGAATTCTCGTCACGCATCCTCGTTCAGCTTACTGGGAAGACCGAAAATTAAAAGCCCTCCCCGATCCTGACATGACGTTGTTGTACACAGGTGAAATGACCGAAAAGCCCGTCACGATCGATGACTATCCGGTCTCGGCTGACTCGTTGATTCAAATGGAATAAAGTAGAAAAAAATGGATCGTTATTTAGGTCAAGGCATATTGTTTTACTCTACGGTTTATATCAGCATCATCCTAGTCGCAGTCACCCTCTTAACGAACCGGCTCATCTTTTTATTTTTATTAGTCCTCACGTTTGGTCTAGCTGCTTACATGGCTTATTTGACCGTTCATAATTCCGAACATCTCAAAACGACGGGCCAATCGATTGAAGACTGGATTCGAAAGATGTATCAAAAGATAACTGGATAATCGGAGGTGACTCATGTAAATATCAAGATCGGTAAAGGAAAAAAACATGGTTTCGGTTTACACCATAGATGAATTTGGAAAAGAACGATATCCAATAGATCCTAAAAAACCTAAACAGGAGCTGTATTATTTCGATAATGACAATCGACCTATTTTTGCCAAAGACGAGCATGGAAATGAATATTACGCTGTGGAATATCGGGGTCATGAATATATAGCGCTTCCTCGTCGGTACGCCAAATCCAATTCCGGAGACGAATTTTATCCTAAATTAAACAATGGAGGAGAATACCCGTTAAATTCATTGGATGTAAATGTGAAAACGTATGCTGTCAATGCGAGGGGAGGAGAGATTTATCCTAAATCCAGCATTGGAAAAGAATATTATATACAGGATAGAATTCGGGAAAAGCCAGAGACGAATTACATCCGATATGCACGAGACGAAAATGGAAATGAGTATTACCCGAAAGATCATAAAAACGAGGAATTTCTCTATATCTATCTAAGTTATGCTAAAAAAGCGAATGGTGATGAATTTTATCCGAGAAAGTGGTATTATTGAAAGATCTTCAGGAGAACAGTATTCGCAGCATGGACTCATCTGAAACGAAACTTGGAAAGCTTAAATAGATAAACGAGTCCATTATTAAAAAATGGTATCTTGTCCATCGAGTCGGCTGGGAAAAAATTTTTCACAGCTGAAAAAAAAAAAAAAAAAACTTTTGGTTAATTTTTATCATGTCTTATAGACATGATAAAAATTAACTGTACCCTCTGTTTGTCTGGGAAGGATGTCTCACCCATTCGAAAAAACAAACCATGACTCATTCTTGGAATTCTATTCTTTAGAAAGGAGTGATGGTCTATTTTTAGAAAGTGTGAGACAACATTCCCAGACAAAAGGGGGAGGTAGTTAATTTTTATCATGTCTAAAGACATGATAAAAATTAACAAAAAGTTTTTTTTTTTTTTTTCATCTAGAAATTTTTTTCAGCTCTTACAGTTTTTCCCCAGCCGACTTGATCCACAAAACCAGACATGTCAAAATTGTTTTTGGAAGGGATTCTTGCTTATCTATTTAAACTCCAAGTTTCACTTCAGATCACTCTGTGCTGTGAAAGAAGAAACATCTTCTTATAATGTGTAAGTACTAACTGATTTTTAGTTTATTCACTAGTTACTTACTCCCCAAGTCATTCGTTTTTTTTCTCTCCAAAAATCTTCAGCTTTCATTTAGAATGACGATAAAAATAAAACACAAATAGGAAAAAGATGGTCACGCATAAGTAATGCATGTAGGGTTGAAATAGGAAGGTGAATCCTGTTAACAAATAAACAATTATCGTGAAATAAATCCAATTTTTCGGGGTTCTTTCGTCTGTTCGTGATTTTTGGAGAAATGACATTCGCATTTGGGGTCGATCGGTCATGGGTACTTTATGGATAGCATCTAAATATTCTTGCACTTTCTCGGCAAAGAAGAGGTATCGATCGCTCGCATCTTCTTCTAACACGTCCCATAGAAGATCGGGTGTGATTTCTAGAACATGGTCCGTTTCCGATTGATAAAACTGAACGTCTAATCGCCAGTCGATATCGTAAAGAGTTCGAGCGGTCAGCACTTTATTGAAATGAAACGGATCCAATATATCGAGTACGGCGGACAGAATACTTATACCCGTCAGCACATTGGAAGTAACCGAGAATCCTGTCGCGGCGATTCTGGAAAGTGTTGCGAGCGTACTTAATTGGGTCCGAACGACGGCTTGAAGGATGGCCGATTGAATGGGAAGAGACTGCATACTCAATTTGGTTAAGAGTTTAGGCATCCGTTTTTCAAGGATTTTTTGCGCGGCTTCTAATCCGATATCGATCCCTACATCAATCGCCAATTCATGAACCAAGGACCGTTTCACATGTTTCTTGGGCCAGTTTTGTACAAAGTCGGGAAGATGAGGAGGATATGGTGGTAACGTATGATTTTTTTGCAGAGTGGAAATAGATCGATAGATACTGCTTCCCAAGAAAAATTCGCCAATATCTTGCCCTGTCGTCGTCACACAATCAGACCCGTTGAAAACAAGACCGTACGCTTCACAATAAGGCTGGTTGAGTCGTAAATGACCCTCGACGAGATTGAGGCCGGCATGATGACGAGGAAGAGAAGGATGATTTGATTGAAAGAAAACTTGTTCGGGCAAGAGAGCTAATAATTTCTTGGCGAGATTTACGGCTACACATTTTCCATTTCGATATTCCGTGTCCATACTCTGCTGCGTGTTGGAATATAAACGATCGCAGGCGGGTTGGCAAGCTAAACTGAAACCCGTTCCGAGTCGAATCCATCGCGGTTCATCTTCCAGGGAACACGATTCTAAATTTTCTTGGAAAGGGAAGCAGGCAATCATGTCACATCCCGTTTGCGTAAAAACAAATTTTTCGACGACGTGACATTGTTCCGGATCGAGGGTTTTAGGAATGTAGTAATCCCGTTTGGAGTCGGCTTTTCTTATTTGGAAGGTGGTATGTTTAAAAATAAAAGCGTACCGACTTTGAAGAGCTTGTTCGTAAATATAGAGTTGAGTCGCTTCTTGAGCATACCGAATAGCGTGATCGAGATCGTAAGAAGTGACAGTATATTCATTTCTATTTTGAAACGAATCCCATTTCATCTTGAAGGAGGGCTTTGTTCCTATATATTGAAAAAAAGTTCGATGTTGTTGCTTTTTTTTAACAACAAAAATAAAAGGATTCATTTTTTATGTATAGTAACAAGTATAAAATGAGATTCAATTCAGTATTTACAGTTGCGTATGGAACATACACAAAAACCAGTTCCAAAAAAAATTTTTTTAAATTAAAAAATAAATTGTCTCAACTATAAAATCTTATAAATTTTAGTTTTTACAGTTGCGTATGGAATAGCGATAAAAACCAGTCCTCAAAAATTTTTTTTAATGAACTATCTTATCTATAAAATCTTGTCAAAATCAGTTTTTACAGTTGAGGATGGAACCTGATGAAAAAATATTTTGGAAAGGATGCTATTCGAAAAACATTTTATCATGGTTAGTAGTTCTTCTTGTAAAGGACAAAAACAAGTTCATTTCGTCTAATATTTGTGCATCTAAAGTATTTAAATCTATTCCAAAAAATATATATATAGTCTCCCACATACCTTCAATGTATTATTGGACTGTCCACTCTTTATATTCCATTAAAGAGCCATGGAAAAAATGTTCCGAGTCTCTAGGGCTTCATTTTGCCTTGTTTACTACTTGTAGTTTCTACATTTTCGTCTTCACACTCTAGTCTTTCGAAGGAAGCTTCTACAGGATCTTCTCCTCCCCTTTCCGATGGAGGTGGACTCTCGGGAGAAATAGGATCTTCTTCCCCCTTTTCCGATGGAGGTGGACTCTTGGGAGAAGGATAACGAACAGGTTGCAAATCGACAATCGAAGGGTCGAAATAATCACTCGAAGCTAAAGTAGGGTCCGACATATTATTTCTGTTTTTCTTCTTGATTCTAGGATCCTCTCTCACATTCTTTCTCTTTTGAGAATTATTTTCTTGTTGATTCTTTTTCGCCTGGTATTGTTCCAATTCTTTCGTCTTCCAGACTTTAATTTCGTAAAATATATTTGAAAATAGATCCTATCCAAGATACTTTAAATACAATGCACCCCATTCGCTTACTTCATCACTGGTAGAAGGTGTAGTGTTTATTATTTCTTCTATAGTACGTCGAATCACATCCACGTAGAGAAGAGATTCCGATCGTTTGGAAACTTCGTGATATAAACAACGGACGATTCGAGCATGAACTGCTTTAAAATCTAGAACTTCTTGTTCGTTTAAAGGTGTTTTTTCATCTCCTCCGTACTGTAGATTAAAAACATACTTTTGCAGATCCTCGCCCAGCAATCCGTCTACGGCAAATAATTTATACACTTCTATCTTAGGTATTTCCTGTCGTTTGAATAAGATGTTGGAAAGTCTTATTAGATCGGTCGATCTAGAATAGTCTTTAGATAAAACTTTCTCGATCATATTCCATTCATCTGGCGTGGAGATGGTTTTATTTTGTACCAACTGCTGTTGCACATCCATCCATAAACGCCAAATGGTATTTAAACAGTATCGATGGACGGGTACAAGAGGTTTCAAATCTTGAATCAAGGTCCACGGAAACATCATCATATTAGCTATTCTTTTTAAAACTCTCAACTGAACGGTGGTTTTAGTCGTAAACAAATTAGATTGATTAAATTCTTCCAGCACGACTTCATCCAACACGTACTTGAGACGATCCTTCAAGGGTAATGTCAAAGGCTCCAGGGTTACAGTGTTTTCCTGATCCATCTTGTCCTCAGTATGAAATGAGAAAATCGTCTCAGCTCCAGCTGTTTATATACTGTGAAACGAAAGGGGGGGAGGTAGAAAGGAGAAGCAAAAGTTGGGTAGGAAAAAAAAAAAAACTTTTTGTTAATTTTTATCATGTCTAGACATGATAAAAATTAACTCTCTCTTCTTTTTGTCTGGGAATGATGTCTCATCTTTTCGAACATATTTCTAAAAATAAATTTCCAAGAAAGAAATGAGTCATGTTCTATTTTTAGAAACATATTGAGACAACAGATTAACATCATTTGAACAAAAGGGGGATAGTTAATTTTTATCATGTCTGAAGACATGATTAAAATTAACAAAAAGTTGTTTTTTTTTTTTTTTTTTTTTTTTTATAGCTCTGGAAATTTTTCCCAGTTGGTTCGATCGATAAAACTAGAAAAAGGATTTCCACTTAACTATTTAAATTACTCGAGTTTCGGTTTCAGATCAGTTTGTGCTTTGGATACCAGCCTCGAAAGATCTTCAGTTAAAGTCTATTATATACACATTTTGGTAAGTGAACTTTATTATTTTGTTGAATTGTTTTTTGGCTTTTGTGAATTGCTTGGATATTGTTTCTTTTTCAACTCGTTGTGTTTAAGCTCTTTTCTTTCTCAAAACAATACGAGCTTGTCGTGGCAATCGATCTCGAGCTGTTGGATGCCGTCGTGAGCAATGACTTAATAGATATCGACAAGCTTTATTGGGAATTTTCTTATTTCGTATGTGGGCCCCACCTTCGGTCACAAACGTAATGGAATGGTTACCATATTTATGAAGCAATCGATTAGGACCCACACGAACGGTTCGAGATCCAAGAACGTATCCTCGACGTTTTCTCATAGGTCTTCTACGAATGGGTCTTTGTGTTCCTCTACGATTGATATTGGAAGGAGAGGAAGAAGAAGATGCAGACGATGAAAAGGAAGCCGAACGACTTCTTCTTACAGGACTTCTTCTTCTAGAATGACGTATTTCTAAACTACGACTACGATTTCTCTGACTTTTTCTTCTTCTTGGACTTGGACTTCTGCTCCTGCTTAGACTTGGACTTCTGCTCCTTCTTGGACTCGGACTGCGTTTTCTTGGACTTCTTCTTGAACTTGGACTCGAACTTCGAGAAGAAGGAGAAACGGACGGTCGAATAATGTAAGGGCTAGTGGTTACATCGGATTTGGCATATGTGTGGAGAGGAAATTGAAGTTCGAAATCGTCGGGAAGGTCGACTTGGTTTTGAATTTGTGAAGGTAGAATATCGTCATAATAAATAACTTCGGGTGTTCCAAGAGGTGGAATTTCCTTCGAAACATCATCCTCGTTAGGGTCATTCATTCTGACTTTATTTCAATCGAAACACGGATCCAACGACAGGATCTAAGTTATATCGCATAGAAGCTCGATACGCATCTTGAACCGATGTGCAAAGAATATATTCCAAAGGTCCGAATCGTTTCTTTTCTAAAATAATGGGAAGATCGACCGTCCCTGCTCGATAAAAAGGCGTGAGGGAGAGAATTTCATTCAATTGTAACACGTTCCCGTGCTGGAATTCCCTACAACAGAGATAATCGATCCATTTCTGAACGAGTTTCTTATAAGCACGAGCTTCCGCGGACATTTTAAAACACAATTGCCAGCCTTCAATGCGATCGATATGATTCAGCATGTAATCAAAAGCTGTCCAAAAATGAAATAACAGTGACGACGTATTCCAGAAGGACGTGAGATCGATTAAAATCCATGACATGTTTTCTAAGGGAGTCGGATCGGGATTCTCGGGACTGATCCATCGATCCAGGGTAGGACTAGGACCGATCGAAAGAGCTTTCTTGGACTCTTTAACTTCGGGTAGATCCGTTTTGTAAAGGAACGTCTGTTCCAAATCCATCAGCTGTTTGGTTTTTTCCATATACCTTTCTAAACTTCCCGGGAAATGAAAATAGGATAAATAGGAACACGTATGGTATCGATCGATAAAAATCATGTGGCTCGTTAAAATGACGAGGTGTTGAGCCGTTTTAATGTCGTGGTGTAAAACGGCATGCGGAAAAGGTTCAATGTAGAATAATAAATCGCACGTGTTCGTGCTCAATTCTTCCGGTTTAATCACACGCACATGAGGGGAAGACGGGTACGTATAAAAGGGACAAATGACAAAAATGGTGAGGTGGGATAAATGTTTGGAAATGTAATCGTTGATCACATAGGGTAATCGACTCAGGTTCCCAAACACAATTGTTTTCTTGTGTTGGAGAAGGTACTGAAACAATTCGTCTAAATGATTCGTTCTTTGCTCTTCTTTTTCTTTTTCTGAAATAAATGAAAAAAAATATTTAAAAATAAGGAACCATGAATTCAGAAACGATATGAAACAAACTGTAGCTTGCATTTCTTGGTTTTTGAATGAAACGTTCGGTCCCTCAATTGCCGATCAGTTCAACCAAAAAATTCAATGTTGGCCCGAGACGTGGAACCGGTTACGCGAATGGTTAGTTCATACGCCGATGCAGAATCCCAAAGACTGTATTTTATCGTTTGCTCAAACTCTGCCTCAGTACGAAACGTTCCAGGCCTCTTTAGAAAATTCGCTCGCTATTCACGAAGAATTTTGGAATAAAGTATTTACTAACTTGAGAGTTGCCCAGTCGCTTTTAGGATCCCCATGAATATTTCGAAGCTAGAACCGTTCGGTATCTTTGCTTTAGCGGGCGGATTACTCTATTCCATTTGCGTGTTGATTGTGCATGAGGAAGAAACTCACTTTAAATTTCATTTCACGGTCTTAACGCTCGTCATTTTTCTAGCGCTCATGGCCATCACATCTTTCAAATATTTAAAATACCGCTATCAATGTGAGAGAATGGAAGATATAATGTCCGCTTTGAAAATTCAATAATAATAATAAGAAGAAGAAAAAAGCACTTCCATCATGAATTTTGTCGAACAGTTATACGAAATGACGTTGGATGAAATGGCCACTTATTTAAGTGAGAAAGATCCTATTTTCCGGAAATAGTTCACTGAATATGTGGAGTATGCCAATTTATTACCCGAAGAACAAACTCAAGCCGAAACGCTTTACCGACAATATTTTCCAGAATCGGAGGATACTCTCGACGCGTTTATTGACAATTGGCGACGGTTTAAATTACAGTATCGTTCCGACAATGGCCGACAGGTCGAAGAAGATGTCGAACCGGACGAGGTGAAGTTCGTTCTCAAAAAGGTGGACCTTGTCCGGGTTTCGTCTTTGATCCGAAGGGGAAACGACTTTACAGTCCGAGAGTCCTGAAACCGTTCAAATCAGATCGCCGGCCAAATGAATTTGATGTGTTCAAGTTTCTCATGGACAAAGAACGCAATCATGAAGTGTATCACCTAAATATTGAACCGAACGCCAATGAGCTGTATTTAGATATGTCTTATGAAGATAGACGCAACATGGACACTCGAGCAGATCAAGCGCTACGGAAAATGGCGAAAATGGCGACCATCTTAAATCAAAATTGCCATTATAAAATATTGGATCTCTATAGCGAAAGACGAATCACATAAACTAAACGCGAAAAGCCAAAGAAACAAAAAATATATTATTAACATACCTGAACAGAAGCTTGTATTCAAGCACAAACTGATTTGAAGTGAAACTGGGATGGTTTAAATAAATAAGTGAAAGTTCATTATTGTAAGAAAATGGTGATGTCTGGTCAATCGAGTTGGCTGGGAAAATTTCTGAGAGCTGAGAAAAATATTTTCTAGTAGTGAAAAAAAAAAAAAAAAAAAAAAAAAAAAAAAAAAAAAAAAACTTTTTGTAATTTTTATCATGTCTTCTAGACATGATAAAAATTAACTCTACCCTCCTTTTCGTTTTGAATGATGTCAACATGTGTCTAAAAATAGATTTCCAAGAAAAGTATGATTCATTCTTAGAGATCTATTTTTAGAAACATGTTGACATCATTCAAAACGAAAAGGAGGGTAGAGTGAATTTTTATCATGTCTAGAAGACATGATAAAAATTAACAAAAAGTTTTTTTTTTTTTTTTTTTTTTTTTTTTTTTTTTTTTTTTTTTTTTTTAGCTCTTGGGAAATTTTTCTAGCTGACTCTGATCATTCTTGTTCTTCCTTCTTGAGTGGGCAAGATGTCAATAAAAGCAGTTGTTGGTATATTTCTTCTTGGATTAAAGTTACGCCCGTCCATCACCTTGAAAGTGTTTATGAATACGAGTGACTCATCGTTATGTATGAAAGTATTTCTCTGAAAGATTTTGATTCATCTTGGGTAGGTCTTGTCATATTTTTTTAAATTAAATCATTACTTTTTCATAAAAATGCCTCCACCTAGCATCAGAGCTATAATATGTAGCATTATATTTCCGTAAAACATCCAGTTGCGTTGATTAAAATGTTCGGCTCCTGTTTTGGGTGTCGCATCACTGTAAATAGCTGTCGCCAGGTAGCCGAAATTGAGTAACGAGACAAATACAATTCCTAATAAGATAATTATCATGATAGCCTTTGTATCCATCGTGATGTATTTTTGAATCTAGTCTTTATTCTCTTTTCGGTTACACGTAAAGTAATAAACCGACCATTAGTATATTGATCACATTGACAGCCGTTGGAGCAATGAGCAACATTTTATTGTTGGCCCAGAAATCGCTCGCTGTCGTTCCTTTGGTCGTGACTTTATTCGGATCAGCAGCATCGTAAACGAAAGCCACACTGCCGTAGGAGAGACGATATACGATGAGGGCCATGATGACCAGTGTTGTCACCAGACATATTAAAATGGTTATGGCGAGAGTCGAACGAAGATTAAAACCAAACATTGTTTTATCCACTAATGATTCCTTTATTATGTGATTTCTTGATGGACTTGTCGATACCATTGAAGAAGATTGAAATGTAAAGGGATCGATTGTTCCGAATAATAGACGAGTAAATTTCGGTACATGAAGCATTGGAATAGGTAAAGAAGGAAAAAACAGAGTAGATGAAATAATATCATGATGGAAACGATTCTTGATCGTTCATCAGCTTGGATTCCTTATCAGGAAGAATTTCTAAGATGTCAATTGTTATTGACGTATCCCAAAAATATTATTTTTACAGCTCAACTCTTAGACGCGCATTTACGATATGTAACGAAACATGTTTATCCCAATTACCCCTCGGCAGAAAAATTCAACGTGGATTCTTTAAATGAGGTGGATTGGGCTCATTCCGTGATTCTGGTGAATCAAGACAGACAATTATTAATCGCTCCTGAACCGGTTAAACAGCTCGTCAACCTTGATCGGCGTTTACGGTATCATGAAGCGGCCGAAACTATATTCCATGGATTTCATTTCTTTCCTAAACTCTTCTATACATTTCAGTTTCGATGGATCGTGTTTCTGGTGTTGGTTGCGTGGTTTATCGAATGGAGAATAGACATTCAAAAAAAGAAATTCTTTTAAGAATATGGACCCAAATAAGAAGGTTTTTTCCTATGATGGAGTATAAGCTTGGATCCAGTCCACAGCACTGACTGACGATTTAAATAGTTAAGTGAAAGTTTATTCTGGTTAAAAAAGGGTAACTTCTTGTCCACATCGAATTGACTATTTAAAAAAAAAAAAAAAAAAACAACTTTTTGTTAATTTTTATCATGTCTTTAGACATGATAAAAATTAACTTTACTACCCCTCACCCCTTATTTTGGTTTGAATCAGGTGTCAACATGTTTCTAAACTAAATTTCCAAGAACGATATGACTCATTCTTTTGCTTAGAAATCTAGTTTTAGAAAGTGTGAGACATCATTCACAACAAAAAAGAAAAAGGGGATAGAGTTAATTTTTATCATGTCTAAAGACATGATAAAAATTAACAAAAAGTTTTTTTTTTTTTTTTTTTTTAGCTCTTAGAAAATTTTTCCAACTGACATTGTCATGTTTTGTTACTAATGGACTTTCGTATTCCTAAGCTTTTTTTTTCATTGGTTATTTTTCTCCTTTTCTAGGTGTTCCGATCATTTCAAAGTCAGGCGTAGATGCAGTTGCATGATTCGCTGCGATCGCCATTAATATACTTGTCACGTATTTACTGACGGCATACATTTGCTGCGTGAAACGATTATACAAAGGATTGGGGACTTTGAGAGGTTCCTTCTTTGACAATTCGTCTTGAATCAAAAACGAAACGCAATGAAGTTCCGTGGATACGTTCGTATCGTCTGCTTGCAGAGTTTCTTGGAATACGGCAAAAGCCCGATTCAAATCGTGATCGGTGACGAGTTTCGTTAAATATGGAGCGATATATTTATCGTGAATGACTTTCCCGATCACGCCATTCAACATGTCAAAGATGGAATTAAACGCCATCAATTTTTTTAACTGAATTTCCGAATGGACGCATGTTTTAGCGATACTGTACATTTTTAAAAATCCTTCGTAGCCTTCTGGAATTTCGGTCGTTGAATCTAGAACGTGTTTACTCATGGGAAGTTTTTCAATGACTTTCCGTAGATAAGAAACGAGATATTTTTCGCGAGCCGTTTCCAATTCTCGATTCATTTGCTGACCGGGATCCGTGTGTTTATTTTGAAGCTCTAATAATAGAGACACGTCCGACTCTTTAATTCGTTTATGGGTAGGTTCTTCTTCCTCCTTCTCCCCCTCTTCATGGTCCATTTCCTTTTCGGATTCTTCATGAGCGCGTTTCATTTTTATTTTGATTATATGTCTCCCTTTCTTTTATTTTGATTTTCTCTCTCTTTCTCTTTAAAAGAAATGACCTTTTTCCAACGCTTTCGTGGGTTCTCCTTTAATATCGGGAAAGACGGCTGGATCTAACGTCACCGCATATGTTTCTACATAAGGAGCTCGAGCAAACGTGACATGCCACATGCCTTCCTCATTCGGTTTCATCTGAATACCGTTCGATCGAAGAAGGTTTGGGAGGGTTTTCAACAGTAAATGGAAAGGATTGAGAACGACATGGCCTTGATAAATTTCGGGAACGCGTCGATCCTCCTCTGAAAAAAGACATACGGGATATCGATACAGAAGCGTGTAGGCGTTCGCGTGTTGACTTAATTTTCCATCCAGTTCTTGCTCGATCAACTGGCAACGTGTGAGCTGGTTTTGTCGAATAATGGTTTCGTAGCACGTTTTGACATGAAAAATAGGATCTTCGTGGCAGTGACGCGTATGCACCGTAAAGGGAAGGTACTTAACAACATATTGCATGTAGTCAAAAGGCAACGTTTCTTCGATTTGTAGATGGTGTTTCTTGGATTGGACCACGTAATAATTGAAAGGATAGGATAATTGAGTCGGGTCTAAATTCTCAAATTCGATGAACGCGACCGGCGAATAATCAAACATGTAGAAATAGGCAAACAGTTTCACATGATGGATCGGGGAATCGGGTTCGCTTTTAAAAATATTCGCGCAAGCATTATAGCCCTTATCGTTATTTTTCAAATAATAGGGATGATCGAGTCGCACCCCGATATTCCCATACCTCGGATCACACACACAACTTCCAAATTCTGCATGATAAAAAGTATGTTTTAAAGGCTGACCTGTAAAAGCATCGAAGGAACAGGGCTGCTGGAAGTAACCGGGTTTTTGGAAAGACGCGAGATACTTTTCGGAAAATACGGTCGGATCCCATACGTTGTTTTTTTCTTCTTCCTTCGAAAACGCTAATCGTTCGTGAGCGGTCATTTCTTCACACCCGAAACCTTGCAAAAGCGGTTTGCATCCAAAATCGCAAACACATTTACCTTCTTTCAAAGGATCTTTGTCTAAACTTTCTAATCGGCCGTGAGGTCCGCAAGCAATGTCTACGTCACAATTCCCCCCGCGTTCTTTTTGCGTGACGAGATGAGGGTATTTACAAAAACAGGTCGCGAATTTCAATCCTTCTTGATTCACCAGAACCCACTCTCCCGTAGCTGAAGAACAAGTAGCATGGGGAAGGAGTTTGGGAAGACATTCACCCCGAAAACATATTTGATCGTCGTCACAATCGGTTGCGTGAATGCAAGTCGAATAAAGCGTCGTCCGCTGAGGAGGGTGGTAAGAAATGGATTGCCAAGGAGGGGTTGTAGTCGTTTGTGACTCGTTTCGAAACAGGTAGATCATGATCAGGTAAAGATAAAAGACGAGAAGAAATATCCAAAGCGTCATCTTCTTTTTTTCAATAGAGGTTCACAACTTTTATTTTATCGCCTCGATCTTCATGCACCAGACCGGCATTATCTCGTTGGGCCCCTATTTGTTCAAAATATTGCAAAAATTTATATTTGGTTTGTAGATTCTGGATTGATAATAAATACTTTCGAACACTGTAGACCATATCGTTTCGTTGAACCTTCACCATTTTGACAGGGTCGTCCATTATTTTTTAAATTACTTGTTTACGCCAAACATTTGATTCAGTGCATCCTCCGTGGAGGTTCCTGGACCCCCTTAATAACACTTACTTTCCTAGCGTTTGGATCCTCTATTGGGTCTTTAGGAAGTCCTCTTGTGTCCATCGGTAATTCTTTCTGTTCCGTTTTCACCTTTTCCGCGATCGAGGTGGCTATTAACTGAAGGAGGAGAGGTTGATTAAAATTGCGGCAAGGAACGATTTTGTTCAAATATTGACTGTACTGAGGATCAATATTATCTTTTCGGTGTATAATGCTGGAAAGCATATGATCGGTAATCACAAAACTGTTACTCAACAGCGATTTCGATAAACCTCGATGAATAAACATATTATGAGGGGTGAGATAGGGAAGTTGATCCATTTCTTTTTGAGCCATCTTAGCAAAAAATCGGTAACGTCGTTTGGATAATAAATGTCGACGATGGATTTTCCATAAATCCATTTCTAAATGCTTTCTTCTTATTTAAAAATGAGTAACGGGTTTGAAGTAATTGGGAATGCCGATAATTTCGGGACACTTCTCTTCCCCTTCTTCCATCTCTTCGACTACAGGGAGGGAAAGAGGAGTTTCAATATCCAGATCGGTCGAGAACAGGACAGATTCTTTAAATAACATAAATTCTCAAACTAAACCTCCTACCTTGTACGAATTTTCTCCGAACGTGTACCGGTTAGAAATTTGAAGGTTTAGAATACCTAGAAAAGAAGTCGTCGTACCAAACATATTTTCAATCGAACACTGAAAAGTATTTTTTAAACCCTCTCCATTAAAGATCCGACTCTTTCGTATACACCACATATTTCTATGAATTTGAAATTTATCTTGGGCTCCTTTACAAGCAGAGCAAAACGCGGGATCGCACCGGTCCATGAAAAAACGACAATTCTCCGCAAATTTGTGTTGCGGATTCTCTTTCATGCTTTCGCCAATTTTAGTTAAAGGAGCACACAGTCGAGTCATGAACGAAGTTCCTGTTTTATTATTCTCCCCCGGTTTCAAATACCAATAACCAGCCACGAGAACATTATAGCAATTTTGTAAACCAATAATGTTTCGGATGTGAACAGTATCTTTTCGAGTTGCTTTGGAAAATTGAACTTTTTGTTGACAATGTGTCTCGTACAGCGGATCGTGATTTAAAACATCTTCCCAGTCGGGACATATTAAGTTGAGAGCACCTTGACGTTCTTTTAATTCGTCGATAGCTTTCTCAAGGATGGGAGAAGAAAGAATATTCTTGATAATCAACGAATAATCCATTCTTACTCAATAGATTTCTTCTTTTCGAACAAAGTAGAATGTAGTATCTTGGTTATTAGACTACTGGCCTTAGATGTTACCTCTTCAGCAGCACAAACTGATTTGAAGCGAAAATGGGATGACTTAAATAGATAAGCAAGAATTCATTCTAGAAAGAATTTTGCAATGTCTTGTTTGGTTGATGAAGTCGAGTGGAAAAAAAAAATTTGTGAGAGCTGGAAGAAAAATATATATATAAAAAAAAAAAAAAAAAAAAAAAAAACCTTTTTGTTAATTTTTATCATGTCTTTAGACATGATAAAAATTAACACTACCACCCTTTTGTCTCTGAATGATGTCTTACCATTTATAAAAATAAACTATGACTCATTCTTTTCTTGGAATTTTATTTTTAGAAATGGTGAGTCATGGTGTATTTTAGAAACATGGTGCTGAGACATCATTGAAAACAAAAAAGGGGGTCATTAATTTTTATCATGTCTAGAAGACATGATAAAAATTAACAAAAAGTTTTTTTTTTTTTTTTTTTTTTTTTTTAGTTGTAAATTTTTCCAGCCAGATTTTCAACCGACCTTTTCTCAATCATCATTTTTTAAACTGGCTTACTATTGGTTTGTTTAAAAATGACGTCATTGCTTCAAGAACTATATACACATAACTTTCTCGTACTCACTTCTCTATACGGAATGGGGTTCCCAGCTGACATAGCAAAAACCCAATTTTGTATAGATCATCTACAACTCTCGTTGATGATCTATACAAAATTGGGTAATTTTTTCCACGACTTTATACAGTTCTTGATCACGGGGATCTATCTGCTTCACGTGAATTCTTAAATCATAGCGCTCGTCCATATTTTCATTGACGTTATCATCGACCCCAATTAAACGAATGTCGTAATCGTACAAGACTCTGATATGTTCCGAACATTTTGAAATATTATACTTTCGGCACGACTTTTCACATTGCGTGCGGCCAAATATCCGATACGCATATCGTGCAATATCGTGCAATTAACTGTTGATCACTCGCTCGACATAATCATCCGAACCTTTACTCCACAAAATGATATCGATATTGCAAAGACGTAAAAACTGGATCAGGAAATTGGTTTTGGGTCGAATTTGAAATGTTTCTCCTTCAAAGTATCCAAGCGTCTCATCCATATCTAAGACACAGACCACCACCATCTTTCTTTTTTAAAGAAAGAAGAAGATGAGTCGATCCACCACTCATACTATTATTGAACACGTGAAAGAAATTGTTTATTATGCTCCTTCCAAATGTCCTTGGCATTTTGATTATGCCTGTTTTCTCATTTTAAATAATTTCAATCAAAGACGATTCCACTGCCTGTTTACTTCCCACTCGATGCAGTGGAGATCTTACAGTGCCAGCAGCTCTTGTGACTTGCCCGAACATTTTTTCGATTTGATCCTTCTTCATCGACAATTGAGTTCGGAGTATGTGTTGCCTTTTGCGAGAACGTTCGGGATATACAATAGGTCTCTTTGAAATGAATCCTGGACTTTATAGTGCTCGCATTCTTCAACCGGAATATTTAGCAGAAACGTTTTACACGTTCATTGTTTTCTTGTGTAGTATTTGTTATCGACTCGGAGGAACGGCTCCCGTTTTAAAATTATGTTCTTTTGTGTACACGGACCATCATCCCGTGCTCGTGGATATTGGAGCTCTGAATGTGGAAAAGAGAGAACGCATCGGTCATCGAGAATTTTTAAACGAGAAGAAATGGCATCGGTTCTTGAAACGACGAACGACTCGAGACATTATTCGGTACGTGAAACTCATGCATCCGGATTATTTTAAGAAGAAATGTCGCGGTCAATGCATTCTCTCCGAGAAAGTCGTCTTCAACGATGTAACGCATCAACTGATTTGTAAAAGTCGACAACGCAGTCTGGCCGAGGTTTTAGATACTTTTCAAGAACTCATGCCCCATGAGCCTATTCGTCAACTCATTCGAACGTGGCTTTCTGCGAGATAAACAAGAAGATGGATTATAAACAACTCGTCCTCGATTTATTGAAACAGAAAAAATATCCCATTTTATTGGGTTATGTGGTCATGGATATTTATTACAAAGAGGTTTATAAATCAGACGGGAAAGTAAAACGATTTGACTCCCCATGTTTCGAGTTGAATCAAAGATATTTAGAAGAACCCAATCCATATAAACTGGAATTTATCACTTCGGACGAGAGTAGTAAATTGGTTATTCGACGACAAATCGATCCTAAAGATTTTAATATAAATCAATATCCGGAAAAATGTTTTCGTGTTAAACTGTCCAGTCACCATCTTGCTGAATTTGATATGTTTAAATACAAGATGTTCGAAGAACAAATTTATAATTTCATAATGTATCTGAATAGTAACATTCCTGCCATTCGAGAATTTTTGAACTTAACTCACGACGAAAGTACTCGATATTTACCCCAGTCCATACGATTATGGGTGTATAACTATAAAACGGCCAAGATCACTCATCAAATTATGGATCCCGAATATTTTGGACACCGTTCATCTCTTTTACTGGAAACACGCATGATTCAAGGTTTATTGTCACCGTGCAGTTCTAAATCAGTATTATTGTCCCTTCGAGATGATTATGCTTGGAAGAATCATACCGATAAAGCCATTTTACCGTCTTATGTATATGATTACGATCCTTATAATTTATATTATTCGGATCACTGGAAGGCTCTTGTCCCGCTGGCTTTTAATCCGTTAGAAGATCCCATCATTTGTTAATATTCCAGTTGCAGCACGTACTCATCATCTTCACTCCCGTCACGAACAAAATTGATGTAACGTTTCGTTTGAGGATCCTTGTAGCGACAGACTTGGCGAATACCCCGACAAATAGATCCCGGCAAATTTAAATCTCGATCCATTCCTCGAGTCGGTTTTAGAATCAGACCCGATTCGTTTGTCTCGAGGGCTTTTATAAACTTTTGATCGTAGCCAACACGAGCTTTGAGTTTGGACTTTCTCTTTCTCCCTCTTTTTTTGGGTAGAGGAGCCAAGTAATGCCGAATGGGTATATCTATACTCGAAGAGCGACTTCGGGATCGATTTCGGACTCTTGTTAGACTTGGAGATCGACTTCGGACTCTTGTTGGACTTTGAGATCGTGTTCAGACTCTCGTTGGACTTTGAGATCGACTTCTCGATCGACTTCTAGAACGTTGACGTTGAGATCGACGCCGCATATTTGGATTTATTTCTACTTTATTACGGTTTAAGAAACGTTTTACATAGTCTTGGACACGAGGTTCTTCACTCATAGCGTCATACCAGTAATTTCCCGGAATGATTATAAATTTATCGTCTCGAAACTTTATAAACTCTTCTGGACTATAGCGGGGAAAAATTTTTGTAAATGAGACAAGTCGAATAAAACGTGCCCCAACGAACATGTCCCTGTCAATTCAGAACGATGCACGTTTCGATTTAATTTCTCTTCTAACACTTTTTGAACATACTCAATAGGAACTTTGGAAGGATAAGACATTTTTTTTTGCCTTATATTCCCCAAATGACTTGTCCATAGAAATATAATCGGAAGAAAACTGAATCTCGAACGTGCTGGTGTGTATCATAGTAAGCGTGATCGTATAAATCAAACACATCTAAATGAGCCAAGGCATGTAAAGTAAAAATGAATAATAATTGCCATGTCGTTTCATTAAGATAAAATCGAGTTTGATCTACATTGACCTGATTAGCATAATAGGTGTTCATATTGATCGTGCCCCTGTTTTGATCTACTAGCATCTTGTTCGAAGTGGAATAGTTTAAGCAGTAATTGCGATGAATTTTAATAAACTCGAAAAGATTAAAAATAACGTAGACGGGAATTTTTCCTTCCTCAGTTTCGGTTTCATTAATATATAACTGAATAACCTCTTTGGGTCCTCCTGGCTCTTCACAATAATACATGGACATTTCGTAACGGTCCAATCGACGAATTGGATTTTCCAAGATACGATTGAGAATCGAGACCCATCGTTCAAATATGAAATGGAATTTTTTAAAATCGATCGTGGCCCAATCATCCATGATTTTAAAGCATGCCGTACAAGCATCTCGCCAAGTATTAATTTTAGACTGAAGAGCCGTTTGACGACAAGATCGACGTTCTTCGTGTTGATCAACTCGTCTTTCCATATCCTTATCCTTTGTTTTTTTTCCAAAGAAAAAAAAAGATGGCTGAAATGTATATATTCTTGATGATGTTTGGTCTCTTTCTATTTTTCTTTCCTACTTCTGTCATAGAATCGGATTCCATCCCCATGAACGAATCGATACCGCTTAAAGATTGTCGACGAGAAAAAGTCTGGTGTGTGGATACATGTGATTTTCTTTGCACAAACGGGGAAGAAATGCAATGTGTTCGAGGACTCTGTATGCCCAAACTGAATCCTTACCCGTGTCAAACTGAAAAAGGGGGTATGATTATTCTTACCGAAAAAAATGGATTCTATCAGTGGTCGTGTTACTGTACGGATCCAGCTTTTTACAATGGACCGGATTGTGGAGAATTGGCGAAAGAAGTTTGTCAAAATGGTACATTTATCTATAGGGGGTTCAATCAACATGAATGCATGTGTCAATTTCCACAAGTAAAGGCTATGATTCAAGGAAAACCTCAGTGTGTGCATAGGAATATAGCTCGGTTTTATCGGGATCCGTAATGAACTGGATCATTAAAAAATGTACGTCTGAAAATGTCTCAAATTTTTTGAAAAAACAAACCGTGACTCTATCTTACATTGGGTGCAATTAGAAATTACCCCTCTTTTCGTCTGAAAATGATGTCTCACAATTTCGAAAAATTGAAGATATCAATTTCGGACGAAAAGAGAGAATTTTTTTTTTTCCCAATTTAATCGATTTGATCCTGATGGTTTTTTAATTATCCAGACTCTCACTTATCTATTTAAGCAATCCGACATTCCCTACAGATCAGTCTGTACTGCTGAAGAGGTAACATCTTTCAACGCAGCTTCTACGTTACGACAAATGCTTCAATAAAGGTAAGAGATTTTTCCTTCTTAATTATTTTTCGTTTTACTAGAAAGAAATGATTATCCTATTTTTTTTGAACCTATCTAAGTGTTTTGAGTTCTACTTCAGATTACGAAGTGCTTTTGAAGATCCAATCTGGTTATCTTTTTCAATCCATAAAAGCAATGATCCCTATATTTTTTGAAAGTTTTTTAAAGAATAGACTCTTGTGTTACTGATTCCATCTCTTTTTTAGCTTCTTCTCGTATATATTTACGATATTTTGCAATTTTCATGGAACGTTTAATGATAGTATAGGAAGGATTAAAGGGTCGATACGGAAAATACTTTCGAAAGAATCGTTTTAATTTTCTTAAGCAACCATCTAATGATCGAGGGAAAAGTGGGCCGGCAATAACCCAAGCCAAAAATTCATACAAAAACCGATTACGTTGATCCCATATATTGGACGATGCCAATTTCTTTTCTGCATAATGTCGTCGAAGATCTGTTTCGTTCAGAAGTTTTAAAATTTCGTTTGCTTTTAAGTCAGTTTCAAGAATGACAAGAATAAATAAAGCCATCTCTTCATATTCATAGCGATCTATAACTATTTTTCTAAGTTTTTTGAGATCATTTAATGTAAGAAGAGGACCTTGACATCTTTTAATATGAATTTGTTTCGAGCGCTCCCTTTTTTCACCGAGCAAACGGTATAAAAACACGATTTTATTTTTTATTTTATTATACGATTTCCTCTTTTCCTCAGTCAGATACTTTTCATATATCTCTAGTGCTCTTTTATAATGATATTTTATACCGTCACCATGTTTTTGATACCAATCATAGAATTCATTAAAATAAAATTCATACTTAGCTCGTGTTCCTTCCGAAATATTCATACGTTTAATAATATTTTGACATTCCTCCATCGACGGACATTGTTTGAATACTGTATTGTCAGGCTTATGTCTATGTTTAGGAAGAGCGTTATCCCAGCATTTCCATCGTCTCATTCGTTGGTATTCTTTTTCTTTGAATCGAACGTTTGGATCTTTTCGCCTTTCTCGTTTTCTCCATCGATTTGCTTCTTTTACTCGTTCCAGTGACCAATAATGTTTCAAATATGCTTTTCTTTTTCTTTTCCTTTCAGATAAAATTGTAGGTTCCTCAGTATCCATCTTGACTCCTACCCTTCATTATTAATTATTATCTATTATTTTTCACTTCGTCTTATATTTTTTAATCTAATCCTTTTTTGGTACCTAAAAAGTAAATTGATTAAAAAAAATATAAGGATTCCATAAAACTTTTAAATTTTCCTTGACCGTAAAATAACAAAGATCCTAAAATCCTTACCTTTTAAATGTAGTGTGTCCCATAGGACAAACCGGTTTGTCCTATGGGACACACTAGATTTAAAAGGTAAGGATTTTAGAATCTTTGTTATTTTACTAAAAATTTGATAAAAAGGTTTATACTAGAAGGTTTCAAAATTTTATTAATGATATTAAATTATTATTAATGATTTTTTGAATGGGTGCCAGGATCTGACGCTATTGATAAAGAAATAACTTAATCCATAATATATATGTCTGAAAAACAAATACCATGAAGGGGGAACATAGTTTTCCTATTATTTATCTTGCTGTGTTTCATAAATCATGTAGATGGTCAGACAAATTACTAATGTAATGACAAATAAACAGTAAAGCTGAATAGTATGAATAAAAGGCATAAATGTCTTATAATTAGATCCAAAAACGGATCGGAGAAATGATTCATAACTCATTTTATCTTGTTCATTCCTTTCTCTCTATTTACATACAAGTTCTATCAATATCCTTAATGGATCCAAGATTCTACTTCAACTATAAAATTGACTCATCGTAAGATTTTTTACTTGCAGATACTCAAGGCAGTTTGGTCTGTTTATTAGAATTCCAAATACATTTCCCGCATCTGTTCTAACCAATGGATTCTGGATTTACAACGAGCGGTTTTTATCAGAAGCATAAGACTTTCCCATCTATTCTCTAGCCATGGATTTTAGATTTTATTAGACCCCTTAGCGAATGTCAGTTCGGATACTACGCCAACTATAAAATCGGCTCATCGTAAGCTTTTCCACTTGCGGATACTTTCTCAGATGTCTATTTTCTTCTTTTTTTAATCCGACCCTCTCAAAAACAAAGGATAATGAATATTCATAAATACGCTACACTTTACAGCCAATTTCATGGCTTGCATTTAGGAGGATTCAATGTGATTCAAGATACGATTTTTTTCCCTTAGCCCATATGCGGCTTCAACCTTCTGTGATTCGAAAACTCGTTCATTTCGATAAAGTCGTCCCGAGTCAGAAACCACTCGTTCTCGCCCTAGCCGCCTATTGTAAAATGTCGGACTTGTCGTGTACCGTTTTTCTTCAACGCAATGCGTCATGGATCCTTCTTTTAGAAAACGAACGGGTCATTTTCCCCACGATCCCGAATTCATCGGAATCCTCCCACAATCTTTTCAAACTTTTCGCCACACCATTTTTTGTGAAAGATCCTAAAACGATCGAACGGTATTTACAAAATCCCGTGTTCGAAAACGTGTACCGCTCCCAAAATAATCATACAATTCTATATTTAGACGAATGGGATATACCGTATCCAGGAGGACATTACTTTGATGATGATAACGGGCCCAGATTACATTTACCAGAAGATGACGGAGGGAAAAGGTATCGTCTTTGTTTTTTATCCAACCAGGTCCATCACGAGAATGACCTCGTCCATAATTTCATCAACGAATGGAAAGATCGACCGGACGTTTATTACGATCCTCTGAAAACGTGAACGGCTTTTCCGTCTTCCTTTATTGAATTTTTACCGTCCGTGAATCCTGAGAAACCCATCCCGTTTCCCATTGAGTACAATAAGAGTACGGCGCTCATTCAAAAACAATGGACGTATCAGCACCATCCTCAATATATTGTCCAAGATATTTTGAATACGTACGATCAGAGAAATTCGCTTGAGAAGGTCGGACTCTTGATCGAATACCCGTTTCAAATCGGGTTCGAAAATGCTACTCGATCGAATCCTAACGGGAAATGCATTGGACTCGTCGTCAACGGTTCTGAACCGGAAACGATTTTATATGTTCGATCACCGTATCAGCGGTACATGGAATATCAAGCCATCCCCACGACCGTGCACTGGATTCCTATTCTTTACGAACCAGAAACCACGTATCCACTTCAACCGGTCGTACTCTGTTCGACGATCATCGGGTTTGAATACAAAAGGGCTTTCTTATGTTTAAGTTATGTCATGCTCGAATCTCATCCGAAACAACCTGCTAATAGAAACACAGCGTGTCTGTTCCATCCCGTCACAGATGTGAGCGAATTGACGTTTCTCGAGAGTTACGAATACGATTGTCAGCATGCGCTTCACCGAGTTCGATATGCTTCCATTCCTCATGATTTATGGTGTCTGACCAAAATCGAAGAAGAAAAACCAGTTCCACTTGCTAAACCCTATGCTCATCTACCTTACCTGGTTCAATCATGGCTGGAGTTTTATCATCAGAATCGTTCCACGGATCCAGAAATCAGGTACGGCAATCTGAAACTCTTTCAATTGGCTCTAACTTTGGCTCGACATAAAATATGCTTTTCGGCCGAAACGGTCGAAACCGAAGAAGAAGAAGGTATCATTGTACCAAGAAATTCATCGTCCCCGATCGTCATTCGCCTAAGTCGGGAAGCTCGAAAATTTCTCGATATTGTCCGGTTAAGAATTGAATTTATGGAACGACCAGTTTCCTCTCCATGTGTTCTGTTGTAAAGAGAAAAAAAAAACGAAACAAATATCTGTAGATTGAGAAATGGTGATTCCCTTAGCTCAGCTAGGAACTCAACTCACAAGAAGTGCGAAAGTTATCCACTGATATACACAATTCTTGAAACGATGACGTCTTTTTTTTTTCATCTACAGAAATTTTTCTGGGCTCTCAGAAATTTTTCCTAGCCGACTTGATTGGCAAGACATCTCAAAATTCTTTCTAGAATGGACTCTCGCTTATCTATTTAAACATTTCAAGTTTTACTTCAGATCGCTCAGGAGGGTTGAAGAAGAAGCATTTCGTAACTTGGAGATCATATTGTATTCTTTTCCATTTCGGAATTGGTCAAGATTCGATTAGGAGCAGCAATCAAGTAATCATACATCTGATTACATCGTAGCAAATAATCGACCGTGATCCAATTGAGTTGAATATTCACAATCAACACTAAAAAATAGAGTATTTCAACGCGAGTTATTTCGTACGTCATATCTCCCCGTTGAGCGAACTGGTCGGCTATCTGATCTATTTCCGTAATGATAGTAAAAAAGTTCAATGGATCCACGACCAATTCTGTATTCCATTGAATTGTAAATGGAAGTACGAGGTTTTGTTCACTCAAAAAATACAAATAGCCGTATTTCTCTTTTTCTCGAAACAGCGTTTGAATATAGTCTCGCACCGCTTCCCGTACTTCTGGATCGCGCACCAGTTCGAGCGTGACGAGGCTCGTGAAGAGCGGAAATTTATGAAATTTGATATATTGAGGTACCACGGTATTCAGTCGAGGACGATATTTATGATGAAGAAGGTGATCGATAGGAGTCTTTAAGGATTGAAGTGTAACGATATCCATCTTTTCTTATACGAATTTCCAAATAATAAGGCCGATGATGACAAGAACGATTCCCAACAAGATTGGTTTTAGGTACGGTATATTACCCAAAACATCTAAAATACCACTAGTGATGGAACCCGTCACGTCTTGACTGAAATGCGTTAAAGCTTCTCCGATCGTGGGTCGACGGCATTTCAATTCTTGCGTCGGTGTACAATCGTGATATTGACAATCACATAATCGACAACACGTATCCTCTTTCTCGTTGTCGTACCCTTCACACGCATTCCATTGCTGAATAGGAAATCCCGTGCACGTTTCGATCCCGTGAACAGGTTCGGGTTGACAACAACTCAATTCTTTAAGTTTACAAACCATGTCCCCTCCGTTGTAGAGAAAACAGCCCGAATTGTCCCGAATGTATTGGTTGACATATTGAGAACCGAGCGCGATGGCCGTCACCCCTCCTGCGGTCAGAAGAGCTTTCTTACTAAACACTTTATCAAAAGCTTTTTGAAGGGGTTTATTCTTCGCGACGACTTTAGCGACCTCCCCTGCTCGTTTGACAGGAATGTCGAATTGTTTAAATTGTTTAGCGACTTTGCCTCCAGACTTGTTAAAAAATCGCATGTCTCTTGACCCTTGCCGGATTTTCAGAAACCAAGACAATGAACGAATCCAATTGTATTTTTAGTAATCGAAAAATTCCTTGTGGGTCAGACAATATTTCGGCGTTTCGGAATATTCTCTGCCTGAACCATCTTCGAAATCCTTATGGATTGCAAATTTATTATCATCAAATGGAATCGGAATCGCATACCAAAGTCGTTGGACCTTTCCTGATTGTGAAGGAAAATTTCTCGTTTCCGAAAAATACTGTCATTTTACCGACGCGCGAGTTCCTGGATAAACATTTCCGACCCGATTTACACGACGTCCAGTTGGACGATCTCACATTTAAACTCAACCCGTGCATCGAGCACTATATCAACCACCTGTATTCTCAAGACCCGACCGACTTGAAACGCAATAACGCCATGGATGTGTTTGATCGGCGTTTCCATTACGAACTGCTACGGAATTTAAGTGTTGGCAACACGAACGAAATTGGTTTAGGCGTGAACAATACCACGAAGATGCAAGAAGAAATGATGGTGCATTTCAAGAGCACGCTTCAGCAACGTCTTTGCGGTTTATATCACTATATTAATAATTCAAATGTAGCGACGCTCTTCGACAAGATAAAGGTATGCGACATGGCGAACGGAGGTCTTTTTGTCGACCCTAAAACGGAATTCTCTCCTTTTTACAATTTCCTGCTGGCGCATTGTTTATTCGATTTTCATAAACTACCCAATTTAGACCTCGTTCCCGAAACCGTCATTTCGAATGTCGCGTACAAGAAAGGGGTTGGGTTTTATACGTTAGAAGATATTTGTCACCCTGAACCGATTGTTGTGATGGGAGAAGAAACAGGATCTTCGTATCTCTATCAATCCAAATGCATCACGTATCCCAAAGAAACGGCTTTAAATAAACAATTGACGAGAAAGGATTTGCCCGATAATCTCATTATGAAAAATGCCATGCAGTTTTCTGATACGCGGTTCCTAACTTGCTAAATGCGAAAAGGTTTGGAGAAAAAAATTGATTTGGTTGGGGGGGGGTTAAAAAGTCAGTACAGAAAAATTTCTATTATGTAAAAAAGGAAAAAAAAAACAAAATGGTAATATACCTTGACACAGAATCTGTTTTCATCATGTAGAAGCTTGTACACAAACCACAGCATTAAACGATCTGAAATGAAACTCGAATGGCTTAAATAGATAAGTGAGAACACATTCTTGAAAAAAAATGATGGTCTTGCTGATCGAGTCGGCTGGAAAAAATTTTTAAAATCTGAAAAAAAAAAAAAAAAAAAAAAAAAAAAAAAAAAAAAAAAAAAAAAACTTTTTGTTAATTTTTATCATGTCTTTAGACATGATAAAAATTAACAATCCCCTTCCCTTTTTGTCTGGGAATGTTGTCTCACACTTTCTAAAAATAGACCATAACTCATCCTTTCTAATGGCAATCATTCCAAGAATGAGTCACGGTTTATTTTTCGAAAGAGTGAGACAACATTCCCAGACAAAAAGGGGAGGGTAGTTAATTTTTATCATGTCTAAAGACATGATAAAAATTAACAAATTTTTTTTTTTTTTTTTTTTAACTTCTAATCCAGATCATCCAGAAACCTCACCTAAATAGACTGGATCCTCATTGCCTTTTACATCCTCAGCCTCCTTAGACTTCTCTTTCTTGAATGGTTTGCACAGATCTGGATTGATCTTGCTTTTGATGGGAACCTGGTCTGGATCCACCTTTTCAGTTTTGATTTTCTCTTTATCGAAGGTAGTGGAAATGGTTTCGTTAATAATATTTCTCGAAGAAGGTTCTAAAATATTTAACTGAAACACGGGTTTTTCGATCATATTCAGAGCATCTTCTTGAAAGAGAATCATATCTCTACAAATGCCTCCTACTCTACAATACAAAGCGTCCGTTTCGTAAAAGTACCGCGAATTAATTTTAATATTTAAAATACCAATAAACATATCGTTATTCACAAATTCTTGGTCCAGGGTTTCTTGAAACACGTTTAAAAGGGTCGTTCCATCAAACACTTTGGTTTTGCGTAAACACCATTGATTTTGAGACATCTGAGAATTCAGATCATTTCGTTGACTCATTTGCCGACACGCTTTACAGAGAGAAGGTCTACATTTTTCAATGAAGAACCGACATTGTTCTGAAATCAGCATTTGGGAATGATCGGCAGCCACGGCTTTGGTAATGTCCACCAGAGGAGGACAGAGTTTACATATGAAAGAATGGGCATTCAGATTCCTCTTATAATTAGTAGCACAGAGAACCCAATACCCCGCTACGAGAATATTATAATGATGATTGAAATCTTTAATATTTTCAATCTGAATATAACCTTTTTCTACGGGATGCTGGAACGGGATCGCTTTAGCTTGAAACTCTTGAAACTGAGGATTGTTGGCTAATATATTTTTCCATTCCCGGCTCACGAGGTTTAACGTTCTCGGGTTATTTTCAACGATTTCGTCAATCCCCGCTTTTAAAATCGGGTGCGCAAGAATACGATCGATTAACTCTGAATATTCCATAGTTCCCCTTTATTATTATTTTATGGACTTCTAAACATCTCGGTCTGTTTCCTCAATTCTTTCGCGTACCGGTCAATGATTTCAATCGTTTGATTCATGCAATAGGTTAAGAATTCATCTTTAATGTAGGCTGTATGCGACCCCTGCCAATCTAACCCTCCTGTCAGAGTTTGTACGTCCCATTTGATGTATTGCAATAAAACATCGGTCCATTCTTTCACAGTCATATTGGATCGAATGCTTCGATCCACGAAATCCAATTTATTCAGCACGGATCTAATATATTCCTCCGACGAAAAAACGGTTTTTCCGTACACAACATCAAATCGTAATCGAAAATAGGACACGTATAATTGATAAAACAGGTCGCTGAGCATTTTGAAATCGGACGATACGGAGGGAGAAGGGGTTAGTTCGGTTTTAATGTGTTCCAATTCCTTTTGCAAGTGGGCTTTTTCGTCCAGACATCAATCTAAAGCGTGTTTGGTCTCTTGTAAATCCAATGACAGACCTCTTACATAGTCTTCGTCGACCGTCGATACGTGCTTTCGTTTATATTTCGAAGTATCGGACATTTCTACATCCTGCGGAGCTACGAGAGCTTTTGCCAGTTGGTTTTCTAAAGTTTGGTTTCGAGACCGAGACACTTCCAGTTGGTTTTGTAAATCTTTCACTTCCCGCTGTAATTCCTCCACTTGATCCGTAGGATACGTAATGGCCGGTACAGTAGTGGGTTCTTTCACTTCGGTAATGTGAGGACGTTCCTCCAACTGCCGTCGATATAGGTCTCGTTCCTGCTCGAAATATAAAATCACCGAATTCGCCAATTCTTCAATGGGATCCGGTATGTTCGGAAACTGGGCTCGAAGGGTGACAATTTGTTTATAAACGAGATCTTGAAATTGTCGATGCTCGTGAATCACGTTTTGGAGTTGATGGACAACAGCTTGCGGCCAATCTTCCCTCTGATCACTAGGGTCATTCTGAAGGATCGTTTTTAGGAACGTGGTTAATTTCGTTTTGGCGTAGAGAAGGTACTCATTACATTTCGTATAATTACTTTCGACTTGATCGAGTTTCTGTTTCAATTCGAAAAGTTGTTCTTTGGTTTTACGGAGCTCGACTTCACAATCGTTGCGATTCTCGACCTGTCGAGCCCATTCGATCATGCTCGACGCCAAATTATCGAATTGAACGACCGGTATTTCGGGAAAATGACCTTTCAGTTGCGCCAATTGCGTTTCGAGGGTCCTCTCTAGATTTTCTTTGAATTGGAATACTTTTTCGAGTTCCGCGAGAATCTGATCGTAATCCGTGGCCCCAAAATACGCATTCCATTTAGTCCGTATCAGAGTTACCAAATTCGTTTTCAGGACCTCCAGTTTCTTTTCCAAAGCGACGCGTTGCCGTTTTTCATGTTCTAGACTTTGCTGTAATTTTTTATGTTCTTGGCTACGATCCCGATGGAGTTGAGCTTGGATTTGTTGTAGGACCTCCTTCGCTTCGTTCTGGTTCTCAATCGATTGTTGAAGATCGTGCAATCGTTGCAAGAGGGTCGTGTCTTCCATCATGCTTTTAGAGGAAGAAGGGAGACTGTGAAGAATGGTATGAGCTAAATTGTCGGGCGTTAGCGATTGATTTAAAGCATTCCCGAGAAGTGTTAATTGGTTCAAAAGCTGGGTTTGCCAATTTTGTAAATACTGGATATACGTTTGAATTTGCTGGAAGAAAAACGTTTTCCAATCTTGGTTCGCACCTAAAGGTTTCCAAAATGAGGGGGGAAGGATCGTCTGTAAAAACGTCATAAACTGCGTTTCGTGGAACTCCTTCATTTGTTTAGCCATTTCGTCTCGAAGAATCGTCTCGATATGAGGATTTTTCTTTTGCAGCGTGTCAAGAACGCGTTGAATACCTTCCTGGAAATGTGTTTCGGACTCGATTTTCCATTTTTGCAGGAGGTCGGTTCGTTCTTTCTGACCCTGCTCCAACTGCTTTTCCAACATCCGTTTTTCGTTTTGACAAAGGGTCAATTGTCCTTTCAGTTCCTCGTTCAATTGCTGGACGTGCTGTTTTTGTTCCGATTGATATGATGTTAAAAACTGGTCGAGGGTTTCTTGTAATTGCTCTAATTTAGATCGCGACGACTCGATCATGAGCTGCTGAGAAGGAGGCGATTCGAGCGGTAAAGTTTCAATGACCGTAGTCGTAGAAGAAGGAGGAAGTTTCAGTTGCTCGATCGTTTCTTGTAAAGCCATTTGCAAAGGGCGGATTAAACTTTCCGTTCGTTGCATCCATTCTTCAAGTCCCGTTTCGTAGCGTTGGTGGAGCATTTGCCATTCGTTCATCAAACGGTTTGGAAACTCGATATTATTATTATTATTATTATTATTCAATTGTTGTTGTTGTTGTTGTTGTTGTTCTACTATTTGCCTCTGCCATTGTATTTTTTCAGACTCATGCGTTCGAATTTGTGTCTGTAAGGTTTCGTGATCTCGTTTCAATTGCTCCCACTGAGTTTGTAAGGTTTCGTGATTCCGTTTCAGCTGCTCCAACTCAGTCTGCAGGGTTTCTTTCTCCCATGTAAGGCGTTCCAATTGTCGTTGCAAATCCATGACTGAATGCTCTTTTCCGAATCGAGCGGTATTCACATATTGTTCTTTTTCCGCTAGAAAATAACGCATTTCGTTCCTGTGCTCTTGTTGGAGCGTCTCGATTTGTTTCTCAAAAGCTTTCCGATCTGCCTCCAATTGAGTTTCCAAAGAAGCGATTTTGTTTTCCAGGTCCTGCGATTCCATCGGAACAATCTCTTCCAAATGCAAGCCCGAAATGCGAAACAAGAAATCGATGATGCTCGAACTCTTTTTATACAGTTGAGGATAGAGATGGAGTAAAGGTCGACTCAGGAGAAAAGCATCGATCACGTCGTCTCGAAGATTTTGTTTGAGACCATCAACGACATTTAAAGATATAAAAGTGGGGTCGGACTGGTATTGAATAAGACATCGAACCAGTTCTCGTAACATTCTTTTCTTTTTGCTTTTTTTTAAATCATTAAAAGGTAGGCTACTTTGTTCAAATCGAGCAACATATATTGATATTTTTCTTCGGAGCGGGACGATAACCAAATCATGACTTCTTTCAAGTAGCGACGATTCTTTCTAAAGTGGGAAACGTATATTTTAAATCCTTCTCGGGTCTATAATTCATTATTTCGGTAAAACGGTAGCCAATAATTACATTGTTCACGATTCACGTCGAGGAACGTTTCATGATGGAATGACGCAATCATGGGCGAAACATACATCACTAAAGACATATTCAAAACGACAAACCAAACACCGGTTAATTTCGTGTCGTCAAAAGTAATTTCACAAGTATAAAAGTCCGATGGAATAGAATCCGTATGCAGGTAAGGTGGAAGGGAGCGTTTAAACAATTTATGAAGTTTGGCAGCCAATTGAGCACTCGCAGCTTGTCCCGTTAAATGTATGAAGTGGAGGATGAGCATGGAATGTAAATAGTGATACCAGTTGGACCACGATTTCCAGACGTGCGTATTTCGTTTGAAAAATCGGAGGCGCATGCAATGCTCTAACTGGAAAGGTTCTCTTTTTATGTAGGTCATCGTCAGATCGCTTAAGGCGCGAAAAGCCATATTGCGAGGAAGTACTTTCCAGAACAAGGAAAACGGATTGATGGTCGAACAAACAAATAAGGTATTATTTTCATAGGAGACCTTGATAAAATCTCGAGAGGGAAATAAACTTTGTAAAAACTGATCGGTCGTATCTCTAGAGACGTTAATCCAACGAGGATCCTCTTTTGTTCCATGCACGCAAAAGACTAAAGACCCATGAGGAAACGGATAGTCTTTGTCTAAATTTTCTCCTTGGAAAATGAGTCGATTTTCACTGACCACGAGAATGCAAGGTGCTCGAACGAGACCCGGGCTAAAATGTTTCAAAGTATCGACATGGAAGATGGGTAGTTTGAAACGAACAGCTATAAAATAATATTGTCTATAAACATTTCCATACGCTTCCACATAATCCGAGACATTGTAGTACTTTTCATTATTCATGACAGAGCTTACTTTATCTCGCCTTCTTCCTCGAAAGGAATAAGTCTACAGAGCCAACTTACACGCTTTATATATACATGAGAGATGACGTCATTCAAGGACATAAACAAGGACGTTTATGTCTAGAAAAGTAAAAGCTGGCTGGGAAAAATTTCTCAGATAATCTGAAATGTATATTAAAAAAAAAAAAAAAAAAAAAAAAAAAAAAAAAAAAAAAAAAATTTTGTTAATTTTTATCATGTCTTTTAGACATGATAAAAATTAACTGTCCCCTCTTTTTGTCAGGGAAGGATGTCTCACTCTCTAAAAAATATACCTTGACCCATTCTTTTATTGGAGTTCTATTTTTAGAAAGGATGAGTCATGTTCTATTTTCCGAAAGTGTGAGACAACATTCCCAGACAAAAGGGGAAGGTAGTTAATTTTTATCATGTCTAAAGACATGATAAAAATTAACAAATTTTTTTTTTTTTTTTTTTTATCTACTTTAGAATTTTTTTCTGAGTTCTGGCTAGAAAGAACTCTGGTTTATCTATTTAAGATGTGCGAAACGAATTTCACTCTAAATCATTCTGTGCCGTGAATTCAACAGTATATAGGAACAGACTTTATGAAGGTAAAAGTGCTCAGTTTATTTATTCTTTAGAGGAGCACGTGGAGATTTTATAGGATATTTACTTACAAAGCATTGCTTGTATTTTTTTAAGAAATATTAATCAAGTTAAAGATATATAATCATGTCGCAGAGCCTCCATTATTTAACAAGGATTAATTCGGTTGGAGATGCGCCCAACGATGCTTACATTTTCTACCAGATGTCGGGAGGAATCTTTTACTGTAACCGAAAAGACTACGCACAATTTTCTCGATTTTATACTCGAACGTCTGCCGAAAATCTTTTTTTAACGATGGATCTTTGCTCGACGACCCATCATTCCCTTATCCTAGATATTGATATTAAAACCGAATGCGATGCATCCCTTCCTTCATCTATGCTCTACGATTATGTAGATTCTGTTATTCTCTCAACCTTAAAATTTTACTTTTTATCCCTTAAGCATTTTACTTTTATTGTGGCTGTTCGTCCAGGAGGTGGTATTCATGTCCATTTGCCGGAAATCTCGATCGCTCATGATGATCATATTCAATTTTGCAGCCAACTTCAACCCCGGTTCTATCACGAAACATCTGAATTTATTTTCCAGTTGGACGTTTTAGCGAATGCGACGCTTGTAAATTCCTCCAAGCCCTATACGAATAAATACGAACCCATGTTGATTATTTATGTAGACGAACAAACCACCTGGCGTTTAGATTTGACCAATCCCAATGCTTTCAGCATGCGATTGTTAGGCATTCAATCAAAATTTAAACGTCGCAAGGATAATACCAATTCCTTTTTTCGTAAACTGCTCCACCTCCAGCCAATGGATATTCAAAAACAACTTTATGAATATATGATGCCTGTGGTGACACTGTACGATCCTTTGTATCGAGTATCGTATCCCACGCTTATTAGCAAAGATGAGGAAGCTGGACCCGACGATGAAAAAGTGGCTACGTTTGTGTATAAACTAAAAACCCCGATGTATATTTACAAAGGGAAGGATTTTGGAACCGAAGGTCATCATTGGTTAAAAACGTTTTACTTTATCAAGTTTAACGGGTTTGTGATTTCAGACTTTGAATCGAATAACCGGGCTCTGAAACGATGGTACCGGGAAAGTCAAAATTCTATCGTCATCGAAAACGATGTATTCCAGGCGGTGAATCAAGCTCTCAAGTTAGACAATCCTAGTTTGCATTCCGATCCCAATCCCCTTCGTACGATTATGCAGTACAATCAAGGTTACTATTTTTTACCTGTCTTTTGTGCCTTGTGTCAACATTTACGAATGTCCTCCCATACACTCGCATCCCATTTGCGTACGATATTAGAATCTCACGAACTCATAGATTCTGTAGAAAAAATCAACAGTAAAATTATAGATATCATTTCCCAAGATTTTACTCTCGACACGATCCTCTTTTGTGGTTCGAATCTCAATCCTAAAATTTACAAATTTAAAGATAAACTGGAAGCTATTATCAAAACCATGAAAGGCATTATTTTATATTCGGTGTCTGGAGATCAGCTCGTGGAACAAATTCATCGAATTCAAGAGCGATATTTTCCGATTCTCGTCATTACCATGCACAATTCCTGCAAGAAACCTCAACGCTATATGTGGAATAATATCCACGAGTACTGGCAAGAAGTGCCCCACCAGATAGAAATTCTAAACCTGATGAATGCCATCTGGTCCTCCATTCAGGCCTATGCTCGGAATCAGTTTGCCGATAAAACTAAAAACATGTGTCCTTTCACAGACATTATGAAACAGGTCAACATTAATTATGTGGTCTCGTCCATTCTGAGTCGAACCAACATTGATCGTAAAATCATTCAAATGGATCGACATAAATGGCATATTCGAACCCACGATGGGGTTCTGAATCTCTTGACGGGTCATGTAGGAGGGACGGTTCCGGAATTTTACCTATCGGATCGACGTCTGGGCATCAATTTTAGTCGACACGAGTTGATACAATTTCGTCACGATCCGGATTTGATAGCCATCTATCGTTTATTAACCGACCGGAAATTTTTTCTACAATACCTGAAAAGCTGTTTTCTCGACCTCACGGACGATTTACTGGATACGCTGCGGGAAAAAGTGCGCGAGTTTCATGACAAACTAGAAACCAACCCGCTCATTCAAAGAATGCTTCATTTTTATGTGCACATGTGTAAATATACGTGTTTCGAATACGATTTGTTCATGTACCTTTTAGATGTCCTGGCCAGTCTTCTCATTGCGACCAATTACGGTCGCAAATTTTTTATTTTGAAAGGCAACACGCGCAATGGAAAAAGTAAATTCTTTCAAATGATTTCGAAGGTCTTTGGAGGCTATAGTCATGGTATTCGAGCCGTCAATTTACAAACGACGAGTGGTCAAGGACTATCAGCCCAACCCGAACTGGCCTCTTCGTTATTTTGTTGTCGGGTAGTGACTGTTGAAGAAATGTCGGGAAAATTAAACGAAAACCTCGTGAAAGAAATCACGGGTAATTCGACCACCAGTTTTCGGAATTTGTACGAGCAAAATGTAGGAGCGATTCCCAGTGCCAAACTCATGGCTTCTACCAATACGTTCCCAGTGTGTACGGCCACAGAGGCATTTAATGATCGCGTGGTAGCAATTCCTTTTGACGCCGTGTTTACGAAAAATGCTCCATCCCTCACCTCAGAACAAGTGATGCAGGATCAATATTTACTCGAAACCAAAGATTCTATCGTCGAAGATTCCTATAAAGGTTTCTTTTTAATGATTTATCTGCATCTGGCCCACAATATTAACATGGAGGACGGCATGATCCGTTACCGTTCCGAACCTGAAATATTAGTAGAATTCAAAAAAGAATTTTTATCTTCGACCGATATTTTTACACAATTCAAATAGTATGCCGATGTACAAATCATTCCCGGTTCTGTTACGACCTTTAACGAACTGAAATCGGCCATTCGACAATTTTTGAAAACGATGCGCGACACCTCCATCCACGAAACGGAACTCATTATGCGTTTCAATGATGAATTTGGACATTTGAAACGGACCGAAATGGATTTCAGTTCCTTTTCAGCCGAAAATAATATTTCCTCTTCTTTGGATATAGTAGAACCCCTTTAGTTTGAAAATGCCGAATTGAATTCGTCTCTCAAACGAAAGCATGACGACGAAGAGGGAGAACACTCAACCACGAAACATTTAAAAGTGGACGATGAACCCATTGATCTGCCTCAGCATAAAAGACAAGTTATTTATTACGATAATGTTATCATCAAAAATCTGAAAAAAGACAAGAATTACTAACCTTTTTACATATGCATGAGGTAGGTTCCCAACATTTCATTGTGTAATGACTTGGAAAAAACAAAAGTTGACTGAAGAAAGCCAGATTTCAAGATGTTTCTTCTTCAAAAACACAGAATCATGTGAAGTGAAACTCGCAATGCTGAAATATATAAGTGAGAGTCCATTCTTAAAACATGGTGATGTCCGGTCGATCGAGTCGGGTTGGAAAAATTTCTTAACAGCTGAGAAAAAATTCTAAAGATTAAAAAAAAAAAAAAAAAAAAAAAAAAAAAAAACTTTTTGTTAATTTTTATCATGTCTTTAGACATGATAAAAATTAACTTTACCACCCCTCACCCCTATTTTGGTTTGAATCAGGTGTCAACATGTTTCTAAAATAAATTTCCAAGAACGATATGACTCATTCTTTTGTTTAGAAATCTAGTTTTAGAAAGGGTGAGACATCATTCACAACAAAAAGAAAAAAGGGGGGTAGAGTTAATTTTTATTATGTCTAAAGACATGATAAAAATTAACAAAAAGTTTTTTTTTTTTTTAATAGAATTTTTTCTCAGCCAGCTTCGAGTCATTCTTTCTCTTCTCACTGACTATATATAAGAACGTTGTTCTTACAGTCCTGGTATTGACATTAACGTAGCTGCTAGAATAAAAGCCATTGTAGGTATTTCAGCTAAGCACAAACAGAGGCATGGAAACAACTTTTTAAGAATTTCTTCAACGGGTACCGTGGATTGATAAACGCAGTTTCCTGCAGCATCGCATGTGCGTTTATAATGTTCTGAGAGAAGATACTTGTACTGTTCAAAATAATTCCAGGGAATGAGGACTTTTCCACTACATGTTTTAGCAAAGTAGATTTCACCTTGGGCATCTTTCAGGACGTAAGGTTCTTCATTTTTCACTAAATAATATTCGTTCCCTCGGAAATCCACCGGGTATCGTTCTTTTCCGTCCGCGTATTTGGCCAGAACGAATTCGTTTTGAATTTGAATAACGAGGGATTTTTTACGTTGTAGAGGATATTTTTCCTTTCCTTTCCGATCTTTGGCATAATATGGAAGGCCGTCTCGAGTTTTAGCGAAAGGATCACCTTTGTCGGGATAGATTTCCCCCTTTTGGGAGTGAATGGCATACCTTTCATGACCATATTCACTTTTCACAAAGACTGGATCTTTTTTTCGATATTTGTAATATTCGCTACCATATCGATTCGGATAAAATTCCATTATATTGCTTTATCTTTTCAAAAATAAATTTCTCGTCTAATGATTTTATTTTTACTTTTCTTCGTGAGCATGTTTAGCTAATAAATATTGATGATATTTATTGCCGTGCATTAAATAATCCATTGTGATCCAAGTATATTTCGGATTCGCGAGTAGTGCGTAAAAATATAAGAGATAGATGCAAGTGATATGGTAATGAGCAGAATCTTTAGGAAAAAACTGACTGGCCATTTTGCGAATAGGGTCTAAGACTTCTTCATTCGATAAAATAAATTCTTCATCATTCCATTCCAGGGCATTAAACAGGGGCTGCTGATCGATTAAAAGATATAGGTGTCCATATTGCGACATATTATCTAACACGTGACGGATATGAGCAACGGCCTGTGATTGAAAATCTCGAACGAGTCGAGGCGTAATCTCAAAAAATAAATTCAGAAACCGGTACGTCGCTTGATAGTTTTCAAGTTGAGGATTTTGCCCAATCACGAATCGGATGAGTCGATCAATCGGTAATTGAATAGTTTTCAAAACAGAAATATCGTAATACTCTGCCATGCTTGTTTAATCCTTCGAACCGAAGAAGAAGAAAAAAAAATTAAATTAAATTGAAAAAAAAAATGAATCATTCAACCTTTCTTCCATGGCGAATCACCGAACGGTTCAATCGACAAATAGGTCCCTCCTTTCGATATATTGTTCTTATTTCCCATACTGCCACGTTTAATTTGGAAAGAGATTTAAAATCGACCTTGGGTCTTCAATCTTGGTCCTTAATACAATTTCTACAAAAGTTTCGTCAACATCGAGTGGGTATAGAATATATAACTCTGTTCACTCGCAAGGATAAGATACGTCTAGGACCTATTGCAGTACAAGTATCAGAGCGGATTTGTTTCCAACAATTAAAGAAAAAATATGGAACTCAATCCATCCACTTAGTTGGAGCCACCTATCTAAAAGGCAAATTGAGAGATTTTCATGTGATAACCGTAGAGGATTTTAGATTCAATGTTCTCCTGAAGCAAGATGACCGATAAAAATAAAACATGGAATCCTATATCGTTCTCAATTTCGAAGGTTTCGAATTGAATGGTGATCCTCTCGCCAAAGAAATCAATCTTTCTTATAATGATGACTTTTCCGACTATATTATTAAAGAAGTGGCTTATATCACCCATGATCGTTCCCAAGGCATTATCTACGTGGAACCACCCATACCGTGGTCTGAATTATCCTATTCCGCCAAACAAAGTGTATCGAGTGTTCATTTACCGTTAGCGGATATAACGCATGGCGTTTCATGGAATGAGGGTCATTTGCCGTACGATCAATTAAAACCGTTTCTCGTAGCTCTAACGGCAGGATATAAAAACATTTACTGCCCTCATTATTGGAAAATTAATGTTTTGTACCAGATACTGGCCCGTTATATTTATTTCAATTTCGTCTCCAAGAACAAGGAGGCGTTTCATACCGCGCCCATACCAATGAACTATGAATATTCATCGTTTTGTCCGAAACATATAGGTCGGACCAAATATTGTGCTTTCCAAGAAGCTTTGTTTTATTTTCATCGCCTTCAAGAGTACAAGAAAGAAACCTTTCCGTTTGTCATTCATAAATCTTTAGAAAAAAATGAAAAAGAAAGAGACTTACCTCCAACATTATCCAACACGTTATAGAATACTTTTTTTTTTCCTTCCCCATGAATGAGTCAACTAGGATCTAGGTGGGTTCCTCTTCAACAGCACGTACACATTTGAAGCGAAACTCGAAATGCTTAAATAGATAAGGAAGAGTTCATTCCTAAAAAAAATGGTGATGACTTGTGAATCCAGTCGGCTGGAAAAAATTTCTCAGAGCTAAGAAAAAATTCTGTAATGAAAAAAAAAAAAAAAAAAAAAAAAAAAAAAAAAAACTTTTTGTTAATTTTTATCATGTCTAGAAGACATGATAAAAATTAACTAACCCCTTTTGTTTTCAATGATGTCTCACCATGTTTCTAAAAATACACCATGACTCATTTATTTCTTGGAATTTTATTTTTAGAAAGGGTGAGTCATGGTCTAATTTTCGAAAGGGTGAGACATCATTCCTAGACAAAAAGAGTAGATAGTTAATTTTTATCATGTCTTAGAAGACATGATAAAAAGTAACAAAATTTTTTTTTTTTTTTTTTTTTTTTTTTCTTTCAGCTCTGAAAATTTTTTTCCAACCGACTGGATTGAAAAGACATCCCAATCTTTTTAAGAATGGATTGTTTCAGATATTTTTCTTTCTCTCACGACTTTAGTTTTTAAACAGTATATTAATGCAGATTAGGAACGCAAGTATGACCAAGATACCTATCATAGAAAGAATGATTTTTGTCCAGTTGGTGGTGGATTCATGATTATTTTCGTCAGACTGTATCGGGTTGGCATATATTTTCTTCTTTCTTTTCTTCTTTTTCTCTTCCTCTTCCACCTGGATCTTCTTGTCCTGGAAGACCGCTTTCCACTTTCTCGACCACTTTACCCTCCGAGTTATTATATATAACTTTATAGGGTTGGAACCCGTGTCGAGAAGCGCGTTTAGATCTCAAATTGGTCAAATAATCCATCGGTTTCGAATGCGATCGGTACAAGTAGCCTATCAAATTTTCGGGTTCAATTCTAGGGTCTCGTATAAACGCAGGCGTCCAGGGCTTGTCATTTAAATTGGGAACAATGATGATTTGATCACACGTGATGGGGTATCCACTCGCAAAGATTTGTTCCTCACTCACTTTCTTGAACTGGACAATGTACTCGTTATTATATCGATCGACCGGGTAGTAATATTCACCCAATTTATTTTGAGCGTACCGGTTTCCTAAAGGTTTTTGGGTAATGCGCTTATCGGCATGAATAATTTCCGGATAGATTTCATTATTGTCTGCATCTTTGGCGTATCGTTTCACGGCCGGATCTTTCATCAATTGATCGTACGATCCTTTGTCCGTCACTAAATATCGTTCGTTGCCGTGTTGATCGACCGGGTAAATAATGACCCCGTTCTTATCATGAGCATAAAAGAATTCTTTCAACCTCGTCATGGCGAATTGACCGCTATCCGGGTAAATTTCGCCTCCATCCGCTTTCCGCGCATACACTTGGTTCTGATCGGTATCTCTTCCAAAGATGACTTGCTGAGTGAAAGGGTGAAGGATTTGATAAAATTCATCGCCTGTAGCATTTTTAGGATAGATGGGTTTACCCTGAGAATTAATAGGATAGAACGGAATACCGTTTTTATCGAGGGCGTAAGACATGTATTCGGGCTTGTGTTCCGTATCGTCGGCCAACAAGGGATATTTTTCATTTCCTGTCTCATCTTTAGCATAATAATACCGCCCGTCGGCATCTCGAGCAATCATGTCGTTCCCAAACAAATCTTTGGGATACATCTCGGCCCCGGAATGCTCTTTGGCATAAATTTCTCGACCCTGGTACTTTAGAAAAACGGGCAAGTTATTGATTTTTCCATAATACTCCTCAATTTTTTTTTCTCCACCGATATACACGGGTTTTTTAGCATAATGGGGAACTTTATATTTGTCTAGGGCATACAGTAGACTGGGATCGTCAGTGGTAATATATGTTTCAAATTCCCTTCGATCCTTTCTATATCGCTGATTTCCAAGATTGTCGACTGCATAATACTCATCTTTTGCCATCGAAGATCCTTTGGTAATCGTTTTGCTTTATTCGTCATTGTCGTCATGGTAAATTCTCGGATAATATTCGTCCAAGTTTTCATCTTTCTCATAAATGCCTCCTCCTAAAGCATCTAAGGCCGGTTCGTCCCTATTTCCAATTCGAATATACGTTTCGAGACCGTTGAGTTGCTTGGGATAGTATTCGTCCCCACTCGCTCTCTTAGCGTAATAAGGGGTTCCATCGATGTTCCTAGCCGGCATTTCATTGTGCAAACGATCTCGAGCGTAAATTTCATCGTTGAATTCGTTGACGGGATAATATTCGCCTAGCGTATTGTTTCGGAAATACATTTCGTCCTGATCCGGAGAGAGTTCAAACAGCGGTCGTTTTGTGACGAGATTAAACGGGTATTGGAATTTATTGTTCTCTAAGGGAATATAGATCCGTTGACCGTTGGAATCGAGAGGGGCATATTCGATAGGGAATTGATTGACATCGAGTTTTCGAGCATAGTAAGGCTTTTGATGCTCGTCTTTGGCAAAATAGGGTCGATGGTGCTCGTCTAAAGCATAGATTTGTTCTTTGGTCTGAGGATTTTCCGGATACCATTCTTTTCCTCCGTAGAACAGATACACCATTTTTCCGTTTTCCATGGGAAACATGGGTTCCCCATCACTATCAAATCCATACACGGGACGGTTTTGGGCGTCGACGGGTAAAATAGAACGGTTCAGATGATCGACGGCATAGACAGGGGTTATTTTACCGGTGATGGGAGAGATTTGTTTTGCAAACACAATATTTCCATCGGGATCCAGCATATAAAATTCATCTCCTTGTCGATTCTTAGCATAAATCTCATTTCCGTCAGCCAATTTGGCATAGCGCTTATCTGATTTCATTCGATCGGGGTAGTATTCTTCGTAATTGAGGAGATCTCGCCTATGCCGACGAATTATTTCCTCATCCACGTCCATGGGAATATTGCCTACATTATCATTATTAGGAGGATTGTCATGGATTGGAGGAGGATGGTTAGATGGATTGCTTGGAGGGTGATTGTTAAGGGGGTTGTCAACGACTGGGTCTCCTACATGATTAGGAGGAGCTGCTTCCATTCGAAGCAATTTTCGTTCCGCTTTATCAGATTTGGATTTATCCCTTCGAACCATTTTTTTTAATTAATATGAGTTACTTTATTATTATCTCTTCTCTTCTGACTCAGAACAAAGAAAACAAAAATATGGTATCGATCCTCTTATGGATTTTATTATTTCTCTTTATCCACCATCCCGTTTATAATGCTTACCAGAATATTACGTATCGGACCCTTTATTACGAGACATTAGGTCAAGAATAGAGAAGAAGAAGAAAACAAAACAAATGGATTCCTTAACATTAGGAACGCTTTTAGTCGCTGGAGCGTATACGTCCTTCGTGATCCTGTTTTGTCTCATTTTAACACAAAGCTGGTTCTTTCTCCTTTTCCTCCTCATCAACGGACTCATTTTTCTCTTTCTGGCTTTTGGATACATTCGCAAGCTGACGATTTTTACAACTTTCGGGGAATTGCTCGGCAGTTTGGTGCAAAATAAAGACGTGGGAGATTGGTATTGCCGTTTTCGTCAATGGTGGTTTAAGTAAAGAGAATGGATGCTCAAACCTTTAAACGTTTAAAATGAACTTATTTAGAAGATGAACCGATCGTTTCGAACGAACTCCAAGAAAGCCAGGCTCGTGTTTCACCGTTCGTGGCTCATAAAATTCATGAACTTTTACACTTCAAAACCCCTTCTTCTTCACCTCCTCCGGGTATTGACGTCACCCACTTTACGACCGCTTTCCGAGAAGAAGAGCCCCAACAACGATTAGATGAAGTCGTCGTCACCTATTTATTATTCATGGCCAATTTAATGAACCAAGATAAATGGGGACGGACGTTTCTACGACCTGGAGCTTGGGTAGGCGAATACAGTTGGATTCAACTCTTTAAATTGACTACGTACTGCGTCTTAACGCTCCTGTACCGTATTCGATGGAAGAGCGAATACTTTTTCTTTTTAGACGAAGCGGTGATTGAATTACTCCAGGGGAAAAGTCAGGCGATTCGAGACTTGATGACCCGGATCGGCATTTCCGTATCCCCACAACCTTTTTCAGCCGAAGATTATTTTCATCACATCAATTACCACAACACGTTGGTCTTTGGTCCTTATTACTGGCGGCTTTTACATTGGATGGCCGAAGCGTTTTCAATTCAGGACGAGCAGGACGAGGATATTCGTCTCGCGAAAACTCTTTGGAGAGACTTTGTGACAGAATCTTTATATCGAACTCTCCGATGCGGGATTTGTGTGTATCATTACTTATCCAAACCCAAAACGTATAAAGAACGGTTTTTAGGCGAACACTTTGCCCACGTCTGGTTTCAATTTCATAATGAAGTGAATGCCAGTCTTCAAAAGCCACCTTATCCTGAATCGGAATTCCAGAAAGATCAAGAATATATGCGAGCTGCGTTAAAAAAATAAAGAAGCATGGGATCTTTTCTGACTCGTCTCGGGAATCAAGTATGCGGAACAACCAGCATGGGTTCCATTCAAGATCTTTTCAAGAAATGTCAAGACGCACCCGTGACCGTTGTATTAGGTAATTTAGGAAGGCATCCTTCCCTCTTATCCTATCATTTGGAAACCCTTTTTGTTCGACATCATAAAACGGTCCATATTCTTCTCGACGATTCCAACGATTGGTTCGTCAGCGGGTTAGATCCGTCTTACGAATGCGACGGCACGCATTGCGATCTTCTCATCTGGATCGAACCGAATTTTGGAGACTCGGTGGTCAAACCAGCCTATGCCGATCGTCTCATTGTTTTCACGAGCCATCTTCATCTCAATTTATCTAATTGTCAGTTACTGAATTATCATTTAGGCGATCCCTACGACCTTCCTTCCAGTACCATGAAACCGTGGATCGAAGATGAGGCTGAAATATATCCACACAATGAAGTGCTGTACCCAAGGAAATATCAAACTGGGAGATGGTGGAAGCAAGTCGAGAATGAAATGGATGTTGTCTTTCATTTGAAACTGTGTCGGACAGCTCAAGAATGCTATCTCAGCATGTTAAACGCTCTCGAGATTGTTGGAAAGTATCGTCCCAAAACCTGGCGATTCCTTCTTTCCGAATATATGAAAAAGTCATTGGCTTTAAATCTTCGGATGGGATTAAAGAAATGGGATGAATATCAGTCCCAATCCATTCCATCGGTTCGAGTCCAATCCCTACATCCGTCATCGGCTAATTTACTCAAGCCCATCTATGGTCTCGATTCTTTTTTCCAGTCTCAATTAGTTTCCTCACTCTGGTTTTCTTCCTCAGGTTCGATTGATTCTGTTTCCTTCTCCTCTTCCTCCTCAGAAGTTTCCCAAGGTCCCAATAATTCATACATGAGTAAATCATCTAAATCAGCCTCATCGTCTGAAAACCTGATGCGGTTTTCATAATCGTAAATTACATCATATAAAAAAGAACGTCGCAAAGGGAGAAACATAGAAATTAATTTCTGCAGGGCATCTTCAAACGGTTCTCGGCAGACAGGACACGTCAATGCTTTTTCTCTCCAAATGTCAATACATTTCGTGTGGAACTGATGTTGGCACGTTAAAGTAGAAATGGTTTCTACATCTTCGGCAATGAGTTCGTCTAAGCAAATTGGACAACATTCGGCTATTTTGTTTCTACTGTTTCTTCTTCTTATTATAAATATTTTTTTTTGATTCAAAAACCTATTAAAAAAATTATAAATAAGTAAGAGTTCTTCATTATACCAAAAATAAAAGAAGCATCATGTCTCCCTCAAAAACTAGTAAATTAGTCTACTCTATTTATGAAAATCAATATGAAACTTGGTGTTTACAAATGCATAAAGATCTAAATCATACCGAAACACTTCAAGAATATCACCAATATCTTATCGATCAAAAACAACGTTCCGCGAAATATATTTCAAACGCTTTAAATGCTATTCGACGAAAATGGTTCTTACCTTCTGCAGATGAGGTGGTGGTCAAGAAACCTCGTCGTCGAAAACACCAACTTTTTACAGCAGAGCAGATGAATCACATCCGTAATCACTGTCTCTCCAATTATGAAACAGATGAACTGTCGCTGATAGTCTTATTACTGTTAGAAACGGAATTGAGGATGATTCACATCTTGGGCTATCTAAACGATGATCCAGAGAAACGAAAAGCGTTTGCGTCTAAATCTTTAGAAGTCTATAAGGATCCAAATCAGATAAAGTTATTCCAGTTTCTTTTCAATGCTCCTCCATCCAAACTATTTGGAAAAAATCATTACCAGTATTTATTTAATCTAAAGCGACGATTGAAGAAACAGTATAACATCAAAGGAGCTTCCTTCGAAATGCTGAAGTGGTCTCGATATCTCGTGAAAGCAAAGGCGAAAACGAATGAATCAGAACCCAGTGAGTGAAACTTATATATCGACTTATATATCGTTATCAACATCTCCAAAAAAAAGAAAGTAAAACCGACCGACTGGTGGAAAATATTTCTCAAAAAAATCTAATGTGATATTAAAAAAAAAAAAAAAAAAAAAAAAAAAATTTTGTTAATTTTTATCATGTCTTAGACATGATAAAAATTAACTCTACCCTCCTTTTTGTTTGGAATGATGTCAACATGTTGTCTAGACATGTTTCTAAGTATAAATTTCCAAGAAAAGCATGATTCATTCTTAGAAATCTATTTTTAGAAAAGGTGACATCATTCAAAATAAAAAAGAAGGTACAGTTAATTTTTATCATGTCTAAAAGACATGATAAAAATTAACAAAAAGTTTTTTTTTTTTTTTTATTTTTTTATTTTTTTTTTTACTATCAAATTTTTTTGAGAAATATTTTTCAACAGTCGGTCGGTTTTACTTTTCCATTTGGAAATAGATCTGTTGATATAACAATGTATAGGAGATGGATCTGTTGATAACAAAATATTATACACCAGTCGTGAGTCTTACTTTTCCATTTTTGCGTACTGTATTTATTTTTATTTTAAGAATCATCTAATTCCTTCTACTTCGTCTTTGTCGTCTCATTTCTCTCCAAAATGCATTCGGTCGACCAAAATAAGGGTTGACTTCCCGTTCTTCATCATCTGAGGTAGGTGAACTTTGTCTAGGTGTATCCATATAAGCATAATCTCCCACTAAATCTTCTCTTCTCTGTCTTCTGGGTCTCGTCTGACTGGTACTAGGCCCTGAAAAAATGAGACCATGGCCTCCCAGATCGACTAATTCTTCTTCGGGTCTTCGTCTTCGTCGTTGCCTTGGCGGTTCTTCCACCTCTGGTTCTTCCTCCTCTTCCTCTTCATCCGAATCTATTCTTAAATGTTCCATTTGCAATGTTCCGCTGGTAAAATACAGCATATCATCCTGGCTGATACGAGTCCGACAGGTCGGGCATTTCTTTTTACCATACTCTCGAATCCATTTCTTTATACATTTAATATGAAAGGAATGCTTACAATCGAGATTGTAGACTTTATGGCGTTTCGTTTCTTTGAAGGCCTTCAAGCAAATTCCACAGATTTCTTCCTCTGCGTCTGCCATTTTTCCCAATGATTTACTTGATTATGACATATCCATCTCTTCGCCATCTTCGTTTCTTCTTCCTCCTCCTCCTTGACATATTTCTTGACGAGAGGGAACTTGAGATTCCTTCGTCGTTACATTGAGTAACATTCTCAATTCTTTTTCCATATACCCGTCGGAACATAAGAACAGTTTCACCATTTCCATCGTCCAGAAAATTTCTTCGTCGGAGTTTTCAAATTCGCGTATTTTCAAGGCCACTTTCTGTACAAGACGGTAAAATTTCTTACCCGTCGCGATCGAACCTTTCACTAATCCTTTACCTTTGAGCTTTGAAATAATAAACCCGGTCCCGAAAAGATATCCGAGGTACTCATCAATTTGGGTGGCTTTTTTCGTCGTCTCTTCGTCTTCTTTCGGAACAAACAGAACGTAGGGGAAATTTTGTTTGAACGCAAACTGCTTTATTCGATCATCCGCTTTTCCTAGGAACACTTTCGCTAAAAAGGTTTCGATTCGACTCATTTTTTCAATAAATTCTAGTGATAAGGCATCGCACGTGCCGCCTTGTTGAATCTCTCGAAGGAGGTAGTAGAATTCTGTATTCCGATGGTACGTAATTTGAGAAGTGACCAGTTTTCGCAATTGCTGGGTCAAGAACGATTCTTTGAAGAAGAAGGGGCGACGACAAATGCGAACTCCAAACTCAAACACGAAATTCGCCACCACGTTGAGTTCGTTCCGGCATAAATTGCAATAAATCATGACGTGCACAAGATCAAATAGGGTCGTGTAAGGAGAATAACGAGCCCGAATTTGATTCGAGGCTTTCATTTCCAAACATAATTGATAAGCGGGATCCTTTTCAACATCCTTGGAAGTAGGAGGTAGAAGGAACGAAGCATCGTCGCCGTCACATATTTTTACATAGGGAGCTAGGACTTTGTGATAATAACTTAAGAAATTGAAAGGTTGGTCCTCGTCTTGATGGACATTTTCCATGAGTGATTTCATGTTGGTGAAAAGAGCGTGCAGAGCCGCTTTATCGACTTGGGAGTGATTCTCTTCGTTGGCGATTTTTTCAATATGCTGGGCGTATTCGTCCATGTATTCGATCATGAACCGTTCGAGCGATTCATACGATTCAAAAGGTTCGGCCTGGGATCGAAAAGGGGCATTCACGCATTGTAATAATCGAATCCCGTTTAATAAAATACGTAACGTGACGGAAACATTACGGATCGGTAAAATACCAGGAATCCCTATGAGAGGAAATGTGCAGGGTACGTTCAAATCTCCCGTCCAATTCGCATATTCTCGAGCTAGACGAGCCGATAAGAACGGATCACTGTCATCAGGAAAGGACGCTTGTAAAATAAAAGCATACGCATCTTGAATTTGATCACATTCCGTGCACTGCAATTGAACCTGCTACGATTTTATCGGGACCGTGACACGTTGAAATGAAATCAAGGAACATGGTAACCAAGATCCTACTTGTATTATTCTTATCATGCCGTATACACCTATTGAAATAAGACGGGAAATTCGTCGTTTGTATTAAGAACGAGGGCAAACGGTTCGTCAAATTGCTCGACACTTGAATGTCGCTCCTTCCACAGTTCAATATTGGATCTCCCGCTCCTCGGAAAATGAGGAGAACTATCAAACCAAACACAAATCCGGCCGACCTCGAGCCACGACCCAAGAAATGGATCAACGTATTTTTGAAATGTCGACGGGTGATCCTTTTTTACCCGCGACGGATATTGGTCGTCGATTACAAGTGCCTTGCACCGCTCAAACGGTTCGTCGACGATTAAAAGAAAAAGGATTAGTGTCGCGCATCCCCGTCCGAAAAGATTATTTGCGGGAGATTCATCGTCAACGACGCTACGACTTTGATTCTCAGCGTGCGGAATGGACGGTCGATGATTGGTCCCGGATTATATTTTCCGACGAGAAAGTATTCAGTTCGATCGGGTACGGTCCTATTCGCGTATGGCGGCCTCGACAGGTCCTGCGTTATCAAGACGAACGTTATTTTTCTTCTGCGTTAGAAGGCCGTCAACGTTCCGGTCGTTTTAATCTCAGTGTCTGGATGTGCATGAGCGGAAAATTTCCCAACCAAATCCGTCGAATCGGGATCCAGCATTTAAATGCCGACTATTACCTCTCTAATATTTTAGAGCCGGTGCTTCTCGATCATAGTCAACCTCCCGATGTTTCTTTAAACCCTTTGATCACCGAACACCGTCTCTTGTTTATGCACGATCTCTCTCCGATCCATACGAGTTTACGCGTCACACAATGGATTCGAGAACATGAAATTCCTATGGTCGAAGACTGGCCTCCTAAAGGAGCTGATTTGAATCCCGTCGAAAATGTTTGGGCGGAATTAGAACGTCGATTAGCGAATCGGGTAGCTCGAAACCGATTGGAATTATGGGACTTGGTCCGCGATGCTTTTTATAGTTTGGAAGAAACTTATTTTGAAACATTAATCGCGTCCATGCCTCGACGAATTGCATCTGTCATAGAACACAGAGGAGGTTGGACAAAATACTAATCATCATCTATAAAAAAAAAGACACTTCATTTGGTTCTTCAATGAATATATTTATTAACACCATATTTCACTATTTGTTGCAGGGCGATCATAGCCATAAATCGATGACAATATTTCGTTCCACAATACTCACATTTCTGTGGACGACGAGAAGGTTTATAGCTTACTGTCCATACAGATTCAACACGGAGCAATTGATAAATTTTTTTTCGACAATGTTCATTCGCGACAATGTCTTTGAATATGAAGTTTTCGCAGATCCTCATTCAATTGCTGAATCCATTTGGTATGCGGTCGATACGTTTTCATGTCTCTAGAGGCAAACCGGACACTGTTTGTCAGAGTGTATCCATCAGACGTGATGGCCAGCACACCTATGACACTCGGATGAATTTCAGTTCGATATTTCTTTTTTTTAGTAGAAGAAGTAGAATGAGATGAGGAGGGAAGATCTTCTTCGATTGTAGAACGCATGTGTGGTGGAGAGGATTGGTCCATTATTTCTGAATAATGAGAGGAAGAAGACGAAATGGGCGATAACGGCGGATTGAAATTCAGAGAAGGAGTATCACGAATTGGATTAGGTTTCTTCTTTTTGATCCTACGGCGGACAGGTGGAGGAGAAGGAGTTGGCGATATATCAGACCACGACGTGATATACTCATTCTCCGAAGAAACACATTCATATAAAGGCGAAGAAGGTTGCAAGTCCAAACAGGGTTCATTATCGTCTTCACACGTCATGATTAAGTCTCCCGTAGCCATCTGTTCTCGACCTATCTGCTCAACAAAATGAGCCGCGATTCCTTCTACAATCGTTTATATAGAGAAAGAGTGAGAGGGGGGAATGAAAGTAGGTAGGAGTAAAAAAGATAAGTCGTTGGGAAAAATATTTCTCTCAGAAAATTTTTCAACCTTAAAAAAAAAAAAAAAAAAAAAAAAAAAAAAAAAAAAAAAAAAAAACTTTTTGTTAATTTTTATCATGTCTTTAGACATGATAAAAATTAACCAAACCCTCTTTTTCAAATGATGTTGATAACCTGTTGTCTCGATATGCTTCTAAAAATAGAACATGACTCATTTCTTTCTTGGAAATTTATTTTTAGAAACATATTCGAAAGGATGAGACATCATTCTCAGACAAAAAGAAGAGAGAGTTAATTTTTATCATGTCTTAAGACATGATAAAAATTAACCAAAAGTTTTTTTTTTTTTTTTTTTCAAGGTTCAGAAATTTTTTTCTTGGCTCTCAGAAATTTTTCCCAGCCAACTCGATGGACAAAACCATCCATTTTTTTAAGAACGGACTATCGCTCATCTATTTAAGCATTCCGAGTTTCGCTTTAGTTGAATCCGTGTTTCCTTTTAGAATGAGTGTGTGCTCTCCAACATGGTTCTACCCTCTCTTCTCAAGAACCCCGTCCAGTGAAGAATTTAAGGATATCTCCTACCTATCTATCAAAGAAGCTACGCGTAAATTTAATAGAGTTGAATTCAATATGAGTTTTTCTAACAGTTTTCATCAATGGATATTCACAAAATTAATAATAAACGCGGAACCACCCGTTTTTTATGAACACAGATTAACGAAAAGAAATGCTTTACATTTCGCTATTTTGTTCTCAATGGATGATATCGTTCGGCAACTGATTCTTCTTGGATGCGACATGAACAAACATGATATTTTTGGTTTTACCCCTTTACACTATGCCTGTCAATTACGATGCAAACTCATCGTGGATATGTTGTTGCTTGCTGGTGCAAATGTCCGGTTTTGCGATCCCAAAACCGTTTTAGAACGCTGGCGAAAAAATGGAAAATTGGAAGAGGAAAATATGCGGTTACTCAATTATGCTGTTGAACCACGTATTCTTAGTCTGGAAAATTTATGTTACATAACTCTTAGAAAACATATGAGGCATGTCAAAAGGAATGCTCATTATCTCGGATTACCTGACTTAATGGTAAGACGACTCACCCTCGAAGAATGGTAATAATATTCTTTAAAATAAGATCCCTTAACCACCCCGCATTTCCCACTTGAAGAATCCATCCTATCTATTCTTTTTTTAAATGTCTCGGGATGTCATCCGACGCATTCTCTCCGCCAAAAAAAACGAGTTCCTCCCACCTACCCCAAAAAGAAGAAGAAGAAATTTCCCATGAGTCTTTTCGAGAACCCTCCCCCCTCTCTCTTCCTATATATAAAAGAAACCGAGAGAAAAGTTGTCTTTTCTTTTTTTTTTTTCCATCTCATCCTCAGGAGAAAGAGAGAGAGAGAGAGAAAACCAAATGCCATGGAGTGGTTACGGCGAGAGTCTTTTCCCCTCGCGATTCGTTTCCGTTTCGCCAAGACAATTCCCCTCACGTTTTACTTGGGGTCGGGCACGCTCTATTTTCGAGGATCGGAACTCGTGACTTGCCTTTCCCAGCAAGGGATTTGGATGAGTCCGAAAAGTCAACGGACTATTTAGCAATGGATCTCTCGAGCCCCTTTTCGCCCTTACCGATCCTTAACGACGGATCTCTGGATCGATACGTCGGACCGCCCTAGCCGGATTCTCCGCTATACTCCTTTTATCACCTTCGATTCCCTGGAAAGACTGCTCAACGATTTGGGTCCAGACGCTCTCCTCTTTTCGACCTGGCTTCAGAGTGTGATGAGAGAAACTCTTCAAATCCAAGAAGATTCTCAGACCGGGGAAACTTATTTTAGTCCCGTGGAGAACAAGGTGATGGACTTTCAGTTTCAAAATTTATTGGAACTGTTTCAATGTGCTTTATGTTTTTATTCTTCTTAAAGAGGAGTGGGGGGGAAAGAAAACCTAAAAATTGTAGAATAATCATAAAAAATAATTTTGTTTTTCTTTAAAAAAAATATTGAGATAGTCCAATCTTGTGGAGGAGGTGGAAAATTCAAAATTATTATCTAAAACAGATATGGCGGTCAGTCCATTTCGATCCACGGAGGAGGCTATGTGTGAGATTCTCTGATCCATAGAGGTTTTCAGAAAAAAAACTGCGAAAGTTTCCCCCCTATCTCCAAAGAATGGGTATCCAGGTTGAATGCAGAGTACAGACTGATGGGAAGCCGAAACTCGAGTTCCTTAAATAGAAAAAAATGAGAGCTCCTTCTAGAAACAATTTTAGATGTCTTGTTTGGATGAGTGAGTCGACTGGGAAAAATTTCTCAGTGCTGTGGGAAAAAATTTTGAGTTTAAAAAAAAAAAAAAAAAAAAACTTTTGGTTAATTTTTATCATGTCTTATAGACATGATAAAAATTAACTCTCTCTTCTTTTTGTCTGGGAATGATGTCTCATCGTTTCGAAAAATAGAACATATCCCATTCTTGAAATTCTATTATTTTAGAAAGGATGATGAATGATGGTCTATTTTTCGAAACGGTGAGACATCATTCCCAGACAAAAAGAAGAGAGGGTTAATTTTTATCATGTCTATAAGACATGATAAAAATTAACAAAAAGTTTTATTTTTATTTATTTTTTTTTTTTTCAATTCAGAAATTTTTTCTCTGAGCTTTGCCAATTTTTTCCCAGCCAGCTCCATCCATAAAACAACACCTCTCAAAATCTTTTCTCACTTATCTATTTAAACCACTCGAATTTTTTTGTTTCCAATGAGTCCACGCATCTTGGCCTTTCTTCCACTCTGCTCTGAGAAAGATAGGATAGATTGTTTTCGGTGGACCGTCCTGTTGACGCTTCCGATTTATATAGAGAGCTATATATAGATAGGGTCCCTCCTAACGCCCTCTATTATGATTATTAGTCTTTTTCTTTTCTTTTTTCCCAAGAAATATACAAAGAATGATCCACTGTTTTTTTTTCCGTTAATGAAAAACAAACATGCTTCTACCTTCCGACTTCTTTTTTAGTACCTCTTTAGGTGTCTCCTACTTCTGGATCTTTTCCTTCTCCTCTCTTCCTCGCGAGCAGGGAATTGGAAATGCTTTTCAGGATGCAACGCTCGTAAAGACTCCATTTTCTTCCTGGAGAGGGCGTCTACGGCAAACACCGTCTTGTCATGAAATTGGAGTTGGTAGTAAAGAGGTCCGTAAATAATATACACGGAGCGAGCTCGCAGTCGATAGGGAATCATACGATACCCGTCGGCTTCTGATTCCATTTCCCATCCATAAAGACGGATAGAAGCTTCTCCGGTTTGAAGAATATGAATCCACTCGGGTGAAACGTAAAACAGTTTTAAAAAAGTTCCAGCATCGACGGCGATCACATTTTCCCATCGCAGATAAGCGTGTAAGCGAAAGGTTCCTGCCTCCATCATCGATTGGAAAGCAAAGTGCTTGAAAACTTCGATGGACGAAAAATAATGCAGGATTTTTCCATCGTAACAGGATAAATAGCACATGGTTTCTTGGACGATTTGTTCCATACGCTCCGGGTCCCGAAACCATTCTTCGAAACGGGAGAGAGGTTCCCATTGATCAGCTACATCGAGATGACAGACGGGCGTGATTTCCACCAGGGTAGGTAGAACTGCAACAGCATCGGTCGACATTTTAGTTTTCCTCGGTTGAGAAGGAAGAACGAGAATGAACCCTGTAGGCAGAAAAACTCGGATCTATATAAATACAAGAGGAAAAAAGGCGGGGGAGGGAAGGGAAGTTCTTCCTTCCTCCTAAAGAATAAGAAAAGTGGGTGGAAAGAAAAAAATCATTTCACTCTCAGGAAAAAAAAAGAATTTTTTCTTGTCAACATGTTGTCTAGACATGTTTCTAAAAATAGATTTCCAACAAAGGTTCATTCTTTTCTTAGAAATCTATTTTTAGAAAAGAATTGACATATCCTTCAAAACAAATTTCTTTTTTTTTCCCTGCCTCCACCAGCCAACTGGATGGGCAAGCGTTTCGGGTCAGATCAGTCCGTGCTGACATTATTTTTTTTTTAAATACAATGGAATTAGTATAGGGATGTATTAGAAACTGACCCAAGGTTGAAAAGAAAAGATCAAAATCAATACTCACTATTTGACGATTTCTTTTTTCCAAAAACCTGTTGAAGAATTCTTGATGGGTTATCCAATCTCTAGACCTGTCTGAAGGGAATCCAATCTAAGGTGAGCGCGCATTTACCTGACGCGAAACTCGAAATATCTGCATAAATAACAAAACGTCCATTCTTAAAAACTTATCGTCTAGTCCATTGAGTTGGTTGGAGGGGGAGAAAAAATTTCTGAGCAAAAAAAAAAAAAAAAAAAAAAAAAAAAAAAAAAAAAAAAAAACTTTTTTTAATTTTTATCATGTCTTATAGACATGATAAAAATTAACTGTCCCCTCTTTTTGTCAAGGAAGGATGTCTCACCGTTTCGAAAACGAAACCAAAACTCATCCTTCTCATGGCAATTATTCCAAGAATGAGTCACGGTTTGTTTTTCGAAACGTGAGACATCCTTCCCAGACAAAAAGAAGAGAGAGTTAATTTTTATCATGTCTAGAAGACATGATAAAAATTAACAAAAAGTTTTTTTTTTTTTTTTAATCACTCAGAAATTTTTTCCAAAGCTCTGAGAATTTTTTCCCAGCCGACTCGATGATCCAAACAAGACAGATCCAAATTGTTTCTAGAAGGAACTCTCCCTTCTCTATTTAAACCACTCGTGTTTCCAACTTTAGTTCAGTCTGTGCTGTGAATTCGACCTGGATACACACTTCTCCCTCCTGGAAAGAATTTCTGTGAAGGTATGGGAACATTTTTCTCAGCTCTTAGAAAAATTTTACCAGCTGACTTGATCGACGAGAGACATCTCGAACATTCTGTTATCTGCGGAAGTCGTTTCATTTTCGTGCAGTCCATGCTGTGGACTCACCTGAATATCCATTGCTCCCTCCCCCTTCTGGAAAGAGTCGTAGCTTTTTTAGATCCTCGTCGCTCTTTTTACGTTTCGTTGGATATCTAGGACGAACTTTTTTACCTTATTCCTTTCAAACTCTAATACTGAGGTTGGAGAGCCGTCATGGAAAATCAGCCATGATCCTGACGAATCTAAACCGACTCCTTGAAAGCAGAGCTATGTCATGTTTTTTTATGACAGATTTCCAAGCTCCGAGTGATGAGAAATTTAGAAATTTTGCAGTGTTAACGGAAAGGAGGAGACAGAAACCTGGAGAATGGAAATGAAGCTGAGAAAAAATGCTAAGAGCTCAGGAAAAAAAAGGCTCTTTCCAGGAGGGAGGAGAAGCGCAATTCTAGTTTGAGTGCACAGCACACACGGATCTGAAGTTGGAAACGCGAGGGGTTTAAATAGAGAAGCGAGAGTTTCTTCTAGAAACAATTTTGGATGTCTTGTTGTTTGGATCATCGAGTTGACTGAGAAAAAAAATTCTCAGAGCTCTGGAAAATATTTTTTAAGTGATGAAAAAAAAAAACTTTTGGTTAATTTTTATCATGTCTTCTAGACATGATAAAAATTAACTGTCCCTCCTTTTTGTCTAGGAAGGTTGTCTCACCGTTTCTAAAAATAGATCATGACTCATTCTTGGAATAATTGCCTTGAAAAAGGGTGAGTGATGGTCTATTTTTAGAAAGGGTGAGACATCCTTCCCAGACAAAAAAGAGAGAGTTAATTTTTAACATGTCTGTAAGACATGATAAAAATTAACCAAAAGTTTTTTTTTTTTTTCAATCTCATCTAGAGAATTTTTTCTAGCTGACTCGATCGACAAGACATGACATGACCATTGTTTCTTTTTTTTTTAATAATGGACTTTCACCTATCCCTTTCAACCCTCCGAATTTGGCTTTGAATCCGTGTCCTTGCTTCCACATTCAGAGCTCTTTTCTTCAACATTTCGTTGCAGGGGAAGAATCAATTCTCTCACGACGTTTAGATATTCTTTCAGAATGCTAGAAAACTCATTCAAAGAAGAAGTATCTAAGGGTGGAGTTGCCGGTTGAGGAAAATTCACGAGTCTTGGAACCGGATTATGCGAATCCGTCTGTATGCCAAACTGTAAAGGTGAACCACCCGCTTTAAGAGAGCATATAATAGTAAGATCCATCTTTTTCCAATTTTTGATTTGTATATACTTGTTTCTTCTTACTCGGAACATTTTCCTTTTTCTTCCTCCTCATCCAGGAACTGAATTCCAGGTGGAACGGAAGCATTTGTAATAAACTGTTGTTTCTTGGTTCCACACGCCTGACATTTTCCCGTGACCATCGGCCGTCGATTTTTCGACATGCGATAGTGGACGTCGATCGTATCGGTCTTGGCTCGGCATTTCACACACCAAATGGAATACGAAACAGGTTCCGCGTCAGAATGCTCCATTGCAGTAACACACGCTTTATTATTTTCTTCTCTTTTGATAGAGAGAGAGATCTTAACCAGAAGTGTAGATATAAAATTTAGGATACGTTTCGGATCCGTCGGCTCTTTTCGCATACCCCACTTCTTCACAGAGGTATTCCGTTTGCTGATCCGCTCTTCGAGGATAAAACTCGTTTCCCCAAGCATCGCGAGCATAACGAATTCGATCGCCGGCCGTTAAACAATATTCGACTCCATCCGCCTTTTTAGGATACATTTCATGCCCCGATTCGTCTTTGGCATAAGGGAATAAAACAGACGTATAAAGCGAATACTCGTCCCCATTTTGAAATTTCGGGTAGTATTCTCGTCCAAAAGACGTTCGGGCATACCGTCGAGGAGCTAAAATGTATTGGTTTCCGTTTAAATCTACTGCGTAATACTCATGACCGTTTTCGTCTCGAGCCAAGATAGGATTTCCTTCAGGATCCGTAACGTATAATTCGTAATGAGGATGTTGGGGGTCGGTCGGGTATCGTTCTTTCCCCGATGCGTCTACTCGATAAACAGACATGCTTAGTTCTCGTCGCCTGCTCCTTCCTTCCTCCCACTCGAGACCCGTTGAGATGAAGGTATGAGGTTGATATCTATAAAATGGGTTGACCCTTTCAAACTATTCCATTGTTTAAAGACGCGTGGGTTAGGAAAAAAAATATTAATAAAAGCAAATATCTGAACGGTTCAACACAACAGGTGAATGGAAAAAAGGAATAGTTCTCTCTCTCCAGTCACAGGATGGTTTCTTCTTCTTGAACGGCTCACACTCAACTGAAGCGAAACTCGGAACTCGAAATGTTTAAATAGATCATAGAGTCCATTCCAGAAAGAATCCAGAGATGTCTTGTCCAGCCAAGTCGACTGGGAAAAAAATTCTCAGAGTTTTAAAAAAAAAAAAAAAAAAAAAAAAAAAAAAAAAAAAAAAAAAAACAACTTTTGGTTAATTTTTATCATGTCTTATAGACATGATAAAAATTAACTGTCTCCTCTTTTTGTCTGGGAAGGATGTCTCACCCTTTCGAAAAAAACAAACGATGACTCATTCTTGGAATTGTTGCTATTAGAAAGGGTGAGTGATGGTCTATTTTTAGAAAGAGTGAGATATCCTTCCCAGACAAAAAGGGGGGTTCATTAATTTTTATCATGTCTAGAAGACATGATAAAAATTAACCAAAAGTTTTTTTTTTTTTTTTTTTTTTTTTTGAGTAACAGAAATTTTTCTTGCCGACTCGATCGACAAGACGTCCCCATTTTTTATTTAAGAATGGATTCTTGTTTATTTGTGTAAGCATTCCGAGTTTCGTTTTATATGAGTCTATGTTGTTGAAGAGGAAACATGGGTACCCTCATTTTTTTTTCCTATCTGATTTCTAAGATGAATTCAGTGAGTTCTCCTTGACCTTTTCAAATTTTGTTTGTTTACTTTTAGCCCAGAGGTCGACGGATAAATCATTCTGATTTTTTATATATTTTTTTGTGTCGCTCTCTCTAAGAAACCTATCTCGTTCCAAGTCTTCTCGAAGTGCTATTGGTTCGTTTCGAGACGAGGTCATTTCACATCCCCCCCTCCTCAAAAAGTATATGTATATAAATTAAAGGAAGTGATTTTCTATACACACACTTCACCTTTTTGAGTGGTGTCACGATGAGCCTATCCAGTAGAGAACGTCTTAGGGAAAGAATGCGTGAACAGAAACGACGCTGGCGAAGCAATTCAGCTAATCGAGAGCGAGAACGAATACTTCAAAGGGAACGTTATGCTGTTCTTAAAAAGAACTCCCGACCGCGAAAGAAACATCTTCCTCCCAAGCAGTGGGAAAGCTATACGAATTTGCAGTATAAGGATATGTGGTCCGAAGAAGCCTATCAAAAATGTATTCGACAATGTAATAAAGAGCAATAAAATTTCCTGATCTACGTTCTCGTCCGTTTGTACACCTATTACGCGTTACCTGAATCAAAACGTCCCCCTCCTCTGGATATTATTGTGCAAGGATCTGCCGGAACGGGTAAATCTTTCCTGATCCAAGCTTTATACCAAACTCTGATTCGAACGCCTCTTTTTAGCGAAGCGTGCTCGGTTCTCAAACTCGCACTTAGTGCTCAAGGAGCGGTTTACATTACGGGAGATACTTTGCATCATGCCCTGCGTCTTCAAATGAACGGGACTTTTGTTCGACCTCTGACCCAAGAGACTTTAGACTATTACAGACCCCTGTATGCTCCTTTACGGATGGTGATTTTGGATGACGTTTCCACGATCGGATCCAATTTATTTTCGCGCCTCGACCAGCAACTTCGACAATTGTGTCATGTGCCGGATAAACCGTTTGGGAATGTGCATATGATTAAATTCGGAGATTTGCAGCAGCTCCAACCGATTCGCGACACGCCCATTTTTTATTCTGAAGGGTGGTGGACGCCTCAATCCACGCTCTACTATGAACTAGTCGAATGTATGCGATTCTCTCTGGATTACGAGGAGAGACTCGATCGTTTAACGAGAAATCACTTTTTAGAACCGGACGATGTGGCATTTTTCCAGTCCCGCGTTCGCAGTTTCGACGAAATTCCTCGCGAAGCTATTATTCTCTGTTTTTCGAGCAAGGATGCAGTGAAATATAATATGAAACGTCTCCAATCCCGAGGGACGTACTGTTCGTGTCTGCCTCGAGACGTGATTTATTCCGAGAGCGAAAAATTGCGGAAGAGGATGATGAAACGGAGTCAACATTTACATCGATCTCAGATGGCGAATCTCGAATCCGTCCTCCATTTACAAAGAGGAGCGCGATATCAATTGACTAAAACGCTCGACAGATCCAAAGGATGGATGAATGGAGCGATTGGAACACTACACCAAATAGACCAGGATGAAGACGGAGTTGTGACGCGAGTCTGGCTGCAATTTTCGAATAGTCTAGCTCCTATCGATCGCGTCTCTATTCGTATTGACACCTGTTCGACAAAAACACTCGCATTTTATCGCGAACAGTTTCCTTTGATGTTAGCCGAAGCGATTACGGCTCATAAAGCCCAAGGAGCCACCTTTCCGTCGATCGCAATTTACATGCACGGACCTTTTAATCGATTTCAGCAATATGTCGCTTTTTCTCGAGTGACTCAACCCCAGGGATTGTATATTCTGGACCAGTTTCGTCCCCGCATGAAATTGGCGAGCAAGCAAAAATACGAGGAGGAACTGGAGCGATTGCAAAACATGTCCCGGATTCCGTATGATATATCGGCTCGAGAAGAGAACCAAGATCCGTACGAGTTTCTCATGAACCTTCTTCAATGTGGGAATCGTCTTTCCTTCCATCTTTCCAATAGAAACATCTCCCAAGAAAAAGAAGTCGTCAAACTAGAAGAAAAACTTTCTTTCCATGGAAAACCTGTTATAAAATGTGAATCTTAAATCTTTTTTTAAAAATTCAATAAAAAGAAATATTCTCCATCAAAACCCCTCCATTCTTTCAAAGCTTCACAAAACGCTCAACAATGTCCACACAATGGGAAGAGAAAAATCGATCTCAACGGTCCACACAACATGTTGACTCCTCAAAATATGTCTCTCCCAAGTGACAGGATGCTTGTTCTTCAACGGCTGACACTCATCTAAAGCCAAACTGGGAATGCTTAAATAGATAAGCGAGAGTTTATTCTTAAAAAAAATGGCGCTGTCTTGTCAATGGAGAATCGAGTCGGCTGGGAAAAAATTTTAAGAGCCCCGAAAAAAAAAAAAAAAACTTTTGGTTAATTTTTATCATGTCTTATAGACATGATAAAAATTAACTCTACCCTCCTTTTGTCTGGGAATGTTGTCTCTCCGTTTCTAAAAATAGACCAGAACCCATTCTTGGAATTTTATTCTTTTTAGAAAGGATGAGTGATGGTCTATTTTTAGAAACGGTGAGACAACATTCCCAGACAAAAGGGGAAGGTAGTTAATTTTTATCATGTCTAAACACATGATAAAAATTAACAAAAAGTTTTTTTTCTTTTTTTTTTTTCCTTCAGAGTTAGAAAATTTTTTTTCCTGGCTCTCAAAAATATTTTCCCAGCCGACTCGATTCTCCAATTGACGACACAGCGTCATTTTTTTAAGAATGGATTCTCGTTTATCTATTTAAGCATTTCAAATGTCACTTCAGATTAATGTCAGCCGTTGAGGAAGAAAAACACAGATTCCCATTTTCTCATTTCCTTCAGAGAGAGAGAGGCCTAGATTTTCGAGACTCGATGACATTTCAAGCATTTTTTGTTTAAGCTATTCGACTTCATATTTGTCTGACGTTCAAGAGTATGATCTCTCGTGGATGGATCTCTTCCACCTCATTCTCTTTCCAGTCGATTTAGAAGGGGAAGGGGAGATTTTTTTTCCCTCATGGAGGATGTCTCCTGAATACCGTTCAAAGAGTCTATGGAGAAATTATATGATCAGAGTCACGGATTTCCAGGGCAATCTGCTTCTCAGCTAAAAAAAAGGATCTCTCTTTCCCAGTCTGTCTTCGATTGCCTCGTTAACTGTGAAACCCATCGCTTTTCCGATTTTATGGTTCTCCCAGTATAATCAGACAGTCGGGCACAAAAGTATTCGAACACCGGTACCTTATCAGAAAATGACAAGATGGCGTTTATTTTCTCTTTCTCTCTGTGTGTCGTGTTATTCCATCCTAGGTTTTCTTCTCCCCCCCATCTTGGAAAAAACTGGAAAAAATTGGTTACGATCTCTTTTTGAATGGGGAGATGCCATTTTGAGCAAAAGCTGACGACCCTATCTTGGAGAATGAACATGACCGCTCTACACACCCTTTTACTCTCTCTCTCTCTCTCTTTGAATTGGGAAGCCATTTTGGGGAAAAGCAGACGACCCTATCTTGGAGAATGGAAATGAACGCCTCTCCCTCTCTCTTTGAAATGGGAAGCCATTTTGGGACCCTCTATTCTTGGGGGGGGGAGAAAAACTGAAGTCTGCATTTCGCTGTCTCTGAATACGGAAAGCCCTTTTGGGAAAAGCGGACCCTCTTCTTTTGATCTTGGAGAACTGGAAATGAACGCTCTACACGATCTCTCTTTGAATTCAGAAGGTATTTTGGGACCTTCTAATGTTGGAAAACTGAAATGAACGCTCTACGCATTTTCTCTCTCTCTCTCTTTGACATGAGTAGCCATTTTGGAGGATTCTCCACCACCATCCTAACCTTGGAAAACTGAAATGAACGCTCTACACCTTCTCTCTCTCTGTGTCTCTCTCTCTTTCTCTGAAATGGGTAGTCATTTGAAAACTCCCTAACTTTGGAAAAAAACAGAAATGAACGCTCTACACCATCTCTCTTTGAAAATGGGGGGGGGTCATTTTGAGACCTCCCTCCCCTAAACTTGGAAAAAAAACTGAAATGAACGCTTTGGACATGGTAGCCCTTTGGGGACCCTCTCCTCATTTTTTTTTAAAATTGACATCATGACCCTCCTCTCATTTGTTATTAAAAAAAATTGTTTTTTTTTTGTTTTGGTTTTTATCCCATTTCCGATGTGATTTCAGAAATGCAATTCCATAACAGTTCAATTTCATTCGAGGTTAAATGATCTAAACAGTCTTTGACCCACCCATCCGTATGATTATTTTCTTCTCCTTCCTGTTGCACCAAATTTTGTAAGTCCATATAATCATTCCATACGGGAAGGGCTGTATCCTCACAAGGCTGTCTTGAAACACTTGGAGTCTCTTTGGGATGAGTGGAAGGATCTAGGATGTCTGGACCCGGCTGCGATTCTACCTCCATGATTTCTGGACCCGTTGGAACTTGTTTACCCGGCTGAAATTCTACCTCTACGATTTCTGGACCCGTTGGAACTTGTGAACCCGGCTGTGATTCTACCTCCATGATTTCTGGACCTGTTGGAACTTGTGGACCCGGCTGACATTCTACCTCTACGATGTCGGGACTTCTTGAAGCTTGTGGACCCGTCTGACATTCTACCTCTACGATGTCGGGACAGGTTAGAGGAGAAGAAGAAGAAGAAGAGGATACTGGAAGAGGTTCTGTCTGTGAGGAGTCCGAAAGAGGTTGCCTGTTTAAACAAGTCGGGGAAGAAGAAGAAGAAGCTTCTGGATTCTGAAGCGGATCTTGCACGCCAGGTAGGTTCCGGTAAGTCGACCGTTTTTTAAGAGGTAATTTTTTTTTCTTCCTCCTCATCTTCAATTGTGATGACTTCAATTTCATTCCGTTGCCGGGTCGATTTTGTTTCGGGAAATAACGGTTTGGTCCAGCTCCTCTTATCATCTAAGGAAGGGATGGGTAAAGGTGGCGGAGGGTTTTCTTCTTCTTTTTCTTGAAACATCATCGGCGATTGGAAAGAAATCTCCTCTTTCAATTGTTTCCAAAGCGAGTACGAGCACCGATCGACGAGAAAGAGAATCTTCTGGGTTGTGACGATGAGATATTGCGTTTTCGGGGGAACGACATAGTTTTGAAAAGGTCTTAGAATATATTTCTTATATTTCATCCTGTCGCTGACTTTAAAACTTCTTTCCTTCAGATTGGGGGACGATGATTCGTAATAGGCGAGAGGAGCGGCTGTGGTTTGAACAATATGAACTTCGTCCTCAGCCGTCGTTCTCACTCCAAACGTAAAATATCGTTTCGTGAGAAAAATATTCTTCCACCGAAAACTCGTGCGCGGATCTGTATATCGCCGGTCTGTTTGAATGGGCCGTCTCAAAGCTCGATCCATCCGATTCCAAGAGAAGGGAGATTCCTCTTTCGTTTGTTGCGATTCGAATAAATTTCTGTATATATTCTGAACGAGCAGGTTGGAGGATTCGACATCTTGGTTGAAAGAAACGATCGCTTGATGAGGTGGTAAATGCGGAATAAATGTCGCACAATGACACGCCAAAAAAATTTTCAAGTTGGAGATTTGCTTTAGCGTCTTCAAATCCTCCCCGTTCGAAATCCGTTGAGTTGGAAAAACGTCTAATAGCGACATGGCTCCCAATGGAAAAGAAATAATCTCGCCCAGTACTCTCGTCTTTTTATATATCTACATAGACACACACAGACACACATAGAGGCTCTATGACGTCCGTTTTATTTGTTTTTTTTTTGTTTCTCTCTCTCTTCTTTCCAAGAAATCTTATCTCCATGACCTCTTTTTCTTTTCTTAAAAAGATGAATGTGTGTGGGAATGAGGAAGTGAAAGTAATAATTTAATAAACAAAAAATTATCCAACCATGATTTTCTTTTTTTTTTCTTTTTTTTTTTTTTTTTAAATTCAACCTTTTCAATCCAAGGACGTCCAGAGATAGAGGAAGCAGGGAGAGAGGAGGAGGAGGGAAGGGAAGGTCATACTCTCTTTCTCTCTATAAATAAAAGGGGAGAGCCCCAAAGTCGTATTTTTGTCCAAGTGGATCATGAGGAGGCATCCCCAGCTCACTACGTGTATTCCTTTCAAATATAAATATGTTGATCTTTCCTTTTATATCATCCAAGGAGTCGTTTACCTGAAAGCCTCCGATTTTTCAAAATGTGCGGGTTATTATACCGTGGGGAGTTATCAAAAGATGCGGGACGAATTTTTGTCCGACGAAAACGTGTTGATGGCTCGTGACATTCCACCTTTGGATGCACAAATTTTGTTAATGAAACGAGCCAAATATTTTTACACGTCCCACTTTCTAACCGTCTCACAAATGAATACGATTATGGATCGTCTTGAGAAGACAAAAGGGATTCTCGTTCATTTTAGTGAATGGTTGCACAAATGTTTGCACGAACCTCTCTCGATCGAGAAGACTGGGAAGAATACCTATTATATTCTTCTCGAGGACTCTCCTCGTTCGTCTCATCTTAGAGAAGCTACGACTTTTCAAAAAATCCTCGAGCAAGAAAAAATAGAATGGTGGAACAACTACCCCATCCCTCTCCCCGAGCATCAAGAGGAGCCTGTTCAGAAGAAAAAGAAAAAACCTTTCCAAAAGCCTATCCTCATCCTCCTCGATAATGATGGGGATGAGGAGAAACCTGTTCAGATTCCTCTCCGTTTGTCAAAACCCGTCGAGGATGAAAAACCTCTCCCTTCCTCAAAACCACTTGAGGAAGAGAGACCCCTCGAGAAGGAGAGATCTCTCCCATTGTCAAACCTCCTCGAAGATGAAAAACCTCTCCCTTTCTCAAGACCCCTCGAGAAGGAGGGACCTCTTCCTTTATCAAACCCCCTCGAAGATGAAAAACCTCTCCATTTATCAAGACCCCTCGAAAATGAGGGACCTCTCGATTTGTCAAAACCCCTCGAGGATAAGGGAAGCAAAACTTCTCTCTCTTTCGAAAATGAGGGACCTCTCGATTTGTCAAAACCCCTCGAGAATAAGGGAACCAAAACTTCTCTCTCTTTCGAAGAGGAGGGACCTCTCAATTTGTCAAGACCCCTCAAGAATAAGGGAACCGAAAATCCTCTCCCTTTCTCAAGACTTCTCGAGGAGGAGGAGGAGGAGAGACCGCTCCATGTCTCAAGACAGGACCCCCCTCTATCTCTTGAGGATCCGAGGGAAACGATTCCTATTGAAAAACCATCTATCGACGATCCCCAGAAAAGGTCTTCGGAGGAGATTAGACTTCCATGTAGAAAACGAATCTGCCACAATCATCATCATCATAATAATAATAATAATATACCCCCTTCTCAACAACAGAATCCTACAACATTTGCAGATAAATGCATTCAAACCAATCCCTTTATAGTAACCCTTTTGATTGGAGAACCCGTGCATTAGCCTCGAAAAATAATTTGAGATTTTAGACTGTTTCTATGACCAGAATGTTAAGCCAATAGATAGGTCTAGCTCAGAATTTTTCTTTTTAAAAGAAAATAAATAAATAATCCAAAGACTATTCGTAAATATAAATGGTAAAGTCTTGAGTCGGCTGGAAAAAAATTTTCAGACCTGAGAAAAATTTTACAAGTAAAAAAAAAAAAAAAAAAAAAAAAAAAAACTTTTTGTTAATTTTTATCATGTCTTAGACTTGATAAAAATTAACGACCCTCTTCCCTTTTCGTCTGGGAATGTTGTCTCACTCTTTTGAAAAACAAATCGTGATTAATTCATGGAATGATTGCCATTAGAGAAAAGATGAGTCATGGTCTATTTTTAGAAAGGGTGAGACATCCTTCCCAGACAAAAAGGGAGGGTCATTAATTTTTATCATGTCTAAGACATGATAAAAATTAACCAAAAGTTTTTTTTTTTTTCATTAGAGAATTTTTATCTCAGCTCTGAGAAATTTTTTTTCTCCCAGCCGATTCGATACTTTACCATTTTATTAAGAATGATTTCTCCCTGATCTATTATTTCAAAATTCCAACTTTCGCTTCAGAACCATCTGTGCTGTTGAAGAAGTAACATGATATATGTATTTTTTTTAATGAGTTCTGTCAAGATTGAATTGTGCAGGATCGACCTTGCGAATTTTTTCTCTGTGTCTTTAAATAATAATGATACCGAACCGCTTTTTTTAGAGCGCAATGGAAAAAACCTTTTGTATGGTTAGGACAATTCATGTGTTCGATCCCATTGTATTTGAGAATCTCTTGCGTCGATCCCGAAATGCAATAAATGGATCTTTGCAACCATTTCTCTAAAAACTGCCGTTTCATTTCTCCTCGCACCCAAATCATGGAAAAAGGTTGCGTCAACATCGTTAACACCCATGGAAAATAACTGTACGGAATTTCTCCTTCGTACCACGACAAGCCGTGATAATAATCACTCGCCCACACAGCGGTTCGTTTTTCTTTCTCGGTGAGCATTTGCCATGGAAACGGGGGTTTAAAAACAAATACCCCTCGAGAAGTACCGTCCAATGTGACGTAAGCCAATTCTTTCACAATTAAGGCTCCTTGAGAATCGTAGAAACCTTCAAAGTCGAGCACGAGTTCCATGTTTTTTATTTCTTTTTCTTTCCAAGGTGACCTTTATTATTATTATGATGGATGTGTATTGAGATACGCACGATATTATTCAAAAAACAAATATATATATACGAATGTGACCTTTCCCAGAATTCATACGACCTGTCACGTGCAACCTTCTCTCTCTATATATATAAAAGAGGAGACGGCGAGAGAACGCTATCCATTTTTTCCTTCAGGACACACAGCGAGAGAGAGAGAGAATTTTGTTTTCTTTTTTTCCTCAATTGAAGAAGATGGACATTTTGAGTACCAAACCTCTCAAAGATTCCTACATTGTTCTGGACATGGAATACTTTCACTGTTATGATCCAAAGACGGGAGATATATGTTTCATCTTGAAAGAACTGGGCTACATCACTTGCGATTTAACCTTATGCGGATCCATGATTTTTCTCCTTCCTGTCCATTACGATGACTTATCGTCCCGCAATCAAGCTGTGGTCAACCAGACTACAAATAACCGACACGGCCTGCAATGGACCGAGGGTCGTCTTTCCTACGAGCATCTTCCTACAATCCTGAAAATACTGACCGCAAATGTGGAGGACATTTCACATTACGTCAATGGATACGATAAAGCCGAATTTTTCAGCAAGCTCTGCCAGCGATCCGTTTATGAGTTTTACATCCCAGGGAAAACCGAGTGGCGGAACAAGTCGAAATGCACGCGACACCAATATTTCCAAAAGATGATTCATTGTGCCGAGAATAAGGTGAGAAATTTTCGATACCATTTGATGGAGGGTAGTTACGTTTTCCGGAAATTACATTGTTACCCCTTCGAGAGCAAAGCTGTCGAAGATGAAGAGGAGGCGGAAGAATCTCCCCAGGAGAACTCGTGCGACGATGAGGAGGAGGAGGATGAACTTTCCAATAATAATAATAATAAATGTCTAAGTTGGGATGCTTTAGAGACCCAAGAATGTTGGTCTCAACCCTTATCTCACCTAGACCTGAAAGAGGATCCTCAAGTGTACTCTTTGTGGTCCTCTTCTAAAATTTGGTCTTGGAGAGAACCCTTGAATGTTCATGAATGAAATGGTATGTAAATCCCTAGAGAAAAAAAATAGAAAAAAAAAGTTCCTTTTTTTTGTAATATGTTGATTTTTTTCCAATCCCAATTCTTTTCCATAACTCCACCCCAATCGACGAGAAGAAGAAGAATTTTCCAAGTTACACAAGACGTAGAAATATTTCACAAGGATTTATAAATTACACGCTCCCACATGATATATGTATAGAGAGAAAAAAACCCTCTATTCTCTAGCCAATACGTCAAGACTTCCCTAAACTAAGAGAGATCATGAGTACCGAGGAAACCTTAGCAGAGCAAGTGGAAAGACTTTCAAAGAGATTAGAAGAGTTAAGACGGGATAGATTTACAGTTCCGCCGACTAAAGAGGAAACTATCATCGATTTCAACAAACCGCTGTACTTTCATCCCCTACCCCAAAGAATGAGACGAATGGACTCGCCGTTGAACAGTTCCAATGAGAAACAAAATGTCACTTATTTGAATAGCCAATTTCAACACATGAATATTTCATAAGTATTTTTTTTTTGTTTTTTTTTCCCTAAAGCGTAGGGAGATCGGATCAGTAGTTTTTCCCTTTCCATCGTCGAACAAGATTGGGAGGAAAAATCTTTCTCAGCTCTCTCAGAAAAATTTTTAGCCTTTAAAGAAAAAAAAAACTTTTTGTTAATTTTTATCATGTCTTAGACATGATAAAAATTAACTCTACCCCCCTTTTGTCTGGGAATGTTGTCTCACACTTTCTAAAAATAGACCATCACTCCTCCTTTCCTAAAGAATAGAATTCCAAGAATGGGATCTGGTCTATTTTTAGAAACGGTGAGACCCTATTCCCAGACAAAAGGGGGGTAGAGTTAATTTTTATCATGTCTAATGTTCAGGGTCCATCCATCTTCTTATGTGAAACGGTGACCCTGACGAGATAGAGATAAACAAGTCCTGTGAGTTGTTTTGTAATCTTGACGCGATCCAAGAAAGACTTTTTATTATTTTTTTCAAATAGGCGGGGGGTGGGGAGAGAAAATGTTCTCACGACCCTCAGATATCTTTTCATAAATATATTTTTATCAAAGTGTTTCTTTCATTCCGATCCTTTTAAGAGGTTGGAATGACCCTGACATTTAGATGGGGTCGCGATCCCGACAGATGTCGCGCGAGTATAAAAGTGTGTGTCCTCCGCGAGATTTCTTCAGAGAACAGAAGAAGACGTGAACTGAGCTGGTAAGTCCCTTTGGTCCTATGAATATGGTTATCTATAAAATCGATTTGATTCTTAGTTTTTTTTAATAATCATAATAATCATAACTTCATTTAAAAAGACCTTTGAAACTTTGAAACTTCTTAACCCTTTGAAAAGAAAAATGTCTCTTTCAAGACGACGACTCTAAAACGTTTTATTGTTTTTTCCCCCTTTTCTAGATCTTCCCTGTTATACATATATACCTTTTCGATTCTTTTTTCCCTCCTGTTTGTGGAAGACATCACCGTATTCATCGCCATGGCGTGTTCAGAAAACTTTATCGTGCTTGATCTAGAGGGTTTCCAGTCCTACAACCACAAGAAGGGTGAATTTACCTACGTTTTAAAAGAATTGGGCTATGCGACAAAAGATTTTTTGACCGTGGGATCGTTGACGTTTACTCCTCCTACCCCTTCCACCAACTGAGTGAAAAAAACCAAAAGACAAATGCCTGCCTGACAAGAAACCGGCACGGACTTCGTTGGAACGAGGGTCATATTCCCTAAAACCATTTAGGACGCATTCTCCAATCGCTCACTCACAGCTTCTCCACGATTTATGTGGTGGGATGCCAGAAAGCTAAATTCTTTGCTAAAGCCTTGGATTATCAAAAACCCGTGACGGAAATTTATGTGCCAGATGGAATCATTTGGAAGTATCGGGAAAAATGTGCCCGACATCATCAAAGGATGAAATATTTCCATTGTGCCGAAAACAAAGTGCGCAACTATCGATGGCATATAATGGAAGGAGATTTTCATATCAATCACGTCTATCCAGACGGAACGGAGAAAGAGGAGAGGATTCAGGAGGAAGCAGACAATCCTCTGCAAGCTTTTGATAAGGCCTACGATCAGTTAGAGAAGGATCCGTCCCCAAAAGCGTACGATAACCTCATCCAGAAATGGGATAATCTGTACTGTTTCCAAGTGATGGAACATCCGGATGAGCATACGTCTTTAAACTTGATGGGCTCTTCTACTTCTTCTTCTTTGTCGTCAACTTCCTCCAATAACTCGAGGAAGACGGAGGGTTGGGGAGACATACCTGAAAATATTCCCCATTACGATCCAGCAGCCTGTTGGGACGAACCTTCCAAAGAATCTCATGAGACCCCCAAAATATCTTCAGAGGATCCAAAGACAAAATCCACTGAGTGTTGGGACAATGAACGGACGACTCATGCTCTAAAATCCACTAAGACTATGTCCACTGAGTGTTGGGACAATGAACAGACGACTCATGCTCCAAAATCTACTGAGACTATGTCCACTGAATGTTGGGACAATGAACGGACGACCCATGCTCCAAAATCGACTGAGACTATACCCACTGAGTGTTGGGACGATGAAACCGAAAACACGACAGAGAATTGGGATGACCGTTCTCAAAAGTATTTGAATTGATATATACATAAACTCAGGAGAAAAAAAATAAAGAAAAGATTTTTTAGAAATAAGTAGAGAAAGGTTCTCCGCTTTCCCTATATTTATGGAAATGGACTGAGAAGAGAGAGAGAGAGACGAATCAGGAGAACAAAAAAAATGGGTCTTGGAAGGAATGAGTGCAAATGCATTCGATTCCTTCCAAGACCCATTTTTTTTGGGTCCCTCTCTCATCCAATCTTGGAAAAGAACTTTGTCCTATTTTTCTAGGTCCATTCAAAAAGAAATGAATCTATCCATAAATTTTCTTAACAGAAAAAAAACAAAAAAGATCCTTTACCTCTTGACGGTCCAAAGTCGAGAATCTTGAAAAAGTTATCCACTCTCTCCATCCAGTCAAGCTTCTCTGTAGAAAATCTAGTAGGTGCATCTGCATTCTTGAACACCTGGCAGTTATTATTGGACGCGAAACGTCGAATGCTGAAATAGTTAACAGTGAGCCCATTCTTAAAGAAACGGGGATGTTTTATTCATCCAGTCGAGTGCGGAAAAATTTCTGAGAGCCGGAGAAAAATTTCTCTGGCTGGAAAAAAAAAAAAAAAAAAAAAAAAAAAAAATTATCCCCCCTTTTTGTCTGAAAATTGATGTCTTCAATTTTTCGAAAATTGAAGACATCAATTTTCAAATTTTCAGACTAAAAAGGGGGGTAATTTATTTTTCAGAAACTTTTCCCAGCCGACTCGATGTGAATAAAACTTTACTGTTTGTTAAGAATGTTATTTAATGGATCGATTTCAACCTATCGAGTTTCGCTTGAGTTCCGGCCGTGCTGTGGGCCCACCTGGATACAAGTTTTCCCCTTTTGGAATAGAATTTCCGTCAAGGTAGGCTACTTTTCCTCTTTTTGCATTTTTCATGTCATTTCATTTGTATTACAATATACTGAAAACGGGCGTTCGAAGTGATTTCTAGGCTATTTCTATACAAATGGAGCTCGATCCAAGAAAGAAATGATGTCTTTTTTTTTATTTCGTGAACTGCCAATTTGTATTGGAATGTACTGAAAACGGGTGTTTGAGTCGGTTTTCAGTATATTTCAATACAAATAGAGCTCGGTCCAAGAAAGAAATGATGTCTTTTTTTTTTATTTTGTGAACTGCCAATTTGTATTGGAATATACTGAAAACGGGTGTTTGAGTCGGTTTTCAGTATATTTCAATACAAATAGAGCTCGATCCAAGAAAAAAGTGATGTCTTTTTTTTATTTTGTGGACTGCCAATTTTGTATTGGAATATACTGAAAACGGGCTTAACGTCGGTTTTCAGTATATTTCAATACAAATGGAGCTCGATCCAAGAATGAAATGATGTCTTTTTTTTATTTTGTGGACAACCAATTTTGTATTGGAATATACTGAAAACGGGCATTCATGTCGGTTTTCAGTATATTTCAATACAAATGGAGCTCGATCCAAGAAAAAAATGATGTCTTTTTTTTATGTTGTGGACAGCCAATTTTGTATTGGAATATACTGAAAACGGGCGTTCACGTCGGTTTTCAGTATATTACAATACAAGTGGAGCTGGATCCAAGAAAAAAATGATGTCTTTTTTTTATTTTGTGGACAGCCAATTTTGTATTGGAATATACTGAAAACGGGCGTTCACGTCGGTTTTCAGTATATTTCAATACAAGTGGAGCTCCATCCAAGAAAAAAATGATGTCTTTTGTTTATGTTGTGGACAGCCAATTTTGTATTGGAATATACTGAAAACGGGTGTTCACGTTGGTTTTCAGTATATTACAATACAAATGGAGCTCGATCCAAGAAAAAAATGATGTCTTTTTTTTATTTTGTGGACTGCCAATTTTGTATTGGAATATACTGAAAACGGGCATTCACGTCGGTTTTCAGTATATTACAATACAAATGGAGCTCGATCCAAGAAAAAAATGATGTCTTTTTTTTATTTTGTGGACAGCCAATTTTGTATTGGAATATACTGAAAACGGGCGTTCACGTCGGTTTTCAGTATATTACAATACAAGTGGAGCTCGATCCAAGAAAAAAATGATGTCTTTTTCTTATTTTGTGGACTGCCAATTTTGTATTGGAATATACTGAAAACGGGCGTTCACGTCGGTTTTCAGTATATTTTATCAGGTTCAATGTTTCTTCTAACCTTCTTCGGAAACATACAATGACCTGACTAGAACAGAGAGCTTACTAAAGCTATGTTCACTAATTGTAGTAAGTAGACAGGATACAGACGAAGGGTATACAAAACCCTTTATTTTTTTCTTTATATACAATGACTTCCGTACTTCGGAATACAATGACCCTCCACTCGGGGTCTAACTTAAAAGATATCAAAATAAAACTAAACTCTAATTTAACTTTAGAATAAGATTGGCCTTATAATAACAGAAAGCGTATGTAGCACAGAGACTGTGAACACTACAATACGTTTAATTTATCAAGAGGATTAAAACCTCTGGCCTGGAAGGCAAAGTAGCAACTGCGTAACTTCTAAGGTAAGCGGCCTGCTTCGAACTCACGGCTTCCTCTCTTCTGCTTGGCAAAAAGGCCACACTTAAATACTTGGCGTTCGCCAGACAACTTTGCATAAACTCCTTCACGCTTATAATTCTGGCCGGAAGTAGAAAATAAGAAGTGATAGTAAAGATTTAAAATAAAATAAACGTTAGTAAAACTTAAGATCCTTACAATTTCAATACAAATGGAGCTCCATCCAAGAAAAAAATGATGTCTTTTTTTTATGTTGTGGACTGCCCTATTTTGTATTAGAATATACTGAAAACGGGCGTTCACGTTGGTTTTCAGTATATTCTAATACAAGTGGAGCTCCATCCAAGAAAAAAATGATGTCTTTTTTATGTTGTGGACAATCAATTTTGTATTGGAATATACTGAAAACGGGCGTTCGAGTCCTTTTTCCGACTATTTCTACACACATTCCACTATATTAAAATGACGTCATGGTTGAGTCCAAACAGAGTCGTCCCCGGACAGAGTCGTCTCCGGACAAAGTCGTCCCCGGACAATTTTATGCCGAATTTGTATAGAGATATACTTAAAATGGGCTTGGAGGGGAGGGCGCCTTCTAGTATATTCCTATATACATTCGGTTGCATTCAGAAACAAAAAGAATGTCTTTTTGATGGACAAGAAACTTTTTGTTAATTTTTATCATGTCTTCTAGACATGATAAAAATTAACTCATCCCCCTTTTGTCTGGGTATGTTTTCTCACCGTTTCTAAAAATAGACCAGAACCCAGTCTTTTCTTGGAATTCTATTCTTTAAAAGGATGAGTCATGGTCTATTTTTAGAAAGTGGGAGACAACATTCCCGGACAAAAGGGGGGTGAGTTAATTTTTATCATGTCTAGAAGACATGATAAAAATTAACAAATTTTTTTTTTTTTTTTTTTTTTTTTTTACATCTCAGAATTTTTTTCTGAGCTCTGAAAAATTTTTCCTAGCCGATCCCATTTCATTTTTCGACTTTCACTTTCAACTCTTCACTTTTCCTATCCACTGTCGTTGGAATTGTGTTCACTGGAGGCTATTTCTTTTTTTGCAATCTCGCTTTTAGTTTTCTCTGAGATTCTTTAGAAATGGCTATACAAATTTCACCATCTATATAGAGATGATTTCCAAACAAAGTCGTCCCCGGACCATCTTGATGACCGAATATGTATAGAAATAGTCTGAAAATGGGCTTGAGGGCCGGTTTCTGGACGATTCATCTACAAATTCGGCCGCATCCAGAAAAACAAAAATACATCGTTTCTTTTTGGGTGGACAGGAGATGATAAATTTCTTTTCTCTCTCTCTTTCTCCCAAGATTGGAGGAGAGAGTGGCCCAAAAAAATGGGTCTTGGAAGGAATCGAATGCATTTTGAAATGCACTCATTCCTTCCAAGACCCATTTTTTTGGTCTCCTGATTCAACTCTCCAGTCTATGGAATAGGGAAAGCGGAGAACGTTTCCCCTTCCTTAAGCGACTGGAGACCATATCGCATCATCATCATCATCATCACCACCATCATCCTCTTTCTGATACTTTTCAACGAAGGCTTGATGTCTCTGGATGATTTTGGGGAGATGATGGATCCCGAATTGAGTGATGAAAAAGAGAGGACTCTTTTTCCTTTCTTGTTCGTCTTGCACAGTCTCTCGGAGGGTGATATACGTTTCCCCGTCCTCCTCAATTTTCGTCAGAGGTCTCATGAATATTTTACACATCCAAGGGAAGAGCGACTTGTTATGCAGGGATTTCGAAGCGACGAAAGCCGCTTCATTCGAAGTCAGGACAATCTGGTTCGGTTGAACCCATTCTTTGGAGTAGTTGTCCAAATCGCCTAGTCGAAGAAAATTGTGTCGATTAGGAAAAAAGACTTGGAGAACACTCGTCGTATGCGAGACGTTCGTGGGCAAGAGAGTCAAGATATCTTTGGCATTCCAGTACAGGAATCCTAGATCCACATACGCGTGCACGTAATATTCATCGTTATATTCCAGTTTGAGCAGCATGGCTTTTGTATTTTTTTCCGTTCTCAAGGCGAAACACTCGTCTGATATGAACAAGAGCTCGCTGGCGTGCCGTTTATATAGACTCCTCAGAGAGAGAGAGAGAGAGAGAGAGAGAGGGAGAGGGGAGGAGGAACAAGGTTGATGAATTCTAAAATAAAAAAAAATGATAACGAAATGAGATCGGCTGGCAAAATATTTTCAGAGCTCAGAAAAAAATTCTGAGATGTAAAAAAAAAAAAAAAAAAAAAAAAACTTTTTGTTAATTTTTATCATGTCTTCTAGACATGATAAAAATTAACTCACCCCCCTTTTGTCTAGGTATGTTGTCTCACCGTTTCTAAAAATAGACCAGAACCCAGTCTTTTCTTGGATTCTATTCTTTAAAAGGATGAGTCATGGTCTATTTTTAGAAAGTGGGAGACAACATTCCCAGACAAAAAGGGGGTGAGTTAATTTTTATCATGTCTAGAAGACATGATAAAAATTAACAAAAAGTTTTTTTTTTTTTTTTTACATTTCAGAATTTTTTTCTGAGCTCTGAGAAATTTTTCCTAGCCGATCTCATTTCGTTTTTCGACTTTCACTTTCAACTCTTAACTTTTCTATAAAAGCATTCCACGTTTCTGTTCAGAACAGTGTCTCTCTCTATCCAAATCTGAAACCCTAGTCACGAGAGAATATGAGACTAGAAAAATAGTTTAGCTTATTGATCTAAAAAAATGTCCCATGCTAGAACTCAGAATTATAATCAGAGCGGGGCTTTCCAGTATCCACTTCCAAGATTTTAGATTTGTCATGGGTGACATGTTCCCAAATTCATAAATTCTTCAATTATAGTCCCCTTCTTTGACAAATGGCTAAGAAATTCTTAAAGAATATCATGATAAAGATTTAGCTATCTATATATAACATTATGTTTTCTTTTCAAAAAAAAAAATCCAGTCTTGATCGAAATGGACTTTACGCACAATTTATTGTATCCCCACCTTTCCAAGATTGGTTTGAAGAAGTGATAAAAAAAATGGGTCTGGAAGGAAAAGGGTGCATTTCGAGAAAACAAAAGAGGACCCTCTTTTTCTCGCAATGCACCCGTTTCCTTCCAGACCCATTTCTTTTGCCTCCTCAGAACTCTCTTTCTTTTCTCCTCCCTCTCTCTCTTAAGAGGGATTGAAAGAAAGAGGCTAGATGGAAAAGTTTCTTTTTTTTTTTCTTTCGAGAAGATAAAAATATTTGGAGGAGGAGCAAATTTTTTTTTTGGGTGATGGTGGTGGTTGTTTTTTTTTAGAAGGTGATGACTTTAGTGACATTTAAAGAGACCACCAGAGGATCCGTTTGAGTCTCGACGACCTTTTCTTGACGGGGGTCTGTCTGGCAATAAGCGCTGGCATATTGTTTAGATTAAGTAGAAGAGTCCGTCATGCCTGGATGAGGCGGTATGTAGCGCACTCCCAGATTAAAGAGGGTGATGAAGGGAAATTTCTCCCCCGGATAGAGCAGTCGGTAAACGGGTTGATTGGGTACAACTCGAACCAGCGGCTGAGTTAAAATGCTATACACCCAGGCCAGAAGCTGATTATTTTTAGGATTATTTTCGGCCAGATGTAACATTTCTTCGCTGGAGAGGACATATCCCTCTTGAGAACTGCCGAGACTCTCAAGATCTTTTATTTTCCTGAAGACGAGGTGTTCGTCGAAAAACACGGAGAGAATGTCCCAGGTTCTTTTACTGGAAGTATGAATCAGAGGCAAAATGTCCGTAGCGTTCCAAAACAATCTTCCGTCATCCACATAACAGCGAATGCTCACAAACTCATTATATAAGACGCGGATCATCGTCTTGAGTAGAAATATGGATACGCACAGCAGTCTCTCTCTCTCTGGGAAATAGAGTCTGTCTTCCACTCGCCTCTCTATATATACGAGAAGACCACGTGATGGGCGATGTGACGGTTGACTTCTAGAAAAAAAAATCAACTTTGTCTATCTCTCTCTCTCTCTCTCTATGACCTTCTATTTTTTTCCCAAAGGACACCCCGTTACCTTCTCAAAGGTCATGGGATTGAGAGGAACGAAAGAAAAAAAACAACCATCCTTTGTATACTACCTATGACCTTCTCCTAGAGACCCCTGTCATTTTCTTCTCGAGAGCTACGTGATGAAAGCTTTTTTTTTATTCTAGAGTTTATCAACTTTGTAGACACATGACCCCGTCACCTTCTCAAAGGCCATGTCGTATGGAATGGGACACTTCTGGTTTTTTCTTTTGAGAAAATAAAAAATAAAACAACTTTATAATCATCTCTCTATGACCTTCACAAACACTCATGTTTTATCATTTTTTTTATTTTAGAATTCATCAACCTTGTTCCTCGTCCTCCCCTCTCCCTCTCTCTCTCTCTCTCTGAGGAGTCTATATAAACGGATCGCCAGCGAGCTCTTGTTCATATCAGACGAGTGTTTCGCCTTGAGAACGGAAAAAAAATACAAAAGCCATGCTGCTCAAACTGGAATATAACGATGACTATTACGTGCACGCGTATGTGGATCTAGGATTCCTGTACTGGAATGCCAAAGATATCTTGACTCTCTTGCCTACGAACGTCTCGCATACGACGAGTGTTCTCCAAGGCTTTTTTCCTAATCGACACCATTTTCTTCGACTAGGCGATTTGGACAACTACTCCAAAGAATGGGGTCAACCGAACCAGATTGTCCTCACTTCGAATGAAGCTTTCGTCGCTTCGAAATCCCTGCATAACAAGTCGCTCTTCCCTTGGATGTGTAAAATATTCATGAGACCTCTGACGAAAATTGAGGAGGACGGGGAAACGTATATCACCCTCCGAGAGACTGTGCAAGACGAACAAGAAAGGAAAAAGAGTCCTCTCTTTTTCATCACTCAATTCGGGATCCATCATCTCCCCAAAATCATCCAGAGACATCAAGCCTTCGTTGAAAAGTATCAGAAAGAGGATGATGGTGGTGATGATGATGATGATGATGCGATATGGTCTCCAGTCGCTTAAGGAAGGGGAAACGTTCTCCGCTTTCCCTATTCCATAGACTGGAGAGTTGAATCAGGAGACCAAAAAAATGGGTCTTGGAAGGAATGAGTGCATTTCAAAATGCATTCGATTCCTTCCAAGACCCATTTTTTTGGGCCACTCTCTCCTCCAATCTTGGGAGAGAGAGAGAGAGAAAAGAAATTTATCATCTCCTGTCCACCCAAAAAGAAACGATGTATTTTTGTTTTTCTGGATGCGGCCGAATTTGTAGATGAATCGTCCAGAAACCGGCCCTCAAGCCCATTTTCAGACTATTTCTATACATATTCGGTCATCAAGATGGTCCGGGGACGACTTTGTTTGGAAATCATCTCTATATAGATGGTGAAATTTGTATAGCCATTTCTAAAGAATCTCAGAGAAAACTAAAAGCGAGATTGCAAAAAAAGAAATAGCCTCCAGTGAACACAATTCCAACGACAGTGGATAGGAAAAGTGAAGAGTTGAAAGTGAAAGTCGAAAAATGAAATGGGATCGGCTAGGAAAAATTTTTCAGAGCTCAGAAAAAAATTCTGAGATGTAAAAAAAAAAAAAAAAAAAAAAAAAAAAAAAAAATTTGTTAATTTTTATCATGTCTTCTAGACATGATAAAAATTAACTCACCCCCCTTTTGTCTGGGAATGTTGTCTCCCACTTTCTAAAAATAGACCATGACTCATCCTTTTAAAGAATAGAATTCCAAGAAAAGACTGGGTTCTGGTCTATTTTTAGAAACGGTGAGAAAACATACCCAGACAAAAGGGGGATGAGTTAATTTTTATCATGTCTAGAAGACATGATAAAAATTAACAAAAAGTTTTTTGTCCATCAAAAAGACATTCTTTTTGTTTCTGAATGCAACCGAATGTATATAGGAATATACTAGAAAGCGCCCTCCCCTCCAAGCCCATTTTAAGTACATCTCTATACAAATTCGGTATAAAATTGTCCGGGGACGACTTTGTCCGGAGACGACTCTGTTTGGACTCAAGCATGACGTCATTTTAATATAGTGGAATGTGTGTAGAAATAGTCGGAAAAAGGACTCGAACGCCCGTTTTCAGTATATTCCAATACAAAATTGATTGTCCACAACATAAAAAAGACATCATTTTTTTCTTGGATAGAGCTCCATTTGTATTTGAATATACTGAAAACCGACTCGAACGCCCGTTTTCAGTACATTCCAATACAAAATAGGGCAGTCCACAACATAAAAAAAAGACATCATTTTTTTTTCTTGGATGGAGCTCCACTTGTATTAGAATATACTGAAAACCAACGTGAACGCCCGTTTTCAGTATATTCTAATACAAAATAGGGCAGTCCACAACATAAAAAAAAGACATCATTTTTTTCTTGGATGGAGCTCCATTTGTATTGAAATATACTGAAAACCGACGTGAACGCCCGTTTTCAGTATATTCCAATACAAAATTGGCAGTCCACAAAATAAAAAAAAGACATCATTTTTTCCTTGAATCGAGCTCCACTTGTATTGTAATATACTGAAAACCGACGTGAACGCCCGTTTTCAGTATATTCCAATACAAAATTGGCTGTCCACAAAATAAAAAAAAGACATCATTTTTTTCTTGGATCGAGCTTTATTTGTATTGGAATATACTGAAAACCGACTCGAGCGCCCGTTTTCAGTATATTCCAATACAAAATAGGGCAGTCCACAACATAAAAAAAGACATCATTTTTTCTTGGATGGAGCTAAATTTGTATTTGAATATACTGAAAACCGACTCGAACGCCCGTTTTCAGTATATTCCAATACAAAGTAGGGCTGTCCACAACATAAAAAAAAGACATCATTTTTTTCTTGGATGGAGCTCCACTTGTATTGTAATATACTGAAAACCGACGTGAATGCCCGTTTTCAGTATATTCCAATACAAAATTGGCTGTCCACAAAATAAAAAAAAGACATCATTTTTTTTCTTGGATCGAGCTCCATTTGTATTGTAATATACTGAAAACCGACGTGAATGCCCGTTTTCAGTATATTCCAATACAAAATTGGCAGTCCACAAAATAAAAAAAAGACATCATTTTTTTCTTGGATCGAGCTCCATTTGTATTGTAATATACTGAAAACCGACGTGAATGCCCGTTTTCAGTATATTCCAATACAAAATTGGCTGTCCACAAAATAAAAAAAAGACATCATTTTTTTCTTGGATCGAGCTCCATTTGTATTGTAATATACTGAAAACCGACGTGAATGCCCGTTTTCAGTATATTCCAATACAAAATTGGCAGTCCACAAAATAAAAAAAAGACATAATTTTTTTCTTGGATCGAGCTCCATTTGTATTGTAATATACTGAAAACCAACGTGAACACCCGTTTTCAGTATATTCCAATACAAAACTGGCTGTCCACAACATAAAAAAAAGACATCATTTTTTTCTTGGATCCAGCTCCACTTGTATTGTAATATACTGAAAACCGACGTGAACGCCCGTTTTCAGTATATTCCAACACAAAATTGGCTGTCCACAACATAAAAAAGACATCATTTTTTTCTTGGATCGAGCTCCATTTGTATTGAAGTATACTGAAAACCGACATGAATGCCCGTTTTCAGTATATTCCAATACAAAATTGATGGTCCACAAAATAAAAAAAAGACATCATTTCATTCTTGGATCGAGCTCCATTTGTATTGAAATATACTGAAAACCGACGTGAACGCCCGTTTTCAGTATATTCCAATACAAAATTGGCAGTCCACAAAATAAAAAAAAGACATCATTTTTTTCTTGGATCCAGCTCCACTTGTATTGTAATATACTGAAAACCGACGTGAACGCCCGTTTTCAGTATATTCCAACACAAAATTGGCTGTCCACAACATAAAAAAGACATCATTTTTTTCTTGGATCGAGCTCCATTTGTATTGAAGTATACTGAAAACCGACATGAATGCCCGTTTTCAGTATATTCCAATACAAAATTGATGGTCCACAAAATAAAAAAAAGACATCATTTCATTCTTGGATCGAGCTCCATTTGTATTGAAATATACTGAAAACCGACGTGAACGCCCGTTTTCAGTATATTCCAATACAAAATTGGCAGTCCACAAAATAAAAAAAAGACATCATTTTTTTCTTGGATCGAGCTCTATTTGTATTGAAATATACTGAAAACCGACTCAAACACCCGTTTTCAGTATATCCCAATACAAATTGGCAGTTCACAAAATAAAAAAAAAAGACATCATTTCTTTCTTGGACCGAGCTCTATTTGTATTGAAATATACTGAAAACCGACTCAAACACCCGTTTTCAATATATTCCAATACAAATTGGCAGTTCACAAAATAAAAAAAAGACATCATTTCTTTCTTGGATCGAGCTCCATTTGTATAGAAATAGCCTAGAAATCAGTTCGAACGCCCGTTTTCAGTATATTGTAATACAAATGAAATGACATGAAAAATGCAAAAAGAGGAAAAGTAGCCTACCTTGACGGAAATTCTATTCCAAAAGGGGAAAACTTGTATCCAGGTGGCCCCACAGCACGGCCGGAACTCAAGCGAAACTCGATAGGTTGAAATCGATCCATTAAATAACATTCTTAAAAAACAGTAAAGTTTTATTCACATCTAAAACTCAAGCGAAACTCGATAGGTTGAAATCGATCCATTAAATAATATTCTTAACAAACAGTAAAGTTTTATTCACATCGAGTCGGCTGGGAAAAGTTTCTGAAAAATAAATTACCCCCCTTTTTAGTCTGAAAATTTGAAAATTGATGTCTTCAATTTTCGAAAAATTGAAGACATCAATTTTCAGACAAAAAGGGGGGATAATTTTTTTTTTTTTTTTTTTTTTTCAGCCAGAGAAATTTTTCTCCGGCTCTCAGAAATTTTTCCGCACTCGACTGGATGAATAAAACATCCCCGTTTCTTTAAGAATGGGCTCACTGTTAACTATTTCAGCATTCGACGTTTCGCGTCCAATAATAACTGCCAGGTGTTCAAGAATGCAGATGCACCTACTAGATTTTCTACAGAGAAGCTTGACTGGATGGAGAGAGTGGATAACGTTTTCCAAGATTCTCGACTTTGGACCGTCAAGAGGTAAAGGATCTTTTTTGTTTTTTTTTTCTTTTAAGAAAATTTATGGATAGATTCATTTCTTTTTGAATGGACCTAGAAAAATAGGACAAAGTTCTTTTCCAAGATTGGATGAGAGAGGGACCCAAAAAAAATGGGTCTTGGAAGGAATCGAATGCATTTGCACTCATTCCTTCCAAGACCCATTTTTTTGGTCTCCTGATTCGTCTCTCTCTCTCTCTTCTCAGTCCATTTCCATAAATATAGGGAAAGCGGAGAACCTTTCTCTACTTATTTCTAAAATATCTTTTCTTTATTTTTTTTCTCCTGAGTTTATGTATATATCAATTCAAATACTTTTGAGAACGGCCATCCCAATTCTCTGTCGTCTTTTCGGTTTCATCGTCCCAACACTCAGTGGACATAGTCTCAGTCGATTTTGGAGCATGGGTCGTCCGTTCATTGTCCCAACATTCAGTGGACATAGTCTCAGTAGATTTTGGAGCATGAGTCGTCTGTTCATTGTCCCAACACTCAGTGGACATAGTCTTAGTGGATTTTAGAGCATGAGTCGTCCGTTCACTGTCTCAACACTCAGTGGATTTTGTCTTTGGATCCTCTGAAGATATTTTGGGGGTCTCATGAGATTCTTTGGAAGGTTCGTCCCAACAGGCTGCTGGATCGTAATGGGGAATATTTTCAGGTATGTCTTCCAACCCTCCGTCTTCCTCGAGTTATTGGAGGAAGTTGGCGACAAAGAAGAAGAAGTAGAAGAGCCCATCAAGTTTAAAGGCGTATGCTCATCCGGATGTTCCATCACTTGGAAACAGGACAGATTATCCCATTTCTGGATGAGGTTATCGTACGCTTTTGGGGACGGATCCTTCTCTAACTGATCGTAGGCCTTATCAAAAGCTTGCAGAGGATTGTCTGCTTCCTCCTGAATCCTCTCCTCTTTCTCCGTTCCGTCTGGATAGACGTGATTGATATGAAAATCTCCTTCCATAATATGCCATCGATAGTTGCGCACTTTGTTTTCGGCACAATGGAAATATTTCATCCTTTGATGATGTCGGGCACATTTTTCCCGATACTTCCAAATGATTCCATCTGGCACATAAGTTTCCGTCACGGGTTTTTGATAATCCAAGGCTTTAGCAAAGAATTTAGCTTTCTGGCATCCCACCACATAAATCGTGGAGAAGCTGTGAGTGAGCGATTGGAGAATGCGTCCTAAATGGTTTTAGGGAATATGACCCTCGTTCCAACGAAGTCCGTGCCGGTTTCTTGTCAGCCAGGCATTTGTCTTTTGGTTTTTTTCACTCAGTTGGTGGAAGGGGTGAGGAGGAGTAAACGTCAACGATCCCACGGTCAAAAAATCTTTTGTCGCATAGTCCAATTCTTTTAAAACGTAGGTAAATTCACCCTTCTTGTGGTTGTAGGACTGGAAACCCTCTAGATCGAGCACGATAAAGTTTTCTGAACACGCCATGGCGATGAATACGGTGATGTCTTCCACAAACAGGAGCAAAAAAAGAATCGAAAAGGTATATATGTATAACAGGGAAGATCTAGAAAAGGGGGAAAAAACAATAAAAAGTTTTAGAGTCGTCGTCTTGAAAGAGACATTTTTCTTTTCAAAGGGTTAAGAAGTTTCAAAGTTTCAAAGGTCTTTTTAAATGAAGTTATGATTATTATGATTATTAAAAAAAAACTAAGAATCAAATCGATTTTATAGATAACCATATTCATAGGACCAAAGGGACTTACCAGCTCAGTTCACGTCTTCTTCTGTTCTCTGAAGAAATCTCGCGGAGGACACACACTTTTATACTCGCGCGACATCTGTCGGGATCGCGACCCCATCTAAATGTCAGAGTCATTCCAACCTCTTAAAAGGATCGGAATGAAAGAAACACTTTGATAAAAAATATATTTATGAAAAGATATCTGAGGGTCGTGAGAACATTTTCTCTCCCCACCCCCCGGCTATTTCAAAAAAATAATAAAGTCTTTCTTGGATCGCGTCAAGATTACAAAACAACTCACAGGACTTGTTTATCTTTATCTCGTCAGGGTCACCGTTTCACATAAGAAGATGGATGGACCCTGAACATTAGACATGATAAAAATTAACTCTACCCCCCTTTTGTCTGGGAATAGGGTCTCACCGTTTCTAAAAATAGACCAGATCCCATTCTTGGAATTCTATTCTTTAGGAAAGGAGGAGTGATGGTCTATTTTTAGAAAGTGTGAGACAACATTCCCAGACAAAAGGGGGTAGAGTTAATTTTTATCATGTCTAAGACATGATAAAAATTAACAAAAAGTTTTTTTTTTTTCTTTAAAGGCTAAAAATTTTTCTGAGAGAGCTGAGAAAGATTTTTCCTCCCAATCTTTTTCGACGATGGAAAGGGAAAAACTACTGATCCGATCTCCCTACGCTTTAGGGAAAAAAAAACAAAAAAAAATACTTATGAAATATTCATGTGTTGAAATTGGCTATTCAAATAAGTGACATTTTGTTTCTCATTGGAACTGTTCAACGGCGAGTCCATTCGTCTCATTCTTTGGGGTAGGGGATGAAAGTACAGCGGTTTGTTGAAATCGATGATAGTTTCCTCTTTAGTCGGCGGAACTGTAAATCTATCCCGTCTTAACTCTTCTAATCTCTTTGAAAGTCTTTCCACTTGCTCTGCTAAGGTTTCCTCGGTACTCATGATCTCTCTTAGTTTAGGGAAGTCTTGACGTATTGGCTAGAGAACAGAGGGTTTTTTTCTCTATATACATATATCATGTGGGAGCGTGTAATTTATAAATCCTTGTGAAATATTTCTACGTCTTGTGTAACTTGGAAAATTCTTCTTCTTCTCGTCGATTGAGGTGGAGTTATGGAAAAGAAATGGGATTGGAAAGAAATCAACATATTACAAAAAAAGGAACTTTTTTCTATTTTTTTTTCTCTAGGGATTTACATACCATTTCATTCATGAACATTCAAGGGTTCTCTCCAAGACCAAATTTTAGAAGAGGACCACAAAGAGTACACTTGAGGATCCTCTTTCAGGTCTAGGTGAGATTATCAGGTTCAATGTTTCTTCTAACCTTCTTCGGAAACATACAATGACCTGACTAGAACAGAGAGCTTACTAAAGCTATGTTCACTAATTGTAGTAAGTAGACAGGATACAGACGAAGGGTATACAAAACCCTTTATTTTTTTCTTTATATACAATGACTTCCGTACTTCGGAATACAATGACCCTCCACTCGGGGTCTAACTTAAAAGATATCAAAATAAAACTAAACTCTAATTTAACTTTAGAATAAGATTGGCCTTATAATAACAGAAAGCGTATGTAGCACAGAGACTGTGAACACTACAATACGTTTAATTTATCAAGAGGATTAAAACCTCTGGCCTGGAAGGCAAAGTAGCAACTGCGTAACTTCTAAGGTAAGCGGCCTGCTTCGAACTCACGGCTTCCTCTCTTCTGCTTGGCAAAAAGGCCACACTTAAATACTTGGCGTTCGCCAGACAACTTTGCATAAACTCCTTCACGCTTATAATTCTGGCCGGAAGTAGAAAATAAGAAGTGATAGTAAAGATTTAAAATAAAATAAACGTTAGTAAAACTTAAGATCCTTACATACTTCCCGCCAGAGTTAATTAGTTTGAAACTGAGGTCTAAAACGACCTTGTTGAAAACTTTTAGCTCTAGAAACTAACGCGAGGCCAACCTTTAACAATCATAACTTAGCTAGAAACTAGAAAATTTTAAAAGAAAGAAATTTGTTACAATAGCAGCTCCCGGAATATACAACAATCTTTTTTCTTTTTCATCTGTACTGCATCAAAACAGGAGCTTTATTCAATTCTGGTTCCTTCCAGAGATCTGGAAGGAAAACTAGTTTAATGAAATGTTACAGAATGACATTGCAAATAACATATAGAATATACTTTTCTTAACATTCTTATTTCATTCATGACTATTTTAATTATCTCTCCCCGTGCTCTCTGACATGTGTTGTAAAAACACCAAACACGAATGTGTTTCTGTCTATGTGTTCAACACTTCCTCCTACAATCAAAACACTAACGTGTTAAAATTCAACATACGAGACCTCTTAACACACCCTAATTTCAACTCTAGACCCTGAGGTACTATTCTGAAAGTGGCTAACTCTAAAGTGTAGCGTCAGAGAGCCTAACTACATCATTCAACCTTTAACACATATTCACCATGATTTAATCTTTACAGTCACACGAATAACAAATTTTTTAACGTTACTTTCACTTTTACCATATCACGGTATTTCTAAACATTCAAAATAACAGTTCACATGTATACAAGAACATATCAAGATGCCGTTAATTTTACACATTTGAAAACATACATTAGTAGTACATTGTTAACTTCTATTCTTTTCAAAGCAAGTGCCAATTCTTTCTACATTGAAATACTACATTTCAAAAAGTCTTTCAGACTAAAACTTCTTTCTTGTTAGAATGTTTTAAATAAAATTTATACAATAACTTTTTACAATATTTAAGTCTTTATACAACGCTATTATACATCAACTTTAGTTTTACGCGCGAGTAATTGAAAAACGTAATAAGAAAATCGGTCACAACTCATTTCTCGCCCTTTTGGCGATAAAGGTAGACCTCGCATGAGGTAAAACTTCTTGAAATCTGCCACTTGCAGTAAGAATGAAAGATTAACTTAAGTTTGTAAAGTAACATAAAATTTTACTTATCTTTGTAATATTCAGACATCCTTTTCTGGGCCCAGTCTTTAAAGGTGCTGCAGACCGTAGCTTGGTTGATCCTCCTTCTTGTACGGGCTCGCCCTTCAGTGCTTTCCTCTGGAAGCTTCCGTTTTTCACCACTACGGCCACCCTTGAACATCTTCCTTCTGTCCTCTGCTTGTGGTCTTGGCCGTTTGAAGGCAGCTGGTCTTGGTGGAACCGGGAAACTTCTGTCGTGATCCTGCTTGGACCTCGTTGTTGGCCGTTCAAATTTTTCTTGTACTTTTTCCTCCGCCGCTGATGGCCCTTCCGCAGTTCGGCGACTTTTGCTGCGGAGAGTTCTGTCGGATGAGTCAATCTTCCGTTTCACAGCCGGGTTATAGTTGCCGTCCTTTCTCCCGGTCTTTTCCACATACGTCGTCCTTCTCCCTTCTTCATTCTGGGGGTGTTCGTGAACTCTGTTTTTTGGACGGTGGAACGGCTTCTTTTTCTTTGTACCTTCAATTTTTCCGCGGGGCAATTTTCTTTTCACTTGCTTCTGTCTCTCATTGGCTTGCCCTTGTACTTGTCGTTTTCCCACCTCTGGAACTTGTACCTGCGGTGTCTGCCGTACCGGATCCTGCAAAAGATCTGAAAAGATTTGCATTTTATTACGGTCATAGAATGGTTTTATCTGGTCAATGTTTGCGGAACAGGTTTCACCATTTCTTGCCTTTAACACTACAACAGCGTGAGTTATTTTTTCTATAACATATGGTCCTTCAAAGCGTGGAAAAAATTTGGCAGTTTTATCTTCTGGTGCTGAAGAAAGTGAATGCTTAATTTTTAGTACTTCATCCCCTACTTTATAAGTTACTCCCCGTCGTTTCAAGTCATAATACAATTTTTGTTTTCTTTGTGCTACTTCCGTATTCTTTTTTGCTTCTTTTATTAGTTTTTCTATATCACCCATTTTAAATTCTGGGGCTCTTTGTTGCACATAAAATAGTTTATCTAACGGTGTTATAACCTTTCTGCCTAGAAATAACTCAGCAGGAGTTTTGCCCGTTGTATCATGTTTTGCGGTCCTAAGGGCGAAAGCAAATTCATTGACATAGTTATCCCAGCTTTTATGAAAATTTTTAACATAACTACGGATAATTTTCACTATATTTCTGTTGACCCGTTCCGCTATATTTGATTGCGGCCGATACGGGACCATTTTTAAATGACGTATGCCCAGTTTTTGGCACATGTCTTCAAATATATTACTTACAAATTGAGGACCATTATCCGATATAACTTTTAGGGGCGCCCCGTATTTTAAAATATATTTATTTAAAATAGAATCGGTAACTAATTTCGCGGAGGCTCGTTTTAAGGGAACAATTTCGGTCCATTTACTAAAATGATCAACTATAACAAGGAGATAGCGACTTTTGTTTAACTGACTTTTTGGGAAAGGGCCCAATAAATCGATGCCGATTATTTCATTTGGAAATTCGGATTTAATACTATTTAGAAACCCGGCCGGGCGGAAATTAATATAATTAACGGCTTGACATGTTGGGCAGGACTGGACATACGCCCTTGTTAACTTTTGCAGTTCAGGAAAGTAGACTGCCTCGCGTACGCGTTGAGTAGTTTTTCGAATACCAGCATGAGAAGCTAAAGGGCTGTCATGGAGCTCTTGCAGGATATTTAATCTAAGACTAGCTGGGATAACAGGTCGAAATTCGTTGTTGGAATTCGTAGTTTTTGTATAAAATAATAGACCATCTATTAGTTCGTAATGGGCCGCCCTATTTCTTATCGCCACAATATCTTGGTGGCTAAAATTTTCAGGATCCTTCAAATACTCATAAATACTTCCAAACTCAGGATCCTTACCCAGTTCGGTTATTACAGTTTCTCGGGAATTTATTGTACACGCTGTCAGCATTGCAACTTTTACGGTATTACCCTGTTCGTCTAATTTAATTCGTGACAGGGCATCTGCTACGATATTTTCCTTTCCGGGGGTATGCTTGATTACCAGATTATATTCTTGCAGCTTGAGTGCCCATCTTATTAACCTTGGGGATAAATTTTTTCCAGAGTACAATCTAGTTACCGCCGCATGATCAGAATATACTGTTATCGGCGCCTTTCCAAAATAGACTCGGAACTTTTGCACTGCTAACAGAACTGCAAGTGCCTCTCTCTCGGTCGCGGAATAGTTTCTTTGTGTTTGATTTAAAGTTCGGCTAAAAAATGCTACTGGCTGCTGATTTTGCGAAAGTACCGCTCCTACCGCATAATCCGAAGCATCCGCTGAAATTTCTAAATTTTCATCCTTTTCAGGAAATTTCAACACAGGGGCTTGCGTTAATGCTTGTTTTAATTTTTCGAAAGCACTATTGGCTTCGGCCGTCCACGAGAATCTTGCCTTTTTCCTTTTTAATTTTAACAATGGCTCAGCGATAGCCGCAAAATCTTTTATAAAGGACCTATAATATGAACAAAGTCCTAGAAAAGAAGAGAGCTTCTTTGCCGTGTTTGGAGTCGGATACTTTTGTACAGCGATTATTTTTGATTCATCTGTCTCGATCCCTTTTTGCGATATTTTGTAACCTAAATATTTTAATTCAGGGGCTGCAAATTTGCATTTTTCGACATTAACTTTTAGACCGGCCTCATTTAATAAAGAAAACACCTGTCTTAAATCCTGTACATGTTGGTCTAGATTATCACTAGTAATAATGATATCGTCTAAATAGATAAATGTGGACTTTCCGAGAACAGGTCTTAACACAATGTCCATGCATCGCTGAAATGTTGCTGGGGCGCCTGAAAGGCCAAACGGCATTCGCAAAAATGCATAAGTGCCAGACTTGGTTATAAAAGCAGTCTTAGGCACGTCCTCAGGCCTGATCCCTATTTGAAAATAACCATTCGTTAAGTCTAAAGTTGTCATAAATTTGGTTGATTTTATGTTCCTTAAAATTTCTTCTATAATCGGTAACGGATATACCGGATATTTCGTTATGGAATTTAATTTACGGTAATCAATAGCGAATCTCCACCTTTTTGGATGCTCCAAAGGATAATCATTATTTTTCTTACATAAAACCACCGGACTAGCATAACTACTTGAGATAGGCGTTACGATCTTTTTACGTAGCATATCGGTAATATGCCATTCTATAATTTTTTCCTTATTCTTATCATACCGGTATGGTTTTTGACGAACCGGCAATGCATCTCCGGTGTCAATACTATGGTTAGTAACCTGGGTAAATCCTGGAATATCACTAAATAAGGAAGCAAATTCACTTACCACTTGTCGGATTCTATCTTGCTCGTCATTAGGCAGGTGGTCGAGATTTAACCTTGGCGGTTCAACCTTTTCTACACGCACTGGTTTCATCGTCAGCTTAAGAGACGCTTCATTAAAATCCAGTGTAGCTTGTGCGTCTGAAAGAAAGTCTATTCCTAGTATTAAGTGTGCTTGCAAATTCTTTACTATAAAAAACATCACCTTTACTTGTTCGTCCTTGATACGGATGTACAAAGGTACTTTACCTACGCACTTACATTGTTCTCCTTGCGCCGCTAATACTGTTGTATTATCCGCATTATATATGCGGTATTTGCGAAAATACTTTCTAAAAAAGACTTCTGCCACACAGGAACACTGCGCGCCGGTATCCAGGAGTGCGGTGGCCGGGATATTATTTACCAAGACTTCAATCTTCGGAAGAGTTAAATTTTTCACCATTACTGTATTTAACTTGTAGGAAGAGGGGTTTTCGTGGCCTTCGGATTTCCGCACCCTCTCGTCAGCAGAAATCCGTTTTAGTTTAAATTATTTTTTCTTTCGGTGCTTTCCTTCTTTCTCCACTGGCCTTGAGACTTTTTTCCTGGGTTGCTATTGAACTGTCGACGTTCGCCGGCTGTTTTTGAATGCTCGGGTTTCCTTGCCCACTGATTCGCTTTTTCTCCGTAGCCATGTGCTTGAGTTTGCTGTAGTCTTGGCGTACCAAATTGGTTTCGCTGTTGATATTGGCGTCTTCTTTCGACGTCCGCCGTTCTTCTACTTTCAAACTGGATTGCTAGCTCAAATAATTTTTCCAGTGTAGTCGGATTTCTCAATTCAATAAAGTCTTGCACTTGGGGTAGTAACCTCGGCAAAATCACTTGAATTATTTCTGGATCCGGACGGTTTCCATACAAGAGCTTGAAAACGTGAATTTTTCTTAAAATAAAGCTCGAGATGTTTTCCATTCTTTGTTGATATATACTGAAAAGTTCTGTTTCTAATTTCGCACGATCCCTTACAACAGGGAAGGCTTTTAGTAGGGCAGTCTTGAAATTTTCGTAGGTATAGGTGGGACTTCCTGCTTCACCCAAGAGACTTCTGCCGATACATTTGAACCAGTTAAGCGCTTGGCCCCTCAAAGCGCTGGTAGCTAAGGTAACTTTTTGAAACTCGTGCACGGGGTAGAGCATGAAGTGGTCATCCAATTTTTCCAAAAAACTGGTTACCTGTGAGTTTCCATTAAACGTTGCTTCTGGTTTCATCGAAGCGCGCATGGTCTGGACAATATACCCAAATCCTTCCAGGGCGGCAGCTGGCATTTCTGGATTCTGAGCTGTTTCTGCAGGCAGCACAGGTTCTTCTTGAAACTCGGCCATGGTTATTCTTCGTCGGGCGCCACTATCAGGTTCAATGTTTCTTCTAACCTTCTTCGGAAACATACAATGACCTGACTAGAACAGAGAGCTTACTAAAGCTATGTTCACTAATTGTAGTAAGTAGACAGGATACAGACGAAGGGTATACAAAACCCTTTATTTTTTTCTTTATATACAATGACTTCCGTACTTCGGAATACAATGACCCTCCACTCGGGGTCTAACTTAAAAGATATCAAAATAAAACTAAACTCTAATTTAACTTTAGAATAAGATTGGCCTTATAATAACAGAAAGCGTATGTAGCACAGAGACTGTGAACACTACAATACGTTTAATTTATCAAGAGGATTAAAACCTCTGGCCTGGAAGGCAAAGTAGCAACTGCGTAACTTCTAAGGTAAGCGGCCTGCTTCGAACTCACGGCTTCCTCTCTTCTGCTTGGCAAAAAGGCCACACTTAAATACTTGGCGTTCGCCAGACAACTTTGCATAAACTCCTTCACGCTTATAATTCTGGCCGGAAGTAGAAAATAAGAAGTGATAGTAAAGATTTAAAATAAAATAAACGTTAGTAAAACTTAAGATCCTTACATACTTCCCGCCAGAGTTAATTAGTTTGAAACTGAGGTCTAAAACGACCTTGTTGAAAACTTTTAGCTCTAGAAACTAACGCGAGGCCAACCTTTAACAATCATAACTTAGCTAGAAACTAGAAAATTTTAAAAGAAAGAAATTTGTTACAATAGCAGCTCCCGGAATATACAACAATCTTTTTTCTTTTTCATCTGTACTGCATCAAAACAGGAGCTTTATTCAATTCTGGTTCCTTCCAGAGATCTGGAAGGAAAACTAGTTTAATGAAATGTTACAGAATGACATTGCAAATAACATATAGAATATACTTTTCTTAACATTCTTATTTCATTCATGACTATTTTAATTATCTCTCCCCGTGCTCTCTGACATGTGTTGTAAAAACACCAAACACGAATGTGTTTCTGTCTATGTGTTCAACACTTCCTCCTACAATCAAAACACTAACGTGTTAAAATTCAACATACGAGACCTCTTAACACACCCTAATTTCAACTCTAGACCCTGAGGTACTATTCTGAAAGTGGCTAACTCTAAAGTGTAGCGTCAGAGAGCCTAACTACATCATTCAACCTTTAACACATATTCACCATGATTTAATCTTTACAGTCACACGAATAACAAATTTTTTAACGTTACTTTCACTTTTACCATATCACGGTATTTCTAAACATTCAAAATAACAGTTCACATGTATACAAGAACATATCAAGATGCCGTTAATTTTACACATTTGAAAACATACATTAGTAGTACATTGTTAACTTCTATTCTTTTCAAAGCAAGTGCCAATTCTTTCTACATTGAAATACTACATTTCAAAAAGTCTTTCAGACTAAAACTTCTTTCTTGTTAGAATGTTTTAAATAAAATTTATACAATAACTTTTTACAATATTTAAGTCTTTATACAACGCTATTATACATCAACTTTAGTTTTACGCGCGAGTAATTGAAAAACGTAATAAGAAAATCGGTCACAACTCATTTCTCGCCCTTTTGGCGATAAAGGTAGACCTCGCATGAGGTAAAACTTCTTGAAATCTGCCACTTGCAGTAAGAATGAAAGATTAACTTAAGTTTGTAAAGTAACATAAAATTTTACTTATCTTTGTAATATTCAGACATCCTTTTCTGGGCCCAGTCTTTAAAGGTGCTGCAGACCGTAGCTTGGTTGATCCTCCTTCTTGTACGGGCTCGCCCTTCAGTGCTTTCCTCTGGAAGCTTCCGTTTTTCACCACTACGGCCACCCTTGAACATCTTCCTTCTGTCCTCTGCTTGTGGTCTTGGCCGTTTGAAGGCAGCTGGTCTTGGTGGAACCGGGAAACTTCTGTCGTGATCCTGCTTGGACCTCGTTGTTGGCCGTTCAAATTTTTCTTGTACTTTTTCCTCCGCCGCTGATGGCCCTTCCGCAGTTCGGCGACTTTTGCTGCGGAGAGTTCTGTCGGATGAGTCAATCTTCCGTTTCACAGCCGGGTTATAGTTGCCGTCCTTTCTCCCGGTCTTTTCCACATACGTCGTCCTTCTCCCTTCTTCATTCTGGGGGTGTTCGTGAACTCTGTTTTTTGGACGGTGGAACGGCTTCTTTTTCTTTGTACCTTCAATTTTTCCGCGGGGCAATTTTCTTTTCACTTGCTTCTGTCTCTCATTGGCTTGCCCTTGTACTTGTCGTTTTCCCACCTCTGGAACTTGTACCTGCGGTGTCTGCCGTACCGGATCCTGCAAAAGATCTGAAAAGATTTGCATTTTATTACGGTCATAGAATGGTTTTATCTGGTCAATGTTTGCGGAACAGGTTTCACCATTTCTTGCCTTTAACACTACAACAGCGTGAGTTATTTTTTCTATAACATATGGTCCTTCAAAGCGTGGAAAAAATTTGGCAGTTTTATCTTCTGGTGCTGAAGAAAGTGAATGCTTAATTTTTAGTACTTCATCCCCTACTTTATAAGTTACTCCCCGTCGTTTCAAGTCATAATACAATTTTTGTTTTCTTTGTGCTACTTCCGTATTCTTTTTTGCTTCTTTTATTAGTTTTTCTATATCACCCATTTTAAATTCTGGGGCTCTTTGTTGCACATAAAATAGTTTATCTAACGGTGTTATAACCTTTCTGCCTAGAAATAACTCAGCAGGAGTTTTGCCCGTTGTATCATGTTTTGCGGTCCTAAGGGCGAAAGCAAATTCATTGACATAGTTATCCCAGCTTTTATGAAAATTTTTAACATAACTACGGATAATTTTCACTATATTTCTGTTGACCCGTTCCGCTATATTTGATTGCGGCCGATACGGGACCATTTTTAAATGACGTATGCCCAGTTTTTGGCACATGTCTTCAAATATATTACTTACAAATTGAGGACCATTATCCGATATAACTTTTAGGGGCGCCCCGTATTTTAAAATATATTTATTTAAAATAGAATCGGTAACTAATTTCGCGGAGGCTCGTTTTAAGGGAACAATTTCGGTCCATTTACTAAAATGATCAACTATAACAAGGAGATAGCGACTTTTGTTTAACTGACTTTTTGGGAAAGGGCCCAATAAATCGATGCCGATTATTTCATTTGGAAATTCGGATTTAATACTATTTAGAAACCCGGCCGGGCGGAAATTAATATAATTAACGGCTTGACATGTTGGGCAGGACTGGACATACGCCCTTGTTAACTTTTGCAGTTCAGGAAAGTAGACTGCCTCGCGTACGCGTTGAGTAGTTTTTCGAATACCAGCATGAGAAGCTAAAGGGCTGTCATGGAGCTCTTGCAGGATATTTAATCTAAGACTAGCTGGGATAACAGGTCGAAATTCGTTGTTGGAATTCGTAGTTTTTGTATAAAATAATAGACCATCTATTAGTTCGTAATGGGCCGCCCTATTTCTTATCGCCACAATATCCTTTTCAGGAAATTTCAACACAGGGGCTTGCGTTAATGCTTGTTTTAATTTTTCGAAAGCACTATTGGCTTCGGCCGTCCACGAGAATCTTGCCTTTTTCCTTTTTAATTTTAACAATGGCTCAGCGATAGCCGCAAAATCTTTTATAAAGGACCTATAATATGAACAAAGTCCTAGAAAAGAAGAGAGCTTCTTTGCCGTGTTTGGAGTCGGATACTTTTGTACAGCGATTATTTTTGATTCATCTGTCTCGATCCCTTTTTGCGATATTTTGTAACCTAAATATTTTAATTCAGGGGCTGCAAATTTGCATTTTTCGACATTAACTTTTAGACCGGCCTCATTTAATAAAGAAAACACCTGTCTTAAATCCTGTACATGTTGGTCTAGATTATCACTAGTAATAATGATATCGTCTAAATAGATAAATGTGGACTTTCCGAGAACAGGTCTTAACACAATGTCCATGCATCGCTGAAATGTTGCTGGGGCGCCTGAAAGGCCAAACGGCATTCGCAAAAATGCATAAGTGCCAGACTTGGTTATAAAAGCAGTCTTAGGCACGTCCTCAGGCCTGATCCCTATTTGAAAATAACCATTCGTTAAGTCTAAAGTTGTCATAAATTTGGTTGATTTTATGTTCCTTAAAATTTCTTTTATAATCGGTAACGGATATACCGGATATTTCGTTATGGAATTTAATTTACGGTAATCAATAGCGAATCTCCACCTTTTTGGATGCTCCAAAGGATAATCATTATTTTTCTTACATAAAACCACCGGACTAGCATAACTACTTGAGATAGGCGTTACGATCTTTTTACGTAGCATATCGGTAATATGCCATTCTATAATTTTTTCCTTATTCTTATCATACCGGTATGGTTTTTGACGAACCGGCAATGCATCTCCGGTGTCAATACTATGGTTAGTAACCTGGGTAAATCCTGGAATATCACTAAATAAGGAAGCAAATTCACTTACCACTTGTCGGATTCTATCTTGCTCGTCATTAGGCAGGTGGTCGAGATTTAACCTTGGCGGTTCAACCTTTTCTACACGCACTGGTTTCATCGTCAGCTTAAGAGACGCTTCATTAAAATCCAGTGTAGCTTGTGCGTCTGAAAGAAAGTCTATTCCTAGTATTAAGTGTGCTTGCAAATTCTTTACTATAAAAAACATCACCTTTACTTGTTCGTCCTTGATACGGATGTACAAAGGTACTTTACCTACGCACTTACATTGTTCTCCTTGCGCCGCTAATACTGTTGTATTATCCGCATTATATATGCGGTATTTGCGAAAATACTTTCTAAAAAAGACTTCTGCCACACAGGAACACTGCGCGCCGGTATCCAGGAGTGCGGTGGCCGGGATATTATTTACCAAGACTTCAATCTTCGGAAGAGTTAAATTTTTCACCATTACTGTATTTAACTTGTAGGAAGAGGGGTTTTCGTGGCCTTCGGATTTCCGCACCCTCTCGTCAGCAGAAATCCGTTTTAGTTTAAATTATTTTTTCTTTCGGTGCTTTCCTTCTTTCTCCACTGGCCTTGAGACTTTTTTCCTGGGTTGCTATTGAACTGTCGACGTTCGCCGGCTGTTTTTGAATGCTCGGGTTTCCTTGCCCACTGATTCGCTTTTTCTCCGTAGCCATGTGCTTGAGTTTGCTGTAGTCTTGGCGTACCAAATTGGTTTCGCTGTTGATATTGGCGTCTTCTTTCGACGTCCGCCGTTCTTCTACTTTCAAACTGGATTGCTAGCTCAAATAATTTTTCCAGTGTAGTCGGATTTCTCAATTCAATAAAGTCTTGCACTTGGGGTAGTAACCTCGGCAAAATCACTTGAATTATTTCTGGATCCGGACGGTTTCCATACAAGAGCTTGAAAACGTGAATTTTTCTTAAAATAAAGCTCGAGATGTTTTCCATTCTTTGTTGATATATACTGAAAAGTTCTGTTTCTAATTTCGCACGATCTCTTACAACAGGGAAGGCTTTTACTAGGGCAGTCTTGAAATTTTCGTAGGTATAGGTGGGACTTCCTGCTTGACCCAAGAGACTTCTGCCGATACATTTGAACCAGTTAAGCGCTTGGCCCCTCAAAGCGCTGGTAGCTAAGGTAACTTTTTGAAACTCGTGCACGGGGTAGAGCATGAAGTGGTCATCCAATTTTTCCAAAAAACTGGTTACCTGTGAGTTTCCATTAAACGTTGCTTCTGGTTTCATCGAAGCGCGCATGGTCTGGACAATATACCCAAATCCTTCCAGGGCGGCAGCTGGCATTTCTGGATTCTGAGCTGTTTCTGCAGGCAGCACAGGTTCTTCTTGAAACTCGGCCATGGTTATTCTTCGTCGGGCGCCACTATCAGGTTCAATGTTTCTTCTAACCTTCTTCGGAAACATACAATGACCTGACTAGAACAGAGAGCTTACTAAAGCTATGTTCACTAATTGTAGTAAGTAGACAGGATACAGACGAAGGGTATACAAAACCCTTTATTTTTTTCTTTATATACAATGACTTCCGTACTTCGGAATACAATGACCCTCCACTCGGGGTCTAACTTAAAAGATATCAAAATAAAACTAAACTCTAATTTAACTTTAGAATAAGATTGGCCTTATAATAACAGAAAGCGTATGTAGCACAGAGACTGTGAACACTACAATACGTTTAATTTATCAAGAGGATTAAAACCTCTGGCCTGGAAGGCAAAGTAGCAACTGCGTAACTTCTAAGGTAAGCGGCCTGCTTCGAACTCACGGCTTCCTCTCCTCTGCTTGGCAAAAAGGCCACACTTAAATACTTGGCGTTCGCCAGACAACTTTGCATAAACTCCTTCACGCTTATAATTCTGGCCGGAAGTAGAAAATAAGAAGTGATAGTAAAGATTTAAAATAAAATAAACGTTAGTAAAACTTAAGATCCTTACAAGATAAGGGTTGAGACCAATATTCTTGGGTCTCTAAAGCATCCCAACTTAGACATTTATTATTATTATTATTATTATTAGAAAGTTCATCCTCCTCCTCATCGTCGCACGAGTTCTCCTGGGGAGATTCTTCCGCCTCCTCTTCGTCTTCGACAGCTTTGCTCCCGAAGGGATAACAATGTAATTTCCGGAAAACGTAACTACCCTCCATCAAATGGTATCGAAAATTTCTCACCTTATTCTCGGCACAATGAATCATCTTTTGGAAATATTGGTGTCGCGTGCATTTCGACTTGTTCCGCCACTCGGTTTTCCCTGGGATGTAAAACTCATAAACGGATCGCTGGCAGAGCTTGCTGAAAAATTCGGCTTTATCGTATCCATTGACGTAGATCACCTCCACATTTTCGGTCAGTATTTTCAGGATTGTAGGAAGATGCTCGTAGGAAAGACGACCCTCGGTCCATTGCAGACCGTGTCGGTTATTTGTAGTCTGGTTGACCACAGCTTGATTGCGGGACGATAAGTCATCGTAATGGACAGGAGGGAGAAAAATCATGGATCCGCATAAGGTTAAATCGCAAGTGATGTAGCCCAGTTCTTTCAAGATGAAACATATATCTCCCGTCTTTGGATCATAACAGTGAAAGTATTCCATGTCCAGAACAATGTAGGAATCTTTGAGAGGTTTGGTACTCAAAATGTCCATCTTCTTCAATTGAGGAAAAAAGAAAACAAAATTCTCTCTCTCTCTCGCTGTGTGTCCTGAAGGAAAAAATGGATAGCGTTCTCTCGCCGTCTCCTCTTTTATATATATAGAGAGAGAAGGTTGCACGTGACAGGTCGTATGAATTCTGGGAAAGGTCACATTCGTATATATATATTTGTTTTTTGAATAATATCGTGCGTATCTCAATACACATCCATCATAATAATAATAAAGGTCACCTTGGAAAGAAAAAGAAATAAAAAACATGGAACTCCTGCTCGACTTTGAAAGTTTCTACGATTCTCAAGGAGCCTTAATTGTGAAAGAATTGGCTTACGTCACATTGGACGGTACTTCTCGAGGGGTATTTGTTTTTAAACCCCCGTTTCCATGGCAAATGCTCACCGAGAAAGAAAAACGAACCGCTGTGTGGGCGAGTGATTATTATCACGGCTTGTCGTGGTACGAAGGAGAAATTCCGTACAGTTATTTTCCATGGGTGTTAACGATGTTGACGCAACCTTTTTCCATGATTTGGGTGCGAGGAGAAATGAAACGGCAGTTTTTAGAGAAATGGTTGCAAAGATCCATTTATTGCATTTCGGGATCGACGCAAGAGATTCTCAAATACAATGGGATCGAACACATGAATTGTCCTAACCATACAAAAGGTTTTTTCCATTGCGCTCTACAAAAAGCGGTTCGGTATCATTATTATTTAAAGACACAGAGAAAAAATTCGCAAGGTCGATCCTGCACAATTCAATCTTGACAGAACTCATTAAAAAAAATACATATATCATGTTACTTCTTCAACAGCACAGATGGTTCTGAAGCGAATCTTGGAATTTTGAAATAATAGATCAGGGAGAAATCATTCTTAATAAAATGGTAAAGTATCGAATCGGCTGGGAGAAAAAAAATTTCTCAGAGCTGAGATAAAAATTTTCTAATGAAAAAAAAAAAAAAAAAAACTTTTGGTTAATTTTTATCATGTCTTAGACATGATAAAAATTAATGACCCTCCCTTTTTGTCTGGGAAGGATGTCTCACCCTTTCTAAAAATAGACCATGACTCATCCTTTCTCTAATGGCAATCATTCCATGAATGAATCACGATTTGTTTTTCAAAAGAGTGAGACAACATTCCCAGACGAAAAGGGAAGAGGGTCGTTAATTTTTATCATGTCTAAGACATGATAAAAATTAACAAAAAGTTTTTTTTTTTTTTTTTTTTTTTTTTTTTTTTTTTTTTTTTGAGTTGTAAAATTTTTCTCAGCTCTGAAAATTTTTTTCCAGCCGACTCAAGACTTTACCATTTATATTTACGAATAGTCTTTGGATTATTTATTTATTTTCTTTTAAAAAGAAAAATTCTGAGCTAGACCTATCTATTGCCTTAACATTCTGGTCATAGAAACAGTCTAGAATCTCAAATTATTTTTCGAGGCTAATGCACGGGTTCTCCAATCAAAAGGGTTACTATAAAGGGATTGGTTTGAATGCATTTATCTGCAAATGTTGTAGGATTCTGTTGTTGAGAAGGGGGTATATTATTATTATTATTATTATTATTATGATTGTGGCAGATTCGTTTTCTACATGGAAGTCTAATCTCCTCCGAAGACCTTTTCTGGGGATCGTCGATAGATGGTTTTTCAATAGGAATCGTTTCCCTCGGATCCTCAAGAGATAGAGGGGGGTCCTGTCTTGAGACATGGAGCGGTCTCTCCTCCTCCTCCTCCTCGAGAAGTCTTGAGAAAGGGAGAGGATTTTCGGTTCCCCTATTCTTGAGGGGTCTTGACAAATTGAGAGGTCCCTCCTCTTCGAAAGAGAGAGAAGTTTTGGTTCCCTTATTCTCGAGGGGTTTTGACAAATCGAGAGGTCCCTCATTTTCGAAAGAGAGAGAAGTTTTGGTTCCCTTATCCTCGAGGGGTTTTGACAAATCGAGAGGTCCCTCATTTTCGAGGGGTCTTGATAAATGGAGAGGTTTTTCATCTTCGAGGGGGTTTGATAAAGGAAGAGGTCCCTCCTTCTCGAGGGGTCTTGAGAAAGGGAGAGGTTTTTCATCTTCGAGGAGGTTTGACAATGGGAGAGATCTCTCCTTCTCGAGGGGTTTTGAGGAAGGGAGAGGTTTTTCATCCTCGACGGGTTTTGACAAACGGAGAGGAATCTGAACAGGTTTCTCCTCATCCCCATCATTATCGAGGAGGATGAGGATAGGCTTTTGGAAAGGTTTTTTCTTTTTCTTCTGAACAGGCTCCTCTTGATGCTCGGGGAGAGGGATAGGGTAGTTGTTCCACCATTCTATTTTTTCAAAAGTCGTAGCTTCTCTAAGATGAGACGAACGAGGAGAGTCCTCGAGAAGAATATAATAGGTATTCTTCCCAGTCTTCTCGATCGAGAGAGGTTCGTGCAAACATTTGTGCAACCATTCACTAAAATGAACGAGAATCCCTTTTGTCTTCTCAAGACGATCCATAATCCTATTCATTTGCGAGACAGTTAGAAAGTGGGACGTGTAAAAATATTTGGCTCGTTTCATTAACAAAATTTGTGCATCCAAAGGTGGAATGTCACGAGCCATCAACACGTTTTCGTCGGACAAAAATTCGTCCCGCATCTTTTGATAACTCCCCACGGTATAATAACCCGCACATTTTGAAAAATCGGAGGCTTTCAGGTAAACGACTCCTTGGATGATATAAAAGGAAAGATCAACATATTTATATTTGAAAGGAATACACGTAGTGAGCTGGGGATGCCTCCTCATGATCCACTTGGACAAAAATACGACTTTGGGGCTCTCCCCTTTTATTTATAGAGAGAAAGAGAGTGTGACATTCCCTTCCCTCCTCCTCCTCTCTCCCTGCTTCCTCTATCTCTGGACGTCCTTGGATTGAAAAGGTTGAATTTAAAAAAAAAAAAAAAAAAAAAAAAGAAAGTCATGGTTGGATAATTTTTTGTTTATTAAATTATTACTTTCACTTCCTCATTCCCACACACATTCATCTTTTTAAGAAAAGAAAAAGAGGTCATGGAGATAAGATTTCTTGGAAAGAAGAGAGAGAGAAACAAAAAAAAAACAAATAAAACGGACGTCATAGAGCCTCTATGTGTGTCTGTGTGTGTCTATGTAGATATATAAAAAGACGAGAGTACTGGGCGAGATTATTTCTTTTCCATTGGGAGCCATGTCGCTATTAGACGTTTTTCCAACTCAACGGATTTCGAACGGGGAGGATTTGCAGACGCTAAAGCAAATCTCCACTTTGAAAATTTTTTTGGCGTGTCATTGTGCGACATTTATTCCGCATTTACCACCTCATCAAGCGATCGTTTCTTTCAACCAAGATGTCGAATCCTCCAACCTGCTCGTTCAGAATATATACAGAAATTTATTCGAATCGCAACAAACGAAAGAGGAATCTCCCTTCTCTTGGAATCGGATGGATCGAACTTTGAGACGGCCCATTCAAACAGACCGGCGATATACAGATCCGCGCACGAGTTTTCGGTGGAAGAATATTTTTCTCACGAAACGATATTTTACGTTTGGAGTGAGAACGACGGCTGAGGACGAAGTTCATATTGTTCAAACCACAGCCGCTCCTCTCGCCTATTACGAATCATCGTCCCCCAATCTGAAGGAAAGAAGTTTTAAAGTCAGCGACAGGATGAAATATAAGAAATATATTCTAAGACCTTTTCAAAACTATGTCGTTCCCCCGAAAACGCAATATCTCATCGTCACAACCCAGAAGATTCTCTTTCTCGTCGATCGGTGCTCGTACTCGCTTTGGAAACAATTGAAAGAGGAGATTTCTTTCCAATCGCCGATGATGTTTCAAGAAAAAGAAGAAGAAAACCCTCCGCCACCTTTACCCATCCCTTCCTTAGATGATAAGAGGAGCTGGACCAAACCGTTATTTCCCGAAACAAAATCGACCCGGCAACGGAATGAAATTGAAGTCATCACAATTGAAGATGAGGAGGAAGAAAAAAAATTACCTCTTAAAAAACGGTCGACTTACCGGAACCTACCTGGCGTGCAAGATCCGCTTCAGAATCCAGAAGCTTCTTCTTCTTCTTCCCCGACTTGTTCAAACAGGCAACCTCTTTCGGACTCCTCACAGACAGAACCTCTTCCAGTATCCTCTTCTTCTTCTTCTTCTCCTCTAACCTGTCCCGACATCGTAGAGGTAGAATGTCAGACGGGTCCACAAGCTTCAAAAAGTCCCGACATCGTAGAGGTAGAATGTCAGCCGGGTCCACAAGTTCCAACAGGTCCAGAAATCATGGAGGTAGAATCACAGCCGGGTTCACAAGTTCCAACGGGTCCAGAAATCGTAGAGGTAGAATTTCAGCCGGGTAAACAAGTTCCAACGGGTCCAGAAATCATAGAGGTAGAATCGCAGCCGGGTCCAGACATCCTAGATCCTTCCACTCATCCCAAAGAGACTCCAAGTGTTTCAAGACAGCCTTGTGAGGATACAGCCCTTCCCGTATGGAATGATTATATGGACTTACAAAATTTGGTGCAACAGGAAGGAGAAGAAAATAATCATACGGATGGGTGGGTCAAAGACTGTTTAGATCATTTAACCTCGAATGAAATTGAACTGTTATGGAATTGCATTTCTGAAATCACATCGGAAATGGGATAAAAACCAAAACAAAAAAAAAACAATTTTTTTTAATAACAAATGGGAGGAGGGTCATGATGTCAATTTTAAAAAAAATGAGGAGAGGGTCCCCAAAGGGCTACCATGTCCAAAGCGTTCATTTCAGTTTTTTTTTCCAAGTTTAGGGGAGGGAGGTCTTTAAATGACCCCCCCCCATTTTCAAAGAGAGATGGTGTAGAGCGTTCATTTCTGTTTTTTTCCAAAGTTAGGGAGTTTTCAAATGACTACCCATTTCAGAGAAAGAGAGAGAGACACAGAGAGAGAGAAGGTGTAGAGCGTTCATTTCAGTTTTCCAAGGTTAGGATGGTGGTGGAGAATCCTCCAAAATGGCTACTCATGTCAAAGAGAGAGAGAGAGAGAGAGAAAATGCGTAGAGCGTTCATTTCAGTTTTCCAACATTAGAAGGTCCCAAAATACCTTCTGAATTCAAAGAGAGATCGTGTAGAGCGTTCATTTCCAGTTCTCCAAGATCAAAAGAAGAGGGTCCGCTTTTCCCAAAAGGGCTTTCCGTATTCAGAGACAGCGAAATGCAGACTTCAGTTTTTCTCCCCCCCCCAAGAATAGAGGGTCCCAAAATGGCTTCCCATTTCAAAGAGAGAGGGAGAGGCGTTCATTTCCATTCTCCAAGATAGGGTCATCTGCTTTTCCCCAAAATGGCTTCCCAATTCAAAGAGAGAGAGAGAGAGAGTAAAAGGGTGTGTAGAGCGGTCATGTTCATTCTCCAAGATAGGGTCGTCAGCTTTTGCTCAAAATGGCATCTCCCCATTCAAAAAGAGATCGTAACCAATTTTTTCCAGTTTTTTTCCAAGATGGGGGGAGAAGAAAACCTAGGATGGAATAACACGACACACAGAGAGAAAGAGAAAAAAAAACGCCATCTTGTCATTTTCTGATAGGGTACCGGTGTTCGAATACTTTTGTGACCGACTGTAGCTCATTGAGTTGTAGAATGTCGAGTAAGGTGTGTCTATTTGGTCGTTGAATTCTAACAAATCATGGTGGTTAGGGGAAGTGTTGTAAGACTAAAAGACGAATATTCCCGTTTGACACCACACATGGTGGAGAGCCAGGGTAAAGTTAAATTAATGCTTGAAAAATTGAATGAATGTGAATTAAGCAATAACTAAGGAATACGAATCGTTTAAAAACAAAAATTTATTGTGTCAAGAAAGTGTAAATTATAATGTATTTAGAAAGATACTGATATTTATTCCTTCCAGATGCTGGAAGGAAAAGACCAAGACTGATTGATGAAGTCCAGGAAAAGTTGCTGTAAGAAGAGAGAGTTATAAGTATACACAGAATTTTAGTATACAATTTGTTAAATAAGATTTTTTTTTGTGTAAACGAGGTTCTCGGGAGTTAGTTCAGAATTATAGAAACTTACAACAGGTCGTTTGTAGGACCTGCTTCCAAGTTTTCCAAATTCTGGCAGCGGCAAATGTAGGGTTTATATTATTTTAACTAAAATTTATTTTAAGTTTAAACTATCTTTCCTGTGAAGGCTTACTTTCCCCTGGAATTGCCAATGCCAGAGAATGTAAATTTTAGTAGAACGCGCAAGGATTCAAACTATCAGCGGAAGTATTCTGAGTTAAATAGAAAGGAAACGAGTTCAAGGTGTGCTGTTCTTACTTCACGAGCGCGGAGGTAGTAGCCAGAAATTGAAGAACCCCGCGTTTCGGCCTGTGTGCTTGCCTGGAAGTATTGTTATTCGTTCAACGTGATCTTCAAGTTTGCTGAATTAGCAGCGGTATTGTTAAACGCGATGAGATTAGTTACTTTTAGAGAGCCTCGTAGTTAGAGTCTTGTCTTTAGTTTCTTTTCAGGTTATTATTTTTATTTGACCGCCGAGTTGGCGCAGTTTGTGAGCGTCAAGAGCACGCAATTGTTATTTATTACGTTGAATAAAAAGGGACTTAAACCCTTAACAAGACTCTGTCTTTTATCCACTTTTCACAGTCACCTCTTGGTTGCGTGCAAGTTGGAGGCGCGCAACGCTACAACCTGAAATATGCTTTTTCAACTATGTTTCTATCATTGCATATTATGATAAATGATGCAGCACTGCACTAATTTTAAAAGCTTTCTCTGCTTATCTTTAAATAGTTGTATTTGCATGAATGTTCTACTAAGTAACTGTTTTTTCATTTCACAGATTATCAGAGACCACAGTATCTTCTGTTTTGTATTAGCTGAGAAAGGCTTTGCGCCAGAGCGGAATGTTGGCTAATGGCGCATGCGCCGCCAGAATTGGCGTTGAAATGTATTCTGTGAAAAACTTGATTTTGTGGTACATTGGAAGTTGCCGATTTATATGTTACGCTGTAAGGTGGAACCTAGCGCCTGAGTGTCGCTATGGAAAATAAATGTATTTAAACTGTGTAATGTGTGTGGAGTTATTTTATTATGATATACAGCTATCGACAGGAAATAGAATAAGTGATTTCATCTCCAACAAAATATGGTTTGTATTTCAAAATTTTAAGGATTTTTGTAAATTTTTTTGACTGAACATTTTGTAGACAAAAAAAAAAAAAAAAAAAAAAAAAAATCCTTTAATTTTTGTCTAGTATTGTTTGGGTCTTTCAAAGGCAAAAATGATACATATGCCAGTCTGTCTCTTCTGCAGTATGTAAAATGTTTTCTTTTTTTTTAAGGGAGTTAAAATATCTTTTTTCCCCCTCACAAAGACTTTTTTTGGCGATCTTATCATCTGAACACTTGAATTTTCTCTTTCATCAGATGAATCCAAGCTCCCTAAACATGTTAAACTGATACTAATGTATCTTTTTCTATAGAAATTTATTATATTTCAGGGAGCGTCGATAAATAGCGGCAGATTATCTGATTGTAGCAGTGAAAATGTTGGCATTATAGAGAATGCTGAAACGCCTAGTGGTATGTTATCCTTTATTTATTGTTATGCAAAATTATAAATTATCTCTGTGTAAATATATCTGCAAATTATTCAGTAAATAATATTTATTTCATATGATTTCTTTTCACTTTTTTTCTAATTTTAGGAATTTCTACATGTGTGACAGCAGCCACAACACCAAACTGGCATTTAGAAAAAATGAAAAGTTTGTATTTTAGTTTTATAAAAATTCAATATGCATGCTTTTAAAACCATTATATGTTTTTGCCCTATTTGTATCTGTTTAAAAAATAAGGAAAACCATATGGTTTAAAATCATAAGCCGCAAAAGAAAAGTCAAATGTGTGTAATTTATTATTAGCCCAAAGGCAGTTCAACCCATAGGGCTATTAGTCTCAAAACGACATTTTGAGTCGTTTCACTTTTCAAACTGTTGCCACCAAATATTATCACCATGTATTATATTTAAAGAAACTAAATAGTGAATAATCTACATGAATGTTTCTAGCATTGTGAAAAAAGAAACGACACTTAGAGCCATCAAATTTTTTAATAACACATTCCTCCAACTTGGGCACTTGGAAGCCCGAATTTTGCGTTTTGAATTTGTTTTATTATCTGTTTCAAATTTAGTAAAACTTTAACAAACTCAATGATTTCAGAACGATTAATGGCAACACTGTACAGGAAAAACCATTTTTATCTCCAGCACACGAAACTGTTTATTATTAATAAGTCTAAAGATATGCTGGTTTTTTTAAATATTTTCTGATATTGCTCTTAAATTCAATTTTATGTGGTTTAAATGGGCGAAGACCATGATATTTAATAAATAAAGGTAACACACAAAACGTTAAAAAAAATACCCGAGATATTACTCAAGTTTCTATTTGCCTATTTTTTTTTAATTTTATAGTAAGTGCAATTATATTAAAGGTATAGCTAGTATGAAATAGTTCTTATTAAGTAGTAATTTAACAGTTTTAATGTCAGATTTAAGAAATTTTGAATAAATTTGTATTGTGGAATATATTGTCCCAATCTTATTTAACAGTGAGTTAATATGTTCTATCAGTGATCAAATTACTATGCTGATATATTATGTTTGTATTTATGAAACATATATGAAAATTTTTGTTGTGTATGAACTAGTGCAGGTGAAAGAGTTTACATTTTGTAGTATTCACATTATATATTACCATAAATTTTAGTTTTGTTTTTTGAGAAAGGGTATCCTAGACGATTAGGACAAATAATCCCAGTTGATAATACGATGGGACATATACTCGTATGATTGGGACATATTGTTCCTGCAGATTTCCAGGAAACGGGAAAAGTTAAAAAACTAAAACTCGTGTTAAATTTCTTTTAGTGTGTCAATATTAAATTAAACTACTTTTCATAGTTAAATTTTAATCATGCAGAAGTTGGGTTGAAATGGCTAATACTTGTATGAGTGAAATTCAGATAAGCAGTTCTTTGTAAACAAAATATGGCCTTCTTCAACCAATTTATGGCCCGCAGTCTTAGTTTTTTCCATTACATATATGTAAAATTAAATCATTTAAGACATTAAAATTAAATCAACTTTACAGTTTGTGCAATATTGTTAAAAAGGAAGAAGATAACACTGTGAACTAAAACTTATCTAAAACTATAATGAAAATATGCAAAACTTATTACTGCAGTTACTTCTGAATGCTAAACTTATAATGTAAATAACAATGAGGATAACTAATATGTTTTTTTTCTATATTGATGTCCTGCACAGAAGACAATCATCATCTTGGCAATTTCTTTAATTGGCTTACTAATAAATTTATTTATTTATTTATTTATTTTTATTTTTTATTTATTTATTTATTTATTTTTTTTTAGATACAAGTTCTACAATCAGAAGCAGGAGGAGAAGAGAGAAAAGGAAAAGAATAGAAATTGAAGAAGCTGAAAAGGAAGAAAAGGAAATTATTAACACCCAAAAAATATTTGTAACATATTAGCAGAGATGCATAAATTATTTGAGAAAACAGTTGAAAATCAGAAAATTGTTATTGAAAATCAAGAAAGAATTATTGAACATCTTGAAAAAATGAATAAAAGAATCCAAATATAACTTTATTGTTTATTCTGATAGATTTCTAAAATGGGTTAAAAATACACAATTATTTTGTTTATTCTCCTACATTCCAGACGAACAGTTTGGCTTCCGTCATCTTCACAGTACTAATCACCAGTTGCTTCGTGTCATCAACTATATTACAGACAGTTTCAATTGTAAGTTCCCTACCGGAGCCATTTCCCTTGATATTGCGAAAGCTTTTGATAGGGTATGGCACCGGGGACTTATATACAAACTTATCAAGTTGAACTTCCCCGATCATTGTATTAGACTTATTGTTTCCTATTTCCAAGATAGAATCTTTGCAGTGAAAATTGGCAGTTCTGTTTCTTCCACGAGAAAAGTTTTCGCTGGAGTGCCTCAATGATCTGTACTTTCTCCACATTTATATAACATTTACATTTACGATATGTAGGAGTCATTCTTGATAAAAATTGACTTTTCAGAAACATTTCGGGGTAACTGTGAAAAAAATCAATATCACGCTTGTAACTATTCGCCCACTTCTTGGCAGAAGAAGTCATATGTCCGTTTCTAATAAACTCCTCTTATATAAATCTATACTTCGACCAGTATTACTCTATTCTAGTCTTGTCTGGGGCCACGCTGTCAAAACTCACCTTCAACACATCCAAGTTCTTCAAAACAAAGCACTCAGAGAAATCATCAATGCGCCATGGTTCATTCCAAATTCTTATATTCACCGTGATCTCAAAGTGGATACAATTCAAGATTATATTCAAAAACTTGCCAGAAATTTCTTCTATTCAGTTCTCACTCATCCTAACAACTGCATCAACTCTCTTAGATGTTCCGCATTTTCCAGAGAAAAGCACAAATATCCATCTGACATTCTCCATCCTTAACATTTTTTACTTGTACTAGATTCTCAGTTCACTGATTTGGACCTTCAACCAGTCACTCACCTTTTTCGTCGACTGATGGCGGCCACCTGACATTTACTTTCGTCTTTTGGTTTTACTGATGTTCTTCACGTGATACAGAGTAAAAGGAGGCGCTGCTTTTTGAAACTCAAATTCACTATACGTTCTTAGTAAATTATCCAGTCGAGTCTTACGTGATACTTTGACTGAGCTGTTTGTGAGAAGGGAACTTCACTTAAAAATTCATTCAGGTTTTTACTCTTGCACTAAAATTCTGCATTGCTTAAAAAATATTTTTAGGTGAGAGTATTTAATTTAAAAAAAAAAATTTAGGGCTTAATAAAAGAAAACGATTTAAACGCTCTTTCGAATTAGAAGTCCTATCTCCTGCGCAAATAGTATGCTCAAAATACAAAATGTAATTTCTCAATTTGGACTAATAAGAAAATGTTTCAATTTTTTTGGAATTAATAAATAGTTATTTCTTAAATAATAATATTAAATTTTTATTTGCTTATTACTACGTTTATGATAAATTGTTTATGATAAATTGTTATTTGTATAGTACATGAAATGTAAGTAGCTTTAATTGTTAGTAGCTACACAGCGCCCTCAGCAGAGGCATCTTTTATCTATTATGCATTCTCTATTTACTGTCTTTACCCGTTTGAGGCCAGAAGTTCATTTCATTGACGGATTTAAATGTCTGCGTGTGTGTGGTTGAGCGTAGCATGGAAGTGTCTGAAGAGTTTCATAATTTGTTAATTTTATTAAGGATTATTGAGGATTAAATTAAGGATAATTTGTTGTATTTTATTAAGGATTAAAATGTAATACTCAGAATCCCGCTGATGGATATGGTCAAATATTGTGTATATTACGTTTGTATTACCCGCTAGGAAATATGGTAGAGAGAACTGCTGACATGCAGGTAAATAATTCACGAATATCTAATATTGCATTTTTGTGTGGCTTCCCTTTTACTGCAATAAGCTCATTGTTTGTGAAAGTTGGTATCTTTTAGGTTGCTTTTTCGATGTTCGTGTTTTCATGTATCATATCTTGCTTGGTAACTGATGCATAAAACCAGCTGTAATGAATTATGAAGTATCGATTTATATTTGAGTTTATGGCTAAGAAGTTACTTTCTGTACTTAAATCTGAAATGTGGTTAACATATTATAGGCGGATAAAGGCATGATAGACATTTATAAATGAAGCATATTTAATTTTGACTACAATTAAAAATAAATGTTAGGTGATATAATATGATAGCTCTTCCAAAAATTGCTTAAAAATGCACTTTTTATGTTATTGTGTTTATGTCTAGATTTTTTGCAATGATGGTGGAATGCTAGGCATAAAAGTATTTTGAACTGTTAATTTTTTATAATATTGATTAAAAAGTATTTGAAAAGGTTTGTTTAAAAATACAAATATTTATGAATAATGGGGAGCCTGTCTCTTTCAAAATTTTATTGGATCTTGAGGATCTTTTAATGATGTATGGTCTTCCCCCCCCCCTTTTTTTTTTTTTTTTTTTTTTGTGTGTGTGTGTGGGGAGATTTAAAATATGTACTAGATCTAAAAGGTAAAAGTGTGTAACTTATTGATCATTGTTAAAAGTTAAATCGTGTTGAATGTTTTATAAGAAAATTATTACTAGCACAATTATATTAGATGCGCTTTGAGAATTGCACATAATCTAACCATGCACTTCTTATTTGTGGCAGTTATTTGAAGTGCTGAATCACTATGTAGTTAGCATAACAATTACTGATAAGCTTTAGGTAGCTCTTGGGAGTACTTTCTTAAAAATTTATTTTTAATAGGCAAGCTGCTAGTTTCCCCCCTTTTTTTGTGTGTGGGGAAGAGGTTAGAAAACTCTCTATATGTGCCTCTTCAAAGTTCTTATGAATTATCTGAAAATATTTGAAAAATAATTTAATTGACGTAGTTCTGGTGAAGGTAGTAATGTTGGAAAGAAAATTTAGAGTTGCAATCAAACTTCTACAAAAATTTCCAGACATTATAATTTGGTAATTCAAAAGTCAAACAACAAAAATCAGCATTATATTTACAAAATTTTCACAGGACTAGTTTCGATGGTTTTACCGAACCATCATCTTCAGCTGCAAAACCGCAAGTACAAAATTTTCACAGGACTAGTTTCGATGGTTCAGCTGCAAAACCGCAACCCTTGCGGTTTTGCAGCTGAAGATGATGGTTCGGTAAAACCGTCGAAACTAGTCCTGTGAAAATTTTGTAAATATAATGCTGATTTTTGTTGTTTGACTTCTGAATTAGTATTTATTCGGCATGTTATTGTGTCTTAATTATAATTTGGCTTTGCATAGGATTAGATAATTCAATGAAAACATTTGTAAAATAAATAATTTTGAAATATTTCTTGATAAATTGAATAATTTTTATCACTAATGGCCTGAATATCGACAATTATATGAGCGAAGTAACTGTTTAGTAGCTGAAATATTAAATATCTATTGTGCCACAATAAACACCATGTGCTCTACAAATGGCCATTGCTATAATGACCAAGCATTCTACATTAAACGATAAATGCAAGAGTTTTCAAAATAGACTCCTAAATTTGGATTTTTAAAAGATCTGGCATTAATAATTCATAGCCTGTTGAAATTACCATATCTGATAGTTTGTGATTTTTATTTTTTGAATTAAAGAATTTTATTTATATATTTCTAATTTTCATCTCCAGTTATTTGCATTCTTTGTTTTTGTAAAATGTGAAACGCTTCATTAGAATTTTATTTGGCTAATCTTTGGAATATGGTAACAGGTAGTTTGGCGACATTTTGGAAAGGTGATAAAGGTTACTAGCTAGGACTTTAGCAGTGTACATGGATAAAGTCAAGAGTGTGCGCAGTGCCATTTTTGTGCAATTCTGGGATGTTTTTTTTAAGTGAAAATAGATTGATGTGTACATAGATACCGTGTATGTGCAATTCTTAAAAATGCGGCTAGCAGTGGGCAATTCTAGCAGGTTGCTGTAGCAGGGTTGGTTGCCAAATTTTCGCCAAAAAATCACCAAGTTACCATAATCCAAAGATTAACCTTTTATGTTTTGGTTTTATACAGTAGTGAGAGTTGCTTATTAAAATTTTCTGTACTTTCCGAGTTACTTACATACTAATGCACAACTTCATGATTTTGGGCAAATGAAAAAGAGTGATGGGAACTATTCTCATATATGCCCTCAGTTGGCAACTTTTGGTGAGAAACTCCATGTTGCCATATTACTACCCAAATTTTTTGTCTACATTTCAAACTTTAAGCCTAAAATGTCTCCAAAATGCAAAAACCACATTTTAAACACACAATTTAAGCCAAAAATCCAAAACAAAAACAAAAAATTTAGATGGCATAAACGTAAAGTTTCTAACCAAAAATATTTGACAAGAATCCATGTACACAGTGATCTGTTTTAACTTAAAAAAAATCTACAAATTGCACGATCTAGGCAGCGAAAGAATCTACGAACTACGTACATCTCGCTTTAATAAATTAACATGACAATAAATTTCAAAGAATACCATGTACACAGCATTCTGTTTAAACTTAAAAAAAACTATCTGCGAATTGCACAATCTATGCATTGCGCACAAATAAAAAAAATAAACTAAAATAACTAAAATTACAAACAATTCGAAAAACAATAACAACAGAAATTCATAGTAAAAAAACAATGATCATAACATTCTACAAAATAAAAACAGTAAAATAAAATGCACTTACCATAATACATTTGTTAATAAAATTTTGCCAGTCACACAATGTCTGTGAACAAAAGTGCCACGATTTTTCTATATCACATGTCTTTCTGCGATTCAAAATTTCGAAAGTAACGATAAAAACTTCCTCCAAAGTTAACTTACTGCACGAAAACCATGATCCAAATCTTAAACTCCGCTGACAGCCACATACTTTACCAGCAACCATTTGACTGCAAATCCACATAAGAACTATCAGAAATACCCTTCTTCATCCAAGTTCTCATGGAAGCTCCGCATTTCGGACTCTGCATAGAAATTCCAAAAATACACTTCGATCCTTGTAAATACACCCATGAACAAAAGACTGGTTAACAACTCCAACATCATACCTTTTAATACTAAATTTACTTTCCACACAATCTAAAATATGTGACTGAAATCTTGCCACCACGTCTATCATTGCAACATAGGCCATTTCAAAACACGCACGAGATGAACCAATGAGCAATTAAACCACTGCAGCAAAAGAATTAAGTTTCAATGTCAAAAGGGTTGCTATACAAACAACATCGTCCCCCAAACCATCGCAGAACACACAATTGCGTCAAAAACCAGCACCACATTTGGCGCATATCGCCACATTTGGCGACCTGAATGCGCTTATAAGAGTAGTAGTACTGAGTGATGATGTAAGCTGTCATTAAATTCACTTGCCAAAATTTATATATTACATATACTTTTACATTTTAATTGCATATTTATTCCAAAAAGCAATCAGTAAATCTACTTAAAAACTGGTTTTTCTTTTATTCTGGTGGGAGATTCGTGGCAGTCACTTTAACAAGGGCTCACTTTTCTGACCTGAGACCACCAACAGCCGTGTGTTAAATTTGCTGAATACTGGTATTTCGATCTGGGGTTCGAATCCCAGCGAATGGGATGGCTGCATGGGCATTTTTGTGGTTTTCCCCATGTGCAACACATATACGAGCCAATTTCCTTGAGGAAGTCTTCTATGAAGGCATCCTCCTTTGGCAGGTAATCATCATGTTTTTTGCTGTAATCAAATAAACCGAACTATACCAATTTTGTGCCAAAATACGGTTTTCCTTGAAGATTTTGTGAGAGTTTCGTCCATTGTTGAAAAACTCCTTAAGTACAGATTTTAAAACTGAATTTAAGAGAAAAAATATCACAATTTGTTTATAAATTGAAATTTGGAATACAACGAAAAGAACACTAATGAAAATGGTGATGTTGCTAAATTAAAGAATATTTATGAGTACAGTTGCCTATTTGTTGTGTGCATGGTTGCAAGAGTTTGATCCATTCTAAAAATTTGGCAACTTGTGCTAAGGCGATGGTGATAATACATAAATACTATTTCTGACTGTCTGCACCCCAGGTTTGAACATTCAGTTGAAGTGCTATGTTTTGGCATATTTTGAAATATATACAAAAAAGCCCATCCACATATTTTTATTTGGTGTAAAACACAGCAAGCAAAAGATAGACCATTTCAAAGAAATATTGAAGATCATTGCTGAACAGTATATGTTGTCTATAAAAAGTCATGTATTGGCTGTATAGTTTTTCCCTCCTCATCTTCTTGTTTTTCCTAAAAGGCTTTACTACTTTCTGATCATGTATACCTCTATCAAAGAGCCATTAAAAAAAAAAAAAAAGAAAATCTGGGTCAATGCAACATGTCGCTTAAAAAGGTATTATTCTGTTAGAGTGGTGTTAGTTAAAAATGCGCCTCTATTTTTTGCCACCAATCGTTGCCAAGTATAAAATTATGAAATTATAATAGAGTTAAAAAGACTAAAAAAATTATTTCCATAAAAAGTAGTTTTTTTTTTTTTTTAAATTTCTTAATTCTTAAAAAAAGTAAATTTTTCTTTATCATTTTTTAATCTTCAATATTCTACGCATAATAAAAATAACAAAAGAAAAGGAAATTCAATCTAAACAGTGGCATAAAATTACAAATAATATCATTCAGTATTGCAGAAAAAAAATTCATTTTTTGAATATAATCAATACCACAATTCTATCAAATATGACTCTAAATGGTGGTGAGCAGTACCCCACTGACATTAATTTCTTCATTTAGCACCATCCCACAGTTTGGGTATGGCATCCAATTTCGCAGTCTATAGAATTTTTAACTCTGATTCACAGTTAAATGTTCATACCCAGCATTTCTTAATTCTTCTTTCTCTATAATGCTGCCATCCGTGATGTTTTCCTGAATGGCATTCATCAATGTTGTAGCACAACAGTCGAGAACGGTGACCAGAAAACATTCATTGCTTTCCTAGCATAACTCCCCAAATACCTGTTATTCTATAAGAACATGTCTAACGTTGTTCTTTCTTTTTGTGAAAAGACTTTAAAGTAGTTATTCCAATCTATTGCCATATCATGGCTGGTTTCTAACTGAAGTTGCCAAAATTCAATCAATGTCAGTTTTTGACACCACAAATAGATAAAACAAACAGCACTGGGGAAAGAAAGACGTGAGCTTTCAAACCATGTGTAAGTTCTCAATCTTTTTTTTTTTTTCCGCAGTGAGAACATACGTAACAACTCTATGTAGGAGTTTTGTTTGAGTCGAAAGTTAACTTCATTGGATGGTTTTGAGAACAAAGTCTCTTGCTATGAATTATTTCTTTGTCTTGAAAGACTATTATGGCAACCTTGTTGTCGTTAGGTAATTGCAAAATTGTGTAATCTGTCGTATTAAAAAAATGGCGAAATGTGGCAAAAAAATAACGAGTGACGATATTTGAAACGAGAACTAGAAATCTGGGCCCATGATATTTCAAACGTTAAATATGCAAGCCATGATATTTGACGTGTTGTAGCATTATTTACTCCTCATTTTTTCTTCATATTTAACTGATGTTGTTCTAATGGAATAGTACCCTTAAGAGTCTTTAGGTGGCAGCCCACAATATTCCGGATTTTGGTGCCTACGTTGTACATGATGCCCAGTTTGTGAAATTCTCTGATTTTAGAGATCAAAATCTATTTCACTCAAACAACTGTAGTATCCATATATCTGTATTTTTATTGGAATGGTTTCCTTCCCTCCTTGCCAATTGGAATGCTACAGTAATGTAGCTTTAACCTGCTTAAGTAAATCTTCATATGCTTTCACCACTAGGTGCAGTTTCCCTTTGGGACAGGATTATAACTTCGGGCATCAATAACTAAACACTGATGCTTCACAAAGGAGAAGGAAGGTGCATTCATATAACAGAACTACTTTTAGTTGCTTCAAAAGAATAATTGGCATGTAATTTAACAACTCGCAAAAGCAATGAACCGTTTGAACACAATGAGGTAAAGCATCAGGTAGAAAATGATTCAGATATTTGGGTGACTTGCCGATACCTGAATGATTGGGCGACTTCACTGTGAAAGAGTTAAGCAAAAATAGATCACTGTGTACTTGGAAGGAATAACAGGTAAAAAAACTGAGAAGTATGAGGGTCTTATGTGAATAAAAAATAGGTAACACTGAATGCTTCATTAAAATATAAGTAAAGATAGATACCCTAACAAACATTTCTCTTCAAAGTTAGCAACGAGTTCACAAGTTTTGGATGGGGTGTGAATGATCAGAAAATACTCATTCTTCTGCTTTATTATTACTTATGAATTGAATATACATATGAGCTGAAAGATGGCCAGTCAGTTTTCACCAATCAGTTGATTTTTTTTTTTTTTTTGTGTGTGTGTGTGTGTGTGTGTGTGTGTGTGTGTGTGTTTGGAGGGGGTAGCAGATAGGCAGAAAGAACTAAATTTTCATGACACATAACTGGTAGTAATGTAAACTTGGGAATTTTAAGGATGTTTTTTTATGTTTAGGAGGTTCTGTGTTTAGGGAGTTTATGCATTGCAGCTCAAGTAAACTGAAGAAGAAAAGTATTTTTAGGTGATTTTTTAAAGAAGAATTAGTGTAAAATAAGCATTAAATATTTGAAATAATACCTGTAATAAAAAGTTTTCTGTGGCCTCTATTTCCTTTTGCATTTTGTAAAATGGAAAAAAAAAAAAAAAAAAAAAAAAAAAAAAAAAAGTTTCTTTGTTTGCTTACTCTTTATTTTGTATGATGGTATTTTTTCATAGAAAAGAGGTTGGTAGTAACAAATTAAGTAGTAGTATTTGTAATTTCAATGGGAACATCGGCAGTAATTTAACAATAAGCACATCTCACTTTAGCAACCATGTATATTTGTAAAGTGCAGTAGTAAATAAATCATGTTTAATTACTATTGTGATCTAATTCCTCTAAATAATTTTTTCTTTAAAATTTTTATCATTTATCTATACTTGCCAATATTACACTTCCATAATGTGCTTTCATGAATGAGCCAGTGCCTGATTTATAAAGTTGAGGGCTCACTTCTTAAGGCAAAGGGTATGTTTGTCATTTTTTAGAAAATAATTAGCCTAAATTTTGGGACTTCATGGTGTGTGGGTTTCCGTATGTTTGCCACTTGCAACAATTTCATAAATCTGTCTGCTTCTATTAAATGAGAATTATCTTAGTTCTTCATCCGTATGCCATAAACATGGTATAAAAATTGTTTCAATAAATAACAACTACCATTTCTAATAATGAAAATGATTGGACTACACCAAAAAAGATTGCTAAAATTCAGGAAAAACCGATCCCGATGGAGATACCACAAGAAAACTGTTTTCAAGTACTTAGGAAAATTGCCGAGTAAACCCCCGAAGGAGGAGCCAATGCTGACAACCCACCCATTGTATTTTTACAAGACAATGTTGATTGGATGACTCTGGACGAAATGTTCACACTAAATTATACAGATCCCCATGAATCCCAAATGAAAGGAAAATCCATCTTTGTGTATACAAAGAACTTGAAGGATTACAGTGTGATGAACAAACTTTTACTTGAAAAAAAGATCCCCTACCATTCATACCAGTTTTAATTTGAGAAGCCGATTCGAGTCATCATGAAGAACCTCCCCGCTACTATCAAAGAAGATGCCATACTTCAAGACTTTAAATTCAGTAAAAATCCTATTGAGAAAGTCAAGCAGTTCTCCAAAACCCATGAAGGACAGAAAATTAAACTCCATCTACCTACTGGAACTAAAATGATTTCCCTAAGGCAATAAGATTCACCAGCTTAATAATATGTTCAGTTTTAACATCACTATCGAGAAATTCAATCTCAAGAAGAAAAGACCAGTCCAATGCTATCGCTGCCAGCAATTCGGTCACTCGCAATATTGTTGCAGTAATCCCGTCAGATGTGTAAAGTGCGGGCAACAACATTGAAGCAACCAGTGTAACACGAAGCTAGAAGACAAGCATAAACGTATTTTTTGCGGACTCTGCCACGCCAGCAGTTATAGAGGTTGCAGCGAGTGTAAGAAAAGCAGCCCTTCCCAACCTAAAGCTCCCGAATTCTCTGAGGAAAACTTCCCTGGCTCCAAGACTGCCGCAATCCCAGCCAAGCTACCTACAGCGAGAAATTAAAAGGTAAAATTACTCCACCCCCTAAAGACCTTAGTGATGCAATGAAATGGATTCAAGATGAAAAGATTAACTCATTCCTAACTTCCATCATCTCCTATTGTATCAAAACCAGATCAGCAAAGAATTCTGCAGAAAAATTACAAACAGGCTTCCAAGCAGCTATGATACTTGTCAATTTCGCGAAATCCAAAGATTAGGAAAGATTTAGCATTCCCTCTATGATGGACCACTAGGAAAGCAGGAAATCCATGCAACTATATTCTGGACTTAATTTCTTGTACATCTTATGCAGTCTACCTTCTTCTCCGAAGGTGTTTTATGCAAGGCTCTTATCATCGCAACATCTTTTGAGAATTCTTATTTTAGAATCCTCAGCCAACATTTACTAATGTTATGGTTAGGAAAGCTATGTCATTTCGCCATGCGTTACATACAGGATGAGGCTTTTAACCTAGGCGCCTGTTCTCCATGTGCTTCGCACCTGAGCCTTCAATAAATAACAAATCCTGGAGACTCATAATTATGAAATTAGAAGGAGGCAGAAAAAGGGAGATAGAGGCTAAATAAAGTAAATCAAGCAAGCTTAGATACATGTTGATGGATATAATTAGTTGTAACATCTAGTCAGATATATATATATATATGGGATAGATAAACATTGATACAAAAAAAGTCCCACTGTGATAATAGATTGGAATAGGTATATATATATGTAATAATAAAATTCTATAGTCAAAATTACACTTAAATTCTAACTGTATGTTCTTTTCATTTTTTAATGGCGACGTTCTCTTATTTGAAAGTACGTGGAATTAAATCCACAGCCCCGTAGTCAATTTGTTTTTTCCGCCTTTTCTACACGTACAGTTATAGAATGTTCTGGAAATATTTAAAGCGAAGTAGATTGGCTGACGTCATTTCTTGGAAGCTCCGCCTTTCCAGAGGCTGTAAAAGGACTCGCAAAAGAATATCGGGGGCTTTTTCTTAAATGTAACGATGCAGTAAACTTCATACAAAATGTTATTAGTAGTTCTTTTTTATTTACTCCGGATATCTGATTTTGTAACTGCTATTTCTCCTGACCAATAATAAATGGATCCTGTTTTTTAAACTTATCGTCTGATAATTTAAGCTACGACTACATTTATGATTCTTCAACAATTTATTTATTCCTGACAAAAGCTAGATATAGATTTATATTTATTTATGTGAGATTCTATATTGATTTTGAGGGTTATTGAAATAGACCTGTCTCCATTAGAAACAAAAAGATCCTGGGTAATTTAAAATTTTTTCAAAAAAATCTTAGTTTGGTATATATTTTGAGTTAAACTCAATTTTAGTTTAAATTAAATTAATAAACTTTGAGAGTATTTCTGATAATTCACATTCTCACTGAAAAGTCACAAACTCCTTGGTGAATTTGGAGAGCATTTGCCAACTCATCAGTGACCAATTTTTCACCAAGCTAATGTGCAGAAGGCAACAACCATTTTTAAAATAGCATCAGGCTAAGAATTCTGTACAAGAGCAATAAATCAATAAAATTAAAAAAAAGTGGGAAATGTCAGTAATAAAACACTTTCCTTTTTTAGAAATACTTTTTTGTTCCGTTGTTTTCCTCGTAAACACGCTGATCTGTTTTACTAAAAACAATCTGAGAGAATTGCACTTGCCCTCTGTACAACTTTTACATTGCACACTGTCCAAAGCAGACATGTACTACATGCATACCCGAGTTGTCACTTTTTGGCAACATTGTGGGTTGTCATAATTAACATGCTGCTTTTTTCTCATGAATACATTTTCGTAAATTTTCAGTGGTGATGCGGATACTCAGAAAGTATCCTTTGAGTTTTAGTAAAACTCTGTGGCAAATGAATGTGGCTTTTTTGCATAATTTAAAGTTTTATATTTGTATGTTTCTCTGCCAGTTAGTAGTAGAAAATTGTGTAGAGGATTGCCAAGTGTGGTGACTGGTTTAACTTTGAGTGGCAGTCAAATGACATTATTGTGAATAAATGGGAAAAGTGATTATTGATCCAATAATTTTCCCTCTGAGATTTTCAATCTGCCCTTTTTTTAATGAATTTTTTTAATCAATAGAAAATACAAGATTTACTCAAGTTATGTGCAGCGAGATCAGTGTTTTTATTTTATTATTTTCTAACGTGCCTTCACTAAGGAATGGACTTAGAAGAACTCTCATATTAATGGCATTATTACGTGTATTGAATTCACCACGCCCACCGCAGTGGTACAAATCCTATTCGCTCGTCGCTTCACGTGTTCTCAAACTCTCTCAGTGACTCGTTAATGTATAGATTGTACTGTACCTCATTATTGTGAACGAACTTAGACAGACTTTTGAACTTTGAACTCATAATGTTAAGACACTATGCTGTATTTCTGCTGTGACGCCTTCTGACTTCGCCGTCGGCCATTAACTCTTTAGACAGATCAGGGGCATAGCTAGAGTTTCCAGCGCCCGGGGCACCCGAAGAATTTGCGCCCCTTTCTGTGTGCCAAGAATGGAAAACATTTCATTAAAAAATTTCGTAGCATCAATTTGGCGCCCCTTGGATGCTGCGCCCGGGGACAGATGTCCCCCCTTACCCCACCCTAGCTACGCCACTGAGACAGTTTGCACTTTATGGACTGTTGTTTTACGCCTTCAAGCGAGGTGTCTTTACACCTTAATTAACTCACTACTGCGAATGGCTTTGCAAATATTGAGTGCACTGGTTAAAATTCAAAGTAATTAACACCAGCAGTGAATTAGAGGTTTAGGTTTAGGCGATATACGGATAAGTGTTTTCAACAACTCTTCATATATTCATTTATTATATACAGAAACACACCGATTTAAGTTATATTTCTGCAACTGCTGAATGGAATTTAAAAAAAATATATATATAAATAAGTAAGCTAATTAAAATTAAAAAGATAAAAATAAAAAAAAAATCCTCCTTCCTGGTGTAATCGGTCCGATGCTTTGAAGTACAGTAATATTTAAAAAATTTTTGCTCATATCATTAATACAGATGAAGGAAGATATTTTGACAAGCCCTTTGTTGTGCTACCAAATTTATTTATTTATTTTTTAAGTTAACAATTCTCTATTTATTTTGGTTATTTGCGCACGTCCGACAATAAACTAAATATTATTATCACTTTTGAAATATGAATGATAGAAATCATTGATATTTCTTGTTTAGCATTGGTCTTCTTAACCTAAATCAATAGATAACGTTTTCTCCTTTCGGAAATCATATTGAAGATATTTTATATTTATTCACTTTAAGCAACCTGGCAAGCCTGGATCCTTAGGTACAATTTTTTTTATGTAGGAATCTACCCATTTACTCGAAAAATTGAAAAAAGTTGTGCTTGTATATTAACAAAACAACATTGGCCTCAATTTGGTGGTCTTGTACAGCTAAAAAAGCCAAAATCACTTATTGGGTGCAAGTTGGCGATTTTTGCTTTTTTTTTTAAATTTTATTTTTAAACATTCCCAAACTATCGATATTTTATTGTAAATCGGCGAACATTATCAACATATCAAAAGGGGGGGGGAAATGCAAATTTTTATTAAATAAGGATTATATGATACATGAAAAAAGAAAAACACAGTTTTCATTAAATCCTTCCATAAATTTTTGCGCTATTCTTTTCTCCATGTACACAACCATCTGTTTTCTCTTAAAACATCAAATAAAACATCATACTCGACACTGCGCACAGCTGTGTACCAAACTCATCTTGTTATTGTTCCATTTGGCGATTTTTCGGCAAAATATTATATTCCTACAAAAAGTTTACCGCAGTTTCTTCCATGCTGGCAAATTTCACAAGCAATATTTTAAAATTGAGTTGGAGGCTCCCCCCCAAAAAAAAAAATCCCGATTTGTCTATAAAAACCGCTGTAACTTGGAATGCACCAAAAAGAACACAAAAATGGCGGCATTGCCTAGCTGAAGGATAATTATAAGTATGATTGCCAAAGTTAGGCCCATTCTGAAAATCTGATGACTTCTTCTAAGGTGGTTGCGATAATACGTAAGTGCCAAAAATCATTCGTTCGTATAAACCATATTTCTTAAAATAGTTTCTTAAAATATTTCTTAAAATAGTGGTGATTTTTTGCATAGGTGACTTGATGTCATGGTGACAAGCCTAGTATTTATGTTGACTGATGATTGCCAAACCCTATAGAGTACATTAACTGAGGGCTGAGTATTGAACTGGGATAAAATATGAAATAATATTCTTTTTTTTATATGATGATCATTGTTCTGAGGTTCAGGGTGTTCTAATCTTGCACGTCTCCTTTTATCTACTTTTGATAATTTTCGTCCAGTTTGTTCTTTTAAAAATTTCTCTTTGAATAATCTTTTTTGGGAGCAAAGAAAAAGATTAATAAAGGTAATACTATGCATGCCTGCAGTTGACCTCGGGACCTTTAATCTGCATTGTCATGCATTGCCACTGAGCCACCAAAAACTTTAGTATTGGGTTGTTCGGAAGATAATTTCGTTTTCTCCGAACAGGGGGCTTAATTGTAGTTTTTCATAGCCAACATCACACTTAAGCCGCACAGTCATTCTATATTTTGACAGCTGATATAGCAAGGCTTGTTTGTGAAAACGTTCGATTGATTCTGCCCAGTAGTTTTGGGTTGGTGCCCTTTCAAATATGGAAAGTGAAAAGCAGCATTTTCGGCATATTTTACAATCGAAAAGGTAAAAGTGCTGTTGAAGCAAGAAAAAAGGTATGCGTTGTGTGTGGAGAAGCTGTATTGATAGAAAACCACAGAATGAGCAGCTGTTCCGTCTGAAAGAGTTTCAACTTTTTCTGCTCATTTAGCGGCTTTTATTTTTTAAAAGTAATAAAATAATATTATAAAAGTAAAACTATTATCATTAAGATTAGAAGCCACTTTTGTGACTGCTACTTACATTAGTAACATTAATAGGTAAACTATTACAAATAGAAATGAGAATTGTACTGCTTTGAGATTGTCGCTGTTTATAATATATTCATTGGAGTCTGAAGCTTCTGGCAAAGAGTTTTATTTTGCTGAAACAATTCACGAGCATTGTTTGCTGCATAGGGCCAAAAATGTAGATCTTTGGTTATATGCCACTGAAACAAATAGTGGTCTAATATGCCGGGAAAGTCACAACGTCAGTACCAAAACTGGTTTGCAAAATTTCGATCTGGCAATTTTGATCTTGAAGATGCACCATGTTCCGTTCGTCTTATGAGTAAAGCTGGAATCTGAAGCTTATGTGCTGTAGCCCATTGGGAGAGTAGATCGAGACAATAAATGGAGCTCTCATTTCGAGGTTGCTCCTTGCTGTCACAACTAGCGTAAAATCGTCCGCGTTGGCTATAATTGGAGCATATTCCACGACGTCGAGCTGATAAAATGCCGAATTTGCCACTATATTCCGCAGCTTTGGTCCTAGACAGCCCCTGTGGGCATCCTCTAAAGACTGTCTGATGTTACTTGTACGCTTCAATCTTGAAGCTACGAGTGAAGGATGGTAATAATGACTGTTGAACAGGCCATACTGTGAGCAAATGTATTACGTCTGGCCACTAAAGGGAGTTAAAGGCTCTCTTTGATGTCAGTGGCTATTTTCAGTAAGTGCAAGTTATTATCTTTGTTCAGTTGGATAGTAACTCTAAGTCTTTTATGGCATACTCGGTTGAGCTGCCTATTCGGTTTGACGAGTATTTAAAAAAAAAAAAAAAAAAAAAAAACCACTAAGGCATCCTTCAAAAATAAAAAAAACTATAATATGGGACTATGATAAATAACATTTATTTAACAGTTAGTAGCAACATTTATTTACAATTAATCTAAAATAATGTTTATTTGCCCTTTGGAGAAAAAAAATTAGTTACATTATTTTTTTTATTCAGTTACATTTGTGGGTAATTCGGCAATTATGTTGCTATTAAAGGATCAAATATTTTGTATCTTATGTACTGCCGCTACATAATTCACTTAAATGAGTGTAGTGCAGCGGTTTTCAGTCAATGAAAATTCCCCCATGGGGGGGGATTTCTTAGCTTCAGGGGTGCAGTCAGCCTTTTTGTTTATGTTAAGTATTTAGGTATGGTTTATGAACATAAAATACAACTTTTATTCAGGTTTATATTTACCATTCAGTTTAATTGACAGTTTTCTATGTTTTTGTTGTTTAATTTATGAAGTTAAAAAATAAATTAAGCTATTTATGCATCTTTCAAATTTTGGAAACGGAGGGGGGGGCAGTGATCTTCGAGCTGTGATGAAAAGAGTGCATGTGGTTAAAAAGCTTGAGAAGCACTTACGTAGGGGTTGAATGAGCCATTCTTTTTTATTTTGGAATTGTCTCAATTGGCCGTAGTTTCCCTGTAAATAATTTTATTTGGAGGCCATTTTTATACTTTTGCTCAGCATACAAAATTTCATGTTTTGTAAGAAAAACCTCTGCATCTTTTTCAATTGATAACAAGTTAAATATGTTCAACATTTTAGAGGAAAAATTATTAATGAATACGAAACATTTACGATACCCAAAAGAACCTAATTCTAAACTACTAGATAGAGATAGAGCATACCAGCCCAGGCACGCTTCGAAGCGAACGTATTCGTTTAAGGTTTGAGGTTTACCTAATTACGGCAAGCAGGGCTATCTACCTAAGCGGAGGGATGCCTTCGTGGGAGACTTTCTTAGAAAACATTCGTTTAAAGAAAGTATTAAAAAATAGTTAATGATAGAGCGATATCACGCATTTTCAGGAGTGAGCGCTAACATAAAAAAATCTGATGTGTACACAACATGACTTCTTTGTACGGAATATTAAATTATACGCATTTTTTTCTTGCATTTCTTTTAAACTTATTGGATTGAATTAAATCTACTTCGCCGACAGCGCATAAACCACAATAGAATAAAAGCATTCTTTAAAATTCACTCTATTTGTATACCATAGCGACACTCTGGCGCTAGGTTCGCTTAACAGTATTATATTTCGTTTATATTATAACTCAGAATGCACAAAATTGATATCATTTAAAGAATTATCTAATCGTTGCCACATGTTCTGTTCAAATACTATAATAAAGCTAGAACGATGTATAAAAGAAATTAAGCAAACAAAACAAAAAAAGAAACAGTTTTTCACAGACGATTGAGTATTTCTCATTCAATTAATTCAGTTCTCACTTCGCGACAAGGCAAAAATACATAAAAACTCAAACTATCTGTATTAAAAATTACGAAGTAAATCTTAAACACTTATTTCCTCGAAAAAATTCCAGAAAGGATTAAGCATGATTTAATTGGCAATAATAAATAAAGGCGTTATCTTTGTTGTTGCGAAGCTACGTTTCTCTAGATTGGCAACAAATCCCGTACTCTGCTGTTTCAAATGTAAACAAGCAATGGCCGCCATCAAAAAAATTATTAGGCTTAGCGGCACTTAAACAACTTTAAAATTGTTGATAATTCTAAAAATATTGCATACAGATTTACTAAAGGCATAAAAACCTTAACCGGAAGATAAGAACAACATAATTCAATCATTTTTAAAGCAAAAAATGTACAATTTACAAACATATAAGAGTAAAGAAACTGTGATCACTGAGCCGGGTAACAGAGTGGATATATATATATAAATATATTTATATATGTTTGCCGCGGCCGATTGCAACCAAAATACGAGGTGCACATCTACATGATATAGTAGTCCTATATACAAAATTTCAACGTTCTGAGGCTACTCGTTTTTGAGTTATGCGAGATACGTACGTACGTTCGTACAGACGCCACGAAACATTCTCTTCAGAATTCATTTTAAAGCAGTTTTATAATTTTTTTGGAGGAAAAGAGTCTTTTACTCTGTCCTTACATACAGATATCAGGCAAAAACATCGTTAAATTGCATTCGAAAGCGGTCAAAGTGTATATTTTCGTTGAAATATGCTGCCTGAAACTTTTCGCGATTACAATACTTCCTTGATTGATCTTTACAATATGGTAACTGGTAGTTTGGCGACATTTTGGAGGCGATAAAGGTTACTACTTGGGACTTTGGTAATAATGTGAGCAGTAGTACTCAGTTCCGATTACGCATTATTTTGTGTGAGGGAAATGAGAGATCATGGGATATGTCATGTGATATTAATGGACGAATTACAGTTCTTTAATCGGAAAAGGGGGGAAATCGGGAAAAAATCTGGAAATTTTGTATTTGGCTTTATTCTGTGTTATGTGAAACAGTGTTTGTGAATTTTTGGATTCCCATGGCCGTAACTAAAGTGAATTCGAAATGGGTATTTAGTGGTATTGAAAAGGGTAGTAATAAATGTTTCTTTAAGGTTGTGCGAGATCTTCAGGTAAGTTAGTATTTTTAATTATTTGAGGATATTATTTTTATGCATTGTTCTAAATGTAAGGTGGAAGTAAAGGAATTTGGTATTATTGGGAAAATTGTTATTAGCAATGATTTAGTTTAAAGTAATTAGGATTGTAAGGTAATTTTTATTAATTTAATGTATGTGCTCCTTTATATTTTAAGTAGTGTTTTTGAATTTAATTATATTTTAATTAAATGATAGTTATTTTGTGGATTTTATGTTTGTAGGAATTTGGTATACGTTTTAGTTGAAGTAAACGTGCATGGAAATAATTTAAATATCTGACACTAAGTATTTGTAATGGTTGCGGTATGAATTCGTTGGTGACGTTTATAATATAATAGATGATTTAGAGGTAAAAGTTTTTGGATATTTTATTTATTTTATATGTGGAAATGTTCATATTTGGAAAGGGTAAATACTTTTTCGCGATCAGGTAATTTCATATATGTTCTTTTTACCGGGTTTAAAGATTGAGAAAATTGTCATGTATTTTCGTGAAATTTTTCTAATTTATGAGAAAAAAGCAGTGTACATGGATATAGTGAAGGGTGTGCGCAATGCCATTTTTGTGCAATTCTGGGATGTTTTTTTAAGTAAAAATAAGTCGACGTGTACATGGTTTAGTGATATTTTAATTAAATAATAGTTATTTTGTGAATTTTATGTTTGTAGGAATTTGGTATACGTTTAAGTTGAAGTAAACGTGCATGGAAATAATTTAAATATTTGATACCAAGTATTTGTAATGCTTGCGGTATGAATTCGTTGGTGACGTGTATAATGTAATAGATGATTTAGAGGTAAAAGTTTTTGGATATTTTATTTATTTTATATGTGGAAATGTTCATATTTGGAAAGGGTAAATACTTTTTCGCGATCAGGTAATTTCATATATGTTCTTTTTACCGAGTTTAAAGATTGAGAAAATTGTCATGTATTTTCGTGAAATTTTTCTAATTTATGAGAAAAAAGCAGTGTACATGGATATAGTGAAGAGTGTGCGCAATGCCATTTTTGTGCAATTCTGGGATGTTATTTTAAGTAAAAATAAGTCGGCGTGTACATGGTTTATGTGTATGTATTATTTTGAAAAACGCGTAAGGAGTATGGTATTGTGCACTTTTTCCCAATTTTGCATTGAATATTTGTCATGATTAAGCAGTTTTGTTAGATAAAATTTCTAGCATAAGTGTAATTCGGCGAGTAGATTGTTGGAAGAAGTGTTCAGTAGATAAAAAGAAAAGAAACATGTCTTTACTTCGTGAAGACAAAATGGCGGCGGGGAAAAAAAAATAGAGGGTTGCTGTAGGAGAGTTGGTCGCCAAATTTTCGCCAAAAAAAGGCAAGTTACCATAATGTAAAGATCAACCACTTCCTTTTTACTTCGTACAAGGAAGTAAAAATGTGGCACATAATAAATATCACAAAAAAAATTGGTGCTTTATTTCTGATCGATTAAATCAGGGATGTCAAACTCATAGGTACACTTGGGCCAAACAAACAAGGTTTAACTTTAGGCGGGCCAATAAAAAAAAAAAAAAAAAAAAAAAAAAAAAAATCCAATATTCATAGAAACGTAGATTTATTTCGAATAATACAATAATAAACATATATATATATTTATATAGAAAAGAACAAGAAAAATTTAATGTTTACGTCCTGATACTTGACATCTCTTCTCTGCTATTATCTTTCCTATTTCGGGAGAAATTTTGTTTGCAGTGATAACTTTCAACGCTGACCCAAGGTGAGCATCATTAATACGGTTTCTAATAGGAGACTTATTACCTTTCATGACTGAAAATAACTGCTCGCACCAATAAGTGTTACCAAACATGGAAATAATTTCATATGCGAATTTTCGAGTATTTTCAAACCTGGCTGGTAAATATTTGTAAAATTCAGGCACGCCTACTTCAATGAATTTTGCTTTCAAATTTGAGTTGCATTGAATCTCGATCACCTCCATTTGCATATGGCTGGGTACTGAGTCAATACTTATTGAGAAAATCGAAGAAAACAAAAAAAATTTGTCTTCGAGGGAACTAAAATCATTAAACCTCGTTTCAAATTCAGTTGTTAAATTTGCAATTTTTTCTGCGTATTTTTGATACGAACAAGTATCATCTAAACTTGATTTGTTCATGCTGCACGTCGGGAAGTGCGTCAAATAAATACTAATACAATAACACGCCGAATAAATACTAATTCAGAAGTCAAACAACAAAAATCAGCGTTATATTTACAAAATTTTCACAGGACTAGTTTCAATGGTTTTACCGAACCACCATCTTCAGCTGCAAAACCGCAACTGAACAAGATAGGAAATAATGATTAGATAAGATAAGAAAGCCTGGACAAGAATAAGCAAGTGGCGCCATCTGTTGGTGAAACCAGAACTAAAACATAATTTCTTTAAAGGCCGAAGGCAAATTTGGATTGGAATTAGGATCATTAACTAGAACAGAAAGATTTTTATGAATGTGAAATGCCTCTAGAAAATCCAGTTCTCCAATGGAAGATGTTTTTTGAATAATTTTGGCAGCAAAAAAAACTGAAAGTGTGGTTTTCGGACCAACAATGTTGAGCAACAGAAGACTTCTGTGTTTCCTTTTTTCTAACATATGCCTCATGTTCCTTGACGAGAAATTTTAAGGCTCTCTTAGTTTGGCCAATGTAAATTAAACCACGCTGGCAAGGAATCCTATAAATACCCCAGGAATTCATATCCGGAATGGGGTCCTTGAGTATGGAACTCCGAATTTTATTGATGGGAGAATAAACAACCCGAAAGTTAAATTTCTGCAAAATATGTGCAACTTTATAGCTATTTGATGGAAAAAAGGGAATGACAACAGAATTTTTATAAGCTCCTAAAACAAGAGTGTGCCTTTTAGTGTGTTGAGATGAGAATTTTTTAACTGCTTGATTAATAATGTTGGGTGGAAAGCCCCTGTCAATAGCTATTGCTTTTAAATAATTTAGTTCTTCATCAAGGGCTAGTTTGGAGGAGCAAACTTGAAGAGCACGGAAAACATAGGAATAAAATGAAGCTAACTTTTGTTTAGTCGGATGACATGATTTAAAGTGTGGTGGAAGGCAAACCGATGAAGGTTTACGGTAAACCGTAGTACTGAAGTTGGATGTGTTACGTATGACTAGAATGTCGAGAAACGGAAGAGAATTGCAAGTCTCAAGCTCAAAAGTGAACTGAATAGCAAGATCAATAGAATTCATTGTTGAAAGAACTTTATTTAAATCATCTTTATTACCTTCAAACAGACTAAAAGTATCGTCTACGTAGCGGAACCATGCTGGGAAGTTAAAGTTTCAAACAATTTTGATTCATAATAATGCATGTAGATATCAGCCAGGATGGGACTGAGGGGGCTTCCCATGGCTAATCCCTCAGTTTGCTTGTAATATTTATTTTGGAAAACAAAATGTGTTTGTTTCAAACAGAGTTGAGTGAGAGAAATTAGCTCATCAATTTCGATGCAAGAGAAATGAAAGTCTGGTTTCTAGACATCTTAATGCACTCTCCACTGGGACATTGGTGAATAATGATTTTACATCAAAAGAAACCATGAGTAAATTACTAGGAGAAATGTTTTAAACTTTTTTTACAAACTCTATTGAATTTTTTATGGTGTAAATGTTATTGTCTAATAGAGTTGAAAATCTAGAAACTAAATATTTAACTAATGGATACGAGGCAGTACCTAAATTTGATACAATAGGGCGGAAAGGAATACCACTTTTATGAATTTTGGGAAGAGCATGTAATCTGGCACAATTCGCAACAGATGGGATAAGTGAATGTTTTAAGTTGCCTGAAATGATTTGCGAAGATTTGATCGCAGTTTTTATTTTTGATAAGTCCGAAGGTGAAGGATCTTTAGGGATCGGATTATATGGTCCTTCGTTTAAGAGTTTAGTGACACCATCGATGTAAGTGTTCCTATCCATGACGACTATCTGGCCACCTTTGTCGGCCTTTGAAATAATAATATCCGGGTTAGAATGAATTTCACGCAATATAGCTCTTTCTCTCGCAGTTAGATTTGGTTTCAAAGGTTTATTATTGAATTTCACATTATGAGCGATAAGATGCCTAATCATTTCTTTCTGTGAATCTGAAACTTTACTGAACTTGAAAGCTTTTTCGATAGGAGCCAAAATCTTTGGAATCGAGGGTTTACAGGTTTGTGAGAAGTTAAAATTATATTTTAGAATTCTCTCTTGTTCTACTGAGAGACTAACATTAGAAATATTAACTATTGGCTTGATGTTTACAATGGGAAGATTTTTTGAACTACTTGAACTGGAAGATTGTAAAAGAAGTTTTTCGAATTTAACTGCAAGGGTGTTTTTATGACGGTTAACTGCATTCTCCGTTCTAGACCAAGACTTTTGTTCAAGGGCAGTGAATTTTGGATATGATTTAGCGAGTTCCAAATGAAGCTTATAGAGTTCACGTTCAATTTTGGACAACTGTTGACGTGTATCCCTTATGACGGACCGAAGTAAGGCAATCTTGCAATTTAACAGAATTCTTGAAACGCGACTCGAAGGTTTTTGATTAGATTTGATTTGAATAAGATTGGGGATCAATTTTTTACATTTACATTTAAGTAAAAAGTCAAGATGATTCAGGAATTTTTGCCGTTTCAGGCGTAATTTAGTGAAACGATTAACGGATGAAGGCATGATAAACAATACAGAAAATCAAACTAAATTAACTAAACAATAATAAAGCACACACAAAACAGCAGAAAAATCCCTCACTGAAATTAATAGAAAACAAAACGTTTGTAAGCAAAATGCATGAAATCAGACAAGCAAAGCACAATATCCAAATATACAAAATATAAACATAACTTGAAAATTGCAAAAAAGTACTTACCAAAACTCATGCAATCACAAAATGGCGGCCACACCACGTGCAAAAAAGAAAACAAAAAATAAGCCTGTTTGGGGCTTCTACAATTAAAACACAATAACACGCCGAATAAATACTAATTCAGAAGTCAAACAACAAAAACCAGCGTTATATTTACAAAATTTTCACAGGACTAGTTTCGATGGTTTTACCGAACCACCATCTTCAGCTGCAAAACCGCAAATGAACAAGATAGGAAATAACGATTAGATAAGGAAAGAAAGCCTGGACAAGAATAAGCAAGTGGCGCCATCTGTTGGTGAAACCAGAACTAAAACATAATTTCTTTAAAGGCCGAAGGCAAATTTGGATTGGAATTAGGATCATTAACTAGAACAGAAAGATTTTTATGAATGTGAAATGCCTCTGCTTTAATTATGTCAAACATGTTCGTAATGATATGATCTTTTCCTTGTAACGATAAATTTAAATCGGTTAAGTTTTTGGTTATATCAACCAAAAAAGATAAATCTTGTATCCATATTGGATCGTAAAACAAACTTACCTCTTGATTTTTCGTTTTTAAAAACTCACATATTTCTTCTTTCAAATCCTAGAATTGTTTGAGAATCTTGGAGCAAGATAACCAACGTACCTCGGTATAGTAGGACAAACCCGAATATTCACTATCTAACTCACTTAAGAAAGCAGTGAATTGACGCTGATTTAAACCTCGAGATCTTATAAAATTTATAACTTTTTTTATATATGACAAAACATTCTCCATATTTATTACTTTCGTGCGTAGAACTTCTTGATGTATAATACAATGCATATGATGAATGTTTGAACCGTGAATTTCACTAAGTTTTTTTCTTAGTAATGCTACGAAGCCCTTGTTTTTCCTGGTCATTGATGGAGCGCCATCTGTAGCTACAGAATTTAATTTTGCCAAAGGTAGATTGTATTTCTGCAGAAGTCCAAAAACACAAGTAAATATATCTTCTCCTGTGGTAGTACCAGGCATCGGTATTAGTTCCAGTAATTCCTCAAAAATGTTAAAATTCTTGTCACAAGAACGAAGAAACACTGCTAATTGAGCTTTGCCACTAATGTCCATGCTCTCGTCACAGACAATGGAGAAACTTTCGAAACTAGATGATTTTGCTTTGATCTGATCACTTAAATTCGCAGCTAAATCAGTAACTCTTTCCGCAACTGTATTTCGAGACAATGAAATTGATTGAAAAGCCTTCACATTTCCAGGACAAACAATTTCTCCAGCTTTCATTAGGCATTCCTTGATGATATCACCGTCAGTAAAAGGCTTTGAATGTTTAGCTATCAACTCGGACAAGACGTGGCTTGCATGTACCGCCGCTTCACTTTCTTGCAATACTTTACTAAACATGGACTGTTGCTTTTTCACTCCTAACTTGAGCTCTTTCAACTTTTCTTCTCTCATTAATCCTTCGTAATTGTTATATTTCGATTTGTGTTGTTCGTAATGACGTTTAATATTATATAACTTTGGTACATTAATAGTATTGTTACATATCAAGCAGATTATTTTATCTTTTATTTCACAGCAAAAATATTCTAATTCCCATTTTACTTGGAATATTCTATGTTCGTCAGCGATTTTTCGTTTAATTTTACTAACACTTGGTTTTGATATAGACATACTGAATACAAAGGGCTGGAATAAACACGGTTAACGTTAAAAAGTTAACAAAAATTTATTCTTTCCACAAGAGATAAATCAAAATGCTGAAATATTTCTTCAAAAATATTCTAACAATATCACAAAATGTCAAACGTTTAGCAAAAATCAATTCAAAACAGAGACACTAATTCTATCTCACAGCGAAATCGCTACAAATTAATCACAGCATTAAGTAAACAAACAGTTCGCTAGAACTACAGCTACTACTGAGATGAGTTGTTTGTTCTCGGCTTTTATAAGCTTTATAATTTATTTCTCGGAATATACTGGAAACATCTATAAATATCTGGATTTTTGTGGATGGCAACAGCAATTACGAGATATTTATTTATTAGGTATTAAATGCACGCGCTGTTCTATTTTTAATCTTCCAAGGCAGCTGTCTTTTCAAAAATCGTCTGCGTTGCTAAGGCAGCATGAAGCAAATCTAATTACAATTCTAAATTAAAAAAAACTAACTAAATAAATAACTATGAAATCCGTAACAATATGAATTAAGTAATAATTAATAATAAAGCAAAGTGCATGCACATGCATGCACCAATATATCGTACAAAACTATGATTGGGAAACTGAGACCATGAGTTCGGCCACATTCGGCTATCGGGGGATGCGTACAAGTTCTGAGTGCACGTGTCCCCCAAAAGCCGAAGGTAGCTGAACGCAATCTACTCGCACGCATTTGTAATTTAATTAGTGTGTGTGTCAGCTCGCTGTGAGTAATCTAACAACACTGAATAAATTATCGTTAATTACTTAGCAGTAACATTTCATTTTTTTCTTCGTCGATATGTTATTTTATTATTATATATTATTATTTGCCGATATATTGGCCGGGCCGCAAAAATATTTGTTGTGGGCCGCAAGTTTGACATCCTTGGATTAAATGTTAAAATTCTAAACATTTCAGAGGGAAAAAAAGAATTATGAATCCACTGTATTACGCGGACAATATACGTACCAATGAAAACAGTCTGAAAATCAAATTCGTTGCAAGTTACCAATCTTCAGATTTTGGCGATTGATCGAGATGGCCCCTCTTGAAGTACCAAAATACCTGCAGTTTAAAGAGTGTTTTTCTTGAAAGTGGTTTCCATGTTATTTGTAAATAAGATATTTTAGTATAGAAACTCAATAATTTAAACAATAAAGGTTTATTGTCGTGTAATAATATGTACTAAGCGCATTTAATGGGTTTCACATGTTAGAATGGAAACAACTATGTAGCGACCTTATGAATAATAGTAATAGAAAGTGTAGTAAAAAACTATAGTGAAAACACATAGAAATAGTTGATTTTTAGCAGCGTTTTCAATATTTGAAATTGAAAAATCACGAAATTGAAAAATCTTTCATAGCAAGATGCTTGTGTTGTCGTCTGCAAAATTACAGATTTTTAGATCTTGCGGCTTTGAGATTTTTGATTTCAGACTTTTGTTCTTTCATAAAGGATAGCGAAATTTTTGGTTGTCAAATGTGCCTGTAACCTTGTCGATCATATGCTACTCACCTGCAAACTTTTCGGCAGAGTCGTAGCTAGGGTTTTCAGCGCCCAGGGACAACTGAAGATTTCGCGCCCCCTACTGCTTGCCAAGGATGGAAAACATTTAATTCTAAAATGTCGTAACATCAGTTTGGCGCCCCTTGGATTCTGCGCCCGGGGACAAATGCCCCCCTTGCCCCCCTCTAGCTACGCCCCTGTTTTTCGGGAAGACATCGGACCTGATATGTATTATAGCAACATCTTAGTTATTAACATACCTCCAGTGCGTTTGTATGAAAAGATTTATTAATGCAGTAATGTCACAACAGAGCCCATCAATAGGCGAATGGACGAGTCCACGGAAAATTGGGTATTCGACGCGAGTTCCAATTCCAGCCTGTAAATAAAGCCAATTTCTCTCAGAGCTCTTCACGACGGTCCTTCAGTCCTTAGACTGATAGGCCTTCGTGAACTTTACCCATATAACAAATTTACCGAGGCACTTATTCGATATAACAAAAACATTCCTAGGAATGGTCTTGATGCTGGGATGCTTTTTTCTTCTTTGATGCTGACGGTTTTCCTGTTTTCCTGTAATGAGAATCTACTAACTTTTCTTAAAACATCATCTTTGAATACGTACTTGTAATTCAAATATAGAGAGTCATTGTGTGCTTTTCCATAATTTATTAAGCAAACATTATGTGTATCATGTACAATTTAAAAAAAAAAAATCCATACGCTTTAATTTTATACATAATTTGTACCCTTTCCTTTGACTATCAAATGCTTCTTAATTAATGTGCACCGAATTCTAAACTGTCCTGTGCTTGTTTTATATATCCATAGTTTATTATGGAAAATCGGTTTCGGTTATCTTCGGTGGGGAAGCTGTGGAAATTTTAACAATACCGCTGGCCCCGTCCTCTCCAGACACGAACACGGTGGGCATTTGCTTCAAGAGTGAAGCGAGATTTATCGCTGAACACTATACGATGTCAGGCTAATGGCAGCCATGATGATCGGCTGCGACACAACTCCAGACGATTCCGCCGATGTTGTGGGGGTCAATTGCAAACGTCCTAAAGGCCTCTTTGAGCGTAACCCCGCCTTAGAATAAGCGCCGTGAGATGGTGAACGGTACCATAGGAGGTATAGACGTGGCTGTAGTGCGTTGAATGTTCGACAATGATACCGTTGGGACGGTTCTTGCCTGGCGAACAATCATCCTATCTTGCCTCGTATTTGTGCACCTGGGCCTTCCAGAACCTTCATTTCATCGGCAATTTCCTTGTAGCAACCATTGCTGCCAACATCTTTGCACAGCAGTGTTTGTACGCTGCAGGTGGCGGTCTATTGCTCGGTATGACAACCCAGCTTCACGCAACCCTACAATGCGATTACGTTTAGTTGTCTGTAAGGTCTGTAATATCGTCGTAATGGCATCTTTAGTTGCTTCTTTACAGAATTTCAATGGCAGTAATAAAAAAAAAGATAAATTTTCCGCCTTTTTTACTGGTTTTATACTTTGCAAATTGCGCGTTAGAAATGCGCAATTCCTGTTCGTTTGCCTTGAAACTTTGATCATTTGCATGTTCGATCAATATGTTTTGCATACCAAATTTCATGACGATCGCAAAAGTCCTTCTTGGTGTTTTGATTTTTTTCAAAAGAATAGATGTACCGCCAAAGATGGTCAGTTATTCATTTTTTTAATGAAGAATTAAACAACGGAACTTCTGTTTAGTGTCCAAGTTAATCAATTGGCTGAAGTTCCCCCAACAAGTTATTCAAAAACTCGACATTTCCCGACATTTTTGAAGTCTTAGGCCGTCTACAACAGGTTTGACCGAACTTAAAAAGAAAGCAGACGAGAATCCAAGCAGTGGCGGCTCGTAATAAGCACTGTGGAACTGCAGCACCCGCTATTTCCACTTATTATTATTTTTAATATTTAATATAGTGTCCCCTTTAGTCTTTCTTTCTTTATAGGCCCACCAGCGACCGAGCGGTAAAGACGCTGAACACTGGTAGTTCGGTCTGAGGTTCGAATCCCGCGAACGGGCTGTCTGCATGGGCGTTTTCGTGGTTTTCCCCATGTGTAACGTGTATACGAGCCAGTTTTCCTTAGAAAGTCCTCCACGAAGGCATCCATCCCTTTAGGCAGATAGCCCTCGTGTGCTTTGCCATAATTGAATAATCCAATCCAATCTTTTTTTATACTTTTACAACATATAATCCTTAAGCTTAATGTCAGTAGCCATCCCCACTTTGTGAAAAAGGTACGAAAGTCATTGTTTGGAACTGCGCGTTTCACAGTTTCAGCAATGTGGTGTTTGGCTGTTCTGCGCATGCGCACACAGAAAGCAGCACGCTAGCCTAGAGAGAAGAGCATTGTCGCTCTTGCAGTGCCGAAATTCTGGTATGCTGCTGAAAACGTGATTTCTTTTTACTTCGCGCGTGTGGTATTCCTCCACAAGGTGGAACTTCATCATACGAACCATAAACAGAGTTCATGAAAATTTGCAACTTTTAAAAAATTGCTTTACTGAAATTCAGTCAACATCAAATGCAGATCAAACCATTACAAAAGCAACAGGAATTTTAAAATATCTAAATGATGATAATTTCAAGTTTTGGTTATAGATTTTTTATCAGATACCTCATGTTGAAATAATATACAACTAAATGCAATCCAGAGAAATTACTATGTTTAAAGTTTTCAAAACTGCTATTTTAAAATTAAGAAACTTAAAGTACTGTAAGAATTTTTCAAAGACACTGATGGCAGAAGCTAAGGAAATATGCGACTTTATACTATGTATTGATATAATGCACAGATATTCTTCCACTAAACACTTAGCAGCTGCTAAATTGTTTAACAAGAAATGCTTAGTTTTAGGAATGAACATTCTACAGAAGAAATAGTACTGACCACTGAAGCATATCCAATGATTCGAAAAGAAAAGCTTGAAACTGAACTAAAAGTATTCTATTGTAGGTCTGATATCCATGAATACTGCAAATTAATTGAACTACTGAAATTTATCTTCGAAAATAATCTAGATGATGTTCTTAGTGAAATTACGAAACTGATAAAAATTCTCTTGAGAGTTCCCATGACTACATCAGAGGCAGAATACTGCTTTTCAACATTGAAAAGAATGAAAACTTTTCTAAGAAGCACTAGGAATTCGGAAAGACTAAATGCGCTTGCACTGCTTTCAATAAAGAAAAATTTCTTCAGTTGTCATCCAGAGATCAAGGAGAAAATTATTGGTCTTTTCGCGCAAATGAAAACAAGAGGAATGGCTTTCATTTTTAAATGACTAGACAAAGATTGAACTGTAATAATTTTGGTTAAAGTAATTAAGAAATGTTTAATTTTTTTCTTGTAAGAGTTCATGAAGTTTCAAAGAAAATTTCTTTTTATACATGTTTGTTTCCTTTTACATAATTTTAAAACAAAGGTTAAATTTTTTTGAAACAGCACCCCCACTAATTTTAGCCACGAACCGCCATTGAATCCAAGTGTCAAGAACAGAAAGACTAACATAATATGATAATGACACGCAAAATGAGTGGTTATCTTGGAATTAATAAACAAGCAAACAATAGGAGCAAGGGGCTCGCAAATTAGAGACAAATCTCAGAAAAGACTTGCGCAAGCACCTCTTACAACTCTTCACTAGTTATGGTTGATCGTAATTAAATTTTAAGAAAATTCCTTCTGTTGAAATACTTGGAAACTTATCGTCGCAAATTATTTTTATATTATTTAAAATTCAATAAATGGTGTTGGGGATAAGATACTTTTTATGAAGCATTGCAAAATGTTGAATTCCTTTGCATTCAGATATTGATCATCGCTACTTAACTTCGAGCATTAATATTTCTAGTGCTTAAAGATATCTTACGCCTTCTTTTTTTTAACTGGATTAGCTGGTAGACACTTGGATTTTCGTCTGCTTTCTTTTTAAGTTCGGTGAAACATGTTGTAGTATGGTAAATAATTTAAGTATTTTATTTTCTCATTTAAGTGTCTAATGTCGTGGCACGAAGAGCATGTACACCTTTACGAAATTTTACTTGTTAAGTAATTTTATTAAGTGTTACATTTTAAAAATTTGCTTCCATTGAAGATGAAAAATCTTTTAGAGTTTCAGTCGCTTGACCCATATCTTGCTGTGACTGCTGAGCTATCAATATACAGCTCGGTATGAAAGTGACCTCAAGACGGAAGTTTCTGTTGGTTGTTCGCTGAAACAATCAAGATTGTTACTGCTTGTTATGGTACTTAAATTATCAGGTTCAATGTTCCGCCTTACTTTCTTTGGGAACATGCAAGGACCTGACTCGGAACAGGGAGCTTACTAAAGCTATGTTCAATAAATGTGGGAAGTAGACAGGATACACAGGAAGGGTATACAAAACCCTTTATTTTTCACTTTTTACAATAATTTCCGTACTTCGGAATACAGAGACCAACTACTTGTGGTCTGAACCTAAGAAACCTGATTTTAGAATTAAGAAACTCAAAGTACTGTAAGAATTTTTCAAAGACACTGATGGCAGAAGCTAAGGAAATATGCGACTTTATACAATGTATTGATATAATGCACATATATTAAATATAACTAATAAACAGATATAAAAATATAACTAAACTCTAACTTAAATTTGGAATAATAAACGTGGAAGATTGGCCGGATATTAACAGGAAGCCGTATGTAGTACAGATAACTGTTAACACTACAATACGTTTAAAATTATCACGAGGATTAAACCTCTGGCCTGGAAGGCAAACAGCAACTGAGTAAAACTTCTAAGGCAAGCGGCCTGCTTCGACTAACTCCTTCCTCTCTCTCGCTTGGCAAAAAGCCACAACTTAAGTACTTGGCGTTCGCCAGACAAATTTTGCATAAATAAGTTAACGCTTTTAATTCTGGCCGGAAGTAGAAAATAAGAAGTGATAGTAAAGATTTAAAATAAAATAAACGTTAGTAAAACTTAAGATCCTTACAAAGTAGCTGATAAAATCAATCAATACGTACACAGTGGTGGAAAAGAAATATTTGAACAAGATTTATTTAGCATAAAAATTATGTTGCTAAAGAAATCAATGTTAAAATTCATTTGCGCAAAATGAATATTTGAAAATGGTAAACATTTTAACTCAAAAACATTTGTCATAAAAATGTTTGCTAGATAGCTCTCAGATTTGGATACTCGTGAATCTGGCCAGGCAGCAAAATCAGCAGGTAAATCCTGGGCTAATATTCAAGACACATGGAAAACGTTTTGTCAAAAACCCCGTAAAGAGGCTGTGGCAAACTTCAGACTGCAAATAGGCCACGGTTGCATGGCATATCATCTTAATAAAATTGGTATATACCAGATTTGCAATTCGGGCATCACGAATGCAGAGTAGCTTCTTATATGCCCACAACTAAGGTGAAGAGTCTCAGAAACGTGGTGAGATAAGTAAACTGTACTGGAATGCCAGAGCTTTCATGAACTTCTTGTAAAGACTACATCTCTTATGCTCCTTTCCTTGTTGTATAAATTTTTAACTTTTTTTTACCTTTGTTCCCATGCTCATTTAATCTGATTATTACTTTAAATGTTTATTCTTTTTTATTATTTATCATTTCTCTTGTGCGATACTTGAACTGTTTTATATGTTTGGATTAATCTTTCCAATAAAGCCATATGTAACAACAACAACAACAACATTTGTTATAAAAGTAACAGTAACCTACAATTTAAAAAATTCGAAAATTTGGAGGGAGGAAAAGGTATATGAACATAACAGAAATCTACCAATTTATGCAGAACAAAATTAAAACAAAATATTAATACTTGGTGAAAAGGCGCTTGTTGTCGATCGCCGCCTGTAATTTTCTTTGCATAGACTCATCAAAAATGTTTGTTAGATCGGATCAGAGATTTTCCCATTCGTTGGAAAGCATTCTTTTAAATTACACTCATGTCCATAAATTAAGGGTAATGCAAACACAGGCAAAGGAAGGGTGAGAAGCAAAGCAAATTTGACTTATTTGTAAAGCTTATAGTAAGCTTATACTTATTTGTAAAGCTTTAGTAATTTTTTTTTTTGCATAGACTCATCAAAAATATTTGTTAGATCGTATCAGAGATTTTCCCATTCGTCGGAAAGCATTCTTTTAAATTACACTCATTTCCATAAATTAAGGGTAATGCAAAATCAGGCAAAGGAAGGGTTAGAAGCAAAGCAAATTTGACTTATTTGTAAAGCTTATTTATTAAACAAAAGGTAAAGAGCAAAAAAAAAAAAAAAAAAAAAAAAAAAAAAAAAAAAAGATGCTATATGTTTGATAATATTAAAAAAAGCGATTTTTTCTCCCTGGAGCAAATTACAAAGAAACCCCTGTTTACAAAAAACCAATATTGCATGCAATATTGCACCAATATTGGTATGATTGTTAATACATTGTATGTCTCCCAGACGATGCAATACAGTCTCAGACGGTACAATATTGCATGCAATATTGCACCAATATTGGTATGATTGTTAATACATTGTATGTCTCCCAGACGATGCAATACAGTCCGTACAACGCCTAGGCATGATGAGTATCAAATTATCAATCTGATCTTGGGGTATATTACACCACTCAAAACGCAATACTCTCCGAAGTTCCGGTACACATGTAGGAGGAGGTTGACGGGCTGCACCTCGTCGGCCAAGCATGTCCCACACGTGCTGTACTGGATTCAAGTCCGTTGAGAATGCTGGCCAGTCCATACGGGTGATATCCTCCGATTGAAGGCATTCGCTTACGATGTTTGCACGGTGAGGATGGGCGTTGTCATCCATAAACACAAATTGTGCGTCCATGGCGCGCCGAAACATACGTACATGTTGTTCCAGAATGACGTCCCGATAGATTTGGCTTGCCATAGTTCCAATTTGAACATGCAGGTCAGTTCTGGAACCCAGAATAATTCCACCCCAAACGAGCACTCCTGCACCACCGTAACGGTGTCGTTCAATGATGTTTTCTTGGTAGTAGCGGGTACCTGGAGCTCTCCATATGAACGTCCGGCGAGAATCAGACTGCAAGCTAAACCTGGACTCGTCGGAAAACATCACACAAGCCTACTGTTGCGGTGTCCACAATGCATGCTCTCTACTCCAGGCTAACCGCAGGCGACAGTGAATTGCAGTAAGTGAAACGCATCTGACAGGTCTACGAGCATATAGACCAATCTACCCTAAGCGTCTGCCTTGAAATTGTCGTACCAGTGGCTGAAGAGAGCTGACGAGACAGGTCTGAGGCTGTGCTCCGCCTGTTTCTTTTGGCAGTAACTGCCAAATACCGGTCCTCATTCGGTGTTGTAACTCTGGGGCGACCTGTGCTGTAACGTCTACTCACATTACCATCATCTTGTAATCGTTGCCAAAGCCTAGAGATGACACTCTGGGCAATTCCAAGTTCGTCTGATACTTCCAGTTGGGTATGCCCACATTCCAGACGGCCGATAATTCTACCACGTAAAAAACCATCCAAATGCGTCCTTTGTGTCATAACTATTCGGTTATTGCACTGAAATGCCTATAAAGCGCCTGCGAACAGTTTTACTTCTTTGCCTGTATTCCTTATATATCACTCTCTTACACTCTCGTCATTGTGACGTACCATTGGTTTCATCTGGTTACTTCCTGAAATTTGCATGTTATTCTTGAAGATGTGTGTTGTGTTTTTATGATTTTACAGGTGATATATTTATTTTAGAGTTCGATTTCCGCGTGACTGCGAATTATCCTTAATTTATGGACATGAGTGTAATTTTTACATGAAAACTTATGGTCTCTACCTTTGGTCTAAATTTAAACCACAAATTCTTGATTGTGTTCATATATGAGACTGGGGAGATGTTTTTAATCTACAAGGAAACTGTATAACCATTCATTAGCCACCCTCACTGTGTGCTTGAATTTCTTGTCTTCTTGGAAGCGGAAATCACTTCGTAAGCATAATTTTTCAAAATATCCACTTAATTACTGCATTAGAATGCCATAAATAAATAAATAAATAAATAAATAAATAATAATAATAATAATAACAATAAAAAACAATTTGCCAGGTCCCTTTGAAGATATTCATCCCTAAACCCTAATACTTCCTCCGTGTTTATCGTCGGAATCACATTTTGAGGAATCAAAACTTTTTTACTTTTCCTCTAAACCAACTTTTTGCTGCAGATTCAAATAAATTAAATGTACTTTCATCATTAAATATTGCAACTTTCCAAAATTTTCAAAAACTTGAGTCTTTGAAAACTGTAACCCTCCCCCCCTGTTTGCTACACTAGTGAAGGGCTTCTTCGTTGCCATTCTGTCTTTAGAATCAAGTTCATGTATGTAAATTTCTTACAGTGCGTAGTAACACAAGAACAACGCTATTTTGCAATTTCTTTTCTAATAGAGAGATTTTTCTTTTTTAAACAGCGAGTCTACAGTCTCTTTTAATGAGTCTACAGTCTTTTGCTAGGAGATTTGGATAGACCAGATCACTTGCAATTTTCAACTTTTTCCAGTTAATTTATACTTCTTAACTACGCAGAACACAGTTGATATGTTTGAATTTTTATATATTTGTTGATCGGTAAAACCATTTCTCATTAATTTGTCTATTTTGTCACCATCCTTTAAAAACAATTCTAGTGTCTTTAAAGACAATGAGTAAATCATCCAGACTTTTAAATGACAAAGTTTTCTTGAAATGAATGTACAAATGGCTGCCCTTGCATTTTTCATTTTATATAACTACTCAAATTTTAGTACGTATTTACCAGTGCTTTCTTCCTCATCAAAATTTACATATCTCTGCTTCCAATGTTCTAATAAATGTCTCGGTGGATTTAAAATTTTTTTTACGTTCATTAAAATGTTGTGTGTTTCCCCACTAACATTTATTTTTTGTTTAATTTATTAACAATGAAGTTAGCACTTAAACAAAATCTGTTCAAATTCCACCATTTTTCCACCACTATAGATCTGATAATTATTGAATGGTAAATCCCAGAAGACTGCTATAATTGCTTAATTAAGGGAGCTTTTTCTGTAATCGGTCAAAACCGAAAACTTAAATGTACTTAAAAACTCTTTTATAGTTTCTTTAGATAATTTCTAAGCTATCTTTCTTTCTTCATCGTGTTAGCTTTTGAATTGCTCATTAGTCATCCTGTTGCTTTTATTAAGCTTTTTTAAATCTTCCAAGTTAAGAAGTTTCTAATCCTCAGGACTTTGAAAAACTTCTGACAGCGTTTTAACGTAATACCCGACGGGCCACATTTTGAAAGGGAAATTGTTATTGTTGCTGTAATACTATCTCAAAATTTAGAAATAATTATAACGGTGCTGGTTGTTAGGTTTTTCGAAACGATATTGGCGAATATAAACATTAAACCGAAATATATCTCTTAGACATTATTTTCAGTAGTTGATAGGGATATCGTGCACGAGTCCTCGTTTATGCAAATAGGTAGTGAGTGGACTTATTTATATTCATTTCATTATTCTATTGTTGTAAGATATTTGTAGTAACACGCGGAATAATCATGTGTGTTGCCACGAAAAGGGTTCGTGTAACCAAGATAATTATCTATATTCGTTTTTGTGATTTGTAATCTGTAGGAGGATATTAGCCTTTTTAAATTTTTGACTGAGGAGGAAGTTGTAATTCAACAAGATTAAGTAGGCTTCTCTTTTAAGCAATGTATGGCAAAATGCATTAAATATGTTTCGTGGTATAATAAAACGGAATTGTTTTCGTTTCCTTATGCAAACTTATTTTAATGAGCAGTCATACTGTAGACTGAGGTGGGAGAGTGAAAAATCAAGTGGCTTGCGAGTTTTATCTTTTTATTTATCATACGTAAATTAAAATAAGAAATTGATATTTATGCATGCAAATTTCAATCTGTAAGTTTTGAACGGTACTTTGGCTTAAAATAAGTTATATCCGAAAACAACGTCTCACAATTATAGGTACTTGAGTAATAAGAATTAATCTTTACCGCCACTGACTTTAAAATAAGATACTGATTTCTGTTCAGCAAGCTCCAAAATACCTTATCAGTTTCGCAAAATTTTAAAATAACTTTATTTTGTATGCTTACTAAGTTTTCCGTAGTGTTAAGAGGAAAATAAAAATTGCTGTAGCCGTGTTTTCTCCATCAGTAATAAAAGGGATTTTTAAAGAATTTAAAAATAAGCTGTAAATTCGCGAAGTTAACAAATCTAGAATCAAATTCATTTTATAGTTAGTGTAAATAGAATTTGAATATACGAATCTGCATTAATATTATACTCTTTCAGACTTTCTGCTTTTTTTTGGCATTGGTGGGAAATGCATTAACGAGACTTGCAAACTTATTTTACAACAACTTTTCATAAGAGATGAGACCTATACAATTCTAACAATGACTTGAAGCTCTTGATAGCGCTGAAGATCATATTAGCAACGCGATCATTTCTGGCCTGTAACTTCAAATTTAGCTCATCAATTTTCAATGTTAAATAAGTGAAAAAAAAAATTAACTAGTTTGTCTTCCAGCTCTTCGTTGTTTTTTTCTTGGAATGCTAGAAACTCTTTTATTTGTGGGAACAAATTGATAAATCGCTCAAGCATGTTTACCTCTCAGCCAACGAACCTCAGTGTGCAAAAAAAGATCGGAAAATTGTGCATTTTTCGTCATTTTCTGAAAGCAGTTTAAATAGTCTATGTTGCACTCCACTTGTTTTCGTTATTGAATTAATTATTTTTGTAACAACAGCGATTACAGCTTGGAATTCAATGATTTTTGGACACAATGATTGCTAGTGTATAATGCAGTGAAATGCAATAAATTTTGGGAGAAAAGGATCCTTTTGTTGGTATATAAAGCAGTGTATCCAATATTCTCCTATGTCACGGCTTGCTGCACCGTCAGTTGTTATTGTTGATAATTTCTCAATCGGTATTTTAGTCTTAATCAAAAACGTTCTGATTGCACAAAATAATGTCTTTCCTCGTGTGCGCTTCCTACCGCTTAAAAAATGCGGTAGGAATTTTAGAGATTCTTCTTTTATGGTAAAATCATCAAAGGCCATCTTAGCACTTACTGCGAATTGTGCTGTATCTGTTATATCTTTCGATTCATCCAGTTGTAAGGAAGAAAACGCACATTTGTTAATATCTTTTATCAAATGGGTTTCTAAGTGGCTCCTTGTAACAGTTGTAGTTGAAAATTGGATGGCATTTATGACTGAAACAATTTCTTTATTACAGTATTTTTAAAATCTTCAAAAAGTACGTGTGCAGATTCCATAATTGCTTCTTTTGTTATTGTTGTCCGTATATGGCCTTTTTTTTTTAGCAAGTATATGGGAAATTTTAATCGATGCGATTCTTGCTGCCTTTCATGTTTCCAACGGTTTGGTTAAAGTAGATTGCTGCTTCGCAATCGATGACTTTAATGATAAAATTTTATTTCTTCGATGTTCAGGTTACTCTGAGTAAAACTTCGGATGCACCGTTTTAAAATAACTCAAGCGCCGTTCCCACTGGGGTTTATCTGAGCTAACGGAGTCAGTTCCATGTGTCGAATAGCTGCGCTATGCCTGCAGTTCAGATTTTTCAACTTGCTGCCCTATGGGAAAAAACTGGTTTTGGAGATGGGTTGGCTACGTTAGTTGTCGTCGTTAGCTCAGATAAACCCCAGTGGGAACGGCTAGTTATAAGTGCGTACTCGCTTAGCTTTGTTCATCGTGGGTTGTTAGTCATCAGTTTGTAAGTAAATCTCTGTAAGAAAACTTCCTGGATGATTAGAGAGTGCGTAAACGGATCTAATAAGAAAGCAGCGAGTACATACACGCTACATACCTTGTAATTATCGATTTCACTGCCTGTCGGAAATTCGGATTGTGTTTATTAATTAATGAAAACTGTCACTGACAGACGGGCGAAGTAGACATATATCTTCTTTTGTACCCGTTAAGTCTTTCTGCCCGCACGTACTGGCTATTGCATGAGAGAGATTACGGTTTAATGCATCAACCACGCCACGCTGTCGGATCGGTACGACTGTAGTCGGCTGCACTCGATAGTGAAACGTTTTGAGCAGTAGCAATGCAATAAAGTGTCTGTTTGACGTCTAGATGTAAAAATATGTAGTTTTAATGTGCATTATATAAACATAAACCCAAAACTGCGCACAAAGCAGAATAATATAGAGCGGGCGCATTGAAACGGGGTGGTGGACGCCGCGTTGCCGACCCTTGTTGTAAAGAATGTGGGAGATGCCATAAATTAAGCGTATCTGAATCTTGGTTCTTTTTATAGTTTTTATTTGCCCAATAGATATCTGTTATTTTTGGGTTCATTCATTAACTTTATTTGGTGTTAACCTAATAAAAAGTTACGAAGCCTTCCACATAATTTAGACATTGAGTGGGAATAAAATAATCTATGGAAACGTCTCCAGAAGTTTGAAACAAAATATTTATAGACGGAATATTTTCTGGTAAATTTTCGTGTTCATCATTTTCGATTTTAACCGCATAGTTATAATAAGAATCATTAACATCGTAACTTCCCATCTTCGCCTGAATACTATATAGGCGAGATTTTTCTTCTCCTGGGATGAATTATACTGCTAGTATCAATGTCGAAGATTATCCAGAAATCTAAGTATAGTTTCCGAATCATCAATGTCTCCATAAACTTCACAGTTACTATTGGTGTTCTCTTCCATTATTGCTAGAATTTTCTTCATTGATTACTCTTCCCCGTGGGAAATGCTAGTATATATCTATAACATTAAGTAAGATGTCGTCGAAGGTGTTGCTGTTACAACCTGCATATTCAACGTGAAAGTATGTACTCGCACCTGCGGCAATCAAGACATTTCGGCTTGTTCAGTTTTGGCGCTTCCCATGTGGCATATGACTGATAAGATAAAATTATAATGTATCACCCATTAGAGGTAATATATAACTTGTCTGATCGTTTGAAAAATAAGAAATATGAAAATTTGTTCGTTTTCAGCTGCCAATGATTCTATTTATTTCCAGTTGTTGGGGGAAACTTGCTGTTAAGTGCTTCAGACCACTTGATGAAACTTCCAATCATTTTTCATAGCCATTAATGCTTTGTTCCACTTCCTTTACAGTTATTATAGTAACTAATGTCGCAAGTGTAACCTTCGACTGTGAAATTGGGGGGGGGGGGGAATGCTCTTTTTGTGTCACTTGTAATCCTGTCACAGCAGAGTAGAATAGGAGCTTCGCAGCCCCCATCTCTTCCCCTAATTCCCCACATCATCCTATGAGTAACTTCCTGTTCCCTCCATGCATCACTGCTTTCCCATTATGTCTGAAACGCTGAGATTTATGCTTTTTGTGAGATCTTTTTTCCGCGCGAAATGCGCTTCCAGTTTTTGAAATTGATGGGAGATGTTTCTGGGATGCATATTTTTGGTGGCAGCTAGTCGCGCACCAGCGAAAATTTTTGAGTTTTTGTTCCAGTCATTTCGCGGATGTTCTTTGTATATGCTTCATATGCTTTTATCTGCCACGATCTTTCTGATGACTGTCTTCAAAAATGATGAAATTAGAAATAACCATTACGGATCTTAGCAGTGAATTTATAAGCATCTAAGCTGTCTTCAAAAATGATGGAATTAGAAGTAACCATTACGGATCATAGCAGTGAATTTATAAGCATCTAAGTGCCACATTATTCATTTCGTATAGTCATCTTAAACCTGAAACAATAAAAGTACTTAGTAGTCAAGGTTTTTTAAAATTAAACTACTTTACTAATAATATTTATCAAAGTTCTTTATCGAAACTGGAGGAAATTAAAATTTGATACAGATATTCGAAAGAGAACTTGTTCATATCAAACATATTACTTTAAAATCCTATGAGTTGCCTAATCTTCCAAATATTTTAATAGTTAATAAAAGCTGTATTCATTTATTAAGCATTCTTTTATAACAGCTTGATGGTATATAAAGTAGGTATGATCAATTAGTTGATCGCAACCGTCAGGTAATATTTTATTGGCCAAAGTACACATCATATCACAACAAAAGCATAATTTTGTTATTAATAGGATTTAATACTGCCCGTTCCCTGGTGTCGATTAGTCATCGGTCATGAATTTGTTAACCGTTTGACTGCTGTTACATACATACTCCGCTACTCGCCATAAGAAAATGTATGCAAATTTTGTAAAATTTTTTTGCTACTAGAAGAACGGGACCTATGTTTTATTCAAAATCTGAGCCTAACTCAGAGCGCCTTTTATTATTTTTTTGATACCTAATTTTAAATTTTAATTTGGCTTGTTTCTCTTCCAGTTAAACTATAAGAATTTTAAAGGGTTGCTTTCATAAAACATATACATACTGAACTGATTTTTATAACCGGGAATTCAAGTTTATTAAAAACGATTAGTTTACAATTGTTTACGAAAGTTACCGGATGTGTGAATATACAGCAATTCCCTTATTCAATTTAGGTGCAAAAATTTTGTCACGTTCAGCGTGTATGCCGTGAGCCTAAGTGAAGAAAGCATGCAAATTAACGCAGCGGCGTGATGTCATGAAGCACGTAGGACTCCTCATTAAGTTGAGTGAATGGAGAAAGAATTATGCTGTTGAAAACAATTGAAGTTCGTAATTTTTCTCAAATGCTGATATTCTGCCGCTTTAAGAGGCCATGTAACGTCTGTTTGAATGCTTGATTTCGGTTGTTGTCAACCGGGTATATTTGATTTCGGCCGTTATCAGAAGGATATTCTATATGATTTTAATTTTATTGTTTTATATTGTCATGATTTCTTTGTATAATTCAAGAAAAACTTGTTAATATGTAAAGATTGAAGATCACAACAAGATTGAATGCTGTCTGTAAATATTTGAAGACGGTGTAAAATGACCAGCAACAACTTCTGCCAGTCACTCTGCCAGTATTGGCGTTCAAACGACCATGTAGTTTGTATGAATGCTTTTACCCCATCTAGGATTCTAAACCGTCGAATGCAGCATTTTACAACATGTCCCCTTTATGATGGCTGACCGTCAACTTACATATATGTATTAACTGAAAAGCAATTGGCCGAAACCACAAAGTAAGATATCGCGAATGCCATTCTTCCCTTACCAATTCTGTTTTAACAGTTGAACAATATTTATGAATATCGAGTATTCATTTCAAAGTTGCTTACTAAAGATGTAATGCCGCAACAGATATAAGTATCAAACAGTCGTATATTATGGAACTATTAATTATGTTGGTATTTTGAAGGCTTATGGCTGTCTTCGATGTTATTAGATCATGTTATTAGATCTGTAGGGCATATGCTGGCTGAATAGACATACCACAAGAGCCCTTTGAGGTATTTCTCCCGCCTTCCTAGCGTGCCTTCGTGGTGTAGTGGTGTTTTACTGATTATGGTGGTACTGCACGCTGGGTGGGTATTCCAGAGATCCGTGGTTCGATTCCCGGCGAAGACGTTGCTAATTTTTCATCTCTTCTGCCTCCAAAAATTACTTGATGTCTCTACATCTTAACTGATTTTTATGAATTATGAACTGGATGGTTGATTGCAATTTGGCAAATTTGTGATTTTTAATCTCGTGTTATGCTTAAAGTTTGATATTTCCTAGTGAACTGCTCTTTTGCCAGTGTTTGTATGTTCTTGTAAGTCTGTAAACTCAGAGCTATAATTCAGTGTTTTCTCATGTAGTGCTTTCTTGTTGAACAGTTTTGATGTCTTGCTGTATCTGTAGCCTTTTATAATTGTATTTCTAATTTTCAGAGACCTATGAGGCAAAAATTGCTAATTAAAACCAATACCAGGAAGCTAAAATTTTCCAATTCTTGTTTTCGATTTTTGTAATTACTTAACTCGTAGAGTCTGTGACTCTTTTAAGCAGCATACACTAAGTCAAGACTTCAGTTAAACTTAAGCGAATTATCGTTATGTCTAGAATCGCACAGAAACGCAAGGGTGTAAAAGATCCTTTTATTAAGAACTCAAATAGTTGAACAGAACGCACTTTTTGTCCTTAAAAATCTAGAGAGGCGTAAATCAAGGTAAGGAACTCAAATTTAAAGCTAAATCTAAGTCTTAAATTAGCCAAAGGCAACACCGAAATAATTAGCGCGCAAGTTCGCTCAAACCTATACCGGCGTGACAAGCACTACTGGCAAGAATAAACAAGCCAGAGGCAGTATGCTGTCGTAGAATTTCAACTATGTAACTTTCAAGCAGTAACATGGCCTTCAGGCGCAACACCCTCTGTCTTAAGTAATTTAAAACCTTCCTTAAATAATATTTCTTTCTACCTCATTTAAATAAGCGCGAACTAAAATTTGCATTCTGGCAGGAAAACGGAAAGGGAGAAATGACAGTAAAGATGCGTAACATAAAATGCTGGTTGATTTAAATAAATGCTTTACAAACTGTTGAATCATTATTTATCGAATTTCAGATAGAGTCTCGTTTTATGAAGTTTTAATTTTGTAATTAAATTTCATATTTTCTGACACTCTAGTTGTAATAAATATGAAAATTACTTTAGAAATTTAGATACGTATCACAAATTTTACTCGAGTTTTTATTATCTGTAATATTGTGTAAGTAAAACTTTGAACTCATGAAACAATGATGTATGGAAAAATTACAGTTTAAAAATTTTTTTATTGTATTAAATCGAAAAATGGAGCCTGATAAAAGGTATTTAGGTGAATAGAGGCCACATCGTAAACGTAACAGCAAATATGAATTATTTATGTTATGTTTTGGAAATTTTTCATCAGTAAGCTATGGAGAACAAACATCATTTGGACCATTGTGTAATATTACATTCACAATGAGTAAAAGTATTAATGTCATTGTTAGGAATATTATAATTGCAATTTATGTAATAGAAATTGAGGTTATTGAGCAGTCTTCAAACGAGAAATCAAAATAGTAATTTAATAATATTCCAGTTCAAGTTTTACTTCTGAATTTTCTAATTGTGTGCAAGGGACACATATATAGCTACTAAGTCAGACCTCTATTTAACGGAGTCATAGAATGCCGCAAAAAATTTCGCTAAACGGAAGAATTCGTAAATTGGAGGTTATGATAAAACGCGGTTTAAGTTACATGTAAAAATTACACAAATTCATTTCGAAAAATAATCAGGTACTTTAAATTATTTTGATTGTCGAGTATAACATTTCTTGTCATAATTAAGAGTTTCATCTTTGTAATGCTCGAAAAACATTTTCTGCTATACTTTCTTTAAAGTGAAAACCGCATTTTAAAATAAACAAAACGGATTTTAACATCATCCGGCGAAGATTTTTTACATTATTTTGATGTTCTTGATCATCATCAATCGCTTTCTGGCTTTCATGTTGTAGAATATATTCTCTTCAGTAGGAATTCTTGATATCTCAGAATCCTTACTTGTAAATAAATAATCTTGCAATTATTCATTATTCTTAAATTTTCCTTGATTTTTCAACTGCAGCCACATATACAGTTCCTCATATTACCGATAGTAGTCATTGACGCTACTGTTATTAGTAATATCAAACTTAGTTAGAAAGCAAGCTTTTCTGAAGCAACTGCGGACAGTTTTTTCGGTGACATCATAATTCCATGCTTTTGCAAGTTAAGTTACGCAAATATAAAGCTGATTACAATTCCTCTTGGGGCATTCTTCAAAATTCTTTTGCGATAATGCGTCTTAAACACTTTTTGTCACCCCTTGATCCATAGGCTGCATTTTCGCAATGGTATTTGAAGGAGAGGGAGGGGGGGACTGCCTTCAAAGTTGAAACCTCCAATTGTCTATCTCTAGAGCAGTTTTTCATTTTTGTACAGCTATGTATTTGTCAAAATTTTCAGTCATTTTCCAAAAATATCTATCGTTGAAACGATAGTCTACTTCTAGTGATTGAATACCTCTAAAACATTTTGGACTTTTTACCGTTTCCTATAAGTAAAGGTCTCAATTTTTTGTATCCATCTACTATATTTGCAGGTAGTACAGTAACTCGAATTCTTCTGGGCTTGCCTCCAAAATATTTCTCTTTTCTGAATATTAATGATCTTTGCGGTGAACATTGGTAAAATAAGCTAGTTTCGTCGGCGTTGAAAATATATTTTGGCCTGTACGTTTCCATGATTTCTTTTAGATTACGATCTTTCATATGCACAGTTTTCTTAATAACCACCAGCGGCCGAGCGGTAAAGTCGCTGAACACTGGTAGTTCGGTCCGAGGTTCGAATCCCGCGAACGGGCTGGCTGCATAGGCGTTTTCGTGGTTTTCCCCATGTGTAACGTGTATACGAGCCAGTTTCCCTTAGAAAGTCCTCCACGAAAGGCATCTCTCCCTTTCCTCGAGGCTTTGCCATAATCACATACACACATCTTCATTAACACCTTTGCTTTCACCACATTTTTGCAACTACCCCATGCCTTTTTCCGAATTTCTCCAGCCCTATTTCTCGCATGAAATTCAGTTTGGCTTCTAAAGCCTTTAGCAAACACCGTAGCTTTTCCCAGTATCAATGGCTCTGTTAACGGTACATTTTTTTTCTCTCACTGTGCTCAGCCATTTCAATGTCGCTTCATGAACGTCTTTATAAACTCGCGTTTTCTTACGTTCGGCACTTGGATGGGTGAAATCAGTTTATTTTTCAGGATATTTTCGATAAACTATTTTGCAAAATACTGAATTTTATGGCAATGTTATTTCTCATTACACATTTGTCCACTTCGTCGAGAATCAGCACTTAACTGTTAAACAGTTTCGTTTCGACATTTTTATCAATCAGTGCACAATTAGCTTTGAAAAGGATTTGCAGTATAAAACCACGAAAAAGAAAAATAAAAATAACGTGCATGCGTTGATTCACATTAAGCTAGTCTGCGAACAAGCATTGGTTGGAGAATGTTTAATAACACGTTGGGTAAATCCTTTCTCATTCGAGAATTTCCCTCCTCACGCTTCATCCCTCATGTAAAATGGAATGTGACAACAGAAAACAAGCCACCTGCTTTTCTTATGAACCACAGCTGCACATACATACGTTCACAGCAAATGAATGAATAAAATAGGGGGGGGGAAATCTTAAAAAAAATCGTCCATTCAAAAACTTCGTTAAATAGAAAGGGTACTTCAGTATTTGGAGGGTTTTTTTTTTACAAGGAAATTCATATCGGGCAGAATCCCGCGAAATACTTTGCGAAGTAGAGGAATTCGCAAAATACAATTTTTGTTAGAGGTTTTCCTGTACTATTTTGTAAATAATAATCATGCATTTAAACTGCAATACTATTAATTCTCATTACAAGATATTGGTTTATTAATTAAGATAAATTTAATAAAAAAATAGCATTAAAATGTTTTAATGATTGTAATTCATTTTTATGATCTTTTAAATGAATATAACACTTCTGGAAGGAGAAATTTACATTTGTTTTTTATGCTAAAAATAGTCAAAAATAACATTGTTGCTGGAACATATGTGTATATTTAAAACTGTATATTTAAAATTTGAGAAATTGTGATGAAACGGAATTGAAAGGATATGAATCTTACGGTAGAAAAAAGAGAACTGCAGAAAGTTCGCCAATCTAAAATGCAAATGGGATTGAATTTATAGATCCTCGAAAATTAAATTTTAATTGACTCTATATTAAAGGTTGGAGAAATATATTGTTATTAAACCGTCTTTGTTTTAGTATTTATTTGTACAAATTATTACATTAAAACGACTTTGTAGGATTTAAGTGTTAAAATGACTTTAGACATTATTCATTAATATGCGAGGTTTAAAATTGATTTTAATGTACAATAAAAAGATTTTTTTTTGTATGTATAATATAGAAAGGCAGAAGTTATGCAACGTCACTTTGTGGATTCGTAAATTTTAGAAGTGTTTAGAATTTTTTCGAATAAGGAATGTTAAGGACTAATTAAGTGTTTTGAATAAGGAAATAAAACGCCACTTCAATTGAAACGCGGCTTAAAAATATTGTTTCTAAGAAGGAAATAAAGTTTTAAGTCAGAAAACCGGCCATTTGCATTATTTAAAAATTGACATTTTCTCTTTCTCATCATTCCATTCGTTAGAGGAATATATGTAATTTTATAATGGAAAACAGGTAATCTGCACAAAAGGAACGGGTTGTAAAATTCTTATTACTATCATCATTCTCTCACATAGTAATAAACTCTTTGAGGAAGAAATGCTTTTTAAGTATTAATACTAACGGATTTTGTTCTTGCCTTATATTTTGTTTTGTGAAAGCAGCTACACCAGAAAAACATGAAACCTTCCAATAAATTATTAATTATTAATTTTTTATATTACAATTTCATTTAATATGCTTTTTTACTTATGCTTTTTTTTTGGCATGTGTTTAAATTCTGCTGCAATTAATTTTCGTAATGCATTCTTCTAATTTCAGCCGTGGGATATTAGTTCAATTCTTTGAAACCCACCCAGTGACAGAATGGATAAGGTTGCTTGCTGATCGTTGAAATTCGTCTTCGGTTCCATGTGAACAGACTGACTGCAGTGAATTGTTTAGTTATTTAGTTTAGTCTTATTGTTAAACTTGAATAGGAGCTAGTTTTTAAAATTTGTTTTACATAAAATGGCTTCAAAAATACGAATTTTGTACATACATAGATGATTTTAGTGCAATTATATGTAAAATTGTTGTATTTTTCTGTGTAATGTAACATGAAAAATCTAGAGAGGCGTGCTAAAACGGAAAAGTAAGAATACAAGGGCAAGTCTGTTTAACAGTGAGTATAAGGGTATCTAGGTAATTTGGCGAGAAATCGCCAAGAAGCGCCGCACTTTGCGATATTTTGCCTGTATTACCGTAATAAGTATATCAGTATCACCGTAATTACTGTAATTGATTTTAGATGCTCTGTAACCGTATTCGGTCTGCCTTCGAGTAATTTCGAGAAGCAGAAAGTACTAGAAATATCTCGGCTGTCGGGTAAGAACTATATAAGACGGGAGAGAGCATCTATTAGGAGTTGTTATTAACTGTTAGCTCAGCGTGAGTTCCGATTGCTATCTTTGGTTTAGCTTCTCTTGTTGCACTTTGCATTGCGTTGTGTTTAACTTTCTTAGTAGTTTGAAGTACTACTGACTATATTCTGTGATATTGGAAGATTTATAGGAGTATTTTTGTGCGAAAGTCTCAGATCTCTGAAGTGTTTCTTATGATAAAAACCTATCATTGGACCTGTGTGCATTCAATCTATAACAAAGCCGTACGCGTGCAACAATAGCATTTTGACGAGCATCTGAAAAATAAGAAACGAGAAATTTACTATTTCTGTAGGCAGAGCAAACAGCAGTTGCAGGTATAATATAATACATGTTCTTAGCTGATCAAAAGTGTTATTTGAAATGGCAAATTAAAAGTTTGTTATATTGATTACGTGAAGAAATGGAAAAATTAAGATATTTTTGTGCTTTTAATAGATAAGGTTGTTGTTCTTATTTTTTATTATTTTTTTAAAAATTTAATGTACTATCTTCGAACGTGTAAGAAATCTATCCATATTTCGTTTGTCCTTGCGTGGACAAACACCTTTCATTCAAAAAGACTGACATTGCCATTCTCTTTTCGCAACATTTCTGCATAACTGCGGAAAAGAATTCCATTTCAACTTAGTATGCGCTACCAAGCGTCAACGATGCCGTAATTTAATATTGGAAAGGGAGAAGGAAGCCCATATATGCTGTCACTGAAGGTGAAGTGTTTTACGCTCTTAAGCTTTTTGGAGACAAAAGATTCACAGCTTCCACTACATGCGATTCGTGGATTGTTCATCATTCCTGAATTTAATTACCCTTTCCCAGCGGCGATGAAATTCAGTAAGTCTTGCGCGAGATTTAAGCTATTCAACTTTGTTTTTGGTGTTTTTTTATTCTATCCTCTCGTAGGCCGAGGGCGTTGTTGGAGAGATACGGTTTCCGAGCTTCCATGAACAGGTACGGTTTGGGCTCAGTGGGTTGCCTGATTGCGTGTTGTTCGGTCGCTCAACAAGCGCTTCTCAGTTGTGTGGAATATTGGATTAGTTTATATTCGCTGTCTTTGCATTATAGTTGGATACCGTGCTGCTGTGCTATATTTTGTGAGTGGAATGGAACTTTTTATGTTCTTTCTTTATGATCGCTTATGGCAAGTGTGAGATTTATGCTTACGTGTTAAGTGCGAAGTCAGTACATATTTGATTGTGCCATGTAGATAATTATAAGGTAAGTTAATTAGAATACAGACGTTGCTTTTTATTCTTTTCAGTGTCTTGAAAGATTTCTAATGCTTTTGAGTTTAAAATTTAATTGCTGTAAGCATAAGTAATGCTTTTATAATTTTGAGTGTACATATAATTTTATGTTTAATGTTTTCTTTTAATTGCTTTTGTAATTCCTTGTAATTTCAAATGGCAGACAAGCGTGGTAATGTAAAGTTTAAAATTAGCCAAAAAATCAACCTTAGTTGGGTGTAGATTTTCAAAAGGGGGAGAAAAATATCGATCTGAGGGTGATCAGACACTTATCCCTCTTCAGGAGAGGGGGGGGGAAAGCAAGGCAATATAAAAATTGAAATTCGACATAGCAGCCTCAATTTGTGAGACCAAGCTAAGGTTATTTTTATACCTAATTTTAAATTCTCCCCTTTTCTTTTTGCTTAGTTATTATTTCTACTTTTCAAAGAATAATATATTCTTTTAAGGAAATTCACTTTTACGAAAGACTTGCATTACTATCTGTTTGGTTTTATGTGTACGATAAAAATCTGAAAAATATTTTAGCCTTAAATAAGAAGGGAAGCGGGCAAAAGTTGAAATAAAATATCTTCCTGTATCTGTTTTATGTTATTTGTAGAAAAGTTTAACTTTAATTGGGGAAAAATATGCAGGTTTAGAGTAGTTTTGCAGGAACCTATGAAACCTGTTTGCCTATGAAAAACTATAGGATAGAAAAATATCAGTCTAAGTCGTCAAACATTTCGTCGTATTTCAAATCTCCTTCGCCGATTTAGTGTAGCTGCACTATTGTTTCTGCTCCTAAGTGTGAGTGTCCCATTGTGCTTGGTGTCTCTTCCAGTCCTGGATCGTGAAATTATATACCATATGCAATTTCTTCTGTCTATTTGAACCATGTATGCATCACATCATTCTTACTTTCAGCATCATTATAGATGTTTTTTAGTGTTATGTATTGATTTTGGGAAAAACCTTGAAAAGAACTGAAAACTGTTTTCATATAAAATTGATGATAATAACTTTTTTTCTAACACTATTTCGGCTTGAGAGTTATTTTATGTGAATGCCGTCTTTCGCAAACAGAGATAAACTTTTAATATGCATATTTTCTTTTCAATATGAAATTAGTGTACTTAAAGTTAACATATAGGGAAATAACTCCGCTTAAATCTCTTGTTCTTGAAACACGGTGATACTTTAAAAAGGAATTTGTTTTTGATTTAAATGAAAACTTTCATGTGTTTAATTTGAAAAAAATCTGTTCTGATTCTTACACGTACTTGACATATGTACGCAATGCTTGAAAAAAGTACCGCAGCTTTTAATATTTTAAATTTTGATTCCGAGTAATAAATGAAAACTTTCAGCTACAGTTTCTTGCAATACGGTGCAAAATGTTATGAATATAAAATTGAATACTGTGTTGCTGAGGGTTCTGTAAAAATAAAACCTTGACATTTTATATGTTTTATATAAAATGAAATATTATTTAGTAAACTATTAATAATATTTTTGAGTTGATCAAAATTGTACCTATGTACGTGTAAAAATGGCAGAGACATTTTCGAATGAATTTACTGGATTATTTAAACGAGGTAAAACATATGAGTGCTATCTGCGTAAGTTTCTAGGCGATTTTGATAGAGAACCTTGTGCCTACTCTTTCCATAACATCAAATAATAGAACTCTCTGATCGATAGATTTTAAGTACCCCATTCCCCCATTGATCCCAGTGTGACAGATGTCTATGCTTTGTAGGACTAGAACCTGGGCAGAATGGTATAGCTAGCGTAAACTAACCATTATATCAACTGCGGTAACATAAATTTTACCGACTTAGATAATTTTTTCCAAGTCCACTTTTAATAAAATTCAAGATTTTCGAGGGCAGTACAAAACAAAAATTTACTGTTTAAAGCAGTGTTCCGTACTGAGTTTGTAGCTCCCTTGGAAATGTTTATTCAGCGTAACTCAAGGAGTTTGCTGCAGTTTGGTAATATGAAACAATAACAACGGGAAATAAAGTTGAGTCGTTTGTAATATTGTTTATGTAGCTGTGTGTCACAATGCGTGGATGAACCTTTTATGTAAAACATATTGCCCCCTTTTCCTCATCAGTATTAAACTACACTTGAGAGACTGAAGTTCAACTATATGTTAAAGTGTAGTTGAAAATTTTTAATACAAAATACATGTAAACATTTAAGCCACCTAATATGTACATGCTTATAAACTTGGTACCTTTTGAAAAGCAAACTCACGCCAGCTTTTATTTCGAGGAGGCGTTAAAAGATTAAAAAGCAACATGTAAATGGTGTTTTAGATTTTGAAGGGGATAGAAAAAAAGTATTTAAAGATTGAAAATTTAACGCATATATATTAGATCAGGTTTTGAATTATTTAGAAAAAGATAAGTAATTAGAAAATGAATAAAAAGTGAACTTAAATGCTAGTGTAATAAAAAAAATTATTAGTGTAGTTTAAAGTAAGTAAAAAACAAAAATTAATTCATGAAAACAGTACAGAACGAATATATGAAGAAAAAAATGAAACAATTATTGCTAATAAATGGAAATTAATTGAATTTTCAAGGGGAACAAACCAGTTTCCGACCAATTAACAATAATTAACAAAAGCCGATATGTTTCGTCGTCTTAATATGCAAGAACCAATTGAAAAACCCTAATCGGGAATATATTGATCCAAAACTAGTTAAGAACAAACCTTAATAGGATATTTAAGTAACTATTTAGAAGTTGGCCAAATTGATTCGAAGTACTAGTCAAAAACAAAACATAACTAAATATTCAAGTAAAGATTTAACTATTCTTGCACAAGACCATTCCCCGACACATTCGCTGCCTCTCATAGTAAAACAATGTGTGTTTATATATATATATAATGTTGTATGCTCTTAAATTCACTTAGTTCGAAAACACGTTATTCTAATACTTGCGTAATAGCGGCAAAGTAAGATAATAATAATTTATTTACTAAAGAAATGTTGATTATATTATCTCGTATACTTTGGTTTTCCTCATGTGTAACGTGTATACGAGCCAGTTTCCCTTAGAAAGTCCTCCACGAAGGCAGCCCTACCCTCAGGCACCTAGTGTGCTTTGCCATAATTAAATAAACCAAACCAAACCTATCTCCTATACTTCTACTAAAATTAATATTGGGAGATAATATAATCAATATTTCTTTAAATAAATTATATATATAATATATTATATATATATATGTGTGTGTCTACTTCGCAATGTGATTTTAACGTTTAATAATTCATTTCGAGGAAGAATTGTAATTCTAAAGCAGAAATTAATTCACCTGGGAAGAATATGAAATGTTTTTTACTTATTTGTTTTTACCTCTACCATATTACCTCTCGTATTTTTCTTCGTAGCTTCTCAAGTCTAAGTTCTGAAAATTTAAAAAATATTCACACAACTTTCCCTTTCTTCTGTATGGTTTTTTCTTTTGAGGGCTCGTTTAATGGTAATTTACATTCTTTTGGCTATTTTTATTCTCTATTCAATTTGTGTTTGCGTTTGTGTATTTGTATATCATCCATTTTTATCTTCCTTTGCACTTATTGAAATGTTTTTGTGCAGATTCTTTATTAAGTTATCCGGAAGTTGTAGGAGTTCTCACCTTTAAAAAAGTTTTCAAACCAAACGTAATCTAATCTTGCTTCTGTTATTTACGTTCTAATTCATTGTAGCTTCTCCGTGGAACGGTGTTTGGTACACCAGAGTACCTGAACGACAAAGCTCTACCCCTTGTAGAACAATTTGCAAATTGCGAATGGTATGATGAAATAACCTAAAAGATATCGAAGGTAATTTGTTGTAACTCTTTCAGCCCTGGATTTATTTAGTCGTCTTCAAAAGTAAAAAAGTATAGTCAACAAAATATTGTTTATAGGTGTTAGAACTCCCTTGCAACATATTAATAAGTTCCTACTACCAAATCGTTCCACAAACAGTATTCAAAAGCAAATATCCACAAGAAGAATAAGAAAATACATGCGCATAAACCATTAGATGAGACCTGTTGCACTGAAAACAGTCTCTATTATCGATAAAAATTGGCCTCCACATATCAAGGTGGCTAACGCACCAATAAAACTGAACGGGTTAAAGGGTCCTCCACGAAAGCAACCCTTCCATTAGGTAAACAGCTCTCATGCGTTTGCCATGATTCACAGGTTTGGTTTGTTTAATTACTGCAAAGTAGGCAAGGACTATGTGCGTAAGGCAGATGTTCTCAACCGAGGGGAAATTTCATAGTTTCAAGGGGAAAACGCGGTCATTTAGCTGTTAAGTATTTAATTTTATTTCATGAATATATATATACGAGTATAAAACTACTTTTTGCGGTATTAATAAACATTTTGTATACTTTTTGTTGTGTAATTTATAAAATGTGTTCGAAAGTAATCTAAATCCATATAAACGTTTTATGTATTATGCACGTTTAGAAAGGGGGGGTGTCATCTTTTAGCAATGGTTAAAGGAATGCGTGGGAGGGGGGAAAGTCGAGAACAACTGACCTAACGGGATGGATATCATTTTTCCTGAAGGAAACTTGGCTTATATCCGCTTTACTCAACGGAAAACCCACAGAAATGCCCATGCAGATAGCCCGTGTGCCGGAATTTGAACCTGAGTCAAAATATCAATGACATAACCTCGACCAATGATGATTCCTTCGTAGTCCACACATTGATGTGTAAAACGTCGTGTGGTCTAAAGTAAGCTTCCTTTCTGAAAATGTCATGCTACTTTACCTACCGGGCTTTCTATTTCTTTGAAAGGGTATTTTTGAATTCAGTTGCTTATCCACTTTTCTCATTTCTTTATTCTTTGTTATAGTAATTATATAGAAAAAGATAAAATTGTATTGAGTCTAATATTATTTTAGTTTTACGTTTGTTTTTACTGTTTAATGAACGACGTATACGAAATTCTAGTTATTTTTAAATTGTATTTATTGTTTCTTTTTCACTGACTTTTCGTCAAGTGTCACATCAATTCATAGAAACACTCGATGATTCATATTCTGATGTCTATGACTGTAGCTAAGATCTTTTGATTCGTCACTACTTATCTAAAATGGTTCCCATTGTGTTCATTGTCACATCGTATGATGTATAATAAAGTGTTTTTTATGTTTTTCCCCTAGTCTTGCTATGATTGTCCTTAGACCTAATAGGCTTGAATTCTGATTTATATATATTTGGCATTCTTACCCCCATTTTTTTTAAAAAAAAGCATTGCTGTAAATTTTGATCTGCAGTCGTGGGTTTCCCTTCCCCCCATTTACGCTTATTGTAAAGCATTTTGTGGTTAGCTTTATATGTTCGATTTGTGTATTTTGTGGATGGCAATTTTTATGCTTAGTATTGTAAGCTGAATGCTATCCTAGCATTTGAATTAAAGTTTACGTATGTACTTATTCTGACTGTAGTGAATCTTAAGCATATTGAATTCGTTTTTTAGCAGAATTTTATTTTTGTTAGTACAGTTTAAAAATTATCTAGTTTTCTTTTTGCACGACAAAGAAATAACACGTCTTTCACGATGCCTTTGCGAAGATCGCCGCTTGAATTTATTTAATTTTGGCAAAACTGTTCGTATCCAAGAGAAAATTTTTAGACTAGGTGTGCTAATCCAATTGTGTTAAAATTTTCTGAGGTAATTTTAAATTTGAAAATTTACTAGATACCTGAATTTTGTGATTGAAATCTTCAAAATAAAAGCTGCATTAGTACAACTGTGTACGACAAGTTTCCTTTTTCTTCTCTTAGTTTTAATTTATTTCATGAAATATTTTTTTCTTTTATTTTTAAAACTTTGACTTCAGTCGGAATGAAATGACAACAGGTTGCAATGAAGAAGGATTGTAAGTTGCACCTTTTTGCTCCTGAATTGATGAAAGATTATTTTTTTCCTGAATGGTAATTTGATTAATATGTGTACATATAGCTTTTTTTTTTTTTTTTTTTGTCAATTCATGAAATAAAAAATATTTTTATATGTATAAAAAATAAATTAAAATTTGATTAGAAGATGTTTCGAATTATTTTGTTCTAGAACAATTAATGTTTTATTTTCAGACATGAAAATTCTGTACGGTTTTTTATTTGTCCTATTTTTTAATTTTTAGCACTAGTTCATGCAAAAACAAATTTGGGATGCATTTCACAAAGTTATTCATGGTACGGGTGTTATAGCCCTTTTTAAGCATTATTGGAAATCTTAATCCTAATGAAGACCTTGTTTGCTGTGTGAATACGAATACTACGATTACATTTGCTGCATGATTAAAAATACAGGTTCTTTATAAAGTCCCGGACCCATTTTGATGTTTAATAACTCATAAAATAATAAAGAGATTAAAATTAATAACATAAATGATTAGATAGACTCAAAAAGTCTCATGACCCTTGTCAATGAAATTCCACGTGTGCCCTCTTCGTAGCACGGAGAATATCAAGTCGATATTCAATTTCACGTCAGGTACCGGCAAGCATGTCGGCATCCACAGAGGCTATTGTGGTTGTAATTCTAGCTTTTAGGTCATCAATGTTCAACACTCACCTCCTGTAAACGTTGTCCTTTACAAATATTCAAAGGAAAAAGTCCAGCGGCGTTATATCAGGTGATCTGGGTGGCCAAGGAATTGGACCTCCTCGCCCAATCCATCTTCCTGTAAAATGGTTATTCAAAGAACTACGAATGATGGTATCCCAATGAGGTAGTGCACCATCTTGTTGCAAAAAGACATGTGATTGAAGCTCTTCTAGTTGTGGAAATACGAAGTTTTCCAACATTTCTAAGTATACGACTGATGAGACCGTCTTTTCTGTAAAAAAGAAAGGCCCCCATGACTCGGTCGTGCATTAGTACACAACACACATTAACATTTGGGAATCTCTTTGTGCCTCACGGTATTCATGGGGGTTTTCAGATCCCCATATGCGCACATTATGGCGATTAACAATGGCAGAAAGATGCCAAAAACAAAAGAGAGAAAAATGCAATTAATAAGCAGACGATATTTTGAAAAGTACAGATATTTAGACTGGAAAATGAAATTATCTGAAATTAACCACACGCGCAGACGATATTTACAAACGTAAAGATATTCAAACCTGAAAAGGAAAATATATAAGTTATTCCATCAATAAATGCCATAAGTTTGTTTATATCTTCATTATTTTATGAGTTATTAAACATCAAAATGGGTCCGGGACTTTATAAACACCCTTTATTTACGTTTTCTCTAAGAATACAGAATAAGTAATTTTTGTATATAATAAAGTTTAAAACAAACTTAAGGAAAAAAAAAAAAAAAAACTCAAAGGCTTTAAATTTTAACGGTCGCCTCAAGGGTGGCTTGGCAAATGCGGTCAAGAGCAGGAGACTGACGTTAATTACGGAAGGGGAAAGTAAACGGCTGTGTCAGGGATCATAAGGGAAGATATATTTAAAAAAAAAGTGTTTTTAGGTTTCATTCAGTATCAGTATACCATTAACGTAATTAATGAAAGCCATTTGAAACCAAAATAGAATTTGCATTAGTAAATTATAGTTAAGAATAATGGCCCCCATTGTTCTGATTATTACTGGAATAATTTGATCACGTGTTTGCCATACACGTGATCAAATAGGGAATAAGTGTTTAATCCGTAAGATTATAAGTATTGATTAACATTTCCTATAACTACTTCTAATTGAGGCTTTCTAAGAGCAACCCCCCTTACTTTTGACTCACAGCTTTTAATTTTAGACTAAAATATGAGCATAGAATCTACCTTTAAACAATGGGATTTTTTTTAAACACTGTGGCATGAGAATGCCTAGCAATAATAGTTTTAGCGTCGCTAAGAATGATTTTCTGGATTCTCATATTGATTTTTTCCAAAAGATATTAAAAGCTTCAATTGACGAGTATGAGCAATCCATAATACATACATATATAACGTAAGCATACCATAAAGAAAAATGAACCCCCAACAAAAGCTGATCGACTGCTATTGAACTCTAAAGAGGGGTTTATCAGAGGGAAAATGGCAATTAAAATCAATTAAAATTCCATTTAATTGATTTTAATTATTTATTTACTGTATCGATTTATTACTTATTGTAATTGATTGGAATATTTGAATATGAATTAGCTGAATATTTAAGAATATTATGACTGCGAGAATAGGGGGGGGAAAGAAAAAAAAATATTTTTTGAATATTTACTTTCTTATAGAATGGAGATGAATTCATTTTTACTCAACGAAATTCAAAATTTAGTAGCTAATTAATTTGTCTTGTATCGAGCACTTTAGTTAAGTGATCCGTATTAATGTGCGCTTAAAAAAAAAAGCGCACATTAATACGGATTTTATATTAATACGGATTTTAATACGGAAAAAAAATTTAAAAGCTTCAAGAATAATTAGAAAAGGGCATAATTCTCTTCTTACCCCTAAATTCTTCAATAAAAAAACTGCATTTTCAGCTATAACCAAGTGAAATAATTTTCTAAATATAATTCAAAGCATGAAAAGTAAGGTACATAAACAGCTTGGAAATGGAACTAGCATTGAGATTCTCTTTAAGAAATATGGTGAAGCTTAACAAAAAGTCTACGAAGTGAAGTAATTCCGTAGAATATTTTCTAACTCTTTATGATTAAATTGCACTCAATTATACTTTATAAACGACATGTAAATACTATTTAATGTATATGTGTGGATGTACAGTGGATGGACAAAAATATGGAAACACCTTATGAAATGCATGTTTGAAAAGAAAGATTGATTTTAATGAAATATGTAGGTGGCGCTGGCGTTTTTGACTACTGACGCCACCTATACAACTTCGTAAATGTGCTAAACAGTTCAGTTGTTGTCGGAGTACTGTTATGTGAGTTTGTCATTGCATTATGTCAGAGTTAACAGATTTCGAACGTGGGCAAATTGTTGGAGCACGTATGGTAGGTGCTTCCGTAAGCAAGGTAGCCGAGGTGTTTAGTGTTTCAAGAGGTACTGTATCGAAGATTTATTCCGCATATTTGAAAAGCGCAAAACATCATCTGCTAAATCACAGCGCGGACGAAAGTGTGTCCTGAGTAATCGTGACAGACGATCATTAAGGGCAATTGTGACGAAAAATAAGAAGACCACAGCTGCAAAAGTTACTGCTGAAATGAATGTTGTGTTAACGAACCCTGTGAGTACCAAAACAATTAGAAGGGAGCTTCATAAACAGAGAATTGGTGGCCGTGCTGCAATTGAGAAGCCACTCATCAGTGATGCTAATGCCCGTAACAGGAAAAGGTGGTGTTTAAGTCATAAAGCCTGGACTAAGAGCAGTGGAAGCGAGTAATATGGTCTGACGAGTCTTCTTTCACATTGTTTCCCACTTCTGGCCGAGGTTACGTCTGGAGAACGCCATCTCAAGCCTATAATACAGACTGCTTGTTGCCAAGAGTGAAACATGGCGGGGGTTCTGTTATGGTTTGGGCAGCCATATCGTGGTTCTCTGCTAGCTCCATGATAACTGTGTCAGGGCACATGACTGCCAAGACTTATGTGAACATTTTGGCCGATCAAGTTCATCCCATGGTACAAACTTTGTTCCCCGATGGTGATGCTGTCTTCCAAGACGACAAAGCCTCTGTTCACACAGCTCACATTGTCCAGGACTGGTTTTCTGAGCACGAGGTTGAGTTGTCCCATCTTCCCTGGCCCCCACAGTCACCAGACCTGAATATTATCGAACCTTTGTGGTCTACATTGGAACGGAAAGTGCGTTCTCGTCATCCACCGCCAACATCGTTATCTGATCTTGCCAGCGTTTTCCAGGAAGAATGGTATAATATTCCCTTGGCAAACATGCAGGAACTGTATTTATCCATTCCGAGAAGACTGCAAGCTGTTTTGGATGCCAACGGGTTTCCTACACCATATTAAGCAAAGAAACATGTTTTTTTAAAGGTGTTTCCATGTTTTTGTCCAAACCCTGTATATATATGTGTGTGTGTGTGTGTGTGTGGCTCACTAGCGGCTGAGCTGTAAAGTCGTTGAACTCTGGCAGGTCGATCCGGGGCTCGAATCCGGATCGACGGGGATGCTGTATTGGCGTTTTCGAGGTTTTCCCCACGTGTAACGTGCATAAGAGTCAGTTTTACTTAGAAAGTTCTCCACGAGGCACCTTTATCCTTAGGCAAATAACCATCGAATGCTTTGCTATAATCAAACAAACCGGACCAAACAATAGATATATAAATAAGTACCTTAAAAAACTGCTATATTTTATGTATACTTATCAAGTAGTATTTCAATATATATAATGATTAAAAGAAAGGAAAAGTCGGATCCTAACTGATTGTATATAATGTAATCCCTATGAAGGCCGTAACAATTCTTTCTCACGTAAAGTCGTAACCCAAAAAGAGAGCAAATTAAACTTCAGATACGTATACAATACTGAATCTAATACAAAAAATACAAAATATAAAAATAAATTATATATGTACGAAACCTAAGTAACTATTTATATTGATATTACGTAAATATACGTATGGTAATGTACATTGTATAATAAAGATATTTTATACCTTGTTCTATATTTGGTTCCATTTATATATACCTATACATAGATATAATTTAAGGATTCCATTTAAGGATTATAGTAGTAGTTAATACTACTACATATAAAACACAAAAGTGCATCAATAATGTATTTTTCAGTATTATTTAACTTCATTCTTAAGAATTTTCTGCAGTCTAGTTTGCGTTATTTTATTCATAAGTCTCAAATAAAAACAATTATTGTTTATATGTCATTAGAAAATTAACCAAAAAGCAGCGACCACAATGTAATTGAGAAACAGTCCTTAGCCGTGAAAAGGTTGAAAGCCATTCGGTTATGACTATTATCTCGCATACTCAGCTACTTCGCGTACATGGAACATAGCATTCGAAATGAAAAACTCAATATTTACTACAAATTCATTCGTGTAACAAATATCTGTCTTTCTACACCTATAGCTTTAAAAAAAGGCGTTATTTATCTTACAGTTTATCGTTAAGTAATACATTTTCATTGTACAAAATTGCATTCATTCGAAGAATTCAATTTGTATTTTCCTCTGTATAAAACTGAATGTAGAGAAGTTAGATGTTTAAACGACCCCACATTTTCTCAAGACCAGGAGCAAGATTATCCCCTCCTTTTCAGCCCCCCGTGAAAAAAAGGGGTTCTAAATTTACGACCTGACCGCATATGAGGTGAATTCGCCTCAAGGGGTCTGTTAAGATTTTTTACATTCTCGCTGAGCTCGCAGTCTACTAGTCTGCTGTTGCATTCACACTTACTAATTCATTTTTTTGGTCCATTTAGCTTATTATTTATTAAGCACAATTTTCTTCGCAGTTACGCCATATACAGTTCAACAACAAAATTAGAAAACTTTTAAAAGCATCATAGCGGTATACAATTCCCGATGCAGCGCTAACTGTTGCCATTGTAACATCAGAACACCCGTGTTGGGTGCAAGAAAAGACAGGTTGTCTTTTAAAATATTTATTTTAAAAACTTAATTAGAAATTCTTGATTAAATAGTAAAATAACTGAATCATTACAGCCATAAATTAAACAAAAGCCGCTGACGCAGCGAGGACGCTAAAATGCGTCCGCTATCTCTCGTTTACAGCATCAAAAAGCTGTTACACAAAACTCTCTCTTCGTTTTGTTAAGAAACTTGGAAAGAGAATAATTACTCCCTTATTGCCGGAAACCACACGAGGGAGTTTCCGCTGCACATTTCTTCAAAGTTCTACTGTCCATTTTGTCTCTGAACAAAACAGGAAGTTCTCATTAAGCACTTGGAACTCCGAGAGGTGCATGTGTCTAATCGTCACAGCATAAATCCCCTCTTCCCAAGCCTTTTCTCAGTTTATAAAATGAGTGTTCAGTTTTCTAAGATGGCTTTAAAAAACTTTTTTTGATCTTTTTATTATTGACGTTTTGTGTGTTTACTTTTTTTAAATATCACGTTCTTGGCGCTTACGCCACATAAAATTGGATTCAATGGCAAAATCACAAAATATTTAAAAACAGCATATTTTTAAAATTTCCGATAGTCACTTTGAAATCGTTGAGTTTGTTGGTCGAAAATTTGTTATTTTACAAAATAGGAAATAGATAATAAAAGCATTTCAAAATTCGGGCTTTCAGGTGCCCATATTCGGGTGGAGGATCACGTTATTCAAAATTTGATGGCTCTAGGTACCGTTTTCTTCTCAAATTACGAGAAACATACATACATCCATGCAGATCATTCATTATTTAATTTCTTTAAATGTAACACAGGGCGATAAAATTTGGTGGAAACAGTTTGAAAAGTGATACAACGCATTTAAGTGTTTCGACGCAAAATACCGTTTCGAGGTTTCGATTCCGGTCTAACTTCCGTCTTGGGCTAAAAAAAAGCATAAAAGTGACAAAAGTAATGCATATATTTGTCAAGCGCCAAATATATGCATTACTTTTCTCATTTTTTCTGTCGAAGAATTTAATTAACTTGTGTTGAGAATTAAATTTAATTAACATGTAGCATAGAATTAATATGTGGTGAAAAAATAAAAATAAATGCTTGCAAAATTAACTATTTAAATTAAATAAATATTTAGATAAAAATAAATACTTTTTGAATAAAAATATTTTTAAAATCCAAAATGGCCATTTCGTAATCGCATGTTAAATCTTGCTTTTTTCCAACAATAACAATTAAATAAATTGTTTAATTTTTACTACACGATTCAGCTGTAGAAGTGTCTTCTATATTAATTTCTGTTGTTTGTTTGTAAAATAGAAATTTAGCATATGAATTGCACACACACATCGTCAAAGCACGTCTGTGCAGCAAACTTCAAATAAATTTGCTTAAATTAAAACAATTACGTGAACCTGCAAATACTCCATGTTTTAGGTTGTAAAACTGCCGAAATGTGGAAGCATCCTGGGAATTTTTAAAAAGGTTAATTAAAGCTGAAAAATACCATTGAAGCATGCGTATAATATTTCAGAAACCAATTTACCGACACTGGAATAATCTCGGGAATGTGTTTATTGGGGAGTTCCCTCAGTGTCATTGATTTTCCAAAAGCCAGGTGTATTATGTAGCAAACGTTTGGAAGTAGTTACAGAGGACTGCCATCCAGATAGATTTTTCTCTTGATGCTATTTACCGCTTTAAACACACATGTATTGAAACTGGGATTTTAGGAAGCCCCAGAATAATGGTATAATTCTGAAAATCGTATTTTTTCCGTATGTAGAATATGTTACATATATAGATATTTCCGATAAAGTAAATACTGAGAGCTCCCAAAAGAATGCTATAGTTAGGGACAAAGACTTTTTTAATCGCTCTTTCATGAACGCAATAATTATTATCCATGTATAGTTCCTGGAGAGCTAGTATAGTGAGTTTGAATTGCTAGTTATCAATCTACTGAAAGGCCTGAAAAATTCTATTCATTTCGGCTCCTTCTGAATACAGTAAAGAGCTTCTGTAAAGCAAAAAAAGAGTAGCCGCTAGATAATTATTGCGTACATTCACTGTAGATTCTGTTGTTATTATAATATTTACATTAAACCAAGTGATTCATAATTCTATAAGACATTTTAAAAATTCGGAACAAATAAACTACGCAACCTATACCAAATTTAATTGCATTGAAATAGATGTAAAATGACTAGTTTTTATTTCACAAATGCTTAATGTGTCAAATTTTGTAGATACGGTAGGCATATGTGCGATATCAAATGGAAGAGAAACACGCCAGTATAGAATTTGAAAGAGGCAAAACAGGAACCTTACTTGGCTTCGATTTTAAATAAAGCTGTATTGATTTCGAGGGCGATCAAACGCAGGGAAATTTTTTTTCCTTGCTTCTGGAAATTGTGCCTGATCGCCTTTTAAATTAATAGAGTTTTATTCAAAATCTATGCCAAAATAAGGTTTCTTTTTTGCATCATTTTAAAATCTATATTGGCAGTTCCTTTCGTCCCGCTTTGCGTGCCAATGCAATATGATTGATCAGTATAACAATATCAGTGATACGGTTGTAAAGATCCTAGAAATAACAAGGAGTGGAAGCATAAAGGCAACATTCTTGCAACATTCCAAGGAGTGGAGGCATAAAGGCAACATCCCTTCCACACGAAAAGGTCACATGGGATTAAATCCAAAAAATGAAGTGACCATTGCTTTAATGCGTCATCTTTTTCTCTTTTGTATGCACATATAGGATCTAGTAATGCTATTTTAATCTAATATCCCTAACAGACGTGAAGGGAATCATCGCTATGTTCGAGAGCAGTGATCCTGAGAAGGTTAAAGTAACCTTTTTGTTTTAACAGAAGTTAGTACACAAAGGCACTTTCTTGTGCTGCAAACCCGCTCTGTCTCAGAGGGGGAGGGAAGAAAAAACTCAGTTTAAATGTTCGCTACTCATTTGTATTCTGGTATGGAATACGGAGAGGCCAAGTTATAGTAAAGACTGAAATTATTGTCTGAATTGTGGAAAATTGTAAACTGTGAATGATAGTTGTGATAATGAATTGGCTAACGATTAAATGAAAAGAGATTATCATCTCTGCTTTCATTTAACTTATGGCATCGACCAGCTTTTCAATATGGTCTAATAAATCCTTTCGCTGATGCATAGATATCTGCCATACTAGCAAAGGTGGGCACACGAAACTTTCTTTTTTTTTTTTTAATATGTAAATCTTCAATGAATTTGCTTCTAGTTGAGTGTATAAGTACACTTGTTATGAATTCTCATTTGATACAACGTAATAAGATGCAGACAAAATTTTACTATTCCAAGGATGTTTGACTGAACTACGAAAAGATAAAAAGATTACCATATCAAAACGAAATGTAATTTTCATTCACCGACTCAGTAATCAAAAACTCGTTATCTTTTTTTTCAACAAATTGGATTCCGAAGATAAAATCTGTTGCCAAAGACGATAATACAATAATATGCAAAGTAAACATTTACAATTATTAAAGTACTTCAAACTACTTTTAAAATGCGTTGCAAACAAACTATGTAACAAATGCCAAATTTTATTACACTTGTAACGGCATAAAATGTAAATAATAGTTACATAGTTTGTTTGCAACGCATTTTAAAAATGTTTCATGGATTTTATGAATGATTTCGTATTTAGTATTCCCCTCTTTGTCTGATTGGTTGACTATTGCTCTTTATTGTCAATCTGTCGCATAATAATAAATAAATATATAAATAAGTAAATAAAAAGCTTCGAATGTTTATACTGATCGAATTGTGTCTTTTAAAATTCGTATCACCCAAAGCTCCTGTATCCTTATTCTCGTTTCAACAACTACATAGATCTCTGGCATTCGAGGTTGAATCAGATCAGTTCAAAGACTACTTTAAGAAACTACCATGTAATCTAGCCTCAATTTCTATTGCACTGATGATTGCATTTAAAGCAGTTCGACCGTGAATAACGAAAATGCGTTCCCCCCCCCGCTCTCCTGCGAACTTCAGGAAATACCTAAATCGTTGAAGAAATTACGATCAGTTTCTAATATATGTTTAGTAAATGTATATTCAAAAGGTTAACTGAGCTGTGTTTCAGGAAATTTTGAATGTCTTTCATTTCATAAACAAAAGAATAAACTGAGTAGTATAACATTTAGAAAGATATTAACTGCATCTTTGTATGCCATCACTACATTTGAACACATTATATCAAGTGCATCTTGCATAGAATTTTTCACTTTGTGTAAAATTTCTTAATAGTGTATTATTGTAAATTAATGGAACACATTTTGTGATTAAATTGACCTTATAAAGCAGTTGAAGCTGAGGACTGATTATCAAAGTCCGTGGCTAGGATCGAATACTACCATTTGTCGTTATCAGAACAGTGCAGGTACTATAATTAATGAATCTGTGACTTCTCTGTATTAAACCCTTTTAGTGGTTGTAAATTAAATCCTTTCCTGTCGTATGAACATCAACATTCATTAAGCAAAATCCATACTTGATGCTCTTGTTGTGACCTAAAACTTAACCTGGGCCCCCAAAACGCGTATAAGCCTCAACAGTTTCAAAGTATAGAGAATTAAAATTACAAGTGCGCATTTTGGTGTTTCACTGAAAAGCACATATTTATGTCATTATGTTCAGGAAATCGGAGATCATCGTCTTTAAGTACCAAGGAATAAGTAAAGAGAGATTTAAATTTCAGTAACTATCCTTGGTTGCTTGTATTTCAACTCAATTTTAGATCACATTTGTATCAGTTATTTAGTTTTTGAAAACTGAAGCTATCAGTGCAATTGATAAAAGTGCAAAAACATGCGTGGTATTTTGTTCCCCCCCCTCCCCCAACGGCGCACTGAGAGTACTTGTATATAGAAAAGAATGAAGAAATTTTTGAAATTTTTCCCTTGACGGCCATAGAAACAACATATAAGGAAATGGAGATTCCCTTTCGAAACAGTTAATAGAGATATTAATGGTAAATTAAAGGGCATTCATAACAAAATTGGGAATACACAACGCTTTGAAAAATATTCTGTAGAATTTGCCCTTAGTGATTTAATGACGCATTTTGGAAGAATTGGTCATAAAACACTCTTTGTTATCTGTATCGATGCATATTATAATCACTTTTAATTCATAGTTCTCCACTCTTTTTTTGACACTTCATCCTGTTTTCTATCCATGTTTTTTCAGTGCCGCTTTTTGCTGCAACGGTGATATATATCAGATAACCTTTATATGTGATATTATGGGCACCGATCTAATAAGAACTGAAATATTTAGCACACTATTAACCAAAATAAATAAGACCAGTTATTTACGGTTGCGTGGGGATTTCGTGGCTTGTAATACGAATACTTGTAATACGAGTTCGAACTAGCTTTTCTTTAGACATAATATTACATTTTAATGCATTAATCCTTGATGCATGAAGGAATTCTGTTCGCTTATTGAGAGAGAAGTGTCTATTACATTTACATTGCATTGAACTCTTTCTCATTATAAAATTCGGAAAATGGAATAATTAACTTTTTTTAAATTACATTTCACATACATCTGCAATGGCATACGTAATTAGTTATACTAAAAGAGCTTATGACTTGTGCATACTTCAAGCATATATAGGCTTGTAATTTTTAAAATTTTAGATGGTAGGTTGTAACTTGAGAAGAAGCAAGTGTACATTTTATACATTTTCTTGAAATAAAATAAAAAAAAAAAAAATAAGGAAACTCTTAAAATGCATACAGTTTTTGAGCCAACATCTTCGAAAGGTAAATTGACGTGATTTGTTATTTGCGTGACTGTAGTATTCTTATTATGAAGTGAATGTTTAAACATTTGTTTTTAAAAGGTTTAGGAACTAAATATTTTGGAAGTGTGCTTAGTGCTGTTACCTTTCAACGGCCTCTTGCTATCCTCGGAAGAGACAACTCCATCTCTCAGGTTTCCTGACTGCTAAATGATGGGTGCTAGTGCCTGTATTGAGCAGCTGTGTTATACATCATTAATCATTATTAGAAAAATACTTTTTCTGGCTTTGTCATGTATGCTGAGACTAATTTTAATAATTTCTCGCTGTTCTTTCAGGAAGCGAGTTAGAGGTTATTAGTGGAGGCTAACCGACTGATATGCCAGTAGACTGAGGTTCGAATCCCAAATAAGACATTGCATGTGATAACTTTTTTGCTTGTCATAACTTTTCGGAATCAAGGCATTTAAATCGTTCGAGCTAATATATTCAGTTGGGTTTAATGGCAGGGGAGTTGGGATGTAAGATTCTGGGATTCTGTCTCTAGATGTGCTAGCGGGCAAAATTAGAATGGCGCTCGTGCGCTTTTCGTGATTTACGTAATCCATTTCAGTCCTTTACGATTCAGTGCTGTTATCAGTATTACCTTTTCACGACGAATGCCGCTTGAACTACGTGTGAGCTTCAGGAAATATTTCCCTCAATTTATCACTGTTGATCCAAATTTAGAGGTTTGAAGCAAAAAATTCACTTTCCTAGCTTTCAATGAAACTATGCGCTTTTCCGAAAACTTCCAAAAAGAAGAGAAGCGCATCGATTTTAAGATTAGGCAGAATTTAGCTTCAGATATAGACGTTCATTTTCTAGATTTCCATCTTTTCAGATAATCTCGCGGTTGTTTTAAAAAGTGGTAAAGAACATCAAGTTTTCGAAAATGTATCAAGTTTTCTAAAATGTTCAGAGTACTGTGTTTAAGCATGTACAAAATTATGTATAAGCTATAATTTTTAATTTACGCATGAGTTGTAATTTTTAATCATATTGCTTAGAAATTTTTTATTTTTCATTAAGATGTGAAATTTTTTTTTTAAATGTGTTTGAAAAGGAAAATGTAATGTGTTGTAGTGGAAAGTTGTGCAAGAAAAGTCGAAGGCAGAGATGTCAGCCTAAACCGTTGCTGAAACTGAGATTATTTTAGATTAATTTAATCTTAAAATTTTAAACGTGGACCCAGATTTATTAACAAAAGTATTTCAAATCATATCGGGTCATTAAAGTGTATGAGGCCAGCAAGTTTTTTATTTCGTAGCAGACCCGCCTTATCAAATTTTCCAATAAGCAATGTAATACATTTGTGTCCTCATTTCCCCATTTACACGATGTCTTTATCTACGATCGGCAATTAGAGCAGAAATCTTTGAGTCTCATTTGTATATGGGTGGCTGTTTTGTTTTTCATTTTCTCGATCACTTTCCGTCTTTTCCTAGGTGTCGGATTCCCTTTTCGAAAAATATAGCTAGAGAAGAAGACAGTTCGCTTCGAAAGGCTTGTTAACGAACTCAGCGACGCGAGGACTCGTTTCTCGGAATGGTTTCATTCCTAGTAGTATGGATCTTTGTTGATCGGATGCGCTCGATTGGTACCTTCCCTGGAAATTGGTGTCAACATTCCCGTGTATTCTGTTTGCTGTTTGGTTCCATCGATTTTCCATCTTCCTTTTTCTATCAAAATGCGCTTTTTCAAGTTTTGAGAAGTTGCTATGTAATTACTGGAATTTTAACCCAAGTATATTTCATTAAGGGAGGTAATATGAGAACTTAGTGCATCAATCGTAGCGTATTTTTTAAAACTAAATATTTGTGGACGATAAGGATGTTGATTTTTGATAAGCGTCAATGCACTTACTAAATTCCTCTTTTGTAAACCTTTTTTTTTTTTTTTTTTTTTTTTTTTGCTCTGTGTGACGAGTTAAATGTGTCTTGACGTATGCATACATTAAAATCGTTATGGATTTTTGTTTATTACCGTCGTAATTTCGTTATATCTACGCTTTCTATAATTGAATTCGACTGTATTTTTAATTGTGTAATTTCTCTTAGGGAGCAGTATTTTTTATATGAAAGAGCGGATGCTCTTATGGAAACATTGTTTTAATTCTAATTAAATTTTTTTATTAAACATTTTTCTTATTAAAAAACTTTAAATTCGGTATTGTCAAGAAAAAGCAAAGCGTGCGAGTCTCTTGTAGGAAAGATTGTATTGAATAAAAAGCAGGATTTTGGTGCATAAATCAGTATCATGTTTGTGAGTGAAATGAATTGTTTCGTTAGTGTTTACTAAGGGAAGTACGCATTTTCTACTTTCGAAATATTAAGCATATGCAATAACTTTTATATTTGGTTTGCTATTAAACATTTGTAGTTTTATATGGTAGAATATTTTTATGACTTTATTGTATGGAGTTAAGATGTAATTTTTTTATATTTTAATACGAGCTGTCTTCACCTAATTCAGAAAACGCGCAAATCTAGCGAATTAAAAAATGGCGAACAAATAAATCGACAAGCTCTAAGGAAGTAAATGAACTGGAACTTTAATAGAAATTATAATAATAAAAATGCAAAAACTTGCTTTAAAGTGAATGAAAAAGATACATCAAAGTAAGTTTACTAAACACTAACTACCATGAAGTGAATTACCAATTAAGTTTCAACAGTGCAGCTCTTTCACTCACTAGCGACAGAGCACTACGACTGCTGAATATTAGAAGTTTAACCTGGATTCAGATCCCGGCGAAGGGGTTTGACTACATAGGATTTTTGTAGTTCCCCCATCTGCTACATGAATACGAGTAAAAAAAAATCCTTTTAAAAGTCCTTCACGAAGGTATCCTTTCCTTAGGCAGCTAGGCCTCTCTTACATTGCCATAATCTAAATAATAATCCAATTTAGAATCGTTGTTATATTCTATAAAATAGTTTAAGGTAACCGAGGATAAACTGAAAGCAAAGATATACAAGATTATTGTATATGTAAAATAACATGCAGTTGTTAATTAGTATATAACCTGTACAACGGCAAGAACTTTAAAAGGACTGTGATGTTGCATGAAATTATTCTGGTAAGATAATTCATTTGTTCTTAAGAAGATATATACATATATATTGATTCTTTGACTATCTTAGGACCATCAAGAAAAATTACCAAAGATAACCACCAAATCGCTAAAAACAGTAGATTTCTTGTTTTGATAATGAAACTTATGTGTACGCACATAAGTTTCATTATTCGTTAAATTGTTTTACATTCTAAACCTTAAAATTTAGGAAGCCGCCCATCCGGTATAGTGGTTAGTGGCTCTGACTGTTGTAACGATGGGCCCGGGTTCGAATCCCGGAGGGGGCATGGTTGTAACTGTTCGTTCCTTCATAGGAGGCAATGGTCGTCAGCCACCTAAGTGCCTCTGTAATGAAATGGCCCCCACTTCCGGCGCCTTGTAGTGGCGCAAGGCTAATGGCTAATAAATAAAGCACCCAGCCATGGGGAAAAAAAAAAAAAAAAGGTGAAGTATTCAAAAGAGCACTTAAGTTTCTTATTTTGTTGGGAGATTAGTTTTTAGGATTTTATTACGACTTTGGAAGTGAAAAGGCAACTGTAAAAACTACGGAACTGCCCTGGGTTCAAACCACGGATCTTTCACTTTCCAGCTGGATTAAGGACTACTTCTAGACGTAGGCATAAAGGAATGCAATAATTCCTCACATTATCCCTTACTTAAAGGACGACTGGGAAGAGGCAAGAAATTTCATCGAACTAATCCAGGTGGTGGCGCGTCTAACTACACTTTTAATTTGGGCGCCGGCTATAAAGATTGTTAGAATTCCGAAAGGAAAAAAAAATATGAAAAATCAACAGTTCCCTCGCCGGAATTTGAACCGCAGATTTTTCATTCTGGTAAATGAAATACTACCATTACGTGTTAACCATTTATATACCGAAAACATAAAGTGCGGTTATTTCGTATCACTAACATCCCATAAGCACAAACGGGAATACGCAAATATTCCGTACAATTTCTGCTTTATTTTCTATGGGAATTATTTTATCTGCAACAAACAGACTTAATGATAAGTTTAAATATATATTGCTATTCTCATGAAAAAATCCATGTGTATGTTCCAGAAAAGGCTATTTTGAATGTTATCAAAATGTGATAATGGCCATCAACGCACGCTGAATTGGACATAGTGTACACAAAAGTTGCCTACTTCTGTCATGAGCTGTTAACCTGCGTGTCCGTTATTGACTAGTGCCATTAACATTATGGCTGCAGTCACTCTGAAATTTTGTCTCATTCTTTGGCGCGTTTGATTGCTCATTATATAACGATTGATAAGACATTCAGTTAATTAAAGACACAGTCAGTTAGCTTATACGCTTGTTAATTGCGTAAAATATGCAGATTTTTTTTATATATCTAACTTAGTAAGTTAAGTGAAAGCTTCTGGATTAGATTTGGATTCAAAAAATAATATTCGCTTGTTACGAGAAAAATGTCATATGAGTTTCCAAGCTGTATCATTATAAGGGTTTTTTTAATCTTAGATTCCATTGTGAAAAGAGCAGCCTGAAAGAAAATGAATCAGTAACTGATGTTTAAAATTTGAAAATTGTAGTCCTAAATTTCTGAAATTTAGATACACTGAATAAAAATTTCATGCAGATGTACACTTGGGTGCAAAGTTAAGAGAATTTGCGCATTATATCGAATTTCTGAAAAACTAATGGACAGATTTTAATGAAATTTAGTACGAATATGCATTTGTAACGGAGAAAGAGATGTACGTTCAAAAGTCACTTTTTCATGATTATCAGTAAAGTTCATAGTGAAGGGATGCCCAAAATCTACGTTGGGATATCGACACAGTCACACAGGTTGCGCAACGTGATAGCATACTGGACAGGAATCAGTTGAGGAATCGCTGTGGGAGTCTATTCCATTCCTGCAGCAAGGGAGTTTTCAACTTCGAGATGGTTCTCGGAACGGAATGGCGAGATACAGTTGCCTTCCCAAGATAATCCTGGACACAGTATATGGTTAAGGTAAGGAGATCTGACTGACCAATACACGCTGCGAGATATATTATGAGGTATATACGGATCTATCTATACCTCAAGAGCAGTTAGGAAGCCTTTGTCAAGCACATGTAGGGTATGCTGTCATTCAGCATAATGCCTATCCAAATCATTACACCTTCACCACCGGCCCACCAGCGGCCGAGCGGTAAAGTCGCTGAACACTGGTAGTTCGGTCCGAGGTTCGAATCCCGCGAACGGGCTGGCTGCATGGGTGTTTTCGTGGTTTTCCCCATGTGTAACGTATATACGAGTCAGTTTCCCTTAGAAAGTCCTCCACGAAGGCATCCCTCCTCTTAGGCAGATAGCCCTAGTGTGCTTTGACGTAATTAAATACACCACCACCACCACCTTCACCACCGTAATGATCCTTTTCAATGATAAGGGAGGGATAGTATCGTGTTCCAGGCTCTCTCGAGATACAGGTACGTCGAGAATCAGTATCAAGGCTGAACATGATTTAAGAATCATGTCTAAAAAGCACAGTGCTGCACTGAAATCTGTTTCAAGGCGCATGTTGTCTGCACCATGCTAAACGCGCTCTCTTTTCTGCTGCGCTGAGCGAGACGCAAACAGCGGGTCTTCTAGGATACAGCCCTATCTCATGAAGCCTTCGAGCAACTGTAGACGGTGAAACTCGGTGTCCAGTGGCAGCATACAGCTAACGTGAGAGCTGTGAATCTGTAGCAGTCCTATGTTGCCGCGCTGAAAGTCCCAAATAACGATCTTCATTCGTTGTTACAGATTAGTCGTTTTTGTCCAAGTCCTCACGTTATGGTTCCAGCAACCTGAAGCTATTTTTACGAACTGTAGACAACAGTGAGCGTTATAATGAGCTCTGTAGCAACTTACACTTGTTATTGGCCTGCCGACAATTCTCCATCTCATTCGGTCACCCATCCGTTCGTGACTATTCGTTTTACGTGAATGTATCCAACTCTTGCAAGAAATACGGCGAATATTCTCTCCACAATCATAGCTCTGCAGCTGAATATTTGCATATTTCTTCGGCGGCAAATTAGTTTCTTTTGTTTAGTACTTTTCATAAAAATGGTCAGATAATGCAAATCATTTGACAATTTTTTTCTCCTTGATTTGATTTATAAAGAAATATTTTATTATTGGCTTTTGTAGCAGGAATATAAAAGAATATTGAACGCATTCGAGTGCTGTTTTCCTTTTATATGTTTACTGGATTAGCAGCACCTTGACCCCATTTAAACGGTCAAGAATATAAACTTTTCTTATTTACAGATCAACTTTATTTCTTATTATGAATGACCCTAAGTCACAGATGGCCAAATTCTGTACATAAAAAGAAGGTCTAAGAGAAAGCGGACTATATGTTTTATTTAGTCTGTATTTAGGAATACAATCTGGAATAATAAATGAAGGTTATTTCATGGTAATGGCTATACTTATTTCAAATTGTATTTGTAAATACCTTTTCAGGCAGAGCAACACTGAAACAAAATATACGATTACGGATTAAATCCTTTTTTTCTTCAATGATGATGATCATATGTAAAAAAATCCTTAAATGGTCATCAGTTGGATTCTTTGCGATATTTTCGTTCCAAAGATAGTGAAGAAATTGACTAATGACCATTTTCTTTATATATTCCAAATTGTACGAGGAATTATTCGCCCTCCACAAAACTGTATCATGATTTGTTTCTCGTAGCGTCAGTTTCGAAAAGTCAGTGCCTTTCTTTAGTACATTTATAAAAGTACAGTGCAGCGTGTTTATTGAAAACAAAGTATGTGTATAAGAAACTCTGCAAATTGCATGTGATTATATGCAATCAGTGGTGACAGTAAATTTTGATAAACTTGCCGCGGGTTACGGAAAAGAAATTTGTAAACGGCCATTCGGCTTTCTCTGCCGCATAAATCATTTTCATTACGAAATGTATTGTTGTATTTAATGCATTTTAGGAAGAATTTTCTCAAGATAATTCCAAAATCCGATCATGACAGAAAATAATATATGCTTATCCTTATTTTATTTGTACCTTATTTGCAATTGAAGTTCAACCACGAACCGCAGCTTTATCTGCGATTGAAATGGTCTTTCGAATTGCGAACATAGGTATTTGGAAACACTAAACCTCTATTCAAAAGACAAAACTGCGATCTTTGTTCTCGGCTCGCAACGATCACCGCTGCCCTAATTTAGGTGAAGTTGCATGAAGTATTTCTGATGTCGGAGTGGATATTGTGCGGCAGAGTTCTTCCGAAATATTGTGTTATCAAATCCGATGGAAACTGTTATGCTGTTCTCTAGCGCAATAAGAGGCTGTGCAATGTATGGGAGGTTTGAGATTACGCCACTCAATTTATAGTTGTTTTTTTCAATGCATATTCTTTTAATGCATTAAACATGATAATAACAATCAATTTATACAGTTTGGCCTTCGAGACGCGAAAGTGTTAGTTATTCTGACTGCCGTAACGAAGGGATCGTGTTCGAATCTCGGAAAAGGCATGGATGTAAATGATCTGATCCTTCATTAGGAGGCAGTGGTGGCTTACTTATTAGGTGCCTCCATAATAAAGTGATCACCGCTTCCGGCCTTAGTAGTGGCCGACACCTATAATGGCTAGTGCCCGCAATTGGGGAGAGGTAAATCCTCCTCAACTATCTTCTTTTTCTCTCACATCTTCATTATTACTATATAATTTATCAAATAAATAAGTTTTTTTTATAATTAATTTGGATTCAGGGAGAGAAGATGATGCAAAAGTTTTAGAAAAAGCAGGTTTTCTGTTTCATTTCTGACGTGAAATAGAAAACCTGTGACCAATAATAGTGGTTTCCTAGTCCACTAGTGTTGGTCTCAAAATTTTAAAACTAAATAAATTTTTAAGGAAAGCAGTTAAATGGTCTGCACAAGAAAAATATCATTGACTAAAAATTTGTAATAATAGCAAGAATATTTTAAGACCTCAAAATTAAATAATAAATAAAATATAACTAAAAATAAAATAAAAATAAAAAATTACGTATAAACTGCCTTTTTTAGTTTCATCTGCTGATGAAAGTTTTATTTGATTATGGCAAAGCACACGAGCGATAACAGCTTAACAGAAGGGGTGCTTTTGCGGAGGATTTTCGTATGGAAACTGTTTCGTATCCACGATAAACACATGGAAATCTACCAAAACATCCATGCAACCAGCTTGTTTGCAGATATTCGAAACCGGGTCAAGGTTCACCAGCAGCGGAGCGGTAAAGTCGTTGAACGCCGGCAGTTCGACATAGGTTCGGTTACAGGCGAGCGGGCTGGCAGTATGGGTGTTTTCATAGTTTTCGCCATGTGTAACGTCGATGTGAGCCTATTTTCCTTAGGAAGTTCTTCACGAAGGCATTCCTTCTGTTAGGCAGGAAGTCCTAGTTTGCTTTGCCATAATCAAAAACGCTAAACCGGAAACGAAGCCATTTCGAACTACCAGTGTTCAATGACTTTACCGCTTGTCCGCTGTGGGCCTGTGTCACAGAAGACTCGTCATTCTTACGTCTAGAAAGGCGGAAATCATATAGTGGCGTCAAACGGGCTCGTAAATTTTTTTAGAGTTTTAGCGACTTATTATTAGAATGTCTAATAGATTTTAAATACTTGAATATTGCTAAATGTTCTGACTTTTGTTGGGTGGTTTCGTAGACATTTTATTGATTTTCTCCATTTGTAATCTAAAATGCAAGCCATTCTCTTCCTTGAATAAGAATACATGAGAAAAAGTAATTATCTTCTAAGTATGCATTTATTATATTATGCAAAAAATTCTGTGTAATATACGAAAGTACTTACAAAATATATATAAATAAAAATCCCTGAAAAGGTTTTCAAATTTTTTGAAAAGAACCTGTACAAGCGTTCTTATCTTTATATTTTACGTACCCAGTTATAAAGGTGTTGCTAAGGGTGTAAAATAATTCAGCATCTTCGTTCCAAATGAAAAATTTGAACTCTTTACGCTTTATGAATGTGTAATTTTAACATAAAAGGCGTATTTCCCTTTCTTCTGCGCTAAAATTTTTTATCGATTCGGGTAAGAATAATGAGAGTCAAGCTAGGAAAGATTGGCGAAACATGTTTGTATAATACGTGTCAGAGTTTAGTCAACTAAATATATATAAGTGTTCGACCATTTTTTTTTTTGGGGGGGGGGTTCGGGTTTTGTCATGCCTTTGTTCAGAAAGAAGCCTGGCCGTTTTAAATAGATCTTGTTGAGAAATCAGATGAAATGATAAAACTAGAGTTTCCTCAAGCATATTTCTAACATATTGGTGCAATATTGTCGTGGGCGGACTTGCAACGCTCGTGCGAACAATAATAGCACGCGGCAATCTTCAGCTGTAAAGCGAGGTTGCTCACCTTTCCATTCGCAGTTGGAAAGATATGTAAAAAAGGAGGTAACGTAAACAGCGATTACAATAAGCACGCGACATTCGGAAAAAGTCATAAAGTATGTATTATAGCTACCGCATGTCGTTGCGACCTCAAATTTCAGTTTCTATGGCATTCACCTGTCGCACAGATGAATTCATCTGCTTGAGGTAGGTGCCTGAAATAATCTTTATTAAACACTAAACCAAGGACATGATGTTTTTCTTTGAGTGTGGAAATTCTTTGTTACGTACAAGAATGCTGCAATCCAGCTGTTAAATTTGCATCTAATTGTCAAGTGCTCAATTTTTTTGGCTAGTTTATACATTCAAAGGAAAATACAAGTTACTCACTGAACTTCGCACGTTAGTCTGAATAACCTTTAAACCCGATGAACAGTATATTTCTGTGACAAGGCGAGCTTTCTGACTGTACAATCTGTTATACATTTAGCGAGCTTGTGCCGAATAAGTTTATTCGCTATTTTATGTAATTTCTGCAATATTTTATAATTCTTTTATTTTTTTCATCTGTCCTGTGTCGACCACTTTAGTTCAGTGATCCGTATTAATGTGCGCTTTTTTTTAAAAAAATTTAAATGCTTCAAGAATAATTAATTAGAAAAGGGCATAATTCTCTTCTTATCCTTAAATTCTTCAATAAAAAAACTGCATTTTCATCTATAACCAAGTGAAATAATTTTCTAAATATAATTCAAAGGATGAAAAATAAGGTACATAAACAGCTTGGAAATGGAACTAGCATTGAGATTCTCTTTAAGAAATATGGTGAAGCTTAACAAAAAGTCTGCGAAGTGAAGTAATTCCATAGAATATTTTCTAACTCTTTATCATTAAATTGCACTCAATTATACTTTATAAACGACATGTAAATTCTATTTAATGTATATGTGTGGATGTGTGTGTGGCTCACTAGCGGCTGAGCTGTAAAGTCGTTGAACTCTGGCAGGTCGATCCAGGCTTCGAATCCGGATCGACGGGGATGGCTGTATTGGCGTTTTCGAGGTTTTCCCCACGTGTAACGTGCCTAAGAGTCAGTTTTGCTTAGAAAGTTCACCACGAGGCACCCTTACCCTTATGCAAATAACCGTCGAATGCTTTGCTATAATCAAACAAACCGGACCAAACAATAGATAAATAAATAAAAAGCTTAAAAAACTGCTATATTTTATGTATACTCGTTAAGTAGTATTTCAATATATATAATGATTAAAAGAAAGGAAAAGTCGGATCCTAACTGATTGTATATAATGTAATCCCTATGAAGGCCCTAACAATTCTTTCTCACTTAAAGTCGTAACCCAAAAAAGAGAACAAATTAAACTTCAGATACGTATACAATACTGAATCTAATACAAAAAATACAAAATATAAAAATAAATTATATATGTACGAAACCTAACTAACTATTTATATTGATATTACGTAAATATACGTATGGTAATGAACATTGTATAATAAAGATATTTTATACCTTGTTCTATATTTGGTTTCATTTATATATACCTATACATAGATATTATATAATTTAAGGATTCCGTTTAAGGATTATAGTAGTAGTTAATACTACTACATATAAAACACAAAAGTGCATGAATAATGTATTTCTCAGTACTATTTAACTTCATTCTTATGAATTTTCTGCAGTCTAGTTTGCGTTATTTTATTCATAAGTCTCAAATAAAAACAATTATTGTTTATATGCCATTAGAAAATTAACCAAAAAGCAGCGACCACAATGTAATTGAGAAACAGTCCTTAGCCGTGAAAAGGTTGAAAGCCATTCGGTTATGACTATTATCTCGCATACTCAGCTACTTCGCGTACATGGAACATAGCATTCGAAATGAAAAACTCAATATTTACTACAAATTCATTCGTGTAAAAAATATCTGTCATTTCTACACCTATGGCTTTAAAAAAAGATGTTATTTATCTTACAGTTTATCGTTAAGTAATACATTTTCATTGTACAAAATTGCATTCATTCGAAGAATTCAATTTGTATTTTCCTCTGTATAAAACTGAATGTAGAGAAGTTAGATGTTTAAACAACCCCCACAATTTCTTAAGATCCCGAGCGAGATTTTCCGCTCCTTGTCTGCTCTCCTCCTGAAAAAAGGGATTGTAAATTTACAACCTGACCGCATATAAGGGTATTTCAATAAAACTGGCATATATCATCTTACCGGATTCATTTGATAAAGTACATATTACATCACCTGATGCATTCTCAGTCGGATAAGTGGCATAAATAATTTAATTATTAGCTTCAGTAATTTGTTTGTAGTTGGTATCAGTTTTATTACTGCTCGTTATATATCCTTGGGTAGTTAAGCCTAGGAATTGTCATGGTTGGGGCAGAGGGAAATAGTGGTACAACCTTTTAGAACTGGTTGTATTGCAGCGCACTTGTTAAATTTTACGAAGCTTGCGATTTTTTGTCAAGTTACAAATTGTGCCATTTTTCACATTTTATTGCCAAAGCTATATTTTAAATGCGGCTGTAACACTTTTTGTTACTATCTAGTTTTTGGTTGATTGATTTTGGCAAAGCAGATATTAAGAGGGCTGAGTTTATTTTCTCAAAGAAACTGGCTTATATTCACGTTTGTAGAGAAAGAAAGTCCTCGTGCAGGCAGCCAGTTCACTTGGAACTGAACTCGTGACGAATTACCAGTGTTCAGCATATTTGTCTACTTTGAAACTTGTAGGCAAGCCATCATCTGGATATAGTTCACGTTGTAAACTCAATATTTAATTGTAATAAAGCTACTTCAAAATAACAATTCAGTTTTACAAAAATTCGCCTTGCATCATAAAAAACGTTACTTGCGTAGCATTAATTGTAATTCCTCGCATCCTACTTGAACCCATTTGACTAAAAGTATCTATCTGTACATTTAACCATATATTGTATCGAAGGTCAATTCTGTCATGTAAACTTAGGCGAAAAAGAAAACAGTTTTGGATTGGTATGGATTTCGAAGGCTACTTGACATAAGTCATTTTTCTTCAGGAGCCAAGAATTTTTTTGCTTCTGAAGATGATGTCCAAATATCATCAAGTCTTCTACAAAGATTTATATTATTTGTAAAATACGGAAACGTCAAATACTTCAAGAAGAGGTAATAGAAAGCAATTTTAGCATCGTTTTTTTGTACTGCATTTCATGCATCACTTGGGGATCAGTGATTTCCCAGAAAAAGAAAAATGAAGCATATTATATCGCAGAGTAAAAAGTGCATATCAGTGCAAATTATTGCTGTTAATTTTTGACCTTATGAATTGTAACGTAGTTAGATGTAAAAAAAAAAAAAAAAAAAAAAAAAAATTTCATTCCTTTGGTACCGATATTTTATCGTTTTCGTTTTCCACTAAAAGGAAAGAACTCGTTACATCAGTTTTTTAATAATTTTATAAAATATGTATATGGCTCTAACGTAGTTCGATTAAAAAGATATCTTATTTCTTTGGTAACAATATTTAATGGTTGAAGTTTTCCGAACAACAAAAACTTGGTTGTGTAAATTTTTCGAATTATCACTTTTCTTGTTGCCATTCAAACGTAAAACTTCTTTTATTATACTATAGCTTTTCTTGGTTACTTTTACTTGGTTACTAATCTTGGTTACTTAAATTTCAAAATGATGCTTTTCTGTTGAACCATGATATCATGTTTGCTTTTAAACATGCACAGGTTTTTTTTTTTTTTTTTTTTTTTTTTTTTTTAATGCTTGTAAATAATTATAGTAGAATTTTCATTCAGTGATATTCCTTTAGAGAGAAGTGCAGCAGCGATGTTTAGGCAAGGTTTACAGAATGCTAAAAATAATAAATAAATAAAGGCTTGGAAATTTGGGAGAAGGAACAATTTTTCCCTTCGTGTGCACTATTTGGAGACAGTTTGGGGGTTGAGAAGAATATTAGAGTGGATATTTAAATGAGGAAGTCCACCTCTTTTTTTCTTTATTGACAGTACATTTTCAATCATTTACATATCTGGCTAAAAGGCGATTTGCATATTAAGCGTCGAGATCGTCGAACGTTTATTCTGGGTGCGTGGATTTTTTTGATGAAGAGTGAATGTCTGTGCATTGTCATAAGCCTGTATGATTTTCCAAGACGAAGGGAGTCTGCATATTGTGCTCTCTTTTGGTGTCGGTAAATAAATGCATCCTTCTATGTATGCTAGCCTACAGAAAGGAGAGGGGATTTTAACTAAGTAATATTTGTGGTATGACGTCTTTAAATTTAAATGTTTATTAATTTAAAATCAGATGGTTAAAATGGGGAGGGATTGATAAAAACTTGTATAGAATTATATAAATATTTCGAAAACTTTCCATACGAGCTAGACTGCCGTTTTCAATCGATAGGGTAATCAAATGCCAAATAGGAGTCCATTATCTCTTTGCATATGATACTGGTATTTCATCTTCTTTTCAGTTTAGGCGAGTTATGACAAACTCGGAGCCGAGCGCAATATTTTAGGTCTTCATAAAAGTACTGATCGTAAGAATCAGTTCTTGAAAATAGATCCAGAGCAAGCAGCGGATACCGCCAGAGTGTTTAGCAGTTCTGGATTGCAATTAGAATTCATACACGTTCTGTGTCCCAGTTGAAAAGATGTTTGCTATAAAAGGTATGAATAAAAGCGAACGATTTCAAATGTTATCTTATCTGGACTTGAATACAGAACTCGGATAAAATGACTGGAAAAAAAGAACTTAACTATAATAAAAGCAAATCGATAAAGCAAATTTTGTAAATGAAATAAATACACGCTATTTAAATATTTCCATTAATTTTAAGTAGTCTAAAGAGATTAATTCTAGTCTTTTAATTAAGTCAGTTAAAATTTGCCGAAATAAAGTTTTATTTTAATATGATGGAGTTTTAGAAAAACACATTTTGCCGTTTTCTTAAGTACTGTTATTAACGATTTCAGTTTACAAATTGTTTTTCGTAGTAGGCGATTTTTTTCTATGCTTCTGAACCCAATCCTCGATAATCTCTGCAAACAAAAGGAAACCTTTCTTGAATATAGTGTAGGTTGTTCGAAGAAAGTTAACGCCTATTTTCTTTTAGGTGGGTCTGTTTAAAATTTTAAAACTTCCTTGAAGAATTTTATTATGTCGTCTCTATATGACTGTTTGTTGATTGGAGGGAGTATTTTTAAAAGTATGAGTGTGTGTAAATTGGAAGCTGCTTTGATTTTAAGGAAATATGCTGTAGCATTTCAATTCATTATTCTTCTGTATAATCTACGAATTTTAATTTGTAATAATAAAATATCTTTACCTAGAATACTCAGAAAATAATTAGTAGAAAGTGAAAAAAGCAGAAATTATCTCAGTCCGTAATGTGGGATTGTATTTTCTATTAGAACTTTTAGCAGATGTGGAATTTGAAGCCTATTTTAAATTCTGATGCATAGAAGTCGAATTGTTATCTGTTTTAGAACTGTTACGGAAAGCTAATTTAAAATTCGCTTCACATCAGATAGGCATGAGCATTACTAATCGACTACTTATCCGAAAGCACCGTCCAATCGAATCCAAGTACGCACTCCGTATCTCGTTATTTTAATACACCTTTTATCTCAGTGAAATAACGGATCGTCAAGCCTGGTATATTTTACCAGGTAAGTTTTTCATTCTATTGTAATGCATTTTGTTACAGAATACTTTCACCTTGATGCGTATTGTCTGAATCTAAATCTCCCACTCTTTTTACCATTTATATTATGTGATATTTATTGTATTATGTGATATATCTTACTCAAATTAAACACTAAACGGAAGACCCATATACCCATTTATAATTCCGAAGAATGGATTAAATTTTTAGCCATTCGGCGCAATGAATCCTATCGTCCTAGTCTACACTATTTTATGGCTGGGGAAAAGCGCTGGTTTTTTTTTCCAATGCGATGTACAATGCAGAAAAAAATTGCTATCTGGGATACACATTTCAGTGCAAATGGTTGAAATATTTAATAACAGCCTGAGGAGAATTAGTGAGCAATGTAATTTGAGCACATAATGTAATGTGAGCACATAAAGTAATATGATTAATTAATGAGGTGCTTTCCCTCAAATACAAAGCTGATCTGAGTACTTGAATCTCCATGGATTTACCAAAGAAGTGGAGCGAATGAAACTATCCACGAAATGGCATTAATTATTTTTTTCCTCTCATACGTATTTCTTGTCGGTGTTTCCTAATGTGGTAGTTGCTGAGAGTATTGTTTTTCTCTATAATGGCAAAGCGGAAGCTCAGGACTCTGGAATTTTCCCGAATGCATTATTTCGTTTCGTTTTACCATCGGGCGGGGGGAATGGTTCCCATACGCTTGTAAAGAATTCTTACAATATCGTGGGAATTATTTGTATTATTATTTGTCTATCCCTGCCGTAACCATGCATTTTTGTGTGAATGTTATTGTTAGTAACTTTCTTTTTGAACTTGATATGCACGTATATAGAGGATGTACGGGTCTTTTTCGCATTTGCAGATGATTTTTTTTTAACTGCGTTTTCTGCAGCATCTCTTTGGAAGTGCCTTTTTTTTTTTTTTTTTTTTTTTTTTTTTTTTTTTTTTTTGTTGTTGTTGTTGTTGTTGTTGTTGTTTGTTTGTTTTAATGGCAATTTATTTCTGCTTTGAATTTTTACTGTGAACGTAAAAATATTATTGTTTGGGCGAGAGGCCACCCAATTTAGAAATAGTTTAGAATATAAGGTAATTTCTCCCTCCTTCCTGCGTGCGTTCGGGGTGTAAGGGTAGCACATTCTTGGCGTATTCCGGAGGTTCAGGTTCGAGTCTCGGCGAGGGCATTGCACACTTTTCACATTTCCTGATTCAAAAATCCTAATGACTCTACAAGTGTAAACAAAATGCGATCTCTTCCCAACCCCTCTGTTTTTGCCCGATTTTATTAACATTTATAGGGTTGATAAAAGAATAAATACCTATTCACAAATTATTGTAGGTTTACAATTCGGGTTCATAGATCGAGTTCATTCAGATTTAGTACTGTTCTGTTACAACATCTCTCGAAGTTGTGTAGTTTTCTGAAATTAAGCGGGAGTTACCTCAGCTCATGTGTAATTAATGCTGCTGTAATCAAAACGCCTTTCAACAAAATAGTATTTCAGTCTGTATAATAAAGTAAGCCTACCGTGTGGTAGTTACCGAGTAGTAAAGTCGCTGAACTCTGGTAATTCGACCTGGCTTCGGCTCCAGGCGCATACTGGCTGCATGGACGTTTTCGTGGCTTTACCCATGTGTAATGTGGATACGAGTCAGTTTCCCTAGAAATCCTCCATGAAGGTATCCATCCCCATAGCCCTCACGTGCTTTGCCATTTGAAACCGATGAATAAAATGATGTCGAAATAATATGCTTAGCTGTATAGAAGTTCACAAACTGGACTTTATTTCCCCTACGATTACTTGTTAAAATCAAAAATTTAAATTTTGGTGGATGATATAAAGGTCAAAGGGAAGCTGAAAATTTCTGAATTATTTTTGAAAAACTGATTCTAGGTAATACACTACACGTATTAAGTAAATGAGAGTATACAATTTCATTTATTTTATACGTGTACATAATGAGTGATTATAATTCACATTTATATATCTAACATACGTTCACTTTTTACGTACCGTATATTGTATTCTGCCCCTTTTTTAATTTGTTGCCTTTTATAGTGTTTTGATTGAAATACATTAAAATAGCTTTTTAATTTCACAAACTAAATAGGTTTGTAATATATATTATGTATATAATTTCTTATTACTTGCATATTTGTAGATATTATATCTTTATATTTGTAAAAACTGGCAGGTATTGTGTTGTCCAGCGTATATCTAGCTAATAGTTAAAGTGTCAGGAAATTTCTTTTGTTGCACTTACATACACATTGGGAGCCTATAGATGGTAATCAGGACTACTTTATATACCGATTGTAATTGCATATATAACTGAATTAATTTTGTATGAAGCGTATGGAAAATAAGGAGCTATGCGAATTTGTAAAAATCAGCTTTTCGAACTTGCCTATATTTCGGAGCCGGTTCATTATGCCCTCTGAAACTTTGATAGACTTCGGAGAGCTGAGTTGAGTGTACTTTTTTGTTATTAACTTGTGTATTTTTGTTGGATGTCGTATTCAAGTGAAATTTCACCATTCACAAGGATAATGACGAATCGTTTCGGTCTGCTGCTTTAGAAGATTGCTTTGTCGCGTGCATTTAAATATATGTTTGTATATTTCATGAAATCTTACTTGAAAGAACTCGAACTTTATGCTTTTTCCGTCCTTGGGCTTGCGTAAATCTCAGGAATGTGAAGCTGTTTTAATTCCTTGAGTGTTTTCCTAATTTGGTATAATATTTATCTTAATTTTGAATATATATATATTTTATAAATTGGAAACTGTTTGCTAGTTAAACATGTTATGTCGTGATCGTGTCGAAATTACATGTAGAACTGCGAACGTTTCAGTATTTATTTTTTCTTTGAGAGGCGTGGTTAAATAAAATGTACCTGTTTTTACAAATTAATATTTTCTTCTGTAATCATTTTAAAGTCTTTAATCTGTTGCTTCTGCGATTGAAGTATTGCTCTTTTTTAACTAATGAGAATGTTAACTTAATTCATTTTGTCAAATTAGAGAGTGCGATAGTTTTTCTTTCCGTGCTTCCCGTTTCCCTTTCCGGTTGAGAATTTCCGAAATCCAATGACTGTTTTGAATTGAAAGAAGGCAATTTGACATTCAGCAGGTCTCAGAATAATCATTTACTATGATTTAAATAATGCGCTAATGACGAATCTGTTACATAATGTTCTTTAATTAAATAAAGCAACTTAGCCGGTCAACCGGGATAGTGGTTAGTGACTCTGACTGCCGTATCGAAGTACCCTGGTTCGACTCCCGGAGAAGGCATGGATGTTTGTAAATGTGTAATGTCCGTGCTGCATGAAGGCACTCTCGAGAGGGTGGTAGACCGTCAGAACCGTCTCCCATGGGGTGCTAGCCATCAAAATTGGGGGCGGAACTGAACAAAGTCGTATTGTCTTTCTTTAGCCATGACTCTCACCTGTCAAGGCTCTTGCCGACGGCAGGCGTAATCTTGCCATGGTGATTTTCATAGGCTTGTTCTGATATTACTGTCAGACAAATGAGACAAGTCGCAACACAAATAAAGCGACCCAACCCTTGAAAACAGACGATTTAAAATGCAGACTGATAATAAAATGGTCATAAAAACTCCCCCGATATATGAACCCCTAGCGGAGTATCCGCTCTTTTTTCCTGCGCAAATTGATCAACGCATTGAGAAACCATAAATGGCATTGGAGCGATATACCTCTGACGAAATTGCCGATGTAAAACATTTGCAAAGAAGAGCATTGAAAGGACCAGTAGCGACAGGAGAGGAAAAAAGACATTTATTGGAATAAATGTCTTTTTTTAACTGTCCAAGTTTTTAACGTGCCCACCTTCGCAAACGACAACAATGACAAACGTAACATCGCAGTAGGAATCTGTAGAAATCTTTCAATTCTCACAAATCTCGTGGATAACCCCAGAACCAGAAATCCGTCGGTGTGAGGTCGGGGATTGCGATGGCCGCGAAACTGCAAAGTTACGGGAGATGTCTCTGTCTTAAAACTTTGTACATGTTTGTTATTCCTATAAAAGTTTTTCTTCCCCTTTCCTCTCTTGTGTTGTTATTAGTCCTTTACGATGCTGTTCTTTGCAAATGTTTTACGCATGTAATTTTCATCACCTGTGTATCTTTCCAGTGCCATTTACGGTTTTTCAATGCGTTGATCAATTAGCGTAGGAAAAAAGTGTGTGCTGCCATTCGAAAATTTTGAATTTTTTCAGTGTCACCGTAACCGTGAGACTTCTGTAGTTTCAAATCATCACAATCTCGAGTGCATACCTTCAAGTAACATTATCTGAAATTTAATTTCGATTGGTTGAGCGGATAGGCCGCTAGGCGTTCGTATATCGGAGAAATTTTTTTATGACCACCCTGTATTTCATTAGACTGTTAGAGGCTATATTAAAGAATTTTCGAATTTTCAAATGTATAGTGGTAAATATAAACGGAAAGAGAGCTGCAGTATTTTAAATCTATTCAGTAGTTATCATGCGACTGTAAAGAATATTGTATTGTTTCAGCGTTTTTGAAGAGATGCATGTTCATGATATTTAGAATTATACTAGGTAATGAAAAGTCGGTAAATATTAAATTAGTTCTTAGTTTTAATCTTGTAGCATATATTCTGCGATATAAATTAGAGAGAGTGGAGCAATAAAGCAACTAGAATGACAAACACGAGCAAAACATTATTATTCAAATCACGAAATCACCTGTAGCAAGTCGAATGAAGTTTTGCGACACTAAGATCTTAAATAGATAAGATTTAAAGTATCTTAAATTAATACAGAAAGCATATAAGAATATAAAACTTAAGATGAAGCTAAAAATTTACATTGAAGGAAATGGTTTAAATTTAGAAGTACAGGGATTTCTGGTTGCAATATTTTGTACGCATTCAATTCAGGAAGATTGTATAATACCCATTCCTCTCAAATTCATACTCATATTCTGATTGGTAAGACTTCTGAGTGGTGGTAATTCGACTTCGGCTCGAAGAGGAACGGGCTTGCTGCGTAGTTGTTTTTCGTGGTTTTCCCCATGTATAATGTGAATACGGGTCAGTTTTCCTTAGGAATTCCTGCATCGATGCATTTCTTTCCTTAGGTAGGTAGCCCTTGTGTGTTTGGTCATACTCAAATAACCTATTAAAAAAATTCAATTTTGCTAATATTTCATTAAAAGAAGATTCGGTTTATTTTATTATGGCAAAGGACAGCAGGGCTATTTGCCTAAGGGGAAGGATGCCTTCATGGAGGACTTTCTAAGGGAAACTGGCTCGTATACAGCATTAACAAAAAGGAACCAATGATGTTAAAACTGCGCGGTTGCCTGAGTATTTTTCTAGCTCTGGGATTTCGAACCTTTTTCTTGCATCGGCACCATTTAAAAGAAACTTTTCTTCATCGATTGATTCTCTTAGACTTTTCTCTGTAATATACAGCGTACAACAAATAATTGCACATAAATAACTAAGATAACAATTAAAAATTTGAACAAAAGTTTTGAAAAAAAAAGTTTTATTAGATTTATTTAGTGTATTATTATTACGGTTTTTGATTTTAAAAATATAAACAAGTTTTCAGAAACAAAATCACAGAATCTAATTGCACAAAAATTCAATATTAATTAATGTGATGCCTGCGCTTGAGGTATTCATATAATCTTGGGCACTTACTTAACTTAGTTCCTTAATTCCCTCGTTCAAAAATATTCGATCTATTTCTTGTTTTCCGTCAGTCTTGGCAGATTAAAGGCGCTAACACTATCGAAAACCGAAATGTGTTCGAAATGCAGTCTCATTCTTTAAAATACAGTTCGGGTGAGCGAAAAAATTGTGCTTAACCTCGGGTTATTTATGACATATAAATTTCGTTAAATTTCATTTATTATTTGTTAATATTCTTGCCTTTAAATGGCTGTACTTTTTATTTTCATCATGCAATTTTTAGCTTCATTCAAACGGGACATTAATTCAGTAATTTAAAAATGATTATTGAAACAGCATTAAAAATTTAACTTTTTTGTAATACCAATCCGTATTGCTTCCTGTATGGACTTTAAATGCATATAAAAGAATTATAAGTGAAACTTTAAAAGTTTGTCTTATAAAAAATATATACAAAAGTAGTATTTCCGAAAAGGATGCGTTAAGATTCATGATTTTTGATCATTTTTTTGAAGAAGATTATGAAATATGGCGTTCTTACAATCATATGAAAACTGTTGAATAGGCTTAATACGCAGCTTGCTTTCAGCGTAAGAGGCACTTCCGGCCTCATCAGTCATCAAATCTTAAGACCGTTAAATACTGGGAATTCGACCCATATTTGATCCCAGACGAACGGCTGACTGTGTGGTTTTTTTCCATGTGTAACGTGAATGCGAGCTAGTTTCCTGCAGAAAGCCGTCCACGAAGACATTCCCTCTCCTTAGGCAGAAAACTCTCGCGTGCTTTGTTATAATCAAATAAATTGAACGAACCAGTCCCTTAAGCATATAGCTCTCGTGAGCTCTATGTACAATTTACGTAACCTAACCTCTGAGCCATTTTAAAGTCTGAATGAATATTGCTTCTCTAGAATTATTACTCAAAATATATTTTCAGTTATTTTCTTTGATGGTAATTTACTTTTAACGATTTCGCGAAAGAGGTTTAGGAAACTGATTTACAGCCAAGGCACTGGACTTTTTGCCGCTCGGTGCGTATCTCCTCCTGATATCGTCCGCACCAGTTGTACCGGCTTTATAAATTGTTAATTTTAGTATAAATACATGTGGAAAGGTTTAACTGAAGTTTCTTGCCTTTTTGAATGGAGGAAAATCTAAATATTTAGACTAAAAGTGTAATTTTATAAATTAGCTTACCCTTAAAACATAAAAAAAGGAAGGATTCCAAGCTGTGTAAATTGTGTCTATTTTAGAATGAAAATCGATAAGCTTATATGACTTCGAATTAGCTCCTTCTCCTCCCTTCCTTGTTATTTTTGTATATTGCTGAGAAATTTTTATATTTCGAAGTAGAAATATATAGCGTAATATGATTACTCTGTTTATGTACATAAGATTACTATGTTTGTGAATGTGTTATGAGTATACATGCCTATTGCATCCTATATTTTGGGCTAAATTGTAGTGAGAGTGTCTAAGTGCATAGTACATCCGGGTGGCAAATCGCATTTAGCTTGTTGCGAAAGAATCGCCTTCCTATGCTGCAGTATGTGATACACGAGTTGAAATCAAATGCAATAAAGTCATACGATTCAGTGTTTGGCATCTGACTCACAGGTCATTCTTTTCCCGAACTCTGCAATCTCGTTTCCGATATAAATCCATCAATATATAGTGCTGGATTTCGCATCCGACAATAGGGATGTTCGCCCCGGATAGCAAGTGACATAGCATCCTTCTGGGCGTGTGAGCATCGCCGGACCGTGTGACCCACATAGAACAGGCGTTTACGCTATTCACAAACAACGATCCGACGTGGTCACGCTTTTGGGTGACTTAAGGGCCTTTTTTGGATGCTTTTCGAATATTTTTTTTTATGAATTATTTGTTAAATCCTTGCAGAGGACTGAATTACGGAAATTCCATAATAATCTAATTTGGGACAATGCGCATCTTTTTTCGTAAAGAATAAAAGTCTCCTTTTTAAATTTTTGTTATGTACATACGGTATCTTGGGAATTCTGGTTTTCGAATTACGAGCCTCCGGGATATCCATTTCGAAAACTGTTACGTAAAAATATCAATAGGTTGTGCAGGCAGTGTGTTTCATTGCAGTGTGTGGATTCAGTAGTACTGTATTCGGAACCGGTATGAAATGGTCTGGTGAAAATTCCTTCAATGAAGTCGGCTTCCGTTTGGTTTTCAGCTTCATTAAAGTAACATTTCTTAAAATCTCGTAAGCTTGAAGTGGACAGGTACCAAACCTGAACTTTAAGCAAAATTCAGCCTTAGGTTGGCGTTTCGAAAAATTTTGTTTCTTGAAGAGACGAGAAACTACTGTTAGATTCTTTCGAAATGTACGCGTATTTTTTAAAGTTAACATGCATCGGAAGTTTTTTTTTTTTTTTTTTTTTTTTTCAATTTAAAAAAATATTATAGTTAGCTCTAGAAAAGTTAGATTACTTACTTCATAGAATTTTTAAATTATTAGATTAAGATTAGCAAGTTTAATAGATGGCCAACAGCAAGAGAAAAAAAAAAAAAGTACTGGGAAGAAATTTGCAAATATTTGATAATTATAGAAAGATTTTACAGACACGCCCTTAATATTCATTTTTAAACGGACAATACTATATTTATTGTAGTTAACAAATATTCTCTATTCGTATAAAGCTAATATAAATTTAAAATTTAATTAAAAAATTTTAATTGCAAAAATAAAAAAATGTCTGAAAGATTTCAGATTTTAAATTACGTCCAAAGGGGCGTTTTTTTAACGTTTTGTGTGTTATCTTTATTTATTAAATATCATGTTCTTTGCACTTAAACCATGAAATTCAGTTCAATAGCAATGTCGCAAAATAATTTTTTGCGAAATCTTTAGAATTTCCGATACACAGTTCCGCGCGCTGGAGATAAAAAGGTTTCTTCTCCCCCCCTAGAGTGTTGCCTTTTTTCGCTATTAAATCGTTGAGTTTGTTACCCAAAAATTCGTTAAAGTTTTAAAAAATATGAAATCGACAATAAAACAAATTCCAAATTTCAAATTTGGTCTTCCACATACCCATATTCGTAGGAGGATTATGTCATTCAAAATTCGATGGCTGTATGTACCGTTGTTTTATCACAATGCGAGAAATATACATACATTTATGCAAATTTTTTATAATTTAATTTCTTCAAATATTATGCAGGACTCTAATATTTGGTGGCAACAGTTTGAAAAGTGATTTGCCGTTTATAGTGATTCAACGCAAAATCGCAAAACGAAAACAATAGTCCTTCAGGAACAAAGCCCCTTTGAAGTAAAAATAAAATTAATTATTGCTGCGAACTAATTTACAATATCATTTAAGTTTTAAGAGCATATGTAAATTAAGTGCACGTATCTAAAACCATGAAAAAATATATAATATTTTAAAAATTAATCTCAAAATTTTTTTAAAGGAATTTCTAAGATCAAATTAAATTGCATAAGTGAACAATTGTTGAGCAGTCAGAAGACAGACTTATCAAGGGAAAGTTGCCTCCAAACCTAACTCTTCAATTACTCAATTTGTGTTTCGTCATCCATATAGGCAAGCGTAAATATAAAATTCAAAACAAAACCAAATGTTGTGAATTACAAAAAAGAAATTTAAACTAGTACGAATTTTGAGAAATTTAGCGAGTAAAATATTAATTAAATGTTAATTAAGAGTAGAAAACCAAATACTTTTAGAAAACCAAAGTAATTTAGAAACTCTTGCCTATTGAAAACTTTCACTACACGAATTATGCATGTAAACCTAAAATAAACTATATACAATGATCAAAATATAATAATAATAATGAAGCTAGTAAAAGAAAGTTTTTAATTTAACTTAGTTAGAACTACATATTTGAATTCCTGAGTGTGGACAAGTATTTGCTAAACTAGTTGAGTAGTTTGTTACTGCAAACTGTAAAAATAGAGGTCGCTAATACAATGTAAAGTTGAGTGTTAAGCTGCTACCTGTGAGAGTTATTGTAAAAACCTATGCTGTAAATTTTAATGTAAAATGCTTGTTTTGTGTGCAAAAATGTTGCTTTGAGGCATTGTTAAAATGTGTAAAAAAGTAAAAATTGTGAACTGCCACTGTGAAAATAGATGTTGCTAGCTTTACTATATTCTTGTGAAACAATATTTATTGTAGTATTATAGGTATATGCCATGTTATTGTTATAGGCATAGCAATACTGTATTTAATGTAGTAACCTAAATAATCAAATAGGAACAACAACTTCACAAGAAGTGGGATGGAAACACTATTGCGTTGCATGTTCAAGCTTTGAATCCTAGTAAATGTCTGTTACATTAAATAAATAAGTACAAAAAACAAGCTTCTTTATTTCCTCTGTTGTTTGATTGCTAAAAGCAATTAGCCTCGCAAAAGACGCGAGGATTATATTTGCCTTGGAGATGCCTTTATTGAGGAACTTTCAAAGGTAAATAATTACATATGGGGAAACAGTATGTTTTCATGATCATGTCTCAAGAAGCCAGCCTGCTTTTTGAGAACGGAACCGAGCCGAAAACCATTATTGGTACTGTTCTGTTATCAGGACCGGGTTTAGTAATGTACGTATGTATGCATGTGTGTGTTCATGTATGCATGTACATATGTAAGTAGGAATGTATGTGTGTGTATACTTATGCACATATATGCACATGCATACAAACACACGTTCATACATTTCTAAATCCGGTCCCGATAACAGAAATGTACCCCATTATTTTAGCAGTCTTATCTAGTTAACCATTAATAAGCTGTTGTTATTAACTGACTAGGTTTTGCAGAAAACACGAGGTGTTAATATCTTATTATAAAAAAAAATTCTGAAAGCATACTTAAAATTTTAAGTTTTTTATTCGTAACAACGTGTATTAAATAGTTAGGAATTGAATCCTTGTAACTTAACAGGTATTTCCATGCAGTTTGTATTTGATGTAATTTCATGTGCATTTGCTACCAACGGACCACTTTTTATTTTTAATATGTCCTTTTGCTCCAGTTTACTAGTTAAAAAAGAAGTTTAATTTTTAGCAAAGAAAGAGTAAGTTAAGTTAAGCACTGGTGGGCTAGTTTTTATGGAGCCTTTGTAGCCAGGGAATAAATTCTTCATAAAGAACTTTAAAAGGAAATTGGCTCATGTTCTCTTTACATGTAAAGATTGGATCGGAATCGAAAGTGGGAGGAACTGCTAACATTTTATGATCAAATATACTATTGTTTTATTGTGAATTCCTAGATTTCAAACCTAGCGACTTTTCCTACTCGTACTTTTGTTAAAATACTACTACTACTAATAATAATAAAAGTATCAATTCGTTTATTGTGAAGTAATGTTTTATCTTCTTTGCCTAAATCATTGATAACATCGAGAAGCGTATTATTTCATATACACCGTACTTTCTGAAACACAAAATTTCACAGAACTGCTGCAAACTAAATTAGCTAGGCTTTATGTAGAATTAGAAATGGTCGGTCAGTGTCGCGTGATTGTCGAATTAATGCCGTCGAAGTTTTTTTGGTGTTTGTGAGCACTCGTTGAGTGTGACGAACAAACGGAAGTCCTTTCAGCTGATCTTTTAAATTTTTTGTGTGCGTTTTTGTTTAAGTTTCTGATTACTTCCTCTGTTAAAAGTTAACAATTGTTTGTGTTCGTTTACTTAGTAAGCGGAAATACTTGCAACTAAAGGGCAAGCCCTGAAATCGTTAAATAATAGTAATCTTCCTATGGATGTTATTGTAGGAACGAAGTAATTTGTCTATATAATATTCTTCTTGTTGCGGTTGTGAAAACGGAGACAAATTAAATTGCAGACTCTTTATGAAAGACATATATGTTATTGAAATAATTTTCTACTTTCTTTTATATGGCTAACAAATGTATTGGGAAAGTAGTGATACTGAAACCATAAAATATATTTTCGGAGCCCTTTAGCTAATCATAACGTAACAATGTTTGTATTGATTATTCGGTGTACGTTTATACGATTTTGGACTTAAGAAGAAAGAAAAACGATTTTTGAGGAAAACAGTATTTTCACTGTTTAGTTTTCCTTGCAGTTAGAGTACGTGTAACTTCTGGATACAAGTCAGCTGCTGGAATATTGTTTGATTCCCGCGATACCTTTTTCTTTAATTTTTGAAACATACCTAAATTAATGCTTTTTAAGATTAGACTTTATTTTTGAGAGGATTAAAAGGTGTCTGTTGCTAAATCTAACAAGGAGCCGTGAAAGAGGGTTGCATTTCTCTTTGGCAACTTCATCGCGTAACGTGAATACGAGCCAGTAAATACCAGCTAGTTTTCATTAGAAAAATCTCGACGAAGGCATCCGTCCCCTTAAGCAAATAGCCTTTGTATAATCTTTGTCATAATCAAATGCTTAAACCTTTCCTTAAGCAGATTGCGTTCGTGTGCTAGGCATTAACATAGATGATTCAATACAATTAGCAACATCACAATAGAGTACTATGAAAATTTTATTCTGTAGTTTGTTTAGTTTTTGAATCCATAGTAGTAGATATCGGTTACATTAAATAAATAAACTTCTTTCTTTTCGCTGCTGTTTGAGTGATTTTAACAAAACACGCAAAGATTATTGCCTCTGAGATATCTTCATGGATAACTTTCAAAGCTAAACATTTACATATGAGAAAACCATGAAAATACTATGTAGTAATCTGCAAGCTGGAAAAAGAACTCGAACCGAAACACCAATATTTTGCGGTTTTATCTAATTGACCTCTACTAGGCTATTGCTGTTAGCTGACTGTGTTTCGCAGAAAGGAGTTTAAGGTGTTTCAGTAATCTTTGTAACTAATTATCTTATGCAGAGCTTTTATGAAACTGTAAAAAAATTTAGTTCTAAAAATTTTGTAGAAACGTTGTGGAGTTTATGCAATTAATTTTGAATGAATGTATAAAAATTAGGCTGCTTATTAAAGTCATTTAAAAGGTATTGTAATTAAAAAGCAAAAGTACCCAAAACTTTAGTCTTGGATTCTCGAAAAATATGTTAATAAAAATCAAATCTAATTCCTGAAACATATAATTAGCAATCAAATTCAATAATGTCAGTTCTTGGAAGAAAAATTCTTATTCTCTCTCTGCTTTTTTTTTTTTTTTTTTTTTTTTAAATGGCTTTAGATTGTATTTTTCTATGTTGTCTTTGGCCAGGGTTTAATAAGTGTGTAAAATTACAATTTACGCGAAAAATTAAAAAAAAAAAAAAAAAAAAAAGAAAGAAAGAAAGAAACCGCTGTAAAGGTTCTTACTGCTACGGAATTTTTGCATGCTCACTGTCATGGTTAGTTATGATGAAAATGGTAGTTTAAAAATCGAATTCGTAGAAATTCAAACCTTCCATTTTATATTTGTTTTATCTGGAATGTAACGTATTTAGATAGAGATAAAATATCAAATTTTAGCATATTTCAGATTACAGCGCATCACTTTTCGACTCATTACATCCTTTTATTTCTGATAAACGTACTTTTTACTAGTTTTAAGATCTCTACGTTTTATGGTCCTTTTTAGTTGTTTGTTATTCCATGCGTACTTTCACCCGCGGCTCTTCTGATTAGAACATTTCAAAAAACGCTCCTGGCGTATGGAATGTGGGTTGTCGCGTGGAATGTTGCTTGTCTTCTGGATTGCCTTTATCTTGGGAAGCCAAGGTACTATTTTCACCGGATTTTGGAGATTCTGAATGCAAACCCATTATTCATTTGAATTCTCAAGTTTCGGTTTGGAAGATAAGCGAAGCATGCTAACCCTTTTTTAGGCTGTAAGGAAAACAAATCGTAAAATGAAGCTGCAGCAGGAAAATCTGTATAGAAAAATTACAGAGGGAGAAGTAAAGTTTCTGTATTCAATTACAAAATTAGAGCAGCTTTGACGTGAACATCTGTACGAGAACACCTGTATCCTGCTAAATAATGCCGAAAGCATTGTTGCAAGAAGACATTAGGAAAACAAAATTTATATCCTTTATTTGAAATTAAATTGTCATTTAAAGTTCTGAAAATACTAAGAATTTAAATAGTTTTTATGTGAAAAGAAAATTTCACAATAGGTGTACGCTTCAAGAATGAAGTATAGACCTAAATACAATATAGTTTTTTAAATTTCATTTTTCATATCAAGCAAGTAATGAATAATCATCCTTTCTTAATTTAAAACTAGAATCTAAAATAAAATTTAGCTGTTCGAAAGCTATATTTAAACAAAGAATCACATTATTAATGTCCAAACTCGTTTAGTTATTTTGTGGTGTAACATGGATAAAGAGCGGTTCACATTATAGTATTAAAAGTGCTATTGAATTCTTTAAATTTTCACCACCTATCCAATCAAAAGTATAGATTCCGAAACAAAACTGTAAAATTGGAATCAAGGATATTTCGAAATATTACACGGAAGAAATGATTAAACAATTTGGATCCACTCTGTTTAATTTTTTTTCTCTCTCTTATTCCCCCCTCCCCCCAAAAAAGGTATAATTCAGTGATGATAGTTATTATTATTACAATTTTGGCAAGAGACTCGAAGGAAGGATCCCTTCGGGGAGGACATTGTTAAGAAAACTGCCTCGCATTTGCATTACACGTAAGGAAATCCTCAAAAACACACATGCACGTAGCGTGTTTGTAAGGATTCGAACCCAGGTTGAATGAAAACCAGATGACGTAAAGAAACTTCTAGAGCGTGTATGTACGGCATTGTCACGTCCAGTCGTAGGGAAACTGTAAAACTTTTAGAGCTACTTTTGCATAAGAAATTGGATTATTTAGATTATGGCAAAATACAAAACTGCTATCTGCATAAGTGAAGGGATGGATAATAATTTCTGATCTTTTTTCCGGCTGCCGAGGAGAAATTTTTTAGAGAAAGCCTCTCGTATTCATATGGGGAAAACCATGGAAACTCTTACACAGTTAACCTTCCTTTGGTATTTTGAATTCGAGTCGATACACCAAAGTTATGCTATCTTACCACGCGATGAATGGTGATGAAGGATGCTTCATTGCTTTGTCAGCACACATGTAGGAGTCATCTTTGACATGGTTCTGTTTCGAAGATTTTCCTATCAGCAAATACTTGTGCAGATCTTTCCAGATATGTTGGTGATAGAAAAAGAAGCGGTGTTTTTACCCCTCCCCTTTACGTATTTGTTTTAATTGCATGTGAACCTTAAAAAAAAATCCTACTAGTTATTTGTTTCTGACGAATAGAAATGGATTGTGCTACAAATCACCTTCCAGTGATTCTGTGCCATGGTTCTTACTTATTCTACTTCTCACGTGTTCAGTATAGAGAAACTAAATGATATTTTATCAGCATGGTAGTTTTTTCTAATAAAAAGAACAGGCAAGCTTCTTTGTTTTTTTTAATAGAAAAACTAAATGATATTTTATCAGCATGATAGTTTTTTCTAATAAAAAGAACAGGCAAGCTTCTTTGTTTTTTTATAGAAAAACTAAATGATATTTTACCAGCATGGTAGTTTTTTCTAATAAAAAGAACAGACAGGCTTCTTTGTTTTATTATAGAAAAACTAAATGATATTTTATCAGCATGGTAGTTTTTTCTAATAAAAAGAACAGACAGGCTTCTTTGTTTTTTTATAGAAAAACTAAATGATATTTTATCAGCATGATAGTTTTTCTAATAAAAAGAACAGACAGGCTTCTTTGTTTTTTCTAATAAAAAGAACAGACAGGCTTCTTTGTTTTTTTTATTAATAACACTATTCAGTTTTGTTCTCATGGAGTTGATGAATTTTTAAATAACTTCAGCTGCCGATAACATAAAACTCAAGCTTTTTGGTTCTATACTTTAATTTTAATATCCTAATTAGTAACACGTAATATTGAGAGTGAAAATTCTCCGAATATTTCTTTGTGTGTTGGTTTAATTACATTTTTCATCAAACCTGTTATACCCTAGTACAATGCAATTTTTTTTTTAAATTATACGTTTTAACATTAAAAAAATTAACTGAATTCGAAATAAAAATTCCATATCCATGTTCTTGTAGAATTATCCGAAGGGAAGAATTTTAGTAAGATTGCACTGCATGTTCTGATATTAAGGATCAAAAGATAGCAGGCTGCAATTTCATAATCTTAATAAAGAATTTTTTTATCCACCTGTTCGGTGTATAGGTTAGCGGTGCCAGCTAGCTGCTATATCGTTGCATTGGTATTCAAATACGAGAGATATCGGTTACATATGAAGGCATGAATGTTTGATTTATATAATGTCTTTACAGTATGGAGGCATTTAAAATAGCACCGAGCCGAAAGTACTGTTGAGAGTTTGGAGACTCATTAATCCGTTCCCAGGGGTGGTGTTTGTCAAAATAGGGTAGAGTCACCTGGGTGGTGTCCAAGGCTTCGGCCGACGACAAGCACTCTCTTCCTTCCTGGCCATGATGAATTTATGAACTTGTCTATAAATGTTCTGATCAGCAGGATAGAGCAACAACAACTACAGAATTTTTCGATAATTGCAGGTGTCCCCCAAAATTATGCTTTAACGACTGATAACTCACTACGCGATGCTGAACAGAAATCCAGGCTGTAGCAGGGCAAATTCACATGATCGTAACAGGATGGGACAAAACGGTTTGGACAGCTGTCACGGTCAAAAACAACTTTCAAGACCTAGTTTTCTATTAAGTCCTCCATGATACATGATAATGATGTTAGCTTATATGAATTCAATCGGAAAGAGAAATTGTGACCTGCAAACGTTACAGCTACATTCACACATTCATGGTTCAGCATGTCATCATATCAGGATCGTTTATGATTTTCCCGAAGGTCTTCTGGATGTACGGTCAAGAAGCAGTTTCGTCGCTGTATCGTGTATTTTCGATGTTCACGTCTTTTTTTGGGTTTTTCGATGGAGCTAAATTCAATTTGGGTACCGCTTTTATACTCAAGAAGAGTGTCATGAATGAATTTTAATTACACTCACAGAGAGATGCAGTAAGTCGATGATTTGTGTAATTAATCCAACTACCTACATTATAATTATGAGGAGCTGGTAACATGATTATTTGTTCGATGAACTCTATTGTTCTGATCTGCTCAATTATTCGTAACTTCAGTGTTTTCTCTCTTTCTTTTAACAAAAATCTCATCTGATATATTACCCTAACGCTTAGAGGATAAATGTAATCTTTTTATGTTCAATAAACAGCATTAATCTCATACGTGTTTCACGAACTTCATATTATCCTTGTTAAGCAGCAATTTTCTTTTCATGAAAAATATGACTCTAAGGTTTGGAAGGACATATATTTATTTTGTTCTTAGGGAAGTATCTCAATAACTAGGCAACCAGAAAGTTATTGATTCTAGGACAGAGTTTGTTAAACTGTGGGTCACGGGACCTGCAGCAGGGGGTCGCCAAAAATTTTTGCTGTTGTAATATTTCTTTAACTTATTATAATAATTTTACAATTACCAAATATTTTTAGACAGTGCATTTGAAAATAAATAAAGATAAGACAACACAGACAAAGAAAAAACGAAAATGGGGTATTAGCACGACCACCTTAGTAGAAATTGCCAAATTTTTAGAATCTAACAACCAAAATCTAACAACCATGCACATAACAGTTCTTCACTTTTAACAAAAAATCGTTGTCATTTATGTATCGTTTTGCTGCATTCCAAATTCCAATGATTTTGTCGACAAATCGGGATATACAGTAGAAACCCGATTACCCGAGTTTTGATTAACCGAGGTTCCATGTTATCCGAGCCCAATGCAGTTAAAAAAAGTCGTTAAAATAGCTTCGCTCAAAAGATGAACAATCCGTAGACTTTGGTTTTAATAATAATTCAGATCGAAACCTAAAACCTAAATGAAACCACCGACGCAGGCTTTTGAAATATTTATTGTACGTAGAAAATAACAAAATAGTTGTTGAAAGCCTAAAACAGGTTAATCTAAAAGATGTCATTTACTGGTTGGGAGAATAGTGGAACGACATGAAACAGTCTACCAATCTGAAAAGCAGAAAAAATATTTCCCGAATGATGATGACGCAAGAATGACACAAACTCAAGAAGATGATGATGAATTAGTGGCTATCTTAAACGAGCTATAAAATATAGAGGCAGTAAGATGTGAATGATTGGATGCAAGATGATGAACAATTTGAACTGTCTAATGAGGCCACACTAAATTCAGTCACGCAAAGTGAAAGTTCTGAGGACTAAAAAATGGGGATTGTTTAAACTGAGATCAGTCACACGGACGGGCTTGAATGCAATCGAAAAGGCACTGCTGTATGCTGTACAGCAAGAAGATACGTCACCAGCCGACATAATGATGATGATGCGAAGTCAAACGTGGGTTGAACTACTTTTCAGCTGTCTTATTCACACGGCTACAGATCGTCATTATTTGTACGTGCTTTATTTATAGTTCTTATTTATATAATTTGACAGTTCGTACTGCGAACCAAGATTGCTGCTAATTGGATGACTCTTAGACTGATTCATAAATTGTTGGATTATCTCCATGATTTCTTTTTAGCTTTGTTTGAGTATGAAAATTACCCTTTATGATTTTGGTACTGAAGCACTTTCTTTCACGTCCATTCCTAAAATCTGCATTATCAACTCATTTTCTACTCTAGCTGCTATAACACCTCGAATTATTGGGGCGTGATTTTCGCATGATTAAGAATTTCGGATGTAACAACGATATTTATGATAAACGGGAAATATTTTGTGCTCTTTCTTCTTGTTTGCTTGCGTATTTTAATACAAATTAGATGTGTTATTATCTGCAATTTTAAATATTCTAATAAATTTTGTAAATTGCTGTGCAACATTAATACGCAGAATTCGTAACTACTAAAATCAGAATAATATTTTATTCAATAGTCTCATGCTGTTACAAATATATTAAATATATTTTTAATCCATTATATTGTAGAAAACTCATTTTTGATACCATCTACAGTTGGGAAACTATGCGTGAGGGAATGCTATATTTCGTTTCCTTTAACCTCTTGTCCTTTATACGCCTTTACTGCTCACGTGATGGTATTGGATCCGCATGCAAGTTTAACGTACTGACGTATTTACAACACGGGTTGCGCCTACTTAATAATGTGAGGCTAACAATTAATTGTTTTTGAACTTGCTGGAAACAGCTACTGGTGCCCTGAATTGACTTTTGCACGACCAGTATCAGTGAATACACTGTCTTGTTGATCAGAGCTATCCTGATGTTAAACGATCAGCATTATTTGTCTTTGCCTTTGTGTGTGCATCCGTGTAGTAAGGCGTTTATGCCATCGAAGCGGCACCCGTGGCGCGAAACAGAGCGAATCGAGCGTGGTTTTTAAGGAATTCGGCTGATTATTTTTCTGGCTGTCGAATTTTATTTACTCTAGCGTAATTCCAACCATGGCATCGATAGCCGGTTGTGAATGCATAATTATTCTTAACTCCGTTGGGCTAAGTCGAGCTATTAAATGTCTTATTTCATGTATTCAAATAAAATACTTTTTAAGGATTCCATCAATATAGGTAGACAAACAACGAGCTAGTTGTGTTTGTTCATCTTCGAATGGATACCACTTAACCGTTCAGCGCGATAATAATGAAACCAAAACTAATATTCCCTTAGCATTCAAAGAGCAATTAACTATATACTTTATGCATTATCAGAGTGAAGAAACCCTAACTAATATAAATAAACTCCGAAAATGGTGCCGCTAATTATCGGAAAAAAATGTACCAATGTTCGAAAAGTTTTCAAGAAAAGTTACGAAAGGAAAACAGAGAAGAATTTGGGTTATTCGAGAATCGTTCGAAAAAATTGAAACCGAAGTGGGGACTGAAGATTTTTTTATAAGAGGGGAGAGACACAAAACCGAGGAGTTTCATTTGATTTTTTTCATTTTCAGGAAGATGGTTTTCAAAGTACACATTTTATTGCTGTTAAATCGCTCAGTTTGTTCGGACTCAGTTTTCATTTGAAATTACCTTTCAATTAGCGACACCAGTTGATAACCCTACGCCGTGCAGAATGGGTTCATAACTCATGGCTGGCAGTATTATTCTGTGATACTATATTATAGTAGATTGGATTATTTAAATTATTACAAAAAGCGCGCATGCGCTGTTTATCTAAGGAAAGGAAAGTCTTCCCGGAAAACATTTTTGTAAGGAAAAGCTGATTAGGCTGCATGGGCATTTTTGCAGTTTTCTCCATATGTCGTGTGAATATGAGCTCCGTAATCATGTTCTTCCCTACACCAGCGACTTCTAAATCATTACGTATGTATGCAACTTGATGTATTTGACTTATTATTTATTAAATACTTTTAATAATCATTAAATCATTATTTAATGTATCAAGAAGTGAAATTTATTTAAAAATCTGCAGAAATGCTAGTGCAGGGTTGGCCAGTCCGCTTATAATGGTGTGCTGATAGCGAGATATCTATGTACTAGATTATGTATTCTACCTGGATACTGTTGATCTGGACTTATTACAATGTTGCCTAGAGGGGGGATTACTAAAAGGTTGCACAATCCTGTTGAATTAATGAGATATTAAAAAAAATCAGAATTAATAGTTAGTTTAACAGATCGTATAAAATTGGACTTTAGTAAGACACTTTAAGACTACATAATACTTTAGGAAATCCTATTTTAACGTAATCGTTGCATGTATAAAACAATTTATATCCTTAACATGAGACTGTTATTTTTTTTCCTATTCGAAACCTCAAAGTGGGAATAAATTTAGGAATACTTTTGCGCACTAGCGTCGCAGCTGTAGTTAAACATATGGCTTAAAATTTCATCTTAAAATGAATGTTGAAATTAATTATATTTTCACTAATTATTCATATTTAGGCATGGTATTATAAAATCACCATTTTAAAGGCACGCACGTCACGCATCAGTGGAGTTTTATTTGAACACTATAGTCGCCCATGATTGATGCACGCAATTATAGGCGTGGTCTTTCTGAATAATGAGTTATCTAGTTTTCGTCTAATCCTTAACTGTGTTATAAATTTTTTTTTCTTCTAAAAATATTAGACACAACTTTTAACCGAATTTCAGCAGTATGTTATTAAAAAGTGATGTGTTAAAAGGATAATTTTTAAATCGAAATAATAATAAAAAAAAAGTCAAAAGAGTTAAGTGATGTGCTTTTGAGTCTTAACAGAAATAGATTTTGGTAATGAATGATAATTCGTTATCTCTTTCTTTTGCTTTTTTTTTTAATATCGACGAGATCATCCTTTTTCTTCCTTCGGTATAATCTTTTTTATGATGTCACTCTTTGAAAAATATATACAGAATTATAGAAGGCACCAAACGCTTGGAAATTTGCAATTGGATAAAAATTTATAAGGCATCGAATTTGAAAATTTGTAGCTGAATCGACTCTTCCATATTAGATTTAGATTTTAGAAAGGGGTAATACAGTAACCGTCATTTAATGCGATTAAGTTTGTTCTCCACTGATAACATTAACCAAATGATAACACTAAGCAGTGAGAAAAAATATCTTTCTGAATAGCAGTGGAATTGAACTAATTTAATAAAAATACAACAAGAAACATAAAAACAAATATTTCCACAGAATTTTAACCAGGAAATTCCAGAAATTTGTCTATGAACTTTCGTAATGTCATTAATGCAAGAGTTCATAAGTGAACTAACTGATCATGACATTTCTGGAACTTATTTGATCGGTGCTATACTCCTCTTCACCGGAACAGAACACACAAATATAAAATTTAAAATGAGACAAAAAAGCAATCTATATTTGGTAAAGAAGTTTTCTGGGGATTTTTTCCCCCTTTTCTAAGGAGTAGGGGAGAAAATTTCTTCGATGTTTTTTTCTGCTCTTGAAGAAGGAACTGTGATCTTCCTCACTCAAAATCGATAAGAGTTATTCAAAATGTAAACCAAGCTAAGGTTGCTCTTTTGTGTAATTTTAAAATCGAAAACAGCTGGTTTCGCAATATAATTTCTTACTTGGCGACTTTTTTTTTTATTCTTGGCAATTTTTATAATGTATTTTGACATTATTTGGCGACGTTTCTGCAGTTTAAAAAATTGTTCGTTACAGTAAGTTATTGGTTACAGTAAGCGATGCACATTTTCCGTGTTTTCGTGTACAAAAGGGCGGGATTTTGACAGTTCAGTCAAAATATCCAAATGATAACATTAACCGCGATCATATTAAGCGTCATCTTCTGTTGTACCGAAATATTTGTTTTTAACTTCAGTTTTTTGAAGCCAATTTCTGAGTGAATTTGATTGTTAATACAGTGATAACGTCAGGTATAAGTCCGTTTTGAAATGCGTCCAACTTGGTATATGTCCTGTCAGGATGCGAAAACGTTTTTTTACAATGCGATATTTGTTTGAAATCAGTGGCGGCTCGTGGCTAAAATTAGTGATGGTGCTGTTCCAAAAAAAAAAAAAAAATTAACCTTTGTTTTAAAATTATGTAAAAGGAAACAAACATGTATAAAAAGAAAATTTATTTTGAAACTTCATGAAATCTTACAAGAAAAAAATTAAACATTTCTTAATTACTTTAACCAAAATTATTACAGTTCAATCTTTGTCAAGTCATTTAAAAATGAAATCCATTCCTCTTGTTTTAATTTGCGCGAAAAGATCAATAATTTTCTCCTTGATCTCTGGATGACAACTGAGGAAATTTTTCTTTATTGAAAGCAGTGCAAGCGCATTTAGTCTTTCCGAATTCCTAGTGCTTCTTAGAAAAGTTTTCATTCTTTTCAATGTTGTAAAGCAGCGTTCTGCCTCTGATGTAGTCATGGGAACTCTCAAGAGAATTTTTATCAGTTTCGTAATTTCACCAAGAACATCATCTAGATTATTTTCGAAAATAAATTTCAGTAGCTCAATTTGCAGTATTCATGGATATAAGATACAATAGAATACTTTTAGTTCAGTTTCAAGCTTTTCTTTGCCAATCATTGGATATGCTACAGTGGTCAGTACTATTTCTTCTGTAGAATGTTCATTCCTAAAACTAAGCATTTCTTGTTAAACAATTTAGCAGCTGCTAAGTGTTTAGTGGAAGAATATCTGTGCATTATATCAATACATAGTATAAAGTCGCATATTTCCTTAGCTTCTGCCATCAGTGTCTTTGAAAAATTCTTACAGTACTTTAAGTTTCTTAATTTTAAAATAGCAGTTTTGAAAACTTTAAACATAGTAATTTCTCTGGATTGCATTTAGTTGTATATTATTTCAACATGAGGTATCTGATAAAAAATCTATAACCAAAACTTGAAATTATCATCATTTAGATATTTTAAAATTCCTGTTGCTTTTGTAATGGTTTGATCTGCATTTGATGTTGACTGAATTTCAGTAAAGCAATTTTTTAAAAGTTGCAAATTTTCATGAACTCTGTTTATGGTCCGTATGATGAAGTTCCACCTTGTGGAGGAATCAGTGTCTTTGAAAAAGTATATTATAAAGTATATATTGTAATTATAAAGAAAGCATTAAAGACTATAAGGGAATTAAGACTATTAAGGGCACACTATATCAAATATTAAAAATAATAATAAGTGGAAATAAATGGTGCTGCAGTTCCACAGTGCTTATTACGAGCCGCCACTGTTTGAAATACGACTCGAGTTCATTGAGTCACCGCTACGCGCACTACACCTGTTTAGACAATGTTGCGGCTGCCCATGAGTGTCAGTACTGCGTTGCTACTATTCAGTAAAATACCCGCGCTATAGCTATAAATGTGCAAGTCCCCCGCCCTAAATTTTTTTTTTTTTTCTTGTGAATTGAAAGTCAAGGAACGAAGAAAATTGTTAGAATCACAACAGGGAAAGAAGAGATTGTTGAAAAGTATGAAAATGGCATGCGTATCCGGAACTTGGCTATTGCTTACCGTGTGCCAAGTACGATGGTGAGAAACAAACACAATGTTAAATCGGTTAACGTTGCAAATTAGGGATATTGTAACAGGTTTAACTCTCCGAACGTTACGGGCAAAGCCCTGAAATTTTTAACTTTTTAAAAATGTCTTGAATAAATGCTATTTCCTTGATTACAGTTAAAAAATGACTTTCTCGTTTTGTACTTTGATTTGTAGAGTCATTAGGGTATTTTGAAGCAGGAAACATGAAAAATGAGCAATGCCTTCACCGGGACTCGAACCTGGACCTCTCGAATACGCGCTGAGTGTGCTACCGTTACACCACAAAAGCATGTTGGAAGAAGGGAGAAAACATAACCTCCCCCTTTTAAAGGGCGACTGGGGATTAGGTGACCCAATCGCCAAATCCTGGACGCTTATTCTATGATCACTGGATCTGTCTACAACTTAAGCGAACAATATTGACTCAAAAAAAAACCGGTATAGACAGCCATCACAACTTATCGGAGAAAGCCATTCTGTGGTCCTCAGTTGGTGGCCGGGTGGGTCCATTTAACTTTACTGGAAGGGGACAAGGCTTCAAGGAGCTTTAGACCAATCGCAGTAAAGACCGAGTGACGAAATTTATAGCGCGCGCTGGCTGAAGTTCTAGGAATATTCTATTATTTCACTAACTCACACGCTGCATTTGTAGTTCGAAAAAATTGCACAAAACAGTATTATGACCAATACATGCTGAATATGCTGCTGTGTTATGTGAAAGAAAATCTCGTTTTTTAATGGGAAAGTTAACGCAGGAATTTAGAGCTAAAAAATAAAGAGTGATATGGGATACCACGAAAGCAATGGTAAATAGATAAGAGTAAATGAATTAAGCTTACTTCAAATCCTTTTAGAAATAAACCATTTTAATTATTTAAATTTATAATATGATTAATTTGCATTACAATCTAATAGCAAACTAAGTTTTTTTTTTTTTTTTTTTTTTTTTTTTTTTTCCCCCATGTTTACATTAAAACTGTTTTCCCGCAATTTATTTTACAGTTACTATTTGAAAAATATTTCTTTAAATAAGAAATTAGAAAGAAAATATTTCTTTCTTAATATTTCTTCCCTTTTTTATTTTCTTTTTCTATGAAAATTATTTCTTTCAGGAAAAGAAATATTACAGTATGGCCGATTGCTGCTGCATTCAGTTATCAGACACGCATCAAAATGCTTTATTTTAAATAATTTATTCTATAATTAACATGAAAGAAAATATTTTTTCAATATAAAATATATAACCAAAATTAAATTAATCTATCCTGTATGTGTGATTAATTCGTTTTGCAATTTTTGTCACACAATTACTAATATCTTTTTTTCAATATTACATTGCTGTTATTTTAATTTTGTATGTATATAAGAACTGCTCAGTTTAATTATTCTTCCTTCTCAAAAGATTTTGTTCTGTGAAAATAATTAAAAGATAGTAATATTTTCACAATGGAAGTACTAAAGTAAAAATAATCAGAGTAGGTCTCCTGCAGTTCAAGTTCCTTTTCAAACCAGCGTTTCGACACATTTTAAATAGAAAACTAATAATAATCAATATCTCTTTTAATATAAAAATAAGAATGCTATGAACAGTATTTTTATTATTTATTTATTTATTTATTTATTTAAGTTTGCAAAGAAACAATGATTTTTTAATACTATAATAGGTTACAAAAGTACTGTTCCATGAACAAACCCTCAGTCTTATAGTATTGTTACTTTATAGCATAATACAATAATAATACAGTAAACAAGCCCATCAGCCGCCGAGCGGTAGAGTTGCTGAACGCAGGTAATTTGGTCCGAGGTTCGAATCCCACGAACGAGCTGGCCGGCGTTTTCGTGGCTTTCCCCATGTGTAACGTGTATATGAGCCAGTTTCCCTTAGAAAGTCCTCACTTAAAAACCAGTTTTAAAACGTATTAAAATTACACACACACACACACAAAAAAAAAAAAAAAAAAAAATATGAAAGCCTTCAGATTTTATATTACTCCCAAAGGGCCATTTTTTTAACGTTTTGCGTGTTACCTTTATTTATTAAATATCATGTTTTTCGCACTTAAACCATAAAATTCAATTCAACAGCAATGTCATATAATTAAAAAAAAGCATATCTTTAGAATTTCCGATACATAGTCTCGCGTGCTAGAGATGAAAATGTTTTTTGCCATTGCTCGCTTTGAAATCGTTGGGTTTCTTAATCAAAAACTCATAAATGCTTTACAAAATATGATATATGAAATGGATAGTAATACAAATTCCCAGTTAAAATTTGGCCCTCCAGATGCCTCTATTAGGATGGAGGATTACGTTATTCAGAATTTCATGGCTCTAGGTACCGTTGTTTTATCACAGTGCGAGAAACATTCATGCATTCTGCAGATTCCTCATTATTTAATTTCTTTAAATATAATAGAGTGCGATAATACTTGGTGGCAACGATTTGAAAAGTGAAACGCCATTTATCGTGAAACGCCACAAAATGGCAAAACGAAATTAATAGCCCCTCTGGGCTAAAACTTATTTTTAAAAGTATCACACTAATAGTAGTACAATTACTGAAAAAAATATTATAAATCTATTTTATAGTTTCATAATTATTATTATTATTTCTTTTTTTAAAATTTTATTTTACAGTAGTGTGAATTTCGCGTAATAATGAACGACATTTTTGTGTTCACAGTATTATTCGTAAGGTATTCAACTGTTAGATTTTAAAGTAAACGTAATTCTTGCTGTACATAAATCGAGTAGAAGCTTATCGGATGTCTATATTTGTATTAAATGAAGAAGGTTTATGTGCTTGATAAACATATTATCTTCTATATTTTTAAAGCGTACAATTACAATTTATATCTATAATTTCAGGAATAGTATAACCTTTCTTTTAGTAGAAATTGCTTTCTTGTTTTCTGAATGTGGCTCCAAATACTCTCTCAGTTCACCCCAAATTAAAATAACTATAAATTTTGGGAATCTGAAATACGCAATGAAAACATCTTTTGGCAGAGCAAAAGCATCAACATATTTTCTATAAATTCGCCACCGATTCAGAGATCTACGACCGTATTCTTCGTTTAAATATGAAAAAATCAGCGGCGAAAACGCATACAAAGTCATTGTCTACTTAGTACGTCAACTGGACAACCCTGATTGACGACGCGGCAACATTTTTTCACGCGCTTTCGACAACTTCCGTACTCAAAGAATATAGGATGTCGGGCAGACCTGTTTTTTACTAGCAGCGACATCTGGCGGCCCACAACTTGCTGTCGACTCTCGTAGCGTAGAATAACCGTCCTGGTTGTGAAGAATTATTGTCTACCGCCTGTATGTTTGGGCGCCACTGTAGAGTTACTAGGTTATTTTGAAGCAGGAAGACGTAAAAATGTGCACTGTGCTCGAACGTTGGATCTCTCGAATATGCGTTTAGTATGCTTCCAGTTATACCACGAAGGCATACAAAAAAGAGGGAGAAAACACCTAAAGGAAAGTATATATATATATAGTTTAAAAGGAAAGTATATATACTTTCCGTTTAAAGGGCGACTGAGGATCAGAGGATCCAGTCGGCAAATCTTTGGGGTGACAATTATTGTCCACCACCTTTTATTTCGGCCGCCACTGTAGAGTCATTAGGATTTTTTGAAGCTAGGGACATGAAAAATGAGCAGTGCCTTCGCAGAGACTCGAACCTGGACTTCTCGAATATGCGCCGAGTGTGCTACCGTTACACCACTAAGGCATGCTGGAAGGAGGGAGAAAATTTCCTCCCTTTCAACTGTCAGATCTAGAGAAGGAATTCCTGCCAATTGTAGGGCTGGTGTTGACGTGGTGCGGTAGGCCCAGCATATTTGAAGTAGCTGCTGTCTCTGTCTCTGAATTGAGATCAGGGATTTTCAATCGTGAGAGGTGAATGTACCCAGAATCCATCCCAGATTGCTGCTTTGTATGTCATTACGCTTTCTGTAATGGTTCTATACCAAATTTTTAACCTTATACCTTTTCTTCCAATATACATCCAACTCGAAATCGAATACATTAAAGGCTTGCAGAAATCTTCATATGCAAAGAATCAGAAAACCACACTTCAATACGGAATTTTCCATCCGTAACGCTGGGAGTGTTTACAATTGCTTTTGATTTGGATAGCAGAGTATCATGTGCAATGCTTCATTTTTGTTTTATTCCATGCTAATTTATTATTAAATAGTGTTATAATAGTAGCAATAGAATTTTTTTTATAAGAACGGGTTAATTAATTTTCCTTTGTTTCTTATTAGAAAAGTTTGTTTATTATATGTCTGAGGTTTTGGAACAGATTACCGACGTGCCACTGTATTTTAATTGAATTAGGGTAAAGCAGGTCAATCTGAATGTTCAGTATTAGAGGGATAGACACCTTAGATTCATTATTTAAAATGCATCACGTTTGCAGAGTAAACGAATGAAGAAATTCAATGTAAACGTTAACGTAAATAATTGCAGTTCCATTGGAATTCGATGCATCTTTTACTAAATCTTTAATCTATACATCTTTTCAACGCTTAATAAAGGTGAGATTCATTCATCCATTTATAAGCATATATTTATAAGCATCTATATCCATTCATATCCATTTATCCAGCAATAAAATTTGTTTATTTTTGCTTCGATTTTTTCATTTGTAAGCACTTATATAGCACAAAATTGTTTTCATCATCATAACTTCATTTTCGAATTATACCGGCTAGATTGCATGCAGAGAGCAGAGTCGTAGCTGGGGTTTTCAGCGCCCAGGGACAACTGAAGATTTCGCGCCCCCTACTGTTTGCCAAGGATGGAAAACATTTCATTCTAAAATGTCGTAACATCAGTTCGGCGTCCCTTGGATTCTGCGCCCGGGGACAGATGCCCCCTTGCCCCCCTCTAGCTACGCCCCTGGCAGAGAGAGAGAGAGAGAGATAATAAGGGAATACTAGTAAAATGTCTGTTTCGCAACGTAAAAGACATATTGCTTGAATAGATTTGGGAAGCTCATCGGTTTCACCAAAAATGCTGATAACATCGTACTGTGTACCCATTGAACGTCAGAAAAGTATCGATAAGTGTGGATAAATTTATGTATATGTTATTTTGTAGCGTTTTCATCGTTTATTATGTTTTCGAGATTATCTCATCGCAGTTTGTCAGGGATCTTTAAGTTATACAGTATTGATTTCAAGATTTTCGTAAAAATTTGATGTAGAGGCTAATAAACGGAAATATAAGATTTTTCATGTTTTACTTGCCGTGTAAAAAAATTCCTATATAAGAATGATATAAAAAACTTTAAGGATAATAATACAGTTAGCGCCGCTTGATGCGATCGTGGTTAATGTTAATTCGGATATTGTTATAGAACTGCTGAAGCCCTACCCATCTGTCTACGAAAATATTGAAAATACATTGCTTATTCTGCTTAGAATGCCGGTTGATATTATCAAAAAATGATAGGATGAATTCTTTAACCTGAAGTTGCCAAATATAGTCTAAATAGAACAGAGATCGACAAATAAGGGATGAAGTCGTCAAGCTTCATGATTTTGGTTTGAAGTAACATTACAGTCTTGAACCGCGTAGAAAAAAATAATAAAGAACTGTTTTAAGCATACCAAATTTTTAATAAGTTATTAAATAAATAGAAAAGAAAATCTGAAAGGTTTAAGATTTTAAATTACGTTTAAAGCGGCGTTTTTTAACGCTTTGTGTGTTACCTTTATTTATTAGATATTATGTTCTTTGCACTTAAACCATAAAATTCAGTTCAAAGCAATGTCGCAAAAGAATTTTAAAATGAGCGTATCTTTAGAATTTCCGATACACAGGTCCGTGCGCTGGAGATAAAAAAAATCCCCCCCCCTCCCGTAGAGTGTTGCCATTGCTCGCTTTTAAATCGTTGAGTTTGTTAATCAAAAATTCGTTAAAGTTTTAAATAAATGTGAAATCAATAATAAAACAAATTCCAAATTTGGGCATTCAGATGCCCATATTCGCAGGTAGAATTATGTCATTCAAAATTGGATGGCTGTAGGTACCATTGTGTTACTGTCTTACATATAAGACAACTGCATTGCGCAAAAAACCTTTGCTTTAATTTTAGAAACACTTTTACGTGTTTTGTCATACGTATGTATGTATCATAGTCTAATTAGAAATTGTCTACATTAAAAAAAAATCTGCCAAGATGCATGGCAGGTGCGTAATGGAAAAATACCCCAAAACAAACAGCAAAGCGAAAAATAAGTTTTAATTGAAATTATTAAAAAGACTACATCATTGAAACTTTTAAAGCATTACGAAGCACGACCAAGCAAGTTAATTCCTAATGACAACAAAAACACTGTGCTGTCAAAACTTATAAACTAAATTATACGTTATTGTTGTCATTATTTTTTCTCAACATATTGTAACACTTTCCCATGTGAATAAATAATAATAATAATAAAGGGAAGAGAGTCCCATCTTACACAAAGAATCAACAGTCTCCGTTTAAATATTGGTTAACCAATAGTTGTTGTGTGCGTATGAGTTCGTAATAGGTTGAGTGCACACAGGTTCGATGATAAGTTGATAAAATTATTTCATCAAAAGAAATTGTTCAGAGTTCTGGAAATTTCCACAGAAATACTCGTAGAGGTCTCCACAGTATCACAGAGTACAATCAGTAGTTACACTTCAAAGTACTAAGAAGGGTAAACACAGCGTTAGCAAAGCGAAGCTTTCAATACTTCGAAGTCGCTCTGAACTAGCATCTCACAACAAAAACAACTGACAGCAAATGCTCTCTCCACCCTTATCTAATTTTAACCTGGTGGCCGAGATATTTCTTGTACTTTCTGCATCTCGAAATTACTAGAAGGCAGGCCAAGTATGGTTAGAGAGCATCTAAAATCGGTTACAGTTATTTAACTGCAATACCTGTTATGGTGATACAAGGACCAGACCAAAATGTCTCTAAATGGTTGCCAAGCGTGGCGACTTTTTGCGGTTTCTCCCCAAATTTGGCGACAAAAATAATTGCTCAGTTAGCGAGATAGCCATTTGCTCATTGTTAAATAGATTTGCCGCTTCGGCACTTACTTTTCTGGCAAGCTTCGCTCTTTAGATCTTCATGTTTACAATATCATATACAAAAGAAATATAGCAATTTCACATAGAATTACACTAAAATCGTCTATCTGTGTGCAAAATTTGTAACAAAGTGTTCCATGTGAGAAAGCTGAGCAGACATCAAACTGACTAAAGTGCATTTTCTTGTTAGTTGCAATACTGAAAATTGAATGAACAGTTCCTAACTTGTACGCACTTTATCGTTGTCAAAGCCTGCTGTCATTGAGAAATTCTCTGACTGAAAATCTTAAGGAATGAATGTGTGCTTTAACATAATTGCAGCTCCAGACTTTTCCTTGATAAAGTAACCATACCGAAATTTTGTGTAGCTATCTTTAAACACAACTAAGTAACTTTTCTTCTTGGAAAATCCATCAAAAGGTTCACAAACGTTAGCTGAAATTAATTCACCAAACTTGCTTTCTTTCTAATACCAAATGATAAATTGTGTGCATTTTCCATAAATAGCTGGTTCACACAATTTCCTTTCGAAAGACATTTAAATGCCTGATTCTCTCTCAAGCATGTTCTTAACATGACATTTATCTTCACGTCGCTATCTTTGAGGATATAACTGCCACAAAGAATAGTCTGCTGTTGCACCATTAGCTACTTTATACAAAATGCTATATACAGTGGTGGCCAAAATTGTGGACACTTTTGGAAATTTTTATGTTTTTGAACTTTGTATGCTTATAGAACACGTTACGTTTCACAAAATGCAAACTTGTATATATCATTTTAAAGAGAATTTATTACTGAATTCAATACAAAACGCAAAATTCAATTATTTGTAATACAAAAAAAGTTAAACGATAATAGTTATCGTTATACATTAGATAGTGATGATTGCAGTGAGTTATTAGTACTTAGTAGGGTACCCTTTATTTTTGATTACAGCTTCACATCGACGTTTCATTGAGCTGTCAAGAGTTTTAAGCTCTTCTTTCGTTATTACATGATGCCAGGAAACAATTATAGCCTCAATTAGTTCCCTTTTATTTGATGGGCGCCTCATTCAGACAAGAGTTTTCAAACGGTGCCACAAATTTTCGATAGGATTGAGGTCAGGACTGTTTTGGCCATGACAACAATTTAATGCTCTTTGTACGAAACCACTCTTTCGATATTTTGGCCGTGTGGCAAGGAGCAGAATCCTGCTGAAAAATAAACGAAGCATTGTTGGGAAAGACATCTCTCATGGAAGGTAGAAGTTTTGGTTCTAGAATAGTGTCAATGTATTTTCTGGCATTCAGTGTCCCATCGATGACATGAAGGCGACCAATACCATCTGCTGACATGCATGACCAAATCATAACACTAACTGGGTTCTTCACAGTTGTTTGAATGCAGTCAGGATGTAGCTCTTCTCCTATTGTACGTCTTACATATTTTCGCCCATCACTACCGAATAACGATATCTTAGTTTCATCACTCCATATAACTTGTGACCACTGATCATCTGTCCAATTAATGTCTTCCTTTGCCCACTGTAGTCTTTTTTTTTTTTTTTTTTTTTTCGTTGCTGAAAATTAAGATAAAACATTTTTCGTGGAATTCTACTTCTCAGTCCATCATCTGCTAATCTTCTCCTGATTGTTCTTGAACTGACAGAAACACCAGCATCATTCATATCACTTCTGATGGCCCCTGATGACATTTTTCTATCTTGGAGACATAGTCTTTTTATTCTTCTGTCATCAATAGATGTGGTGCACCTTTTTCGGCCTTTTCCTTCTTTGTTTTTTATTGAATTTGTCTCCTGATATCGCAAACAAAACTTTCGGACTCCAGATGTAGTCACTGAACCATCCACCTGTCTTACAATTTCAGCATAGGAAAGACCACTTTCTCGTAACACAATAATATTACATCTCTTTCTAGGTGTCCAATCTACTCTTTTATTTGATGTCATTGCTTCTTGACTAAATATTAAAAATTTTTACAAAAATTCCTACTTGTAATTGCAGTCTATAAGAAACAGGTCCTCCTTCTACAGAACAAAGCAAAATAGTGAATTGTTTCAAGTGTAAACATGATGCCAGCTTCTACTGGCAATTACTAACATTTGAATGGTTCTCAGAACAAGAACAGTGATTGGAAAGCTAGACAAACCACTTCATAACTGTGTTTTTTTATTTATATTAAAGTACATATAACTTTTTTTTGTATTGCAAATAATTGAATTTTGTGTTTTGTATTGAATTTAGTAATAAATTCTCTTTAAAATGATATATACAAGTTTGCATTTTGTGAAACGTAACGTTTTCTATAAGCATACAAAGTTCAAAAACATAAAAATTTCCAAAAGTGTCCACAATTTTGGCCACCACTGTATATTACAAGTTCTAAACAACACTACTTAACTACTAACTTTTAACCAGCATTCAGTAGCTGTTGAGATAAATTTACAATTCTGATTTTTGTCTTGAGCAGCAGCAAATAAAGAAAATAAATTTCTGTTTATCTCGGTTATATACCAAACATCATTTAAGTAGATTTTTTGAATTTTGTTAGCTATAGTTGCTTTGACGCAAACTCTGCCTTTCGTAAAAAACAGCTAAAGTTTCTTTTCAAGCAGCCTTGATGTTACTGGCACTATGAAACTTAACGAAATCAATCAGATATGTGAAGCAATTCATGAAATAACTTTAGTGCCACTGTTAATCCAAAATGATGTTGGATCAGTGTCAGCTTGTTCGTGAATGGTCAACAGTGCTACAATGGGTTTATTTCTTGAACGATTCTTGCTGAACCGTTCCTTTCCCCCCTTTTCTTTTTTTTTTTTCAATCGGCGATCTTCTGCACTCATTTACCCCACATCGTTTTTGCTTGCAATAATTACAAATACACTACAAAGTCTGTAATCAGGACTCGTCGGGACTTCGGCGATTCCGGATTAGGGGTTTTTCCGGATTATAGATCATCAGTTTAAATCTGGTAAGATGGCATGCAGAAATTATACAATTAAAAATATGAAACCGTAATTTATGAAATAAAGAGCAATTATGATCTAAAGGGTATCAAATTTTACAAAAAAAAAACTTACTTAATATTTATTTGTTTACTTTATTAAACATTTCTTTCAACGCGCGCATGAGTAAAGCATACATTACGCACATGCGTAGCGCGTAATGTATGCGCATTCTTTACGCGCATGCGTAAAGTTTGTGGCTTTGAGGTCCGGATTACGGACTTTGTACTGTATCTTCTTTTCTTGATTTTCTACTGAATTTGTCTTTCTTATATTGCTTTTATTTTCCAGATTTTTACGTTACTAATACCACTTATTCACTTGGATTGCCTTTTCCTTTTAAATTCTCTTTTATGAGAGCAAAGCAGCACTGTTAACTCACAAACTGTTCATTTATCTTAACAGTAACAAACTTGATTGTTTGGGTAAGGCATCTAAAATCTTGCAGTTGAGTAATATGTCAGGTAATTTATTTTTCGTTTTCAAGATACCTTATTTGGACCTTAAATAATTCCATTCTTTGATGTTTAAACCACTTTCGATTGCTATGACGAAAATGAGATTTTTCATGTCTTACCTTAGTCAAGATTTGAGACATGATTTCATAGAGACATGCATTAATGCAAAGATGAAGATAATATGCTTGCTTTTACATCTGTTATATTAATTAGCTTAGTAGTAAAGGCATTCAGAACAATCAAGGAAGAATCATAGGTGTAATTCCACAGTGATAACAAGTATGCTAGTTTTAAAGTCAGCCAGTATTACGTGATATGAGCAAGGTCACTTTAGTTCTCCACCGATGGCTGCCAGAGAGGTATTGCTCTGTGCAGTCACAAATTCACTGCTACTGGACTAGAGAAGAAAGCTGGTAGCACTTAAAGATCTTTCTGCAATTAGTTATTAAGATTATTAAGATTTCTGCTGTTAGTTATCATTAGATCTTTCTGCTATTAGCTATCTAGCAAGTTCTCCACACCACTTAGATTAAGTTTAACGAAACGATCAAAATTGTTTAATTTTATACTCTTTGAGAAAACTTCAATTAAAAATATTAGGTGCGGTATGGGAGCTTGCTCGACTCATAATTAAAAAAGTTTCTGAAAGTAAAGCAAAAAAAAAAAAAATTAATTGGAATTACTAAATTAACTATATTATTGGAACTTTACAACATTGTGAAGTGCGAGCAAGCGAATCAGCACCTAATGATAGCAAAAAGAGTGTTGCCAAAACTGATAAACTTAATTACACATTATTATTATTTCTTATCATAACATACTTTAACAGTTTTGCAGGAAACATAGAATGCTGTTTTGTAATGAGCTTGAAACTGTTTTATAAGGAGGGTAATCAAATAGTCTAAATAGTGTTTCTTTCAGATAAGGATACTTGAATATGCATTCTTTTAAAGTAAAAATCATGAATAAATTGCAAAAACATCTTATAAATTGTTTGAATGTGAGGCTTCATATTTAAGAGAAACAGAATAAGACATTTTAAGGGGAGAGGGAAAATTTATATTTGAACCAATATGGTAAGTTCCTTCTTTACATGTTAGATTGTGTACCTGAAGTACTTTATTTTTATTTTTGCTATATGCTACCTTCATAATATTATTATTGATATTATTTTAATAATAGTTTGTGATCAAAATTAATTTTTTAAGTACTCTTATGATATCGGGACCGCATTCAAAAATGTATGTATGTCTGCAAGTGTGTATATGTCTATGTGCATATATGTTTGTGTGTAACACGCACATACGTACGTACATGTATACACACATCCATTTATGCATGCATATATGAACACGTACATCCATGTATACGTGCATTCATTTCTGAACATGGTCCCAATAACAGAAGAGTATCCTTTTTTTATTATGTATGTAAAATATTTTATTTCTTGTTTTAGGTGCAGCAGCCAGATGATTTGGTTACAGAGATGAAAACAAGTTATGAAAATTACTGCAGTTGTGGAAAAGAAAATGGTGTTTCTATGCCCATATGTTTTCTTGTAAAAGAACAAGCCAAATCATTAGTTGCCATTCAGGTTTGTATTTTTCTGGGCATACTTTGTAAAATATAGTGAATCAGAAGTGTCAAATACAGAATGAATATTCTCGCCTGTTAGTTTTTTTAGGTCACGGTAAAACTCTAAATATTTGGAAAAATCTGCATATTTGAGTTTTCTTTCTTCTACTGGCTTACTGCTTAATGCAGTTATGAACTATACCTGTCGCAGCCCCGGGTATTAGCTCACTTGCTCTTTCTGTTTTGCTTATGATGCCGTCTATTAACACATATGGCAAGTGCATTGCTATAAAGTCCCAGTGTCTTTGCAAATGGTAATGACCTTGGGGACTAACATGGTCTGCTTCATAGCAGTCGAGTATAGTACCACCATTGAAAAAGTGCACTTATAAGATCACCTCTGATATTTGAACCAGTGGTGTAAATAAGGGTATGCAAGGAATGCCATCGCATAGGGGCCCGAAGGCTTAGGGGTCCTTTAAATATCCTGCTGAACTACATTTACATGTTTAAACTTTAAGACAGATTCCATTACATATATATAGAAGCTTTAGTTCATTTTCCCTTGATGAGTTCGGAATTAGAATTTCTATAAAAGAAGATTAATTATTATTTTTATATTTTTTATTTTTTGCTTTTCATTTTTATTTTTAGAATTTGTACTACTATAAATTCTTATTTTAATTTTGATATGTTTTGATTTTGTGTTAAACCCCTTTTGCGCGATTGTTAATATTAATATAGTTGAGGAATAGCCTTGATTTGACTCCAATTTACTTTTAACTTTAGAATCTTTAAGTATATGTAGATAATAGAATTTGTTTTTTTTTTTAAAGTTTTTAAAGGCCCCCTACCTATATGGTGCAGTGATGCAATTCTCTGTATGATGCAGATAGGAGGCCCTTGGAAGCACCTCAAACAGCTAAATTCAAGTGTTTGCAAAAGTTAAAATTCCAGCATTCGACTATGAAATAATAACTTCATAACCTACCCCAGTTTAGGGACAGCAGTGAGAAGAAAATAGGAAAAGTTTTTTTGTATTCCTTAGTCTCAAACCTATTAAAGGCGACCCCCTAAAGGAAAGGTTTCTCCTTTTGCAATCCCAAATCAAAAAGCGGTGGAAGTGGAAATTAATTGTAATTATTTATTATAAAGTACTTATATATTAATTTGTTTCTGTATAATTCGCATTATGATCGAATAATCAGTAGACATATTTTCTAAGTATAAATCAAAGAAGTAACTAGGCAGGATTCTGGTACTTTGGAATGAACTTAGCAAGTTAAGAGAAATTGTGGTATATTATTTACAGTTTGTAATTTTCATAATATGTCATTCCGTAGCGTGTAACTTTGTTCATATATTGAATCTCTTACTAGCATTTACATTAAACACAAGTCCGAAAATCAGTCCTAATATTCAATTTGAAATTGAATTTATTAATGTGAATGATTCTTAGAATTTAATATAACATGTATTTTGTTGGTTCGCTATAAACGGCGTATCACTTTTCAAATTGTTAGCACCAAATAATTTCACCCTGTATTATTTTTAAAGAAATTAAATAAGGAAGAATCTGCATGTTTGAATGTATAGTTCTCACAATGTAAAAACCGATGGTACTTGCAACCTGTGCAATCGCACCAAGAGGCAAGGTAAGGGACAGAAACATTTTGGATTTAGAAGCACGACTGACATTACAAAATGGCAAAGTTAAAGGCGGATTGATTTTTTTTCTCTGTTTTTTACACTAAATAATCTGGAAGGGGGAATCATTCGTAAGTATTATTTGCTAACTCCAGAATACATGCTTTTCTTTCTTAAGGACACAAAATCATTGACGTAAGTTGAGCAGTTGTGGCATGAAAGGACTTTGCCCCACCCCCATGTCGAAATGCAGTTCTAGTCCAGGAAATGCAAAGAATTTATGGCACCACATTTGGAAAGGAGAGATTTACGGTTCAGCTTAGGGATCTTTGAATGAATTCAAAGTCTGAAAAAAGGGGGGGGAGTTTTATGACAGGCTACAAATACACAGATGCTCAAACATTAAGCAGCCAAATATTTCAGTTAATTTCCGGCATAAATTTAATGAAATTTTTTCATTAAATTTATCAAAATTCATTACTTTTTCACTCATGGGGGTAGGAAATGGAATGGATGAATATTTTTATTTGAAATAATGAGTAAATAAATATTTATCCAATTTTTCATATCAAAATTTTCAAAATATTCTCACATTGCAGATAAAATGCAGGTTAGTTATTCTTTAAAATCCTTAATCGAGAATTAAATCTGAAAGCACAGAACTCGTTTGAGGATTTACTTGATTTGCTTTAGAAAAGAGAAGAGCTGTAGTGTTTCTTAACCTGTAAACTACCCATCTACCAAAAATTCACACTTATATGTAAAAGATAATTCTGAAGACATTAAATTTGTTTTGAAAGTAATATATTAATCTCTCTTCATATCAATATCTTCGTTTGAAAAAAATATAATAAATTACAATTTATTTTAACAACGTGAAACATTTAAGCATGTAATTGAGTAATGCGCAATAATTTGTACATTATTTAAATGGCATTGAATTGAATTATTATATAATAATAAAGCACTTGAGGACTATTTGCCTAAGGGGAAGAACACCTTCATGGAGTACTTTCTAATCATTATTTGAAATGAAATTTTACAATTTACTTTACTTTTGCTATTAATTTAGTTTCCACAGCATTCAGTACATGAGATCATCAATAATAGTAAAATAATGATAATAAAAATGGCATCGCACAACTAAAAGTATATACTACTTCGTAAATTTTGATAAATTAATTACTGAAAATATTAAACATATCAATGGCAGCGTTGCCCTAATATTTTTAAGTTGCATTTCAACATCTGGAAGAACGTGAATTAAATTGCTATTTGCACTACACAAACGAATGGAATATTTCAGAAAAGAATGCTTCCCCGTTATTGCAATATTTAAAAAATTGTTGCAAATTAAAAAATTTAATTAACACGTTTTAATAGTAAAGATGTGATTTTCACTCATAAAATCCCTTTGTACATAAATTATTCTCTTTCATTTTGGCATCACTGCATAACTTTTCTAAGACATAAATAGCTTCTGTTAATATATGTTCTCATACATTATATTTATTTTTTATATTTTTGTCATCAATGAATTAATGATTAAGATAAAAAAATTGATACTGCTTAATTTATAAGCAATGTAAAGACTGGAAATCTGAGGTCATTAATTTCTGAGACATAAATAGCTTTCTAAGACGCAAATAAAACAGATAACAATAATCATAAATATTAATGCTCCTAAAATATAGCCGCTTTTCCTAACTGATTTTTGCTTTCTGATCCACCTGGGGTACAACAAACCTATTTTCATTGAATGAAGTTTTGCGCATTTCTCTACGAAGTACGCAAAACTTGTTTCATACAATTTTATTTTTACTAATTATGAAGAAACTTTATACTGGTTTCCTAAACAAGTATTTATGTGTACTACTTTCATTCGACAGAGTGCGAGTACTAATCTTCAAATATACGTTAGTGTCAATAAGCTTAACTCTAAATTATTAAACATTTATGTGTACTACTTTCATTCGACAGAGTGTGAGTACTCATCTTCAAATATACGTTAGTGTCAATAAGCTTAACTCTAAATTATTAAACATTTCTGGAACCTTGAAACTTAGAAGGGAATTGTTATATTTTGCTATAGTGGGTATTTAAATTTAGATAAATCCTCATACCATAAGTATTTTGTGTTTAATTTTAAAATTTCCATTTCGTATTACACAATCATTTTCAAAGCTCTATGGATACATATCAATAAAATTTGTTTCTACCTGTTTATGATTTCATCGTAAACTTGTGAAGAATTTCCTAAAAATATTTGAATATTCGTATTTTTTACTGATAAATATTTAACAATTATACATTAACTGAAATGCATTTATAGTACAGAGGAAATGTAGAAAGATATTGCAGCTCATGTATTATGTATCATCGGAATATGACAATAATAAAAGTACAATTTGACTGATGGGAAAAAGAAAAAAAAAAAAAAAAAAAAACAGATGTTTCAGCACTTTAAAAGGGAAATGGACAATGGACATCTTTACAGTAAAGTCTTGGATGAAAGTTTTACTGTGACTCAACTTGGGAAGACACTGTAAATTTATAGTGGAGGCGGGGTCCTTTTTTTTTGTTAAACAGCTGCATTGAAGGGTGATTTCAGGTCCCTTTCTTCATTAAGTTATTGAAGGGTGATTTCAGGTCCCTTTCTTCATTAAGTTATTGAAGTGTGAAACGCTACCCCTCAAGTATACTTGTAAATTGGCTGATGACTCAGAACAGTAAACTGAACTTAAACTTCCTGTTATTCTAATGCCATTTCTCTAGTCTATGGCGAGAACAAACTTTTAAACTTTAAAATTTAATTTTGAAGAAGTTTTTCTTTAAAATTAAATTTCAAAGTGATCTCAAATATAATTCTTCATTATAAAAGTAAGTTATTGATTTGTAATATCTAAATTAATCATAAACTAAGTTCTTATAATTTAAAACTTGCTAAAAATTCAATTTGGCTAAACTTTTAATCCATTTATCTGAAAAATCCAAAATTATCACCATTAACAATGCAAATGTCTACTAATATTAATTTAATTAAATATTTTTATGATAAATATGAAATGTAAATATAATCTATGTTTCCATACATTAAGAAACATCATAACAGGCCAAAATTAAAAACAAAATTTTTTAAAGACATCCTGTGCTATAGTGCAGGATCGATCAACAATCAATCGGCTCGACAGTCGAAAATCAATCGACTTGAATGGAGCACATCAACATCTAAAAAGCGTTTCTATTAGTATGCAAGATATGAGAAACAAGTTTGAAGACATTATGAAAGAAGCTGAGTTTAATTGCAAATAAATGGGGCATAGAAACTAAATTTGGAAAATAAAAGAGAAATAAAGAACCTAAAACACTGTCATTGTTAACAAATATGGAAATTATTAATAATGTTTCAAAAATATAGAAAACATATAAAGAAGACTTGCACTGGAAGTACAACTTTTATTATTTATAAATACTTTCAGAACAGAAATCCAAAATTTGAAATCCGTTAAGGATTTAGCTAAATTAGCAATGGTAAAATATTATGACATGACAAGCAGTTATTCGGGAGTGTGCAATTCACTTATATTGTATTTATCATTACCTGTAACCACAGCCACGAGTGAGAGGTCATTTTCAGTACTGAAAATTATAAAAACATATTTAAGTAACAGTATGACACAAGATCGGTTGTCAAACCTTTCACTATTGAGCGTTGAATCTGAGATGGCTGAGAAAATGGGCATCCAAGTATTGATTAATAATTTTGCAAAAATGAAGGTTAGTTAGGAGACGCAAATTTTAAAAGGATTTTTTTTCTTTATGATGAATTTTGGCCACCAATGTTATCATTACACTTATTGAGGGAGGAAAAAATTAGAAAAGAAGATCAGTACGGACTAAGGAAAATTAAAAGGAAACAGGAAAAAACTTAAGCATTCATATTTTTTTATGAAAATTATGTATTCAAGTAGTTTAGTGTACTAAAAGGTTTTTTAAAAAGACGGGAAAAAACTTTACCATATATATTTTCTACAAAAATTGTATATTCAAATATTTTTCTTTTTGAAGTTTATGATAAATATGTTTTATATTTAAAAAATGTATCATTTACATTATAAGAGTTCTTATTTATTGTATATTATTGCATAAATCATGTTCGTAAGCTGAGTAAATCACAGAGTACTTACTATATATTAATGTAATAGCTTTTCTGTACATTTATCAATTATCTTGTCTGTCAGTTTATAATATAACTAATTATTTATAAGTTTGCTAACTTAAGCGAAAAAACTTAGATAAGCGCAGATTTTATATAAAAATTTAAAACATTAGTATGCAAAACTTCTTGGATTTTATATAAAAATCTCCGCAAATCTAGGCTTTCTTCCTTTTCTTAATGCTATATGTCGACATGTTCCTTTTTTTTTTTTTTTTATATATATATATATATATAGACTTATTCATTTATTATCAGTATGCATCTGAGTAAAAGGAGAAAAAAATCTGTCTCTCGCTCTCACACAAAAAGTCTTAAGTAACTGAATTAAAATCATCTGACGTCAAATACCCAGACTAAAGCAAATTTTCATTTCACCAGTTGGTCAAGGGAAATTATTTTTCTTTTTATTCTTTCTTCATGTTACGTACCTTTCAATTGGTTCCCTCTAAGAACGTACTTTTATTTTTTAACAATTAATCCAGATGTGATAAAAAATCATCATAAAAACATTGCCTCCTGGAATCCTTTTTTAACACATTAAACTGATTGGGAAAGGGGCCCAGAAAAAATTTTTTCCATAGGGGCCCAAGAGTTCTATTTATGCCACTGATTTGAACTCTTTATGGTGCGAGTGTCTGATTGGCTCTCAGGACCTCTACACAGCAATTTCTTTTCCCATAATTCGTAATGGGAGGAATTTTTTTCATTTATCCTCTTTTATTTCAACAAAAAATATGCAATTAAAAATTATTTCCATAAAAAATAGATAACCTTTTTTTATCAAAATTATATTTTTTGCTTGCCTAATCATATAATCCATTTACATTTCATTGAAGCTATGATTGATGTTATCTTTTATGCCTAAACTGTAAAACTTAACACATGATCTTGTCACCCTCATACTAAAATTAAAATGCGGCATATAAAAGCTGAGATTTTTTAGCAAATGCTTTATTGCTGGAGTTTGAGAGTCAGCTTGTGCAAGAATTTAAAATTATTTACAGATAATTCGATCACAAAAAGGCTAAATAATTGAATTTTTTAAATTTAATTATAACATTAAACAAATTTCTCAATTCTAGATCTGCAGTTTCCTAATTAATGTTGTGTTAGATAACTTTGTACTATGCATTTGATAAAATGTATTTATTATTTATTTATTTTTAGGATTTGCAGAAACGTGTGGAGTTTGTTGAAAGTGTACAAGATGATGTGGTAGATTCTGTTGCAGAGTTTTGGAAATGCCTCTGCGATAATTCAAGAAGTGGTAATTTGAGTGATACATCAGATTCTGTGCAGGGTCTAAAAGGCCTCAATTTATCAACTAAGTCGAGACTCTTTCCAAAGTCAGGTGCACGCAGATGTTCTCATTCATCTTTGAAACCCATTTTGGATGATTCTTCTTTGCCACCAAAGCTTAGATCATATTCTTTGAAAGAATTAGACAATGTTACTAGCCTCTGTAAAAAACGTGGTATATCTGTACAAGAACAATCACAGAAATTTTTTGATTTAGTGAAAAGTAAAGACTCTGCCTTGGAAAGTGATAAGCAGGATAGTGGGTTGGATTCGGACTGTCGTGACCATAATGATGGTCATGTTTCATTACATAAAGATATAAATAATTGGGAAGAGTCGGATTCAAATGATGAATTGCTGATCTTGTTAGATGAAATATCACACAGATCTGAAATTCTTCAGCAACAACTTGCTGCAGCTGAAGAAAACTGTATCTTAGAAAGTGTAAAACAAGAGATGTCAGCTTCTCAAATTGAAAATGGAGTTCATCCTAGTTTGCAAAGGGTTCCTGGAGTAAATGATACATTTACTGCAAAACAGGGCCATTTCAGATCTATTAATTGTGATCCACCATATGTGAAAGATAGTCAACAGAAGTATTATAGCACTATTATTGAAGGACAGGAACATGTCGCAACAGAGGATGTGCCAAAAACGAAGAAGTTGACATGTAGCGGTGCCTTAGGAGAGAGCTTTGAGAAAAAATCGGTGTTTGATAAAACACCAAAAAAGAAAAGGCTAGCTTCTAACAATATTGACAGTGCCATGGTATCATCAGTTTTGAAAGAGACTAATGTGGTTGATTTACAAAGACAAGTATTAATTTATCTGGTTGAGAATGCTGTATTACAAACAAAATTGGTTGAAGTAGAACAAATTTTAGCATGCAAATTATCAGAAAAGGACAAAATTGAAAATAGTCTGAAAGATGAAACTCGGCTGCTGATGATGGAAAACAGAGAATTGCGGATAAGTTTAGATGAGCAAAAACTTGAAGTGAATGTTTTAAAGTCAAAATTATCAATGCTTGAGAGAGTTCTTCAGTCAGTAACTGTTGAAAACAGAGAGCTAAACTGGCAGTTAGGTGAGTCACTTGGACTTCCAAATTTACCTAGAAGAGACATAAATTTTTCTCCTGGTTTTACCTACGGAAATTCTGCTTCATCAAAATGTTTAAGGAAATCTAGTTTATTATCTCAGGATAGGAATAGTGCTTATAATAAATCTAAATCACAGTCAAATACTAATAGCTTTCTTGGTAGCACACTGGAAGAGACTGAAGAATATCCACTTTCTCGCAATAGATCTGTGTCCAGTGTTGCTCGTAAACCTTTGAGCGAACCTCTTCAATCATCTACACCAGTGATGCCTTCGCCCAAACCAAAAGATTTAAAATCAAAGAGTGTTTTATCTTCTCAAGATATTCCTGTTCCTACTAATTTTCAATCTGTTAAGAAACGCTTGAAGGCTAATTGCAATATTGAAAGAGAAAATGTGTCAAGAAACCTTCAACCAGAGAAAAGTCAGGAAGTTTTTGTAAGCAATACATGTGATAAAGATGTAACATATCCTACCGAAACGGGTGAAGCTGTGCTGCCAATAGGAAATGCCAAATTTCCTTTCAGTACTATACTTGAAAGGCTTAAATCTAATTCTGATTACAGATTGTCAAAGAGGCCTACAAGTGCTCAGAATCCTGAAGAGTCTTCTAATTCTTGTACTGACCAAACAAAGCCATATTTTAATAGTAAAGTAAGAAATTTAACTCCTCAAGTAGTGGAAAATAGTTTTTGTAGTGATAGGAAATCTCAAGGAAGCAATCAAAATATTTCGCAGGAAAACTGTGAAAATAATACTAATTTTCAGAGTAGGAAAGGTCGTAACATTCATCAGAGGATACAAGATATCCTAGATAGAATCATGGCTGAATCTGAAGAAGCATCTTAGCTTTCTCTTCATTAAAATATATATTTTCCTGAAATTTTATATAATTAGAAGTGATATATGTTTAGTCAGAAAATTTTATCACTTTGTATATTTTTAAGTGCCCTTAGATTCATAATTTATATCAATTAATCATTTTATTGTGTTCACGCACTTTATTTATTTTTTAATAAAAAGCTTTACACATTTCTTAACTAAGGAATATTTTATTTATTTTTTATAAATTATTCATGTGCAACTGAAAGAGAAATATGCCAGTGTAAATATTAAAATTAGATAAAAAAAAAAGCTAGTAACAGTCATGTAGATTTTAAGCATAACTATTGATTTTAAGGACAATTTAGTATAGGTCTCTTTTGTTCAGAGGGAGAGGGTTTTCTTCTTTTTTTGAAGAAGAGGTACCTATGACAGTTTGGTCCTCAAAACTGATAATTTTATTCTATCTACATTTACCTAAAACTATTTTTTTTAAATTTAAATTTTATTTGTAATAAGGCAGCTGAATTTGATAATTTTATTCTATCTACATTTACCTAAAACTATTTATTTTAATTTAAATTTTATTTGTAAGTTCTTAAAATAAGGCAGCTGAATTAACAAAACTTTGATTTAATTTGAAATTTAGTTTATAAAAAAGATGCATAAATTTCTTTATATTTGTAGATTTTTATTCTTGAATTTATTTCCATCTTCACAAATATTTATTAGTAAAACGATGCATGTAGTCTTCTTACACTTTTTTTATTATGTTTATTTTTCACTTTAAAATTTATTTTGAGGGACCAAACATTTCATGCCATTAATGCTTGATAATAGTTCATAATTTTCTTGGAAACAATGACTCTTTATTTCAATGCTTTGAATATGTGCTTTATTTTGTATTTGTGCATATATGTTCAAGTGATATTTAAAAATAGTTCAGCAATACTTTAAAGAGTTTTTCCGAAATAATATTAAAATATAACCCATTGCTGCTTATGTGTATACTGCAGGAGCTTTCATTATCACATGAATTATTTTCTTATACCCGATTTGAGTAAGTTTTAGAAGGATTCAGATTTTATTAATAGATGTAATAGGATGAATTAAGAGCTTTTGACAGAAGGATCTAGCACAGTATATAAAATACATTACCTGATATTTCTGTTCTTTTAAAAAATTTTCATGCTTTAATATTTATAAATTCCAGATTTTATTTTTGTTCATATACTCAGAACTAGATCTTTTTTTAAGCATTTTCTTTTTATATAGTTAGTTCTTTTAAAATCATTAAATTAAAATTTAAGATAAACTTAATGACAGACAAAACTGGCGATTTGTTGTACGTGAGAATTGCACATCCAGAACAAGTGATGTGTAAATTTGGTATTTTATGCTAAATCCAGTGGAAAAAATGCATTTAAAAAATGATAAAATTCCAATTTTATTCTATAAATTGTCATTTAAAAAAGCTTTAAAGAAAATGTTTTTTAAAAGAGCATTTTTATAAGTTTTAGTTGTATAATATTGTAATTCATTTTGTGCTGTTCTGTGTAAATTTGGCCTTATCTGAATATTTCCTCTTTGTACTCTGAAAGTGCTAATTTTGTATATATGTAAAACTTCAGTTATTTTGTAGCTGAGTATTTGTGTTCTATATATTTGCTGAATAAAAAGTTGCATACATTTTAATAACTTTTGGTGTGTTTTAATAAAATGGAACTGTACATTTTCAAGTATTCTTAAAAGCAATTAACGATTTGTACATGCTAGCTTTTGAAAATACTTGTATTTCTACTTATTTTATAACTTCATAAAGTAATATATATATACAGTGGTGGCCAAAATTGTGGACACTTGGAAATTTTTATGTTTTTGAACTTTGTATGCTTATAGAAATGTTACGTTTCACAAAATGCAAATTTGCATATATCATTTTAAAGAGAATTTATTACTGAATAGATAGTGATGATTGCAGTGAGTTATTAGTACTTAGTAGGGTACCCTTTATTTTTGATTACAGCTTCACATCGACGTTTCATTGAGCTGTCAAGAGTTTTAAGCTCTTCTTTCGTTATTACATGATGCCAGGAAACAATTATAGCCTCAATTAGTTCCCTTTTATTTGATGGGCACCTCATTCGGACAAGAGTTTTAAATGGTGCTCATTCATAGTTCATTTTTCTATCTTGGAGACATAGTTTTTATTCTTCTGTCATCAATACATGTAGTGCACCTTTTTCGGCCTTTTCCTTCTTTGTTTTTTATTGAATTTGTCTCCTGATATCGTAAACATAACTTTCGGACTCCAGATGTAGTCACTGAACCACCCACCTGTCTTACAATTTCAGCATAGGGTGTGTGTGTGTGATTATGGCAAAGCCTCGAGGGCTATCTGCCTAAGAGGAGGGATGCCTTCGTGGAGGACTTTCTAAGGGAAACTGGCTCGTATACACGTTACACATGGGGAAAACCACGAAAACGCCCATGCAGTCAGCCCGCTCGCGGGATTCGAACCTCGGACCGAACTACCAGTGTTCAGCGATTTTACCGCTCAGCCGCTGGTGGGCTAATTTTTTCAGCATAGGAAAGACCACTTTCTCGTAACACAATAATATTATATCTCTTTCTAGGTGTCCAATCTACTCTTTTATTTGATGTCATTGCTTCTTGACTAAATATTAAAAATTTTTACAAAAATTCCTACTTGTAATTGCAGTGTATAAGAAACAGGTCCTCTTTCTACAGAACAAAGCAAAATAATGAATTGTTTCAAGTGTAAACATGATGTCAGCTTCTACTGGCATTTACTAACATTTGATTGGTTCTCAGAACAAGAATGGTGATTGGCCAGAACATTACAAACCACTTCATAACTGTGTTTTTTATTTATATTAAAGTACACATAACTTTTTTTGTATTGCAAATAATTGAATTTTGTGTTTATTGAATTCAGTAATAAATTCTCTTTAAAATGATATATACAAGTTTGCATTTTGCGAAATGTAACATTTTCTATAAGCATACAAAGTTCAAAAACATAAAAATTTCCAAAAGTGTCCACAATTTTGGCCACCACTGTATTAAACTTTTTCACTTTTTTATTATTTGTAAGTAGCATGAATTATTTATAAAAATGTATTAAAATTTTGTTCATTAATTTATGCCTTCAAAGAACAAATGGAAGGGCTGACAAATTCCAAAAGAAGGAAAAGAAAAGTTGCTTAAAAGATAAGTAGATGGGGTTATAGAAAGTGGATACTGTATTAATAATTAAATTTATCTAGCAAGTATGTCTTTTCCGCATTTGAAACTGTTTTCTCCATTTTGCAATGATATAGTTTATTCAGGTTATTTGAATAGGGTAAAGCATATGAGGGTTGGTTATCTGTCCATGAAAAGGGATGTCATTGTGGAAGATTTTCTAAGGATAAGTGACTTGTACTAACATTATACATTGGGAAAACTAACCTTGCAATCAGCTCGTTCACCTAGGATCCAAATCCCAGTATTCAGTGATTTTAACCACTTGGCTGCTTATGAGACAAATGATTTAATTTGCTTGCCTACTTTTTATTGTTGGAAAAGTTTTTAATTACTCATTTTAATACAAAATTTGAATGCAAACAGAAAAATTTCTGCATAGTTTGCTGCAGAATGTAAGCAAAATTGTTTAAAAATCCTGCTTCAGCAGAAACTGGTGTTTGAATCCTGTATTTATTTGGTAGAGCATGTATTTTGAACTTTTGTTTGGGGTGGTAGTAATCTGGAAATTAGCATTTATTTTGTTCCTTTTTTTTTTGTGTAACATGGTCAGCATTTTGATTGCTTGAGATAGCTATCATTGCAATCACCATTTGCTCTGAATTCAAATTTTTAAATGTTTTAAATTTTGCCATTATTTTAAAACTAAAATTCTACTAATGTTTTTTTAATACATAAATAATTTTTAATAGTGTAAAATAACCATGAAGAATAACACTTTTAATATCACACATTTCCATTTACTGTACATATAAGTTCAAATTACTCAAAATGTTACATAAACAACAATAAAACAACAAACTGTATATGAACATCAACACATTTTTATACATAAAAAATACAATTAAGTGATTTAAACAGCAGCTATAAATTATGAATTTTGAATTACAATATAAAATATGGTTTAAAAACATATGAATTAAATAACTAATGTAAATGTTATTTTATCAGACTGAAATCATAGTTTTTGCATCAAATTGATATAATATTCACTTAATAAATTTATATTTTATCACATAGACCCATAATTTTTTTAAATATATAAATCAGAGTTAGATATTCATTATTTTTAACATACTTAAAAAGTTTAAGAAAAATATGCAGAATTAACATATTATTCTGATGTTACTTCATTAAAGTATAATTTGTAGCAAAATATTTAAGAAAAAGCAGCATTTTTGGTGTTTAAAAAGAAATTTGCTTCACAATAAAATTTAGTTTGAATATATTTTTATACTCTAGAGAGAAGCAAAAAAATTCTTTTTCTAAAAATGATCATTCTGAATATATTAACTTAAATAAATTAATAAGTTGATGCACTATTTGATGTATATTGCAGAATAGCATAAAATAAATAACAAAATATTGAGTTATCAGAAGTTCAGTATTGTAAAATCCTGTAAAATTAAAGAATATAAAAAAGCATATTAAAGTAAATATACTATCTACTTTATATTTTTAATATACAAATTTAATTTATTACAGTTTCAAAAGAATGCTGAGTGAGAACTATTCAAATTTTTTTAAAGCAAAATTAAATTTAATCGTAATATATTTGTGAACATAAACTTCAGTAAATGCATAAGAAAAATATAAAAATAACACAAAATTCAAATTTACTTTTATTGCATTAAAAGTGTACATTAAAAAAGAGAAATAAAAGACTCTTCCTTTCTCCAAATAATAATAATAATAAATATATTGCATATAGCTTAAATATAATTTAAACATGAAATCAAATTTAACAAAAAATGTTTGAAGATTTTTTATCCGTCAGTACCCCTAAATGGCTGACTGTTCCTAGTAATAATTAAATACTATAATCTCCACTCAACAATATGCGCTGTTTCATTTATAGGAACTAAAGCAAGAATGTAAAACATATTATCCACTAAATTTTTCCCTATAGAATTGATTTAATTTATCTAAAATGTATATCACATGCTTAATAACTTTATATGAATAGTAGTCTACACAAGTGTTCATTGAAATTTTAAGCATAGATTTGTATGGAAATAAGTAAGAATAACAAAGTAAATGGCACTTTAAATAAGAAATGAATTAATTTCTGTGTGCTTATATAAATCTCTGCTACTGTGCCTTGATTATGTATCTTAAGAGCTCGTTATAAGCTTTAAGTTACGAAAATATATGCTTCTAAAATCCATCTCAAAAGGGGATGTATACAGTAAAAGTACAATGGCATTCTTTGGTGAAAAATTAATGTCCTTATTTAGACATTTTGATTTCAAAACGCTCATTATGCATACACACACACATACACTTTTATGTAGAATATACACATACAACACAAAAGTTAATTACAAAGTAACAGTGAAAAGGTATTAATGTGCATAAAACATTCTTTACATAATATATATAACATGGACAAAAACAATAGATACTCATCCGTACCACCATGTGTCATTTACAAATGCTTACTGAAGATATTTCATACTTTTAAAACCCTTACTTTTCATGTATATAACATGAAGATTGTCAGCTGTATCAACATCTATATTATATAGTCAGGGATATACACATAATACTAAAGGGAGAGGATGATAGCTTTTTAAGTGTATACTTTGAAAAAAAGTATATCACCTTTCCTCAAGATATTTTTTTTCTCTTTCCAAAAGATGTTTATATAGCATGGAATACAAGTTTTTGATTGTCAAACAGTATGAATTTAATCACATCAGAAAATTTCAGTCACAAATGTTGGGCATATCTTTGATGCACATATAGCAAAACTTCTTATAATATAATACATAATAGAGTACTAGGTAATATGCTTCTTAGTAAATCTTGAAATTTTACAAAAAAAAAAAAAAAGCATCCATATACACACTAAACATTCTTTTTAATGTATCAACATTAATATGTTCTTTAAAGTTTTGGGATAAACAACAGCTTTAACCTTTCACAAAGTTTTTGATAAACAACGACTTTAACCTTTCACTACCTGGAAAAGATATTCTGTATCTTCATATAGGGAACACATATATTTCAACATGCTGAAGCTACATTATTTTTGAGATAAATATATATATTTTTTTTTATTTGAAGGCATTTTATAACGTTTTAATTAGAACTGAAGTGATATTTCATATTGTGGGTAGAAGCTATGATAATTTTGCCTTCTTTAGAGTAAATTCAATTGGCATTCTTAAAATATTTCATAATATACTTATATTTTATTTTTATGGCTTATATCCATAATTTTTTTAACAGTTTCAGATTATGGAAAACACAAAATTTTATTTTAAAGCCTGAAGAAATCAGAATCTGTTAAAATCCTTAAAGCTTTTCCAAAAATAATGTATTTGTCTAAACTATGAAAAACAAAAGTTAATATGCAATGGTATTAACTGAGCTGAAGGTGTAATAAAGAACTAACTATACAGAAAAGTTGGCACTATGGCCAAATACAAGTTTAATGGAAGACTTAAGTTTCTAATACTTTACAATGATGGTAAAAAGTTGAAACTATTTCTTGAAATAGAAAAATATATATAAATTCATGCATGAAACGTATATGTAATCAAAATGTGAATTTCTAATGAAGCCATAGTAATAGCTTGCAAAAATAAATGCAGTATGACTGCTTCCCCTATTGTCCCCAAAAGTGCAACTGAGATAAAAATATATAGGAGTTAACTGCTAAGATACATTCCATCATTAAGGAAGGTATATTTGTAGTGATATCTACTTCAGATATGGAAGAATATATTACATCATACTGACAACTATAAAAAGAGAGAGAGAGGTGAAATAGCATTTATTTAAAAAAGTTGAGTAATAGAATGAAGAACATTAGACACATATTTATAATTTATTATATTCAAAGACTGGCAAAAGGAAAAACTAGGTTCAGCTGTTATCTGAACCTTTTCCAAGTGTCTCAATGATAAATTCACATGAGATGCTGCAAGGACACTTATATTATACTGTTGTAGATGTTCCTCCAGACTGTCTTTTATGTATTTCTAAGAAAACTTTGAAGCATCTTTTGAGGTCTGCCGATTTGGCCAATCATTTTTTATTGTGAAAATGGTTAAACAGAAATTACTGGATTGCTTGAAAGGAACAATTAGGAGCTTCTGGGTTCTTTCTTAGTGTAAGGTTTTTTTAAAAAAGTCAAAATATCAAGAAATCATGACAGTAATTTACAATAGTATAATACTTCAATTAGAGACTAAAACTGAAAATTCTTACACTTTGATTTCAATAATGAACTACCTGCTGAAATCAAGGGTAATACTGCAGATGAAAAATCATACATGAAAGATAAATCCAATTCAAAACTAAAGCTACTGAACACTTACAGAAGGACACACTTATAAAAGGAAATAAAACAATGCATTGCAAAAATGTTTGGAACAAGATTAGAAAAATGTAGTTTTACAGAAATTGTAAGCAGAAAGAAAATATTTATTTTAAAAATCATTTTACTCTTGTCAGTGCTACTACACAAGTCTATTTAATGGAGGATTTTTTTGTGAATGTATGGAAAAAATTCCCATGCACCATGTAAAACTACTTCAAAAACCTACATCTTTCTAGTCAGCCAGTTCTTACAGTAATTTGGTATTTCTCTTCACATCCAATTTCAGACTACAGCAAATCAGCCTTTTTTTTTTTTTTAATATTTACTATCACTGTAAAAACAATAATAATTACAAAAGACATGGTAGCAGTTACATATTCATGTTCTGAAAGCAATTAATATTTATATTCTTTTTTAATGAATTGCATTTACTGTACATTATTTATGCAATTTTTATTTTAAAATGTCTTATAAATGGTACGAGTTGTTTTCTCTAATGTGTACTGTACAAAAAGAGATGTATTGCTAATGTTTTTATAGCTTTTCTTGCAGATTTAGCACAGCATATCATTCGAAATTATATTTATTTGCATAAGGTGGTTTTTATTATTATTTCTCTCTCATTCACTCACACACACATATCTGTATAATCATTCTTCTTCTTAATTTTATTCATAATTTCATTTCTATAGTTCTCCGAAATTTTAAGATTAAGAGATTTCATAAAACTAAAAGCTATACATTAAAAAAAGTTCCTAAGACTAAAGGGTTTCAGACACCATACCATTTTTTTTTTTTTTTTTTGATTGAAGCATTCTAATCTTCTTTTAATGAAAGGAATTGATTAGTGCAATAGTATGTTGTGCAGTGTTTCGACTTCGTTTTTATTGTGATAGGCAAAGATCCTTGTACTTCTGTGCTCTTACATTATTAATATATAATGAAGGATTTATTAACAAGTAAAAAATCTGAGAATTGATGATGAAACAACTGCTATGGAATATGTAAACTGAGTAATTTATAAAAATGGATGACATTCTAACTGAATAAACCTTTATACGAAGTACTCTCATGCCCCCATATCCACAGCTGTTCAGAGATGCAGAAAAAGAAATTACAATAAGTTTCATAAGTTTTTTGATGAAAACAAATGGCAACAGACTGTAAATACCTAAAATACTTTACTTCAGACACACACAATGTTATTGTCCTACACATTTTATTCAGATTGATGTAACTAAATACAAGAAATTGAAAACATTATAACAGAGCTTTACATATATTCTCAGTTTATAAGAAACTCTTAAAACTCTGAACTTGCATCTCAGTGATAAGTTAGTAAGAAATCAAAGGTCCGAAATTATTTGGCTTATCTTTCATTTCTGTTTCCATATTTCTTCTTTTCAAACTTTCTTCCATGCTTGCTTCTAACATTCATACTATTCACATTAATAATGTGTTATTAAAGCTTTACAATTCTATAAAGTTATTTTTTTAATTTTTTTTTTTAATTCCACAGTGTGGGCTTTTAACACATAAGATTTATGATTCTACAAGTGCTTGGAAACTACTAATGTGTTATTAGGAATAAGAAAATGAATGCTTGTTATTTCTACCACATACAGTAAGAACCTTTTTTTTTTTAAAAAAATTCACTTTTCTTTTGTGGATTAAATTAAAATGTTAATGTTTTATTTTTGTAAGTAAAAAAATATTCTAATACACAATATATTTTATATTACTTTACTAATAATATAGTATATACTGTACTGCAGTATGCAGAACACTATATTATTAATATTATTACTTTATTTCATAATGCTAGTATCTTATATAGACTATCAATGTAACTGTAATTATGTATGTTATTTGAATATCCTGTATTATATACAATGTTCATAATTATTTGCAGTTTCGCATACCTGCAGTAAATTTTGGAACATATTACTCATGGATATGGGAACACTACTGTGACATTATGGCTATAGTATTACATTAATATGGATAAAAAAGGGCAATGACTGAATTAGGTTTTTTAACACAAAAATCACAGATAAAATACTACTTAAGTTTAGTACAATGCACTCTTTGAACTTATACAGCTTAGTATGAATGAACAAAATTTTTTTCAGTTTTCAATGAAAACAGAAAGTAGTGATTCTTGCTATTGAAGCACACATTTATATTTATAACTTATAATTATTATTAATAGATAGTGATTGCATATGTAAATATATTACACTTCACACTAAATGAAACTTGCATATATATTGCAGTTGTCTGATGTTCTTGCTATTCGACCTTGCCATTTTATGGGTAACTGCCACTTATAAAATGACATTTCTTCCAATCACAGTCAAGGATATGACTAAAAATTGAGAACTTCAGTATGAATACAATTGAAGAGAAGCATCATCATCATAAAATGATAAAAGGAAGTCGCAGAAAATAGTTGAAATCACTTCCAACTTACATATGAAGGCATTATAAACTGATTTTGGTTCATTTTACAGTAATTAAAATTGCTAATCTCAGCTGTCAGACATAGCAAATACAAGCACAAAATATCATTTAATATAAATATTAGAAACAAAATGTACAATTCACAGATAAGCGTTTAAATTCAGTGCAAAAGATAGATTTATTTCTTAATTATCTAACATGAATTAATTCAGATTCATACAAAATATCTGTTAGTTATGTGTTTAAAATAATTATAAAACTAGCAGACTGATAATAAAATTCAAACCTTTATATGTATATATTTATTATTAATTAAGGTTTTACAACAGAAAACCATCTCCCATCCCCCATTATGCCCTAGTCATGATTAATAATGACTATACAGAATATAAATGCTACGAATTATGTGAAGAATATACTTTAAAACTCGCAATTCATTTTAATGCAAATTTATATATACTAATTTTTATAAACCACCTGAAATTTTGTAACATACTTTTGTTTTCTTTTAACTACATCGATAACTAAAATTATGATTTAATTTTATGTATTCAGATTTACATAGGAAACATTAAATATATCTAATGATCTGTCAATTAAGTTTTGAATTCACTATAAATTTTCTTCAATTATCCTTTCGACATAGCAAAATATGATTTACATTCACCAACAGTATATAAAAGGATATATATCTCACTCATAGGCTACAGTGCTTTGTTTGATAGTATAACAAGTAGGTTACAATACTCATTTAAGTTTGACAGTTGTGACAATGAACACTAGTATAGGAATGTTATATGAATATTTATTTCATATTTTATATAAAAGTGTAGTTAGTCATTTCAATTACCATATTTAATTATTTTAATTCCTTGTATAATCTACCATTAGTTTTATATTTTTATATTATGAGAAGATTTCTCAAAATATTCGTAAACTGAGGAATATTTTTAAATTTTCACACGGTTTATAAACATGTTACACTATGAAAGACCATAACTTTCTTCTGAGGAAATGTTTATTTTATCTACATACTGCGTTTTATTGTATATAATCATATGCTTGTGTTCTTATTTTAGTATAGAAAGAATTAAAATGTTCCAGTCACAAGTTACTGAATATTTATGCAGAAGTCCACATTGGTACTGAAGTTTAAAAAGAACTATCTGCATAAGCATTTAAGAATGACCTATAAATACTATGATGCCTGAATACTTTTTGGATCGTTATAGATTGCATAAAAGTATGCACATTATAAAGAAGTATCAAACTTATGAATCTTATATTTTATATATAAAATAACTTCAGGAAATGCCTTGAACTTTCCTTTTCAATAGCATGAATACTGTGCTCTTATACAAGATAACAGCTAATAATGTAATATAAAACAAAAATTTTAGGCAAGGTAGTGAAAGGATTATATATAATTTCCAAGTAACTTATTCTTTATTAATAAGTTAACATACATAATAAATACTTGTAATGAAAGCATTAGATATGCCAGTGTTAGACAAATTTCCTTTGAATCCTTCATTATGAGGAAGTTATATAAGCCTAAATAAGTAACAGAATGTTTAAACACAATATCTGACATAATTTCATTCTGTAAATTGGAATTCTGAACTTCAGGTTTTATGATTAGTTCCATCCCATTTTTAAATGATTGTAAATTTTTCATAGATGAACTAATTCTGTTGCAACTCATCCTTTAAACACTTCATTTCTTGATAGTTTACTCAGTTAAAACGCCAAGCAATCACTAGCATTCTAGGTGTGTTTCCTTAGATGAACTGATGCATTTGTTACAACTGTAAAAACATTACTGAGCACAATGGAGATTGTTGCCCCCAATTAATATAAACTGCATAGTTATATTCAGGATATCTCTTCCACAGCCCCTGTTCAGGGAATATTATAGTAACATGATCTGAGCTACCAGCGGGTCAAATCAGCTTTAAACAGCAAATATAGATGGAGTATTAAACTTATACTTTAAAAAATGATTACAAATTTTTGATTTAAAACAAATGAAATCCAAATAAACTGATTGTCACATTCTACATTATTGTACAATTTCCAAGCCAAAATAACAAAATTTAAAACATACTTTAAAATTCTTAAATTATTGAAATTTTTTTTTCAAAATTAAAAGTTTTTTTTTAATATATACATTAAAAGGTTACAAATGACACCATTATATATAATGGTGGGTCATATGTATAATCACCAGAAAACTGAACAGGCTGTAATGTGTATTATACCAGTTAATTATACCATGTGTTATAATCATGTATATTGCACCAGTTAACCCTTTTGTCTATTATAAGTATCTACATTTAATATGTGGGTAAGACATATTCAGACAGGAAATATATTCACAAGAAGTTTAAATGATCTGATACACTTTTACTGACATTAAATATAGCTTTGCTTCAAAAATTTTGAATACAATTTTTTTCTATGAAAATTATCATTGATTTTATATTTTAAAAGATTTTTTTCCCTTCATTTCAAAATTCCAAATTAGCATAGTCATTTTTATCTGGTCATGAAGTTTGTTTCCACTTTATATACACAACCTTGTTCTTTAAAACATTTTGCTTGTTTAGCTTCTTTAGTTATCTGGAAATCATTCTCATGATCAAATCTGAAGCATTAATGACGAAATATGAAACAAATAATAAAATAAATCAACATATAAATCAAGGCACTAAATGCAATGTAAACACAGCATTTCACAAATAGATTGAAAACTTATCGATTAACATAGGATTAATTAAGATGCTCTTTAGTAATTCATAAAGTAAAATAATGATGATAAAATCAATCTCAAAACTCAAAAATGATATTACATTTTAAAAATTAATTTATAAAATATGAAAATAAAATTAATTTAAACCAGTTTGATTAAGCTCTAATGCCTTCCTCACAGCAATGGATATAAAACTCACTTGTGCATTTAGAAAAGAAATCATCTAACTACCTTGATTTTCATATATTATTTCTAATAAGCTATGTAATTTTTCTTATACAATACAGATAAACTAAATATTTTTAGAGATATTCTTACCCTAAGTTTTAATTATGATTTAAAAGCAATTTATGCAATAATTTATTTATAAAAATAGTCATAGAAAGAATTTATCTTCCTCCAAGAGCAATTAATTTGTTGTTTAAAAAATGATTCTAATTCACTACTTGGAACAATTTAACACTTTACACTTTTTCCATCCTTTTCTCTAAAAAGACAGCTTTTGTTCAGATAGGAAAATCCATGCAGTAGAATCCACTTAATTATTTCTGTTGAAATTATTTTACAGTCAAAATATCTAAACGTTATAAATACGTCAAAATCTATTTCAAATGTACTTCCCAATTCATTAATTCCAGTTAAAAATTTACTTACATATGTAAGACATCAGGAAACATTAAATTACATTTCAATAAATATCAACTAACCAATCTTTAATGTTATGTTGCTGGAATCTAGCATCGTAGATCCTTGACTTATTTTGCCTCATGCACCTCTTTCACAGCTGGTAGAAGATTATTTTCTCCTCTTCTTCCCAAATTCGAAAAATACATATACACATTTATTAAAATTATTTTTTAATGTGCCTTATAAAATAAATAACAAAAAGTATAGAAAAAGTTGATAAAAATAGTTTTTTACCTTCCTAAACTAAAACTAATACCTAACAGCCAAATAAAAGGCTCAGTGCATTCTCCCCTTGAAGCCATAAAATCCCTTCCTGCTTCAGAGCCCCTGAGTTCAATAGTCAGACATTAATAACTATATGTTAAAAACTTTAAAGATACTAGTAAAGAAGTTACTGACAAAAGACACTGCATAAAAATAATTACAGACAAAGCACACCCACTTTAAAATTAGCTAAAATTCAAATATTTTGGATTGAAATGCAAAAATAATTTAAATAACTTAATTCAGAACTTTTATATTCGATTCATCCAAACACTTAATATGGAATTTTGAAAGTAAATTATAATATTAAAATATGAAATATTTTTCTGCATGTAGAACAACTACATATTTAATGATATATTATAGTACATTTTAGAACGCATGTAAGAAAATTACCATAAGCTCTGGAAATCCTTAAAAAAGGGGGGGGATAACAAGACTACATATAGAAATAATTTTCTAACTGAATTTTCCACCAAACATACAACATCAGTCTTGTACAAAAAATACACTTAACATACGAACATATGAATTCAAATTAAAATGAACTAATCAGTTGGAAACAAAATGTAACAATAAATTAAATTTTACATTAAATACAAAATATTTTCACGTAAATGCTATCTTAATTCACATTTTCTTATCATTTTAAAAATACCTGATCTGAACACAATGTTTGACATTTCATTACAGTTACATATACTATAATTCATTTAAAATGTTGTGAACTAAAATTTTTCATTTTACTTAAAAATATTTTTCATTTTTATCACAATATGCTCAATTATACATATACATACTTTTCTTTCTAGAGTTAATTATTGCATACGCTTTTTCATACATATTTCTTGCAACATTTAATTGTGCACATTTATTTGGATTACTCCTTTGTCATTTGATTATATATCCCACATGCTACAGAAATGCAATCATTAGACATTTAAATAAAATACAAAACTCTAAAGATTGCTTACTTGAGCACATTCAGACTGTACATTGATAGTTCTGTATTAAGAGGATTCAACAACATAGAAGCAACATAAATGAACTTAACAAAGATAAATTTCACATAAGAAATATTCATGACATCATAACAGGCCTCCAACTTAAAAAAAAAAAAAAAAAAAAAAAAAAAAAAAAAAAAAACCTCCCAAAATGGATTAGTGATCTAATCCTTTGAAGAAATTAAGTGGATTTCACTCTACATGTACCTGTAATCTGTATAGTAATATACATTTTTCAAATGTCTACAGCACACGTTTTAATCTTCGTATATATAATGGGGTTAGAATCCAAGTTATTCTACCACCATAAAAATTCTCCAGTGCTTAATGCAAATCACAGATAAACTACCTAATTTTGACTAGATTCTTGTAGATGCTAATACCCAAAATGTCATGTCTGTTACGAAAATAGCATTGTAAAAGGATGTTTGGCACTTGTGGCATCAGCACAGAGTGATCTCAGTAACAAACGAGTTTTATTTATCATATAATTTTGTTAGCTTTTTCAAAGGAAAGATAAGTCAAATGACTTCCATCTACAAGTCGTTGCTATTTCACAGTTGTTATATTATCAGGTGGCTGAATGGTAGCTGTTGAAGTAGTTGAAGTTGTTCTTTGATTTCGGAATACTGTATTTTGTAGAGTTCGCTTCCAGCGATCCATAGTGTCACGTAATTTTGATAACCAAAGAGCCTGTAAAAAATATGGCAATAATTTGCTTAGCTCAGTACTTAAATTATACACAGTAAAAATTATTCTTATAATTTCAAATCTAAATGCTTAAAGCACACTGACGAATTAATATTTTTATAACTATTAAATTTAAAATTCAAAGAAAAAATGAAAAAGTCTCACATTATCAAATGCTGTTGAAACAGATACAAAAATTAGTTGCATTTGTATTCACAAGTAATCTGTAACATCACACATAATAATTTATCATTTAAAAAAATAGTAATTCTTTAAAACATGTTTTCAAAGCAAATTGTCAAGTTTATATAGCTCAACAATCATGTCTGGTTTTATTTATATTCAACTTAAAGGAATATGATCTGTCAAAAGACACAAGATACTTCAAGATAATGATTTCAAATTAATTTAAAGCAGTTAGAAATTTTTAAATCAAGAATTCTGACCAACCAAATGAGTGCAGTCTCTTACACAACAGTTAATGTTCATTCATTTGTTTAGACCAGGGGTGCATAACATGCGGCCTACCGAGTGATTTTTTTGTGGCCCGTCATTGATCTTTTAATAATGTAGCTGGCACCCAGAAAAAGGAATTGATTAAAACTACAAAACATGTTGAGTACATCTTGGTTGTTTTAAACAAAATTTATATTTGTAGGAAAAAATTAATTCTGTTGCAAGGACAAAAATACTGTTAATGCTTTTACAAAAATTCAACAAAATTTCTCCAGTTGAGTTAATAAAATCTTTTTAAAAAAAATTTTACAGTATTTTCATAATTCAATTTTGTAATTGTAGCAAAATTTTGATTGCTGTGTGCGATTCCATGTAACTGGATATGCAATTTATATACACAAAAAAGTTGTGCTGTTAAAAAAAAAAAAAAGAAAGAAAGAAAAAAAAGAAAAAAAGGTTTTTCAGCTGCTAAAAGAGTGAGTGATAAGTGAGCCGAGAACCAAAAGAGTGATAAGTGAGACAGTGCTACTACTACCAAAACATGTTTTCCCGCTTTCTAAGTAAGTTTCATTTTAACATAATTCAAGAGCTTTTTTTCTCATTGAAGTTGTGAAAGTTAAAAAAGTTAGAAATTAAATTATTTGGTACAATCCGATTATATAGTTAAGATAAGATGATAGAATTCCAAATTTTAATTTTCTCATTTATATTTTGAATTGTGTGCTTATTTACAATAAATGAACTCTCTTTTCTGATTTTCAAATGATGTAAACTTGTGAATCATTGTATGAAATTGTGTAAATATTAATATTTATATTAAAAGTCAGTATCAAAATAGTACATTATTTTTTTAAGTTTTTGATTACTTTTATATGTAATTAATATAAGTGTATCTTTGGGTTGATATTTTTTAAACATAATAATAAGAGTTACATTTAAAATATTTATTTTAAAGATGACATTCAATTATTTTCTAAACTTCTCTCTGAAAATTTCAGTGTATGATTAAAAATAATATTAATAATAATTTGAATCCTGCAATCCTTTTTTTAGAAAATACTAAAAAAAGTTTTAGTCTCTGGTTTGAGTTATTATTGTATAAATTTAATACCCATACACAATTTTATATAAATTTAAAACCATTCCTAATATTATTGTTATTAGTTACTCAGTGAATTACAGGTAACCATTTAAAATTATTGATTGTTAAAAAAAAAGGAACTCAAATATTTGATGTTTCTGTTTTCGTTTACAATGCACACATGCACACACACATAAAAGCATATTATCTATGCATGTGTAACTAATTAAAATTTTTTTCTTTCTTTTAACATATGTACACATTTTAGTATATAGCCTCATTTATGTTTTCATGTTATAATTACATTACAGATGCCCTAGAATTGTGATGAAATTTAATTAATATGCAAGTGGTTATTAACATTTAAATTACACTGTTTATTTAATTGTATATATTTTACTATATTATTTAAAAGATAAATGTACCGATTTTTTACTTTACTTTTTTTTTTGTTTTGAAATTTGATGAAATAATTAAACAAAAACAATATTTTTTTGCTTTATTATCATACTTTTGTTTTCTAAAAATTTTCTAAATGCAAACCCTAAAATTTCAAAAGCATATTTTTCAATTATTTTTTCCTAAAAAATTTTCTGTTTTCACATTTCAACTTTTAAAAAAAGAGGCATTTTTAATGGGCCTGTGCATTGCTACTCCAATTTAGTTCAAATTTTATTGAGTCTTACATATTTATAGTTTGTATTTAATTACATATTGGTGTAATGCATTTCATCAATTTATTTTTAATTCTAAATAATACTTATTTAAACTCATTTTTTCTATTAATAGAGATGTCATTACAACATAAAATGAAAATAGAATCCGAAGGAAGAACATTAAATCTCAATTGGACAGACATATTTTTTTTAATTGAATTTAAAAACAAATATATTTGCCTATACTGCTGTGAGACAGTGTCAGTAGCCAAAGAATATAACATATGAAGACATTTTGAAACAAAACGTCTAGATAAGTGTACGTTGAAAATTGAAGAGTTAAAAAAGAATATAAAAGGGGAACAAAACGTATTTCAAAATTTTAGTTGAAAAGCTGATATGCCAATTTTAGTTAGCTATAAAATGTCATGAGAAATTGCTGTTACTAATCCGCCATTTACTGATTGCAAATTTGGGAAAAAGTGTCTGTTAATTTCTATGAAGTGTATTTGCCCTGATAAAAAGAAAGACTGAACACATTTCTCTCTCAAGAATGTTAATACAATGAAGAATTTCTGATATTTCATCACACCTTTTTGAACAACTGAAAGGTAATATGTCCGATTCTAAATATTTTTCAATAGTAATTGATAGTAAAGACATAAAAGATACTGTCCAACTTTTAGTTTTTATCCATAGTATTACAGACAAGTTTGAAATTTTTGAGGAACTTGCAAATGTTTGCCCAATGAAAAGTTGAACAATGGGGGAAGACATACCCAATGAATTGACTGATTCAATTGATAAGATTAATCTGCTCTGGGAAAAGCTCATTGGGATATGTACAGATCGTGTTCCTGCTATGGTTGGAAAACATATTAGAGCCACTATTTTAATTGAGAAACACTGTAAAAACAAGGTTAGAAAATATCATTACATTATAAACCAATAATCCTTGCATTAAATAATTTTGCCATATTAACATACTGTTTTCCACAGTGATACAAACAATCAACTTATCTTAAGGGACGAGGGTTTAAACATGAGCTTTTCAAACATTCCTTGAAGAAACAGGAACCATTTATACTGATTTAATTTATTACACTAAAGTGCTATGGATTAGCTGCAGTAATATGTTGTGCTGATTTGTAGCGTTAGACGATGAAATCATAGAATTTTTGGAAGATCATAAAATGTTTAAGAGACTCAATACCTTTTGAGTGATTTTTTTTATTTAAGAACTTTACTTTTTCTGAATATTATTAAGTGTTTTTGCATGACAAAATGATTTTAAGCTGAAAGAAATTTTTTGGCCAGTAATTATTTTTTAATTAAAATTTTTTGAAGAAAAATTTAACAACTGAAATGTTTTTCTCCTCCTATAATTTTCAATGTTTTTGCCCCAATTTTTTATTTTATTCAATAGAATATTCTTAATAACTTTTAAGAATCTATTTTTGCAATCAACGAATTAGTTTCTCAGAAAAAAAATAGAAAGCATATTTTTATGTAAAAACTTAAAAAAATTTGATCTCAATCATATTTTCACTTCCAATAACTTTTCTTTTCCCTGTTTTGTAAAATGCATCCTTTTTTTTTACTAAGTATATAATTTTAGACAAGCAGTAAAAATATTAAATAATTTAGTCCATATCTGTATAAGTTTTAGCACTTTAAGTAAAAGTAAGTAAACATTGAAAAAATGCAAACTGAGAAAACACAGTTTAAAGAATATAAACTGTCTGAATGGTCATTAAATCAATTCAATCAATAAAATTATTTCAAGTTTCTTAAAAATTTTGTTACTGAATTTCAATACATATTAGTGCCTAAAATATTTTAATAGTTTTACAAATTAAGTATTAGAACTAGCACCACAAAGACAAGTTTTCCTTTATAAACTTTAATTTAGGCTAGCACCCTAATTACTTTTAATTATGACATTTAAAAATTTTAGTTTTAACATTTCTTAAATTCTTTGTAAAATTTAATGGATTATTTGAAATTTATTAATTATGAATTTAAATTTTTGGTCTTTGTGAAAAATTAGTTCTAAATTTCTTATTTTATGTCTTTACTAATAATTTTTCAGCAGCTTATTGCACGAAAATACTAAGCATGTTTATATTTTGTTTTTAAAAAAACTGTTTTGCAATTATATATATAAAAACCAAGTCCTATTCAATTAGTTAATATAAACATACATTACAAGCTTTCATTTAAAATTTTATCTGGCCAGAAATATTGAAAAAAAATCATAAAATGCAAGTAGAATTTTTCTTTTATCTGTTTTTGGTTTTTAAAACACATTCAAAACAATTTTAATACATGAATTAATTATAATATATGTAGAGCTTCAGCACAACAATTGGAAAGCTGATTTATAATTTCTTGCTGATCTTATGGGTCATATTAATGAGTTGAATAAAACACTGCAAGGAAAGGAAAACATCATGTTTACAATGTACAACTCGGTGAAAGCTTCCTAAGTTAGTTTCCTAAGAAAGTTTCAGTTTACAGTTTTGGTTTAGAATTAATTTGAATGGACGAGAGGCATCTTCATTAAAACGTCACATAAGATAGAAAAGTCTGGAACCTGTGAGAAGAGATGAATTTAGGGGTAGATCATCAAATTTAGAATGTTAATTTTGAGGTCGTCAATTATTTTTTTGAAACAGCTTTCATACTTTGTTATATCTTACATATCCCCCCCTCAAAAGAAAGGTTGTGTGAGCAGAGTGGAAGAAAAAGCAATTACAGCAGCAAAATGTCAAAGATATAATTTTGAAATACAAATAGATATAATTTTGAAAATACAAACATATGAACTTTTAAACAAAAAATTATTGCCATAAAATTTTGACCGATATTTTGACATTTCATTGAAAGTGATAAAATTTTGAATTGAATTATGAATCTTAGCACTGTATTATTTTTAAACAATAGCATATTTTAGAGTTCTGAGGTAAGAATGTCCAATGAAATTTTGTAAAGTTCTTGATAGTTCCACATGGTAAAAGTTCAAATTTTTTCACAACCTAAATGTTCAAATAAAATTCTTTCAAATTTTTGTTGATGAAAATATTTCTATTATATTACAAATTAAGATGCCAATTTTCATATTATTTAATTATTATGTTTTTTAAGGAAGGCATTTTAAAATATAAAAATTTTGTAAAACATCATTTATCAACACAATTTCAAATTTTTCACTATTATTAAGACATTTAAAATTTACTTATTCTTTACAAAACTTGAAGACTCCACAACTTTATCTAAATACTAGCATTTCCATCATATTGGTTTATCAGGTGAGCAAACTGGTGTTTAATATTCTTCACCACTGACCAAAAGATTTGCCAAATTAGCAGTTATTGTAAAAAAGACCTCTGTTCCTTCTGTAGAGGCAACTGGCCTTTTTCGAACTGATGTCATTCCATATGAATATTAAAAACACACTCCATTTTATGAAAAAATAAAAATACTTAGATTAAAAAAAATGTATTTTTTTTTCATAAGGTGAAAGCCTTCAACGTTTATCAAAAAAACATTTAATTTTCATAATAAGAGCAAAGGAAAAACCGGAGCAGTGTCGATGCGTGATTAGACCCATATTGAAGAAGAATTTTGATTTTAAAGAACTTGGCAGTTGAGGCAGCTTTAATTCCATTTTTATTTCCAATTGATATTTGTGGCCACAATCACTTGGCACTCTAGTCGTGCCTTTCCACAGAAGATTTACATTTTTGATATTGTTGGGATAGAAAGCAAGCCAGCGAAATTACATCTTAGCACAGTAGAGAGCAAAAGCTGAAGTGCGTAGTTATGAAAGATGGAAGCACGCGAAGAGAAAAGTTTTGGTTTACAATTCAGTGATTGGTTGTCAAGAGGCATCTGGTATTAACGGTTACATAAGATAGCATGATTAATTTGAATGACGCAATGCAGATAAGTTATTACGATTTTAGAATAGAGAGGAAGAATTAATGTTTATAGTTATATTATAATTCTGATTCATACATTTTTATCTTACATATATATATATATATATGTGTGTGTGTGTGTGTGATATTTTACAGTAGTCATGATGAAGCTTGGCATCAATGTTCAGGCATTCCTTTTGCAGAGTGGTAAGGCAGAATCCAAATGATGAGACAAGATGATTTAGTTTTTAAGTGCACATCTTTATTCCATAGCTTTGATTCAACTTTCACCATAGATCAGGCTTTACTTCATATGAAATTCTCCAAATTACATATTCAACAGTGATTTAAACTAAGTATGGTTGAATTTAAACTTGTGTCATAACTAATTCTAACAAAAGGAAAGCAGATGAGAAGCGCAGTAGCATAGATCCTAACAGCCGAGGAAGAGAAAAGCTTCTGCCCGCAAAATGGCGCGCATTCATTATTTATAGTAGGGGTTATGTAATAGGCACGAATGTTCTGGAAAGTACTAGTCTAGGGGGAAGATCCTGAATTGCAAAAAGTTAATTAAAGGTTGCTGGTTCGCAAAGAGCAAAGAAATCCTATTTTATATATCCTATATATATATATATATATATTTAAAATTTATATAAACTATACACATGTTATTATTATTATTATTATTATTATATTTAATCTTGCAATTAAGCTACATCTCTGCAATTCATACACTATGCAGGAACCTTCCTTGCTAGAACTATGCATCCATTTACGAAACTTCTTTAGACATAACTTCAATTAGTAAGCTGAGGTCAACAAAGTAAAATATGACCCAATCAAGAGACATATCATCTGCTAATATTTTGATAGCCTTTTATACTGCTTTCTTTCTTTATCTCTCATATTAAGTTTATAATTAGAGTCTTGAAAGCACGACTTAGGATATACATTAGATTTATACATAGCATCATTCTAGCATAGGTATTTTGACACAAAATTGATCTTTTTCTGAAATGACGTGCCAATTTTTTCCATATTTCGATTCTACGACATAATATTAAACTTACTTGAGTCCTTGTTCCAGAATTCAAAATTTAGGCTTAGTCTAATTCGCGCATGTTTTATGATTTCTTTTAAAAATTTGTATTTTAAAATATTTTTTATAAATTTTTAAAAAACATTTTGTATTATAACCTATAAAATTTTTAGCATCACTTAAAATAGATGTATTTCTAGGCACACCTACAAAAAATGACGAATTTTTTATTCAAAATTTTTTAAGACATACCTGAATTTACATATTGGAGCGTTTTGAAATTTGGCATCTTTTTTTTAGCGGTAATAAAGCCAAATGTGGTTTATGCACTTTGTTAAAATCATTTAAAAGACTGAAAGATGACTTGTTTTGTACTCATCTGCAATGAAGAAAAGGAAAGGAAAATAGGTTGCTATAAATTAAGAAGTTCGCCATGTAAATTATTTTTGGCGAAAACTGAAAAAATATGCGAAGATAAATTTTTGAATTTCTCCGTAAATTTCGCACCAAATTTTACAAAATTTACTATTTAGGCATAATTTGAGTCGTAGAATCGAAATATGGAAAAATTAGTATGCCATTTCAGAAAAAGCCCGATTTTGTGTCACAATACTTATGTTAGAATGATGCTGTATATAAATCTAATATTGGGTTGGCAACTAAGTAATTGCGGATTTTTTTTTAGAAAATCAAAGACAATTTTTTCATGGAACTAAATAACTTTATTCTGTAATGTATTGCCCATTTTGATCAATGACATTTTGCCATCTTTCAGGCAGTATCATAATCCCACGTTCATAAAACTTCTGTTTTTTATTAGCAAAAAACTGAATCGGGTATGATTTGACATAATCATCATTATTGAAATTTTTACCATTCAAGGAGTTTTGTAAAGATCAAAACAAAAAGTAATCAGATGGTGCAAGGTGAGGACTATATGGTTGATGTGGCAAAACATCCCAACTAAGCTCCAATAATTTTTGCCGAGTGACCAAAGATGTGTGTGGCCTTGCATTGTCATGATGGAATACAACACCTTTTCGATTTGTCAACTCGGGCCGCTTTTCTTCAACTGCATTGTTTAATTTCGTTAGTTGTTCAATGTAGACATCAGAATTGATCGTTTGGTTGGGTGGTAAGAGTTCAAAGTAGACAATTCCTTTGTAATCCCACGAAACTGATAACAAAACCTACTTTTGATGAATATCAGCTTTTGATGTTGTTTGAGTTGGTTCACCTGGCCTGCTCCACGATCTTTTCCACTTGATACTGTTGTAAACAACCCATTTTTCATCGCCAGTTATCAGTCGTTTTAAAAATGGATCATTTTCATTATGTTTCTTTAGCAAATCGCAGCTGTTAATGCGTTTCTTTCAGTTCGTGAGGAACTCATGTATCGAGTTTTTGAACATAGTCAAGTTGTTTTAAGTGATTTTCAATGCATGTATGTGATACATAAAGCTTCTCTACAATCTCATGTGTTGTACTGTGACGATCCGAATCGATTATTGCTTTGATTAGGTCATCATCAACTTCAACTGGACGACCAGAGCGTTTTTCAACTTTGAGTGAAAAATCACCAGAACGAAATTTGGCAAACCAATTTTGACACTGCCGTTCTTTTAAGGCTTTGTCACCATAAACAGCATATAACTTTTTATGAGCTTGCGATGCGTTTTCCCTTTTGTGGAAATAAAAAAGTAAAATATGACGAAAATGTTCCTTTTGATTTTCCATTTTTCAACGAATGCCAAACGAAAACTATGCAACCGATCAAAAAACTTTTTTACTGATTGACAGCTGAATTGCCAACTATCAAATAACAAAATATGTTTTACATTTGTACTACCTCTGGAAGCCTAAAAATTCAACTGCAGCCATCTACGAGTGAAATCCACAATTACTTAGTTGCCAAACCAATGTATATCCTAAATTGTGCTTTCGAAACATGAAAAACGGAATTTGAATTTGGTAAATTGACCCAGTAAAATAGGAGATACAGAACTGTCTCCCTTTTTTTTTTTTTTTTTTTTTTTTGCACAGTATACATTTAGAAGCAGTATACTGTCCCCCTTTGTTAGGCACCATAATATTTTCTATTACTGTTTTTATTACATATATGCTTTAGATGTTTTAGTTATTAAACCTTTGCTATATCTGTATGAAACATAATGTCTTAAAATCTACTAAATTAGATAGTCTGACTGTAGAATGATGACTTAAATATATTTCATCGTCTGCTTATTTGTCTGTTTGTTGAAGGCGTTGTTTCTAGCTTGCTCTGGCGCAGCCCGCAAAAAGGCCATAGGGCGACATAAAGTCTGCCAGGAGGGTCGAGCTGCATCCCTCATCTCATCTCATCTTCTGCGTATTAAAAAGCATATAATGAATTCTTTAAGATGTTGATGTGCTTTTAACCTCATACAATCACAGGTACTTTCATTATTACTCAATGTTTTGGAAATAATCTTAATCAATTCATTTTTTAACAACCATTCACGATAAATACTAAGCTAAATATATGCTACAATATTTAATTTGGAGTTAATATCTTGACATTTAATCAACAAAACTCTTCACTATTAACATGCTGGAAGAAGAGGCAGCTCACATATCCTTTGGCCACAGGTCCAAATAGTGGAGAAGGCTTGGGTGTTTGTTTATAAGTGTAGGATGTCTTTGTGGCTTTTGTGATATTTAAGTGGCATGGAGATCTTTAAAATACATCAAGCTGAAAGTTTTCTCAAGAAGTTGGTGGATGGGTATATAGGTGTGTGACACCCTCAAATCTGTCTCCTGGGAGGCGGTGGAATTTCTTCAAAATGAAGAAGAATTTGGAATAAGCTGGACAAGTTTGTATTGTCACGTATCAAATTGTCCAAGTTAATCAAAGATGTCCATGGCCTAAGCTAATGACATATACTATTGTTATCTCTTGACCATAAAAAAATTTATAGATGTTTATCAGATGTTACTGTCAGAAAAGTCACAACAAGACACATTCAATCAAGCTAAGCTTTTATGCTGAGTTTAATATTTCAATAAAGTTTATTAATGGATTATAATTATATGAATATGAAAAAATTATTATGATATTCAGATGTCTAACTATACAGTATTTAATAATATATTAATAACAAAACATCAGTAATTATTTTAAGTTCTATTTAAAATTTATCATATGACTGGTGATTACATGACTAAGGATCCAAAGAAAAACCTGAACACTTGAAAAGAAACAACAAACAAACCAGTCATCAATGTGTTAAAAACCTTATGCCAATCATGAATTGTATGAATCCCTTTACCCATTGATCATTTATTGATCAATGAGTGACCCACTGATCATTTACCCATTGATCATTTATAATGTTTGTAACATTTTACATTGTAATCACTTTCATTCTGATAATATGACGATTATTCATACTATACAACATATATTTTACTTAAATGAAAGATAATATATAATTAAATAACATGCCCCAAACACTGGAGATAACTGCTGAAAACATAACATGCTTAATAATAAATAAGACAATTTATTAGGTTATCCTGTTTCAAGTAACTATCTTATATTTATTATTATATTAGCTCTAAAACATGAGTTTTTCACTTGCATGTTTTTAATATTCATACTTGCTACTTATTTTAGCTAGTTAATGAAATGAGATTATCTCAAAAAAGATATTAAAATTCTGAGAGATTTCCTCTTAAACCTTAAAAAGTGTTCTACTCATTGTTCCTCCATAATATGTTATTTTAATATTTCTACTCAAAATGCATACAGACTCAGTAATACACTTTTTAATGTAAATTTAAAATTATTATTAAAAAGTGTAGAAGTTAGAACATATTCAAGTATCTTAATTTTACTACACTCGTATTCCCTCCCAGCTAAAACTGATATTTCTTTTTAAATCTAATCAAACTTGTCATGAAAAGTATGTATATTTTCTAAATTTCTGATTATAGATATTTTCTGGCAGTTGTATTAATTTCTTATGTTATACTTACAGTTTACAGTTTCATAAAATAGTTCAACTAAAAAGAATTTAGTCTTAAAATATTACAAAAAATGCTACATATAAAGATAGTTTTTTAATAGATACTAGTTTACATGGATTTGATACATATTTGTTTATGAATATAAAAAATAGCATAGTCATTACCTTTACAGACTCATTTGGAGCTTGGAATGTATGTACAGTTACAATTTGTTGAAACCTGTTCAAACACACTAGAACAAAAGCATTTTTCAGGCTGTTCACTAAAATAAAACAAAAACATTAGTATAAATCAGTACGACTTCCTCAGACCAAATGCTTACACAGAATACTTTTTTGGAAATAGTTTCTTATATAATTTGTAGATGAACTTAAATAAAATATGTTCATCTACATATTATATGAGATTACAATAATATACAAAACAATATAAACAAGAAGTTCACAGAAAATTTGTCTAAGACAATTTTGTTTGAAATATAAAACATTATTAAGTAGTTACCTTTAAACTAACATCTATCAGAATACACATGCTTGCTCTTGCACTCCCACAGTATTTGGAAACATTGGGAGAATGCCTCTTTTGGCATCAATTATACAATGGCAATATTGTCATCTTGTTGAACTGCTAGAGAACGTTGATTCCATAGACTCATCTTGATAAGATAGAACAATCAAAATTCACAGTGTGAGTAATAATTTTTCACACAAAGCTGGAATCTACCATAATCTTCTAAAACACAGCTGCTTGGAATTGTCTTTCTGCATTCTCTTTGATCTCCATCAAAATTCACAGAAGAAACTCAATGCACATAAACGTACTCACTAATCTTCTTTGAAAATGGTGTGGACCAATTCTTTGGAAGCGATCAGTTCTTCAACTACCTCTGCACTTATTTGATAATCAGCCAGCACTTATTTCCTAACTTTTGATATAATTTTTTTTGCTTTAAGACACCGAAGGTTTGCCAAAACGAGGTTCACCTTTCAATAATTACTCAAAGTATTTGAAAGTAGCTGGCACTTTTTCAAAATTTAAATATGAATTTAATGTTTGCCTTTTGCTTAAAATTTAACACTATCCAGAAAAATTGAAAGATGCTGACATACTGGAGTTTCCTGGATGACACCACTTAATATATTTCTGCTTCAGAGAGCAAGCTATAATCTATTACTTTAGAATAGGTACTTCAAAGATATTTCCTACATTCTGGCTTACCTTGTAACCATAGTAACTTTTGGTGCAGAATATGATGAGTTATCTAATTTTCTACAATCTTCTAATCCTCCCTATGCAGTGATGATACCACATATTATGATTGTAAATGAGGGGAGAAGACTCTGAAGTGCTTATTTTTAAATAATATACAGCAACATCTTTGACTACTTAAATCAAATACTGCAAATTCCAAATGAATAGCTTGCTTTATCAATGAATACTTTGAACAAAAGGATATGTACATAAACATAAATAATAAATGATAAAATATGAATAAGCAAACAACCATTTCAAACGAAATCTCTCTTTTGCTTTTTAAAATGACTTAGATGAAATCACTGAAAGCCTTTTAGCATTAAAAATAGGCCTGACTGTTTCAAATTTCCAAGTTAAAAACATAACTTTATTCTAAATTTTGAATACAGTAAAATAATACTCAAAGGAATACCAGGATACTTAGCAATGAAATAAGAAGAATGCAAAATAGAATTCTGATTTTGCTAAAAGGTATCAAATTTAAACAAACAAAAAAACTGAGTAACATATTTAAAATCTGTATTAGATGATAACTTAGGCAAAGATGGTTTACTGAATTTTTTAAGCTGAAACACTTTGAAAAATAAGGCACATCATATGATTGTTTACTTTATTGTAAACTATAAGGTATTTCTCTCACTTCCCTAGCGTGCCTTCGTGGTGTAACGGTAGCACGCTGGCCCGGTATTCCAGAGGTCCGTGGTTCGATTCCCGGCGAAAGCGTTGTTAATTTTTCATCTCTCCGGCCTCCAAAAAAATCCTAATGACTCTACAAGTGGCACCCGAACTAAAAGGGTTGTGGATGATGATTCTCTGCACCCAGGATTTGGTGACTATACCGGTAGCACGCTGGACTGGTATTCCAGAGATCCGTGGTTCGATTCCCGGCGAAGGCGTTGTTAATTTTTCATCTCTCCGGCCTCAAAAAAATCCTAATGACTCTACAAAACAAGTAACTTATATAATACTAACTATGAAGAGTTACAGAATTCTAAGAAATAATCTCAAATACATCACATCCAAATTTTATATGGAGCAATAGTGTCTTTTTAAATGAATTGATGCATGCAGTAGTAGCATGAAGGAATTATAAAAATAAAAAAATTACTATAAAATATTTATATTATTATAAAAGTTACATTATTTTAATTGCAAAAAAAAATTTTAAAAAAGGTAGTGAGAGGTTCTAACTGATATACATCCAGGGATTAAAAAAAATAAATAAATATGTAAATAAAAATAGTTATTATCATTTTAAATTGCCATTAGGTATAATATTTATTGAATGTAATAGATTATAAATGCTGTAATTAAGTCACTTCTGCTTGTTAATAAATGCTCACGAATGCGACAGTTATGACTAATGTGAGAGTGCATCAAAATAATTTTATAATTTAATTACCTTAGTCACACTTTCACATTCATTAAACCCTTAATAATCGCATAATTTTCAACAAAAAAAGTAAAAAAGGTGCCTACTTTTTTTAAAAATTCTAGAAAACTGTTTAAAAATAAGCATATGATCAATATGATAAAAAGGATTTGATACTTTTAATTTTTGGAATAGCTTGAAATCAAGGGTACTGTCATCTGCGATGTAAAATAAGAAATAAAAATTTTTACGGGAGTAAGAAATGGATTAGTTTTAATCTTTTTGGTAAGTTTCTTTTGAACACTCCAGTCCGGAAATATGATAGACAAGAGAAAATAGTGCGCAGAACTTCCCCCCCCCCTTAATTTTGATGGAAACGATAAGGAAGAAGTTAACAAGATGCAGTATATTAGATAAGCATTATTTATTGCTGCATATTGCTACTAAAATCTAATAATTGATCCTTAGAATTTGCAATTCAAAGGATTATTCATGCAAACATACAGGCATAGCGAAAGAAAAAAAAAAAATTAAGGAAATTGAAAACTAAAAAAAAAAAAAAAGTACTAACACTAATTGGAAAATAAATAAAATAAAATCAAAAATATATAAATAATAAAAAATAAAGTAAAAATAATAAATAATAGACAAATAAATACATAATAAAATAATAAATAAATAATAAAAGAAGAAGAAAGAGAAAGAAAAAGATACAGAGAGGGAAAAAAAACCACTTGCATCATATACATGAAAAAAAAAAAAAAAAAAAAAAACAGTACTTATTCTATCAGCCATGAAACTGTTGCCAGTGGTTTAGCACCAATTATGGATAAATGTGGTATCACAACATACTCATAATATCTGCTCTTTCGTTTGATGTTTCCTGAATGGTTCTTGATAAGCCACATTTTATTTTTATTTACAAGAACATAAATTAACTGTTAGTGCTGCTTTTGTTTCCTACAATTTGAAAGGGAAAAAAAAGTTAAAATTTGGGACTTCCCTTCTAAGAACAGCAAGCAGAGGATTTTTTCAAAATTATGGAATTTTGCCACCCAAAAAAGTGAGTATTAATGGACACAATAAAGTCAATTGAATATGGCCGATAAAACAGTAATAGGTAGGCACAATTACCTGTCAAAAATTTGTACTCATAGCATTTTAAACAGAACTTCCATTAAAATAGGAATGCCTAACAAAATACTAGAAATCAAAGAAAGCTTTTTTATGGAGCACACAAATGAACTGGTTTGAATACTGATTGTTTATTAACTAAAGAGGCATCACTTCCTTCAGAATTCCAAAGCAATGGAGCAACTTTGGAGGGATCTCCACCAATTTATGGTTTGATGGTAGTCTACTTTCACAGTTGATAAGACAATAGGTAGGTACCAAAAAACTAACTGACGTAAAATTTTTTAAAAAATGCTATTGAAAATATATGGGGATACCTTTTTTGGTCATATAAATTCAAACTTAAAAAAATGTTAGATAATTAACATCATTTAAATATTATTTAAAAATAAATATATATATATATATTACCTGTTCCATCTTGAGGGGTAACATCATGTATAAAAAACCTGTCTAGGGATAGGGGTTGTTTATAAACAATATATTTATAACCAGGTTCATGAGCAGAAGTACTTTTATTACTACATGTAGATGCCCAGTTTTCTGTTATGGATGATTTCTGTAAAATAAGGAAAACTTAAGAGTTACATAAATTTAAGAATATTTGTAAGACACTAAATATATTTACTTTGGTTAAGTTAGTAGCATTTCTATTTAGTTAGTAGATAATTAAATTGGTTAAAGCAATCAGCAGCTCCTTCCTCAGAAAGGATGCCTATGTAAATGATTTTTTAAAGAAACTAAATCATACTTACTTACTATACTTTAAAGAAACTAAATCATACCCATGAGAGAAAAAAAAAAAAAAAAAAAAAAAAAAAAAACCTATTTGTCATAAGATGTAAAAAGCACAAAGCTCCGCTAATTATCAATAGTACACCTCTTTTCCAATTCACTAAATGTTTATGTGACAGGTAGCAAGAAAATATAATCTACAGTAGGGAACAGGAATGTAGTGGAAGTTTCTTCACATAATTATGTATATTTTGGAAACTTTTTAGATAATACATGGTGTTGTTGAAATTGAATGAGCTGAAATTTCATGCAGCTGAAACAATTCTTGAGTACAGATTAGGAAATGGTCCTTTTATACATGCTAACAAAATGGAAAAAGAAGAACGTTGAACCACATTTGATATAGAGAATGGCAACTGCAACATATATATGGATGGCATGAACCATTTTACGGTGGCAGCCTAGTTTGACAAATTTTATTTATGTAGCTAAATAAATTGCATGGAAACCCTTTAAGATTGCTGCAGACCCCAAAATTTCCCAGATTTTTAAAGAAGTGTTGCTGTAAAGAAGGAAAAATATTCTGAAAATTCGCAGCCTTCATCTGAACATGAAGGATGCAATTTTTAAAATATGAAAGGCTGTGAATTTTCCGTCTATGCATATACTTATTGTGTTGGCCAACCATCTCTTTTTCAGAGGTTAGCTTCAAGTGAAATGAAAAAAATCCTACAAATTACATTATCAAGAGAAATTAAAAAAAAAAAAAAAAAAAAGAAAAGAAAAGAAAAGAAAAGAAAGAAAGATTTGTGGTAGCCAAATGATAACTGTTTGTAATAAATGTTATGGGTCATTTTATAACAAATATTTGATAGATTTCTATGTATTTAAAAGTAATCTTTTGAATGATGATGAATTTTCACAATATTTTTATCTTCAACAACAACAACAACAAAAAAAAAAAAAAATTACTGTTATATTTTTTTTCTTACTTAGACTTGAATACATTAAAAAAAAAATCTTTGTTCATTTCCTTCAAGTAGAAAATAGTGAGATCATTAATGGATTAAGCAACATATCATTTTATTAATGAACTAACATTAAAAAGTATGACTTAATTCACATTTTTCTTTTCTTTGAATTAAAATTAGCTATACGAATAATAACTAACACAGTATTTTAATCTCTTTTTCATAAAAAAACATACATTCATGAAATTGTACAATAGTAATCAAACATTTTAAGCTAGACGTAGGTATCACAATTATCAGTTCATAAATATTCACAATTATGCTTGCTGATTAATGAATAGATATGCATGGATTTTAAAGTGATTTTCTGAAATTGTAATTAACAAACATGTACAAGGAAATCTTCAGAAGTTTTTGAAAATATACTATGTTCTCTTCAAAGCAGGATTTAATTAAAATAGTAATAAAATTTATGAAGATTTCCCCCCCCCCATTTTTCTTGGGTAAAATGTTCTATTGTATCCTTTCCCCCATTTTTTGGATGTATGTTGATATTTTTTCATAGTATATGGCACTGAACAAACAGTGAATAAAGTTTTGATACCACTGAATTCGAACTTAATCACCTATACACTTAAACAACTTGTTTACATTTTCTAGAGCCCCACAGTGGGCCCTCGTTACTATTTCCTTTTATGCACTCCCCCCCTTTCCATTTTCTGGGTTTTCTTCCTCCATTTTTTTTCAAACCATCAACACCATAAGTAATTTCTATGAAGTCCAACACTTTTTTCCTTATCGAAAGGAACTCAACTGCAATTTCTGGATTCAGTTTTTCCATCTATAAATAATAATCTTTTAACTTTATTTCAGACTTTAGAGATGAGATTTAGTGCATCAAATATTTGAATTTCTTCTAAAAAATAGTAAATTCTTTGCAATGATTTTGAAAGCAATGATGAACACACAATTTACAAAACAGCTTTCCCTACACAGATAATTGATAATTTGGTATAGCATTCTACGGGTAAAGAATGCAAAATGCAGTACTATTTTCATGCAATACATTCATGTTGTTAAATTAATTATGTCTGGTTGTATAAAATTATTGCCAGCACTGCTCATTCCTTGCAAAATATGGCTTCTTATTACCTTCTTGATGGCTAATGTTAACTGAATAATTTAAATAGCAGCTGGATAATTCAAAAGAGAAATATTGCTATTTTCAAAAACTACCATTTAGAGTTATTTTTACATATCCAAATTTTCGAATGTTAGCAAGTGTTATGATGTAATACTGTATCAATAATTTAAAGTCAAATAAAATTTGTCAGGCAAGCCACATGTTATTTTTAACAAAAAGAATCAAATAAAAGCTTTTGAACAAAAAGAGAACATTGTTTACTTAAACAGTAATAAACAATATACAATAAATTTTGTCAGTGTACATTGTTTTTAATTACCACTTATGAACTAAAGATTCCCCACTTTTTAAATATCGGTATTGTAGTTTTTTTAGACTCTTTAAATATTTTTGTACATAAATAAAAGAAATTATTGTTTGGATGATGAGAAAGCCACTTTATTCGATGAAGGAAGGGAAATTTCCCTATTATACACATGATAAAATTTTATTTCAAATTTTAAATTTTATTTTTTATTTCTGAGATTTTTAAATTTTATTTCTGAGACTGAAAAATATTTAGAATCCAAGGAACTACTGAACATGATTTTTTAAAATTAAGTTATTTTTGATCGCATAAATTTCAAGAAGTATACTTTTAGAATTGTGTTATAGGCATTAATCTTTCTTAATATTTCTTTAGATAGTTAAGAGAGATTTAAAAATTATTCAGAAACATGTTTTAACTTGCCAAAATAACTTATAAAGAAGTAAAAAAGTAAGTACTATACAAATAAATGGAATCGATATTTTGTTTAAAAGTACTATGGTTTTGCATAATTCTGCTTTTCAAAATAATGAAAAGCAGAAGACTATATTTTTCATGAAAAACTGCCAGTGCAACTTTTTAAAAAAATTAATTAAATAATGACTTTTAAGTACATAAACTTAAAATTCTATTAATCACTATATGTAGAATTAAACTTCTACTCAGTTTCAGCTTTTGAATACTTAAGACCTTCATCGCTTTTTAAACTAAAAAATTATTAATTAATCCAAAAATATTAAATACTGGCTTAAAAATATTTCTCATTCCTACTTGAGCTCACAAATCATTACACAAACATAAATTTACAACTTTCAAAGCCTAAAAATCATGTCAATGATGTTTTTCAGGCTTTGCCATGTGATGTAAGTATTTTATTTTTTATAATGGTGTTTTTGAACCACTTTATTTTCAACAACAATGCTTTAGAAATGTGATATTTTCTCCCTATTTTCTTTTCTCCCATGATGTTGCATATGTTTTCACCTTGCATTGTTTTCCCTGTGACATTTTTGCCCATGATGTTTTCAGTTAGCTGTTTCACCAAGCTAATACAGTATAAAAACTATCATAATAATCATCAAAACATTAAGGACACTAAAAGGGACAGAATGCTAGTTATTTTTCAGAACTTCAATATCATTCAGCTTGAAAATAAGTAGCAGGTCTCAATCTATAACAAAATACAAGATTAATGGTTAAAGTTTTATCAGTTATTTCTAAATTCAATGATTAACATTTTTTTTCAATGATACATCTATTAATAATAGCCATATATATCATTACACAATATCCTATTTTTATTACAAAGTACATTTTTAAGGGTTTAATTTGAAATAGTAATATATTAAGATATGAAATATGATTCTTTACAATAACTGCAGATATACTGCATGCAAGTAATACCCAACACATTACGACAAACCCCGACAAATGTCTCAATACAATATTATTAATCATTAGAAACAGTTAATTATACATGTTTTTCTTCAATTTACTTACTTTCTTATGCAAACCCTTTTTTCTTCTTGTGATAAGTAGCATATCATCAAATAGCAGAACAAATGCTTCCGTTGGTTTACCACTATCTAATAAAGAAATAAATAAAAAACAAATAAAATAAAAATATCAAAACAACAAAAATACTGTTGACACCACTTGCACTGCCTCTGAAATTTTACACATTTTTTGTTTAAACTTATTTCCTTAAATTTCATTAGAAATAGATTTCTAATTCAATAAATTCACTTCTTACATAAACTTCTTATAAAAACTCGATCTCTTCATTAAAAATTGTAAAAAACAGGAAAAACTAAAATACCAGATACAGTTAAAAAAACAGTTTTTACAATTAAAATTACAGTCTCTATGCAAAAACAAGCAATTCAGCCAGCAGGCAGGAAGATAGAATTTTCAGTGCACAAGACTTAAAGTTAACTTTTGGTCATACTAGGGAAAAAGACACAGAAGATCATTAACTTAATTTACTAGCTTAACTTAACTTAATTACAAGCTGACTTAATTTACTATTCTACTAAGTGTTTCAAATGTGGCGACCTCCTTAAGCATAGTGCAACTTAAACTTTTGAATTGTAGATAACTCTACAACTATTGCATGCAGATTAACTAAAGCCATAAAAACTTAAACCAGAATAAAAGAACAACATAATCATTTTTAAAGCAAAAAATGCATCATTTATAAGATTAAAAGAACTGGTCTCACTGAACCAGGTAACAGAGTGGCAATATATATACAGTCAAAAGTCTTTAATCCGGACCTCAAAGCTACAAACTTTCTGCACAACGCAGAGTAATACCTTTACGCATGCGCGTTTAATGTATAACGGACGTTATAAGCTTAGCTAAAATTATCTAATTATCTATTTTAGCTAATGTTCCAGATTGTGTTGTTCCTTAATCTTCTAATTGGATCTGGCTTATTATTTTTTTGCGGACTGTTAGAGCAATTTTATAAAAGTAAGCTTGAACTTTTGATTATGTCAAAAAGAATTTCCGATTCTGGAGCTGCCAAAGGATCTACAAAGTGAAAGCATGTTTCGATGTCCATCAAACAAAAAGTGGAATTGCTGCAAAAAATGGATAAATGTTTCTCTAACCATTCCGAAATCTGTTTATCAATTTCACGCTGCTCTGCGGAAGGGGGGGGGACGTCGCGGCGCGCATTGAACTGGAAGTTGATCTGTCAGCACTATCCTCATCTTCGGGGCAGATGTTTTTATTTTATTCGGCTTATAATTCCTTACTAAATGTAGTATTTCATCTCGATGTATTCCATCTTTGATATGATTCAAATCAAATTCCTCATCATTATAAATATCACGAATACACATCAAATAGTTTTCTGGTCGCAATTTTCTAATTTCAACTATGCGTAATGTATGCTTTATGCATGCGTGCATTGAAAGAAATGTTTAATAAAGTAAACAAATAAATATTAAGCTTTTTTTTTTTTTTTTTTGTAAATTTTGATATCCTTTACATCATAATTGCTCTTTATTTCATAAATTACGGTTTCCTATTTTTAATTTTATAATTTCTGCATGCCATCTTACCAGATTTAAATTGATGATCTATAATCTGGAAAAACTGATAATCCGGAATCTGGATTGAATAAAATAAAACAAATTGTGTTAGATGAACAAGCCATTGCCCTTCAGCATCCAAAATTGACGAGTCCGGATTAAAGACTTTTGACTGTATATGTTGGGTACGACCAATAGCAGCAAAAAAGGGGAGGTGTTGTAGCTGTCCCATATATAAAATTTCAACGGCTACTCATTTTTTAGTTATGCAAGATACATACATATGTAGGTACATATGTCATGAACAAAATCTCTTCTGAATCCATTTTACAAACCATTTTGGAAAAAAAGAGTCATTAATTCTGTCCTTACATGTAGATGTCATGCAAAAACATTATTCAAATGAATTCGGGAGTGGTCAAAATCGATATTTTTGTTGAAATATGATATCTGAAATGTTTCACAATTACGATATTTCTTTTGCTTCATACAAGGAAGAAACAATTAAAATGCATAATCTGCATTTACTTCAATTTTATGCATATTAAAATATATTTATTAAGGTCTCCAGAGAATTAAAATATATTTATTAAGGCATAAGGACTTTTACGGATCTGTGTAATACACACACATATATGTATATATTCTTATCACCATGTCTACAGAATTTCTTTATTTTTGTAAAATCCATTCATAACAAATTGTTCATTTACAACAGCACCATGATCCACATTTGATTGCTTTTAATGCTTCAGTTAAAACAACATCAAATGACCTTCAACCTTAGACCAAGTTTAGCAAGAACTATTTATAACTCTGATTCAGCACATTTAAAGCTGTGGTATGTGCCAATGTAGAGAAGATGTTTAGACAGATTTTAGTTCACCAAAAGATACAAATTGGCAAATATTGTGGAGTGACAATCCTAGTTGAATACATTTAGATTAATAACTGTAACATATGCAATTACTTGTGCACCATATGTGTACACTACAGTAATAACACAAATTGTGTTAGATGAACAAGTCATTGCCCTTCAGCATCCAAACTTGCTCTTTACAACTTTTATGTGGATGATTTACTTAATACTTAATATGTGGATGATATGTGGATGATGATTACTTAATATGTGGATGATTTCAGAGATACAAGGTGAAGAGGAGGCTAAATTTTTAATTTAGCAGTTGCCTGAAATGATGGAAAGAAGGAGATTCTGCTTAAGAAAGTATATATTGAATAATTCAGCTATTTTAGAGAATATTCTTGAGTGGCTATGAGAATCCATTACTTTCCTGGAGGTAACTAATGATAAAAAAGTGAACGCATGTATTGGGAAGCCATAAGTGATACATTTCATTTTTCAGAATGCATTCATGATAAAGAAAGAGTTCATCAAGAGAACTATTTTATCAGATATTGCAAAAATATTCGATCAAATGGAATGGTTAATGCCTGCCATGTATATGCCAAAATATTATTATGAGAGTTGTGGAGTTTAGAGCTTGGCTGGGATGAAATCATTATTGAAAAGATAAACTAAACTCAGCAGCGCAACAGCCCTAAATGGGCAAGGTGCAACAGTGGGCCAAGGTCAGCAGTGCCCCGAAATCTGCTTTCATGACCGTGGGCCCCGGGATGTGTAAGCAAGCATATGTCCTGAACAAATGGTCAGCTTGTTGTAAGACCCCCAGTGTTTAGTCCCCAAGTGAACTTGGTTCTCATTTTATTGACCCAAGGGATAAAAGGTTGAGTCGACCTTGTCCAGCCCGGGGATCGAATCCCGGACCTGTGGTGCTGCTGTGCGATGGGCTAGCCACTGTGCCACCGGGCCTCAAAAAGATAAACAAAAGGTGGAAATGTTTTTATTTAGACAGTCAAGCTTATAATTTCCGAGGTAAGAGTTATGTCTGAAACCAACAACTATAAAAATTCATCAGTTTTTGTAAGGTTTCAGAGAAAACTTATTGTGCAATGCTCTATTCATGCATTTTGTAAGGTTTCAGAGAAATGTTGTACAATGCTCTATCTACCTTACAACTATTGGCTCTGATTTCCTCAGTCAGAGGTAACCTTTTTGAAACAAAAACCAGAGTTGCTCACTTAAAGAGCCAGTCTCTTCCAAGACTGGAGTTACATGTTGCATCACTTTTAACCAAAAAAAAAAAAAAAAAAAAAAATTTCATTTCAAATGTTTCTAATTTCAAAGTGCCTAGTATACATTCTAAGTTTTCACCATGGTTAAAACAATGTGCAGCATTAGTGTGGTAAACAGTATTAGTGTAATAATTACTATAATTTCTGAGCATTATTTGCCTATTGAAACAATTAAGTTACTTTTATGATTGTTGGGATTGTATAATGAATTGCATTTTTTGGGCAATTATTCTGTTTAAAGACTGGTAAACCTTTGAAGAACACACATAAGCTTTGTCTTTAAATCTCTTCTTAGATTTCTAAGGGATAATGTATACAGGTGGAAGATAGAGAAAATGCTACTGTTGCAGATAATCAGGAATATCCCATAATTTTGCCTAAGAATCATTGTAACATATTTGATTATTAAACATTATCATGAAAGTTATCTTCCCGCAGATACTCAACTACTCATTTCTGTCATAGAACAAAGATTTTGGATTGTGAATGCAAGAAATGCCATTAGAAAGTATTTACAACAATGTGTTTAGATTTTGAGCAGAGAGTGCAACTCAGTTAATGGCACATTTACCTGCTTCAAGAGTGACACAAAGTCGAGCTTTTTCTTATACAGGATTGGGTTTGCCGACTATTTAACATCAAATATCGCACTGGTACAGAAGCAAAATTCATTAAATGGTTTGAATGTCTCTTCATTTGTTCTACTAATACAGCAATACATCTGGAACTGGTTGGAGACATTTTGCCAAAATCATTCCCCGTAATATTTAAGAGTTTATAACGTACAGAGGTTATGTGAAATTCATAGTGATTGTGCAATCAACTTTGTAGAAGCTAAAGAGACTTTATCTGTATTCAACATGAAGGACAACTTTAAGCATACTTGCCAACCTACAACAATCAAAAATCGGGAGAATTTTCCCAAACAAAGAGATTTTTAAATGATAAAAATATATACAAAGAAAATATACTTTTAATAATAAAAATATACTTTTTAATAATGAATTAACATTAAATAGTAAATAATTAACATCTGAAAATTTAGTTAATAATTCTTAAATGAAAATGATACAAAAATACTTAAATGTAAGAAACACTTTTATTATTTGTATGTTTTAATAGAAAATAATATTTTAATCAGTTTTCATAGTACGAACAGCGGCAGATTTTGCTTTCATTAAAAAACAAACTCTTTGTTGCTGGCCTGCTGTTGCTAAGAATTTTTTTTAATGTGGCATTACTAATTGGATCTAAATTTAATCCTCGTTTTGGTAACAACACTGAAAATCCTCTCGTACTCTGCATTACTATGGAGAATTGTCACGATGGCCAACATTATTTTAGACAGTTCACTGTAATGTAAACATTCCATTAGCACCTTTCAATTTTTTAATTAAACTCCACTGGGTGTTAATCCTTGTTGCTTTTATAACTTTATCCAAGTTAATATAAGTAGGTATTTTATAACTTTCAATAGAGCTTTTTTATCTTAATTTCAGGAGCATTTACTTCCTTAAAAAATGTAAAAAGGAGGTCTTCTTCATCAAGGATTCTAGATAAATATTTCTCTAAAGTTAACCAGCATGTACATACATGTTTCATAATTTTTCTTATTTCAATATTATGCAGCTGCTGGATTTGTTTAAATTCTTCCTTTCTTTCAGAACTCTTTTCAAGATAATAAGAAATATAAAAAATGTGTTCATCAACACTTATTCACAAAAAAAGCTGCATCTTTTTTCAGCTGCTAAATTTAAAATGTGACAGATGCAGCTCATAATTTGCAAATCTGAATTTTCTCAAGATGCTTGCAGTCTTCCTACCTACCGTTACTGGTGGATTGTCCACACCAAGGCTGAAGCAATTATCCACAGGAATTGCATTTTATTTTAAAATTTTAATAACTAGTGTGTTATATTTAAGCCTTCCGAATCTCCTCCTAAAGTGGGGACAGAAAATAAATCACACTCAATTTCAGAAAACTCTTGATTAAAGTTAGAAATAACAAATGAATACAGTTTTGCATTGGTATTATTATTTTGATTCACAGAAAGGCAGAATGGAGCTGTTTTATGCAATCCATAATTGAAGATTTATTTTTCGTAACCATTTCTTTAACAATTGCAGCTATTTTTTTATCCTTGCACGTGAGCATTTATTACAGATTTCGCTATAGGGACACATTTTTCTAAATAAAACTGCAGCATGATCTGATGTATTCAGTAGCAGGTTGTGCTCCAGTAAAACAGTAGAGAACAGGCATTCTGCATTTATAACTTTTTGTATTAATGCAGAATAAGAGTCAAATAAGAAAACTAAGAATAAGAGAAAGTCGGGAGAAATGTGTTACAAATTGGATCGGCGGGTGTATGATAAAGAATCAGGAGAGTTGACAAATCTGTTCAAGGATTTATTTTTTCAGAGAATATTAAGGTCATTTAATCTACCCTGTGCATCTCATTTTGAGGACTTTGTGAAGTGGGAAGCATTTAAAGATATGTTTAGGAACATTTAGATATGTTTAGGAATTTTTAACTTTAATAACACAAATTAAATGTCTTAATTCTAGCTGTTTGTACCAGCATCTAGTGATTCTAATAACTAAGAAGCATAACATTTAGTCACTTTTTAACTGTAGTTGGTTTGAGTGCTCTCCCAATGCCTAACCTAATTCAAGAAACACTGAGCTATGGTCATTGGCAGAACTTACAGAGGCTGTTTCAATGCTTCTGGAAAGGCTGGAGTAGAGAGTATAACCTAGATTACAGCAGGGACCTAACTGATACAAATTACAATGAGATCTGCAGCTTTGTGATATGGTGCTCATTAACAGCAATAATCTCACTGCACTATATTGGAAGCAGGCAGAATTATTAAAGCTTACTCTGGAAAGGATGACAAAACCAGAATGGTGGACTTACGTACTTCAAATGGTGAGATGAAGCGATCAGTATCAACATCGTACCCTTTACTGTTTAAATTCAAAATATTTATAAACTCTTAACTTATTTTTATTTCTATTTATTTAATTTTTTGATTATTTACAACAGTTACTGTTTATTGTTTGAACCTCCCTTACAGCTTTAAGGCTAGGAGTATGCTCAGTGTTAAGTAAATTGTATTGTATGTCACCAAGCTAAAGCGTGGCAAAGATGCAAAATATTTAGATTTCAATTTCTAAGCAGCTTGACTTCCACCTGTGTATGTGTTTTCCCGAGGTGTGCTTATGTGAGGTATGCATCAACTAACAGCTTAGCGAAGTAGAATTCTATGGATTTCGGTGCACTTGGTGAGTTCCCGATTTTCAGCCTACATGTAAATACATTTCAATCAATATGAGTCTGTGATTTCTTTGAGTTCTGTTGAGGGTTTATAAAAGCAAGTTCATGTACAGTACATTAAATATTAATGACAAAGAACACTGGAATATTACTTTTTGGTTAGTTTAGTCTGCACTATTTTTGCAGGCTATTTTTTTATACAGAACTTGAATAAGATAAAAAGGAGTTATAATATTAAATGTGATAAAGACATATACATTAATATTCAAATTTCATATAAAAATAAACTAAAAAATATGAAAAACATTTTCATACAACAGCTAACCTAGAAGTTGAAGTGCTCCTTCTAAAACAATTTGTCTTCTTGGACTTACTATTAACCTTTCACATGGCTGCTTAGAAAGAGGTTGCTTAAGAAACTGAAAATAAAATCACAAAAACGTATAAGCCAGTTGTTTAAAAAGAAGTAAAACAATATATTATATAAACATTTCAATTTTGTGGAGACTAGAAGGAAAAAAAATATAAATGAGTGTTATATGATAATATTTAAAAGCATATATTTATTTGAGCTGTATGTAGAAGCGTCATACTCTAAATGTTTTAAACCTTTTTACGACTTTAAGGCATTTAGATCAGATGAATACTTAAGTTAAAAATCTGATGTGGACATCACATGATTTCTTTGTACCAGCCTATTATTTTGCACACATTTTTTGCTGCACTTCATTTAATTTTATTTCCTTGAATTATTCTAACTTGAATAACCAATCCCTTTGAAAATGATATCAAAAACTGCAAATTTTGAAATTAAATATTCCAGTCAATTTTTGTCATCAAGAAGTCAAACTTCTTATTTTACTTTTTTTTATAATGAGTACAACATTTTTCCAAATATAAATATAGGAACCCAAAGACCGCATTAAAAGTTATATTTCGTTATCTGTTAATAATAATATTTTTTTATATGATACTTCCAAAATATGAATATTTTCATCATTTAAAATATTTCTGTAATTGGAAGCATATGACTACTACCAACAATTAGGAAAATAAAGGACAGGTAATGACTTTAAAGCTGAATAAGGGGGTAGGTGTATATGCAATAAGATGACTTAAAGAAAGCTGCAGCAGTTTTCTGTGTTATAAATTGGAAAGACTTTACTATGTAGTTAGAAAAATGACATTCGAAGGGAAGACTTATAGACCAACATGGCCAAATTGAACATAATTTTTACTGCTGGACACGAACTAATTATCGAAACATATTCTTCATCACACACGATCATGGGTGCAATACGCACCCCACAATTTTATATACAGTATCACATTTTAGGTAACGGCGCAGTTAGCAGCGTGACATTTTAAAAAAATCCACTGTACTCTGTCTTTAGGTAAAATCATGGTACTGGAAGTTAAAAGTGAAAATGCAGAAGAATTACCAGAGATCATAAAAAGTGAGCTCAGCATGGAAGAAGTGGAACAACTTTAAAAGCAGCAACAAAAGGCAGTTGTGCAGGAAATTAAGTAAGTTTTCAGTTATTTTATCTATCTTTTTTTTTATTATTTTATTTTATTTTGAGCTTATATACCTTTTTTAGGGGGACATCAATTTAATGACTGCTTATTATCTAAACAAATTCAAATATCATATTAAATTTGGAATAATCCAATAGCACAAAAATAGAAAAATTGTTAATGCAAACATCTATTGCAAAAAACTACATAAACTAATATGAGAGCTGTCCCAAAATTTTGAGACAAACCAATGATGTGCAAAAACAAAATATGTCTCAAAATTCCTTCAAACATGTAAGAATATGAAAAAAATTAAAGGCAAATGGATTTTAAAGTTGCATTACATTTTTATCAGGAGGTCGAACTACCAAGAAACATAAAAGACAATGCCTGTTTCTAAATTGATAGATGTAAAAAATAAAATTAATCTTAAACAAGGAAAAATATAAATTAACACATTTATCAGTCTAACCCTTACAGGCAGGAATCATAAAGGAAAAATTTCCCAAATTTAACTAAAATAATTAATCAGCAAACTAAAAATGAATGTGAAGCCAAAAACAGTATATGCAATACAAAGCATTTTAAAATTTTACAAATTTTAAAATGCATTAGTAAGCAATTGATTGTAACCTGGGATGATATCAATAATTTTGGTCAGCAGCATTAGGTAATCAACAATTGACAAGAAACCAAGTAATATTTTGAAAATAATAAAAAAACACGATTATTATAATAGAAATCTCTTAATTAAATTCAAGTGAGTGCAAATTCTGTATATAAATAAATTAAGAAAAATTTTAATTATAATTTAATAAAAGCATTTGAAATACTACAACAAGTTGCAAAAATGATCTAGCTCTAATCTATGCAAGGCGTGAAGAGAATTTTGCGATTATTAAACAAATAAAAGACTTTTGAATTTTGCTTTAATGTAAAATGCAAAAAATAAATAGAATTAAAACTACTATAGTTACAAAAATGTAGGTTGAAAAATAATTTTTTAGCTTAAAACTTGAATGTTGTTTTACTGTAAAATACAAAAAATAAATAGAATTAAAACTGCTACAGTGACAAAAATGTAGGGTAAAAAATAATTTTTTAGCTTACATCTAGTAGAACATATCCAGTAATATGTTCTTCAAATGAATCTTTTATGAAATTGTTCTGTAAGAAATAATAGGATTAAATTCAAAGCACTTACATCTGGAATAAATGCTTTAGGATCAAGTTCATTAACAGAAGGCCATACAATACTTCTTTGAATTTCTAATAAACGTTCAAAGTTCTTCAGCCATTTCATTTTATCATCTAACTCTCCTAATAAAAACAGAAATATATTTTAATTACAACAAAACAGCATTAGTTTCCACATGAAATTCAGATGAAATAGCAAATGAATGAAATATCAACAGTTATAAACTTATTTATTTAAATAACAAATGTTACAATAGTACTATAATTGTTTGAAAAATTCTTTTTTAGCTAATTTATAGACCATGAATCTCAATCTGAACACTACAAATGAATTTATCATCAGCATGTAGAGAAATAATTGTTTATTCTGCATGTACAGAGGAATCTTGTTTTACGAATGCCTTGGATCATGAAGAAATTGGTTCATGATCATATTTTCCAAAAGAAACATGTCTTGAATGATGAATATATATAGAGATTTGAACAAGTAAGTCAGCAACATGTGGTATTCTAAAATGCAGTTAATGCAGTGAAGAAGGTGATTTCAGAAGAAGGTGGAAGGATAAATGCTCCTAGACATTTGATCTGTGAAATTTTTTGCAAAATGGGGTAAACAGAAAAAGTTCTTTGAACATTATCACCTGATAAAGAAAGTGGTAATAAGCTGCAGCATTAATATCTGCAAAGACCATGTCATATGTTGCTTTAAGACTATTTTAAAACCTAAACAGAAAGAAATTATAGTGGATAAAATTTTTATGGGACAAAAGCTCAGTGATTCTCAAGTAGAAGCAAGCAACAATAAGAGAAAAATTTCATAAAAAAAAAAAAAAAAGGACTACCTGATGGTTTTATGGAACACGAATTTTTTCTCAAACAATAACATTTTGTTCATTGGGTTTCTTCACTAATTTCCACTTACGTTATCAACTTTTCTTTACAGACATACAATAAAGTTTAATTCAAATTTTCATATTTTTTAAATGTTTAGTATTGTGTTAAATATTGTGCAAGTGTCAGATTTAATGAATTCCATTCTGCATCATGAATTTACATACAAAGCATTCTTTTCTAAACAATCATTTATGATTTAATAATGGATTAATTCATTTTGCAATAATTCCCATGGGGAAAATTGTTTTGATTTATGGATATTTTGGGTGACAAACAAATTAAATTTGTGAATGAAGCTTTTAATAGTAAATAGTGCATATAGTATATCATTAATTATTTCTAAGATAAAAAAATTACAACATGGAGAGATATTGGATGGGTTTAAATGATGGTCTTTAGGGTAAACCTTCAATAAAATAACAACTTTAATAAATTCCTATAAATATAAGTAATCACTCTCTTTTTGGATTTATATTTAGGTAAAAATGTACTTTAAAAAGAGAGAGATGAGAGGCAAACTAAAGAAAAGAGATAAATATTTACTGTAAGGAAAGCATCTTTAAAACTGAAAGAAAAATAAAAAATGGATTTTTTTGTAGGGTTTTTGTAGACCTAAAATCTAGATTAAGTGCATAGGAAAAAGAATAGGAGAAATTGGATAATTTACAAAATCAAGGCCTTGTTCTCTATACATGCACATTAGGATGGCTCCAAAAAATGAATTTACAATTTCATCCTAGTACTCTTGCACATTTTTAGATTTTTATTCCAGCTGAAAGTGTTGAATCATCCTAAAATTTATGTATTTCAATAAAACAACCAATATATATGGTTAAAAATGTTGGTAATTTCTGATAATCCACACCTCCACCAAAAAGCCACAAAAATATTAATCAGCAATGCAACATGTAACAAAATATTTATGTGGCAACCTATGATGTTGCCAAAAAGCATTTATGCTGCAATCCAGGTATGCACATAACACCCAAGGGTTTAAGTACATGCAGATTTTCAGAATGGAAATTCAATGATAGTTTTTCTGATTAGTGTAGACATCACCATGATCATGGTATAATTTGTATTTTCAAAGAACTCATTAAGAACTTCAATCAGAATGTATACACATTAAAAACTTGATCTTTATTTTAGACTTAAAATGCAGACGTCTCAACAAAGAGAACTCTGTCTATCTGCTCTTCTGAAAACTTCAATTTAGGGTTGCCATATTTATAAACAACAATATAGAAGGCAATACACACTCCATCATCACTTTCATGATTAATCACAAAAATAGTATTTCTTCTTGCATCGAGTATATTTGTTTTTGTTGTAATGAACTTCAATGGAGCTGTGGAGTTTGCCCTCTGTTATTTTCATCAGGATAAAGTGTATGTCGAAATTTCAGTTGTTCTTTGATAATCATAACTGTGGCAGATGTGCAGTGTTGAGTTTCTGGAATATCTGATTTTTTTAGTTAGTGAAAACATAATGGCTATATACATGGAGTAATTAGAAAAGGATTTCTCAGAAAAAGTAATTGCTTTATTATTTTAATGAATGCATAAAAATAGGCAGCTTTGCTTGTATTACTCACACAGACACACAGACATAAAAATACATATACTCACACAGACATAAAAATGTCCAAACAAATGTGTCTCTCCAAAGTTGGCAACATTCACAACTTTTCGGTAAAGGTACATATAATCAGAAAATACAAATTTTCTTTTTGTAATAATGGATTTATTTCTATCTTCAAATATATAAAATTATTGTTCAGTACCACTGACTTATCAAAATTATGATTATTCCAAATAAATATATTAATTCTGTGGGCACTTGAACTACAAACATAATAATGAATTTCAGTGGGAACCTTGCCAAATTTAAGAAATATCACTCATTGGTAAGCCAGCTGTTAATTTATTGCAGTGAATAAATGACAAACTGGTAATTTTATTTCTGTGTAGACTAGCATTTCTTAAACTGTGAACCATGGAACCTTTATGGGTACTTTTTCGTTTTGCCGGTGCAGGCGATAAAGTCACCAATAATGGTACAACAGAATATCTCGCTGGTAACCTTTTGCTCCTCATTTTCAAAACAAGTCGCAGCCATTTTTATCAGATTGATTGTTTCTTTCAATTATGGCATACAGTTACATAGAATTTTTACCCAAATAGTTCAGTTTTATGCCCTAAGGCCATTCCCCTTCGGTAATTAAGTCAATTAGGATGCAATCCCACCACTCACCCAATGGCAAAAATATAGAAAAGGCAAAGTCAAGAGTTAACTTCATCAATTCTAATGAGAACTCACTAGCAAAGTAAAGCACTATGGTTTTACATAATTTCTCAGCAAGCTATTTGTGCGAATTGAAATAATTCTTGCATTTAACCTTGTATTCCAAATTAAGATTTAACTTGAAATTAATGTAGATAATTACTGATAGAATTAAATTCTTTGTAGGGTAGTTTACTTGAGATGAGATCACTTGGGGTCACGTAATATGAACCGGGGAATTAGAATGTTATACCATGAAAGCATAGTAAATTCTTGAATTAATGTCTTTTTACAAAATTTTAAACATTAAATTGTTTATACCTTTCAAAACAAAAAATTCTTAAAACTAACATTTGTCAACATTTTTATGTGTATACTGTGTGTTGTCGCCAATAAAATCTGCTTGGCGAGATTTGCGCCGGCGAAACGGAAAGGTACCCTTTTATGCATAATATTCAAAAGAGCATCTTTAAAGAAAAGAAAAATAAATAAAATAAGAACTAGCCCTCACTTCAACTTCCTAATTTAGATAGTCAAAGCAAAGGAGATAGTCCTATGTTCCGAGCTGCGTCAGCAATGTCAGGAGAGTTTTTGGTATTTTACAGCAGTTATGCTGGAAAATCACCCAGAATCATTCCCCAGCTCATTTCTGTATTGATTGCTTAATGTGGGGATTCCCAAAGATCTAGAATTACAGGGAAATCCCATACACTTAAATGTAAAAGGGTGCTGCGGGTAGCCAGCCATAATAATCATTTGCCAGTGTGTGTCTTATAACATAGAAATTGAATTAATTTTTCAAAATTTTTTGCTTATTGGTAAATTTTATTAGTTTTTATAATATCACATCACACACTTCCAAAAGATCCAGAAGTAAAAAACACATTTTAGGGGTCATAATGTAAATTATATGGAAATCCAATCGGATAACAAACAAAGATTTATCTTTTGATGAACGCATACACAGGTCTAAAATCAAAATTATGGCTACAGTCTATCACTCACACCTTCCGACTGAAATATTATCTTATCATGTGATTTGCAGCAGATGTTACAGTTTGCTCGGTGAATCCCAATTATTTATTAAGAACCACTGATCCAGAGCAGATGGAGCCTGTCTTTGAAGTTTTAAAGCCTAGAGATTGTATTAATAGTTTGTGTTTTATATTCTGATGTTATTATATTATCGACATAAATAACCATTTAAACTTTATTCAGCCTTAAAAGGTAACTGTCAGTGCCCATTTTTTCTTAAAATCATCTTTGATATTTTATTGTCCAATGAAGAGGTGGCTTAAAAAAGGCATTCTAAAGCATTCTACTGTAAAATATGACTCTTCTGCTTCAGATTTTTAACAACAGTCTACAATTAGCTACTAGCTAATAACAACAGTCTACAATTAGCTACTAGCTACAATTAGCTACTAGCTAATTGTACTACAACTAGCTCTTTTGCTAAAGATAATGATGATAATAATGACAGTGATACAAATGACATTGCTCCAAAAGAATTTAGGCCAATTTATAATTCTACAAATAATTAACTCAGAGCAATTAGTATAAAATTTAGGAAATAAGATGAAAGTTATATGTCTTTAGGATTCATGAAGAATAATGGTAATCCTCAGTGAGTCATATGCAGCAAATTTCTCACAAACAGCTCTATGGCTCCAATTAAAATGGGTCATCATTTGCTATCTGTTCATAGAGAGTTTAAAGAAAAAAAATGTTGAATTTGTCATTCAAAAGTGTGACAAATTCTTAAAACTAACATGGTTTATGGTTGAAACTATAAAAATGATGAATGAAAAAGCAACTGAGGCTTTTGACTTAATTAGCTATCAGAAAGCTCAACACAAAATCTTATTGAACCTTCCATTATGGAGACAGTAAAATATATGCTAGATGAAAAACAGCAAACAAAATAGATAAGATCCCACTTTAAAATGACATGCTAACTCAGTGCATTAGAAATTTAGCAGCAAACTATAAAGAAAGAACTTACTTTTCATCTGAAATTGTACAAATTTTCATTATAAATAGATGACCAACACCTACTACTGGAGTGGAAATACTTGGTCTTCTAAATTCCTTTCTTCAAGAGAATAAAATACCTTGGGACAACTGCATTGATATCTGTACTGATGGAGCAAATGCCATGAATGGCATAATTAATGGGGCTACAGCCCATTAAAAGTATTGCCAAAAACCGTTCTAGTAACCACTGCATGACACATAGACAGGCACTTGCTTAAAAAAATTATCTCCCAATTATAAGATTTATGCTGATGTGGTTCTCAAAATCAATAACTTCATAAAACCTCAGCCACTAAGTAATAGTTAATTCAAAATACTATGCAAGGACATGGGAAGCATTAATACAGTTCAAATACTAAAGGTAAGATGGTTATCCTGAAGAAAGATACATATCCATAATTTCTGAGCTAAGGGATGAAGTGTGTGCTTTTCTTTTTAGAATAGAATTTTAAATTGAAAAGCTAATAGAACTTAAGTGCTTAAAACTCCCTACTTAAAAAATATTCTTACCAAGATCAATTAACTTAATTTAATCCTTTAGGACAAACATGTATATTTCATTGTTGTATTGCACCAATGTAGTATGTACTATTCACAAATATTAATTATATAAATGTAGTTTTTACAGCTCATGAAAAAATTCTTGCTTTCAAGAAAAGGAATTTTGGACAATTTGTATGCACTCCAATGACTAATTGCTGCCCAACAATAACATACTTTTTAGAAAAGGAAGAGGTAGAAGCAAGGGAGACATTTATTAAAGAAATTATTCAGCACCTGAGTGAAGCTTTTAATCAGTATTTTCCACATGAACAGCAGATTAAATACCAAAATGAATTCTGCGTTAAAAATCCACATATTTCAATTTCACCTTTGACCATATTTGTAGAATATGAAACTTTTATTGAAATGAGATATGATTCATTACGCAAGAAAATTTAAATTAAAGTATAATTAAAGCACTGCACAATGTAAAATGGACATCTAAGCTGATTTATGCAACAAAAACCTATTCTTCTGTAACTAGCATGATATTCTCAAACTTACTGAGACAGAAATTACTCATATCAAATGATTTGTTGCATTCAGCATTCTTGTTTACATCTGTGCAAGGATTCAGGCATCCTTTTGAACTAACTTCAAGTTATGACTAGATAAAAAAATATGAAAATATCAAAAAGATAGCAAACCCTCAAGAAAGATATTATAGTCATATTTATATTATCTCTCTTACAAAATACTCAGCCTTGTTATTTTCCCTGGCAGAGTATCAGATTCTGATAAACGGGTTATCAGCAACATAACTGCTATTGAACCAAAGATACAAATGGTATGAAACAATCAAGCTCCTCTGAAAAGTAACCCATGAACACTCTGAAGTAGAAAGTAATGAATACTTATTAAAAATGAAGATAAGAAACAGGTAATTTAGGTAATGTTTTGAATAATTTTGTGTCATGCATGGAACACATTAAGGTTTTTCTTAATGAGAAGAATCAACATTTCCCAAAATCGAATGATAAAGAATGTTTAATTCTGACTGATATAACACAACATATTAATGAACTATGGGTTGCTAGGAAAGGGTCAAACTAAACCTGAACATTTTGAATACTGGAAAGGCTTTGTTACAAAATTAAATATATTTTCCTATGATATTAATACTAGTATCTATAAATACTTCCCAAATGTAAAGTGCATGCAAATACATCGACCTTAGACAGATGAACTTCAAACCTACATTGAAAAATTTAAGAAGTTTTCCAAAAGATGCAAAGAAGCTTGTATATTTTCCTTCCTGATCAAACCACATTTAATAGACCCATTAATATTCCTATTTGATTTGTCAATTTTTGAGTGGATGGGAGTTAATAGTTTTGAAATGGAACTTACTGAACTAGCATGTTCAGAATTATGGAAAGCAAAATTTATGGAATCATGAAAAAATCTGGAAGATAACTCTAACAATAAAGCAATAGTTATTTTAAATTGCTGGATGTCAATGCCAGAGATTTAATTATTTGAAGAAAATTTCATATGCTCTGCTTTCCGCTTTTGTTCCAACATCCTAAGTAGCACACGACGTTGCAAACTGGTCTGAGAGGTTGCAAAGTGGTCATGGTAACTTTTACGACGTCTTTACAAAGTTGCAAAGATGCAAAATATTTGCCGTTGCATCTTGGCAATTTGTCGACATCGCTGAAACGTCATAATATGACCACTTTTAGACATGGTCGTTTTAGCATCTTTTACATAGTTCATCAGCTTTAATTTTAGAATGAAAAGAGACTAAATCTGCCATTTCAAGAACCTGAAGTCCACATAAGATTTATTTAGCAATGTTTTATTGCTTTATTTTATCTAAATATATTAATCTAAGGTAGATTCATCTAATGAAATATAAATATACTATAAATACTTTTGGTTTATTAAATTTAATTAGTATTAAAAATACGAGCTAAATTATTGTTTAATTTTTTAAAAATAATTAATACCTTAAATCTTTATTTATAAATATTATAGCAAAATATTTAAAATGAAACTAAGCTATAAAAATTAAGTTATCAAGTTATGCATTTTATATATTTTAAAAAATCATATTTCCGAAATCAATGCAAATAACATGTTAGCAATTATTTCACTACCAAAATATAACTTTAAATTTTATAAATTTCTGAAGTAAGGATGAATTTATTTGAATTAATATGGTGACATAATATGAAACATTTTACCACATACAGTGCAAAAAATAAAGTTTTTGCAAAGATATGATTGTGTGTGATAAATTACTAATAAATGTTGACATCAAAATTAAAGAAACTGTGAACAAAAATATGAAATTCATTACCTATAAAAATTCTGATGAACTGTTTTTACGTTTTTGTCCACCTAAATGCATGGTTTAATCCTAGTATACAGTACACTCAAGATTTGGTGACATTGACATTAAAAATGTTTTAGCGAGCCCAATACGTATTTTTTGTAAATGTAATCTTGTGAACATTGTTCGTAATTCTATTCAGTTGAAATAATTCTTCTAAGCCATTTTAAAAAGATTCTATTAAATTATTAGAAGAACCGTCGAAAGGTTTAATGCAATCATATAAATCGCTGAAAAATTACACTGAAATGCTGTTCAACCGATCGACATTCTGTGTATATAATTTACTGGATGATTATATAAACGAACATCTGAGCTCGAGGCTTATGCGCTTTGGCTATCTGCCAAATTCGAACACGTTAGTTAACTATGCAATAAATTTCAGACTCCATCTTATTTTCAGGAATGTTTTCTTCACGGTTTTGCAATTCACCGTCGGAATTAAATACTGGAGAGCTTCAATACAGAAAGAGAACGATGCACAACAATATAATGATGGTAGTTTATTTTGAATTGAGGAGAAATCATCTTGGTAATGAGGAATTTCTGCTTATTTTGTTTGTGAATATCTGCTCTACAAGACCGCACCAAAATTTTGAATTTTGGATGCATCGTTTAAAGAAAATATTGGATGCAGCTTGCTAAAATCGTCCATACAGTGAAATAGTGTTCTGTTTTGGTGTTTTATGTGTTACCAGTGATTAAAATTATATGGTGGTTTTCTCCAATCTTCAGTGGCCCCAGCGGCATAATATTTGGATACACAGATTAGCGATTCGGTTATAATGTCCTAAGTGCTATATCATATATCATTCATATTAATCGATTATTGTGCTGGTGCTCAGAATTAATTCATATAAAACCAGAAACTACATACAACGTTAAGGCATTTTCTGATTTTGTTGAAAATGCAATCAATGCAGAAGCAATAACAATTCAAGCTGTTTTATGTTCATTAGTTTCAAAATACAAAGAAATTATTGGACGGGTCCCAGTACTTAATATAACTGCTGAAGATGAATTAGATATATATAATAACATATTAGAAAAATACAAGGAATATATTAAAATTAATAATAATGCACATTCAATTTTATGTTGTCTTTTGTATAGTATGCAGAAAAGGTTAATGATTTTAAAGTGTATGAAATGTATGATTGAAAAACAGTGTTAAGGAAACATTAGCATTAGTATGAAATATTGTAATCTATAATTATGTGATATTTAATTGTGTAACATTAACAAATACTAAATATTTTTTATTGATTGCAATTTGCAGTTTTATTACTTTTCGTTTGGTATCTATACTTCCAAACATTGTGTAATTCACGTTTTTTTTTTAAATATTGCCATTATGTATGTTTATTAGATTATCTCAATAAATGAATGTTGGAAATTAGGTTTTAATTTTTATTAAATTTAATTATATTCTAATAATGATAACAAAGGAATTCTTAATAAATAGAAACAAAAAGTTTCATCGTGTGCTATTTAACGAGGAGCTATTTAACGTACTTAGATTACTATCGTATACTATATTATTTAAATTATTTCTGTACAGTAACATAAGGAAAGTTATTGATTATATAAAGTGCATGAAATAATCATTGTAATCTTCCACTATTCTAAAATGTAGAAACTAAAAATAAGTAAATACATTAACATATGATCGAAATAAATGTTGTTAAAAACATCAGCATTATTAGTAAATACTGCAATCCATACTTATTGCACTTTTAATTACTTACTATTTAAAAAACATGAATATTTTTTTATTATTTGGAAATTTTAGTTCTGTTACCTTCTTTCTGCTTATTTATACTTTCAAACACTGCTAGTTCATGTTTTTTCCTAAATAGTGCTGCCATGTATGTTGTTAGTGTTTCATTTGCATATCTTGGAGATATAGAAGTTAATGGTTATATTGTTTACTACAAAACGTGGATAAATTTATACTTCAGGTAAAATACTGATTATGCTACCTTAAAAACTGCTTCCTAATTTACCATGATGGGGGCAATTTTGAATGTCTCAGATTTAACAGAAATAAATGTGATAATGCTGTTATAATCAGAAACGCTCTTTTTTTTTTTTACCCAAATATATATCTTTACTTTTATTTATGTCTGACTGAGTTTTATTTACTTAAAACCTACTATTAATGTTATATATTTATAATAAGCACTTTCATAATTATTCTCACTTACATACTAAAGGATTAAGGAAAAAAAAATGATGAAATCTTAAATAATTGTGACTTGGAATTTAAGTTATTTAAAAGATATAGTTTAAAGTACTGAAAATAATTAAGTATATTATTAATTATGGATATTTATTCTAAAGAGAAAAACTGTATTATCTTCATGTTTTCAGGAAATGATAAAATATTTAAACTTTAGAAAAATACAAGGACTACAAAATTATATAAAAGAAGAAAAATACATTAATTATTAAGCTTATTTTTCAGCATAAATCAATATGCAACACAAGGACATAATAACAACGTTTTCACAACTGTTGCAAAAAGGTCGAATTCTGCGAACATTTAGGCGTCGTTAAGACGTCGTGATGCGATGCTTTCACAACCAAAATATAACCTAATAAAGATGAAATAATGACGTCTGTGCAACAAAAACCTCATCTGCAAAGACGTAATAAAGACGTCTTTGCAACAGTTGCAAAACAGTGGAGTTTCGCGGACATCTGGGCATCTTAAAGATGACATATTGAAATGTTTTTGCAACAATACCCGCGACGAGTTTGCAATGTCGTTACGACGTTGCTGTGCTACTTGGAATATCTATGTGAACAAATATATTTTCTCATATAAAAAATATTTTGAGTCTACAAAGAAGTTGTTTAATCGAATATTCAGAATCATGTGTCAAATTGAAAGTCACAAATTATAACCCTGATATTGCGATATTTAGAACGATGCAGGGACAAGGGTCACATTGAAATTTTATTTTTTTATTAAAATATATTGAAGGAATACTTATATTTTATGCAGCTTATTTTTTATTTTAATAAATATGTTTAAAACATACACAATATATAAATTATTTTAATTTTTTATTTATGTTGTAGGAATATTTATATTTTATCTTGTTTATTTTTATGTTATCACACATCTTTAAATGATGCAGAATTAATATATAATAAAACTCTTAAATCTGTAATTTTGTTTACTGTTCCCTAACTCTGCAAGCATTGCTGCAGGAATTGAACTATTTCTTACTGTGTGGCACCTTGAATCATGTTAGTACATTGGTTTGGCACACCACAGCTAAATGGTTTCTGAATCCTGAGCTAGAATATGCAATTAAAAGAAAACAATATTGTACTTACTAAGAGAGTTTTCCTCAGCTTCAATAATGCTTGATATTTGCTTCTTTTCACTGGGATCTTCAGTACGCATTTCAATTTCTTTTAAAATTAATGGCACACGCATAACATGTTGTACAGGTGATACCAACAGATCAGTTAACTGAAGTTTTTTACACCGTGCATCTTTGGAACACCACTGTAAAAGAGTTTATTCATTATTTACAAGATAAAAAAACACTATTTAGTGAAAAACTAAAGCCTGTTCTGTGATTTATGTTAAAATGCAAAATGATGAACATATATTTTTTATTTATGCAAATTTACATAAACTTACATAATTAATAGTGTGAAAAATGTTTACAACAATACTTAATTTTTCATCAATTTTTTCATATAATATTCACTAAACAATAATATCTACATTCTCGGAATAATTTTAGGTTTCATTATATTTATTACATTAAATCAAATGTTTAAACTAATTTCTTAAATTTTGTTCTAACAATTTTCTCTCTCCTCTTTTTTTTTTTTTTTTTTTTTTTTCATTTCACAATACACATTGAATTTGTGCACTGCATTAAATAATAAAGTCCAAATACTTCAATATGGTGAGTTTAATAAATGGAAGAGAAGTATGTTAATTTCACACCAAAAACTAACTAAGCTCAAAATTAGAATACTGCCTATGTAGAAAATTTTATACACTTTTCTTCAAGAAAAAGAATATTTTTACTCCTTGAAGAATAGAGACTCTAAGTGAAAGCATATATCACTGTGTGAACGGGGAAAACAACAGTTTTGTATGTATACAACATGTTTTTGCTTAAAAAAAAAAAAAAAAAAAAAAGAATTAAAAGAAATTCACCATCATTCATAACCTTGGTATTAGGCCCATTAAAAATTATACATATTATATGATTGTAATTTTTAAATTTTTAGAAGTTGTCATAATATTTTCTAGTTTTCATCAAATTAATTTTAAATGTCACTAAGTTTTTCAAAAGCAACTGTTGTGCCACCTCAAGATAAAATCTATGTTCTGTTTTTGTACTTGTCTTTATTTTTTATATTTGCAGTGTCTATTTATATATGTGAAAATTTTTGTCCGGTGTACAATATTTGTTTGGAATATAATGCATAATACTTAATGAGTCACAACTGCATGCACTGCACTTGCTTACCTCTTCCCAGACGATGAGCCAGTATGCCTGTTGGTGCATGAGCATCAGTATACCTGCTGATTATAATTTCAAGCCTTTACTATAACTCCTTCTTTCAATTTCCTCACCAGAACGTAAATGAGCATAACTATTATTTAAACTGAAGTTTTTGTACTATGAGACACAATGTGTTTCTGGCCTATGTGTGCACACTATGTTTAGTTTCTGCCAGCTTTGATAGTTTTAAGTTTTAGCCTTGCATTATTTGTTGCCGGTAAATTGATTTTGATGTTCCGGTTAGAATTATTGAACCAGTTTAGAGAATATTTAAATTTCACAGTCTTTGACTACTATTCTATGTTTTAACTTGAAAGTGGTTATTTAGCTATGGCACTATGAGCTGTGGTTGATATTGTTAGCACAAAAATGCGCATTTATGTTCTAAGTTCTCTTAAACAAAAAATCTGATGTGCACACCCATGACTTCCTTGTACAAAATATTAAATTATACGCAATTTTTCTTGCATTTCATTTAAACTTATTGGATTGAATTAAATCTACTTCATTGACAGCGCATAAACCACAATAGAATAAATGCACTCTTTAAAATTCACTATACTTGTTTACCATAGCGACATTCTGGTGCTAGGTTCACTTAATATTTCATTCATATTATATTATAACTCAGAATGCACAAAATTTATATTATTTGAAGAATTATCTTATCGTTGCCACATGTTCTATTCAAATACTATAATAAAGATAGAATGATGTATAAAAGAAATTAAGCAAACAAAACAAAAAAAGAAATAGTTTTTCACAGATGATTTAATATTTCTCATTCAATTAATTCAGTTCTCACTTTGCGACAAGGCAAAAGTACATAAAAACTCAAAATATCTGTATTAAAAATTATGGAGTAAATCTTAAAACACTTATTTCCTGGAAAAAATTCCAGAAAGGATTAAGTAAGATTTAATTCACAATAATAAATGAAGGCATTATCTTTGTTATTGTGAAGCTTAGTCTCTCTACATTGGCAACAAATTTACTATTCTGCTGTTTGAAATGTAAACAAATATGTCCGCCATGTTATTTAAAACTTAACCGCACTTAAACAGCTTTTAAATTGTTGATAATTGTACAAATATTGCTTCCAGATTTACGAAAGGCATAAAAACCTTAACTGGAAGATAAGAACAACATAATTCAATCATTTTTAAAGCAAAAAATATACAATTTACAATTATATAAGAGTAAAGAAACCGAGATCACTGAGCCGAGTAACAGAGTGGATATATATATATAAATATATTTATATATGTTTGGTGCGGCCATTTGCAACCACAATACGGGGTGCTCATCTATATGTTATGGCAGTCCTATATACAAAATTTCAACGTTTTAAGACTACTCGTTTTCAAGTTATGCGAGATATGTACATATGTACATACGTTTGTACAGATGCCACGAAAAATTCTCTTCAGAATTCATTTTAAAGCAGTTTTATAATTTCTTTGGAGGAAAAGAGTCTTTTATTATGTACAGATGTCACACAAAAACATCGTTAAATTGCATTCGATAGCGGTGAAAATGGATATTTTCGCTGAAATATGCTGCCTGAAACTTTTCGCGATTACAATACTTCCTTTTTACTTCGTACAAGGAAGTAAAAAAGATTTATTTAAACCTTGCCCTGATTTTGTGGCTACTTTCAGCCATAGCGATAATTCACTTCATGTCTGTTAGAGGTTTAGGACTCATTAACTTTTACCCAATTACATAAAACCTCAATAAAAGTCAAGTAATGCAGAAAATTGTTCTGATCATCACAGAGGTGAAAAGAAGAGATTGTTGAAAAGTATGAAGATGGCATGTGTATCTGGGACTGGGGCTATTGCATATTATTATACCCAGTGCGATGGTATCTATAATTGTGAAAAACAAGGACATTATAAAATAGCTTAATATTGCAACAAGGGTTAAATCAATAACAAACTAATATCAACATACTGAAAGATTGTTTTTGACTCTTAGCAGAAAAAACATTTATGTACAGCATATACTTCACCCACTGCAGTTATAATTTAGTATTAAACAGTATTCTAATAATAACAATAGGATTTTTTATGAGAATTAATAAATTATTTTCCCTTCATTTCTGACAGGTAAGGTTCATTTGATATATATCCAGTCTGGTACATGTCCAAGGATAACACTATATTTTGGATTTAATAAAATAGCTATTGTCCCCATGAGCTTTATGTATCATTTCAGTTGCGACTATCTACTTAGATTTAGTGCATTAAAAATAATTTTGCATTTTAGAATTTGTTTTTATATTTTTCAATTAAAATTTTGTTTATTTTGAAATTTTCAAATCAATCTACAGTGAATCAAGACTGATCAAAGCTGGACTATATGAAGCATTACTGCATTACTTTGCTATACTTTAAAAGCCACACTAAACAAGTTTTGAAAAAACTACGTTCTTGAAATATCCAGCTTAAGGATTAAAATGATTTTTTAATGCATAAGAAATTTGAGAAAAACAAACATATTTCAAGCAAATGTAGACTTAAGCAAATAATATCAAATACATTTTTTTCATTTGAATTTCAGCGGTAATCTGAGTGATACAACAAATTCTGCGCAGGATCTAAAAGGCCTCCATCTGTCAACTAAGTCAAGACTTTTTCCAAAGTCAAGTGCACAGAGCTCACTCACCTTTGAAATCCACTTTTGATGATTCTTCTTTGCAACCAAAGATTAGATCATATGCTTTGAAAGAATTAGATAATGTTACTAGCCCTTGTAAAAAACGTGTTATATGTGTACAAGATCAATATACATATTTACATACATATAGTATCAGCACTATATTACACTATGCATATAGTATCAGCACTACATTAGACTATACATATAGTATCAGCACTATACATATTTTTTTAAACAAAATCACTAAAATAAATACCTTTTCAAATTCATTGAATTCCACTTGTCTTCTCAATGTTTCTAAGTAGTTTAGGGCATTAATGTAGTTCAGCGTATACCTATGATAGGCCTGAGTAAGAGCATTTGCTTTTGTACTCTGTAAAATAAAAGAAAAAAAAAGTTTTAGCATACAAAATTTAATATTTTATTAAACAATAACATAAGCAAATGAAAAGCAAAATACATGACAGCATGAATTTCTGTTTAATAATGTGCATGTATGACACGTACCATATCTTGTGTTAGCTAAAAGTCGTGGCCGAACTATGCAATTAGAAGGGTATTCATTGTTTTCAAAACTATGTATGGAATAAATTATATACTTATTGATGGCAACATTACCATAAAAGGGATAAAACAAATTTTTCACTGCAGAAAACTTGAACTGACGGATTGTAATCTTTAAGTTGCAACTTGAAATTAACGCAAATATCTTGATAACCCTGTTAAAACTGTTAATCATTAGTGTGATTAACAGTTTTACTGAGATCATGGCATTGTGTGCCTTCATGCTTTCTGGCTCATGAAGCAGCAGCTGAATGCCTTTAAATAGGAAATCTTAACTTTAAAATTCAATAGCTTTCGCACAGACACTTTTTTAAAAAATTTGTTCCTCTGAATATATTTCTGATGGATGACTGATACTAGTTTTAGTCAATCAATTACGCACTGAGTACACATGAAACAATAAAGAAGCTTTTGAAGTTATATTAATCTAATATCAATATATTTTTTTAAATGTATGCCAATGCCTAGACTTCTAAAACTGCTGAAGGTACTTTTCCATCCAGGTTACTTTTTTGCCACTTTTTTTTTTATTTTGGCATATTTCTTTGCACCTAGGTCTTACAAGTTTAGTTTGACTTCTCTCCTATATGAATTTTTCTTCACTGCAACAGATCCACAAACTTGGATTTGCAAAGAGATGAAGGAACTGCTATCCTTTTTCTTCAAGAGAGAGCTGTTTTTCATGAAGAGAGACCATCTCATGAAATTAAAATGTGATTCACAGTCAAAATGAAAACCAGGAAGAAAATGACTTTGTACAACCAGGAAGAAAATGCAGAACACAAAGGTGGTTTCTTAGATCGTACATTCTTTTTATTACTATTGCAGGATTCATTCAACTTATGGTTTCAGGAGTTACTGCTATTAAATTTTAAAAACTAGCTTACCTCAAATGAATCACAACATAATATTTGGATGCAATAATTATGTAAGTGTAATCTTGTCCTAATGTTAAAAATGATGAATACAACAAAACTGTGGAAATTGTTGAAAACTTATTTTAAGAAAAATTAAAAAATAATGCAGACGCTGTTCATTTTCCCCCAAGGACTATTTGAAGAATTGTATTAGATTACAGAAAAGCACTTCACAGCTATCTGCCTAAGCATAACAACTGCCTTTGTAAAGGATTTTCTAAGGGAAACTGGCTCATACCACACATGGGGGAAACCAAGAAAAATATCATCCAAACAATTCACCAGGATTCAAATATGGGCAAAAATATCATTGTTCAGAGATCTTTCCTTTTTTTTTTTTGGCAAGTGAGCGAGATTTTGGAAGCAATTTGCTGTGAAATTAAGTTATGTTCCATGGTACTGCTTTTGATCATTTTATTTTGCCTGATATGAAGCCAAAGGGTAAAAAAATGAATAAATCAAAATGTGTGTTGTGAGCTCCATGCTTTATATTTGCTAACGATATTCAAAAGGCATTGTTTTTCTTTTATTTTAGACAGAGTTTTGTTTTTATAGTTTGGCAACAACTCTGTGTGACAGCACAGCTCCCGTCCTAGCAATTAGCCTTTCGGAATTGAGTGCCGTCCCGCATTTCTTACAATCTACTATGTTTCGACCCCACAGAGCAAGGGCAGACAAGGCAGTACCAGTACGGTCCCTGCCGAGCCTTACTCTGTCCCGAGAGCCCTCAGGCCTTCTGTGAAGTCTAATATTATACCCCCATGGCTGAGACTGCCTAGGTACAGATCCTAACCAGTTCTTCCCAGGCATTTGCCCGAGTCAACCTCCGGGGGGATAGTTCGGCAACAGTAAGAAAGACTAGAATAATGTTTTGATTTTCTTAAGTGTGTAAGCAAATAAAGTTTTGGCATACTTAAGCAAGCAAATGTAATTGTTTATTTAAAATATTTCTTTTCAAGTGTTATAGAATGGAGTCAGATTTAATTTAAAGGTGAGAACAACTGAATGAAATAATATTCAGGTAAATTCAGCACAATATTAGTGGTGACCCAGACATAATCTCACTGGATTTTTGAAGATAAATACCATTAAACTTTTAAGCATGGAATTGTTAGTAACGAAATGCTCTCCTGTTAGAGCCAATTTTACTAAAACTTTAAATGAATTGAGTGGTTTATTAAATTAGGAAAAACCTAATGAGGTAGAAATTCGATCAAATTTTGCTAGTTTAAAAAGGATACATGCTCAGCTTTCTAGTTTCGATTCTGAAATAAGTGATTTATTAGTTGCAGATTCTGATGGAAAAAAAAAAAAAAGTAGGACTGCGAGCATTTGATTATTGAAGAATACAATGAGAAGATGCATAATATTACAGTAAAAGTAGATATTTGTATAAATAGAATTTTAAAGGATCAGTGTAACCAATTATTTTGTTCTTCTCCCGTTCAAGTTAAAAGAAAACTGAAATTACCAAAGATTGAAAGCCTTAAATTTAATGGTGAAATTAAGAACTGGCCTGCCTTTTGGTGGCAGTTCCAAAGAATTCATGAAGATCAAAATATAGAAAATGAGGATAAGTTCAGTAGTTAATACAATGCAAGCTCGTGAGCTCGTGATATTGTTAACAGTTATGCACCAACAGGTGAAAATTATAATAAAGTAGTAGAACGTTTAAAATCATGTTTTGGTTGAGATGAATTACTTATTGAGTTCTACGTACAAGAACTGTTGAAGTTAGTCATAAAAAATGCTACAGGCAATAACCGAAAATTAGATACTGTTAGAGACTGTACAATAAACTGGGATCCTATTCGAGAGCTCTGGAATCCACTGATTTGACTTCGTATAAATATTCTGCCATGCTTTTCCCTCTCACTAAATCTTGCATACCGGAGGATAATTTTAGGGTGTGGTTGCGAAATCCAATAGTTAGTACACTGGATGAGTCAGCGGAGAATCCATACAGTGAGAAGCTAAAAAGCTTGTTACTGTTTATGAAAATGGAAGTACAAGGAGAGGAGTGAGTTCTTTTAGTGAAATCTGGGTTTTTCAAATAAATATGAAAAAGGAGAGAAAGAAAAGATGACTAAAGCTCTTAATCAACGACAGCTGCAGATTTATTTTCAGGAGTTTTCAAAAAGAGAAAACAAAATGCAGCTTGTGTATTTTGTAAAAAGGCAAACGAGAGCAGAGATTGTTTTAAGGCTCAAACTCTGAATTTCCAGCAGAAACAAGATATTTTAAAGGAAAAGAAAGTCTGCTTTATATGTTTAAGAGCCGGACATTGATTAAAATTTTGCAAAACAAATATTAAATATATTCTTTGTGGAAAAAGACATTTGGTTTTAATGTGTCCACAGCTGAAAACTAATAAATTAATTAATAATTCTGTTAAATCTGAAGAATCAAAACCATGCGACAACAGCCTGTCAAATTTCTGTTACTCTAAAGTTTTACTTCAAATGTTACAGGTTAGATTGAAAACAGGAAATAAAGAAAAACAAGCACGGGTACTCATAGATAGTGGTTCCCAACATTCATACATATTGAAGACAACTGTACAAGAGATGGGTATGGAGCCAATTAGTAACAGGTTTTTGATTCACACACTTTTTGGAGGATTAACGACAGAGATGAAGGAGGATTGTCAGTATAAACTTGACACTGAATCCTTAAACAATACATTTTCCTGTAAGACAGAAACTCTAGATCAGTCTATTATTTGTGGAGAAACTCTGTGATTAACAAAAGGAGGATCATGAGTGAAAGAGTTAAAGGAAAAGAAGATATAGATTAATGATTATGAAGAGAATTTTCTTGATATCGAGATATTGATTGGAGCTGATTTTTATGGTAATTCGTTTACGGGGAAAATTCATTTATCTAAAGTGTGGCTTAGTCGCATATGACACACTTCTTGGTTGGCTGATTATGGGGGAAATGTTTGATGAGAATCCTGTTAACACCTCTGAAAACATAATCACCTCTCTACTGATAAAAAATTCATCAATTGCTGATCTGTGGAACTTGGATACTCTAGGCATCGGAGATCCTGTTAAAATAAAATCTAAAGAAGAGACACATCAATTAGTTATGCAACAGTTCCAGCGAACAGTGAGAAGGGATAAAGAAGGTTGGTACATCGCAAAGCTGCCTTGATTAGAAGAACAGGAGATTTTGAAGGAAAATAAATTGGTTGCAGTGTGCAGGTGTGCATCAACTGTGGAGAAACTTATTAAGAAAGGCAGATATGCAGATTATGATGCTGCTTTCCAGGAATGGTTAGCAGAGAATATTATTGAAGAAGCACACCTTAGGAAGCAAATAAAATTCCATGCCATTATTTATCCCATCAAGGCATTTTCAAGAAAAGCTGTACCAAAGTGTTCGACCTGTTTTCGATGCCTCTTGTAGATCCAGTCATTCTCCATCACTCAATGATGTTCTAAAGGAACGACCAAACCTTTTAAAGACTTTCCTTCCACTACTACTGAGGTTTGAGGAAAGACCAATTGGCATCATTTTGAACATTAGAAAGGCCTTCTTACAGATTTCTGTTGCAGAAGAAGATCAAGAATTCTGTTGCAGAAGAAAATCAAGATGAGATTTTTATGGTGGGAGAATTTTGAGAAAAGAAAATTGAAAATTTATTGTCATAAAAGGGTAGTTTTTGGACTCACATATAGTCCATTCCTCTTAGTTGCAGTCATTAATTTTCATTTGGAGGAATGCATGATGATTTTCCAGAAACTGTGCATAAGAAATGCTGCCTTTTATGTGGATAACCGTGTAATATCTGTATATGATGAAAAGGAACTATTGCAATTTGTATATGAAGCTAAACAAATTCTAGCTTCAGCCTGTTTTGAGAATATACTTCTTTAACGGGAGATAAAAGGGGAAAGGATTCTCCTGAGACAGAAATTAAGATGTCCTTTTTCGTAACTTCAAAAATTTTTCCACTGAGAAAGAACCTGTAACAAGAAGAAATATTCTTTCAGCTGTCAACAGTATGTTTGATCTCATTGGATTGTTATGCCCAGTAACCATCTGCATGAAGATGCTAATACAAGATACAAGAAAGCTGGACTCTTAAATTAAGCTGGGATGAGGTATGTCCTGAAAGTGTTTGTAAAAGGTTTTCACTATGAATGGAAGATCTTCATTTATTATTGGAAATTAAAATTCCAAGATATGTTGATTGTGATGGTTCCTGAGATGGATTAAGTCTCCTTACTTTTTTAGATGCTAGTAAATCTGCTTACAGCACAGTTATATTTCTTCGTAAAGAAAACAATGATGAAGTAAAAGTTCATTTAATTCAAGTTAAGAGCAGAGTTGCACCCTTGACGAAAGCAACAATCCCCAGATTGGAATTATTAGCCTGTTGTATAGGAATGAAAGACATGTACAGAAGAGAAAAATTATATCTTACATTAGAGGAGAAATGAATCTGAAGAAGTCCCAACCACATGTTGGACAGATTCTTCAACTGCTTTGTTTTAAATTAAGAATGATGATAATTGGAATACTTTCATTAAAAATAAAGTTAAGAAAATTTGAAGTATCACTTCAGTGGATTCATGGAAGCATATTCCCGGCAGTCATAATCCGGCAGACCTCCCATCCAGAGGTTCTTCTCCAAAATTTCTCTTTACATCAAATTGGTGGGAGGGACCAGAGTGGCTAAAGCAGTCCGAGGACAACTGGTCCAAATCTCAGATTCAAATCAATAGTGAACACGTTTACGAAGAGCAAAAGAAGGGAGAAAGTACTTTAGTTAACAGTTCTGTGTCAGATGAGCGATGATACTTACGGCAATTTTCCAAGTATTCAAAGATTTTGCATTCAATAACCTGGATACTGCATTTCTACAATAAATGTAAAAATTCTGAGAACATAATGAAGGGAGAGTTGTCAGTACAAGAAATTTCGTGCCAACTGATTCTCGTAAAAGGAACATTCCTCATAAATCTGAAAATGTTAAAAGGGACAATGAGTTAAAAGGAACTGATTTTGAACTAAAAACTAGATGTGGCAGAAAAATAGTCAAACCTTCTTGTTATAAGTGATTTTCTTTTTTAAGAATATGTTCTGTATTATTATTTAATTTACATTGTGAGTATAGTATATTGAGTATTATGCAAGTCTATTAAGTAGAAAGTTAAAATTTTTATTTTAATTAAATTTTTTGATTTTCATAGATTATTTTAAGAAAATCAAAAGGTGAGAGTGTGCTGTGAGCTCCATGTTTTTATATTTGTTAACGATATTCAACAGCCATTGTTCTTCTTTTATTTTAAACAGAGTTTTGTTTTTGTAGTTTGGCAACAGTAAGAAAGATTAGAATAATGTTTTGATTTCCTTAAGTGTGTAAGCAAATAAAGTTTTGGCATTCTTAAGCAAGAAAATGTAATTGTTTATTTAAAAAAATTTCTTTTCAAGTGTTACAGAATGAAGTCAGATTTAATCTAAAGGTGAGAACGACTGAATGAAATAATATTTAGGTATATTCAATGCAATAAATAACATACCGAAAATCTTAAATGGAAAAGTACCAAGCCAACAACATCAAAAAAAAAAAAAAAGTGTGATGAATGAAGATGAAGAAATTCCTTTAGCTAACAACTTAAAACAATAAAACTGTATTAATTATATGAAATTTATATGAAATTCCCACTGTTTAGAAAAGAAAGTGAACAGTTGGAGGTTCAATAATCTACGAACGACTCTAATCCATTCCCATTTTGGGAAGTAAATACACAAAAATTGCAATTCTTTGAAAATTTCTTTGGTGAAAAACTTATTGGTTATTATGTATAACATAACTTTTTTAACAAAGAAATGATGAGTCTAGGACTTTTTGCAATTGCTATTTCAACGTTGCCGTTTCGCCGTCAAGACATATTTTTCTTTACATGACTGTATTATATCTTGCCTGTTATATACGTAACTGTAACTGTATCTATTATTACCTTTAACTGTAATCTAGAATAGTAGATGAGCAATGTAGAACAAATGATGTCTGTGTACATCTTGGTAATCATCACTGAGCACATACCCAATATATAAAAAACAACACATGGCACAGTCAAGTGGACCGTAGATTAAAAAAAGAAAATCTTTTTTGAAAAACCATGCAGCGTCAGTAAAGATATTCTAAACAAAAACATGATGGGAAGTTGTTTATAGTGAAATCAAAACTTCTATCCCTGGTAAGTGTGTTCTTTATTTTTATTTGAAGTGGCTAAAAATATTTAATGGCTAAAAGTGGCTAAAATATGTATGTTTAAATGTAAACTATTTAAAGTTCCACATTAAATATGGATGGATTAAAGCCACCAAATAATCTAAATTTCAAAGGTAATTTAAGCGAAAATTGAAAGAAATGGAAACAAAAATTCCAAATTTACATGTTAGCGTCTGGTGGTATTGCTAAATCACCTGAAATTAAAGTAGCTATTTTATTGCATATTATTGGTGCAGAAGCACTTGAAAAGTTTAATACTTTTAACTTAAGTGAAGAAGATAAGAAGGATGCTGACAAAGTAATTGAAGCTTTCGAAAATTTTTGCATACTGAAAGCAAATGAAAGTGTTGATAGACATATATTTTTCTGTCGAACACAACATGTAGGTGAATCGTGATTTGCAGAATTAAAAGATAGTTTAATAAGAATTAGAATACTAAGTGGAATTCTAAATAAAAATCTCAAAGATAGATTATTAAGGGAAGATCAAATGACATTGGAGAAATGTATTAAAATGTGTAAAGCTTCTGAATTAGCAGAAATTCAGCTGAAAACTTTAATTGAGGAAAATAAAATAGAAGTGATCAAACGTAATAAATTTTGACCTTCAGAGGAAAAGTTCAGCCTTGTAAGAAAAACTATCATGTAAAACAAAAGCAACAAAGTACTAAATCTTCTTCAAACTATCAAGGAAATAAGTACAATAATCCAAAACCATGTAGAAAATGTGAAACTTTTCATAAGTTATACAACTGTCCTGCTTATAATAAGATTTCCTTGTACTGTAAAAAGAAAAATCACTTTTGCTGTCTTTTCATCTCTTTACAAGCATACCATTGGTTGCCTCTTGTGTTATCTCAGCAACATTTTTGGCAGTCTGACAAACAACCAGCAGGTTTACACATAATTCCAAGTGAATGCTTATGGTTATTACAATGGTACAGCAGAATTCTTGATGACTGTTTTGTCATTGGATGGAAAAGAAATCTCTATCATCTAGGAAATATTTCAGTTACAAAGCTAGCTTTCTCAGTTAAATAAGGATAAGTCTAGCCATTTTATACTGAGATTTATTCTTAGATTTGCATCAAATAAGTAATTGTTCTGATTAAAATAAATAATAAATAAATTAAAATCCTGATTAAAATAAATAATAAAATAAGTAATTGTCCTGATTAATTGACATAATTATATCAATGTATAGTTTCATGCATTCTTTTTGCAATTTTCCACTGCAAATCAAATATTAATTAAAGTACAACTGAGAGAAATAAAATAATGAGAAATCAAAGAAAAATGGCACCTTTTGGAAAAGTTTCACCAGAACTTCTGTAGTATCTATTTCCTCTCCACACATTTTTTGTAGAATTAAACTCAGAAATTCTTTGCAAAAGGCATATGTAACCTAGAAAGGAAAGTAAAATACAAAGAGATTAGCAATTACAGCTAATTAATTAATAATAAAAATTTGAATAATTATTACCAGAGGATAGAACTATTAAATTCAGAGAGTAAAACTATTTTATATAAAGACTGTACAAAAACAGTACAAATACTTAAGATGCATGTAGAATTCTCAAAATATTAAAAAATAAAAATAAATAAAAAATAATTAAAAATCAAGAAAAACCAAATACAGAAACTGATGGGAACAACATAAATTGCTGCTTTCGACATTAACCATTAAAACTGAATGCTGACTGAAAATCAAATATACACATCTAATGCACGCAAAATGACTATTTCAGTAAATGAATATTTCATGCATTTTTTATTGCTTCTTATACTATTTAATGGACAAGATTTCTTTAGTTCAAATGGAAATCTATGGAAATAAACCATAACCACTTTCAAAATGATAAACAGCATCCACAAAAAACAACTGCCCTTCTTCCTGTATATTTTGACATTGTATCTCTAAATGCTGTCATCACTGATATATAGGTGCATTTCATGATCATTCTGGTATATTTTATTACAAAGTAAAATGTTTTTTCACTGAAAGAATGGTACAGACTGTTCAGCATTATCTTGAATCATACCTCATAGAATTTACATGGCATCAGTGAACATTAAATGAAAATCCCTTTGAAGTCATATTAACAGACAGATATTAACATTATATGCAAAATTGTGCAACTAAGAAACAGCATAAAAGGAACAGATGTAAGTATAATTTGGTTACATTCTACTTTATTTGTATCATTGTTATTTCTGTGTTTTTTCTACTTGATTGTTTTTAGTACTTTCTAATTACCTGCACATTCACCAAAAAGTCACAAAAAATATTGATGAAGCATAAAACAGTATTTATATGGCAATACCCAATGTCAGTAAAAAGTATTTATGTGACAAGTTCAATACATGTGAATTTTCACTTTTGAAATGCAATGCTCATTTTTCTGATTAATATTTTTTTCTCATTGTTTTTGTTGTAACAAGTCATAATGAAACTGTAGAGTGGGATCACTTTTATTTTTCATTATATTGGAATGTACATTAATATTTCAACTGATGTTGGACAATCATAATTGTGGCTAGTGCAAAATTCTCTGATGACTTTTAGCAAAAACACAGAGTTTTGAAATTGTTGATGAAAACTGTTGTCCATTGTGAAATTCTTAGCAAAAATTAATATGTTTTCACTAAATATCAACAGATGTAATTTCACAAATATGTACACTGGTTATCATAAATTAAGGAGGCCCACCAGCGGCCGAGCGGTAAAGTCGCTGAACACTGGTAGTTCGGTCCGAGGTTCGAATCCCGTGAACGGGCTGGCTGCATGTGTGTTTTTGTGGTTTTCTCCATGTGTAACGTGTATACGAGCCAGTTTCCCTTAGAAAGTCCTCCACAAAGGCATCCCTCCTCTTAGGCAGATAGCCCTCGTGTGCTTTGCCATAATTAAATACATACACACACACATAACTTAAGGAAAAATCACAAAAATCCCGATTACTGAAAAAGTTACATGTAGAATTTAATGAAACTTACCCACAATATACAACACATAGTAAGGTATCAAATAACATAAAAAAGAAATTACCAGACAAATATGGTAATATAGAAATTAGCACATGTATAAAATGAACAAATCGAAGGCGTCGGTTTGCTATAGGAAAAGTACCTTCAATATGGAATTTGATCGCCTCTAGAAGCAATACAGCACATGCAGCGATGTGTGATGCTTTCAATTATGCGGTCTATCAGTTCCGTAGGAAGCAAGAGCCATTGCTCTTGCAAAGCAGTTGCAAGCGCGGCAAGGGTCTGAGGGGGCGGATTGAGAGCTACTAGTCGTCTCCCTAAAGCATCCCAAACGTGCTCGAAAGGGTTCAAGTCCGGGGATCGAGCTGGCCACTCCATGCGCATAATTGTTTCCTGTTGAAGATAATCATATACGATGCAAGCCCTGTGTGGTCTTGCGTTGTCGTCCTGTAACAGAAAAGCATCACCTATTGCCCAGACATTTGGGCACACATAAACATCAAGGATGTCATCTCTATAAACCTGAGCATTCACAGTTCTCCTTAGAAAGACATGGAGGTCTGTGCATCCACCCAAAGAGATGCCATCCCAAACACAGACACTGCCTATTCTTTATGCATCTCTTTCACGGATTTTTACTGATGATAATGGGTTCCAGGTTCTCTCCATATTAATAACACTTACTATCGCTTTCTAGACTAAACCTGGACTCATCCGTAAAGAGAACAGTCCTCCACTGATCAGGCGTCCAGTGGATGTATTGTCATGCCACTGCAAACAGTCCCTCTTATAGCGTGAGGTGAGTGGCACGCAAATGGCCGGTCACCTCGCACATACAGACCACCTTCATAACCACCTACACACAGTTGACGTTGAACACCAACCTTCCGGTGGCTGCAGCAAGGGAGGATCTAAGAAGAGTTGGAGTAGTGGTTCTATTCGCGCGTGCACGTAATGTCGATAATCGGTTATCGGAGCTTGTCGTAGCAGTTGGCTGTCCTTGGCTGAACCTCCTAGATGCCGAATCTGTGGTCTGAAATTGCCTCCAAAGTCTATGAACCATAGAAGGACTCACATTTAGCCATCTGACCACTTCTGTTTGACTGTGTCCTGTTTGTAGTCTTCCAATGGCTCTGCATTGTAGTTCTGCAGGCAAATGATGCCTGAAGGTCATTGTAATGAATTGGCTATCTCAGATTTCTGATTTCACTATCACACTGAAATATGTGGGCTTGCTCTCAAACATGGACTTTTATGCTCCTCGCAGATTACGTATTCTGAGTGCAGTGCCACTAATTTGCATATTGCAGTTTTACTCAGCTACTCTTACTTGGCAACATATTCAAGTTTTACACTGTTTGGCTTATTTTTGAGGGAGTTATCGCTATTTTTGTGATTTTTCCTTAATTTATGATAACCAGTGTATATAGGGGAGAACAATGGTGCAAAAAAATTAAATAAGATTTCTCAAAATGTTAAGCATTTTATGTTTTAAATTATTGTAAAAAAAGGCAATACTGGATCCACCATTGAAATAAATCTAACAATATCCAACTAAAGACTTGTCTCCAAAGTTGGCAACAAGATTCCAAATGCTCTCCAAAATCAAAAGTGAGTTCAGGATCTTTCTACTCGGAGCACCGCAGTTCTACTGGGCTGCAGATAATCAAAAATACAAATATTTCACTCAGCATAATTTGTGCTTAGCAGTGTTTTTTCACAGTGTCCATTATAATAAACATACAGTAAAATTTTAGCATGCAAACCTCAAGCCTCTCTAAATATACTATTTCTTTTAATTTTATTTAAACAGAAATATAATTTTTTAATATTTTTCTGTTCAGAACAATAATGTGAAAATAACAAAGTTTAAATACTGAAGTTATTTTTCAGTTTAATTTTATTCAACAGAATAAAAATTTAACTTTTTGATTTGACAACATTAAATGATGTTTTTACTTAAAAAGATAAATATTTTTTCCTCTCATTGTTGTGACTAATCTAACTTGTCTGATATCACAGCAAACATACAAAAATTATCGTGGCAAATAAGCAAGATTGTGCCTCTTACTGGTAAAATCCTTGTGCCCCATACAGGTGACAGAATGGCTTTGGTCAGTTCTTTCCCTAATTTTGAAGGAGAGCACCCCAAGAGGATGGGTCCATGGGTCTCCTACCCCTCTTTCATTACCACTAAAATCTCCAGAGGAATTTTGTCTAGCCACATATTTAGAGTGCTCCCCCCATGCCACACACACACACTAGATATTTACAAACATGGATTTAAACCCATGTCTTATCTGGTATTTAAACCCAGGCCCTTCCATATGGCAGTCAGAGTGACTAGCCACTATCCCAGTTGGGTGGCTACTTTTCTCATAAGTACGTTGTTGAAAAGAAATATAATTTTTCTACATTAGAGGAACCAGAAATAAGCAATATTTTGTTTCCAATGGTTAACTTTAAATCTGCCTACTCCTTGACAACTTTGTGTTGACCTCAGAAGAGGAGAATAATCTCTTTCACATCCTTTGGCAACATAAAGTGACATTTCTTGTTATCGATGTTAAGATAGTGGGCCACAGACTGAAAAATTTGAAAAGTGAGAATGGACTCCAAACACTTCTCTCACTCAGCTGTGGCAGGTAATGTCATTAATATTGTTTAGTGAAAATTAACAATAAATAAATGTAAATATTTCTATATACAATAAAAGGTGCATTCAGTCCAGAAATTTGGCTTATTTGCTAACTATATTGCAGTATGTATGATAACTGAATTTTTTGTATGATATTACATATTTTTAAAAAGATTTAATTCTGTGAAGTATTAAATTGTAAGCTTTCATCTCACAAGATAATTACTTTAAATTAATTTATTAGAAATATATGGTACTTTTTTGTCATCATGAGGTGGTTATCTAAGGATGATGATCATTGCAGGAAGTACGTGTGTGATATATGATTTCCTGACAAAAGGGCACGCAAAGGGAGAAACATCACTATGATAATTGCTCATGAGGAAAATACACACACCAATGAAAGCACACACTGATAAAAGGCTCATATTAATATAAGACCATACTGATAAAAGCTCACACCAAAAGAACACATGGATTTTGTCACTATAAAATGTATTTTTAATTGCAATTATAGTAAGAGTATTCAGATTTGAATTTAAATGTCTCAAAAATATGTCTGATATTTTCTCTAAATAATAAATTTTTACGTGATATGTTTTCTTTTTCTTAATCTAAATGAAATAATATTTAACATCTAATAACAGCATTAAACCCATCAAATAAGTGCTTTTTGTAATTCTGCTGAAGATATTGCAGAAAATCCTTCCAGTTTATTTGCATGAAATATATTTTCTTCACATGTATCTTTTGGTACATAATATGTTTACACTAAAACTGATTTATTAGCTTTATTGACTAGAATGCTGATATGTGATACATTCTGCCAGTTACAGAGATTTTTCAGAATAATTTGAAGACGGCTATAAGAATGGGAGAGTTTTGATAAAATAAATTAACTTTTTCTATAGCTTCCTAAAAAAAAAAAAAAAAAAAAAAAAAAAGCAAAATATTATGCATTTATCTGTTAAGAAAAGTTCTATTCATTTATGTTCAAACTTTGCAGTTGTTATTGCTCAGTCAATTTAGGCAACGTGCAAGAATGCTATCTTTTTAAAAGGAGGAATGCCTTCATGCAGGACAAGCATACAGCTACTCTGTTGGGTGGCAACAAAACATTTGTCTAGCTATCAGTGTTTAGTTGTGTTTGTCATTTCATCACAAGTGAGATTTCGTATTAGGGATGGTTACCTTTGAGATGTCTGTGATAATTCTTATATGCTTCTTTTGTAATCAATTAACTGAACATTTGAGAAGCTTGCACTTAAAAAATATTATGTATCACAAATATATCACAAACAAAAGCTCATCTTTCTCGAAAAGCAATTTTCTTGACTTGAAGCTTTCTAAAGAAACATTAGTCTTTTCTCAAAGCATTTTAAAATTATTTTCATTGCCTTCTTTTCTTTACAAGCTGAAATCAATCAATATCTCTATTTTATGCTCTTAATATCCTTTGTGAAAGTTTGAAATATGACACAATTTGTTCATCCGTGACCTTTTGGGTGTTCTAGGAAAAAAACGTATGCTTTCTTGTGGTGATTAAAAAAGTGTACTTAAAAAAAAAAATTATTTTTATAAATACAATCCAAATTTTCCTCTTTGGAACAAACCAAAAATGAGTTGCGTTCCATTTTACATTTTATTCTATGTTTTAAAGCATTTAATACACTTAGTGACAAATTTTTCCTTTCAATGACCTCTTGGTTGGAGACATAAAATTTTTAGAAACTAAATTCCAGTGAAATTTAGTTTCTAAATATCACTTCACTAAATGTTTTTGCATATAAATAACCATGGCAATGTAAAATGAACTGTTTTTTAAAAAGCGTTTCCAGTTAATAGAGTAACATAACATTTTTTATGGAATTAAAATTTATTTTTTATATGAAAGATTACTTTTCTTACAATGCTGGGCTCATGATTTGTAAGCTTAAATCCCTCTTGTTCTTGAGTTCAGAATCTTTCGTTGTTTAAATTATTTGAATGGTTAAATCTATTTTCAACCATATGAGCATATTACTTTTGCATAAATTTTAATATATGTAATAATCCAATTTATTGGAAATAGTTCAATAGTTTTACATTTAACCAATGGTTTTGCTTCAGTATAACAGACACGTTTAATTAGTTCATTAAAAATTTGTTGGAGACACAATCCAATCAAGAACTAGCATATTTTTTCACTAGGCAATTCTACTACTAAAATAGTGAATTATCCCTTTAAAATGGTTAAGAAATATTTTCAAATCATCTTTAGTAATATTTAGTAATATTTTAGTAATATATTCCAATTATTGAAAATTTTTAAAACATCTGAAATTCTAGTTAAACCTTTAGATTAAAATAATTCAAGAAATAGACTAAAGAAAATGCAAGGAAATGGTTTTTAAACTTCACTTGCAAGCGAAATTTCAGATATTGTTATTTTCTGATAAGTATAAAAAATGTGTAAAGTCCTATTTAATTTATTTCTCACCAGCCTGGCTCTCCTGTCGCCCCTTTTTATCTGAGGCCGTTCTTTGGTACCCTAGGTTAGAAAGCGGATTAAGCAATTAAGCAAGGCTGTCCTCTCTTTATTGGCTTTTTCACAAAGCTGGGGGCAAAAGAAAAGAAATGAGAACAGTTCCTCTGCCAGTGGCCAGTTAGAAAACTGTATAACAAAAGCCCACGTAAAAAAGCGCACATTTTTAAGAACCCCAAACTAGTTGTGACTTCCTGAAAAATTTTACAAATCACAATTATTATGATTAAATATGAAATTTCAGGTGCAAATGAAGCTAATTTATGTAAAATAAGAATAGTCAAAATTTAACTAAATTATTTGAAACCTTGCTTTTAATTTACTACTAAAACAGTATTTCTGATAAGCGCACACAAATGTTTTCCAAATCATAATAAAATAGGATACTATCTTGTCCATTGGAATAAGAGTTTCGCTTTAATTCTCCACATTAATTTCATTATATACAAAATTTTCTAAATGTTAAGTAATATAAATTATTCTCTGCATATGATGAAAATTTACAAGCATTTTATACTCCTTATAATTTTGTATAATTAAAAGAAACAGCGTGGCCAGCGTTCCCTTTCACCCCTCTTTATTGGATTTACAGGGTTCATACACATTTCTGCACATCAAAATTAAGTACTTTTAAGGACCATTAATGAAAAAAATTAGGACCTATGAGCAAATGGGAACTGAATAAATTCAACTAAAAATATTATCTATGCCTGACCTTCACTTTTGTAATACCATCCTAAAAATAAAATAGATCTGTAAGTAGGATGAATTAAATATTTTACACTTATAATAGTTGGACATATTTGAAAGAACGTAAGTGACATTTTATTTACGTTTTACTAACAGTAAGCTTTATTTATTTTTTAATGTTCTATTTTGCCACATACTTGCTCAGTCTAGAGGTTTAGTAAACAGCAGGTAGATTTTATGTCAAATGGCACAGATTAAAATGAGAAGTAAAATCATAATCAGCATGATTCATAACAAAAGACTGGATGTTGTCGCCACTGCAGCTTGCCTAGAGAGAAACCTCCAGATTAGAATAAACCTGAAAAGCCTGATGTAGGCACGGCTGACAAGTTTTGAAAGTTAGTTGGGCTCTGTCTGGCGCAGTTCATCCCATAGCTTCTTGTAGAGTTCAAAGATTGTAACCCAGTTAACATAGTGACTGGCGTGGGGGCTACCGGTGACCGGAACTCGGCTACAGCGTTGTGGGTTCCACCGGTAAAGCGACCCATAGTAAAATACATAATTAGAGTAAATATCGACACTGATAAATTTTTAAATAGTACTATTGTTACTATAATGGTTTGAAGAATAATAATTCGTAAAAATTTTAATTATAAATCGCAATAATGGTCTACAGCACCTTGGGGGTCACTGGTAACCCCCACCACAAAAATTTCATTAAGCACGATTATATAATTCACATTATCTTCTGTAGTAATATTTCAACATAATATACATCGTATAATAAAAATTTCAAGTTGGCGTCATGGGCAAACCATGTCAAATGCGAGTGGCAGTCAACGTGTTAATATACTTTAAGGTTCCAGTAAAGCACCACAGGTGATAAGTTGTTTTGTATTATTTTAGGTTCACTAGATGCAAAGAATAAGTTTTACATCAATTTTTACATTTTTGTGTTTTATCTTGTGATCACAGTACGGATTAATGAAAGGCAATAACTCGCCTTAATATGCAGAGATAATTTTTAAGGGTAAGCAGTTAGTTATAAATAATTAAACTAGGTAGTTAGATAACCTTAGTCATTATGGATTTACATGGTCACTATTAAATTTTATTTATTTTTTAACGATAGTTGTTAAAAAAAGCCATATTAAAATAACAATCTAATAAAATTTGACAGTTTAAAATACATGTAATTTATGGCATTGATTCTTATATTAAATATTAGGATAATTACACATTAAACTATATAAACAATATAGGATAATTACAAATTAAAGCATATAAATGGTATATAAGGATAATTACACATTAATACCTACAAAACATTTATGTTTTGTAGTTTTTAATATGTTTTGTAACAATACTTAACAAAATATTTATGTGTTTTTTAATTGGAAGCCTTTCCAGACATTTTGGCTAATTTATATCGATTTCATTCTCTTTAAGCATCTTTTCTAACTATCAGAAATTTGTCCAATACACAAACCAATTTTCTCACTAGTTTCTGTGTGCTTTATCTCCTAACTTATCAACCTCTCCACAGTGTAGCTATGAGAGTTTACTTGATATGGTAAACGTTAAATAGTTCAAAACATCCCAACAGACATAAAGCAAATTATCACCATGTCTAAAAGTAACTACAATTTCAGACAAAAGTTTAAATAAGCCTCTAATTTAAAAAGAACTTAGAACATAAAGACATGTTCTGATGCTAACAAAATCAATTACATCTCATAGTGATGTAATTACATAAAAACAATCAAAGTCAAACTAAAAATGTGGACTGATGGTCAGAGACTATACGATTTAATTTTAATTTAAGCTGGCTCAGTAACTCTATCATATAAGGAAATAGGAATGGGAAGTTATGGTAAAGGCTGAAATCATAAACAACTGGTTAATTTACATAATAATAACTGTACATATCTTTGAAGAATAATTTTCTTTATATATTCAGTTTCTTTCTTTAACACATTTCTTTTAATTCCAGAATTTTGGGATTTAATTAAGGATTTCTGTTACTCTAAAAACACTAAATGCATTTAGAATGTATAGGAAAAAAACTGCTAATTTTATTTATTTAGTAATAAAAACATTCAGAAGAAATATGAAATATATATGGTAAAGGCGGTTCTAGAGCTGGTGTGGCTGAATTTTTAGAATTTAGTGACACACCGAGCAACAAAATATAGAAACATCAATCTTTTAGAATTTAGAGCAGGCACTGGAAGCAGAGTTTAGAAAGCCACTGGGAAGCAGAATTTAAGATCTACAGAGATTGCATCAAGTGGGGAAATGCCTAGTGCCAGCTTTGTGCATGATGCATTAAGGCATATTAGATTAATCTTTTAAATTGTCCATTTTCAATTTCTTTATAAATAAAAAAATTCCTTTCTGTAACGCCTGTCCATCTGACAAGATTACAAGCATTTTTGATATTTTCCATGCTTGCATCTAGTGAAAAGCAGAATAAATAAAAGGAAGATAAACATGTTAAGAAAAAAATTCTAGTATTTTTCGACCGCCGCATCCGCGACCATGATCGCAAACATGCATGCACCATTCGGACTGAATTATTCTCAAAATTGGGTGGAAGTATGGGAACTTTCTTTCCCTCCAGCATAGCTCTTTCCAGAGAAGAGAAGACCTTTCACGTCGCAGCAAGTAATACCGCTCCTTTTGGATGAGACTATGTGTTTTTGCAGAATGCCAACCAGGGTTGCGCTTCACACGTTCTTACTATATCAGAAGTAAAAATTCGAATATTATGTTTCCATTGTTCTTCCAAACGTTCTCCAAAAAGTAGGAAATTCATCGCAAACTTTCTGTAAAATACATCCGTTACGTGTTAATACCATGGAGGTATTTTTCATTTTGTCACCCATTTCTGGAATCTTCTAGAATTGTGGGTCTATAAATCTTGCCTGCAAATCCTTCTAAAGCTTCGAAGCTGCAGTGTCTAAAATCCCAAAGAAAAATTATCCTTACAAAATTCTGTAATCACAAAAAGCAAGAAATATTTTGGAAAAAAAAAGGAGGGGAAAGTGTAAAATTAATTTTATAGAGAAAACTGATGCATATTCTGAGAATTCTGAAACAATTATATGGGAAAAACTCTTAAGTATGAAAAAAATTAAAAAGGTATTTTTAATTAATTACATAGCTAATTTTGCTTTTTCTTAAGAACTGTTTCGTAAATTGTGCTTTACAGCATAATACTTTGTTTATTTTTCAGATTCAAAATAATTGTAGAATAAGTTGCCAAAATGGAACTTTATAATATGACTGCGAAAAATAAAAATGTTTTATTTTAAATACAATTTCAATATATTACCATTATATTAATGAAATTTATCAATCTTACAATGTTTTAAAAAAAATCGTTGAAAAATTCCCAGATGTCAGAATTAAAAATTTTCTATAGAAGTTGATCTTAAAATCGCCAAAATGTTGATAAGTCATGATATTTAAAACATTTAATAAAAGAATTCACATCCCCAAAAACAAAGAGTTGTTTAAGAACTCTTCGTAAGAAAAAATTAAATAATTTCAAAATGCTTATGTTTCACTTCTTGTTCAGAAACTCGAGTATCCCACCATTTATACTAGAAATTGGAACAAATTATAACCCATGAACCCATTCAAAAGGATAACCATATATATCAGTGAATCGCCAAAAATATTCCTCCAAAATGCTAATTCACACTCAAAATGGCAGTCGTAAAAACAGGCAGAAATTTCAGATGATTAAAATTAAGGACCTTCTGCCGATTTAGGCCGAAATTAAGGACTTTTAAGGACCAAAAATCAATTTTAAAAAAACCTAAGGACTTTTAAGGACTCTTAAGCCCCGTTCACAAGAGCAGATTCGACCAGTAGCGAAAACCGGTTCTTCCAACGTGTCCCGTTCACATGGGACAAGCATTAACTGCCTCGCCGAATTGGAGGTAGAATTTGGTTAAATGCTCCTTACCTCTCGGGAGCAGGGCAAATGGGGAGATTTCCCATACTATACTGCACGGTTCACTTAATTTTAGTTAGTGCTCGCTGGACTGTCAGCGAAACAATCGCACTGACAATGTCTGGGGATGCGATAGCATCCACCCAATAATTAAATAGAACTGTACAAGATATGGAAATTATAGAAAAATGCAGACAAGGTTATCTCATAATTCCAGAAATATCGTTCAAATTAAAATTAAAGTTAAGACAAGGTCATATGGGCTTCAACGCGACAAGGGACTCGGTAACCTTTTGAATGATTATTTAAAAAAAAAATTAAGCATTTTCATCTACTTTTTATAAATATTATTAAATGGTTTTGTGAGACAAAATAATTTTAAGCTGAAAAAAAAGTTTTTACTAGTAATTTTTTTAATTTAAATTTTTGAAGAAAAATTTTACAATTAAAATGTTTTTCTTCTCCTACAATTTTCAATGTCTCCCCCCAGTCTTTTTATTGTATTTATTAGTTCTTAATAACTTCAAGGAATAATTTTGCAATTAATGAATTAGTTTCAGAGAAAAAATAAAAATACACTTTTATCTAAAATCTTTAAAACAAATATGATCTCAGTCACATTTTCATTTCAAATAACTTTTCCTTTCAGCATTTTGCAAAACCCATCCTTGTTTCTATAAAGTATATAATTTTAAATAAGCAGTAAAAATAATAAAAAATTTAGTCCATACCTGTATATGTTTTAGGACTTTAAGTAAAAGGATTTATTGAAAAAAATGCAAAAGGTTTCTCAGTTTGCATTTGCAGTTTAAGGAATACAAACTGTCTAAATAGACATTAAATATTAAATCATTTCAAGTTTCTTTAAAATTTTATTACTGAATTTGAATACACACCAAACCTAGTGCTATTTATTCAGTTGGTAAATATAAATTAAATAAAATTACAAACCTTTTTTCAAAACCTTATGTGGCCAGAAAAATTGCAAAAACTCATAAAACGCAAGCAGAATTTTTCTTTACCTGTTTTTGTTTTGTAAAACATGTTCAAAACAATTTTAATACATTAATTAATTATAATATTGTCACGTGCGTACCGTTTTGTAAAAGATTGATAATATTTTGTAAATGATTGTCATTGCACTCAAATCCAATGATAGCTTAATTAAATTTATTTTATCAACAGAAACGTTTCAAAGTTCTGGATGTTCTACAGAAATACTCGTACAAGTGTTTAGAATATCACTAAGTATAATCAGTAGTTATGCTTCAATCTAATAAGAACGTTAAACACAACAGAATGCAAAACGCATCTTAAGAGAAAATTAACTCAGAAATATCTCCAATCTCACGCTGAACTAACAACTGGCAACAATAACAAATTATAGAGCATAAATAATGTCATAAAAATAGTTTGGTATAATGAGATTATTACTTTGAAACTGATGTTTCTAATTGATGCCCAAGAAGAACCAATATTTCTCATTCTGCTTCACTGCATATCTTTCAAAAAAGTAAAAGAATCATGCAATTAATTTCCTTTATCATTTTTTTAAATGCGAAAAGTTTATTTTATAAGCTGTGAAAATGTCGGAAGTTTGTAACCGATATATTTTTAGATATGAAATTTTAAAATTAATGGGCATCAAAAAGTCTAAAAATATGAACAATTTTCAAAAATTCTCCAAAATATTTTTTAAAAATGTTAAGCTAAAAATTTCATTTAATTTTTTTTTGTCCTCCACAGTGTGTTATGGTGCAAACTATAATATTCTGAGATTCTCAGTTTATTTGTTAATATTTGCAAAAAATCGTCTCAGCTTTAAATTTGAAAAAAGTCTAATCCTCTAAAAATTAAAAGCGTGACATCACATCCACAAGCAGTGTAAGTACAAAGTTTGAGTTCTATATCTTATCGGGAAGCAGTTTAAAAATCCATGATCATCTTTTAACCATAGCGACAAGCACCAAGAGTGAACTAAATAACAGCTTATAAAATAATAATTAAAAAGCATATATTTTTCAGGAACCATTACGAAAGTTCAGGCACCAGTTGCAAAAGTACAGATTACAAAATTAACAACATTAAACAACGTTAAAAATGTGTAAACAGTATTAGAAATCTACCAATTCGGAGACGTGATTGTTCACAGAGGCTTAGGTGCAAAGGGAAGGAAGAGGGTGGTCTTCTGAACGGGTCCTAAAGACAAAACTCTTTCATGTCTCCTTTTTCTCCTCCTGCTAACGGCAGCTGTGAGAAGGAGCGTTGCATGTGAACGGGGCTTTAAGGACTGTACGAACCCTAATTTATATGAGGGACACTTCCCGTTGTCGTGTAAATATAACAGAGTTACACATAGATATATGTTTTTTATTAATTTTATTTTCAAGATTAAAGAAAATGTAGGACGAACTGTTACAGCTATTCTCACTTGTTTAAAAGCTAATTTAATATAACATTGCTTTATGGTAATGCGCTTTCATCAAACATTAAATCTAAATTTATTTTCCGGACAACAAATAGCCAGATGGTAAATTACTGTTTAGAATCCTTGCAGATGGGCTAGCTGCATAAGAATTTTCATGATTCTTCCCATGTGTAATGGCAAGATTTTCTGATTATTTGCACCCCTACAGAGAAACTGCAGAAAAATTTTGACGAGGCAATGCTACATGTTGCCAAAAAGTATTTAAGTGGCAACCCAGATATGCATGTAGAACACTTATGTGCACTTGTCTGAGTGCACATAAGAAATTTACCAGTTATTTTTCTGATTAATATTTCTTTTCATGGTTAAGCACATCTGTTTTTATCTTAATCATAACACAACTATGGAGTTCTCTTTTTTTTTTTATGTTCATTCCATTAAGTGCACACTGAAATTTTAACTGTTACCAGGTAATCATGATTGTGACTGGTGCACAATATCAGAGTTGGCTTTAGCATTTTTGCCGCTATAGGCAGTGAATCTCAAATGCAACTTCCCCCCCCCAAGCTTCAAAAACTTAAATTATTCAAAAAAAAATTCAAAAAACAAATTTAAAGATTACAGACTTATAAAAAACGTAACTAGAAATATATGGTCTAATTAAGACAGTAACACTTATATTTATAAATTTTCTTTTATTAAAACCCCACAAACTTTGGAGCTGAACCTAATACAAACAATACATTTAAAGCAACAAAAATAAAGAATACTAATGCAATATATTAAAACTATTGCCTGTAAGGAATATTTTGCATATCATTAGCTTTAATGAATCTATTTCGAACCTTCCCCCCTGCAAAATCACAAATAACTTTACTCAGATCTCATTTGTTACTTAATTTAAGCTCAATGGCCAACACTGCTAATTAAAACAATTTTGAGTAGACCTGATTCTTAAGTAATTTTTCATTATTTTTAATTTAGAAAAAGATCTTTCGTCAGTAGCATCATTCTTAAAGTAATGCTTAAATTTGGCATAATGTTAAGGTTGGTAATAAATTTAAGAATGACAACTGGACCTTCTTTCTTGTTTTAAAAGTGAAGAAACACACTCTATTTCATCACACAATTCTAAAGTGTTCAGATCGGAGGAATGACTATTTCTACATTTTCCACACCTTTACAATGTGTCAGTTAAGTTTGTAGACATCATATAAAAACTCAAAAGAGTCTTTATTAACTATTCAATAGGTTGAATCTGAACTTCAATGTACTGATTGTCTGATCTCTAGTAAAGAAAAAAAAAAATTGTATTTCTCTTTTCAGTCTTGCATAGGTTCATCTACACTTTCATATGAATAATTTTATTTTTTTAGATCGAACATGATGATGCGGTGTAGTAAATTCAATTTTTTTTTCTATGTGTATTTCATTAGCTGATTTTTCTGCTTCTAAGATAACATTGTCAAAGGATTCATTCGATCTTAATTCTCTAAAAAAGAAATAATGAGGTATTTAATACATCGGTGGCTTAGGATAAATCAAAATCTTTTGATTGAAGTAGCTTACTTATTGGATTAATACGATTAAAAATTTTACACCAAATGATGATCAAACGTATGACGATGTAAATTATTTTATTGGGATCAATAAACCACTGGTCTCATCTCGTATCATATTATCTATTTCTACATTTTCATAAATACTTAATAAAACATCATGAATATTTTCTGTTTCAGAATGTAAAGGTTTTGCGAAATCTATCCAATGAGTACTGCTCAATGGTTTTAATGCAAGAGCTTTTTTCTTAATATGGTCCCCTGAAAAGTTCACGATGCAAAAAATGTATATAGCTTTTAAACCATATGAAAAAAATTCGCTGCCTGTAAGGAAGATTTTGCACATCGTTAGCTTTAATGAATGGCTGCAGTAAGGGACATAAAATGGTCTGGGATGTAAAGTTTTAATTCTTGATTGTACTCTCAATTTTTTGCCTCTCATATCTGAACCACTGTCCTAACCTTGACCTCTCATATTTTTTAAATTTCATTCACATTTCTCCAACTCTTCTAATAAAACTTGAGGTATTCCTTACCAGTGGATCTTTCAATAGGAAGAAAACCCCAGAAAATATTCATTACTGTTGCATTCAAATCCTGCTTCTGATTGATCATTGGAAACATACAAGAGCTGTTTTTTAAGTAAGGTCCGTTGGCGTGTACAGTTCCCTAGTTCATGCGTACGTTGCAACGAGTCGCTGCACCACTGACCAGCACCTTTTGTGAACAAACATACACCAGTTTCAGCTCTGTAGCAGTCATGCAAGCTTTGCTGTGCATCTTTAAAATGTTTACAGTGATTATTGCCTGCCATGTGTGAGATACGGTCTGTTATCTGTTTTTTGACTGCAAGAAACATGTTGGCTGCAGACATTCATCACCAGATAACAGAAGTTTATGGCATTGAAGCAATGAGTGATAGTAAAGTCCGAAAATAGGTCCGGGAGTTTAAAGATGGGCATGCAAACATCCACGACGAAGAATGCTCAGGCAAGCTCTCTGTAATCACAGATGATTTGGTGCATGTACTTGAAACAAAAATCTGTGAGAAAAGGAGGTTCACAATAATCATTCTTTCACTAGAATTTCCCCACATTTCTCGGCTGGTGATGTACAAAAATGTGACTGAAAACCTAAACGTTAAGAAATTGTGTTCTTGGTGGGTACCCAGACTCCTCACAGTGGAACAAAAAGAGAAGAGATTTGTCAGTTCATTGGACTTTTTGATTCGCTACGAGGAAGAAGGGGATGACATGTTGAGTCAAATCGTTACTGGAGATGAAACATGGGTATCACATATCAGCCCTGAATCCAAGCAACAGTCGATGGAATGGTGACTCACATCCTCTCCCATCAAAGCGCAAGATTATGGGCAACAGTGTTCTGGGAACAGCGAGGTGTTTTGCTAGTGGACTTTATGCCACAAGGAATGACGATCAACTCAGGTGCCTGGTGTGCAACTCTATAGAAGCTCCAAAGAGCATTGCAAAACAAATGGCGTGGCATGCTGTGAAAAGGAATTTTGCTCCTCCATGACAACGCAAGGCCTCACACTTCTTGAACGACTCGGGACTTAATTGAATCTTTTGGCTGGGAAGTTTTAGACCCTGCACCATATAGCCTCGACCTTGCTCCCAGCGGTTTCCTCCTTTTTTGGTACTCAAAACACCATCTTGGCGAGAAGTGCTTCAGTGACAACGAAGAAGTGAAAGCGGCCGTGAACTCTTGGCTGTACGAGCAAACAGCAGACTTCTTTGAAGAGGGTTTTCAAAACTTAGTTTCAAGGCATTACAAGTACATGAATAAACTAGGCAACTACGTAGAAAAATAGGCAAAAGTATGTACAATAAAGTACTAAAATAAAGGTTTTTTTTTTTAAACAAAATATTGTCGTTATTTAAAAAAAAAGGGGGGACCTTACTTTAAAAACAGCTACATATCTTACTACAAACGTCATTTGTAAACCTTACTCATCTCAGAAGTACAATAAAAAAATAACTGAATAATATTTCACTTTTAAACTTGTTATATAAAACTTTAATTATCATGTAACAGTCCAATAATTTCATTCTGAATGTTTTTTCCTAAATATGTTGATGCTTTTTCTTCATTATTGAGGATTCTACAAACATGTTCCACCATTATCGGGTCAACTTCAACTAGCAATTGAGTTAACTACAGAAAATTTCCATTATTATGTTCATAAAGCTTCTTGCTTGTATCCCGAAAGGCTAGTGAACTTTTGCCAAGCAATTTAATAAATGACATTATACATAAATTACTTCATGCTAATATTTTATTTCAGAATTAGTTTATCTTTGTGCAGCTGAATCTAATGTTTGACAAGTTTCTAACCTTTACTGCAGTTATATCCATGATTTCAAATTGTTTACATGAATTTTCGAGTCTTCGTGCTTTCTTACCAATATTTTTCCAGTTTCTATAATCCTCATTTAAAAATGAACTCGGTTTTGAATTACCAAAAAGTCTGCAACAGAAAGAGAATGCAGAATTTCTTGACACTAAATGAATATACCAGCCAATCTCGACACGTGTTCTCCCTTTTTTAAAATTCTGTTATCATACTTTGCACTACATCTTTGGTTTGGAATTTGATTGTCAAGTGGAAAATCATAATTGAATAAAGGAGGTAATGGACCTTTTCTAACTAAAAACATTTGATATGAGTCACTTATACCATCTGGCCATAATTTTAGGTCTAATGGTTGAGGGCTCCTTCATTTCCCGTGGTAGCATCCATTGCCTGGAAAACTGTTCAGCTCTGTTCCTGTCTGGAACAACTCACAAATTTATCCCTAATGTTACTGTCGTTATGATAATTCAAATCCAAATCGGAGCTGATAGTAGTGCCTAGATCTCAACAATTGCTTAGTTCTTTGTTTTGTTTGGAACTAGTTGCATCTTCTAAGAAGCTAAGTGACATTCCTGATTGCTTTTGAAGCTGGGCCAACTTCTGTTTATATCGACTACCAGATATTCTTTTTCTTCCATCAGAAGTTAATTGGATAAAGTCAAAGGGACAATCAAACCGAATATACAGGGCATCTTCTAAAGAATGGTGAAAAATAACTGGAGATGCTTTGATTAACATACAGGGATTAAAAAAAAAGGTTACATGTTTTTCATATATCGTGGAGCAGTCACCCAGAAAGTTGTCCTATTTAAAAATATATTTTTTACTTTTAATTATGATTATATATGTTTTTAAATCTCTTCTTTTTATATTGACTACCAAATAGTATTTTTCTTCTGTCAGACATTCTAAAACAAAAAGTTTAGTGGATAAGCTTAATGGAAGAAACAAACCGAATATACAAGGTGTCTTCTAAATAACCTGAGATGCCTTGGATCAAAATATATGGATTAAAAAAAAAAAAAAAAAAAAATGTTACATGATTCTCATAAACCACAGAGCAATCAACCAGAAAGTTCTCCTATTTAAAATTTCAAAGTTAACAGCAATATATACTCTATGGAACAGATAGCCTGTAAAAATAAAAAATGAGTAATAATAAAGTTTCCAGAAAACCATACAACTTTCACATCTAACTTTTCTTCGTAACGGTTACAGATTTCTTGATAGCATAGTGGGACATTATATTGAATGAAACAATCGGTATAAACTACTTTCACAACAGAATTCCTCAACAAAACAAAACAAAAATCTAGAAAAATGAAAACTTATTGTAGTACAAAGTCCGAAATCCAGACGTCCAATATCCGGAATGATCTAAAACCTGCACCCCTGGATTACTATTAACTTTTTTTTAATGCTGCTTTATGCTTGCGGATTTGATATTTTTTTAATAATAAAATGTGGAGAGTTCCCAATTCTTAATTTCACTTTGCCATTGACACAACTTGGCGAATCCTTATTTATTATTTTTTGCTTTCATCACTGTACGAGTATGAACATTCTGCAGCTTGAGAAATGACTCGTGCAGCTGTATCTAAGATTTTGTTTTTAAATATTAATATTTTAATACGAGAAAGCATCACAATCTTTTATGTTGACATAGTTCTTGGCGATGATTGCAGACTTCAGCTAACTCTGCTGCAGAAGTGTTGAATTTGTTGAGGAGGAGAAATTTAACAAATTTCCATATGCAAAAAATTGATTTTGTAAATGATACTGATAGACGAAAAGATATGTTTAGTGCTGTTTGAATTGAGAATAATTTATTTGTTTTTCAGATTACACTAGAAGAATGCTAGAGATAATGTGGCAGAATTTAGGGAGGCAAAAGTTTTAGAATTTACGGAGGCGCTTGCTTGGCAGCAGAATTTCAGTTTCAAAGATATGAAATGGGCCGCAAAGCGCAGGCCCTGGATAACCCTTAAGCATATGTGTCAGTTTATTTATTTGAGACTCAGATATGATTTAAGCATGTGCAGGAAAGAGGGGTAAGTATAATAAATAACTAATATAATCCAAGCTTAAATTTGTCAGCTTGCAGTAGAAGCAAGACAAAATTTGCTAGAACAACACATGTAGTCACCAATCTTATAATACATTAGCAATCATATATAGCAGACACTAGCTAAGTTTTATGATGATCATAGCAAATTTGTAAAACGTTCAGATATTGCCCAAAAAAAAAAAAAAAAAAAAAAAAAAGCAAAATTTTCCAAAACATTTTAAAGAAATGTAGAGATGTAATAATTGAAGATGATATAACAGAAACTTTTCACTGCAATGATAATGCTTAAATCATCAACCAATTAAAGGATGGCAAAATCTGTATTACGGTTCCAAATTTAGAAGTTAGTGACAGAAGTTGCTGAGAATGAAAAACATTCGACTGACAATTTAACGGGAATTCTTAATACAACAATTAGGGAACTTGAAAACAGTGGAACTTTGTAACTGAATGAGAAATTATGTCTATCTATATAATTTAAAAGGAAGCATTAGCCCAATAAAATGAAGCAAATTAAACAACTTACAAGGAAACAAATATTCAGCAAATAAATAAACTTATTATTTTTCTTTTTCAAATTTTAATTCCTTTAAGGTCATAAATGCTTCATTATTTCATGTTTTTAATTTTATAATTTCTACAAATCATCTTACTAGATTTAAACTGATTATATGATATCGAGTAAAATCCCAAATCTGGAACTGCCAAAGACCCGATGAGTCTGGATCTCGGACTTTGCACTGTATCAACAAATTTCCTTAAACTCAACTTTTCTTTAGGTATTTGTGTTATATATTTCACAATAGTTTAGTTGGGATGGAAAGTAACAACAGGAAAAATGATGTACACTGTGCAAAAAGAAAAAGAAAAAAAAGGTTGGGGGGGGACAGTTCTATATTTCCCGTTCTACTGGGCCAATTGACGAAATTTAACTTGCATTTTTCATGTCTCGAAAGTGCAACTTAGTATTAGATTTATATATAGCATTGTTCTAATATGGGTATTTTGACACAAAATCAGACTTTTCTGAAAAGAAAAGCACTTTTTCCATATTTCGATTCTACGACTCAAATTACGCCAAACTACCAAGTTTTGTAAAAATTGCACGAGTAGTTTTTAAAAAATTAGCTCGCAAAATTTTAGCTCCTCAATGCTAATTGAGTTTGATATATATTTATTAATATCTCTTTTTTATTAAACTTATTTGATTCTTCCTTTCACATTTAGAAATTTAGGTTCATTCCAAATAAAATTCACCCATTTTGTATGAGTTATTTTCAAAATTCGTATTTTTAAATAATTTTTATCAATTTTTCAAAATAATCTATAAATTTTTTACCATCATCTTAAAGTAGACGTATTTCTAAGCATACTTGCCAAAATTACAGCTTTTTTATTCAAAATTTTCAAAGATATATGTGAATTTATAAATTGGTGCGTTTTGAAATTTAGGTTCATTCCAAATAAAATTCACCCATTTTGTATGAGTTATTTTCAAAATTCATGTTTTTAAATAATTTTTATCAATTTTTCAAAATAATATATAAATTTTTTACCATCATCTTAGAGTAGACGTATTTCTAAGCATACTTGCCAAAATTACAGCTTTTTTATTCAAAATTTTCAAAGATATACGTGAATTTATAAATTGGTGCGTTTTGAAATTTGGCATATTTGTTGAAAGCGATAAAACATCAAATGTGGTCTAGACAGTTTGCTAAAATTATTTGGAAGTACAGTTGCTCCCAAAAGTGTTCGTACACTAATGATTTTCATTGAAATAGGGCTCTATCCATTAATTAAAAGTAAACTTTCTGAACGAGATTTTAATAATAAGAATCTATAATCTATTCGTAACAAAATTACATGAAATATTTTAAAAATAAGCACAACTTTATTTTTAAGAAATTAATAATGAAAAAATGACAAACATTTTATCTCACAAAAGTCTTCGTACACTTCAAAACGATCTTGACATATTAGTAAATATTTTCATATTTTGTTAAATTAATATTAGTAGGATATCCTTTAACATCATCACAACAGCTTTTAAACATCTGGGAACAGATTTTATAAGTTTTTGTGTAATTTCTGTATCAATGTTCATCTATTCTTCTATCATGGCTGTTTTGAGTTCGCTTTTCGTTTTGATGTCGTGTTTTCATACTCTTACCTCTAGCTCTTTCCTATGGGGTTTAAATCTGGCGACAGAGGTTGTGTTTACAAAACCTGTGGACAATTATAGAGACACTACAGGAGAACGTTGAGAGAACTTAGAAACATTATCATGATTAAAAATAAAGTTGTTTCCAATACCCAAATTTTGGGCTGATAATTTTAAATTGTCTCTTAAAATATTTAAATAAATTCATTATGCCCTCAATAAATACCAAATTACCTAGTCCTGATGCTGTCATGCCCCCTTCCCCACAAGAACACCTCCACCGCCATGCTTAACTGATCCAACTAAGTTCTTAGAATGAAGTTGCTCATTTTTTTCTTCTCCATACAGTTATTTGACCATCGGAACCAAAAATGTTAAATTTGCTTTCGTCAGCAAATAGGACATTATTCCAGTACGTTTTGGGTGTATTTATCATTGATTTTGTGAATGAAAGCCTAAGCTTCCTGTTTTTCTCACTAACAAAAATTTTTTTACAGGCAGAACGCCCATGTAATCCAGCTTCTCTGAAAACTCTTCGAACAGTTTAAGGTGAAATTGAAGTAGAAAACTTTGCAGTAAATTCTGCAGAAAATTTTACAGCACTCAAATGTGGGGTTTTCACAAATTCTCTAATAATAAATCTCTCATCATGTTTAGTTAACTTTCTCTGTCGACCTTTTCTTACCTTGTTTTCAATCCGATTTTCTTCTTTAAAGCGTTTTATCACATACTGCACAGTAGAATGGGATAAACTAACTAATTTAGCAATATTGCAAATTGATTTAGCACTACTGTGGTGAAAAATTATCAATTTTCGAATGCTGTTGTAATTTCTTTACGACTGTGACTCATTTTTCAGTAATAATCACATTTAGTTAACTTCCTCTGTCGACCTTTTCTTACGTAGTTTTCAATCTGATTTTCTTCTTTAAAGCGTTTTATCACATACTGCACTGTAGAATGGGATAAACTAACTAATTTAGCGATATTTCAAATTGATTTAACACTACTGTGGTGAAAAATTATCAATTTTCGAATGCTGTTTGTAATTGCTTTACGACTGCGACCATTTTTCAATAATAAATATAATATTATGAAGTAAAAAATAAAAAATTAAAGCAAACGATTTTTTAAATGCCACCACAATCCAAAAATTAAAAAAGGCAGCAAACGGTAATTCTAATTTTGATTTTATCCAAAAATATTTCAGTGTACGAAGACTTTTAATAATCAAAAAATGATAAACATTTTGTGAGATCAAATGCTTATCACTTTTTGACTATTAATTTCTCAAAAATAAAGTTTTGCTATATTTTAAAAATATTTCATGTAATTTTGTTACGAATAGATTATAGATCTTATTATTAAAATCTCATTCAGACAGTTTACTTTTAATTAATGGATAGAGCCCTATTTCAATGAAAATCATAAGTGTACGAACGCTTTTGGGAGCCACTGTAGAAACAATATGACTTTTTTCCCTGCTCATGCATAGTGTAAAAAGGTAGGAACGAGGTGCCTTTTTTTCCACTCTACTATAATGGAAGGGAAAGGAAAATTGGTTGCCACACAGTAAGAAGTTCCTTTCCGCAAAAATTCTTGGCAAAAACTGAAAAAATTGGGCCAATATAAATTTTTGAATTTCTCCATAAATTTCACACCAAATTTTACAAAATTTAATATCTAGGCATAATTTGAGTCGTAGAATCAAAATATGGATAAAAAATGCTGTCATTTCAGAAAAAGTCCAATTTTGTGTCAAAATACCTATGTTAGAACAATGCTATACATAAATCTAATATAAAATTGATATGTCATTTCAGAAAAAATCCAATTTTGTGTTAAAATACCTGTGTTAGAACAATGCTATATATAAACCTAATATATATGCTAAGTCGTGTTTTCGAGGCATGAAGAATGCAATTTGAATTTTGTCAATCGGCCCAGTAGAACGAGAGATATAGAAGTGTTTTTTCTTTTTTTTCCCACAGTGTACATAGCGCAAAAAAAAAAAAAAAAAAAAAAAAAAAAAAAAAGAGGACATGAGTAGTTTTTAAAAAATTAGCTCTCAAAATTTTAGCTCCTCAGTGTTAATTCAATTTGGTATGTATTCATTAATGTCTTTTTTTATTAAACTTATTTGATTCCTTCTTACACAGCTGGAAATTTAAGTTCATTCCAAATAAAATTCACCCATTTTTTAAGATATATTTTAAAATAATTTTTCTAAATTTTGCAAAAAATTTTTGAATTATAACCTATAAAAGTTTTACAATCAGCTTAACCCTTTCGCGCCTAACGGGACACATACATCCCAAGCAAATTTAAAAAAATACTCTTGGGATAGAAATGCTTCTCTGTCTAATGGGAGACTTTCCTACAAGTCCTGCCAATATTTTTGAAGGTATTTTCATTCACAGAACATAGATGGCACTACCGTATATAATGCAATTCTCGTGTTTTTACTCTACGAACGTAAATAGTTTAGTTTTGGAAAATACCGCCTATTTTCGATTAAATTTTGATTTATCCATAAATCTAAGGCCAGATAAGTTACTCACGAAGCAGATTACCTCTAATAAACTGGTAAGTGGCAAAGTTTTACTTCCGTTTTTATTATCGGGACATATGTGTCCCTCTCGTCTTGGATAGTGGAAACACATTGTCCCAACAGTCCTATGTGATCATTTCTCTAGATATTATACTTTTCGGTTACTTTTGAAATAGTTTCTTATTATTTTTAATTTAGGCACATATTAATTCAATCTAAAATGACTTGACGCCGGTGACTTACTAATAAAGAAATCAAAAAAATTTTAGAAGAGTCAGATGACAAAGATTTGGATGATGAAATAGACAATCCTGATTTTCAAGATCCAACACACAATTTGCAGTACTCATCCGATTCAGACGAGTGTGAAATGGATATCGATCATGATACCATTCCCCAAAATACAAAGAACAGCGATGCTTTGAGTGATACTAATACGGCATCACTTTCATCAGTTGATGAGATACCATCAGCTAATGCTTCAGGCTGCAAACCAATCTTATGGTTTCATGCAGATTCAACTTTCCAACCTCGAATGACAATTCCAGCAGAGTCATCGCCTAGTTGTTATTCAAATTAAATCGTTCAGCTACCAAATTGGACGTGTTTCTCAAGATATTTCCAAAAAGTCTTATGATTTGGATCTCTCAATGCATAAACCAACGACTCGAAAAGTTAGGACAAACAATTCACCCCACAGACCCCTCTGAAATTATGCTTGTCCTTGGATGCATGCTTGTCATGTCTTACAATAACATGCCGAAATTCTCTCATTATTGGTCATCTAATCCTTCTTTGGGAAACGTAGCAATAAAATATGCTATTTCAAGAGACAGATGTAAAACGTTGCTGTCGAAACTATATTTTGCTGCACCAGAAAAGCCAGCAATGTGTAAAAATATAGTAAAACATACTATATTGACGAGGTTGTTTCGTGCCTAAAACAAACCTTCAAACAGTGCCGAAGCGAAAGCTCATATCAAGCTATTGATGAATCAACGGCGAAATTCAAGGGACGTTCGTCCCTCAAACAATATATGCCGATGAAACCTGTGAAAAGAGGGATAAAAATTTGGCAGCGATGTGATTCAAAAACAGGATATGTATATGACATGAACATTTATTCCGGAAAAGAAACGGGTGAAGTTCAACGCACACTCGAGGAACGGGTACTATCAAACGGAGACAATCCAAGGTAAAGACGTGATGCTTGCGTTTGACCGATTTTTTACAAGTGTGCACTTGATGGAAACCCTGAAATTTCCGGCTGTTGGTACATGCATCAAGACACGCAAAGATGTTCCTAATTTTGCAACAAAACTAAGCAAAAGGGGTGAGGCTGAGCTTCTCGTAACTAAAAATGGAACTTTGTGTGCGAGATGCTTGATTCAAAAGAAGTGATGATGCTAAGTAATTGCCATGAAGCGAAATACACAAAAGTAAATTGCACCATGAAAGATGGAAGCAAAGAAGAATTTGAGCCCTGTGGCAATCGAATTCTACAACAAAATCATGGGAGGTGTAGACCTTGCAGATCAAATGGCAAATGTCTATGAATTAGATCGAAAATCTTGCAAGTGGTGGAAAAAAGTATTTTTTTGCCTATTGATGAGTGCAGTGGTGTCAACTCATGGATTGCGTACTGCGAACTCAAACATCGAAAAACCCCACTTCTTGATTTCATTGTACCTCTTGCAGAAGCCTTGATGGCGTCCGGAAAGCTCAATGCACAGTATCAACGCCGTAGAGGAACTGGACGCTCATCTAAAACATCATGAAGCTTACTCAATGTTGGTGACCATCTGCCAGTAACAACAAAAACACGACGGTGGTGCCGTAAATGTGCACAACAAAAGAAGGAATCGCATACTAAAATAATGTGCATGATGTGTAATGTCGCATTGTGCATTGATTGTTTCAAACCATACCATTCGTAATTAAATTTTTATGACTAGAAAATCATTGGTTTTCTTTACAAAATTACTCATTGAAGACTACTGGGACACATATGTCTCAGCGGTCTGGACTGATGGGACATATATGTCCCGGTCCTAAATCAGTGTTCAAAATTTTTCTAAAAATATAACATCTTAATTTTTAGCATTCTAGAGTGCTCTACTCATAGTTTATGTTATCAAAATTGTTCTGTTGTAAAAACAAAAAAACTCGTCGCAAAAGGGTTAAAGTAGATGTATTTTTAAGCACACCTGCAAATAATTAGAGCTTTTTATTCAAAATTTTCAAAATTTTTGAAGATATACATGAATTGATATATTGGTGCATTTTGAAATCTGACATATTTGTTGAAAGCGATAATAACGAAAATGTAGTTTACGCACTTTGTTAAAATTATTTAAAAGTAAGAACGATGTGACTTTTTTTTCCATTCCAGCATAATGGAAGGGTAAGGAAAACAAATTGCCATATATTAAGGCCATATATCTTGGCACAAACTGAAAAATATGAACAATGATAAACTTTTGAATTTCTCCAAAAATTTAGCATCAAATTTTACAAAATTTAAATATTAAGCATAATTTGATTCGTAGAATCGAAATATGGAAAAAATATGTCATTTCAGAAAAAGTCTGAATTTGACTCAAAATACCTATAATAGAAGAAGGTTAAATATAAATTTAATATATATCCTATGTCACGCTTTCAAGACATGAAAAACGCAATTTTAATTTCATCAATCGGCCCAGCAGAACAAGAGATACAGAACTGCCCCCCTTTTTTTGTGCAGTGTACAATTCTATTATTTTTTTATTGTAAAACAAAAACAAAAAAAAAAAAAAAAAAGTTACAAATTTTGGACATTAATCACCAAAAGAGGGGTTTTCTTCTTTCCCTTGTTTGTTTAGAATCAAACATACAAATAATATGCCACTAAAATTGCTGTATGATTGTTAAAATTATATATATATATTGTTAAAATTATATATATATATATATATATATATAAATTTTATTTCTATTTCTATAAACATTGTATTAAAACACCCAGGACTAGTTAAATAAACTAGTTTTAAAATACAATTTGGCATTTTGAAAGATGACTGCATACAAATTTTTGGCTCAATCAAGTGAATAGTTTTTAATTTATAGAGAACAAATAACTTTTAAAAACGTACTTTAACCCTGTTGTACAAGAAATCACTGATCAGTGTATATCATTAAAACTGGTTTAACAGTTCCCCATATAATTGCGTTTAAACATATATAAAAAGAAAACGCAATTGAAAAAAATCATTGACTTAAGACTATTAAAGGTGCAGGTACAACAAACAGTACTAACCTACCTCTAAAAAAAGGATTTTTTACATCCACTACAATGTGACACAATTTACCATTGTAATTAATATCAAATTTACAACTGTGAATGTTATATAACTAAATAGACATTATTGCATAAATAAGGCACTGTTTTAAATCTAACTCTCTTTGATTAAGGGGTAAAAAAAAAAAGAAATGCAGTACTCTTCTGTTATCGGAACCAGATTTAGAAATGTATGTATGTATATGCGTATACACATACACACCTACATTTCTGAATCACCTCGATAACAGAAAAGTAAAAAAAAAAAAGCATATTAAATCCTGTCAGGGCAGGTGTGCATTTCTCACTTTGCAACATGCGATCACATATACAAATTCCCATTATTATAAACAGAAGCTTGTCTAGTCTTGTCTGCTGCACATTTCAAAACATGGAATGGCCAGAAGAGTGTCAATTTCTCTTGTACTTAAATTTAATATACTATTGTTTTATTCTCTAGATTTAGGCTATCAGAACATATTTTTTGAGTTTTTTTGTTATATTATTGTTGTTGTTGCTGTAGTCCCTAATGTTAGTTTTGCTGCCATAGGAAACTGCCTACCCCCTACGGCCAGCCGAACAATGCCCATTTTGGGCTATTCTCCAATTTTTTTTTTTTTTTTTTTTATGAAAACAGACTGCTTGTTATGGAAGCAGAACAGTGGGGGGGGGAAAGAAGTAGGCAAGTACTGCGCTGGGGGGGGGAAATCTGATATGGGTTTGCGTTATAACCCATATCAGATTCTATATATTTATTTTATAGAATGCTCCAGAATAAGGTTTTTGTTTTTAGTCCAAAGGGGCTTTGTCCCTGAAGGACTATTGTTTTCGTTTAGAGATTTTGCGTTGAATAACTCTGAATGTCTGTTTCACTTTTCCAACTGTTGCCACCGAATATTATCACCATCTATTATATTTGAAGAAATTAAATAATGAAGAATCTGCATAAATGAATATGTGTGTGTGTGATTCTGGCAAAACCTCGAGGGCTATCTGCCTAAGGTAAGGGATGCCTTCGTGGAGGACTTTCTAAGGGAAACTGGCTCACATACATGTTACACATGGGGAAAACCACGAAAACACTCATGCAGCCAGCCTGTTCGCGGAATTTGAACCTTCGACCGAACTACCAGTGTTCAGCTGATATGGGTTTGTTTTATAACTTTAGAATGCTTCAGAGTAAGGTTTTTTGAGGGACTATTGTTTTCATTTAGAGATTTTGCATTGAATCACTCTGAATGTCTGTATCACTTTCCCAACTGTTGCCACCAAATATTATCGGCCTCTATTATATTTGAAAAAATTAAATAATGAAGAATCTGCATAAATGAGTGCATGTGTGTGTGATTATGACAAAACCTCGAAGGCTATCTGCCTACGGGAAGGGATGCCTTCGTGGATGACTTTCTAAGGGAAACTGGCTTGTAAACACGTTACACATGGAGAAAACCACGAAAACGCCCATGCAGCCAGCCCGTTTGCGGGATTCGAACCTCGGACCAAACTACCAGTGTTTAGCAACTTTACCGTTCGTAGCCCTGCATATATGAATAAAGTTTCTCGCACTGTCATAAAACAACAGTATTTAAAGCCATCCAATTTTTAAATGACATAATCCTACTGCGAATATGGGCATCTGGAAGACCAAATTTGAAATCTGTTTTATTATCGATTTCATATTTTGTAAAATTTAACAAATTTTTGATTAGCAAACTCAAGGATTTCAAAGCGAGCAATGGCAACATTGTACAGAAAAAGCATTTTTATCTGCGTGAAACTGTGTATCAGAAATTCTAAAGATATGCTCAGTTTAAAACTATTTTGCAATATTGCTCTTGAACTGAGGTTTATGGTTTAAGTGCCAAGAACATGATATTTAATAAATAAAGATAACAGATAAAATGTTAAGAAAACGCCCCTTTGGACGTAATTTAAAATCTGAAACCTTTCAGTAATTATTTTAGTTATTTGGTAAGAATTTCTCTTCTGTGCAGTATTTTGTTCTCCATGTTATGGTTTCCTGAACCTATAAACTGAATGTTTACATTTTGAAAAGTTGAACGAATTTCAGGTTGGGAGATTTTTAGTATTTAACTATATATTCAACATTTATTTCCAAAGTTGGCAACAAGTTCAGAATTTTTTGGTGGCATTGTGAATAGTCAATAAATACCAAATAAACTCAAAACTCTGAGATCTTGACTATTTTCCTAAATGTGCTAATTTAAAAAGAAAACATTTTTATAATGACAAAAATGCTATTGTTAAAATAAAAATTTAATAAACCAAGTCTAATTGGATCAAATTTAATAAATTTTTGAAGTTCTGATAAATGTCATCATGTGAACATTCATGATGATATTCTTCAAAGATAACTATATGACATATAAGATAGAAAAATCTGAAATTTACACCTGGGTGCCCCTTGTTTCTTGGCGTTTCTTTTTTGACGCCAAGATCGGCACTTGGAAGGCACAATATCAAGATGGCCCATACCCAAAACCAAAATAAGAAGTCAAAGAATTGCATAAACTCTGTGTCCATGTACACATCGATCTGTTTTCACTTAAAAAAATATCGTAGAATTGCACAAACTAGGCATTGCGTACTGCCTTAAATTTGTCCATCAATCTATTTTCATTTAAATAAAATCAGGAGGCTAAAACAAAGTTAAAACTATCATGGTAAACAGAAGTGAGGTTTCATCACCAAAATTTAAAAAAAAATTAGCGCTAATTGAAGGGGCACCCAATTCTACACTAGAGCCTTTACGGTAACTGAATTTTGTTTATAATTTCATTATTTTGAATAAAAGTATGAGACGACAAATCAATAACGTAATTTTATGATTTTTTATTTTATTAAAGCAAACCATTTCACTTAAATAACTGCATGAAAAGTTTAATTGTTTTAATACATAGGAATGAGTAAACATAATAATAATGATTAATCCACTGCTTTAAATGTAAGGAAGAGGGCATATAATGACATACAAAAAATTCATGATATCTTTGAGAAAAGCATGATTCTCCCCCCCCCCCAATCAGAATTGAAGATATATTAAAGATACGAGGGTAAAATGGAGAATCGCCCACTTATTTGTTCGGCACTTTTTACAAGAGTAAGAAGAATCAGATTTTTGTCAATTTTCTTTGACTTTTCCAGTAAAAATAGGATCGATAGTAAAAATAGGTCGATGTGTACATGGATAAAGTCAAGGGATTTCTCAATGCCATTTTTGTGCAATTCTGGAATTTTTTTTAAGTGAAAATAGGTCGATATGTACATGAATACCGAGTATACGCAATTCATAAAAACGTGCCAAACAGTGGGTGATTATGCACTTTCCCCGATACAGATTTTATCATTACACTGTAAATAAATTATAATAAAAATAATGATGTTGTATTTTCGTGAGACTTCATAAATAAACTTATTTTATTTAATGACATTCACTGGCATTTTGCAAGTGAAAGAATCACTGCAATATATAAGTTAACTTCCCTTCCTTCTTTCTCTAACCTTTATATTAAATGTTCTTCGATAAAATTTTTACACACTGACTGATAAAACAGACTAGTTTACAATTTTCTTTCCTTTCACGCAAAAAAATAAATTACGAAATTTTTCCCTCGATTTGCATTATTCAATCATTACGCACATTTTTTATTCAGGCTAAATGTATCAAATATGATTATAACATAAAAAAATTACATTTAGAAAATATTAACAACAGTACAGCAACAAAATATGAGAAGCATGAATAAAAGTACTCAATTACGGGGGGGGGAGGTTAATTAAACTGCTTCGGGTATTTTAGTAGTTATTCAATTTGAATACATTCTGACACTCCTTTAAAATCTTACAGCATCCAAGTAGACAGACAGACAAAGTATGTCTTGTTTTGCACCCGCTAAGTCTTTAACCGCGATGTTTACATTCACATTCAGTTACGGTTAATCGGTTATCTATCTAGACATTTAATACATTTGATTAAAGAAAAGGAACATTCATTCATGAAAGGATATAAAAAATGCATTAAAGAGGAACTATTCCAATAAATGCGAAAAAGCAGTTAATGTAACGTATTAAAAATAATATTATTGCATTAAGTAAATTAATTACTTTCTCTCTTCTGAACTGAGATTATTTAAGTCTTATTGAAGAACAAACAATCCATGCAAATAACATCAGAAAGATAACAACATAAATAACAATGAAATACTTACAATCGTATTTCATTACTTAATAATAAAATACGATTATCTGAGGAGTAAACTGAAAAGAGAGGATCAAGCCGTAGAATCAAAACATACAGCGCCTCTTGCGGCCGATTCCCTAAATATAAACATCGTTTACGTTTTGCTAGTATTTTTAAGATTATGAGTACAGAGTGCAAATTTTAAAGTTGTTTGCTAGTTAAATGTGAAAAATTAAAAACAAAGTAAAATAATTATCAAAATCTTCTTTGTGCCACGTATGTAATGTTTTCTAACGAGCAGTATTCGAGTGGACCATCTCGGAAAGCATTACTTTTACTTGAAGGTGTGTTTACGCTGCGGTAAATAAAAGACTAAAATGGCAGAAGCAGAATTAAGAAATATGATAATGAATTTCAGAGTAAGTGATCTGCAGGTGTTATTAGGTTTCGCTGGGCGAAATAAAACGGGTAAGAAACAAGAACTACAAGGTCGTGCATTAGATCTGGTTAAAATTAAATCCCCTGCTGTCGATATGAAAGTTCGAGAGCTTCATAATCGTCGATATCATCATATGCTTGCAACAAGGAACTATGAACGGCAAGATAGGCCTGCTAACGATCATTCAGTTCCTCACTATGAACCTGTTGTAAACAATAATTATGCTGTGCATTGTAATGCAAGTGTTAGACCTGCTTCTGTCAATCAAGGTCCGAGCTCTAGTTATTCTGCAAATGCAAAGTCTTATTTGCAGCCAATGTCAGCACAGAGTGCTTTGCCTCGTTTTGATGCATATCCAGATGTGAAATTTAAGGATTTACCATTTTATGATGTTTTGTATGTACTTATACGACCAACTAGTTTAGTGAATGAAATACCAGAGCGTTATCAAGAAAACAAATACCACTTCACATTGACACCACAACAGGCTCATGATATTGCTGTGTCAAAAGATGCCAGTGGTGATTATGAGTGTCAAGTGTTATTGCGTTTTTGTTTACTGGAAACTAGCTGTGAACAAGAAGATAATATCCCACCAAGTATATGTATAAAAGTTAATGATAAAACAGTTCAATTACCCAGCCCTATACCAACCAACAGACCTGGTGTAGAGCCAAAAAGGCCAAGCAAGCCTCTAAATATAACTAATCACACCAAAATTTCTCCAACAGTTCGGAACTCTATTTACATTTCATGGGCTTCAACATATGGACGTTCTTATGTGTTTGCATTGTATATTGCTCGACAGCTTACATCAACGATTCTTTTAGAGCGTTTGAAAGCTAATGGTGTGAGAAATCCTGATCATACAACTGCTATGATAAAAGAGAAACTACAGCAGGGCCAAGATGCAGAAATAGCTACAACAAGTTTACGAGGATCTCTGATATGTCCTCTTGGTAAAATAAAGATGGAATTACCTTGTCGTTCTGTCACGTGCACTCATCTTCAGTGTTTTGATGCATTTTTGTATATTCAGATGAATGAAAAGAAGCCAAAATGGATTTGCCCAGTATGTGACAGACCAGCATTATTTAGAACATTAGCTATTGATGGTTTATTTATGGACATAGCATCAAAAGTACCATCGGAATGTACGGAAGTGCAATTCCACGAAGATGGTTCTTGGGCTCCAGTTTTGCCAGTGAAAGAACCAAAAGAAACTAAAAAAACTGTCGTTGAAAGAGGTCCAAAGAAAAGTGCAAATGCCAATAAGATAACAGTTGAAATTGTAGATTTAAGTTCTGATAGTGATTCTGAAGAGGTATGGTCTTTTAATGATTCTAAAACAGAAGAAAAGAACACTCTTAAAACATCTAGTGAATCCTCACCAGTTGCTTTATCTCCACCAGTAGTATTTTTACCAACAGATACTAACGTAACTATAAATTCTACACCAGTTTCTACCTCCTCTTATAATACAACTTGTGTTTCACCAGTTCCAGAAACATTAGCTTTACCAACAAATGGTCAAGCAGAACAGCCAGAACATTTAACTATTTTGCCTGATCTTATTACTTCTGTAGATAATTCAATGCCATCTACTTCCTCAAGTCCTGGTTTGGGGTCTGTTAATTATCCTCATCTGCCATTCATTTCAACAGATGCTACATATTGCCCACCAGTATCTAATGCATTCCAAGAACAGACTGGATTATTAAGTAATAATCAGCATTCTTATTCTAATGGGTTTGACTTTTTTTCTTTATTGCAAATACCTGAAAGTGAACAACAAAAAGAGAAGGATTTTGAACAAAAAGAAAATAGTTCATCACCTGATGTAATATCACTAGACTGATATTTTCTTAAACCAGTTTTCATTCATTAAATTATTAAATCACCTCGTCATGACGGAATATCAACTGTTACTGTATGTTGATAAACAGATAAAAGTTTATTTTTCATTCATTTTTTGTAACTTTTGATGTTGGGTAAGTTTTTTGTAAATTTAAGATTTATATATTAATGGCTTTCCTCATATTTTTCTCTTAAGAATAATCTTGTTTGAAGTATGAGCTCTTTATGTTCATGCAGTTTTAAAATGATGTATCTAATAGAATATAATATTTTTGCACAAAGCATTGAAGATAAATTTTAAATATTATAGCCATAATAAATTTATAATCCTAACCAGTGTTTCCCAACTGATTGTTATAAAATTATTTGCACTGATTGAAGAAGGACGTACATGAAATATTGTGTATTTTCTAATTAAACAGCTAATTGTATCAAATTATCATCACCTGTAAGAATGTTTACCGAATGTTTCATCTGCCTTTTTATGTTTGAAAACTTGCATATTTATAATGAAGGTATTAATTCATTTTAATGTGATTCAAGTTATACAGGCTTTAATATCTGCAAAAAAGTTCAGATTGCATGCTTGATTTTGAATCAAAAAAAGGTAATAGTTTATTATAGCAATGGAGCTCCTCATTGTTTCCTTTGTTGTTTACTAAAAGAAATAGAGTTTCAGCAGTGGTAAAACTGTTAAATTGCAATTTCTTTAAGGATCATTAGATGAAAAATTGGTTTTACATAGTCCCAGTTTTTAATCGCATCTCCCGGTTTTTAGTTTTCCAATAATTTCCCGGTTTTTAGTTTTCCAGATGAAATTTATGAAATTTAAATTGGGCAAATTTCATTCTTCCAATCCTTGAGATTTTCTATATATATATATAAATAAATACAAAAAAAAAGAAATTTCAAAACCTAATTCAATTGTGTGCTGAGTAGCAAGTGGTGGTAATAATGCAAAATAAAATGAAAATTATATGTAAAATTCATCACATGTTCAATTTGGAATTAAACACAAAAAAACCAGAAGCATGATGGCAAACTGGAAGAAAAGGGGCAAAATATGCCAGAACCAAAAATTAAATATGAAATTTACATCTTTCCTTGCATGGTCATCAGGGGCGTTGGTGCAGTGAAAAAAGTAAATAGATAAAACAGCCTGTTTTTGAACTGAGATAGACACAAAGTTTAGTCTTAAAATAACAATAAAAGTAATCTTGTGTCTATCTCAGTCCAACCACTACAAGGTGTTTCTAGTTTATTCATTTTTAATGTAGTCAGTTTAAAATTTGTAGTTTCTTTAAATTCGTTACTTTACACATTTGGCTTGCTGTACAGGTAAATATATTTTTTTCATTTCAAAACTTTTATTACTATTGTGTTACAGATTTTAAGAACTTATTCTTGCATTTTTTATTTATTTTTTTTTTTTTATCAAATTTCCTTTTATTTCGTTTATGTATGGATTCATGTATTATGTATGGATTTATATGTATTAGATTACTTTTGTTTTGTATATTTTTAGAGTCGATCCATTAAAATTGTAAAATTTTTATTTTTTAAGTAAAGTGACCACATTTTCATCGAGACAAAGCGGGACAAATGGAATGAAATCAAAATTGTAATTTAGTTATGAAAGCAGACCAATAATTCAAAAAAATGTATTTTATTGTATACATTCATTTACTTATCTATAAATATACAAAACTATATTTATTATTAACTATTGGTAACTATAAAAATATTTGTAAAAAACTATAATTTGAATATTATGTTTTTTAATTAATTAAAAAAATTTATGGTTTTCTTTCACGGTTATATTTTTTATCCGAGTGAATACTTAGCAATAGATTCGGATCATTTATTAAAATGTCGTGAAATTTTTCACATGAATTGGTCAAATTATATTTCATGCTTAATACATATTTTAAAAGTTTTAATGCTCAACTGCATTTTTTCAATTGTCCATATTTTATTGATACTAGAAAAAAACACATTGCTGCATTTGTTCCTGGAAGGGAGAGCGCATGTTCTACAATTTTCAAAATATTTTCATAAGGAATATTATTCAGTTTAAAATTAAGGAATAACTCCGTCTATTTTTTTGTCTGTTTCCACATTTGCAGACAATGAACATTTAATTTTTTTCTTCAGTAACGTATACTTTTAAAAATGACACTTCATTAAAAAGATTATTTTCGCAAATATTATTTTTCAGAAAATGGTTACTAATATAAGATTTTCTACATATTCCCATAAAATCTCCTTTTTTAATGTCACCCAATGAAAATTTTTAATATCCTTGAATTGAACTATCTGTCCTTCAAGCTATTCTAAGCAGTTATTATAAAAATTTCTGACTTCTTTCGGAAAATCAAGTCGTTTAATGGCATCTTGTTCTTCCAACCCAGTGACGTCCTTTCAAATAACTAAAGGAACGTAATCATTATCAATTCTTTCTTGCAGTTTTGTTTTTAAATTATTGATTTCATTTGACACTTCCATAATTGAAAATTTGTCCCCTTCAATAATTTTCACAGCATTGTGAAATAATGTAGCTTGGTTGTGGATGAACTGATGCCAAATTTGTTATGTGTCATTTTCAGTAAAGAGCTGCAATATTCTCGGACATTTATCTTGTGATAAAAAGTATGATTTTAATGGTTCGTATATTTTTTAAATATTTTCTACAGCTGGTAAAAGAGCTAGCTATCATGTTTTGCTGTAACCAATAATTCTTTTATATCCGATTTCTGCGCTTACACAAAAATCCTTCAAACTTTCAATATGCACAGTGTATATATATATAAAAATATGAATAAAATTTCTGCACTAATATTTTCAAGATCCACTGTAAATAAGTCAGATGCTGTTTGAATAGTACTGTATAGAATGTGCACTACACAAGCTACCCCAATAATTTATTAGTTCAAATGTTTGTTAAGTTTCGTAAAAACATTATTGATGCCTCATCTAGCTTTTCCACCAAAATTTGCATTAGTGTTATCCTCACAATGGGCAATAATTTTATTGTTCAAATTATTATTTTTTAAAAATGTACTTATTGAATCAAAAATTATTTGTGCAATGAAACAAAATCTAATATTCTAATTTTAATTCCTGTTTCTGGATCAATAATAGTTGTGGGAAATAATATTAAATCTTTGTGGATGGAAGCATCATAATACAGGCAAAAGTCATTAATCCGGACTCGTCGGGACTTCGGAGATTCCGGATTATAGATCATCAGTTTAAATCTGGTAAAATGGCATGCAGAAATTATAAAATTAAAAATATGAAATCTTAATTTACGAAATAAAGAACAATTATGATCTAAAGGGTATCAAAATTTACAAAAAAAAAAAAAAAAAGCTTAATATTTATTTGTTTACTTTATTAAACATTTCTTTCAGTGTAAATTGTTTAAGTTTCTTTGTTTTTTATGTGATAATACATTCTCTTTAATTCTATAAACAGACATAATTTCTTGTTCAGTTACAAAGTTCCGCTGTTCAAGTCCTATAATTGCTGTGTCGAGAATACCAAATCGAAATTTTTTCGTTTTCAATAACCTCTGTTACTTTCTTCGCTATCGGAAGCGAATTATAATGACGAGGCATTTGATTTAAATCATATCAAAGACGGAGTACATCGAGATGAAATATTACATTTAGAAAGCAAGCCAAATAAAATAAAAACATCTGCCCTGAAGATAAGGATAGTGCTGACAGATCAACTTCCAATTCATTAAGCGCTGCGGCGTTAAAGATAAACAAAGTTTGGATAAACAAACGTTAAAGTTTAGATAAACAAAGGATATGCCTTTATCCATTTTTTGCAGCAATTCCACTTTTTGTTTAATGGACTCAAACATACTTTCGTATTGTAGATCCTTTACATATTAGTAAATATATATCGGAAATTCTGTTTGACATAATCGAAAGTTCAAGCTTACTTTTATAAAATTGCTCTAACAGTCTGCAAAAAATAATAAGCCTGATCCAATTTGAAGATTAAGAAACAATGCAATCTGCAACATTAACTGAAATAGATAGTTAGATAATTTTAGATTAGCTTATACCGTCCATTATACATTAAACACGCATTCGTAAATGTATTTTGTGCATACGCACACGCAAATTCGTAGCCGTAAAGGTCTTACGCGCATGCGTCACGTTGACGCATGCGCAGAAAGTTTGTAGTTTTGAGGTCTGGATTAATGGTGTCCGAATTAACTACTTTTGACTGTATATGGATATAAATTTGCATTTAAATTTTATTCTTTCTGCAATTGTGAAAACGAGTATAGTGAAAAACATTACAAATAATTGCTTCGGTTTTTGTCCTTGCACATGCAAATTTTTTGTCGTACAATGTTTTGATCATTTGCGATATACAATCAATTGATCTGAAACTTTGATTGGGGTTATAGTGTGGAAAGCAGATAGCCCTTCAGCTAATGCTAGCTGTTCTTTCGTTAACAATACATATTCCTTGACAAAACGTAACGTTGATCGAACACCACCGAGTAAATCTAACTCGTTGCATCGCCTAATATAGACATGCATTTTATGTATTTTTTATTTCTTTATATTTACTATAATAATTCATAAATAATAGGTAATATATCTTTACAGTACATTTAAAGTAAGAAATGCGGATTTTTTCTAAAAAGCGGGACTTTTTAAAAATCGGCGGGACACGGGACAGTCCTCCAAAAAAGCAGGACTGTCCCGCCAAAATCGGGACGTGTGGTCACTTTATTTTTAAGCTTTATTGCTTGTTTATGATTTATGCTATTTTAACCCAGCCTATATGTTTTCAAATTTTGCATATAATTTTTTTTTTAAATATTGGATTGAAAATTTGCATATGGTTTTGTTTTCAAGTACAGTCAAAAGTCGTTAATCCGGACTCGTCGGGACTTCGACGATTCCGGATTATCGATTTTTCTGGATTATAGATCATCAGTTTAAATCTGGTAAGATGGCATGCAGAAATTACAAAATTAAAAATATGAACCCGTAATTTACGAAATAAAGAACAATTGTGATCTAAAGGGTATCAAAATTTACAAAAAGAAAAAGCTTAATATTTATTTGTTTACTTTATTAAATATTTCTTTCAATGTAAGTTGTTTAAGTTGCTTCGTTTCATGTGATAATACTTTCTCTTTAATTCTATTAAACAGACATAAATCCTTGTTTAGTTACAAAGTTCCGCTGTTCAAGTCCTATAATTGCTATGTCGAGAATACCGACTAATTTGTCAATCGAAATTTTTTCGTTTTTAATAACCTCTGTCACTTTCTTCGGTATCGGAAGCGAATTATAATGACGAGGCATTTGATTTAAATCATATCAAAGACGGAGTACATCGAGATGAAATATTACATTTAGAAAGCAAGCCAAATAAAATAAAAACATCTGCCCTGAAGATAAGGATGGTGCTGACAGATCAACTTCCAATTCATTGCGCGCTGCAGTGTTAAAGATAAACAAAGTTTAGATAAACAAACGTTAAAGTTTAGATAAACAAAGGATATGCCTTTATCCATTTTTTGCAGCAATTCTACTTTTTGTTTAATGGACTCCGAAACATACTTTCGTATTGTAGATCCTTTACATATTAGTAAATATATATCGGAAATTCTGTTTGACGTAATCGAAAGTTCAAGCTTACTTTTATAAAATTGCTCTAACAGTCTGCAAAAAATAATAAGCCGGATCCAATTCGAAGATTAAGGAACAACGCAATCTGCAACATTAACTGAAATAGATAGTTAGATAATTTTAGCTTAGCTTATACCGTCCATAGTACATTAAACGCGCATTCGTAACCGTATTTTGTGCATGCGCACAGGCAAATTCGCAGCCGTATTGACGCATGCGCAGAAAGTTTGTAGTTTTGAGGTCTGGATTATGGGTGTCCGAATTAACTGCTTTTGACTGTATATGGATGTAAATTTGCATTTAAATTTTATTCTTTCTGCAATTGTGAAAACGAGTATAGTGAAAAGCATTACAAAGAATTGCTTCGGTTTTTGTCCTTGCACATGCAAATTTTTTGTCGTACAATGTTTTGATCATTTGCGATATACAATCAATTGATCTGAAACTTTGATTGTGGTTTATAGTGTGGAAAGCAGGTAGCCCTTCAGCTAATGCTAGCTGTTCTTTCATTAACAATACATATTCCTTGACGAAACGTAACATTGATCGAACACCACCGAGTAAATCTAACTCGTTACATCGCCTAATTTAGACATGCATTTTATGTATATTTTATTTCTTTATATTTACTATAATTCATAAATAATAGGTAATATATCTTTACAGTACATTTAAAGTAAGAAATGCGGATTTTTTCTGAAAAGCGGGACTCTTTAAAAATCGGCGGGACACGGGACAGTCCTCCAAAAAAGCAGGACTGTCCCGCCAAATTCGGGACGTGTGGTCACTTTATTTTTAAGCTTTATTGCTTGTTTATGATTTATGCTATTTTAACCCAGCCTATATGTTTTCAAATTTTGCATATAATTTTTTTTTTTTAAATATTGGATTGAAAATTTGCATATGGTTTTGTTTTCAAGTACAGTCAAAAGTCGTTAATCCAGACTCGTCGGGACTTCGACGATTCCGGATTATCGATCATCAGTTTAAATCTGGTAAGATGGCATGCAGAAATTACAAAATTAAAAATATGAAACCTTAATTTATGAAATAAAGAACAATTGTGATCTAAAGGGTATCAAAATTTACAAAAAGAAAAAGCTTAGTATTTATTTGTTTACTTTATTAAATATTTCTTTCAATGTAAGTTGTTTAAGTTGCTTCGTTTCATGTGATAATACTTTCTTTTTAATTCTATTAAACAGACATAAATCCTTGTTTAGTTACAAAGTTCCGCTGTTCAAGTCCTATAATTGCTGTGTCGAGAATACCGACTAATTTGTCAATCGATATTTTTTCGTTTTCAATAACCTCTGTTACTTTCTTCACTATCGGAAGTGAATTATAATGACGAGGAACTTGTTTTAAATCATATCAAAGACGGAGTACATCGAAATGAAATACTACATTTGGTAAGGAATTATAAGCCAAATAAAATAAAAACATCTGCCCTGAAGATAAGGATAGTGCTGACAGATCAACTTCCAATTCATTGCGCGCCGCGGCGTTCTCCCCGCCCAGCAGCGTGAAATTGATAAACAGATTTCGGATTTCAAAACATACTTTCGCTTTAGATCCTTTACATATTAACAAATGTATATTGGAAATTCCATTTGATATAATCGAAAGTTTAAGCTTACTTTTATAAAATTGCTCTAACAGTCTGCAAAAAATGATATGCCGGATCCAATTCGAAGATTAAGGAATAACGCAATCTGCAACATTAACTGAATTAGATAATTTTAGCTTAGCTTACACCGTCCGTTATACATTAAACGCACATGTGTAAACGCTTTATGAGCATGCGCACAAGCATATTCGCAGCGGTAAAGGTCTTACGCGCGCACGTAAACGCCTATGCGCATGCGTCAATGCGATGCATGTGCAGAAAGTTTGTAGCTTTGAGGTCCAGATTATAGATCATTCCAGATTATGGGTGTCCGAATTAACGACTTTTGACTGTATTGGATTGTGATTTTTGCAAGTTTTGTTTTTGGACTCTATCTATATAAAATAATTGTGTAAATTTTTTTATGTTTCTTATGCTATAATTTTGCAATTTTTTGCACTATTTATTTCAGCCTGTAGGAATTGAACTGATAAAAATACAGATTGCGTATTATATACATTACAGTTTATTTTGTCAGATAATCTATATATATATATATTCTGATTTTATTTTATTTGAATTTTCTTTATTTACTGTAGATATTTGTAAAATGTTTTACGAAAATTCAACCAATATTTAATCAGTAACTACATTTATTTAATTTTGTTTTACATTAACAAATAGTACCTTACTAAGTTTATCTACATAATAGTCTGCTCATTAGTTATTATTTTCTTCATATTTAAAAGTATTTCAATAACTAAAACTTTGATAACGACTTTCGATAACTCTTACTTAAGATTTTGCTCAGTATATAAGTATTAGATTATTCAAAATGCTATGATTTTTAGTCAGATTCAGATTATCCTGCATATCAAACCAAATTTTCAAATTATTCAGTGATATAATACTTATACTGTAGCCACTTCTAATATTACCAAATTGATATGCCCCCTCTATTCAGTTGTGCAATTTTTTGTTATTAGGTATATATTAGATTATAACTTAAATTATTTTGGTTTCTTACCTCTTTAATAATTAAAATATTATCTTAATGAATAGAAGTTCATGAACACAGAATAAAATAAGTATTTGTAAAAATTTAGCTAATACTACTAGTTGTCCTAATGGGCACATACCTACCCAGAGATTAGATTTCATACCTTTATTGGATAAATAAAACTCACTTTTGAATAGATTTACACATGCAGATTTTTTAAGGAATTAGGGAACAAATAATGACTAAAGAAACCTGGTAACAGTTTTAGATTGCGATGGCACGCTTATGTTTTTGAGCAAGTTGATTACTAAAGTTTCGATTTAAAAAAAAAAAAAAAATTCAGTAAGTACAATTATATTTAAGGCAAGCTTATAGTATGAAATAGTTCTTATTGTTCTTATTTAAGTAATAATTTAACATTTTTAATGTCAGATTTAAGACATTTTTAATAAATTCTTTTTGTGGGATATACTGTCCCAATCATATTGAACAGTGGGCTAATATGTTCCACACAGTGATCAAATTACTACATGTTGATATATTATGTTTGTGTTTATGAAACACATATGAAAATTTCTGTTGTATATGAACTAGTGCATGTGACAGAGTTTATTTTTTGTAATATTCACATTATATATTACCATAGATTTTGGTTTTATTTTCTGAAATATCCTAGACGATTGGGACAAATAGTCCCAGTTGACAATATGATTGGGACATATTGTCCCAGGTGATTTCCAGGAAACGGGAAAAGTTAAAAACTTTAAACTCATGTTACATTTTTTTTTTTTAAGTATATCAACATTAAATTAAACTACTTTTCATAGTTAAATTTTAATCATGCAAAAGTCGGGTCGAAAGGTTTAATACTGGTCTTCATGAGAGATCCAAAATGTCATGCCAGTCAGAGGGTTAATTATGGTTAAGAAAAAACTTACAGTCTATGACAATTTCAGATTTAGTACTTTAAAGGAGGATTTGTTCTAAAAAACTAAAAAAACACAAATCAGTTGTCCCAAACAGAAATTGCATGAAGGCAGAATCTGAAATCAAAATGTATCAATGTGAAAGCAGTTGATAGATAGGCAAAGGTAGAGAAAAATTTAACAAAATTTGAAAACATTTTTAAAGATCAGTAACTGAATATTTATTAAAACACACATAAACAACAATGGTTATAATGTAAAGGAAACAATTCAAATTAATATTTTTTTTCCTAGTACCTGCAGGAAGTTTCTGTTGGTTATACTCTGTAATTCAAAAGTATTGACAGCTATATTTTAAATTTTAAACTGCTATTTATTTAAGGTAGTTGCATTATAGTGAATTAACCACTAAATAACTTACTTTTTTAACCTTAAACGGAAATTACAGAATACTGAAGCGCCACCGTCAGCAGACAATTTAAATTTACTGACTGTGAAATTCACCCATCTTGCTTTAATCACATAGCCTGGTGTGTAAAAATAAAAGTTATAAAAGCCCCAACATGTTCATTGTATTTTTTTCCTTTCAATAGCAGTCGTGCACTTAGTCACAGTCCATATCTTTGTACTATAAATACCATATTTGTAAAAAATACATAATTAAAATGTATTCATGGACTGCATAAAATTGCTTCTGAGGCCACATGTTGGCCACAAGGTGAGACTTCTTTTGCAAGTGATCAAAAATATGAAAATTCATACAAATATTTTGCTTTATTTCTCAAATAAATGTTACAGCTATTGTTGCCAGTTCATGAAACTAAATCTTAAAAAAAGAATAAAATAAATAAACTTGGTCAAAAAAATCTCAATTAAAACGCTTCAATTGTTTTTGCATTTTTATTTGAATACTAAATAATATGAGCAGAAAAGTATCAAATTATTACAAAAGTTTATTACCTTTGAATAAAATCAAAACTAGAAATGTTTAATGAGGCCTGTAAGCTATATGTTTCAAGAAAATTTCATCATAATTATTAAATTTTATTTTTGATGCAGAATGAAAGCATATACAAAAAGCAGAATTTGCAATTTTGCAGTTGACAAGAAAGACATACTTTATTAATCTATTATGTACTCAATAGAGTTAACTCGAATATACTGAACTAAATCATTTCCATGCACCCAAGTAATTGCATTAAAAAATTATTTTCCAGATCTGATTACAACAAAATATATCTACTACAGTGTTGATTTATTAATCATACTTTAAAATCTAAATCACTTTTATGAGCTCGCAGGTGTTTAGTTATGTGTTAACAGCTGAGACAGGTTGGGAATCACTGAGCTAAATAAATGCTCAACCACCAACATTGCCTTTTTATTGCTTAATTATAAATATTTTCGTGTTGCTATAATTTAATTAACATATTTTAGTTGGATAAGTTGTTGAATTATTATTATTTTTTTTAATTTGAAATAAGAGGTAGAATTTTGAACTATATTTTATCCTAAAATGTTAGAAATATAATTTATTGGTACATGGATGTAAGAAGTAATGAAGTGGACATTGTGCTCCATCCAGAGGCCAGAGACAGAGCATGACTCGGATATCACTGTGCAGTTTCTTTCTTTTATCGGACCTCATCCACTCCCTAATTACTATGAAATGTTATTGGTATCAGTGATGCTCTCAGTGCTCGGTATACATTGCATTCGATAATGCCCGATACAACAAATATGAAGTTATAAATTCTCAGTTTTGATAATAGTATAAAATTGTACCTTATAGCATGACTGAAGTTCTAGTTGAACAGTTATTAGAAAATGAAAATTTGAGGGATTTTAACTACACGTATTTTCCAATGTATGACAAGTGCTATTTTAGCAGTCCCATCATATATACAGTCAAAAGTCGTTAATCCGGACTCGTCGGGACTTCGGCGATTCCGGATTATCGATTTTTCCGGATTATAGATCATCAGTTTAAATCTCGTAAGATGGCATGCAGAAATTCTAAAATTAAAAATATGAAACCGTAATTTATGAAATAAAGAACAATTATGATCTAAAGGGTATCAAAATTTGCAAAAAGAAAAAGCTTAATATTTATTTGTTTACTTTATTAAACATTTCTTTCAATGTAAGTTGTTTAAGTTTTGCTTCGTTTCATGTAATAATACTTTCTCTTTAATTCTATTAAACAGACATAATTTCTTGTTCAGTTACAAAGTTCCGCTGTTCAAGTCCTATAATTGCTGTGTCAAGAACACCGACTAATTTGTCAATCGAAATTTTTTCGTTTTCAATAACCTCTGTTACTTTTCTTCTCTATCGGAAGCGAATTATAATGACGAGAAACTTGTTTTAAATCATATCAAAGACGGAGCATATCGAGATGAAATACTACATTTGGTAAGGAATTATAAGCCAAATAAAATAAAAACATCGCGCTGAAGATAAGGATAGTGCTGACAAATCAACTTCCAATTCATTACGCGCCCGCCGTTGCGTTCCCTCCCGCCGTGCAGCGTGAAATTGATAAACAGATTTCGGATTTCAAAACATACTTTCGCTTTAGATCCTTTACATATTAACAAATATATATCGGAAATTCTGTTTGATATAATCGAAAATTTAAGCTTACTTTTATAAAATTGCTCTAACAGTCTGCAAAAAATAATAAGCCGGATCCAATTCGAAAATTAAGGAACAACGCAATCATCAACATTAACTGAAATAGATAATTAGATAATTTTAGCTTATACGTCTATTATACATAAAACGCGCACGCGAAAACGTATTCTGCACTTGCGCACACTCATATGCGCAGTCGTTAAAGGTCTTACGCGCACGCGTAAACGCCTATGCGCATGTGTCAACGCGGCGCATGCGCAGAAAGTTTTTAGTTTTGAGGTCCGGATTATAGATTATTCCGAATTATGGGTGTCCGAATTAACGACTTTTGACTGTATATCATTTTTGATTTGAGAACTTGCATAATTGTTGATGCTTTTGATGATATTTTTATAACTTAGGCTTTTATTTAACATAAAATGAGTTTAAGAGTGTAGAAATTTATGTAAATTTATATACACATGTGCACTAAACGTGCACATATTTTATAAAATTGACACACCCTTCTTTGAAATTATTTAATATATATTGAGCATATTAACTAATTAAAAATAAGTTAAATATTTAATTTTAATTTAAAAAATATGTGAATAACTGTTACTTGTTAGTGATTCATTGCAAGTGGGAAGGGTTTTTTTTTAATCAGAAAATTCTATAATGTTCTTTCCTTCTTTTATATTTCATGATAACATCCAACTGCTTCTTTAACATACTCTCAACTTGATGAAAGGATCAGTATTTTGATTTATATTTTCGACAAAGCACGTTTTCTAGTCCCAACAATATTTTAATACCCCTACTACATTGTGCATACAAGAACATCACATGGCTCATTTTATAAATGCAACATTTTAGCAATTATGTTGTGCTGCACATATTGTTTGTAAACATAAATTAGAGTATTTTTAATCATAGTTTTGGGCTGTTCTAAAACTAAATCTTCATAGGTTCGGAACTCCCTGTGTGTAATTTTAAATAAAATTAGTTTCATGTTAAACTAATATTTTATGGACAGTTTTAAATGTTAATAAATATTAATTTGTTTTGACTTTTTGATTTTTTTAACAGTTTTTTTAAAAATGAAAATTTGAGTGATTTTTTTAAATTTTTTAATTTTAAATTACTTAAAATTAGTTATGTCTTACAAATTTTTAAAATTTATATTTTTATAGGTAACAAATATTAATTTTTATGTCAAAATAAAATTTTTTGAAGAAGACAGATTTTTTTTCCATTAGAAAGAATTCAGCTTTTAGTATCGGAGTTCAATAATTTTCATTCAAAATGTTTTATTAAACATTCAGAAATTCAAAAATAATTTCAACTGTAATTTTTATGTTGTGCTTTAATTACTAATTGATATTCAGAATAAGTATTAATGAAATACATTTTGAACCTAAAAAAAAATAGTCATTTTAAATTCTTTTGCTATTATCTTTTAAGTTACAATCAATTTTAAAAATTTAATTTTTAAAAAATTTATTAAAATAATTTTGAAAATTATAAATAAAAGATTTTGAAATTTTATTTTTATAAAGAAAGCTACTAAATTGTGCTTAAAAAATACGTTTTAGAAAACTGTGACCAATGCATTTTTGCTGTTTGTATTAATGGAGATATCAACCTTCATTCATTAATCATGCAAAAGAACATACACACTTAGTTTCTTATTTAAAGTACTTTTGCAAGTATGCAAAGATGCAGAAAAAAACTTTTTGAAAGTGTGTAAGCCTTTAAGTAATTAACTATTACCACCCACTGCAGCTGTTGGGCAAATTCTGGTTCTGTTATTGAATTTTTTCTGTATGTTTTTATTTCATACAGTAAATAAACCTTTGCCAAACATGGAGGTTACATCATCCTTCGTATAGCAAAATCACATTCCACAAAATTAACTATCTATGGAAGTTGTGATTAAGAAAGTATATGTATAATTTATATAAACTTAAATATTATTGCAATTAAAAAGGAAAAATTTAGATATACACTAATTGAAAGGATTCTGTTACTGCTTAAATGCAACTCATTTAATGTTTTGTGGTGAGCAGTGCAAAGTTTTTCAGTACCTCTCATAACTGTCCTGTTCTTTATTCATTTGAATTAATCTTTATCACAAAATCAGCAGACAGTCCCTGTGGCTTTTTTAAAAATTTGTTTAATTTCTTGTACATTAAAGGCTCTTTAGATTCTTCATTATCGGTGGTTTCACTGTTGGTTGGTGTTTTAAATATTATCAAATTTTCGTTTGTCATTTCATGATCACCATTATCGACTAATTTTTTGATTTATTACCACTTGGCAAAGCATAGAGATTTTGATGTTTCAAATTTAATCAGAAAACTTGAGAATTTAAAAGAAATGTTTTGCCTCTTGACAAAGCATAAGATTGTCTTTCTAATTTAATAAATGAAATCAACATTTTAAAAACTAATTATGCTCAAAATAAAATATTGTCTTTCACGTACCAGTATTGCCCTTCAACAAAGCGTAAGATATTTACTTTTAAATTAAATCTGTCTGTTATTGATTAACAAACTAAGCTATTAAAAAAATAAATGCACTTCTTTATCTCTGTTATTAATTACTAGCTGGACTTCTTGAATTACCAGCTGGATTTATTAAAAGCATTATTCTTTTTTTTCTTTTTATAGTAATTATTTCAATTATTTTAAGTGGCTGGCCTTGCTGATGGCTAGTTATTTGAAAATGAAATGGACACCAAAAGTGAGGTTTGAGACTAAGAGCTCAGAAGGGTTAAAAGATGTAAGCCAATTCTTAACTTGTGCTGGAAATTCTAAAGATATCTTGCTTTAAAAAAAACTCTTATTTTACTTATTTTGAATTTTATGCAGCATAAGTACAAAAGAAGTTATGTTTAATAATAAAGTTAAAAAGAAAAAAGTTGTGTAGGTCATCTTAAGAAGATTGAGCATATATATGGTGAACTGAGAACTGTAGATTTTGAATGCTATAGAAAGATAATTTTCCCATTAATAGCATTTGTGAAGAAATATGGAGAAGTAATTAATGAATGAGGATGATATAACAGAAGTTTTCCTTTGTTATGAAAGTGCTGCAGTCAGCAATCAACTAAAATTGGCAAAATCGTAGTATACTTGTGATAAAAAAGGTTATTGAAACGGAAAGGATTCATTTGACAGTTTAATGAGATTTCTTGACATGACATTATCAGGACTTTAACAATGGAACTTCGTACCTGAACAAGAAATTATGTATATTTATAAAATTAAGAAAAGCGTTACCCAAAAAAGGGGGGAGGAACAACTTAAACACCCTTACATTGAAAGAAATGTTTTAATAAAACAAATATTGAGCCTTTTTTTTTTTTTTTTTTTGTAAATTTTGGTTACGTATGATAAATGCTTCATTATTTCATAAAAAAAAAAAAAAAAAAAAAAAAAAAAAACTATTTTATACTTTTAATTTTATAATTTATACATTGTCATCTTACTAATTTTAAATTGATCTGAAATTCATATTCATGAAAGTACTGGAAATTACGGATTTCAGACTTTGTTACTATCATTTCTGTATTATTTGAACATTATTGATTTCATATCTTGGTAGAGTTTTGATTTTATACTGTTTCTTAAATTATTTATCTGTATTTAAGTAGCATGGAAAAAGTTGCTGCTTTGAAATTGCATATCCAAACATATTATTTCCATTCAAAGCTATTTATTAATAGCTTATTTTTGGCTTATTAGCGAACTGCTAATGCTTTAAATTTGAACTGTGATGTGCGTAAAAAGCATTTTAAAAATGTGACAACAATCTTCAGTTTACTGAATTCATTGGTTTCATTAGCATGTTTAAAATAATGAAATATACATAGAGTTGTCAATCTCACAGGGCTGGTAAAATGTGTGAACAAGGAAAGCTATCAGTGGGAGGTCTCAACCAGTCAGCCATTGAGGGTTAGTCGTAGCCACTTAATTTACTTCTTACCTCCACAGAATCTGTATTATTATTTCGAAAATGAGCATACAATTTCATTAATATATATTTGAAATATGTAGCTCCTGCATATTATTGTATCTATAATGTGATTAAAAATTATAATGGTCCTGTACAAAATGATTGCCAAATGTTAATTTAATCTCTTAAATGTACTCTAAAATGTATTAATTTTTTTTTTTTTTTCCCCCAGGTATGTAAGTATGTTCATATCATATTATCATTTATTGATTAGTTTTACTTATTTAATCATAATTGTTTATTTTAAATATATATAAAGAATAAAATTCATCATAAGGTATGCATGCTAGTTATTTTTTGTGTATTTTTAGTTTTGATATAGTATTAAAATTTTGTTTGATTCCTATTTTAGTTATATAGTATTAATTTAGAAGCTTCAACAATCCCGTTTATAGAATTAAATGCAAACAAAAGATTTAGTTTTCTTAGTCATTTAAATTTTTAAAAATTTTTTCTCATATAATAATTAATATTTTGCTCTAGTTGTCTATTCTAATTGTGTTTTACATATACATAATTAGTACTTTCTCATTATCCTCCCCCCTACTGAAAAGTGGTAAACTCATTGGCAGCTTTGGAGAGAAACCTTAATTTCAATATCTGTTTAGTCTACCATTACATCTATTTTAACCATGCATCCAGTACTGCCTATTTTACATTCTTCTTTTTCCATAAAATAATGTACACAGTGACTTCTTTTAACTAAATAAATATATATATATATAGAATGTCACAGCATCGCCATCATTCATTGACCATGTTCAAAATCATTCTAGAATAATTGAAACTTCAATATAACGAAAATAAAAGAGACCAAACTGTACATTCCATTCCAGTTTGTTGTGTCAAAAACAAATGCATTTATGTTTACTAATCAGAAAAGTGACTATTAAATTTCAAAAGTGTAAATATGCATGTATGTTATGTGCTGGCACATAAATATTTTTTGACAAACATGATGCATTGCATCATCAGTAGTTTTTCATGGTATTTTCGGTGGGGGTGGGAATCATCAGAAAATAATATATATTATATACTAACAGAACCAGACAAGATATTTTCATATATGAAGCAAAAGACATCTCTGATATCCTGTAATATAGTGAAAACACTGAGAAAGCAGCTTAGTTACATTTTTCACATTATTAAACCCACAGGTGATTATTCATGTAATGTGCTTTTAAATCTGTCATCACTAACTAATGTTTGATTTAATTTTGTGTTACATTCTTCCTACACCACTGCCATTTTGGGCTTCTTTTGCAAACTTACGAAACTTTTTAATCTGCAAATTTTCTTCTTTCTCTCCACATGTGCATACATAATTGAATAGTTTGTGTTACAACTTTGTATCATTAAAATAGTATTTTGATAAATTTTAACACTGAAAAAAAATTTACATATGAAAGCATCAGATAAATGCATATTATATATTTTTGTTTTCAGAAGTTATTTATGGTACATAATTTAGGTAAATAAATTCATTCTACTTGTTATTTGGGAGAATCTGAATTGATTTAGAAATCAGGAAATATCTTTTTTGCATGTAATGCAGCTGTATTGTTCATATAGTAAGAGTTTTTGTTATGACTTTGCCTTATTTCAGCTTTTCTTTCTCTTAACAAACTATATAGTGTTATATTGGAGTCTGCTTTGCATTAGAAGTATTAAGTTTGGAAAATATTTGATAAAAATTATAGAAACCAATACAGAAAGCTGAGAGGAACTCAATATCCACTTATGTTAATGGACAGGATATTTCAGATTATACAGGATAGTTCCATATTATGGTGCAGTGCTCTGCATTCAGTGTATGTTCTGGATTTTATAATTAATTGACATGAATTTCATTAGTGCTACTTTGTACAGACATGGATTTTTTGCGTAATTGGAGATGCCTTCAATAGATAAGTAATTGTGGATTTTAAGATGCAGCAATCAGAGAATTCATGATGCATAAAAAGTAATGGTTTATGAAATCTAGTCAAACTCTGTTTCATACTTGTAAAAATAAATAAAAAATTTAAATCATCAGTAGACTTTAAAAATGATCATTTTGAGGAGATAAGTTCTTTCATGTTAATCACACACCACTTGGCTCTATTTATGTTTTAGCATATTTCTGTGGTGCCAAGCATCACCAGTTTGGTTTGACTTCTTTTGTGGTGATGAGTGTCTTTAATCATCATTTACACAAACACAGATTATATCAAATAATTTTTTTAAACCATGATTTGACTAACTGGGATTTGGAATGTTTCAGTTTATCATTTTACTGATCTGAACACTGTCATTCCCAGTCTGTTGAATGCTAGTAAGTTAGTGCAATAAATGCCACGCCAAAGAGGCATACTTGCCAACATTACTCTTATTTAAGCAAAACTGATGTGGCAGAATATGTATTTAAAAGGAGAAGTGTTCTGCATTGTGCTAAATGCCAATTTTATGTTATTCTCTCTCTCTCTCTCTTTTTTTTTTTTTTTTTTTTTTTTTTTTGGTGCAGTGTTTATTAATTATTATTTTTTTTTATTTAGTTATTTAAACAATATATATATATATATATATATATATTTTTTTTTTTTGTATTTGTTTTTACTTTATGTTACTCCTTTTTTAAAAACGTTTTCAGGGATGGGGAGGTAAAGAAATCAAGGGGGGAAATTTAAAAACAGAAGTTTAAAAAACGAAAAAAAAAGAGTGAAAACTTGAAAGAAAATGAAACAAAAATTTTAGGAAGAAGTTTCTAGTAGAAATGTGTGAGAAAAGAAATAAACGAAAATGTGTGATATGGCTTCAATGGAAAGGTATCAGAAGATATCATATAAAAGAATAAAAGGAAAGCTTAAGTTTTCCTAGAAATTTTCGTAACAAAGAAAGTAACAAATCATTTAGTGAAATATTGTGTTTACCAAGCTATGTAACTGCTGAAAAATTTAACAACTGCCGAAGTATGAAATTGGAATTGAGTGAAATGGACCAGTATTCTCTCCACTTTCACAATAAATTAGTATATTTTAAATCTATAACAATAATTTAATTGTGAGAAAATGTTACAACAGAAAGTGTATTTTAGTAATAAATGTTGTGAAACTTATTGCGATGGCCACTTCTATATAGGAAGCCTCACTGTGATGTGTTGGCAATTGAAACACCCCTTCACTTAAAAATGGGTTATGTTATTTGGATGTGTTGTAGGTATAATATCATACATATTTCTTCCCTCTCCCCTCTTAGTTATGTCTAATTATTTTGACAAATATTGTCTTTGGAAATAGCTAATTACTTTATCTTATCCTGTTTTCAGCTCTCTTTCTGGATCAGAATCTGTGCCTCCAGGCATTGGAACTTCAGCTAAAGTATAATTACTTCCATTGAATTGTTTTCTTTTTTTTACATTAAAAAAAATGAATATCCTATCAAGACATTCTTAGGAAAGGCATAAAGCAAATATGTCGTGCAGCCCACCAGCAGCCGAGCGGTAAAGTCACTGAACACTGGTAGTTTGGTCCACGATTTGAGTTCTGATGAATGGGCTGGCTGCATGGACGTTTTCGTCCATGCAGCCAGCCCCATGTGTGAGAAGTATACAAGCCAGTTTCCCTTAGAAAGTCCTGCACGAAGGCAAACTTTCCCTTAGGCAGATAGCCCTTGCGTACTTTGCCATAATCAACTAAACCAAGTGAGATGAACTCAGTCACATGGTTAGGTGCCTGAGCAGCTGCCCCATCCTGTGTGGAACTGCATAAGGAGGTGAACATAACACTGAATTATGTATGTTGTGCAAAGAGTAAAGGGATATAGTGCTGATTAAATCAGCAACAGGGTTTTGCATGCATGCAATATCGTAATTGACACCAATTAATTTTTCTAACTCGAGAATTTGAATTATACGTAGTAAGCTGCAGACCATGAGCCGCATTGCGACAGCAACATGCCCTTTATCAAGCTTCAGGCGCATAAGAAGGTTTACTCTGATGAGAAATCTTTGAGCATGTAATAACAACATAAATAGCACATCACGCATTAAAAAACATTTTGGAAGAACAACTGTTTAGTACAATTTTTCTGTTTTGTCACGATATAAAACAGCCAATCACCACAGACCACTTGATGATGAGGAATTCAATGTTGATAGCTGATTGGTTGAGAACAAACAACTTCCAGTTTTTTTGTGAAAAGAAAGTAAAAAAAAAAAATTGCATCTTCTTTTCCTTGGTAAATCAGGCAGAAAAAATATGTGAAACAGTTGTTTGTCTAAAACCAATGAATGTGTAAGAGCTATATAAGTCTGCTCAAAAGCAACTAATCCTTTTGATGTCGCTCTAATAAAGTTTCTTTCTAAATAAAGATGGCCAGTTTTCATAGAAAATTCACTTTAAAGGAAACAAAGGTTAACTTGAGAACTTTAAACGTTGTTTTAATGTGCTCAATGTAAAGCTTGCAATATTGATAAAGAAGCAGCAGAGAAATTCAAACCTCACTTTTGAAATTATTGAAAATAAGGGTGACATTCTGCAATAAGTTTTCAGTATGGATGAGATGGGCCTGTTTTATAAGTGAATGGGACAATGAACCTACATCATGAAGGCACGAAAGGTTGCCCCAGGTTTTAAAGCTTTTAAGGATAGGCTGACTTTATAGCTTTTTTTGTGGAAATGCATCAGGTGACTTGAAGTGCTAGCCTCTACTCATTTATTGATCTTAAGTGCCTCATGCATTCCAGGAAAAAAAAATTTTCAAAAATTTCTGATTGTGTTGAAATGGAATAGAAAAATTTGGGTAATAAAATCCCTTTTTAATGAGTGGTTTGAAAATTTGTTCATTTAAGAATTCAAACATTACTTAGAACAACAAAATCTAAGCTTTAAAGTTTTCCAAATTCTTGATAATGCTCCAGGACATGGTACTAAAGCGCTTGCAACACTGTTTCTCAAAGTAAAGGTTTAATGCCTTTCTCAGAACACCAGTCCCTTAATCTAATCGATGGATCAAGCTATCATAAAAGCATTTAAATCCTGTTATGTCAAGCATGTTAACATCTTTGTGAATAAAGCACTAGACGAAGGAAAGCATGATGGAGTAATGGCATCGACTGAAAATGAAGCAAAAGAAATTGTATAAATTCCATCGAAGGGTTTTAAGATGGGGGAAAAGGAGAAATCAAAGAATTAATTAAGAATGACAGTTGTGAAGTGACAAATGAAGAAACGGATGATCTTATACAGCTGATGGAGAAAGCTGCGATATTGAAGAAACTAACCACTAAATACTAAAATATTAAATTCATGTGGTTAATTAAAATTGTATGACATATGTCAAGATCCACATATTTTCAGATATTACATATAACTTTATAAGCACTTTGTAGCTGGTTTGTTTTATATTCCATGCAATGAACGAACATGTTTACATTAGTGGCGAATAAAGGTAAATAATTAATAATAGCTTCTGTAAAGATATTTCAGATGCTAAAAATGGAAAACATGGTAATAGAAAAGGAGTTAATAGATAAATTTTCTTGCAGTAAATCCAAAACCTGAATTCTAATATTTTACTATTGCACATATATAGCATGTAACTAACATATATAGCATGTAAACTGAATTCCTATATGCTAATTCTAGCATGTAATGCCAGAATTAGCATATAGGAATTCAGTTTAGGTAAATTCTTACTGGTGGAGATTTTGCAAACAGTGTGTTTATTTTTTTCTGTTGTTAAAAAGTGTAGAAGTTACTTTGAAAGTTATTTCATTGGTGGGCATACGATTTTGTTACATAAAATTCTTCAGTGATTTTTCATTAAAATCATACCACTTGATACTGCTCTCTTTTTTTTCCCCCTGCTTATTTCCTCAGCGCCTTTGTATAACCATCACTTGCATGACTAACATTTTTCGTGGAATCAGCTTTTTTTTTCTTGCAGTAGATTTCACCCCCTCTTTTTTCAAGTGAAGTGGTTTGGGGATTTGACAAGAGATGTTCTTCAGAAAGAAAGATCATGTTTGAATAATCACTTCATGAAATTAAAATGTGATTTGAAACTGAAATGTCTATCCAACTTTTGCCCATGCTGATAAGAAAATAGTATCTGAACACAAATATGTTTTGGATCTTGGATTCCTTTCATCATTACTGCATGATTCATTTACTTATGGTGTCAGGAGTTAACATTTATTTAGTTTTGCAAACGAAAACTTACATCAGATGAATCACAATTTAGTGGCTGGCTGGATAAATTGTATAAGAGAGGTATGTGCCAATTTCTTGTAATCTTGTCTTGATGCTGAAATCAAGAAAATTGGTGAAAAATTACTCAGATAAAGAAAGAAAAAAATAGGCCATGTTCTTCCCTCACAATATTTTATCATGAAATTAGGGAATGCTCTTTCTTGCAATTCGCGACTGTTTTATTTCTAGTATTGATCCAAAGGCAGGAGGAAGAGAGTAAACCAAAATGCACCAACGTGGAACCCAACATGCATTATGTGATTTCACAAAAACGTATCAATTTTTTAGATGCATTTTTACAAAATTACAAGTTCTTTACTTCTTTGACAAATTTTCTCTCTCTCTACTATGTTTTCCTCTTGCACTGACATTATTTTCTTTGCATGTAAAATAAAGAATAAAATAATTTTATAGTCAGTAAATTTTGATTAAATAATTTTTTAGTATGTTTTGATTAGCTATTTATGTGCCAACAATCCAAATTTTACGAAAAAATTAAAAAGGGAAAAGTATAAATAAGATTGGGGAATACATAACCTGCAATCCATATATTTTTGACGTTGCAGTGAGTAGATTGTCGGTATTCTTCTGTATACTTCAAGGGAAAGAAAAAAATCAAAACAAAAGAGTAATTTAAAAAACAGTTGCTAATTGAAAATAATGTACAGTGTACTCTTGATCTGGGTGTGAATTATCCAAGCTAGACGCTGCGCACACATACGCACTGTCTAGCAGGCTATATGTGGAATTATCCGAGCTAGATAATTTTCCACATATAGCCTGCTCCGGGAATTATCCGGGCACATACGCACTGTCTAGCACGCTATGTGCGAGAGTGTGTAAAAAACAACTATGCACAAGTCCGAGCATGTAGAAAGATTCTAATATAGAAATTAGAGATTTGTCAAGGGTTGTGACCTAATTGCGAAGTCGAAGCAATAACTGAAATCGCATGCCGGGAAAATGAAAAATGTAAAATTCTTAAAAATATCGATTGAGAAATATTTCAATGGCAGTTTGTCGGAGCCAAGCTTAAAATACTTGACTCATGCGGATGTCGTTTCAAATGTCACAAGATCAGTCAGTGATACTGAAAATACAAGTGAAGAAGATATTACAATTAGTCCCGAGACAGCAATGAATTCTGTTGAAACTCTATTGGACCTTGTTGATCAAAAGCGATTCGAATAAAATGATACAATAGCACTTCAAAAAATATGCAGTGAAATTTATCAAATATATAAATATTCTCAAAAACAAAGTTAATTACGGATTTTTTAAAGGAATAAACGCATACGATATGCAAGAAAACTGATAGTTTCGATTATCCGTGTATTTCAATTATTCGCGACCAACTTGCCTGGGATTAGCCCGGATAATCGACAGTACATAATAGTCTGCTCCTACTTAGACATACCTACTACTTACATAATAGTTAGCATGTGTATCAGTACACATATTTTTAGTTAATTGAGCGCCAGCCAGCAACTGTGACAGCATGCTTATATCGCATCATGAATTGCTGTTGGATAACCTTGTGAGTATGTGGGAAAAATGAACATCAGTCCCAAAATTTTCTCTTGTAAATTTTCATTTTTCGATTGGTAATTGCCGAATATGAACATCAGCAGTTTAACTACAAATACAGTATTATTGATCCTGATACGGGATGCAATGTGCAAAATGGTGAAATAAATATCAGCATCGCACTGGCTGCCTCCAGCTAGATTACTACTTCATCAAATTCATATGTTGGCATTCCGATGGAAGCTGACACTTCCAAGATCCTGGACGTCCTTAAAGAATTGAATAGCAGTCCAACAGGAGGCCCCCTTCGGAATGATGAAAACTTTACATAGAGTTCGACAGCGCTTCTACTGAAGTAATTCAAGGAATGATGTGTAAAAGTGGTGCCAATCTTGCGATGCCTAAAAAAGGAACCAAAGAAATACAGCCGAGAGAAGATGCAGTGTAGATTTGAGCGCATCACACTTGACATCTTGGGATCTTTGCCACAAACTTCTGATGGCAACAAATACATTGTCATTGATTATTTTACCAAGTGACCTGAAGTGTATCCCGTTCCTGATCAAGAGGCTGTCATGGTAGCAGAGGTAATGATACAGCATGGCCCAGCGTGCAGAACGAATACACCACGAAGGCAGGAGAAATACCTTATAACCTCTCGCCGGTGGTTTCGAGAAACCAAAAGGACTGGGACAAGAATTTACCATTTTTCTTACTGGCCTATCGCAGTGTTGTTCATGAGACTACCGGCTATTCCCTATCGCAGTATTGTCCATGAGACTACCGGCTATTCCCTATCGCAGTCCCTATCCTTCGTCTGCCTTGCGATCTCTTGTTTGGTCGCCTGAGGAATACATCCAAGATCTCTAGGCATGGCATTTGAAGTGATTAACAATTTTGCACGAGAGCGAGTATTGTAAACTTTTGTGTCAGATAAGATTTAAAATCTATTTTTGAGACTATCTGAATTTAAAAAATATTTTTGTAGCTTCTAAAACTTTGCTTTATTTAATGTATGTTGACACAGATACAATGATTTTTAAGTGAAAAATGGTACTCTTCTGTTATCGGGACTGGATTCAGAAATGTATGTATGTGCACATGTATGCATGTATATATGTAATTACACATCTATGTGTGTGTGCATACACACACATATACAGACGTGCATTTCTGAATCCGGTGCCGATAACAGAAGAGTACATGCAAAATTCTAGCAAATAGATATTAAGAGCTTTTAAAAATATGCTTACTGTTTGTATTAAATGCTATATGATTTACGGGTGATTTATAAATAGGCCTGCCAGATTTCTGAAATGTTCAACCGGGACACTGGAATGCCCCCCAGTGTCACGGGTATTCAAGGGTACACACCCTTGGCGTGTTTTTAGAGGGTTGTTTATTCTCAACGCTGTGAATAAATGGTTACTGATTAGGAACCTAAACCAGGGGTAATAATAAATGACATAAGCATATAAATTTAAACATTTTATTTCTTATATGTTAATATTTGTAAGTTACTTAAGTAAGAAGAAGCACTTTCAATGAGGAATAAAAATTTGAACAATATTTTACATGTACTTTTCATTGGCTAGGACTTTTTTAAGAAAGTCGTTTTTGGTTTTAATCTTGTAAAATATTTTCACAAACTTATCCGATATTAATTTTACATGTCATCAAGCCTTTAACCGTAGATTCCTTCATCAAACCGCGATCATCAATCGGTCCATGCGTTGTTCCTCAGAGAAAATACTCTCAACTGATGCTGATCTCCCAAGTAAGCAGTAGGTATACTCAACAATCTTGATGAGATTGGGGGCTGCTATGTGATTCTCCTTGCAAACAGCCTGAGCCGTTTCTCTTCACTTGAAATAATCACGTCTCTGGGAGTTTCTTCTTGCTCCTCCTGACTGCAAATACTTCTTAGCAAGCACAACTTTGTCAAATAACTGATCATAGTTTATTTTCATATCGAGTACATCAAGAAGACTGCTATTAATAATTTCAGCAGAAATTTCGGCGTTTTCCCAATCAACAGCATTTGTTTTGGTCAGATTGACCCATGAAGACTGTTCAGCATTTCCAAAACTATTCTCACAGAAGTCCAAGTATGCAATGCATTTTTCATAAAAGCCACCAAATTCTTCCTTTACACTGTCACGAACTTGCTCATCTAGATTTCTGTAGATGTTCTTTGCGCCCACAGAGATAAAGTTTGAAGCCTTTCTTTCTGTCAGGTTTCTTTTGAGAGCTTTGTGAACTTCAACAACCTCAAAAACTGTAGTGTTATCTTTTTTCCATTACCAGGATGGCCTTATTAAACAGTGCAAGCTGTTCATGGACAAACAAGTAGAGCTCGCCCATTAAATCAGTAAACAAGTTTTTGTTGTTGATGGACACATTTCTTGGTCTAAAAAAACGCTTTCAGATCTTCAAAAATCTGTAAAATTCTTTTCCAGCTCGGGCATCATTGATACAAACCGAGTGTTCTCGTGTTGAATGAGTTCATGGTATTGTATTTCAGCATATTCACAAAATTCTTTTAGTTTAGTTACACGGACTGTGAAGTATTTACAAATCTTCACCCGTAAGGCCTCATTATCGATTGGGAGAATATCTACAGCAGTTTGCATACAGTTGTGCACAATGTGTGCTCCACATCCGATTCCACTGATTTTCCGTCCTAGGCTATTCTTGAGTCTATGGAAAACATTGTTCTTCCCTGCTCTTTTCAGACCTTCGAATCTACACAAATTCGTTTTGCAAGAGGACAGAGCATAAGTGATTTGTGAGAATTTCAGGTGTTTCACTCGCCACATATATGAAATCTAACAGCTTTACTTGCACACCTGAATTAGGATTAAAGTAGCGCACGACAATTGGTCAGTTTTGATGAACTAGCAGCACATTCTAAACCCTTTTTGTATTTTCTGGACTGCAAAAGATCTTTTATATCTGTTTGACCATCGTGAGCAACAGAAAACTCAGAATTACAATGTGAACATTTAACTCAAAATCGACTTGATCTTGAATACTACTATACACCTTTCTTCAAAAAAGGTAATTCATTCTGTAAATCCTTGGTGAATTTACACGACCGTTTTGGCATTTTAACAGAGAACGCATAAACTTAAAACATAAATAAAACAGCGCTAGCTCACAAACACAACAGGCACCGACAACTAACTGACTTACCTCTGTGGCAAGCCAAAGAACGTCTATGTAAACAAGGAAAGGTTCCAGAGATAATGTAATTACGCTTCTAGAAAGCGAAGGGGGAAAATTCGCGAAGGGATTTGGCGGCGAGAATTTCCCCCCTCCGCGATGTGTACAGGAAATTGAGGAATGCGTGTTAAGAAGAAACTTTCTTTGACAAAACGTTTGTTCTCTGGCTTTCGCGATAATTTAAACTCGGATTTTCGTAATTTTTTTTTGCTCAAAATAACTAATGTATTAATTAATTTACTTGCGCGAAAAAATATTTTCTTTACCTTTAAAGTTTAAAGAAATTTAAAATGGTATCCGTTTTATGAACTCTTGATAAACGTAACCTTCGGACTTCGACGCCGGCTTCGAGCTTTGGTGGCAGATATTTCGCGCATGTGCAGCTGTTTTCCTCTGCGTTGGGATGGAGCCACTCTGTTGCGGAGAAGTTTTCCTTTTTTCCGAGGTGAGCCGTCACCATCGAGATAGATAAGGCCTGCGCTCTGAAACGAAACTGGCTTGTGACGTCACGGTTAAGGGACCCTCAGCAAACTTTTTGTTGGCTTTTATAAGTTGTAATTTTTTATTCATTATGTTTTAAGAATTGAATTTATGTTTACTTTTGACACCTGAAGCATCATCCCTTGTAATAATTACTAACACTAGTAATATAAAAATTGTCAGCAAAATTTATGATTATTTATTTTAATTGGAAACTAATTTTATATGAAATAACTGTCCTAAGGGGTTAAAAGCATAACACTTATTTCATTACATAATATGTAGAATATCAAATGCAGAGTAAATTTGATTCTAGAGTACTGTGTTCTTAAATTTAAATATCAATGTTTTTTGCAAATAATTAAATATCATTTTATCATGATGAAACTTAAATGCATATGTTTAGCTAATATAGCTTCTGTTCACTTTTATATATGTTATTATCATGCAATCAGTTTGTTTAAAATTTGTTATGCAATATAAATCTTTCTGAGAATGATAGAAAAGTTTCTAAAGTAATGTATGTAAGATTCATATTAAGGTAATTAAATTGCGAAACTGCAAAATGAAATTTTAAAAATATACAGTTATTGAAGAAGCAGTAGTAATTGAATTCATATGTAGACATACTTGCTTTCATTGTATTTCAATTCAGTGCAATTTCAAAAACAATTTTTTTAATTATCTTTTAAATTACAATCTTTAATTTGAGTACCAAAAGCTATGTAAGTTAAGTTAAAAAAATTGCTTACATTATACAGAAAAGTTTTGAACATGATGTTAGGATTTATATTTTCTTTTCATGTGGATATTAATAGAAAAAAATATTTTCAGAACAGAGGTAACGCTTATAGTTAAATAGGTATGATGTAAATATTTGCAAGAAATTTCAGTTTCTAAAAGTTTTTTAAGTATTTCGTATATTTTAAAAATATTTTCAAAAAAATTGTGTATAACTTTATTTAAAAAACTTTTTCCTGTCTTATTTGGAATTTTAATATTGATAGTCTTCAGAGCTATGTAATAAACATTATTTCAATTTAACTACAGATTCTGTCGAATAATTATGTAGCATTAAGAGGAAAACATTAACTGTAATACAGATTAACATACAATATGTAAGTAAGAAATAATTTTAAGACTAGACTATTTAGTAATTTATTACATTCAGAAAAATTTTCTGACTGATATAAGGCATTTAAATGTTAGTCTAAATATTAAGTAGTCTCTTGCATTCGTTTGATGTTTTATAATCCTGCTACTTTAATAAGATAGTTATAAAAAATATACAATAATTATAGAATGAGAGATAACATGTGTTCCCACTGGCAAACATTTTGTTAAAGTAGTGGGTGAAACAAAAAAAATTGATGCGGTGATGAGAATCAACGAGAGACACAAAGACAGTGCAGAAAAACCAAAGTAAAAATTTTAGCTACTTGAATTTTAAAACCAATTTTTCTTCAAAGAAATGATTTGCTTTTAAAAGCACCACACCATTCTCAAATAATTTTGTTTTGAAAATAAATACTAACAAAAGAAAATGAAAATATTTCATATTCGTATAAGCTTTATAAAACATTATATTGCCGCTTGTAATTTTGTTTTAGACTGATTTTATAGTATGAGATACCAATTTCATAGAATAGGTTTAGAAAAATGGGTGTTTAGCAAGGAAGCTAAACTGCGCGAAGACCGGTCCCCTAGCAGTGACGTAGTAACTCAGCGTGCAGGCCTTATCTATCTCTATGGTGACGGGTGAGCGCACACGAGTGGGTGTAGCGTGCAGAGAAATCTCTTCTGGCGCTAAAGCTACATCCCTTTGTGCCCAATACTGGACAAGCCCGGAGAGCCTCTCGCATCGCGCATGGTCACGATTGGCGAGACAAGACAATACGATGACAATATTATTTATTAGCAGACCATCACTATTCTATAGTTTTCAGTTTTCATACAGTACAGAAATAAATGACAAAGTAATTATCCTGGTACTTACGGAAAATCTAGTCGACAACAAGAACGGCTCCAATCGCTCCAAAAAAAAATTACTAAATACAATGAAAAACGTTCTATTCTTATTTTTCTTTCAAATTTATTATATTATCGTTTATTTATAGTTAATTTTTCATTAAAAATTTCCATTTTTTTATTAAGGAGATATACTGTAAAAGCAATTATTTTCGCTAGGCGCCATTTCGTGGCCATTAACACATTTTTTTGAGGCCGGTAAGATTCCATAACTTTGGAAATATTCAACAGCATTATCTTCTGTAGTAGGCAGGTCCCAAATTTCAATCATTTTTTTTCGAAAATGCGTGATATAGGAGGGAAAAAGGAGTCTTAAATAATAACCAACACGTGTAATCAAGGTTACCCCAAACCCAGCGTGTTTGAAGACCTTTTTGGCGAAAAATTTCGTAATTTGGCGTCTTTTCTTTATGGGCAAAATGGTCGACGGGATTTTCAGTAAGTACCATTATCCTAAATAATCCTTCACATTTAATCATTTTTAGACTTTTTGGTCATCTATAAAACCAAATTTAATTTTTAGGGGGACGTGAAGTAAACCAGCCGGGACACCGGGATTTTGTCTGAAAACCGTGAAGTCTGGCAAGCCTATATATAAAGTACTTTTATTCTATTCTTGTGATGCTAAAAGTCACAACTAACATGAACAGAAAATTTGCTAGCTATGAAAAATTATATATTACATTCAGCTTTTAGCCATCTCGAGAGCCACTCAGCACTCGCAAATTTGAAGGAGTTGAAATTTTTGAACCTATCGCACAAGAGCTCTTTTGCGCTAGCGATAGAGAATTCAACTCGTATGAAACAGACCCAGAATCGAATCCCAAGGTCATTACCATCTTCAAGGGCATGCGAAACTCGTGTGCTGCAGCACTTCTCATTGGTGCTAACAAATGGCGACACGAGCAAGCAACTATATACCGATGCCACTGAGGCCTCTCGCACCACGTTATTGTTCGCTAAAAGCTTTAAAATATTAAAAGTAGTTTTAGTAAAAATCCTGGAATGAAACTGTAAAATTGAGAATTAAATATATAATATTGGCCAAAGGTAACAGGAAGAAAATGATTTGTGTGTAGAATTTAGAATTTTGCATGGAATATGTGATACACTTATCCATAACGTTACTGCTGACATAATGCAGAATGTTTCCATATCTTGAAATATAGAGCACATTGGCATGGTCTTGAGGTTTAAAATTTGGCCATTAGACCATAAAACACTACCTTGCTGTTTTAAATTCACGTGTGACAGTTGTTGAATTTGAAAACATTAAAAAAGTAGTATAATCTGAGTATGCATATAAAAATCCACACACGCACACACACACAACCTCTAATAATGAAATAAGGGTTTTTAATATTGAATTATATTTCAGCTTGTCATGTTCTACTAACGGATGGTAACTTCCTTTAAACAACTCATGGATATTTCTTTGATTATCTGATTTTGTCTTTTAAAATATCAGGATGATTAAACAAGTACATATGGAATACTATACAACTGAGAGGATGAAAGTTGTAGGTAATTATAGCTGACTATTTCACTGACTCCACAACGAGGCAATTCCTTACCTTAGACCTCTGCACTTGAAGAAAATAATCTTTCCGCATTAGCACTGGGGGGGAGTAGAAATAACAGCGAATTATGTAATTTTTAGAAGCTTAGAATAAACAGTAAAGTACTTAGCAATTCTTTTACAAAATGATGGCTCATCACGTATCCAGATATTCTAAATCTGTGGTCTAAAACTGCCGGCTAGCAGGCCGCATGCGATCCGCGAAGGCATTTCAGGTTTGTAGTGCACAAAAGGGTGTCCTTTGATTTGGCTCTGACGCTCTTACCGTTTTTCTGGTAACCCAGAATCGCATTTGTTTCCCCAATGTTATGGCAATCATGTTTTTGCTTTTCTTAAGTTTAATATGATTGGAACTTCTTAGTTTCGTAATTAAGGGCTCACGTATTTTGAATTTTAACCGTATTTTGAATTATTAGAATTGCCGTTAATTAAACTTTGGTTTTCATTAGCTGGCTGGTTCTGATTAATTATTTTCAGGTCTTTTACACAAAAAAGTGTATTTGGTAAGATAAGTACACTTTCTTTCCCGTGATTTAGAATGAAAGGGGTAAGAAAGCTATAACTGATTGGTGTATGAATGAAAATTAATTAGTTCTCGCTATGAATGACGTTTTTATGAAACATACGCGTCTGGTCGAATTTAAGGATCAATCGGATGGTTATGAGTGGACTTGTTGTGAGAAAGGAGCTCGAAACTGGCACTTATACCAACACCACTAAGGGCATGTGGAGCCACATTAAGTGCGAGTTTTCGCAAGCGGGGTCTTTGGCAGTCGTCGGATGACATTTCGTATTCCTACTTCGCGAAGTTTATGTGGCATCGCTATAGGGCCGTTCCAACTGGGGTTCATCTAAGCCAGGGGTCGGCAACCTGAGCCACATGCAACTCTTTTGATGTGAAGCTGCAGCTCTTTAGTTCCATACGCAAATATTATTTATTAAAAAAATTAAAAATCGTTCTTAATCGATTAACGAGGATTAGGCACTGATTCTGAAATTTTGTAAATTGTAATTTTTTACTCTTCCGACTCAAAAGGTTGCCGACCCCTGATCTCAGCTAACGGAGTCAGTTCCATGTGTCGACTAGCTCCGCTATGCCCGCAGTTCAGATTTTTCAACTTGCTGCCCTATGGGAAAAAACTGGTTTTGGCGATGGGTTGGCTATGTCAATTATCTCCGTTAGCTCAGGTAAACCCCAGTGGGAATAGCCCTTAATAGCGTGATCGGGAAAAGGAGAATCAATTACGGGACGCATATTTCACAAGTGCACATCTGTGTAGCCACCGAGGGAGTGGTTTCTAGGATGGACCAATGGGCATTCAGTAATATTTCTGTCATGTCGCAGGACTTTTTGCGTGCTTTAAGATTTAAGCAAGATGGTTGAAAATATTCTGCCACGTAATTTTATCTGTATAAAATGATTAAAGCATCGTTGATTTCTTCCGAAACTTTTCATTGCGAAATTAGATCAAATATAAGCAATTGTGAAGATTTCACTACCTGGTTGAAAGAATTTGAAATAAATACAAACCAATGTTGGATACTTCGCAAAAATATCCATGTGAAATATTACTTAATAAGTGGTAAATAAGATGAAGAAAGAAATATGTGATAAACATGTGAGCCCAAAATGCTATGTTTACATAAATCTATGTATATGAGAAAAATATTTATACCAATTGCATATGTAAATAGAAGTCAGGACTTTTTAATGAAGTCTATATGAAAAAGATGTTCTAATAACCAACGGAGACCATTATTCAAAGTGAACTTTACTAATTTGGATTCGTATACATTTTAGTGTGTTAAATTTCACATTTAATAACTGCTCACTCTTACATGTACTGTTTACACAAGAAATACTCATCAAACTGAATGAATTTATCTTATTCAAAACGAATATATTAAATTTATTCACGTATTAACTTTTACTGTTAATAATGAATATAATCAGATCATACACAACATGTATTCTGAATCTTGCACTTTAAAATTTAAAAGAATGCAAGCACTGAAATAAGAAAACACTAGATTCATTGTAACACTTACAGTCCAAAAAATTATACACTTGAATTTTCTTAATACATTATGAGCGGGGCTGGTATTTGTACCCGTTGCGAAGATTGCCACTTATAAGCGGGGCAGGTATTTGTACTCGTTGCGAGGATTACCACTTATAAGCGGGACAGGTAGCAGTACCCGTTCAAAATAAGTAATTTTAAGTGACACAAGGGAAAAATAATATTTTATCAAATATATGACTACGTCTCAAAGAACGTAAAGTGAGATTGAAAAAATTCCGTCTATCTACACTCATGTCTATAAATTAAGGATAATGCAAAATAAGGCAAAAGAAGAGTTAGAAGCAAAACAAATTTGACATATTTGTAAAGCTTATTTATTAAACAAAAGGTAAAGAGAAAAAAAAATGCTATACGTTTGATATTACTAAAAAAAATTAGCGATTTTTTCTCCCTGGAGCAAATTACAAAAAAAAAACTATTTACAAAAAACCAATATTACATGGTTGGTATGATTGTTAATACATTGTATGTCTCCCAGACGATGCAATACAGTCCGCAGAACGCCTAGGCATGCTGAGTATCAAACTATCGATCTGATCTTGGGGGATATTACACCACTCAAAAGGCAATGCTCTCCGAAATTCCGGTAGACATATAGGAGGAGGTTGACGGGCTGCAAGTCGTCGGCCAAGCATGTCCCACAGGTGCTCTACTGGATTCAAGTCCGATGAGAATGCTGGCCAGTCCATACGGGTGATATCCTCCGATTGAAGGCATTCGCTTACGATGTTTGCACGGTGAGGACGGGCGTTGTCATCCATAAACACAAATTGTGCGCCCATGGCGCCCCGAAACAAACGTACTTGGTGTTCCAGAATGACGTTCCGATAGATTTGGCTTGTCAAGGTTCCAATTTGAACATGCAGGTCAGTTCTGGAAGATAGAATAATTCTACTCCAAACGAGCACTCCTGCACCACCGTAACGGTGTCGTTCAATGATGTTTTCTTGGTGATAACGGGCACCTGGAGCTCTCCATATGAAAGTCCGGCGAGAATCATACTGCAAGCTAAACCTGGACACGTCGGAAAACATCACACGAGCTCACTGTTGCGGTGTCCATAATGCATGCTCTCTCTACTCCAGGCTAACCGCAGGCGACAGTGAGTTGCAGTACGTGGAACGCATTTCACAGGTCTACGAGCCATATAGACCAATCTGCCCTAAGCGTCTGTATACGGTCTACCTTGAAATTGTCGTATCAGTGACTGCAGAGAGCTGACGAAACAGGTCTGAGGCTGTGCTCCGCCTGTTTCTTTTGGCAGTAACTGCCAAATACCGGTCTTCATACGGCGTTGTAACTCTGGGGCGACCTGTGCTGTAACGTCTACTCACATTACCATCATCTTGAAATCGTTGCCAAAGCCCTTTAGATGACACTCTGGGCAATTCCAAGTTCGTCTGATACTTCCAGTTGGGTACGCCCACATTCCAAACGGCCGATAATTCTACCACATAAAAAATCATCTAAATGCGTCCTTTGTGTCATAACTATTCGGTTATTGCACTGAAATGCCTATAAAGCGCTTGCGAATAATTTTACTTCTTTGTCTGTATTCCTTACATATCACTCTCTTACACTCTCGTCATTGTGACGTACCATCGGTGTCACCTGGTTAATTCCTGAAATTTGCATATGATTCTTGAAGATGTGTGTAGTGATTTTACAGGTGATATATTTATTTTAGAGTTCGATTTCCGCGTGACTCCGAATTATCCTTAATTTATGGACATGAGTGTATATTTTAACCAATAATATTCTTCGCAGACACGTGTTTCCACAAATTCGTTTTATGCGATGTTGTATGTTTATAGTGTATTAGTGGAGCAGCTCGTAGAAAGAGATACATGTAACGTTGATATTGTGTAGGCGGTTGATACCACCTTCAATTCAAAGAAAATGGATTCTAATAGTGATGTATATGCAGATGACTTGTCGCGGATTTCAAGTGACGCGGAATTTCCTGATTTAGACAGTGAAAGTGACGAGGAATTATTTCGACCTAGAAAAAATCGAGTTTTGCCAATACTATCATCTAGCGACTCCGAAAACAGCGATGACGAAGTCAACAACATATGTCAGAGTCAACAACAACAATGGTTAACAACTGATAATGTACCAATTATTGAACAATTCCTCGGAAAAAGTGGAGTTTTTGTAATGCCAGATAATTCAGAAAGTGTAATAGATGTGGTTAAGCTATTTATTGGAGATGACTTATTTGAATATATGGCAACGGAAACCAATCGGTATCGCGAACAAAACCCAGATGCATTTCGAGACAGAGCAAAATCTGTGAAGTGGAAGGATGTGAATATGGTAGATTTTAAAAAAAAAATGCTCTAACTACTTCTCCTAATGGGACGAGTTCGTAAAGATACAAGAGACGAATATTGGTCTACAGATAAAACTATCCAAACTCCAATTTTCGCGGAAGTAATGAGCAGGGATAGATTTAGACAGATATGGTATGCGTGGCATTTCTCTAATAATGATGACAGAGATCGCGTGAAAAAAATCCGACCGATTAATATCTTACTTCTTACCTAAATTTCAAGAGGTTTATAAGCCAGAGAGAGAGTTATCACTGGATGAGAGCATCATGCCATGGAGGGGCCGTATGTCATTTAAAGTTTATAATGCCTCAAAAATGATAAAGTATGGTTTACTTATAAGAATGGTGTGTGAAGCTAAATCGGAATACATTTGTAATTTTCGCATGTACTATGGTGAAGGAAGTCGTTTGCAAGAAACAATTTTAAATCTGCTTGAACCCTATTCCAACTTATGGCATCACATATACATGGACAATTATTACAATAGTGTTGCCACTTGTGAATTACTTTTACAGAATAGTTTTCGGACTTGCGGCACTATTCGGGTAAACAGAGGCCTTCCCAGTTTGAAAAATCCTAAACCAGCAAGGGGGGGGGAATCTATATTTCGTCGCAGCCAGAATATTTTATTACAATGTTGGCAATCAAATAGAATAGTCCGAATGATTTCAACTATACATTCAGATGACATTGTGGAAAGCCATAATATTGACTGGGCAACAAAACAAAGAATTTGGAAGCTAATATGCGTAATTGATTATAATAAATATAGGAAAGGTGTTGATCGCGCTGACCAATACTTATCGTATTACTCGATTGTGCGTCGTACAAAAAAATGGACGAAACGAGCTGTAATGTTTTTTATCAATTGTGCGTTATTTAATGCGTTTAGAGTTTTTAAAGCATTAAATCCACATTAAAAAAAGTATAAGATGATTTTACATGATGTTGCAAAGGAATGGATTAGCGAAGCTCTTCCTAGCAATACAGACGATCCTGTACAAGGTACATCCGCTACGTCCAGCAGAAGTGATCCTCCAAAAGAGGTTATCAAAAGATCCCAAAAGGCATAAATTGGTTAAAATTACCACTGGTAGAACAAAATTGAAACCTCAAAGACAGTGTCGCGTATGTGCCACACATAAGAAAAAAGTTTAACGTGTTATATGTGTGAATTTTGTAAAGTTTCGCTGCATCGGGAGATTGTTTCTTCAAATATCACACTCAAGAAAAATATTAGGAACTAGCCTTGACTACACCAAACTTTATAAACTAGTATATTGTCTTGCATATATATATCCTCTAAAATAAACCGCTAACGGCGATATAGTATATATATATTGTATACATATTAGTAACTATTTAAGGATTTAAATAAACTGCATATTTGTTTGCATACTTTTTTTTACATATGGGAGAAAGTGCAGAATCGTCCACTGCTTAGCGCGTTTTTAAGAATTGCACGTACTCGGTATCCATGTACACATCGACCTATTTTCACTTAAAAAAACATCAGAGAATTGCACAAACTAGGCATTGCGCACTTTCTTGACTTTATTCATGTACACATTGACCAAGTTTCACTTAAAAAGAATAGAAAATTGACAAAAATCCATTTCTTCCTACTCTTGTAAAAAGCGCCAAACAAATAAGTGGGCGATTCTGCACTTAGCCTATGTATATATTATCGGGCTATTTTATTTTGCTCCCGTTGAATTAGGAACAGCGGCTTATAATTCTAATGGCTTTATATTTTTTAAATGTGTATTGTATTGTTTTTTTGTATAATTTTGTTCATAAGAAATTCGACAGTAATATTGTATTTTTATAAAACAAGTGAGTCCTGCATAATCTCACGAATTCTGAAATATACTTATCAAATATAAAAATATAAATTAATGTATATAAAATATAGTTCCAGATAAGACCCATTACCAAATTGTGCAAAAATCTAACCATTACATTTACGTCTGTCAAGTTTATTTTCATACGCATATATTTCGCTTAGTTGGCAAATTAGCCCGCTACGCAGCACTGTCCGATATCATTAGCTCATGATAATGTGTTAATCCACAGGAGTTAGTAAATGCATAATATTCGAGGCTAATTGAAGCTTGAGTCATTTTCTCGATGTAAAGAGCGATAATACGCCGTGAACATCAATCCAAATATTAATGCGTGATAAAAGTCGCGAAGAAAAGCGATTAATTAAACTCATAAAACGAAAGTACTACGAGATTTTCTGCTATTACGCCATACATTTATAACTGCAAAACAAATACAAATTAAAACGTAAACAACATACGCTCACAGGATCGAAGATTTAGCGTCACAAGAGCAATAGAAGCTCATTGGTCAGCTTTGGAAACCCCTCCCTCAGTGGCTAAGCTGATGTGTACTTGTGAAATATGCTTACGGGACTACATTATTTGCATTATGTATGTGCAGTAGTCATCCGACGCTGATGATCAGACGTAGCCAAGAACACATGAAATGAGCACTTTTGTTGTTCTTGCAACATACGTTTTCTGCGTTGTTTTGGGTGAAAAGACAGCCATCTTGGAAATATTGCTTTTTGAAGCCATAAAAATCTCTAAAAATATCAAGGGGCACCTTGTTGTGAACTTTTAACCCTTTTCAATAATGCATATATATCAAATACAGTGTTTCAAATGTTTCTCCGAGTATGTATTATTTTCATTTCCACTGAAAACGAATATGAATATCATGCCTGAAAAATCTATAAAGAAAACTAGTTAATTTACAATGCGATGTAAATATTATTCAGAGGTTTGAAGATATAAATTTTATTCACTTGTATTCGTACTAATGAAAAAATGAATAAGCTAAGCTTGGAATTTCTGAACTAAGCGTAATCGTTTTGTTTGAGAGTATATTTATATGTGAACAATTTTTTTTTCACATGTGAAACTAGTAAGTTTTTTTTTTTTTTTTGTTTTTTTGTTGATCAGATTGACCGATGAGCATCTATAATCCATGATGAAGATAATTTCTAGTAATTACCCTTTCAAGGCTACAAACTTTATCAGAATCGAAACACCATAAGTGTCAAGCCAAGCTATAGTAAAAAATAAAGAGTTGAGAAGTATTATAATTATTTACATACAAACATATGTATTTTTATTTATGCGTCGAAGAAAAACTGAATAAATAAGAGGTAGACTAAATTGCTATTAATTATTCTCAAGTTTTGTCCCGCTTGGTAAATTTTTTCTGAAAATATTTAACTGCCACTATATTTGAATTACAATGTAACCAACTAAATGTAACCAACAAAAATACCTCACAGGCACCAAACTCTTTGCGATATTATTATTTTTGTTTATGTATGTTTAGTTAATATATAGTAAGCAAAACTTAAAATTTATTTAAAATATTAAAAAAAAATTAATAAAATTTTTCACTTTGTTAAAAAAAAACTGTTTTCGTACCGTTCAGATTCAGACCACTGTTCTAAATGATCTTCGTACATATTTTTCGTACATTTCGGAAAGGTTTATTCACTTTTACCAAATCTTCATGCTTTCTTTTTTTTGTAGTACGATCTTTAGCTTACATTGCTCAAAAGCCAAGCTTTTTTAAAAATTAAAATCTGCAGTGAAGTTTCTGTAAATTTGCATTCGTTTTGAAAATTCCTTCTTGTAATTTAAAAAAATAAACTGTTTCTAGTATGCTACTAAATGTTTTACTTTATCCTAATTCCACGAAAACATTTTGGGAATAGGCTTGGAATTTTTGTATGCATTTCGCTACACCTGGAAGCTAATTTTTTATTATATTGCATTGTTTTTTAATAAAGATTTATTAATTTATATTTAATAATGTTATAAAATTTATAATGATTATAAAAAATGATTGTGCAATGAGGTTTATAACTGATTTGGCATATGAATGAAGGTTTAATTAGTTCTCACTATGAATGTCAAATTTGTGTGAGAGATATGCGTCTGTTTGAACTTAAAGATCAATCGGATGGCTAGGAGTAGATTTGTTACGAGATAAGCGCTCAAAACTGGCGCTCATACCAATACCATTGAGGGCATATAGAGCCATATTAACCATTTCACGACGGGTGTATCATACATGCATCAGTACTGAATCCTCTAACGTGATGGCAGAGGTTTGGTGTCTTTTTCCTTTAAGTTTTATTTCAAACTTAAAGAACAATTAACATTGATTTTTCGTTTTTTCATGACTTCTTATGTCTGTCAGATTCTTTCATCTTTGGTCTCTTTTTTGTGAGGAAAACTGATAATATACTGAAAGACAGCGTCTAAAAAAACCCTGGATTTTCTAGCTGATTTGACATACACTCAGAATTATCTGGCCTGAAACTTTTTACAGTGACGATTGGAGCATTATTCAATTATTGTTCACGCGTGCGCACCTGTAATGTAATCCGCGCCTGCGCATCTGTAATGATGTTCAGACGAGTTTGAGAATCGCCATCGACGGTGTAAGAGGGCTGGTCAAAGCTAAGAGTTAATACTGAGTAATTGTAATTAATTATGAGAATTAATAAAGAACCGAACCAGCGAATTTATTACAGTGTGTGTTATTTGGGATGAGACTCAAACAATTACCTTAAGTGTTCTGTTTCCTATTATTAATACCAATACAGGCTGCACATCATGTATGTCAGCCTCATGGCCCAGATAATATGATTCTGCGTAACAAGTCTTAATAAGAATTTCGTAGGTTAACTTTTAAAATTTCTAATTATACATAGTTATTAATAACATAATATTCGCCGATGACCAATCACTAATCGTATTGCATCGACGCAGCATTTTCCTCACCAGTAGTTGAGAATATTTCAGCCAACAGCAATCCCTACCCCGCGACGAATGATTTCACAAACCAAGTTGTTTTGATCACTTGGCTTAAAACCATTAAAACTTACTAAAATTTCCATTAATTTATTTATGTCCGTTATATTTTACTAGAACGCGCGGCGGTCATACGAAATTACCGCTGTTCTAGATATTATAAATTGTAATTAAAATTATTTATGCAAAGGTGTTTGCTAATTTAAACTGAATTACCCAGGGCAGGCGGCGAGGCCGCCCCTTTGCTTACTGCCCCACGGGGTTTCCCCCTTCTACTTCCTTAATTGCTTAGAGTGCAATGAAGGAAACCACTGGCGGTACATTTCTTAAGAGCCACCGCTAGCTCAATCAATAAAGGTGATTTAAATAAGGAAATGTTAATTCACATGTCAAAGATCTCTTTGTACACAACCTTTCTTGCGTAGATCTTGCCATCATTTTTAAGCTCGCCTTGCAGAGGACCATCCATTACTTTTAATTTTATGTCCGTTCTTTCACGAACTCTTGAACAGGCAACATAAAGTTGACCGAGTTCAAATGCAGGCTCAGGTAAAAAAATGCCAACACGCTTAAGCGTTTGGCCCTGAGACTCATGAATGGTCATAGCAAAGGCAAGTTTTACAGGAAATTTTCTACGTCTCAATTGAAACGGCAACCCTGTGACGTGGCAACTTCACCCCATTGGCTAGTACAGTTATGGAAGCAACCAATAAACTGTCGGCGACAAACAGACACTTAAGCCGCATATATATATATGGGGTGAAGCAACATCATCTCCTCCGAAACGGCTAGCTCCCGGGCTTAGCGAAGCACACAGTTGGATTTCGCAGGTCCGTGGCACGTTATTTTGAACATTCGCGTCTTCTTGGGACTTCAGTTAGCCGAGATATTAATTAAAAACTAATTTTCCCTTACGGTTTCCCTACATTCTTCACTTTCTTTCTTGGCTTTTCCCTATTAGAGGGATTTGGCTACGTGTCAAATTATTTTTCTCGAATATCTGCGGAACGGCGCCGAATTGAAATTCGAGACGCGTATCCTCGGGTTCCAAAAAATTCTCCGAATCCATCGATACCGTTCTCATCTTCGTACGACTTTTATCGGCCGAGATATTAATTAAAAACTGCGGAAAAGTTAATTTCCGCGCTCATTTTTCCGAGTGGCAGCAATAAACTATCGGCGACACACACTTTAGCCGCTTATATATATAAAGATTTAAATTAATTTCGCTTTTCGAAACTAAGAATACATTTTAGTTTTCATTGATACATTCTAACTTTTCCTTCCGACTCCTGCATATCATGAATCACCACAAATGCTTGAAGTCTGTTTTGCTTATTTATTGCTGCGTGCCGCCACTGGTCGGTGTCTTTTTCAGTCGATGGAAGACCAGCCGAAAGGTAAAATAGGGTCCTCTGAGCCGAAAATTCTTCTTTTCCAAAAAAGGGGAAACGAAAGAGGTGCAAATAAATAAATGCTTTCCATTTAGCCAAGACTGCAACTTTCCCCGCCTTATTAGTGGTTTAATTTTTTCTGAAATCCGATTTTTCAACTTGCTTACATATGGTGACTTTAACCAAGTTTAGCATATTAAACCTGCATTTTCTCCCCTTTATTAAATTTTAAACAACCAAGCATCAAAGCCCCTGATTAAGACCTTAAGAGGCCCTCAGCACTTAAAAGATTTTGATGCCCCCATATATACAGGGTGATCAGCGAATAAGCCCTGATTTCAAAATTAAATATCTCTACAACAAAGATCGATAGAATTATGCGGTAAACGGTATGTTTATTAGCAAAACTGTAAAAATGGTGTACAAAAGTTTATAATATTTAGTTATGAAAATGGTTAACAGATGGCGTTCTAATCACAATGACCTATCAATAGCCTTTAAAATGTGCTTCAAAGTCGAAAGTGATCAGTACAACTGCTGGCTAGTGAAAAGAGGCTGGCGTAGGAATTGAAATAATGTATTCCATTGAACAACGCGTATTTTCGGTTCTGGAATTTCACCCATTAGAACACAGTCCTACGGCAACACGTCGCAGTTTTCAAAACCGATTCAGTGTTCCAGTTGGACTCGATGCGAAAACCATTCACATGCTCCTCGCGAAATTTGAATGGACTTGGCAGCGTGGCTGATGATCGAAAGGGAAATGTTGGGCCTGAGCAAACTATAATCACTCCTGAAAACGCAGCCAAAGTTTCTAGATTTGTTCAGCAAAATCCTAGGAAAAGCATCCGACGGATTGCATCAGAGACAGGTTTGAAGTACACGAGCACACAAAAAATATTTAAAAATATCCTACGGCTGTTTCCATACAAAATCCAAAGTCATCAGGCCATACCCATGAAATCTGTGCAACAAAGGGTTGACTTAGCGAATCAGATTCTAACAATGATCGACAACGACAGATTTGATGTGAGCTGCATCTGGTTCACAGATGAGGCACATTTTCATTTGAATGGAATCGTTAATAAACAAAACTGGAGATTTTGGGGTACCGAAAATCCTCATTTGTGTGAAGAAAAAGCACTGCATTCGCCTAAAGTTATGGCATGGGCTGCGGTATACGCCAAAGGCATTATCGGACCCTTTTTCGTACGAGAAACGGTAACTACTGAACGTTACGTTACAATTTTGGAACAATTTGTCAGCACTCAATTAGCGTTGGAGGATCGACCAGGTATTGACTGGTTCCTGCAAGATGGGGCTCGACCACATCGAACAAATAAAGTTTTTCACTTTCTTCATGATTACTTTGGGAATAGAGTAATTGCGTTAGATTAACCTCAATTTACTGACACAGGAATAGCTTGGCCTCCATATTCTCCCGATCTGAGTCCTTGTGACTTCTTTCTGTGGGGCGCATTGAAAGACGCTGTCTATCGAAACAATCCTGCTACTCTAGATGAGCTTGAATCGTCGGTTAGTGTTGCATGTGATTCCACTTCCGTCGAGACATTGCAAGACGTGATGTCAAATTTCATTGTTCGTTTACGCCACCTCATTGTTTCGAAAGGTGAACATTTTGAAAAACTTGTATTTTGATTGCAAAGGCTGCTTCACTTTATTTTTTTAATTAATTTTTTGACTCCTTTCAGATAAAGAGTTTTCAGCGCAGAGCGCCATCTGTTAACAAGTTTCGTAACTAAATTGTCTAAACTTTTGTACACTATTTTTACAGTTTTGCTAATAAATGTACAGTTTACTGCATAATTCTATCGATTTTTGTTGTAGAGATATTTAATTTTGAAATCAGGGCTTATTCGCTGATCACCCTGTATTTACGCCCGGTTTTTCTTCATTCCTCCTCTCTCGGTTTTGATTTAACTGCAAATTCCATGGGAAAGTTTTTTGATCCCCTTTCTCCTGAATACTTTAGGACCTTTTTGTGGTATCCTCTTTCTTTGATGCCCTAAGCACATGTTTATATTCCTTAGTTGTTAATCCAGCCCTGCTAAGCATAAAATATAACTTATATAGAATTGATAGTGTTTAAAAATCAAATTGTGAAATTGTTATTTTTATAATTTTGACTAAAAAATATCAGACAAATTAGCTCAATGAAAACTCAAATACTTAGATTTATAAAGAACTCCCTTCCTTAATTGTATTGTGGTTGTTGTTACTTATCCTAACTGGCATAGACAAGATTCATGAGTCCAAGAACCGTCAATAAATCCAAGGTAGGTCTTTCCCGTAGGTCCTTTTTTACAAGTTCCAAAGATGTTAATAAGTACAGTTTGATATGTAATAATGCTGTTAGTGTACCAAAGCTATAAAACATTAAATGTTACTATGAATAACATACATAAAATGTTATAATTACGAAGGATTAATGAGACAAAGAAAACTGAAAGAATTCGGGTTTACTACAGTACCACAAGAAAGTGAAGCGGCTGTCATGCAAATTACGTCTTGTAGGAGTTGATAACTTGTAAGGATCTTAAGTTTTACTAACGTTTATTTTATTTTAAATCTTTACTATTACTTCTTATTTTCTACTTCCGGCCAGAATTATAAGCGTTAACTTATTTATGCAAAATTTGTCTGGCGAACGCCAAGTACTTAAGTGGTGGCTTTTTGCCAAGCGACAGAGAGGAAGGAGTTAGTCGAAGCAGGCCGCTTACCTTAGAAGTTTTACTCAGTTGCTGGTTGCCTTCCAGGCCAGAGGTTTAATCCTCGTGATAATTTTTTAAACGTATTGTAGTGTTAAAAGTTCTCTGTACTACATACGGCTTCCTGTTAATATAAGGCCAATCTTCCACGTTTATTATTTCAAAGTTAAGTTAGAGTTTAGTTATATTTTTATATTCTTACGTTTAGACCACAAGTAGTGGGTCTTTGTATTCCGAAGTACGGAAATTATTGTAAAGAGAGAAAAATAAAGGGTTTTGTATACCCTTCTTGTGTATCCTGTCTACTTCCCACAGTTATTGAACATAGCTTTAGTAAGCTCTCTGTTCCGAGTCAGGTCCTTGGATGTTCCCAAAGAAAGTAAGACGGAACATTGAACCTGATAGCGGCGCCCAACGAAGAAGAATAACCATGGCCGAGTTTCAAGAAGAACCTGTGCTGCCTGCAGAAGCGGCTCAGAATCCAGAAATGCCAGCTGCCGCCCTGGAAGGATTTGGTTACATCGTCCAGACCATGCGCGCTTCGATGAAACCAGAAGCAACATTTAATGGAAACTCACCGGTAACCAGTTTTTTGGAAAAATTGGATGACCACTTCATGCTCTACCCCGTGCACGAATTTCAAAAAGTTACCTTAGCTACCAGCGCTTTGAGGGGCCAAGCGCTTAATTGGTTCAAATGTATAGGCAGAAGTCTCTTGGGTCAAGCGGGAAGTCCCACCTATACTTACGAAAATTTCAAGACTGCCCTAGTAAAAGCCTTCCCTGTCGTAAGGGATCGTGCAAAATTACAAATGGAACTTTTCAGCATATATCAGCAAAGGATCGAAAATCTCTCAAGCTTTATTTTAAGAAAAATTCACGTCTTCAAACTCTTGTATGGAAACCGTCCGTATCCTGAGATAATTCAAGTGATTTTGCCGAGGTTACTGCCCCAAGTGCAAGACTTTATTGAATTAAGAAATCCGACTACACTGGAAAAGTTATTTGAGCTAGCAATCCAGTTTGAAAGTAGAAGAAGGGCGGATATTGAAAGCAGACGCCAATATCAACAGCGAAACCAATTTGGTGCGCCAAGACTACAGCAAACCCAAGCACACGGCTACAGAAGCAAAGCGAATCAGTGGGCAAGGAAACCCGAGCATTCAAAAACAGCCGGCGAACGTCGACAGTTCAATAGCAATCCAGGAAAAAAGTCTCAAGGCCAGTGGAAAAAGAAGGAAAGCACGGAAATGAAAAATAATTTAAACTAAAACGGATTTCTGCTGACGGGAGGGTGCGGAAATCCGAAGGCCACGAAAACCCCTCTTCCTTCAAGTTAAATACAGTAATGGTGAAAAATTTGACTTTTCCGAAGATTGAAGTGTTGGTGAATAATATCCCAGCCACCGCACTCCTGGATACAGGCGCGCAGTGTTCCTGTGTGGCAGAAGATTTTTTTAGGAAGTATTTTCGGAAATACCGCATATATAATTCGGATAATACGACAGTGTTAGCTGCGCAAGGAGAAAGATGTAAGTGTATAGGTAAATTACCGCTGTATGTCCGTATCAAGGACGAACAAGTAAAGGTTATGTTTTTTATAGTAAAGAATCTGCAAGCACATATTATCTTAGGAATAGATTTTCTTTCAGAGGCACAAGCAGCGCTAGATTTTAATGAAGCGTCCCTTAAGCTGACAATGAAACCATTTCGAGAAGAAAAGGCTGAACCGCCAATGTTAAACCTTGACCACCTGCCTAATGAAGAGCAACGAAGAATCCGACAAGTGGTAAATTTGCTTCGTTATTTAGTGATATTCCAGGATTCACTCAGGTTACTAACCATAGTATTGACACCGGAGATTCAATGCCAGTTCGCCACAAAGCATACCGGTATGATAAGAATAAGGAAAAAAATATAGAATGGCATATCACCGATATGCTACGTAAAAAGATCATAACGCCCATCTAAAGTAGTTATGCTAGCCCGGTGGTTTTATGTAAGAAAAATAGTGACTATCCATTGACACATCCAAAAAGGTGGAGATTCGCAATTGACTACCGTAAATTAAACTCCATAACTAAATATCCGGTATATCCGTTACCTATTATTGAAGAAATTCTAAGGAACATAACATCCACCAAATATATGACGACTTTAGACTTAACGACTGGTTATTTTCAAATAGGGGTTAGGCCTGAGGACGTGCCTAAGACTGCTTTTATAACCAAGTCTGGCACTTATGCATTTCTGCGTATGCCGTTTGGCCTTTCAGGGGCACCGGCAACATTTCAGCGATGTATGGACATTGTGTTAAGGCCTGTTCTTGGAAAGTCCACGTTTATCTATTTAGACGATATCATTATTACTAGTGATAATCTCGACCAACATGTACAGGATTTAAGACAGGTTTTTTCTTTATTAAATGAGGCCGTTCTAAAAGTTAATGTCGAAAAGTGCAAATTTGCAGCCCCTGAATTAAAATATTTAGGTTACAAAATATCTCAGAAAGGAATCGAGACAGACGAATCAAAAATAATCGCTGTACAAAAGTATCCGACTCCAAACACGGCGAAGAAGCTCTCTTCTTTTCTAGGATTTTGTTCATATTATAGGTCCTTTATAAAAGATTTTGCAGCTATTGCTGAACCATTGTTAAAATTAAAAAGGAAAAAGGCAAGATTCTCGTGGACGGCCGAAGCCAATAGTGCTTTCGAAAAATTAAAACAAGCATTAACGCAAGCCCCTGTGTTGAAATTTCCTGAAAAGGATGAGAATTTAGAAATTTCAGCGGATGCTTCGGATTATGCGGTAGGAGCGGTACTTTCGCAAAATCAGCAGCCCGTGGCATTTTTTAGCCGAACTTTAAATCAAACACAAAGAAACTATTCCCCGACCGAGAGAGATGCACTTGCAGTTCTGTTAGCAGTGCAAAAGTTCCGAGACTATTTTGGAAAGGCGCCAATAACAGTGTACTCTGATCATGCGGCGGTAACTAGATTGTACTCAGGGAAAAACTTATCTCCAAGGTTAATAAGATGGGCACTCAAGCTACAAGAATATAATCTGGTAATCAAGCATACCCCCGAAAAGGAAAATATCGTAGCAGATGCCCTATCCAAAATTAAAATAGATGAAGAAGGTAATACTGTAAAGGTGGCAATGCTCACAGCATGTACAATAAATTCCCGAGAAACTGTAATAACCGAACTGGGTAAGGATCCTGAGTTTGGAAGCATTTATGAGTATTTAAAGGATCCTGAAAATTTTAGCCACCAAGATATTGTGGCGATAAGAAATAGGGCGGCCCATTACGAACTAATAGATGGTCTATTATTCTATACAAAAACTACGAATTCCAACAACGAATTTCGACCTGTTATCCCAGCTAGTCTTAGATTAAATATCCTGCAGGAGCTCCATGACAGCCCTTTAGCTTCTCATGCTGGTATTCGAAAAACTATCCAACGCGTACGCGAGGCAGTCTATTTTCCTGAACTGCAAAAGTTAACAAGGGCGTATGTCCAGTCCTGCCGAACATGTCAAGCAGTTAATTATATTAATTTCCGCCCGGCCGGGTTTCTAAATAGTATTAAATCCGAATTTCCAAATGAAATAATTGGCATCAATTTATTGGGCCCTTTCCCAAAAAGTCAGTTAAATAAAAGTCGCTATCTCCTTGTTATGGTTGATCATTTTAGTAAGTGGACCGAAATTGTTCCCTTAAAACGAGCCTCCGCGAAATTAGTTACTGATTCTATTTTAAATAAATATATTTTAAAATACGGGGCGCCCCTAAAAGTTATATCGGATAATGGTCCTCAATTTGTAAGTAATGTATTTGAAGACATATGCCAAAAACTGGGCATACGTCATTTAAAAATGGTCCCGTATCGGCCGCAATCAAATGTAGCGGAACGGGTCAATAGAAATATAGTGAAAATTATCCGTAGTTATATTAACAATTTTCATAAAAGCTGGGATAACTATGTCAATGAATTTGCTTTCGCCCTTAGGACCGCAAAACATGATACAACGGGCAAAACTCCTGCTGAGTTATTTTTAGGCAGAAAGAATATAACGCCGTTAGATAAATTATTTTATGTGCAACAAAGAGCCCCAGAATTTAAAATGGGTGATATAGAAGAACTAATTAAAGAGGCAAAAAAGAATACTGAAGTAGCACAGAGAAAACAAAAGCTGTATTATGACTTGAAACGACGGGGGGTAACTTATAAAGTAGGGGATGAAGTATTAAAAATTAAGCATTCACTTTCTTCAGCACCAGAAGATAAAACTGCCAAATTTTTTCCACGATTTGAAGGACCATATGTCATAGAAAAAATAACTCATAGCTGTAGTAGTGTTAAAAGCCAGGAATGGTGAAACCTGCTCCGAAACATTGATCAAATCAAACCCTACTATGATCGTAATAAAATGCAAATATTTACAGATCTGTTGCAGGATCCGGCACGGCAGATACGGCAGGCACAAGCTCCAGAGCTGGAACAACGACAAGTACAAGGGCAAGCCATTAAGAGGCAGGAGCAAGTGAAAAGAAAGTTTCCCCGCGGGAAAATTGAAGGTAACAAGAAAAAGAAGCCGTTCCACCGTCCAGAAAAGAGAGCTCACGAACACCCCCAGAATGAAGAAGGGAGAGGGACGACGTATGCAAAGAGAGCCAGGAGAAATGACGGCAACTATAACCCGGCTCTAAAACGGAAGATCTACTCATCCGACAGGACTCTCCGCAGCAAATGTCGCCGAACTGCGGAAGGGCCACCAGCGGCGGAGGAAAAGTTACAAGGAAAATTTGAACGGCCAGCAACGAGGTCCAAGCAGGAACGCGAAAGAAGTCTCCCGGTTCCGCCAAGACCAGCTGCCATCAAACGGCCAAGACCACAGGCAGAGGCGAAAAAGAAGGTAATCAAGGGTGACCGAACTGGAGAAAAAAGAAAGCTTCTAGAGGAAGAAACTGAAGGGCGAGCCCGCACAAGAAGGAGGATAAATCAAACGAGAATCTACGCTACCTTCCAGGACTGGGCTCAGAAAAGAATGTCCGAATATCACAAAGATAAGTAAAATTTTATGTTACTTTGCAAACTTAAGTTAATCTTTCATTCTTACTGCAAGTGGCAGATTTCAAGAAGTTTTACCTCATGCGAGGTCTACCTTTATCGCCAAAAGGGCGAGAAATGAGTTGTTACCGATTTTGGTATTATGTTTTTCAATTACAAGCGCGTAAAACTAAAGTTGATGTATAATAGGAATATGTAAAGACTTAAATATTGTAAAAGTTATTGTATAAATTTTATTTAAAACATTCTGGCAAGAAAGAAGTTTTAGTCTGAAAGACTTTTTGAAATGTAGTATTTCAATGTAGAAAGAATTGGCACTTGCTTTGAAAAGAATAGAAGTTAACAATGTACTACTAATGTATGTTTTCAAATGCGTAAAATTAACGGCATGTTAATATGTTCTTATATACAATGTGAACTGTTATTTTAAATGTTAAAAAATACCGTGATATGGTAAAAGTGAAAGTAATGTTAAAAATTTTTTTTATTCGTGTGACTGTAAAAAGACCAAATCATGGTGAATATGTGTTAAAGGTTGAATGAATGTAGTTAGGCTTTCTGACGCTAAACTTCAGAGTTAGCCACTTTCAGAATAGTACCTCAGGGTTTAGAGTTGAAGTTAGGGTGTGTTACGAGGTCTTGGTATGTTGAATTTTAACACGTTAGTGTTTTGATTGTAGGAGGAAGTGTTGAACACGTATACATAAACACATTCGTGTTTGGTGTTCTTTTACAACACATGTCAGAGAGCACGGGGAGAGATAATTAAAATAGTCATGAATGAAATAAGAATGTTAACAGAAATATAAATATGCATGTTACTTGCAATTTCATTGTGTAACATTTCATTAAACTAGTTTTCCTTCCAGATCTCTGGAAGGAACAGATTTGAATAAAAGCTCCTGTTTAGATGCAGTACAGATGAAAAATTGCGTGTCCTTGGAGCTGCTATTGTAAAAACAAATTTCTTTTTTTTAAATTTCTAGTTTCTAGTGAGAAATGTTTGTAAAAGTTTGGTCTCGCGTTAGATTCTAGAGCTAAAAGTTTTCAACAAGGTCGTTTTAGACCTCAGTTTCAAACTAATTAACTCTGGCGGGAAGTATGTAAGGATCTTATGTTTTACTAACGTTTATTTTATTTTAAATCTTTACTATCACTTCTTATTTTCTACTTCCGGCCAGAATTATAAGCGTTAACTTATTTATGCAAAATTTGTCTGGCGAACGCCAAGTACTTAAGTGGTGGCTTTTTGCCAAGCGACAGAGAGGAAGGAGTTAGTCGAAGCAGGCCGCTTACCTTAGAAGTTTTACTCAGTTGCTGGTTGCCTTCCAGGCCAGAGGTTTATTCCTCGTGATAATTTTTTAAACGTATTGTAGTGTTAAAAGTTCTCTGTACTACATACGGCTTCCTGTTAATATAAGGCCAATCTTCCACGTTTATTATTTCAAAGTTAAGTTAGAGTTTAGTTATATTTTTATATTCTTACGTTTAGACCACAAGTAGTGGGTCTTTGTATTCCGAAGTACGGAAATTATTGTAAAGAGAGAAAAATAAAGGGTTTTGTATACCCTTCTTGTGTATTCTGTCTACTTCCCACAGTTATTGAACATAGCTCTAGTAAGCTCTCTGTTCCGAGTCAGGTCCTTGGATGTTCCCAAAGAAAGTAAGACGGAACATTGAACCTGATAAACTAAATACTCAAAACGTTTTCCCGAAGCTGATTTCATCAAGGAATGTTTAATTAAAGCTGTAGAAATTGTTTGTCTGAAAGTGTGAAGGACTTTCAGGAAATCTCTTTGTTTCAAAACTTTTCAAATGCCTGTGACGAGAGAACAGACATTTGGGTTATAGCTCAGCTGCGTATCTTTGTTCTTGCAGCAAGGAATTTTGAGGAATTTCTGGAACTAGTGCCAGTGCATGAGTATTACAGGGCAAAATATATTTAATCGTGGTTATGAACTTCTGCAAAAATATAATCCACCCATTTCAAAATTGACTTCTGCAGTAACAGAATGAAGCTCATTCAAAGACTTAAAAAACGAAGGTTTCATAGCATTACTGCGAAAAAACAAAGCGAAATTTATGACGAATCCAAGATTCATCATACTTTAAGAAAAATTATGTACGAAAATAATGAAGGTGAAGAATGTGTTCACATTTTCCAAAAATTATTAATTTGACAAGCTCTAAGCTTTAATCAGGGATAGCTCTTTGCTTTCTTGAATGAATTTGAAAGCGAATATTCCGGTTTGTCCTACTATATCAAGGTACGTTGACTATCCTGCTTCACAGTTCTTAAACGATTCTGGGACTTGAAAGAAGAAATATGCTAGTTTTTAATAACCAAAAAATTAAGACGCAAGTTTAATTACTGATCCAGTATGGTTACAAGATTTGCCCTTCATGGCAATATAAGAAAATGCTAATGTGACTTAAATTTTAGACTGCATGGAAAAGATCTGATCATTCCGAACAAGTGTGACCAAGTTAAAGCAATCAAATGTAAGCTTCTTTGGGAAACATAACTGAAAAATGAACACATGTGACACTTAACATGTGAAAGATGCTCATAATAAAAATCCGACTAACCATACCATCGCGGCTGTTTTGGATTTGAACAAGGCTTTAGACAGATTATAGAAGATTAGATTAATTAATAAATTATATGAAAATTTTACTATCGATGGAAGGGCTCTTTTATGGATCTACGATTTTCTTAGAAATAGAATTTTCAATGTTAAATATAATGGCGCTTCCTCTGGTAGATACTGATGAAAACCTCAAAATATTTAATTCCAAAGATTTGGGCTCCTTTCGAAAAAGCTTTCAAATTCAAGTGTTAGACACAGAAAGAAATGATTAGGCATCTTATCGCCCATAATGTGAAATTCAGTAATCAGTCTTTGAAACAAAATCTAAAGGCCAGAGAAAGAGCTATAATGCGCGAAATTCAGACAAATGCGGCCAGATAGTCGTTATGGAGAAGAACACTTACATCAATGGTGTCCTTAAATGAAGGACCATATAATCCGGTCCCTAGAGACCCTTCATCTTAGGACTTCTCAAAAATTAAAACTTCGGTCAAACCGTCACAGATTCTTTCCACCAACTTAAAGCAGTCGCTTATCCTATTTGTTGCGAATTGTACCAGATTATATGCTCTTCCCAAAATTCATAAAAGTGGTATTCCTTTCCGCCCTATTGTATCAAATTTAGGTACTGCCTCGTATCCATTAGTTAAATATTTAGTTTCTAGATTTTCAACTCTATTAGACAATAACATTTACACCATAAAAAATTCAATAGAGTTTGTAAAAAAAGTTTAAAACATTTCTCCTAGTAATTTACTCATGGTTTCTTTTGATGTAAAATCATTATTCACCAATGTCCCAGTGGAGAGTGCATTAAGATGTCTAGAAACCAGACTTTCATTTCTCTTGCATCGAAATTGATGAGCTAATTTCTCTCACTCAACTCTGTTTGAAACAAACACATTTTGTTTTCCAAAATAAATATTACAAGCAAACTGAGGGATTAGCCATGGGAAGCCCCCTCAGTCCCATCCTGGCTGATATCTACATGCATTATTATGAATCAAAATTATTTAAACTTCCCGGTATGGTTCCGCTACGTAGATGATACTTTTACCTTGTTTGATGGTAATAAAGATGATTTAAATAAAGTTCTTTCAGTAATGAATTCGATTGATCCTACTGTTCAGTTCACATTTGAACTTGTGACATGCAATTATCTTCCATTCCTCGACATTTTGGTCACACGTAGCACATCCAACTTCAGTGCTACAGTTTACCGTAAACCTTTATCGCTTTGCCTTCCACCACATTTCAAATCATGTCATCCGCCATGTTAAACATCCGAAAGTTAGCTTCATTTTATTCCTTTGTTTTCCGTGCACTTCGAGTTTTCTCCTCGAAACTGTCTCTTGATCAAGAACTAAATTATTTAAAAGCAGTAGCTATTGATAAGCACTTTTCACCCATCATTGGGAACCAAGCTGTTAAAAAATCCTCGTCTCTACGCACCAAAAAGCACACTCTTGTTTTAGGAGATTATGAGAATTCTGCTGTCATTCCTTTCTTTCTATCAATTAGCTATAAAAGTGCACGCATTTTACACAAATTTAACTTTCCGGTCGTTTATTCGTCTATCAATAAAATTCCGAGTTCCATACTTAAGGACCGCATTCCGGATATGAATTCCTGGGGTATTTACAGGATTCCTTGCCAATGTAGTTTAATTTACATTGGTCAAACTATGAGAGCCTTAAAATTTCGCCTTTCGAGGCACACGTTAGGAAAAAGGAAACACAGAAGTCCTTTATTGTCCAGCATTGTTAGTCCGAAAATCACACTTTTTTTCTGCAGCCAAAATTATTAAAAAAACATCTTCCATTGGTGAATTAGATTTTCTAGAGGCGTTTCACATTCTAGTTAACGAGACTAATTCCAATCTATCTTTACCTTCAAGGAAATTATCAAGGAAATCTTCCATCAAGGAAATCTTCCAAACTATCAAGGAATCATTATCTTCAAGGAAATTATGTTTTAGTGTTCTTGTTTCATCAGTAGATGGTGACAGTAGCTTAACTCTTGTCCAGCCATTCTTGTCTTATTTCGCTCATTTGCTCTTTGGCAGCTAAGGATGATGGTTCGGTAAAACCATGGAGACTTAGCCTTTGAAAATTTGCAAATACAATGTTGATTTTTGTTGTTTGACTTGTAAATTAATTTAAAAGTTGTTTAAGTGCGGCTAAGTCTAATTTTTGTTTACCATAGCAGCCATATTTGTTTATATTTGAAACGTAGCAGACTAGTGGATTTGTTGCCAATCTAGAAAACTAAGCTTCGCAAGATCAAAGATTGACTTGTAAATTAATTTAAAAGTTGTTTAAGTGCGGCTAAGTCTAATTTTTGTTTACCATAGAAGCCATATTTGTTTATATTTGAAACGTAGCAGAATAGTGGATTTGTTGCCAATCTAGAAAAACTAAGCTTCGCAAGATCAAAGATAACGTCTTCTTTTATTATTGCGAATTAAATTTTGCTTAATCCATTCTGGAATTAATACTTAAGTTATTAAATTATCCCATAGATTGACTCAGCATAGCGTCCCCAATAAATTAAGTGCGTTTCTACGCCTTCAGTGTATTTTTGTCGAGTGAGACCAAAAGTAAACTTTCAATTTTGTGCACCGAAAAATTTGCCTTTCTTGCTCGCTGGTCGAATTGCTTAATTTTGCGTAGAAACTCTAATTTTAATTGTAAAAGTTGTTCTTTAAATTGTTTTAACTGTATTTATGTTTTATAGCTTTCTATATTTTTCAATTTTTTATAAAAATATTTTCAGGTTTTAAGTATTTTTGCCCTGCTGCAAAGTAAGACCTGAATTAATTGAATGAGAAATATATCTAATGAAATTCGAGGAAATAAGTTTAAATGAAGTGCAGGAAAAAATGCGTATTATTTAATATTACGTACAAGGAAGTCATGTAGTGTACACATCAGATTTTTATTTTTGCTTCCTACAAAAACTTAATAAAAAAGAGAAAGCCACTAGGATGCCACTATTCATTCTCAAGCTTTGTCCCACTTAGAAAGTTCTCTGAAAACTTAAAAAGTTCTCATAATTTTAGTTTAAACTAAGTAAGTTACTTATTCAGTAATTAAACATGTTACAATTATATTTGAAATAAATGTCAAAACATTTAATATTTAGCCGTCAATATACATGAATTATAAAAGCGTAACCAACAAAAACATCTTGCCGATACCAAACTTTAGATTTAAGGTAAAAATATGAATATAACTTTCAATTTTTTTCATTTGCGATATTATTTTTAGTTTTATGTATGTTTTAATTAATATTTAGTACCTGAAATATAAATTTATTTAAAACATTTTTATTTTACTAAATAAAATATTTTCTTTTTGTCAAAGAAGAAAAAATTCTGACCCACCAGCTGTTTTAGATCGTGATTCTGCCAGCGCGAATTTGAGTCTTGAGACTCAAATTAGTATTTTCTTTTTCCCTATCGCGTGCGTTCGTGATGCAATTGGAAAGCAAGCCCGGCTGAGAGCACTGGAAATTTTTCATGTTTCCTGCTTCGAAAAATATAGTGACTCTACAGTGGTTAGGGCTTTTAAAAGTATTAATTTGGCCCCTGTTATAATACAAATTTTATGTAATGGCAAAAGTAAAAGTAATGTATTATTTTATTAGTATTAGATAATAAAATGATACTGTGTCTTTGAGAAATAAAATGACTTCACCATTTTTTAATCTAATGCAATAGCATAATCATTCTCTTTAACGCTTGCCTTTGAAAGGGCAAACTTGTCTTCAACTTCTCTCCTTTATGTTAGATAAAAGGTGTGTTTGAAACCATAAAAAAGTATTTGAACCAGTCCTTTGTACTTGATTGCATTTAATATTTTACGAATTATGCTTAAATAAAGAGAATCTATGGAAATTTACAATTGCGGTTTCTGAATTAAAATATTACCAGATCCTCCTTCATCGTTTTTATCTCTTATGTCACTAAAATGTTGCTAACTATATATATATATATATATTTATTTAGATTTGAGAAGGACTTTGAAGGGCCGCCGTTTTGAAAAATAATGTAGCTGTGTAATAATATCTTTGGAAAGCTAAGATGAAATTGAAGAATATAAAGCACAAAAATCTATACCCGAGAGCTTTGACTTAAAAGGACTATTTATTATTATTTTAATGCAATTAATTACATCACAATTTAGTCATAAGCCATGAAGGAAAGCAAATATAAAAACGTATTTTATTGTAAGTATGGCATGGAAAAAAAAAAAAAAAAAAAAAGATTAAATTTGTAAGCAGTTTGGAGATTTACAGGGGTGCGAAATTCTGCGTTCAGATTACCGTCGATCCGAACTAGAGATGTGCGTTCGTGCACCTAATGGCTGCCCAAACCATTACACCAGGTGCAGAGCCCCTATGCCGATATCGAATGCAAGCAAGCGACGTGCGGTCTCCTCGGAGCCTCCAAACACGTATATGGCCATCGCATTACTGCACGAAGAATTTCGACTCGTCTGCAAAGACGACGACGTTGTGCTACTCCTGGATCCAACTTTGTCGTTTGGCGCACCAGAGTCGCCGTCTCTCTCTATGCTGCAGTGTCAAGGGAAGCCAAAGTAATGGTCGTCGTGTTGATAGTCCAGGCGGCTGAAATGTCGACGCACCTTACGAGCGGTTACTAGACGTGCTGCAAACATGCCCATTTCCTGACTAATGGTCCGTGATGTGGTCGTACGGTTTTGCAGGGCTGAGGGCGTTGAGAACCTGCATGCCGTTCAATATAACCCTCAGCAACCCATTTGATTCCATATTCGAATGACAGTGGTTGGATGTTGACCAGTGCGACGGGCGATATCTCGAAACGATAATCTGCACTTTCGATAGGTGGCAATCCTTCCCTCTGCAACACTCTGCCAGTGTATGCGGTGCTCGCATACACTGGCAATACTACGCAACACCTCAACGACAGCCTTACCCCATCGCTTGATTGGCCGGGCTGGGTCAAACGATATGTCAATTGGTTTGTTGGCCACCAAGATGTCCAGATGATTTTCCCCTTGTGATTTTTTTCAATGGGGCAAGACAAAGTAAAGTGTTCGTGCTTTAATTTCCCCAGGACTTACAGGAATTGTAAGCTGCGGATAACTGAAGTGCTCGAATCTTTTACAAAGTATAGTCTATCACGAGTGTGGCAGGAATTGGTATACCGCATAGATATTTGCCATGTTACCGGAGGGGCACACATAGAGTATCTATAGAATCTTGGATAACTACAGTTTCACTGTAAATTTGGTTGATCAAAATAAACTAATTACAATTTTCACGGCTATGCTTTCTTTTTGTCCCATTCAATTTGAAACACCCTGTCATATGGTGGAATCAGGTTTAATATGTAAACTGAGAAAACCATATAAGTAGTAAATTTTACAATAGAAAAAAAAATGTGCGATGTCAATTGTCAGCTGCCTATGACAACATCTAGTTTATACTTTTCTACATAGAGATAGTCTTGTAGTAGATTTTGTACATGTTGTACATTAAACTGGAAGTTAATGTAAATGCCACTTAAGCATTAAATGAGATGTTGGAAAGGTAATATTTACAAATTATTTGGATAATTCATTTTTAAAAATGTCGTTTTCAGTTAAAATCTGAAGATTCTTACAACCTTTTTATTTCCCTTTTTTTCTGTATTTCTTATATCTTATGAGACATTGTATTAACTTTTATATTTTGCTGTTAGAAAAAGAGTCATGATCAGTCATGATCTTGACACAGCATTAATTATTTTATTATGCCAATAAATAATTTTAGCTACCTTTGGCTTCAAAAGTTATTTGGATAACTAGGACTTCAGTTATACATCGTATAACTGAAGTTCGTATAACTGTCGTTGAGGTATATGTAAATTTCAGAGTTTGGAAGTATGTTTAAGTAACTAAAATGATTTCGAATATCATATAATATTTTGCAAGTGATATTTCAAGATTTAAACGTAATATACCTATTGCAATTAATGAGATAAACAATATTCATTTTATTGCATTTTATGTTTTCCTTAGGTTGATTTCTGTTTGCAATTATAATAGGAGACCGATTCTTGTTGTCTTGAAGTTCACATAAAAATACTCAGTTTCTAGAACTGTATTACGACAGAAAACAGTCAAACCCTCATGAAATTATAATTTAACATTTGATTGCATTTTGTACTGTAAAGTTATAAGAAGAAATACTTACGACACAGAGTTCATCTAAATTCCCAAAAAGCACTTCTGGTTCTGCAAACATGGCAAAGCCTTCAACTTGGATTTTTTTTAAAGGTTCCATGAACACCTAACATAATAATAAAACTACATTGAAATAAAACAATTTCTCATAATGCTGAAAACAAACAAAAAAAAAAAAATTATAAATTTTCCTCTTGTTTACTACTACACTAAAAATTAGCATAAGGAACTGAGAAAAAGGAAAATAAATTTCACGCCAAAATGCTCTGAGTAATATACTCGAACTTCGCTACAGGGAACTAATGGATATATCGAACGAATGTTTTTTCCCCGTCTAATTTCTTATACACTTATATTATTCCATACGGCTGTAGCGAACCTCCAAACATAGAAAATTGGATATAATGAACCTTATAGATATCTTTGGCTGAAGCGATTTTTGTACCTTTAATAATTTTCTTTCCAGAATTTCTGCAAGTTTTAAATGAAAAATAATTAACATTTAAAATCATAAGTATTTAACTTATTAATATAGCGAAAAATGCCTTTATATTATTATTCTTTTATCTTCATACCCATTTTTAGAGTTATTCATTTTTTTTGGTAGATGAAATATGATAATCAGTCGTTTTGCGATTTATTCAGTTTCTTTATTTTTTTGAAAAATAATCTATTTTTCTTATCGAATCGGATATAACGAACCAAGATTTCGGTTCACTTAAGTTCATTATAGCGGGGTTTCGCGGTACTACAAATACATGCTATATTATTTTTCTTTCGAAAGAGATATTTATCAATATCAGACAGAGTTGAACCTTAATAAATACTTCTTAATTGTGATATAATGAGGAAAGCATAGAATTCTACTACGAAAAATGATGAAGGAAATACCGTATTTCCTGCCGCAATATTTTTTATTCTCTCTCTTCTTTTAAACTAATTTTATGGTCTGAAAATTGAGAGGGAAAAATTATGCCCGTAATTTAATTTTCGAAGGACACGGTTACAGTAAGAACATAACAAAACAGTAATCATTGATAAAGTACAGATAGTTATCGCAATGTTATTTATCTACAAGAAACCTACATTTATATAAAAATGCATAGTAATATTAACATTACAATATCTAATAAATAGCTTCGTTTCTACTTCTCAGTAACTTTAATCTTGCCTGTTCTTATTATTGTCTCTGGTATCCTTAGGCATCAAACCATACATAAATAATCAGAGAAGTGAATGTGCAGCTGACCGAAATAGCAGACGGAATGGCAGTTCGTATTTGCTTCGCTCTGATGGGTTGGTCTTTGTATTAGGATGGCATAAATTTCTACAGTTAGAAGGAAAAGTTTCTGTGCGACCTACGCAGAAATTTTGCGAGGCTTTGTCTTCGCTAATAAGATGAAAACTATTACTACATGGAGGAATACATTTTTTTTAAAATTTAGGGCAGCTCATTCTCTGAACGCACTGGGAAATGGGAAAATCACGGGAATATTTTTAAAATTTTAGATCCCTGCTCTTATGAGCGAGATGAAAAAATACATAAGAAAATATGGTATTGAAAAATACGAAAAATGTGCTCATCTGGAAGTAGCGAATGTTAGAATGGAAATTCATAACTGAAAAACTGTGAATAAAATGCTCTGCTAAATTAACTTAACAATACATAAGAAACAGATTGAATTAAAAAAGCTGTTGTCGTCGACCCGAAAGAATACTTTTTATAAGCTTAAAATTCTGAATATAGAGAATAAAATGTATCGATATAATTTTTTATTTAAAGTGGCTTAAAATGATAACTTTTTGTAATTAATTTGATTTTTTTCCATTAATTTTATTACAATCACTTTTTCTCAACAGTAGAAGCATGCAGCAACAGACTGTTTTAATATAACTCAGTCACTTATTGTTCTGGTACACACATATAAATAAAATACTCATGTGATGCGATGCTGATTGACATCGCGCGATATCATATGTTACGCAGGAGTGGTCTAAAACCTCAATAAATATTACGGTATTGCAATAACGGAAAAGCAACGAAGTCATAATCTGGATTAAGAAATTTATCAATGGTGGTCATGTGGAGGGACAGCGGAAGATAAACAAGGAGAACAACCGTGGCATTTTTTTAAGTACATAAACAAATTGTTATTTAATTTATATTCGTTCCTATCTCTCTCACGAGGTTCCAGAATTTATGTAGATTTGAATAGCAAGCAGTTTTGTAATATGTTAGAAGAATAGGGGCATGTGAGAGTTCTGGCCTGTTCGCCGACGCTGTTCTGTCGCGCGAAGTTTTATGTTTTCTTGGAGACTTCAAAGCTGGTCTTGAGCATAACGCTGTGCCAGGACGGAATCAGTTTTGGTAAGTTAAAGGCTTGAATCTCTGTTACGGTACTAGGCGACACTTGTGGCTCCCGAGAGAGTTAGATTAAATTATTTGAATTTATAGCAGTTTGAAGGAAGCTTGTGTTTAAGTCATTTAAGTCAGGTCCATGACACTGGCAATTTGAGTTGTGTATTTTAATTTCATCCTCAAACGTGATGAGATAGAATAAATTTAAAATTACGATATTTCTGTTGTCTGTTTGCTTTAAGCTTAGAAATCTTGTGGTAAGAAATCCCTCGCATCATAATATGACACTTTAGTTCATGCTAAGAGATTAAAAAGTTGAACCCAAGATAGGTTTTACGTAGTGCCTTCTGAAAAAGGTGTTGAGAGTTGTAAAAACTAGACAGTTTCTTGAAGTTGAAAATAAGAATTCTTGAAAGCAGGCAATTATCCGTTATCAAAATTTTAATATTACATAAAAGTATAAAGGTCAAGTTATAGCTGAAAAATCTCATACAAGTACACTGAGAAAAAAAGAAAAAAGATGACTTTTCTTATGAACGAGCGAGTATCTTCCAGAAAAGAAATGATTCGCTTAATGAAGTTCTTTGAAAAGTGAAATACACTTTCAGACACAGATGTAAAAATCTGAAATCCGTAACAACATTATTTCCGTCCACATATCAGTGTACATTAATACATAGTTTCAGTTTAATTGTTATTGTAATTTTTGTTAGAACTATATTAATTGTTTTCTACAATATAAAAGGTTAGGTACTCTTCTGAATATAGGCTATTAAATATTGAACTATTTTAAACCAGCATATTTTAAATTATCAGTTTTGTTTCTCTAACTATTTGCCTCCTGATTTTCAAAGCTCGGCCTTCTGTTATTCCTGGCTCATGAATAGGATCACTTTTTCTTTTGTTCTGCTCTAAAAGAGAGTTCTCTATTCCAGAGTTTCTTAAACTGTGGGTCGCGACTCCCATGACGATCGTGGGACCTGCAGCAGGGGGTCGCCAAAAATTTTAGCAGTTTTTATATTTCCTTAACTTATTATAATAATTTTACAATTACCAAATATTTTTACGCAATATATCTGAAAATAGATAAGATAAGGCAATACAGATAAATTAAAAACGAAAACTTCCGACGCAATCTTTTTATAATATAAACGTTCATTTTAGCTGCTTTGCACATGACGCTGTCATTTCGTCTGTTACTTATTTAAAATTTTCACATTGTTCTATGTCTTAAAATTATAGATTAAAGTTAATGACCTAAAACTGCAATAGTATATTACAGTGCAAGTGAAAAAATTGAAATGTGTGGATTTGCGCAATGCTTATGGGGTTATTTTTTGAATCCTTTAAAATCAGGTGCAACATTGTTAGGCATTTTTTTAAAATTATATTGTTACGAAATGTACAGGCGCGGTGAGATGGCTTTCCCGCAAAGCAGTTTAGGGTTGCCATAAAATAGCAAAGAGTGCAGGGTTGCCACATTTGGTGATAAATCGCCCATTTGGCGACAAAATTTGCGATATGCCATGGACGGATGGAGAACCTTCTGGAACGAATTCTTACCGGTTTAGCCCAGAATATTCTCGAACACAAGCCGAAAGCTATATAAACCCTGCTGGTCCGCAGTCAGTGTGTGTGCCTTGTCGAGCGAGCTGATAGTCAGTCATTGAGCGAGTGTCTCGAAGTCTAGCGCCGAGTTGGTCGTCGAGTGCATCGAGAGAGTCTTTTAGTGTATCGCGAATTAGTGCATCGTCGAGTTTTGCCTTAGACTGTGCTGAGTAGAGAGCTATACTCTTGTGTATCGTCGAGTGCAACGCGAGTTGTAGCGTGGAGAGTCTCGAGAGTACGTGGGGTTCCGAGAACAACCAATCAGAGTTGGGAGCTGTACTCTAGTGCTTTGCCGTGAAGCTGTCTCCGCCGTTTTAACCTGATAATCTGAAGGCTGTGTCGCTGATTGTTCCAGCGTGTTTATAGTAGTTCTTCGACGACTGTAAAACGTGACTTTGGAGCTGTCCTGATTACTATTGGCTAAATAAAGTGTGTTTCGATATTCCATCAAGTGCTGTCCTCGTTATTCACTCCAAATCTGCACGAACTCCGTAAAGGAAAAGACAATTACGTAACAACTGGCGTCAGAAAAAGAAAAACGTAACAATATTTTAATTCTATTGAATTCTATCTGTACGTTTATATACTATATTTTATTGATATTTTATTGCGTAAGGACTCCAGAGGCCTTTTAGGATTGGAAATAAAAAAAAAAGAATTAGCATGTGGTATCCTTTCATTAGAGAATGGCAGCAAGCAAAGGACGAAATGTAATAGCAATGAGAATCAGCCGTAAGTTTCTAAATTATAATTGATGTCAACTTATTTCTTCCTATGATAGTTTTTTCTATGATTTTTTTATGGTTAAGATTAAATGTTCCGTAATATTCATGTATTGTTAATTTTTGGTTATGGAATGAGATTAATTAATAGATCTTTTTAAATTCCTATAATAAAGTTTATTTTTTATCCCTCGTTTAAATTAAAAAGATGTGCATGGAATTCTTAAAACATTGGTCTTCTTGTACAAAACAGATATAAAAATATTAGCTTTCTAAAATTATTCAACACATTTTAATCTTTTCAGGCTATTTAGTTAGATATTTTACAATAAGTGGTTAAATTTTTTATCACTTTATCAAAAAACATTTGGCGAGTAATGGCAAAATGTTTGTTTCATCTTGTGTTACTAATTGTAGTTGGTGTTAAAAATTTTTTTTTCGAATTTTACACAACATGTTTTGCGAAATTTGTTCATACAATTGAAATCTCGATAACGAATACAAAATTTGAATATTTGAAGAAAATTAAACCGTGATCAGCATCGCATCATTCATAGCCATATGCTTATAGTCATTATCTTGTTAGAATTCGGAATTATTTTGTAGATTAAAATGTTGAGCTAATGGTTTAAAATTTCATTTTGAAATTTTAGTTACGTTTAATTAAAATTTCATTTTGAAATTTTAGTTACCTTTACACTGATTCATTATATTTATCAATAAATATAAAAACATGGTTTCAAAAGATGGCATATACTATCATATTATTATTCAATCTGCGTCACATTTCTTCTTCGCTGAATAGTAATTGTTATAGTAGTTATTATTTAGTGGAGTAAGTTTTCGAAATTCGTTTTTGGGGTCTCTTTGATACTGAAAACGTATCACACTATCAATGACATCAAAACGGCTTTTCTCAGTAAATTTTCTAATATAGTGTTTAGAATTTTTATTTTTATATACTTATAATATATTTTGAGGGAGAAATAGCTGAAGTTTTCTTTTCTTTCATTGACATGAAATGTTTTCCTTACGACTTGATTAATATACAGTAAAATCTCTCGTAATTTCACCAATAATGCAGCAATTTCAAAATTACCACACTTTTGGAAGCCTGAATTTAGATCTGAGATTTAAGCCTATGTCTTAAAAGACATATAATGAGCTAAAATTCTGAAAACTTAAATATTGAAAATATCTGTGTTATGTTTCTGCCAAAGTAACAAGTCTTATCCAATCAACTATCCAAAGAGTTATCAAAAACGTAAAGATGAATTACCGATCTCTTTTCACGCATCGATGAGTGAGCATGTTTATGATTATCAGAAAATATTCACATTGAAAGACGACATATTTACTTTGTGTCTTGCCTGAGATGTAAAGAAGACGATGTAGTCGGAAATTGTGGCTAATGAATATAGTTATAGACTGACGAGTTTAGTGACGAAGATTATCGTGGTTTTAAGCATCTGGTACCCGTGTCAGATTTCTTGGATTTAGTTGCATGTCCGGATAAGGTAGTAAAGGTTCGGTTAGTAAAGAGGAGGTCAGGCTTGGGTGATGCAGACAATATTGTTCTCGTCATACTCTTTTAAAGTTACCGACGAAATAACTGGACATGCGCTGAAAAATTAGAAGGATGAGAAAGACAAGGGGAAGGAAGATGGAGCCAACAAGCAGAGCAAGAAATTTCAGTGAAAGGAAGCTGATGAAGGATTGCAGATTTTCACAAGATTCGCCAAGCAATGTTTATCTTTGTCAACATATGATGTTATGAAGCTTCACTGTATACACTGCGAATTTTTCTCAGGAAACAATCTTGTAAGCAGGCAAAAGTTCGAAGTTATACGCCATCGCATTAAGAAATTCGTAAGTTTAATTATGTCTTAATGTCTTTCTGAAATATATAATAACGTGTATGTGTTTTAATTTCAAGTAATCTGTATAACTACTTATATTCGAAGTTATACGTCATCGCAGTAAGAAATTCGTAAGTTTAATTATGTCATTATTTAACAAAATTTAAATATTGTTCGTATCTTTGTACATAATGCTTATTTTCTTTCATACATAAACATATTTGCTATCTTCATATGCAATTTAGTGCTAATCAAAGCTTTGCCTTTTCGTTTTTGTTGATTTCACCTTCAACTGCTTAACATTTGGAATTCAGTATTGAATAAAATATGATTTTATTAAACAATTTTAAGCAAAATTCGAGTCGCGAGGCAGGCAGCAGGGAAACACACATCTTTTAGCAACTTAAAATGATTTCACAGGTTTCACATTTGATCCACTGAAAATTCGGATAATGCTCTTACCGGATTGCTTAAATGGTAGCAAGATTAAAGGTAGTTTTTGAGTGCTGCTGACAGAGGATTTAGATCTAAGAAAGACCAGGAGAACAGGTTCGAGGAAAATACAAATCAGAGCTTCTCTAAACCCAATAATGAAGAGAAGAACGTTGTAGAACTGCCTTTTTGAAATGTAATTAAGAATTTGTGCTGTTAGCAAAATCATCACTGTCGTCTCACTAATATCATCAGAGGCGTATTGTTTATTACCTTTGAAACATTGAACAGAAAATGCATTCATTAACAAATTATTTGCATCATCTGCTCGTGTTAAGCAACATGCTCACAGTCGGTTCATTAGCTGTCATGGGTTGCAAGTTTCCTAATTTAAACCAACTAAGGATATGGAAGAACAAGTTTAAAGGTGTGAAAAGTTTTCAACAACGCCTTCAAAATTGTGGTATAATTGTATAACAGAAGTTCAAAAAGCATGTGGTGACATTTCGCAAGACACTATTCGATATTTGTGTGAATGTATGCCAGCAAGAGCAAGTGTAGCATCAAGCCTTGATTACAGGGTTTTGATTACACTCTGATTTAACACATTATCTTCTTCACACTGATTAAAAATGGCTCTGTGTTCTAGAATTTGAAATCGTTTCCTTCCCATAATCTTGTTATTCTAAACTCATTTCCTTATGCATTCATGGTGTTTTTTTTTTTACACTTTCCATTAGTCTAAATTATGAACTATCGTTAAAACTTTTCTAATGCCGTGAGATGAGGGAAAAAAACTTATCATTTTCTTTATATTATAATACATTATTCTTCATATTTATTTACTTTCAAGATTAACTATTTGATTGAAAGACGACGAAGAACTAATTTCCGGTTCATGTAGCCAAAGTTTCTCTTTTCTCTGTTTTTATCATGTCTACGATATTCTACTATCTCACGGATAGCTTCTCCCATCACCATCAAGTCAGCTAAGTTCTTCAATTTTACGCTTCAGCGGTTTTCTTTAGTTTCCTATGATACATAAACCTCCTTTTTCCAGAAGAAAAGCTATTTCACCCATCAAACATCAAGAAAATACTTTTGATAAATTTATTATTAACTAAACTATTGTTTTGTAAATCACGACTGCTGAAAACAAAAATAGGTCAAACACATTTAAAAACATTTTTTTCATTAACGCTTTTATTGATTTACAGCCTACACAGATCAATAAGATAATTTTTACAGGAATTTAGAGATACAGTAGTTATAATGTATAGTATGATTGCTAAAAATTTAAAGTCATTTATTTCAGAATGCTAAATTATAAAATAACATTAAAAATTATAAATTGAATGAAATGAATTCCATTTTGTATTCAAATTTAGATTCATCACTCCTTGTGCACATTTTAATTAAAAAACAAAAAATGTTGATACTTTGAAAAATAGCATTCAAGCTTTAGTCAGCAGTTTAAAATATTTAGTGTGGCCAGCACACGACCTTCGGTAAATTCCATATTTTAAGCAACAACGAGCTTCAAGTAAAGATTCATTTCCGGTTGATCGTTCGTAAATGAAACCTGAATTTTTTTGTTCCAATAAACAGAAAGTTCTGTTAATACGAAATTTTGTATTATATTTTAATAGGCATAATTGCCGGTATGTAAAACTTTTTCTTTGTTTATAGCATCATATTCAAATGTTTGCTTTCTATGGGTTCGTGGATTTGACAACAATTGATGACAACAATTGATTAAGAATCAAAACACAATTTATTCGTCAGTATTACACAGGACAGTTCCAAAGACACATTTACTATCGTCCAAAAACTATGATAAACACGCTGAAACAATCAGCCGTCAGGCTACAACAGTGAAGACAACTTCACAGCGAAACACTGAAATACAGCTCCCTACTCGGTCGATTGATCTCGCAGCTCAACACACTCAGGATAAAAACTTGGCGATATACTCGACGACGAAACTGGACGATATTCGACGATATACTCGACGATGCACAACTACTCTGCGTACAGGCACTGTTTATATAGCTTTTGGCCGCCTTTGGAAACATTCTGGGGCAAACCGGTAAGAATTCGTTCTAGAATATTCTCACTCCGTCTAAGGCATATCGCCAATTTTGTCGCCAAATCTGGCAGCCTTGCTCTCCTTTGCCATTTTCTGGAAAACCTAAACCCGCTTTGCGGGGAAGCTATCTTACTGCAGCTGGGTATTTCGTAACAATATATTTAAAATGAATACATTAAAATGAATACAATAATTTAATTTTTTCTGTGTTATTTCTATAGTATCAACAAATCCAAACTCATTTTGATTTACGCGGATTGTAAAAATAGTAAAAACGTGAAGTGAGAACCCTAATTCGTGATTTTTCATTGAAAACGTGTCATCGAAATTTTGGACCGAAAACACTACTTCTCCTACCTATGTATAGTGATTTAAAAGAATGTTGGGGCACTGCAAGTTTTCAGACATTTTCTGGAAGAGTAATTAAATGCTTAATTTAAATGAAATATGTTATTACATGCCACATCATAAAGTCAAACGATATAAAAAATCCTAAATTTAATAGAAAATAATAGTAAACAAATATTAAATTATACACCTATTTGTGCAAATGAAAATGTAATGGTGAAAAAAAGATTATGGCACACAAATATTTAAAAAAAAACTCTAAAAATTACTTCAGTAATGTGCTGGGCTTTCTTTTCATTTCATGACTAGACTGAATGTGCTAGGTATGGATTTCATAAGATTTTGATGAAGATTTCCTTATTTTTCCCCTCCATTTTGTGGTAAGATTTTCTGTTAGGTTATTTCTGTTGGACATTCTGGATTTATAAACTTAGTCCTGCAAATAATACCAAATATGCTGAATAGGACTAAAATCTAGATCAAGGGTTCTCAACCTGTGGTACGCAAGAGAAAAATAGGTGGTACACAAAGAAGCAAAGTACTTTTATCTATAAAATTCAAAAATTAAAATCACAACATCCTGATTGAGATTTTTCTTTAATACTCGTAAATTTATACAATCTGAGCTTTGTTCAAGAGTGGTGGTGGCAGTAGTAGTGGTGGTACTAAAAGTTTTCAATTTTTCTTTAGATGGTGCGCGTTAGTCAGAAGGTTGAGAACCGCTGATCTAGATTATGCACTACTGCACAAGCACTTCGGTTACATGTGAACAGTTATATAAAGTTCATAGTTTATAAATATGAATATATGTTTCGGATTATCATCTACATAAAGTTTTAAAGCAACAATATTTCCATTTATGAGCTCTGCTTCACGTTTTGTTTTAAAATATTCAAATACAATGTACCAGTTACGCCATCAATAAAATGTTGAAGTTAATGGCAGCAATACTCCCTGTGTATAAAATGTACAATTTTGCTATCAATAAAAATGTAAAATTTAAACATGTTGGAGGAGTAAGACTCATCTTCTGAAGTTCAATATTGAATTTTCCCAGTACCATTTGCTTTTCATCATTACCAAAAATACTTTATTTACGTTCATTTACAAAGACAATGGAAGTCCAAAATTTCTGAGACCTTTAAATACAGGTCTTAGTAAAATTGTAATCATGCTCTTCGATTCGCTTTATTGAGAAATGGTTCTCTTGTATTCGGCCATAAAATTACAGTTTTTATTATATTTCTAACAAATTCTGTGTTATTAGGTTTGCTAAACATTTGTCGGGCTTCTAAAGTCAGTTCGACTGCAATGCTTTCACGATTTCAAAGACGAAGTATATCGTTTACCACAGGAAAGACGATCAAGAGAATTAAAGTCTTTGATATTCCACCCTACAGAATACGACTACACACCAGAAGAGAATCTGTCCTGGATTCCCCACCTGAAAGCCGTTCGGACGAGGCTGCAGGATCTCTGGGATCAAGGCATGGAATCTCAAAGGAATGCAAGGTACACATTGGCGTTTTAAACTTCTTTTATTGAAAATTCACTACACAACAGTAACAGAGAAAATTGCTACATATAACCCCAGCGGCCTGGGCAACTCCAGTAATACTACGTAAAGTAAATCTGCTACATAGCACCCAACGTCCTTTCGTCTTTGCTATGACAAAAGCATATAGGACTACTGCTACTATCGTGGTAGTCACACTCTCAGGAATCATTCCACTGTACATCAAGTCACAGCAGGAGGCAGTGATAGTTAAGGTCAAGCATTGAGACAATTAGTCTCCTATAAGAGAACTTTGTACGACCCTATAGAATACGACTGCAAGAAAGAACTCCTGGGAGAACACCCAGCCAACCACGGTAAGGACTTCATAGCGCATACAAACATGTCCCATGTGCGCCAAGATACGGCGAAAGCAGCCAGCATTTACACAGACAGATCAAAGCTGCATGGCTTGTAGATTAGGCTTTTCATACAGTCCCACAAAAAGGAGTCCAAATACAAAAGATCCGGTAATCTTAGAGTCCTGCATTATATTTGAAGAAATAAAATAATGAAAAATCTGCATAAATGTATGTATATTTATCGCATTGTGATAAAACAACGGTATCTAAAGTCATCCAATTTTGAATGACGTAATTCTGCTGCGAATATGGGCACCTGATATCCCAAATTTGAAATTGGGAATTTGTTTTATTATCGATTTCATATTTTGTAAAACTTTAACGAATTTTTGAGCAACAAACTCAACGATTTAAAAGTTGACGTAATGCGTACAACTGATTGTTTAAAGTGTTCAAAAATTTATGTGAATCCACTTAAATAGAATAGTAGATTCTTAAAATATTTTGAATAATGTTTTTTTTTTTTTGTTGTCCTTTCTTTTCTTTTTTCTTTTTCTTTTTTTTGGGGGGGGGAACAAAATACCAAAAACATTTTGAATAACGTTTTTCAAAACAAGCAGGTTTTAAAATAGGTGATCAACAGTACATGTGAAAGAAAAATAAAGTTATTTCTCTAATGTTTAATAACAGGATATTTGCAGAAAATACACAAGTGCCCGAAACCAAGTGTGAGCCATATATACCCACTTTTACACAGATGAAAGGTTTCCAGAGATGGGAAAAAAAGAATACCGCATACAAAAATGTTCAATACATATGGTGAAATAGAAGAGTGGTTTTGAATATAAAAATTCAGTACAAATAAAAATATACTTGATTATCCACATGCGTTTAACCCGTTGTTAGATTATTCAAAGTTTGTTTCAAAACAAAGCGAAAAGAATATATCTTTGACATTTATGCATGATAAAAAAGTGGAAGACTTGTAATTTTCCTGTAAAAATTTACAAATTTTACTGCAGTGATCGATAAATTGATTTTGATGCGTGAGCTATAATTAATGAGTTAGCTTAGAATATCTTTAAATAGTGCAGTCTTTGGCTACTATTCTACGTTTTAACTTGAACATTCTGTTTGGTGTCCGCCGATAACATCGCGGCAAAAACATCGCGGACGAAAACGTCGCGGAGAAAACAACGCAAGGCGAAAACGTCGTGCTACAAAACATCGTGGGAGAAAACATCGCAAAGAGAAAACATCGCAGTTCTAAAACATCGTGCTACAAAACATCGTCGTCGAAAATAAAGCGGTTCAAAAATTTCGCAGCTTAAAAACATCGTCATCGAAAATATCGTGGTAAAAAATAAAGTATCTACAAATCATCGCAGGACGATAACTTCGCAGACCTGCTTTTTTCAGGTCTTAATTATTGTAAATGGATATTCCCATAATGATTTGTGAGCGCAGTATGTAAAGAAGGATAATTTTTATTTTCACATATTTTATTAACTAATAATTGTTTGCTGAAAAAGTAAGAAGGAAACTTAAGCATAGAAAATTAAATGCAAATTATAGATTATACTTTTCATGAAAAATTACCAGTAAAAACTTTATAAAAATGATTTATTAATGGCCTTTGTTAGTTAACTATGTCGGTTTAAAATTCTATTAAGTGCTATAAGTTGCATTAAATTTCTATGCTTAAGTTTCATTCTTATTTTCTCAGCAAAAATTTATTAGTTAATAAAAAGTATGAAAGTAAAAATTATCCTTCTTTCCATCTTGCGATCACAAATCAATATGGGAATATCCATTTACAGTTATTAAAGCCTGAAAGAAGCATGTCTGCGATGTTATCGTCATGCGATGATTTGTAGATACTTTATTTTTTACCACGATATTTTCGACGACGATGTTTTTAAACTGCGAAGTTTTTGAACCGCTTTATTTTCGACGACGATGTTTTGTACCACGATGTTTTAGAACTGCGATGTTTTCTCGTTGTGATGTTTTCTCCCACGATGTTTTGTAGCACGACGTTTTTGCCTTGCGTTGTTTTCTCCGCGACGTTTTTGTCCGCGATGTTTTTGCCGTGATGTTTTCGGCTGTAACCTTCTGTTTAGCTACATCACCACAACTTGTGGCTGAGCCTCCGGCTTTGGACTTGAAGTAATTGAACACGGACGAAGAAAACGAAACTGGATCAGCTGGTAAGAAAGATTTCTGATTTGCCTGTATTTGATGACGGCCCAGGGTTAACTCAATTGGTAAATCATTGAACAGAAACGATAAATCATCCCTTTGACTTTATTATATATGTTTTGCCAAGCAAACCGTACCGCTATGATTAGGTCAAAGAGGAATTACAGAAAAATATATTGCAGAAATGCTGCAGAATGAAATTATAATCTCCATAAGTAGCCCTTACGCTATACCTGTAGTGCTATGTCGAAAGAAAAATAATCTCCCACCTACAGGTTTTAAAGTGTATCGTTTTGTTATTGACTACAGAAAATTAAATACCATAACAAACTATCCAGCTTAACCATTATCAATAATTGAGAAAATTATTCGAAAAATAAAATCGATAAAATACATAAACCTCATCTCTGGATATTTTCAGATATGTGCGAAATCAGAGGACGTGAAAAAACGCATGTATTACCAAATCAAGATTTTATGCTTTCCTCAGAAAGCCGTTAGACTTACGTGTAGCACTCGCCACGTTTCGAAAAACCATGGTTATTATTCTAAAACCTATTCTCGAAAACTCTATTTACTTAGACGATATAATAGTTACTAGCGAAACAATTCATGAACATATTCAGGATTTAAACGAAGTGCTTCGCTTCTAAAAGAAGCAGATTTAAAAACAAATGATTCCAAATGTAAATCTGCAGCCAAAGAACTTCGTTAACTAGGATAAGATATTTCAAAAGGGAATCAAAAGAGAATAAAATCATAGCAATAAAAATTATCGTCCATCTGATGCAGCAAAAAAGTAGGCCTCATTTTTGGGATTGTGTTCCCTTATAGAACTTTCATCAGAAATTTTGCTCTTGTAGCAGGACCACCATTAAAATTTTAAAGTAAAAAAAAAAAAAAAAAAAAAGACGACGTTTACCTGGTGAGCAGAAGCAAACACGGTTTCTGAGAGACTGTAAGCAGCATTAAATCAAGTTCCCGTCTTGAAATTTCTTGAAGCGAATGGCAAATTAGAAATCTCCGCAGATGCATCGAATTTTGCTGCAGGAGCCTTGCTTATGCAAGACAGATAACTTGCATATTTTAGCAAGGCATTTAATCCAACTCAAAAAAATTATACTGCTTTCTAGAGGCAAACTTTAGGAGTTCTTTTGATGATACAAAAATTTCGAGTACAGGTTATGCGGTCATGGTTCGTTTGTATTCTGAAGAAAATTTATCACTCAGACTCATACAATGGGCCCTTAAATTGCAAGAATACAATTTAATATTTAAACATGTTCCTGGTAAAGAAAATGTTATAGATGATGCTCTATAAAGAATTCACTTAGATGACGATAGGAATGAGGTGAAATGTACAATGTTAACTTAAAAAAATTAAGATTCTCGAGAAAGAATTATTGCTGAGTTACAGACAGACCCAGAGCTTAAAAATCTGCCGTTGTAGTAATCCTCCGGCGTCCAGACCCACGTCTTTTACAGGGGTTTCGATCCCTTTTATAACGATTTCACAGCTTACTGATGAAACTGGATGCAAATTCAGCTTTCTCGCAATAGCGGATTGTCTTGAATCAGCCTGCAACATCCCGACCGCCCTCCAATGTATTTCATCGTGTAAATGGTCTTTGGCTCATTCTTTCCGATTGGGGTATCTCGGATTACATGTAACTGTCGCAGCTTGCGAACTGACGCATAGGTTCGGCATTCCCCTTCTTAGGGCATTATGGCTTGACTGCGGAATTGGGTTTTATGCTAATTTGAGATGCGCATTGCAACCTTTACCTCATATGTAATTTGTATGTTTTAATTTCTCTCTTAACATTCGTACCTTTTCTTTTAACGTTTGTAGCTTCCTGTTGGAGCATCAGTGTATTTTTTGGAAAGTAGTTACACTTCCAGATAAAATTTTTATTTACAAACGAGGTCTGCGTAATTTAAGATGATCGATATACAGAAAAGAAACTAATGGAACAGGAATTCGACATTCGTATTTGACCAGGCTGAAGCGAAAGTTTTATTATGACAAGAAACGGCAGAAAGTTGATTTTAAGGTGTTAGATAAAGTCTTGAAAATTAAGCATTCTTTTTCATGTGCACCGCAAGGTAAATTGCGGGAATTTTATAATAATTTCAAAGGCCCATTTTTTATTCAATAAATAAGGGAAACTATTTATGCTTGAAAACTCTAAGGACCAATACATACCAGATCAAGCACTATTATGAACGCGCAGATATGTCACTGCTAAGAGATGTTTTGCACGAATCTCCTAGTGTGCACAACGAAGAATGATAACAAGAAATAAGGTGGAGTTACCATCAATATCCGGAATACAAAGTCCGCAAAGAAAAAGAAAGGAAGCCGAAACTGGTGAAAAAGACATGAAAAGACCGAAGTTCGACGGTCTAAAAAGCGAAGTTACGGATAACGGGGATCCAAGAAGACAGAAAACCAAATTACTTAAAAGGGGAAGAAAACTGCAAAGATCCAGCACATGAGGTGCCCAACAGAATGAGCGGCAGCGCCTATTGGGAAATCAACGTACAAGAAACTCAGTTAACGAGATGGCCTTGTAATGACGCTATGAAGCCGCGGTAGAGAAGCTTGAATTTACGTAGCAAACGACTGATGGATGATGGGCCAGCACATCCGGTAAAGTTCGAGAAGAACCAAGGGAAGTTTCCAAAGGCGAATCTTGGACCAAGCAAGCAGTCGATGTCAAAAGTTCTGCAGCCCCAGAGGAAATCCAGATGAATTAGAGACAAAGCTCAGAAGGGCAAAATACTAGGGGAGGAACCAGGGAATCAACGGCCTACTGAGAGAAGAATTTTTCACACAACTACTATCCTTTCTTGGCAGGAATTTCTTCATAGGAGAATGTAGGAGTTTCTCCCTGAAACAAAAGATGAGTGAAATCCATTTTCTTTAAGTATTCAATTTTAGTCTATAGCTAAGTACAACAGTTGCCTTTTACGTTGAATTTTGCCTCAGGATAGGGCATCTTAGATCCTATCCATAAAGAAGCTTTTAAATTTCGTTATGCATTTATCTGAAGGTGTTTTTAGTTTCTATATGGTTCTAACGTGATACTGTGAGTTTAGTCTGAGATTGCTTTGATAAAATTCTGGCAACTCTCGATTTTGTGGAATATATTTAAGAAATTTCTGTACCTTGTGATGTAAAATGCAAACTAAGTCATCTTTTGAAGGTAAGACAACTTAAAATGCTTTATAAAGTATGCTTGTTAGCTGCGTTGCAAAAGTAAAGTGTTCTGTTAACTGTTTTGTAAAAGTTAAGTTTTTGATGTTGTGAATGATAAATGTAAAGTACCAGCTTGCAAGCGGTAATAAGTTAAATCAAAGTAAAAGCTAGAGTATTGAATTTAAGTAGCTAAATGCGTCTCTCCAGCCAAAATTGAAGTTTTAATGAAATTTAAGCTTAGCACATTAGACACAGTCAAATAAGGTATTAGTTGAGGTCTAAAGCATCTAAGTTATCATTTTGTAAGATTTAAGTTAAGAGGTGGTTTGAGGAAAACTTTGTACGTTTCCAAACGCGCTTGTATACATTACAATGCTGGAGAGCAGAGGTGAGAAATTGATTGAGGAAAAGATGTAAAGTGTTAGAAAGGTGTTTTGCAAAGGGCTAGTTGAAATGTCTAAATATCTAAAGATGAGTTTGTTAAAATATTTTTCCTTCAAGATTCCTGGAAAGATATTAGATTTAAAATAAAATAGTGATGACATGAAGGATATTAGATTCAAAATAAAATAGTGATGACATGAAGTTCAGTCCTTGAAATCTGAATCTTCTATAAAAAATTATATTCAGTTCTCGACTTTTAAACTCATGTTTGTAAGAGTTGACTCATGTTGTTGATTTAGAATTTAGAAACTTAGTTCGTTAGTTACCCATGGTTCCAAGCGATTTCAGTTTTTTGTGTAGTTCCTCATCCTACAGCAAGGTCTTTCAAACTTGTTTTAAAAATTTTTTCTTCGTGACCCAGTAAAAGTATTTATGGCTTATTACTAGATTAAACAAATTTTAATGTTCAAATAATTTTCCACTATTGTGAAAGCAACAAAAATACATACAATAATGTATAACAATAAAAAAATTTCATTGTGTGAAGTATGATGCTATTTCTCCTTGACTAGAAATTTCAGATCTACAAAAAAAAAAAAAAAAAAAAAAAAAAAAAACTTTAAACTTAGTTCGACATCTAATTAATTTCTGTATATAGTTTTAAAAAAGCAAGTGCTGAGAAAGCAAGCTGTTTCACGCTTATAAGTTGCACCAACATACAGAGGAGCTTCATTGCTTTCTAGGCTAAAAATGACGACATGAATGCTAAAAACATGATGTCGCCACAAGAGCATTAAAATAGGAACTAAACTAAGAAAAAATTAATAAGCGATAATGCGTCATCTATAAATACTTTAAATTACTAAATTTCGAAATCATCTATTAATGAACTATAATATACAAGTAATTTCATGTTACTGTAATATGTTAGTAATTTTGTTATCTGCTACCCGGAATTTTGCTTTCGCGATCGGCTCACAATTGAACATTTGGGAAACGCTGATCTGGGAAATATGACTATCGTGATAATTAATATCCATGTTTATGTATGCTCTCGTAAATATTATTTATTCACTTTTAAAAGCAGAAATCTGTTTTTCCCAGGTTCAGTTTTATATTTCGCCAGTTTTTTAATTTTACAGAATCAACTAAATTCATAAACTCCTTTAAAATGCCTTCCTTGGCCACATAAGCATTGGTTTCTGCCGTTAAATTATTTTATATAATGTTTCTTCAGAATTCAGTTTGATTTCAAGCAATAAAACCATGTTTATAAAATCATGCATTTTTAAAATTCTAACTAATCCAAATAATTTCAATAACATTTGAATCAGAAAAAATTACGGTTATAGAATTAGTAAGTTTAAAGCCCAACACTTTCTGCATTTGCAGCACTATAATAAAACACTGTAGAGAGAACAAAATGTTTTAAATTTTGTGCAGTTAGAATAGCTTCATTTTAAAAGTACAGCTGTTACAAAAGAAAGCAATTTAAACAGAGACGTGAGTACTTTAGTACAGCTTATTTAATTAATTATTGCAATGTTTTAGAGTAGTACCTCTAAAAGAAAAGACCAAATTTTACGCATGCGAGACTTATTATATTCGATCATGATTTTTGAAGAATATGATCCTGCGGTGTTTCCAGAAAGAAAAGACGAGGAGTCAAAAGTAGCATATGATGTCAGAGATTACATAATTTTTATAACACCATAACTTGGTGAGCTTACATGATCTTTTACTTCATAACACGTTCAATTTCCGAGTGCTCTAAGTTAAGGAATATAAGAGAAATTCGAATCATGGGCGTTTTAATTATGTGTATTAGTTTTGAAGAAAGTCTTAAAACCAATACTTCTGATTTTCCATTTTTTAAATCTCCATTTCTTCTTTTATTTAATTCTCAGTTAATTCAGGCTATTGTTTTTCAATTGCTTTATTCATATTTATGATCTCCCACGCTTGGATTGCTAACACACATGTATTAATTAAGTTAGGGGTTTATTTTTTTCCGAAGTGTGGTGCTCTAATTTTTTACTTCTAATTCATACTTAATGAACGCAGCAGCTATAAGTTTACTTAAATTCTGTAACATTCCTCAGAGATCGCCAAAACATTAAGCAAAGCAATGAATCAAACACATAGAAAGAACGGCAATTAGTGTTGGAAACTGAATGCAAATGGCGATCATGGGTTCCGATCGCAGGATTACCAGGTACCATTTTTACTTCCTTGTACGAAGTAAAAAGGAAGTATTGTAACAGCGAAAAGTTTCAGGCAGCATATTTCAACGAAAATAGCCATTTTGACCGCTATCGAATGCAATTTAATGATGTTTTTGCGTGATATCTCTACGTAATGACAGAATAAAAGACTCGTTTCCTCCAAAAAATTATAAAACTGCTTTAAAAAGAATTCTGAAGAGAATTTTTCGTGGCGTCTGTACGAACGTATGCCGTACCTACGATCTCGCATAACTCAAAAACGAGTAGCCTTAGAAAGTTGAAATTTTGTATATAGGACTGCTATAACATGTAGATGTGCACATTTTGGTTGCAATCGGCCGCACCAAACGTATATAACTATATATATATATCTACTCTGTTACCCGGCTCAATGATCTCAGTTTCTTCACTCTTATATATTTGTAAATTGTACATTTTTTGCTTTAAAAATGATTGAATTATGTTGTTCTTATCTTCCGGTTAAGGTTTTTATGCTTTCAGAAAATCTATATGCAATATTTTTAGAATTATCAACAATTTTAAAGTTGTTTAACTACCCCTAAGCCTTTTTTTTATGGAGACCATTGATTGTTTACATTTGAAACAGCAGACTAGTGGACTTGTTGCCAATCTATAGAAACTTAGCTTCGCAACAACAAAGATAACGCCTTCATTTATTGCCAATTAAATCATGCTCAATCCTTTCTGGAATTTTTTTGAGGAAATGCGTGTTTAAGATTTACTTCGTAATTTTTAATATAGATATTTTGAGTTTTTATGTATTTTTGCTTTCTAGCAAAGTGAGAACTGAATTAATTGAATGAGAAATACTCAATCGTCTGTGAAAAACTGTTTCTTTTTTGTTTTGTTTGCTTAATTTCTTTTATACATCATTCTAGCTTTATTATAGTATTTGAATAGAACATATGGCAACGATTAGATAATTCTATTCTTTAAATGATATAAATTTTGTGCATTATGAATTATAATATGAACGAAATATAATACTGTTAAGTGAATCTAGCGCCAGAGTGTCGCTATGGTAAACATATACTACAGTGAATTTTAAAGAATGCATTTATTCTATTGTGGTTTATGCGCTGTCGGTGAAGTAGATTTAATTCAATCCGATAAGTTTAAATGAAATGCAAGAAAAATGCGTTTAATTTAATATTCCGTACAAGGAAGTCGTGGTGTACACATCATATTTTTTATTTAAGTCTAAACGAATTCCTAAATTTTACTGTAAATTCCTTTTAATAGATGCATTATTTTAAAACATACGAATTTTAGATACGTTGGAAAATGTCAGAGTAGCAAAACGTAGCACAAGGAAATGATAGAGTGAGAGAAAATTCGCAAAATCGCACAAACATAAATTTTAGCAGCGGAGGTTTATTAAAAGTAGCAGATTTGTGAAAAACTGCACGATCTGAGACTGGGAAGTAATTCTTAAGATTTCTAAACAAATTTCTAATTTTGTGTAATCGTTAAGAATGGTAAAAGAGAAACTTGCTTACATTTCTCAGTACCATGAGGTGATCGTAGAGGAACATACATTCACTTTGGAAGAGGTCCCATAGAGCTTCTCGTCTCTTTTGTTCATTACGGGATCGGGTTAAGGTACCCAAATTTTGTATTTGGTGTTCGATTTCGTCTAAGGTCGAGAAACAGGAATTGTCACCAGTTCCTTGGGAAGGCTCTTGGCTAATATGATTGCTAAAAGAAAAGTCATATCGCAGTTAGCTCCATAACAAAGAATATTTATTACATGCATGAACAACATTTGGAGGATAAATTGAGAATATTAAGTTATTTTGAACCATTTAGAGACAGAAAATATAAAGAGTAAAAAAGAAGTCTTAATAACATAAGCTTCTATTTAAAACTCATAAAATTAATGAACTAACACAAGAAATTTACTTTATCCTACAGTTTCATGGAAACAAGAGATTAAAAATTTTCTCTACAAAATTGATCTATAATTTTATATCAGAAATAATAAAAGCGTCGGACGCCTTTGATAAATTTATAAAGATAATGGTTTATATACTCTTGACAATGCAATTCCATTATTAAATTTCGTTATTTTGGGGTACAAGGTTTTATTATTCGTTCTTCCTTATTTTTAGCCCAGAAGGGCTGCTAGTCTCAAAACGAGATTTTTAGTTGAATCACTTTTTAAATTGTTGCAACCAAATATGATCGCCCTGTTTTATTATATTCCTATTTAAAGAAATTAAATAATGCATGAATGTATTCATGTTTTTCGCGAAGGAACAACGGTACCTAGAGCCATCAAACTTTTAATAACGTAGTCCTACACCCGAATATGGACACTTGCAAGACCGAATTTTGAATTTGTTTTATTGTGTATTTCAAATTTTGTAAAACTTTAAAGAATTTTTATTAACAAACTCAACGATTTCAAAGCGAGCAATTGCGACACTGTAGGGGAAAAACATTTTTATCTCCAGCGTGTGAAACTGTCTATTCGACATTCTAAGGACAGGCTGTTTTTAAATATTTGTAATATTAGCCTCAACGCTCTCGAAACGTGCATGTGTATGTAAATTAAAACAGTCCCTTTGGCGTTGGACGTAATATAAAACCTGAAAGCTTTCTGATTTTTTTGTGATTTTTTAATATTTTTAATCTGGATGACACGTTGGAAATTGAATTATTCAGATAGAAAATCCTTTTTCAGCAGTGAAAACCTCTGCTTTGCTTCCAACAATTCTGCTACGCCAAATGGTCAAAAAAATCGCTCGATTTCCGAAAATTTGCCAAAAAAATTACGTTATCTGTACAGAAGTAATAAGAATCCTGTTATTTTATGAAATTATAAAATTGAGGGTATGTTTTGAAGCGATGACCGGAAAAACCGATCCTGCCCCCTTCTGAGTGGAATCTAGTATAGTAAAGAATAAACAGTGCGTCTCTTCTGCTTCAGACTGCAACATATTTTTAAAGAAAATGTGGAAAATCGCCCAACTATTTTTTTTATTATTCTTGTTTTAAAAGAGGGCGAAAAGTTTATTTTGTAATCTCTGAAAATTTTATATCGGATCCATTTTTAGATAGCGAAATTTTAAAATAATGGATGGCAAAAAAGTCGAGACCTTATATAATTGAAGTAGGGGTTAGTTGGGTGAAAGCTTTATTACTGTTTTGTTTGGTACACCAAAAACATTGCGGCAAAATTATCGAAGAAAACATCGCGGACAAAAGCAAGAGAAAAACATCATAGCACAAAAAAAAAAAAAAAAAAATCGTGGTAGGGGGGAAAAGCAAGGAGAAAACTACACAGTTCTAAAACATCGTAATAAAAATAGGAAATAAAATTGGTGGCAAAATGTCTCATTTTGAAAATATCGTTGTAGAAAACATTGTGCTAAAAAAGCCCCTACAAAAGAAGGCCTGCATTTTATGCGTCTAAGGCGTTCAGAATTTTGTGAAATATTTTTCGTCAGTGCAGTATTATTTTAATTTCAACGAACTCTCGTTAAGACTTATGCTTATAGAGGATTTTAAACTTCTCTGAAGGTAGTCGTCTTAGAGAGATGACGTTTAGTAAAAATGCGATAGTTTTTAAAAAAAGATGCCAGTTTCTGTTCTCTAACATACAGGTTATTTAAAAAATCGTTTGTTTTCGGCAGATGGTTTTTATGAGAAGGTTCTCTGAAAAACCATTTGAAAGCGGAACTATCTTTCATTGTTATCTGTATCGTGTGTGATCCTCTTTAGAGACGGTTTGTTTTACTCAAAATAATACTGCACTCACAAAAAGTAGAATTTTGAACGTCTAAGATGCATAAAGTGCATATTTTTGCGATATTTTCGTCATTCAATGTATTATAGCTGTTTTATATTTAATATGATGTTTTGTATGATGATATATTTAAACTGCGAGATTTTGTTAATATATTTTTCCGTAAGAATGTCTTGTATTGTGATGTTGTAGAATTTTCTCCCTGCTTTTTCCCCCCTTATTACAATGTTTTCTTAGGACGTTTTCGTCTGCGATGTTTTTGCTACAATGGTTTCACTTGTATTCTTTTCTTCTTTGCAAATATTGGCTGCAAGAAAGGCAAAGCAATGTTATAACGCATGTTTAAAGCAAAGAACGGAAGATTTGTACCGCCATTTCATGGTTAAGTGCTCTGAAACAGCAGACTTAAATGCGTTTCTTCAAGACATCCTTACGAGAAATAGAGTAGAGCTCGTTTCTGCGGCAACAGACAGCTGAATTTTTGCTGGAAGGAATTCTTGTAGTATAAAGTATCTAGTAGTAGTATAAGACTACTTGTCTTGTAGTATAAAGACAACAAGTACGACGCAATTTCAACTTTAAAAGCTAAAAGCACAGCGAACATACTGGAAGCCCTAAATCGTGGTCATGGCTATCATGCCTTGAGCCGTCGAAGAGTTTAGGTAAGCTTGCTGGCATTTGAGTTACCTGTTGTCTTTTTCTGAACACAAGAACAACTCAAAAGGTAAGAGTTAGAATAAAACTTCAATTCTCACAGCTTGTGGGGACTTAATTTAAAATAACACAAAATAAATTAATAACTTTTTGTCAATAGTGGCTGTATGGAACGCTACAGTATATTGGCTGAGTTACAACTTCTGTAATTCTATGCAAAGCTATGACACTAGCTAGGTCGGATAGGCAAAGCGCAACCAATTTTCAAAACTTACCAACTGCGACAAATGTCAAGCGTTACAAAGGAATGTCGAGTAGCAAATGGCATAGTTGCTAGCTATGGTGCAAAGAAGCAGAGAAAAAGAACCAAAACAGCAACACATTAAAGGGACAGAAAACATTTTATTGAAAGGTTGACTACAACAGGCGTTCGAAATTACGATTAGAAGTCGTATAGCAGCCCTGACAGCAGCACTGCATGGAATTCCTTATGTTCTGGAAGATTCCTGGCATGCCACGTATCCTCCCGGAAGCTACAGATATTCGAGCGATGAAGTCTTCAACGGAAGGAACGGGCATCTCGTACACCAAACTCTTCATGTGAACCCAGAGGAAGAAGCCCATGCATGACAGGACAGGTCCGGTGATCTGGCAGGCCAATGAACCGGGCCACTACGACCTCTCCACCGTTGTCTAAAGGTTACGACGAGGTGTCGGCGGACATCAGTCATATAATGTGGAAGAGCCGCGTAATTCAGGTACCACATAGAGTGGCACAACGACGGAGGAACATGTGCTGCGTCAGGAAGTTCAGGCAGGACTTGTTGGAAGAAAATCAGGTATGCCCTGTCATCCAAGGAACTGGGCAGAAGGTACGGTCCAATGAGGTAGTCTCTAAGAATGCTGCCCCAAACATTGAAGGAGAAACGCTCTTGAGCTGCACATGGTTGCGTACAATGAAGGTTCTCCGAAACACATACATGTGCGTTATGCTGATTGAAAGCTCCTTCACGTCTGAAGTTATGTTCTTCCGTTAACAATACGGTGCAGAAAATACGCTGTCTGTAACACTTTGGTGAGGGAACCAAATCGCAAGCATTTTCCGGGGTTGATAACCTTCAGGTTCTAGTAATTGGACGCGATGAAGATGGTATGCGCTCATTTGGTTTGCTGCGAGCATCCTCCAGGCTATAGACTGAGATAAACTCACGTTTTTGGCTATCGCTTGAGTACTCGCATTTTGATTGTCTTCTGCCAGACGTAAGACCACCTCCTTATTGCCAGGTGTCCTCGTCGTTCGCTGTCGATTCATTGTAGCTCTCGTTAAATAACCAATTTCACGTAACCTTCAGTTAACACGAAAGTCGTGTGATGTGAAGCATGACTGCTCGTATAACGTTCCTAGTACTACCGCCGAGCGGCGTGCCCGTTACATTCCGCAGCTCCATACACGATCAGCATGTCAACCACTTCATCGTTTGAATACGCGTTCATCCTGCAGTTCAGGATGTTTATTATGAATCAGTATGTTTATCTATTATTTATGTTTATTATGAATTAGTATATTTATCTATTATGTATGTTTATTATGAATCAGTACGTTATTTATTATGAATCAGTATGTTTATTTATATTGAATCAGTATGTTTATTTATTATGAATCAGTATGTTTTTCAATTATCATGTTTATCATGTACGTAAGTAAAGTATGACCTGTTCAGTGTGAACTAACACACGCCATGTCCAAATTACACACAAAGTGAACGAATCACACACACATAACACACTAAGCTTGATTTGTACAATTTAGTATCTGTATGTAACTGTATGTATGGCAGGGAACAATTCAGTAGTATGATTATGTGTCATGTATGCTTTTGTATTATGAATCAGTATCAGTAATCGTATGTATGCCACGGAGAAATTCAGTTATATGATTATGTATCATGTATGTATAGCTCATGTATGTTTATCTATTATGAATCAGTATGTTTATCTAATATGTGTATCAGTTATCCTTCGTCTCATGTATGTAAGCAAGTATCAACAAAAGTTTTTATGTACGATGCAACCAGCCCTTGTATGCGTTGTTATGGCAATATTCAACCTTTCTGTTTTAGGGCGTTGTTCTGGACAGTTGCAGGATTCGGACAACTCGACTCGTCTGTGTAAGCCTCCCTGGTGTCGGGATCCTGTTTTCAAAAATGTCAACTGTCAATTAGCTCATGAAATCGGCCCCGGGAGGACGCGTGACACATGCCTGTTTACCTATGTTATACATCAGGCCGTCCTCCGTCACCCACCTACTTACCTCGGGAAATTACGACTTCCAGCAGGATCGCTGTTCCAACAACCTTCCGTTCAGCGACATCTACCGCAAGATGGCCGAGAGGAATCTTCCAGAACCTAGGAATTCCATACAGCGCTGCTGTCAGGCTAGCTGGACCACTTCTTGTCGTAATTTCGAACAACTGTTGTAGTACAACCTTTCAATAAAATGTTTTCTGTCCCATTAATGTGTTGCTGTTTCTGTTCTTTTTCTCTGCTGCTTTGCACCATATGGCATTTGCGACCTTGCATTCCTATGTGATTCTGAGTCGTCTCTGTATCCTCTACACTGGTTGCGAATCACCCTTTATATATATATATATATATATATATATATATATATAATTAAATGAAAAGTGAAGAAAGAAGTCGGAACTTCCAAAAATTAACGTAAAATATCAAAAATAGCAATAACTCGTTCAAAAATAAGCCAATCAGTATAAAATTTGAATATGTTGTCAAATAAGAATTGCTGTGTAAAACTGTAGTATACAAATTAGTGGCGCTGCAATCGAAATATGTCTTCTCAGAGGAGCATAAAATTGCATATTTAAGAGCAAGCCTTCAAATTTCGCTGTGATACTGAGACAGGAAATCTGTGCTAGCCAATTTGGACCAATGCCTTCTAGGCAGCATTTGTCCCAAGAACTTCGATGGAGAGCTATAGGGAGACTAGAGGCAAGACAAGGTCAGGCAGAAGTAGCCAGATGGCTAAATGTGAGTCCTTATGTGGTTCTTAGACTTTGGCAATAATTTCTAACCACAGATACGGCAACCAAGGAGGTTCAGATAAGGACAGCTCTGATGACTGATAGTTGTTTTTACGCGTACGAGGGAATAGAATTCACTCCGACTCAACTCAGATGCTCCCTTGCTGCAGCCTCTAGAAGGTTGTTGTCAACGTCAACATGCGTATAAGACTTCACGAAGCAGGTCTGTACGGGTGGCGACCAGCCATTTGCGTGTCGCTCCCGTCACTTCAAAGAAGAGAACGCTTGAGGTGGCCGCGTCAACATGTCGACTGGACAGCTGATCAAACGAAGATTTTTCTGTTTACAGATCAGTTCAGATTTAGCCTCCAAAGCGATACAGCAGCGAAAGTAGCCGAACTTTTACTTCGCATCATAATGGTTAGGATTTCCTTCTCATTATATCCTACGCCCTTACAAAATTTGAACAAACCTTTGGATTGAGAGTGTAACAAGGTGACGAAATGAGGCATAAAGGAAAAAAATCAACATAAAACTACCTGATAGTAAAAGATAATTAAATGTCACAACCTTTTTCCGTGGAAAGAAAACCGTGTTGGGATTTCTTTCGTTAACCGAAGAATTCTAATTTAGACCTTTTTAAAAGTGAAAAAGAATTGTCAAATGGAGGGTACCTTTATTTAATGCTACTTTACCCAGTACAGAGCCACTGATTATTAAAACGAGTAACTTCACTTCCATACCTCCTTCCTAAATATGAGCAGAAAATATCCAGATTCGTTGGGTGAAACGTGTTGATCTAAGTCAGTAGAATTCTTTACACTTCATCTCCGTAAACTTTACACATAAAGTTATGAAACGTTTAACATTTGCAAGAATAATAAATAAGCAGTTCTTGCTATATAAAGACTATATAAATAAACTTTGAATGTACAAAACTCCTTTACTCTCAATTTTCAAACTGTTTTTATAATTATTTTCTTGTTTAGAAATTTGTTCATTAGTTATTAGTTCATTAGGAATAGTTGTGTAGGGCAGCGATTTTCAACCGGTGATACGCGTAGCACTGGTATTACGCAAGCGAAATATAGGTGGTACGCAAAGGAACAAAGTATTTTTAACTATTACATTCAAAATTATCGGAGAGAAAAAGAAAAATTGTTAGAAATTTCCTGTGATCGAATTGTAACTGAAGATTTCAAAAATAACACAGTTGTTAAATGTTGACTGAACTCAAAAAAAGGAATTTAAAGGCTTTTCAAATGAAGCTGTTAAACTTTTATTGCCTTTTTGCACAACCTATTTGAGTGAATAAGTATTTTCTTCCACGTTTTATTTGAAAAAATACAAAACAAAATTAAAATTGGATCCTAATTTACCGTTAAAGTTAATTGAAATAAGACCAGACATAAAGAAATTGATCTCTCTTAAACAGGCCCAAATTTCACACTAAATTTTAGAATTAAAGTATTATAACTTAAATTTCGATATTTAAAATAGTAACCAATTTTTAATCTAATATTTTTTATGTGTGCATATTCAATACAAATGGCCAATAGGTTGTTCAAATGGTAATATATATATTTATATTTATATTTCCGTTAAGAAATTAAAAAATAATCATTGTAAAATGTGTTGGTGGTACTAAAGCTTTTCAGATTTTGTTTAGATGGTACGCGTTAGTCAAAAGGTTGAGAACCGCTGGTCTAGGGTAAATAATATATTAAAATATAATCTGCAGTTACTTTCTCTTTCAAACACTCCGTGAAGCGTTAAATTCAAAATGTTATAAAAAGAGATTTAAGGCGAATCAGAAATCATATATATAGGCGAAAGTGTTTATTTTAACCTAAATTTTCTTTTTTCATATCTGTCTACATTATTTTAAATAATTATAGTTTTACTGCATTTGGCTTATTTATTAACATTTCTATTTCTTTTTTATTTGATAAATTTGAAAAATCATATCTCAGCCCGCTTTCTTACGGTCAGTTACTTTTGTGACGTACGTGGTGCAAAGAGTTGCCATGGTAATCTATTTCTGGATAGGATTCCCCACCACTGGTGAGAGAAAAGCGAGCTGCTTCATTAATAAGGGAGATATTTCCAGAGTTCTAGGAATTGACCTCTATTTCAATTCCTAGAAATTATAGGCAAAGATATCGTCCAGAGACAATTTTTGACATGTTTATGCAGCTATCCCGTGCAGTGTTGCTTAGTCCAATTTAGCTGTTTGATTAATACAGAAGCATTTCTGTAGCACTATTTTTGCAACCATGGAAGATGTGAAGAACAATAATTTTCATTTTGCTAAAACAGGGCCTGAAAACTTCAGAAAATTCTCAAAGCCTCCTAGGAGTATTCTGTTCCCACATTTGAAAAGAAACTTTTACAGTTTGTTGTTAGATTGGACAGTTTAACCTTGTGATAAATAAGTGGAATGAGGAGACACAAAAAAAGTTTTTGAAAATGACAAAAAGACCTAAAAATATTTGTTTTTCGTTGGAAAAAGTGTATTCAATTAAATGTTTTGTTGAAAACTTGTATCAATGCAAATTAGAAAAATAAAAAAACCCCTAATTTCCTAGACCTTTGGCAAGATTCTACGTAATATATTTCGAAGAATGATGTCATCACAGGAATAACTTAAAATATTTCAGCACTATTTTTATATTTTACATAATTTTAATAGCGAATTCTATATAATAATAACAAACACAGGTACGTATTTTTTTGCCATTGATGTATTTCGTATTATTTGCATACAGCTTTGCAAACCATCTCTAGCTTCACAGGCAAGGAATGACCCACAGTAATCTTTTCCAAAGTTTTATAAAAAACAATTCCATTGTTTCATTCTTCAGAATTAAATACACGTTTTGTGATTAAAGCTGGCAATTTCAATATTAGAGAATTCAAAAGAGTGAACAGTGAAGTGTTTCCATTTTTCGAAGACCTCAAATTCACTGATAGATTATATCTATAACTAATTTAAAAAAAGCTATCCTACAGTAAAAAAAATAAAAGAAACCAAAACACCAAAGATTCTATTAAATTATTAAAACATCTTGCAATGCGTTCCAATGTTGCTTTATGCACATATGAATCTACTAGAATCGAGTAAAAAATGTGTTTTGTATTGATGAGTGTAAAGTTACATGCAAAATGCATGTGTTTGGGTTAATGATGCAATACAAAATACGTTATTACATATTTTTTCTGTTTGTTAGTGATGTCACACAAAATTCTATAATGTATTTGTGTACTTTTAGTTAAAAAATTATTGATATAATTATGTGTCTTCCGTTCTTTTTCCCGAAAATTATTTTGCAGGTGTTCATATTACAACGCTTGATGAAAAATTAATTTCAATGCTTAAGCCTGCTACATGTACATTATACAAGCCTGTAAGATAGATAAAAGTATGCAGAAGGAAGCTGCCCCCCCCCGACGAAACTCAAAACACAAATATCTGACTTTTGCTGTATCACACTGCATTTCCATAGGCGGTTTCAAGTTTTTAAGGTTTGATTTGGTTTGGTTTATTTGATTATGGCAAAGCACGCTATGGCTATCTGCCTAGGAGGAACTTCTCAATTATTCTCAAATGGCAACGCATACACATTTCAGAAGCACAGGTTAACTATTCACCTTTTAGAATAAACATTGCTTCCTATTTAGCTCCAGATAGTAATTCGCAATGCTTTATATCTGCATTCCTGTAAATAAGACAGCATATTGGCCATGGCTTTAAGCGCATAGTGCTCTAATGACAGAATTTGTAATGAAGACTAAAATAGAATTTTTAATAAATCACGGGCGAACAAAAAAGAAAGGTCAGCTGAAATGAGCAATAAAAACATTCATCACTGTTATGTAAAGTGACTAGATTTTTCTGAAAGCATTCCAAAATAAGATGCAGTTTGGCGACTTGAAAATTTACAGTGAGCCCCCACTATAGAGAACTTGCTTTATATTGAACCACGGATGTAACCAACGAACAATTTAATAACATCCAATTCTTTATATACTACATATTATTATATACTGTTATAGAGAACCTCAAAACGTATGAAAATCCGATATAACGAATTTTAGAGCCATTTCTTTTATGAAAATTTTTATGTTTATATATACGTATGGTTTCATAGTTTTCTTTAAAGAATTTCTGCAAGTTTTGACTGTAAATTAAATGTTGCGATAATGGAAATTACCTTTGTGTTCCTGTTCTTTTACCTTTATCCCCCACTTCCTCTCTATTCTAAATAAGAGCTAGGCGTTAGACAAAAACCTCAATCAGGATATTGGGGGTTTTAATTTTTGAATTTAATAGTTAAAAATACTTTGCTTCTTTGCGTACCACCGGTTGAGAACTCCTGGAATACTAGCAACATCAGGTCAATCATAGAACCTAATCAATTAATGTTAACTCTTTGAGTTCACGCCAGAAATTTCTGCAGCGGTTGCAGTAAGAAATATCAATAAAGCAGAAAAACCAAGCAAGGTTTTTGGCAATACGAAGAAAAGTAAAGAAACTCGACATGTAAGAGTCTCACGAGCATACTGCTGAAAACAAAGAACAATTTGGGCAATAATAGGAAAAGTAAAGAAACTCGACAAGTGGGTGCCTCACGAACGCACTTATAAAAATAAAGCACGATTTTGAAAGTATAGTCCTCTGTTTTAAGAATGAGTAAGAAGAAAGCTTCCATTTATTTGTTTTATTATTTTCACTTTATGCGGAAAAACTCAGCATAACGGCGCAGAATATTTTATTTTTTTATGACGAAAAACCAGAGTCATTATCTCAAAAATGACAAAATATTTCTCTAAAACTGACACCAGCTTAATTCTTATTTTGTTTATTTATAATAATCAACCTGCGATTTATTTCTGAATCATAAACTAAAATTGACAGAAACCCAATATTTGCTAAAATTCGTTCTGCAATGACTCCTGTCTTGAGAATGTTAAAATTTGCCGTGTTGGGTCAATATGAATTTATTTTGCTTCAATGGCTCATCGTAAGTGAGTCTATTCGACGAAAATTTTGCACTGATCTCAGAAAAGTTCAGGCTCTCCTTTGACACCTTCAGATAAGGGAAAAAATCTTGTTCTGAGTGTTACAGAAGGGACACGAAATCTGAAAAATTCGAAGGGAGAGAACAGACGCCATGTTCTTCTTACTCAGTTACAGAAAAGAAATTCCATTGATTTTCCTTTAATGTAAATTTAAACGTATATATTTTTCTGAGCATAATAAAAGTTGTTAATCAATCCAGTTTCATATATTACGCTAGAAATGCCATCTAGGCTTAATTATTAGCTATGCTACACTTCTGATTCATTGATAAACGTTTTGTGCATAAATATCATTGTAGTTAGAAGCATTCATGAGATATTCGACTTCTACTACTACAAAGTCAGGTACTGAATTCTTAAACGAATAATAGGGAGAGGGCAATATTTAGCATTTTTCTCAGTAGTCTTAATTTTTACAACATAAAATACTTGTGATTCTTTTTAGTTTATACAATGGATCTACAATTTCAATAGAAGTATTGCATGCTATAATATATGCGATCACCAGGAATGGTATACCTTCGAAATTCGGAGAGAGGTTCTGTGGTTCCACTTTCCAGCTCGTTCTGGGCCTTGGCAAAACTAGACACCAAGTTCTCTTGAGTCATCTCCTTTTCAGTTTCTGAAGGGCTTAAAAGACGAGTTATTGTCCTTGTTAATGTTGACGTTTTGGTTTCTGAAGACGGAAGTTGGCGTTTGGAATTCTTTCTGAACAGAGCTTTAGCATTTTTAGCATTCCGTTGCTCCCACAGAGAAACAAATTCTGACCACGTCATTCCCTAGAAGAAAAAAAGAAAAATAAGACGAACTGAATTTTGATGCCACAAGATGATAAGCACACTCCTTCGAATTGCAAAGTTTTTACTATACAAAAATGCTTCATTTTCAACTGTTATAAAACAACTATTAAAGAAAAAATTTACTTCTACTCGATTGTGAGATTTGTTTGTTTACGTTAACCAGTTTTCGTAGCTGAAATGTTTCTTCTTTGTTGTCCTGTAAGCTGTAATGGCCATGCTTAACTTTTCTGATAGAAATTTGCTTTTGCTTGATTTTATCAGCAGCGAAAACCCATTGCTCAACAGAGTAAAATACTTGACAGTAATAATTATCGGGTTGTCCGGAAAATAATGCAGGTTTTTGCAATTGTTTATCTTTCCTGTACGTTTTTAGCAACAAAAATATTTTGAATTACGTTGATTTATATATCATTTTGAAGCTCCATTTTCACTCTATATTTCTATAATAATCATTTTATTCCAAAATTATTTAAAAAATATTTACTAGGTGTTTTTGTTTAGATGTGAAAACGGGATTTTCTGCAAATTTGCTTTTATGAGTACAAGCTAGGCCACAGCGCAGCACAAACGGCTCGAAATGTTAACGAAGTATGGGGTGAGAAAAGTGTTAATGAATCTACAGTTCAACGGTGGTACCAAAAGTTTCGTCATGGAGAATTTGATCTGGAAGATCAAGAGCGCCGTGGACGCTCTTCGGCTGTTGATGACGATGATTTGAAGACTTAAGTTGAAACAAACCCGTGCATAAGCTTGCGGAGAAGATGTAAGCAAAACAACGATTTCTGATCGCTTGAATCATATAGGAAAGTCAAAGAAGCTCGATAAGTGGGTGCCTCACGAACTGAGCGAAAATAAAAAAAAATAGCCCTTTTCAAGTGTCGTCTACTCTTCTCCGTAACAAAAACGATCCTTTTCTTGATCGAATTGTTACGTGCGATGAAAAATGGATTCTCACCAACAACTGGCGACATTCGGCTCAGTAGTTGGACCGCGGTCAGACATGTTATGAGTCACGTGCCGTGAGAGGATCGGATACACAAATGATAAATACAAAATACAATATATAAACACATCTATGTTTACGATCCTGGTCACGGCACCAATGTTCTGTTTCTTTACCGTGCCGTGATAATCAGGGGGCACCATTGCTGTGTTACTACTTCCTCTTAGGGATGAAACTAATGCAGAAACAGACAGGGGAAACCGTAACTAACTAAATATCAACTGAGAAACTAAACTCTTAAGAGTTAGCTAATTACCACAATTTTAGTGATCGTATAAGTGAAATTTTTGTGCATTGCGTTGTGAAAATGCATCCGGGACCGCGCCGTGAGAGGATCGAATAAACAACATGTAAAATCAATATATATATAAGAAAAACACATAAAAGATATAAAGAAAACATAAGTAATAGGTTTCCAGATTAAATACCAGTTTATTCAAATTCCTCAACAATTAAAATTAAATCTTATCATTATCAGAGACTCAAATTCCTTATTTTAGTTACAGTTCAATTTTCTTATTTTAGACACAGGTGAATTCTTCAATTTATCATTTTCTTTTGTTACATTTAAATTCATGATTTGCAAATCTATTACATGACTCTATTAATTTAACAGGTACACGTGCAGTAATTTCTAAGAGGTTAAAGGAAACATATTATCTGCAATTTCAACATCTGTTCTAAGGAAGATTACACAAACAAATTATATTATTACATCCTATTTAATATGAGGACCTTCATGTTTGTCTCGGTAAATTAAAAAGGGGAAAAGGGAGGCAATTTAGTCCTTTAGAATTAATTTAAAGATTCGAAGTTGTTTTTTTAAATTCCAAGGAAATTTCTGAAACCTTACTTAAAGTTCAAACACAGAAAATAAAGACTTATCTTTGGTGGACATCTTGAAGTGGAGAACTCGTATCCTAATACCAAGCTGACATCGACGGCACTGACCCTTGGTTACAAATGGAAGTTTCAGAGGACATCGTCCTGTCCTGGCACTATTGGCGAAACACACACGGCCGGTAACTGGTTTTTCTAACGACGAAGCGTTTTCACTCTGGAAAACAAGAGCACTGCTGCCCAGCACGGCTGTCTGCCTGGTCTTCCCGCTACAACAAGACATCATAGACTATGAAGAGAGGTATTTCTCATATAAGACCGAAGGACCTTGTCCTCGGCTTTTTAGATAATGGCATAAAGCAAAATCTGCAGCCGGATAACATAACAGACGTTCACTGTCGAAAGCACAACTGGATGGTTTACCATCCTCTTTCTTCATCACCAGAAACTTAGCTCACTCCTCTCACCTTCGAAAGTCGGGCCAAAAGTCTTAATCCTGAAAGTCTTAAATCCTTCAGCAAAACTCGTCCAAAGTCGGGCAAAAAATAAAACTCGCCCATCTTCAATTTCTCCTCTTAGCCAAAACGCAGCCGGGGAGCATGGTTGCCTCTCCCCGCCGGAAAAACATCTTTCTTCGTAAATTACATCTCCTCCTTTTCTATCGTTCAACCCAAGAGCAAGTTTTAAAAGTAACGTCCAAGAGTAAGTCTAGAAAGTAACTGATTCCAAGAGTACGTGTTTCAAACTCGAAATTTCTTAGTCTCCTTCACAAACGCGGGCTCCCACAATGGCTTCAACTATCGCCCCCTTAATTTGGGCAAAATTTGCGTTTCAACCCCTGAATGAGGAAATAAGGGTGATCGCGCATGCGCGCCCTTCTTCACTTAGCCAACAACCGGACCCCCCGATCGCCAAAACCTGAATGACTTACATCGAAGGTTAAGTGGCAACTTCTGACCCTTCTGTCACGTACTTCCTGTCCTATGGTCAATGCACAATGAAATTTCTTTTAGAACATTCTAAAGGACAAAGCGTGCGAAATCATGACTTAGAAAAATCGCCTCCTTTCCCTGCTTCTTTTCACAATGAATCAAAGCTTGGACAAAAATTGCAAATAAAGGAAAATAAATAATATTCTTTGAGACTAAATAATATTCCCAGAAGCATCTGTTTTTCCCCAAAATTAAAGCATTAAAATAAATAATTCAGAATCAAATAAAATTAAGATTTTCTTAAATCAGAAAATCATTCATCTAGTTTTTATACGCGATCAGAGAATTATCTACACAACAGACACGACAACACTTTCCAAAGCCAAATTTGTACTAAAAAAAATTATGGTGACTTTTTGGTTCTCTGCGGCCGGTCTCATCCACCACAGCTTCCTAAATCTGGGCGAAACAATTACAGCAGATAAGTACTGTCAGCAAATAAACGAAATACACCAAAAATTGCAACGCATATGCTCGGCATTGGTCAACAGAATGCGGCCAGTTCTTCTCCATGACGATGCCCGGCCGCACGTCCTGCAACTGATCCTACAGAAAATTGAACGAATTGGGATACGAGACTCTCCCTCTTCCCCCATATTCTCCTGACTTCTCGCCGACCGATTACCACTTTTTCAAACATCTGGATAACATTCTGCAGAAGAAATGCTTCAGAAACCAAGACGAGGTCAGAAACGCCTTTGACAACTTTATCGCGTCCAGAAATTTAGAATTTAATTCTACCGGCATAAAGAAACTTATTGGAAAAAATGCATTGATTCGGCTGGTGCTTATTTTGATTAATAAAATTGTTTTTGAGTTATGATACTATAAAGATATAGGTTAAAAACCTGCATTATTTTATGGACAACCTAATAGATTAGAATAGAAAACTTTTACAAAATTAGCATTTTTGACACAGATTTCTAAATAAATATATATCACCTAAAATTTTGCAAAAGAGAATACATTAACCCTATTTACCCTCTACGTCACGCTTACATATTTTAAAGAAAAGCTGATTTTCATATATCAGCATTAACAAACGGTGATATTTCAAACTTCTTATCGTATATTAGAAAACGCGAAGAGAATAAATATGTGTGTCGTAAAAGAAGTCAGTTGATCAATGTTCGCGTTTATAGAATGTTAAGAGTTGCCATACATTCACTATACCACTTATATATGCAATGTAAATTGATAGAAATACCGGATGATGAAGATATTCACCTGTAAAAATTGTTACTGCCTGTTAAAAGGGTTCTAAATTTTTGTTTAATTTTTTCACCTTCTGGCATGTATATCCGCAAAGTTTAAAATGTGGTTCACATTACATAGATTGCTTCCTTCAACTGTTTATGAATAAGCGAAAACACTATTAGTACACAGGGCGACAGTTTAAAGAAGAGTGCACGCCACTTTTTTTAACACAGAGCTGGGAGAGTAGGTTTAATAAGCTCTATGAAAAGCATCGATAGACAATACTGAACAGTATTACAAGTATATAGTGTTGTGAAAGACATTTTTTCAATTAGAAATCTGAGGATTTTTATCTACAAGGGATTAACCTACTACAAGAGGTCGATGGCAGTTACATGATTACATCTATACTCCACGTTTTCTTTCATTTCTTTTCTATTTCACCTAAAAAACTGAGACGAACTTTTGCATCAATTCAATAGTGTGCACTCAAACGAAGCTTTAACATTGATCTGGCTATATACTAATATATTTTGAAGAGACATAAAGCCTTTCGTGAGATAGAGGGTCTTTGTAATTAAATGAAAGGAAATAAATGGCAGACCTTCCATCTTGGAGTAAACAATAAATTGAGGAAAGGAGCTTTTATTACCCAGCCCGAAGAAATCAGCACGTAAAGGTAGTAGAGACTTGCAAGTACCAGAGACAACAATAAGCAAAGACCATACTTAACACCCACATGAACTGCAAATGGTTCAGAAATTATGATCAAAATACAAGATAATGTGATGAGAGTTTTGCGAGACTACCTAGATTTTAATGAAGGACGATGAAACCCAGCATACAAAGATTATTTTCAGTGACGAGGCGATCATCTTCTTAAGTGGAAAGATTAACGGGCACAGTATCAGAATCTGAGGAAACAAGAATCCTTTTGTTACTCTGAATGTGGAAATTGAGTTTTCCAAGTGCATATTTTTTAACAAAAAATACTTATAGGCGAAAGGCACTTAATATTGTTATGCTTCTGGTTAGTTCATCAACTTACTGCATAGAAAGAGAGAGAGAGAGATGACTGCATTCAAGAAGATGGAATGCCGCCACACCAAGACCATACTATACACTTGTTACGAAAACTTGCCAAACCGATGGACAGGTTGAGTTAGATCCATAATAAAGTTATTTGCAAGTTGCCCTATAGATCAACAGAAGTGATATCGGGGCTGTTGTTTTGTTTGTTTGTAGAGTTTGTGATTGTTTATCTGTAGAGTTTTCTGATAGACAAAGATATATGTATTATCTCCATTATCCGCAGCACTGAATAATCTTCAAAAATTCATTTAGCTCCTCTATCACACCAGATTCATTTCACAATCTATGTTTGGAATTGGACTGCAGCTTCGATATTGTTAAGAAATGTTCAGCTACCCCGCAAAACAGGTTTAGGATTGTCACAAATGTCAAGGGAAGGCAAAGTTGTCATATTTGGCACGAAATCGCCCATTTGGCGAAAAAATTGGTGATATGGCATAGACGGATGGAGAACATTATAGAACGAATTTTTACAGGTTTTGCACAGAATGTTTTCGAACTAAGGCCAAACGCTATATAAACCCTGCTTGTACGCGTCTAGTGTCGAGTTGGTCGTCGAGTGTATCGCGAGGTGGTGCCTCGAGAGTGCCCATCGTTGAGGCTATCGAGTGTATCGTCGAGTACATCGCGAGCTATAGCATGGAGAGTCTCGAGAGTACGTTGAGTTTTGAGAGCGACCGAACTGAGTGCTTTCCTGTGAAGCTGTCTTCACCGATATTGCCTGATAGCCTGAAAGCTGTGCTGTTGATAGTTTCAGCGTGTTTGTCGTAGTTTTTCGACGACTGTAAACGTGTTTTTGGAGCTTTCCTGATTAATTACTGGCAAATAATTTGCGTTTTGATACTTCATCAAGTGTTGTCGTCAATCACTCCAAATCTACGAATCCATAGAACGCAACAGTGTGGCGCAAACATCGATTGTTTGAGATTAAAATTAATACCACCAAAATGTTATATATTGATGCAACTACGGAAAATAAAATTGGGCAGGACAGTGTGTATTTTGTAAGTAAGTGATTAATCTCATAGATTAAATTTTTGAAAATCAAAATATGAGTTTTAAGTTTAGAAAAACGTATAAAGGTTACTGTTAAGGGCATTACTAGCAGTTTTTCTCAGATGAAATTGTCAGATTTCAGTGAATAAATATTTTCTTTTATCATTAAATACCCACGTTTGTTTGTAAGGTACAAGAGATTCCAAATATCCGGATTAGTTATTCAGACCAGTTGATATTAAAAAAAATCACCCGATTGCCTCTCCTTAGCCAGCTATATGTATATTTATTGTAAGGCAGATGAAGAAACTTTCTTTTTTCGCTTATGTTTTTGGGCTAACAGATTTTAACACCTGAGAAAAATTTCAAATTTGCATCTTTCTAATATATTTGTTTGTTATATTATTGCTGGTATACAACTAGTTTAGTTTTATCATTTTTAATTAGTATTTAGTTTATTTCATTTTACTCTTTTTTGCCTTTCATGCATCCCACCTTCATGATTCTAATGATTAACAATGTAAAGTGTATATAAATATGCACAATAATTTCAACAGAAAATATCATAAAATGTTGAAGAATGTTAACCAATTGCAGCAAGATTTTATATTTTTAGTTGCGTTACCTAACAGCTAAATTTTCGCAGAACCAAAATGATAACCTGAAGCTGATGATTAGATTAAAAAATAAAAAAGTTAATTACAAAAATAATAAGTAAAATTTCAGAGTGAAGGCCTTATAGTAAAAGCAAAATTCAAATATCTGCATCACAAGTCTCTGTCACTACTAATATAGATTTTCTTACTTTGTATTTTGATAGGTGCTCGTCAATAAACTCTGAAGGTCGCAGGTTACTAAGAACTTCTTCCAATCCACCTAGAGATTCAGATTTACTTCTACCAGAACGATCAAACTGGAAAAAACAATAATCAGCATGAACGTTAAGACAGTGCAAGTATAAAATATATAATTACGTCATATATATATATATATATAGACGTATATATTATATCAAATTATACAGATCTTTAGATTACGTAAATTGTAAATTACTATGGATATCGAAAATTAACTGAAGTAGGTGGAAAGAAAATTGAAATTACATACAGTGCACGTTCAATGTTATTTGTCCCTATTAACCGGAAGCAATTAACCGTGTAGCGGATTAATCAGGCTTTATCTTATAAAAGCTGTTTATTTACTGCATAACGATAAGAAAACTACAATCACAAAACAAAAAAATCATAAGGTTCTAATTGACGTTTTATGCGAGTTTGCACTCAATGACTTAGTTCAAGTTCTATAGCAAATATTGTTCTTTAATGTATTGTTCCATTTATAACTTAGTTTCTTCTCTTTTATCGTACTTATTCTTCCGTTGTTTAGAGCAGCGTTTTTTCACTGGTGCTCCGAAAAAAAAAATTCGAAACTCAGAGAATAACGAAATATTTTCTGCTTTATGTGTTTAAACAGCTCTTAAGAGATATTTAACGATAAATCATAAAACAAAGTTGTTTAAATCACGATCATAATACTAAATTTAGTAATGTAGCGCGAGAACAAATGGCTTCACTGCCAAAGGAACATATACGCAGAATACATTTTTGTTAATGTATTCAGAGAAACACATATGCAGAATACATTGTTTCTTTGTGATGAGAAGTTAAAGAAATATTTTAAATCTCAGTTTAGTATTTTAAAAACCTTAGTCTTCATTAGACTTTTTTTTATCTTTTCTGAACTCGTAAGTTAATATAAAAACTTTTATAATAATAACTAATGATATATTTGCAATACTTTTTATAGTGCAATATTTTTTAATCGTTAAAAGTACTGTTGTAATTAAGTCAATATTAACATATACCTTGGATTTAAAATCCTTTTACGAATACAGATTGGCGGACAGATAACAGCGAAGCTGATTTCAAAACAATTATTTGATTCGACAACTGATTCTGATGTCAAACGAAAACTTTAAGGGGATCTTTAAACGGATTTTGAAAACGTTTGTCAGTAGAATATTCGAATATAGCAAAACGAACTACTTATAATTTATTTCCTTTTTCGACAAGGTATTTATGCGAAGCAAGTTTCTCACATTACGTCGCAACAAACTCCGACTAAGAATTTAATTAATTTTATGTGTTATTTCTTTTGTAACATTAAGAACTGAAGTATAAGTATGATATAAAAATTAGAATAAATGTTTAGCATGCATCGAAATTTATTTTATTATTTATTCTACTAAATCCAAATTTATACTAGTTTTCCTTAAACGTTTCAGAACTTACAAAGTATTCCACGATGAGAAAAGTTTCGGAAACACTGATTTAGAGTATGTTCTCTTTTATTTCGATACTGATTTAATTTATATAGCCAAATGACTTTAGGAATCGAACCATTTGAAACCCATTCTTTTAGTTGTAATACGGATTATACCACTTTCTTGCACATTTTTAAAGCGTTTTGATGTAAATTTGGCTTTGAGTTAACCGTGGATGTTATCACTGGTCAATCCGTGGCTAGGTACTTTTCATCTGAGGCCAAAACAGCAAATGAGCTCCCTAATATACTCTCAAATGTACTGTATCTGCATGCTTTTATATTCAACACAGGTCACACGAAATAATTAATCACACGAAACTTCTTATAATATAAATTTATGGGTTCAGAAAACCAGTACATATAATAATTTAGTATTTTTAAATGAAAAGGTAATTTTTAATTACCTTTTATTTGATAAAAAAGTCATATTTAAAAGTTTCTATTCAGGCAAAAGAAGATTTTGTTTTTAAAAACGCACGAATTGTTTTTTATAGCTTAAGTTTTCTGGAGCTTATTTGAACCTAGCATTATCAATTCACTATATTAAAAATATTCTTAACACAATTTCCGAATTCAAATATGATTTAACTCAAATGAACTTCTCTTGATATATATTAAAAAAAACTGGTTTTGCTTTGGTGACCAAAATTGTTAAAATAGAGGAATTTTTAAAACTACAGGGTACGTCAGAAAAACGTACACACATTTTGAACTCAAGTAAAAAAATATTTTCCTATCTGCAAGGTTAGATTTATAAGAAAACATAATTTTATGTTAACAGATGGCAGCTGATTCGCTGATCTAGCTGTGCAACCCAGTTAGTTCGAAGAGAATAACATGCATATGGCGGGAGTACGTTTGAGCTTTCAAAAACAGAGTGGTACTGGACGTTTGAGAATGTTTCTGTGGTTCAACGACGGTGGAGATGTGAGTATGGAACTGATCCACCTTCAAGGTTAACAATTACACTTCTAAGAGAAAAATTCGAGGTTTATGGAATTTATGGAACAGTTGAGATGTGCAGAAAGGCCGATTAGGACGACCTCTCGGAGCTAATTGTGATGATTCTTCAGTTCCAATGCTGGAAGTGCTTCAACGTTTGCGACAAAAATCTTCAAGGCAAATGTTACGTGCAAGTGGTGTAAGTGCTAGTGGTGAGTGATAATGTACCAAGCCAGAGAGAGGATAGGACGCAGGGAACTAGTCGAGTTTCCTGCACGCTCTCCAGACCTTACACCGCTCGATTTTTTTAATAGGACACAGTAAAAGATAAGGTGTGTTGTAAACCAAGTAACCTTGACTCACTTTGGGATGAGATTCAAGAAGTGTGCACAAAAATCCCATTGGTCACTTTGGTACGAAGTGTGGAATAAGTCGTAACTCGTACTCAGAAATGCAACAATGCTGAAAGTCACCATTTTCAACGTTTACTTTAAACACCATTGGGGTCATTCACATTGACTAGAAAGTACACTTATTTTTCAAAGTGAAATGTAGCCTTATTTTTCCCAGATATTTAGCCTTGTAGATTGGAAAATAAATTTTATAATAAATAAATAGTAATAATGGCGAGTTGAAAATTACATAATAATAATTTTTATCTGTCGCTTTAATTATTTCATAGCTAACAATTAATAAGATTTGTGATTTTGTTTGGTTAATAAATTAAGGAAACGCATGCGAGGGCACTAGTCCTAAAGCATATAACGTTCTTTTATTGCTTTAAATGATCTATTTTGAAACGGTTATTCTGGATGCTTTTCAGAATTGGAAATTAAGAATCATAACTTTCAGGTATCAATAAGGTAATCAGGTATTTCTAAAATTTCGCAACTAATTTGGCACCTCTCCCGACCGTTTCCCTGAGGCTAGTCCTCACCCTTGTCCTGGCTCTGTCACTTGTGTTAATCGGGAAGTAAGACAGTTAAGTTACACTAGTGTCATGCCTTCTGTCTATATTTTTAAATGCACGCAAGTTCAAGAAAGCTCATGCGACAACATTTCTGAAACTGTGGTCCGCGAAACAAAAGCGGTCCTTCTGGATTTGCTGAAAAGGCCTTTAATTTCATCAGCAAGAAATAACGAAAGATTTTACATTAATTCTTGCGGTGGCATATATTTCGTTTGTATGCTTAAAACTAAATGAACTAAATCTCTGCAAGGTAATTCTTTGACTATTTTCAATGCCCATATATTTGTATCTCGAAACTCAATTTGAAACGTCACAATTTGTAATTCATTTTCTAAGTTATAAATATAACAAATTTTCATTGGTTCTTGATCCATTCCATTGCCACTTCGAAAATAACAAATTGTCACTGAATGAAACAGAAAAAATTATTGAACTGCCTATTGACACCGAACTTTACAGTGAAGTTTCAAGCAGAAGGTATGGTTAATTTTTGAACCTCTTTACCAATGAAAATAGAATATAGCGAATTCTACAATGGTGCTTTAAAAATTACGATTAAGGTTCCTTCTACGTCTGAGTAAGAAATGGTTTGCACTACTAACTCAAGTAAAAATAAAATATCGAAATCGACTAGATATGTGTGTCGATTTCAAACTTAAATTACCAGTATATATCCAAACACCGAACGCTGAGCAAGAACCGGCAAGTACATCCATTAATGAGAATACCAACATTTATTTATTTATTTTGCTAATAAGATAAGGATTATCCAAACTCTAACTGCCTTGAATTATTAAAAAGAAGCATTTTACTCTTCTATTAACTTAATACCGATATAAAACGAATTTTAACTAACTTTATTTTAAAAATATGTGTATACTGGTTGTAACATACGTTAAAAAATTGCTTTCGAAAGAAACAAGCGTAAGGTGGTGCGCAGAACATACTGATTTACGAAAGTTTGAGGAACACTGTGATAAAAATTTGATGTCAGCAAACAACTGCAGAGATGATCTGATAGCTACTGTCCATTTAAGCATTGCACGTAGGACGAAATTAGCAGCTTTTCAACTATTACGTACCTTGCTGCAAGTGAAAAACCAATAGACACTGGAGAATAAAGTGAGAGGATTTAGCAACTTGTTTTTTAGCAGATTTATGAATGTATTGTCCTTGGAGGCATTCATTTGCAAGAAGTTTTCACCAAGCAGCGAGATAAAAAAGAATGGTTAGCTGGTGGTTGCGCGTCGTAAATAAGAGGTTGCTCGTTAAAAATGGAGAATATTTGCGCATTATAAATAAATAAGACGATATTTACTTCTTGCAATAAATTCAAGCGTTAATAAGATGAAGGATTTATTAAAATTGATTGAAGTAAAGCATTTGGTTTCATTGAAACAAACATGAATGTCATATGTTTTGATTTCTATCAATCATGTGAGAAAAAGAAAATAATTTCTCCTATGTTTTTTGACTATCTAATCTTCGAACAAAATGCTATTTATCACTCTGACATTATACAATAGAATTATGAAATGTAGAAGTGTACTACTACTAAGCCACTGACAGAGCTCATGGGTTTTGTATCTGAGCTAAGAGTAGTCAACAAACTGTCAACCGTGACCGAAGCTGAAACCAAAGCTGAAAGGTGCATAACGTTTGCCATTGCTCTTCTGCACTTCTTACACTATTATACAATGCTATTACAGAATTCCTTATTATGAAATGATAGTATACCAATGCACATTATTATTTGCCATCATAGATCTGTACATACGAAAATCATACTTCCTGCAGGTATTAAAATTATTAGATTCATTACTGACTTAATATTAATTTATTCTATTCTATTACCGACAGTTTCAGCTGCATATTTCATTTTTTGTAATCTACCGTTATGCGTCGATTACCGTGATTTTGAGGTAATCACGGTAGTTATACCGATATTACGCCGGTTAATTGGGATAATAATGTCCATAGTATTATCCCGGTTAATCGGGAGTTGATTTAATTCCTTTTGCATGATTTATGGTGCAGCAGTTATAATAAATAGATGACATTTTAGACATCCATCCTAAAATAGCAAATGCACTGAATGCATTAGAACCGCGATTATATGAGTTAATGTGGACCAATGCTCAGAGGCGGATTTATGATGTCTCTCAAAGCGCAATGACAAGGAATCCCCAATCACTTTCCGAATTTAAAGAAAAGCATTGTTAAAGTTGTAGAGACATTAGGTTAATTGGAAAAGCCGGAGAGATGAAAAATGAGCAATCGCCTTCGCCGGGAATCGAACCACGGACCTCTGGAATACCAGCCCAGCGTGCAGAACCACTACTCCACGAAGGCAAGCCAGGAAGGCGGGAGAAATACATTATAAAGTGTAAAAAAATAGTGAAATATGCTGTGCCTTAAGAATAGAAACCTCCAAACGTTCAGATGATGTGAGCGACTGTCAAAATTGTTTCAAGTAACCGAAAATTTGAATAAAATGCATTTTTTATAGCTCTTTCGGACTAAAAATAGCGGATGCAAAAAATATCGCAGATTTAAGGCGTAAAGTTTCATTTAATTATATTTTCAATCTTTAGAGAAATCAACGTTGTATTAAAAATGATAAAATAAAATCTAAAAGGGCTCAGCTTTTAACGATCACCCGAAAGGCTCTAAAAGTTTAATATGGTTTATCAGTAGAGATTATCAATAGAGATAGTTCAGGTGGAACAGCGAAACATTTTATTGAATACTAGATGAATGTATATTGGACTAACTTCGGAACATTATACAGCTCCTTTATCCTTGAAAGTAAATATATATATGTAAGAAAAATAAAGAATACGTAAAAGATAAAAATTATAATTTAAATTAGCAAGGTAAATTAATTTCCCTTCAGTTATTCTAAATATAGTAATTTCTCTTTTCACTGCGTCATTTCGAGACTAATCCATGTCATATGACTCTTCCGTAATTCTGATGGTGGAACTAAAACACAAACAGCCAAAAATAACTTTGCAGCAGTATTAGTTATCCAATCAAAATGTATTGAGAACCAAAATTAACTCAATCTGAAGTAAGATACCATCCCGAACATACACACATATGCTCGCTACTGCTGTCTGCTGCTTTTTTTTACTGCAGAATTATCAAAAATGTAAACCTATTGAAATATGCACAAATAATGTGCCAACATTTTTGTGGCCGCAACATGTTTACTGAAATAAAATGAAGATTTAATGTGCCTCGGGTGCCAGTTTCCTATTCATTATGGGTTAGCATTCTACGCCATCAAACTTCTTGCTGTTCATTATAATTTCAACATTCTACGTTCTACACCATCAATATTGCAAAGTTCCTTTATACATATATATATATATATACATATATATATATATACATATATATATATATATATATATATATATATATGTCATAACAAAAGCAAAGGAAAAGACGGAAGACTGTAGATGCGTGATTAGACCCATATTGAAAAAGATTTTGATTGCGTAGTATGATAGTAATGCTAACTTGGTAATATCTAAAGAACTTGGCAGTCGAGGCAGTTTTAATTCCATGGCACTCTAATCGTGCCTTTCCACAGGAGATTTACATCTTTGATATTGTTGAGATAGAAAGCAAGCCAGCGAAATTACACTTTAGCACAGCAAAGAGCAAAAGCTGAAGTGCGTAGTTATGAAAGATGGAAGCACGGCGAAGAGAAAAAAGTTTTGGTTTACAATGGCACTTTAAGTTCCCAATTATTATGTCCTCAGAGCTGCGCGGGCCATAGAGTGATCTAGAAATGACGCAATGCAGAGAAGTTATTACGATTTTAGAATACAGAGGACGAATTAATGTTTATAGTTTAAAGTATAATTTTGATTCATATATTTTTATCTTACACACACATATATATATATACGTATTTTTATAAAAATATTTAGTGATTTCAGTTAAATGTAGTATGAATTAAACGCATTTTTATTTATATCAATCTGATGAAAAGTAATACTCTTAAGAACGCATCTATTGCTTTTAAATAGCTTAGTTTGTTAATATATAACATATTAATCTGAAAGATAAATATCTTACATTTTGGCGAATGGCAACAGACACAAATGAAAAGTGAAAAAACGCATTTAAAGCGAATTAGTCCAAAATCGTACTTTGAGACTAATAGGATTCTGGGCTAAAAATAAGCGTTTAGGCTTATTTTGGGGTTGGATTTTTTGTTATACAAATTAAACGTATAATTTTCAAATAAGTATGCGTTTTAGAAATAAATCTGCGATATTATAATTACAATTCCATGTGTGTGATTTGATTTAGGACTGTAGTTGAAAATAAGGTAACAGAAACTGACAACAAGCAACTCAATTTATACTACCATAAATATTGTTTAAATTTCCTGAACCAAAGTGTTTTCATTTTATAACTGTTTCTAGTTTTTCCGCACTGTTTCTAGATTTCTCTCCGCAATACTCTGCAGTCTCGTCAATGTAAAATTCTCGGAGATACAGATTCTTTCTATGTTTGGATTAACAAAAGTGTTGTTTCACTGTCATTTAAAATGTTAAAAAGTTAGATCTTCTGCGTACTTTCTATATGTCAGGATCAAAAGTAAAGAACAGAAAGATTTAAAACTAATGTGTCGCACATGGAAATATGTCTCAGATAGCCTGATTTCTAGACACTGTCATATGAATTATGAAATTTTTGTACACCATAATTAACCACGCCTTTGCAAACTGCAAAGTTACAGCAGCATCTAAAAATTTATACAGTGGATGAAAGAGTTAAATTTATTTCCAATTAGCTTAACATCTAGGTCAATGTAAATTTAGTATCCCTTTTCATTTAATAATTATACAGCTGTAAGGACTTTCTAAAATATGTAAATGCAAGTAATACATATATATAAATTTAAAAAACTTTTCTGACAATCGTACTAATCTAAAGAAGCTGGACATTCTAAGTATTTAAGAAGCAAAATTCAGTTTGTTTTGCGCTGCAATAAAAGAAAAAAAAAGCTGTTTCTGCAGTTTACATTTATATTATTTGAGGTATGTCTTTTTAACGTTTACATATCTATTAGTATACATATATTGTAGTGGTAGTAATAACTACTGAGCTACTTACTAATCGTAAGAGGGACCAAGTGTTTTTTCCTTTTCTAGAAGATTCTGAAATAATACAAAAATTATAAAATTAGATTTAAAATAGTATACCATCTTTTCGATTATGTCTAGTTGAGCATATATACAAAATTTCATCTATAATAACAAGTGTAAAAACAATTGCAACTCATATGATTAGATTTTACTAAGAAACATCACTAGACAAACACGAAAAGAAATGTAATGAGGCAAACGGGAGAGAAGGAAATACCCTACAAATGATTATCCTTGATATCAGAATCAGATACTGAAAATGCTTTTAAGATCATTCCAATTTCTTTTTATAGAGTTTAGGCAATTTACAGTAAACAGACCCCAATTTGCAGCATACTATTAGTTAATAAAGGTAACTATTAAATGGAAATTTACGTCTAAGTATTATCAACAAATTTTAATATAATATAAAAGTTGGACGAGTTTCTAAGGAAATACTTGCAAAGAATATATGCAGTAAAAAGATTCAAGTTTTACTTTTTTGGCTGTAGGACAGCGTCACTATTATTGTCTTTAAAATAAATCACAAAATATTAGTACCGTTGAAGCTTATTGCTGATTTTATTGTGATGTCCTCAAAATGTATCTGGAGAGAAAGAACATTATAATGTCAATTGCCTATATTATTTAATTAGCAGTATTTTAGGTTTCTTTGCAGGAGAAGAGAAAATGAAAGAAAGAAATGGCAACATTAACAAAATAGAGGCTGATCAAAAAGTGTCGAGAAATATTTAGGCAACTCTGAAATTTATGAGAGATGGGCAGATTATACGCGCTAAAAGAAAACTGTTTGTTAGATGTGTAAATTTGGATCCATTTATGCTCACAGACGATAGTTTGTGGCAACAGCTGCAATTTATCTATAGAAGAATAAATTTTGAAAGAAAGGAAAATGGAGTTCAGACAAAAGCATTATCGCGTTATAATTTTTCTGGGATTTTAAAGTTCCAGAATGCCTTCAATGTCTACATACAAAAAAATATACAAAGAAGTTGTACAAGAAATGTTAATCAATGATAATTGTTGTACCTATGAAATGATTTAAGAAGGAGCTTAACATTGGATCCGCATGTATGCACAAAATTCCATGAAAAACTGCATATGAAAAAATTAGTTTGCCGTTGCATCTCCCATAAATTAACAGAGCACCAAAACGCAGATCGTGTCTGAACCAATACTATCTTTTTTTAATGATGGAGGGTACCGCATATTTCCAAAAATTTTAACTGGTAATGAAATGTACATAACTTTTTTTTTATCGTTACAACAACTCAAGAAAGTAAAGTATGGGCTTTTAAAGATGAACCCAAATCAACAATGGGGGAAAAACATTAATTTGTTAGTATTTTAGGTTAGGATCTTTGCAGGAGAAGAGAAAATGAAAGAAGAAATTACAACATTAACAAACTACAGGCTTATCAAAAAGTGTCGAGAAATACGTAGGTAACTGAAATTTATGAGAGACGGGCAGACAACATGCGTAAAAAATAATGTATGCTGTTTTCTTCAAAAGCGTAGGACTGGCCAAAGCCATCAAGTTTCCAGGGACAGAAAACAATTATAGCTAATTGGTTCACCACTCAATGTCTTCCAGAAATATTTTAAGAAGTGAAACTTGGAAGGCTCATGATAAAGCATCGTTTCATTCAGCGAGACTGACTTGAATTTCTTGAACAAAAACATATTAAAATGACAGAAGCCACCTTATTATCCTCGTATGAGTAACTTTTGGCTAGTTTTTAATCTAAAACAAACATACGTGGCCGTCATTTACATTCTGAAGATCAGATTCATGAAACTATAAAAACATGTTTTTCATTGATTCCAAGAAACGGGTAGCGAGAAGCATTTAATTTTTGAAAAAACACGGCAAACTCCAAATATGCATTCATATTGGAAGAAACATATTTGCACACCACTAAGGTTTGATAAGTTTAACTTGTACCATTTAGCTGCATCTCAGAGACTTCAGATTGACCTTCGTATAAGTGAAAGAAAATTATGAAAAAGAGTTAAACAGAATTTTATTGCATGACCTCTGTATACATCAAGAGTAAGAAAGAAAGGAAATATCATTAATTTCATTACATGACTAAGTTCATATGTTATTCAAAACGAATTTACCGAAATTTTGATATTGAGGTATTTTTATGATTCTGATTCCATGAGAAAGCTTAATTTGCTCCATGCGATTAAAGATATTTTAGAAATATTTTAGAAATAAAGATTAGATTTTTCGAGCTATAAAAGGAATAAGAATATTTACCATCACTTATTGATAAGCTTTGAGTGGATCCATCGTAATCTGAAAAATAAATAAATAAAAAAAAACTTTAAACATAAAAAATGAAAGTTTATTTTTCTAAAAAAAATGTAAGTTTTTAAGCTAAAGTAGCAGTGCATTTACAAAGGTGACATCTAAAAATCTTAAATATAATCTTCGCAATAGGAACAAAAAGATTCTATCTCTTACTTATTTCATAAAAGGTTTAAGTATTTCTACGCACATTTATTATGAGCAAGATAAAAATCCTTTTATCTGCTCCTTAGCATGTTTCTGAAAACTAAAGTTCTTTTGCATTGCAAATCATACGATTATGTTTCTTTCCCCGGTGAATTGAAACAGATATTGCTTAGAGTAATGTAACTGTATCTGAATAATTCAGTACTGCGAGGAAGAAAAGTCTCAACTTTATTTTCTTCCACCATTCCGTGGCAATATGCAGGGTTTTTTAAATAAACAACAAGGATTTAATGAAGCTCTAAGAAGATTTTATCGTAATTACATAAGTGAGGGGCATGTACAAATATAACGCCCATCAAAAGTAATTTTTATATCTACTTATGACAATAATTTGTTTTACACGTATAGTATATATCACATTTACTCGTGCTTTTTCCTCCTCGCATATTCTCCCCTCTCCGTTTTTAGCACGAGGTTTAGAAAAGTTTCTCTTTGCTTTCCTAAATTTTAAAATGGCCTTTTCCACGCAGTGAATTTTTTCGACTTACTAATTGATTTTCTGGTGGAATTTGGGGGGGGGGCATGGGCTCTGACTGATGAAGCAATAATACCAAAGAGGTTCAAGAAAACAAATGTATTAAATGTTCTTGATCCTGATAGAAATCATTGCACGTGGGAACATAGACTAAACGACGATGAAGACTATGATAACAGTGACGATAGCGATGACTTGCAACCTGTAGTAGACGAAACACGCAGCACACACAAACACCACTAAATGATTTGAGACTTAGGATTAGCAGCAGACAACAATAGCGGACCAGGTTGAAGATACAGAGAAGTAGGAATGAAGATATTTTATTAGATAGGTTAATGTTACTATTACTGTGTATTCGTAATGGAATGAAGACTTCTTTTAAATAAGTTACAGGCAGCTTATTCGTGAAATGCTTTTCATATTTTGCGTTCTTAGAGTAACCGACTCCTTTCGAAATTAAATTGCTCGCATAGTTTTTCCCTCTAAAATTTTATGCGATAAAATTAGGAGGGAGATGCATGAGTAAATTACGATAATTAAATGCCATATTAACTCATTCAATATCTCTGAATTCTTAAGCTTATTAAAAGGGTTTTATGCTAGAAATTTACTTCAATGTGTAAAGAATAAAGACATTCTTTCTTTGCGGGCTCTCATGGGGTTAAAGGATTAGCTCGTTCAAATACAGTCTGTTACTTTAAAATAGACATTTCAAGACCCTAGCAACCCTCTCTTCATTTACGATGATAAACATGAATTGTCATCAATGCAGGGAGGGGAATAGGGAATTTTAGCAAATTAGAGGACTCAATAGCCTTCCTTAGTAATCGCTACCATGTTTACAAGGCAAGTCAGAAAAGGAAAATGACCTTGAAGTGCCTATTCCGAAGTAACAAGCAGATGATCTCTGTTTAAATACAGTTGAGTTTTCACATTTCATGTTTCCAAAAATATAATAGTCTATAAAAATACCTGTCAATCAGGGCTTTTGAACAATTATTATTTTTTTCAGATGCTTACGGTTATATAGAAACTTCCTTACTTATTAACGGAAAAGTCTAGTTTTAATTAAAAACACGTAAATTTGGTTCTAGACAGGCAATTTTTTCCAACTTAATTCCCATTTCGCATTTGAGTTGTTTGATTATCCGTACGTCTTAATTTTCTTAGATAATGAACGGATAATGCAAAACAAATGCATTGTTAATTTATATAAAATTCTTTCGCAGTGCATAATGAAGGTCTAAATCCTCATTCTGCATAATCAATCCATATATTTAAACTACAAGAAACGCTAAGAAAACTTGAAAAGCCTACAGATAACAAAAGTATCTAATCTCTTTCTGTATAAATTGATAAATGAAAGCATTAATTCGAGAACACCCTTAACGTGCATTATTTCAGAATCATTAAGCTTCTGTTTATTCACCGTTTTAACAGCAGCATCTTTGCCATGCAAAACACTAGTCGGCATCATAGATTTATCAGACGAAGGTATCATTAGGAGGTTCCATTAGCTTCATCAATATTGTTCTCCGGTGAATGGTTGCACAATCAGTGTTTACCATTTCCAAAGTTACAGTTTCAAAGGTCTTCAAATGTGACTCGCTGAAACGCAGAAGAGGGGCGACATCTTTTACTATTAATGCACGTACTAATGATTCATTGAAATAATAAGTTACATATTTTCCCTCATCTCACGTATTTGGACGCAACTATACAATCTACTTTCATCTGCATGTAAGAATAAGTAAATTTCATATGCATGGATGGGAAGGACAACGCGAGATCTTACAAGACTTAGCAGTTAATTTTCATATGTGAAATCTAAGATGAATCAGAATGATATCAGAATTCGATTCCTAATACCATTGTGATATTTTGCATTCCAGAAATCTGCTTTTTTATAATTTCGGTTGAAGTCAAAGAATCTGGGATTTACCTGACTTTTGTTATGATTAATTCTTTGCTAATAGGAAGAGTTTTACTGGTGTAAAGGTTTCACCGTAAAATGCTTAGAATTTCGTCGGGAAACGTAATTTAGAGAGAAATACAAAAAAATTGAGAATTGCACTTGCGTTTTCTATAAACCATCATTTCAGTCTCTACGATCTCTGATTTCTAGAATATGATATTAAAGTTTTGTTGAAAAATAACGAAAATAAATAATAATAAAATATAATCTATGATATAGGAAATAAATAGTAATTCTAATTGGTCGACTGAGGATTACCTCTTTTCCTTGTCGCATTTCAAATGAGGGAATTTAAGGCAATTAAAAAAAATATGGGAATATCTCACATAGTCCGGCTTCGATTAGTCTAGATTGACCGATTAGCCCAGTTTGAAAATTTCAGCACAAACTAAATTTTAATTCAGCAAAATATAAATAATAGATGATTGAGAATGATTTAGAAATAATACAAAGGCTTGATTTTCAATATATAAACGATCGGGTTTTCACTTAACGCAATACGTTTCACTTTTTTCTGAGGTTTCCCGTTATACACATTCGTTCTTGAATTCAGACAACAATCTCTTAAGGAAGTGGAGTCACTTTAGCGGGAACTGAACAATTGTGATTGAGGGCATCAGATCGAACACTAATGAATTTGATAATGAATAGTATTTGTCGCATAGATGAATAACGGGATTATGAAGAAGGGGGTAAATAACAACGACGACGAAACTGTGTTGGAAAGCACACACGAGAGTTCTCAAGTATTACTAAAATAACTGAAACATTAACAGAGGTTATTACATTAATTCATGTCAATGCTAAACGTAGACTTACAGTTCATCATACAATAAACAATGTAATTCGTTACTACAAATTAGATTTGGACGATCCACTCCATAAGTGGGTTTATTCTGACTCGAGAAAATGGAATTGTAGCTCTTTTACAGTTTATGGACAGTTATTGATGGAAGCGCGCTAGAAACAGAGATCTACTATTATCATGAACTGATTCAATTTTCTGAGAAGGCGAACGACCGATTTCCGAAAAAATGTCAGAACGAAGTTTGAAGTGTGCCAGAAAAGTTCAATTCTCAGTTTAGAGGAGAAAATAATGATTATTCTTCCGTGTTAAAAGTGAGTTTAATTTTTATGATTTACCAAATGTTTGAGAAATTTTTATTCTAGAACTTCATTACTAGTTCTGTGCAGAACGAGCTTTTAGGTAATCCCAAAACTACAGTTAAAAGAAATCAGTTCAGAGAGTTGGCGTTTGATTCTTCCGATCCCATGACTCACGCGGTTCTTTTCGGTCTTCGCTCCAACCCCCTCCCGTTAACTAGTTCGGATCCCGCTGTTCCTTCGAGTCTTTCCGCTCTTCGTCAATCCTTCCGAACAACTCTTGCTTTACCTCTCATTCCAGATATTTTTCACCAAGGGTATTGTTGTTAGTGAGCGGTGAGTCATAAAAAAGAACCGATTCATTTCAGTGAGTGAACGGTTCTGATCTGATCCCATAAATGAGTAATTTTGTCCATCTCTATTACAAACAGAAGTATGAAGAGAAAAGGCCAGAAAAAAATGGCCAAATATTGATATTGCAGTTGTTAGAGAATAAAAAACGAATTAAGAAAAACGTGCTTTTTTGAAAAACAGCATTGATTTGAAGAACAGACGATATAAAAAATAGCAAATAAAACGGTGTTTAATGCAATTTGCATATATTTTGAATTACGAGTTTTGTGGAAAAGGAAGCACGACGTAAATTACTAAGCATTTGGGAAATGGTTGGTGCAAAACGGCACTGTTAATCAGACGAGAAACGTTGCAAAAAACAGCTCTTGTGGATGGATATCCTTCTCACAAAAATACTCAGATCCAGAAGAGTTACGGAATGTTTCGAGAAACATACGCGTTTCAAAATAGAGTTATTAAAAGAATATTTTAAACAAATTAAATAAACCAGGATCGAAGACTGGAGTTTGTTAGCAGTTATTTAAAAAGACCAAGAATTATGAACATTTGTAATTTTTGTTCTTGAAAGCAAATTTCTTGTTTATGGCTGAAAAACGACCCAAACGTTAGGTAAACCAGACGTTAATCAAAGCAGAATACTGACTTTCAAGTAAGAATTCATTATGTCACCAAAGGCCTGTGCCAAAGCCCATGAAACCGTGGCGATGTTGTCGGGCGGCAGAATTTTTGTAACTTACAGAAGCATCAAGCAGCAAAATTTTGGGATGGCAAAACCTTTAACATTTATGGGAGCTACTGAGCAGCAGTATTCAGCGGCGGCAAAAGTTTTAGAATTTAGGAAGGCAACGGGCAGCAGAATTTAGATTTCACTGCAAAGATTTCCCTGAGAAGCAAAGTGGCTAGCGCTGACTGCTGTGTTATAAATAATGGCATCAGTCAAACGATTTGATACCTAAAAAGAAAATATAGAACATAGGATTTAGTGACTAAACAGCAGATAAATATGCTTGTTTAGATACTTTAAAATGCAATTTGAAACAAAGTGATCAAAGCATAAATATGTTATGACCAGAAGCCCACTGCACATATATGCAGATTATGGACAGTGTATAAGTATTTAAAATAATGGCTCCTTAATAATTGATTACAGAGATGTACTCATATTTGTAATCGCTTAGATAATTTGAGGAACATGGTTTCCGCAACAGGGGAAATAAAAGTTCTGTAAATATAAAGTTCGTCTTAAGTTCTTACTACATATAGAGAAGTATAAACCAAAATTTTAATTTAGCAACCCTACAGCTGGAACTAAATTTTACAACTATATTTTAGCCTAAAGGGGGTTTTTCATTTTGGCATTTTGCGTCAAAAACTTTAAAAGTCTGAATCACTTTTCAAATTGTTACTACCAAATATTATCGCCCTGTATTATATTGAAAGATATTAAATTAAATAATGAAGAATCTACATAAATGTATGTATGCTTCTAGCATTGTGATAAAATAACGGTACTTACACCCGTCAAATTTTGAATAACGTACGTATCCACCCGAATGTAGGCATCTAGAAGCCGGAATTTGGAATTTGTTTTGTTATCTATTTCATAGAAATCAAAAGCATTTATAAGTTTTTGATTAAGAAACTCAATGATTTCAAAACGAGAAATGGCAACATTGTTCCTAAAAAAAATTATCTCTATCATGCGAGACTGTGTATCTGAAATTCTAAAGATATGCTCTTTTTAAATTATTTTGTGTATCTGAAATTCTAAAGTTGTGCTCTTTTTAAATTATTCCAGATCAGAAGAAAAGAAAGTAACTATAAGATTACACTCTATCTCCGCAGTTTATCTGCGTACCTAACATTTGCAGGAAAGAAAAGAGAAAACATATCTTTTAAAACCCACTTCTCGTTTATAAAATATTTTTTAGCTGCAATTCCCAACTAATACCTGAAAAAAGGAAGGCTCTTTCAGTACACATTTTCTTTAACATACAATGAATGCATTCCAACACTTTCCACTAAATGCTCATACACTCATCAATTCTAAAACCAAGAAATAAATCTAAGGAAGGGAAAAAGAATCACATTCAGAAAATGCCAATTTTGAATCTATCACAAAATGGGTTTAACTTTTAAATAAATAGAAATTAAACTTATTGCTACTAACTGATAAAACAAAATCTTCAGTTTTGAAACAAAATTAAACTCAACTAATAAATAAGTTTTTGAAAAGCATTGCTGTTTATTCTTACTTCGTTTTTGAATGCAAAATGGTATAAATGAGAAAATAACAATAAGTTGAAAAGTACATTACTATTTAAATAAAATAAAAAAGCAAGAAATCTACAGAGATGATTATAAGCTACACTTTACAGTAAAATTTCAACACATTTCATCATTATCATTAAAAATTATCGATGCAGACGAATGTGTACACAAGAAATAATTAAAAATTATTCTTCAGCAACCATATTAAGGCATTTAGAAACCTGTTTTGCTTAGTATACTTATGCAGTTCCATAATGATATAAAATTACACGCATTGAAAAATATATTAAGAAGTACAGATAAAATTACATTTTACTTGCTTTATTTCGTTTTAACAAGGAGTAGGATAAATTTATAATACGGAAGACAAATATAACGAAGAGAATTCGAAGACAATTATCAAGTCTCATCGTTGGCAACAACGATTTTTATTTGTAGATGTCAAAAACTGTTAATGTAGAAAACGCTAATGCCATCCAGTATTTTTATATAGTAAAATTTCAGCTTAATAGAGTCGAATTTTTGCTTTTAAACAGCTGCTTTTAAATTTCTAACTGAAGATTCTGAATACATCTTTCAAAATTCAACTCTCTGTTGAAAGAACACCAAATTGAATTCACTTTAAAATCATCGTTAAAATTCTATATGTGAAGTTTATATACAAATGTTACGCATATAGTGTGTATTAAATAAGTCAAACAGAATCATAAATTTCTTACCATAAAGGCATTTTTCGTGTATTTGAAGATCGATCACAGAAAGAGAACTCCCCTGTTCACAACCTTGCTCATACCAAATGCATTAAAGTAGACCCCAAAAAATATCCCATTCTTTTGTAATTGTTCTGTAAGTTATTTCCAGAAATGGATGCTGAAATCCCATTTCGTTCAAAGCATGTTGCCATACGGTGATCGTCTAATTTAGTTTTCTGAGAAACTTAGCCATATACGTTCCGACTTTCATCCCAAATCTCATCAAGAAGACTAAAACTTCTCGAAAAACTCCCTGATGGCAACAGCGGGAGTCTTCGCTCACTCCTAATAACGGATTTTCTGAAGTGTTTTTGATGGATCGCGAGGTAAATAGATTGTCCTGCAAATGGTTGGGTAGGTCTTTAGTCGATAGTAGAACTACCTGATCTTTTATAGAATGGAACACAATTTTTTGAATCATAAATATGTAACATGAAGATTTTAAATGATAAAAAAGAGGTATTAATTTCACATCAGATTTTAATATTCAAAACTCTACATAAAATGAATGCAGCTGTCAAAGGAAGAATACTGTTTATTTGTTTTTAATCACCTCGAATGAAACCTTTCCGAGGTTTTCTTGTTTTCCATTTCGCTAATTTCGCGTCCTGAAAACATAAAAATTATTGCCATACCAGGAAGATGTTAATTGCAAGTCTTGAGCGTGAGCGATAGAGTAAAATAACTTTATAGCTACGTCTTGAATAATTAGGTCTTTTTTATAAAATAAGTGCACTAGGCAGCAGAGTGCATTAATTTACAGTAAAATAATTTAATAGCATATTCTGTTCACTTCATTTGGCTCTACCATTTTGAATAGTTCATTTTAAAGAAACATATTTATATTTTCTAATTTCTGGAGGAGGGGACTAATTCTTATTCTACTAGGCCTATCGCAGCTGTTTTACTTAAAACAAATTCAGGTTTTAAAATGAAATTTCTATACCAAGGTCAGATTACAGTTCTTTTCTAATTCTAAGATTTTTCCCATTTTGTAGTTAAAAGTTTTTTTGAAAAGTTTGAAATTTAAATGGTAAGTTTATGGAGCTTTAGAGTTGCATGTGAAGTTTTCAGATTGCAGTTTTTTTCATTTGAACTTAGAGAACTGTTCACAATTTGCTTAAATTTACGAAATCCGAATTCAAATATCAGGAATGGCATTTAATGAATTTCTTTAGTCACTTTTTAAATAGTGCATGAAAAGGAAAACAGTGTTCAAGTAAATTTGCAAAGGAACAATAAAGCAAATGAAGTTACGATACAAAAGCATTAAATACATTCCCACAAACGATGCCTAAGATATAGGCTTAGTTCAAGTCACTTTACAATTCATTTAAAGACAGAAATAGAATTTTTATATTTAATTATATACGAATATTAATATGATCAAATTCACATGTTGCATAACTAAAAATTAGACACAATTTTAAGTAAAATAAATTTAAGAACTGTTGATAGATATTTTTTATGATTACACTACTATCAGGTTTTGAAGAAAAGATTTGAACTGTTCTTTAGTTTCTGGAAAGTTTTAGATTTTATTGCGAGCTTAAAGCTCGCTAGTGGCTTGTTAATCGTCATTTAGAGTTGGGATAGAAGTTTCAGATTTTTACTTTCACTAAAATATTTTTTTACCCGTATGAAATTGATCCTAATGATGATCAAAACTAACACGTATCTATACGTGACTATCGGAAGTTTAGGGATTACACTATAAGGTATTTCTCTCGCTTTCCTAGCGTGCCTTCGTGATGTTGTGGTTCTGCACACTGGGCTGGTATTCCAGAGGTCCGTGGTTCGATTCCCGGCGAAGACTTCTGCTAATTTTTCATCCTGTCTGTTTAAAGAAAATCCTAATGTCTCTATAGTGGCGCCCGAACTGAAAGGGTTGTTGGATGATGATTCTCCGCACCCAGATTTAGCGATTGGGTCCCCTAATAACCCCAGTTGCCCTTTAAAATGGGGAGTATATAAAGTATTTCTCCCGCTTTCCTAGCATGCCTTCATGTGTAGTGGTTCTGCACACTAGGCCAGTATTTCAGAGATCCGTGGTTCGATTCTCTGCGAAGGCGTTTGCTAATTTTTCATCTTGCCTGCTCGAAAAAATACCTAATGTCTCCACAACACTTACTTCGCAGTTATTTAAAGCGAATAGCAACGTACAGATTCGATGTGATTATAATACATCTAACCAAACAAACAAATAAATAAATAAAAAGAAAATATGAAATGTTTCAGATTTTCTTTTTATTTATTTTTTTAAATACCATAAAATTCACTTCTTAACCATAAAATTCAGTTCAACAGCTCTTAAACCATAAAATTCAGTTCAACAGCAATATCGCAAAATAGTTTTAAAATGAGCTTATCTTTAGAATTACCAAAACAGAGACTCACTCGCTGGAGATAAAAATGTTTCTTCTGTACAATGTTGCCGTTGCTCGCTTTGAAATCCTTGAGTTTGTTTATAAAAAATTCGTTAAAGTTTTACAAAATAGGAAATCGATAATAAAACAAATTTCGAATTTGGTCTTCCACATGCCCATATTCGTAGGAGGATTGCGTGATTCAAAATTCGATGGCTCTATGTACCGTTGTTTTATCACAATGCGAGAAATATACTTACATTTATGCAGATTCTTCATTATTTAATTTCTTGAAATAAAATACAGGGCGATCATATTATTACTAACAATTTGAAAAGTAAATCGGACATTTATAGTGAATCAACGCAAAACGCCAAAATGAAAATAATATTCCTTCTGGGTAAATTACCCCTTTAGACTAAAAATTAAAAAAATCCCAAAAATATCAATAAAATTACCAACTACATAACTATTATCGTACAACTTTAAATTATCCGCAAAAAACTATGAACACCATTACGCAACTTGTGAAAACAATGGTAAAATGGATTTCAGTACGTTGGAAGAACAAATAATGACCACATAAACTCCTCAGCATATAATAATTTAAGCACTATTATATACACTGCTCGACATTGAAAATGCAACACCAAGAAGGAGTGGTCAGAAAGTGATGAAATTTGGAAAAAAGACAGAGACAGCAAGCAGCAATAAGTGATCTTTATTCCAAAATGATTAGTCAGAATACAGAGCGAGAACGGCGTCGGCTCAGTAGGATTAGTTTAGTTTAGTGACGGAGGACGTGGGCACCATCCCTTTACCGTTATGGTTAATTGGTAATAGCACCACGTCCACCCTTATCTAGAGACTAGTGGGACTACAGGTCATACATTACAGTACTTACGATATCGTACAATATAAATAAACCATACAATTTCCTACACATGCATGATACAGTATATAATCAAACAGGATTATTAAAGCATAATGCTGGTGCGTATACAGTTAAAATGCAAAAGGTTAAAATGCAAAAGTTAAGATATAAAATACTAAGTATCGATTTAAGTTATATGACTAAATAATATTATATTATTCATGCATAAAAACCTTAAAAAAATAAAATAAAAAATAAATAAATAAAATTAAAAAAAAAAGAAAAAAAGAAAAAAATACAATATCCTACATATGCATGATACAGTATATAATCAAACAGGATTATTAAATCATAATGCTGGTGCTTATACAGCTAAAATGCAAAAGGTTAAAATGAAAAATACTAAGTATCAATTAATTATATGATTAAATATTATTATATTATTCATACATAAAAACCTTCAAAAAATAAATAAATAAAAAAATAAATAAATAAAAATAAGTAAATAAATAATGCGCTGTATATATCTATATACATAGAATATGCCATACAAAATAATACACATACACATTAGGAGTAGAATGTGGAATATAGGATCATACAAATACAGGATCAAGTCGTGAGGATCATTAAAAAGTACATACTTAATGTGCTTCACAAATTCAGCCATAAGTATCATTCATACAAACGTAAGCATTCTGGAACAACAAAAACCAATAATGGTGTACCCTCATATTTGCTACAATACACTACACTGGTACAGTAATTTCTTATGAAATATTTTACTTTTACATTTCAGAGACACAAAATTTGATAAAATTTGTACTGAGTGACTATTTGAAAGGGTACGTTAAGACTGTGGTAACTAATAAGCAAAGTAAACATATTGTTTTTCATAGGGGGTGCATAAGATACAGTACAATGATCATTTCATTAGATCAGTCCGTTATAAGAATATCACTAAAATCTATAAATGTAGCATTAAACCAGAGTTTACCACGAAGATTATGTACTTTGCATCAATACATTATGCCTATGAATGCTACACCTGGCACAGGTCTATTCCAAGACCTTTAACCTTTTCCATAACCTTGTTAATTTTATTAATCAAGTACCTCTGCTTGATTAGAAATTTGCAAAAGGCTTGACGATTTTGCGAAGGGAATTTGATATGTAAGCCTTCTGTAAGAGGGCATGTTTCAAGGTAATGCTCCGGAGAGCCTAACTCTCCGCATGTGCAAAAACTGGAATCGCTTATTTTAAATCTCTCAAAATAAAGAGGAAAAGGGCCATGCCCTGAAATATAACGTGTCAGATGGGGATTTCCACAGCATCTATCTTGTGTAACGTAAGAAATATGGTAATAAGTACGACGACCAGTGGTACTATAATCCCATTCTTCTTGCCACTTACTGATTGCTTTGAGACGTAGTGCAGATTTCAAATGTGAATGCGGCCAAGGTATGTGAATTTGTTCATCAGCAATTCCAAAAGCGGCCTCCTTGGCGAGAGTATCTGCAACTTCGTTTCCATATTCACCCATATGTGCCTTTATCCGTAGGACCACCGCGGACAGCGATGCACGAAGAAACACGTCTAGGCATAGAGTCAATAAGAGTGCGGATGGTGTCCTGAGGGATGGCTCTCCATTCGCTTTCAAGCATTTGCCACAGTTCGTGTTCTGAACGAGGCAGGGGCAGTGTTTGCAAACGGCGTCCAATCACATCCCACATATGTTCGATTGGTGACAGGTCAGGAGAGTACGGTGGCAGGGAAGCATCTGTATACCTTGCAGAGCATGTTGGCAGATGTGAGCACAGTGTGGTCGGGCATTATCCTGCTGAAACATTGCATTAGGCAGCCCCTGAAGGTAGGGGATTGTCACCGGCCGCAGTACATTACCCAAATATCGTTGGGCCGTCAATGGTACATTTTCCAAGTATCAGTTCCAAGTATCGTTGGGCAGTACATTATCCAAGTATCGTGGGGTCAATGGCAGTCTTCTTAACGGACGTCGTGAGTACAGGCCTTAATGGACGCTTGAGTCTTAACGGACGCCGTGAGTCGTTCAACCAATCGACGGGAAATGGCTCTGGTCGACACTGGAACATCCAGGGTATCTTGCACATGCTGCAGAATCGCGGTACAAGTGACTTGCGGGACTGCCACAGTTTGTCGGCGGATGCGTCGATCCACGCGTGCTGATGTCACACTTGCTGCACTTGCACCCCTCCTTCTTCCCACATTTCCTAGTTCCAACCATATTCGCCATAGCCGATGCACCGTGCTCGCATCCATGTTGGTATCAGCTGCGATTTGACGTAAGGACCAACCCGCCCTTTTCAGTCCGATCACTATACCCCTCGTAAAATCGTCTATCTGCTGGAAGTGCCTTCGTTGACGGCAGCCTGGCATTCTCTCCTATTACACGTATCCTCCGGGACAAAAAACAACTTTCTTCGATAATTCGTCTGGCAGAAATAACGACACGAATATTGTCCATTCTGCACGTTCCTTCCCTTATATCTTACTTCACGTGCGTCGGAGAGCTACGCATTTCACATCATTCGCATAAGTCAGTGACGTGCGTCTACTCTAAAATTTGCATAAATTTCTAACCACTCCTTCTGTGTGTTGCAATTTCAATGTCCAGCAGTGTAATTAGTAAACATAAAAGTTTTGGATAATCTTCTACAATTGAACTGGCATTCTCAAGCAAAGCTATCAAACGGATAGAAATTACATTCCTATGTAAAAATATAGATCAGGCGTCTGAATATAATTGTTGTTAAATTAACAATACATTATATTAGAATTCATACAAGTGTAATCATAAAATTTAATCTACAAATACGTAAGATACAATTCTAGCCATAATTTGTAAAATATACATATAAGGTAAAGGTTTAGCCACAATTTCTAATAGCTCCCTAAATCTTCTTTTTTATTTTGGTTATTTCTCCTTTCTAGCTTAAAAACAGTAATATACTTATAATAAATCATTATCAAGAGCGTTATTTCAAAATTAATTAGTGTTATATAATTCTTATATAACTTCAATGGCATTTATGTGCATACTAAACAGCAAAAGTAAAACTAAAGTCTTTTACTCAGATTAACAATAAGAAATCTCAAATCAAAATTTTCGGCAAACAACAGTAAAAAAGCGAAAGCATAACTTCACTATTCTTAATCTTATATCAATAATGCATAACTACGTCTGCATTACTGATAGAAGAATCGACACATTCTTCCCACGCTTGCTTCTATTTTGCGAATATATCGCCTACCGCCACTCTATTCGATAATGCTGTGAAAACCGTACTTGTAGTGCTTTCTAGCATTTATTTCAGGAATGATGCCTAAAATAGCAATACGTATTAAATGGAAATGACTGTGTAGAGTCATTAGGGTTTTTGGAAGCCGGAGAGATGAAAAATTAGCAAACGCCTTCGCCGGGAATCGAACCACGGACATCTGGAATACCGGCCCAGCGTGCTACCGTTACACCACGAAGGTACCCTAGGGAAGTGGGAGAAATACCTTATATACTCCCCTTTTTAAAGGGCGACTATGGTTTTAGGGACTTAGTCGCCAAATCCTGGGTGCGGAGAATCATCATCCACAACCCTTTTTAGTTCGGGTGCCAGTTGTAGAAACATTAGGCTAATTAAAAGCAGGAAAGATGAAAAATATGCAACCGCCTTCGCCGGGAATCGAACCACAGACATCTGGAATACCGGCCTAGCGTGCTACCGTTACACCACGAAGGCACGCTAGGGAAGTGGGAGAAATACCTTATAACTGAAACTAATTTAAAAAAAGGTCTACAACAACAGTACCCCCAGAGGCATTATATAAACATACTAAAAAATATAATAACGGCGTCATCATCTACGGCAAATCAAAATTTTCATCACTTACCTATACGTATTAGTGGAAGAAAAGAGAATATGCGAATACAACGCGAAAATGCAAAGATACTTTTTTTTAACTCGAAATTCTTGCAAAAGTTGAAGATCTTAACGATGGCTGTTTTAAAATTGAATTCCTGAAGATTTCGACATAAAAAGGAATCTGTCTTAATAAAAAGGAAAATTAGTAAAAGTAGTTTTTGATATATACTAAAGCGGATATATACATTTTAGTTCATATACATATAGTATGTGAACTGAAATTGAAATATACTGATTTAAACTCATTCAGAATAAAAAAGACAAGCTTAGCAGATTATGATAGGATACTCGTCAGATACCATTAAGTAAGACATTATAAAAAACTTTTCACAATATTCTTTACTACTTGTTGAAATTATTTCTTTTCCCCTCCGATGGAACCAATTTTTCTTTTATTATTTATCGTCTGTCGCCAACTAGGTCACGTGACTGGCGGCAGAGAAAGAATGTAATAACTCTTTTAGTTTAGCTTGAGTGCGAAGCTTGAAATGATCTATTCTTGGCCGCATAGCGGTAATCAACAATTATAATAATTCTTCTTGATAAACTAATCTTGGTCCTATGATGGGGAAATTTATATTATATGCAAATTTTGTGTTTTTAATAATGTAAATAATGTACATAAGCTCTTCGTTAAATATTTCTGTGTTTCAACTGGAAGTTCTTATTCAAGTTGAGTCTTTACGTGAAAATGGTATATTGATTCTCGATATACTAGTATATTCTTGATTAAATTGATGCTCTTCCAACTCCGTGAATAAAATAGAACGTGAATCGTGATCATAACGTACAAGTTTTATACATTTTTTGGTGCCGAAACTACCCTTTAATGACCGACATCCTAAAGCTTTGGATGTTTAATTCTAGCGTAGTGATTGTATGAGAAGATCCTGGGGATATTTTTGGGAGATGGTAAATAGGCTTTTAACATGATAAAGTCTGTATATTTAGTCGTGAAGATTTACCAAGGTGATCCCAGGTTGTGTTTAAGTACTTAGATGGATGTGTCTGGATGCTCCGAGAAGCATTTCGCGATATCTGGAGGATGTACAGTGATCATGAGCAATTTCTTCAAGACATTTTCCCTCGTTAAAACACCAAATTCGTGAGTTGAAAATATTAAACATCCCGAAGATGTTTGAGAAAAAAAACACTAATTATATTTACCTAATAACGTGTTTCTTTGGCTGAGAACTTTGCTGTAGACTAGAAGATCACCAGGACAAATCTGCATTGGTGGAATGACGACAATAGAACTTCTGCGCCCCTTTTTGGACGAGTCATCAGCGGAACTATACAAAATAAATATGAATATTAATATAAGTAAGGCTCAATTTTTATTTAGCACTACTTTCAAATAAAAAGCTTCGGTGCATTTTGAAAGAAAAGAGACATGATCTTTCAGGATTAAATCATTCCGCAAAAACGCACTTGTTCAGTAGCCACAAATATGTCAACTAGACATTTAGCATCACTTTTTGTGGAAAGCAGAAGAAAAGTCAAATTCATTACCGTAATCATGGGAACAACAGCTGCGAAAATAAAAAGGTATCGAGTCTCTAATTTTTTTCTCCCACTTCATTCCCGATTAGCGCGTTTCGCTTCCCGAAAAGCGCGCGAATGAAGGTCTCAAATGACGTGTGGAAAACAAGCGCTGTGAAGCAACAACACGAGTTTCGATCGCAGATAGGGCTGGGGACTGGTAATGTCTTTGAAGTGCCTATTTTAAAATAACAGACTACAATTACATCAAAATAGTACTGGTTTTCTTAGTTGCATTTAAAAAAATTAGGGTAACTCTCATTTGCATATTGCTATTTACACTAGGTAAGGCTTAAATTATCCACTAGACAGGGCTTAATTATCCGGAGCTCATCTATGACACTTATCAGATTTTGAGTGAAATTATAACTCAAGCTGGAGTCCCAAATAAGGTGAGCTCCGGTATTTTAATTTATTACTTACTTATCTGCCATTAATTCAATTATTAAAAGCAAAACATTTATTAAAACCAAAGGCAAACTTATTAAGCATTAAACACAGAGTACCTCAAAAGTAAAGAAAGTATCTACTTTTTTAAAATCGGACACACACACCCACCCATCCCCCACACACAAATAGATGAGGTTTATTAATGTTTATTACGTTTAAATTTTATTTTTATATGCGAAAGATGTTCTGAAACCAAAATTTTTATTATTTTGCTTTTTATTCGTTTGATGATATTTATTAGATTTTTGCTGTAAAATTCCGTATCAGAAGAGTAGAACCGGGCGTAAGAGAAAAATTTCAAAGCAAAATTAATAAATCCGTACTCGAAAAGTAAAGCGCTTAGTAAACTTATGAACAAATTTAAAACAACTGAATCCATATATGACGAAGTAAGAAGACTAAGGCCAATGATAGACCTTAACAAACGTGAACAAATTCAACGATTATTCAAGCTGGAAAACACCTTCGGTTTTGGAAGCTAGTTTGAGACTCCAGATACCCAAAACAACAGTTCACAAAGTGAATTAAGTACTTATGAAAGTACTTATCACAAACAATTATTGCATTTTATTCATGCAGAAGATTATTCATATCGATCAACACAGAATTAGTTTTCAGCTACCAAAATAGGTTTTTTTTTTTAACTCAAATTAGAAATTCTAAAACACCCTTTTCATACAAAAATAAAATTTAATGCACCTTTAACGCATTTTAAACATGATAAATATAAATAGGCCTTGGTTTTTTTCATGTCTGATTTCACAAAAAGAGGTACTTATATTTGGGTATTAGAAGAATTTACAGATATGTTTAAAAAATACCATTTTTTATACAGCTGTTTACTTATTTCCGACTCATTTTTTGTGGATGTTTTGCAGACTCCATCTTTTATTTTAATTTTAAACAAGAAACCTCCTTTTTTACATATCAGATGCAGTAAGTTGTTGTATCGTCTCACCTTTTGATAAATAATATAGTTATGATAAATAGGCTTTGTGTAACTAGTATAATTTAATTGGTGTATTTTTAGCTTCAACATACTGTTAACTGATAATGCACATAATTCGACTAAGCTGCAATTCTTTTAACGTGCGCATTATTTCCTTTATGTCATTCCTCTTGAGAAGTCTTAGCATTATCAAGTTTTTTATTTTTCGCTTACTTTTCTTTTCCCTTGTCATTCTTATCTTATGTTTTCAATAACTTTTTAACTCTTATCTCTTTTTAATCTTAAAACTTTTAATAGATGTTATCAGCTTTTTTTGGCTTAAGCCAAAAGAGTTTTATTAGAAATATTTTTTATCATTTTTGACAAGAAACGAGTTTTCTTGCATTGTCTGTTGTGGAAAGTTCCGTTAATTGTGCTATTTTATTTTAAATGTAAGAGATTTTTACAACGCAGTACCATAGTATTAAAGTAGTAAAATATGCTGTTAAGTATATTGATTGTATCAAATAAGCTTTAAAACTACGTTATTTTATTTTATATTTCAATGCACTTAACTATCTTAATTTACTCCAAAAGTATTAAATAATTAATTTTATCGCTTCTGAAATTATCACACGTATGACTGCAAGCATATTATGAATTAACACAGAGTATTTTCTTTCTTTTATTTAATTTACAATGCTGGCTAAGTTAGGTTATTTGAATACAGTAAAGGACATGAGGGCTATTTGCCTAGAGGTAGGACTTCCAAAGAGGAGCTGGCTCGTATTTAAACTATACATTTGGAAAAATATCAAAACCAAACATGCAGCCAGACAAATTGCGCCAAGATAAATTTTTGAATTTCTCCGTAAATTTCGCAACAAATTTTACAAAATGTAATATCTAGGCATAATTTGAGTCGTAGAATCGAAGTATGGAAGAAAAATTGGTATGTTATAGAAAAAGTCCGATTTTGTAACAATATACCTATGTTAGAACAATGCTATATATAAATATAATAAATATTCTCTATTTGTATAAAGCTAATATAAATTTTTAAATAATAATTCCAAAAAATAATTCTAAAAAAAAATTTTTATTTTTCTAAGACAAAATTAGTTTGCATAAGTGAATAATTGCTGAGCAGGCAGGAGACATTTATTAAGGGGAAGTTGCCTCCAAACCTTACTCTTCAATTACTCTATTCGTGTTTCGTTATCCATATAGGCAAGGGTATAGTAAAATTCAAAACCAAAAGTAAAATTAAATGTTGTGAATTACTAAAAAAGAAAATTTAAACTAGTAGGAATTTTGAGAAATTTAGCAAGTAAAATGACTAAGAATTAAAATATTAATTAAATGTCAATATAATTAAGAGTAGAAAACCAAAGTAATTTAGAAACTCTTGCCTACTGAAAATTTCCCCTACACGAATTATGCATGCAAACTTAAATAAACTATATACAATCTATCAAAATATAAAAATAATACTAAAAAGGCTAGTAAATAGCAAGTTTTAATTTAACTTAACTAGAACTAGACATTTGAATTCCTGAGAGTGGATTAGCATTTGCTAAAGTAAGTGAGATTGAGTAGTTTGTTACTGCTAACTGTATAAATAGAAGGCGCTAATACAATGTAAAGTTGAGTGTTAAGCTGCTACCTCCGAGAGCTATTGTAAAAAACTCTGCTGTAAACTTTACGTAATGTAAAATGCAAAATGCTTGTTTTGTGTGCAAAAATGTTGCTGACTTTGAGGCATTGTAAAAATGTGTAAAAAATTGTACAAATTGTTAACTGCTACTGTTTGTGAAAATAGATGTTGCAAACTGCTAAGTATGTAAAAATTCGAAAAAATGTTTTTGAAAACAATTTTTAAAATAAAATTAAAAGTTCGAATAAACATTTTTTTAATTTTTTATTTTTGAAATAGAGAATATTTGTTAAATTCAAATTTCATTCCTTGCAGCAATGGCGCAAGAGAATTATTTAAATTTAATTTAACTTTACTATATTCTTTTAAATCTAATATATATCTTCATTCGCGCTTTTGAGACATGAAAAACGCAATTTGAATTTTATCAATTGGCCCAGTAGAACGGGAGATATAGAACTGTTCTCCCCCTTTAAACCACTAAACATACGCTAAAACTGGATATTTCTTCATCTGAATGCAACATGCGGATCTTTAACAGGATACTACCATCTATGGCATAGCCTCGCAACACTATTATACTCACACTCATCTTTTACTTTCTTAGAAAAGTGCTTGGAAGTCAAATTACTTTTAATTACAGAGAAGAATATCCACACTGTAACGTATTATTAAATTCGAATTACAACCAGATCTGTGAAAGAGAACTCAAAACAAAGTCTGACATTCAGAGAATTGATGTTCAAACATGGAAATGAAAACTTGTCTTCTTTTCTCAACTTGGAATATAAAAAGTTCCGAACTTGGAATTTTTTTTTTCAATCAGGAATATCATTATTTTTGAATCTCAAAGTACTTTAACATATTCATTCTAACTTAAGCTAAAAGAATATGCATTTCAAATTTTATCACTGAACTCTTATAGCTTTTTGAGAATATTTGACATTTATCATACGTCGCGAATAAAATCCTGCATAAGCGTCACACATTACAGGAAATATTGACATGAATTTCAAATAATGATTCACCGCAGTCGTTAATCTAAAAGTTTTAACTCATTCGTTCTAACTTTAGGATACGCATTTCAAACTTACATTAGGTATTTAGCATTTAACTTTCCCAGTTCTTTGGAACATCTGACATTTCATTTATCATGGATACCATACTTAACAAATAACATGAACATCATACACAATAGATTCACATGAAATCCATATAATGATCTTCTCGTTACACATGGACTGCATCTTCATTTCAATTTAAGTAAACATTCAAAATAATTCTTGTGTAGACAGGGATTTTAGCCATACGAGTTTATAATGTAAACTATCAGACCAGTCCCGGACGTATAGGAGAAGTATGCAATATCCACGGAAAAAAGTTCTTTCCAATCCAAATAACAATATTGAAATATAAAAGTAGTAGGGAAAAAAGAGTTACAGCAAAATGTAATGATTTGAGTATGCAAAAACATAAACAAGAAATTAATATTTTTTTCTGCGTATGTTCCTAATGAGACAAGATCTTAACCAATTTTATAAACTGTGCATGAAAATCCATAAAGAATTTTTTTCTCATTTTCGTCTATAGCATATTTTTTTCTAAAAAATCTACTGTTTTGAGGCTTTTATTCAGCATTAGGCACGAGCCAATAATTCAAAGTGATTCCGTTTTTGAAGATTCAGATTCAGAAATATTACAAATTAAAAGGAAAAAAAAATAACGACTCTAAAATATACCGTAAGCAAGGGAACGTGATTAATTATTTTTTCGCTGTTTTTATGAATTCGCAAATCGATGTAAGAAAAGAAATGCATTTCATACAAACTTTTTTAAAATTTATTACAATCAATATTTACCATTACATAGACTTTTAGAAAACAATTCGTGTTAATTTACCGTTTTTCGCAAGAAACACCATACATTTACATGGTATTCTATATGGATAATTTTCTACTTTTCGGTCATTTTCTTAAATAATTTCATACTTGTGAAATTTGATTTTTTGCAAAACACTGAAATTCTTGCTAATTTTCGCTTCTGAACGCATTTCGTATTTTACATACGATGATGGGTTAACCGCTTCTGAATGCATTTCGTATCTTACGTACGGTCATTACAATGGGTTAACAAAATTACAACAAGTTACAAAGTAAGTAAATATTTCCTGCAAATTTTATACGTTTCATTCTGGAAAGTACCTTTTATTGTTCCTTTTTTTACATCACAGTTAAATTTTGGAGCATAAAATCTTTAAAGTTTCAGTTTCCACAGAATTTGATTGTGAATAACTGCAATATCATTATGTTTACAAAATGGAGTTTTTGGAAATTCTTCATCGATAACCGTTTAAACACTTAGAATATGTTACCTCATCTTCTCTTCTAACATTTTCCTACCGCTGTGAATCATCAAACTCTCAATAATTTTTCTGTAACTCCTTATATTTGTATATAGCTTTCTTAAGGAATCGGAAATAAATTTCGCTAAATTGTTACATTGCTTTTTAATATTTTTTTTACATGTTTGGAAGATTCAGTTTGAATGGAATTTCTCTCAATATATTACTATGCTAGCTTAAATTTCTCTGACACTGATTTATTCGTATGTAGATAACGAAAATTTTAACCCACTTCATATGGATTTTGAATATTAAGTTATTCCGATCACTGTCTTGCATTACCATTGACTTGAAGTAAAATGTTATACTAATTTCATAAGAAGCACGTCTAAGAAAATATAAGTATTTTTATAAGAAACATCTACCTTGTTTTAATTTAAATTATAAAGAGAATAAGGACCCTTGTTTTGTAAAATGTTTCTCATTGACTCAAAAAATATTTCTTTATCATATTCGAAACGAAAAAGCATCCATGCACAACCTATGGACCTGATGGACTAAGAACTTATCAAACATCAAGCGGATATTTAAAAAAAAATCATTGTTCTTGCTCTATGTGTACAATGTCAAATCGGTTTTTACTAACACATAAAAGTGTTTACTTCAAATTTGGTAAAATCATACAGATTGAATTGAGTAATTTTGCTGATTCTGTAGCATTGACAATTTTGTAGGTTCTGACTTCATTCCACTAAAAAAAACATTAATAACTTATATAGAACGATCATTTATACATAAAATTTGCTATACGGTTTTAATTAAATTTTAACAATCTGCGTACCTACGAAATTTTATTCTTAGTCCAGTTCTAAAATATTACGAATTTTCTCTTTTCGAACGCAATTCGTGTATGAAAAATACTCAGTACAGAAAATTATACTTGTTTACATCTTAAACTGAATTGTAGCGAGATCACGTTTTAACTTTTTATTTCCTATCATGCGAAATTAAAAAAAAAAAAAAAGCCATGTTCTTTTTCTTCTGCGTGCACAATGCCGAGCAATATCTTACTATTGCACAGACCTCTTTAATATGCTTTTAGGTAACATCTTAAAGGCTGAACTGAATGATTCTTTACTAATTTTGAAGATTTTAGCCATAATTTATTCAAAAGTTCGTAACTTATTAACAAAATAATTTACGCTTGTATTTTGTTGCGTTTTTGGTAAGTTTTCAAACTGTTGTTTTATCTATGACATTCGATTCCTAGTGAAATATTGAAGTAATTACTAACTTTTTGCTTTTTAATGCATTTTGTAGTCACATGTACTCAGTATAGAAAATCCCCAGACTTAACAATACTACAATCAAAATAAAAAATATGCGAAAGTTTCTTAAAACTTTATATGTTTGCTTATTTCCAAAAATATACATGAGTATTCACACTTAGTTCTTAATCATTTATTTCCTTATTTCATATATTTATTTTACTAAAGTTTTCGAGCAGAAATTTTTGAAATGTTTTCATGTTATCTGAAACTTACATATTTCGGATGTCGTTGTGTTTTCACAAAGCTTTTGAGACTGCACTCTCAGTAGCCGTTTAGATAATTAGAAAATACTTTCTCTTTGCTTGTGGAAAATGTCTGGGATTTTTCAAGCATACAATATCTCAAAATACTTAAAACTATATTTATAAATATTTTATATTGGTTACTGCGATAGATTTCTTGAGTGGTTGGAAGAATAAGTATTTATTTTGAATTGAATTTGAAAGAATAAAATGGATGCTTTATTCAAATTTTATTATTCAGAGTATTGGTCAATTTACAACAAAATGCAGGATTTGTTGTCATTATTTAACATTGATATGAACCTCAGTATTCCAAATCTTTCAGGTAGCTATAATTTCAGAAATTAAAAGATGAGCGGAATAAACACAAGATATACAGATCATGAAGAAAAACGTTTGAGTTAAAACAAAGATTTTCAGATTTGGGAAAGTGAGCTTGCTCACAGGGATGTGTAAATATTTTCGACCTTTTTCTTTTGGAATGACATAGAATTTAAGATGAAAATTTACACGCAGGGGAATAGTGAAGAGCAGCTACTCTACAATATCTGGACAATAATTATCCAAAATCAATTATGTATTATAATTATCCAAAACTGATTAAGTTTTAAAAAGTAATAAATGTAATATTCCAGCTAAACTACATAGAATGAACACTGTACGTACTAGCTTAAGTCGATTTTAAGTTACTGAAATATTATTCATGAAAGCCTCCAGTAGGAAGTGATATTTATCTAAATTTCAATTTAAATTTCGGACTCAGAGAAATTAAGTCTGCTTCTGGAGAAATGGAAATGTAGCATTAATAAGTATTTAAAACAAAAGGGAAAAGTTAAGCGTAAAATAAAAATGTCACAAGCAAAAAATTTGCATTTGTGAAAATGGAAAAGAAAAAAGTTATTAAAGTTTGATTTCGAAGTGAAATACAAAAAGAAAAAATAAAAACAAAAATTGCGTTTGTGAAAATTGAAAAGTGAAAAATAAATCTTATAAAAATAAATATAATTTTTGTAAAACAAACAAAATACAAAATGTTAAAATATCTTTTTAAAATAAAAAGAGAAAAGGGAAAATTAAACTCGTGAAAATAAATATCACTGTTACAAAATAAAAAATCTGATGTGTACACCACATGACTTTCTTGTACGGAATATTAAATTATACGCATTTTTTCTTGCATTTCATTTAAACTTACTGGATTGAATTAAATCTACTTCGCCGACAGCGCATAAACCACAATAGAATAAATGCATTCTTTAAAATTCACTCTATTTGTTTGCCATACCGACACTTTGGCGCTAGGTTCACTTAGTATTATATTTCGTTCATATTGTAACTCAGAATGCACAAAATTTCTATCATTTAAAGAATTATCTAATCGTTGCCACATGTTCTATTCAAATGCTATAATAAAGCTAGAACGATGTATAAAGAATTTAAGAAAACAAAACAAAAAAGAAACAGTATTTCACAGACGATTGAGTATTTCTCATTTAATTAATTCAGTTCTCACTTCGCGAGAAAGCAAAAATACATAAAAAGTCAAAATATCTGTATTAAAAATTACGAAGTAAATCTTAAACACTTATTTCCTCAAAAAAATTCCAGAAAGGATTAAGCATGATTTAATTGGCAATAATAAATGAAGGTGTTATCTTTATTGTTGCGAAGCTAAGTTTCTATAGATTGGCAACAAATCCACTAGTTTGCTGTTTCAAATGTAAACAATCAATGGTCTCCATAAAAAACATTATTAGGCTTAGTGGCACTTACTTAGTGGCACAACATTAAAATTGTTGATAATTCTAAAAATATTGCATACAGATTTACTAAAGGCATAAAAACCTTAACCGGAAGATAAGAACAACATAATTCAATCATTTTTAAAGCAAAAATGTACAATTTACAAATATATAAGAGTAAAGAAACTGAGATCATTGAGCTGGGTAACAGAGTGGATATATATATAGTTATATACGTTTGGTGCGGCCGATTGCAACCAAAATGTGCACATCTACATGTTATAGCAGTCCTATATACAAAATTTCAACTTTCTGAGGCTACTCGTTTTTGAGTTATGCGAGATACGTACGTACGTACATACGTTCGTACAGACGCCACGAAAAATTCTCTTCAGAATTCATTTTAAAGCAGTTTTATAATTTTTTTGGAGGAAAAGTCTTTTATTCTGTCCCTTACGTACAGATATCACGCAAAAACATCGTTAAATTTCATTCGATAGCGGTCAAAATGGATATTTTCGGCGAAATATGCTGCCTGAAACTTTTCGCGATAACAATACTTCCTTTTCACTTCGTACAAGGAAGTAAAAATATTTGATACGAACACCACGTGACTTCCTTGTACGGCCTACTAAAATCATACACATTTTTCCTACATTTGATTTAAACTTATATCTTCGAATTATTCTAACTCAATTAATTGATCATTGAAGGCAAGTTGAAAATGGCATCAGCAATTGCCGATTTAAAAATTTTTCGAAAATATATCCTTGTCATTCTTTTAATTTTACTTTTTTATAGCGAGTATGCAACTTTTTCAAACATAAGTATAGGAACCGGGAAACCACATTAAGAGTTTGATTTAAAACTTGACATTGCCATAACACGAATAATTTCGGCATTTAAAACACATCTGGAATTGGTAATGCATGACTACCACCAATGATTGCAAAAATAAAGGCCGGATAAAGACTTATATATATAAGATTGAAATGAAAAAAGACTGTTAAAACTAACTATATACTTTTGCTTCTGCCGATTGCAATAAAAAATGGAGGTTCACAGCTAGATGCCAAAGCAGTCTCGTATATAAAATTTTAACGTTCTACGACTAACAGGTTTTGAGTTATGCGAGATATATATGTATGTACAGACGTCATAAAAAAGTTCCTTTTGAACCCACTTTATAAACCGTTTTGGAAAAAAACAGCCCTTTATTTTGATCATACGTGCAGATGTAAAGCCAGAAAATCGTTCAAATGGATTTGGGAACGTTCGAAATTTCTTTTGAAGTATGATACCCAAATTTTTATCGATTTTAATAATTCCTTTACTTGAATTTAGGAATTAAAATGTGAAAGGCAAAAACTTTTTTAAAGTAAAAAAATGAAAAAAAATGTATAATAAAAAAATTAAAGGAAATGTAAAAAATCAATTTAATTTTGTAAAAATAAACATTAATTTTCAAAAATTAAAAGTTACGTTTGCAAAAAGTATAAATCTAAAATTTTACATTTAAGACAGCAAGGGATAAATTTAACGTAATCATTTAGAAAAAAGCCAAAATAAATCTATGCCCACTTCCAAGAAACAAACACGTTAATTGGCTGAAATAGAAAGCTTTCATTATAAGGAGGGTTAGGTAAGCTGGAACTTAAACAGAAATGACGTTTTTTCCTAATAGCGGTTTCCCAAGGCAGTGACGTCATGGATGTTTTCTTATTCAACACAATAATCTTTTACTTTCTTCTGAAAAGTTCATGGAAAAGGTACTGTTATTAAATTAAATATTGAAATCAATTAGAAATGAATTACTATTAAAACGAGTGTCCCAATTAAAAATAATTACATATTAAATGATTAAAAATAATTTAAAGGATAATTAATTAAAATTAATACTATAGACATGCTATAGACGTGGTTCTAGTAAATGTTGTCACGGGAGGGGGGAAAAAAAGCGTTGTTGCCACAAAAACAAACAGTTTGAAAAATATTGTCTTTGCCACATGCTATGGAATTTGTATTCTCCCTTGCAGTTAAGCTGTACTGAATATTAGAAAAGTTCAACGCTACGTATTCCGCGGTAGAAAACAAGAAATAAGTGAAGACTGTGTGTCTTCCTGACTTTGTATCCTATTCGGGGTGTTTGTCAGCCTGCTTATCGACGTGGTTACTAGCCGTGATTCTCTCCAGTGTGGTGCTGGGATTCGATATATGGAATCCTGATATGGAAAATAGCTGTCGAAGACTAGAATGAGAGTAGAAATCTAGCAGAGTGTCTCGCACAGCATTCACATGAAGTAACATATAGAGCTGTTGCAGTCAAGTACCTGTCGACATATATAAATTGCCAAGTAGGCTGTACTGACACATCCCGCAGCAATCTATACCAGTCAAGTTAATCACCTGTACCCATCTTATATATGCTTTATCCTTGGTGTTTCCTCACATGTCATAGGTGGGCATATCCTGTTCATCTGTTTTGTTAAACTTAGGAAAGCACTCATTTAAGTTTATGTTTTACGTACATAAAGTATGTTCCTTTGGTAGGCATTCACATCTAGGAAATACTCTGAACATCACGAAAAATTAAATAAATATCACGATAATAAATAAATCAAAAATAAACAAACTATCATGTATGACATCATTCAACCACATCTACATCATTTTCACGCGATCCAAGATGACGGCAGCCATGCCACTTTTCTCTGACGTCACTTCCGCTTTGCGTTTACTCCAGGTACTGCAACCGTAGAATTTTTTTACGTTCGAAGGCAAAGATTCTGAAATCAATATTATAAAAAGCAAAATGTACAATAAACAGAAAAATATGTTCGAATCTATGAAGCAGTTTCTAAACTATGACTTCAGTAGAATAATAAAATGGTTATTAACAAATTTTGAAATCACTTTCAGTTCGCTTACCGAAAGAAATTCATTGAAAACAAAATTAAAATTGTGAATTTAATTCACTAAATGCAGAAACATACCGAATATCTCAACAACATTTAAGGCTAATAAACGAAAACTGTTATTTTAAAAAATAAAGGTACGCACACAATCAGAGATAATTAGAAAATAATAATGAATAAGTTCAGATTTTTTTAATGCAATCAACTGGCCAATTAAAAAAAACCGCTAAAAATGGATCAGCATAATTGAATAACGTGATTTAACCATACATTATAAAACTAGATGAAATTTATTTGCAGAGATATAGTTAGGAAAATGAAAATTTTACTAAAGTAATTTATTTTAATTGTTGGAATATAGCTACTTTTTGCATACGATTTTCTGAAGTATCTTATGCAGAGCAGTAAACTGATTTCTTTGCCTATATTCTAGACCGTACTGATAAATTTACTACAACGTTCCTATAATACACCTTCATTCCAATACAGCAATGTTATCTCCAAAACTCAACTTCAGCTATCCTCCTATAGGTTTTATTTCTAAGCCAAAATTGCCTGTAGCATCGTGATTAAGTGCGCCGTTTTAATCCACAGATATTTAGATTTAATCTAAGGATTTAAAGGAACCTTCTTAATCATTTCAATCTTCTCTTCTCTGAGAAGATTTCCAGCAGTGTAATTACTACAGAATGAATTAAATATAAGAAAATGCACATCTGTTCTGTTTTAAAAGAATAAACTTGACTATTTGGAATGTATTTGGAATACATTTTTTATTACATTTTTTACATTTATATAACATTTTTTATTTTTTCTGAAGAAACATATTCTGATTTTTCAGAACAAAAGCGGATTAGGAAACTTGGGACTAAGATACGTTAGAGCACAATACAGAATATTATTCGCAATAAATGAAAATATTCTAAATTCGCTGTTGACTCTTAAGAGACAGAAGAAATTCTATGTACAAACTCAGCCAAGCCGTTCGGAATCATTTTAGACTCAAAAACTAATTTAAAGTACTACACGGACAATCACACAGGAAAACAAATGAAACAGTAATAATCAATATTTTCTTATAAAAAATAGGAAATATATCTTGATCAAAACCAAGAAAATTTTGTATATGAAAGTAAAACGATTTCTGCATATTTCTTTTAGTTATATTCGTTGGGGTGATGCTTCTCATACGTACAGATATTGCCTGAACGTCGCAGAGAATGAAAAATTTTCAAGGTATTAAGGAAAATATTTTTATAATGACATCTGTGAAATTCATTATTTGCATAAACTTCAAATAGACATTTTTGACATGGTAATCCTTAAAACAGCTCGGAAAAAGGTTTAAAACATGTCCAGATATACAAACGAGAAATACTGAACTTTTGACTGCAAAACTATATTTATACATTCTTTCAAAAGACGCCGAAAATATTTCACAATGTGGAAGAGTTTTTCCCACCCCTGGCGGCGCCTCACAATTCTTTAGGGAGTAATATCAGATATGAGTTAGAGACTTTGGGATGGTACTCGAGAACCGACTGAAAGCATGAAAGCAGAAGGTAAGGGGGAAAACTATTTCTTTCAACATTTTGATTGAACTGTACTTTAGAACGTCTAATAAATTCACGAGTTTCTTGAAGTTTCAGATCACATAGAGTTCTTTGTAATTAAAGACATTTAAACTTGTTAACAACTGTTAGTTCAATTTCGTCCAGTGAGAAATGGTGGACGAAAATATTCAAAATCTTTTCTAATTTAGTTGAATAAACAACTGATTATTTCATTTACTGAAGGAACGGATTACATTTAATTTGTAACTTAAATATACAGAGTGGCCAAATTTAATTTTACGTACACAAAAATAATGATGTTCCATAAAATATCTAATTGATGTAATCTGTTTTTGCAGACAAAGTGTGAAAGACAAACCTAATATCAATCTATCAATCTAACATCATCAAATGGTTTCTGATATGCAAATAAAGACGATGCATCATCTGATGGTGTATCAAGGGCTTTGCGCAAAGTGAATACCAGAGCGAATTTCTGCAAGCATTTCAGTGTATGAAGTTTCAAAACCCTCTTTTAAGGCTCCAGAGTATCATTTGGAAGTATCAGGGAAGTCGCAAATCGTCTGCCGTTTAGAAGCAGGGCATACAATTATGAAAGCAAGTAGGTTTCGCTTACATCTGATTCTAAACGTGTTTACATCTAGAGGTAGTCAGGAACGCAAGAACTTCTTTTGAACATTATGGAAAGTGACTAGTTTGACTATACAAGTGTGAGGGTATGGGGGGAAATAATGATCGACTGGACGTACGCCCCTACACATTTTCAACAACGGATCTGTTGAACAGCCAGGTATCGAGATGAGGTTTAAGAACTTCATGTAAGACTTTTCAGAGCTGCATATGGATCTGACGTTTTTATTTATGGTCAGTATGCTCGACCATTTCGAGCAAATCTCGTTGACGAAATCCTTGACGGTAAAGATATTGAGCGAATAATGTGGGAAACAAAATTTCCTGTTCTTAACCCAATACAAAACTTATGGGGCTATTTTGGAAAAGCACATGCACGGAGATATCCCCTTTCTAGAAATATAAATGCTCTGAAGAAGACACCATTGTTGGAGGAGTAAAAGTCCAGATATAGCAAAGTTCTACTTTTTTACTTTGCTATATCTGGATATGATTTTCGAATTTGGTTTTAATTAAAATTTGAATTTTAAGTTATATTTGTATGATAAAAATCTTCATATGAATGATACAGAACGTGATGTTAGCTGGTCCATAAATACAAACCTGCAATCGATTTAAAACATTCTTGACAAAACAGTTTTGAAACATGCGCCCACTGCTAAAAACGGCGCAAAACATGCGCCCGATCTTCAGTAATTGTCTTTGCACTGTTTTATAATATATTTGAAGTAAAAAGGAGGAAAAGGGATATGTCGCTCCCTGTTCTCTTTCCTACCTGAGCTAAGTAGCTAGAGGACTAACTTCACTTACGTTATGTCATGAAGATCGAATCTTTGGAGTCTCATCCTTAAGTATAAATTATTCCATAGTGGTATATTTTCTCCCTCTTTCAAGCATGCTTTCGTGGTGTAACGGTAGCACACTCGGCGAGTATGCGAGAGGTCTAGGTTCGGGCCCCGATGAGGGCATTACACATTTTTCATGTCTTCACCATAAAAATAATTTAATGACTCTACAGTGGCGCCCAAACTAAAAGGGTGGTGGATGCTAATTCATCACCACCAGGATTTGGCGATTGGGTCCCCTAATTCCTAGTCGCTCTTTAAAAGGAGGTTTGTTTTTGTATAGGGTATTTTACTCCCTTCTTCCAGCATGCCTTGTTGGTGTTACGGTAGTACACTCGTCGCGTATTCAAGAGGTCTAGGTTCCATTTTCGGCGAGGGCATGGCACATTTTTGATGCCACCTGCTTCAAGGAAAAAAAAAGGCTTAATAACTTCACACTGTAACAGAAAGGCTATGTATCAATCGCACAAATAAATCTCAGGAAAACTCTAATTTTGTACAAAAACTGTTCACACACATTTAAAAAATATTTTGATTAATCAAAAAACGGAAATTAATGACTCAAGAAAAGCTGGCGACGACTTTTACACCGATAGATATACTATTATAGTCTCAAACAGTCCAAATTTTTATTAGCACAAAACAGCTCATATAAATTTAATTTTGATAGAAGATTACATTTTGTATTTTTTCTGAAGAAATATATTCTGATTGTTCAGAACAAAAGCGGATTAGGAAACTTGGAACTAAGATACGTTAGGACACAATACAGAGTATTATTCGCAATAAATGAAAATATTCTAAATTCGCTGTTCTCTACGGGAATGCGAAATGTTTAATGCTTATCTTTTTTTTTAAATTCTTGCTTCAAAATCTCTTTAAAAAATCATATATATAGTTCTAAAAGAGGACCCATCTATTAAGCATCTACTAAAGTGCCTTTTTCTGCAGTGAATAAATAACAATAAAAAAGATTTACATTTAAATTGATTTCAATTTAAATCTTTTTTTATTAGTACAAATCCGTCAAGTACAAAGTTCATAGTTTTCTTTCTAGACATGTCGGAGTGTAAGACCATATGTAGAATGACATTATTTTATTGACTGTCACAGAAAGCAGTCCAATTACTATCATAAAGTAGGGACTACATGGTTTCAAAATCTAAAATTAAGATCATAGCTTATTTTTCATAAAACTTAAAACTAAAATTAAGAAGAGCCGAAAGAAATGTAAGATTTACTTCTGTATGTTATCAAAGTAATATTTTGACGTCCATATTTTAGAAAGAAATCCACCCAATGTAAACTAAAACCCAAAAATTAATAATCTCAAAAAATCCATCCTTCTTTATCCATCCAATGTAAAATAATTTGAAAATACAGGAAGGACAAAGAGGCACGAACCGTATGTATACATACAGCACTATACTTAAAAAAGAAGGAAAAGAAAAAGATGTAGGTTATGCCGTGCTACACCTTTTTCATATATTCCACCAAAATTTCATGATGAGGTATTGAAGGATTTGAGATTTCGAACTACTAAAAACGATGCTCTTTACACGCTAACTAAACAACTGATTGACTGTGGAGAAAACGAAAAGAAAAGTAGAAAATAATCCCCTTAGTAGGTTAAAGAAATTCCTTTTGCCATTAAAAATAAGGTGCATATTGGCGAGAAGGAAAAAAAGACTGCCAAATATTGAGCACTTCAGACAGTATTTATTAGCATCAAAGGTGTTATTACTCTCAAATACCACTTTTCTGTCAGTATCACTTTCGTGTCTATACCCCTTTCCAAATGTTGCGACTAAATGTCACCTACACCGTATTATTTTAAAAGAAATAAAATAGCGAATATAAAAAAAATTACATGGCAACACAAATAAAAGAATGTTACTAATGCTATCGCCATGCAACATTTTTAAAGGCATAATATAGCGAATAGGCATATAAAAATTGTATGGGAACATTTAGCACTTTATCGGAAATTCAAAAGTATCCGATATAAAATACTAGCTATTTTTAACTTCCACACACCAGTTTGTTGCCATTTGGCGAAGCGTAAGTTATTATTTATTTAATTGTAATTTTAAATTTAATCTGATTGTTAATGATTAACAAATAAGCTAAGCGATTTAAAAGCAATAAACGCAATTCTTTATTTCTTTTATTAATTGCGAGATGACATAAAATGATACTAGATGGCTTTTTTTCAAAGCATTATATATTTTTCTCTTTTTTATAGTAACTATTTTAGGCAACTAGCAGCAGCTATTTATATGAAAAGTGAAACTCATAACAAAAATGATTCGACGCTGAAGTGAGTTTCGAGAATAACAGCTCTTTCAGGATAAAAATGTATGGCAACACAACACTCTATCAGGAATTCTAAGGATACGCTGTTTTTAAATTTTTTCTGATTTTGCAATTGAATTTTATGATGGGTAAATGCGAAGAAAGTGATGTTTAATAATAAAGTTAAAAAGGCGAGTTCCTCTGTATATTAAAAGAAGTTCTCAAAATTAAAATAATTTACTCACGTAGGTGATGTTCCTGTCGGAGAATGAGGGTCTCCATCATCTGTTGCACTTTCATAATCATCTGTAATCATCTGGAAAGAAAAACAAAACTTATGAAATAAAGATAGAGAAAACATTTTGAAAATATAATAAAACTCTATGAAATGCTAATAAGAAATCAACGAATTACCACAATATATTAAACTAATCACTTAGTAACACGATTATTTAAGGGCAGAACTAGTAAATATATATGGCGATAAAATGTGATGAATTGACATCTGAGATGGAAAAATAAGAATTGGAGGTGACTGTTCTTTAAAACTGATATTTTTATTACTATATATATAATCACACAGTTCTAATAACTCAATTATCTGCAGTTCGTTTAGTTGGTCTTACAGAACTCAGATATAATCATCGAAAATCCTTTTGACTGCAACGCTCGTACATAATGAAGGTCAATAATAATTTTTTCTTTATCTGCGATCAAAATTCCTTATAAGTTATAAAAATATTTTCAGCATGAATGATACATTATGTGATATTGCAGAATGAATGATACAAAAATATATCATCTTTAACTATTCGAACTTTGAAGTTTTTAAAACAGGCGTTTAGATGTGAAGAATGGATGGATAATATAGTATATTTTGTTATGACTCACATTTTCTTTCACGTACGGCGTTTTTACTCCATCCGATAAGAAAAGTGGATGGAGTGAAACTAAGGAAAGCTGTCTGATTACACCAGTACTATACAAAACACACAATATGCAGATAAGGCAATTAATGATAGCACTGCAAAGTATCAGAAAAATTAGATATCTTGACGATGATTATTCATACTGTATTTAGAATCTCCTAAAAATTCTAAAAGATTAGTAGTGTGATAATTAGTAGAGGGCGTTCGTCTTTAATGCCCCATTAGCATCAACGACTAAATTTGTACTTAAAAAGACTTTTTAATATTATTAAAATACATACTGTATTGTCAAGTTATTTTCCCTAATTTTTTTACTGAATTTAATATTTGAAAACCGAAAGGGGAAAATTATGTGAATAATTTAATTTCCGAGAAGAACGGTTACAGTAAGAACATAAATGAAAAATAGTCATGGATAAACTAAAAGTAACTATTGCAGTACTATTTCTTTTTTAAAAAAAACCTACATTCCAATAAGAATATATAGTAATTTTAACATTACAATAGCTAATAACTCTTCATTTCTTACTTCCCTAAAACTTGGATCTCTCCTTTTTATTGTTATCTCTGCTACTCTTTAGGCCTCACATCATTCGTAAAGAAATGTAGAAGTTGAATGTGCAGCTGACTCAGAGAAATCCTAGACTGACTCCTAGATCACTTCAATGTAATAGGTTGCTTCTTGTATTAGGCTAAGTTCCCATTCTTTAAAGGCCTTGAGGAAGGGAAAATTAGGCGAATATTTTAAAAATTTTCAGAACCTCGCGCAAAAATGCTAGGGCGGGAATATGCGAGGAGGGAAAATACACGAGGAAATACAGTAATACATGTTGAGAACATTTAGTATGAAAATCTGTAAGTTTTTATCACATTTCTTCAGTAGCTATCAGCTTTTGCAATCTTTCCGTTAATATTAACAAACATATCTTCAACGACCTCGCACATATTTCTGATAATAAGTTTTTTAAACTGATATTACCGTCAAAATGTTCTTTTTAATCTTAATCTCTACAAGCTATTATTTTTTAGATGTAACCTGCATAAATTATCAACCTTAGACTAAATAGCTATTAAATTCAAGCATAACGTCTTTATAATGCACAACAAAGAGAAATTTAGTAAAAGAGTAATTTAATTATTTTTCCTTGCACTGTTTCATTTTAGTGTTTTCCACTCCTTTTTACTTAATGGAAAACTTAATTGAGTACCTATGAATTTAGTAACTCGGAAATTTGGAATTGTTATTGTACTTTATAATAATTATCATAAATTTATGACAACGCGGTCAGATCGCCACAAAAATCGTCTAAAGATAACTAGGATTGTTTTGTTTCCTTTGGTTCTGTTTAGATGTCCTTATTTTATTAGATTAATTATTGCTCTGTACATGTGTGGCGTTGAAAACTTTAATTATCGTACTTCAGATGACCAATCAATGATCAATACATTTTTGATTGCTCTCATTTTCTAAAACTTTACTTTAAACGTACACATTAATCAGCTGAGTACGTCAAAGCCACACACATTTTTTTTTTTCACTTCACTCTTTTTTTTTTTTTTTTTTTTTTTCATTTTTTCTCTTTTTGTCTTTCACAATCATATCAACCAAGATGCCGAAGTCACTGCTAACCCGGAAATAATAACTAAAATCATATCTTAGAGCTCAATAGTATCTTAAAACTAACATCAAAACAATTTTTCAGAATGCAAATAATAAAATATTAGCAATTTTAAACACGTAAAAAAAGTATCAGTTTTACAAAATGTCTTAAAGCTGAAGATTCCGTTTTAAATTGCTTTACGAGTCGTTGCCAGCCAGCAGCAGCTTCAAAACAACGAAAAATCAAACATTTTGATTTTATCCAATGTTTTTATGTACCGAGTTAGTATTTTTATGCGTTTAAGAATTTGTGTAATATTTGTGAATAAATATGCCAAAACAGCAAACCAAGTAGCCAAATTTCAATACAACTCCAAGCACAACAATTTTTACAGGTGAAGATATCTTCATCATTCGGATACTTTCCGCAGTTTACTTCCTAAATTAAAATATTATAAAGAATATAAAAAAAGTGTGAAAACACTTGCATTCTGCACACAGGAACATTGATCAGTTGACTGTATCCTCTGAATATACTTTTTTTTAGTCTTTTCTAATATAAGATATTTCTGAACTTTATTTATATATTATTTACAGGCATCATTTTAATGCACTGCTATAAACTTTCTTTTTAACTTTTAATCGTGAATAATATGATTGAAACTTTGAACATAGGAGAGTTCAATAGCTCATCTTCTGCATCTGAAGAAGTTAACTTGCTTGCAAACACTTTCGATTTCCTTTCCGGTTTAAATAATATATCTTGCATTGCATGCTTGTAAAGACATTAGGGATATTTTGGAAGCAGGCAAGACGAAAAATATGCAACGCCTTCGCCGGGAATTGAACCGCGGACCTCTCAATTACGCGCTGAGCTCGCAGACCGCTACACCACGAAGGATCGCTAAGAAGGCGGGAGAAATACCTTATATGCTTACATTTAAAGTAATCTATCTAAATTTTCTGCGAGCTATATTAAAAAATGTAGTATATAACTTTGTGTAGAGTCCTTTTTAGTGACATAAAATGCATACCTGAATTTGAAAATTTCGCTATATAGCAATTAAAAACCATTGCACTGTTTTACAACTGTGACATTATTCAGCAATCACCTAATAAGTTTCCCTTATTAGGAAAATAACATCAGGTTGTGGAGACATTAGGTTATTTGGAAGCAAGAAAAATGAAAAATGAGCAATGCCCTCGTCGAGACTCGAATCATAGACCTCTCGAATACGCACCGAGCGCGCTGACCTCTACACTACGAAGGCATGCTAAGAAGGCAGGAGAAATACCTTATATACACCCCCTTCTAAAGTACGACTGGGGATTAGGGGACGCAATCACCAAATCTTGGAGGTGGAGAATCATCATCCATCAACCTTTTAGTTTGAGCGCCACTGTAGAGACATTAGGTTATTTGGAAGTAGGAGAAATGAAAAATGAGCAATGCCCTCGCCGGGGCTCCAACCAAAAACCAATGAAAAATGCTTTAATAGTTTAGAATCACAGATAAAATTTCCATAGTCCTTCATTTTTTATCGCGTCTCTCCGTGGTATAATTAAAAGCACGTTCGGTTAGCATCGCAATGAACATGCTCATTTGAAATATGGATTTTATGGCAGAAGCCGTTTCTAATTTTAAGAATTTAAACTTCTAGAAATATCTTTGTACATACATTAGTATCTGAACATACATCTGTTTTGAAATACGTTCAATTTGGTATATGTCCGGTTTGGAAGTGAAAATGTTTTTGGTAAGCAAAATTCGTTTAGAATGCGATTCGAGTTGGAAGAGTCAGACTGTGCGCAGTACACATGTTTACCTCTTTCCAGACAAGGCTATGACAGACCAAAAGAAAACAACCTCCGCTATAATTCTGCATTTCCAAGTGATTTTGTGTTTTTTTCACGAATATGTTTTGTAAATTCCTTAACAATGAGTTTTAGGTAAGAGAATGGGAAGCAACGAAGAAAATGGTTAGAATCATCATAGATGTGAAAAATATGAAGAAGACGGTGGGTATTCGGAGGGATATTTCATATCATATGCCAAGTACAACGGTGTATACGACTGACAAAAGCAAAGACGCAATTAAATCGGCTAACACTGCGAAGGGAGTTGAAGTCGATTACCAAACAAAGATCACAGGCATGAGAGAATACAGAAAAATTACTTTTAATCTGTACAATAAAAACATTCTCGTTAGCTCGACTGAGCTATTAGTCTCGATACGGGATTTTGCTTCATCCACTATAAACGGCTGTATCACTTTGCAAATTATTGTTTCCAAATATTATTGCCTTATTTTATTTTTAAAGAAATTAAATAGTGAATATATTCCTCGCATTGTGAACGGTACCTTGAGCCACTCAAGTTTGAATAACGTAGTCCTCCACTTTAATATGTGCAAGCGGAAGCACGAATTCTGAATTTCGAATTTTATATTTCATATTTTGTACAACTTTAATGAATTTTTGATTGACACTGGTATTGTGGTATGGCTGTTTTTTCATCATCAGAGGAAGGGAATGTTGAAGAATGGCATGATCCGAGAGGTGATCAACCAGAGCTTATAGCTTTCACCTCTCTTTCTGGGTTTACAACTGAAAATTTGAGTATTAGGTCAGATGTGCCATTAGAAATCTGCTATGAACTATTTGTGCCAAATAAATTGTTCGAGGAAATCGCCGATCGAGCAAACTTATATGATCACAGCAATCAGAAGTGGATACTCGCAGCGCTTGGGGAAGTGGACAGTGACAAACAAAAATAAAATAAAAAGATAGATTTTTTGATGCCGATTCTGTGGATGGGGTTAGGCTATCCTCCGTATATTTATATTGGTCGCATGATCCGGAATGTACGCAAACATTTCCGAAACAAATCCCAGATTTGAACTATTGTTGAGAATGATACATTTCGCAGACAACCGAAAGAGTGCTGTTTACAATCGTTTGTCCAAAATACAACCACTTATAGACACCGGAGGAAAAATTAAAAAAAATATTACAATCCAACAGAGGACATATATATTAATAAATCACTGATACCGTTTCGTGGCCGACCGAATTATATTTAGACAGTATTTTGAACAAAAGCGTCAAAATTATGGAATTAATATATTTAAGTAGCACTGCGCATTTGGTTACACGTATGCTCTTCGTGATATGCAGGGAAAATTCTAATAAAGGAAGACACTACGCCCACTAAAATTGTAATGTCACTCTATAAATTTATTTGATAAAGGGCACAAGCTGTATCCGACAACTGGTACACGGGCTCAGAACTCGAGTACAAACTGCTCGATGAAAATATTCATTTGGTGGGAACATTACGTTCAAATTGATGGAAAATCCACAACTAATATCGAAAAACAAAAACTGAATTTATCGCAAAGGAGAATAAAAAAGTAATAGCCATTTTGAAATGGAAAGACAAGCGGAGCACCCTACTTCTGTCAACATATCACTAATCATACACGCATGTCCATAAATTAAGGATAATTCGGAGTTACGCGGAAATCGAACTCTAAAATAAATATATCACCTGTAAAATTACTACACACATCTTCAAGAATCATATGCAAATTTCAGGAAGTAACCAGATGACACCGATGGTACGTCACAATGACGAGAGTGTAAGGGAGTGATATATAAGGAATACAGGCAAAGCAGTAAAATTGTTCGCAGGCGCTTTATAAGCATTTCAGTGCAATAACCGAATAGTTATGACACAAAGGACGCATTTGGATGATTCTTTTTCGTGGTAGAATTATCGGCCGTCTGGAATGTGGGCGTACCCAACTGGAAGTATCAGACGAACTTGGAATTGCCCAGAGTGTCAACTCCAGGCTTTGACAACGATTCCAAGATGATGGTAATGTGAGTAGACGTTACAGCACAGGTCGCCCCAGAGTTAGAACCCAAATGAGGACCTGTATTTGGCAGTTACTGCCAAAAGAAACAGGCGGAGCACAGCCTTAGACCTGACTCGTCAGCTCTCTTCAGCCACTGGTACGACAATTTCAAGGCAGACCGTGTACAGACGCTTAGGGCAGATTGGTCTATATGCTCGTAGACCTGTCAGATGCATTCCACGTACTGCAACTCACTCTCACCTGCGGTTAGCCTGGAGTAGAGAACATGCATTGTGAACACCGCAACAGTGGGCTTGTGTGATGTTTTCCGACGAGTCCAGGTTTAGCTTGCAGTCTGATTCTCGCCGGACTTTCATGTGGAGAGTTCCAGGTACCCGTTACCACCAAGAAAACATCATTGAACGACACTGTTACGGTGGTGCAGGAGTGCTCATTTGGTGTGGAATTATTCTGGGTTCTAGAACTGACCTGCATGTTCAAATTGGAACCATGACAAGCCAAATCTATCGGGACGTCATTCTGAAACAACATGTATGTTTGTTTCGGGGCGCCATGGGCGCACAATTTGTGTTTATGGATGACAACGCCCATCCTCACCGTGCAAACATCGTAAGCGAATGCCTTCAATCGGAGGATATCACCCGTATGGACTGGCCAGCATTCTCACCGGACTTGAATCCAGTAGAACACGTATGGGACATGCTTGGCCGACGAGTTGCAGCCCATCAACCTCCTCCTACATGTCTACCGGAACTTCGGAGAGCATTGCCTTTTGAGTGGTGTAATATCCCACAAGATCAGATCGATAATTTGATACTCAGCATGCCTAGGCGTTGTACGGACTGTATTGCATCGTCTGGGAGACATACAATGTATTAACAATCATAGCAACCATGTAATATTGGTTTTTTGTAAAAGGTTTTTTTTTTTTTTTTTGTAATTTGCTCCAGGGAGAAAAATCGCTAATTTTTTTAATAATATCAAACATATAGCATCTTTTTTTTTGCTCTTCACCTTTTGTTTAATAAATAAGCTTTACAAATAAGTCAAATTTGTTTTGCTTCTAACTCTTCCTTTGCCTGATTTTGCATTATCCTTAATTTATGGACATGAGTGTAAATGGTTAAGGCTGAATCAGAACACAAGTTGAAACGACAAATGTAGTCGACTATAACAGAGGAAAAGCAGCTGTAGACTTATCCGAATTATTTTGCGATAAAACATTACGTGGATCTATGAAATGGTAAAGAAAGATAGACTTTGAGTTCTTGCTATATACTACATTTCTGGTTTCATTTGACATAAAAATATCCCGAAGTAGAATATCAGTACCAGTAAACTGCGGAAAAAATTACGCGTATACCACACAAACTGCCGGGACGAAGATACTCAATCTAGCAGTATTGCAAATACTACTAAAAAACCAACACACAACCCGCCCCCCCCCCGAAAAAACACCTTGCAAAAGTCTCTACAGTGAGAAAATACATTGTAAATTATACTGTGAAGAAAATACGGCACAACTGGGTACAGAAATGGCCAGCAAATTGACTAAGCAAATTGCAACATTTAGTGATAACAGCGAAGAAAACCATTTATATATTACCGTGTTTCAATAAAATCCATCAAATCAATATAGTGTTTTTAGTTTTACTTCGTATTTATCACTGTCAATCACCTGCGATTGCCGTGGCCTGAACGGAACGTTTAGTGTCAACCACCGGTGACAGACGCGGCCTGAACGGAAAGTTCACTATCAGTCACTGGTGAATGGCGCGGCCTGAATGGAAAGTTCAGTATCAGTCATCGGTTATGACACGGCATATACGGAAAGCTCAGTGCTTGTCTCCGATGACAGACGTGATACTCAATGTGTAGCAAACTCAATGATTTGAAAGGGAGCAGTGGTAACTGTACGGAATAAAACATTTGTATCTCCAGCACGCAAAACTATATCGGAAATTTTGGAGTTATGCTATTTTAAAATATTTTGTGATGCTGCTATTAAATTGGATTTTATTTGGCTAAAGTGCGAAGAATGTGATATTTAATGAATGAAGTTAACCCACAAAACTTTAATAAGAAAAAGACAAAAAAAAAAGTTTCGTGTGCCACTTCGATAAGAAAACTGAACATTGATATCATGAACTGAGAAAAGAGTGAAAAATTGGAAAATGTATGCCAAAACATAACACTGGAATTCTAAACATATCCTGCGATGCTGCTTTTAAAACTTTTGTAATTTTGCTATTGACCGACATATGGCGTAAGTGCAAAGAAAATGATACTTAATAACAAAGCTAGAAATTCAAAAAGAAACGCGTTAGTAGGAATGAGTGTAAAAGCAAACTGGTAGGCTGCTAGCAAAGCGACAGCGTAAAAAATCCTTTTGGGCGATCGTTAAAATATGAACATTTTCAAAGTTTTAAAAATTAATTTTAGTTTTATTTATTTTTTTAGGAATAAAATTATTAGAATATTATTTCTTTCCTTTAGTTTGAAAGGAAAAGGAAAAAAATATCAATCTGATTCATCCGATAAATAAGCTACTATTGTGAACAAAGAATGGAATAAATGAAAGAAGTGAAGACAAATCAAAGATTTTACGCAGAAATATTTTAATTGCAGTTTGCTGTAGCAATGTCTAATGAAAGAGGTTAAATGTCCGATATATAATGAATTCTTAGAGAAAAGAAAATAGTCACTTTTGAAAGAAAGCATTTGAAACAAATTTACAGAGTTTGACACTAAGTTCATCGTGATACTGAAATAAGAACTAACGAAATTAATTCTTTTATGCTGCTTGACATAATAGAAGAAAAACATTTTAAACGATTAAGTACCTTCTGGTAAGTTATAAAAACGGCTTGGAGTTTTCGAGTAGAGTGTTAAGAGTATATATTTATCTTGCTAATGAATCATTAGCAGTTTGCGTGACTCGTAAAAGAAATTGAATGCGACGATTATGTGACCTCTGTTTACAAAATACATGCTTGTTACATAGCAGAATTACAAAGACTTCTTGAATTCTAAAACGCATTTCGATCTTTTCTGCAGTGACAGTCTATTTAAAATACACTGCTGGCCACCGTAAATGCAACATCCTGAAGAAAGCATGCAAATAACATGAAATTTACAACGTGCATTAGCAGAGGTGAGATATGCAAATGATTAGAATGAGTGCAGACGCACATCACGCGCGCCTGTGGCGCCACTTCAAAGCGCTATTTAAGGCTTGGAGTTTTCGACGATTTTAAGTTCGGCAAGTGTGTTTTTCTTGTGGTTTAAAAAAAAAACGATCAATTATGCCTCGTAGTAAACAGCGATCATCGTTTGATCAATTATCCGAGTTCGACAGAGGAAGGATAGTGGCCTACCGAGAGTGTGGATTATCTTTCAGGGAAATCGGTAGTCGTGTTGAACGAAACCAAGCAACTGTAATGCGCATATGTGACCGTTGGATGCAGGAGGGTACGACGGACCGGCGTGTTCGATCGCATCCACCTCAGTGCACTACTTCACGTGATGACAGGAATATTGTGCGCATGGCAGTGTCGGATCGCTCAGTCAAATCACGAACCATAGCACAACATCATCAGTTTGTAACGCATCATCTAGTGTCTGCGCGTATCATTCGACGCCGTTTACAGCAGAGTGGTCTGTCCGCAAGACGTCCATTACTTCGTCTACCCTTGACCCAGAGCCACAGACGTCTCCGCCGTCAATGGTGCGATGAAAGAAGGATGTGGACGGCAAAATGGAATGAAAGAAGGATGTGGACGGCAGAATGGAATGAAAGAAGGATGTGGACGGCAGAATGGAATGAAAGAAGGATGTGGACGGCAGAATGGAATGAAATTGTCTTTACGGACGAGTCACGCTTCTGTCTGCAACACCACAATGGTCGGATTCGAGTCTCGAGACACCGTGGAGAGAGGATGCTGAACAGCTGCGTTATGCACCACCACACTGGTCTTGCACCGGGTATTATGATATGAGGCGGTATTGGATATCACTCTCGCACTCCTCTACTACGCATTGCGGATACTTTAAACAGCCAGCGATACATCTCCGATGTGTTGGAGCAAGTTTTCCTTCATTACCTTCAGGTTTTCCTTCCTTACCTTCCTTACCACAGTCATATTTCAAGAGGATAATGCCCGACCACACGTGGCACGCATTGTTCAAGGGTTCTTCGTCAATTACCAGATTGAATTGCTTTCCTGGCCGGCTCGCTCTTCGGATCTTTTGCCGATAGAAAGCATGTGGTCCATGGTTGCTGAACGATTGACTCAGATTACATCCCAAGCTGCCATATCAGATCAATATTGGTAACGTGTGGAAGCTGCTTGGTTTGCTGTACCCAAAGAACACATCCAAAGTCTCTTTGAATCAATGCCGAGGCGTGTGGCAGCGGTGATCTCGATCAATGGGCGGCTACTTTGGCTACTGATTCTAGAAGGAACCATACTTCACACAAGTGTATAAATTTAGTCATTTGATACTTGGTCAACATGTTATCTACTAAAAAAAAATTTATTGTGATATCTCTTGTCTTTCTTAGTGTTGCAATTTTTCTTAGTGTATATTCCAGCAATATGAATGAAAGAGGCATTAAGACTTTTATTTTATAATTTGAATGGAACTTATATTTCAAAGAAAGGAAAAACTCTACAGACTAAGTAAATGCTTAAATAGACATACACGTGATCTAACGTTAAAATTAATTCCTTTTCATGTACGAAATTTTAATAATAATTTTATGCATTTTTCAGTCGTTTCTGTAGAATATTTTAATTCTAATCAGCATTGCTGAATAAATTGATCACAGCCTGAAAACCGTCTTGCTAATACATGGAATAATAGCAGGGAAAAGCCGGAACACTGTTGATGCGTAATACCCAGATAGGATAGATCGTAGATCAATATTGAAGAGAAAGAATTTTGATTGCGTAATATGCTAATATGTTGAGTTTGTAATATCTAAGAAACTTGGCAGTCGAGGCAGTTTTAATTCCATTTTTATTTGCTACTGACTTTTGAGGCCACAATCACTTGGCACTCTAGTCGTGCCTATTCACAGAGCATTTACATTTTTGATATTATTGCGATAGCATCCCAGCAGAGGAGAGTGAAGCTGAAGTACGTAGTTATGCAAGATGGTGGAAGCACACGAAGAGAAAGGTTTTGGTTTGAGTTAAAAGTTTCAGTTCCCAGTTATTACGTCATCAGCGCTGCGCAGGTCATGCAAAATGGAACGATCTAGAAATGACGCAATCCACAGCAGTTATTACGATTTTTAGAGCAGAGGGAGAATTTAAAGGGTTGTAAGGATCTTAAGTTTTACTAACGTTTATTTTATTTTAAATCTTTACTATCACTTCTTATTTTCTACTTCCGGCCAGAATTATAAGCGTGAAGGAGTTTATGCAAATTTGTCTGGCGAACGCCAAGTATTTAAGTGTGGCCTTTTTGCCAAGCAGAAGAGAGGAAGCCGTGAGTTCGAAGCAGGCCGCTTACCTTAGAAGTTACGCAGTTGCTACTTTGCCTTCCAGGCCAGAGGTTTTAATCCTCTTGATAAATTAAACGTATTGTAGTGTTCACAGTCTCTGTGCTACATACGCTTCCTGTTATTATAAGGCCAATCTTATTCTAAAGTTAAATTAGAGTTTAGTTTTATTTTGATATCTTTTAAGTTAGACCCCGAGTGGAGGGTCATTGTATTCCGAAGTACGGAAGTCATTGTATATAAAGAAAAAAATAAAGGGTTTTGTATACCCTTCGTCTGTATCCTGTCTACTTACTACAATTAGTGAACATAGCTTTAGTAAGCTCTCTGTTCTAGTCAGGTCATTGTATGTTTCCGAAGAAGGTGAGAAGAAACATTGAACCTGATAGTGGCGCCCGACGAAGAATAACCATGGCCGAGTTTCAAGAAGAACCTGTGCTGCCTGCAGAAACAGCTCAGAATCCAGAAATGCCAGCTGCCGCCCTGGAAGGATTTGGGTATATTGTCCAGACCATGCGCGCTTCGATGAAACCAGAAGCAACGTTTAATGGAAACTCACAGGTAACCAGTTTTTTGGAAAAATTGGATGACCACTTCATGCTCTACCCCGTGCACGAGTTTCAAAAAGTTACCTTAGCTACCAGCGCTTTGAGGGGCCAAGCGCTTAACTGGTTCAAATGTATCGGCAGAAGTCTCTTGGGTCAAGCAGGAAGTCCCACCTATACCTACGAAAATTTCAAGACTGCCCTACTAAAAGCCTTCCCTGTTGTAAGGGATCGTGCGAAATTAGAAACAGAACTTTTCAGTATATATCAACAAAGAATGGAAAACCTCTCCAGGTTTATTTTAAGAAAAATTCACGTTTTCAAGCTCTTGTATGGAAACCGTCCGGATCCTGAAATAATTCAAGTGATTTTGCCGAGGTTACTACCCCAAGTGCAAGACTTTATTGAATTGAGAAATCCGACTACACTGGAAAAATTATTTGAGCTAGCAATCCAGTTTGAAAGTAGAAGAACGGCGGACGTCGAAAGAAGACGCCAATATCAACAGCGAAACCAATTTGGTACGCCAAGACTACAGCAAACTCAAGCACATGGCTACGGAGAAAAAGCGAATCAGTGGGCAAGGAAACCCGAGCATTCAAAAACAGCCGGCGAACGTCGACAGTTCAATAGCAACCCAGGAAAAAAGTCTCAAGGCCAGTGGAGAAAGAAGGAAAGCACCGAAAGAAAAAATAATTTAAACTAAAACGGATTTCTGCTGACGAGAGGGTGCGGAAATCCGAAGGCCACGAAAACCCCTCTTCCTACAAGTTAAATACAGTAATGGTGAAAAATTTAACTCTTCCGAAGATTGAAGTCTTGGTAAATAATATCCCGGCCACCGCACTCCTGGATACCGGCGCGCAGTGTTCCTGTGTGGCAGAAGTCTTTTTTAGAAAGTATTTTCGCAAATACCGCATATATAATGCGGATAATACAACAGTATTAGCGGCGCAAGGAGAACAATGTAAGTGCGTAGGTAAAGTACCTTTGTACATCCGTATCAAGGACGAACAAGTAAAGGTGATGTTTTTTATAGTAAAGAATTTGCAAGCACACTTAATACTAGGAATAGACTTTCTTTCAGACGCACAAGCTACACTGGATTTTAATGAAGCGTCTCTTAAGCTGACGATGCAACCAGTGTGTGTAGAAAAGGTTGAACCGCCAAGGGTAAATCTCGACCACCTGCCTAATGACGAGCAAGATAGAATCCGACAAGTGGTAAGTGAATTTGCTTCCTTATTTAGTGATATTCCAGGATTTACCCAGGTTACTAACCATAGTATTGACACCGGAGATGCATTGCCGGTTCGTCAAAAACCATACCGGTATGATAAGAATAAGGAAAAAATTATAGAATGGCATATTACCGATATGCTACGTAAAAAGATCGTAACGCCTATCTCAAGTAGTTATGCTAGTCCGGTGGTTTTATGTAAGAAAAATAATGATTATCCTTTGGAGCATCCAAAAAGGTGGAGATTCGCTATTGATTACCGTAAATTAAATTCCATAACGAAATATCCGGTATATCCGTTACCGATTATAGAAGAAATTTTAAGGAACATAAAATCAACCAAATTTATGACAACTTTAGACTTAACGAATGGTTATTTTCAAATAGGGATCAGGCCTGAGGACGTGCCTAAGACTGCTTTTATAACCAAGTCTGGCACTTATGCATTTTTGCGAATGCCGTTTGGCCTTTCAGGCGCCCCAGCAACATTTCAGCGATGCATGGACATTGTGTTAAGACCTGTTCTCGGAAAGTCCACATTTATCTATTTAGACGATATCATTATTACTAGTGATAATCTAGACCAACATGTACAGGATTTAAGACAGGTGTTTTCTTTATTAAATGAGGCCGGTCTAAAAGTTAATGTCGAAAAATGCAAATTTGCAGCCCCTGAATTAAAATATTTAGGTTACAAAATATCGCAAAAAGGGATCGAGACAGATGAATCAAAAATAATCGCTGTACAAAAGTATCCGACTCCAAACACGGCAAAGAAGCTCTCTTCTTTTCTAGGACTTTGTTCATATTATAGGTCCTTTATAAAAGATTTTGCGGCTATCGCTGAGCCATTGTTAAAATTAAAAAGGAAAAAGGCAAGATTCTCGTGGACGGCCGAAGCCAATAGTGCTTTCGAAAAATTAAAACAAGCATTAACGCAAGCCCCTGTGTTGAAATTTCCTGAAAAGGATGAAAATTTAGAAATTTCAGCGGATGCTTCGGATTATGCGGTAGGAGCGGTACTTTCGCAAAATCAGCAGCCAGTAGCATTTTTTAGCCGAACTTTAAATCAAACACAAAGAAACTATTCCGCGACCGAGAGAGAGGCACTTGCAGTTCTGTTAGCAGTGCAAAAGTTCCGAGTCTATTTTGGAAAGGCGCCGATAACAGTATATTCTGATCATGCGGCGGTAACTAGATTGTACTCTGGAAAAAATTTATCCCCAAGGTTAATAAGATGGGCACTCAAGCTGCAAGAATATAATCTGGTAATCAAGCATACCCCCGGAAAGGAAAATATCGTAGCAGATGCCCTGTCACGAATTAAATTAGACGAACAGGGTAATACCGTAAAAGTTGCAATGCTGACAGCGTGTACAATAAATTCCCGAGAAACTGTAATAACCGAACTGGGTAAGGATCCTGAGTTTGGAAGTATTTATGAGTATTTGAAGGATCCTGAAAATTTTAGCCACCAAGATATTGTGGCGATAAGAAATAGGGCGGCCCATTACGAACTAATAGATGGTCTATTATTTTATACAAAAACTACGAATTCCAACAACGAATTTCGACCTGTTATCCCAGCTAGTCTTAGATTAAATATCCTGCAAGAGCTCCATGACAGCCCTTTAGCTTCTCATGCTGGTATTCGAAAAACTACTCAACGCGTACGCGAGGCAGTCTACTTTCCTGAACTGCAAAAGTTAACAAGGGCGTATGTCCAGTCCTGCCCAACATGTCAAGCCGTTAATTATATTAATTTCCGCCCGGCCGGGTTTCTAAATAGTATTAAATCCGAATTTCCAAATGAAATAATCGGCATCGATTTATTGGGCCCTTTCCCAAAAAGTCCGTTAAACAAAAGTCGCTATCTCCTTGTTATAGTTGATCATTTTAGTAAATGGACCGAAATTGTTCCCTTAAAACGAGCCTCCGCGAAATTAGTTACCGATTCTATTTTAAATAAATATATTTTAAAATACGGGGCGCCCCTAAAAGTTATATCGGATAATGGTCCTCAATTTGTAAGTAATATATTTGAAGACATGTGCCAAAAACTGGGCATACGTCATTTAAAAATGGTCCCGTATCGGCCGCAATCAAATATAGCGGAACGGGTCAACAGAAATATAGTGAAAATTATCCGTAGTTATGTTAAAAATTTTCATAAAAGCTGGGATAACTATGTCAATGAATTTGCTTTCGCCCTTAGGACCGCAAAACATGATACAACGGGAAAAACTCCTGCTGAGTTATTTCTAGGCAGAAAGATTATAACACCGTTAGATAAACTATTTTATGTGCAACAAAGAGCCCCAGAATTTAAAATGGGTGATATAGAAAAACTAATAAAAGAAGCAAAAAAGAATACAGAAGTAGCACAGAGAAAACAGAAACTCTATTATGACTTGAAACGACGGGGAGTAACTTATAAAGTAGGGGATGAAGTTTTAAAAATTAAGCATTCACTTTCTTCAGCACCAGAAGATAAAACTGCCAAATTTTTCCCACGCTTTGAAGGACCATATGTTATAGAAAAAATAACTCACGCTGTTGTAGTATTAAAGGCAAGAAATGGTGAAACCTGTTCCGCAAACATTGACCAGATAAAACCATTCTATGACCGTAATAAAATGCAAATCTTTTCAGATCTTTTGCAGGATCCGGTACGGCAGACACCGCAGGTACAAGTTCCAGAGGTGGGAAAACGACAAGTACAAGGGCAAGCCAATGAGAGACAGAAGCAAGTAAAAAGAAAATTGCCCCGCGGAAAAATTGAAGGTACAAAGAAAAAGAAGCCGTTCCACCGTCCAAAAAACAGAGTTCACGAACACCCCCAGAATGAAGAAGGGAGAAGGCCGACGTATGTGGAAAAGACCGGGAGAAAGGACGGCAACTATAACCCGGCTGTGAAACGGAAGATTGACTCATCCGACAGAACTCTCCGCAGCAAAAGTCGCCGAACTGCGGAAGGGCCATCAGCGGCGGAGGAAAAAGTACAAGAAAAATTTGAACGGCCAACAACGAGGTCCAAGCAGGATCACGACAGAAGTTTCCCGGTTCCACCAAGACCAGCTGCCTTCAAACGGCCAAGACCACAAGCAGAGGACAGAAGGAAGATGTTCAAGGGTGGCCGTAGTGGTGAAAAACGGAAGCTTCCAGAGGAAAGCACTGAAGGGCGAGCCCGTACAAGAAGGAGGATCAACCAAGCTACGGTTTGCAGCACCTTTAAAGACTGGGCCCAGAAAAGGATGTCTGAATATTACAAAGATAAGTAAAATTTTGTGTTACTTTACAAACTTAAGTTAATCTTTCATTCTTACTGCAAGTGGCAGATTTGAAGAAGTTTTACCTCATGCGAGGTCTACCTTTATCGCCAAAAGGGCGAGAAATGAGTTGTGACCGATTTTCTTATTATGTTTTTCAATTACTCGCGCGTAAAACTAAAGTTGATGTATAATAGCGTTGTCTAAAGACTTAAATATTGTAAAAAGTTATTGTATAAATTTTATTTAAAACATTCTAACAAGAAAGAAGTTTTAGTCTGAAAGACTTTTTGAAATGTAGTATTATTTCAATGTAGAAAGAATTGGCACTTGCTTTGAAAAGAATAGAAGTTAACAATGTACTACTAATGTATGTTTTCAAATGTGTAAAATTAACGGCATCTTGATATGTTCTTGTATACATGTGAACTGTTATTTTGAATGTTTAGAAATACCGTGATATGGTAAAAGTGAAAGTAATGTTAAAAAATTTGTTATTCGTGTGACTGTAAAGATTAAATCATGGTGAATATGTGTTAAAGGTTGAATGATGTAGTTAGGCTCTCTGACGCTACACTTTAGAGTTAGCCACTTTCAGAATAGTACCTCAGGGTCTAGAGTTGAAATTAGGGTGTGTTAAGAGGTCTCGTATGTTGAATTTTAACACGTTAGTGTTTTGATTGTAGGAGGAAGTGTTGAACACATAGACAGAAACACATTCGTGTTTGGTGTTTTTACAACACATGTCAGAGAGCACGGGGAGAGATAATTAAAATAGTCATGAATGAAATAAGAATGTTAAGAAAAGTATATTCTATATGTTATTTGCAATGTCATTCTGTAACATTTCATTAAACTAGTTTTCCTTCCAGATCTCTGGAAGGAACCAGAATTGAATAAAGCTCCTGTTTTGATGCAGTACAGATGAAAAAGAAAAAAGATTGTTGTATATTCCGGGAGCTGCTATTGTAACAAATTTCTTTCTTTTAAATTTTTCTAGTTTCTAGCGAAGCATTTTTTGTTAAAGGTTGGCCTCGCGTTAGTTTCTAGAGCTAAAAGTTTTCAACAAGGTCGTTTTAGACCTCAGTTTCAAACTAATTAACTCTGGCGGGAAGTATGTAAGGATCTTAAGTTTTACTAACGTTTATTTTATTTTAAATCTTTACTATCACTTCTTATTTTCTACTTCCGGCCAGAATTATAAGCGTGAAGGAGTTTATGCAAATTTGTCTGGCGAACGCCAAGTATTTAAGTGTGGCCTTTTTGCCAAGCAGAAGAGAGGAAGCCGTGAGTTCGAAGCAGGCCGCTTACCTTAGAAGTTACGCAGTTGCTACTTTGCCTTCCAGGCCAGAGGTTTTAATCCTCTTGATAAATTAAACGTATTGTAGTGTTCACAGTCTCTGTGCTACATACGCTTCCTGTTATTATAAGGCCAATCTTATTCTAAAGTTAAATTAGAGTTTAGTTTTATTTTGATATCTTTTAAGTTAGACCCCGAGTGGAGGGTCATTGTATTCCGAAGTACGGAAGTCATTGTATATAAAGAAAAAAATAAAGGGTTTTGTATACCCTTCGTCTGTATCCTGTCTACTTACTACAATTAGTGAACATAGCTTTAGTAAGCTCTCTGTTCTAGTCAGGTCATTGTATGTTTCCGAAGAAGGTGAGAAGAAACATTGAACCTGATAGGGTTACCATTAGTTTAAGTGATAATTTTGATTCACATATTTTTTATCTTACATATGCATTTTCTCCCTTCTTTCTGCATGCCTTCGTGGTGTAACGGTATTACACTGGGCGGTTATTCGAGAGGCCAAGGTTTGAGTCCCGGCCAGGGATTGCTCATTTTTCAAGTCTCCTGTTTCAAATTAACATAATGACTCTACAATATGTAAAACAAAAACTAGGTAAAACAAATTTATAACTTAAATTAACAACAGTTCCTTAATTCTTCATTTTGTGTATTTCCCATTTTTATTCTAAAATTAACAATGCTTGTAATAACTTTTTCTGAACTGCATTATTTTTAGATTAATCATATGAATTTTAAAGGACATAAAACTCAAACAGCCAATATTAATTTAGGAGCATTATTAACTATCCTATCAAAAGCATCGAAACCAAACTAACCCATTCCGAATTAAAATTTCATGCTAAACACAAAGCACTTTGTTTCTTCTCTTCGGCGACTGCAGCTGCGCTTCTCTTCTTATTGCAAATTGTACTAAAAATGTAAATGCTAGGCACGTCAGTGTGCCAAGATATTTATAGTCGCAAAATGCTTAAATAAAAAGAATATGAGAAATCTTCCATGACTGCAAGCTTCTATTATTATGCATTTCAACGCCTCTGTGCGTCATTCCCAAATCGTCACTTATTGAAGTCCACAGGATAGCTTGTGCTTGTGTCCGAAGAGCTGACTAAGTTAAGTTTCTTATTGGCAGAAAGTGCCGCTCTTTGATCATCGGGATGGACATATCGCTGGTATCAAACGTTCTAATATCCAGTTACAAGAACCAAAAAATAAAGTTTCTATTATCGTGCTGCTGCGACATTTTCTTGTGCATCATTTAACTTAAGAGTGTTTAAAAGAAGTAATCAAGCATAGGGTTTTGAAAGTGATTTAACGACCTACTAAAAGATTTAGTGTATCAGTGATTCGAAGGCCAATTAAAATGTTAAAAGCAAGCATATTTATTGTCAGCGAGATTTTTTTTTACTTCGGCTTTAAGTTACCTAACTGATGGGTGAGAGATCTTTATCCATAATAAAATACAGCTATTTTTTTCGTCATAGTATTAAATTATAGCTTCTTCAGTGAAATAAAGACTGTGCTGTGGATTTTAAAATGTTGCATGAAGCATTTTATTCATAAAATGCTTGGTATCTTGCTTGATCATAATCAATTTTAATTGTTTTAATTGTACTGCAGCTAGAAATGTTTTATATTATCATCATACCGAAAAATAGTAGTAAGTATGCTATATGAAAATTTAAATATGCAATGCTGTTTTCTTTATATTGAATTTTAAATATATTGCACTATTTTATGAAAATATCAGACTAAACTTTTATGGTATTATAAGTTTAATTTTTAGCAATTATATTTAATAAATTAAGCAACGAATTTAAAGATTTTAAAATTATTTTTAAGGAAGGTTACTGAGTTTAAATATGGTAAACAATTATATTGTTTAAAACCCTTTTGAATTATTTTGTGAACAACATTATTTCTTAAAATTTATAAATTATTTCAAGAATGAGATAAATATAAAATACGAATGAAATAATTTTAAATATTAGTACAAAAAGGATATAAAATTATTTTTGGAGTACGATATATTAGAAAATATTAAACATTCTGATAGCGAATACTGTTGTAATAAATTAAATATGAAATATTTAAGAATTAAATATGAAATATTTATTATGAAATATTAAATAATAATAAATTAAATATGAAATATTTAAGAAATTGAATAATAATTATAATACAATTTATATGAATAATTGAAAAATTTCTATTTCTAAAATTTCCTAAAATTTCTAGAAAAAATACTTCGGAATTATGGTAAATGAATGTTATAAATTAATAACTGATAAATAATTGTATGTAAAGTATGTTGAAGGAGAACTATTTCATAAACAAAGGCCTGTTTTTACCTCTGAATAATTATTCCTTTTACCTTCCTCATACAAGATAACTTTAAAAGCTCCCACCTTGAAAACAATATTAATTTTTTCATATATAATAATAATAATAATTAATTTTTATATAAGGAAGTGTAGTTGATTTTTTTTATTTAATATTTAATGGATGTTTAGTGCAGTTTACATAGGTTTATTACTTGTATAGGGAACATAATTCATTGTTCAATTCAATTCTTTTTAAGTAATTCATTGAGCATCCCTTGGCCACTGGTGCAAAACACATCAGTCATCCGAAATGGAAATGTCCAAATTGATGGACATGTTTTTATTTAGAGGAAGCTGTGCGGTTTTCTAGTTTTGTGCAAAATAAGAAAATCAAAAATGTAATAATAACAATAATAAAACCATGGTAACAGTTATACTATTACAAATGGTGTTAAAATGAAATCTTTTGAGAGTTATTGATTTATTTATTTGAGTTGAGATTTATTGATTAATTTCGAGATTAATGCTTATTCAATATAAGTATTGTGTATATAAAATTTTTATAATTGTGATATTGAAGATTTTGAAAAATATTTAATGAAGAATCATCATTGTTATGTAGACTTTCTAAAAATAGGAACTTTTCAACATTAGATTCAAAATTTTAATAACACTCGAAAGCTTTCATTTATTGTCAAAAATGTTACAATCAAATTTTGTAATTATTTAAAAAATTATTAAAATCAAAATTTTGTGCTTTTCCCCAAAATAGTATTTCTTTATCTACGCATTAAAACATGCATATATATATATATATATGTGTGTGCGTGTGTGTGTGTGTGGTAACTCAACCCCACACTAAAAGTTGATGATATTTAGCAGTAATTTAAATAATATTAATAATAATAATTATTATTATCAGGAACAGTGAAAGTTTCTAAATTCATATTACATTGCAACAGTAAACAAAGAAAAATAAAAAGTAAACGAACATAGCGGTCAAATTATAACCTCATCAGAAAACTGAATTAGGAAAAGAAACCCGTAAATTTTAAAATAAGACCAAAGGATCATTAAAACTTTGAAGAGGTTTTATATTTCTGTGAAATGTTTATTAGACGTTGGTGTCCCGAGAAATGTAAATTACATAGCCTGTTTTTGAGCTAAGCAATGAACAATTTCGTGCTATTTTTTTATACGTTATCACTAACAGCCAGTCATGATTTTGCGCCAACTGAGATATGCGCTTATTCAAGCATGTTTTGTCAAGAATAGGGTTCAACCTCTCTGCACTCTGCAACTACATTTCCATATATCAGTTCCATCATCCTATTCTACGTTCTTAAACAAATTTATTGCTACGTATATAAGTAAATTGCATATACCACGTAATAAGAATTTCAAATGAAAGTATGAAAGTACAAATGTTCAGAATATAGTAGCAATATTACTGTATCAATATCAAAGAATGAAGCAAGAGGTAGTAAAAAAAGTAAGACTGAAGTTAGTAGCATAAATGATCTTCCTGGAGTCATATAAAAAGCTTTCAGCGGGAAGTGTTAGGAGAGGTAAGTCATCTCTACATGTTCTTTCGGACTCTAATAACGAAATCAGCGTGATAGATATTTGGACTTGGTAATAAAAGAAGTGAGATCTTTTGTAGCAGTGTCCCTAAGAGGAAGGAAAGATCATTTGCTTCGGAGAAAATGAGACATATTACGACTTACTAGTAGGAGAAATCTATATAGGCATACATTCTCTCTGCTTCGCAGTAAATTTTCTTTTCTTTTTCCAAACATTTATTATCTTAAACATCAATAATGTCGTTGGATGTGATGCATAAAATAAAGCATTTATAAAAAAAAAAACTATATGTTGGTTATTGAAAATTTTGAAACTAAACCTTATGCATTGAAATATACACCGTGTTCGCAAAAGTCAAACTGAAAACTGCATCGTAAAGTGTTAAACGCATTTAACGTACCTTCTGACGAAATTTTGTGCATTCATTTTCATTAAGAATTTCAATTTGTCATTATTACTAATCGCTTTCTGGCTGCAATTTTTTATACTGTCCAATATATCTTTTTTAATAGGAATTCCTGAGGTCTCAATATAACAATCAACACGTTTATATATGAAAAATCTTTAATTGTCTAATATTCTTTAAATTATCTTCGACTTTTCCTTGCCTGTCATCATCACTCACACTACTATTGTCAGCAGTATATGTCTTGGTTATGAAGCCAGATTTTTTAAGAAGTTGCGAACAGGTTTTTCAGTGACATCATAATTCCATACTTTTGCAGGTTTAAAAATGCAGTCACGCAAACTTATTACACATAAGGGCTGATTACAATTCCCATAAAGGCCTTCTTCAAAATTCTTTTGTGTTCATGCATCTTAACCAATTTTGACACCCCTTGAGCAATCTGCAGTTTTGCAGTGGTATTTGGTGGAAAGAACGAAACCTGAACATTTTTACGCTTGTCTTTGATATCCAGAAGGTGAGCCTTGAAATTCTCTGTCACGTTTTCGCTTCGGTACAGCCACGCACTTATTTAAATTTTCCAGGCATTTTTCAGAAATGTCTTTTGTTGAAATCATAATCTACTTTCAATGTTTATTACCTTTAAGCCATCTTGGATTTTTACTCTTTCCTATAAGTAAAGGTTTCAGTTCTTCATTTCCGCCCATATATGCACATAGCATTTTAGTAGCTCTAACTTTACTCCACTTGTCTCCAAAGCATTTTTCTTTTTTGAATGTTAATATTCTAAAGATATTGATTAAATAAGCCAGTATTGTCGGCGTTTAAGATATGATTTGGATTGTACATTTCCGTCATTTCTTTTAGTATTTTAACTTTCCATATGACAAAATCAACTATTTTAAAACCTTTGCTTTTGCCATATATGACTTTTGCAGCTACTCTATTTTTTTGTCTTTGAATTTCTTCACTCACCTATTCCTGGCATAAAATTCACTTAATCCTAAAGCTTTCGCACAATTAGTACCGGCTCCGACACCGGCACACTTTTTTCTCTCACTGTGAGCAGCCATTTTAATAATGCGTCATAAATGCACTTTTTCTTAAGTTTGGCTATAGATCGTTGAATCAAAATTTGACGATATTTCGTTTAGAAGTTTTAGGATTATTCATAAATGTTATGCAAAATACCAAATTTTATGGCAACGTCTTTATTCGTTACACCTTTGACCACTTCATCTAGAACCAGCACTTTTTTTTTAATTGTTAGCCACTTTCGTTCTGAGACTTTTAGCATTCAAAAAGGATCTGCAGTATAAAACCATAAAAGAGAGAAATAAAAATAACATGCAGTTATTGCTCAACCTTAAACTGATTTGCGAAAAAGAATTTGTTGGAGAATTTTAAACCATAGGGTGGGGAAATGATTTTTCATTCGAGAATCTCCCATCTCCAACTTTTTATCTCTCATATAAAGAAGAATGGACAATAAAATAAGTAACGAGCTGCTTGCTTTTCTTTAGAACCACAGCTGCACGCACATACGTTCAAAGTATACAAATAATTATGAAATGCGAAAAAAATCTCGAAAAATAATCCATTCAAAAATGTGTTAAATAAAGAGTGTACTTTGCTATTTGGTGTTTTTTATGCAAGAAATCCACATCTTGGGCAGAATCACGCGGCAAATTTCGCTAAATAGAGGAATTGTTAAACAGAGGTTTGACTGTATTGAATAGTATCTACCAGAATGATTACGATGGAAACGTTCAGAACAGTGGTTGCGCTAGTGGTGTAAATGTCGACTAATCAAAATCCGATAACGATTTATCCTTCACCATATTCGTGTGCCAGATATGGGAAGATTTTAGGAAGCTGGGAATGAAAAGCCCATGAAAACGTCATTGCCTGCTAGAAATTCAAGCTGTAATGTACAGCACACTATAATATACTAATTAGAAAAGAACATTTGAGGAATATTCGTTTGAAATGTTTTTCGTTCTCTGGAAACTATCACCTAATTTGATGACCTTTTACTGCCTCTTTCATCTCTGTATTATTGTATTATTAATGTATTATAGGAAATATCTATCAAATGGAGACATGCAAAATTATTAATATTGGTTGAGTGTTGTATTTTTTTACTTTCCATTTTTATTCAGGAACGAAAACAGCTTTTTTCCGAGATAAAAATAACGTAATTGTAATTGAAAAATAACGTACAAAATTTAAAGGTAAAATTTTACTTCCTTGTACTAAGTAAAGGAAGTACTGTAATCGCGAAAACTGTGGATTATTATATTTCAATGGAAATAACCATTTTGACAATTTCCGAATCCATTTGAACGATATTTTTTGCGTGATGTCTGTACATACGGACTCCCCTCGGGGGTTGACTCAGGAGAATTCCTGGGAAGTACTGGTTAGGATCTGTACCTAGGCAGTCTCAACCACGAGAGCATAACAACAGACTTGACGGAAGGCCTGAGGGCTCTCGGGACAGAGCAAGACTCGGCAGGGACCATACTGGTGCTGCCTTGTCTGCCCTTGCTGTATGGGGTCACTACATGGTAGATTGTTTTTGTGCGGGATGGCACTCAATTCCGTATGGTCACTTAGCTAGGTCGGAAGCCGTCCTGTCACTCTGTGTTGTACATACGGTCAGAATAAAGGACTCGTTTTTGCAAAATGGATTTAAAATGTATTCGAAAAGGGAATTTTTCGGAACGTCTGTATGCATGTACGTATGTATGTATATATCTGGCATAACTAAAACACGATTAGCTGTAGAATGTTGAAATTTTGTATATGGGACTGCTATAAACGTGTATATATATATATATATATGATAAAAATATGTAAATAAAAATAATAATTAAAATTAGCAATAGCCCCTAATTCTTCAGTTTTAATTTCGGTATTTATCTTCCTATTCTGAAAATGGTAACAACTATTTCTGGATTGCATCATTTCTAGATCAATCCATATATGACTTGCATTCTTTTAATAAGTTAACATACTGGATAACTGCGCACTTATGCTTCTACCTCTGCTCTTTCCTATCGACACAGTATCAAAAATGCAAATGTTGTTGAATAGGCACGTTTAGAGTGCCGAGTGAAATGGGGCCGTAAATGTCAATTGAAATAAAAGATGAATATAAAATCTGCCTTGGCTGCCAAGTTCGCTTTATATATATATATATATATATAAGGGTGTGGGTATATATATATATACCCACACCCTTACCCTGCCTTTATTTTCGCAACTGTTGGTCGTAGTCATATATACTTCCAATTACAGAAGTGTTTTAATTGCTATGCCAAAATTCATTTTTTGGCATCGTCAAATTAAAAAAGAAATAATTTTCGACGAATGCCGAAATCTAACTTTTAATGCTGTCTCCCGATTTTTATACTTATATTTGAAAAAGTTTTATACTCGTAATGAAAAAATAAAATTAGAAAAAGTTTAACTCCCGTACGAGAAAAATTGACCGGGTTATTTAATTTTAAAATTTACAATTTTTTATGTTCTTTTCAACTTGCCTTGAAGAATCGGTTAATTAAGTTGGAATAATTCGAGCAAATATGTTTAAATGAGATATTTCAGTGAACCCTGAATTACCCATTGTGTAAAATGGAAGTAATATCATAAGCGCAAAGCAATCAGATCTCCAGTTTGTCAGTTTTTACAGACACAATTATACAGATGTTTCAGTACAATTATACAGACACAATTATACAGATGTTTCAGTACACTAATATCGACTTCAGATTTCGAACGATCTGCGCTTTGCCCGTATTTAAGCATATTTTTATTTACTAATTTTATCGTCCAAAAATCGAGAGGGAACAAATGTATCAATAATTTAATTTACGAAGCACGCGGCTACAGTAAGACAGTAACAAATGAAAAGTAGTGCAAAACCAGTAAACTGCAGATAATATCATAATATTATTTATTCCTTTAAAAGAAGCCTACATTCCAATAAATTATTTAGTAATATTAACATTACAATATCTAATAAGATATCTTCGTTTCTACGTGCCTGTAACTTAAATCTTGGCCATTTTTATTCTTCTCGCTGTTACTCCTCAAGTCTCAAACCACCCGTAAATATTAAGAAAAGGTGAATGTGCGACCGACTTAGCAAAATCTTGGACTGAGTTTTAGTTCGCGTTTGCTTCGCTGTGATGGTTTGGCTTTTGTATTAGACTGGCATAAAGATCAGCAGTTGGAACATAAAGGTTCGGCTTGACCTTCGCCTGCAGTTTCTGAAGATTTGTTTTTGTTAGTTAGACGAATACAATCACTACGTGGACGAATTCATTTTAAAATTTACGGGAGTTAGTTCTCTGAACGCATTGAGGAAGGTTAAAATTATGCTAATATTTTTGAGATTTTCATAACCTGCCATTAAAACGCTAAGGGGGGGGGAAGTACGCGAAATACGACATTTGTTTAAATTAATTTTAAACAAAAATATGAAATTTTAATATTTTCAAAGTTGCGAGAAATTCAGATTCAAAATTCAAGTTATTAATTCAAGAAAAATGTGATTCAATGATGCTCTAATCTCGCAGAAGTTTAGAAACAAGTTATAAAAATTTATGATTACTAACTTTCAGTTCTGAAATGTATCGAGAAGCACCGTTTTAAAATACTACTTTTAAAGAATAAAAAGGGTACTACATTTTTGAGAACTTCCGAACTCGCGTATTTTTCCTTAATCAGCGAACTAAACCAAATCAAGAACTTACTTATTAAGGATTTAATAATTAAACTACAGTTGAAAAATATAATCATGTATTTTATATAATTTTTAGTTGGTTATTATTAAATACCTTATTATTATTATTATTAAATAATCAATTATTAAATACTTTCGCTAAATAGCAACCATATGCTTTACCGTACTGAACTGAACAAATAAATCATAAAAGAAATATTATCTGTTTGTTTTTTAAAAAAAGAAAGAATATATTTTTTAAGAAATGTGAACATTTACCTCAGGTGAATGTAAGGTCAGAATATGAAAAAAGTAGAAAAGAAAGGATAATAAATCAGGTTGTCAAGAAACATTTGATATGATTAGTTTTAAAAGTACTTTTTCATTATAGGAATGAAAATAGTGAAAGGTATTTTAATCACTCATCTTAAGTGAGACATATGAAAAATTTAACAAGATAGTTTCCGATATCAAATTTCAAACTGCTGAAAAAATATTGTCATTGTATTTAGGTACTTCGAAAGCAGCGGTTTAGAGTTTAGCACTTGAATATCCAAATAATAGAAATGATACAGATATCTCATCATAAATATCTAGTTTTAAATGCGACGTAATTAAATAATTCTGGTCGCTGAAGCATATAAAATTTTAAAGATAATTCAAGAACACATTTTAAAGCTCAATCACACCTGCATTAGGGAATTGGTTTAAAAATTTATCGTCGTCAGTTACTTTTTTTTAATGACTAAGTTTAGGAAACATTTTAAAAAATTTTAATTTATGCAAAAGGTTTCTTGGGTCTCAAATAAAATTAAATTTATACTAAGCACAAAGGGGCGTTTTATTAAAGTTTTGTGTGTTACCATTATTTATTAGATATCATGATCTTCCTACTCAAACCACATAAAATTCAATTCAACAGCAATATCACAAAACATATAAAAACAGCAAAGGCTTAAAATTTCCGATAGACAGTCTCGCGCGCTGGAAATAAAAATGATTTTTCCTATACAGTGTTGACATTACTCGCTTTGACATAGTTGAGTTTTTTAATCAAAAATTCGTTCAAGTTTTACAAAATGGGAAATAATTAACAAAAGAAATTCGGGCTTCCAGGCGCTCATGTTCCGGTGGAGGATTACGTTATTAAAAATTTGATGGCTTTAGATACCAACGTTTTTATACAATGCGAGAAACATACCTACATTCATGCACATACCCCTTTCTTTATTTTTTTAAAAAAATAATACGGGGAAATAATATCTGGTGGCAAAAATTGGAAATGTTATTCAGCCTGTTACAGTGATTCAGTGCAAAATCTGAAATTGATAACCCTTCTGAGCTAACGCTCCTTTGGGCTAATAAAAAGTAAACTTTATCCCCATTAATCTAGAGAACAATATATTAAATCATTAAGAGTTTGAAAACTTTTTCTAGATTTTACTTCCGTCAAAATAAGAAAAACAGAACTGCGAATGAAGCTTGAATATTAAGGCAATACTGCTTAATATTGATCGCATTACCGTTTACATTATTTGATGTTATTTACTATTTACCATAAAGGTATATTTTAAAATTTTCATTCAAAGTTCATAAATTATTGCATTTTCTGAATGTGTAGAGTTAGGATTCAAAAATATTATAAGAGTTACGGTAGGATTTAAATAGCTACCTTTGTTGAATTTAAAATCTTGCAGATGCTGTTAATTTGATAGTTTATAGGGACGAGTATTTACCTCTGCCTCAGGTAAAAAAAATACACGGTTCTACAAGAAACTAAAGTGGAGAAGATAGGAAATAGTTATTTGCATACGTCAGATCACTACTTCTAGAGTTTTCCTGCGGTTGGAGAAAATACTGCTGGGACTGGAAAATATGAAAGTTTTAAATTTGTCAACGGTTTTATCTAAAGTGAAGGATTTGAAGTCCGAGAGATTGCTCGATGGCTTAAAATGGTATATTCATTTTCCTGTTTTACACTTCGCGGTACACAATCAATATATTTTGAGAAACCGCGTGCTTTTTCACAATTAATGTAACACTGCTCTTCAAGTACTGCATACAATAAACGCTGAAGGATGATATTCACCATTCTTTGAAAATATGTCGAGTTTATTTAATAAATCGAAAAAATAATAATATAGGTTTCTTGCAAAAGCGAAGAGACGCAATTTGAACTCTTGCAAAGTAGAGATATTTTCGTAAAAAATGTTTAATTCAAAAAGTAATGTACTTTTTAATAGCATTTGTTATATTTCTGTTTAATCACGTTTACGTTCAAAAAAGAAAGACAGCAACAAATTTTCAAACTTTTAAATTGCATATAATGATATAGATCGCTTTAGGAGTTATTTTATTTAAAAATAGCTGAAGTTACCGACGTTGTGCGCGCTTCAGTTAGGGGGATGCTGGTAGATTTTTCAAAATCTTGGATAGGGAGACATTTTCCTTTTATTTTGATTTAAGGTACAAAATTTTACCAAGCTCGAACAGAACTGTCTAACAGTGTAGAACTAACACAGAACTATGTAACGATTTTAATAAGAACAGATATTTGCTTTGCTAGTGGTTAATTTTACTTGAGTTGTTACTTGCTTTATTAATTTGACTAGTAATTCATAATAATCGAAATGAATCTGCGTTAATTGCTTTTAAATCACTTCGTATATTAATTAATAACAGAAGAAGTTTCAAAGAAAAATTAAATATTTTGCGATCTGCTGAACGGTTTTGAGCAGTGGTAAACTTTTATCGCTGAGTTTGTTTATGAAGTTCAAAAGACAGATACATTGGAATACTGAGCGGCAACACACTTCTTTTACATTCCAGAGTCCTCTAATTAAATTTAAACGTAAATATCTTACGCTTCGCAGAGTGGTAACACTAAGCTTTTAAATAGCTCAGTTCTTAATCAAAAGTTCGTTAAATTACTATGAAATATTTGCATATAAAGATTGCGGAACCCGTGGGGTGGTTCCCGAGAAATTATAGTATTAAATTTTAGTAATAAAATAATAATAGTTGCATATTTATTATAACTAATATGAAAAATATTCGTGATAAGTAAAATAATAGCATTGTGTACGCTTCCAGAATTTGATTGGTGTTTAAATTAAATTTCAGTAAAAAAGAAAATTTTTATTTGGTGTACGATATTTGTGTAGAATTTGATTCGAGTTCCGATGAGTCACGACTAAAGACATTACACCTGTTTTCGAGACGGTGATGTGAATGCCCATAAGTGCCTATTGGTATTATCACTTAAACAACTCGAGCTATAACTCTGAATTTTCAAGTGATTTTGCGTTTTTTGCGTAAATTTTTTGTGTCTTCATTAAATATGAGTTTTAGAAAATTTAATGAGAAGAGTCAAGCAACGAAGAAAATTGTTAGGAGAATGAAAATGAAAAAAAGAGATTGTATCCAGCGCTTGGATATTGAAAAATTGCTTTTGATCTGGATAATAGAAAAACAATGCACATTGTTCTGTGCACTGTTTCATTTATCTACAGTATGTAAATCACCCATTACATTTTTTAGTATTAAGCAACGTAATAATAAGAATAGGAACTTTTACAAGAATGGTGGATAAATTATTTTCCCTTTATTTATTATTGGAAAACTTCATTTTGTATATATCCCGCTGGTATACACGCAAGGATTTGAAATGGATTTTTTATGATGTATAAAGTAGAACCACTGTAGTATAATTTTTATATTTGCCATACTACTAGATATGCGTACTGTTGCTTCGTTTCCAATACGTATTGCCCTCTTACAAATTGTCAATGAGAAATGTTTAGTGAAATCATTATTGTAAACCCTAGGCCGTGGAAATTTCGCGAACTTTCAACCCGCATCTGCTTCGCGAATTTTTTTTTCTTTCTAGCGGTAAATTATCTGACCTAATCATAACACCGTCTGACTAGGACTATGGGATTTCGGTTAATCATAACAATTACAGTTTTCAGTCTGGAAATTTTATAGTTAACTCGAACTAAATGTAAAACAAAAATAACGATAATAACTGCCAACTCACCTGAGTTTTAATTTCAGGAAGGGGTACACTCTGCATTCTCCTTAACCTTTCAAAAGAATCTAAGGTCGCAGCGCGAGCTCGAAACTCATGCTCCATTGTTTATCAAATGTTTTCATGCTAAATATTCCCAGTATTCGAATTCTACTTAAAGATCAATGAAAGCACTTTATTTTCCCGCTTCTATCTGAATAAACCTTTCCTTCCATTTATCAAAACATCTTCCAAAGTGAAGACATGATTACAGACACCTGTTTTGATAATCGTAGTTATCGTGGACCACAGCAAAGTGTAACTCAACAGTAATGCACTTTGATTTCTTATTCATCGATTATGATAAGGTACATGCTAATGTGAGATTACGCAAATGGAATTAAAAAAGTGCGTAAGCCAATTGCAAGAACATATTTTTGAGGAATTTTTCCCATAAGTAACATGTTGAATTAAAATATTTTATGCTGATTTTAATTTATAATGAAGAATATTTTACACATTATTTGAAATTTTTAACTGAAAAACTCCCCTGAGGTGTTGCTGATGCTTGATGGTTTGGTTTGGTTTAGTTTATTTGATTATGGAACAGCATGCGAAGACTAACTGCCTAAGAAGAAGGAGCTTCTGTGGAAAATTTTGTTAGGGAAAGTGGCACGCAACCATGGCGAAAAACACGAAAACGTCCATTCACCTAACCTCGTTCGCTTAAATTCGAACCCAAGTCGGCCTACAAGTGTTCAGAGACTTTACCGCTCAGACGCTGGTGGACTCTGTGCTTGATGGAATGAAATTGGTAGTATTCTATATGAAGATTTGACACTTTTTAGCACTAAAATCTTACTGATAACAATTTCCTATAGGTGCGATCCGTTTTACTCTGTTTCGATTTACACTTGTTTCGCTTACACGCCTCAGTTAAACTGCGAGTGAAGATTGACGACTCTCTCCAATTTTGTTATTTAATAAACCTTCCTTTTTAAAGAAGTATATCCTTCTTGCCCCGATTCTTTGGATGTCTCAAGTCAAAACATCACGGTACATACTTAAGATCCTGAACATAATAATTTATCCTGCGGAATTTGAAGTTTAATACTTTAAGGACGTTTTGTTCAAATCGCCAGCGAAATAAGATATGCGAAAGTATCCTGAAGATGTTGAGTTTTAGATAATCTTGAAGACTTCATCATTTAACATCCTGAGGTTATTTCTATTTCATTTTTACCGAAGACTTTTCTTCTTCTGTAAAGATATATATATATATATATATATATACATAATACATACTGAAGATGTTTATTCACAGTTCTTCTAGCGATTCAAGTTTTTCGAATTTACTCGACGATCTACTGAGAATATATTGATATGTGACATTAAGCATTCGAAGATGTGTTAGATGGATATTCCAAGATATCCTCAAGAGGGGGTAAGTAGGATTCTAAATCTATACAACTTCCCACAAAATGTGAAGTTGACCTAGTATCCTAGGGATATATGCTGGGATGCGACATTAAGCAAGCAGAGAGGATGTGTTTGTGAATTTACGGGGATGTTCCAAGATGCCCTGAGGAGTGAGTAACATCTTGGGTATATGCTGAGAAGGCTTGTGTGTTATGAAAGTCGCTAAAATATTAGACTAAAGTACAAGATGTCAATTTAAGTATTTTCATTAATTAGAAACATGGTATACCAGGTACTATACATAAGTAAAAAGCAATTTACATACTATACATAGGTAGTATAGGTAAAAAGCAATTTACATACTATACGTAGGTAAAAAGCAATTTACATACTACACATAAGTAAAACGCAATTTACATACTATACATAAGTAAAAAGCAATTTACATAAGTAAAAAGCATATACATAAGTAAAAAGCAATTTACGTACTATACATAAGTAAAAAGCAATTTACGTACTATACATAAGCAAAAAGCAATTTACATACTATTCATAGGTAAAAAGCCATTTACATACTATACATAGGTAGTATTTAAGTACATACTTTACATAGGTAAAAAGCAATTTTCATTAATCACTGATCATTTCAGTTGAAAAAACAAACATATGCTGATATCTATTAATTAGCAGTCCCATTAACAAGTGTCTTTTCTTCCTTCCATCTTGACAGCGTGCATAGCGTTACAGCATTCGCTACTGCATTACGAATCAGAGAAGTACTGCTCTCGCACAAAAAACACAGAGTAAATACAGAGTAAGTCATAGAAAACATAGAGTGAGTAAATGGGTTTCCTGGAAACTCAGTTTACTGATTTATAAGTTATGGAAAATAAGAATAATCACAACTAACAGCAAGTGAAAGAGAAAAAACAGACTGAATGAATGGCAGAGAATGAAAGAATAATAGAAATTAATAAGAAGAATTAGGTATTAATTCTTAAATTTGAGAAATTAATGACACGTAAAGAAGAGTAGAATAATCATAATTAATGGCATGTGAAATAGAAATAACTAAGTCTGTTATGTTTTACAGACCTTCATATGATTCGATACCTTCGATGTGACCAATGGTAGTTTATAGAAATTGTCTACCCCGCGATCAAAGTCGGACAAGGATTGCTCCGGCTTTACTTGGGTCTACCTAAACCAGAATGCCTCAAATTTCTTTTACTGGGGTCCAGTTCTGTAAATCAGAATGTTCTGCGGACCACATTACTCTTAATCTTTTTAAAAGCAATTTATTTATCATATGTTACTATCAGTATACTTACAAAAGTTTTAAAATACAATTAATAAAAATATTCTTTTAAATTTTATTTTGGTATTAAATAAAAGCCAAAAAAAGAAAATTTATATTTGTTTTTAATAATGCAGAGCTATTAGAGATCGGATAATATTTATCATATTGACTAAAAATTAACAAATACTGGTACTGGCATTAAGGAGATGAATTAGCTTGCGCATTCTTACATAGCTATTCCAGGTTTGGATGTATGCTGGTAAGAAGCACTTTAGTCATAGTGCTTTAAATCCCTCTTTTGTTGTTAAGACTAGAGTGGAAAGTACTCAAGTAGGATAACTCAAAATGAATTTCGTAAAATATTAATCAGGGAAAAAATGATAGACGATTGCCTTGTGTAATTTTCGAACTCTGAGATTTTCTGTTGTAGTGTAATACGCGCAATTAATTAAAATTGTTTTGTCTTTTTTCGAAGTTTAGAACGATAACAGCCACAAGGGCAGACTTCAAGGATCATTTACGGTTCATGGACATTATCTACTGACGTTTACCTAATCGATAGATTTTTGATGGCCGTTTCAACTCGATTAAAGTCCAAGTAAGCTACACAAAACTAATATCCTTTATTTATAGCATCTTTCAACCAGAAATATCTAATAGATGAAACTGCCGTACAACTGCCGAGTGCTGAAGACTTCCTATCAGGCCTTCTTGATTACTGGACTTTAAAGGTGAGTGAATTCTTGCTGTAAGCCACGTTAACAATTAAGTATTGAAGAAAAATAAATTAAAAAACATTATCACAAGAGGATAATGAATAAGCATCTAGTAGACGAAAGAGCCAAAACTGGCAGGGATAAATAGAAGGGCTAGCTCATTTCTTTGTTCGACTCCTCGCCGACGCGAGCCTAATGGGGGGACGTACTGTGATGCCACCTGTCCTGATTTCCCGCGTTTAAAACAGTAGTTTCATTGAGCTGCGAGACGATTTTCTAGAGGTTACATATCCCAAATTAATTTTAATAATATATATATCTGTTTTCTAATAATGTATATATTTAAAATAACTTATATATATGTAATTTTAGTCAGTTTTTATTTTAAATTCTATATTGTAAAGTATCGTTTACGTAATATGGCTTTTTGCGCTGTAGTAACGTGCCGTAGCACTTACAGAAGTATGAAAGGATGAGATATTTTATTTCATGGGACCAAAGGATCCAAATGAGAGTTTGCTTTTGACGAAAGAATGGATACACAAATGTCAAAGAGAAGATTCTATTAATGTGAAGAGCGGAAAAATCTGCAGCGAACATTTTCTATGCAGTATTTATGAAGATGATATGAAAAATCGCTTGTTTGGATAGCCACAAAAAGAAACTGTTGAAATGGAATGCTGTGCCGAAAGTAAATTATGATGACAATAATAAATCGAAATTGATGATGACAATAATAAATCAAATTTTAATGATTTTGAAATAAAACTCACAAATGAAAATGTAGATCATCTTGAATGTTTAAGGATAAACAAGAATGCATTTGAAGAACAAAATAATATCCTTAGAAAATTGTATTAAATTGTATTAAAGTATTGAAAAATAGAGAAAAGAAAAATTTTAGAATGTTTGTTCAGCGACAAAGAGGGTGGACGACATCTAGACAGAAATTGGTATCAGAAATTAAAATCTCAAATAGCGAAATTTCGGGGGGGGGAGCACAAATCGGAGAATTTGGAAAAATGTCTAAAGCCTATTTTTATGAAGACGCAGATTAATGCATTACTGAAAAAGAAGAAAAAAATCAAGTGGACTAGTGAAAATATTTCACGTTGCATCGTCATAAGAGCTCTGTCATCTTAATGCTATGATTTTTGGAAAGAAAAAAAAAATTAAGAAAAAAATTGGAATATCTTTACCTAGTATTATCAAACTAAAGAAATGGTGTTTATTTTATTTTTTAGTGTTTTCTAAATTTTAGTGTAGTCCAAGAATTCAAAGTAATGTTCTTACTCTAAAGAAGGAAAGAGGCAAATATTTGTATTCTGTAGAAAAAATATGCGTTCTCAGTTTCGACGAAATGCATATAGATTGAAAACTCTGCTATGACTCTAAACTGGACTAAGTTGGTTCTTTTCAAAATGTGCAGTTTGTTTTAATCAGAGGTCTCATTTCACGCTCTGCCTCAAATTACTGAGAAACCGCGTTTCAGATAGAGGATTTGTTTTAGAAGATGTAACTGTTTTAAATTTTGATATTATTAAAGAGGTTTTAAATAGAGATTGAGAAGAAATTAAATTGTGTCACAAACTAAAACCAAATTATTTAATGGTCAAGGGAAACGAGAGACAAAATGTCGCTCCAGAGAAAACATTATTTTCAAAAAGTACCGCAAAAAGTACACTCTACCGCACAGGAAATCAGAAAGCATCTGACTTGTTAATCGATAATATCTTCGGTATTATGAATAATGAATAGTACCAACAAGAATAACAAGTATTTAACAAACTAATTTTGTTAAGTACTTGTTAATGTTATTCTTATTGTATCATTTGTAACTAATTATTGATTAGATTTTGTGCTAGATTAGCATTCTAGATAAAATATAATAGTATAAAACATCAAAGTAATTTGCATAAAAAGACCTGCTTCCTTTACTCACACTTTTGAAAAATTAAATAACTGTTTTAGGTACTCTGAGTAAAGCTATTTTGTCAAAATTAAGGTAACAATTTTATATACATTTATTTAATTGTAATATAGATATAAGTATAAATTACAAAATTATTTAAAAAATATCTATTATATTGAATCGGAAGAGAATTATAACAATGTAAAATTTACAATTAGGCAAAAAATCAAACGTAGGTTAGCAGAAATGTTGCCATATATGTGATATATGTTTAAATCTATGTCAATGTAAAGTTGTTTTTTGAGTAAATTTAAATAGCTGCTATTATAGTTATCTTAGAAGCAGTATAAAAATTCTCTCAGTTAGAATGCAAATAAAGAAATGATTAGAAATAAACGTGCATTAAATAAAAAAAAAACCTGCAAATAAAAATAAAAAAAAAAACCACGGAACTTTATGTTAAAAGAGTAGCACATTTTATCTATTATTTTAAAATTGAGTAAGCATTATTAAATTTTTTAATGGTTCAGTCTAAAATGCATAAAGCAGTAACATTGCTTCTTCCAAATTATAGCTATCTTTCACACACAGCTCATTTTAAACGCTAGTTCAAAAACGCTAATTTCCAAGATGTGAATTATATTGGCGCGCTCAGTGTCATCATGGCTACGTCATCACTTCTCACTTTCTGCTTCAGGGGGAAAAGCTCTATGAGCTAGCCCTTCTCTTCTAAATCCTGCAAAACTGGAATGAGTGTACTGAGCACAGGATAGAAATTTACCGTATTATTCAGGTTGGATATACTGTGAATTTGTAAGGCCAATAAAATGTTATGAACAATTCTCTTTCCCTTACCATTCACGATGCAGTTCTTACCACGGATTTTGCTATGAACGTTCTCCTTTCCCTTACCATTCACTATGCAATTACTATGCCTTTCTATAATATTCTTAAATTAAACTCTCGGAGAAAGTTTGATTACAGAACTGGGTGGCACAATTCAGATATTTGTGAGTCAGTGAAAAGCTTTCGACAGAAGACTTCGATGATTGAGTTAAATAAAAGGTCTAAGAAGACACGGAAAAATATGAGAAATACTCTGCATTCTAATTCATGGTAAATAACAGTCAATGAAGAGGATTAAAATGAGATATATCAGATATTTTGTTACATAATAAAAGCAGCAAAGCCGACCATTAACAACTGATAATTTATATCAGCTTTTTAGCTAAAAGGTATACTCATTCATATGCCGATGAAGTGATGATTTTTATGATAATGATGAAGCTTTCAGCTCCTTCAAAGCAATTCAAAGAGCATGTTCGAAATTGTTTTACCTAGATATGATGGTACTGAGCAAAATTGCATCTGATGATTACGAATTTGAATGTTCAGTTAGTCTTAAGCCTGATACTACCGAAGTAAAACTGGCGAATTTGAATACAACTATTTTTAGTGGAAGTTTAGACCCTTAGCGACATTTTTTAAGCCAATGGACGCAATAATATTAAATTATTAGATGCTCAAAGGTTTTAGTATCTTAAGAGTTCTTGTAAGGCTTGAAGCTCTAAAAATAATTCAAGCTACACTTTTTCAGATTCAAATTACAATTGGGATTTGCTCGACGATAGATTTTCGAGTAAGCGAGAGCTGGTGAATGCATTAATTAAGAAGCTTATTATGCAGCCAAATATTGCAGATTCAGCGAAAGGTATTTTGAATCTTGTCGACTCACTAATGAATGAACGCTTTCTTTCTCTAAGCGTCCTAGAACAAAAAGTTGAAGGCTTTGGTAATACATTTGGTAGCTCATTAAAAATACACGCTTTTGGTATAAGAGACAATTAAAGGGCGATCAACTAGGAACATTAAATGAATTAATTAAAAGAATATACTAAAATATTTCACATGAGTAAAACTAAATTTAAGGAAAGGAAGTTAATTCTGAAGTCACATTGTTGATATTAGAAATTACTGCAAATTGTCGGCATTATAAGGAAAATCAGTACTTATGGCGGAGGGGGGATAAGTGTGATCAATTTAGTAAATTGTCTGTTGACAAGAGAATCGATTTTGTGAAATTTAGTAAACTTTTTTGTTAACTGTTTATCTATTATATGCACAATATTAAGGCTTGTAAATGCTTGAAGAGATGCAAAACATGTCATAACAATCATCATTCATTATTGCATTTTACGAAATTTCGAGATGCTGTTTTATCTGCCATTAATAATAATGAAAATCAGAGCTATGCCTACATATGCTTTCACCTGAGACAAAGCGGTAAATGTGCGCCCCTGTATACAATGCAAGATTATTTATTTACCTATTTGTGGGAGGGGGGAGAATAAATAAATAATACTAAATGATGTTCGAAAACATAACATTATACAAAATAAATTACATAAATTTATTGACATTAATTGTTCACTAGTTATAAACTGAAAATCGGAAAAGATTTCGTTTAACTTTTCGTATCGCCATTTCAGATGTGAAATAAAACGTCGAACACTTCTTTAATTGCTATAAAAATTAATTTTTTTGAAAAACTACAAGTTATATCTATTGATTCCCAACAATCTGATTTATTAAATTTTCGTTTTCGTTTCTCTTCAAATTCTGATGTTATATTCATCTCTAAAGCTGAAGTTTTTCATTTTTCAAAATGCATTGAGAAATATTTTCTATCATTTCCTGTAATGAAAGACATAGTCTCTCTATTAAGCGTGTGGCTTTGTAGACAGATAGAGCTTTTGATTGCAAGGCATTATTTACTTTTTTGATGTCTTGCAGTATTAAATTCCACGCAGATAACAAACATAAAAATTTAAAATTGATTTGTTTCAAAATGCTGTTATTTTTAGCCCATTCCAAAGATTTGTGATTTAATGCCATATCTTTCAATAATCTATATACTTCTGTTATTTGTAGATCTAATTATTTAACAGAATTTGCTCTTGATGACCATCGTGTATCCGTATGACCTTTTAATGTTGTTTTCAAAACGGACATAAGTGCATCCCATCTACTCGTTGAAGATACAAAAAAATTATAAATCCTCTGTACAGTGCCCCAAAATATCAACATACTTGAATTTGTTGCAGCGGCAATTTTGAATACTATTATTTAAACTATGATCGAACAAGGAATATATGTAGCCTGATCAGTTCTTTGGAAAATAATAGCTTGCACGCCTTTATACGATCCAGCCATATTGGCCCCGTTATCATAATCTTGTCCTCGAACCTATTGAATGTCGACACCATCCTAATCTAACTTATAAATAATTTTATTTGCTAAACAACTACCAGTTTTCTCTTTTGTTTCTATAAAATCTATAAAGCTTTCTTCAATAAATATGGATTTGTCTTTATGTATACATATCTAATAATCTGACAGAATTGCTCATGATGCGAAACATGGTGTACAATCAAATATCAAAGAAAAATATTTCGCTTTTTTTCCTAGAACGAATTTCAAATCGAACATGATTATCTAAGAGTAATATAAATTCATGTTGTACTTTATTAGACAGATAAGAAACGGATCCCTTTCTGTGATTAGCATATAATAGGCAATATTTCTATCATAAGGACTTATTAATTCAATTAAATTTAGGAACATTCCTGCGCTTGAACTGCCAATAATTTCATGCGTACCTCTAAGAGGTAAATTGTGTTTTGCACAAAACAAAATGATGTCTAATATAACGCATAAGATATGTCGCCACTTTTCTTTTTCTGGTTCTACTGCTTTATGCAAGTGATCATCTATGAAATCACCTCCTTTATTTTTTTTCAAAGCAATTCCATTGAAGATAAGCATCACTATGAAACATAGAATTTTAGTGATCAGAAATTCGTTTTAAGTTTTTCCAATCTTTGAAACCTCTTTTTGAATTAGAAATAGTAGAACTGTCTTACTTTTAGTAAAAATAATGCATGGAAAACAGAATAACAACAGAGATCGTTTTGAATAAATAAGACAGTTGCGATGTATTACCTCCCCATAAAACACTTCTTAAAAAACCATTCTCTGGAAACTCTTCTGCCATCCTCTGAAATAGATTTCCTGAAATTAACATCTTGTCCTTGATCTGTCCATGTTCTATCAAGAAAATTTTTATTTTGTCTGAAATTAATGGCCATGTTGGAGGATCATTGAAGTTAATCAGTTTAATGGTTACTTAATCCTCCTCGTTTCCAGAAATTTCGATTACATGTTTGCTTTTATTTGAATCAAAATTGCTATATTCTCCAACTTCAACCACATTTTCTTCTGAGCTAGCTGTTATTACTTTTATTGATGAATTACTTATTTAATTTAACTTCCGCATTTCGCCTGCCAACCTTCTAACTATAAAGCGTAGCTTTGATAAATGTAATTTCTTAATTTTTTCCTTCTTTCGTATTAAGTACCACTGCAGTTTTTCGATGCCATCGTGAAAAATTCGACTTTTGAATGATTTTGATCAAGAAATTTCCTTTTTGTCATAAGAAAGTTAATAAAATTTACGTAATGTTAAAATAAAAAGAATATAACACAAAGAGTATTAAGAAAATATTTAAAAAAATACTATCGCGCCATAAACTTCTTACGGCGTAGTGCATTTGATATTTCTGTTTGACTATTAATAAGATTCTCTTTTAAAACGCATTTATAAACGCTTTATTTAGCTAATTATAGCGTTCCATTTTCCTCGCAAATTTTGGATCTTTTCCGTTACAAGAGAAGATGTGCCAAACAATTTTATTCAGAAAGTTATATTTTCCAACTTGATATTTTCACTGAGAAAAACATACTTTCATAATCAATTCATTTCAACCGCAGTAAAATTTGTCTTTAGGGTTGATGTTCTCTGTAAAAGGAGAACAACGGATTGCCATGCTTTAAAAAATTATTCACAATACTTACTTTGAAAACAATAATATAGTCATAAGAGATATGAATTAAACTGTGCTTACTAGGCAACGCTAGTTCTGTAGGAAATTGTAAAGTTCGGGTTGTTATGAAACAAAAAATATCACATACTTTAATACGAGCTATGGTTTTGTTATATAAAGTTTGCAATGCTGTTTTACCACAGTTATGTCATTTAATGCATCAAAATCCATTACAATTCTTAATTTAAATTACTAATCCTCTATACCTTGCAATATTAATGAAACCTGAGTATGGTTATTATACTGAAACCAATTCGCATTTCTAAAATTATACGAACATGTTTCCGTCATTGGTTGAAATTCTCTTATGTGCAATGCATTTTATTAGTTCTTTCATCTTCTTTTTTTTACCATTAACGCAGTTCAAAAAATAATCCTCTTCGGTATGTTAAGTAAATTTGCGACATTTGAAGTACTTAAAGAGATATTTTTGATAGCGGAAATTCTTCTTAACAACTACTAAGTAATAATTTCTACATTTCTGGTTTTTCCATTAATGTTCGCGTTCAGAAGTGGACGAGGGGTAACATAGGCAACTTGTTCAAACAGTTTATTGTAGTGATCGGATTGACTGCATTTAGTCTTCTGTACCTTGAATATCATACAATTCTATCAGAACATCCTCCACGTAAGCGTAGCATCTAAAGCATATAGTGTCGCGAGCATCATTATTATAGATTGATCAATGAAATCAATCTTTAATATTCACAGAACCTTTCATCAGTTACTATCCACCCCCGACGAAAGGTTTATCTGAGCTTGAGCACAAATTTATATGCCATCTAATTTAAATATGCCAATAGTTTGGCTGTCAGACACTTTTTTTCCAAACAATCTCATGATATCTCCACAATAAAAGCATAATCTTAAAATTAACAAGATTTAAACTTCATATTTTATCGCTACTTTTTTATCGCACCTCATCAATTAACTCAAGAAACTTCTATGTGTTAAATTTTGCGACTATGACAGGTGTTTATCATTAACTTTTATTTACAGCAACGAGCATGTCTTAATTTTTTTAGCAAGAAGCTTAAATTTAAATATAATTTTATATCGATCCCGTTAGAATCAAAGGAACAAAACTAAATTTTTTAAAAGATATTTGTTACGTCAAAAGTAATTGATTACATCAGAATTAGCCAAAACAGTTTATCTTAAATCTTCCAAAAAGTACTCAGAATTTTAACCCCCCTTTTTTAAATAGTTCTCTAAAATTGAAAACTTTGTTTTATTGTTTCAATATAAACAATAGAATTATTAAAAATATTTATCTTACCTTATATCTTTACAACCCAGTTGACAAAGAAAGAACCAATTTTTTAATATTTCAACATCTTCTTCAGAAATAACTTTTAAATGAAACAATCCATAAAGTCGCCTCGCAAAATGACTGTGAGTAGAAGCCAAAAACTTCGATTCATGCGCCTCGTTTATTGAAAAATTTTATAAAAAAAAAGTGCAATAACTAATAATATAAGTGCATTTCATTTTCAGTCACCCCTTTTTCATTCTTCGGGTGCTATTCCAGAAGGCGTTTATCGAAATTGCAAAACACAGCAGTTATATCGCTATATTCTAGTTAGTGAACTTTGGCAAGCTTGTTATGACTAAGTAAAAAGAGCAAAGAACAACTAATGTCGGCAGTATAATATTTTCTGTGAGTATAATATTCGCTACACAAAGCTTAATTAGTTCCTTATAGCTACTTTCAGTAACAAATTTCAATGTTAGAAAATATTATATACACTACTGTGAAAGCTCACATCTTTTGAGAATAAATTAATGATATTAGTTTTTCATTTTCTTTTTTAGCTGGATTGTTTATAACACAAAATTCTTTTAATATTTTTTGATAAATTCCAAAATTAAAAGTTAAGATCACAAGTTTTAAAAATAATTTTCTGAATATTTGATCGAATAGCTAATCTGGTGTCCCTTCTATTTGTTCACCTGAGGTAAGTGCCTCACCTGCCTCACCCTCGTCCCGGCCCTGATGAAAATACATTTTTTGCTCATAGAAATGTGTTTACTCCTCGAAATAAGATAAAAAATGCTATAATGTTTCTAATAAGTCAAATCAGATAATCTCCAATTTTTTAAATAATGAAACTAAAAACGAACAGGTTTTATTATGTACTGCTGCAATCAGAGTTCGTGACACAGTAGGTAATTACGTACAGTGTCGAGCTTTATTAAATTCTGACTGACAGGCAGACTTTATTACTGTGAGCTGTCTTTTAAAACTTCGTCTGAAAAATAAAGGGCATTGGTCCAGATATCTTCTGATTACAACTTCTGATTTTGTTACAAACAAGATTTATGGAAACTTTCCGAATTTACCATTACCATCAATTATTGTCAATTTTTTCAATGAGTGTTGACAGATCCTACATTTTATGAATCTGCTCCAGTAGATATTCTTCTAGGAATTAATATTTTCATGTCACTTGCTTGGATGAAACAATTAAAGGAAATCAAGAACTTCCAACAGCTGTTCGTTCAAAATTAGGTTGGATAATTTTAGGAACAACATTATTTAATACTTTTGTGAATTCTTGCATATCTTTATAGAGTTAAATACTAAGGAATTAAGTAAGAAATCCTAGACTCTCGAAACAGTCTCGGAAGACATTGTTTTCTCGAAATCCGATGCAAAGTGGGAAGAACATTTTAAAAACTGTCATAGCAGAGACAGTGCAGGTAGATATATAGTAAAATTACCATTCGAAACATCGCGGTCAGAATTAGGACAAGGGAATTAACGTTGAGAAAATGGGCTGGTTAATGAAGCCGAACTGTATAAATTATACAAAGAATTTCTTGATGAATGTTTGCATTTGCCACACATGAAAGTCATATCTGATTCTGAAAATGTTCCTCCAGTGGTTTATTACTTACATCACCCAGTGTTTTAAATCATCAAGCACTAGTACTAAGTTAAGGGTTGTATTTGACGATTCAGCAAAAACATCCTGCGGATATTCACTTAATAACCTGCTGGCCCTAGAATTCAACCAGAATTATTTGACATTCTCGTTCGATTTAGAACATATGTTATTTACGCAGATGTAGAAAAATAAGCAAATTCGCATGCATCAAGAAGATACAAACAGTCCACTGCTTATTATTTTATTTCGCATTGCATAGTTAAAGATCTTTGTCTAGGTATTTCTAAGAAAAAATTGACCAAAATTATATCTATATTTTTGAAGACGCGCTGCCTGGGAATGCACTTACACAACGGCGAAAGTTAAATAAAATCTTCTATCCAGATATAATCAAGTAAAAACTTTTATTACACTAATAATAAAGCAGTATATTATACTCGTCTGTTGCGAATTAGATTAATTTCTCCATTATCAACAAAACATGTGCAAAACAATCCTGTTCTCAAGCCTACTTCTGTCATACTAGTTTTAAGTCTGTCGCCCCCTTTTTTATCGTAAATTGTGATGCCATATATATGTGAAATGTACATTAGTAGTCACTATATAGTGGATGCGCCCCTTACTTCAGATTAACTATATGTTTGTTTTCTTCAAATATACTCAGCGATAAATAAAAGAATTATTCAAAGTACTCAATAACCATGATTACTTCTAGTGGTGTCGAGTTTTTTTACCAAAAAAGACTGGGTATAAAAAGGAAAATTATAATCAGCACTAAGACGACCGCTCACGACAGTAGTGGTGGTTATCTTAAAGAGGTAACATTCAGTAGTAGAATTTGTTTGTTTAAGTTCACAAAGATATTGGTCACTTTTAGAAGAGGCCATCTTAAGCAGGTGGTCATTCAAGACAGGACAATTCTTTATTTTTAACATGAATGCTGATGAGTCGAATAATGTTTAAAATTCTGTGAGGAATTTATGACAATATAACGAACAGGGGGAGTCAGAATGATTTTATTTCAATAAACGAGTGTATTTTTAATCTGATAGATATCATTAAAAATAATTAGTTGAAAACATTTTATGTCAGGAAGAGCTTAATACCAGGAAAACAGAAATTTCTTGTTTTGAATATATTATTAATCATTTTGAAATTATTTAATATTTATATAATTTTAAATTAATTTTAATATTTAATTATTTAATATTCGATGTTTCTTGATAATATGTGAAGCAAATCTACTTTTCTTCATTATTTTGGTGTCTTTTGAAAATCTATTACAACCAAAAACCAATAGCCAAGTGATCGAGACCACAACGAAGAGTTAATAAGTGCGTTGTCATAAAACGCTATTAGAAGCTGATTTCTCATGCTTGGTAATGATTTCTTGTGCGAGAATTAGCTTTTTGTACCGCTTCCCTCTCCAAAATTTAAAAATGGAGTTATTGCATTCATATATCTTAATTCGCGTTACTTCACGTACCATAAGAGGGCTTTCTTGAAGACAAAATAAAAAAAAATATGAAATTTGGCCTTAACAATTTCATTAAATTCGCTTGTAAGATGTAGGAGAAAAATTATAACTTTTTACGACCAACCTTCAGTAGCTAAAAGTATATCCTATTAGGCAGTTAGAGGGACACATGACAGAGCCACCGAGATCAAAGTTCATTACGATTTTCGCTAAAGTTGATTATACTCGAATGGCTCGCGGTTTCAAAAGAGGCAAAATGATGCTTCTTTTTGAATGTTAGGTAAAATAATATTTGAAAATGTTAATACGAACATGTTAGGGAATTTCAGGCTAGTTCCTCTGGTCTATTGATTGCATGCCACTGATTATTGCATTGTGTAACACCGTGTACAAGTTATCAACATCGTGGTCTCCGAAATCAAACCAGAATTTTCATTAAAAAAATTCTGATGGTGACACTACATGACCTTCTTGTACGGCTTATTAAATTATACACATTTTTTCCCTGAACTTCATTTAAAATTATTTCCTCGAATTTCATTAGAGATACATTTCTCATTCAATCAGTTCAGTTCTCACTTCGCGGCAAGACAAAAATACATGAAAACTCTAAACATTTTTATTAAAAACTATAAAATACAGAAAAATCTCAAACACTGAATACAGCTAAAAGCAGTTAAAAAATCAGTTTTTGCAATTAAAATTAGAGTTTCTACTCAACAAGCAATTCGGCCAGCGGGTAGAAAGACAACTTTTCAGTGCATAAAAATTTAAAGTTAATTGTTGGTCGCGCACTGTATAAGAAGACACTGAAGTTGGTGCACCAGCTCACTTAAGTCACTACAGTACTAACAGGTTCAAATGTCAATAAATAGTCGTCTCGTTAGGCTTAGCGTCACTTACAATTTTAAAATGTTGATAATTAATTCTAAGATATTGCATGTAGATTAACTAATAAAAACCTTAACGGAACATGAGAACAACATAATTCAATCACATTTAAAGCACAAAATGTACAATTTAATAACATATCAGAGTAAAAAAACAGAGCTCACGAGCCGGGTAAGAGGGTAGTATGTTTGCTGAGGCCGTTTGTAGAAAAACGAGAGCTGCACAGGTAGATGTTATAGCAGTTCCATATACAACATTTTAACGTTCCACAGCTAATCGCTTTTGAGTTATGCGAGATACACGACCACACGTACGTACAGACGTCACGAAAAATTCCCTTTTGATTCCATTTAGAATTCGTTTAGGAAAAAATATTACTTTATTCTTTTCGTACGTACAGTTATCACGTAAAATAATCTTTCAAATGGATTCGAGAGCAGTCAAAATGGATATTTTCTTTGAAATATGATTTCCAAAGTGTTTCGCGATTACAATAGTTCCTTATCCTAATTTATTTAAGTGTCCGAATTAACATATCTATTTTCCTAATGTATTTACATTCATGCTAATTTCCTATACTTCGTACCAAGGAAGTAAAAGGCATATGACAGAACGCAAATGCAAATAATCTAATTAAATGCATCAATATATTTTAAAGAAATAATTAAATTAGTTTAGATGAATGAACTGTTTATTCTCTTCTCTTGAAAAAAAAAAAAAAAAAAAAATATTATTGTTAAATCAATACGCATATGTCACTTTCTCTGTCTTTATTAAAGTGTATCTTTAGTAACATACCATGACATGTTATTCAGCTTAAAAACATTAATATTATGAACCTCTAGATTACTGTACAACATTTAAGCGCTGAATCATGATTTAATCATAAAAAAATGCTTCTTTTCTGTAAACAGACTCAGCGGTTTGAATGACTATGTTTATTTTTTTTTCAGCGTAAATTGTAGAGACATTAGGTTATTTGGAAGCAGAAAAAATGAAAAATATGCAACCGTCTTCGCCGGGAATCGAACCACGGACCTCTGAAATACCGGCTCAGTGTGCAGAACCACTACATAACGAAGGCTCACTAGTGAAGTGGGATAAATACCTTATAAATTGACATCTCAGCCTTTTTGCCGAACTTGTTTCTTTTCTTTCTTTTCTTTTTTTTTTTTTTTTTTTTTTTTTTTTTTCGGGGGATCGGGGGGTGGGACAATAACCATTACAATCGAACAGTCGAATTTAATTAATCCGGTTGGGCCCATTGGAATCCCGGAAAACCCAGGAATTTTTTTGGTCGAGCAAAATTTAATTGGGCGACAGCAAATGAAATAATTTAATTTTTGTCTCTTTTTTGTTTTATTTCAATAAAGACTGTACACTTAAAAAAATTCGTGAGAAAGAGGTATTTTCCCCCCTTGAATGTAAAATGTAATATTCTTCAAGTGTACATTCTTTATTAAAATAAAACAGAAAAAGAGGCAAAAATTAAATTATTTCATTTGCTTTCGACCAATATAATTTTGGCCGACCAAAAGGAAAAAAAAAAAAAAAAAAAAAGAAAGAATCCTGTGTTTTCCGATATTCCAATGGCCCAAAGCGGATAATTTAAATTCGATTATAATGTTTATTCTAAATTTAAAACAACTGTAGTTTTTCATTTTAATTATATTCTTTTATGAGTATCATACGATTTGAGCTTCGCAGAAAAGGGATCTGATGACTGAAGGCCGGTAAGAAACAAGTTACAGCAAAATTGCATACATTTGCATGAGTAAAATGTGATTTGCAGGAAGTTACACACGACACCAAGCAGTTACATAAAATATGCGCGAATTTTATTGCGAAATCAAATTAAATGCTCATTATCGCGATACAGCAGTAATAGCTATAATTCCATTTATCCATGTGGCGTCATCTGTTTTCTTCTTAGGAAACTAAAACAGCAGTTCGGAATTAAGAGGAGCTATAATTTTGGTTTTGATATGGACTCAGCGTTAAATTACTCTCTAGACTGTCAATGTTGGTATTTTCTCGAGTAACTAACTTTACTCCTCAGTGGGCTGGTCTGATGCGTTAATTTAATTACGCTAGCAAATGCCAGCATTGGCAGGCTAGCGAACAACTAGCATCCAACACCAAATTACTGCTTCTCTAATATCCGGACTGCTGCGTTTTAGTTTCCTAATTTTGGCTCAGAATCAGAGACCTTCACTGTAACGAAAGATGTCATGTAGTTTTAATTTTATAAAAATATATAACAAATAAAACCTTAAACAATTTAATTTTTAAAACGTCTGAAATATTTCAGTTTTAAATGTAGACCAAAATGTTTTGCTAAGGCTTTTTTACGCTCTCGATGAGCTCACAGTCTACCAGTCTCCTTTCGCACTACCGCCTGCTAATCCGCATTCTTTTTTTAATCTTTTTAGCTTTATTATTAAGTATCGTTTTCTTTGCACTTATGCCACATACAGTTAAATAACAAAATCATAAATTTTTTTAAAGCTGCATAGAGGATATGTTTAGAATTCCCAATGCAGTGTTAAACGTTGGCATACATTTTTATAGTTTTTTCAATCTTTTGTCAGTTTATCACATTAATATTCAGTTTTCTTATCAAGATGGCTAACATATTTTTTTGTCTCTTTATTTTTAAATTTATTTATTAGATTTTACATTGATTCACACTTATGCCACATAAAATTCTATTCAGCAGCAAAATAAAAAAATATTTAAAAACAGCATATCTTTAGAATTCTCGATAGAAGCTGCCATATATATTTTTATATATTCGCTATATTAGTTCTTTAAAAACGAGACGCTCATGCGGCTAGCTGCCTAAAATAGTTATAATAAAAAGAAAAATTATATAATGATTTTGATGAGTCCAGATAGCGTAATTTCATAAAAATATGGAATTCTTATTAGATATCTCTTTGTTTTAATGCATATTTATTTAAATCAATCACACAAAAAATATTCTTAAGAACTCTGTTTATTGCTTTTAAAGCACTTAATGTTTTAATCAATAGAATTCCAGATTAAATTTGAAAGTATCTTACATTTTACTAAATGCAAAACACTGGCGCGTGGAAGATACAAGTATTTTATATCTGAGCGGGCAACATGTTGCTTTCATAGAATCGAGTTTGTTAATTAAAACTGGAAGATAAATATCTCACATTTTTTCCGAATGACAACAGTCTCGCGCATTGGTGATCAAAATATTTATTTCGAAGAGTGTTACCACTGCTTGCTTTCAAATCGTATGTCAATAAAAATGTATTAAAATTTTACAAAATACGAAATAAATAATAAAAGAAATTCGGGCTTCGGGGCCGATGTTCGGGTGGAGGACTACGTTTTGAAAAATTTGATGGCTCTAGGTACCGTCGTTTTTTCACAATATGAGGAACGTACATAGGCAATATACATGCAGATTCTTCAATATTTATTTTTTTAAAAATAATACAGTGCGATAATATTTGGTGGTAACAATTTGAAAATTGGGACGCCGTTCATAGTGAACCAACGCAAAATCCCATTTCGAGATTAAGATCCCCTTTTGGGCTAAGAATAATTAAAGAAATTTTTTGGGGGGAAAAAACCCTCAACAAAAAATAATTTTCAATTCCTGTTCCTTGATATTTAAAACTTTTGCAGTTCTCACCGATGTTTTGAGGGTGGGGGATAAAAATCATTTGCAAATATTCTTTCAATATAGTCTTTTCGGCTAATGCTTTCTTGATGTTTCGTGATGTGTTTCGTCTAATGATGTTTATTCAAACAATCTCAGTTACTAACAGGTTAATTTTAATGTATTTCTCTTAATTTTAATATATTACTTATTTATAACCTTTCAGAGAAATACTTATCGAGGGTTACAAATCTTTAAAACAACTATGCATTCGTAATTTCCTACCAGATGGTTGGTGAACTCATTAAAGCTAAGTTTACTAGGCTAATCAGCTTAGGGAATGTTTGTCATCGGAGAGGATTTCCTAAAGGAAACTAGCTCCTATTTAGATTTTGCATGTGGAAAACCAAAGCATTATACAGCCAGCTGTTCTCCTGGTTATTTATTGCCCGGCTGGGAGTACAATTTTTCGTTCATTTCCTTTGTAAATATACAAGTTACGTGAAGTAATTTCTATTATTTAATAGAAATTTAAAATTTCTCGAGAAAATATTTCAAACCAAACGAAATACGCCACGCACGTTTCATTATAGAAATATTCTTAAAACTGCGTGTTTTATTTTTTAATTTATAAGCAATGCTTATGGTTATAGAAAACAAATTTTGCATAACAAAGAAAAGCACTAAGAAGAGGGATGCCTTCGTGAAAGACTGACTCATATTCGCGTTGCATAAGGAGGTAACGAAGAAAACGAGCCAAGCAGTCAGCTCGAGATCAAACTCAGTTGGAACTCATAATATTCAGCAGTTTTATCGACTCGGCCATTGGTGGGGCTTGACTCTCAATAAAAGAAACATTTTAAAAAGCATTCTTTGCTTTGAGATAAAACTGCATTTTTGGTTTTGGACCCTAATACGTTTGGAGTCTTCTTGACCAGATGGGTCCATAAAAATCGCTTTTTCGTAAGGAGTCAAATTTCGAAATTTTCTTTTTCAGTTGTTCAAGCGTTCTCGCATGTTTTACTTACCCCAGAGAAAGTGAGACATACATTCAGTATCTAGTATGTAGTATTCTTTATTTAGTATCGCTTTTGTTAGCTGTTAAAATAACACGTCGTAATAATAGAATTTCTTGTTAATACTGCAAGTTATAAACCATGGTACCGGAACTTGTCTCATTTGCGGTTCCATTGCTCCAATTTTACTCAAAAATTTGATTCTTTTGTGATTTTACTCAAACATTTGTGCAGGAAATACCGGAGCCGGGCTATAATGTGCTTCGTCTGATTGCGTGATAGTGAACTACATTATTTTACTTAACTGTGCATTTTCATAATTTTTTATGATAACGTAAAACGACAAAAACTTGCGGTGTTTACCTACCTTATTTGTACTATCTCTGAAAGGCGCGGTTAAATACGTTGTTCCGAGTCAGTACCGACACTATTTGTATTAATTTATGTTAAATTTTTAAGTTTCTAAACCTCTATATATATTGAATTTAATTTGTCTATCATCTTACATATGCATTTAGTTTATTTAACATATATGTTTTTTAAATAAAGTTGATTTGATGAAGATTATTTACAAAAGCACTCGAAGCTATTTTCCTTAGAGAGTAGGATGCTTTCATGGAAGACGTTCTAAGCAGAACGATTCGTATTCACGTTATACACAGGGAAAAACCAATAAATGTTCAAAGCAGCCAGCTCATTCGCCAATATCTTAAGTCCAACTACTAGGGTTCAGTGACTTAATCGCTTTTGTTCAAAAGTATTTTAAATAAATAATAACGTTTGCCCATTGTTACAAGATGTAATATTGCCAAAATTAAATATATTGTACTCTCTGCGGCGCCAGTACGTATCGGCCATTCTATGTATAAAAATCGGAAACAACTGGCACAAGTGAAACAGCCGTTGTAAATGCTTATTTCATGTGAAGAATTTTAGAATGAACATGCAAAAGCAAGAGTTATGGAAAGGGGGTTAAAGGGAAAGTCTGCTCAGAGCTAAACATAAAAAGAAAATAAACAGGAGGCATGAAAGTTACGCGTACGTATAAACATTATTTTTTGCCGAAATATGCATAGGAGAAAGAGATAAAACATTATAAAATATCCAAAATAAAAATTAATATACAGGCTATTCCTTAACAGGAAGGGTTTGAACTGAGAACTTTTTCTTATTTTTCGTTTGAAGGTTGCCAGCACTATTTTTCTCATTTTTGTTATCTACTGTCTCGCCAATTAATTATATATGCGGTGATTTGGGAAATGTCGTACACATAAGATATTAAAACATGAAACATAATTTCAGACGTAACAGACCTAACAAGTAGTCATAGCAAATTTAAATAATATTTATTTTATTTTAGTTAAACATTTTGCGGCCACAAACAATTTGACAATCGCACTTGTTCCAGAACGTAAAATTTGCATTTTTCATATTGTTGCGATAAGAGACTGCAGCAGTCAGCAGTCTAACTCGGCCGAGGTGCAAAAGCTATGAGCGATGCGTTCAGGACGAAACTTTAATTCAGAGGAAATTAGTTTCAATTTCAATACCATTTGACTAGATGATTAATAAAGCTCTTAAAATTATAATTGAAATTTTAGTTTCACTTACGTCACCAGCTTTATGTAAAAGTCATATAATATGGATTAATCTAGAAATGACGCAGTCCAGATAAGTTATTATAAGCAATTACTATTTTTAGAATAGTGAGGAGAAATACCCAAAGTAAAATAAAGAATTAAAGGGTTATTGCTAATTTAAGTTATAATTTTGATTTATATATTTTTTATTTTACAGTATAACAGAAAGTTATAAGTGTAAAAGAAATAGAAATCAGCTAACTTGCGGTAATTATAAAACATGTTTAAATTAACCTAAATGCAGTATACAGAATCGGCATACCCTACTAAATCTTGTCTCGTTCTTAAGTGCTTCCAAAGCAACAGCGGCTAGCAGAAGCCGAGATGTGCAACAGTAATAACGCGAAAGCAAGATGACGTTCACCCTATGCATTGTCAAGAATTCTCTGCAAACTCAACTCTAAGATTATTTATACTTTAATTAATTTGCATTCTGGTGGAAGCTGAAGTAAAAATGAAGTTTTAAAGTCTGACTCTCATTGGTAGCATAAAAGGTTTAAAATAACCTTTTCACGATTCTGTTGTTACTTCAAGCCAAGTGATAATTGTTAGGAATTTTATACTAGTCTAAGCTACCAAAGAGAGTCTGACTCTATATTGACATCCGGAGCTAACAAAACGTAGTGGGCGATAATTCATCACCACCAGCATTTGGCGATTAGGACACTCTCATCCTCAGTCGCCCTTTAAAATAGGGGAGGTATGCTATCTATTTTCTCCCTCTTTTCCGCATGCCTTCGTGGTATAACTGGTTTCTTATGTAGTTCGACGCGTATTCCGGGGATCCGGAGTTTGAATCCTGGCGACGGCGTTGCAAATTTTTTCACTTTTCTGTATTCAAAAATGTTCTAAATGACTCTACAAATGGCCCCAGAACTAAAAGGTGGACGGTAATTCGTTACCACCTTTTAGTTGGATTAGGAGATCGGGTCTTCTCATCTCCAATCGCCCCTTGAGTATATAAGGAATTTTCTACCACCTTGCCGCATTGATTTGTTGTGTAACTGGAAGCACACTGGACGCATATTTCGGATGTCTGGAGTTCGAATCCCGGCGAAGGCACTGCACGTTCACGTTTCTGCGCTGACATAGGCTAGTGACTCTGCAAATTAAAGCTTAACTAGTAAGATAACTGGATTAAATAACATAAAATTTTGCAAAACTTTAATGTTAAAGAATATTAATGTTTTGACTTGAAAAATAAATACTTTTGGCATTATTCTTGAAGAGACTTTTAGGCTTTTCAAAACCGAAAACATGAAAAATAAACTATGCTGTCTTTGGTATTCGAAAACGAGGTCTTTCACTGCTAACTAACTGGATGCGCTATCACTTGCAACACGAATGCATATACGAGATAGCGCGATAACTTATCATATTATCCCCCAAGATCCAGTTGATCAAATCCAGGTGGTGAAAAAATTATCAACTACCCTATTTTAGTTCAGACGCAACTGTAGAGGTATTTTGGAGCAAGAAACAAGACACATAAACGGTGCCGTCGCTTTGATTCGAACCACCGATCTTTCAAATTTTAGCTACACGGGATTTCGCTTATCCTTCCGGGAGTATGCATAGGGAAATGGTGCCTTATAATATTTTATGTATCTTTGCAGTTTAATAATATAACCCACTTACCCATTCTACTACATTAATTATGCAAATATTTAGTTATATTATATAACTGTTTTTAAGTAAAAAAGGTGCTCGCATATATTGCAGTTACCTTTACGCGAAGGAAAAATTTCTTATGTAGCTTCAAGTTTATTTTTTGAAGACAAGGCTGTGAGTGTCCATTAGTGAGTGGAATTGAAGATCTAGTTTGGAGAGCTGCATAGACAGAAGGAAAGATAACTCATTTGTGATTCAGCAAGCATCACTGATAAATAAGAAGAGGTAAAGTAAATCGATGGAGAAGAACTTCTGCACAACGGCACGCAAACTTAGCCTTTTCTATTGTTTTATTTTCAAGTCTGAAGGTAGTTTGCAGTTCTCTGTTTTATTGAATATTCGAACTCAGCCAGCAGCACGAACAGATGTTGAACGAATACACAAGATCACGTCCAGAAATAAAGTTTCCTTTTTTTTTTTTTTTTTTTTGGCCCAAAAGGGACGTTAGTATCGAATAGGATATTAGTCTCGCAACGGCATTTTTGCGTTGAATCACAATAAATAATCTACTACTTTTGATATTGTTGCCACCAAATATATTATATTTAAAGGAATTAAATAATGAAGAATTTGCATGAATGTATGCATGTTTCTGGCACTGTGCAAAAATAACGGTACCTAGAGCCATCAAATTTTGAATAATGTAGTCCTCCATCCGAACATGGGCACCTGGAAGCCTTAATTTTGAATTCTGAATTTATTTTATTAGTTATTTCACATTTTGTAAAATTTTAATGAAGTTTTGAATAAGAAACACAAAGATTTCAAAGCGAGCAATGGCAACATTATGTGGGAAAAAACAGTGCGCGAGACTGTCTATCGGAAATTCTAAAGATATGCTATTTTTAAATATTTGTAAATTTGTTATTGAGTCGAATTTTATGTGGCGTAAGTGCCAAGAACATGATATTAACAAATAAAGTAAAACCAACTAACGTTAATAATAAAAAGACAAAAAAAGTTTTGTAAAGCCATCTTAGTAAGGAAACTGAACATTGATATGATGAATTCAGAAAAGACTGAAAAAAAATGTAGCTGTTCAATTGTATATGCCGTAACTGAAAAAAAGGCGCTTAATAATAAAGCTAAAAACACGAAAAAAAGGGGGGTTAGTAGGAGTGAGTATGACAGCAGATTAGTAGACTGCAAGCTCAGCAATTGTGAAAAAAAAAAAAAAAAAAAAAAACTCTTTTGGGCGACCGTTAAAATCTGAAAATTTTCAGGCTTTGTTAATTATTTATTTTTTTAATATTTTTCTGTTCACACTATTTTACTTTGAAAACAGAAATGCAAAAACAAACTTCGGTGATTTCAAGAAAAAGAATTACTTTTTGTGTGTTGCGTTTGTGTTCAGGAATATTTTAAACATATAAAACTATTTGGCTAACACTGCGTAGTAATCCATTTTTAGTTTATTTTACCATTGTGCTGCGTTTATTTTAAAAATAATTATCAGATCAATAGATAACTTCATTTCGAAATGAGTCTTAATTTGTAACTTATATACTTAAATACAAGGAATTTAATCTCAGCTTTGGAATCTAAAACCGTTTTCCATTTGAGTTGAGTAATTGCTGGATTCAAAAAGTATAGTATTAAATTTGAGTTACCTGCGATTGTGCAGCATTCAAAAGAAAGAAGTGGAAATGAATAGAAGATTCCTGAAACTAGCACAAACAGGATTTAAATCTATGAATTCTTCAGCATTATAACTGTAGAACATTGAGCACAAATTTTAAATTCAAACTATATCTTAGCTTAAAGCACTTTCATTAAGGTATAAGGAATCCATTTCTGAAAGTTACCTACAATGTATCTGTTAAATCACTTCCTAGCTTTAAATGACTAATTGATTTTATTGAAAGTAAAACTGTTACGCAGTTTACTTCTTGAGGTATACTGTTTTCCCTTTGTCTTATTTTTATACTATTTAAATTTAAGCAAAATCAGCACATTTCTTTATAATTAGCATGTTTGTAGTGATAGGCTGCAAAATTGCGATTAACAGAAGTTGACTGCTTACTCGAAACCAAAGGTGGGGGATTCGACTCCTCGCTTATTATAATCAGCAATTCGGTTAATATGATCAAATTATTGTAGAATAAAGTTTCATCTAAATTTAAAATTTGGGAATTATTAGAAATTTAGAAAAATGTTGTCAAATAAGGTCAAAATGGATTATAAAAATTGACAAATGACAGAAAAATGTTGCCAAAGAACGGATTAAATCACCCAACACCTTGCTTCCGATTTCGGTCATCCATTTAAAACTAAGCATAAAAAGTAACCTTAGTTTGGTGTAGATTTTGAATAACTCTGAAGGCGATCAGACACAAGTCCCTCTTCTTCAGGAGCAAAAAACATGTTTGCAGAATTCCCCCCCCCTTTTTTTTACTTGCTTCTGGGAAAAAAATCCATGAAAACATTTAAAGTTGCTTTTTTGGCCTCATTTTATATTCATTATTTCTCTTTCGACAAGGAATGTTTGTTAAGTATCAAGATTAGGAGTTCGGCATTGGGCAAATAATTTCCGGGAACTTTACGAACATTTCATAAATGAACTTTTGCATTAAAGCTATTGTGTACAGTTCACAAACAATTTTTTTCCTCATCCTAATTAAAATGCTGTGAAAATACCTAGTTATGTATGTTTCTAAATTCATTTATATTTAATTAATTACAATTCCATTGCTATTTCGAAGGAATTTTTTTCCTCGTTTTAATGTTATCATTCAGGTAATGTTATCAAAATAGTCGTGGACAATCGAGATCACATTAAACGGCACCTTCTGTATATTAGTTGGTTCCTGTGTTGCACCCAAAGGTAATATTGTCGATGATGAGATGACTAAATTATCGATGGATTTGGCCAACGAATCTGGCATTCGTAGCACTGAAAATTTCAAATGTGATAATAATTAAATAAAATGCTGTATATTGGTTTAATTTGAGTTCAAAATTTAATTTAGACAGAAAAATGGTTGATTCTGAATATTTATTGGATGCTTCCTGCTAACGATAAAAAGCATATCACAATCTATTTCTTCAATTATTTTAGAATCGGTATAAATGTATGTATGTTTCTCGCATTGTGATAGAACAACAGTACCTAGAGCCATCCAATTTTGAATGACGTAATCCTACTGCGAATACGGGCATCTGTTAAAGCCCAAATTTGGAATTTGTTTTATTAGGGATTTCTTATTTTGTAAAACTTTCACGAATTTTTGTTTAACAAACTGAACAATTTCAAAGCGAGCGGTGTACGGAAAAAGAAACATTTTTATCTCCAGCGCGCGAGGCTGTGTATCGGAAATTATAAAGTTATGCTCATTTTAAAATTATTTTGCGATATTGCTGTTGAACTGAATTTTATGGTTTAAGTGCCAAGAACGTGATATTTAATAGATAAAAGTAACACACCAAACGTTAAAAAAACGTCCCTTTGGACATAATGTAAAATCTGAAAGCTTTCAGATTTTTTTAAATTTTGTATACAATAATTTTGTTGAATCTGATTTGCTAGAAGTGTTTGCTTTTATTTTCTTGCCAAGTAAGTTTCGTTTTTAGTTGTGCCTCCCAAGGTAATGCTACACACTTTAAAAATTGGCAATGCATATGAAACCAGTGTAAGAAAACTATTATACTATAATTATGGTAATGCTACACACTTTAAAAATTGGCAATGCATATGAAACCAGTGTAAGAAAACTATTATACTATAATTATAAACTATATGCATATACAAAAACATAGGCCATAAATATATAATTTTAACCCTAACTTACAGGTTTAAACACCATAGTTGCAAATGCAAAGCTTAAAAATCGAAAAGATGGAACAAAGCAAATTGGTGCAAAAAAGCGTTATGGTAATTTGTGTTAAAAATTAATCTCCGGCTGTAATAAAACATTTTAAAAAATGATCAACTAACTGCAAGAATTCCTTCCGAATTAAAACATTTTCGCGAACAGCAAAGCTTTCTTAAAATATATCACAAAAACAGAGCAGACACTTTTAAAGCATCTAAATTTTGACAGTTAAGTGTTGTAAAGGTTTTCTAAAATTATATCTGGTCGCAAACAATATATATGTCACTTACTGCATCTCTAACTTTTGCAAGATTAAATCGAACACTACAAAAATGAATTTTTGGGGAAAAAGAACCTTATGAGTATTATTCAAGTTTTTTTTCCACTTCTTTCACGGAGTCCAACTAAAAATAAGTCGATTTTCTGTCAGGCAGTTCAAGAAGTTCTGTTATCTTTCCCACCCAGCAACTTTTCTTTCTGAAGCTGTATTTTATCTCGAAATGAAAACTGAGAAATGTTTGACTCTGAAAAACGTGCTTTTTTTCTTGCGCTGTCACAGATTAAAACTCAGATAACAAGAAAATTATCTAATCCATATTCTAAAAAATAAAACAAAATTCATGAGCTAAATTTTTTATTATTAAATTTGATTACACTTTTTCATCTGGAGAAATAAGCAAAATTAAAAATAACACCAAAGATATTAACTTTTTTACATGAAAAAGTAAAAGCTTGATTGCACAAATGTAAGTCTGTACCTAAGTATACAGTACCTAAGTATGAGAGTACTTACGCCCTCATACTTATGTACAGTAAATTAATTCACGTTAATTCACGTTACTTTAGCAAACAAAGTATAATAAAACTAGTGAATTGTTATAGGTATATTTAAACTAGGTGTAACTTAATTAATTCATTTTATACGTTGAGGTGAGTTGAGGTGAGTTAACTCACCTCAACATCTACGTTGAGGTGAGTTAAATACGAATTTTTGTTTCGAATAAATATTTCATGTAATGATGTGTTAAAAATGGTTGCGGAGGAAGATGCTTGAAGTTCACTTCTGTTGTTGAAATGTAAAATATTATTAACCTAGCTATCTTCGAGTAATACCACCCGGCACATATACAATTGCTCTAGCCGCTTTTAATATTTCTGAGAAAGCCGTAAATTTCCATCGTACATGATTTTCATGCTGGAGAATACGTATCAGTGTGAGCAAACTTTCTAAGTATTGATGAGGAACAAGTTCTTAGGTAAATCCAGGTGAGTAGACATACATCTGACCTTAGTTTTGAAAATTATTCGTTCGGGCAGCATATCTCCGAAAGTTGATTGCAAGAAAAAATGAAATATGTCCGGGAAAGAAACAAAAGGTATCAATTTTTATGTTTCTCCCGTTTTTAAAAGAGCTTCAATGTTAGGTACGATTTTATACATTTATTAACCTTTTAAACGCAGCACTAAGTATGAAAATGGCATTTTTTTTCTCTTGTAGCCTACAATTTTGTACACTGATGACTATTTGGCTCACACGAAATACTGAGTCGGAAAAACCTATTATACTGAATCGGAAAAAACCTGCTAAATGGGGTAATTAATTCTGCTGTTTGCTTCATTAAATCAAAAATCTGATGTGTACACCCCATGACTTACATTATTAAATTATATGCCCTTTTTCCTGCATTTCATTTAAACTTATTTCCTGAAATTTTATTAGAGATATAATTCTCATTCAATTAATTCAGTTTTCACTTCGCAGCAAGGCAAAAATATATAAAACTCTTATCTTCATTAAAAATATCTTCATTAAAAATTGAAAGATATAGAAAAACATAAAACACCAAATACGGTGAAAACAATTAAAAAAACAATTTTTACAAATAAAATTACAATTTCTAAGCAAAAATAAGCAATTCGACCAGCAGGTAGAAGGCAGATTTTTTGGAGCACAATACTAGGAGTTACCTCTTGGTCTCACCCGACAAAAGGACACTGAAGGTGCAGAAAAACTTAATTCACTATTATGCTAAGCTTCAAATGTAAACAAATACGGCTGCTATGGTAAGAAACGTTAGGCTTAGCCGCACTTAAACAACTTTTAAATTGTTTATAATTCTAAAACTATTGAATGCAGATTAACTACAGACATAAAAACCTTAACTGGAAGATAAGAATAACATAATTCAATCCTTTTTAGACCGAAAAATGCACAATTTACTAACATATAAGGATAAAAAAAACTGAGCTCATTGAGCTGAGTAATACAGTCGGCATTTATATATATACCCACTATATAAACATATACCCACTCTATTACTGGTTCAGAGAGTATTATCAGTAAATATATGTAATTTATACCCCAGTAAATGTATACATATTAATATACTTTATACCGGGGTATAAACTCTATTATATATATATATATATATATATATATATATATATAATAATTTATTTCCTAAACCGTATTGATTAATTGATTATATTATCTCCTAAGATATATATATATATATATATTTCCTAAACAGTATTGATTAATTGATTATATTATCTCCTAAGTTTAGTTAAAGTAGAATTATTTAAAAAAAGTGAATCCATACTGGTAAGTTATATTTTGAAAGATGTTTTGAAGTAATTTGAAAGCAAAATGTTAATAATGTTTTAACGGGGACTGGAGTTAAATCATCATGAAGAATAAAATTTCAATTGTAAAAGGAAAAATTAAAAATATGTAATCATTGTCATTGATCGGAAATTAGTTGACTTTTCAAGGGGAACAAACCAACTCCCGTTCAATGAACAATAATTGAAAAAAATACGTAAATACGAAAGTGTTTCGTCTTTACTCGAGTTATAAGTTAAAGCCAAACCGCAATTCTAGTCAGGCCAAATATTTCCGCGAATAGAAGGGATTATGATCCAATGCTGATACTCAAAGAACTTATTCTTATGAAGTATTTTAGTCAATTCAATTTGGAGTAAAAATCAATTACTGTAGAGAAATCCTAATTAACCCGAGTAACCGTCCCCGACACTTTCATGTTTATGCATTTGAGTTCTATATTATTTGTAAAAATTAAACATTGGAAATTGTCATTATGAAATCGAATTCAAAGTAAAGTTGAAATAAACATAGAAGATTACAAAATAAGATAAATAATGCAAACTTTGTAAATAAATCAAAGACAATATAAATATAATATAAAAATAATAATATAAAAAATCAAATATAATAAGAACAGTGAATGTACATGAAGATATAAAGGCCAGAAAAGGTATTAAGTAACTTACATTCTTTCTAGTGGGGGGGAGTTGGCAAAGTGTTCTCTTCGTGTCTGACTCATAAGTGTAGGGTGTCCGAAAATCTTGTAATCTTCTATGTTTATTTCAACTTTACTTTGAATTCGATTTCATAATGACAATTTCCAATGTTTAATTTTTACAAATAATATAGAACTCAAATGCATAAACATGAAAGTGTCGGGGACGGTTACTCGGGTTAATTAGGATTTCTCTACAGTAATTGATTTTTACTCCAAATTGAATTGACTAAAATGCTTCATAAGAATAAGTTCTTTGAGTATCAGCATTGGATCATAATCCCTTCTGTTCGCGGAAATATTTGGCCTGACTAGAATTGCCGGTTTGGCTTTAACTTATAACTCGAGTAAAGACGAAACACTTTCGTATTTACGTATTTTTTTTCAATTATTGTTCATTGAATGGGAGTTGGTTTGTTCCCCTTGAAAAGTCAACTAATTTCCGATCAATGACAATGATTACATGTTTTTAATTTTTCCTTTTACAATTGAAATTTTAATCTTCATAATGATTTAACTCCAGTCCCCGTTAAAACATTATTAACATTTTGCTTTCAAATTACTTCAAAACATCTTTCAAAATATAACTTACCAGTATGGATTCACTTTTTTAAAATAATTCTACTTTAATTAAACTTAGGAGATAATATAATCAATTAATCAATACTGTTTAGGAAATAAATTATTATTAACTAACTTTGCAGCAATTGCGCAAGTAGTAATATCTTGTTTTCGCTCTAAATGGATTTAAGATCATACAACATTATATATATATATATATATCCATTCTGTACCCTTGCACAGTGCAAGTAAGGAAAATGTAATATAAATATAATATGTATAAAATATACATACTTTAAAGTATAAAGTAAGTATATATACTTTATACTATGGTATAAAGTATATCTATTTATATACTTTATTCTGAAACTCTGTTATATATATATATATACATCCACTCTTTTCCCTTGCACAGTACGTGTAAGTCAAAATGGATTCATGGCTTCATGGGATTCTCGCCAAATTCGACGGTCTTGCATAAGCGCAACATAAGTTATAGCGTGATTCATCAGACCACATTACTCGTTTCCAGTCCTCAGGTATCCAGTGTCTTTATTCCCGACACCACAGCAAACGCATTCTTACATGTCGGGCAGAAATGAGTGGTTTTTCTCACAGGCACCCGACTATGCCTTCCTATTCTCTGCAATTCTCTGCACATGGTTCGAGTTGAAATCTGTTGGGAAGAGCCTTGGTTGACGATCTATGTCAATTGAAGCACAGTAGAATACCTGTTTTGCTGTCAAACTCGTCAAAGACGACGCCGATCACTCTCTTGGAAAATTGTGCTGGAACCGCAGTTACGTGTTAACTGTGGGTTCTGATTCCGACTTTTGAAAACCTTTGATATGGCTGCTTTTGAGAACCCAATGAGATTTGCTGTCTTCGAAATCAAGGCTCCTGCTAAAGGGGCACCAACAATAAGCTCTTTTTCAAATGGTGAAAGACCTGTAGGTTTTCCTATTTTACTTCAATCATCGTGAAAAGCACTCTTATACCATACTTATACTAGGTAAAAAAAAGGTAGGACATCGGTCGGACTTCCCTTTCTCGCGGGCATAATTCAGTAGCCCCTGTGCTGCAACATCGGCAACGTCCTCCGTGATGAACAGGTAGAATGTCTAATAGATTTTGGTAATTCGTGATGAGTCTATTGAGTTGCAAGTGACTAGCCATTTATAAAAACATTTTGGAAAATAGGCACTAAATCATTTTACTTATTTGAAAACATACAGACTCCCCGAGTACCACAGATGTACAACACGGAGCTTACAGAAGTAAGTTCACTAAAAAATTACAAGTTGCATGCATAAATAAAACGAACAAAAGCAGAGACAGCAGTCTAGACTTCACGAAAATAGGAAAGTTTACTGGCAAAGTCACTCCGAACATATTCAAATCGTTCTGCAAGCATAATCTAGGGCTATAAAATGTAGGACATGAGAAATCAAATTCTGCAAGCATTGAATCCTTATTCTCGAAATGAGTTTCCCCTTTCATATAATATTTGGATTACCACATTTTTTTTAAGTTCATCGAAATATGAATAAAGTTAATAAGTCAACTGATTGTTTGTGTTTTTATACATCTTTTAATAAGTACACTTGAGTATTTTACCTTTTTTAATGCTTCTGCTACAGATTTTTACGGGAATTGCTGCTGACATTAAAGTCAACATATTTATTTTACAAGCAAAAAAATGAACTTTTCTAGCCTTTAGGTCTAGAGAGTTCAAACATTTTCTTTCAATTAAAAGAATTTAAAATAAAAAACTTTTAAGTATCTTGCACAATAGTAATTCCGAAAGTTTTCATATTTTTGTTAAAAGAAACAGTGTGCATTTAGGAGCATTTTCAAATAAAACTTGGGTGAGAAAATATTACTAATTGGTGTTAACCCTTTTATTATCGACTTATATCCCCTAGTGCTTTTATGAATAATGTATAAATTCTAAATAATTCTGTTCTGTCACATTCAAAAACTGGAAGATGATACGGAAGTCAATTAAAGGTGTACCCGATACGGAAAAGATCAGTAAAGAAAGATGAATTAGCTTACCTTTGGCGGAACGAGGGCCCTTCTGCGGTGTAGCACGGAGGCCGGAGGCGCATGAGCCGCATCCTCCTGCTCGCTGCTTTCCTCATCTTCTTGTGAAGAGAGCTTCTTAAAAACGTTTGGAGGGCCGTCTTGTTCCTGAAACATAAGAACAACGAATGAAACAATGGAATAAAACACGACTCAGAAGTTTCACTGAAAGAGTTATTGAAAATTTTAATGTAACTTGTATTTTTGCCGCTCCAGAGGGAGTTAGGTAATTTTAATTTCTGATAATTATTAACTTCTGCTTCATCAAAATATGCTTGTAAAGAGAGAGAAAGCTGTATAAGCGATAAAAATGTTATGGATATCTGGTACCTTCAGCATGGTTCATACTATCTTTCTTCTGCTATGAATTTGGATGCTACTAAGTTTTTACTTTTAAATAAAGAATGATTCTTGAATAACATAGTCTTACATAAAAGCTCCGCTAGTGAAGTGGGAAATTTTTGGTGGTGTCCAATATTTTCAAGGAATATTTATTATTAAAAAGTTTTAAGAGATTTGAGTTGAGTATAGTATGCCCTTTTAGTTTTTAAAAATGACACCATTCAGGTGAGAGCCACTTCCGTGTAAACTTACGGAGTTTCAACTAATATATCATTTTACTATACTTTGTAAAAGAAGATACAACTGTAATAGCACTAATAAACTTGTAAGTTTCCTACCTTAATTAACCCGTACAGACATTAGGTACTTTTTGGAAGCAAGAGAGATGAAAAATGAGCAACGCCCTCGCCGGGAATCGAACCACGGACCTCTGGAATACGACCCCAGCGTGCTGATCACTACACTACGAAGGCGGGAAAACATTCTTAGCATACCTTATAAACCAATTATTATAACTTTGATCTTTACTATAAATTTTTTCTGTACTCTGCCCAGAACGCAAATTAGTTAAGCTCAGGGGTTTTGAATCTTAGAGACACAAAGTTTCTGGCACTCGCGTCTACTGTTAGTTTTTCGCAATCTCTATTTAAAAGTTATTGCGACTTTGGCATTTTCTCCCTCGCGGATACTTTCAATTTCCACGCCAGTAGAATAATTGAGTGAGCTTAAAATTTATTTTATTGAATGTGTAGTTCTTAGACTGCGTTAATCGCGTTTGAATTTATTTCCAGTTATTGTTTAATTTGAACAGCCACAAGTCGAAGTTTGTCTGTAGCACAAGTCATAATTTATGTTATGATTTATTTTAACCTTCCTTAGTACTTTGTGAGTTAAGACATAATGATAATACACTGTCTTGTTTAGCAGGGTCTGCAGGACTTAACTTTAGTTTCCAAATCAAAAGCAGCCGTAAAATCGAAAAAGATTTTTGTTTTTTAAGATTACATTCTTTAGAACAACGGCAAGTTTTTCAGACGTGGAGAGTTAATTTTTTTCAAACATGAAAAGTAATAAGCACATAGTAACACTAACTGCTTAAAATTACCTTAGGAACAAGGGAACAAGTACCTGCTTTTAGAATTCACAGTTGATACAAGATGCAACACGTAAGGATCATTGCAAATCTTTTTTTTTTTTCCATACTGTTTTAATGGTGGCTATCATTTTACCTAATACCAAGGGCAAAATGATTCTCTTGCGGAACGTTTAAATATATATGGTATTCAAAGCACTGAATAAAAATCTCCGAAAAGCATTTCGTAATATTCAGACAATGCCATATTGGCGTAATTGCAACATATACATTATGCATAAAAACTTCTTTAGAATTCCAAAATTCCTTTCAACACTTCGTAAGACTATGATTTACTAATGCAAAATTAATTTGGAAGTAAAAGAAATGCACAAGCAGTGTACATTCCCATGTGATATGTTTTGTAAATTTAATATAAATAGATAAACTCTTGTAAATTATTAATTATGTAAAAATGTAATTACTGTAGAAAAATACTTTCTGATACATTGTTAAGCTATACTTTAAATGTTGTTCAAAGTTGTCGTAAGCTATACTTTAAATGTTGATTAAGTCTTAATTCCTTTCTTAATAATTCGGACTTTCCAAATTTTGTTCAGAATTTTGGCAGACAATATTTGTTTATATAACGATTCATTTCAAGAGAAAATATATCACAAGAACTATCAACTGTATTTAGAAAGTATTACTTGTTTAGAATAATAAGTAATAGTAGTGCTATTTCTAAAATAAAACAAAATAAATAAAATCTTAAAGCTTTCGAATTTTATATCACTCTTAAAGGGACGCTTATTTTATTTACAGACACATGCATGTTTCGGGAGCATTTGGGCTAAAATATTTAAAAACAGCATATCTTTAGAATTTCCGATAGGCAGTCTCGCGCTCTGGAGATAAAAATGTTTTATTCCTTAAAGTGCTCTACTGCTCACTTTGAAATGGTTGAGTTTGTTAAGTAAAAATTCGTTAAAAGATTATAAAATATGAAATAGATCATAAAAAAATTCAATATTTGGGCTTCCAGGTACCCAAATTCGGGTGGAGGAAAAGGTTATTCAAATTTTTATGACTCTAGGTATCGTTGTTTCTTACAATGCGAGAAACATACATAGATACATTCATGGAGATTATTCATTATTTAGTTTCTTTAAATATAATACAGAGCGATAGTATTCGGTGGCAGCAATTTGAAAAGTGATGTATCGCTTTTAAGTCATTCGACACAAAATGCAATTTTAAGACTAATCCTTCTTGGCTACTAAATATAGCAAAATGCTACAAATTAACGAAACGTTCTGTTATAAATTTTATTATTCGTCATTTTAAAAATTGTAAGAATATTCGAAATATCCAAAAAAAAAAAAATCTTGGTGTAAACCGTTTAATTATCTTCGATGTAGAAAATGAAGGAAAATGCATAGAATTACTAAAAATGTACTTAAGTCTGAACACATTCCAAGCTAACATCGAGGAATCGGAGATTTAACATTAGTTGGGACCCCATAATTAGTGCCACAAAACGTGCAGCAGATTTAAAAGGACGGTTTGGAATAAAATTTACTCTGTTAGAAAAGTCATTAGGGCTCATCTACATAATGAGCTATCAGCAAGAAAGAAATTCTTCGACGACTGAAACAATGTTATATTTGCAGAGAACTAGAAATTTAATATGCCATGGAAAAATTACAATGTCGTGAAAGCCAAATAATCCAGAAAACCTATTCCCTACTGTTGGCGCACAGGTGTGAAGGTATAACGGTTTAGGGATGTTTTCGCCACCTTTGGGGATAGGAAATTTAGAAAATAACATAAATAAGAATAAATATATAAACATTGTTATTGCAAATCTTAATGCATCTACATGAGTGCGATCTTTGAGTGCGATCCTAAACGGTAGCTTGTGATTATTATGTAACTCCCCCGAAACTATCAAAATTCTTCGGCCTTAGATCCTACCGAAAATGCAATACGTAGTGAATAGGAGAGAAGAATAAAGAAGCATAATATTTCTTCAAAAGTTATACAAAAGCAAATCTTACAGAGGAATGGTAACAAAATAAAATATTCTCACACGAAAAACTTAAATCCATTCATGACAAAGTAATAAGTATAATTTCAGCTGAAAGCTATAAAAATATCGAAAACCCAGATCGATATTTGGATATTCCGTTTGCTTAATGTGTCTTAACACTTATGCAAGTTCATTTTTATTTATTAATTTTTTACCAAAAACGTTTTGAATAACTTTTTCCAAAATACGTAAGTTTTGGAAAAGATGATCAATAGTACATGTGTAAGAAGTATAATCATTTTGCTAATATTCAGCAAACGGTATTTGCAAATAAAACCGAAAAACTCTAGTTCCTGGTAACAAATGTGATCTATAGTAAAAATTAAGGATAATGCTTCATTAAAACTAACACTCAGTTTCTATATTTTCACATTGAAAATTCCAATTTTTCCTAACACTGAATGAAAGCCTGAATTCTTACGTTCCTCTAAAATTATCTGTTACTTCTCTAAAATAATAAGTCAGTTTGCTCCTAAATAAGCATCCACCAAGTTTTATCCTTGAAAAAATTTCAAAATAATAAATAAATTAATTTATCCATAGAGAAGATCCTGTCATTATTTTTCACCTAAATAAGAGCTGATATCATCACTTTTCTTTCTTACTATAGAGTCATTAGTAATGGGAAAATAAGCAATTATTGCTCAGAGCAAACACAAAATGGGCAATGTTCATTTGAACAGGGAAAATGAGAAATGCTCTCGCCGGGACTTGTGCCTGGACTTCTTGAATAAGCTCCGAGTGTGCTACCGTTAGACCAGGAAAGCATGTTGGAAGGAGAGAGAAAATGCCTTATATACTCCCTCTTTTAAAGGGCGTCTGGGAATTAGGGGACCCAGTTGATCGCCAAATCCTGGTAGTGACGAATTATCGTCCACCACCCTTAGTTCCGGCGTCACTTTAGAGTCATTAGGTTATTTTGAAGCAGAAGACATAAAAAATGGACAATGCCCTTACCAACTCCGACCTCTTGAAAACGCGTAGATTATGCTTCAAACTATACCACAAAGGCATGAGAAAAGGAGGGAGAAAATATCTTGTAACATGTTCTGCTATTTCTTAAAACTAATGAAGTACATTACTAAATTAAAGAAATTTCATCGTGAGTATTTTAATATTCAGTATTGTTGAACGGAAACAGGCAAACCTTTGAAGGGACTCTTTGTTTTAAACTCTTTAGAATGTCAAAAAACAGTTTTGGATGCGCTGAATTGGTACCATACACATGAAAACTACATCAATACAAATGTCAATACATAAATTTTGAATGACGAATTGGAGTATCTAATCATTCCGTGACCAAAGCTATCAAAACCCAGATCAGTCGATATATTGGAAAAGTATTTTTTCTTTTCATTTTTACATTCTGGATCAAAGTAGAATCTTTTCTGGAAATAAAACATTCTTTTCCCTAAGAATTAAACGGAACGATTTTTAAGCGAAACTTGTTTTTAGAAGCAAACATACTTTTTATTAAAATTCGAAAGGCTAATGAAAAATATCAATTCTTTTTCAGTATGAAAATTTGCTTTAACATTTACGGAAACATATTTTCTAGATTTAGATACAATTAGCTTAACAGCATTTCTAAACAATATATACTGTAAGTTTCTTGAAAAATGACAAGTTTGATGCATAATTGCTGATAATATTAACTAAAATGCCTATAAATTTTTAATTCGTTCCCGCACTCAACAGCGCTAAAAGAATGAGTTATTTATTTCTTAATCTTATGTTCTGTTAATTTATAAAAAGGAAGTAAACTACCAGCTTCTAGATTCCTAAATCTTTCAGAATCACAGCCAGCAGTGATAACTTTTCTATTTCAATAGCCTTCCGTAAATTCCAAAAGCCTTTCGTAAATAGTTGTATTTATGTAAACTTTCGTGGAATTTTCATATGTTTATTTTTTACAGAAATCTTAGACTTGCGATGTTTTAAAAAGAGAAAAGATAAAATAAACAAATAATCATTAGAACCTACTAGTTCTAGATACCTTGTAGTTATGCGTTACATTCTAAAGCTCTGTATTAACAAAACGTTTTTTAGCCAGTTATTTTTGAAAAGTTATTGAGTCAAGCAGCGCTTTATATTTTGAGATATATACCACAGTTTTAGAAAAATACATTGTTAATTTCATAGCAAGTAAGAGACTTATACAAATTACGTAAAATACATATGGAAGCATATTTACGAGACTACACATACATCAGTGTACAAGGCAAGCACGATAAGCAAACAGCAGGTAGCACATCCTGTAACATCTTCTTATAAACATCCTGTATTTTTAGCCCAACTGTGCGTTAGCTCCAGTGCTCTCGAAACCTGTATGTGTGCGTAAAAAAAAAAAAAAAAAAAAAGCCACCTTTGGGCGTAATATAAAATCTGAAAGCTTTCAGATTTTTCTCGAGTTTTTTTAATTGTATTTTATTCCCTGTTCTTTAATTTAAATTACATCTTATCCGGGTAAAATTTCAAACGCTAATCAATCCTTAACTTACACTGGGATAGAAAAGCAAAGATATCCATACAGAAGCGGAAAGAATCACGTGTCGTGATAACTTGTGGTGGCTGGAAGAACCGATTATTCTCGTCTTCTGCTTGAGACTGCAATCCCCTTATTTCGTTACAAAATGCAACACATTTCTTTTTAAATAAATGTGTAACATTGACCAATTAATACATTTTTATCATAATTCTTAGTTCAAAGAGGGGGAAGTGTTTGTTTAACACTTGGTGAAAATTTCAAAACTCTATTCCGATACATTTTTGGATTTTGAAATTTAAAAATCACGGAAATGTCGAAAAAATTCTGCGAGTTTTAAAAGTTCACCAGAAAATTAGAAAAGTTACAGTTTTCATACAAGTTTCATTTAAAGGATTTTTCTATTGCTCTATTCGGTGGTGCAAGCAGTAAAAATTCTGATAGTTTTCGATTTGTTTGTTAAGCAAAAATCTGCAAGAAAAATCGTTTAAACATTAAACTTTAAAAAATCTGAATCAAATTAAAAAAAATATCTCTTCGCATCGCAAACAGTCATTTCTGAGGTGCGATGTGGTTTGTCATCCTAAATCCCTGTGCACACAAAATTTCGTCTTCGATAGCTTATCAGGAAGTAGGTGAAAAATCTATGACAAAATTCAGCCCGGTTACAGAAGAAAACAGCGCTGACAAAACGTCACGTAGAAACCTACGCAAGGCGAAAACATCGTGAGAGAAAACAAAGTAAGGAGAAAACATTGAAATTGTAAAACATCGTAGTACAAAACACCGTTGTCGAAAATAAAGCTAATCAAAAACTTTGCAATTTAAAAACATCGTTATCGAAAATATCGTATTAAAAAATAAAGCACCTGCAAATCATCTCATGACGATAACATCACAAAAATGTGTTTTCCAGGCTTCAGAAGTTTTAAATGCATAATCGCATAATGATTTGTGAGATAAAAAAAGGAATGAGGCATATTTATAATTTTATATTTTTGAATTAGCTAATAAATTTTTGCTCAAAAATTAAAAATGAACCTTTCAGAAGCTGGAAAGGACTAGAAAACTAATGTTACTTATAGCAGTTGACGGAATTTTATTATTTAAAATTAATTAAACAATTTGAATAAAGGTAGTAACTGCATGCAATTATTCATCTTCCTTTTTTGTAACCTTTTCATACTATATTTTGCATAAAAAATACCAATAAAACGTAATAAAAGAGATTATTTAATTAATAACATTTATTAGTTAATTATATTAGTTTAAAATTCTATTAATTGCTATAGCTAGCGTTATTTTTCTACTCATTTTTAGTATTTGAACATAATTCTTATTTTTTTCAACAAAAATTTATTAGTTAATTCAAATATTTGAAATATAAAAGCAAAAATATTCATCTTTCCTTCTTCATCTGACAATCACTATGTGAACATGCATTTACAACTTTCCAATCCTGAAAAACGCATGTCTGCGATGTTATCGTCATGCGATGATTTGCAGGTGCTTTATTTTTTACAGGATATTTTCCAAGGCGATGTTTCGAACTGCGCAGTTTTTGAACTGCTTTATTGTCAACGACGATGTTTTGTACCATGATGTTTTACAACTGCGATGTTTTCTCCTTTGTTTTCTTCTACGATGTTTTGTAGGACGACGTTTTCGCTTTGCGTTGTTTTCTCCGCCAAGTTTTCGTCCACGATGTATTTGCCGCGATGTTTCCGGTGGACGCCATTCAGGTCACAGTCAAAAAACATGAGAAAGTTAACAAAAGCTTATGATAATTAAGAAGTTATTTTTTATAGAAGTGATAGATACATTTTTTATAGAATTTATTTAAGTTACTGTGAGCTTATGAATTATGTTGAGTTCTATAGGAACAAAGTTTTGCGAACCAAAATTTGGTTCTTTTTGCATTGGCATTAATTAAAAATATTGCTTACAACGCAATATTTTCAATAGTTGACGATGAAGAAAAGTTGCATAAAATTATTACAAAAATCTTATGCAATTTTTCCCCATTAAGAGATAAATTTGGTGAAATTTCATAACCAAGATATGAACATGTTTTACTTTAAAAAACTACAAGAAAATGCTAGCAAAAAGTAAGCTGTACAAGTATTTCTATATATTCAAAATATTCTATATATACAAAATATTCTATATATACAAAATATTCTATATCTAAATATTTCTATGTATTCAAAATGTATTACATTTAATAATGTTGTTTTTGTTAGGTGTAACAAGCTTAAAATACTCATTTCTTAATTAAGAATCAATTATTATTTAATTAACATATTCAGCAACAAAATTTCCAGCAAAATATCATAAATTTTTATTTAAATAGTCTTAAATATTGCAGTTAGATCGTTATTTTTATTTAAAGTTAGGAAATAATTTTTTGCTAAACTAGTTTTAGGATGTGCATCTATCTCGCGAAAGCAATGTAAAAGCATATAGCAGGAAGTTTTTTTTGCGGTTAAATATTGACTGCGATATAAAAATTATTTTTTTATTTGGCTAACTATATTATTTTTGTCATTTTAGAAGTTTAAAATGTATTTACCGAATATAACTCATAATTTATGTAAAACGTCTCTACAGAACTCGTAGTTATACAAACAAATTTAATAAACAACATTACTGTTTAATTAGAACATTTAAAAGCATTTTACCTTCTACTTGGCAGACACTAAAGCAGGGCTTCTTAACCGGTGGTACGCGTACTACTGATGGTACGCAAGAGAAAAATAGGTGGCACGCAAAGATGCAAAGTATTTTTAACTATTAAATTCAAAATCTAAACCTCCAACATCCTGATTGAGTTTCTTCTCTAACACTCGTAAATTTATGCGATCTGAGCTTTGTTCGAGAGTGGTGTTGGTAGTAGTACTTTGTAGTGGTGGTACTAAAGGTTTTCAATTTTTGTTCAGACGGTACGCGTTAGTCAAAAGTTTAAGAACCGCTGCTTTAAAGGTAAAACAGATTTACATAAAAGATGGGTTTATACTGTGGGCTAATTTATAAAAAATTTTTTTTCAGTCACTGAGTGCTTTCTTAGAGAGTTTAAATATCGTATAAAACTCGGAAGTGATCCTTATACACCAGAATTATGGAAACAAATAAGCAGTAAATCGATAAATCACCAAATCTACATAAGCCTATTTGTTCATTTAAAAAAACCATAAAATATGCACAAATCTGTAACAAAAATGTATTTTAAACTCTAGTGTTAGTGATACGTATAACAACAGCAGTAATTTTTATTATATAAATCAGAATTGATGTAGATACGGACACTCACTTTGCAACCAGACGCTATAAACTTGGGTTCTAGAAATGAAGTACAGTACATTAAATGATACTTTTCCTGTACATTTTGAAGTAACACTTTAGTTTCTTTAAGTAATGGATTGGATTGGATTGGATTGGATTATTTAATTATGGCAAAGCACACGAGGGCTATCTGCCTAAAGGGAGGGATGCCTTCGTGGAGGACTTTCTAAGGGAAACTGGCTCGTATACACGTTACACATGGGGGAAAACCACGAAAACGCTCATGCAGGATTCACGGGATTTGAACCTCGGACCGAACTACCAGTGTTCAGCGTCTTTACCGCTCGCCGTTGTTCTTTAAGTAATGAAAATAAATCAATGATATATAAAATATGAATTCATAGAATATTTATGCTATCAACATGGTTTTCAGTCAGTAAAGTAGAATTTGGAAAATTCAAATGCATGCAATGCTGCTTCTCTGTTCTTTGAGTTTCTGAAGTTTCACACATTAAAATTCCTTCCAGATTGAAATAAATACAGGCTATATTTACTTACTTTAAGGGCTATACTGAAATACTATTTCACGCAGTAAGTGTATATCGAAATGTTTTTTTTTTATTTTAACATGTAAGGTACAAAAGTTCATAAAAGGCATATAAACGATTATTTTTAAACGCAGTAACATATATACGGTGCTAGGAATGTCTATTATTAATTACAATAACAAAGCAAATATTTATAAAAAAAACGAATTACCAAATTAAAAAAGGAAGCACGCCAATTTGAAGTTAAAAATTAGGCAAAACCAACTTTAATTTGATAGAGACTTTGAATTAAACTCTATTGATTTCGAAGGTGAACACATACAAGCCATTCTCCTTCATGAAAAAAAAAAAAAAAAAAAAAAAAAATGCGCGCATTTTGTTTCCAAAAACTGTTTTCCTGAAGAAGAGAGATCTACGTGTAATCGAACTTGAAATCGAGAGAGTTTTATTCAAAATCGAAGTCAATCTAAAGTTTCGTTTTTGCCTAATTTTAAAAGTATGAACTATATACCTAATTTACAAAATTTAAATGACATGAATTAGATGTATATTAAATTAAATAAATTAGAGATATTATTTAAAATTCTAAAGTACAAATTATTAATAAGTACGTAAAATACTTTTAAATTTTGCCTTTAGTTAAGCGAAATAGTATTTTATTTTGTAAGATAAACATTGGATGTCAACACTTATGAGAACTGGCAACTTGATAGGCTGCATGTATGATAAAGGTTTGATAGAGTAACGCAACGTAACATAACGATGACAATGAAATGGAAAGACTGAACTAGAGACACGTTTAATATCAAAAATTTAATTACGAAATATAGGCGATTTCTCTACAACTTCACTTAATACTGGCGCTTGACCCTTTTGTCCAGTACATTTGTCTTAATTCAAAACATTTTTAATGCATCGTTGCCAGCATTTTGTTTCAAAGAGAAACGTGACTTATAATTTCAATTCTTCTTTGTTTAAAAAAGTTTAATTCCCTTTTGTTTTTACAACTTATGAATTCATAATTTTTATAAGGCCCACCAGCGGCCGAGAGGTAAAGTCGCTAAACACTGGTAGTTCGGTCCGAGGTTCGAATCCCGCGAACGCGCTGGCTGCATGGGTGTTTTCGTGGTTTTCCCCATGTGTAACGTGTATACGAGCCAGTTTCCCTTAGAAAGTCCTCCACGAAGGCATCCCTCCCCTTAGGCAGATAGCCCTAGTGTGCTTTGCCATAATTAAATACAGCACCACACATAATTTTTATAAAAACGTAAACCTCATATCTTCTGCCACACCATAATTAGTGAAGTTTCTGATACTATCTGCGAGTTGAGACATTTGTAACAAAAGGTTGGGGATTTTTAGGCGCATTTTTCTCATTAAAGGCGAGCGCAACGATGCGTTAAGCATAACCACTAGAAACTGCGATAAAAAACATGCTTTTTTTTATTTATTCCTTTAATTCTTTATTTTCTGACCGTTTTCTGAGACATCGAAAAGAAAATTCTAGCAGATGTTTGGAAGCTAAAGATTTTAAGCCCGAAAACAAACGCAAATAATACCTTACATTCGAGATTTTCGTAGTAACATGTTTCACAAAATAATGGAAGCAACATTCTCTAGTAGTAGTAGTATTACATATGCAGCGATGGTGATGTAAATTTTGCAACTCACCGTAACGATGCAGATCCTAAATTCCTTCTGATGGAAGCTGTGTAGTAAGAAAGGTTAATTTTTTAAGACTTCAGATTTGTCCTAGTGCCAATATTTCGTTTTCTTTAAAAATTATACATATATTTTAAGGGAAATTCATGTACTTACATTACGAGAAACAAACGGTAGGAAAATAATTTATATTATTTATATTTATACATAATTTATATACTTATTCATTACAAAAGAGTAATATCACAGTCATACAGTTTCCGTTTTAATAAAAAATAGCAGTATGGGAGATCTTGGAATTACGGTCGTTCATTTTAAACTCTTTGATTTTAAGATCATGAGAAAGTGAAAAACATTCAGGAAAATCTATACTTAATTTTGATCTTTAATTTGTTCTGATTTAAAGCCGTTGAATATAGGTAATTCAACTCGGATTCTCCAACTCCGGCAAACGGGTTGGCTGTATGGAAGTTTCCGTAATTTTTCCCATTTGTGAATTGGGCAGGAGCCTATTTCATGAGCTCTAATGCAAATATATAAATAACAAATATATGCAAGTATATAAATAACACGAGCTATGTTGTAAATATATAAATAATTTGTAACGATCTAGCAATAGGCGGTATGATATGATATGTGTGAAACATGCGGGTAAAAATATAAGAAGTGTGTGTAGTATGCAGCTAAAGGTATAAGAATCAAATAGCCTTCGAAAATTGCACGATAAGAACTTGGCATTTTTTGAAGAGCTTTTAAACGCTCTAGAGACGCTCAGACTGGTTAGTGATTGAAACGCCACCAGGGGCTGATCACTGAATTTAACATTTTTAGGAAAAATCTAACAGTATAATGTCAGTTGCTTCAATTATATATCAAAGAGAGCGCAATTGTAGTAATATATTCTTTTCGATATTCCATTAACAAAAATAACGCGCTGATTACGAATAAAACTGGATTACATTTATAATATGGATTACATACATAAAAACAAAATAATTCACTGCCTTTTACAAAGTTTTAATTGTTTAAGCTCGCAGGTCCAACCCATAAGTTCTTGTATATTTTGACTAATAGCATATCGCTATTTATTTTTTCTGTGCATCGGAATTGCCTTTCCATTTTTTTACACCTTAATGTGTAAAAATCAGCGGACGCGTCGGGAAATTGGAACAGAGAATTGAGACTAAGGTTTTTGACATAGTTTACTTAATTCATTAAAAAAAAATTTTGTTGCGCAAAGTTTCAATTGTCTGTTTCGGCGAAACGCGTAATGGAGTTAGCTTGGTTCGAGATTCATTTTAAAAATTTCCCTTGACAAGCCAAAATGAACTTCGAATTGGGCTAATTAACCATTTACCGCTTCTTAATTTTAATATTTATTTTTTACATTTTACCTTGATCAATTGATTAGTATTTTACTGTGTTTTAAAATCTACTTTATTCGTTTAGCATATAGCTTACTATTTTTATTTTACCTCGTTCAATTGATTTTTTTTACTGTGTTAAAAATTACTTAATTCGTTTAGCATATAGCTTACTTTTTATTAATTTTACTAGTAAATATTAAAATATTGTATTTTTCTCCTCTTTCACACATTTCATAGCAACTAAATATGCTTATGTTGAAGTTTTCAGGGAGCCACAATTTTTGGTAACCTTTTAGCGTGCGTACTAAAATTTATCTTCTAATTTCCTTAATTTTGCAGCACAATGCGCAAAATTTTGACCACATAAGTCTTTTTTCGTTTGTTCTTACAACTTAACTTGAAATTATACATATATATATATATATATATATATATATAATTTATGCATGTTGTCACAATACTAAAAATGCTAGTTACCATATAACGTATTATCTATGCAAATAAATCATCATAAGGATGCTTGAATATATAACAGGTTGTATTACTTATTGTCTCATACCTGAAACGAAGCTAAAAATTATTTACTGTGGGTGGTTAATAATAGTGGCATACTGGGAACCAAAATATCTAATTAAACTTCAAGTAAGTGTAAAGAACATGATATTTAATAAATAAAGGTAATACATAAAACGTTAAAAACGCCCCTTTGGACGTAATTTAAAATGTGAAACCTTTCAGATTTTTTTATTATTATTATTTATTTCCTTTAATTAGTTTTATGTGAGTAGCTTATGTTGGACTTCTAAAACTTGTTGATTTTTTCACTCAGAGTATAGACAGCATGTATATAAAGAACTCTCTATTCATATACATAGCTGGAAAGCACACTTGATCTCTAGAGTGAAATATTCAATTTAAATCCTTTGACATGGATGGCACAAATACTGTAGTAATTAATGTGCTGTAGTATTTGAAGTGAGTATGAATACTTACTGATGATTTAGCAGTACAGTTCTATTCACGAACATATAAAGTAATATTTTAGGCAATAACCAATTCATTATTTCCTTTCTGCTATTTATATAAAGTTTTTAATATATTTAAAGTAATGTTACTGCCGGAGAGGCAATATAAAAATGAGCATTTATTATTTTTTAATGAAAAAAAAAAACATGACAACTAGTTATCTAGCGAAGCTATTCGAATCCAGTTCCGCGAAGGGGAGCTGCGTTTGAATGCTAGAGTTGAACAGTGTGATAATGATTTTTTTTTTTTTGATGATTTATTGTAAATAGTTTTACTTCGCAGTCCTGATTTAATAACTGTCTGTAATATTGCAAGGTATTAGAAACATGAAATCAGACTTGCTACTCAGCTACGTGTTCAAACTACTAATCGTTATGATTGGGCAGGAATCACGCAGAAAACTGCTCATCTCGTGATAGTTCCCAGCTAATCTAATTGTATCGTAATCTTTATACCGGCTGGCATTTCTCCTTTTTTGTGGCTCATCCATGGTGTATAACCTTTTGCAGCGAAATGCCTGGGATTTTAAAATCAGGAGGAACAGAACAAAATTAACCGAACTAGCTAAGTTAATACGAGAAGAAAAACCGATTAATGACTTAAAAAACAGTTGTTAACGGAGAGTTGAAATATTTAAGAAAACAATGAGATCATGTTAATATACACATAACAGCTAAAAAGCGATGTAATGTAACAGACTAAGTAAAAGTGCACCATTTGTTTTTCACCCAGTACCTTTAAATTAAATAGATCAAAAGGAAGGAAGAAATAAAAATAGAGCAGCCTCTCTTTTCTCTTAAACATCATTTATAAAGAAACTTCTGTTTGTTTTGAACTGTTTTTAGCGTGTAGTTCCCCTTAACTGATTTATTATGACGATCAAGATACTGGTGTCTGATTCTACTTTGCACGCTATTCGGCAATAAACAACACAGGATTTTCTAGACAACTACAAGAATCGATTTTTATTTCGAATAAGAGGGCATCTGCGTGTTCTTATACGAGGAGGAGAAGTTATGGAACACAGCACATATTCAGAACTCATTGGAAACTGATTTTACGTTTGCAAATGAAATGTCTTAGAAATAACAGAGACTCAAAATGACTGCTAGTCTTATGTGCTTGAGAAACGCTAGCTATAAACCATGAAGGAATGCTGAACCTCTGGAATTCCACGCTCCTTTTCCTTTTATAATATATATATCTGGAACAAAATGTGTTAATAGTGTTATAAATATGTGATAATATTTGTATATATTTATTTTATCTTATACTTATGTACACTGCGCAAAAAAAAGAGGGAGGGACAGCTCTAAATCTCTCGTTCTACTGGGCCGATCGAAGAAATTCAAACTGCGTTTTTCATGCCTCGAATGCGCGACTTAAGATATGATTTAGATATATATACAGGGTGTTCGGGATAAATTTGAAATATTTATAATTGATTATATTTTTCCGTAGGTTGGAGGTATTGACACACACTACTCGTCATTTAAAAGTTTGGACTCTTCTTCATTCATATACAAGACGTCAGAAAGGATGGATGACTGGAACCCACCTGAAGCATGGAAGAGAATAACTTGCATCATGATGATTCGTGCCGGCCATCAAAATAAGGATATTATGACTGCTGCCCAATGCTCCCTGAAGACAGTAAAAACAATCAGGCATGAACTAGATACTTGCAATGGTGACTACGAGGATGTAGCAAGAAGAAAGATGCCTAGCAGACGATCTGATTGCGTTCGTGCAGCAGAATTCTTCGCAGCAGGAACAGGTGTTGAAGAACCCTGGCATTGGAATTCGGGCTTTGTAACGTGAAATGAATGTTGCAGCCTCTACTATGAAGCTTGCACTCAATGAAGACCTTCGCTACTACTCATACAATCGGATTTTCTTTTTCCTTACGAAACTGTCAAATTTATCCCGAACACCCTGTATATATATAATATTGTTCTAATACAGACCATTTTTCACAAAATTGGACTTTTCTGAAATGAAATGCCAATATTTTTCCATATTTCTACTCTACGACTCAAATTATGCCAAACTGCCAAGTTTTGTAAGAATCGCGCGAGTAGTTTTTAAAAAAATTAGCTCTCAAAATTTTAGCTTCTCAGTGTTGAGTTTGGCATACATTTATTAATCTCTCTTTTTTTATTAAACTTATTTAATTCTTCCTTTCACACTTCGAAATTCAGATTCATTCCAAATAAAATTCACCCGTGTTTTGTGATTTATTTTAAATATTTGTATTTTTGAATAATTTTTATAAATTTTTCGAAAATGATTTGTATTATAACCTACAAAAGTTTTAACATCGTCTTAAAGTAGATGTATTTCTAGGCACACCTGAAAAAAATTAGAGTTTTTTATTCAAAAGTTTCTAAGATATACATGAATTTACATATTGGAGCATTTCGAAATTTGGCATCATTCTTTTTGAGCGATAATAACGCCACATGGTAATACGCACTTTGTCAAACTTATTTGCAAGTATGAAGGGTGACTTTTTCTTCCGCTCGTTTACAGTGAAAAAAAGAAAAGCAAAATGGGTTGCTATAAATAAAGAAGTTCGCAAAGTAAATTATTTTTGGCAAAAACTGAAAAAACAAAACAAAACAAAAAAAAAAAAAAAAAAAAAAAAACGCGAAAATAAATTTTTGAATTTCTCCGTAAATTTCGCATCAAATTTTACAAAATTTAATATTTAGGCATCAATTGAGTCCTAGAATCGAAATATGGGAAAAACGCATTTGGAATTCCGTCAATCGGCCCAGTAGAACGGGATATATAGAACTGTCCCCCTTTTGTTTTTGTGCAGTATATATGATTGTTTGGTTTCATATAAGAAGCTTCCTACGTGTAACCGTTTACCTCTAGCTAATGGTTCTAGTTGAACTGAAAGTAACATATTTCAAAATTTGATAAATTCTTGAAGTTAGGTTAAATTTATTTAACAGAGCGTCTACGGCAGAAATGAAATCACGTACAGATATTTTCAGATGTTTAACTTCTAGTTATTACACTATAAAAAGAAGCAAGCTGCATTGCTTGACTGATTTAGCTGAGTTAAGTCGTTCATTGTAGGCTATTTTGTCCATGTGTTCTCGCAAGTGTTTCATTATTCTTTAATTGGAGCTCGCATTTTCTAGCGGAAATCAATGAAACTTTTTCCTGTTTAACGGAGGATATTTCGAAGATATTTTGTCAACTATCTAAGTTATACTAATTCAGAAGACAAACAACAAAAATCAGCGTTATATTTACAAAATTTCCACAGGACTAGTTTCGATGGTTTTACCGAACCACCATCCTCAGCTGCAAAACCGCAAAATTAGTATTTATTCGGCGTGTTATTGTGTCTTAATTATCTAAGTTATCTTTAATATTATGTATAAAATACAACGAATAATTCAGTTTACAACTTTAATTATGTTTTCTTTCTGTCTAATTATTCAATCAAAAGATCATACACAAATTGTCAGAAGAACATCAGAAAACGCATCAACCATTGATCTCTTGAATCATATACAAAAATACCCAGTTCAAAAGGATTATGATCATGATCAACTAGTGCAATCTGCTTCTTTAGTTCCTGGCAAACCATAGGTGGATTATCTGCCTAAGGGAATGGATGTTTTTGTAAAAGACTTTTTAAGATCAATCTGCTCATATTCACATCCCAATATTAACTTAAAATTTGGCGGAAAAAGTAACAGAAATAAGAAGGATAGATTTGTCCCTGTTTAATACGTGTACTTGTTCCTGTTGGACTGCTTATATTTGAACGCGTACTTAAGATATATAGCAAGGAAGAATGCATATCCAAGTAAGCACCTTAAACTGGTGTAAGTGGTCCTTTCATTTGTAAGGTAATGCTCAATTTTTAAAAAAAGTTGAGCTTTAATGCATAACTTAACGAATCCGTATAAATGCATAATTTAATTAATGTTTAAAAAAACTGCTAGGAATGCTTTTATTTGCGAGTGTATTGAAGAGCATTTTTTATTCATTTTAGAAGCCGACGGTGGTCTTAGAAATTATGGTTTTGGAAATATCTGAATTTCGGTAAATTAATTTTAAAGTTATACACTGTGTCCACAAAAATCATTTCCAGGTATTTATTTTCGTAACCTTTCGTTATAGACATATACTTACAGTTACAATAATATTTTAAAATACGTAATGATTTATGTTTTCACATTTTTAAATTAAAAAAAAAAGTACTTCTAATACGACATCTAACTTTTTACATGTCTCCCGGCTCTTGTACTTATATTTGGGAAAATTCTGTACTCATTTTAAAAATAAAACACAAAAAGTTTATTCCCGGACCACAAAAATTACCCAATATTTAATTCCCAAATAAGTGACATCTGACGTTATTTTGAATTTGCATTACGAAGTCATTTAATAAATAAATTAGGATATAAGGGGTGATTATTCAAGGGTGATTTGTTTCATCTTAAATACCATTCAATGACATTCTTTAATGGTTAACTGGTATCTTTATTTATAATTTTGTTACATTTGATATGCCGCATTCTTAATTAATTCTATTAATACTGGGAGTTCGTTACGTGCAATATTAATTCTGTGAATTATGTGATACGAATTCAGGGACTAAGATCTCGTTTTTTAAAATATATTATATTGATCAATAATTTTCACAATAATCTGAATACAAATGCTCACTATGTAATCTTTTATCATCAGAAACATTTTCTAAGCGCTATTTTATTTTCTACATACAAATGCAAACACTGGTTTCTTCACTTTGTGTACAGCCGCAGAATGTGATTCCCAACATGTATATCAGATATTTGGTCAATTTATGCTATGCAGGAGTCAAATCTTTGGTATTTTATTTTTCATAACGATTTTTTTTATTACGATACATACAAAAGTTTCCTAAATATAAATATAGGAATCGGAGGAAATGTGTATAAGGACAGATCTCGCAATTTTTGTACAAAACTGATTTCTTTAAATTTAAAAGTGGCAAAACATGAATCTTTGCGTTACTTAAAACATTTTTGTAACTGGCACTAAATCTACGAGCAAAGGTTGCAAAAGAAAGGCTGGATAAGAATTTTTCTCTACACGGTATGTAGTGCATAGGCATTATAAGAGGTCCATTTTATCCTTTGAAACAATTTATCAAGTTCAGAAAATCCGTTATAACGCAAATTTATTTCCCCTAAAAATTTTGATTATTTTTTTATGTTTTTTACTTATATACCATATGCATATGTGTATGTCTGCATTTGTATATGTTACTGTGAAAGACTGAAATTGGAGATTGTCGACATTCACCGGTGAATGTCAACACATACCAAATACGTCGGTGGAAGACCGAATATTTGGTTATATTCTTGCACATTCGGACTATCATCGGTGTATGTCGACAATCACAGATATACTGTGGTGGAGGTTGAAGTCAACAGAGCGGCGACTAATCCTCTCGCCAAATCCTTTGCTCTGCTGCGATTGAAGTTATGTACACTGATGTAAGAAATTAAGAGACTTTTCATATTTGATCTACGATCTCCAGAACTACTGGACAGATTTTAATAAAATTTGGTGTAAACATAGGTTGATATAATAGAATCAAATATTCAACAATTATAATAGACGCTTATGTCCGTGTGTAACACTCATGGGAGTCTCAAAGTCTGAAACAGCGGTTGCAGAAGACACTAAAGGAATGGGTTAATAATTTTTGTCTACACGGTAATTTTTAATTAATAAATAGGGAATATGGTCCCCTCTTACATAGTTAATAGGGAGTATGGTCCCCTCTTACAGCCATACAAGCCTCGCAGCGTGATGTCATACTGGAAATAAGGCAGTTTATCAGTGCCTGTGGCAAATGGTTCCACTCATTCAGCAAAGCTGCTTTCAGTTCCTGTATGTTTCTCGGCTGCCAGTAGCAATTGCCCTCTCCAGAGTGTCCCAGACATGCTGTATAGGGTTGAGGTCTGGATACCTGGCTGGCCAATCCGTCCGGCGAATATCCTCACTCTCGAGAAATTCGTCGACCAGAAGAGCTCTATGTGGCCTCGCATTATCATCCTGTAAGATGAACTCGGAGCTCACTGCACCTCGGAGCAGGCAAACATAGGGCTCCAAGACTTCATCCCCATACCTCACACCAGTCACAGAGCCTCTGTCAAAGACGTGGAGAGGTGTGCGGCCATCCAACATGATGCCTGCCCAGACCATTACACCCCCACCGCCATAACTGTTGATTTCACAGACATTGGAGAGTAGGTAGCGGGTCCCTGGCTCTTCACATATGAAAGTACGGCGAGAATCGGTGTTTATGCTAAAACGGAACTCGTCGGTGAACAGAATGGTCGCCCATTGCTCCGTACTCCAATAACTATGCTGCCTGCATCATGCTAATCCGACTCTCCTGTCCGTAGACATGAGCGGGACGCAAACAGTCGGTCTTCTGGCAAACAACCCTCTCTCGTTCAGTATTTTGAAAACAGTCACTCATGTTACATGGATTCCTGTGGCGGCATACAGGTCCCAAGAGAGCTGAGAAGCTGCAGCCTCTCTGTTACGCCTCGCGAAAATGGACAAATAGCGATCTTCTCTGGCCGTCGTGGCTCTTGGACGACCTTACCCAGGCTCGGTGGATCCAGTATACTGGAACTGTGTTCTTAGGTTACACACGACACTAGGCGTTAAATTTAACTCTCTGCATATCTGGACTTGCGATTGGCCTGCCACAATTCGCCACCTCAACACATCATCTAAACGTTGGTGGTTACTCAACCGATTGCTGCAACATAACACCAAGAAATTCGCCGAGGTGTGCTAGCGAACGCAATTCGTCTTACACTCCATGCGCTTATAAAGCCTGTTTTTCTGCTTGTCCGCCTACACACACGTATACGCTAACATATTTGCCGCACAAGATTTGCATTTTTATTCTAGAAGCAATGGTTTTTCCTTCAGTTCAGTTCTTTTCATGCAATTCGATAAAATATGCAAATTCTCTTAATTTATTTAAACAGTAGCATGTATTTGTTATATGCTACGTCAGTCTTATGCTACGTTTGATGGTACGCGCAATGAAGAAACTGTTAATACTTTTGGAGAAAATTGAAATTTGAGCAGTGGCCATACTGAAAACCATATTCCAAAGAAAAATATTGAGGACGACCTGCAACGTACCACGTCTTCGTATCAAGTCTAAACTGAATAAAAATAGAAAATAGAAATTAGATACTAGTTTATGTGTTCTTTTATATGTGTTTTATATGTTTAATATTGAGGACGACCTGCAACGTACCACGTCTTCGTATCAAGTCTAAACTGAATAAAAATAGAAAATAGAAATTAGATACTAGTTTATGTGTTCTTTTATATGTGTTTTATATGTTTAATATTGAGGACGACCTGCAACGTACCACGTCTTCGTATCAAGTCTAAACTGAACAACACGAGTTAACACGAGATTATTACGTATGTAGTACGCAAACTGCGGAAAACTACAATACGTCTTAGATCTCAAGAGGACTAAACCTCTGGCCTAAAAGGTGGACAGCAGCTGATTAAAAGCTCGTGTGAAGTACAGTGGCAAGAAGGCTCACTTTCTCTCCATCTAAATCTGTTCTTGGCGAAAAGCCAGTAAATAAATAAATAAATGCTGATTAGGTCTACTAACTCTATGCGCTTTATGATGAACCGCAAGTAGTTATTTGTTATTACACTACACCATCAATAACTACATACAGAATTCCCAGTACTGCTCTATTCGAAAAAATATTTAGTAAGAGAAAGTTTAAAATCAGATAGAAAAGCAGCCTCAGTTTGTCGCAGATTTTGAATAAAACTCCGTCGATTTTGAGGCCGATCAGACACAGAATGGAGTAAAACGGTTTTTGCTCCTGAAGGAAGAGGAATTTCTGGAAATTCTCATCACGTTTTTATGAAAGATAATTAGGCAGGTTATTACAACAACTGCAAGTTATATATATCAGTGTATAAGGTACTGTGCGCAGAGTAATTGGAACGCCCTGACAAATCGTGTACAGAACTTATCAACAGTGTACAGAGCTCAACACTGACTAATCACAGGTTACTACTTGCATGTCCATGCTAGTCCATGCTTAACTGAACAGTGTAAAACAAATGTGTATCCGACTTTGCATTGTGTAACCATTCTGTAAGCATTGTGTATACAACAAGCATCATGTATCTATTACAATACTAATATGCACTGTGTATTCTACAACATAGTGTTTCTCCTACAGTCATTGCCAGTACTGTATTACACAAACGCGTTATACAAACTATCTGCAATAAATATGCACCTCATTCTGCACTGAATTTGTCAAATTCTGCACAGTATCTGCTGTATATAAAGCATATAATTACTATGCAACTATCTACATTGCGTGTGCAATACCTTACAACCTGTATCTGACTTTGCACTGTGCATTTGTTCTGTGAGCAATGTGTATATAAAAAGTACTGTGTACCTACTTTAATATAATATTATATACATATATACTGTGCATCTAATATAATATAAAATAAGCTCAGCGCATTCTATAACATAGTGTCTCCACTACAGTTATTGCCTACAGTTATTGCTGCATATCTATTCAAATTAAATAAGTATTGTGTACCTGATATAATGTATTGCATAATGTATTCTCCAGAGTAAAGTTTCATCTGTAATTACTATATCATCTAATAACAAAATTTAATATTCTACAGTGTGCTTGCATGCTTTATGTATATTTATTTGCGCATTTTACATGTGATATGTGATTTAAATTTGTCTAAATGATCTAAATGTGTCTTTAGTGTAAGTGTATACTATATATTAGCTTAAATATGTTTCATTATAAGTATGTGTTTTACTTGTATAAGTGTGTGCAAACTAGTATCTAATTTCTATTTTTATATAATGTGCTTACATGTTTTATATGTGTTATATATGTGCTTTTATATGTGTTTTACAAGTGTTTTGTATGTATCTTTATATGTGCAATTGTATGTACTTGTATGTGTATGTATATGCTGTAATTAGTGTCTAACAGTGTCTAAAAACCAAGATGTAACAAATCATCCGCCTATCGATCAAAACTAATGTATTCCTAAGACGCCTCTGTATGGCCATGTACAATTACGTAAAATTCTTCAATAAACTCCCAAGGTGGCCTCATGAGGCTCCTGGGAGTTGCTGCCAATAGATAGGCGAGGGCGCGGGACATATGCCTGTTTACCTCTGTTAAACATCAGGCGTCCCCGTCCTCCGTCACCTGTCACCTGTCAGTGAAAATAAGGACTCATCGAGGGGCTAAATGGTATTAATTATTCAATTGTAGATGTAAACCAGTGAGTTATTTCATATTGTCGGTCAGACTTTGATTTCTGTAAACAGTTAATCTGTTTTGAAACTGAGTTTCCTCAGTTGAGCTAATATTTTGGTTTTGCACATTATTTGTACTGATCTGTCTTATCATCCTCGTGATACTTAAAGCAGTTCACATTATCATTAGATATAGATTTACAAAGGAATGATAGAGAATAATTTAACAGTTACAGTGTAAAGATGAAAGCAGCGTAAACATAAATATTTTGCTGGAAGTTAAGGTTGATTTTAGTCTTAACGGAATTATTAAAATTTACAGCTGCGGCCTATGGCTATGCAAAATTCATGTGTAATTTATAGGACATCTTGAAAAGCAGTACAGTGAAAAATTTTTTATCTAGAAAATAAAATAAATTAAAATGTGACATATACGCTTAAGCTGCTTTTCTGCTTCTTACACAAACATCAAAATTCCTAGTAAACGAAGAAGTGCACATAGTATTTTTATTTTCTTCTAAAAAACTTTCAGAAGCGTTTTAATAAGAAATGCCTGCTCCAACCCTCCAAATGCTTTATTAATGCATTACATATCGAAGAAATGGCTATAATATTTTTTTTTCTGCTAAAGCATTGCAGAAGAATTCGGAAAACTATTTATTTAAGGTTATGCACTTTACGTCTCAGGTAAAGGAGAATATTGCTACTACTAAAAATAATAACAGACTAGAACTTCAAGCGTAAATTTGTCTAGAAGTACACTGAATCGAAAATATCCAATTTTTGAAACTGAATACACTTCAAAATGCATTTTGGAGTGAAAAGTGGAAAATAAGTACATGTTGGTATTAAAAATAAATGTATAAGAAATATTTTTTCGATTTCCTTAGGCAAAAATGCATTAGGATTATGTTATATAACTTCCGACTTAATGCGTTTGAAGAAGAAATTCATCATGAAAATTTTTTTGCTTCAACGCAGTGTTCATACGTCCTCTTTTTGCTGCCATATTTATTGCACTTAGGTTATAAATTATTTCTTGCTGGAAGTTTAAGTTGTGTAATTTTATTCCTATGTTAATTTATGGAATCGAAATTTCATTGATACTGTGTTAGATACTGCTGTTCTCATGTCTTTTACAATGCAATTTTCGAGACGATTGTACTGCTTATGCAGTATGAGAAGAATCACATTTTGGAGAGGGAGGGACTTAATCCTTTCTTAGTTACAGCCAAATTGTATCTCATTATTACCAAGGAAAATCGTAAATATCCGTGAACACTATATTACATTTTGGGTGCAAATGTCATTGATACATAATAACTTAAGTTTTTCAAACATTCTTTTAGTTTTGTTTAAATAAAATTTAACAGATGTTTTAGCCCAAAGGAGCGTTAATACGGATGTGAAGTCTCGAAACGGCATTTGCTTCGAACCACTATCGGTTATATCACTTTTTAAATTATTGCCATCAAATATATCGTCTTGTATTACATTTAAGGAAATTAAATAATGAAGAATCTGGATGAACGTATGTAGTACGTTTCTTGCATTGTGAAAAAACAACGGTACCTAGAGCTATTAAATCTTGAATAACGTAATCCTCCTCACGAACATAGGCACCAGCATGCCTAAAGTTTGAATTTCGAATTTGTTTTATTACCTATTATCATATTTTTAAAACATTAACAATTTTTTGATAAAAAAATGAACGATTTCACAGCAGACAGTGGCAACGCTAGGAAATAATACATTTTTATCTCCAGCGGCGCGAGACTGTCTTTTGGAAATTCTAAAGCTATGCTGCTTTAAAATTTTTTTCAACCAAAATGGGTGTTAGCTCAAATGCGTTTGAAAGCCTATGTGTGTGTCTAAACGGAAAAAAGGCCTCTTCGGGAGTTATATAAAATCTAAAAGCTTCGAGATTAAAAAAATATTGATGCATTAGATGTCCTTTGAGCTTTACACTTTCTAAAATTTTGCAACTTCAGTTACTGATTCCAGTTTATCTCCTTATTATCCAAGAACACTCTGCCGCCGAGAGGACATATATACCGGGTAAATCCTTAGAGATATGCGCCATTTTACTAGAGAGAATCTATTGTTCCAGATATGTAATAGAGCCGCAGTCGAACAGCCAGGAGTCACAATAAAGAAATGATGTAGTTTACCGACGGTAAGAGACCGCGGCATGTACATTGGTACCACTTTTGATAGTTTTTGGGTTTTGATTATGCAGCTTTGTTAGCCAATGTGTTTCTAGTACATGATAGCCAGATGCTACCCTTCTCATGAGTTGCATTAGTGTCGATTTGCTGCTCAACAATTCTGTGGTAACTTTTCGGAAGCACAGTTCAAAATCATGCATAGTGACTTGTTGACTATATGCCCGTTGCAATTAGGGTGCAACGCTTTTGCAAACAACAATTTGTTTCAGAACATGAGTTACCGTTTATCTCACCAGCACCAAAGGCTTCATTTGCTCGCTTCAGCTTTCACAGATTTATAATAATAAAGAAAATGTTTTAAACTTTTTATTCTGAGATATTTGTCAAAAGGAAAATGAATTTTATAAATAATATTTTGTTTGCATTTTTGATTGCAATACCTAACGTTCTTTCTTTTTTATTGAATATGAATTTTGAATACTTAAGCATATGCTGTATATTAAAAAAGGGATAAATGAGCAACTTTAATCCTAAAATATCGATCACTCTTGAAACTGCATTGTCACTGAGGGCCAAAATTATGGGTGCTTTCTAAAAGTTCCATGCTTAATTTGCTTAATTTGAAAATAAAACAATTTTTCATATGTTCATAAATTATTATTTTTCACTGAATACAGATTATTCCATAAGAGGCGAAAACATTTAATATAAAGTTTAACTAAAAATAGAATTAAATAATTTGCAGCACAAGAAACTAATTATGCTTATTTAATTAAATGTTCATAAATTAATGCTTATTTAACATTAAATGTTCATAAATTATTATTTTTCACTGAATACAGATTATTCCATAAGGGGCGAAAACATTTAATATAGAGTTTAACTAAAAACAGAATTAAATAATTTGCAGCACAAGAAACGAATTATGCTTATTTAATCTAATACAAGCGTGACTGAAACTATAAGCGACTGTGGACCCTTCGAGCCATCTTAGTCCTTGTTTTGAGGATCAAATAAATGGTAATATCCGGGATACTTCTTGCTTCAAGCTGGTTGAATAGTTTTGCTGACTTTTCTTTAAAAAAGACGTTTACTGACTAAATACTGTTAGAAATTATGTGAAATTTTTAGTACCTAATGAAATTTAAAGTACATATAACAATATATATATATATATATGTCTAGAGAGACAGAGAGAGAAGGTATGTAAATAACAACACAACGAAAAAGGAAAAATTTGATAGTACACTGTAAAGAGGATCATGGTAGTAGAAGTGCATGAAGCGGATTATTCTTACGGCGAGACAACAGAAATAGAAAGGGTATAAATATATCATTTCTATGAAGTTTTGCGTATGTTACAAAGAAATGCAGTTGTTAATGAAAAAAGACCTACAAAGCATACAAAATTTCGATGGCTGAAAAAAAGGAAGGAGGCAGAATTTCTTCATCTGATACGTTCTAGATTTTAAAATATATGTCGACACGAGAAATTTCTGAGAAGTTCAAGAACGATTAGAGGCAAGACTATCAGATATTAAACCAAAAGCAGGATTTCCTGAAGAAAGCCACATTTTAATATTCACAGCACAATATCGACTGCTGTAGGTGAAGCTAAATGGGGAGAATATATTAGTGGAAGATCGTATTTGGAGTGCTGTCTGAAAACATTTAATGTTGCAGAAACACATCTGCACTAATTTTGCATTTGAGGAGTTTGGATGAATTATTATGAACAATTAAAATGCTTCAGCTTTATTTTCTTATCATTAATATAAGTACGCATTTTTTTCTGTATTTGATTCCTTTTTTCAGTGATATTATCTTCTTATCAAGGAAAACATCCAATACTCCTAATGTATCCGTAATTTCCACTACTATTGTTAGATACTCGGCGTAGATAAGACTAAATTAACTTACAGCAATAACTCTGCTTATTTTGGTAAATATCCAGGCAATTCCTTTCTTTGTGTCTGATTACAAGACGTTTTTATTCGAGCAAAGCACAGCACGGCTAACTGTGTAAGAGAGAGTATGATTTCATGGAGGGCATTCTAAGATAAACTGAATTGTATTAACGTTACATGATGAAAACTAAGAAAAATCCGTTCAGCCAGCGGATAGCCAATACGTTCACGGGATTGTAATTTGGGTTGAACAAACCAGTGCTCATCTGTCTTGTTTCCTTATTCTGTTTATCTGATGTGATTTAAAAAAAATCTGACTAACTATTAAAACAAACCTACGATATGCAACTGTAATTCAGTTCCATGAAACAACTCCCCTTTTTTCTGCAGAACAGACATCCAGCTATCCATACGAACACATATTAAAACATCATGTATCGCAGATGCTATTATCTATGGAACTGACGAGGGGGCCTGATGAGTAGGACCAGTAAGGTATGTAGTCCGAATCAGTTACTTAATTTAGTAATCCTGTTTTAGTTTAAAGTAAGCATAACCGTTTTAATATTACAAATATTTGATTCTTTTTTATTAAATTTTGCTTCAAAAAAAATCTAAATTCACTGAAATGTAACTCAGTCCAAATTTATAAAATTGCAAAATACGAAAAACTTCAAGAAATTTTCTCGTATTCATACGTAAATAAAAGAAGCAATTTTTCCCACCTTTCTTATGATATAGCTTTTTCACGTCAGTGGTAGAAAACTATTTTATACTATTACTTTGCATAATTCTTTTTATGACTTTCATGATACATATTTGACGACATATTTATTGCAAAATTCGAATACATTGTAGAGTTCCTCACTTTGTAAATGCTAAGTTACGGTTGAACGTGAAGAATCTTAAGAACTGATAAGCGAATAATCGCTTGAGTTTGCGTGACAGGAAACAACAAGATGGAAGAGTAAATAACCCTTTATTATTCAAATAAGATTTAACAGAACTCCGTCTTGGAGTGTACAATAAAAGCCGACAATTGGGCTTGAACTTAAGAGGCTAAGAATTAAACTAAATAATCCTTAAAACATAATACAGACTATTTAAAAAAGAATTTAGAAAATATTAAAGTAAAATTTTATTTATAATTTTTTTAAATAAAATTGGCAGTAACATTATCAGTTATACATTATATTATTATTATTAATAATATTATTATTAATAATAATAGCAGAAGTATATTATTAATAATAATGTAATACTACTACTACGATAGTTTTGAACAACAACGGTTAGTATAATATTATAATTAAAATTAATAAATTAATGAATAATTTATAAAATATTTCTCATCGTTGGTATCATCTCTAAAGAAGAAGGTTATTTTGAAGCTCTTAAAATGTATCATATTATATCCTATCTGCATTCATGTTTATTAATTTGCAGAAAGCAAAAATTCTATCCACTGTTTTTAAGCGCTCTTTCCTAAAATAATATAATGCCCTTAAAATTTTAAATTTGATAGATGAGATTAGATCCGAAGACCATTTTCCAGTCTCTAAACACGTTTCATGCGAAAAGTCCTCGACTTTTTCACCATGTTCCACTTTATCTGAAAAGCTGCAGACAGAGCCCAGAGCGTAAAACGGGAAATTAATTATATGTAAATTTCAATCAGACCGGTTCGTCGAGATTTAATTACGATCTTGCCATGTCAGGTTAGGAACCCCGCTAAACTATTCCGTGATTCCTCGATTAAATTTCATCCAAATTCAACCATTAGTCGAGGCATCAGCCTGGTAATTGACATACAGACGTGTTGGCAGAATTTAAGACAAGACTAGAAGGATGATATATCCGCAGAAAGCATTCGGAGCAAATTTCGCAGTGAGATGTGATGAGGTATACGGTTGAGAAGTTTCTTTGAAGATGCAATATTTGATACAAGTGTTACTAAAACAGCATATGAGAACCACCTTTGAGGTATAATACTAGCTTTGTTTACTAATATATGTGGGAGTCATCAACATCCAATGCCGAATTAGAATACCAGATGACGTCATTAGTACAGCCCAGCGCAGTAAGAATCATCCCAGACAGCGCTGAGACCTGGTCGAGAGTGGATGGTAGACGTGAGCAGACGGCTCACACGTCTTCAAGAGTTTATAAAAGGACTGTTGGTGCATCATTATGTTAATCCTGCATACCGTTAACTTCATCTTTATATACTTTTTTTATTTACTTTTATTTCTTTCTATTAAATAAACCATTTAAATATTACTTCGTGCTCTCATGCTGTGAATTAAGTCAAATTCTACAAAAAAATATGGCGACCAACCGTGCGCCCTCGAATTCCAAAATGTTCGAGTAGTAGAACTGTGCTTTGAACTGTGAACTGAGTGAACTGTTGTCACAAGTTATTCGATTTATTGGATTACTCGTATAAAGTGTGGATTACCCAATTGACGACGATCATCTGTCGGGTGAGTACAAAACTTTCTTTCCAATATGAAGTTAGTAGAAATTCCAGAATTGGAAGCAGCTTTAAAGAACAGTAAAAGTTGTGAAATCAAAAGTTTGCATAAGCTTATTTTTAATACTGATGGAGATCGAAATAACCGGAAAAGATTACGTGAATTTTCTGGCTTTATATCTAAACCAGATTCTGAAGAATTTAATAAGAAAATAGATGCAGTGCAGAATAGTTTTACTTTGAATGAGTTAATTAAAATTTGCAATGTACTGTGCATAAATTCAGAAGGTTTAAAAACGGAAGTCGTAACCTGAATTGTCTCTTACCTATGTGATTTATTTGTATTATTTGAAAATATTTTGCATGAAGAAAATAGTGATATTGAAGATGAAACTATTAATAAATTTTCTGAAGTAATGCTTGATGATAATCAAAGAGACAATCCTGGTTTTAACGAGTCTCAAGTAAATAACAGTATGCAGCTTCCAATTCAAGATCATTTTAAACCTCATCTTAGTTTTTCTGATATTGAAAGTATTGTTAATCCTTTTTCTGGTAATGCATATGAAAATGTTGATAAATGGATTGATGAATTTGAAGATGTTATAAATTCTTTAAAATTGAGTGATTTGCATAAATTAGTTTTTGCTAAAAGATCATTAAAAGGTAAAGCGAAACTATTTATTCAGAGTGAACCTAAAGTTAATGACTGGTGTAAGTTAAAAAAGCTTTTGAAATCTGAATATGGTAAAGCTTTTAATTCTGCTGAGTTGCATGAAATGTTATGTAAACGTAAATTAATGCCTAATGAATCTTTAGATGAGTATTTTTTGAAAATGAAAGAAATGTGTTCGCGAGGTAACATTGAAGATGCTTCATTAATTAAATATGTTATTGATGGTATTCCCGATTCTGTGGTTAGGAAAACTATACTGTATGGTTGCGAAACAATATCTGAATTTAAACAAAGGCTTAAAATTTATGATAAAATGAGATCGGACAATGATAAGTTTAAAAATCCGAAACCGAAAGTAGACACTCAAGTTAAAGATAGAAGTAAGCTTTCGTCATCAAACCGAAATCAATCTAACGTTAATAAGGTCAAATGTTTTAATTGCCAGGAATTTGGGCATTATTCTAAGCATTGTGTAAACAAATCAAAGGGTGTAAAATGTATAAAATCTAAGAAGTTCGGGCATTATTCAACGGACTGTCCAGATCAGACCACCGAGACACATCAAGCAGCTTTATTACAACGAATTTGTGACAAGGATAGAATTATGAAGACTGTAGAGATAAATAATCATTTAGTTGATAGTTTAGTTGACACTGGTTCAGATGTAACGATATGCAGCGTAGAGTTATACAAGCAGATTGGTTCTCCTTATTTAAATTGTAGTGATATCACATTAAACGGAATTGAATCAAAACAAACGTACCCTATCGGCTTTTTTATTTCTGATATTTCAATTGATAGTTTTTCACTGCGTACGAAAATTTATGTTGTTAAGTCATTATGTAATCAAATTGTATTAGGTTTAGATGTATTGAATCAGTTTAACTTCTCTTTTACTGAGAATGGCCTTCAAATAATTTCTCATCGGAATAAAAGTAATGTAAACTTGATAACTGCTGAGTCATATCGAAATTCTAACGTGCGTTGCGTTATGGGAAATTTGAATATTGCTATCTCATTGAAGAATGCTTATGATCCTTCGCGATCGTCTGGCGTCTCTGTTAATGTAAACGAAAGTCCCGAAAGCGGAAGTAGCTCGACGTTTAATTACCTTTCACATCTGGTGAATGCTATTTCTGTCAACGAGATTGATTTATCGCATATTTCGAATGCAGAACATAAAGAAAGACTGTGTAATTTAATTAATTCGTACCAACCACGGAAAAATAGACAATCTGACTTCAAGATGCAAATAAATTTATGCGATGATATTCCTGTCTGTCAAAATAGAAGATACATGTCTTTCGCGGAACAAAAAATTGTTGACGATCAAATTAAGGAATGGTTGAAAGAGGGCATAATAAAGCCTAGCAATTCTAATTATTCGGCGCCTATTGTTTTGTGTAACAAGCGTAATAATTCGAAACGTTTATGCGTGGACTATCGGAAATTAAATAAGAAGATTATTAAAGACAAATTTCCACTGCCTTTAATTCCGGAAGTACTTGATCGCTTAGAACAGTCCAAAGTCTTCACGACACTAGATTTGAAAAATGGCTTTTTCCATGTAGACATAGACGAAAATTGCACCAAATATACCGCATTTGTAACACATAATGGTATCTACGAATTTCTTAAAGCTCCTTTTGGTTTATGTATTAGTCCAAATGTTTTTCAAAGGTACATTTATTCAGTATTTCGTGACTTGTTAAATGAAGGTGTACTAATTATTTATATGGATGATATAGTCATACCGGCTAATGATGAAGTTGAATGTTTAGACAAATTAGAAAGAGTATTCAAAACTGCTTCGGAGTATGGATTACAAATAAATTTCAAAAAGTGCCAATTCTTAAAACGTAAAATTGAATTTTTGGGACATGTAATTGAAAACGGAACTATTCGACCATCACCTTCCAAAACTGTTGCTGTTCGAAACTTTCCACAACCGCGTAACTGTAAACAACTACAAAGCTTTTTAGGACTAACAGGTTATTTTCGTAAATTCATTCCTCAGTATGCTAAAATAGCTAAACCTCTTAGTGACTTACTTAGAAAAGGTATTGGTGTTACGTTCGATTCCGAACAACAGGAAGCTTTTTGCAGATTAAAAGAAATTCTCTCTCAGGCACCTGTTCTACACATATTTAGGCAAGGATATCCATTAGAACTTCATACTGATGCTAGTAGTCAAGGCTTTGGTGCGGTATTACTCCAATTGTCTGATGATGGTAATTATCACCCAATCCAGTATATGAGTACGTATCATATCGACTTTAAGAAGACTTCACCGCAGCAAGAGAAACTCTGTAGTTACGAATTAGAAGCCCTTGCAGTAATAGAAGCTCTGAAGAAATTTCGAAACTATTTGTTAGGGACTAAATTCAAAATTGTAACTGATTGTAGCGCTTTTCAGAAAACTTTAGATAAGAAAGATTTAACTCCTAAAATTGCGAGATGGGCAATGTTTATTGAAGAATTCGATTACGAAATTGTACATCGTTCAGGAAGCCAAATGAAACATGCTGATGCTTTAAGTAGAAATGCTTTAATTTTAACATCATACACATCCGATGTAACTGAGAAGATTCGGTTAGCACAACAACAGAATGAAGATGAACATGTGAAGTTAATCAAGAATTTAGTTGAGAAGGGAGAAGAAAATGGATTCTTCGTGAGAAATGATATTTTGTACAAATTTGAAAATGGTAAAGATCTTCTACTAGTGCCAGAATCCTTACAGAATGAAATCATACAGAAGGTACATAAAAAAGGTCACTTTGCTGTAGATAAAACTGTGAATGCTGTAGAGCAAGAATTCTATATTCCCAGACTGAAATGTAAAGTTGAAAAAGTAATTGCTAACTGTATAGAATGTATACTGTACAACAAGAAGCAAGGAAAAGCAGAAGGATTTCTTCATCCTGTACCGAAAGAAAACGTTCCCTTGAGTACGTATCATATCGACTTTATTGGACCTCTTCCATCGACGAACAAGAGATACCAACACATTCTAACTGTTGTCGACGCTTTTACGAAATTTACTTGGTTCTATCCAGTGAAATCACCAACTACGCAAGAAGTTATTTCAACATTGAAGCAACAACAGACTGTATTTGGAGATCCAGCCAGAATCATTTCAGATCGAGGTAGTGCTTTTGCATCGAAAGAATTTTCAGCTTATTGTACTGAAGAAGGAATAGAACATGTCAAAATTACTACCGGTATTCCAAGAGGTAACGGACAAATTGAGCGAATTCTTAGAATTTTGATTCCTGTTTTGTCAAAATTATCACATGAAGATTCAACGAAATGGTTTAAGTATATTCCAGATGTCCAGGGGATAATCAACAGTACAACTACGAGAAGTACAAAATATTCACCGTTTGAGCTTCTCATAGGCACGAAAATGAAGGACAAAGAAGATTTGAGAATTAGTGAGATATTGAATGAAGAATATCTAAAACAATTGATGCAAGAACGTGATGAAATGAGAGAAGATGCGAAAAACAACATTTTGAAGATACAAGAAGAGAATCGTAAACAATTCAACAAGAAACGTAAGAAACCGAAACTATACAAGATTGGCGACTTGGTAGCCATTCAGAGAACTCAATATGGGACTGGTTTGAAACTACGACCTAAGTTTCATGGACCGTATAAAATCATAGCTGTTCGATCAAATGACAGATATGAAGTCGAGAAAGTAGGATGCCATGAAGGACCAAATTTGACATCTACTGCGGCTGACCATATGAAGCCATGGTCAAATTGATTTGATGTTTGTATCAGCTCAAAACCTAAGGACCTGATACTCTCTTTTTTCTTTCTTTTTTTTTTTTTTTTATTTATCTTTGCAGGTACATGATAGTGATGTCCATTCAACAGACATCGAGGACGATGCCTCTTCAGGCTGGCCGAAGCTGTGGGAGTCATCAACATCCAATGCCGAATTAGAATACCAGATGACGTCATTAGTACAGCCCAGCGCAGTAAGAATCATCCCAGACAGCGCTGAGACCTGGTCGAGAGTGGATGGCAGACGTGAGCAGACGGCTCACACGTCTTCAAGAGTTTATAAAAGGACTGTTGGTGCATCATTATGTTAATCCTGCATATCGTTAACTTCATCTTTATATACTTTTTTTATTTACTTTTATTTCTTTCTATTAAATAAACCATTTAAATATTACTTCGTGCTCTCATGCTGTGAATTAAGTCAAATTCTACATATATCATACATTTTGTCTGATAGAATCTACAGGTTATACCAAGTCATTATAGTGCGGGTAAAATACAACTTTCGCTTTTGAATTCCAAACCAAAATTTAACATTATTTTTAATATTGCGTCTATTTTAACCATATACGACGACTTGATTCGTCACACGCTATGCCTATACACATCAATCTTGATCAAATGAGCTGCATTTGTAGAATGACCAGAATTTATTTGAAAACCGAAAACCCATGCTTTCACCAGGTTTCGAATTCCGGGCCTTCCGATTTGCTAGCAGGATTGTTTCCAGTTGCACCACTATGACATACGGCAAGGAAGAAAGAATTCTTTACATTCTTCTCCACCTGAAGAACGAATGGGAAAGGGGAAGACGTAGTCACCAAATGTAAGTGGTGACGAACTAAGATTCACCTTATTTTTAATTCGGGCATCAGTTGTGAAGCGGTTTTGATATTTTTTTTCAAAGACGAAAAATATGAAGAATTCGCGATGTCCTCTCTATGATTCAAGTTCTGAACCTTTCGATACTAGCCGAAAGTGCAACCGTTACACAACGAATGCAAGCGGCAGTTATTTGAATACGGCAGAATACATGAAGGCTTTTTGTCTAACTTGTCTGTCCTTCGTGGAGGAGTTTCTAAGGGAAACTGGTTCGTATTTACGTTACACTTGAGGAAAACTAACTATGCAGTCGACAGAATTGCCTGGAATTGAACCTGGATGCAGCAGTCTTGACCACTCGACCACAGATCTATGAGTCCCGCGGGGAGGAAAGAGAAAATAATTTACGTTACAAAACGACTTCAAACAAATATAGACAATTCTAGAATATTCATCTTTCATGTTAACTGAAAGATTTCATGAGTGTCAACTGGCAGAAAAATAACTTCTCATATTCATTATCAAGTTTAACACATGTTTTTAACTTCTCGGTATACAGTTTTTAATTTTAATTTCTAATAAAGACGGAATATTTGAATTAAAAAAATCTGATGTGTACACCACATGACTTGTACGGAATATTAAATTATAAGCAATTTTCCCGCATTTCATTTAAACATATTGAAATAAGAGTTAACGAGTTTTGAATTAAATCTACTTCGTGGATAGCGCATAAACCACAAATAGAATAAATGCACTCTTTAAAGTTAACTATATTATTTACCATAGCGACACTTCGACGCTAGGTTCACTTAACAGCATTACATCTCATTCATTTTATAACTCAGAGTGCAAAAAAAAAAAAAAAAAAAAAAAATTATATCATCTGAAGAATTACCACAAGTTTTGTTCAAATACTATAATAAATCTAAAACGATGTAAAAAAGAAATTAAACAAATAAGAAAGAAACAGTTTTTCGTAGACGACCCAACGACGCTTACCTAATGCGCATGCGCTACTAATTAATACAATTCTCACTGCGCGGGAAGGCAAAAATACATAAAATTTCAAAATATTTTCATTAAAATTTGAAAGATATAGAAAAACATAAAATACCAAGTACAGTAAAAACAATTAAAAAAAAAGAATTTTTACAATTAAAATTACAGTTTCTACGCAAAAACAAGCTAATATCTTAAATGATAATTCCAGAATGCATTAAGCATAATTTAATTCGCAATCATAAAAGAAGATGTTATTTTGTTATTGCGATGCTTAAGTTTATCTAGATTGGCAACAAATCCACTATTCTGCTAAGTTTCAAATGTAAACAAACATGGCTACCATGGTAATAAACAATTAAGCTTAGCCGCACTTAAAAACTTTTAAATTGTTGATCATTCCACAATTATTTCATGCAGGTTAACTAAAGGCATAAAATTCCTAACGAGAACAACATAATTCAATCATTTTTAAAGCAAAAAATGCACAATTTATAAACATATAAGAATAAAAAAACTGAGCTCAGCCGAGTAACAGAATGGATATATTTATATACATTCATATACTTTTGGTGTAGCCAATTGCAACCAAAAAGGGAGGTGCACATTTACATGTTATAGCAGTCCTATATACAAAATTTCAACATCCTGGGGCTACTCGTTTTTGAGTTATGCGGGATACGTACGTATGTACAGATGCCACAAAAAAATCTCTTCAGAATTGATTTTAAATCAATTTTATAATTTTTGGGGGGAAAAAGAGTTTTTATTCTGTCCTTACGTACGGATGTCACGCAAAAACATCGTTAAATTGCATTCGATAGCCGTCAAAATGGATATTTTCGTTGAAATATGATACCCGAAATTTTTCGCGATTACAATAGTTCCTTTTTACTTTGTACAAGGAAGTAAAAAAGAGTATAATATTGTTATTATTCTATTTTATACTACTTCTAGTTACAAAATTGCTCTGATTATCTAGTAGCTCTATTCCATTTATAGTTCGCTCTTAAGTAAAGCTCATAATAACTCAGTTCTTAAATATCCAACATTTAATAAATATAATAAAGATTTCTTCGCACTTTTTGTTTCTCTAGGAAAGAAATTTTAAAAGCATTTGTGAGAAATTAATTGATTTTACTACAAGTAATTACTGTATAAATTATGTATAATGCGTGTTTTTAGTACATGTAATTAAATTTCTGTTTGATTTTGTTGCAAGAATGTATTTAAATAACCAGAGATCGATTTATTACTGCTTCTCACATAGTCACGTAGACAGATACATATAAAATTATGCATATACTGAAAAACTATTTTTTGATTACTTTAAAGTTATGAAGAAACACGAATTAACGTTAGAGAACTCAGAAACGTATTTTTATTTATTTCTCTCTCAATCTTCTGTAACTAATGACCCCTTTCAATATTTATAAACACATATTTACGCAGATTTATAACAATGTAACGGTTTTGGCTAACGAATAAAAAGATGGTTATAGATGGCTTTTAGTTAAGGTTTGGAACTGCGTGTTGTATCTTAAATTACTTTTGCTGTCATGTAGTTTCTTTCTTTCTTTTTTTCCTTTACTTTTCCTTTTTTTATACATTTATGTTAAGTATTGCATTGATTTGGCTTAGTTGTAACTTTTTTTTTTAACAAATTGGCCGGCTAAAAGATTTTTTTTTAACCTCACATCTTTTATGTTGGCTGTTTTGGAAATACCATTTTTTGGTAATGAATTTCTGTAAATTGTCACTTTTTGGTGTAATTTTTAAGCATTGTTCTTCTCGAAATGATTTTAACTTATTCAGAAATAGAAAAACGGAAGATTATGATATGGGCTGCTTGCTTCCTAACAACATATCATTAAACACTTTTTTTCCATCTCTCATTTATTTGGAACTGAAAATTGTTGATTTTATTCCTTTTAATTCTAATTATGTTTACTTTTCATAAGGCGTCCACAGAACTGAACAATTTTGGTTACTTATTGACTTTCAGCAGCAATGAGCGTAAATTATTTTATTTTTCAACCCATTTTTCTGAATAATATATGTGTAAGATAAAAAGTATCTTAAAAAATTCTAACTTCTATCTAATTTGCAGTAATCCATTGGGTCTACATTTTAGCTTTATTATTTCCCCTTTGCATATTAAAAATAGTAACTGCTTGTAATAAATTGCTGTGAACTGTGTCATTTCAAAATTAATCCCTGTTATATCATGCTGATATAAAATTAATGATATTTATATAATGCTTCAGCTATTTCAGTTTTGGAAACCGATAAGAATAAAGCTTAGCTGAAACTAAATCTAAAGGGGGGATTTCATGGTACAGACGTGACATTTTGTCTCTCGCAGCCCTTCTGTCAACACATTGCTGCCTGTTTCTCTTTCCTTCATCGAACTTAATTGTTCTAAAAATATAGAAAAGACCACAAATATGATTAAAAATCTCATTATCAACTTTTCGACACCTTTAATGTACCAAGTGAACAATCATCGGATGCAATCAACCCAGGGTATCCAGAACACCATTTGGTAATAAGAGGGTTAAGAACGGGTGTACAGATTGTGCCCACTGCAATGTATAATTCGACTCAAGAATACGCTTCGCAAGAATAGAAAATGTTAAATCGGCAAAACTGTTAATATCTTATATGCAGCAAGCTCCGTTATTCCCTAAATGATGTTCTGCGCAGTCTCAATAACATCTACAGTATTGCAATAATTTCAACAGCGACAAAGCAACAGATGTCAAACGAGTTGATCGAAGAGAAGAGAGCATGACATATCTAAGATAAAATTCTTGTTCAGAATGATTTAGTTTTGGTTAACCGTTATTGGTTTGTGGAGACATTAGGTTATTTCGAAGCAAGAAAATGTGAAAAAGGAGAAACACCCTCGCCCAAACTCGAACCACGGTCCTCTCGATTACGCGTCTAGTGTGTGATGACTACACCACGAAGGCATGCTAAGAAGGCGGGAGAAATACCATATAGGTTAATTTGAAGTTTTGGTTGCCAAATTTGAGTTACTATTGGCTGAAGCGTTACGTAAGAATTATATGATACGAACTAAGTTTGACACAGCGTCGTTTTGAACGATTTATTATAAGGAATTATTGTATAAGAAGAAGTTACCAAATTAAAGTGGAGAACAAAGTAGTAACTATTACAAAGTAATGTTAGAGATCGATTTACAATTGTTTTAGCTTACATAATAATATATAAAAAATTGGTAAGATCAAAAATCTATTTTAAATAGCCACTTAAGACTGCTATTTAATTTACCTATTTTCCTTCTCTTTACTAGTAACAGTAGCATGTGGATGTAAGAGCAACATGCTGATAATAAATCCCTCTGAACAGCGTCATTAAAAATTTATTCCCGTTATGTGCCTTTTAAATGAGAATGTCATGTGAATCTTATATTACTATGCTAATTTATGTTACGTAAAAAAACCTTTCAATCAATAATAATATTAAAATTTGCGAACCAATATTTTAATTAAACATTAGATATAAATACCATAATTACATTATTTCTTAACCTAACTTTCATATTGTAATTTGCGCTTTTCTTTTTAAAATTCTGTTAAATGTTAGTAGAGTACTTCTCTTTCTTACTTAATGCGTTATAAGACTGTGAAATCAAACGTCACTGATCAAAAACGGGAGAGCAAATAGCGTCAACTTAACTAGTTTCTTAAAAATTATTAATCTAAATTAAAAGAAGTGTTCAAGGGTCCACAATTTGCAACTGTATTTTCATGCATCCTGTTCTATGTAATATCGCGTCAAAACTTTTATTATATACATATATGTAGATAATAAATGTTTATTATCTATATATATGTCTATCTAATCTATGAAATGAAAACATTATTTAAATGTAAGAAATTAAAGATTTAATTAATTTCAGTATGTTTTACTTCAAAACTGATTATAGATACTGGGTTTTAATCCTCAGAATATTTCGCATACATTTGATTTTCTACATGTCTTTTAAGTCGGTATAAATCGTACAATAATATGTTTGAGTAGCTAGAAAAATATTTCTGGAATATAGTTTCTTTTCTTTCTTTACTGCAAGGGAATTAAAGCACAAGGCGGAAACAAGATCACATTTACTCAAGGTTAGGGAAACCTTTGCGATTAAATAGTACCATCTGTTCCAAGCATACCCATACATACGGAAAAAAATACGCAGACAGCAGGAAGTGTTGGTCTTGGATTTCCTTTGAGTGTGGAAAGGAAATGACAGAGAAAAAAAGAATGAATTTGTATTGCAGATTTCATTAAAATGCAATTAATTAATTTGTTAAACTGAGTTAAATAATTTAATTAATAATTGAACTAATTCATTATAGTTTATTAAATATTTTTTATTTTCATGAAACACATTTCTGCACTGGCGCTGTAAAGACAATGTATTAGACGTTTCGAAACATTTGGCTAGCGATTCATTGCTGAATCGCTGTAACTTTGGGGTTGGGACTAAAATTAAACCTTTTATTACATTGAATGTGAAAGAATCCTCATGAAAAAAAATCGAATATTTATTTAACATATGAGAAGCATGCATGCTTATGTATTTAACAGTGAATTTAAGCACAATTTTTATGCATTTAGTAAGCGAAAAATTAAAAAATACAGAAGTATAAAATATAATGCTGATTACACTAGATCGTTTCTCTATGTATATACAGAGCCTCCCATTTGTTTTCGGACACTTGGTATTCTCCTAATTAAGTTTCATAGGTCTCGCATTAAATATTGAAACGTAGATTCGAACTTGTTGTCTGATATATTATTTTTATCTCTTTTAAGCCTTGCTCGATATAAAACAAATATTATTAAAATATTTATTGTAATGAAATAATTTATTAAAAACTGGCAATCAGTATCTTAACATAATAATTTGGACTCAAAAATTTTGTTGAGATGTATCGGCAGACAACGTTTCTTATTATAGTTTTTTATTTCAAATGAAAATACATCACGAGAATGATCGTCTTCAAGTCCTGAAGTTATCAGAGCTCTTCCATATTCTTTGTACTTAAATGTTACAGAGCAGGCTTGGAGTGAACTGGAGAAAGGAATAAGGAAACATTAAATTTTTTCAAAAGCGCTATTAAAAGCAATTCTTACTTAGGAATGGAACAAAACTGAGCATTCTTACGCGAAAGAAATCGTTGAATGCATAATAAAGCGCATGTGCAATTTTAGTCAAATGACATGCAATGAAATATTGAATGCTCCGTTGTTTTCATGTTTTTATTAAATATAAACTGTTTATTCGAAGTATTAGAATATTTACAGTAATGCATTTTCAAAATTTTTGGATCATTCATTTACTTACTACAAAAACGTTTTAAATAATTTTTTCGAAATAAGCAGCTTTTAAAAAATTTTGGCCAACAGTTAATGTGAAAGAAAAAGAAAATTATTTTGTTAATGTTTAGTGACTGATATTGGCAAATAGAATTAATGAAATCAAATGTGAGCCATTGTTATATTATTAAATAGTGAGAATCTGTATGCCCCTCGTACTGTGGAAAGACGTTTGCAGTTAGGGTCACCAGATTTTGAATATACGAAGTCCTCCACCCGAATATGTACGTACACTACAAAACCAGAATTTTTAGTGTTTTTTTTTTTTTTTAAATTATTTCGAGAAAATTTAATGAATTTTTGAAAAAAAAATCTCAGCGATTGTAAAGTGTGCAGTTGCAACACTGTTTAAAATACAACATTTTAATCTTCAGCGCTCCAGACTGTTGCCATTCTGAAATACAGTATATAAATTTTCAATTTTAATAAAAAACTCAATTATTTAAAAGCAGTGTGATGCAGTGTTGAAATAAAATACTTTTACCTTCCAAGCACCAGCGTGTTGCCGTTCAATAAAGGGTAATAGATTTAACATTCAAATTTAATTTGTCTGTTACGGACTAACAAGCAATTTAAAAGCAATGAACGTAGTTCTTAATTTTTTTTTCGACTTTTATGACAACAATTTGTAAGCCACCGATTCTCTAATAATTCAAATAACGCATTAAATTAAAACTCTCAAACAATGTACATGTGTTCTGCACAACGTTCAATCCCCACTGACTTTTTGATGTGTTAATACTGACGTTAACTGTCACCTAACCTTTTTGACCGCTCGGTGTTGATACTAATTCGTCGTAAACACTGACAGAACTAAACTTTTCGACTGCTCAATGATCTCTCAAACTGTTTTTGACTGCACTCATTTTCAAAATCCTTACTTCTAAACGTAAACATTCATCATCTGAATGCGTCTGCAGTGGTTTAAAAATCAAAATGACAATTTATTTTTATTTTCTTACCAACATACGCATATTTTTAAATATAATGCCGCAAGATGCCCCAAACAGATCATTCTGATTAGTATAACGTAGTATTTGATTTTAGGACAGGAATAGCAATGCGAAATTAATTTAATAAAATATGAAAGAAATATTAAAATATGAAAATACAAAAATTCTTAAACAAATGTTCATGAGATATGCCACAACAAAGCTTTTTTCCAGTAATTGTACTAATGATGTCAATTTGTAAACTGTTGATCAGTAAATAAGTATTGAGTTTTTAAATCATTCACTTTGCTTTGAACAATATAGTTCTAGAATTTGAAAGGTAAATCCTATGCCATGTGGAATGGCAACATATGACATGTGGAATGGCAACATATGACAAAAACGGCAGTTACCAGGGGGTGTGAGATGATGATATTGCAGCTTAAAAGCGGAAAGAATAGGCAATAGACGTTTTTGTGATCAAAATATGGATTATGTTATAAAGTTACTATTATTTTCATTAGCCATTTATTCATAACTTCAGCCCTTATTACAACTTCCCCCTTCCGTTTCCTCACCAGAAATATAAACGAATTAGAGAGTGTTAAAGCTGAGGTTTTTGGATTATAAAACATTGCGTGTTTCTGCCTGTCGAATAATTATTCGGCTTTGGCATTATTTGCTGCCGACATAAAACTTTTTAACTCGGTTAGAGTCTTGAGCTAACTTTGATATAAATTTATTTATGCAGTCTTTGACTACTAGCCTACGTTTTAATTTAAATTAGAATGTTATTTTAGTTACATCGTCACAGTGGTAGTTGATTTTTGGGAGCATAAAAAGTGCATTAATATTCTAAGTTCTGTTAACTGAAAATAATATTTTAAAACCTTATCAAGGTCTTGTAGTGGTTTCAGGCGGAGTGATAATTCGCTTTACGATAATTCGTTTTAGGACTTTGAATCTAATCTGTGTCTCCAAAGCAAGACAAATTCTATAATGTGTAACTGGAGGCGCCCAAGTCATTGTTATCATGATTCTTCTGGCAAGTAAAATATTTGTTAAAACCTAACTCAGCATATAATAAAATTTTATCAACAGACTCAGATTCAAATAAAATGCAAGTTATTAACTATTTGCTTTGTTGTTGAAAAAATAGTTAAAAATCGAATTCAGGGAATTTCAGGGAACATTCACAGATTTGCAAGAAAACAAGATTTGTTTAGTTGTCTATTATTCATTCAAGCACAGTATATCTTAGTTCTTTATCTATGAATAATCGAATCTGTAGGCTGATAATTAATATTTTAGGGATAGATGCAAATGTCAGATGAAAAATTACGTAAAACTCTACTTTACGTTAGTGCTCATTTTATAGAATACTCTGTCAATTCCATGGAAGTAAGGAAGCAACTCAATTAGTTATTATTTCAAGAGAGTATTTCAGTTAGCTATTATTTTCTTCAGCTTAAATAATTTCAGCAGATTATTAGCACAAAGATTATATATATATTGATACTAATAAAAAATCGTATGTTTGTACCCATTTATGTTTGAAACTTTATTATGATCTACTAATAATTATTTTTATTTAAAGTTAAGCAAAACAGTACTTATATTTTGGCTTACATTTTAAATAATAGTTGCCGATTTTGAGAGTGATCAGAATGTTTTACTCCTTAAGAAGGGGAACCTGTTTCTGATCGCTCTCGAAATTTACAGAAATTTATTTAGGTAGAACTGTTTTGCTCATGAAGAAGAGAGACATATATCTGAACGCTCTCAAAATGAATAGAGTTTTATTTAAAATCTATGACAATAAGTTTTCCTTTATATTAAGTTTTACTTCAGCGCGTTTCTCTTCTCGTTGAATAATGTTTTTCTTCTAATCGAATTTTTAAATAGAATCAAAAATCATAACCTAGATTTTAAAATTCGCTCAAAAAGAAACTAAACTTCTAAAAAACATCTAGACTTATTGGCATGAAGTTAAGATTATCAGATTACAGATTTATCATTTCGCTGAACAAAGTGAGAGTTAAGTTTACGTATTTCAACATTTAAGGTGTCCCAAAAGGTAACCAGTTTTAAACAGACATGAGGTATTACCGAAAACATATGAAAGCTTTTACTGCTGTTAACAGTTATAGAGGTACCTTTTGGGTTTACGTAGAAATCTAGTGTAGCTAGCTCGGCAGGACTGAGGATGCAATGACTGAGGACTCGATGAATTAATTTTAAAACAAAGCAAGTTGTGCCCTCATATTGCTGAAAAACCTATATTTTATGGTCATTTAAAACTGGTTACACCTCTCTGAAACACTAAGCATATTAGTTTCAAAGTTGATTTTAGATTAAAAAGAATAAATATATAAAAAGCGTCTACGTACGACAAATGATGGGCGATGCAGGAAGTGAAATCTTCCATCCGGACAAAGCTGATTGCCATGATCGCATGGATGATGATACCCTCCTCCCAACTGCGGGGACGGCGTTGGGGATAGAGGACGGCAGATGGAACATACGCCATCAGTTATAATCCTCAGTCGGTGAAAATTATGAAATTCCATGGGCTATTTATTTCCACACTTATAGGTTGAATAGAAAGGTTGAATATGCTGATAGTTTTGAAAACCATTGTTGAAACACTGATAAAACTTCTCTTGAGATATTTGCTAATTTCATGAAACAAACATTGTTCTTCTTTTGTTTGCTACTGATCTCATTAGAAAATATGCAGTTAGTGCTGATATGATTTATTCAAAATAATGATTTCCATTCTAAATACTGGAAAGTTCCTCTTAGTACGGGTATCTGCTTACTCCACTACGAACGATGAAGGATTATCTTCTAAAAACTACTGATGATCTTAAAAATGGCTAAAAGAATAATCCATTTAACCGTGGTACGTTCTACTATTAAAAATTTTACATTTGGGCTTTCTAAACATTCTTTTAATAATCAATAATACAAGAAAATAGACTCAACTTCTAGCGGCCAAAACTTTCTACAAATACAACTTATATTCCTTTAATTTGAGAAAACATGAGTAAATTCACTCTTTTAAAGAAATTCGTTTGTTTACAAGCTTTAACGTGACAATGAAGCATATACTTTTGCCAAAGAGAATGCAAAAATATGCAAAAGCTATGCAAAAAGCTTTTGCAAAAGTGAAAATGATTTCATGTTAAATTTAATTTTAAATTATCAAGGCATAAAAAGTCTTAATTACTGTAGCTTTACTTATTCACTGTTTGTTCTATCTCAAAAATATTTAAAACGAAAATTAAAAGTGTAAGCAGTATATGAAATTTAGTCTGCGGTGGTCAATAAAGCAGGCATCAAATTTTCAATGGATGCATTACACATGCCAACCTTTTAGCTTAAGCTTTAAGACTGAAAACCTTTACACGAAGAAATTCAAATTCACTAGATTTTCCTCTTTTACCACTTAATCTTGTTGCGTGAAAAACAATAACATAAAGGTAATCCAGTTCCACATCCTCGCAATTATATATGAGAGTCTATCAAAAGAATAATATTACATCAATCTCCTCTGATATTATTCATTCGTGTTTGTACCTATCCAAATTATTTGAAAGTACTAAAAGGAGCGCATTAATTTGTTTCAAAACTAAATTATAAAATACTCTGTAACAATATCTTATAAGCAATTTCAAATCCGAAAATTTTCAAACCATTTTCTTTGCTATAATTAGTATTAAAATTTACTCTGTCTTGTATTTTACGTAATCATGAAAAGCAAATTTTATGTTCCCATATGAACTGAGAAATTATTATTCACAAGATGTTTAGCACAACCTTTGCGGAAAAAGTCTTAGGAAGTATAATTAAATTCTGATGCTAATAAAACTCAGATGTGTCAGTCATACGAGTCGAAAAATCCAAACTTATTTCTAAAAACATTGTCTGCAGCTGCAAAGTAACCTTTCGAAACACGTGGCTTCAAATCATTCAGCAGAGAGTGTCAAATAACACTTTCAGAAGAAACTATCATAATCTGCATAGTTGTCAACGGAACATAATTAACCTAATCGATTTCATTCAAGCTTACTTCCGACTGCGGTGAAAGAAATCATTAGCAAACAAGTAGAGATTGATCACGAAGCGAAGTTATCGTCGTTATAAAGGATGCAAAAATGAAGTGATTAGCTTTGCGTTTTTATTCATTATCATTCATTCGCCGGAAGGGTTGCTCGCTTAATTGAGCGCCAAGCTTTCTCGCCAATATTGTCCTAGGTGCGCCAAATTTATTTCAGAAATTGATACATTATTTTTTTCCCGTTTTAATCAAATGGATATTCAGAAATGACTTTCAGTGGGATAAATCAGTTAGCTTGGCTAATATATCACATTAACATGACTAATACATCACATGCCTCCTGTTTCCATTGGGGGACTTGCAAAATTGGGTCGTATACTAAATAATTTACATTGCTTACTCACAGTAATTTTTTTTAACTTCTTACTGCTTGTAAAGTAATGAAGATCAGCATGGAAGATGAGCGAAATATAATTCAAGGAAATATTTCTTTTTCTCAAATTTGGGCGCAATAAGTCTTTGCCCTATATAAAGCACTACAATGCTCATTATTATATCGGGGTGAATTTCAAATTATGTATGTAAAAATCACGCGAGTACTTTTAAAAAAAATTAGCTTTCAAAACTTTAGCTCCTCAGTGTTGAGTTTGGCATATATTTATAAATCTCACTTTTTTCTTATTAAACTTATTTGACTTTTCCTTTCACATTTCGAAATTCATATTCATTCTAAATAAAATTCACCCATTTTTATGAATTATTTTTAAAATTTGTATTTTTAAATCATTTTTATAAATTAAAAAAAAATTGTTTTATAAAAGTTTTACTATCATCTTAAAGTAGACGTATTTCTAAACATTCCTGTAAAAAATTGCAGTTTTTTATTCAAAATTTCCGAAGATATACGTGAGTTTATATATAGGCGCGTTTTGAAACTTGGCATATTTGTTGAAAGAGATAAACCATCAAATGTGATTTAGACACTTTGCTAAAATTATCTGGAAGTAGAAATGTGACTTTTTCCCGCTTATGCAGAATGTAAAAAGGTAGGAACGAGGTGCCTTTTTTTTTCGCTCCGCATAATGGAAGGGAAAGGAAAAGTGGTTGCTATATATTAAGAAGTTCGCCAAGAGAATTATTCTTGGCGCAAACTGAAAAAAATTGTGTTAAGATAAATTCTTGAATTTCTTCGTAAATTTCTCACCAAATTTTACAAAATTTAATATCTAGGCATAATTTGAGTGGTAGAATCGAAAGATGGAAAAGTTGGTACATTATTTCAGAGAAAGGCCTACATCCTAAATCGCGTTTTTGAGACATGAAAAACGCAATTTGAATTTTGTCAATCGGCCCAGTAGAGCGGGAGATACAGAACTGTCCCTTTTTTTTGCTCAGTATATATATATATATATGTAAGATAACAATGTATGAATCAGAATTATAATATAACTATAAACATTAATTCTTCCTCTCTATTCTAAAATCGTAATAACTTATCTGCATTGCGTCATTCAAATTAATCATGCGATCTTACGTAACCGTTAATACCAGATGCCTCTTGACGACCAATCACCGAATTGTAAACCAAAACTTTTCTCTTCGCGTGCTTCCATCTTTCATAACGACGCACTTCAGCTTCTGCTCTCTACTGTGCTAAGATGTAATTTCGCTGGCTTGCTTTCTATCCCAACAATATCAAAAATGTAAATCTTCTGTGGAAAGGCACGACTAGAGTGCCAAGTGATTGTGGCCACAAATATCAATTGGAAATAAAAATGGAATTAAAACTGCCTCGACTGCCAAGTTCTTTAAATACTACGCAATCAAAATTCTTCTTCAATATGGATCTAATCACGCATCTACACTGCTCCGTCTTTTTTCCTTTGCTCTTATTATGACATATATATATATTGGCAAAGTTTTTTCAATTAATTTAGAAAAAGTGTTTCGTATACAGTTTCAATTGTGTGTTTCGGCGAAACGCGATATGGAGTTAGCTTGATTAGAAATTCATTAAAAATAATTTCCCCTGAAGAGCCATAATGAGATTCCAATTAGGCTAATCTACCATTTACCGCTTCTTAGTTTCTATAATTTTGCTTAAATCATTTGTTCGTACTTTATTATAATGTTTTAAATATGCCTTACTTTGATTAACATATTGTTTACTATTAGTATTAATTTTTATTTGTAAATATACAGGGGTTTGTGTTTTTTTTATCTTTGTAACGCATTTCATTGCACCTTATTTTGCGTATGTTAATCATTTCACGGAACCACAGTATTTAAGAAACTTTTTAGCGTACGAACTAGGTATTTTCTTTTAATTTTTTCTAAATTTTGCAGCACAATGCGCAAAGTTTTTCACCACAAAGGTCTTTTTTCGTTTGTTCTTTTTACTTTAATTAATTATTTACATATAGATATGCGTGTGTGTGTGTGTGTACTAGATTGCAGAATGTTTATTGTGTAGACAGAATGATGAAACTTCCGGACAAACGCAGCCGTAGATACCACAAAATTTATTACAATCGGTGGTACGCGTACCGCCATCGTGTACGTGAAGGTTAGCTCACTTAACGTTTTGATCCTTTTTTTGTCTATTTCATTAAATTTATTAACTCACTCTGCTTTTTTCTTAAAGTATCTAATAATTTATTGTTGTTGAATATTCACATACCACGCCGTTTTATTAAATTTTGTTTTTGACACTAAACAATGTAAGTATTCTCCTCTTTCGAAAATGGGCCCACCAGCGGTCGAGCGGTAAAGTCGCTGAACACTGGTAGTTCGGTCCGAGGTTCGAATCCCGCGAACGGGCTGGCTGCATGGGTGTTTTCGTGGTTTTCCCCATTTGTGACGTGTATGCGAGCCATTTTCCCTTAAAGAGTCCTCCACAAAGGCATCCCTTCTAGATAGCCCTCGAGTGCTTTGCCGTAATCTAATAAACCAAACCAAACCAAACCTCTTTCGAAATGCTACTAATGCTGTTTAGGTTAGAATTTAATCATTTGGCAAGATACGTTTGGAATTACAAAGCTTCAACTTTAAGGCAGTAAAAATTAAGGAAATTCACTTATTTTGTTTTCCATTTACAATATATTTAGTTCAATTTGATTTTGATCAGATATCAAAGTATATTGCTACGCACACACGGATTCGTAATGGATTGAACGCCCGTAAAACTCATGACAGTTTGAAATAATTAACTTTGCCAGAAGAAAATTTACAGTTCTGGGACTTTCCACAGAATGACTCATACAGTTCTTAGTAGGGCTAAGCACAATCCGTAGTTACCATTTCAAACTACTAATAACGTTAAACAAATTGAATGCAAAGAACATTCAAAGAACGAAGCTCGTATGCATGGCTCGTTGGTTGGCGAGAAACTCTTTCCTGGTAACACAGTAATTCCTCTCTAGGTTTGATAGGTACTTGCTCCATTAGGCCACGACACGTTCTTAGCCGTTTATTTCTTCGGTCAAAACAGCACCGACACCCTTATTGCTCGCACCCGTGTCAAGAATAAATGGTTTGCTGAGCTGAGAATATTTTGGGATTGTGGCAGACGTTAAAACGTTCTTCAGTTTGTTAAATGCATTCTCACATTCTTTTATCCAGAAGAACTTTTGCTTCCTCCTTATCAGTTTGCGAAGGGGGCCTTCCGATAGAAAGAAAGTCATTCACAAATCTCCTATAGTATGTGCAAAGACCTAGGAGACATTTCAGCTGATGGACATTTCTCTAGTCTTTAACTGCTGATACCTCCATTTTTTTAGATCCGTACATATACCTCCGACATAGATGACATGTCCAATTACCTTGGACATTGGCAAAATGACAAGTCACTTCCCAAATGAATAATTTACAATAGCAAGATGCAATTTTAGATTGCCATCCTTTAAGATCAGAAGCACCTTCCTAATATTTTTCAAATGTTCTTCAAACTTTTCCTGACGATGATGATCTCATCTATGTATATCAGAAAGGCTTCGTAGGAAAGACCTCTCAGAACGATCTTCATAAGTCGTTTGAATGTTGCAAGTGCATTTATATAATCAAAATGGCATCGTCGTGAATTGCCTACATCGTGAATTGCCTAAAGTCCTTGTCCGTTAGTAAATGCCGTCATCTCTCAGTCATTAAGTCTATGTCCACCTGCCAATATCCACTTTTTAAATCAAGTATCGAAAAACACTTGCTTCAAGAAAGTCCAGAATATCGTCCATTCTAGGAAAAGGGCAGTTGTCTTTCTTGGCATTTTCATTCAGCCAGCGATAGTCAACATAAAATCTACTTCAGGCATCTTTCGTTCGGACCAAGAATAATGGAAGAGGCCCATGGACCTTGCTAACGGCTCGATGACATCGCTTTCTTGCATGACCTTTAGAAGTGCTGCTACCTCCTTCTATTTAGCAATGAATAGACGTCTTTAATATTGCTTCATTGGTGGATGATTCCCCGTATCAATTCTATGCTGTTCCAAACTGGTTCGACCTACGTAAGAACATGAACGGGAGAAAACATTTTAAAATTTTTTAATGATAAGTTCTGCAGCACTCCTCTCCTCATCGCTATTTGTGTATTCTGCAGTCAGTCCGATGTTAGGCTTCCCGAAGGTACACATATAGACAGCCTTAACGTAAGTCACTGGAATAAATGCTGCAACCACTTCTCCTCTCCTAATGACTTTATCACTGATCTTGCCAACTGTTACTGGGGTGATGGTCTTCGATAGGTTAACGAGTGCCGAGGCTACCAGTACTCTTTTCAGGCTGCTACAGTTCTTGGGATATTCCACTGTACCGTACCAGAAATTTTTGATTTCAGCTATGGATGCAGAAAGTAAAAGATCTGTTCTTGCTGATATTGTGATATTGTTTTAGATCTATTATTTTATGGATGGATTTAACTCCATCTTTAATTCCAGACAGGGTTATGTCTTTAGCGGCAGAATGCTGTTTGTAATTTTTAAAGTCCAAAGAAAAATTATATATATATTTAGCCGTCCAGACGGTATGGTGATTAGGGAAGTCTGACTGCGATAAAGAAGGGTCTGGGTTTGAATTCCGGAGAAGGCATGGATGTAATTGTCTGTCATTTCATAGGAGGTGAAGGTGGCCCACATATTACGTGCCTCCATAAAGACGTGATGTTAATGTTCCAATAATATTGATTGTATCACCGGAAGCTTTCCGGAGGGAAACGCAGGGCAGCGTTCAGATGCGTTTACCTTCCATTTGCTGAGCCAAATATTTTCGGATAATGTTAACATTGGCTCCTGTATCGGTGGTCATATTGCATAGAACTCCATTGATATGTCCTATTATGAGATCATTACTACAGGCATTCATGGCGGAAATCTGAAGCTCTTTAAAATGGGACTTCTCAATGTCTGGCAAGTTCCGCTCCGCGAGATGGTCATTAATTAGTTTGCTTTCTCTTTCTTGGATGATGTATTTATTAGCTTCTGTACCTTGGGGCGTTCTGCAATTCTTTCGTAAGTGGTATTCACCACCGAAATGAGATTGCCTTTCAACATCTGTGATGAGCTCCTGCCGTGTTTCCGAGGGCTTCTGTTGGCTAACATTCACTTCGTCGGAGATGGGCTGCCCCATAATTCTGCCAAATATCTGTTTTATGTATTTATTTTCGGATTTACTCATTGGATTAAATTATCAGTGTATTTGCTCACACAATAGCTATCAAAGCAATTTTTTTTTGTTTCTTTATTCTTCCAGTTTCAAAGTTAAAAAATGGCTTTGTAGCAACAAATAGATTGGCTTAGGCGATGGAAGGAAGAAAACAGTTTACGAAGTCATTATTGTTTATAAGAACATTCATTGTGAAGGAAAAGATGCTGACTAACCAGCTGCAAGAAGATGGTTGTCAAATAAATGACCGAAATAATCTACAAAATACTGTTTAAAGAATATTTATATTAGAAATGAACAGGTCTATATTATTGTGCTATACCATATTATGCATTTTTATTTAAAGATGAAAGTTCAAAAGGATGTAAAATACCGAGAGATAGTGTGAAAGGTTGCAGAAACATTAGGTTATTTCGGAAGCAGGAAAGATGAAAAATGAGCAACGCCCTCGCCGAGAATCGAACTACAGGCCTTTGGAATACGCGCTCAGCGCGCTGACCACTACAATATGAAGGCCTGCTAAGAAGACTGGAGAAATACCTTATAAGGGTTTTGATGTTGTAAATGTGTAAGGAATTTAACAGTGATATAATTGCGAATTACGGCAGTAATTTTTAATAAATGACTTCTGAAATGTGATGGTGCGTTAGGGAAGAAATAGTTTTCTTCTTATTGATAACTGCACAGCACTCAACGTAAACACCTCGCTTAAGCATACTGAAGTTGTATATTAACTAGCAAATACCACAGCTATAGTTCAATCATGTAATCAAGCGATTGTTAGTGCGATGAAAGAATATTATTACAGTAAAATAAGAGGAATGGGATACGGATGTAAGTTCAAATGAATTAGCAAAGAAAACTAACCTTATAGATGCTCTTCATTCGCGGAACATTTCTTGGAACTGCCGCTCGGAAAAGACAGTAAAAGACTGTTTTAAGTATGCTAACATTTAATAAATGATGAAATAGATGAAGAGTTGAGTAAACTGAATTGTGTGGAAGTTAACACTTAGACATTGATGAAACACGTTGATGAAAAACTTCAAGCTACGGCATTAATGACAGAAAAAGATATTTAACAGACGTTTTCTGAAACAAATCCAAGTGCATCATGTGAAAATCTTTCTGAAGAAGATGAAATCAGTGTACTTCATACAAATGCTGAGATTAGGGATGCTTTCCGAATATTAAGATTAGGAGGTAAATATCAGTGAAATAATTTTAAGAAATATTATGAATATGAACATTTCATGCATGATTTTTTGCGTTACAGTTGCAGACAATCTTCCACCTTTTTTCTGCTTAAAATGCTGTGAAAGTAAGCTGTTATATATTTCTGCTCATATTTATATTAAATTAGTTAAATTTTATTCACATTTTGAAGGATAATTTTTCTCATTGTTTACTGTTAATTTCGGTTAATGCTATCAAATTTGTAGTTAGCAACTGTGACATATTAAGGAGGACAACATATTAAGGAGCTTTTACTGCATGAAGACGTAATAAATGGCCATCTCATAATAATAAATGATAAATTGGTGAAGGGGACTGTTGCTGTTACTGGTCACTACTCATGCACAGAGCTGTGTGTCTTTGTCTGAGTACAGTCCCGCGTAGAATAGAATTTGCTTTGTCATGTCTTACAGTCGCGAGAGTGATAAGCGAACAACGCATTCTGAGCATTGGAGCAACGCATTGTGATCAAATTTCTCGTTTGAGAAAATGTCTAATCATCTGAAATTTGGAAGAAACTGCAGTTTGGGGAAGAGTGTCTTCCTAGGAACCATCCGTTTGAGACGTATAAGTACTTCAGTGAGGGACGAAAGCGCCGTCTACCCACTAATCTTGTGAACACGGTTATTTGAGGAACAGGGCATCACTACCAAAGAACTTACGCCGATGCTTTTAATCAGACTTTGGTCGTGTAGAAACCATTGCGAAGGAACGTTTTCTATGATAAGGTGGTTGCCCGGAGAATTACATGCACGTTGACACACAAGAGTAACCTTGTGCGCATGCAATACGCTAGTTCTCTCCTACGGCGGTTTGAAGTTGAAGCGGATGCATTTTGGAAGTCTATAATGACCATTAAAGAAACGTAGGCCAACTATTTAATACCAACTCCAGGGATTAAATCTCATTTGGAAGGCATGCAGCCATACACAAAGCTGTCAAAGTCGGTGTTCGAGAATAGATTCACAGCCAAACGAAAAACTTCAAAAGTTCATGAAAATGTTTCCAGAATGTAAGCAAAACTGTGTCGAATCTGGAGACGAGTGCACGGCAGAGTGATATGTTCAACTCTTTCATTCGTAATAAAAGTTTTGTTAAAAATTATCAGCCCCTGTCATGTTTGAACCACCTAGTAGATTGAATCTTCATAAAAACACTTTTGAGTAAAATGTTTATTGATTAGATTTTGAAGAATTACACGTAACACATAAAATGCAAATATTATATTAATAACATAGTATCAAATAAATTTATTATAATTAAATATTTATTTTTATTAAAATATTTGTTTAATGTATTATTCATCAATTAGGAAATTTTTTAAAAATGTTTTAATGAAATACTATGCATAAAATAGACAAATTGTAATTTTAGAATATTTTAATATATGTTTACTATAATTTAATATATGTTTTAATATATCGTGGATTTCTAATAATAAGATACTTTAGTTTTAAGAATTTAAATACAAAATAATACTTTTGATTTCATTTTATAAAGATATGCATCTATTACAGTATGACAGCGAGTACATTTATGTGAATTTTTGTATTTATATTGTGCATATTTCAAAAAAGTTTCAAAATGCCATTATATTTATAGTTCACAGCTAAATCGCAAATCCTATCAGAAAAAAAAAAGTCAAAATACCAGATAGGCTGAAAATGTCAAGAAATACATATTAATGGACAGATATCATACTTATTCATCCGACATTACCGAAAAGTGCAGTCACAGAGTCATTACGGGAAGTACATTTCCTTTTTTTTTTCAACAAAAATGTTTTTATGGCAACACAAACATCGAGAGCATTCAGCGCTGTCTCACGAGACTGCAGTAAAACGAAAACAACCTTAACGGACCGCATCTAAATGACGTACTATTATTTTGTTTATTACGCTAAACTCAGAGGACAACATTTAAATAATGTGAAAATTCCCATTTTTGAAACAGCGGTTCAAAGTGAAATTCTTTCTGCAAGTGCTATTATATTATACATTTTTTATTTATGTTATAAATTCAAACTTCTCTTTGCGGATCATTTAACAATGTTTTCTATGAGTGATAGCTCTTTTTTTTTTTTTTTTTTTTTTTTTGCAAGATTACGGCGTAATAATATTTATTGATTATGCAGTAAATTGGAAAGCATGCTACTAGTTATGCAACTGCTGTCTTATTCCGCAATTTAGCCAATGCAGTTTATAAAGCAAGAGAAATAAAGCTTGCGTTTTTATTAGTTAAACAGTATACAACTTTTATTAGTTAAACAGTTAAACAGTATACTATATGCATTTTTATTAGTTAAACAGTTCAAATGCTAAATTACGTTGGGAAACGATAAATAAATTATTTCTTGCTTTAGAAACTAAAATGATGAGGAAAGAAAACAGTCCATGATAAATTTGCTTAATTGTTGCCTTCAAACCGATTCAGTCTTTAATTGGTAAATATCAGTTGCTTTACAGGGCTGTACTTTAAATAAATATCGTGTTGCCAATAAAGGTAAAGTGGTGGTCAGATAGAATGGCTAGAAGAAATTTTTGGTAAATTTGACTCATAGTACAGAATATTAAAAAAAGTCGTAAACTTGTGACACTTTATGAATAAAACAGAATACAATTAGAATGGCCACCACTGTATAGGTCTACGGTTCCATTCTGTGCAAGTTACTTCAAGTTCACTTAGACTGACAACGGAGTTATCGCTTCGTCTACGAAATTGCAAGAGTCCTAAGAAGATTTTCAATAACCTTTTTTATTAAAAGCTTGAACTTACAAAATACATGACCGGTGAGCCCAAATTAAAACTCCGCCACCTACGGGTATTAGTTGAGTCGAATTCAAAGTAATTTGTAGCACGGACTACAATATAAATGGTCTGTCTAAGCTTTGGCTCAGATTCTAATTGCGCGATTGAACTTCGATTAGCAAAATGGCTAATGCCAACACAGTAACGTAGCAAAGCTGGGCGAGAGAAAAGTACAACTGTGAGCATCGCTGGCAAAAGCTATATATCTAAAACTTTAAAAAACTCCGACTTAAGTTATTTGCATTCTTGTGAGAGCTAAAGAAAATGAGAAGCGATAATATAGATCTAAATCATAATTAAAAAAACTTTACAACTTAACCTTACAATCTATGTCATACACCCACATGTATATCTGCAACCGCAACTATGAGAACTGTGCATATGATTATCTCATGATTTTGAGAATAAGAGGAGTGCAGTTATACTAACAATAAAATCAACCAATCACCGTCAACCTTCGTTGTTGACATGGGTCAAAAACAGCACTTAACTGTCATTTATTAGTATATTATTTATTAGTCATTTATTAGTATATCATTTCTGCAAAGGAACCTTTCCATATCGACAATTTGAACAGCCTTTCGCAGGTATTATAAGCATATTGGCTCAATACATTACGTAACTCTCTTTTATTGTGCTCAATATTGATGTGTTATCATATAACCCTCGCAGCATTTACAAAATGATTCCTATTAAAATCTGTTGACGACAATTTTCAAATCGACGACTCTGCCTCGAGAGAAACGGAGAAGAGGTTAATAAAACGAAACACATGATATGGTTTCTCAACAATATTTGCTAGCTTTTCAGTTGATCCTTTCTAGGGTATCAAAGTGTTTAGTTAAAGCTTGCTTTCTCTAAAATCATTAACTTATCTTATGTTTCTTCTTCAGAGGTTCTCAAATACCGTTAATTTAAAATTTGATATAATTTACATTCTTTCAGAGAAATGTCTGGAAAGTTACTTTAATTCCCCAAAATAGCGATTATTCATTATAACAAATTCCTTTTGTGTGTGAACGGGTTGACTCTACAGCCTCTAGAAAGTTTTCCTATCTTCTGAGGCAACGACAATTATATTTTCCCTTAAATATTAGGAAATAATGGGCAACATCCAATAAACTCCAAGTCAATCTCCTCCTTATTTTCTAAGACCAAAATACTGAAACATTTAGTTAGAGCATTACAGTTTTATTTTCTGTATATACAACAGCTTAAGGTTAAGCACACTGGATCCAGGAAAGGTCACTCTAATTTTCATAAGTTTTGCACACTGTAAGACATCTTCTGCATTTTTAGCGTGTACCTACGTGGTCTATATGCAAGGTTAGCAATTGGAAGATCAGGAGTTCGAATCACGACGAGGGAATTATCCATTTTCTGTGTTCCTTGCTTCAAAAAATATAATGATTTTACAACATTATAAACTTCTCACTTTATGAATGAAACAATTCATATTATAAATTAACTCAAATAAGTGCGAAGTATATAAGTGTTACTTATTCTTCAACCGTAGTAACGAATAATAACTTTCAAGAATTAAAATAATTGCGGAGCTACCTATAAAATCTTCTTTCAAAATACGAGTGAATGTGATGTGAAAGCAAAGTATTTTTAAACATAGTAGCTAATTAGGGTACAAGCTCTTCCAACAAAATTTTCTTTTACTTTACTATAAGGAAGTTTTCGGTAACAGATTCATCTTCGTCAGCTTTAAAATTGTATTAATTTATGAGCTGCATAAAAATTGCAAGAGCATGCAACTAAGTTAGAGGCAGGACGCTATATATCAAATAAATATTTCAAAGCAGTAATTCATCAATAAATAGAGCTGTTTTCACAGTCAAATAAATGGTTATAATCTCCTCCTGGAATCTTGTGATATACTCCTCCTACGTGTAATACAATTTTTATTTATTTATTATTTAACTTCTATGAAATTTAAATAGAAATTAAAGTAATCCATGCTTCAAATGAATTAAAATTTGATATACAAGCAACGAGTATTAAATCAGTTTTATAAAAGCGAAGTGACGACTAAAAAACACCCACATGCTCTGACAGCTGTTAAAAACGAAACGTCGAGTTTAAAACAAAATAAAATTTAAAGACTTAAATAAGCTTTAGGTTACTAAGGCAACAGAAAATATCCAGCTTAGAAGAAAGAACACAAATTTTATGAAGAATATTAAAAATGAAAGTAGATAATTGGCAGTTATATTTCAGAGAATTAGGTGAGGATGCATAAAATTTTAGCTTAAACAAAAATAAATGAAGAAACATGCAGCAGTAAATGACTGAAATATTGAACAAAGATAAAATAAATTAATAGATATCAATTAACCAAATAAAATTAATAAAATTTCATTTGCTGGTTTTATGTACATTCTTCCTATCTTTCTCTCTCCCAACACTTGAGGTTCGAATTCCGCGAACGGGCTGGCTGCAAGGGCGTTTCCCTGGTTTTCTTAATGTGTAACGTGTATACGAGCCAGTTTCCCTTAGAAAATCCTCCGCGAAGGCATTCCTCCCCTTAGGCAGATAGCCCTTGTGGGCTTTGCCATAATTAAATAAACCAAACAAAAACAAACTCTCCCAACACTTTGTTTATTCTCCAAACACTTTGTTGGTACACTTTGTTTTTAAAACAGTTTGTACTACAAAGAGACAATAAGATTTACAATGTTCATGAAACTGTATTCTTACTTTGTCCCGTTTACTGCATTTTTAATCGTTTATGTAATTGCTTATGTACAAGCAACAGAAAATTAGTTCTATAATTAATTGCATTATCTGGAATGTTAACGAAAGGATACTACTTGTTAACACTCATCTTCTTCAAAATCTTCACCCCAACTTAAGACATTTGTGCGATCCAAACATTGATATAAACAAACATTGACTTTTAAAGAAGATCCGCATACATTCCACATTAATGCATCATATTCCGTTTCAAATTCTTCAGTTTTGGACTCAAAATTTTTTACCCTCATCGAAACAGTTTGGGGGAAAGGAAAATAATAGGTAATGCATTGCTATCTAGCGGCAAATGTGATCTTTGAGTTTGGATTGTCGCTGGCGCTCTGTGTGAATTTCTTGTGAAATTAAAGTTGGCTTTGGAATTGACTTTTCATCCTGTTAATGAAACTGAACTTTCAATTAATTTGTTTGCATAAAACAGACATAGGGCAAGAATTCTCAACAAAGGGGGATTCTCTTTTTGGGAATTTCATAGTTTCAGGGCAGAATGCGGTCAGCGTTTTATTCATCTGCAAAGTTGTAAAGTTTATCTTAAGTTTATAACAGTTATTTTTAAGTTAAAGCTCCTTTCCTAGCTCTCCTAATTTTAACATACAAATTCCTTACCAGAATGTGTTTTTAAAATCGCGTTTAATGCAAATGAGTAGTATTTAAGTCGAAGTTTCCCTGACTTCGAGAGAGACAAGCAGAGTTTCTGACTAGCGCGCGTTTGTTTTTTAACCACATCTTTCTAAACATCTCTCTACGCTCGGCCTATTACGGGCCCTTGATAGCTTCGCTAGCTAATTCGATATTTAGCGGCCAGCTACTTAGAATTGTGTTGGCTTCGGCTAAATCGTTTTAGTTAATCAGTAGTTAAGTTCTTATTTCTTCAAAGTTTGAGTTTAAAGAAAAAAGCCCAAGTGGAGGCTTTGTTGTACGGCCTCGGAAAGAACCATCTGTTAATCCTTATTTTGAGCAATAAAGGGTAATTGAAACCTTCGTAAATTTTACGTTTCTGTTACTGAGCTTAAGCGATAATTCGCTTAGCTATTCACTAGGTTCCTCCACCTTTAGCATTTGATGAAAGGGATGAACACTACAAAGTGTTCAGTTTTAGTTTATGAATATAAAAACTACTTTTACTAATTTTATCCAAGTTTGCTTATTTATCAACATTTACTACACTTTGCGTTGGTTAATTTATAAAACAAGCTGAAAATAATCTAAATCTAGGTACATATTTATTCATCTAAATCATCTTATTCATCTAACTCTAGGTACATTTTACGAGTTTTGGAAAGGAGGAGGGGAATGATCTTCTGTAACTAGTGAAAGGGATGCACGGGGTAGTAAGGTTTGAGAAACCCTTCACACAGTGTGATTAAAAACATTCCACAATTAAATAACACAGCTGAATGACAAAAATACAATTCTACAATTAAATGATTATAAGCGTCATTAAGAAATGACTCAAATAAAGCAGCCTTTGATTCACCTTAATTTTGATCACGTGACACTCTCTTAAAAATACGGGAAAATCTTAGCTAGAAAAGAGAAAGAAAAAAAAGAAAAGGAAGGGGGGGGGAAAAAGAAAAAACAGACGTTTCTCATTATTGTATTAGTAAGGAAAGGAAAAAAAAATGAATTGCCTTCAAATAACCTTAATTTAGATCACATGACACATTTTTAATAAAGATACGAAAAAAAACTTAGCAGAAAAAAAAAAAAAAAACGTTTCTCATGAGTTGCATTAGTGGGAAAGAAAAAAAAATTACTTCTCTATCTACTCACATTTTTCTTCCTAATAATTTGCTTCGCGGGAAAAATACTTTTGACAACTGCATTAATAACCTTTATTTACTATTACGCAACATATTCATTTCCAAAACGAATTGAGCTCAAGGCCACATTGTTTGTAATTACCTCAATCAAAGGGGTTCTATTTTTCAATCATTTAAAAATTATTATTTACCAACATATAAGAATAAAAAAACTGAGCTCACGAATATATATTTATATACTTTTGGTGCAGAAAGTTGCATCTAAAAAAGGGAGGTGCACAACTACATATTATAGCAGACCTATATACAAAATTTCAACGTTCTGAAGCTACTCGTTTTCATAATTTTTTTGGCGGAAAAGAGTCTTTTATTCTATTCTTACGTACAGATGTCACGCAAAAACATCGTTAAACTGCGTTCGATAGCGGTCAAAATGGATATTTTCATTGAAATATGATACCCGAAAATCTTTGCGATTACAATATTTCTTTTACTTCGTACAAGGCAGTAAAAATGTAAGGTTTACAAGCATACAATACATGCTAGTCTTTTGAAGTAAATTTGAGTTTTATGAGCTACTTTGCTCTATTCCATCTCTGGTGCTCATCACAAATCTAAGCATAAATTTTCTCTGAGTGCAGCGAAAAATGTTAATCTTCTAATTACGATATTTTTTATGGGCTACTTAATATGTAATATATTTAGCGGCTATAATTATTACGCGGTTTTACATGAGGATATTAAAAACTGATGGCTTTATCAACAGCGTAACATATAGTTTATATCCAAAAAATTTTTCAATTTTGTTATCGTTCACGTTAATTTCCCTGCTACACTAATTATTTCGAATACGATAGTCATAAATACAGTAGAATATAAAGGTACATAAACAAATGCAATTGACTTACGTCCACTGTTTGCACATTAGGTGACGGAAGCGTCATATAAGCTCCTGCTTTATCTTTTCCAACAGTCAGACCTGGAAACAAAAATTTCGTTCATTAGAAAAGACTGGAAAAAGTAGCAAATCAATAAGTTGATAGATATTACAGAAGCGTAATATCCTGGTGATTTAAAAAGAGAAAAACTAACACCTCAAAAAAGGATTTAACTACGGACGGAAAATTCCGTCTAGAAGGCTGGCTTTCATGTGCATTACATGTGAAAATATCTGCCAGCAATTAATGTATCCGATTTCAGGTTGGTTGTATATTGGAAGGAAAGAATCAAGATACAAAATGAGAGAGTCATTAATTAATTATAATCAAGAAAATATAATTTATTCATGACATTTAGAGGAATTTTGAAACTTGAGAGCTAAACCCGTAACACTTGGAGGGTTGAGAAATTGTTTAAATGAAAAAAAAAAAGTTTTTATTCTTAAATAAAAATATTACATATTATATACAAATGTGTCGAAGGTATTTAATACTAAAATAAAACATAATTTCAGATAAATGTATTAAAAACTAAACTCGTTAAATTACAGCTGCCAGTCCAAAAAGTTACTTTTGGCACTAAACTTTGATTATCATGATGGAAGAGACCTAAACATTTATGGCGATACAGTCCAGATTTTTTTAACATATTTGAATTAGACATTCTTGTCAAAATTCTTACATCAGTTTTAATTTTGATTACAATGTTGAATGATATCTTTCTTTTATTAACAAACTGGGCGTATTTCAGCTTCTATGCCTCAAGGAAGACCACTTGAGTGTGTTATCAATAACAACTCTTTTTCATTTTTTACTCTTTTGTAAAAGGCCAGAAATGAACTCTATTATATAATTTCTGACATTAGGCTGACTTTCTCATTTGCATTCTCAATGATTAACTCACTTAGGAAAAAAAATCACTCACTTTTACTACACACAATTGAATTTTCATCAAATACCTTATTTATTACATTTTACATACCAGAAGGTTTTATACTATGTGTTATAATTTTGTCTTTAAAACACAACGATTTTTAAAATATCTTCGAAATTAATTTTGACACTAAGCAATAAAACATTTTCCTATGATGAGCTACAGTGAGCTGCCGAGTCAGCTCCTATTGGTGGAATGCATGTGGTAAGCAAAGTTCAGCTTCACGGATGTATAATCCAGGTGAATCGCTGATTTTTCCTTTTACAATAATATATTCAGTTTTGTATTGCACCATGTTAATGTTACATTAGAAAATTTTTTAACCTGTATATTAAACTTAAAATTAAATAGTTCAGTTTGATTTTGATTTTATATCAAATTAAGTTTTAGGGTTAACTTTTCCCAATCCTTCAGGATGCAAGGTTTATTCTTATTTCTGCTAATTATTATATTAGTTGTTTCCCATTTACTCTATATTATTTAGAATTCCATTTAGTATTTTTCAGAATTTTCATTTTCAAACAAATATTGCTTTACTCTTACGGTTTCTGGAAGTGATTCTCCCCCCCTTTTTTTTACGTTATTTGTATCTTATGCTTGTAGAGCCATATTTTTCATATGTCGTTTTGTTTGCGCGTAGATGGATTTTTTACTTAGACTCAGTCTGCTCGCCATTTTGCAGTTTTTTTATTTAGTTTTTAAACAACTTAATGCTTCTGATGTTGTTTCTTTACAATTTTTTTTTTTTCGAAAAATTGTGCAGTGTTACATTACCCACTCCAGCGTGTAAGGGTTAGACTGATAAAGACACAAAACTTTTACCATTAATTTTCTATGGTTAATTGACGTATTAAGCTCTAATTTATAAATTTTTGTTATTATCAGTTCAGAAACAGGCTGATTCACTTAATTCTTTTGTTGAATTTGAAACTTTAATTAAACACACATCTCGTGATTAACAAAACAATCACCGCTTGTGGCGATGTAACTTAAAGTAACAGTCATATTCAAAATTTAAAACTTAATCTAGGAGCCAAGAAGTACACAATTTATTTCAACTCTAAGTTGGCTCAAAAATTCTCACTGGCATAACAATTAAATGTCGTCAGCAATAACGCCGAAGAAATATAATCTTATCATAGCTGGCTAAACATAGTAATGTGGCCTCGAAAGGCAGAAAGAATCTCTGTCTTACAATCTGAAAGCCTTGATTTAAATATTCTTTAACTCATTTACATTTCTGGTGAAGAAAGGGAAATGAGAAGTTATAGTAAAGATCAAAATCTTAATAACTAGTTAATTAAATCAGTAATAACCCTACAAACTGTTGCCATGTCTTTTTTATATTCGCCACATAATTTATGCTTGGGATATAAATTGATGAAAGTATTCAGATGATGAAAATATAGGATTTGCTCGGATAGCTTCACCTGTAAAAATTGTTACTGCCTAGAGTTGCAAAAAAGTTTCCATATCTTTCGCTAATCCTTTGATTTTTAGTCCAAAGTGGCTTTGTCCCTGAAGGACTATTGTTTTCGTTTTGCGATTTTTCGTTGAATCACTATAAACGGCGAATCGCTTTCCAAACTGTTGTCACCAAATGTTAGAGTCCTGCATTATATTTGAAGAAATTAAATAATGAAAAATCTGCATAAATTTAATATTTCTCGCATTGTGATAAAACAACGATACATAGAGCCATCGAATTTTGAATGACGTAATGCTCCTACGAATATAGGCATGTGGAAGACCAAATTTGAAATTTGGAGTTTGTATTATAATCGATTTCATATTTTGTAAAACTTTAACGAATTTTTGAGTAACAAACTCAATGATTTAAAAGCGAGCAATGGCAACACTTTACGGGAAAAAAAGAACCTTTTTATCTCCAGCGCGCGGAACTGTGTATCGGAAATTCTAAACATATGCTCATTTTAAAATTATTTTATGACATTGCTATTGAACTGAATTTTACTGTTTAAGTGCAAAGAACATGATATTTAATAAATAAAGGTAACACACAAAACGTTAAAAAACGCCCCTTTGAACGTAATTTGAAATCTGAAACCTATGAGATTTTTTCTGACATGTCTATTCACAACGCTTTATATGAACTATTAACACGCAAAAATACTAACTGAATATTTGAAAATACCGCAAAATATCAAAATGTTTAGTTATTATATGTTTTGATGTGGATGGCACCGAATTGTAATGGAATTTAAAATAAAATCCGAAGTTCTAAAACTTTTATTGGAAAACAAGTAATATGAGACATTTCATTTAAAATTCTAAATTTTTAGATTCCAATTATACAATCAATAGGGTGTTGTAAGGTTTAATATTACGATCTAACTTTATGATTTATAATCTCAGAAAGCTTACTGTAAGATATTGTGAGATAAATGAGCTTTAAAGCATGAGTTGCCCAACTTTTAGTCATTGTTTAGTTATTATTTATTGGTGCTTTATTTATTATTTCCAGCTTTAGCAGTGACATCAGCATCTTGGTTAATATGATTCAGAAAGGGAACGAAAAGAAAATGTCGAAAAGATGGGCGAAGAGGAAAAAAGAGTGTGAGGCGTTGAGGCAGTCAGTGGATCTATCTTTACTGTAAATTTAATGTTTAAGTAATAGTTTCGAAAATGAGAGTTATCGAAAATAATCTGACCTGAGCAGTCAAAAAATTTTGCTATCTCTACACTTTCGACAAGTTAACATCAGTATTAACACATCAAAAAATATTCAAGACAGATCATTGGGGATTGAAAAAAAAGGACTGAACATTAGACAGGACAGAGGTATATTGATTGGATATTTTAATTTAAAGCATTCTTCGATTCGTTAGAGAATAGAGGGCTTACTAGTATTAAAGAAATTTTCTTCACTGTTAACAAATAACATATAGTTTTATTCAGATACAAAATTCATAATAATTACAGAAAATTTCAGTTGAGAGGAACAAATTACTTCATTATCCATTGTTTTTATAACTTCTAATTGTACTTCTGATTGTCTTCTAATCATAAACTAGTGGATTTTTACACATATCTTTGAATTCGGAGTATAGTGGAACCTCGAGATATCAGCACCACTATATACGAGAAATTCGAGATACGAGGAAAGTATGAGCGTAAAATTCGTCTCTAAATACGAGCATTGACTCGAAGCAAGAAGCCTGGCTGTGAGTATGCGTGTCGTGTTTCCCGATCCGGCTCGACTCGAGAAATCTCCTCGTCAGATAACTGTGTTTTTTTATCTACGTTTTTATGTGCTTGTGAGTAATTTTTTTTTTCACATTTAACGTGAAAATAATTATTTCACGATGACTCCCAAGAAAATTGCTGCCTACGATAGCGCTGCAAAAAAAAAAAAAAAAAAAGAAAAAAAAAAAAAAAAAAAAAGGGGGGGTGGAAGCCATGGCCGTTTAAATTAAGAAAGAAATCATAGATAAACATAAGTGTGGTGTAAGAGTGACGGAATTGGGAAAGACTTACGGCCGTTCGACATCAACGATTTGCACTAATCTGAAGAAAAAGAAGAAATTAAGAAACTTGATGAGGCCAAAGTTATCGCTATATCCAAGCGCCATCCAAAACTTCTAGAAGATGTTGAGAAGTTTTTTTTTTTTTTTTTTTTTTTTTTTTTGCTGTGGATTAAGGAGAAACAGTTAAAAGGCAATTCGGTATCCGAAGCTATCATTTGCACCAAGGCTAAGAATCTGTACTTGAACCTCCTCCAAATAACACCAGGTACATCGACTAAAGATGAGATGGCAATTAGATTTTTGGAGGTGTTTCTCCTTAATCCACAGAAAAAAAAAAAAAAAAAAAAAAAAAAAAACTTCTCAACATCTTCTAGGAGTTTTGGACGGTGCTTGGATTTTCGATGAGGAAGTTTGTTTCTAGACACGAGAAATTCGCTATACGAGCTCAGTGCAGGAACCAATTAAACTAGCATCTCGAGGTTCCACAGTACTCTATTCATTGCAACTAACTGAATTTTGAAAAAATATGCAGTTTATCCATAACAAGTTCGTGATATGTCAAATCTTGTCATGAAGATTATATAAAAATCTGAAAAATTTTATTATGGGTTAAGTAACAAATTTTAAACATTAATTTAGAAAAGGATATGATTAGATTACGCTAATTAGACGTAAGTCCTAAACTCAAGGACCGCGCTTAAGTGGAAGGACATGAATGACTGTTCACTGAAAAACTTCACTTAGATGAGATTTTCCTCTTAACTGCATCCCAGTTTTGATAGGAAACCCGCAGGGTTTGGAATTCAAGGGGCTGTTACTTCCTTTTTCTTACTACTAACGTCTCAAAATATTTGGAAAAAGAAAGAATTTCGATAAAGAAATTCCACAAGATTCGGCTAGAAGTGTCCTAAAATATTTGTAGATATCCATAATTTTATTTGTGATATTTATAAATAATTGTGCCATGGAAATAAACATTTATCCAGGCAATGTTGCTCTAAACCTGTTACCTGCAATGAAATGACTAATACATTAAAATTTTCAAAAATGTCTGATAGTTTTTTCGTCTTATCATGAAAAGAATCAACATCTCCTCTATTTTTTCCCATCAGAAAACTGAAAATTACATTCCATCTAATTTCGAGTTCACAATTATGGAAATAAGTTGCAATGATTGTTGCAACTTATTCTCTATCCTAGACTCTGAAAATTGAAAATGTTTCTGTCATACTCAATGTTCTTAAGTTATTCTGGAAAATTAAGTCGATTTGAGTAATACACCATTTTCTGGAACTGATTTGCGGTGATAAGGTTGTGGTTTCTAGCAGAGCAGAATTGAATAGCTGAAGCTCTTTCTTTATACCAATGCCCCTTTGAAGAACTTCTGTTGCTTCGCCACATTTTAATCATTTTTCCTTTCAGTATTTGACAGTTTTTAGACTAATAAATTTTTATAATACAAATATTTATGTTCGATGGCTTTCAATATCAGAAAAATTATTTTTAAATAAATTGCTAATTTTGTAAGCTATTATTTTATTTAAAATCAATAGAAAATGTAATTGAAAAGGAAACAGACCAATGTAAAATTTAAATTTAGGCTAAAGAACAACATTATTTTAGTGCAGACTCTGAATAAAATTCTATAGATTCCGGATGATAAGCCAAGGGCCTCTCTTCTTCAAGAGCAAAGGACAAATTCTGCAGAATGGTAGGAGCGAAGAACGGAGCAAAACCAACAGAAACGTACAGCTATCTTTTCAAAACGCTCTTCAGACATTAAAAATTAAATGATTTCTTCTCTTCAACTTTTGGACAGTATTACCAGTTGCGATAAATTAGTTATCGAAATCCTAGTAACTGTTAGTTCACTTAGAATTAGAGGTATTGATATCTGCTTTGCTTATGTGCGTGCTCATCATGGTTTCTACGGAAATTAAAGAGCTGATTTCTTAGCTAAAGATGCCTTAAATTTACCAATTGATATCAACATTAGCATTCCAAAGAGTTTTTGGAAGTCCTTTCATTATAAAAAGCGTTTAGCTATGTGGAATGAGGAATACATTTCATCTTGTAATGCTGAAGTCACCAAAACGTTCCTTCCTTCTATTTACCATAGACTGAATTCCGAGTTTTTCTTCTCATTAAATTTTACAATGTCTCAGTTTTTATCTGGTCACGGTAAATTTGCAAGTTAGCTGTTTCGTTTTAATCTGCGATCAAACAATTTATGTGAATGTTCAAAAAGAGTTTCTCAGGATGTGGAACATTTGATTTTCTCATGCCCTACATTTGATGGCCCTAGATTATGCTTACAGAACGATTTGAAAATGTTCGGAGTGACTTGGCCAGTGAACTTATCTGTTTTCGTGAAGTCCAGACTGCTGTTCTCTGCTTTTGTTCGCTTTATTTATGCATGTAACTTTTAATGTTTATTTATGCATGTAACTTTTAATGTTTATTTATGCATGTAACTTTTAATGTTTATTTATGCATGTAACTTTTAATGTTTATTTATGCATGTAACTTTTAATGTTTATTTATGCATGTAACTTTTAATGTTTATTTATGCATGTAACTTTTAATGTTTATTTATGCATGTAACTTTTCCGTAAGCCCCGTGTTGTACATATGTGGTGCACGGGGAGTCTGTATGTTCTCAAAGGAATAAAAAAGGGTATTTAAACGGTAATTTTGAATCTTGTGTTCTAATTAATGTTTTTGGATAATTCATATGTGGCTGAATCACTTAACTGAAATTTTCAGAGGTTTATTAAACAATTGTAAAATATATCGTGAGAGTATTAATTACCGTTTTAATAGCGTGAATTTATTTTATATTCTCGCAAAAGCTATTTCCTCTCATGCTTTATATGGCATAATAGTTAAGAAATAAGAACGCCTAATATTAATTTATAAGCTTATTAATACGAAATTAGTTCAAAACTTAATAAGGTTTCATGTTTTAGAATTGATTTTACCATATAATAATATTTTCTGCAATTAAACATTTTTGCATAATATTTTTTAAATAAATATAAAAAATATACAGTAAAATAAATGCTTTTAATTTTGCAAGAATTATAGATTCACCGATGGATCTCAAATAACCCTGTCGTTGATATAATGAATAATATGAATAAACTACACTGCTGGCCACCCAAATTGCAACACCAAGAAAGACAAGAGATATCCCAACAAAATTTATTTAGTAGATAACATGTTGACCAAGTATCAAATGATTAAATTTATAGATTTCTGTGAAGTGTGGTTCGTTTCAGAATCAGTAGCCAGAGTAGCCGCCATTGTTGGAGATCACCGCTGCCACACTCCTCGACATTGATTCAAAGAGACTTTGGATGTGTTCTTTGGGTACAGCAGACCACGCAGCTACCACACGTTGCCATAGTTGATCTGGTGTGGCAGCTTGGGATGTAATCTGGGCCAATCGTTCAGCAACCATGGACGACATGTTTCCTATCGGCGAAAGATCCCGAGAGCGAGCCAGCCAGGGAAGCTGGCTATTGACGAAGAACCCTTGGACAATGCGTGCTATGTGTGGTCGCGCATTATCCTCTTGAAATATGGCTGTGGGCAAGCCCTGAAGGTAAGGAAGGAAAACTGGCTCCGACACCTCGGAGATGTACCGCTGGCTGTTTAAAGTACCGGCAATGCGTATTAGAGGAGTGCGAGAATGATATCCAATACTGCACCATACCATAATACCCGGTGCAGGACCAGTGTGGCGGTGCATAATGCAGCTGTTCAGCATCCTCTCTACACGGTGTCTCCAGACTCGAATCCGACCACCCTGGTGTTGCAGACAGAAGCGTGACTAGTCAGTAAAGACAATTTCATTCCATTCTCCCGTCCACATCCTTATTTGATCGCACTATTGGCGGCGGAGACGTCAGTGGTTCTGCGTCAAGGGTAGACAAAGCAATGGACATCTTGAGGACAGACCACTCTGCTGTAAACGGCGTCGAATAGGACGCGCAGACACTGGATGATGCGTTTCAGACTGAATGTGCTGTGTTATGGTTCGTGATGTGACTGAGCGATCCGTGACTGCCATGCGCACAATGTTCCTGTCATCACGTGAAGTGGTGCACTGAGGTGGATGCGATCGAACGCGTCGGTCCGTCGTACACTCCTGCATACAACGGTCACATATTCGCATTACAGTTTTTTTGGTTTCGTCCAACACGACTACCGATTTCCCTGAAAGATAATCCACACTCTTGGTAGGCCACTATCCTTCCTCTGTGGAACTCGGATACTTGATCAAAGGATGATCGCTGTTTCTACGAGGCATAATTGATTGTTTTTTGTTTTTTTTTTGAAAATGAAACACAAGAAAAACACAATTGCCGAACTTGAAATTGTCGAAACCTCCAAGCCTTAACGCTTTGAAGTGGCGCCACAAGCGCGCGTGATGTGCGTCTGCGCTGAAATTCTAATCATTTGCATATCTCACCTCCGCTAATGCATGTTGTAAATTACATGTTTTTTACATGCTTCCTTTAGGGTGTTGCATTTACGGTGGCCAGCAGTGTGCCTTTTACATCTCGATTCGCTCAGTTATTTACATTTGTGTAAATGTGACCACGATTTCCTTTCGCCTTCTTCAATAACTCAAAGTGACCAGTTAAAATTTCTGAAACGCGCTACTCACAAATACAGTGTGGAGATTCATTTAATTTAGCTAACAATTGACCCTTTGTTGCATACAAATAATCTAGAGAAGTTAAACGAAAATGTTTGTATTTTTTCTACTTAAAATAACTTTAGTAATAATAAAAAATTAATTTTATTCAAATATCGTTTTAAATAATTACTACAGTTTGTTCACTACAGTGGACAGCATGCATATACGTACATGCATACAAATCTCTTCCCAACGATTTACAGTCATTGCATTTGAAATCATTTCCTGCCTTGTTTGCAGTGATCATTACCATCTTCTAAATGGTAAATCTACAACTGACATGTACATACAGATCCCCCTAAATACCTTCATTTCGTCGATTGTGATTGAATTCATTTTGCTACTTTTTTGTAACATGTACCTATTGGATTCAAATGTCAAATGTTCTAGAAATTCCTTGCCAGACATAAACATTTCCTGTGGTGTTTGGGCTTGATAAGCAGTACATTTGGGTTTCAATTCACTCTTTTCGCTAGATCTTTATCTACCCACTTCACAATTTTCTCAAACTAACATTTAAAATAAAATGTCTAAAATTACTACTTATGAATAAAAAATGGCAGTATAAGAAAATGTAAGCAATATTATATAATATTTACTATTTGGAATTGTACTAACTTGAAAAGAGAAGTAGCAGCCATTTTCCAAATAGCAATGCTTTACTTAGTGATGCTATGCAGCCATCTATGATCGATAGTTGAAAGTTCGAATAATATAGAATGAATAAACACAGGAATGGAATCTGTTTAGGCATTTACAGAAGAATAAACAAATTTAAACTTTTGTCTACTAGAGTGAACATGATGCAACAAAGGGTTAATTTTTATTTTTAAAGCAACTTTCCTTACATTTTCGTTTTCACCCACGCTTTCTTATCTGAACGTTAATAAGCTAGCTTGACTGTATTCAAATAAGGCAGAAAGATATAGTATTTAAGGGAAGATTTTAGGAGGTGATTTTAGAGCGTATTATGCCTGCCTTAAGGCCACGTCGCTATCTTGAATTACTAGCGATTAGATTTCTGCGGCGTTGAGCGCTTCTAGCTATTAGGCTTGCTCCATCCATTGCTGCTTCCGATTGCCGTTTACGCTGAGTTCTACGAGTCAGAGCCTTCCTGCGCATTAAATTATCCCGTGAGCCGTTAGACTTAACGTACTACTTTTTATTTTAAGTTTATCGTTACATGTTTTGAGTTTACGCAGAAGTGTTGACGTTTCTGTGCGCTCAAATGTGTCCATCTGTGAAATTATATAGAGTAAATAAAGGGTTCTTCACACTCTTCTTCAGGTTTCTGTCGTAACTAAGACTTGAGGATAATTCCTCAAACAGTCGTTTAGGGCTCGTTAGTTTATGCTACCTAAAACTATGAGACTCTGTAACAGAGAGGCGAATATTAATTGCGCAAGTAAGTTCACATGAGTTTCCAGACATATCGAAGTTCGAAATTTTATGTCATAAATTCAGCCAGACTAAAACTGCTTTACAAAAAAAAAAAAAAAAAAAAAAAAAAAAAAAATACTTCGCATATTTAGATTTTTTATGTAGTATTATTTAGAGCTGTATTTTACACGAAAGGCATTAACAACATACGAAAATTAGAAATGCAAAACCGTTGTTAAAAAGAATGTCGATGTGTTCAAAGAAAATTTCGCCTTTAATTTCAAAGAAGATTTCGCATTTAAGTTCAATCAGACATGAATATCAAATAAAGTAATGACATACATTTAAAACATTAATTACATCAGATACTTAATAGGTTTCGCATGGAACCTATTAACTGACGATCCTTATGCGTACTTTACAGATAGTTAAATTTTAAAGAAATGCAATTTTAACATTCAGTTTGACTTACAGATATTAAAATCTCATTACACAAATAATAAGTGAACTCCTAAATTGATAAAATGCAGTATTTGTTTGCATTTTAAATTGCAGTATTTATTTACATCAGAGAAAACCATCAAAATATATAGTATTTTAATTAAAGTTAAACGCCTTTTTAAATTTAATTGATTATTTTGTTAGTACCTATAAATAAAGCTTTAATTAAAAATTTGAGATTAACTAATATTTGAGATGTTTCTCAATTTGAGGACATTTTTTGCGTCGTATTTTAACTTCGAAAGGATGCATAAAATCTGAAATAGGAAATTTTAAATAAAATTTAAAATATTTTCAGAACATTTTACATTATAATCAGCAATTTATGTTTGTGATAAGTAATTACCTAAAATTTCCTTAAAATGCAGCTTATAGTTTTGAATTATTACTTATGAAACCTGAAATTTTTTCTTCATATCCGCATAAATATAGAAAGTAAGAAACACCATTTTGTTTATTCATATGAAGCTTCATCTTGACATATTTGCAACAAAAATGAAAGAAAGATTTGTACAAAATTTTCTAATGAAAATTATAATATAATATAATTATATTTTCATAGAATTAAAAGCGGAGTTAAGTTATTCTACAGAAAATTATTTTTTTAGCATACAATTCCTTCATATACTATATCATTATTATCAAAAGTAATGCTTCTGTAAAAAAACGTGATATGTGTACGTCCATCTACGTCTTATTTTGCAAAAATAGAGCAATGTCCATTTCACGTAACGAAAATATAAGCAATACAACACTGTGAAATTTGACTCTGTGCTTTAGAGATTTCCTTTGAATCATTAAACATATTTTTGTTATCAGCTGATAATAGTGAAAAAGACCTGCTGAAAAAATTCATAAAAGAAAAACTATCTCTGTATCTTCTGGCTCGGTTTGAGCACTTGAAACTGCAAAAACGCCAAAAATCTTACCTTTTTACTTGACAATTCAAGGTTATCCTTTATTCAAAATCACTAAGAAGGTCCAAGATATTCTTTCAAAAGTTACAAAGCCTGTTCAAGAGCTCAGTAGCAATAATGTTTAATCGTTGCTATTAGGGTTACCGCAGATTTGACGTACCACGTCTCAGAAGGAAGTGCGTAAAGCAAGCTGAATAAATACGCACTTCAACTGATCTAAGAACACAAAGTTTTATATTTTCATTGAACTAACACAATTCTTTATTTCCCCAGTCTTTATTCGAAAGGCATGCTTTCGTAAGAACAGAAACGACGATGGTGCTTATAGTGGCAGCTTATTGCTATTTTCATGAATGTTTTTTATAATATTCTTTACATTCAGGCAATTAAATAAGAATGGCCGTTTCAAGGTAAGAATATGAAATACGATGACCATTTTATAACTGTAATATGTAACACTTGCTATCAGGTATGATCTTTTCCATCGCATTTTGTCTTAATATTAATTCTAGCCTAGTGCTTCTCAGATTGGCTAATTAATGAAATAATAATTATAAGTGGAGAATAAAGAATTAAAACAGTTGATGGAGAATTGATATGAGAGTTAGGCTGTATTGTTTGAATATGGCAAAACATACTAAAAATTCCTAAGAATCGTAGACGATTTTAAGATAAACTGACTCATATTCGCGTTAGACGTGGGGAATCACCTATACGACGAAAATCACTCATGTAAGCCAGCCCATTCTCCTAGCTTCGAATCTGAATCGAACTACCAGAATTCTCAGTTGGCTTCTGGTGCGGCAGAATTCATATGAAATAAATGTTTCAATTGTCATTAATTTTAAAATGTAATAAATGTTGCGAAAAAAAGAAGAAAATAAAGTGAATAATTTTTGAACAAACTAAGGAGAGACTTCACGTTACTCATGCCGTAACACACATCATTAATGAATTATAGTATTTTAATTTAACATGTTAAGCTTAATTATTTCGGATCAATTTATATAAACTTGATTTTCACATGTCCACATAATTTGACAAGTAATGGAAGACAGGGACACTGGGATGCACCACTACTGCATGATTTTTCCCCATGTGCATTGGTATCTAATTATAGAAGAAAAAGTATTGCGAAATTTATGTATTCAACAGTATAATGTAATTAAAAGTTGGGTAATTTTTGAATGTGTATTTTAGAAGAGATTTTAATTATTTTGCTGAAAGGATTATTAATACAAAAAATATTCTTATATTTGCTTGTAGCGATACTTTATTTCCGTATGTATCTGCTAATTCGCAGAATAAATTTCCGCCGTATTTTCCAGCATAGCACGGAGAATCTTGGGGGGAAAATGCTTGCATGAATTTTCAGAAGAAAGTTTACTGCTTCTGTTACTACTCTGAAAACCTTTACATACGGAGAGTTTTACCCATAAAAGCCTTCGTGAATTTTCAGGCATCGACAAGTATTTGCCATAACAGCAAAAAGTTTGAAAAACGTCAGATAAGCAATTGCATTCTAGATGGAAACTTCTCGAAAAAAAAACCTGCGACACGAAAAATTGCTTTCCTCAAGTTGAGCATGTGCATCTTTTGTATTGTCATCGCAGCTCCCCGGGGTGTGTCGTGGTAAGCAGCCGAAAGGCTTTATCTGTCTGCGTCAGCTTGTTGGGATGAAAGCTCGAAGTTCTACCGTGTCATCGAACAAGTTTATCTTCGAGGGCTGCATTCATTTTTTTTTTTTCGCTGCATCCAATGTTTTAAGATTAAAATGTCATTTATGAAGTACTCTTCTTTGGTTTTCGATATATACAAGAGAATAATGTGACTATTATATTCCATTGGCATGAAAATTATTCCTGAATAACAATTCTCTATTTAGATATATTTGTTGCAGTGTTATATGAATATATATTGATATCTATGTGGTGTGTGTGCGCGCGCTCGAACGTGTGTGTGTATGCAGGTACTCACTTTTATAAAAATAGGGAAAACATTATTTATTAATAATTCGCTTTAAAATCTATTAGTTTCTCCATTTATTTATTTTTAATTAAGAGTTTCTTAAAAACAATCCAGGATAGTGTAATTTTTTCCCTATATTTATAAATTTAAGTTTTTACTAAATTAAATCTTTACCAGCTTTAAGCTTGATTTTCATATTAGAATTATATTTTAGTTCTATTAGGAACTTTTCTTTACTATTGAAATGACTAATACTTACTAATGAAATGATGCATATATATGTGTGTGTATGTCTATATATATATATATATATATATATTAAAAGCAGTAGTAACGATGTACAGATAGTTGATGACATAGATGGAGAAATACGGCATGTCAATTCGTTGTAATAAAACAAATTTAGAAGTAATGAACAGCAAGAATTTTGATTGCGTAGAATGTTGAGCCATATTGAAAAGAAAACTTGGCAGCCAAAGAAGATTAAATATTCAACCTATTTTTCAACTAATAATTGCGGCCACAATTCACTTGACAATCTAATTGTGCCTGCATATTCCAGAACATTTGTATTTCTGATACTGTTGCGACAGGAAAGCAGCAATGAGACAGCGTCTTAGCGAGAACAAGTAGAAGCAAAAGTGTGCAGTTATCCAGTACGGCAGCTTATTGAAAGAAGGTTTTGGTTTAAGTATCGAATTAGTTACCTCTTCAGTGTTATGCAAGTCAAATGATATGGACTGATCTCGAAATGACGTATTTCAGAAAAAGGCATTACTATTTTTAGAATAGAGAGGAGGAATTAAGGAGCTGTTGCTAATTTAAACTGTAATTTTGATTTACATAATTTTTATATTACATACAATCAAGAGATAATAATGAAATCAATCAAGAGAGAATTGTGAATTCGTGTAATATTTCAAAATAAAGATTAAAAGAAAGTGTCAATTAAGAATATTTAGTTAAAATAATTAAAATGCTTTAAAAGTGCAACAAAGTAAAAATGTCTTTCAAATTATTTCAATTGACTTAATCATCACGATGCAACCTGCTTCGAAGTGGCCCTACAGTAAATATTTAAAAAATAAACATTAAAAGAAGATTAATTGAGTAAGAACCCAGAAAAAGACATTGTGCTACTAAAACTAAATAAATTTCTAACCAAACGATAAGCAAAACTGCTAAAATGTTTTGTTATCTAAAAGGAACATAAACTAAAAAGGAACTATTACAAGTCAAAATTTTAAAGAAATGAATTTATTAAAAGAATTTTTTTAAATAAACGTACAGAAAAAAATTTTTAATTTGAGGAAATGCGTAAAATCATATGAAGATACACGATTTAAAGTCTAAATGGAAAAAAAAATTATAAGATAAATGAAAAAGTAAAATGCCTAAAAATTATTTAAACCGAATCAATTAATACAATAAATTAATTTGAACAGAAAATTAAAAGAAATTTAAAACTGAATGAAGTGTAGAATCAATATGCAAATCTTTGAGGTTGCTGAGAATTATACACATATATATAATTATATATACCTTATCTTGAAAAAGCCAAAGGGGGAAAAATATGTGTGGCGTGGACGCACTCGGCTGATCAATGTATCAGTTTATAGAGTTTTAAGTTTTGCTATACATTTCTTATATTCGCTGTACTATTTACATTTGGCATGTAAATTTATGAAAGATATCCTAATCTGTAAAAATTTGCTACATATTTTTTTAACTTTGTTATTGTTTTTACCTCTTGGAAGGAGAAAACGAGTGAAATAAAGTCGGAAAAATATTAAAATGAATTTTTTTGTTGTTTAAAAAGTAATACCGCATATTTTTAAAAAAACAAACTCTTTCTTTTCATTGTCAGATCGTTCAAGACGTCAGGATGAAATTACCAGTCATACACAAAATTTGTCTAAACATTCCTGCAAAACAAAATGGCGTACGTGACTGATATTAAATCTAAATCTAAACTGTTGTATTCATTTAAAAAAAAAAACCTTTTAAATATAGTAAAAAACATAATTTTCTTTAATTAAAGATCAATTAAATACATGTTATTTAACTGCCTAATAAAATACAATTTTTAATTTAAAAGTAAGTAAAAGGTCGAACATTTCATCATATTGGCAGAAAGTTAGAAAAACTGGGTTTTGCACAGTGTTAATTATACCTAATGTAACATAATCTAAATTTCGTAATACAGACATTCCTGTTTATTGGAACAACATATCAGATTTTGTTTGCAGACATCAATCAGCTTACTGTTATTCAAAACACGGAACTGGCGGGAGGTCATACGTTGGCCACATCAGAATATTTTAATTATTATGCATTTTAGGAGACTTACTATTTTAGTAATTTAAAAGCAATTATATTTGCAGCTATTCAGTCATCCAATCAAAACAAGAGAAGGCGTATCTATAACAACAAACCAAACACATATAAAATATCTGAAAGGTTATCAGATTTTAAATTACGTCCAAAGGGGCGTTTTTTTAACATTTTGTGTGTTATCTTTATTTATTAAATACATAAAAATACTTACTTGGCTCTTCGCACCTAAACCATAAAATTCAGTTCAAGAGCAATATCGCAAAATAATTTTAAAATGAGCATATCTTTAGAATATCCGATAGGTAATCTCGGGCGCTGGAGATAAAAATATTTGATTTTTCGTACAGGTTTGCCATTGCTCGCTTTGAAATCGTTGAGTTTCATAATCAAAAACTCATGAATGCTTTACAAAATATGAAATAGATAATAATACAAATTGCATTATCCGAATATGAGCTTCCAGATGCTCATATTCGGAAGGAGACCTACGCTATTCAAAATTTGATGGCCCTAGGTACCTTCCCTTTTAAAAATTAAATGAGAGTAAAGAGCGGTTGTAAGACAAACTAAATGGGGATTTCATAATATTTCTCAGAAAAAAGTAAAGAAAATACAGTAGAAAGCTCTAACAGTATGCTAAATATTCTAATCAGGCCACATGTACTGTTAATTACAAAAATCGATGTATTTCTAAGAGAAAAAAAATCATATTAAGCAAAGACGTTACTCAAGAAAGGTAAAATTTATTCCGGTTAAGTAGTCAAAAACTGAAACATTCGATAGCAGAATTATTATTTGGCTTACTACTATGTCGCAAACATTAGAGGGGCAGATACCAGATCGCAAATATCAAATTCAATATGTAGGGGGTCAAAAGTGTTTTGAATAAAAATTTTAAGCTGTGCTAGTATTTATTAGATACTCCCTCTGATTCCCTAACAACTTAGGCAGTGTATGAAAAAATGTTGCGTAACATTCAGTGCCTAACTCTTTTGGAAGTCAAAGAATCTGTCAAGGAATTTCAATTGTAAGGTTGAGCTTCATCACACGCTTTTTTCTTACTTTACCTCATACATGTTCAGCAGGATTTAGGTGGAATGACAAAGAAGGTGAACCTAATTGATGGTGGAATAGAATATTTAAGTGACAGCTTCGAAATCAGAGCGATACGCTTAGGCTCGTTAGCCTATTGAAAGATCCAGTCCCTTGAAGCTCTTAAGCGGTCCACAGATTATTGCAGATAATCTTTTAATGTATTTATAATTTTATTGCATTGTATATAGTAAAAATTACCTAACCAAACTTTTTTAGTAGATACCCTGCTTAATAAAAAGAAAAAAATTACTGAATCTATGAATCTAAAAATAATTACTTCCAGCTGTTTAAAATAAACTCTTTTATTGGTATCTCATTATTTAGAGTTAAATATATATTTTATAATGTAATCGTGAATTATCAATATAGAGTATGGAGATAACAGAAGAGAATAAGTTCTGTATTCACGAGATAACTTTCGATAACATCTGAGCAGCAGATAGCAGCAGATTCCGATAACTGAAATTTTTCCTGTAAAAATAACCCTGAAAGTTTAATATTTGCTCTGGTTTAAAAAAAAAATACAGAAGAACGTTGATCTATTGTTTCCTCAGCGATAATTTTCACATATAAATGATCCAGGATGTCCAGTATTGAATGTTATAAATAAAAATGTCATTTATTCCTTCCGTTCACCGAACTATTGTTTTAATAATCAAAATAGATTAAAACAACAGCCAGGAGTTTAAATGTTGCAGATACTAAGAAAACAAGAATCAGCAGAAGTTACATAAATTTGAAGGCCTTGTGTCGATGATTTAAATAGATCTTTTTCTTTAGCTGCAGGAATGAAACTGATGAAGGAGAATTTTGTGTTCACGCAATAGCAAGAGTCCAGAAAATTCGAGCAAGTTCGAATTAATGCAAGAACAAAATCACTGGTGTGATTCATTAATAAAACGTTAAAAGAACTATAAAATAATTTCTTTAAAAGCAAAAGGATATGAATAATTATAATTAGGATAAAGGATCATTTACTTTACATTATAAAGGATCATTTACTTGAACTGAAAGATTTTTATGAATGTAAAACGTCTTTATAAAATCTAATTCAACAACGGAGGATATTCTTGGAATAATTTTATCTGCCAAAGAAAAGTAATTTTCACCAACAATGTTCAGCAGAATAGGATTTATGAGTTTCCTTTTTCTTACATATGTCTCCTGCTCCTTAGTGCGAAATTTTAAGGATTAGATTGACCAATGTACATTAAGCTACACTGGCAAGGCTTACTAAATACCATATATGTGTGGGCGTGTGCGCGCGTGTAAGATAAAAAGTACGTAAAAGATAAATTATGATTTTAATTAGCACTAGCCTCTTGATGCTTAAATTAATCTTCTACTCTGAAAATAGTAATCTCTTTCTGTACTGCGCCAGTTCTAATCCATGTCATATAACCAATAGATAAGCTATGAAAAATGTAAACATTTTGAAATAGTCACAAGTAGTGTGCCAAGATGGCCGCAACATGTTTATCGAAATAAAAATGAAGATTTAATCTGCCTCGGCTGCCTTCAATTTTCCTATTCGTTACGGATCAACATTCAACACATTCGAGATTTTTGCTGTTCATTACGAATTCAAAATTCTACGTTCTATGGTATCTATGTTTTCAAGCGACGTACTTATATTGCTAAGTCTTGTTTTATTAAACACACACACACACACACATATATATATACATATATGGCATAATACTTCTAAAAACAAGGAAAGAAAAGACGGAACACTGTTGATGCGTACGTAGATCCATACTGAAGAGGAAGCATTCTGATTGCGTAGTATGCTAAACATGTTAAGTTCGTAATATCTAAAGAACTCGGCAGTCGAGGCGGTTTTAATTCCATTTTTATTTTCCAGTTGACATTTGTGGTCTCAGTTCACTTGGCACTCTATTCGCGCCTATTTCGCAGAACATTTACACTTTTTAATATTATTGCGATAGCGAGCAAGACGGCGAAATTACACCCAAGCTGGGTAGCGAGGGAAGCGGAAGTGCGTAAGGTATGCAAGATGCAAGCACACGAAGAGAAGGGTTTCGGTTTGAGTTAAAAGTTTCAGGTTCACAATTATTACGTCATCAGCGCTGCGCCATGGACCTTTTAAAAAATAGACTAACCCAAACGGGTTTTCTCCCTCGTCTGAGGCGTTGCCGGCTGTCACCTTGATTACATCCGGAGGAGTAAGGACGACTTGCCGAAATTTAACATTGGTTGCCTATGGCAGCGTGTATAATTGTCAAGAAAAACCTGGTTGTAGCGCCTCATTTCACAAATTAGAATTTCTACACATTTTTATTTTTGAAATTGAGATTGATTTTTTAAAATTTAGCATATTTTTCAAGCATAATTAAAGTTCAACATAATTATAAAGCTATTGCATGTTTTCAGGACTGAATATTTTTTTTAGCTTTTCCTATGCTGTAAGGAAATTTGTAACTACTTCTTTTAGAAAATTAAATTTTAAATCTGAATTAATAGAAAATTTCAAACAAGCAATTTTCTCTTGCAATTGTTATGCTTTTTATTGGTGTAAATAAGTAAAAAATACTAAAATATTTAAAAACGAATTTTTGAAAGTTGTGTTTCAAATTCTAAATTGTGCTGCTTTTTTAAAATTATAGATGAGTATTGTAGCGCAATTTCTATAAAGGAATTTTATTTCAATTATATTTCATAATACATCAAAGTGTAAACACTTTTGACTCCTTAAAAATGTTTATACATTTAATTCTAATGTTAAAATTGTATTTAACCGTAATAATTAATTTTGCTTGTATTTTATAGTGATTATTTTTTAAAATTTATTTTTAGTTCTGCATAAGATTTTTTTTATTTACTGTTATTTTAATTTATTAGCCCAAAGCGGAGATAGCCTAGAAAGGCTGTTAGTTTCGAAGCGGCATTTTGCACTGTTTTACTATAAATGCCCATGTCACCGTGCAAATTGTTGTTACCAAATATTATCGCCCTGTATTATATGTAAAGAAATTAAATAATGAAGAATCTGCATGAACACGTGTATGCTTCTCGCACTGTGACAAAAACGACAGTATCTAGAGCCATCAAATTTTGAATAATGTAATCCTCCACCCGAACATGGGCATCTGGACGGCCGAATTTCGAATTTGTTTTAACCTATTTCGTATTTTCTAAAACTTTAACGAATTTTTGATTAACAAACTCAACGAGTTCAGAGCGAGCACTGTACGGAAAATAACAGTTTTATCTTCAGTGCGGAAATTCTAAAGATATGCTGTTTTCAAATGTATGTGGATTACGGGCGAAGAATATGATATTCAATAAATATAGATAACACACGAAACGTTAAAAAAAGATTCCTTTTGGGCGTAATATATAATCTGAGTGCTTCTAGATTTTATTTTACCTTTTTTTATTCCCTTCATTACACCCAGAAAATTTTATGCTCCGAATTTTATAAATTACTAAAATAAATATTCCACTTTAATGTTATAAGTTGATGATATAATCAAATAAATTATTGTTTTGTAATGCTGTTATAATTTTGAAAATGGTCATTAAATTTAAAAGAAATTATCAGATCTTGTTTAATTTTAACTTTTTTATTTCAAAGCATCACGTACTATCAATCTTATTTTATTTTACGTTATTTGTACGCAAAATTAAGTTCATAAATTTTGTGCTTAGAGTTTTTACCGTTTTACCAAAGTAAAGATGTTCGTACAAGAATTATGCGTAAAAAAAATGCGCGAAATGCAGTAAAAAGTGCTTCAATGAGATATATTAAAACCTATTTGGAAAAAACTGTGGCTTTCATAATCTCATCACTATACAACGTGTGACATTTAATAATTAAAAAGAGTTATGTGATACAAATGCCATAGGTTTCAGTGTTAAAGTAAACCAGATCGTCCCTACTCTTTCTTGCCGACATGTCGGTGACGCGAGCCCCGCCCACTGGGTTAGTCTATCTCTTATAAGGTCCATGCGCTGCGCAAGCCATGCAAAAAGAAAGATATAGAAATGACGCAATCGAGAGACGTTATTACGATTTTTTAGAATAGAGAGGGAGATTTAAAGATTTACCGTTAGTTTAAATTATAATTTTGATACACATATTTTTTATCTTATATATATATATATATATACGTATATATATGACTATCATTTATGACAATTCTGTTGATGATAATTTCCCTGTTGTGTGTTATACAGATGGCAATAAAATTAATAATCGAGTTAGATTAGCTTATGTCGTTTTCCATCATGGTTCTGAACTGGAATACAAACTCATTAGAATTCTCAATGAATGCAGTGTTTTCCAAGCCGAATTACTGTGCATTAGTGAGACAATTAAGTGGATATCTAACAACTGTTCGCTAAGTGCTAAATTTCTTATTCGCACTGATTCTCTTTCATCCTTATATTCTCTTAGGAATATCTTCTCATATAATAAATTAATTGTCACTTCCCATGCTCTTCTTAAAGACCTTATTAATAAAGGTGTTGATGTTATCTTTTCTCATATACGTGGCCACACTGGCAATCTAGGAAATGAAAGGGCTGATTGATTGGCAAAACAAGCTACACAAGTAATTACTAATGATACTTCCCAAGTCATTTTACAAGAACAAAAGTAGGAATGATACAATACTCAAGTGGAATGAACTATACAGGAATTGTACTACTGCCTCTTTGACTAAACTATATTTCCCTTCCATTCCTCACAGACTGAATAATAAACACTTAATCTGCAATTTTACAGTTAGAAATTAGTTACTCAATTTCTAACTGGACATGGTAAATTCAATTCATATCTGAAGAGATTTAGATTATCTAGTACAGACTTGTGTTCATGCAGTTTCGGGGGAGTGCAAAATGTCGACCATTTGTTGTTTGTTCTATTGTTCAAAGCTCAAGGAAGGACGAAAGAAACTCATTTCTAGGTTAAACTCTGTGAATAGTACATTTCCTCCCCCTCTTCACGTATTTGTCCAACATAAAATGGCTTTCTCTTTCTTCTGTAAATTTGTCTCTTACGTATCATCTGTAAATTTGTAAGTTTATTTTATTTTGTGTTGTGTTGTTGTATTTGTTTTTTTTTTTTTTTTTTTTACTTACCTCTGTAAGTGTTGTGTAATACTATGTGATGCACAAGGATTTAAACTTTTCAATTAAAAAAAAATATTTGTCTTAGTACCTACAATACTTTAACATTTAATTTTCTTGTTGTCTTACAACGTTTTATATTAAACATCATGTATTACAACATTTTATCATTTTAATGCTTTAATCGCTAAGGCCTATTAACATGGCAGTTCTTGTGAAAATCTCTTGAACAAAATAATTTGAAACGAAAAAGGTACTTGTTATCTGCAAAAAAACTATCTCTTTCGACTATAAGTCTGGCAAAACTGCAACGCTTTGCACGTGGCTTTAAGCCTTGCCACCGGGGACTTATTTACAAACTTATTAAGTTAAAATTCCCCGAACATTGTATTAGACTTATCTCCAAGACAGAATCTTTGCAGTGAAAATTGGCAGTTCTGTTTCTTTCACGAGAAAACTTTTCTCTGGAGTGCCCCAAGGATGTGTACTTTGACCAAATTTATATAACATTTACATTTACGATATTTCTAAAGACCCACAAATTACCATTGCTCTTTTCGCTGATGATACTGCAATTATGACCCAAGCTTCTAATGTTACTTTTGTTCAGCTCCTTCTTCAATGTTACGTCAAACATCTAGAAAATTTGCTCACTCTTTGGAGGATTGCAGCTAATATTGAAAAATCAAAAGCAATAATTTTTCGCAAAGTACAAACAAATTTCACACTACCTAGACCTCTTCTGTTTGATGAAGAAATTGACTGGGTTGACAAAGTTAAATATCCAGGAGTCATTCTTGATAAAAAAATTGACTTTTCAAAAGCATCTACGGGAAACTGTGAAAAAAATTAATATTACGCTTGCAACTATGCATCCACTTCTTGGCAGAAGAAGTCATATGCCCGCTTCTAATAAACTCCTCTTATATAAATCTATACTTCGACCAGCATTACTCTATTTTAGTCCTGTTTGGGGCCGCGCTGCCAAAATTCACCTTCAACACATTTAAGTTCTTCAAAACAAAGCATTCAGAGAGATTTTCAACGCTCCATGGTTTATTCCAAATTCGTATATCCACAGTGATCTCAAAGTAGATACAATTCAAGATTATATTCAAATACTTAACAGAAATTTCTTCTATTCAGTTCTCACTTACCCTAACAACTGCATCAATTCTCTTAGATGTCCTCCATTTCCCAGAGAAAAGCGCAGATATCTATTTGACATTCTCCATCCTTAATATTTTTTACTCATATTAGATTCTTCAATTCACTGATTTGGACCTTCGACCAGAAACTCACTTTATTCGTGGACTGATGGCGGCCACTTGACTTTTACTTTTGTCTTTTTGTTTTACCTATGTTCTTCACTTGATACAGAGTATAATGAAGGCGCTGCTTTCTGAAACTTAAATTCACTTTATATTCTTAGCTAAGCCTTGCAGCTGCATTATAAATATAATTACTGAAAGCATTAAATTTATTTCTGTTACTTTTCATTGCTTACTGGTGCTCGTTTTAAAGAATTCAGGCTTAGTTTCAAATTCAGTTTTACAAAGAGCATGCAGGTGAAAAATGAGGAAGATAAAAATGAACAAATGATTGTGCTGAGCTTCATCAAAATTTACGAAGCTCTATAAGATGCTAAAGTGAAAGCATACGCAAAGTGAAAGGATGAAAAGAAAATATGAATATCGCAGGACAACGCAGGATTCCCTGTTAAACAATGTTTTTATGTACAATATTGATATTGAAGTAATAAACATTGTTTACTTGCAATATCATATTTATTTACAATATGTAATAATTTCCAGGCTTAGTCGTTTTCCCATATTTATCGTCCCCCCTTATCCATCTCTTGAGAAGACGAGGTTTTTCGAAGTTCCATAGTACATCCCCTGAGAAATTTCTGCCATACAAAGAGGAAATTCGTGTTGACAACAGTTCATAAGATAATTCCTAAAATTCGAAAATTAACAGTTACTTACAAGCCATGGGCCTTTTCTAATCTCATGATTTCATCAGCAGCATTTACTAAATATTCATGCATGTGGACTAAGTTAATACTAGCTTTAATCTCACTTTTCCCTAACTTAACCTGTGGCATATTCATTTTAACGCTTAAATGGTGTAATTGCAACAAAAATAAAAGTTAAGAAATGATTTTATGAATGCAAAGGTCCATTAGCTCTTTTATGTGGACTGAATGAACATAAAAAAATTTAACAGGAGAGTACTGAACACTATTTTAGGCAAAATATGCTTGCTACGGTACCAGTTATTAATTCGTTATACGCATGGAAGATAAGATGTTGATTATTATGTATAATAATGCCAGTTATTGTACGTAATGATCAACATCTTGGTTTTTATGATAAATTTCACTTAATTTTTCCTTTTTACCAATGATTTTACATATATTTCAAGTAAAATTGGAAACAGTGATAAACATGCTGAATTTTTTGGTTTTTACCTGCGACTACGTACAATTTCCAAATAAATTTAATAAAAATTTAATAAAATAAATTTAATAAGTTTAAACTAGTGATTATGCATTATATTCAGTAAATTTGATAAATTAAGATAGATTAATCATATCTACCAGTAGCAGCAAGACAGTACTCATAATCACCGGTAAATTTGATTAATATGCAATACAATTTGTGAAACTTACCAAAAAGATTGATTATTTTGCATAATCACAACCTTAATGACTTTTAGCCTAACACGCTCATTATCAAAAATCATGATAGCCAAAATTAACCCATTTACAATTTTTACACCAGCAAGAGCCGTCCTACCGGTATGGTGGTTAGCGTCGCTGATTGCCGTGCGAGCGGTCCGCGTTTGAATGCCGGAGAAGGCATGGATGTTTGTAAATGTATAGTGTCGATGCAGCAGAGCGGCACTCCAAATATGCAGCGAACTGAAAGTCCTCCCGTGCGGTTTCATGGAAGGGCAGAGGGATGGGAGACCCTCGAACCCGTCCCCCCTGGGGCACATGTTTATTTCTGTTATTGTACGTAATTTAATAAAATAAATATCAGGCGTCCCCGTCCTTCGTTACCAACCAACCCCTGGGGTGCTGTTTATCGAAATTGGGGGCAGAACTGAGGAAAATCGCATTGTCACCTGTAAGGTGCCCAAGGCTGCTGCCAACGACAGGCGTATCATAAACAGCCCACGAGGAATTTAGTGGCCTTGGGTAGATATATAGCTGTAAAACAGGTGAGCATAAGTAACAACGGCAGCATGTTCGACAGCATGTTTATCAATAAGATAAGAATTTTCCAAAAGATCTCTAACCGGATTACTTCGAATAAACAAGGTTCTGTTGCATGAAAAATCGTTTCCTGTATGGATTAGGTCAATGATTTCCAAACAGAGGTTTTTCCCATTGTTTACGTGTATGTACACTGCGCGGGAAAAAAAAAAAAAAAAGTAGGGGTGGGCACAGTTCTCCATCTCCAATTCTACTGGGCCGATTGACGAAATTCAACTTGTGTTTATCATGTCTCGAAAGCGCGACTTAGGATATGTATTAGATTTATATGTCCTAATATAGGTATTTTGACACAAAATCGGACTTTTTCTGAAATGACATGCCAATTTTTTCCATATTTCGATTCTACGACTCAAATTACGCCAAACTACCAAGTTTTGTAAAAATCGCATGAGTAGTTTTTAAAAAATTAGCATTAAACTTATTTGATTCCTTCTTACACAGTTGGAAATTTAGGTTCATTCCAAATAAAATTCCCCCCGTTTTTTAAGATATATTTTTAAAATTTTGTATTTTTAAATAATTTTTCTAAATTTTGCGAAAAACATTTCGATTTATAACCTATGAAAGTTTTACAATCATCTTTAAGTAGATGTATTTTTAAGCATAAATGCAAAAAATTAGAGCTTTTTATTCAAAATTTTCGAAGATATACGTGAATTTATATACTGGCCCATTTTGAAATTTGGCATATTTGTTGAAAGAGATAAACCATCAAATGTGGTTTAGACACTTTGCTAAAATTTTTGGTAGTAGAAATGTGGCTTTTTTTCTGCTCATGCACAATGTAAAAAGGTAGGAACGAGGTGTATTTTTTTTCCGCTTCGGCATAATGGAAGGGAAAGGAAAATTGGTACCATGTATTAAGAAGTTCGCCAAGAGAATTATTCTTGGCGCAAACTGAACAAATTGCGTCAAGATATATTTTTGAATTTCTCCGTAAATGTTTCACCAAATTTTACAAAATTTAATATCTAGGCATAATTTGAGTTGTAAATTCGAAATATGGAAAAAATTAGTATGTTATTTCAGAGAAAATCCGATTTTGTGTCACAATACCTATGTTAAAATAGCGCTATATATAAATCTAATATATATCCTAAGTCGCGCTTTCGAGACATTGCTTTCGAGCACTGCCAATTACCCAGTACACTCAAAGGACAAAGCATTTGTTTAATGACAAAACAGGCTACAACAACAATTCAATAATATTCTAAAATTTAAAGATTTTAAAAAAAGTCCGAATTTTATCAAAATACCTATGTTAGAACAATGTTATATATAAATCAAATATATATGCTAAGTCGTGCTTTCGAAACATGAAAAACGCAATTTGAATTTTGTCAATCGGCCCAATAGACTGGAAGATATAGAACTGTCTCCTTTTTTTTTTTTTGCGCAGTGGAGCCCACCAGCGGCCGAGCGGTAAAGACGCTGAACACTGGTAGTTCGGTCCGAGATTCAAATCCCGCGAACAGGCTGGCTGCATGGGAGTTTTCATGGTTTTCCCCATGTGTAACGTGTATACGAGTCAGTTTACCTTAGAAAGTCCTCTACGAAGGCATCCTTCCCTTTAGGCTGATAGCTCTCGTGTGCTTTGCCATAATTGAATAATCCAAATCCATCCTTTTCGCGCAGTGTACATTAATTTTCATTTCGTTCTCTTTAGCAACCGAATAGTAGTTAAAAACATCTCGTGGGACTACACGACTTCCTGCCAATTTCTCGTTTTAAATAGCAGCAAGCTTTAGTAAAGTATCACTTCTGGTTGATAGTATTGTCCCAATAAATAGAAAAGTCTGTAATACGGAAACCTGGATATTTTAAGGATATCCTGGATACGGAATCCTGGAATTTGCGAAAACAAATTGCAAATTTTTAAATGTTCAATATCAATCTATATTTCTTTGCGTTATATATAAAAGAAATATTACAATACCTTTTTAAATATTTCCATTTGAAAATGTCTGTAATCTACACCTTGCGTCAGAAATCACAATCCAAACATGCACTATAACCAGTAATCACGCTAGAACAATGAGTTTCATGATATTTCAAAACAAACGTATTCAACTTACTGAAAAAAACAGCTTTTCACCAGGTCAGATTCTCTCACAGATTATTTCTACCTATGTTTTTACCACTTGATTCAATGCGATTTCAGTAACATACCACCTTTATTCTAAGAACATAAGATACTAAATTCTGTCGCCAGAAATATAATGATCTTACATGTGACTGGTCACAATATCAATTCTTTTGTTTGCAAATGCCATCACGATTATACAACTTTTCATGGACGATGTTTTAATGTTTCTACCCGCAAGGATAATTTCCTCATACATTTTGTTCTCTATTTTCCCACCTCTCGAATTTTCATTTTGGTAACTTCATATTATAACCTTTACTACCTTAGTATCGGCTAGAAAATAGTAATTTAAGAATTCCTAATTATTTATTTTTGAATTAATTTCTGAATTATCGATATTATGTATAAGAACAAGACAGGATTTTCTGCGATTAAGTCAAGAAATAAAGAAAACAATAAATGGTTAAATTACTGTAATGCATCTTACACGTTTCCTTTTCGTTTTCAAGGTATTCATTAATCTAGTAAAAGTAATATTTTTGCAAATTCGGAACATCCAACTATACTTTTAAAATTTGTATAAAAAGAGATACTTCGCAAAAAATATCGTAAAATGTAGTATGTAAGGGTTGCAGCACTAATTTTTGCTGTCATAAAACAGCAAATTACATAATATTCCTAATAATTTTGAAATCAGTAGTTTAACATTATCAAGAAGCAAGCAGGCATGTACACATGAAATTACTTTAGAGGCTTATCCTAAATCTCCATAAAGGCTGGGATTAAATGACAGATTTTTAAAAAATTGTATTAATGTGCAGGTGATAGCATTATGTGTATTTTGAAACTGGCTAAACTGACTTGTGTATTAACCGTGTTGAATATTATATAGCATAAAAGTAATGAAATTCACACGATGAAAGTGATTCATTAGTTTCGGGGACTGAAGTTGAATACCGAATACAAATTTAGAATACATTTTATCACATTAAATTTTTGGAAAATTAAACTTAAGGAAAAAATTTCCCTTTTTAGTAAGCTCGTAGTCATTAAGAATTTTTGGTACAGTAGACGTGAAAAATGTGCAATGCCTTCGCCGGTATTCGAACCTGTACCTCACAAATACGCGTCGATGCGCTACGGTTACACCACGAAGGCATGCGGAGAGGAAAGAGAGAAAATACCTTACATACTTCCACTTTTAAAGAGCGACTGGGGATTAGGGGGCCACAGTTGCCAGATCCTGGTGGTGACGAATTATTATCCACCACCTTTTAGATTCGCTGCCACTATAGAGTCATTTGGTTATTTTGAAGCAAGAGACGTGAAGAATGTGCAATGCCCTTATCGGGACTTGAACCTGGACCTCTCGAGTACATGCCGAGTGTGCTAACATTACACCGCGAAGGCATGCAGAAAGGAGGGAGAAAATACCTTAAGAGCTCAGGGGGGGGCCTGTTATGACCATGAGACCAACTTGTTTGGTTAGGTGGGTCGGGCTGCACACAGTTCTATTACGCTACGAGTTCACTAATTCAAACTTCTTCTAAGCATCACACATTTCTGCTTGATTATATAATAATTTCACAGTATACTTATTTGATTTAATATGTTTCCTTGCATATTTAATTCTTTTATGAAAAAAATTCTTTTACTGCTGTGTACTTTTACAAGCTGCCTACACTTTTCGATTAAAATTTTCTGAGAAATCCCTGTTTCTTTCTATAGTATTGATACAAATATGTAAACTGCAGTTTGTATCATTTGAAATAATAGGGAACATCCAAGGACAATTCTGCTTATTGTTTCTACCTCTTATTTAGATTAGCACTTTTATATAATTTTACCTATTTGTGGCATCAACCGGCTGATCAAAACCTCTTTTAAGTAGCACCTTTTGCTTTTCGAAGAAATTTTTATAATTTATTATTACATATTTAAATGTAAATCCCTTCTTGATCGCTCACTTAAGGAAAGCTCTAAAACCGTCCTAATATAATAAAGAGGTTTTAAGCCTAAAAATAGACACCAATAGTATAATAAAGTTACTAAATTCATCGTTACTGTAGGCACTTATTTTGTCACTATTAAGTAACTGAAAAGACCAAAACAAAAACGTTATTGAATATAATAAACTACTAAGTAGATATATTTTTTTTTCATTATGTGGCTTGAAAGTGTCTTCTGCTTCTAACTTTATATTTACTGCAAATCCCCATTAAAGAAGAGGGAGATCTGTCGAATTATGTTCTTTAAAAGCATCTTAGTTTCATTTTCAAACTTCGTATTTCTAGAAAAGGTAATTAACCATATAGATAAACTACACTGTCATAGGAAAGATTAGAAAAATTCAGAAACATTAGCCAGCTTTGGGTTAAACATACAATACAATGTAAACCTCGAAGCAGAAAAGTCCTCTCTAGTGAACAAAGAAATAATAATAAACTGCGCTAAGTTCATCGTTTAAAAAAATAATACATATTCTCTCCCTTTTATGACTGTTCCTTAATGAATAAAGGAAATAAAAAGTGCGTGACGATTCAACTTCCTGATGCAGCGACTTAGAATATCGGCTTCTGGCTCTGACTGATGATGATGTGCAATGATCCGAGGGTTGTGTTTCTGTTGTACGACGTGTATTACAAAAAGACTGTCTAGCTAGCGACTTAGAATATCGGCATCCAACTGTTATGAAATTCAATGATCCGGGTGAGTGTTCCTGTCTTTGAACTTTGAAGTGTAATAAAGAGATTTTTACGAACTGATATTTAGCATAATGGAGAGAACGGTTCCTCTCTACAAGCAATAACGAACAAGGACTGTGAGTGTTAAGGACTATTAAGTGACAAAGTTAAGGACAGGTTACATTAATTTATTGCAGTCTGTCTCTCAGGTTATCTCTTAGCATCGCGTACGTTTTTATTTTTGCCTTTTAAGGAAGTCTGCTCATATAAGTACTCTTCACATCCTCTTTGCATATAGTAATGATTACGTAAACATAAATTTTAATATGTAAATATTTATTAAGGAGTTTAGTTCCGAGATTAAGATAGGGTCTTTATTTGTATGTTTATTCTGAATTTAATGTGGCTTTTGGGGACCTTTATAAAAAACGAATATTGATGAGATATAACTAAGTATTAAGTCGTAGAAAAATGTCTACGACAGCACTGTTAAGGGTATTTTAAATTGTGTGATTTAATCGAATATGGGCCAAACTGCTTGCGTCTGTACTTGAATATCATATTGTTCATTTGGAAGAAAGATTAAATATTGTATTTATTAATTTTTGTTCATGATTATTCCACAGCATAACAAATTCAGTTTGAAATATTTTAATTGTTAATATTTACATGTTACATTTGACGACTATGTGTTATTATATTTGTCTTACTACGGAAGTACTGAAATTTATTTAATGATTGCAATATATACATGCATCCCCACAACTGAGAAGCTATATATATGTACACACAGAACTCAGAGGAAATTATAAAGTTAATCTTTTCTAAATTTTTATTATATATATATATTAGTATAAGGGTTCCTTTCTTAATATAAATTCCAAATTATGAGCTCGCTCATAATTAAAAACAGTTAAGATAAAATGAAATTAGAAGCAATCTGATGTCCTTAAAGGAAGTATAGAATATATAACTTTATTTTGTCGATTAATGTAGAGTCGTTTGCTTCTGCATACGAGATGCAATTAAACGCCACTCTTACCCATGAATTAGATTTCAAATGATCACCACCATCCAAATCAAGCATCACCACCTCCATCCAAATTTCCGAGCATAAATCGTCGTTTCCAGATGCGCTACAGATTGCTAATTTTCAGCTGATTTGTCACCTCATTTTAACCAGCAGCTTAACTATTACACAAAATACTCCAGATATAGTTTAAACATCATTCATTAGTAAATAGGATGGATATATGTGAATAATTATTATAAGGTCATAAGGAATATTTCTGCTGCCGAAACAGAGATTTGTGCTAAATCCTTAGCAAATTTTGGAATGGAAAATTCGCAATTAAAAACATATTAGGCTTAATATAGAAATAAATAAAAGAAATGGTGGTAACAAAGCGGTTGTAGATTTGTTACGAAAATATATTGATATATGTTTTCACTAAAATTTTTTACCTATGTAAATATCTTGCGAAAATCAATGGTATATTAAATTAAATCTTCTCGATATCTACAGTACGAACCAAAACGCATTTAGTCTGAAAGAAGAGCAAGTTTTATTTAGTTGTTTTTGTGAATGCATGTTTTTTAGCCAAGGTTACACTGGTCAACATTTTGCTTCGAATGGGATTCCTATTCAGAAGGCTGTTTGTGTATTGGAAATTGAATATTGACAAAACATATTAGGGTTACTTGTCTAAAGCAGCGAAGAATTCATGGAGCACTTTTTTTTTACCGGATATTGACTTGTATTCATGTAGTATTCCAGTGCTCGAATTTAAAGGGAATATGAGTTCTGTTCTCGGTAAAGACAGAGTAAATATGATCATACCTGCTTTTAATATTTCTTCTTCCTCCTATTACATTAGATGTATATTCCTTTATAAATTCGGAAATAAAATTATAAATAAAATGTTAATAATCATATTTTTCAAAAACTGGTTTAAATCCCAACGTTTCGAAAATTCAAAAACAGTTGTAATACAAAATAACTTACTCGCTGCAAATCCATGCAAATATTTTTGAGCTGGTAAATTCATAGACTTTCTCGTTGCTATTTAATACCCTGTAGTAATTTGACCAAAATTTCGGAATTCACATGTTAAGAATTTGCTATGTTTATTAGACTTGGTTTCCTGAATTTTAATACTGGACATTGATCAAATTGATAAGGTATATCAGGTATCCGTTGAATGCTTTACACATTTTCCAAATACGAGATCAAACGAGCAACAGCTGATGATTTGCACAGCTTCGCGAGTAATAATAGCAATTCGCACTAATTTCTACTTAGCAATAAAAAAAATGTTTGCCTCTTTTCTCTGGCTAAGATTTTGTGGAAAGATTCCCTTACTATCACTAAATATGACACTTACACTTATCACACTTACTCACACTATACACTTACTAAATATGATAGTCGTCTTCTTATGTAATAAAAGACAGACAAGAAAATGCCCTTTTATTGTACACTTAGAACATTTAATATAAGAAGTACACGAATACTTGATATAAACTTTGCAGATGTCGGTCTCTAATTGTTGATCCTCCAAATTAAGTTTTCGCTGTTTCGCGAAATTGCATACTATGAAAGACCAAAATATCAGAACATAGACTGGCCAGTTGTCTGTTGTGTTATTGTGGCTTAACTCACTCGTCTGACCTAATTAGAACAATTCCACCATTTTAGCACGACAAGGAACGTAAGATTAATTTTGTCTTTAGCATGGCCTTTGAATACCATATAGGTGACAATATAACTTTGCCCATTTAAGTCCCAACATTAATGGGTAAAAGGACTGAAGCCGGGACCTAGGGACTTTCAATCCTCTACTCTTATCACCAAACTACTCGAGAGGACTTTTGTCTTAACGTCCATTTTGAGAGTGCTCTAATGCTGCATAAACATTTTGCACATACCAACACCCATACCTTCCTTAGCATTTAACACGAACTAAACGAAAGACACAATCAAGCACTTTAAATCAGAGTACTTCAAATCATGCTCAGTCCCCGTCTAAATGGTATGAAGCAACTAAGTACACCATCAAATCAAGGAAACAATATGTGTAAATCACAAATGGTCTAAAGTACCTCAACAGAAAAAAGTGTATAATACAACATATCTGAACAAACTATTAAACACTCATTAACAACTTTTATCGGTTAAAATGCGTAATTGGTTGATAAGCTCAACATAAGCATAGCTACAATCCCAATAAGACCTGCACATAAATATGTATCTCAAAGGAACTAAATGTGTAGATTGTATCTCATGTCAATGTATGGCCAGTTGTGATGAACATGCAATCATACCGTATACAATTAAATGGCCCACCATCCAAAGTAGCCAATGCATTACTTATGCTTCAATATAATGCTGTATCCGTTATGTGTATGTAATTATAATAACGTATAATTCAAAAAGCGGTGTAAATGCCCCACGTACCCGGGTATGTAATTGGAACACTTATGCATTAGTTTGACATGTTATTTAAGCATTAGTTGTGCCATGATTCAGGCACTGTATCTATAAAATGTATAATTCCAAAATCAGTGTGATCCTACTGTAATATCCTTATAAACATCTGCATGTATAACCACATAAATGAGCCAAATACATCTTCATAATTAAGCTGTAATGTAACACTGTTGTAACAGTTGTGTGCATATAATGTATACTTCAAGCATCAATGTAATCCTGTTATAATCATTGCGTGTAAACTCTGCGTCAGTAAAGAAAATGCATGAACTGCATGTTGAGGGCCTGTCGAACGTTCAGTTATCAACGCAAATTACCTGCTCCACAAAAATGTCAGTATCTAAGTAGTAGTGTAATCATATGATAAACATGGCGCGCAAATAATATAAATGAAATATTAGTGTAATTCCACTGTAGCCATTGGATGCATATCATGTACATGCGAACAAATTGTATGAATTGCTACATATAGTATAATCTAAGTTAAAAAATCCTAAAATATTCAATGACTTGCACGCAACTGTAGGCAACAAATATTGAATCTAAACTTTGAAATGCTGTAATCTGAATAATTTAATAGCTACGTAGCTAATGAATGTAATTGGTTTATCATAATTGTTTAATAATACCATAGATAAAGTACAACAGTAGCACCTCGGCACCAAAACGGCACCGTGTGTTCTAGGAAGGTGCTATAAATCTGAACAGCTAGGGTAAGGGGCGTTAACTACTTACTCAGGTTAAATAATAGGTGGCCCATGCACTTATACCTACCCTAATGAATGATACAGCATCCAGTAGCACCATTATACCGATGAAGGTCATTTATCCAACACCTAGTATGCTTTTCTATATATTACTAGCCGCGCGCAGTGATTACAGAATTTTGACCATTATACGAGTGCACAAGCCTTTTTAATCAAACTGAACAGCTAGCAGATAAGATTGTATTTACTGCGTTTGTCTGTAGATTGAGGAGCATGTAAGATAATTAACAACTGAATGGGATATAAACTGTAACATAACACATAGCACCTGAAGTTCTAAAATGAAGCATTACCTCCTGGGGTCAGCAAGAAAGCTGGTTTCTCAGCCTTCGCAGTAATGGACAGATCCAGCAGCCTTTGCATACTGTCGAAGTTAAAGTATCCAATGGACACCCCTGCAGCTCGAGATGCGCGGTCAGAGGGCTCATTGCCATCCGATGGTTGGATGATAGTAGGTGCTCCGGACGCTGGGTATGCATCGTCATTATCGAAAGAATCTGGAGCAGACTGTGTATTCTTTCTTACAAAACCACGCTTTCTTCGCTCGCTATTACGTCTCGAAGGTGATGATGTAGGTGCATTTACTGCTGGAGGTGTTTGTGGCGATCCATCGCTAGGAGGCGTTTCTGTCCTTGAAGATGGAACACTGTTAAAATTATTCTGTAACAATAAAGAAAAGAAAAAAAAACTCCAGAATTAACTTGAATTATTTTTAAGATACAAAGAATTAATAAATCAGAAAGCACAAGAATAGACTACAGTAGCGTTGAGAATATTAGAAACAAGTTACTTGTAACTCAAATATTACAGGTTTTTCCCACTGACACAGAAATGGAAAAAGGACACAATAATGTAATCATAGAGCACAATAAGATGTTATATTCAGATTTTAATCAATTCCTATTAATTGGTTTTAAAAGTGCTTTTAAATCCTTACGATTACTGAATTATTGCAGCGATTACTGAATCCAACTGAAAAATCCTGTTTGGCTATCGTGGCTTTAATTGGCAGAAAGTTACAGTTCAAGTATTAGATGCCTGCATAACGGCGCCTTATCAACTTTATGATAGGAACTTTATCTTGGAACTTTTATGCGAGTCATACACAATTACAAAAGTTCACCACAAATGGAAATTTTTGTAAGAGTATTCTTGCATGATGGCGCCTCTCCAATTATGGAGATTAGTTTCGTTGTATAAAGATACTGATAAAGCTGAATGCACAGGCATAATGTTCTTTCTCGGGGAGACCAGGAAACTGGGCAAAATACTAGGGAGTAAATGATGTTTTCAATTAAATAATAGAATATAAGAAATCTTAAAATGTTGACTAAACAAAAATAATATAACAATATTATTCCAGATGTACTTAATTCCTATTGGCCATTGAAAATGCCTTTATCCTTTTCAAATTACTGCTTTACTCAGTCTACGGCTTTACAGATGCTATTTAAGTATAGGATAGTTCGTTTATACCCAATTTCCTGGCTGTCTTATAAAATAAAGGATTAGGAAAAATAGGTTTTTGAATAAAAAATCACTTCAGGTAAGAGAAAAAGTACTAATGCAGATGTAATTATTATTATTCTAGCTAGAACTTTAAATTTAAATGAACTTAACTGTTAATGAATTTAACAGATAAGTTTTGGATGTGTAAATGCTATAAGCATTAAGCAAGAGTAAACAAACTCGCTTTACTTAGACATTGCAGAAATGCTTGGTCAGCGTCGCCTGAACAAGGGTAAAATGAAAAGATTTTCCTGCTTGGGGGAAAAAAATAAAGTAGAAAAAATCCTTTAAAATACTAAAAGATAATTTAAATATTACAAATGAACGTAAACTACATGCAGTCGAATTTTAACGTTTTCCATAGAAATCGTCAACAAAGTAGATCATTTCTATCTATGTATTCGAAACATATAGCTAATTGTAATGACATATTTATTTTTGTTATATTTAATATTATAAGGCTCAAAATGCACAAATGAGAATGAAATAATGTTTAATATTTACAAATTTACCTGTAAAGTTAAACTGACTAAACTGTTTCTATGAACATATATTAAAAGTAGGACTGAGACAAAAATTAAAATAAATTAGTCTAAAAACATAATTTTTCGCGAATCATATGTCTTAAAAATACTCCATAAGTCTCCTTTGTTTTTTCAAATGAATGTCATTTGAAAGACAGTAGCTTGTTATATGCAATAATAAACGTGTACTTGAATGTTTTGTTATAAGTATATTAAGAAGTTTTAACCTCTGACAATATTTAATAAAAGGTGAAATTTTTGTCAAAACTGGGATTGAATTCACAAAAATAATTTTTAAAAATTCACTATTTGTCAAATTCCAAATACTTTTGTCAAAATTTTTTTAAAAATCTAAAACAAACGTTAAAATAAAACACTGAAAATTAGAGCGCAAGTAGCATTTTAAACTTCCATTTAAAAATTTTCATTTTTTATTCTAAGAAAATTTAATTTTGAAATTAACATATATTTTACAAAATTATGTTGTGAAACATATATGTACAAATTTTCTTGCTTAGAAAGTAAAAACTTAAAAAACAAATTTTTAAAGTCCCCTGTTCCCTTAAGTATTGCAAAATTATGAAGAGTTAAATATACATGTAATCAAAAGAGCGTTTTTTGATTTTTGAAGCATTTTCCCAAAAAAGCGTTTTTTCTTTTCATTACAATACTTGTCTACTTAAGTCTCTGTACTCTTACATTTTTCGGTGACGTTTCATAATAATGAAACGCTATTAAATTGCATCACTTAACTAAATGTTTTGCCTTGTAGGGTTTATATTTATTTTAACTAACATTTATTTTAAGTTTAAACTATCTTTCCTGTCAAGCCTTACTTTCCCCTGGAACTGCCAATGCCAGAATATGTAAATTTGAGTAGAACGCGCAACGTTATATTGGCGCCCGAACACTTATCGAACTGAAATGGCCGAAAATTGGATGGAAGCCGCTGCACAACACCAAGAAATGACAACTCAGTTAGAAGGATTTGGATACCTGGTCCAGACTTTGAGAGCATCAATCAAGCCAAACGTCTATTTCGACGGAAAAAATTCGGTGGCGGTATTTCCCGAAGGTATAGAAAACCACTTTCAGCTCTACCCTGTGCCTGAAAGACAAAAAGTTGCCATCGCCACATCAGCACTAAGAGGACAGGCCGCGCTATGGTGGAAAAATATAGGCAAATTTCTTCTAGGTGAATTTGGAAGCCCGACGTATACATTTGAAAATTTCAAAAAATCGTTAGTAAAGGCCTTCCCCATAGTGAAAGATCGCGCACGGCTGGAAGCCGAGCTATATAATTTCTATCAACGGGATACAGCAGATTTGACGGACTTTATTTTACGAAAAATCAAGCTAACGGATATGCTGTATGGGAAAAAACCCGATGCGGAGATTATTGAAATAATATTACCAAGATTGTTACCCGCTGTCCAAGACTACTTTGAAATTAGAAACCCAAACACATTGCAGGAACTTTTCGAATTGGCGGTGAAGTTTCAAAATCGCAGAATAGCGGAAAAAGCGAGAGGGGAAACATATTCTCAACATACCCGAAGGAAGGAGGAAACCAGAAATGTAAATCGCTCATATGGGGGAAAGAACTATCAAGCTAACGCATCGAAACTCGAAGGTCAAGGCCCAAAAAGAAAACTTGAAAATAAGCATCCGCGTACCCAGAAGACACAGATTGAAAGGAAAGCTTTAAACGACTAGAGGGGCCTGTGAAAGGGAGGGTCCAGACCCCGGAAGTTTTAAAAAAACCCTCAAATAGACATTTAAATACAGTCATCGTAAAAAATTCACAGCTACCAATTATACAAGTCCTGGTTGGCGATGTACCAGTAGAAGCCCTCATCGATACAGGAGCAGAAGGAAATTTCATGAGTGAAAAGTTCTTCAAAAAGAATTTTTATAGGATACGACTCTTTAAAACCAGAAATACGGAAATTATAGCGGCGCAAGGAAAAACATCTCACTGCATCGGGAAAGTATCATTAAACGTACAGGTAAAAGAGGAAAATCTCAAAGTATTAATTTTTGTGGTGAAACACCTGCAACACTCTCTTATTTTAGGTATGGACTTTTTAAGGGCCGCGAGGGCCAAATTGAATTTTCAAGATAGTTCCGTGGTGCTGGAGATGGACCAGAGGGTGGTGGAACCTGTGGAGACACCTGAATTGGACCTTGGCCATTTGAATGACCAGGAAAGTAAAGCAATACAGCAAGTGGTGAGTAATTTTTCTCATTTGTTTTCAGAAAAACCAGGAAACTGTCAAATCGTGAATCACAAGATTCAATTAAATGCCGAAAAACCTTGTAGGACTAAACCGTATCGCTATGATAAACAAAAAGACTTAATCATCGAAGAACATATTCAGGAGATGTTAAAGAATAAAATAATAACGCCCATAAATAGTGAGTACGCGAGTCCAGTCGTACTATGTAGGAAAAAGAACGAGTTTCCTCCTTCGGATAAAAGGGCTTGGAGGTTTGCTATCGATTACAGAAAACTAAATAGCATTACTAAATTTCCAGTTTACCCTTTGCCGGTTATAGACGAGATCATTAGACAGATTAAATCGACAAGATATATGTCTACTTTGGACTTAACGTCTGGCTACTATCAAATAGCTATGAGACCCGAAGATATACGTTTATAACAAAATATATAACAAAATCGGGCACTTATGCATTTTTACGCATGCCCTTTGGGTTGTGTGGGGCCCCATCAACTTTCCAGAGAGCTATGGACATTGTTCTAAAGCCTGTCCTAGGAAAATCAACTTTAATTTATCTAGATGATATAATTATAACGAGTAGTACGTTGGAACAACACATTAATGACCTCGAACAAGTTTTTAAATTATTAAAAGAGGCCGGTCTTACAATTAACGCCTCAAAATGCAAGTTCGCAACTAAAGAACTTAAATATCTCGGTTATAAAATTTCGCAAAAGGGTATAGAAACGCAAGATTCAAAAATAAAAGCTATTAAGAATTTCCCACCGCCCAACACCGCCAAGAAACTTTCGTCTTTCCTTGGATTATGTTCTTACTATCGATCTTTCATAAAAGATTTCGCTAATATTGTTGAACCACTCTTAGTAATCAAAAGAAAAAAGAGTAAATTTACGTGGACAGCGGAAGCTAACACAGCTTTTGAAAGATTAAAAGAAGCGCTCATCAATGCCCCTGTTTTAAAATTCCCGGAGGGGGACGAAAACCTGGAAATTGCAACAGATGCGTCAGACTATGCGGTGGGTGGCAGTTCTTATGCAAAATAGCCATCCTCTGGCAGTTTTAGTAAAACGTTGAATCAGACACAAAGGAATTATACAGCTACAGAAAGAGAAACATTAGCCGTATTAATGGCTGTACACAAATTTCGAGTTTATTTCGGCAAAGCGCCAGTAACAGTCTTTTCGGATCATGCGGCTGTTGGTAGACTTTACTCGGGGAAAAACCTAACGCCCAGGTTAATAAGAGGGGCTTTAAAACTCCAAAAATATAATATCAGAATAAAATATAAACCGGGTAAGGAAAACAATGTAGCTGACGCACTTTCTCGTATAAAACTGGACGACGAAGGAAATGAATTTAAATGCGCTGTGTTGACTTCAAAAATTTTAGATTCTAGAGATACGGTTATTACTGAACTGAAAGCTGATCCTGAATTTGGAAATATCTATGCTTATTTGAAAGACCCCGAAAGCTTTGAGCACACAGATATCGATGCAATAAGGAATAGAGCAAAAAACTATGAAATAATAGATAATTTATTATTTTATACGAAAACAACAAACGAAAATCTTGAGTATAAGCCAGTCATCCCAGCCTCGCTTCGATTAAGCATTTTGAGGGAGTTGCACGAAGAAAAAACAGCGGGCCACCTCGGGGTCAGAAAGACTATAAAAAGGGTACGCGAGGCGGTATATTTCCCGCAATTATACAAAATAGTAACGGCGTATGTCAGGTCCTGCAATCAATGTCAGTTAATAAATGATATTAATTACAGCCCGGCCGGGTACTTAAATAGCATTCGCGCTACGTTTCCGAATGAAATTTTAGGCATAGATCTCCTTGGTCCCTTCCCCCAGAGCGAGTTAAATAAAAATTGTTTTCTTTTAGTAATAGTAGATCATTTTTCAAAATGGATAGAAATTGTTCCACTTAAACGCGCGTCAGCCAAAACAGTCGCAGATGCATTCTTACACAGATACATTTTAAAATACGGTGCACCGATAAAAGTCATTAGCGATAACGGAAAACAATTCATTAGTCAAATATTTGAAAACATATGCAATGGACTTGGCATACGCCATATCAAAATGGTTCCGTATAGACCACAGGCTAACATAGCAGAAAGAGTTAATAAAAACATAGTAAAAATAATTCGCAGTTACGTGAGCACACATCACAAGCGCTGGGATGGCTACATAAATGAATTAGCTTATGCTTTAAGAACGGTACATCATGATACTACGGGAAAAATTCCAGCAGAATTATTTTTAGGCAGAAAGTTAATTACGCCTTTAGATAAATTATTCTTTGTGCAACAAAGAGAGCAGGAGTTTAAACAACAAGATGTGCAAAAGTTGATTGATCAGGCGCTTAAAACCTCGGATACGGCAAGAAATAGACAAAAGTTATATTATGATAGAAAACGCCGTGAAGCAGATTTTAAAGTTGGGGATAAAGTATTGAAGCGGAAATTTTCTTTATCAAGTGCCCCAGACAATTTTATGGCAAAGCTAGCTCCAAAGTTTGAAGGCCCCTATGTAATTCAGGAAATCAAAGGGGTAGTATTATATCTTAAGAACGACAGAGGGGAAATCTGTAAAGCAAGTCCCGACCAAGTGAAAAAAATACTATAATCCAAATGATTTTGAAATCCTTAAAAGTTTCTTGCAGGACTCAAGTCTAAACGAAATAGAAGGGCCAGAGACTGCAACAACTATTCCACCACCCAAGAAACGGAGAACTGAAGAGAGACCTAGCACTTCTACAACCCGGACGTCGGTATCAAAAAGAAAAAATGATTTTCAAACTCCGGCATTTAAGAAAAGCAAAAATACAGATGAACCGGGTAAAGAAACCGTGGTAAAGACGAAAACACCACCTACAAAGGATGGCAGGAGAAATTACACATCAAGGAGAACGCGCACACGGCCACAGAGTCAGGTGCCAGCAAGGCCGCCGTTCCGGAAACTGAAACGCCAGCAGGAGGCACAAAAATACGAGGAACAGAAGAAATTCAAGAAGGACTCCAGACCGGAGGACGTCAAGACTGTCGCGAACGACGCACGCTCCGCTTTTGGGGAACGGGTTGAGCCTCCAGACCGACGAGAATTGAAAAAGAAAGTTTGTTTTTTGAGAACTGGCAACGATAAGTGTATGCTTTTAGAACAGGGACGCAGTAGACTAATGACGCTGTTAGATATGTAGAACAATGATGCTAAGTAGTTAGAAGTGATTTTCGATAGTGTAATGATTTAGATATTTTTCCTCTTTTATGTCAAATGTCAAATAAAGTGATTCATACAAAACAGTGCCAATTTTAGATGAGTATGAAACCAAATCGGAGTCTACAAAAGCGGCGGACCAGAATCGAAGAACGCGGATCATAAAGGTAAGCAACCTTTCTTCATTTGCTTATCTAGAATTTTGAATGATCTGTTTTTTACTGAATTGAAACGATACAAATTTTTTTTGGCGCCCGAACAGGGACCGCCGATGTAGACTATCTTGAAGTGAAAGATTTAGGAATGTTTAAAAAATATCTCCTTTTGATTTGAGAAGTTTATTTATGATTTGAGAGTACTGATTTTTAATTTGAAATATTTTCTATCTGAAATATTTAAACATGTCTACTAAAATAGAAGAATTAAAGAAAAGACGAACTGTAGTTAGGAGTATGACAACAAAGTTGATAAATAATTGTAAAGAATACCTCCAAGAAACAGAACACGATTTGTGTATTCTTAATGAAAATATTGATTTATTAGATTCAAAATATAACAGCCTAAAAGAATTAGATAAACAAATACAAGAATTAATTGAGGCTACTGAATATGAATCGGAATTTGAAACTTGTGAAGTTTATTCCGAGAAAATAATTTCCATGAAATCAAAACTAACATTTATGTTAAAAGAGAATAGGAAACCTGAAATTCCTGTTTCGAATACAATTGGTAATATTGTGAATAATGATATTTCAAATATTTCTGTATCTCATTCAAAAATTAAATTGCCTAAATTATCGATCAATAAATTTAATGGCGATCCTGTTAATTGGTTATCATTTTAGAACCAGTTTGACAATGCGATACATCAGAATAGTGATTTAACAGATACAGACAAATTTAATTATTTGATATCATTTTTATCAGGTGCTGCTTGTAATGCTGTTAGTGGTTTTTCATTATCAAGTGAAAATTATTTTGCCGCAATCGAGTTACTTAAAACACGCTTTGGTCGAACAGATTTAATTATAAATGCACATATGGGAAAACTGTTAAATTTAGAACCTGTTAGGAATGCTAACAACATATTTGCATTACGTAAGTTGTATGATGATATCGAAATACAGATAAGAAGTTTAAAATCACTTAATGTAACTTCTGGCACATATGGCACGTTATTGACACCAGTTTTATTAAAATTAATTCCGAATGAACTGAATCTTGATTTCCAAAGAAAAAGGAAATCGAAAGATAATTTTGATGTAAACGAATTATTAGAGTTCTTGAAAACGGAAATTGAGTGCCGCGAATCCATGCTACAAATTCAAGATAAAATAAACGACCATAATTCGAGCCACTTTCCTAAAGAAAAAAGAATAAATAAAATTTCTATTCCAACGGCTGCTGTGTTAAAGGTTTCAATTAACAGCTGCATATTTTGCGAGGATTCAGAAAAAGAAAAACATACTTCCGAAGCTTGCCCGAAGTCTGTAACAGACAGAAAGGCGTCACTTCGGAAACTCGGAATGTGTTATTTATGCCTTAAAAGGGGTAACCATTTGGCAAAAAATTGCTTTTCGAAGATAAAGTGTGATTCATGTGGGTGGAAACACAACAGTTTAATCTGTGACAGAAATAGTTTAGATGAGAAAAAATCAAATAAGAAGGATCTCAATTTGACGAACAAATCATGTTTAGAGAAAGTTTTATTACAAACTTTAGTTGTAAGAGTGCGTGGCAATGGTCCAGAAAAATACTGCCGCTGTTTAATTGATTCTGGGAGTCAACGAAGCTATGTATCTAAATTCTTAGCTAATGTTATGCAGTACGAATGTATTAACGAAAGCAGTGTGATTCATAGTCTGTTCGGAGGAACTGAAGTGGTTGAAACTCATAAACAGTTCGTTGTACGTTTAAGTAGCATCAAAAACGATTATCAGTGTAACTTCAAAGCTTTTGATCAAGCGAATATTTGTTCTGATATTCCACAATTGAACATCAAGCCTTATTTAAATGAGTTAAAAACCCATAACATATTTTTGAATGATGTTGAAGGTAGGCATAAAAAATTGTTGTTCGAGCATTCTCCTTCTGAAATTCATATCCTCATAGGCGCAAACATAGCGGGAAAATTGCTTACAGGGAAAATAAAGAAGTTAGAATGTGGATTAGTTTGCATTGAAACTTATTTAGGCTGGAGTATCATGGGGAAAATTCCCGTAGAAATGGAAAATAAATATGATTGTTCTTATGCATTTTCTATGTTAGTATCAGATAGTAAAATTTCTGATTTATGGAAACTTGATACTCTTGGGATATTAGACCCTTCAGAAAGTCAAACTAAAAGGGAATTAGAAAAACAAACAATGACACATTTTCTTTCCAATGTGAAAAGAGATGAAGAAGGAAGGTTTCAAGTTTGTTTACCTTGGATTGAAAATCGTTCCCTACTTCCAAACTATCGAGAAATAGCAGAAAAGAGATTAAAGAGTACAGTGAAGAATTTAAGGGATGGGGGATTTTTAGAAGATTACAACGCAATTTTTAAATCTTGGGAAGATGATAAAATAATAGAGATTGTTCCTGAGGAAGAAGTTAATAACCCCTCTCATTATTTACCCCATCGTGCTGTTATTCGAATGAATTCCACCACGACAAAAATAAGACCGGTTTTCGATGGATCCGTAAGAACTAAAGGATCACCCTCCGTAAATGACTGTTTGGAAAAGGGTCCAAATTTGACTGATACTGTTCCAGCTATAATAAATAGATTTCGACTGGGAAAAATTGGCGTTAGCGCTGATATAAAGAAGGCTTTTCTGCAGATAGCACTTAATCCTAAAGACAGAGATTATTTAAGATTTTTATGGTGGGAACAGGGAAATTCTGAGCGTTTGAAAATATACAGGCATAGAAGAGTGGTCTTTGGAATAACCAGCAGTCCATTTCTCTTAAATGCAACACTAACGAAATTAATGAATGAAGTACCAGAAAATTATCGTGCGAGTGCTAATAAATTAGTAGAATCCTGGTACGTTGATAATTTAGTTACAAGTGTGAATGATGAATCAGAGTTAAAGAAGTTAAAAAATGATGCCACTGAAATTTTGGCAAGTGCTAAATTTGAATTACAAGAGTGGGCATATAACTATCCTCGAAATAAAACGGATGCATTTGTTGTTGAACCCATTTTAGAACAGTCGAAGCTTGATAAATTAAATGAGAATGAGTTTTTCGATGATCCTTGTGAAGCTAAAACGGTCAACATTTTGGGACTTCTTTGGAATTTGCATGATGACACATTAAGTTGTGATATTAAGGGATTAAATGAATCAAAAAACAAACCTGTTACTAAAAGAACAATTTTGTCTGAAATTCATAAAATTTATGACCCTATTGGATTCACCTGCCCTATAATTTTAATTCCTAAAATTCTGTTACAAAACTGCTGGGAATTAAAAGTAACTTGGGATGAAGCTCTTCCTGAAGAAATTCAAAGGAAATACATGAAATGGAAAAATGATGCAAATCGTTTAACGGAAATAAAAATTCCTCGACAGATGATGCTTAATATTGATTCTGAATTGAAATTATCCTTTCATATATTTTGTGATGCATCCCGAATGGCATATGCAACCTGCGTTTATTTAAGAAATGAAAATGAAAATAAAGTTTCGTGTCATTTAGTTCAAGCACGATCTAGAGTTGCTCCTCTAAAACCCACATCAATTTGTAGACTAGAATTATTAGCTTGTGTTGTTGGTGCAAGATTAATGAAATCTATAAAACAAGATTTGAAGGAAGAAAATATACCTACGTTTTATTGGACAGATTCAAGGAACACATTGTACTGGATTAAGAATGAAGAAAATTGGGGTGTATTTGTTATGAATAGAGTGAAAGAAATACGAGCTCTTACTAATCCTGATGCATGGAATTATGTTCCTGGCAACTTGAATCCTGCGGATATTCCGTCAAGAGGATGTTCTGTTGAAACTATTAAAGCCAAAAGATGGCATGAAGGTCCAGCATGGTTGAAGTTGAATCCAGACTGTTGGCCTACTTGTGATATTTCTCCTGACAAAGATATGATTGATCGAGAAAGAAGAAAAACAGTTGTATCCTCGTTAACAAATGTAGATGAAGAATTTTCGCATTTCTCACGAATTTCTTCTTTTGAGAAAATAATTAGAGTTACAGCTTGGATAAAAAGGTATATTGATAACTGCAGAGATAAAAACAGAACAACGTCAAAGAACTTAGAAATCGAAGAATTGAATGCAGCTGAAGTTCTTGTTTGGAAAATTGTGCAAAGGGTCTCCTTTAAAACAGAAAAGGATAAACGCTTACGAAATTTAAAACCATTTGTTGATTCATCTGGTCTTTTAAGAGTAAAGTCAAGAATATTAATGAGACAAGACTTCGAAAATTTTAGAACACCTGTAATCCTACCTTCTGAACATCCAGTTGTCTCTAAACTGATTATGGAAAAACATGAACAACAAATGCATTGCGGAACTCAGACTTTAATGGCAATGCTACGAGAAAATTTCTGGATTTTGAAAAGTCGTAAAACTATTCGTAAAGTGTTGAAAAACTGCACTAAATGTAGAAGATTTGATTCGAGACCCTCCACGGTACAATCCGCACCTTTGCCAAAGGACCGTATTAAAGATTCTTCTATTTTTGAAGTGACAGGTATCGACTTAGCTGGCCCTTTGTTTTTAAAAAGGGGATCGAAAACGTGGATCGTTTTATTTACATGTGCTGTATACAGGGCAATTCATCTGGAACTTTTAACATCTTTGTCAACAGATAACTTTTTATTGGCTTTCCGACGTTTTATAGCACGCAGAGGAAGACCTGAAATTGTCTACACTGATAACGGTAGTAATTTTATTGGTACAAATTCGCTCTTAAAAATGATTGACTGGGATAAACTTATTAAAAATCATGTTGTCAACCGCATTAAGTGGAAATTTATCCCACCAGCATCTCCCTGGTGGGGTGGATTTTGGGAAAGAATGATTGGCCTGATGAAAAACATTCTCAGAAAAGTTTTAGGTAATGCCTCACTGAAATATGAAGAAATCTATACGATCCTCTGTGATTGCGAAAATATCTTAAATTGCAGACCATTAAGTTATATTTCCGAGGACTTGGAACTGGAACCCTTGACACCTGCAATGTTTTTTCGTGATCTAAAAGAAAGTGGAGTTCCAGATCTAGATATTATTGATGCCAAATACTTACAAAAAAGGTATGCATATCAGATGAAGGTTAGAGAAGATCTAAGAAAACGGTTCAGAACTGAATACTTAGGACAACTGAAAAACCATATTTTAAAAACAGAGAAATATGTTAAACTATCGGTTGGAGACATTGTGTTAATAGAAACACCTGAGAAAAGAATTAAGTGGCCTCTAGGAAAAATTATAACACTCATCCCAGGAAATGATGGTGTAGTTCGTTTAGTAAAATTACGCACCAAAAGTGGCGAAATCCTTCGACCCATACAACGAATTTATCCGTTGGAAGTCCATTTACAAACGGATAATATAGGAGACTGTTTGAGAAAGAAGCATTCTGATCAAAAAATGTGTGATAAGCCTACAATTTCTATTGGATCTACAGAGTTTCGTGCCACTGACAAAAATCAGTCAGATGAACTCAATCAGAATCCCCTCAAAACAACCAGATGTGGACGAGTGATTCGAACTCCTGAACGATTAAACCTCATGAACTTTCAACCAGACTGTGGCTGAGTTTCAACTTGGTGAAACTCATCGGGGGGAGTGTGTCGCGAACGACGCACGCTCCGCTTTTGGGGAACGGGTTGAGCCTCCAGACCGACGAGAATTGAAAAAGAAAGTTTGTTTTTTGAGAACTGGCAACGATAAGTGTATGCTTTTAGAACAGGGACGCAGTAGACTAATGACGCTGTTAGATATGTAGAACAATGATGCTAAGTAGTTAGAAGTGATTTTCGATAGTGTAATGATTTAGATATTTTTCCTCTTTTATGTCAAATGTCAAATAAAGTGATTCATACAAAACAGTGCCAATTTTAGATGAGTATGAAACCAAATCGGAGTCTACAAAAGCGGCGGACCAGAATCGAAGAACGCGGATCATAAAGGTAAGCAACCTTTCTTCATTTGCTTATCTAGAATTTTGAATGATCTGTTTTTTACTGAATTGAAACGATAAAGACCAGCCGTCCCAGGCAGAAACGCAAAGGCCAACAACCAGACGATTACTCCGTCAAGAGGCCAGCATGTAGAGGACGCAAAAGAAAGAGCAACGTGGACGACACTCGGAGATCAATAAGGAGAAGATTGACATCCATGAAACCTCTAACTTGGGATCAATTTTGCCAAAAACGGATGACGGAGTTTCAAGCATCGAAAACTCAAAGATAAGTTAAAACCTTCTATAAATATTTTTCTCTTTTGTTCCGAAATGTTATGCATAAGTACGAAGTTCTATGTTTTGACGAAAGTCAATATGTCTCGGTTGAGACTTAGTTTTGTTTTACTTTATTTAGCTAAGGCAAAAGTATTATTTTCTTTAAGTGTAAAAGCTAAAAACAAGCATTTTCTGTTGGTCGAAAGACTAATTCTGTTATGTTAAAGCCAAAATTTGGCCGAAGACAAAAATAGCTTCGTATTCTTGTATTAATGAGAATTTTACTTTCAGTGCCGCCAGCTTGGCGAAGAATGAGTAAAGTAAAAATTTAGTTTCTCTTATTCATTGTAAAAAGCATATGTATTAAATTTTTGTAAATGTATGTAAATACTTGCATGTTATGTAAAAATAGAATTTAGTCTAGAAACATAAAATTGTAGATGCCAAAAGTGAATGCTTAAAAGCAATGAAGTCAAAATTTAAGTATTAAACTGTAAAGTCATGCTTTAGAGCGAAAGCCTGCATGTTTAAAGATGAATGAGGGGGAAGTTAGAATGAATGTGTTTTGTAGGGTTCTCCACCTACATTTGAATTTTTAAGAATATTAAAGTAGCTCATTGAGTTGTAGAATGTCGAGTAAGGTGTGTCTATTTGGTCGTTGAATTCTAACAAATCATGGTGGTTAGGGGAAGTGTTGTAAGACTAAAACACGAATATTCCCGTTTGACACCACACACGGTGGAGAGCCAGGGTAAAGTTAAATTAATGCTTGAAAAATTGAATGAATGTGAAGTAAGCAATAACTAAGAAAAACGAATCGTTTAAAAACAAAAATTTATTGTGTCAAGAAAGTGTAAATTATAATGTATGTAGAAAGATACTGATACTTATTCCTTCCAGATGCTGGAAGGAAAGACCAAGATTGATTGATGAAGTCCAGGAAAAGTTGCTGTAAGAAGAAAGCTTTGTAACGAGCAAAAGAATTTTAGTATATAATTGTTACATAAGATTTTTTTTTTTTTTTTTGTGTAAACGAGGCTTTCGCCAGTTAGTTCAGAATTAGATAAACTTACAACAGGTCGTTTGTAGGACCTGCTTCCAAGTTTTCCAAATTCTGGCAGCGGCAAATGTAGGGTTTATATTTATTTTAACTAACATTTATTTTAAGTTTAAACTATCTTTCCTGTCAAGCCTTACTTTCCCCTGGAACTGCCAATGCCAGAATATGTAAATTTGAGTAGAACGCGCAACGTTATACCCTTACTGACTTGGTAACGGATGTAATTAACACTGACGTCAATTTCAGTTGGGATTGGAGTAAACAATTCGTGGCACCATATTTCCAGGTAGATTAATAGGTTCGATTCCAGAAATTTCTTGGACTGAACTATTGCTTTCCAATATCCCTTTAACCACATCATAGTCTCTAGTTAATGCAGATAATGATCATAGATAACCTATTATGATGTACAATGAAGAAGCAAAGCGCTGCTTTTTGCAACATAACTAAAGGAAGGTCGTAAGTTCGGTTCTTCTCAAATAGTAGAAAAATGGTATAAAAGACTTGAAAGAGCACAAACACATACATCTATTTACCTCCAACAAATACATACGACTCCTTGGACAATAAACAGAAGAGAACAATATACTGCTTTGTATTATATGGCTTTGTGTTATGTCAGTTATATGGCTATAGTAACTTCTTCAACGCAATGTAATCCCACAACTCTCAATTCGATATTACATAACATTTAATAATGTCTGTTGTTGATGGCATTGTCATAAATGTCACTGTACTATGATTTCTAGTTCATCTAGCCGAAGAATTTCACAGAACAGGTATAACAATGGCTCCCATTACAGCAGTCGCACCCTGTAAAGAATTAGAATTGTTGACTCAGCAGATGCAGTGACAGGCGAGAAAGCGCCATCTACAGCATGGTAAATGTGACTAGAATAGTACACCACAGGAAAGGAAACGCTCCGGATGTGTGACTGATATGTTCCTCAGAGCACTGGAAGTGAGATTATTAATAGTTTAGTTCAGTTATTTTATCTTAAATTTGTGGTCCGACTGTATTCAAGATTTAAAGTCATGAATAAAGATTTTATGTGGCCAAATTAGACTTCTTCTGATGGCTGCAATAGAAGTACGTCAACGCCGGTGATCCTACCCGGATGAGATCACGTTCAAACGCCTTTTGATAGAAATTTTAATAAAATATAATGAAATAGATGTATGAAAACATAAGTAGCTAATTCAAAAATATTCCCCAGTTTTATAATAGAAGTACATAGTTGGGTAATATGTAGTTACAAAATACATATTAAACCAATACTTTAAATATGCTTACAAAATTAAACCTTTCTGTTCAAGTTAAATTAAAATTACAGTTTTCCCAAAATGTCTCAATTAGAAGATAAAAAATTTCCTATTAAACCAATAATTTAAATATGCTTACAAGATTAAACCTTTCTGTTCAAGTTAAATTAAAATTACTGTTTTCCCAAAATGTCTCCCTTAGAAGATAAAAAATTTCCTGTGGTGTCATTTGAGAGCTTTATATTGAAAATAATGTATTACGCCACAACCACGTTCCAAGGTTAATAAAGAAGAGCTAATTAAAAGTACCTTGTGTTCGTTTTCTCTCAGTTTTAATAAAAATTTTCCCAGAAGAATATTTTGTTCAGTTGATCACATACTGTGGCAACACTAATTTTTTCATTTAACCCGAGCATAGTAACGTAACGCATGGCTTATTTTAATATTCTTTATTAGCAGCATCATTAATCTCTTACAAACTTTAGTGAAATGAAGTGTAATGAAAGACAAGAAAAATACCGCGATATAATAAGCATGAAAAAGGTGGAAAGAACTGAGTAAAGGCAGATAATAAGATCATCTAAAAAATTCCTGAAGACATTATTTCAGAAATTTATAAAAATTAATGTTGGGTACAATGAAGTATTGTTTTCCCGAAAAAAATAGCAAGAATTTGATTTTCTCCTGAAGAGGTTAAATAATTAAAACAAAGTTTCATCAATATAGGGCGCTGAATGCGTCGCAGTGACAATTACAAGCAGAATATTATCGAAACGGCAACATCTCCTTTTGTAGATGGGTACCCTTAATAATTACAGATTATTACACGTAAATAAGTGTTTCTCAGGTCTGTTAACATCAATGCTACTATCGAAAGCTGTCGATAGTAGCATTGATGTTAACAAGTTTTCTAACCTCAAATCCTGCGTCGCAGTGACAGTTACAAGCAGAATATTATCGAAACGGCAACATCTCCTTTTGTAGATGGGTACCCTTAATAATTACAGATTATTACACGTAAATAAGTGTTTCTCAGGTCTGTTAACATCAATGCTACTATCGAAAGCTGTCGATAGTAGCATTGATGTTAACCACAAGCTGTCGATGAAAACCGAGCTGCCTGCTAAAAGAATAATCATTTTGCAATTTATTTTCATGCAAACTGAAATCCATTATAACAATTTGCTTTAAGACTTAATTAGTTCTTAAATCTTCCTGAATTTTGGAACCGTTCTCTATATGCCCAGAAAAGTCCAATCTTGAAAGACTCGAAAACTGGAATTGCGTTTATCAGAAATTTTAAAATATTTGTTATTTCATCTTCATAACTGCTTTTGGTTTCCGTGATAGTGTACCTTTATATATTATATAGCTATGTTAACACGTTTTATATACTGCTGTTAAAGAACAACTTGAAATACACAATGTCCATAAAGTATTCACTACATAAAGATATGTTTTAAATAATATAGAATAAGAGATAGGGAAATGAAACTGGCTGAATTTTATTTAGTACTTACAAGGTCCTTTTCTATTAAAAATTTCAACAAGAGTACCATTAGTTGTTCGGAGAATATCTAGTATGCTCTTGATTTCACTCCTGACGTTATTGAGCATTTGCGGAGTCACGGATGTTGCTGTGGTGATTCGCTTTTTTTAATCGTTCGACACTGCGAGCCATGAAACTGGTTCACCTCTACCCATTCAACGATCTGGGAATGGCTCATCGAGGAAATCATGCCCATGTGTAGGGCAATGACAGGGGAAATTCTGTTAGAAAAAGAATTACCATTTGCTAGAAAACCCATTCTGTTAGAAAAAGGAAAATTGCCTAGATTTCTTCTAATTGTGGTACAGCAAACAATCTCAGCATCTAAATAAACATTTGAATCGATGACTCGGAAAAAAAGGAGAACTAATAATTTTGTTACGAGTTAGTGCGCATCAAACGTTAATTTTACCTAGCTGAATTTCCCTTACAAACTGCAAGTTTTCTAACCTCAAATCCTGCAGTTAAGTCAATTAGCCTGTCCTGAAACATCAAATATTGTTTTTTCACTAAATACGAATTTCTGAAGAAACTGATCATCATTACTAATACGGTCAGGAATGCTTACAAAACGTTCCTTACGAATGACTCGACCATAAGGTTTGATTTCATAACAAATCTGCAATTTACACGCAGTCAGTTTCAACTACTCAAGAACAAGTTTACTCAAGTACGATTTACATGGGAATTCCTGTTTGCAGGCTGGCACGGCAAATGAATGAATTAGAACTGTGCACAAACACATCTCGAATGGCGTAAACATTTTCATCACTGAATCTTGGTCTACCTGCACCTCATTTATGCAAAAATGTCCAGTCTGTCGAAACTGTTTTAAACATCTTTTTTAAATGATTATTCCTTGAGGTTTATTAAATTCATGTTACTATCGCATTTGAACTGTTTCTTTTGCCATAACCAGAGAACGCATACTGCGTTTTACTACATGACGCCATTTTTTCTGTAAACAAACAAGTTCTCTGCTGTCATTCGCAAAAATTAAAACAAATGAAAAGCATTGAATTAATTATCATATCGATATAAATTACTTCCGGCACTTCCTAAAATTAAGTTTCAATTTAATTTTGTTATTATGTGCTTCACTTATGGATACCCCCGTACATCGAGGAGTTGGAATTCAGTGATACATTGAAAGCATTTTGTATAATTTATTTGTTTTATTGAGCATCAATATTTTGTAATTTAATTTTTGTCGCTGAAACTTGCCAGTTTCAAAATGAACATGATACCTCAACTTGATTTTTATTTCTTAATAAATATATAAATGCAATTTTTAAAGAGCAACGGGATATTTTAATGACTTTAAATACAGTCATTTATTCAGAACATTCAGAATAATAAAAAACGGAGTTGCTGAAGAGCTCGAAGACATTTAATATTCAGTACCCATTAACCCTCTAGTGAATGATAAAAATGTGGCAATGAAGACTTATATATACATTCCTTATTCACGTTAATTCATAATTCATTTTAAGATAGATAAAGAATTTTTCCATTCATTTCATTTGCCGTTAAATCGATTATTTCTTTCCATTTCATGGAAGGTAACTCGATAGCTTTCGTTTGCTTGAAACTCAAGAACTAATTTCGCTCGTCATAATGCTTTTCATTTTGAGAAGAATTTCATTATCTCCAGGTTTTAAATTTTCCATCTCCTGAAATTTTATGGCCAGCTTAAAAATTGCCTTTAAGAATTTTGAACAATTACTGAACACAAAATTTCTGTTGTAAATATAATGATTGCTGCGTTCTCTGTCATAGGACAGATCTGAGGCAGTGCAATAAACAACCGCCAGGGGAAGGGTGGCCCAGGATAAATCAAACCGGGCAGGCGAAACTTCCCTAGGTTTGGGTGGTTTACCTTGGACCACCCGATGACTAATTTAAACGTATAAAAACGCTGTTAATACTAACCACGGAAATGAGCGATAAAATAAATACATTAACCACTAAATTCCAGAATATCTGTGAGAATTATCTATACATTCTGCAGATTAACTAGGGCGGACCATTAAAATGCGACAAATTGTTCTATTTCTCACATATCTTAGTTAATCTACAGATTATCTGGATAATCTTCACATTACCTACTAGGTTCATTGAAGTGAAAATAAGAGCTTTGGTCGAAAAACGGCAATGGTTTTGCATGTTTAAATTAATACTCACACACCATCTCAGCAGTACTAGGTTATTAACATAAAAATTTATTATTAACATAAAATGTTAATAATAAATTTATGTTAATAATAAATTTATGTTAATATTTATTATTAACATAAAAATAGGCTATTGCTTTTATTCCATAAACCAAAGTAATTTCGGTTTCTTACAAGTTAAGGCAATTTCAATATTTTGCTGATGAAAAGGTAACTTATTTGTTTACTTATTTGGGGCAAGTTAATGATTTTTCCGACTTTTTTAGAAATGATTCTCAAACTATCGATAGAAATCGGAAACTGACAAATATTATCAATATATGAGAAGCCAACATACTTTAGTAACTTAAAATACAGACCATTAACTGTTAAACAACAATTGCGTGGTACATTAAAAAAATAAAACGTTTATATTCGTCTCCAGAACTTTCTGTAATTTTTTTGCTCTATTCTTCTCCCAAAATACGCAATGATCTGTTTTCGCTTAAAAAAATTAGAGAATTACAGCAACTCAGCAACACACAAACCTAAAAAAATACTGGCTATCTACCAAACGCATCTTGTCGTTGTTTTCTTTAAAGAGTTTTCTTTCCTTAGAGAATTTCCATCAAAATTCTGTATTTCTGCAGAAATTTTAACCAAGTTTCTTGCATTGCTGGTAAAATCCACATGCACATATTTTAAAATTAAGTTTAAGCTAAAACATATCATGGTTTGTTCATAAAAAACTTTAGAATTTGGAATAAAACAAAAAGAACGCATACGAAAATGGCGACGATGCTTGACTGAAGGATTGTTATGGTAATGGTTGCCACAGTTTGGACATTATGAAAAAATATCTGCTGACTAAGGCAGTTGCGAGAAACGTAAACGCGATAACACGTAAGTACTGTTAATTTCATATAATAACCAGGAGATTATAAAGAAAATATACTATCAACTATTGAAACACAATAATATTTGTCTAATTATTAATAGTGAATTAATTTGGCACAATAATCAGCAGACTGCAATCAAAATATACTGAACAGTTAATGAAATACAATATTTTTAATTCAGTTTATCTCAAGAATAAAGCGCATAAAATTAATTAAATAATCAGCAGACTGCAATTAAAAAATGCTGAACAGTTAATGAAATACAATATTTTTAATTCAGTTTCTTATGCCTCAAGAATAAAGCCCATAGAATTAATTAATCAACAAAAGAGCTGACAGAATCAGTGCATGAATAGTGCAGAATACAAAGAGTCAACTCATCGATTTAAAAATGTTTTTACCTCAGAGAAAATGAATTTGCAATAAACGTAAAATCATGCTTATTTAGTAGTGCAATTTAACGATCGGTGACATTTCAAATTACATAGCGAGTAACGTTTGCTGCAAGCAAATCTGTTTGTAGCCCATTTAAATTTGCAGCAACATTCTCCGAAACCCTGTCTAGTAACAAGGTATTGTTTTATTATGTAGTAAGATAAAAAAAAGAAAAGATAGGTACAAACCTTTTGCACTTTAACTATTAGGAATACGTTAATGCGCAATTTACTTATTTATTTATCTTTTTCTAATACTTAAAATGTAGAAGACTCTTATTCCGGCCACGTCTGCCAGTTTCTTTTTTATGTATCTATAATGCATCGACATTCCAAGTACATGAAATCAAAATTTAGGTGATGTCGACTTAGAAGAAGATGGAGATTATAATATTGAAGGCGGGATGAAAATTCAACAATACGCAGTCATGGACTTTCACAGATAACTATTGTTTAAATGTAACTCTTAGAAGAACAAACATAATGAATCAACGCCGATTCGTGTGGGAAAGAAACTGGCAGACGTGGCTGGATTAAAATATTTCTAGTGTACATATATTTTCAAGCCAATGCAAATAGCTTGCCACAATAAGCGTGCATGTTCTACAAGCGTTTACATTATTATGTATAATTTTGAAGCAGAAATCTTGCTAGCAAGAGAAGGAGAAGAAAAAATGTCACGTATTCCAAGATAGAAGTCGATTTCAAAAGAAAAATGTTATGGTTTGCAGTTCTCCAATTAGCTACTAAAATTTTTAACACTGGCTATTTAAACTGCAGTTTGCTAATTATACGTCATCAGCGCTAAGTAGATGGGTGTATTCGTAATTCACATGTTTCGCATATTTAAGGCATCATAGATGCAATAAAGGAAAGGGTGGTTGCATGCGATATGCTAAAACATCTCTGTTTTAGCATATCGCATGCAACCACCAATCTTTAGAAAAGAAAGATTCTGGCACTTAGAAGGGAAGCTGCTCTACTTCTCAATTGAGGGATATACTGTCAATTATTATTGGTTGTAAGAAAGTTTTGGTTTGAGTGCTATTTGATAAATTGTTTTACTTGTAGGTATAACTGCATTAAATAAGTATCATATTACAGCTATTAATTCTGAAATGACGTATTTCAGAAAGATTTATAATAGATATTTTAGTATTTCTACAGCATAAAGAGGACAAAATGAAATTAAAAAGGAGTCATTAGTGTTTATTACACATTAAAACTAAAATTACATTTTATATATATGATACAGAAATCCGAATACAATTATATAGGTCGAGTGGACTTTCTTTTCTCGGCTATATAAAGATTGTGAAGAAACTCTAAGTTACTTCTCAATTTTAAAAATGTAGCAAAAGAAATTACTTTTCACATGATTAGGTTTAAGATAATATCAAATCTGTCAATTTTAAATTTAAAACTATAATTAATTTTTTTACTAAATTTAACAGTCAGTATTTTCTGAGAATTTTGAATATATGCGATGCATGATAAAGTTTCTAAATTCGTAGTAGTAATAAAAAAGATTTCGTCATTCAGGAGCATTAAAATGTTTCGTAAATGTAAAAGCTGCTTAGACTTATTGCCTCTGTTTACAAAAACTTAAATAATACCACAAGATCAGTTATGCATCTATTAAAAATTCTTATTCTTAAGAACCAATAGGAAATTAAAAATAAATATGCAACTTTCAAAGCAATGAACCAAACCCAGTAACGGAGAATATAAATAAATAGTCGCGAAATAGCAGATGTCCTCATTCTTTCATAAGAAAAAGTTTATTGCAAATTTTGTGCCTGTACTGACAAGATGTTCTTTCTCATGAATTACGATATTTATTTCTTCGTATATTTTATCATTCCTTTCAAAAAGATTATTATGTAAAATAATCTTCATTACACCAAAGATAAAAACTGCATGTGAAAAGATCTATGATTAATAAATTGGTCCTGTTGTTTTAATGCACAGAAATTTAAACATACTCTATCTGTCTACTGTATAATTTATTGAATTCACGATGAAGCATTCTGAATCATAATCTGCTTCTGTATCTCATGAGGAAACGAATGTTCTTCATGACAAATGAGAAAGAATTGCTACGTTTAGATATCGCACTTCGAAGTGAGAGATATTGATTTCTCAGTCAACATCTTTAAGGAAAGTCATAAACCACACTTCTAACATATATGACACAGAGTATGAATTTTAGATGGGGAGATTTAGCTTGCCTTCAAAAGAAAGTTAGTAACGGTTGTAGCACTTAGCGTTTTCTTCTTTTTAGAAGCCTTCTTTTTTTCCTAAGTAGAAATTTTCCTCTTTTCCTAAGTAGTAGTCATATTCCGAGTCGGACAAACATTTTTAATTTGTTATTAATTTTGGATTTGTTTAAGTTTGTTGAACGAAGTACGATTACTTTTCCGCAGTGGAAACAAGGAAGATAAAAACTTGAACCGTGACATTCAGGTAAATACAGATATTTTTTTTTTAAATAAGTGTACCGAAAGACTTTGGATATTTGCAACAATCTAACATACGTGCAGACGACCTGCATAGCATAGAAATAATTAATTAAAGTTAAGATGTTAATGATAATATATTAAAACGAAAATTGCGCTTTAAATGAGATTGTCCTTTTAACTGCTTGTTTTTTTTTTAATAAACAAGTTATTTTACCATACACAACTTTGCTAGATATTTTGAACATTGTCGTAAAGAACGTTTTTTATTTATATGCTACTAAGGTTTTATTTATATGCTACTAAAGGATGGAATAATAACTCAGAAAATTTCAGAAAACTAGTTATATGTGGAAGCACTGGCTAATTTATCAATAAAAAGTTTTCAGCTGGCTTGAAAGTTATATTTTCAAACCATGATTTCAAGACACCATCAAAAGGCTTCATCAATAGTTTACATTGCGCATAAAAATATCCTTAAAAGATAATATTTAATTTTATTTTAAAAGACTGTTTGGTAATTAAATATCTCAAGCAGCCAAACTGCTGAGAATTCCAGACATGCAATTAAGCTGCTAGATCATATATATTTTCGCAAGCCCTATAATATTAGTACAGAAAGAAATCTTTTTCTTCTGTCGTTTGAGATTATTTTTTATGTAGTGAAATAAACATTCACGGTGCTTCAAGTAGTAAAAATATTCTGTGCAAAATATGTGAAAGGTCTTTTTTAAATATTAATTTTAAGATGTTTAAGTTTAAAATATTTTTTAATTCATTAACATAACAAATGGTTTTAAATTTGCTAAAAACGATGAATTCTATTTTAGCATAATTGTAACAAACTCTATTTTAATACAATTAAAAAAATTATCTTTGAACTCCTGATACGCATTATAAATTAGTTATAACATTGACGACAACTGTCCTTACTCGAACCGAATAGAAATAAATGAAATAACTTTTCAGATAACAGTGCCAGTGATAGTGAATTAATAATTCCTCAAATTTAAAGTCGTGTCAATTACACACCATGATTAAGTTTCATACTAAAGTTGCGCTAACGATTAGTTATGTTGTAAAAATGAAAAGATAGTATATTTTTTCCAGAAATCATTCACCAAACTTACTGTGTGCAAAGATAAGTATAATCGAGGATTTGGAATTTTACAGCAGTTTGATGTAAATGTTTAAAGGTGCCGTTTAGAGATATCGGACTTGTATACTAAGTTAATATTTACTCATTTTTACTCAATTTATATTCATTGCTGTAACGGAAAAAGAACATGTTTCAGCCCCAAGATACTTCTTTACTCTCGACACATATATTTTTGATAGATGTGCAGGGCATTCATAAAAGATGGCTGCAGGCTTTAAAAGTATTTTAGATACATATTTTCAGTAGCAACGTTTTTCAAAATAAAGTAGAGAATTTTAAGAAAGTAGTTTAATCAGCGGTGCTAGGAAGGTTCAGCAAATTCAAAATTTCACTTTTTGATGCAGAAAATATTTTTCTGATGTATTGAAGTATTCTTATTAATTAAATAATTTTGTTTAAATTATAATAATAGATATCCGTATAATCATCAGAATCATTATTTTGAATCATACATATAAGAACAAATGAAATTTTAAATCCTCAGTGCAACCTTAGAAAGCGCAGTTGTTGACTCTTCATATCAAACTAGATTTAACAACAATAACAACAACGAAACAAACAAATAAATGGAGGCGCCAATCTCACAATTTCATCGTTGGTCGTATAGTGCCACCACACTAGCTGTGCACCGCTGCCTTAATCTTGATGGAAAATATCTTTGAAGTACACTGAATAAGACTGAAATTACTGCGATGGAGCCTATCAAAACCTCAATTACTTTTTAGGTCACTAAAAGACAGAAAATTATTGAAAACTAATTACAACCTTTGAAAAACTATTAAGTTTAGAGTTGTATTCTAAAGTCTTTAGATCCGTTTAATTAATTCTAGTTTTGCTTTCTCAAATAACTCAACTGTAAAAAATGAGCAGAGAAAATAATCCTTTAAAGACGTTATGTTGAAATACATAGAAGTCGGAGTCTCAAATGTCCACAAAGTCCCACAATTATTGGATTCTTGAAAACTGAAGAAACTTTATTATAGTTTCATTATGGTTATCATTAAGTCTAACTCTTTGTAAAATAATTTTATTTTTTGGAATATTAAAGTTTTAGTTTTATACGAAAATGCCCGATAGGAAAATTGGATAATAGCGCAAAAAAAAATGTCAAAACGTTTAGTATTTAGAACCTGAAATTTTTTAAAAAAAATTTGAAGTTTAATGAATTGGTCAAACTATTATATGTTAATATTAAATTACGTATGCTAATCTTTTTTTCGCTTCTCGATCATTACTAAATAGCATTAAATGGAAGCGTTTTCTTTGAAAAGTAGCCTTACATTCTCAGTTTCTGCAACAAACTACTTTTTAGCTGATTTTTATAAAACCAATTATTTTCAGTTTTAGCTGATTTCTATTTTTCAGTTCTTTGTATTTCCTTAAACATTTTTTTATAAATTTCATAGTATCAGCTGAAGCACATATATGATACATATATGATGCTCTAGAATCTTTCTCTAGAATTTTTGTTTCTTTCGGTGAAAAGATTTAGTATTTAAATTATAGAATGCCATTCAATCGGTTAAGTTTATGCTTTTTCGTAAGACTTTTAATACAGTATTCTGATCTTCAGAGTTTTCGCCCTTGCTACTGTGCTCTCAATAAATTTATAATTGAAATAATACTTAAATTTACTTGACTTTTTCTGGTTTCTTATAAGTACATCTCGGCTTAAAATAAAAATTCATCAGTTCTATTTTCTAACCAATATCAGAGCGAAACCATATTTTAGGAACACCGACGAATATTGAAAAATACCAATTTTCTGATCATCTAACTTTACATGCCGTATATGTATATACACTGGTGTGCAAAAATTAAGGACGAAGTCGAAAAATTAGCATATCAGCTGAACGAAGAGGCAAAGCGGACAGAAAGAACAATCAGGAGATTAAGTAAGGTGATGTACGGTAGCACATGCGCAGATATGCAGGTAGACGTAATGGGGGAGTGTCTGAGTAGTATAAAGCATGTTGTCGGTGTAAGATCAGTATTTCTGGCAAAGAGATTGCACGCTGTATAGCAGTTAAAATCACACCGAGTTGCTGCCTCAGCGAGAAATGGCGAATAATCAATCTGTTAGACGACATCTGGATGCTTTTACCCGAGGTCAAATCATTGGGAAGTTGGAGGAAGGCCGCAGTGTGACAAGTGTGGCTGCAGAGTTCGGAATTGCTCACAGCATCGTTTCACGACTTTGGAGACAATTTCAAACTACAGGAACAGCTATCCGGTGGTTTAGTAGTGGTCGTCCACGAGGAACCACACCCGCAGATGACCGGTATATTGCCTTACAGGCCAGAAGAAACAGGCGGCAGACATCGGGAGAAATCGCTAGACACACGACACAGGCGACTGGACGACCGATATCGCGTTTTACCGTGGCCAGAAGACTGCACGGTGGTGGTCTGTTTGCACGACGCCCTGTACGGTGTGTACCTCTAACGCCTGCCCATTGGAGAAGACGTTCTCTGTGGTGCCGGGAACACCGGAATTGGAGAGACAATGAATGGGGACGAGTACTCTTTACAGATGAGAGCAGATTCAGTCTGAGAGGCGGTATGGGTCCGCAGTTCCTTTTCATGGACGACAATGCACCCTGTCATCGCACAGTAGCTGTCGAACAGCTCTTAGAGTGAGGATATTGAACGTATGGATTGGCCGGCACGATCTCTGGATCTCAATCCCATTGAGCATGTATGGGATTTTCTAGGCAGACGCTTGGCAGCTCGTACCTTACCACCAATAACGATTCCGGAGCTTCGATTGGCGCTGCAAGACAAATGGGCAGCAATGCCTCAACAACTCATTGACATCCTCATTCTCAGCATGGGAAGACGCTGTGAAATCTGCTTAGCAGTCAGGGGAGATCATATCCCCTATTAAAGACCGGATGTTTCTTGCTGGACACCCATCACAGGGATGTTTCGGCCTTCAGTCGCATTGCGCTCCATGCTAATTTTTCAATAAAGCTTCTTTTTATCCCTCTGATTTCTCTTTCAGTAAGTGTTGCTTACATTACTCATGTCCTTACGTATTGGGGGTCTTACGGTATTAAATGTGTTGATTTGGAAAGCTTTTGTACAAAGTTATATTGAAAAAACCGTCTCGTCCTTAATTTTTGCACACCAGTGTATATGTGTATAAACCGTATTTTCTCCGTAGTGTTTTCAGTATATGATTTAGAAACTTCTGATTTATGCTAACATGCTAAAATTATGCAAATATTGGAAAGTATTTACAGTAAATAAAAAGAATATTATTGAAACTGACAAGATTTTTGAAATACATAGAACAAAAATATTAGTTTATCTTTATGTTACTAATGTTTATCATTTAAGCCGTCTCTCTAGAAATAGTATGCACCGAGTATATTTTCCTTCCCGATTTTCAAGCGGTAAGATTAGTAGGAAAAGAGAGGAAATATGCGTGTAAATACTATATATATATATATATATATATATATATATTGAAGTTGGTTGGTAAATGTAATAAGTTTGTTGATTCCAAAAAGTACTACAAACTCAAATCGTTTGTCAAGAAAATTTGACCTCAGCCTTTGCTCTTTCTATGCAATCCTCGATAAACGACGCTTTTCGAAACGGGGCCTTTTGGAGGTTCCCCGTCTTCTACGCTGTTACTGCCTTTAGCTAGGCCGTCTGTGTTATATTCTTCATTTGGCTTAGCAGGGTATTTCAAAGGGGTTTGAAACACACTTGTTGGCCAGTCTTACAAGAAGAAGTCTTTCTGTTGTCTTACAAGAAGCCAGTCTTTCTGTTGACAAGCTATCATCTGTTCTGCCTTACATCCTCCGCTGTTATGTTGACTCTCTCAGATTTCTCGTCAAATTGGGAGTACTTGGGGGTCTTACACCAACCTTTCGCTTTCTCCGACCGCTACCAAAGGACCGCTAATGTTCGTCCGCTCCGTTATTTCTCTACCCCTTCGTCAAAATCTGTCGCCATTCTCCAAAAAAGTTACGAGCACAGTCCGCGGCCACTCTCCCACGGCAAGGGAAATGTTTCTTTAATTTAAAAGGTAAACTATCTCTGTTTCGTTAAGTTCCCATATTGAATACATAAGAACCACACCTTCTACAACACCAAAAAGGGTAAATACTTAAATTCCTACTTTCTAATTCTGTATTACTTCTAGAATATCCTGTCATGTTTTTTGCTTAGTAAGAAAAAGCGAGAAATATAATTTTCATTTGCTTTACAGCTTTGTATAAAAAGTTCTTCCAAATAAAATTTAAATAAATAAGATATTATAAATTGTAACTAAAATGACATACATGTGTAATAAAGGGGTAGATAAAATATGCAGATAATTATATTGTTTCATAGTGGTGAACTTACTAAGAGGAAAGGACAAAATAATATATTTCGATTTTTTAATTAAAATTGAAATAAAAGCAAATTAACAAAATTCACATAATATTAAATAATAGTTGGCAATTTTTTAGTCTTTGACAAGGATAAAGTTTGACAAGGATAAAGTTGATAAGGTTGAAAAGCCCTTTGTGCGATATTAATAATGATATAGTAATTATTAATTAACAGTTACTTTTTTTCAGATTTCTGACAAACACACACATAGAGGGTACTTTTTTTCAGATCTCTAACACACACACACATAGAGGGAGAGAGATGCGATACGTAATACATAATGTTTACAATTTAACAGTTAGTTTATTTAAACTTATTTAGGTAAAAGGATTCTAAAACATTTCATCCCTGCAGGCTTAAATCAATTATTTGCATCCATTGCATTTCTCATTACTTTTGTAAAAAAGTGTAATTTTTAATGCCCATTTCCTGGATAGCTTTTGCTTTTGTATTCAAGTTCAATCAGATACTTTTATAGGAATTACCTGAAAGGCTGTCAGATCCAGAAAGTGGTCTGGATTAATAAGCCGATATCATAATAAAATGTAAAAGGTAAAAAAAAGATGATCGAAAGGAAATTAATGCGAAAATAAAGACACCGAGTTATAAAGAATAAACATGATAAAAATCGACTAAAGAAAGCAGGCAGAATTAAAAATCTTATTTTATAATTTCAAGATGATTGCTTTTTAATTCAATCATGAACCTACTTTTTTATACATCTTATGCTTATGATTTTTTTGGACAATGTACGGAAAGGTCGGTAAAAGTGCTCAGCGGATAGATTAAATTTTTCATCTAATTATTGCTCGAGAAACGATTTTTTTCATCCAAATCAGGATTTTGATAAACTCCGAATTACAAATATTACATGCTGGCGAATTAGAGTCAGAGAAATCTCCATTACTCCGTGTTCAGTAACATATAATGAGGAAAGACAAATTAAATTATAAAATAACAACATTTTTAATTATCAGAATTCTTCCGCATATTTTCTGTTGACTTTTCCCTTCTTACTCTTTTACTACCACAATTTATTTATTTGTTATTTACTGTCAATAAGCCACCAAGAATAGGCATGAAAGGACATGTCTAACTACCAAGAGATAAAAAACCAAGGCTAATAAAGGTATTCTTGTCACTATCGTTCTTTGTTAGTTTTATTACTGCATTTGATTTACTCATAATTTGTAAATCAAGCACCAAAAGCAAAAATGAAAGAGCATTTCTAATTCCAAGAGAAATTATTATAAAATCTATTGGCTGAGGAAAGTGTTATTGTTCCTATATTTCTTTCTTCTTTTTATTACCACATTTGGTTTACTCACATTTTGCTGTCAATCAACCACCAAGAATAAATACAAACAAGTATTTCTAACTGCAGTGAGAAAAGGTAATAAAAATCTATTGGCTGAAGAAAGTGTTCTTGTTACTATCATTCTTTCATTCTTTTTTTTTACCACATTTGACCATAGTTTGTGTCAATCAACTGCAAGACTAAACATGAAGGAACATTTCTGTCAGCAAAAAAGTAAATATGATAAAAAGCTATTTGCTGAAGGAAGAATTTTGTTACTATAATTTCCTCATTTAGTATTACAATTGATTCACCCATTATTTACAGTCAATCATCTGTGAAGAATGAATACGAAAGAACATTCTAACTTCCAATAATATATATGATAATATTCTATTTGCTGAAGAAAGTATTTTTATTACCATAATCTTTTCATTCTCCTTTTTACCACATTTGATTTATTTATAATTTTATGTCAATAAACTACGAAGAATAAACACAAAAGAAAGAACGTTTCTAACTGCCAAGAATAAATATGGTAAAAATATGCTTGCTGAAGAAAACATTTATTATTTCCAACGTTCTAAAATTAGAGATGGTCAAATTGTTGGGACGGGAAGTTACTATCTAAACGTAATCGAGTGTAAAAGTGAATAAAACGCCTTGAAAAGTCCAAGAAACCAAAAGCTTTATACTGCGATTAATTACAAAAACTTTGTGCCAACACTGGAAATTCTGAAAGTAAGTCGAGACGAATCAATAAAACGGTAAAAGAGTTAATCTGAAATATTTTGCATATACCCGCCCATCATTACCAGAGAAAAAAATTCTAATCCATCAAGAAAATGAGACATCTCTCAAATTTAAGAAGCAAAAGACTTATACAGATCAGTATCACTATATCTAACGAGATGAAATGTGCTTCCTCAAGAGGCAACGGATAAAGATCCAACTAAACCAAGCTTACCCAAGTGTAAAGGATGCATCCGACTGGTAAACGAACTCACCGAACTGTAATCGAGCTCATGTCAAAGAGAGGGAAATAAAACTAAAAGAAATTGTGTAAGATGTGCATAAAATTAATCATAATTATTCAGTATACTGAATTTTAGCAGATGATATGTTCCCGAGTTGGGGATCTTCAAGAATGTTTTAAAAAATAATTTTTCAAATAGCTATTTTTTTCTGTTTCATTGTTATTAATTTTATTACACAAAACTTGTAAAAATCTCTTGAAAAGTTTTATTTGTTTCTTTATAAAAATTAATATTTTCCTTTCCAATCCCATAAAATTTTTTCTTAATTAAATTATGCACATATTTAAAAGAAATTATCAAATGTATCCGAAAGAAATCATGCATTTAATTCCTTTGAAATTTCAATATTTATTTCTTGGATTATAAGTATTCTCATCTCTGGTTACTTTAGCCTGAGTTGACGGATTAGCGTTCAGAAAAGCATCACTTACTGTTGCTGTTGAGGGAAGCTCGATTGAAGGATTCAGCATTTGGCGATGCTCAGCATTTACTGGAGGCACATCAGCATTTTTTAGAAAATGTGCATATTTTTGTGGTGACAGGTTGATTCTAGTTTCATCTGTTGATGTCTGGTGTGTCAATCTCCTTGTTCGGGTTCTTTCAGAAAGAGCTCTTTGCAGCATTGAAGTCTTCTTTTTCTTCTTTTCTCGGAATGGTTCTGGAGTCTCCATAGGTGTTTCATCCTCTTCTGTGCAGATGGAGAGGTTATGCCAGTAAGCCTAAATGCAAAGACATTGTATTGTATTTCTATCAAGAGTAATATGTAAACATGGTTTCCATAATTAAAGCATCTTTATGTAGTATTTCATTTATTCAGAGAACACAAATCATACAGAATGCTCAAAATTATACTCTTACAATGCAACATATGCACAGTTAAAGATGGAAACTTTATCATAGAAACTATCATATTTCCTCGCGTATAACTCCCATCGCGGAACATAAATTATATTGTGATAGTTTATATCCATGAGTACTTTACATTTGCTGTTTTCTTACTATAAATACTTCCTTTGAAAATTAAATTATTCAGATAATTTCCCTCTCTTTATTTTGGTAGATAAAATTAGTAAAAAAAGAGGAAAGAAACGTGAGTAAATACGATATTCAGTAAGAATCTTAAATGAAATATTTTTTTTAATAAAATCTGAAATGCTCAGTAAAGTTTAGTGACTACTACAGCTGAAAATAACATATTGAAAGGGGAAGCTCGGTGTTACACGTTTTGATATAATAAAGCGAAATACTTAGAGATACCAAAGCAACCAGCGTGAAAAGCAGGATATCTAAATTTCCGAAGTATTCTACTGTTTTTAATAAAATAACTGCTCTAAAAATTATTTAAATTTACGTAACTTGGAATATAATTTAAACTAATTCCTGCGCTTTTAACACTGAATTGTCTAAAATCTGAAAATGTTATACGAATCTATCGTACTGGTGAAAATACGATAATGTTAAGCATTATATTTTCCTTCTAAAATCAGTTATAGTTACATATTTTATGCCAATTCATTTCCAAAAATAAAATTCTAAACAATCATTTATATATTTTAAACTTCATTTCTATCCAGTATTGAGAAGAAAATAAGAAAATATTTCAGCTGCAATACATAAAATACCTAAAATAGAAAAGGATTTCGCAGTTTAAAGGCAAAATAAAAATTCCTATTTTCTTTTAGAGCAGGAATTTCAAGCCGGAGGGGAGCGGGCTTTTACCTCTAAAGCATTTAGTTTTAGTTTATGAATATAAAAAACTACTTTTAGCCAAGTTTGTGCCTGTATCAAAGTTTAGGATAATTTTTACTTCCTTGTACGAAGTAAAGAAAGTATTGCAATCACGAAATATTTCAACGGTAAAATTTCAACGAAATATTTCAACGGGTAAAATATTTCAACGAACATACCCATTTTGACCGCTATCGAATGCAATTTAACGATGTTTTTGTTTGACATATGTACGTAAGGACAGAATAAAGGACTCGTTTTCTCTAAACGAATTATAAAATTGATTTAAAATCGATTCAGAAGAGATGTTTTTGGTGGCGTCCGTACGTACGTATATATGTGCGTATGCATGTATTTATCTCTTGTAACTGAAAAACAAGCAGCCTTAGGACGTTGAAATTTTGTATATAGGACTGCTATAGCATGTAGTTGTGCACCTCCCTTTTTGGTGGCAATCTACCAAAAGTATATATATATATATATATATATATATATATATACATATATACCATTCTGTTACTCGGCTCCTTGAGCTGTTTTTTATTCTTATATTTTGGCAAATTGTGCATTTTGTGCTTTAAAATGATTGAATTAGGTTGTTCTTAGCTTCCGGTGTTTCAGAGCGACTAAATCTAATTTTTTGCCATAGCAGTCATATTTATTTACATTTGAAACGTAGCTGAATAGTGGATTTGTTGCCAGTTTAGAGAAACTAAGCTTCGCAACAACAGAGATAACGTCTTCTTTTATTATTGCGAATTAAATCATGCTTAATCCATTCTGAAATTATCATTTAAGTTATTAAATTATTTCTTATATTGACTCAGCATAGCGTCACAACAAGTGAAGTCAGTTTCTACGCATTCAGAGTCTTTTTGCCAAGTGAGATCAAAGTAAACTTTCAGTTTTGTGCACCAAAAAAACCTGTCTTCTGGCCTGCTGGCCGAATTGCTTGTCTTTGCGTAGAAACTGTACTTTTAATTGTAAATTTTTTAAAAATTGTTTTAAGTGTATATGGTGTTTTATGTTTTTCTATATCTTTCAATTTTTGTATAGATATTTTGAGCTTTTGTGTATTTTTGCCTTGTAGCGAAGTGAGAACTGAATTAATTGAATGAGAAACATATCGCTAATGAAATTCGAGGAAATAAATTTAAATGAAATGCAGGAAAAAGTGCGTGTAATTGAATATTCCGTACAAGGAAGTCATATGGTGTGCACATCAAATTTTATTTCTTCTAAAATAATCTAAATTTCAATAAATGTATATGCATTTTTCGAGTTTCGGAAAGCAATCGGAAACGATCGTCTATCAATTGTGAAAGCGTTGTATGGGGCAAAAAAGTTGAGAGTCTCTGTCATAGAGGTTTAATGCCTTTTTAGAAAAAATTTTCGTTTGTAACCGAAATTTAAAAAAGTCTTAGGTTCGATTTAATATTGCATTTTATCATAGCTGTGTCTGTAGCTTAAAATATGAATTTACCGTAAAAATGTATACCATAAAAAACATCAATAACACGACATGATGCGAATGAAAATACATAAAAAATCACGTGAAATTGTTCAATTTGTGTGCATAAAAATCTTCCACAAACCTTGTTTCTTTTTTTCCTAAATCGTGTTTCAAAAATCAACTTTTCGTTTTAGTATGTTTGCATACTTTCAAAATAATTTCATATTTAGTGTGCATTTAAATGTACGAATTAACAGAATCTTTATGAAAATTTTTTATCACTGTTACGTAAACTTTGATCTTATAATGAACAAATTTAACTTTTCTTTTTTAAACTGAAACAGCTAACTTTATTTTCATTGAATGTTAAGCTAAGATTTAATTTAAAGAAAATTTGGTTGTTAAATTACCTGAATTAGAAATTTATATTACATTGAATATGCACTATTTTAAGTACATTTGTAAAGTGTTGCCATTCTTACAACAGTAGAAAAAAATTGTATTGAGTCTTAAATCGGAATTCTTTCTAAAAACTTTATTTATTTTAGACTTAAACTGTGATTAAATTTTCTGAAGCTATAGTTCACTGGAGGAATTGATAAAACAGCTGAACTAGAGATAGAAGTGAGTTTAACTTTTAAAAGAAGAAGTTTTTTTTATGTATATAATATCGCATTATAAAAAATTTCATTTATACATGTTAATAAAAATAAGATAAGTACTTGAAAAGAGAATGAACTATGTACCCAGAGAATTTACTATGTACCCAGAGAATTTACTATGTACCCAGAGAGAAATAAGAAGTACAAGGTTTGACAAAAAAGCTCGGTGATTGTGTTCATAAACAAAAGACTCCAAGCTAAATCAGGAAAAGCATTTCATATTCTTCGAACTAAAATCCGTCGTTTTCAATCATCTTTAACAATAATCGCACAGTTCTTGACAACTTCAGACAAAATCATCTTTCATTTAAAGATAGGCAAAAGCACGCTTTTATGTGATCGGATCAAAGCCGTTCACTGCTTAAACTGAATCAGTTCTTTTTTATAATTCACCGCTCGCTAACAATAACCTTGATGAAAAACATCTGGAACAAGAAGTGAATCAAAAGCGGTTAGCAAGGTTGGACAAAACAGCGAAAAGAATCGAAAGAGCAGTGGAATCGGAAGAATCGATTCAATCAAACGCTAATTCCCTGAACTGATTTCTTTAATCTGCAGATTTCCTAAAACCTTCTTTCTAGACACAGGGGAAAAAAAACCTATATTAAAACAATTTCAAAAAGTTGAGAAATGGCAAAAATTGAACCACGTAAGATAATAAGCATCCTTTTTTCCCCTCTAAAATGGAAATCGAATTTTCCTGACCTTTAAAAGCTTAAAAAGCTGAACTTCTGTCTGGTGGTAGCTTGCATTTTAAAAGAGCTCGGCTCTTTTTTCCAAGTCTTGCATTTACTCCCTCAGTAAAGGGAATCAGTTCGTGAAAAAATATCACATCCTTATTCCTGGAATGCTTCTAGCAAGAGCTCTCCGTGAATTGAGCTACCGCTCAGTTTCTTGGAGTCCTTCTTCATTCGCTCAATAAAGTGAATGAGTTCTGGAGCGAATCATTCAGTTTGGTATAGCAAAAAGTCATAGTAACCCTGGTCACAGGGCATTAACTGCTTGGAATAACCTAAAATCGTTCTGTTTGTTGGGTTATTTCAACAGAGGGAATACACGAAAAATGAGCAGGAGCAAGTACAGTAAGTAATCACAGACTGTAACTCCTCCATTGGCCGTACACTGCTTCACGATGAGGGCCGAATGAGGCCTGTTATTATGGTGGAGAAGAAACAAAGATCCACACCACAGTGCATTCTGATTCTGGACATACACGAGGGATCCTTTACAGTAAATGTATTAGAACATCTTTTTGCGTATTAACATTCACTACTGCTTTTTCTGTTAACATCTTCTTCACTTTTTTAATGTTTCCCTCTCTAAAGAATCAGTAGGCCTGTCACTTCGAGCAGCGTCTGGAGCAGAATCCCATCCTTTGTTAACAAGCTTAAAACCCTCCGCATCTTAATCATTTGGGGAAGAGCTGGGGACATTTGTCCCCTTCATATGTGGAGATTTATTTTATAGGTAGCAATGACTGTGGAATTACTTGAAACTTGAAGGGATTTATTACAGTTCACTCTGGTCATCACATAAAGTTTACCATTTTCTGGGGTCGATGTCAACACGTCATGAAAATGAGGTAAACCGATATCAGGGACTTCTGATCCCCGAAACGTTGGAATTCCCACGTTGTTTCTGTAGATATGACAACACTAGACACTAGCTAATTTACATGTGACGAGCACCTACAGCGTTGTAAATTGGAAACTTGTGAAGAGCTTTTCAGAATCCAGTGTGAAAAATGCAATGTACTACTTTGTACAAGCCATCTGTCGAAGTCGTCACAAAAGAATCGTTTTAAAAACCTCCATGAACAATAAATGCTAATAATATTACAATCTATATTCATATTGTATGGACTTTTACCTTGATATCTGATGGTGGCATTTGCCACGACATCCTAACTTCTGCACCTCAAGTAGCCCTTTGTTAATGTACTGCAAGAGAGATCTTCTGACACCTGTAAACAATATTTTGTAAAGAAATTTTACCTAAAAAATTAGGGCTGAAAGGATTTAAGATTTAAAGATACGACTTCATCTCCGAGAACTTGCTTTATCATATATCATGACCTTGCTTTTTAGATTTACCGAATTTGAGATAAGAAATTTAGATTCGTTTGCTGCTCTATTTTACAATCCCTGCTATATATTTGCAAGCTCGAGTCTTACTAACAGAAATCTGTAATGAATATCCGTAATATCGTTCACCCATGATCTCTCGCCTGTGCAGAACATTACCATCATACCTTGTATAATGAATTTTTTGTGTCATGAATTTTTTGACACAAACCTCATTTACTGTTCATTATTATCACACTTGTATAATGAATATTTTGCATTGAACTCGAAATTTTTCCATCCCTTTCAAAATTTGATTTTCTTATACAGTGTTTTTTATTTATTCTGTTTATTATAAGTAATGGGAATATAAATTTTAATATTTCAGTTAATTGATCATTAACATCGATTTGTCATTAGCCAGCCGTACATGAATAACATATATGCAATTTATAACGTATTATGCTCGAATATTTTACTTCTTTAAACTTCTCAGCTAAGAATTGCCCGCACTGGTCGTCTGCACGATATCCTGGTGCTGACGATCCGGATAACATTGATGCTGATCCGGTTGTAAATGGTGTTGGTACGGGAGGTAACGACGTCAGTTCAGAAGAAATGTTTACTGCTGGAGGCTGTGCTAAACCACTTTTCTCTTGCAGTTCTGCAGCATCTCTTGCAAGCATGTAGAAACTATCTCTCCTTGCATACCTGAAATGAAACAGCATATTCTTTATAAAAATACTTTTATTTTTAAATGTACAATATTAATGGGTAATTAAGTTTATAAATAATACTTTGAAATGCAAATAAAGGTTTAAGCCTTTGTTATGGAATGAAAATATATTAACCCAAGTTTATTATACAGGATGTCCAGGAATGAAGAGATGAAAAAGAAAAAATCGTATATTCGAAACCGATGTGTTTTTGTATTAGTATTTACATAGCTGTGAAAAATTACTCAAAAAGTTTTAGCACACTTCTAAGTGAGCAGTATTTGTAGTTGAGCTATGACTAGTTAATATTCTATCTCCTTCCATACTTTCGAAAGCCTCACTAGTGTAAGCAGTACTATCACCTCCATAATTCGGGCCAAAAAATGTGTAACAACTGCAACAGGCCTTTGATGCCATCTTTTCTTTGCAAAACTCCTCAAAAGGAAACTTGAAGGGGTCGAATCTGGCAAAGACCACAAGAAGAAATCTAAACGGGTCAAGTCAACACTTTTTAGACTCAGTGAAGTACGGTTTTTGCCAGACATTCCGGCAAACAAATCGTTTTGAACTTTTCTTTCCAGTTGTGTAAACCACACTGCAATGAACACACTGGTTTAGGTTATATATGTCATTCTTTATCATCACATCTTTCTTGGATACCTAGAGTTACAGATATTCCCGTTTCAGATCTCCATAGCTAAATAGGCTGGCTCAGTTTTAAAGACATTGTTTCCCGCATTAACCTTTTGGCTCCCTCAAAAAAAAAGAAGTCTGTAGGAACATGTATTTGGTTCCAGCATTGTAATCTACGTACTGTCATTATGTGCGGTGGGTTCAGCTTTTGTACTGCAAAGTACATCGAAAATGTACAACGGCAAGCCCTCTGTATTTTCCAGTACATGTACTGATATCTTAATTTTCTTCGTCCCTATTTTTCACATTGTCAGTTATTATATGCTTTGAATCTCTCGCTACAGAAATTCGAAAATCTTTCAATCGTTAAGGTCAACCATTACTACTTATAAAGAACCAGATGTACGAATTTATGATTGTCACGTCGAGAAAACGGCAAAATATACGAAGCTAATAACGTTGAGAAAATAACTTGCCAATAATTGCGAAAGCAATATTGAAATTTTATTGCACAAAATACACAAAAAGAGCGTTTTGGGCACTCGTAGTATTACACCATAAAAATGCCGAAATTTTTCAAGCGTTGCAATTTATTCTGAAATTTCCGCTACTATCCTATAATACTGATTTATGCATGTAGTTGCGCAAGAAAACTACGGTTTTTATTCTGGAGATTTTTGAATAGGTATTTCCAGTGTTAGATCACAGGATGCGAAAGTGTTCAAAATTTTTTTTCATTCATGAACATAATTGCAGATGTCTAATCGCCAGAAACTTGCAGTTTGCTGAATGAAAAATGTGTGGGGATCAACCGACAGAAACTAGTAGCCCTTTAAGAAAGAACCTTTCTAGAAGACCGAAGATTATACACTTTCCCTAGTGAGTGATCTAAAATGTAATTTCGAACTTTCCCTTTAAACAGCGTTCAATTTCATAATCCTGGTAACATAACGACGAATACTAGAAAACAGTACGATGACATTTTTACAGAAGTTACAAAGATCTTTCATCTTAGTGCACGTTGCAAATGCAAGATCAGAACTGTACAAATGCGGACGTATTTAAGTTCTATCGCAACTAAAAAATGTATAAGTGCTTATTGATTTGCTTTGAATTTCAGTGCAAGAAAGAAATACAATGGGTATTGCATAAGTAGAATATTTATGGCAAAACCTGCTAGCTCAAAAACCCTTATTTCAGAAATAAATGCAAAATGGAAATTTGGAATGCGTCAATGGAAACAAGTACTTTCATACTAATCTTCACCTCAAGTCCATGTGATGTATGGAGAACATAAGGGAAAGTTTAACAAACTAGATTCATGTACGAAAACTTGCTGGTGGTTCTGTTACGCTTTATGCAGTCATACTATATACTATTTATTGTTTCTACTATGTTCAATTTTTTCTTCAGACAACACTTTCCCGATTCTTCAGTGGACACCTGAAAGGACTTACTTTTGAGAGAGGTCTCAAGATGCACCCAATTTGTTCTAAACCGGCACATATCCTTGAGTGCCTGGAGTTGTCTCTTGAGGACCTTTACAAGTCTCCTAAGTTTGTTTTCGATTTTCTGAAATTGAATGGACTCGTGGACCTGTGCCTCGTAGACATGGAAATTAGTAACAACAACGACAACTATGTTCAAGGTACACAAGCGGTCGAGGGGTAAAGCCCCTGAACACTGGTAGTTCGGTTTGCGTTTCGAATCCCAACGAACGGGCTGCATGCATGGGCATTTTCGTGTTTTTTTTTTCTATGTGTAACGTGTATGAGAGCGAGTTTTCCTTAGAGCACTCTCCAGAAAGGGCATTCGTCACCTTAGGCAGATACTTCTCGAGTGCTTTGCCATATTCACATTAGACAAACGAAATGAGCAGGTTTATTTATCAAAGTACAGGCAATAAATAATAGTGAATATGTAATAATATTTTGAATGCAGTACATATATGTGCAATGGTACAGACAATGTTTCCTGTAGGTACTGAATCTTTCCAAATGATAAGAACTTGAGGTTACCTAATTACTTGAGGTTAGTTTCATTGATCATTCATTAAGAAGTTACACTTCTTAATTAACTTGTACAAACGCTAGAATTAAATGTTGCTGAAACATTATAGTATATTCTGGGAAAAAAATTGAGATCCTGTTTTCCTCTACTAGCAGCTAACAAGAAAATGGAACAGTTCCTGATAGAGATATCCGTTACCACGATCAGAATTGTATGCCTCCTCTTCAAAAAGGGTTTAAGTAGTTTAACATGGCAAAAGGTGTTTCTTCATCGCACTAGGTATATTGCTCTTTATTTATTTGATGCTCCCATTATTTTGTGCAATTCCTGTATATAAATATTAGCTTAACGGTAGACAGGTACGGAGGTCCCGTAAGATAACTACTTCATTTAATGCTTTTTTGTGATACATTTGTATTAATAAACTGTGCATTCACGTTACAGATGGCATATTATAAACGACTTTAGAATAAATTTTTAGCATCTAAATTTATCCAATATTTTAATATTTCACTCCTTTAATAACAAGCATCAAGTTCCGATTCATAGAGATATATTAATTTATTTTCGAATTATTTTTATATTTCTTATAGAATAACATTTTTAGGATCGGTCTGATTCTTTGTAAACAGCATCACATTAAATGTTGTAAAATGTAATGAATAATGAATGCTGCCATTGGTAAGTGTATTAATAGAGAAAATTGGCTCACCTTTTTTAGTTGCGAACGCGAGTGAGAAACAGACTACCGTAAATAAGTGCCACAAGTAATTACCACAAAAATACGTGCCAGAAATAAATTGCTAAAAATAATTACCCCACAAATACGTGTCGTAATAAACGGGCCGCAAGTAATTTGCTTTACTTGATATTATGCTGTACAGAAAACAAGAAACATAAATAAATTCATTTTTAATTAAATTTTTGCGCTTTAATTTTAGTGTTTAACTTAAATCCATCATTTAGATTAAGAAATTATCTTTTTATTAACATCAGCAAAAGTTTATATTTTTTTCTAGAAAGTTCTACACAATGGAACTAATTTAAGTGTTTGCTTCTTTTAGTGATTAATTTATCACTGCGGTTACCGGACATTTAAGACAATATAATATTAACTGAAATACAGAGATTTTTAAAACGATTAATTCTGTTGTAGATGAATTAGCTAAATTATATATTTCTTAATTTATATCACTACTTTTTCGTAACATAAGAAACAAGGTAACATTTAAGACAAAAAATAAGGAATAAGCTAGCAAAATAATTCTTGTGTAAAGTGCTACATTCTCCGCAGATTCCTGCCAAGCTTTGCTCGACGTAGCGGATATTGGCTCGAACGTCATTATGTTACAGGTACAATTAACATCACTTAAATTAATTACTCTCAAGCCCAAAGCACGATAAGATAAGTGAATAATACCCTTTTCCCTAATAAAACGGCTACACAGGATTAAAGAATTAATGAGTTGACTCCTTAAAGGCCTGATCAGGTGTGTTTTTTTTTTTTTTTTTTTTTTTTTTTGGAGAGTAATGGCGCATTATTGCACCTAAATTAAACTTCTGCAAGTTTCTTTATTTAATAAATAGCAATCTCTGATAGATTTTAAAGACGTGGTAGAAGGACATCAGGTATTTGCAATTCTCAAGTAAACATTTATTGTAAGGATAAAAAAATATTACTATTCTTTCTTGTTTCCTTGTTCGAATATAATTTAATTGAAAATTATTGTTCAAAAAAGGAGGATTTTTATTTGTTAAAAAATTATCTTATCTATTATTTTTTTAAAAATTCATATAACTTGCTTGTCTATTGTTCCAGTTCACAGAGCAGACTACAGAGTCCACAGATAAAAAAAATTACAATAAGTAGGAACAATAAATTAACATTAAACAATAAATAAAATTAGAAAATATCTAGTATTAGTATAAAAATACATAGACGTGATTATTTGCATTAGTGAAGGTATTATATTATTGATATAAATTCTTTAAAACGTTCTAGGTATCTTCGTTAATATGGAAAGTTTCTACATCCATTTAATTTCAAAGAAATAATTTAAATACCTACTTAATTCATTTGAAATCTAAACAATTCAATACTCATGAATATAAGTGGTCCCTATGTCGGTGCATTTATCTAAGAGATGCTTTTAAGGTTCGTAACACTCAGAATCAACATAATCATATCAAGTGGGGCTTCGAAAAGAATTCGATTCAAGTTTGATATAATTCTCCTGAGCTGTTGCCAGCTGATTTTTGACTTTTCTTGAGGTTAGTTTAGGTTATTTGGATAAAGCAAAGTACACAAGGGAAATCTGCCTAACAGAAAGGATATATTCATGAAGGACTTCTAAAAGAAATTGGCTGGTATTCACGTTATACATGAAAAAAAAAAAAAAAAAAAAAAAAAAAAAAAAGATATAAGTAAATAATCCAAAATTGAAATTGATAAAAGGAGGAATAATTGTGGAGTCTTCTAGACTAAGTACCGTATAAGCATCCTCTTATTTGCCATTACTTGACACCATTCGACTGGCTTTGACGAGAGTTTCAAAAGAAGTTAATATCACTACGGTAGAAATAACATTACATCAATATCATCAAAGTACAAGATTATTAAGACACAATAACACGCCGAATAAATACTAATTCAGAAGTCAAACAACAAAAATCAGCGTTATACCTACAAAATTTTCACAGGACTAGTTTCGATGGTTTTACCGAACCATCATCTTCAGCTGCAAAACCGCAAATGAACAAGATAGGAAATAATGATTAGATAAGATAAGAAAGCCTGGACAAGAATAAGCAAGTGGCGCCATCTGTTGGCGAAACCAGAACTAAAACATAATTTCTCTAAAAGCCGAAGGCGAATTTGGATTGGAATTAGGATCGTTAACTAGAACAGAAAGATTTTTTTGAATGTGAAATGCCTCTAGAAAATCCAGTTCTCCAATGGAAGATGTTTTTTGAATAATTTTGGCAGCAGAAAAATTGAAAGTGTGATTTTCGGAGCAACAATGTTGAGCAACAGAAGACTTCTGTGTTTCCTTTTTTCTAACATATTCCTTTTTTCTAACATATAAGAACATGAGGCATATGTTAGAAAAAAGGAAACACAGAAGTCTTCTGTTGCTCAACATTGTTGGTCCGAAAATCACACTTTCAATTTTTCTGCTGCCAAAATTATTCAAAAAACATCTTCCATTGGAGAACTGGATTTTCTAGAGGCATTTCACATTCAAAAAAATCTTTCTGTTCTAGTTAACGATCCTAATTCCAATCCAAATTTGCCTTCGGCTTTTAGAGAAATTATGTTTTAGTTCTGGTTTCGCCAACAGATGGCGCCACTTGCTTATTCTTGTCCAGGCTTTCTTATCTTATCTAATCATTATTTCCTATCTTGTTCATTTGCGGTTTTGCAGCTGAAGATGATGGTTCGGTAAAACCATCGAAACTAGTCCTGTGAAAATTTTGTAGGTATAACGCTGATTTTTGTTGTTTGACTTCTGAATTACAAGATTATTGTTAGTAAGAATGATTTTTCCAATAGCATTTCAAGAAATTCGTTGTAATCTTTTTAGAATTGCAAAATAAGAAATTTTAATAATACAGAGTTTTCTGAAGAAGTGTAACAAAAACATTTATAAAGGTTATGAAAGCTTAAATTAGTTTCGCGATAAGTTGAGAAACTTAAAATAAATTGAATTTCAACGATAATCAAGTCCCATTCAGCATTAACTTTTAGAACTGCTTCTGTAAATGATTTAATGATTTTCTCATGTTTGTAATGTCTGCAGTAAAAGTAAATTAAATCTATGAAATCATAATGCTCTTTTAAAATGAAATTGCATTGTGAAGACTTTAGATTACAGTTTACCTTTAGTTTCAGATTACATTTATTTATTCAAAGAAAGATTTAGCATCAAAAATGTTAAAATCTTAAAAACAGTAATCAAGTAGCCGTTACAGAAATAAGAAATGTTTACGTAACACAAGATGTCAGAACCGTCTGTAATTAACTGAATTCATTTTGCAGATATTCCTAGCAATTATCGGTTAGATATATTATAAACTATATGCATTTTAATTTATATCAGTTATTAACTTTATTTCAGCCTTTCATCCCTTGAATGGGTCGATAAAATGAGTACCAAGTTCGCTTGGGGACTAAACACCGGGGGTCCTGCGACATGCTGACTGCTTGCCCAGGGTATATGCTGATGGAGCCCAAACGTCAAGAAAGCAGAAAAAAGGCAGAGCCTGGATATATGCTAATAAGCTTAAGTCTGAGATCGGCACATACGTCAAACCTAATGCTATCCTTTTATTATTTGAATTAGCAGTGAAAACTCTTTCTTACACAGATATGCAGAAGCAAACTGAATTATAATTTTAAAGCACCGTTGCACAGTCAACGATAGTTTGTTGTAAAAAAATATCTTAATAGAAAAGATCAATTACCCATTAAAATTCGTTATATTCACTACTCGGAAAATAACGTTCAAACTACGACTTCAGAGTTTCGAGATACAGGTATCTTTCATTGTATAATTATCTTCTAATGAAGTTATAAATTTCTACTAAAAAAGATTCTGAAGTTGGAAATGGTGAACAGTTCTCTGTTTTACACAAATAACCACAAACCATGTTTTCTCTCAAGTTCCTTTAATTTCTCATGGGCATTATGAACAAACAGTAAATAATTACTTTGTAGACATGTTTAGTTCATTTGGATTTGAGAATACAGTGAGTTTTCAGTTCGTTGAGTTCACTAAGCTTTGAGCACAGTTTGAGAAACGCTCATTTAAACGAATAAATAAGTGCTATTAAATTATTCAGTTTCTTTATCAATAAAGAACTATTTTAACTTCAAAGATAAATTGAATTTATATTTCATTGAATCATATTTTATATTTCATTGAATGACAGTACTCTAAGAATTCGTCATAAACGAAGACACAGGGAAGATAACTTTTAATGCTCTAAGTTTTTGATTTTAGATTTTTCTGCTGTTCTCACCCGTCGATTTTTCCACGAAAAGATTTTTTATATTAGGGAAAACAATCTATCTCTTTGACAGTGTAAAAATTTATACAGTTAAATGAGGTAAATGTTTGCAATATGCCTACATTTCGAATCATGTTTCTATGCACCGTTTCTTAATATACACTTTCATAGCGAGTTTCATTGCTACACTAGAAACATATGTAAACTGAAAAAGGACTTTTTTCTGAAGCTGTAAACATTAGAAATTATTTTTATTATGAGTCATAATGATAACATGAAGGACATTTGAATAATTGCACATTGATTTTTGTATAATTTGAAAGACACCTTTTAAGGCATACCAATATAAAGGTCAATGACCAAGTTTATGAGGTAAATTTGCTCGCAAATCAGTTGTTACAGATATTTGTTACTGTATTTGAATTAGAATAACGACTACAGTGTTTAATTATGCAATGGACTAGTTACAAATCAGGTTGTAAAGACATTAGGTAGATTACAGGAGTTGAGTAACCGTTATCTCATCGAGTGATTGCTTTTAACACTAGAATTATTAACAATTAACATATACCTGATTCTGCCAATAGGGAAAATCCGTCATATTGATAGTCTGGTTATTCTCGTGTACAGATCACTTGCATCATTTACTAAATACAGATCACAAGATCTTTCACTCCTATACGCTCACCAGCGGTCAAGTAGATAAAACCGATAAACAGACCCGGGTTCAAACTTCGGCGAATAAGTTGGCTTATAGGATGTTTTCGTTTTTTGTTTGTTTGTTTTTAACTTTCTAAGGAAAATTGGATGTTATGTATATTACACATGGAAAGGATCACAAAAACACTGATACAGCTTGTCCTTTCGCCAGGATTTGAACCCTGGTGATAATAACCGAACTAAAGTGTTCAGCGATAATTACTGCTTGGCCGCTTGCGAACTGAGTGTGTTCATAGTTTTCCTTAGTGTAACAGACATACAAGCCACGTCTTCCATGGAACCATCCCTATCCTCTGAATTAAAATTTAATTCGCGTGGTTTGCCATTTTCTAATAAATAAGCTTTCAGGCGAGAATGAGGTCCTATGATGCATACGCCTAGTAGTAGACGTATAATGAAGTGTAGTAAAGCTACCTGTTGGAATATGTCTGAGCATTGCATAGTACTATGTACTATTATAAATTTCTGTTTGTAACGTCTAATATGAAAATGTGTAGCAATGGCTGTAAAACAGTAGACGAATTTAAAATTCGGATTTAAAGCTTGGTAAACTAGATGAAAAATTGCTGTAACATTATGAATCAAGTTTACAGAGATGAAGCTGTATCTTTTACCTCTGAATATTTTAAATGTTTTTAAGGTGAATAGGATTCCAATGAAAATGCTGCTCGGAGTGGAGGTCTGCGTCTTTTAGTAACGATGAAAACGTTTAATAAAAGATCTCAGTCAGAAAGAGTAACAGTTAATGTTAAAATATGCAAGTAAAAAAGGATGCTTTACCGTAAAGTTGGAGACAATTTACGGTAAAGCATCTTTTTTTATGTCTAGAAAATATCGAGGTGATATGTTTTATCTACATTATAACACCTGGTAACACTTTGACTTCGTCATGAAGTAATTTATGGCCTACAGAAGAACAGTAGCCTCTACCCTCCACCGTACTGATCTTGATTTAGACTTCTTACTGTTGCCAAATCTGTTACGAACCTTAAAATGACAACGATTTTCGGATATGTCATGAATTCACAGTCATGAGACAAAGGTTCTTCTTGCGATACCGAAAGAGGAATTTGCCCCCAGGTTTCAGGAAATGTACAGTAGTTGTAAAAAAAGACGGGCATTATTTCGAAGAAGTACGAACCGATTTTCGGTTTAAAGTAAGAACTTTTTGTTTATGAACATACTTACCGAATTTTATTGTCATAATTTGTACATCAAATACACGAACATATCCAAGAAGAATTACAAAATGTAATACGTAATAATACTACATAAAGATGTATGTATGCAAAATAATCTCCTTCTTACTCTTACGAAAGTCCGATATAACAAATATTTCTGCTGACCCTTCTTTACCGCTTGTTTAAATTGTTTGGACTGAAAATTAAATAATTCTATTTACATTATACTATATTACAACAATGGTGATGATCCGGCCGATATTTTTATTTTGAAACTAATTTTATTTTAAAGTAGGCGCCGCTTACTGTGATTTCGTTTGTCCACGACTATTTTCATAACATTAACCGAATGATAACATTAAATGATGAAAAATAACTCCGTCAAAACAACAACGGAATTTCTAACTAATTTAATACAGATCTAACCAGAAATATATAAATAGGAACTTTTTTGACATTTCAATTACAAAAAAGACAAAAAAATTTTTATGATCTGTTCATAATGCGTTCAATGCAGAAATTCATTTATAAAATTTTAATAACGTTTCTTGCAATTATTTAAGCTATGCCGCACCAGGGCATCTCTCATTGCAAGAGAAAATATAAAATTTTAAATTAGGCCAAAAAATAAACGCGACATTTATTTACCTAAGTGTTTTTAGGGAATTTGTTTTCAAGAGCAAGGAAAGAAAGAAAATTCTACAGAATTTGTTTTGTTTCTGAAGAAGGAGAACCTATGTATGATCGACTTCCAAATCGCTAAAGTTATTCAAACTCTATTGTAGCCTTTTTTAACGGTTGACTGAAATCAAAACTAAGATGTTTGGCGACTTATACCCTTACTTAACAGCATTATCTGTCAATTGGGGATACTTACAATCTAGATGTATTTTGTATTTTGACCTTCTTTTTCGATTTTACATTAGTTTGCAAAAATGTATTTAAAGTATTTTGATCACATTAATCAAATTGTTAATCCCAGTATTAGAAGTATTTTCCATGTTTACGTGTACAAACGAGTGGGAGTTTGGGAACTGGATAACAATATTCCAATGACAGCATTAACCACGATCACATTAAGCGACGTCTATTGTGTATTTTAACTGAAGATACTTGGTACTTCAGTTAAAGTGATACTTGGGTGCACAGCCCAAGTATCATTTTAACTTGGTAACACAGCCCAATAATTTTACGCAGTTATTTGCATATTTTTATTATTGCAACTTGTAATTTGATATATAGCAAAATTAATTAGATTTTATCTTAAAATGTTTGTTATTGTTTTGAATTTTTTTAATAACACGTTCTCATATCAATCACAAATGTTTACGATTAATTTAAATTTATTTAAGGATTTAGGAATAATTTTGGTAATGGAGCTTATAACAATTTTGCATTCATCCACTATTTTCATAAATGTATAATTACTACAGCAAAATGCTAGAAATTTTATTCTTATATCTAGGACGGTTCTTATGAAATTAGTTTGGTTTATTTAATTATGGCAAAGCACACTAGGGCTATCTGACTAAGGGGCTAATAGCAAAGGAGGCTTCTGGGTAAATGTTTGCCACATCTCCCAAAACTAGGTTATAATTGTGACAAACACAAGAAGTAAAAAATGCCCGTGGATTTTCTTTTAAGAGTTTAGCTTGCACCCCGGAGACTTTATCCTTCATGTTCGAACCATTATCATAGCCTTGCCCTCTTATGTTGTTGATGTCAAGTCCTAAACTTTGAATTTCCTTTTTTAACACAAAATGGATTTTCTTCTGTGCTGCTCTCTACATGTATAAATTTGATGAATTGTTCATATATAGCAATATTCGAGCCTGGTAATATTCCATCCGAAACATATCTGATGCTAAGAGACATTTGTTCTTGATGACTGACATCTGGAGTACAATCCAGAATCACGGCAAAATATTTTCCATATTTTATTCTATCAATAATTTTATTTTTTAGTTTGTTGCCTATTAAGTTTACTATTTCATTTTGTATTGTTTTGCTCAAGTAACTTTGGTGTATATTTTTTGTGGCAATTTTTTTGTATATGATACTGCATTACTGGATCAAATTTTCCAAGTAATTCAAGTATACCTAGAAAATTTCCATTTCGTGCATCGCCTAGGTTTTCTATGGATCCTTTAAACGCGATATTACGTTCTGCCAAAAACGGAACTACAGAAAATAATCTTTCAAATATCTTAGTTTGTTCAGCAGAAAGTCTTTTTTGAAGCTCTGTAAATTTTAACATAGCTACCAAATGATTTTTTGATTTTTCATGTGTGGCTAATCTATTATATATATTTGGCCAGTTATTAAATCCTACAGTGGCTAGTGCAATTGAGCCACCCATACTGAATTGCCGAAAATAAAGACAAAATATTCTGTCTTCTGATTCAGAATATGTTATCCAAGGACGGCTTATTATTTCACCATTCATAAGCTTTCTATGCAGATGCACTTTTGAAAAGTGTGTTCCATCCTCTTTGCGCAGAAACTCACTTAAGGTAATTTTTGCAGGACCTATAACTAAATAATCTCTTATTTTTTGAGTAATAATCTCGGGCCAAGACTCGGGATCATCAGTTATATTCTGTGGTTCCATTTTCATTCCAATATTTGCTTCTTCCTGTTCTCGCTCCGATCTGTGTAATTGTGTTTCTTGTTAATTTTTTACTTGTTCTTCTTGATCTTCTTCATCTTTATCATCAACTTCTTCATTTTTGTCATTTTCTTCTTCATTTTTGTCATTTTCTTCTTCATGTTTGTCAGTACATTCTTCTTCATGTTTGTCGGTACGTTCTTCTTCAACTTTGTTATTAGTTTCTTCTTCACCTTTGTTATTAGTTTCTTCTTCACCTTCGTCATCATTATCTATTTTTAAAAATTTGTTTAAAGCACCTTTGAGTTTTTCACTTTCCGTTTCCCTTTTGGCACTTAATTTCCTTTATAGCCTACCACTTTTATATTTTCTCGACACATCTCTTTCTCGTTTCAGTGGATTCAACATCTAATGGTAAAATTATAGGTTAGGTATCCATTTTTAATAACATAATATACATATTTTTTTTTATTTTAAAAATAATTGTTTGTTAATAAAGATTATGTAATATAATTAATACTTACCTTATTGAACAATTAGTAATTTTAGTCACAAATTACGACTCTAATAATTATAATGTTTAGAAGAATAGCGAACTACAAATGCAAGAAGCAATTGACATTTGATACTAGCTATACATCCAACATGGTACGGTTGCGCAACTAGTTGCGCGTGCATATACCTGCATAGTGGTTAATGTACGTAAAGTAGTTCACGTACGTAGTGCAAAATCTCTCTAATATAGGACTATCTCGATTAAATTCAATACATTTGACATGAAGTTTTACGGGTATCAGTTATCTATATTATAAAGTATATATTATATAAACACAATAGTAAATCTCATCCAGCAATGCGAACTTAAATAAATTTTTAATTATTTGAATAATTCATAATTTATCCATTATAGTCAAAAGCAATTTGCTTTAAATTTCGAAATTTCTTTTTTTTATTCATTTTGAACTACTCAACTACACCTAAACTATGGTTTGTTTCATAAGGTTTTCAAGTATACACGTTATATAAGACTTTCATAGCAAACGTTCCATTTAGATCTATGTAATGTTACAGTTTTCTTCTTAATTGATAATAAATAGTGATGTAAAATCGAAGATAACGATGTTTTAGGTATTATACTGTAATGCGGATCGTTAAAAATCTCTCCCCATCTGATATACGAACATCTCCAGATGGCGTTTACGCTTCGAAAAATAATTAGTAAAAGCGCTAAGCGGGACGCAGGGAAACTAAGAAAAGTAATAACTTTACTTTTTCCGGAGGCAACATTTACTTCCGAAAGAATGAAATAATTGCATTCATTACATACTTGGCTCTTCCGCTATGAAGGCGATGTTTGAACTACAGCGAGTTTTCCCATCATTTTGAAGCTCAAGAATGCGGAAATAAATATAAGTATAACGCAGAGACTATCATAAGGGCTTACAGAAAAACTGAAGAAAAAGTCAAAGAAATGTATAGAGCCATCACGTGCATATATTCAGTTTTAATTTAAAGTCAGACCAAGACGAAAATAATAACATAATACTGGTTTAATCGAAGATCTGTTAGGTACTTTTAATAATAAGGTTTAAAATAGTAATTAAAATAAAAAAGCTAAACTAAAATATAAGATCTTTAAAAAAAATTAAATGTGAATTAAAAAAATATGTTTGATGTCCTTTAATCGCTAACAAGTACGCAGCAGTTACACAATCCTTATTGGACTTTACAGTACCGTAACCAATTCTTGTTGCGTTCGAACGGAGTTTGAATATGAAGCCTGTGATATTCAAACTCCATAAGCAATAATTCGATTAATCAATCATCAAGAGTATTTTTAGAGCGCACTACTAGTCATTAAACTGCAATAACCTGAAGGGTAGCATACAATCACCTTTATTTTACAAATGCATTAATTATAATGAAAGATTGAAATCATTAACATTTAAAGGTAAATTTAGAGTACAGATTTTACGAAAATCAGTATCTCGAGCATCCATGTTTGGCAACAACAACAGTAGCTATGTGGCTGGAGAACGAACCGAATAAACTTTGCATGACAGGTATTCCAAATTCTATGCCAAAGTTCAAATAGGCAAATTAGCTACCTTCACAGTGACTTGAAGCTTCGTTTATACATGAGGTCCGTTCGAACGCAACAGGAATTGGTTACGGTACTGTCAGGACCAATAAGGACTGTGTAATTGCTGCGTATTTGTCTTAGATACCAACCGATGGTCTGGTCTTCAAAATCTGTGTGTGGGCGGTATTCAGTCTCCTCGGTCAGAAGCAAGTTCACTAAAGTATTATGGTACTGTTTGGTGAATATTCTCAAGCAAGTCTCTTAGCAACTATTTTCCAAACGTTTTCAGTGTGTGAAAGATCTAGAGAACGTCCCGGCCAAGGCAGGAATCAAACATTATGTATACCAAGGAAACGAAAAACTATGTGGATAACATTCGGTCCCGCATTGTTTTCTAATAGTGTAAATGGCTTATAAAAGCCTTGAATATTACATACAATGAAACAGATGATAGGTTTTAGCAAATCCTTGTTTTAGATGAGCTCATAGTAGGAAATATCATTTAACAAGTTAAATTTTGCATGTCCTTGAAAACAAGAAACAAGCCTACTAAACAGCATTTGATATAAATATAATACGGCAAAGCACTGGAGGGTCTATCTGCGTATGAGAAAGGTTTGGAGGATTTTCTAAGGTAAATTGGCTAATGTTCACGTTACACAACAGGATACTTGCTAAATGGATAGGAAATTGGTGGACTTGCAGTGTTCAGTAATAGGCCAATAAAATGTGCTTGTAGGAAACTTTTGTCTCGTCTCGTTCTCTCATGCACACAGAGAGATAACGCGTCACGGAAGATTTACTTCTTGCTCTCTCATCTGGATTTATTCCCAGAAAATTGTAGAGCATTCCGTAATAGAAATGCTTCATGAAGATATTTCCTCGTGCTAGAAGAGTTACCAAGGTAAGTAGAGTGCAGTTATAATTGCGATCTTTTGCTGAATGTTGAGAATGGATACACTGGAGATTGACTCCAAACCGTAGTCAAAGGCATATTTCATTTGACTTCCAAAAATTGCAGATTGTGAATAGTGTAGATGATATTACAACAAAATGCAATCTAATAGACTAAACATGTTGTGTCTTGGAAGTGATAACTAATCTTTCAATAGAGAATTTCCATTTTCGTTTTTAGCACCTCCAAATATATAAGCAAGCACAACATTCATTCAGTCTCAAAATATTCAACAAATCAAAATTTATTGTCCTGTGTAATTAAATTAATAAATTTATCCAAAATGCTAAACATTTTTATTAAGTTATCAAAGTATTAACAAAAATTTATGAGAAAAAAAAAACATTTTATCAATAGTTGCTCATAAAATATATTCTAAATATTAATATGATAGGAAATAACTAAAAAGAGTAAGAGTATTTGCCTATTAAATACCAAAAATTCGATAATAATCACATTGGAACTCATAACCTTCCTATTACTAATATCAAAGTTTGTCTATGTTCCGATGTTTTTTTATAATCCAGTGTCTCCTTTACGTTCATCAAGTAATTAAAATTAACGTTTCGCACATTTTTAGCTTTAGTGAACATTCGTATTATTAATTCTAAAGTGCTAAGAAGCATTAGATTAGAATCGTCATTAAATAAGGAAGATAAACTTTTGCAAATATGGATAGTTTCAAGAAAATCCAGTTCACAGACTGAAAGAGTTTCATAGATAATTTTCTAAGAACAAAGTGTGTGCATTAACAAAGCAGTGAAACAAGTACACGTATGACTGGCAAACAGAGAAGTAAATCGCCTATCAAAGTTTGAGTAGATTTATGATCGATTCGCTAATCGTAAGCTTAGCACCAATAGTTTCACTGAATTAATCTCAACCTAAGCATTCGAAGACTCAAACAATCAATGACATTCACCTCAGTACATCGCGTCACGCCCGCACGCCTCCCTCCGCTCACATACATATCTAGCCAGTCGTGGTCCTCATACATATCGTTTTTCACTTTCATTGCAATAATCAGTAGATTATTTGTGGTTGTTTTAACCATTCACACTACCAATTAATTTTTTTACAAATGACTGTAACCTTTTGTATCTACAGTATCTTCCAATTTTATATAGCGCAGATTTGACGAATTTGAAATTAGGTGAAAAAGCAGATTTAGTCTGGTGATGATTTTTAGTAAGGAGAGATCAGACGCAGTTAATTATCGAATCGAATCGAATTGATGAAAGTGAAGCAACGAATACTGGGGAGAGAGCGACGTGCCCGACTCATTAAAAGTAATATCGTACAAACACATAATTTAAGATTGATTGGGTTTATTTCATTATGGCAAAGCACACTAAGGCTATCTGCCTAAGGGGGGATGCCTTCGTGGAGGACTTTCTAAGGGAAACTGGCTCGTATAAACGCGACACGTGGGGAAAACCACGAAAACGCCCATGCAACCAGCCCGTTCGCGGGATTCGAACCTCGGACCGAACTACCAGTGTTCAGCGACTTTACCGCTCGGTGGGCCATAATTTAAGAACTTTCTGATGATAATACCTGAGGGAGGTGAAGCAGCATAAGAGGGATACCGCAACATCAGTGGTTTGAGAGAAGCTCATACTAGTCGTGTAAGTACAGAAAGATACATCGCAGATATGCGGCGCCACCTGTTGAGCCCGAAAGACTTTATGAGAATTCATAACAAAAATGCAACAAAAATTAAAAATTCTAATCCTGCAATCATGTCCACGATACTAACTGCAAGCAGAAGCTTTTAGTCGGCAGTTTTAATCTATCATTTTTCGGCAAACTACACGAGTTTGCTGCAGAAGTCATATACTTTCCTTCACATTTAAGTTGATCTCCGGCATTTTCGAAGTGTAAGTCTGCGCATGCGTAGCAAATGTTTTGTCGGAAGTTAATATGTTTCATTTTTGGGCATCGTTATCAGCAGATTTCTTCCGTCTGCGAAAGAATTTTTTATCTTTGTGCCGGATGTGATTTTAAAAATAAAATCCGCACTTGATGAGGCCACGTGGTCCAACTCACAGCGAACGCATGTTTGTTTCTCTTCTTTAGAGAAAGTGGAAGTGTACAATAGATGAACGTAACTATATGTCAGGCATCTGGGCGGGTTGTCGCAGATCTCTGACAGCAAAAGCAAATCATGATATTTTTACCCGTTCTGTAACGTCTAAATCTAACATGCGGATCCAAAATCGCCTTTTGCGAGTAAATGCTTTTGCTTTCGTCCGTTATTTTGATCGAGGCGATATCTTGAATTATGTTCTTAAACTGAGTAACGTTTAGCACAGAAGATCCTTTGGCAGCAAGTTCCGTCTTGATTTTATGTAGGTAGAAATCAACAAGTAATCAACGAATAACAACCTTAATACTGCTGCGATAATGCAGTGTTATTCTGGGGCTCTACTGCCTGAGCAGTACTTCCCAGAGCAATTATAGAGTTACTTTACTGAACCTGAGAATGAACGGTATATGAAATGTGTCCCTCGTTGGAGGTCTTCGATGGTAAAGAGAAGAGGATAGATATTTTGCCTTTGTAACAGCTAGAGTCGTCACGCATCTAGTGCATCTGTAGAACTACGAGAAAATCCAGGTTGGCGGTCGGGAGATTAGTGTTCCCAACTGTGAGAGTGGCGTCAACTTCTAGGAGGCAGTGGGCCAATCCAGGTAACACACGAAATGGGAAAAGGTTTTGTTTTGTTTTGTTTTATACGGGCGCAACAAACGATACGAGCCGGCGAGCCAGACGTGTCCAAAAAAAAAAAAAAAAAATCAATTTAGCAGCTTAACAGAAAGAAAAGAAAATTAGTTTAGTATACTAAAAAGAATAACACGGCATATAAAAACATAAAAACATTTAAGCTGTCCCTGGACCTTTGCATATAAAGTCTTTCTCTCCCTTTAAGGGTAGTTTCCATAAATTGAACGCTTTCAGTATGTTAGCTCGATCAATCAGAGATACCGATGACATGTTTATGAGAATTTATGACTTTCATAATGTCTTGTGCAAATTTTACTCCTTTTTTATAATTTTGAATCATTTCTCTTACACTTCCGATTCCATGTAAGGCTCTTACCCCCCCGGTGAGTGTACAACTTTCAATAAAATGAATGCAGTCACCAGCAGTATCACATTTAAGGCAAATGGGAAAAGGTATAATACTTTGAAGCGTAACACGTAGTTTGGCTATATGTAGGTCAGGACGGAAGCCGCATGTCAGGTGATAAATCTTTCATGCCGCAGAAGATGCGAACAACTATAATAGAGGAGCTATGATAACTATTTTGTACTGATAGCAGTGGACGGAGTAAAGTGAAAACAAAAGTAGCGTTATCTGTTGAGGAAACTAGTAATGAATTTTGAAAAAATTAAGAATTCTAAAGTGCTAAGAAGCATTAGATTAGATTCGTCATTAAATAAAGAAGATAAACTTTTGCAAATATGGATAGATTCAAGGAAATCCAGTTCACCGACTGAAGGAGTTTCATAGATAATTTTCTAAGAACAAAGTCAAAATTTTTTTTGTAACTTTAAAAGTGAGTCAATACGCAATTCGAAATTACTGGATTTATTTTTTAGTGTCTTTAATTTAAAAATGTAAGTGACTGGAGTTTTAACGATAGACTTCAGAAGGAACTAAATAGTTCTTGTTCAGAGTTCAAAAGTCAAATGCCTCTTTTAATTTAACGAATATTTGATTTATCACAATGTCCATTATCCTGTGTGAAATGCATTATTTTAAGCCGATAAATATTCTTGCTAAGAAAGCATGTGCTTATAATAAAAACACTGCGAAATTTCTTATCTTGTGCTGTTATTGAGATAAAAATACTTTTCGCAACATATCCATCCTTTCGATTTCCAATTCACAATTTATCTTTTCGATACGCAAATCCATAGATAGTGAAGACATATTTCAGAAAGGGGAAATAAAATAGTATGGATTCATCTACCATTTCAAATAAATCAACCATTCTCATGGTGAAAAGAAATGCCTTCAAAATATCGTTTCCTCGATTAAAACTTCAGTTTACTCGAAGAATGTGAATATTTTGCTTTAAAATAAAATATACATGCTTCTATCCTCCATTTTACGGTACTTGATTTTAATAAAACATATCGTCTGTTTACTTTCGAAACCTATGGTAAATAAATTCTCAAATAAAATGCTTTTCTGAAGAATTGCGAATAATATTTAATGTGTATAAGGACAAATTTGTGTATCGAGGCTGTTCTTATGTGCTTTTAATTTGATTATTTGTTAATTATTGACTGTTCTTGTATATTAGGGTCGAATGACGTGTGCTCGAAAGGTGATTAATATTGTAATCAAAATTAGTTTCTTTGATTTGTTTTAATTATGGTTAATCATTTTCTTTCAATGATTATTCACCTATTTTCGAAATCAGCTTTCATTTCCAGGTTTTAAATTCTTGGTGCACACTTATTGTACTCTGATAAGAATATTTATGCAGCCGATTCCCATTTCTCTCAGTATTCTTCTATGGATACTATTTCTTTTTAAATAAAATTTACGGAAACTTCGCTTTCCATGTGAATGCGTTTAAGAGTTTTCTTTGTCTATTTTATTGATCTTGTTTCAGTTCTAAGCAGGTATTTATTATGATGCATATACTTATCAACTTTATGCTATACTCTGCAAAAAAAAATTTGAATTAGCAATACCTAACAAACCTTAAACTTCGCAGATTCACGTTGGTGTAGGAATGCACTAAGGGAAAATGGTTCATAATCACATTATATGTGTGTCAAATTACAAAAATTAACTATTCAGTCAGATCGTTCGCCTATTCTGGCTTGGTTTGAATGGCTTTATTTGATAATAAGAAAAGAAACAAGGGCAATTTTCCTTAGGGAAAGGATACCTTCGTGGAGAAACTGCATCATATCCATGTTAAACTCGCAGAAAACCACCAACATGCCCATGCATCCAGCCCGTTCGCCGAGATTCGAGCCCGGTCGAACAGCTAGCGTTCAGCGAAATTACCACTCGACCCTGGTAAACATCTGTTCGCCAGGGATTGAATCTGGGTTGAGATTTTGGTATATATTGGTGTGCATACATCGGCCACTGGTGTGATGATTGTCTACTAAAAATACAAAAATACAAAAATACAGCACTAGAAACAGAATAAAGGACATACATTGAAATTCTACTATACATATCTCTGGCTCTTTTCCTAGCCTTACTAAATCTAAGCTCGTTTACAATTTTTGTTTACGTTATTAAATTTTTTCATTAATTTAAGTAACATGAAAATCTAAAGCAGAGTATATTTTTGAGAACAAAATCAGTTAGTTTAAATGATTTTAATTAAGATGTGCGTTGACCTAGAATGACAGGCATATGTAGCTTATAAACCTTTATGGGAAAAGCAAATGCTGTTCGTATATAGGTCTATTTACTATTTGTTATGTGTCAGTTTTAACAAAACATGCTTCTTTCCGAACTCCGAGCATCCAAGCTGTACATACATGTTAAAAAATATTTGACATGATACCTTTAAGTACACAAACATGCATCTTGAAATATGTCCAGGCAATTAAGGTAGTAAATATATATGAAGAAAATGAATCAAGGTGCAAAATTGAAGGGTAGTTTCATATTTATAATCAAGAAAATACCATTTACTTATGACCTGTCTAGGAACTTTAGGGTTTGGGTCAACTCAGGCTGCTTGGAGAGCTAAAATTACCTTCACATACTTGGAAACACTTTACCAATTCTGTCTCGTTGAGTTCCTATAGCAGTGAGCTACCGATGGAGGCGGCTTCGAATCACGGGGAAGGCATTTATTTTTTTTTCTTTGTAAGCGTATATTGTCTGTGCGGGAAAGGGCTATTCAATGCACAGCAAGCCGAAATCCTATCGAGAGGCTGGGGATAGGAGTAGAATGGTGGGAAATTTCGGACCGCCCTTGAGGCATTCTCCTTCAAAACTGGGGCGGAAGCTCAACAGTTAGCAAGACAAGACAATACCTAACATACATATGGAAATGCACAAATGCCGCCTATAATAAGTTGCTTAGTCACATGCAAACACAGCTGTAATCAGCTGTTTAGCTCAGCAAAATAAAAAGTAGTTTACTTATCTAGTTTTAAGAATTTTGAAATATAAGCGCTTTAATTTAATTGGAATAAAAGTAGATTGTGAGTTCATGCAAATGAAAAAAAAAAATTCTCATTTAATTTTGACACAAAACATTTTTACATTTTGTCTCTTAGGGATTATAAATAATATATTTTTCTAGTTTTTCTTTGCTGAAATAAAATACTGTAAATGAAAATCCTCTCATTTATTTTGCAATACATAGTCTAATGCGAGGGGGGAGTAAGCTGTAATATTTAATTTAGACACAAAAAAAAAAAAAAAAAAAAAAAAAAACTTAGGCGAAGAATTTGATCTGAAAATTGTTTTTCTAATTTTAAACAGTACGTAACAGCATACTTCGCCTACAGAAGAAATTATCTGAATTCGTTTGGGGCCCACCAGTGACCGAACGGTTAAGTCACGGAACACTAGTAGTTCGAAATGGGTTCGATTAAGGGCGAGCGGGTTGACTGCATCGTCGTTTTCGTGGTCTTCCCTATTTACATCGATGCGAGACAGGTTGCATTAGAAAGTCTTCCTTGAAAGCATGCTTTAGGCAATTATCCCTGCAGTAAGTAGCCTTCGTGTGCTCAACCATTAATATAATATACCAAACTGATTTGCATTATTAGAATATTAGGATGTGCTTTGGCTGCCGTTAGTTTGACTATTGTAGTTATGAAACAGTTATATAACTTTTATTCCAAATGTCAGCAGTAAAAATAATAGTGCCTATTGTTAACGGGCTATATTTAATTTCAGAGCTACTAGTATCGGTATTAAATACATGCTTTAACTATGTTAAAAATTACATTGCATTATTTGTTAAAATCAAAATGCACTTAGTAGAAGTCGCCAAATTTTTAGAATACGTCAAATTCTGATACCCATTTGTGTAACAATTCTTGAATGTTAACAATCAACGTCACTATTTTCGTATACGTTCCTTTTGCAGTATTATAAGTTCCAACAGTTTTTATAGACAAATTATCATAATTTATGTATTAAACTCAATTTAAAAATATGGTTTTATGAGATTTAGCTGCAACGAAAGAAAGTGCAGTAAAATTTCTGTATGAATATTGTATTTTGCTGAAGAATCGCTCAAGGAAACAAATGTCTTTGAACCTGTAACTCATGAAATTTTAACCATGACACACACACACACACACACACACACACACACACACAAAAAAAAAAAATGCAAAATATGCATGCATATAATAAATAGTATTTTTTGAAACATCATTCATCATTTTCCAAATTTCGCCAAAGCGTTAGCGCTAGTAACTAAATATTACCCAAAATTTTGACTCTGAACTTCATTTCCAATCCCTTTGTTTACATTCCAATCCCTTACATTTCAACAGACATTTTGAATTTTAAAACAGGTTTATTTCTTTTGTTTTGTTTGAATGACAGAAATGTAGACAAACTTGCGAATATTTGTCCATTAACAATCCTTCAAAGAGTTTTATACAAATAAATTACTTTCTGTAATGTGGATCACACTTAGTTTTATTTATGAAAGAATGGTAAAGCAACTTCCATAAATAAAGCGGATTTTTTGCGCCTTAAGAAATATTTCAAACAAGATATAGTTCTTTCTTCAAGATTCTAGTGTTAGTTGAAATCCCGCATCCTCTTTTTAGAGTTACCTGTTCAACTGATTGGATCTACAACTCGGACACTCTCACTTATCATCTAAAGAGATCTCAACGCCAAAGAAATCAAAAAATATATTGCAAGAACTGCTGACAAAAAGAATTCTCCTTTAAGAAAGCTCATTACTAACGAGAATTGCAAGAAAGGGATATGAGGAATATTATCGGAAATCTATACAGATATAACGATGGTCTCTTCAAAATACATATATCGGTCTTTCAGGGTTACTCAGAACTCACAGATGTGGGTAGAAAGAAATTCAGTTTACTAACCACATCAACAGCACGCATTATACAAAACAACTACAAATACTGTATTAATATCAGATTACGTAGAAAATAGTTACCAAAGCTCATTCAGGTGTTACAGGTATTTTACAGAACGTTCGGGCTAAAAGCCTTTTACTTGACTCGAGGAATACAAAAGTATGAAAAGTATGATAACTATAGTTTAGCAAAATAAGCATATTACTAGTAATAATTTTCTGATTCTTTTGACAGTTTGAAATATATTCATGCATGAAAAACTTTGATATGTGGGTACTGTGGGGTCCATAATCAGCCCAACTAAATTCAGTTTAAGAAAAGTAGAGTATTGGACAAAATATGAAATGTTCCAAAAAGATCTAAATAAGATTTGATTTCAAATCATATCATCAAGCGTTAACTGAAAAGTATGTTAACGAGAATTGTGCGTAATTTTACTCTGCCGTACTGTAATGCTTAAGCTCGAATTCCACAAAAAGTTTGGTTGCTTGGAAATTTCTATTTAGCGTCTTTGTGAAATGGGAACACTTAAAATATATGGTAAGTAGAAAAGTCTTTTTAAATGGTTTGGTGGTAGGATTCGTTCAGATAAAAGGCTTTTTGATCATAAGACTATGTGAAACAGAAGTTCATTCACTTCTGTTTAACAGGGTTCAAGCTACAGCCAATTAGAAATGGGAAATTTGCTCATCCGTAAATGTGTAACTGGCTCAGCGAAACCATCGACCGAATGTAAGTTTGTGTTTGCTTTTCCGTGATTGGTCAGCTTTAATACCACGTTTTCATAAAGTTGAAAAGTTAGGATTTTTATTCAAATCCTTAAACCACTTATTGTGACGCAGCAAGATCCGACTGCATAGCAACGAAGCTCGGATTAGATGCCTTATGATAAAAGAACTACGTTTAAAAGGATCTTACGTTGTTTAAGACTTATGGGTAAAATCCTAGTATACGGTGCAGCCTTGGCGCGATTTTGAAAATTATCGCCAACACCCAAAAATTACCAAAAGAACATCTATGTATATATAGCGATAGTATACCATACACTATGTACTATCACTATATACATAGTATATACTACGTATAACTATATATATTCTTTGAATACCCGTTTGCTACTCATCGTATATGTCCCGTTTTTACTGCTCATCATAAAAGTCGCCAAAAGCAGCCAAATCCCGTGTGCACCGGATACTAAGATTAAACCGACTTATGCCAATGCCAGGCAAAATCCTGCGCTTCTTGTCACAATAAAATTGGTGGTCTTTTTCTGATGTTACTGACAGAAAAGTCACAGCAACACGCTTTCCTCAGTCATTCTAACTGAGAATTTCTCAATTTCGAAAGGAAGACTCACAAGTACGCTCGGATTATTTGTATTGTCGCAAACTATTTCTTGCGTATAGGCAAGGATGTTTTCGCAGATGAGTTTTTAAGGAAAAATACCTTCTATTTATATTACACACAAGGCAAATTACAACAGCTCTCATGCTCCTTTTCTAATATAAGATGGTCATAACAACATTTTTCTGGATATTATTTAATAGCCGTTTTGTTTCGTTTGGTATTTTCTTTCCTTATATTCTGTTTAGGTTTCGGGAGTGCGATACAAATATCGGTAAAAGTATATTTATGAGTATTCTTTGGCGAAAATTTTGACGGTGCATGAATACCGTGTTTGTGCAATTCTTTGACTTGTTATTTTGTCTTTGTGTAGCGGCGAACTCGGTATCCATGTACACATGGACCTATTTTTCACTTAAAAAACATCAGAGAATTGCACAAACTAGGCATTGCGCACTCTTTTAACTTTATCCATACGACGTCGACCTATTTTCACTTAAAAAAACTTCAGAGAATGGCACAAACTTGGCATTGCGCACTCCCTTAGAGATAAATGAAACAACAACTTCGAGATAATACAAGGGGCATCCTTCAGTTTACTCTAACCCAAATATCAAATAAAGCGATTTCAGTGATAAAAAATTCTTTATATATGGTAACAAAACAAAATGTGTTTTGTATCACTTTATATTTCTTCGCTAAAGTAAATCACTTTATATTTCTTCGCATGAATGCTTTTAAATTATCATAAGTTTTATATCAGTTTAAGTAGCAGCTGTATTACATACACTAGTAATAACTACTAAAAGTCCAGTATCATACAATTTTTTTTTTTTTTTTTGAGAGAATTTCATTGTGTTGTATGCGGGATTGTAAAATGTTACAAAATTTCACAAAATCTCAAGGGCATGAATGCAAGAAGACATTACGAAGAATTATTTCTTTAAAAAGATATAATAAAACCTTACCTGTAACCTTCTCCATTCGGGGACATGTCACACTGAACTGCAGCATCTCTTTGCCAAGGAAATCTTGGATCACCTTCCTGGCTATTGATATCCAAAGCGCTGCAATAAGTTTCTTCAGGTAGCACAGCAAAGGGATTATAATGTTCACTTAGGACATTAGCGGCTGCTTGTTTCCTTTGCTGTTGCTGCAAAATATGTGACGGAGAATATACATTGTAATCTGGTGGCATGTCCTTGCCTTCTTCAATGGGGACTGATGTACCTATTGCTGGTAAGGAAGGTCTCACACTGCGACATCCGTCTTTACTGGGAGATGTTGGCATAACTGGTGGATCTTTGAAATTCTCGGAGTAGCTTCGCTTGGAGCCGAATCTTTCCCTAAGGGACTTGGTCCTCAGAGCAAACTGGTTTGATTTTGGAGAACTCATAGTTGGATTAGTTTCACTGACGTCGCTGCAAGAGATAAATATTCCATACAATGTTGGAAATTAAATGCAAAACTTATGAAGTTCTAAATTAGAAGTACGTACAAATTTAACATCAGTCATAAAATTAGAAAAAGCAGCAAACTTTTGTTTGGCACAGATTTGAATTAAAGCTCAATCGATTTTGAAGGCGAACAGGTACGCATACAGTTTTAATTAAAATCTACGCCAGACACAAAGTTGTGGTTTTACCTGATATTAAATTTTCTTTGGCGTATTTCTGTTCTCTTTTGATTTATATATAATACTGAAGAATAAAATGTTACAAATATTATGCAAAATTATGAATTATTTCAAATTTGTGAAAATAAAATTTGCTATAAATTTATTTGAGAGCAACAATTTTATGTACTGTACTTTATGTAATTTAAAAATATATAACTCATGTAACCTAGAAGCAGGGAACAGAACTCGGCAAAAGATACACGCTTACACAAGACACGGTTATTGACGGCACAGCATAGACTGAACAACTTCTGAACTCTGAGCATAGACTGATGAACTCCTAGTACATACGCTTACTCAGCTTTGAATCTCACGGATCCCAAATGCTGCCGGATTGGCGTGAGCTTAGAATAAACATACATTAATCAACCACCATAAAATGTACATTGTTTAACAACTGAACCGTTTTAAATACGGAACATTTTATATACATTCAGAAACACACGATAAACACTTGACTTTTTCTTCTTACTCGTTTTATAAAAAACAGCAATTAGAAAACAATAGAAAATTAGCTTTCGTGTTTTGTACGATTCCCCGTAAGTCATTTTTCACTGTTACATCTGTATCAGATATATGCGCATATTGACGCATATAAGGTATTCATGCAAATATACTTATAAGTATACTTTATTATACTTATCGCATTAATATAATTATTCATATATATTTGAAATATAAATGTCTATAAAAGAAACCTCTCATGATATTAATTTAGATTTATACATGCACTATATCACAACAGTAATAATATAATTTAGACATACTTTCGTGGCGTATAAATATCGCACGAGTTCTTGTGATATGAATGAAAATTTTAAGTTGTTATTATCTCTTCTTGAAGTACTTTTAAACTGCGTAATTTCATAAAAGTTCTTTCTTTTAAACTACATTTAAGTAACTTCATTTTTTTAATACAAGTGAAGATTAATAATACATGCAGTTCATTTTTCCATTCTTCGAAGGCGGAATTAATCTACTTTAGACATACTATTTTATTCAATTACAGTTATTTGCCGGAGTAGTAAGATTTTTGTTCCTCCGAAGCTCAGACCAGGTAAAAGAATACACGTAAATCTAACTTTTATTCTGCAAGAGAGTTAATGGCAAGAGCTCACGCCATATTCGACGGCTTAAATGCTTCTACGAGCTCCATTCTTTCTTCTTTTTAACTTTTAAATTCAGCATAAAAGAAGTAGTGGAATAGTTTATTACAGCTATTTCCGCATCCAAATCTAAAAGCATGACGTATAAAATATTAAGCGAAACAAACAGCCAAAGCGTAATAATACCATCACAAAAACAGCGTAAATAATTATAGTTTGCCGTTTTAAACTTTTATAATCAGAATCTAAAATAATTCTAGAAAATGGTTATTTCAGTGTACGATATTGACATCCAAATTATTCAAACTATAATAGAGGCAATCCAAATATTGTTTATTTTATTATTAATGCACACTTTTAAATTTTTACACATGATTGAAAGAAACAATGTAGATTTCACTAATACTGTAAAAATCAGAGGAAAAGATAACACAGATTAGAAGATTAGAGCAACCAATCTATTACTACTTTCATATAGAGGATGTTCGCAAAGTCCCTGAAGAACTATATTCGATCATTGTAAGCACCCTGTGTTGAACACTGGTAGTTCGATCCAAGGTTCGAATCCAGCAAACTGGCTGGCTGCATGGGCGTTTTCGTGGTTTTCCCCCCCTGTGTAACGTGTATACGGGTGAGTTTCCTTTAGAACGTCCTCCACAAAGGCGTCCTTCCCCATAGGCACTAGAGGGCTTTTCCATAATCAAACACACCAACAACCTGTAAGATGTAGTGTTGTCTTTGTGGTGTTATTATACGCAAATCAAAGCTTTATCCAACAGTTTGTTTTGGTGTAATATACACATAATATGTCGATTTGAGGATTCGAAAATCCACATGTCACAAGGGAGTTGAAGCCTGATCAACCTAGATAAATGCATGAGAATATGCTGCATGACAAGATTTTGAGAAAACGATTTTCCCTCAATGAACAAACAACAATAGCTGAAGTTTACTACATTGATTAATTACATTTGCCTACAGTTAGTGGCCCGTCAAATAGAGTCGTTTTGCCGCATGTCGATGTTAGGTAACTTGAGTCACTTCTCACAAAAACTTTGAATCTTGCTTCTGAAAATATGAGTATATCAAAGAGGTATGAGGTAGATCCTTGTTCAAATAATAAGCTGTTGAAATTGTTTAGGGAATTTGTGGACACTCTGTGCTTTTCACAGTAAGCACTGTTTTAGAAACAGCGTAATGTATTTCGATATTTATTACCATTTTATGCCTTTTAATGCAAAATTTTATATTTGCAAGGATCAGCTTTTACAATCTACCTAATAAGGCCTTTTAGATTCTGCCTTTTTGCTCCCTTATGTTTTTTTAGCCTCGAAGAGGCTATTGGTGTCCAAATAGAATTTTGCGTTGGTTCACTACGACTGCGAATCACTTTTCAAATATTTTCGCTCTGAATTAGTTTTAAAGAAATTAAATAATGAAAAATATGCATGTATGTATATATGTACCCAGCATTTCGGAAAATCAACGGTATCTAGAGCCATCAAATTTTGAATAACGTATTCCTCAGCCGGAACATGTGCACCTGGAAGAGTACATTTTGAGTTTCGACTTTTATATTTCCTCTTTTGTAAAACTTTACTCAGTTTTTGATTACCAAGCTCAATGATTTGAAAGCGAGCAGTGGCAACACTGTGCGGAATAAAACACTTTTATCTCCAGCGCGCGAGCCTACCCGTCAGGAATTCTAAAGGTATGCTGTTTTTAAATACCTTGTGAATTTAATGTTGAACTGAATTTTATGTGGAGCGAGTTTGAAGAACATGATACTTAATAAATAAAATTGACACACAGTCGCCCAGACGGTATAGTGGTTAGGGGAGGCTACTACGGTACCGAAGGGCCCGGGTTCGAATCCCGGAGAAGACATGGGTGCTTGTAAATGTATAGTGTCGATATAACATGGTGGCACTTTAAATATACGGCGACCCGAAAGTAATCTCGTGTGGATTATATACATCGTACATACACATACACCACCTAATATTCCGTGCATGGATCACCTATTATTTTCGCAATTTAGCTAAATCAAATTCTTACGCATGTGGTCTTGGCGACCCATGAACGTTGGTTTTTATGTATTATCTGCTTAGCGCATAGAAAACCAGCTTAGAAATTTCTTTAAGTTCTAAGGTATTTTCTCCTTCCTTTCCGCATAATGGAGCACATTTGAGAAGTCCCAGCGAGGGCATTGAACATTTCTCACGTCTCTTTTGCTTCAAAGCAGCTTAATGACTATACAAAGTGTCCAATCAATGCTATATGGTGAACTGCATCACTTTGAGGAAAGCTACTCCTATTAACAGTTTGCTGTTATAGTAAAAATAGGAACACAACTTCATTTGTTTAGTATATATTTTAGTTTTATAGTGAAATCAAACATAGCAGTGACCACCTTAATACACAATTGACAGTTTCCAATCGGGTAGAGAAGATATTTATCTTGAAATTTGAAGCTCCATTGTAATTTATTTTCTCAAAAATACTGGTTACTTCAAGGATTGTCATTCACCGCCGGAGGGGTCACTACACTAATGTTTGACACAGTCTGAAAGTTTATCCTGCCTTATTAAATTAATATCAATAATGTATTTTACTTTAATTGTTTCTAGATACTTGGAATTGATTCAGATTACTAATTCTCTAGCTTACGGTGAGGTTACATCATGATAAACCAATCGTAATATCGAAAAAGCATACTGGCTGGGGACATGTGATACAACGAGTTTTATAACTCAGACTTCTGTTGTGGGCTCAGAATGTTAAATTTAATTGTAATTTGTAACACTTATTATTTTTTAAAACACTATCTTACTGTAAAAAACGATTCTTCTGCAAATATACCTTCAAATCGTTTTCTGCAAATATATCTCCATGCTGTTCAAATATACCTCCCGTAATCGTTATAATGTTTTGCGATAGTGACTGCTGTATCGCTAAACTCAAGTTCAAATCCCAGAGAAGACGTGGATGTTTGTAAGAATATAGAGCACTTGTCTATCTACACTTTTTTTATTCTTCAACATTGCCAGACGATCCAAATACAAACACATTTAATTAAGTTTAGACAATTTTCTAAAAGGCCCACCAGCGGCCGAGCGGTAAAGTCGCTGAACTCTGGTATTTCGGTCCGAGGTCCGAATCCCGCGAACGGGCTGGCTGCATGGGCGTTTTCGTGGTTTTCCGCATGTGTAACGTGTATACGAGCCAGTTCCCTTAGAAAGTCCTCCACGAAGGCATGTCTTCCCTTAGGCAGATAGCCCTAGTGTGCTTTGCTGTGATAAAATAAACCAAACTAATTTTCTAAAATGTTTTATAAAGAAAAGTAATTTTATATAAGAAAAAGTGTAGCAATGCTAACAAATATCAAAACTTGAATAAAAGTACTAATACTTAACAGGTAAATAACCTTACTCCTCTTGAATCTAGGAAATTACCCTTAGAGTGGAATTCTCCTTTGGTTGCGGGACCCTAGAGACCCTATACCTTAGGGTATAGAGTCTGCGCAGCATGGGGACACCTAAACGAATAGAGCCAAGAATCCTCCTAGGAAAATTGGTGGTAGGGGAAGATAAATGCTTGGTGCTACAAAATAGTATTTTAAATAATAAAATTTTAAAATTCAGAGAATTAAAACAATTTTTTTATTTATAATTTTTTGTCCTTGTTATAAATTATAGTAAAAATAAAAACTTCTCTTTAGGGAAAAATTGAAAGAAATACATAAAAATGTATGGTCTTTGTTAAAAACTAAAGTTTGATTTTAGTTTTTAGCTCTTGTTGATTACCTAGGTTTGGTTTGGTTTACTTGATTACGGAAAGCAAACGAGGGCTAGCTATCTAAGGAGAGGGATGCCTTCGTGGAGGACTTTTCTCAGGGAATTTGGCTCGTATACACGTTACACATGAGGAAAAACACGAGAACACTCATGCAGCCAGCCCGTTTGCTGGGATTCGAACCGATGGAACTACCAGTGATCAACGATTTTACCGCTCGGACGCTGCTGGGTTCCTCCTTGATTAGCATTTATAATATACTTCTAAAACTAATCTAATTGTTACTTTACGGCAGTCATATTCTGTGGTATATTATACTTTCCAAAAATTCATTTTCAAAGATCCTACATAAAGTCTCATTAAAATTTCCTGTTACACCACAGCACGATCGTCTTCTGGAAGAAAATAGTTCTATCGGTGCAATAAGGTAACAAAAGGCCACTGCAAATCGCTACCTTTATGACCGATGCTTCATTACTTTCTTTCAGTAATTCAGAATCATATATTCTAGTTTCCTAGGCACGCAGAAGCAACAAATTCACAATAAATTGTATTAAGAACAGAATCTTGGAGTGTAGTTGCTGTGTTGCAGTATTCGCTACTCGTATGGCTCCCTCGAAGAAACAGAAGCGCTTTTGCAAGAAAAAAGGGGGGAAACAGTAAATAGCTCTTTAATTTTCAATATATTCATTCTTTTTTATTCTGACTCTTCGTTTATTTTCAAAAACTGTCTTAACGACGCTTTTCCCGCAGTTTTATAATCTGCTTTTAATAAAGAAGTAATGTAAGTAATATTCTGGCGATTTCTAATTTTTACAAGTATTATTTTACCTGTGCTCAGCCGTGATCAATGTGGTGATTAGCGAAGCTAGCTGTCATATTATTGGGCCCGAATTCGAATCCGTAAGAGAAAAGGGAGGGGAGAATGTGTTTCCCGGTTTATTCTCCATTAAAACTGGGATAAACTTACTTCACTTTTCGCAGCTGCAATTCAGACGTCCTTCATAGCGCAACTTGGGTAATGTTGTCGCTGATGAAACAGTTAATGACCGAAAAGGTGTCAGTCATTCCTGTCGAAGGTATTTAGTGGAAATGTCCGCCATATCAACAACAACAAAGATATAAGTATGATTAGATTATTTTATTACCCAAATGACAGTCAGAAATTCCTAATAATAAATAAATAAATAATAAATCTATAATAAATAAATAAATAAATATAATATAATATATAAATACTAAACAAATAAATAATAAATAAATAAAATAATATATAATAAATAATAAATAAATAAATAATCTATAATAAATAAATAAATAAATATAATATAATATATAAAACTAAATAAATAAATAATAAATAAATAAAATAATATATAATAAATAATAAATAAATAAATAATCTATAATAAATAAATAAATAAATATAATATAATATATAAATACTAAATAAATAAATAATAAATAAATAAAATAATATATAATAAATAATAAATAAATAAATAATCTATAATAAATAAATAAATAAATATAATATAATATATAAAACTAAATAAATAAATAATAAATAAATAAAATAATATATAATAAATAATAAATAAATAAATAATCTATAATAAATAAATAAATAAATATAATATAATATATAAATACTAAATAAATAAATAATAAATAAATAAAATAATATATAATAAATAATAAATAAATAAATAATCTATAATAAATAAATAAATAAATATTAAACCATCTTACAATTGTTAAAAGACAGAGTAATGAATAGATATGCTGATTCACTCTACTTAATTGTAAAAATAGTTTTTAATACCAGCATTAAATTTTATGTCATTTTTTTTTTTAAACGTGCAAAAAAAGGCACTTACAAAACTTTGTCTAGAAATTTAATTGGCCTTAACGTCACTCATTAAGATTTTTTCATTTTGTTCTACGTTACGTTACATTATTACCCTGTTTATCGTACCTGAGGTCTGGTAAAGTGCTAGTTTTAAGAGATGCCATTCTCCTGGTTATAGTATATATAATTTGTTTGACAAATTATATCACTGAATTGCTCACCAGTGTAATAAACTGACCAAATTAGAAACATTATAACTTGATAATTTTTTTAGTTTAACTTTATTTGAGCTTTTAATTTATGATAATGCAGTGCTCATTGGTGTAAAAAAATATTCGGAAGCAATGTGTTTTTTAATAGTTTTGACAAAAAGCATCAATTAAGTATCTATAAATACTTTTACAGTATTATTTAATGTATATGACAGAACATTTTATAAGCATTTAAACCATTAGTGTAGATATTAAAAGACGATTTTAATGCTGAATGAAAGCACCCGCATTGAATATGCTTTATTTATTTACACAATTGTAATTCGCACTAATTTTTCTTCTAGGCTCACCAGTTCTAAAATAGTACTTTAATAATTTCGTCGGTATACTGGTTTTTACAGCAGGAGATATTTTTCCCTGCTCTTACCAATATCTTAGAGATTCCCATTTAGGACCTCACTTTTTGTGGAATCCGCAGTTAAATATATCCTCTAGATGAGGTGAATTTTTCGGGAGAGAAGTTTTGAGCACTTGATCTCTTGAAACAGTTCTAAAAAATACAGTTTCTTGCTTTTATAGTTTTTAAACCCATCTACAAGTTGACTGCCAATAATTTAAAAGTAAATTTTATATCGCTTAAGATTTAAATCTAAATAAAGCACTTAGAACGTTTAAAAGCCTAAGTCGAAAAGTGCAATGCAATACAGAAAAAAATATTAAATTAACTCTGTAATTCGCAGATCGTTCCGAGATGGAATTTGATTAAAATAATTAATAAAACAAATTACTTGAAAGGTATTAGAATTTGTACACAACAAGATGTTTTGTAGTACATTATTTACATATATTACGCTCTAATGCATATCATTATTTCGAATACGTAACCGGATATAAAAGCATATTTACAAAAGCGGATAATCAATAGTCATAAATTTAAATGCACCGAAATTCTTAATTGTGGCGCCATCTAGTGTTAATTTAAATTATTTGTTTTTCTAATTTTTCTTTTTCTTTTCTTTCTTTCTTTCTTTTTTTTTAAAAAAAAAAGTTGCTTTAATTACGCAGTACTTTATGAGTTGTAAATGCAGTATTAATCTAAAACTTGAAGACACACACAGAGAAAGAAATGCGGAAAGTTTTTCTCGCTTAATAAACTGCCGCATTTGTTAATAAAAATTTAAATACTAAGTGGTTGGCGTCCGGGAAATCACGTTTCAAGTAATGACTTAGCCGCTAGCATTTTAAAAGGCTGACTAAAGGAGTTTTTCAGTTCGAATGCCAAGTACCAAATAGTAGAATTATCATACAATAATTTGTACCTTGATGTGCATTATGCAAAATATTATATTTAAGTGCATCAATCGTAAACATATTTCTTGATTAAAGTTCGGATAATAACATTCCTAAAATTCCATAAGCATTCAGGTTCATGGGAAGGGAAAAAAAGAGTGGGAGGGGACGTTTATGACGGTTTAGGTGTCAGAATTTTATAAGAATAACTAGTTCATTAAATTAATTTTTGAATTCTGCAAACTGAATTTCAGTGAAATAAATATAAGTAAGGAGAAGATATAAAAAACAATTTCCCGATTCTCATAATATTTCTAAAATACTTTTATTTTTCTCCTTATGAAAGCACGTCAATAGTACTCGTACATGATGAATTTTTCCCCTCAATGTTCCTTAATGTTATTGTGCAGAATTTCAGTTATTCGTATTTCAGATATCTAGATTGCGATGGTACTTTTCCATCTCAGTTTGCTATTGATTTACTTGTATGTTTTTAATTTTTTAGATAATTAAATAATATATAAAACAAATAAATAAAAATAATGGAACATAGTAAGTATTATTATAAATGTATTAAAAAAGGCAATTGTGTACGATATGTCTGTGATAATAATATAAACTGGTCTTGGATATTCGTCAAATATTTAGCCTGTGAATAAGCGATTACGTTCTATATACAGGGTGTAACAGAAAATTTTGAAAGGTGATAAGCATAGCAAAAGTAGCAATTATAGTAAAACAATGTGTGGTAGAGTGGGAAATGTAATCGTCCAAACATAATAAATAAGAACATGTAGAACAAAAAGTTTTGATCACTCATATTAGCAGCAAATAGAGGGTGATTCAAATATGACCAGGAGTATTGCTGTTATAAATCACTACCTATGCAAAGCGCTGTGTGTTTGTGAGTAACTAAAGCCTCTACTCTCACCTTACCTTATGTCTAGATTATAACTTGCTTAGTCATGTTTAGCAATTGCGAGAGTGATGAGAGAACAACAGCTGCATCGAAGAGTGGAGCAAGCATTGTGATCAAACTTGGCATTCGAGAAAACATTCAGTCATTTGTGTATGTGTATTGTGAATATGGCAAAGCACACTAGGGCTATCTGCCTAAAGGGAGGGATGCCTTCGTGGAGGACTTTCTAAGGGAAACTGGGTCGTATACACGTTACACATGGGGAAAACCACGAAAACGCCCATGCAGCCAGCCCGTTCGCGGGATTCGAACCTCGGACCGAACTACCAGTGTTCAGTCATTTGAAATTGGAGAGTTTTTCAAGTACAGAATGGACAAAAAGTGTCTAAAACCCATACATTTTAGTGCCGTCAGTGCTTCATTGAGGAAGAGTGTGTGGAGAATATGCGTCTTTCCGACGCACATTGATCTAGTGAATGTGCTTATTAGTAAGAATAAAGGGTATCATAACCAAAAAACTTGCGTCGATATCCTTAGTCATTCCTGGTAGTGGGGAAACTATTGGAAGAAAACGTTCCTAACACAGCAAAAGTGTATGCCTAGTTGATTAGACGCATGTTGATAGACGAGAACAGAGTGATGCACATGCAATCTGCCACTTCACGACTGTGGCAGTTTGAGGATGAAGGTGCATTTTGGAACTCCATAACCACCACAACGAAACGTCGGTTCACTACTTCAGTGTCGAGTACCAGGCTTGAATCCTACTCGGAAAGCAAGCCGTCTATATGTAACGATATCGTCACTGTTAGTATTAAGGTGTAGAATGCAAGCAGGGAAATACGCTGAAGGGTGATAAGTTCAGTTCTTTCAATCAGTAAAGGTTTTGATATAAAAAATCACCCCTGGTCATATTTAAACCACCTTCTAATGTTCGATATTTACAATAATGGTTCAAATGGTGATGTTCAGTTGCAGTACATGCAGCAGAAGGAGCTGAAGTGATTGGCGTACAGTTTAGAAATTTCCAGCATGTCACGTATTTCTGCTAGAGCGAAGCTAATTCTGAAGATATGATCTTCAGAAGCATTATGTGAGTCTCGTAAACAAGATCCTTCTTTGTCCTTTGTTGTTTATGTATTTCAATTGCGTCGTTCATTTGAAGACATCTTGTAAATATCTAACATTATTTCTTGTAAATATCCATGTTTGATTTGATGTTTTGTTTTCTATGTTTGCACACATTGCTTCCCAATTCACTTTTCGCATTCGTTACACACACTATTACGAAAATTGTTACTTTTGTTGGGTTCTATCAATCACCTCTTAAAGTTGTGACCATTATTTTTATTATACTCTGTATACCGCTAGTATTGTAATTTTCTCAAAGCATCATATGGTGATAAAAATTTATAGTTTTCCTAAACAAACCAAATAAATAAAATAAAATAAAGTCGGTAAGGATTTTTATCATTAGATGTGAAACATTAGACATAATGTTACCTCCACAGATGTGCATCAAGGACTATCTAGGGACTATCTTAATTTAAAAAATGGTTACATTTCGGTTACTTCAGTTATAAGGTGTTTCTTCCGCCTTTTTAGCGAGCCTTCGTGGTGTAGTGGTCTGCACGCTCAGCGCGTAATTGAAAGGTCCGCGGTTCAATTCCCGGGGAAGGTGTTGCTGATTTTGTCGTTTTGCCTGCTTCCAAAAATCCTCATGCCTCTACACGGATACTATTCACCTTCAAATAAAGCATAAACTTAGTTCATAACTCTGTATTATCTTATTTCTACTTTCTGATTGCTTGCATCTTTACATATAATAAAAGAAAGAGTCTATCTGTGCGTCAGTGTGTATGTCTTTCGTTCGCGCTGCGCGTAAGCTAATAGACCCACGGCTACGAAATTTGGTACATAGGTGCATCTAGACAAGAGCCAGCACCTCCAAGCGATTTTTTCGAAATTCGAATTCGAATTTATTTTATTTTATGTTTTGTGACGAAATCGTGTCATTTTGAGACATAATGGGCTATAGGAAAGCGAGATTTTACTCTGCACACTCCATTTTCACATCGTCATGAAAGGTAGGCACTTAGCTATTTTACGAACTTAAAATAAATTTCGTGTTTCAATAAATCGATTAAATACGAATTTATTTAACAAAGTGAGCTTACCACCCTTTGAACGGGATTTTTTCTAAAAAAGTTTTCTTTTTAAATGTACAGTTGATTTTTGGACACGTTAAACTTTCATCCTTGTGACTGCTTTTACAGAAAGAATTTTGGAAAAATGATAATATTTTGTATATTAGAAAAAATTTAATGAAGCTTCAGAGTACGCTTCTCACATCTCACATCTTTAAAAATGTGATTTTGGCAACAATTTTCCTTTCCTATTGTTGTTGATAGATTTTTGATGAAATCGGATCATTTTGAATAATTTTATTCTTTTAGAAATATGGGTTTGGCAATAATTTGTCATCGTATTTCTTGTCACTGTTTTTAAGAGGATTGGCATATTTCATTGTCATTTTTTACTTCCTCGTAGGAAGTAAAAAGGAAGTATTGTAATCGCGAAAAGTTTCAGACAGCATATTTCAACGAAAATATCCATCTTGACCGCTTTTGAATGCATTTTAAGGATGATTTTTGCGTGTTATCTGTATGTAAGGACAGAATAAAAGACTCTTTTCCTCCAAAAAAATAATAAAACTGCTTTAAAATGAATTCTGAAGAGAATTTTTCGTGGCGTCTGTACGAAGGTATACACGTACGTACGTACGTATCTCGCATAACTCAAAAACGAGTAGCCTCAAAACGTTGAAATTTTGTATATAGGACTAATATAAAATGTAGATGTGCACCTCGTATTTTCGTTGCAATCGGCCGCGCCAAACTTATATAAATATATTTATATATATATCCACTCTATTACCCGGCTCAGTGATCTCAATATCTTTACTCTTATGTGTTTGTAAATTGTACATTTTTTGCTTTAAAAATGATTGAATTATTTTGTTCTTGTCTTCCGGTTAAGGTTTTTATGCCTTTAGTAAATCTCTATGCAATATTTACAGAATTATCAACAATTTTAAAGTTGCTTAAGTGCCACTAAGCCTAATAATTTTTTTGATGGCGGCCATTGCTTGTTTACATTTGAAACAGCAGGATAGTGGATTTGTTGCCAATCTAGAGAAATTTAGCTTCGAAACAACAAAGATAACGCCTTCATTTATTATTCCGAATTAAATCATGCTTAATCCTTTCTGGAATTTTTTCTAGGAAATAAGTGTTTAAGATTTACTTCGTAATTTTTAGTACAGATATTTTGAATTTTTATGTATTTTTGCCTTGTCGCGAAGTGAGAACTGAATTAATTGAATGAGAAATACTCAATCGTCTGTGAAAAACTGTTTCTTTTTTGTTTTGTTTGCTTAATTTCTTTTATACATCATTCTAGCTTTATTATAGTATTTGAATAGAACATGGGGCAACGATTAGATAATTTTTTAAATGATATAAATTTTGTGCATTCTGAGTTATAATATGAACGAAATGTAATACCGTTAAGTGAACCTAGCGGCAGAGTGTCGCTATGGTAAAGAAATAGAGTGAATTTTAAAGAATGCATTTATTCTATTGTGGTTTATGCGCTGTCGGAGAAGTAGATTTAATTCAATCCAGTAAGTTTAAACGAAATGCAAGAAAAAAATGCGTATAATTATTATTTCGTACAAGGAAGTCATGTCGTGCACACATCAGATTTTTTAATACTGCGATCAGTTTTTAAATTTTAATACATTTTATTTTTTAACAAATTTTTTAAACTAAGTCGTGGCATAAAGCGATTTTAGTGTTTAATCTGAGTTATGAGAATATTTTAGTACTGCAGAAGTGAAATCACATTGAGAGAGCTTACGTTCCGTAATACTGAATAATATAAATGATAGAGTTAAATTGTAATGCTCGGTATGGTAGAGCGACCATACCGATTCGAGGTGTTACACTAATTGCGTATGCATTGAAAATGTTGTGTTTGTCACTTTTAAATATTGATTATGAGTATGTTTTAATAACAATTATTAAAACTAATCAAAAGCAAGAAATTCTGAGAAAACGGGAACATTACATAGTATCTCGGATGCAAAATATGAATTAAATCGGCAAAAAACAACCTTAGTTACAAGTAGATTTTAAAAAAAAATGCTATAGATTTCAAAAGCGATCAAACAAACATTCTTGCAATACTTAAGTTTTTTATTAGTATTAAATTCGGAGTAGGAATGTTAACCCTAGAATGCTACCCTTTGAAAAATCTACGGGAATGGTAACTATTCATTTCGGAGACGAATTGTGCATAAGCGTGTTTAAAACGTATTCTAAAAGTTAATTAAAAATAAAAGTATACTACCCGCAGATGATTTCAAGACTCTGAAACTTCAAGTTAGCAAGAACGTATCATTTATTTATTCTCAAAGCAGTCTTTCACACATACTAGCATGTTGTTTGCGCATTACTCTGGAACATGTTTGACAAAAGTTGGGATCATTGTGCGCAAACGTTACGGGCAAAATGCGGAAATATTATTTTTACTCTCAGATTGTTCAGGAGTTGAATGTTCAAATCTAATTTCAATAGTTTCTTTATAATTGTTCTAGTTGATAGAGGCAAAGTCAAGTATGTTGGAACGATTCTTCATCCATGGAGCAAAAACGTCTTCACTTAGCTTTTATTGCGAGCTTTTTTCTCGATAATGTTTCGGATTTTATATTATGAACATATATAACATGTGCATTAATTAAATTGATATTTATCATGCTGCAAAACGCAAAAAAGAGCCTTCGGTGAATTTTCTACTACATGTCATATTGTTGCATATCTAATCTAATGTGTCTGTAGTCCCTTTTATGGCTAAGTCCTTTGGTTCTTTAATAAATTGAATAATATTTCGAGATGGTGTACCTGTGTTGCTTGATTTAGGAACAGATAACCACTTATCTTTACTACTGAGCTGAATTTTACCGGGCAAATAGATTTTTCATGACTAAAAAAATTTCGCAATTTTTCAACTCTTTAAGCATTTTTTTTAACTCCATATTTCAAATTCAATTTTTCAGCATTTTAGCATTTTCTTTTTTAGCTCCATATTTCAAATTAATATTTTCACTTTCCTGGATTTCAAGCATTGTTTCTCCTTCATTTTTATTGTGAAATGGTAATTCCTTATTTTCATCTTTGTCGCTATCTGTGAATTCGTGATTTTCAACCACAGCAAAAGCATCTTTCTCCGATTCATCCCCCAAAATAGAATTTTCTTCATCACACTCGGATAGCCTCAGGTCAACCGCAAAAATTTTCTCCTCGAAAACTCTTTGACATCTTCATGACAACACAGAAATGAACCTATGTCGGATTCTGAGATGAAACGTTACAGCTAACCATTCGTGAGACGAATATTGTTCTAAAAATGCTACATGCGAAACCATTTCGGTAAGAAGGAATGACCTAATCGGTAGCAGCCAAGATCATATAAAGGTACTGAGTCGTACGTCCCGATTCCTAGTTTTAGGGAAGGCAGGGCTATGCTATTTGTTATGGAAGGTAGCATTCTAGAGTTAATAACGTGCAATTTCTTTAACCTTACAAATGCGGAATCAATGAAATGTTGCCAGAAATGTTTGAAAAAAGCAGTAAGAAAAGAACCGAAAAGAACTTAAATAAATTTTTTAAAAAAATCTGAAAGTTTTCAGATTTTAAATTACGTCTAAAGGGGCGTTTCTTTAACGTTTTGTGTGTTACCTTTATTTATTAAATATCACGTTCTTTGCACTTAAACCATAAAATTCAGTTCAATAGCAATGTCGCAAAATAATTTTGAAATGAGCATATCTTTAGAATTCCCGATACATAGTTCCGCGCGCTTGGAGATACAAAGTTTTTTTTTTTTTTTTTTTGTAGAGTGTTGCCGTTGCTCGCTTTGAAATCCTTGAGTTTGTTAATCAAAAATTTGTTTTACAAAATATGAAATCAATCATAAAACAAGTTCCAAATTTCAAATTTGGTCTTCCACATGCCCATATTCGTAGGAGGATTACGTCATTCAAAATTCGATGGCTCTATATATCGTTGTTTTATAATAATGCGAGAAATAGACAGACATTTGTGCAGATTTTTCATTATTTAATTTCTTCAAATATAATGCAGGACTCTGATATTTGATGGCAACAGTTTGAAAAGTGAAACGGACATTTATAGTCATTCAACGCAAAATCGCAAAACGAAAACAAGTCCTTCAAGGACAAAGCCCCTTTGGACTAATTGATCTTTGGAATTTAATACTGAATTTCCATATGAATTTTAGTAAAATATAAAGAATGATGTTTTGGAATTTTGTAGATCAGTGAGAGAGTAATTTAAATTATGAACATACATTCAAGTCTTAGGTTCTAATATTTTGACTCTGTTTCTTCAAGATTGTATACATCAATTATCTTAAGAATTTTTCACTTAAAAATATATAATAAAATAATTACTGTGAGCACTTTCCAAGACAACTATCTCTTATCAAACATAATAATTTGTTTATGTTTTAATACTATGCTTCTTTAAAGGAACTTTATGTGTCCTTAGTTGACATCTATTTAATTTGTAATAAACTTTTGTATTGCTTGATTTCATTCTTTCTAGATAATTCTCAGACATCGTATTTTAAGTCGAACATATCAAAAAATGGAGCTGATTTTTCTCATGTTACTCATGATTCACATGTTAGTTACCACAGGATATAATGACTTAAATCTGAACATGGGTCACCAAAATATTAAAGTAATCAGTGAAATATATAAAAAAACCGGCATCTAGTGCTGATGCTGAATGCACAAGAAGTCATGGGCTAAGATCTCAGAATTGACAGTTGCCATCATTTATTTAATCTTTAATAAATTATTACTTTTAATCATAAATTAATTTATATAAGTACATTATACTAATATGTACGGATTTTATGATATTTAAAAAATCTGATGTGTACACCACATGACTTTCTTGTAGAGAATATTAAATTATACGCATTTTTCTTGCATTTAAACGTATTGGATTGAATTAAATCTACTTCGCCGACAGCGCATAAACTACAATAGAATAAATGCATTCTTTAAATTTCACTCTATTTGTTTACCATGGCGACACTTTGGCGCTAGGTTCACTTAACAGTGTTATATTTTGTTCATATTATAACTCAGAATGCGCAAAATTTATATCATTTAAAGAATTATCTAATCGTTGCCATATGTTCTATTCAAATACTATATAATAAAGCTAGAACGATGTATAAAAGAAATTAAGCAAACAAAACAAAGAAGAAACAGTTTTTCACAGACGATTCAGTATTTCTTATTCAATTAATTCAGTTCTCACTTCGCGACAAGGCCAAAATACATAAAAACTCAAAATATCTGTACTAAAAATTACGAAGTAAATCTTAAACACTTATTTCCTCGAAAAAATTCCAGAAAGGATTAAGCATGATTTAATTCGGAATAATAAATGAAGGCGTTATCTTTGTTGTTTCGAAGCTAAATTTCTCTAGATTGGCAACAAAACCACTATCCTGCTGTTTCAAATGTAAACAAGCAATGGCCGCCATCAAAAAAATTATTAGGCTTAGTGGCACTTAAGCAACTTTAAAATTGTTGATAATTCTGTAAATATTGCATAGAGATTTACTAAAGGCATAAAAACCTTAACTGGAAGACAAGAACAACATAATTCAATCATTTTTAAAGCAAAAAATGTACAATTTACAAACATATGGAATTGAGAAATTGAGATCACTGAGCCGGGTAACAGAGTGGATATATATATAAATATATTTATATACGTTTGGCGAGGCCGATTGCAACCAAAATACGAGGTGCACATCTACATGTTATAGTAGTCTTATATACAAAATTTCAACGTTCTGAGGCTACTAGTTTTTGAGTTATTGAGTTATGCGAAAATACGTACATACGTTCGTACAGACGCCACGAAAATTCTCTTCAGAATTCATTTTAAAGCAGTTTTATAATTTTTTTGAAGGAAAAAGAGTATTTTATTCTGTCCTTACGTACAGATATCACGCAAAATCATCGTTAAGTTGCAATCGATAGCGGTCAAAATGGATATTTTCATTGAAATATGCTGCCTGAAACTTTTCGCGATTACAATACTTCCTTTATACTTCGTACAAGGAAGTAATAAAAATGAATTAGCACGAAGAAATTTTCCATGCGTAATGAACAGATTCTAAAAGAAGTAAAAAATGTTAAGCAAATACAAATGTTAAAAAGTGAAAAAACTGTCTTACTTCTTTATAAATTTGCATTGACTTATTTAATTATGGCAAAAAAAATGAGGGCTATCTGCCTACGAGAAGTGATGCGTTCGTGGAGGATTTTCTAAGGAAAACTGGCTCACATCCACGTTACGAAAGCCACGAAAAACCCATGTAACTGAACCATTCTCATGGAATCGTACCGAGATCGAACTAGCAGTGTTCAGCGAATTTACCAGTCGGCCGCTGGTAGGCCTACTTATTTATACCGTACACAGTATGTATTGGTTAAACAAAACTTCTCTATACTGCCGATATTGGGAAACCAGAAGTGTTAAAAAATTCACATTATTGCGATATTCACGTTTCAGTAGATATCTATAACCGAATGCTAGTATCTTGAGATAAGTTTCTTGTATTCCTTGTAACTTATGTTCTTATCCTATTTTGCAAATTCTATTCGAGATATACTTCATTTTAGAGTTTTGTATCATTCTGGTAAATCTGCAGTCTCATATATTCCGATTTCTTGCCGCAAATTGTAACGGTCGTAATTAATTTTTTGTTGTAATTAAATGTGGCATTTGCAGTTCAATTTATAGAATATTTTTTATGTTTTTCCTTCCGCCACCATATATATATATATATATATATATATAGTTTGTAGTTGACAATTTGTGATTGTTTTGTATTGAATAAAATGAAGATTTTGCCTTGCGACTGTTTTGCATTGAATGAAATGAAGATTTTGGTGCTCTTTTGGTACTAAGCCAAAATCAAATACTATATAGCACTTACCGAGAAATTTCGGCAGCCAAAAGGCAAATTCTTTTAAATTCCCAGGAATCAAACATCAAACATCAAGAAACTGAATCTTAATTTAAATATTATTCTGCATTTTTCATGTTCCAATGACTCTTTTAATTTAAAATTTTGGAGGAAGGGAGACAAAGCAAAATGGAAAATGGTACAACTCTTCTCTTCTTTTGAGCAGTATTTCGATATCCAATACGAGACACAATTTGCTTGACACAATATATATGTTCTTTTTTTCTAACTGAAGATTTTTTTAGGCGTAACTTGATTTCCAAACAACTTTGAACCATTGTAAAGAATTCTACATAACTCAAGACGATATTTTTATTTAAATAACAGAAATGCGCATTTCAAATCTGTCTTCTTGGAAGAAATCATACAATGCGTCAAGAAAATATTTTTCGCTTCTGCTAAGTATTCAGTAGAATGTTAGAAAACTTCTTTTCTCTGTTCAGTATGTCACAACAGTTAGAATGTTACATTTCATTGTGTGCAAGCCTAAAGAATATTACCTTTACTTTAGCTCTACTTCAAAAATTATAGTGTATAAATTTGTTTCATCAGAATAAAAATTTTGTAGTAAATTTTCAAGTTATGCATTTTCATAGCTTTCATCACACAAACTCGAAAACATGCTGAAAAATTCTTGGAATAATCATGAATAAATTGCGGTCATCCACATCAATATAAGCATAAGATGTTGAAACGCTTGCAGTCGTGTTTCCCTAGTCACTGTTTTCCTCGACCTGAAAATAAAGAGACATTTGTAATCTACAAAAACTATATTCCAAAACACGTGTTACCAAAACGGTGCAGACCCGCCAAGATTTTAATGGAGAATACCTCGGGGAATTGATCCGAGAGTCTCCCTCCCCTCTCCTTCTATATTACTATATTATTATATTACTTCTATATTTATCCTTTCGATAAAACTCTTAGTTTGCCAACATTTCAAGTGTTGGCACACTTGCTGCACACATGCTGCACTACACACTTATAAATATCCATGTTTTGTCCGGGATTTAAACTGGAAGCCAGCGATGCGGTAGCCAGCAACACTCTCCATTGTAGTAATTCCTCCTTTGTTACTACTCTTAATAAGAAAAGAAGTAAGAATCTTCCTCTGGTAACTGCTTAGACATTATTAACTGCAGTTATGTCCTTAGGGGTAAATTTTAAGCTTGAATAATAAAGGAAATCTCATGGAACCTAATCCTTACTATATGCTTGATGGAAAAGTCTGTTTTCGTTTCCACTTCAAAAATCTATTACAGGCAATGATGTATAACTTTGTACACTATTTATTATGTTAAAGGAAACATAAGTTTGCATTTTGATGATGGCCACACATATAGCTTTTCACTGAAACGTTCGAGTTCCATGTAAGTCACATTATTTTCATTTCTAATCTGAAGGGTGCTGCACATATCATTCTCTCTCAACTTGGGTTCAAACCCTGAAGAAGGCGTGTATAGCATCTGCGTGGCAAGGTGCACTCAAAATGCACTCGAGCTGAAATTTTCTCCATAGGTTGGTGTTAGGAAAAGAGAGGTCGAAGAAATTCGTCCAGTTCTGTCAGGGTGTTCTCTCTTATTTCGAACTGGAAAGGAAGCCTAGAAGTTAGCTAATCTGAATCATCTGTGGTACTACTGAGCTGCTGGTCGAATATCTATATATACCTGTTCTCCCTCAACACTTATCTTGCCGCACATGAGCATTCTATTTTACCTGAAGCAACGGGAAGAGTATAGAAGAGCATCCTAATAAGACGTCCTAAAGAACTGCAATGGTCCACAACCAGAGTATCATCATTTCACCCAAAATTTTATAGCGTAACTCTGTTCGAGTCTTTTCTGCAACTTCGTCCCGACAATATATAACAAATATTAGACTCATTTTGTTGATAGACTGTCACTAAAATGCAGTCTTTTTTCGCCTTTAACAGAAAAACTGGTTCACTAGGCACAGCCTGCTGGACTTCGTCGATGGAATAAATTAACTAAAGCTTTACACTATATCCTCCGAGACTTGATAATGCCACGTGGATGATACAGTAAGAAAGACAAAGAGGGAAGGTGTTTATTTTTCCGCGATACTGCTGTTGAGACTAAGTGAAAAATGCTGGTGCAGACTTATCTTAACTACAGATAAGTTACTGTCCCCTGCAAGGGGGCAGTGACTAATGAAACAGTCTTGTTGCACACAGTGATTTTAATTGGTATAGCATTCATGCAGTCATAATGCAAATCAACTGTGAAACGTGAGGACTTCGCCACGGGAAACAAAATTTTACTCTAGGTTTTCCTTCCAGTTTATTCGTTTCTTATGCTCATTTTCTGGCATTTTAAATTGCGCAAAGAAATCGTTCTCATTTGTGATGTATTTTGAGAGCTTTATCTAACAGTTCCAAAATGCTTAGTTTTATATGCTTTAACATCATAAATATTTAAATCGATATTCCTTTCTTATACAGTATTTATTGAGAAAAAAGCATTTTTATTATTCTGTTATACCTTGAAATTGTACACGTATTATGTAAAACAAATTTCACAGGTTTATCATTTCTTAGGTACTAAGTTAAAATTTCAGAATGATAAAATCATGCGTATATGAAAGAAAAAATTTATTGTTAATGTACGACACAAAGATAGAACAATTTAATATTACTTCGATGTATTACTGGGTATATTATCTAAATGAAAGGAAATTTCTTATGACTCTAAAACTGATTCATATTTATGGGATGAAATTGATTTTAACCTATACATGAAAGCTCGGTAAGTGGTCGAATGAAAAGCCCATGACTTGACATGCATACAAGGAAATTTTACGTAAGCTGAAGTTAAAAAAATCCGTATAACGTAGTACATTTTCAAGTACTGTTACGTTATCTGTTGTTATTACCTGTGTTATGTTACGTTACCAGGTAGAGTAATCTGACATCTAAAGTTTGGATTGGACTAGATATTAGAAGAAAGCACACTAGTGTCACCTGCGTATGGAAAGGGATGCTAACATTGAAAACTTTCTAAAGAAAGATGGTTTGTATTAACGTTACATACTAATACAACAAGCACGAAAGCTGCCATGCAGCAAGCTCCTTCGTCAGGATTTGAACCCTGATCGAAATACCTGTATTCAGCAGTCCTATCTACTAGGCCACTAGTGGGCCATTGCCTTTCAAAAAATTTCAAATTTTGCTCTTCCAGCAGGCATTACATCTTTCGTTTATTATCACTTGACATGACGTTGTCAAGCTAGATTCGAAGCGACTTGGGATATTTCACATAAAATGCTTGAAAGAGAAAATGCAACACTATCAAAGAATGAATAGAATAGGATGAAAACTGTCAGACAGATAGAAAATGCACATATAAACAAGTGATCCTGATTAAAAAAAGATACATCATTACAGCGATCTAATATACAAAATTATTAGTAGAAAGCAGAATTCTCTCTTTTAGCGATACCAGAGGCAACTCGTTGAGGTACAGATGAAATCAACGTGCGGGCAGAGTCTTGAAGGTTGGATGACTATACGTAGGCTAATGAGATCGATACGCTTCAATCATCTTCTACAGTTCTTACTTCGATTGAAGCTGAGAAAGATGAAATAAACAGCGGCTGATCATATAACATGCAAGATCTAGGTACCTTGCAGGTTGCTGATAAATGCAGTGTGCGATCCTGCATTACGTTGGTAGAAAGCATCATTTTGTAGTCGTTGAACGTATGCCTATAGTAGAACTGTTTATGAATTCAATAGGCTGTAGTACTTCACTCAAGTAGCCTCGTATCGCACTTTGTAAGTGCATGGCACTGTTGAACAGTACGGCGTTAAGTACTCGCAGCAAGATTGGGCCGGGCTCAAAGTCGCTTTTTACCTCTTTCTTAGCAATTTTCGGACAAGCGGGACTTGTTATTGTATACTACGCTGTGACCTTCAGTCGTCCAGAAGGCCCTGTCCCGATACCATTGTAATATTTGATGTTTGTGGCTTTCTATCAACAGAAAGGGTAAAGGGAGGCAATACTGCTAACTGCTTTCGAGCAAGTGTCTAGGAATTGTTCTTGTTGATATTACCTCATTCAGAGCTCTTTGATTACACAGCATAATTCCAACAATCTTGCTATACGGCGCCACTGCAACATGCCTTCTGATACGACGATCCAAGACCCCTGACGTCGGTATAGATGCATCAGTATCAGTGGCACTATTCATATTGCCTTCTTCGATCCATCTTATCCAAATCCTTTGCACAGAGGATTTATGTAGGTATGTTTCAGCTGCGATACGACGAAAGGACAAACCGTTCAGAAGACTGAAACGAAATCTTTTGTGAAAACATCTCATTGCCGAAACGGGCTTTCATCATCCTCATCATCAGTGTCGGCCTGACTGCATCATCTGCGTGACATCATCTTAATTGTACATGCCTTTTTAGACGAAAATCAGCTAGAGAAACTTATTTCATGGCGACAGAGAGGATCAGTTTTTGATTCATCTCGCATAAACATTATAGTGGGTGGCGAAACTGACGGCCGTACCGATGGACAGAGTTCTAATCCAGGAGAAGGCATGGATATGTATAAGCGCATAGTGACTGTGCGACAAGAGGACACTCAAAATTCACGGCAAGTCCTGCCAGGAGACTGGTGCGCCAGGAGAAGATATGTGAGATATCTTCGGACTGCGTTTCAGAGTATTCTTTCCGAAAATTTAGGCGGAAGCTTGACAATTAACAAGGCCCGGCTATCCTAATATACCTTCGGGAATTCACAGGTGCTTCAGCCTGTACCTGTTGATTCATGCCAGATTAGAGATCATCACTCGTTAAATAGCCTATAAGAGAGTAAATATTTTCGCTTAAATAATTTTCTTTGAATATTTACTTGTAAAAGTCCTTGTAACGTGAAATAAATCTCGTGCTCCCAAGGCCCATAGATATTTCCACGTATGAGGTTCTGGGCAGAATCAAAAGGTCTTCAAAATATGACTTAAATGTATTGGTGCATCGGATGTTTTCTTCCCTTTTACCTGGATAAATTATCACAGGACAAAGTAATATTTCGGATCATTTGCATAAATCGTTCAGCTGCGTATTCTTTGCAGTTGCATAATTATATCATCAGTTTTTTTGGGTGTTGCATTTGCTTTGTCAAGTAATGAAATTTTTATTTTGAAAAGGTAGTAGGTATAATTACTTTTACATTTAGTATTAAGTACTTGAGCTGCTTCGAAGCAACGTTTTTAACCACTGATATCTCTAGTTCTTGTAATTATAATATATTTAATTCATATTAATTGTGATTTATAATATATCTAATTCATAATACTTATAGCATTATTGTAACCATTAACATTATATGTATCTCAGTATAAAATATCATTTGCATGATTAATTCTCTAGTGAGGCATGAAATAATCATTTTCTATCTAACAACGAATTTATTTACATTTCGTTAAACAGAAAATTAGACATAATTTTGATTCATATTTTCATCATTGTTTATGTTTTAAACTTAAAAATGAAAATTTCGAGAATTTCAAAGAAGCACTTAGGTATTTTTAAAATATAAAATAGTTTTTTTTTTCATATTCTCTGACTTTAAAATAGGCATCTCAGTGTCACTAATTTCACTGTTACCTCTGTTTATAACCATGCCACGAAGAGAATTTCTTCATTCTTCTATTTTGGCATTCGTTCAACGAACCGTACTTTTAAAGCATATTTTCTGAGACTCCCTTCCGCTCCATTACATCTTTCGCGATACGCGATAATCAAATAAATCTTCAGCTGCCTTATAAATCACATTATGTTCATCCATTTCTTCCCACAGCTTGTCAATTTTTTTTGTGTGTTTGTGTTACTGACTTTTTTGTGTGCATTTCTTTGCGCTATTTCGCAGTTCTCTTCATTCTAAAGGGAACTCAAACGGGATGTATTTACTCTATAACTTTCCTTCTTTTCATGGCACATATATTTATATTTTAATCATACATAGATTTATTGTATTTGCTATCGTATTATTAAAGGACTTCTATAATGATGTTTAATGCTGTTATCACATACGATATTTGTTGCTGGAACAAAACGTTTGGTGGAACAGTTCTGAGAATCCTTTTTCTGTGAAATAGGGTTACCATCTTCACTTGGTAAACAAGATGAAAGCCAAACAAGAATCAGTTATCGCTCAGATTGGCGAAAGTGACGTTTCCTTTCAAGTGACGTTTGCCTCTTCGTGTTGTTTTGTATCGCTCACACTCTTTTCGTTTTAAACTTTATTGCTAGTTATGGAAGATAATAGAAAGGTAATGGCTATCAAGTTAATCACTTTGATCTCCACTCTGGCACTTCAAGTAATAGATAAACACACTTCTGGTTATAGCAATCAATTATATCAGTAATAGCCACATTCTGTATACACTAAGAATGTCTTAAAATGTGTGCTGGATAAGTCTATTTATGTGTTTACTTTTTGTTACTTATGTGTTTACCATTACTTATGTGTATTTTCTTGTGTCTGCATTTCAATGAAAATTTGACGGCTCACTAGAAAATTCGTGACCTGGTGAAAGTATTTTCTTGACTAACTTTATGGCTCATAATTACTGTTCTGTCCGTAAATATAAACAAACAAACAGACAAAAAATACAAGATCTTCTATTACAAAAATCTGTATGGCTGATATTCACATCCTCACAGCCAGCAGATACTATTCAGCAAAATGAAGAATAAAGAAAGCAAATGAATACATGAGCAATCAAACATGTGCCAGATGTTCACTGTCCCATAGAACACTCAGTAATATACCTAAAACACATTAATTATACCAACTCTAGAAATTAGGAGGTGCACATCATGAGTTTGTTTTATGTGATTACGGGAAAGCCTCGATGGATATGTGCCTAACAGGAGGGATCCCTTTGTAGAAGATTTTTTAAAACTGGCTCGTATACCAGTTACAAATGAGGAAAACCAAGAAAACGGCCACGTAGCTAGCCCGTTCGCAGCATTCTAACCTCAGACAGAACTACCAGTGTTCAGCGACGCTTCGGCCACTAGTAGGCCCGGGCACATAATTGGAAAGTACAATTCATTATGAAGGTGATGATTACACATGAAGGTGATGATCAGTTGTGCACTGTTTTAAGTAATTAAATGTTGTAAATGCGCAGCTGTTACATTTTTTATTATTTATTAGTCATTTTTATATTACGTAGATTATACATATGATATAATTATGAACTAACCCAAAAACAAAATGTGTACACCATTTAGTACTAAATCAATTATTTTTCAACTGATTATTACATACCCATAATAATTTGCAAAGAACTGATGACAACAGTTGCTGCCAATTACATGGTCGTTATATGAATTAGAAGTAACTTTAAATAAACTTTTTGGCAATGTTCATTTTTGTATTCATACATACATATATACACATCTAATAAGTCATATATTTACATACAGATGAGAAATGCGATGGTTTAGAAGTTGTCGATATATATTTACTAGTATTAATGTAATGAATAAGATTTATTTTAATGAATATATATACAAAAGTTTTTCATCATGCATAATAATAAATCCATAAATTTCCAATGTTTCAATATGTAGCATTTACAAAAAAAGTATAGTTCCTAATGTATTTATAATCGAAAAAGTATTTCATTAATAACATGAAACTAATAGACAAATTTAATGAGTATTCTCATTATTACATAAGGTATGCTTTTCTTTATCTTTTATGCTATTTAAAATGTGTCACTGATTATGCAATTAACAATTTAAAAAATAAGTAATTAGATGAAAAGTCGCGCTTATACAAACGGATTTAAAAAATTATTCAACTTTAATTTAAGAAATAAAATTCTATTATATAACAATGATAATACACGATCAGTACGAAATACGACAAATTTGGCGTCGAACAATTTGTAAACAAATCCAAACTGCAAGAACATCGTAAAATACTGTCAACTCTGAAATTTCCACGATTATATATTTAATGAATATATAAACATTTTTAAAATGACTCAGGTAGTTATATTACAACAAAACAGCAATAATTAAATCGGCTTCTATTTCCACCGTCCAAGACTTCACAGTGAGAGCCATCGCTATATTGAAAGTTACAAGTGATCCTTCAGAAGCAGAACTTTCGTCTGATTGGTTGAACGTACGAGGAACACGTCTCCAGACGGAACATTTTCGGGAAAGTTTCAAAATGTTGCTCGTAGCCGGCACATGTGCCGCCTAGCTAGACGAAACATTTCTCGGAAGCCTTCCCTCTTAAAGCAGTGATACAAGAATCTCGTTTCTCGGAATTGTCCCGCGTAGCTGCGCGCGTGCCTAGAAGTGATAGCCACTTAACAGCCGAAGCAGCATCGTGCTGTTGCACGATACGCGCCACCCAACTGCGCTAAAGAAACGTTGGTACTATTCAGATGATAAGTTACGATAAACACTTTTTTAAGAATTCCGATTGTTGCCATGTAATTACTCCCCTCCCCAGAACATCCAAGAAAGTTCCCGAAAAAGTAGTATATCCCTGTGGAAGAATGATGCCCAAGCACCTGCAACTACACATTTCACAAAATGAGATTATTTTTTAATAGAAAGCAGTGTGTATTACACTGCAGTCAACGGCCAAAACACAATTAAAGCAGTTCAAAAGTTCATTTATTATTTTAAAGACATAGGTATGTAAATTTATTGAAATACAGATATGTATATGTACTGTAATGTACATACTTTTGTTTAAAAATGTTGTACGTTTATATTTCTACTTTTTAAGTGCCATAGTTATTAGTGCCATCGCTAAGTTTTGTTGCATAGCCAATATGAACTTAGAAACTCACATCCAAGGTGGTGTAACTAAGTGCTCACTTTTTGCCTGCGAATTAGCAAAGATATAAGCCAAAGATTTTGTTTTAAGTATCAGGAGAGTATAGAGTTTTCGGAGGCAACAGAATTTCCTCGCATTTTGTTTTTTATTCGATACATATCCTTAACTATTGGAACGTTTTCAAAGTTAATTTTTATGGGTGCCATGTAACAGATTTTCAAATAAATGATTTTGTCTGTGAAGAATTTGCGCTCGTACCAAACTCTAAGTCTGAAAATAAAACATATCTAATTTTAATAATTGAGTTAATAAGCCTTTTAACCTATAATCGAGAAAAGTATTAAAATTAAGTACATAAGTCTAATTTTAATAATTGAGTTAATAAGCCTTTTAACCTATAATCGAGAAAAGTATTAAAATTAAGTACATAAGTAAGAAAACATGCGATTGAAATAACTACACATTTATTTAAAAACACTTTCTTTAAACTATGCTTCAAATCGGCAAAGAAACGAATTCAATATGGCAGTATAAAAATTTGAATAAATAAATAAATAAATAAGCAAAATAAAGTAAATATGAAAATCAGCTATTAAAATGATTATAAAATTTAAACAATGGTTAGGAAATGAATGGATAATTTTGCACCCTGCATTTGATTTCGAATGCTATGATAAATTGTTGGCAAACTGCAGAAAAAGTCTAAAACACATAATTATTTTGCTATAGTTTATAATGATAAGATTCTCAATTTTGGTTAATGATATGGTAATCTAATAATTGTTTATAATACATTCTATATCAATAACTAGTAACTTTTTAATTAATATTATTTTCTGTGTCTCAATTTCTAATGCCTGGGAAAAACTGAGTCGACTAAAATGCTTATATGTTATGCTAATTTATTCTAACTACGGAATTAATATAAAATAATTTATATTTATTTTCAAAAACCTCTTATCTCTGTGCTAATGTTTCTCGGGATTTATTATTGTTATAAAAAGTATCAGAATTCACTTCATCGGACACCTTATTTCAATTTATTGGTGAATATTTATTACATTCTCTTCCAAGTAACCCTTTCTGAATGCAATTCACCTATAACTATACTTTTTCCAATAAATAAATCTTAACACCGTATTTGTGAAACCCATTTAAGATTCGTAACTAGGGTTCCCACCTCTCCCGGAACTGAGTCCTGAAAATTAAAATCTCCCGGCTCTCAGAAGGAATTTAAAATAAATATTACTCTCTCGGAATATCAGGTTTCTCTAAAATAACGACACAATGCGCACGGGCGAAATGGTTGAGAATACCGAAAATCACACGACCGCGCACAGCAGCCAAAGAACATCTATGTCAATATATATTATTTGCAGCAGAGGTTTGCGGTGAGTAAGCGCCTTACGGAATGAGTAATGGTTTCATACTGACGTGTCGCGAGCACGCGCCCTCATCTCCCCTCACCCTCTCATTTTCAATCCATTCTTTCATTTAGTCAACAATTAGCTAGCTATCCACACACAAGTGCGTATTTTGAAATTATTTAAATGCCATAACAATGTCTAGCGAAAAAGACGATTCTGATTCTGCAAGTGAACAAGTGCCACAAAAAGAAAATATTCGACGTCCTTGCAAGACAAGTGGTTAACTCAGTTGATTAGCTTATGAAGAGAGACAACTTTAACGGAGAATGTAAAGTATGTCGGAAAACGGTTAATATTAATTACGAGGATTTAGAGCTTTAACTGTACATTCCCAAAGCAAGAAACACCAGTCATGGGATTCTCCGCAATCGGTTTCGAACTTTTTCATTAAGAAATCTTCAGAGGAACAGGACAATATATCAGCAATTGAAAATACTTCAGCCTATCATAGGATTAAGTACCATCATAGTTTTAATAACCAGAATTACACAAACAAATTGTTATAGCACTCTATTTCCAGATTCTTCTTTGGCAAAAAAGATTTCTTGTGGTAGAACAAAATGTACAAGTATTTGCGAGAGTGTGATTGCTCCTGCAGCTCAAAAAATACTTTTAAATGTGATTAAGGAGGCGGAGAGTTTTTTTTTTTTTTTTCCGGTTGCGACTGAAGAAAAACTTTTTTTCTTCTCCCGGAAACTTTTTTCCTCTCCCGGATTTTGACAGCCAAGAGGTGGCAACGCTACTTGTAACCATAACTCAACAGTTTGCCGGCCGACTTTGGTAAACGTCATATTATCTGGGAGGACTTCTATATCTTTTGTGTACTCTAAGGGGATCCATTTTTCTTTTACTGTGTTAACCAAACGTTCAAGTGGCAGAGAAATCAGAAACAACACAATAATAGGGTTTGCCTCTCTGTATCCGCATTAAGCGTTAGATGTTTAATTTCTTCAAAGTGGACCAAATAAGTTCTTTGATGTTTATCTTTGCAAAGAATAGTTACTTACTGACGCGGTAAATACATTGCAACTCCTAAAAGAAGCTTAAGCATCGGAAAACCCGAGAGTTTTCATATAATTATATTAAGGTAGTAGAAAGTATCAAGGTAGTAGATAATCATATCGAGGTAGGAAGGCTAAGTAACTGAGTTTTGAGAACAATGACTAAAAATTCCTGCACCAATTGCGAAGACAGGGCAAATCCATTAACATACGACGATAATACAGCACGTATTCTCACTGAAATGTAAGTCTGGTTGATGCGATTTTGGCCAAGGATTACTCACAAGCTGTAAAAGCGGGCATTATGAAAAGGGGGCATCCTGACAAGTAATAAAAGCGGGGAGTAAAAATGGGGGCATATTGTAAAAATAGGCAAATTGGGGGTTATAAAAATGGTGACAACACGTCGGTAATGAGGTAATGCAACATAGAAGCTTACGCAAGACTACATAAGTAGTTCAATATTTGGCCAAAAGAATATATTAAAAGCTATAAATAATACATAAGTAAATTTTCATGTTTTGAAACCACGATAATACATTACGAATGCTTATTTAAAGGCGGCTTGGATGCCCAATATACAGCCTAGAAACCTTGCAGAACTTAAAGATGGGAAGCCCCTGTGGAAGGATACTATTGGTTAGATAGACAGTTTTTTTTTCAAAGGTCTTTAGAATGATAAGGTTGCTTAGCATGTGTAATAGTGTCTACTCTTTATCAAAATACACCAAATATTGAGCATCATTTCCTGGCATATTCAAATCGGCTGGATATTTTATGGGCAGATTTTTGTGTATGAGTATATGCTTACAAATGCGGCTTCAAATCAAGCAGCAAATGCGAACAGATAGAATATACTCTTTCAAAGACCAATTGCTTTTGAAACAGAATTTTACAGTAAACGAATTATAAAATAAACGAATTATAAGGTAAGTATTGTTTTTATTTTTATTTTGTTTTATTTACTTGATGTTTTTTATTTTTGCACTGAGACTATCGGGGATAAGTAACAAATAATTAAACAAATATTTCCAGTATACCAAAAGGAGAAAAAAAAAGTTCCTTAAGAAATATACAGCAAAGGGCCGAGCCCACGATAATAAGATCTACAGAGTTAGGCGTTAATCTGCTCAGCTATGGTGCTTTGTGAATGATCAGCAATTATTCCTTATGGGCAAATCTTAGCATAACTTGGGCTGTTCTGAATACAATTACTAATTTTTCGGTGGTGGGTTTTGCTTTTCTGATCTGTTCTGCGAGGTTGGAGGTAACGTTTATTAATTGAAAGACTTAAAGTTCTTAAAATATTTGTAGGATGTCAGAAAGCTGATCTTCGGTATCAATATTTCTCTTTTTCTTTAGGGCATCGCTGTATTTTAATCCCGTAGTAGTGGGTTTTTCTGAAGTTATCTGTAAATGAGGGATGGGAAATATTTTTCCTGAGGGATATTTTTTTTCCTGACGGATGATTGGTTAACTTTTTGGAATCGTCGCTGATAAACTGTGCATCCCCTATAAGAACTTACCTAGCTTTTGGAACAGAAAATGCATTTTTGTTTTTCATCAGGTTGAAGTTTACAGGTGTTGCTTCTGTGATTTCCTGTGCACTTGCAGTATTTAACAGGTTTAAAATAGTTCGTTTGTGAATGTCCTGATTCCTGGCAGTTAAAGCAGTGAATAGGTCTCTTTCTAGGTGTACGAATTTCGATGTGAATATTGAAATTTAAAAAACGTTATTTAATCTGTGCATGAATTCTCCATTAGCATTTCTATGTAATTCAAGTAGATAAATTGGCAAAAGTATTTTCTGATTGTCAGTTTTCTTAGAGAATTATTTAACGTTTTTAATCGAAAATTTCCTTAGTTCAAGATTTTGAAAGATATCTTCTTCGGTAACTGTGCTAGTGACATCTTTTAGGACGACTTTAATTGTTGCTTCGGAATTCATCTGATAAGCGAGGATGTTAATTTTGGCTTTCTGAAAGTTAGCAATGGTATTTTTAAAATTTGTAGTGGAAAAGGTATGCAGGTAAATTGCTCTATTTTTCATCTCCGCTTCAAAGTTGTTTTTACATGTTTCCTGTGATATTTTGTCAACAGAAATACAGTCTGGATTTTTCTCGGTTATAACTATAGGGGGAAGTTTTTCTTGGCTACTAGGGTTTGTGTTAGTTATTTCTGTATCAGTACTTAAGGCTTCGAATCTATTTGTATGTTCGATTTCTTTCTTTTTGGAATTCTCAGGATTTGGTTTGAAGGTTTTCGTAAGACTTTTCTATTCAGAGTTTTTTATTTCCTGGTTCAGAGTTGGAATCTGCGTTCTGTTTCTTAGTATTTAATCGCCGTTCAATTTCGTTTCTTGCTTGTTCTAGTTGTCCATAGAACAGGCGTGGAAAAAACAGATTTAAATTTTCCGTATACTTCCATGAAGTATTCTTCTGTGAGCTTACCAGCGGTATCTGTTTGTTGCTTTAACTTTTTCGATTTAAGGATTGTATTGTCAGTGTTCAGATCTCTGATGAAATCTCCAAGATTATATTTAGAGTCGGAAGCTGAAATGTGGAATAATCAGAGTTGTCCATTGCATTATCGCTGTTCATTCTATCAGGCCCCAAAACGATCGGAAGGTTTCTTACTGGCCGTCATGCGGAGAAATAGCAAAAAATAATACTTTTACGCGCAGGTAAGAAACAAAGCTGGAAACTCGTGCGTCGCTTCGAGACGCAAGCCAGTCTCGAACTCGATGATGATTTTCGCCATTCATTTTGATGAGGAACAATTTTGTGATACCATGATAACATACTTATTGCCAGTTTCAGCTGGAATTTTATCCAGCTATTTACTGGCACCTCAAATAACCGCGACTAGGGGAGACACACATACAATATAGGAGAACCTTAATTAGGAACTGTTTGATAAGTGTGAGGAGATGGCCAAGGCCAGTGTGAGGTGAAATTGCATTTAACTAAGCGGGAAAATAAGAGCGTGGTTGTGTAATTAAAAAGAATAGCGCAAAATGGAGACAATTAGGAGAGACATCGGAAGAGCAGACTCTGATTCGCGGAGATCGGTCACGTGAGTTATCATCCACCCAAGTGCTGACCCTGGAATGCTACTTGAATTTGAAAGGAGAGTTATGAAAGATGTTTTGAATATTATGCGGGGTTTCTAAAACAATGTATGAGTGCGTAACAATGTATGAGTACAACAATGAGTTGCGTAAGGTCTTAAATTTATGCCTATTTACAGAAGTTCATATTTAAAACTGTCCGTGTAATTAACGTCTTCATTGGATACTGCTTTATTGTAGAAGATACAATTAAGTTTGTTTATGAAGGTGGCCAGCTTTTGAATTTTGAGATCCCTGTGAAGTTGTTCATTACGAGCGAACCAAGGCGCTCCTGTGTGATCTTACGCAGATAATCGTTTGAAAGGCTTCGAGTTTGCTTATGTCGGTGTTGGAGGCTGTGCTCTAGACAGGGTAGGCGTATGTGAGGATAGGTCTTAGAGTGTATGCGTAAATACGTTTTTTTTTTCGAGTTAAATCCAGGGGGGACGAGGCGTCGATAACTGAACTAAATTTCCTGGAAACACCGATGGCCTTTCCAAGATCCATGGATATGTGTTTATTCCATATGAGAGAGGTGTTGAAACGGTTTCCTAAATAAGTAGCCTGATTTACTTTGGGGATTTCTTTTATTAAATATGGCAATATCAATGTCGACATTTTTTCTTCTATGACGCCCTATGAGAAGTTTCGATTCTGATGTGTTTATTGAAGTCCTTCATTTCTGACACCATTCCTTAATCTCGCGTGGATCAATGTAATGTCATGTGTGGGATTAAAAGAGCTGGACAGAATTGCGGTGTCATCCCCGTAACAGTCAGTGATGCAGTTTGCGTTGTCAAGCATGGGAAAATCTTTTATATATACTAAATAGAGAACTGGTCCGACAATAGTATCCTGTGGGACGCCACTTTTAATTAAGGTGTTTCCAGAGAGGTGATCTCCCTGTCTTATACACAATGGAAGGAATGGTTATTAAGAAATGAATGCAGGATCCTAACTATTTCCCTAGGGGGAATCAGGGAAGCAAGCTTATAAGTGAGGCCATTATGCCAGACGCGGTCAAGTGCTTTTGCTACGTCTAGTATAAGAAAAGTAGTTGTTTGGTGCTTATGTATAGCAGGGCTCACGAATTCCACAATCTAGCTGCATAGTTGTAGATAACCCCTTCCGGAAACCGAATTGTTGGTGCTCAGGGCAGGCTGCAATCTATTAAGGACTATCCTCTCAAGAATTTTATCCAAAGCTGTGAGCAGGTTGGTAGGGCTGAATCCATCTACTTTGGTGCTATATTTCTCCGGCTTGGGGATGAGGATCACAACTGCTTGCTTTCACTCCATCGGGAAATAGCTCAAGTAAAGACATGCGTTATAGATGCTACAGAGTTTGTTTAGAATTTTATTGAGGAGCTGCTTAATCAGAGTGTTAGCGATTTTTTCTTTGCCGGGGCTTTCCTGTTGAGAAGTTTAGAAATGATAGAATTACGGTGAATTACGGTAGTCTGAAGTATTCGGCCTATCGGCCTTTACTCGAAAAATTAGTATCCCTACTGGGCAGTCTTAGTGAAAATCTTAAACAGTACAATTTATACGTCTTCCTTGGCGAAGCAACTGAGATGACGGCAAGACTTAGCGATATTAAATACAACACTTGGTGCATTCTGATCGATTGAACACGCAGAGCAGTCAATTGATGAATAATGACTTCTAATATCATTAAAAATTATCCGAGTGATAAAGGGTTTGTATTTTTCGTAAGATAAATGTTCAAAGTTCATGGAAAAATACCAAAATTTTAAAAAGATGAAGTAGGATTAATGAAAAATGAAAAAAACATAAAAAACATAAATTTGTGGGTGGGATTTAGCCTTGATCAATGCTCTGGTGTACAGTAGTCACCTGACGAAAACACATTCTGAGTAACTTGAGCAAAGATTATTTACAGCAAATTATTTACAACACGATACGATTTCAATAAAACTAGAAATGATAGAGTTAATTTCAGGTGGAGTGGTGAAGACAAGGAGGTTAGTAGCACTGGGTTGACTCATCCAGTTATCAACAAAAGTGTTGACGTGGTTTATAAAATTTGGGTCCGAGGGGCTATCATTAGGTGCGAATTGTTTAGCAAAGTGTTTGGCAAAAGCGTCTGCTGTTTTCCTTGTTGCTATAAATGTAAACAACTTTATCAGACACTTGGTGTCTTAATAAACAGGCGCTGCCGACCTCCGCGCTTTACTGTGACTGGTTCCATATCTCTGTTATTTGCATACGTATGCCTATACCAGTTTGGGGGCTCTTCAGTGCATAACTCTTCGTTAGCCACTTAATATTCTACATTCATCATATATCTAATCCTACATATTTTGTATGACCTTTAAGAAATATATATGTTACGGTGAAACACCGAAATCTGTAGAATGTCGACTTTCACCGGTGAATGTCAACATTCACATAGTCTCTTGGTGTATGTCCGAAATATTTTCCAAATACTCTTATTTCTGACTTACACCGGTCAATGTCGACATTCACCATGTACTAATGGTGAATGTTGAACATATAACAATATTATATTTTCTTCTCAGTAATTCAGTCGCGAATAAACGCATTTGAAACTTGAAATAAGAACTTAAGAATATGAGAACCTAAAACACACAATACATTCAAAATGAGAAAGGAAAATAATAGAAGTTAAAAACTTACTTAATTATACAGTACGTTCTAAATGTGAAAATAAAATAACAGTAATAAAAATCTTACTAAATTATGTGATTCAAATCTTATTTATTGCAACAACTTAAACTATTATGCCACTTTATGACCTTTCTTTTTGACTTACATCAGAGCATATCTGTGATTGTCGACATACACCGGTGAGCGTCCGAATATACAAGAATGTAGTGCAATATTCGATCTTTCACCAACGTATTTGGTGAATGTTAACATTCTCCGGTGAAAGTCGACATTCTCCAATTTCGGTCTTTCACGGTAACATATATATATTTTTCCTTAATCACGTAATACTCTTCATTCATCATATATCCAATTTTATATGTTTTGTATGAATTTTGATTTGTTTGTTTATCTTTTTTTGTATCGTAGCATAGCTATATTTAAAGTTGTTTCTAAATGCACTTTTATATTGGTTTCTAAGCCTTTTGTTATATATAGCTTGATGTTAAATAAACATTTCAAAGAAAAATAACAATGCTGTGCTTATAATTATAGATAATGATAAGAACTAATCTTTTATATATAAATTTTATATATAGCTGAAATTAAGGATACTGATAATGATGATTACGTTATTTATGTGATACCGTTGCTGTGATACGTTCCGCGAAATCTATTCACATAATTTGGTTTTGCTAGTTTGTTATTTTAAATTACATATACATTTATGTTTTTTTTTCCCAAAAAAATTTCCCACTGGGATGATATTCAGTTCCGCAATGTTTGACTTAAGGCGGATGTCACAGCTCCGTCGAACTGTATATAAGAAGGTCATTGATGTTCCCATTTTAAAGTATAGAAAGTGTTTTTAATTTTGTTGACAGTATTTTTTATCTGTTTTTAGTTTAAAGTAGGTTCGATTTTAGAAGTAGTCTCATTTAAGTAATATATATAATGTGGCTTAATTAAGTGAAAGAAAAATCATAAAGAGAATTTACGGGAGAAGCATAAAGCTAAGAAAACTGAAACTTCACAAAATAAAGAATATGAACTGACACAAAAAACAAAATCTTCGTACACAGTTAAAATATGATGCCACTTCTATCTTAACAATAGTCTCATTTCAAGAAACGGGGAAAAAAGAGATTTACTCTGCAGAGAACGCTGTAGAGAATGATGGAGAATGCTGTCAAATTTACTAGATGATGCGGCTTAGGATGTCACTATCGCTAACAGATATCTCAAGAGCCCTTTAATAGAGAGAAATATTTAGATACTCTAGAGAGCATCGACAAGCCTTGTAATATTTGTTGATGGAGAGCATTTCCTTCAAATGTGCTATAATTAGCGTGATGCAGAAGCTTAGTGTGTCACAACGTGGAAGTCAGAGTGATTTCTCACGCCTCGGTTATATTTTCTTCAATATTTCCAATAAACTCATATGATACTAAAACGAAAATTCAAGCTTCCCTAGAATAGGAATTAGGAACATGGTAGAAATTAAGCAAACTCGTCCTTCTTTTATAATTCATTTATCTTCCTCGAGCGAGAAACCTCATGAGCCTTCATTTTCTCAAAAAGTAATTAATCTTATTGATTAATCGAACAAATTAATTCCTTCAAATAGATAATTATGATTAAATTGTTTGCGCTTGCAGATGAAATATTTTGATTGAATATTTCTCCCGCAGATAATTTTAGTTTGAGGGAAATGTACTTCGATGAAGATTAAGAACCTCTGAAGTGTTGATGAATTATAGGATTACCAAGATTGCAGCAACTGTGTTGCAATATCTGAATCATATAAAATATCAGCTTCGTCTGAAAATATTGGATAACTGAAATGCAGTATCTTGAAGCTGCGTCTCCAGGTCGACGTAATGATAGTTTCATTCTCAGAGTGCTTCAAAAAGATAAAATGGGCGATTTTTCGGTATGAAAACTAGAGTTTAATACTGGGTGCTTCAAAATGATAATCAAAGTAATGATACTTAGATGCAAAAATTGAAATTTGTTTAATTTACACATCTTCTTTGTAGCGAATTATTCATCTTGTAAGATCACTCGATTTAGTAATAAGTAATATTCCTTTCAGGACTGAAATGATTAAAATTTATTCACGAACGCATGAAGTTAAAAACCTTGGTACATATGCACGTTCTCGTTGACCATGAAAAATGGCAGGGTTCCTTTCAAACTTGCGCCCATCATCAGGCAGCAGTTTGGGGAAGAGATAGCTCTTTATTTAGATAGTCAGTAAGTAAAGTTTAAGATATTATATATAAAAAGCTTACAAAAACTCATCACCATTGTTTACCAGTTTTCAAATAAAGTTTTTACATTGTGCCCACCAAAAGGCCATATCAGTACCTAGGTGCTTTAAGACCCCTGAATGCTGACAAGTAAAAACGGGTCCTATCAAAGACAAGGGATAGTGATTGTTTTTCGTGGTTTTCCCCATGTGTAATATGAACATAAATTAGTTTCTCTTAGAAAACATCCTTTAAGAAGATAACCTTCGTATGCTTTGCCATCCTCAAATAATATAATTTAACATGAACATTAATGCATACGTTTTTGACGCCAGCCTGTGGTAATCCCTTTGCATGCTTATGCATAGAAGGAAGGTCCCAAATTTTAATTCATTTTTTCAAAATGCGAACGAAAAACAGAGAGCTAGCAGTTATGTCCTGCGGTTATATAATGTTAGATAACTAAAACGGCTACCTGAAGATTAATACATGTTACACGAAAGTAAGTAGATGATCGTATGAGTTGCTGTAACATCACGCTACAAATCCCACAAGAGGTCCATGTATAAAGCTACTGGGCAAGAACTTAAAAATAACGAAGACGATTAAATATCTAGGAGTCACTTGGGATCAAAGACTCACCTGGTTACCGCACCTCCAAGAAACACGTACAAAAACATCGACCATCGCAAGGAAAGCCAGGCAATTTCAAGGGAGAAATTGGGGACAAAACCCTCATATCAGGAAACTATTATATCTGGCAGTGGCAGAGAGAATAATTCTCTACTCAGCAGTCATATGGGCACAACCAATGAGCAGCCGAAAGACCAAGCTACTGACCACAATTCAACGGCCGTTTGCATTAAACATCTGCGGAGGTTATCGCACAACAGCGTCCAGCGCCGCCACGATACTTGCAGGCCTGCTGCCATTATACATAAAGGCAGAGGCAGAGGCTACCTATGTACGAATCACCCATCACAGACAAGAAGCCACATATGCAGGAATTACGTTCAGAACAACAGACTATGAACTCCCTGGCAGTGGGCAACACATCCACCCTGCCATCAAAGGTAGAGGGATCCATGTCAAAATCCAACATCAGCAATCGCACTCCAGACAACGCACTTCCTCTGCGATTACACAACTGTTCACTGATGGATCAAAACATGATCAGGGAGTGGGCTGCGCGTTTGCTCACTACGAACATGGCACACTAGTAAAGGAATGGAAAGGACATCTCACTAACAGCAATAGTATTTTCCAAGCAGAGGCACTAGCAATATTGAATGCGCTACGACATGCCCTCAACCTTTCCCTTACCAATGCGACTTTTTACACAGCATGTCAGTGCTACACGCACTCAGGGATCATCACCACACTTCACCCATCATCGTAGATATACACCAACTTTTACGCAATAATCATCAAGCCCGCTTTAACATGGTATGGGTGAAAGGACACTCCGACAACGAAGGGAATGACGTCGCAGACCGACTGGCTAATGAGGCTGCCAACAACATCCACGCTCAAACTATAAGAGCCCCTACCCCCGTCTCACACCTCAAGAATACTCCTCGTAATATCTGTAAAGAAAAGAGGCAAGAAGAATGGAATAGTGGCGACACAGGGAGAAGGACGTATAACTTCCTACCAAAGGTAGACACGGAACGTCTTATAACAATAGCCCCACTGACACAGTACATAACGGGTCATGGCCCATTTCCATCTTATTTTATGCGTCATGGCATCTCAGCATCTGACAATTGTGTCTGTGGCATGCTAGGTTCTCCCGAGCACTACCTATTTGACTGCGGTCTAACAACAAACCACCACTTACCACATCCAACGAATGATAGAACACTTTACTATCGTTTCATAATCAAACACCCGCCAGCTATAAGGAGTATCTGCGCAGTTGTACAGCAAATCAACGCCCTAGGGCAAGACATTTGCGAGGCATAGTAGCATGGTACTGCAGACAATGTACTCAACGATTAGATATTCGCAGTATGTACACATTTTGTAATACACATTCCACATTCAATTTCGAGCCTCGTGTTAACACTAGAACAGCCGAATTAGAGACTAACCGAAAACCGCCATTGGGGGTTAATTTGACCCTTATAAGAAATGTAAGTAGAAACACGGTAAATGATTGAAATGATGCTGAAATGCCCACATAAAAGAATTTTTAGAGGTTTTTATTTATTTTTTATACTTTAGAATTTTTTTCGTGCAATTAGTGTAAATTAGCACACAATATCTTTCAATGTAAGATTACAAAAACAAAAACAAAATCTATGAAAAACAAACAAAAGATACAAATGCAAAAAGTGGAAAATAGAACATATGCAAAATATTACAAAAAAACATAAATTGGGAATAAACACACAATGTTTTCCAAAGTTTGTTATACATTACCGCAGGTGGTACAATATGAACGCTTGACAGTGACAGCAACACATTTACCACAAATTGGTTTCTGGCATCCCTCCCAGCTGACAACAGTCTTGTTTTGTCCCTTGCAACTTTGAAATGCACATTTCTTTCGTTTAAGTGTCTGTATTTGAGCAATTGGGGAGCAGCTGTTGCGAAGTGCACCAACTCGTAGTTCTTCCACGAGTGCAAGAATAAATTCTCGACGGGACATAGAGGTGCCCAAGGATTCTTTGAATATAATCCAAGCATTGACTGCAGCAATGTCAAGGACGTTGTAAAAAACATGTACAGGCCACCTGCGACTTCCACTACTTGTACTATATTTCCTCAGCATCTGATCTGCGACATCAACGCCACATTTTGTATTGTTGTAGTAAGTGACAGTGTTCGGTTTTTTTTCTTTATTCTGTCGTCAACAAACACATTACTGTGCATCGTGCTCAGAATCACGACATTCTTTTTGCTCTTGCACCTATATATTGTGAGTGTTCTGTCTCCACTTTTCAGTGCAAAAGATGAATATCGTGCCGAAGAAGTGTCACGAGCAATAGGGGGTAATTCTCGCTTATTCAGGCGCATCGTCCCGACAATTGTGGTTTTTTTCGCAGAAAGTTCATCTGAAAGTTTCACAGAAGTAAAAAAAAATTGTCAGTTGTGACATTGAGTCCGGAGTTTAGATGTGGTTGCAGTAATTTGAGAACTACACTTTCCCTAAGTTGTAAATTAGTTGGTCGTTCTTCATCCTTGCCCAGATAAGGATAACCATTCAAAACATATTTGGATTTTACATCAGTTGCTAGCCAGAATTTGACGCCAAACTTGTCCGGTTTATTCGTCATGTACTGGATAAATCTACATCTTGATTTACAAGGCAACAATTGTTCAGCAACGGTTATTTCTGGTCCAGGATTATAGCATAAATAACAGTTTTCCATTAGCTTGTACCAGGTTTCAGAAGCGAGAGCAAACTTGTTAGTGGCGAGACGATCAGCTCTGGTGCTTCGGACATCGAATCTGAGATATCGCATTATTTCACGGAACAGATTGCGTGACATTGTTTCTTTGAACACAGGTGGTCCCAATTCTTGTTCCACAAATCATCTGCACAAAGTTTTGAATGGCCTAGTGCTCCACGGGCATACAGGAGGGCAAAAAGGCATCAAGTTCTTCCAAAGTAACATGCCAGTTACTATCATCTATAAGTTGGCGTCGTGCCTCAGCAACTGTACATTATTGAATGTGTTTCACCCTTGATTCACTCACCATCAAACGCCACGCTGAAGCAGGATTTGTTCCTATATTACGACGAGCAAACGGCGTTGGTCCACTTGCAGTGGTTACAATATTTCGAGCTGGCGTGCGACCTGAAGTGGAAGCGGTGCTGCTAAGGTTCATAGGGGTCCAGAGAATACCGCTGGATGAGGTATACTTCTTATTACTGCTGCCAGCAACGTTGTTGCCTCGTCCTTGACCACGACCACGTCCGCGTCCACGTGAGCTTCCGGCTTCCCGCATAGGGATCACATTTCCAGACATCACTATCACTGCTTTCAGAGAGCGACGCATTCTGTAAGTTCACATCAACGTTAAAATCTTCATCACTGCTATCATCACCACTTATATCTGATTCCAACTGTTCAAGGAGGGCAAGGCACTCTTGTGTACTCAATCCTCTTCCTCTAGGCATTGCAATGGAGAGAGAATATGCTCCGTTCTGGATTTTATTTTTCTGCCCTGAGTCATCGCGATAAGAGCTGCGTGTTTCCCAATGCGCAGAAAACGAAAGCGTGGCATCGGGAAATCGAAAGCGGACATTCGCTTAAAAATATGTCGTTTTTCTTATGAGGGTCAAAATGACCCCAGTTGGCTGTTTTAGGTATATCTGCGATTATTTATTTAAATAATTAATGTAGAAATATGAAAAATTGACATAGTATACTTAAAAACATTTTAGAAAAAGTAAAAAAAATATCAGCTGTATGTTAAAAAAAAAAAAAAAAAACGCGGAAAATTGGAAAAAAAGGTCAAAATGACCCCAACGGCGCTTCTAGTGTTAACATCTGCTTTCAATAGCCACGAACTTGCAGAAATAATGTTACTGACATGTTTATCAGTGTAAAGCACTGGGCACCCAATGGAATGATGTGTTATCGTAAATCGAAATATATAATATCCGTACAATGCACGAATGTAGTGTATGCAACGAAATAATTAATTCATGCAACAGAAGCCCCTAATGAAAGTATGTACATTATGTATTATGGGAACTGAGCATATTTCCGCACAGCGCTAATGCTTTACGCACACCTTACTATGTCTCATATGTTTCTTCTGTGTGTAATATTTGCATTTATGTGCTCTACGTGTTTCCATATGTATTCTATGTGTCATGATATGTATTCTCGTGTGTGTTTTTATGTCTTTATGTTACGTAATTACGAGTGTGTTTTTATGCTTTTACGTTTAATTTTGTATATCTATGTGTTTCAGCTTATATGAGTGTTTTAGTGTTTTAATGCTATCCTTTATATTAAGTTACTTTGTGTTATTAACAACGTCCTATGTAAAAACTACCCGACATCTAGCCCCTGTATGGCCATGTAAACTCCTGGTGCAGCCTCACGGGGCTCCAGCGAGTTGCTTCTTCGAGATAGTGGAGGACGTGGGACATATGCCTGTTAACCTATGTTATACGCCAGGCGTCCCCGTCCTCCGTCACCTGTCACCTGTAATATCACGCTAATCCTTTATTGTCACTAAATTCCACTGTTTTCACAATTTGTTTTATCGAAAATTGCCGATGGGAAAGAATGAAATTCTCAAATTAAACTACGCATTAAAATATCATATTATTTAGAGTCTTATAATTAATTTAGCTAGATACTACTAACTACATCAGTGGTATAGAAACAATATCGGTATACCTTTATTACTTTAAATCAGGAATTCCCAACCCATTTTCTTCTATCAACACTTTTTATGGACTGGCTTTCTTCCTGTCTGTATTACTGTATATTTTTCTCTATAATATAACTATTCTCTATAATGTAATATAATATAACTCTATAACAACATAACTATAATACAGATGACTGCAACTAAATAACTTAGAAATGACTATTAGATTAAGAATATGAACAAACGTTTTGAAAAAATGATTTTATTATATTTATGTTTAATTATTTTTAATTTTGTAAATATAAAGGCGCTTGCAAAAACAGATTCTAAATTGCAGAAGAGTTGGATCTTATGTGCTTTAGGCTGAGCTTTAGGTATTGATGCATTTTTTTTAATATTTAGAGTGAAATTGCCTAATTTAATTTTTATATCACTTCGTTCAAAAATTTTCAGTCTGTTTTTTGTTCTACGTTCCAGTTTTATTATATATTCTTACTGTTTTATGACTGCATTGTCTCGTCTTCTTGCTTTTCATTTTCTTATATTGCATTTATTACACAAAAAATGTATATATTTAAAATAATATTATCGATTTTTAAAACACACTATATAATTTCAGCATATATTTCCCTTATAACTTTATATGGTTTTTGTTCTTAGTGAGCAATTACTCAATGATCAACGAGTAATTAATTTTCAGTTTTATTAATAACTTCTTTTCGTAATCAATGGGATTTTAATTATATTAACGAATTGCTTGTGCATATTCCGCTATCGATCCCCAGTGGACTTCTTGGTGGTCAATGATCCTCTTTGAAATTTCATCGACCCCCAGGAGGTAATTGGAGACTCCATGTCCAAATACATTTGATATGTAAAGAGCTGATTATTTTAGAAAAGAAATTATTAGACATCGTTTGCTGCCAAAACATCTAACAGAACTGGTAATTTGGTAGATTCCATGCATAATTAATACTACCAGTTGAATAACTCCAGTTTATGCGAGTAACCGAAAAGTGGATAATTTACATTTTTAACCGTCGATATATAAACCAAAGTTGTTATATACATCATTTTCAAATCGCTGAGTTTAACGCACTGACAAAAAACACATTATTAAGTGCGAAAGGATGAAAAAATATTGTATGGCCAAGAAATGCAATAATTGGCAATTTGCAAGCCCGGGTGGATAATTTTGTGATGTAAATAAAAATAATGCAGATCCAAAGATTCAAAAACACAGCTAGTGGTCTCAAACTCAAATTACACGCGGGATGAACGTCCAAACTGAAAGCAAGTAACGAACCAAATTTTTAGTCCAAAGTGGCAATTTGCCCAGAAGGACTATTCATTTCATTTTGGCATTTTGCGTTGATTCACTACAAGGTGTTGTTTCACTTTTCAAATTGTTGCCACCAAATATTATCGCCCTGTATTATATTAAAGAAATTAAATAATGAAGAATCTGCATAAATGTGTGTATGTTTCTCGCATTGTGATAAAACAACAGTATCTAGAGCCATCAAATTTTGTATGACGTACATTTCCACCGAAATATGGGCATCTGCAAGCCCAAATTTGGAATTTATTTAATTATCTATTTCATATTTTATAAACCTTTAACGAATTTTCAATTAACAATGGCAACACTGTACGGGGGGAATTTATCTCCAGCGCGTGAGATTGTGTAGAAATTCTAAAGACATGCTCATTTTAAAATTAATTTGCGATATTGCTGTGTAACTGAATTTAATTATTTAAGTGCGAAGAACATGATATTTAATAAATAAAGGTAACGAACAAAACGTTGAAAAAACGCCCCTTTGTTCTAATGTAAAATCTGAAAGCTTTCAGATTTTTTTAATAAATATTTATCAAAACATACGTAAACAATAACAGTTATGACTTTAAAGCGAAACAAAATCAATTTATATTTAATTACTATTTGAAATTTAGATGTTAATACTTGCAAGAAATTTCTCTTCACTTATAGTAATTCAGTATTTAAATATTAAATATTCAAACGAGCATTTATTTCAAATAATTCTAATGTGTTGAATTAATCACTGAATAACTTACTTAAACAAAATATAAAAAAAGAATTACGATCACTTTCAAAACGGGAGAAAATTTGGGTATAAATAATCAAAACGTATTATGAGCCCCAAAGGGCTATTTGTCTGGAAGCACGATTTTGCTTTGTTTCACTTTAATGCTTTGTTCCGCTTTTCATTCGAGCCTGTTGCTATTCGAAAAAACGTAACGTATTATTCTTCGTATTTAATCTGTCTGCTATTCGAAACTAAACTATTCGAAAGCAAAAGATTTAATTCATAAGAATATTACTTTCTTATTTTTAATTTTAAATAAAATTAAAATTATTTTATTTTTTATTTAAAAAATAATTTGTAGAGTTTTTTTAGAATTTTACGATGTCAGAAAACCGAAGAAATCAGCAGTGCCCTCGCTGGTAATCGAACTGAAAACCTCCCCAATCCGCGTCGAGCGTGTTTCCGGTTAGTTACACTAACCGGAAACTAAAAGTCATGCGCAATGAGGGAGAAAATACCTTACTTATTCCGTCTCTTAAAGAGTAACTAGAGATTAGGTGTAGAGAAATATCATGTCATATGGCGATAGGAGCGCCCTCACCTGAAGTAAAAGTCAATTAGATGTTAGATGCTAGACGGGAAAGGCGTATTAAGCCATATCCTTTGATTTGTAGAATTTTCCATATGCAGAGTTATTAACTGTATATAGTTGTACAAATAAATATTTAACTTAACCTTGCTTTGAGTCAATCATAGATATAGATATAATGCTCTTCATATAGAAAGATAGATTTTAGATACGGTAGAAATTTCGACTTAGAATAGCCTTCCGCGTCTTAGAAGACCCACTCACCAATTTGGGACGAATAATCGTCTATCACATTTTTAATTCGGGCGCCACTCGTAGAATCCTTTTAGAAATTTCCGATGTCAGGAAACTAAAGAAATCCGCAGAGCCCTTGCCGGGATTTAAACTCCGCACCTTCTGAATACGCGTTGAGCGTCCATCAAGTTCCATCCCAAAGGCATACGGAAAGGAGAGAGAAAATACTTTATATAAAGTTTTCATGTTAGTCTAAACGCATTTTCATCTAATATCCCATAAAATGTTTTACTATTACAAAAGGACCATCTCAAACGGTAATCTGTACTGATAAATCATATTAATCTTTATAAGACTTTTGGGCGAACGTTAAAATCTGAACCCTATCAGATTTTCTTTCTTTTATTAATTAAATTTTTTAAAGGATAAAAGTATTGCATTTATTTGTATTGTTTCGTGCGTTCGGGTTCGTTATGAAATGAATGCACAAGTCCAATGAAAAATGAACAGAAATTTATTATTATCACAACAAAAATGCTTAAATTTTCTCAAATTATCATGCAGTATTGCAATATCTCACAGTAGTTATCTTTTAACTACACAAATGTCGAATAGAACGTAATTCAAAACAGCTAAAGAAAGCTAATCCGCGAATTCGCTACAATCAACAAGAGCAGTTTTCTAAACAACAACAAACTAAGAAACTACCACGAACTGAGATGTTTTCTTCATTTTATAAGATTTTAAAAATCACGCGCTAGAATTTTCTAGTACTTTCTCGAAATCAAAAAGAGATATTTATTTATTTAATGCACGCACTCTTGTATTTTCAATTTTCCGGCTTAGCTTTCTTTTAATATTCGTCACGCGCTTCACTGCGCGATAAATAAAACCATTTAATTTATAATTGAACTAACATTAGCTTTTTAAATACCAAATTCGTAACACTGACCCCTTCCCAAAGACTGCACGTCCCGGGCAGTACAATCTCTGGACAGGAAGCTAAACTTACAACTGTGGCATAAATGCAATAATAAGCATTACATTACAATAATAAACAACATGAACAATAAGTACAATACATAAAACAAATCAAATGCTATCAAATACAAATCAAATACAAAATGCAAATCAAATACAAATTTAAAAACAAAATGGATCATGGTCTTATACTATTTACAATTATTTACATTACGTACTATGGCCATAGTAATGAGCTAACCTGTCGTAATGAAGGACTTTAGGTTTAGAGTTCGAAGACTTACGGATCCGAACCACGACGTCATTCAGCCTGTTTAGGACCGTGTATGGACCATCCCAAGGTGACTGCAATTTCGGACAAAGTCCTTTCCATCGAGTCGGATTCCACAACCACACCTTGTCTCCTTCGTGGAATAGATGTTCAGTAGCTCTTGTGTCGTAGCGGGTCTTCATTTTCTCCTTCGCCAAGTTGACTCGCTCTCGTGCAAAGTTGTGCATCACTTCAAACCGGGCCTGGAGATCTTGAATCTATTCCTCAGGCGATGAACGAGCATCTGGAGGGCGACCAAAGAAGAGATCACAAGGCAGACGAAGGTCACGACCGAAGAGCATCTGTAATGGAGAATAGCCGGTAGTCTCGTGGACAGCACTGCGGTAAGCCAGTAAAAAGAGTGATAATTTCTTGTCCTAGTCCTGTTGGTTTCTGAAAACCACTAATGAGAGGTTATTAATTAAGGATGGTTCGATTGTACCTCTCTACCATGACGTCCGACTGGGGATGCAATGGCGTCGTTTGAGTTTTGTCAATGCCGAGTAGTTTGCATAGTTCTTTGATTACTGCCGAGGCAAAATTCCTTCCCTGATCGGAATGTAACTGAAGAGGCACTCCGAACCTGGAAATTCAGTGCTGTATCATTACCTCAGCTACTGTGACAGCCTCTTGATCAGGAATAGGATAAGCTTCAGGCCACTTGGTGAAGTAATCAATGACAACGAGTATGTATTTGTTGCATCAGCAGTTCGTGGCAGAAATCCCAACATGTCAAAGGCGATACGTTCAAACGGCGCACCTAAGTTGTAACGTTGCAGCTTGCCTCGGCTGCGTTTCCTCGGTCTTTTCCGACCTGCACAGGCATCGAGAGATCGGCACCACTTTTGCACGTCATCCTTTGCATTATTCCAGTAAAAGCGCTCACGAACTCTCTGTAACGTCTTCATAATTCCAAAGTGACCTCCTGTAGGGCTGTTATGTAGTTCTTTAAGGACATCAGGAATCCGGGATCTTGGAAGTATCAGTTGCCATCGGAACGTCTTCCCATCATCCGATTCGAATTTCCGGTATAAGACGCCGTTTCGAATGTGAAGTGAATCCCAGAGTGCCCCGTTTTGTTGTAGGACTGCAGATAGAAATGTCCTGCCAAGTAGGTATTCTGTTTGATGACTCCATTAAATCAATTATGGGTTTAATGTCGCGGTCTTCCAGCTGGTCTTTCCTGACTTCATCATCACTCCACGGGTCTCGATCAGCCGATGTAGATGTTGTAATTTGTCTTGCGACCGGAGTCAGCAGCTCGTATTTCACTTCCACCCTGGAACAATATCGGCGGCTTTCTAGGCAAGGTCGTCTAGACAGGGCGTCGGCGTTCCCGTGTGATGATCCCTTACGATGACGGATAGTGATGTCATATTCTTGGAGTCCTTGTATCCACCTGGCTATTTGACCCTCAGGATTCTTGAAATTTAAAAGCCAGGCCAATGAGGCATGGTCCGTGCGGAGGAGGAATTTTCTGGCGTATAGATAATGATGGAAATGTTCTACAGCTTTGACTATGGCGAGCAACTCTTTCCTGGTGACACAGTAATTCCTCTCCGGTTTAAACAGGCATTTGCTCCATTACGCTACTACATGTTCTTGGCCGTCTATTTCTTGGGACAAAACGGCACCGACACTTTCATTACTCGCGTCCGTGTCGAGAATAAATGGTTTGTCGAGCTGAGGATACGTCAGGATTGGAGCAGATGTTAAAGCTTCCTTTAAGTTGTTAAATGCATCCTCGCATTCTTTTGTCCAAAAGAACGTTTGCTTGCTCTCTGTCAGCTCGTGAAGGGGTCTTGCGATGGAAGAAAAGTCCTTCACGAATCTCATATAGTAGGTGCAAAGCCCTAGAAAGCTTCTCAGCTGATGGACATTTTCGGGACGTTTCCAGGATTTAACCGCTGATACCTTTTCAGGATCCGTGCGTACACCTTCTGCAGAGATGACATGTCCCAGGTAAGTCACTTCCTTTCGGAACAATTTGCACTTAGCGGGACTCAGCTTCAGATTGGCTTCTTTCAGTTTCTGAAGCACCTTCCTAAGATTTTCTAAATGTTCTTCAAAACTCTTTCCAACGATGATGATGTCGTCCAGGTATATCAGGCAGGATTCGTAGGAAAGGCCTTTCAAAACAGTCTCCATAAGACGTTCGAATGTTGCCGGCGCATTACACAGTCCAAACGGCATCACTTTGAACTGCCAAAGTTCTTGTCCCGTAGTAAATGCCGTCTTTTCTCGGTCATTAGGATGGATTTCTACCTGCCAATACCCACTCTTTAAATCAAGTCTTGAGAACCACTTGCTTCCAGAAGAGTGTCTAGAATATCATCAATTCTAGGAAGAGGGTAACTGTCTTTCTTCGCAACCTCATTCAACCGGCGATAGTCAACGCAAAATCTTGTTGAGCCGTCTTTCTTTCTGACGAGAACGATGGGAGATGCCCATGGACTCGCTGAAGGCTCGATGACATCGCCTTCTTATATATCTTTTAACAGTGTTCGCACCTCTTCCTGTTTAGCAAACGGTAGACGTCTTGGATGTTGCTTGATCGGGGGATGATCGCCGGTATCTATTCTATGTTGTGTGAAACTAGTTCGACCCACGTCAGAAGACGAGCGGGAGAAAACAACTTGAAGATCTTTAATGACGCGATCGGCAGCATTTCTCTCTTTATCGTTTAATTGTGCATTCTGCAATAACTCCGATGTAATGCTCTCTGAGGACACGGATTCTGGGATGTTACTCTTTCTTTCAACGCTGGTTACTGGAGTACATGTTGCTACCACTTCACCTTTCTTAATAATTCTCGACTTTTCAGTAACATTGGCGACTCTCACCGGGATAACCGTTCTGAATAGGTCGACGAGTGTTGAGGCTACTAGTACTCCTTGTGGGCTATTACAGTTATTGGGATATTCTATGATGCCGTAGCGGAAATTTCTGTTTTCGGCTATGGATCCAGGAAGTAAAATTTCTGTTCTTGCCGGTATTGTGATATTGTCTTGTGCTATGATTTTATGGGCAGATTTAACTTCTTCATCATTAACTAGAAATAACGCTATGTCCTCAGATGTAGAATGCAATTCGTTATTTTTAAAATCCAAGGAAAAATTGTATTTCCTTAGAAAGTCCAATCCGAGTATGCAAGAATCAGTGATCTCTGCTACATATGCCGTGTGATGGTAAACGGCACTTCCAAACGTTATGTTAACATTTAATTTTTCGTCGATGTCGATCTTCTCACCGGACACAGTCTGGAGGGAAAGGCAGGGCGGCGTCCAGATAAGTTTGTTTCCTAGTTGTTGAGCCAAATCTTTTCGGATGATGGTAACGTTGGCTCCTGTATCTATAGTCATATTGCACGGAACTCCATTAATATGTCCTATTATGAAAAGTCCATTACTGCCGCCTCTCACTGCAGAAATGTAAAGCGCTTTAAACGGGGGCTTTTATCTGGCAACCTCCGCCCCGCGAGATGGCCACTAATTAGTTTCCCTGCTGCTTGTTAGAAGTGGTCTTAACATCCGTACCCTGGGATATTCTGCAGTTTCGTCGTATGTGTCTTTCAGCACCGCAGTTCCAGCACTTAACAGTCGGTTTCTTCTCACCTATATTCCGTTTCAAGGCGTTCAGTTGTCTAGTTAAATCGTCTAGACGAGCGGTGACTTGGTCCCCTGGCTCCTGGACTTGAGCAGCTCTGACTGGGTGGCGGTCTCGACGATTGGCTTGCTGGGCTGCCTCGAATTTCATGGCGTAGACTAGAGCGCTTTCTAAATCTTTTACATCCCCCATTCGTACAGCTTTCTGTATTTCAGTAACCCGGATGCCGTCGATAAAGTATTGCAAGGACAAGATTTCCCTTGTTTCTGTCGGGCATTCCGAAAAGGTGAGATGGGACAGCCTTTCAACATCCGTGGCGAGCTCCTGAAGTGTTTCGTTAGGCTTCTGTTGACGAGATTTTAATTGGAGCCTGCTGTAGTCTTTTAAACACTTTTCCCCAAAGCGCAACTCCAAGGCGCCGGACAGAGCTTCGAAATCTAACCTTTTGTTTTCGGGAAAAGTCTGAAGGATATGGCCTGCGTCGGCTCTTAAAGTAGCGGCGAGATGACAGGTCTTAGCTTGGGAATCCCATCCATTCGCATCCGCCACGATAGAAAATTGTATCTTATACACCTGCCAGGAGGTCTTCCCATCATATGTGGATAGCTTCAGAGGTGGACGAGCAAGCATCTGTAAGAATTTAAAATCATCACTCCTGCTCCCTGCCGACGCTACGAATTTCTTTAAAGTATCCATTTCTTTGGCAACTGCAGAAACTCTCTCATCAATTTGTTGTTCGATTTGTTGTTTAAAGGAACAAAATCTTCCTTCTATTTCTTCTTTGACTGAATCAACTCAGTAACCTATTTGTTGTTCCACGGCCGAAACTCTGTCTTCTATTTGCTCTTTCACAGAAGAAACGTTTTCTTCAATTTGTCAAACTTTAATTTCGACAGCGTCTATTCTGCCTTCCATAGCCTCAAATTTATTTTCTATTACGCAGGTAATTTCTCTTTTCATTTCGTCCTGACCTGCTTTCATCTCATCTTTAAGAGATTGCATCTCTTACTTAATGGATTCCTGGCCCAATTTCATTTCTTCCTTAACGGATTCCTGGCCCAATTTCATTTCCTCTTTAATTTCTTCTTTAAAAATGTTTGGCCAGCTTCCATCTTTTCTTGGAACGCAGCAAAAGCATTAATGAGCTGTCTTAATTGTTCTTCCATCCCTCTTGTTATTGGCATTTAAACCCCACTCCTGACACCAAAAATTGCTGCGTGCGTACGGGTTCTTTATGAAATGAATGCACAAGTCCGATGAAAAATGAACACAAATTTATTATTATCACAACAAAAATGCTTAAATTTTCTCAAATTATCATGCAGTATTACAATATCTCACAGTAGTTATCTTTTAACTACTCAAATGTCCAACAGAACGTAATTCAAAACAGCTAAAGAACGCTAATCCGCGAATTCGCTACAATCAACGAGAGCAGTTTTCTAAACAACAATAAACTAAGCAACTACCACGAACTGAAATCGAGAAATCGAGTCAATGGCTAGGCGGCAATTAGTAGCCAACCGCTACTTTAACCGTCTCTGTTGGTAAATTGCCCTAAGGCGTTGGTACTTAAGTTTTTAATTAAGGCGATTTACGCCGCGCCAACTAGGCGAAACTTGTGAAATTTTGTGAAATGTAAGTGGAGTGGAGGAAGATGATTGGCAGGAGCCTGTCACGTGGGTGGTCACCCACCCTAGTTCAGACTCCAAGCAAAGCAGCTTACGCGTGAAATGAGAAATATTGGATATATTAATAAATATCAAGTTTTGAAACAGGTTATCCAGATTGGAATACCACGAACTGAGATGTTTTCTTCCTTTTATAAGATTTTAAAAAATCACGGGCTAGAATTTTCTAGTACTTTCTCGAAATCAAAAAGAGATATTTATTTATTTAATGCACGCGCTCTCGTATTTTCAATTTTCCGGCTTAGCTTTCTTTTAATATTCGTCACACGCTGCACTGCGCGAGAAATAAAACCATTTAATTTATAATTGAACTAACATTAGCTTTTTAAATACCAAATTCGTAACACTGAAAATAATTATGATTTACTTTATTTCTTTCTGCAATTCTCAGTTACAACACCTCACGATGTTTCGATTGTCAGATAGTTCATAACTTTGGAGAGCAATTACTAGAAACTATCGCAATTTTTAGATCTGTTAGTCAGATTCTTTTTACTTCCGTGTACGAAGTAAATAGGAAGTATTGTAATCGCGAAAAGTTTCAGGCAGCATATTTCAACGAAAATATCCATTTTGACCGCTATCGAATGCAATTTAACGGTGTTTTTGCGTGATATCTGTACGTAAGGACAGAATAAAAGACTCGTTTCCTCCAAAAATAATAAAGAAATACTCAATCGTCTGTAACTGTTTCTTTTTTGTTTTGTTTGCTTAATTTCTTTTATACATCATTCTAGCTTTATCATAGTATTTGAATAGAACATGTGGCAACGATTAGATAATTCTATTCTTTAAATGATATAAATTTTGTGCATTCTGAGTTACAGTATGAACGAAATATAATACTGCTAAGTGAATCTAGCGCCAGAGTGTCGCTTTGGTAAACAAGTACTAGAGTGAATTTTAAAGAATGCATTTATTCTATTGTGCTTTATGCGCTGTCGTCGAAGTAGATTTAATTCAATCCAATAAGTTTAAATGAAATGCAAGAAAAAATGCATATAATTTAATATTCCGTAGAAGGAAGTCATGTGGTGCACACATCAGATTTTTTACTTATTAATTTAAAACTGAGGAAGAAACTGTTCACATAGAAATGTATTCCCAAATAAATCGAATATTCTTATTTAAAAAATTTGTAACTGAGGGTATTTGTCTTTTGACAAGTGCTACAAAATGTTAGTCAAATATGTATTTTCAAATCTCTGGATACAATTTATACCATCGTGACAATGAATTAATTCAATTTGCAGTTGTTTTGGGGAATTATTCATGTTCGATTTTAATGGCAATGAAAACAATGTAAATTTGAATTCTAAATCATTAAGAACTTAAACATTTCTTTAAATTCTTGCTATAATGATTAATGTCATAACAACGTTAATTAACGTACGGGAAATATATTCACGGGTTGCGTGCAATTGCTTCGGGAACTATTTGCGTTTTCCAAGCCACAAGTTTAAGACCACTGCTATAGACTACAGCTGTCCAAGGTTTACCTATAAAATCTATCTTAGTAAAAAATAAAATAATAATTTGATAACACAGTCGATGGATAGATCGTTGCAGTTCGACCGTGTTCAAAACAGCTTTGGCTGGCGTTCTGCCAAAACACTTAGGATCGTCCAGAAGAGGTTTTAATTACGTGGCTCAGGGTAAGGAGATCACATGAGAATTCGCTCTTCTCCGGAAAGAAGGAACTTACTAGCAAAGGGGGAAAATCCCCATGTTAATCGGGGGATCCTGTCGTCAGTTGTCTTTCACCCCTTCATTTCATATTGGCAGAAATAAAGACTAAGTTTCGCACTGACGTGCAACGCTGGAAGCAAACAAAAAGTTTTAACATTTTTTCTTAATCACATATGAGTTTTACTTGAACAGTGCTTATTTCATTGCTCATTTTTAAAAATAAGATACCTAAAAACAATGGAACTATACTTTTTTTGGCGAAAATCTTTTTGTATTTAAAAAAAAAAAAATAGTTAGCCCGTAGCCATCCCACCTAAGCGGGGTCTTCCCTGACCGTAGTTGATTTAACGTTAACATTTGTCAATACTGTGATCTTTTATGCAAGAACCACTTTAGTTCATTTTTCTAAAAATCCCCCCCCCACTAGAACTATATATAATACTGCATATAGATTCCAGCCTCAAATCCTAATAAATACAATAATTATTATGAATAAATAATTAACTATGATAATCGTTTATTATCATGTAATTATTCGAACTAATTATTACGAATTTCGTTTTCAGTGTACATTAATATACACTGCGGGGGGAAAAAAGCGGGGGAACAGTTCTATAACTTTCGTTATACTGTACCGATTAACGAAATTAAAATTGCTTTTTCCATACATCGAAAGCGTGACTTAAGATATATATTAGATTTATATATAGCATTGTTCTATCATAGGTATTTTGACACGAAATTGGACTTTTCTGAAATAACACACCAATTTGTTTTCATATTTCGATTCCACGACTCAAATTATGCCTAGATATTAAATTTTGTAATTTTCGGTGAGAAATTTACGGAGAAATTTAAAAATTTAACTTTGCGCTTTTTTTTTTTTTTTTTTTTCAGTTTGCGTGAAGAATAATTCACTTAGCGAACGTCTTAATTTAGCAACCTATTTTCCTTTCCTTTTTTTCATTGTTCACGATCGGGAAAAAAGTCATCGTTCATACTTTCAAATAATTTTAACAAAGTGCGTAAACCACATTTTCGTTATTATCGCTTATAATAAATACGCCAAATTTCAAAGCGTGTCAAAATGTGAATCCACGTATGTCTTAAGACATTTTGAATAAAAAAGTTTAATTTTTTGCAGTTATGCTTAGAAATAATCTACTTTAAGATGATGGCAAACATTTTATGAATTATAAAAATTTGTAAAAATTATTTAAAAATACAAATTTAAAAAATAAATCATAAAAAATGGGCGAATTTTATTTGGAATTTACCTAAATTTTGAAATATGAAAGGAGGAATCAAATAAGTTTAATAAAAAAAGAAATATTAATAAATGTATATTAGATTCAATTAATATTGAGGAGCTAAAATTTTGAAAGCTAATGTTTTAAAAACTACTCGTGTCATTTTTACAAAATTTGGCAGTTTGGCATAATTTGAGTCGTAGACTTGAAATATGGAAAAACGTTGTCATGTCATTTCAGAAAAAGTCCAATTTTGTGTCAAAATACCTATATTAGAACAATGCTATATATAAATCTAATACATATCCTAAGTCGCGCTTTCGAGACATGAAAACACAATATAATAATTAAATAATTATAATACAGTGAAAAGTCGTTAATTCGGACACCCATAATCCGGAATGATCTATAATCCGGACCTCAAAGCTACAAACTTTCTGCGCATGCGTCGCGTTGACGCATGCGCGTAAGACTTTTAAGGCTGCGAATATGCGTGTGCGAATGCGCGTAATACGTTTACGCTTGCGCGTTTAATGTATAACGGAGGGTATAAGCTAAGTTAAAATTATCTAATTCAGTTAATGTTGCAGATTGCGTTGTTCCTGAATCTTCGAAATTGATCCGGCTTATTATTTTTTGCAGACTGTTAGAGCAATTATAAAAGTAAGCTTGAACTTTCGATTATGTCAAATAGAATTTCCGATACATATTTACTAATATGTAAAGGATCTACAAAGGGAAAGTATGTTTAGAAGTCCATTAAACAAAAAGTGGAATTGCTGCAAAAAAATGGATAAAGGCATATCCTTCGTTTCTCAAACCATTCCGAAATCTGTTTATCAATTTCACGCTGCTCTGCGGCCCGGGGGGGGAAACGCCGAAACGCCGCGGCGCGCAATGAATTGGAAGTTAATCTGTCAGCACTATCCTTATCTTCAGGGCAGATGTTTTCATTTTATTTGGCTTATAATTCCTTACTAAATGTAGTGTTTTATCTAGGTGTACTCCGTCTTTGATATGATTTAAATCAAATTCCTCGTCATTATAATTCGCTTCCGATAAAGAAGAAAGTGATACAGAGGTTATTGAAAAGGAAAAACTTTCGATTGATAATTATAGCAATTATAGGACTTTAACAGCGGAATTTTGTACATGAAGAAGAAATTATGTCTGTTTATAGAATTAAAGATAAAGTATTATCACATAAAACGAAGCAACTTAAACAACTTACATTGAAAGAAATGTTTAATAAAGTAAACTAATAAATATTAAGCTTTTTTTTTTTTTTTTTTTTTTTTTTTTGTAAATTTTGATACCCTTTAGATCATAATTGTTCTTTATTTCATAAATTACGGTTTCATATTTTCAATTTTATAATTTCTGCATGCCATCTTACCAGATTTAAACTGATGATCTATAATCCGGAAAAATCTATAATCCGGAATTGCCGAAGTCCCGACGAGTCCGGATTAACGACTTTTGACTGTAGCAGTTATTATCTAACAATAGTTTTTTATTATGCTTTGTCTTAAAGTTACGTATATAGAGCGAAATTAAGATTTGAAAACTTTCGTATTTTTGACCAATATATAAATAAAAATATAAATGCCCAAGATTAAACACAATTTAATCAAGCAGTTAATTACAGATGATGATCAGCATATTATATTTGATTCCTTTCTGCCTTCTAAAATCCTTGCTGTTTGAACGCATTGAAAATAAACAGGGAAGAAATAAGAATGAAGAGAAATATCTGCTGCATGATTCAAGGACATTCACACTATACATGATTACTTTCTTCAATAAATCAGTCCGAACGGCACATGCGTATTTGCGCCTATGGTCGCGGCCCTGCGCGGTTTAATTATATAAACTAAAATGCTAGAGGTGTTCAACTAGCTACTCTTGATGGGCGTTTTATCTAAGATCGAACTTAATGTTCGATATCTTAGATAAAAAACTAATAAACCTCGCTTATGCCGTTATTCTTTCACTTATTTGCTGGACTCTGCCTACATAATAGTAAAATGTGGGAATTTCTATTATCATTTTATAGTCTTCTTGCTACTTAATGGCTATCAAAGTTTAATTTAATTTTTTAATGTATTTTTTTTTAATTTCTGAATAGTGTGGTAAGAGTAGGTAATACTAATTTTTTATGCATATTCAGAATAAGTAATAACTTTTCTTCACCATAATTATTTCCGAGTTAATGTACAGCTTACATTCCAGTAAAGAGTATATAAATAATGGAAATAATGAATAAAAGAAAAGATGTATCAAATAATAATATCCTTTCATACAAAAAACATATATTTACATAGGTACGCGATTTATTCAGATTAAATAAATAATAATAAAATCTAAACATTTCTTATTTAGGCCATCAATCATTAATTGAATCGTGTGAAATATGCATTTTTATTTTACAAAAATATTTCTTACTTATCTAACTCTTTCCTAAACAGCAAAATAAATAACTTTACGTTTAACATCATAAAAAGTACTTTTCGATTATTACTAACCTTTAATATGATGACATTTCTATTCTCTAATTATGAGGTTTGAAAAAGGAAATAATGGATACCTAATTAACAAATAACGAGATCATTTTACAAATAATTTTGCAAATTTCTTTACAGCAAGCACAATTATTTAAAAAATGCTATCTTATTCAAAAGAAAAAAAAAATCATTCACGAAGGAATGCAAAAAATGTGTATGAATATGCAATTAAATGGCTTTAAATTGCTAGTGACTTCTGAAAGAACATTATTGAAACAGAATAGACTGGATACAGCTTTGTGTTGCACGTAACAAAAGGAGACATTGGAATGTCGATAATGACATCGGGTTTGGACAAATATCACGCAGCTTTATTTCAAAAATGACATTTAAGAAGGTTGTGGTTCATTTTCGTGGTTCAGCGAAATTCGGCACGCAGAAATTGTTGGTATTTTCTTTAAATTCAGTTTAGTTGAATTCATTGATTTAACAGTCCAAATGTTATAACATTAATTTTAAGTTTTTAAATCTAACAGTTGGTATTATAATTATGAGAGTTTTAAGAAAAGCTGAAGTGATGAATTTGTACATACACATAACTTTTCGAAGAAAGTGATTAGACGATTTATTGTCATTATACTGGTCACAGATGGGTACTTGCAATTACAATGGTACCTCAGCGTACGTCCGCTTTGAAATGCGTTCAACTTGGTATATGTCTCGTTTCGACTCGGAAATTTTTGTTTGGTTAGCGATATTTATTTGGACTCTAGTTCGATGAGTCATGACACCGAGCACTATTCTTGTTTACATTTTTCGAAACAATGCTACGACTGCTTATGAATATCAATATGCATGCTGCTACTATTCAGAAAAATGAACTGCGCTTTAACTCTGAATTTTCAAGTTATTTCATATTACTACAAGTAGTAATGGTCGTTAATTGTAGTAAGCGGTATTAGTAGTAGAAGTAGTAGTCGTTTATAGTGGTAAATAGCAATAGCAGTAGTAGTCATTAGTAGTAGTAAATAGTAGTAATTGTAGTAATAAGTAGCAGTCGTAATAAGTAGGTAACAGTAGTAGCACTAGTAGTAGTAGTATTGATTGTGGTAAAAATAGTATTCATAGCAGTAGCAGTAAGTAAGTAGTAGTAGTTATCGTTGTGGTAAAAGTAGTAGTAGCAGTAATAGTAGTATTAAGTAAGTAGTAGTAGTTGTCGTTGTGGTAAAAGTAGTAGTAGCAGTAATAGTAGTATTAAGTAAGTAGTAGTAGTTATCGTTGTGGTAATAGTAGTAGTAGCAGTAATAGTAGTATTAAGTAAGTAGTAGTAGTTCTCGTTGTGGTAATAGTAGTAGTAGCAGTAATAGTAGTGTTAAGTAAGTAGTAGTAGTAATCGTTGTGGTAATAGTAGTAGCAGCAGTAATAGTAGTATTAAATAAGTAATAGTAGTAGTAGCAGTAATAGTAGTATTAAGTAAGTAATAGTAGTAGTAGCACTAGTAGTAGTAAGTAATAGTAGTAATAGTAGCAAAAACAGCATAGTAATATAGTAGTAATAGTAGCAAAAACAGCATAGTAATATAGTAGTAATATTAATATTTGTAAGAGTAGCGGTAGTGGTAATGGTTGATAATAGTGGTAGTAGCAACAGGAGTTGTAGTGGTAATGGAGGCGGTGGCGATGGTAGTTATCGAAGTGGTGCTGGTAGTAGTATCAGTAGTCCAAATGGTGGTAAAAATAATAGTAGTAGTAGTAATCATTTCAACTAATGAAACTAATGATAATAATAATGACAATCATATAATTCCAGTTTTGATTCTAGTAGTAAGCAATAGAGCTATTTCTACTAGAATATCATAAAATTCACAATATACACAGTATTAACAATATCGGAAAAGAAAATCAAAATGTGCTCATAATTGTTTCATGCTATTGTCCTGCTACTTGTCAATACCTTTGAATGTTCTGCTTTGACCTCTATTCTCAAGTTTGTTTCAGATCCTCTTTACAAACAAAAACAGCAACAGCTTGTGTTAATGCATAACATCTTTGTCCTTTCTTTGCCATGTAACTAATGTTTCACCATGGTACATAGAAAATGGTACAGTGGAGTTATTACTGAATATCACTGATTCAAGAAACTCTTTCCTTCTACTATTTACTATGACATCCTCCAGGAAAAAAGGCTAAAATTCTTCATGCTTGAAATTCTATGTCCTCATCGCATTCCTTGTCCTTCTACATTACATTTTAAGATGATCTCTCAACTGGTTTTTAATGAGTAATTATTGTATTATACAGATTTCAGTTTTAAAAGTTCTGTTATACTTTATTCTATAGATTTCAGCTATAAAGGTTCAATTTTTATATATAATATACATGTAGGTTAAATACATGTAGGTTTCCTGCAGTATATAACATTTACCGTTTTAACCCATACCTATTTAATAATTTATAAGAAGTATTTCAAATTTATCTATCATATATAACAATCTACAACAAGAAACACACATTTTTAACAAATAAGTTTCTCTAATTTGCCTATAATAAATGCAATTTCCATTTTGTCAGCTTTATTTATACTTTTATTTAAATAACGTAGATTACTTTTCTAGTCGGTAACTAAATAAACAATATTAGCTACATGCTTTAATACATTAAAAGTCAATTATGTGCATTAAAAATTAAATTATGTAAATAACATGATTGAAAAACCAAATTTGTTTTTTACAATTCCTCCAGGAAATTCCAATCTGCAAAGCGATGTCTGAAAAAATCTACTTTTGCTCTCATTCAGGCTAAAAACTAAGCAAACAACTAATATTATTTATGCAAGTTTTTCTGAAAAGCGTTTTAGATATTTTGAAAAGAAAGGGAGTGGAAAATTCTATATTTCTTTTCTTTCCGTCTATTTCTAAGCTCCATGGGTAAATTAAATCTCATGGAAAGAAACAGACAATGCAGGCAGATTGAATTCAAAACGGAAAATCCTCACAGGATTAGATATTAATCATCTTTTTTTTTACAGTTTTCTTTGCTAGAATATAAATTCCTTGATGTATAGTAAAAAGAACCAAGCAAGAAAACAGCATTAAATGTAATTGCTTTCTTACATATTCCACTTGGATAAGTTTTATAATAAGAAATTGCTAGAAATTCTTTTTAGGAATGTATTGAATATCAAAATGATGCACAGCTGCCGTAAATCTAATTCAAAAAGGTGTTGTAAAAAACGGCAATATCCGTTTGAAAGCAACATAAACATATCATTTCGAAGGTGCGTATTATAAAAATACAAATGTAATAATTTATTTTTTTTAATAACACATTTGAATAGCTGTAGAGCAGAAACCAGATGTTTCAGCACGTTCACTGTTTCAGAAATGCCAGAGGATTAAAATATTATGTGGTAAAACGATTTTATTTTTCTCATGACTGAATGTATTTAAGAATGGAAAAGGATCGCCTACAGTAATACGGTAAACATATTTAACCTGTGAGTAAAAGCTAATGTAACATAAATTTACCTATAATTTCATTATATTTATTTCTTCTTGTTTAGCAGTTGTAGAGTTCATTAGGTTATTTTGAAGCAGGAGACATGAAAAATGTGCATTGTCCTCGCCGGGACTCGAACTCTGGACCTCTCGAATATGCTTTGAGTATGCTTCCAGTTACACCACGAAGGCCAATATAATATAAATTATTCCCAATATATGAAACCTTTCCATAAAAATTTCGATTGCTATATAGATTCCACTTTTTCCCTTAAAAAGCAAGCTTTCCGTGCAATATGGGCTTTCATTTGTTTCCTCCAATATTACACATTTTAATTTTTTGGCGAAATTAATAAATGTATTGAACGTTTCTTTACCACAAACCAAGTGATCTTGGTAAAATATTCTGTATTTTCGTTATTATTCACGTATCAATGGCTGAGTAGTTATGAGAGCGGAACTAGTAGTTTATCCTAGCTAAAAATCTGGCTGTATGAATGTTTCCGAAGTTTTCTCCATGTGCAGAGTAATTGTGAACCACTTACCTATAGAAAGTCCTCCAAAAACGCATCACTCCCCTCAAGAAGACAGCCCTTATGTATTCAGCCATATTCAAATAGCTATATGAGCCATATTCAATTGCTTTTTTCCTGGATGGCGGACCCAAACCTTCCACAGATGTTGGCCTCTACTAAGGCCAGAAGCGGTGGTTACTTCTACTTTTATTCTTCTACTACGGAGGCACCTAAGAGGTGGGTCACCTTTGCCTCCAATGAGAGGACAGACATATACAAACATGCCTTCTCTAAGATTCGAACCCGGCTCTTCTAACCATTATACCGTCTGTGCGGCATATCCAAATAACTAACCTCGTCAATATTCATTTCTTTTGTTTCCTGCACATTCAATAAACTTTATTTTATAATGTCATGGTTTGATGTTTTTGGTGTTCTGCAAAAATCACAAGTTTTCATTCGATTCCCTTATAAATTTTATTAAGTTTTGAAAACATTCTAAGTAACCAAAGTGTGTAAATGAGATATGAACAGAAAGAGTTAAACAAAAGACTAACTGGAAATGGGAAATAAATGTGAACCAACTCCCGAACCTTTTCGAATATAAATAAAATACTAGAAGTATCATTTTACGGCAAGAATGTCGATGAAAGGGGTGCCCAATTATCAGGCATGCCGAAACACTGGCAGCCGGATTATCGGTCTTTTAATGTATTTCGTTTATTTTTCACCCTCATATGTTGTTATATTATAGAATAAATACTAATCTAATTATAAAGAAGTAAAGCGTTTTATTGTTCCATGTCAGGCTGTCTTAGATTATTCAAAGATTACAACAGCGTTAAAGGTTTAGAGTTCAAGCTAGAATAATTTATGTGTCCAAATGTCCAAATGATTGATCTTAATCTTACTAATATTAGTGTAATAATACAGACTAGTGGCACTGTTAGCAACGTTTCTACATCAGTGTTAATACGCTAGATTAACGTTATTGTAAGAAACGTACATTATATGATGTATGTGGTTGCAAAAGATGGAAGCACTATTTGTATAAACCAATCATTATTGCTCTGTAGCACACGTACAGAATAAAAAATTGATTACAAAATTTTATGGTAGTTTTCTATTAACGGGAGCCACTTAGTGCCAAACATAAACGTTATCAAGAAATCTAAGATGGCTGCAGTCCTAAAGATACATAAAGCTGTAGTAAGAATAACTGTTTTAGATATAATGAAATAGCCATTCTACATGAAATGAATATAATATAAAAATATTTAACGAGCACAATGCCGAATTTGAACAATTCTCTGACGCTTTTTAAGCAAAAACAGATCACTGTGTTCATAGGGAGAGAAACAGTTTCTTTCCTCTTTCTCCTATATATATATACTATATGCAGCAATTTGACACTTTGGTTATTTGGACACTGGTGCCTGTTTAGCAGAAAACGTACCACCTTTATTACTACTTACATTAATAGTGTGAATAATTATAAAATTTGTTAGTTAATTGCATTATACAGGGTTTACTTATCAAGCTATATTCGTTCACGGAGCCAACCAGCGGCCGAGCGGTAAAGTCGCTGAACACTGGTAGTTCAGACCGATGTTCACGTCCCGCGAACGGGCTGGCTGCATGGGCGGTTTCGTGGTTTTCCCCATGTATAATGTGTATGCGAGCCAGTTTCCCTTAGAAAGTCCTCCACGAAGGCATCCCTCCCTTTAGGCAGATAGCCCTCGAGGCTTTGTCATAATCACACACACACTCGTTCACAGAAGTTCAGTCACAAGTTCAAACACACTCTGCACATAAAAATCATGACATGGGAATTGCAGCATAAATAGTGCATTAAAATACAACCCCCATAAATGATTTTCCACAATGGCTGTAAGTCCCACAGTAGTATCCGCTTAAGGGGACTCATACACCTTAAAATCCATAAGATTTTCGAATATCTGACTTTGCAAAGAATTGGGATTACTTATTTATTTTAAAAGCAACTACTTCCAACTTTTTACAGCTAACTACATAATATAGCTGCTTCCTGAAATAGTGATCAGAAAGTTCGTGTTGCCACAAATATTTTTATAATTTAATCCTCTTTGTGACAAAACGTTTCGTCATGTTTCCACCTTGCGAGCACAGTTTAATTCTGTTGCATAATTTAATTCCATATTTAATATATAGCTTTTATAACATTTGGAAACTACTAGGAACCAAACATTCTAAGAATTGCATGTTAAATTTTTTATTTTTTTAGAGTTGAGTTTCTAAAATGTATTTTATTAAAAAAACTGTAATGTTTTCGTGCATTAAATTTTTTAATATTAAAATATTCATCAGATTTTGGGTTCAGTTAGAAAATAATGCCCATATAATGAATTCGATAAAATTTCAAGCATGTACTATTAGCCATTTTAAAAATATCATGCGCGCAAGGTGGAAACATGACGAAAGATTTTGTCACAAAGCGGATTAATTTACAAAAATATTTGTGGCAACACAAACTGTCTGGTTAGTCGTTTCCAGAGCAGCTATGTTACGTAGTCAATTGTAAAATGTTGGAAGTAATTGCTTTTAAAATAAACAAAATATCCCAATTCTTGCAACAGTCACATATTCGAAGATCATAAGGGGTTTAAGGTGTATGAGCCCCCTTCAACTCATTTGACAGTCCGTATTATCATATGAGCATATGCACGTTTTTTTTTTAATATATATTATTGCTTCATTGACGCTGTTAATAGCAGAGTTTTGTTTTCAGAAACAGGAAATTTCAGATGACAATGAGTGATCACCTTGTCACAGGTATCTTTACTGCATGTTTCCCGAAGCTTAAAGTTATTGAAAACAAAACGCCATCTTTCTGTAGAGAGTGAAAAGGAAAATGTAAAAAATATAATTGTTATTTCAATGGTGGGTAGACTAACGACTGAAACTCTCTGAAAATATGCTGAACACAAATTCGTAGAGATATTTTATACTAATAAATCATTAACAAATACACCATTTTTAGTTTTTTATTTATTTTTTCACTATGAAACGATGTACACTACTATAATTTGTAAGATAAGAAGTTAAATATTATTGAGAATAAAATATATATGTATTGTTTATAAACATAATTCGAACTGTGGAAAAATGACGGTATCTAGAGACATCAAATTTTAAATAACATAGTCCCTCAACCGAATTTGAATACAAGACAGAATTTTGAATTTCGAATTTTTTTTATTGTCTACTTACATTATGTAAATCTTTAGCAAATTTTGATTAACAAACTGAATGATCTCAAAGCGAGTAATGGCAACATTGTACGGGTAAAAACATTTTTATCTCCAGCGTGCGAGATTGTCTATCAGAAATTCTAAAGATAGAGTGTTTTTAAATATTTTTAGCCGAAAGAAACATTAACTCAGATGCTGTCGAAACTTGTATGTGTATGTAAATGGAAAAACGCTCCTTTTGATGTCATAAAAAATCGAAAGTTTTGAGATTTCTTTTTTTAAAATAATATATATATATTTATTATACATTATTTATAAAAATAATGCACCTTAAAGGGATTTCTAGAATAAATTATTCATTATATACGCAAAAAGGTATCTTTTATGAAATCAAATTTTAAACAAAGGAACAAAAACAAAAACAAAACAAAGAAATCCGATATCCAAACTGAATGAAAATTGAAGAATTTTAATTAACAAAAAGTTGAATTGAAATAAAAGCATAAGTCATATAAATTCAAAAACAAAAGAGGATTTGCAATAATCTATGAAACAGAAAGGCTCATTTCTGAGATAATTTTTTTTTAAAATTCTCTATATTCTAAAGATTAAAAGTAATAAATAAGTTTAAAGGACTAGATTATAAGATTAAATGAATAGTCTCTCAATAATTGTTCATAAAACGTAATACATATAACCTGTTTATTTTCCACTTTAAAGTTAAATTTGACACATTGCTCAACTATGATATTCCTGCATCTGAATGGTCAGAAATGAGAAATAACATTCCATATTCACAACTGAAGTAACTAAAGAAATTACTTTTAAAATTAATGTCGTAATAATTCTTTTTTTTTTTTTTTTTTTGACCGAGTAAATAAATGTTGAGTTAATATTTGCTGATTAGCTTCTTCTTGCTGATTTCTCCAGTTTGTGACCTCATAAATGTAATTTTTTCTCTTTACTTTTTTTACCCTTTCTAAATATGAGATGTCAAGAAACTAATTAGGGTTATCTTATTTAAGTTTTACGTTAACTCTGGGAAAGACTCGTAAGAAGTATAAATTAACTCGTTAACTTGCTAAAATTTTGTACGTATGACGCGAACAAGACTGGAAGTAGCTGTTTTCATTTAAATTTGCTTTAAGCCCCAAAGAAACAGTTTTCTCTTTAAAGCAGTTATAATAGTTTTACTCGTAAAATGGAATTTAAGCTTTGAGTCACAAAAGTTTATTAAATATTAATCAGTTTTCATTTTAATCGATATATATTTCAAAATTCAATTCTTACATTTGCATCCTAACTCGATTTTGTTCTGCTTAAGATGATCCATGCACTTGTAGGCACAGAGTATATTATATTTATTAAAACACACAAGAAAAACCTAGCAACGTCAACCGTTGAAAATTTAGTTGAATTATGTATGATCTCAATCCTCTTCAATGTATTCAATTTTTTTATATATACTCATATTCCAGCGGTGTCATAACTACTTTGATCCTCTCAATTTCATGCAAGTTACAGGATGAGGTCCGGCAAGTAGGGGAAGGGTAGAATACAAACAGTTTCGTTTACTGTAAAATCTGTTCAGTTTTCAAAGCGTTATGGCAGTTTATTTTTAGCCCCGGTTTGAGATGAATGTAAGGACTGCCTTGTATAACCTTTTAATGTAGCTTTATTATACAGTATACACATTATGCTTTTAATAGCGATTTTATTTCAGGTCTCTATTCAAACCTTTTTTTAAAAGAAATTAGGTAGAGTGAGGTGTAACAATGAGCATATTTTGGCAGTTTCTATTTCTAGCCATTGTAAAATTACTTTGTAATGGTTTAGATTGTCAAATTGTCAAATTTTTATCATAAAATAAGTTAAAATATGCAAATTAATTACAGTTTTCTGGCCGAAATTAAATGAACAATTATGTATGTCAAAGATATACGGCATCATATCACGAAAGAAAAGGCATATGAGGAAAAATTCAGCAAAAGAGCTTTGGGGAGTGAAAAAATCAATAGATGAAATATATCTTCTAATAACTGCAAAAAGCTTCTCAGCGGAGAAATATAACTGCGCGATGTAGAATTATAATTCACAACTTCTTATTTGATCACCATGAATGTTATTCAGCATGTGGAAACTATGAAGTCAGCTACGTGAGTGAAAGATAAAAGCAGTAAAAACCTGTGCATGTAGTATCTCCGCAAAATTCAGTTAAAGCCAGCTCATGCGATCAGTTTTAAATAATAAAAATGGTTTAAAAAAGTGGAATTTTTTTAAAGGAAGCCCAGAATTATTCTGTCTGCATTATCTGATTATGGAAATTATCATTTATTTGATCAGAAACTACGCACCTAAGAGCAGGAATGCCTTCGTGGAAGATTTTCTAAGATAACTGACTCGCATCCTCGTTACAAATGGGGAAAACACGAAACCACTGATGCAACCAGCCCGTTCGCGTGGAATCCAACCCAGGTGGAGCTACCAGAGTTCAGCGAGTTTACCGCTCCGCGCCTGGTGGTCTGTCCTGATAATAAGTAACAAATTATAACATAAATAATTTCTATGGCAAAGTCATATCTTACAATAGAAATATTTTAAATATAGTCACCAGTAAATCGCTTTGGGCAAATTTTAATAGTAAAAATAGTAGTATTTTTGATGTCAAAATTAAGTTAGATTAGGTATTTGAATGTGGCAAATCACACCAGGTCTATCTACCTGAGGGAAGATTTGCCTTCGTGAAGAACTTTTGAAGGAGACTGTCTCTCACTCTTACACATGGGGAAAACCACGAAAAAGGTCATTCAGAATCGAACTATCATTTTAGCCTCTGATGGGCCGTTCCTCGTGAAATTTTTATTTTATCAATTTTAAAATTTAAAACATATATCTTTTACAAATGTATTTTTTTTTTTAAATTTGTGAGGATGATTAAAAGCCATTTAACGTACTTTCCAATACTTTGGAAGGGACAAATGCAGATTAATTTCAGAGTAGTTTGAAAAGTTAGTTACCCTCTTTTAGTTTTTTCTGGACAAACTTCTGTCATTAATCAATATCAGGTTCGAAATTTATATATAAAACATGAATTCTACTGGAATGTAGAATTGAAATCGAAACATTATACAAAAAGCAAATACACTCATGTCCATAAATTAATAATGATATGTATAGTAATAAATTAATAAATTAAATATAAATTATAATGATATGTATAGGAATAATAATAAATTAATAATGATATGTATAGGACATGAGTGTAGGATAATGCAAAATCAGGCAAAGGAAGAGTTAGAAGCAAAACAAATTTAATATAGCTTATTTGTAAAGCTTATTTATTAAACAAAAGGTAAAGAGAAAAAAAAATGATGCTATATATTTGATATTATTAAAAAAATTAGCGATTTTTTTCTCCCTGGAGCAAATTACAAAAAAACCTATTTACAAAAAAACCAACATTGCATGGTTGGTATGATTGTTAATACATTGTATGTCTCCCAGAGATGCAATACAGTCCCGTACAACGCCTAGGCATGCTGAGTATCAAATTATCGATCTGATCTTGGGGGATATTACACTACTCAAAAAGCAATGCTCTCCGAAGTTCCAGTAGACATGTAGGAGGAGGTTGACGGGCTGCAACTCGTCGGCCAAGCATGTCCCACACTTGCTCTACTGGATTCAAGTCCGGTGGGAATGCTGACCAGTCCACACGGGTGATATCCTCCGATTGAAGGCATTCGCTTACCCTGTTTACACGGTGAGGATGGGCGTTGTCATCCATAAACACAATTTGTGCGCCCATGGCGCCCTGAAACAAACGTACATGTTGTTCCAGAATGACATCCCGATAGATTTGACTTGTCATGGTTCCAATTTGAACATGCAGGTCAGTTCTGGAAGCCAGAATAATTATACCCAGAACGAGCACTTCTGCACCACCGTAACGGTGTCGTTCAATCATTTCTTGGTAGTAACGGGTACCTGGAGCTCTCCATATGAAAGTCCGGCGAGAATCAGACTGCAAGCTAAACCTGGACTCGTCGGAAAACATCACACAAGCCCACTGTTGCGGTGTCCACAATGCATGCTCTCTACTCCAGGCTAACCGCAGGCGACAGTGAGTTGCAGTAAGTGGAACGCATCTGACAGGTCTACGAGCATATAGACCAATCTGCCCTAAACGTCTGTACATGATCTGCCTGCCTTGAAATTGTCGTACTAGTGGCTGAAGAGAGCTGACGAGACAGGTCTGAGGCTGTGCTCCGCCTGTTTCATTTAGCAGTAACTGCCAAATACCGGTCCTCATTCGGCGTTGTAACTCTGGGGCGACCTGTGCTGTAACGTGTACTCACATTAACATCCTCTTGGAATCGTTGCCAAAGCCTGGAGATGGCACTCTGGGCAATTCCAAGTTCGTCTGATACTTCCAGTTGGGTACGCCCACATTCCAGACGGCCGCTAATTCTTCCACTTAAAAAATCATCCAAATGCGTCCTTCGTGTCATAACTATTCGGTTATTGCACTGAAATGCTTATAAAGCGCCTGCGAACAATTTTACTTCTTTGCCTGTATTCCTTATATATCACTCTCTTACACTCTCGTCATTGTGACGTACCATCGGTGTCATCTGGTTACTTCCTGAAATTTGCATATGATTCTTGAAGATGTGTGCAGTGATTTTACAGGTGATATATTTATTTTAGAGTTCGATTTCCGCGTGACTCCGAATTATCCTTAATTTAAGGACATGAGTGTAGAAATAAAAAAGTATATATAATCGAAATTCAACCACGGACGCACTTTTATTGAAATTAGTACCTTTAACATTTTAGTGTCTCACTCTTTGTTACAGTGTACAAAAGTATATTAGGTTAATCAATTAAAATAACGAATAAACTCATAATTCTTTTCGAATCCAGAAAATAAACATCTCGGAGTAGAAAAAACAAATGTCACTTTGCAGTACTTTTGCTTTTCCGGAAAAGATAATGAATTTGTTCCTTGTTTCATTTTATTATTATTGCACCAAAATTTACTGCAGCTTTTAGCACATCATTTCAAGTTGCGTTTGAATTCATTACTTTTTTTAGCTTCTAAGTATAAGTATAAAACATATGTTCCAGTACAATGGTTAATTTTTGTTTTTGTATCTAACCTTATCCTTTTTATTTTTAAATGAAATTTTATACAAAAAAAAAATCAGTTTGCTTAAACATAAAATAGATGTAAAAGCAAAGATCACTTCTGGCAGTCACACTTGATTTTTCGCAGATATATTGCAGCATATTTGTCGACAGTATACTTTATTAAACAAAGTTTCTCAGTTCCTTCTTGAAAACCAGTACTATATGTCATATACTTCCTCTTTTTCGAATCCTAAGAAGATCTGAAAAAACATGGCGATCATAAGCAACATCAATGTTTTCTGCATATTCCCAGTATAACATTATTAATGTTTAGGGGCCTGATTTGATCACTGGGTTTAGAACACCTATTTGATCAACTTCTTAAAAAATAAATCAAATTCAAAATCTTTTTTTTATCTATTAACATTCCTAGAAGTATGTCAACGCAGAAGACGTATTACAGAATATATTTTTCAAAATCTTAATGTTGTGCAGTAGTCATTTCTATTCGAATCTCTCGGGCAATGTACTCAGTGTCTACATGGTTCCTTTAAAGCCTATTCTTTTATATAAGGGTTGCTTTAGGATTACTTGTGTTATATCTTATACAATAGTTCTTTTTTTTTAAAGCGTTTGAATGTTTTCCATTTCCTTTGTCACTGATTATTCTATCATCAGGAGAATTCTTCAAATTCCTGAATTTACGAACGAAAACACCCATTTTGTTTTGTTTATATAGTCTTTTTCTAGAGCTGCAGGATAAGGATAAAAGCATAATAGAATAAATAAATACTATATATAACATACACGATATTTGTAACCAAATAGTCAATAACGCATTTTCAAGAAAAATGCGTTTAAAGCTTTGACACACGTTTAGCTTTGAGAAATGTTCACCTGTAGAAAATAAATTTTTTTACATATATCTCGAAGTACGCACCGCTTCCAGTAGTATTATATAAAATATCAGAAATATAACATAAAATGTATGCCGATAGAGCAGATAGATTCGTGATTTTCGTATGGTGTCAATGAAACGTTATTCTTACAGCATAAAACTCTTGAGTGTTATGTATACGCTGCATTAATTATTATCAGCCAAGAAAATAAGTCACAAAATGCTGAGAGGAAATTCTTATCTTTAAACTGTATGAAAGATATAAATCTTAAAATCTCATGCGACAGCAAAATGTGCCACACAGCATGGATGATAACTGGCCATAGTAGCATTACGTAATAGTTTAAAATTTGGAAACTCATCTTTAAAAATATTTCTAATGTCAAAAATAAAAAAAAAATATTGTTAATAGATCAAATTTTATTAATGAAAATATATTTACAGGACACATTTAGCAGATAATTTTTAGCCCAAAAGGGCAGTTTGCCCAGATGGGCTATTAATTTTGTTTTGACATTTTGCGTTGATTCACTATAAATGGCGAAACACTTGTTAAATTTTTGCCACCAAACATTAAAGCCCTGTACTATATTTAAAGAAATTAAATAATGAAGAATCTGCATAAAAGTATGCATGTTTTTTGCAATGTTATAAAACAACGGTACATAGGGCCATCAAATTTTGAATAACGTACATCTTCTACCGAATATGAGCATCTGAAAGCTCAAATTTGGAATTTGTATTATTATCTATTTCATATTTTGTAAAGGCGCCCACCAGCGGCCGAGCGGTAAAGTCGCTGAACACTGGTAGTTCGGTCCGAGGTTCGAATCCCGCGAACGGGCTGGCTTCTTGGGTGTTTTCGTGGTTTTCCCCATGTGCAAAGTGTATACGAGCCAGTTTCCCTTAGAAAGTTCTCCGCGAAGGCATCCCTCCCCTGAGGCAGATAGCTCTAATGTGCTTTGCCATAATTAAATACACCAAACACCGTATTTTGTAAAGCATACATGAGTTTTTGATTGTGAAACTCAACGATTTCAAAGCGAACAATGGCAAAACTGTACGAAAAATCAGATATTTTTGTCTCCAGCGAGCGAGACTGTGTATGAGAAATTCTAAAATATGCTGTTTTAAATATTTTGTGATATTGCTGTTGAATTGAATTTTATGGTTTAAGTGACATGATATTTAATAAACAAAGATAACACACAAAACGTTTAAAAACGCCCCTTTGAGCGTAATATATAAAATCTGAGAGCTTTCAGACTTTCTTTTAAATACTTTTTTCAGTTATTTTATTTGCTTGATATCAAAGACATGCTTTTTGGTTAATAGTACTGAAACTAACTCGTTTTTGAATGAAGAAATATGATATGCACTCATTGCCATAAAAATTTGCGCACTAAGAAATAATTGTGGGATCGTAACGAAACTTGGCATAAAAGGTACATGCTGGGTAGATATGTAAATGATTAAAAATGCAGCGTGATTGCGCATTGCGTAATGCCACTAGAGGGCGTTGAACGTCGATCTTCTTGGAGTATAAAACAATTAAGCAGAGCTTGTTGAGTGTACTTAATTTTTTGTCAAGGGAACGCTGAGGTAGACATGCAGTTACGTTGCCATCGAAGCAAAAATAAGCAGCTGTCAGAGGAAAGGAGGGGAAGAATCATCGACATGATGGAAAAGGGTGGTCAGCTCGGCGAGTAGCTCGTCAGGTAGGCCGTTCTGATTTTACTGTGAGGAGGTGTTGAAACCAGTGGACGTCATTTACACTGCGCCTAAGCTCAGGACACAGACTAGTCGTCGAGAAGACCGTCACATCATACGACACGCATGCGTAAAGCCAACTGCCTCATTGGCCGCTATCCACACTCAGGCAGCAGCTGGGATATCCACAACAGGGCTATTACGGGCCTCTGTGTCTTCCCGAGCCATCGCAAGGCGCCTAGTTGAAGGACATTTAGTATAGTATCGCGGCGCCCATTACGCGTGCTGCTAATGACACCCACTCACCTCCGTTTGGAGTAGTGCCGCGCACCGACAGGATTGGAATGGAACCGAGTCGTCTTCAGCGACCAATCTAGATTCAGATTGCCCAATGATAACAGTGTTCGTGTGTGGAGGCCCCGTGGTGAACGCTTCCATCCTGCCTTAGCTTAACAGCCACACACCGTTCCCAGAGTTGGTGTGATGGTATGGGTGCCATTGCTTACGATACATGGTCATCTCTAATATTGATCCATGGCATAATGACAGGACAGCGGTACGTCCATGACATACTTCAGCGACATGTGTTGCCACTCATGGCAGGGCTCCCAGGAGCCTGTTTTCAGCAAGACAATGCCCGGCCACACACAACACGGATTTCACAAGACTGCCTCCGCCATATTAACACACTTATCTGGCTTGCTTGTTCCCCAGAGTTTCACCAATCGAACATATCTGGGATCATTTGGAACGGCAATTTGGACAGCCTACGAGACTGGCCGAACTACAGCGCGTTTAAGGAAGGAAGGAGATGTCTTAGGACACTATGCGGAACTTGTATGCCTCAATGCCCCCTCGTATCGCATCGTGCATTCGCGATCGAGGTAGTCCGACAGAATACTAAAACTTCCGTTCATATGTACTTTTTTCTGCAATAAATGGTCCTTTTTCTTTGATTTTCTAATCACTTATTTATATCAAAGTAGTACTTACATTATGTAAAATTTCGTTTCATTCTGACAACTCTTTTTTGGAGCGCAAATTTTTATGGTAATGAGTGTATAAATACTTTAAAGGAGATTTCAGTTCTCATACTCCGTCTCATGGCAAAACAGGAAATATTACCATTTGATGAAAACATTTGTTGCAAGCTTCTTGTGCAAGCGATTTAGTGAAATAAATGCCCAACAACGTCTTCATTATTTAAATCTTCATTGCATTGAAATAATATCAATGATAACATCATTTTTTTCTATTAGTTGTCTTTGGCATTTTGAGCAGCTACTTTTAAATTAAGTTATTATGTTCTACATTTTTAATTTATGGGACATTATTCTTATAATAGATGCATCATTTTTATTCTTATAATAGGTCTATCCCATCATGGGGTCTCGAGAAAATCTTTGTAGTACGTTGAACATTACACTCATAACGATGTACGTACTCGGTAGTGGGTACTCTCTCCTGCTGGCGATGCTCGTAATGGGGTCAATTTTTCGGGGCAGACCTGAGTGAGTGTCACATATACCGCGATAGCACAACTTTTGTCTTGAGACCCGTTAATTCCATTTAGTGTACGTACGCACGTAAGTATGCATACTATGTATCTTGCTTAACTCAAAAATGATTAGTCGTAGACAATTGAAATTTTGTACATGAGACTACAATAACATCCATTTGTGCATGTACCATTTTACCAAATGTACATGTATATATATATCTTTATCTCTCTCTCACTCTCCTTCTCTCTATATATATATTACAAACTATATATATATATATATATTTCCTAAATAATATTGATTAATTGATTATATTATCTCCTAAGTTTAATTAAAGTAGAATTATTTTAAAAGAGTGAATCCATACTGGTAAGTTATATTTTGAAAGATGATTTGGAGTAACTTAAAAGCAAAATGTTAATAATGTTTTATATATATATTACAAACTTAAACTAATAATTTAGTGGGGGTAGATTAAACCATCCATCCTAAGAAAATTCTAAAACTTTATTAAAAGGGGGGGAACCTATTAAATTTTTAAAACAAGAAGCAGAAGTTAAGACACTCGTATACTATATTTGAAATCTTTTAAAAATTTATTTAAAGGGAAATTATCAGCCATATTAAAATTGTATGATACACTTTAGATTATTTATATTTTTATGCTCCAGACCAGCTTCTCAAGGGGTAATAATATGAAACATTAAAACCTGAAACTCCAAGAGAACTGAATCACATTTCGTTCCGTATGATCTTTTGAATAATTAAAGAAGAAATAACTAGTCAAAGAAAATGAAAAATTAAAACATGTTTTACACTAACCCGACGCGAAATGGCATCATACAAATAAATAGGTTATTTTTGTTTTAACAACACGTTAAATTGCATTGAAAATACATCGGCCAATTTAACAGTAGAATTTATACTTACTAAATGTTTTATGCGTAAATAATTTGCTTAGTCTATTGGTATATAAAACATTACTGTACAAAAATATTAATCACCTTTAAATTCATTTTCAACCACTTTAAGAAATAAAAGCACCGTGAAACTTTTCTGTAGTTTAAGAAAAATAAAATAATAAGAGAAACTACTAGAAATTTTGTAAGAAACTTAAAAAATCAAAGTCAAAATTGCGCTGGTCCTCAACTCTTGTTGTGAACGCGTGGTGTCTAAACGGAAGATTTCTATTTCCTGTGTTCTATATATATATGGGGAACACAGAAATATGTATATATATTTCTGTGTTCCCCATATATATATAGATGTATATATATATATATATACATATATATATAATATATACATATATATATATATATATACATATATATATATATATATATATATACATATATATATAATAATGCAAACTTGTATGTATATATATATATATACAAGTTTGCATTATTTATCTTATTTTGTAATCTTCTATATTTATTTCAACTTTACTTTGAATTCTATTTCATAATGACAATTTCCAATGTTTAATTTTTACAAATAATATAGAACTCAAATGCATAAACATGAGGGTGTCGGGGACGGTTACTCGAGTTTTTTCGGATTTCTCTACAGAAATTGCTTTTTACTCCAAATTGAATTGGCTAAAATGCTTCATATGAATAAGTTCTTTGAGTATCAGCATTGTTTCGTAATCCCTTCTATTCGCGGGAATATTTGGCTTGACTAGAATTGCCGGCTTGGCTTTACCTTATAACTCGAGTAAAGACGAAACACCTTCGTATTTACGTATTTTTATTAATTATTGTTCATTGAACGGGAGTTGGTTTGTTCCCCTTGAAAAGTCAACTAATTTCCGATCAATGACAATGATTACATGTTTTTAATTAAATTTTTCCTTTTACAATTGAAATTTTGTTCTTCATGATGATTTAATTCCAGTCCCCGTTAAAACATTATTAACATTTTACTTTCAAGTTACTTCAAAACATCTTTCAAAATATAACTTACCAGTATGGATTCACTCTTTTAAAATAATTCTGCTTTAATTAAACTTAGGAGATAATATAATCAATTAATCAATATTGTTTAGGAAATAAATTATATATATATATATATATATGTGTGTGTGTGTATATATATATATATATATATATATGTGATGTACCAGCTTTGGTCCGGAATAAATAGAATGGTAAAGAATCATAAATGTAGTCGTAGCTTAAATTATCAGACGATAAGTTTACAAAACAGGATCCATTTATTATTATTCAGGAGAAAATAGCAGTTACAAAATCAGATATCCGGAGTAAATAAAAATAATTACTAATAACGTTTTGTATGAAGTTTACTGCATCGTTGCATTAAAGAAAAGCCCCCGATATTCCTTTGAGAGTCCTTTTATAGCCTCTGGAAAGGTGGAGCTTCCAAGAAATGACGTCAGCCTCGCCAGCCAATCCAGTTCGCTTTAAATATTTCCAGAACATTTTATAACTGTACATGTAGAAAAGGCGGGAAAAACAACTTGACTACGGGGCTGTGGATTTAATTCCACGTTCTTTCAAATAAGAGACCGTCGCCATTAAATGAAAAGAACATACAGTTAGAATTTTAAGTGTATTCTTGACTATGGAATTTTATTATTACATATATATATACCCTTGCTCAAAGTCCTTACCTAGCCTTTATTTTCGCAATCATTGGTCGTAGTTATAGTGTTTCCAAATAAGGAAATTATTCCTATTTTGGCAATGCTAAATTTAAATAATAATAATAAGAAGAAGAATTAACACAAATATCGAAACCTAACTTTCGACGAAGTCTACCGGTTCTTAAAATTTATATACGGGAAAGTTTTATATTTATTATGAAAAAATAAAAGAAATTTGACTCTCGTATGACAAAAATTGACCTGGATATTTAATTTCAAAATTTGTAATTTTTGATGTCATTTTCAACTTGCCTTCACGGATCAGTTAATTAAGTTAGAATAATTTGAGGAAATAATTCTACATGAAGGGCATCAAAAAATACATATAATTTAGTAGACCGCGCGAGAAAGTCATGTGGTGAAGATATGATTTTGTATTATAAATTTATTACTACATTATTTTGTTACACTTTTTGTTTTTTCTATTTCTTTCTCTGTATGGATGTGAGAGTGCTGTTAAATGCACTTATTTGCGTGTGGCTTCGATACTGTAGTCTGTTACTTATAAATAAGCACTTCAAAGTCGTGGAGACACTCCAATCATTGTGTTATCCTTGATCGCACACGAGAAATTAGATGGTTTTAGCAAATCAGAGATTCGAACTTTTTTCCGTAGCAGTAGTTGTCGTTGCCATGTTATGGGCCTTTTTTTTTTTTTTTTTTTTTTTTGTGGGGAAATTGCCTTGAAGTACTTATTCTAAAGAAAGACTATAGAAAGGTTTGAGAAGCACTCCTCAATATTACTATTGAAGATAACTATTACGCTTCTACAAAACAGCATGTTATTGTAAATATGTATTTTAGCTATTTACAGCTCTTTAATGTATATGGAAAAGAGGCAACTGCTCTTTAATGTATATGGAAAGGAGTCCAATAAAAAGTTAAAAATAAAATTATATACGTGAGGTAAACATAAAAATGAATCAAATCAAGCCAATTTTCTTAACCATTACGAAAAGGAAATCGAATTGAGTTTTCTTCAGGACAACAAACACTGTTCTAAAGATTAGAATATAGAAATAAAAACAGAATCTAATTCCAGTTCCAAAATATTAATGACGGATAGGGTATGTTTAATATCAGAAATTGCGACAGAATTAAAACATGTTACTATACCCAACAGACGCATAAAGGTAGATAAGTAGAAAGGGTGTAAAAACATACGACTAGTCGTAAACTACAAAGTTTATGCTCTCTAAAGGTTTAATTTTGTAGTTTATGATGGGAGGAATTACTTTCAGCCTTTTCTATGAAGTAATCTTGTTCTTCATTGATAGACGTTTAGGGACTAAAGATTTTCAAACGTTTTCAGAATAAAATATTTTTATGCTGAGCAATAGGATTATTACCATAAGAAAGGTACCCACTAAATCTGATATTACACACCGCGCTTCGCTCAGTTTATAGTTTGAATTATCAGTTTTGCTGTACATATTGTCGAAAGATTGCTTGTATATCATTACCCTTTTTTTCACTAATTTATACAACGGTGTTTGACATTACTTGAGTTTAAGTTTATTGATTATTTATGTTTCTTAAATGAACCCTGATTTTCATTTAACATTTTATGCCAGTGTGCCAGTAACTGAGAAAGGAATTGTTTTTGTTGATTCCAGTAGCACTTATCTAACCTAATGAAAACAAGCTCACGAATTTTAACGTGGCCAAGGAGTGAAATATTGCGCCTGTCGTTGGCTAAGCCTTGAACAACAACCAAAGGAACGGCACGAGGGTCTCCCACCACTCTTTCTTTATCACCAAACCACTCGAGAGGACTTCCGAATCCTCGTACATTTTGAGTGTTTCTGTGCCTCAGACAATGTACATCTACAAACATCCATGCCTTCTCCGGGATCCAACACGAGCCCTTCAATAAGCAGCCAGTTTCCTTCTGGGCGGCGATGAAGAAACTTGTATCTCTCACGATAATATAATAAAGAGGCAAATTCTGTAATCGACTTAAAAGGTTTACATCCTGATTATGCGATCATAATACGAAAATTATGCCCGGAAATGCATACAATGTACTAATTCGAGCTTTACTAGTTATTCGTAATACAGTTGTAGCTCGATCTTTTAAGTTACATATTGCGTTTCTTAGTGGGATGAATAAGTAGGAAGTGTCTTCCGCCTGCAGTTAAGGATTTTAGCAAGCTGTTCATGAAGAGAAGGTATCCCCAGATCTGAAATTTTAACCAGGCTTTCTACAGAACAAGGAGAACTATATACGTCAGGCATCGGCGGGAGGGATGTCAAAATTTAATCTATCTATGTTGTGCATGCACTCAGTTATAGGTCTTACTTTACATCACCATCAGAACGATCGGTTCACTTGGAAATTGTGTTTATTATCCTGTTTACGCCCTATCGGTGATTCTAAATTTATTCACAAGTCCAGATACAATTCTCCTATGAGCTGTCTTTGAGAAAAGAGAATTTTATTCTGGGTGTTTAGCTCTTAAGTTGACACCCAGAATAAAAGCGAAATAGAGGCAGAGGCAAGAAGAAAAACTCCATACGTTATTTTTGGGGTTAAAATGGAGCTGCCTTCTTCAGGATTTTCGAAAATTTCGCAGAAGTTTGATACAAATATATATTTATATATATACACATAATTACAGTATTGTTAAACATACACTGATTTATATCATTTGGAAAGAGATAAGAATGGCAAATAACTAATCCAAACGTACAAACACATTAATACTCTTACAATATCATGCAATTTACCAAATAAATGCTGTTTGCAAAGTTTTCACACGCCTACAATACCAATAATTAGTTCACCAGTACAAATTATGTACATATAATGGTATGATGTTGTTATAATACCAATACAATGATTTGTTACTGTATTAAGCTTCAATACTAATGTCCTGGCAATACAGTGCTGTTACTAAAGGTGTTATGCAGAATTTACGTTAAAGATACAAGTTGAAACAAAGCTTACAGAGATGCTTATGAGTAATTATACCACTGTCTTGAAAAGCATGCATATTGTACAGTGATAAGAATAAAAAATGAGGTTATTCAAGGCAATCTGTCAGAAATGCATATACGTATTATAGACTGAAGAACACATATTTAGGTTTTAGAAGGGGACGTAAAAGCTGATAACGTCGAGAAACAGAGATTTGTCAGTCAGTGCTCCCCCATGCCAGCTCAATGGCTCAATCGGGAATTTGCACAAACCAATCACCTCTTAAAGACACGATAAAATAGTTTCACTACGTTTGAAAAGATGCATTGGAGCGTCGGGAGATTACATCAGTTTTTTCAAGTTTTTAATTATTCCATTTTTTTCAATCCCATATTTTCTGCACATAGGACATAAAGAATGTTTGAACAAAAAAGGTTTAAAATAACGGGAACAAAGTAGTGAAGCACCGATTCTATTTAATCGTTTACCAGGTATAGTGTAATACAGTGGTGCCCAACCTTTGGCCTCACGCGAGCAAATTTCCAAAACATCAGAATTTTTGTTAAACATATTTCCAATCTTATGTGATACATCTGAAATATTACTTTAGGCAAATGGGTTTGAGATGAATAATAATATTGGTTGAACTTTATGGAAATCAGAGAAGCGCAGTTCAAAATTATTTTTCAGTGCATTTAGGTTTTCCGAGTATTTTTCTGTTTCCATTGGCTTGTGGTTATTAGTATGGCTTGATAAATTCTGAAAATGGGTGAAAATGGTTTATTTCATCTGATTTATCCACAAATTTAACTTTATCTGAAAAGCAGTTACAGTTCCAATTAAGGGTTTTTCTTTTCCCTGAAGATCTTCGTTTAGTATATTTAGTTTAGCTGTTATATCCGTGAGAAAATACAGACCGGATAATCAACTATTATCTTCCAATTCTTTATCAAGTTCGTTTCCGGATTCCCAAAACTGCTTTATTGGCGAAAGAAGTTCTACAAATCGCTGAAGTACTTTTCCCCTGCTGAATCCTGTTGACCACGAAATGTCTCTTACTTTCAAAATCACACCGTAACGTATTTTGCTTTTCACTTACCGCGTGTGTCCTTGCTATTACTGGAATCAGGCCCGGCTATAAATCGGGAGGTCAAGAGTTCGGAATCTGGCTAGGGTATTGCTCCTTCTTTACGATTCCGTGTGCGAGAGAAACGTAATGACTCATGATCGAAAACATTTGCTAACCATGGATCCTACTGGTGATATGTGGTGCTGCTTGTTTAGCTGGGACCTTCGTAATATGAAGAATTTTTGCACTATATCAATAATTTTGTACTGCTCTTCAAGTCAAGAAAATTCGTGAACAATATTGCGAAAGAGGGTCTGCAACCAAAAGTTCATGGGGCTTCTTGTCAGTCATCTTAAACACTAATACATATCCAGGCACGTGACAATGTTATATACGTGTTATATGGGCCCTAGGTCTTCCAGAATTCTGAACTCTTCCACCACATTTTGACAGCCCAATAGAAAAATTTCAAGCATAGGCTGATTGGTTTGATAATTGATTATGACAAGCACGAGTGTTAACATACTTGGAGTATTCTCTAAAGGAAACTATCTCGTACTTGCATTGCACATCAGTTCAGCGTAAAAAATCATGCAGTTTATTTATGTTTTACAAATTCTGAACTCTTCCACCACATTTTGATAGCCCAATAGAAAAATTTCAAGCATAGGCTGATTGATTTGATAACTGATTATGACAAGCACGAGTGTTAACATACTTGGAGTATTCTCTAAAGGAAACTGTCTCGTACTTGCGTTGCACATCAGTTCAGCGTAAAAAATCATGCAGTTTATTTATGTTTTACAAATAATTAATTTCTGAATTTAGAGTATTCTGCCTTTTTGAACACCCAATATGTAGTAAATTACGTATCTGTAAGTGTGTGGCTTTATTGTTTTACTTAAGAAATGTTATTTAATTTACTTCTTTCCATTATGCCCCCTTTCGACATGATGTTTGTTCCTTCCAGAATTTGTGTAGATTTGAGTACTATAAAGTTAAGAAGAATTACGAATAACTGTGTAACAGATTTGGCCTACGGTCCACTACTGCCTCGCCGATTAAAGCAAAGTATGTTGGCGACTCCAACGCTAGTCTTGATTGAGATATTTTATATTGAAGATAGATAGAATTTCGGCAAGTGGTCCGTTTGAGGTTTTTTCATGGGCAAGGCAAGTTTATAGCCTCTAGTCTACTTAGATTCAATTGTTCAATTTATAGCTATTGTGGAAACAGCTTCTGCTTAAACTAAGTCCAGTTGGCTAGTATGTTTACGTGTGTATGTTTTTATTTAACCCTCTGCAAGTGGAGAGGTAGAATAAATTGAATGTGATTTTACTTCTGTGTTTGTTTGCATAGAGTTGGAAATTCCTGTAACGTTACGAAAATTTGAGTTAGCTAATCCAAAGCAGGTATGCACCCAAAGCACAGTTGCACCCAAAGCAGGTATTACAACCATTAATAATGAAATAATGCACACTTCTGTGCTGGTCACTAAAATAAAACGATACATTTTTCCCTATAAAATGTTCAGTAACGTAAGAACTCTGTCATAAACGAAATGAGTAAATTCTGTTTTATAGCATCTAGAAGGATCTAATGGAGCTCTCTAAAAGTTAAATCGAGTAGAATTATCACTTTCCTATATAGAACGTTTTTGAAAGAATTACTTATTTGTTTGGTTAAATTAACAAAACACATTTTTCTAACCTTTTTTTGAAAATAATTCTGAATGAAGACGAAAGTGCTTTTATAGGTGTGGTTACGATGCTTCCTACTCTTTTATCCTTTTAGCATTCATTTTGCATTTGATTCTTAAGAATTATTTTTCCTTATGATAGTTATACTGCTAAAAGTGCTCATGATGCTCACAAATCTTTGAATATTTTGGTGTTTATTTTGCGTTTTTGCTCTTAAAAGTGCTTATTGCTATAATAGATGTGTGCATAAAAGTGATCATGAGGCTTAAGGCTTTTTAAACTCCTTTCTAAACTTCTTTCTAAATGCTAGTTGCATTATAAATGCTTATATGAGGTAATTTCATTTGTTATTTAAATTAATGTTGCATGGGTAATTTTATTTGTAGTATTCTGTTTGGAATGTTAATATTAGTCAATATGGAAGATCCAGCGGTTAATAAAAAAATAATGGAAAATGAATAATTAAATACATCTCAAATGAAATCTAATTAATGTTAAATGTTAAACTAATTCCGTAATTTTTAGGCTATCCCACCTTCTTTGTTTGAACATCTACGGTCATATCGGTTTATGCGACATTCCCATTAGAGGGATAATACTGAGTACCAGTGTTTCTCAAGTTTTCAGAAATAATGGTTAGTTTTGCGCGTAGTTTCTACGAGAGATAGTCGACATGAGATATTTCATTATGTTTTTGACTTGAGAAATTTCAACAGATTACGTTGCACCAGTAGAATGCTAAATATATCACGTCGAATTACTCAAATCTCATACTTAACTAAAAGTAAAAAATACCCAAAAATTTTACTGGTCTCGTTAGCTTAGTTGCTGACAGCAGCGTGATCCCGTAGAAATGAGTTTTTAATTTTAAACCTCAGTTGAAATCCATATATTTGTATTGTCGCTTAAGTAACATTACTATGATTTAGAAATAAGTAGTTTCTCTTAATAATTATAATTAGAGTACTTAAATCGTATACTTAGTTCATTTAAACGAATATTTAAATAACTGAATTTTATGAAACTTCAAAGATTTCTTCAAATGTTTTTTTTTTTCCGAATTTGCGTCTAAAATTAATGCAATCAGATTTAATTACAAGTGAAAAAGGAATAATAGAAAACAAATTAACATTTTCAGGCAGAGTTTGTTACATTCAGAAATCCATCATACATTTGTAAAGATAATGTTTCATGATTTTTTCCAAAAGAATTAACTTTAATGAGACATAAAAACATTCAATCTTCATCTTACATTTTTTCTTACCTCCCATATAAATTATGCATATTCGTTATCCAGCTTAGTTCTTTTAAATAAAAAGTTCCAAGTAATTAATCAAAAATTTCAACCTTTGATTTTCATAATGAAATAAAATTGGAGATGAAATGCGATTATTCAAAGATTTTTTAATGGAAAAAAGTAATTCCTAGTAATCAGATAAATTAGAAGCGTATATTTGCACTAGGGGTAATCAAAATAAAAACAACTACTTTTTTAATAATAATACAATTGTCCTTTTTCTTGAGAGCTTGATTCTTCTTTTACGAATAAAATAAATTAAAGAGGAGTAAAGATGAAAAAAAAACTACTAATTATTGTTTAATAAAACAAAATCTAGTAAGATATTTCCCACACATTTAATTTTTATTTCATTTCAACTTAGTTTTTATTCCGTATTTTTTAAAAAGGCTTTCTTAACCGTGTTTTACGTAATTGTCCTAATAGGGCTATTCATAATTTAAAATCTTAGAAAAACTCATTGTGTTTCTGATTAATAGAGACGGCTAATAATGAAATTATTATACCTCATTTTTAAGATATCTGTATGCGCCATGAAATTGCCACGTGTAAGTGAATGATGAATGTATTATCAGATGAACACTAATGAAGATAAATTTGTAAGGATTTATTATTTTGCTAATACTCTTTTATTTTTCTATTGTTATTTCTTTCTTTCTTTAGTCCCATCAGAAATAGAGGCTATTCCATTCGGTTTCTCTATTCTGTTATTTGAATAATTTGTCTAAGTCAGTACATAAACTAATTTTGTGCGCTTGCGCAGGAGAACAAAGGAAACTTATTTACAAAGTACGGTTATATTTGTTCCAATTTTTTTTCCGCTAAAATGGACTGATATTGAATTGAAAATTATTATTATTATTATTATTACTTAAAGCTCAAAAGGACTATTAGTGTTGAAACACAATTTTGTATTGGCCATTGTAAATGCTTTATTTCACTTCTCATAATTATTGTGTGTTATTAACAAACACACAATAATTAAATAGCTTAGTTTGTTTGTTAATGACACAGAGTAATTATTCTCATAATTAGCGTGTTATTAACAAACAAACTAAGCTATTTAAAAGCAATGAACGTAGCTTCTTGGAATTTTTATTTGCTTTTAAATTTGATTGCTTTAAATAAAATACATTTAAATCATGATATCTAATTAAAAACATTAAATAGTTTTACATATATGTTATAAGGTATTTATCCCGCCTTCTTAGCGTGCCTTCGTTGTGTAGTGGTCTACATGCTACGCGTGTATTCCACAGGTCCGTGGTTCAATTCCCGGCGAAGGCATTGCTCATTTCTCATCTTTCCTGCTTCCAAAAATACCTAATGTCTCTGCTGTGGCGCCCGAGTTAAAAGGGTGGTGGATGATGATTCTCCACACCCAGGATTTGGCGATTGGGTCTCCTAAAAACCTCAGTCGCCCTTTAAAAGGAGAAGTATATAAGGTATTTCTCCCGCCTTCTTAGCGTGCCTACATGGTGTAGTTGTCTACATGCTGGACGCTTATTCCAAGGGTCCGTGGTTTGATTCCCGGCGAAGGCGTTGCTCATTTTTTATCTCTTCTGCTTCCAAAAATACCTAATGTCTCTACAATATATATTTTCACTTTTCAAATGTACAGAAGCTATGTGACGTTCTCATGTTAGTCTAAATGTACATTCATCTAGTATTGCATAAAATTCTTCTATATTCCGCCTGGGCCATCTCTACTGATAATCTTTATAGATAAACCACATTAAACTTTTAAACAGCCCTTTCGGAGATCATTTAAATTTTGAAATCTTTCATATTTTTTTATCAGCTTTGTTGTGTTATTTATTTGTTTTTAAAATCTTTTAATCAGAGACATACCGAAATGTCCAGGAATCAGTCCAGTATTTTTTAAAATATACCTGTAGAAGTAAACAACAAATTCAAAGTGCTACGGCGAGTTTTTGAAGACTAAAGTTCAAACAGGATGCTTCTATGAATATTGAAGTTCCAGAGTTACATGATATTGAAATTCCAAAACGCGTGATTTGTTTAGAATGGAGCTGCTTCACATTCAACAGGCGACGTCCTGGACTCACTTAAAAGTGATTAGAACGATTTCCCACAGCCCTCACTAATAGCTGCTTTTTCTTTTGGAGCTATGTTAAAGACAAAGTCTTCAAACATCCACCATAATCAAACCTCATTCAGTTCTTCTCATCAAACTGTCGAGACCCCGTGAAATGCTTTGATTGTAAACAGTACATTAAATACAGAATCTCTGAGATTTATCGGTGAAGTGCCATGGGGTCTCTGTGTAGTATGTGTAATGTTAAGTGACAAGATGCTAATGGAAAACTCATCAATTAAAAGTCCTCGTAGTCCTCAAAAATCCATATTGCAGTTCGTTTTACCTAAATCAACAGTGTTTAATGTCACGCGTAAGAGTTAAAGGTTACCTAAAAAATTCATATATTACATTCAATCGAACCACAGTACTAGGAACGTAGGGTTACCAACGTAAGGTTGCTGTAACATAAGGAACGTAAGGTTGCTGTTCATGTGCTATAAACACTTGACAATGAAACATACTTTTTTAAAAAATATTTTCCTCTCATATAAAGCCATGTTTCATGTAAACGCAGATGCTGAACTTAGGGCTTTGAAAAATTCGCATGCAACACACGAACGCATTCGACGATCTCCAAAGATTATATCTGATGCGGTTTAATGAGTAAAAAGATTCTTCGCCTTTTTTTCTCTATTCAGACTAGTAGTAACTTCAATGTATACTCGGCGTGCTACAGATCATTTTGTTCTGTTGAACCGTAACGTTTTTTGTTCTGCGGTTTGATTGAATGTAACAGTTGAATTTCACAGGAATGTACTTCGTCCTTTATGCATGATATCCCTCATACTTAATTTAGGAAGACCTAATTATTGGCTACTTCTAACGGCTACGAACTGCCTAAATTAATAAATGTTTACCATCGAAGTGCCGCTGGATTGTATCCGATGGAAGCGCTTCGTAGGTGTAGTAGAAACACAAGAATGTATCTTGTTTATTCGAATATTTCCTCCCTTTTTTCACTAGTTTTATTGTTCAAAAATCGAGAGAGGAAACTTATATAATTTCTAAAGCACACGGTTACAGTAAGAGCAAAACCAATTTAAAGTGCGCATGGATAAACTACCTGAGACTATCAAGATATTTATTATTTAAAAGAAACCTACAGTCCAGTAAGAACACATATTAATGTTCACTTTATAATATCTAACGAGATATGTTCAATTTTACTTCCCCCTCATCTTGAATTTCACCTACTCGTATTGTTGTTTCCTACTACTCGCTAAGCGTCAAATCATTTAACGCTGCTGGGTCTTCTGTTACAGAAGACAGATCGTCGCTATCATCTCCGTTGGTCATCCTTTTTATCATCGTTCAGTCTGTCTTCCTTCATGCCATGATCTTCAGTCACATTCATCAGTCACAGCTCATGCGCTCAAATTCCACGAGTAATCAATCAGTAAGACGGAAACGACTGCTACGTAGACAATTCATTTTAGAATTTAGGGGACCTCGCTTTCTAAATGCGTGAAAATAATGAAAATTACGTAAATACTTGTAATTTTTCATATCCTTGAGGTAAAATGTTAAGGGTAAAATTTTGCAATAGTCATTTTTGAAACATAAAACTAAATAAAAGCGAATATTTCGTATTCCCCAGAAATACTACCATCCATTCTCGGAGATTCCTGTGTTGTAACACTAGATCATAGGGTTAAAAAATTCAAATCTTCATAAAATACTGCTTAGTGGATGAATGTTTTGCAGGATTCGACTAATAAACTTCTAATGGTCTGACGCGATACCAACAATAAATCTCTGAGCATTCTCTTATATACTTTATATATATATGTGTGTGTGTCTGTGTAACAAAATCACACTTTTAATATAAAAATATTTAAAAATTCATAAGAAATTAGATAAAAATCAAAACTTGAGTACATATTCTATCCAAACGTCAAGTAGAAAATAATGTATAACAACAAGAACCTTTGAAGAAGATGTCACGAGAAATATATCTCAGTTTGATCTTTATGAACATTTTTCTTTTGACTTCACTTTTTGTGTTATTTTATTCTGAAGTGTTATTAATTCAGTTACTTAGGCGTTCTTGTATTGCTCTACAGTATTTTGTTCTTGCTGTTTCGGTAGAATATGAGTTTAAAATTTGTTTTTTCACATTTTTCTTTTATTAGACTGCTAATTAAACTAATTTATCAACGCGCTATTCATTACGCGTTTTTCTGATTTTATTACCTTCAACTTTTCAATTTTTAAATATAAATTATATATATATGTATATATATTTGAGCTATAATAAAATACGATGGGTGCGCTAAGAAATGAAGTTCTCCCACTAAGTTCATCCTTTCTCCCAAATTCGAGATCTTTCCATGTTACATAACGTGGCTTGAAAAGGGAAGTAAAACCTAAAATTAACCAATCATAGCTTAGCTTTACTTATGCACCTATCTAGTATAAATACTGCTTCAAGAGAAATTACGTCGCTTCTTCTTAACTTCTCCTGCCATGCAAAACCTCTGCTGCTATGCTTACTTATCTAAGATTACTTCGTACTTTAAAACCCGTGTACATGGAAATTATTGTATTAAATTATGATTAAAAATATCTTGTCTGCAAAAGGATGATTTGATGTGCGTAAAAATAAAGATGGTGATTCTTCAATTCAGTTTTGTTAGCTTCGTCTGTATATTTTTACCTTCAGCCATGACGCATTACTAATATATCACATTTAAATAGCTTTTTAAATAGCTTTTTAAATGTGATATTTTAATGTGGTCGTAGGAGGAATCCCGCACTTCTGGCATTCGAAGACATTGGTGGCTGACTTTCTGGCATTCGAAGACAGTGGTGGCTGAGAAGACAAGTAGTGGCTGAGGGTATAATAAATCTTTCTAAACTACATCACTTCAAAATTAATCCGTATCATATGTTTTTTTCATAATGCTCATGACACAGGTACTTACAAAACACTTGAGCTACCATTTCAAAATCAAATTGAAACTTATTATTAATCAATAAAAGTTAAGTTGCATTAAAACTAAACTACACTGAACGGAGATTTCATCTTGAACACGTCACATTCTCTGTCTCTCACTTCTGTTCTGGCAATCTGCTTCATCTGCTTACGGCACTATTTTTATCATGTCGAAATTAATTGCCATTAAGACGCAGAAAGAGCGGAAATCTTACCTTATGAATAACAGGTGCGCAGAGTATGTCCATTACAATATGTATCAACAGACAAGTTTTGAATAAGTTACTCAGTTAAAAACGCGTTGAAACGTACGATTGCTAACATCTTTTATGCAATTACTTCTTTTTGCATTCTAAATTATTATATAAACAACGTGCCTACAAAAGTTATTATCTGGCGTTTAATTTCGAAATGAAGCAAAGAATCGTTTGAAAATTTTCAGAAGTAAATTCTGTAAAATTGGCGAAATCTAGCTTTTTGTACATTCCTCGGATCCCTATACTTACATTTGGAAAACTTTATACTCGTAATACTGATAAAACACAAAATATTTGACTGCCATACCTCAAAAACTGATCAGATACTTAATTTCAAAATTTGTGGTTTTTGATGTCATATTCAATTTGCATCCAGGGATCGGTTAATAAATAAATCAGAATAATTCGAGGTTGATTTTTTCTCCTTAAAATACTGTTCAATAATATTGTTTTGCGATTTACTACTGTCTTTAATTTATAATTTTGTTCCATTTGGTGTGCCCAAAGAATTTTCATGCAAGTAATTTGTAAGTTTTCAAAGTCTAAAATTATGTTATTTACACTTTAGAATGAAGTTTTTTTAAACTTTATAACCATAATTCAATAATTGTACAAAAAAATTCATTAGACTACAAATATATTTATTGCAAAATTTGCGCAAATAATATTACGAGTTGGCTTGCGTGCCGATATCGTCTGGTACTTTTTCCTTCTTGACACTATTCCACAAACTCTATAAGATTCTGTGAATAAGGTCTACATTTAAAAAAATGTATATACTGATGAATAGTTTTTCACAATAATCTGCGTAGATATGCTTGTCACTTAATTCATTAACATCAGAAACAATTTTGTAATATTTTATTTTTAGTTACATCCACGTACAAACGTTTCGATCTTCAACTTGTGTGTGACCCTTAAACATGATTCCCAGTTTTAATACCAAATACCTCGGTCAATATTTTTCGTTTAGTAATGAAAGTTTTTTCGTGTTTTATTTTTTGTTAAGAGTGCAAACGTTTCCTAAATATAAATATAAAAGCTGGGAGAATGTGCAAAAAGGTAACTTTTACTAAATAGATTGCTTTCAAACTTAAAAATGCCAAAACGCGTTTTAAATGAAACTTTGCTTCATTTAAAACATTTTTGTGACTGAAAGTATACATCTGCGAACAACTGTTGCGAAAACAAAAACTTGATAAAGTTGCGAAAATAAAGACTTTTGTGGATACGGTGTATTATATAGTTTATTAAAAAAAGGAATATAAAGGAAATAAAATCGGATAAATGGGCAACTAAACAATGTGAATAGAGGTTTTTTTATGTTTGTATTTATATTTTTCTGTGTTTGCTGATAAACTTTGGACAAGTGCTTATTTTTTGAAGCCTCAAATTTCAGTTAAGTCTGAAAACTCTCAGTCCAATGATTCGTTTTGCTGCACTATTCTGCGTCTTCTGTTAGCAGCTCCCTTCTGTTAAAGCAGTTTCAGCCAAAGAAATATGTTTTTCAAGCCTTAATTCATAAGATTTAGAACCCGCAGGATAATTTCTCTTCTCTAAAGTGAAGGCTTGCCGGTAACGTTAATATTTTAAAGCACGGAAATGAATCAGAAACTTCAAGGCTAAGAAAAAAGAATGTTTTCCTCAACATTCAGTTTCCAATTTAGTTTTCAAATTTTGCAGACGCACTCTATACGTTGCTGAAATTTATAACCTTGCAGAGTAAGAACCCCGCATCTCAACGGTAATTAGTTTAATGAATACAAAGCTGCCTTTCTCAGAGTGTTCAATCTTTAAAAATGAAGTAACTACTAAATCAATTGTCAAAATCAAGGTCAGGTTTCAGGCTTTTGGAGCGTTCGAGTGGAAACATTTATCGTTATATCATTATATATTCTCTGGTGATAATGTTTCGGATTCGCAAATCAATGACTTGACAATTATAAAATGTTTCAAAGTAGCAGATCCTGAGATTTCTCGATAGAAGATTAAATGTTGTATGCACTTTTTCTCAGTCGTTCTTTCATTTCATAATAAAAAGGTTCAATTTTCTTAATTTATTTGTCCTTATTATTTCATTAAACATCAAGTTCTTTGCATTTATCTATAATTTTCAATAATAGTATCACAAATTCGTTAAAAGTAGCATATTTTTTAAAATTTCCGTTAACAGTTTTAACTGTTGCTATACATTTTTTACTTGTAAGAAGTAAAGGAAGTATGTAATCGCGAAACATTTCGCGTATCTATATTTCAATGGAAATATCCATCTTGACAGCTCCGGTATCCATTTGACGAATATTTTGCGTGACTATCTTTTTCCGAAATGGGATTTGGTCCATTTTACTAAAAACATGTGTGCAATTATTACAATTGTTCCGGAATTATAATAATATGATATTTCCCAATATAAAACTAATTATGTGATATCGTCATTAATATACTATATTTTCCACTTCTTACTCTGCACTCTTGTTCAAAATTTGATAATCCTGTTAGATTCGTGTAAAATTGTAACAACTGATAGCACATTTTGTTCCTTGATTAAAGCGATTACGGATTATGTCAGTTATATTTGTGAGATCATTATATCCATCTGTATGAGTTACAGATGGAGGACAAAATAATTGGAACGCCTATGAAATAATGGAAAATCTTTATTAATAGGAGGATGGACTATCCTTTGACTGAAGTACAGATTGAATGCGACGTGGGATAGAGGCATAAAGGTCATGGACAATATTTAAAGGAATATTAAGCCATTCCTCCTGCAGAGCGGTCTCTAATTTCGAAAGTCCGGATGGAGGTGGAAATCGGGAACGAAGTTTGGATCCTAAATATGCCCATAAATCTTCAATAATATTCGAGTCCGGAGACTGAAGGGGCCAAGCGAGATGTTCAATTGCATCATCATGCTCTTCGAACCATTCTTCGAACCATACATCTAGCTCTTCGAACCATACATCTAGCAGTGTGGATAGGGGCGTTGTAGTTTTGAAAAAGCGGTCGCTCTCCACGGAATACAGTCTATACATGATCCCCTGGAATGCTTAGATGGTGATTGGATGTGATCCTCACATGCAGAATAACAAGTGGCCCAAGACCGCGCCAAGATATCGCACCCCATACTATAATGGCGCCACTCCTATGCTTCACAATCGACAAGAGGCAGTCAGGATGAAACGCTTCTTTGGGTGTTCTCCAGACATAAACGCGTCCGGTCATCTGCAATGGGGGAAATGAAGATTTACCTGATCATATTACCTGTTGCCACTGCTGTGGGGGCCAGCGTCTGTGATCTCTGCACCACTGACGTCGCTTGAAAGCATTAGTTTCTGTCACTAATGGTTTACGAATTGCCACTCTGCCATAAATGTTCGCAGCATGAGGTTCTCTTTAACAGTTTTTGTTAAAATGGGGTCCTGAAGATGACTGTTCATTTCGAATGTTATCTCGGATAACAATTGCTTGTGCTTTCAGGTTACTATGCGCTTGAAGGCCCGCCTATCCCTATCAGCCAGCTTTGACTTTCGGCCACTGTTGTGCTTTGAAGACGTCGTCTTTCGTGTACTCTGTCATAACGGCTGATACCATACTCCTTGCACACCGCACAAGGTTTACTGTTTCCGTAACCGATGCTTCACCTTAACGCGCTCCAAGTATCATTCCTCTTTGAAACTCTGACAGGCCTCACATTTCAACTTCTCACAGACAGTTCGATCGAAGCAGGTGACTCTGTTAAGAGACTGATACCTTCCTCTTCACGCTCACTAGGTGGCAGACTTCTGTTGCAGATTGCAGGACTGCAGATGTGAAATACGTCATACTTTTTCACAGGTGTTCGCATTATTTTGTCCTCTATTTGTACACATGAAGAGTGTGATAATTATTCCTAAGTTTTGCTAGTATTTTTTAGTTTCTCTCCATTCCTCCTTGACTCACATCACAATTTTCGCTCATAAAGATATTCAAAGACACTCAGCATAGTGCTAAAATAGGAATTTAAAATGGGCTAGTAAAAACTTTCGCTGCATTGCTGCTGTGTCACTATGAGTTAATTCTTTGTGCGTCGGCTGAAGGCCACTTGCAAAGTAGCTATGTTGATGATGCGTGATTTATTCGAAATGGAGTAAACCAATCTGGTATTTAGTTCTGAATTAAAATTTCTTTTTGTATATAGTGGAATTTTAGCTAGAGGGCAAATCACCTCATTTTTGTAATAGTTTAATACAACAAGCTACCATTTTAGTTGGTGCTGTAATTTCAATCGTGAGCTACCTTCAGAGGCTTAACAAATTTCATTTGGATTTTAATTTAATTTATTTTTGTGTTTAAAATTAAAGTTGTTAAGGCTGTTAACTGGTCAAATTCTGTTTTTATGTACTTAGCGGTTTTACCCGTACCTCATAAGGGTAGTGCAGAGTGATTTGGTCGTGTGTTGCATGAGTATCATATTTCAACGTTGACGTTATAACGTACAATTTATTATAGTTTACCTTTTGATTCATAGATGGCATTAATAATCCGCAGAACAAGCTACTCTCTTTTTTTGTTATTTGGCTCTTTGTGAAACATGTGCTTTCATTTGGGTATTGTATATTACAGCTTGTGAAAGTTTTATTTAGCTAAGCTTTAAAGAAAAATATTATACTTTTATTAGCTTATGAAAAATTAATACTGAGCTTTCAAGTTTTAATTTATGCAGTTTACACTCTTAAATTTTTGTGTGAACCAAAAATAGAGGATTCTGACCATAGCAGCAGTGACAATGGAAAGAAAGCAGATACTATTGCCCAGACTGTAATGTGGGACATTGTACTATACCTTGTTTTAAAGTGTATCATAAAGCTGAAATATTAACATCATATAAAAACATCAGCACGAAAAGGGTAGTGATAATTTTCATAATTCTCTCTCTCTCTCTCTATGTAATGGATTCTATAGTAGAACGCAGGTGATTGTATCCACAATGAACAGCTAGAATTTTGATGCCGTAGAATGCTGAAATGACGATCCACAAGAAATAAGAAATTTGGCAGTCAAGCTATATTAAATTCAACTTTTATTGCAGTAAACATGATGTGGCCGCAATCCAGTTGACACATTAATTGTGTCTATTCCAAAAAGTTTACATTTTTGATAACTTTGTAGCAAGAAAGAAGCAGCAAATAGACAGCAATCTAGCTAAACCAAAGCGTTGAAAGGAGGTGTGTAATGTTCAGCATGAAATCTTAAGTCAAACTGAGTTAGTTTTGGTTCTCGAAGCATTCTGATTGGATAGTTAATATTGCTGTAAAATTATTATTGGCTGCTTTAGTTCAATTTACATCACCAGAATTACGTAAGAGTCATATGACATAGAATTTTCAGGAAATGACGCAGTGCAAATAGATGTTGCTATTTTTAGAATAGAGAAAGGAAATTAATTTACGCTGCTAATTTAATCGTTTACACATTCTTTATTTTTCTTACATATATATATATATATAATTTTGGAAACATAAATGATTTCTTGAACATATTTTGCCATAAATGCACTTTTATTAGAAATTCGACAGTAAAAAAAAAGACATTTTGTGGACTTTTTTTTTCATTTGATTTGTGATTTGATAAAAATTGCAAAACCAATCAAAGAGTTAAGTATTATAGTGACTATAGTTTTCTATGATAAAAATAGAAACAATTAATATTTGAAGAAAATGTAAATTATAATGTCTGTTAACATTTGCTCGTTAAAATTCAAATGATAAAATTTAAAACCCATTCCACGATTTTTAAACTTTCATTGCTACTTAATTAGAGTTTGCTTATTCAAGCATTTCGGAGATGATTAATCAACAACAAGTAAATGATTTTTATCACAGTAATATTAGTAAAGATGTAGTCACCTAATCCAGCAAAAATTAATGCCTTCGAAAAGAAAACTCATTAACATTTTCGGAGGTGTTTTAATTTATCATCTTTTCTTTCAAGGAAAAAAGAGCTTCTTTAATAAAACATTTTGAGAGAAAAAAAGTTAACGGTTGTCGAGATTATTTGTGATTAATATGCAACAACGATTTTTTTTTATGATGTAATGATCTACGCCATATCATCAAAATGCTATTTTTAACATCACAGTTCATTAAGGTTTCATTTTTGTTCAGAAAGTTTTTTTCAATATTTTGGAAAAAACTTAGTTATTTCTGTCTCTATTAATCATACAGATATACTCAGTGTGCTACAAAAAGATCTTAGCTCTGTTAAATCTCAGTTTCTTTACTCTTATATGTTTGTAAATTAAATTTAGTATTTTGTTTCATAGAAAAAATTGCAATTACCGCATAAAGATTCCGCGAGAGCTATAATTGCGCTTCTTTATTTTATTTTAATTTTATGTTAACTTTAAATTTTACTATTATTTTTATTACTTCCTTGTAGGAAGTAAAAAGGAAGTATTATAATCACGAAAAGTTTCAGCCATCATATTTCAGCGAAAATATCCATTTTGACAGTTGTCGAATGCATTTTAACGATGTTTGTTTTTGCGTGACATCTGTACGTAAGGACTGAATAAAAGACTCTTTTCCCCCCAAAAAATTATAAAACTGATTTAAAATGAATTCTGAAGAGAATTTTTCGGGGTGTTTGTACGTATGTACATATCTTGCATAACTCAAAAACGAGTAGCCTCAGAACGTTGAAATTTTGTATATAGGACTGCTATAACATGCAGATGTGCACCTCGTATTTTGGTTGTAATCGGTAGCACCAAACGTAGATAAATATATGTATATATATATATATATCCACTCTGTTACCCGGCTCAGTGATCTCAGTTTCTTTACTCTTATATGTTTGTAAGTTGTGGATTTTTTGCTTTAAAAATGATTAAATTATATTGTTTTTATCATCCGGTTAAGGTTTTTATGTCTTTAGTAAATCTGCATGCAAGATTTGTGGAGCTATCAACAATTTAAAAGTTGTTTAAGTGCAACTAACCCTAATTATTTTTGCGATGGCGGACATGTTTGTTTACATTTCAAACTTAGCAAAAAAGCGGATTTGTTGCCAATCTAGAGGAACTAAGTTTCGCAACAACAAAGATAACGCTCTTTTTTATTGTTGCAAATTAAATCATGTTTAATACATTCTGGAATTTATTCGAGAAAATAAGCGTTTAAGATTTACTTCGTAATTTTAATCATATATATTTTTAGTTTTTATGTATTTTTGCCTTGTCGGGAAGTGAGAACTGAATTATTTGAATAAGAAATACTTAATCGTCTGTGAAAAACTGTTTCTTTTTTGTTTTGTTTGCTTAATTTATTTTATACACTGTTTTAGATTTATTATAGTATTTGAATAGAACATGTGGCAACGATTTGATAATTTTTAAGATGATATAAATTCTGAGTTATAATATGAACGAAATGTAACACTGTTAAGTGAACCTAGCGCCAGAGTGTCGCTATGATAAAAAAAAAAAAAAAAAATATAGTGAATTTTAAAGAGTGCATTTATTCTATTGTGTTTTATGCGCTATCGACGGAGTAGATTTAATTCAATCCAATAAGTTTAAATGAAATGCAAGAAAAAATGCGTATAGTTCAATATTCCGTGCAAGGAAGTCATATGGTGTACACATCAGATTTTTTTAAAATAGCAGTAGTTTTAGGAAAGAAAATTTAAATATTTTAAAGACTTTTCTTGTGTGTGCGTGCGTACTGCCGTATAAGTGTATGTTTGTACTAACAAAAAATTGTCAAATGTGAGGTCATTTATAAATAAATATGCATCATTTTTCGGATTAAATATTTTCATTCTTCTAAGTTCTTGACACTACATAATATTTTAAATAATACAGAAATATTTTATGACACTATATACCCCAAATGCTGAGACGACAGATATAAAGAGGGTAGGTATGTTGTCACATTTTTTAAGTAATAGAATCTCCCTCTATATTATATCTCCATCTATACTTAGAATATTATGGCGCTGTCTCTTATAGCGGATGTCTTGAAACGATTACATGACAACCTTTATCTGGTCATAAAATGTTTTGGTACTTGGTATAGGGTTTATACTCTCATATATTTTCCCATCATGTAATTTAGTCCCTAGAGTTTTCAGCATATGATTAAAAAATTTCCTATTTAGAATAACAATGTAAAGCGTATGAAAAATTAGAAAAATATTTTATATAAGAAAAAAAAAAAAAAAAAAAAAAAAAAAAAAAAGAGTTTTTAAAATTTGCTAAGTTTTTTGGAATATATATATATGTTAGGTAAGGACCAACTATTATTTATCTTGCGTAAATAACATTAGTGTGTTTTTATGTGTGCTTTTTAATGTGCTATGTTTGTAATTTAAGCCCTCTTTTCAGAAATAGCATACGACCCAACAGCAGCCAAACGGTAAAGTCGCTGTTTACTGGTAGTTCTATACGAGATTTGAATCCCGGCAAACAGGCTGATTGTATCGACATTTTCGTAGTTACCTATGTTTAGCGTGTATACAGGCCAGTTTCCCTTAAGAGGTCCTCCACGAAGGCATCCCTTAGGCAAATAATCTTAAGGAGCTGTACCGTTATCAAATAAGCCAAACCTATCAGAAATAGTATACTAGGCGGTAAAATTAGTACGAAAAAGTGAAAAATAGATGAGTAAATACGGTATATTAGCTCAATAATTCAAATGATTTTATTTTCTTGCTTTCTTTTAGTGATGAAAATATAATCCTAATGAATGGAAATTTATGGTAACAGAGACAGGAATAGGTAATGATGCAAGTTTAGCTAATAGCAGCTGTTTAAATGCAGTTGCTGATGAGGAAATTCAAAACGCCGTGCCACTCAGAAAGCTAGATATCTCTTAAGCAATGAGCGTAGATTCATTGTTGCCGTTAAGAATTCAGCTAAGGTGAATTTTCAGATTACAATAATTTTGGTCATGTAACACCATTTAGTAAAATTATACTAAAATTCTATTTGTATGTGGGTCTCGTAGGGACCAAAGGGCAAGCGAAAAAAAATGCAACTAGTTGAATAATAATAATAAGATTCTCTTTATCAAATTACATTTGCGAGAGATATTATTAATCACCGCTATGAAGGACTATAACGCGAATAATGTTATTTAGGTAGCGATGGAGGGGGAATTTGTAACGCTAATTTTCTAATAGGTACTTTTCATTTCAGGAAAGCTGTATTCAATACATTGAAAAGAATAGTTTCAGAATCGTGGCAACAGCTTCAGAACACAAGAAATTCAGGTCACTGGTTTTTGTTGGACAGTGAGTCTACGGTAAAAACTAGTGAAGAGTTACCACATCCATAAAACGTCATCTTACGTATTATTTAGAGCAAGGATTTCAAACATTTTCTTGCATGGAAACCTTTTAAAGGAATGATTTTCTTCGTCAACCTCCTTACTCTCTGGGATAGAAAACACACAATCATAAGAAAATTATCATAATACACACAATAATAACATAATCATAATACAATTAATTGCGCATAGAATAACTTAAATATAAAAATAAAGTTAAAATTATGAACAAAAGTTTTGCAAAAGAAAGATTTATTAGGCTTGTGTTTAATTGTTTTTTGTATTATTATTATTTTTATTATAACAAATATAAACAAGTCACAGATTTTAATAGCATAAACTTTCGATTTTAATCACCTCTGTATATATTCCTGCAATAATTTTAATATTTGGCATAAATTGATTGTGTTCCATTCTACTTTTGCGTTCTTTGTATCCCCTACCCCCCTTTTGCTAGTGTTTTCTTATTTTCTTGCATTTTGCTTTTTTATATTGCCGTTAATTCATTAAAATATTTAAAAAATTATAACTGAGTTTTAAAAAAGTATTAAATAACTTTAGTTTATTTTTTCTGTTATATTTATTTTATGATTTCTTCCTTACTTCGTGATACAGCTTTATATCAATAAAGAATTAACGCATTTTTGTAATTAATAGAGTCTTAGTTATGTACATCAATCACTGGTACATGCTCCGCTATAGATTCTCAGTCTGTGCCTTGATCATTATTGAACTTCTTTTAAAATTTTATCTACCTCCCCTCCACCAGGGAGTCAATAATAACCCCATTGCGAACTCTTCGTTTAAAGCGTAAGATACATTTATATGACACCAACAATGTCCTGTGATGATCTACAATTTGTTGTTTGTTGAATTCTTGCAAAATATATTAAAATTATTCATAATTATGTTGAGAATGATAATTCCAGACGTAATGCAGGTAACGCACTGGCGTGAGTGGTAATGCTGTGTTAAGTTCCAATTTTGTAAAATATTTATACAAGTGCACCTAAATACTAATATTATTGCACAAAAAATGTAAAATCAACAAATAAGATTCTGAAAAGATGCGGGAATATTAATGCATCCTATAATTTAAAATTAACAATCCAGATTCTATATAAACACAAGAATACTGTTGTACCAAATAATGTAAATTCAGCACCTAAAGTAAGCTTCTAAAGTAATGTAATAATCCCATGCATAATGATTTGCTCCATCTATTGATAAATTTTACTTTTAGCATTCGGCGATGATGAAATTGCTTTAACTGAAGTAATCTGAAAATGTCATATCAGCTTTCGTGTTTCAACTTAGTCCTCCCTGCCCCCCAGAAAAGGACAGCTCTATAACCTGCCGTCTTGCTGGACCAATTGACAATACTCAACTTGCGCGTTATTCATGAATCGAAAGTGCAACTTAGTATGAAATTTATATAAATTATTGTTCATTGATTGAAATATCGGCACTAAATTGGATTTTTCTGAAAAGATAATGCCCTTTTTTCCATATTTCCATTCTACAGTTCAAATAATGCCAAAGGCCCAAATTTCGGAAAATTCGCCCGAATAGTTTTTTAAAAAATTAGGTCTCAAAATTTTAACTCCTTAATTTTAATTAAATTTGGTTTATACAATTAGGAATTTTGTATATAAATCGATAATGTGTGTGAAATTGTTGTATTTTTCTGTATTATGTAGCATGAAAAGTTGAGAGAATTGATGCTTTCTAAAACAAAAAAGAATTCAGGGGCAAGTCTATTTAACTAACACTGAGTAAACTGCTATCTCGCTAATTTGGCGACATATATCCAGTTCACAGCCAATTTTCGTCGCCAAATTTGTTTTTTCTTTGGCGAAAAGCCGCCAATTATCGCCAACACATTTTGGTTTAGTGTAACAGGCATTGTAATTGATTTTATATGCAACTGTAACAATATCCGGCCCTCATATGTTAATTTTGAGAAGTAGAAACTACTAGAAATTTATCGGCCGCCGGAATGAAACTATATAGGACCGTTGAGAATATCAGTGCCTGATGTGAGTTGTTAGTTCAGACCGACTTCGGAGTACTGAGAGCTTCGCCTTTTACATGCGCTTTGCATTTCATTGTCTTAAACGTTCTTAGTAAATTGAAGCGTAACTACTGATTGTACTCTGTGATACTGTGAACACCTGTACGAGTATTTCTATGGAAGCTCTAGAACTCTGAAGTGTTTCCTTTGATAAAATAAATTTTATCAATGTATCATTGGACTTGTGTGTATTCAATCTATTACGAATCCGTACGCAAGTAAAATTTCGGGTGATAGAAGTGAGATTAAATGCCAGTGACTAAAGCGATAGAGGAGCAATTAAGATACCTCCTTGCAGACATTGCTGCATTTAATGAAGAGATGAAAGTGGCCCAAGTAGTGAAGAAAGCGGGCCAAGAGAAATGAAGGCGGGTCAAGAAAAGATAAAATGGGCCTTCAGGTTAGTTCAAGAAAAGACTGAATCAGGTCAAGATGAAATGAAAAGAGACATTAATGCCATACTAAGAAAACAAAATTAAAGCTATGGAAGGCAGAATAGATACGGTTGAAAACAGAGGTGGAAGAACTGAAGAAAGAGTTTCTGCCGTCCACAAGCAATCCGAACGATGAACAGGGATTTTCCTGCTGTTGCCAAGAAGTAGAAAATTTAAGGAAATCCATAACGATAGGTGGTCATAATTCTAAGCCCTTTAAATTTAGACGTATGTTGTCACGGCCCTCTCTAAACCTATCCATATATGATGAAAAGACCTCATGGACAGTGTAGAAGACGCAGATATGTATAGCAGCAAACGCAAATGTATGGGATTCCGAAGCTAAAGCCTACCAAGAGGATATCCCTTCAAACTCTTCCCGAAAACTAGAGGCTAGACTTCGAAGCTCTATCCGGCACGGTGGAACTGCGGTTTGGGGAGAAGTAGTTGAAAGACTACAGCAGGCTTCAGTTAAAATCTCACCCACAGAAGCCCACGGATACACTCCAAGAGTTCGCCACTGATGTTAAAAGGACGTCTCATCTTGCTTGCCCAACAGAAACGGATGAACTGTACCTGCAGTACTTCATCGATGGCATTCAATATCCAGAGGTACAGAAAGCCCTGAGAATGACGGATGTCCAAGATTTGAAAAACGCTGTAATGTAAGCCATGAAATTTGAGGCAGAAAACATTCAGTCAGAGCTACCCAAGTCCAGGAGCCAGTGGATCTAACTGATTGCTCGTCTAAACGATTTAACCAAGCAAATCACTATCTTTATATGGAACAGGAGTGGCGAAAACAGACTCTAACATGTTGGAACTATGGTGTTCAAGACCAAGTACGAAGGAAGAGCAGGACGCCCCACGGAACGGAAACTAAGACCATTCTCGGAAGCAGGAAACAAATTAATGATCACCTTGCAATTATCATATTTGAGAAAACCTGAAGGAAAGAAACAAGCTAATACATATTTAAGCAAATAGAATGTTTCAAAAGCATTCTATTCTAAGCATTCTATTTGAATGTTCCTAATATTTTTACAATACAGTAGCTAATATTGTAAAAATAATAACTTATCTAAAAAATAAATTTATCATAAATAAATAAAATATATTTATAAGTTTCTGTTTGACTAGTTAAAAAAATACAACACAACAAAGTTCTCTTAAAATGAGTTTTTCAGGGGAGTTTCAAATTTTTATGTTATGTAGTTTTCTAATCTGGATTCCATTCGAGGTCGTAAAAGCTGTATGTGTCTTAATAGCAAGATGCGTGTGAGGGTAACATATGCATAATTTTATGAATCGTTTTCAATGCAACATTCATTAAATTTTCTCAAAATGTTAAATAAAAATCGAATTCGAATTAAAAATCCGTGTTCTAAGACTCACATTTTAGATGAACGAGAATGTGTGTATTAATAATACAGATAAGAAAGAAAATTTAAAATAGCGCATGAATTATCACATTTGAACAGAGAAATCGAGCAAATGCTTGTGGCAATATGGAGCCGATTAACTGATCTGGCGAAGATTTGGGATTTACTACAAACAGCTTTCAGTTTCTCAAAAAAAAAAGTTTGTAATATGTGTATACATACAATATATATATATATATATAAGCGATATTACATAACGCATTATATGCGTCCTTGCGTTATTTGAAAAGTGATGCATGCAGCTTAAAAATTATTTGACGCATAAATGCGAATAAGTTATAAGCGTTATAATCACACTAAGAGTTATAACTGATAGATGTCATGGTCCACAAAGCAAACATCTGACAACATTATGTTTTGTAATATTATGCGTGCCCATACGTTATAAGTGTTATAAAAATACACAGCAAAAGGTATCCACAGCAAACACGCAGATAAGTTATGAACGTTACTTAAAAACGGATGCATCGCCAAAAGTAAGGATAAGTTATAAGCGTTGTAAGCGATATACGTTACCGTCTGAAAAGCAAATATTTGACAAGATGATATTTTTCAGTGTTACAAATGTTTATGAATTAAAAGAGTTATAAGAATTATTTATGAGCTTTATAAACATTGTAAGGCCCACCATCGGCCGAGCGGTAAAGTCGCTGAACACTGGTAGTTCGGTCCGAGGTTCGAATCCCGCGAACGGGCTGGCTGCATGGGCGTTTTCGTGGTTTTCCCCATGTGTAACGTGTATAGAGTCAGTTTCCCTTAAAAGTCCTCCACGAAGGCATCCCTCCCCCTTAGGCAGATAGCCCTAGTGTGCTTTGCCATAATTAAATATACACCTATAAACACTGTAAGAGCTATAAGCGTCATTGATAGGATTTTAATATTTACAGAAATTTAGAGTAATATCCATTTCCATACGTGACGAGGTGTGGCGAACTTCTGCATGCATGTGACAGTTTTTCAAATACAGCCCAAAAGTAAGGATCGAGAATAGGCGCTGCAGTGCTAAAACTATGCACAACGCATGACAAATACAGTAGCATGAAGATCCATGTATAGAGCTATGTTTTTAAATTGGCATGTATTGTTCAATTTCATGGAAGCTTGATCCTAGGTTATTACATTTTTTAAATGATTTTATCTTTATTAACATTTTATATTTTCCTTTGTGTGATGAAGTTATAGGTAAGAAAACTGAGTAAAATTAATATATTTAAACTTTTTATGAAAATTTCATTATGTAGTTTATTTGTTCGTCCTCTACAGGGGATTAGAAATCAAAATTAATAAAATAAGCGCCAAAAGCTTTCCGCCATTGATTTAACAATCTATACCAATATGCGTTTCCTACGTCGTTCCAACTTGGCGTAAAATTCTAATCTCAGAATCGCATTCTGTCCCGTAAAATCAACAATCTGGCGCCCGTATGCCACTATACGCTTCCGTAACTTTGAAGTGGTTTTAAACGAGAACAAACACGCAAAGAAGATGAGAAAATCGTAATAAAACAACCAAACGCAGAGAGACGAAATCTCCGGAGTTCATTCTAAGAGTCCGAAACAACGAAAGGGAATGCTTTTCTTTCAGCTGAATTCCCTCTGTGTCCCTCTCTTCCACAGAAGAAAGAGAAAAGAAAGAATTCTAATGTTTTGAAATAGAAAGGTGTTTTTTTCCTCGTTTATTATTTTTATATCTGTCATGTACTCGTTGAAATCAATAAAGAAAGTCTTACTTGTTGCCATGGTTACTCAAAAGAGAAGAAGAGCAAACAACCATTTTCGCAGATAAGGAAATGAAAAGCAGCTAGTTTCATCCGATATCAAAAGGTTGGACCTTAATGCTTTTGCGAAAATTACGCCGATATAAATAGTAATGGGGGAAAAAATAAAAAGTTCGTTCAACAAGAATACTTTTCTTCGCATGAGTATTCAGAGAATTCCTTTCCAATTTCTTCATATTTTAGCACAGCTTTGGGAATTCAAGGATTAAGAACAACAGAATGAATGTCTTCTGTGTGCTAAGTACTCGTACTTTTTCTCAAAACTTTCCCATATGAAGTGATTTTTGTTCGCAAGTTGAAATTCTTTAGAAGAATTATTCCTTAAGATCTATTTATCTATCTGTACATTTATGAGACTTTCATATATTGAGTTTTATTTCGTAAATAGAAAAACTTAATAAATATAGAATAATTAAAAAAAGGTAATAACTAGATTTTGTTAACTGTGTTCTGCTGTCTGTCATCAAAAGAAATCTTTCTTTATTAATTCGCATATAATAATGGATTTAAGTCCATACAGTAATAGATTCCTAACTTTAAATTATTCAAAAAATTGAAATTTTTTAAGCTTAATATTAAAATTCGATATTTTACAAGAGTTTAAAAACAAATCTCCATGTAAAACTTCCCGGTGGAATCATAATTATGGTAAATAATTCTACGCTTTTGCGATTTAAAGAGCCAGTTCGTGTCTCTGCATTTACATTTCATTCAAATCCCTAGTACTATATTCCCTGAATTATACATAAAATGCTTTTGATACAATTTTATACAAATACATAGTTAAATATGATAGAAAAATTAACTTATTGGCATATCTAATTTATATATTTATTATACTTTAGAAAGCACTCCAGCAAAGTTAATTTCGAAAATAAAAAAAATCACGTATTTTTTTTCTATATTCAATCAATTTGAAGTTACTCTCGATTAAAACTGGACAGAGGTAGATAGTGTTCGTTTTCTTTACCATTTTTAATTCTTTTGCAGAAAATCGCTCAACCTGATTTATTTTCGATGACCCGGGTTTAGTGCTTTCACCTATCACCTTTACTGCATAGCTCAGTTGTTTTCTGGACATATTAAACGAGGTTATCAACAAGTTGCGTTTATTTTTGTAATTGTATGATTGTCACTTTGATCGGTAAAGTGGTTATCAAGGCAAGCAATGGTTAGCAAGGGTCCCGAAGAAAGCATGGGTTATTGTTAGTGTAAATTGTCTGAGCGGCAATGGGTTACTTAAAATACTGGCGAATCGAAAGTCCTCTCAAAAGGTTTGGTGTGAAAGAAGAGGGATGAGAGAACTTCGTATCCTTCCTTCTATCAAAATTGGGGCAGAAATACACAGTTAGTACGGTAAAAAATCTACCTGCACGACGAATCATAAAATTCTGGCTGTTCTGCTCACTTCTACCTGTACCTGTCGTTTTGTGAATACCTGTCTTATTTTGAGTCAATATTTCCCTCTTTATTGTTTAATGTCAGTGCTTCCTCTCTTATTGCTATTTTGTATCAAAATATTACACCATTGATATCCGTTAGTTCTAGAAATTTGAGAAGAACAGACTTGGGCTCGGCCAGCTCGAAATGGTTAAATAATCCAATTCAGTCCACTCAACTGTACATCAAAGAAAGGCATTTCTCACTCCCTTAGAAAGTGTAGATTTAACTCAGGTTAAATTGACAGTCCATGAGCTGAATGGTCGAAATGTATGATCTTATCATACCTGCGAATGCAAAGCACAATAAGGCATTTTTTCGAGAACCGTTTCGTTTCAAAATTTAGTCTGGAGGAAATGTTGCATTCATCGATCTTCTCGCGTATGTACCTGCAAAATTTTACGATGTTGGGGACGCAATTGAGCTGGAAGTTTGTTTCACGTAGGTAATTTTTTTTTTTTTTTTTTTTTTAAATTCTGCTTTTGTTTAGTAATTTTTCCAGCTTTCCTTCTTTAAATTGTAGAAAGGAACGCGTTTCTGGAAAACGTTTCTTATTGTCTGATAAGGGTCTGATAAGGGTCATGCGCAGGTCTGATAAGGGTTTTAGAAAGGTTGCTGGTATCATCTCTGGGTCGTAAGAAGAAATTTGAAAGCACAACAGAACTCTAAATATCCGGTTATAAGTCCAACTGGATAATTGAAAAATCGGAATAATTAATTTTTGAGTATGTCTGTGACCATTTTTTTCATTCACAATGACTCTTATATAAAACTTCTAAAACTGCTTTTTTTTCATATTTAAACTTTCTACATTCATATACAGAACTAATTATATTTTAAGTATAACTGGACAACAGGACGTCGTTCTTTATTTGAAACCCCTTGCAGATTTTGATGTACAACTTAAAATAGTGCTTTATTTGAAGCCCAAAGTAGTTTTTACCAAAATCCTGTATTAAATACAATCCAAAAAGTTTTTAATTTTAGTTTTTAAGGTCTTTTATGTCAATGGGCACTTGGCTGAAACTAATGAACCAGAGCTGATATTTGAATCTCTGAACCAATTTCCGTGAAAAAATATAGTCTGATACAAATGAAAGTTTCTCAGGTTTCGTATTTAAAATTCTCATATGCATATACGATGCCTATATAGAAACATGACTGAGAGCAACACATGACATTTTGACTATTCTGATATATCGGAAGTGGTATTTTACATTTAACAGATTTTTGCGGGAAAACTAGACTAGAATAGGAACACAATCACTAAAGTAAGAGTTTAATTTAAAATAACATATTATGCGCTGCGTTATTTCTATTATATTTAGACTAGATATATTTTTTTAATCAGACCATAAAAATACGTATTTCTTTGTTACAGAGCCCTCGAGACTGAATCACCAGTCAGCATAGATATCTCCCCAAAATCTGGCTGCATGTTCTTATACCTCACCACATGATCGTATATTAGCATATGTTCTCATAACATTGTCCATGTGAATTAGTCACACTCCTTCTCCTACCCAGCTCATTCAAGCATTTCACCGCTTCAAAACGCTCAATGGAGCATCTACCTAACGACAGCTGGGACACAGCATGCGAGTTTAGCATGCTAATCGCGGCATAAGGCGGAACTTGGTAAACTAATACCTCACCACGCATCGTATATTAACATCATGTTGCACTTTTGCTCTCGTCGTATGTTCTTATATTATTCGTTCTTGGTGGATTTTTCGAGTTCGCACTGTTAAAAATATATTCTTTGCTCTTCTTGTGAATATAATGTTAACAATCTTTAATGTACCAAGTAATATCATTTTTTCAAGAAAGTGGTCTTTCACCTAACAAGCGAGTGTAAGAAAATGGCCACAACATGAAACTTTATGTTAACGACGACACCAACTGCAGGTGCAGTGTTAAAAATTGCAAAACGAAGAAGGGACTCCGTGTTGGATATTCGGTCAGTGCTTCCAGGATATCGTTAATCACTGCTATATTATAGTATATTTATGTATTCTTGGACAGAAGAGCTAACGTCTGTGAAGTCGTGTAACAAACAACTTAATATTTGTGAAGCTCTACAGTTGACTGGAACAATTCCATGCGATAAAGTAGTAATAATAAGGATAGATAATAATATTCTTAGGAAACGATATGTGAGTATTATTATATATTACGTCGTTCACTTTTACATTAGCGCTTCACGAGTTTGGTGAAATTATGGCCGAGATCTTGGTGCAAGTCTAAAATAGCCAAATACCTTGGAGGCCGCTATAACAAAGAAGTATAGAAGCATGATTTTTATATCGTTTTATTGTCAGAACTAAAAAACTTTGCCATGCAGGCATGTTATAAAAAATGCACTTGTTTTTCTCTTGGTGATGAGGCACAAAAATGAATAGTAAATTCAAAAATACACTATCTAGAATTAAGTATTGAACACTTGAGAAAATGTCGATATCTGCGGTCCTGATATACGTATCGCCCTCCGTCATTAAATATCCTGTAAGAAGCAACATTGGTATAAGATAAAATAACACGCCGAACAAGTATTAATTTAGAATTCAAACAACAAAAATCAGCGTTATATTTGCAAATTTTTACGGGACTAGTTTCGATGGTTTTACCGAACGATCGTCTTCAGCTAACAACCAAAGCGCAAATGAACGGTAAAATCGTGGAAATCAGTCCTGTGAAAATTTGCAAATATGACGCTGATTTTTGTTGTTTAAAGTCTGAATTAACATTAGCATTAGTCGCATGCAAGATGCCACGAAGAGTTATCTGATTTCGAGAAAGGTGCAATTGCCGGGTATCACAGAAATGGCTGATTCTTAAGAGGCATATCTGGAGAGCTGAATTAACCAAAATCGACAGCGGTCTATGTGATTCAGAAGTGGAAGATGAACAGTGAATGTCGGAATGTGCCTCGAGTCGGCAGACCACCAAAACTGGAAGAAAGAGACCGACAGGTGTTGTGGGAGAAGAACCGTCCTAACCGATGGCTCACATAATCCAGGAGTTTCATTATTGAAACGCCTGGAATTGTTGGTTGCATTCGGAAGTGTTGGTTTCATGAATACCATCCTTCAGGAAGCACATCTGCTTGGTTTTCATGCTCGTGCTACCGCCCATAAACCTTTGATCACAAAGTCCAACAGCGTTACTCGGTTAATGTGGTGGAAAGAACGTCGACAATGGACTGTAGATCAATAGAAACGGGTTCTATGGAGCGATGAAATCAAGGTTCACCGTCCACCCATTTGGATGACAGCGTCTGCTCTGGCATTTGCTCAAGAAAGCTTCCTGCCAGAATGCGTTGTGCCCACAGTAAAGTTCGGTGGAGGTGGAATTATTGTTTCGGGGAGGGGTTCTCCATGGACTGGGACCCTTGGTCCAAATTCATGATAAGCTCAATGCTGACGGCTACTGCACTAGTTTGTTGAACAGTGTGCTTCCTACGTTGTGGCTGTTTTACGGATCGGACCCATGTTACTTTCAGGACGACAACGGCAAATGTCATGTTAGGAGGTTCATCATAGACTGGTATGGTGACAATGGGGTTAACCAAATGGACTGGCCTCCTCAAAGCTTAAATTTGAACCCTATCAAGAGTCTCTGGACGAGATAGATCGCCGAATTAAAGGGATTGAAGGTCGAATTAAATTAATTGCAATAACCGTCCGACATCGGCAAAGGAACTTACATGGCTTCTTCAAGAGAGTGGAAAAAATTACCAATAGCCGTTATACAAAGACTTGGTAGAAAGCATGCCGCGGAGGGTTGAGGCTGTAATTGCCACTCGTGGAGGCTATAGCAAATATTGAATATGAATAAATTTTGTTTTTCTTTCCTACCACAGGTGTTCAACTATTTATTGGTAGATAGGGTACCTACTGCTTCACTTCTTACTGATCTCGGAACTCACATTAGACACTATTCAACTGTAAATCCCAAAACTAACGAACATTATCTGCTGATACTTAAATATCACGAGGAGATAGGCACAGATGAAAATGTTATTAATGCTATCAAACTGATATAAAATAATCTGTAAAATGCAATAGAAATGACATCGAAAAAATGGTATTCGTTTCAAATTACTTTTTAAGTATATAATAAAGACTTAATTTTCGTCAATTAAAAACTAATTATGTTACATGTTACATGTGTCCTATAAAATACAATTTTTGTAAAAAGAAATAAATGGGAAAACATTTGATTATGTTCATATAAGTGTGGAAAAACCAATTTTTTACACATGACCAAATTATGCTTTAATTAAATTATGCTTAAATTATGCTTTGACCAAATTATGATTATGCTTTATACGGTATGTATAAAGCATATTCTAAAATTACGTGTTACAGAGCTTTCTCTCTATTGCAGCAACAAATTACATTTTATTTACAAACGGTTAATCAGAAGTGATGATATACTTAAAACTCACTGCTGTTTAAAACATGAATTTAGCTTGAGATCATGTGCTAGCCGCATCATATTATTTTATTCATGAAATAATCAAATTCCGAAAATGTATGCAACCCTTTATTTTAGACAAATATTTTTATTTTAATTGAGCAGACGGTTGATATGTGATAATTAGATACATACGTATATATACATTGTACATACCCAGATTTTTGTAATTTAAGATGTGCATTTAAAAATAAAGATTATTCGGTTTGTTTATTAGATTATGGCACAGTCTCAAGAGCTATCTGCCTTTCTCGGAAATTTTGAAGGTAAGTCGCACAAAAATTATTTACATATAAAAATAATCTAACAATGTTATGATCTAATATATAATATAAAATAAGGTATTTACGATAAAATGACTTTTAAAATTCGGGACAAAATCAAGGAAATTCGCACTGCGTAACATTACTACCACATTTATCATGTAAAAGCATAGTTAAATTTACATTTTATGGTAACAAAATTTCCAAAAGATTTTAGATTATCAAGGAATCCATCATTTAGCTACGTGGAGAGACATTAGAATTGGTGTTCCGTATTATTTTATTTAATACGGGAGAATGAAAATAACTTATGTTTATGTTTAAAAAGAACAGCCGTCTAAGAAAAAAAAAAGTAATAATGAAATACAAACTCTCCGTCAGAGTCTCGACAGCCTTAATTTCCTGTCTTGAAGTTCGAGCTTTGCTAACATACTTTTGTTAAATTGCTTACCGTATACTTAATTTCTTCTATGTTTAATGTACTTCTTCATTATTGCCTTTTACATATAAAGAACAGGAAATACTTAAGTGGCTCTAATAACTAGTAATTAGATTTTTATTTATAAATCTTTTATTATATTACTTTAATTAATTGATATTATTACATATAAATCTGCTCTAGAAATATTTTTTTAACATTGAGAGAATGATGTAAATTTATATAAATATTTCACGTTTATTTGACTTCATTTTTCTGTATTTATTTTATAGAGTTCTTTACTTTTATCCCGTTAAATGTAACGTCGAGGCACCTAGTGAACTGCTAAGCGATTGAGCGCTTAGTTTTGAAGGCGTAAACTCAAGGGTTAATTACCCTTTATTCACTCAAAATAAAATTGACAGTCGGCCCCTTTCTCTGGGCGTTCAGCAAAGTCCTCTACTTGGGCTTAAACACAAAAGCAGCATTTACTTTAGAATTGTATTAGTCGAACCTAACACAATTAAAGTAGTTGGCCCGTAATCTTAGAATAGCCGGCGAACTATCAATAGGCTGTTACGACCAAGCATAACAGCAGCTTAGTGAAACGTAGCGCAAAAGACAAACGCTCGCTACTCAGGAATCCCCTTTTATTTCTGTAGAAGACTTAGACTCTATAATTGACCGAGCTTTTGCGAAGAGTAATGTTGCCGGTTCCAGAATTAAAGACCAAGGGCACTTGACATAAAGAAATCCGGACGTGGAGAAAATCTCAGATGAGAAAACGTAGAAAAGAAAAAGAAGAGAAGTACCAAAAGCAGCAAGACAATCCAATCGGACAGGTTCGCAAAACGTGACGAGCGGTCATAGCTTTCAAGGAGGACCCAAGACAATGCAAATCAATGACAACAATATGAGAAGGTACACTCCAGCAATGGTTCCAATGACAAACTCAAATACAACTAAACAACCTCAATAAATAGTGCCAAGTACAACACAATACAATACAACTATACAATACAATACAAGACAATACAACTATACAACACAATTTTAATACAACTGTTCAACGCAATACACTACAGCAACCCAACAATAACCTAACCAACCTATTTACAACACTACTATATCATCACAATGCGAAAAATTTCACAGCATTAGTTTTATCAATCTCCAAGAACAATATTAAAGCTACAGAAGAACTTCAATCAAAATCAGATGCATTGGAACTATAAACAGCTACCAATTGAGGAGCTAAGTGAAAACGTTATCGTCGCCTCCCATGAAGGTGTGAGCTGCAAGTGGTCTGAGGCTTCTACCTTCGAAGAGAATTTCATAATTAAAGACTTGGGAGTAATTAACAAAGTCACATTGCACAGATTTGTTGAAGAATTTTTCATTAGATCTTCTGATGTAATCTGGAATCGTCTCAAGTTTTAAGTCTCTGTGTAAAAGTTCATTGCGGATAAGATAGTGTGAATCAGTAATAATGCGCAGAAATTTGTTTTACACTATTTGTAACTGATGCAGTTGATTTTGAGTGACCGTGTTCCAAGCAGGAGCAGCATAACAAAGTATCGGTTGAATGCAAGTGGTATATATATGTTTTTTGGTACGCAAGCTAAGATTTGAATATTTTCCAATGATCGGGAGAAATCTGCATATTATGCCCATGGCTTTGCTCTTGACACTATTAATATGGTTAGACCATGTGAGCCTTTGGTTCAATATAATTCCTAAGTATTTGTCCTTTGTGACCAGAGAAACAGCTTCCTGAAAAAGGTAGAGATCTTTAAAAGCAATATCTTTCTTAGTTTTGCTAAGAATTAAAAGTTGTGACTTGCTAGCATTTCTGTGGAAGCCAGTTGAACTTGACTTAAATACTATTCTCTATCTCATTTGCATTTAACGCGATTTTAAAAATTCATTCTGATAGGGAGTTAAAAGTGAAAACTAGATAAGATAGGAAAGATGCATTAAATTAAAATAACTGTTATAAAACTAAAATAAGCCTTACAAATGCATTTGTTTTCATTTATTTATTTGTTTATTTGGTGCATTTTAGGCAATAATTTTAGCGTATATTTTTGCTTCATTAAATTTCTCATCGAGTATTTGTGCTTATTTTGTATATTTCATTGCAGATCTGTAATTCTGAATCGATCGAAATTTAAATTATGAAAATAGCTGAAGAAAAAAACCAAAAATAAAATAAAAAAATAAAATAAATAAATAAAAATTTCTGTTCTGACAACTAGTGGTGATATTTCTGGAAACGTTGTGTAATTTTCAGAAGACGCATTTTGAAGGCCCTTGGTTGGATTTTTTTTCTGAAGTTTTCAGAATTACATTGCTTATAATAACAGATAATGTGCTTTCCTGAGAAATCTATTAGAAAAACCATACCTGCTATAGCTGTTCTGTAGGCACATGGTTGTATACTCACATATGTGCACAAATACGTTATCTTTTGCTTTTTTTGCTTTTCCGTGATTTTCAGCAGCATTTTGATGTTTTTTCTCTTTTGTTATGACTGTGAATAGTAAGCTAGAGACTCGGGCGGTTATTTCTTCCACTGGAGGTGTAACTAAATTGTTTGCTTACTTAGTCTGTCGGAAAGCTACCCTTCCTGGCGGTGCACCCTAGCTTCCAGAAACCTGGTACATACGGCTGTATAAAACCTACAGTTCAATTCAGAGTAAGTTGAATTGTTAGTACAGAATTTTGTGCATTTCAATGAACTAATTCTATTTTTTGCTCCGCTCTGCACAGAAATGTAAGGTTTTGATTTCAAATACTCTTAAATCTTGTCATTTCAGTTAACTGATATATATATACATATATATTAAGATGATGACTCACTGTAAACGTTTATTCCAAAATGTAGCATTCAGAATATGGAATGCCTCCTTCGAATTAATCTGTGTTTAATGGGATACATCTTCAGGACTTTTTTTATTGAATGGTGTTACATTCCCTTACACTGCAGCATGATGCAAGCCCCAAGTTATGTTATATCTGTATAAAGTGTATAAGCAAAGATTTAAAACATCGGAATAAAGACCCGGGGATTTATTTTAAAATAAAATATCTATAAAATTGTACTTTTTAGTAAAATGATTTACGCAATTTTTATCATCTTCTTATAATTCCCTTTTTACCTTTTCAGCTTTATTTATTAAAACTACATTCTTTGCACTTACACATAAAGTTTCACAGCAAAATCACAAAATATGTAAAAATATAATTTCTTTAGGATTCCCGTTATAGAAGTGTTGCCTACACTTTTTTAATATTTTCTATATTATTACTTTAAAATTAATACATGGCAACAATATTTGGTGACAACATCTTTTTATTTAAAACGTTATTTGAAAAAAAAAGTGAGGATCGAAATTAATAGCATGTCTGGTGCTAATTAAAAAAACGAATTAAACACTTGAAATCATAATTAAGCGTATTTAGGCATTAATAAATTTTATCTTTTGGTGATGTTATTTTAATCTTTTCGACTTTGCGCAGATGATAACGGAATTGAAACAGTTGTTATGCAAACTATAGAAGATGGAAATAAGTAAAATAAATATTACACTGAGCACAGAGAAATCGGTTTGCTTTGCAAATAGAAACAAACCTTTTATTTTTTTTTGCTACGTTGCATTGCAATGAATTGAAAACATCATTTCATGAATTTTCTCAAAGAATAGCTTCTTGCTTTGCTTAGAAATTTATTATTTTAAAAATTCAATTTTAGAAAATAAATATTTACGTCATTATGTATTTGTTTAATTCTTTTTCTTTTCTTTCTTTTTTTTTCCTGTAAGACAATATTCTTAGTAAAGTTTGCAAGTATGTTTCCGACGAAACCTGTCAATTCTAATGCAAATGAAGCAAAACTGATTTCAGTGTTTACATTTTCCTTTCTCAAAAAGAAAACAATGTTAATGTTATTTTCATTTTGTTTCCAAATATCCAGTACAGAAACCAGATTTCTTAAATCGAAGTAGAAATTTATTTCCCTTTTACTTTCATTATTGTTAACAAAGAAAATAAAGTATTTTGTTTATTGGCCCTCAGAATATCAAATTTTGGTTACAATATATATAAGATTTGGTTATTTTAGAAACTGCTTCTGTAATCTGCATATCAATAAAAAGGAAGACTGTATGTTGGCATGTTTTTTAAAAAATTTCCGCTATATAACCTCAAATAAATCTTAATCACAACAACAAATTAAAGTTTTTAAATTTATTAGATTTATTCGTAGTAGTGAGTAGATTTATTAGTAGTTTGACATAGATTCGAAGTATTAAAGTTTTTAGATTTATTTAGTGTAGAAACGCCAGAAAATCAGCAATGCCTTCGACGGAATTCGAACCTTAGGTCTTCCGATTGCAGCCGGATGTGCTACTACTAACATCATAGAACACGCAGTTGAGAGGGTAAAAATTTCTCAAATTCTCTCGTACTTAAGGAGCGCGTTGGGAGGAATAGACCCAGCTGCCAAAAAAACGTGATGAAGAATTTTAATCAAAAACATTTTAATCGGGCATTACAGTAGCAAAATTTAGAATTTTTTAAAAGGAGAGTACGATAAATCATTTACACCGTAGTCGAGATTCGAACTAGGGATCTTCCAATTGCTAGGCAGACAATAATGCTACCTACACCACTAGATTTTGCAGTGGGATAGGGGAAAATTACTTATAAGCTTTGTAAAATTCAATGAGTTAAATGAAAATTAATTTGCGTTTAAGAGTGTGTTGGCTCTTGTATGATGTATACGAAATTTTTACATTAACAACTAATGACAAAATACTAATTCAGAAGTCAAACAACAAAAATCAGCGTTATATTTACAAAATTTTCACAGGACTAGTTTCGATGGTTTTACCGAACCACCATCCTCAGCTGCAAAACCGCAAATGAACAAGATAGGAAATAATGATTAGATAACATAAGAAAGCCTGGACAAGAATAAGCAAGTGGCGCCATATGTTGGTGAAACCAGAACTAAAACATAATTTCTTTAAAGGCCGAAGGCAAATTTGGATTGGAATTGTTTGACTTCTGAATTAGTATTTATTCAGCGTGTTATTGTGTCTTAATTAATGACAAAATTTTTATGTCACAACTTCAAAATTATTTAATTTAAAATAAATTAGCCCATGTGTGAAAATAATATGTGTCTTTTAAAATGCAGCAACAGATATGTCCTCTATGCTATGTAGCTTTGCAGTGTTTCGTTTTAAAGTTATCGCCATGTTCAGAAATTTTCCTGATGTTTTACGGCTCCACCAGTAGCCAAGTGGTTACGACCGCTGATTAGTGGAAGTTTGACATAGATTCGATCCCAGGCGAATGAGCTACATGCATGGGTGGTTTTCATAATTTTACGAAGGTGGAATGGGAATATAAGCAAGTTTCTCATGGAAAGTTCTTCTCCTTCGGCGGCAGACAGCCATCGTAGGCTTTTTGCCTTATTCAGGTAATCTCACCTTAAATTTTACGTACACACTGAAAACACTATAGTGTGAAGATATCAGATTACAGCCTTAACACCTCGAAAGAATTTACCATTAAAAGTTTCAAAGAGTTAAAAGTATTAAAAAGTGCAAAACGCTATAAATAATAGATAAGGTATTTTATATTAATTAAACAACTATTATGATATAAAGTTTTACTATCACTTCTTCTTTCCGTAGTCCTCACAATAATGCAAATTAATTCTTTGTGTACTTAAGCTGAAGCTTTGACTGTTTAGATTAGAGGTTCTGGCAGACTCACTTTGCTGTTTAGTATCGCTAGATCTGCGAAGTTTTATTCCGTCTTTAAACATCTTGTAGGCCGACGTTAATTTATCTTTCACATAGTACGACGCATTCAACATGTATCGTTTTAGTGGTGATGAAAGTATCTTTTTAGTGTTGAGCAATATTTCGATTTGTTGCTTGTTCCATGATTTTTGTTTTTATCGGAAAACCGCAGGCTTCATGAAGATGACGAAACTTGTATATAGGGCATTTTCTTTTGTATTGTATATATGATCTTCCAGGTATTTATCTCAAGATTGAACGAAAATCTTAAGATAGCCCTGAAATTTCATTTATTTTTAAAGGACAAGTCATCTATATCAACTGCTCCCTGTTCCCTATGCCGGCATAATATCAACCCTATTCCACATAATATCATGGTTTTTAATATGAGCTTTTGTCGCTTTTTGTTCTCTTTAGAATTTTTGATTTAATTTGGTCCAATAAAACATCCACAAATTTTTATGTATTGTCGTGTATTTGAGTTGGTAAAAATGAAGTTTTGTGGTACTCCAAGGCATTACGGCTATAGAAATATTGCAAAGTGCTTTTCCATTTCTTAAATCCTTCTCGAACCGAATGAACCACAGGTTATGAAGATGTGTTCTCAACATACACAGCCAGAAATACAGAATATTTGCGAGGGATACTTTCCGAAACATGCATCCTGAAATATTTTGGAAAATCTTACACTTGAAACGCTACTTGTCGGAACTCGTATTTTCCAGACGTCTTCTATATAAGTTTAAACAACTCGAAAGACTTTGAGCTTGATGCAAGGTGTTTTTCAGTAGCACGATCTCGTTATCATCTGTACTTAAATTCTGAGGATACAGCAAACTCTCTTCATTATTCTCATTGTTATTAGTACTATAAATTACCGCAGAGGAACCAAATATGCCATTACTCATCTCTGAAACACAGCTACCCCCTACTACCGGTAAGGAATTGTTCACCACCAACCACTATTCTCGACTACTTGGGCCTCTTCCACATTAGTCTTTTTCTTGTCTTGAAAACATTCAGCAAATAAACTTGCTTCTTATTTTCTAATTTTTAATTTCGAATAACTATAATATGCTAATATAATCACTCACATAGAAATCTATATTTTCACAAAAGGAAACATTTAATGACTGAAGGCACTAAATATTCCCAATAATTTAATAATAATAACATTCCTAAATTCTCACAAAATCGTGTTCAATTTAAATAACTGTTATTTTAAGTAATATTCTATATTTGAAATTAAGAAATTTCGCAAAACATTAATCACTAATGCCAAATATCAAACCACATGGCATACGTAAATAAACAACAACAAAAAATAATAATAATAATAATAATAATAAATAATAAATAAATAAATAAATAAATAAAAAAAAAACCTTTACGGACTTTTTTTCACCTAACAATAAGATTCACGAAGGACATTACAGCATTTTCGATAATTGAATAAAAACATAAGCAATGTTGCAACGTTTTCTTCAAAAAAAAGGAGATCAAGAACAAGCAGGTATAGTGATTTAAAAAAAGTCAAGAATTCTGGTTTATCTCTGGGGGAGGTTGCTGCCCCATAGAACCTTCCCTGCATTCGCTACTAGTCACATCATTTGTGTTTATTCTATGCATCAGAAAATGAAGCACATTCTGCAGACAAGCAATTATTCACGAACTAGATAAGGAAGAGTTATTCGGCGCACAAATAAAGCACGTAATTGCTTTCCCATTCCTACGCTATAGGTTATAGGGGTTCCGTTACGGTTGCTGAACATTTTAAGCCAATCTAAAAATCATACACATCCATCTAAATCAAGGATTCCCAACTTTATATTTTATGGCTCCATTTTAAAGGAATCGTCTTCTTAATTGATTCCCTTACATTTTATTCTATAATATTCAGTATAAAACATAATCGTAGTACAAATAATTGCATATAGATAACTTAAATATGAAATTAAATTAAGAATATTAAAAAAAGTTTGAAATTTATTTTTTATCAGATTTATGTTAAACCATTTTTTGTATTATTGTTATTATTTTTAACTTTATAAATAAGTTTTCAGAAGTAACTTATTTACTTTAAGTAACATTAGTAATTAGTAATATAGAAGTAACATTTTAGAACAAATTTCGAAAATTCGTGCGATTATAAAAGACAGGCAGACGACTTTGGTGGCCGAAACAAACATCATAGATACTAATTGCACATATGATCGATTTTAATGAATGTGACCCCTGCGCTCGATGTAGTGGTGCGATTTTTTAATATTTAGCATAAACTTGCTTAATTTGATTTATAAATCATGCCATCCAAAAAGTATTCAATTCGTTTCTTTTTTTTTTTCCAGAGTTTTATTCTTCGAGTTTTATGATTGCATTTTCTTGTGTTTATGCCTTTTATTTTTATATTGCACTTTTTGCATGAAAATTTATATATTTAAAAATATCATTAATTTTTAAAATATATTAAATAAATATTATAAAAAATGTACTGAAGTTAATTACTGAAAAGAAATCATAGTTTTCATTAATTCATTAATAGAAAATAAAATCCCAAACTATTATTTTAAACTTTTTCCGAAAACAGCAGGCACTAACTACCAGATAGCTTAATTCCCGCTTTTGTATTGCTAAATGATTATATTATTTTAAACCGAAAGGCGAATGATGCAGGAAGCTAAATAAAATTAGAGACTTGTTAATGCGCAAATAATTCCTTTCTCAAGTACAGCTTCAGTATTATAATTCTAGTTTTTTTTTTTTTTTTCTTTAGCACCAAGCTAATTTGGCTAGCATAAAATTGCTTAACTGAATTTCCAAATCATCTCTATGAAAAGCTTTTAACCTGTTTCTTGTTTTACACTCTAATTTTGCTTTCTTCGTGTTTTTTAATTATGTTATTGTTTCTTTTTCTTTTTTTCATGTGTGCGTGTTTTCATGTTCTGCATTTTTATATTACTCTTATTGCATAAAAAATGTATATATTAAGAAAAACAACTTATAAATTTTTAAATATTTAAATAATTTTAGCCCATCTTTTCCCTTTGAATTTAGAGCTCACCAGCGGCCGAGCGGTAAAGTCGCTAAACACTGGTAGTTCGGTCCGAGGTTCGAATCCCGCGAACGGGCTGGCTGCATGGGTGTTTTCGTGGTTTTCCCCAGGTGTAACGTGTATACGAGCCAGTTTCCCTTAGAAAGTCCTCCACGAAGGAATCCCTTCCCTTAGGCAGATAGCCCTAGTGTGCTTATCATAATTAAATACACACACCCTTGAATTTATGTTAGATAATTTCTTTCTTGTTACACGACGATTATATCAATAAATAATTAATTATAAATTTTTAGTAAAATGTTTTTATAATCAATTCGAGCTCTAAGACTATCAATTCTCAGTGCATATTCGACTATGGACACTCAGTCGAACCCATGATCATCATTGACTCCCTTTAAAATTTCATCGATCCGTAGGGGAGATACTGACCCTGTTGACAACCTCTGATATAAATGGATTTAATCAGTAAAGATCCTTTCCTTATTTCAATATAATGAATATTGAATCTTGTAGGAAGAATAAAGCTAATTTTTCAGAATAAACAAAATACCTTTATTTAAATTTTAAAACAGAACCAAAAAAATAAATACTGCAGCTCTAAACTATCAAAATTTTAAACTCTTAATTACTGCAGTTAAAACTCTTACAACTATTCAAAAATTAAAAACATTCAACTCTCTAAACAAAAATATATCCGAATTTAAAAATATATTTCGAATCCTCTTCTTGTTGCCACCCCGTAAAATGCAAGTTCTTGTCCTATTATTTATATTTCACGTTCTCTTTAAGTCACGATCTTCACAAGTCATGATCTTTACAAGTCACGATCTTTACAAGTCCCGATCTTTACAAGTCTCCCCACAAGAAGCACATTCGTCACCGTAGAGACAATGTTGCTCAGAGTTCATTGAGAGAGAGAGAGTTAACAGCTAACCTTGACAAAGCATCAGCATTCCCATGTGAACTTCCTTTGCGGTATGTCACAGTCATGTTATACCGTTGTAACGCTAAGGCCCAACGAGACAGTTTAGCACCATGAGGGGCGCTTTGGGTCAAGTAGGTGAGGGGATTGTGATCAGACACAATCTGCACTTTGGCACCGAAAATCCATGTGTCAAATTTTTTCAAGGCTTCGATGACACAAAATGCTTCTCGTTCGATGGTTGACCATCGTTGTTGACAGGGCGTTAATTTCTTGCTGAAAAATGCTATGGGCATTTCTTTGCCATGTTCGTCGTTTTGAGCTAAACACGCTCCAATTGCGAAAGCAGATGCATCCGTATAGAGTTGAAAGGGCTTGCTGATGTCCGGAGTATGCAGAGATGGCATTTTAATCAACTCTTCTTTAAGTTTGTTAAAAGCTGCTTCTTTTTCAGAGTCCCATGGAATATTATTTGGAACACTCTTCTTTGTAAGGTTTGTTAGAGGTAAAACAATCTCAGAAAAATTTGGGATATAATCCCTATAGTAGCTTGCTAGCCCTAAAAGACTCCTGACTTCTTTTTTAGTGGTAGGCTTAGACAGATTTCTGATGACTTCTACTTTCTCAGGATCTGGAGAGTGAGTGCCAGAACCTATTACATGTCCTAGAAACTTCACGTGGCTCTTTCCGAAATCACACTTTTCTAGATATGCGGTTAGACCTGCGTTTCTCAGTGTCTGAAACACTTGGTCGATGTGATAGAGGTGGCCATCCCAAGTTTCAGAAAATATTGCCACATCATCAATATATGAACGGCAGTAGTTCTTATGGTTTGCAAGCACCTTATCCATCGATTTTTGGAAGGTACTTCCAGCATTTTTCAAACCGAAAGGGAGAACTTTCCATTGGTAATGGCCGGAATGAGTGATAAATGCTGTGTAGGGTTTAGCTTCTTCTTTCATAGGAATTTGCCAATATCCCTTGGTTAAATCGAGAACTGTTATGAATTTGGCTTTCCCTATTTCGAATAGTAAATCTTTAGCAATCTTCATCGGATAGGCGTCCGGAATTGTGAAGCTATTTAAAAGCCTGAAGTCTATGCACAGTCTAACGCCGCCATTCTTTTTTGCAACACATACTATAGGATGTGCCCAGTTACTGTCACTGGGTTCTATAAGATCCCATTCTAACAGTTCTTTAACTTGACGATCGACTTCCTCTTGAAGTGAAACAGGAACACGGTAGGGCCTCAATCTTTTCGGATTACATCCTTCTGTAACCTTGATGTCATGACCATCAACATTGGCTTGACCAGGTTTGCTACTGAAAACATCTACATAAGATTTTAGTACTTTAAATAGTCCTTCCCGTTGGTAATATTTTAAGTCACCTTTCAAATTTTGTAAATGGGTCCAGATATCATCAGCAGATTTATTCATAAGATCTGCTGGTGCATAGTGGATATCTCCAAACTCTTCATCTTGGTCGAAAATGATACCAACGTGATCTACACGAGCAATATATGGCCTTAACTTATTTATATGGAGTTCCCTAATACTTCCGTTTTCCATTTCGATTTTGGCAGAGTGTGGCCTGGTAAGTTTGATCACGGTAGCTGGTCCTTGCCACGTGTTGAGCAATTTATGTGATGATGATGGCATTAACACGAGGACTTTGTCCCCAACATTGAAAGTCTTTTCTTGAGAACGTAAATTGTATCTTGAAGTGTACTCTTCTTGAGATATTTTGGAATTTGCTGATGCAATGTCATGAGCTTTTCTTAATTTTTCTAAAAGGTCTTGTAGATAATTTTCAATTGAACGGGAAGCTGTAACTGGAATGCTACGTTCACCTGTCCATATTTCTTTCAGCAAAGATAATGGTCCTGGTGGTATTCTTCCATATACCATCTGGAAGGGAGACAAACCAGTGGTGCTATGTGGCACTTCTCTGTAGGCAAACAGGAGATAGGGAAGATTCAAATCCCAGTTTCTGCCATGTTCTTGGATATTTTTCTTCATCATCTCTTTTAAGGTTCTATTCCAACGCTCGACAGCACCCATACTCTCGGGGTGTCCTGGAGTGGAGAATCGTGGAGACACACCAAGTAAGTTCTCAAAGGCTCGGGTGAGTTTGGCTGTGAAATTAGTTCCCTGGTCGGAACAAATCACTTTTGGAAATCCAGTTTGAGTAAAAAACCTCATCAAAACGTTGCATGTTGTTTTCGCACTTATGTCTTTGACGGGGGTGGCTTCTGCCCATCTGGTGCATAGGTCAACTGCACATATCACAAACCGATGACCTCTCCTGGATGGAGGTTCTAATGGCCCGATACAATCCACGCTCCATACTTCAAAGGGTGTTTCCGGCCTAACAATAGGTTGAATTGGGATTCGATCTTTGTACGTAACTGTTCTCCTCAATTGGCATTCTTTACAACTTTCACAGAATTTTTTAACATCTTGCTTAATAGTAGGCCAAAAGAATGAGTACTTGATTCGTTGAATTGTCTTTTTCTCACCGAGGTGGCCGGCAAGAGGGATTTCATGTGCCATTCTTAGGACTTCCCTTCTTTTTTCTAAAGGTAATACAACTTGCTTAATGTTTTCACCACAGATATATTCGGAATGAAGTAATATGCCATCATCGAAAGTATATGAATTTTGATTTTTATTTGCCCATTCAAAGCATTTTTTCAGAGTTTCGTCTTGTTCTTGATGTGTCTTGAATTCTAGTCTTACCTTGTTCGTTGTTTTCAGAGACTCTATGTTTTCTTGGGAAATCTGATTAACAACAGCCAAATTTGTAGTAATGTCTTCAACTGGTGAGGGTTTATCATCTGTCTCTTTGTACTCTAAGGGGGATGCATCCCAATGACGATCACAGTTCCACAGTTCGATATTTCCACAGAATGTTTCATAAGCTGAAGAACTCAATAGCAAGTCGGTAACTAGCTTTTTTGAAACAGCACACGTAATGGACACTCTACCGTGAAAATCATCGTCAATTTTCATCTGGAAAATCTTTAGTGGAGTAATTTCGTTTTCACCAAAAGCAGAAGATATCTCTATTTTACTTTCTCCTTCGCAAGGTATGTTGTCAACCAATTTCTCACGGACTACTGAAATTTGTGCTCCCGTGTCTACGATTCCATTTAGAATAATATCTCCACATTTAACTTTGACCAGTTTTAATTCATCTATGTTTCTAGATACGTCCACTGATTTTGAGACAGGAATAGAGATCTTGGCAGTTAGCACTTCTGGTTTTTCTTTTTCTGCTAGGGGTGCTTGTGTTTGTATTAAGTTGTTTTGTGCTGTTGCAGAAGCACTTCTTGGTATCCGATTTTTGGTACATAACTTAGATGTATGACCTTCTTTTCCGTAATTATAGCAAGTTAATTTGAAATTAGTCTTTTGTGGTTCGTCACTCTTACGGGATGGGTACACTCTTGGCGTGTTTTCAGCGTACAGCGATTTATTTCTGAAAGCTCTTTCTGGAAGTGGAGAACGAGGTTGCCATTTTTTATTAGTTCTGTCTGCTGATGGATTACCACCATTCTGTTTTGAGATATTACGAACACTGTCATATTCGTCAAGTTTATCAGCTAATTTGGTTGGAGAAACGAATTTCGCCCAGTCGTCAAGAAGATGGTCTCTTACTTCATAGGGTACTCTTTTCTTAATTTGGTCAGTAATAATCAAGTCTTTTAACGCGGCAAAATTTGTGATTTCAAGACCATTGATCCATTCTTCAAAATAACTTGTAATTTCGTAGCAAAAATCTCTCCATGATTTTTCAGCGCTCTTTTGGTGCATCACAAATTTTTTTCTAAAGCTTTCAGGATTTAATTTAAATCTCTTCAATAAAATGGCCTTAATGTACTCATAATCTTCAAAATTTTCTTCAGATTCCCTACCAATTAATTGAATGATTTCAGATGGCATTAAAGTCAATAAACATGAAACCCAATCTTTAGGATCAATCTTTGTCCTTTTAGCTTGTCTTTCAAATAAGGATAAATAAATCACAATATCATCGTGTCTTAAATTGAATTTGGGAATAAGCTTAATTAAATCAAAATTATGATGTCCATTTTCATTTGTTGGTGGAGTTTGTGTTAGTCGAACACGAGATTCAATTTCGAGTTTCCTCAATTCAAATTCCATTTGCTCTCTTTTCTGCTGTGCTTCTAATTCTTCTTTCCTTCGTCTTTCCTCAATCTCTTCTTTTTCCTTTCTTCGGTGTTCCTCAATCTCTTCTTTCTCCTTTCTTCGCTGTTCCTCTTCTTTTCTTTTCCTCTCTTCAATAATCGTTAAAAACACTTCTTTAGCAAATGCTTCATCATATGTATCACTTTGAATTATTTCATTTTTTATCGCCACGATTTTCATACTTGGATCTACTTGAATTTCTAATTCAGCAGCTAAAGCCAGCAAATCCTCTTTTTTCCCACGTCCCATAAAAGCCATGTCTCGATTTTATTCAGCCAATAGACTCTTAGTTTTATGAAAAGCTATTTTTTTTCTTTTCTTTTTCTATTTAAATATAATTCACAATGAATTTAATTTTATTCGACACGAAAATCAATCAGTAGAATCAATACTTAATGTGTTGTTCACCTACTCTGGCGAGTCAAACGAAATTACATTTGAACACTGGCGTATTCATTACTTTGAAAATTACATTTGAACACTGGAGTATTCATTACTTTGAAAATTACATTTGAACACTGGCGTATTCATTACTTTGAAAATTACATTTGAACACTGGCGTATTCATTACTTTGACAAGTAAATAAACTAAGATTCCATGACGGAAACAATAATTAACTTTTCATAATCTTAATTAACTATTTTACGTTTCCAAGGTAAATTGAGCTCTCACCTGAGTTATTTTGGTTCGTAATTATATGCGGGGAAACTCCGATCCTGTCGACTGCGCCAGTAAAGATCCTTTCCTTATTTCAATGTAATGAATATTGAATCTTGTAGGAAGAATAAAGCTAATTTTTCAGAATAAACAAAATACCTTTATTTAAATTTTAAAACAGAACCAAAAAAAAATAAATACTGCAGCTCTAAACTATCAAAATTTTAAACTCTTAATTACTGCAGTTAAAACTCTTACAACTATTCAAAAATTAAAAACATTCAACTCTCTAAACAAAAATATATATAAAAATCTTTCGAATCCTCTTCTTGTTGCCACCCCGTAAAATGCAAGTTCTTGTCCTATTATTTATATTTCACGTTCTCTTTAAGTCACGATCTTCACAAGTCATGATCTTTACAAGTCACGATCTTTACAAGTCCCGATCTTTACATAATCTTTCCTTGAAAATACAACAGAGGAAAAATTTTAAAAGCGTAAATAAATTTACCAATACAAGAAGAAAAACATTATGAGCGCTAAAACTCGAGTGCATCCATAATAAGAAAAGTTGCTGATAACTCAGGAACTCTATTTCCTAAAATTTCGAAAACTCGTGCGATTATGAATAGAATATTCTTCTCTTGAATCGCAGCTATGGCTTCACAGATTTCCGAACCTCAAAAGCAATTTGAAGAAATGTATTCTCAAAACTGCAACCGAAGTTTCTAAGGCTTCGTTTACCGCTGAACAAATTAAAGTTAGCATTGTCGTACCGTTATTTCTAAGCTTCTAAATTTAGGAAAATAAAATTATTAAGTCGTGTAGCAGTGCATTCAGATTCAGAAGTAGTTGTCAGCTTTCGAGCTATAACTTTGAGAGCCATACAAGAATTAAAAGTGGTTTTTAAACAAAAATCGGAATGCAGAATACGCCATTTGTTTTGATAGCTGTTAATGTTATCATGCGGATATTGTTAAGAAACCGGGCCGAATCCCGCTCATTTGTAAACGAAAACACGGAAAAAACGTCCCTTATTGTGAACAACAATTTTGTCAATATTATCAAAATACTGCAGAATAGAGTTTTTTTTCTTAAGTTGAACTATATAAAACTGCCAAATAATGATAATATCGCCAAATAAGATTGCTCAATTTTAGAGGCATTACTAAGTCGGAAAGCAGCTTGGTTTTGACCTAAGACTACAATGTGCAAAGAACTCGTTTAGGAAGACATTTTACCGAATGGCAAAAATCTGACGCCCTGGTGATAAAAATGCTTTATTTCGAACAGTTCTGTTTCTCGCTTTCAACACTGTTGAGTTTCTTCTTTTGTCATAATGCGAGGAACTTACATTAATACTACATACATATTTTCATCATTTAATTTTTTAAAATAATAGATCACGATAACATTTGGTGAAGTGATACAAGTACACGCATTATATGGACAAAAAGTGAGTTTCGAGACTAATAGTGTAGAAAGGTTAGATCATTTTGATGCTGGAGACGTGAAAAATGAGCAATGCCCTCGCCGAGGTTCGAACCTCAGACCTCTGGAATACGTGCCGAGTGTGCTGACCATTTGAACACGACGGCATTCTAAAAAGGCGAGAGAAACACCTTATAATAGCAACTATGGTGTGCTAAAAATTCAAGTTGAAGCATCAATAACAGAAGAAGATATTTGCCAGTCGTTTTCTAAAAAAAATCCAAGAACATCATGTAATAAACGTTCTGAAGAACAAAAAAAGGAGATTGATGAATGTCCCACAAGTGCTGAGATAGGAATACCCTAATTATATATGTATTAAACTAGTTAACTCTTAAATGCATGACTTTTTATTTTTATTTTATTTTTTTAATTTAAGTCAAAACTGCATTATAATTGATATCAAATCAAGTAAAAAGGATACTAAAAAATATCTAAACTAAGTTTTTATTCTAATTTTTGAAAAATATTGTTGTTTAATTAATGTCTTCAATATATTCCTGGACAAACTTAATCACATTAATAGGTATTTACTGTAATAACTTAATCATTACAGTAATCATTTACAGATTTTTTTTACGAAATGTCCGCTCGTTATAATGCAGGGGATAGCGACAGAATTATAGGAATTCAGGTAGCATTTTAAATAAACGATTTCGTATTGGGAGGGGCTGACTGAATATTTGAAAAAACTTTTAAGAAATGTATGTGCAAGAAATTTATAAATAGCTGGTATGCATATTTTAATTGATAACTTATTTAAATAAAAGCAAAGCAAAAGATAAAAGCGCAAAATGGAACATTCAATACATAATATATAAATATATGTATATTGTAAGTATTTGGAAATCCTAAAAATTAAACGACTGAGGAAAATGTATACAAAAATAAATTGTGGAGGTAATTCTTCTATAGGAGGAGGAGTAAAGATAGTTATTTTAGGATAGCCTTTTCTCTTTCATTTCAAAATTTTACCAACAGATGGTTTTGTAACATATCGACAGCAACGATCGCAATCAGAATAGTATTAGATATATTTTATTTACGTATCCGAAACCCGTTACCCATCAAAAAGTAATTATTCAAGTTGTTTGCAGTAAAAAGAATCTTTTAACGCCGTAATGATATTCTGATAATCGATATGGTTCAACGTGAAATCTTAAGTTTAATATTTAAACCTTGACAAAATAAATCCTGCTTGAGGGTCATCTTCATGTAGACTGCATTTTTTAGATACATTTGTTTGATTGTTATAAAATATTGAATTCTATACCTGCATTACTCCACCAAATCTTATTATAAACAGAAATGCAAGAAATATACTTTTTAAAAGATTATTTATTCCCTGTCTCTGACAAGCCCTTTTACCGGCATATATTTTTCATGCTAAAATAAAAAATCCTGCAACTTAAGACTAAAGGTTAAATTACTTACTAGTGATGAAAGATACTTAGTTCAATTAGATAATAATCGGATGTTATTAATTGAAACTTACAGTGTGATAAAAACTGCTTATATAAAAAGTTCAATGCTAATTTTTTTTCGTATATTTGGAAGTCTTGCAACTTCTTATTCAATTTATTTTCCATTTAATTGCCAGGAAAAAAATCCATTCCAATCTCGTGATTTTTAGCTCTTCTAAAAGATGAAAAACATACTTTTTCGCTGGAATGATATATGATTCATTAAAGTGCATTATTTAAGCATGTCATCTTTTCATCTGAAAGTAAAAGAATTTACTTTTAATAAAAGAAAAAAAACTAATACCGAGAATTCTTAGCGAGCCATACGTTTTCTTCTTTAGCTTTAGGTGCGAATATTTTTGCATTCAGTTCTTTATTTTTTTAAAGTTACTAGGAAAACGATCTCGTAACTGGAAAGTTAAATAATTCTGATTGAAGTAAATATGCAAAGCATTTTATGTTTCTATCTTCCGCCAACCTCTTTAAGTGCAGGAAGGTAGTGTTTCCAGTCCAAAAATTCATTAGTTTCCGTTAGTTCTTTAGTTAACTTCTTAGTGTTCAGTAAGTAAGCACCCATTAAGGTCCCCACAAAATATTTTTACTATTTTTACAATGATGTCTGTCTGCCTGTTTGTAACGATTTTTCATCCACCATAGCTCTTATATTGAATATCCAAAATTTCTATTTTTCCGCATTTAACCCGGTGGAAGGCGCGCGCTAAACAGAGCACATTTTGGTCGCGCGGGGTACCTGTATAACCCCACCGATAAATTTAAGCTTAATTCAATATACACATATAAACTTAAGTGCAAATAAATTGAAAAGGTATAAAATACAGTTTTTTAGTATATTCTAAAGCATGAATATTAATTTGAAAATATATTTACGTTAATTTCTACTACTAATGTTTATAGGAAAAAACTTACTCAATTACAAAATAAAAATCAGTTACATACCTTTATTGAATTTTAAACACATTTGTCACAAACATAATTAGAGTGATCCTTGCAAGTAAAATTTTGGCATTTCATACAAGAAATTGTTGTTTTTTTGTCCTTAGCTCGAGGACATATTGTACATCGTCCTTTACCAAGCTTCATTCTCTTTGGCAAGTTCTCTTCAGAAACGGCATTCCTTTCTGTTGAGAAATTCTGATTCATTTTCTCTCGTAATTCTCTGGGTAACATTTGCATATTTGATCTCCTCTTTATTTGTGGGTTTACGAGAGATAATGCCAATGTTTTCAAAAACATTCGTCTACTTTTATACTGCAAGGGAGGATTTTTAGTAGACATAAGTGACACTCGCGCGTTTATACCAGCCACGTTCAAAACACAGTAAAAAATCACCATAGGCCACCTGTTTGTTTTCCTAGCTGTTGAATAAAGCGTAGACATTTCATCAACAGTATCTACTCCTCCTTTCGTTCCATTGTAGAAATGGATTATTTCTGGCTTACTTTGTTCAGAGTTTTCATCTATCGTGTCATCATGATGCATTGTAGACAGAAGAACTACACATTTCGATTTCTTTGGAACATATGATACTAATGTCATGTCTTTTTGGAATCCAAACATGGAAGAATATACTTCTCTTTTCTTTGTTTCTAAAAATTCAGCAGGAATTACAGCTTTATTTTTCTTCAAAGTTCCCACTACAGTGAGTTTCTTTGATAGGAGCTCTTTTGCTAGCGGGTAACTTGTATACCAATTATCCATGGTTATATTCCTCCCAGATCCAAATAATGGAGCACAAAGTCGTTTTACGATCTCAGATGGCGAATAATCAACTTTGAAAGGACCATCCGATTGTTTCCCCGCATAAATTTCCATATTATATGTATAATATGTCCTGGCATCGACTACGGCAAATAATTTAATTCCATATTTTGCCGGCTTTTTCGGCATATACTGGCGAAAAGCACATCGGCCACGAAATTTCTCCAACTTTTCATCTATTGTAACATATTCACTAACTGAATATATTTCTTGACATTTTTTATTGAAATCGCTGAAGAAATCTCTCACAGCTGCCAGCTTATCCAACTGTCTTCGAGCTTCGCGATCGTTTACATTGTCTAATCTCAAGCACCTTAGAAGAAAAGTGAATCGTTTGTAAGACATTGTCTTTCGGAATAATTCAATTCCGGTGCCATCAGCGTCCCACAAGTCTTTTGCATTAGCATGAGAAGATTTATGCAATCCGCATAAATATAAAAGACCAAACAGTGCTCTCATCTCCACTTCATCTGTATGCCTAGCATCTCGACTCCGTTGAAAATTTTCGGATATTTTATCAATAAAAATATTGGTGCAGTCCACAATATTTTTTATAATATTGAAATCCATAAAAAGTTCCCAACTTTCAATTGGTTCCATAATACTTATTGCAACTGATTTCAGACCTGGTAAGTGGGTTATAATATTACAGGAACTGGTTCTTACCTTCTGATTCGGTTTACTTTTCTTCCAAACTGTTTTATTTTTTCCTATATAACTGTCACTTTTTTCATTAGATTCAAGCGTTTTATTTTCAGCTTCAAACTCACTGTCGCTGTCATGACTGCTATAAATTTCTTGATCTACTTCATTTTCACTAGCAGTATCCATTTCTTCATCGGAAGTTTCCACAGTATCCAATAACATTCTCAAGTGTTCCATTTCTTTTTCATAATCTGTCATTTTTCGTTTGAGAGCCATTTTCGAACGACTACAGTATAGCACACATGCACAATCTATGCAAGCAAGAAGCTAAAGTGAGAAATTTCAGAACAAATCTGGTCACGGGGGTTCCCAGGTTACCCCAGTTGCATGTAGCGTTCCAAGAAATGATTGCTCCTCCCCAACAAAAGAAAAACACCTGCTGCTGGCAGGTGCTATTGAAAGAAAACCGTTTAAAAGTTAGCTACTGAAGGGCTGATTCATAGCGGATAAATAGAAATTCCAGAATGAAAGGTTTTATGAGGCTGGGGTGACTCAGTCACCCCGCGCGAGTGCTACCGGGTTAAACTTTCTAAATATTTATGAAGAGCTGGTTAGATTTAGGCTAAAAGTGGTAAACAGGAAGTGATACTTTCCTTGAAGCTCTGAACAGAATTTTGCGAAAAAATATATTATGGTATAATTAAACTAAAACTTGGCGATCATCACTGAAGCAAGGGAAGCGATAACGAGCTTGTTTACTGATACCTAACTATCGAAGAGATATACGTGACGTTCGAAAATGAATTAAGATTTCCTGATACTTAAAAAATAACACAAAAGAAAATTAAATTATGTTTTCATTTCGAGGTAATATTTATTTTAATAATGTTATAAACACTTAATTTCCTTTAACTATATACCAGTTAAATATTATATGTTATTAAACGCCAAAATTAAACGAAAAGGAATAAAGAAGTAAATAATTTGATTACGTTGATATAAATTTAGTAAAACCAGATTTTACACATAGCCTCGTGGCTTGTTGCACGTTGAACGCTAGTCTTACCTTCCATGGGCTATGGAGGAGTCTTAGTCATCCCGAGGTCCATATATCGGACTGCAACTCACTAAAAAAATGTGTGAATACTACTGTATGATATGTCTACTATCCCTTCCTGCAGCCGTTTGATGAAGATAGAATTGTATTACACGTGTACACGAGTACGGAAGATGTTGTTTTGCATTTATACTCTCATGTGACGAGCCTTCTTCTGAAATGCTACAAGTCGCCGTGGTGGAAAAAATCCTAAAAGTGGCCCTGATGTCTTCTTCAACCAGGAGCCGAGCTGCGTTGCAGTATTTTGAGAACTTTTGGTTCCATTCATGCGTTTTCTACTGCAGTCCTCAGGTACCTCAGTAGAAGTCCTGTTTCTCCTTCCATCTACAGATAAATTATTTTCTTTATTCATCTTACAACTAAGAAAGGGACTATTCGTTTCGCATGAAAGTTATTCAGACAGGACCTTTAATTTTATCTTGGTAGAAAATTCGTCTTGCCCCTCTATCCATACAGGAACTTAAACTTAGACTGATAGCTACTCATAATTAATAATGTAAGTTTTTTATGAAATAAACATTTGTCCATATGTTAAATTTCGGCTTAATACAAAAGAGGGAGATGTGCATCATTCCTTCTTAAATTATCTTAATTGTTCTGTTGAATATTAAGTAATTATGTCATATTTGTAATTTGGTACCAAAATTTTAATTTAGTTAAATATGATAGTATAATAGATAAATTTTTGAGAAATAATAATGTGAAATTCATTACAATCTGAGGAGACTTAATAAACTTACTATTAATTTGAAATTTATATTATGTTTTCCTTTGTGTATTGCATTTATCTTTTATCCGACCTTTTCCTGAGCATGATCCCGGACAAGTCATACTCATAACGCAATGACTTCCATTTAATTAAGATCGCAATTATATCTAACTTGCTAGCACTTATATTTTTATGATTTCTCGGTTTGCCAGTTCAGTTAATTTAAGTTTAATTAGTTATATTACCTTTGTTACGGATTCACCAGATAATATTGTAAAAACACACGAAAACACACAGTATTACAGAATCCTTGCTTCGCTTGATCGCTGGATTGCACAAAATGTATTGCTGGCGTAGAGTTAACTGTTTCGGTTTCTACAGTGTAGAACAGCTGAGTGGTGTCAATATTTATAGAAAATATATAAACATTGGGAAAAGTTTCTAATGTAAATGATAACAAATTGCTTTTTGAAACGTGGTATCTTAACATATACCTTTTCAAAAATCATATCATTGAGGCTGAAATCATGCTTGCTTTATTTTCAAAATTCATTCCTGCTTAACAAGTAAAGTTACTGGACCGATGACTATCACCCCGAAACCTACGAGACACATCAAGCATGTGAACAAAACAAAAGTTGCGAAGTGGAGAACATTTTGCAATCGCCAGCAGACCCCTAGAAACAAGAATATATAAACTAGCGTTCTCATCCGCAGTATCTGCGGTTATAGATCGATAAACGAATGTTCAGTAATTTTTGAGGCATTCTCTCTTCAACAGACATTACGTACATCATCGTGAAATTAAATATATTATATATAAACTTACTTCTACAGCACGGTAATGTAGAGGGAGAAGGCAGATTTGGATGCAAAGATAGTGCGTGCCTCACGGTTAAGGTGGAACTAATACTTACAGGAGGAATGCTTCGGAATCACACGCAAAGCAAAAACTTAGTCCGGAACGGAAGATGCGTTTGAGATGGAGTAGGGAATATGTATTGTATTTAAAACCAGAATGCTTCTTCTGCTTTGTCCCACTTCTTTATACAACTTCTGCCATAAGAACAATAAGAACATTTATAATTAAATTTGAAATAGTATTAAAACTTTGACTTCTCACTTTTTATTGTTTGAATAAAAACTATGGTGATGGTGCATACAACGATGTTTTAATATATAATTATGTACTTTAACAAACTTTAATATAGCTAATGTTTCTCAAAATTATAAATTTCCTGCTGGGTGGCTTTTCTTTGCAATCCTTAGTCAGAATTTCAAAAAATCTTGATTAGTTGTATGAAACCTTTCATGTAAATAAAATGCCAGCTATTATGCTTCTCGCATAAAAACTGTGGAAGTTAACTTTAATTTCCATGTTAAAAATAGTAGACTTTTGGATGTCTAAAGTAGGTTAGGTTAGAGATTGTTTCATTGCGTCAAATCACACCAGGACTCTCTGCCTAAGAGAAGGGTTACTTTCGCGAAGGAAACTGGTTCGTATTTCATTACACATGGAAAAAACACGAAAATCAACCACGCAGCAGTCCCAGGTGGGACCGGATGTCAAAAGTAAAAAATGTTATTTTTCAAGAAAGTATAGTTAGATTTTTGTAAAGTAGATCATTTCAATTATGCCATTGTTAATCCTTAATGCTGCACGCAGTGCATATTACAACTTTACATCCATAACAAAGAAGGCATTAAATTTTTTCTTTGTTTTAAAAATAGTAATATAGTAAAAGAGAAACTACGATATCAAGGATACCGCAATCAGTATATGAAATATCATTATCATAAATCAAGTACTTATAAATCTATTGAGTTTTAAAATGTGCTATATTTTTGTCATATTCTAACTGTAAATATACCTCTTTTCTTAAACAGTTTTTGATTTTGACTCACAGTATTGTACATTGTGTTACACACGAACAAAATTATGTAAATAATTTTAAAAAGAAAGACAATTTTAAAACTTTAATTAATTAATTATACTAAATTTTTGTTGAATATTTTAAAGATTAAATTTATTGCCTTTTCTTTAATAATAAATAATAATCTTACGATTGCTTTATTCCTAATGTTTTACTTTCCAAGGCCCTGACTGTAGTTTTATAATTAGGTTTGAGAAATTTTATTTTAAAACGCATAAATATATTAACATGGTTAATTTCATTTTATTAGTTCATGCAACGCATAAAATACTCATAATCTGAATCGCATGAATAAAGCATCGGAGAAATATAAATTTTGGCATCTTTTACAGCATGTAATGAATATAGTATAGTTAAATGTCAGTTACTACCGATCAATATGCGTTATGTCTTTTGGATTTAGATTTAAATAAAAGTTGAATATTCCTAACTATTAAAATGTATTAATTGTTGGGATAACTTTAAATGAGCAATATACTTCAAGACATATCGAAATGGGAATTATGTCTCTAGGAATAAATATGAAATACTACTTTAACATACCCCATTATTTTTATCAATATTTAAAATTTTTCCATTTTATATTTATACAAGATTCTCTTAAACTAGTATCTGAGTTGAAATTCATTATAGTTTAGGACTTCCGTTATTTATTTTAAAATTTAGATGAAAGAGAAAATAAAAGTGAAACCATTTATCAAAAATGAACATACACTTTTTATCTATTAAGTAAAGCAGAACTCCAAATATCGGCATTAAATAAGACCAGTCGGGTATTCTAAAATTCCAAAGTTAGTTGGACTGTATATTTGTTCATACGTATTTATTTTAATGCAAATTAGAAAAATTTTATTTTTTCGACTATTATATATTATTTTAACAAAAGTTTAATACTTAATACGCAAATTAATAAAACTGCTATTATTTAACAAAATAGCCGCTTGCTTCCTATAATAATTACCATAAAACGGAAATAGGTATACAGTGATTTTAATGAGTCCAATCAGTGTAATTTCATAAAAATATTTGATATTTATACATCTCTTGATTTATTCAATATTTAGACATATCCGGATTTAAATAAATGCATTTTTATTTCAATCAACCAGATTAAAACGTAGAAAAAATATTCACGAGAACTACTTTTATTGTTTTTAAATCGCTTCGATTGTTAATAATTAATAGACAGATAAAGTTTGAGCGTTAAATATCTAAGGCTTTAGAATGGCAAATCTCTAGCGCCTGGAAGATGAGAGTATTTTATTTCAGGTGCAAGCGAAACATTGCTTTAGCTGAGTTTGTTGATTAAAATTAAAAAAACCTTCGCCATAAAGTACTTCGTGACAGCTTTTTTCAGCACGGAAATTTCCTGCCAGATAGGCCACCTTCGGTAAAAAGAATGGTAATAAATATAGTTTGGGATCAAAATGCATATATCGGTTTTCTTCAGTTAACTCATTGACAAATTTTAAGAACTTAAATTATTAAATTTTGTTATTTCGTCTTGCATTTAAATATCCGAAACTCTTTAAATAAAATCTGAAATTGTTCAGATTTTTAACGATTACCCAAAAGGGCTGCTTTAAAGGTTAATGTAGTTTATCAGTAGAGGCTACCGACAGAGACAGCTCAGGTTAATCAGTGAAATATGTTATGGGATATTAAATAAACATGCATTATTTAGAACATACATTATTAGTGCAATATATCCTCTATATATATATTTAAAAATGGAACTTTATGTAATTGTGTAAAAATATTTAATATTTGAATTTGATATATCAGGAAATAAATGCATTTTTGTTTAAATCAATCAGATTAAAAAATTAAAAAATAATGTTCTTAAGAACTGCATCTGTTCTTTTTAAATAGTTAAATTTGTTAATCAGACAGATTAAATGCGAAGGAATAATATCTTACGTTCTTCCGAATGGCGACAGATTCGAATGAAAATTGAAACAATGCGGAATCGTTATTCGATACTAATAATCCTTTTAGGTTAGGGAAAAAGCCACAGAAAACGGTAGGGTTAATTATTGTACGATAGGTCTACGCAGGGTCGGGCATTTTTCCAAGGGCTTGTAATGATAATAAATGAAAAAGAAGAATATATAAAGATAACTGTCATTTATTTTGTCAAATGTCAACAATCTGATGCATCACAGATAAAAATGTTTTATTTCGAGCAATGTTGCCACTGCTTATTTTCACATTGCTGAGTTTGTTATTCAAAAATTAATTAAATTCGTACAAAATGTGTAATAAATAGGTGTACATGTTCAAGTAGAGGACTATATATATATGCAAAATTTGGCGGCCCTAGGTGGCCGTTGTTTTTTCTCAATCAAACAAACCTGCATGGACGCGTACAGATTCTTCATCATTTAATAACAGAAGATAAAAGTTAAACTTGTTGTCATTTAACAATTTACAAAATATACATATAAACAAATACTCTATGACAACCATATATATGAAGTTAGCATTATCATTTATTAACTATGATGATATAAATGCTGATAATATTTTAAAGAAATTCTTACATATTGTGTATGTACACTTATGTATATAGTACTCAGTTAGATAACGACGATGGGATGTTACAGTTCGAATGATCAAATAAATAAAAATTTTATGCTTTTTGGGTGGGCAACAGCTCTTGCGGCCGTTTAGTTTTTTTTTTTTTTTTCGGAATACGACATATCTTTTACAGTCATTTCTCATTTATAATATTCATTATGAATACATCTGGTTATATATTTTATATGATATTTAAGTGAAAAAGCCCCAGTTGAACGGAATTTATCAAAATGTTTGAGAAATAGCTCTGCAAGGTATTACACTGGAATTGCGTCATCATTAAGTAACTTCTTCATTTATTTACATCCAAACTCATTAATTGTTTTAAGAATTGAGTAGGAAGTCTGCAACATTGTAGCAAATTAATGACTGTAAGAGGAATGATTAATGCTTTCATAAAGGTTTTGTCGTTAATTTACTGATCATAACTGCGCAATGTGGAACTGATTAATGCCTGTATCTCCAAAGATTAATGGTTGATTCACGATTAATATATGTATGGTAAATCCGAAAGACAGCGTTCTTCACAATGTTAGGGTGGAATTTTAAAGAAATCATTCCATAGGTAAAATAATTTAAATTCATTCTGCAATAAAAGCCCATATATTACATATCTCGAACTATTGTGAGTTTGATTTAAAAAAAGAACTTAATAGAACATCAAAAAGAGAACCACATAAAGCGCATATTGCAATATACGAGCCACAAAAGTAGTTTGGTTTCACATTTCATAAAAAAAAAAAAAAAAAAAAAAAAAAAAAAAAACTTTGATACATTTTTTCCTTTTTTATCACGCACATGCTAATCACTGATTAAAAGAACTTTTTTTTGCCTTCATAACTCGGGTAACTGCTCAGAGCGGGAGATCTGTTTTCGTTCTATATATCTTGATCTAAGAACACTCTGAGTTCTAGATAATATTCTCCCCAGAATTAATCATTTTTGGAATTTAATTTAAAGTGAAAAACATACAATCCTTCTTTTGATATGAAGTAATTCTACGGTTATTAGTAGATTTAACTTGTGTATTGTATTAATGAAAAGGTTAAAAATATTGCTAAAATTAACAGTCTGTGATTAAATGTAAAATATTTTGAAAATTCTTAAAACCCAAACTATTCTGCATCAGCTATGAAACACCAATAGTCGAGTGGATGAAGGTGAATAATGGTAGTTCGAGTCAACGTCTATGGCTACACGGATGTTTTTTGTGGTTTACTGATCTGTAACGAATGAATACGATCCAATGCCCCATTAAGTCCAGTGTTTAATCCAGTAATTTCTCCTATGATAGGAGGTAAGCGACGTTTACTTTGTGATATTCAAATGACCTAACTTAATCTAAAGAAATACAGAGTCCACACAAAGTATTTGAATCATTTTAATTATTAATAAATCAGATGCCAATGAAGATACAAATAAACTGATCTTTCTTTCCAGATCAAAAGAGATTCCATAGACGGCGGTACCAGTTTAAAGTTTATCCCAATTGAAGAAATTAAAAGTTTACCCTAGGGAAGCTTCTGGTTTCTGGAAACAAAATGTGGAACACAAATGCAGAAAAACTTCATAATGCATTACCAGGAAGATCCTACTTTTAGAAACAGTATCTTTCACTAGTCAAAAAAAGGTAAGATTTAAGAAACGGAAAGCCTCTTAGATCAAATTTTTGTCTCTGAAGATATATGAAAAACAAATGTATTAGACCAAAGTGATGAGCATTGATGATCTAAAAGCAAAAATAAACAACACGATAATAATATTGTGTATACTGATTATTTTATGAGATAAAAAACTGATGATTTAAAAGCCAGAATAACCACTGTGGTTATTGACATCCTAAACTGTACACACCAAGAACTCGATTATGGTCTTGAAATACATGGCGCTAAGATAGGAATACATATTAAAGTGTTCTGCTATGTGGCACAACATTTTTGAGTTTATCTGTTTGTAGCTGGTATGAATTTATTTGCATCTTCAGTGGTTTCGTATATTGATAACTAAAATACATTACAGACATTGTGTATATACCCTGCATATGGCTTTAGAATTATCTTTTATTATTTAAAATAGTGCCTAAAGTTTAAAACAATCATAATTTTGATATGCTGTAAATAAAACCTGCAAGTTAATTAACCAGTTGTATTAAAAATACTGTATTACAAGCCTCTATTATGACTTAAACTTTCCATATTACTCACCAGAATGCAAATTAGGTTTGTGTGTATTTAAGCTGAGTATTTTGAATCTCCAGAGCTTCTAGAACCGCATTTTGCAATTTATATTTCGCTTTACCGATTTGCTATGCTTCAAATTACATTCTGGTAAAATCCTGAATCTGCTCAATTTGTTTATTTTATGTGTAGCCTCCGGCTATGTAACATCTATTTTAATTCAACTTTTGTTACGTTAATTAAAACGTACAAGTAGTGGAAGTTTCGTCTGGAGTACAATTTGTGCTTGATCTGTTAAATTTAGGATTAAATGAAAAGGTTCTTTTAACCTTCAGTATTTTGTGAGTGGTTTAAAAACATAGCGATGACTCCCTATTAGTCTAGTAGAGTCTGCGGGACTTAAGCATCCGCTTATAAACATAAATAATTATAACATAAACCATACAAAGATATTTAAAATTATGTGAATTAGATATTTTATCAAAATGAAATTCAACCAAAAGTTATCAACAAACCTTTGGTTATCAAAGAACTGTAGATTGATCGTCAACAGTAAGAAGCAGCGCAATAAATTTAGATTGATCATTGATATCTAATTAAACCGGAGGACACCGGTGATTTGTAAGCTGCCTTATGTAAGGCAATGCGATGTTTCATTCAGTAGCAGTACTTCCTAATCCGATATATACAATGTAATGTAATATAAGAGTGAGCTGCAACCCTTCTGGTCCATAAAAATCGGCCTCATGGATCAAGCAGCACACCCAACATAGACAAACTAAAACACAGTTAAAAAGATTAAAACAGAACTACAGTCAGAACCATCAAATCAAATTCCTAGTATTGTTCTGTTGCCATTTATAAAGTTCATCAAATCCTTTGTAAATATAAACTGTTTATTGCGGCAGAAGAATTTCTTTATGTTACCATGTTTTTCCCTAACATGTCTCAATGATACAATCATTACGTATAGTACAGATTCAAATTTTTTTCAAATATTTAGTTAAAGTCATTTTTTTACGTCACGAAAAGAAATTCATAAAACGGACAATTTTGAAAACAGACTATAGATAGCACAATTTCAAACACTCAAAAAATAAATTAATAAATTTTAAGAGTATTTTTAAATTAGGCAAATAAGTTCTTAGTTTAGTCTTAGTTAACTCTATCGATTCGAGGACGGTTAAAAATAGGTCACTTTTCTTCAGAAGCAAAAATTTTGTTTACTTCCTGCAGAATAGGATTCTGTGCATTTTATGATGATATCGAATCCCATAATTTTAACATTTGCATCATTTTGATGTGTTTCATAATTTTGAGTACTATCTTTATATTTAATCTGTTGTAAAAATTCCCTTTTCTTTTTATTTATGCCTCAAAACCTGATAAATGTGGCACAGTTCGAAAATTATTTTCATTGCTTGTTCAAAATTTTAACTATATTGCCCAGTTTATGTTTAATATTTAAGATTTGAAAATCAAATAGGGGAACATACAGTGTACGCATTTCACAGTAAAAATTCTTTTACGTTATTTTCAAATTGTTTTTGTAGGTTAATTAATTACTAATAAAACTACTAACTAAAAATGATTTGTGAAAAAAGAATACGCATATATAATTCTCTACACTGAATTTTTGAGCAATTAGATATATTTATGCTCTGATAATTAAGCTTATGTACGCGAATAACATAAAAATACTATGGGGCAAAAATTACTTTGGGCCCCCTGATGAGCGAGCTGCGGCCGAAGCAAAATTTATAAGTTCTATGTGCATCTGAAAAGAAAAAGTACAAAAACATTTCAATATGAAGGCAATCAGTTCTATATATTTTAAAATAATAAACAAGTTGGATGATTTCATAAAAAATTTTACTGTACCTTTATTTAGAAAAGGTGCATTGCAATTTTAAAATTCCATCTCGTACGCGCTTTGATGCAGCCCGCCGAACAGCAATGGACTTCAGAAAAAAAAAGCAACTTACAGGGTGCGAAAATGAGCATTTTCAGAGTTATTAATTAATATCTCGTCTGATTAGAGGCTTACGAAGATGAAACTGTTTATTAATTTTTGGAATTCAGGGATACCTGTCTCAAAACTCAACTCCTCGTCGTTGCGGAGGAGACGATGTTACAAACAAACAGAAGACGCGCATAGATTTTAATAGTATGTATAATTATTCAAAATAAACAAGACAAGTTCTTTCAATAATCGATCTCGAGCCCTTTAACATTTTCCTTTGTTTTATATATAACACTAGCGGAAGTACCCGATGCCAGTTAAGTTAGATTGACAGTAATGTATCTAACAACAGAGAAAGACACTGCTGTAATCCGCTCTGACAACGATGCAAAAAATACGATTCATAGTAATCATTTTTCAGTCTCATGCGATATGGAAACTGCATAAAAAATTTCGATAGAAAAATAAACTTATTTTCTCTCATTATAACAGCAATAATGGCACGTAGTTTTTAATTATATTTTAATCTTTCTAATCAAATGGTCCTAAAAGCTCAAGTTCTTTCCAATGTTTCACCTATATTAAATTTTAGTCGATTAAATGGAGCAAAAAATCGATCGTAATTGATCAGAAATCAATAACGTGAACAAAGAAATAAACACATAAAAAGGCATTCTTTATGTATATACTATATAGATTTTGTAAAACTTACAAATTTTTTATTAACATACTCTATGATTTAAAAGCGAGCACTTCTCGAAATAGCAAAATTTTTATCTTCAGCGTGAGAGACTGTTGTGACTTGGAAAAATGATAATGAAAATTGAAATTTTCAAAGTTTTTAATTAATATCTCTGGTTTTTTTTTTTTTTTTTTTTTTTTTTTTTTTTTTTTAAGTGGACGTGGAATTTCCTTTAGGACCCAGAAAAGAGTAGTAGAAAGTTTAGTAACAATAGGCTATAGTAATGGCTGAGTAATGGCAAACAAACCAACATACAGATATTCCTCTTTTATATAGGTTACCACAAAGTGATTTGCCGTTTGGTGCGTAAATTATGCTTTCATGAATCCCGACCTTTCATTATTAAAAAAAAAGAGAGCTAGAGGAGGAAAGAAAAGAAGGCAATACTTTTTTATTCATAAGAAAAGTACACAACAGACATATTTTCTCTAAAGCATACCTTTATTGCATTTTAAGCTCTTGTTTTGCGCATTTTCAAAGTTTACTCTCTTGCATTCGAGGTCACAAAAAGCAAGTATATCTTTTTTCACAAATCATTTTTAGTTAGTAGTTTTATTAGTAATTAATTAACCTACAAAAACAATTTGAAAATAACGTAAAGGAATTTTATTAGTAATTAATTTACACTATTTTAGGTATGTTTTGTCTTTTTCAGTGCATATCCGTAATACTCATATCGAAGAAAATATCGAAAAACTAAGATGTGTAAGCCTACGCAATATGTAATTTTTTTATCTGTTAATATTTACAAACGGCATAGTTTTCTACACTGCTAGCTAACTTAACAGCTTTTTAATTATTTACTGCATGCAATCAACATTTATTATTTATATGACCGAAAAGTTGAAAGCAAGGAAATAAATTAAATAACAGCTTAATATTATTTGACTTGGATATAACAAAATTTTGAACTGAAGTTTCCGATTTCTGGACTATACTTTAAAACTTCCGGATACTATACTTTAAACTTTAAAACTTCCGGATAACAGAAGTTTTACAGTATATTTGCGACATAGCTTCCTCTATACGAGCTAAATAACAGGTATACAAAAGAAATTAGTTAAACTGTTACTTCCGCTAAGATTTTGATGATCTTCCAGGCATTTTGGCATATTGCCTGACTATGTGAGAGTGGCGAAATGCTTTAGAAATTGAAAAAGAAATTCGAAAGAAAAAAAAATACCACGTCCTTTTAAAAGCTGCGATTGGACTTTGAATCCCACCCAACAGAGTAAACAATTTATATTTTTAAGCGCGACTTACACAATAAGCATGCTGAGTCAACGGGCGAAATGCCGCAAATTGTTACTAAGATTGGAAATTATTTTAAGCATAATTTGAATATTAATAGCACTGTAATATAAAATGTTTTTAGTTCAACTTCTAACATATTTAAAGAAATGTTCGTATACGAGAAAGCAAAATCTTAACTCAAAACCAAGTGCCTAAATATTATGAAGACGCAATCTCTTTTACCTCATAAGGAATCTGGAAATATGGTTTTATTAATTCTTAAAATGACTACGAGGTGCATAGCTTGATCACGTTATTTTTAAGTAAATAGTTTCTTGATCTAAAGAGTGTGACACATTTTACTTCAAATATGAAACATCATAGCTAGAGTTTTGTTTTACTGCAGAGTCTACAATGCATGAAGAAATTAACTATACGCAGTTTATTGTAGCAACAAATGTGGCTTGTTAATCCAGATCATGGCTGATTTTATTTATTCGTTTCAAAATTAAAGTAAACTTCGAAAGTTTTCTGTGATTTCAAACAAAATAAATTAAAATTAATAAATAAAATGAAATTTGCAGTTTGAGGTTTTATATTCCAGCCATTGGAAGCTGATATAAACGTGCATCTTTAGAATGCGTTTATAAAGAATTTAGAATCTAATGCCGCATTAAAGCGCTAGCCCGTAAAGCGGTATGAATCACGGGAAAATGAAAAGACAAATAAAGACAAAAGAAAAAAAATACTAACAGTTTACAATAGGTGCTTGAAAGAGCGGCCACCGGCAGCGATACTAAATCCACAGCAGCGGCTCATGGTTCCGCGTATATTAGAAAAGACGTCAGGCATGTAGAGCACATGCACAGCAGCAACAGACAAGCAGGCAACAAGATTTTGTGCAGATGTGACTGGACTCTCATATGCAAGGTTTTTAATATGACAGCCCCAAAAAACGAAATTCAAGCAGGTTAAATCAAGAAAACGCTGTGGCCAAGCAACTGGTCTGTCCCGTCCTATCAAATGCTGGCCGTAGACACGTCCAGGTGTTTCTTGATGTTTCGGCTGAAGTAAGCTGGAACCCATGTCGTCCGCGATCAGCTGGAGGAACATCGATAAAAACTTCAGGTAAGACCTCCTGTAGGAAGATGCTGTACGAGTGGTCAGTTAAATGACTGGGTAGAATGTGCGATCCTATTAAGTTACTGTGCACAATGCCTGTCCAGACATTAATGGAAAACATTTCTTGGCTGGTGTGTACTATTTATTGTGCCATGTGGGTTGCCATGAGCTCACAGGAGAGAATTATGAATGTTAAACATACCCGACCGAGCATAAAGGTAGCATAAAGTGCATAAAGATACCAACGAGCAAAGTGGACGTGGAAGCTAATTGTCAGGGGTCATTGTTTGCACTCTCTGTAAATGATACGGATGTATTCCGTCTTCATGTAAAGTCTTCAAAGCAGTTGTATGGCTCACACCCAGCGTATGTCCTACAGCTCTCGAGCTTGAATGTTATACTATACGGCTGATTCTTCTCCGGAAATCGTTCCGTGTACATCCTTTGAGCCACTAATCAATTTCATTGTGCAGCTTCATATACATGAAATGCATGTTGGCAAGCTTCGCATTGGTGTAACAATGCATGCTGCTCAAGATCCGTGCGGGAAATGAAGAATCCAGCTAACCGCGCTAGCTTTTATACGCCGCACTCGTCAGTGCTCTCTACTGGCTCAACGCGGCATCACCGCACACACATTCCTATACGAAATCTGCTTATTTGGGTCCCCTCTACCTGCCTTTAAATTTTTGATGTATAGTTTGGAACCACCCTGTATAACTTAACTGTATAGTTTATATCAACCTTTAACAACGTTCAGGCAGATTTTAGACTAGCCTTGAAGGAATGTTCCTACTTAAAAGCGAAGACCTCTGGCCGCATTTATCTTAGCTTCGGGAGTAAATTTTTGTCCCTGGAGGCCGCAGTATTCCAATCGAGCGTGTAACACTTTGTTATAACAAAATCTGAACTATGCAACTGATAAATCTAAATATTCAGGTAAGCTCTAGTAACTTTGGTAAATCGCTGAAGCTACATTTTGTCTCTCATTGTTTGAAAGAAATCGAACACCACCATGCTACAGGCGTTTCAGCAAGTTTATTAAATGAGATGCTACCGTCAGGATCGAAGCAAGGCAACCTTGATACTTCATGACAGTATAAAGAAGCGGAAACATGCCGATTGTTGGTAAATGCTTTGTTCCATTCTCAGAAGCATGTTTCCTTAGCCGGCGATACTGTATAGCCAATGGTCTTTTCAAGCTTATGTAAAGTGTTAAAAGCAGTTGTGCTCTGATTGATACCATAATGCCGCTCTGAGTGGGGATGTTCAAAATTCATATTACCGTCAATTAAGCCGCGTGAATCAACATCATTATTTTCTCTCATAATAACCGTACTAATTGCGGTGTTAAATGAGACAACTGGATTTTAAAGCACTAAACTCAGATCAAAAGCCGCAGAGTAGACTTACGCAAACAAAGGATTCATTCAAAGTCACATTAGAACTTCATGCGTAATGGGATTAGGGTGCTATCTTTTGAGGTATAATGGGTATCCATTATTATTATTAATAAGGTATAATGGGTAATATCCATTGAGGTATAATGGGGTTTGTTGAAACTATAATTCATAATCTGAAATTATATGAAAACTTCTAACAACAGAGAATGGATAAATTGTGATCGTAAATAACAAGAAATTTGCCAAACTCTGCAAAAATATTTCCTTGGTTATATTTATTAAATGTAATTGTATTAATTTATATGTCAATAGACTTAAAATGAATGCATATATATTAAAATGATAGACTTAAAATCTTTATGTATCTTTACAGCATAATGAATTAAAAATATTAAGTCTTCATATTAATTTATTATTAAGAATGTATCTCTTAAATAATTAAATTAATTAATAAATTAATAAATAAATACAAAATAATATATACACACATGATAAATGGCATATATATATTTAAGATAAAAATATGAAATCAAACTTCTAAATTGAATTTGGCTATAACCTCTTTTTGTTTTATTTAATTTGGAGACTTCCTCTCTCTGTCCAAAAATAGCGCCATAAGTCTAAACTGCGTCATTCAAATTAATCATGCGATCTTACGTAAACCTTAATGCAGATACCTCTTGCCTAATCACTGTAATTCTAAACCACAACTGTTTTTAACTGGTAACTGAAACTTATTGACTCTCTCCCATCTTTCCCTGAAGTACAGCGACGCTCTTCCCTTTTCACTTAATCATCCATTTTGGCTTCTATCGCTATAGTATAAAATTCTTCTGGAAATGGGCACGATTAGAGTGCCAAAAGAATTGTGGCCCCAAAATTTAAATAAAAAACTGAATTAAAACCGCCTCGACTGTCCAGTTCCTAGTCTTTTCGAAATCTACGTTTTAAGTATTAAGTATGCTCGCAATCAGCATTTCTACGCATCTACATCCCAGTGTTCTTACATCAGTGCTTCACTCTATCTAATCGTTGCCACTTGTATTCAAGTACTACAATAAATCTAAAACGATATATAAAAGAAATTAGACGAAATAAAAAAGAAACAGTTGTTCTTGCGAAGCTTAATTTCTTTAGATTAGCAACAAATCCCATATTCTACTAAGTTTCATGTATAAACAAATATGGTTGCTGTGGTAAAAAATTAGGCTTAGCTGCACTTAAATAACTTTAAAATTTTTGATAATTCTAGAAATATTGCATGCAGGTGAACTAAAGGCATAAAAACCTTAACTGGAAGATAAGAACAACATAATTCAATCATTTTTAAAGCAAATCATTTTTAAAAATTCACTATTTACCAACATATAAGAATAAAAAAACTAAGCTCACCGAGCCGAGTAACAGAGTGGGTATATGTTTATACATATTTATTTACTTCTGGTGCGACCGATTGCCACCAAAAAAGAGAGGTGCACAACTACATCCTATAGCTGTCTTATATACAAAATTTCAACATTCTGGCTACTCGTTTTTAAATTATGCGAGATACATACATACATACGCCCGTATGTACGTACAGACGCCAGGAAAAAAAATCTCTTCTGAATCCATTTTAAATCAGTTTTATAATTTCATGAGAGAAAAGAGTCCTTTATTCTGTCCATAGGTACAGATGTCAAGCAAAAACATCCTTCAATTACATTCGATAGCGATCAAAATGGATATTTTTGTTGAAATAGAGTACCTGGAATTTTTTGTCATTACAGTACTTCCTATACTTCGTACAAGGAAGTAAAGAAGGTATGATTTTCTGGCATCATTCGTGCCACTCATTTCTTTCAAACTTTCGTACTTCACGCACAAATATCTAAGGAATTTCTTTCAAAAGCAACCAAAATATAAATTTTCTAGTCATTTTGCTTATTATTTTCGTCGAATATTAGCGGCTGTTACTCTTGCTGCCATATTCATACTTCTCTCATATCAAACTTGGAAGCAAATCATGAATATATTCTACAGTTGATGTTGTTCTCACCGATACGCCAAAATATCACAACAATCTTCATAATTGCGAACCCACTAAGTGCAAACGAACACTACAAATTCTTTCATCAGCAAAGCGCACTTGGAATTTGAAAAGAGCCATCTAACACCACTTTGCTGATGACCGTCGGCGGAATTTTGTGGTGGTGATTCTTCCGACGAGTGAAAAGAAGAAATCCTTTTAAGTTCTCAGCGCCTGCTTTGCATTTTAAATTAAAGTACTTGACACGAAATTCTTTCGAACAGATTTATAAAAGATGTGGAGGTACCAGATAATGATAAGAACTTCAACATTATGCTCCATCGTATGATTTCCCAAGCTTCATCTAATGTAGTTTGGAAGATGTTAAGCTGAAAATTCGAGCCATTTTTAACAGTTCTTTAAAAGGATATAGCATTATTTTCAGATAATAATAACAAAATTATGCTTTATTTAATTAAATGGAATTTATTGTCTGGCGTTAAACTATAATTTTTAAATACGAAAAGCTATTTTTATCAACATGTGTAAAGAAAACTTCAATATATGAAATTTGAGCAAAATTAAGCCTAAGCATTACCTTGATTTTATTAAAATGGAGCAAGCACATGGGTGTGCTTTCTGCGCTGTACATCCTGACTTATTATTCACATAGATTAAAATAAATAAATAGAAGAAAATAGTAACTATAGTACCATATAATAAGCAGATTAGAAATTAAGAGTTTATGGAAAACTGGATTTGATTTGAAACCATTTATTAAAGTTAAGAAATTTCGTGAACGAAAGACATTTCAAGGCAATGTAATTTACCAAATAAGGAAGTTATACCATTTTTACCGAGCCAAAGTAAAATAATGATTCAGAGACAATGATGAGCTTTTGAAAATTCATTTATATTTTCCATTTTGATCTACGGTTCATGGTCTTTACCGAGACATTTTAACGCTCTATTGTAATTTGGCCAATATATGTTAAATGTGAAAATAAATATTGCAAATTTAGTTAAATCTGAAATGAAGTCTCTAGAACGTATCGACATATTTTATTGACAGAAGAGGAAGTCATAATAGTTCCCTTTACGAAGAATCGGGTAAATTTTGTAATTGATACAAAACGAAATGAGGATGGAAATAAGTTTATTATGAATGTTTGAATGGAAGAAGTTTCTTTATGATTGTCAGACGGAAGAAAGTAAAACTTTAATGTTTTGTTAACAATAGAAAATAGAAAAGAATTTCTAACAAAGCAGCATCAGTTATCCGTTTTACTAGATTTTAACAAAATTTGAATAACATGGCAAAAATTGGAATTCATGAAACTTAATTATACCTATCTCGCGAGACTCTTTTAGTTTATTAATTAATTAAATTTGTAAGTTGTTCTGGATTTCAGGTCTCATTTGTTTTCCTCTAGAATCTCATCAACTACAGAAACATGTGTAAATTAAAACTGATGTAAAAATTAGCACTTGGCTATTATATCGGTCTGATTTTTTATAATAATTTTAGTATTTATTAGACCTCAGATGACCCACTCTCCCCTTCAGCAACAACTTTGGTTCTTCACCAAAGTATGCTTTGAAGAATAAATGAGCATTCTGCATGCGAACTACTCTCAATTTTTATGAATGATTCTTAATTTAATTTAACATTTTATTGGCAAAATTGGTGAGAGTTAAACACCACATGATACATAAAGAAATAAGAGCTATAAACATCCTTTTAACATAGATACTGATTGTTACGAAGCTACAGAAGTTGTGCAAGTAACTTCAATTTAATTTTAATTGTTTGTAATAAACCATCGATGAAAGTTTTAGTCCACTTACTTGCGTTCATTCAGGAAATTCGAATGAATTATTTAGTTGTTGCAAATTAGATTAATTAAAGATTGTATCCATTCCCTTCGGTACAAAGGGCTAACTATTTAAGGTAACGAATACAGTCGTACAGGACTATCTGAAGGAAAAAAATAGCTTTTATGTTACACATGTAGAAAAATACGAAAGCCACCCAACCGGGAATTGGTTAGCGACGTTGACTGCCGTACCGAAGAACCTGAGTTCGAATCTTAGAGAAGGCATAATATTGGTAAATGTATAGTGTCTGTGTGGCATGGGAGCACTTTAAATATAAATCGAGCCGAAATTCTTCTTGAGAGGTTGGGGTGGGGGAAGAAAAAGGGGTGACTATTGAACCCGTCCCCCGCGGGTCGCTCTCTCTCTCTCATGGTGCTGGAACCGAGCTAATCTCGGGCTGTCCCCCCATATGGTGGTCAAGGCTCTTGTCAATGACAGACGCATTTGACTCCGTGTGGGCTTGTACTGACCATTTTCAGACAAGTGGGACTGATAACAGCAACAACATAAACATTGCTTACTAACTCGCTCAATCGCTGAGACTAAATACTGAAACAAATTAAAGTTTTGCGGCTTTAATCGCTTGGGAAATAGTAAGTAATTCATTTAAACTTTAAAATGTATATATTGTGAAGAAGGGTACACTATTATATTACATAAATACTGTGCAACTGAAGAATCTTAATACACTGTCAGCCACAAATAAATAAAACTTCTCAAAATCAACCTTTATGAAACTGAAGAATATACACATTATTTTTATTAATTTAATTATTTTTATTTTTATTAATATACACATTATACAAGTTAAAAGTTAATAAGATAAACTTAAAAGTTTAAGTTTAAAGTTAATAAGATAGAGGTAGTCCTATAGACTACGTTTGGTTTGGTTAAGAGATATGATTAAATAAAAGTGTGCTCTAAAGAATCTTAATTTTATGTTTTCCTTGTAGACAAAGAATTTGAATGAATGTGAGGGGAAATATATTTCACAGTCGAATTACGGGGAAAAACGTTTATTTTTATTTGATAAAAAATGAGTTGTTATTAACTAAAACAATAGAATCATATTCAAATATTCCTAAAATAATTAATTATGTTTCCGGATGCAGATTTATAAATATAATTATTTTACTTTAGAAAAACATTAATTAAAATTCTCTTATTTCAGATTACTAGTTGTAGACATGTTAAAATTCGAAATTTGTTATGTCATTCAAAATTCAGTTTAGGCAATATCAAAATCGATATCAAAATTTTTCAGGCGCAAGAGGTTGAAGTCATTTTATTTTGATTAAACTGTTCAGTGTTTGTTTTGCACGCCGTGCAGCGGCTTGCCTTTCTGCTTGCCCCACGTCTTAGAAGAAAGGAGAACTTAACAATGAAAATTCTTACGCAGAAGACAAATGTAAAACTTTGAGTTTCATATATCATTACTAAAAGGTGTCGTGTAACCAAAATTTTTGTTGTTTGAATACATATCTTAATTTTCTTAATTTGTAATTATAAGCTTTAGGGGAATCATTTTACGATAAATTTAGACTGCGATATTTTTTTTCCACGACCTGCATATGCCAGTGGAAATTCTAATTTCTTTTGAGTATATGTATTATATTTGAGCTTTTGAGAAAATCTGAGATTACAGAAAGCGTTATACTGGTATTTATTTGATAAAAATTATGTGTGTTACAAGGAGTAACTTATAATACACCTAATTCTTATCATTAAAACTATGGATTACTATTCAAATTAATCTATTCACAAAATTGTAAACAATTTAATCATTCACAAAAATGTGAAAAATTTAATCATTCACAAAATGAATTTCTCAAGAAATGGTGAAATTCCAATATTTATTATCGACAGACTTAATATTTCGCGTAGATGAGGGTATCGTACAAATGAACAAGCAGGTACTCAAGTCTAAACTCAAGACTCTTTATTAACTCGAACTGAATGAAGAATTACTTATATATAGCTGGTGAACATGCTTTAACTTTCCATACTCAAAATAGTCTGGAAAAATAAGAAGGAAATTTACATGAATAACATAACTTTAGAAGAAGGAAATTGACATAAAAACCAATTATCAGGCATCTTGCCGTTGATGGGTTTCGAACCCAAGACCTTCGGGTTTTGAGTCCTGCGTCTTCTCCTCTAAGCTATGAGGAGCTCGGTCGAAACGAGCAATTTTCGCTACAATATATATTCCAGAATATATTTAAAAGACTAGAATATATTCAATTTTCTAATTTCTGAAAACAAAGATAAAATTTTTAAAGCGTAAGCGATTTTTAAAAGATAAGATACGTTGTGGAATTAGTTTAGAGTGAAAGACAAGATTCAGTTATTCTTACAGGAATCCAATAATACCCAAATCTTGCATGCGTGAAGAAATTGAGATTCTTAGAAAAGACTATTATTTCATTAGGATATATGCTATCAAAGTGCAAGTGAAACAAAACCTAAGAAAAACAAACAAAAAAAAAATAATACGTTGTTTTTTTGCTTCTTTTTAGCTCACCTGCAGTCGGTTAAGTCTGATTACTGATAGCTCTTTTTTGGATTTAAATTTCGGTTGGTTGTAAGGTATTTTAGCATTTCTCTGCGCGTGTGTTTGAATGTGGGGTGTTTTCCTTAAAAATGTACTTCGTGTGGAGGAATTCCTCCGCTTAGACACCTAGCCCTAGTGTGCTTTGCCATAATCAGATAAACCAAACTCAGTTGTTTAGAATTACTAAAAATTCTTCATGCATGAGGCCTTGAGAATTCTCATATTATATATAATAATAAAAAATGTATATAAATACTCATTTATGTATAGTGAAAATATATGTTCGCCTTCCCCCACAGTATATTTCCCTCAAAACAGGGAGGAAACTTAACAGTTAGCAAGGACTGGCGATACCTTACATATACTTGGTGGGAATGCATGAGGTACTGGCTTTGCTCCAAACTGTATAATGTTTGCTATATTTTTGTTCTAAGCATTTCCAGGAGCAACTTAATAAAAAATTAGGAACGAATACGCCAGGCAAAATCATTAAAAATAATAAAGTTAATGAAAGCAACCGTATATTTATGTCTCATACTTATTTATGCAAGTTCATCATATATTAATACAGCGCATGCACAAATAGCAACAACGGCGGAGTTATGGCAGCCAGAATAAAAGAATAACGCTAATTAGTCTCTAAATTTAGTGTTCAAAATCGAATGCTGTTGCCTTACGATAGTGATTTAGACAGATGTGCTTTCAGAATACTTAAAGAGGAGGTTCGCGGTGCCTTCAGCACTTTCGCTTTTACGTGTAGTGCTTCGAAATTTATGCTAATTTGTTTGCACGGAAGGACACTAATCCTGAATTGCGGTGTTACTCCACGAAGGCTCTGCTAATGAATTACCAAAATAAGTGTGCTCGCAGCAGACACAGCCATCTAGAAAATTAATTTCCTTAATTTAAATACGAGCTTTTAAAATGCGAATTTCGAAGCAAATTAACTTTAATGCTTTTTCAGAGTTGAGATGTCTCTGTGACTTCGAAGAGATGTTTTACCGCTGACTCTTCTTTTTACAAAAGATGAATTTTCGGAAGTAGTTGAAAGATTAAGTGGGTGATTTTCTAAACAGAAAGGACATTTAAAGAAAGCTGCTTGCAGTTTTTAAATTTTTAATTATATAATTTCAACTCTAGAACATTTGGAATTCAGTTTATACACTTCACGCGTTGTCTGTCGCACTACTTGCAGAATAAGTTAGTTTCTTCCTTCTCCTTTAGATATGTAATGTAATCCTAAACCTTTAGATATGTAATGTAAATCCTAAATATTTTTCTTTAACAAATTCCGAAGACTCTTTTTCCCCAAGCACATATAAAACATGACATAAAGGAAAAGACTTTCTAAGAGAAAGTGGCACGAAAACGCCTATGCAGCCAAGCCCGTTCGTGGGATCTCGGACTTGAAGTACCAGCGTTCAACGACTTTACTTCTTGGCAGCTGGTGGGTCTGCACTTTAGCACGCAACCAACCTATCCGATTTAATTCGAACCCGGATAGAACAAACAGTGTACAACAGTCTTAGCCACTCATCCATTCGTTAACCTTTACTTTTGTTTTCATGTACTACTTTAAAATGTACCATAATTAGCCCAAAAGGTGTCAGTCCAGAAGGGCTATTAATTTCGTTTTGGTATTTTGCGTCGATTCACTATAAAAGGCGAATAATTTTTCAAATTGTTGCCACCAAATGTTAGAGCCATGCAATATATTTAAAGAAATATCTGCATAAATGTATGTATGTTTCTCGCATTGCGATAAAATAACGAAACTTAGAGTCATCAAATTTTGAATTACGCAATCTTCCACCCTAATATAGATATCTGGAAGCCTAATTTGGAATTTGTTTTATTATCTATTTCATGTTTCTCAAAACTTTATCGAAATTTAATTAACAAACTCAACGATTTCAGAAAATACTGTGGGAAAAAAAAAGCATTTTTATCTCCGGCGCTCGAGACTGTGTATCGGAAATTCTAAAAATATTCTTTTTAAAATTATTTTGTGATATTCCTATTGAAGTGAACTTTATGGCTTAAGTGCGAAGAACATGATTTTTAATAAATATATATAACACACAAAACGTTAAAAAAAGCCCCTTTGGGCGTAGTATATAATCTGAAAACTTTTAGATGTTTTAAAATATTTATTTCTAGTTCCACCTCATTTAGAAAACCATTTTAAAGACGTCGATTGACCTATATTATTAATTTCTAAATTTTTGGTGTAATATTTAACTTTACCACCTAACAGCTAATTACGGAAGTTGGACAAGCACTTGGTTAGTTACTACTTTGTTATTTAATTATTCATAAAACATTCTAATCTAAAATCAATCAGAATTTTATTAGTTACTGTTTACGAATTTAGAAGTCAAACAACAAAAATCAGCGTTATATTTACAAAATTTTCACAGGATTAGTTTCGATGATTTTACCGAACCACCATCCTCAGCTGCAAAACCGGGGAAAAAAAAAAAAAAAACTTTTTGCGGTTTTGCAGCTGAGGATGGTGGTTTGGTAAAATCATCGAAACTAGTCCTGTGAAAATTTTGTAAATATAACGCTGATTTTTGTTGTTTCACTTCTGAATTAGTATTTATTCGGCGTGTTATTGTGTCTTAATTACTGTTTATGATTTTTAAATACTTAAAATCATAGTGTAAACTACAATGAGTTCTCCTTGCATAAAATTTTTAGCACTGGTCTTAAGATTCCAAATTTATTACAGCAATTTTCTAAATCACAAAATTAAAAGCATCTGGACCTTTATCAGATGTAGGTTAGCTTATGTTGTTCAAATATGACAAAGAGCAAGAGAGTTATCTGCCTAAGGGTAGAGACGTCTTCTAAACAAAGAACTCAATAAAGGAATCTAGAAACTCAAACCTAGGACGAACTACCAAAATTCAGCGGTCTTAACAATTCGGGCACTGGTGCGGCCCCGGATCAGATGTTAACTAACTACGTAAATAATTTACCAAGAATCGTCAACATTTCTTTCCGTCTGCTTTAAAATTACTGCAGATAACTTAAGGCAAGAAGACAGTGACATTGTGCTTTCACTACATTCACGATTACCATCCTACATTTAAACTACATTGGTTATTTTTGCATAACTTTCTTGTCTTCTGAAGGTTTCTTTTTTTAGTAAAAACAATAATATTTGGTTTGTTTTTCAAAACATTAAAAAACAGTGTAAACAGCTAGTTTTAGCTGAAATCTATTGTGTTCGTTTTGGCTCATCACAAAGGTTTCTTCAGAAACTAAGCAAGTTTTTTCTCTGAAATAAAATCTCGCAAGACAAAATGTTTGAAATGAAGTGGAATAAAGGAAAAATGAGACTGATTGACTTTCGTTACAGCAAATGCGAAAAATGCGCAGAAAACTTACAGTGGGTAAAAGAGTATTGGCAGTTGCCCTATAAGATAATATTAGCTAACAAAGCAAATGCTCGACAATTTTAGGCGGACATAACTAATACAGGAGGTAATAAACACGCAAATGTGTAATGAAACTTTCGTCTTAATATACACGAAATATACAACATAAATTTGCATGTCAAAAAGTATTGGCAAGATCGTACAGCAAAATGCGGGAAAAACTGAATACTTTTCATATCTTTTGCATTTATTACAATTTGTAATTTATTTCTCATAGAGAAAACCCAAACCTTGGTTGTACTGTTAGGAATTTGGTGCCATTATTGCATGATATACGCTTAAATTCATCTTTACACGAAAGTTTATATTTCTTGACTTTTAAGTCCAATTTATGCCATAAATCTTCAATTGGTTATGTCAGGGGATTGCGATGGTGTCTTTAATTGGCGAGGAACCGTATAGATTAACTACTCCCGGGTGAGGTTCGGTGCATCCTTAAGGTTATTGTCCTATTGAAGCACGAATGATGCTCCTAAGCCAGGTTTTCGGGCACTGAAAATCAAGTTATAGCGCAATATTTCAGCGTACGCACGTGCTGTCATTAATAACATCAATAAAGCACAAATTAACAATTCCGTTTATGGCTGCCATACAGCCCCAAACTACGACGCGCCCTTCACCACATTTCACAGTCGGTGTTAAATGTTCTTTTTTCAGTTCCGTTCTTTCTCTACACGTATTGTCGTCCATCACTCCCAAAAATGTTAAACTTCGATTCGTAGGAGAAAATAATTGCGTTCCAAAATTAATTCGTCGGATAAATTAACATGAGATTTTGCAAAATCTAATCTCTTTCTCCAGTTTATGTCTTAAATGAAAGGTTTCTTCCTAGCTGCTCTTCATGAAAATTCCCTTTGGGTATAATATTCCGTATAGTCTGAACACTGAAAGTTTTATTGGCACTATTAGCAACACATTTGGCTAACTTTGGTTTTTATTATTTCATTATGGCAAAGCACACGAGGGCTATCTGCCTAAGGGGAGCGATGCCTTCGTGGAGGACGTTCTAAGGGAAACTGGCTCGTACACACGTTACACATGGAGAAAACCACGAAAACGCCCATGCAGCCAGCCCGTTCGCGGGATTCGAACCTTGGACCGAACTACCAGTGTTCAGCGTCTTTACCGCTCGGCCGCTGGTGGGTCCATTTGGCTAACTGGAGTGCACGTATTTTAGGATTCTTCCTAACCTCTTTGATAATGCATTTTTTCCTTGAAGAAAATATTCGGGGCGGTACACTTGTAATATTTTCCGTCGATCCTGTCTCGTTGAACTTACTTACAACACTTCTAACAATAAATCAACTTATGTTCAGTTGTATTCCTATAGCACGATAAGTTAAACTCTCATTTCTGAGCTGAATAATCATGTTTTTAACATTACCATCCAATTCCTTTTGACTTCGAAGCCAGTTAATGAGCAAAATAACGTTTTAAAAGTTTTGAAGTAGCACCGCAGACTTAACAGATATTAAAAGGGTTTCTTATCAATCTAAACACGCGACCTCAACATAACAAAATTAGAACTTTGCCAATACATTTTTCACATGCAAATTTACGTTTTTGTTGAATATTTTGTGTAAAAGGCATATTAAAATGAAAGTTTCATTAGATTTGTGTGTTTATTACCTCATGTGTTCGTTATGTCCAGCTAAAATTGTCAAGCATTTCCTTTGCCAGATATCATAATCAATTATAGACAATTGCCAATATTTTTTCATATGCTGTATAAAAATATTCAAATATTCGAAGCTTTTGAACTGTTGTTTCAAATGCTCCAGATGTTTGATTTTCTTCTGTTTAATGATTTTCTAATTACAGGATTCTGGAACATTTAAGAAAAAATAAGGTGTATCTAGCTACTCTCTCACGATATGACACTCTCATTTCAACCTAAGCTCGTAATTAACTTTCTGGAAACCTAAGCATTTTCTTATTCGAAGGTAGTGTTTTAAGTTAACCTTTTAATCGGAAAAATTTCTTTATTCAATATTTATTTATTTATTTTTTTTTTATTTTATTTTTTCCTACGTTAAACCACTTAATCTCTTTCCTTAAGATTTTTCAGCTTCTTTAATTCTTATGTTCACTGACATCCAAAGAAAAGTTCAAATATATTTTTTGTTTTGTAGACAAAAACGCTTTTGCTGATACCCTAGTTTGACACCTTTAAAACAATTCTGCATCAACAGCTTTTCTTAGAAATTTATCTTTCGCATTACGTAGCGGTTTAAATCGCACTTATTTTTTTTTTCTTTTTTTTTTTTCTTTTTTTTCGTATATAGATGTCATTGTGGACAAAATGTTTTACTGATTACATTTTAGATAAGGTTACATCATTTTATTTGATCTGATTGATCATATCATTTTCTTTTATCTGATTTATGGTACTTACTTTGTACCGCAACTCAGTTTGGTGATTTTTTTACAGATGAAAATAATAATATAAATCATCATTTAATTCAGTTACAAAAATTTATTTATTACATATATAAACATTATTAGCCCAAAGCGCAATATGACTAAGAAGGCTATTAATTTCGTTTTGGCATTTTGCCTCGGTTTACTTTTCAAATTGTTGCCACCAAATGTTAGAGTCCTGCATTAAAGAAATTAAATAATGAAGAATCTGCATGACGTTATGTATGTTTCTCGCACTTTGAAAAACCAACGGCACATAGAGACATCAAATTTTGAAAAACGTAGTCCTCCATTCGGATATAGATATATGGAAGCCCCAAATTTGGAATTTGTTTTATTATCTATTTCATATTCTGTCAAACATTAAAGAATTTTTTGATTAACACATGCTCTTTTAAATATTTTGTGATGTTGCTGTTTAATTGAATTTTTTGGTTTTAGTCCGAAGAACATGATGTTTAATAAGTAAAGGTAACACACAAAACGTTAAACAACGTTCTTCGGAAGTAATAAAAAATCTGAAAACTTTAAAATATTTTTTATATGCATATTTTGTATTCTAATTAGGTATTTATTCAGAAGTCAAACAACAAAAATCAGCGTTATATTTACAAAATTTTCACAGGACTAGTTTCGATGGTTTTACCGAACCACCATCCTCAGCTGCATAACCGCAATGTTATGCAGCTGAGCTTATGCGGTTATGCAGCTGAGGATGGTGGTTCGGTAAAACCATCGAAACTAGTCCTGTGAAAATTTTGTAAATATAACGCTGATTTTTGTTGTTTAACTTCTGAATTAGTATTTATTCGGCGTGTTATCGTGTCTTAGGTATTTATTATTCAAATTTATCAGTAAACCTAGTACTTACAAGTGACTTTTTATTTCTTTTGATCTAGTAGAAAGCTTATGGCTATTATTTTAACAGCGGAAAAAAAAAAAACTATTGTTCCCTTTTGCCACTGTGTGGCAATGTATTGTTTTCCTGTAGTAATTTAACGGCATTTTCGTTCATTGCTGGCGAATTCCACAAGCGAATATTTTCATATTAATTTTTAAGACAAAATCATCGCGATTTGCATATAAGAACCGCTGGAATGCATCAAAAAGAAAGCATTTAAAAATTACGCTATTACTTGGCTTGAAGTATTTTTATGAGTATTGTTACCTAGAATATGTATGCACATCTTGAAAAATCAGGCATTTTCTACCAAGATGGTCGCGATAATACGTGCGATACGATACCGGATTTACTCCATTTACGACACTATACTTTCCCCCTTTGCTTTTGATTAATGGCTGTTAGCCCTAAAATTTACAGGGATTTGGTTCCAGCAGTGGTTGAGGTGTAAAGGCCTCTGTATACTGACAGTTCGACCCGAATTCGAACACACAAGTTAGGGTTGACTATATATGTTTTATAGTAAAATTAACTAAGTAAATCAATCTATCGTTACTGTCGGAAAATGCCACAGGTTTTTTTTTCCAGACGCCAAAGTGTAATCAAAGTAAATCTATATCTTTGCTGAATATTAATTCAAAATATTCTGATTTTTCACTGCTTTACTAAGTGCTTTTGGAACTATAAAATTAACGCTTTTTTGCACAAACCTGAAACTCTGGAGGAATAATGGAAAGCAATAGAAAGCAGTTCTACTACTAATTGTTAAAAATATTACTTTTTCTTCAGGACTTTAATGTATACTGACAGTCTAGAGAAATTTCCATCAGGTGACACATTTCGGGTATAAATATTCTTACGTAAGATACTGAAAATAATGCAGAAAATTAGTTTTACAATTGTGAAAATAGTGTTTCTATTTTCGTAACTATTAAGAGAAATTTATTTAATAGTGTCATATTCCTTTCCCAGATGTTAACTGTCTTAAAAAAGGGAGAACATTTGGCTACCCCTTATTTCTCCCTGTCACACTGAAAAAAATAGCGAAATCAAATCAACGCAAAAGTATACTTAGACTTCAAAACCATATATCAAGCTCTGGAGTATTTGCCGAAACAAAGATACTTTGGATCTTATTATGGTCTAATTGGTACATGATATACTTGTTTCCCCCTGCGCTCACTTGTGTGCGGATTGTATTCTTCAAAACAAGTTCTTGAAATATAATGAACCAAGCAACCGAAGTTCCCACTTAACAGTTATGTTCGACCCTACATTATTCGATGACTTATATCCTCCGCTGTTTGATTTTTAAGTTTCACATATAAGTTGAAACGTTGCTGTTACGCAATATTCTATACTTCTTTGAATCTATCTATAAAATTTTAATGAGGTTTATTTGAATAACATAATATAGACACGAAGAAACAATTTCTTTCCTTTTAATCTCGTAGTACTTGCTTATTTTTAAAAGATGATTTAGATGTTTTTTAGAAAAACGCTGGATAATTGTACAGTTGCGAAGTGATCATAACTGGCGCTCGGGGCACGATATCTTTTTGGTGCCCCCCCCCCCGAAAAAATATAGGGTAATATAGTATAAAGAATATAATGTCCTGGGGATCATTTGGCGCCTTTCTGCGAGCGGCGCCCGGTGTACGATAGACCCCTCCTGTCCGCCCCTTGCTACGCCACTGCAACTGTAGTCCGATAATTTAGAAAGAACCTACATGTGTTTTAATGAGAATTCTGAACCTGTCTACACTGGTGTGCTGGAATGATTATAATTTATATTTTCACTGAATCATTGAATTGTATTTTTTGCTACTATATCTTTTTTAAATGGCATTTGAAATTTAATTTTCAAAAGAGACATAATTTTGGAACAAATACGTAATACGATTTGAATGGCTGCATAGAATTACATGGTAAAAATATTCTCAAGTCTATCAGATAAAAATATTTTATCCTATTACAAACATTCTGGTACAACCAAAATAAATGACTGACCTTGGTCTTCAGAAACCATACACAAAAGTGGAAGTACAGACTTTAGTGACTTACCTGCTTGATTGATTCAGATAACAATAAAATGTTAATGGATAACATTATTCCTTTCTTTGTAACACACTTATCACCCATGCATCTCACTTATCAAACCTCTAGTAACTCAGCCCAATACAACATTAGTCGTACTGCATCTCAGCTCACTCTCTTCCTGATTTTTATTAACTGAAGATATATTCTGCATCCAGTATTTCTATTTCTATATTTACAAGCTGTTTATTTATAATATCATTTTTGTTTTCATTATGCGTAAGTGTTATTTTATGTTTTATGTGCTCTTTGGTATGATTTGATCATCTAATGTTTAGGTCGTAATATCAAATATTTTTTATATATACGTGAGTGACATAATTGCGTCTTCATTTTATACTCTATTCCAGCATACTTAATGCTTCAAAGAGTGAATACCGTGAATACTCCTATACCTGTTTCAAAAGTGAATACCCCTATACCGTGCTTACCCTATGAGGGTAAGCACGGTATAGGGGTGAGCACGGAATTTAATTTTTTTAATATAGCATCATCTAGAATATGTATATATATATATATATATATATGTAATCTACTCTAACGTATACGTTAGTTTTAGTGATAAGATGTTAATCAATGACACAGAAAAAAAATGGCATTATTTTTACGAAGAAAAAATAAGGCTATTTTTAAGTTAATACAAAATCTCCTTATTTCTTTCTCACTTTATAACTGAGATGAAAAGATTAAATAAAGCCTGAGCCACAGTATCACGAATTATAATTCCTGATATAAATGAAAATTTTAATACCGAACATGTGAAGAAATAATGAGAATTTATTGTACAGAATTATTTGAAAAGGCTGTATGAGCGAAGAAAAACTTCAATCTATAGAAGATTTTGTTTTCTTCTATAAAAATTCAAAATATTATATAAACCACTTCCAATTTGAATAATTTTATTAATTAGCCCAAATGGGTGTTAGCCCAGAAGAGCTATTAGTTTCGAAACGGCATTTTGCGTCGAATCACTTTAAATATTCGAATCACTTTTCAAATCGTTGCTACCAAATATTATCGCCTTGTATTATATTTAAAGAAACTAAATAATGAAAAATCCACGTGAATTTATGTTTCTTGTGTTGTGAAACAACAACGGTATCCAAAGTCATCAAATTCTGAATACGTAATTCCCGAACATGGACATCTGGAAGCCCAAATTTGAATATTATTATTTCATATTTTGTAAAACGCTAACGAATTTTTGATTAAAAAACTCAGCAATTTCAAAGCGAGCAGTGGCAAATCTGTAGGATATAAAACATTTTTATCTCCAGCACATGAGACTGTCTGTCGGAAACTTTGGCGTCAGCTTGAAACGGCTTTCGAATTTGTATGTGTCTGTAATGAAAAAATGCTCCTTTGGGCATAATATAAATTATGTAAGCTTTCAGATTTGTTTTCTTTATTTATTATACTTTTTTGCATGCAACATGAGGCGAACTATTTTTCCTTATTAATTCAAAAATCTTGTTTCTGAAAGAGATCAGAAAATGTTCGGCTCAGTTGTGGTAAATCCTTTATTCAGAAACGCAAGAATAAGGAGGAGATGGATATGTATAAAAATATCCCTACTACTGAAGTTTCACAACTTATAACTCACAGCGTTTTCTAAATAAAACTCTACATGAATTTCGCTCAACAGTCATTGCTCATTGAATACGTTGACTTGCAGAGAGGTTCGAGTCCCGGCGAAGGTATTACTCATTTTTCACTTGACCAGGATCGAAAAAACCTAATGTCTCTACAGTGACGCCCGAACTAAAAGGTGGTGGATGATGATTATTCTCCACGAGAATTTGGCGATTGTGTCCTCTAACCCCCAGTGCCCCTTTAAAGTAGGGAATACACAAGGTATTTTTTCCCTTCTTTCTGTGTGCCTTCGTGGAGTAACGGTAGCACACTCGGTACGTATTCGAGAGATTCAGGTTCGAGCCCCGGCGAGGGCATTGCTCATTTTCTTCAGCATAAAAAATAATAATAATGACTATGATGGCAGAATGAAGTTATATTATAACTTATGTCAATTAGCATTTATTAGCCAAACTGAAAACAATTTATAATTTCATGTAAGGGAACTTGAGACTCAAACAAATCTTGAATAGCTAATCATTGTTGGACACTAAATCACATGTTTGATTTTTGAATTTGTGAAAATTATCCGCAAACTTTCTTTATTTGCCAAACTGTGTATTTTCTTGAAATTTCTCATACTTACAAAAATTTATCTTATTTAAACAGGGGATTAATTATAATTAATTCTAATCTGGTTCTAATTAATTCTAATCTGGTTGTTCCTCAAAAGTGTTCAAAATTTTAATATCTTAATGTTTTCACGTTTTCTTTGCAAAGTATTTTCTGCTCTTGAAAAAGAGCGAACTTTGGTTGATCACTTTCAAAATCAATCAAATTTTATTTAAAATCTACACAAATTTAAAGCTGTTTCTGTTGCCTATTTTTAGATATCTAAATCTTCTTCCCTAAAAATAGTATTAAAAACAGCTGCTAAAATAACAGACATGAATAAATAAAAATGTTTAACTTACTATAGTATTCAACGATACAACATAATTTGGCGATTTTTCAGAATTTCGGAGGCTCCAAATATCACTTCTCGGAACGAAAGTATATTACAGGAAAATGCGGCTGAAATTTGGCGAACTCATGAATTGGATGGAATTTATTATTTACCTACCTACCAAGCATATTAGGACAACTTAGTAGCATAAATTATGGCAAAGCTTATCACGACTACCTATGTAAAGAAAGTTAAACTTCATGGAGGAATTTCGAATGGGAAATTATTAGTTATAAATATTACATAAAGATAAAACTACAAAAATGACCATGTAATCAGCTTATTCGCCAGAATTTGAACCCAGGTTAGTGCTCAGGGATTCCAATTGCTCGCCTGCTCATTGACCTATAATGAGAATTATTTTTGGTACAAAAATGCTTCATTCTGTAGGTTCGCGCTGTGTGAAAATACGTTAAAAGATATACGTTTCATATGGATTTGGTGTATTGCAGTGATGCGGTCCAGAGAAGAAATAATTAAATACATGATTATGGTTTATGATATTTAAATAAAACTAACTGGGCAAAAATAACAAATTGAGACTTATTTAAACCTGCAGATTTGTATATATTAAGCAAATACAACATTTTTTTATATACGTATATATAGTTAACAATTTGGTAACATTCTATCAAAGTGCATGGAGCGTTTCTCAAACTTTTTTTTTTTAACTTGGAACCATAATTATAAATTAGAATGTTCTGCGGACTACTTTACTCTTGTCTCCTTCGAAAGCAATTTTTAGCATACCTTACTACCAGAGCACACATTTTTTAAAACGAAATTCTTTCTATCTAAAAATTAAATAAATGTTGGTATTCACAATAATTCAATGGATGAGACTGGCGATTCTTGCACAAACGTATGCTGGTGAGTTTAAGTTTGAGATATGCTTTACACAGGTACATACATAGAATAAACTGAATTGTAATTTTACAGCAGCTATTTTATAGTTCACTATGTTTCATTTTTGCTGGAAATAAGGTCGAGAAAGTAACCGTACCTTCTGTTTGGAATTTCATTTTAATTTCTGTTCATTACAGACTCCATTAATTGTTCTCTTTTATTCAATGAGAATTTCATTTTTCCAAACTGCAGTTGGAAAAGATCAAGAAACCCTGAAAATTTGTTATATTTATCACTTTAAAAATAAGTTTCAAATTGTGACATCAGAGTTTTGAGAGGCGAACTTATGCCATTCATAATTCTTTTTCACTAACGATGTAATTTTCTACTAAAACGATTCTAAAGTTGGGAAAGGGTGAAAAAGTATTTTCTACTCAACTAATATACGAACCGAGTTTACTCTCAAGCCTCTTTAATTTGAGAACAATCAAAGAATTATCTTGTAGAAGGGGTTTGAGTTTATTTAGTTTTAAGAATACATTGAGCTTTTAGAGAGATGACCAGTGTACTTATCATTAATGATCACATATCATTAAATGAAAATGATGTAAAATCTTGTTAATTTCATTCATGAATAACAGAACATGTATGCATATTTAGGAGGATCGCAAGGACAGCTCTCAAGGGCCACTTGGGATCCGCGAATCGAGAGGGAATCAAATTTGAAAACGCTGCCTTAGATTATTATAAATTGGATCAATACGCAGGGAAAAGATAAAAAAGTGAAAACCGTTCTGGTCACTGCAAATTCGCTGAAATCTGATGGTAGAAAAAATGTAACATTTCACATATAAGGAATTTTTGGATTTTCTATAAGCATTTCGCAGCTAATTGTTTCTGACATTCTTTTTGAAATTTCAGAATCACCATCACTTTTTTTCAAAAATATTCTAAAATCTACACCACACAAAAATTGCTTTTCTGCTGCCTAATTTAAAAATACATAAGAGCCTATATTATTACGAAACAAATACAAAGAAATATTATAAGGTATTTTCTCCCTCCTATCAGCATGCCTTCGTGGTGTAACGTTAGCACACTCGGCACGAATTCGAGAGGTCCAGTTTCGAGTTGCTCATTTTTCACATCTCCTGCTTTCCTACCCAAAATAAAATAAAATTCTGAAAATTTTAAATTACGCCCAAAAGGGCGTTTTATTAACGTTTTGTGTGTTACCTTTATTTACTAAATGTCATCATCTTCGCACTTAAACCATAAAATTCAATTCAAAAGCAAAATCGCAAAATAATTTTAAAGTGAGCGTATCTTTAGAATTTCCGATACACAGTCTCGCGCGCTGGAGATAAAAATGTCCTTCCTTTCGTACAGCATTGCCAGTACTCGCTTTCAAATCGTTGAGTTTGTTAATCAAAAATTCTTCAATGTCTGACAAAATATGAAATAGATAATAAAACAAATTCCAAATTAGGGCTTCCAGATGCCCATATTCGGTGGAGGATTACGTTATTCAAAATTGGATAGGTACCGTTGTTTTATCACGATGCGAGAAACTTAAATACATTTATGCCGATTTTTCATTATTTAATTTGTTTAACTATAATGCAGGTTTGTAATATTTGGCGGCAACAGTTTGAAAAGTGAATCAACGCAAAATGCCAAAACAAAATGAATAGTACTTTTGGGCTAACGCTCTGTGGGTTAAAAAACTAATGTCTGTACAAAATGCGCGTTAATTTACAACAGGTACACAATTACGAACGTATTTATAACAGTATATGCATACATTAACTACGTCTGATATTTTTGTGAGGGAAGCAAGAAATGCAAAATATATCTTCAAGCTTTTGGAAAAAATTCAATTTTTTCCATTTAAGGGGATAGATTAAAAAAATATTGCATTTATCAAATCAGTAGCGAAAAGAGAAATGCAACCAAAGGGTTGAAGTAAGACTTTTTTCCCGTAAATGAAATTGGTTAGATTTATTTAAGAACCCATTTACCAGTAAATTGTACTGTCGAAACTTCATTAAGTTGATATAGTGCATTCCGTTTTTCCCGTATTTCTTTAAAGTATCCCGTTTTCAGTTAAAGTATCTGAATAAATGAAATTACAGATGCAAAGAAAAAAGGAATAGTTTTATGTCAACGTTTTAATGGAAATTTGGACTGAGAAGACAAGAAATTCTCAATTGTTTCTTTACAAGTGAAATCAATATTCGTCCTATTTACGAACTGAAATGAGTTTTTCTCTTTCCCACCATTATATTTTGAAAATATTTTGATGAATAAGTTTTAAAATAAATTGGTCGGCGTGTAAAACTACATTTTATGTTCAGAATGTAGGAGGTTGAATTTCTGTACTGTAGATTATCTAATCACATTCGAAATATGTTTTTTGATTCTACTATACTGGAATGCTAGATAACTGGTTTGCCTGCGAAATGTCAGGTACTTTTCTACGGCCTGCCCTTTGAAAGACCTCCACGAATGCATCATTTTTCTTAGGTACATAAGGTTTCTTAGGTCCGTGCTTTGCTAAAATCCAAATAACACACTGATGTTAGGCTTGCCGGCTAGACTGTATAGTGGTCAGTGATGCTAAGTGTGTTACTGCTGGGCCCGATGGGGAAAGGAAGGGATGTTTCTAAGCGGATAGTGTCTGTGAGACTATGGAACACTCAAAACACTCAGCGAACCGAAAGTCCTTTTGAGAAGTTGATGGTATGGAACGATTAGTGGGAGACCCTTGGATAGGTGTTCTCTCTCAAAACTGGGGAGGAACTGCACAGTTAGTGAGGCGGGCTCATATCTGTCTGACCAATGTTGAATTTTTGGTGTCACCCATTTTTACCTGTACTGATGTTCGACTTGCGAATAGGCTAGAAGATGTACTATTATTGACTGCGAATTTCAAATGCTCGTAATATTTTTATGTATTTTAGCTATTTTAAACTATCCATAGCATTTTAATCTCAACGATATCACTGAAAATTGATGTTGGTGAAGTTCGTTTTAGGACAACATGAGAAGTAAATTTTTTTAATGTAAGAAATATATCTCTTTTTCTAACTATTTCGCTAAACAAAGAATTAAAATAAAGTGACACAATTAAAAATTTCTTATTCATAATGCCTACTTCGAAAATAAAAATATTCTTTCAAGAAAAAGGAAAACGCGTTTACGTTTAGGGTATTACTAAGCCATTTATGTCAAACTGGCAGCCCGTGGTGGCTTTAAGCATACATTTTTTCCCACGAGTTACTTTTACCGCAAATAAATTAGTAATGTTATAAAATTAATTAATATGACAGGAATTTGAAGAAAGAATTATGATTCTAATTGCTATTTATGTATGTTTTGATAAATACTTAGTAAATAAAATTTTTAATTTAGTTTCGTTAAGAAAAAAAATTGTTTTGGTTTAAAAAAAAATGGCCTGTCAGCTGCTTCCAAATCGTGCATTCAGGCCGCATGCAGTTTGAGTTTGAGATCACCGTTATTAGCAACAATATCAATTAATTTCAGTTTAAATGGGTTTTTTTATCAAGATTATGGCATCTTCACGTGAATCCTGAATCACACGAAGTACTACTAGTACTACAGTACACTCGACGCACATACCTCTTCATGGAACTTTTGTGGTGCATAGTGTACTATAATGGAAAAGGAGCATTATTTGCATGATCGCTCACACTGTTTTCGTTAACTTGCTTATATATTTTAAGCCTTAAGATTTAAAATTATAGATAGATTTTACTGAAACCCTTATTTTAAATTTATTTTGAATCTCTTTCTGTAAATTTATCTTTTGTCTCGGTGCTGTTCTTCCTGCAAAGCATTTTACAAAGATTACTTGAAATTACGAGCAGACGAATGCAATCGCTGTTTATTATTTCAGGATCTTTCGTAAATATTTTTAAAACATACCACTGAATACAGCCTGTGGCACCGAGAAACAATTTTACTGACTCTTTAATGTACATAAATCGGCTGATACTTTTATACCGTGTTAAAAAAGAATCCCAGAATAAAAATTCGATCAGATTAATGGGTTCTATGAGACTTACTATATCTATGTTTCTCATGGGCAAAACACAAAAATAGCCAACCCTTTCGCCTAGAATCGAACTACCAGTCTTCAGCGATTTTACAGTTCGGTCACTGGTGGAAATTAATTCAAATGAGAGCAACGATAACAGCGTTTGTCTCCATGTTTTTATTCAAGCATTACAGAGTTAATCAGGGCTAACCAGAGTGCTGATAGATGAGCGCTGCTAGTTATTGGAGGGTTCGAACTCCAGAGGAAGGGCTGACTCTATAGTTGTTTTTCATTCTCTTACCAATGTATAACATGAACACGAACCAGTTTTCATTAGAAATTCCTCCACGAAGGCATCACTTCCCTTAGACAGGTAGCCCTCGTGTGTTTTGTCATATTCAAATAACCAACGCCACCTTATTGCAAAGTAGTGAGGATTATATTAATAGAGCTTAAGGGGAAAAATGCTTCTGTGAAGGATTGTGCAAGAGAAACTAATTTATATTCATCTTACGTATGAGCAAACCCACAGAATTTCCCCACATGCATCTTGTTCAACAGCCGACTACCGAATTTCTAAAAAAAATCGGGTCTCTTTTCCAGAACAGACGGAAAATGAATACATTTACGTTACATCCATACTACCTGGGGTCTTTATAATCATTGCTCACGCAACCACCTTTTTCTTCTGATCAGTCCCTATCCCCTATGGATTTCATGACTTCGGATTTCGCAAGCGACGAAAAAGCATCTTTTGTTTTCAAGAAAGACATGCTCTTCGTAAAGAAAGATTGCACTCGAGTAGCCACATTACGAAATTAAGCTGTGACTTGAAACCGGAAACGGCTATATAGCATTTTCTTCTTCCTACTTTCTCCTTTCTTTGCTACCATATCATTCATTTGTTTATAGTGCCGGGATGTTGAATTTTTCGAATTGAAGCTTGGTTCAAATGAGTGAAAAGAACAGCTGATTGGAATAACAACATAAGAGAGATATGAACAACGCCTTGTTATCGCGTCTTAATGTTAAGTCCGCTAATGCAACAAACTTTTGAAAATCGATGAAAACATATTCACAAAATGAAAAAATATATATATATATTAGGCCCAAAAAAGCGTTTCTTTAACGATTTGTGTGTTACTTTTATTTATTAAATATCATGTTCTTCGTACTAAAATTCAATTCAACATTAATATAACAAAATATTTAAAAGAGCATATCTTTACAATTTCGGATACACAGGCTTGGGCGCTGGAGATAAAAATGTTTTTCTTGTCGCGCAGTGTTGCCATTGCTTGCTTTGAAATCGTCGAGTTTATTTTAATCAAAAACTCATAAATACTTTACAAAATATGAACTAGGTAACAAAACAAATTCCAAATTCGGGCTTCCAGATACCCATATTCGGGTGGAGACGTACGTTATTCAACATTTGGTGGCTCTAGGTACGTTATTTTATCACAATGCGAGAAACATGTATATATTTATGCAGATTCTTGATTATTTAGTTTCTTTAAATATAACACAGAGCTCTAATATTCAGTGGCAACAATTTAAAAAGTGATTCGCCGTTTACAGTGAATCAACGCAAAATGCTAAAACGAAATTAATAGCCCTTCCTCTGGGAAAATTGCCCCTTTGGTCTAATTTAAAAAACTCTGAAAGCTTTCTGATATTACATTACGCCCAAAGCGACGTTTTTTTAACGTTTTGTGTGTTACCTTTATTTATTAAATATCATGTTCTTTGCACTTAAGCCGTAAAATTCAGTTCAATAGCAATGTCGCAAAATAATTTTAAAATGAGCCCATCTTTAGATTTTCTGATAACCAGTCTCGTGCTTTAGATAATTTTTTCCCTGTACAGTGCTGCTATTGCTCGCTTTGAAATCGTTGAGATTGTTAATATTTCGTTAAAGGGTTACAAAATATGAAATCACTAATAAGACAAATTCCAGATTAGGGCTTTCAGATGGGCATTTTCTGTGAAGATTTACGTTATTCAAAATTTGATGGCTCTAGGTACCGTTGTTTTATCACGATGCATATATTTATGCAGATTCTTCATTATTAATTTTTCTTTAAATATAAGACAGGGCGATAATATTTGATAGCAGCAATTTGAAACGTTAAACGGACATGTAATAAAGTTTTCGACGCTAAATTAAACGAATTTATTAGCCCTTCAGTATTGACGCCCTCGGGGAAAAAATTTAAGCCATATGCACCCCCCCCCAATCCTCTTAGTGAGTTTCTAGAAAATTAGAGAAAATGCCCTTTTCCTGATCATTCCGTTTCATCTAATAGCGAGCAAAATGCCTAGTAAAAGAAATAAGCTAAAAACTTGAATACGGGCCGAGAAAGGCATGGTATAGATTCACCGGAAAAGTAGCGGATGTTTAGCTGCTTAACGGCAAAGATGCCTTTCTAGAGAACTTTCGCGGTAAATCTGGCTTGTATTCGTGGGGAAATTTCTACACATGGGGAAAACCACAAAAACCAATGGGGAAAACCACAAAAACCAAGTATGCAGCTAGACTGTTTGCTTGTGTTCGAAACCAGGTGAAACTTGGAGTATTCAATCTTAACCACTCGGCCACTGGTGGAGCTGCATGATATTTAGAACTAAATAAATTCTGTATATTTTTATCATTGTTTTTAACTTGACTTGTGACTTATATCACTTCTCTGACAGTAACATTAAAACAAGCCGAGCAAGATTGCGCTTGTCGTTGGCTAGAGCACGACGGGGAGACAAGTCTGAAGGTCATCCACCCCTCTTCCCCACCCACTAACCCCTCGAGAAGTCTTTCCGCTTGCCATGTATTTAGAGTGCCAACATGCCGCAAAGATACTATATATTTACAAACATATATGCATTGTCCGGGATTCGAACCCGGATCCTTCAATATCGCAGTAGTCTGCCTTAACTAGTATACCTTCTGGGCGGCTAATTTTACTTGAATAGTTATATCTGATTTTATGCTTCTCCTAATAGTTGAGTCGAAATTTAAAAATATTATGTCCTTCACAATGAGTGAATAAGACCATAAATATATATTTTATGAAACCTAAATATAACGGCGAAATTTAAAACAGCAATAAGCATGACCCAAAGTAAAATGTGTGTTGAATACCGTCTTAAACATAGGCTTTAAAACTATCTATAGAAAAATCAGATCTTTCAAAACCCGGTTGCTAAATTACAGTTTTATGAATTTCTGAGACAGCTCTCCCAATTTCTGAAAACGTATGCCCTATTTAGCTTCTCTTACTTTATGAAAAGTTTTATTTCTTAGACCACCTTGTGGACTACTTGGAAAATATTCATATAAAATGCATGATTATATGTCAGCCAGCTAAAGAGAAGTAGTTTGAAAATATACGTGAAGCTTAAAATTTCAAAAATCTGTTGCCAATTTGCGAAGTTTTGTAGCAGTTAATCATAAATATTTTACGTAAGTCATTTTATTAATTTATTTATTTTTATATTTTATTTTGCTCTCAACTTAATTATCTCAAGAGAAGAAATATATCTAAAATGCTATAAAAGTCCACATATATAGTATGAAATATGGTTCAAATATTCTTGGCACAGTGTCGTTCTACAGACTATAGAGATTTTGATTTTGCCTTGAACGGATTATGGTAAAGACAAAGTTTGTATCTGTCAGATGACATCTGGGTAACTCAGAATACAAATAAATGAGGCAAACTAAGACTAAGGTTTTGATATAATCACTTCAGCTCCTTACTTGGGCTGAATTTGATTATAAGCTAGACACATTTCGAGCAAGAGATTGAAATTAAGTAATGATTCCTAATTTCTCCGGCTTTCGCGAAATACACCAAAATGTGGGCTCGGAAATATGTTGAAATTCGATTAGTTACAAATATTTAGGGGATGAGAGTATTTCTAAAGAGAGTATTTCTAAAGTGGTGCATAAATAAGTAAGTAATGCATCTAACAGAAATATTCTGTGTCGCCAGTTACATTACTAATCGGTGCGTCAATCATACATACACACACTCACACCCACGCGCGAGCCAAAAAAATCTCAACATTAAAGCAAATAAATTAAAAAATTAAGGAGTTAACTAGCTAGCTTTTATATCTTAATTTTAGCCAAATATCTCACTTAAAAATTTAGCTGATTTTACTGTGTAAATTCAGACTGTATCATATCTGAATAATAATACAGTTACAGGCGCTTTAAAAACACACCAGGTTACTTTATTGCAACGTTTGCTCGATCTTTGAGGGTGTCACTGACTCATAGTCTGCTTCAAAGCAACTAGTCCCTATTTCCGGTGTGTCTTCGTTACTCCTACTTTTATACGTCAAGTGTGCCGTACTGTCTACTGACTTTGGAAACAAAATGACGGCATGCAAATACAAATAAACCTAATTTTACTCTCTTGCTACCGAATATATTAGTAAAATTTAGGTTCATGTACAGAAATGCATTACGACATAATTAAAAATTATCATTGTTTAACATTTCTATGTATTGTTTAAAACAAAAGAAAGCTAGAATGAAAATAAACATAAAAATAACCATTTAATTTACAAAAATACATAGTTACAATTTTCTTTTAACTAGATAAAAATGCCGGATAACTTTAGTAACCTAATTTTATTTTCCATGTCTTATTAAATTACGTAGCCATCATTTTACATTCATAATTAAGACACTTCTTTCAGTGCACATGGAAGAGCAACTGAAATTAAACGGTTTTAAAACTGCATCGTTTTAACGTATCTATGCGCATCACACACATAAAATCAATGTTTTGCACCGGAATGTCTTAAAGAAACGTTTTTAAAATTTTATATTTCATATTTTCGAACATTTGTTTTCAAACCAGTCTTACATTTGTCTCAGTTTTTCGTCATGCTGCTATTAATGTTAGCTGCTAACAATTCGTCATGCTGCTATTAATGTTAGCTGCTAACAATTCATCATGCTGCTATTAATGTTAGCTGCTAACAATTCGTCATGCTGATATTAATTATTTTGTTTCATCTAAATTTCATTAAAGCGAAGAAAAATTACATTGGAGCTCTGGTCGACGATATAATAAAGTACCTTTCGAAAAATGCCTTTTCCTTTAGTAATTCTAAAATATAAATAATGTTATACGTGAAAATTTTCATCCGATTTTTCAATTACTAAACTACTTTAAAATGGATATAAGAGAATTCAGAATTATTTTTCTTGTGTTAATTTTACGTCTGCACACAAATTAGGCCCTTTCGTTCATTTTATCTCACGAAAAACGATTCAGAATAATAATTTCTTGATAGAAAATAAAATTTAAATATATTTTGCTTAATCTTTAGAGGTTCATACAAATATTTAACAGGTTTCTGAGCATTATTAAATATTTAAATATTAAATATTTAACACTCTTAAGCATAATTTAGTAAGAAAAATTTTAAATCATTCTGGTCATACTTGGACTTGCGTGCTGAAGAATTAAGTACATAAACTATATACAAAAGAATCAAAAGAATTTTTATTACGAAAAGAAATGTAAATCGATCTGAATATTCCCAACGGACCATTGAACTATTATTGAATTAAATTTAACTCAAAATAATCGATCATTCGAAAGTTTTTTTTAAATAACTGATCATTCGAATGTTTTCTTTTAAATAGCTGTGAATTATTTTATCCGCCTTTTTCATGGCTAAGCAAATTATATTCCAATCATTTTTTCAAGCTTCTGAAGCAAAAATAACTTAAACACCTGTGATTATCTGACTTCTTTAGTCATTCGCACAGGCATTTGTTAATCTTGTGAATATTGAAGAATTATTTGAAAAAAAAAAAAAAAACGTAATTGACACTAGATATACAGTAAATGATTTTGTTTAAAATAAAGTTAGATTTTGTTTAGACTTATTTTCATATGGAAATGATAATTTTTTTCGACAAAAATTATCTATTTTGCAAAATTTAGTAACTTTTGTTCAGTTTTTATTTAATCACTGTCAACAATTCATTCAGCAGCTTCGTTGCACACTTGGAGCGCTATATAAATGAATAACAAGTTTTGATTGTGAAAATTCATTACGGTAATGGTGACTGTTATGCATTAGATTGTTAGAAAGCTTGGTACAATCTTTTTACGTAATCAATGCACGTAATGGAACAACCAACTGCAGAGTTACAAAGAAATTCAAAGACACAGGTTCGACAGCAAACATTAAATCTCAATGCTCTGGATCCAGATGAAAACATCGCTATGGTACATGGCAGTGTTATTGCAAGTCCCAAAGAATCCGAACTTAAAAAATAAAAAGAAAAGAACTTATAGAGGAAATTGAAAGTGGCATTAGTCACCTCGATAGGCTGTTATATGAGAAGGTGATCAGGAATTTCATTGAGAGAGTATGGTGCTGGAGAACAAGTCTTAAAAGGTATATGGCAGACATTACTTTTCATTGTTAAAGCGGAACATTTACGTGTTGGAAGTATATGAAAATATTTTACTTTTTCTAAGAATAAAGTGTACTTTTCAAACGCTAATAATACGTTAATAATCGTTCTGATTAAATTTCACTACGTTAGAATCATAATCTAATAATCGTACAAAAAATTCATTAGACAAGAAATATTTTTAACTTATACATATAATATTACGAATGGGCTATGTGCTGATACTGAAGCCTGCAAGTGTTATAAGATTCTGTAAATAACAGCTCCTTTTTGTTAAAGTTGATAGTGATAAACACTTTTACGACGATCTGCATGGAAATGCTCTCATCTAATCTGTGAAAATTTTTTTTCCAAATAATATTTTATTTTTAGATATGTACAAATGAAACCATTTCGGTCTTTAGTTTGTGTACGGTCCCTGAATGATATCGAACTTTAAAAGGAAATATCCCACTCAATTTTTATCTCACGGAAATCACAATTTTTGTAAAATATTTTTTATAATGAGTATAAAGTTGTTCTAGATAATAGTGGGAGAACGTATGAAAATAATTTACGTATGAAAATTTCGTCATATTAAACATTTTTGTATTTAAAAATACATATGTGCGACTAACAGTTGCGTAAATAAGGGCCAACTAAGAATTTTAAGGATACGTTGTTTTTTTTCCTAATAACAATTAGAAGAGAAATAATCAACTTCCACTGCGTGATATGTAGTACGTTCTTTTATGTCTTATGTATAAATTTTCACAATTTTCATTCCACATAGATTTCGGTTCCCAAATGTTTAGATTCAGTAACTATCAAAATGCTTTGAAAGCTGTATTGAAGGCTGTTAAATTTTGTAATATTCTGCAAAAATACCAATATTATATTTTTACGTGCAATATTTATTGGAAATAAGCATTCATCACTTTTACTACGTGACGAAATAATGGATAAAAAACGTGCGTACTTAAAAAAATGTCCTAATTAGGTTTTAGTTCTTTCAATTCATCAATTAAATTCCGAAGTATCCTGGCTTTTATCTGAGTTCAATTTAGAAGCAAAGAAGAATTTGATTTTATACGATGGCAATTACTTAAAAATTGGGAATTAGCGGAAAATAGCTTATTAAGTGTATTTTGGTGCTTGACGATGCCTGCTACTAAAAGTAACAGAATTTAATTACGGAATGTCAGCTACATATTATCAAGAAAAAAATAATAATAAAGCAATTTTGTTTTGCGGTTATAAGAAAAATTCATCTTAATTTTCATGATCAAAAAAGAAGATAATTTAAAAGTTAGGAATGTTAAGGTAACATTAATGAAAAAAGATGAAAAAAATAAAGCTGATTGAAATCAAGAAACAGTAACAAAATTATAATTTTAACTAAAAATATAATGAGTAATAAAGTGAAATAAAATATATTTTTTTCTTTTCTTTGGGGCCAAAATAAACTGCATAGGTATTAAACATAGGTACTGCATAGGTATTAAACTGCATAGGTAAACTATAAGATAAAAGGGTAAAAAATAATTAACTCTTAAAATTTTTCGTTTCTTATAAGCTTTTATTTAGATCAATCATGGTGTTTGTCGATGTGATTAAAATACTGTCATCGATTTTTAACAATTTTCTCATTTCCTGATAATCTATCGAACTCAAATTTTCATACACGTTCTTTGAGGTCCACCAGCGGCTGAACAGTAAAGTCGCTGAAAGCTGGTAGTTCTGTCTGAGGTTCAAATCCCACAAACGGCTGCATGGGCCTTTTCGTGATTTTCCCCATGCGTAATGTGTATACGAGCCAATTTCCCTTAGAAAGTCCTCCACGAAGGCATCCTTTCCCTAGGCGAATAGCCCTTAATGCTTTGCCGTAATCACATAAGTTAAACACATTCTTTGACGATGTAAATATGAGAGGATTAAGCGAAGTTTCCAAAATCCGCTTTAGATTTTCCTAAATTTAACGTTGAAAAAATTTTTTCACACGTTAGCTTTCACACTAAAATTCTAAAATTTTCAGAAAAAATTTCTTTTTGCACAGAGCAGGGGGGAACTTTTAAATAAAATTTATATGAGACTTGTAACGCAAATTCTGAATTTTTTATGGATACTTGGATATGTACGTACAGCAAAAAAGTCTTTCCTCTTGATAGCAATCAAAATCATGCACTTTTCTCACTGAGACAAATGGTCAAACCGCTTCTAAAGTTAAAGCCGTTTTCTTCAGTAATGTAATAAATTATAGTTCTGATGAAGAGTCCTAAACCATTAAAATTTTTCAAGGAATAATAGGCAGCTTTTTAATTCGGTCTTGCAGAGTTCCGATAGTACTAAATATATTCAGTTTAAAAGTAATTTTTTTTACTATGATTTTAACTGTTATGTTATATACGAACACCTCGCATTTATTTTTCAGCTTATGAAGACACAACATATGCCAACAGCAGCAGCAGTTTAAGTGTTCCGAATTAATTGCAGTGCAACAGTTGTGATAAAATTCATCCCAAACTAGATGTTTCATGTCCGTTGTAAAAGTCTTCAACACATAATATTATTTGATCACAAAATTCCTGGATTTATTTACGTAATGATTCTTAACTCTATCTTTAACGAGCTCTCAAAGAGCGAAGGACTAAATCGCGTAATTGAAATCCGGTGAAAATTGTAACAGGGAAGTTTGTCGTCTCTATCTGCCAGCGTGTCTAATCTAGTACTGTGTCGCTTACACATTCCTGTGACAATGGAGAACAGTCTCTACTTGTATAATGTAGCTCCATTTAGTATTTATTTCGAGTAAAAAACAAGAACTTTATTTAAAATCCAGAAATGAGTAGCTATTTATAGCTATTCCAGGAAAGAAAGCAAAGATTCTTTCTCGGGAGACAAGTACAAAAACGTTGACCTTTGAAAAAATCCGCTACTGCGCCTTTTTTTAATCGTGCACGAAATTTACTCTACCCTGCAACAACAGATCTTGATTCCTCAATGCGGAGTACACAGAAAGATTTCTCATGATGTAATGTCATTTTGCATATCGGTTTCATGGCTCTTATTAAGTATGAGAAGAAAATGCTACTAGTGCATGCGAAACTTGGATAACTGAGGCTGCTTTTAAAGACGTGGGTCGTGAGTGTGTCAAATAAGAAATAAATTCATTATTATCTTCTGAAACTGTGCTAATTTTTCGCAGACTAATCTTGTACTTTTCTGCCTTGCATAATGAATACAATTAATATTTTTTGTAAGCTGTAATTAAAGTGCATTAGTAATCAAATTCCTGAAATCCAAAATATAATGCAAGGTATAGAATACTCCAAAAGAAATGTCAGATTCGAATTCTAAGTATTTCAGGTAAAACAATAATGCAAATTTAGTATGATCAATGTAAGTAACCTAGATGTGCACCCAGAAGGCCAATATTAGTATACTTATGCCACCAATTTTCAGCTAGTGTCAATGTAAAAAATTGTAATGCATAACATATTTTTAATAAAGCATTTGGAGTATGGGGTTGAATAGTGAACCCATAGTGATTTCTTCTAGCGTGCAACTTTGAGGGAGCGGTCTTATGTCAGGTTACGCAACTAGGATGACATCACAGGCCTTTCTCTGTTGTATTGAAGGGAATCTGGTATTATTTACTCAAGTATATTGGTGCTATACATATTCATAATATGGTATTCCATATTAGGTGTCCTATGTATTTATTCCTGTATTTGTGCTCTTACGATCAGATTTAACGTGTTTGTAGTTTTTGACATCTCTTTATGTTATATATATAAATACTTCCTAAGAATAAATGAATTATGCGGAAGAAGCTTAAAATATGTGTACCGATTTTCTGACTTTTAAACTGTGAAAAATAATTTTATTTACTTTTGTGAGTGCTTTTACTATTTTACTTCCAGTTTTTACATTTCATCTTCAGTACAGGCCACTTAATGCTTTTTTCGCGTTAAATATTTTCATTCGGATATTTCGCCATGAAAACATGGAAATATGCTTACTGTGATCAACATTTCGACTGATATGATCAAATATTATAGAATATATTTTTAAGTAAAAGAAAGTCGGCAAATATCTGTGTTTTGATTTTATTCAAACATTTAAAAATTATGAAAAAAAAAAAAAAACTTCACGTAGATTTGAGTAACTGAATCGGTTTGAGGGCTATCAGAAACAAGTTTTCTTTTTCAAGAGGAGGGAGGCGAATCTACAGAACCTTTTCTTCTCGTTCGGAAAAAAAAGTCCTTGAAAATATCTATGACAAACTTTATGAACAGTTCATGAACAAGCTTTTACATTAAACATATAACGAAGAGTTTGTAAACAAAATTTCACATTTTTTTAATTCAAATGCTGTGAAAATACATATTTACATGTTTCTTTATATTTTTATATTATTTTATTGTTTTATAGAATATTGTTTCTTACCGTTTAAAGTTATCATTCTCAAAACAGCCATAGCCAAACGTGATCACATTAAGCGGCAACTACTGATTTAATTAACTTAAATGTTCTAAAGACGAAGTGTGAAGAAAGAGAATTCATTAGTACAGGTTTAGTTCGGACAAATTTTGTGGCAGCGATGGACACAGTTGGGTTGTATTGGTTTGGTTTATTTGATTTTGACAAAGCACTAAAAGGCTATCTGCCTGAGGGGGGAGGAATGCCTTCGTGGAGTACTTTCTAAGGAAAATGGCTCGTATCCACGTTACACATGGAAAAAAATACGAAAACGTCCATGCAGCCAGCCTGTTCGCAGAGATTCGAACCCCAGACCGACCTACCAATGTTCAACGACTTTGCCGCTCGGCCACCGGTGTGCCTGAACAGAGATGCGTTAAGATTCTTATAGCTAGAAACTTATAGCTTATTTTTTAATTTCAATAATTAAAGAATTAGAAAAAGATATTTATTGAGATCATAAGCTTAAAAATTACTTCTGTATCAATAATTTGAGGAGTTCTACTGAAACTGGTTTGAACGAAAAACTAGTTTTTGGTCTTTAAAAAACATTTATAAAAATTTTCTGTAAATATAGGCAGAATGTTTTATGTTAATTAACCAAGTATTATGATTTAAATCTGAACTGTAATTTCTTCTTTCCGTAGTCATCCTCAGGATGCAAATTATGCAAATTTAAATTATAGAGTATTTCAGTCGACTATTTTGAATGCTTTAGTTGGAGAGATTTTAGTAGCGCCGTCGGTAATCAACATTATATCATCCAGCTCTGACTGTCAATATACCGGCTTTAGCCATTTTGTTAGCTAACTTTGAGCCATTTTTAAGTAGACTACGATAATTTAATTTGAAGTTAATAATGATAAAATAATAAGAAATGCATTAATAAAATTTAAAAACATAAACAGGAAAATAGCAATATTAATAAATGTTAGCATAAATTTAGGTATTTTGCATAATGAAACTCGAAAGGCATACGAAACGAACGTGCGCCAAGGTATATATTGGCGAGAGAAAGTAAAGCTCGTGTGCAATGCAGTATATTTGATTTTCACCCTAGCTACTTGTATCTGACCAAAGGTCTAATCCAGTAGTAGTTTCTTTTCTTTCAGGTACGATGGCAAAGTATGTTTCTGTTTATTTTTCTTATTGCCTAATATAGGTAAGCCTGATGATATTTAGTACTGATGATGATACTATGTAAGTTATTCTTTTGAATGCTTCAATTTTATTGTCCGTGAACATTATTACTTTTGTTATGCTTAAGTTAAGCAGAATTATCCTATTTTATTAAAGATTTCGTAGTTAAAATCTTTTGACTTATGATTCTTTAATTCTGTGCTTGAGGAAACGTACTCATTACGCCTTCAGTGCTAATGCACAACCAACAAAATAAATGAATAAAATAATGCATCGAAAATTGAATGAAATGATAACAAAAATGAAAGTTAAATAAATTAATGACGGCAAGATGCAGTTGTGGAGACATCAGATTTATTATTAATAATTATTGTTATCATCATAATCATTATTATTACTATTTCGGCGCAGGAGACGGGAAAAAATGTGTAGTGCCTTCATTGGGATTCGAAATCCGGAACTTCCGAATGCTACCTGGACGTGCTTTTGAATTATACCACGAATGCACGCGTAAGGAGAGAAAAAATATCTTAAATATTTCCTGAAATCATAATTTGCTACATTTCAAGTATTTGTGTAGTCTAAATGGAGCACATACACAGATCACAAGATAGTTTTCGGGGGGGGGGAGATGCTATATAATTGTATTCCATGAAAGCAACGAACAAAGTATGTGAAAAAAAGAGGAAAAAAATATTAAAAAAAGTACTGATGAATCACAAATGTGGTTGTTAATTTTATTAAAAAGCGTTCATCTTAATTAAAATAATATTAATACATCATTTAATTAATATTAATAACTTCAGAGCATTAGTTTGGGATGCGGCTATATATTTAGGTGACCTGAATCCACGGCACTATTTACCACCCACGGTACAAACTCTTTTATCCAGAGATCAGACATTGTATCTTCTACTTTATTGGCCATTTGGCAGTTAATAGAAGAGCTGCAAGACTTGCGTAGGTGTTGCGAACATAATTTAGGAAAATGTAGTCGAGAACAACGTAGCAAAGACGTTTTCTGTTAAACTAGCAAGAGGAAGCTTCATAAAAATGGCAAAATGTCAATGGCTGTATGATGAAGATGTTTTTTCCTCCATCAAATGATATATATTTTGCTGCTGAGTACATACTGTGTAATTATAACAGAAGTGATCCAGGAAAATTCTGGGGAGTATGCCGGAAACAGGAAAATGCGAGATATATATACAGAAATTGATTATATATGTTATTAATGATTAACATTTTAAGACAAATTTATTTATTTTAGGTATCATTTAAGCAGATAATAATAATAAATAAATAAGTAAAAAATAAGTTTTAAAATGTATCAAAAATTAAAGGAAATGACACTGCAAGTGAATTATTGATGGAAAGCTGGAGTACCCGCAATAAAAATAACTACTTACAGTTTAAATCTTAACAAAGTCTTAAAAATTGATGGTAAGAAGAATTAGATTGAGGAAGAAGAAGCCATGGTAGGAAAGAAACTGTAATCTGAAGATTTCAGAAGTCCTACACATCAAAAAAAGGTCTGCCATAAAAATTTCAATAATAATAACAATAATAAAATTAAAAAACGAGCCTTATACAAATTTTAAAAAAGATTTTAAATTAATTTATGTGATATATAACATTAGGAACGTCTTTTATTAAATAAACAAAACCGTAAAAGTTTATAAAAATCATGATTAGGATATGTTATATATTAAGTATATTTTTATATCAATTAATTGGATTTTCGAAAAGAGGTAAATTAAAAATTCAAATTATTATGAAGTGCATTTAAAGATTTTAAATTGCTCAGCTTACTAATCACTACCAAAGGGATTTGCTGGGAAGATAAATTAAAGATCTTATGGTTTTGGTGACCAGCAATACTCTGAGAATCTAATATCCGTAAAAGTGAGTGGAAAACAAATTATAGTCGTATATTTCAGGCAATGGCAATAATTACAAGGATTGCATCTGGAACTTTCCATACTCAACACTTTATTATAATTATATAAGGCAGGGACAATAATTGCAAGGACTGCATCTGGAACATCCATGCTCAACATTTTAATATTGTTGCGTGCGTACGGGTTCGTTATGAAATGAATGCACAAGTCCTATGAAAAATGAACAAAAATTTATTATTATCACAACAAAAATGCTTAAATTTTCTCAAATTATCATGCAGTATTACAATATATCACAGTAGTTTTCTTTTAACTACTCAAATGTCCAATAGAACGTAATTCTAAACAGCTAAAGAACGCTAATCTGCGAATTCGCTACAATCAACAATAGCAGTTTTCTAAACAACAACAAACTAAGCAACTACTACAAACTGAAATCGAAATCGAGTGAATGGTTAGGCGGCATTTAGTAGCCTCTGCTACTTTAACCGTCTCTGTTGGAGATATGCCCTAAGCCGTTGGGAAGAATTAAAAATTAAGGTGATTTACACCGCATCGACAAAGGTGAAGCAGGAACATAGAGCACGTGATAATGCACGTGAGTTGGTCAAGTAGACTTTGGAGAAGGAGCATCTGGCCGCCGTACAAGCTGTGATGTATCTTTTCATTCATTCATTACAATTTATGCCGAAATATTGCATTTGATGCAACGTGTCCGGCTCATGACAAGTATGCCCGAGGGGCACATGACATAAAAGTGTCTGGACCGAGTGATAGGAGGTAATAGGAAATGAGATAAAGAGGGGGTAACCACAGGACGCCACAAGCAGAGAATCGAACTTAAAGCCCAAGACCAGGAGAGGCAGCAAGGTGTGGAGTGTCAGAGTTAAAGTTGTTCATGATAGGTATGCTAAGAAAAAACATGATATATTAGCAAATACAATTTTATTACATAAAATAAATACAATAAATGAGCATATACAATACAAAATACAAAAGAGTTCGAGATGCAATACGAAAGTTTATGTACAATATATACAGAAAAGATGATGTTGCAAGAAAAGACTGATTAAGTAGGAAAATTAGTGTCCCTGGTGAGGAAGGCCGCTAAAGGTCTGATTTTGAAATCTTCAGGAAACACGGTATAGTCGAAGACTTTAAAGTATTTCATGTGCGAGCAGTTTCTCGCCTTATCAAAAAATTTCCGATTTGCATTATGGAGGAAATTCTCGATATTCTCAATTTTTAAATCTCTATGAAGAGTTTCATTAGAAACATAAAAATGAGCATTCGTGATCTGTCTTAAAAATTTGTTTTGTGTGATCTGTAATTTCTTGAGGTCATTTTTCGAATAAGTCGCCCAGGCTGGAGACGCGTAAGAAAAGATAGGCCGAATAATGGCAGTATAAATATGTCTCTTTCTTCGTAAGTCGAGTTTTGAATTTTGTCCGATTAATGGAATAAGATCTCTGATAGCCGCAACTGTTTTGCCTCTGACTTTTTGGATATGGTCTTTCCATGTGAATTTATTGTTTAATACAACACCAAGCTTTGTTCACAAGCGGAACTTCGACATTAAAGATTTTAAGTTTGTTTACAAAAGGACTTCTAGAGTGCCTTTTTCCTATGATTATAAGCTGGGATTTTTGTGCATTGATGGCTATACGCCATTTCGTGCACCATTGCTCAATTTCTGGAATTTTATCCTGCAATTTAGAAATGGCAAGTTCTTGATTGTGAGACGTGTATGCAAGCGCCGTGTCATCGGCGTAACATCCTAAATTAAAATTTGGGTCAGTGCATATTTTAGGGAAATCAGCAACATAAAATATAAAAAGAATAGGTCCCAAAATTGATCCTTGAGCTACACCAGCGTTGAGTCTTCTGGGATCAGAGTTGTCGTTGACAAAGAATTTTCTGTGTTTAATAAATGAATAAATGAGTAAGATCAGGTTTCTGTCAAAATCCAAGGAAATAAGCTTGAGAATAAGCCCCTCATGCCAGAGGCGGTCGAAAGCTTTCGCCACGTCTAGCATGAGTAAGGCGACACTCTGGTGTTTGAAAAGTGCAGAACCGATGTATTCACATAGTCGGACAAGCTGCTTGGTCGTAGACAAATTCTTACGGAAGCCAAACTGTTCAGGAGGTATCTTATCCATGTAAGGCTCGATTCTCTTATAGATAACTCGTTCGTATATTTTGCCCAGACCGGGCAGTAAACTAATTGGTCTGTAACCCTCCGGGGAGGTAGCATTTTTACCAGGCTTGGGTAATAAAATAACTTTAGCAGTTTTCCATTTATCGGGGAAATAATTTTTCTCAAGACAGGCATTTAAAATGCTGACATATTTCGTGATAACATTAATAAGCATGTTTTTGATAGCGACGTTGGTGATGTTATCAAAACCGGGAGCTTTTCTATTCTTCATTCTTTTGATAATCTCCTTAACTTCATTAGGTGAAGTATAATTAGTCTTGTTTTTGGGTCCCGGGCCGTTAATCCAGTCTTGAATAAAATATGTAGTGTCATAAGAAAATAAAGGGTCGCTCGGATCTTGGTTAGGAACAAATTGCTTTTCTAAATAATCAGCCATTATATTGGCTTTGTCCTTATTGGTGACGGCTATAGTATTATCTCCGTAAATTGGTTTATTGTTCGGTTTTTTACCGCGAAGATTCCTTGCAAAAGACCAGAATGCATCATTCGGCTCATTGAATGTTTCAATTTTTGCGTTCCACGTCTCATCTCTATGTTTATAAATACTTTTCTTTATTTCTCTGTTAAGTTTATTTAACTCTTTTTTGATTCTAGAATCCCAGGCAATATGCCATCTTTTGCGTAGTTTGTTTCTTTGTGAAATCAGGTTTCTAATGTTACTAGGCAATCTTGCACTGTACTTATCAGCGAGAATTTTCTTAGTAGCCCTGTTATATGCACTAAGTATGCTATTATTGAGAACATCAATTGCGTAGTCAATATCGAATTTTGTTTTAAGGTGTTTAATAGCCGGAGGGTTTTCAATGAGGTAATTATGATATTTATTCCAGTCCGTAGAGATTTTAAACCTTTCATCAGTGTTTTTATTCGTACCAAGCGTAGCTAAAACAGGCACGTGATCCGAAGTTAATTCAACTTTCACATCGAGATAAATCGGGATAGAAGTGGTGGTAAGAATAACATCCAGGATATCTCCTTTTCTAGGGTCATTAAGAAGATAGGAATAGTCAGCTGGAGCATAAACATATATAGGATAATTATTAATGAATTCAAGTAAAAGTTCTCCATTTCTGTTGGTGCGTCTGCATCCCCATTCTACATTCTTCACGTTGAGATCGCCAGCTAAGATGATATGTTCCGAATTGGGCAGTAACTGAGCGAGTTTATGCTCATCTATAGGAGTGTGTGGAGGGTTATACAATGCAATAAAATAAATTATGCCATAATTTGGTAATAAAACAGAAGCTGTAACAGCTTCGTAGCCGTTTCCTCTATCTTCGCTAATCAGGCATGATTGCAAGGAGTGCTTTACGTAGATAGCGGCCCCCCCCACCACGGTGACTCAGTCTGTCACACCTGTAACAGTTGTAATTTGCGATCTTAATATTCAAACATGGTGTCGCAAACGTTTCGGTGACTAGAGCAACATCAATATCATAGGTTAGTAAGAAATTATGAAATTCCTGGATTTTATTTAAGATGCTATGAACATTCCAAATCATGATTTGGATAGGAGCTCTATTAATTCTGTGCGGGCCTATTATCAGTATTGTTGGGTTGATTGCTTTCTTGATGATTTCTGTTCAAGTCCTTAACTTATTGTGTGAGCTGGAAAAAACCAGCGGATTTTATTGCTGAAACCAGTTCAGCGAGATCAGTGAAAACTTTTTTGGCCTCAGTAATTGTATCTGTGTAGATACCTGTTGAAAGAGCAGCTGCGAAAGATTTACCTTCAACTATTCTGTTAGAAAAGTTTTAGGCTTTTTTGTTTTATTTTTCGGAAATTTTTCACATCGTTTGAAACTAGATGTGTGGTTGCCACCGCAATTTACACAGACTAAGGGAACATCTTTCTTATTTTTGTCCGGACAGTCTTTTACATAATGATTTTTACTACACCTGACACATTTCGGTTCATAATTACAACCCGCCTGAGTGTGGCCAAAACCCTGGCATCGAAAACATTGTAATGGTCCCTGTCGGCCTCTGTATTCTACGATTTTGACTCTGAGGTCGCATAAATAGAGTTCATGATATATTGGTTTAGAGTTTTCTTTTTTAGGTAGGGTAACCAGGAAAAGTGGAAGTTTCTGAACTTCACCGCCTCTGCGTCGTGATATTTGCTTTATTTCAATTATCTGATAATTTAATTCAGTTAAATTATCCTTAATTTCCTCAATTTCAGTCGTGAGAAGTAGTCCATTAATCACTACCTTGAGATTCTTATCCTCTGGCAAAATGTACGAATGATGCTCCACTTTCATCTCTTTTAAGATCCTAACAATTCCCTTATAACTGTCAGGATCAGAAGTAATAATTTTAACACCATCCTTGATATTCTGTCCTATGAACTTATATTTGTGTTGATGGAATAATCCTGTTAACGCTTTATATTTTAATTTAGTTTCTTTGAGAATTATCGGAGGTAGTTTGTTCTTTTTAGGTGTTTTAACCTGTGCGTTGTTATCATTTGTGGTATTTTGCTGATCATCAGCATTAGTGGTATCCATTTCAATATTATCAGAGATAGTGTGTTGTTCAGGAATGACTGATTCCTGACTAGTATTCTGTGAATTTTCTTGCGGTACATTCGTACCATTGTTATCTTTATGAGTTATAACTGGTGAAATGATTTGTGTGAAATTATCTAATTCGATCTTCTTAATACCCTGTCTGGGATTTCTTGTTCGGACTGTTTTGTCTCCAAAACGTTGTGGATAGTCGCCGTCAGAGCTAGAATCTTTGTCTAATGTTTTTCATCATCAGTTACACTTGTGTTATCATGAATACTAATTGGGCTACGTGCGCTCTCATTTTCCTCATAATTTTTACTTGTGGTTGGAATTTGAGGTTGTGTTTTATCTTGATTTAAAACTGAGTCAGTTTTACTTTGAGTAAGTAGGGCATTGACAATTTCAAGTGAGCTTAACAAAAAATTTAAGAATTTCGTTTCAGTTTCTGTGAGTTCACCTTTATCCAATTTGAGTTGTTCCAACTCATTTATTTGTAATTTGTAACTTTCTACGAGCCTCTCCATGGTCGCGCTAAGCCAAAGCAAAACGCAAAGAAATCCAGAAATCCAGCGCCCATAAGGCAGTAGTCCTACACCCCGGAATGGAGCCCTGGCTCGACAGCCTTCTCCACAGACGGATGTGTAGGCGGAGAACATACGAGGCCCCTGACAGTCACCTGAAGTGAAAGCTTGGGGGTAACTACGTGCGTTATAAAATCCAAAAAAGTCGCGCAGAACAGAGAAAAATTTATCTGATTAATTTATATCGCGCAGTAAAGCGTAAAATGGCAGAAAACAAGTAACCAGCAATTAGGCTATTTGGCGAGACACGCGGTATTAAATTTCATAATTAAAATTCAAAAGGCCAAAAATAATAAATTAGTGAAAGCGTTTCAGCATTTCACAAATCATACAAACCACAAATAGCATTAAAAAATGCTGATGCAGTCAGATAAGCAAGGCACGTGTTCGCACAGGCAAACCACGTTGTACGGACGTACTCGCAGAGACAGATCGGAAGCAGGCACAATCTCAAACGGTGAACCTTCACCCACCAAATCCCCGCTCAGAGTATCTTCACTAGTTGAAGAAAGATGATACGTCGAGGCCAGTCACGTGGGTGGTCACCCACCCAAGTACTGACCCCGAGCTCTGCTGCTGTAAACAGGGGAACCTGTGTGTTGAAAAAGTGAAAGAAATCGTAAACATAGTGAAATTCCCTCAAATGGGTGCTACTTTGGTAGACGGTTGCACTCCATGGATTGCACGGATTTTTGGCGATTTACGTTGGCGCAATTGTTGGCGCGATTTCTACAAACGTCAGCCATCTTGAAAAACGCTGTTTTTACGCATAGTAAAGTATTCGAAACTTAAAAAAAAAAAATAAATATCGTTAGAAATAATGGATTAATTTTTTTGTTGAAAATGTCGTTTTTTAAGATGGCAGGCAAGTGTAAATAAATACATTTACTGTGAGTATAAAATACTAAAGTAAGGTTATTACTACTTTCAGTGTTACTTTGGTAGACGGTTGCAAGGATTTTGGCGAGTTTTTGGCAATTTTTCTTTTGGCGAGTAATACGACTTATGGTAAACCCATTGCTGGATAAGTTATTTATGGTAACCGATACTTTGTTGACATTTTATTTAAAAAATAATGCGTGTTATTATGCATAAATTTCGTGTTTTAAATATTATTTATGGCTTCTAAATATTAAAAATCAATTTAATTTTGCATTTTTAGTTGAAATAAAAATTTTATTCTTTATCATATTTTATGAAATTTTATGCTGTGGATGATGTAATCAGTGACGTCACTTTACTTTAAAAGTAATTGGTTTTAATATCTATAAATTTAATCTAATGTTTTAAACATTATTTATGGCTGTTAAATATTAAAATACAATTTAATTTTGCATTTCTTTTTTAAAATGATTTTATTATGTATGATTATTTAAATAATTTTAATTCTAGGCGTGATGTAATCAGCTCTCTGATTGGTTTTAGAATATTTGTGCATTAATGAGCTGTAATCAGCTCCCTGATAGGTTGCTGAAAATTTGTGCATTACCGCGCCATTTTAAAATTTAATTCATATCTTCGAATTACTTCAAAAATGTCTCCTTCAAAGATGAATGTTGTTTTTGATAAGTACCAAGAATTTTTGGTTTCGGAATCAAAAAATTGTCCTTTGAGACCTTATTTTCGCCAGCCTGGCTTTCCTAATCAAAGATTTATTTATAAATTCTTACAAGGGTCAGAGGAAATTTATTTTAAATTTTTGGAGGAAACGTCGCTAATTGTTTCTTCAATCAAGTGCGAAAATGTAGATCACAGATGAAGACCGTTAGAAGAGCCGATTCTGAGACGGCCGTATATGATATTGTGGCCATGTTGGAAGAAATAACCGCTGTAACGGTAAGAAAATTATTAGACATTCCTCCTTTTTTACGGACAATAAACTAATTGCTGTCATTTTAGCTCTAGTGTAAGAAGCGTTCTTATTTACTTATTTTAAAGTATTTAAGTAATATTTTAATTCTTTTAAACGTTGGTATGATGGTTTTTAATTCGATATTCAATTTACGTAATATTTTAATCCAACTAAACGTTTGCGCAATGTTTTTATAGCGGTATTTTTATTCTATTTCTATGCTATATGAAAGTAATAATTTAATCTTTCTTTAGTATTTTATACTCGTAGTAAATGTATTTATTCTATATAATATATATATATATATATTATATTATATTCTATATAACGTATTTTAAAGTATTTAAATTTAATAATATTCTAATTCTTTTAAATGTTGGATGATGTTTTTTATTTCGATATTCAATTTCAGTAATATTTTAATCTAATTAAACGTTGGCACAATGTTTTTATAGCGGTGTTTTTATTCTCTTCTTTGCTATATGAAAGTAATAATAACCTTACTTTAGTATTTTATACTCATAGTAAATGTATTTATTTACACTTGCCTGCCATCTTAAAAAACGACATTTTCAACAAAAAAATTAGTCCATTATTTCTAACGATATTTATTTTTTTTTTAAGTTTCGATTACTTTACTATGCGTAAAAACAGCGTTTTTCAAAATGGCTGATGTTCGTAGAAATCGCGCCAACAATTGCGCCAACGTAAATCGCCAAAAATCCGTGCAACCGTCTACCAAAGTAGCACCCTACTTTCATATAGCAAAGAAGAGAATAAAAACACCGCTATAAAAACATTGTGCCAACGTTTAATTAGATTAAAATATTACTGAAATTGAATATCGAAATAAAAAACATCATCCAACATTTAAAAGAATTAGAATATTATTAAATTTAAATACTTTAAAATACGTTAATTATATAGAATAAATACATTTACTACGAGTATAAAATACTAAAGAAAGGTTAAATTATTACTTTCATATAGCATAGAAATAGAATAAAAATACCACTATAAAAACATTGCGCCAACGTTTAATCGGATTAAAATATTACGTAAATTCAATATCGAATTAAAACCATCATACCAACGTCTAAAAGATTTAAAATGTTACTTAAATTAAATACTTTAAAATAAGTAAATAAGAACGCTTCGTACACTAGAGCTAAAATGACAGCAATTAGTTTATTGTCGGTAAAAAAGGAGGAATGTCTAATAATTTTCTTACCGTTACAGCGGTTATTTCTTCCAACATGACCACAATATCATATACGGCCGTCTCAGAATCGGCTCTTCTAACGGTCTTCATCTGTGATCTACATTTTCGCACTTGATTGAAGAAACAATTAGCGACGTTTCCTCCAAAAATTTAAAATAAATTTCCTCTGACCCTTGTAAGAATTTATAAATAAATCTTTGATTAGGAAAGCCAGGCTGGCGAAAATAAGGTCTCAAAGGACAATTTTTTGATTCCGAAACCAAAAATTCTTGGTACTTATCAAAAACAACATTTATGTTTGAAGGAGACATTTTTGAAGGAATTCGAAGATATGAATTAAATTTTAAAATGGCGCGGTAATGCACAAATTTTCAGCAACCTATCAGGGAGCTGATTACAGCTCATTAATGCACAAATATTCTAAAACCAATCAGAGAGTTGATTACATCACGCTTAGAATTAAAAATTATTTAAATAATCATACATAATAAAATCATTTTAAAAAAGAAATGCAAAATTAAATTGTATTTTAATATTTAACAGCAATAAATAATTAAAACATTAGATTAAATTTATAGATATTAAAACCAATTACTTTTAAAGTAAAGTGACGTCACTGATTACATCATCCACAGCATAAAATTTTATAAAATATGATAAAGAATAAAATTTTTATTTCAAATAAAAATGCAAAATTAAATTGATTTTTAATATTTAGAAGCCATAAATAATATTTAAAACACGGAAGTTATGCATAATAACACGCGTTATTTTTTAAATAAAATGTCAACAAAGCATCGGTTACCATAAATAACTTATCCAGCAATGGGTTTACCATAAGTCGTATTACTCGCCAAAAGAAAAATTGCCAAAAACTCGCCAAAATCCGTGCAACCGTCTACCAAAGTAGCACCCTCAAATGCTTCTAAGCTGGTGATTACTCTTCACTTTCAGCAAATCTCATCAGTGTCATGGCTGCTTTGAACCCGGCACTAAACTTCTCAGCCGTGGTTTTGCAGCGCGGATCTTCTCAACGTGCTCAACCATACTGTTCAGAAATTTTTTGATTTTAGGATCTTGGATCCAGTTTGATATCCTTGTACTCTGTGGGTGGGTTTTCCAATTTTTTCTTTACTCTATCACTGTAGAGAGGTTTCATCTGGGTTTTACTGCTGTCTTTCTCTGTTTCGATGAATTTCGGAAAATCTACCGGCGTAGGGATCTTAGCTGCTGGCTTCGCCTGCTGCTTCTTTGCTTCATATCGCTTCTTGTACACGGGGCAACCCCTGTATGAACTTACATGCGGTAGTGAGCAGAAGATGCACTTAGGTTTTTCTTCTGGCTTTAGAGGGCATTCTTTACTTCTATGGTGCTGTCCACACTTGCAGCATCGCTCAGGATTTGAGCAAAGATGTTGCGAATGTCCATATTCTTGACATCTATAGCATTGAATTACGCGTTTTTTCGGGGAAAACTTTTCGATCTTGACATTAACACTTAACATATTATTGAGTCCATGAATTGCACGTCCTTCCTTCGTTTTCTTCAGTGCCAACAGGAAAATCCGAAGTTTCTCGATAGCGTCTCCTCTTTGTCTGGAAAACTGCTTGACTTTACTTATCGGGAATTTCCTTCTCTCCAGATCTGCCTGGTTTATTTCTTCCTTCATCGTCGATGGGAGGCCCTTAAGAATAACCTTAATAGGTTTTTCGCTGAGTAACTGGAAAGTATGAAATGGTATATTTCTTTTCTGCAAAACCAGAGTTGCTTTTCTGTAATCGTCTACTGACTTTAAATTTACATATAGTAGTTTCATTTTCATATCAGCTTCGAATTGTTCACTGCAGGTATTGATAAGGATTTCATGAATTTTAGGCCAATCCACTTCGCTTTGCTGGAAAACTATTGGGGGTGGAGTTTCCTCTTTTTCGGCTCCTCCTTCTTCTTCCATACCTTCTATTTCACTTAGCTGCTCAATTCGATTTTCCATCGTAACTTCCATTGGAGCTTCGTTTTCTGATACTTTCGCGATTTTCTTAGGAGAAATCCATTATTGTTCCCTGCTGTTTGTTCCTCTTTCAGTTATCTGCCCTGGATAAAATTTTTTCGTGAATGTCTCTACATCCATCTCACCCTTAGTTCTTTTATGAAAGTAATTGTAAATTACGTCAAATCCAAATTTCGCAATCTGGTCCCGGATTTCTTCTTCAGAACATGACTTGAATTTTGGGATGTCCTCATCATTTCCCATTGATAAATCTTCTGGTGTCTGTTCATCAGTAGCTTCTCCATTCGGTGTTTGAATGTCTTTTTCCCTTACCAGGTTTAACATCTTTCTTCTTACTTGGTTGTTCGCTTTCCGTATCTGACATAGTTTTCGCCTTTTTTGCTTTACTTTTCTTTTCTTTACCATAAGTATGAAATCCTCTTTCTTCAATGGATAGGTCTTGTTGGATTTGGACGAATGCTCGCTTCGGTAGTCCTATTCATCAGAACTATCGAGTGGTGTCCTATAAAAGGACATTTTCTACCCGAAGGTAATTAATCAGTCAAATAAACTTTTTCAAAAATCAAATTCTGATTATTCTTGATCAAATTCTTCAGAAAAAATCGTAACAACGAACTGAAAAGAACAAGCTCAAAACGTAAATATCTCATCGAATTCTGATATTAACTGAACTGGAAACAACTTTCGTTTAAAGCAAGCTGTCGAATTTTAAAACTCAGAATACTACAAACTGAGATGTTTTCCTCCTTTTATAAGATTTTAAAATCACGCGCTAGAATTTTCCAGTACTTTCTCGAAATCAAAAAGCGATATTTATTTATTTAATGCACGCGCTCTTGTATTTTCAATTTTCCGGCTTAGCTTTCTTTTAATATTCGTCACGCGCTGCACTGCGCGAGAAATAAAACCATTTAATTTATAATGGAACTAACATTAGCTTTTTAAATACCAAATTCGTAACAATATAATTTTTTGGGCTGCATATATACATTTTCTATGTGACGTGGGAAACGACATATTATAAAATTCCTCATAGTTTAATAATGTAAGAATAAAATATAAACTGTAATATATCCAAGTATTTATTTTAAAAATGTGATTTTGGACATTGACTTCTAGATGCTATACTTAATCCGTCATCAAAGTAATCCGTAAGTTTTTTTGTATAATTCATTTTAGAATAAGGATCTACACGAAGTGAGCAATCACTGTTCACATTTTTTTATATTTTTTTAATTTAAGAAATAATTTCCAGAGTTCAGCATACGTCACACCTCTTTTCTTTCAAAATAACCAAGAAAATTCTTATAGTTGCAATATGTATACCGATTCATATTGCAACTTTCATATATGTATACTAATTCATATTGCATATTTGTTCCCTTCGACTAAGTTTATTTGTCGATGACTTTATTAAACAGCATTGTATAATCGGAATTCCCTGGATTTTAAAATAACTTCTATTTCCAAATTCGGTAGATTTTTTATAAGCAACAGACAATTCCCAATTTTTTTTTTTAAATCTGGAAATCTGCTCTTAGATTCCTTCAATAAGAAAGCTGAATAATTTGAAAGTATTGTATAGTTTTCTGGAGATATTTGGATGCCATTTTTTTCAGCTTTCGTTATGTTTGAAAAATTACGCAGTATGTTCTTCTGCATTTCCTGGTGAAAAGTACTTAGTCTCTCTTCAAAAGCAAATAATTTGTCATCTACGCAAATGTTTTATTTGTCATTGTAAACCTTGGGTGTTAAAGTTTCCTGTAACGTCACACGGAAAGACTAGAGTATACCACAATCCATGTTTCTTAAAGTTCGCTGCACGTTTTACTGTTTTACTAGTAAATTCCCAATTGTCTAACGAATCGAATAAGCGAACGCATGAAGCTCACAGCGATATAAATTGCATGGAAATGAAAATGGGAGAGTTAAAAGCAGGGAATAAATTTAATTTTAAATCTGTATATACATTTTGAGACTTGTCAAAAATTAAACGGAATCAAAACAAAGAAGGATTAAACGAAGCCAGATAAATTATTTTATTGCTTTATTTTATAGTGTAACTGCAACTTTGCTCAACAATGAAGAGTAAAGTTAACAAAATAAATAAGCTCATAGAATTAGTCAAAAATTTCACTCTACAAAACAATCTTTTGAGTAAAAACATAGTTAACCATTATTCATATTGTCCAAATATAACAATAAATTGCACCAGATTTAATGTTGAAGAATACACTTCCATTTGATGTGATAATCGTACTGCATGCAGACAGGGAAACATTTTGCCGCTATTTATGTTGCAAGAGGAGAAGAAAGAACATCTTTCTTCCCTCTTTCTAAGATCAGTTGAGTGCGTCCACTCTTCACACTTATTTTTTCCTTCGACTTTTCTAATATAAGATTGTAAAAATAAAATAGTTTCTTGGCGCAGATTAAAAAAAACCAATCCAGAACTTCCCCCGCGTTTAACCATTGCATTGACACGTGCAAACGAATGTCACTGTAATAACAGTTAATTATTCTAACAAATGTTTCAGTACTCTTGGTTTAGTACTGATGAATGGATAAAATTCAGTATATTTGTTCCAGCTTTAATTACACCATGTAGTTGAGGCACAGAAACCCGTACTGCTAAGTTTATTTGTGGAATAATACAATAAAATTATATTATTATACCGAATTTTGTATATGTTACCGTGAAAGACCGAAATTGGAGAACGTCGACTTTCACCGGAGAATGTTAACATTCACCAAATACGTTGGTGAAAGATCGAATATTGCACTACATTCTTGTATATTCGGACCCTCACCGGTGTATGTCGACAATCACAGATATGCTCTGGTGTAAGTCGAAAAGACAGGTCATAAAGTGCCATAATAGTTTAAGTTGTTGCAATAAATAAGATTTGAATCACATAATTTAGTAAGTTTTTTGTTACTGTTATTTTATTTTCTCATTTAGAACGTACTGTATAATTAAGTAAGTTTTTAACTTCTATTATTTTCCTTTCTCATTTTGAATGTATTGTGTGTTTTAGGTTCTCATGTTCTTAAGTTCTTATTTCAAGTTTCAAGTGCGTTTATTCGCGACTGAATTACGGAGAAGAAAATATAATATTGTTATATGTTCAACATTCACCATTAGTACATGTTGAATGTCGACATTGACCGGTACAAGTCAGAAATAAAAGTATTCGGAAAATATTTCGGACATACACCAAGAGACTATGTGAATGTTGACATTCACCGGTGAAGTCGAAATTCTCCAGATTTTGGTGTTTCACCGTAACATATATATGTAAATGATTTCAGTGAATTTTACTTAAAATTATAGTATTTGTTGCGTAATGTAACATGAAAGGTCTGAAGTGATTGAAGCTTCACCGGAAAAATAGTTACTGGGGCAAGTCTGTTTAATATTGAGGTAAAGGCTATCTCGCCTATCACTAAGGTAGCGATGATTTTAACTACTAATTTTTTGTTCCCAAATTCGTATATAAATCACCAAATGTCTCCAGACTTGGCGATTATTTGGCGACATTTTCGTCCGATTCCTGAGTAACTATATCTGGTTATATCCCTATGTAACTGTAACCTTATCCGGTTCTATATAACTGTAACTGCGTTTGCCTTCCAGGAGTTTCAACTATATAATACCGGAAAGTGCCTCATTTTTCAGTTCTTAATTCAGAGATGAGTTTTTTCTTTTTAAATTTATCGGATTTTATAATTTATCAAATCATTATTGGAAGCACTGTCTTTGATGTTCTCGTCAATGTTGTGTATTCTGAAATCTGCGGCAATGCTAGATTTTGTCATTGTGCCAAATATTTAAGAAATTTAATTTTTCACTTCTTAATAAAAGTCGCGATGTAACGTGGCACAAAATGATTTGTATTTCGTAATATGAATTATTTGTCACTTTGCTTTAATATCGCACTTTCATAGCAAAACGCACAAGCTGTTGAAACATATTGTTGCGTGCGTACGGGTTCGTTATGAAATGAATGCACAAGTCCGATGAAAAATGAACAAAAATTTATTATTATCACAACAAAAATGCTTAAATTTTCTCAAATTATCATGCAGTATTACAATATCTCACAGTAGTTATCTTTTAACTACTCAAATGTACAATAGAACGTAATTCAAAACAGCTAAAGAACGCTAATCCGCGAATTCGCTATAATCAACAACGGCAGTTTTCTAAACAACAACAAACTAAGCAACTCCTACAAACTGAGATGTTTTCCTCCTTTTATAAGATTTTAAAATCACGCGCTAGAATTTTCCAGTACTTTCTCGAAATCAAAAAGAGATATTTATTTATTTAACGCACGCGCTCTTGTATTTTTAATTTTTCCGGCTTAGCTTTCTTTTAATATTCGTCACGCGCTGCACTGCGCGAGAAATAAAACCATTTAATTTATAATTGAACTAACATTAGCTTTTTAAATACCAAATTCGTAACAATATTCATTTTGCCCTTCAAGATCTACTTGCGTGGAAATAATCCCTTTTCGTCCGCTAATTTTGTTCTTTTTTTAAGACACTATTGCCATAAGGGATGGTGAAGTTCTAAAAATATACGCTTGAAATTAAAATAATTTAAAATCAAAACTGATATGCATCGATATAACTACATTTACAATTATTCATGCAAGTGTACTGCAAGACTTATTCCTAACGTGCATAATTGATTGTGTATCCACGATAACGCATTCGGTAGTGGTCAGTATTTCAGTAGCGATACCAGGTGTCTCATAAAGTAAATTTTACAAACGCGCAAAAGGTGAATTTTAACTTGGGGTTTCAGAAGGATGAAATTTTACTACAGCGAATGCGATTCCAATCTTCGTTTGCAAGAAATGTTGAGTGAATTTCATTTCGGATATCATATCTACTCATTGGGCTCATATGCGGCTCGATGGCAGCGTGTAACGATTATGTTTTTTAGGCTCTTTAAAATAGGATTTTATTTGTTGCGTTAAACAAACACCTTCTTCTGTGAGTTAAAAAAATACCACCAAACAGACACTCCTTAGAAATTTTGAATATTTATCCAAAAGGCTTGCAACGGAATTGAGTTCCAATAATAATTATCTGTGATACAAATTTTAATAAAAAATATGATTGCCAAACGACAACTCAATATTTTAGAAAGTATAAAAAATAAATAACGACAGTATTTCACAATTTGTTTTAACATTTATTTTGTAAGTTATACATACCAGATATGAATTTAATATGCGTTGTCCTAATATCATATATATGTGGATTTATGCATTGCATTTTGCATTTATTGCTTTTTACTTTTGTTTTCACTTAAATGCACATAACTGCACAATTTCTTTTGCCTGGAGGTTTCATTCTGGTTTTAGCGCTAACTTTATATTGGAAAAGCACAAGAAGCATATAGCTTATAAATCCTTGCAGTTAATGAATACACACTAAACTAGGATAATACTAGATACTGCAGAATGAAATACTCCAATTGCTACACAGAATATTTACTGAAACATATGCAGGATGCAGGAAACATATGTATTGTAGCAGGATGATCCAATGGGCAACCTTAGATTCATAACAATAGCATTCCCCATTGATAATGCTGTATTACTTAAGCAGTCACAGCATCTGAAAGCCATAAATTCATCTCACCACTTGCTGACAATTAACTCATAAATCGCAATTGTTTAATGGATCAGAGATCCCCTTTGGCTATAGTAAATAGGATTCACAGCTGTCTAGGATTGAGCCATCGTGCATGAAATATCCTGCCAACGTTACCCCAGTATTACAAATGACTGTATTCAATGGAACATTGTTAAAGCATCTGTTATATATGTAATTGAGAATACAAGATACCAAACTTAGATACATTAATTCTACTTGAAAAGTAATTACCTGTTATTAAGAAATAATGGAATGCTAGTCAACTACTTTGACCAATAAATAATGATTAAGTTAAGAAATAAAATTTATATTTCTCATTCATGGCATCGCTAACTGATAGGCAAGTTCAACTGAGGTGCAGATAATGAGAGAAAGTTGTACTGAATGCTTGTAGTGAACGCTGGGATCGTTTGGTGAACGCTGGGAAGAAACAAGTAGAAATTAAAATTTCCACTTGCTTCTTCGAGCCCAGAAAGGTTTTGAAAAAAATTTATGATATTTGAATATTTATTGTTCTACTTATTTTGGGGTTAAAACATTCCTTTTAAGCAAATTGACTTCTCTGATACCTCTATAATTACCTCTCACTCTTTCTTTAAAATGGCTAGTAGTCTCGAAAAGGGATTTTTCATTGGTTCGCTGCAAACAGCATCTCTAAATGTCATCGTCCTGCAATATTTTTAAAGAAATTAAATAATGAAGAGTATGCATGTACGTATATCCCTTGCACTGTGAAAAAGCGACGGCACCTAGAGCTATAAAATTTTCAACCACATAGTCCTCCATCCCGAACATGTGCACCTGAAAGCCCGAATGTGGAATTTATTTTATTTTTTATTTCATATTTTGAAAATGTTTAATGAATTTTTGATAAACTCGAGGAATTCAAAACGAGTAATGGCAACACTGTTCGAAATAAAGCATATTTAGAGTGAGACTATTGCCATTCGGAAAATTGTAAATAATTTATCTTTCAGTTCTAATTAACAAACTCTGTTCTATGAATGCAATGTGTTGCTGTGGCCTGAAATAAAATAATTTTATCTTCCACGCGCCAGCGTGTTGCCATTCAGTAAAGACCTAAGATACTTTCAAGTATATAAATTTTATTTATACTTTATTATTATATTTATTTTTAGTTATTATTTATAAATTTATTTATTTATACTTTAAATGTTACTGAGTAATAAACTTAGCGATTTAAAATCAATAAATATAGTTCTTAAGAATATTCTTTCTCCGTCTTAATGTGATTGATTTAAATACATATGTTTTAAGAACATGAGATGTCTAAATAAAAATATTCAATATTTTTATAAAATTACACTAAATAGACACTTTAAAATCATTTATAGACATTTTATTTTTATGATAGCTATTCCAAGCCGCTGGCCATTCGAGCGCCTAGTTTTTAAAGAAATAATATAGCAGATATAAAAATATGTATGTTAACCTCTGACATTTTATCGGGTCTGCTAAAAATATGTTGCTTTAAAATATTTAGTAATTTCGCTGGTGAATTGCATTTTATGTGTCGTACGTGATATCTAATAAATGAAGTTAACACATAAAGAAGTTAATAATAAAAAGACCAAAAAAAATTTTAGCCAATTCGTAATTAGCATATTTCATATATGTATTATGATATATACAAGTTAATATTATTGTGTGTGTACGGAATCGTGATGGATCGAATGCACACAGAACCGATAACAGCTTGATAAAATTTATTTTTACCAAAGAAACTCTTAACAGTTTTTGATTTTTCCACAAAAGTACTCGAACAACTCTTCTCATTAGCACAGATTATAATCAGTAGTTAGGGTTCAAACTACTAACAATGTTAAATAGCGCATCTAAAAGGCCAAGCTCCCACGGAAACCTCTTAATACTCGGAACCCAACAATGAACTAAACAACTGAGAGCTGGTGCTTTCTCTTTTCTTTCTTATATAGTTTACTTCCGGCTGCTGAGAAATCTCCAGTAACTTTTTTTTCTCGGAATTATTGGAAGGCATATACGGTTAAAGTTACATATATTGGTTGGATACGGTTACAGGTACACACAGACAGGGTTATATACAGGGATCGGACCAAAATGTCGCCAAGTTTGGCGAAATTTAGCGCAAACAAAAATTAGTCTAAGAAAAATTAGCGCAAATAAAAATTAGTCAAAAAAACAAAAATTAGTTGTTAAAAATCATCACTAACTTGACGATATCGCCCCAGTTTAGCAAGATAATCATTTCCCTCAAAATGTTATATAGACTGGCTCCCGTAATTTTATTTTTATGTCAGAGCTATGCTTTTCATAATACATTATACAAAAGATATTATAATTTCACTAGAATTATTTTCATATATATAAAATTCGTAATAATAGGTTTCGTAACTAAAATTCTTACTTTTGTCCTTGGCATAGTATTTCAGTTTATGCTCTAGAAAATTCACTATCACTATAATTATTATTGCACATTCGTATTATACTATATATTCATAATTCATATATTTATAATTCATTCATATATTTCATTTCATATTCACTTCATTTTTCCAAATTTATGTGACATTATATACTCATGATAAAATTCATACACATTTCATAATTATATTATATACTCATGATAAAATTCATACACATTTTATAATTATATTATATACTCATGATAAAATTCATACACATTTTATAATTATATTATATACTCATGATAAAATTCATACACATTTCATAATTATATTATATACTCATGATAAAATTCGTACACATTTCATAATTATATTATATAAGTTACGTTTTATCCCATTATTGCTCATGTTGGCAGAGGGAAGTGCTGAGAAGAAATAAATGCATAGGTAATATAGAACAGATGTTAGTGTTATAAAGAGTTGCATTCTATTTTTATTAGTTAAAGTTTCAAAATTTAAATTATTATTCGCTAGAGCCTTTTGCGTTATGTAAGTAGATGCTTTAAGACGGATACGTAAGAATCATATTAGCTTGAACAAGGTTGTAGAAGAAGGATTAATTTTGAATTGATTTTGTTTAAAAAAACGCATCATACTATTTTAGGATTGATAGGAGAAATAACCAAATAAAACAGGATGCTTAAAGGACTGTCAAAAAATTAAAGTAAGAATCATATTTTGCATATTTTTGTTACATACATGTATACACCGAAGACCCATTACATTATGACCACCCTCCATAACAATCGGCTCGCCCAGGAAAAAAAAAAAAAAACACTGCGCGTGCCCTGCTGATGTTGGAGTATACAAAGCGGCTATACAAAAAAATTAAATTAATACCTAAACCTGGTAAGGATACAACTAAGAAGAAAAGGTATCGCCCCATAAGATTACATAGAGGACTTTGTAAAATTTTCGAAAGAATTATCGCAGATTGCAACCTTATTTGTCAGTTTTACTTAACGAACAGTTTAGTTTTCGAAAATCTTTGTCTACCATGAAACAATTTGTTAGACTATCTGAATTTGCTGTTGCAGCCATTGATAACATAGAGAAAATGTTGCCTTACTTAGACTGGATGCGGCAAAAACCTTCAACCGCGTGTGGAATGGGGAGCTTATACATAAACTTATTCAATTGAATATTGGCAGAGAAATTACCCAAGGAACTGACTCTTCAGACATCAGACCATTACAGCCGGGGTCTCCCAAGGATCTATCCTTGGTCCTATACTTGATTTGTTCTACGTCGCCGATTTCCCCAAGGAAACTTTTGACCGTCAATACTTCTTTAGGTGTTATGCTGATAATACGGCTCTCGCGGCTAGATCTAGAAATGTTAACCATGGGATTAAAACATTACAAATACCTCATATCGAGACATGGTGCACCTTAAGGAGAATTGCTATTAATGCGACAAAATCGCAATTACTTATCGTTAGAAGATAAAAAGTTGTGGACTAATCCTATTCGTCAGCTTACCTTATGCAAAGAAACTGTTCCTTTAGTCAAGACTGCCAAGTATTTAGGTATAACTTTTAATTCTAAATTAAAATGAAATGATCGTATTAACAAGGTTAAAAACAAAGCAAATAAGGTTATCAATAGTCTAATTCTCATTGTTCGAAAACATTTAAGTATGGACCTTAGGAAAAAAATCGTGTTTACACCTGCATTAACAGACCAGTTTTAGTTTATGCTTCATAGGAGCTTCAAAGGGAGCGTTTAGTGGGCTGTTTACATGCAGTTGAGCACATTTATCGAAAGGTGGTGTAGGGATGGTGAAACGACAAGTCGCCGGCCAGCAGTGTGCTGTCGACGGCATATTGATTTCACAGGAGAGCGAAGATTGCTATGCATAGTTCGCCGGTTTTTGAAGAGGTACAGCAGTTCCGACAATATTGTTGTCATGAAAATGTTTGTATATATGACAATATTGTTGTCATGAAAATGTCTCAAAAAATGTTTCTCAACACACTGATCAGCGTATATTGCTGCGTATGGGCCTACGCAGCCGGATGCCGAAGCATGTCCCTACACTGACGGCACGTCATCGCCACCCGCGTCTGCAATGGGCCAAAAACATGGGAATTTGACATTAGAAAAATGGAAAAAAGTTGCATGGTCCGACGAATCACGTTTTCTGGTCCATCACATTGACGGATGTGTGCTAATACGCCAATTTCTAAACAAAACCCTGGCCCCCGGATGCACAGTTGGATGGAGACAAGCCGGTGACTGGGATATTATGGTGTGGGCAATGTTTTCATAAAGAACATTAAGACCTATGATCTCCATAGAACAATCCCTGGTGTCTGCTACGTGAACATCATTGCAGACTGGGTTCACCAATTCATGACAACAATATTGTCGGCGGGGGATGGTGTTTACCAACAGGATAATGCACTATGTCATACGTGTCGAATCGTCAGGGAGTGGTTCGGGGAACATTCCAGTGACTTTTAAGTCATATCTTAGCCTCTAAATTCACCTGAAATGAATCCAATAGAGCATTTGTGGTCCCATTTGGAAAACCAAATTCGTGCTGACACGCTACCCTATGTGCGGGAACCAGTTGGTGAGCTCTTTGTACTAGATACCTCAGACTACGTATCAGCATCTTGTGGACTCAATGTGCTGGCAGTTTTTAGAGATAAAGGTGGTTCTACATGCTATTAACAGGGTGATCATAATGTAATGGCTCTTTTGTGTATGTATACGGTTATATTGGTAGAGAGAAATTTCTGAGTTCGAAATTTAACTATTATTTTATTAAATGAATTTGTTTTAATTAATATTATTAATAAACAGTTATTTTTCTAAAATAAAATGAAGTAAACTCATAAATTTTAAAATTAAATACATTTTCTTTAAATGGAGATAAAATCCTCAGTATGCATAGTTTTGTTACTTTTTATGTGAGGACATGTTACGATGTCACACGCCTGGTCACGTTTTGCCTGCTAACCCGAAGTTTAAAGATTAATGAGATGCCTGACAAATGGTCACTTCGTGACAAATGAAATTATTTATTTTTCACATACTAGGCTAATTGCCAACTTATTTGACATAACGCATCTAATTTATCTTCCAAATTATAGCAATACATTGTTTAACTATCGAGATATTTTAAAATAATATACATTTAAAAATATTTCAATGTATTTCCATACCAACAAGATTCATTAACTCTTAAGTGCATATTTAAACAAATTTCTTTTACTTTGCAATTTGGGAATACTCAAACATGAATATTTTCTCTTTTTTCATGAAAGCATTTCTTTATTTAGAATACTTTCTTATTCAAATAATTTACCTCATATTTAAAGAAAATTTTCGAAATGTATTTAGGATTTCGTAAAATAAACCGAATGAGGCATGATCATATAAATGTTGCCATAAAAGGAAAAAAAAAGAAAACGCTTTAAACATTATTTTTATTTGAAAGTGGAGTACCTCACATCCATCTCAAATAAAAAGAGGAATATATTTAAATAAAAAATTCATTTGCTAAGAAGTTTAATCAGGTTAAGAACTAGTTTAAATTGCAAATACATTTTAATTTTACCGATAACATTATTTTTAATGTCGCATAAACAGATGTAATGCAGCGCATTGAAACAAATATAACACTGCTTCACATATTTATAACGTGTGCAGGGGAATGAGTCTTGGTATAATATTCAGTCTTTTTAAAACAAAAGTCTGTTTGTAACGGCAGATATTCCTACATCGATTACAGAATAAATTTTGCCTTCCAAATAACTTAATATAATTTTAATTACACTAGTAGAATAAACTTGAGTAAACGCTGTTGCAAAATGTTATTCGCATATTGCATTGCATCATTTAAAATTAACGTGACTATTTCATACATCTGAAATAGAAAATTTAATTTTAATCATAGAGGATCTATCTATATTAGCAGCTTCAGTCAATACATTTTTGAAATTTAGACCCACCAACGGCCGAGCAGTAAGGTCGGTCCAGGGTTTAAATCCTCTGACTCTATGGACGTTTTCGTAGTCTCCCATGTGTAACGTGTGTACGAGCAGTTTTCCTTAGAAAGTCGTCCATGAAAGTATCTCTCATCTTAGGTAAATAGTCCTTGAGCGCTTTCCATAAGCAAATAAACCAAATCAAACCATTTAATAGAAAATTTAATAAATAAATTACTGAACTAATAATTTATCACTAATAGTAAAAATAAATTTAAAACAATGAATACAAATTTGCACTTCTCATTTCTGTAGATTTGTTTTGAGGGGCGGGGAGAGGAAAAACAATTTCTGATACGAAAGTAGCCAAAAATTTAACCCTGAAGTACATGAAACATAAATTAATAAAGAATTATTTAGCACTCTCGTTAAGGAACTAAAATAAAACACAAATAATAAATCGTGTGAAGAGAACATATAATATTAATATTTGCTATACTATATATTCGAAAGATTTTGAATTATATAATATAAATTACATATATTATATGAATATAAATTAAATATAAAGTATTCGTAAAAACGCAAATTCGCAAAAACTATTCGTAATATTCGCTGTTGCATAATCTTAATGCTCAATTCAAATCGAAACAAAACTAACTGTGTAGTTCAAACTAAGACTTACTTTTATTTAAAAGTTCACTGTTTAAATGCCAAAAGTTGATGAAATGCCAAAACGTCTGAATTAATAAAATTCCCCTTCACTGGTTTTAAATACTACGGTGTTTGACTATAAAGTAAATATGAAACATAGCTAGAACAGACTGAAATCTTTACTCAGTAAATAATATTAAAGAATATTTTCGTTGCCATTATATAGAACATAAATTTTAAGCAATACAACAGTGTTCATTTTCAACAGAGAGAACTAAACTTTTTCACAGCTCAGTGTTGATGTTAATTCATCGAGCGCACAGAGGGAACTAAAATTCTTTTGATTGATCAATGATCTCTCACAGATTGTTTCTGATTGCTCTCATTTTCGATAAGATTACTTGCAAACGTAATCAGCTGAACGCGTCCGTCGTGGTTTAGAATAATCGAAATGTCAATTTATTTTCATTTACTTAAGAACATATGCACATTTTTAATATAATCAATTTTTCACGATTGTAATTAATATTGTTGTCTTGTAATCAATATTGTAATCAATATTGTTGGTGTCATGGTTACAATAATTTTTTTAACTGCTTCCCTTACACATTTTTTTGAAAAAAACTGCAAAAAATCATCACATTTTTTTTATTTTATTATTAAATACAAGGAAACGAAACAAAACAAAATATATAGGTTTTGAGTTGAATTTATATTTTTTTATACAGGTGTAAAAGCATTTAGTTTTAATATTAGTTTACTATCCCGAGTTATCTCGGGCAAATAAAAAAAATTAAATATTAGTCGTTGTATGAGAATTTTTGAAACAAGGGACAACACAAAGTGATACCTGACATTCTATACACTGGTATCTGGTCTCTTTTATTACTGGCTTACCTCTGGAATCTCTTTTACGGGAACACAGAGAACACTGTCTCATTGGATTCGATTTTTTTTCAGTAGCAGGAATAGCATCTGGAAAACGCATTGAGGTTATAATCACTATCTGAAAAATCATCGCTTTCGCTATTTATACATTACTAATTCACAAGCCGACGTATACTAGACAATGGGGAAAACACGTGACCAGTCCCGTCAAAAGAACCACGAAACCAACAAAACTTGGCGGACTGCCAATAAAAGCTGAATATTTCTTTCCATTTCCTCCAAACCGAGTAAAACCGTGATAAAACAAATCGTACTGATAAATTCTGCTTTGCCCGAGTTTTCTCGGGATAATAATTAACTGCAATATATACGAATCCGGGATAACTCGGGATAATCAGGCAAGCGGTTAGTTATTCAGAATGGCTACAAACAAAGAACCAGAACATTTCAAATAAAATATATCATTGAATTTTTTTGGAATGTTCATTTTTACTAAAGAAGAAAGTATGTTATTATTATTTTTGAATACCGCCAAATTCTTATCGTTAGCTAATGGTAGGATTAGTAATTAAATTAAAAATAAATAATATCTAAAGTAAGCGACTCATGCCTTAAAACTCATCCGTCTCATAGTATCTTAAAAGGAACAAAACAAGTCACTGAATGCAAATTATAAAATTAGATCGCAATAATAAGTCTTATAATAGCCTATAGATCGTATTATCGGAATCTTAAAATTCACAATATTAAATATATAAAAGTAACATTTTAAATGCTTCTCAAAATAAAAGTTTTTAAACTCTGAATTCCATTTTAAGTTGCTTTACAAATCGTTGCCATCTACAGCTTCAAAACAAAGAATAATTAAACATTCTGATATTTTACAGTATTTTCAAATACTGAGTTCGTTTTTTTGTGCGTTCTCAGTTCGTATAAACTTTGTGAAAATAATGACAGAAGACAAAAAAGTTCTAGAAAACGTTTCGAACATATTTGAAGTTGTGCATATTATGAGCTGGTGAGCTATGTATGAAATTCCCAATTCATAAATTAAATAACGTAACATCGTTACACTAGTAGTTCGATTTGCTTTTAAATCCTAAGATATAGGTGAGTTTTCATATTTAACGTGAATACGATTTAATTTATCATAAAATCTTTCAACCAGCCAAGAATTTGATTCACAACCAACTAATCCTTAAAGCTGTCATCAAAAGGATGTATTTTCTGATTACAATTCCAAAATTCGCCTAGTACTTCTTTTTTGAATATAATACCTTAATTTCTAGACATATTTCAAGATGGAAGTACAAAGGGTATTACAAAAAGTATTATAGAATAGTATAATTGCATGGCTGATTAGAAGAATAATCCTTCTGTTGAGAGAGTTAGTTGTCGTATACTATCTATCGGGTCCGTGACACTTAGCCGACAATCACTTAGCCGACGGGACACTTAACCGACACCAGTTAGCCGACAGGACACTTAGCCGACACGGACACTTAGCCTACAGGACATTTAGCCGACACGGACGCTTAGCCGACAGGTCATTTAGCCGACACGGACAGTTAGCCGACAAGACATTTAGCCGACAAGGACACTTAGCCGACAGGACATTTAGCCGACAAGAACACTTAGCCGACAAGGACACTTAGCCGACAGGATATTTAGCCGACACGGTCAGTTAGCCGACAAGAACACTTAGCCGACAAGGACACTTAGCCGACAGGATATTTAGCCGACACGGTCAGTTAGCCGACACGGTCGGTTAGCCGACAGGACATTTGGCCGACACAGAGAGTTAGCCGTCAGGACATTTAGCTACGGGGCACTTACCTGTCAAGACATTTAGTCAACTAATTAAGTTAATAATTAGTTACTAAGCCGACAATGACGTTTAACTGACACGTACCCAAAAATTATTTAAACTCTCAATTACAAAATTTCTCGACTACTCCAAAAGTTCAATATTTAAGTCATTTTTTCACCTATCAGTAAAATTCATTTTTCGATTCTTAAAGATTTCATATGTACTATCAGTTTTATTGTGTTAATTTAGCATTGTTTGATATGTATCGTGCTGTTTGGTGTACATTGGCCAAATTGAAAAAGCGCTGAAATTTCTCGAAAATGAATAAAACAAAACCTTAAAGAATATTTTACTTCTAAATTAAACATTATGCACTAGTTTAGGGCTATAAACATTAACCACCTAAGTATTTTAAGCGAGAGGCGTGGTCAATAAAATGTTACAGAATTTCTATCTCAAGAATGGTGGAATGAACTGCAAATTATCGAGGTCACAAATAATTTATACCTTTGCTTGCCTTAAAAATTCACTTTTTTAATTGTTTTTGATTACAAAATAAAATGTATTTGTTAAACTAAGCCTTAAAATCATATGTTTCCATAAAAAGTGTAATTCAAGAATAACAATAATTTTTATGATCAGATTTTTCATGAGAGGGAAAGGAAATTTCCTTAGTGGGAGCAGCTAAACGATTTTGTAAGAGAAAGAATGTAACATGATGTGATGTGGAAAATAGTAATGAAACGTAAAGGTATTAAAAATTTGAAAGTATTTGGAAGAGCGGGATTGGAAAATTAATATCATTAAGCAAACATTAAATTATTAATGTTGTTAAAGAGTCCAAAAGAACCCAGTTGATTAAATGAAGAAGCTTTATGGATAATTTTTTAAAGATCTCACATTAAAATGTAATTACGTGACCGCCGTAGCCGAAAAAGTTCGTTTTTCCTTTCGAAATTTCAACCATATTCCCTGACGAGAAATTTCAGCGCTTTATCAATTTCGCCAATATACACCAAACAGCACGATAGGCTAACCCAGTGAACGGAGCGTGCGTCACCCACATGTCCGCAAGAAAGAGTAGGGACAATCTGGCTTACTTTAACACGGAAACCTATGGCGTTTGTACCACATAACTGTTTTCAATTATTAAATGTGATACGTTGTATAAGTGATGAGATTATGAAAGTCACAGTTTTTTCAAAGAAGATTTAATATATCTCATAAATGCACTTTTTACTGCATTTTGCGCATTTTTTTCAAGCGTAATTCTTATATAAATTTCTTTACTTTAGTAAAACGGTTAAAATTCTAAACACAAAACTTATGAACTTATTTTTGTGCACAAATAAAGTAAAATTAAATAATACTGATAGCATATGATGCTTTGAAACAAATAAGGTAAAATTAAAGATCTGAAAATTTTCTTTGATTTTATGAGCATTTTCAGGCAGTAGTTTTTAAAATTATTATAACATAACAAGACGATCATTTATTTGATTATATGATCATTAATTATTAACATTACAAGATGATTATTTATTTTAGTAATTCATAAAATTCGGAGCATAAACATTTTTGAGTGTAATGAGGGAAAAAAAAAAGATAAACTCTGGAAGCACTCAGCAATATAATTTTATATTACGCCCAAAGGAGCGTTTTTGTAACGTTTTGCGTGTTACCTTTACTTATTAAACATCATGTTCTTCTCAAGTAAACCAAATAAAATTCAATTCAAGAACAATATCACAAAATATTTAAAAATGGCATATCTTTAGAATTTCCACGCTGGAGATAAAAGTGTTATTTTCTGTACAGGATTGCTATTGCTTGCTTTGAACTCGTTGAGTTTGTTAATCAAAACTTCGTTAAAGTTACAAAATATGAAATGGATTAAAACAAATTCGAAATTAGGCCGTCCACGTGCCCATGTTCGGGTGGAGGATTACGTTATTCAAAAGTTTATGGTTCTAAATTCTGTTTTTTTTTTTTTTTTTTCACAGTGTGAGAGAAACATACATGCATTCATGCAGATTCTTCATTATTTAATTTCTTTAAATATAATACAGGGAAATAATATTTGGTGGCAACAGTTTGCAAAGTAAAACGGACATTTATAGTAAAACAAAGCAAAATGCCGTTTCGAAACTAATAGCTTTTCTGAGCTGCCGCCCCTTTGGGCTAATAAAATAAATTAACAATAAATAAGAAAACTTATGCAGAACTAGACATAAATTTTTAAAAAATAATCACTATAAAATACTAGCACACTTAATTATTACAGTTAAATACAATTTTTAACATTAGAATAAAGGCATAAAAATTATTAAAGTGTTAAAAGTGTTAATCATTATGATGTATTATGAAATATTATTGAAATAAAACTTCTTTGTAGAATATTATGCTATAATATTCAGATATAGTTTTTAAAAAGCAGTGCAAATAAGAATTTTAAGCAAAAACTTTCAAAAATCCATGTTTTTTTTTTTCGATTTTAGTATTTTTTACTTATTTACACCAATAAAAAGCATAAAAATTGTAAGAGAAAATTGTTTGTTTGAATTTTTCTATTAGTTCAGATTTAAAATATTATTTTTTAAAAGAAGGAGAGACAAATTTCCTTACAGCATAGGAAAAGCTAAAAAAATATCCAGACCTGAAAGCGTGCAACAGCTTTATATTTATTTAGAACATTAATTATGCTTGATAAACATGCTAAATTTTTAAAATCAATCTCAGTTTCAAAAATAAAAATATCTAAAAATTCTAATTTGTGAAATGAGGCGCTATCACCAGCTTTTTCTTGAAAATTATATGCAAATATTATTATTTGTCATGTGTTGCTCTAAAATGCTAAAGATCTATATTAGTTAAAGTATTATATATAATGTGTTTTATTAGGATTTTATTGGATTATGGAAAAGCATAGTACGGCCGTCTGCCTAAAGAACAGATTCCTTTGTGGAGTATTTTCTAACAGAAACTGGTTCGTACCCATATTAAACAAGCTCAAATAGTGAGTCACTAAGAGAATGGATCACAAAATTTGGAACATTTGCTTATATAAATTATCCCACAAAACATGAGGGAAACCCCATGAAGCTAGATCTTTCGCTGATTTTAGAATCCAGGTCAAACTACCAGGTTCAACAGCTTTACTGCTCGGTCATTGTTAGACTGTTTTGTTAAGAAAGATAACACGTATTTTCATCTCCAGTTCATAAAAGACTTTTCTAACGATATATAGTATTATGTGCCACGGCATAGCGAGGGTCAGATGGCAAGATCACTGAACACTATTCACCGCTTGTCCAAATCCTGTCGCATGGACTGGCTGCCTGGTGTTTTCATGATTTAAAGGACTGACTGCATAATTCAATCTTAATGCTAATGGTAATATGATTCAAATCCTTTAAAAACTTCTCCACGAAGATTTTTCTGGGTAGATTACGGCAAAGAAAGCGAGAACTATCTGACTAAGGGAAAGATATGCCGCTATAGAAGATATTTTAAGGAAGACTGACTCAAATTCACGTTGCACATGGAGGAAACCTCGAATGTTTTGATGCAGCCAGCCCGTTTGCTGAGATTTAAAACCGGGTCGAACTGCCAGATCTTCAAAAAAGGCATACTTTCTTTAGGCATACAGCTGCTGTACTTTGTTGTAATTCAGTTTAAAAAAGTGGTTTTTGAACAACTGATTGCTCATAAAGGATATTCCAATAAGAATGATATGATATATAAAGTAATGGCAACCATGTTTAAAACCTTATATCTCTGTCAACTAATTTTTATTTGTGTTTAGTATGCTTTGACAATTAATTCATCATGGCTAAATATATGTTTCAAAAACGTTTGGTTATTATCCAAAATTATATTCTCAGATGAAGCTCCTCTACTTCATCGGATATGATAAAATACAAAATTTTCGTTTTTGGTGTAAAAGCAATCCACAAGAGACGCATGCGTTGGCGAAAGGTCATTGTATGGTCTGGTTTATGGCATACTGGCAACATTAGGCCATATTTTTTTTCCAAAGACGCGGAAGAAAATTCAGTTACAGTGACTATGGCAAGTGATATCGATCGATGATAACTAGTGTTTTATGGACAAGTTCGAAAGTCATGAGTTTTCAACAAAACGGATACCACATATCACACTGCTAATGCCATTATCGACGTATTGCAAAAACCATGTTTAGTGGCGTCCTAAATTGAATTACTTTATTTCCAGATTAACTACTTGTGATTAAACTACTTTAAGTTATTTCTGTAGGTTTATTCGAAATTAATAGTTTATGCGAACAAACCACGAACACTTCAATGGATTAAGAATAAGTATCGGACACTGTATTCGCGATATTAGGACTGAATTATTGCATAGAGTCATCAAACCTGATTTCATTGAATTTACTCGTGAGCACTAAGCCGATATGTGCACTTAAATAGTGTTTTATTTAAAATATAAATAATAAATTCATAAATTGTTCTTTAAAATAATGTATGAAGTTTGGTTGTATCTGAAATTGTTTTTATTTCATTTTAAAATCAACCTTCATAAAGAATGTGTGCATTATTTTATTTGCTGGTTATATAAACAATGCCTCAGTTCTGTTCTCGTCTGTTACACTTCGTAACTCTAAATTAAATTTACGTAACAACAATAAATCACGAAATCTAATGACGCTATATTTATTTTAATCTTAATGTAAGAAACCATCTCTAATTTTACTGCCTGTAGTAAACAGTTTCAAATACGTTAATAAATGGTGGCATTTCAAACAATTAAAAAACTTAATTAATCCGAAAGAAAATTTGAGCGTGATTAAATGTCAGTGAATTATCCCTGTTTGCTAACTATAAAGCAGAAATCATGGTTGAATGGTTTATTTGAAAATCAAATGAGGATTTTCTTTAGAAATTCAAAGAAAATGTAAATAAAGAATGATCTCAAATTAAATCAACTACAATTATAGATCAGACATATGTTAAATAAAAGTCGTAAGCCTTTCTTGTGAGTTGCCCGAAGATTATATTTGAATATTCAAAGACAAACGTAGTATTAAAATGCCCTCAAAAGACATATTTCCATAAAACTATGCTTTAGAAAAAAAGTTGCATTTACTTAATTGTTTTATCAAATAAGCGAGAATTTCTAATCCAAAACTGCTATTAAAATACATTTAGTTTAAAAAGAATTCATTCCTCGAAAAACAGCCACGACATTATCCGAAATAAAAATAATCAAACTTTATTTTATTTAGTTATTTGCTTTTTGCTACGCTGAACACAAATGTGATAGTTACAATTATTTACAAAGTCATGCCTTTTAAGATCTATGGGAGTGTTCTTAATTAAGAATTAATACTGTGGCTATGGAATTTAGGCGCTTTGTTCTAGTTACAAATGTTACAAATACTAAGTATCCATTGGAAACATCGGTGAAAACAGAAAAGGAAAAAAAATATTCGCTTTTCTAAAACATCATGGGAGAAAATATAGCGGCACAAAAGTGTGGCAGTTTTAAAGCATCATCGTACAGAAAATCGTGGTAAAAAGTAATGCACCTATCGCAGACATGATGGTATGATGATAATATCGCAGATAATGCATTTTCTGACTACACAAATTTAAGTAAATTCTTGCGTAATAATTTGTGATCACAAGAAGAAGTAACTAATAAATAGTGTTTCCTATACGTTTCTTGGTTTCTTGTTTTCTTACTAACTAATCAATTTTTGGTGAAGTAGCAAGAAACAAACTTATAAATTCAAATCTGGAAATTAAAGCAAATGTCAGTGTGCTACGTATAATTTTTAATAGAATTTTAAACTTATGCTGCTAAGTCATTATTTAATTAATATAAAGACCTATTACTAGATTTTCATGAAACAATATAGTATGAGGAAGATTAGAAAGAGGAAGCTGCATGCTTTTAAAACATTAATATTTACTAATTTACAGATTTTAAATGCTTAAGTTTCCTTCTTGTTTCTTCAGTACAAATGTAGTACCTTACACATAAATATAAAATATAGAGCAAAATTATAACTTGTATCTTATTGTTTTTACAACTCTTTATATGAGAATTCATTTAAAATTTTTATATTCAGAAAACATATGTCTGCGATATCATGCGATGATTTCTAGGTGCTTTATTTTTCATCTCAGTACAATCATATCTTAAAACATCAAAATTCTTTCACAGCTTTGTTTCCTACAGCGATGGTTTTTCTTCGCTTTCCCCCCCCCGATGTTTTGTATTACAACGTCTTTTCCTTGTTTTCTCCATGATGTTTTCACTTGTAATTCTTTACTATAATTACCATTCTTGATAGTGTAAATATGTTCTGCATTATTATTTCTGATTATTTACAATACAGTTTTATGAGAACAAGTGAAAATACCAACATGTCAAAATGTTAACTAGAAGGAGAAGTGCTTGCTGAACTAATAGCACAACCATCTGCAATCGCTTAGCAACATTTATTGATTAAATTTTTAGCACCAAATGCAAATCAGTATTACAGTATTCATATATGTTTAAATCTTACAGTTAAATCGAGTCCCACGTGAATTAGTTTAACTGAATACCCAAATTGATGTTTGAGGAATTTAGGCTTTAGTTAACAAGAAGATTTTGACTAATCTTTTAGTTTTGTATTTATTTTAATCTGAAGCACAGTTGAGAAATGTATTTTGTCTCGTGAATACACGAATAAAATTTTAATTTGAAATCAAATTACAAGCCAAAACGCGTCAAATAGATTTTTATAAAAGGATTGGATTATTTAATTATGGCAAAGCACACGAGGGCTATCAGCCTAAAGGGAGAGATGCCTTCGTGGAAGACTTTCTAAGGATGTGTGTGTGTGTATGTGATTAATGGCAAAGCCTCGAGCGCTATCTGCCTAAGGGGAGGGATGTCCTTCGTGGAGGACTTTCTAAGGGAAACTGTCTCGTATACACGTTACACATGAGGAAAACCACGAAAACGCCCATGCAGCCAGCCCGTTCGCGGGATTCGAACCTCGGACCGAACTACCAGTGTTCAGCGTCTTTACCGCTCGGCCGCTAGTGGGCCTTTTATAAAAGGAAACAAGCGTGAACGTTCGCTCTTAACGATTGTTAGTACAAATGTACAAATTTTCTCTTATCTAATATTATTTTTATTTACAAAATAAGTATTACAAATAAAACATTTTCAGAATATTTGATTCTATTTCTGTTTTTAGTGTGTTATTCTATTTCTGTGTTTATTGAATATATAACGGTTTGTTTCGAGTGTGCCAGTTATAACTGCGCCCTAAAGAGCCAGTTGTGATAAGCCTATTAATTTCAACTCACGATCAGCTATGTAATCACGTCACTACAAATAGCAGGAAGAGTTATCAATATCAATCCAGCAATTTTTCCTTTGATATCTTCAGCTGCTTTTTAACTAAATTGCTTATTTAAAAAGAAATATAATAAATAAATAATAAAAAATCTGAAAATTTCAGAGCTAAATTACGTCCAAAGGGGCGTTTTTTTAACATTTTGTGTGCTACCTTTATTTATTAAATATCATGTTCTTCGTACTTAAACCATAAAATTCAGTTCAAGAGGAATATCGCAAAATAATTTTAAATTGAGCATATCTTTAGAATTTCCGGTACACAGTCTCGAGCGCTGGAGATAAAAATATTTTTTTTTTTTAATTTTATTTATTTATTTATTTTGTGTGTGTGTGTGTGTATAGTGTTGCAGTGCTCGCTTTGAAAGCGTTCAGTTTTTTAATAAAAAAGTCGTTGAAGTGTTACAAAACCTGAAATAGATAATGAAACAAATTTCAAATTTAAATTAGGGTTTCCGTATGCCTATATTCTATGGAAAACTACGTTATTCAAATTTTGATGCCTTATAACAGTGCGAGAAACATATATACATTTAGGCAGATTCTTCATTATTTAATTTAAGGATGTTGCCACAAAATGTTATCGGCATGTATTACGTTAAAAAAATAAAGGAAAAATACTTAAAAAACTATCGCAACACAAATAAAAAGATATTGCCACCAAATGTTATTTCTAAAGAAATAATACAGCGGATGTAGAAAAATGTATGGCAACACTTAACACTCTCTCAGGAATTCTGAATATTTGCTGATTTTAAGCATTCTGTTCTTTTGTTGTTGAATTTTATATCGTGTACGGGCGAAAAAAGAATGTTTTTTAATTAATTACGTTAAAAAGACATAATTTGTGTAAATTATCTTACTAAGAGAACTGAACATTGGTATAATGAACTGAGAAAAGGGACTGTAAAAAATAGAAAAATATGCGACAGTACTTAAAATTCTACAGGAAAATCTGCTTCGTTTAACATTTTTGTGATTTTACTGTTGAATTTTCTGTGGCGTAAGGGCGAAGAAAGTGATGTTTATAAAATTACAGAAAATTTTATTATTGATGTTCACTTACCTCGCTTGTCTGAAATCAGACCATGTCCATGAAACTAATCGTGGCAAGGAGTTAAGATTGCGTCTGTCGTTGGCAGGAGTTTTGGCACCATAATAAGTGACAGACAACTTTGCTCTGTTCCGCCTTCAATTTTGAGAGAAAGGTCACCCCGGAGGGACAGGTCCGAGAGTCTTCCACCCCTCTTCCGCTACCACAACCTCTGGAGAGGACTTTCGTCTCGCCGCATGTTTAGAGTGCCCCCATGCCGCACACACACTATACATTTACAAACATCCATGCCTTTTTCGAGATTCTAACCTGGACCGTTCGGGACGGTAGTCAGAGTCACTAACTACTATCCCGGTTGGGCGGCAAGAAAATTTTTATTACATCAGAGTCCAAGAACAGATTGGGGATCTGTGAGCTCAAAGAGAGCATAAAATGCCTTACCAAATCCTCTGGTGAGACGTTAAAATCTTATCCTTTCAGATTCATTATTATTATTATTATTATTATTATATGTATTTAATAAAATAATAATTGTTTTTCGTGACGTTATATATATTGTTGGGATTGCCATTTCTACTTGTTTTATATTTTACGCGAATATTTACATTTAGTATCAAATGGTGTCCTTCTAAACAAATGGTGTCCGAAAACAATCACGTTAACAAATGTATTTCTCACGTTTAATCAAAATGAAATCACGAAGAAAATAAGGTTTGCTTGAAGTATTCAGGCAACTGAAAATGTCTAAAATTTATTGTTTTTATTTAGAGAATGTTACAAAACAACGTAGAAATCTGCTAGCTTCATTCTCAGTCTTGAATTTGTTTTAAGTCTTGCTTCTGTCTGTCGTGGGTAGTCATATTGTTACGTGCACACGGGTTCTTGATGGATTGAATGCAGGCAGAACCAATGATAGCTTGATGAAATTTATTTTCTTCCCAGAAAACACTTAACTGCTCTGGAACTTAATCGTATACAGCTCTTTTCAGTACGACAGAGCACAGTTAGCACTTCAAACTGCTAAGAACGTTAAATACATATATAAAGCCTCAATGTGCAAGCTTAAACTGTGATCTCTCAGTACTTTCAATACTGTGATCTAAAATGATACCGATGATCTCTCCGGTCTAATATAGTTTCCACCCGGTCACCGAAAAATTTCCAGTACCTTCAATTTCTCGAAATTGCTGAAAGGCTTATACAATAACAGTTAAATAGCGCCTAGTTAGTTACAGTTATACAGGGATAGGAAAAAAAAAAAAAAAAAAATGTCGCGAAACTTAGAGTTTTAGCGATTTTGGCGACAAAATTGGCTAAAACCATTGCCAGCTTGGGGCTATCTCGCCAAATTGGCGAGACGCAGTCCCTATTGATGAACAAAGGAAATATGTATATCATTTTCCTAATAGTGATATTTCTGGATTTCCATTAAATATATTTTTAGATCTTATTTCTTTAAACGATGTTTAACATTAGCTACGACTGAAACGATTCCATTTTTTAACAACTGTCAAGCAGGTTATTTATTATATGCAAATCTTTTCATTTTACTGTGAGCGGCTTTAGAAAGCAACGTCATCTCAGTACATCAGAGTGTGCGTCATTTGTTTGATTTAATACAGTATCTTTTTATATTTCTACTTTTCTTTTAAAATTGAATTTCCTATCTTTGTGGAAGGTTTAAACACATAATTTTAAGATAAAATTTTTATTTCATATAATGGTAGTTTAAATGCATGTTAAAAATAATTCCATACTTTTAGAGAGACGAAGAAACTGCTTCCGGAAATTCTTCGCTTTCTTGCACATTGCCTTGGAGAAAATTATAGCGTAAACCGAGCTTCCTTAACAAGTCCTTTGTTTCCCACTTCTGGTGCTACTAAAGAAATAAACGAGGACTAGTCGAAGAAATGCCATAAAATATCCTTATCTCCAAGTGCCCTCCAAAAGTTGTAAATTCAATTTTTAACACACTCAACGGCTGTTTAGTTGACAGTTGATAAATAACAATTGATGCTTAAACGACGGAGTTTTAAGAGACTCTTTCTTTTAAACCATCAACAAAAGAAGACTCTTTTATATTCTTTTTTGAAAAGGCTTGCACTCAATTTTTGGAGCGAATCGATCAAGCGAAAAGCTTTTATTGCAGTCAAAATAGGCTTGAAAAGCCGCTTTCAAAGAGAATAAAAATAAAAATGAATGAACAAGTACAATTAGGGGATCAGGAGATGGTTGAAAGGCAAAAACCAAAATAATAGTTTTAAAAATTAATAACTTACATGACTTTAATATCTCCATGGAGAATAACAGTGATGCAAATTTGCTTATGATCGATGCTCCTTTCTTCAATATATTTGAATAGTCTTTTCTATCAGGAAAATCGAAACGCACGCCGGAAATTGGAATAGTTTTATTCATGTAAATATTAAAATTAGACAATTTGGTTATTAGCTCTTAGTTTATTTCTTTCCTTCTAAATTTTAATAAACTTAAGGGAAGGGTCATACATTTAATACAACGTAACTAACATAATTTCTTTTCTGATATATTTAACCAGTCAAATTTTCACACACTTGGCACATTTTTCAGTACGTTAAAATGCAGGTTGTTGAGACCATTAAGTTAAGTTGGGTTAGATTATTTGAATATGGCAAAGCCAAGAGGGCTAGCTGCCTTCATGGATGATCTTCCTAAAGAAAGCGGCCCCTATTCACATTTCATATGATGGAAACTACAAAAACCAACAGTGCACCCAGCCCGTTCTCCTGGGATCGAGCCCAAATCCAGGAGACATTAATTCGAACAATAATTTACGTTAAACTGCAAGTTTTATCACGTTTTTACGGCAGGCATGAAGAATCAAATGTACCCTCCTGAGGATTCTGATCACGGATCTTCCATTTGTCAGCTGGATGTGTTAACCCTTATATTGCAAGAGTGGGAGACATATATGAAAATGTGATTGTGCCTCCCTCAAAACCCAAATTAAAGAGCGTGGAGAGAGGCACGAGACCCTGCCTACATAATTCTCGTGATAATTAATTATCCCCATCACACTTTAGTTTGGGAGCTATTAGAGAGGATATATAGATTATACTATCAGACGCGGAAAGCAAGATAAATCAGTTGTGCTCTCGCTGGGAATCGAACCATGCATTTTCCAGTTGCAAATTCAACATGATAATCACTTTTGCTATGAAAATAAGCATGGAAGTATATGACAGTTCTTTACAAGGTTTTTTTAATTTAAATATGAAATATTATTACAGTTGTATATGCATAAGAGAAACTGAAGAATATCAAACTAATATATGAGCTATTTATATAAGAAATGCTTCTTCCTTAGTTGAGTTACATTAGTTCGCTTAGGACGCACAGCATTAGGAATGTCTTTAAGTCATAATTGCAGCAACAATGAAAACATTTATAATAGCTGTTTCACTGATATTTTGCAAGATTTATTTTAATTAAGACGTTATTTCTAATGCTGAATCATTTGTAATCTTCTGCTATTTAATTCGCTCTAACAGAAAATGTAAATGAACTGAATTAAAAATAAAAAACGGGAAAATATAAGTTTATGAGAAAGGAAATTTCGCAACTTTCATAGCCAAACTTAGTACAGTACTAAGAGTTTGGTTTATGAAATAACGAAAAAGCCTCGATGGCTATCTGCCTAGGAGGATGGGATGCCTTCGTGAAGGACTTCTTAAGGAAAAGTGGCTCGTATACACGTTACTCATGGGAAAACACAGAAACGCCCATGTAGCCAACCCGTTCGCGGGATTTAAGCCTCTCACCGAACTACCAAATTTTATCCTGAAGCCTTGTTATTTGACAAAACACAAGAGTCAAATAACCAGGCTTCAGAGTTTTTACCTCGCGGACATATTTATAGTGGTTAGGCCCGTGGGCCCGTGTTGGAGAAGACATGGATGTTTGTAAGTGTATAGGTTCCGTGAGGCATGGGGATATTACAGCGAACCAAAAGTTCTCTCGATAGGATGGTGGTAGGAAAAGAGGGGGGGAGAGTCCCTGGCACTCCTTCCCCGGAGTGCTCTCCATCAAAATTGGGGGCGGAACTGAGCGAAGTCGTACTGTCACCTGTATGGCGCTCAAAGCTCTTGCCAACGACAGGCGCAATCTTACTCTCCTTGCCACGATAAAGCTCATTGGCTTGTTCTGATGTAACTGTCAGACAAGTGAGATAAGTCATAACACAACAAATGGACAGATTTTACCGCTCTTTTGCAGCTGGGCGTTCACAATTTAAACATTGATCCATTTAGAATTACAGAATTATAAACTTATAAAGACGATAAATAAAGACTACCAAATATGCGTCTGCAAATATACACGCGAGATTCATTACACAAAATTCAGCAAATGAACAAATAAATAAATACAATAAAGAGCATTATAAACATATGCTAAAATAGAAATAGAATCAAATATTTGCAAACGTTTACAACTAAATATTGATTGCATAATTTAAGCAAATTTTATTACCGATTTATTTATTATGTTTTCATATTGCTGTTTTTGGTTTTAAATACTATATTGTTTCAATTTTTCTCTTGCGTAATACATTTCGTATTTAATTCTATAGTAATGTTACTCTTTATAAACGGTTTTTCTACTAACGGTTTGTTTTGTTGTTGTTGTTGTCTGTATAAAACATTTTGTTTGTTTGTTGTTTTCTATGCAGTATTTCATACAAATACCTTTAATATTTTATATTGTGTAAATCTTTATGTACACTGCTCAAAAAAAAAAAAAAAAAAAAAAAAGGGACAGTCCTATATCTCCCGATCTACTGGGCCGATTGACAAAATTCAAATTGCGTTCTTCATGTCTCGAAAGCCCGACTTAGGATATATATTAGATTTATATATAGCACTATTCTAATATAGGTATTTTGACACAAAATCGGACTTTTTCTGAAATAACATACCAATTTTTTTACATATTTCGATTCTACGACTCAAATTACGCCTAAATATGAAATTTTGTAAAATTTGGAGCGAAATTTACGGAGAAATTCACAAATTTATGTCGGCACTTTTTTGTCAGTTTGCGCCAAGAATAGTTCACTTGGCGAACTTCTTAATATATGGCAACCTAGTTTCCTTTCCTGTGAGAGGAAAAAAAGTCACCATCCTTCCTTTTTTCCAAATAATATTCTTTATATTATATTTTTAATTACAACTTATTATTTTAAGTAATTTTTTCTTTTTCGAATTTCATTTTAATTGTTTAAGCTGCACGTTTTTTTTTTTTTTCGAATAACGGTTTTAAAAATTTCTATTTACCTATTCGAACTGCGTAAATAAAGGTGCAGCGTTTATTTTTTTTTTTTTTTCAAATAGTTTTCTTTATATATATTTTTCGTCATAGTTATTATTTTAGGTCATTTTTAAATTTTTATACTTTTATTTTAATTGTTTGTGTTGCATTGTCTCTTCAGATAATTGTTTTAAAATTTTCTATTTATTCCTTCGAACTGAGCATTTTAAATATATTTATTAATATCAATTTTCCAGAATTTGATTTTATTTATTTGAACTGCGTTTCTTTCGGAAGAATACTTTGTAACCCAGACTACGATGCGTTTGAAAACTGCATACTATATTAAAAGAGAAAATACAGTAAAGCACAGTTTTACACGCCTTTCAACGTTCCGTTCAGAAAAAATATATATAAATAAGAGAGATGTATAACCGATATTTTAACTTAGGACGACTTGCATACACTGCTTTAAACAGTTTTATCATTGTGCCCATTGCTTTACACAATTTTATCCTACATTTGGTTTCTTAAAATGTTATTCATATTTTAGTCAAATATTTTATTTTGGAAATCGCAAGAATCAAATATCATAAGATTGAAAAGTTTTAAATTTAAAAAAATACGAATACTAAATTTTACGAAAAAATTTATTTTTCTTCTCTTTTTCTTTAAGCATTCTGAAAGTATATTGAAAAGTATCCAACTTTTCGACACATTTTGGTATTTCTGACAATCATTTTAAATAAAGTTATCGCCTTCCATTTCATAAAGACCCACAAACGGCCGAGCGGTAAAGTTGCTGAACACTGGTAGTTCACTCCGGGGTTCGAACCTCGGTAAACGGGCTGGTTGCATGGGCGTTTTCGTGGATTTTCTCATGTGTACCGCGTATGACAGCTGGTTTCCCTTAGAAAGTTCTTCACGAAGTATTTCGTCAGAGCCTTTATCAGTCTTTAGAGGCTAAACATTTTGAAGGTATGAGATGAAAGGAAAGACTGGTTTCATCAAAAGGTTTTGGTTTATTTTATTATGACAAAGCACACTACGGCTATCTGCCTAAGGGAAGGGATGCCTTCGTGGAGGACTTTCTAAGGGAAACTGGCTCGTATACACGTTACACATGGGGAAAACCATGAAAACGCCCGGTTCGCGGGATTCGAACCTCGGACCGAACTACCAGTGTTCAGCGACTTTACCGCTCGGCCGCTGTTTCATCAGGAAGGAAAAAAAAACATCTTTAGGTGACATCCACATACATCACTGGATAAACTCCTGAATCTTCAAATAATTCGACTGAGAAAATCATGGGATTCACCATTTATGATACGATATGATGTTCTATAACGTAATTTACACAACCATATAGTTTAAAACCAGTCGCTCTTCACTTTAATCTGCAATGATATCGTTTTGTCTTTTTTGTTAACACAAGCTCAATTGATGGTATTTGCTGGTCCAAGTGTTTTCTCTTTGAACACCTAAATTCTTTGAAGTATCCTGAAAGTATATTCGAAAGCGTCCAAATTTTTGAACATCTTGGTATGTCTGACAGCCAAATTTCCCTGCAAATTTTTGCTTACTTTTCTCCCTAATTTTCTTCTTTCCTTCTACAGTTATTTTCAGTGCTCACACAAGAAAATCAAGATTTTTCGACTGCTAGACTTCCATACATTTTGCATTCTTGTCAATTTTTTAAAATATCAATTATATGAATTGCGTTTCAGCTAAAGACAGGTTTTCATTTTCTAGTCATTTTAGCTATAAATAAAGTTTAAAGCGAAGTCCAAAGGATAAATATTTTAATTAAAATATTTTTGCTAAATGACAAAGAAATAAAACAGTCCAGCAGGGTTTATTCTGTACCACCGAGTGACCCGATTCTTATATCGGCTGAAACAATGTAAATCATACTAAAGATCATGTTTTTTTTATACAGTCTATAACACGAGAGAAAAATTAGCTTCTTAAAACATTCTTTCTAAGAGAATTAATATAAAAGATTATATTTATATATATATTTTTAAAGCTGGGACTTGAACCAAACTGTCAAATTTTTAAAGTTTAATTTACATGGTGGTTATAATTAAAGTTTCAAATTGAAATGGTCATAGAAGGAAAACTACCGAACCAAATGTTATCAAACTTGGGAATCGTGTAAAGGAGGTTACGGGAATTTATTTTCGGCGGAAAAAAAAAAAAAAAAGAGTTCAAAAACTCACCATCAGGGGAAAAATGGCGCTGTATAAAATATTGTTAAATGAAATAACACACGAAAACATCTGTTTAAAATGTGTTTAATATTTTCCGAAACGTGTTACAAAGCATGTTCAATGTAGCGTCCAGCATTTTCCGAAAGCAAGTTAAATCATGTTACTGCATTCTCAACAGCAGCTCTTAGCATATCAGGTTTGTTTTTGGTTTGGTTTATTAGATTACGGCAAAGCACTCGAGGGCTATCTGCCTTAAGGGAGGGATGCCTTCGTAGAGGACTTTTTAAGGGAAACTGGCTCGTATACACGTTACACATAGCATATCAGGAGGAATGTTATCAGTGTATCACATTTTTCATTTCTGCCAAATTGTTTAGATTATCACCATAAACAGTGCTTTTGAGATAACCTCGTAGACAAAAGTCACAGAGGTTGAGGTCTGGTGGGAAGAGGGGAAGTGTTGGCCTATAAGACGTTCATTCGTGAAATGTTGCCTAAGTAACTATGCGACACTCTTGAGGTGGTGCGCAGCCCTGCATAAAAATCGTAGTATCTAAAATTCCACGTTACTGCAGTTCATGTATCACGAAACATTTTAATATTGACTCTAAGTGAGCTGCAATCGCAGTGGTCCAGCTGTCGACTGCTCTTCAGAAAAAAATGGTTCTGTTATAAAACTAGCTGTTATTCAACAGTAAACGGTGTGAAATGACTGTTATGCAATCGAATGCAGTAGGAGAATGCAATGGAACTAGATAGATAACATGAGAGATTTCTTTGGCCCAAATCGATTAAAAGCGTTTTGAATCAGTATCTTCATGCTTTAGTGCCGAATTCAGGCTTAAAAAATTACAAATTAGCGATCTGTAAGAAAACGATTTCCAGATTGTACACGCTTGTGAGAGTGATTTGCGATCTCACATTTTCTAATCGCTAATTCGTGTTTTTCACGGACAAAATTCTCACTTACAGGGATGGCGCACTCGACATTTATCGAATTTAACGTCTTTAAATGGTAATTTGCCTACTTCAAAGTTTCTTAAGGGTATACAACATATTAAACCCGTTTAACAAAAGGTTAAGTTAGATTCCGACCCATATTTCGTTTAACAATATTGCATACAGCACCATTTCCCACCTGGTGGTGAGGTTTCGAACTTCCTTTTTTTCGCGGAAAATAAATTCCCATGACCTCCTTTACATGATAACATTTGATTCAGTAGTTTTCCTTTTATGACCGTTTTAATGTGGAACTTTAATTATAACCACTCTGTATATTATTAAATTTTAATTTGAAGCTATGCGTTATATGTATACCATGCTTAAAATTTTTGCTTTTATGGAAAAATAAAAAATCGAAGCAAATATACTTAGTATAATGGACCAAAACTGAAAACATTTCCCCTCCTTCCGAAAATAAAATATTGAAATTTCGAACTTGAATTTATTGGGTTATCGAAATATTTAATTTGACTTATCTTCTAAGTCCTAGTTCCGACAACAATTCCGTCAAAAATTCCGAATTACTTAAGCTAAAGTAAAAGATTTAGTATATATTCACTGTATGTTAATAAAGTAATCAAAGTGTAATAAAAATAGATTATAGAATTTACGCTGATGTAACGTTTTGTCTGACTGCACAACATGTAATGGAAGAGAAGGTTTGTAGAGATCTGTTTTTGGCATGCCTCTAAAAATAGATGTCATATTAATTTTGTCTCTTCAATGTCAAAAAACTTTCCTTTGAGAGGCAACTTTAGTTTTTGGGAAAGAAAATAAATCACAAGAAGACAAATTTAAAGAACATGCAGGACGATTGAGTACACATACTTATTTTCGGAATACAAGCGGTTCTCCGACTGGTTATTGAATAATGAAAAGATGCATTGCCATGCAATACAAAACATTTGGAATACGTTTTCTGGCTGAATAACGTAAGATTAAAAGTCATCTGCTTAATTCACATCCATTTACAAGTCAACTACTCGGGCAATTGCAGAATCGTTTTGATCCTGAGCTTGTAAGACAAACCTAATATCACTGGATTTAAACACTTCTTTAATCTTCCGAGAACGTTCCTTCTTTAGCTCATATTCGAAGAATATTAAGTGAATGCAGTTATTGCCAAAGAAATTGAATATTCATTTGCACTACGGCTTGGTAGTTTACTAACGAGTTAACAAAACTTAAATTCTGCTTTTTGTGTCTAAGAATACAACAATATTTTAAATATTTACAAATAAAATATTAAATTGGAGCCTCATCAGTTGCCTAGCATTTGAAGAAAAAAAAAAAAAAAAAAAAAGATTGTTAAATACTAATTGTTTGCTGCTCAGTCTAACCCAGGCTGCATGGTTGGTTTTCGTAGTTTTTTAAGTTCTCTTTACAAAGATTCTCTATGAAAGCATCTTAATCAAATAGCTCCCATGTTCTTTCTATGTTCCAATAACCAACTAACCTAGTTTAAGCGCGATGTTCAAGTGAAGTTACTAGTAAAATCCGAATACTCATTAAAAATCATGTAGCTAGCCATTCGGGAGTAACATGAAAGATACGGCGCCAATAATTGAAATGTTGTTACGGTACGCTGTTTCTTAACTTCTTAACTTAGATGGTCATTCCTTAATTAAATAGCCCACCAACGGCCGAGCGGTAAAGACGCTGAACACTGGTAGTTCAGTCCGAGGTTCGAATCCCGCGAACGGGCTGGCCGCATGGGCTGTTTCCTGGTTTTCCCCATGTGTAACGTATATACGAACCAGTTTCCCTTAGAAAGTCCTCCACGAAGGCATCCCTCCCTTTAGGCAGATAGCCCTCGTGTGCTTTGCCATAATTAAATAATCCAATCCAATCCTTAATTAAATATAATTGATTTGTAAATTCTACTAGAACTGACGGTAAGATTTGAAGTGGAAATAAGTAATATTGTGTGTAACCTTGATTAATATAAAATTAAAAATATTTGCATAGAAAAATGTTTGCATTCAGACAGAAAGTTTTTTGAAATATTTGCAATTACTTTATAAGAAGGATTTATTAATAACCGTAATAATTACTTATTATATTACTGATGATTAGGATTCAGTTCTTGACAATTACATTCTAAATTAGAATTTTAAGGATATAATGAAAATACGCTACGCACAAAAACACATTTTAGGAAAAAAAATTAGTTGATTTTTTATGTTTTAAAACTTCTTAAATTCATTTAGTAAACATCGTATCCTCGTTGTTTATTGAATCCAGAATGTTAGTGTCGTTTATATAATTATTCTTACTTGTCCACAGAATCTGCTGACTTATCCAGCCATTAAGTAGCTGCAGATCATTTCTACATAACCTTTGAACTTCCATTAATTCATTCTCTAGAGGGTTGTATGTTTATATCATAATTTGACTTTTATAAAAAATGATTATTCTAAATATTATGTTTCTATAAAAATATATTGTGCTTTAAAAATATGGATGATAATATCAGCCGCTCTTTCAGCCACTTCAAAAGCAACAGTTTGTTTAGAAATAAATTATGCAGTTAATGTCATAAAATTCAAATAAATATCAAACGAAAATTCTCAGTTTTAGACAATTCGATTTAAACGAAGTAAAGTAGCAGACGATAAAACGCCGAAGGTAAAAATTTACTCTTACAAAAACTTACTCTTAAATTTTTTAAAAAGAGAAACGATACGAGAGAAATTTAAAAAAAATAATTAAAAATTTGAATAATATCATCTATAATTTAAAAAATAGCCTTTCATATAGTATTAATAAATATTTATTACGCATCATTGAGGGAAAAAATGTCATATAATTAATTCTTCGTAAAATTTTACTTGAAGTTTAAGGTTAAAAATAGCTGTGGCAATTCAGTGTAACAAAAATCCATAGACCACATTTGGCGTTATTATCGCTCAAAAAAAAGGTGCCAAATTTCCAAACGCGAAATTATGTATATTCGTGTATATCTTAGAAAATTTTGAATAAAAAAGTCTAATATTTTGCAGATATGCTTAAAAATACACCTACTTTAAGATGATGGTAAAAATTTTATAGGTTATAATTCAAAATGTTTTTCGAAAAATCTATAGAAATTATTTAAAAATAGAAATTTAAAAAATAAAACGCAAAAAATGGGTAAATTTTATTTGGAATGAACCAAAATTTCGAAATGTGAGAGAAAAAATCAAAAAAGTTTAATAAAAAAAGAGATATTAATAAATATTTGCCAAATTCAATTAACATTGAGGAGCTAAAATTTTGAGAGCTAATATTTTAAAAACTATTCGTACGATTTTTACAAAACTTGGTATTCTGGCATAATTTGAGTCGTAGAATCGAAATATGTAAAAAAATTGGTATGTTATTTCAGAAAAGTCCGATTTTGTGTCAAAATACCTATGTTAGAATAGTGCTATATATAAATCTAATATATATCCTAAGTCGCGCTTTCGAGACATGAAAAACGCAGTTTGAATTTTGTCAATCGGCCCAATAGAACGGGAGATATAGCACTGTCCCATTTTTTTTTTTTTTTTTTTTTTTTTTTTGAGCAGTGTACATCAATGTAATCTTGAAGCATAAATGTTTATGTGCATTATATACATCTAAATAACAGGACTATGTGAATTAAAATGCAATGCACGTAGGTGCGTTGAATCTATCACAATCCCAAACCATTTATTTGAAAGCAGTCTTCAGATCTAGAGGAAAAATAAATCAGAATCCTTTGCGTCTCGATTTCCCGATTCAATCGGACTGGAATGATTGATGATATACCCCATTAATCAGAAATTTTTATTCTTTTCGGTACTCGATATTTCTCTTAGGATACTGGAAATTTTAACACATTACATTATACTAGTAATCCCTGGTTCCTCTAATGAATCGAATAATGCTTTAAATTAAAATAATCAACCAATGTATCTATGAAATGTCCGATGTTCAACTATTATTTTCAAACCCCAATAATTTGTCACGAATAATGTTTTTGTTGTGTTAACATTGTGAACGCGTCAAGAGCACGGAAACAACTAAAATTTTTTGAGTCCTCAATTATTTTTCGCAGATTGTTTTTGATTATTCTCATTTTCGAAGGTAAAGTTGCTTGTAAAGGTAAACATTGCCTAGCCGATACACATTTTTTTTCTCCTCGTTCTTCTTCATAATTCGCCATTTTTCTCTTTACCTTTTTGAATTAAACAAAATGAATTTAAACAAGATTCTGATGCCACTGCTAACACAGTAAATAATAACTAAAGTAGGCACTTCATTCTCAGTAGGCACCTCATGCTGATGCCACTGTTAACACAGTAAATAATAAGTAAAGTAGAACCCTCATGAATGAGCTTAAAGCTCATTCATATCATATCTTAAAACAAACATCAGAATATTCTGCGTAACGCAATTAATGAAATTAGGTCATATTAATTAAGTTTATATAATTCTATTGATAGTTATTATCGGAATCTTAAAATTCGCAATTTTAAATACAGAAATATCATATCTTGTTATTTGTGTTCGAAAATAAAATTTTTGAAACTTAGGATTCCGTTTCAAATGGCTTTACAAATGGTTGCCATCCACAGCATCAAAACAAAAAGCAATTAAACACTTTGGTATTTTCCAGTGTTTTCAAATACTCTGTTAGTATTTTTCCGTGTTAACAGTTAATATAAACTTATAACAGAAAACCCGTATAACAGAAGAGAAAGGGAAAAAATTAATTTTGCTAACTCCAGTTAAAATTTTACAGTTGAAGGTATTCGTAGCAATTCCATCATCTGGATATTTTCATTAATTTACATCCTGAATATAAATAGTTATAGCCCATATAAAAAAGTATGGTAACACTTAACATTCTGAAAACGAGAATAATGATCAGCTGACTGCGTCCACAACAAACATATTTTTTCTTTTCGCTGTGTCTAATATACTGCAAGAATAATATCAATTGACGTTGTTAATAATTATTATTATCCAATTCTTGCGACGAAACAAAATGTTGTATTTCGATGATTCGAACGACATTTTTAGTTGAATTTCGTTTAGTTTTTTATTCGATTTGCTGAAACAGTATTTTCCTCTTTTATCCAAAATATATGAGAAATTATATTAAACATCATGCTATGGAAGAAAAAAAGAACATTAAGTAAAGATACAAATTATACCTTTTTTTATAAGGATAGAATGAGTTTCAGGTCCTCAAATTACTTTCTAATTTTATGTTTACATTTCAAATGTTAAAATCTAAATTTACATTTATTCGACCAAAAAATTCTGCGGTGACGTATCTTTTACTAAAGTACATATTTAAACTATTTTTTTAGGTTAATTTGCTATAAAAATATTTTACGATAACAGCAAAGAATTTCCAATCTAAATTATAATAATTAAATTGCTCAGATATGTCTGCAGCAAAATACACTAATCTGCTTCGCAAAAATGTTATTAGTAATCATTAATATTTTAATGAGTTCTGTTCAATTATGTGTAACTTATAAACACATTAGATCTTTAATCGTTTAACACATTAGATTTAATCGTTCTGAACACATTTAATCTTATTAATTAGTCTTTTAATACGTGCAAATACTTAAGCTCTCTTTTTCAAAGGCTATTTAACTCACTTCTATATTTTCTCAAAATTCTAGTATTCCGTAAATTTATATTGTACCATAATTTAAGATTTAAACGTATGTAAAAGCCATTCTATTATAAAAGGTACGGTTTGTTTGGTTTATTTGATTATGACAAAGCACGATAATTTGTTTATTGGGAGAGATGAATTCATGGAGTACTTTCGAAGGGAAAGTGGCTTTCTTTCACGTTACACACGGGAACAATCGCCGCCTGACGCGGTAGCGGTTAATGTCTGACTATTGATGGGCCCGAGTACGAGTTCCGGAGAAGATATGTAAACGTATAGCAATTTTGCAGCAGGGAGCATTCTAATTATATGGTGAGCCGAAAGTCCTCTCGACCTCCATGGGTTTCATGGTGGGAAAAGAGGGGTGGGTGACTCTCGGACCCGCCCCCAGCATGCTGTCTCTCAAAATTGGGGCGGAGCTGAGAAGACATACTGTCACCTGTATGCTATTCAAGGCTCATGAAAAAAAAAGGGGGGGAGCAAAAACTGCAATTTTTGTTACGGTGATATTCTTGGGCCTTTTCCGAATATGTCAGACATACGAAATACATCAAAATGGGGAAAACCACGAATATGCCCATGCAGCCAGCTTGCTCGTTTGGAATCGAATAAGGTCGAATTACCAGTATTTAACTACTGTACCGTCGGCCAATAGTGGGCCTACTTTAACAGAAATTCAAAGTAGTTTTCAAGTATCACAGTATAAAAAAAAAGGGAAAAAAGCTCTTAATTTTCCATTGCAGTGGAACACTAACTATTCAAACTTCAAGTTATTTGAATTGTAATCTAACATTCCAGTTCAAGTCAAACGATAAAAATAATTCTTGAAGTGTATTTGAAATCTATAAAGATGACCTGGAATCGAACTGTTAACAGAAAGAAAAAGTAATAAGAAAAATTGAGCAATGTGTCCAAGGTTGTGAAATTACAAAGTTTGCTCTTGTGTGACTACTTAAAAGCAACTACTCCCTTTATAGCTTTCTTCTTCCACTTTTGTAAGCAAATGAAATCAGTGCTAGGAAAAGTCTAACCTTGTTTGTCAACTGACCTTGAATGCTCCAATAACCACCCAGAATGCAAAGTGGTTTGTATGGAGAAACGAATGAAGACTATTTGAAATGAAAATGAAATGAGAGAACGATAAAATGCCAATGCAAAAAATTCCATATATCACTATTAAATGCTGATGTTCAAGATATCTGTTCAAGATGAACAAGAAACCGATAAAAATGAAAACAATTAAGTGATGCTTTATTTACAACAAATACTGAAGTTTTGAGATATTTTAAAACAGTCATGAAATCTTTTTTTATATGGATAAATTTATTATGATCTTTGTTGACATGGATATTGTATTGATACGAATAAAACAGATTTTGGCAAGCTTCGAGTTCGTGTAGCGATGTATACTTTTCAAATTTAGCACGGGAAAAGACGATTTACGTCAGCAAAATGCTTTTACATGTAGTCCAACAAGGTTTGAACTGCCCCAAAGCACCATTTCCGCATACACATTCCATTACAGAATCTACTTGTTTCGATTCCCTCTAACTTTTCATTTTTACAAAATATTGAATATTCTGCGTAATAGCACGATATTACTTCAGTTAGAAAAAAAAAAAAAACGCGAATGAGACTGACAAGTGTAATTAAGAAAATCTAATCTATTTATGTTTTCAAAAGATTCACTCTGAAATTTCTTTGGATTCTTTAACTGTGCATTACCAACCAAACAAGCCATATTTCTGTTTTCGATATTTAATCATTATACTTTTATCACATATCAAAGGAGCATGGAATCCCTTTATCCCTGCTCTTATATATTCAATGAATAAGATCCGTCCATCCCCAGTTTATTTCTAAACGTATTATTTACGATTTATTTTACTTTATCGAGATGTTAAAAAAATAGTATCGTCATTAATAAACTATTTTTACATCGCTTTCTGATTTATTTTTAATGTCTTCTCTCATCTCACTGCGTAAGGTGGTGGAAATAAAGTTCTCTTTAGATTTGCGTCAGAAAAATAATTCATAAATTTTTAAATAAAAAATCGAAGTAAGTTGCCAAGAAGTCATGAAATGTTAGTAAGTGCCGGCAGATGCATCTTTAACTCACAAGCAAACCTTAGAGTGACTTTAATGACTCTTTAAAGCGAATGAAAAGTGTTCATTGATTCCCCTGAATTATTTATAGTTTGAGCGCAACAAATATTTCAGGAGAGACAGTTTCGAAAATATTCTCTTTAAATACATATTTCTCCGTTGCTGTGGCTTTAAGCCGAAAGATAAATTGGCTACCAGTCAAATTCCTTTGAAATGTTAGGCAATAAGCGAAAAATAAATTTATAAATAATACTTAAAAACATAACGTGATGTACAAAATACTTGAAGACCGTGAGTATACATATTATTCTTTTGAATACTCGACTTATATGTTGTGTATTGCCAGTTGCTTTGTTTCTATAAGAAATGTGCAAAATTTTACGAAAGCACGGCGCGGATGTTAGCAGTCCTGTAAATAGAAAAATTAAGAAAAAATGTTTTTATAAAAACTTTTATTAAAAACTTATACAAAAACTAACGAATTAAAAAGAAAAAAATAATTTATCCCTTCGTTCCATACAAGCAAGTGATTAAAAAATTCTCTTTGCAAGTTCTCTTTACAAAATTCATCCTCAATTTTATGTCATTATATTTTACAATCAAAAGTGATAGAACAAGATCAAACTTCAGAGAAACTGATAAGAGATTGAAGTAAATATCAGAATTTATTCATTAGAAGTTACGGATATGTAAATAAGTGCAAATATAGTCGGCGCTTAAATTTCTATTGATGTGCAAATTTTATTACAGACTATGTATGATAAAAATGAGAAGCAAAACAAATCGAGAGCTTTTCTAATTTTTATTTAAGCAAGGTCTTAGATATCTAGTTTATTTAATGAATAAAAGCTAAGATTAATTTCCTCAAGTTGAACTCCGAACTCTATTAGCAAAATTCTTTGAAAGAGGAAAAAAGAAGAATGTTTTATCGGTTAATCAAAGAGTCATCTCTGAACTCCTTATAACACGAAATCACTTTTGTCATGAGCTCTTGAATAATATCCTTCGCTCTTGTTTAAAAGTGGTGTTAGTCACATGTTTTATGGTCGCAACATCACACTTCTTCCGCAACGTTTTACAGATATCTGTACCCAAGCATTTGAGATACATTACAATAAATCACTGGCATTTCTTTTGATGCTGAGCTAAATTTAAGATGTAATTCTCATATTTTACTTCATTTGGATGCACTGTGAATATTTTAAACTGAATAATGATTAAATTTCGAGGGGTTTATATGGAAAGCTAAACATAACTGATGTTATTCTCTTTGAAATACTTGAAACAAGTATTAAATAAACTTTTATTATAACAAGTATTAAATAAACTTTTTATTGCATCTAGTTCTCAATCTGGACAGTAAACAAGGAAACTGCCCTTTAATATTTGCGCAACAAAGGCGTAAATTTATACACATGTAAATAAGTGCGAATAATTATTCAGATCTGGCGATTTAAATGAATGTGTTGTTAGGTGGATTTTTTTTTCCTTTTAAGAAATGATATTATTTGTTATACAAACTTCAAAACCTTCTACGCACTAGTAAATACAATCAATGTATTATTAAATTCAAGAAGCTGTTACTCTCCAAATCACTGAGAAAGGCATAAATAATATTTTGTAAAATTTTTATCATGAATTACACTGTCATTTGAAGTTGCACATTTATTTCAAATGTTTTTCTTGTTTACATCTCTCTAAACGATTCTTGGGTTCGATTCTATGCAAACGGGTAAATGCATGGGCTTTTTCGTGTTTTTCCTCATGTATGACATAGATACGAACCGCTTCCTTTAGAAAGTCTGCCATTAAGGCATCCCTCCCCTCTGTAAGGTAGCCTTTCCGTATTTTGCCATAATCAAATAAACCAACCCAACTTAAATCTTTCTATGTAAAGATTCTGTGCTAAACATTCGATTAGAGTTTACAACCTTTAAATGCAAACTAACCTTTGCTGCCCTCCCCCCCCCCCCCCGCCAAAGAAGAGACGGCATCCTCGGATAGAAACCTCTGGTTTAGCGAAGAATAAACCAAAAAAAAAAAAAAAAAAAAACCTACCTAACATTAATTACCTAAATTGATTAATAATACAATAAATTTGGTCACTGTAATTTATATAGAATACCATATTTTTAAATATTGCTTCGTGGGTGCTGGGTAAATTTTAATGGACACGATGATTTCTTGCTCCTTAAGACATACGAAATTCTAAACATTTACAAAAAATATTACATTTGCTGCATTTCCGACAACTTTGCTTGCCTAGCACATTACAAACTGTAATTGGTAGGTTAACCGGATGCTAAGTAGAAATCCTTTATCGCTTGCAAATTAGCTATTGAGCTTACGCACAAACTGTACTTACCGTCTTTTTGATTGGTTGGTACTCGAAAACCTATGCTAAAAGCCACATTTTCAGTGATCGAGTAAAACAGTGCACATGAAAATCAGGCTTTCAAACTGGTTTTAAGACAATGCACTTTTGGAAAATGCTGCTGCTGGCACCGCATATGCCCAAATTAATGGCGAATATGATAATGCCTAAGTAAATAAATTTAACATTATAAAATTTTTTAAGCACTTTAAGGATATCTTCAAGTTGACTTTCCACAAGTCTAAATGATCTCAAACACCCCACTGTCATTGCTATTGAGGTATCTGCGAGAAACTGCAAAATGACCTTCTTCTTAATGTTATTTGTATGAATTAAAGAGGTAATCCAGAACATTAGTAAACTAAGCATTTTTCTATTAAATTAGTTAAAAAATTTGAAAAATAAAATTATTTTAAGCCATATCAATGATTTTGAATAAGCCAGCAATTTCGGTGTGTTTTGTAGGTGTATTTAGAACAATAAATTCTTTGAATTCAAATAGTTTTATAAGGTCGGAAGCATTTTTTCAGAGGCAGCTGACATTCCAGTGCCTTGCTGTAAGAAAATACTCTTTGCACCAATTTTTTATACATATTAATGACATAAGTGTACCAAATATAATACCCACGTAATAAACATACAAAATATCATAATCAATCAAGAAGGAAACTTATTTTCTTTATTATTTAAAGAGGAAATTATTGATTACTTATCAAAAAAGAAAGCAGTTTTTTAAGTTCGCAATTAAAATCGTAAACATAATGCCCTTATTTTTGTAATGACGACAGCAATTAAAAATTAAGCGCTTAAAATTCTTCCAGATTTCATAGTGTAAGTGCTACGCAGCTAAAAAAGGAAAAAAGGGCCTAAATTTGGAAAAAAATTTCAATGTGCTTAAATAGTGAATTTTAAAACGAAGATTATGTTTAAAATAAATGGCAATAGAGATTAATCTTCAAGAGAAAACAAATTTATTTTTAGCAACAGAATAATTATCTCTAACTCGTGTTGTTTGAGTTATTAAAAGATAAATTCATCATGTTTAACGAAGCTATTAACAGATAACGACGTTTTTAGAAAACAGATTTGTTTTCGAGATTAAGGTTATTAAATTTTGAAAAAATTAATGCATAAATAAAGAGCACTTTTATTCCATGGAAGCGGATACTTTTAGAGTCTTCATATTGTTAATATTTTCAATTCCATAACAGTGAATAAAGTTAATAATGACTTTGATATTTATAATAATCTAATTTTTTTGTCGGATATGAGGGATAGATTTTTTTAACCAAAGAATAAGCTTATTTAAAAAAATACTGACTGAATTAGTGAGAAGTATTCGCATGAAATTTCTTGCATCTCCTTATAACATTTTTTATATATTAGGATATTAACTTTAAGTTTATTTTTTAGAAATGTTAAACGGAATTGTGCAGGCAAAAAATTGTGATAAAACATTTTTCACCTGATTTTATTGATACGTCGAATGAGTTTATGTTTGAAAATTTTGAATATAAATAGATGGGATAAGTTTTACAATTTATCTGATACCATTCTAATGTTTCTTATTTTATCAATACATCATATTAATGTTAAATTTATCCTACACTTCTTTCTTCTGTCAACTTCACCAGAAATATAAATTAAATAAGTTTAAATGACTAGCGAGAGTTAAAACTGAGAAAAATATTTTGGAAACGCTATTCTCCTGAGTTCTAGTAGTTATTGTACATTAATGGCTTTTTGTCTTTTCTAATACATTCGCTTAGAGCTCGCACTTATGTCTTAACAGTTGTAATGCAAGGTATTTGAAATACATGACAAAGTTGTGTAAACTGATCTCGTTGCATTTTCAGACCTGAAAAGATATATGTGTAGTTCAAAAACAAAGTCCAACATTAAGAATCAGCGTTGATTCTTAATTGTTGAACTTTCCTTTATATTGTTACTTAGCGTGATATTGAAACTAAATTATATTTGTAGTTACTATATTTTTAGTTGTGATATATGATCTATAGTATTAATTAAATATTTACTTAATTTCTTTCTTTTTGTTGTATTAAATTAATACTTTGGATTTTACGTTAAGACAAGGTCGGTACGTTGTCAGTAGTGTAAGATTTTAAGAGTGAAAATTTGGTTTAAATTTCCATCATTAAATACAACGCTTGGATTTGTATTTCCTTCACCCAACATTTATTGTAACTCACAATAAATGTGAAACAAAGGAGTGTTTTCTAAATTCTATAAAATTTTATGTTAATTAACCCAATTTGTTATTTTACTATTTGACCTTCTACATTTATCAGTTCTAATTAGGCTGCAGATTAGTTAAAATATAAATTAGCAAAAATTACTTGAGTTTCAGAGAGGGCTTTTGTTGACCATCACTCTGTTAATCTACCCTATTGCTTGAGTTGACTTACCAGCTTAAGCTTCAAAGCCACGTTGGCTTCGCGAGTTCATAGAGTGCAACCAAAATCATCTAGGGGTGTAACCTTGTATTTCGCATTCAGCTAAATTTGAATGTATGTTCTGTATTTCCTGCAAGAAGCAGAAACTTATTTCATGTCTTATTTTCAGGTTGACGTGTTAATGAGTCCTTATGGTTTTTGAAGCAGAAGACATGAAAAATGAGCAATATTCTCCAGGACTCGAACCTGGACCTCTAGAATACGGGCTTAGTGTGCTACCGTTACACCATGAAGACGGAATGGAAGGAGAGCGAAAATACCTTATATACTCCCTCTTTTAAGGGAGGTCTAATCACGAAATCCTGGCGGTGACGAATTATTGCTTACCACCTTTTAGTCTGGACGCCATTTGACACACTTTTTAAACTGGGCGCCAGTAATCAGGTTTTTCTGAAACAGGAGATTTAAAAATTAGCAGTGCCCCTTACTGGGATTCGAACCTAGTCCTCTCGAATACGAGCCGAGTGTGCTACCGTTACACTACGAAGGCATGCTGGGAGGAGGGAGACAATACCTTATAAAATGTTTTTTATTTTAAACTTTAATTAGTTTAGGTTAGGTTTTCTTGATTATGGTAAGAAGATAGTAGGTAATAGAAGATATCTTTTTAGATAATAGAGGAAGGCAAAACGGCACATTAAGGCGTATTCACTTTACACATGGAAAAAAACACAAAAAACTCCTATGTAGCTGTCTTATTTACCAGGATTTGAATCCAGGTCAAATTACCAGTGCTTAACGCTCATTTGGCTTGCCTATTCATCAATAATTCAACCTGAGAAATGTACAAAACTGAAAAATATAACTGAAAACAATTACGCAGAGTATAACAATCATTAAAGTCAAATTGCTATGTAAAATACAAATTAAACCGTGCTTAAAGAAGCTTTGGCTTGGAACCTTGGAATTCGCGAAACAAAAATGCAGCTTGGCGAAGATAAAGCCGATAAATCAATTCATGCAGCCGAGAGATATAAAGAGAATAACAAGTTAGCAAGGCTGCCAAAAGAGCTCTCTCTCAAACCCAAGAACTTCATGCTTGTATAAGTTAATTAATTTGCGTTCTGGTGGGATTTGACGAAATTTGAAGGGAAAATACAAACGAACTCATACGATAATGCTGTAATACGCATACGGAATAATATTTTGTGATTTCAACATGCTCTAATTTTATTTGATATTTATTCTATTAATAATGTAACAAAATGTTTTTATTACTTGCGTGAATCTGGTTTAATAATGAGTTATCTGTAGACCCTTGTTTTCAGACAATCCCCATTATTCCAACCAAATTTTACTACTGTTTATTTCGGATAATGGAGACTGAGAACTCAAATAATCGGAAAACATTTTCTGAACTGAATATAGCCTCAAATGTAGCATATTTTGAGAATAATCTCAGCTCAGAAAATGTTTCACACCACTTTTCATATGTAATATTGTCCTTCAACTTGCATACTTAAATTTTAATTTGTTCTCTCGTGCTTTTTCTCATCTCTCTTTCTTAGCATGCAAAGTGTATACGAGCCAGTTTCCCTTAGAAAGTCCTCCACGAAGGCATCCCTCCCCTTAGGCAGATAGCCCTCGTGTGCTTTGCCATAATTAAATACACCAACACCAACACCTTAGCATGCAAATAACTTCTTAAATAAATGTTTACAATTTACTGTTTATATTTGTTTCCCGGACAGATCCTAACGAAATATTGCCATAAACCGGAGCAGTGTTTTTTGAAATTTATTTATTTTAAAAAATTTTTAATAAAGGTTTCTTTATTAAAAAACGTGATATTATTCAGTTATAAGGAAAAAATCCTTTTCTATATGGGTATCGCTTTAGATGCGTGAATTCAGATTTACTTTGCTATTATTACGTTCATAATTTATTTTGACTTTATCATTATTAATCTCATTTATTTTAGCAAAATTTGGTTGCCTTATATCTTCAGTCCTATATTAAGTTAGGTATGTTATTTGAATAGCAAAGCAAACGAGGACTATCTGCCTAGGAGAAGAGACGCCTTTGTGAGAACTTTTGAAGGGAAACTAGCTCATATTCATGTTACCTATGAGAAAATTAACGAAAACCAACCACAGAACTAGCCCTTTTACCTGGTTTGAACTAAGGTCCAATTACTAGTGTTAAACGGCCTGAATAAGTTAGGCTTTAATAAGTTAGGATTCCAGATCAGGTACCTCTGTAAAACGCAAGAAATGGCAAGAGAATTAGATATATTTTATTAGGTTTGGTTTCACAAAAACTTATCAAGTGCTTTATCTTCCTAGATAATATGCTATGCTAATCATGTACACATCTGCATATATAAGATGATTTATAAATAGCTTTATATCAAAATACTATGAAAGTAAAGCTCTTATATACAAGATTCTTAAGTGTACCATACTCTACAATAAACCATTGAAATTCGATAAAAATATATTAGTTATACGCAGCAGAACTCTTTCATCCACACGAAATGGGGTAAAGCAGTTTTAAATAACACTCTTGTTTTGAGGCAATAAACAGTCGGGTTTGGTTTGATAAAAAAAATAGAAATAGCTTATTTTTGAACATATAATTTTCTTCACTAATGTTAATTTTTAATACATGCAAAATAAAATAAACTTTAAACTTATATTTTAGTATACTAAGTAAATCACAAAAAAGGAAATAATACGCACGCGTAATTTTAAAATGTGCAAGACATGATGCCTACAAATGGTGTAGAGATTCTTCTGAAATTGTGGATGGCAACAAATTGCGACATTCTTCTGAAAATGTACAAGGCATGATACCTATCAATATTGTAGAGATTTTGGATGGTAAAAAATTCCCAAATACCTTATACAATTACGAAAATTCACTTATAATGTATTGGAACACCCACCCTTCAGTTTTGTGATGACTTCACGGTTTAATAAGGCACCATTTAGCAAGACGAAACAAACATTTATTAAATATATAATTCAAAGCATAATATAATAGTTACTCAGAGCAGTACGTCGCTCCTACCGCATAGTACAATCTACTACCTTCCTCTTCCGAGGCTAACATGCAACTCCTAATAAATACATTAACCCTTCTCGAAGAAGAGCTACCTGCGCCAAGCATGCTCTGTTGATCGCCAAACAGTCGCCAGATATCACACCCCCGTCGTAAGATTGTTGTTGATATTATTTACAAATCAATCAGCAATCTGGAAACTAAAATCTAGCAACTGTTTGCGATCAACGTGAAAAAGAAAAAAAAAACTACATATACTTTTATACATTCTATCCTAATTTTCAAATCTCAATTACTATAGACATACCTCAATTTACTACATAAACATAGATAACACATTTTTATATATAAACATAGATAAATCATTTTTAACTTCACTTGTTCCGAACCTTATTATTATTGTAACAATTTATCAATTCTTAATTCAAAGAAACCAAGTTGATATTTTCTTTTATAAACATGTTAAAATATACCCTAGTATTATTCCAATGATGACAGTAAAATTATTAAGTTTCTTATATATATATAAAATTATATTCTTAGCATTCCTTTTAATTAATGATGCTGCAGCATGATTTAAATCCTTGGGAGACAAATATCTAAATTTACCACTTACCTCGAATATTTGTTATCCAATAATTTCTCTATCTATTTCAAATTACATAAACATCTTATTTGCACAAAATTGTAAAATGATTATGAAAAGCAAAGAAAACTATCTAATTATTAACTATACAAAATGTTCGTGAAGATGAACAGTAAATTAATGTTCAAAGTTCACAAGTGGGAAGTCTGGATAATGCATCCGCGTTTGACAGTTTTTTTCCAGGGCAATGTTCTATTTCGAGATTATATTTCTGCAAAGCTATGGTCCATCGTTGTAATTTGGACGATTGCGGAGCATTTCTCACTATAAAGGCTAGAGGATTATGATCAGTCACAATTTTCACCGATGAACCGAATATACAAGGTTCAAACTTCTTCAATGCCCATACTATAGCATAAGCTTCACGCTCTATAGTCGGCCAGCTCTGTTGAGGTTTCGATAATTTCTTGCTCGCGTAGCAGATGGGAAATTGCTTCTCTCCCCTTTGCTGTGACAAACATGCACCTATTCCGATTTGGGATGCATCAGAATGAATGACAAACGGATCCTGCAGTGTTGGGGTGATCAGCTCCGTTGACATCGCTAATCGTTCCTTCAGTTGTTGAAATGTTGACTCATGAATTTCTTTCCATTCGAGTATTTCCGGTTGTTTATTTTTCGTGAGTTCTGTGAGTGGGTAGGCGATCTCTGCATACCCTGGGATATAATCGCGATAATAATTACATAGTCCTAACAGACTTTTAAGATCTCTTTTCGTTTTCGGCGTTTCCAGCTTCTTGATTGCCTCTATTTTCTCGGGATCTGGTTGATGTTTTCCTGATCCAATGATGTGTCCTAAATATTTAATTTGAGGTTTTGCAAACGAACATTTCTTCGAATTGATAGTAAATCCAAGTGACTCTAGTTTGGTAAAAACTTTATCCAGATGTCGGAGATGAGTGTCGAAATCCGTGGAAAATATAGCTATGTCATCAATATAGGCTCTTGAAAATTGTTGAAATTCTTTCAGCGCGTTATTCATTACTCTCTGAAAAGTTGCTGCTGCGTTCCTTAATCCAAAGGGTAGCACTTTAAACTGATATTGACCTCGATGAGTTTTGAAGGATGTGTACTCTTTACTTTGTTCCTCCATGGGAATTGCCCAATATCCTTTCAGCAAATCTAAAGTTGTTATGACGTTGGCTCTTCCTATACTGTACATTAAATCAATGGCATTTTGCATAGGAAAGTCATCTGGCTTCGTCACTGCATTCAAAGCTCGATAATCTAAGCACAATCTGATATCTCCATTTTTTTTGCTTACACAAACTACTGGATGAGCTATTTCTGCATTACTTTCTTCTATTAGTCCCGATTTCAATAATTTTTCTACTTCTTCATCGACCTTGGGTTTCAATGCTTCAGGAATCCTATAAATGTAAGGTTTCTTCCTCTCCATATTGGGTATTAATCTAATTTTATGAGCTTCAACTTTAGCTATTTTCAGCTTTCCGGTGAATAGTGCTCGGTGTTTGTTGATAAGAGCTATCAATTTTCTTCTCTGCTGCGGATTCAAATTTTCTAAATTCAGATTTGCATCTATTTTAAAATCTTCCAGGGGGGTCGAGAGATCTTTTCCTGGTAAAGTTATAATTTCTCCAAATTCTTCTTCATTTTCAAATATCACTCCAACTGCATTGACACTAGCTTGCAATTTTCTAATTTTATTTGTATGAACATGTTTGATCTTTCCATCAGGTAGTTTTACTTTATAGGAATGAGGTGGGCAATGATTCACGATTTCTCCTGGACCAGTCCATCGTGCATAGAGTTTGTTATTTGAATCTGGTATGAGTAAATAAACTTGTTCTCCGATTTTGAAATTTTTTGGTATTGATCTCCGATTAAAGTACTCAGCATATTTTTGTTGTTTATCACTTGCAATTAAATTGGCTTGTTCGGCTGCTTGTTCTAACCTTATTTTTAAAAGTTGTAAGTAATCCACTGCCGATTCACTTAGATTAGGTGGTATAGGTATTTCTCCTGACCATGAAGACTTCAGTACTGCTAAAGGACCTCTTGGTTGTCTTCCATACATCAGCTGAAATGGTGAGACACCCGTGGTGCAGTTTGGTACTTCTTTGTATGCAAAGAGCAGGTATGGGATGTGCTTATCCCAATTCGAAGGATCAGTCCTGATGACATGATGTAACATTTGCTTGAAGGACTTGTTCCATCTTTCTACTAATCCATTTGAAGCACTGTAAGCAGGTGTAGAGAACCTAGGGTGAGAACCTAGTCTTTTCTGGAATTCTTTAGTTAATTTTGAAACGAAGTTACTTCCGTTGTCACTAGCTATTGTATTAGGGATTCCTGTTCTCATGAAAATCTCCAAAAGCGCGTCGCAAGTGGCTTTTGCTGTCAAGCTTCTCAGTGGAATGGCTTCTGGCCATCGGGAATGTTGATCTACCAGACATAACACATATTTATGTTTCCTAGCAGAGGAAGGTTCAATAGGTCCAATAATGTCGATGTTAACTGTTTCGAAAGGTAATCCTGGCCTTCTGACCGGTGTGATAGGAATCTTGTCAGATCGCTTTTCTGGACTTTTCAACTGACAATCTTTGCACGTTTTACAAAAGGTTTCAACATCTTGTGCTAATCCAGGCCAATAAAATGAATATCGTATTCGCTCCTTTGTTTTTCTTATCCCAAGATGTGCACCGAAAATGGAACTATGTGCTAATTCCAACACTTGTGCTCTTCTACTAAGTGGAAGCACTAACTGAAAAACATTCTGTCCTAATATTTTTTCTTGGTGATGTAAAAGATGATCAATAAATAAATAATTTCCTTTTTTTTTCTATTGCTAGCTTCCATGCTTCTCTCAGCGAGGGACAGTTAACTTGCTCTTCGCGTAGGCGTTCAGCAGACGATAAGTCTGTGTTTACATAAACACTCGCCTTCTTGACTTCCTCCTCTTCGTTTTTCTCCTCCATAAGCATTAGCGGGGGGGGGGAATCGACGCTGTCGTTTGACTGTGCATTGGCGAATAAAGTTTGTAAGTTTTCGCTTCCGTAATTATTTCTTTCTGCGTTTGGTTCTTCTGCCGCAGGAGTAATCAACAGTTCGTATATTTCTGGAGTTATTAGGCAAGGCACATTTAGCTTATCAGTCACTGCAATTAATATATCCACAAAATTAAATATATTGCTTCCATGATCTTTATGGTAAATAGGTACACGGCAAACTTTTGCTTCAATTGGTTGTCCGAAAGCAGGTGTTAGCAATATTTTACCTCCTTCTCTCTCCTCTAAATTTGGAATGAGCGATGAATGTACGATCGTTATCTGCGTTCCAGAGTCTACGATAGCTTCGATTTTCTCAGAGTTAATAAAAATATCTACTTTTTTCAGTGGTTGAACGATGCGTTCTGCGAATTCAGATCGTAGATGGGATGAGTCTACTTTAGCTACGATGGCTTCTTCTTTTGATGTTCTGTTTGAATTTTTTTGAGTTTTGGAATCATCCTTTCCCTTCTTATTTACTGCAGTTTCGTTCTTTCTTCTTTTGTCTGGACAATCTCTCGCGATGTGTTGATAATTTCCACAAATATAACATTCTTTTCTTCTCGCGTGAAATCTTTCGTGTTTTGGATATTCTTTTCTCATGGGTGGTGGAATATATTTGTCGTGTGCACATGTTGTATCCAGGAATCTCGGTGATCGCTTAATTCCATTTCGAACTTCGTCGAAAGATTTTCCTTTGGCCGTGAAATAAATATCACATTCTGTAGCTAATTCTTGAAGCTTCAGCCATTTATTTCCTTGGCGTATTGCGACGTGTGCAGCTGTTTCTTCATCTAATGCTTGGAATAATTTATCGGAAATAATTAACTCCTTGAGTGTTTCGAAATCCTTTACTTCTCTTGACTTGCAGTAATAGTCCCATGTAGCTGTTAGTCTTGAAGCGAACTGGATATGCGTTTCGTCGGAATAACGTTTAGTTTTTCTGAAGTTTTCTAAACAGGTTTGAGGAGTAGGTTGATATTCCTTCAGAACAAGAGTTTTCACTTTTTCGTAATTTTGCAGATCTTCCTCCTTTATATAAACAAGAACATTTGAAGCTTTTTCTCCAATTAATTTCAATAATATTTCTGATTTGTATTCTTCAGGAACCTTCTTGTGCTTAAATGCTCTTTCGATAGAATCGAAAAATATATTCCATTCTTCTGCTCTCTTCGGTACTGGTATAGTCAGTGTTTCTACTCCTTTGATCAGCTTGTCCAGGGAAATTTCGGTTTCTCGTTCTGTGTTTTGTATTAAAGGTGTTGGACTTCTACTTCCTTCATTTTGAGTTGCTCGAATCTTCGCTAGTTCTATTTCGTGTTCTCTTTCTGTTCTTATTCTTTCTTCTTCCATTTGCATTCTTTCCATTTCTTCTTTTCTTTTTCTATTCTCCACTGTAGTAATCAGAATTTCTTTCACGAAATCAGCATCTTCGATGTATTCCTTGCTATTCTGGAGTTTGTGTTTCAGTTCTACCAGCTTCAAATCTGGGGATGCTTCTTCGCCAATTTCCAATAGAACTGTTACTAAATCCTCTTTCTTTGCGTTTTTTAACATTTTCTTCTATTTTCCTTTAGAATCAAGCCTTTCAAACTCTCGATTAAATAATTCTCACGTTTTTACTCTCTTTTGCAAATGAACACTTCTTTCGTTAGTTAGGCTTAACTTTACGCCTCTTCCGTTTTCAACGCTCTAAGCTTCTAACCTCTCTGGTTTTCTCGTAAGAGAGCGTGTTGTGATGACTTCGTGGTTTAACAAGGCGCCATTTAGCAAGACGAAACAAACATTTATTAAATATATAATTCAAAGCATAATATAATAGTTAGTCAGAGCAGTACGTCGCTCCTACCGCATAGTACAATCTACTACCTTCCTCTTCCGAGGCTAACATGCAACTCCTAATAAATACATTAACCCTTCTCGAAGAAGAGCTACCTGCGCCAAGCATGCTCTGTTGATCGCCAAACAGTCGCCAGATATCACAAGTTTATTGAAGTCTTGGAAGTTTAAATATCTTAGATAATTTATTAGTTTAGCAGTTATTTTAATACATCGCAAAAGCGCATATTTAGTTTGGTATAATCCATCACTTATAAAGAGAAATTTGAAAACATTTCCTAGACACATATTTTAGAATAAGCTATTCGTGTAAAAAATATGATATTCGTAATATGATTAGTTATTTCCACTAGAAATTGTGCGTTTACTTTTAAATGATGAGAAAATGATTAAAAAAATTATTTAAAGGAAATAAAAAATAATTGTTTTTCTTGCTTATAATTTTAATTTTAATGTACTTCGTTGCACGTAAGCGGGATTTTACTATAGACTGTTAGGCGAGATATACGTCCCTACCCCATTTTATCTAATGGAATAAACTGGCAGATCTACAATTTAGGAACTGAGAGATTCACCCAGAAAGAGAGGATAGAAATGGTGTCAGATTAAATTTTATGCATACTCAGTGATCCTGCCCAAAAGCTTTATTCGATGCAACGAACATTTAAGTAAAAAAAATAAATGCAAAGCTCTGTCAATTCATTGGGATACCACAAAATAAAAAAATAAGTAAGAATAATAAATAGTTTCTAGAATTTTTGTATCAAAATACGAAAAGAAATTAAGCTAAATCTAATGATACGCATTTTTGCGCAATTCGCGATTTTCTTCCCCCGTCTTCATTATATTTCTATACTCTACATTTAGGAATATTTAGTTTTATGTGTTAAGTCCAGCTTTATTGTTTTCAACAGCCTTTGAATTTGACTTCAAGAAGAAAATTATAAGCATGTTTGTCGTTAAAAAATGAAACCTTTCTAATTTTACATGTCAATTTAAGAATTATATGAACAGAGTTCCTGGCTGTTAAACCTAAGAAAATGTGCGTTTTGTAAATAAGTAATAAATTTTTAATTTAGTAATTATTTGTTTCGGCGATTAACCTGTCCAAGAAGAAGTTTTCGCGAAAATTAGAAATACTCTAAAAGATATTGAATCGTTCCGTATATATATATATATATATAAAAAAAAAAAAAAAAAAAAAAAAAAAAAACTTCGTTTAGACAGAGATATCTGGGCTTTAAATTACTGATTAAAATTTTGTATGATATTTTTAAGTTTCTTCAGATGGCAGAAGACACCGGAAGAGTTTGAAGGCATAGGAAGTCGTATAGAAACTGTTAAAGACGGGTGATCCAATGGAAAACCGTTCAGAGGCAATGTGCTTATTAGTTACAGCATTGGCTAGCTCGGCATGCAATTAAATCCTGGTACACATAAAAGTTATCATAATCTTACATGACTGCATTAAATGCAGTGATATTTGTTTGTTATGTATATGTTGTGATTGCGAAATGTCGAAGATATAACTCCTCTTATTATAATACCTTTAAGCGCAGTCTGATTCGAAACTACTAATCATGGTAATTGAACTCTGGCAAGATTTTTCTTTCTCCTTACCGCGCGCCTTCGTGGTGTAATTGGAAAGCACGTCCGGCTAGCAGTCGGAAGTTTAGTTTTAATCTGGGAATAAGCAAAAATATATCTGAATCGCTTAGATCAAGGTTTAGGGAGTGGAATTTATTGTGCAATGAAGTATTACTAAAATGTGTCATGATCGATACAAAGAATGCGTTATCTTTTACAATTTCGATGCCCAGATATGCATTTGTAAAGAAATTTCCAGCTTCATTCCATATTTAGATTCTGTGGTCGAAGTGGCGACTATGCTTCGGAAACGAGTTTGAAAGCAGCACTGTTACAGATTGGAAACAAATATAATTCCATTTCTGACGGATATGCTTCATGCCAGAGAGAAATTTTATTATCTTGAAAAATATGTTATACATGATGAATTAGGAAATATTCAGTCATATAAAGATAATTTTATCTTATATTAGAAATTTTCATGTTTTTGGAAAATGGGATAGAATGGGATAGGTCAGATAAATGAACACCACAATGTAAGAAAATAGGCTTCACGGCATATTCTGAAGCCCATTGTTAAGTGTGCTTTGAGCAAACATCTTGTAGTCACACGACATTTTGCTTTCAACTTTCCGTATCAAAATATATTGGATTAATGGACTGAATGATAAATACGACCATACTGGATTAATGAAAACTCTTTCCACATCAGATTCCATAATAAATTAATATTTATTTGTCCAAATATTGGAAACTTCATGAAAAAAGACAGCATAGTTTTGAAACCAGTCTTTACAAACGAGAAAATAGAAGCACAGTTGCCGGTCATATATGTTGCGCAAAAATTTGTCCGAAATGCGCAAGTCCTTAAATTATAAGAATTGCGAAATATTTTCAGAAAAAAAGCTGGGTTTTTCAAGTCCTTTAAGTTATGTTTTCTGTATTCTTATCTTAATTTCTTCCCCAGAAATAGAGGAGAAGTTAATGGTGGACACGATGAACGTTTCATCAATGCATGTCCACCTAAAGGGAAGTCCAAGACCTGCAGATAGGAAAACGGGTTAGGTTGTTAATCAACGCTGGGGTCACTTACTTATAGACGTGGAAGAAACAAAGTGATTAATTGCTTTTGTGCACACTAGGAGTCAGTGAACGTTCAGTATAATAAACCTTCAGAAAACCGTCACTGTGCACAATGGAATGCAGGCTATGGCTGCTGACGGTTATTGGTCCATCAACAAAGAAACATCTGACGAACATTATAAACGGAAACAATGGTAATAACTAGCCCATTAATAAGCTTAAAATGTGTTCTTCTGTTAAAAATGTAAACTAGTTATAATGCAACATCAGCGAATATCTTCTTAAACCGCACAGAATAATATAATGTGATGGTAATGCATAAAAACAAGTTATCTACTTATATAAAATTAAGAACATAAATTTCCTATCCATACCAGAGTTGTATTCTTCATTGGTTTTAAATGAAAAAAAATTAAAAAGTAAATTTTTGTTGATAAGTGAATATGATCTCTGAATTCTCAAATACAGGTTGGTTTATTTATCCTGTTCCTGAATGTGTAACATACGTTATGTTCTTTAAAATGCGTAAAAAAGTAACGCAATAATTTTTGAGTCAAAATTTAAGGGGTATTTTAAGAACAGGTTGTTTTGTGACTATCCTTTTGATTTGAACATAATTTAGATCAATCAGGTCCACGAACTCATTGTGGCCAAGAAAAGAAGGATTCCGCTTGTCATTGGCTTAGGTTTTCGACCCCTTATACGTGACAATACGAGTTTGTTTAGCCCTGCTCTACTTTTGAAAAAGAATCCCTTGATGGACGGATGCAAGGGTCCTCTACCTCTTTTTTTCCTTTATCACTAACGTCTCAAGAGGATTGAAAGTATTATAAGTGCTTCTTTGAGCATTGAAATATACATTTGCATATTTCAGTGCTTTCTTCAGATTTGAGCCCGATATGGCAATTAATACCACGGAACAAGGCTACTTAGAATATATTTACGCATTACTACTATATTATTAACATTACTTTTATGTTATTAACGTATTAATATTTTAACACATTACGACTGCAAAAGTCCAAGGGCTATTTCTAGATTATATCCAAAAGTGTGTGAATATATTGAGACTAAATTACATATTTTGATTTAAATTTTAATATGTATATTGGAATTTTTTTTACAGATGTTTAGTTATCTTTTTATAAAATTTACACAGCATTATTAATGGCATACAGTTCAGTACCACAGACAATTAAATTTTTAACACAGTTATCCCAATGCACGTTTGACTAAATATTATTTGGATATGCATTTAATATTTGTATTTCTTTTTTTTTCCTTTTTATTTTCTCAGTATTTCTTTCTATGTTATCATTAATATACGATAATCTTGTTACTGGCAACAAGTTTTGTTTGAATTTGTGTGAATGACAACAAAATTCATATCTTATGTTTATTATTCTAGTATAAAAAAAAAAAAAAAAAAAAAAAAAAAAAAAAAAAAAAAAAAAACACTAACGTTTCCTTAGCCGCACTCTACTACAGGCATTTTTCTGTTTCATAATAATTCGTGTTTTAGAATGTTAATAAAGTTCTTGTGTCTAAAAGGCTCATTCTTTTAGTCCACGGTGACTATCAAAATATGATTTATTTCGTATCTTTTTCGAGTGAGATATGAAATGCTATACATCGCCATTTCAAAATAACTCTCAAATGGTAACAGTGCACTAAATCACAGACTGAACAACGATGAGATTTCCCTGTTTCTGAAGACAATAGAATGGCTGTCAGCCACCATTCATTAACCATTATCTATTTAAAGAGTCGCATTCTTTATCATTAAGTTATTGATTAAGAATGCTAAAGGTGGGAAAAAATATCTCATTCTTCAGAGGAGAATATGCTGACACTTCGTTTCTTACATGATCATGGCGGATTACTGCCTCCTTTCTAGACATAAGCAGTTTTTCAATTATTTACATTTTGCCCTGAGCTTTAATTTGATGTCATTTAGCGATTCTATTTAAGAAGTATGACTCTTGCTTTAATAAGCTTTACTTTTAGGGTGAAATATTCTCACCAGAGCTGACAAGCATTCTCATTATTTGAGTAATTAAAATTTTAATACATGTTATAACTGCTTAATCACTGTTTATCACAGTTTCATGCTTTTGAATTTTTATACAGATGAATTTCTAATAGAAACAAACTACATCACTTCTGATATTGATAATAAAATGGCTAATTTAAAGGTATGCATTTGGTTATTTCGAAGCAAGAGACATGACAAATGAGCAATGCCTTCACCGGGACTCGATCCACGGACCTCTCGAATACGCGCCGAGCGTGCTGACCGCTAAACCACGAAGGCATGCTAAGAATGCAGAAGAAATACCTTATAATTTCTAAAGCTAAACTTAGGACACATTGAAATGGATTGTCTGAATTTTTAATTAAATTCGAAGTTTAATCTATAGAAACAAAGAAAAATGTATTTATTGCTTATCATTTCTACTTTGATTAAAAAAAGTTCTCCATTCGAATTTGGTAACTCGTAGAATTTGAAACGCAATTTTTCTTCCTTTCCAACTTTGCAATCAGAACCTTTCTTTGATGTTTCTTTCATAAGCCAAATGTAAATATTAACTGAAACGTCTTCAGTTTGATAATGTTTGGTAAATCTTCTTTTATACTGTTATTTGATTCAAAATTGTTCCTTGGTTTTTAAATTGTCAACTATTGTCATATGCAGTGTGTTTTTTGCAAAAATAGCTTTTGCTCTTAATGATAGTTATATAAGTTTGCTCTACATCTTTTTCATTGATTTAGAAACGTTGAAATAAAAATAAAAGATGTTGGCGGTGTCCCTAGGTAAGCCGAATACAATACAAGTGAAGAACATTTAAAATCTTGAGGCAATATTATACAAACCAAGATACACCGAATTGGACATGGCAAAGGAGAAATAGGAAAGCGTTCGTGTATTCCATATAAAGACGGCGCGACAACACATACTGCACGTGCTTCTTAGAAACAGTACACTCAATTTTCAAACTTGACAGGTCTCAAAGGATCTATGACCTCCACTATCACCCTGTTGTGATTTTCACTGTAGGGCAGCCTGAAGGACAAGGTTTACCAGAACAATCCATGAACTAAGACAGAAAAGAAACACGCCTCAAATAAATCATAAAATGAAGGAACAACTGTGTTAAGCATAGATTTTCAGCATAGAAAATCTATCGAAGAGAATCATTCGAGGGCGAACAAAATCCCTCTTCATCAGGAGCAAAGAAATCTGCAACTGAAAAACCAATTTACAGACATATTTATACCCTAAGTCGAGAGAGACGACAAGAGTAGAGCCATCTGTTAGTAGAAACAATAACGAAAACTGAAAAATTAGCATAATAGAGATTTAAAAGCGTTAGGTAGGATTGGATTAAAATCATTAACTAAACATGGTAAATTTTTGTGAATGTGAACAGTTAAAAATCTAATTCTCCAGTGGCTAAGAAGCTTTCTAGATAATTTTTACAGTCCGAAGTCGAAACTATGATTAACTTTCTAACTATGATTAGCAATCTAAGACTTGCTAATTTCACCTTTTCGGCATAAGATTCATATTCCTAAATGCGAAACCTTAATGCTATTTTCGTTTGGCCGATATACGTCGAACCACACTGACAAGATATGCTATAAATTCTTCAAGAAATGAAGTCAGTTTCGACTTGTGTCTGCAAATATCCAGAAAGATTCTTCCATTGGAGAATAAGAATTCCGCTGGAGAATCAACATCCTTTCTGATGCCAGGAGCTACTTTTCTGAACGTTTTAGTTTCTTTAATCTGCATTACATTAAACGCTATAACAAGTTAAAGTTTTGTGTTTATTTTTAAAAAAAAATAGAAATAATATGTTAAAATTTAATGTAAATCAGAACAAGAACAAACACTTACAAACATTTTTAAAAATCTGAAAGGTTTCAGATTTTAAATTACGTCCAAAGGCTCGTTTTTTTAACGTTTTGTGTGTTACCATTGTTTATTAAATATCGTGTTCGTTGCACTTAAACCAAAAAATTCAGTTCAACAGCAATGTCGCAAAATAATTTTAAAATGAGCATATATTTAGAATTTCCGATGCACAGTTCTGCGCGCTGGAGATAAAAAGGTTTTTTCTTTTCCCGTAGAGTGTTGCTATTGCTCGCTTTTAAATCGTTGAGTTTGTTAATCAAAAATTTGTTAAAGTTTTACAAAATATGAAATCGATAATAAAACAAATTCCAAATTTCAAATTTGGGCTTTCAGTTGCCCATATTCGCAAAAGGATTACGTCATTCAAAATTGGATGGCTCTATGTACCGTTGTTTTATAACATTGCGAGAGTCATGCATACTTTTATGCAGATTCTTCATTATTTAATATCTTCAAATATAATACAGGGCGATAGTATTTAGTGGCAACGATTTGAAAAGTGCTATGCCGCGCAATGAGTTCCGAAGCAAAATCGCAAAACGAAAACAATAGTCCTTCAGGGACAAAGCGTCTTTGTACTAAGAAAGAGTTTTACTTACGGAATTTTCTTATGTAATTGATGGATATGCAAGAATTTCAACTGATTATTTTATAATAAGATTCCATATACCACTGACAGAAATAAAATTTTTCTAAAATTTCTATTTTACGTAAAAGTTTAGTATTCTTTGTTATTTCGTATCTTTCAGATCAAGTAGCTAAAAATCAGCTGTGTGAGCACTAAGCAATACGACAAACAGCCTTTAAATAATATATCATTTTTATAATTTGGTTTATAATATACAAAATATTAGAAGAAATTAAACGAAGTTTTAAGAATTTGCTCCAAGGCGGGTGTACATATTAACTCAGAAACAGCATTATTTCCTTAAATATGGATCCTTCCTTTAAGAAAGTTTTCTAAAACAAAGTAGATATAATTACAAAAACAGTTTCAGACGAACCTCGTGGAACAAAATTTCTGACTGATAAAATATTCATTATGGTTTAATTGTTAAAAAAAAAAAAAAAGGTTTATACCTTAATTGCAAATTTGTCAGGAATATATTCGAGAAGCATGTTGAAGGGACCAGCTACAAATTTAATAAAAATAAAAGGCTTGTTTCATTATTTTCGTATCATATCACGCTGTTCTTTCTCTTTTTGCTTCTCCCATTTATTTCCCTGTAAATAATATTATTTCGCTTCATAGATTTGAAAGATATGTTTTGCTGCTGAAAAAGAAACCTATGTCTTATCGCCTTCGAAATTGATAGAGTTTTATGCGAAATCCACGTTAATCTAAGGATGCTTTAAAAGGAATATTTTTTATTACGGAAGAAATAATTAATTTTCTTAACTAGAAACTGTTATAAATGCGTGTATACTTAGCTAGAAACTGTGATTGTAAATATTTGTAAACGTGTGTATATGTTTCTTCTCTTTGTCGGTGATATTCACAAGAAGGGGGATCTTTTCAGCTCTGAACTTTTTGGAATGTGCAAAAAGGGGGGAAAGTCTGCTATATATAGCATATAGGTGTTAAAATATCTCCCTTGCAGCAAATTAACTAGTTTCTACTGGAGTAGCAAAAACTAAGATGTTGCGCAAATTATCATCAAGGTAAAAATTCGTAAAAATATAAACACAGATTATAATATTAAAAACATATATTATGCATGAAAGTTTTGAACAATTTTTATTTTTTGTTAAACTAAGGGATAATTTGCACTTTTTACAACGAATTCTGGAATATCTTTCACAGTTTTCCAGGTTACAGCGTCGTTCGTGCCCACCTCTATGCGTTGGGCAGTGTCTAATGCTGTCACATCTTAGGTCACGTGCAGGAACTATGCCAGGTTTCTAACATTTTGTTAAGTGCTGAATTTTTTTAGACTGCCATAGCGATTTAAAATAAATCGAATTGACAATCTGAACTACCCCGTGTCACATAATGCTAATGAAAACAGTCTGTATTACCGATAAAACAGAACTCTACATATTAAGGTAGCAAACTCCACCAGAAATACCGAAAGAGCTAACCTAAAGTAGCAAATTCATTCTGAAATATCTCCGTGAATTTTTGCAAGTAATTATATGAAATATTTTATATGAGTAACAAAAGCATAATGATTTGTTTTTCTGATCGAAATCTATATTCTACTGAAGCGATATAAAAAGACAAAATATTTCCACAAAGAACTTTCATTTGATGGGATTCTATCGCTCTCCTAAAATTCTGCATTCCCTTTTAAGAAACTACGTATTCGAAAGCTAATGTCTGATTATAATACAGACTGTATATAATACATTCTTGAAATGAAGCCAGAAGGCAATAAGTTTCATACTACACCAAAATAAAAATTTTCTTCCGACAATAAGTTTCTTTTCCTTTCTCTTCGATTATGAGTTCTTCGTTTATGGTTTCATTTTTTTAAAGTAGTAAATGATTTTATTTCAAGGAAAAAAATTATGAATTATATAAAATACCTTTAATAATTTTATTACTGTAAATAACCGAGCTTATTTCAAGTTGAAAATGTATCTAACAAAATATTAAAACGGCTGATAGATATCCGTCAATAAACTGTTGTAAATATCTTTCTTCTGGCGCATTCCCCCTCTTAACGCCAGGTTCTGAAAATTAAAAAAAATTCGCATAATTTCTCCCTTCCTCATTTTTTTCGCCAATGTAGTGATTATTTTCGCTTTGCTAATAAAGACAAATCCTTGCAAACTACCTGCAAAGGTAACGCCGAATATTTTTCTTCTAACTGTTGAGCTTTATGCTAGCCTAATACAAGAAAATAACAGAGAAGAAAATACGAACCAACATTCAGTCTGCTATTTCATTGAGTTAGCTGATAATTTACTGCCACTAACTACTTATGGATGAGAGTCCTAGGACTCTCATCCATAAATATCCGCAAATCCGACACAGAGAACAATAATTACAGAAATGATTCAAAATTTCTTTTAAAGAAGTAATATTGTATGTAAATTATACGTCCACTGTATGCAAAATTCACATAGAATTTTTTTTAAAGAAATAATATTGTGATAGTTACCTGTAGTTTATTGAATGACTAGTTTTCATTCGTGAAGTTCTTCTGCAACTTTGTACTTCGGAAATTAAATTATTTACACAAACACAATTTCCACTCTCGAAATTCGGACGATAAAATTATTAGAAAAAAGATTGAAATACTCGAGCAAATACGTATATCACGAATTACTATAGATTTATTTCCATACCACCCAAAGAAAATGAAAATCGCAATGAATTTTGTACGAATGTTTTGGTCTCCTCTCTCTAGATAAAGAAACGAGTTTATTGTAGACATACTCTAACCAGTAAAGAAATTAAATTTTTCCCTTTTTTATCATTTATCTGTTTACTGAAACAATACTTTTAATTTCGTTCAAAAACTTCTCCTTTAATAACTTTAACCAAACTGTTGTTCCTTTTAAACTTTTCCTTTTACTTTTACGTTACAATGCAGCTGACCATTTAACGCAAGAGACTTAGTTTTCGACAATTGACATATCTTCTTGTCTAAGACTAACAACATTTTGCTCTTAATTTGAAAAGAGAAACGTGCGACATTTTTTTATTTTAAAATGGGCAATGAAGTTTATAGAAATAAAGTCCTCTACCGGTTTACAAAAGTCCGTTTTGCTTCATTTCACTTTTGAAAACAAAACTTTCTTTAATGTCTAAAATTAATGGGAAAGACACTTTTATTTCTAGTTCAAAAGGAACGAACATTAATATTCTAAACATCGATATCATATATTATTTTCGAAGCAGTAAATGTAAATGTTATCATCTAGCAGTTGTTAAGAATTAAAAAGTAATGTTTTCGAAGAAAATATGAAAGTAAACGGCTTCCAAAGCTGTGAAATTTGTCTTTACAAAAACTTTTCCAAAGCTGACTGATTTGAGTTAAAATGAGTAATCGCAATCGTTTAAACGCTGTATTGTGATGGAGAGTCATAGCTAGGGTTGAAACTGCTCATTCTCAAAAGCAGGTTATACGATGGATGTAAGTGTCTTGAATAGTGGTATCCAGATTATGACACTAATTCAGAACTGCAAGTATCATCATCAGAAGGCCCGTCCAAGAACGTCTCCACCACAGGACTAACACATGGCATTAATTATTAATAGCATGAGATTACAGCGACAGAATTCTCTCTGGACCTCGCTGCTCATCTGACATAACAATTACCAAGCAAATTGAGCCGACTCGCCTAGCACAACAAATTCTTTAAGCCCGACAGCCAGCGATATATGTCGGCCTCAAGAGAACTTTTGTAAAGCCAAAGGCAGAAAGATTAGAGCCATGTCTTCTTTATGATGAAAAGACGTTCGGTCAACAAAGTGATTCTCGATCAGACGTCCATTTGAAGAGAGCTTGAGCTTGATTAATTTCATTCTAACCAAAGGAAAATCAACTTTTTTGTTACCAGTGGAATCCTTATATGGGAAGACACCGTGCAGAACGATTTCTACTCCACTGCGATACGGCACTCTGATTGAAAGGTAGCACAGGAATGAGGATCTTGAATCTCATGTGAAGCTGTTTTGAGAATTTATTGGAAAGAAAGTTATTTTAACGCATGATAATAGAAATCGAAATGTCAAAGAAAACGTTATTCGCCAAATGATGAAACCAACGAAGTTACTCTTACGGTATGTCCGGTGTCGGAATCAGACCTGTAGAATATGTTTCAAATGCCGTAGGGATGTCAGCCCTTAAAAAACTATAAATACTTGCTTTTAGAAGAATGAGATTTGTTGATACAAGCTATGATTAAGAACCTTATTTATAATATGAGAGATTATTGTGAACCATATAAAGCTCTGCGGGATTATCTTACTGTTTATTAGACAAAATATTTGGGATATATGTAAGATATCGCGTTTTCTCCGTTTTGGTTTCACTTGTCTTTCTCAAAGCATAGGGTAGGAGGATGAATAAAAATGTAGCGACTTAAAAATTAAACATCCACTTCTTCAGCTAAAAAGCTATTTTCTGTTCATCAGAATTTACTAACAAGAACTGCCTTTCCTTACTTCATAAATCCTGTATCACCCGCTGTAAACTATCGATGAACTTAAAGGTCCATGTCAGCCTCCCTTTCTGTACCTTTATATTATGCTTAATACCATCTCGATTTTGAAAATGCAGTTACATTCTGCATGATACTTTTATTTATGTCCGCTATGTAGTTATATCATTCTTCATTTAAGTATCAGTTTCCGGTTTTGCGTTATTTTGTATGACTGAATAGACATTTTGCCAGTTACGCTGAAGAATTCATCCAGAGTTAAGGAAAAAAAATGCTTCATAACTTCAAGAAAGGTTTCACTTGGACACTTGTTTTGTAAAACAGAGGGGAAAAAGTTTATGATAGATATATATTAGTTTTAAAAAAGTACAATAAAATTGCTTTTAAAGATATGAATATACTTGAATTATGCGCAAAATGTTAACTATTGAACACTTACAAGCCATAGAAAGGTTATTACGTTGTTTGAAATCAGTGCAAAATGATGAAAACGTATGCGATGCAATAAGATTTACCATGACGTAAAACAGATATGCTAAAATAAATTCTTTTTCTTAATTGTCCTCCAAGAGATTCCTACCTTCGTCTGCTTAACCAAATGCAATCAATCATACAAGTGTAGGTGGAGAACAGCGATAAATGGCCGTTGTAATACTATTGAGCCATTAGATTTCTCGAAGTAGTAAATGTGAAAAATGTGCTGTGCCCTTGCCAGCTTCAGACCTGCCGATTGCTGGAAGGGCGTATTACCAATTACACCGAGAAGGTTCGAGCTAATGAGGAAGACAATATCTTACATTCTGCTCCTTCCCAACTTAAAGGGCGACTGGAAAGCTTCAGTCTCCAAATCCTGTTGGTGACAAATTATCGCCCACCACATTTCAGTTCAAGCTAAACTTATAGAGTAATTTAGAATCCTTTTGAAGTCGGGAATCATGGAGAATGGGCAGTGCCTTCACCGAGATTCGAAATCTAGACCTTTTGACTGCTATTCGGATGTGCTACTAATTACAAAACGAGATGACGCAACAGAAAGAAAATGCTTTGCAGTGCAAGATTGTCCCAAATATTCATTTTCTTAGAGAAACCAATACCTGCGAAATTAGAGTAAAAAGCAGTCAAACATAGTTAGTTAGAGTCATACAAGCAGCTAATATATTATCCGTTATGAACGTTCAAATCATTCCACAAAAGTTCATTCTTTCATTGAAAATCTGCAGTAAGTTTTCGTAGCAAATATTATGTGGCGGGAGTAGGAGTAATGGATAGTTAAAATTCTTAGATTTTTACTGATTAAACATTGAAGGTTCCTTTACTAACGAGTGATTTTCAAATTAATTAAGTTATGGACATCATGCATTAAATATATTTGAAATCGGAAGAATAATTAATAAAATATAACCTATAAACTAAATAAAATGGGACAATTTATAAATATATATATATATATATATATATATATATATATATATATGGCATAAAAGTCTATCCGCTTACCAGATTTTTAGATGGCTTACTAGTCATTACGCGGCCTTTATTTTCGCAAACATTGGTCACAGTCCTATACTTCAAATTACAAAAAAATTTGTTTGAAATAACAAAAAAATTTGTTTGAAATAAAACAAACAAAAAAATAATTTAATAAACAATAACAAAAAAATTTGTTTGAAATAAAGAAAATATTCATGTTTGGGTAATGTCAAATTTAAGAAAAATAATTTTGATAAATAACGAAATGTAAATTTTAATGCGGTCTCCCGGTTCTTATATTTACATTTGCGACAGTTTTATAGTTGTTATGAAACAATTTAAATTGAAGAAGTTTGACTGCCGTACCACAAAAATTGACCGGGATATTTAATTTCAAAATTTGAGGTTTTCGATCATTTTGCGCTTGCCTTGCGAATCGATTAATTAAGTTAGAATTATTCTAGCAAATAAGTTTAAATGATAACCAAAAAATTTGTATAATATAATAGTCCGTACAATGAAGTTATCTGGTGTCCACATCAGATTTTTTTTCCTTTGCCTATATTAACTTCTTGATCATGACTGAATATCTGAAGTACAAGTCCCCTAATACGTAACATACGCTATACATAAACGTCCGTTTACAACCTTTCATATCTTGCATCTGAGGGAGTCCTGCCTAAGGTACAGGCACCCTCATGCAAGTTATCCAGTCCTTATTAATGTTTAATATACTTTCATCAAAATTAATTCTGTGCATTATTAATTAGTTCACTTCTTCCATCTAAATTACATCAATAATAATGGAGGCATTGTTTACCAAAATGGTATGAAAAATTTGATTAAACAATATAACCAGTTTCCCTTAATTTTGACTTTTCTCTAAAACAGGGGTTCTCAACCTGGTGCTATTCCTCCCCAGGGAGTTATTTCAAAGTTTTAGGGTGAAATACGGTTAACCTTGACTCCACGTGCTTCCTGCTGTGCCCTTAAAATTTATCTAAATCTAAATGTACATGCATTTTTCGAGCTTGGGAAAAGGAGGGGGGAATGATCTAGCAAAGGTGAAATGGGGGCATGGAGCGAAAAGTGTTGAGAACCATTGTTCTACAATTTTATGTAAAATATCCGAACAAGAAAGAAAAGCGTAACCAGCAGATGTGAATGTAACAACTTATGTTTGGTTACATTTTGTATAATGTATTGGGAGAATTAAGTAATGCTTTTCCTCGGCTCTCTCAATTTCAGTATATTACATCATTCCAGCAAAGCCCATACGTTCTTTATTGCATTTCCTTATTGCACTGTTAGAAGCTGTTTTTTACTATTTACGTTGTTTCGAATGTCAGGTATGGGAAATACTTTCCAGTAAATGATACTTAATTTTGTCTATCGCTGTGTCGCTTTGTTCTGAAGCAAGTAGGAACTTAACTGACTATAATTTACTGAAAATTATTCTAACCTCTTTCGTATTAGAGCCGTAGATGAGAGAACCTTACGGTAAACAGGTTAAAAGTAATACTTTTAGCTTAGCGAAATTTAAACATTTTTATACATATATTGCGTGTATTGTAATAGTTAATGGTTTATTAAATATTATTTATCAATATCATTAAAAGAAATAATCTGATTTCAAGATATGCTGCTTAAAACCTACTTTTAAGATTATTATACTGATATAATACGGCAAAAGTTTCATGCGATTTTACTAGAATTTATTTCTATTATTTTTATTGTTATTTATGATATTCATTGTTATATTAATTGTTACTATTTTATTGTTTGTTTTTTTAGCTCAACATTTGATTCTCGCTATTTCGAATCCAAAATATTTTCTTTTCTGCATTTAATCCTTAAAGATTTCGTTTCCTAGCATTCACTTGTACTTAAGAAGTTAATGCATTTAAATCTTCGACTCACGGATGAACACTATAACAATTTTACAGTTTGGAATTCTCAGAATCCTTGCATATGATAAGCTGATAACAATGACCGTTTTTAGGTAAGAAAAGAATTTGTATGAGACCACACCATAATAACTAGTTCGAAACAAAAGCATTGTGATAATTATACAATTGCAGACATATTCATATTCTACACACTACACATTGATTATAATTATGCATTAATTATATACACATTACGCTGCATATTAATTAAACACTACACATTAATTATAATCTATTACACATTAATTATAATGCAGTTTTTAGCTGAACTTAAAATAACTTTTATCTTTGTTTTTCTTCATATTAAATTAATTATTTCACATGTATGTAATAATTCATAACTAATAATTACAAATACAATTGAACCTTCAGTTTTAGTGAAGATAAAATAAGATAAAAATAAATGGAAGTAATCCGGCCAGATTCCAGAATTGGATTGAACTATTTCGATTACGATAAGTACACGAGGTTACTTAAGGAATAACGTGGATTTCTTGAAAATTTTAAGAAATATCGACTCGTGTTGTATATACTGAAAGCCAAGCACAATCGTATACAGGCAGTCCGTCTATTGGGATTTGAACCCAGGTTAAATTACCAATGTTTATTGACTCACCCGTTTATCTACCACTCGGGCGCCTGTAAAGGGTGTCCCAAAATTAACGCAAGATTTGAATTTGGCGCCATTTTAGCATTAAGTTGTTGGCAACCCTGAAAAAAGAACAGTTTGAAAGCTGAGAGTTTAGGGTTATTGAAAATGGAGCGTTATACGATACAACAACGTGTCTTCATTATTGAACAATATTTTTAAAATAATGAAAGTTTGGCGGCCGCAGTTCGAAAATTTTATACAAAATATGGTAAAAATAGTATTTTAACCTCGTCAGCTGTGAAAAGATTAATTAAAAATTCGTGGAGACTGGATCAGTTGGAGACGCTAAACACACCGGTTGTCCAAAAACAAGCCGTTTAAATGTCAATATTGAAGCAATGCGTGAGAGTGGTAGTGAAAACCCAGGAACATCAATTCGACGTCGTGGACAAGCATTGGAAATTTCAAGAAGCTCTCTACAGCGTATACCCACAAAAAATCTGTGTCTTCATGCTTACAAAATTCAATTAACACAACAACTGAAGCCTAATGACCATGAGCAGCGAAGAGAGTTCGTGTAATTGGTTATTAATCAACAAAAAGTGGATGTTGGTTTTCCGAGCAAAATAATCCTAAGAGATGAAGCACATTTTCACCTCGATGGCTTTGTTAATCGAAACAATTGCCGTGTTTGGGATTCGGAGAACCCACACGTGATTAACGAAAAAAAAAAAAAATGCACCCACAACGTGTCACTGTTTGGTGCGCGACATGATAACACAGTTCTTTCTGCCGAAATTGGATGATATTGATGTGGCCAATATGTGGTTTCAACAAGACTGTGCCATATGCCATACAGCCAATGAAACAATTCAGTTACTGCATGAGACATTTCCTGATTGTGTAATCTCTCGTTTCGGTGATCAGAATTGGCCCCCTAGATCATGTGATTTAACACCATTAGATTTCTTCTTATGGGGTTATTTGAATTCAAAGGTCTATGTCAACAATCCCATAACCACATGCGCATTACAAGAAGAAATTAAACGCTGCATCAACGAAATTCAGCCACAATTATGCAGAAAGGTCATGAAAAATTTCCACGAAAGGTTGCGTATGTGCCAGCAAAGCCGTGGAGGCCATTTGCCCGAGGTGTTATTCCATAAATAACCCTTTCCTACGTACTTTATGATTCACTTAAAAATAAATATCTAAAGACTAAAAACTCTCTTTTATATTAAATTGAAATCTTGCGTTAATTTTGGAATACCTTTTAGATAGTTTTCGCAATATTACCGTCAAAAGAGATTATAATTTTCGAATATAGGTAAGTGGTTGCGGTTTAGAATTGATCATTCAATAGAAAGGGATGTGTGGTTTAAAAAAGTATTTCAAAATTTGCTGAAATCCTGCGATGAATTATGAAAAGATGCTGAAAAAGAGAAAGAAATAAAGTTCAAACGTCTCGCAAAATTTTCACGGTCCTGCTAATGATCTAATATTCAGTTCTTTGTTATTGTTAAACTTTATTAGTAAGTTATTTTGATTTAAATTTATATTTTAATAGGATTCATCATTTAATAATCATTTTATCATTTCAATCGGAAAAAATCTTTATTCTTGGCTTAATTGCGCCAAACCTATTATTTTAACGTCCTTTTTATTATCTAGGATGTCGTTCTGCGAAACATTGTAGAATCTATCCCACCAGATAGCGATTAATTACATACACATAATATGAAGCTTTATTATATTAATCGATTACATTGCTTACATTAGTAAATGGAATGAAATACCTGAATCCATTTTTGCAAAAATATAAAAGAATAGGTAAGCAAATATCGTATACAAGCAAACATTATTTCTCTAGAACTGTTTCTAATTTATGTATTTATTCATTTATTTTGTTTTAGTAACGGCAATGACTGAGTAAAATTCGCATTTTTTTTTTAGAACAAGTATTTGCGTCTTTGTTTAGCTGGAATAATTTTCCCTAACTCTTTTTGCGCTGTTTTTATTGATCTTAAAACGCAAAAGAAATGTAAATGCTGTTCACTACTCTTTTTAATGTTTTCAAAAATATTAAAATTGGCTTTCTCAAATATTTGGAAAAAAAATTGTCTTGTTAAAATCGAAGTCTACATCATTATATTTCTTCAGTCATCCTTATTATGGTCTACTATATTTTCAAAACATCAAACATTTTACATGATTAATTTGTAAACGATCATTTATTTAATATACTGTTGGTGCATTAAAAAATTATGATACGAGTCAAAAGTATTAAATAAGGGTTTGTGATATGCGCTTAACTGGGACGCAAATTATGGTATAAATTAAAAAAACAACTTCAATAATTGGTATAAGTTGATAGGAATTCTCAAAACTTTTATTCCAAATGCGGTTTACATTAATTTCTTGTTTATAGCTGAATCATTTGCTGCTGCAAAAGAATAAAGCACTGTTTGTATCTCGAAATGCACTCAACGTCTTTTTAAAAATATTATGCCAGAGAAAATATGAATGTTAACAATTTGTAAAAAAACAAATTTTTTTAAGAAAGAATGATATGCAAGATTCATAATATACCGGGTGTCCCACAAATATGCTAATATTTTAAAAATCTCCTCAAATTGAAGAAATTAGTAACATTGAACGCGGTTTGAAGAAAGTTATTCTCGACAATGGAGATTTTAGGAGGGTAAAGAAAAAAAATAGTCAAAATGTTCATCGACAGAGAGCGCTGGAAATCAATACATTTATTTTACATTGGAATCAGAGTAAAAATAATTGGAACAGTCTAAAAGCTGTCAACAATATTGAACCTGTTTTTTGTTTTCCATCGTAAATTACTGACTTGACTCCAGCTGGCCTCTGCTATGTAACTTGAGGCACAAGCCAATAGTGATGGCTCGGCAACAGTTTTTGTTCATTTATTTCATAAAAAATTTATATTTTTAAACAAATGTAGAGTTAGTTTAAAAACAATTGTGGGTGTTCAATGTTGTAATAGTTTTTTCTGTTATTTTTTCTTATATTTTATCTTATATCACTTCTTCCTTACTAACTATTACAGCTTTATATCAACAAATAACCAATTATTCATTTTACAATTAAATTTTTTGTAATAAATTGAATCTTGATTATGTCGATCAATATCCGGGTATATTTGGCTATCGACTCCTAACGGACCCCTTGGTCATTATTGAACCCTTTAAAATTCCATCGACTTCCAGGGAGTTAGTACTTATATCGCTGGGAGCCCCTGGTCTAAAGAAATCCTCCGAAAAAGTTATCTTAGGAATACATCGACAGTATTAATGATATGGTGTTATTGTTTGCACATAGGTTTTTGTAGTATAAATGGGACCTTACCATTATTCTAATTATTATTATTATTAATGTTATTATTATTATTATTATCTCTATTATAATAATTATTGTCATTATCGCTATTATTAATGTTATTATTATTATTACTGAATATCAAACATGTCGAATTATTTCGATTTTAGTTTTTAGCTCAAATGTTTTATTCATTTAAAAGATTAGAAAGGAAATCCACAATACTCATTTATTTTGGAAAAATTGGATATTTCGGTTTAAAAGGAAATCCATAAGTAAACTGTGAACTTATTAAACCAAATCCTCTGGATTAACTAAGGATAGTAACAAGTTACCTAAGAAAATGTTTAGCTTTTACCAGCTTACAAAATATTGAAGTAGTTATCAAAAGATAAAAAGCAAATCTTTAGAAGGTTTAATGATTTTTAAGTACTCATCAACTTCTTACTTTCTACTTACTAAAGAAACTGAACTAATCCCTTCCTCCAACTATATAAGCTCTTCCCTCAATGTATGTTATTTGATCTCCCAAGAGAGTATAATAGCCTAATCTTCAGTAGTTTCAACCTTTTTCCCACTTTTAATAGGAAATATTGTTAGTAACCTGTTATAAAGAGTATTTCGTTCCCAAACGGGTTATTTAAACATATTTTATTGTTTTAAGTATTTTTCGCTAGCACTATTGGATAAATTGACTAAAAAATGCTGGCTAACGAGGTATAGATTTTTATCTTTTTAATACCGTCTGTAAATACCATGCTTGAGTTGATCATTAAGGTGTAAATCCATTAAAAGTTATAGCGCTTTTTTTAAGAATCGTGTTTTGTACATTCTTAATTAAGTTATTTGAATATGGCACTATCTACCTAAGGAATGCCTTCGTGAAAGGTTTTCTAAGAAAACTACCTCGTATTCCTGTTACACATGAGAATAATCCCCAAAACCAGCCATGCAGCTAGTCCGTTTGTCTGGCTTCTAAGCTAGATGGAATTACCAATATTCAAAGATCAACTGTTGGGACCTCTTGGCAACTGATGGGACCCGCCCATGGTTGAAACATTCCGATAGTAATTAATCGGAATTTGTCAGAAATTTATCATTATACTGAGTTCTATTTGTATTACGTGCAATGTTTCCAAAGTTCTAAGAATTTAGGGATAATTATCTTATATATTGAAATAATTTTACACGCTTATTTTAACTAAAAACTAATTTTCTTAAGCCATCCTCAAAGAATATTTTCGATGTCTCCTTAATCCGCCTATTTATAGCATAGTTAATCGTACACCCCGTAAAAGTTTTCTTTCTTTTTTTTTTTTTTTTTTTCTTTTCTTTTCTTTTTTCTTTTCTTTTCTTTTCTTTTTTTTTTTTTTTTCAGATGTGGGAACAAAATACCCTTCGCAGGACGCTGAGCAATTTCAGAAGCTTCGACACCCTCTTTTCTAAAAAGGAAAATGGAAACTTTTCGTAACCTTCATAGTTGCAAAAACAGAACTACAAAAATACGCTTTTAGCAGTGAAAACAACTAAATCGGACTAAATAATTTTGCACAAGATAGTTGCATTATCATGTCAAGTCTTGTATCTGGCCCTTAGCCTTGTCTGTAAGTTCTGGGAACGGAACTAGACCTTAATTCTTAGAATTTAGAAACATCTTGCATAGTGAGTCTCTGATCTTGAGGATTGTACTCTCCGGAACTGGCAGGAACGGTACTGCAATTTCACTAAATACATAAATCCTTTAAGATTGTATTGTTGTTTTTGTATATTATTGTGATATTGTGTATTGTTTTATTTATTTATTTATTCATTTAACATAATAATTTTAGGTTTTATTTATGTGTAATTAAATTTGTAGTCACACGTGTCATACGTGAGTGCTATTTATTGTATACTGTAATGGCTTTAAATATTATTAAAATCTTGTAGTTTAAAATAAACAATTTAATTAGATGAACATTAAGGTATATGTGAATGGCAATGTTTGAAACCAGGTTCAAGTACCACGTGCGACTCTCGCACGAAGAATGTATTTTATTTTAAAATGCTAGAATTCGTTTTTTTTTCTTGTTTTGTATGTCGCCATTTTGAGTGCTAAATAAAGTTTTTTCTGTGTTCCATCATTAGAGTTGCTTCATATTTCCAAAGCAGTATCACAATACTATTGAAAATCTTTCAGTTCTGTACCCAACAACAATTAAATTGCTAAAATATCTCAACTGAAACTCTGTTCAGAAACTCTGACAACTCCAAAATTTAGACCTAGAAGACTATAAAAAATAGACCTAGAAGTCCACGACCAGATGATAAATATGAAAAACGAAAGACGCCACAATGGTATCAGTGTGGATCCTAACAACATTTAAGACCCCAATGTCCAAAACTTAAGAATTGTACTGAATCTCCTGCTAATCTTAACAGAATTAGTGCAAAACCAGAGGATAAATTTCTATTACCTTATACTAGTATGGGTTACTTAAATGGTCATAAAATTCCTATATTAAGGGATTCAGGTGCTAGTATTGATATAGTTTGTCGCAAATACATCACACCGGAAATGCTGACAGGTGAAAATGTGTGGGTGCAACAACCATTAGATTTGAATCCAACCTGTTTCCCATTGGCTGAGATCGAACTAAATTGCGATCTTGGGCGAGTAATAGCTAAGGCTGCCATTATTAGAAATGAGCTCGACAAAAGAAGGTATTTATTAGGCAATCGAACTTTTGCAGTGTTGAATAAACAAAGAAAGGAACCTGATAGTTATCCTCACCAGGTTAATTACGTCTCTACTAGAGCTCAAAGGAAAAGAAAAATAGCTGAAGAGAAGATCTTGTAACCGATGAAGGAAGAAAATAAAGCATCCAAAGATATCTTTGAAGAAGAAATTAAATCACCGGAATTAAACTTGGAAGATTTTCACGAACATTTGAAAAACGATAAAGAAATTAATTTTGAGAATCATTTTGCAATGCAGCGTTATCATCATTTTTCGGCTTTCGATTTAATATATAAGCCGCTACTAATAGACGAAGAAAACACTTGTCGAAAGCAAATGAAAATTGAACATTATCCGATAGGCACAAATGAACTGAGGAAAGGCTTTGTTGTGAATTATAGCCGAGGAACTCGTCAAACCTGGAAGAGATCTAGGCTCCGTCAAGAAAAAAAAAGGAAGACTAATTTGAATGTTCTCCATTTTTACTTCCTTGTACGAAGTAAGAAGGAAGTATTGTAATCGCGAAAAGCTTCAGGCAGCATATTTCAACGAAAATATCCACTTTGACGGCTTTCAAATGCAATTTAACGATGTTTTTGCGTGATATCTGTACGTAAGGACAGAATAAAAGACTCTTTTCCTAAAAAAAAAAAAAAAAAAAAAAAAAAAAAAACTAAAAGCTGCTTTAAATTAATTCTAAAGAGAATTTCTAGGTACTTCAAACTAATGAAATACCTAGACAATGAAGAGCTCAAAAATTCCACCTTGGAAAATTTATCGAATTCAGCTTATGGATGTTTTTCCAGTTTTGATAAGAAAAGTATTAGCGAGATCATGCACAAACAATACTCTTTCGACGAACACAGACATAAACACAGCCGGATTTAGATATATATGTGTATTTATATATATATATATACACATATATATCTAAATCCGGCAGACGTGTTGGATCCTTATCTGTTAGAGTAAATAACATTTGAGGGCAAACAGTTGTATGATCCGTATTCTGTGCACATTTCAGATTTAATTGCTGCTATTTATTATGCACTTTTTTAGATATCTGAGCTACTCTAGAGATAATTTTTAGTTTACCAAATAGTATATCGCATTAAAATCATTAGAAATACTTTATGAGACACTAAAGTCTTTAATTGTGAATGGTGTGAAATTAAATTTAAGGATTCGTGAATACAAAATTCTTTACTTTTGGGTTCAGGGACATGTAGGGAGGGATAAATGGCAATGATCTGGAGGACATCAGCGTAGTCTTGTGTGGGATTGATCAGTGGTCTATTCCTTTTAACTGCATCAGCACGAACATTAAAGCAACAATTCTTAATAAATCGAAAATTCTCTAGGAGTTTTCAGTTGAATAATAGATTGAGGAGTATAAAACCTATAATAGAGTATTCAAAGGCAAATAAGAATAGGATGGAGGAGGTTTTGTTTACTCGTTTAAGAACGGTGTCCTAATTGTGATAGCGTTCCGGCTGTCGTTTCCAATATGTATTTTAATAGGTCTAATAATATTTTTTATTTTACCCCTGTTATACATCAAAAATGACTATCTGCGTTTTTATATACTACACTAATGTTTGAGAAAAATGCAACACCATGAAGGACTTGGAAACAAATGTAACGTATACCACTTATTACTGACAGTAGTACAAATAAACGATCAAATTTACAAAACAAGAAAACGAAGCGAACGTCGGAAATTAGTAATTTGTGTGTCTGCCACGCTGAGCGTTGAGACCCTGTACACGTCATTGAAAGTCGTCTGTGCACTTCACGAACTGTACACATTGTGGCATTGAATCATATGTAATTTTGGCGAATGGCATTCCAAGCTTCAACTTGAGGTCAAAGGCCAGTCTTAGTGTGTGCCCCACCAGCTGTACGAGAGAATCGACATCTGATCAATTGTCTGACATGCTGAAAGGGCAACATATCCGGGAAATAAGCAGGCCGTGGAACAAGCGAAATCTGTTGTGCCCTAAAGAAGGCTTGTGCAGTCTGAGAAATATATGCATGGTCGTTATCTTGCTGAAATACAGCACTTGGAGTGCATCAAAAATAGGTAGAATCTCTAGCTTCACAACTTCCATCATGCAACGATCACTGTTGAGGTTTCCCGCAATCTGCACTAGATGGGATCGACAGGCTGTGCCAAATAGCTCCCTATACCATGATACCAGGCGTTTGTGTGGCATGACGCTGGATAACAGACTACGAGAGCATACGTTCCCCTGTGTAAGTCTGACGCGTACTCTTCCACTTGTAGCGAAATCACCTTATTGCCACAGGGCACGCCACGCATTGTGTTGTCATGCTTATTGAAGTCGGAGATGTCTGTCATTCAGTTAAAGGAGAATCTTAAGTAGAGGAACTCTTAAATGTTGTAGAAGACGGCGACGAACAGTGGAGCTAGACAACACGACAACTGTAGCCATGCTCCAACATTTTGCTAACACAAGAAGAAGCTGTACGATTCGTCACAGTCATGCGAATGAGGCACCTGTCCTCCCGTACCGTGTGCTATTGCGTGCTTCACTGCCAGGATTTCGCCTTGTTTGGTTGTCCTCTGTTCATTTCTTCCAAACACGCATCCCTGCAGTAGCATCACGCTCGTGCGAGCTGCGATTGCTCGATATGGATTTTCATCCTCTCACATACCGACGATGCGACCTCCTTCGAATGCTGTTTGTTGTTGGTATGGCATGCTCCGCTGTTGACGAGATCTATTGACCACTAATTAAACGTTCACCGCAGACAGAGGACGATAAACAAATTTCAACGCAAATTTTCAGTCCTTTATATATGTTACTGGTAAAGTTTGAAATCCGAAGCCTGCAATGAATGAAATAATTCATATTTCGCACATTTCCTAGGCATTCTCTACAATGCCAAATGATAAACCGGTAAAGTATGAAATACATTTCTGATTCGTTTGTAAGAACCAAACTACTTACCAGAAGTTAATAAATGATGTAAAAAGTCCAAAGTAACTACTAAGAAGGAACTACGAGACTACTGGCTGCTGAATCACTAGGATGTGATGTTTGTGGAAAACAAAATTGCATTTATTCACCCTGTTAAAGAAAGCGTCAGTACTATACAGTATTGCGTCACGGACGCTGAGTTATTTCCCGTACTTCATGAAAACTCATTTGAGTACTGGATACGGACAGTGCGACAGAATGTTGAAAGAACTTTCAACCAAATACAAAAACGTTACACGTAATGATATTAAACTGTAAAACCACATTTGTGAGCCCTATCAGGAAAAGGAAAAAGGGGTCATTGTTGTAAAACTTATGATTGTTTCTAAATTTAATTTCCGTTGTCAGGTAGATCTTACTAATTCCCAATCTCAGCCAGGTAAAAAATACAAATTTATTATGTTGTATCAAGATGATATGGCTATATTTTTTTACATATTTCGAATAACAGTTTTAAATACAATTATTTCATTTTTTTCAAAATAACATTTGTATTTTTGAGGAATGAACGTCTTTTAAATAATAGCCTTATCATAACCTTTTTTCACACTGTGCCTAAAGAGCATTTGTCATTCTATAGAATGCCTAGGTATTACATACAATGCCTAGGGAAAGTATGTAATAATTCTCATACTTCTTACTATGCTTAAAATCGCTTGACGGACGCTTAAAATCGTCCAGCATTATACACCATTCCTAGACATTCTACAGAATGCCGGCGTTTCATACTTTGCCTGTAACATATGCATGAAACAAGCGGCCGGCTCTCATTCCACGTATGCGCAATCGCTTTCTAATTCTAATAATTTACATCTCTTATCTCGTTTTACATTTCTTCAAACTGCATATTTCCTTCATGGTGTTGCAATTTTCACAAGCATTAGTGTATTTGTTCACCTCAGCATTCACCGTTTCATTACTTCAGTTGATTTTAGAAGTCGGTTGTTTTCTAAACTTGTATTATGCAATAACATTTCCTAATAAGTTGCTGTAAGTTGGTTAGTTATATTTAACATGTGATTAACGAATCAGTATTACCTTTCAGTACCATCACAGCCAATATCTGTTTTCCATTTATATGGGAAACCTAAAATGGTGACCATTACTCATTTATATGAGAAATGTTTTTGGGTTTATTGGATAGAATATAGTAGACAATATTTAAGAACAGAATAAAGTATACGTTTTAATGTAACCCGAAGCCTTTAACGGATAAAGGCGCAGCGATAATTCATTTTATGTATTCCTACTTTAACAATACAGATAAATTGACTGTTATATGAATTTTTTAAGCTAACTTACTTTTGAGTCACGCTGTATTGTAAACCTCACTGAATTTGAAACAAAAGCTTCATTACCAATGTACGTAATATTCTTAAAAAAAAAAAAAAAAAAAAAAAAAAAAAACCGAAACATTTTTTGAAACTCTGGGCATTTAATTAATTTTATCGTAAAGGGAGAGTGAATGGTACAGCTGTTAATTTTGTTTTAGAGTTTGTTTAAAAGGGAAGTGAAATTTTACAATATTTCCAAGGATACATTGCTTTTGATAAAAATATAGGAATGTTTAGAAAGATACATAAATTTCTTCCGCAACTGTCAAAATCATGTGCTTTTTTAAGAAATTTGTCATGATTATTACCGTAATGTAACTTTTACATGAGCTTTCCCATTCCCTATCATATATAGTGGTCAAAATGTTGAACCAAGTATTTTTTAATTAAAGGATTAGCAAACGTAAATCAAATGAATTGCTTACTTAGTAAATCGCGTTGTGTAGCAATAACCCAATAATACGTACTAACGTGCAGATCAAAATGTGTGATCTAGAAGGAAATATGAAATCAAAGTACTTACCCCAAAGTATGACAACTGTATGTTACCAAATCAATTATAAGTCTATCATAGTCTTGTAACTATTGCTTCCGTTCAGTTTACTAACTAGCACTTAGGTTTATTCTCTGTTTATATATGAGTAAAAAATTAATATAAACTTAAATATATAAACGAGTACTATATAACTATACATTATATATATTCTATTCTGCACCTATTTTAACGATACGTTGTACTTATTTATATACTGTAGAGATATTAGGATTCTTTGTGGAAGCAAGCAAGATGAAAAATTAGCAAACGCCTTCGCCGGGAATTGAGCCACGGACCTCTGGAATACTCGCCCAGCGTGCAGAAGTATTACACCACGAAGGCACGCTAGGAAGGCGTGAGAAATACCTTATTAATAAATACATTTATGAATACATAAAAAAACATAATGAGAAGCTAAAACTTAAAAACAAAATTTTCATACCCGTTTTGTGCTATAGCTGCAGAATTGAAGTAAAATAAACTTAAAGCATCTAAAGTTAAAAGTAAATTGGGATCAAAGCAAGGCAATTCCTCACCAATATTTAATTTCCACCGTGTATAAGAGATTTAATACAATATCAAAACAAGTCAAAATTAAAATAAGGATCCATAGTAATATTATCTCAAAAAATAAAAATGCAAAGGGAAAAAAACACAAGATAAAAGAAATATAAAAATTGATCTCCTTTTACTGAAACTCCAATTCAGAAGTCATCAGGGGAAAATAAATTAAAGCTTCATAAACGTCAATAAATATGTTTCGAAAACGTATTTAATTCTCCTGGTTCATTTCAGACCAAAAACCGAAAAAAGAATCAATTAAATTTTCATTTAAGGCATGAAAATTTATATAAGGCGAATACAAATAAACAGCAAAACAAATATGCTTTAAAACCAAATTGTAATTTAAAGAACTTTCAAAACTTGGTTGGACCCCGATTATGCTAAACTTAACTTTTAATACCAAGAGTACGAAAAACCTTCATAGAGATTTCTTTAAGTAATAAAATAAAATGTGAGCCTTAATCAGCTAAAAACTGAAAACCCTATTAGAAACAAAAGTCGAAAAAAACTGCAAACTTACTGAAAGGACGACCTTCTAAACGAAAATTTACTGAATTCTTCAGATGAGCAAACTGTGTACCTCGTAGAATTCAAAGCTGCTCTGAAGAAGCAAAAAATTGTAGTTCTTAGAAAATATATTTACAAACATATATTTAAATATAATTTTTAAATTATGAGTATAGATTTACATTCCGTATTATTAGATGTTCAAACTGTATATATTTCATCTTTTCGTTCACATTTCGCTATTTGAAATGCATCAATCAAACCGCTAGGAAATTTTTAAATTTAAAAGTTATTAGTGCATTCTGCCAGGCAAATCTATCAAAAAGTGAAACTGTATAGTTGTCAACCAGTTGGTATGTTTTCGTTTATTTGATTATGCTGTAAGGTATATTTTAATTTTATAACAGTTATTTTATTTTCAGAGCCATTTCTATCAATTCTTCTTTCCGCTAACAACTCCCTACCAGAATGAGTTTTTCGAATTGCTTTAAATGCAAATGAGCTAGAAGAAGCACTTAAGGAAGGTTCAACTTACTTCTAGAGAGAGATTTAGGAATCCTGAGTAGCCTTCGGGCTAAGTCTCTCTTGAAGCTGTTACGCTCGGCCGTATTATTACATGCCTTTTGATATTCACCGGCTAGTTTAAATTAAGGGCCAACTAGGTTAGATACTTGTGTTTAGCTTACTCACCTTTAGTTAGTTATAGTTTTGTTTCTTATTTCTTATTCTGAGTTAAAGCCTGAGTGGAGGCTTTGTTGTAAGCCCAAGAAAGGAACCAACTGTTATTCATATTTGAGTGAAATAAAGGGTAGTTTAACCCTTCTTGAGTCTACCTCTTTAGTTGTTTGAACTCAGCGATAAGTCTCTAAACAGTTCACTGAGTTCCTCTACGTTCATCTTAGATAAAAAGAGTGAGGAACACTAGAATGTCAAAGCACTCAAGGGCTTCTGTCTAAGTTTGTGAAGTATTCTCTAAGGCTAACAGGCTCGTATACGTGTTACAGATGGGAAAAACCACAAAAAAAAAAAAAAAAAAACGCCCATGCAGCCAGCTCGTTAGCCGCAATTTGAACCATGGACGAATTACCAGTGTTTAGCGACTTTACCGTTCGGCCACTGGTGAGCGTGTCAAACATGTGAAAATCTCCTAAACAGCATTGAATGGCATTTGCTTTCTATTAGCAATCGTATTTGACGACTTTTCAGGATTTTAGTGAGAAAGAGTAGTAAAGGTGGTTTTTCTGACAGAGAATTACCATTATTTCAAGAGATTATGGGAATTTTAGGCTAATTAACCAGGTTATATTATTACTTTAATCTTATTTTCACTTCTATTTCGTATTCTATTATGCAAATTAATTAATGCTTATAAGTGCAGAATCCTTGCGTTCCGGAAAGAGTTCCTGGCAGCTATTGTTGAATGTCACTATACTAGTCCTTTTTGCTACTGAACTTTTTAATCGGTTTTAGCTTCACTAGCTACAACTGCTTCGTGAAATCCTGAAGTTCTGAGCCAAACCTTAATAGGCAAACGTAACTTCGTATTTCTATTTTAACTTGAAACTGCTGATTTTCGCGCGAGCTGGGAAACTTATGCTTTGTTGTATCTTTAAGTTTTTGTAATAGTCAGGCTGATGAGTAAAAAAAAAAAGATTTACAAGTTTATATTTACTACACGTTAGAATTATGCCGAGGTGAGAGGGCGTCAGTTTTTCTTTGCGTTTCTAGAGGTTAGCATTTAAAAGTGGCGAAGATTAGCCCCTTTTAAAAGTAGTTACAATCTTATAGATTATATCAATTAGTCTTTGCCCTAATTTAATTTAGAGAAAAATAAAGCAATATTAAAAATGATAATTCTCCTGACAACATATTACCGAATAATTTTACTCTCTATTTTATACTAAACTTCTATTTTATACTAAACTTTCGTGATATCCCTAGGAGTTTTGAGAAACTTCTAGAATTTTAATCCCTATGTTTAATTAATGTCTGAACGAATGTAACCATATTACCAATTTCATTCTATGGTACTCCGGCATAAAATGGTACAAAAGTAATATATTATACGCATATATTCTACAAACATATGTGAAAAAAAATACATAGGTGCCAGCCGTATTTTTTCAGTGAAGCAAATCTAAGTTGATTTCATACTTACGGTATCGGGCAAGTAACATATATCTTTTCTTTTCCTTTTCAGATGTTGTCATTCACAGGATTTATCTAATATCTTCTTTCGGAAGGATTATGGGATTTTCTTTACGTGTTACAGAGGAAAGATTTTTTCTTCCAGTGAATCAAAGGTATTCGACATTCAGATTCTTTGAATCTTCTTTTAGAATTTCTTTCTTTGATGTCAAAGTGACGACTTGGATTCGCAGTTCCAGTGTAAAAGCTTTAAATATGCAAGAACCCTTCATAAGCAAATTTACATTCGCAAAACAGCTGAAAGTTCCATAATATTCGACTTCAGATCCTTTTTCCGAAAATGTATTGGTATCATATCACAGAGTTAAAAGCTTTGAGGAAAAGCAATGAAAGTGAGACTTAAATTGGGAAATGAAACTGATGTCCTAATATTCCTTCAAAGAACCGAAAAATAGATTCCTCTTAATATTCACTGTTAATAAGGAATAGTAATAGAAATATATTTTTCCTTATAATATAAGAAAAACATATCTAATATAATATGTGTTTTGTAATTATAGAAACATACTTGCTGCCCAGACGGGACAGTGGTTAGTAACGCTGTTTTGTAATAATAAAAACATACTTGCTGCCCAGACGGGACAGTGGTTAGTAACGCTAACTGCCATAAAAATATGTCCGAGTTCAAATCCCGGACATGGCATGGATGATTGTGCGGATGGATACTCAAAATATACGGAAAACCGAAAGTTCCCTCCAGTAGCTTTGTTAGTAAGAGAAGAGGGTTGAGAGACCTTCAGACTCGTCTTTCGTGGTGTTCTCCCTTCATACTGTACGGAACTATGCAAAATAGTACTGTCACCGCTATGGCGTTTGGTGTTCAAATCTTATGCCAACAACAGACCACATCTTATACTACTTGCCACAATAAAATTCGTAGGCTTATTATGAGTAAAGTCAAACAAGTGAGATTATTCTCAACAATAATGAACCTCATTTAAAATGCGACAATATTGGATTATAAATCGGGAGATTAAAAACAAAATACCATTAGAATGGTATTTTGCATCTTTTTGTTTAAGTCATACAGTACCTCAAAATCCCTTAAGCTACTCTCCGCTGGCAGAATGAAAGGATAACCCTGATTTAGTTACGTTGAGGTTTCTCTCTGTCTGGAGATCTTCAGATTTCAAACCTAGTGATTTCATCTTATACAACCACGCGAAATCAATTGTGTCTTTTTAGCAAAACACAGAAACTCATTGTGCCCATTCAAATTACCTTCGAGATGTTTCGGACAACGTTAGGCATCTTTGAATGCATCAGGCAATCCAATTATGTTCAAGATGCAGCGGCACACATGTGAAACTCACACAGTTGAATATTTAAGTGCTTACTATCACATATCAAAGTCATGTTGGTCACTGCAAACCAAGTGGCTATAGCATGATTAAAAGAAAAACTGCGGCTTTCTTATATAGGGTTCGAGGCAATACAGCAATTACATCACGATGTCCCTTTATTCTCTTGGCCGAATGGATGTAATTGGATTTTGTCTCTAAGCATCTGCATATGCCATCTACCGCTAATTTTATTTTACTGAGACATACAGGAGATCAAATCCTTTAATTCATGTACCTTCAAGAAACGTAAAACAAATTCCGGACACAAGTCTATGCTAGATTCAAAATAAATAGGGATTATTGAAAGTCGGAAAAGTGTTAGTTTCAGAACAGTAACAGATCATCCTAAGTTATCATTTTCCTATGATTTGATAAACTGATAAAATATGAAAATAAATTTCCGAATCCGATAGATGAAATATCCTCAAAATATTCGTTACAGGTTTATTAATCAGCACGTTTAGGAAAAAATTCTAATTTTACAAACCAGTTTTAAGTAATAGGTAATAACCGATGTGAAAAACAAGTAGCTGTATTTTGAATTGACAGTAGAAGCTGAAACAATTTTCTAAGAAACAGACTTTCTTTCACAGATGAATTCTTTTAAGGTATATTGACCTAAAAAATTAAAGACAGTAATTAAAATTTATTAAGTGTTTGCATTATTATTTTCATGCCTAGTATACGTTGGTAATGTTTTGTGTATAATATAAACAAAAAGCCATAATAAGGAATGTTATCTCCCCTGATTCTGACTTAAACTTCATAACGGCTTTTGTTCGCTTTAATGAAGCAATCCAGAGTAATTGAAGACAAATAACTGCTATTTCTATATAAAAGCAATTCGCGAGTCTTGAAAGGATTTGACGGAAAAATATAGTTTAACGACTTAGAGGATCCGGAGAATACGTTGGTGTATAAGGAGGACAGATTTGCTCTCGATTATCAAATATATTGGGTAGCAACGAGCGTTATCCTTTCATCAAATGAATGTCTTAACCTTCTTATCTTAACTCTTATCTTAACCATATAAAGAATCTCACAAATAAATGATTTGGTTTATTTGTTTACGGCAAAGCACTCGAGGGCTAAGACATTTTTTGGTATATCATTTGACCGTATCTATGAATATTTTGCATAAGACGTATGAATTTTTTGCATAAGACATTCCGTCGATGACACATCGACAGAAACAGTACGTTTCATGCAGAAAAATTCATAGATACGGCTCGCCACTAGGGAATTTGAATCTTACAGTAGAATTTTACAGTAGAATTGATTATTAGTTCAAAAGGAGCTATTAGTTTCGAAATGGAATTTTGCGTCAAATCACTTTAAACGCGTCCTTTCACTTTTGATTCTAGACAGTTGCCATTCAGGAGAATGTAAGATAATTTTCTTTCAATTAAATTTGTAGGTTGTAGATTAACAAAACTAAGCTATATGAAAGCAATATATGCAGCTGTTAGGAATATTTGATTTTAAGTTTTAATCGGATCGATATAAATAACAAAAATGCATTTTAATTCATATTCTGTATAATTAAAAGTATTCAATATTTTTAAAGAATGAAGTTATATATATTTAGACCAAAAGGGACGTTCAATATCCCATTTCGAGAGTAAAATGCCGTTTATTAGTCTCAAAACGGCATTTTGCATTGAATCATTATAATTGATATATCACACGTTTCAAATTGTTGCCGCCAAACATTATCTCGCTGTATTATATTTAATAAAATTAAATAATGATGACTCTTTATGAATGTACGCATGTTTCTCCCACTGTGAATAAACACTGGTACCTAGAAGCCATCACATTTTGAATAACATAGTCCTCTATTCGAATATGTGCACCTGGAAGCCGAATATGGAATTTGGTATTTTCTATTTTGTACAATTTGAATGAATTTTTGATTAACAACCTTAACGATTTGAAAGCGATTAGTGGCAACACTGTGCACGTTTATCTTGAGTGCGCGAGACTGCATATCGAAAATTCTAAATGTGTGCTGTTTTTAAACATTTTATGATTTTGCTCTTGAATTGAGTTTTATATAGCGTAAGTGCGAAGAACGAGATATTTGATAAACAATGTTAACACCAAAACTTTAATAATAAAGAGACTAAAAAAAGCTTTGTAAGCCATCTTACTAACAAAAACTAAATATTCATCAGATAAACTGAGAAAAGACAGTAAAAAATATAAAACTATATGCTATGACTTAACAATGCATCGGGAGTTCTAAACATATGCTGCTATGCAGCTTTTAAGAATTCTGTGATCTTGCTGTTGAACTGCATGTGGCGTAAAGGCGAAGAAAACGATGCTTAATAACTAAAAAGAGGAAAAGAAATGGGTTAGCAGGAGTGAGTGTAACCGAAGAGTAGTAGACTGCGAGTTCAGCGACAGTGTAAAAAACTTCAACAGACTGTTTCTTTCTGACCGGTAACATCTGAAACCTTTCAGACTTTTTTTTCATTTGACTTCAATTTTTAATTAGTATAGCTGAAATAGTTTTATTAAAACAATAGTTACAAAAATAATAGTTTTGCTACCTAGGTGTTAATAAATATAACACGTTGAACAACCAGAATAAGTGCCGGACTTCCTGAATTCAGTCTACGAAACTTAAAAAACTTTTGGAATTCTAATACTAAGTTATAAATTTGTGAAGTGTAAAATCGGCAAAATAATATTTAACGCTAAAATGTGGGGTTATCTAAAAAAAAAAAAAAAAAAAAAAAAAAAAAAAGGCGAAGAACAACGAAGTCTTAACGAAACGTTTCCGCAGAAAAACCTCTTTTCGCAATACAAAATAATGCTGAGGAAGACATTAAAATTTATTCTTTTCCAAGCTTTCATTTCAATGAGCTTGAGTTCTCTTATTAGAGGCAGTTTCGCTAACACTTCCAATTTAAATGTTATCGGAATTGGGACTAAGCAAATTAGGCAATTAGTAATCTGTCGAGTAATTATTTGAAGACAAATTCATTTAGTGGGATGAGAGACTACTTAAGCAAATTGCAAAAGAGGGAAACTTTCTTTGTGAACTTGGCGAGAAAGAGGGTGCTGAGAAAGGGGATCTCTGTGACACAGCCAGCCAATCAAATGAGATTCTCCTTCTATTAGCGGAAAGGAAATCGAATAGAACATATTTCTATTGAAATACATCATTCTAGAGCTACCAATGATTTTGCTTTGCTGAGTTTTCATTGTTATATGTACGTAGGTTTCATTGTTATACGTACGTAGTTTTCATTGTATTGAGTTAATTTTCGAAGGTACAAATTAGGTAAACAGGTTTATAACGGATTATTTAATCTCATGGGATTATAATGAAGGTTGGTTTCAACAGGTATTTGAGCACTGAATATCAAATGCAATTGGAAGAGTATAAATTGTAAAAATAAATCAATGAAGAAATTTTAAGTCGTTTTATATGCTTCAAAATGCAGTTAGCGAATGCGTGAATATCGTATTCGTTTTTTATATTTTAATTTAGAAATTATTTCATAAATACAATATTGATTATTTTTATTTGATATAAAGGAAGGTTGTGTATCTGCATGGGTCATATTATACGCGATATTCGGAGAACCTTATTTCTCACAAGAAATTTGGAGTTTTCGATGTGCAACAGAGAAATGCCTCATTAAAGGGACAAAAGAAAAATGCACTTTATGATAATTTTTTTTCTACAAATTCAGTTTTATCGCCACATGATTTATGTAGTTTAATGAGCTGTATTTTCAAGAGCATTGTAGATAAAGTACTGTCGCTTCTTTATTGGCTTCCCTGTGTGATGACGTAAAACAATAACATAACGTAAAACAATAACTTATAAAATATGTCTCATGCCTATATAGAATTCAGCAAGAGTATAGTTACGAAAACTAACCCTGTAGAATAGACAAATTATTTAAGAATTACGGGTACTAATGTATTTACCTAACTTCCACTTCAGTAGAAGGCTCACCAGCTGATAAGCGGTAATGTCACTGGATCTAACCTCATGTTTAACGATTCTTCAATTTTACAAAAGCTGTCACTTTCGTATGCGTTCTTTTTAGTGTACACCAAGTTCTAACATTTTTATTGACAAATCGTGATAAATTTTTGTCTTAAACTTAGTTTTAAAATATACGCTCGTGGAATTTCTCTACAGTTGAAGAAAAGTTCTGTAGGAATACAGAATTTTCCAATAAATTAGCTAAATTGATCATTTTAGGTATTTAAAGCGACGTTACCAAATTTCCATCTGAACAAAAGAAACAAACCCTTGTTTGTAAATTGTTTGATTGATTGATTTTTAAGGCTAAATGTCTAATTATAATGTAAATAAATAACTGGTATTCAATATTATCCCTTGGACTGTGGAACTCTCGCCAAGCAACGCAATTGAATGCTAGTTATGAATAACAGCATGAGATAACAACAAACACACTCAAAACGTTTGCGCTTTCGTTGCTGTAACCATGATTGTTCTTCCATAAGCCCCCATCTTGCTTTCGTGAATAAAAATATAAATTAACTGTTATTGATATATTTTTACTTGCATATTTTGAGAAAAATTAAAGTTTAGGATTTCCCATTCTACAGCAATGGAGCAATGGATTATTATACAAGCAATGGATTATTTTTAAAGTTATGGGATACTACCAGATAATACGGTCGGCTGAATATAGCTAATAAAATAGTTATAGATTGTAACGATTATCTGCAGAACGTGAGTACTCATACCATTCTAGACACAGCTTTCAGTATCACACAGCAGTAGAAAACGATAGATGCTTTTTTACGAAGCGCAGCAACGAACAGAATCAAATACTGATTATTAATGAAACAAAGAGTGGCCAGTTTCTTCAGAATTTCGAAAAGAACGACTGGCGTAACTTTAACAGGACGCCAGACAATTTTCATATTTTAATGATAGGTAATTGTCACAATCTCTGGCATATTACCCAAGCACGAAATATTTTTTTTCAATAATAATTCATCATTCTTCTTCTGTAAAAATCACCAAACTGCTCCAAGGTTGTTGCGATATTACGTTAAGACCAAATTTATAAATGATTCGAAACGTAATTTTCCCTTTCTTTCTGTCTCCGGCAACGTCGCCAGATGCACTATAAATACTTTTAGTGGCTAAAGATCACTAAATACAATATCAATAGCTGGACTGATTCTGCTTGCCGTGTAGCAGTCCAGCTATTGATTTATAAACTCGTGCTATCTAGTCTTCTAATATTTTTCGTCGCATCATACATAACTACAGCATAGTAAATCATTCCTGAAGCTCAGCAAATTTCCAGATTTAAGAGCTGCTGCCAACAACCAAACATACGATTTTTCAATTTATCATTCAAAAAGAGCGTGCAACCCTTATCAGTGAATGATTTAAAAACATAGTAGGTTTAACCATTTTATCTTTTTTATTCTTCGACGTTAAGAAAAGCCTGTAGTTTAGTATTTCTATTCTTAACGTCACGTTACCACGCGTAACACTCTACATTTCTGTCTATTTGTTTATCCCCTATGCGACGGAACAAATCGCCTTATGCACAAGTTGCTGCCATTACACGGGTTAAGATCTGTTAATTATTTTCCAATTATAATAGCATATTGCTTACAGCAAAGTGAAATATTTATGCATATATCTTCGCAATTTCATCACACTGTAGGGCGTTAGGTTAATTAATTAAACATATTTTAACAAAATATAGTAGCAAATACCACTGCAAAGAAGTTTTATAATATTTAATTAATATTAAATCAAATACAATTAAAATAATTCGAATTATTTATTTTTCATACCTTTCCAATTATAACGGTTAATTATTTACTATTGTAAAAAATGAGCTCCTAACAGATATAACTTTCTTTTGTGTAAATATCAGTGACAAGGTTTTTATAAATATTATTTTATAATTTTATATACATGTAATCCATTAATGATAATTTTCTCAATCATTTATATCATTGGTCAATAAAAGAGTTTTCATCATCATATGTCATTTATCTGGGCTACATAATTATCTAGGATTTACGCAAAGAGCTCAATTAAGTTTAATTTTTTAGCTCAGAAAGTTTATATTTAATAATTAATTTACACAGAAATGAATCGAGAGTTATTATGATTCTTATTGCCTTTAAGCTCATTCTTTTAAGGGCCGTGAGATTATTTACTACAGTTCTTTAGTTTAATTTTGCTTTATTAATTCTATTTCTCAATCAGTATCTTGGCTTCCAAATCTTTTAAAGAATGGAAATCAAGATTATTAGTCAGTCCGCAGTGATTTATGTAAATCCCTAGAAAAAGGTATTAGCTTCAAAGGCTTAAATAATGATACCGAAAATATGGTATTTCTAAGTGTAATTAACAGGAAAAGTTATTTTTAACTTCTGAATTTTCAAAATATGGAAATTCACATAGGAGGAATGAAAGTTATAATTCTTTTAATACAATGTAAGAAAAGCGTTTGTACAACGTCAAAATATTTTAGTTTAATTAGCCAATTTCATATTTACATTATTCTTTCGTCTACACCTCGCTTCGTCTCATACTCTCGAGATTAATTCTATGCTTACAATATTTTATGACAGTTCGGAAAATATTTGTTCGCTTTTCTTTTATAAACTTTTATTGGTTACAGGTAACTTACCTTAGTGGCTGGAAGTATGATTATTTAATGTTAGTGATTACATATTTTTTCTTTATCAGTTTATTCTTCTGTTTCATTGTCCAGGGTGTTTCAAAATGCAGTGTGCATCTTCATTTTGGGTTTACAGGGAAGCTTTAGCATACAGTGGTGTTCATAAAACTTTTGAGCAATTAAATATTTTAAAAATAAAACTTCGTTTCATGTTTAAAGACATGGCAATAATAAAAGATTTCTGTTCATAGTTAATATGCCTTCAAGTGATTTTCGCATTTGTTCGAAGAATTCCTAAACGATCATCCACATTGATTGCAAAATGTCACGTGTTACACAGAAGAACAATGCAGTAATGCTTTGCTTAAACTCAGTGGAAAATGTCCGTTTAAAGTAAAGAAATCACAAAAGAATTTTACAAAAGAACATAATGATTATTTGAAAAAGCAGCGTTATCAATTCTGAAATGTTTGTCAATAACAGTGAATATACTAAGAATTGGAAAGGCTCACTATCTCATTGGAAATTAATATTTGGAATACTCTTCACTTGTGGAATCAGGAGTTTTCCAATCTCTTAGATGGGGTATGCTAATAATAATTTTTTTTCTAGGAAATGAAAAGAGATAATTTTTTCTATCGCTAAGATCATAAAAAGTCTTAAACATGCAGAAAGTCTAGTAATCTGGCTTACCTTACCATCAAATATCATAATTGGGAAATCCCCTTTCTTGCGACAAAGATAGGTTCGATTACTTGAACAAGGCGAAACCACGAGGGCTATCTGTTTAAGAGGAAGGATGACTTCGTGGAAGAGTTTCTGGGGTTAATTGACTCGTATTCGCTTTACGCATGGATAAAACCTCGAAATTCACTCATGCAGTAGGGCCCGTTCATCTAGGATCGAAACCAAATCAGTTCTAACTACGAGTAGTCAGCGCTCATAATTACTCAACATCTGGTGGGGTTGCTCAAAAAATACTTAGACTGTTAACTATCATAGTTTACTTGCAAATACAAAGTAAGCTGTAAATTTTATTGATATAAAGCCATGAATTATTATGATATTTAAATTACTACATAAAACTCACTTTCATCTATTTTAGTGTATGATAAATAGCGGAGCTGCATACACTAATAGAGCTCCGTTTCTCTTCTCTCTTTTCCGATTTTCTGTTCTTAGATCTTTTATATATAGATCTCTGAAGAGACCTTCTACGATATGGCTACAGCTAATGCTTCCTTGAATGAATTCCTGCTTGTCAATTATAATAAACGGGAATAGTGCCTTGGATCTGGTTCTCATTAATGATCGTGTTTACACTCAAGACAAGTGGTATTAACAATGGTTTCACCCAAGTTGATCTTAGAATTGATCTTGGAGCTTCTAGTGACGTACGTCTTTGAAGCACTGTCTCACGATGTGCCTCGGGAATCTAGGGAATTCCTGTTTCCTTATATCTATAGATCGCAATAGAAAAGAAAATAGAGAAATTCCAGACGGGTTGGACTGATTAAGTAATTAATCTTACAGATTATTTAGCTTTCAGTGCTTTATTTAGATTCCTTCACTGGTTAAGAATATTCAAGAACTTTCGATTCTTAATTATAATCTCTTTTAAAGTTCTTTCAGACAAATAATAGAGTTATTTTGGAACAAACATGTTAAAAGAAGTTTTATTTCATTTTCTTTAAATTATAGGTTTTAAATTATAGGGATCCATGCCCAGATTGCAAGTAGAATGATTTTAAAAATACAGGATTTGTGCAAACGATTCATTGCGTTTCAAAATGATGCATTTCATAAAACATAGTAAATGCGTAACTGCATGAACAGAAGTAATATCTACCACGTTTAGCTTACAAAGCTAAAACTATTCTAAATGAGCTCGTCTTGTTGAAAGTGACACACGTCGAAGCTGTAGTGTAATTCTACACTCGTGCGTCGTTTCGCTTCAAGTTGACTGTAACTAAAGCAGCTGCAAGGCCAACATGGAACTTTTTTAACTTTAATAGAAATGAGGGCACTTAAGCATTGTCTTTAACATAGCCCAAAAGGAGTTGGAAAGCAGTAGTGACTTCTGAACAAAGTTAAGCTATCTTCCTTATGTTGAACTGCTCTTTAACCACCGTTATGTTGAAAACGCTTGGTTTTCTGGGTTCTTGCCTTTATACAGTTGGTATTCGTACATACTGTCTGAATACAACCAGTATTCTTGAACTGTCTATACCAACTAAGAATTATTAATGCTAGATTACTTTCAAAATGCATAATGCAAAGCAATAATAAATATATACTTTGCATATTCTGAAATATAAAAAAGTTTCTATTGTAAATAGTAATTTTAAATAATCGTAATTTAAAAAATGATATTTAAATCTACTACATGGGTTGTCACAAGAATGCTGTACGCTCAGATTTAAAATTTAAGACATTTTGTTTTCAGTATGTTGAAATTAAAAATGCGTGCGATCCATAATTCGAAAACTGTTTTTGTTTCAAGTGGCCGAGAACTAGCAATTTCATCCATTCGTCAGGAATGGCCTATACCCATCGGTCATTTAGCCATCGCGTAAAAAATAACGTTGCTCAGAATATATACAGGGGGCGAATGATTTTACAACCGCTAGATCCTGAAAGACTGGTACGAATTTTGATAGAGAATAATACGATATACGTAGCATATTGCTTAATGATAAAAAATGTATTATCGATGGAAATCGTAGCTCTTACAGCCTATGTGATGAGCCACTGCGCTACCCACTGTTAAATTGGTAAGACTAAAAAAACCTTCTATCGGATCATAAAAAAGTTTCCGAAAACATTTTTTTTTAGTTGAATAATAAATTCCAGTATTCGGTTCTCTAATTTTCCCCTTTACGAGTAATTCCTGTACTTTTCCAATTCACTATTCACATCGCTTGGTCTGTTCACCTTTCTCATTCTACCTTCCTTGTCATGAATACTATTTTCTAGTTCAATCATTCTACGCTTTTTTGAACAATGCGGACACAGAAATATCTTAACTCTAAACGTCTCGCAATATATGATGGCTTTTGGAGTTCAAATTAAGTATATAATCACTTTAAGACTCATTGAATAAATTTTAGACTGGAAAGCGTTATAAATTAACTTCAAACTCCACTGCAACTACTTGTATATTCTTTAACATCTCGTTCCGAAACTTTTTAAGGAATTCTTGTATCTAGGAATTTTACATAGTTAAGCTACATTGGAGTCCTGTGACCTTTCTTTCTTTCGATAGGTTGCCTTACTCGAAAGATAGAGTCTGAAGGAACGTTTTCGCCACTGAAGATGTGGCTGAAAGGAGCGCTTTTTCAAGAAGGGTTTTCTACTGCTTTTCACTTTCATAGATGTGAGAACAACTTAAGAAACGAAAGACTGAAATTGTCAAACTAGCAAAGAACATCTGTGTGATTTAAACCTTAAGGAACCTAACTTTGGGTTTATATTTCAGTTGATATGTAGTGTATTACATTCAGCATGGCCACACAAGACTACTACAGCTTCACAGCATGCCCGTGAGCTGTTTGCTGCAGCTGGAATGCAAGTTTCATGGTTTAAAGTTGTCAAAAGGCTTCCTATAATAGGACTGTATGTCAGAAAAGATGCTATTTGCGCGGCACTTATTGCAGCACACAAGTCAGCGCGTTTAGCGTGGCGCAGACAAATGCGCGCAGACCAGCCTTAGTGAAGCACCGCACATTTCATACATGAATCCAGATTCAGTCTGAACACAGACTCTTGGCGTACCTGCATCTGGAGAGAGCTTTGAACACGATATTGTGCCTCCCTCAGGTAAAAGAATCATTGCAGTGATGGAGGTGGAATGGCTTGGGAAGACACTATGTTGGACGCCGCATACCCTTATATGCATTTTACAAAGTTCCTTTGCCTGCTATGAGGTATATAGAGGAGATCGTAGAGCCATGTATTTGACTTAAGGGCATAGTTGATCCTTGGTTCCTATTAATGGACGACAACATTTGTCGACATTGGGTTCAGCTGTTTGAAGATTAGCTAGAACATATGAGGGTATTCGCCGCATGAATTGTTCAGTGAGATCACCTGAATGAGAGATGTAGAGAATGTCTGGGACGCTCTTGGGATGGTAATTTTATCTCACATCCCCCCTTGCAGAACCATCCAGGAGTTAAAAACTATCTTGATGGAAGAGTAGGATCGATTGCCACAAACACTCTTTGACTGTCTCCTGTTCAGTGTACCGTCACGTTCCGCTACCTGTCTGACTGTGAAAGGGACCATATCCATATAAAATTCATTTTCAGTTCGATATCACATCGTGGATGTTGGATATGTCTAGACTATGAGCTTTACTGATAATCATAAGTACATAAAATGAGTTTTGAATGGTACAAATCTTTCTCTATTGTATGTGTACTAAATTTCATTAAAATCTGTCCATCATTTTTTTAGTTAGATCAGTGCATACTGCAATATTATAGCAAACTAAAATTCTATGATTGCCAAAAATTTAGAAATTTGATTATATTTTGTAGAAACTTTAATAAAAAGAATAGATGATGATCAGATAATATCCAGCATGTTACGCGTTAGGTATTTCCAGCCAATCACGATAATGGTGAATATATTTAGTTATTATACTGTCAGACGTAGTTGCTAATGGTGTGTTGGTTTCCAAAGTTGAAGCAGCAGCTTTTAATATATTATATTTAGTTTCACTAATTTCTCTCTCATTTTGTTCTGTAATCAATTAAGTAAATGGTGGACTAGCAATAACTCCGCAAGTTGGTACAAGGTGCGACAAAATGATAGGTACTATTTAGGGATAGGTATTTTAGCCATTGAACAATGAAGCTGTTTTTATATCAGAAGCGTGTAATATTTAATATAGTATGGTTAATAGTATAACTAATTTATAATAGATTATAGTTTTATAAATTAATAGAATGACTAATAATAAACTAATAAATGTGTATCATAATACTGAAGTTAATTCAGTTAGCATTAAGAAATTAAATTTTTACAGAATTTGCCAATTGCTGAAAATAAATAACATAATCTGAATAGAAATAAGTCGACATATTTAATATGCTTCCGATTTTTTCTCAGTTAAGGGCGTCGCATAATTTAATAGTCTCAATAAAGCACGTGCCAAGCCATAGTTTTCTTCCTAGCAAATATTATACACTCCATAAATATTAGTTTTCCAATCTAATTATTTCCTCCTTAAAAAAGATTTTAAAATAGTCTTTTCTTATTCCGTTAGAGCGCTATATGTAAGAAAACGTGAGTTATTTCCACAACTCATATTAAGAATAGAGTTGAAGTTTATAACTAAATATTTAACTGCGTTTACGCAAAGGACAGTCACTTGACTAAAAATTTGCTTTCGTTTAGAATTTTTTAAGGGAATTTGACTCCATTCACTACTCACTGCTATAACTGTGCTTATGTTTTCTTGCCTCCGTCCTGATCTGTGTATTGGTTGACAATGCAGGTTGCCTATCATCATGTTGTGGCCCATCATCAAATTCGTGGATGATGAATCAAGTAAAGATGATTCCCTTGGTTTCAAAACAACTTCGGTGCCCGTATCATATGTCGGGGATTTAGCGGCGCATTTAGATAAGATTAGTGTTAACTAAACGATGCAAACCTGGACAAGACACATACTATGTTCCTGTCACACCCACTCAAATTGACGATGAAATAATCGAACATGTACTGGAAAAGGAGAAAGATGCCAGCTGCAACTCGGCGGCCTAGGGAAACCCAATCTATTGAGTATATGGAGTAATCTATTTAAGTGATAACTTCTGTTAAAACATTTTGAAACAAGAGGTGATCGATGCAGGCCAAAAATTACATCCATTAGCAAAATATTAAAAACCCTTTAACAGCTATACCTGGGATTATACAACTTTGTCTGCATATCTGTGATCGGTTTATAAGACTTCCATGTAAGATACATAGTTTTGTATGATCATTGTTGATGATTCCACCTTGCACTATGAAAATGTTTTCTGGAAACGGAATCGTGAAAAAGAGAAATCGGGTTACGTACACCTCGTTTCCTCCAGGTCTTCGTAAAGCTTTCTTTCAGCAGGTGGTATGCTGAATCGAGTTCTTGTGGCAGCATTCAGATCAAACAAGCACCCTTGTAGCAGTTTCCCAGTTTTCTCTAGCTGACAATGGCACAGGACACGCTTCAGACGCAAATTTGTTTTTAACCGCTTTTGGTCAAACTTTCTACGGACTGATTTATTGTTTAAAATACAGTTCCAAGTCTTTAATATGGCAGTTTGGGGCATATTAGAATCCTGAGCAATCTTTATTTGTATTATCACCATCGAGACAATCAATTAATTGTCAAGTTTGACTTTTACTTAAATGGTGGCTTTGAATCATAACCAATGAATACTGAACACTCTTGGAAATCAGAGTTTTACTTCGGATGTGCAACAATGCACATCCGAATTCCAACATACGGCCATTGCACATTACGTTATCAGTCGCCTAATTTCAGGGGCTATCATGTGAGTAGAAATCAAATTTTGTTTTCAGTTACTCCTCATTAACATAAATAATTATATCACTGAATATTGATTAAAATCTTAAATTAGTGTTTTTCCTTCTCCTTCCTTTTGTGTATGTGTAAATTATCATTTAATTTTGACGCACTTTGCAACTTGAACAGAAGGTAAAGTCAAAATTCCACTGTAACATTCAAAGTCAAATTAAACTAGCGTTTACAAAGAGAATATTAAACACGTGCTCAAACAAGGGCATTAAAGGATCTGTCCCATATGAACATCTACAGAAATTAGAATTTTACTTTATCTAAACCAACTACAGCACTAATTCAAAGTCAGACTTCCTTCGTTATTGAATCACTAGTGAATCTCGTGCTAATTGTTGCTGCTGTGAGTGAGCACAAAGTGCTAATCTCCAGCCCAAGTCCTTCTTCTGCTTGCATACTTATTTGCCCAAAATGAGATTTTGCATGAAACAAGAGACAACTTAAGATGAACAGAGCTGAAGAGCAAGTAATAAAAAATAAGTAAAATTAGTTAGTTAAATAACAAACAGCCTTACGAACTAACCATTTTAATTTAGAATATCCTTTCCACTATTTCTCAGTTTAATTAATTAACGCAGAGTAAATTCAGATATAATTTGTTTTTTAATACTTATACCTCTGTTTTAATGGAAAAAATTAAACAGGTAAGCAGATGCAAAAGATAATTTTTGCCCTTCGGATGCCAGAAGCTATTCTGAAGGAAGATAATTGATTTAAAATTTATATTTAAAAACTGAACAAATAATTTTTAATAGAAACCTAATTAACTGACAGGAAATGAAAATTTTAAATATATGCAAAATTACGTTTACTTTTTTTCAGAGCACTTCCAGTGTAATTATTCAATGTCTCAGTTTAAATAGAAAACTGTTTTTGAAAGTGACGTCTAGCTATCTGTTTTACCAAAATATATTATTATAGATTTCTAGCCATGTATACTAACTATTAGTGTGCAAATATTTATTCAAGTATTTTAATAAAATCATGAATGCAAATGAGATAAGTACTTTTTATCAAGATGACATAAAATTCTCATCTATTTAATTAGCAAATTTTTAAAATGACACTTTTGTCATCAGATGCTGAAATATTTATGCCATTAGGTTTGTGTTTCTAACTGCCTTCCACATAAAAACTTTAAAAAAGCTGGATTTTCTTCATACTTACTTCGGATAGTATACTTGGGCCTTGAAAGAAAAAAATTTAATGATACAAATATTTTCTTTGTTATTCATACCCTTATTCTAAATGTTAGATAAGTAAATACTTTGAAAGCCAAATATTATGTTGAAATGATCCAGTATCTAAGTTAAATATCGAAAAATTTGGAAGGATTTTGAGTGATGTTTTCAAGCAAATATTAATATAAGCTTTGAACAGGTAAAAATGCGATCCATCAGGCATCAAAGAATTAAGAAGAATAAAATAGGAGTACAAACATCTAAAAAGAATCTTTAAAGGTAAAGCTGATCAAGTAAAAAGAATTAAAAATATTTAAGAAATTAATAACAATGATGATACACATATATAATTCTAATTATTTCGTAGAAATCTTTAATACTTCAGATTTAATCAATTATTTCATTTTAGATATTTTCTTACTTCATTTTAGATATTTTCAACAGCTTCATTCGCTGTATGTGTCATTCTTTAACTAGTTTATTTTTTATCAATTGTCTTATTTTTTCTTTGATTAGACCCATATCGCATAAGCAAAAAATCAAATCCTATACAATAACGTTTCATATGCGAATTTCGTTTTTATCTGAATATGGCAAAACACATGGACGCTATGGAGAGAGGAAGGATTACATCGTAGAGCACATTTTAAGAGAATCTGATTTGTATTTGCATTACACTTGGAGGAAATCATGAAAGCCCAAGCAGCCAGCCCATTCACTGCGAACGGAATCCGATTCGAGGGTTTAGTAGTCAGACCACTCGGCTACAAGTGGGAGACTCAATTTAAAGCAAATGAATCAATATAAGTGGTGCATCGGAATATAATTATTACACTTTCCTTCAAAATAACCAGTGACATACGGCTTACATTCAAACGATTGTTTCCATTATACTTTTATACATACCAAGATTACTTACTATCTTTGCATCGTCTTCTGGGCACCGGTAACTTTACTCAGACTGCATGTAATATCTAAATGGATAGACCAATATCACATTCGCAACGTAGGAAAAGATCAGTGAAAGACACGCGCTAATCAGAATCTCTAGAGAGCCAGAGATTCTGACTAACACGCGTTCTTCTTTTGGCTACACTTTCTTTAAGCTATTACTATGCTCGGCCGTATTTCAGGCCCTTGATAGATTTGCCGTTTAATTAGCGTTTAAGGGGCCAACTCCTGTAGAATTTTGATAGCTTCGGCTATATCCTTTTAGTTAAGCATTAATTAAGTTTTAGTTCTTAGCATTCTTGAGTTAAAGCTCAAGTGGGGGCTGTACGTCCTGAGAAAGGGCCATCCGTAAACTTTAGTTTGAGCAATAAAGGGTAATTAACCCTTCTCAAGTTTACGAGTCTGTCTCCTGAACTAAAGCGATTACTCGCTTACCACTTCTCAAGGTTCCACACACTTAGCTGTAAATTCTAGGTAGAAACCTTATAAGTTGATCTTATTGCATAAACAGGAAACCTAACTTTCATACGGTTTTCGTGAGTAAATGTCCAGATATGCAAAATATTCGATACACTTTAAGGAGTTAAATGGAAATTGCAAATTTTCAGTATTTTTACATGTACACTCACAGACAGGAAAAAAAAAAAAAAAAAAGAAAAAGAAAAAAAAGAAAGAAAGAAAAACGACGCAACAAGAAGGAGTTATCCGAATGGGACGAAAATCAGTAGAAGTGATGTACTTGTGCAGAAAAACGAATGATTACAGTTTGAGAAAAATTTGATGATTTATTCAAGTGATAGAGCTTTACAAAGTGAAAAAGTGAGTAACGCGTTTGTCCACCTCTGGCCCTTATGCAAGCAGTTATTCGGTTTGGTATCGACTGATAGAGGTTGCGGATGTCCTTCTGAGGGATATGGTTCCAAATTCTGTCCAACTGGCGCTTTAGATCAACATCATCCCGAGCTGGTTGGAGGGCCCTGTCCATAATGCTCCAAACGTGCTCAATAGGAGAAAGATCCGGCGACCTTGCTGCCAGGGTAATGTTCGGCAAGCACTAAGGCAAGCAGTAGAAACATGAGCAGTGTGGGGGCAGGCATTATCTTGCTGAAATGTTAGCCCAGGGTGGCGTGACATGAAGGGCAACACAACGGGCGTTAGAACTTCGTCGATGTACCGCTGTGCTGTAAGGTTGCGACGGATGACAACCAAAGGGGTCCTACTATGAAATGAAATGGCACCCCAAACCATCACTCCTGGTTGTCGGCCTGTCTGACGAAAGACAGTCAGGTTGGTATCCCACCGATGTCCGGGGCGTCTCCAGACTCGCATTCGCTAATTATCAGGGTTCAGTTCAAAGCGGGACTCATCACTGCAGACTATTCTTTTCCAGTCAGTGACATTCCAGAGCGAATGACCCCGACACCACTGCAAACGGGCTTGACGTTGTACAGAGGTCAATGGCAGTCGGACGCAAGGGGCGCCGTGACCTCAGCCCCCTTTCTGTGAGCCGTCTATGAATGGTCCTTGCGGTTACTGAAGCACTAGTTGCGCGTACAATCGATGATAATGATGCATCTGGGACTGTGATTGCCGCTCTGACGATTGCTCGGTCTTCACGTTCTGTTATTTCTCTAGGCCTACCGCTTCCTTCTTGACCTTCGGCCATGGTTCACCTATAAATGCTAACATCGTCTAATAGTGGCATCGTTTCTGCTCAAATGTCGAGCTATTCTCCGATAAAACCAACCAGCTTCTTTGAGCTCAAGTACACGCCCTCTCTCAAATTCTGACATCTGCGCATATCGTTCGCGCACCTGTATGCGAGTCATAGTTACTGTCTACCCGAGTACACGGAATGAAATTCGTCAAGAATTTATAACCTGGAATCGTAATTTATCCTCTTAAATATCCTGCCAGTTGCGCAGATCAGATGCGCTGTAGCGACAAGCGTTCATTCATTGGCACCCAAAATGTAAAATTTTGCATTTTCCGTCGAAACCTGTATGCATATCAATTTGTGTCCAATTTGCTTTATATCTTCTAGGTGCGTCGTGGTGCGTCTTTTTTTTTTTTTTTTTTCGTCTAAGAGTGTAAATTTTACGGGGATACTCAGGTGCGAAATTACTTATTCACACATTTTTCAAAGTTTATCACCAATGAAATTCGACACTGCTAGGAGCAAATTTAGAAAACATCTATACAAAACAAAAATTTACAAGTTTTTAGGAGCAAATCCTTCTGTTAGGTGAAATCGCACTTATTATTTAGCTTGTATCTGGCTGGATAAAAATAATAATGAAGCATAACTTTCGAAATTTCAAACACAAGGATAAAGGACATTTTGTAAGTCGCTAATAACATTTGTAAGTTATACTATACTAAAGTATGACGAATTTTTCGTTAATTTAAATTTTGTTTAAAATCATACAAATGTTAGCTTTTATATTTAAAAAATTCAAATATTCACGGCGTTGAAACTGTTTTAATTAAATTATTGCCCTTAAGGTTAAGACTTTTTTTTAAAATAACCTGTAGGTATATACACAAGACAATTAATGTATTGAAGCATAGATTTCCTAAAATACCATTTTGGAAACTCAGAATTCCGCAGTTAGTTTAGAGCTGAAGGTGGTGATTTCATGAACGAATGAACGAAATATAACTTGAAATTATGGTATTATGTTAATATTTGAAGAAGTATGGTTAACGGACATAATTTGTAAGTAGTCATTTATTTAATTCAAGTATATTTTAGAATTCTGATATGTAAGGTTTCAAAACGAACTTCTATTAGAATTTAAGCACCATCTATAAAATCTTTTTTGTTTTCAATGCATAGTGTTAAACATTCATGTATTTCTAGTCTTTCTAACTTTGTAATATTGAAACTAGTTCATATGTCATGAATTCTGAATTCGTACATTAAAAGTCACACCGCAAAGTTAAAATTCTTACGCTAACAGATTCCATCATCAAGGTAGTTTTTTCAAGCTTTTTTTCTTAAATAAAATTTTAACTGACCAGTAGACTAAAACTATAAAATGCTGGTAGTTTTACATCAGGCTCTATCTCGGAGGCAGGATACATTGTATGTTAGCTGCAGAAAATATATATGTCTTACATTCATGGGTAAAGCAAAAATTAGATACCTTTCCCAGGACGTGCGTCGTTCAGACATTCAAATAACGTACAGTGTGCTTTGCCAAAATCAATTAATCCGATCTATATTTAGGTAGACAATGTCCGAAACTGTTGCCAGTTGCAAATAGTTTCATGGCTAAAAGCAGCCTTATTCTGCCGAAGCTGCACTCTTAGATTCAAGTATTAGCCAAACTACGTTCTTTCGTTTTACAATTTCAGGTATTTCAGCGAAATCACATAAAAATTTTATTCTCAGACAACTTATATTCAAACTGCAATATAAATATGCATTATATATTCTTGCTAATTTCTTAAATGAGTAATAACATGATAAATAATACAAACATAACAAAGTGTGATAGCAAGTTTTATTTCAAGCAGGAAATGACTGTTGGTTTCTTGATTTAGTCGAGTTATGTCTTAGTTGCTGTCACTCGCTCGTCTCAAAATTTAGCTTCATTTGTAAAAGAGTTGTTTTGATAGTTGACGCTTTTAGCTCTTTTATTAAGAAAATCTGCAAGGTCCTATTTATTAAAAGAAATCAACGAAGATTAGAACACGTGGGGACAACTTACAAATCGTGCGTGTTAAGTTAATATTTAATTTAATATAGAAATTGGGAAAAAATATTTCGTATAAAGTTTTTATTATGCTAAATACAAATTTATAATCCGATTAAAAAAATTATTTACAAATGTGAGTCATCCAATATCCTTTTTCGATGGTAGGTAAATGAAAATGCTCTTAGACTCAAAAGGAAGGTCAGAACTTTATGCCATGGTACTTAATGGAGTCCAAACACAAACATATTTGCCTACAATTTTCCAATGACGCTGTCCACTCGTTTTCACTCAGGGGCAGTAACATTAAGTCAAAATTTCGTCTCTTTTATCTGTTTAATAGTGAATTTATTTTTTTTCCCTTGGTACTTGATGATTTTTAATTATTTTGAATACAAATTAGTTTCCTGACTCGTGGTTTAACTGCATTTCTATATTGTTGTATATTTGGTTTTCTTTTTTTAAGTTATTTAAGCATTTTTCAGAATAATGTATGTTTTTGCATTGCATGTTGTATTTAATCTTAATATTGTGACCATCGTTGTATATGAAAATGTTATTTTGTAAACTATTTTATAAAGTGTTTATTTTGGTGTCTACTGACATCGGAATTGTAAGACTACAGCGAATAGAATAGGAAATAAGTGCATAAATACCCTACCGTGTTTTGCGATGATTTTTATCAGCAGAAAAGCAACATTTGACTATTTATCAATATCTTAGTGGTATTCTGGAAGTTTCTAGAAAAAGCATTATGAAGCCTTGGCAGCAAATTTTCTGTAATGTTTCATAAGTTCCTTTTCTCCACCTTGGGCAAAGGCATAAACACGTAATTACATTGCAAACTTGGTTCAGTTTGAAGCTGAGAATTCATTGAATCTGGTCGGTTGGGCCGAAAAGGTTTGCACTTTTGAGTTTTGTAATTTAAGTTCGGTGCAGTGCTTTGCTTTGCTGGATTTTCAGGATTAGGGACCGTTTTAGTGTATTCAAGAGAATTTGGCCTTTTTTTATTTCGGCTACTTACAGCTCCTCTTGTGTTCCTTGTAAAAGCTATTATTTATCTTAAGTAGCAACAATGTTTGAAGTCCTCTACCTTCATCTGTCTAGCTATTAAGGGAACTTCTACAAACTCGTATCATGTATGTTGTTAAATGATAATCTATTTAAAATAAAATCGTGGAGGACTAAGAGATATCATCTGTAAATAATTTTCTACGGAAATCTGAGAAAAAAATACAAAAAATAGTTATAATTTATTATTCAAGTGAATTCATATTCATATTATAAATATACTTTAAAGTATTTAATACCATTATTTCCTAGCTTACTGTTCCTCTAGCGTTTTGACGTCAGATTCTAAAGTTTTTAAAAATATTCGCGTAATTTTCCCCCGCTTCAGTGGGTTTAGTACAATAGTAATAAATTTTAAAATTTTGATTCTTCCATGTAGTGATTATTTTCCTCCTACTAACGAGGATATACTTCCGTAAACTACTTGTAAATGCCGTGCTGAATATATCCCTTCTAAATGCTGAACGTTATGCCAGCCTAATACCAGAACCGACCCATCACAAGGAATCAAATACGAACTGACATGTGGTCTACGATTTCGATAATTGAGCTGCTCATTCACCTTCTCTAATTATTTATGAATGATTTGAGCCCTAAGGAGTAGCAGAGACAACAATGAGAACAGGTGAGATTCAGTTACAGTGAAGTGGAAATGAAGATATCTTACTACATATTATAATATTAATATCGCTATGTATTCTTATTGAAATGTATGTTTCTTTTAAAAAAGTAATATAGTAATAGTTATCCATAGTTTAGCCATGAATAGTATTAATTTGTTAAGTTCTTAGTTTTCAAACGCGTCCTATCGAAATTAAATTATTTTCATAATTTTCCCCTCTCGATTTTCGAACGATAAAATCGGTCAAAAAAGAGGAAAAATACGCGATGAAATACGATACATTTATTTTCTGCAGCGAGAAAAAGGTCCACGATCCGAATCGAATAAAGTCTATTAATACATTTATATATGCGTAAAAGAATACTAATATCTTCCAGTGTGACACAAGCTATAATGAAAAGAGTTATTTACATTTACATCACAAATAAAGAAAGCCTCCAGAGATCGCCACTAATTTCTCCTTCACTCTCTTTTCGTTATATTCTTTTTAAAATTAGAGGTACTGCTAATTGAGTTTAAGAATTATGTGTCTTTTGGGTCATTACGGTGTCTTTCAAGCCAGGACATTTGACTTTTACAAACAGTTTTCTGTTACATTCTTGCAATAATTAGCAATTAAAGTTCATTAGGATTCATTTTTCAGCTCTGCTTGGTGATCATTGAGCTGGCGGAAAATGACACTGAATTAGAAACTGGTATATAATTAAGCACAGGGAACTGAATTTTCGACTGTTAGTACTGCCAAATTTTACAACCCCTTTGCTAACATCGTATCTAAAATAGAACATTCATTCAATTCGATAGAAAACAGACGTTAATTGAAATTAAGTTATACATTTCGGGAACTGTTGCAGGGAACCGAAAGTTTCCATATTCTGGCCCAGAATGTCATGGTTATGAAATATCCATAATCTCACTGTCCTTTTGCCGAGCGATAAAGCAGCGCGTTACAGATAGTTAGATACTGAGCAGAATTTCTGCGCAAATAGGATATGAAAATCACACTCCCACGCTCAGACCGGACGCAGTTCTTCGATTTTCTCCTAATACTAGGCGAAAAAGCGGTGACAAGACGACACGTTCAATTATCATTATTAAATATTTATTTTATCGTGAGAAAGAAAAAAATGTATGAAAAATTGAAAAGAAGTCAGAGTGAAACTGAGGCACTGTTTCGGTTTACCTAAGTAATGAGATTAAGTAGATATAACATTCAAGTTGATGAAACATTCATGTTAGAAATTGTTATTAATTTGTCAAACATGATATATATTGTAATAAATGAATTTGCCTTCAAATTTTACATTTTGCTTTTCTCAATGATTCCCTATTTTAAAAATTAGGAAACAGTTTTCTATTCTCGTTTTACAATAAATTGATTATATAACCCAGTCTCTTACAATAAAGTCTTACCAATAGGTGAGGGTTAAGACTGCTCAGTGCTGGTAATTAGGCCCGAGTTTCAACCCACACAAACGAGCGGCTGCATAGTTTGTTTTCATGGTTTGCCCTATGTGTAACGTGAATGCGAGCTAGTTTTCAATTAGAGAATCCTCCACGAAAGCATTCCTTCTATTAGGCAGATAGCCAGATTCTGAGTTCTGTCATATTAAATTTATCTAATCTAACTTAATTGTAAATTAAAATTCTACGCTTAACCGGACATCTCAAAGTCTCACTAAATGGTAACGAGGATGAAAAACAGCGTTGAATTAACGAATGCCAAAAGGAGCAATGCTTAATGCGTTATAAATTAACAGATAATGAAAGTAACAGATTTCAATCTAGTGCATTCGAGAAAATTGAACAGGAGACGATCTCAAGTAACCACGCTTATTGAAGGAGTGTATCAAGTGAAATTCCCATTCTATGAAAATATTTCATAAAATTAACGTTATTCCGATAACATTTTCTGTCCGCAAATGGTGTAAAAATTCACCACATTCCCTCATGTGTAAGAGTTTACAATATCCAGCTAGGAATAAAAAAATCCGAGTTTCAAACTGAAGCAAAATCCAAATAGAAGGAAGGAGAGAAGAAAAAAGGAGGAAAAAATTCGTCATTTTTTGTTCGGAAATTGTACCTGTCTTTCTAAATGGCGTCCAAATTAAAATTTCATAACTGATAACTCGTTATGAACCAAATTTTTCGACTGGGTCCATACAATTGCCACTGAAGTGAGGAAGAATGCAATGAATTACCACATTCCCCCGCATACGTCTTAGCGTGAAAGTAATTAGCATATCACTCTAGCAACTGGAAAGTTCGTATTTCAAATCCTGATTATACGTACAGTTGATTTTTTACATTTCACGTCCCCAAATCCTAATAAACTGTGCAAATATAATGTAATAAATGTTTTTTCCTTCATTGTTATGCATGATGTTTCTTAATAACTTGCTGAAGAGAACGAGTGAATAAACTTACTAAACTTTGTTCTTTCGATTCAGCTTTAAGTCGCACGAAGGAATTCACTGTACGGCGATGTGTTCATTATTGCTCCATATGTAATATGAATATAAGAAAAATATTTTTGAAAAAATCCTCCATGCTGCTAAAGCTCTTCGCTTAGGCAGATAATCCTCATGTACTCTGTTTTTGACCGATTAAACAACAAACCATTATATATATAGCTCTGAATTACATCCAAGGACCAATAAATTATTCTAATCATTAAAGTATTTAAAAAATATAATGAAAATTAAAATAAGAATAAATGAACAGATTTCCACGAAATACGTATGCTGAACCTAAAGGGAAGACAGTTTGCAATAAGAGTTTGAAATTGAATCTTGAAATTGAACATTTTGAAATTGAATTGCCAGAAGAAGTTGTATCTACAGCTGAAAAACTAAAAATGCTACGTCAATTAAAAATTTCTTGAGCCTTCCTTTTACGTTCAGTGTAATAATTTAGTGGGGATTTAGAGATTTATTTTAATTTTAATTTTCATTATATTTTTTAAAAAATTTAATAATTAAAGAATTTTTATTGATTTTTGCAAACAGTAGATTTATTTATGTCATTTAAGATTTAACGTTTAGTTACATTATTTTTGAAGGTATTAAAATTTTTTACACTTTTAAAGTTTATTTTTCATATATGACTATATATATCCTACATTTTAACTGTTGAAAATATTTACCATACATTATCTGAAATTATAACGCGCCGGTTTGTCGGATAATGAGTATCTTATTGTATGTCATTTCTTGTTTTACGGAAATTTTCGTTGCCTGCGTCTCTTATAGTTCCCAAAAAACATTGCTTCTGAAAATTTGTTGATGCATATGATAACAGTAATATTTTATTTACCTAAAGCTTGGTTAGGATTGTTTAATTACGTCAAAGTGCTCGAAGCCTACTGGAAGGGATTCTCTAAGGGAAACTGACTCGTACACACATTACACATGAAGGAGTCCACGAAAACGCCCATGCAAACAGTCCATTTGTCGGGATTCGAATCCCACCCTGTACTACCACTTTTCAACGACTTCATCGCTCGGCCGCTGGTAGGCTTATTTATGTAAGAAGCTACGAAATGTGTAAAATGTAGTACTGATTATCTTGAGATAAGGATGCGACTAATTTATAGCTGAGGGACTTTATTTATGCTGTTAGAAGTATAAGTCATATATTATTAATTACTCCAATAGCGTAAATATTCAAAATAGTGTTTAGTTAGATATTTTGCACGAATACAGTGAGTAATAGCTATCAGTTGTTCATTAGCTATACTTCCAAAAGATGTAAGATTTTGGGTATAATTAGTTATATTTTTACACATATAAATGATAGCTATGGTACAAAAGCTTAATAATAGGTAAAAAATATAAAGCATTAATTAGATGCTAATTTTTTTTTAACTGCTACCGATCTGACACTAAAAGCAATACACTGATATATTATGTTATATTTGAAATATGAATTAAAGATCTTATGCTAAGAAAATGGGAATACCTGTCAGAGTTTGTGGTCCTAAACTTTCTGTTAATGTTTCGATAGTATTTGACGTGAAGAAACTCAGTATGACTGGAAGAAAATATAAAGAAGCCAAATGTGTCTAACTTCAAAATGTATTTAGTGGTATATAAGTACAGTTTATTTGATTATGGTATAGTACGTTAGAGCTGTCTGCCTAAGATAAGGGATGCATTCGTGGAAGACGTTCTAAAGACTGGTACCTACATTTCATATGTGAAAGGACACCGAGGCGCCCATGCAGGTAGCCTATTCACGGAGAATTGAGCCCAGGCCGAACTATTAGTTTAACTAGCTTCAACTACTTTACCGCTTTGACGCCGGTGTACCTTATTTCCACGTTATTCGGTACGATTTCAGCTTTTCTAATCTTAATCTTGATCAGCGAAACATAGAATAGCTATAAACGTAACCGTATAACATTATATTATTAGTAACTACACGCTTAAAAAGCGGCAATCTTAAAATATACTTTTTTGTGGCTGGCCTGAAACTTCTCTATCAATCTAACGAAATTTTGAAGGAATTAATATTAAAACTGTAATAAAATATCTGTTATTTTTTCTTAAAATATTCCTTTAGAATGCAATTTTATGAATGGATCTTTCAGAATTCGGAGAGCAGCAGAATTGCTTATTATAAAGAAATCAAGAAAAGCTACATGATAACTGTAAAGGAAGAGGCCAAAACTATTTTCTGACTGTGATCTCATTTGTAAAAGAAGAATAGAATGAAAAATAAATTTGTTAGAAATACATTGTTTCTGATTATATTTTCTATTCAATGTCTATTTGATTATAATTTTTCTACTTTAGGCAAATAGGATTATTGAATAAAATAAGTGACCCCGCACACTTCAATGCAGACATTGAAATATTCTTGCTGTTTTCATTTAATTTTTTTCCGATTATGTTACCTGATGTGCTGAAATTATCATTGAAGATAATTGTTTTGGTATTATTATTCCTTATTTTTAAACAATATTATTATTATTATTAGCATTACTTCTCTATAAGCAAAATTACTTTCCTGTTTATCAGAAAACACAGTCAGTAGTATGCATTCATTTCGACACGAAAATTATTAAAAAGGAATTACTTTTATTTTTTGTTTGATTTTTAAGTAATCTTTATTTTAAATGCTTTATTATGATGAAAAAGAATAAAAGGAAAATTTTATAAAAGTAAATTAACCTTATAAATAAAATTTTGCACAAAATGTAATATTTAGTATATTTATATTTAAAAGATTATGGATTTAAAAAGTGAATCATCAAATCACTAAGATAAAATTGAACAACATTTTTGGTGTAATTTTAGTACTTTTTAGAAGTACAAAACTTTTGTACCTTTTTATACAGTTTACGAAAATCTTTACGAAAAAGAATTCCTAGCCAGGACTTCAGGACTTTTAAAAATTTGTAAAAGAAACTAGCACTATTTAAGAGATTCAAACCACTCAATACTAGTAGTAGTCCACTGATTTTTTTCCAGCAGCGGAACAAGATGATATTTTCTCTTATATAACTTGAATAAAAAATTAACTTCCGTTAGAAAATACTCCGCGTAAACAAACCCTCCCAGTAGATGGTAGTCGTGGTATGGTTTGTCAAATAAGTTAAGTCTTGTATAATTAATCTATTTATTTCATTACTTTACTCTCTGAGAAAAAAAATCCTTTAATAAATCTCCTAAAATTAAAGAATTTCGAATCAAAACGGAAGCTGTTTACACAGTTTAGAATAATTTTAACGAAAAAATTATTTAAAAAAGTCAAATGTCCCGAAAGTTTTAATTGTTATTATTATTATGACGACACATGAACGGACGCAAATGGTGTGAATGTTAATCGCGAAGAACATTTTAAAGAAAACGAGTTCTCATATCTATATTTTATATGGAGAAAACCAAGAGAACTTGCAAAACTTGCAGGTGAACAGAATTTCCTAAAGATGCTTAATGGTGTAACTATTTTCCGTCCCTCTCACTTTGTCCGTCTGGCATTGACCAGTCTTGTACTTCTGAAGAAAGCGGCATACATTATTTTTTTCATTGCACGTCGTCTTTTCATCATTGTTGGCTAAACATCATCTTCAAAGATTTTACCTTCTTGATGCATTGAAACGTCGAGAACTGGTATGTACGTTTAATCATCAGTTGCGATTTTAGATATAATGAGGTGTCCACCATCATTAAACAATTTTGGAATTTATTTACTGTTTCTGAATCATGCCGTGTTTCGGTGTTCTTTAAATTTATGAGGAATCCAAAGACAAATAATTGTTCATGTGTATTTTTTCATAAATATCTGTGTACATATCTGTGACTTCAATGTTAAGTTCTTTCTGCATCATTTGGTAGGTACACAATTATTATTGATTAGCATTTTCCATATGACCGACACATTTTCTGTAACTACAAGTGACAAGAAACATCCTATACGTTCTTCATCCAGCATAGAATTTCGATCTCTACGAAACTCTGCAAACCATTTGAATTCAGTGACACGAAGTTTCATTTCGATGTGCTACTGTACGTCGAAGGCATTTTACTTTATTTAGCCCCACTTTAAAATCATATAAAATCATAGCGCGATAATACTCTCGTGTCAGCTCTACTTTCCTTTCTTTCAAAATTAGTTCTGTGACGGACAGATAAATTGTAATTATCGCCACAATTGCTTCTGTTAATATAAAAGAGTTCAGATTTACATTTTTAACAAATAACTTTTTAGAATATATTGCCCACCTTATATATGATATTTCTCCTGTCTTCTTAGCATGCCTTCGTGATGTAATGGCCAGCACACTTAGCGCGTATTCGAGAGGTCCGAGGTTCGAGTCCCGGCGAGGCCACTGCACATTTTTCACGTCTCTCTTGCTACAAAATATTCTAATGACTCTACAGTGGCTCCCAAACTAAAAAGTGACGAATGGTGGTGAAACCACCAGGATTTGGCCACATAATCCCCAGTCGCCCTGTAAAAAGGGGGGTGGTATATAATGTATTTCTCCCGCCTTCTTAACATGCCTTCGGGGTGTAATGGTCAACGCACTTGGGGCGTATTTGAAAGGACCGCGGTTCGAGTCGCGGCGAGGACATTGCTCATTTTTCATCTCTCCTGCTTTAAACAAAATACCTAATATATCTAGAACCTATATCTCGAAAATTTTAAAGTTAACTAAGAATCATATGCTTTGAAAATTGATGCTTGTAAAACGTGTCTTTGATAGTAACATAAATATTTATGTTCTTTCTATACAAATTTGTATGTTACGTATTATATTTCTTTCTGTATTATTTCTATAATATTCTTAAATTCGACTTTAAAATTAAAACAAACATATAAAATCTTTGCATTAGCATTTATAAATATAAGTGTTAATTATTATTCTTAACAAAAGGGAAAATTTGCAAGTATTGCTTTTATAAGAAAACATACGAGAAAAGGAAGTAAATAATGAAAATATGAACACTGACCACTATTTTAAACTTCTTTCAAATGCAGTATCACTAATCATAAGGAAAAACATAATCTAGGCATGTGTTTATAATCAGATGATAAGGTATCGTACAATTCCGCGATAAATGGAAAGATTTTGTCTTAAAAATAGAAGATATCGTACAATTCTGTTACAAATGGAAATATGTTATATACTTTGATGAAGTTGCCTTAAAACGACAGCGAGGGGGGGGCGGGGAAATCTGTATGCTATCGCAGAGAATAAGGGAAAAGATGTATGTTTTTCTTTTCATGAGAGTTTTGAATAATGACTTTTATGATTGTTGTTAACTTCCTTCTCATATGACGGGACTCAAAGCTATAAAAGAAATAGAAAAATGAAAAGAAAAAATTTCCTCTTTGTGCTAGCCAATCGGTGTTTCAGCTCTTATTACTTGAAGAAAAAATTCGGTCGCTTTTATCTTCGGAGTTCAATATGAGCAATTAGAACGAAGTTCTAATCATTAGGAAAACACCACTGAAAAAATACTGGCGAAATGCTCTTGTATCTTAAAAACTAAAATAAATATTTTAAAAAATTAAAGAAAAACACAAAAGAACAAATTGAAAAATGCTAAAGAGATTCAGATATTAGCGTTGCACCAGAGGATTCGTTCAGATTTTTTATGCTCTCGATTGAGCGTTGCATTTTGTGTTTTTAGCTTTATTAATAAGGCATTGCTTTTCCTCCACACACCCCACATAAAATTTAAGAGCAAAATCACAAATTAAAAACAACATATCTTTAGAATTCTGGATAGAGTGTTAAGGTTTGCCATACTTTCGTTTCACATTTGCTATATTATTTCTTGAAAACTACCCGTTCGAGGATCCCACCGAAAGAGTAATCATTAAAAAAATGGATGTAAGGATTTTAGTGAGTTCAGTTACTGTCACTTCGCAAAATTAATATTTCAAATTAGACATCAAATAATTTAAATTCACTTTTGTTTAAACCAATAAGATTAAAAAGTAGAAAAAATAATTTTAAGAATTACGGTTACTCAATAATAGAAAAATTTAATTTGAAAGCTAATATCTTATATTTAACTGAATCGCAACACGCTAGTGGATGGATAATAAGTATTTTAATTGAGGCAGCTGTAACATATTGCTCTGAAGCAGGCAAACTTGTGAATTAAAACTGAAAGATAAATATGTCACATTTTGCCGAATGGAAAGAGCCTTTATATTGCCAGTTACGAGAGGTTTTTTTTTTCACTTGAAAATATGAAAATCATCGAGAAGCATCGGAAGATTTATCTCAAGTACCATTTCTCCTCTATCATTATACTATTTTCATAATAGCGTCGAGTTGACGCACTGTAAATTTTAAAGAGTTAATAAAGGGTTTGAACTCTTCTTTTGTGTAGTTTCCTGCTACTCCAGTATAGAGATAGAAGTTAACTCACCTGGACTCTACAAAGTATTGAAATGAATAATTAGTAAAGAACCATGCTGTGACATTAAGAAATAAAAATACCGCTTGTTTCAAGTCATTGGCGTTTGTAGAGCCAAATATCCTTACGTGGTTAACGAGCCAAAGTCTGGCCATGTCTGCTGTATAGCCTTTATTTATAAAAATATTATTAAAGATGTTTAAAATAAAATAAGACCCGAATTACGACTCTAAAATGGCACTCGTCGAAAGATAAGGAATACCTGTACATTGATCCCACATGTCATTATTTATTTAGTTTCATTTAAAAATTTTTGAAATGCGTCTATTTTCTTTCTATATTTTATGTTAGGTCGCCTAGATGGTATAGTGGCTGGGGAGTTGACTGCGATACCAAAGGCCCCGGGTCCGAATCCCAGCGAAGGCATGGTTGTAGATGTCCGTCCCTTCATAGGAGGCAAAAGTGGCTCACCTATTAGTTGCCTCCGTAATAAAGTGACCACCAAAGTGATTACTGGCCTAGCCTTAGCAGTGGCCAAGCCGAAATCGGCTGAGGGTCCGACACTAGTAAAAAAAATTATGTTAGTTTAGAGTAGCACCTAATAAAAGAAACAATAAACTGTATCGTTTCAGCTGTTCGAAAAATAACAAGGTTTAGCAAAACCACTTACAAAGCACACTTTTATTTAGCTCGCTCATGGTGTTTGTCGCTATGGTCAAAACTTTGCCAATAAATATTTATAATTCTTTCTGGTAAGCTACTGAATTCAAATTTTGGCTATACACATTTTGTGAATGACAATACAGTGTGATGGAGCAATTTTGGTTTTCAAAATGCGATTTAGATTTATAAAATTTACTTTTGAAAAATGTTTTCGCCCATATTTCCGTTTTAAAAACAAACTAAAAAAATCTTCTAATTTTACTATTTGCACCACATTTTTTTAATAATTTCTGATATTTTTATGAATTTTTATTTTTGTTTTTCCAACCATTAGATGTTTGTTATTTTAAACTTAACTTCCTATGTTTAACAGAACAACGTGTTTGTGCTGAGTGCTGACAGCTGTCTCCCTTGTCGTACCTTGATATTTAATCCATTAAATACATAATTCCTCACTAGATTTCAAAATAGATGGAATAATCAAATTTCATGACATATTTTCTTGTAGAATTAGACGGATTAATTTTTGAATAATCAAACTTGTAGCATTATGCTTATGTGCAATAAATTTCCATCGAAAGTTCCTTATGAAATTATGCGTATTTAATTTTTTCTAGAAAAACAAAAATAATATGTAAACTACGTTAATGAAAATATTTTTTCTGCAAAACTGACAGATCTAACAGGTATTACATTTACAAATTTGATTAATTTTCCTTCACAGTCCCTGATGTTTCATGAATAAATTATTATACTTCTCAGGTTGTAAAGTTACATCTAACTAGTTATTATGATTTAGATCTTTACTGTCACTTCTCTCTGCCATTTCCCTACCAGAATGCAAATTTAGTTTCAGAGTATTTAAACTGAGGTTTTCGGATTATAAGACACAACGTATTTCTGCCTTTCGAGGCCACGTTACTAGGTTTAGCCAGCTCTGTGAGATTTAATTCCTCGGCTTGTATTATAGTTGCCGACGTTTAAATTGTTACCCTGATGAAAAGTTTGAGGACACTTCGTGTTAAATCATTGTGCAGCCTTCAGCTATTAAGTTTTGAATTTTGCCTGTTAATATCAGTTACATCATCACAAGTGGTTGGCTGATTTGTCAAGCACGAGACATGCATTTATGTTCCAGTTTTGGTTTAATAAAAAGGTTTGTTTTAAAACCTTCTTAATATTTTGAAATTCTTTTTAGACGAAACGATAATTTGCTCTAAGTCTGTTAGGAGTTTGACTAACACGTGTACGTATATTTTACCAAAAAACATCAAACTGTATGAGGTAACGATAAAAGTACTTTCCTTAACTCAGACCCACAACACTGAGTAAACTGTTGGAAATGCCATTTCGAAACTATTTAACTGAAATTGAAAAATGCTTAACCGAAATTTAAGAGTGCAGATTTTTGCCATTATTAGTGAGTGTTACGCTGTTTTTGCTATAGATAGGGAGCTCAAAATTTTAGTAGGGTCATTTGTTACCCATATGGTGTCCCATGGTTACGAGCTTTATGTCCCTACTAAAAGTTTACTGACATTTCTCGAGACTAGTATAACCTAATATACATTCCTGTTACACTAATTGGACACGTGTTGTAACATATATACTACTGCTAGTGTATTGGAAATATAAACAGACAACATATAGCAATCAAAAGACCTGGTCAGCGTAAGTTATGATTGCAGAGAAAATAATGTTCTAAGGAAGAATCTAATACCGCGAGAAGGGGGAAGAGAAAACAAAGTAAAAAAAGACCTATCCTTTCTGTTTGCTTTGCTAACGAAAGAAAGTAAAGTCTTTGTAAGCAAGGCAAGAATTAATTTGCTAAGTCTATATACTGGACGAGTGCGGAATTTTTCTAACTCTCTAGCTAACTGCTTAGGTTACCAGAAACTAGTAAATAGTAAAAGAAAAAGCTGATTGTTAAATGTCTTGGTTAAACGTATATAAACTTTTGATGTTTGCCCAAGGTAGAAACAAAGATGCAAGTGAGTAAACATTAAGAGCCTTAATTAATTAACAAGTGAAGATATAATGATTTTTAAATTAAATATGAGACAAGTGAAGCAGATATAAACTGAAGTTAAATAATTTATGAAACTGCAGATTTTATTATATGTAAGTTTTTCATTATGTATTTGTCTTAAAAATGCATGGAAGGCACTAAATTATATTTGAAATCGTAAGACATTATACAAAAGCAAGTACTTAATGCCGGATGATTCTAATAGATATATGTTACATACTAACTTGGGTTATACTCTATTAAAATATGTTACAGACTAGATAAGATGGCTAAAGCAGAATTAAAGTATAGGATGCGAAAAATTGTTAAACCTTAGAAAATGTTTAAAAATGATTGAGGCAGTAGTCATAAACCTATGGTTTCAGTTTACGAAAATATTCAAACAGATCTTTATTTTAGATTATGCTAATTGTGAACACCTGAGACCTTTCAGTAGAAACATGCAAAATTTTAATTTGTATATAGCTCCTAAAAAAAGAACAATTAATAATAATACGTTTCTTATGGTATATATGTTACTGTGAAAGATCGAAATTGGAGAATGTCTACTTTCACCGGAGAATGTCAACATTCAACAAATACGTCTGTGAAAGATCGAATATTGCATTACATTCTTGTACATTCTGACCCTCACCGGTGTATGTCGACAATCACAGATATGCTCTAGTGTACATCGAAAGGAGAGGAGTATATGCACACACTGTCATTGCAAAAGGATTTGTTCCGCAAATAAATACAGTTGTAAAAGCAAGGGTCTCTTATGCAATTCAAAGTGTCGTAATAGTTTAAGTTGTTGCAGTAAATAAGATTTGAATCACATAATTTAGTAAGTTTTTAACTTCTATTATTTTCCTTTCTCATTTTGAATGTACTCTGTGTTTTAAGTTCTTATGTTCTTATTTTAAGTCTCAAGTGTGTTTTTTTTTGCGACTGAATTACGGAGAAGAAAATATAATATTCTTATATGTTCAACAGTCACCATTAGTAGATGGTGAAAGTCGACATTTACCGGTGTAAGTCAGAAATAAGAGAATTTGGAAAATATTTCGGACATACACCAAGCGACTATGTGAATGTTGACATTCACCGGCGAAAGTCGACATTCTCCAGATTTAGGTGTTTCACCGTAACATAGATATTCATTTGAAGGGAAAGAAAAATCTGGCCCTGAAAACTTTAAAATTCTAAAACATTCGAACAACTTCCATTTCATAACGCTGAAAAATGTCGATTTATATTTTAAATTTCTTAAAAATCCAAATTTCCAGCATTTAATAAATGCTATTTAGAAAAAAGGCTTATAACGTCTGTAATAGGCACGTTATGGAATTCTGCATTTAAAATCTTCACATGCACTGCTGTTTATAGTAACGTTTTCGTACAATCTTCCCAAATTCATTTAATGATATTTTATATAGATTTATGATGTATGAAATTTTTCATGAACTACGATATGAAAAATATTTTTCTGATAATATTGCTTTCTATTACATACTCAGTAGAAAAAAAAATTAAATTTCATGTAGTTTTACTAAGTCACATGATCAACATTATTGAATTTTTAAAGCCGAATTGGTACTTACGTTAACCACGACTACCTTGGTTCAATTAATCGACATTTTACAGATGAAAAGGTAGAATTGACTTTTGCGTGTAAGATGGTGATTTTCGCGCCTTTTGTTTTTAAAGAAAAAAAATTCCCATGCCATTGATATTTACCGTTTGTCGGTAAACACTATCAACATTTGAAAAACAAACATATTTCTGAAATTTAAAATACACGTTTGAATTATTGAATAATTATTGTTTGATACTTTAAAAAATAAACATTTACATTCTTCTAATATATCTATTAGAAGATTATTAGATATATAAGATAGATATCTATTAGATATATTAGATATATACATTCTTCTAATATATCTATTAAATGATTAGAATCATCATCCTAATCTTTCAGCACCAAAGTACACAGCGATCGTTTTCTCTTAAACAAAAATCACTGAATTGCGGAGACTCATATTTATGTAATAAACCTCGCGACTATTTGGAATACAATAAAGAAAGAACACGTAAGAAAATGGTGGCATTGTTGGACTGAAAGATTTTTATGAAGTATGGTTCCGAAAGAATGATTATGCGCATAGTTGCCAGATTAGGGACATTCTAAAAATTCGGCGACCTCTACTATGGTGGTTGCATTAGTACGAAAGTACCGCTTACTTTTCTTTATTCGTTTCTTAAATTGGGTGCTTGCGTCTACGATCAGCAATTCAGAAGATATTTACTTCTGGCATTCGTTTGACACATTATATATATACACATACTTCCAGTTCTTTTTCATATTTCTATGCGTTCATTGTGTTTTAGAAGATGTTTAGACTTCCTTACAGCTACATAATACATATAAATGTTCAACTCAAAGCAAAAACTATATATAGTTAGATAATATTAATCATTCGAAGTAAGCGCAGAATCACACGCAACAGTTTTTTTTCCCTGAGAATTTAATTGAAGGGAAATTATGCTTCCTGCAATAAAATGGAATAATAACTAAATAAATAAGCAGAAATTATTCATATAATCTGAACAAAAGAACGTTTTATAGGAAGTTTTATAGAAATCTGTTATTTAGCAGAGGAAAACGTACAAGTTGAATTATTATTTAAACAATCAAAAAACGCAAATTTAATTTAGAGCAAAATCAGTATCAGTGCTTTCGGAATTGCTTTACAATTGAAAATATTTATTTGAAAAAGTAATTTACCTGGCTAGGTATTAAAAATGCCGGCAGTAAAGGTACTGTGCTCACGAAATAATTTTAACTCTTAAATAAGCAGCATAATATTTCCGTTATAGAAGGTATTTATTGTGTAACTAGCTAATGTTTTACTAAGATAACAAACTAAATTCCTCCTCTATTAGATAATTTTTTATACTTATTTTTTGTTTTATGCAATATATTTAGCTTTTCAAAAGAAAAAAAATGATATTTCTTTTGAAAAGCTAAAACGTTTAACATTACTTCCAGTTAAAAGTCAATTGCATAATCGTGTCTCTGTCTAAATCATAAAAGAAAGCTAAGGTAAAAAGTTAAAGGGTTCTAAAACGTGATCTGCATTCAAGTATATGTCCACGCAAAATTGATGCTTTTTAGCTTTTCCAAGACTTAAAGGTCTTTTGTTGTTTTTCGTTTACTGTTAACACAGAAGTTTTTAAAAGACTGAAACTGTGGTCTGAGTATTGTTATTGAGATCAGAGAGATTTTGCACTTGGAAAAATAATAAAAGTATGAATATTCGTCGGATATTGCTTTCTTCCATCTAAAAGCAATGTTTGGAAGTTTTATATTTAATCATGTATAATATTACTCACAAAAATTAAATTGACTTTCACATGAGAAACTAAATGACATTTGAATGATAATAATGAAGGCAATATTTTTGAAGAAGTTATGAAACTGACAGGTAATATGTATACAAGTTTTATTAGGTTTCCTCCAGAGTCACAGATTTTTCACAAATGTTTCAGAAATATTGTGGTTTCCAGGTAACAAGAAAAAAATTTCTGAATTAAAACTGGCAGCACTGAATGAAATGCGGGAAGCAGAGGAAAGAATTAGACAAAAATACTAATGATAAGTACAAGAAGCACCCACTTTTCTTGGAAATAAAAGAATTCAAAATAAAATACATAGTAAAAAAAGGCAGTTAAACATAACAGTTAAGCACAATAGTAAACAAAGTTATTAATTATACTGTGGATTCTAAATTATATGACAAATACTTTAATTAGTTAAACTCAGACATAAATGTATTCAAATACATTGCTAAAAAGCATTTAGTTAGCTCCAAGTTTTATGAATTACTGCAAGCGTCTTTAGAACTATATCTTAAATTAAACTAAATTTAATATAGGACACTGTAACTATGCGGAACTCACTACTAGCGATAAAATTATTACACTAGCACAGCAATTACATTTGTTAAAACTTTAATCAAATTAGTAGAATTATGTACACACATTAATGATTTGTTAATGATTTGCGATTCTGGGTTTTTATTTGCAACTTGTGTTTGGGGATGGAGCATTATATTTATTAAAACATAACGGAGCGGACAATGCAACCTGCGTAGTAGGATGCTCTTAGCGGTTTACGATGGAAAATTACTCTTATTTTCACATCAGTTTTGCGTGACTACATTCTATTCCCTACACTATTTAAGAAAGTCCTTCAAAAAGGTTTTATCGCATAATAAATAAGAAATCTATTTATTTTTAAAAGGGTCGTGTCATTATGATTAAAATTTGTAAATATTAAAAGAGACAAAGGTTTCTAAAAGTATCCATAATGAATGGTTTTTGAACAACATTTGCAATACCTTACTTATGCTATCATATTGTTAAAATTTTTATTGCAAAAATGCATATTCGATAATATAGTCTTTCCTACAGAGAAATGTTACATACAAAAATATATACGTATTTTCTGTGTTTGCGTATGTTTATTTTTGTTTTCAAAATCAATTTAAATCCACTGTACTGTGTTCCAATTTCGTATTAAACAACATTATTATGCAGTGTGTAAATACGCATTGTTAAACAGTATATTTACTATTTGAATTTATATTTAGACTTAGCTGAGCGGAGCATTTAAAAGAAGTATGGTTTTATGGGGAAACATCTTGTATTCTGATCAGTAAAGTATGGCAGAATTTCTGTTCTTCGAACTTCGAGGTCAAAATTTCAAAATTCTAAAGAACAAGTGCGATGTTCGTGTTTATTTAGGGTGGAACATTGCTTAACAATTTAATAATGATATTCAATATTTAATTGCTTAACTGTTTGTTTGAAGAATGAAAATTTATCTTGCTAAATCTAAAAATGACAATTAAGAAAGATAAACTGTCATTCTTCAAAATAAATGGGTCGTTTTACATATTTATTAAAATGTATTCTATCTTACTCTATGAATGTTAAAGTCATTAACAGTTATATGGAATACACTATATAGAAATTTCAAGATTATTATATGTATAAACTATTTAGCAAACACCAAACTATTTTATTACGATGATAAGTTATAAGAAAACTTCAGAAAAATTAATGCAGTTGTATTCCAAATGCAGTAAATTATTTCACATCTAGCATGTGAATTATTTAATAATCAGAAAACATTCCCATAATTTTATTTAAGTAACCTGCTGCCGATTAAATATAATACATTTTTAGAAATCTTTCCAAGAAAGTATTGCCTCAGTTGCGTTGATTTATTATTAAAGATTATAAATGAATTTCCATGTAGCGCTGAATGTAGCAAAAGAAATGAAAGAAATGTAACGAAAACTAGTATAAACATGTTTAATGTTAAAAACAAAATATGTATGCCATGAAATGATTCATTGATTTGTATAACTAATGCTAAATTTCTTGTTTAATTAATTTTTACTTGCTTGGAAAGATTGCATTTCGTGCTATTTGTGCACTTAACCGACTTTCCGTTAATATTTTAATCTAATTAAAGTATTTCTGGTGTATACGCTGATATTTTGAGAATGTAAAGTAGGAAGTAACTTCAATGGAATATTTTATTTGTGACAAAAAAGTTTTAAAAAGAAAACTGTCATGTGCACTTTGAAACTAATATTTTCAGTTAGCGTTGTACCGTGACGTAATATTTAAGGCAACCTCTTAAGCAGACTGCGAGCGAAAAACAGAACCAAAATAAAGTTGCGTCTTTCACTGCGCAAAGATTCTTCTCCCCCCGCCTTAAATTCCCCAGCAAAATAACGCCAGAAATGATCACCTACATACCTGGCACCAGTTCTCCAGCGTGAGAACATTTAACCTTCAGGTCCGGAAATCAAAATTTTATCCAGTTCTCACGGCAGGCGAGACCTCTTGGTGCATTTATCCTGAATACCTTGGCGAGAGAATCACTGACAGCACAAATATCGGGATTTCCATCCTCATCACCTAACGGAGTTTTTCTTGGCGAATCGAACACCCTCTCAAAGGCCCATTTCAAGAACGGTTTTGATCAGGCTCATCAACATCTTTCTCGCTCTTAGATTCTTTTAACCTTTTCTCCCCTATTCCATCCAACGACGGAAGAACGCCAAACTCAAGTCTTCGGTAGCCAGTAATTTTGCGATGCGTTGGCGATGATCCAGACTGAAAGAATGCCAAGCTTGGCGAGATCTCGCTTTAAGAGGGGAAATACGAAATCATGCTTCCGAAATCTAAATACACACTGTCCTCTTAGTAGATATAGTTCAATGAATAAATAGTACTACATTTAACATTTGTAGCTATTGAGTCTTAACTATGAAACTGAATAGACAGACAGAACTAAATCTAACAGGCAGGTCAACGGATTACGTTTTGGAAAGAAACATTTTCTAATTATTCATGCAATTGTTTCGCGAAGAGATTTTTCTAAAAATCCAAAACGCTTCATTGCATTTTGATATCAAAGGAACATTGCATTTTGATATCAATATTAATTTTAAGAAGAAAAGTAGTTTTTAAAAACACAAATAAGACGTATGATTAATATTTTAAACGCTTTTTTCATTAAAAATATCTAATAAAAGACAAAACTCTCAGATTTTTAAATGATAATTACTTATTTATACACATTTAATTATTTGAACAATTAAATTCTCTTACCGAAAATCTACTTAATGGTCGAATAGTTAAAGACAGCTTAACACCGGTAATTTAAGCTGGTTCGAGTCCAAGTGAACGGGATGCCAGCGATATTTATTTTCGTGGTTTTTCTGATGTGTAGCGTGAATATTAGTCAGTTTTCCTTTAAAGGTTCTCCTCCAAGGCATGTTTCCCCTTTAAATAGGTAGATATTCAAATTACCAACCCAAGTACCGAAGAGCCTGAATCAATTGATTCATCTGCAAACGTTTTCGAAATGTCCAAGGGCTCACCAGTGGCCGGAGCGGTAAAGTCGCAGAACACTGGTAGTTTGATCTGAGGTTCGAATCCCACGAACGGGCTAGCTGCATGGGCATTCTAGTGATTTTTCCCATCTGTAACGTGAATACGAGCCAGTTGCCCTTAGAAAGTCCTCCACAAAGGCATCCCAAAGGCTTTACCGTAATATCACATAAATCAAACTATTATGTTTAATCTGGCAACTACAAACTCGAATTGAGTCTGGCTCAATTTGCTTTTGCTCACGCTGAAAATTACCTTGGAATATGTATACACGCCCATCTCTCTCTTTCTTTTTATATTATATATATATAAATTTACTTATTCTCCTTACGGACATATTTCTCTATTTTAAGTATACGATAGTCAAATATTAGTAATTTTACTTTCTTAGGTGAATTATTTTATATTTATTTCAATAAATTACTACAATAAATGAAACATTTACTTTTGTAACTAACAGAAATAATTTTCAGTTCTTCCCCCTCTAAAATGCAGTAAGTCTGAAACTATGGTCATATAACAGCTAAAATAAGCGTATGAGGTACGATAGTAATCGTGCATATGTGCTTTTGAAATACTTTTATGTAAAATAACAATATAAAACAGAGCTTATTTGTCTCGCAAGAACAAGAGAAGTGATTAAAATATATATTTTTCTTTGAGCTCGATAGTTATGTTCTTTATTTGAACACGCCAGAAGCACACGAAGACTATCTGCCGAAGAGGAGGAAATCTTTTGTGGAAGACCTTTCAAGAGCAGCTGGCTTATATTCATGTTATACATAAAAAAAAAAATTTAAAAAAAAAAAAAACTTGAAAGCCAACATACAGCCAGTCTGTTCGTCTGAGATCAATCCCAGGTCGAACTCACAGTATCGATCTGCCTTAATTACCCGATCACCGCCAGGGTTGATCTCAAAAGCGTTAAAAACAAATACGTAGACCTGAAGATAAGAACTAAGATTACACATATTTTAAAACTTTTAACTTACAGTTTTTAATAATTTCAGTATTTAATTAAAAGGCTACTGAAATCAATATAAAATTTAAAGGGAATAAAATGCTAGAAACTTACTAAAGGGTAGAATTTTCTAAACTTTACAACATCGCATCTTGTCTGCATATACTTGCTCAGGGAGGAGGAAGAAAGAAAGAAAGAGCAGAGGTAGAAGAAATAATTGTAGAAAGGAAATAATAACAAATATGTGCATTTAATGGCTAACAAGGAATTAGTAATTATAAATAAATTAATTATTGTGTATCAATGTATAAAGTTACATAACAAAATAAAAATCTTCAAAAAGTTTTAAAAGACTTTGACTTAGTTTATCCGGATAATGAGAAATCAGAATAACAGGAGTCTGGATAACTGAAGTTCAGTTGTTTATCAAACCTATAATCACTTTTTTCATTATATGTGTTTTAGCTCGTAAGAGTTAAGAAATGTACTTTTGAAAAACCTGGCTGCTGATTCTCCTATATTAGTCTACATAAGGAGAGCACGTTCACGGAAGCTTTAACGAATGTCCAGAGAAGAATGAATTTCCAAAGGAATGCATAATATATTGTTTTCGGACTCACCGATACAGAGATTTACTTCAGACAGCGTTCTTCTCTCTCAGGTTGAAGTGACCACCAGCGATTGAATAATAAAATCGCTAAGCATTCTATTTTGACAACTTATACTGAAAAGTAATGAGCTCGGAATAAAACTGCTGCCACACCAAAAACTTTCAAGAAAAGCGGATAAGTGTGAGAACATGAACTTTTTTTTAAACTGTCTGGTAAATGACCAGGAAAGTTATCTTGATTCGCCCAACCGGATAGTGCTTAGTGACTTTGAGTGTCGTACTGAAGGCTGCCGGTTCGATTCCTGGAAAAGGCATGGATTTTTGTAAATGTATATTATCTGTGCGGCATGGGACACTCTAAATATGCGGCGAACTGTAAGTCCTTTCGAGAGATTGTGGTAGAGGTGAATGGGTGGTAGACCCTAGTACCTCCATCAAAATTATAAGAGGAACTGAATTAAGTCCTACTGTCTCCTGCACGGTGTTCAAGGCTCTTGTAAACTTCCACTCCTTGCCGCGATGAATTTCGTGGGTCTGTTCTGATGTTACTGTCAGACAAGTGACATAAGTAACAACAAGTTATTTTAACAGCTATAGACTATGGATAATGTATTTATTTACCTTATAAGATATTTCTTACGCCTTCTTAGCATACCTTCGTGGTGTGGTGGTCTGCACGCTGGGCGCGTATTTCAGAGTTCCGTGGTTCAATTCCCGGCGAAGGCGTTGCTCATTTTTTATCTTGCCTGCTTCCAAAAAATCCTAATGTCTCTACATTGGCACCCGAACTAAAAGGGTGGTAAATGATGAATCTCCACACCCAGTATTTGGCTATTGGATCTCCTAAAAAAACTCAGTCGCCCTTCAAAAGGGGGAGTATATAAGGTATACCTCCCGTCTTCGAAGCATGTCTTCGTAGTGTGGTGATCTGCACGCTGGGCGCGTATTCCAGAGGTGATTCCCGCGAAGGCTTTGCTCATTTTTCTTCTTGCCTGCTGCCAAAAAATCCTAATGTCTCTACAACCTGTTTTTCGAAATTTTTTCCTGTGAGGGTAATGTTTATCACAGTGAGTGTGCTTATATTTTTATTAAATTAATTTATTTTAAGATTTTTTTACAGGGTAAGTTACTTTTCAAGGTTTTCATTCTTGTTTTACATGAGATATTTTGGGCTACATAAGCACATAAAGCACTAAATGGTTATATTAGCGACCCTGGCCGTTATAGTGTTTAGGGATGTTGGCTGCCATATCAATGAGCCAGGATCCAAATCCAGGAGAGAGCTTTAATGTTTATAAGTGCATAGAGTCTTCGCAGGCCAAAAGTTCTTTTGAGTTGTTCGGTGGCAGGAGATCCTCGCAACCCTCCCCCGGAGGGATTTCTCTTCAAACCGGAAAAGGAGCGCTAGGCAACATCAGTATTGCCACTTACAATGTGCTGAAGGCTCGTACCAGACGCGATCCTGCATGCCTCGCCCCGATGAAATTATGAAATTTATGGACTGGTTCTGATTAGATCAGACAAGTGATATAACCATAATTACATACTTATATTAGGTTACAAAGAATAAGAGCGCAGATGGTTATCTTATCTGACATGAGAAATTTGACTGTATTTATTAACTTAAAATGAAAGATGATAATAATAATAAATAATGGTAGTAATGAGAATAATAATAAGGGGAATAATAAAGGAAATCGTAATCTTAATGATAGTGGTAGTAGTAGTACTAGTAATAACAATGGTAGCAATAGTAATATTAATAATAACCATATGGCTTAAATGCCAGCGGAAGAACTGGCTGCGTGGAGGACTTTGTGGTTTCTCCATGTGTAACATGGATACGAGACAGCTTAATTTTGAAAGTCATCCACGATTGCATCCCTCATCTTAAACAAAATTTCTTTTTGTGCTTTCCAGTCATTCAAATAATCTAGACCAACCAAATAATAATGAATGTATACCAATCCAATAATAATGAGTGAGTTTCAGAATTCACAATTATTCAAAAAATTGTTTCAAATGGTTGAAACTATAAAACGAGTTAATTATAAAAAAAATATTTATAAGGAGTTGTAAATGACTTAAATAAATTTTTCATCAAATCTATGAGTATGTCATTGTTGATTAGCCGTGAAAATATAACTTAATGCGACATGCTTTATGAGGTAAAAAACAGAATATAAATTTAAACGTGACGGAAATTCATTAAACTCTATGTAAAAGAAGTGCACATTCCAGAGCATTTTTTTTTATTTCTGTGACTGAATTAACTTTCGTTTTTATAAAAACAAATGGAGTCAATCCGTAAAATATTTAAGATATCTGAAGAATTTCATTTATTTCGAATAGCATTATTTATTCGAAATAAGTTATTTTTCATAAAGTGAACAATTTTAATCATACTGCTCTTGCGATAAATTAAACAGTAATCTGAGCGTTAATGAAACCATTTTTGCGAATGAAAAATGATTCTTCCGAGGTTTCCAGGCAATAAACATAAATAGTTACGAACTTTTCGAAGAATAGTTGAGTTAAAATTTTTATGTCGGTTTGCCTTAAAATTCCGAAATGTAGTTTATTGTTCTTTTTAAAGCATAAAAATATTTTCATTTTAATCAAATGCATATTCACGACTATTATCACTCTTCTACCATCAGCGTAGCTTGACCAAGTTTTATGATGAATTTTTCGAATTGGAGCAAAACACACTGGGGCTATTCACTAAGGGAAGGGATGTGTGCATGGAGAATAATCTAAAGGAAACTGGCTTATGTTCATCATTCACATTAAAAAAACATAAAAATATCCTTGCAGCCGATTTGTTCGCTGGAATTAGAATCCAAATCATACAGCATGTATTTGAACCATTAAAAGTTACTTCGAAAAGTAATACAACCAAAAAAAAAAAAAAAAAAAAAAAAAGAAAGTTTGAAAAGTAGTCAAACAGAACAGCATGTCGCTTTTGAGTTTAAATTAACAAGTCTCTAAAGCGGGAGCTGAAATATAAATTAAATCAAACTTAATTTTTTATCACTAATTGAAAGTTAAACTAAATAGAGAAGGAAATGTTTTATTATATATTATATATCATTTTAAACCCTGAAATAGGATTTTAATTTTGTTATACGTATTTTTTGTCATGGGAAACACAGAATTGTTTACATGACGGTTGCAGGAAACATTTGTTGCAAATCTCTTGCGCAAGTGATCCACTGTAAAAAAAACAGCACTTGCGTTTAAAATAATCAATTTCTTCTAAGTAAATACAGATTTTCACATTGCGTTAATATACATTGAAATAAAATGTAACTTAGTTTGCTACCATTTGTCTTTGTAATTTGAACAAAACATTTTAAATATGACATATGTTCTGTAATTTTAATTTCTAAGGTACTAATTCTTAAAAAAATAGGCGCTTTTCGTAATTTCTTGGATGAAAATTACACGTTTCTCATACTTTGTTTCAAAACAATTGCTGTTGATTCAGTTGTAGTTACACATAAAATTAGAAATCAATTTCTGCAAAGCTCAGATGTGTAGAATATATTGAGCCATCTAATAAATAATACCCTTTTATCTTGCGGGCACACACATATTTGTATGCGTGTATTGATAATATATAAAGTACATATTAAACAAAATTATAACATTAATTTGCAATAATCTCTAAACTCTCCATTTTAATTTGGGTATTTCCAATTTCTATTCCAAAAACAACCTGCTGGTTATTAAAATTGCTACACAAGAAAGTAAAATAACATAGCATTTTAGTTACTGTGCCCATACAGTATAATGGGGAACAGACATGATAATTTTGCAGGTGGTTCGGGGTACACAGCATGTAGAAATCTGTACACAAGGCTGCAACCTCTAGTGGGAGCAATAACTGTATTTCGTTTGGTTATCCAACCAAACTGAGCTTGGATGACAGATGCGGGTACTTCAGTTCATGAGGCTTTCCCTCTATGCTAGAATTGATCAACTGCAGAGATTAGTAAGTGGTAGCGTCATCTCCAGATCTCTCACCCATCGACAACGTCTCATCATCGGCAACCGATGTCAGATGCTGTTAGTGGGGCCCTGGCCAGCGCGATCTGAAGCATTTCATTTGCCCCCGCCAGCACCATCTGGAGAACGTGCTGGCCAGGGCAAAAATCAAACTGTTGAAAGATTTCGTCAGGCATTCCTCGAAGATAGGACTTAGCCCTGATCTTAACAGGTTAAAAATGAAATGGCGGTTTTGTACAATACCGGTTTATGCGAACAATAGGTGACCAGGATGTGTATTAGGGTGTGCAGAACTATTTTCTTGTTTTAAGCTATATCGTTATACCCCGGCAAAGTTGCCTATCGCATGGCTAAGCAAAATGAAAAGAAAATTTTCAAATACCTGCTTGATATCTTCCGTTTGCACATCGCACTCAAAGTTCTGAGAAATTGTGGAATTTGAAGTTTTTAATCAATTTTGTATAGTTTCTAAATTTACTATAGAAACTCTATAGGCTCTAATGTAAACTGAATTATAAGAAACACGAAAAAAGTTTAAAATCAATAATTTCAAACAATTTATTGTTTGCGCAAAAAGCTAAAAAATATGATTTGATAGCAATATTTTGCAATTTTTGCTACAAACGTTTTAAACGGTGACTGTAGTCATGAAATATTATTTAACTATATTGCGTAAGTGTAAATATATTGCAAATATTATGCAACCGTATATGGGGTAACTGATTGAGGCAATTCTCACGTCGTTGAATAAAACGAAAAGAGAAACTATAACATTTAACTATAAATGAGATTCCTTTTGAAAAACGTGATGGGATAGGGGGCGATGGAAAAAGTTATACAGCAAAAAGGCAAAATAAAATTAGATAGTAAGTGGGGTTTTTCCACGAACAGTTATATGGATGAAGAGTTGAGAGTTTTTACGACCTTAAAAATATGAAGTGCCTAGCAGAGTGATAACGGACCCGGGTGACGATTTAGTAAGTTTTACTATTCATTCTTGAAACTTTTATTTTAACTTTTATTTTACTAAAACTTTTATTTTTCCATTTATTTATTTTTACAGCATTGAAAATAAATTCCGTTTCTTAAAATTTATATAAGAAATAATATTAAAATTTTTTGTTATCGTATAAGGGAAAATTATACTTTAAAAATTTAATATGAGGCATTTATATGCTTCTTTCCATTCTAAATAGATTAACTCTAGAGATGGATCAAAGCTTGATATTTAAGCTCTCGTACCCTTAATCTTGTAAATTACGTCAACCAGTGGTCTCTGTGATCCATCACGAGTAATGCAAGTGCAGATAGCTGCGAAAGGATCTAATATCTGTGAGCCCCCTTGCCTGAAATATAAATAGGAAAGACATGCGCGAGAGTAATTATTATAATGCAGGCTATCGACCTAACTATAAGTTACATCCCCGTGTCTTAAAAATTATGAAGTATTAATAATATTGAAACAGTAAATATTGATAAAGGAGAATGGACCATGTCGCTATAATTTACTAAATGTGTATTTTCTATAATAAAGGTGTTGACTACAGTGACAGATGTGTATAGAATATTAGAAAAATTAACACGATTTTTATGTTCTTCTATAAAGTTTTTCAGTTTACTAAATTTTTTAAAGGAAAATTTGATAACTTTATATTGCTTTTACAAGAACCTTCCATCATAGTATTGGAAGTGTACAAGAGAACATAATTCAATATAAAATTTTAATATTGTTGCGTGCGTACGGGTTCTTAATAAACCGAATGCACAGGCCCGATGACAAGTAAATAAAATTTATTCTTATCACAATAAAACAAAATGCTGAAATTTCTTCAGAGATATTCGTACAGTATCGCAATATCTCACAGTAGTTATATTTTAAACTACTAAAATTTTTAATAGAACTCAATTCAAAACAGAGAAAGCTAATCCGATCTCATTGCGAATTCGCTACAATCAACAACAAGAACTAAATAAACAACTGAACTGAGATGTTTTTCTTCGGGTTTTATAAGCTTTTTAATCCTGCACGAGACCATTCTGGTATTTTCTTGGTTTTTTGGGATAGCAAAAGAGTAGAATTACGAGATATCTATCTATTAAAATGTTAAATGCGCGTCCTGTATTTTAATTTTTCCGGCTTAGCTTTCTCTTCAAATAAGTCTCATGCTGCATTGCACGGGAATATGAAACAATTTTAATTATAAATTCAACTAAAACTATCTAAACAAATACAAAATCCGTAACAATATTTATGTTAAAAAATGTTAGATTTAAGTAAACGTTGCATGAAACTCTACCGATTTTGACAGCAGCTGACTTAAATTCCTCTTCTTTAAATTTTGTAAAATTTTCAACTCCACTTTTCAATTACTATTATTATTATAACTATTTTGTAATTTTATATTACATTTTTTATAAAAAAATTGTAAATTTATATTAATGAATTTGGTGGCTTATTGTTTACAGTATTCTTACAAATTAAAGAAAAAATATTGTTTGACGCAAATGTTCAGTAAATATTAAATGCCGAATGCACGTGTGTTCACTTCTGGATAGTTAGTATGTGTGTTAGTCGAGCCCCGCTGTAGCGAACTTCAAGGAATCGAAGCTTGGTTTGCTCTATCCTTTGGTTCATTATATCCGATCCAATAAACAAAACATGGTTATCTTTCATAAAGCTGTAAAAATCCAATGATGATACAGGAAAGAACTGATTTTCATTGTCACATCTACCAAACGAAGTGAGAAGCAAATACAATTAAGAAAAACTCATATAAATAAAATATTTAATAGTAATTATTATTAATCGCAGATATTAAATTTGTTGTTAATTTTTTCTCAGGCTCTCCAGAGTTTCTGACAAATTCATTGGCTTTTGTATAAGTATTAATTCACATATTAATATTTATATAAAAGCCGGCTATAGATTACGGCACCTTGAAGGACAAAATATTTCAGCTATGCGTCTTCAATATCATTATTGTCTAAATTTTGCAACATTTTCCTCGCATCCGAATTTTTTTCATTATGAATAATTTTTTTTCCATTTCCAGAAATTATAAAATTGCATTTTTTATATGGTACCATCTATAGACATGGACAAATTATATTTATGGCAAATATCAGTTTGGTAGCATCCTTTTTGTATTTCTCGAATATGATCATCTTATCTTCAGCGTAGAAGCTTTACGTTTACATCTGGGAATGCGGATGAGTTTAGGAACGAAAGCAGTGTGAGGGCTTTGTGAAAAGAGTTCTTGAGAGCTTCCCCCTTCCAGAAAAGATGGAAAAGTAAGTTAGTTACATCACTTACGTGCCTTATCCAATATCCAATGAGAACGAAATAATATCTCTCAAAATGTGCATGGTTGCAACGCGAAGATTCAGTATCCTTTCTAAAGAATATATTATATCTTGCAAAAGCCCTACTCTCGGAGAATACAACTTAGACAGCATTTATTATCAAACAAAATAAACTAATAATGACCATAACATTTATTTCCTATGTAAAAAAAAAAAAAATCAACAGTAAAACTATTCATCCACTACATCCTAAGGAGAGGAAGTTTCAAAACTTTCACCATAGCATCAGAATTGAATCAAGTCCTGTTTGGCTGCAAAATCAAAGAATTCTAAAGGAAACAGCCAATCCGTTTCCATTTTTGATTTAATGATTTCGTACGCCACATTGTACCGGGGATATGCATATTTTATCCTCGTTCTCCTACAGTTAGGCATCAGCTCTATGGTTTACGACTTTACGCGCTATGGAAAAGACATGGCTTTCTCAATGCTTGAGGCCGAAGTGCACTTTTGCTCTTATCATTTGAGATGCCAGAAAAGTCACCGATTTCGGGTCTGGCTGAGCAGCAAAGGAGATCGATCTTTACTGATTCTATCTAACGACAAACATGGTTAATAATATATTTAAGATACTGTTCTTCAACAGAAAATGGTTCTAATTAGCAAACCTGTACGGTGTAGGAAGACAAAATTATATGGCAACAATAACTTTGCAGCCGCCATAAACGAATCTGAAGATTAAAGGGAGTGTTAAGTGAACTCCACTGCAGTGGTCTCCAAACCGTATTCCCCTGAATATATATTATATATAAATAATATATAAATAACATTTTATATTTGTGTTGTTATTGTTATCTAAAGTAACATTTTTATATTTGTCTTGTTATCTAAAGTTATATGAAAAAAATTTTTCTTGTGAGTAAAATCGTAATGAAATAATGTGAGTCGCCAAAGTCTGAAGGTCTCTGGTCTTCTTACCACTAATTATCATAACCAAATTTTACACCGGTATAACAAAAATGATTTGCAATTATCGTCTACGTAATGTCTAGCGCAGCTGGCTGATCTTTACTATCCCGCGTGTAGTCCGATCTTGTATATACTGTAAATATTCCTTTGTCTATTTCTTTAATGTATCGAAGTATTGTATTTACTTTTCAATAAAATCGAATCATGTATGAGAAAATATGGATAAAGCGAGTTATTGGACAAATAAAAGTCTTAAGAATTTTTCAATAGATCTTAGCGTAGCCTTTCAAAATAAGTTCAATCTTTTCAATTTCTCCTTTCAATCCTATTTGATAGGCAGTTGTGTCCTAAGTATAGCACCCAGTTGCATCACCACAAAATAATACATAATAAATAAAAGGGTCGGTTTATTACCCCAAGGTCCTCCTGCCCAACACCATGTTGAGACAAAAGGGTTTTGTTTCCACCGTTACTTTAATTAGCTGGAGTTTCTCATTAAAATTTCATTGATTTCTATCGACATGTTTCTACGTTAAAATGCCTGGATTTACAGTTTTTTGTAATAATACATCATGAAATAGAGCTATGTTTCAGTATAATTATAGTTAATTAAGACACAATAACACGCCGAACAAATACTAATTCAGAAGTCAAACAACAAAAATCAGCGTTATATTTTCAAATTTTCACAGGACTTGTTACGATGGTGGTTCGGTAAAACCATCGAAACTAGTCCTGTGAAAATTTGAAAATATAACGCTGATTTTTGTTGTTTGACTTCTGAATTAGTATAACTGTAGTTACTCAATTCAGACTATAGTTGCTCATTAATAAGCAAAGAGGCAATTAATTGACGATAGAACTTAGAAAAAAGGAAAGTCCTTAGAAAAAAGGAAACACAGAAGTCTTCTGTTGCTCAACATTGTTGGTCCGAAAACCACACTTTCAGTTTTTCTGCTGCCAAAATTATTCAAAAAACATCTTCCATTGGAGAACTGGACTTTCTAGAGGCATTTCACATTCATAAAAATCTTTCTGTTCTAGTTAACGATCCTAATTCCAATCCAAATTTGCCTTCGGCTTTTAAAGAAATTATGTTTTAGTTCTGGTTTCACCAACAGATGGCGCCACTTGCTTATTCTTGTCCAGGCTTTCTTATCTTATCTAATCATTATTTCCTATCTGGTTCATTTGCGGTTTTGCAGCTGAAGATGATGGTTCGGTAAAACCATCGAAACTAGTCCTGTGAAAATTTGGTAAATATAACGCTGATTTTTGTTGTTTGACTTCTGAATTAGTAATTGACGATAATGAGGGGTCAAAATGTCATCGCATTTAGAAGAAGGAAAAAGACGTTTATTATTAAGCAAAGATATCAAGTTTTAATGTTGCATTTGACATCAACATTCAGTTGTTCATAGTTTCCCAAGGTGAGCTTATCGTCCACCGGTGTACGCACGCTAAGGAGACCCGGTTACTAGTCCGCGTAGAGTTAGACAATTCACTCAAGAACTAATTCAGCAGAGCATTGTTTCTCTTTAATGAATGAACAGAAACAATAGTGGTAGTTTCACAGAAAGTTCTTGTTTGAAGTGTGCCAGGAATAAATATGTGCTATATGTATTCACGAACTGTTTTATTACGAACAGAAGAGATGTTGCTTTTCAAAAAGATCCGAAATATCATTTTTTAAAAAACGTGAACACAGATCTTTATTTGCAGTGAAATCCAGCATGCCCAAACAGGAGTATAGAAATGATCATTCAATTATCAGCATTAATAATCTTTCAAACAGAAATAACATTTTAATATAAAAACGTGTGCGCATACATTCCGAAGTGTCTGCATGTTTTGCAAGTTCATTAATTTATATGTAAATGCTTTTAGAAATATTTAATCATTACCACACTCTGTTTTTTAGTTATGTGGTAAATTTCAACAGATAATTTGATTCAATACAGTAGAAAAAATCCGATGTGGAAACTACATGAACTTCTTGTATGACCTATTAAAATATACACAATTTTGGCTGCATTTCATTTAAACTTATTTTCTTGAATTTCATTAGAGGTATATTTCTCACTCAATTAATTCAGTTCTCACTTCGCGGGAAAGCAAAAATACGTAAAAACGTGAAATATCTTCATTAAAATTTGAAAAATACAGAAAAACATAAAACACGGAATATAGTTAAAACAGTTAAAAAGAACAATTTTTACAATTAAAATTAGAGTTTCTAGGGAAAAACAAGCAATTCGGCCAGTGGCCAAAAACGCAGTTTTCGTTACACAAAACTGAAAATTTGCTTTTGCCCCATTCGGCAAAAAGACATTGAAAGCGCAAAACTTAATTCACTATTCTACTGGTTTTCAGATGTAAACAGATGGCGATCTATTAGCCTTGATTAGAACTTAAACTTTTAAATTGTTCGTGATTCTACAAACCATTCCATAAAGATTAGAAGAAGGCAAAAAACATTAATCATTAATACAAAACGCATAATTCAGTAACTTTTAATGCAAAAAATGCACAGTTTACCAACATATAAGATAAAAAGCTAAACTTCAGGCCGATTACAACGAAAACGTGAGATGCACGACTACATGTTATAGTAGTCCCGTATGCAAAATTCCAAGGCTCTATGGCTACCCATTCTTGAGTTATGCGAAATATATACATACGAAAGTATGTATGGAAAAAAAAAAAAAAAAACTCATGTGAATCCGTTTTAAATCCATTTTACAATCCCGTTTTGGCAAAACCAGTCCTTTACTCTGTCTGTACAGACAGATGTCACTCAAAGCATCGTTCAAATGATTTCGAAAAAGGTCGAAATGTATATTTTCATTGCAATATGAGACCCGAAATTTTTTGCGATTACAATATTTCCTTCCTTAGTACCAAGAAGTAAAAATACATATAAAGTTTCATAACTGTTCTGTCAGATAGTTTTCAAAATATATCTAACATATGCAAAGGACATCTAACAAATTCAAAAGCAATGGTTGATAGTGTAGTTCTGATTACTGCGTGAACAAGAATTTCTAGTTCCAAAATATTCAACAACCCCCCCTTATTTTCAAGATTTAACGTCTTCTGATTACTTTTGCTTGCGCAGAATAGAATTATTACTTAAAATGTTTCTCTCGGTATTTCAGAAATATATGGAAAAATGATTGTGACTTAAAAACGTACAAAAAATATCTCTACAAGTCTTTCTCTTGCTAATCTGATCATGCACTATCTTCGTTAACATAGAAGAATCATATTTCGAGCAATGGATATCAATATAAGTTTTCTGTTCTTCCTTTTTGAAATTAAAATGTAATTCTAATATTTAATTGCCCACAATTTGTATTTAACCGTCAATATTTTCATTGTTGTTCAGAACTGAAGTAAACAATGGGCGGACTGAGCTTTGTTTTTTGAATGCGTGTTGTATATGAATTTGTTACAGTCAATGAATTTCTAGTATTTTGAGTACAAACTCTTAATTTTACATTTTGAAGAATACTTACAAATATTAATAGCTTAAAGATATTTTAAGCAATTTTTAAGGTGTAGAATTGTAAGAATCTAAAAAAACACATGAAAACTAAACATTAAGTTACATTTTTTTTGAAGTCTCAAATACAAGCATCGTAACTAATAAAGAACAACTTCTTTACTTTGAAGATAGCTTGTATATAAGATAATGCTATAAAACTGTGAAAATAAAAGCGCTGCAAATGGAAGAACGAAAGCGAAATCGCAAAATGAATGTTTCAATAAATTCCGCAGTCCCTAAACTTCTACAAGAGACAATAAAATAGATATACTTCTCCAGAGAATAAAATGTACAGTGCATTGACTATGAGCAATAAAACTTGGCAGAATAAAAAATTCAATTCCGAGGTAAAGAAAAATATTAACGGGACATGTTCAATCTTTGATAATTCAAATAATTTGAAATTAATGTAAACAAAATACTTCGTGAAACTCAGGACGTCATTTTATTCATAATTCTGATAACCGAAGACAAACATACAAGATCATATAGGGAATATAAATAATTTAAAAAAGTCAAGAAAAATAAGAGAAAGAGAGTCAAAACTATTATATTTATTCATGAAATTATTATTCAGCACCATGAGGAGCATTTTACGTATCTTGAAACGTCAAAGAAAAAGCTTATTTCTAAACTGACAAATGCACAAATAAATGAATTCATATTGAATAAGGAAAATAAATATTAAATCTATATAAATTAAATCCGTATGTACACTGCTGGCCATTAAAATTGCAACACCATGAAAGATAGCAAATACATGAAGGATGCAAAATACAAAAAGGATATTTATTGCAAGTAAACAGTATGGCATGAAGACAAAACGATTAAATTTTAAACAGTTCGGAGGTTTAAAGGGGTCCAAAATTAGTAGAAACAACTGCCGTTCCTTGCAGCTAAAACGGCCCTTACCCCGTAAGGCATGGAATCAAAATTCGCTTGGATGACAGAGACGGGCAACTCATTCCATGTTGCTTCAAGTCTATGCCACACTTCATCAAACGTATTAGCTGGAGAGGGGTAGTGAGTCAGTCTCTCAGTAACCCATGATCAAATATTTTCAATGGGTAACCGCTCTGAAGACCAGGCACGCCAGGGTATCAATCAAATACCCTGTGTATCGAGGAAGGTCAGAACACGACGTGCAACTTGTGGTCTTGAATTATCTTGTTGGAAGATGGCGTCTGGGGACCTCGAAGATATTGCAGAGCCACTGGACTTAAGATATCAGAAATGTACCGATTTGCGTTCAAATTGCCGTCGATCTGAATTAGAGATGTGTACCCAATATATACCCGAACTATCACACTAGATGCAGGGCCCCTATGCCAAGCAAGCGACGCGCGGTCTCCTCGGACACTCCAGACACTTATACGGCCATCAGAATATTGTATGCAGAACCGGAACTCATCTGAAAAGGCAACATTATGCCACTCCTGTATCCAGCTTTGTCGTTTGGCGCACCAGAGACGCCGTCTCTCTCTATGTTCATTGTCACGGGAGAGACGACGTAATGGTCTCCGTGCTGATACATATCTGTCTGCTCTGGCGTTAGTCATGGGAGGGTGTTGAAATCATGCACGCGGTTCGGTATGACCCTCAGCATCCCATTGATTCCATATTCACATGACAATGGTTGGATGTCGACCAGCGCGACGGGTGATATCACGGAACGATAATCCACACTCTCGATAGGCAAAGATCCTGCCTCTATCAAATTTACACATTTGCTGATAAGCATTTCCTCTTCTTATTCGAGGCATGACTCGATACTCGGAGCAAACTCCAACCTTACAGATTACAACCTTACAGATTTCACCCATTCTGCTGTACCGTCTTAATAGATTAGATGTCAAAGAATAAAGTCATGCTGTGATTATACAGTTATTTGTGGTTTTCCATATATATAATAGCCCTTTATCCCTACTTTTAATTTGCCTACTTCCCTGTCAAGAATCTGTTCTGCGTCCGTAACGTTATTACTTTATCTGCAGTGATCCGAAATGTAATAAAACTCTCCATTCAAAACTGAAAAAATGCGTCCGAGTTTACAAATACCCTTAGCTGTGAAATACGTGGTCTCTTCTCTCCGCCTGCTCTCGCTTGGCAAGTACGTAATTAAACGCTTTGCTGCTTTCATCAATTGCTTAAAGATGTGATATGCGTATATAAAATTGTAGAGCGATTATGGGACTCATAAGGCTGTATCAATCAAGAAGATATATGCTAAAAAATTATTCATCCGAAAATAAAGTGATGTTGTAACTATAAATCTAGTTATGCATTCCAAAGTTCGAGTTATCTAATTCGAAATACGTATTTTAGCTACATCTACCACCAAGTAACCTACAGACACATCATTACGTATATATATATATATAGATATATAGCATGAGTGAACATGAAGTTTTATGCAACTGAAATTTTTTTCGGAATTTAAAAGATTTTCTAGTTACTAAGTTGTTTGTTATTGTAATGAAAATCATTTAGAGAGGTAATATACAAATTCGTTTTCGTAATATACCAATTTGGCGTTTAAAAATGGTATTACAATTACTTGAGCTAAAACTTTTCACTTAGAAAATAAAGGTAATAAGTGCTTATTTAGAGGCAAACATATAAGCCGTTGCATTCTTGTTTACAGGTATATTAATTAAACATTTTATTAATGATATCTATCCTAAAGTTGATTACCATAAGAACAGATTTCCTTTTATTTTATGAACATGTAGAGACACTACATTTTATATTTGCAGCAGGAGATGTGAAATTATGCAATATTGTTCGCCGGAATTTCAAACTCCGGACCTTTCTGCTGCTAGGTGGATGTGCTTTCCATTTACAGCACGAAGGCGCGCGGTAAGGTGAGAGAAAAACGTTGCAAAGTTTGTGATAGAGAACATTTTTTCACTGTTGCTTTTTTTCTCAAGGACACGTCAAAATTTATTTAAGTGCACTCTTACCCATTGAAGAGTTCAAAATTGCTGTAAGCTGAAGCTTCAACCTAATTTACTCATTTTTTAAAAACGTGGGCTGTGAGTTTATTGCCAGATATTCAAGAGTTAAGTTATAAGTTAGTTGTGCTACGTATTTAAAGCAAATTTTACGGTTCATAACGAAAAAAAAAAAAAAAGTGTCTTTTTAGCATGGCATACTGTATGGATATGTTCATTAGAGCTGATGATCTCCTGGAAGCCGTTCAAAAGCAACGTTTGTTATCGTATTCACATGAAATATATAATAAATATCTAAATAAATAAACTCCATATTCAGCTTATTCGTTTAACAGGATAGAGACTGGCCGAATGGACATTTTCATGATTTTCCCCATTTCTAAGGTGGATATAAGTCAGTTTCCCTTGAAACGTCCTCCGTGAAAGTAATCCTCGCCTTAGACAAATGACTCTGCTGTGTTTAAATATAATTAAACATGCAAAACCATTTAATCGGAATTGAGCCTGATACATATAACATACGATGTTATATTACAAAGTAATGTTAAGTGTGAATTCTATGACTCGGTAATTTATTTCCAAATTTAACTGTGTTCTCTGGTTTTGGAAGAACAATTTTAGGTATTTTTAACATGTTTTATATATCATCTCATACAGACATCCTTGTTTTACTGTTATTACATATTCTTGCTGTTGTTGTATTTCAGAAAAAGTATAAATTTACTGTTAATATTAACTGTATAATTTTCTTTCATTTTGCTTACAATCTTTGATTTTGAAATTCATCCTATCAGCAGCAATGGCGGCGAATATTAAACCAGTCTGTAAGCCCAAGGATCAGTGAAGAATCCATTGTCATCTAATACGGTAAATGAAATAATTCGATATTACTGAGTACACATCTAATTGCGGTGTGAAAAATATCAACTTATTGTTACATATCGTAAATTTTAATTGAAAAACTTTTCAAGGAAAAAAGTTTTTCAAGGAAACAGGAAAACAAGCGCAGTGTATCTTTCACTTACGACTTGTGAAAGCATATCACTATACACATGCAAACACATTAACATCATTATTAGTTGCTTTATATTTTTGCATAATTACTTATTTATTATTTTTATACATCTTTTTTTTTCTGAATTACTCAAAATTAACTCACTACATGAGCATTAAATAGAGCAAACAATTATTAATTACGTTAACTAATAAAGAAATTATTTAAACTTTTCTCCTTATGCTCTCCTATTTATAGTGACTAATTCTCCCAGTGCATGCTTTAATATTATCCTGTTACCAAACAATATATCTATCAAAAACTTGCTAATTTCAGTTACGCTATAGAGGTGCATGATATTAAGTTCTTTATTACTTGTTTCAAAGTGCTGCTCAGTAGTTAACGCATTAATAACCACTAATTACAAGGTATATCCTTCTTCAGCAATAATTTTCATAAGTGCAGACTTTATCCCGAGTCTCCGGATATAACGATTTTTCGCTTCTTTTCTTTTGCAGAATTAATTTACTTCTTCCTTCTTTCCTACTCTATCTTTTATCTGCTCTTTTCGACATGACAGTTCTCCACTTTGCTTCCAATCTGTCTTCTCCTGCTGTTAAAAGGATGAAAGCATTTGCTGCAGATTTCTTGGATTTGCCAGATAGTCCAAGCTTTGAAAAATATATTAAAGTCCTGCCGAATTTTCGTCGAATTTTTCAGACGCATTAATAAAGAGTGACCAGACGTCTTGAATTATAAAATAATGTCCTGAATCAGACAATATTTGTCAATATAATATCTATATTTATATTTATCTCTCTCTCTATATATGTATATTTATTTATATATATGAGAGTTTGGTTTATGTGATTACAGCAAAGTCTCAAGGGCTATCTTCCTAAGAGGAGGGATGCCTTCGCGATGGACTTTATAAGGTAAACTGGCTCGCATACAAGTGCTCAGTGACTTTACCGCTCGACAGCTGGTGGGTCTTATATTTATGAGTACGCGTTTGTGGAATAGCTAGCCAGTGTCTGTTCCAGAAAATATTCTGATTCAAGGATGCTCATCTTCAACTTTTCTTGCATCGACCCCTATTAAAATAATTTTTTTTTGTCATCGACCCTCTAATCCTTTTCTCCATAGTATATACAAGATAACCATAATACAAAACATTGCACATAAAGAACTTCCTTATACAGCCTATTATATTCTATATATTTTTCGCTGCAACACGAAACTGATATTAAATTTAGTCAGATATTTTCAGCAATAAACTATTATTAAATATTGTTATATATTTATTGTTAGACTAGATACATTTATTTACTGTTATTACAGATAATTAAATTTCGCTATTTAACGAAAATCAACTCTTTTTAGATTTGACATTGACAAACATGAAGACATTTAAGACACTTTTGAAAACACTTCTGTAATTGCTCTTCATTTAAAACACTTCTGGAATTGAAAGAATATAACTATGAGCAACGATTGCGGAAAATAAAGGCCTGATAAGCACATTAAAGCTAGATAAGTTTCTGGGTGTATGTATATGTTTGGTAGTGCCAGTTGCAAAAAGAAAGGGAGGTGCATAACGATATGTTATAAGAGTTCCATATACAAATTTTGAACGTTCTTAGGCTAATTGTTTTTCAGTTATGTGAGATACGTACATAAGTTTAGACATAGGTAAGGAGTAAGGACAGGCGTAACGAAAATCCACTTTAAATCTATTTTACAATTTTTGAAAAAAAAAAAAAAAAAAGAGTAAAAATCCAGTAGTCTGTCCGTAGGTACAAGATGCAAGCAAAAAAACAAAAACCAAACAGAGAGATTTGGGAAGGGTCAGAACGGATATTTCCCTCGAAATATGACACCCGAAATTTTTCGGAATTTCAATATTTCTTTTACTTCGTACAAAGAAATAAAAAATGAAAGAGAGTTTAGAGAGGGAAATCCAAAATAAATAAAAACTCCTTTTAAAACAGAAATTATATCAAAAACTTTACTTATATTCATTATTTAGATTTTTATTCATTTGTACTTATGTATTAATATGATTGTAATTCATTTAAACATATTTTTATGTTATAAATTTGTGGAGGTGTTTTATGTAAATCGTTACGCATTTATGTACACTACGTTATCATCTGTAAAAAAACACAGAACGCTTCGAATTAATCAACATAATAAAGATGACGGAATCCATGTATACCTCAAATCACAATTAATACGACAGCAGTTAAAACACATTAAAAACCAGTAGCCCATATTATATTTAACAAACAAAAACTTTATTTATCTATATTTTAAGCAATTTAATTTACAGTATAAATTCATTTGGTTAAGCAAACTAAATCCGTTACCCTTCAAACAACCCAAGTCGTAAGAGTCCGGAAAGGACAGCCCAAGACTAAATAGCTGGTGACGAAACAGCCCCGACAAAATGACTTTCAAAGAGAAAATAAGTATCTTTAATAATACATAAGAATATTTACAGATTTTATACAAAAATAGATTAATGCCAGGTATGTATTATAAAAAATAAAATAATTAATATCACAGTTAAGAAGCCATAGTGGTTCACCCCCGTATTATAAAATAATTAGAATAATTATCTTGAGGTGGATATACGATAGATTAATGTCTTAGGATACTTCTGACGGGGGACGCTGTAAAAGCTGTAAATATTATCCACTATTATGAAAATATAATTATTTATCTTTGAAAACACATTTGAAGGAGCTATTTGGACATTTAGTTAACCTTGGGCTGTTCTTTCACGGCTCTTTTGTCAGGACTATTTTGGCTTGGGCTATATTGACGGGGTATCTTTATATAAGCATTCAAAACAAGAAAATTTCGATAATAATGTTTTTGTTTGAATTACTTTTTATTTTGGTAGGAGTAATTGGAAAATCGGAGATTAATGGTTGTACACTTAATTTATTTTTACGATTTAGCAGTTAATTTTAGCATTTCTTTTTTTTTCCATTGGAAATTTCTCTTTACTCTGATGATTTGTAATAGTAAAATTTCGATCATTCCTTAATACATAAAACATTCCTTAGCATAACAGTTATTTGGGAAATTCGCACCTCATTTAATCCGTTCCCGTTGTTTGCAAGTTAACTGTAGTGTATACCTTATACAAAGTGCATATGCGGACTTTTTGTCATGCCCCTGAATTCAATTTTATTAATGATCATTTTCTGAAAATAGACGTTTATGGTTTTGCACCGGGATAAAGTATTTCTTTGCCTTCATCACTTGGGACATTTCGGCAGATATATTCAGACTGAAATAATAAAAATATCTTCTGTGGTATGATACATAATTACAGAGATTTTAATTCGGAAATTTTAAGGATACAAGAGTTTTAGTGGCCAATATGTACATTTTTCAGAGTTAAAACAACTGTTCGATCAAAAAAGCGGAATCTTCCTTAACAATGTAAATTCTAAGAATTATTTTTGGAATAACTATGCATTCCTCAGAATCAAATTCAAGTGGATATCATTAACAGATACCATTTGAACAGTATAATCAATCGTCTGAAAGAAAAAATAATTACCCTGACTTTTCGTTCTTTGTTCTTTTTTTTAACGAAAATTTCTTTAATTAAAATCATTTAAAGAAAAATCTTTTAAAAACACGGGCATGCTCATTAATTAATCAATCGTGGTTTTTAAATGTAAAGTCCACGCGGCCCACAAAAAGAACGGTTTGTGAAATTATTTGATTTCTTTCCAACTGCATTTCGTAGTTCAAAAAGCGGATAACGTAGTTTATTGAAATAACAGAGTTTAAAATGCAACCGAATTCGAAATATTTTAACCGCATTATTGTGAATTATGAATTGTGTTCTCATCTGTTAGTCATAAGATCAGGTAAGTATAGATTTTACTTACTATAGCAAATATATAAGATTAATAAGTTGCAGAGACATTAGGTATTTTTAGAAGCAGGAAAGAAGAAAAATTCGCAACGCCTTCGCCGGGAATCGAAACACGGACCTCTGGAATACGCGCCCAGCGTGCAGACCACCACACCACGATGGCATACCAAGGAGGTGGCAGAACTGCCTTATAAAGTTTAATATGTTGTTATTGTTTTAAAATTACGGATACTTGCGACTTAGTACATTTGTTGGAATTCATCAATACCTTCAGTCATTTAGCCATCTCAGTCCCTAGGACGTTACCTAAGGTGTACCAAAAGGAGTGAATGATTTTACAAACGCAAGAACATAAATCTTCTGTCCCAGTTTTCAAGAAAAACACTCCAGAAGATAGATCCGAGGATCTCATCCTTCTTCCTCTATCACCAGGCTTTTCTAAATTACTCTCGGTTCGCCACTATTTTAAATATGCCCGTGCCACAAATGCTATACATTTAGAAGCATGAAAACTCTCTCCACGGTTCAAAACTAGGTCCAGTGGTAAGCCAACCAACACTATACCAAACTGACCACTATGTCGAGTGGGTGGCAGAGCATTCATGTAATATTGATGAAGTGTGATCGGTTAAATTTTTATTAGCTGAAACATGTTCAGAATGACAGAGGACGAACCGTTTGTCGCCCTATGGGCCCCATTGCCCAAGCAATTTTATGCGTCCCGCAAAGACATTTCAACTATGTATATTTTGAAAATACAGAATTGCAAGATTTTAGTTATTCGAAGTCCAATTTTATATACTTCCATTTTCCTAAAAGAAAACATGAAGAGAGTATAGGAAAATCTATAAACAGAGCTACCAGCGGCCGAGCGGTAAAGACGCTGAACACTGGTAGTTCGGTCTGAGGTTCGAATCCCGCGAACGGGCTGGCTGCATGGGCGTTTTCGTGGTTTTCCCCATGTGTAACGTGTATACGAGCCAGTTTCCCTTAGAAAGTCCTCCACGAAAGGCATCCCTCCCTTTAGGCAGATAGCCCTCGTGTGCTTTGCCATAATTAAATACACCAACACCACACATAAACAGAGCTAATTAATTTAGAGTATGATATAAACCTTACTCAAAGATCTGAAGATTTATGTATTTTATAACTTTTATTCCTTCTTGTCAAAAAATACATCAGTTACACATTTTTGCATTAAAAATAATTAGGTTTGTTTGGAAATACACTTATATGTGAACAGCATTTTTTTCGCAGTTCAGAATTGGTAAAGAGCCCGATTGATCGATGAGCACGTAGAATCTAATATGGAGATAATTTCTAGTTAATTATACTAGTTTCCAAAGACAAAAAACATTATCAAGAATCGAAATGCTATCAAGTGTCAAAGTATAGTAAGAAATGAGAAGTTTATAATTAGTTGCATTCAAATGTATGTATTTTTATGTATGCTTTAAAGAAACATTTGTTAAATAAGAGGAAAAGAATGTGTTATTATTTATTCTTAAGTTTTATCCTACTTGCTAAATTTTCTCTGAAATGTTTCTTAATTTTTTAATTTTCAGTTTAAATAAAAGTAAGTATTTTAATTATTAATTAAACACGTTATAATTATTTGAAAGAAATGTCAGCATAAGACCTTTACTTTTAGTTATCAGTATATTTGAACTGCAAAGGGCAACAAACTAAACTTTAGATTTCAGATAGAAAATAAATACAAATTTGAAGTTTTCCTTTGCGATATTATTATTATTGTTTATATTCACTTTGGTAGTATTTAGTAAGCGAAATTTAAAATTTATTTTAAATACTTTTCATTTTGTTTAAAAAGAGTTATGGCCCATAAGTTATTTCTAGATTGAGCATTTGGTCTTCATGCAATTGATACCATTGACTTACACAGTTCTAGTACTGTGTGAATTAAAAGAAACTTTGCTTAAAGTACTAAGCTCTGTTTCTTTGTGAATTTGAGAACTGAAAATTTGCTGAAGCCAATGCACTGTGAACAAACAGCATTGTTTCGACTAAAAAACACCATGCGTGGCTGTAAGCGGGCATTCTGAAAGTTTCTAAACTTGATTAATGACATGGAAACCAGAATAACAGAGGTGTTGGAAACGTTTTCTTCTGAACACATCTTTAGTATTTACATTTTGTTTAAAAGACCATCTGTATGTAATTTTCATATCTTGGTTCTCTCTTTCAATACAGCATGAAACAAATCTTAAGATTACAGAAAGTTGGTGAAGTAATATTTCAAGTGCCTTTCCAGAAAATATAACTTCTCCTCTCTCGGTAGTCAAAGAATTATTTTCACAGACCAATCAAGCGTTGCAATATTTTTTTCAAAGCATATACGAAAAATAATTACAAAACACATTCAGAGTTACCTTTCTTTTCTCTTTCCGTACAATCATTTTCTCAGCGTATTTTGAAAATTAAGACATGAAGATATAAAGACAACAAAAACTTGAAATTGAATTTTGAGCCATTTCAGAATTTCAAAGAATAATGGGATTTTATGTCGTCGACAATAATATCGAATGACACATTGACAATATAGATTGTGACAATGAATGCCTTTGAGACATCCTGTTATGACATCAAAACGAAGAATCGGATAGGGGAAATGATGCATCTGAACTTCAATGAGAAATTATTTAAGCTTTAAAGGATATTACGAAATCTAATATTCATAATTTACAACTTTATTTCATTAAGCTTATCTCGTGTTTCATTAACTCAGTACGTAGAAATTTCTATTCTTGTGTATGATTTTATTCATTTACAATACATGATAAGCACACGAACTAAAAGACAACTCCAGTGCTTTCATTAATACATCTCTTGCAAGTAAGTGGCTGCTTCTTGCGTAAATAAAATATCTGAAAAATGGTACTTAACATTTTAAAAGAATTTAAAGAAATAATAGTCAGACGTTTTTAAAAGTTGTACTTAACTTTTATCTTTAAAGGAAATAAAAAATGAAAATATTCTAATTTGAAAATTATTGCGTATTTTTTCCCTAGCAATTCAGTGCCAGGCTTTGAAATGTTAGAAAATATTCGCGTAATTTTCCCTTCCTCAATGCGTTCAGAAAACAAACTACCGTAACTTTTAAAACTCATTCGTCTACCCAGTGATTGTTTTCGCTTTTACTAACAAAGACAAACCCTTGCAGATTACTATCGAAGGTCATGCAAAGTTTTTCCCTTCGAAATATTGAAATGTGTACTAGCTTAATGCAGGAACCGACCCATCACAGTGAAGCAAATACGAATTGACATACAGTCCATGATTTCTCTGAGTCAGCTGATTACTATAAATGATTTGAGGCCCAAGGAGTAACAGAGACAATAGTAAGAACAGGCAAGACTCAAGTCACAGGGAAGTTGAAATGAAAATTTTTTAATACATTATAAGGTATTTCTACCATCTTCATAGCGTGCCTTCGTGGTGTAGTGATCTGCACGCTGGGCGCGCATTCCAGAAGTCCGTGGTTCGATTCCCGGTGAAGCCATTGCTTATTTTTTATCTTTCCTTCTTCCAAAAAAATACCTAATGTCTCTACAACATATTGTAATGATAGTATCTCTATAATAGAATAAAATACGTTTCACGTGTGCTGTGACATGAATATCAGCCACTCAAAATTTATAACACAGACAAAACTGGACTGCGTTACACAACATTGCCAGAATGCCCATTTATTTTTAAAAGTGAAACATCAATCGGTTTAAGAAATTGAAGGAATGAAATGAACTTCCAACATTATATATCAGAAATTATACTGTGAGTAGGAAGAAGCAGAAGTTGGTTTAAGAAACTGAAGGAAGTGAACGTTTTATTAAACTATAGTGCAAACCACAGAATTAAGAAGGCAGTACTGGTTACTGACAAAAGCCGAAAACCTCGATCTCAGAAGAGAGTCAAGCGTTTGCTTCTTACTCACCATAACAACAAGATTTAATGGATGACAAATAGTATTTTTACTATTTTTCTTTAGAAATCAGACAGTGAACGGAATAATGAAACACATATCATTACTAAATGGATAACTATGTGGTAGGAACATCTTTGTATCAAAAACATTAGTGTCTTTTCCTACAAATACAACTGTTAGCAAAACTCAAATAATTTTAAACCTCTCAAATATGATAACAGAAACAGTGTTCAAAAAATGATGAAACAGAGTTAAATTTTGTGAAAATGCAAAGGGGATAAGTAAGTCGATATCTCTGATATACCCTTTGTATATTATAGTCAAAAGAGCTTATATCTCAAAATGATTTGAAAACTGTTCCTGAAAATATGGCTTTGGCATAGAAGAAGCTTCAATGGAATTGCAAGCGACATCTAAAATTTCAGTTTTCAATGAGGGAATTTATGAGGATACATTTTTTAGAATATTTGTCGCTTCGCAATGATATTAAGACACGGTGCATAAAAACTGACCATGCAAGTGTTAAAAGAACTGCAGAAACCGTCAGTGAAAGTGATGACATGACATTATGAATCGAATCTAAGAAAGAGCTACAAATTCTTAGAAACACACTTGAACTTAAATTTGATAATAATAAAAAGTACTAGCACTTTTACGAAATTTAGAATGCAATTGAAAAAATTTTGTCGAACAATATGGAAAAAAAAACAACAACACAAATACAACATTTGTTTGCAAGAAATAAAATTTTCCTTAAAAATATAATTATAAAAATTATTTATAAGTATTTTAAAACTGAATTTAAAAACTACATAAATTGTTTATTTTAATATTAATTTTTTACCCCTAAGGTCGTTATCCCAGAAAGGCTATTAATTTCGTTTTAGCATTTTACGTCCGTTCACTATGTCCGTTTCACTTTTCAAACTGTTGCCACCAAATAGAGCTATGTGTTATATTTAAAGAAATTAAATAAGGAAGAATCTGCATAAATATATGTATGCTTCTCGAATTGTGAAAAAACAACGGTACCTGGAGCAATCCAATTTTAAATAACGTAATCCTCCACAGAATATGTCCACCTGGAAGCCCAAATTTGGAATTTGGAATTTATTTTATTATCGATTCCTTATTTTGTAACACTTTCACAAATGTTTGATTAACAGATTCAACGATTTCAAATCGAGCAACGGCAACATTGTAACGACAAAATTTTAAGGAAAGAAATATCTCCAGCACGCGAGACTACCTATCGGAAGTTCTAAAAATATGCTCATTTTAAAATTATTTTGCGATATTGCTGTTGAATTGAAATTTACAGTTTTAGTGCAAAGAACATGATATTTAACAAATAAAGGTAACCCACAAAATATTACAAAATATCCCTTTGCGCGCAATGTAAAATATAAAATTTTTCGGATAATTTTTAGTTATTATTTTAAGATTAATTAATGAATCAGTTTTAAGTTTTTTTACTTAAAAATTTAAAACTGATATCATTGCTTGCGATACACAGATCGACGTCGGTTAAACATAACCGCTTAGTAAATTCAAATACGTTTGGAACGGAAATGATTTTAATGAGTACAGTATTGTAATACCTTGCACATATCGCAAAATCGCGTTCCCGAATTATCTATGAAAAAAATGTGTTATGTACTCGTATAATTCAGATTAATAAAACATATATAATTTACACAAACGTTTAAACAAACAACAAATTTTTAACAACAAATTTACACAAAAAAATAACTAAAAGAAAAAACCAAACAAATATTAATTGAAAGGTTTTTTATTACGACTTGATAAGTAGGTGATATAATTATTTAAAAAATGTTTGTGATTTTTTGTTTAAGACAGATGCAGCCCTTACATTATCGCAATTCAATTGCGTTCCAAAATATACACCTTGAACAGAGCTTGAGCGTATAGTAAATGCTAAATTTAAAAAGAAAGAAACTTATGAAATAATAACGTCATTCGAAAGCTGAAATTTGTAGAACTCACCCAGACGTAATTTGTTGCAAATTAAGAAATGAGACAATACAAACGAATGCTGATTAGAACTAGAGATGGAATATCGACCTCATGGTTATTGCAGGAGACCCAACACAACAACCTGGAACTGTGACTAATATTATTTTATGGTATTTTGATTTGCAGATATATACACCCAGCCATCTTTAACGTTTAGAGAAATAAATCTTAGTATGAAATAACGGCGTTGGGTGTACAGGGTGGACCAGACGTTTTAAATTTGTCACCACTCAGTTATCTTTGCAAGGATGCGGATAAACGGACATTATTGGCGTTATCAGCTTTTTCCTTCTAGTCTAGTAGAAGGAAGAATTTGAAATTGACCTCCGACAGTTTATTCTCGGCTCAGGCGAAGCCAGCTCACTTAACGCTCCGGGGATCCACATGGCAATTCTCGGACAAATGATGCCATTTCTGGAAATTGTGATACTCGGGGACCTGGTATTTTACAACATATTTCTATATCTTGATCTAAAAGAACATAAGACTGGTTATGTCATACACCCTTTCAAAGTACTTAAGTATGTTAGAAATGCATAAACAGTTATTCCTTCCTTAGGATTCACCATGATGGGCGAGATATTGGGAGGCTCCCTTTCGAGTTATAATGGTATCAGGATCAATGATGCTTTTTCAGCATCACTGAACTAGGAAATCATAGAAAAATCAGGAGATTGAGCAGTAACATCTATTAGTATAACTACAGTTAGAGTCCACAAAATTAACAATAGAAGCCTTCACAGACACAGCAGAATCCTCGTTACCAACATCATCCATCAAATTTCACACCAGCGAATTTATTTGCCAAGAGTAGGTTGGCTTTCGGTTTGGTTGACCTTGTCCTTTGAACAGTTTTGCTAATTTTTACAAAAACACCAGTTCTGTCATTTTTACACCTATTTTCAATATTAGATTTACACCTGGGTTTTGTTTCCTCTATTTAACCTTCAGAACTCGCACTTACCTTTGAGGGACTTGATGCATTCCATTAGTAGATTGAAGTAACTACTAGTGCAGTTTATTTTCACATGTAGCAAGATCTCCACGTGAGTTTTCCAAGCTTGCAAGTAATCGAAGACGATCAGATCAACTTTAGCAGCAAGTTTAGCACAAATACATTCCATACTCTTGGTAATCGAGTCAGTACGTGCTCAATCCGATCCATCGAAATTAGAAAAACCCAGATGCAAATGTTTATCCACAATATTTTGATTATGGAATTCACAGTCTAAAAATTCCGTTAAATCTTTATAATCACTAATTCAAATTCTTGCTGAAGAACAATCAATTTTTCCAAATGAATATCAATGGCGACTTCGGGCCACGAGGCTTTGGCTCACGAGGTAGGTTTAGCATTATCACGAAGAGATTGCAACGAGAGAGAGTCTGCGGCGGTTGCCGCATTCGTATCCATATTTGATCGTACACAAGACACTGAATCACAGTAGAAAAAGAAGTTACAAACTCAGTCACAGTAGAAAAGTACAGTTTCCTCACATATGTTTTTCGTATGGTTTTCGTGTCTTTCAGACATTGTATTGAGCTCACCTCGTTTTGGACACGAAAAACAGGGTGGTTTATCTGCGTTGAACCAACGTGTGTGTTACTAACAGGGATATCAGCCCGTTATTACTGTTTGATTATATTAGCCAACTCACATCTAATATTTATTTTTGTTTTCTATATATATGTATTAAATAAATATATTTTTAATCTGATTAAAGTAGTGGATTTAAAAATAGCATTTTATCTTTATCTTTACATTAACACAATTTGAACAGAATGATGAACTTACAAACTCTTTACAATGGTAAAACGCCATAAATATATAATATTTACTTATTTAGTTTTGTACTGATTGTTTCTGTTATTGCTACATCCACCCAGCTGAAAGATTTGTTTTCCTTTCCCTTTCCTTCTTCCTCCCCTTTTTTAGGGAAAGGCGGAAATACTAATGCAAATCCCTAACCAACCGCGCGAAATGGCTTTCTTCATCCCCTAACCACTCCACAAATTTTGTTATTCTTTTCCGCAATAAAAATTACTGGTCTAGTCATAATAAAACTCTTAAATTCTTAGAGAGACGAAATGTTTTGCGTCATTCTACTTAAGTGCATGAATCTCATTTTCCCAAGACTTGCACTGAATCAGTATCCTCTTGATCTAGTACTTAATCCTCGTATTGTTAGTTACACAAGAGGGGATTATGGTACTTGGTCTAACATCGGCTAGACCAGACGAAATTAGAAACAGCAGGTTGTAAGCCCCAGATTCACTGAGAGGATAGTCTTTGATAAAAGTACTGACGGAATATAAGAATGATATTCAGCTTGAATTTCTTACAGCATAACTTCACAAAACCAACTTAATCAGCTTCATTTTTAACGAACCAAGTGCAACATATTCAGATGTTTTAAACGCAAAGGCAGTTGTAGATTTGGGTGTCTGTGAGAATAATTTCCTTCTTAATTTCAATCTACTTCCTTGCATTGAAATTATTTTGAGTGATACTGCAAACCATAAACATATTTGAATTAATGTAAATATTTTATTCTAAGGCAAGACTCCTAAAGGTGCGAACAATAAAAGAGTTTAGTATTTTAGATAATTCCTTTCCATTTTAAGATTTCAATAGGTTAGTTACAATTTAATAATAACTTATTGCAATTATTTTTAGGGAATATAGCCCAACAACTTATGCTGTATTTCTAAACAATAATTGTAGTTTATTATAACAGCTTATTTATATATTTTACGTACTTTGTAGGGACATTAGGTTAATTGGAAAAGCCGGAAAGATGAAAAATTAGCAATCGCCTTCGCCGGGAATCGAACCACAGACTTCTGAACTACCGGCTCAGTGTGCTGACCACTACACCACGAAAGCACGCTAGAAAAGCGGGAGAAATACTTTATAACTTGATATGTTATTGTTTTATGTAATTTTAATGGTAAGTTTATTCCTAAGTATGTATGCCTGCAATATTATTTTCTCTAGTGAGTATCTCAAAATATCTTTTATTTCACCTTGAAGTTATAATATGTAACTCAGTTTTAAAATATTTCATGATTTTTTTGTAGTATAAATGCAGAATATTGGTTTTGATTTTCGTAAAATGAATTTTTAGTAAGTATTTGTCACATTGTTAATACTCGGAAATTTATTATGAAGTATTATGTCACAGTTATGGTTCTTTAGAGAAACCTTCCTAATCATATTAACTTGGCCTTTAAGACTGGATTCGCAGTAAAGGATTATGCTGTTATAACATTGCTCCATATTCCGGGGTAAAGGCATTACGCTAAAGTCCCCTAAAGCCACATGTAAATAATGCGTTCTATAAGTAAAGATTTCAGTATCTTCCCGTGAATTACGAGATCTCAAAACAACGCGATCAACCGTCTAAAAGCTCGAAACGTAAAATTCTGTTTCAACTAAGTAATTGTCCAGAATTATAATTTAAATGTTTTAGGAATTATAAAAACCAAACAAAAGCGGAAAACTAGACATTTTTACTTTCCGCCAACCATACATAAATACGGAAGGTAATGTTTTCGGTTCGAAGATTCAGTAGTGAAATTTACACTGAATGAGCGGAATTAGAGTCCCTGCAACACATTTTTAATATTTTTACAATGATAACTGTTTATGTAGTTAATTACCAAAAATGGATTTAACTCATTATATTTTATCATTTTATTCACATAGTTGTTGAAGACACTACGGAATTCACACACACTCAGCTTCGAAAGCAGAAGCAAACTTTCTCTTGCTACAGTTGTAATGGCAACGCCATCTCATTTAAGGGATTTAACACTTCCCTGAATTGAAATTACAAAACTTCAAAAAAGTATACGGTTGAATCTTAAATGATCATCAGTATTCAGGATCATTTAGAAGTGTATAGATTCAATATCTCGGCATAAACGTTTGAGTTTCTGGGTTTTCGTAGGCTCTTTGACATCTGACTTTTGATCTGATGGAGATACTATTTCGTCACTGTTTTTATTGTGTAGAATCGAAACATTTTATAGCTCATATCAAAGTAACGAATTGTGCTTTTGTGTTGGCAAAGTTGACAAGAATAATTTCTTACTGCTTGATTTTCAAAACAGCAGAAACATAAATTCAGATTTTTGACATACTCTATTTTTCAAGATAAATTTTTGAACTTTCGGTCATTAAAATAATTTATGTTTGGCTTTCCACGCTTTAAAAATACATGCTTCTCAGTGACACATGAAACCACTGAAGAAACTCGTTTGATGATTTCGTCTAGGGAGTTACTGGAATTCTAGTAGCGCTTAACGTTATTTCATAGTCCTTTAAAAATTCTAATAAATATGTGATGGTGAGTATTTTTTTCTTGAAAATTTCTTTCGTAGTATGACTTAGTACTCTTATCAAGCTTCTGGCAAAGAATAAAGGCAAATATAGTGGACGAAAACATAATTTTCGTTCTGGACATTGTAACGATCTTGCGACTTCACTTGTCACATCATTAAACTTAGAATTGCAGAAGTCAACTAGTTTTGAGTAATAAGAATGCTAATAAATCTCTTGAGATGGGCATATACTTTGGACCTCTGTAGAACGGCGTGTCACCCGGATACCTGGGCTATAACTCTACCAATAATTCCATATATTTGCTCTCTAGTGTTTGAATATCTCTTCTTAAGAAGAAATCATGCTAATTTATAATTAGAATCAGTCACAGATATTATTTGGATTATTTTAAATGCATAGAATTTCAGAGATTATTTACGTCTTTTCTTCAGCATCTGACTGTAAAATCCACAAACATAATTATTCTCCCGAAACTAAAAATGGCGGCAAAATCGCCCGTTCTAAAACTTGCATATTTCCTAAATATTTATATTATTCTTTTCGTTCCGGCTCTATTGGACTACACAAAATGGTTCGACTAAATACTAAACAATGAATGGAACTAAACAATGAATAACTCATTAACTAACTAATTATATTTTATCATTTTATTTACAAAATTTTGGAAGACATTCTGTTATTCGCAACCCCAGCTCCGCAAGCAGAAGCATAGTAAGCATTCTCTTATTACAGAAGCGATAGCAGCATCACTTAATTTTAAATGGATTTAACACTGTGTGTGTATGTGTGTGCCGATTAACTCATAAAAGTTTCCAAAAATATCTTTTTTGCTTATTTAAGTTTACTGCATTCATATAAAGAGCTGACTGGATCTTAAATAAAGTTGGATAGCTGGAAGTTATACTTCACTTCAAGCCCATAACAGCTTTGTAACAATCAACATAACTTACTATTGCATATAAAGATCATAATATATGTTGGTAGTTGAAAGAGCATTGTTTACTGATACTCATTGCGTTAATTCAGGTGCAAATAAAATATTAGATTTGTTGATACTATATAAATAAGATACAAGAAATTAAATTATGATATTTGTTTCTGATTAGTGTTTATTTTAAATATATTGCAAACGGTTATTTTTCTTTAATTAAAACGTTTAATTAATGTTATTCAACTGCTCCCAAAAATTAAAAAATAAACGTGAAACTTTTAATTATTTTGATTTAATTTTTTAAAAAAAACAAATTTTTATGCTTAGATAAATGTACCTAATAAATTATAAAAATTGTTAAACATTTCGCAATACATGCTTTTCTATTTATTGAAACACTAATGTAAATAAAAAAATATTATGTTATTTGTAAGCTGTACATTCATTTATGTTTGTTACTATAAGCGTAAATCCATAAGTAATAATTTTCTGACGCATGTGTACGTATATGCGTGAAAATCATATGTACTTATTTATTGCTTAATACGTATTCTATTATACTAATTTCTTTTAATTTACATAATCTGATGGCTGAGTTTGTAATGGGTTTTAAATTAAATATTATATACTATATGCGCATAAAGTTTAATATATTTCGTAAGTGCTGAAAAATTTTATCGAATATCTGTTTTAGTTTCATTACAACGCATGTTCTGTTATAACGTGGAATTAATTCTTGCCTCATCAATCGATTACATCAACGGAGTATTATATAATACCTATAATTAAAAGTCTAATTTCATATATTATTTAAGTTTTGAGTATTTTCATGAACACCAATTCAGTTCAATGTAACTTATGTGGTATAATAATGAGGATTTAGGTTTGGCTTCAATACATTAACGAAGCAATATATAATTTCTTTAATTAGAAGACCGGTGTGCAAACACAAATGTCGACTAATGTTGCATCATAGTTCTAATTTCTCTATTTTAGTTTCCTATATATAATTCTTAGCAACGACAAGGTAACCGCGATGTTAGTTTACGCCCATTAGGTTAAAAGAAGACTTTTTAGATTGATTGTGACAAGTGAAGCCGCGGCATTGCCATGATCCACCTGTGTTTTTTTCTCAAATGGATGGCTTTTACAGAGAAATGTTTCAGATGGCCATGACAATGCTAAATGTGTTCCAAGGGGAAGATGCAGTACAAAAAGGATGCATGCCAAAATCAAATATATATTTCAGACTTCAGCTGTTCTTTAGAAATATGGTTCTTTTCCATGTCATATATTTCTTGCTGTCACTTGGGAAAATTCAGTAATTTCAATTAGTAAATATTACCATGGTTTCTCATTTAATGGGGAAAATTTTATTATGAGAAAGGCTATATTAATATTAGTATTTCTTATCCTGTGGGAAATAAAGCGGAGTTTTTAATACAGCTAGATGATAATTATTTAAAAATTTTAAAACATGTAGAAATGATATATTCTTTTAGCTTTAATTAACGCATTATTGGATCATTAATATACACCATAATTGAAAATTATAAAATGATTTGCAACATCACAACATAGTTCTCAACTAGCCATATAAAGTTTTCATTGCATGGTGTTCTCAAATTGTCTGCTTAATAAACCAGTTGTAAGTTCTGTTTCGCAAGAGATATGCTCCTGTTCTCGAATTGCTTCCTTATGCACCAATAGGTTCGAGAAATCATTATTTCAAAAAAAAAAAAAATGCCAAGAATCAGTGATGCTCTCACTGAGAATTGAATTCAGCAGTTCCCTTATTACCAGCTAGTAGTACTTTCAGTTGCACCACGAAGCTGTTTCATAATGTTGCATGCATACGGGTTCGTAATAAATTGAATGCACAAGTCCGATGAAAAATGAATAAAATTTATTATTATCACAGCAAATAAAACGAAATCCTTAAATTTCCTCAAATATTCGTACAATATTGCAATATTTCACAGTAGTTATCTTATAAACTACTCAAACTTTCAACAGAACTTAATTCAAAACAAAGAAAGCTAATCCGATTTCACCGAGAATTCGCTACAGTAAACAACAACATTTTTCTAAACAAACTCTACTAATATGTTCTCTCTCTGGCTTTTACAGTTTTTAAATCGGCCGCACGAAATAGTTCTAGAAATTTCTCGAAAGATAAAATAGTAGAATTACCATTACAGCTAGTTAATTAACATTTACTTAAATTAAATATAAATTAAAAGAGATAATTATTTATTAAATATAAAATGCATTTGCTCTTGTATTTTTAATTTTCCGGCTTAGCTTTCTCTTAATATTCGTCACGCGCTGCACTTGACGGGGAATAAACAATTTAATTTATAATTCTACTAACATTAGCTATTTAAATACCAAATCCGTAACAATAGCATTCTGTGTTTGGATGTATGCTAGTAAGCTGAAGTCTGACATCGGCACATACGTCAAATCATTTTTGGTCCTTTGATTTAACTTGAGTTAATGATGAAAACTCTTTCTTACATAGATATGTGACTATTTTGTTACACAAATATGAGAAATGAGACTGAATTATAAGGCACCATTGTGCAGTTCACTATATTCCATTTTAATTGGTAGTAAGTTCCAGAAATTAATCAGACCTTCTTCTTGGAATTTTATTTTAAGTCAATCGAGAATTCAATTAATTGTTATTTTTCATTCAATGTCGGTGTTCTATTTTAAAAATCGCAATGGAGAGGGTCAAAAAAATGAAAATTCATTATATTTTTCACTTGTAAAATGTTTCAAATTGTGACCTCATAGTTTCGAGATGAGAATATATGTCATTCATAATTATTTTGCAATAACAATAAAAGTTTCTAATAAAAAGGCCTCTAAGTTAGAAATGGGGAAATATTTTGTATTTGACAAAACAAATCCACGAATCTAGTATCCTCTCAAACCTTTTTAATTTCTCATGGGCACTGAGAACGGTCAATGAATTATCTTGCAGACAGAGATTTAGTTCATTAAGTTTTTGAAAGAATTTTGCCTGTGTACTTAACCACATGTTATTAGAATAAAATGATGTAATAGCTTGTTAATTTTGTTTGCATATAATAAGACATTTAAATCCAGAAGGACCACTCGATGTACTTGGACCACAGTGAATAAAGCTATAGTTTGTGAATACATAGATCACTTCGAAAACGAAATGTAAATAATAAATATTAAAGCTCTGTAAAACGAAAAAAAGCGTAGTTCGGTCTTCCTTTCTGTGAATGTGACGAAATAAGTGAAAACGGCTTTATCAAACTTTGTATTTACAAAAACTTTTTTATACAAATACTGTACATGTTTTTAATGTACACATTTACAAATAGATAATGAAAATAATTTTTCCAAAAGTCAATCATGATATATTAGTAAAACGTGCGTTTTGAAAGTTCTAAATTAAAACATTTAAAGGATTTTTAAATTTGTGATTCGGAAAATGTGAATGATGAAAAAATTGCATTGATTCGAATTTCAGATTTCAAATCTTATTTGGGATTCGTCGTGGAATTGGAAGATTCGAATACCCCTTTTCTATTGAAAAAACACGACCTTCCCGTTCTATAGACAATAGTCATTTGAAAAAAAGGATTAAGTGGATTTGTTAATTGATTTATATCATAAGAAGGTGTAAGATTATAGTGCTCATACTGCAGCGCATTCATACAAATGAAACTGTTGTAATATTTTGAGTGCATTTTGTTAGAAATGAAATATCAGAAGCAACTCGGTGTTCACTCACCGAAATTCCATTATGAATGATAAAAAGTGTTTAGCTGTTTTAATAATGTTTGTAACATTTTAAAAATTATATCAAGTGCTTTAATGTCTTTTTCTCCATTTGATGTATATTATATTTAAATATTTATAAACTAATTCACTCTGGAACGGTGAGATCTTACCATATTTAACCAGCGAATCGCTCGCCTTTAAGAAGAAATTCAACACATTTAATAGAAGTCTTAGCACATTAATACTACTTTTTTTTCCTTTTTTAAAAAATATTCATACTTTTATCTAACGTATAATGAATGAAACGTTTCTTTGACGCAGTTCTGCTAAATATTTCCTCCGCTGTTATTTCTTTAACTAAATTAGTAAACTTCGCGTAATTTACATTAAAAAAAATTAATTAATTTTATTTGTGGTGGTCTTAGTATTTTGTATAAATGCGTAGTTTTTCTTTGCCAGTATAAATAATGAAACATTCTTTCCTACATCGATTACAAAAGACCATCTTGATATCACGTTTTTTACATTTCATAAGAATAACGAATTTTAGCCATTTCAAGTCACTTTAATTAGGTATCTTCTTGATAACATATATCTTATGTTATTTAAATTTCTGAATAATTTTAATGCAGTATACTTCAAGATTTTATAATATTTATATGCATAATTTCATAAAATGTAATTTTTGAGTGTTTTTATTCTCAGATATGATGTCACTCACGAGCTAAGGACACTTTTCTCTAATATATGGGTGCAAAACACTCATCACAAGACTAATTAGTTGATTTCTTAATTTGTTAAAACTAAATTATAAACATTTATTGATTTTTTCTCTTTATAAATCGTCTTTTTCTGAAACTGTTTTCCTCTAAAGACTCTAGAGTTCTTTAATTAATAATTAATTTATGTCTCAATATTCAAGATTCAAGTTCCGGAAATTTTCAAAACTTCTAAAAACATTTTTAATAAGTTTCTGGATAAGATGCCTCAATTTTTGAATAATAATTTAAACAAAATGAGGCAGGGAAAACCGTGCAACCAGAAACTAAGAAATACTTTTGTGTATTATATACATACATGTAAGATTTTGGAAGTCGGGCACATAAGTGAAGCTTGGCAATCTGGTCACATCAGAATTCTGGACATTGTTGTGTCTAAGTGTAAGGCGGCATCCAATGATGACACAGAAGGATTTAAATTTATAGCTTCATATCTTTATTCAATTCAAACGGCAGATCATTATTCTTTACAAAGATAAGATTAACTTTAAGGTTATTACGTCATACTATTCGAACAAAGTGAGGCAGATGAGAAGAGCAGCAGCACAGGTCTTAACAGCAGAAGGAAAAGCAATCTCTCTTTCTCTCTGACGCAAAATGGCGCGAATTCTTTATTTATAGGAGCGGTTACGTAATATGCTCAAATGCTCTCGAAAGTACTGGTCTAGGAGGATAATCCTGAAATTGCGGAAAGTTAATTTGCTTGTTCGTGTTTTTTATATTTTACATCTTGGAATATGTAAAATATAACAAAATATAACTGTTTTAAATAATTGGCGACCTCAACATTCTAAATTTGGTGATCTGACCCTAAATTCATCTCTTCTCACAGGTTCCAAATTTTTCTATGTTATGTAACGCTTTAATGCAGATACCTCTTGTCCAATCAAATTAATTGTAAACCAAAACTCTGAAGTGTAAACTTTTCCGACTCCCATCCTTCTACAGCCCACCAGCGGCCGAGCGGTAAAGTCGCTGAAACACTGGTAGTTCTGTCCGACGTTCGAGTCCCGCGAACGGGCTGGCTGCATGGGCGTTTTCGTGGTTTTCCCCATGTGTAACGTGTATACGAGCCAGTTTCCCTTAGAAAGTCCTTCACGAAGGCATCCTTCCCCTTAAGCAGATAGCCCTCGAGGCTTTGCCGTAATTAAATAATACTAATACCCAACCTTCTTCTTCTGAAGTGTTATGACACTCTCCCCTTTTCGCATAAGCTCTTCTGTTGACAAGACGCTTTTCATCCATGCTGCTGCTACGTACTTGCTTAAAATGACGTCATACCTCAAAATGAAACTTGTATTCAAATATAATTAGTAAACACCTTGCCTACAAAAGGATGATTTGATATACTTAAAAAAAATAAAAATTATGATTATTCAAGTTCAATTGTGATAAATGCGTCATTATGCTTTTCCACTCAGCCCTACCTTCAGCCACTATGATCTTCTCGGTCATCTACTCATTTTAAGATTATATATATATATATATATATTATAAACTAGGTTGTAAGTACAATACTAAAAAGACATATATTTAATCGCTGTCTAGAACAAAAACGTTATTATTTATTTCACAATAATTCACAGTTTTATGAAAGTAGCTTTTCAAAATATCCAGCAATCTTATTCATTTACCTATCGAAAACATTCTGTGCTTGGCTGTACACATCTTTAACTTTTGAAGTTGAGTCTTAGTTGAAATCCTCTGCTGTCTAATTGTTGAAGTCCCTCTGAAGCATTTTACTTTTATTCACCAGGTATCTGATCATTTTGGCATTATTTTCATTTTTACTTTGCCGGCTTTAACCAGGGTACACTTGAATTTAAGAAAGATTATTTGGCAGCATTTACTGACCGTACCGCTCCCATTTCTTCCGAATTATAGTACAACTCCAATCATCCGAATTCTGACTATCCGAATCGCTTTCAGAATTTTCAGAATCAACCGAAGAAGAGAAGGAAAAGGAGGAAAAGAAAGTTCAAGAAAAGGAAAGGGAAGAGACAGGAGAAGATGAGGATGACGTGTGACTTGAGGAATGAAGAAACAGTCTTTTGAAAATTTCCCTAAGGTTTTTCGTACTATTAATGAATACAAACCACAACTAAGTTATGATAATTTTAGAGTGACAAAATGTTGCAGTTATTCAGTATTTTAGTAGACCTACTTGGAATTTAATGCATCGTCGGCGAAGGTATTTTCTCTTTCTGTCTTGAATACATAAGCGCTACAGGAGAAAGTATTCAACAAGAGCGAAAAAATAAGAACTGGAAGTTTGTGAAATTGATGAAAATTTTTCCAGTTCTTCAGAGACTTCCTGAAATCTTCAGAGACTTGATACAAACCACGAAAGTTATTTATAACGTAAGATAGAAAGAAATCGCATGCTGTAGGTTTTCAATCAAAGAATTCGAAAGAAAACTTAGACAAGGATTTACTTACAAAAAATTCTCTTTGTTCATCGTAGATAAATATCTTAATACTCATAAAATGTTTATGATGCCACAGAAATTCTCTCGGTGGATATTTGAATCTCTGTCTCGTTGTTTCTTACAAATAAGTAAAGGTAAGCTGCCACTGAATCTGAACACATTATTTCATTTTATTTTGTCCAATTTTCGGCTAAGTATTTAAGATAACCGAACACTTGTAGCTCAACCCGGGTTCGAATATAGGTGAATGGGCCGAGTGCATGCATTGTCTGTGTAGTTTCCCTTGTGTGTAATGAGAATAAAATAATTTTCCCTTTAAAGTTCGCATACGAAGGCATCCCCTCTTAATAAGATAGATAGCCTTCGTTTGCTAAAATAACCAAACCAAATTTAATTTTAATTCATATAGATTAAATGTACGCAAGTCTTCAAAGGATTTTTACGAATATATATTATTGGATTTTCTGTATCCAACTACAAAAGAATAGAAAATCAATTAATTTTCATAGATAATTCTATACTTTTGTAAGAATAGTAATTAGGAATTACGAAATAAATAAATAGGACTAAAAACTCGATTGAATTACTTAATTAAGATAAAATACTACAGGATTATTACCCCAAACTCCACCCTGATTTTGATATTATTTCTCTTTGGGATGTAATTCTGCAGTCTCATAGCCCATAATATAAGAAGGATACATGGATTTCATTTGAATGCGTTACCTTTTAGTAGAGATATTGCTATTAGTATAGATAAATTTGTTGTGTTTTAATTCGCTTTTATGCTCATTTTCATAATATACATTCTAAACCAAAGAATCAAAGTAATCTAAATTTTTAGAAGAAAATAAAAGTGACAGAGGGATGAAAATGCATTTAAGATGCAAATCGATGAATGGAATATTCAGTCAATGCTAAGATAAGAATTTAAACCAGTTGTGTATACTTTTATTACTAATATACTGATATTTTTAAATTACGGTATACAAATTACACAAAAAATTACCTGTTATTTTTTATGCTGTAGGATTACTTCTATGTGACAGAATTACCACTAAAGATATATTAATACAGATATTATTCGTTTGATTTGTTTCACATCTTGCAATTTGCAGAGACATGTTGGATATTTTAAAAGTTATTGAAAATTCCAATTGAGAATAAAGCACATTGCACAACTTACATGATTAGACAGAAACACCGGTTGATTGTTCCATGATATCACCAAATAATAAGCCTTACTCCTGCATGTTCCATTTTAAGTTTCGTAATTACACAAAATATCTTTTGAGAAAAATATACACCCTGAAGATCTTAAAAGATTACTGGACCAGCGGCCGAGCAAGAAGCTAGTTAAAACATAATACTCTGATTCCATTTAAAATCACGGCGAACACTTGGCTGCAAAGATACTGCGTAGTTTTCCTCATACGCAACATAACTTTCATGTTAATTCAGAAGTCAAACAACAAAAATCAGCGTTATATTTCCAAATTTTCATAGGACTAGTTTCGATGGTTTTACCGAACCATCTTCCTCAGCTGCAAAAGCGCAAATGTTCAATGCGCTTTTGCAGCTGAGAATGGTGGTTCGGTAAAAGCATCGAAACTAGTCCTGTGAAATTTTAAAAATATAACGCTGATTTTTGTTGTTTGGCTTCTGAATTAGTATTTGTTAGGCGTGTTATTGTGTCTTAATAAGTTTCATGGTTTTGCCTAGTTCTCCCTGAAACGACCTCTATAGCTTTTTCTAGGCAGATAACCCTATGTACTTAAATGTCGTTGCGTTTTATCTCCCTTCTCTAACAATAACATCAGATGAAGTCCATAAATTTCGACGTAGCCAAGAGGCAAAGGTAGCCCTTGTTAAAGCTTACGACTTCAGTCCAGGTTTGCTCCTTTTCAAGACATACGACTTAGGAACCAAAGTGACAGTTCACAGATTTGAAGAAGAATTTCGTACGGAAACAGATCCAAAAGTCTCTTATCGTTCCCCCTCCCCAACCTCACCAGACTAAATCGGAGGACTTTCAACCCGACATTATTTTAAAAGAACCCTATGCGCCCCAAATACACTATACATTTGCAAACATCCATGCCTTCTCCAAACACTTGGTTATAGTACAGGAATTCGCTATAACCATGCCAACAGTACGGCGTACTTTGCAATAATCAAATAAACGACACGGAAGCTTGTGAACTTCCGTGTCGGATTTGCGGCAGTTACTGCTACTTCTAAAAAGGTTGGCTAGCTGAAAGTCCCCTTGAATGATTTGGTGGTAGAGAAAGTGTGGCTGGAAACCCTTAGACGTTCCTTTCTAGTGTGTTCTCCACGAAAATGTGGCTCAGCTGAACATTTACTACTATGGGGTTAACCTGCCTGGCCAATATGAAATATTAGTGTAATTTATCTGTACATATGTCCTTTGTGAAGCTGCACTGGTCAGTATAGTGGTTAGTGTTTCTGGCTACCATATCGTTGGGCTGGAATTTAAATCCCGGAGAAGGTATGGATGTTTGTAAATGTTTAGTGGTGTGCTGCCTGAGGTCAGGACTTAGAATACTGGCCAAGCGAAAGTCCTCTCGAGTGGGTTGGTAGTGGAGACAGGTAGGAGATCTTTGGATCCATCCCCCGGGTCTTTTCCCACCAAAATTTGGGCTATATAGTTGGTGCGGTGAGTTTGTATTTGTACGACTAGTAGTAAAATTCTGATATCCAACCACTACTACTTTTACCTGTACCCGCTGTACAGAATACTGTTAAATCATGCTAATATTCTGATTAAATTTTTATGTAAAATGCTCATGAAAATGTTTTTACTTTTCCCTTCAAATCACCATAGAACCGGTTTCTTGGATGCATTTTTCTACGTATTAAATCACAAAAATAAGTGTAAACATAAGCTTTATTTACCATGAATGCATTCAAGATAAAAGAGTTATTACGCATAGATAATTTACGCGTAAAGTCAGGTATATACCACAAAATATATAAATATATACATTAGAGGTCACATTTGTCACGTTTACAGTAATTGGTAAACGGTTAATGTACAAAAAAATCCATTTCACAAAATGGTTTAATCTAAATTATCAAACAACACGCACCATATTTAATACAAACACACAGCTTCCATAAACATTACAATAGACTCATTTAGGCTTAGTGGCAGTGTTCCATTTGAGCAAAAATATATTATGGGATGTAAAATAAAATAATCATTCTCCTGAGCACATGAATTTTAATTATGAAGCCAAGGCAATACAGATTATTATACTAGTGGGAGTTTTTTGCATAAAAATACTCTAGTCCTGTGCGTATGTGCATACATAAATATTTAGCAGATTCTGTGTTAAAGGTATTCACACTTCAGTAGTTTAACGAACATTAGGTAATATTTTTCCAGAATATGAGATTCTATAACTCTGAGATCGGTATCATTTAATAAATAGCGTTTAATTTGCATACAGCCCCCTGTCATGAATGTAAACTGGAAATATTGTATTTCTAAAAGATCTTAATTTACATCAAAGAAAGGTTCCATGTGTTAAATGAGATTCTTCAATAAGAAAGATTTGTTTTATGGTCGCTATTCTTGTTACTCAACCGTAATCGTAAGCAATGAAATGTAATTATCGGAAACATGTTAAATCAATGAGAATTACGTCTTTGCTCGGATTTTGTGACACGTTAACCTGTCTAAACCTTTGCGTCATCGATTTTGACATGCTGCCAACATCATTTTATTAATAGATAAGAGCTTTTAACATTATCATTTGGAACCAGACCATCTGGGAAAAGATAGTCTCCATGTAAAAATTAAGGAAAACCCAAATTCATATTTACTGATCAAAGGGAAAGAAACTTCAGAGAGCTTTCGCTAAGATACCGTGCAATATCTTTTGTGTGAATGTAACATCAAAGCATTATTTCTAGAGTAATTTAGCTTTAAAATTTAATTTCCTTCCTTTAAATCTATAGAACTAAATGAATAAGTAAATATGTCAAATGAAACTAAATGTCAAATGTTCTCTTTCACTACGAATAGAAATAATAATTCTATTCGCAGTGAAATGAATGAATACTTTGATAAATAAGGCAACGTATAAATGCACTTTATCCATTAGTAGTAACAAGCACTTGTTTCAGTGGTTAGAGAACGGAACAAAATCTAATAAAACAATAAAATTTAAGTCTGAAATATATTAATTTTAAGCAGATTTTTTAGTAGATTTTCAGAATATATTTAAATGAATAAGAATAACATAGTATGAGAGTTACAGAAATAAAATATTGCTAGGAGTGAAAGAGAAAGAAATTGCAAGGTACGTAAAAATAAAGTTATTTTAAAATGTAATTAAACTTGTGCTAATAGTCACAAATATCTTGTGTCATTAATGAAAGAAGAAAAATAAATAATTTCAGAAAATTCATTTCTCTAAAACACATCTAAGAAACAAAAGAATGCAGTATACATAAAACTGATACTTATAATTATGAAGGGATACTTTAATTGTTAAAGAGAGATTTTCCTCAGCTAATTAGCTGAAGAGGCCTGCTAATAGAAATTCTCTGATAGAGGCCAGCTAATAGAAAAAGTCAGTTAATTAGATTGGATAAAGGAATAACTGGTTAATTATTTTAAAAAGTCATACAAAATACTGCTCATAAATTGTCGATAGAAAAACCTATACGTTTGTTAAATATTTATTTGTTTTATAAAAACACTAATTTTTCTTTTCCACAAATTCCAACCATAATGCCTTCTTAGTAACTTTTATTTTCAGTTTCTTCATAATGTTCATTGATGACAGTAATTTTTCAGATTCTCTTTACTAACAAAATATTAAAATTACCTTCTGTAGTCATTTTTTGTAATAAAAGTTTGTATAGTTTTCAGTTATAACTAGAAATTACGAGGAATAAAGAATAGCTGTTATAATGAGATATTTTTTATTTATTATTTAACGAAAATTTAAATTCTTGTAGCAGCACCATCAAAATCAATTGTAATTAGTTATTACGTCGTTTAGCAGAATAAAGCGATAATCCATGTACCTATATTAAAAGATTTTATCTTTTTACTTTACACTTTTCTGCAATATTTACTTTAATAACAATGAAAATACTCAACAATCAATGATGATGGAAATTATATTTGAAAACGTAAACACTGCATAATTTGATTAATATTCTTTAAGACATATTAATTAATTTAAAAAGCATTTAATTAATTTAAAAAAAAGCTCACTAACAAAATAATGGAATTTTATTTTAACTATTAATTTTTCATTCGAAGAAGTGATAGATGCCTTCGTTGTGCTTACATTGAGCTACATTTCTCAAATAAAAGCGAATAATGCGAAATGATTGAAAGTCATTTAATTGGATTTCAAAGTTATATACTATAAATATTTCAGTATAAACATTTTAAATATTTATTCAAAATAACGTATCCGTTAAAATAGCTTAGTTTTCGCATATAAGAAGAATAAAGTATTTTATTTACTACAATATATTAATGCCGAAGTAAGTAATAACGTTTTATAGCTTTAAATTTATTTTGCTTAAAAGGAAAACAAATATTTATTTTAATAGTCAGTGAAAGAAGTGATACTTTTTATACATATTAGTTATGAGAATTAATATATACAGCAACACTGGAGATAATTCTTCATATAATTTAAATTTCAGCAAAATTTGTGAAAAAGGAAAAACGCCTAGGAAAGTTTTCTATTTTGTATGCATATTTTTCTGAAATTTATTATTTATATGATTTTTTATATTTAACTATGTAATGTAAATACGTGCTGTTGTGAGAATGTAATATAAGAACTCTTATAAAAGACTTTGAACTCATTATTTCAAACGTAATTTTGTAAAACGTTGTTTAAATTTCGGCAGTTAAGTTTTAAATTTATTTTACTACAGCTACCTAAAAACTACTTATTTTATATATGAAGAAAATAATTAAAATATGTACTTTTTATACTTGTATATTTAATGATGAATAAATAATTTTTATAAATTGTGTTAATTTAAAGAGCCATTTTTTGACTATACTTGCTTGATATCATTCTATATTGTATTCTTTTATTGACGGAAAGTATGCTAATGAGAATAAAGAATTCTATCAAATTACACATATATTTCCAGAAATCATGAACTATTATTGTTTTCATTTTTGAGCTCATTAAGTTGACTTTATCATCAAATATATATATAGCAAGTTATGAAGTTAAAAAACATAGAATTAAGAATACAATTGAATATAAAAAATATCAAACAACTATCTCATTGTTCTTTTAAAATAAACAAAAGTTTTTTAATGTTAATTTAACGTAACATTTCATAAATATTATTAGATCACAGAAAATTCAAAAATGTATGAAAAGAATCAAATATCTAGAATTTTTATAAATAGTCCTTCAAATTATTTATAAGATCATGCTTTCTTTCATGCATTTAACATGTGACAAACATGTAACAAATTTCCATTCGAGCACTTAAACGTGATATTAATGACGTGATTTAAAAGTGATTAGTTTAAAAAAATTCTTTAATTACATATCAAATACGAAAGTTGATTTCCGGTTATGATAAATGAAAATGTAAATTCAGTAGTTACAAACAGGTCTGCATCAAAGCATAGAAAAATGTCAGCAATGCTTACACTCATTTTGTACAAATATACAAATTAATATTTCAAAAAGGCTTGCGAAATGTATTTTTACTATAGAAAAAAAACTTAAAAAAAGAGTTAGTACTAAAATATAAATAAATATTTGGAAATAATTAATAATATATGGCGTTTGGAAATATAAGTAAACATTTGGCATAAATAATTTTTGTTACCAAACAAAAAAGAAATATATAATTTGAACAAATAAAAGATACAAAAATACTACTAAAATTAATTCTCCGAAAATCATCTAAGCATAAGTTTGAAAACATAATGTAATTGTATGTTATAAATTAGAGGCTAGACATGAAAATTGATATATTTTTTATTCTTCATAACACTGCATTAAAAAACTATTTTAAAAATTTATTAAAGTTATCAGAAAGAACATACATCTGAGTAGCGTTTGCTATATGCAATAAATTTCTATGGATTAAATAATGAACCGTTATATGTATTATATATTCGCCAATCGAAATGCGAAAGGTCTAAGATTATTTAATATATACAGTAACGAACTTCGTGTTACGGTCTCTTGTATAAGGAATTAAGTTAATAACGCATCTAAATAAATCGACGCTACTGAAACTATGCATAATTAAAGTTAATAAATTAAAAGTTAATCTGATTATAACTTATCATTCATTACTAAGTGAAAATGCCAAAACTAGTCCCTAATTTGCTTAAAATATGTTGCTTTAATCATTCTCCATCAAAGCAGTTATGATAATTTTTAATATTAAGACCAGTCTGAAAAGTTTGCAGAATATAAGCCGTGATTAGTTAAAATTAATTACCATTTTCGGAAAACATTTCTCTTCACTCAATTTCATCATGCAAGGAATAACTCAAACAGCATTGCATCTTAAGAATTAATTTTAATTCTAAAGGATTTGCTTATTATGAAACTGTTAACAATATGAATATGTGTCATTGCATCAAAAGAATTTAGCTTATCTCGAAACTAGTATAAGTATGTGTCCTTTCATCAAAATAATTTAAAATTTGTAACAGAAGCAAAACATTATTGCGAACTTTAATGAATTGTTAGATAAAACTTTAAATTTGTATTAACCACTTAGCAGTTCAAGAGATTCCAAAAACCCGGTCCCCAAAATATGTACTTTTATGCCGAAATTATAAGAAAACTGCATTTATTAACAAAATATGTGTACAAAATAATTTATTGGTGAAAAATTAAGTATATATATGTATGTAGAATTATATTGATTATCACAACCACTTTAATGATGCCATTTTGTCATACAAGAGTGTAAAAGTAGTAAACTTATTCTCCATTCCTTGATATTTCCTGTGAATTACAGATTTTGAAATTCCTAGATACAAGTCAAGATTTCAACTCCGTATGATATATTTTAAAACAGGTTACAATACAAAGTCCCGCACTGCAATCCGGATTTGCTTAGAAAATAGGGTCGTTGTTTTCAGAACTTCTACAGTCATTGCTACTGTAGTCAGATTAGGTTCACACACAAAACAAATTAAGAATAAAAACTATATAAAATAAAATTGTAAATCTCAATTATTAATTTTTCATAATAAGCTTCATATAAAATTTGTTATATGGATTAGTAATGCCATCTATGAATTAAACTAGAAGAAATTATACGGATAATCAGTGCCGTGAACTTTGAAAATATGATGCGCGCACCACATACGGGCAAATCACAGTGTGCACAAAAAAAGAGTTATTCTTTTGAGGAAAAACTGCTAAGTGGTTAAATTTACGAAGTAGTAAATAGTTAATTAAAATTCACATTGAAAATTAATTGTTTTCCTATATTTTCCTTAAACTGTAATAAGTTATTTCTAGTACGTAAAATGTGCTCTAATAAATTGATTGACAGAACTTGCAAAACAGCGACAAAACTATCATACAGAGATATGACAGTTTGAATTATAGTAAATTACTGATTGTTTGAATTATAGTGTTTCAGAACAGAAGATTGAATATGTACAAACGATTTCTCTCTTCCAATACTTTTAATTTATGTTTTAATTTTTTATTTTTAATATAATATAAACAGTTTTTTAGTTGTATCAAGTATGAGTTATTTTCTAATTATGCAGTAGGTGTTCACATGTTATACAATAGCTCTATTTATATATAGGATCTTCCTGCATCCTTTTAACCCTCGATTGAAGTATTCTAAAAATACAGAAGAAGGCTCTGTGCATAGGAAAGCTAAGGGCTGTACCGATGAAGGTATTACAGATATTGTATTACGGATTATTGTATGTATTACGGATTAAAAAGTTTTATTATGCATCTAAATAAATAAAAATTGGAGAATTTTCATCTAAAAAAATTAAATAAAGTTTTTAATTACGAATTTCTAGCGAGATTTCAATTCAGTATGAATAGGCCTGCAGTATACACCTAAAAATACTTAAACTAAAATACTAAAACACAGATGATAAAAAGTGAAGTAAACGAAAATCTATTGCAAATAGCTCTTTTAATATTATATATTTTTGTAAAAAGGACCAAAAAGAAGATTCTGATAACACTATCAGTTTTGATGGAATTTTCGGTGCTGAATGGAATATATGTATCCTAAAACAAGGTCAAAGTAAAACTATCTCAAAAGACTCCTTCCTGGGACATTGCTTAATTTTATTGGCTTCAAGGAAAGAAAAGAACATCATCACATTTTTCGAAACTATTTTTTATATCCATTCAAGGTACTGTCTCAGTGAGATAATCCTTATTACACGGATTACTAATTGCTAATGTGCATTTCCTGTCACTTAATTCACATATTTAATTATCCAAAAAAATTATGCAAATGTAGTAGTACATAATAATAAATATAGTATTGAATTTATTTCACTTCTTATCATCTGTACACACGTTATGCGCAAAAGCACGTTTTCCTGTATCAGAGAACTCTCCAAATCTTTGGAAATGTTTACCTCGCTTCCCTTTCGAGATAAAAAATTTAATTTCGTCAGTTTGCTGTCAAAGTCGATATTAATGTCTGGAGTCGGCGGAGGACAATAGGTTTCCTTTCAGTAGATCTTGGCTTCGGTATAAAAATGAAATGCTTACTTAAGAAGTAAGTTTTAACTGTTCAACAATGCTGAGAGAGACAAAATACTTTGAGTGTCCGTAGTGATTTAGAGGAGAACGCTGTTAATGAGGACTGAAGCTTTGATGGCAAAGAATCATATTTTGAAAGAATTTCTAAATGTTGATGAAATGTGATCTAGTATATTAAATTATTTAAAGTTAGCACCGCTGAGGAATATTTGATTGCAAAATACCGCAGCATAAAAAATGATAAATATTTAACTGTATTTGTAAATATGAGAATTCAAATTTGCCTAAATTTAAGTAATTGCAAGAACTGTAATATCAATAAATACAAAAGTGCTATATTTTTACATAATAACAGAAGATAACAATAATTAATTATTATACGGTATCTTACATAAAATAATATGTTGTACGAATAAAGTATGCCATTAAGAAGGTTAGAGGAAATGATAATTTTTCAAAACTTCAATATACCTCCTTATTCAAATTATGAGTTCTAGTGTACTGGTCTTTCTATGTTTTATTGCCTCGTTAAGCTCATGAGAGAGAGAAAAAGAGATGATACAGTTTTCTTTTCTTGCAATTAACGCTTGGCAAATAACTTTTTATTTAAAAATTATCAGCTGCCAATGCTATAAAGTATGCCTTTTGAAGCCATTTCTAATTTGTTGGGCCTTTGTCTTGGGAAGGTGGCCCTCTTGCCTGTAACACATTCATGATGTCAGCGCCTTGATAGCTACAAAGTTCACAATAACCAGGAGCTCCTTGTGGTCCTGGAGGGCCTCTCATTCCAGCTATTCCTTGCTTTCCAACTGGTCCTCTTTCACCAGGTCTGCCAGGAAGTCCCACTCCAGGGGGACCAGGGGGACCTGCAGTAAAAATACGATCAATAGGTGACATGCGCACAAGAATTATGAAGTCAGTATATTTTTAGATAGTACTATCTATTCTACTGTTAATAAATGATACATCGAAAGTATTTAGTAATATAAATTTGTAATTGTATTACATGTATATGAAATGATGCCTAGGGAATGGATAACGACGGATGTCTCAACGAAGAGGTGTCGAAGTTTTGATTATATTAATCAGGCGATTAAACCAGGTATGTCAAACTCACTATCTGGAGCGGGCCAAGTAGTCATTAGTATACACTGCAGGCCGCAAGGTAAAAAAATATATTTTCACACTTAATGATGTATTTTAAAAGTGAGTAAATACTTACTTGAAACACAGATTATATAAAAATAGAAAAAAATAGAAAGCTTTCCAGATGATTGTTCAGATGATGGAGAGACAAATGATTGTTCTTAGAGACAGGTATGAAAGATGAGACAGATGATTGTTCTTCGGGATACCACCTTCACTACATTTTTGGTTGAGGTTTGAGAAAACTTGAATTTCTATTAATTTCATATGTAAATAGGGCCGCACTTTCTTCAAGTAGAATGATAAAATATTTTTAAGGAGAGACAGTCTTGAGAGTTCGTTTCAGCTCCAGAGGTTGTACATACATCTCGGTATTAGGTAGAAATCAAGTTTTTATGAATATATTTTAATTATATACTTTCTGTTATTTTTTGAGGCCAACAGAGGACAGCAAGAAAATGATTCAAGGGCCGCATGCGACGCACGAGTCGCGAGTGTGATATGCCTGATCAAAATCAAAATGTTCTAATCAAAATATTTCACATTTTATCCGCGATTATTTATATTTATTAGTACTCAAAAGATATTCTCTTTGAAGTTAAAAACGTTTCGTGAATAAATCGATGACTACAAGTAATAGACAGTGTTTCGGACAACATATTTATTTCAATTGATGCAAAAGTAGAAATACACTGATGAAAAGCGTTAGCTTTAAAATGTATGAAACACATTCAAGTTTTAATATATTTTATGCGGCAATTCAATATTTTATGATACAATTTTCATCATTCGTTATAGGATAGGCATCTCTCTAGCAGATAGATTAATTTCTGCCCCAATCTGGAAAAAAATGACCGATTTAATTGGCTGGTTGCTTAGTTGATTCGTTCAAGGCAAACTTACTAAAAGCCAAGAAAGAGATGCGTTCAGAGACGGCTTTACAAATAAAATTGGAAAACTATTAATTTTATATATGAGGAAAATGCTCATGTAGTCAGTCCACAGCGTTCTTCAGAATTCAAACTAGCCCGAACTACCGGTATTCAGTAGTGCCTCTCGGTATGTCGGTGAACCTGCTCGATATAATACATTCCACATTAACTGGGATATAGGTTTTGCATTTCACGTACGCTGTCAGAGAATTGTTAATTAAGTTCCAAACATTATATAGACTCATATTATCTAAATAACAGCGTTTATCTTAATAACCAGCGTTATCGTATTCGAATTTCTCCCTATTCTACACACTCATACATAAAAGTACTTTCTGTTGGCAAAATTCTTCTTCTGTAAATTAAAGCCACGAAAGGAAGCTTATACGTCGAAATTCATTAGAAGCTTGACTGTCTAGTCTTATGTCGTATTTGGCGGCACAGGACTGCTACAGCCTTAAACCGTTCATGTGAGCTGTATGCTGCCACTGTAAAGCTTCATAGGATCACTAACTGAAGGCTTCACGAGTGCCAGAAGACCCGCTGTTTTGTGTCCCGTTCGAAAACATGCGCCTTTGATCAGACCTCAAATGGAGCACCGTTCAATTAGTACTTACATTCAGCGTACTCGGAGAGCCTGGAACATGATCATTAAGGTGGTTTTAGATGTAGCAGTATGAGCAGGCATTATGTGGCACGTCCGCACACTCTGCATGTGTTTTCTAAAGATTCTCTGACTTCTGTGAGGTATAGAGAGAAGATCTATATGCCTTTGTTCGCCTTTTTTAAGGTCACAGTTGATCCTGGGTTCCTGTTAGTGGACGGCAAAAGTTGCCCATACAGGTCTTAGCTGGTTGACGATTAACTGGAAAGTGAGAAAATCCACCGCATGTATTGGCCAGCCAAATCCCCTGACCATAACCCTATGAAATATGTCTTCAACATTGTTGAGAGGGTAATTTCATCTTGCCATTCCCCTCCGAGAATCACCCCAAAGTTGAAAACTTCCTTGCTGAGTGGAATCGACTGCTCCTGTCCAATATGTCGTCACGCTGCGTGACCTGTCTGGCTATGAGATAGGATTATACCGCACTCATTTAGAGTTCCATATTACAATGTGAACTTTCAACATCCCTGCACTATGGGCTGTACTGATAATCATATGAGTACTTAAAATGACTTCTGTGAATATATCTCAAATGAAGAGCTTCATATTATCTGATTAATGAAGGGAAATCTAATGTAGTTTATTTAACTAAATAAATCTCATTATTCCTAATAACTAATCCTCTTCGAAAATAGCTTTTGCTCGATCTTGTGAATGACAGGTTCTACTCATATTTTAATTAAAGCACTTTTTACTGACAAACTGCAGGTAATTTAATTACGAATAACGAGACATTGACATTTCAGATGAATCTTCAATGAAAGCGGTGACAACTATCTCAATTAATTAATTTTATCCCACGCTTAAATCCTTACAAATGCATGTTTTCCAAAACAGTCATTTTTAAAATACCAGAAGTAATATGAATTTACTTGTGGAAATGTGTAGAGATGGAGAAATAAACAATTTTGATGTGATTATTTATCTATTCACAAGAGTTCATTATTTTAATGAAAAATGGGGAAAAATGTTTAAAATGCCGTTTAATCAAATTAATCATTAAACTGTAGATATTTACTCCAGAATCACATTTCCAACTGGATTATTATCTAAGCCTAATGCGTTGGAATGTTATTCTGATCATTTTCATTGTAGAGGTGTAGAAAAAAGGAAGCATAGTAACATAAAGAAATACATCAATTTACTAATAAAAAATGGTCTTGAATTCCTGGAATAATTATCGCATTCTTTTTTCCAGTTATAGGCAATTATTAGAGCAAAGCCAAATGTTTATGCACTCAGTTAGCAGATATCTTTAAACTCATTTCCTGACAATTTATAGTAGAATGCTGTTCAGTAAAAATTATTATTTTTTCCACGTTTAAAGAAACGACAGGAAGTCTGAATAGTATTTTTCTGACTACGCAAACTACAGAGAGAAAATAGAAATAAATGGATACGTTGAAGTTTATAAATTTAAAAACATTATTAGCTTTTTAAATAATCTATAGCTGTGCTACAATAACGGGTGAATATGCTTGAGAATTCGTGTCATTAATGCTTTTACTTGACTTTTCCACGGCCACAGCTCTTTGTGTAAATATTTTTTCATAGGTATTCAGTAATTTTAAAACTTTATAATATGAAATTTCTATTTCCCTGCTCTAAGAAAAGCATTTTAATTTTCTTTTCCGGGAAATGAAAACGTATTAAGTACGTATACATCAGTACGTATACTTCATGGTAAGTTTTATTAAATTCCAGAAAAACGATATTTGTACGAATATAGTGTTATCAGACTAATGCGGTAACAGAGATCAGCACGACGATAACGATAATTGATGGTACAATTTATCTTGCTTTATTTGCTGTAATATGCTACCTGATATCCTTTTATAATTTGCTATGTGATTTCAAACTCTTCTCTGCTAAGAAAATAATTATATTACTTTCAAATTTTTATTTTCCTACATTAGTCCTGTCATTATAGGTCATAAACGTATTCGCCTGCAGCCCGGTGCACAAGACGGCTGAAAACAGGTAGTTTGGCCCGGGTTCGATTCCTCGCGAATAGGTTGGCTGCATGCGTGGTTTTGTGGTATTCCCCATGTATAAGAGTCAACTTTCCTTAAAACATCATAAGACATCTACCCTAATCACGTGTGCTTTGCCATAATCGAAATATCCTTAGAATGTCCTGAATGTCCTATCCTAAGACATTGAAGCGGTTAGGAAAATAAATTTAGTGTGCTTTGCCATAAGTTAATTAATCTAGTCCAGTGGTTCTCAACCTTTTGACTAACGCGTATCATCTAAACAAAAATTGAAAACCTTTAGTACCACCACTACAAAGTGCTACTACCACCACCACTCTTGAACAAAGCTCAGATCGCACAAATTTACGAGTGTTAGAGAAACAACTCGATCAAGATGTTGGGGTTTTAATTTTTGAATTGAATAGTTAAAAATACTTTGCTTCTTTGCGTACCACCTATTTTTCTCTTGCGTACCACCGGTTGAGAACCCCTGATCTAGTCATTAACTTTGTTTCTGCGAGTAGTATGCAACAGAACTTATTCAATATCTTGCATGTCATTTTTCGACAAAAGTTTTATATGTTTTCCCCATTGCATCAGAAATACCAGTTCTAGGGTTTTAAATTTTGTCACTAACTCTTTTTAAAATTGCTAACTCACGTCCGACATTAATAATTAGTAAGCATAATAAATGCAAACCGAAAACGATATATTATACGCAGTAAAACTTTATTTAATGAACTTAGCAAAATAAAGAACACTCCTGAGTAATTGAAATTATTAAGATATTAATGGAAGAAAAAATCATTATTAAAATTTTTTAACGTATAATTAATATCTTCGAGAAAAAACAATTTCAATGAGACAATAAACTTAAAAACGATTTCGAATAGCTTTGTTAAGTACCATTAAAGGTTAATTGAAATATTAAAATAAAAATAATCTTTAAAATTAATGAATTCGTGCTTAAAGAAATTTAGAATTCGCTTCCTTTCTTCCGTATCTTTCAGTTTTGTTTTAACCCGCAAGAACGCGCGTCGGGCCTGCGAGGCCCGGTCTTTACAAAAACGTGATACACAAATTTCTCTCTTTGGTGAAATATTTCGACCTTCTCAGTCTTTGAAAAGTTCATTAAAAATTTCAAAAATTTACAGTCTTGGCGTAATGGACCGAAAATCACAAATTTGCTGCAAAAATCAAAATGTTTGTGGCAAACACAGCACGATTATTTGTAAAAAAATCGTGAAATGTAAGTTTTATTTTGAAATTATTGCTGTAAAAATTTAATATTTCATAAATTAGTACTAAATTTCATTTGCGCTCAAAAAGAAATCAGTTTAATTTTTGTTGTTAATGATAAATAATTTCAGTCTTAAAATTGTTTTAAAATACAATTTTATTAGATTTATTAAATTAAAAGTATATTTCTATATTTTATACACTTTGTTTTTATTATTTAAATGTTTTTCTTCAATTACACAAGCAATTTAATTTTTGTTTTGTTAAGAAAAAACGCTTCGGGCCTACGGAGCCCAACGAGCGTCGTCGCGTACCTAAAAGTAGAGCGCGTCTTCGCGGGTTAATAGAACAAGTCTACTTGTTAAGAGGAAACATGAAGTTTCATTATTTTATAATTTCCGGTATTTATATCTAAAATATAGTATGTAAATGTATAATGCCATTAAGAATAATCTACATACATATTTTACATATGTATTCTACATACTACATACTATATTCATATTACATACATATTAGTTTTACATAAATATTTTGTAGTACATTCTACACAGTATATGCATATTCATGTAAATCTAATTATGAAAAGCAGTATACCTTTCGGTTAATTTTTTCTAATCTTCAAAGCAGCAAATAATTTTACGATTATTAAATCTACACAGTTATTTTTCATTCGTAATTTCAGTAACATTTTATATAATATGAATTATTTATCATAGTTATAGTTAAAGTGTATTTACAGCAAAAGGAGCGTTAGCCCAAATGCGCTACTAGTCTCGAAACGAAATTTTGCGTCGATTTACTATAAACGGCGCATCACTTTGAAATTGTTGCCACCAAATATTTATCGCCCTGCATTATTTTTAAAGAAATCAAATAATGAAGAATCTCTGTGAATGTATGCATGTTTCTTGTATAGTCAGCTTCCAGCATGGCTCAAACTACACGTCCTTCGAGCCCAGTGTCCGTCAACTCGGAAAGTATGCTTTTGCCACCGGAAAAAACAGCAACAGTACGCCAAGAACCGCATATAAGAGCCGTAAATCTTTATCATGCATGTCTAGATCTAGCCAGTACTAGACGAGGCGGAAAACGCATCATCCCACCAGGAATGTTCACAAAGCTTAAAAAGATGCTCGATGAGCTCAGAGATATTGCTACAAGTAATGGGATCAGTAACGTAAGCGACGTTCCGTTTCCGATAGGTATTCCGCATCCCTCCCACGCCGTCACATGTCAGTGCGATGATTCCACCACAGACTTAATTAATACAGAAACAATGCCGTCATTATTAGAGGATAATAATGTTCCTAAAATTTCATATGCTGATGCTGTAGCAAAGGTACCAAGAAAAAATAACCCAACTATTTTGCTATACCCAAAGCAAGAGCTAAAATGCCATATTACAGAGAAACTAAATCAGATCCTTCCCCTCAAAGAATTAAATGCCAATATTGATTATATAGCAAATATTAAGAATAGAGGCATCGCGATCAGCAGCACTTCAAAGGAAGAACTCAACAAGATTACTAACGCCTGAAACGTTTCCGAAGAAGCAAATAACTTAATAGAAATAAAAACACCAAGGGTTAAAAAACCGAAAATCTCAATCAATAATATCCCGAATACATTACCACCAAAATTAGTTCTCGAAGAACTAGTTGACCAACTAAGGATTGATAACGAGGAGATTTCACCTCTCTTTTACACAAAAGGCAAAAACCCCAATACCATTAAGTGAGTTCTCGAATGCTCCCCTCGTACTCTATCAAAATGTTTTGAACGTAGGAAAATTATAATTAATTGGAGCATTCTCCCAATCGCAGAATTCTACGGAGTGAGGAGATGCTACAGATGCCAAGATTTCTCACATTCTGGTAGTGCATGCAAATTTAGGACTTATTGCGCTTTCTGTGGCGGACCTCACTCCATAAGGAATTGCAAAGAAGACGTACCGGATTGTATCAACTGTAAACTGTTCAACTGCGCATATGGAACCTACATCAATACTTCACATGCTGCATTCTCCCCCAAATGCCCATTATATCAGAGGGAAATCTCAAAAATTAAAGCTGCTGCAGTTTACACATCAAAGCAAGAAGAATAGTTAGCTTACTACCTAGTTTCTTTTAAGTTAATTTAAACTTCCCTTTCTGTACATGAATCCATCAAGTACTACCGCCGCCCCTTCAATTCCCCAATCTCAACTGTTTACGACAATTTTACACAATAATTCGCCTCCACAGGACAAGCTTAGAATCCTTCAAATAAACTTAGGCAGAGGAAAAAAGGCGTCAGAACAACTTAGTGAAGTAATTGAAAATAACAATCATGATGTAATTTGCATTACTGAGCCGTATTGCGTAAAAGGTGAAGTTAGATGCCTTCCCCTTCACTGGCAAATATTTCAATCTACCGAAAAGGATCCTCTAGTTAACCCACGTGCCAGTATTATAGTCACCAATACCAAATGGTCCCCTACAATTATATTAAGCCATAGAGATGTGATGACGATAAGTATTAACTGTAATTCAGAACAGCTATTAATTACTTCCATTTACTGCTCACCACGAGAGGATATGGGGCCGAATCTCCACACATTAGAAAATATCTTTAGTAATTTCAGAAGATCACAGCACGTGATTACAGGTGACGTAAAGTAAACATACTAAACGTTAATAATATAAAGACAAAACAAAGTTGTGTGTAGCCATTTTAGTAAGAAAACTGAAAATGGCTATGATAAATTGAGCAAAGACTGAAAGAAAAGATGTACACCAACACTTAACGCTGTGCAGGGAATATTAAACATATACTGGTATACAGCTTTTGAATTTTTTAAAATTTTGCTATTGAAATGTATATGGTGTAAGTACAAAGAAATTGATGCTTAGTAATAAAGGGGGAAAAAGAGTTAACAGGATTTGTCACAGTGTGCCCACCAGGAACTGTTGCATTTCCCTTGTGCGATTTTATCGTATACATAATGAACAACTCGAGAAGACAGTTGTAAAATGCTTGATTCGAATCCTGACAATCATAACACAATTCTCTGTTCCTCAAAAACCTTAAAGTTATTTACAAGTTATACTCCAAAAATTGTATGTATAATTCAAATATTTCACATGATGCAAAAGCGTTGTGAAAATACGTATAAAGTGCAATTAATTAATCACATACAGTGAGATACTGCTAATATTAAATAAAGCAGTAATAAATTTACTGTTTAATGCACTGTGCGCTTCAATTTATATTTACAAAATGCTTTCATTTTAATTCTCTCTCTTAATCATTAGAACCACTTTAATCCTTTTAACTTACCAACTAAAGACAGACAATACTACTACTATACTGTACAGAATCGTATACATTTTCACGAGATGGCAGACAGAAAGGAATCACGCTTTCTATCAAGTATTGTATAAGTCGCCTTAAGGTACATGAGGGCGGAATACACGACTGGAAAATAACTGACAGAGCAGATTTTTTTTTTTTTTTTTTTGATAGAGCAGATTTATAAGTCGCCTTAAGGTACATGAGGGCGGAATACACGACTGGAAAATAACTGACAGAGCAGCGAAAAAATGAAACATTTTATTGACTAAATAAAAAAAAATTATAAATTTTAAATTTAGTTTACTAAATGTTTATCAAAACATGCATGAACAATAATAATAATATTGCAAAGGATAAAAATTCAAATCTGTATTTTCGATCTGAAATTTTAAGTTTGGTACGGGAAAAACTTTTCTGTTGGTTACGCTTTCTAATTCAAATATACTAACAGCTAAATATTAAATTCTAGACTGACATTCCTTTCAAATAGTGCTAACATGTTCATTAAATAACTTACTTTAATTTAAACTAAAAATAAGCAAACAATGAAAAGTTTGCCAGCTTTCAGAGAAAACTTTCCAAGTGGGAAAAAACTTAAGAATAAATAATAACAATTTAGTCCCTTTCTCTTATTTATTAGATTTTTCTTCGACTCATAAATAAAAATACGTATGTTTGTATGTAAATAATTATAAACTTCTTTATTTGCTACTATAGCTTTATAATTGATGGCATTTCCGTTCTGATAAAGTTTGTAGCCTTGGACTGAAATTACTAGAAATTACCTTCAACAAGGACTTTAGATGCTGATCGGTCAATCGGGTTTTCTCTTATTAGTTTCCAACTGCGAAGAACGTTATTCACATATACATGTATTTGCAAACAAAGCAATTATTCTTCGTGAAACAATTTTCGTCTATGAGGTTTATTAAGTTTTTGAAAAGTGCAAATAAAAAGTAATATATCTGCATCTTGAAACTTTGAATAAGATATATATCCTACTGTAAATTAATTAATTCCATTTATGCATTTTTGGCGAGCTATTCAAGTTCGTCTTTAATAGACATGAATACAATATTAACTCGAGCTTTAAATAACTAAAATCTTGAACCATTTTAACATCGTTTTTGCAACAAATACATAATTGAAGTGTCTTCATGAGTCGTGTAAAATTGCTTCGGGGACTGCATGCGAACTATGGGCCGCCAGTTTGAGGCCATTGGTGTAAGTAACGGGTCAGAACCGCGCATGTGCATATCTGTTTGTGGTCTAGATTAACAGGATGAGACAATATTTCATACAGATTACTGCTCTATGTTTGGTTTGGTTTAGTTGATTATGGCAAAGCACACTAGAACTATCGGTATAAGGTGAGGGATGACTTCGCAAAACGTTTTCGAAGGGAAACTAGCTTGTTTACACGATACATATGCGTATAAACCATGAAAACTCCCATTCAGCCAGCTCGTTCGCCTGGGATCGAACCCAGGTCGGAATTACCAGAGTTCAGCAATTTTACCGCTCGACCTTCGGTGCACCTTTGCCGCTGTATACAACAGTCAGTTCTCCCTTGGTATACGTTATAACGGTTTATAATGGCTTAATTTTTTAGAATGATTCTTTTTGTTTAACTGGTATTCGAGCTTGAATATGTTATTAATGATGATATATTTCAAGAGTTTCCTTTTTCATACAGCACCTGCTAAATATATTCAAAATAATATTTATTATGTGTTTTAATATGAAGCTAAAATGTACCTGGTAGTCCTCGTAGACCCATGGGTCCTTCAATTCCAACACCTTCTGGTCCTCTATCACCTCTGTCGCCCTTCTCTCCTATTGAATCAGGAATTTTTTTTATTAAAATTAGGAATCTGAATAGCAAGCAAAAAGGCAGAATGAATAACATAGAAATAATATAAAATAGAAATAATATAAAATATATATATGAATAAATAAATAGCATGCGATGAAAGATATGTTTAAGTGTAATGAAGGATGCACTTAATATCTTGAATTATGTATCTAATTTCTATATTGCAATGGCGTTAAAAATTCAGATTAATAAAACTTCATAAAAAGGACATTATAGATGTTGTAATTATAACATCAATAATTATCAAAATCCTTATATACGGATGCTTTATAAATTACTACTTAAAGAAATTTCTTTTTAGTCAATATGATGGTTACGAAAATCAATTGCGAACTTCTAAATCCAATAAAGAATTGAGCCTGCAAGTACTGATTGAGATAATCAAGATGAACAGGAAAAAATGTTAATTGAAGGAAAAGGAAGTAGGAGACAGAAAATAAATCCTCTTGTATGTTTCATCGCAAACTTAATAAGAATAATGTCCGAATGCATGCTGTAAAAATCAGTGTTTTTGTTAATAATATTAACGCTTAAAGCAATGTGTTTTATCTGCTCTGATGGTCTTCCATAGGGCACATTAGTGATTACCATTCCTAATTTTAGAGATTAATGTCTTTTAATAACTAGTAAAAAACTACATTTCGAATTAAAGAGCTATGAAAGAGGTACTGAGAGCCACAATAAAGTTTTTGCAAGGACAATTTAAAACAGTATAATGGGTTTCACAAAAAGAATCACAATTTGCAAGGCATTTTTCCAGACACACTTTCCGCAAATACGTCAAATAATATTTTAAATATAACTAAATATAAAACTATACTGGTATAACAATATAAAAAATATAAAATGAATGAAAAAAGTAATGAAACATGTCTTAAAATCGTATAGAGGCAACTGATGAATTGATTCATGACAACCCCTATTAATTGCTATTTCAAAACACTCAAAATCTTTCTAATCATATGCGAGAAGATGCGACTTTCATCTTTAAACCTCTGAATTGACACCTGTAGATATCACTGTAGATGTTTCGTTATGACAGTTTTCTCTTTACTGCCTTCATTTATCTCCTTGAGATTTTTATGTTATCGGTGAAGCAAATCTATATGAATTTCTTTCCGAATCCGAAGTTCATATGTTCAAAACTGATTTTAGGAGTAATAGAAAGACTTTCATAAGGAAACTATCGCAGAGTTGGCTCAGTGCGATTAGGGCTTCGATATATAATGAGTAATAGTTTTGAATGTGTTGTTATCATAAAGTGTCTGTAAAATGTAGTATATCATGATGTTAATGTTCCATAGGCATAGTATCAAAAATTAATATCAAACAGTATCAGAATTTTTTAAAACAAATTATCCCAATATTAGCAACGCAATATTGAGATTACAATGCAAACATTTGCAATATGTTCTTGAAATATTAATCAGTTCTAGACAAAAAGTAAGAAATTTAGAGCCAAATTCCCAATTCGACGTGGAATAAATGAACTTCAGTAAAATCCAAAATTCCCAATAAATATGTAGAAAAAATATAAATCGCTTGATACCAAACCATACGAATTCCCGAAAATCGCAGCCATAGACAAAAAATAGATAGGAAGAGGAATACAATAAAAATCTGATTCAACTTTATCAATAGGAGGTAGATCAGATTCAACTAAGTCCCTCATCCCAGGAAAACCACTACGTCATATTGTGTTACTCTTCAGTGTATACACTGGTATACACTGAAGAGTAACACAATATGAGATATTAGATAAGAATTCTATTAAAAAAAACTAAAACATTTTGAAAAGTATCTGAAGTAAAAATTTGTAATTAGAAAATAAATCCGCCGATGTTACATTTGAAAAGAAGAAAATTACCCTCAAATTCTATACGGCTTGATGCAAATTATACGCCCATTTAGGGTTGCATTTTTGCTTAATTTTAAATATAAAATTTGTTCGTAACAGCGGAAAGTTTATGACCATAAATCAACCATATAATCAATAATTCTTATCTCATAGCTCAATAATAAATTATGGATGAAAAATAATCGTTGAATTAATTTTCCTACATTTTATTTTATATAAAGGGAGGTAGGAGTGTTGATAGGATTTAAAAGAAACATTTGCAAAATTTGCCTTATATTAATTTCAAAATAATGCGTATTATTTCTTATTTATATAAAATCTAAAAGACTACACATCACAAAACATTATCACATCCAGTACATACCTTTAGGTCCCTGCGGTCCTGTAGGACCAGGCATGCCAGGCAATCCCATAAATCCTCTTTCTCCTGGAAGACCAGGAGTACCTGGATCGCCTGAGAAAAGAATACAATTCACATTTTATTAATTTTTATAATTAGTTACTCTTAAATTAAAAATGTAACAAAAATGTATGTTTTCGTACAATTAATAACACTGCGAACTTCAGTTTGAATTACGTCTGCAACTATTTTGCTTTTAACACTCAGCTGATTATTTTTTACCATAATCAAATACGTAGCTCTTAAATAAATAGCTTTCTATGTGTATTTCACACATCAGAGCAAATGAGTTTAATCCAGATTATTTACGAACATGCAGTGACCAAATATACAAATGCCCTCTCTTCTCGACATTAAATGTCGTAGTTCAATATAAGCGCGATAGCAAATATGTATTTGATCGTTTGGATATGATATAAAGTAACTATGAAGGATAATTTAAACATTACTCTAGCATTTAAAATCTTCTAAAGCAATCTGGAAATATTGTCAGTATTTTAATGATAGCATTTACACATTACTTAATAAGAAAGAAAAATATATATAAGAAATATTACATAATTAGGAAGGGTGTATGAAATAACAAAGTTTGTTAAAATATGGCTATAAATGTAATTTTCAGACAAAAACTATGCAGAATTACTAATTAAAATACTTTATAAGGTATTTCTACCGCCTTCGTGGTGTAGTGGTCAACATGCTCGGCGCGTATTCGAGTGGTCCATGGTTCGAGTCCCGGTGACGGCATTGCTCATTTTTCATTTCTGCTGCTTCCAAAAAAATCCTAATTACTCTACAACTTTAGAATTGTTAAAGAAAAGAAGCTAAATAATTATTATTGTTAAATAATTAGCAAATTTGTATAAATTATTATGGAAATCAGAAAATTTATAATTTCCTTTATTTATTCTATTTTTTAATAAAATAAAGCAGCGAAATCATATGTTGTTAGTCTAAGCATCTCTTATTCTAATGCAGGGGTTCTCAACCGGTGGTATGCGTAATACTGGTGGTACGCAAAGAAGCAAAGTATTTTTAACTATTAAATTCGAAAATTAAAACCTCAACATCCTGATTGGTTTTTTCTCTAACACTTTTAAATTTATGCGATCGGAGCTTTTTTCAAGAGTGGTGGTGGTAGTAGTACTTTGTAGTGGTGGTACTAAAGGATTTTAATTTTTGTTTAGATAGTACGCGTTAGTTAAAAGGTTGAGAAACGCTGCCTAATGGATAAACTGAAAAGCGATATAAATCATCAAAAGGGGCAATGTGCTTTACTTCCTTGAATATTGATCTCAAATTCATTATTTGGGCTACAAATCTTAGTAGCGGGTTATAAATGTACGTATTTCTTAAAATACCGAACAGAATGTTAAGAAACGTTCCAAGCTCTGAAAGTTGGAAAGGTTCTGTAAAATAAAATTCCAATTTTTATACGATCTAAATAATAAAATGGGTGAATAAAAATGCCAACTCGTGAAATATCTTAATTAAGAGTAATGCACTCCAAGTATACATGCAAAATTCAACGGAAACATTTTCGCCGAAAAGAAAAGGATCAGCTGCAAATTTAACTGCGTACAATCTTCACACAGGTAACATCCTGTTCAAAGTACCTAAGCTTCACGGTACTGCCTATTTAAGGCAAAATCAATCATCAGTGAAGAAAACGGCTGTAGTTTTAGATTTACTTTGGTTTACTGCACAAGAGGGTTATTTCGCCTAAGGAAAGACATGCCTTTGTAGCTTTTAAGTAGTAGGTAAAAGTGATCTACTGGTGTAGATGATCATTCCTCTTTGTAGATTTCCGAGCCGTAGGCATATCTATATGAACGTGGAGATCGTCGATATGTATTTGATCTATGAGATATTGCGGACGGACGGAAACAGGGCAGTTGGATAAAGGGGAAACAATTACTTAATTTAAGCGGGTATTTTCTCTGTACCACCTTTGATTATCTGCTTTGTTAAATTCCTGAGCGTCATACATAAAATGTATGTGGGCGAGTTCCGTGTTAATGTAGCGGTGCATTCCGTTCGATCTCTGCACAAGTAATGCTGATTTCAGAGGAAAGCTTTTATCTATCTCTCAACAACTCCCTTTACCACTTCAATATCGTCATTTCCGAGTATAAATTCTGCTGCAAGATTTGCTTGTTTCTAATACACTTTAATTCCTTTATACTTTTGTCAGATATTTTTGAATCACCCCGAAGATGTTAGGCTTAAAGGTGCCTTCACCGTGCGAATGCTAAGGTTAAACAAATGTGTTCTGCTCAAGGAACTCTTGGTGTACAGCTGATTTAACACGGTCAGTATATATGTGTATGCAATATAAAAAATATGTAAAGCAAAATTTTAATTTCAATTTGCAATGGTCCCTTTTCTCTTAATTTTAATTTGGATATTCCGCTTTTTAAGCTTTACACATAACGCTGGATGACGAAAATAATTCGGAACTGAAATTCCAATTGTAAGCTAAAATCCTTGTACACAGGCCTCCATATTGTTCCATGGCTCACTTCGGTTCTCCTTCTCCTAATAACAAGATCTGCTACGGTTTTCCACTTCAAAATTGTTTCTAAAACGTAATCGGTATGAGTGTTATTCTTCTGGAACGGGCACTACGACACCCAGTTATTTGAGTTGGCTTATTAAAATGCTTAGTCAATTAAATAATATCTAAACTTCCTCGATTGTAAGTTTGTTCTTCAGTTAAGTTTGTTAACCTATCAGCATGATTTATAGTATTTCTATATTATACCGTAGCATTTATCGTCAACGGATCTTAATTATTACATGTATATGTAAATCATAATTTACTTTCTGAACTTTTTCGTGATTTCAGGATAATTACTTTACCTGCCATCACTTTCAAAAATATGAATTTAACTAGTTTCACCTGATTTAAAATACACCAACTCTTGCACAATATCAGTCTGCTTGCAATTATTGACTCTGCATCAGTTTAAATTTGCATATTAAATTAATTAGCTAGCATTGGAAATTAGAGTGAAAATAAGTGCTGACTACGATAGAAAGAAAATTTAAGTACTTTAAGTCTATGATGAAGGCTCGATAGCTCATGAGAAAAGGAAAGAAAAAGAAAATCTCACGATAAATAAATTAAAAAAATGATTACCGTTTATTAATTTATATAGGATACCTATTACACATCTTATATAAATTAACGATAAGGATATTATCTTCCTTAAAGCGCTATAGAGATCAAAATATTTTCAGTACCTTTAAAAAAAGTTCAATTTCTTATAGTAAAAGTAGAAAAAATACTAGATTTACTGTAAAACAGGAATATTGGCACTCATTTACTGTAAAACAGAAATATTAACAGTTTTTCACTGATTTCAGTTGAGAGTGCGGTATTTTTAAACCGGTAGAAAATTGCATATTCTGTACAGATTTAATATTATCATTGCTTTCCATTCCTAAAAGATTATAGATTAAAGTGGAAAGCATAGACTACCTTAATAAAATAAATACGTCATTTATTAATGCAACATTTTTGTTAATTAATGCAATGACTCAATACACATTGAGGCAAAATACAGGCCTGCGTTTAAGCAGATTACGATCTACCAGTACAATGTGCTCTGTTTGGCATTTTGTCAAAAAATTTTAAATCCATTCAGGAAGGGATTAGTTATAAACATCAGAACTAAGGAACTCGACGAAGGAATAGCTGAAAACGTACGTTAGAAGTCTTTTTGAACATCATTCTTCCTAAAATCTTGATATCACAGAAAAAGGCACAACCTTTCATTGCAACGTTTTGCAAATTTCAAGGTATGTTAAGAGACGCAGGCTAAGCAATTTTAATTATATTCTCACCAATTACTTCGTTACAGAATATGATAAATGGCTGAAGATTAGTCTGTTAAGCTACTATCAGTTATTTTAATAATCTCATTCCTACTAAGCTAATTTAAACTAATGATCTAAGTTTTCAATAGTAGATAATTAGATATGCTTTAAGGTTCTTGAATAAAGCTTAAGATTAAGGGATTAAAATGGCTCCAAGAATTCGCTCATAAATTTCATAAAACTGATATCTTTAACAATGACTTAATGACGAGACTATGCACAGCGTGATTGTTTTGCGTGGGAAACCAAAATGGTTTATTATAACACAGATCTTTGCGAAGATTATTATAACATAGAAGCGTCGCTATGTAATCTTGCAATGTGTCGCATTGCAACTAAGTAAGGTGACCCAGGTTGATCTCGATTATATCTCAGACATGATGACCCTAAAATAAGAATCTTGATGCTATACGGTAATCAGCATGAACCTTCTTCTTCTACTCAGTGTCATCACACACGTCCTCAGGATGGAATCATAGTTCATTGTGAAACTGGTCACCTGTAATATGCAGACATGCTGATATGTTGATAAGACAATAACGGACTACCGTAACCTGTAAGATATTGTAGTGTATAACTGAATTACTTCTACCTACCCTCCAAGCATATCAAATAGAATTGTTAGTAGAATATGAGTAAAAGCTTAGCAAAAGGCCACACATAACAACCATCAAGGCTATCCTTTGCAAGGTCATGGTGATTCCTGTGGAGCCTGATCGCCAGAAGATACCTCATGAAATCATACTCAGTGGAGCATGAATTTCGTTTAAGTATAACGTTAAATAATTTTCTTGAGCTAACTAGTCTTATTTTTGAGCCTGCAAGGATTGATGAACTTCACAACTAATTATTTATCATGCAACATCCAAATAAGAAACTCATCAGTTCAGAAGTATCCGTTCGCACGGCCTACAACACTTGTAGAGTCATTAGGATTTTTGGAAGCAGAAAAGATGAAAAATTAGCAATCGCCTTCGCCGGGAATCGAACCACGGACCTCTGGACTACCGGCCCAACATGCTACCGTTACACCACGAATGACGCTTGGAAAGTGGGAGAAATACCTTTATACACTTATGACATTTATATTAGATGACGCCTGATGCCAACACTTCTTTCATAATTTAGTCTTACTTTATTTTAATATTCTGGTGGAAGCAAACAGAAAAGTAGGAGCATAGAACAGATTTTAATATAAGCAAAAACGAGTTAGTGAAAACAACGTCCCTTTCGAAATGAAGGCTGAGTGATGCTTCGTAATGACTGCCAAATAAATGATTTTGCTCACAGTTGCATTATCTTTGGAGCTTCAGACAAAATTCATGGTATCACTTTCTTCAGGACAGTATTCATGGTATCAATATGACACCGATATAATTACTGCTTTCCATTAGGTGGATCTAAAATTTCACTCTGTAAATTCGACCACTGCTAGATTGTAATTATTAGCAATCAAAATTTATTTTTAAAACACATTTCTCTGTGCGTGACATTTTGTTCTTTAAAGTTGAAGCATTTTTTATAATGTTGAATTTTTCTGTGAAGCAGTGTACATAGTGCCTAAAAGCTCTCTTAGAGCTGATTTTATATGTTGTCTAGTATTAATAAAATAAAAACGCTGAAAATTTCCAATTGCACAGATCACATTCTTCAAACTTACCTCTTAAATAATTTATTCAAATCGCACTTTTGTATCTATCTCATGATCGTCCTATCAGTGATCATATCGTATTAAAAATATTGGGAATAGTCACTTTAATTTTCTTTTCCCAGAACTCTCTTAGTAAGCTTAGCATGACTCGGCTATTTCATATGCAATGTTTTGGAAAATCGACTTATCAGAATACGAACACTTTGGATTTCAATTGCTAGCCAGATATGCTTCTAATTGCACCATGAAAGCATGCGGTTTAGACTAAGAAATGTCTAAGAAATGTCATTCTCCACTATTTGAAGGATATCTGGGGTGAAGAGAACACAGTCGCTAAATCCAGGTGGTCATGACTTAACTTCCAGCCCACATTTTATTTAGGGCGTTTTTTCTAGAGCAATTCTGATATTTCTGTAGGGCCCAGAAACATGAAGAACCAGCGATGTCATCGATGGGACTCCAACTCCGCACCTATAGCCGATTTCCTAACGGGATTTGTTTCCCAATTACATTGCGTAAGCAAGTGGTAAGAAAGGAGAAAATTCCTTCTAAAGTGACAGTTTCCTCAGTTTCATATAAAATTTATATGTCTAAATTATGTACTTAAAATTTAATGCAAAAATTACGTGCGTCTGCCGTTACTGATTGCTTAACTGCGAAATGCTTTTTTTATAAGTACAGTTACAGTTTTACGAATTTTCGTTAGTAGTTTTTATCCCATTTCTGTGAGAAGAAAATTCTGTTGTGTACACCACTTACTTCTACCAACTATTAAATTATATGCACTTTTTGCTGCATTTCATTTAAACTTATTTCTTCGAATTTCATTAGAAATATATTTCTCATTCAATTAATTCAGTTCTCACTAAGCTCCAAGACAAAAATATATAAAAAAACTTTTTCTTTATATTTTTGTCTTTTTTATATTATAATTTCTCAGTTAAGCAATCAGTAACGGCAAAATATATTTATTAAAAATTGAAAAACATAGAAAATATAAAATACCAAATGAAATAATTAGAAAAGCAATTTTTGCAATTAAAATTAGAGTTTCTGCTCAAAAGCAAGCAATTCGGCCAGTGCGCAAGAAGGCAGATTTTTCGATGCACAAAACTAGCGTTTCGATTTTCCTTTTGGCCCCATTCGGCAAAAAGACTCTGAAGGTGCAGAAACTGACATAATTCGCTGTTTTGCTAAGTTTCATATGTAAACAAATATGGTTGCTATGGTAAAAAAATTAGGCTTTTATATTGTTTATAATTCAACAACTATTGCATGCAGATTAACTAAAGGCATAAAACCCTTAACCGGAAGATAAGAACAACATAATTCAAGCATTTTTAAAGCAACAAATGCACAATTTACCAACATATAAGAATAGAAAAAACGAGCTCATGGAGCCGAGTAATATATTTTTGATACGGCTAATTGCTACCAAAAAGACAGGTGCTCAACTACACGTTATAGTAGTCCTATATATAAAATTTCAACATTCTGAGGCTACTCCTTTATGAGTTATGCGAGATATATACGTACGTAAGTAGTTACAGATATCACGAAAAAAAATCAGTTTTTTTATCAATTTTAAATCCTTTACGCAACCCGTTTTGGGTAAAAGAGTCCTTTATTCTGTCCTTACGTACAGGTGTCACCAAAAAACATCGTTAAATTGCATTCAATAGAGCTCAGAATGCATATTTTGTTGAAATATGATAACCGAAAATTTTCGCGATCACAATACTTCCTTCCGATTACAAACACCTGAGCTCACGGAGCCGAGTAACAAATAATATATATATATATATATATATATATATATTTGGTTCTTTATATATTTTTGGTGCGCCCAAATGCAACCAAAAAAAAAGGGAGGTGCACGACTATATGTTATTGAAGTCCTATATACAAAATTTCAACGTTCTGAGGCTATTTGTTTTTGAGTCAGGCGAAATGCATACATATATACATACGAACGGATGTACAGATGCCACAAAAAAAAGTCTCTTCTGAATCTATTTTAAATCCTTTTTGCAACACGTTTGGGGGAAATGAGTCCTTTATTCTGCCCTTATGTAGATGTCAGTCAAAAATTATCGTTAAATTACATTCGATAGCTGTCAAAATAGATATTTTCGTTGAAATATGATACACGAAAATTTTCCCGATTACAATACTTCCTTTACTTCGTACAAGGAAGTAAATATATAGCTACTGTATAAGTTTGTCTTAATACGAAATTATTACATCCGGCAATGAATTCTTCGTTATAGGAGTAGAGTCATATTGCATCTTAATGAATGCAATGCAGAATAGTATTAAAGTATTACAAATATTAATTTTTAATTCTGAATTAATTTTTTCTTAATTTTCATGGCATTTATATACAAAGGTAAAAGAAGAAAAGTCTTTCAATAAAAACAAGTCAAAAAACAATAGATTTTGAATAAACAAAATATAACAACAAGTTATTTTTTTAAGCAAATTACTTTGAATCTCTGCTCCTTTCAAATAGTAATTAAAATTAATGAGTTATTTACAAATATATAGATAGTATTTTCTAATTTAAAATTAACTCCACATATGTATTTTTATTTCTAGAAGCACGTTACAAGACATCAGTATATCTATAAACTCAGGGCGTTCCTCGCCGACCACTATTCCCATACATTTAGCATGTCACTCCCATATATTCATTCATTTTTAAAACATTGACAGTAAAGCAGTTATTTGCGATGCAATAGCAGAGAAAATTCGAACAATTACACATATTTTAATACCTTCATGTATTTTATTTTCGTATATTCATACAAAAATAAAATAAGCTTTGGCAAAATTAAGCTTTGGCCGTGAGATGATAGGTTAAAAAATGAAAAAGAAAATTAAAAAAAAAAAAAAGAGCTCCTTAAGAGGGGAGAAAGAAAACTAATTTAATGAATACTTTTTCCACCTTTATCTCTTTTAATTTTATTGATATTTTATTTCACGATATTTAGGTAATTACTTAGGTGCAAGCAAAATAAGGATAGGAATATTGTTTCTAAAAGAGCGGATTATTAATCAGCTTGTTTGATACTCTGTTCTTCCAAAAATTCTTCTATACAGACAGCTGTGAAATTTAATACTCTTCACTCTTATGGTGTGTAACGTTTACTTTAACAAGTGTGAAGCAACATGTTATGACAAGAGAGTAAAATTTGTTTAATGAAATTTGGGCCTAGCTTGAATCCGACCGGATGACATTTAACTATTCGGGGTCATATAGCTTCCTTAATAATAGGCCGCGATTGAATGCTCCTACGCTCTTTACACTAACGTCAGAACAAGAGACGATCCATCAAAATCAAGCTTCAAGTAGAGAAAAATAGAGCAATTTTAGAAATATATTAGCGGTGGTACATAGGCAAACCACGGAAGATTAAAGTTACGTCTCGAAAATTTATCACGCGAACTGAAAGTTCTTGCACCCAAATTAATAATGAGCTTTCAAACAGGAATATATTCTTAAAGAAAACAAGTGAAAATTAAGTTTCACAGAAATAAAATGTAGACTAAATAAAATTTCACGATAAGTAATTCCCTTCTTACTTGTCCAAAATTTATATTATTTAATTATTTTGCATTATTTGGTGTATAAAATCAAATCAAATGAAACTTTAATATTTGAGCAAATAACTTGCTTTTGTCTTCTTAAAAACATCTCATTACTCATTTTGGGTGATTTCTAATATATGAAAGCACCTTTTTTTTCATAAATATTTCCTTTTATTAGACACTAAATATTTGTGACAATTCTGTGTCAAAAAACTTGAACGATTATATGTTATAAATGTATTCTCATTTCCTGTCTCTGTCTCATATTCTGGTAAATTTCACATCATTTGAATTATTATTATTACTATTGACATCCTCCGAAACAATTGGATGTTAAACAATGCAAGGAGAAAACATTGTCATACAAAACATCGTAAAGAGAAAAGAAAGTAAGGAAGAAATATCGCAGTTCTTACATTGTGGTAAGAAACATCATCGCAGAAAAAGTAAAGGCAGTTCGAAAAATATTCCAGTTTTAAAATATCACGGTAAAAAATAAAGCACCTAAAACTAATCACGTGAACAACATAGCAGACTTGCGTTTCCAAACTTTAAAAGTTTTGCACATGAAGATGTTAATAACACGTTAAGAAGACAAATAATCTGAACCTCTCCCCCCCTCCCAAAGGGGGAACTGAATGTTTACTCAGAGTATCGGATTATCAAATTAGAAAGGAAATAATTTTGCAGTTCGATAATTAATTAAAAATATAGTATAATCATATAGTTAGTCATCTTCTTTTTTTCACACTCTATTTTTGAACATAAACTTCCAGTTCAGCTTTAAAAAAAAGATTGAACAATGATATTTAATAGCTAACTACATAAGTTAAAAAAAATGCCCACCAGCGGCCGAGCGGTAAAATCACTGAACAGTGGTAGTTCGGTCGAGGCTCGAATCCCGCGAAAGGGCTGACTGCATGTGTGTTTTCGTGGTTTTCCCCATGTGTAACGTGTATACGAGTCAATTTGCTTAGAACGTCCTCCACGAAAGCATCCCTCCCCTTAGGCAGATAGCCCTCGAGGCTTTGCCGTAATTAAGTAACCTAATCTAACCTAAGTTTAAAATTCTTTTAACTGCTGTATCTACCATTAATATCCAGTCATTTTCAGTTTCTGAATGCTTAATTTTCCTTCTTGCGTTTTCAATTAAAATTGTTAGTCAATTCAAAAATATGAAGTACAGTGGTAAAAATATTCCTTTTTCCTTCTTGCTCTCTCAGTTTAAATAATTCACAAATCAAATGCGAATATGGATTTAAAACTTTTAAAGTTTGAAAAAAAAATGTCTGCTATGTTGAAATTAAGTGACGATTTGCAGGTGATTTATTTTTCACCGTGATATTGACTTTTTTACCGTCATAACAACCAAGATTTTCACTGCGAATTTTCCAATTTTCCTTTGCATTTTACGATGAAGTTTTACATTATGAAGTTTTCCATTTATTTTCTTTCCTCTCAGATGTTAGAAAGTCCTCCACGAAGGCATCCCTTCCCTTAGGCAGATAGCCCTAGTGTGCTTTGCCCTAATTAAATACACCACCACCACTTCTCAGATGTTTTGTACGACGATATTTTCCCTTTGCGTTTTCTTCTCCGTGACATTTTCCATCTGCAGTATTTTTTCGCCATTATTGTTATCATCATCATCATTATTTACACATATAAAAATGAAAGCAAATATTGATGATATAACGTCCTTTACATATTTACCTGTACTTTTACTTGATAATGATGAAGAACGTTTACCTGATATTAATAGAGAATAATAATAACAAACCTTTAACTAATAATAACAGCGAAGAAAAATTTTTAGAAGAATTGTATATTATTCTGCATGTTACATCCTTGTTGGGTCCAGATTATCAAATAACAAACGATAACTTAAATAAGTAAAATAAGAAGTCCCAATTAAAAGATACCTTAAAACTGAAACATGATATTAACATAAATGCTGTTAAATCTATTACATGTAACTGAACAATTACAAACAAATAAATATTTACAGTGTTTTTATAAAGTGTACCCGTAGCTGAATATTCCAACTACCACCTCTGTATATAACTTATTTGAAAATCATAAGTAATAGAATATGAATGAAAATTTATTTAAAGACCGGAATATTATTTCAGAATACACATGAAAAAATAACTGAATAAAATGAAAAGCAGGAATTTTGGTCTCATTTCAAAAGCACATTTATATATATTAGCATTGTAAAAATATGGATGAAATCAAAAACAAAACAGTCATTAATAAGCCACTTCTGATATAGTTGTAAGGAATAAGATTCTTCTTTTGATTTTCGATCCATGGATGCGGAGGTCAACATTTCAAAATAAAAAAGAAATAACGAGAAATAATGAAACAGAATAATTTTTTCTATACTTTCGGTAACATTGAAGTTGCCTGTCTAGTTTTTGTAAATAATAAGCTAGTTATCCACTTAAGGATACAGGCAACTTAAGAAATGGCTCACACGTGTGTAATATATACATACCTCTTTACGTAACAAGTTTTAAATTACATTTTGTAACGTCTTGAAATTCGAAATGAATAATATTCATTATTTAAAAAGCAAACCATTTTGTTATTTGAGCTGATTAATTTATTCGGTATGCCATTATTTGAATAACACATTTTTAGCTGCTGCGTTCCTAAAATAAGTTCATAGATAATGTATGTAATTAAATTATTATCATTGCGAAATTAATTATTATCATTGCGAAATTAATTATTATCATTGCGAAGGTGCAATAAATTCATCTGGAAGCTGTAGAATGATAACCACTTTTACAAACAGAATAATACAATGCAAGATGTCTTTCTAAGACTACAAAAACGCAAGCTATACAAAAAAAAAAAAAAAAAAAACCCAGAAAATTGGCTAAGCGTCTTTTCTTTTTTCTGGCGTCATGCTAAGAAAACAAGCCGTAAACTTATCTATGTTGTTTCTGTATATTCGTTTGCCTTTTTTAAATAATGTCTGCCGACTCCTTGCAGTGGTTTTCTCTGCATTTCTATCTCCTACATTTTTAAGTATCAGGGTTGCCGCTAGGGTGATGGCCACTTGTGTGCCCACATAGTTTTCACCGCCCCGTCCCTCCCCCCCTTCTCTAGAGTACAAAATGAAGATCGTTGAAATGGAATACAATTTATGTAAATTTCTACCTTTTTCCAAAGAATAATTTTTCAGCAAATTTGTCTTAAAAATATTTTTCTTTTCAATTATAAAACTTCAAAAGTCAATGTCTTAATATAAAATAGACCTAATTTTTAACGAAATCGTTTTAAAAATATAAAGAAAAATTAGTAAAATTGTGGGAACTAAATCAAACGGATTTAAAATAAACTTACCTTATAATGGTGAAAAAAAGAACCTGGGAGCTTTAAAACACTTCTCAAATTATTTTTAGGATAAAAGTTAAAATTGCACTCTCCGAGATTTTGTTTCCGAAAATTTTTTTAACACACTATTAAGGTCTATGGTATCGCACAATTCGTGTTCAATAGATAGAGTTGCCAAAACCGATAATCTTTCCTGACTCATGGATGATCTAAGATAGTTTTTTATCAACTTGAGCTTGGAGAATGAACGTTCTCCAGTTGCAACAGTGACCAGTAAGTTCAAGAAAATTCTAATTAGTACGGTTAAATTGGGAAAAGATGACGATAAATTATTTTCTAGTATGTATTCAAGAATTCCAATTTTATTCATATTAGTTTTAAGATGGGTTGCAAAACTTTAATTTCTTTGAATAATTCCGCCCCGTTAATGTCGCTATGATTTAGCTTCTTGTCTGTCAAGGCTAGTTCCGCTTCGGCACAGTGGGCTTTCAGTTCATTGTCTTTAAGGTCGCCATATTCGTGTATATTATATAAAATTTTAAAGACGTTAATATGTTGTATAATAATTGAAATCTCTCATTTATAGCTCCAATTAGTCTTACGTGTTTTCCTCGCATATTAGCCCCATTGACATAACCTCGTCCACGTAAATTATTCATATCCAGTTTTAGCTCTTGAAGGTTTTTTCTATAAACTCATATAATCCTTGACCAGTTGTATCTGTAATTGGGCAGAATCCCAAGAAATGTTCATAAATCTTAACTGGCGGGGCGCAAGGAACACATCGAATTATAACAGTTATTTGTTCAGCATGTGAAATATCTGGAGTACACTCTAGAATTATAGAAAAATATTTTGCTTGTCGTATTCTGTCTAATATTTGTTCTTGTATAGTTGTTGCCAATAACTTAATCATTTCGTTTTGGTGTTCCCAACCTAGATAGTGAGGCGCGTTTTTGTAATTTTTGGATTGTATTCTACGTAAATGTTCGGAAAGAACTGCGTCAAATTTGGAAATCATTTGAGACAATAGAAGGAAATTTCCATTATCTGGCTGAAACAGTTTTTGTGATGAACACTTAAAGGCCAAGCACTGACGAGATAATTATCTGACAATAAGCATCAATCTTTCAATAACGGCACGCCAATGATTTTTTTCCAGTTCGTATAATCGCTGATTAGACGAGTCGATTGTCGTACCCTTTTTCAGTGCTACACTCAAATCATGCATTTGTTTAGTATATTTAATATGGATTAATCTGCTCTCATGCCTTTTCAAGATTAAAGATAAGTGTTGCCAATCGTTCACTCCTTCTTTACCATATATACGCTCCTTTTTCTCTGTGACATCGGTGCAAAATAGTTTACATGGAGCACATAAAACACTATTTAAAGATAAAGAATATAATAACCAAGGACGGTGGATTTTTTTCACCATTGCTTAAAAAACGGTAAAAATATGACTGAAAATTTTTATTTTGCTCATCTCTGGGAAATGCTATGTTTTGAACTTGGGAAATTTTCAATTATATATTGTACCTGACTGTGGGTTAGGTTTATAGGCCATTTACCAGGATCGTCAGAAATTAGGCAAAGAGCGTCGTCTTTTTCTAAAGATTTAAAAGTAGTTAAAGCATCCAAGTCTTTACCTGTTTCAGTTGTCTGCTCTACTTTTTCCTTCTCCCATTCTTCCATTTTCTCTTTTTCGTGATTATCAACATCATGATTTTTTTCAGTAAATGAAATGTTTTTCCCTGCTTCCCAGCACACTACAGATTTATCTCTTATCCACCCGGTATCCACAGAAGTTGATGCACCAAAATTTACAATATTTACATTGTCATTATTACTTATATTTCTTGAAATTTCTGTTGTTGATTTGTCACTTTTAATATCACTATTATCACTTCCAGTTTTCAAATATTTTTCTAAGGCACCGCTTTGTTGCTGCTGTTCTTCAAGCCTAGCGTTTCTCTCTTGTTTATATTGATAACCTGACAGTCTTTTAGTTTTTCTGTCAGACATTTTTAAGGGTCGAAAATGAAAACCTAAATAGTAATATACAAAACTGCACTGAATCTACGCACGTTTTTGGTAACAAGTATGTAAGTATCAATGTAACAAAACGGTAGCCCTTTCTAAAGTACAAAGTACAAAAAGTCAGAATATTCATTAAAATATAACATCTTCACATCGCACACGCAAAATCGGCAAAACTATGCGATCGCACGGGGTTGTTTAAGCTAAAATTTAAATTTGTTACCTCACACTTGCAGTGGTCCATTCTTCGCATCTACTACAAATTTACAACGCAAATGTAAGAAAATTAAGGCGCAGCTAAATATATCTGCGCATGCGCTTGGTGATGTCTCCTTTTCGTCTGTCGAGTCTCTAGGAGGGGGAGGAGAACGCCTTCCTCGTATAGGGGAATGCCATCTGTTTGCCACAGCAAGTATTAACCAACAATTGGTTATTTTCGCGAACTAATAACCCCAATTATTAGTGTGGTCCGCTGTAATATTTTTCAATCATCAATTCTTTGCTGCATCGGCGGATATTCCATAACTCAATAAAGAACAAAATTTGACGACTCAAGTGTTTATTTCCTTATGTTGTTACAATACTGTAATACAATACAAATTTGCGAAGAAATACGTTCGGCTTATTTTCGTTATTAAAGCTTAATGAGTTTATGTTTTGGAAGATTTATTTTCAATAAAACTCGGTGAGTAGGATTTTTTGCTTAAAGATCGGCGGTCCGCGGCCGCCTCTCTTAATCGGCCGCCTGTGTGTTTTGAACACACCGCGCACATGGTAGCGGCGGCCCTGCTAAGTATAGAAGGATAAACAGCATTACAGTGAAACAGACCAAGATTCTAACTCCCTATTATTATACAAAAGGGAAGACAACTTTCAATATATTACCAAATTGTGATACCAATAGACTAGTATCTATACAGCAAATAAAGTAGATTGTTTCAGGCCATGATCCTGGGCTCCTCCAATAGACTAGTATCTATACAGCAAATAAAGTAGATTGTTTCAGGCCATGATCCTAGGCTCCTCACCCAGGATTTGGCGTCTGGATCCTCTAGAAAAATACCCAGTCGCTCTTTAAAAGGGGGAGTATACATACTTGCATCTACAAAGAATTAGGAGATGATCAACATTACAGATGCAAGTTCCCGAAGCAAACGACTTCCATATTCTTCACCGGTCACAAATAATTCTAAGAAACATAGTCTTTCTCATCCAAATGAAAGAGCACAAAAGAAACATAATCAAAATAATGAACATGGCAGCAAGGCACAGATTTATGTCATTCCTAATGAAGAACGCTCCATCCCACAACAGATTTAGTGTACTCAACAGTTTCCTTTCCCGCCTTCTCCTCGAAATCCCGTATACAAGAATTATATTGAGTTATTAGCTTCCATATTGCAACTTATAACCTATATTTTAGGGTGGTAACTTCATACGCATAGTGCCGTCAAAATTCGAGGGCCGCACATTTACAACTTATTTTTACGAATACCGTGCTTAAAAATTTACATACAAAACCCGCTTAAGCATTAATGACCAACTTTGATTAAAAAGGCTGTCGCAAATCTTCTCAAGCGCTAATGCTAGTAAAGGAACGCACTCTGAAAAAGTGTTTCAATCACAGAGAGTTCCAGCCGAAAGCTGATACTGGCTCATAGACGGTAAAGTACTGTTGCACTTATCTGCTTTCAGAAAATAAACTATCATTATATACAAAGAAAAGTCAAAAAGTAGATTTAAGTTAATTTATTAACAAAACGTTCTCATTTTGGTTTGAAAACACTTCTTTATACAAAGCAGCCGAAGATAAACCGAACAGGATATGGAAGAGAAATCAATAACCTTTAGTATATTTGCTGACATAATGGAGCGACAAATTCAGCACACACCTTCTTTAGAAGCAGTGTACCAGTTTCACATCTGACAGGATTGTCTGCGATATCCACGACCACCTGATCCATCTAGCTGAGATTTTAATTTGTGAGGCTAACTGAACGCCAAAGTTTACGAGAAGAATTCCACGAACTCTGACTCACTGGAATAGAATATAAGCAATGTCATCACCAAAATTCGACGAGACTAATCACAACAAATCACAATAAAAGTGATTCATCAGGCCAAACTGTTCCTGGATCATGACGGTAATTATAAATTTTTGCTTAAGTTAAATACGATTTGTGTGTGTGTTTTAATCGCTTTCTAATTATTTTTTTCTAATGCAATTGTTCTGCAGCACTTCATTTAATAAATTGTATCATTTGTTAATCAAAACTCGAATTTGAGATTTTGTATTCTGGAATACGATAATTAGCGAAATGGAATTTTAAAATTCTTTTAAACCGTAATGTCTAACTTTTTAGCCGATGCCCTATGGTAAAAGAAAATGTTAGTAAAGCTTTTTTAAGATAGAGGTTTTTCTTAGGTAAAAAGCGATATTTTTTATGATTCCATATAAGGCCATTAATATGCATTTTAATCGAAACTTCAGTTTATTTATTTATTTTACGTTACGTTACTTGTTTTGCTAAACTCAGTGAATTTTCTTTTAAAGCCATCTCAAATAAATCGTTCATTTTAGCCGTTTCAGTCTCCCTTTGCTACTATAGGAGAAACCTCAATAAACCGTCATTCAAAAACCATTATACTTCAGTGGAACGACAGAAAGTTTTAGAAAACTTTAAAGGATACTTTTAAAACATTAAATTCCTGAAGCACTTTTAAAACGTTAAATTTCTGAAGCAAGAATACTTTTAAAACATTAAATTTCTTTCCGAACCAGGTGTAGAGTCTCACACGATAATTTAATACATTCGGGAGCATAAAGGCTTTAATTCACTCTTTCTATACATTCTTGAAACCTTATCCAATAAGCCACACAAGGAGAAAGTATAATGAGAGTTAAATCCATTAAAAGTTACTTTGGTTTGGCATCAAGTTGAACAGTTAGCTATTCACATTTTCTTTCACGGTCGCTTAATGTGATGCAGCTTTAGTATTTCTAATTTCGAAATCTCAATGCGTAGCAGAAAGACTTAACAGGATTACATCTAATGGTTCATATCATTTTCTGTCACTTTACTTAACGGATAAAAGCATAATTTTTCTCATTTACTAAAGAAGACACTGGTGATTTTTATGTATAACTATAATACGTTTAAACTGTGCTTAATGTAGTAGCAAAAGTAGCAAAAATTAATACATTACATATTTAACTTTATTAATCACTTAACAGGTTTTTAGAAAGTAGAATATGAGAGTTATAATTTTTAATCTATTGAATATTTTGCTTTGATTTTTTTATAATTAATTATCTCTCCTTAGTTCTTTCGTTGCATTTTCAATTTATTACAGTCAAAGGCCAGGAGCGGAATGTATTTTTATTATTCAGAGACCAAGTTAGGGGAAAGTATTATGATTATCATTATTAATTGTAAATTTCTAGATACTTGCACATTGAAATTTTTAATCTAATGCGCATTATTATAGTCTAGTAAAGAGATGGGAACAAGCATTTGCAAAATGGTTGATCGACAAAAATACCCCAAAGCTAAGAGGTTTTTAGCAGGATATAACTGCATCCATGACATGTATAAATAGATTGTCTAACTTATAGAAATAATCAGCTTGAAAGTCATGTCGAACAAACCGATTGATTGCAAACCAATTGAACATTTTCAGTAACTGTTGCAAATAACAAGAAAATGTGAAAATTGACTTGAACGAGTTGTTCTTGTTGATTTCAGACTTGAATTGCATTTTAAGTTATAAAAAGCCATTTAAATTTCTTACATGTGTAACCATACATTTCATAGAATAATCTGAAATAAATATAATTATTATACTGAATTACTAAGCATTGCATAATTAATGATTATTATTATAATTAATATGCATACTGAATTAATCACTATCTTTCATTACTGAGTGTATTTTTAAGCACTGACTAAACAAAAGACATTATGCAACCGGGTAGAGGAAATGCATATCCTACAACGACCTCCGTAGAAGCAGAAGTTTACCACATTTGATTTAAGAGACATCACAAAGTGCCTAATTATCAGAAAGAAAACCAAACACCAAACACTTTGCTTTTACGGCGAGGTTTATTTCTTAATCTTTTTTACGTGGGTTATAGGGACCAATGTTTTCAGCATTACGGTTAGTTTTACAGGAAGGAGCACAAAACCAAGTAAACCCAATCTTACACTTCCTACTGCGTATTAAAAAATAAATTTTAAATCTCCGTAATTTACTGAAATTTCTTGAAACTCATTTAAAGAAATGAACGTGCGGGGCATAGATGTCCCAGGCCCTGGAAAAGGCTAAGTCCTGAATACACACGTCATTATTCAAAAGCCAGTATTTTTACAGAGCTAAATAACTGTATTATTTATGCTTTAAAAAGACTCGGGATAAAAAACCTGGAATAAAAAATAAACTCTTTACTATCATCTAACTGCTTATATAAATTACAAAAAATGCATTGCTATTTATATCTTCAATTATTTCGAATATCACGTTCTTCCTTAAAATTTCCAATTGCTCGTGTGGCAGATTAATTTCGAAGCCCATCGAAATTACTTTTTTACAGGTAAAGATGTATGATTAAAAATTAAGAGATAAATAAATTTGTATTTTTTTGTGTTTGTGGGTTTTTTCTTCCTATATGTACATCGTGAATGAAATTCAAAATCTGTTAATAAAAGATCATCTAATAGAATGCCTGTTTTTCAATATTAATCGCAAATAACCTTGCGATTTGCATTTTGTTTACCAATAAGCATTAATAGGGCCATTTGTTATACATAATTTCCAAGCAGTCATTTTTATTACATAAACACATATTACAATATATTTCTTATTGGAAATGTTTTGCAATTTTTTATTTTTTCACAAACAACACACAGACAAGAAATGTAAGTAAAAATTAACGTATTAAATAATAGTTTTGTTAACGCATTAAATAACAGATAACTTATTAAATAACAGTTTTCTTAGAATTGACTCTAACTGCATAAAGGTTTATTTACATGTCATTATACCACCTAAGAACTTAATAAATTCTTCATTTTGTCCCTTCCCCTCTGTTAAGTTAGAATACAGCGCCACCTATTGGATAAGGAGAGAAACTCTCACTTGGCCATCTGGATTCGGCTAAGTAACATGCCACAGCATGTATTAGATCTGAATAGTTAATTACTGTAAATAAATTAGTTTAGTTCTTTTGGTATACAGTCCACTTATTAGTTTAGAATCATAGTACATGGTCAGCAGAACCGGAGAAATGAACAAAATGCTTGCATTAGATAGAAATAAAACTTCGTTAAAAGCGAAACTAACTAGGTTAGAAAATGTAGTGAAGGAATATGATGATAGTTCGAATAAGAATGAAATTCAAATAAAGTATAGATCGCTACAAAGCATTCAAATGGATATTAGAAACTTGAGGATTAGATATTTCGAAAGCGTTGATGAAAAAGATGTCGCAGCCATCGATGAAGAAATCGCCGAAATGGAAGAAAGGACGGAAGTTCTAGAGGTAAGAATTATGGAAATTCTATCATCTATCGCACATTCTGAAAATGAAAATGATTGTAATAAATTTGATCCTAAAGTACAAATACGTTTGCCAGAATTACCAATTCCTAAGTTTTCTGGTAAATATACCGAATGGAATAATTTTAAGTTTCAATTCGAAAACATCATAGCGAATAACACTCAACTGACAGAAGTTCAGAAACTCTACTATTTAAAGGCTGCATTAACTGATGAAGCAAAAAATCTTGAAACTGTTGATGATACTTTTAGTTCTCTATTTAAAGCTCTTCAAGATAGGTATGAAAATAAAAGAATATTAATTGAGACGCATATAAAGTCAATAATGGATTTACGCACTTTAACATTCGAATCGTCTAAAGGAATAAGGTATATAATAGATAATGTTACTAAAAACGTTAGGGCTTTGAATGTTTTAAAATATGAGAAAAATAATTTATCGGATATTCTGTTATTAAATATCGTACTTCAGAAACTGGATTTTGAAACGCGCAAACAGTTTGAACTAAGCATTAATTCTACGGAAGTTCCTACGTTTGATGAATTAATTTCGTTTTTAGAGAAAAGATGCCAGTCATTGGATAACATTAACCGTAGTACTAATAAAATGAAATATCCGTTAGAAAAAAATTCGAAATCAAAGGCTCTGATGGTTAATACTGATAGTGTTTCGATTTGTGTTATATGTAAAAATGATAATCATCCACTGCATAAATGTGATTCATTTTTAAAATTAAATCCAAATCAAAGATATGAAATAGTTAAAACCTATAAACTGTGTCTAAACTGTCTCAGTAACGAACATTTAATCGCAAAATGCAATTCTAAGTTCAGATGTTCGGAATGCCATAAAAAACACCATTCATTAATACATCGCCTGCTCAGAAATGGCGCCATTCAACATAAGTTAGACAAAACAAAAACGGAAGCAACGAGTGACGAAATTATAAACAAGAACGCAGATGTCTCTAATAAAAATCAATCAAGTTGTCTTTTGACACGCAGAAAAAACGTGTTATTCGCGACTGCAATAATATATATTTGCAATTCCGAAGGAAAAAGAATCCCAGTTCGCGCAATACTTGATAACGGCATCATGAGTTGTTTCCTGTGTGAAGGAGTTGCTAATTTGTTAAATATAAAGAATTGCTAATTTGTTAAATATAAAGAAAGAAAGAATTTTTGCATCTGTATCCGGAATTAATGAGAACGTTATAAATATTAATTATCAACTAGATGTACAGATTTCGAATAAGGATTTAACATATGTAAGATCAGTTAATTGTTTGGTTATTTTTAAAATAACCAGTGTAACTCCATCAAGGTGTTTAGATGTGCAGTCATTAAATATTCCCATTGATATTGAATTAGCGGATCCACAATTTGGAACACCTAACAAAATAGATATGTTACTAGGGGCCGAATTGTTCTTTGAGATTTTAAAAGAAGGAAAATTTCAATTAGAAAATCAACCGTTGATATTTCAAGAAACAGTTTTTGGATATATCGCGTCTGGTGCATGCAAGAGTGACTCAGAAGTAAATTATTGTGGTTTAGTTCTAAATAGTGAAGAAAGAGTTGAAGAAATTTTGCAAAGATTTTGGGAAGTTGAATCCATTGAAAATATCGAGGATGCTTTGAGTGAAGAAGAAAAATACTGTGAAGAACATTTCAAGCGTATTCACTATGAACAAAATGATGGAAGGTACGTAGTTCAGTTACCCATAAGGGAAGGTGTAGAATTAGGAGAATCGAAAACGCTGGCTGAGAAAAGATTGCATCAAGTGTGGAATCGACTAGAAAGTGATTCGAATATGAAAACATTACATAATAATTTTATTAAAGAATATAAGGATCTAAATCACATGGAAGAAGTTCAAGAAATTGAAACATCGACTTGCAATTATCTTAGTCATCATGGAGTTTATCGGCCAGAGAAAGCCTCTACCAAGCTTCGCGTTGTGTTTAATGCATCCACGGCTACTAGCAATGGAAAGTCACTGAACTCAATATTAATGAAAGGGTGAATACCTCAAGAAGATTTATTTTCTATTATTATTAGATTTCGAAAGTACAACTATGCATTAGGAGCTGATGTTCAAAAGATGTGCAGACAAATATTTATTGAACCATCTCAACGAAACCTGCAGTTGATCTTGTGGAAGGAATCTGGTAGTCCTGTGCAGACTTACCGTCTAAGGACTCTAACATACGGAACAGCAAGTGCACCATTCCGTGCAAGAAGGGTCCTGAAGCAGTTAGCAATGGATAAAGCGACAGACTTTCCTCATGCCTCAAGAGCCATACTGAAGGACTGTTACGTGGACGACATTATTACTGGAGCTATTACGATGCAAGAAGCCAAGGAGTTGCAGACACAGTTAACCTGTCTTCTAGAACGTGGTGGAATGCAGTTACACAAATGGTGTTCAAGCAATCCAGAATTATTGAAGAATAAAGAAAGTGCTACTCAGGATTACTCCTTTAAAGTTACGGTAAAAGCCTCAGATTACAAAGGCCTTAGGAATGTCATTGGAATATGTCTATAGACTGTTTTTCTTACGATTTAAAGATACCTGACTTTGAAGAAACAGGCACGAAAAGACATGTCTTATCAACGATAGGTCGCCTCTTTGATCCGTTAGGTTTAATTGGACCTGTTACGACAAAAGCTAAAATATTTCTACAAAAACTTTGGCTTCAAAAATTAAATTGGAATACACCTCTTCCTAAAAATTACTCTGAAGAATGGAAGGCATTTCTGCATAGTCTCAAAATAGTCAACGATTATCGCATCCCCAGATTTGTTCTAACCAATGGATTACAACAAATAGAAATTATAGGATTCTGTGATGCTAGTCAGAAAGCCTACGGTGCTGCAATTTATGTGAAATGTATGTCATCTTCAAATGAATGTTCATCAAGACTTCTGTGCAGCAAGTCTCGTGTGTCACCTCTGAAGTCAATTACCATTCCTCGTTTGGAACTTTGTGGTGCAGTTCTGTTGGTAAAACTAATGCAAAGAATACTAGAGGCCATTCAGCTGCCTATAGTGAAGGTGTATTACTTCACCGATTCGTCAATAGTGTTAGCATGGATTAAGAAGGAACCTTATCAACTAAAGACATTTGTTGCTAATAGAGTATCTGTTATTCGAAGCATGACTGCGGTTCATGAGTGGTACCATGTTAGCACTCACAATAATCCAGCTGATTTAATATCACGTGGAGCTGAACCTAAAGATCTTCTTCATAATGATTTATGGTGGTGTGGGCCAACTTTCTTGACTAAGGAGAGGTTTTTGACTAATCCTTGTGAAGTAATTTCATCTGATATGGATGATGTGGAATACGTCAAAGAACTCAAACTTAAGGATAATGACTTAGTTAATCTAAATGTGAACTCTAATTCTCTTGTTTTAGATCATATTCTTAACATTAGTAATAACTATATTCGTATTATTCGTGTGTTAAGTTTTGTTTGTAGATTTATAGCCAATTGTAAGGGAAAAAATTTAATAGGTTCTCTAACTGTTAAGGAATTGGATGACGCTGAGAAAATCATGATCAGGTATGTACAGTTACAACATTTTAGCAAGGATATTCTATTTTTAAAAAATAAGAATTGTGTTTCTTCCAAAAGTAAGTTAAACTTTTTATGTCCATTTCTAGATAATGATTCTCTTCTGAGAGTAGGAGGCAGACTTGCCGATAGTAATCTTAATTACAACCAAAAGTTTCCTTATGTAATGCCAAAAGATCATGTATTTACTAGATTAATTTTTCAGTATTACCATGTTAAATATTTACATCTTGGTGCTCAAGCACTATTGCATCAGGTTCGTAGTAAATTTTGGGTTATTAATGGTCGAGATATAGCTCGAAAGGTTGTACATGAATGTGTAACATGTTTCAAGGTAAACCAATTGTATGTGAACAACTTATGGGAAATTTGCCTAGTGAGAAAGTTAATCCAGGGTTTATATTTAATACGTGTGGACTCGATTTTTCTTGTCCATTCCTCATCAAGTATAAAAATCAGGGAAAAGGTAATTATGCAAGAGTGTACGTTGCTATATTCATTTGTTTAGCTACTAAAGCAATACATTTAGAGGTAGTAACTGATTTAACCACAGATTCATTACTTGCTACTATTAAAAGATTTATTGCTAGACGTGGAAAATGTAATACCATAATATCAGATAACGGTACTAATATGGTTGGTGCAAAATCAGAACTGAAAAAAATTGTATAGTTTAGTCCTTAAATCTAATTCTGATATAGCAGATTTCTTAACATCTGAAGGTATAAATTGGAAACTAATTCCACCTAGAGCGCCAAATTTTGGTGGTTTATGGGAAGCAGGTATTAAGTCATTTAAATATCATCTTCAGCGTACAATCAGCAGTTATAAATTAACTTTAGAAGAATTTTGGACTGTTGTCACACAGATTGAAGGTATTCTCATTTCTCGTCCAATTTTACCTTTATCAACAGATGCGAATGACTTTGAAGCCTTAACGCCGGGTCATTTTTTAATTGGACGTTCCATTACTTCATATCCTGAACCAGGTTTGTCTCATCTTACAGATAATAGACTTTCTAAATGGCAAGTTATTACCAAGTTTATCCAAGTTATTTGGAAACGTTGGCAAACTGATTATTTAAATCATCTCCAACAACGCACCAAATGTTTTATTAATAAAGAAAATTTAAAGGCAGGTATGTTAGTTGTGTTAAAGGAAGATAATCTTCCGCCATTTAAATGGTCTTTAGCTAGAATTCTAGAAGTTTTACCTGGTAAAGATAATAAGGCCAGAGTTGTTAAAGTGAAAACATCAAATGGTGTGTATCTTCGATGTATTAGTAAAATTTGTTTATTACCTATCCAAAATAATAATGCTTAGCTTACATTATTATGTTCTTATTGAAAATTGTGCTTTACATTAAAATGGAACTGTTTAAAGAATAAGTTCGATTGTAGAATAGTGCATGTTTATGTTTTTAAAATGTTGCATTATTTTATATTATATTCATGATGAAATTATCTATTAGCTTTCATATTGTAGTGTAGAATTAGTTTTCCTTGAATTGTTAAATTGTATGTTTGTTTGTAATTTACATGTTGAAATTTGTAATTTCAACGGGCGGCGGCATGTTAAATTAGAATACAGCGCCACTTATTGGATAAGGAGAGAAACTCTCACTTGGCCATCTGGATTCGGCTAAGCAACATGCCACAGCATGTATTAGATCTGAATAGTTAATTACTGTAAATAAATTAGTTTAGTTCTTTTGCTCTACAGTCCACTTATTAGTTTAGAATCACAGTACATCCTCTTTTTTCCTTTTCCCGTTTTGCAAATTCTTAGGAAAATATTTCCTTCCAATACAGTAAAAACGTTTTTTTATTAAAAACTGAACTGAATTTTTTGGATTTCTAAAACTCGCAATCAAAGAAAAATAGAAACACACCAAAGAAAACCTCATTACGTTTGAATGCATTAGAAATAATAATCTTTAACGCTTTCAATTAATCTTCTTTAAAGTATCCAGCATCCTGGAGTATAAAAGTGCAGCAAATCACTTGAAAAATGCCAGGTAATATTAAATATATATTTATTTTAAATATTTGTTTATTTTATACATTTTCTGTAATTACGGAGAATATTCTCGAATTCGGAAAAACATTAATAATTAAAAAAGCGGAAATATAAATATTTCGGGATTATATTACATAGAATCCATTTAAATGTCAAACACAATTTTATTAACGGCAAGTTAGCTGACATATACAGATTACCATGGGACTTTTACGCGTGTGGAACACCTGAGCAAGTGCCCTGTGAGACATGCTTTAAAAAAGCACTGCGTTTAATGATATATGCAAAGAATGATAATGTATATAAAGAAATGCTAATGTATATAAAGAAATTTAATATTATGACAAATAAAACTTTAATGGAGTACGTAGAACAACACTATTTCATTAAGCTCTGAGCTTACATAAAATTAGACTATTTGGAGAAACTTTTTCATGCCGCTCCATGAACATCAAAGTATATTTAACATATAAAATATCTGTCAACTCACTGACTCCCATGAGGACCTTAAAGACATTTTCCCATGAAGACATTGTCACGCTTATTATTAAATATTCGCCTATGCACGTGTTTCTGTAAGAGTTGAAAGAGAAAGAAATCACTGACAGCAAGGTTTAGCAGGTATGAAAGGTGACTTAATAACTCGCTCGAGCAGGGAGGTATGTATATGATGGTACATAATAAACGAAGGGCAAAGTTTCCCGACTGAACGTTTTACATCGCATCCCTTTCGATCAATAGCCAATAAAATACAATTTTTATTAAAAAAATTAAGATAAGCATTTGATTATGCTGGTATAAATTTAGAAAAACAAGTTTTCGTACGTGGCCAAAATTTTGTATTATTTAATTTTGTATTCATACGTGGCCAACTTTTCTATTTTTTGGAAAAACAAATTATGTTTGTTTACAAACAAATGAGCAACCGGAAATGACACTTTTCTAAAATTCATATTTATTCAAAATACGGAAATGGGAGGTGGTCATGTGCTGGATCCATCAAATTTGTTTAATATGCATTTTAACTTCTTAACCTATTAATCACTTCTTAGATAAATATTTACAACTTTTCATTTATGTTTCGTTCCTGTACGGACCTTAATAGAATCTTGCTACTGTTCAAAACAGCAATTAAAACTACTCCAAGCTTGAAGTTTTACAGGTGTTTCTTTTTAAAATCATGACATTATTCAGTTTTTATTACTTTTACGGATGCTATTCTCTATATCTGATTTCGTATATTTGTTCCCGTATTAAGGTTATTTTAGACATTTTGTCGACATATTTGCAACTGTTTCTACAATAACGTTGTAAACAAAAATAAACATTAAACTAAAAACGTTATTTTCTTAAACATTTCTGCGAAACAAAGTATTGCCACCTTACGTTTTAAATTATTATTATTTATTTATTTTTGTATACTACTTGATGTTAGATCAACTCTAGTAACATTGGCGATACTCTCGTAAAACTATCGAGCTTAGTTATTTTAAACACAATTAAGTTAAATTTAACAATCTCTTTCCAATTTCTGTGATGTTATCACTTTAGCAAAATGTATTTAAATTAATCGCATAGTTTTTGAGTTAATGAGATTTTTTTTTCTTTTAGATCAAAAGCTCTAATTTCATATGCAGAGAGAAAAGCTCAAGAAAACCAAATTGCCTCGCATAAAAGTTCTAAAAATTTGAAAACTATTAAGAATTTAGAACGATTTAATTTTCTTTCAAAAGCCTGCTTAAAATAAAATTTACTTGCTCTAACACGGAATAAATAGAAAAATGAATTAGCTATGAAGAATAAGTCACGGATTAAAAAACTTATGTGTAACGAATAAATGCCATATTTTAATATAAAATCTTGAAATAAATCCAAAAGTGAAATATAAAGAAGGAAGGGGCTTAAAAAGAAAAAAAACTATTAAATAATTTTATATATTAAAGTTTAAAATGCTAAAACTATTTAGTAATTTTATATACCAAGTACATTAGTCATTCATCCATTTCTACACACCTTGCTGAACTTTTTATATGCATGTATAATGAGAGCGATTATAAAGGTTGTTTAATAATTAAATATCTCTGGAATCGTAAGACGTAAATTAGTGGTAGCAGTTCAACAAATAGATGCAATACGGTGGGCTTTCTGACTAGCTGAATATTTCAGTTAAATGATGGCTTTTGGTAAAATATAAGAAATAATGAATTACTATGAAAAAGCTGCTATTCATAAATTGTTTCTCATTCTACATTTTAAGGAGTAATACGCACGATTAGAGCTTAAAACTATCAAATTTGTGTTATTTACGCACTTTTATTCGAAGAAAGGTATCAATTTAAAGATTCTACAATAATAAATGTCCTAAAATATAAAATTCTAATTTTAGTATTTCTACAAAACTGTAAATTTAAGTCAATCTATTTTTATGATGTAGATCTATCGTATAATTTCTTCTTTCGACAACCTTCATCAGGATGAAAATTCGGTACGACTGTTAATTTGGTTTGGCTCATTTAATTATGGCAAAGCACACTAGGGCTATTTGCCTAAGGGGAGGGATGACTTCGTGGAGGACGTTTTAAGGAAACTGGCTCGTATACACGTTTCACATGGGGAAAAACACGAAAACGCCCATGCAGCCAGCCCGTTCGCGGGATTCGAACTTCGGGCCGAACTACCAGTGTTCAGCGATTTTACCGCTCGGCCGCTGGTGGGCCGTGCGACTCTTCAAGTCAAGGGTTTCGAAAGTTTTATACATTCAGGAGGCGCAAGACTTTGTTAATAAGGACTGAACAACCTCTACTTATCTGGGGAAACTACGTACCATGTAAATAATGTATGTTATTTGGGGTAATCACTAACCAAAGGCTCAGACGGATTTCTCATATTAAGTATGTTATAGGAAGCGCCTATTGTATCGTCAACTAATATTTAGTACTCCTCGGAAACTACCCTGGACAGTAGGCTTAACAAAAGGCTATTTCTATGCTTCGTATTTTCAGCATGGGCGTTAGCTTCAAATGCGGTCTTCCACCAATTTCAGCTAGTACAGAATAAGATTCTGAGAAGAACTGTAAATGTTAATTACCTAATTAGAAACAAGTTTAGACATGAGGACTTGAAAATCGACTCTACAGTGGACCACATTCCTAAACTTGATAAGCATTTCTTCAACAACGGACATAGTTGTGATGCTGTAAATAATTCAGAAGTCCTTAATTACCAAATAACTTCAGAAGATGATCATTCTATTTGTTGCCCGAATGCTTACTGTGACATAAGCAACTTTATAACACGTATGCATGGACAGCTTTTACATATAGAGCTTTTGGCAGCCAATTCTCGTTAACTTTATTTTTTCCTCCCCAGTTCTGATAAGTTAGTATTATGGCATTTGCCATTTTGCTAGCCGAAGTTTAGTCACGCGATTTAGCCTTTTCCCTCGGGCTATAAAATTTAATTTTCTCCTTATTCGCCCCAGTCTTTAAAGTAGTCAGACAAGAAGGAAACGAAGAGTATTTCGGCAGAGTATGGTACTTGCTACTCTGAATTAATTAAATCGCAAATTTTAAATCTGGATTGTGAACCAAAGTTCCTTGAGCCTTATTTAATGTAGTGAACGCTTGAGATATGCCTTCCAACAAGAAAATGTTTAAGTTTTGGGCCAACGTTCAGTTAGGCCAATTAGTATAATCTCCAGTGACGAACGCATTTTAATTGTAAATTCAACTGTCTGATATTTAATACCCATGTGAGTTTGATTTTTTACGAACAAGTCTTTCCTTAGATTAATTCAAGTTTTAAGAAAAGTTTTATGTGCTGCCTACATAAAAGGAAATAAACACATAACTACATAAATAGGACTTCGGAATATTTTTCAGAGACAGAGCGATAACCTGTTGATCTGTCTAAGTAGGGTCTGAAGAACTTTGAATTAGAATGATACAAGTTAGTACCATATAAAACGGTTTTTGAAACCAATATTTTAATTTAATTTTTCTGCATAAGTTAGAAGTTTGAGAATAAATGTTGATAATTCTCATTCGAAAAAGGCTTTTTTATTTACTCTTTTTCCTAGAGACATCATATAAAAATTTACGTTTGGTAAATTTTTACTAAAAGGTATTTTAACCGAAATGGTCGTAGGCTGAAGGTCTGCTTTATTTTCTTAATTTACTAAACTAGAACCATAAGATTAAGATTTACGTGCTGATGCAATCGTATTTGAAACATCATGCATAGCGGTATCATAAGCTGTACCGAGCAGTACACTGTCGCTGAACGCTAGTACTTCGGACTAGTGGTTTTTGTCATGTGTAACATGAATTCGAGCCGATTTCTTTCAGAAAGTTCTCGACGAAGGAATCCCTCCTCCAGATAACATTGCCGTATTCAAATAACCTATATTAAGCAAACATTAACTCATGCAACCAATTACGGGGTTAATTATGCAACCAGTTACGGAGCTTAACAAGACTTAATTGCTATGATTTGTTTTCAACAACCATGTTACACATTCGGCAATTGGTGAGGTGAGGCAATTGGTGAAGATCGTGTTCAATCTGATTTTATATAACATAACAACCTAATGTGAAACATGGCAAATCTTTTCTCATATTAATGTTATGTAATCTTAGAGACACAAGTTTTGAAAACTGAAACAAAATCCAAAATGAAAACATAAATTAGCAGTATTTTTATAACGCTCTGAATTTTCACAATCAGAAGCATTCAATTAGCATGAAAAGAGGATTTTTGATAAAAATATAGTTATTGTTGTTTTCAGTTCAAACAGTAAAATATGTGCCTTTTTATATGTGCTTCCTCTTAGCTGTATGATAAATTAAAGAAAGTAAAGCTGTTTAGTGCAAGGCAACAGCTACTAAAACAGCCTGAAACTGCTATTTTAAAACAGCCTGAAACTGCTATTTTAAAACAGCCTGAAACTGCTATTTTAAAACAGCAGCCTTAAACTGCTATTTTAAAACCGGAACTTTTAGTCTTGACCTTTTAAATAATTTATCCAGCTCACCAATGGCCGAGCAGTAAACTCACAGAACACTGGTAGTTCGATCCGGAATTCAACTCCCGACGAACGGGCTAACCCCATGGGCGTTTTCGTGCTTTTTGCATTGTTTAACGTGTATACAAGCCTGTTTCCGTCGGACAATCTTCCACGGAGGCAACAGACCCTTTAGTCAGATAGCCCTTGAGTGTTTTGCCCTCATCACATTAACCAAACAATACGTCGTAATTTTAAATGGTTTTTTTTAAGATTTTTTTTATTGTTTTTAGTTAGGACAGCTGCGCTACTTGCGTTTCAAAGGTAGCATATGTAAACTTTAAGTGTTTCAAATGTAATATTTTTATGAGTGCTGTGATTAATGGTTTTAAGATAATTTTTGTGTGTTGTATGCTCATCACAATTTAGGCTCATATAATTCCAAAACAAATGCTTACAAACATGTATCTAATAATAATAAGTTCTTCCGATAATGAGTATTATTAACGGAATACTAAAGACTTTCGGAGAGAAATAAACTAAAAGAAAATATGAAAATGAAATACAAAAAATAAAATATCACTAATTCGCTAATGTAGACGCTAGCTAAGAAAATTCTGTTTGCTGTTATCTGTGACATCTAGCGGTAAAGATACAAGGGTTTTCATCTATTTTCTTATACAAGTATTGGTCTTTCATTTCCAAGCAGGTTCTCGTCTCTACAAGCTCTAATACCAATCATGAAATGTTACAGGTATGATTAAAGAATATAATGATTATTTATCTACAGTGTAATTAAAGCATTTAGAATATAAAAGGATGGTCTTTGGAGGACTATAACATTGGAGGGGTATTGTAACTACAGAAGCTGTTCGCACGATTTTGCTTTGCTGTATTTTTATGAACGGGATTTCTGCAACTGTTCTAGATGCTCTCTGCCCATCCTTTACTCTCTACTCATCCCTGAAAACAACTGTAATAATGAACAGATCTGAAAAATAAACTAATAGAAACATGATATTCATATTTAATGCTTCTGCTTTGAACTTTTTGAAAATAAACTAACTGTATAAAATACTTTACATCACCGTATGTTTGATTTATATAATTATGGTAAAACACACGCTATCTTCCTAAGGAGAGGGATGTCTTCGTGGATAACTTTCTAAGGGAAAATGACTCGTATCCTCGTTACACAAAAGCAAAATTACAAACCGTCCACTCACCAGAACGTTCGCCGAGATTTGAACCCCGGCTGAATTACCAATATCCAGAGACATTACCGGCCTGTGGTAAGCACCTAACTATCGCCTGAATCGTAAAGTGACTGGTAATTCGACGCAGGTTCAAATACTAGCCAAGTATTTAGCTATATGGGAAGCTTCTATGGTTTTCTCTATATTCAACATGAATAAAATTATTCATGTTTAATATTAATTTATGTTTCCCATAAGAACGTCATCCATGACGGTATTCCTCCCTTTTAGGAAGATAGATAGCTCTTATTGCGTGATTTTTCATAAGCTAAATAATCCATGCATAGACAAGTTTGCCAATCATATGGTATTTCTTTCGCTTAAGGGGACTCATACAGCTTAAACCCATAAGATCTTCGAATATCTGACTGTCGCAAGAATTGAGATTACTTATTTATTTTAAGAGCCAGTTTTCCTTTTCCTGTTTAAGAGCCAGTTAGAAAATCCTCCACGAAGGCATCCCTCCCCTTAGGCAGATAGCCCTAGTGTGCTTTGCCGTATTCTCAATACACACTTATTTATTTTAAAAGCAATTACTTGCAACGTTTTACAGCTGACTGCGTAGTTAAACTGCTTTCTGAAATAGTAATCAGAAAGTTTACGTAGCCACAATATTTTTATAATTTGATCCACTTTGTGACAAACTCTTTCGTCATGTTTCCATCTTGCGCGCATAGAACATTCTGTGGCATAATTTAATTTCACATTTAATATATAGCTTTTATAGCATTTGGAAATTAATGTGAACCAAAAATTCTAAGATTTCATGTTAAATTTTTATTTTATTTGGATTTGAGTTTATAAAATGTATTTTATTAAACAAAAATATGTAATGTTTTTGTGCATACAATTTTTTAATAATAATGTTTTTGTGCATACAATTTTTTAATAATAAATTCATCAGATTTTTGGTTCAGTTAGAAAATAGTGCCCATATAAAGAATTCCATCAAATTTCAAGTATGCACCATTAGCCATTTTTAAAATATCATGCGCGCAAGGTGGGAACATGACGAAACATTTTGTCACAAAGCGGATTAAATTACAAAAATATTTGTGGCAACACAAAATTTCTGAATACTAGTTTCCAAAGCAGCTATATATTATGTAGTTAGCTGTAAAAATTTGGAAGTAATGTTTCTGAAATAAATAAATATCCCAATTTTTGCAACAGTCACATATTCGGAGATCATAAGGGATTTAAGGTGTATGAGCCCCCTTAAGAATCGATTAATACACACTGTTAAGTGTAACATATGCATTTAATATTTCATACTTATGATTAGTTTATTAGGCTTCATAGCAAGTGGAGAAGAACCCTGTGTTTTGAATAAATTTATCTTCAATAAAAAATGCAAATTCACTGTGTCTTTTTCTTAGATTACAGTTAATTGTTTGCAAAAATCACTTTCTTGGAATGCAGTAAGATGGAATCTGCAAATGAAAGAGAGGATATAGGTCTTGTTTGATATAAACCAAACAAAACATGGTATACTTTGTATTGCGGTTAAGATTCCTCAAGATGATTTTTTAAATAAATTATATTACAAGCTTATTAATTATACTGACATACGTAACTACCTTGAATTCCTGGTTTACCAGCTCTTCCAGGTTTTCCTATCTTTGAAGGACCTGGATAGCCCCTCGGTCCACGCAATCCTCGAACCAACTCCTGGTATCGATCTGGTAGGTGAGAAGACATATAATGGCATGCATAATTAGTTTTCTGGCTACGAAATATATTGTATAGCCGTGCAACAAGGGCATCCAGGGCAATCAGGATAGACAGGTCCATGCAAAAGATGCGCATGCATAGATAATGTTATTACATTTTCATAGTGCTTGTAATCATTTTTTCTTTCTTTTGCGTAAAAGAAAAAACGTCTTTCTGGAGAGTTTGGTGAAACAGTAAAGCACAAGATAGTTTTCTGAAATGAACATTTCTTGTATTTTAGAAAAGAATCTAAATATACGAAAGTAACGTTTTTGGAAAGAAATCGAAGGTAAAGTAATAAGCGTATGAAAAATAATTTTGTTTTTTGAAAGAAATATTTTATTTAGAAAGTTTCTAGAAGAATTGCTTTCTTTATAGCATCTTAAGGAAGAAACAGAAAAGTAGTATTTGGTCGCAAAAGTTGAAATTTCTTTCCTGCTTACAGTTTTTTTTTTTTTTTTTTTTTTTTTTTTTTTTGAGGATGAGCTATATGTACGTAATATGTACGTAATACGTGCCACAAACTAAAACTGGCCTGTGGCTGTCTTTTAAGCACGTATCGCACTTCATCAAAATTGCGATTTAAATCAATATTGCCCATTTACTTGTTTGCTTATTTCAAATTCTGCCATAGCTTCAAATCAATAAATACACACTGTTATTTGTCATATGCCTACGAACTCCTTCGCCATTCTGCAATTAAATTGCCTACTTGCAAAGAAACACAGATTTGGGATGAATATTCTCAGTTTTTCCTTAGTTCCTCTCTTTGATAAAACTGAATATCACCATTCGTAACTCTCAATAAAGATTTGTTGTATTGCCAAATAGTTACAGAGAGTTGTTTTCTATTTAGTCAAAACTATTTATAAATGAATAATTGAGAGTTTAGGAGGAAAATATTATGGATCATCCCATAAATAATGTGGTTTCTTTCAGTTGTGAATGCTTCTCTCCCCTCATTTAACTGAAGGTTGGAAGAGAACGAGATAAAATGCCTGCATCAATCAGCTATAAATGCAGGTAGTAATTTTACTTTATTCTTTCTTTTAGTTCAAGCTTTTAACAGTGCAGTTTAACTTTAAGAACTGCATTTTCAAAGTTATAATAAAAGTGACAAAGTAGTATATTGTGATTCTTGAGTTCAATTAGATAATTATTAAGAGGAATATTAAGGTAATATATGGGGACTGGCCATAAGCTAGTATTATTGGTGTTTCTTGAAATTTTTAGCCGAAAAATACAGCCTAAAAGGTAAACTTCGTTCTGAAAGATCTGTAGATCTCGACGAGGGCGTCCTACAAACTCTGGTGGAATCTCATCGTAACTACTGTGAAACTACCACAGGATGAACGACGGTAAATTTCAATTTAAAAAAAACTTTCTTACTTAAATTTGGAAACTAAAAGAAATCTAAAAATTTCATTATTTATAAGATGTCGAATATATTCAAAATCAAGAAAGATGATGGTAATGGCAAACGTCAACCGATTGTCTGCATGGGACGCTTTAGATTGTTAAACATTTTACTTCTGACTGCTAAATGACTATAGACTTTGTTCAGTATAAATTATTCTTAAAATATTATATAAATTCATAATTATACTATGTTTATTATACATATATAAAACTGAAGCAAGTTTTGAACCAAACATAAACCCTAAGATTATTAGTTTACATATTCAAACGTTCCAAAAACCAAAATCTGAGTTCAAGAAAGGATACTCTATTTGCAGTGGTCTAAGACATATATATTTATTTTAAGTGGGATGTATATTTTTTAAATTATAACGTTTCATTTTTCCGGCGAACAAGAAATATATATATATTTTTTTGATGAATTAACTTACTTAAAAGATAGTTCTTGGCATAACTAGTGCATATATATTTAAGGTTCATACAATTTGAGAGAATGTAGAGTCTGGTTGTGGAATATCAAATATAGAAATAGTATAATGTTTAAAAACATTGTTTGAACTTACTTACTGATTTTATAAAATTAACTACTTAAGACAATATGCGTAATGAGTAAAATAAATCTTGTGTGATGGAAACGAGAATGAAACGATTTCACCATGAAAACAGTAAATGTGAAAAATTTTTCCCAGAAGGAATTAATACCTGATGGGCCCTGGAAACCTGGTGGGCCTGGACGCCCTGGCTTGCCACGACCAGGAGGGCCTGGAGGCCCTCTTAACTTCGCAGTTAACTCTGTTAATTGTTCTACAATAAGCAAATAAATTTGCTGAGTTAAAATGTACACAGTTTGCAATAAAGATAATCATTAAAATGGTATAAATTAATTAAAACTACTTTGTAGGTATCTGAATAGAATTTCAATGCTTACTCTATAACCTATGAATTTTACAACATTACATACCAGTTTATAATTTAATTAACCTACAGTATGCAAAAACATTTCGTAAATTTCAACTAAATGATTTTCATGAATGATAGCCCTAAAAATGTGCATTTCATTTTATTATAATGAACTAATTCTCCTTTTACATATTTACAGATATTAAAGATATTTCTATTAAGGTATTTAAACATATTTTAAATTCTTTTACCAAAGAATGCTTTATATTTTTTGAATTGCTTATAATTATATAGCTAGTAAAGGAATTTTTTGTCATCCATTAGTAAAATTTTATTAGATAATCTGAAGAACAAATGATTTTCTTAAAGATTACAATATTATTTTTACAAATATTTTAGCTCTTTTCTATTTTTAAATTTTCTGTTTAGATGGTAATTTCCTTAAAATGTGAGAATAAACATTTCAAGGCCAGAATTGCAAGTGTGAATATTCAAACACAAGTTATGTGTATTGTAAAAAGAGCATGGGCGGTTTCTCATATAAGCAAAATGTTCAATTACATTCATAGCCAATAAAATCCACGTCATAAAATTAAAATGTCCTATAACTGAGAAACTATATAAGTAGGTTTAGTACGAATTGGTATGTTAATAGTAACGATTTCATACAAATGTGCATGGTAGTACAATTTACAGAGGCACTACGAACAACCATGACTGGCAGTCGGTCTTATGGGATTCTTAGTCGACATCCCAGAAACAAAAGCAGCACCGGTAGGTGCAAATGAAAGTACGAGATGAGAAGAATGCCAACTGGACATCAAAATCGTCGATTTGTTAAAGTCTCCAAAAAGGGGATTTATCTTTGGGTTAAAAAACATGCACAGTGATCGTGATCGGCGCGTCATATAGCTCAATAGCGGCACACTCAAAGGAATACTCTGGACAGATCATGGGTTCCACTGGTAGAGAAACGGAAGGATCATGCGGCAGACATGTGTAGATTTCTCACTGATGAAGACTACTTCACAGACACATGTAACAATTTCGTTATCCCCACGATCCACTGTATTGTGAAAGCGAATTTATGATTAAAGCGCCTGTTACGGAGCCTCTTTTTAAGGACAGATGATAACTGCTTTCAACTGTGGATGAAGATTCCATAAATTACTCAGCGTCGCTGTTGAGCGGCACATGTATCCCACTGACAGCATTATGGATTGAAAGGCCATAGCTTACGACAGCTTATCCACTTTAGCAATGGTACATAAAACAGTGATGACCTAGAAGTACGAAGATGTGATCTTAATCTCCTTTTTTATGGTAAATATTCCAGATGCGATACAACAGCAGGTTGAGGCCCAACCGTTCACGGCCACATTGTAACCAGATATTATCACAGCCACTGCCAGCCCGCTCACCGAGCATATCACCTACTGAGCCGATACTAGACCAGCTAAAATGTCTGATGCCCAGCTAAAATGACCAGCTAAATGACCAGCTAAAATGTCATGCCGCAATACCTGGGATTTGGAAGATATCATTCAAGAGATATTGTCCATTCTTGCCGTAGGAGACCAAACACCTGCTTGATTCAGTATAGGATTTTATTGAAGCATGTATTGCCGCATGAGACAGTGCGATGCTGTATCGAATATGACAAAAGGCGTACTGAACAGCTTTCCTTATTTCCCTATTGCTCTGCCAACAAACATATCAATCAGGTCTACATACGTCGATAAAATTTCTGTTTAATCTCATTGTTCTTTTTTGTGCATTAAGAGTGTACTTTCTAATAATCGTGAAATAGAAATTTCTGTAATAGCATGCTCTGGGCACTACATGAATGTTTTTAATTTAAATGTGTCTCTTGATTAACAGCACTGCTTATTACTTATCGCGGGTAAAACAACCTATTATGAATGAGAGCTGTCTTTTTCCCAGCTAATCATTTGCCTCAATAATGCTTACATTTTGCATTAAATCTTATGTCCCTCTCTCCCTCACTTCCGTCTTATATATATATATATATGCATCTATATAAACTAATAATAAATGAAATTATGTTCAGCAGAAAAAAATATTTCTATTTTGTTTAGAAAGTCTATTTTAACACCTTACACTTTTTTCGTATTTTACTATGTGTGTTTGTGTTTCTATATATATATACATATGACATGTATGTGTGTATATGCATAGATAAATCTAAAAATAATATTTCTTGTCCATAGCAAACTAAACTTATACTGTATTTATTCGCGTAACCTCCCTCTCTTTTTTAGTAACTTCGTTTTTTGATAAAAAGTTTTAGATCATTTTTGGTAATTTTATTTTTTGATAACCGGAGGAGGAAATTTATACGTTGTTTAATCACTTCTGTGAAGAAAGCTTAAATTAACAAATTATGAATTTAAGACGAACGTTTATATACATTTACTTGTATTACATATTTCACTTGTATTGCATATTTCAAAGTAAATTAACATTATGACTTTCAATGATATTCTTTGTACTTAACACAGTACTTTCCTATCTGCGAATACATTTCACACTGTAACCATAAATTAGAAGTTTTCAAATGATATACTGGCAGGAAAAGCAGCGAGGGAGGGACATATGTGAGTGAATACGGTTATTTACCATACTAAGCATAGCTTTAATCGCAATTTGTCAAATAGCAACCAATATTCCGCAAGTGTCGACTATTGTTCTGAGTTCTCCATTGCAAATTGCACTTCGTTTACGTAACAGATCTTCGAGGAAATCACTATAGAATGAGAGATTATTTAAATGAAAAATTCTAACTTAGACTTTTCTTAATACATTAGAAACATTACTAAAAGAATCTTTACTTTGAAGGATTATTAGATTAAATTTGTTTATTCTGTTAAGGAAAGGATTACTGCACTTATCTGCCTAATTGATACTAATTCTGACCGAACAACACTTCAAGGAATAGAATATCACGATCTCCAAGATTTATTTTCTCTTAATGGTTATCGCTGGCGAGAGCATTCACACTGATAGATTTGTCGACTCTAAAAGACGATGCAATCCAAATGTTCACGATTTATTTAGGGAATTAGACCTCTATCCATTTGTGCTCTAGCCAATTTCCACAGGCATCTGTCAAGGTCCGTAGACAAACAAGGTTATGCTTTTCAATGAAACTCTTCTCTCACCAGACAGTGAAATTTAAACTCTCGAGCTAGTGATGTATTTTATCCATCTGCCTCAGATTTACCAGTCAAAGACGTAGACAAGCCTTTGCTAATTGGCCTTGATTGAGAAGATCAAACGTTGCGGTATATTAACCTTCGCATTCTGACCAGGATGGATGGAAGTTTATTGCGAATGTAGACACTAATCAAGCAAAAGACTGTCAGACAGGGTAAAGAATAGTATTGTCTGGAATTATACTATACTTTTAGAATGAAGGAATTGCTAGCTCAGACCGATTATACTGCAAATTTCGGATTGTCGATGTGCTTCAGATCAGTTGTTATCATGAAAATATGTTGAGAAAATTTTATATTTGTGAAGAAAGGATGGCATGTACACTCTCTGAGATTAAATTATTAATTCTATTTCTTGATGTGATTTTTACTATTACATGTTACAGTACGTACCTGTATGTTTTTAAAGTACTTGTATTTCAAATATTCAATTTTTAATTTCTTAGCCTTTATATACATATCAAAATAGATTAATTAGATGTGAAATTTCATTAAAACATTATGCAGAAAGAGGAAAAGTAAGTATATATATGTATATATATATATATATATATATATATATATATATATATATATATATATATATATATATATATAGTTAAAAGAAAATTCCTATTTCGTACGCTGAAAAGTTGCTTAAATACTGTGGTTCCGATATATGTACATAATTTCTCTTGTGCATTTCAGAATAATACATTAATTTAAAATTTTTATTAGTTTTCTGTCACATAGTATAGTCCGTTAGTTTAAAACGGGCACTTTAAGGTCTTTCCGACTCTTCCTCATTTGCGATCGTAAAAACATGTATCGTCATTACCAAGGAGCACTTATTTTCTCCAACTCATTTGAGACTGAACCTCAAGTCAACTTTCATTCGAACTCTTTTCACCAAGCGAAACATACTAAACAGAAATTAAATGAGAAAAACAGGTTGTTCTACCGTCTACCTCAGCTGTCACTACCATGGTTATAAAGCAAATTAGAAGAAAAAATGAACTTGAAATGCTTATTTCAACATTTCTTATTAACATTACTTAAATGCCTATTTTTATTTAAAATAACATTTGTGGTAAAATAGCAACCTAAATGAAATTGTCTAATATTTAAATAGTATGATAATAACACGAATAAAATAATCTAATACTTAATCAATGTAATAATAAAGTAAATAAAATCGGCTAATATTTAAATAAATCAATTGACAATAGTTTAACACAGATACTGTTTATGATTAAAATAAGAAATTAAAAATTAAATTTAAGTAGAAATTCAGAATTAATTAATTTAGAAATTTAAGTAATTCCAGTTAGTTTTGGAAAGAAGCTACAGTACAGTACAAATCTAAAATAAAAGAACATATAATTTCACCATGGTCGGTAAATTTAGGATATGATAAAACACTAAATATATTTAAAATAATATAAGCTCGTTATATATATATTTATTATCTACAAGAACAATAAACTATGATTTCTTTTTATATTTATATGAAGAGAGTTTATTCATTATTTTTAATATTCAAACACAATATATAAATATTATAAGTATTACCTCTTAAGACTGAAGCGCATATTTCTCGCATTTCTTCTTCTGTAAATCCCCTTCCCTACAATATAAATCCAGTTACGTCACAAAAATAAGTATATTACGGACAAGAGGGGAAAAAGTACTTTGGTATGAAAAAGAAATATAACTTTTAATCTTTCCTTTCGAAGTTCCGAGGGAAGAGTTCGAACTTCTTTAATCAAATGAAACTAATGGAAAATCAATTAGAATTATGTCAGAAGCTCTGTTAAGCGAACGCTGGATCTCCCATTTAAAAGAAATAGTTAATTGAATTACTTACCGGCGGACCTGGTAAACCTGGCATTCCTGGACTACCCCGATTCCCAGGGTTACCTGGAATGCCGGGGGGACCAGCAGGACCAGGCATTCCTATTTGTCCAGCTGTTCCAGGGGAGCCTCTTTCTCCGGGCGGGCCACGTTCACCAGGCTACATACAAAATAAAGGAATTTTAATCACAGTTACTCTCTTTACTTTTTAAGACAATTTTGAAAATGAGGAAAGTATTTTGAATTTTTATTTGAAATAAAGAATTTTGCAGTAAATTCCTAAGCATGTAAAGCATGTCGTGTCGAAATTTTTTACGTTAAATAAGTCGCTGTGAGTTCAAAAATAGTTTACGGATTGATTTCTTAATTTAAAGGATAAAAAAAGTTCATCCTATACATTTGAATTTACACATCTGAATTTCTTAAATCAAATTACCTCAAAACGTATTGTCACGTGATGTTTACTCCCTGTTGTATAGTAATTCAGATTCTCGTGCAGCAGGAAAATTTGATAAACAACTATCTTCATGGCAGGAACTGAACCGGGGACTCTTTAATTTCTCCCAGAATGTGATAATCACTACACCACAACTGCAGCATGCAAGAAAAAGCCAGAACAGCATATAAGGAATGGTTGTCTTCTGCCGTGTACTCTATCATGATTTTAGTAGTTTGCCTTATAGTTTGTGAAGTGGAAATTATAGCTCGAATCTTGGAGAGAATACACTTAATTTTTTATGTTTTCTGCTCTGAATAAACTTAAGAGCCTCTAAAAAGCGTTAACAGACTTTCTAAACATTCTGTTTTGAAGCTGTTAAGGAATTATTAAATTTAGCAAGCTGTATTAAATACATAAATATGGACTAGAACTTAATAATATTTTTATTTTATTTTTAACGCAAAACATCATTTTGATAAATTATTCATGTGATATGATTGGTAAAATTCATTACTCTTTCCTGGGAAGAAAAATACGAAATGGTTGTAAAATGTATAACTAGTTAGATAATTTAAATTTCATTGCCCAGAATCAAAGAATTTTTCATGAAACTTAGATATCTTCAGAATGCACTTAAATTATATTAACGAATAATTTTATTCTTAGGAGTAATTTAAGGTACTATGATTGTAAATAACAAACAAAAAAAAATTGGTAAATATTTTTCACGTTAGTACGTAAAGATTGACTCATGATAAGTGATTTTAATCTATTATTAAGTTACATTCTGTGTTATTAATGAAGAATTATATGACTCATATGCCTTTGGTTTCATAATTAACGTCTATAATTATTAATTTACATCACGGTTTCCGAGACTAATAATATGGATAAGCATTTGTTTAATAATGAAGCAGAAATATAATAAGAATGGGATTTCTGATTCCCTCAGCAATTATAAGTTTTTAACACTTTTATATTTCACTTACAAATATGATTTGGAAAATTAACTGAAGGCTATTTATAATAAATTGACTTACGGATAACTTTCAGATTCATAATTACTCTTGGGAGGAAGCGCACGCAGTTTAAACATTTAAAATTTTCTTATTTAAATTAAGCGTTTTCTATCTAGAAATGTTCTTCTTAATATGTATTTATTATTCTCAAAAATGTGCGCGAAAATAATCTTTAATAATAATTTCCTTTATTGAGTTAGTTTTAAAACAGTTAATGTGTCTTTTGTATCCAATTTCATTTTTGGCATGATTTTCAAATTATTTAGCTACGTGAAATTTAAAAATAAAACTTAATTAAAATATAGGGTTCGGATTGTAATTTGAATGTGCTCATGGTTACTTTCTGAGAAACTCAAATCATAAACAAGTGAAACTTCATAGTTGTTAGTTCTTTGGGAGTAAAAATTCTTACATTAGTTTACTGGGAAAGCTTCAGCCGCCTTAAGAGTATACAAGCAAAACTTATTTTGTACAGAATCATATGTTCATCTTTATGAACAGAAGCATCTCTGGCATTGGCGATTTTCTACAACATTCGAGGCAGATATTTGATCCCACCTCTAAAGAATTAAGATAGCTTCAGAAACGAAAATATCTACCAAACACTCATTCGCTAATGTTCATAAACAATTGCTTGTCCTATGAGCACTGCAGATCAGCGAGTGGAAAATATAAATAGTCTGTTAGTGTAGGTATGGAATGTATTGAAGAACCTTGGGTATGTGCTGTATTGCAAATAAAGGGAAACTTCTCAGCTGCAGCTTTAGTAATTTTTGACGAATCGCTGAAAGCACATGGTGTCTTAAACTGTTTTCAAGGAACTGAAAAAAATGCACCTAATGCGCAATTCAGTGTTGTCAAAAGACGCTATGTAAGACGAGGGGTAAAGTTTGACAATGATACTGGTGCGCAGTGGACGCAGCTGTTCACAAGGCTGTAACTCACGATACTAACCAAAAGTACGACGTCACTTCAATGAGTGAAATCTTATTTCCTATGATGCCTAAGGTGCTCTTTTCACTTTATAAAGTTCTTACATTTGACGCTCAGGTAGAGATCTCATTCTTGTGAAGATTAACTCTAATTAAGTGTTGCTGCAGATATAAGCAACAGAGAAACATATACTTCAGCACACAGATTGCTGGTAGCTGAATCATACCCTAACAAAAACTCTTTCACTGTTGCAGGAGTGTACAAATAGCCGTCATAGGGATATTATACAATTTCTGGTGTCCCTTTGAAATTTTTCCTACCGTTCTGTGTTGTTCGGCTGCGGTTAAACGTCAAAAACTGTCTTGAATTAGACTTCAAAACTAAAATTACCGCAGGGAAGTCTGTAAGTTAATAGAGGCTTACACTAAATTATCTTAGTATATCTACTCTGAATGTGGTGAAAATGCAATGAATCTACTCAGTGACAAGTGGGATTAAAGACAACTTAATAGTACATGTGTTATAAAGTCTAAAATAAGACAAAAGAAATACTGTAATATTGCTGCAGCTGAATTAATGCTAATACATACCATTCCTGGCGGGCCCATTGCACCAGAATTGCCCTTAAAAAGAAAATATTATGTTCATTAATAGTATTCAAACCTTCGTAAAAAATTAAACAATTTATTTTGTAATAGGAAATCAAACATTTAATTTTTGCAGTGGCAATTTGTTTTTTAAATATTCCATGTAATTGAAATAAAATTCTTTCCTACCCACCTGAGGTCCTGGTAAAGACACCAAACCTTCGATATCATAACTTACAAGATTGCTTTCTCCCTAAAAGAGAAACGAATTAGACAATGTTAATTGAAATACAAAAATATAGATACACCCAATTAATTCGTTAAATACACTCACTTCCAAACGTCAAGCACGAAGATGTAAAATGCAGAACAAATCAACAAATACTGCTTTGATTGACACAAAATTTGGCAGGAAAGTAGCATATATATTTATGCATAAAACAAAATCAATAATTATATACATAGATGAAAACAATACTAAATTTTTGTAGGTTATCAGTAAATGACATACTGGAGACTTAAACAGAATTATGTATAAAGTGAAAATAAACAGCATAAAATGAAAAAAAGGACATTAATGGGGTATGTGATCCCCCCATCTGTATACAAAGTTTACACCTTGTGACCATGCTTTCAATTAGGTGGTCAACCACCGCAGAATTAAACAATCACCATTCTTCTTGTAGAGCAGTTTCCAGCTCAATAAGAGTGGCTGGAGGTGGGAAACGGGAAGATACGATACGAGTGAGAGCATCCCAATGATTTTCAATGGGATTAAGGTGGGGCGAATATGCTGGCCACGCCATACGCGCAATCCCTTCACTCTCCAGGTAGTCATCAAAGATGTCAGCTCTATGGGGACGTGCGTTATCGTCCATTAAAACAAAAGTAGGGCCAACTGCTGCATCGTAGAATCTCGCAATGGGTTCTATAATTTCATCTCGATACCGGACAACCGTCAAAAAACCCCGTTTAAAGATGTGCAGGTCGGTACGGTATCCTAATAAAATCCCTGCCCACACCATAATGATTCCGCCTCAGAATGCGTCATGTTCGGTGATGTTTTCGAACTGATTGCGTGTTCGTTGTTCACGCCATATCCTTATAAGCTTCTCATCTGGCTCCAGAGCAAATCTTGACTCATCATTAAACATGACATTGTCCCAGTCAGACATATTCCAATTGACATGTTCCAGGCACCACTGTAATCGTGCCCGTCTTGATTGGACAGATAGACGAACACAAACTAGAGGTACCCGGGCGTACAGTAGCTGCAAATATCGCCTTACCAATGGACGCTGTAACTATAGATGTCACACTTGTGGAGGTCGCTCTGCGATTCCGCTTGGCTACACTAGCAATATATCGATCTTCCGCGGGAGTTGTAACCCTTGGGCGACCGGCTACGGGTCTTCGGACAACTGTCTGTGTGGTTTGGAATTGTTTCCATAAACATGAAATTACAGAATAATGAACGCCGAAGAAAAGAACAACATCTGTGATCGACTGTCCTGCTTCAATGCGGCCCACAGCACGCCAGCGCTCAGAATCTTCCATTTGTCTTCTGGAAGTCATAGAAACACGTATGTCATGAAAACAAATTGTACGAAAGTTTTAAACACCTTCTATCAGCACTTAGAATCAACTTCTGTAACCCTTCATAAATCTGGCTTCTTATAAGACTGCCTTTTTTGCATATTTCTTGACATAAAAGCACGTTTGGCTGTTACCTAACATATTTGCATACTTCCATCTACCTCTGAAGCAAATCGCATCATCTTCAATTCTGATTGGCTTCCGGAAATTAGCATTTTCCTCTCCGTGCTTAACTTTTGGAAGTGAGTGTAATGCATTCGAACATTTCCATACACATTTACTTATATGCTTGCCTGATCCACTCTGATCATCGTTAGTTAAAATCTTTAAACAATATAACTATAAAATTATAATAAGCATCCTTTGAACAAGTAATATATAATATTGTTCTAAATAAATGGCAAGCCTATTTGAAACAGAGAATTTCAACGTGAATTGTTTCTATGAACAAAAGAGCAACACACGTAGAGAAACAAATCGCATCTGACTGCATAAATATCTGATTATCTGAATGAATAGAATAAATCGCATTTTATCTCACAAATTTCAGTTAACTTGACATGCGTTAAAGCATCAAATATGAAACAGCATGTTTTCAGCAAGTATAATATCAAAATGTCATTAATATGATTTATTACTCAGAAGAAATATTTTAATAACATATAATGCTCTATTATAGAACAGCACGGAAAGAATACCCGTTTAAAATGATTAATAATACATTAAAGCAGCTAACAGGTAACGATAATAATTAAAGTGCTATTAATATTATCATCTAAGGTCATCAATTATAAAAATGAAAAACCAGGAACATAAATCTCATATTACCCGAAGTTTCCAAAATAGTTTCGTAGGCTTTTTTATATTTTCTTGAATAGTTTTTCAGTACTACTTATTTAAAAAAATTGGTTTTCTCAGATACTTTAAAAATATCAGTAATGGTTTTATTTAATGTGATGCTATGTAATATATACGATGGATCTGTTTAAAGGGTTCTTGGTAATGTCAGGTGCATGAAACTTGCCCTACCAGATTTGGCTGCTAGAAAACATAAGCTAAAGAAGATACTCTATAGAAAATAAATTTATGAGGTAACGCTATCTAAAAAAGCAAAGTTCATGCTGAAGACCAAACGGAATTAAAACATATTTCAAGCAGTCAAGAAAATACTGTACTTTGAGCAAAGACGTATGGATTTTTTAATAAGATAAAAATCTTTGTTATAATCTTAACTATTTTATTCGGCAGCAATTTTATCCTCTTACTTCTATACTTCAGACAGTTCAAAACATCCAAAACTACGCGATGGTTAATGTATAACAGATATTAATAAACACGTTCTATAAAAGCTTCCAGAAAAGTAAGAAGCACTGCAGCATGCATGTGCGCTCCGATGAATGTTACGTCCATAGTTAATAAAACATAATTTTTTATTTGCCCTATAAGAATTTTCGGCGAATGCTTTTAAATAACATATTTTGCACTGAGACTAAAATGTATTAGCATACCTTTAATGACACCAAATGAAAAAAAAAAGTAAATAAATAATTAAACCTTACCTTTGGCCCTGGTGGCCCTGGTGGACCTGGAGGACCCTGAAAGTAAAATACTTATTAAAAGTTTTAGGCATAGCACTGTAGACTTTGAAATAATTTAATCTACAAGGTATGACAATAAAGTTCTGGGAATGATGTCATTAAGTATAATAGGATGGCATAGTAAATAAGCAGTGTGTATTTCTATTAGGAACACTCTACTATGCAGAAGTGCAGCAGTGGTTGTGAAATGAAGCAGTAGATAAATTTAAAGTTCTCTTTCAGATTAGTAAATCTGAAGATGAAAGATATGGCAGGATGAAACGGGATTACATATATAAAGTATCTTTAAGGTTTCTCCCGCGGATCGACTGGAAGCAATCCCATCATTCTGGTTAGGTAAAAATCTAGACAGACTCGACTTCTGGGAAGAATGCATTAAATAAGTGAAGGTAATTTTAGACGAAAAAAGCGACAATGTAGATATGGCAAATTTATAGGCAAAGATCTGTCGTGTACGTCCATAAAAAAGCAATTTGGACTGTTCGTTCTTTCTTCATTATACTGCCTGGAAACATTCGGCCTTCACCATGAAAGAATTTATGGCCTGTAGAAGAACTACAGCTCTCGATCATCTACAGAACTATCTGATCCTGCTTCAATAGACTTCTTTCTGTTACCAAACCTGAAATGAAATCTAAAATGAGAATGTTTATTTGGATATTCTAGGCGTTCAAAGCCAAATAACGGAGGTTTTTCATGCGATACTGAAAGGGGAATTTGTTCCAAGTTTTCAGGAACTGTATAGTCGTGGTCAAAAGTACATTTCAAAAAACGAAGGAGTTATTTGAAATGAATATTGTTACGGTTTTTGCATTTAGTTTGCTACTTTTATTAGAATTGTAATTAAGTTGTTTCATTTTCCTTTTCAATGCTGCGCGCGACGAGTTTTAAGAGAAAGCTACGTCGAAAAAGTAAAAATCAGGAGCACGTGCATTTAACATTTCATAAATAGATATCACGTAATTATACTCTTTTGCTTTCCAGAAACCTTGAGAAAATATCAGAATGTTCCCGTGCATAATTAAAAAGCTTATAAAAGCCGGATTAAAACATCTCAGTTCAGTTGTTTACTTAGTGCTGTTATTGATTGTAAAGAATTCGCGGTGAGATCGAATTAGCTTTCTATGCTTTGAATTGTGTTCTGTTTAACGTTTTAGTAGTTTAAAACAGTATTTTGTTTTATTTCTCGTGATAAGAATAAATTTTATTAACTTTTTATCGACTTGCGCATTCGATCCATTGCGAACCCGTATGCACGCAATAATATTTTAATTGATATTTTATACATTGTTCTATACTCTGTTCCATTTATATATATACCTATAGAATATTATTTAAGGATTCCATATTAAGTACTATATATAAAACCAAAAAGTGCATCAATAATTTATTTTTAAGTACTATTAACTTGATTCTGAAGAATTTTCTGCAGTCTAGTTTGTGTCATTTTATTCATAAGTCTCAAATTAAAAACAATTCAATGTTTATGTGACATTAGAAAAATTAACCAAAAAGCAGCGATTGCAATGTAATTGAAAAACAGTCCTTTAGATGTGAAAAGGTTGAAAGCCATTTGGTTTGGGACTATTTTCTTAGATACTCAGATACTTCGCATACATATAACATAGCATTAGAAATGCAAAACTCGGTATTTACTACAGATTCATTGATGTAATAAATATCTTTCTATTCCTATGGATTTTAAAAAAAGACGTTGCTTGTCTTACAATTTATCGTTCAATAATCCATTTTTATTGTACAAAATTGCATTCATTCGAAGAATTCAGGCATTCAGTCTACTCGGCATTGACAAAACCCAAACGACGCTCTTACATTCCCAGTCGGACAGTATGGTCGAGAAGTTCAATCGAACCATCCCTTAATAACCTCTCATTGGTGATTTCCAGAAACCAGCAGGACTGGGACAAGAAGTTGCCACTGTTTTTATACGCTTACCGCAGTGTTGTCCGCGAGACTACCGGCTATTCTCCATCTCAGATGCTCTTCAGCCTTGACCTTCGTCTGCTTTATAATCTCTTGTTTGGTCGCTCTCTGGATACGCCTTCATCGCTTGAGGAATTCATTCTAGATCTCCAGGCCCGGTTTGAAGTGATACATAAGTTTGAACTAGAGCGAGTTAACTTGGCGACGCAGAAGATGAAGACCCGATACGATACCAGAGCTACAGGACATACATTCAACGAAGGAGACAAGGTGTGGTTGTGGAATCCGACTCGACTGAAAGGACGCTGTCCGAAACTACAGTCACCTTGGGATGGCCCGTATACAGTCTTAAAAAAGCTGAACGACGTCGTGGTTCAAATCCGTAAGCCATCGAACTCAAAGTCTAAAAGTCATTCATTACCACAGGTAATCCGATCTCACTGCGAATTCGCTACAATCAAAAACAGCACTCAGTAAACAACTGAACTGAGATGTTTTAATTCGGCTTGTATAAGCTTTTTAATCATGTACGAGAATATTCTGGTATTTTCTCGAGGTTTCTGGAAAGCAAAAGAGTACACTTACGAGACAGCTGTTTATTAAATGTTAAATGTGCATTCTCCTGTATTTTTACTTTTTAGGCGTAGCTTTCTCTTAAAACACGTCGCGCGCAGCATTGAAAAAGAAATTGAAACTATTTAATAACACTTCTATGGTTACTTACTATGGTTATAGTACCATAGTACCATAGTCCTTACTATGGTTATAGTACGTAATGTATATAATTGTAAATAGTATAAGAACACGGACTTTTTTTTTTCTAATTGTGTATTTGATTTTATTTGCATTTAGTATTTGATTTGTTTAAAGTTACTTATTGCAATTATTGTTTATGTTGCTTGCTACCGTAATGCATAGTTTATTGTTGCATTGATGCTTTATTTGTAAGCATCCTGTTCGTGGATTGTTCCTGTTCGGGGACTGTTTCCTGTTCGGGGATTGTGCTGCCCGGGACGTGCAGTCCTTGCGAAGGGGGCAATGTTACGAATTTTGTATTTAGTTTGCTATTTTTAGTAGATGTGTTATTAAATAGTTTCATTTTCTTTTTCAATGCTACGCGCGACGTGTTTTAAGAGAAAGCTACGCCTAAAAAGTAAAAATACAGGAGAATGCATATTTAACATTTAATAAACAGCTGTCTCGTAACTGTACTCTTTTGCTTTCCAGAAACCTCGAGAAAATACCAGAATATTCTCGTACATGATTAAAAAGCTTATACGAGCCGAATTAAAACATCTCAGTTCAGTTGTTTACTTAGTGCTGTTATTGATTGTAGCGAATTCGCAGTGAGATCGGATTATCTTTTCCTGCGTTTTTGAATTGTGTTCTATTTAAGGTATTAGTAGAAATTATTGTATTAGTATTGTGATATATTGCACTAATATCTCAGAGAAAATATTTCAGCATTTTGTTTTATTTCTTGTGATAAAGAATAAATTTTATTGATTTGTGCATTCAGTCGATTACGAACTCGTACGCACGCAACAATATAAAACATTTTTTTTTTAAAATTTAGGCAAGAATATTTCGCTTTATGAACATACTCAGCGAATTTCATAGTCATAGCATGTACAATTTATACTTTTAAAAGCAAATGTCGGTAAATCATTTAATCTGATTCGAGTTCCGGTGGCAGTCTGAAAATCTTAATTTCTTGCAGTCACTTCAAGGTTTCTTCAAAATCACAATGACAGAAAACCGTCTTGGAATGCAGTTGTTGCTTTTGACAGCCTTTAACCAGTCTGTCTATTAAATAATTTGTTAAAAATGGTTATAAGTAATTAGTGTGACACTTTGAGGGATATTCAGAGCTTGGTCGATCTCTAATTTTGTTTGTCTGATGGAGTCTATCAATTAACCACCTCTGCCCTTCATTTAAAGGATGTCAAATATTAATAACTAATGAACACTGCTAACTCTCTTAAACCACATTACCTTTAAATAACACTGCTCGTCAAAACTCCAGCATGGGTTCATTGTGCAACACGTTATCAGTTCTCTAATTTACATATTGCATGCTGTAACCTTTATGCAGAAGTTTTAATTTTGTATTTAATTTCTGATAATTAACTGATGATTTTAATTAGATACATATGTTTCCAGATTATGCTCTTCTTGACGGGAAGTGCATAGTTTCAATTATCGCATTTGTAGTGTGTGATTATATCATTACAGCAAATTATTTGAATGCATCAGAATGTTCCATAAATTAGTTTATCTACAAATCACTGATAACTCGAGAAACACATATGCATAATTCGAGAAACACATAAGCGTCGATTTTAAACGGACATTTTTAGCATACACTCTTGTTTAAAGTCTTCAAATTTACGTTAAGCCTTTCTATAAAACTACATATTCTTTTTTAGCATATGTGTGAATGTACAGTAAGCCCTTGCCGAATGTGGACCTGCGGAATGCGATTTTGCGTACAAGCGTTTCCTTAAGTATCTCCATTTAATTGACCCAATGCGAGAATTTCAATAATTTGAGGTATGCTGAAAAGCGCCGACCACATTGCGATAGTTCTCTTTAATGACTGGTTTGAAAATCCATTCGTTAAAGAAGCCAAGCATTGCTTAGAGCTGCAAAATCTCAGCTTTAAAGTTATCCTAATTCTCGATAATGCTCCAAGAGACGGTGCTGAAGCCCTCACATTACTTTCAAAATGCGTAGATTTATTTCTTCCACCTAACATCACTTCCTTAATCCAACCAATGTAACAAGGAATGATAAAAACCCAAAACCTATTATGTCAGGCATGTTTACGATTCTGCAAATAAAGCATTAAACGAAGGAAAACACGACACAGTAATAGCATTTGGGAAGCAATCCAATACAATTCATCGCATACAAATTATTAAATTCCCATGGAAACAAGTGTCATCAACAATGAATGCTTACTGGCATCAACGCTGGCAAGAAGTTGTCAATAATGTTAAAGGACTTGAAGTCAATAACGTTAAAGGACATCGATTGAAAATGAAGGCAAAGAACTTGTATAAATTTCAAAAGCAACAGGCTGTAATTGATTTTCGGATATGGAAGAAGAAGAAATCAAACACTTAGTCGAGATTGACGATCATGAAATAAAAATAGAAGAACTGAACGATCTTGTAACACCAACAGAGAATGTATTAAAGAGCCTTCAACTTTGCATGAAGTTAAACGAATTATTAAAAAATCTGATGTGTAGACCACATGTACGGAATATGAAACTATATTCATTTCTCCTGCATTTAATTTAAATTTATTTCCCCGACTTTCATTAGAAATATATTCCCATTCAATTAATTTAGTTCTCACTTTGCGACAAGACAAAAATACATAAAACGTCAAAACATCTTTATTAAAAACTGAAAAATAGAGAAAATTATAAAACATAAATACAGTTAAAACAATTTAAAGAAAAATATTTACAAATAAAATTAGAGTTTCTACGCAAAAACAAACAATTCGGCAAGAAGGCAGATTTTTCGGTGCACAAAACTGCAAGTTTACTTTTGGCCTCATTCAGCAAAAAGACATTGAAGGCGTAAAATCTGACTTAATTTGCAATGGACGCTATGTTGAGTTAATATACTATATTAGATAATTTAATTACTTAAATGGATTAAGCATGATTTAATTCGCAATAATGAAAAAGACGTTATCTTTGTTGCTACGAGGATTAGTTTCTCTAAATTGGAAACAAATCCACTATTATTCTAAGTTTTAAATGTAAACAAATATGACTGCTATGGTAAAAAAAATCAGGCTTAGCCGCACTTAAACAATTTTTAAATTGTTGATAATTGTACAACTATTGCATTCAGAGAAACTAAAAGCATGAAAACCTTAATCGGAAGGTAAGAACATTACAATTTAATCATTTTTAAAGCGAAAAATGTACAGTTTACTAACATATAAGAATAAAAATCTGAGCTCAAGGAGCCGAGTAACTGAGATCACAGAGTGGTTATATATATATATTTATATATGCCCACTATATATATATATATATATATATATATTTACATACTTTCGGTGCGGTCGATTGCCATGAAAAAGAGAGGTACATAAGCTACATGATATAGCAGTCCTATATACAAAAATTCAACGTTCTAAAGCTACTCGTTTTTGAGTAATTCGAGATACGTAGTACGCACGTACGTATGTACAGACGCCACAAAATATCTCGTCTGAATCCATTTTAAATAAGTTTTATAAATCGTTTAGGGAAAAAAAGTCGTTTATTCTGCCCTTACATACAGATGTCACGCAAAAACAACGTTAAATTACATTCGATATCAGTCAAAATGGTTATTTTGAATAAACTGAATATATAAAATATGGTAATCGGAATTATGCGTGATCGCAATACTTCCTTTACTTCTTACAAGGAAGTAAAATGGTCCAGGAACAATGCAATGGAAAGTGACCCAAATTGAAGAAATAAGAAGATACTTTATAAGAAATAGTTGAAAATTTTGCACTCCTTACGGCAAAACGTTTTATGAGTCTGTCCAGACTTTGTCTTAAGCAAAAATCACTATTTATTTAAAAAAGTAGTATTATGTACTTACTTATTAAACAGTAATAGAAATCCTTTCAATAACATTTGTTTCAGATCTCCTACTTAGGTTTTTATAAATTATACAGACTTTCTCAGTCTGAACTATACAGCGAAAAAAAACAGGTCCATGGAAAGTTCATTTTTCCCCGGAACGCGATTTTGCCTTACTCGCAATAATTCGCGTATTTCGGAAGGGTTTACCGTACTACATTTTCTCTCCTCAACAAAAATTTATTTTTCATGTAAAAACCTAAATTGCATACGTACCGCAGGTCCTGGAAATCCGACTAAACCAGGTAATCCTGGTGGGCCAGATGGTCCAACAGGTCCAGGAGATCCCTAGAAGAAAAACGCAGAAAAACAATTGAACTATAAAATGTATACAATGTAATATCAAAAGCTTTATCAGGGAAAGAAAATAACGAAATGTGTATATCAAATAACAGTTTGCTTTTAAAAATAACAAATATTTTGAATAATATTCAACGAGTAGCAAAATTTGTATAGCTAATTACAGTTCCGTTTGAGTTTATTTCAACCAAAGCGTTATTATTGAGGTAGTATACGCTTGATGCGGAAGCTGTAGTGCTTGTTCCGAAGAAGAGAGTTGGGGCTAACAAGAGGATTCCATGTGCTTTCCACACACACATTCTTTCATTACACTTCAATACAACAAACACTGCACTTTTACAGTGTTTAACACTGTTACAAAGACGTTTAGATAATGTTGTACTAAGCACGGAATAAGGAGGAAATATGTTATCACAGTTTCGTCAGCCATAAAATTTTTGCGTGTTTGTGCTAACTATTACGTTGAAATTTTCTATTGTTTTTTATATTAGATGGAAAAATGCTATTTTTTTCAAATACTTAATAACTCTCCAGGAAGTTTCCAATAATCAGTGACATCTGAGAAACGTTAAATGACCGATTTTTGTTTTTGGTTGTTGTTGTTGTTTTATTTTTTAGGTAGAGATAAATATTGTTGAGTGATAACAATTTGTTTACAAATATCTATGTTAAATCTTTTATTGTCTGGAATTATGAAAGCTAAAGATACGACAAAGTTTAAACAGAGTCTTCAAATATAGTAGCTGCAGACTCTTATTTTCTTAATCATTTGTAGAGTCTTTTTATTTCGTGCGCCACTCGCAGATTCAGAAAATATTTTTGAAGCCGTGAAAAATGGGCAGTGCCGCAACCGAGATCCGAATATCGTATCTTCCGCTTATTAGCTTGGCGTACTATCCAGTTACACAGTGAACGCACGGAATAAGGAGGAAAAAATGAAAATACCTTATACATTGTTTCCAAACATGTACTACCTCCAAATATAAATTGTTTCCACGTTGATAAAATGCACTATACTCGGTAGAAATGCTATAATTGGTCAGATTTATGACTTTGGTGAGCAAATCAGCATTTTGTTTATTTAAACATATTAAAACATGATGAATATTTTATTATGTGACCATACTAAAAACTGAATCTGATATTTACAGAATATTCTTATACATAGTACTAACTGCTTTTATGATTACGGTTTATACTTTTATTTATTTATTTTGATAAACGTTGTAGCTGGAAGTATATGTATAAGATCAGTATTCAAGGAAGTAAAATTTGTAAGCCACCTTTTCGAACACTGTAGAATGCCGAATTTATTATATACGAATAATAGTTACAAAAGACAATTTATTATATTGTTAAATTAAGTTTTCTGAGGAAGTATTGAAACGGATAAGTGTGAACGTTAAAACTTGGCTGTCAGGCACAAATTAAAATTTATATAACGTTACTGTATAAAGAAATGTATCTATAAGACATAAATGCACTTACGGAAATTAATTACAACACATCTTTTAATTAAAGGTTTTTCTCACTGTAGCTTCGAAAATCTGAACGAAAGTCTACTGAAACAGAGAACTTAGAAAAGTCTGTCTAGAACTAAATGAAATACTTCGACATAGTTTTACAATAAGCAGAGATAATATTTACAGAAGTATTTTCCTAAATTATAATGAATCTTTATTTAATTAAGTCTCAGATTCATAAAATAATCCAGAAACTTTACAGCAAATAAATTAATTAAATTAGGAAATAACAATTTAAATACGATTAAAATGTGATTCTGAAACCCACAAAATTTGCAAATGTTGCAACTTCTTATCTTTATTAAATTACTTATTCAGGTTTCCTCGTACACGGGTGACGAAACGCTTTTCCTGAATTGAAAAACAAACACGTTTAATTTCATCAAGGTATTATAAGAACATTACTCAAAAATTAATACTTCTTACGCAACCACAAATAAATATTGCGAATGTTCTCTCGTACACACACACACACAACCATATAGACAGCTAAGGCATAAAAGATTGCGTAAATATTCGCAAACAATTACTATTTCTTTTTCTGTTGTATATACGTACTTTCAGGAGAAGGACTCATTTTATGTGAATAGATTCAATTATTGTGCCTAGGACTTCAGCGACATCTTTGCAGCCATAAACTTGGAAGTTAGAAGTTTTAGGAAATGATGGCGTTCTTAGAAGTAATCATCAGAAAATAAATTCCAAATTTTTGAAAACATTACCCACGTTATCTCACTGTATAAGCACTTTGGTGGAACTGAGCAATGAGCATTTGACCAAAATCAATCAGCTAAATTGAAAAAGAGAACGAAACAATTTCCGCATTGCCTTAAATTTCGAATTTTTTAGTTTTATCAGGATACTGATCAAGATGATGCTGTTCTTGTGTTGCCGTTTCTGAAGATGATAGAAGAAATGCTAATGATACTCAAAGGAAGCTTCCTATTCTGAAGCGCATGTCTAGAAAACGCGACGTATTATATTCTTGAAATGACACTTGGCATGTACATACCAGATGCAGTATTACCATCGTAAAATAGTGAATTAAAATACTTTAGCTTGAAGTTATTCAAATCATTTCAAATCCCCATTTTTCTCGAGTTTTACAAAGTTTCCCTTCATAGTGTCTCTTTCTTAGCGTTGTTTTACAAGTTCAGAGTTTAGTGCAGGAGTTTTAAAAATATGTACTCTAACACGATCATTATGTAATTATTTTCTTTTTCTTATGTATTAATATTTCTATGTTTCTTTTTTGTTTGTTGTTTTTCTACTAAAGTTTCAACTTAAATGTATTAAACAGTTTCTGGAATTAGATATTCGACTTCCTTTAGAGACACGAATTTAATATTGGTTCAAATCTCAGCGTTATATAAAGGACACATACTTTCAGACTGCAATGTCTAAAAAAAGATTTTTAAATTTCGTATTAAATTTCTTAAGATAATTCTATGTAAATATTTGAATTTCAATTAAAAAATTCACTTCCATGTATCAGGGGTTAAATATTAACCCCAAATTCAACGTTATAACGAGAAAGCCCTGCAAAAAATATGCTTTAGTGGTCTTTCTAAATGCGAGGTAAAATATAATAATATTCAGATTTTCAAAACGTCAAAAAAGAGAATATTTCCACTTCACAAACATGCACATAAGAATTTAAAAATATTTGGCAGGCAGTTTACGAGTCAGTGATTTATATCACTTGGGACGCAGAAAATATATTCTAGGCATACTCGGAGATCTCATTTGTTATAAATTCGATTTTCAGATTTCAAGGAGCTCGAATCAAAATATGCCAAGAAAATGAAAGTTGAATTTTCTACAGTGACTCTTCTTACTACGAAAGATGGATAAGCAAACAAAATTGCTTTTATAGCTTTCTCAAAAAATGTCAGATTAAAATTTCCATTTAAAATTTTACCTAAGAATAAATATCGAGAGAAAAATTAATTTATCAATTAATATTTTTAAGACTACTATGCCAAAGAAGTAAATTAGCTTCAAATTTTTAAAATTTTGGAGCAGCTGTTTGCTATATAAAAAGCGCAGTATGAACCATTCATTTCAAAACTATGAAAGTCTGTTGTATTCTCCTTCAGATTCTTAAGCATTTTCGAAAAATCTGGTAAAGTTTCCAGATTTACCCACATTTCCATTAATTTAAATGGCAATGTGGATGAATAGTTGATTAATGTGGATAGAATAATTGATTTCCATTGATGAAAAACAATGAAAATATTCATAATAACTTGTTTACAAACAGTGCGAACTTTACCAAATATGATCATATGCCAAGTAAGTGAACACCGTGTGTAGTATAAGAATAGATTGTATCAATTGAAGTAATTAGATAGTAGTATAAAATGAACTATTTGAGAGAGGGTCGTTGTTTTACGTTCTGAATATAAATTAGGAGAAAAAATAGTTATTTTTAAGTAAAGACTTACATACATCATTTATTAAACGAAATGTAATGGAGTACTCCCACATCGCTCAGGCTCAGATAATGAAGGTCTGGATTTGACAGCCCGTAGAAAACAAATATATTCAAACATCTCGTCAGCGGACATTCATGGGCTAAAAAGTTTGTTAGTTACCGGGTAGTTTTCCATTAAATGGGAGTGCACTGATTTCTTTTTGCGAAGATCCAAAGATTCAGGAAGTGCTCATAAGTGGGGAGTTTCAACTAAAGCGAAGGGTTCCTAAATAGAGGATCGTTTGTAAATGCTGTTAATTTTTAAGTGAACCAAAACCAGCATTTGAACTCAACTACATCTTCTCTCTGCAGCAGCTACCATACCATCTCTTACTGAAAGGAAAAATTATGATGGAAGGTAAGATGTCAATAATTAACCAACTTTTAATTCACGTAATAGGTGAGAGTTACTGAACTACCTGCAGAATGAAATTCTTTCTCGTACGTAGTAGCCGCCTTATTCTCCCGACCTTAATCTCATCCAAAATCTACAAGGATGCTTTCGGGCGAGCTGTCTTTGCATAGGTTTCTCCTCCAGTCAGTCTTAGATGTTTGGAAATTGCCCTAATGGAGGAATGGTCATTGGTAACGTGTGGGATGGTTGATCACCTCAATGAAAGCAGGGGCAATAGCTGTAAAGTGAAGGTCCGAGGTGGTTGCATAACTTATTGATGTAAGTTTTGTTTGCTTGTTTTTAACTTTAACGTAAATTTTATAATGAATCATAATGTGACGTCATCACACAATTTACAAAAATTAAATATTGTTTTCATTTTAAAACATAAAGCTTGTTTGCTATTATGTACGAACACATTTCATACCTTCACATGTGCAATATCACATAAATCAATGCATCATCCCCCCTTTTTTTAAATTTTACCGTCGTTTGCTTAACATTTGAAAATCAGTTCAAGTGAATAATTGAAATATCATTTTATATATTTTTAAATATAAGGGGTTCAGAAGTTTTCCAGATATTTTCAAATCCTGAAGATCGCTTCTATGTAGTTTGTGACAAATTTAGAATATCGTCCAGCGATATTTTGTAAACTCATAGATTCTTTTATTACTTGGCAAGTATTACTGTATCACGTGCATCACTTTCCCTCCTTATCTTACTATAGCGTTTAATTGGACAATGGAAAACGAGGTTCTGTGAGCTTTCATAAAATACGATTATGACATTTTACTTACTAAAACTTTTATAATTGAACAAAGCAGAGATGATTTAGACTAGAAATGGATTAGATTGGCTTAATTAGTGTAAAGAATTCTAGAATTATCTGTCTAAAGGAAACTGACTAATATATATAATACACATGCAGAAAACTACGAGCAGCCAGTCCGTTTGTCTAAATTCGAACCCGGGACCGAACTACAAGGGTTCAGTGACTTAACCTCTCGACCACTGGTACATCCTATTTTAAAATAGAAGCTTCAGATTATAAATTGCAGTAATAATGAATAAAATAATTTACGGTAAATTATAAATGTTTTGTCAAGAAATTGACTCATACCATTTTTCTAATAAATTAACTTTATAATACCTGTTAAATGCATCTACTTATGATACAAGAAACATTCGATTTTGTCTGAATTTCTTTTTATATCTATGGATGTTAGTTAATACAATGCTCCCATGGGAGAAGGTTTATTTAAATCACCGTGAAATCATTCTAAGAAATTCATTTACGTCGTGTAATGTTCCATATAAAAATAAATGTCTTATACGTGATGCATCCACTCCCTAAAGTATTAATTAAAGAGGAAATATGTTCCGTTTACTTTCATTTCATTCTTTCTTGAATATTTTCACTCCATTTTAATTTTATTTTCAATGATGCCCTTTTTGGCGCGTATTTCCAGACAGACATTATGCAGACAATATTTTCCCTTTCCTTCCGACATTTTTGTTTTATAAATACCTTTATACGTATTAATCTGTAACGGGAAGAAAGAGTAAAAATTTACAGCTTTGAGCTTGTGGAACGACACGACGCTGAAACTTTTAATGATATATAGAGTATTTTTCAAATATCTCTTGAATAACCGATCGTAAACTTCTGGTTCCAAATGAAACGGATAGGATTTCAGACCATGGTGTTAAGTTTAGGATTATGTATCCTTAGATTGCCAATAGATGGCGGTAGTGTTTGAAAACGAAACTGTGATGTCATAATTATGTATATGTATCAGTTCGTCAATAAACGTTCTGTGGAACAACGCTCCTCTGTTTATTACTTTACATTCGATCCAGTCTCATTTATTAGAGACTTACATATATTTTGTTTATGGTGCCGAAACTCGGGATTTTTACAAACCAGAAAATCGACAGACTGAATAGTTCGAAAATGGAGGGCGTTCTTGAAAATTTGCAAAAGAAACGATCGGTTGTTAGACAATTAACTATGAAACTGATTACCGAAGTCGAAACGAATTTAGCAATTAATATTCCGCTAAATGAGAAAATTGAGATAATCGAGGATTTATATGAACAGTTAATTGAGAAAATCAACGAACTGAAAAGTTTAGATTCAGAAATAGAAACGAAAGTAACTTCGGAGGAGATTGAAAATGAAGTTACTTTAAGTCAAGAATACCAGGATAAAACTGTTATATGGAGAGAAAAGATGCAACGATTTTTGAAAAAGAATTCGAAATCTTCTAGAACAGTTCATCAGAACGAAACGGCTAATGTTATACTTCCAGCTGAAGCGAAAACAGTGAAGTTACCACGTCTGCAAATCGGAACTTATTACGGAGATTCGCGTAAATGGTTGGACTTTTGGAACCAGTTCGAAAATACAATTCACAATCATAGTGGATTGAGAAAAACTGAAAAATTTGCGTACCTAAAATCCTTACTTGGCGGTAATGCTTTAGCTGCCATTTCCGGGTTCGCTTTAAGTGACCAGAATTATGATTCCGCAATAGAAATATTGAAAGAACGTTTTGGAAGACAAGATGTTGTTATCACTTCGCATATGAATAAATTATTATCTCTTGAACCAGTGGGGAACATTTCAAATGTTAAAGCACTGCGTAAGCTGTACGATGAATGCGAAGTCAACATTCGAAGTTCAGAATCGTTAAACGTTACTTCTGGAAGTTATGGAAATATTCTCTGTCCTATCATTTTGCAGAAATTTCCAGAGAAATTAAATTTGGAATTTAATCGAAGTCGAAAATTGGAAGCAGGATTTGATATAAAAGAACTTATAGAATTCTTAAAAAAGGAAGTTAACTGTCGAGAAGCTGCAAGTTTAATGATCTCTGCGAAAGGCGAATCATAAACCATACATTCGTGAAAATGAACAACGCATGAAAGCTTATCCGAATTATAAGCCGAAAGTTCCGACTGCTTCAGCTTTATCAACAATTGGATACAAATGTATATTTTGTGACAAAGAAGATCATACGAAATATAAATGTATTGAGGTGAATTCTGAAGAGAAACGCAACATATTGAAACGTACGGGAAAATGTTTTCTGTGTTTTGGATGTAAACATTTAGCTATCAACTGTAAGAACAAACAGTTTTTCTGCAAAACGTGCCGCGGTAAATATAATGAAAGTGTGTGTCTAAATCTCGCATCAGCTGTCTCCAGTGTAAAAAATAAGGAAACCGAAACATCGGCGGAAATTGTTCAAAATTCTTCTGCCAAAACCGGATCTAATATTATGCTTCAAACGGTGTATGCTGTGGCTGAGGGCAGAAATAAGAATTTTATTGTGAGGTGTCTTCTTGACAGCGGTAGCCAAATCTCTGCAATTCGAGAAGATTTATCAAGAAAATTACAGTTACCAGTGAAATGAGAAACTGTTTTAAATCTGCATACCTTCGGTGGAAAGAACGGGAAACATTGGCGTCGAAAGAAAGTTGAACTTACGCTCCGAAATATTAATGACCCTGAAAAATCCATAAATCTCATTGAAGTACCAGTCATAACAAATGCCGATATACGGGTACCAGATGTAGAAATGAAATCCAACCTCCAAGCGTTCGGCATCACTTTGACAGACTGCTGCGGCGCCGATGGAATGAGTCATATTTTCATTTTAATCGGCGCGGACAGTATGTGGAAAATAGCAAGCGAAGAAATAAAAAGGATAAACAGAAATGCCGTAGCGATGGAAAACTTTTTTCGGTGGTGTATACAAGGCAAATTTTCTTCATCAGACTTTGAAATCCATGATGCGTGTTTAAACGAGCGTTGAATCGTGTTGGGATATTGAATCTATAGGAGTTAAAAATATTTCTGACGAAGAACAAAATGAAATGGCGTTGCAAATATTTAACAACTCGATTACACAAGAGAGTGATAGATACGAAATAAGACTTCCATGGAAAGATCAGAATGCGACTTTAAGAGACAATTTTAAGAATGCTGAAAGACGATTTTTAAATCTGATCGAACAATTTAAATCAAACTTGAACTTTTATGCGCAATATAAAGAAGTGATTGACTATCAGATTAAGGAAGAAATCATAGAAAAGGCCGATCTTGTTTTTCCATCTGGGAGACGAACTTACTACATACCTCACCCTGCTGTCATCCGTGAAGATCATAATTCTACAATACTTCGCATTGTTTATGATGCCTCTTCAAAGGAAAAAAATCATGAATCTCTAAATGATAATTTACTACAAGGACCAAATCTTCTTCCTGAACTTTTTAAAGTTTTAATAAATTTTCGACTTCATCGAATTGCATTTACGTCAGATATTGAGAAGGCGTTTTTGCAAATTTCTGTTGCACCTGAAGATCGAGATTCAATGCGATTTTTGTACATTGATGAGAATTCAAGTTTGAGCAATCTGAGAATTCAAGTTTATCGGATGTGTCGTGTAATTTTTGGAGCAAAATTTAGTCCATTTTTGCTGAGCGCTTGCATTAAGCATCATTTAAAGAAATTTGAAAACATCTATCCCATAACTGTAGAAATGTTAGAAAACTTCATGTATGTTGACGATTTTATTTGTGGATCAGATACGAAGGAGGAAGCTATAGAAATATATCATGAAACCAATGATATAATGAAAAGGCATCAATGACTTTGACCAAATGGAATTCTAATTCGGATACTGTAAAAAACCAGTATAAATCAAGTGACAACTTCGTCAGCTTTAAATTGCCTGACTGTGATTCCCCCTCAAAGATTCTTGGACTTCAATGGGATACAATTAAGGATATCTTCTGTTTTAATGCACAAGACGTTATTGATTTCATTCAGTCAAATGACCAAACAAAACGTTGTGTTTTAAAAGCCGCTTCAAAAATCTTCGATCCTGTTGGGTTTCTTGCTCCATATGTTATTCAAGCAAAAGTTCTGTTTCAGGATTTATAGCTGAAAGGTGTTGATTGGGATTAAATTATACCACCAGAATTGCAAGACAAGGGGAACAAATGGTGTAGGCAACTATGTGATCAACCTAATATCCAGATACCTCTTGGGTATTTTCGTGATGTTGATGAAACGCCTGAAGCACTAGAACTACATTGCTTTTGTGATTCATCTCAAAATGCTTACGCCGCAGCAGTGTATGTGAAATTCCGTAGCTTAAAATATTCTGGAGCAAGTTTAGTGATCGCCAAGAGCAGAGTGGCACCCCTGAAAAAATCATCTTTACCAAGACTCGAGCTTATGGCAGCAGTGTTAGGTGCAAGACTCTTAACTACAGTCCGTGTGCATTTTCATCAAGCTAAGATTCATTTATGGACAGATTCTCTTATTGTGCTTCATTGGATAAAGAACTCACCACGGCGACGAAAAACATTCGTACAAAATCGAGTGTCCGAAATTCAAGACAAAGCATCCCCGAGTATGTGGCATCATTGTCCTGGCTCAGATAATCCGGCCGATAAAATCACACTCTGTGTTAAAGTGAGTGATGTTGTAGTAGATCAAGTGTGGTGGCATGGACCTCCATGGCTTCATCAAGATGAAATAAATTGGCCTAAAGTGAACGAGCATTGTAACATAGTAGATAGTGTTGAAGAAAGAGTTGTGACTCAAGTTACTAGCAGTGTTCAACAACCTGTGTTAAAAATAGAAAAGTTTAGTGACTTAGGAAAACTTTTAAGAGTCACGTAATATGTATTTAGATTCATTAATAATTTAAAGTCACAGAATAGAGTGATTGGTCCTGTGACCAAAAATGAAATATGTAATGTGTATGTGTTATTGTATTATCTTATCACAAGGTGAGTATTTTTTTGCAGAATTGAATGATGTTAAATGTAAAAAATCATTGCCTCATAATTCCAAATTGTTTGGGTTAAATCCAGTAATGGATGAAAAAGGTTGTTTAAGAGTTGGAAGTAGATTAGTAAAATCATCATTAGATGTCGATGAAATTCAGCCTGTAATATTACCAAATAATTATTTTTCTCGTTTAATTATTTTGAATTGTCATGAAAAGGTACTTCATAGTGGTTGGTGTAAATGAAACTTTAGTGCAACTAAGAGGATTTTGGATTTTAAAAGCTAGACGTTTTATAAAATCTGTGTTACATGATTGTAGATTTTGTAAAAAATATGATGCTTAAGCTGGACACGAGATATCGGCTCCTCTTCCTGCTGACCGAGTGGAGAAAGCTCAACCATTTGAGGTAAGTGGCATAGATTTCGCTGGCCCTTTGTATTTAAAGGATAGAACAAAAGTGTATATTTCATTGTTTACCTGTGAAGTAACTCGAGGAGACCATTTAGAATTGTTATCAAATTTAAGTACAGAGTGTTTCATTCAAGCCTTACGTAGATTTTTTGCACGTAGGGGTATTTGTAGAGTTATTTATTCTGATGATGCTAAAACCTTTAAAACTGCTGATCGTGAATTAAAATATTTGTATACATTATGTAATGATGAAAAGGTTCTAAATTTCCTTGGTTAAAAATAGGTTTGAATGGAAATTTATTGTAGAAGGTGCTCCTTGGTGGGGCGGATTCTGGGAACGTTTGGGAAGATCTGTAAAAACTTGTTTAAAACGTATCTTAGGTAAAGCTTCTTTATATTATGAAGAACTGTGTACAGTTTTAGTTGAAGTTGAAGCTGTTATTGATTCTAGACCTATAACTTATGTATACAATGAACCAAATGAACCTGATCCTCTTTCACCATCTCATTTTTTAACTGGATCTAGATTGACTGTTTTACCTTCACCTGAATCTAAACTAGAATCTACAAGATCTCAGTTGATTAAATGATGGAAGCATAGACAATTAATATTAAAGCATTTTTGAAAAAGGTTTTATAAAGAATATTTGTTAGAATTAAGATCAGTCATGTTTTCAAAAACTCCAAAGAATTCTCCCGTGTTTAAAATTAATGATGATGTACTTGTACGAGAAGATAATGGGAAACGCTGTAACTGGAAGATAGGTAGGATTAAGGAATTATTTCATGGAAGAGATGATAGAATTAGATCTTGTGAGATTCAGTTGCATAAGGGTGTTGTTAGAAGACCAACTGAAAGACATAATCTTGAAGTTCAGTAAAATTGATGCATCCATTAACGGATGCATGGGGGGGGGAGTGTTAAGTTTAGGATTATGTATCCTTAGATTGTCAATAGATGGCGGTAGTGTTTGTAAAAAGAAACTGTGATGTCATAATTATGTATACGTATCAGTTCGTCTTTGGTGTTCGTCAGTAAACATTCTGTGGAATAACGCACCTCTGTTTATTACTTTACATTCGATCCAGTATGATTTATTAGAGACTTACATATATTTTGTTTACATGGAAGCTTCGGTCACGTGGTTCTTATAGGAATAATCCGGAATTTATATATTTATGTGATTAAGTACAGAAAAAGTTCCTAGCAATATTTGTTTTATTTCACTAACAATTCTTCAACATCTAAATCGTTCAAGAGTCATCCACACATCCAAAAGTCCAAATTGAAACGAGAAAAACTTGTTTTGGAAAACATTTTGAACATTACATAATTTTCAATCAAAGAAAACAACATCAAAAAGTGTCACGCCAAATTACATTCAAACTAAATTTCGTTGCATATAAAATTCTGAATATGATCCTTTCTGTAAATGATTATTTGACATTGATTCTTCTGCATTAATTTTTTTGTAATACAAAAAAAGTCTTACGTTCTGTCAGAATTATAATGCTCTAATTTACAAATTCGCATGCGAAAAATGAACATGCACAACTTTTCTTAGCATTATATGATTACGTTACTCAAAAATTTTAAGTACACCTCGTATAATTGTTGCCCCGCGATGGCTTTTTATATTTTCATTTTTAAAATTTCTTATTTTTATTTATTTGTTAATTTACTTTGTACAGAGATTAGGTTATTTCCTGGCAGAAGAGATGAAAAACGAGCAATGCCCTCGCCGGAACTCGAACCTCGGACCTCTCGAATGCGTGCCAAGCGTGCTGACCATTACACTAAGAAGGCGGGAGGAATACATTATATACTTTCCCTTTTAAAGGGCGACTGGGAATTATGAAACCCGGTTGACAAATTCTGGTGGTGGAGAATCATCATCCGCCACATTTTAGTTCGGATTCCACTGTAGAGACATTAGTTTATTTCCTGGCAGGAAAGATGAAAAATGGGCAATGCCCTCACCGGGACTTGAACCTCGGACTTCTCGAAGACGCGCCGAGGGTGCTGACCATCACGCCACGAAGGCATGCTAAGAAGCGGAACATTGTCATTGTTATTGGTAGTATTAATGTAACTTCTCTTTAAATCTGAATTGTTTGTCGCTGAAAACGTTGTTAATTTTCCTCAAGTGATTGACAACTGTCCAACATATACCGTATTTGACGGCATATAAGACGCACTTACTTTTCCTAAATTTGGCCTCAAAAATGTTACCTGCGTCTTATACGTGAAGGTAATTGCATTCAATAATTGTTTATTTGGCTTTTACGAAACGTGAGAACTAAAAGAAACCACGCTATTGAAACTTTTTTTCCTTGTGTGTGGCCCTCTAAATACGGGTGCGTCTTATATGCCGTCAAATACGGTATGAACTTATATTCAAGTTAAAGCATTAATCTGTGTTACCCTCCCCGATTTAAGTTAACATAAAAACTATGTTTAGAAATGAATGGCGTTTCTTCAGTGGTCCCAACAATTTACGCAAATAAGGAAAATATTATAATGTATCACTCATTTATAGGGTTATTGCTCGCACGACGGAATATCCCCAAGTATTAAATAATAATAATGAAATAAATGCTTTGCAAATTTTCTAATTTACAGCATTTCTCAATATGATTAATTACGGCATCCAACATAGTAAAATTAAGTTAAACAAATATTTTTTAACAACATGCTCCATGTGGAAATTTGAATTTCGGTTCATTCTTTCAAAGATAGCAAGTGATTAGCATGACTGCAGTTGAACGAATTATCTTCTTAATACGAAACCTCGTAAGCTAACCATTGTTGAGATATCCTTTTGCATAAGCTGTTTGAAAAACTCTACTCTGTACGCTATTCGGTTTTGTGAAATAGAAAGTGCGTATGAAATTCTAAATAAATTGTCTGCTTTAATCAATGGATAATTTCAATACTATAAACGCCCAATGAGTTTAATGCTTATATTATTTCATTATCCATAATTTATTACATATATATAATTGTTGTTTATGAAAACATTTTAATTACTAGTGCTTGAGAATACCTATTTATTTACTAGATGTTTTTAACGTTTTTATTTTAGCCCACCAGCTTTAGATTATTTGTGTACCTACTATTCTAAAATTCGTTTATTGGAAAACAACTAACTGAGTGTTATAAAACATACATCCAATCCGAGAATCATCCAAAATTCTCGTACTACATTTTTATGACAGTAACATGGAATCTATCTTGGACTACTAAATAATTCCTTTCTGGCTCATTTTTAAATCATGTCCTGAAAAGATTTAAAAAATCTTTTTTTAAGTAAGTAAAAAATATAGATTTTTGGTGGTATAACCTAAGCAAATTGATGTTTGCTTGAGAAAGAAAGTTTTATAGCTTTCAAAACTTTCTGAAAATTAGTGAATGGTAAACTAACTTTATAGAAATTTTCTCTAGCTATGGCTGAGGCTTAAAAAGCTTTTACGTTAAAGTTTCCTTTGTAAGCAATAATCTGGTGTTTAAAAACTATAACTGTATTTTAACCATTTGAAAAAGAATAAATCTAATATTATTATACTTCCACATTATACAAAATAACAGTTTAATTTTTAAACAATAAATATATTCTGTTGTTTAATAGATGAAAATTTGAAACGTATTTAAAACATAACAATATTTCAAATTATGCATAAAAGCAAACTAAATTTATCGTAGATTTAAAATTACATTTTGAAGACTATCAGATAGAGATTTCTAGAACGCTATCTATTTTGAGAGCGATTTTCTTCAGGGCGATTTTTTCGTTGGGTTTTTGTTCCTCCTTACCACTCCAGTATAAGACCGCCACTGAAAATGATCACTACTTCTGGAAACATAAGCATCAACATCGACAAATATAACAATTTTCTCTGAAACGTATATCCTTTATTCCATTTTTTAATGAAATATATTATAACCTCAGTTACCACAAAGCATAATTTAGCGGAACTATTTTATATGCTATAAAAATCAAGAAACTATATTTTCAACTTTTACTAGAGCAACAAAAGTATTTTTATACAAAACAATCATTCCTGAATTACTTATTGTATCGTTTCTTAGTATAATGTAATACTTCATGTGGACTTCATTTAGGTTAATGGTAAAGACACGTCCTTCCTCACATTCTTAAACTGTTTAGAACCTTTTTCTGTTCTTCATTCATTCGGTTATAGTTAATTCGAAAATGACATTTTAGTGAATGTACGTTTGCATTGTTTATTTTTTGTTTTCTGAATCTTAAATCATTGACTTTGCATTAAGGTGCTTGAATAAGTGTAAATTAAGACGTCTATAAAACAAAAACAAAAAAATTAAAGCTTTAAAATTTGGAAAACTGAAAGTTATTGAAGGTGTTGCTTGCGCTTTTTCTAAAACGAAGTTGGCAGGATAATTATTTTTTTATGATGTTCACATTGTTGTAGATAATAAAGAAGAGGTTAAATAAAAAGGAGCATCATGCAAACATTTATTGGACGAATTTTACGGAAGCAGCATAGTTAGTGCTTTTGAAACTGCTAAAAAAAACAAATAATATAAGAGTTCTGTGATACATTTGCTTTAATCATAAGATCCATTTTCCATTTTGCATCATTGCACCCACTTACAGTAATACAGAAAGTCAAGAAACCTGTTTTTTTGGTTAAATTCCTGGCTTTACATTTACTTCATTAACTAGAAATTTTTTTTAGCTCACCAGCAGCCTAACGGTGAAATTGCTGGACACTGGTAGTTCGGGTTCGAATCCTGGCGAACAGGCTGGTTGCATGGGCGTTTTCGTGGTTTTCCTATGTGTAACGTGTATACGAGCCAGTTTCCTTAGAAAGTCCTCAATGAAAGCATCTCTCCCGTTAAGCAGATAGTGCGCAAAAGCTTCTCCATATTAAAATAAATCATACCAAACGAAACGTAATTTTATTAATATAAAACGTAATTTTATTAATATTAATATAATATTGCACTAAATGAAATGTAAATCGAATATTAATAAACCGATTTATATTTCATTTACTGCAACATTTTACTTTAACAGACTCCGGAATCTTCGAATAGGCTGAATCCTTTGTGCAAATAATGGATCGTCATCAGCTATAAATATCTTACCAAACAGGACTACGTTCAGAAATGTCTAAAACCACCACTAAAGCCGCTCATTGTCTTCTTAGAGAGGCGTTCAGAGAATTTCAAGAAAAGCACTTTAATACATGCCCAGAATTGATGTATATAATTTATTTATCTATTACAAATTACTTCACCTGACGGCTGAAACAAATGCAATATATTTCTTCTGATGTTTTAACGGCCTATTCCTAAATTTAAAATTTTATCAAAATTATAAATGTGAAACTGTGGATTTCTTCAAGATACCTTTAAAAGAAGCTCAAAATCACCACGTATTACGCTTTAGGCTGTAGAATCCATATACTATGAATATATATGGACGTCCGCTTTCTTTCTCAATAATCAAACGACTATATTTTATATCATGCATTGTTACAAATGAATTACACAGTCAGTCTACAACTCAATGTTATAATCTGTAAAAAAAAGAAAGGAAAAAAACCACTTCGTGTGATTAAAGATTAATTTTATGAAGATAAATATTAAACATAAAATAATACTTACTGATGAGCCGGGTGGGCCTCTTATTCCTTCAAGTCCTCTAGGTCCTTTGTCGCCTTGATCACCCTAAAATTAATTAAAAAGCTTTGAATAACGAAAACTATTTTCAAAAGGAAGCCAGGTTATTAATAAACAGATGTGATAAGTTTACATATTGAAGACGAAATATAATACAATTAAGAAGTTACATTTAAGTTTATAGTGGAATCTCGGATCACCAATACCTCGCATTATGAGAAAATCGGTTCACGAACAAATTATCTAGAAAAAAATAACTCGGATCACGAATTGTATCTAGACATACGAACACTCAAGTAGGCAAGAAGTAACATTTAAAGGTACTTGAGTGACATTTGATACAAAATTAACACTCAAGATTTCTAGAAACATTATTTTAATATTTTTCTTTATTTCATAAGGATAAGTTTTCCTTATTTCGCTTGTCTTTCATGTCGCAAGCCTGGTATTAAATGACGTACAGGACTATGACCTGGAGACCAAACTGTCTTTAGGCAGAGGTTTGACGGCCATTGACGCAGAAAATGTTTTATATATGATATTTTATCACTGACGTAAAAACGAAGACATGGAAGGGTTACTACGGGGTCATAAAATAAGCTCAAAAAGAAATAACTGGAAAAACATCACAAATAGCAATACGCAATTGTAGAGGAAGTGTCTTTAGAGGGAAGAGCAGATGAACCTAGTACTTTGATCCCTGAAATTTGTACAGAATGGGTTGACGTGCAAAATTTCATGCAATGATGTTGTTGTAATAAAGCAATAGCAAACTACAGCATAAATATATTCAGTGGGGCAACCAACAATAACAAACCACATTAGAAAAATCCTGATTGAAGCGGAGGCTGTTTGAATTTGAAGAAAGGTTGAGTAGCACTAATAGACAAAGCAAAGATTAAAAGAGCTTGCACCAGAAAGACATTTGCTTGATGTTTTTATGGAAGGGGGACTTTTCATATAATGATTAGGTCTCCCTTTTATTTTCGCTTATGTTGTCCACTTTCTTTCTTATGGGTACGGTAAAATAAAATTTAAAAAAAAAATCGTGTATTTTATTTTTCTAGTATCGGTTTTATCTTTTTACTTGTCTTAGGGGTAATTATGAACTTACTCAAAAAATATTGCTGCAAATTTTAAAAAAGTCATCATTATTAGCTTAGGAACGGATTAATCTGTTTTGCAAGAATTTTTGTAGGAAGTATAATTTCGGTTTACAAAAATATCGGCGTTTAGGAAAGAATCAAGTTCGTGAACCAAGATTTCACTGTATTTATATTTAATTAGAAACTAGAATATCATACTTTTGGTCCGGGCTTTCCAAAGGGACCTGGTTTCCCAGGTATACCAGGCTCTCCCTAAAAAGTAGATAAAATATATAATAATATATGGAAAGTCAATTCTGCTTATTGAATTGTTTACTTTTGTACAATAACTGAGATTTTCTTACTGGTAATCCATCTGGTCCTCTTGGTCCGACATCACCTTTAGATCCTTTTGGTCCCTGAATAAGAAGAAAAGAAAAGCAAAAAAAAATAATTATCTAATTAATTAATTTATTATTTTATGTTTGATAAATTAGAATAAACCAAAGAAATTTAGCTTTAATTTAACAGCGTTTTGCTTTCAATTTCAAATTTTGAATTCTTCAAAAAATTTGCATAGTAGATGTAATTTATTTAATATGTGAAAATTTTATTTTAAAAGTGATATGTCGGTTTAGGAAATGAAGTCAAAGATAAGAAAATTAGACGGAGACATTTTTATTCCCTGCTAAGCGTTGTTTTAATCATGAAAATAGCCATTGCGCAGCCCAGTTAGTTACTCCATTATTTAAAAATTATACCGTCGTAAAACTGCTGCTTGCATTGAATATTTATGAATTAGAAGAATACGATGCGCTAATAATAAATACACAGCTGCAATCCTTATTCAGATAAGAAATCCGTAAAAACTAAACAGTTTAATAATGAAAAAACTCCTGCATGTGTGCAGAATATGTGGTATTTAATATATATTTTATTTTAATATTCTGTATAATATATTCAGTTACTTGCAGGTTCCGAGAATAATCGATTCTCATTAAATTAGAACTTTTTTTTTCTAGATGAAAGATTTTATTTCGTTTAGTTTTTGAAGAACTGTTGTGAGAAGTATAAAATGGGTATCTAATTAGTGCTTTTTAAAAATACCTCCAAAACTTTACTGAACGTGTTTTAATGTACAGGCAAATGATTAAATATTTGAGAATTAATTTAAGTATATTTTATAAATATTTGTGTGTAAAAAAAAAGAGTCCAAAGAAGATTGAATTATCAAGTGTTTTTTCTGAGTGGGGGTTAACTAAATATAATTAAAGGGTCGACCAACTGAGATAGTGGTTAGTTACTTTGACTGACGTGCCAAAGTGCCCGGGTTCGAATCCCGGACATGGCGTGGATGTTTGTAAACGTATAGGGTCTGAGAGGCATGAGGACACTCTAAACATGCGACGAGCAGAAAGCCCTGTCGAGAGGTTTATGGTAGGAGAAGAGAGATGGAAAAACCTTGGACCCATCCCTCCGAGGTGCCCTATTTCAAAATTGGAGAGGGGCGGAACTGAGCAAAGTCGTATATTCACCTGTATGATGGACAGGGAATCTTGCCAACGACAGGTGCAATCTTGCCTCCTTGCCCCGATGAATTTCGCAGTATACTCTGATATCAGACAAGCGAGATTAGTCACAACAACACAGTTATACTAAAGCCTAAAAAAAATTGTGCATATGCTGCAGAAACATATATGTTAATTATTAGATATCCAGCCTGATACAGAAAAAAAAAATCCAGCTGAAAATTTTATTTCGTATTGCTTAAATTAAATATTTAGGAACAATTACTAATTTTTTCACATTTCTCTATGATTAGGGGATTTTCGAAGCAATACAATCTCTTTATAAACACCTTCGTTTGTAATAAATAGTAAGAGAAATGCATTTGAATTAATTATATTAATTTAATTTATACTCCCGCTTATGCGTATTTTCTGTAAATTATTTTTGCTCAAGTGAGTAGTTTTAGGAATTTCAGCATTAATAAATCACGCAATTTCTAAAATTAATTTGAAGAAATCTGTTTAAAAATGGAAGTCATATAAGTAATTTGGCATTATTATACACATGTACAATTTAAGCACCTAAGACAGTTCCTTATTCCTAAAATATAACAATTTTTAATAACTTTGATACCTTTGTGCCGTTCTGGATTTTGGTTATGAATTTAAATTCCCACGGAATTATCTTTTTACGAAAAAATTTCCATCCATTCGTATTCTTGCTGTTGCTGTATCCCAACAGTTTGTGAAGGATGATGGGTTTGAAAATGGATGTGTGATATTTTTATGCAGTCTGTTATATCATTAATCAGAAACTTCAGTCATTAATGCAGACAGAATACCGCACGGGATCTAGAAACCTGAAGGATTAGTAGTTTCAGGTTTTACAATCTTTTTCTCATACCAATAGTTCTTCTCGAAAATCTTCATACTAACATATATCTCGTACCCTCATTCTCTGTACACAAAATATCTCTATATTACTTGGGATTCATATCAGAACTCATTATTATGAGATATATTTTCATTTATCAAATACTGACCAGTCTATATCATTACAAACGGAATCGTAAAACGAACTTGTGGAAGGTGAGTTATTCAAATGTTGTATCATTTTGCTATAGTGGATGTTTTGGTTCCAAGTCTATTGTTGTTCATACATACATTCTTGTAATTTGAATTTAAATTTAAAATACATTGAGTAAAATCCTAAAAAATATTCTTTTTGTATCTGCCATTCTTTTTGTATATACGAGGAGCATAAAATATCGCTCATTTTGCTTTTTATTATAATTTTAGATAATATTTATATCTAACATCATGCTTGATTGCGATATTTACTTTACACATTGATGAAGAGCTAACAGTAAATTTTTTCTCGAATTATAAATAAGTATTCTCCATAAATACGAATGGCTTTTATCTGATACTTTATTTATATATTTCTAACCTCTCAGCTAAGGTATAGATTTCTAGATACAGGTAACAATAAATCGGGCTATATATCTTTACGAGATTACGTTTCCCAGTCCATACAAACAAAGAAAGGAAAAACATTCTTACTTCCGCTCCTTCAATTCCTTGAGGGCCTTGCGGTCCGGCGGGACCCTGCAATAACAATAAAAAAATATTAATATGATGCAGTACTTAGAACACGACATTTCCCTTAAGCTAATGAGCAGCAATAGTCGAAAGAGTAATAGATCAAAACAGAAATCACTAGCTGAAAAAGTTATGGAAAAACACGAATGCGAAGCTTATATGTTTCCTTTTTTTTATGAAAATAATATGGAATAATTGGTTCATTCATTTAGAAATGCGGAATTATATTATTGTTGATGGAGAAAAGCAGTAGAAATGATACATTAGAAATAGTGAATCAAGCTAAACAATTCATAGTTAGTTTAACAAACCCACGCTGCAGATATCATGTAAATGTTATTACTTCAAAAGATAAAAAGTAATTATAAATTTATTTTTTATACTTAAAACAATTTAATTAGCTAGTTACAAAGAACTTCCTTTGAATGAACATAAATACTTATAAAATTAGAACAGTTGTAAAAATATACATAAGGATGATCAGTAGGTAGTAATTATGTTTATGCTAGCTAGTCTTGCAAGAAGTAAAAATATTTTAATTTGTTGAATATTTATTTCTAAAATAAAAAATGTATATGTATCAGGTTTTGGTGTATGTGTGTGTCTACGTGTGTACGTATGTAAGATACAAATATGTAAATAAATGTTCTAACTTTAATTTGCAATAATCCCTTAACTCTCTATTTTAGTTTCGTTATTTCCGCTTATAAGGGTTTTCTGCTTCCCTTCCGCATCCCTTCGTTGTGTAATTGAAAGCACACTCGACGTATGTTCCAGAGGTCCTGAGTTCGAGTCCCAGTCAGGGCATAGCACAATTCTCACGTCTCTTCTGCTTCAAAAAAACTTAATGGCTCTACTGTGGCGCCCAAACTAAAATGTTGGGGGTCGGTTTGGCGATTGGGTCCCCTAGTCTCCAATCGCCCTTTAAAAGGGGGAGTATATGAAGCAATTTCTCCTTCCTTTCCGAATGCAAAAGAAGACCGGAGTTCGAGTCCAGGCGAGGGCTTGTCACATTTTTCACGTCTAAAAAACTATTTAAAAAAAACTAATAACTCTACACGCTTGCCGTCTTAAAAATAGTAACTGCTTACAACAAATACCTCTAAACTGCGTTGTTTCAAAACTGATCCATGTCATAATGATCCTTGCATAAAGCTAATGACGCAGGTACTTACACAAGGTCAATAATAAGTTTTAATTTGCAAATCGATCATATAAATTTTTAAATAATTCTGAGACATTAAGCAATATCTGAAACTTATTCTAATATTTACCTTAAATTATTCATCTCATAATTAAGGCATTCATTCACCATAATTTCAAATTACTATTTTTAAACATCTAACTTTTAATTACACTACCAGTAAGATATGTATTATAATCATTCAATTTCATGAATCATATCGGTATTATAAGCAGCTACTATTTTCAGGATGGAAATGAGAAGTAATCAGAATAAAAGAGAGAGTTTAGGGACTATCGCAAATTAAAATTAGAATTTAGAATTTAGAATTTTCATTTATATACTTTTTATCTTGCATGTGTGCTAGATAAATGAAATGTAAAATAAAAACCTAACGTTAATTTATAATATCTCTTTAAGTCTCCTATTTAATTTGGTTGCCCTAAATACAGTAACATGTGTATAATAAATCTAAACTGTGTCTTTTCAAAACTGATCCTTGTCACATGACTCTTATATTATGCTAACGCCACAGTTAATTGCATAATACTTCAGCCATCGTAATGTTAAATTTTGCAGACTAAATTAGCTAATATGAGTAAAATAAAATTATATATCACATGATATATAATTTTATTTTATTTAAATAAATATATATGAGTAAAATAAAATTATATATTATCCAAGATGATATGAAGATTTTGTATGCTCCTGTAAATAAATAATATAATACTCTATAAGAATGCTAAGCTTTAATAAATTTACACACTTAGTAAGCTCAAAACTAAAATTCTTTACATTTTCAAGCGGTTAATTAGCAGAGATATTTGAGAGCAAATTTACTGATTTAGATCACACAATAAATATGAAGCATCTTCACTTAGATTTAAAAAGAAATTGCAAAATAAACGTTACTCGCTTTGGCAATTATCAGTTCTGTAATGGATGGAACAGTTTAATCTATTAATTTCGAAGGTGATTCATGATGAAAATATCGTATTTATTTCATTCTAAGACGGCATGAATTGAAAAGTGCAGTTCTTAGTTTTAGTATCAAAATAAAACAAAAGAAAGCAAACAAAACTCTTTAATTCTACAATATATAAAATGAACGAAATAAGAAGGTTTAAATGTATCTAGCTAATATTTTATTCAATATATTAAAAGTAATGACGTAATTGTTTTAGTGAACATTATAAAAAATTATAATGCTGAAATATAGAGTAATGTGGGGAAAATATGGGATTTTAAGAAGATGCCGCGGATTCTGAGGCGCGATTGCCACTTCTAGCCGTATTTATATGAAAAAAATATTGCATATTAGAAGCAAGGAAATAACGTTATTAAATGCCCCTGCATCGCACATTTTGGTTGCAAATGTATAGAATGTAAGATGCGAATTAATATTTAGTATTTCAGTTTTTCACCTCAGGTGTATTTAATTATGGCAAAGCACACTAGGGCTGTCTGCCTAAGAGGAGGGATGCCTTTCGTGGAGGACTTTCTAAGGGAAACTGGCTCGTATGCACGTTACACATGGGGAAAACCACGAAAACACCCATGCAGCCAGCCCGTTCGCGGGATTCGAACCTCGGACCGAACTACCAGTGTTCAGCGACTTTACCGCTCGGCCGCTGGTGGGCCGTTTTTCACCTCAGAATTATGTTTAAAAAATTAGATTTAGAAACTTAAAAGGTTTGATGTTGAACTTTCCCAAGTTCAAGTTCACAATAGTGTCATAATAATCTCTTATTTAAAAAAGTTCTACAACTGGAAATATTTGTCTAAATTAAATATAAAAAGGACTGCGGTCAACTCCTTTTTTAAAAGATTTAGTTTGCAATTTTTAAAGCAACAGTTTAACTGTAGAAGAAAAGTGAAATGTCTCTTACTATATCACTTCATCATAGAAGAATTTTCATTTTCGTATTCAGGGAAGAAGGTGTATTTAGTTAATGGTCCAAGTTAATGCGGATAATATATCTCAGTTAATGGCCCTGAGCAGCTTGAACTAACATTCGTAGCGCTCTAAGAATGTTACTTACTCAGCATATGTACATATTTATAGGTTTCAAAAGAGGAAAGGAAAATATGGTTGATCTTCTGACAAGGTTTTAAACATACCGGCAAGAATATTTGCATATACTATATATACAAGAAAAGCACATTCTAAGTAAATATATATTAAATGTAGAAATATTCAATCTAAGAAGTATGAAAACGTGAAGTTAAATATTTATGCAGGAAAAGTAAGATCAAATGAATAACTAATACCGAGAGAATATCTCCATCATTTATTGATGTATATGTCCATAAATAAACATGTAATGCATAAATGCTTATATACGGTAAAAGCGAGATTACTTTCAGGCAAACGGTTGAGAAAGGCAAACGGTACTAAATTACTTTATCGCAGCGTGATTTAAGTATTAAAGATAATAACAGTTATCTGCTTCATTGTTTTTTTTCCAGTAACATCCACGTATAAACAAATACAGGCATACAGGCATAGGCGTTGAAATAGTGGAATAATTGTTTATATAATAATGTAAGAAACGTTAAGCATGCAAAATGCACGTAAAACGTTTTAGGACTAAATTCATATAAAATCTAAAGTTGATGAAAACAACATTCTTATTGTTTAATCTTCAATATAAAATCCTTGTGAGTCTGACCAATTTTTGGCATGTTCATGCAGCTAATTGAATTACTTACTCAAAGTTTAAGTATTTGGTTATGACTTAACGAATCTTTTCAAGGTTATTAATGTAATGACTTCTGAGCCGCCCAACCGGAATAGTGGTTAGCGGGGCGAGAGGAAATTCCTCTCGAGAGGTTGATGGTAGAGAAAGCGGGGTGGGAGACCGTCGGAGCCGTTCCCCCCACAGTACTCTCCAAAACTGGGAGAGGAAATGAGCAAAGTTGTACAATCACCTGTGTGATGCTCAAGGCTCTTGCCAACGACCTGCCCAATCTTGCATCCCCTGCAACGATGGATTTCGTAGGCTTGTTCTGATGTTACTGTCAGACAAGACAGATAAATTACAGCAACAACAACAACATTAATTCTGAGGTAAGACCTTTTTAGGGAAGAGAAATTAGTCTTCAGGTGCCAAATATAGCAAATAAAGAAGGTTTTTGAGAACTATAATACTTTTCTTTGCCAAAAATTCCTTCACTGGAATGGAACTTCGTGATGCACATTGTCGTGTAGCAGAGAATAGTTACTATAAGTAGAATGAAATGTTCAAGCCTAACACGTTATCTTCGAAAGGATGTCCGTCCACTGCGTCTTTATAAAATGGGAAGCCACTGTCTGTACACCAGAAACGCATTCCTTGATATCAATAAAAATGTCCCTAACAAAGTCTTTGTTCGATGTTCTGAAACCAGAATTTCTATTATTATTGTAAACCTTCTCTAATCCAAGCAGATGAATGTCATTTTGTTTCAATCTCATAAGCAAAATGCTTCAGCCACAAGTTATTTGTAGAAATCAGAATTAATGTCTGCTGTTTGGATCAAATTACTTGTTCAGTTTTAGAATTCACGGCAGCAGATTTTCATTGGACAGAAGCAAGTAATTAACTCCATAGAAAATTGTATCCATAAACAATCGTTATTTTAGGACAAGCAATATAAAGTGTCACAAAAATAAATGTCACTAATTGTTTGGCAGATTTAATGGAATGTGCAAAAATTGATCCTACAACTTTGTACACGTATTGTGTGTTATTGCAATTGTAGATATCAAAAATAGATTTTTACCTTACGAACTCAAAAATACATAATATGAGTATGAAATTCTCTTGATTTATCTTTAAATCATACAACATATGTCCGCAGGATTAGCTTCTATTTTGATTACACTGCGTACACTGCTTGTGTATAAATCCGTTTGTATGATCTTTTGCGCTCATTAACTAAAAGCAGATATATTAAATAGCTAGAAATATTATTGGAACGTTTCAGATACTTACAGGAAGTCCTTGAGGCCCCAAGGCTCCAGGAGGACCAAGTGGACCTGGAGGACCCTAATGATTATAAGAGAAAGGTTACATAATGATAATAAAAATTTATCATGATTTTCAATTCCATTGTGATAAAAATGAGGTAATATTTAAAAGTAATATTTAAATAAGTAATATTTCAAGCCATTTTTTATCCAAATTTCCTCTTTCATATGTTTAACGTATTTTGATACATTTTCTTAAAACAATTTTAAATTTATTCGATTATTAGTTGTCATTAAAGGAATTAATTAGCGTCACAGAATCAATTATTGAAGTATTACATCTTGATTTATTCCTCAATAAACCATGTGTAAATAACCAAAATTTACAAGAATCGTAATCAGGAGGATGTTAACTCATACTTACGAACCCTAGTATAATTTTTGCCTCTGTTAGAACTACCGGCTATAAACTGTAGTTAGTAAGAAACAGACGGATAACATGTATATTAGATCGTACATATTATTTATACACTATATACATTTTAAGTTATATTTCTGTTATACGTTATTATCAATGGAAACCGACATTTAGGGGGGAAACCTCACAGTTAAGATAAAATGCAGTTATGAAACATTACTGCATTCATAATTATCATAAGTTTCGGTCATCCCTTTATAAGACTGCCATTCCTATTACCTTATAAAAAACACTACAGATGTTACACAGGAATTGAAGAAGTTATGCCGAGTAGGGCAGAAGAATGTGAAATAAAAGTTTAAGCACAGTTGAAATATTGATGTATTGAAAACGGTTATCGATATGATTATTTTATAACAAAGTTATAAATTACGTTATAAATTCATTGTAATAAGAGCGAGGTACAGAGTCTGACACAGAGAGTTCTTCGCCACGAACTTCTCCCGTTCCATAATGTCGGTAGATTTGAATGGAAAGAAGTTTTATTATAAAATGATTGAGGAATTACGTATAGCTAGCTGTATATGATTGTCTACTACTGCTGTTCTGAGTGAAGTGTTGCGCGGTTACGCTGGTTTTGATGTGGACGTTGCAGATGAATCTAGATTAGATTTTGGTAAGTGGTACGTTTGAGTTCTGTTGCGGACAAGGCAAGCCTGTAGCTTCTAGCCTAGTTGGATTTATTTGTTGAATTTATAGTAATTGCGAAACAGCTGATCCAGTTGATAGGCAACTTTACTTTTATATATTTTAATTTAACACCCTAACAAATGGTGAAATAAACTAAATTTAAAATGATTTTACTTCGGTTTGCTAAATAGTTCTAAATGTTTATAGTGATAATTCATTTTAGAATTTAGTTAGCGATTTATTATTATGGAAATGTGAGCTAACTAAATTACTTGTACCTACACAGCTGTTACCGTATTAGAATTTGAACACAAAGTGCTATCCCAAAGCTACTAAATGCATTTCAGTAAAGTATTTAAGTGCATTTACAGCGAATGATAAGGCATATAAATCTATAAAATTGTGGTTAAATTATTATCATTTATTCTAGATGACTTTGGACCTTGTAATCCTGACTACATGACTCTGAGATTATTGTCGGTATGATATGCTAGTATTAAATTATTCTGTTACAAAACAGCATTATTCGTGGAAGCAAAAACAAGCCCTAGATTTATTGATATTCATTAAGGATCGAGCTTTACCCAATACTGCTTTTCCTGCACACTAACCTTGCTGCACACAAACCTTTCCAGCTTCTGGAAACAATGCAGTAGCAAGCTGTCACTTTTGGTACATATGGTCATCCAGACCTATGATTTTTATTACCGAATGCTTGAAGACAGACTACCCCAGTGATCCCCCAATGTCAGTTTCAGTGGTAAATACATTATCTCCCGCATGTATCCATCCCTACAGAAAGGATATTTCGTAAACTTCATAATAACTTAATTCCTCTCTAAGTAACACTGAACAATGTTAGCAACTAGATGCAAAGTTTATTCGATATACTTCGCATTCTGTTGATGAAAGATCATGTGGTAACCGTAAATTAAATTTAAAAAGTTTGCGTTATAAATTACGTTACTGTAAACTGCGAGGTCACCGAAACATTAATTTCCTATATGTTTCCTAATTTTGAGATTAGCTTGTGGCTTAAGTTTCTTAGATTTGAATTTAAGACGTTAAGTTCATAACTTACGTGATGTATAAAAAGGTTTATATGACAGCTCTGGTGTTTGAAAAATGTTTATATGCCTCATTAAATACATTATCTAGTGATGATTTATGGATCTTCAAAATCAATCATTCACTGTATATTTAAATGATGGAGATTAGAATTCAACTGATCAGCTTTTCGATAAATTCCTTTTTGCAGAATTTCGTTTAGTAGTAGTGGTTTTCGTTTATTATAACCCTGATAACAAAAGTTTCCTATGCAGCTACGCCTAATGAAAAATCGATAAATATAAAAAGTGTATTTGAGAATATTATGTAGAATAATTTAGGCTTTAAAAGAGCTCGTTATACTCTTCTCCATCTCAAAGTGGGGCGCATGTTGTGATCCCATGAAGTTTAAAATTTAAGCCTCATAAAAACGAAGGAAGTAGTTTCCTCGCCTTTGTTAGACGTCGGTTCTTTCAAACTACATACTTTTTTCCGAAAGGTAGGAGACCATTACGCAAAAAATAAGGAAATATAAGAGATTAATGTTATTACTAATTAAATTATTTCATATATATGCATTAATCATCCTTTATAATTGATAGAATTTAACGTAATTAAATAAATATCAAATCAATAAACACAAATCAGGAAATTTTGTAAGATATTAATATTTTAGAATCAGTTTTTCAGGAAATATGCTAATAACTTAATTTTTAATCATTTAATGATAAATGATATATAGATATTTTAGAATTAGTTTGCTTAGTATTATATAGAAGTCAGATAAAATGCATTTAATCTCTCATAGCCATTATTATGACGACACAGAAAAATCTGCCTTCTCTGTTTATAAAGAGATTTATGTATTCAAATTTACAAGTAAAAAAAGATAAAGTTTTTAGTTTCACTCTAATTTGTATGTGATTCACATTTATTGTACTAACGTTTTCAGCATTATACAGAGTAATGCTAAAATTCATCCGCAATCCAGCATGAATAACGTAAAAATTATTTGCATTCAATCTGTTTATATCCACTCATGTAGTAGTATTTACCATCTTAATCCTGCATTCGTGTCAAGCTAGCATAAATAGTAAAATTTTATATAGAGAGAGATACTGATTTAAATTTATAAGATGAATTTAAAAACAAAAATTACGTACTTTAGCTCCATCAATTCCTGGCTCACCGGCAGGACCTGGAGGACCTGGTGGACCCTACAAAAAGTATTAAATAAATATTTATTCACCAAGTTTAGATACTAAGGGGGAAAGGAAATTCATATGCCATTACATCAGTAAACGAAAGTAATAATTTAATTGGTTTATTATTTATTTATTTAAATAATAAAATAATTTCTAATACATTTTCTGAAAATGTGATAATATGTTAACTACCAGAGACATTTACACCATTTCTATTATAGCAAGCACTAATAATAACCCTTAAATATATATATATATATATATATATATATATAATGATATTTTTAAATCAATTGATTAAATTCAATTCTAATCATATTACTTAATAATGTGTTGGCGATTCTCTACCTAAATTGCATCCCTGTTCCTAAATTTTGGCGAAATCCTTACTTATAATAAATTACTTTATTATAAATTATATTAACCTGTTGGCGCCCGCCAAATCGCCAAACTCATAAATCTGTCATATTACATAAAGTCCTTAAGAACACTTCTGATGAGGAGATAGAGGCACATCGTGATTTCAATTAATATCGCTGATTGGATGAGCACCATGAAGTACACATATCTATAAATAGGGCTTCTCCTAGAGGGACAGGAGGAACGCTTGTGAGATGGTTGCCAAAATAAACGTATCACTTTATAATTCCAAAATTTGTCTCATTCCTGTTACTCCGGCTGCACAACACACATAATGTATGAGAAAATGCATTTCATATATATAGAGAGAGAACAGAAGTCGGAGTGAAATATATCTCATATATTATAATACACAGTATGACTCATACTGGCAATTATTTATCGATAAGTCATTAGTATGCATGTTTACGTTTTACTAACGAAATGTTATTTTAATTTATTTCTTTCCTTTCTGCTTCTTTTCATTAATAAACTCGCTGATTTCAGAGTTTATATAGATTTGAGTAGTAAGTCGATTCACTATACATTTTAGAAATTTACGAATAGAATGTGAAAGTTTGGCCTGCCTTTTGCTGCCCTGACGATTAAAGAAAAGAGACTGTTGTCGACTCCAGTGCTGGTCTTGCTGAGGACACTTTAGACTGAGTTTAGATGATATTTGGTATGTGTATGTTCGAAATTCTGTTGCTGCCTAGGCAATCTTGTAGTCTCTAGTCGAAAAAGATTTATTTAAAAAAAATTATATCCAATTTGAAAGCGTCATGCTGAAACCGGTTCCAGGTTGGTTTGTAAATTTTATGTTTGCATATTCTAATTTAACCTCTCACACGTAGTGAGGTAGAAAAACATAAGATTTTAATTGTTAGTCTGTTTGTTTGCCAGTTAGCTGTTCTGGCGGTTATAACTAACCACACAGAAGAAACGTAACACCTTATTTTTGTGGTAATTTACATTAGTTATTTAAAAGAGACAGCAAGTGCTACAAGTTAAAATTGAAGTATGTCTCCTTCAATCAAACCTCAGTCGTTCTCTTTTAATACTTCCCAGAACGTTTTAATTTAGTTGTTGGCGATGTATCAGTTTCAAATATACTTATTCTTTCATAGAAAAGCAAATTTTCAATAAAATCGAAATGTAGTTGAAATCATGATTGTATAAGGAACCATTAATAACATATCTAGGTAATTTTATCGTTCACAAATTATTTTGAATTTTGCACCAAATGCCTCATTTACAATTCTTAACTGTATAAATAAAAATAATTGGGGAACAGCTAAAAATCGACTTAAGTAATAATACCTGTTTTAGAGATACTAATCAAGAAACATTGTTAAGTATTATTGAATAATAATACAAATTAATACAAATTTGTATAGCAACTTGTAAATTTTTATACTAACTTTTATAGTAAACGTTTGAGCATCCTTTCTTCGGTCTGGCATACAAAAACATGTAAAATATGACAAACGAAAAAAGAAAGATTAAACTAAAAACACTAAAATCAGGACTTGGTGCTCTTAAAGAAAATAATACCGTATTTCCGCGCATTTCCCTCATTTTTATTATTAATTTTGTCGTCGTAAAATGTAAAGGGAAACCTATCAGAGTAATTTAATTTCCGAAAACCGCGGTTTCATAAGCACATATCAAATGAAAAGCAGTCATGAATAATTCGATATCTGCTCTGTGTCTGCTCGTCTCTCTAATATGAGATGAGCTCACATGTCCACTCACAGAGTTTCTGTTTTTTAAAATAGAGATATGATAAAAAAACATATTGTTTAGTATTACTGAATACTGTAACAGGAAAACTTTAATGAGACAGTTTTAAAATTTTTGACATTATTCTAAATTTACGCGGTTAATTGGTTAAATATTTGTTCTCCAGAAATTATCCGCGACGTTTCTTCAATGTTGTGAGCTGGATTTTCTTAGTCTTTCCCATTCACATAAATATACCCCCTTTAGCCAAAGAGATTAACACTAATCTACTTATTCCCAGCTCATTCAAGATTTTAATTTCTCGCATTTTTTCAACTTTTATTGCTGTTTTCCTCGAGCGATGGCGTTACGTTCGATTCCTGTTTGCTCTGTTTTTTTTTTTTTTTTTGATTTCCTTACAAAGGCTGTTATTTCTCTCCCCCCCCCTCCAGCAAAAAATATTTGCTTCTGACCTAAGACATATCTATATCAGATCTCATTCGAAGCTGACAGAGTTTTGTTCAATATCTGTGGGAATAAGTTTATTCTCTAATTCAAACTCCAGTATGTCATTTACTAACGTTACAATAGAGTGGTACTTCCGTATACGTCATTAATCCCTTCCGGATCCTTGACGTACACCAAACGAACTTTCCCAATAAGAAATAAACGGAAAATGATTAACCCGTTCTTACGAAGAAACTCCTGCTGTTAATCTCACAATGTTTAATACTAAAACACAAACGGACTGGGCGAAATATATACTGTGCATAGAAGCACATGATACTAAGCATATACGAAATATTGTGCATAAATATTTTTCTGTTATCCAAATTAAAAATATTTCTGCTCTAATGTCTTTGCTCCTTGTTTGGTAATCAATTTCAGCCTTTCGCAACTTTAGCAGATTCAATAGCGTCTTTGTTTTTCACAACCGCAAATACCGTCGTTCTTGGCGCACAGTACGCAATAGTTAGGTCCCAGATAAACCATGCCACCTTTACACTTTTCAACAATCTCTTTTTCACCTCCGTGGTCATCCTAACCATTTTCTTCATACTGCTTCACTCTTTTCAATAACTTTTTTGAAACACATTGTTAACGTATTTACGGAAAATATACTCGAAAAAAAAACTCAAAATCAATTACAAATTCTGAGTTATAGTTATGATTGTTTCCTGAATAGTAGCAACACACGTAACTGATGCTTTTGGGTGGTGGTAACGTTGTCTCGAAAGAAGTAAACAAGTGCAGCGCCCCATGCAGACGTGACTCATCGAATTCGAGTCGTGTTCGAAGCAAACATCGTATATTTTTGCGTCCAGACAGGGCGTATATCAAGTTTGATGGATTTCAAAGAGGGCGTATATCTTAATGGCTAATAATAATAGATAATTTTATAAATTTCCAGCTAAACGCAAAACTTTATCAATGATAGTCAGATTTCATAAACAGCAAAAATTAATTTTCCGAAACATCCTATCTGATTTAAAAGGATTGTTCACAACTCAGATTTTAATAATCAAGAAACGACAGAACCTCACCCACTGTAAGCTTCTCGAAAATCTAGTGGAATTTCATAAATTAGTGTTCAGTATTTCAAGGTATTTTTCAGCTTACAGAACATTTTCCATTGACTTGTTGCCATATATGTACAATATAAATGCTGTTTAAATATGATGTATTCAAAAACCAAATAAAACTATACTAATTACTTACACAAGGCGAATATGTTCTTGTTATACCATCTTTTACTAAGAATTTTATAAAAATGTTTTAGGAATATAATCTATAATTAATGATCGAAATGTTAAACCTGCAAGCTCACCATATCTGTTGGTATAAGGAAGGTATAATTAACGCAGATGTTTTGGGCAGAGGGAGGACCGACAATAAGATAAAATTGCATTCATTATGAGCCCTCATTAGTCCAACTTAATTATTTCAGTTTTACTAAATTAATGAAGTTCATTTTTGCTGCTATGGAGTCTTAGGGTTTTAAGCTTGTAAAATGAAGTCGCCATTTGCTAACTTGAGCTTTGCTAGTATGAACATAATTCTGTTAAATCAACGTAACATTCTAAATGGAGCAGTTTTAAGTAATTTTATTTAATTATACCTGCAATTAAATGTTGTTTGAAGCATATCATAAAATGCATAATATTTTGATTTTTTGCAGAAATAATTCACTGTAATTGTGATTCTAAAAGAGCTAAACATTACGAAAGAACTTTGTTGTGATATATTAGGCGAGAAGAGTATATTTTGCTCTTTAAATTCAATTAATAAATATACCATAGTGCTTTTACATTCATAATTAATTGAAATTTTCAAAACCGTATTTACCGAATACGTTTGTTAAAATATCATGTTGTGTTGATAAGACCGTACTTTGAAATTGATAATTATTTTGATCTAAATATATTTTAAAGTTTTTATTGTAAACTATAATATATAATAGTATATTTTTTCTTTTGTTTTCCTATTTATTCCGCATTTTATTTTACTCAGTTACTCGCAAAGAAGAAGTCAAGCATATTTAATTATGCTTTTCATACTTTAATCATCCGATCATGATGTCTAGGTAATAACTTTTTCATACAGACTGAAACGAGTAAAATCTGCGATATACTCGTAGACCTTGACCGATCTAAAATATTTTTACTTTTACCAAAAATGTAGAATATGTGCCAGCAGCGTCTCTTTTCGAGCAATTGTTTTGTTCAGATTACCACAACAGAATCAAGAAGTTTATGGTGCATTGCGCTTGTTGCTTTAATTTTAGTGAAGAAGGAAGAAAAATATCTTTTCATGTATCGTATTATTAACCAAGATTATCTGAGAAGTAAAAAAAAAAAGATAGTGACAAATATCCTTCCTGGTGCATTTTATTTACCACGAATCACATCCATAAATTTCAGAATTTAGAGACAAACTAGATTCTGTATTTTTATTTTGATACCTTCATTTCTAGAAAGGTAAATTTTTTGGAGATCGAAGAATAAAAATTAGCAAAGACTTCCTTTTCCAGGCCAAATTATTTTTTCATATAACCAACTAAGAACAACATTTTAGACCACTCTATTTTGAAAGGATTGTTATTTTATATGATTTTCATGTAAATAATTTTCGCCCTTAAAATGAGAAGCATAAAAAAACCTAAAATAATCCTCCAAACGTAATCTATCTGTAAATACGTAACTATAAGATTGCTGAGCAAAGTTTGAATTATATTTTAATTGATCAACCTTCGTTTAATATTTATTTATTATTTAATTTTTAATGCTTCTTTATTCTCATGGACAACTGTTAAAATATATATACAAATTTAAAGCTGGATTTTCTTCTCTACTTCTGAATTCTCCCATTCTCATTCCGATGTAGTATTTCATACCGCAGAGTGTGTCACGCATTCGCTTATTCGATTCGTTGCAGAATCGAGGTCTAGGATTTATAAAACTGGACTTAAATTTTTAATTTAGATTTAAGTGCTTGCTGAAGCCAATAATTCGCTAACAAACATACAGTCTGATTTAAAACTTCTTAGTGGAAACAACCAGAAGATACGTGCTTTAATCACATCTGGACCTTCTAATATTATAAGGAAAATGTCGCGAAAATTTTCTTATAATTGTGTTAAAGGAAATACAATCAAACTAAATGTGTGTGCTTTCCAGACGGTAGAATATAGACACAAACCCCACTTGCTTCTTTTGATTAAAACTCTAAACATAACGTAATCTCATTAGATAACGGATTCAGCGTTTTCTAAAACATTTATCGCTGAAAATAGAAGGAATAAGAAAAGGATCAAGTGATTACAAAAATGATAAAATGATGTAAAACGTTACATAACATTAAATCATGTTTTTACAGAAAAGATAATTTAGGTATTATTATAACTACATTGTATTACATCCTTACTTATAAAAGAAGACATATTTTTTTTTCATTTTCTTTAAATTCTTATTATATGAATCAAAGTATCATGTGTAATTATGGTTAACTGAAATAGTAATTTAACTTTTCCTTAGAACAGTTTTTTCAAGTTATATGATAAAACATCAATTTTCTATGAAAACTGAGAACTTAGAGATTACATGACACTTTTAAAGAAACTTAAAATTCTTTTATTAATGAATTTAATCAGGCAAAAGTGTTTTAATTAAGGATTAATTAAATAACTCAAGATTGAAAATTAATAAAGGTTTCATGGCTTAATGTTCCACCCGTTAATGATCGAGTTTAAAAATTAGCCTTATAAATAAAAAAGCAAAAAAATCCCATTTCTCTACGTTTAAAAATGTTTAATAGATTCTTAAATGAATATTCATGATGCGAAAAAATGAAGCTTCATTTATATTCATTTGTTACATTTATGTTATCAGTAACGTATAATTATACACACACACACACATATATATATATTGTTGTATATATATATATATATATATATGTTATATATATATATATATATATACATATATACACAACCACACACCTTTAAAACACTTTTGAATAATGTTTTTAAAGGTCTGTGGTTTTGTATTTAAACGGGTGTCGATACACTACAAATTTTAATTTGTTTGATGGAGAATAAAACAAAAACTAAGGAAGAGTTTTGGTACCTGCCAATAACTACTCTTAAACTTGAATTATTGTTGAGTAGCTAGAATTATTGTGTTAAGTGTGTTTCTATATGCTTGGCTATACAAAATCTGGTTGCGTTCTTAATTGGATTTTTTTGTTAATGATTTTAATTTAATATTATCTGGGGAGAATCAGTTTTTTTTCTTTCTCCCCCACTATTTATTTTGATCCAGTTTGTTTCACGTAAAAGCCGTTTAATGTAGTCATTTGGTGAAAATATATCTAATTCAAATAAATAGTTCTTAAAATGTATTATTAAAATAACATATTTAAAAATATATTCGGAACGCTAACAGTTTGTTTAATATTATAAAACTGATTTGATTTTAGATTTTACACAGATGAATGTGTCTATTGTCAAAAAGTGAAAACATGTAAATTCTAGTTAGTAATTCCTTATATGTAAGTAATATGTTTCCATTTGTATTTTAGATGTGTGATATATCATTTACCTTATAAAGATTAATCTGTTTTTCACGTTTATTTATTTATCATATTTTTAAATCCTATAATAAACTAAAAATATACTTTAAAAATAAAAAAAAAATACATATAGATCCAATCGAAGATTTTAATATGACTTTTTCGAAAAACAGCTGATTATCGGTTTTCTCGTCTGGCATCAAAATTCTGCTTTTCCCATACTCCATATCTGGACAAGATTTTTGAAGAAGCCTGGTAACGGTGAAAAAACAACACTGAATATACTTTTTTAGGAAAGTCTAACATGAATATTCGAAAAATATCACGGCTTAATTCTCAGGATTCATTAAAACTAATGCGAACTCAAAGAACCGAAAGCCTTTTCAACAGAATTTTAAGCAGTTTCTTTTTTCCTCCACATGTCACCAAGATTTTAAAATAAGGTTTGACAGCAGCATAAAGAGATTTCATGTTCCTATGGAAACGTGTTTAGAGCCCTGTATTTTTTTTAACGTTTTGAGTAGCGTCGGAGAAATTTAAACTCTTCTCTTACCATAAAAATAAAAATTTATAATGCCCAAATGGTTTGCAAGAAATTAAATGAAAACTTGTTTTCTAAAGTTTCTATCTTGTTTGCTTTTGTTTAGTCTTCATTTGTTGATACTACATAATGCTGGAAACATAAACATGTCTAACCACTGTCATAACTACTACTATCATAACCACTTTATGGTTAGCTCTTGAAGATATAAAATATCCTGAACACTATGGTGGTCAACCGACGGATTGTCAGTCAGAATTTCACGATGTTTTATCAGTGGTCGAGTCATTACGGTCCCTGAATATTGGTCTGAATGGTTGGTAGACTAACAGTCTACATATGTTAACTTAAAAAAATTCTTTCAGGAGGAAAAATGCACAATTATCTATCAGTACTTTATTAGAAGACTTTGTTGGAATATATCAAAAATGTATTACATGGAGCGTCGGAACCCTGTTCCTTTTTCAATAACTACAGCAGTAGCTTTAGAAATATAAATAATGCAGTTTATGCACTTTTTAACTTTAAAACCTCGTTGTAATGAAGAAATGGATTTTGTTGAATTCTTTTAAATAGGCATAAAACACTCCCTGATTATGTAATGGGTCGCTTTTAAAATTTCCCTTACTTTTCTTATCTTTCTACTTTCATCCTAGAACCTGGAACAGCCATAAACCCTATACTAAAACTTTCTTTTCATAACAGGAACAAGCTTTTCTACCTTTTTTCGTATGATTTTTGATTGTAGGGTTATTAACACTATTTTTCACAAACCAGTTATTTTATGTTTCGGATCTTTACTGTCACTTATCTTTTCTGTTCCCCAACCAGAATATAAATGAGGTAAAAAGACACAATATTTAAAGGAAGTTTTCTGGAGTTTAATTCAGAGCGTGTTTTGACTCAGGGGGTCGCGGTACTCGGTTAGCTAGCTCATATAAGATTTTATTATTGAGCTTTACATTATAATTGCTTATATTTAAATTGCTACGCCAGTAAGAAGTTTTGAGCCAGTTCCACATTAAATCCTGTGTGCAACCGTTGCCTAATAGACATAATTTAAATTTGAAATTTTAATTTATTATTTTTTTAAAAGTTACGTCGCCACAGGTGATTGGCTGATTTGTAAGCAAGCTTTGTGCATTGATGTTCAAAAGTTCTGATTTAATAAAAAGATTTGTGTAAACCTCCTCAGGCCTCTGTCGTTGACTACAGATGGAGCGATAATTCTTTCCCAGTCTGTTAACAGTTATTACTTAGCTACTAAAGCAAGCGATACTTTACACGATAACAAATAGGTCCCCAGTCTTTTAGGTAAAGCGAAGATTCATGATGGGTCACAATGTATTTCACTTTATCTTGTGTTAAATATTATTTTCGAAACATTCTACAACGTTTATGCGTTCAGCCACATGTCTGGGCTGAATTAACATTCTAATATTAGCTTTTTCAAGTTGTAAATCTTTGTCCATTATTCATTGACTTTCATTAGAAGTTTACCATACTTCTGAGCAATGTTCTTATAGAGTATTCCTTCCATGTGAAAGTAACGGCTGGCGGTTTTTCCCTTCCCAGCAAATAAATATTGGGTAGAAACTTAAGAATTTTAAAACAATGTGCTTTATTTCGTTTTTGAATTGTGCATTATTAATATATCGCTTCAAGAAAAGCAAAAATACATCATTCAATCCATAACTTGTTTATATGCAAGAAGAAGAAATTTTAAGGTTATATTTTCCTTTAAAGTTACACATTTGTCAAAATTTTTATTTTTTATTCCAAAAATTAACACTTTTTATTCCTTCATCAAAATTGTTCTAAAATCAGTTATCCTAATAGTCCTCATTTTAGCAGGTAAAATAGCAGTTTGCTTCATCACCATTTAAACAAAAGTAACACTTATCAGCAGTTGAGGACTTCAAGTTGATCCAGTGAAGAAAATTTTAAAAAAATTGCCGGAATATGGATAACAACTGAAATAACAGATCAAATGGCATCATTGATTGCAATATATGCTATAATACCGAAACAATTAATTTAACAAGTATATTCACGAAGTCTACTATTGAAATAGGATGGGAACTACTTAGTGTAGTAAAATGTATTATATAGTGTGAATTGATTCAAATTACAGCCTGTCCGAGTTCCGCAACACAAAGAAATCAGTATATGTGTAGCTGCTATGATTGGGAATAACTGCTGCAACACATATCGGTATTTCAAAGAAAGAGGCAATGTCAGTTTAAGCCGTTTTGGCTATTCGTCTGAAGTAGCCGTGGGTAGCATATGCTAGGTTACTCATTTTCCATTCGTTGACCAGTCATGTTCTGTGGCTAGCGAAGAACTGTTAAACGTTGCATGCGATATACTGTCACGTATTGTCCTGTTGAAATTTAGTCCTAGCAAACCTTGCAGTTATGAAGTACAACAGGCTCCAAAACTTCAGAGGTGTAATAGTGCCAGTAATTCGTATTAGACGGTGCAGAAATAAAGTTCCGTGGCACTCCAAATAATGAGCCGTCATTTTGATTCAGAATGCAAGAAACGTGATACCTGTCACTGCGTTGCCACCAGACTCTTATGCGACCATCCCGCTGCTGTAGATAGAATCAAAATGAAGCTGTAAAAACCGTGCAGAGAACCCTGTTCTGAACAGAACGGTGAACAGTTCACGTTGATTCGGGTTATTGGACAAAATTGCAAACTAGTCCAGCTAGCTATCGGGAGTTTCGAAATTCGAATCTTCATGAGGGCACTGCATGTTCATCAAGTTTCCTTCTTCGACAAACTTAATTGTCTCTACATATTAAAGAACAATAAATAAAAAAATAAGCAATTCCCTTCCCGGAATTGGGACTCCAAACCTCCCGACTGCTAGCCGAACGTTCTTTCAATTACACCGTGATCGAACTCGACAAGAAGGGAGAAAATACCTTACATTCTCCCCTATTTAAATGGCGACTGGGGATAAGGGGACTAATTTGCTAAATCAAAATGATAAAGAATTATAGTCCACAACATTTTAGTTGGCGGGGCATTGTATAAGAACTAGGTTTATTTCCGAGCAATAAATATAAAGAAATGAAAAAAGCCCTCTGCGGAACTGCCGGTGAGGGGAGAGAAAAGTTAAAAGGTAACTTTCAAAATACACTTTCATTGATGGATTATGTCAATTAAAATTAAATTTGAATTATAAGAGTTCTGCAAAAGCAAGTATAGTTTAAAATAACGGGGGTATCAAAAGTTTTAGCAAATTATAAAATACATTTTGTAATATATCACTACTGAATTTATGCATTTATTTAAGAAAATTTTGCTGTGGATTATCGCTGATGTTGACAATATTTTAGAAAATAATTTCGGAAAATTAAAAATTATTTGCAGGATTTTATTTTAATTCCTACGCTTTTATTTATTGCACTTTATTTTTGTAAATGTTTAAGTATTTAAACTGTACTACACTTAACATGAAACATAGATTTTTGAAATTTCATCATTAGGACATTGGTTAAATAATTTTAAAATAACCACAATTAAAGTAAAAAATAACAAGATGTTTTTATTATAATCCCATATTACTTCTGTTATGAGTTTAAAGGAAAACCAAAATAAGAAATATCTCGAGATTTATTTTTATTCAAAATTAATGCGATTGTTTAAATTGATGTGCACAAAAGTGAGCCATTTTATACATTTTTATGAAACACAGCCTGACTAGGAGTTACTCAGAAAATACATAATATGAAATAGTTTCCTTTAAATTAAATCGGATAAACGGAATTATACTGTATACTGTACTTTTTAATTCAGTAAAATTTTAGAAATTATTAAAGCATTTTGTTACCATTAAATATGTAATGAAACGGAATTCGTTACCGGGAATAAAACGATCATAATTAAATATATAGGAAACCAAAATTAAAAAGAAAAAGAAAGATCATAATCATTCGCCTCTTGTGACGGATTCAAAACAAAAACTACACATTGTATGCAACATAAAATACATTAAAATATTGCGGAGTCATTGGGAAGGACGAATCGCTGGATTCAAGCTTGTTTGGCGAGCATTCAACAGTAATCCTTGAAGAATAGGGTGATGGATGTTTATTTCGTTATTATTCTTGGTAGATGTTAAAGATAGGCGTTCATGCGTAACTGTTATTTCTTACTCTGTTGTATTTATGGCACTCAAGAATTACTTTTTTACGAATCGGGTTTTATTACTGATTACAATTTACATTCTTGGTTTCGAATTCTAGAAAGAATTACCAAATTTAGTTTTCTTTAGTATTATTTCAATAAAGCGTAATGATAACTTATGATCAACCTAAACATTACGATAAGCCACAAATGAATCCATTTATGATATTTTAATTATGATCTGCTAATTGTAACATGGATGGATCTTATTGGTTAATTGTTATGTACACTGTGCACTGCACTAACACTTACAGGAGCAGATATAAGAAAAATATTGTACAAGTTGATTTCTAAAAAAAATAAAGCGAGTTTTCTATGCATACTTTTTGTATGGGTCAGAAACTAATAGCTAGAAACTGTCAAGAACTTCTGAAAATTTGCTTTCACTCATGTTGAATGAATACGCATCACCTTATCATGTCTTAGAATTGATCTCATCTTTCTCGCACATATGTTGTTCTAAGATGGATGCTATAGTAATTCCCCGAGGAAGTGGTTTTTCCGAGACTTTTGAACAGCTAGATGATGCAAAGGCGTCCAGACTGGTACAGGTGGTCAGCACCACCTACCAATCCCGACGTCTTTCAGTGAACTCAAAAAAAAAAAAAAAAAAAAAAAAAAAAAAAAACGTTTTATAGCATGTCATGGACAATAAAAAATCTGAATATCAAGAGATCACAAGAAACAGTGATGTTGCCATATTATACCATTCTACCGATTTATCAAGAAACAACTAGCACCGAGTCCTTAGACTCTTGCTGAAAATTGTTGATCACTTCCAAAATATAACGTGATTAATTTCATGCAGATTCGACAAAAGACGTTACATTCGCCCGTATGTTACAGCGGATGCTCAATAATGCTCTTTGTCATATTCAGGCATTTAGTTTGAAGTAGTTTGAAAACGTGGGAAATTCCTAGAGGAGCAGTAGTAGCAATTGTTTTTTAAAATTTTGTCAGTAAAGTATTTTTTGACAACCGCATATTTTTAAACTAAAATATAATGCTACTAAATCATTAAAATAATTTAATGATACGATTGAAATGCGGTTTGGCCCACTGCTTGGCGATTGTTTTTCAATGGGCAATAAACGTGCCAACATGGCTAACCCGATGTTTTAAAGCTGTGTTGTTATTCTGTCTGTTGCCACTAGATGTTATCGCCCTGTGTTATATTTAAAGAAATTAAATATTGAAAAATCTTCATAAATGTTTCTCGCATTGTGATAAAACAACGGTACCTAGAGCCATCAAATTGTACATAATCATAATAAATTTTGAATAACTAATATGGGAATCTGAAAGCCCAAACTTGGAATTTGGAATTTTTTTAATTATCTGATTGATATTTTGTAAAACTTGAACGAATTTCTTATTAACAAGCTCAAAAGATTTCAAAGCGAACAACGGCAACACAGTGCGTGTAAAAAATTTAAAAAAAAAAAAAAATTACGTGCAAAGCGCAAAACTGTGTATCGGAAATTCAAAAGATATGCTCATTTTAAAATTTTTTTGCGATATTGCTGTTGAACTGACTTTTATGGTTTAAGTGTAAAAAACATTATATTTGATAAAGAAAGGTAACACACAAAACGTTAAAAAACGCCCCTTCGGGCGTAATGTAAAATCTGAAAGCTTTAATTTTTTTTTTTTTTTTTTTTTACTTGGTAATTTGAGCAGTTAATTCCGTTGCGGTTTGAATGTTCTTATGTGGTGGTTCTTTTTCGAGTATTTTTCCACCAGTGTGTTTTTGCCTTTTTTCTGTATATATTACGGAAACGGAGTATAAAACGTTAGTAAATTTATTTAAAGATTAGAGGGGTTCCAAAAGAGTTTCCCCCTGAGATAAATCCCGAGTTTGTGCAATTCTCTGATGTTTTTTTAAGTGAAAATAGATCGATGTGTACATGGGCAAACCCAATGCAGTGCGCAATGCCGAGGTTGTGCGCGATGCCGAGTTTGTGCAATTCTGCGATGTTTTTTGAAGTGGAAATAGATCGATGTGCACATGGGCAAAGCCAATATGGGACGCAATGCCGAGGTTGTGCGCGATGCCGAGTTTGTGCAACTCTGGGATGTTTTTTTAACTCGGCGGAAGGCGCACCAAGAAAAGTTACTAGAACGGGCGCGTGGGGTATCACATACCCCAATATTTAAAATAGAATAAAAATAGTTTATTTAGTTTAAAAACTTTTTTTTTTGTTTGTTTTTTGTTCTCGTGTATTATAAATAAGTGAATAATAATTGGGTTTCAAAAAATTAATTTCCGAAATAATCTTAGAGTTAAAATTAAGATAAATGAAAATAATAAACATCATGCCTCTAAGTTTCATTGCATCTCTAATACACCATGCTTTTTTTATTTCTTCACACTTTGAACGAAATACAGTCATGTGTTCTTGGCACAGAATGTTTTCATATTTTACACATTGCATTCACGTTCTTCTGTCCTTGGCGCGAGGGCAAAAAATTTATCACATCTTTCATACTTAGTTGTTTCTAATTTCATGTATTTGTTTTAATTCTTCATCGAAACTTCTGCTTTTGTTTTGCATGCAGTACGTAAAAGTATTAATCTCTGATCTTTGTTCAATACTTTTTTTCATTAATTGTAATGCTAAGTCCTTCAAAAACAGACTTCTGTTTCTTGTTGGTGGATTAGCATTTGAATGTAATATAATTCAAGCATTTATTACAGCAACATTCAGTGCAGGAAAGAAAATTACCATTGGCCACCTTCTCGTTATTCTGGCAATTGAATAATTGGCTGACATTTCATCCCCCATATCCACTGCTACTTTAATCATATTATTAAAACATATAATTCCTAACGTTTTATTTTCTCCAATAGTATCATCTATAGTATGATCGTTATATAATGTTATAATGTTATAATGATCGTTATATAAAGCATAAGAAGAGTTTTTCCTTTTTTAGGAACATCAGGAATTAATGCTTTATCTTTTTCGAAACCAAAACATTGTAGAAAATATTCTTATTTTCATCTTCAGTTTCCGAAATGCAATCTTCATCGCTTTCAAATCTTTCTAATAAATCTCGCATGCGTTGCATCTCCAGTTCATAGGGACTCCTTCTTTTTACCATAATGCAGTTAGAAATTTTTAAGAATTTAATGTCAAGTACTTTAAAATCACTTGCGAGTAGAAATATTTACTGTTTCACTCTAGAAATAAATTTCTGAACTAAATATTCAGTCAGAAAAACACTTACACGGACAGGCGCGTGGGGTGTGTCATACCCCAGTTCCAACAAAATACCGATAAATCTTTTTCTGAAACACACAAGCAAAGAAAAAGCGGTTCTAAAAGTCAACCACAACTAGAAACTCAGCTACTGAAAGCAGCACAGAATTTCAGTTTCACAAGTTAGGAATAATCCACTTTTATGTAGGGTTGGGGTATGATACACCCCACGCGCCTTCCCGCGGGTTAAGTGAAAACAGATCGATGTGCACATGGGCAAAGCCAATGCAGTGCGCAATGCCGAGGTTGTGCGCGATGCCGAGTTTGTGCAATTCTCTGATTTTTTTAAGTGAAAATAGATCGATGTGTACATGGGCAAGGCCAATGTAGCACGCAGTGCCAAGTTTGTGCAATTCTCTAATGTTTTCTAAGTAAAATAGATCGACTTGCACATGGACAAAGCCAAGGCAGTGCGCAATAAGTTTGTGTAATTCTCTGATGTTTTTAGTGAAAATAGATGGATGTGTACATGGGAAAAGCCAATGTAGCGCGCAATGCCGAGTTTGTGGAATTCTCTGATTTTTTTTAGTGAAAATAGATGGATGTGTACATCGACACCAAATTTTTGCAATTCTTTGAAGTTTTTCGAGCGAATACATATCGTTGTGCACATGAACAAAGCGAGGCTGTATGTTATACCGAGCTGTAATGTAACATATTTTATATGCAATGTTTAATGTGCCGTTTGCGTATTTTAAATCTGCATTGTTGTTTTAATTGCAAGTTATACTTTAGACATCTTTTTTTTATTGTATTTTTAATTGTTTGGTTTTGATATGTTGATAATGCTTTCCGAAAAATATCGATAATCCGACGATCTACTCAATAGTAGCAAAATTTGACCCTATAAATAACTTATACTTTTTTTATTTTAATACCCAGTATTTGCTATCGGATTTGCACTTGATAATATGAGTTCATTGATAATATGTGTGTGTGTGTGTGAAGCATTGCTTAGTGTTCCAAATTTGTAGTGTTTATTTTCTTTTATTGTGAGAAATTAGAATTTTTTTATTTGCAGAATGTATAGAATTCTAGTAAGACTATAGAATATGACGTGATTTAAGAATTTAAAAAAGAGTGATATGAAAGCTGTGTATGATGTTGATCAGCAATAAAAATATTTTTTTTTATTAATGTAAAGTTTAAAATTTTTAGAAAATAATGAAGATTGTCTACTTACTAGTACCTAAGGGATTGTGTCGTTACGTAGCAACAAGGTAATTTGTAAAAATGATAAATTAAAATGCTCGTTAATATGAATTTAAATTTGTTGGCAACTATTCCGTTAAAAAAAAGAAAAAAAAGAGGGAAATAGTTTTTGATTCGAGCGTATTGGCAACAGAGAGAAACCAGACGAAAACCGTCGAACTAGCGCTTTTTTTCAGAACTTGATCTCGATTTTTGGTAGTTTTTGAATCGGCTGTAATCGGATATTGTTCTTTAAATGATTATCCGAGCTGTAATGTAACGTATTTTATATGCAAATTATATGGAATTTTAATGTAACGTATTTATTTTTAAACTAAAAATGTAAATAATATTATGGCAATATAAACCCTCCAAAAAATCAAAACCATGTGTATGATTTATTTTACGTTGATTCATTCACAAAAGAAGAAGTTAGTATTTTTCTAGTAGCTATCCGGAATATAATCCAGCATCAAAAAAAACCATGAAAGGCGGTAAGTCTTGAAATTTATTAAGCCCTTATATTAATTGATTTAATGTAATTTGGAATACATACTATTTTATAAGACACGCTATAATTTGCAACATTCTGATATAATTGCCGCAATAAATTTAATAATAAAAATCTTTTTTTATTTGTATAAATTCTAAAATCTTTGAAAATACTGAAGCTGTATGAAATACAAATATGAGAGACTGCGATGTTGTTTACCGTTTTAATAACTGGTACAATTCACTTACTGCATTATTATAACTTAATATATAAAGAATTTATTATACTTATTTCTATATCTATAGCGAATACATTGTGACGTCACAATTTTAGTCGCACCCATTTATGGACGTCACTTAGGTCCGCCTTAGCAACTTTGTTTACGCAACGTATTCTGAGATTTTACTGGCGTTTTGCATAAAATCGCTACTACTGAAAATCGCCAAGCAGTGGGCTAAAGCACATTTTCACCAATAATAGGAAATGCGGCATGAAAGTAAATTCTTTAAATTAGAATGCAAAATAAGCTTTCGTAAGTGTAATTATACATAAAATATATTTATGTGCATAAGTATGTACTATAATTTAAATTAAATGTACGTGTGCCTTCTCCCTCAACTCTAAAAAGCGGAAATGTATGATAAAAAATATCTTCTTTGTTAAACTAGGAAACAAATTACTGCATGAAATTGTTAGATCCAGCCTATTCTGTCTGCCTGCCAATATTAAATTTCTACCTTTCAGCCAAGCATTTCAGTAAACAAAAGAAAATTCACTCACCAATTATTGGAAATGTGAATTGGAATGCGAAAATCTTTAAGATGGTCATTCAGTATAATTGGATATGGAAGAAACCCAGTGATTTGAAATAAATAAATGAGATTCTTTTCCCCCTTCCTTTGAAAAAGGAATATGGGACTTAGTAAAAAGTAAGAAATTTATCGTTAATCTTGAAAAAGAAGAATATCTCCGAGAAAAATTCCTTGACTCGTTCTCTCTGTTTTATAATGAGAAAAGCTAAATTATGTTTAATTTTTAGATTTCCTATTATATACCAAGGTGACTTTAATAATTAAATGTGTTTATTTTTCGTGTTTAATGTCACTATGGTGTACTATAGATATCTATAAGTTTACGAATGATGCCTATTAATTATTGTCTTAATAATATTATATTTGAGATCTCCAGCTTTATATTACACAGCGATTTCTTAAATATATTAACATATATTTATATATACTGGGTGATCCAAAGGTCACGCACATCCAACGTTCCAAAACTCTGCAAATTGTAAAATGGAATATTATGGACAAATAGTTTAAACAGATAATTACCGTATACTATTACATGTACTATATCACTTGTACTTACAGTAATACGACAAACTGGCTGCGTGGAAAAACTGAAGCTTTCTAATGTTTTCTAGAAGATACTATGAATAAGAGCTCCTTTTTTCATTACGAAATATATTCATCGCTATTTTTCCCAATAACTGGTGCAGAAATGCTCAAGTAATCTTAATTTCGTAAGAATGTTAATAACTTCTTTTAGTGTTTGAAAACTTACAAATTACTTCTGTGAAAATTCTTTCGCCATACCAAATGCAGCAAAGTAATAAATTAAACACACTAGTAAATCGTGAAAGAATATCATTGAATGGCATTTAAGAATTTAAAAAAATCAAGCTTGAATTATTCTGATTTATTTATTAATTGACTTCTCAATGCAAACTGAATATGACGTCAAAAAGCGCACATTTTAAAATTAAGAATCTCGATCAACTTTTCTCCCTGAAAATAAAATTTTTTATCTTTTGTTTTTTACAATGAGTGTAAAATTTTCATAAATAAAAGTTACATGATCGAAGCAACGTATAAAATGTTATGTCTCGTAATTTTTATAAAACTGATGCGTTTAGATTTCTGATCGCCGAAACACAAACATTTTAGCCATTTAAAACAATGCTGCAAATGGAATTATATGTCTGCAAACAACGGTTCCAAAATGAAGGTTGAATAAGGACTTTTGCGGAGATGGGGTATATGATGTTTTCAAATCTCTCTCATTTTAAAGTAAATGTAAAGTCAGTCTCATGTAAAATCAGTCAATTGTTGTATCAAGCTTATCTATCCTTATTATTTTATCAAGGTCTGCTTTGAGCCTAATTACTTTTCACAGAGACGGATTAATTCTGGTATAAAGTGCATTTTAGTTCAAATTTGCATCGGTAGATAGCGCTGTTAATTGAGAATAAAACTGAGAGAATTATGAGAATACAATTATAAAATTAAGATTATACAGCATTTATTTATTTGCATTCGCGAACGTAAGTGTACAACATTATTCAAAATGCACATATCCTCATACGTTCTCAGTTCCATATCTTCTTTTAAAGGTTTTTCTGGAAAAATTGCGTAAAATAATTTTGGGCCTTGATGAAAGCTGACCACTGAAAAATTAATTTGAAAGCTAGAGAGTTATTGTATAAAATCAGCATCAGTTAAGATTCTGCTTCATTTAAAAGCGCATAAATTTATACATAACTTATTACACTGCATAACGCACTTATTTATCATTATGTTACACATAACTTAGTGTCCACAAGCGGCCGAGCGATAAAATAGTTATATACGTATTGGTAGCTTCGAGCTGGGTTCAATTACAGACGAAAGGGCTGTCTGAATGGGCGTTTTCATGGTTTTCACCATGTATAATATGTATACGAACCAATTTCCGTTAGATAATCCTTCACGAAGTATCCCTTTCTTTAGTCAGATAGTTCTAGTGTTCTTTGCTATAATCAACTAAACAAACCGAACTACAAGTTTGTAATATTTCTTTTCTTTATTTTACGGAAGTGAATAAAGCCTCAACCTGCTGACTTTAAATATATTGCAAACTTAGAATCATTGGCCTGAGTAAAGTATTTTAAAATGCTATATAAGCAAAGAAATATAATCTGCATCGAAACGTTTTAATTTTCGAAACACCGAATCGCTATATTGGTCGATAATATCCAAGAATAACTATTTCATTCTGAAGGTTGTACATTAGGTTGCAAAAAAACATGCACATCATTTACTTAGGTTCATACGTATCATCCACATAGGTTGTTGGAAATTCTACAATTCTCAGCCTTAAATAAATTACTACACACTTTAAATATGGAACAGTTTTGTGTATTTTTATGCGCCTTTTATAATTTGAAATCATACGTTTGGCAACTCCTGTTATCGAAACACCTTAAGTAATTTTATGCTAGCTGATTTCTTTTACATTGAAATTGCACTTGTTTTTGGTAAGCTAATATCGAAACAGAGAAGATATTATTAACTTCTGCTTGAAGTTAATAACTTAATAACTACGATTATCTTCAAAAAGAAAGAAGCTCAAAGCATAGTACGACAATCCAAATCAAAATATTATGTGCAGTATAAATATAGAAAAATAAAATGATGCTTCTGGTACACTTACAGGATCCCCTGCTTTCGCTACTTCTCCTGGAAGACCAGGCTCTCCAGCATCGCCCTGAAAAAAATGGAAAAAGTACAGTACAGTAATTACATATGTTAGACAACGCAGACATGAAATTTCATGTCACAGCTGTTTTATCATTCCAAGCAGCTTACCTAGCCTTACTATTTTTATCTAAATCTTTTCCTTCTCTAATATGTTTTATTTTATATGATATTTAAAACTGTTGAAATTAAAAATTTTCACTCTAATCATAATAAATAACATTTTAAAAATGAAATCAGTCTTCAAACTAGACAATTCATCAATACTTTCAAGTACGTCCAATTCTGCTTTTGATATTAAAATGTCTTTAGCGTAATTTTTCTAATTTTTGTAGCTGTTACGTTATATTACACTAAGATTATCAAGTATTAAAGGAATTCCTACACACACACACACACACACACACACACAAAAAAAAAAAAAAAAAAAAAAAAAAAAAAAGAATTTTTACAGAATTGTGGGAAATAGCCCAATCACAGATTCAATTCTGTTGCTTTATAATAAGAGCACTTTCACGTCGTACTGATCCTGCCCTCATTTACGATTGTAACGTGTGTTAACATTACTGCACATAGGGCATTAGAGGCTAGAGTAATCGGCCATTTTCCGCAGTGGTGGTTACCATGGTTGCAACGAAAGCCGGAAGCAATGGAAACGACCTTGAAGCACCTATTTTAAAGTAACAGTTTTCTATTAATTTTTTAATAATTTCTATTATAATAGCTCAAAATATAATTCAAATTTTATGAAAAAGAAGATTTAAGACGTGGTACAGTTTAGACCTTAAGGGACTCAAAATATATAATATTAGGCGTCACGTAAGCGCAGCGAATTAATGTAAATGTTCTTGGAAATGCTCTAAGGCAGGTATTGTATAGAATACTAGGCAATGTATAGAAATCTCAAAAGTTGGGCCTCGGTGTAAAGGATTAATACTTGAAACATTTCTAACGCATCTTATGCAATGTCAAAAGACAAACCAACAAAATATAAAGTATTCCCGCTAATAGTGTCACATGGTAAGGGATATGACACTGACGCTGGCCTCAGAAACAGAATTCTCCATCTGAATTTCATTCTTTTTTCAGAAGTGAAGAAGTATTCTACTTTGTGTTTTGTTAAGCAAAGCCTGTAGCCCACACTCATCCGAGAAGGAATCAATCATCGTATGTTGACATTCAATGACGAGTTTACGATGAATTATCTAAAGTTCGAACTAATGTTTTCATAAGTGAAGAATTCTTACCCGAAGATATTAAGGAAAAGGCCCAGATAAGTACTAAGAAGGAACCAAGGCACTATTGGTCACTGAACTGCTAATCTATGATGTTTGTTGAAAAAAATAAACTAATTAAAGAATTATTTAAAGGATTAATTAGTTTATTTTTTAAAGCTTTAGTGCCATCTAGTTTTAGATCTTGTTTTTGATAATATACATATATATGATATTGTTACGTTATATTCTTCATTCACGTTCGTACGGGGTTCGTAGATTTGGAGGGAATAACGTTGAAACTTGATGAAGTATCGAAACACACTTTATTTACCAATATTAATCAGATAGCTCCGAAATCACTTTTATAGTCGTCGAACTGTTATAAACATGCTGATACGTTCAGCGACACAGCCTTCACACTGTCAGGTCCACACAGTCCACACTAACGGTGGAGACAGCTTCACTGCAAAACACCCTTGGTTGTTCTCGGAACTCCAAGTACTCTCGAGACTCTCCACGCGATACACTCGATGATATACAAGAGTATAGCTCTCGACTCAGCACAGTCTAAGACAAAACTCGACGATGCACTAATTCGCGATGCACTAAAAGACTCTCTCGATGCACTTGGCGCTAGACTTCGAGACACTCGCTCAATGACTGACTATCGGCTCGTTAGACGAGGCACACACACTAACTGACTGCGGACCAGCAGGGTTTATACAGTTTTTGGCTTGTGTTCGAGAACATTCTGGGCTAAACCGGTAAGAATTCGTTCCAGAAGGTTCTCCATCCGTCCATGGTATATCGCCAATTTTGTGGCCAAATGGGCGATTTCTCGCCAAATGTGACAACTCTGCCTCCCTTGCCATTTTATGGCAACCCTAAAATTACTTTGCAGGGAAACATCTCACCGCGCCTGTACATTTCGTAACAATATTAAAAAAAGTTCAGATATTGCATACTTGACCCGAAAGCTCCAGGCATTCTATATATTGCCTAGACATTCTTGGCTAGATTGTCTGGTTTTCATGCGTTGCCGTTAACATATACATTTTCTTATCTACAGAGTTAAATATAATGATATTATATATTATATTATAAAATATATAAATGCTGCACCTTTATTAAATACATAAATTAAATCTTATTTTACATATACCATTTTAAGCAAAAATAAAAATTTTCCGTCAGTCTTATTAAATAAATGCACCATTTTATTAAAAAATTGGACGTGTCATTAATCAATTACGCGATTGGGCAAGTGTTGCATGGTATCTGTCGTTACATCAATTTGCCTTCCATGTGGCAAGGAAAAGAACCAGCTCGTGAAGTTTTGTCGATCCGTGGAACATACCACCTTTAATTTACCTTCATAAATGTACTAATACTCCGTAACAAACTGAGCAGTTCAAAAGCGAAAAATGCACTTTTTAATAATTTATAGCTTTTAAAACAGTGTATCCATCTGATACATTATGTTTGTACATTTAATTTACGTTGTATAAAGTTATATTGTTATAAGCAATCACAGCTTTATTATGATTAAAAAATGGATTCCTAAAGACATGTATTGTCCACCCTAACTACAAAATTGTTTCGCTTTTATATGGATTATTCTTTCATGACTTTTGTTCATATGGCTTCGAAAAAAATCATATTTTACTTCGAAAGACCATATTCTATAGTTTCTTAGAACAACCTTTTCAAAAATATTGGACATTGTATTCTTGCGCTGTATGATATTACCTTATGCTAATGTATTTATCACTCATGCGTCTTGACAAGCATTAAGATATTTGGTCTATCTTCTATTCAGCGTGTTCTACTGCAAGGTTTCTTACACTTTTTTCAATCGCGACCCCTTTTTATCACTGAGATTTTTTCGCGACCCCAGGACCCCATAATATTTATAAAAATTTTGTGGCACCCAAATAAGTATTGTCCAATATTTTTATTATATAATATTCCCAAATAAGTACAAATCCGACACACGCGTGAGTTAAACTGTCAATGTTTTCACTTGTACTGTAATATACTATTGCAGTTTTATTTCATTAATTTTAATTTCTAATTTTAATACATAGAATAATGTGAAAATTTTAATAACGAAATGACAACGTCACATGCAAAGCAAGGAAAATGAACATTTATATTATAAAAAGAATGCGTCGAAACGTTTTCGTATTTTTCTTGGTCTATATTGTCTTATCTTTATCTATTTTCAGATACATTGTGTAAAAATGTTTGGTAATTGTAAAATTATTATAATAAGTTAAAGAAATATCAAAACTGCTAAAATTTTTGGCGACCCGCTGCTGCAGGTCCCGCGACCATTACAAGGATGTCGCAACCGACAATTTAAAGAAACCCTGCTTTATTGAAATATGACTTGATGTAGCATAAAACTTTAATTTAGACCTCAAGTTATAAATTCTTAACAAACTGAACACTTTGAAAACAATAGATGAATTTTTTAATACTTTAAAACTTAGCCCATTTTAACAGTATATTTAATTTCATTAATTAATTTTACATCTAACTGATAGCATTTTCAGTTGAACAGTATTAATGGTTGATATAATATTGTTATTTATAAAATACGTTATAAAATGCTTAACAAATTAAAGATTTATAATTCTAAAGACTTTTTATTATATTTAAATTTTATAATATATCATTTATTTAAATTTTTAATTTAAAGAGAATTTAATGTATAATAAATTTAGTCTTTAATTAAGAACTTATTAATTAATAAAAAAAGCTTTCTAATTCAGTACACTACGTTCTCTGTTTAAGAATCTTTCGCTTTATTCTTTTTACACCACTATTTTCATCCAGCACAAGATTAAAATGGCTACTTTTTAAAAACCCCAAATTGAATTAATGCTGAGAAAATATTCCTTTTAAAATTCCGAAATTTGAATTTGTACTAAAAATGTCACTTATCATTAGATATTTCAAATACACTCATGTCCATAAATTAAGGATAATGCAAAATCAAGCAAAGGAAGAGTTAGAAGCAAAACAAACTTGACTTATTTGTAAAGCTCATTTATTAAACAAAAGGTGAAGAGTAAAAAAAAGATGCTATATGTTTGATATTATTAAAAACGTTAGCGATTTTTTTCTCCCTGAAGCAAATTAAAAAAAAAAAAAACTTATTTACAAAAAGCCAATATTACATGGTTGGTATGATTGTTAATAGTATCAAATTATCGATCTGATCTTGGGGGATATTGCACCACTCAAAACACAATGCTCTCCGAAGTTCCGGTAGACATATAGGAGGAGGTTGACGGGCTGCAACTCGTCGGCCAAGCATGTCCCACACGAGCTCTACTGGATTCAAGTCCGGTGAGAATGCTAGCCAGTCCATGCGGGTGATATCCTCCGATTGAAGGCATTCGCTTACGATGTTTGCACGGTGAGGACGGGCGTTGTCATCCATAAACACAAATTGTGCGCCCATGGCGCCCCGAAACAAACTTACATGTTGTTCCAGAATGACGTCACGATAGATTTGGCTTGTCATGGTTCCAATTTGAACATGGAGGTAAGTTCTGGAACCCAGAATAATTCCACCCCAAACGAGCACTCCTGCACCACCGTAACGGTGTCGTTCAATGATGTTTTCTTGGTGGTAACGGGTACCTGGAGTTCTCCATATGAAAGTCCGGCGAGAATCAGACTAATACTCCGTAACAAACTGAGCAGTTCAAAAGCGAAAAATGCACTTTCTAACAGAGTATCCATCTGATACATTATGTTTGTACATTTAATTTACGATGTATAAAGTTATATTGTTATAAGCAATCACAGCTTTATTATGATTTAAAAAATGGATTCCTAAAGACATGTATTGAAAGCTAAACTTGGACTCGTCGGAAAACATCACACAAGCCCACTGTTGCGGTGTCCACAATGCATGCTCTCTATTCTAGGCTAACCGCAGGCGACAATGAGTTGCAGTAAGTGGAACGCATGTGATAGGTCTACGAGCATATAGACCAATCTGCCCTAAGCGTCTGTACACGGTCTGCCTTGAAATTGTCGTACCAGTTGCTGAAGAGAGCTGACGAGACAGGTCTGAGGCTCTGCTCCGCCGGTTTCTTTTGGCCGTAACTGCCAAATACCGGTCCTTATTCCGCGTAGTAACTCTGGGGCGACCTCTGCTGTAACGTCTACTCACATTACCATCATCTTGGAATCGTTGCCAAAGCATGGAGATGACACTCTGGTCAATTCCAAGTTCGTCTGATACTCCCAGTTGAGTACGCCCACATTCCAGATGGCCGATAATTCTACCACGTAAAAAGCATCCAAATGCGTCCTTTGTGTCATAACTATTCGGTTATTGCACTGAAATTCTTATAAAGCGCCTGCGAACAATTTTGCTTCTTTGCCTGTATTCCTTATATATCACTCTCTTACACTCTCGTCATTGTGACGTACCATCGGTGTCATCTGGTTACTTCCTGAAATTTGCATATGATTCTTGAAGATGTGTGTAGTGATTTTACAGGTGATATATTTATTTTAGAGTTCGATTTTCGCGTGACTCCGAATTATCCTTAATTTATGGACATGAGTGTAGTTCTTTCTAATAATTGGATACACACTTTCTCCATTAAATGCTTAAAATAGAATCTATGCTAATATGATTAGGTAATTACGTAACAAGTTTTATCAATTTTAATCTATATAACCAGTAAAAACATTCTCTGTTTCTCGAAATTTTCTGTTCGATTAGTAGAATTTCGAAAATAAAAATTAATTTATGAGGAATGAATGGGGAATGAATGAATTTATAAGGAATGAATGAATTTATAAGGAATGAATGGAAATGTTAAGTTAGTTTGAAATCATGATTACGAAAGTACCGTAAGAAATTGATTTTATTCAATAAGATATGTCATGGAGTATCTGTTTTCGTGTATGAAGTAAGAACTATTTAAGCATTCATTTATGTGAAAGCAGAATGCGCTGGGACGTTTACATGACTAGCAATTTACGAATGCGCATCTGCACATTACAAGCCAGAACAATGAAACCTTAAAGCAGTATGAAAAGGTGGCAAAAGAAGGGATTTTTCTTTCGGAAAACACATTTATTCCTTATTTTGTGCGTTAAGATTATATTATGCTACTTTTTAAGAAAAAAGGCACTAGTACTAGTGGAGTTTGAATTCGTACTAGCATAGTCAAACAATCTCGCTCGCTGCCAAATCGTAGACTACTACCGGATTATCTAACCCTGCACTTATTGTTTGGGATCCAGTGACTGTATTTGCAGTCATTGGGTACAGAAAGGCCACAATGAGCATCGTGGGAGATCTCGTTGAATGCCTTCCATTTACTAATATCCGAGATAATTGATTTCTTATCCACATCGCTGTCAGGATCATACAACTACAACAAATACCCTAGTTCAGGAAACCAGTGTTTTTATATCATCAAGCAACCGAACATGCTATGAGACAACATCTGCAATTCCACGTATTATCAGCAAAGCGACCTTTGCATGGTCGGCTTCCTTTGAAGCTACAGGGCAGGCGTCAGAGCACCTATTTACAATGGCGATGCTCATAGATGCATCAAATGCTTCATGATTTCTGATGAATTCTGTTTCTGATTGGAGTACGTGATAGCTTATCCGTACCAAGTGAAATGGTTGTTGAAAGGTATATTCTTAATCATCAAGCTGGTCCAGCATCTGGGATGCCATCCATTCCATTTTTAGATCGCAAAGTTGGCACTTTGACCATCCACATCAACATTACTGCAGCACCGTAACTATCATCTAAAATCTGTTCCACTTCATGACCAGCTGTGTAACAGCTTCTGTTGCCACATGCAGATGCTCTGGATACTGATTTCTGCATATTTTGTACCTCAAAATGCCCTGATATTTTAATTATTTCATACTTCTATTCTAAGATATCGTATTACATATTCAATGTAGAATAACTATCATATACATATACATCTTCTGTAAAAGCAGAATCGGGTATACTTTTATGACCTATAACAATTTAAGGTAAAATATAGAAATCTGATAAAAAAATTCACGTTTGAAACTGTTTTATTTAATGATTCTTCTTACCTTATCACCTTTTGAACCTGGAAGGCCGTTTGTTCCTGGTATTCCCGAAGGTCCCTTAAATATTGGAAAGACAATTAAAATTATTAGTGGAACTTTAACAATTCAATATTTTCAATAAGTCGAATTGAATGTGTTGTACAAACAAAATATATTAAGAATTAATGCTAATTATATAAAAACATATATTTTACCCCGTACATTATGCTGTTACGTTAGCATGATACTTACCAACTATTCGAACTATGTTTTTGCATAGTAGTGTTACCCTTAGGAAGGTATTGAAAGGTAATTTATTGTACACAAGACCGGGTGGACAGCATGTTTCTAAAGAGTTGCCATTTGACTAGAGATATATCTTTAATTTTATTTAATAATAATCAAACTATACCTCCATTGCTTAGTGAGAAATTTGAAACTAATAAACATATTCTAATAGCTTAAAACTTCACTTTACTTTTTAATAATATTACAGATTAATATAATTTAAAACATATTTCTATCTTCTTAAATTTCTTTTGCCATTCTTATTCAATTGGTTCGCTAATATCTGCACAACAGAACAATTTCAATTGACCATAAATAATAATTGAACGTTTGTACTGTAAACTGATTTCCTTCGACTGAATAACTGACATTATTCTACAAACAAACTCATACTCAGTAGTTTCTAAGCACAATATTAGGTAATTTTCCAGCTATTAACCTGGTCGATATATAGAGAGGTTGCTGCATATTTTAGGAACCGTCAGAGTAAATAATTCATATTAAAAATGAAAAAAAAATTATTTTCAAAATGATATTTCAAAGAATTTCCACAAATTCATACAGTAAATGTTCAGCCATATTAAGTTAAATCATGGATCAATTTATAACGCGATTCAGATTTCACAGAACTTCGAAGCATTATGGATATGCGCATTTTTATAAAGATTAAATATCTGTTTTAATGAAAGGGAAAACGACAGATGACATGGAACGACTTCATCATAAAACTATTAAGTATTTCAGAAGAAGAAATACCTCCGACTGCGAAAACATAAATCTAAGTTAGTATAAAAAATTAAATTAAAGCAGACGTTGCTTATTTTTTCTTGCACGTTCTTCTCTACGAACTTATTATGTTTTCAAACGATCCCATTTAAAGCTATTTCATTCAATAACATGCTAATCGAAAGGTATTCTTTAAAGAGACCCATTTAATGCTATTTGAGTTTTATTTTTCTAGGGAAGCATTCTGAGCAATAATTGGTGTTTATAGCATTATTATCATATACATAAAGAATCCTGACATAAGATTAATCTTCTGAAAGTGACGTATATTTTTATGAATGGATTTTTCACTTAAATTTCATCTTATCGAAGATCGGCAGCATTATGTTTGACAATGCTGGAGACGTTTGTTGATAATAAGGAAGATTGTTTTAACAGTGCAAAATATTTACCGGCATCCCAATTAATCCTGGTTCTCCTCTAAGCCCTGGAGCACCTGGAAAACCCTGAAATGAAATGAATCATACAAATATCGAAAAACTCTAGAATGCAATTCTCAACATGTAGATATGTAAGAAAAGGTTAATTCACACATACTCTTTCACCTTTAGCACCAGTGTTACCAGCCGAACCAATCTCTCCTTTATCACCCTATAAAAATTGAAGTACGATATCACTAAAAAATAGCAAATTAATCATTAAAATAATTGCCATCATTAGAGAAATCATTTTTGATAATCTAAATAAAAACCTGCCATTTTAATTTTCAAGGGAATATGAGCCGTATGATTTGCGTAATAGCGATACTTGTGATAAGGCTTGGCTCATCCTAAGATGGATCATTTGTACAAAAATATGCCTCAACTATTAGAAGACATGAAAAATAACATTAATATATAGCAATTTGGACAGCTGATAAAGACATTCTGCGGAGAACCCTTGGTGAGATAAAAATTCGAACGTACTTTGATATAATACGTTCGAACCATGCGCACTGCGTGAGAAATTTGCACTATTTATGAGAAATGCATATACATTAACTGTAAATTTAAAAAATTTTTAATCTATGAAAACAATCGAGTGACTGTTCTTAACCTTCCAGTGAAATAATTCCAGATGCAGAAGAAAGTTTAAAAACATCTCTTTTACGAGTTTTGGTCTACCAGTTCTGGCTCAAACCCATAACCTAGCTGGCAAATATGGTTATCAGGTTAAAGTCGAATTCAAGCAAATTCAGAAACTTTGAAAAAATAATGTCGAGACGCGAATGTTACTGGAGAAGCTATCCTGAAACTCAAGAACTCTTTATTTTGATATATTAACTATTTTGCGTCCTAGTGGAATCCGACGAAAGTGACAGTAAAATTATAAGCTGTAAAATTATTAACGGATTAATGGATATAAATATCCACATGCATGCATGGGTAGCACTATTTCATTAAAAAAATATTTGAAATGTCTATATTTTTGAATTAATAGTGAATGGTGAAATATACACATACACTGATGCCGTTCAGGTAATTAAAATTCAGCTCTTACAATAGAAGTGTATACAGTATACAGCGGATAAACAGATGCCGACCTTCACAAGATAACAAAAAACCTTTGTTTCCTTAAATATCGAATCTATGTCCTTTTTAAATAATGGTGTAGACATAATAATTTTAAAGAACTGTGTATTTTTTCAAAATATGGTGTAGAATTGTATTAAAGCAGTCCCAACAATACTGGGTAAAATATAAATAAATAAAATTAGCTTTTATATATTGCTTCGTGCAGTGAAAAATGCCAATCAGTAAAATATTCGATACTCTTCTGTTATCGGGACCGGATTCAGAAATATCTGTGCAATATAATTAAGCATTATGGTGGTGCTGCAAAAACTTCAAAAACTGCATTAAACTGCAAAATTTTAGCATATTGTTTCGTGCGTGGGTTCGTAATAAATTGAATTCAAAAGTTCGATGAAAAGTGAATAAAATTTATTATTATCACAACAAATGAAACAAAATGCTGAAATTTCTTCAGAGATATTCGTACAATATCGCAGTATCTCACAGTAGTAATATTTTAAACTACTAAAACGTTTTACAGAACACAATTCAAAACAGAGAAACGTAGACAAAGTTAATCCGATCTCGCCGCGAATTCGCTACAGTAAAACACAACAGTTTTCTAATCAACTCAATTGAGATGTTTTATTCAGGCAAAGCAATTACGAGCTATCTATTTATTAAATGCGCGTGCTGCTGTATTTTAACTTTTCCGGCTTAGCTTTGTCTTCAAATATGTTTCGCGTTGCATTGCACGGGTATATAAAACAATTTTTAATTCTACTAAAAATAGCTAAATAAATACAAAAATCGTAACAATATGTATGGAACTGTGTGTTTATGTATGTATGTACATGTACCTACGTATGTATGTATGTGTACACACACAGACATATCCTCTCAGACATCTAAACACACGTGCATATATACATATACAGTGGTGGCCAAAATTGTGGACACTTTTGGAAATTTTTGTTTTTGAACTTTGTATGCTTATAGAAAATGTTACGTTTCGCAAACAGCAAACTTGTATATATCATTTTAAAGAGAATTACAAAACACAAAATTCAATTATTTGCAATACAAAAAAAAGTTATATGTACTTTAATATAAATAAAAAACACAGTTATGAAGTGGTTTGTAATGTCTAGCTTTCCTGGCCAATCTCTGTTCTTGTTCTGAGAACCAATCAAATGTTAATAACTGTCAGTAGAAGCTGACATCATGTTTACACTTGAAACAATTCTTCATTATTTTGCTTTGTTCTATAGAAGGATGACCTGTTTCTTATACACTGGAATTACAAGTAGGAAGTTTTGTAAAAAATTTTAATACTTAGTCAAGAAGCAATGACATCAAATAAAAGAGTAGATTGGACACCTAGAAAGAGATGTAATATTATTGTGTTACGAGAAAGTGGTCTTTCCTATGCTGAAATTGCAAGACAGGTGGGTGGTTCAGTGACTATATCTGGAGTCCGAAAGTTTTGTTTACGATATCAGGACACAAATTCAATAAAAAACAAAGAAAGAAAAGGCCGAAAAAGGTGCACCACATCTATTGATGACAAAAGAATAAAAGGACTATGTCTCGAAGATAGAAAAATGTCATCAGCGGCCATCAGAAGTGATTTGAATGATGCTGGTGTTTCTGTCAGTTCAAGAACAATCAGAAGAAGATTAACAGATGTTGGACTGAGAGGTAGTATTCCACGAAAAAAGCCTTATCTTAATTTTCAGCAACAAAAAAAAAAGACTACAGTGGGTAAAGGAACACATTAATTGGGCAGATGATCAGTGGTCACAAGGTATATGGAGTGATGGAACTAAGATATCGTTATTCGGTAGTGATGGGCGAAAATATGTAAGACGTAGAATAGGAGAACAGCTACATCCTGATTGCATTCAAGCAACTGTGTTATGGTTTGGTCATGCATGTCAGCAGATGCTATTGGTCGCCTTCATGTCATCGATGGGACACTGCATGCCAGAAAATACATTGACACTATTCTAGAACCAAAACTTCTACCTTCCATCAGAGATCTCTTTCCCAACAATGCTTCATTTATTTTTCAGCAGAATTCTGCTCCTTGCCACACGGCCAAAATATCGAAAGAGTGGTTTGGTACAAAGAGCATTAAATTGTTGTCATGGCCAGGAAACAGTCCTGACCTCAATCCTATCGAAAATTTGTGGCGCCGTTTGAAAACTCTTGTCCGAATGAGGCGCCCATCAAATAAAAGGGAACTAATTGAAGCTATAATTGTTTCCTGGCATCATGTAATAACGAAAGAAGAGCTTAAAACTCTTGTCAGCTCAATGAAACGTCGATGTGAAGCTGTAATCAAAAATAAAGGGTACCCTACTAAGTACTAATAACTCACTGCAATCATCACTATCTAATGTATATCGATAACTATTATCGTTTAACTTTTTTTGTATTCCAAATAATTGATATTTGTGTTTTGTATTAAATGCAGTAATAAATTCTCTTTAAAATGATATATACAAGTTTGCATTTTGTGAAACGTAACGTTTTCTATAAGCATACAAAGTTCAAAAACATAAAAATTTCCAAAAGTGTCCACAATTTTGGCCACCACTGTATTTTTGAATCAGGTCCTTATAACATAAGAGTACCGAACATTCATTATGATTTAATTGCGCAAAGCAAAATTATCCATGTACGTGGAAATTTTGCAGAGATATGCTTAATAAATAAATTACAGGAAAAGAATAAAAATATGATAATGCATTTGGTTAATTTTTTTTTTCTTTAAGGGTGTAAATGTGCTTGTAACAATTCTTAAATATCCTTTAACAGCTTTTCTCAACCTCTGGTCTTCAAATCGTAAGTTGTCCTTAAAACATCCTCTTGTGGTCCTTCAGGTATTTCTTGAATTATCTTGTATTATCACGAAACAAGAGAATATTCATATAAGTAGAGAGAGTATTGAATTTTATTTCCCCAAACGACGAATTCGTTGCAGCCTGTAGCTGAATATCTCACAAAATTACACATGGCATTCATCTGCCACGCTTTCAAGGGTAAGTTTTCGAAATTTTGTTACAGATTGCTTCCCACTTTGGACTTAGAAAATAAGAGGAATTTAAAACACTATGACTAAGGTGCTTTTATCAGCCTACAGCCAAATATAGAAAAGCTATACAAGCTATACCAAATATAGGCAGTCTCCTCCCTCTCATTAACGTGACTATCAACATTTTTTTAATCCGTAGTTAATATGGTAAGGATTATTCAAACTGTAACAGCTTGAATTGTTAAATACAAATATATTTTTTCTATTATTTTAAATACTAGTACTAATATAAAATTACTTAAATTTTAATGAATTGTACTTTAAAATATAACTATACTCAAAGCTCATATGCTAGAAAATTGTTAAAAAAGGGGGGGGACAAAAGTTAAGGAGGTCCGCAGAATAATCTTGTTTTTAAAAGTGGTCCCACTTAAGAGAAATTCGAGAAAGGTTGCCCTGTAAAATTTCTGCAATGTAATTGATACTTAACGTTCACTAACATTTTCTTAAAAAATACAGCATGTAAGTGATAACAATATGGATTTATAAAGTATTTCCATCACTTTATAAGTTATGTGTGAATCATAAATCCTTTCCCCTGTCTAGAAATAATGGAGAACGGAATTTAATTCAAAAGTACCATATGTCCACAATATTTGGAGGTGTTTGACAGATAATTAGCCTTATCTCATAGCACTGTTTACTAATTTCTTTGTATTATTTTTGTGCTTATTTAATAAGATTTCCTAAGATCATTCGATAACATTACTTACCTTCTGACCGTCAAGACCGGAAAATCCTGGATCTCCTCTTTCCCCTTTGTCCCCCTATAATAAGAGATGCAATATATATATATATATATATATATGAAATTTAATAGTGCAGCATATTGGTTTTTGCTCTATAATTTCCTATGAATGAATAGTATGGAATAAATATCTCTCTTTCTCATTCAATACTGAAATAAATTATGAAATTGCAAATATAATTTTAAATAGTCAATAAGCCTTAAAATTAGCAAAGCATAATAACCTAGTGCTTGGCATAAATTATAGTCAAGACTCTATCGATTTTAGGGGGCAAAACAGGTGCAGGTCCCTCTTTATTAGGAGCAAAGAAATCTGCAACGAAGGGAAAGTCACGGTTGTACTTATACCCAAAAAGGCGTAAGGCAAACAAAAAGGACCGTGTATCTATCAACTCTTTGTTGTCGAAATGGTTATTTTTGCTTTATTGTTTTATATTCTCCATTCATGCTTCATTTCATATATAAATAATAATATGCATGTCGTTTTAGCACATAATGTAAAAACGACAATTTTACTTTTATATGCCAATTAAAAATCTAAAGTACTTCACTTGTTATCTTTGCATTATTAGGCTGGTAATACGTAATTGGCATTTATCCTTAATAATTTCTAAGAATCGTAGCTGCAACCTCTGAGATAAACTATTAGAGGAATTTATATGTACTAAAAGACGCATGCCCTGAAATTAAATACTGTCTAATCCCCTATTGTTCAGATTTAGCCCGCCAGCGGCAGAGTGGTAAAATCGCTGAACACTGATAGTACCGACTTGTATTTGATTTCAGGCGAACGGGCTGACTGTATGGGCGTTTTCGTGGTTTTACCTATGTGAAACGTGTATAGGATCCTTAGAAGTCTTCCACGAAAGCATCTCTCACTTTAGGCAGACAGCCCTAGTGTGCTTTGCCATAATTTGCTAGATGAAGCCAAATCAGATTGTTTAGTGTTGTTATTTGAACAGGAAATGTGTAGTTATTTAAATTTAACCGCATTTATATCTTCGAAGCTCATGTACGACTGTTAATCGTTTGAACTCTGGACGTTTCTGCAAAAGAAAGAGACCAGTGATTCAGGTGAATTTTTTACATACGTTTATCCAAACATAAATATGAGTTATTTAAAAAAAGAGAAAATTAGTTTTATCTGTCAACGTTTTCATTGAGTTCTGTATCATTTCCTTCAAAATATTCCACGGAGCGATAATGAATGAATCCCTTTTCCTTAGACATTTCACTCTAAACTATTGTTTTATAAGCAACGCGTAAGCTTTTTTGAATTGGTTCTGTACTGAATTCTAAACAATACCCTTATAGACAAAATACGAAATAGTTATCAAACTTTATGATTTCTCATATATATATGAAAAATAATGAAGTACTTAATGAACTATAAAATAAGAATTGTAATTTAGTTTATTGTAACTTACTTTTAAAATTTTTAATTAAAAAGAATTCAGGATTTATACAATACACAATAAGCATTCATAGGTAAACAATTAAAAGGATATTTCATCTAAAATATCTAGTGGGCAGGAGCAAAATAATTATATTTCTAGAGAAAGTTTTTTCTAAAGTTTCTGTTTTCTCTAAATATATGGAAGGAAGAACAAAATCATATATTTTCGAGTTTTTTTTTAAATCCATCTGTTAAAGGCCATATACAATAATTAAAACATTGCATTCAGGACATTGATAGGTTTTGCATTCTTACCACATAACGTCTTGACATAAATAATAATAATAATAATAACAACAATAATAGTAATATAGCGGAACACTTTTGTCATTATTCACAAATAGGTTTAGATTTTAAGTCAGAATAACACATTTTTATTTAAGTGTAAATTTTTTTCGTATAAATTATTTTTATTTTTTGCATGTTTCTAGATTAAATATATGTTTCACATTTGTAGCTTAATTATTATTAATGGTGTGGTATATTTAATTACGGCGAAGCACACTAGGGCTATCTGCCTAAGGGGATGGATGCCTTCATGGAGGACTTTCTAAGGGAAACGGGCTCGTATACACGTTACATATGGGGAAAACCACAAATCACCCATGCAGCCAGCCCGTTCGCGGGATTCGAACCTTGGACCGAACTACCACTGTTCAGCGACTTTACCGCTCTGCCGCTGGTTGGCCCAGTTATTATTAATGTCTTGAATTATATTTTAACTAAACTTTATATAACTTCATTTATGTTTATGTTAAACTATGTTGCTGTTAACTTTAAAATCAACACGATATAATTACCTTTGGTCCCAGGGCTCCAGGTATTCCTGTATCTCCTCTTGAACCCTTTTCTCCCTAAACAAAAAGAAAGAAATAATTTCTAACAACACACAGGTGACAGAATATTAAACTAAATTCTAGAAAACATTAAAAAGAAACATTTTTTTCGAATAGGCTCGAAATTTTTTATCTAAATTAGTATTTTAGACATCCTTAATAATTATCACAAGAATGGTCAAAAGCCAAATTTAAATATCAAGAATAAATGGAAAATAATATTATTAAAATTCGTCAATATTATTACAAATGACAACAAAATTAGTCATACATTTCTTTATACTGTTAATATTTCCGGCCATTCCTACGGAGCCTTATTCTGTAGATGATCATTGGATGGTCGAAAAATTGTAGTAAAATAATGCAATATTTTATATTGTTTTGGGAAGTTTTTTTTTTTTTTTTTTTTTTTTTTGTGTGTGTGTGTGTGTGTGTGTGTGTTTATGTTTAATTTACTCTGACACTTCATTTAAAATTCAGGCTTAAGTAATAAATGTTAATAGTGCTTTAATAGTTATTTTCCTTCTTCTTAATTTAAATACAAATATATCTGAATTATTTTATGCTTCTAATATTGGAAATTTAACGTAAAAAATATATTCCCAGCGTAACAGATGTATATAAGAAAAATTAAAAATTATTGTAGCGATTGCAGTTCCTGATAAAACATATGCTAATAATAATAATTTAAATAATAAAAAATATTTTGGTAGTTACAAGAATATTAAAGAATAAAATATTACAAGAAACAATATACTCACTCTTACTCCTGGTAACCCTCGTTCTCCTTGCTCTCCCGGCAGTCCGGGAGGACCCTGAATTAAAAAAATAAATAAGTGAGCAAAATTATAATGTAGTACACATAACTAATAGCAGAAAATCAGCATGCTGCACATTAATAGATGTAATACTCCGATGTTTAAAAAAGGGCTATATACGAACAGCTAGACAAGAATAGATATAGCCATAGAATTTATTTTAAATGCTGTTCAACACATGCCCTTTTAATTGCCAGACTTCTCAAACCATGCTTCAGAATCTTATGAAAACAAATTCGGCATTATGAGTGAGAGCGTAAATTAAATATAATGTTATCCTAATGCAAGTTCTCTGTAGGGTAAATTAAATACAAAATGTTTCATAACTTTAAGTTAAAAAAATTCTATGATGTATTTGAGAATTAATTTACAGCCTTATATCACGTTTCCTGGCCGAATTACAGACCTCAATTAAAAAAAAAATGTTGAACAAATCTAAGCACTAATTACAAATTATTTCTTTTTTATTTTGGAGATTAATTATTAGGTTGGTACAAGAGGTTGTGAAATATCAGTTGCCCATATATTTCAATGAAGTTTTCACACAATTCTATGGATAGGTTTGCATTTATCTTTATTAAAGCATAATTAGCCGCCCTGATCTATACATTGGTAAACATTGTTGGTTGACGTATCTTCGGACTCCTATTTAGAAGCTTGATGTTTGCATGTGCGTTTGATTTTTAAAAAAGCCTAATTTGATTTAGATAATTAGGTAAGCCTGAAATGGCATTTAGGTAATTTAAACATTTAGGTAAACTTAAAATCGGGTATAACTGTAGAGTCATTAGGTTAATTGGAAGCAGAAAAGATGAAAAATATGCAACCGCCTTCGCCGGGAATCGAACCACGGACCTCTGGAATACCGGCCTAGCGTGCTACCGTTACACCACGAAGGCACGCTAGGCAAGTGGGAGAAGTACCTTATATAACTGAATAGGTGTTAGTTAGATTTGCTAGAGGCAAGAAAATCAACATACATGGAAGTTTCAGAATAAGAAGTAAAACAAAACTGTTAACCATAATAAAGGAATTTCTTAGAATGCTTGTTCGGTCTTGAAACTTGTATTTCTGTTGCTAATAAATTGTTGTAAATTTGTGTCGCAATACATGTCTTAATACATCATTCTTTGAATCAGTTTACTTTGGTCATTCCACTATTATGCATTTTTTTCCTAGTTATCTTTATTTGATTATTTTTATGTGTGGTAATCTGCTTAGTACATAAAATCAAACATTGCAACGTATGCATTGAAATTTTATTTAATATATAGTTTTAAAGCAGATTCAATTTAAGGGGGATTGAGAAATAAATGAAACAACATCCGCTTTAAATGCCTTTACATAAAGTATGTTTAGCTTAAAATAAAATTTAGAGCTTCTGTGAATAAATAAAAAATTAAGTACTACAGAAACATCAAAGACTGAAACAGTTTCACAATCAATTTTTTTAGAATACTTGAATTTATTTCTCTTCAAAAAAAAAATTCAAGATGTCTGCAATTCAGTTTACACTTGAAGAGATTGTAAAATTGTTTACTTGCCAAATATTATCTTCATTGAGATGCCAAAGAATATAAATACAAACTGGAGAATTTTGCTAGTATAGTAGAATTTCAAATATCTGAATTAACCGGAACTCCATCCACATATTCGTAATTTCAAATAATTATGTCCTCCATTTTCAGAGGTTTAAATTTTATATTTACTCTATAACAGGCGAAGCAGTTTTATTTAACATATTATATTTATTATATTTTATTTTAAGAGAGAGTTTACATTAAAAACGTATTTTCTTTCCAATAAAACAAAGCATAAGATTTTATTCAACAAATTAACAACTAAAATTTATTAAACATATCTATTTCTATTTTATCTTAATTAAAACAGTGAACATTATTTCATTTAGCCAGAAGTTGTAAACCTATGCACATTATTTCTACTTTTATTTTTATGGTATTAGAGTTAAAACCTAAAACAATACTTATAACCTTCTTCTCTTCAACTAAAATTAAACTAAACTTTTTATTGTAAAGTAGTAAACGTAAAAATTAAATAACCGTCAATAAATGTTTTATTTACTGTTTATATAATATTTGTTCTTCTGATTAGGCAAAGATTGAAAAGACAAATGTTTTACGTCATAAAGTCAAAGCAAAATTCGTAAATGCTTAAATAAATTACCAACAAGCTTAGCACACGTGATCCAGATAACTAAAATCCTGAATATCTGCAATCCGATTAATTAGAGCTGTTTACTATTGAGGTTTTTAATAAACAAACTAACAGAACATAGATGACAGATTTTTCAACTACAAATATATTTAATTTTAAACGTATTTAAGCTGTGTTTACTATCTACATTATTTCCATATTATTTTTTATTTTATTTCTAACCTGATAATGCAAAAAACTAGAACTTAATGAATTTTATACATTACTAGGAAAACTGTTGAATTTAATTTATAATTCTTTACCAGAAAATACATTTCCTGAATATTTCAAATACTAAACGTAAGTACTAAGGAAAATATATTTTTAGTATTACAGTTTAAAGACATTTTCTTGACAATTTCGAAAACGAAAATGGAAATATTACAACAATAGAAAGTTCTACTAATGGAATATAAAGTGCTTTTAGTATAGATCGATGGGAACTACTTTAAACTATTGCTGAACACTATTTTCAAGCTATTCCATGGATATTCCGAGCAGCTGAAGCTATGACTAGGAAACTATATATTGGGGAAATGATATTTTGAAAGACTATATATAAGAAAAACTATATATCGTTTTTATTTTTCTCATAGAAATTTTTCTACAGCTCTTATGTTTGTAGTATACACTGCGATAAATATACTACATCGCATTTTTCATTTTGTTACTGCGTATGGGCAAAACGCACATAAAATGGCTAGAAGTGTATGTTTTGCAACGCCTTGTATTTATAGTTATAAAAACTGAATTCCTTTATTGTACTTAGAAATCAGTTCATTTAATTTACTTGTAAATAATCAGAAAGAGAGTAAAAGGTTGAAATAAATTTCTTTACTTTTATATCTCAGACACAGCTTCGAATTTCGATACTGAGTTTGTAGAGACATTAGGTTCATTTTAAAAGAGGAGTCGGGAAAAAGGAGCAATGTTCTCGCCGGGAATCGAACCACGGACTGCGCCAAGCGTGCAGACCACTACAACACGAAGGATACTAAGATGGCGAGAGAAATACCTTATAAGTTTGGGTTTGAAATGTTATTAATATCCTCGATAATCTGTCTTTAAATTTTGCAATGCAAATAAAATTACGTATTTCCAAACAAAACTATTTCTTGTGATAAAATATTTAATATTTCTTATAGCTATTTGATTAATTAAAATGACAATTTCGATTAAAATGCATCAGAATGGAATGACAACAGCAAAAGTTAATTTGTCACTGGAAATTATAATGCCTGTATAAGGATGAGTAGTTAAATGACATCTTCATTATCTTGCAAAGAATGGAAGTTTTCCAAGAGAACTCGAATATATGAATTCGAATAAACCTCTGCAGCACTCTTTAATCTGATTTTTGGATTGTTAATTTATATTCTAATATAAATGTATGACAAAAACAATAAAAGGTTGACATATTTACGTCTGAAACATGTTTCACAGTTAGTAATTATATTTTAAAACAAATACGGGGAAGAGAAATTTAAAGCTATTTAATGTAATTAAAAGCATATAGTTTAATATTTAAAAATATGAAACTATTTCATGTAAAAAAACATTAGTGTTAAGATATGCACACACTGGCAAATGAACTAGAAGCCCAAGATCAATATTTTATTAGACCACTTTTTTGCACGATAACTGCTCTGGTTCGTTTGGGCATCGAGTCTACATGCTTTTGGAGTGCATTTACGTCCAGATAATATGCAACTTTTTAGATCTTGTAAATTAGATGGAAGAGGGGAGTGCTGTCGGATGTGTCTTTTCACCATATACTTCACATTTTTATGGGCTAAGATCCGGCCTTGCGGTGGCCAAGAAAGGTGTTGGAAGTCAGAGTGATGTTCAGTGAACCAGCTTTTAACACTTCTGGCACGGCACGATGCATAGTTGCATTATCGTCCATGAAGAATCTGTCGCCATCAGGGTAAAAATGCAACATTGCAGGGGGCACTTGATCTACCAGCATATCTAGATATCTCATGGCTGTTTGTTTACCCTTTTTAGGGCACCACTTCCACGACAGCAGAACATGCCCCATATCGTGACATTCTCACTAGACACTTGCACAGTGCGAGTAAGGCAAAATGGATTCATAGCTTTATGGGGTTCTCGCCAAATTCGACGTCTTCCACCAGTGCAAAATAAAGTGTAGCGTGATTCATCCGACCACATTAGTCGTTTCCAATCCTCAGATATCCAGTATTTTCTTTCCCGAAACCACTGCAAACGAATTTTTGCATGTCGGGTAGAAATGAGTGGTTTTTCTCATAGGCGCCCGATTAGGCATTCCTATCTTCTGCAATTCTTTGCGCATGGTTTGAGATGAAACCTGTTTGGCAGAGCCTTGGTTGACGATCTGTGTCAGTTCAAGCAGAGTAGAATCCCTGTTCTGCCGTACTATTCGTAGGAGATGACACCGATCATTCTCTTGGAAAACTCTGCTCGAAACGCTGTTACGTCTTCTAGACAAGGACTATGGGTTCTGATTCCAAGTTTTGAAAACCTTTGATATGGCTGCTTTTCAGAACCCAGTAAGATTTGCTGTGTTCGAAATCGAGTCCCTGTTAAACTGATACCAACAATAAGCTCTTTTTCAAATGGTGAAATATATGTTGTTTTTCCCTTTCTACTTCATTCATCCTGAAAAGCACTCTTACATCTTAGTTATACTAGCATTCTATTTACATGCAACATACGTAAGTCATAAGAAAAATTTGCATACTTCATCCCTAACACGCATTCAAATGAAAATCTCACACATTTCTAATTCATTTGCTAGTATGTGTATAAAAAGATTTTAGAATATTAGAAACATAAGCTTTTAACTATATACTTATCATTATATGCACACACACATAATCACTAATATCTTGAAGATCAGGAGTGATCAGGATCCTGATGGTGTCAGGATGTATCATGGGCTCAATATGCACCAAACGCTTTTAATACTGTTTGAAATTTACATCTTAGACAACGGAAGAAGCACAGAGGTGAACGACGCTTGTTAGAAAGGGCGAAGGAAAGGCGGAAAAGTAAATTTGCCTTTAATATGCATTTAACAGGGAAGTGAGAGAGAGGTAAAGAGTCGGTTCTCTGTTAAAATTTTTATCTGTGATTGGATAAAAGATATCCGCTTCGCTACGGGTTACATAAGAGAAAGAATGAAAAATCTTCATTTCCTCATTTAAAAAAAAAGCATTAAACTTGGAAATCAAATCATGTCTGAAACAGTGTGTAGAATTTTAATGTCTTAAATGAAAATTTAATAGATACTTTTTTCGGTTTGTGATCTCAAATGAACCAGGAGAACGAAACACGTTTCGGAAACATATTAATCGACTTTTATGAAGATTCAATTCCTTTTTATCTAGTGAGTTGTGAATTGGAGTTTCAGTAAAAAGGAGAATAATTTTTATATTTTTATTATGTTGTAAATTTTTTCCTTTTGAATTTTTCTCTCTCTCTCTCTATATATATTCTATTCATATATATATATATATATATGTCTAAGATACAAAAAATGTGTAAACGAAAAGTCTAACTTAAATTTCCTATAGTTCCTTAATTCTTCATTTTAATTTAGGTATTTTCCCTTTCTCTTCTAAAAATAGTAATAACAATAACGTTTCTGAATGCCTTCACTTCTAGGTTAACCCATAATCCTCTGATGAAAATAACTAACTTCTCGCCCTAGCAGGATTTCTGCTTTCTGTTTCTCTTCTTATCGTAATGTTATCAAAAATTTAAATGTTCTGGAACAAGCACGATTAGTGTTACCAAGTTATTTGTGGCCGCAATTGTTAACTAAAATAAAAAGATTTTAATAGTCCCATTAACTTGTCTTTCTTTATAAGCTGAGGGAAATTATGGTTACTTCTGATTTTTGTTTAAAAGCTTTTATTACTTCCTTGTATGAAGTAAAAAAAAAGTATTGTAATCGCAAAAAATGTCGGGTATCATAATTCAACGAAAATATCCATTTCGACCGCTATCGAACGAAATTTAACGATGTCTTTGCGTGACATTTGTACGTAAGGACAGAATAAAGGACTCTTTTCCCCCAAACGAAGTATAAAACTGATTTAAAATGGATTCAGAAGAGATTTTTTTGTGGCGTCTGTACATAGGTACTTATGTACGTATGTATATATCAAACACGCGTAGCCCCATAACGTTGGAAATTTGTATATAGGGCTGCCATAACATGTAGATTTGTATATCCTATTTCAGTTGCAACTGACCGCACCAAAAGTATGTAAATATGTACATATATACCCACTCTGTGATCTCAGGTTTTTATTTTTATATGTTGGTAAACTGTGCAGTTTTTTGTAAACTGCGCATTTGTTTCTTTAAAAATGATTGAATTACGTTGTTCTTATCTTCCGGTTAAAATTTTTATGCCTTTAGTTAATCTCAATGCAATAGCTCTACAATTATCAACAATTGAAAAGTTGTTTCAGTGCGGTTAAGCCTAATATTTTTACCACAGCAGCCAAATTTGTTTGCATTTGAAACTTAAAAGAATGGTGGATTTGTTGTCGTAAAACTTTTGTTGCCAGTTTAGAGAAACTAAATTCGCAACAACAAAGTAACGCATTCTTTTATTATTGGGAAATTATGCTTAATCAATTCTGGAGTATAAATTATGCTTAATCCATTCTGGAATTGTCATTTAAGTTAATAAATTATCGGATATTTTGACACAGCATACCGTCCACAACAAATTAAGTCAGTTTCTACGCCTTCAGTGTATTTTTGCTAAGTGAGACCAAAAGTAAACTTTCAGTTTTGTGCGCCGAAATATCTGCCTTCTTGCCCGTTGCCCAAATTGTTTGTTTTTCCGTAGAAACGTAGAAACTGTAATTTTAACTTAAAAAATACTTTTTTTAATTGTTTTAACTGTATTTGGTGTTTTATGTTTTCTAGATCTTTCAATTTTGTCGCGAAGTGAGAACTGAATTAATTGAATGAAAAATATATCTGTAACGAAATTCGAGGAAATAAGTTTAAATGAAAACCAGGGGAAAATGCGTATAAATAAATATTCCGTACAAGTCATATGGTGTACACAGTTTTTTTTTTAAATCTTAGATTTAAATCGAAGCTACTGCAGACACAGTGATCACATGGATTTATTTAAATAAAGTTCTGATTTCAGAGCAGTATTAATTTTAGAGATTATGTTTTGATTCAGTCTGATTACAATTTTACGACAAAATTTAGTAAATATTTATATAGTGACTCTTAAACCTTAACTAAGTTTTACCGCACGGAATAAATGAAGTAATATAATCACGTAAGAATTCCGGGTATCATATTTCAACGAAAATGACCACTTTGACGCTACCGAATGCAATTTAACGATGTTTTTGCGTGACATCTGTACGTAAGGATAGAATAAAGGACTCTTTTTCCCAAAATGAATTATAAAACTTAAAATGGATTCAGAAGAGACTTTTTTCGTGGCGTCTGTACGTATGTACGTATGTATGTATCTCGTATAACTCAAAAACGAGTAGCCTCAGAACGTTGAAATTTCGTGTGTAGGACTGCTATAACATGTAGTTGTGCACTTCTCTTTTTGGTTGCAATCGGCCGCACTAAAAGCATAGGTATATATACCCACTCTGTTACTCTGCTCAATGAGCTCAGTTGTTTATTCTCATATGTTGATACATTGTGAATTTTTTGCTTTAAAAATGATTGAATTATGTTGTTATCTTCTGGTCAAGGTTTTTTATGCCAGTTAATCTGCGTGCAATATTTGTATAATTATCAACAATTTAAAAGATGTTTAAGTTCGGATAAGACTAATGTTTTTTTATATAGCAGCTATATTTGTTTACATTCAAAACTTAGCAGAATAGTGAATTAATTCTTTCTGCATCTTCAGTGTCTTCGTGCCGAGTGGGACCAAATGGAAACTTTGAGTTTTGAGGACACCGAAAAATAGCCTCCTTACCTGCTGGCCAAATGGCTTGTTTTCGCGTAGAAACTGTAATTTTAAATTGTAAAAATTATTTCAACTGCATTTGGTGTTTTTTGTTTTTCTATATGTTTCAATTTTTAATGAATGTATTTTGATATTTTATGAATTTTTGCTTTGCTCGAAGTGAGAACTGAATTAATTGAATGAGAAATCTATCTCTAATGAAATTCTAGGAAATATGTTGAATAATGCAATGCAGAAAAAATGCGTTTAATTTAGTATTCCGTACAAGGATGTCATGTGGTGTAATACACCAGCTTTCTTAAGATGTGTTGCACAGATCTCCGTATGGAATTCATAATCCATCTAGAACTTACATCTCTTATTTTCTAAAGATTTCTCAAGGAACAATCTTATTCTTTCTATAATCAGGCCAGATAGCAATCGTAAAAATATTTTTTAATGAATTATGTACAACTCATTACATTTTTTAAATTAAACTACAAAATGTAATTAGAAATAGTAAGTTTTCTGCACATATTTATAAACTGACCGTCAATTAGCGCAGGAGATTTAATATACCAGAGTAGCATTAGTAATCGAATTAAGGAATTTTTTTACTTCATAGAAATATTTTATATCAATATATTAAATGCTGTAAATTTTTTAGTTTACAGTATCTGAGTTTTTCTAACATTGTTGCGTGGGAATGGTAAACAAATAAATTTGTCTAATATTTCAAGTATGATTGGAACAAAAGTTCTTTTAAATATGTAGTTATACATCAGCTTTGTTTACCTGCAATACTGTTAAATTGCAGTGTTTCGTAACTGGAATTCAATGTTTGGTACCTTTAGAAACATTTTGAAAACTTATGTTACATTAGCAGTAATTTTTGCTTTTAAAAACGCCTTGAGAAGAAACTGAACATTTGTATAACTTTTTCCTCTGAATAAATAGTAATATACGAATAAGACGCAATGCTCCTATCCCGCTTTGTAACATTAAGCATACTGCAGCTCGTCACCACTGTAGAGTAGAGCCATTGAAAACAGCCGTGTATTATAATTTAACTCTTGTTATATTACGTTCCAAGTAAACATTAAAGATAAGAAAGTTTAATAAAAAGGAAATTTGTTTTATAATATTAAAAGAAAAAAAAAACATTTTATAGTCGTGTTCAGTCTTTAGTAGAGTATAAATACATAACGACTGATAAAATGCGAGACCTCCAAAGAGTGACCTTAACATAGTACATCATTTTTCTTTTACCTCTTTATGGTGAATAGAGTGTGTCTCTCCAGTTTTGGAGCACTAGAGACAAGCGTAGAGGATGTACAAAAGTAAATAAATTGCTGACACAGAAAAAAAGAGCTCCAGATTTTTATCTCAAGTGCAGTAGTAAGTATGTAAACAGCAGTCATCAGAGAAACTGCAGCGTTATACATTAACCCCAAACATGAAGGGCTGCTATGCCTTATCTAAAGAAAACAAATTTCAATGACAATCATAATAACATACGTACGCTCAGTTATTTTTGAATAAAACACAAAATATATCTAGGAAAATTATACCTTTCTTTAGCGCTTCTTTAGTATACACTTCTCTTTTTATATTTATTTTTTACTAACATTGAAAGATTTAGTGTAGTTCAAATTTTATTTCTTGTATTAAAAACTCTGTCTTTCACTTCTACTGTTTCGTCTAGCCCAAAAAAGTAAATAAATTTTTAAATAAGTACGAGAATTAGAGTTAGGGAGAGAGGTTTAGCAACATCAGCTTGATTTGAGGATATCCCTTTATTATTATTTAGTTTAAACTATGTTGCTGCCACGTGATGAGTTTGTCTTCAATTGAAAATTAAAGTGGTAGTCTTGGAATAGCAGTCTCATTTTTTAGCTTTTAAACTTGAATAATTGACTAGTAAATAAATATTTCGAATCATTGTTGTTTCTTAGTCTCATAAGAAAAAACGTTAAGTTTGATAATTGTTTTAGCTCTTTTCTTCAAACGGAAGTTCTAATAAACTTTTGGTTGTTTTATTGTTGTTGTATTCACTTAGTGTTCTAGTTGAAGCAGTTAAGACGAAATAAATCTGATAAGTTATTTCTCCCGCCATGTTAGCATGCTATCGTGGTGTAATCACCACGCTCGGCGCGTATTCGAGAGGTCGGAGGTTCGAGTACCGGCAAAGGGCATTGTTCATTTTTCAAGTCTGCTGCTTCAAAAATAATCCTAATTACTCTACAGTGGCGCCTGAACTGAACAAGATGGTGGATGATGATTCTCCACCGCCAGGATTTGGCGATTGGGTCCGTTAATTCCCAGTCGCCCTTTAAATAAGAGGGAGCATATAAGGTATTTCTTCCGCCTTCTTAACATGCCTTCGTGTTGTAATGGCCAGCACGCTCGGCGTGTATTCGACAGCTCCAAGGTTCGAGTTCCGGCGAGGGCATTGCCCGTTTTTTGCATCTCCCGTATCAAAAAAATATATGTTTCTACAAACTTCGTCTGGCAGTCAAGAAAGCTATCAAACTGAGTTTTACCTTATAAACTAACACTGAAGAAACAAAAGAAATCTGCAACAAGAATTACTTCTGTCTACGCTCAGTAATATCTAAATACTGCTAAACGATTTCATAATTACTCTAAAATTTATAAATCGAAACTTCTGATTCATAAATACATGATCTATTATTCCATGTCACGAACAATTTTATTTCACGCGCGAAGGGATGCAGTTTATGTATTACTTGAAAAAAGGAAAACTAAAAAGGAAACCTAAAAATGAGTAAATAAACAAAAAGGTTTATTCTCAACTAAATATATATTAACTTTTTAAATAAAACGGTTTGCAACATTTTTATGAGTTCACAAAATTCAAATTATTGATTCCTAGCACCTTAAGCAAATCCTGCAGCTGAAGTTTAATTTTTCTCAGAAATTTAAATAGCTTCTTGAAAACTTTGAAGACTATAATGAAAACAAAAGACTAATTATGCTCATAATAGATATTTTCGGAAAAGAATGTTTATGGTTTGGGGCAAGGATTGTGAGAAAAAAGTAAGGTTTTAGCATTTCCCGCTAAATCCATAATATGCTTTATAAATGGCAGGTAAGAAATTTTAAAATCTTGTTGTACTCTGTAGCAATATTTCTTTTATTTTCTGCGGCTGAATATGTGGAAAAGCTTTTGCGAGTCTGCAAGTACTATGTGTAAAAAAACAAACAAAATTTGAAGGCACAATTTAGAATTTTGATACTCTTACTCGTAAAATCCAAAATTACTTGTATATTTTACATGTATTCATCTCTAAGTAAGTTAATACAAACGAAGGTAGTTAATTGTAGTTACCTCGACCAGAACTGTGAACAGAGTTTCGCGCATGCATAATATTGATTAGTGATAATGACTGCCTTACTGAAGGGCATGGGTTCGAATCCCGTGGAAGGTATGAATGTTTGTAAAGTTCTAAAGGCTGTGCGACATGGGGCACTCAAAATATACGAGCGAAAAGTCCTCTTGAATGGTTTAGTGGTAGGAAAAGAGGGGTGGGATATCCTCGGATCCCCTTTCCCGGGTGCTCTCCTACAAAACTGGGGTGGAGCTGTGAAAAGTCCGACCGCCACCTGTATGATGTACAAGGGCTCATGCCAATGACAGACGCAGTCTTGCATGCTTTTTCCAGAATAAAACCGATTAGGTCAGGAAAGTGCTATTAGTCACAGTAGCATATTATGAGCATTCCATTCAATTCCTGAACTATTATGAGGTTTTCCTGCCTTCTAGAAACTGTAGTTTGTGTTTGTGTATATGTGTAATGTGCACTTTGTTACACAATGTTATTTTCTATGCCAAACAGTCAAACATTTAGGGTTAAAAACTGCCATCCCCCTCCTTAAATCAATGAATTCTATCAACAGTTCTTAAATTTCCGAGAGCAAAAAAAATATTCTATTTGAGACGTATTGAGTTTTAAAGCTAGCCGAAAGAAAGCCTTTCGGAGCACAAAATTAACTATTAGCCCAAAGGGCGTTAGCCCGGAAGGGCTATTAATTTCGTTTTGGCGTTTCGCGCTGATTCACTATATACGGCGAATCACTTTTTAAATTGTTGCCACCAAATATTACAGCCCTGTATTATATTTCAAGAAATTAAATAATGAAGAATCTGCATAAATTCATGTATGTTTCTCGCAGTGTGATAAAGCAACGGTACCTACAGCCATCAAATTTTGAATAAAGTACGTCTCCACCCAAATATGAACATTTGAAAGCCCAAATTTTGAATTTGGAATTCTGTTTTATTATCTATTTCATATTTTGTGAAACTTTAACGAATTTTTTATTAACAAATTCAGCGATTTAAAGCGAGCAATGAAAACACTGTAAAGAAAAAAGAAAAACATTTTTATCTCCAGCGCACGAGACTGTGTATCGGAAATTCTAAAGATATGCTCATTTTAAATATTTTTTTATACTGCTGTTGAATTGAATTTATGGTTAAGGTATGGTTTAATTTTATGGTTTAAGTGCGAAGAACATGATATTTAATAAATATACGTAACACACAAAACGTTAAAAAAAACGCCCCTTTGGACGTAATATAAAATCTGAAAGCTTTCGGACTTTTTGTTTCTTATTATTTGTTCAGATATCGCTTTTTAAAGTCATTCATTTAACCCTCAGTTATATCCTTAGCTAAAATTATGGCTATTTCATTAATTTACTGAAATCTATTACTGGCATGGACAGCTGATTTTAAAATGGAAACTGTCCGTCTTAAACACAGACGGCATGGTAATCTTAATATTGAGCATATGTATAACATTAAAATCATGGAATGCTCTTAAAAATAATTCTTTTTAAATAAATAAATCTTTGAGGTAATTTTAGGTTTTTTTTTTCACTTGTTTATACTATATTCTTAGTAAACTCGAACGATAAAAAATTAAAAGGACTTAATTTTAATATATTTATTTCTTTTTCCGCTTAAAAGCATGTTCAGTGATGAAACAATTATGTGTTTTAACAACCATGTTTCAACATTACTTTGATAGACATGGCTCTATGAAAGATTTATTTTCATTTGACTACAGATGATAGATAGATAGTATTCAAATTAATACGGGCATCTGGCACTAGAAGCCAGAAGGAAGAAGCTATGGTTCAAAAATAGGATCGCCGCGACTGAGAAGGATGATAACCAATGAGTAGTGTATTTGATTAAATATCATCGATATTTAATATTAATAATCCTCAAGTATTCAGTCAGCGGAGTTCTAGGAACTGGAAGAACATGTGAAAAGTTAAATTTCGTAATATTTACAAAATTTATTCCTTAAAGTTTAAAAATGCCACGTTAAGATATTTTTGTGTCATTTAAGACATTTTTGTAACTAGAAGTTTATGTTTGCTACCAACGGTTGCAAAAATAAACACCAGAGTAACGAGATTTGAGGACACGGTGTATACATTAATTAAGCAAAATTAAGAGAATTTGCATCCATCAGCGGCCGAGAAGTAAAGTTACTGAATATGAGTAATTTGGTCTAGGGCTCGATTTCCGGCAGACGGACTGGCTGCATGCATTTTTTCGTGTTTTTCCCCATGTGTAACCTGTATACGAGCCAATTTCCCTTAGAAAGTCCTCCCTGAAGCCATCTTTTCATTTAGGCAAATAGCCCTCGATTGCTTCGCCATAAAAAATAAGCCAAATCGAGTAGGAGAATCTGCATATTATGACCAATTTCTGATAAGCTACTGGACAGATATTAATTAATGTACAATTAATAGCAGAGAAAGAGATGTATCATTGAAAAGTCATTTCGTGTAGGCATGATTATCAATAAAGCTCATAGTGAGAGATGTCCAAAATCCACGTTATGATATCTAATTGGAAATACGTCTAATACGAGGAATGCTTTCCTCTCACAGCCAGAGAGGCATACTGGACAAAAGGCAGCTGAGAAATACCTGTGGCAGTCCATTCCATTCCCGCAGCAAGGCTGTTATCAACTCTGGAATAGGCTTTCAGAGGGAGATCTCTTTCAGTCATCCATACTTTCGTGGCTATTCATTTTAGGTGATATCTTACCCAAGTCTGCCGAAAAACACGGCGAATATCATGATGGAATGTGAGCACACAAATAGCCGAATCCCCTTCTTACGTCCCTTACACCTCCGCAGACACGGGCGCGTGCACTTGCGAATAAGACTCTGAATATTAGCAAAATGCTTCAGCGGCTAATTAGTACCTTTGGTTCAATATTTTTCATAAAATTAGGCATAATGTGAAAATTCTCTCAATTTTGTACGCAAATATATATGTGTGTGTGTATATTCAAATTTGAAAGATTTTGCAGAGACAATAATGAAGATTATAAATACGAACAAAGATAGAATTGGAATTCGGCACTGCGACTCAGATGTTGGACTTCATATGTTTTTTCTTATGTTTGTTTTTTCCTTGGCAAGCCCATCTTTGATCATAGGGCCGGCTTGTGCCGGCTAGGAAGATCGCGCCTGTGCTCTTATAATGATATATTGATATAATGTGCGTGCGTATACATACATGCATACATATATATACTATATATATATATATATGCATGCTGTAATGTAATCACACACATATATGTATATGATTACATTATATATATATATATATATATATATGTATATGTATGTATGTATACATAAAATCATAAACCATAAAATTCCTTAAATTTCTTTTTATCGATTAATGATTTTTCCTTTTGCTATTGCGTTTATCCTTCACATAAACGAGATAGCTCAGGATTCCTTATTTCAATGAGTCCTTTCTATGCACTAATTGCTGTCATGGTTTTCTTTTTCAAAATGTCATTATATTTTATTGGTGATGTTCCAATGAAATTCATGATTTTGTTAGTAAAAAGAAGGAAGCCAATATGTCTAATAATATATTGTCTAATAATAATAATACACTGTCTAATAATACTATTTCACGACTCAGGTTTGAGCTGAAAGAAATTTGTGCTCTTAGAACTCCCTCTATGAAAACAGAGTTCCAACTCCAATGAAAGTATTTCAATCACCTAACTTCGTTTTTCCTATTGTACTGATTTCATGAAATGTCTTCCTAATGTCATCTGAGCTTATCCAAAAGTCCGTTGCTGAGTGCAAGTCTACTTTAGAATATAGCGAGATCTGTAAATAAACTGCATTAACGTGCCCCCTTCTTTATGCCTAGGGTTGCTTAAGAAGATTAAAGAAATGTTTATGTTCAAGTATTTTGTCAGTCTCTCTCTACTTGCCAGATTAGGCGTTCATTTCTTTTAAAACTGTACATACAAATGAGATTCTGTTGATTAATTTTGATTAATACATATAATCTATTATTGATTAAAATTTTTGTAATGCAAGTAAATGATATCCGATACTTTCACTCCAAATTATTAAAAAGGAAACATTAACGCACTTACCGGAATAACAGCTACTTCAGTACTTGTACCAGGGATTCCATCTCGTCCAGGTAAACCCTATAAAATTTTATCAGTTATTTAAACGAATTAGTTATTAGATAAATGCATTATTAATATTTTTAAATTTCCAGTTGGAATTTGCTGAAATGAAGATACGTATTAATATCTTCTAGACACTGGTATTTTATTTCATAAGAGACATTTCTTATATCATAAAACGTATACTTATTTCTATTTCTGGCCTAGTAAAGTTAATCTAAGCTTTAGAAAGCCTGACGATGTACGTTTTCTTATTAACAAAAATTTATCAGTTGGATACTTAGATTCTCCAAACGATTTTAATTAATTGTTTTAATGTATCATTTCCAAAAATTAATGTTTTGAAAATTTAATGTTTTGAAAAGTTTTTTCTTTAAATTTATATACATTTATGTCACGACCTTCTCTTTTTGTAAGACTATTACAGTAATTTTTTTTTAATTTCATACACCTTTATATGTAGACATTAATTTACGAAATCTGTCAAATACTTTTCTAATATTGTGTCGAAATTAGAACTGATAACAGTCTCATTGTCTTTAAGTGACTGAAGTCAAATGTTAGAAAGAAGAGATGCACTTCTCTCATTTCAAGGCAAAAGCTAAAAGTCATTAATCATACAAAGAATGGCATCTTGAACGCCGAGACAATCTAAAATAAGGCCTCTTACGCCAAGCATTAAAACGAGCCGTGAGAAAGGAAAGAAAAAAAATTCTTGAAGAATATTCAAAGTTCTTCTCCAGACAACATAGCGAACTATAAAAAAGTAAAAATGACTTTCTATTTGATAGATTGCAATACAGAAACAAAACGTTTCGATGTGGGAAAAAATTATACTTCTCATTTTACCACAATTTTTGTTTTACTGAGCGAACTAGAATTAAATCTGTAATGTATTTACAAGTACTCGAATATATGGTGTGGCGTGGTGTATTGAGAATACGGCAAAGCACACTAGGGCTATCTGCTTAAGGAGAGGGATGCCTTTGTGGAGGACTTTCTAAGGGAACTGGCTTGTATACACGGTACACATGGAGAAAACGCCCATGCAGCCAGCCCGTTCGCGGGATTCGAACCTCAGACCGAACTACCAGTGTTCAGCGATTTTACCCCTCGGCCGCTGGTGGGCACTCGAATATATGTGAACCATTTATAGCACTGTTACACAGAAATAGAGAAACTCGCTTTTAATTTTACCGCTTCGCTTTTTCATCGTTGAATCGTTGTTAGGCGAAAGACATTAAAATGCGATAAAATGTGAAAGTTAGCTGGCATTAGATTTGTAGCGTAGGGAGATGGGTTATTTTATATTCAGCGAAATGACTTAATGGGTGTTTTTGAGTATAAGTAGCGCTTGTGTGATCCAGCTTTGTGATAAATTACTTCGCCATCTTAAGTAAGCATTACACTCCTCTTGTGTTAAATTATCTGAAGCCAATTTTTAGAGACTGACAGTAAACATCTGAGCTTATCCTTTTTCCTGGATGTAAAAATTCTATAAACACAGTTTCATGTTCATCCCCAAGCAACTCTTTCGTAATCTTCTTTCTTACACTTCCGAAGTTTACCTTTTCTGAGATTCGGAAAAGCCTATTATATTTCGTAACCTGACATTCCAATTCTGGAATTATAGTTGGAGAGGATATCAATATTTTGTTAGCTGTAACAGTGTAGTTCTTCAAGAAACCATCGCCCAGTTCTATTCCATAGAAAAAAGGAGTTTGTAAAACGTCCACTACTGCTTTTTAATGTCTTCTTCAGAAAGCCTTTCTAGAACCCATCGAAGCATAGCTTCGGCTGAGGCAAACTCGATGAGGTTCGCAGATACGGGTGCCCGCGTGTAGATGTTATCCCGGCGTAATGATTCCGACTTTCGAAGTTCGAACATTTTATGAGTCATATCAAAGAAAATGAAAGTTCAGAACAGTTCACAGTCTGGGTGAGCACATAAAAGAGTCCAACAGAAACACACCTGCGGTGCAGGCTATGGCGAAGATAAGTGCGCGGATAAGCAAATGGCGTGGAAAAGAAATGCCTTAGCTCACAGAATTTGAGAGTCTCTCATGTGTAGTGTTTACATATTAGGAGTAAATAACATAAAATGACAGTAAACATAAATGCAGAATGAAAATATAGGAAAATATATAAATATATACATTATATACAGGTAAATATATACAACCATTAGCAGCTGACCAGAAAAATAATACAGTATGAGATTGTGCATAGATATAATTAATGTGGGACAACTGGGTATACGAATCATTAGAAAGACAGTTAATGATCAAGGTATCTGAGGACCGAAAGCGGCCGTTTTCGTTTGCTGTCAATATTCCAATCATAATTTAGCACTGGTATGGTGCTTTTATTAACATTTGGTATATTTTTGAAACATTTATCTGCAAGACTAGCAAAGTAAACATATAAAGTTGGTACCTTAAGCTCTTGGTGAATTGCCGAGTTTCTGACGAAACATCGACAATTCGTCGCTTGTCTGAGTAAGATATTCTGCAGTATTTGGAGTTTCTTTACATTAGTAAAACTAGCATATAGGAATATCTGTTTGGGGAAACAGGACAGGCATATGAGAGGATGGGACGCAAAAGGGTCTTGTAAATGAGTAATTTGTTGTCAATAGAAAGAACTGAGTTCCGGTCAATTAAGGGGGTAAGTGTTCGTTTACGGAACTTGGCTATAATCTGTGTAATATGTGGGGTCCAGGTGAGTCGCCTATCCAAAATAATTCCAAGGTATCGGACTTCCTTAGTCCATTGAATAGGGATGTCAAACACGTGGATGCAGTCTACATTATCGATGTTAGTCCTTTTGTTGAACCAGACGGCCTCAGATTTATCCACATTGATCTTTATTTTCCAGGCGTTTAGCCAGGACTCAAGTGTATGGATGTGTATTTGGAGTGCTTGTATGACTGGGCCAGGAGATGCATTTTTTGAGAGAATTGCCGTGTCATCGGCGTATATAGCCAGGGTAGTGTGTGGTGATTGTGGGATATCGTTCGTGTAGATATTATAGTTTTGTCCATATGTAATTGTGTCTGTATGTCCTTGTTTATATGTAATCGTACCCATGTATCTACTAGTATTATCAAATATCTTGGCACTGTATAGTTAATATACATCTATTACACACTGAATAATCATGTACCTAATGTGTCTGTACTCAAAATGTCTGTATATATATATATGAATTTATGTTCTGTATATATGACAATGTAATTATGCATTTGCACATTTTATCCTGTAACACAACACCGTATCGCAAAAATCAAACTAGGGTCCCACTCTAAAATTAGTTGCACCAATCATCTGTTCAGCATTGTATTAAGTACCTATTGTTAATGTATGTTGAAGTAGCACTTACCTGCCGCTTGGGTACCCACTGATTAACCTAATACACGTGTTTTAATATCTTTGTACATTGGTTAATGTACTTAGGAAACAGCACAAATAATCCAGTAGCAAGACACTGTACCACACAGTACTAATCTAGAGTCTAACTTTTAATTCACTGTACTAATTACTTATTCCAGCATAACATTGCGCACCTAATATTTCAGTATATACATGTCTTGTGTATCTAATGATAATGCTTCAAAGGATCATAGTGTATTCAACATATGAGTACACACGTTATATATATATGCTACCGTATCCATGCTTTTGCATACACCTTGTAACATGGCAATGTATTATCCAGTGTTTAACATTAATTAGCTTTAACGCCACTGTATTAAGTACCAAATTTGTATGTACGCTTATGTGTTAGTGTATTAGCACAATTTCCACGTATGGTTATCTAGATAAAGGTGGACATGGCGCTATACCGATTAACCGTATTGGTAGAGGGGTGGTGCCCACGCCCTCCGTTGCATGTCGCATGTAGATATTATAGTAAATGGGCCCAAGGAGGCTCTCTTGCGGGACGCCAGCCTTGATAGCCCGTGGGGTAGAGAGTGAATTGCTTACACGAACGATAAAGTGTCTATCCTTAAGATAGGAATAAGTGGTGGCTATGATGTACTCTGGGAAGCTCAGAGTGATGATTTTGTGCATGAGGCCCGCGAGCCAAACATGGTCAAAGGCTTTAGCTACATCGAGGAAGATGGCACCTGTAGTCTGATAATCTTGGAGGCCTTGTGAGATCAGCTCAGTGACCCTATACAGCTGGTGTTGAGTAGAGTGCTTCTTACGAAACACATGCTACTGTGGAATAATGATGTTTTTTAATTCAGTGCATGCAAGGATTCTCTGCAAGATGATAAATTCTGCTACCTTGCTTAGTGAATGTAAAAGGCTGATGGGTCTGTAAGATGATGGCTCCGATGGTGGCTTTCCAGGCTTTGCGACTGGAGTGATGATGGCGATTTTCCATGGCGAAGAAAATTTTCCCAGGCGTAACATGGCATTGATGATTGCAACAAGTTTTAAAAGCATAAGAACCCCTATGTTTTTGAGCATCTTGTTTTAAATTTTATCCAGTCTAGGACTCTTCTTGACTTTCTCGATGTAGCCGTAAACCTCTGATGGTTTGACAGGAGTAATGTTGTTCATGCGTGGTTTTGAGAGGAATTGTGTTAGTGTGCTGGTAACCAAGTGTTCCGTGGAGAGTGGGAGATGTTGTTTGTGCAAAATTGAGAAGCATAGTGATCAGCTAGTGACTCAGCGTTCTCAAGTTCTGTGGTGGCAATTTGTTGTCGGCCGTTTAAGGGCGGAATGTTGGTGTAGCAACTCTTTAATTTTGCTGTCGCCTTCCAAACTGAGCTTTTCTCATCTGAGAGGGAAGAGAGATAAGTGGCTTAGTCGCGTTGTGCGTGTTGACGCGTAAGACCCTTAACCTGATGGTTTAATCGATTTAGTGCAGTCTGCACTAATGCGCTGGATATCTGTACCTTTGCCATTACTTGCGTGCAGCATTTCGTTTTTGAATGAGCTTTCTAAGTTCAGGATCAGTGGCTTTTTTCCTATGTGTAACAGGCGTGCTGTTGCCATCAAGAGCATTTACCAGATCAGTAGTGAAGCTGGTGACCAATGCGTCTAACTCATCACCTGTGCGTGCTGTTGGAATGTGTAGTGTAGTGTAGTTTAAGGCTTTGGCATATCCTGCTCAGTTAGTAATAAAGGCCTTTTTGTGTGGTGTGCTACAGACAGAGGTCTCCACTTTAATCATGACCGGGTTGTGGTCAGAGGATAACTCGTTAAGAGTTTGGATGGATCTTGAGGAGCAACCTTTGAGAAGGAAGAAATCCAGAACATTGGCTGATCTGTCATTGTAGCGTGTTGGAGTATCTGAAGCTGCAATAGTAATTCCTGCCTCGTTGGAAAAACCGTAAATTACAGAACCTAGGTATGTGGAATGGTTGCAGTTCCATGCTCGATGTAATGAAGTCTCCGCCTATTATTGTTTTTCTGTTGAGTTGGAATAGCGCTTTAAAGTCACGCGCAGTATTCGCTTGTGGTCTTTTTTTGCTTGGGACATAGGCAGAGATAACTATAAGTGGGTGTGAAGTGAGTGTAGTGACTGTAATAGCTAGGGCATCAACGGCTAAAAGCTGTGGCAATGTTGTAAGGTGGTGGGTGATGGAGCGTTTAATGAGGATGATGAGCCCTCCTCCAGGATGCCTGATACCTGTGGGTTCACGATCATATCTATAGAGGCAGTAGTTTGCAATCTGGAAAGTAAGTTGTGAACTAAGCTTGTGTTCTAATAGGAGTAAAATATCAGGGCAATACTCATTTACAAAGATACGTAATTCATCTAGTCTATGGCGTAACCCGTTAACGTTCCATGTTAAAATTATAAGATTAGTATCCATAAATTAAACATTATTAGCTAGCCCGTGAATTTCTTCAAGAATAATATGCAAAACATGAATTTTGCCTAATATGTTGTCACATTTGCGAAGTTCGGGTAGCTTACTTTTATAAATATAAGTAATTTGGCTGATATTACATCCAAATATGCTTTCAAACTCTTTCATGATTTTAATTAACTCAAATATATCATTTGTACTATTTTTTGCAGAATTTGAATTAACAGGGGGTAATTCTTGACTTTTAACATTTGCAATAATACTATTACCCTTATTAGCAGGAATATGAGAGGAATTAGTTGATTCATTTTGCATAGTAGCGTTACCCGCATCCGCAGAGACATTGGTGGCAGAGGCCTTGCTAGAGTTTGTTGTAGGTTTTATTGCTTGGGCATAACTAATCCCTGGCTTGACATTAGATGATTTAATAGACTTTTTATAGGTGGGGAACCTAAGGCAACCCCTATAGGACGCGACATGAGGCCCAAGGTAATTTACACAGACTGTGTTATCAATTCTGCCAGGTTTGTCACTAAGGCCAGTTTTCGAAAACTAGCACATTTGACGCACCTGGGTGCGACATGGCAATTTTCTGACGAATGGTGCCACTTCTGGCAATTGTGACATTGTGGCACCTGGTTCTTAGATATATATTTTTCTATAATAACACTGAAGTACATGAGATGTTTAACTTTATAGATTTCATCAATGTTCTTATCTGGAAATATCTGTGCCTGAAAAAGCGGCATTAAAGCTTTAGTGCGGAATCTCGTTAATTGAACAACTTCGTTTACATTGTAATTTAACTTGCGCGAGTTTCAATGACAGATTTTATTTCGCATTTAGTTTAATTTCTTATATATTCTAAGGTATCAGAACGGCATAAAAGTATTTTTGAATTTCAGTAACTATATCATTCGGTTTGCAAGAATAATTCAAAACGAATCACCTTTTCGTTTTCAATATAATGGAAAACGAATCAATATATGCACAATTTGTAGCAATTATCGTTTAAGAAATGTTGCCAAACAGAACCTAAACTCTGAATGTATATTATTTATGTTAATACTCATTCCATGCACTGAATTAATAGGAATTCAATAGAATAATTTCCATCATGAAATTACTCGACTGTGTCTCATTATGTATACTTGTCTGTAAACCAGAATCCCACTGAAACTGAATTTCACAACGATGTATTTCGTAATCGATAAAGAGATCGTCCTTGGATTGAATTGAATACTTTATACAAACAAAATCGATATTCTATCGTCATTGGGTTGAACTGAAACCGTTATAATAGCAAAGTCAATATTCTAATGCTGTCTGTTTTGTAGGAAATAATTAGAAGTTTTTAAATAAGCTGATGAATAGAACAGAATGTTATAAGGAAGTTCGTATTCGTTCATGAAAGAAGGCGCCAATTCATAAGGTGCCACTGATTTATAAGTACGTTTATGATTGTACTTCAGTTTATGACAAATTTCAATGTGCTTAATGAATATATCTTCTGTAGCCCTGTTTCATGAAAATGCATCCCATTATCTCTTTCTTTCATGAAATATGAAGTACTTAAAGCGTAGACAGTTTATTAAAGCAAGAGGTAGAGGTTCGATAAATTTGACATCTGAAACTTCGGTGCCAGTACTATTTTATTTCGGTTTAGAGGATGAAGATGATTTGTTTTTTAATTGACTCATATACCAAATTTCATATTTTTCATAAATGAAACCCTATTCCATTTAAGAATTTTTATTTTAATCGAAAGGTTACATCATTTTAAGATTTTACATCTAGCTCATGAACTGAAAAGTAGTCATAGGTACATTTCTAAAAAAATAATAATGAAGCTATGAGACATGACGTGAAGGGGTGAAAATTTGTAACGAGTAAGGCATCTGTCGTTTCTAACAATTATCGTATTTAGGTATAACGGAATTTTATACATATTTTTCCATTCATATTCCGTTCTGCATGCTGCCCTATATTTTTAATTTCAAATACATGTTATTTTAAAGCCTATGAAAGTTGTATTTTGTATTCATCGCTCAGTTTTCTTTGTAGGGCAACAGATAATTGAGTTATTTTATTTTTATTTTATTTTTATACTGTATAATATAAGTGCCTACTTCATACTAAAGGCCTACTTTATACTGTATAATATACTGTCTACTTCATACTACTTCTACTAAAGGCCGCAAAGAATTATAATGAAAAACACTTCTTAAGATTTTACAGAACTTAATATTTTATAAAATAAAAAGAAAAAAGAATTTAAAGTACGAGCTACGTTTTGGGTATTTCACCTTTCCGTTTTAAAAACATCAATTATCGATTGCTTATGATTAACTTTCTCTTGGCTATGTTACTCGTATTTCCATATTTATGTCTTTATGAATTATCTAATCAAAATAAAATCGAAATCGAAGTTTGCCTTCTTTGAATTAAGATTTCATTCTGAATACATCACAATGCGCTTCTGATATTCGGCCTAACTAGATTGCTGCAGATCTTCTTACTGCAGCGATATCAAAAATAACATGATCTGCATCGACACATTTAATGTCTAAAATAAAATGAATTTTTATTTAAATCTGCTACGACTGTTTCTTATTTAATCTGCCCAGCCGCCAAGCTTGCACTCCATTACGTATTTATGAATCAACAATTACCCAATCAACTTTCCTACATGATCATATATATATATGTGTGTGTGTGTGTGTGTGTGATGTACCAGCTTTTGTGCGGAATAAATATATTGGTGAAGAAATATAGATGTAGTCGTAGCTTAAATTATCAGACGATAAGTTTAAAAAACAGGATCCATTTATTATTGGTCAGGAGAAATAGCAGTTACAAAAATCATATTTCCGGAGTAAATAAAAATGAATTACTAATAAATTTTTGTATGAAGTTTACTAAGAAAAGACCGCGATATTCCTTTGCGAGTCCTTTTATAGCCTCTGGAAAGGCGGAGCTTCAAAGAAATGACGTCAGCCTCGTCAGCCATTCCAGTTCGCTTTAAATATCTCCAGAACATTCTATAACTGTACGTGTAGAAAAAGGCGGGATAAACAACTTGACTACGGGGCTGTGGATTTAATTCCACGTACTTTCAAATAAGAGACCGTCGCCATTAAAAAATGAAAAGAACATACAGTTAGAATTTTAAGTGTATTTTTGACAATGGAATTTTATTATTACATGATGTCGATGGCATAATAATGTATTTGCAAGTAAGAGAAATAATTGCTCTCATTGTCGATTTCCTTATTTCCTTTTATTCTTTTAATTAACACTTTTCTAGTCAGTACCTCTAAAACGGCATAAAAAGCGCTTAATCTAGAATTTTTAAATTTTTTAAAAAGAAAAAAAGCAGTGACTAAGTAGCAAGAGACGCTGACAGCGAATGCGACGTGTTCAAGATCAAATGAATCATTCAGAATGAATAAGTTTCGGTTTTAGACGTATTCTGATTAATTAATTTTGAGAGTCTAAAATTATTATTAGGTAAAGCATTTACGTAAGGGCCTGCGTCATTAGCGTTATGTAAGAATCTTAGCCATTAATTCTGAAATTGCGCAGTTTCGATAGGCTTGTATAAGTAGTCCCAGTTTTTAGGACAGAAAAGGAAAATATACAAATTAAAATAGAGAAATAAGAGACTATTACAAACTAAAGTTAGAATATTTCGTTACATTTTTTAATATCCATTATAGATATGACAATAAAAATGGTTTAGCATTCTAAATGCATTATGTACTAAATACATTAAAACAAGCAAAATGCAAGATATTATAAGTAAAACATTATTGTAATAATACTTACTGGCAGACCAGGTGGACCTACAGGTCCAGGAGGTCCTGACTCACCCCTTTCACCCTGAAAAAGAGAATCATCGAAAATAAGATTTCTAAAGAAAATGTGATTAATATTGAAGCTTGTTAGCTGTGTCTATACGTCTGCATTTGCTGCTTTGGAAGAAAAACCACACAACTAGAAAACTACTAGTTTAGAGAACAAAAAAGATTTAATCAAAGTGTAACTGAATATTAAGGGTGTCACTAAGAAAAATTAGTGATACCGTTTCACATAAAATATAGCACATTTTTGTTTTGACTATGACATAAGCGAATGTCACAATTTTTGAGTTACGCCGGTTTTCTTCAAAAGCAGCGACATCCTTTCGGCTGTTACTCAGAAAATTCATCGAAATTTCTTTTTATTTCCATCTGAACCATAATGTTTGAGCACATGCATAGCTGATACAGTAGGCGCCGCTTTATGTAGTCGCTGTTCATGTTATCATTCGGATATTGTTTTCGAATTGCTGAAGTCACGCTCATTTGTATACTGAAGCACGGAAAATGCATCGCTTATTGTGATCAAGAAGTGCTTTATCAAATATGAATGTTATCAAAATATTATAAAATGAATTTTTTTAACTGAAGTAAAGTCGGTAAAAAATGTTGAAACACAGCAAGGATCTCAAATTTTTGCCGCATGCACCCCTTTCATTATTGTTAAACGATATTTTTCTCTCTCTTTCCCAAACTCGAAAAATACATGTACATTTATTTAAACTTAGATTATTTTAATGTGTTTATTAACAGTGTAATTATGTGTAAATTAAACAGAAAATTAATTTTAATTAAAATTTAATTTTAAAATATTTAAAATTTTAATGTGTAAATTAAACAGAAAAGTATGAATACCAAAATTTGAATAAAGGTAGTTTTATATATTCACAAACAATAATTAAATAATTAAGATTTAAATGAAAGGGTGATGGCATTCCATCTGTAAAACTGTGAATTCTTCCCTAGAAGAGAATTCCTCTTTGGTTGCGAAACCCTGAAATAGAGCAACTTTATCGTCAAATGACACAGCTATATCACCAAATAAGGGATGAAGTCGCCAAGCATCTCGATTTTGATTTAGTTGTTGCCATTGAGGTAAGTATGAAGTTTTAAAAGGAAACTATGACGATCAAGGGGTCGAATGTATATAGAATATACACAGCAAAAATTTAAACATAATCAAGATCCTATAGTTTACAATAAAAATATTAATTATGTTCATATTTAAATATTTATTGATATGGTATATCATGATTATTTTCGGTTTTCTTCCGAAAACTGACTGGTTTATCTCGAGACTGAATCGAAATGAATTCCATTATTTTGATAACTTAATGCGATTGTCCTTATTGAAAATCATTCATTTTCTCAGAATATAAATGAAACGTCACTCCCGTTTTCAGGCATAAATGCTAAGCATTTCCATAGTCTGTAACTTTAAAATAAGAATTTCTAGGTTATTTTCCGTCATCCGTTTTCGACCACTGCTGCGAAATCATAGAAATCCACAGTTGCAGAAAAAAGCGCGGTTCCCTTAATTTTTGTTTTCCCACCTCATTGCCATGTTCGCTTCTTCATGAAAAGCAGGCAAGTGAGGGCTGACTTGAAGTGCAGTCTCAAATGGCGTATAGAAAATAGATACTATGTGCTGATGACGGTACCAGTTACCATTGCATAAGGAATAGAGGTGCTCCCAACAATACTGAAATGCCTATTTTATTGCTATCTGCAAGCACTGCACGAAATTAAATATGAGAAAATTGTGACTGCATATATGACCAGATTATAATTTATCTCCGAATAGTCACGTTTCGGCATTAGCCTACTATTCCATTTTAGGTTCTCACGTTTTGTGTTCTAAGTTATGATATTTTGATATTTTATATGTGTGTGATAAATGCTCCATATTTAATCCAGAAAATGTGTTTGATAAAATAAATGTGAGATTAGAAAAAGAAATTTGTCTGAGCAAGTCTCATGCATGTGGGTTATTGGGTAAGTCAAATATGTAGTTATTCTTGTCACTAGGGTTTAATTTGCAATGTACTACCACAAAGAATTCAGGCCAGTAAATATTGCGCACATGTAAATTTAATTAAGGATTTCTAGATAGATATTTGGTTAGATTGTCACATTACAACGCCTCCTACACTGACTACCAATAAGTATTTGGACACCTGTGATAGAAAAGAAAAACTATTCAAAATCAATAGTTGGTAGAGCCTCCACGAGAGGTAATTACAGCGTGGACCCTCCGGGGTATACTTTCCACAAGTCTTTGTATGACAGCTAGTGGTATTTTCTTCCACTCGGCTTGGAGAAGACATAGGATTCCGTGAAAATCCGTGAAGACATCCTTCAGGAATTTTGCACGGGTAGTGCACCCATGAATTCGGCGATGCAACTTGTCCCAGAGGTTCTCGATAGGGTTCAGGTCTGGACTCTGGGCAGGCCAGTCCATTCGATGAACTCCATTGGCACCATACCAAGCCTTGGTTAACGTCGAAACATGACAACTGGCATTGTCGTCCTGACAGTAACAGGGGTCAAACCCGTAAACCTGCCACAATGTAGGAAGCACATTGTCATCCAAAATAATGCAGTAGGTATCGGACTTGAGCTTACCATGAGTGGGACCAAGGGTCCTAGCCCATACCAGGAGAAACACCCCCAGACCATAATTCCATCCCCGCCGAACTTGACTGTTGGCACAATGCATTCTGGCAGGAGACGTTCTCCAGGTAGACGTCAGACCCAGACCCTGCCATCCGAAAGGTAAAGGGTGAATCTTGATTCGCCACTCCAAAGAACCCGTTTCCACTGATCTACGGTCCAATTTCGATGTGCCTTGCACCACATTAACCGAGCAGCACGGTTGGACTTTGTTATCAAAGGCTTATGGGCAGCAACACGACCATGAAAACCAAGCAGATGTGCTTCCTTACGGATGGTATTCATTGAAACAATACTCCCGGAGGCCTATTGAAACTCCTCGCGGATGAAGGCTATCGTGTGGGTGCGGTTCTTCCGAATTTCTCTGAACAGCACTCGTCGGTCTCTACCCCCAGTTTCGTTGGTCTGCCGACTCGGGGCACATTCCGACAATCACCACTCACCTTCCACTTCTTAATCACATAGGCCACTGTCCATATTGGGTACTTCAGATCGCTAGATATTCTCCTTAAGGATCGGCCACATTTGTGATACCCGATAATTATACCTTTCTCGAAATCAGAGAGCTCCGAACTGCGAGGCATCTTGCATGCGACTAAAGCCGATGCTGTTACCTACACGATATATACCGGCGTGTCCGTGGCGTACCTTGGGACCGCAGATATCGTCATTTGCATAGGTGTCCAAATACTTATTGGTAGTCAGTATAGTAGTGTACACCACTACAATCCACAACGACGACTGAAGATCGTTATTTGGCACTTTCAGTTCTACGACAGAGGACTGCTATAGCTTCAAAGAGCTCTCAAATAAGCTGCTGTTGGAGCCCAAGTTTGGGCCCACCAGCGGCTGAGCGGTAAATTCGCTGAACACTGGTAGTTCGGTCCGAGGTTCGAATTCTGTGAATGGGCTGGCTGCATGGCCGTTTTACCCATTTGTAACATATATACGAGACAATTTCCCTTGGAAAGTCATCCACGTTGGTATTTGTTCCTTTAGGCAGATAGCCCTCGAGAGCTTTGCTAAAATCTAATAAACCATGGCACCTGAGTTTCACAGACTATGCTCACTGCAGCTGTGCTGCTCACTGTAGCACACAGGAAAGCGCCTTTAGCATGGTGCAAAAAACATGCGCTTTGTATCAGATTTCAGTGTAGAACTATGTTTTTTACAAACAAATGGAGATACAGGCTAGATGTGGATTATCGGCGTATCTGTATCGGGAGCGAAACTGGAACACGGTAATATATTATTAGGTATTTCTCCCGCCTTCCCATTACACGACGAAGGCACTTTCGCCGCGTGCCTTCGTGGCACGCGGCAGAAGTGCTTTCGTGGTGTAGTGGTTCTGCACGCTGAGCCGGTATTCCAGAGGTCCGTGATTCAATTCCCGTAGAAGGCGCTTGCTAATTTTTCATCTCTCCGGCTTTTCTAATTACCTAATGTCTCTACAGTGGCGCCCGAACTAAAAGGGTGTTTTCTCCACACCCAGGATTTGGCGATTGGGTCCCCTGGAAACCCCAATCTCCCTTTAAAAAGGGGAGTATATAAAGTATTTCTCCCACTTTCCTAGCTTGCCTTCGTGGTGTAGTGATTCTCCACGCAGGGTCGGTATTCCAGATGTCCGTGGTTCGATTCCCGGCGAAGGCGTTTGCTAATTTTTCATCTTGCCTGCTTCCAAAAAAATCCTAATATCTCTACACTATCTTCCTTGTTAGGGAACAGGAAGATTACGGTGGAGGTATAATCTCAAGTCTTATGTTCGATGGCAGTATACCTCAGCATGTTTTTGACAAATACTTCCTTACTGCTTTGAGATACAGGGAGGAGATCTTAGAGCCCTATGTTCAAATTTTCAAAGGCGCAGTTTCTTCTGGGTTCCTGTTAATAGACGACAACTCTTGTCTATATAGAGTTTAGCCGGTTGACGATTACCTACAAAGGGAAGATATTCGCTACGTGGACTAGCCTGGTCATTTTTCTTTTCTTTTCTTGAATTTTAAAATAATTTTCAACCTTGATTACGATGATTAGCGTATTAAAAGTCATAAAACTACCAAAATTTTCTTATTTCCGATAGCATATTAAAAGTTATGAAACATCCAAACTTTCTTATTTTATACTTATTAAATTAGGTTTATTATAGAAATAAGTCGTTACTAGAAATATAATTCCTGAAATTTCATTGGCTTGATATTACTTTATCATTGTTTTGCCTTTATAAAGTTTCTGCCTGATTGCTTTATTGTTACTTTCCCTTAAGCATATTCGTATTATATTCATACATGTGTCTTTAGTTATTCGCATTACAAGTACGAATTTCAATACGTTTAACTTAATCTCTACTAACTCAGCTTATTAGTCATCACGCTGAAATAAATAATAACTCATTCCCCATTAAGAGAACATATTACTATTATCATCTTGATGTAATTATTTATCTTTAGCACTGATATTATTCTGAATGGTGTAGAGCAGAAAAATAGAAATTGGAAGCTTATATTATTTGGAACCATTCTTTATTTATTAGAGGTCTGAATAATAATTATTATTAAAAATCAGCATTTTTATATTTTGAGATAAAAATTTACTTACTGGAAATCCTCGTTTTCCTTCTGGGCCTGGCAATCCAACTGGGCCTGGTTCCCCCTGAGAATATGATTTTGATTATTAGTTTTAATTTTTATAGTTTCTTCAAAATTCAAAGATGCATTTTTGCTAACAAAATTCAAAAATTGTACAAATGTCAATACACTGTCCACAAAAGATTTTACCTGGCCTTTATTTTCGCAACAGTTGGTCGCAGGCATATGTTTTAAATCACAAAAATGCTTTAAATGACCCAAATATATATGCTTTGGCATTATTAAATAAAAAAAAAGAATTAATTTTGTAAAAATTGCGATGTCTAAGTTTTTATACAGTCCTCTTTGTCCCTATACTTATGTTTACGAAAATTTTAGAGTCATTATAAAATATATATATAAAAAAAAAGTTTGTCCCGTAAGACAAAGTAAGTTGATTTAAATATTTAATTTCACTATTTGGAATATTCGGCGCTTATTTTCGGCTTACTTTGAGGAGTCTGTTAATAAAAAAATTAGAATAAATTGAGTTAAATTGTTTCCCTTGAATGCCGTCCAGGGATATTGCTTTACGCTTTATTAATTTATAACATTCTTTAGATTATAATTTTTTATCCATATGACAAACGAAATTTCGCACAGGAAATTTGGAAGTTTCCGAATGCTAAAAGTACATTATTAATATTTTTGTGCGTTTCAAATCATAATCTAACAGTCATATCAAAATTCATTAAACTAGAAGTTTTTTTTTTTTAATTTATGCATATATAATATTACTAGTTAGCTATGTGACAATACTGAAAGCAGTCGGATTTTCTTCAAAAAAGAATTGCTACGAGATTATGAAAACAAAATCTCATTTTAAAAACATTATGCTGATCAATACTTTTCACGGCAGTCTGCATATAAATTCCCGTCATTTAACAAATTTACTTATCTGAGATTTTCTAAAATAAATATTTAATTTTTACTTACGTTGAAATGCAAACGTTTCGCTGTTCGAATCGTATACGGGCCATTAATATGATCTATAACTTTAGAACGAGATTTCTCAGCACAGGTTCTATATTTTAATTTTTAGAATGAGTACAAATTTTTTCTAACTATAAGTACAGTTAGCGGGAAATATACAAATATCTATATTTCAGAATTACTGAAAGCAAATGTCTACGACCAAAGGATTAGAAATAAAAGGACAGGTAAGGACTTCTGTATGCAAGGTACATACAGGGTGGTCATAAAAAAGCTTCTCCGGTGTATGAACCCCTAGTGGTCTATCCGTTTAACCAATCTAAATGAAATTTCTGATAGTTTTATTTGAACGTATGCGGTCGAGATTGTGATTTAAAACAATAGAGCTCTCACAGTTACGTTTACAATGAATGCATTTCGAAATTTTCGAATGACAACACTCATATTTTCCCTGCTCAAATAGATCAACACACTAAAAAGCCATAAATGGCATTGAAACCATACACGTAAAAAAGACGGCAGCTGCTGGCATATAACATTTGTAAACAAGAGCACTGTAAAGGACCAATGACAACACAAGAGAGAATAGGGAAAAATCTTTTATCAGAATTAACAAGCTTTCAACGTGTATTACGCATAAAATAGAGTCGTCGCGATAGCCATCGCGATCCCATGACCTCACTCCAAAGGATTTCTGTTTCTGATCCTTAGATTTCGTGTAAACTAATGTTACATCAAATGCACTAGATCTGTGAGACTTGAAATATGTCATAAAACTTGAAGACATAGACGATTCATCCTGTGATGTTATGTTCGTCACTGTTATTAACAATCTCCCGCATGCAATGCGTTATCCTCTGCGAAGGTGGACACGTTGAAAACATCTAATAAATTTTTCCCCTGTTCTCTCTTGTGCTGTCATTGGTCCTTTACAATGCTCTTCTTTGCAAATGTTTCACGTCGATGTTTTCCTCGCACGTGTATCGCTTCAACACCATTTATAGTTTATTAATGCTCCGATCAATTTGCTCGAAATGTTTCTACTGCAACCATAATCGTAAGATCTATGTTATTCTAAATCACCACAATTTCGAGTGTATACCTTTAAATAACAAATATATGAGAATGTATTTCGATTGGTTGAGCGGTCAGGCCGCTGAGCTTTCATACATCGGAGAAGATTTTTTTTATGATCACCCTGTATATATTTAGTTATACATGGTTACAAGATTAACAATTTGAGAATTCTAAATCAGTATGAAATATGTACAGTTGCTTCCTCATTCATTTGAGAAATACCTGAATGCAAAATATTACTCTGTTCTTTTTTAATATAAATTTTCTGTATATTTCTGTTTTTTTTTAGGGGGTCATCATCTAGAACGATTTAAGAAGCTAAGGTACAATGAAAGAGTTCCTTAAAATGATATTTTATTTATAACGTTTCAAGCACATAAAACATTTCGAAAGAAATAGCTGCCAAGGTATTTTAAATTATATTAAATATTTTAATATGCTTCATAAATTTAATTCTTGAAAACAAATTAATCCACTTTTTGTTAGAAGAAACTTCTTTTTTCACATTCTAAAAAGCTGCTAAAATATTTACATTTTTTATTTTTTGTTGCTTTGGTAGCAGAAATTTAACTCTGAAGTTTCTCATATTTGTATCTGAACACACATAAACAATATTTCTTCTAAATAAAGCTTTGGGGCCAATGTAAAATAAAGAATTTGAGTACCGTATCTTTCATTCATTCTTCATGATTTACTTTAAAATAACTTATGTTTATGTCATAGTAGATCAGTGTGCAGAAGAATTATGTAAAGAAACTATAGTTCAAATTGATTTTGGATAGAAATATAAGTCGTCTTTCTGGTTCCACCTAAACCACAAGCATAATTAAATGGTCTAAATTTAAAGTTATTCGAATGAATAAATATATTCGCATCTAAATCGCTTTACACTTGATGCTCTGTTCACTTTCACTGTATGTTACGCAAGAAGGAGCTACGTTAACACTATATTATTAGTATGTGAATGTTATCATTCTTGGATTTTTGATATCAGATGACCTGGTCACATATGAACTGATTACGGCTGATAACTGAATTATCAGCCGGACGTGCTTCCAATCGCATCACGAAGGCAGTTGGTAAAGAGTGAGAAAACACATTCCATTTTCTGTCATTTAAAGGGCGACTCAATCGTTAAATCGTGGTCATAACGAATTATCGTTCACGACATCCTTGTTCGAGACAATATAGATTTATTTTAAGCAGAAGACATAAGAAATCAACAATGCTTTCTCCAAGACTTGGACTCCAGATCTTCAAATGCCTGACGAACGTGCTTTGTACCACAAAGACATGCGGCAAGATGAAAAAAATACCTTACATTTATATCAAATTCCATATATTAATTTCTCGGCTACTTTCCATGTGAAATATCTCAGATATGAAAAGTACTGTGCTTTAATACTAAAAGGGTATTTTATTAGATAGTTTAGATATAGAATCAGCACTAATTTTTCTCCCCATTCTACATAAAAACATGGATTTTCTTCTGTTTTCAAACGACTTTAAACTTCTGCAACAATTGTTGGTGATGTAGAGTGGCTTTCCAAAGGTTAACCACGCTATGCAGATTAGTAATTTTGAAAAGGTAGTTAAATCTGGGTAGTTGACGATCGTTTCATATGAAGACAGCAATATGTAAATATCATATGTTACTCTTAATCACAATTGCGTGTCCGAACTAGTTAGTCATTAAAGACGTCAGCATTCTGAAAGGTTTGAGGAGGTTCATTTAAATGTTGATAGGAGGCTTTTGCGAGTTTCGAAGCAAATTGTTAACGATATTCTTGCTTCTACGGCTGAAAGCAGACGAATGGCAGATGGTGAACTGTGGCATGCTATCAGATCCATTGATGCATGACAGTCAATCAAAGATATCGTTCTTTTCATTAGCGTTAATTATTTGGTAACTTTTCGAATGTGGAAACAATTCCGAACAAGTTAAACAGTTGTCTGAGACACGTGCCCTGTCATCCGAAGGTTACAACCCCTTCTTAAGATTGTTAAATTGCTGTCAATCGGAACTGGCTAACGACTTCCATATCTGCTACATTCATGGTTCCAGCGTCAAGATAATATCTGCAAGTACTGCGCATTGAAAGCTTAACGTGAAAGGAATATATGTCCGAGTATTAAACTGTCGCAGATTAGCGCAACATCCTGTTCACTTACAACTAAAGACTTGCCCTGGAATCATATGATAAGCTTGTAAGAGTCTGTAGAGAACGAGGCACAGAGAATCAGGCCCAGAACACCATCGAATTCAGACCATTAGGATGTGGGCTGGAATTTCAGAGGAATATCGCTCCATCTGAAAATATTTAAAAACGGCTGCGCGGTATACTATGACTGCTGCGGGATATCGTGATGAAGACTATACTATGACTATTTAGGTACTGCTGCGGGGGGCACACACTATTGTGAGACTACGATGCAGCTGTTGGCCCTGATTTTCTCCGTATGAATAATAAGATAATGCCCGTCCCAGTCGAGTTGAATGATACCTCAAGAGTGAGGGCATTTCTCGTATGAACTGGAATCCATATTCTCCCTAACTTAATCCCATGAAAAGTCTTTGGCATATTCCTGGGAGTGCTCCTGCTGTTGTGTAGCCTTTTTGCTATCAGTTTCAATGATTTAATTCGGTATTATTTTAATTTGTGTAGCTGATTAACTTTTAATTTAGAGTGATTTTAATATGTTATTCATTACTCTTGATTTTTTGAACAGCTTTAAGAACTTGGTTTAAGAATTAAGGAGTTTTCGATTCAAGAATTTGGTTTAAGAATTAAGGGTTCGAGTTGCAATTGTTTTATTTAATTTGTAATCGTTATTGTTAAAATATCTCAATATTTTTTTAAGAAATTCAAAGCATATTTTTTTAAAAAATTTTTTGGAAAGCTTAACTGTATGGTTAACTGTGTTTTTGCTTTAATTTCTGCCCTCATTCTATAAAATTTACGGATCATTGATTTCTGACTCAGATGGTATATTCGACCTTTAGGATATTATTTTTAGACTTTTAGGTTTAAACATTCCTTTCATCTTTGTACGAAATTCTTGTTTGCTTTCATGCATAAATACGTTTGCTACCTTCGTGCCCAATTTAATGTTAGTTAAAGCTTTACTTTTCAATTTTTGTTGATTTTACGTTCTTAAATTCTTGGAAGTCAGTGTATACGGGAGAGTAACAAATCTCTCTATGTAGCAAGTGCATTATGCATTTGCTTTGCTTTCTAAACAACGTAAGTTATTTCTTCTCCCGATTTTAATTCTTCAGAATTTTTTTTCCTTTAAAAGGTGCATAGTATTTTTATCTTAGGAAAACACTGCTTTCCCTATATGGAAGTACTGAATCCAGTATAAGCCAAACAGTCTGTAATGCTGTTGAGACATGCTGCGAAGGAATTATACGAGCGTCGGGTTTATATATAATTATGTGTTGGCGAGAGGAATTTCCATAATTTTCCGTGAATGCTGCTACATTCTCATGCACTGCGGTACAATGCTAATCTAATGTTATGTCTCTACATAGAATGTGTTTCAAAACTTTTTTTATTTTGGTGGGTCAATCTAGGGCTCGAAGCCTTCAATAATTTAAATTATATATATACAATACTGTAAAAATCATTTAAATAGGTAGTTCCTTGACATTATCAGCACAACCAAGTTCTTTTTATATTAATATTTTAATTTTTGAATTTAAGCTTTTATAAAATTAATAACTGAAGCAATATTATTTATTACTGTTTTTTCTCTCGCTTGATAGAAAACAGCTAATAAAGACAACTGCGAAGAAATACTTGCGAGAAAGATACACTTATTTTAAATACATATCTTCAATAAATAAATTTCAGAATACCAAGCGGATAATTTAAATTATATTTACCTTATTACCCGGAAAACCTGGAGGACCAGGAAGTCCTTGTAAACCTTGCTCACCCTATACAAAATTAAACATTATTAATAAATTATAAAAGAATGTTCATAGTTACGGTTTAATTAATTAATTATTAAATATAAATGATTACAAGTTATTTAAAAAAATAATAGTTTTATAATCCTATAATCATTTCCAATTCCTGAAGCTTAAACAAGCGGCTGAATGTTCCTGAATTTTCGTTAAAGTCTTTAACAAAGTGAAATAGTTAATTGTTTTGGAAAAAAAGATTCAATTTAAAAAAAAAGTTATCTTACTTGAGGGCCCAAAGCACCTGGTTCTCCTGGTAGTCCAGTAAGTCCTTCTACCTATAAAAATATTCATTAATTTCATATTATTAGCCTTCTGGACGAATGTGTATTATTATTAATTTTTTCATTATTATACACTACTGCAATCGTCTCAGACTACATGCGGGCCGAATGCACGATCTAAAAGCAGCTGAATAGCCAGAAAGATTTCTTAACAAATTTTAAAACTCTTTTAGCAAACAAAAAAGCATGAAACTTAATGAGAAATTTTACTTAAATATTTATCAAAACTTACATAACAAAAGTAATAATGCAAAGGAAAAAAATCAAATTTTTATTTATTTTCTGTCTCAATTTGTAACTTAAGCGCACTATCAGCTAAATATACAATTGTAGACTGACAAGTATTTTAGGTAATTCCAATATGTTGAATTAATTACTAAATACCTTCTGGTAATTCTGGTTTTCGGGCTGATAAAATATACTGACTGTAAAAACTGTAGTTTATATTCTGTCACATTACACTAGTCACGCTCCTCTTGTACAATATATAGAGCTTAAAGCCCCCGCCTATATATTCTATCTTTTTGTCTTAGCCTACTTATTCTATCTTAGTTTTTATCGTTCTTCAGTGTTTATTTTAAAAGAAAAAAAGCAAAATTAATTTCTGATTTTATACAAAAATTATTTTTCGGGAAATTTTTCAGAAACTTGCACAAGTTCTTAAAAAATAAAAACAAATATTCTTGAAAAATTCTCTACGAATTTAAAGCGGAATACAAATCAAAGGCCGCTTTTGTTATACATTGCGTTATGCTTCCTTTTGTTAGTAGTGTTCTTATCCTGCAGTCAGAGGAACTTATATCCGTCAGAGATATTGTATAAAAAAAGCACATTATGCAAAGATTATTTAAATTATCTTTACTTACAAAAGTGTACGGATAAAAAATATTTAGGAAACTGATAATATTTATCTTCCAAAAAGTGCTAATAAAATTTTGGAATATATTCTTTTAATTATAAAGTAAATGAATAATCTCAATACATTACCTCTGAATTATAAAAACACGATTTAAATTGTCATTTTTGTAATTGTTTATCAGTGTCTGATACTAAAAGCTAAATTACTAATAAAAAAGCTCTTATCTTTTCACACACATGCCTCTAATTAACCATCTATAGAAAAACTGTTATGTTATCATAAAGAAAATTATCTTTATTTTGTGGAACTTTACTCACTACAACCGCATCTCCAGGTATACCAGGAGGCCCTCTTGGTCCCATAGGTCCAGGAAAGCCCTATTAAAGAGGAGAAAAGGGTATTTTATAGCAATAAGTATTAAATGTACGTTTTAGTCTCTTATCAAAAGAAAATATAAGAAACACTGTTAATGGAACCTTAAGAATAAGATTAATTATACTGTCTCTAGTAATTCAAAATAGAAATAATATTTGTAAAGAAAAAAGTACAATGATTCTGGAAAAAACAGTTGTATATTATTATTATTATTATGATTTGCATTGTATTTGATCACAACGGGCCTTTTACACTTAAAATCACCGAAGACGAATAAGACCCAAAGATTAACTCTACATAATTTATTTTAAAACAGGTCATCCCATAAAAAGTATCTGTGTACTTCTTTTGTTTGGGAAAATTTAACATAAACTTATTTATTTTTTAATTTAAAATGTACTCCCTTTCATTCTTTGCTGGCACCTTAATTGTTACGCAGAGATTTTGTTCCACCAGAGTTTGCAAAACGTCCCTACCAAGTCTATAGATCTTCCAGGATGATACTTGCTATTTAAACTATATTTTCCTGCTTGGAACCACCGTTGACACCGGATTAGTTTTGTTGTCCGATACTCATTACAGCATTAATATCCTTCATAACTATATTTTATTGAACTCAAAAATAAGAACACCTAATATGCTCCATGCTCATTTTTATTATAGCTTTCAGAAATAAATGCTCAAATCGAATTGCGCTCTTCAAAACTTGCATTAAGAATAAGGTAAAATTACAGTAGGTCGATACAGGTAAATTATCCTGTCGCCCTCCAACTTTCATACAAAGGGAAAAAAACGCATTATTTATGGGATGATCTAATACCTTTTTATATCACCTTTTCTTGGAATAAACAGTACTCAGCATATGCTCTAGAAACTTTTGATATCTGCAGCTAAGGCAAAAGAAATTGTGTATTCTCTAAACATGCATAAAATGTGGTTATTATAATTGATAGATTCAATATTTTGTTATAATTCATAGAATAAGATGAGCTCTATAACAGTGCCTTTTTAGATCATCGCAAGAGAGATTTTATGAATATCCACAGCACTGCTGCAGGTATTTGCAGAATAATTAGATTCTTGTAATTATTCTGCAAATACCTGCAGCAGTGCAGTTGATTTCTTAATAGATTCTTGTAACTCAGGAAAGAAATTCAATGCATAAATATTAATATTATTTAAGACTGATTAAGGTTTCGATTCTTTTAAATCCTAATCCGACCAAATTCATGCTGGGTAATTAAATTTTAGCTTTTGCAAAGGCTCTGCGTAGCAAATGCATAATATGCTTGTTACAGATATGTGCATGTGGAAGTAAATTCACATAGTCCAATCAATTCTTCCACTGGGGAATTATATAGAAAATGTTGTACAGATAATAAATGCACAAACATACACACACGCACACCAAAAAAATATTAACATACAAAACAGATTTAAGTAACTCAGCTAATTTTCTCATACAACTTATATATCCTACGTTCTTTAAACTTTAAAATAACGGGGCAAAAGGTAAACATCATGTTTATTAAATGTGGTTTATAAATTATATTTTTATTAAAGTTAATCCATATACAAACCGGAGGCCCTGGATCACCTTGAGGTCCTGGTTCACCTTTCTCTGCTTTCGGTCCCTGTCAAACAAATAATAATAAATTAATTTGAGAAACTTAAATGCAGAATATAAATACGTCTTCCCTTAGGTAATATAGCTTAATTTTTAATTTAAATGATAAAATATAAGTATTCCAAATAAGTGAGGTTGTGCAATCCTAAAACTTATCACCTATGACAAAAGCTCTGCAACCCAACTTCTTTATTACCAGATGTATGAAATATTGTGTGAAAGCAATAAATGAAACAGAAGACCGAAATGTTTAATGAAGCAGACAGGTACAGAATATGCAACCTTAAATTGTTCGATTAAAAGCTATTTTGGAAACATTTGTTCAATAAAAAAATGTCCCAAACATGTTCAACGCAATCTAATATTGTAACGGCACTTTATTGAGATATCATATAACTGTGTAAAAAAACTGGACCGAAAGAATTCTGGGATAAAATGATTAAATAATATCAATTACTTGGTGTTGAAGGTGACAGATCAGAACTGCACAACATAAAGAACACTAGATATAAATGAATAATAGGCGTACGTACTTAAGACGTAATACGGTAAATGAACAATGTACTTAAACTTATGAGACGTGGAAAAAGAAGAAAACATAAACAAATGTTGAGTGGATCATGATAACTGCTGTGCCATGTTTATCGGTCCACTTAACTAAAATGGGATATGTTGCTATATAGTATATACCGACCGAGACTTGAAACTGACACTCTACTGGACTCCTACTAACGCCCATGTCTTCTACAGCTACATCCACGTTAGCATTCCATGCCTCAACGACGACGAGAGCTAGACCCACGTCAGCCAGGCTGCTACTAGGACTTAAACACAGTTCCATATTTCTTCCTTTCCAGCACCGCGTAGACGCAAGGGGAAATGCATGTTTCCCGACAATAATAATAATAAGATATAATTATTTATCAATGATACGACTAAATTGGTTTACTTAAAAATACGTGATCAAAATCAGAAGCAAACTCACACATATAAATCAGCTGTTATAAGACAATAAATAATTTTATAAAACTATTATCCTTAATTGTGACTGATAATCATAATAACGGTGATGCGTGAAATGAGTATCCGTTATTTCCTTGGGCAAGGAATTTGCCAGTCGTATTTTATTTCAAAATGTGGATTTCATTTCCAAAATTTCGAAAAATTTCATTTCCACTGTTTTTGTTTTTCTTGGTGTTTGTTTTTCAAAACTTAATATTTTTCTCAAAGGTAAAAAAATGTGATGATATGAAGGCGTGTCCTATACTTTCAGAACTACTGTTGTACGTAACACATTTATTTCCTTAGACAGTGAAACACACAGGTGGAACAAGAGACTTGTTTGTCAAAGTAAGGATATTTTACGACTATTGATTTTTCTATCATAAGCTTACTTCGGCAGAAAATGCACGCAAAGGAAGTTATTTCTAACGATAACATCTTTTTTTTAGGATAATAGAATTATTTACTTACCGGCACTCCAGGTAGTCCAGTAGGTCCAATATCTCCTTTGATACCAGGCACACCCTGAAAAAAAAATATCTATTATTTTCGGATTTGTAATCGATTGCGCGTTATTGAAGTGCCATTTAAATTTGAGCGTAATTTTTTTATAAATTACACGAATACGTAATAAGATATGTAAGAATCAAAGGAATGATCTGAAAGTTTTTAACTTACGCGGCGTAACTTTAATTTCATAAATACTATTACAAAATTATATATTAAATCAAATTAAAAAACCGGTTTATTTTTAAGAGATTTGACTTTCATAATAAAATTAGAATAAAAAGAAGTTAATGTAGACTAAAATTTTGAATATCTTTCGCTCATTCGGCAGTCAAAAGGATCATAAAAGCTAAAACACTTCGAAAAAACAGTTAACCTTTTACTTCTTTGATACGTTCTTTTTGTCACATTTACGTTTTGAATGGCTGAATAGAAACACACAGTTATAGTTTAAGAAATACGAAAGTTAGTCTTTAGCCTTGACAGTTTTGGTATAACATGAAGTTTATTTTTTACATGAAAGAAAAAAAAATCTTAGTAAGTCATGCCTTGTTTACCTCTTTTTGTTTTCTCTATAACTGCTCACAAACATCAGTACTCCTATTTGGACTATTCAGTAAACAAAAAGGTTCTAACTCTGAATTTTCAAGTAATTTTGTGTTTTTTCGCGTAAATGTGTTGTAAATTCGTTAACAATGAGTTTTAGGAAAGTTAATGAAAGGAATCAAGCAACGAAGAAAATTGTTAGGATCAATATGCAGGTTAAAAATGTGCTGCTGTAAAATATGAAGATAACGTGTTTATCCGATACTTCGCTATACAATACCGTATGACGCGTAAAATCGTGTCTAGAATCGTGAGAAACAAAGATACCATTAAGGCAGCTAAGATGGCAAACGGGTTGAAATCTATTGCCAAACTAAGGTCAGAGACGCTGCTGCATGCTAAAAAATTGCTTTTGATTTGGATAACATCAAAACATTTACGTACAGTATAATTTGCAATGCTTCATTTATATATAGTATATATTTTAACAACTGCATTAGTGTATGATTATTTTCATAGGAACAAATTAGTGATTTTCCCTTTATTGAAAAAGTTCGTAATTTCCTTTGGTATACGTTCAAGACCTGAAACAGGCTAATAACGTATACTATTGTGGTTGTAATAATGATTTGCATTTATGGGGTAATTATAAAATTTCTCGGGAATATATTTTTCTGTACTTAGAGCGAACTCGCAGATCTTTAAACTAAGCATAAATAAGTATATACAGTGAGAAAAGTGAAACTTTTTCAAAATCCCGGTACTGCAATTTAAAAATAAAATTTAATTTTCGGAGCTTAGTCTTATTGTTCGCACTACTTTGTCAGTCCTACAAGACAATCTTAGAAGCTTTTAAAATTTTTCTGCCAAGAAATCTCGTTAATGACGTAGTTTCTCCTTGGATGCTGTCAGATTTTTACAATTCCAAGTGAAACACAGCTGCAACTGCGCCCGCTACTTCAACAACAACGTTATAATAGTTACACCAAGCTCCAACGAAACTGCAGCTTGCGATAGATTTTTGACTACATCTGCTAGTTACATCGGACCTCTTCATTTATTTACTCTGCGAAAATATACAAACTGTATGACTTAGATCCCTTTCTAGCGTTTCTGCAAATGTGAATGGAATCCATGATTCTAGTTTCCAGTACCACCCTTAAAAGGCATTTTTTATAAATTATTCTTTTGAAACTTCTGCGTATCGTTATAGTCACAACTATTTACACTCGCCCCTGCCCCCCGAAAAAAATTAATGACTCTGGTAATAATATGAGGATGAAATTTTTTTGTTGTCGTTGTTCGACTAATAGGATGAAGAGAAACATTTTTTACATCCGCACCTCTTTTACCCTCTATAATCTATATTTTATATATTATTTATTCTGTATTTCTATATTCGTATAATCTATATTTTATATATTATTTATTCTGTATTTCTATATTCGTATAATCTATATTTGATTGTGTATTAGAAAACATTCAGTTGTAGCTGGATAAAGTAAAAGGAGCATTATCATGTTTTAATTAGTCTACAGTTAAATAATTTTATTTTTGATAAGTTATTTTAACTTATAAATCTTTTCTTTTAAATTTTTATGTAGATAATTTGCTGCTCCTGCTAAGTTTGCATCTTATGCGAATGTTTCTATCTCCCTATTTTTCTTTCGATCGGGGATAATATAACCAGTGCCATGTAAACACTTATATAATAGTCTCATATACATCTTAAAAAAATTAATTTTCTCTGGGCAAGCTTATTGTTAATTAGAAATCTTCTCATAATCTTTTATGATTAACTTTGAAATATTAAGAAAGGGAACCGTGCTTATAGGTTTTTTATTTGCATTTAGAAAATTCTTTTCATCTCCATAATTTTTAGAAAACACCTTCATTACATTTAGCACCTATTTCGAAATTATGTAATCTTAAACATTCCTAATTAGTCAATTCTATGGATACTTGATTGCGTATACTTGAAAAGTCTTCGGAAAAGAGTAATTATTTTTTTAAAAAGTTCCACAGAACTGATTCATACTCAGTTAAGATTAAATATCATCCTAAAACTCCGGATATCAATAAACTGAAAGTAAAGGTATGATTACATTGCAAATAAAAACAAAATTTTATGTAAATATAAATTATTTATAAAATAAAGAATTTAAGTCGCGTTTTTGAAAGAACAGCCGTTAATTTTAAGAGTGTTTCGTGAGTATATTAACATAACACAGCATTAGATGAGTGATATTTTAATAGAGGAACTTAGTTTGTTTATTTAACTTATTAATGTATAAACTTATTATCAATCTCTTTTTATTTTATAATTATTTTTACAATACCAAACGGGTTTCATTCAGTACATTTTAAAGATTTTTTAAGAGCTATGTAAATATTGTGATTACGTCATATTGTCTTCCGAATTTATTGTTCAAAATCAGCCATTCCGCATACGCACTCTAAAACCTTCACATAATTATTGCTTTGCAGTAGAAATCATATCAGAGAAATCACAAGTGTAGTATACCTGATTTATCTTTTCTATCAGAATAATTATAAGGTATTTCTTAAGGTATTTTCTTATTTTAATAATTATAAGGTTAATTATAAGGCTCCGTGGTGTAGTGGTTTCGAACACTGGGCCGGTATTCCAGAGGTCCGTGATTTGATTCCCTGCGAAGACGTTTGCTCATTTTTCATCTTGTCTGTTCCCCCAAAAAAAGTATCTAATGTCTCGCCATTTCGGACGCCACTATAGTGGCGTCCGAAATAAAAGGGTCGTGTATGATGAATCTCCACACCCAGGATTTGGCGATTGGGACACCTAAAACCCCAGTCACCTTTTAAAAGGGGAAATATATAAGGTATTTCTCCTGCCTTGCTAGAGTGCCTTCCTGGTGTAGTGGTTCTGCACGCTGGACCGGTATTCCAGAGGTCCGTGGCTCGATTCCCGGCGAAAGCAATTGCTCATTTTTCATCTTGCCTGCTCCCTTTCCCCACCCCAAAAAAATACCTAATGTCTCTACATAATAATTCTTTTATTCTTATTTCTTTCATTATAATATTTTTCAGTTTGCAGTTTTGGATTCTGATTTTCTAATAAAATATTTCCTCCAGGTATATTTCTTTTTATTGCTATACATATGTTTTAGCTTTTATGCCTCATCAAATGTTTATTCTATTTGCTTGATATTTAGCTAAAGATAGCCCTTTCATTCTAAGTAATAAAATGAAAGATTAAGTACATCGTTCATTTTAAATTTTGAAGTGATCTTTCAATATATCACAAAGCAGATTCTCAAGTTGCACTCGATATGCTTGCTAATTCTCTGAGCCGATTAGTTATCCTTTTGTTGTTTCACATCAAATATTTATTTTGTGAATAGACGGATCGAAGTGCTGGGATACAATTTAACTTATGGATAGTATATAATATGAGTTTACCTCTTGTCTGTTATCTCCAAAAAAGCGGAAGTAATTTTGCATTGCATTTTTTTTTTTTTTTTTTTTTGCAGATAGTTGAAGTCTAGAGAACATATTTCAATTATTTTATTTTATTCGTTTGTTGCGCGCATTTGGGACTGCGATACAAGTCGTAACGCAAATTCGTATGCCAGGCTTTGTACCTTTTTTTTGAAGTTTAGATAATCTCTTGTTTTAGAATAGGCATATCAAGGGTATTTTCTTCGCAAACCGTGCCCCATAACCACGACAACGACGGCTGTGGAAAAAATATCGAGTTCTTTAATTTGCTACAACCCCTTTATTTCAGTCGCCCGGCGATGACGACGCACATTAGGATCGTAAATAAGGGATGTTCACGGCGGCCTTGATGTGCAGAATTAGAATATAGTAGACTTCGAGGAATAATGAGTTTAATATTATAAGTCAGCATTTGGCTATGCAATACAAAGAAATGAGAAACGTTTTTTACAACACAAACATTGTAATGTTTATTATATAACTGCATAAATACTTGCCAGGCTGCATTAATTATACATTGTAAAGTAACAATCCCTCGAAAACGAACTTCAAGGAACTGAAAGTGGGACTCACTACTCGGGTTAAAACAGCTGAAGTCCCTTGGTATACCGAATTCAAAATCAGCTTCTGTTAATTCCTATCTCACAAAGACCCACTCTAAAATGGGTTTCCGCTCTACTGACCTTCTGGCGAAGCAGGCAGCTAATGGCACGGGATTACTAGAAGACCAACTTAACTTCCTTGGCCTCAGATTAAACGAGCAACTTTGATAAGCTTACTATAAAACTGGCAAAGTAGATAGATGGTCGGAGGCAACATAGAAATCAAGACTCATCGTGCTAGCCTAACACAATTCGTGACAGGTCATGGGCCACTCCCAGTATATTTCAACAGATTTAGGCTTAGGGCTACAGTCTTCTGCGAATGCGGAGAGAAAGGTGACACGGACCATTATTACTTTCATTGTGGTAATACACAGAACATGGCAATTAATGAAGCCAGCGGACTGTGCCTGGGTAATGTGAATGTCTAACACACTCAAAAACGCAGCAGCCCTGGGTAAAATAAAGAAAATCTAAAGACGCGGAGTAAACAGAAATCACCATGTTTTGTTACCTATTGTGTGTGAAATTATCAGAGTTTAAAGCAGATAATCAGGATAACGCTAGGAGTCTGCAGTTAGCAAGCTAAATCAAGCCCCGAATTACTAGTAAATTTATCATAGATTAGTAAGGCTTGTTTTCATTCAACAAAACGCATAAATTTAAACGATTGTTTCAGTTGCTTAATACGATTATTGATATGAACTTATAAGGTATTTCTCCCGCTTCCTAGCGTGCCTTCGTGGTTTAGTGGTTCTGCACGCTGGGCCGGTATTCCAGAGGTCCGTGGCTCGATTCCCGGTGAAGGCGTTTGCTCATTTTCCATCTTGCCTGCTTTCCCCCCAAAAAAAACAAATAAATCGCCTAATTTCTCTACAAACTAATTTTGGCTAAGAAAGTGTAAATATAGAAGTTGCTATATTCAACATTAAAACTTTGAAGATTTCCCCGCTATGATGGTATATAATTCCGTTTGGTTCACTTCTTGTTGTCGGAAAAACCATCATAGCGGTGCACTCTCACTCACACGATCGGATAAAGAAACTGGATTATCTCACAAAAAATTTAAAAGTTGATTGATGAGTAGAACGAAATTGATTAACGTTGTCATGTATATCAAACGAAATGAATAACTCTAATTTAAAGATATATTTATTGTTTGGTAATAGTTAAATTTGTTTTTCGACCCTTTTCAGTTTCACCATATGTTGGTAATTTTCACGATAAATTATTTAATCTAAAAATCATGGTTCACATATTTTCCTCAATATGCATGATTTCCTGTACAGCACGTATTTGTAATAATAAACATTCGTTTTAGTGGCAATGTATAGTAGTATCATAAGATATGTTTATTTTATGTTCTGGGATTCAAAGAATTGTGTGTTACACCCGTCTTGCAGAGACTTTGTTTATAATACAAAAGAAAGTGGGGGTACGATATAGCTAAAAAATAATACAAGGATGGTATTCCCTATAATAGTAGCCGAAACAAAGGATTTTAAGCATTAATAATCTTTTAGTTAAAATTTGCCGAAATTTTGAACCAAAAGAAATGAAAACTGTAACATAAAATAATTAGTAGGAGACATTCACAGAGCTCGTTATATCCGATTTTTATACGTTTAGAGGTTTGCTATAGTTATAAAAAATAGAATTGATAGAGTATGTCTCTCTTGTTCCACATAAAATAGAATAGACCTTATAATGACTTCAAATTCTCGCACAGACGTGAATAAAACTACTGACTCAGACGAAGGGTAAAAATAACCCTTTATTAATTCAAACTAGTTAATAGAAAGGCACGGACTTCGTGCGTTACAAAGACACCGTCAACTTGCGGTGGAAACTAAAACGTAGAATATAATACGAGTCAAACGTGAAATAAATAGTCCAAGATCGCACTTAAGTTACGCCTAAGAGGTGGACTCACAGGAATCTAACCGGCGTGATACTAATCTGATAAGGCCAAGAGGCTTACTAGCGTGGCCGCGAAATAACAAAGAAACGTGCAATTGGCTAGTGAAACACGCTCTGAAAAACTCAGATATTCACCCGTTTAAATAAGCACTTTACTTAACTTTAAATTTACATCCTGGCGAGAGAATGTGACGGGAAGTTGACAAGTCTAGAATAGGTATCAAATTTAAAATAAATTATGCAAAATAAGGAAAACCCTACAATATGAGTTTATAAGAAATTGAACGGTGTCAGAGAGTTCCTTCGTTATTCCTGAGTTTTGTTACAGCGGAGAGTAACTGTGCAATGTAAAGACTCAAAAATACGGAGTAACTCTACTAAAGATGCTTTTAACATCAAACAATTATTAAGATACAATTCTAGCCCAGATAATAAGCTGTTTAAATATACAGAAAATAATAGCCTACCTCTTAGAGAGCATATGTCATAGCTCTTAAAAAATGTGCAAACATTGCTGATTTTAGTTTGCCTGTGATGTTCCTTTTTCAAAAGCTTTACAAATGATGGTAAAAAAAAGCTTTAAAAATCACTATCTACTATTTAATGCTCTATTAATCCCTTTCATAGTTTTACTGTAGATAAAATATTCATTAAATGCCTAATCTTTTCACTTTCATTCAAAAACAGTCTTTTAAATACCTTTCGTACATTTTAAATTTATGAAGTCATCTTCGGTTTCTAAGATGATCTTTATTCTGTCAGTGCCAGTCAATAATACTTTCGTAGTATAAATAAATAACTTATTCGGAAAACAATAAAAATCACGTAAACAGATTTCTAAATATTATTAATATCATGAAAAGATTTAATTCTTTGTACTTAATATATCTATACAATAATTAATAGCATATTTCAAAAGTAAAGAAGTGTTTAATTACATTTTTTGAAAAAAAAAAAGAAATCATAAGATGCAAGGTATCTAATAATTATTAAAATAAATAATAAATGCGAAACCAATTACATTTATAACATGAACTTTGTGCTAACATACGTTTGCGAGATCAGCCAGAAAAAAAGTACATAACTTGAAACATTTCACTTATTTTGAAGACTGAGATCAGTAAATTCGAATTTTGTATAAATTTTTACTTTAGATATAAGCAGTTTCCGTTTTAAGAAGTTTAATTAAAGAGATTTGCTTTTCGAGAAAAATGAAGAATTCACCAAAGGAAAACTTCATTAAAATAAACGCTCGCAAAATTCCAAAAGTGATTATTTTCTCTCTTTATGCATTAATTGCGCTCCACCTGTAAGTGTAATTAACTCCATCTGTTATTCTTCGAAATCTAATACAACATTAATACCAAATGTGGAAATCAAGCGAAGGGATTTTCCGTGTAATGAGTTAGCAGTAAGTCTGGAATGGAATTATTGAGAAATCGATCAAATCTCTTCCGTGAATATAAAGAAAGAATATAAATGATGTTCATAAGGAAAACCTGAAGAATTAATCAGTAACAAAGTAAAAATGATATGTGTAGATCATGTGTTGCTACGGAAGCAACCGTAGAAACAACTTACTTACTTAAAGTGCAGCGTGAAAGCCATGAAATAAATAATTGTTATGCATCTTTTCTTCTGTTTTCTAGACCATAAAATATTATTAATTTACTGATTTGTAATCTTTTTCGCCGAATTAAACAAAAGGTAAATAACAACGTTCGTATTTTAAGAAGATTTTCATTTAGTTTAAATGAATATATACCCTAGGTATTGGCCTAAAATACTCGAAAAATGTATAACCTATTTAACTTTATTAGTTTATTTATTAGTATTTAACGAAACAAGTTTTCTTTTCTTTCTAAAATCAGACTGAACAAACATGGTGGCGCTGTGTCAGCTCTCTTTCCCCACAAGAAATCTCTATAATAGAATATTCAACACAAAAACGCAATCAGCTATTTTCAATTAACCTTCTGATATACGTCTCGTTCTTTTTATCATTAGTTCCTCATTCTGGGTGATAGAATGTGATATTTTCCCTTTGAGACGAAGTGTAAATTTATGCATATTTTATTATTTTACGGTTCAGATTTAGGATTTAGAAGAGTAAAAATAAATGTAATTATTTACTTTTGTTTGAAAAAAATTGCATTGCTTGTTTCAGCAAACTAAAAATAATTTCTACATTTAATATATTTAAAATAAATACATTTTGAATATGGTTTCATGAAAATATTTTCGCTTTAAGTTGCATTTCAGTAAATACATATTTTGCGAATAGAAAGAGGACAATGATTTTATCCGGATTTCGAGATTAATCGTCGTTTCCTCCTTAATTCGGATATCTGTAACTGTAATACAATCTACTGTTAATTTGCAAGAATTTAACTTTAAACTTAATTGATAGTCATAGATGCAATAGCTGATGCAATTTAATAGCACATTAGGGTAATATTGTAAACGTTAATACAGCTATTATCAGCTTTTTAAGGAATTAATTTTATTGATTTTGCTTTCGTTTACATGTTTTAAATGATAGTATATGTTTTATCATCTATTTTTTAATTTTTCATAAATACTTTTCTTGTTAATTTCTACCTATCTTTTTCCTAACATTGTTTGTTTTTCTTAAAACGTAATTTTCTTTAAATATGTTCTATAGATTTTATTCAGAGTATTTTAAAGATGTGTTTCAGAACAAAGTAAATTTGTGATTACATCATATTGTGTCCTTAAATTATTGTTTAAAATCATCAGTTCTGCATTTATGCTCTGAAATCTGTACATGATTGCAGATTTTCAGTAGAAACTAGATCACAAAACTCCCACTTTTATACCTGATTATCTTTATACACGGAAATAAATTACCACCCAATTATTCCTTTGTTCTTATTTCTTTTGTTAAAGCATTTCTGATCGCAGTTTTGGTTCTGGTTTTCTAATAAAATATTTTTCAGTACGCATTTTTTTATTGTAATATATATAGTTTTAAGCTTTTATGCCTTTTACATTTACTAACATTTTATTGATTACTGTAAAAATATATTTTCTTCCGTTCTGCATTGTCTTGTAACCTCACTGTCATCTTCCATATATTTTTGTAAGCTATTTCTGTAAAAAACAGCCATTTAATATGTCTCTTCTTGAAAACCCGCATGCGAAAAATTGCAGATTAAACTTTCAAACCCAAATTTCTTTATCATTTTCTTATTTTTCACATGTTTGACTAATTTGTAGGATAGAGTGGTACAGAGAACGACTCAAAGTCCCACCGCGTGAAACATGAATGGCCAGTTTTTACGGTCTAGGACTTTTCGTCGTGGGGGGTTCACCGTGGCCGTTCAGATTTAGATCAGAATCAGATTTATATCGCGGAATAATCATAACATACCGGGACTATGGACTATCCTACTGCGAGATTGCTCTTCGCGATAATCAACTTCCAGTTACTCTTATGATAATTTTCAACTAACGAGTAAAGGATGGCATACCCAACTGTCATTTTTCACCTGTAGTTGAAATTATAGACATTTTGACCGCATTGCTATTATGGATCCTGCATCCACATCCTCTAAACTGGGACAAGAAGTAATTGGGTGAATTTCGCATCACAAGTATCAGCATATATGGTGCGACGATGCCTGCAAAGCTATGGATTATTAGAAAGTGCATCATTCCTTCGACTTACCTCGATATTACAGAAGTGTCTATAACGATACATTCAGTTTTATTCATCAATGGCGTATGTCGTTTTCTCAGACAACTTCACTTTTGCTTATACCATTAGGAGGGCGGATCCTTTGTAAAGACATAGAAGAGAATGACAGTTGGAAGCTTGCATTCTTCATCTTCATAGCATCTGGATATATAATATAGTCCAACTGTATATACATCCCTTCGTCTCTAGTCTGCCCGGTAAAATAACAGCAACCATCGCAATACTTAAATGTGAATCTCCCTGACTGTCATATATTCGGAGCCTTTGTCGAATATCTTTTTAGAGTGATAGAGAAAAGTGAACGGAGAGCCAAAACTTCGCCAATGAACTTACGGGTGTGTTGTTTTGCCACACAAATACTACATACAACACTAGAATAATGTCCACCACAAAGACACACAGCGCCGAGTCTCAGGAACTGGCCCATTGAGGAATCCACCAGACAGCTGGCAGTTTTCTCGCCTTTCTCCCACAAGTCAGCTCCTTCGCGTTCCCGGTCTTATTACCATACCAAAATGCCAGATTGCATGTTGCTAAGATTGCCCTACGCTTCTTTAACACCTAGCCGTATAACATCTGCTAATACTGCGAGAAGCGGAAGCTCGGGTTGCGAAACATAGGGATTACTGTACGTTCTGTTCACCAAAATGTTCCACACCTGCCTTCGGCTGCGAGTTCTCCATATCCTTCCAGGCAAAGAAAAAGGGCTGCGCCTTAATAGCAATGGCGTTTATAGACTTAATTTATTTGTTTAAATTCTGGATCTACGACTCAGTGTAAGATATCTTAATGCAGAAAGATTGAACAAGCAAGCATGAACGAAGTAATTTCGAAAGACGCAGTCCAAAAAGTTTTTGTAGACAATTTATTACAGAAAGAGGAGATAGCCAAATTAAAATGGGAAATAAAAAAAGATTATTGTCAAATTAAAGTTAATAATTTTGGAATACATGTTTTATACCTTGCAGATAAATATATAAACTTAAACAATTTAAACAAATTTAATAAATTTAATTATAGCTAGAAACAGAAAGAGGTCATTTCATACAATAACATACACCGAAAATTCATTTTACCCTTTCCTCGCGTAAGTCAAAATCATGAAATATACCCAACTAAAGGACGTTTTCTGGAGAGGGAAATCTAATGTTATATTTTACATTCGCATGTTGTTTTGGAAGGTTCCTAAAACGACAAATGTTGAATTAAGTCGAACAGTAATAAAGTCTTTCGAACTTTCCTCTGTTTGCAAAGTTAGGGAAATGATTGTCTGAAAAATGTTTTGTCTTTCATTTTAGAACAATAGATTTCATACACTGCTGACAATTTCCACACAATACATAGATGTTAGAGTCCCGATTAAGAAATAATATATTTTTATCCATTTTTGGAATTGAAACCGGATGCAAATTTGCAGTCGGAGCGACAACTCCTTTCAAATGGAAACGAATTCCTTTAAACAACTCATTTTGAATGTAACAATGGCTTTTAAACAGAAACGAAGTGCGAAATGATAAATAGTTCCTAATAAGTGAAGGTCTATATGAAACCTTGCACGACCGAATAAACACAAATATTGAATTTAAGAGGCAAACACATTTATTTTCTAATCGAATAGAAGTTTATAAATTAAAGTTTGTGATTCTTACAGTCAGCTTGTGATTATCACAAGAAAAAATTATTTTTAGTCTGAATTTTCTACCAGTTTAGGCACATTGTGATGATAATCCAATTGATTCTTACTGCCTAACATCTATTTTTGTAAGGCACTAGCGTAGTCTTTCAAACGAAGCCCCTTCAAACTTGCGAGTATTTGGATGTGACTAACGTTGCCAGTTCAAGCTCTGATTAGCTGAGATCTCAGTAGTGGGCTCAAGAAACAGTAGAAAGAACTTTTGGATGCATATGTTCATAAACATCTCAATCTGCCCTGACTCTTAAACTGATATTTCATTGTAGCTGAATGAGTTGAGTATTATCAAGTATAAGGAAAGTAATTATTAAGTGCGATTAGAAGGACTAATGTATGTACAATAGAAATCGCTTAATGTGATCACGGTTAATGTTATCACTTAGATATTATTATCTATTTGACCAAGGCCCACGCCGTTTGTATATGAAAGTATGTATTGTACTGTATGTATTTTGTGGGAAATACATCGCTTATTTCTATCAACATTTCAGTTAATATGATCAAACTATTGCTGAATACATTTTTAAACTATAATGATCAAATAAAAGGTAAATTAGCCAAATAATGTTAAAACAGATTATGAAATTGTTGTTAAGTGTCAGAGAAATGTCCCCAAATTAAGAGTTAAGTCGCCGAAAAGCATGGTTTCGATTTCAAACAACCGTTTAAAATTAGCAAAAGAGTAACCTTAGTTTGACGTGTACTTTGAATAAGTCTATCAGTTTTGACGGAAATTAGACACAAGTCCTTCTTCGTCAGAAGCAATAATTTAAAATTTTATGCATATAAATATTTCGTGGAATATTATTTTCCAATGAGGAATGCCGAATATTAAGATTAGGGGTTCAGCATCGGTTAAATAATTTCCAGAAATGTTATGACTAGTTCATAAATGAAATTTCGTATTAGAGACATTATGAACAGTTCATAAATAAACTTTTATTATTTTCATAATTGAAATTCTGTAAAATTAGTTATTTATAGAAATGATCCTATAAAGTACTTATTTATACATCTTGGTATTTTTATATTAAATTAATTCCCTGTTAAATAAGATTAATCCTGTCTGTCATTCACAGACCAGTTTATTTTCTACCGTTACTAATGATTCAAACATTCGACAGAACCCTTCTTTACGAGTATAAAGCATCCATCCATCCATTTGCAAAGCATGCACAAGCAAATCTAATTTTAAACGATTATCTTTACAAAATCGTTTAATAGAATCAGTACAATATTTTCGAAAAATATTTTTGAATTACATTATTAACTTTCTTAATTAACAAGAAATTAAATAAAGAAAATCTGAAAGCTTTCAGATTTTATATTACGCTCAAAAGGGCGTTGTTTTTTAAAGTTTTGAATGTTACCTTTATTTATTAAATATCATGTTCTTCGCACTTAAACCACATAAAATTCAATTAAATAGTAATATCACAAAATATTTTAAAACAGTATATCTTTTTAGAATTTCCGATAGGCAGTCTCGCGCACTGGAGATATAAATGTTTTTTCATGTACAGTGTTGCCATTGCTCGCTTTGAAATAGTTGAGTTTATTAATCAAAAATTCGTTAAAGTTTTACAAAATTTGAATCGGGCTTCCAAGTGCTTTTGCTCGGTTGGAGGACTACGTTATTCAAAACTCGATGGCTCTACGTACCGTTGTTTTTTCATAATGCGAGAAACATTCATGTAGGTGTTTCATTGTTTAGTTAATTTAAATATAGTACATGGCGATAATATTTGGTGGCAACAGTTTGAAAAGTGAACAATCGCAGAAAGTGAAACGACGCAAAATGCAATACTGTTTTGTGACTAACAGCCCTTTGAACCTAATGCCGATTTGGTTTACTAAAATAATTATGTTAGGACATCGAACAGTTTAAGTTTACTTATAACTCTGTAAAATGAAATAAAATAAAATAATTATTTTCCTTTGGACATTAAGTATTTTTAGTTTACCATATTTCATATATGTATATATTATTTGCGTAAAAGCCACCCCACTCGTTCGCAAGAACTGAGCGTAGATCATCAGCCGTGCTGTGGCCACCCCTGCTTTGGATTCATATTTAATGATGACAGTGATGCATTAATACTATTTTTAACCCTAAATTGAACAGTTTATAACAACTTTAGCCTGAACCTGTGATAAAAATGGGTTTCATTAATAATATGGGATCCCATCCTGCATACTATTACATTTTTAATAAGTTTAAAATCTTTTGTATTTTTGCTCAAGATTTTTTAAAATTTTAGATATGTATTTTTTAGGAAACGTAATAAAAAATTAACTTGAAAGATTTTTTTGCACATTTCCAATATAATTACCAAGCTCTCTTCAGTTCGTTTTATTTGGCCGATTTCCAAAAAGCCTCTGAAGATAACAAAATAATTTTCGGAGGAATTTCTATCATGGGTTTGTAAAATAAACGAAATTAGTTTTTGAAATGTTAGTAGAGCAGTTTTAGTAGATCATCTATATCTCTTGAATATCGATTTTTGAGCCTTGTTGAATGATTGATTGAAAAGAGTTACTAGTCATATTGAACTGCCGAAACACAAGGCAGAAAGCCAAACAGGAGGGTTCGTTACTACGGCTTTGTATTTCACATATTCTCTCATATGATACATTTCGAAAATTCTTCATTTATGCCAAAACAAACGCCAGATTCGAAATTTTAATTCCAAAGAATTACAGTATTATAGAGAGTCACAAAACAAACACTTGATAATTACAGATGTGGACTGGATTTCACTCCATAACAAGACGTACAATTCATATTTAAATAAAAATAATTAATTAAATTATTAATATTTCATTTTTAATAAACTAATATTATAGAATTCTGTATTAAAATCAATCATAATTATAAACTCACAAAGGTAAAACTTTTGCATGATAATGTTCTTATACCATATCCCTTGAGTATGGGATACAGAATTTAAACAGCGCAGTTTTGTAGCAAATGATCTTAGGATATCCAGTTAAAGTGAAGCAAGTAATTAATAACATATCACATCTTGTATTTAAAGTGTTCATGACTAATTGCGATTTCATAACATTTTATCTGTAGAAGTTGTAATATGTGTGTTCAAACTTTACTTTTCATCAGTCCCTACTTATGAAGTGCTCCAACGAAATCTTCAAGTACGCAGTAAACACAACCTTTCGATAATACTAGGTAACATCATGAAAGGAGCCTAGCGCCGGTTTTTACTAAATACTTAACTCAAAATTCTTTTCAATTGTTTTCATAATTTGTTTATCAGGATTTTTCTTTATTTTATAATGATTTTAAGCTTTTTGTCTCGAAAGAAACAAGCATTCTCCTAAAACAATAATAATAATAATGCTTTGTTAGAGTTACTAACTTCAAATAATCGTTCACGATACAGTTTTTAACTCTATTTAGTCGACCTCTTGGTGTTTCAAGCTCATCGACGTTGAATCGAAAATGCACTTGTTCCAGAGTACGAAAATGTGCAATACTTGCTTGCAGTTTGTACTTAACTGGTACTATAAAACTCAACAGGTTCCACAGCTTGTTACTTTTAATCTATAAAGCCCTTAATTAAGAAATCCCACAACATGATACTAACTATACTACGCTACTCAAGAGGTCTTGCAATAAGGTATTTTTAACTGGTACTGCATCTCAACAGGTATCGCAACATGATACTAACTGATCACAACAATAAAAAATCTCGCAATAAAAATTCATCTATCAACAATCTCACAATATGATACTAATTGGTACTATGTTACTCAGGTACATGTAATTGCACTACGTTACTCAGTAGGTACATTTAATTGTACTATGTTACCGCAACATAATATTAACTAGAATTTTCTACTTAACACTTCCTGCAACATACTAGTACTAATTGAAAGTACGATACTCAACAGATTCCGCAACATAATGTCAACTGGTTTATAAACGGCCTCGTAACATGATTTTATCTGGTACTGTGATACTCAACAGACCCTGCAACGTGGTAAATATTAGTACTATGCTACTCAGGACCTGAACCGGCTAAAAACTATTCAGTGCATTTAAGTTTAAATATAAGATGTCTGAATAAAAGCGTCGGATTTAATACGGTAAATCAAATCCTTTATTTTTAGAGAATGGAAAATATTTTTACATGCTTATAAAAAATAAACGTTCCGCTTTAAGAATAAAAAATAATGTCTGGCATGTGTCCCCCATGCTCTCGAGCATTGTACTCTCTCGAGGAAATTAGTAATCAATTTTTCACATATCTGCCTATCGAGGTGGCTGATGAAGTGTTAACTATCTTCTTTAAGTTCTTTGTTGTTTCTCATTAAGTTCGGATATTTTTTTTTATTCTTACCATAACGCTGTTACGCACAATAGCGATGTTTTCAACAGACCGGGTGGGTCGACAGCATGGTGATTTAAGTCTGCTGTCGAAACTGTGTCCTCAAATTTCATTATCAATCTGCGAATTGTTGTTTCATTAGATGCACTTTTACGTCCAAAGATTGCGCAAGGCTTCCTAACAGTCTACGCATAACACTCATAATTCTTGTAATGAATTTTCACCATCAAAATTATCTGTTTCTTTGTGCAGTACTCCAGGTCGACTCCAAGGCTCAATGACGCAGAAAATAAACTAACAGCGATAAAATGCCTGGGTTGCCAGATGAAATCAAACTCGATATTTTTAAATAGAAATATTTACTGATTGTAAGTAACAAAAGTATTTTCCATTTTGTAAAAATTAAGTACTTTATATGCATTTTAAATCCGGCGCTTTTCTTGGGACACCTTATACCAAAGATGCTATGAGTGTGTTCTATATATCTGTCAAAGACAACGCACGAACTTTCCGTGACCGATATTGAATAAATTCTGCTTAGTTAAAGAGCATATTAAAATGAAATTAAAAGAAAGGAAAGCAAGCACCTCCTAAAATAAGAAAGAACTTTCAGCTTAAAGTAGCATTAGTATTCTTTACATTTTATCGCTTGCGGATTTGTGCATATGATCTGCCAAGGAAAATGACAGCACTACAGACTTGAAATCTTCAGTTTGCCTCCCGCGGCAAGCAGCTATGTTTTATTTAAATCGCGTTATTAATTTGTTTATTATTTTTTAATTTAATATATTATTTTTAATTCAACTTGCATATGAGACATACTTTTTATAGAATGATGTGAAAAATGATGTTAACTACGTATGAATATTCGGTAATTAAAACATATGCAGAATTTCCTGCTAATTAAAACAAATGCAGAATTCCATAATTTCATCAAAAAATAGTTTTATATAGAAGCTGCATTTTAAAATACGCCAGGAGGCATAACAACAACTTTTTTTTACCCTTAACGTAGTATTATTGTTACGACCTGTCTTCCTTTTTATTATATTGTTCTTTCTTTTCATTACTTGATTTTTTCCTTCATATTTTATTATTGTTACGACCTGTCTTCCTTTTCATTATATTGTTCTTTCTTTTCATTATTTCAGTTTTTCCTTCATATTTTGAAAGGCTTTATCAAAATCTTCTTATTCTTAATTTTTGCGTCGTACAACACAGACTAAACTTTCTGTAATTAAAAAAAATTAAGTTATTTTTTGTTATTAAAATAAGTTTATGAAGCAGGAATGTGCGCTGGAATAAAAATGCGGGTCAATCTAACATTTTATGGGATATAAAAGAAAGATTTTATAAATTTTAATATACCCTTGAAACGCTTTCTCAAAAACTTTTATCTGTAATAAACAAACACTTATTTGACTTTCTTCATGTAGGAATATTTTCAAAGTTATATGACAATTTATTTTCTATTAGTCTTAAATACAATGTTTACTCGCTTATTCTCTCTTAATTTTTTGTTACGATTGCAATCTGAAAAATCGAGATGGGAAACTTGTTTAGTGTATACAGTTTCTGGGGAAAGGCACAGATGAACTTACATGATTAAAAACGTATAGGAATTCTGTCATAATATGTTAGTTATTACCTTCAGTATTGTTTACTGATATCGTAGTTAATTATTTTAGTAGTGCAAATATTTATGAACGCATTCCTGAAGACTGCATCTCTAGAGTGTTATGGCTTCATTTTCATTATCCCTGCTGGCTAATTTGCGTAACGTTTTTACTGAGATAGAAAAGCTCCACGTACTGGAAAGTGATCAAATGCTTAAGTAACATGTATATATTAAGTAACGTATCATGAAATGTCCAGGTAAACAAGAAAGCATTATATTAAGAGCTGTTTTGTTTTCCCTCTGAAGTGATGAAATGGTTCATGCATTTGTTGACACTGTAATTTCTATTTTTAAACCTTTCTGTTGCTGGATTTTAACTGTTAGCCCAGTGCCAGTAATGTTGATTAATATTCCAAAACAGTTTGTTTGTTTGATAGTTGTTGAATGATAATTTTTTCTTTAAAGTAAAAGTAGCCGATGGTTTGTTTGTGTGCAATTTCAATGCTAGAATAATATCGTCTCTAAAAAATGGTAAAGATTTGCAGAGATATAATTTTAGACTGGAATTTTAAAAGGAGAAATAAGAACAATTATTAAAATGGAAATATAATGTTTTAGTGGCGACAAAATTGGATTACAGATTTCCAGAGTTTTGCAAATTTCAAACATTTATCTCCTACATGTTGGTTTACTGTTGTAGATAACTTTAGGAAATGCTAACTACTCTATAAATCGATCACAAAATCTTTTATTTAAAACTGAAGCCCATCAGTGACACAAATCGAACATTCCGACATTAGAAGCAATCATAACGCTAGATCACAAATCGATCACAAAATCTTTTATTTAAAACTGAAGCCCATCAGTGACACAAATCGAACATTCCGACATTAGAAGATATCATAACGCTAGATGAATCAATATTAGAAGAATTCTTGAAGTTTATAATGTAATTTTCCTAAGATAATAGAAATATTTAAACGCATCCTCAACAACTCATATTTCTAAATTCAATTATGAGAAAAACTTCAGTAAGATAGGTATCAGCATTGCCTGACAAGCAACTATGTTTATTATAAATGTTTATTATGACATTAACTAAAGGTGGCAAACCAGAACAAATTATGGAATACCTGAATTATTCTGGAAGAATATGAAGCTAAATCCTATGTTAGACTAAGGTTTTGTTTGACGTATATACCTTACTCGCAACACATTTGACACGTCTCACTGTCCCTCCGCTGCATAATTTGAAAGGCATTTTGCTGGAATCAATAATATGGTATCACAAAATGTTCTTCAATACAAACTGAGATTAAATAGCAATTAAGAGATTTACCGAGGTACAAACAAATCCCCAAGTACTTTAGGAGTAAACGAAAGATTTTTCAATTTTTTTTTTTTTTTTTTTTTTTTTTTTTTTTTTTTTTTTGCTGCTGGTCACTAATGAAGAGTAAACTCAGAATGTGTAAGAAAATTATTTTCATTGAACGCCCCGTTAGTATAAATATTTTAGTTTATTGCAAGGAAAAATACATTTGTAATTTGAATGACACATTTAAAATGAAACTTTTACATCTTTCACATAACAATTTATTACTATTTCTAGCCTTTGTAAGGATTTTAAATAAAAGTTATTGAAATATCATGATTTGATTAACTTTGAGCTTCTTTAAGGAAAAATATTTCAAAACATTATCTATGTTATACGCATCAAATTATAGAATGCAAGATATACAAGACTGATCACTTTGGTATCCTAGCAATTAATTCCTTCATTAGAGACCTGTCAAAATATATCGCTTTCTCTATAAGTTTCCTTAATGGACTGTAATTTGCGAAACAACTTAAACTCTGCCTTATCTCTGGTATGCATGCGTTCCAGATGCTGCTACTAAATGATTTACCCGCTCCATCCTTAATGATTATTCAACATACCAGTAAAGAGCATTTTCTTCTCATGAACTCAGTTATTGTAGGACGCAAATATAGTTATGTTCCCAACTCATTCAGCCGGCATAAATACCAAAATATAATGAGTTCTAGAAATTAGAATGTGCTATTTTGTTCATGCTTTTAATCTTTGTCTTGCCTCTGAGACATTATGACACAGTATTTAATAAATTTCGCATTAATATTATGAAAGGCCTATTTTTGGTTGTTCATTAATAACAAAACATATTAATCATATAACGCTGACATATTTCAAGTGATGAACACTTTAAAAGTTATTGAAAATATTTTTTCCCTATATAATGGGAAAATTAACTCAAATCTAAAATACTGAAGAGGAATCTAAGTACAACGAAGAACTTCAGATAAATGAAGTAAAGAATTTTTCATAATCCATAAATGTTACGGACCTTTTCTACAACCGTATTTGTGCAATTAGTCAATGAATATTAGTCAAGGTATTCAAAAATGAAACAACGTTACATATAATAGTAGCCTTTCATATATATAAAATGCTATGTAAAATTAAATTTTTATCTGAAATGTTTAAAAGATAGAAGTTTTATCAAATCACCAGTTACAGTGAAGACTACCCTTCTTTGAAGGGATGCATTCGTGTTAGAAGTAATAAGGTAAACTAGATTGTACTCATGTAATGTAGATTAAGATTTTTCTTAAACAGTCAGTTCTTAATATCATTCATTATACAGATATGAATTCTGAAATGAAATTCCTTGGAGGTTCGAGATAAATTCTTAATTAGATAAAATACAGTTTTTTTCCTATACATCGTCTTATTATATTATTGCATATAAAATGCGTAAAAACTCGGCAAAATTTAAAAGCAATATTTTCATTCCCTATTCACTAAATAACTGATTTAAATAATTAGAAGTTCTTATTACTTATATGAAGATGAAATGTAAGAAACCTCTGCATATTTATTGCTGCACTATGTCAATCGAACTAACAACAGCAAATTAAAATATATTTCATGATTTCATTTACGTTAACTATTAAAAAAAGTGACAATTAATTTCAAAACTTATCATACCAAAAAAAAAAATAAAACAATAAGATTTGAACAGAAAATATTGCGTTTTATTTCATATATCACTAATCATTAAACCTTTTAATTTGACTAGCATTTCTCTGAGAAGTTAATTAATTAAACTTTTAGAAAGTCATAATAAATCAAAACGGTTTAAAAAGCAAATTTCATATTACTTTATTTTAAACTCATGCTTAACTAAAGCAACAAGCGAAGGAAAATTTTATCTTAACGATGTTACTTTACTAATTTCTTACTCGTAATTGCTTTTTCCCCCTCTTCGTGCATTTAAACTTCAAGAATCCCAATTTGTGAAAGAGGTTCTTTTTTATTTCTTTATCTCTGAAAAGCTTCAGAAATTTCATGCTTAGTTTCAAGAAAGTAAAACGAAGAGAAAAGTTAATTAACCTTCTCATATAATGATGTAACTCTGCTCTCATAACCGTCTCTGACAGTTTGTTTGAGTGAATGTATGCTCAAGCAAGATATTCTTACTTGTAGTTAGGTTTTAAAAGGCTCATTCAAAGTAATTTCATGATGTTCTTATTTAAACTTACTACTGTTTTTCTATATTATATGTCTTTCTCAGATTTATCTTTTCTGAAGTTTTGGAAGTATAATAATTACTTTAAGAAATGCTTTTTTTTTATTTCTTAAGGATTTGCGGTTCTATTCTAGGAACAAAATATAAATTCTAACTTCCACATGCAAATATTTAAAGATTCACTGGTATAATATAAATTTTGTAACGCAGTAATCCAAACTGTAATGTTAGCTTAAGTAAGTTATGTGAAATGGATATCCTTAATCGCATTATTTTATTTCCTGAATATTTATGACTTTATTAATTCGCTTCATCTTTCACCGGACATTTTATTTAGCCTGCTTATAGAGCAGAAAGTAAATTTTTAACACAAAATTTCACTAATCTCCAATTTTTATATTCTGTTCTATTAACATTTATATTAATAGTGAACTTACAATGAATATAAGCAACGTAGGTCTTCCAGAAATCTCTTGAATAATTTTGAGTTTTCTACAGTGGGTTTGATGAATGCAGGTCTTCTGGAAATATCTCCAATTTTGTGTTTTCAAATACTAATTATCTCCAAGCAGATTGAGAGACATAACTCAAAACAGAATCGTAAAATTTTTCACTTTTATTGCTTAAATTCTGCTTATTTTACTAAAGATTCTATGAGTTATTCCGAGAGAGTATTTTCTCAGACAAAATTTAATAAAAGGGCTGAGTTTGTTACAGGAATTCTTTAATTATACGTTTTCTAAATTATGCTAGGGCTTACCGGTGACCGAATTTATTACTTTTAAAGTAAATAAACAATGATAGTTCAGCCAGGAATGGCTTCTATGCCTATTAATAAACATTTGTTACCGTCTGCAATAGATCTATAACATACACTTGTAATCATTTACAATAGATGTTTAATATACACTTGTTACCATCTAGAGTGGATCTATAAATACGCTTGTTATCATCAAAAAATGCATATAAGAAACGCCACAGTCGTGGTTTTAACTTTTAACTGAAAGTTGAAACCACGCAATCATTATTTCCAAGTTGAGTTAGTTCAAAATAGAATCCTGAAATGTCTAGGCTCCTTTGTGCCATCATAGATTATAAGCGTTCTATCTGAGACCTTGATTTCTAATTCTGAGGGAAGATTTGGCGCGGTAGTTGTTTTTATTAGAATACTTGTCCAGTATTTTTTTAAATATGCTAAGGCTAACCAGTGGCAGAATATCAGAGCTCAAATTGCGCAGGAGCCCACCGGAGCTCTAAATAAAAGGAACTTCTTTTACATAAATGAACCAGAATTCCAGCAAACAAATTTTATTTCTCGAAAATTTAAAAAAAAAAAAAAATGATTCTAACTTCTGAATTCATGCTTGTGTTTTCCTCGGAAAGAAACCATTTGACGAAGGTTGAGACTATTAAGGTAAGAAAAGCCCCTCCAACGCACATATGAAAAGCTTATTCTCCATAATGTGCAATAAACTGATGACAGAAGGTAAATTTCTAGTTTCTGAAAGTGTACTTTGGTCGAGAGCATACAACGCTAATGATTTTCCACCACAGAAAGCTTGCAGACTTCTTGAAATAATGTAACGAAACATGGAGAAAGAAAACTGTCGCTTTTGCAGAGACGTTACGTTAGTCTTCCATATGTTTTTCGAAATTTTCTCCCTTTTCGTATTCCGCTTGACGACTAGAATTACGTCGGCAGGGCATCAGGGTCAGAAGATTTTGAACTTTTCTCTCTCTGTTTTCGAAGCTATGCTTCTCCACTAAAATTTCATTCCATATTCTTCTACCAAATATTATCGCCCTGCAATATGTTTAAAGAAATTAAATAATGAAGTCTGCATGCATGTACATATGTTACTCGCATTGTTAAAAAACGACGATATTATCAAATTTTGACTAACGTAATCCTCCACCCGAACATATCCAGCTGAAAGTCCGAATTTTGAAATTCCAATTTTATATTTCATATTTTGTAAAACTTAAATGAACCTTTAATTAACAAACTCGACGATTTGAAAGCAGGCAATGGCGAGACTGCACGGAATAAAACATTTTTATCTCCAACATGCGAGACTGTCTTTCTGAAACTCTAAATGTATACTGTTTTTAAGTATTTTGTGATTTTGCTGTTGAATTAAATTTTATGTGGCATAAATAGTATGAAGGACATGATATAAAGAAAGTTAACGTAGAAATCATTAATAATAAAAATACAAATACAAACTTTTTCACACTATCTTAGTAAGAAAACGGAACATTGATATGAGTAGGAACTGAAAAAAGACTGGAAAAAAATAGAGAAACAATTAAAAAAAAAACTGAAAGCTTTCAGATTTCAACGGTCATCCAAAGGGTTTGTTAATTTTTTTTTTTTTTTTTTTTTTTACTTTTTTACACTTTTGCTAAGCTCGCAGTTTACTAGACTGCTCTTGCACTCACTCCTCCTAACCCATTTCTTTTTGTCTTTTTAGTTTTGTTATTAAGCATCATTTTCTTCGCACTTACGCCATATACAATTCAACAGCAAAATTACAAAAATTTTAAAAGCAGCATAACAGTATATGTTTGATATTCCCTATGCATTGTTAAGTGTTGAAATAACATTTTTCTAGATTTTCAGTCTTTTCTCAGTTCATCATATCACTGGTCAGTTTTCTTAGTAAGCCTGCTTACGAAACTTCTTTTTTGTCGTTTATGAGTTAACTTTATACATTAAATATCATGTTCTTCGCATTTCTGCCGCATAAATTCAATTCATCAGCAAAATAAAAAATATTTAAAAACCGTATAGCTTTAAAATTTCAGAAAGACAGTCTCGAGCGCTGGGGATGAAAATGTTTCATTCCATACAGCGTTGCCACTGCCCCCTTTAAAATCTTTGAATTTATTGAGCATTAAAGTTTTACAAAGTAGGAAATTTAAAATTCGGGCTTCCAAGTGGTTATATTCGGGTTGAGGATTACGCTATTCAAACCTTTATGGCCCCCGGTACCGTTGTTTTTTAACAATGCATGGATCATGCATTCATGCAGATTCTTCATCATTTAATTTCTTTAAAAATAATCTAGGGTGAAAATATTTGGTGGAAAAAATTTGAAAAGGGATTCGTCGTTTATAGTGGATGACCCAAAATCCCGTTTCGAGACTAATAGCCCTTTCGCGCTAAGGCCCTTTTGGGCTACAAATGTATGCCAAAACTTAATACTGCATCAAGAATTCTAAACATATGCTGCTTTTAAATATTTTAAAATTTTGCTGCTGAATTGTATGTGGCATAGATACGAAGAAAACAATGCTTAATAAGAAAACTAAAAGACAAAAAGAAATGGGTTAGTAGTTTAGTGTTGTTTAAAGCTACAATAGTTGATAGACTTCCCGTCCAACGAGAGTGTACAAAAATGTTACTTAAACCCTCTTATGCGACACTTAAAATTTGAAAGTTTTAACATTTTTCTTTTCCTCCATGTGGTCTTGAGTGCTGTTCTCATAATAAGTATTCAAACCAAATCCTGTTTACTTGAGGGTATCTTCACAATCTAAAATGTAATTTTATAATCTAGTTGGCAGGACTTACTAATAATAATCGCTGATTAATTATAATTTCCATATAATCAAGAAATAATAGAAATTTCATATAATCTCTGTTTTTAATCAACAGGAAAAACATAATATTTTAATCATTATATAATTTTACTCATTTTCCATCAACGTTTGTTTGTACATTCTGATATATATCATGAGAACTTATGAAGAGGACACTATAAAACATCTAAACTGAAACAAGCTTATTGAAACTATCAAATCTTCAGTTTTCTTGACTAAGGAAGTTATTTGCAAGGATATACTTTTGGTGTTAAAATTTAAATATTTCCATTAATATTAACTTGACAACAATGTACCCTTTTCCTGTATCTCTTATTAATTTTTCCTTCTGAAAATTTTTAAGTGTTTAATTCTTATTCTTAGATATTTTTATATTACTGTATACAGTAATAGTTTCCAAGTTACTCTTTTCTGTTTTCTGTATTGTAGAACAATGTAGCATTTCAAATGATCGATGGTCATTTTTATAAATTTGTAGATTTTCAGTTATAAATTTGCATTTTCTGCTTATGTTTTAAATAATTAATTAGTACGAACAAATAAAAATTCATATAATTACAATGGATGGGATAATTTCTCACTTAATGTTAACAGGTTTCGAAATGTCTGCATAACTAACAGTGAAAAATTTAGAATTATTGTTACTGCGTTTTCTTCAAAAACTTTATTTTATAAAAGTAAATTAATATCGAATCTTCCCCCCACGATGCAAACATTTATCTATTTATTACATACAAAATTCTTATAATTTAGACAAAACAAAAAACATTAATTTCATTACATAATGCTTATTTTCTTTAAAAGTAGCATACACATTTTTGAGATCAAATTCAATCAACAGCATTTTCTAGTAATGATAATAGCAAAATGCTTCCTAAATAAATTTTAAAATGCCGTAATAAATTACATAAAAAATAACGATTATCCGTTCATCTTTAAAAAACTTTGTGATATGATACTAAAAGCTTTAAATAGTAATTAAGGAAGTTTGATAGAGAATATATGTAAAATTTTTCAAAGGACTATTAAAAAAGTCTAAATAATTAAGAAAAGAAAATTACTAGCAATTACGATAAATCGCAAGCGAATAAAGAGTACACCATTCAGATCAAAGTCTTTCTAAATCTTTGCAAGGAAGATACAAATAAACAGTTTTTTAATCTGTCTTTATGTCATAATTTATTATTATAGTTTTACATTATGCAGCAATTGTTATTAATTATCTTTATATATTTCCACGCGTATTTCTCTCACAGATATTTAGAAGCGCGGCTTTTCTTTAATTATAGTTTATAGAAAACATTCACAATTATACAAACATTAATATTATAGTTTATATGCAAGGTCTGTTTACTTACTGATCTTCCAGGTGGCCCGATGGGACCTGGAGGTCCTATTGGTCCTGGTAGACCCTATATAATAAGGAAAAAACAAATATTAATTATCATTTATCAAGTAAATGAAGAATTTTGAAAGAGGAGAAAAATATAAATTATAACAAGAAGAAAAATCTAGTTTAAATGTAGAAACCGGATTTAGATAAATGAAGAAATTTATTATCCAAAGGTATTCGGACTCTTTTTGCTCTGATTTTAAATATTGTCGCATAAGGAAATAGAACTGACGATATTTCCAAAATTAATCATTCAGGAATTCGAGATTTAGACGTTTAGCTATTATTAGAAATTTCTTTCTTTTTTGCTTTTCTTGCATAACCCTCTCTCTGATTCCCTGAGAAAACCATCACGCATTGATTCGCAGGAGTATGCTAGGCTTCTTCAAATACAATATGATTAGCCGGACCTCTAGAAGTAAATACTTGCAGATTTCATTGCAAAGAATATTTTCTTCCGCCCCCCAAAGCAACCACTACTAATCAGCGCTAAAAGAATGTAATGAAAGTAATTTTCAACTTCAGAGACTTTTATAGAGAACAAAACTCTCCGTCTCTTTTTTTGGATGCTTGCGATGCTTTAGAAGTTATTTGTGAATCGATACCGCAAGACTGAGATTTTGCACACTTCGCAGATCAAGGAAATGCAGTGCCAGGCGGCAGGAAAGCTAACTATATTTGAAGCGGACGACAAATTTATTTATGATTGCTTACTGCTGCAGAACGAAATTCATTTCGTTGAGCTACTGTTTATTGAGTTAAAACAGCAAAATAGTATTTGCTAACTCACGGTACTGAATTTTTTCAACTGTAGATCTGAGATCCCCTAAAACCCGTTTCTTCATAAAATGAACAGTAAAATTCTAAGATCAAAATATATTTTTAAGTTGGGAAATGATAAAAATTGAACAGTTTTAACACGGAAGAGTAAACATTCTTTTCATAGCTAAAATGAAAATGGAACTTTACTAGCACGCTTCCAACAAGAGTTCTCGGCGGAACTCTAAACGAGCTTCGCTTTTTTTTTTTTTTTATAAACATCTTTTAAAATTTTTTTTGCTTGTCTCTCATTTACAAAGCTTGGCAACAAGTGACTTACAGAGCCATGAATTCTGCCTTGAGGAAATCTGCCCAAATTGAGTTGCAGCAGATATTTTAAAGGTTTTGAGAATTTTGTCACCTAGGATACTATGTCTCTAAGCTTGGAAGTTTAAACAATGAACACGTAACCACTTACTAGGGAATGATAAAAATGAGATCAAGAAAAGAATAATCGAAACACCTTCAGAAGCAGACACAAAACGCGATTGTGCAGGAAGTGTCTTCAGAGAAAGAGTTCGAACATTGCATTCGGTCTTTGATCACGTTGGATAAATTGTGAGCGAAGTGGAGGATGAGCGGTCTCAACCAGTGGTGCGCTAAGACACAAAGAAAACGTAAAAGAAGATTTAAAAAAAAATCTAACTGATGTTTTTATAGAAATTCTCATCTAAACAATAATATCTCTTTGTTTTCCCCTCTTCATCAGTTTTCAATTATGTTGTTTATTCTCTTTCGTACAGATATGATAAAATTTAAGTTAGGTTTTCTTTTATTTTTCTGTTTATTATTATGTTTACTTTTTTGTATGACTGTCTTAGATGTATTAACTTATGTAACGGACATTATTTTTGGTACAACGTAATTGTGCACAAAGTACTACGATAAAGTTTAAATAAGGAATCATTTGAGGTCTAGAAACGAATTAATACATTTTGCGTTTATTCCTGTGGAGGGGGAAGTTTAAGTTTACGAACATTTCGTATGATCAATGGCCTTTAGAAACGAATTAAACTCATGAACACAAATTTCACTGTATTTCATGCTACCACTTAATGCAAATGAAGTTGTAGGGTTTATATTTATTTTAACTAACATTTATTTTAAGTTTAAGCTAGCTTTCCTGTCAAGCCTTTACTTATCCCTAGAATTGCCAATGCCAGAGTAAATCGTAGTAGAACGCGCAGAGTATTCAAATTTTAGCAGAAGTAATTGAGTTTAAATAGAAGGGAAGCGAGATTGTAAGTGTGCTTCTTGAATCACGAGCGTGAAGGTTGCTTGGTAGAAAGTTTAAGAACCGCGCGTTTCGGCCTGTGTGCCTATTTCGACAGTTCGTTGAATCTTTCAAATTCTTAATCAGAAAGTTTGCTGAATCTCAGCTGTATCTTAGAACGCGGTTAGGTTAGTTACGATTAAAGAGCCTCGTAGGTAGTGACTTCGTTATTTATTCATCCTGTCATTTATTTTTAGTTGCATTTTTGTCTATTTTGTTCAACCGCCGGGTCGGCGTAGTTTGTGAGCGTCAAGTGAACGCAACTGTGATTTCTAAAGTGAAATAAAAAGGGAGTTAAACCCTTTTAAGAGTTTGTGTAATTTCCAGTTCATAGCAGTCACTACTACTGTTGCTGACAAGTTGGGGGCTCGCAACATCATAAATATAAAGCAATATCCGATTATTCGGTAAGATGTCTCATAATGAGCACAAATGTGTGGGTTTCATTGACGAGAAACAGTTTCCTGGCATACTTCAAATGACTCCTCCTTGTTGATTTGCCATGTTTCTCCTTCCTTCACTTTGTGCTCAAGGCGCTTTTGTGAGATAAGGGTTTTCCGATGGATGCCGTTTTGAAAGCGACTAAGCAATATTTTGTTTTACATTTCAAACAGCAAACATTCAAATAACGTTTTTTTGATTTTCTGAATGTAGATATGTATACCTACGAAAGAAAACGTTTTGTATTGAATTCAATATCTACTAACTGCAACCCAGCCCAAAATTAGAATCTGCATAAACCATTACTGGCAGCGTGGTTCCAACAATCTTGACTACAATGCCAGGTGATACAAGAAGACCAAAAAAGTAGTTTACAAAACCTTCACTAGATCTTTTTGCGAAATTTAGGAAAAGACTTACATATTCTACAGCTGTGATACTTTGTCTATCATTTGTGTAACCTCAACCAAACAGAGGCTGTGATTGTTGTTGTTACAGTATTATGCTTTTATGCTTAAACCGTATTGCTTAAAGTTTTAACTATAATCTGTACCTTAAAAAATCTTATTAGCTTGACCTATTCCTGTGTTGCACTCGATTGTGGCTAGATCAAATAACAGCTTCATTGGGTTTAGTTGCCAAACTTATGTTTTTGCGTAACGGATACTTTCAACATTAACTGCTCAAATTTAGTGTATTTATAAACTATGCGTTAATATACTTACGATAATAACATAAAAAGCATTTATGCTGATCCACGTTAAATACAAAACAGAAGCAAAATCCATCAGTAAGCCATAGCAAAGGGCATTTAACTCAAAATATTGCATACACATCTCGGCACATTTTTCAGCAAAGAAAACGGTAACCAATTCTCCTTCTTTTAACAATATTAGTGATAGTTTTTCATTTCTAAATGCTAAACTAACGAAACAGTGAGTTCTACCTTTTCTCGAATACGAATCCAAAACTTTAAAAGTGCTTTAGTGCTCACAGAGCTTTCTAAAGTCTACATTCTCAAATAATTTATATAATAATAAGGATGATGATGATGATTATGATAAAAGTTTTTTTAAAAATGTTCTGTTAAAAGAGAACTACAAATCTGAGTGAAATGAAAAAAGTTGAAACAAAGTTAGAAGTTTTCAAAATATAATTATTTGTAATAAAAGAATGCAAACGAAATTTGATAATTGAAATATCTCATCATTTGATAAAAGTCTTGTAACTTAAAGTTCATTTTCTCAATGTACTAAACTGACAAAAATTCTGAGTAAGAATTCTTTTTATATTTATCCGTATTCTTTTTAAATCAATGCGAATACGTAGAGGGGAGAAATTTTTTCAAGAGTGTTTGTTAAACCAAAAGGTATTGGATTTACACGGAACACTGAATTCTTTTCGTAAAATTAAGATTCTAGCTTCTCATAATGGTTAGAGTGTTACATTTAATGATCCAGTCCCATTAAAATTGTAACTATACTATTTTGTTTTAAAATGAAAGCTTCTACTGGGCCTCAAAAAACTCACCTTCTAATCGTCTTAAGTAAAATGCTGAGCTTTTTTTGTTAAGATTCGAAATGTTCAAACGAGAAAAAGCTTTATTTATTTTCAATATGAGAGAATAATTACATTTATTATACAAAATATTACTTACATTATTATACAAAAATACTATAATATACAAAATATTTCATAAATGTAAACATGAGACAATAATTCTGAAAGGTTATTATTCAAACACCTTGGCGTTTTTGTTTCTTCTTTTGTTAACATACAAGTCCCTTAGTCTGCAAAAGCATGATTTAACCAGACATTACGATTCTAAAAATAGAGTATACAATTCATTTAAACAGAACTCGCTTTTTTTTTTTTTTTGCTTTCTTTCTCTCTCTCTTTTTTGAAACCTCTATCTGTTTGCTGGAAATACGCCAAGGACCATCCAGTTATGCTAGATGAGATTAAAAACAGCTTTGTTCATTTTTAATTCCTTAAATATTTTCACGTGCTGCATTTTAGTTTTTAGGAAATAATAAGCTTATAATAGCTTATCGTATACGAATACTTCCAGATGTATCCCAAAATATATTCAGGGTAGAATTTTTCAACAAATCTGTCAAACACATAAACACATGTAAGGCCACAATCTTTTAGCAATTAGCTCACTGTTCATTAGACTGCTATCGTAAAAAACTTTTCATAAAAAATAAATGAGCTTTCACTATTTCTTGACGAATTCAAAATAATTGTAGAAGCTTCTACTTGGGTCAAAAAAACCTTAAACATCAATCTAGAATTGATTACTAATTGTAATTATTCTCTCATATTGAAAATAAATAAAAAATTGAAAGACAGCATATTTAAATTAAAAGAATGTTAAAGTATACATTGTCAGGCTACTTGCAAGAGACATCCCAAGAGAGAGAGCTAGTTTGCCGTGAAAGCCGTGAAATTTTAGCTAAAAATCACATAAAATTTCACGGAATGCTGTAATTATCTAGAATTTAATGCTTAGATTTGAAACATTAGATTTAAAATGTCTTAATATTTCTTTTCATAATTTTTCGATTTTAGAATAACTTCGAGATAATTGTGGAAAAAAAGTAAAATATTTTAAGTAAGTAGGAAATACATAAAAAAAATCTTATAACAAGGTGAAATTTGCGGTTGCATCGGTTTCTGAATAGTAAAGCCGCTAAAAACTGGTTGTTTAATCTGGATTCAAAGCCAGGCTGACGGGTAGGCTGCATGAATGTTTTTGAGATTTTCCCAGGGATGACATTGAATACGAGATAGTTTCACAAACAAAATCCTTCTCGAAGGTATTTCGCCTCTTAAACAAATAACTTACGTGCCTTTAGCTATAACCAACTAAACCAACTAACAAACATACTACTTAAAAAATTAGAGAAGTGTATGAATATTTGCAAATGCTGAGGTAGAAGAAAATGACGAGAAAAAAAGACATAACTGAATGAAAAATTTACTCTGGTAATAAGATTAAAAACAGACGTCATGATTAAAAGTTTTAAGGACGTGTGCAATTACAATTGTGAGAATGCAATGCACGGCAGCCCATTTGCAGTGCCGAAGATGTGAAAAATGAATAACTGCATTTAATTGTTTTACATTTTCCGAGAGAGGCTAATAAAAACAAGCTAAATTTAAGGCTTATTAATAGAATTAAGATAAGATGTCTGTAGAGAATGTAATTAAATGGTAATTAATAAATAATTTCTGAGGGTACATTAATGATTCTGACTTAAATTTGTGACAGCTATTTCATTAAAATAAACTTTTCTCGTCTGTTTATACTTAAATAATAAAACTTATAATTGGAAATTTAGAAAAAGAGTTATTTTAAAATACATATATTCCTGGCAGTATTTCAAACACATAAAATTAAGCACTTTATCCATTAAAACGCGCTTCAAAGATTATCTTCTGATGACTTTGGTTTTAATATAGCAATAATTTAATACTTAAATGAACGTAAGAAAAAGGTATAATTAGGATATAATTCGAGCAAGATGTAATCTATGATTTTCAAATGATATCCGAGTAAAGTGAGAAATCAGTGAAAGAGAATAAAGGTTAAATACTGAATTACAAAACACTTCTTAATTATATAAATAAATAATATATCTGTTAACAGATAATCGAATCACATTAATTATTCACCAACATTTCACTTTCTTGCTCTACGTGTTTAAATTTCTGAAATAATGGACAATAACTTACCGGTATTCCTGGTAAGCCAGTCTCTCCTCTAGGTCCCTGAACGCCTGGCACTCCTTGTGGTCCCCGTTCGCCAGACAAACCAATTGGTCCAGGAATTCCCGGAGGACCCTGAGAATGTATAATAACGGAAAGAATTAGATATTTACACATGAAGTGTTACTTGTGAGCGTAGTTTATGGAGCCAAAATGCTATAAATTCAGAAAATTCTGCTTCGTAAATTGCATTTTGGGGCTTTCCTGAATTTCACTTCAGACTTCATGAAATGAACCGTGAGTCAAAATAATGATAAATCCGATTTTTCCTTAAGTATTTCTGAAACTTTTAGAGCTATATGTGCAGGTAAAGACGGTGAGACGAGCGCTCTGTATCACACATCATGTAGCGATTGTTTTTCTCATCTAGTTACATAGAGTCTCTACATATTCTTATATTATTCAAAAGCTACTCACATGCCACCTACTTGTAGGTACGTTTATTAACAATGTCAATGCTCAATGCTTAGCATATTTTATGCTACAAGAAATAGCAGGAAAGTATGCGTAGACAATGCAAAATACAAATATAAGAATTCTAAGCATTTGCGATATTTTGACAAGCAAGAGTTAAAGTAAAATCGAAGCCAAAATGTAGGGTACGCCAGGGTAGTGCACAAAATATCATTCCATTCAATCATCTCAAAGTTTTTAATATTTAATATGGAACATTAAAAACGAGTATTTGAATGCATTTGCTCATGAAATATTGAGTAGATGTCAGCATCCGGTTGAAGTCAGTATCGGACTCTAATTTTCCGTGAAATGGCAGTCTGCAAGATGACGGATAACGGTCGGTTGAGTGTTGAAGAGAAAGTAAAACTTGTAATAATGTTTTTGATGAAATTTTAGAGGCGACACAAAGAAATTTTTGTACACACTTTGGTAAAAATGGGTTCCTTGTAAACATATCATTCACATATTGTATTAACGAATGGAAGCCCCTGACTCTGTGATAGAGAAGACTGGATGGCGCCCATCGAGTGTTTCGCACACCTGAAAATAATAACACGTCTCCCTTTGCACACTGAGCGGTTTGTGCCAAACGGAACCTGCACATACTCGTCAAACATGTTCCTTGAATTCTTGTATTAGATATTTAATGTGCTTGTAATGCCTTATTGGTTTTATAAATGTTACGAAGATGGGAGAGAGTTGCACCCGCATAGTCCCGATTTCTTTTTATAGGCATTTTTAAAAATAAGGTATTCGGAAGAAGCCTGAAAATGCAGCCGAAATTAAGACTAATATCGTTTAATTGTGTCGTGCAATTCCGGAAGACGGGCCCTGGAGGTTTCTGAGAAACGCACATACTAACTTACAAGAGGTAGTGAAACAAAATAGTATATACATTGAACATATTCTGCACTGAACTCTCCTTCTATACTCAGCAGCGGCCGAGCGGTAAAGTCGCTGAACACTGGTAGTTCGGTCCGAGGTTCGAATCCCGCGAACGGGCTGGCTGCGTGGGTGTTTTCGTGGTTTTCCCCATGTGTAACGTGTATACGAGCCAGATTCCCTTAGAAAGTCCTCCACGAAAGGCATCCCTTCCCTTTGGCAGATAGCCCTAGTGTGCTTTGCCGTAATTAAATACACCACACCTTCTATGCTCAGAAAGTGAACTTTGCATTCATATTAGAATATTCGAACAATACATAAATGTGTAATAAAGAAACCTAGGGGTATGACATTTCGGGTGGCACGCTGTGCCTTCAAATTTCGAATTTCGAATCATTTTTGGCTAACAATTGCAATTTGGTAACCAACATAAATAATGCGCTGTATTTCGCTTTCCAGGTGTCCAAAAGCTAAAAAATATACTAATGTTAGTGTTTCCGTATACCTGTTCCATTTTTCATTACGTTTCATACTTTTCATTTCCTTTCATATCGCATTAAAATAACACTTCACTGCCTTACCCTTATTTGCTACAGGCAACCCATTTTAAGTAATCCATTGCATTCTTTTTGTGCTACACGTTGTTATCCGCAATTTGGTCACAGGACGGTAAGTGATAAGTTTCGAACTCTGCAGGATAACTCTAACGTTTTATAAATGCTTTATTTACTACACTAAATATATACAGCATTTACATATCATTTCGGAGCATTCTTAACCTCAATCACATTCTCTCGCTTCCGATTCTCGATTACAATCTTGCGCCCTCTATCGGCGACAATTTTTACAATGCCATCTATCGGCTGATAAAAATATGATTATTTAAAATGTATTAGTATTCAAAGTCTTTATCCTTTCTAGTATGTGCATCCGGCAAAGTAAATCAACACTCGATATCTTCCGTTCTACGAGTAATATACGGGAATGCTGAAGGTAGTGCTCTTGTATGGGAAGAATTATTTTACGTAGAAGCACAGACCTGTGTGTGTTGTCACATGGAACTCACAATATTCAAAGGTATAGAAAGGACGTACTGGATATTGTTCGTCTGTGTGTTTCACATTTAGAGATACTTTCGTTTTGCAAGCAGATAATGCCTTCCATCACATTGTTCGCCTCTTACATTAATGTCTTGAAGAAAGACTATAGTCCAAATCGAATGGCCAAAACGCTATCTCGACCTTAATCCCACTGAGTATTTGTAGTATTCTCCGGCTGGCCTCCACCTTTCGAAATCCTAAATAGGCTTAGAACTATTCCACGTGGTACATGGACACAGCTACCCAACCAATAAGCTTATTGACATCATCATAAACGGCATGACACATCGCTGTCAGGCTTGTATTACTGTTCGAGGTGATCAAAATCACTATTAAAAAATGTCAATGTATTTAATTTGTATCGTTGAATTTAGAAGACTTCCAATTGATGTCACGGAATTTTAATATTTTGTAGAACATTTTCTTGCGTTTTTAAATTTCAAGTGGTATAATAATATTATTACCAAGTTTCGTCCAATTTGCTTGCATACTGTTTTAGTTATCATCAGTTTTCTGTTTGTTGCTTAACTTTTGGACACCTCTTGTATACTATATACACACATTAGCAATTCTACAAGTTTTCTAGAAATCTTAGAAGAATTTTAAGATAGGTCAGCACTTTAAAAATAAACTATTTTTCATAAAATTATTCTGTCTCACCACCTTGAGTGCTCTAAAGAACTTTTAACAGAAATTGCATTAGAAGGATAGGAAATTCAAGGTAATGATGTTTAAAAATGGCATTTTTCACTTCGTCATCATGACCATTCATATCAAAAAATTCTAATAACGTTTTCTTCTGGAAATATCAATAATGTAGACTGTGAGAGCCATATAGCCTCTGAATATATCTTCATCACAGAATATATACTTTCTGAAATTACAAACATATGTATGAATATTAAACACGTTGATTTACCATATCTGCATTATTTTATCTTTTTTTAGAAATTAATTCTTTAGGAAAACTGAGATAATATTTCTAGGATTCATTTTACAATATATTTACTCTTCCTTTCCTAGGTGATAATCGAAAATAAAAGTTTATTGCAAAATCTAAATTTATAATCTTTGCAGAGATAACTATAGATTTTTACCCTGAAAAGTCCAATTATATTGTTTGTTTAGTTTATATGTAGCGGCCACTTACAATTATAGATTATCAGAACCATGCTTAAAAATCTAAAAAATCGTTTAAGATTTAAACATTTAAATGTTTGATAAGGCTTTAAATTTTTGAAATTTTGCGAAAGGAAGCAATCAAGCAATGCAATCCTTCAGCAGTATAATCGACAAAATGTCTGAATTCTACTCCCATAAAACAGGGAAGAGTCTTCGTGGAGTGAACTCGCTTAAAATCAATCGTCCCGGAAGTCCTTTTGAGACAGCTATATTAGAAAAAAGAATAAATACCTTCAAATACCATATGTCAATATTATCTTAATAATTAGGATGGAGCTGGACAAAATCATACTGCCATCAGTGGTGGTAAAAGCGCTATTGGTAAGATGAAGTGTTCAATAACACTCATTCCGGTTAGCAACATCAAAATAATTATTTTATACGTTTCTCTTAGCACCGAATATGAAACCTTAACATAATTATATACATTTTATAAGCATCTTGTTATTTCTCTATATTTAAATGAAAGTAATGCATCAAAAATATGCGTAATCCGTGAAAACAGTGAAAGAATCTTATTCTTGGCGAAGTCCCGGCGATATATGGATCGCAAGTAGACATATATTTAAAATCTGTAGAAAGAACTACATTCTAATACTTACAAGATTCATTTAAAACATTATCAAAAATAATAACGGGTGGCCATAATTAAACTGACAGCGCTCACAGTGTTCTGTAGCGCGATCTATTTGTGAGAATGACGCCACATTTTGTAGGAAGATTAAACAAGACGGAGGACGAAGGATTCCGCGAAAAAAAAAATTAGTTCCAAAATTCACCACTAGGGGAATATTTGGCTCTGTGTAATAGAAAATGGAGTGTTAATAAATGCAAATTAATACGGAATAAAATTACCTTTTATTATGGATATGCCTTATGGAATATGGATATGCCTTACATTACGGTATGGAAAACCTTACGAAAGATTATCACCTTCTATCCGTACAAGATCAGCCGTATACAGGAGTTACTGTACCCCGACCATGATAAGCGATTGACTTTTGCTCTCCCCTTTCTTGTCAGAATGGAGGTGGATGATGCTTGGCCGTGATGGATGATCTTATGGGGAGACGAGGCCCACTTTTACCTGAATGGAACTGTCAATACCCAGAACTGCCGAACTTGGGATGACAAACCATCACATGCAGTCACAGCAATTCCCTTACATTCACTAAAGGTAACTGTTTGGTGTGGGTTCACAGCGGAATTTATCGTAGGTCCATTCTTCTATGAGAACATTACCCCGACAGGACCGGAAACCTGTTCTGTTACCGGAGAGAAATATCGCCACATGTTGAACAGCTTTGTCATTCCGGCACTTCAGCAAAGACAATGCCTAAGAGAAATGATTTTCATGCAAGATGGAGCCGCTCCACACGTTGCTGTACAGGTGCAACAGATGCTACGACAGAAATTCACAACAGAAAGAGTCATTACCGCTACTTTCCAACTGCATGGCCACCTCGGTCGCCTGATCTTACCCCATGCGACTTCTGGCTATGGGGTTACCTTAAGTCCAAGGTCTATCAAGGAGTGGTCCAGGACCTGGCTACGTTGAAAGATAACATATCACGGACTGTACGGGAGATTCATGCAGACATGTTACTTTCTGCGGTTGTGCATACTGTGCACAGAATGCAATATGTGGTCCAGAACAACGGCAGTCACATTGAACCTCATTTGAATGCAAAATAAAAGGTAATTTCTGTATTGATTTGGATTTGTTAACACTCTATTTTCTATTACACAGCGCCAAATATTCCCCTAGCGGTGACTTTTGGAACTAATTTTTTTTTCGCGGAATCCTTCGTCCCCCGTCTTGTTTAATCTTCCTACAAAATGTGGCGCCATTCTCGCAAATAGATCGCGCTACAGAACACTGTGAGCACTGTCAGTTTAATTATGGCCACCCGTTATTTAGAAGCAACAATAACAAAACGACATAAAACCCGCCAGTAAATGAACAGCTATTAAGCGCAGCAATATAGCGAGTCTTTTCTTTCGCAGTTTAATACTCACGTTCGGTGTATTCTAAGATAAACAGCTTATAAGTTTGCTGTGACTTGATGAGTTTATTTAAAAATTCAACGTGATCTTCTGCTTCAGCCCGTCTCGAGTGACTTCCTCATTAAAATTTCAGGCTTAAGCTTTTAAATGACACATTCTTTAGCCGAGTTTCGTTTGAGTAGGCAAATTTTCGTTTTTAGCTTAAAACTGCAACTTCTAGTATGTCTACTTGAAATTTAATGAATTTCGTAATAGAAAGTAAAAGTTATTTTCGCATGTTAAAGGATTACCTCTGTTCCATTGAGTCCTGGAGGACCAGGAGGGCAAATGGGGCATTTATCATCCATGGGCTTTTTCTTTTTTGGCTGAAAAAGAAATGTGAGAGCTCAGATTTATCTGAAAGTGAATTGATCTACTACTAGGATAAAATATTAAACAGCTTAATTACACAGAATATGGTATACAGTGCAACAACCTTATAATATCCATGAGACTGAAGAATTGACAGTAACTGGAAAAAGATAATTGGTTTGATATTTAAATTAAAGCTTTTATGACCGATTAGGGAGCATGATAGTTTAGTCACCTAAGACCGTCGATAATTTATTCATTGGACTGTTATCAGCAACCAACAATGAAAACTTTCAAACAAATTTATATTTGAAATTTGAAATAACATCTGTATGAAAAAGAAAAGATTTAGCTAAATACTTTAGATAATTATATTTTTATTTCTAATAATAAGTGTGAATAACGTATACAACAGTAATTTTAATACAAGTTGTTAAAATATTTATATCAAGGTCTGATAAGAATTTCGTTTTCATTTTTGTAACAAAGTTGTTAATTTTCATAATGTAAATAATATTTTTTCTTCAAAGCATTTCGCATTTATTTTATGATATGTCTTGCAAAGTGTTGCAATTTACAATTTTCTTAAATATTCGTTAAATGTTTTTACTTTTATTTGTATTTTAACTATCAGAATTTCATTATCTCAATGATTCCAAGCTGAACGTATCATTCGTTTTTTAAATGCTAACATAAGTCGTCTTATGTTAGCATCTAAAAAAAATAATTTTAGCATTTAAATCCATTAAAATTTTGTAAGACCTGCAAAAAAATTCTCTAAATGATATAAGACGTGGCATAGATATCGAGACGATGTTTTAACATAAGATTTAAATTTCGAAAGATTACATTTACACAGCAGAGTTTAGGAAGTAGCACGGTCTAAATACGAATGCAACGGATTCAGTGACTACTGAGATACTGTGCCTGTGTACTTTAAACCACATGGTAGAAAAACAAAATTCCCGGCTCATCTTCCCTGCAAAACACTGCATAATATTCTTTCGACGAGTAATCATGTTTCATAATTTGTCCAGTATCAACGGATGTAAGTATCTTGATGATCCATAATTATTTAGATATTTTGCTAAGGATACCTGCTGGCGTTACCATAGCTCTCTCTATTCTATTGGAAAATATCATTTGCTATAGACGAAACGTGTGATAGTAAAAGCGTGATTGCGTGACTGTGTATACTGATAATATCTCAAACGTGTGACTCTCAGCAATGGAAAAAGTATCAGTCTGATTGCTATATCGTTTTTCACTCAGTAATTATGCGTTTCAGAATCAAGGCGAATAATTTGCTATTCGTTATCGCTGGCATTATGAAATGTTGCAAGCATTCAGGATGATAATTCGGTGTTAATGACAAGGACAGCGAGGTTGCATATCTGATCGATAAAAAATTATACCAATCGATATTGAAATACTTAATAGAAGTATTGTTAGATGTGTATTTTAAGACCGAATTGTGTCAGAGGCATCAATCTGTTTGTTCTTAATTGCAGACTAACTTAAGGTGGCAAATTTTTATTTTCTTATTCTAATTACCATTTGAAAATCTGACTTACGTTTCTAGTGTCACTTTGCAGTTCTTCTGCAGTGTCATGAAAATACTATTAGGTTGTTTGTAGGCCTATAAACCTCGAATAAACATCTAAGAGGCAGATAGCCTTCGCGGGCTTTGCCACAATTCAATAAACTAAACCAAATATCTAAATTCGACGAATTTGTAACAGGTGACATAAGGAAGCCATTTTCATCTCTTAAGCACAACAGATTTAGATTTCTCTTTTCATGACGTTCTTAAAAGACAACATTGTTCGGAAACTGCAAAACGTTTAGCAACTTATGTATCTAAACATTAAGACGATTGAACATGGCATTTTCAAGAAAATCGCTTTAGTGCTCAGCTTTAGTGTCCAGCGTTGCATTTTCTCTGTGGAGTAGTGTATAATAAAACTCTTTGCATGCTTGAACAGCAACTAATATAGTCTAACTGGCTTAAACAGCCTCTTTGAAGCAACAGTAAATATGGAAAACTACCAGTGGCCTTCTCGGAACTAGAACTCCGGACCTTCCCATTTCTAGACAGACGGGATTCCAATTACGCCACGAAGCTACACAATGAGAAATAAGAAAATTCGTTATAAGTTTTGGAAACGATTCCACTAGATTTTAAATCTACCTATATTTCAAAGCCTTCTGTTAAATTATTCCAAAAGTTCTCAATCACATCTTAAATGCAGAATTGCGTGGATGATTAGAAAATAATAGACTCAATAACACCGTACAAATGCTATCAGATACTTAATATTACTCTAGACAATACAAATTTAGTATTATTGAATAATAACAAAGCAATTAAATTAGCTAATATACAACAAATACAAAATTTGTTAAACTATACACTAAATATCAAAAAACACATGTTTAATAATAATATTAATACATACCAAAATATAATAAACAAGTAATTAAATAATGCTAAACCATTAACGTTACCTGATGTTGACAAGTAAAAGACAGTATAATGATTAACTATGTTTACAATACAAAACATTACGGTGTTAGAATCTTCACTCACACATTATTATTACATTGCGTTATGAAATTTAATAAGAAACTTGGAACACGATAAGGCGTAAAATCATGCTTAGATTATTATTGCGTCATTCAATGTGGCATGACTGCAAAGGCAAATACTTTTGAATCGCTATCTGACATTTTAATACATACGAAAGTATTAATGCAATATCGAAATACACAGTTTTAGTAAGAAATATTGATCTTTAATACATTGTATCTGTTTGACAGCTTAAGATTGAAGAGTTGTAATTAACAAGGGTGTAAAAGTTGAGGTTAGTTGATGTTTAAACTTTAAATTCATTGATTGATTGGTTCATTAGTTCTCATAATCATCAAAACGCAACATTTTAGCACAAAATACTCAAGTTCTTTCAATACAGCAACCCATCTTGACAGTTTAATCTTAACTAGATGATTTTATTTGCGAACTTTGAAAACAGGTTAAATGATTCATGTTTAACAGAAGGATTAATTTTTAAAAGAGCTGAAGTTATTTAGTTTAAATCTGGAATTTGTTAACTCTCATAGATTGAATCTTTAATTCAGTACTCTGCTGAATACACCAATTAATGAGTGGAAATTGTTTCCGGACAATTCAATGACAGAAACGTTTTTTCGCTATTTTATAGTACTTGTTTAAAAATTCATTAATAATGTATTAAGTGGAATCACATTAAATATAGATTTTTAAACCAAGATTATTGCTTTCTGAATACAATTAATTCTTTCCTTGTATTATGTTTATCATTAGGCTTGTCGGTTTTTAGATTTCTCACTATTTTATAATTATGTATACTTCTTTTATTATATAATTTATTAAATAAAGTTTGAAAATATTAAAGGAAGAATAGTTTGCAAACAGGTTATCCTCTCCACACCTTGAACAGCAATATTTAATATTATCGTATAAAATTAACTCATTATATCATTCGAAACCTAATCAAGCATAACATAGTACTCTTTCAGCCAGCAACCGAATAAGTAAAACCATTGGTAATTATGAATACAGTGGTTCCATGATTTTCTCCGAATTCAGCATTAAGCAGCATTCGGCTCCGGTCTTTTTTCCTTCTGAAAATATTCAAGGTAGCACTTCTCTTAGCATTGGCATTAGCCCACGACGTCAAGATAAATATTTCTCATGTGCATTGTCATATTGAATTATACTGATTAGTGTTATATACATGTTTCCAATAATAAGGTTACAATCTTTAAAGATTTTCTCTATATACTAAAAACGTTTTGGCATAGTGAAAATAAAAATTGATTTCTTTCTATGAATTTGCATAATCAAGGACAATAAAATGAATCCTTTTGTTAGCTATCTGTATATTTGCAAGAGAATTCACTGATTTAATATGCTGAGGACTTAATAATTTCAATATGATCGAAAATGTGTACTCACAGCGGAAGTTAACTCTAAGCCATTCTTAGTGAAATTCACACAGATTGTAATAATTGTAATAAATTTTAATACTTCTTTAATTTCTAGTTTAGGAAGTATTTTAAGAATTCCTAAGAAAACGTAACTTAATAAATCAGTATTACTGGGCTTATTGAAGCAGGTAACACAAATCTTTGGGGAAAAAGCCGAAAGGCTTAAGGAAATAAAATTTAAACTTATAATTTCATTTTCTTGGTTTTGATAAACTTGGTATTTAGAAGTTGAGGTTTTACCTTTCGTAAGAGTTTGACATGTTATCATTAATTCCGCGAAACATTAAAAACATCTTAGCAAATAATGTATGCATCTGATAACACGTTTAATTGCATTAAGCTAAATGTAAATGCATTAGATTTCTATGCCGCGCTGGGAACATTTACTCGGCTGGCTTGGTCTTTGATGCTACAGTTCAATCAAAGTAGTGATGACTACCTCTTTCATTAACACTTTTGTCCTGTTTGCTATTACAGAGACTGTCATCGAGACCATTTGCAAGAGAATTTCACTGAAACTTTGCCCAAAGACAAGAACTATTTATAAGAGTATCTGAGTTAAATTTTGCCTTGCAGTCGATGAATACATGAGACAAAACGATGATGCGTTAATACTGTGGCTACACTGGACTTCGTATTTAATCCCATTTGTCATGCTGCTTAAGGTAAATAGTTTCATAATTAAACTGCTATATTTATCAATGATGTCTACATTAACTAGATTTGACCTGAAAATTTAGTATATTGACTGTTAAATTCAGAGGAATGACTGCAAAAAAAATTATATAATATAATTCTGTAACAATCTTATACTGGAGGAAACTTTATGGACAATATTCAGTTTTCATCTGCACGTCCTATATCATTGTACTTTAGATCTATCATTGGAAGTTTAAAGTTACATTTAAGTAAAATCCTTAATACGCTCAAAACCGTAAATTCATTCAGAAAAATGAGTTAACGCATAAGAATAATTTCCAAAAGTTCTTATTGTCTACGTTTACACACGTTTACTTATGATGAAAAAAATCTTTCAGAGATTTCCGTAGCTAAAGCTCCAAAACACTTCCATTCTAAATATTTTCCAGGTAGGTGATAGTATGTTACTTTAGAAAATATATATTTCAATGTCTTTACGATCCTCCCTTATTTACGATTATAAGGCATGTCGTCATAAACTCACCGCGCTCATGTCCTCCCTCTCATTTTAGACTATAGTTCAAGTCAGTCTGTTCGCATGGTTATCATGAAGCGAAACAAGCTGAAAGGAATAAAGAGGAGACAAAAATGAGGGGATTCAAGCATCTTTCACAGCTGTCGTTGCTACGAGGCAAGTCGAGAAGAAACACTGACCTTGAAACGCCTATTCTATAATAACTGGTATTAATTGATTAAAAATACGGCCATGGTCTTAATTTTTATTTTGATTACACTTGTGCACACATTATCGAAACATCTGTATTAAAGGAGGTGAGGGCACATCGTTCAAGCACATTTTTAAAGCATTTGCTTTATCGAATCTTTTCGCAAAGTGCTATTATACTAATAAATTTGATTTGCTGATTTCAAAAAATCAGTATCACGGTTAAAAGAATGTAAAAAAGATTAAATTAGCTTTTTTACGATCTTCTTTATTAAACAAAACATTAAAGCAAGAAACCCACATTTACAAGCATTACTTCCAATCAATATTTCCCAGACATTAATTTAATACTGAGTCATATTTATCAGATACTAATTAACTTCAACATAACACATTAATTGTTAATATGATCCAGATTATCATATCCTGTTCAACTTATATCCAGTACTAAATACTTGGTGTTGAATATAATAAGTTGCGTTAGTCTTAAAGTATATCAGTTTTTTTTATTTGAATTTAAAAACAAATACAGATCTACCATCTTATTTCTTGCTTTCAGAAGTTAAAAATAAAAAGGGTTCTTTGAAAATTTAAAAAATATATTTCGTTGTATTTTTTTTTCTCTGGTTCGGTTGAAATACCGGTTTCCAATGTAATGCAAGTAATAAGAAAATCAAATACTCTTCGTGATTTACTCCTTGAGCAATCTGAGGAAAATCACGACTAATTAAAAAGAATTACATTTCATGACTAATTTTGACTGATTTTCACATGCATTTAAACATATCTAAAAACATTTTTCTAAAACATTTAAATTTCTTTGAAGGTCTTCATTAAAAATGATTGACTTCATAAACTAAATTCACAGTAATGCTGCTAATATTAGGTTAAAAGTTGCGCTCTGCATGCATATGAAAACATTTATCAATCATGGCTGACAAGTTGATCACTAAAGCAATCTTTTCTTTGATTCTGGCTAAATGTTTGTATAAATTCTTGGCAAGGGCATACATATTTTCTTCCATTAATAATATTTTAAAGGAATATATCTGCTGGAATTCATTAACAAATATTTATTTATTTGTTACACATTTTCGTATACATTCAAACTTACAGTTTTATTGTATATATTATTATATTATTTAATGATATGTATTTTATACTTCATTTCTGTGCTATATTATTGCAAAGGTTTTTACTCTTCCATATTTGATCCTATCATTACTCGCGAATAATATTTCATCGAAGGAAGTGATTCCAACAACACATAAATTTTCCGCTCCTGAATATATTATATGTACATAGTATAAGCATTATCCTATGCGTCATGAGCATTATGCGTGGGTCATAATTAGTAATTTTGAAATGACGCAGTTTGTTAGAAGCATTTATCATTTTAAGGACAGAAAAGGGAAGTACCCAAATTAAAATGAAAAATTAAGGAATTATTACGAATTAAAGTTAATATTTCGATTTACACTTTTTATCTTACATATATATATATATATATATATATGTGTTACATATATATATATATATATGTGTGTGTGTGTGTGTGTGTGTCAAATGCAATCAAATATAAATCATTTTATCATATGTAATTGACTTACAGGCAATTCGTCACAAGTTTCCCTCTCTGGTCTTGTTGGATCACAACTCATAACCATCCACTGAAGCTCTAACTGAAAAAATTTGAAAAAAGGTACCATGTAATCTTCCCTTATTAAGAAACATATAAATTCATGGAATGTAGTAACTGAACACTTACAGGAACAGTGTCACTGTCGTCTTCGTATTTTGCAATCATAATGTCTCCGTTGACATCAATTGGCCCTCGAGGATCAATAGCCAAGGAAGATTGTTTCTCGCAGTCCATGTAAAGTATTACTCTGTCTTGGAAAACGCTTAAATCTATTTTGTGCCACTGGTTATCATCAACCTGGAATTGAAGAGTAAATTCAAAATGTAAATTAGTATTATTCTTGAAACTTGATAATATATATTATGTTTACAAAATTATGCATCTGCAGCTGTCAGCATGAGATTACTATTTTCCCTTAACCTCAATTTAATTTGATTTATAATGTAAAATGGCTGTAAAATTAGATATGCATTAGTTGGGGAAGTTAATTTCTGAAAATAAATAAAAAATTGATAAAAGTTACAAATAAAAAATACCTTAACATTTATCATTTACAATTAAAATTATTTTATTATCTTAACATTTATCAATTATCCTAAAAGTCATCGTTTATCTTAACACTTATCAAATTTCTTTTCCAAATTATATGCCCATGATTTGTTTATATACAATAAAGGGCATGCGGATACTTGAAGAATATGATCATCCATGGACGTAGTAGACTCAAGAGAACATCAATGCAATCGAAATTAAGTTCCGGCAGTAGCAATTTAGATCACCACTTTGGGAAATTTTGCTGTATAACTGAAACATTTATCTTGAAATTAAATGTAAATAATTAAACTATTACATCATATATAACTATTACATCATACATATTATATTAAACATGTTACTTTTGGGTATCATGAACACTTATTTAAACATCTTTCCAGTTTTTATTAATTAACTTTTGTTCCATTTGAATCATGCGATTTTTATCACAAGAAATATCCGAATTAATTTCATTAAAGGGATCAGATATTTAGATACCCGTGCTGCATTTTGTTGCGTAAGCAGTTATTTGAGGTTTTATAGCTTTATTATGCCCCCAAAAAGAGATGAAACTGGAAAAAAAAAACTTGCCAGTGTAAAATTTAAAATTAGGTAATAAAGCAAACTTATTTTGGCATAAAGTTTGAATAAAACTCTATATATTTCGCAGGCGATTAGATACAGGTCTATCTTCTTCGGAAGCAAACAAATTCTGCAAAATGGGAGCAGTGACGACTCGAAAACAACAGAAAGTATTTATAGCAGAGCAAATTATAAATTAATATTTTAATTTCTTGTGTCTTACTGTTTTCCTCGAGAAATAGCGATGCGTTTATGTTCGCCTTGTTTTGCCCATTGCTTTCGATATAAATACATCGCTGTAATTCTGCAGCTCTTTTCTTTTCCCTTCTTTTTTTTTTAACTCCTGAAAAAAAAAAAAAAAAAAAAAAAAAAGGACCCATGTCTCACCGTCCTCGATATCAATAGAGTTTTATTGAAAAACTGTGCCAAAATAAGGTTGCCTGAAATTTGTTATGCCTGATTTCAAAAGCAAATAATTCAATTGAACGTATGCATTAAATGAAAAATTTCATTTAATAAATAATTTTTAATTGCGTAATGATTAAATAAAAAGTTTCCCTCAAATTATTAAATTACTTTAACTAAGCTATTATCTCTTTTATAAAAATTATTAGCTCAAAGGGGCGTTAGTCCAGAAGGGCTATTAGTATCGAAACGACATATTGTGTCGAATGACTATAAGCGGCTGTACCACTTTTCAAATTGTTGCCACTAAATATTAACTTCCTGTATTATATTTAAAGAAATTAAATAGAGAAGAATCTGCATGAATGTATATATGTATGCTTCTCGCACTGCGAGAAAGCGCTATTTAGAGCCGTCAAATTTTGAATAACGTAGTCCTCCACCCGAATCTTGAATTTCGAATTCGCTTTATAATCTATTTTATATTTTTTCAACTTTAATGAATTCTTGGTTAAGAAACTCAACAATTTCAAAGCGAGCAGTGGCAATATACTCTACAGAATAAAATGTATTTATCTCCAGGGCGCGACACTGTCTATTGGAAATTCTAAAGCTATGTTGTTTTTAAATAATTTTAACCCAAAGGGGAGTAAGCCTAAATGCTCTCGAAGCGAAACGTGTATGTGTATGTAAATAGGGGGGGAAGGCCCGTTTGGACGTAATATAAAATCTGAACCTTTTTAAGACATTTTTTTTTTATATTTTTTATTTTTATAACCATTCAAGCTAAATAAATAAAATGTTCTAAGAGTAATTTATAAATTGTCATGCACATACTCTGTAAGGGGATGCTACCGACAAAGTCTGCCGGAAGAAAATTTAAACCAACGACTTATAGCTGAAAGGAGAGAGGAGAAAATCTGGCAACGAGAAGAAAAAGCGTGCTTGATGCGAGAAGAACGGCATGTTCGTGTGAAAAAAACAGTTTATCTGAAAAGAGAGGGCACAATATCTGGCAACGAGAAGAAAAAGCATGCTTGATGCGAGAAGGACGGCATGCTTGTGTGAAAAAAAAACAGTTTATCTGAAAGAAGAGGGGAAAATATCCAACGAGAAGAAGAAACGTGCTTGATGCGAGAAGGACGGCATGCTCGTGAGAAAAATTTTGAAATTACTTTGGCTGTATTCCGAGAGTAGAGTTGGTCCTTTTTTTTTGTTAAGATCTGAGAGATGCAATGTATTACTTGTGCGTTTGATGTAAATGTGAATAAAAGCAATACTTTGTGAAAGGTTAATGTGTATTTACAAAATTAAAAATATAGCTCATGTTATTCTTAAACCTGCATAAGTGTCCCAGTTTATTTCCTGCAAATAGAGTTGACTAATAACATTCATAAGTGGATGGAAAACGAACCGACAAAGATGAATTGATCAAAGAATCGATTTATGACAGTGGTGGCAGCGGGTCGGATGCATATTTGTCGACTCGGAAAAAGCTCAAGTGAATTCCTTACGAATGCTGCGAAGCTTATTAAGTGGAATAGTTATCTTCTACCAGGTTCTCTCGTTAAGTGATTTATTTATGTTTTTGTGTTTATGAAAAATTTGCTGTTAATGTAAAGGTACACTTGAACAAGTATTTTATAAGACAAAAATTATCAGTGTGATTATCATATAAGACTTGAATTACCTTGCAAGTGCATTTATCTTTTATTATATGAGTGAATGATCATTAATTTAAGTAATGCTTGTGTTTTATTTATGAGATATGATTACATTAATTCTCAAATGCTTATATATAAACATACATATTTTTTATTTATTGAGTATTTGGATGTTGTGCATATTTAATGCAGTACTATGTGTTTATGATTCAACAGAAGTTAAGGATTTAACTTGATGTATAATTTTATGTAAGGAAATTTAGTTTTAATTTTCTGTTATTTTAATTAAGTTGAACATAAAGTCGCATAATGTCATTTTTGGCCAAATCTAGAAAGGCTGATCTAGTCGCCCTTGCACAAGAGTTTGGTGTTGAAGTGTTGCCTACATTTAGGATTTTGGACTTGAGGGAAAAGATTCTTGCTGGTGAAAGCTATGAGGAACAGGTAGCAAAGGATCTTCTGAGTGTTATCATTACAGATAGGGAGGCAAAGGAGGAGAAGGAAAGACAGGAAAGGGAATATAAACTAAAGTTAGAGGCAGAGGAGCGGATTGCCATTGAGAAGTATAAGGTAGATTGCCAGGATCGTTACTCGAATAGGAGTACTACACCCGAACGGGGGGAGAATGGGAAGGAAAGATCAGTAGAAGAGTTAACGAGGATAATCAGATTATTGACAGTAAAGGTTCCAAGTAAAGCAGATGGCTGGGACTATTTCTTCTCCAGTTTAGAAAGAGCTTATGTCAATGAAAGTGTCCCTGATGAGCATAAGGCCAAAATTTTGATTTACCTTTTGGGAGATAAAGCGGCAAATTTATTAGCATTGATAAGCGAGGATAAGTATGGGAATTATGAGGAAATAAAGGAAATTGTGTTGAAAGAATTTAAACTTTCACCTCGGGTATGCCTGGAGAATTTCAGAACGGCAAGACGAAGTTCAGAAGAGACCTTTGGCCAGTTTTCTACTAGAGTTACTGCCATGTGGGAAAATTATGTGAAATCAAGGGGGTGACAGACTTTGAAGGTCTTAATCAGTTGGTGGTAGCGGACAAAATCTACCAGACCCTTGATACGGAAACTGCAGTACACATAGGTATAAGACAGGGAGACTCGTGGTTCAAGCCAAGAGAGCTTGGAAAGGAGTGTGACATATTCTTTGCGGCTAAAGGGAAGTCCTACAACGTACGTAGGGAAGCTTGTGAAACTAAGATTTTAAATCAGGCAGTAGGTGAGAAACCTAAGGTCGAAGAAAGACGAGGCAGTCGGCATACGTCAGATACCATAGGGAAAACCACAGGGAACGTTAAAGTTTTAACATGTTTTGTATGTGGTTCAATTTCACATTGGTGCTACTTTGGTAGACGGTTGCACGGATTTTGGCGATTGTTTGGCGAGTAATACAACTTATGGTAAACCCATTGCTGGGCAAGTTATTTATGGTAACCGATACTTCGTTGTCATTTTATTAAAAAAATAATGCGTTTTATTATGCATAACTTCCGTGTTTTAAATATTATTTATGGCTTCTAAATATTAAAAATCAATTTAATTTTACATTTTTATTTGAAATAAAAATTTTGTTGTTTATAATATTTTATATAATTTTATGTTGTTGATGATGTAATCAATGACGTCACCTTACTTTGTATTTGGTTTTATTAATATCTATAAATTTAATCTAATGTTTTAAACATTATTTATGGCTGTTAAATATTAAAATACAATTTAATTTTGCATTTGTTTTAAAAATGATTTTATTATGAATGATTATTTAAATAATTTTAATTCTATGCGTAATATAATCAGCTGCCTGATTGGTTACTGAATATTTGTGCATTACCGCGCCATTTTAAAATTTTATTATTCATCTCTTCGAATTCGTCAGATTTCAAATGGAATGAATATCTTCGTTTCGAAGATGAATGTTGTTATTGGTAATTACCAAGAATTATTGGTATTGGAATAAAAAAATTGCGCTTTGAGACCTTATTTTGGCCAACCTGTCTTTCTTAATCAAAGATTTATTTAGAAATTGTTAATAGCGTCAGAGGAAATTTATTTTAATTTTTTTGAGGAAACCGCGCTAATTGTTTCTTCAATGAAGTGCGAGATATGTGGATAACAGATGAAGATGGTTAAAAGAGCCAATTCAATTATGATTTCGATTTTTTTTGTGGTACTTATCAATAAACAAGAGGTTAAATTACTCAAAAAATGTAAGTACATATTTTTCTTTTATTTTATAATTGTATACTTCAATTTTTGTTAAAAAAATTAATGCACTATTTCCAAAAATTGCTGAGATAATTATTGTCACATATGTTTTAATGTTAATTATATTTTATATAATGTATTTTAAAGTATTTGAATTTAATAATATTCTAATTCTTTTAAATGTTGGTAGGATGGTTTTTAATTCGATATTCAATTTCAGTAATATTTTAATGTAATTAAACGTTGGCACAATGCTTTTATAGCGGTGTTTTTATTCTTTTTTTCGCTATATGAAAGTAATAATAGCCTTACTTTAGTATTTTATACTCATAGTAAATGTATTTATTTACACTTGCCTGCCATCTTAAAAAACAACATTTTCAACAAAAAATTAATCTATTACTTTTAACGATATTTATTTTTTTTTAAGTTTCAAATACTTTAGTATGCGTAGAAACAGCGTTTTTCAAGATGGCTGATGATTGTAAAAATCGCTCCAACAATTGCGCCAACGTAAATCGCCAAAAATCCGTGCAACCGTCTACCAAAGTAGCACCTTCACATTTTAAAAGGCACTGTCCTCAGATTAAAGGTTCTAGGCAGTATAACAGAAATGAGGAAAAGGATAAAGCCAGGGTAAACTGGGTAAAGAAATATCAGGATAATGATATCCTAGAGGACAAAGTTGTGGTAGCTCGTGTGGATCCTTTGAGGAAGTCAGGGGATGTAAACGACTATAAGCTGTGTGAGTTGAAAAGGGTTCCTATTAGTGTGAATGAAACAATAGGGAAGGCCCTCGTTGATTCAGGAACAGAAATTACGGTGGTTAAGAAAGAGTTAACCAAAAGTCTCCAACTGAAGGAAGGATCTAATATATATTTGAAAGGTATATTTGGTCCAGCTGTTAAATGCCCTTTGGTAAGCATTCCACTGAGTATTACTGTAGGAGAAACTGCTAGTGTTACACATCAAGAGATTTTGTGTGCAGTTGCAGAATCGCTGGCAGAGGATGTGTTGTTTCCTCCGGAAGTATTCACCATGTTAGGAGGTTGGTTATATGACACAGGTGAAGGGGTGGAAAACTTACCTGAAGAAACCACAAACATCCCAGAGTGCAATCCGAGAGTCCAAGCAGAAAGGAAAAGTCTGTGAAGGTAAACACAGGGAAACTAGAAGGAAACGCTAGTATGGGAAGAAATCTCAATGAGAAAGGGAAGGTGGAATCAAGTGAAAGCCAAGAACCTTAGCCAGGAAGACTATGTACAGCGGATGTATTTAGAAGAGAGCAGGAGACTTGTGAATCTCTGGTAGGAGCATGGGAGAATGCTCAGAAAGGAAAGGGGAATTATTATACAGTGGATAACTTTCTCTTTCATAAGGACAAAATTCTTGGGGAAAGGGTGGGGCAATTAGTTATACCTAAGAGTCGAAGGGAGGAAGTCTTGCAGTTAGCACATTGCTCGGTGTTTAGTGGCCACATGGGTGTAAAGAAAACTGTGGAGAGAATTAGATACTTCTTTATTGGGAAGGTCTGAGGTTAGACGATTAGAAATTTTGCGAGGCATGTAAAGAGTGCCAGTTGCCTAGACCAATTAAAACTGTTGATAGGACACCAATCACCCCAGTAACGAGGCCAGATCTGCCCTTCCAAATTGTAAACATTGATGTGATAGGTCCGATTGATCCTCCCAGTTCTAAGGGTCATAAGTATATATTATGCTTAGTTGATCAGCATACCAGATGGGCAGAAGCAATACCTCTAACTAGCCTCTCCGCCAAGTCGACTTGTGAGAAGTTATTACAGATTTTTTCAAGAACGGGTATTCCAAATGTAATTGCATGTGACAATGGAACAAATTTTAAAACAGATTTGACTCAAGAATTTGAGAGACGAATAGGGGCCAGTCCTAAGTTTTCGACCCCTGGATATCCTCAAGCTAATGGATTAGTTGAACGGTTTAATGGTACTTTAAAAAGAATGTTGCATCATGTCATCAGAGAAGAAGGTAGAGGGTGGCATTTGCAAATTCCTTATGTGTTGTGGGCTTATAGAGAAGTACCTAACTCAACAACTAAGGTGGCTCCATTTAAACTCATGTACGGCAGGACACCTCAAGGACCTCTGTCGATATTAAAATCATCATGGACAGGGAAACATGAAAATTTACAATTAGATGCAACTCCTGTTTATACATATTTACAAAATCTAAAGGCTAGGTTTGAGAAGGCAGCGGAGCAGGCAAAGCTCACAGCTAAAATTCAACAAGAGAGGACAGCACACTATCATAATTTAAGGTCTACCATAAAAGCCTTTAAGGTGGGATATAAGGTGATAGTCTTGATTCCCGATTCTAATAACAAGCTTTATGCTAGGTGGCAGGGTCCTGCAAATGTATTGGAGCAGAGAAGTTCTAACTCATTTGTAGTACAAATGCCCGATGGGACCAAAAGACATGTTCATCAGAATAAGATTAGACCTTATGTAGTTAGATCCCAAGCAGTAAATGTTATCTTGGAGGGGGAAGAAGAGTTTGGGGAAATTGAATCTATACCTGTCAACAAGGGAGAAAAAAGTTTTTCTGAATCTCTGGAAGGATTAAAAATGTCTAATTTAGATTCAGTCCAAAGGAGTAAACTTTTAGGGCTACTGAGGAAATATCAAACATTATCTACACGTCCAGGGCAACCAACACGAGTAGGTACACACAAGATCGAACTTATTCTTACTGTTATTAGGAAGAAACCCCACTGCTATGGAATACCCATGGCATTCCGCAAAGCAGGAGATGAGCAGATACGTGAGTTGCTAGAATTAGGATTAATTGAACCTTCTGAGTCAGAAATTGCTCATCCTATAGTTTGTGTCGCGAAAAAAGATGCTACAGTTAAAATGTGTATAGATTTTAGATCATTGAATGGCGTAACGAAAACTCCAACATTTCCCATAAAAGACATGCAGGAATTGATTTTTGTAGCGGGTGCAGCAAACTGGCTGACAAGCATCGACCTTCGAAAAGGGTATTGGCAAATCCGAATGGATGAAAAGAGCAAACCTTTGACTGCATTTGCAACGTGTAATGGAGTGTACCAGTGGAGAACAATGCTTTCGGCTTATCAGGAGCCTCGGGGACATTCCAGAAGGAAATGTATTGTGCTTTGCAGAGTCATAGTGATTATGCTCAGGCATATATAGATGATGTGGTGATTTTCTCGAAAACATTTGAGGTACACTTGAAACACATTTCTCTGGTTCTGGAAACTTTAGAAAAATTAGGATTTTCTGGTCGTTTGGACAAATGTACTTTTGCAGCTAAAAAAATCAAATATTTGGGGCATATAATTGGAGGAGGCAAGCATGGTCCTGATGAAGAAATGGTCAAAGCAATTAGAAAACTCGTCAAGCCAGTCACAAAAAAGATGTGAGATCGGTTTTAGGATTAATGGGATTTTATCGATCTTATATTCCCAGTTACGCAGAAATATCGGCAACATTGACAGAGTTGACGAAGAAGAGGCAAGCCAATACTGTTCTATGGGGGGAGTTGGAACAGAATGCTTTTAACAAATTAAAGATACTTTGTGCCAAGTGACATCTCTGGAAACACCAAATATAGGAAAGCCATTTCAGATACATTGTGATGCATCCAATTTGGCGGTAGGTTGCTGTTTAACCCAGATAGACGAGAGTGGTAACTATTGTCCTATTGCATTTGCAAGTCAAAAGCTTTCTCAAACTCAGAGAAATTGGGCAAGCATTGAGAAGGAAGCTTGGGCAGTCTTATTTGGCCTGAATAAATTTGATAAATGGATCTATGGAGCTCAGGTAGAAATTATAACGGATCACAACACTCTCAGATATTTGAATGAAACTACACCTCGAAGTCCCAAATTGACGAGGTGGGCTCTGGCATTGCAGAAATGGAACTTGCGGATTAGTCATAGGCCAGGGATCCAGCACCAAAGTGCAGATGCACTCTCACGTCTGGATCAAATATGATATGATTAATATAATTTGATTGTTTATTCTTTTTCTTTGTTTATTTGTATGATTGTAATAATTTATTGCTTGTTCTGTTTTGTTTTATTTAATACTGTACGAGGTTGGTATTTTGTAAAAGTAATGTACAGAAAATTTGCTTGGACATTGATTAATGAAATACGTCCCAAAGAAAGGACAAATTTCATTCTTGGCAGGGTCGTGTCATGCACATACTCTGTAAGGGGATGCTACCGACCAAGCCTGGCGGAAAAAAGTTAAACCAACGACTTATAGCTGAAAGAAGAGAGGAGAAAATCTGGCAACGAGAAGAAGAAGCGTGCTTGATGCGAGAAGAACGGCATGCTCGTGTGAAAAAACAGTTTATCTGAAAGGAGAGGGAAAAATATCTGGCAACGAGAAGGAGAAGCGTGCTTGATGCGAGAAGGACGGCATGCTCGTGTGAAAAAAACAGTTTATCTGAAAGGAGAGGGGAAAATATCTGGCAAAGAGAAGAAGAAACGTGCTTGATGCGAGAAGGACGGCATGCTCGTGAGAAAAATTTTGAAATTACTTTGGCTGTATTCCGAGAGTAGAGTTGGTCCTTTTTTTTTGTTAAGATCTGAGAGATGCAATGTATTACTTGTGCGTTTGATGTAAATGTGAATAAAAGCAATACTTTGTGAAAGGTTAATGTGTATTTACAAAATTAAAAATATAGCTCATGTTATTCTTAAACCTGCATAAGTGTCCCAGTTTATTTCCTGCAAATAGAGTTGACTAATAACATTCATAAGTGGATGGAAAACGAACCGACAAAGATGAATTGATCAAAGGATCGATATTATGACATAAATGATAATTTTAAATAGTTTATAACTTTGAACTATATTTTATTTGAAAACCGGTTTCATTAAGTAAACAACTTTAATTGCAACAACAACGAAATTTTTCCATCTCAATTTTATACTGTTTATCAATGTAGTTTTTTTTAAGACGGCTCCGGTCACCTTTACACAGGTTGCTCACCAAGCATTGCAAAATTCCAAACGGTTTCGCATATTTTGCAATTAAAGTACTGATAAACTTGAAATATGATCATAACTGTGAAAGGTTGCAGTTGAGTTTTAATTCAAAGAGGCAAAACTTCTGGAATATGCATGAAAATGCGTTTATGCATACGAGAAAATTAGTTTTATTCATGAAACTTTAGTTTCAGAAGTCTCGAGTAAATACCATGTTAATATATTATTACCACTTTATTGGTACAAAACAAATCACAAGGAGTTTTTACATGATGACTGCAGAGTGAACTCATTATTATACAAACAAATAACTCATTGAGTTTTGAAAATAATTAATGGAAAAACTGGATCAGCTAACTTTTTTTTTTTTTTATATATATATATTCTCTTGCCAGGGTGTAATTATCCATCACCAATTTAAAGTAAAGGACTGTATAACTGCTTCTAATTGTTAACATTTTCGCCAGATTTTATATTTCCAGGCTGCAGAAACTACAGTTTTTGTGTTTTAGTTTGGAATTTTAGTTTTATTAGTTAAACAAATATTTATTGCTTAAATGTTAAATCTTATGGCTTCGTCTATTGAATTATCAAGCTATATCTTGATTTTTACTATAAAATATCATTTCTTAAAGTTAGTGGAAGAACCTTACTTAAACTTTCATGTACATAATATGTATGTAACTTATATATACATAATATTTATGTAACTTATATGTACATAATATGTATAACTTATATGTACATAATATATATAACTTATATGTACATAATATATACTTTCATGTACATAATATATATAACTTATATGTACATAATATATACTTTCATGTACATAATACGTATAACATGTACATAATATATATATATACAACTGTTCAACTTTCATGTACATAATATGTATAACTCGTATAACTTATCCAATATTTTAGTCCGGTATTTAAAAAATGACTATTATTAACAATCCAAAACCAGGGCAGCTGCTTAACTAGATAGAAAAGAACAAAAACCGAGCAAAAATTGTAAATCAAGCCCAATCTCTTTTTTACTTCCTTGTACGAAGTAAAAATGAAGTATTGTAATCGCGAAAAGCTTCAGGCAGCATATTTCAACGAAAATATCCACTTTGACTGCTTTCGAATGCAATTTAACGATGTTTTTGCGTAATATCTATACGTAAAGGCAGAATAAAAAACTCTTTTCCTCCAAAAAAACTAAAAAACTGCTTTAATTAATTCTGAAGAGAATTTTTCGTGGCGTCTGTACGAACGTATGTACGTACGTGCGTGCGTACGTACGTATCTCGCATAACTCAAAAACGAGTAGCCTCAGAACTTTGAAATTTTGTATATAAGACTACTATAACATGTAGATGTGCACCTCATATTTTGGTTTCAATCGGCCGCGCCAAACGTATGTAAATATATTTATAAATATATCTACTCTGTTACCCGGCTCAGTAATCTCAGTATCTTTACTCTTATATGTTTGTAAATTGTACATTTTTTGCTTTAAAAATGATTGAATTACGTTGTTTTTATCTTCTGGTTAAAGTTTTTATGCCTTTCGTAATTCTGGAAGCAATATTTGTACAATTATCAACAATTTAAAAGCTGTTTAAGTGCGGTTAAGTTTTAAATAACATGGCGGAGATATTTGTTTACATTTGAAACAGCAGAATTGTAGATTTGTTGCCAATCTAGAGACACTAAGCTTCGCAACACAAAAATAACGCCTTCATTTATTATTGCGAATTAAATCATGCTTAATCCTTTCTGGAATTTTTTCGAGGAAATAAGTGTTTAAGATTTACTTCGTAATTTTTAATACAGATATTTTGAGTTTTTATGTATTTTTTCCCTTGTCGCGAAGTGAAAACTGAATTAATTGAATGAGAAATACTCAATCGTCTGTGAAAAAGTGTTTCTTTTTCGTTTTGTTTGCTTAATTTCTTTTATACATCGTTCTAGCTTTGTTATAGTATTTGAATAGAACATGTGGCAACGATTAGATAATTCTTTAAATGATACAAATTTTATGCATTCTGAGTTATAATATAAACGAAATATAATACTGTTAAGTAAACCTAGTGCCAGAGTGTCGCTATGGTAAACAAACTAAATTTTAAAGAATGCATTTATTCTATTGTGGTTTATGCGCTGTCGGCGAAAGTAGGTTTAATTCAATCTAATAAGTTAAATGAAATGCAAAAAAAAATGCGTATAATTTAATATTCCGTACAAGGAAGTCATGTGATGTACACATCAGCTTTTTTTAATAAATTTTAATGGTAGACTTTAATATGTGTTCGTAAATAATATCATAATAAACTTGTGTTGTTTTATGGCTTTGCGTATAAATACATACGATTCTTTTCAGTAATTATGGATTCAAGGTATTGCAGTAATATCAATAGTTGATTACAACATTCATTTCAGCATCGCTTGGCAGTAATATACCCTAGCAGAAGAAAAAGCAAAACTCATTCGCCATTTTCTGAAATGTTTTTATGAACAACTAGACACATTCAGAAGTCAAACAACAAAAATCAGCGTTATATTTTGAAAATTTTCACAGGACTAGTTTCGATGGTTTTACCGAACCACCATCCTCAGCTGCAAAACTGCAAATGAACAAGATAGGAAATAATTATTACATAAGGTAAGAAAGCCTGGACAAGAATAAGCAAGTAGTGCCATCTGTTGGTGAAACCAGAACCAAAACATAATTTCTTTAAAGGCCGAAGGCAAACATGGATTGGAATTAGGATCGTTAACTAGAACAGAAAGATTTTTTTAATGTGAAATGCCTCTAGAATATCCAGTTCTCCAATGGAAGATGTTTTTTGAATAATTTTGGCAGCAGAAAAATTGAAAGTGTGATTTTCGGACCAACAATGTTGACCAAAGGAAGACTTCTGTGTTTCCTTTTTCTAACATATGCCTCATGTGCCTTGACGCCAAATTTTAAGGCTCTCTTAGTTTGGCCAATGTAAATTAAACCACACTGGCAAGGAATCCTATAAATACCCCAGGAATTCATATCCGGAATGGGGTCCTTGAGTATGGAACTCGGAATTTTATTGATGGGAGAATAAACAACTCGAAAGTTAAATTTCTGCAAATATGTGCAACTTTATAGCTAATTGATGGAAAGAAGGGAATGACAACAGAATTTTTATAATCTCCTAAAACAAGAGTGTGTTGACATGAGAATTTTTTAACTGCTTGATTAATACTGTTGGGTGAAAAGCCCCTGTCAATAGCTATTGCCTTTAAATAATTGAGTTCTTCATCAAGGGATAATTTGGAGGAGCAAACTTGAAGAGCACGGAAAACATAGGAATAAAATTATGCTAACTGTTGTTTAACTTGTTTAGCCGAATGGCATGATTTAAAGTGTGGTGGAAGGCAAACCGATGAAGGTTTACGGTAAACCGTAGAACTGAAGTTGGATGTGTTACGTGTGACCAGAATGTCGAGAAACGGAAGAGAATTCCAAGTCTCAAGTTCAAAAGTGAACTGAATAGCAGGATCTATAGAATTCATTGTTGAAAGAACTTTATTTAAATAATCTTTATTACATTCAAACAGCGTAAAAGTATCGTCTACGTAGCGGAACCATGCCGGGAAGTTTAAAGTTTCAAACAATTTTGATTCATAATAATGCATGTAGATATCAGCCAGGATGGGACTGAGGGGACTTCTTATGGCTAATCCCTCAGTTTGTTTGTAATATTTATTTTGGAAAATAAAATGTGTTTGTTTCAAACAGAGTTGAGTGAGAGAAATCAGCTCATCAATTCATCAACATCTTAATCAACTTAATCACTCATCAACATCTTAATGCACCCTCCAGTGGAACATTGGTGAATAATGATTTTACATCAAAAGAAAGCATGAGCAAATTTCTTGGAGAAATGTTTTTAACCTTTTTTACAAACTCTATTGAAATTTTTATGGTGTAAATGTTATTGTCTAATAGAGTTGAAAATCTAGAAACTAAATATTTAGCTAATGGATACGAGGCGGTACCTAAATTTGATACAATAGAGCGGAAAGGAATACCACCTTTATGAATTTTGTGAAGAGCATATAATCTGGCACAATTCGCAACAGATGGGATAAGCGAATGTTTTAAGTTGCTTGAAATGATTTGTGAAGATTTGATCGCAGTTTTTATTTTTGACTAGTCCAAAGGTGAAGGATCTTTATTTATCGGATTATATGGTCCTTCGTTCAAGAGTTTAGTGACACTATCGATGTAAGTGTAATTATCCATCACGATTATCTGACCACCTTTGTCGGCCTTTGAAATGATAATATCCGGGTTAGATTAGAATGAATTTCGCGTATTGTAGCTCTTTCCTCTCGCAGTTAGATTTGGTTTCAAAGGTTTATTATTGAATTTCACATTATGAGCGATAAGATGCCTAATCATTTCTTTCTGTGAATATGAAATTTTACTGAACTTGAAAGCTTTTTCGATAGGAGCCAAAATCTTTGGAATCGAGGGTTTACAGGTTTATGAGAAGTTAAAATTATATTTTAGAATTCTCTCTTGTTCTTCTGAAAGACTAACATTAGAAATATTAACTATTCGCTTGATGTTTACAATGGGAAGATTTTTTGAACTACTTGAACTGGAAGATTGTAAAAGAAGTATGTTGGAAATGTTAGAAAAAAGGAAACACAGAAGTCTTCTGTTGCGCAATATTGTTGGTCCGAAACTCACACTTTCAATTTTTCTGCTGCCAAAATTATTCAAAAAACAACTTCCATTGGAGAACTGGATTTTCTAGAGGCATTTCACATTAAAAAAAATCTTTCTGTTCTAGTTAACAATCCTAATTCCAATCCATCTTTGCCTTCGGCCTTTAAAGAAATTATGTTTTAGTTCTGATTTCACCAACAGATGGCGCCACTTGCTTTTTCTTGTCCAGGCTTCCTTATCTTATCTAATCATTATTTCCTGTCTTGTTCATTTGCGGTTTTGCAGCTGAAGATGGTGCTTCGGTAAAACCATCGGAACTATCCTGTGAAAATTTTCAAAATATACCGCTGATTTTTGTTGTTTGACTTCTGAATTAGTATTTGTTCGGCGTGTTATTGTGTCTTAACTAGAAACATATTTTGTAGCGCATTTTCCTTTCTTTTACAATGGTAAATCGAACATTCATATGAGTGTTATTTTTACTCTATTGGCGCAATATGTTTTAATTCATCTAAATTATTTTGATAGAAATCTACTGCGTGTTTCAGCATGCAGTCATATCTCTAAGCAAACAAATAGAATGTTACACTTTTGAAAGCTTCTGAAAATGTAAATCTTTATTTCTCACTTGGCTTATCACTGATAAAATGATACTTCAAGTTAAATCGATCGTTCTTTGACTCAGTACTTTATTTGAGAATAGAGTTTTAACATTTGAAATAGTTGTAAAATGCGCCTTCTTCGAATATTCGTTTATTTCTTATTGAAATAAGAGTAATAAATTAGATTGTCATAAATAAATTTAACACTTAGTCTAATGCTAAACTGGTTTATAACAAAAAAATTTTAGAAATAATTATTTCGTAATTTTCATTTAGAAATGTTTTAATTTCGTGATGTTTTCAAATTTTCGTAACTGAAGAATAATAATATTTTCCTCAGATAAAGAAAAACATGGCATTAATCCAAATCAATAATTTAGTTTAAAAAATGAGTGCTACTGAAAATATTTTATTTTAGAATGTTACAATTTTCGTTAATTTTGTAAATGAATTCCATGTGTACGAACGATCTGTTCGAAAGTACGTAAAATTATTCTGTACTTTCTTTTGTCTTAAAGTAGGATTTCATCTTAAATTATGCAATTTAAACAATGTCAGCGCGATTCAGCTAGGGAAGGAACTTTCGAATCCTCCAATCAGGCAATTTTCGAAAAATTCAATATTTGAAAAGTCGAATCTTCGGGATCAAAAACTAGAATTGTTTAGTTATTCGGAACTTTCGGATTCACACCTTAAATACTACTAAACTTTCCAAGACCAAACATTGAAAACATTTGTTTTATAGGAGCCCTGTAGAAATATTCATGAGAAAACGAATACGATTGTTGCAATTTCAGAGGTATTTAGGTCTTTGATAGCATTTCATTGGCACCCTATGTAACTGTACATTCTAAGTAAGTACATTTCGTTATAATATTTCATCTAACGAAATCAGCTGATATTTTTCATTAACAAGCTCCACTTTCCAAAAATTCCCGAAAATAAGTTTCGAATCATCTCAGCATTTCGGGACATACATAACCTATTACGAATAATCTTTGATTTTTGAGCAATTAATGCCGTGGTATACAAACCTGTGCCACATACACGACTCTAGTGCTTTCTGCAATTTGAACAATTCCGCTACAAATGTTTAATTTTGACCTGTTAATTGAAATATGAAATCTACTTAAGAATCTTTTAGTCAAACTACGTTGACAAAATAAACCTCAAGTTTCAAGAGCTTTAGTTACGTTATCAGGACTGGTATTCCTCTTTACTTGCTTTAGAAACATTAACTGTCCTGACTCGGAACAGGGAGCCTACTCAAGCTATGTTCGATAAATTGTGAAGTAGACAATACACACAGGAAGGGTATACGAAACCCTTTATTTTTTTATCTTTACAGAGCTTTCCGGAACTTCGGAATACAGAGACCAACCACTTGTGGTCTGAACGTAAGAATATAAAAATACTAACTAAAACTCTAACTAAACTAACTTTGGATTAATATACAAGTGCCTACTTTAAGATTGGCCGTAAATTAACAAAAAGCCGTATGTAGTACAGAGAGCTGCTAAAACTACGATACGTTTAAAATTATCACTAGGATTAAACCTCTGGCCTTGAAGGCAACCAGCAACCGAGTAAAACTACTATGGCAAGCGGCCTGCTTCTAATAACTCCTTCCTCTCTCTTGCTTGGCAAAAAGCCACAACTTAAGTACTTGGCGTTAGTAAGACAAATTTGCATAAATAAGTTAAAAGCTTTTAATTCTGGCCGGAAGTAGAAAATAAGAAGTGATAGTAAAGATTTAAAATAAAATAAACGTTAGTAAAACTTAGGATCCTTACAACGTATTTATTAAATTTTACTTTAAAATACTTTTAAAAACTCTCTTTTTACATTCTTTTTCAAATTTTACTTTATTTAAAAACCTGTAACATTGAATAAAAGTTTTATTTTAAAGGATTCTAGAAAATTGGACTTAGAATACTCGAGTGATTGGATATCCTTTTAGTATTCGTATTGGGTTCGGATTCAAGCAAATTTAGGATTTCTCGCACTTCTACTTCCATCATTTGAATTCTACAAAGGCATCAAGGACTCTAGAAATGTGCCCAAAAAATGTATATTGTCAGCGTAGAAGTACTAAGTAGTATTTCTGTCAAATCTGTATAATTTATTATGCATTCATCCCTTGCAGACGCACTATACGTACAGGGTTATCCAAATTAAACTTCCCCAACTCAGAGGCCTATGCAGAGTATTGTATGGGTCATAATGTGATGAAATTTTAAAAACAGACACTTCAGATCATGCGCTCGAGATTTAGTACACAAAATTAGCACAAGAAGTTGCCGATAGGCGCTGCAACACTAGTAATGTGCATATTGCAGCAACGTGATTTGCAGAAATAAAGCTTCTGTGCAATGTATCCAAAAGACGAGCCCTACAAAAGTGGAAGACAGGCCTTACACCAGCATTAGTTTCCAGCTCGCTGATGCACAATGGCGACTTTGAAAGACAAAGCTCTGTTAGTGAAACTTTTCTACCAGAATGACAAGAACTCCTATGCTGCGATAAGAGCATTCCGTCGGCTGAAGATTTTACGCCGAGGACCAATGACACCACGCGATCTACGAGACATGATGAAGAAGTTAGAAAGAACGGGACAGCTGGGAATTTTACCAGGTAGAGGACGATATGTTGTGGAATCTGCACGCGTAGAAGACATTGCTTTGGCGGTCGTGGACCCCACTAGCCAATCCCCACATGGTGTTGTCAGTGTGCCAACTCCTTCTCGTGGTATTGATATGCCCTATACGACCGTCTGGCGTGTGATGCGTCGAATCCTCGGTTATTTTCCTTACAAAATCCATAGTCGTCATCGGCTGTCCGACAGGGATCCTGTAGTTCGGGAAACATTTGCGTTGCAGTTCCTTGGCAGAATGGAAGTCGATGCTGCTTGGCCGTGGAACATCCTTTGGACGGATGAGGCCCATTTTCACCTGAATGGTCAATTGAATAAGTACAACTGCCGCATTTGGGCAAGTGAAAACCCTCGCGCAATCCATCAAGTGCTCTTGAACCCTCCAAAAGTTACTGTGTGGTGCGGTTTCACTGCAACATTCGTCATTGGGCCTTATTTTTTTGAAGAGGTGACCTCCAACAGGGTTCAAAACCTGCTCTGTCACAGGAAAACGGTATCAGGACTTGTTGACAGTGTTTATTATCCCTGAACTGCAATAACGTGGCCGCCTCCAGGACACGATATTTATGCAGGATGGTGCACCTCCCCATATTCTTCGTGGCGTTCAACAGATGTTACGGGCAACTTTTACCGATGCACGTGTGATCAGCCATTGTTTTCCTACAGCTTGGCCTCCCCGCTCGCCTGATCTCACGCCATGCGACTTTTGGTTATGTGGATTCTTAAAGGATCGGGTCTACCGAGAATACCCAGCAACCTTGGCACATCTGAAAGACGCAATTATTCGACATGCTCGTGGAATTAATGTGGACTTACTGCGTTCCGCTGTAGAACACACTGCTTTGCGAATGAAAAGAGTTGTGGAGAACCACGGCACACATATAGAACATCTGGAGAATGTCTTGTTGATCTGCAGCGCCACCTATCGGCAACTTCTTGTACTTTTTTGCGCATGATCTGAAGTGTCTGTTTTTAAAATTTCATCACATTATAACCCATACAACACTCTGAACAGGCCTATGAGTTGGGGAAGTTTAATTTGGATAACCCTGTATATCTGAATTTTTATTTTCATTTCCGCGGGAAATGATTAAATATTTTATAATTTAAAAATTGTAGAATTATTAATAGTATTTCCTCTAATATTTCCGCCAGAATTATTTTTCTACGTTGATGGAAGCAACTTTTAAAATAATGTAAATATTAGATTTAAAAATTCTCTAAAATATTTTTAATTTCTCATATATTGAAAGAAAAATGTTATAAAAAACTGAGTAGTTTTTTACGCATTTGCATGGCATATTGAACAAATTACCTAATAATTTGTTTCATCATTTTCATTTTGCATCTACTTCTATAAACAAAATATAGCACAGAAAGTTTAATTTTACATATATCTTGACGAGCTCTGAGGCTACAAACAAATTATCAGCTAATCTACCAGCCTGAAATATTCGTCAAATTTTCTATATATACGGGTGCATCTGATAGACATTTTAATTTCGTATGTCACTTAAGTAGCATCCAATAATTCAATAAAATACATACCAAAGTTAGATAAGTTGTATTTTGCACTTGAATCGCAGAATTCTGTGGCGCGTGATAAACCATGAATCTGAGTTTGATATATTAAAGCTCTTGAACACACTGCAAAGCAAAGTGAAATCACGTTCTGTCAAGAACCAGACGTCAAATTTTAATTCAGTTTTCTCTACATTTGACGTCTGAAATTATGTCTAGTGGCTTACGATGAAAATTTCGATCGATACGAAAGGGGCATGGAGAAACGCTTGAGTAGTATATAATATTCCATTAGATTTTCATGTCTGTATTAAGGCAAGGATATATTATCATGGCTTTGGATTTCCCAACTGAATATGTACGTTATCTCGCCCAATTATGTTATCAATATTTGTCAATTTAATGGTGTATGTATTTAATTCAATTCGATAGCACTGCAGATTTATCAATTATTCTATATGATGATTGCAGTTAAGGTTACCTGTAAGTTATAAAGATATTATTTAGTATTTTGTAATAAGTAATCACCCAAGAAATAACCAACTAACCGTAGCTGTCATTCACGGCATGTATTTCAACACCTGCGATATATGAAGGCTGCCTTTCACAAAAGTCCATGAAGTTCCAATACTATTGCCAACTTCAAAACCGAATAACTATCCTCTATAAATTTCGGGCTTTTTTAGTGCTACTCTGCATCGAAATAAAGTTAAATTAATATGCATTTGAAATAAACGACACAATATAATTTGTGAGTACTTTTTCTGCATTTATATATCTGATCGAAGGGAATACCGGAAAAAACTTTCTTTCACATTGTAAAGTCTATGTCTCTTTGGGAACATAAACTTTTAAAAGGACTGTTGAAGAATTATCTTCTAGCTTTGTGAAAACAAAACAGAAATCAGAAGAAGGGTGTGTAAGACAAAACCCTTTTATTCAAGCATAAAATTAACAAATGACCCAACTTGAGTTACACTTCTGGCATACGTAACGAATAATACTTTCAAGGTGTGATAGATTAGCCTAACTGCTCACAGAATATTTTAATGCGTAGAAAGAGCTCTGGTTTGTCGTAAACCGGCGAGCCAAGCATAATGGCTAGAATGCCGCTGACGCAAGTAGCTAATAATCACAGCAGAAAGTGGCCTGGAATAGGTATACAAGCTCCGAAACTAATCGGGTTCCAGTCCGCTAGTCGCCGCGATTAACATGTTAAATGCATGTTGTTTACCTGAAACTAACTTCCGAAGCTCTTGCTTAAATAGCACTTAATTCTTTCTTATTCTGAATAAACTCTGGCTATCTCATTTATATTCTGGCATGAAAAGCGTGGGTAGAAAAAGAGTGATTAGAAAGGCTTTTCAACTTAAAATGAACTATTAATTAAAAATAAATCGATAAACCTTACAACATAATGAATAAATGCGGATGAAACATGTAGATTCATTGTATTACTGGATAACGGCATTACACTGGTGTCCAAATTAAAAGCTAATTGTAAAATTGCTGCTGACTGTCCAAAGATTGGTTAATTCATTGAGTGTAATTATTTATCGAAATTACATGCTATTAAACACATAAATTTAATGCTGCTCATGTATATGCGCATGGAATATACAAATACGATGAACTGGAGTAATTATAAAAGAAAATATGTTTAATGCTCTTAGCTGTCACGCACATATCTTGGAAGAAAGTAAAGTAAGTCTAAAAGTGATCAAATGTTAATCATTCTGTGGCATTATATCTGAGCTTCAATTTTCAAACTTGTTTTTAATTTACCTCTTTATTATTCCCTCATTCGTCGCGATTTGTTTCTTTCAGAATATTTTGCAGATTTGAGTGGCAAGCAGTTTAGTATAAAGTTGGTGGAAAAGCTCGTAGCGTATGACAGTTTGGACTAACATTGGATACCCAGCCGTCCAGCTTGTCATTTGGTAAATAGCCACTGCTACATCTAAAAATAAAACTTCTCAATGATTATTTGGTTGATAAATAGAGATCCTGAGTAGCTGTCAGTTGTCAATTCGAGCTTTTACTTTCTCTTAGAAGTACTGACCTTTGTAACTTTTCAAAGACAGTTCAAGAACTGTTTAATTTACTTCCGAGTCAAGATTACATGTGTATGTTTGTTTCTGTTTACGTTATCCTTCCGAAGAGGTAATAATAGAATAAATCTGAATTAAAAGTAATATTGGTGTCTGTTCTCTTTTAGAGCTTAATTATTAATCAAATAACACCTAGGATAGCTGTATTTGAGACAGCAAAGATACAATTAAGACCCAGGGTGGTGTTACAAGTTTAAAGAATGCTACTGATGGCCAAAGGTGGTGAGAAAGCAGTAGATTCGAATCATCTCAATAAACACTGGGCGTGTGATTTCAAGAATTTGGAACGGTGTGTTAGAACTGGCTATTAGTAGCTGACACTAGCTGTAGCATATGGAGGTTTTTATTTCTCATTGCTGTCATGATGAATCTGTTACGCAGTCTCTGGAAAGAAACGTAAACCTTCAACTAACAGGCTTATTAAACGTCAGTCTGAGTTTATTGACAATTTACTGGATATGTACTCTCACGGTCCAGGATCTGAGGTATGCATAAATCGACTTCCTATTTAGTATCCTCCGATCAGTTTGTGCGGTGGACCAATCTTTCGGACGTCGGTTCTAATATGAACAATACCTTGAGATGTGCTGAGACATAATATGATTGATGTGTATCCCTCGTTAAGGTCGAGAATGGCTGTCTTAGGGCTTGAATAATATCGTCCTTCTGAAAGCCTGATCTCGTTAATAATAGAAATCCTGCTGCGTTATAATAGGAAATCCCGCAGTGTCATTCGGCGAGCTGGAAACACTATATCGTCAATGCCGACAATATAACATTGACATTCCGCATGCATGTATTGTAATTATTAATGGTAATGTAATGGGGTAGCAGCAAATGAGAAGTACAACTTTATAATACTTAAATAAAATTTATTCATTGGTATGCATCAGTCTAGTAATTTGATTTAACTTCGTAGAAGCATAGTCGTGATTTAAATAATGCAAAATAAAATGTATTTAAGTAATGCGAAATGTGGCAGTTAAATGTTTTTGTACTTGATGCAGAACAAGACATGCAATAGTTCTACAATTATATAGTATGTATTTCTTCTTAAAGAATATGAGATCATATCTAAACTAAATATCATTCTATTAATATATAAATAATAATGTACGATTCAAAATTCAAATAATTCAACTGATATATCAATAAATTAAATAATATCTTCTATAATTCAAATAATATATCATTCAAAATTATCCAAGTTATTTTAAACACTTAAATAAATCTAAACATTCTGAATGCAAAAATCAAGATATCTAATCTATTAGAAAATATGAATTAAAATAACTCGCCGTATCTTATTGCTTAATGGATGTAAGAAAAAGCCATAGGGCTTTAGACGTGAATGCCATAACTTTCTTGAAGGATATTATAGAAATTTATACATATTGTAATATATTTAAATTAACTGTATAGAAGGTTATGAGGAATCCGAACAGCAAGTGAAATTCCTAGAGATTGCCAGCTAAGTATAATTTACAAGGATACAATTGTGTCTTTTTTAGTCTTCGCTATCATCAAATCAGTATTAATTTCAAACTGTGTTTTGAGTTACTTATATGCTAGAAATATATTAATTGACATTTGACACGCCTTGGGTGCTCTACTCAAATAGTCTTTATTAAATAAATAATGAAATAACCTACATGATCTTTAACCGATATTAACATATCCTAGAATAGTATAATTACCATAAAAATGTTTCTCGCATTCAGATTTGTATTAATGAAATTAGTTTAGTATTTCATTTAAATATCATTTTCAAATTATCACTTTTCATAATTAGCTAACATTTATTAATGCTTAATAATCGAGGTATTTTTTAAAGAGCTAGACAAAAGATGTGAATTTTTTACAAACTTTCAAGTGAAAAACAAAATTTCAGAATTTTATTTTCTTTTCTATTTTTAGCTGTAAATTCTGAAATCGATTTTATATTTTTACGGGAGGTGCATGAATACATGTTTTCTACTCTGAATAAAGAACAGTGTTTATCTATATATATTATTTCATCGTACTAAGTAGTTCATAAATTCATTTCAGACTTATGCTGTGATTACTGCGTAACTTTCCATTTTTATAATTATCGTCACTTTTTAATATCGTTATTTCTTTAAAAAAATCTTTTGCAGTGTTCTAATTTAGAAATAAAATTACCGTTAATTTTTAAAAGATAAGTTCTGCTTATTATACTAACTGTTTCCCTGATTATACTTTGCTTGGAGAGTGAAAGATATTCGAAAGATTTACATTTGATTAATGGAAAATCTTCGATATTGTTTGAGCAACAAAAAGTTAATTATTTTATTATTAGAATGCAGAGATCAGAATAGTGAAAAGATCAAATTGTTCAGTTTGACACTTCAGTGTATAATGTCTTTCAATATTAGTCAACAGTACCTCTCAGATTCAACCATCAATTGTAAGTAGAAAATATACATTATGAGTAATCCCTTTCAATCTCTAAACATTACTGCTACGTGAAAAGAGGAAGGATAATTTTCGATTGTTTTTCCAGGATTTTCTTAGAGAAATCTAAGTTTAGGCTTAACAGCTGAGCCTTTCCTTTATTTCTGTTTTAGTACAATGTATGGATTTAAACTAGCTGAGTGTCGTAAAAATTAAAATTCTCTCTAATTCTCGGACCTTGATTTTCTAAGCAACTGAAGGAATTTCGAATGCAAGATTTGAATCTTTAAAAGTTGATATTATTTTAAATATTTATCCGTTTCATTATCAGTAACCAAATTTTTAAATAATTAGAATTTTCTGTTTGTAGAACATTCCATTGAAATTTTATTTATCATATTCTTGAGCTTGGGAAAGCTATCTACGAATTTGAATAGTTATCATACAAAGTTTATTTTATTTCTCTGAACAACTGTACTAGAGCGCAAACTAGTTCGAGAGTATATAAGGTAAAATTTTCGTACTGTAAGACGGAGCGTATTCATGCCTCTCAGGTCGAGAAGATAAAGCACTGTGTTTCGCTAACTTAGATACAATCGTATTATTCCGCTTTGCTTTATGCTTGTTGACATTTTAAATTCTTACACCAGTGAGAAGTTTGAACCAGGTTTGCGTTAATGTGAATTTTATCATTAATGTGTATATAGCATTTGGCGTTAATGTGTACATAGCATTTGGTTATCAGACTTAGTTTTCAATATTGAATTTGCTGTTACTTTAAGTTACATAGCCACAAGTGGTTGATTTGTATATGTTTCAGTTTTCATTAAAACAAAGAATATGTCTTTTAACACTTGAAGACTTTGTAGTCCATTTAAGATGAAGCGATAATTCTCTTCAAGTCTACTAGGATTCTGGATTTAGTTTATGCTGGCAAAGAAGACTAAACTCTATAAAGTACTCGGAATAAAATACCACTATTAAATTGAAGCAGAGCATTTATAGCGAGGGCCTTCTTTCTTCCTGTTGCATATAACCTCTTCGCTGCACGCGTGAAAAGTGCATTCAATTGCTGAAAGAATAAAAATAAAAGACCTAAAGTGAATACGATTTTTTGCTGTGCAACTTCTGTTTAACTAATGTTTTCTTACTAAATGTTTTAATCAAGATTTCAAACTGTTCTCTTTTATGTTGAAGATTTATACCGATAATCATATATACAAACATTTTTCATAAATGTTTTAAGTTTTTATTTTTAACCGTTGAATCAATTAGTCACCAATCTCCAGTGCTTCTGTTTTCTGTTCATCTTTGTAACATGAGTGAAATTCATAATAAACTCAATTTGTTTTTTTTTTTTTTGTAAGCTATTATAAAGATTTTGGTCTCAAACAATATCTGTTTATAGAGATTTGAGTAACAAATAGGAAATCCTTTATAGTTTTATAGAAATCCTTTATAGTTTAAGAGGTAAAGCTTTTCTTTTATTCATACTGTAAAGTTTTATATATTATTTTATTAATTTTCATTTTCCAAATAATAAGCTTTTAAGTTTATAAGACTACTACAAACATATATTAAACTTTAACAGAAAAATATTGGCTACTGTACGTGTCCTCCTTAAGTTTTTTAAAAATTTCTGGTAATAAATTCCAATATGCAAGACGTTTCATTCTAGTAATTATCATTTGTTCTGAAATGTTGCTGCTTTTTTCGGCTCAAATGTTAAGCGTTATATAAATTGAAAGGCATGTTGCGAATTGCACAGCTGCATATACGTTTGATAAATAAATTGAATTCAACAGATAGAACTTAAAATAAATCTTAGATGCGAAATTGGTAAGCATATTTTTTCTGTATGTCTTTCAAGCTTAAAGATGGTTTAAAAATACCTTACTAAACTGGATAATTGAAGTGTTTTCGGAAATATTCAAAAAGGCTTTTATTAACTGGCATACTTTTTTTAGCTTCTCTGAACCTGTTTACATGCTTAATTACTCCCAGGAAAAAGTAATAAACAGTGGAATTTTTCTTGGTTTTCATTAGTTACAACATGCTTGGAATTCAATCTTTTTAATGAAGTTTTCTGTGAAATATATACTCCAGTCGTTCCAAATGTCGTCAATTAGTTTGCCGAAACAAATAAATATAATGTAAAATAAAATTAAAACTTAAGTGACAGAATTTTTAGGAACGCAGATGTGAAAAGTAAGTCATTTTGGTTTCCATAATTTCCATTAAATATTGTCCAACTACAGTTAGACTCCCGTAAAGTCAACATTCGATTGCTCGGCAAGACCACTTTATGAATTGTGTTGTGTCGCAAATTTTAACTGTACTTATTTAATTTAATTAATCACTATTTAGCTATTTCATTTAACTGAAATTTAAAAGAGTGTAGTGAATGTATATTTTTTAACAGTTAAAATCAGTTTTTTAACAGTTAAAACAGTTTAAAAAAATTTTAACAGTTTATTTTTCGAAGGTCAAACTTTATAACAAAGATAGGGAGCATTTCTTTCTGAACATCTGGACGGAAACGAGGATCTTTGTTCCCTAACTGATATTGTGTATAGCATTTACGGTAAAATAAAAGTCTGGCGGTATAATTTCAGCCTTCACTACAACTTCGCTTTTCCGTTTCTTCACCAGAATATGAAAAGATTTAAAGAGTATGAAAGCTGAGATTTCTGGATTCTAACATAGAGCTTGTTTCTGCCTCTCGAGGCCACTGTACTTAGTATTACTAGATTTGATTGTTGTAATCATTCGGCTTTCCGGTATTTGCTGTCAACATTTAAATTGATACGCCGGTTAAAGCTTCTTGAGCCAGCTTAGATTTAAATATAATTGATTAATTACTCCCAGGAGAAAGTAATAAACAGTGGAAGTTTTCTTGGTTTTCATCAGTTGCAACATACTTGGAATTCAATTTTTTTAATGAAGATTGTCTTGGATTACTAGTCCACGTTTTAAATTTGAATTTACTGTTGCTTTACTTCAATCGCCAGTAGTGATGGTTGATTTTGTGATGCACAAGACGTGCATTTATGGTATAACTTCTGTTAAGTAAAAATATTATTTTAAACCTTTTCAGGTTTCTGTCGTTGTCTTAAAAACAGCGATAATCCGCTCTAGGTCTGTTAAGAATTTAGAAATTATTTCTGCACCCAAAGCACAAGAAACTCTATAAGTTCGTTTAAACCTTCATACGCTTTTGAGTTAGTTACTTACATAGAGAGGATAATACCTCATATGCCAATCTCGGCCCAAGTAATTAACTAAATGAAAAGAACTATATAACTGTATTTGCGGGTTTATCATTGACAATCTACCACATACTGTACTAGGGAAACTGTTATTTTTGCCATGTACCATTACTTCTTAAAGCTGTGGTCATCAGTCTTATTAAACCCTGCATATAACAATTACGTTTTTTGCTATAAACCTTTGTAACCATTTGTTTAGAGATCCTTTTGATTCAATATGTAATTGATTTAATTAACAAGAAAAATGCCTCAATATGCCCCAGTGAGCATTATTAAAACATTATTCTTGTTATATTTTAATAGTGTTGTACATTTTTAATAGTTTATTATTCCCATTTTTATGATTATAAGACCTTTTACTTTAGCTAAAGAAAAACTTGAATGAATGCACAGGTGGCAAATTTTTATGTACCTCAACGTCTCCAAACCTGGATGTTTGCAGTTTGCCTTCGAAGTCCAGAGCATAAAATTCCAGCATTTGCTTCCGAGGATTAAGAGTAATTCCAAACTGTGGCTTTCCTAAAATGTCGTTAATCCGGATCAGAAACCAAGGATCTTTCCGGCCATTCTTTTTCCTGAAAGTGGCGACGAATGAGAATTCTTCCGGAAGACCAAGTGGGAATATTGATCTGAAAGAAAAGAGCGATATGTTTCAGAACTCGAAAACATGGATACTTCGACACTGAAAAGGGGATGATAAATGAAGTGTTTACCCAGCGGGATATTCTGGCGCGATCATTGAAGGTTGTGAAATAAATTCGAGTACAGATTCTATTTCAAACTCTCCATCGATTTTTGCTTCAGGAATAATGCTTCGCTGGCTGGCACTGATTCTCAAGTGTTAAGTCACGCATGGCTGAATATCCGATCTTGCACATTGAATTCCAATATGTATAGCGATAATTCGTTAAAGATTACTCGTAAGCACTTGTTGGGGAATAACGGCGCGTTTAAATCTATGTATTAAATATCTTTGTCAAGCCTTTTAATTCTTTGATAAATAGAGGAACAGAAGCATAATTAATTGGAAAGATTTTTTAAGGTATCGCATATCTGCACTTGGGTGCAGAGAATTAATAGCGTTTCCTTATTAGATGGATTTAATTGAATTATTCCCTACTAACGCTCTATTATTTATTTACGTCCTTTAACTATACATTAATTTAAGTAATACGCGCTCACACACACACACACATATATGAAAAGAACAAACACTGAGAGAAAATAAATAAGTAGCTTTCAGCTGCTATTCAATGGTCTTAAATATACGTTTGATCGTACTGTAAGGAATAGTGAAGGACCAATAAGTTCTATCCATCTCACCATCGAGAACATTGCCTAGGGTGTACTGCAGAGGAGTAGAGGGACTTTGTACCCTCGAGAAGCGGGAAGGCGAAGAACAGGAACAAGTTGGGCGGAACATCAGAGCTTCACTAATGATTTCAAAGGTATACTTCTACAGCAATAATTATACAGCAGTTTCACCTCAAACTTACGAGAGGGGGCAACCATTCCACTACAGAGGCTTTTCAGCTAATCAATATTTTAAATGTGCCTATGTCGCAGATATACTATACATTCACAAACATCTAAGTCTTCTATGAGACCCGAACCAGGCCCAGGAAAGCGAGAGCCAGTGTCACTAATCATTAGAGTGATCAGGACGGAAGGAGAGACCCAGGTATAGGTACAGGTTCAAGCAAGGCCGGCATCTGTGCATTCCGGAAGGTACATTAATTATCACAGAGCCTTACTAATTGTTAAGAAAGCTACACCAGCAGGGGACCCCCACGATAGCCGCGTGCCGGTTCTTTCCCATACTTGACTACTTCACTAACTAAAACTAGTCCGGTGAAACAACCCACCTGGATGCCGGAGTTTTGTCATTCTCGTCTACATTTATTAAAATATCAGTGTAGCCCGTAAATTTACAGATAGTAATCATGTGTAGAACTGTGTAAATATTAAAGCAACGTATACATACAATAATTTTATAATACAGCATCACAGAACTACCTTATGCCTTATAAGGTATTTCTCCCGCCTTCCTAGCGTGCCTTCGTGGTGTAGTGGTTCTGCACGCTAGGCTGGTACTCCAGAAGTCCGTAATTCGATTCCCGGCGAAGGTGATTGCTCATTTTTCATCTTGCCTGCTTCCAAAAAAATATACCTATATCTCTACAGCCTTGTTGAATCATGTTCATTTGCATATCTAGTTGGTCATGTTTTTATGTCATTCGCATGTGTAGGTTGTTTCTATGAGCTCCGGCATTTTCCTCATTAGAAGCGGAAATATTCAGCGGATTGTCTTAATTTTAATTGCTATGTATAGCCAAGACGTTCAGCTTTAATTAGACACCAAGTTCGTCAAGATCGGATCATCCAGTAATTACTAAGAGACTAATTACTGCCTCAACGCGTCGTGCACGTGGTAATTCATATCGAACTGTGCTTCCAGATTCGCATAGCAGCCGCCGTTGCCCGATGTCACTGGTGTTTAGAATCGTCGGATGCGGTATTTTACGCTGAGCAATTTGACAGTAATTATGTATGTGTACGGTCAATGGATGCCGAGTAATTGATTTTTAATTGCTTTTACAAGTTTTTCACCGTGAACTTTGACCTTTTCCCCGTCCCTACGGTCAGTTAGAAGCATTCGACCCCCGTCGCCTGTTAACCCGAGTGATTTCCTGTTGTCAACAAAGGGAGAAAGAGGTACTGGAGGCAATTAAACGAATCGCTAATTAAGCCCCTAATTGGCCTAGCGATTTTGTTCAAACGGATTCTTCTGTTTCAAGCCATGGGCTGTATGAGATTGTAAATTTGAAGAAGATCGGTCTGCTACTTCAAAAGTTACTGTTTTTCCGGCATTACCAGGACTTAGGATTATCGTCTTCTACAATAGTGATTAATGCAGTGTGTGTGTGCTTTTTAATTAATTCTGTGCCTGTCTTTATCAATTGGATTACTCCGCAGAACTACCTATAGTGTACAGCTGATGCACAGAAGAAGTATCGCAGCCAAGCGCATTTCTCTGCAATTTGCTTGCTAGTCACTATTGATTATAGCACTCAACATTTATGTAATAAAATGTACCTGTTACATTCAACCCAGCAATAATACCAGTATTTCCTAATAATATACAAGGCATTTTTGCGGTGTTCTTAAAGTGGAAGTGTGTTTTTGGGTCAAATTAACGTGAAAGTTATGTACGTGGTACAGGTGAAAAGTGATTTAAAGTGTTAACGTGGAAGTGTTATCAAGTGTTGATATTGCATGGTGAAAGTGTTTTCAAGTGTTAAGTGATTTACGCGAAAAGTGATTTAAGGTGTTTACGTTCCGTCAACGGTGATTTATAGTGTGATTTAAAGTGATTTAACGTGATTAAAAGTGATCCAAAGTGTTAACGTGTCTGCAATTTGCGTGCTCGTCACTATAGATTATAGCACTGAAATTTATGTATTAAAATGTACCTGTTACATTCAACCCAGCAATATTACCAGTATCTCCTAATAATATACATGACATTTATGTGGTGTTCTTAAAGTGGAAGTATATTTTTGTGTCAAATTAAATTGAAAGTTATGTACGTGGCACAGGTGAAAAGTGATTTAAAGTGTTAACGTGAAAGTGTTATTAAGTTTCGATATTGCACGGTGTACGTATTTTCAAGTGTTAAGTGATTTATGCAAAAAGTGATTTAAAGTGTTAACGTGAAAGTGTTATTAAGTTTCGATATTGCATGGTGTACGTATTTTCAAGTGTTAAGTGATTTACGCAAAAAGTGATTTAAAGTGTTTACATTCCGTCAACGGTGATTTATAGTGTTATTTAACGTGATTAAAAGTGATCCAAAGTGTTAACGTGTCTTCAATTTACTTGCTGGTCACTATTGATTATAGCACTCAATATTTATGTATTAAAATGTACCTGTTACATCCAACCCAGCAATAATTCCAGAACTTTCTAATAATATACAAGGCATTTATGTAGTGTTCTTAAAGTGGAAAAGTGTGTTATTGTCAAATTAACGTGAAAGTTATGTACGTAGTATTTTCAAGTGTTAAGTGATTTACGCGAAAAGTGATTTAAAATTTTACGTTCTGTCAACGGTGATTTATAGTGTGATTTAAAGTGTTTTAACGTATTTAAAAGTGATCCAAAGTGTTTACGTGAAAGTGATATTACGTGGTGAATTCCATCAACACTGATTTAAAGTGATTAAGGGGATACAAGTGTTAACGTGAAAGTGATATAAATGTGTTATTAAGTGAAAAGTGCTCAACGTGTATCGGTGATTCAAGAATGACACGTAATTCATCTGCACAGTCGGAAGGAGAGCGTCAGATGCAAAGGTCGGATTTCGATCCGCAAGAGATACTCGACAGTGACCAAGACCATCAAGGCAAAGTTCACCTGCTCTACGAATTTATAAGAAAGACAGCCAGCACTCATAGAAGGGGCAAATTCCTCCTACCTCAAGATCTTCGTGAGCGACTGCTATGTGCTCTGGACGCTCTGGAAACGCTAGCCTTGAGAGGCCCACACCTTGCAGAGAGTCCAACCCTAGCAGACATAGGAGTAAACACGTCGACGATTCTTTGTTGTGAACTTGCTCACTCGATTCAGCAAAATGCAAAAAGACAGGTGAAGCAGCTCCATGCAAGCAAAGATACTATACAGCAGGATGAGCACCCGGTTATAGAGGGCAAAGATGGCCAACCTACGTACGCGCAAGCGGTAAAGCGGAGATGGAAAAGGAAAGTCACGAACATGCCGACACTGCTGATCCTCCCTAAACGTGATGAACAGAGTGCGGATATACGCGGGGTACTAGAAAAGCATGTCCAAATTGAAGATCTGTGTGTCAACCTTCGGGGCATTACGAACTTAAGTAGTGGAGGTGTGGCGGTGCGATGCAACAACAAGGATGAAGTACAGAAGATAAGTCAGTTCCTAGCTCAGCACGATAACCTAAAGGATACAGTACGCACGCGTATACCACGGAAGAGAACACCGAAATGCACAATCGACAATGTACCGTACGGCACCTCGGAGGTGGAAGTACAAGAAATGCTACAAAAGTCTTGCAATCTTGGGAATGAAGAGTGTAGAGTCCTCTTCAAGCGCCCGGACAGAAGGAATAGAGCCACAAAGTGGGTGATTGAATGTACCCCTGGTGCCTTTCATGTCCTCATGTCCAAACGAAGATTGTTCCAAGGATGGAGGGAACATAGTATCTACGAGTTTACAGGAGCCAAGCGCTGTTTCCGCTGTCAGGACCTGGAACATACGTCGAAAGACTGTTGGCACAGGCCTTACTGCGCTTACTGCGGAGGCTGTCATGACATTAACGAATGTAAGGCGGACTGCCCTGAATGCATTAACTGCATCATAGCAAACAGAGATTCAAAAGTTAAAGTGGATACACACCATGCAGCGTACGCAGCAAACTGCCCAACATTCCATGCGCACATCCAGAAGATTAAAGCACGTACTGACTACGGCGAGGACAACTAATTTAATAGCCCAGCAAGCAAGGCATCGTCTACCTACTACAACAGCCAGTTCACTTAATAACAAGCGCAACTCTCTAGGAAGCAAGTCAAGTATTTTCACAGTTAGTAATTTTACCTTAAAAGTCAATTAATTTACAAAAGTAATGGAAGTGAATTCAAGAACAGAGGAAAGCAATGTGCTCAAGTTTGTCCAAATCAACCTCCAAAGAGCGCGCGCGGCTACTGCACAGCTAGTGCAATATGCTATGGAGGAAGAGGCGGACTTCCTTTTAATTCAAGAACCTTTTCTTTATGCAGGGCAAGCAGCAGAATTTCCCCTCCAATGGACCGTCATCCAGGATTCAGGAAGTGAGGGAACAAGAGCGGCAGTAGTTTGTTGCCACAGCAGATGGTTGCCAGTTGTGCTAGCAAAGTCAAGAGACATGGTCACAATTGCAGTCGAGGCTATGGGACTGAGTGTCCTGGTCACGAATGTTTACATTCCACCTACAGTAGACGTTTCTCCCACATTAGATGCCTTGCAGAATATACTTACGTCCTACCCGCATGCACACCATGTATTGGCAGGAGATTTTAACTCTCATGCGGAGGACTTCGGATATCCGACCACAGACCCAAGAGGCAGAGAAGTTGTGGACTTCATTGCATGCAACGGACTCATTCTTCATAACGTGCCGGACAGTCTGCCGACCTTCGAGACCCAAATGGGAAAAGGATGGCCCGACATCACTCTGTCAACAGCGCGTCTGGCTCAGAAAATACAGCACTGGACCGTAAGTGACACTCCCTCAAACTCGGACCATCGCTATATAACGTTCCAGATAGGTCAGCCACATGCGCAGTTTATGAACAAGCGTTACAGAACCAATGGCAGAAAATTAAAACAACTTGTAAGCAGGCTAGGACCAGTACTAGAGCAGGTGGACGAGGCACTTATGAAATGTCAGAACATAAAGGATGCTGACGACTTAACCACCAGTATGATACGAGATATTCAATCTATCTGTGATGCCACCCTATGCCTGAAATCACCAAAAGTTTTAAGAGTGGCAAACTGGTGGACGAAAGAGCTCCGTGCACAGCGCAGTCGCACCAGGGCACTTAGGCGTAAGATGAAGAGCGAAAGAGACCCAGACAGGAGGCAAGCCCTTAGTGTTCTTTATAATAAAGAGCAAGCTCAGTACAAAAGGGCAATTGCAGCCGCAAAACTTGCCAGCTGGAGGGAGTTCTGTACTAAGAATGTAGAAGTCTATGGTGCTCTCCACAAGATAGCTTCGAACAAAGTTTACAGACCACCAGAGCTAAGAGCCTTTGCAGGGCAGCAGGCTGGACACATAACAGAAATCACGCTCAGGACAATTCTTGACGCCGTACTTCCGGAAGAGGATATTACAGATCCGTCCGACCACCAGGCTTATACGCTGCACACATCTGTCCCAGATGATATGCCATTTACGGAGAAGGAAGTATCCGCAACGATCAAAATTCTCCCGAAAATTAAAGCCCCTGGTCCGGACTCAATAGACTATCCAATCTTGAGAGCAATACATAAAGCAAGATCCGGCTTTCTCACGCGTTATTTTAACAAACTGCTAGCACTGCAAAGCTTTCCGGAACCTTACAAAACGGGGCAGGTTGTGCTCTTTAAGAAAGAAGGGAAGGATCCAAACAGCCCATCCTCGTTTACGCCGATTTGTCTTCTCCCGGTAATAGGGAAACTCTATGAGAAGCTCCTAGTCCAGCGGCTTAAATTTCATATGACGCAGAGTGGGGCAATCTCTGACGCACAATAGGGATTCAGAGAGCTACGCTCAACGATTGCTGCCCTATCAAAGATAAGAGACTATATCAGCCACTTGCATGAAAGGAAACAGCATGCAGCAGTCCTAAGTCTGGACCTGCAAAGCGCATTTGACTCTCTGTGGTGGCCCTCAATTTTAGAGGCACTGCACCAGGCAAGGATCTCTTGCAGGTTTTCAAGCAATACCTGTCCAATAGAAAGCTCATAGTAACACACACTGGCGGTGTCATAACCAGAAGCCAGACAAAAGGCTGTCCACAGGGATCGTGCGCGGGTCCAGACTTGTGGAATGCAACTTTCGAATCCATCTTACGATACGAATGGCCGTCCCATACCCAGATAGTAGCCTTTGCGGATGACGCGACCTTTGTGGTGGGCGGCAAGAGTAGAGATGAACTGCAGCAAAACTGCAATGATGTAATTGATACCTTCTCTCGGCTATGTCAGGAGAAAAAGCTAATAATTTCTGAGGCAAAATCGAAATATATAATTTATCATAAGCCAGGCCAAACTTTAATAAGAAACCCAACCATACAGCTTAATGGGAAGACCATCAAAAGGGTCAGAGAACTAAAACTCCTGGGTATTATATTGGATGAAAAGTTCACCTGGCTGCCTCACCTTAAAGCCCAAAGAGAAAAGGCTCGCCGAATCGCAAACAATCTGCAAAAAATGCAAGGCCCGCACTGGGGCCTTCGGCCCAATATCTACAAGATACTTTACTCCACTGTCGCGGAGAGGGTCCTAACCTACGGAGCAGCCATCTGGGCAGCCCCGATGACAGTCAGAAAGGCAAAATTGCTAAGTAGTGCACAGCGAACATTTGTCCTGGCCATAACGAAGACATACAGGACAACGTCGACTGCGGCCGCTTCGGTATTAGCAGGGCTTATGCCGCTCCCAATCAAAGCGCAGCAAGAAGCCTCAATTGCAAAGGTGACGCAACTCCAACAACCATGCACATATGGGGATACATGCTATCTGCCAGAAGTCTACGAAACACGCAGGTCCAAACTAAGCACACATCCGTCGGAATATGGACTGGGCATAAGGACTTTCCACTCACCAGCGTTAACCCCGCGCTTAGACGGACCAGGGGCCGTGCTTTATACAGACGGGTCAAAAATTGATAACGCTGTAGGCAGTGCCTATATAGCCTATATAAATGGAAACATAGCAAAGGAATGGAAGGGCCGTCTGGGAGCACAGAACTCAGTGTTCCAAGCGGAAGTAGTTGCCCTCACAAAGGCAGTGAAATGGGCAATTGACACACGGCAGAGTCGAGCTACGATATTTACTGACAGCCTGTCAAGCATTTATGCTATCAACAACCCTCTCCAGCGCTCCGCACTAATCTCGCACCTGCAAGAAGTCCTCCGTCTACAAGAAAAGTCAATGAGAATCCAAATTTCCTGGGTGAAGGCGCACGCCGGAATCCAGGGAAGCAGATGCTCTTGCCAAGAAGGCTGCCCAAAATGAGGAAACGGAGCAGATTCAGGTGCCCCTGCCCCGGTCATGCCTAAAGAGGCAAATAGAGGAGTCCGCCATTGGAAACTGGCAGAATGAATGGGACCAAATCCCGCAAGGCCGCAGAGCATATGAGTTCCTGCCCAAGGTAGAGGTGGACCGGCTCATCTCATCGCACTACCTCACGCGATATATAACAGGCCACGGCCCCTTTCCGACGTACTTTGCAGAAAGGGGTCTAGCAACAACTGATATGTGTGTTTGTGGCAACGTGGGCTCACCAGACCATTATGTCACGGAGTGCCCCTTAACAGCAGAATGGCACATAAAATTCCCAACTACCAATGTTCTGCCTTTCAAACGCCTTCTCATAAAACATCGAGGCACGCGGCAAAAGCTTAAATGCATAATGGCCAAACTAGAAAAATTGGGCATAGACCTCTGCAGGCCGGAATAGGGCACCTGCAATAAACATAAAAGCATCTTACAACTGTGAAGACTAAAGATGGTTGCAGGGCCAGGGTAATACCCGAGTAGTCATAGAAAGCCGTCCGGGTGCACTGTCCTGCTGTCACCTGTCACCTGTCACCTGCATATCTAGTTAACAAAAAACGGTACGTTTGCATTTTAAAAGTTCTTTTCTGCTACAAGTGAAGGAATTTTTACACCGATTTCTAGAATGTAGGAAATCAGTTATTCTTAGTAAGGTCTTTTCTTCTTGCATCAAATACTTCTAGGGAACGACAGCGCCCCTTCTCAAATATAGTATTTGCAGTTTTGGATGCCCTTCAGTAGAGTACTGAGAAATCCACCCCTTTAAGCATTGCTTTGGCTGTTATTCATACATGCTTGCGAGTAGATTTTTTTTTTAAATTATATACAATCCAACAATTGTAGATAAAAGGAGTACGTACGAGCATGAGGAGCTCGTATATTACCAAACTACTCATAAAATTAATTTATGAGTAGTGTAGTAAGAAAGTGTTAATACATATAAACAATAAAAAAATAAACACACAAGTAATATTAAATACTTATTTTCGATTCATTATCCTACTATTATGTGCATTTCAGCATTCATACATTGCCAGAAATCTCAAGTTCCCTTTTGCGAGTAACTTACTATATACACTGGACTATATAAACCATATTATTATGCAAAAATGAGCATTCAGCATGGATTTTGCTTACTTAGTAATGTGAACATTGATATCTAAGGATTTTCAAGGTACACTGATTCAACTGTGCTTGATGAAGTCCTATTCATCATACCTGACATAAGTCAAGGCCAAGGCTTTGAAGGTTGGGAAGAGTTTTGCGGATTTTTTCCTTGAGACGTCTGTTCTTGATTGCAGGTCAGGTGAGGTCAGATCACATCGATACACATTGAGTACCCAGTGTTTAACTATAAAAATATGTGGGTAAAGTCCAACAGCACTAATCGCAGCAATAGTATTCATATTTTTATTTACACAGCAACACACCCCAGGGCCCGAAAAAGGCTCCCTCCGAATACCTCGAAAACTGTTTTGCAGTTAGTGCACTTTCGAAAATTTTAAATAGTTTGTGCCTTCCGAAAAAGCACAAATTTGGAACAAGGGGTGCCTTTTGTACTTAAGTAACTTAATAACTTACAACAATAGGTTTCTTTCGCACTTATAAAAATTTACACTTACAAATCTCCTTTAATTCATGTAGTTTGAAACAAATACTTATTTGTTGCAAAATACCATACACAATGGATACGTATTATGCATTATTAATCTTTAATACAAAACTTTTATATAAAATTTCTAAAAGCAGTTTTTTTGTGCTATGTAAACTTCTTTGCTATGCATCGCTTTTTTTTTTTAATTCCTTTACCCGAAGTTTATTTGTGTAGATATTATTTTGTTAAAATTTCATTTATGCAATGCTAATGCAATGTAAATTTACTCTATGCAACGTCCTTTTATGCAAAATTTCTTTATATAAATTTATTTTGCGCAAGATATGAATTCCTTACTATATTACTCATTGTTCAATAGTAAACAATGTAACACTCTATTGTTTAATAGTAACAATGTTTAATAGTCTGTTGACTTTTCTTGAAAATATATGTTTGTTTAATTTGATGCACGTATTTTCACTCTTTTACTTGAAAGATAGTTCATAATTGCCTTTCTTTTTTTATAGTTTGGTTTTTATTGCATAGTCGATATATTCGTGTTTATTGGTTTTTCTATGTCTGTGCTATTTTAGCTTCGTATGATATTTATTTGTCAGGGATCAACTGATGAGAAAGTGATCTGGACCACTCCCATTTTCCTCGTAGGCATGTATCTGAAGATACAATATTTCTTTCTTGAAAGTACGTGGGGAAGGGACCATGGTCTGTTAGAAGTCAGTTTAGATGGCCGTTAACTTAAGTTCTTTCTATATAAACTTGAGGGAATAAACGAAAACGTGGTTTTCCAGTTTCTCCATTTCGCCATTTTTTCTTCCCATAATCCCATTTTCGTAGATATTTACGTTTCCTATGGAGATAAGATTTCGGTCAAGACAGATCTAAAATTTTTGCTTTATCAGAAATTATTGCTAATTTTGCTGCTTCTCCTGCATCTTCATTTCTTGATGTTCTTACTAATGCTCTTACCCAAGATAGACAGTCTGTGTATATTTTAATATTTTTTAGATTATTTTTAGTTCAGTACACAAGGGCCAACTTGAACACACGGATTTCAGCTTGAGATATACTATTTCTGTAAGTAACCTTTTAGAACTACTTTATTTTGAGCAACGTTCAGAATAATACAGGTACATCCTGCACATGCTTATAGTTTGGAACCATCTGTATAAAAACAAGTGTCTCGGATTGTAACAGTATATTTTTGTATCTGTTCGATGCATGTCATTGATAAAGTTATATGGAAATTCAAATATGTTTCTTATTTAAGTTTTAGTTTTTCTAAGTTTTGGGGTAACTCCTTTCGCGTGACCAGTCTCCGCTATGATGTTCAAGAAGGGGGGTTATTCCCACCTGTCTCGCATACACGTTACACATGGGAAAAACCACGAAAACGCCCATGCAGCCAGCCCGTTCGCGGGATTCGAAAGTCAGACCGAACTACCAGTGTTCATCGTCTTTACCGCTCGGCCGCTGATATGTTATTCGAAGGAGAAAATAGCTTTAGTTTCCTTTCTTTTGGTCATGGGAACAACAGTTCAACAGTAAATGCAGAGACGTCTGTTTGAGTATGTTATTATCAGCAAAGTTCCAAGTAGACGAAGCCGAGAAAAGGGAAGTGTTAACTTTGTGAGGAGGGGGTCAAGTGTACCACAAATAAAGAACCTTTAATTATTATAATTACAAGCTTTTATTTCGCCTATAATTATAAAAATTAAAGGTTACTCATAGAACGTAGCTCACTCATAAGCTTTGACACTGTCGTCTAAAATATGTCATTGATTTTTATGCTACTAAATTATAAACTATAGGGTTCAACTTTTGTATAAGCTGTTTGTGGATGTCAATGTAATGTGGTGAAGCAGTTTATTTAAAATCTGATTTTTTATTTTTTTAAATTTAACGCTGAAACAATTTTTAGCGCATTATTGTTATTATTTCTATTATTATTAATAAGGTTATGAAGTTCTGGATAAACGCTGAATATTAAAGTTTAATTATATATTGCGTTATATTTTTAGAGATGTGAACATTATGAACTGAATATGTGTTTAACAGGCACATCTAAATATAATACGAAAATACTACAGGAAGGCATTCAAGATCACAATCATCACACACATCAGTTCTTTTGGAGGATTTGAGCTCAGTCGTAAGACTTTGGTAGCAGGCTCTTATAACATCATGCGAACAGGCCGGTGCAGTTTCTGTAATTATACTTTTCAAAAATTTTCTATATTAATTTTTATTTTATGGTATTTTTTTTCATATTAGCCGTTGTTCGCTTTACAGAGTGCTTTTTAATTTTGCGCTTTACATATATATCTCCTTATTTATATATCTATATCAATCTATCTATCTATATCCCTCGCTCTCTCTCTATATATAGATAGAGAGAGAACTTTATTATTAATAATACGTATAATATTTTGGGAGCAAAGTGCCAGCTGGACGTATGCCACAATAGCAAGCAAAGAAGAATGAGATAATTATTAACGTTATTCGCTATTTAAAGGGAGTCCAAGAGAGGGACGAGATCCAGTCGACCAGATTAAAGTGGAGGAGTTATTGTCTGCCTCACGCGATAAGAAAGAAGAAAATTCCTTATATTCTCCTCTTCTTAAAGTACAACTGGGAAGGAGCGGTCTAAATCGCCAAATCCAGGTGAGTCCATCGCAATTTTTAGTCGAGCGCAACTTATAGAATCGCTAATTTATAATTTTTTTTAAGCTGGGAAACATGAAAAAGCAGCTCTTGAATTTAAACTCCGAATGTATCGATCGACGTATCAACTGAATCCTGAAATATCAACAGAACATATGAATTAAATCCTGTTGCCATGAAAGGATTCCGGGCAGTTTTGCTATTCATTCCATATCTACTACAATTTAATCTGTATTGTAATAGGGACTCTGTCAGCTAAAGCTTTACTTTATATCAATTGATTCGTTATATTAAATTTGAAATCGGTTCTTTAAATTTCTCTCACAGTATAGATAATATTACATAAATTTGTGGATGCCTAATTTAAATAGGATTAAATGACTAAACGGCCATTCAGCTTTTCTAGAAGCGACAGAGAGACTCTCTTCATATTCTTTTACTAGTTCGGTAAAAAGATGCATGTCTCCATACTCTAAGCCTGTTTTCAGTATGAGCATCTTAAAGCAAGGATTAAATTAAATTGCTACTTTTTCACACCTGTAAATACTCTAGGTAGTCTAGTGCCTTCTACATTCTTTGTTACCTTTTAACTCGTAAATTAGTTTAAGTTCTTATGTAGTCTACCCGATTTTAACGATAAATTTTTGCACGCAACTATGTCTGCTTCCTTGGCATTCTTCTTTCAATTTCCTTTATGCTGAAATGTAATGAAATATCGATAGTTGTCTTGAAGTTACCAAGTATTTAAATTTCTGGATTCCAGAAGGAAAATATATGCACTCTGGTTTAACAGCTGCTGTTTTATTTTTTATCAGAAACTGGATTTTTATGACTTCATAAATAATAAAACTACTCACAGAACTAGAATAATTGATCATGGAAAGAAATCATATTTTCTCCGCAAGGAAATGAGAAATTCCATTTTTCCAAGTTGGATGGCATAATGAAATTACTTTAATTTTTTTATACATTTTAGCAAATATGCATGAGCGATTTTATATAGATATCCTACTTTTTTGTCTGCATTATTGCCTTTGATATCATTTCCTTCCACTTTATTATTTCATCTCTTTAAAGTAATTTATTATATTTAGAATATAATTCAAATTCATTTCTTTCTTATACAGTTTTCCGATGTAACAGTTTTGAACAGAGTTTATCATTATATTAACGAAATAAAATACTCTAGTGATTTGATCAGAAATGATGATTCGCTATTATGTGATCTATATGTGTGTACTCCAAAAGAAAGCTACTCTGATTGTTATAGTGACTGCCATATCCTTGGGCCAATGTTCCTAAAGGCAAGGATGTTAGAAAATGTATAGTATGTGGGCGGTACTGGAACACTTAAAATACAAACGAGCCAAAATTCCCCTCGGGTGGTTGGGTGGTACAGGTTACAGGTCGAAGCAGGTGAGATACCAGATGCCTTTTAGATATACTATTACCTTAAAATTTTTTCCTAATGATAACTTGGAGTATAATTCCTCTGGCTAAAAGACTGTGGTCTTACTTATTAAAAGACTGTGGTCTCTTCATGCCTTTTGTGCAGTCGCACAGTAACTCAATTTTGTTACTTTTTATTCACAAAAATGCTGGTGAAATGATACTATATGCTAGTGACTATAATTCAATATTTTTACTAATATTTCTTCTTGAAAGTCAAGGTGAGAATATTAGTTGACTGAAAATAGTTACGTTGGTAAGCATCTATCATTAGTGAATTAACGGTTATTTTAACTTTATAAAGACTAAAATAAAATTTATCTTCCGTACTTTGGATGTGGGGGTCATAATTTGTAATTTATTTTCTTTTCGAAGGACGTTAATCGTTAACCGTAGAAGGAATTTCTCCCACCTTCTTGGCGTGCCTTCGTGGTGTAGTGTCAGCACACTCAGCGCGTAATTGAGAGGTCCACGGTTCGATTCCCGGCGAAGGCGTTACTAATTTTTCGTCTTTCCTGCTTCCAAAAAAATCCTAATGTCTCTACAGTGGCGCCCGAACTAAAAGAGTGTTGGATGATGATTCTCCACACCCAGCATTTGGCGATTGGGTCCCCTAAAACCCCAGTCGCCCTTTAAAAGAGGGAGTATTTCTCCCACCTTCTTGGCGTGCCTTCGTGGTGTAGTGGTCAGCACACTCAGCACGTAATTGAGTGGTCGACGGTTCGATTCCCAGCGAAGGCGTTGCTAATTTTGCATCATGCCTGCTTCCAAAAAAATCCTAATGTCTCTACAACCGTTTGTTCCCATTTTAATATCGCTGTGTTTATGTGGTATCTAACAGACATCCTGTATAATAACTACCTCTGGGTCGTGCAATATTTAACAGAGAGAAATCAGCAAAGAAAATAAACCAGATATTTACTTCCTACTTTCATCTAGATATTTCAGTTAAATTACTAGAAACGCAGGACAAAAATTATTATCGCAAAACAGTAATTATTTTATACTCCAGCAAATTAGGAAATGATCTGAGAGAAAAAACTTGTCAGAGGACCAACTGATTTAGCAACTGCAGGATTATCGGAGCCGCCTTGTTAGCATGGTATTAGGTGAGCTGGTGCCGACTCGTATCCTGGATAAAAAATCATGGATATCTGTAAATGCCTATACTAGGCACAGCTTGATGTGATCGCATTCCTCAACGGTTATTTTGATAATATATACCAAGTAATAGCATTCAAAGATGTGAGAACATTGTGGCTACATCGATTCTTGTATCGTTATCACGCGCGAGCACGTGCGTCGAAAGGTATAAATACTGGAAGGACTGGTTTGTCTCTCTCTCTTTTTCGTTTTTCCCCTCTTGCTGCCTGACGTCGAGTTTAGCGAGTGTGTGGGCCTTCGGGCCACACACACTCAGCAGTCGCCATTTGTTCCTGTCTAATTTTGCCGAGAAAGAAGCAGAATGAAGAAATCCAGTACTTAAAGTAAAAGTTTGATTTGTGAATAATATAATATACGCGCAAGTGTGTGGAATTTGTGAATAAAATAAACGCGCAAGCAGAATATAAGTAACTGTTCGACTTCAAGATGTGCTGGACCAGCAATGGGTCACCACGTGCGATGTGTGTAAAGATCATATGAATGTAAAAGGAAAAAAGAAGAGCTTATAAGTGTGTAACCAGACAGCGCGATAATATGAAAATAGAATTCATGAAGTTTCAACCGCAAAATTATTCGATGGAACAGGATTGCGCGAATAGACACGCATCGGCACTCCACGGACATTCCATTTGAGTTATCGCATTGCGAGTATCTAAGTTATGATATTTTAGTATGTATATGTGTGTGATAAATGTGTCTTATTTAATCCAGAAAGTATGTGTATTGAAATAAATATGTGATTGGAAAAAGAAAATAATCGGCTCATGCATGCATCAGTGGGTAAGTCTTGTTAATCTATTTAGTAATGATTAAGCAATGTACTAAACACCAAATTTTAGTTTAAGTATTTACGCAAAATTAATTTGTACTTGATATTCTTAGTATCGACACTTTATACGATCACGGCCAGCAACACCACATTTATGGTGCCGTGACCAGGATTATAATAATAAAGGCACATTATGGTGCCGTGACAAAAAAAAAAAAAAATGGGAAATTAAGTTTTAACTGTTTCATTTCAGGTAGAGAACCATTTTATGCTTATGCCTAAAAATATAACTACACATGTGATTCCAGTTTGATAATTGCTTAAATATTTTGGAATTTTGTGATGATGTCTGATATCAAATAGGTGAATTTTAGTAATGATTGGATAAAATTTTGAATTTTGTGTTTATATGATATGAATCATTAAGAAAAAGTTGAAAATTGCATATGTAAAAAAAAATATATATATATATATAGAATTCCATATGACTGTTTCCTGCTAATGTGAAATAATTTAATGATAAAAAATAGATATGTGAAAATGGTAATATCAATTCAAAATTGGTCAGTATTTAAGAAATTATTCCTGAATGTATATCATATTGTGTGGCAAGGAGTATGTAATAACTTGTATCCATGTGAAAAATTTCGATAAGTTACAATAGTGTATTTATGAATGTACTATACATTAGAAGTAATAATAATAGTAATTTAGAGTGGTACTAAAGTATAGTAAATTGATTCAGAATGGCTAAGAAAAATAATGTAATGAATATGAGTCTGGCTACTGCTCTGCATACTTTTTCAGGGGAGCATGACGAAAATATAACTTTTTTTTTAGATCAGTTATGCCAAATGGCAAATTTAGAGAACTGGAATGAGAACAGAAAAAGTTTGGTGTTAAAAATTCAATTGAGGGGTAAAGCATTAAAATTTGTAATTGATAATGAATCATGTAAAGATATGTCATTTGATGATTTAAAAGCATTACTAAATAAAAAATTTGCAAAATCTCAGTCATTTGACACAATTCAAAATAACTTTAACTCAATTAGACAGACCCCAGATCAGTCAGTCGAGGACTTAGCGGAAAAAGTGAATACTTATGCCACAAAATATTTTGGGTGCTATCCTAGTTCGAGTGAAGAGGTACATAACCTCACTCAAAAAGCAATGCTTTCAAAATTCTTAGAAGCTCTCAGACCAGATTTAAGACTGGAGGTTAAAAAACTAGGACCTATTGATTTTGCTACTGCTGTTAAACAGGCAAAGAACATAGAAAAAGCATTGGAGGATTCTGGTAATAGCTCACAGACACATGATTTTTCACCTGAATTAAATACATTAATTATGCAACAAATGCAAAATAATAGAGCCATTGAGGATTTGTCAAAAAAATTCAATGAAATTTTACCTAATGTTAATGTAAACAATGTAACTAGCCTAGAAAATAATGCTACACAAAGTAGTAGTAATAGAGAGTCTTGTCATATTTGCCAACAGAATCATTGGACTACAGAGTGTCCTTATTTTCCTTCAAACAATAATTTTCAATATTATAGACAGGCTAGAAACAACCAGAGAAGAAAATTTTATAGGGGTAACTTTATCAATAGAAGGAATAGATATAATAGTCGGTATGCTTTCACGCAAGGTAATAGACCACAGAACAGTAATAGAAATAGGCCTCAATACAGAAGATACAATACTCGTAGAAATAATTTAAACTAATGAAGGGTACTTGCAGATCTCCCAGATACACAAAGTATTACTCAAGTGCCCATAAAAAAATTTGGGGGAAACAAGACAAAATAAAAAAAATAAGGAAATCAAATAGGCCAAATACACATGAAAGATTCAGACACAAAATTAAAGAAAGTAATGAACAAAAATTGGTAGCTTCTTGCCAGACTAATAGTATCACAGAATTACCAGTAATAGAAATCAAATTTGGCGACTTTGTGGTAGAAGCATTACTTGATACAGGTGCAAATTTAAGCTTAATACAGCCAGACACCTTGCAAGTAATAAAAAATTACACAAAGATTCATTACTTAAGCAGATCTGTAAGAATACATACGCTAAATAATGCTACTATCCCATATGTATCTGCTGTAAACTTAAAATTTCGTTTAGGAAATAAATGGCTTGCCAACCAATTTTTTGTTACACAACATAATTGGAACACAAATTATCAAATGATTTTAGGGTATGATTTCATTCAAAAAAATAAGATACTTATGGATGCAGATAAAAGTCAGTTAATCATTGATAACACATATTTTGATCTTTTGGACAAAAGAAAAAACTGTACTGATATTAATGCAAAAAAGGTAGACAAGAATAGTAGACCAGAGGAGTCGGGTATTGTAAGAGTAGTATTGAATACCAGAATTGCGCCAAATACAGCAGAGATAGTAAAGTTAAGCATTCCAATTAATATGCAGAAAGAAAAGCAAATAATGTTCTCACCAGACAGGCGAAAAGTGGGCAAGATAGGTGTGACTGATTCAATTCATGAGATAAGTGACAGGCAATATATATTCACCATAATTGAAAACAATTCCAATGCCGCAATTAATCTAAGAAAGGGTGAAAAGATTGGTAAGGTATATAAAGTCGAAGAAAAACAATTTGAAAAACCTAGAGAGCAACAAAATTTGCAGATTAACCATATAACTTTAAAAGAAATTAAACAATTAAGAAAGGAGGAATTAAGCCCAGATGATTTTGATTTAAGTCATTTAGAAGCAGAACAAAAAAATAAGATGATTGAAATGCTCATGAAAAATTCAGCTGTGTTTTCAAAATCTTACACCACTCTGGGTGAGACTGATGCTGTCGTGCCACAATTTAATTTATTACATAACTTTCCAATTCAAACTAGACCATACAGTATTCCTCGCATTGCTAAAAAATATGCCCAAGAGGAGATAGCCAAATTGTTAGAAGCAGGTATTATAGAGCCATCGACATCGAGTTACAGTTTTCCAGTAATTTTTGTCAAAAAGAAAGCACCACCTAATACTGATCCTAACAAATTAAAATTTAGAATGGCAGTAGATTATAGATTGTTAAATTGCATAACTGAATCATATCAAATATGTCTACCTAAGATTGCAGATATTTTGCATAATATACCAGGTAAAAGTTATTATTGTGTGCTAGATCTTAAGTCAGCATTTTTTCAAATAAAGTTAGATCAGAAAGATAAAGAAAAATTAGCCTTTTGCACGGAACTTGGCAATTTTCAACCAACACGGTTACCTTTTGGTGCAAAAAATTCATCTGCTTATTTCCATACTCTAATATCAAAATGTTTAGGTGAATTGCAGGGTCCAAATTTACAATATTTTCTAGATGACATAATTGTTGCAGCTAACAGTATAAATGAACTAGTAATTATTTTACAAAAGGTGTTTGACAAGTTAAAAAATTTAATTTAACATTAGACCCAGCCAAATTGCAGTTATGTATACAAGAGATTACGTATTTAGGTTTTTCGGTTAATAAGAATGGTTTTGCTCCTTCAGAGGAGAATATTCAGAAAGTAGCCAAATTTCCTAGGCCAAGAAATGTGAAAGAGGTTCAAACATTCATAGGCATGGTAAATTATTTTCGACACTTAATTTTTAATTATGCAGAAATTGTCAAGCCAATAGTAGATTTAACAAGAAAGAATATACCATTCGTGTGCAACGAGAGATGCCAAAATGCATTAGATAAAATACAAGAATTAATTTTAGAAAAACCCACAATAAAAAACATAGAAAATGATAAACCTTTATATTTAGTAACCGATGCTTCTAGATCAGCCATTTGTGGCATATTAATGCAAAAAACTGATGAAAAGTTTTTCCCAGTACAATTTTACTCAAAAATTTTAACACCTGCTGAGGCTAGATCTCCTTCAATTAGGAGAGAACTTTATGCAATCTTTAGATCAGTAAAGCAATTTCACGAACATCTGTATGGGAAAAAATTTATAATATTAACGGATGCTAAACCTCTGACTTTCCATATTAGTCTTGACAAACAGCCAGATATTGTAGCACGTTGGTTGTTATATTTACAGGAATTTCAATACACGATGGAGCATATTCCTGGTTTCAAAAACCCAGCAGACTACTTGTCAAGAGTTTCAAAGGATGTAGTGGTAAACAATGTAAATATATTTAAGACCAATGATAATTTGTCTATTCAAAACATAATTAGTAAACAGCAAAGTGATCCAGACATAAAATCAATTATAAAAAAATTACAGGATAACAACAAAGAAAGTGTAGAACAATATTTTATTGATAGTCATACAGATGTAGTAATGATAAAATTAAAACCTGTAAATATGAGAAAGAAAGACAGAAGTGTCCAGAATAAAATTCTAATTCCTAAGGCATTAATTAAAGATGTATTACAGACAGTTCATGCGCCTCACTTTGGTATTCAAAAGACATATGAGTTTGTAAAGGCAAAGTATTATTGGAAAGGTATGTACAGCGATACGAAAAGTTTTGTAGAAAATTGTTCAGATTGCTTACAAAATAAGTCTAGACCTCACAACACTCTGCCACGTCTAATTCCTAAGAAAGATCTTGCTCCTGGAGAGATGATAGCTATAGACATAGTTGGTAAACTGCCAAGATCCATAGATAATAAATTTTATGTACTCACTATCATTGATCATTATTCCAGATATTTGGAAACAGTTCCGTTAAACAACTGCACTTCTCAATCCATCATAAAATCTTTAAATGATTATTTTGCCAGATTTGGCATTCCAAAAATTTTGTTATCAGACAACGGTTCCTATTTTTGTTCCACAGAATTTACTCAATTTTTAAAATCGCTTAAAATAGAACACAGAAAAAGTTCAATTTATTATCCACAGTCCAATGGGTTGATTGAAAGAGTTCACAGGGTAATGAAAGAATCAATTGCAGCAATATCAAACAAAATATTTGAATGGCCACAAAAAGTACTGATGTTTAAACTGTATTATAATAATGCTAAACATTCTGTAACTCAATTTTCACCAGCAGAACTATTTTTCGGTAGAACATTAAATACTCCTATAGATAGCAATGATCCTCTTAAATTAGCAGACGATTTTAGGAATATTCCAAAAGAATAAAGGAACAATTGAGTAGAGATAAGCAACAAGTAAAATTAAATGAGGATGAATACTTTAATTGTGCAAAAAAATATTTAAAAGGGAGAAAAATTCCAGAATTGAAATCAGGGGATAAAGTTTTTATGCAGGAATTTACTGATAGAAGGGTGTTACATCCAAAATACAAGGGGCCATATGAGATCATTAAAAAGCTACGAAATGATAATTATATAATACAATTAGAGAATAAAACCACTAAAGTTCACGTAAGTAAATTGTTTTTACAAAAGCCTTCAAGAGAAGATTCAACACAAAATGAGGATTAGGAGTGTAACACAATTGTAAATTGTCGATCAGCAAATCAAAAAAAAAAAAAAAAAGTGTAAAGAAGTTGTGATTATGATAGGAATGTAGTATGTGTACAAGCTAGATAATGAATGATGATCATGTGTGGTATGGGTAAATTTAGTGTAATAAAGCGCTAATTGCACGATTTTGGTAGAGTTGGCTGGTCCATATACCAGAAGAATTGAGTTGTATTATGAAGGGTCTCATTGATTACTAGGTAGCAGAAAAAAAAAAAAAGTGTGGTTCTAATCTCCTTGTCTTACTGCTGAATCAAATGGAAGGTATGTAATTTAGTAGTGGATCTAATACAATTGTAGCTTGTAACAATGTCATGACATATTGGTATATGAAATGTATATGTAAAATGAATATGATCCAATGATAAAAGTAGATATGTAATGAAATAGTGAATGTGATTCTAAAATGTAAAGAATGAAATAAGGGAAACAATGGTTAAGAGGAGTTCCATCAAAATTGATAATGCAAATGTTCTTAGTTTAAGTGATTCATTGGATATTTAATCATATGTGAATTGTAAATTATGTGTCGTAAGTGCCAAATTTTCATTGCCTGGAATCGCATCTGTGGTGATATTTTAGGAAAGAGTAGACATGCATGAGTACGTAAAAGAATAATACTAATGTAAAAAATATATATCACAAAATGTTTAAAATGCTGTGTTTTTTTTCAAGCAATGTGAAATATTAACGTGAAATATGTGTGATAGTGCATACGAAAGCTCAACTGTGTTCATAGAATGAGGAATGTATGGAGTGCCAACGAAATGATAAACTGCAGTGCCTTTGCAAATGATGTAAAGATTGGTGTGAAATGCAGACGAAAGTTCAAGTGTGTTCAGCAGAGAGGGATTTCATTTGTCCAGTGATGGGACAATTTTTTTTTTCTTCGGCCGGAGGGAATGTGAGAACATTGTGGCTACATCGATTCTTGTATCGTTATCACGCGCGAGCACGTGCGTCGAAAGGTATAAATACTGGAAAGACTGGTTTGTCTCTCTCTCTTTTTCGTTTTCCCCCTCTTGCTGCCTGACGTCGAGTTTAGCGAGTGTGTGGGCCTTCGGGCCACACACACTCAGCAGTCGCCATTTGTTCCTGTCTAATTTTGCCGAGAAAGAAGCAGAATGAAGAAATCCAGTACTTAAAGTAAAAGTTTGATTTGTGAATAATATAATATACGCGCAAGTGTGTGGAATTTGTGAATAAAATAAACGCGCAAGCAGAATATAAGTAACTGTTCGACTTCAAGATGTGCTGGACCAGCAATGGGTCACCACGTGCGATGTGTGTAAAGATCATATGAATGTAAAAGGAAAAAAGAAGAGCTTATAAGTGTGTAACCAGACAGCGCGATAATATGAAAATAGAATTCATGAAGTTTCAACCGCAAAATTATTCGATGGAACAGGATTGCGCGAATAGACACGCATCGGCACTCCACGGACATTCCATTTGAGTTATCGCATTGCGAGTATCTAAGTTATGATATTTTAGTATGTATATGTGTGTGATAAATGTGTCTTATTTAATCCAGAAAGTATGTGTATTGAAATAAATATGTGATTGGAAAAAGAAAATAATCGGCTCATGCATGCATCAGTGGGTAAGTCTTGTTAATCTATTTAGTAATGATTAAGCAATGTACTAAACACCAAATTTTAGTTTAAGTATTTACGCAAAATTAATTTGTACTTGATATTCTTAGTATCGACACTTTATACGATCACGGCCAGCAACACCACAAAAGACGAGAAAATGTATCCTTCAGAAACATAAAGGAATTTAACTAATTTAATAGAAATGCAACAAGAAATATATAAATAAGTACCTTCACATAATTTTAATTGGGAAAAGACAAAATATTGTTTGAGAACTACTGATAATATCTTTATCGCAATAGTTCATTTATGAACTGTTCGTAACATTCCTGGAAAATATTTGACCTATGTTATAACTTTAAATCTTAATACTTGGAGGGCATTCCTCATTCACTGAAAGAGGAAATGCCAATGCAAAAGGTAAAATTAGGGAAAAAACAACCTTATTTTAGCATAGATGCTTTCAAGGGAAGTATTTTTAAGGATCAGGAAAAACTATATCTGTAAATATTTTTTTACTCCTGAAGGAGCCATATCTGTCTCTCATCCTCCTCAAAACCAGTCGAATTATTCAAAATCTAAATCAAATTAAGGTTGCTATTTTGTCTAATTTTCAGTGGTTGGCTAAAGTCGGAAACAAGCTGTTTAGTACTTTAATCCGTTAATTGGCGACATTTTTCTGACACTTGGCGATTTTCTAATCTGTATTGACCTTATTTCGTAACTTTACGTCAGTCAAGATTATTTTTTGATACCTTGATTCTATCAACCGAATTGTTGATTACAATAAACAGAGTGTTTTTGTTAGGTAAGCAAAAGGGTTGTCAGGTTCTTTACGAGGTTATTTTCTGTACCTTCGTGTGAAAGGATTCTTCATCAAATAAAGCTCTGCAAAAATCGAACCGTCTTCTGTATAGTGCCCAATGTCCAAGCCACACAAGTACTATCTCTTTCTCTCTCAGAAAAGAAGAATAAGAAACAACAAAAAGGGTACTCAGGTTATTTATGAGCTCATTTTCAGTAAATTCAATTCTGTTGACAAATAAGCAGATAATCGAAGAAACACCCTGAATGTTAGAAACCAGGAATGCAATTAATGTATGCAAGTAACGTAGATTTATTCTGTATCTCAAATTTACTTTTAAAAATACTGCATAAACAAATAATCGCACAGCAGATAATACTCTGTTAACTATTTTGCTCCAAATCAAACAATATAATTTAACAGTTCATTCAGAACAAAGCTCTTGACTAAGTTATTGCGAGAGTTATGATTTTAGTTGATGCCAATGTTTAAAATCTAATTAAAGACTTTAAATGACAAAACTTAAGTTAGTAGTACGACTTTAACGATTTAAGCAATTATGTTATTAAATAAGTCTGTAAGTTTATAACAGCTTTTTCCTGTTTACCGCGTCCCTTCGTGGCGTAATTGGAAGCGGCTAGCAGTCGAAAGGTCGAGTGTTTGAATTTCGACGAAAGCATCGCGGATATTTTATGTTACATTTTTCTAAAATGCCTATTATATTCAACAACTTTGAAACCTTACATTGGGAAATGATAATAATCAATATAAATGTAGTTTCGCTATACTAAGCATACAAATTTATATTTCATACTTGCAGTTACAGCTGCCAGCAAAAGAAGCTTTTCCGTTTTCATCATTCCTTGTGTTATTAATTCTATATTCTAATCACCACCCCTTATCAATAACATAGTTATTTTATATTTAATAACAGTGAAATTTAAAACGTATTTAATTACATAATGAGTTTTATATAAGAATATTATTTCTTTTTCCAAAGTAAAAAGTAAATATTTCTTTTTAAATTTATATTAACTATCCTCTTCCAAACTGTTTTAAACATAGAACTTACAGACAGAGATTAGCTATCTCTCATGCAGATACATGCTACTTAACAGATAGCGAGTGAAACTATTTTAAACTTTCATTCTTAACTGTAAAGTTATGCCTTTAATCGGAGCTTGCAACTAACAGTGAAAATCATGGAAGGATTAATTAATGGTCAAAACACATTTTCATAAATCCTATAAGTAGTCGAGATTTGAATATTTTTCTACAAATAGTACGTAAATTATTTGGTATTTACGAGGACTCAAATAGAAAAAAAATCATTTTAATCAGATGTGAAGTAAAAATATTGGAACAAGTTTTTGAATTCCACAGGAAAAAAAAGAAATGTAAAATCAATTCCAACCAGAAATGAAATCCACCACGCAAAATAAGGAAAATAATTTGTGGGAAATAATTAAAGTTCTGCTTGAAAAATAATCAAAGCTTTGAGGATATAAAAGGAGAAAAGTTTTTTTTTTAGAGGGGCAATGTGTAACGAACGGGAAAACTAATCAAACTGGTCAGAATTTTCAAGATTACTTTCCCAAGACTGATATTTCTAAACGAAGACCGTGATACATGAAACTTGTCGAACACATTTTTTACCTGCATCATGCCTAAGGATAACAGTTGTTAGGGACTGCTGAAAATTTTGTTTAATTAGCTCGTAATTTATTCGATGGAATATTTATATCAATAATTTGTTTTAAATCTATAAGAATATGAATTTGTTTTATCTATTATTCTAGTTATCGAGATCTTTTACGTGTAAATATTTCGGCTAATAAAAAGTGCAAATACCTTATGTATACAAGCAATGCATGCTGTACATCATGCATATAAACCCATTTGTTTTGAATTTTAATATAGAGTTAAAAGCTTAGGTTAAATAACTAAAGGAATTTGAGAGAAATTGGCAGAACTGATTCGAATCTATGTTACATATAGAGAAAACCACAAAAAAAAAAAAAAAAAAAAAACGCATGCAGCCAGTCCGTTTGCTGGGACTTGAATCCCGGTCGAACTACCAGTGCCGATTTTGCCAACATAGTTGGAAAGTTGCATATGATCTTTTCGGTTATAGGACAACGCGAGCCAAACACTTTTGGAACAGCAAGACTTTAGTAAAGGGTTCATTTCGTCTTTATTAAATTTTTTCTAAATAAAAGGAATCATAAAAAAATGTACCTCTTAGTTCCGTGATGGACAAATTTCTTTGAGAGCGGACCAAAAAGCAAAAGCAAAAAATTTAGTGGCCAATATAATTTTTTCGGAAACTTTAGAAAGCGTGTAAAATTTTTAATGTGATAAAAGAAACTGAAATTATACTTTTAAAATCTGTTTAAATTTAGATTATAACCCCAATGTACTAATTCTGAGAAGAGATGCTTAATGCTCAGTCTATTATTAAATGCTTAGTCTGATGCTAAATGCTCAGTATATTTTTATTAGAAATGTCAGTCTATTTCTAATAAAATTCTTTCTAATGAATACGATAGAAAACACTTGTTTGTGTATATAAGATGAAGCAAACATAGAGCTCATTTCCTGGGCGTGAGGTATTAAATTTGGGAACACTGCTTTCGGTAACGATTGTAAAACCCTAAGTTTGGAACGCCGAGAAACAAACAACTGCTTGAGATAATTATAATATATTATATTTACGATATTAGCTGTATATAAATGTAATATTTTTTTTAATTTGCAGAAGGCCTGATAGACCCTTCAGGTGGGCTGGAGCTGGTCCGCGGCTATAGTTATTCTATTAAAGGGAGGATGAACTAGAATGACACCTTCTGAAAACTTTTGTGACAATATTGCATACTGAACACTGTTTTAAGGGGACAATCTACACATTAAGACATTTAAGTCAACGGTGCTAAATGAGCGGCGTTGACGCATTTGAGTGTTATCCTATAACGGAAGAGATTTATTGTATATCTGTGTGTGCGTGTGTCCGCATGTATATGTGCATATACTCTAAATATTTGCTTGTGTTATTATTCGCCGAACGCTGATATTTAAAATCCTGGTGAAAGGGCTGTAACGGGATCGTTGGAAGTTTAAATGGTGTTTCTCTATAAATAACATGAATAAGAGCCAGGGCTTATTTTTTAAAATAGAAATGTCCCATGGAAGACCATTAAGAAAATTAAATAAAAATCAATAACTAAAATAACAAAATAGAAATGAGACATAAAAATTAAATGTTCGGTAAATTTCTAAAAAAAATAATAAATCAAGTTAAATTAATTGAAAATAATTATATATTAATTTAAATATAGGAGTTCATCTTATTGGGGCTCCAATTTCCGATTTTTTACAAAAATTGAATATGTTTGGACCGAGCTCCAAGTGAACGTAAGCTCTTATAGAAGCCGGTTTTTCTTAAACGTGTGCCTCGACAACATTTCTCTTAAGCACACCTAAAATCGTTCTAGCACATCTTGCCGAAATTCAAATTAATAACACCCCTGTGTAACTAAAAGATATCAAGTCTCAAATTCAGTTGACATTTGAAGCACGTTTAGTGGCATATAACTGCACAATTCACAAAAATTCACTGTTTATTATGTTTTATAATTATCAGTAACAAAAAATAATGATAATTATCCAGTGATGAAGTAGATTGAAGCTTAACAACTTCACCGCGCATTTTAAACACTAAGCGAGCTGAGACGGCTGGAATTGCCCTTAGTCATCCTCTCATACTATAAGATGTAGATGAGTAACAAACATTTCGAGGTTAAGGACGTTAGAACTAGCCAGCTGCTGTTTAAGCTAAACCAACTGCTTAACACCTTTAAAATGCAAACTACGCAAGAGATGGGAACAAATATATGAGATAATTCTCCAAGTGCATCTTCTCCGCAAGTATCCTATGTGAAGAAATTCAACCCAATTAATGGGCAATTATCATTAATTAAAGAGCTATATGCGTAGCTCATACTAATGCTTCTGCTTCCCATATTTTTGACATACACAGTAATTTTGGTATCGAATTATAGAATTAGTTTCTACTGTATGAAGGATTTTACAGCTGTGACATTATCAATTGAAACGTATCTACTTCTCTGCTTCGATCGTTTGAGAGATTTAGTAAAGATTAAGGTTTTCCTTACCGTTTTAACTATTCATACAGGATATCAAGTAAATAGTTAATTCTACAAAAAATATCTTAGAAAGCAACATTATTTTTATTTCCATTCTGTATAACGAGAGGTAACGTTTTCTGCCCAAAACTTCGGTAATGAGCATCAATAAATAAGCACGAATAAAGAGGAACACAACACGTTTTTATTGTTTTTGCAATGATGACTGTGTGCAATGATGGCTGTACGTTTACAATGACGACTCTTAAGTGTGCGACGATTTTTTTCGTTAATGATAACTCTTATACGAAAATCCTAAAAATTTAATTTTCGTTTTTAAGCTTTCTGCATTCATATCTAAAGCCATTTAAAATTTCTTTAAACTGTACAACCAGAGCAGGTACTTTAGAGGAAGCCCATAACAGGCTTTTAGCGTTATTATAAATTCCGTATAGAAGCGCGGTTTCTTATTCATTACTACCAGCTTTTACTGTTTCCGATTTCGAGTTGGATGTGTATGGGAAGGAAAGTGAACCTAGGTACAAAGCGAAAGATTCGTGTTTTTAATTTGATCAAGAAAATACCATTTATTCATGACATTTTAATGAACTTTAAAATTGCAGGTCTGGACCCGTAAAGCTCAGAGGGTTAATGGACAGCCAGAAATGGTACTTTACTTGAAGTCCGTAAGTTTTTAACGAAAACCTATATTGAAATATAAGAAAAAAACTTTCCAGTTTTAGTATGTAAGACTTTTTATATCAATGGCAACAGCGTATTAGATTTTAACTAAAATTAATGAACTGAAAGTAATACTTTACTTGAAGCTCTGAACAGATTTTCATAAGAAATATATTAAAGACAACTCAAAACTTCTCAGATTTGGTATTTAAAATGGATGTGTGTTTGAGGACATATTAGATTTAAAATCTTTAAAATTATTCTTTGGATTATGTTAAATTCAAGTAGTAAAATCTCATTATAAAGACGAGGAGTCGTCAGGGAACATTTGAAATGTATAACCTGTTTTCGTTTCATTTTTGTGTGGAATCACTTTTCAAGTAAACCGATGCTGCCATCAAATGTTATTGCAATGCATTTAAAAAAAAAAAAAATATATAACAAATAAAAAAAGAAAAGTCATTGAAAGAAAGGTGTTCTGAAAAGTCATTGAAAAGAAAGGTGTTTTACGCTCTAGCTGAGATCGCAATCTATACCACTCAGCTGTTTCACTCACTCCCGCTAACCCATTTCTTTTTCTCTTTTTAGCTTTATTATTAAGCATGTGTACATTGAGAACGAATGCGTACATTAACAGGCAAAGTTATCATGGTCTAATTTATGGGGAATCTATATGTAGTTATATATGTATTGGTGTTTCTCGCTTGTGGAAAAACGGCGGCCCCTAGAGCCACCAAATTTTGAACACACAATCTTCGACCCGAACATGTACACCTCGAAAGCCGGGTTTTGAATTTCGAATTTGTTTTTATTTATTGCATATTTTGTGCGAATTTAAGTAACTCGGTCTTGTTATCGATTGAACGGTAGGATGCTCCAAATCTAATCAGAAAAGAACTGTGTTGCCGCTCTGCAAATCGCAAGATATTTGTATTTTTTTAATTTAATCTACACACTGGAAAACTTATAAAACTGTTTTGCCCGCGCTCAAATTTAAAAAAAAAATTATCTTTCAAGCGGTAGTGTGTTATCATTCGGAAAAAGGTAGGATATTTAATTTTTGTTTCAAATTTATATAGTTAGTTACAAACTAAGCGATTTAAAAGCAATAAGTGCAGATTTCTGACATTTAAAATATCATTTTTGTTTCGAACATGAATAATTATTGAGAAATACATTTTTGCTTAAATTGGTACAACATTAGGCGGGGTAAATGGGCCACACAATTTCCATATGCACAGTTTACATTTTGAGCAATATAAAAAGAATCTTCACGAAGAGACGTGACTTTATTTCTTTATTTGGCAGAGCAAGCAGCAAAACAACGATGCGTAATAACTTAGCAAAATTTATAAACTCGGAACGTATTTGCTTTAATCCTGAGCAGCAATTCAATAAAAGATTTCGTATTGAGTAACTGTAGGGAAAGCGTGATCTGACAAGGTGCAATAGGAAGCCTTGAGAAGGGGATGTGTGCAATTAAAATTAAAAATATTACAATAAGGAGCTCAAGTGAAAATATAAAAAGCGCAAGATTTCGACTGTCATTAGCAAGAGCTTTGAGCACCGTACAGATGACAGTACAACTTTGCTCAGTTCCGCTCCCAACTTTGATGGAGAGCACGCCGGAGGGTAATGGGTCCAAAAGTCTCCTACCCCTCCTCCCCTGCTACCAAACTCTCGAGAGGACTTTCAGCTCCCCGCATATTTAGAGTGCCCCCATACCGCACAAACATTATATATTTACAAATATCCATGCCTTCTCCAGGATTTGAACCCGGGCTTCAGTACGGCAGTCAACATCGTTAATCTGTATCTCAATTGGGCAGCTGAATCACTTCACATACTATATTTAAGTTCAAACAATTTTGTGACTGTAAGTTAATTTTGTCAGTTAATTGTTCCTGTTTTATTGCAAAAATCATTATTTGGCTCATAGTATGTAAATTTATAATATAATTTGACGTTTAATGAGACTTTTTTACAACTTGCTATTATCTCACATTTTCGCTTACCCGACGTTCTAGCTGCCCGTTTATGTCGGATAAACGAGATCCTACTGTATTCTACTTGAGACAATGGCAGCACATTGCTTCCAGACAACTGTTTTTATTAAAGTTGAAAGACAAATCTCACTTTTTTGCAAAAAAAAAAAAAAAAAAAAAAAAAAAAACAGTCTATCACCCTGGAGATAAAAATGCTTTATTTGGAACGTGCTGTTAGTTTTCGCTTTCAGGTTGCTAAGTTTGTTAATCAGAAATTCATTTAATTAATGAAAATATGAAATAAATCAAAAACAAATTCCAAATTCTATATTCGGTCTCCGAGATTCCATGTTCTGGTAGAGAACTACCAAAAATTCATAGGCATCGTACTTAAATTCTGCTTTAAAAGTTCTACACAGTTCTTAAGAGTAAGCGAACAAGGCACCATCTAGTGGTTTAAGTAAGAGCTGGAGACGAGAAAGCAACACAGGTGACGGGAACCTAAGATCGATTTGATTACAAAACTGAAAAAATGTAGAAATATTAACATTTTATTTTTGTAAAAAAGAACAATTAGAGAATCCTTGCTGAGCATTTAAAACTCCTACTGACATACTTAACGCAACAACCTCGAAGTGAATCTAAGGTGGATGATGATAGCTCAAAGTTCTAAAATTTGCTAAGCGTGGATCCGTGAGTAGGATTTCCGAAATTTTACGTAGACAGTGACCCCTCTTATTTTAAAGATTCGGTATGCATAATTTCATCAATATCGGAATAAAACTGTATATTTGCGTGAATTACATACATACACAAACAAAGAAATACTCTTCTACATATTTATAGCTTTACATAGTTACGAAATGCTCAGCTGCGGTAAGATAAGTTGCAATATTTGGCGCGAAATTGCCCACCTGGAGACAAAATTGGCGATATGCCATAGACGGAGCCAGAACATTCTAGAATGAACTCTTACCGGTAAGATAGGTGCAGTATTTGGCGTGAAATTGCCCATCTGGAGACAAAATTGGCGATATGCCATAGACGAAGCCAGAACATTCTAGAATGAACTCTTACCGGTTTTCCGAAGAATGTTCACCAAGACAGGTCAAAAGCTATAAATACCCTGCCTGTTCGCGGAGTAATAGTTTATCGTGAAGGGTATCTTGAGTGTGCTGAGTTCAGTAGTAGTCCTTTAAGCTCAGAGAGCGATCAACCGAGTCGGGACCTGTACTTTAGTGCTTTGCCGTGAAGCTGTCTTCACCGTTATAACATTATAGCCTGAAGGCTGTGTTGCTGATAGTTTCAGTGTGTTTATCGTAGTTTTTCGAAGACTGTAACACAGCTTTGGAACTGTCCTGTGTAATACTGACGAATAAATTGTGTTTTGGTTCTTCATCAAGTGTTGTCATCAATCACTCCAAATCCACGAACCCGTAGAACACAACAACATATGTAGATGATTTTAATGAATCATCCGGTTAGTGTAATTTTATGAATCTAGTTAATAAATAATAATAATGTTAATTAATATTTCCTTATTGCACTTAAATCCATCAGTTTCTTTATTAATAACAGAATGAATTTGAAAGAAAAATTAAATAGCTTAGTTTAGCTTATTTGATTATGGCAAGTAACCTAAACGAATGTAATATTGTGTTACAACACGGTTCGAAAAATATATCAAAAATGCCTCATGGTTGGCCATGATTCATCAATTTAAACTTTACATTCTGTTTTCTTTCTCCCATAACCTAAACTTCTGCAGTAACTAACTGTAGAAGTAAAATATCGCAAACAGAAAAGTCTCATAGAATTGAAAGTATATTTGGCAATGTACTTTTATTTTCATCTGATATCATCTTATCGTTGCAATGAATTTGGATCAAACGAAACACATACTTTACAAAAATACAAATCAAAATTTAATGAACAAAATTGATTCAGTGTCCTACACACTTTGTTCTGGATATCACAACGAGAGATATCAAACAATCATCGCAGTTCCATTCAGAAAAATCAGTTGAAAAGGAAAATCTCTCGAAAATCTATTATTAGGAAGTCAATAAGAACCCAATTTGATTTCGCGATTCCTAAAGGCAGGAATTCCGCTTTCGTAACAATGTTTCCTCCTTTTTATTGAAAATGTTGAGATTCATTCTGTTCGCCTTGTTAGGATCGACTTTTAGTTTTCATCTTAGTGATCACATGCTTTTTTCCTCTTCTCTCCAGAAAATGAAAAAGATTTCTTATTTGAGTGTTTTTTTAAAGTTTTATCCAAATGGAAAAGATAAAGGGAATGTATCCTGTTTAAGAAGAATAAAAAGATAGCAACTTGCATATAACGGAGTTACAATATGCTAAAAAGAACCACTACTGCGCTTTAATGAGACTTAGGTTGATACAAAATAGTTTCAAAGGTTCAAAAAAGTGTTTAATTTTTTTTCAAACCAGTAACCATGCATTTCTTATACGGTAACTTAGCATTTCGCATGTAGAAACTATTAAGTTTTTTTAGAACGGGAAACCGCCATAAATCATTTGTGCTATTACGAGGATTCGACTTTTTGTTCTTCTAATAGGATATGGGAACTACTTTATACCGCAGGAGGTCGCCCGATGGATTACGATAGTTCTTTACGTTTTCCCAAGCCTGAAGAATGACTAGGGAAGAGGCACGAGACCCATCGTGCCTCTTCCCTAGTCATGCCAAATACTGGCAGTGCCAAATTATCGTAAATCCGCTATAGTTTGTGCGCCAGTATAGGACATTGGATCGAATTTGGTTATGACAGCTCCCGAAAATAAAAGGGATGCCTTTATAGAGGACTTTCTAAGGAAAACTGACATATTTACGTTACAGAAAAAGCCGAGAATACTGTCATGCAGCTAGCTGAATTGCCGGCATTTTAATCAGGATTGAACTATCAGTCTCGGCCGTTGGTTAGCGCTACTCTAAAGACTCTTACTCCAAATTATCTTTCGGCACACATTTTCTTATCAGAATTTCTAAACAACACACTGAAAGAAAAAAATCGAACATTATGCTAATGCGTAACTGTTACTTTTTGAACTAATTATTAAACCTACCTATTCATTTTTGGTTTGGTTTATGTGTTTACGGCAAAGCTTCGATGACTATTTACTTAAGGGGATGCCTTCGTGGAGGACTTCTAAAGGAAACTGGCTCGTACACACATTACACATGGGGAAAACTACGGAAACTCGCATGCAGCCAGCCCGTTCGTAAATTCGAAACCTGTAACCGAAGTACCAGTGTTTTGTGACTTTACCGCTCGGTCGCTGGTGACCTATTCGTTTTCGGAATTATCTGCACCTGTTTCTTATACTTACTACTGTACACATATTACACAGTTTCCGGGTAGCTCAAGCGATGAAAGCGACGTTATATCAAATGAGTACGTTTATTGTTCGATAATGAATAATCTTTGTTACAATTTAAAGTATTTTGTCTAAATGTTATTTTTATTAACATGAAGGTATAATAAACAATCAGAAATTTTATTTATTTGTTATCCTGAATTTATTCTTATAGTACAAGGAAACCTATCCACCATTATTCTTCATTTTCGCATATTTTTAATCGATATTACGCAGAACATATTCACCGTATAAAAACATAATCCGATGTATTATGATACTTAGTACTGTGAAATGGAAGAAAGTCTTTTGCGAGTTTGCCAGGATTGGAAATATGAAACTGCCAGCTGCCAGCTGGAGGGCTAACCACTTGCACCATGCGAGCAAACTTGAGGGAGGGTATTAATTTCTTACACATAAATTGAAATATTAAAAGTATTAACTGTGTATAAGTAGGATTATTTATTGATTTTTTAGATGAATCGCTAATCATAATGTGAAATGTATATAATAATAACAATTATGTATGCAATAAGTAAATTGTGTAACATTTTTATTCATCTGTAAGAAATCGCCAAATTGCGCCAAGATGGTTTCGATAACATGTAAGTACCGTTATTTTATTTTGAAAGAAAATTTGCTACTGAAAATTATCTTTAATAGAAAAATTTGTTAAAACTGAAATTAATTTGTAAAACTTTCCAAGGAATATTCGGGTGTGTTATTCTTATATTTTTCTCAGTAATTTTTTTTTAATTTACAAAAATAAAAATGTTATTTTTTATCTTCTCACGAAGTAATGCAATCAAAAATCATTTTTTGAATATCACTAGCTGAGTACTCCACTATTAGAGCTCACATCTCATTTCACATAGATATCTGATAAAGCCATTTTTATAGATACTTGAAAATCTGGTTTCTGATAAGAAATTTTTAAAGTGCTCCAAAAAATTTAAAAAGTAATAAGCCATTAGCCATTCAGTGACTCCGAAGACAAAATTTTACATTTCCAGTATCTTTATGATAAAGGTCCATAAAAGAATCCAAAACACCTCCCGATAAATTCTGAGCTTGCCAAAACGGTTATTGAATGCTGCTTGAAGACAAACTAAAGATATTCATATGCCTATTAAACAAAGATTTTATTTAGTGATATCTAAATAAAATCTTTGTCTAAAAGATTGCTGCCGGATAAAATCAGTGACATCAAGTGATCTATGCTCGCGTCAGAACTCAAGTAAATCCATAATAAAACATAATCTGACCTGACGTTTTGAGATCTGGATGGCCATTCACGATGAAGGTAATTGATTATTATTATATTTATTCCAAAATTCAAAATAAAAGAAGTACAGTAAGGGATTATATACCGTCTTGGCTGAATGTTACAAAATCGAATAAAAAACTTTCTTTCAAGTTACAAAATGCATTGTTTTCTAATGTTTTGTTAATAAGAAACTGAATTTTGACAGTACTAGTTTAAATGCAGGGTCATATATCCAGGTACACCTAGTCTGGTGACAATTAATTATTATATATAATAAAATGTATTAAATAAATTTCCTAATTCCATTAGCACTGAACTACTCATTTTTAACGACAACTGAAGATTGATAATTTTGTATACAAAATTGTTAGGAAAATTCGGTCATTTTCAGTTTTTTAAAATGTTTTTTGTAGAAAGTTTTTGCACATTTTTGCTGTACGGATATAAAAAGAGGAAACTAAAGCAGCACAAAAAAAGTGTGTTCAGATTAAATACATTTTTTATATATGAGTTGTGATGGTCCTTTCAATGAGTTCTTTTTATAGCTCTCTTTCCTATGGTTTCACACTAACAGAAGACAAGAAGAATCGAAAGGAAGGTACAGGGACAGTATTTTTAATTTTGAACTTCGGCATTTGGAAGGTGGATTACGGCACGTCCATATATAATTGCGTTTGATCTTGGAGATGCAGTGTCGCTAAAATTAATCACTTGCATGTATTAAGCCTATGAGAATTGTCGAACCAAATTCGCCTACCTTGACCCCTTGAGGTATTTTGATGTACTGTTTAGAATCTGTATCCTGACAGTATTGGAGAGGTTAAGCAAATAAAAGGATTTGCAGTGTAAATAAGTTTACGTGGGTTAGTGCTTCATGTGATAGGCCAATGGACCAGGCAGAACGCCTTTCAGGTGTGCTGTGTTTCAATGTCCTCCAATATCAGTTTTTGGAAGTATCAGTTCCAATATCAGTTCTTTACTTCTCTGAGGTCCATGCAATTTACTGCCGCACAGATGCCTGGCTTTATTCCATCTTTCCGAAGGATTAAAAACAGTAACTGTATGTTATCGTGAAAATGAAATGAACTTTGATACAGTTAAGATGAACAACTTACGTGTTAGCCGAAATAAGGATCCACCCACTTAGAATTCACCCAGCTCAAGACTTTAAGAGCTGCATCCTCCAAACACCAGCATTACTGACAAATCTACTGTTAGCAACTATAGCATTTCTCCTATAAACTTTTTAGCATAGCTCGCAGTGCACTAAGATCGTATCCCTGAGTTGCAACCCAATATCGCAAGCGATCGGAGCGACAGGGCAAAAGTTACTGGAACTGAGCTGCTTTTACTGTGCAAGCCTATTTTTGCACAAATAGATACCATATATCCCCGTGAATCTGAATAACTCGTCAGCAGACTTATTCATTTATGTGCTAAATTTCTGATAGAAGGCTTGGTGATGCTTGAAAATAATTAGCCATTAGTCCATGACTGTTTTTTAACGGAAAATATCTATTATCTCTCAAAACATGTATTACAAACATATACACAAACGAACATATACATGTATGTATACAGGAATTAAGTGAAATTAAATTACGTGAAAAATGTCCTTACCTGGTAGGCAAAGTCAAATCTGCCCGCTTTGAAAGCCTGTAAGCTGTCTGCATCCTATTCGATCCTTTCACTTTCTTTACGCCTGGAAAGTCAAACTCGAAATCGTCCAATCGAAATTTTCGGATAAAATCGAAACCTTTAAGAGAGTTATGTAAAACACATTTAATGAGCGTTTTGAAAAGCGATTATCTTATTTGTATATAAAGCAATAATTTTATTTAATTAACCTAAATATTTTGGTGGAAAAAAAATGGAAAATTCTGATATTTAAACAAGTTTCTCGAGCTAATTTTTATTTTCTTTAAAACAAATGCTTAGTTTCAACGTTCTTATTAATTATAAACTTTTGTTTAGTTTACTCATGGTGTTTCACTCAGTTCGGAATTTCGTCATCGTTTTTAACTTGTTTCCTGACAAACAACCGGGTTCAAAATTGTTCATACAGTATTGGTCGATGACAATGCTATTTGGTGAAGCAGTTTTTAAAAATCGATTTGGATTTTTTTTAATCGTTCAATGATTTATTTCAGATATCTTAGTTTAAGGTAGAAACTAAAAAATCAGAATATAGTGTTTGCATCATCGAGTAGAACAAAGAAAAATTTTTAAATGAAATTTTCATGAATATTGTAACTTAATTTCTGAATTTTTCGAAAATCTCTCTATTTTTCCGACGATTTGTTTAGTTTAATATTTCGACATCTAAAAATGTGTCCGGTATAAAGTTTTGAAATTTCACAGATTATAAAGATTACAGATTTACAGATTCATATCAGATTATAATATAAAGTTTTGATAGTTCTGACAGGTTATTATAAATCTTGTTTTTAAAAAGGGCAAAATGTTTGCTTTTGATTCATAGAATTATAAAGCAAAAAACTTTAATTGACCATTTCCTATATTTATTTTTAAAATATGCTGTAGTTTCAAACAGAATGGGGAAGCAATTTCAGTCTCGTGCAGCCACTGAGGGGAAAATCGGTGCTTTCGGGCCATCGCAGCGGTTGTAAACGTGTTACTTTCAAAGTTCTGATGTCATTATGTCATATGCTTCCTATTGCTTCTGCGCAGATATCTTTTCATATAGTATTTCTGAAAATTCTAATGCCCAAAACTATACTTGTTAAAAATTTGAAATTTTCACAGATTATGAAAGAAACACCTCTCCTCATTTAAAACAAGAGTAATAGAAGGGTAAGAATTAAGGTACTTTCTAGAACTCATAATTTTAACAAGTAGAGTTTTTTTTTAACTCTCTCATGGTTTTTATCACTATGATAAAAACTCTGTTTTTATCATAGTGATAAAAACCATGAGTTTAAACATGTTTTTTGATAAAAACCATGAGTTTAAACCATGAGTTTAAACAAAACAGTTTAAACCATGAGTTTAAACAAAACAGTTTAAACCTCAGTTTAAACTGTTTCCTGATTAACCGTCAAACTCATATTTTACCCGTATACTCATTGCCGATGAAACTACGATGAGATGAAGAGATATTTTCTAAATTGGATTTAGAGTTTTTAAAATTCAATATCGAAACGATTTTTCGGACATATCACCGTTTGAGGAATAAACTAAAACTCTCAAAATTAAGTTTATATAGATTTTTAACGTCATTTATAACGTTTAGGAAAAATCCCTGAGTGTTTTCAACCACTGACGTAACAGAATTCATGGAAGTGAAATAGTACTTTTTAAATTGAATAATTTAACTGACAATGGGTCATTAAAATTTAAAAAAAATGAAATAAGGTTAATTTAAAAAAAATAAACTTTTATTTAAAACTTACCACTAAGAAGAAAACAAAGCTAAAGTAAAAGAAAAGTAATTTATCCTATTTTCTTGCGAACAAAAAATAAATAATTTTCTTATTCATCCAGGTTTATGACACCATTAATAAAGGCGCAGGTGCCGAAATAACAAAACCGAAAAATCGAACTGCATTTCAAATCTATAAGCTGCTCTATTTATGAACTTTTCAAGAGTGCTTCACACTTTTATTATTCGTGATATAAAATCGTAGATGATTTTTAAAGAGAATTATTTAATACTTTGTTCCTTTCTATAGTGTATGATGAGTTATTTTTCTTCTATTAGTTCATTGATTATTTTATGTGTTTTAAATAAAAGTTTCTTTTATATAATATTTTTTTTTTACCTTATTCTATTTTTTATAATGTTTAAATAATTAGGAGATAAAAAATATAATGAATTTGTTTTCATTCTGCAAATCCTTAAAGAGGAATTTGGATAATTAATGTTTTAGATCTTCTTTCTAATGTAAAAGGCACAGCAGAAAAATTAATCTAAGCTCTTATTAATAATTTAGATGTAATTGATGTTATTGCTTCTGAATAACAGTTTATTACTTGTTTCATTGAAATAAAAATATTATAACATCTTGAATACATGCATCCTTAGTATTCAGAACCCTAGAGAATAACTGAAATTCCCAAATTGCAACTCATATTTTCCCCATTTTTTAATGATTTTAGATAACCATAAAAATCATAATTAATGCCATTTGTAGCATTTGATAACACATACGAAGGCTAAATAACTCTTTTTTATATAGAGAGATCAAACACAGGCGTGCAATAATTATATTTCACAATACATCATGCAAAATTATTTCTTTTTCCTCTCCCAAGCCACATGTCGGAGATATATGCTACGAAAGTTTTATTGTGTTACATTAAGTATGCAAATTCCATATGATGATGATTGATGATACATACCACAAAATACTCAGTAATCTCTGAGAAGGTCTATCGTCCCTGTTACGTATAACTGTACTCATCTCGTATATAAGATAACACGTATAACTGTACTTATCTCGTATATAAGATAACACGTGTGGTGTGGTGTATTTAATTATGGCAAAGCACACTAGGGCTATCTGCCTAAGGGGAAGGATGCCTTTCGTGGAGGACTTTCTAAGGGAAACTGGCTCGTATACACGTTACACATGGGGAAAACCACGAAAACGCCCATGCAGCCAGCCTGTTCGCGGGATTCGAACTACCAGTGTTCAGCGTCTTTACCGCTCGGCCGCTGGTGGGCTAAGATAACACGTATAACTATACTCATATCGTATATAAGATAACACATATAACTGTACTCATCTCGTATATAAGATAACACGTATAATTGTACTCATCTCGTACAACACACGTATAACTGTACTCACGTACACGTACAACTGTACTGTCACGTACACGTATAACTGTACTGGCACGTATAACCGTACTCATCTCGTACATCAGATGTCAAGCTGCACTCTTGTCTGTGGATATCATTAATTGTTCACCATTTCTGATTTTGATACTAAACCGTAGGGTTATCCCATACTAAACACTCTTATAAACTCTACGACATAACCTCATCTATACTATTGTGTTGGAAAGTTCCCAAACTGCAGTAATATGCAATCGTGCAAATGAGAGTTTTAGGTAATCATATTCTTCCAATTTGCATACTCCCTTCGTATCGAATTTCCTGTTCTTGATTGTCTTGAAATACATACGTCTATTTAGTTCATGTACTTCATTTTTTATCCAAAATTTGCATCTTGGGAAATAAAGCAATGAACTGTTCAGTAATCTTTAAATTCTACGTCCAAGTGGAAAACGGAAAAAGATTTTCTTTATGCTTTTACGCAAAGCATCTTCTTGTATGCTTAGTGCATTAATTATTTTGATTGCCCTGCGTTCAACAATAGTGTAAAATAAACGACAGAAGTATATCTATGAATTTCTCATCGTGATGAGACAGGTCTAAAATGGATTACGCGTCAGAAAACGGATCACTGATAACCAGCGTACCTTTAAGCTGTCATGGAAATAATTTTTAAATAGTAACTCCTGAATGGAATTTCCTAATGAATTTCTGAATCAAAAATCGAAGAATTTATTACAAACCTCTTGGTAGGCTTATAAAGATTACAAATGAGAAGAATACGACCCCATCCACATGGTCTAAAAATAGACCTTATGATCTTGTATGGGTCGCCTAAAAGGCTTATAAAGGTATTTTCTCTTTCCTTTCTACATGCCGTCGGGGTGTAACGGTAGCACACTTGGTGCATAATCGAGAGGTCCACGTTCGAGTCCCGGCGAGGGCATTGCTCATTTTTCATGTCTCATGTTTCAAAATAACCTAATAACTCTGCATTTTGATGCTGAGTAATATCATTAGTTCTAAGAAAATCTAGATTAGTAAGTTTAAAAACATGATGTTGTTTATTCCTAAAAATTATACTAACTTGAGGCATTACTTAGAAAATACAAAATAGAATTATTTAATGCTGCCGAGCACAAATTATTTGGTGTGTAAAGAGTTATAGAATGTTTACCTTCAAAAACGTTTTCTAATTTGTATCACTAAGTGAGTCATATGACAATGCGAGACTAATGACTTTTCTAAATACCCAGGAAATTCACTGCCATCTATTTTTAAACATATCCAAAAATGTCCTACATCTGAAAATATAAAGGTCATTCAGATGAAAATGTATCACCCTGCAAAACCCTTTATGATAGTCAGACGTTCGTAAGTTTCCACTTTAATTACCAAGGCATTTGTATTATTGGACAACTAACTTTAAGTTTGCTTTTTGCCATATGCTTCGTATTATGCCATAATTAATTTCAGTTAATTTCTAATCTGAATGATCATCTATCCGTTACTGAATTCCATGTAGGTGTTCTTCCAGTTGCACAATACAAAGGAAATGCAAATCTACAAAAACGGTATAATGAGAGGACTGTTCCACTGAATTGAAAATCAACAAATCAGGTATAATAAGAGAGCTGTTCCACTAATTCCTTCAGGAAATCACCCATTAGGGCAGCGATATTGAAACGAGTGTTATTTTATAACCAGAAAATTCTTTTTTTATTCATCTTTACCCTGTTGCATTTAATTGCCAATCATAAAAATTTTTAAGTTCCAAATTCATATTAGCGTGTATGGCAGAACCTATAGGTACGCAATCGGTGAAGGTCCTTTTCCACACACATGTGGGTGGGAGGAGGGATTATTAAAGCTTCCACTTCTGTTTTATAAAATCTTTAACATGAAAAGACACCTTTCTTTAATTTTACATCTCTCCGATGCCAAACCCCATAACTTTCCTTCCCGATACTACCGCCTCATAGTTGTATAATAGTACCTCTTACAACCGGACGAATGAAATATGCGTCACCAAGTGTGGCTGAAGCACGATCGTTCCTTTCAATTTTAGTGACCTTTAAATGCATCTCAAAATTATTCTATTCAAAGCTATTTTCAGTAAATACACTGTAATATTTCTTGACGAAAGATACATGCGTTATTACTGACTTATAAATATTCAAGGGATAAATTTTCCACATTTTTCGAAATAATAGACATACTATGAAGATCATTATGATAACAACCATCACTTTTGCTCGAAGAAAGTAAGCGGAGCCACCCGGCATGGGTGTCGTCTCTATTGTCTCAAGTGCTTTGGGAATAGATTACAAATGATGTAGCAAGGATTATATAAAGCAGTTAGAGGTATTTAATTTAGGAAATACTTCTACTACTTTGCGGAAGTGGTAATTTGTTATCTAAAACGGTAATGAAATGGAAATAATGACATCTCGTGTTTTTTAAGAGTAGAATGTGTAAGATATTAGTGTTTCGGAGACGAGAAATCTATCTGGCGAAAAATACGTATTAGATACACATAAAGTATTCAGTTACTCAGTTTCTTGAAAAAGGAAACGGTTGAAATCAGTGTTGATTATTCTTTGGATGCTGACTTACAAATGATTAATTATAAGTCTTACATCTGAAAGAATCGAAATCGTAACTGGAACAGAGAACTTGAAAGGTTTCTCTGCAGAAGTTTCGTTTATTTGTTTACGTTTCAAATAAAAATTGCCGTAAATTCTTCCGATTTGTTTGAAGGCAGAGACGAAGTTAAAACTTTCATAGTTTTCAACGCGCTTGAAATTATATTTCCTGCATTGAATACTGGTTTGATTAGCAGACGAATGGATTATTGGCTGCATGGTTCGTTTTCTTAATTTTCATCATGTGTAACATGAATACGAGTCAATTTCCCTTATAAAGATCCTCCAATAAATCACCCCTCCCCTTACTTAGATAACACTGAAGTGCTTTGCCATATTCCAATAACTAACCTGTATTTCTTTATCCTATTAATTAATTAAACCATAAGTAGTTTAATTTACATTAATTTCATTAGGTTTACCAAATTGTTGATTGCATCTTAGGGAACAATAGCCACTCTTCTTAAAGTACAGTTTTCAAATTAATGAATGAACTGAAGAGGCACTTAACATGATACGATTTAGCGGTCTAGGGCAACCCACAATATTCAAGGTTCATACCTGGCGAGTAAGCTTGTCAATCTATTTGGGTTAGGCCCACCAGCGTCGCAATGGTCAAATTGATGGCTACTGGTATTTGGCCCTAGGTTCAATTCCAGGCGAATGGGCCGCCTGCATGGGCGTTTTCGTGGTTTTCTCCGTATGGAACAAATCATTTCCCTTAGAAAGTTCCCGCGAAGGCATAGCTTCTCTTAGCCAAAGAGCCCTCGGATGCTTGTCATAATCAAATAAACCAAATCCACCTTCGGGTCACATCTTCTAATTCCAAGTATTCTGACACAACACATGCTGGATGCGGACGAACGCTGTCATCCTTCAAAAACCTTTTATGACAACTCCATCCCTAAGCAGCCTCAGGTGATTTCAAGATCTTTTCCCCACGTGTGTGACCGTTTAAGTATCTTTGTCAGAGGTATGCTGATTGGCGTAGCCATCTTTGATAATTCAAAATCCAAACCTTTGTACCGCTTCCCTAAATACAGGACCTTTAACTGACAAGGTAAATCGTTGCTAATCCTTACTTCCTCCGGATAAAACCATGTCTAGAATAACAGTTCAGGCTATATCTAGACTCGTCAATAAACAGTACATTGCCATATTCTTCTTCAAGCCACTAAACATGACGACAATACTATCTTTAACGGCCTTTTTGCAAGATGAGATAAAGAGGACTCAAACCATTAGTTTCCTCTCATAGCATCCGAAGCCAAAAAGCTTTCGTGCGACAGTAGAATAGCTGAATCGAACTTCTGTGGCAATTTGACGGCTAGAACCATAGCTTTTGCTGATGTTTCATAATTTGTTCAAGACGAAGCACAGAAAACTGCCTTCGGACGCAGTTGTTTATTTAATAAACATTCCTAAACCAGTAAATTACGAAAATTATTTCATTAGCTATCATGCTGCACACAGTCAAACCCAACAAATTTGATGCCTTGACAGTCAAATCAGCGAATGCAAATCATGCCATCCGAAAACTCGAAGAGTTAATACCAATGACTAAAGACTGGTGCACAAAATGGACAATATTCTTCAGTGCCCATAAATGGTAGTTGTTAATTATTCCTAAAAAGAGCATGAATATTTTACCGGAAAGATCACATCGAAAATGTCATGAAAAAAGCCACGAAAATCGTCGTTGGCGTTTTCCCAATTACTGGAAATTATTCCAAATTATATTTAAGGAATACATGTCTCATTTATATTTCAAATGTGCGACGGGTCCTTACCTATTCATTATCGGCTTGGTCTACTCTTACCAAAAATGACCTACTCAAACTCCAAAAAGTGCAGAATAAGTATCTCTGCAATTTGATAAATCAATAGAACCGCAAACTATTCATAAACTTCTCAATAAAACCATTACAAATTTCTATAAAAAAGCTATTTCTTGTAAACATCTCACGAATTTCAACATGTTTAAATACAAAATACTACAAGAAGGCAAAGAATTACGTCCTTATGCCGCACATCTCAATTGAGTTAAATTTCCCAACGTAATTTCTGTACTTGCCCTCTTGTGTTTGTACATATTGTATATATTACACATAGCTATTTTTCTGTCTCTTTTGAATTTCTTGTTTATATATAATGTGTATATTTTATCTGCATTATTAATTTCAACTCATACTCCAGTACCTTATGTTTTAATCTTTCAAACCTAGGAGAAATATGCAAAATTCGTAATATCGCGGCATAATGTTACCAATACCGAAGTTACACAGAATGTGTTCTTTCCTTCAAAAGGAAAGAATGCGTTCTTTCCTTCACTCGATACTCCATTCCTTCAAGGAATGGAGCATCGCGTGAGATTATCTCTACGAATTCCAACGATAATCGGAGATAAAAATTTCATTTTTAAGTACATTATAATCTGTTTCTTTGAATTTGTTGCTGCAAGCTTTTTTTAATCCATCTGAGTATATTTTTCAGCCATAAGCAGCCAAATGGTTAAAGCCTATGAATACTGATAGCTCGGCATGGCTTTGTTGAGCTGGCCGCATTAATGTTTTTTTACAATTTCTCCCTCTGCGAGCACAAATAAGGGTCAGTCTCCTGTAGAAAATACCCCAATTAGATATCTCTACCTGTGGGCAGGTAGCCTTTCTGCGCTTTCCATTTTAGCTAAACAAACAATTATTAATTTTAAGATATTGCCAAAAATTTCTCAAAAATCTTTTTAATATCAAAGTGCTAGAAATATATTATTCTTGTCTTCAAACATTTCAAGAGCTTTGATTAGACACACAAGTCTGAAACTATATTTTCATCTATAAGTGTTATATCTAAAATGAAATTACACTTAGGGTACTAAAAAATTAGAAAACTTATTTGCTAAAAGTGAAATTATAAATATTACATTCTGAGACAGTGTACTCAGAGTATTCTGAGACAATTCATACTAAGTATGTGGATTATCAGATTTTGCTAACAAATAATTTATATCATTTATTTTAACACGTAGTTATATTAGATTAATGTTATCCTGTCGCATTAAATATTACAATGTATCAACTAGTAATAAATGCAACGTACTAATCAATGCATCAGTTTTTTTATAATTCAGTTTTTTTACCACTATAATATAAATCCAAAAATGGCAAGTGAAATTTTGTAAAGAAAGATGCATTCACTTGCGCAAAATTCCTGTTCTAAAAGAATAAAGAGTATGTTTAGTGAAAGCAATAACGGGGAATGGGAAGGAGAAACATGAATGGAGTATAAACATTAGCACCAGTTTATAATATTACAATGAGAAATATACAAGTGTACTTTCTTCTCCTTTTATCCTTTTTCCACGCTGAAAATACATTAGATTGGAATGTTGAGATACAATGCGGCTACTATTAAAGTCATTCCTAAGAAAACGCAGTAATGAAATAACTTGGCACATTGATGTTCTACAGAAAACGAATAACTTTCTTTTACCATATAATAGCAGATATGAAGCAGTTTTATGGTCCTCCTTCGTAATAACATTCATTCTCATATCCTAACATTCATTTACTGAAGTTATGAATGCGTAAGGAAATGAAGTACAGGTAATAAATGAAAAGAAATTGCATTAATGCGTATTAAGTAAAATTTATATATGTATTGAATTGCATTACGGCTTTACTCAGCAAAAATTTGTAGAGCCGATTTTTAATATTTTGCGACTGTAAATAATAGTTGACTTTTCTGACGCTCGTGTAATTTAAATAAGTTTAATAGTCAAGTATTTACTGAAAGTAATATGTGACAGTTTAACATGTGCAAATTTAAAAACGGATCAGTAAGAAAGATCTTCAGCAAAGACGAATTTTCATTCTGCATAATAAATTAACTCTATATTACAAAGGGCACTTTTATGAAACATTCAGTAGCATTTCTCGTCCTATGCCCAACTTTGTTTTTACATCAATAAATACATTAGCAAAGTTAATAGTTCATCTTCGTCAATTAAGAAAATTATTTCCTCAAAATGATGAAACGAAATTTTACTATTTAAATAGTGCAATTCTGATAATGAGAAAAACGAGGAAAAATTAATTTACATGCAAATTTCAATTAATGAAATTTTTCTGTTACAAATTAATGTTCTCAGCATTTTATTTGTTTCGAATAACTTTTTGTTATATTTACCACTTCAAAACTAACATCTGAAACCCAGAAATGCATGTAAAAGATTTTTCTCCCCTAAGTATAAATTTTACTTAATTAAAATTAAAAAGAAGTTTAAAGAAAAATTCACTAAACATGCATTATATATACATATATATATATATATTATATTATTATATATATATTATTTACAGAGGGTGTTCACACATTTTTGTAACGACTTCGTAAAGATTTATATATATATATATATATATATATACGAACTATAGACTTTTATTTTCTAATATGTTCAGTCTGATAGTCCTTTTGTTGAACTATCATATTGCATCTTGATTTCCAAGATAAAAATCCTTCTCTTAAAACATCAAGGTTGGTTTTATTCCACTCCTTCTTCACAATCTTCCAAACAAACAAGATATTGCCAAAAATTTCTCAAAAATCTTTTTAATATCAAAGTGCTAGAAATATATTATTCTTGTCTTCAAATATTTCAAGAGCTTTGATTAGACACACAAGTTTGAAACTATATTTTCATCTATAAGTGTTATATCTAAAATGAAATTACACTTAGGGTACTAAAAAATTAGAAAACTTATTTGCTAAAAGTGAAATTATAAATATTACATTCTGAGACAGTGTACTCAGAGTATTCTGAGACAATTCATACTAAGTATGTGGATTATCAGATTTTGCTAACAAATAATTTATATCATTTATTTTAACATGTAGTTATATTAGATTAATGTTATCCTGTCGCATTAAATATTACAATGTATCAACTACATACAAGACACATCAGGGAACTTGGGTGGGATGCATTTAAAAGGAATAGCTTCAGTTCTGGTCTCATTTCTTATTTCTTTCAAAAAATAGAGCAGTAGATTTAGAGGTAGAGCTTGGAGCCTTATCCTGATAGAACTTAATATTGTGAAAATTGTTTGGTTAAAGAGATAGAATTTCTTCTTTAAAAATAGGTATTAAAACGTATTTCGGATAGTAATCCGAATTAATTTTGACATTTTTTCTACTTTGCTTATCTTAAGTTCCGTTACAAGAAAATCCAGTAATAACCATAAAAGCTTTAAAACTTTCCTTGTTTTCTCTGAAGCAACATATTAAGTCTCTTTCTGATATAAATACATACATATAAAAATTAATGCCTCTGATTTAACTATTTATTCTGCACATTTTGAACCCAAAATTAACATTGATGTAGAATTATTAAAACTTCCACGAATTTTAACGATTTAAAAACCATGTCACTTTTCTCTCAGGTATTAGTGTTCACAGTGTCTGGAAAAGTATATATAAGTATGGAGTAAAGACCAATTTTGCGAAAAGGAATAAGATTCAGAATTAAACTCCCGGATGACAGTGTCACTTCATCACTAAGTGATACTATTTTTGCTATTATGGTAAAGAATTTTCCAAGAGATAATGCGCGTGGTGGTAAGAATTCTCACTAAACTTAACGTGCTGAATAAGAGGAGAATTAGCTTAACGTACTTAGTAAGAGGAGCTATAAATTTGATTTATTGAATTTCAGTTTTCTACTTTAGAAGTTAACAGTGTTATTAAAAATCTTTAGAACATTAAACGCAAAACGCAATCTTTCAGCTTCAGATGCAAGAATTCCTTAACTAGACAATATCAGGTGCATTAATTTATTACTTACTTTGGGAAAATGCCTTGAAACTCTCTTCATTAATGGAATAAGTTGATATTTGAGACATAAGCATTTTTATAGTGATTCATATTTCGGGTTTAATCCTCGGAAGTCTACTCCAGATGCCCTCTTTCGCTTTAGGAATATCTTGCTGTATCGAAAGCAAATGAAATTTACAACAGTTCTTATTTTTCTGGATATCGAATGTATTTTTGTTATTGCTTAGTGGCTATCTATGTTAAAAAATTCTAAAGATACTAGTATTCCATATAATATTTGTAGACTGCTTAAAAGCTTTTATTTATTTTAAATGAGAGGACCGCTGAACTTCTGCATGGATCTAAAAGTAAGATTAAAATAAAGGCTGTCGTGTTTTTCTGCAATAAAGGCTGTCCTCAAAGCTCTGTGTCCTGTCCTACTCTTCCGAAAGTAATAATAACTGATCTTTTAAGGTCATCTGGACGGTTGTTTAAAAATTGAATTTGCAGATGATTTACTTTTAATTTTCCAAGGAAAGCAGTTAACTAATACTTTTTGAGAGCACAAAGCAGTGCTGGATTTTGTTTACAATTGGGCGATCTCTCAGGAAATCACTTTCAATCCTTCAAAAACCTACATTTGATGGTCCTAGATTATGCTTACAGAACGATTTGAAAATGTTCGGAGTGACTTGGCCAGTGAACTTATCTGTTTTCGTGAAGTCCAGACTGCTGTTCTCTGCTTTTGTTCGCTTTATTTATGCATGTAATTTTTAATGTTTATTTATACATGTAACCTTTAATGTTCTAGTTAACTTACTTCTGTAAGCCCCGTGTTGTACATATGTGGTGCACGGGGAGTCTGTATGTTCTCAAAGGAAAAAAAAATCCTTCAAAAAGTAAATCTATGCTTGTTTCCAGAAATCCTGATCAACAAAATATCGCTCTTTTGATACTCGATGTCGCCCTTGGAATTTGTAGAAAGGATTACGTATTTTGGTTTCATACTTCAAAAATTAGCATGGATAAAGCACAGCGAACTTTTTTCTACTAAATGTCAAAAAATTATTAAGGCTTTTGATTGAATTGCCAGAAATAATTTTGAAGTAAGCTATGATGTCAAGAAATTCATGCATAAGCAATGTATTATGCTTTTCATTTTCTCATGCTTGTGGGCATGTTCTCGCAGAGAAGATTAACAAAAGGAAACTGAGAAAGATTCAGTGGAGAAATATTTTTCACATTATTAGTGGCTCTAGAACACTAAGTTATGAGGCTACATTTTGTTCTTGCAGAAGTTCCGCCTATTGATTTGGAAACTGAATATAGGAATAATATTTTCGAAGCAACGGCAGCTGAAGACTGCATAAATGGAAATATCCCTTCCCCCGATATTTTTCATCCAGCAGATTTAGAGCCCATAAATTTCTGTGATTATAAATAGACTATTGAAAAATGTTTTCATATGGTTTGCTTTACAGATAGCAGTAAATTGAATAATAAGGTTGGTCTAGCATTTGTTCTTTTTGAAGACTAATCTGAGGTTTGCTATTTCAAAAATCGTATTCGAAATTAATGCACAGTTTTTGAAGCAGAACTTCTCCGTCTTGTCGTCAAGTGGATCAAGGGTAAAAAGACAGCATTCTCTGAGTACCTTATATGATCTGATCCTTTTTCTTCTCTTCACCTTTCGAACAGTATTACCAGCAGCGACAAACTAGTAATCAAAACGGTGTTAGCTGTTAGTTCGCTTAGAAGTAGGGGAATTGATACCCGTTTTGCTAAAGGCTAATAAAGCCTTTTGCGTCTAAAGCCCCTTTGGACTAAAAATGAATACGCGAAAAGGAAATAAGTATAAAAGAAATAAATGAAACAGCTAAAAAATGCACGTATTTTGCTTACGTTTTCCGATAAATAATAATAACATATATTACCTGGTAAATCATCTTCTCCTGACCTGATCTCGGGACATATACTGAGGCTGTTTGATGAGTCTTCTGTGAAATAAAAAACAAATTGATCATAGGCATTTTTTCATTTCAGTAACACAGTTTCATTTAGTAATTTCAGTAAATATTTGCATATTAATATTACTAGAATGAAAAGCAATTAATAATTAAATGCAAAACAAAATATAGAATACTTCTTGTTTAAACTGCAGAGATAGTTCTTCGTTTGTTCCAGTGGAATGGGAAGTCTAATTTTCAGATAAGTATTTCTGTTTCACATTTATAATGTAACTAACATGTAACCGAAAACTTTATTTTTTTATTTTCAGTTATTTTCCTTTTCTATATACTTAACTGTACTACATACTTTACATAAAAATCATTGAAAATTAATGAATAACTTCTTAATTTTTAAATACCGACTTTTTACCTCCCGCTAACCGGATAAGAGAGAGAATGTTTTCGGTCAAAAATTCGATGGCGAGTTTCCAATGAATAAGCACGAATTGTGTCCCCTCAACGTGTTTTTACTATTTGCCTCCCATCAACCTGTTTACACAGGTAAGGGAGGTAATATTTTCCATCCCAAAATCCGAAAATAAGTTTTCATAATAAGCAAGAATTAGGATCCTCACAACACTTTTTTATTATTTTTACAAATATGCCTGTCGCTTTGCATGCATATGTGTGACGATTTTTTCGTCCACGATAACTCTGTGTCAAATTCAAGAAATTTCTGTTTTTCGTACTAAAACTTTCTGCATGCATGTAAAGAATTGATTATATTTTGAGTAGAATTCGACAACCAGAAGAGGTACATGAAGTTTATAACACTTTTTAGTTGTCAATCGGAAGTGGTACTTTACTTGAATCCCGTAACATTTTTTAAGCAATCAACACAACCTATTGTTACATATGTAAACGATAATATGCATATTGTTGGGTATATAAACATATTGCTGCATACATAAGCCATATATGGTTGCAGTTGAAGGAGCAATGTCTTTTGATACCTAAATATAGTGGGGATACGCGTGCAAATGAAACTGAATTTAGATTTGTTGAAACTATAATGATAATAAAGTAGAAAAAAGTTATGGTGTTCGTTTCAAGGTATTTATTTTAAATATAAAAGTACTCAATTTTCGGTAATTAAAAACCAATTAAAATAATATTTAACTGTCCACTAAAATGTAGTTTTTAATAAAAAAATAAAAGAGTAAACCTTTGATTAAATTTATATATTTAAAATTGGCCAATTGTGCCTAATAAAAGATATACTAAAAAAGTTTGCATTACAGACCTTTGAATTTGTTGTGTGATAAGGTCACATAAAGGAAGAAGAAACTGAAGGACAAGGATGTCTCGGTCACATAAAGGAAGAAGAAACTGAAGGAATATGGACAAGGATGTCTCGAGAGCATAAGATGAATATTATCATTATTTAACTTTTATACGTTTTCAATAAATGTTAGGTTAAATTAATTGTTTTAAAAATAATATTAAAATATTGGCATTGTTTCAAACGCAGGCTCGAGAGCCACGTATTTCTCTCGCACGTAAAATGTAGAGAATATGAATTTGTTTATAATAGATAGGTTTTTCTCTTGTTGATTATATGTAGCCTTTTATTTTGGGCGTTCAATAAAATTTTCATGTGGTGTTCTATCATTAGAGTTTTCATTGGAGTTCAACACCACACCGTTGAAGCATCAACACCACACCACAATTGCAACAATAAATTAGATTTCGTTCACAAACGATCAACTGGAAGTAATACTTGGTGAAAATGTGCTTTAGCCCACTGCTTGGCGATTTTCAGTAACGGCGATTTTTTGAAAATCGTCAGTAAAATCTCAGAATGCGTTGTATAAACAAAGTTGAGAAGGCAGAGCTATGTGACGTTCATAAATGGGTGGGACTAAGATTGTGACTTCACAATGTATTCTCTACAGATGTAGAAATAAGTATACTAAATTTTTGGTATTTCAAACTACACTGCTCAAAACAATTAAAGGATATTGCGGTTCTAGGTGGATCTTGTGGCTGGGAAACATTTTACCTGATTGATACATGGTCGACAGACGTAGTAGGTTATATGAGAATAAATAACACATGTTTGGCAGAAAAAAAAATGCATTTCATTCCTCATTTGTGTACAAAAAGAAAAAAACACAATTTGTGCATATGAAAAAAAAAAAAAAAAAAAAAAAAAGAATAAGAAAAGGTGTTTTCTTCAAAGGACATCATTTTCAGTAAGAGGTATGGTTTCCATGGACGACCAGCAACGTTGAACACCTTTGAGGCATGGAGTCAATGAGGCTATTAATCACAAGTTGGGGTATTCTGTCCCACTCTTCCAGAAGAGCTCTTTCCAGTTCTTGGAGAGTTTGTGGGGGTGGTTGGCGGCCAGCAACTCGTCTTCCTAGAGCGTCCCAAACGTGCTCTATTGGGTTCATGTCTGGAGAACACGCTGGCCATTCCATTCGTACGTTTCCTTCCTCGAAAAGGAAATCCTCCACCAGGTTAGCACGATGTGGCCTGCAGTTAGCGTCCATTAAAATGAAGTCATCTCCGATTGCTGCAGCGTAAGGGACTACAGGTGACAGGTGACGGAGGACGGGGACGCCTGACGTATAACTTAGGTAAACAGGCATATGTCCCACGTCCTCCACTATCTCGAAGAAGCAACTCGCTGGAGCCCCGTGAGGCTGCACCAGGAGTTTACATGGCCATACAGGGGCTAGATGTCGGGTAGTTTTTACATAAGACGTTGTAATAACACAAAGTAACTTAGAAAGAATATAAAGGATAGCATTAAAACACTAAAACACTCATATAAGCTGAAACACATAGATATACAAAATTAAACGTAAAAGCATAAAAACACACTCGTAATTACGTAACATAAAGACATAAAAACACACACGAAAATACATACCATGACACATAAAATACATATGGAAACACGTAGAGCACATAAATGCAAATATTACACTCAGAGGAAACATATAAGACATAGTAAGGTGTGCGTAAAGCAGTAGTGCTGTGCGGAAATATGCTCAGTTCCCATAATACATAATGTACATACTTTCATTAGGGGCTTCTGTTGCATGAATTACATATTTCGTTGCATACACTACATTCGTGCATGCATTGTACGGATATTATATATTTCGATTTACGATAACAGATCATTCCATTGGGTGCCCAGTGCTTTACACTGATAAACATGTCAGTAAAATTATATCTGCAAGTTGGTGGCTATTGAAAGCAGATGTTAACACGAGGCTCGAAATTGAATGTGGAATGTGTATTACAGAATGTGTACATACTGCGAATATCTAATAGTTGAGTACATTGTCTGCAGTACCATGCTACTGTGGCTCGCAAATGTCTTGCCCTAGGGCGTTGATTTGCTGTACAACTGCGCAGATACTCCTTATAGCTGGCGGGTGTTTGATTATGAAACGATAGTAAAGTGTTCTATCATTCGTTGGATGTGGTAAGTGGTGGTTTGTTGTTAGACTGCAGTCAAATAGATAGTGCTTGGGAGAACCTAGCATGCCACAGACACAATTGTCAGATGCTGAGATGCCATGACGCATAAAATAAGATGAAAATGGGCCATGACCCGTTATGTACTGTGTCAGTGGGGCTATTGTTATAAGACGTTCCGTGTCTACCTTTGGTAGGAAGTTATACGTCCTTCTCCCTGTGTCGCCACTATTCCATTCTTCTTGCCACTTTACAGATGTTACGCAGAGTTTTCTTGAGGTGTGAGACGGGGGTAGGGGCACTTATAGTTTGAGCGTGGATGTTGTTGGCAGCCTCATTAGCCAGTCGGTCTGCGACGTCATTCCCTTCGTTGTCGGAGTGTTCTTTCACAGGTCTGAGGATCTCATCCCTATATCGGCGACCAGTCAGAGGTCCATCTCGAAAGATGTAGAGGTCTGTGCGCCCGTCAATGGCGATGCCACCATACACCAACACTCCCCCACCGCCAAATCTGACACTTTCCTACAAGAACGCAGGATTATTCCTACTGCCACGGTCCCTCCAGATGAAAATACGCCTATTATCAGGATGAACAGAAAAAAGGAACTCGTCAGAAAAAAGAACATTGCTCCATTCATTTCTCCTCCAGTTCGCATGCTCTGTTGCCCACTCCCTGCGGTCGCGACGATGCCTTGATGTTAGTCTAACACATACCCTCGGTCGGCGAGCATGCAAACCTACACTATGGAGCCGGTTTCGGACAGTCTGAGTTGAAACCTTGGTGTCAGTAGCCGAGCGAAGGTGTTGTTGGAGAAGAGTAGCATTCATATATCGGTGTCTCCGAGCCGTTAACACTAAATAACGGTCTTCATTGGGGCGTTGTTGCCCGTCTACGACCTTGCCCTGGTCTTCGCCATGCACTTCCAGTTTCCAAAAAACGGTTCCAGATCTTGGAAATCACACTTTGTGACACTCCAATGGCTTGCGCTACTTCGGTTTGAGTTTGGCCCCCTTCTAACCTATCAACAACTCTCCAAGCTTCTGAATCGATTAAATGACTTCGCTGAGACTTCGTATTCATCGAAACAAAGCAGTCATTGAATGCCGATCATCCTTGTCTTCACTGTCTTTTATTCAGTTGAAAGTCAAATTTCATTCGCTGCCGCTGAAGCGACGTTTTTGACGTCGAACTCAGAATTAGCATACTCCACAGTTTGAAAATCAGAAAAATTTGCATTTGTGATTCTCTTCTTCCATTTTCGGCAAAAAAATTTCGCTTATATCTTTATTTTATATAAAACTTACAATATCCTTTAATATAATCCTTTAATAATATAAAACTTACAATATCCTTTAATTGTTTTGAGAAGTTTATTAAATACGGCAAGTGAATTGTAACAGTTATTAAAACTGTAAACAACGTCGCAGTCTCTCATACAGGGTAAATATTTTTAAGCTTTAGTATTTATACAAATAAAAACAGATTTTTTTAAATTTTAATTTCATATTGCGGAACATTTTAACTTTATCATCTTTACAAAATTACCTTGTTGCTACGTAACGACACCATCTCTTACATACTAGTGAGTAAACAATCTTCATTATTTTCTAAAAATTTTTAAGCTTTATATTAATAAAAAAAGAAAAATATTTATTATTGAATATCAACATCATACACAGCTTTCATTTCCATGTTTCTTAAATTCCTAAACCACGTTCTATACTTTCGTATTAGAATTCTACACATTAATAAATTTTAAAAAATCTAATTTCTCACAATGAAAGAAAATAAGAAAATATTAAAAATAAGCAATTTTAAAAAGAAAAAATATTTTCGCTTACCCTTTTCAGGAAAATAAAAAGTCTTTTTCACAATGACGGCACGTTTCCCTTGCATTTCCAATAAAGTAATAAATTTACATGTACATTCACTCACCTCTCTCAGCATCACAGATAAATCCATAGCGATTGTTCATTTAACGAAATATATGCAGAAAAATGGCAAAAACACACAGATAAAACCACTCGATTGATAACTACCACATAAGAACATTCAAACAGCAAATGAATTAACTGTTCAAATTACGAAGTAAAAATTCCAAAAGAAATCGTCTGCTTGGAAATTCTTTTTAACTGCAAGCATAGTTTTGAAAGCATAAATTATCGTCTGCTACTTGACAATTTGTCTTCGGACATTTATGCTCTCTTCGAAGAAATTTATTCGTATCTAGTTATTAAAAAACGCTGTGAAAGGCATGGTTTTTCGATATCTAAAGCTACGATAGGTAATATTATCAACGATAGAAAATTTAAAAAAAGACAACAAATATAATGAAATTAAAAAACAAAATAAAATCTGAAATTTAAGATTTTACATTACGCCCCAAAGGTGCGTTTTTTTAACACTTTGCGTGTTACCTTTATTAATTAAATATCATGTTCTTCGCCACTTAAACCGAAAAATTCAGTTCAACAGCAATATCACAAAATACTTTTAAAAAAAGCATATCTTTAGATTTTCCGATACACAGTCTCGCGCGCTGGAGATAAAAATTATTTTATCTGTAGAGCATTGTCATTGCTTGCTTTGAAATTCCACAGTATGTTAATCAAAAATTCGCTTAAGTTTTATAAACTATGAAAACGATAATAAAACTAACTCCAAATTTCAAATTTGGTCTTCCAGATGCCCATTCACAGCAGGATGATGTTATTCATGACCATTCGCAGGAGGATGATGTTATTCAAAATTTGATGTTTCTAAGTACCGTTGTTTTATCAAAATGCTGAAAACATACATACATTTATGAAGATTTTTAATCGTTTAATTCCTTTAAATATAATACAGGGCGATAATATTTGTTGGCCACTATTTGAAACATTGGCTACATTGGCTTTTCCTATGTATACATCGATCTATTTTCACTTAAAAAAAATCCCAGAGTTGCACAAACAAGGCATCGCGCACCACATTGGCTTTGCCCATGTGCACATCGATCTATTTTCACTTAAAAAAAACATTATTGCACAAACTCGGTATCGTGCACAACGTCGGCATTGCGCACTGCATTGGCTTTGCCCATGTACATATGGATTTATTTTCATTAAAAAAACATCAGAGAATTGCACAACGTTAGCTTTTCCAATCTTCTAGGATTGAGCCAAAAAGAAATGCAAAATATTAAAATAAGCACCTTTAAAACGAACCATACAAGAAAATTTTTTTCACTTACCCTTTTAAAAAAAATGTAAAGTCTTTTTGAGGGGATTTATATATGAATTTATTTCAGGGGGAAACCTTTTTGGATCCCCTCTCATCTTTAAATAAATTTACAAACGTTTATACGCCGTTTCCGTAATATATGTAGAAAAAAGGCTAAAATCCTCAGGGGGGAACACTCCATTAAAAAAAGAAACCACATAAGAACATTCAAACCGCAAGAGAATTAACAAGTAAAAAAAAAAAAAAAAAAAAATTAAAAAAAAATAATGAAAGCTTTTAGATTTTACATTACGCCCAAAGGGGCGTTTTTTTTAATTTTGTGTGTTACATTTCTTTATCATATAATGTTCTTTACACTTAAACCATAAAATTCAGTTCAACAGCAATATCGCAAAATAATTTTAAAATGAGCATATCTTTAGAATTTCCGATACACGGTTTTGCGCTCTGCACGTAAAAATGTTTTTTTTTTTTCCCCCGTACTGTGTTGCAGTTGCTCGCTTTGAAATTTTTGAGTTTGCTAATAAACATTTCGTTCAAGTTTTACGAAATATCAATCAGATAATAAAAAAAATTCCAAGTTTGGGCTTCCAGATGCCCATATTAGGTTGGAAACGTATGTTATTCAAAATTTGATGGCTCTAGGTACCCTTGTTTTATCACAATGCGAGATATATTTATGCAGATTTTTCAATATTTAATTTCTATAAATATAACACAGGGCGATAACATTTAGAGGCAACAGAATAACAACACAGCTTCAAAACATCGGATTAACCATGTTGGCGGCTTTATTGCCCATTGAAAAACAATCGCCAAGCAGTGGGCTAAACCGCATTTTAACCTAATACTTTACTTAAATCTTGTTGGTATTTAAAATTGTAATTGGTGAAATGCTCTAACCGCATCAGACATTTCTGCATATCTTATTATAGAAAATATAATTTAGTTTTAGAAATTGGATGTGTGCTTTTTTTTTTTTTTTTTTTTTTTTTTGTTTGTTTGTTTGTTTTGCGATCTGAAACTTTGCAAAAGCTTAGCACCCATTGTTCAGAAATAAGTGAGAAATCTGATCTGACATTCTTCTTCTGTCGCCTGAAAGACCCATGTCCTGGCTGGCAACATGCAAGGTTAAACTAAGAAATTCGTAAATCAGATACCGCATCTGCAACTCTGCTTCCTATTTCAGTAATTAATTATTTAAAGCTATCTTGAAATATTGTAAAATATTTATGAGAAATTATTTGTAAGGTAAAGCATCAAAAATATTATATTATTAAAAATTTGTGTGATTTTTTTAAAAAATTTTAGCTTATATATTTCCAGATTTATATACTGGTTTGAAAAAATATGTTTTACTTGTGAATTGTAGGGTAAACGTGAAAATCATTCGTTGTAGGGAGTAAACGAATGCGGTAGCTTCATAAAAAACTACACTGACTACCAATAAGTATTTGGACACCTGTGATAGAAAAGAAAACCTAACTTTATTCAAAATCAATAATTGGTAGAGCCTCCACGAGAAATAATTACAGCGTGGACCTTCCAGGGCATACTTTCCACAAGTCTTTGTATGACAGCTAGTGGTGTTTTCTTCTCACTCGGCTTGGAGAAAACATAGAAGTTCCTTCACCGATTTTGCACGGGTAGTGCACCCCTGAATTCGGCGATGCAACTCGTCCCAGAGGTTCTCGATAGGGTTCAGGTCTGGACTCTGGGCAGGCCAGTCCATTCGATGAACTCCATTGGCACCATACCAAGCCTTGATTAACGTCGAAACATGACAACTGGCATTGTCGTTCTGAAAGTAACAGGGGTCCAACCCGTAAAACTGCCACAACGTAGGAAGCCCATTGTCATCCAAGATAGTGCAGTAGGCATCGGAATTGAGCTTACCATGAATGGGGACCAAGGGTCCCAGCCCATACCAGGAGAAATACTCCCAGACCATAATTCCACCTCCGCCGAACTTGACTGTTGGCACAATGCATTCTGGCAGGAGACGTTTTCCAGGTAGACGCCAGACCCAGACCCTGCCATCCGAACGGTAAAGGGTGAACCTTGATTCATTACTCCAAAGAACCCGTTTCCACTGATCTACGGTCGAATTTCGATGTGCTTTGCGCCACATTAACTGAGCAGCGCGGTTGGACTTTGTGATTAAAGGCTTATGGGCAGCAACATGACCATGAAAACCAAGCAGATGTGCTTTCTTACGGATGGTATTCATTGAAACAATACTCCCGGATGCCTTTTGAAACTCCTCGCGGATGAGGGTCATCGGTTGGGTGCGGTTCTTCTGAATTTTTCTGGACAGCACTCGTCGGTCTCTATCTCCCAGTTTCGTTGGTTTGCCGACTCGGGCCACATTCCGACAATCACCGCTCACCTTCCACTTCTTAATCACATGGGTCACTGTCGATTTTGGGTACTTCAGATCGCTAGATATGTCCTTTAAGGATCGGCCACATTTGTGATACCCGATAATTATACCTTTCTCGAAATCAGAGAGCTCCGAACTGCGAGGCATCTTGCATGCGACTGAAGCCGATGCTGTTTCCTACACGATATATACCGGCGGAGTCCGTGACATACCTTTGGACCGCAGGTATCGTCATTTGCATAGGTATCCAAATACTTATTGGTAGTTAGTGTATAGCTTGACATGCAGCATGGCGCCATTTGTTACATAAATGGTCCTTGGTCTATTGAAAACAGAAGATTAGACAAACGTATTATATTTTTAGAAGCATTTTGTCGGGGTGTGAAATTATCCTGGAGAATTCGCTCGGCGAGCATTAGGAAAAAATTCCCTTACCCACCTTTTCTTAGGGCGATGTAGAAAGATATGTTTGGCTTTTATTTCAATTGCTACGTCGTTATAATTGAAAAAAAGAGAAAGTTTGTAGCGGACTGTGATTGACCAATTAATGGTTGAAGTGAGGCGTAGGTCGCAGGATAAGATGTCTTATAGTTAATTCTAGAGTTAAATAATTAATAAATTTAATGCTTTAGAAGCAACTCGCAAATGTGTGTGTAGCAAACTGGAATAGCTGAGGCATGAAATTTTACTATTAAATCTGCTTGAAACAAAATGAACACAATTTTTTAGATGCTAAAAATTGAATTACCAGAGAATTAGTTCGTACAGTCAAAGTTTGATTACTTTGTCGAAAAATGTGGACACACTTTTTTTGGGTTAGCTTTTGACTTGCTTCGAGTTCGATAAGGAGGTTTAGCGTTAATGAAGAAGGAGGAATAAAGGCAGAAAAATGCGAGGAATAACTAGTATAAAGTATAAGTATATAACTTTTTATGAAATGAACAAAAACCTTTTATTGGAGATGAGTTATTTGAAAAGACAGGACGATAAAGGTTATGAAACGCTGAAATATTCCAGTTTATAGGGGTTTAAGAAATGACTGAACAATGAAGGTTCCTGCTCAACCAATGATAAAATGTTTCACTTAAATAATGACTGAAAAGTGAAGTCTCCTGCCCAGCTCTGATGAAATGTTTCAGTTTTACAGACACTTGAGAAATGACTCGGCGATAAAGGTTCCTGCCCAAAGCTGGTGAAGTGTTTCAGTTTTACAGACGTTTAAGAAATGAATGAACGATAAAGGTTCCTTCCGTACACTGATGAAAAGTTCAAATTTTACAGATGTATAAAAAAAGGACTGAACAATGAAGGTCCATGTCCTACACTGATGATGTGCGATTATCCCGCCGTTGTTTTCCAGTTCCTGATGTATTACAAACAGACTGTTTCTAAGTGATATTTAGATGTTGGGGAGCACCGCTGCCATCTACGAACAATAACGAACAGTATTAAAAACTGTCAGTGACTGTGTGTTTATAGTTTACATTATTCTAGTTGCATCCTGACCCTCGTGTTATCCATCAGAATCGCGTAAGATTTTAGATTCCAAATTCCCAAAACCTGCTTGTGCAATTACTCTTCACTTCCTCTTAGTTTGTAGTCTTGATTACGTAAATCTGTACTTTTGAACGTCAGTATGTGTTAAAGAAATTTATTCTGAGATTAGGATAAAGTTATTATTTGTGAGTTTATTGTGAATTTAACATGTTATTTTACCCTTAGATATATCTAGAGAAGTTAGTATTTACATAACCATGATTCTGTACATGTATGCGCTATCTATCCACAGCAGTATAATTAGAGAATTTTAAATTGTGTTATGCGAACGAAACTGGGTTAGTGATTTGCGGTTGAACTGTCAAAATGTTCATATGAAATGATGATTCAAAATATTGGCGAGTTATCCATTTTGATGCGATTATTGCACCATAAAATATTCCTACACAACACAATTTATTTCTCTACGGAGCGCCCTATCTCATCTCACTTATCTTACACTTTCCAAAAGACTGTGTAGGGGTTAAAAACAATGGATCGGGTTTTCAAATTAGTGTGTAGAGACATAAAGTTATTTCGAAGCAGGAGACATGAAACATATGCAAAGCCCTCGCCGGGACACGAACTACGGGCCTCTTGAATAAGTGCCGAGCGTGCTGCACCTTATAAGCGTTTTATTCTTCGCAAATGTAAAGCTTTTTACGTTGTTATAATTGCAAAGATTATTAGAATATCTTCTTTCGAGTTTAGTATACATCTGGATAAAACCATTTAATAATTATAAAAGAAGGAAAGGAAACCAGAAAATGCTTGTTTTCTGTCTGAAAAGAGAATGCTCAATTGCATCATACTTTTTTTTTTTTCTTTTTTTTTTTTAAATTTGCGTATCATAGGAAATGCGAAATTCTCATTAATGTATTTCAAATGTTTCTTTTCACGAAGGCATTTTTAAACGATGTAAATAAAAAAAATTTTGAATCTTAAGAATATCTTATTACTCTTTCGGAGTTTCCTGGATACTGAAATGCGGCTTTCACTGTCCTGAAGTTCGTCCATCCCTGGTATATAGATGTATATTTTATGTAGTTGATGCAGTATTTCTTTATTTTTATATAATACAATATACTGGCTGTTTGGTAACGACTCTCAGACTTCGTTGTGTGCTGTCCGATTTTATCCGGCAGTTCCAAGCAAAAATACAATATACTAATTGACAAGAATATACCATTGACTATGTACGTTCCGTTGTTTAAAAATAGTGGACTGTAAATTGACTTGATATTACTTCAGTATAGAACCCAAAAAACCTCAGACTCATAACGTTGACCGAAACTTCTTTATTGACTTTCAAATAGTAAGTTAGTTGAGGAACGGCGAAGACCACACAAACTCCGACTTCAGTGGCGGCTTACCAACACAAACTCAAAAGAACCTCTGCCTAGTTGAAACTCCAGTAATTCAGAGCAACCTCAAAGCTCTAAACGCGAGCTTTAAAAACCTAACAAATTTGCGTCTGCGCCGCTCCTCGGTACAAAGAAAGAAATACAATTTGCATAACATCGAACATACCCCCAGCCTTGAAGTCCCAAGGGGGTTCAAACAATAAATTTAAACTGTTGAACTGCATAAACCTGAAAAATAAAAATTAAAGTCTCTAAATCGGGAATTAAATGGCAAAGCGCATAGCTTTGCTATAGGTCGTTTTATTTCAACATTAGACGTGCGTAAACTCACCACTCGAACTTTCTCATCCAGACCAGGATACACTTTAATAATTCTACCTAATTTCCAACGTAGCGGAGGTAGATTTTCGTTCTTAATAAGAACCATATCACCAATCTTCAGGTCTTGTTGTACCTTGCACCACTTGGGTCTCTGCTGCAATCTAGATAAATACTCACTGCTCCAACGATTCCAGAAATGTTGAAATAACCTTTGCACGTTCCTCCAACGGCCACTGCAGCTCATGGTTTCTTGAATTTGGTTAGATTCTGGAATAGCGCTTAAAGCCGTTCCGGTTAAAAAGTGTCCTGGTGTTATCGTCTCCAAGTCGCTACAATCACTTGAAGCTGGTACTAAAGGCCTAGAATTCAATTTGGGTTATTAATGTCAAAAATTCCTCGTATGTTAAAATAAGTGTTCCTAAACATCTTTTTAAGTGATGTTTCATAGACTTGATACCCGCTTCCCAAAGCCCTCCAAAATGAGGGGAAGAGGGAGGATTAAACAACCATTTAATATTTTCTGAAGAAATAACCCTGTAGCTGTTCATCACGTTGAACAATAGAAAAGGCTTTCCTTAATTCTTTATTAGCTCCTATAAAATTCGTTGCACAATCACTGTGAATTTCACACGGTTTGCCTCTACGAGCTATAAACCGCTTAAGTGTCGCGAGGAATGATTTTGTTGAAAGATCTCCAACTAATTCTAAGTGTATTGCTCTTGTAGTAAAACAAATAAATAGACATAAGTAACACTTAAAGATTTTGACTCCTCTACCAGGACGATATTTAACGTTAAATGGTCCTGCTAAATCAATCCCTACACGAGAAAAAGCTCTACTTTGAGTAACTCTTGAAGCGGGTAAATCTGCCATTAGCTGAGTTGCAGTTTGCGCTCTAACTCTACGGCAGATAACACATTGGTTTATACACTTTCTTATAATATCTTTAGCATTCACAATCCAAAATCTATGTCGTATGACAGAAGTGAGTAGCTGCGTACCTGCGTGAAGATACGTGTCATGATAATGCTTAATGATTAAACGCGTAATATTGTGATCCTTAGGTAAAATCATAGGATGTTTCTGATTATTTGAAACTAGAGTTTCTGAGCCTTCCGCCTATACGCATTACTCCCGCGGAATCCAAGAAAGGACTTAAAGACAGTAATTTACTTGATGTCTTCAAGGGTTTACCAGATTCTAAACAGAATAATTTTTCTGGAAATTCGGCTCTTTGCACAATCCTAACAATCATAGAAGTAACTTCACAGATTTCTTCAGTAGATAAATAACCCTTTATACGCTCTGTAGGTAACTTACTACAATTATTTCTAAATCTTAAACACCACGCTAACACCCGACATAACTTTAACCATGACGAAAATCTTGAAAACACACTAGACTCTTCAAATTTGGAAATATTTGAACTGAAACTCTTTTTCAATTCCTTCAACATAACCTCACCCTCTAATTCTACACTTGAATTCTGCTGTACATGAATTACGGATTCGTTTAACCACTGCGGTCCCTTCATCCATAACTCACATTGTAGGAATTCTGATGGAATAAAACCTCTGGTCCCACAGTCTGCAGGATTTTCTTTCCCAGCAACATAATTCCATTGAATAACTGGAACAGCTTCTTGGATTTTTGCAACTCGATTTGCCACAAAAGGTAGCCAACGGCGAGGTTCGGAACCCATGCCAATGTAACCCGCGAGTCGGTCCATGCGTAAATATTGTTAATAGGCAGTTCTATGCATGATAATACTGCATGTAAGAGGTTGGTTAAAAGTAACGCAGCACACAACTCTAGTCTCGGAAGAGACTGGGTTTTTAAGGGCGCTACTCTGGTTTTCGATGTCATAAGGCTGACTTTGACTGACGAATCAAGGTTGATTGTACGGAGATAGATGACTGCACAATAAGCCTTTTCTGAAGCGTCGCAGAAAGCATGGATTTCTATAACTACTGCCTTCGGACTCAAGACATACCTCGGAAATTGTAAGCTTGAAAGTAAGGGTAATTCTAGATAGAAACGCTTCCATTTTCTACTTATTCTCTTATCAACGAGTTCATCCCAACCCAGCTGTAAGTTCCATAACTCTTGTAATAATATTTTCGCGTATATTATTGTTGGCGCTAACCATCCCATTGGATCAAAAATTTTGGCTACTTCTGATAAAATAGTCCTCTTAGTAAACTCTTTATCACTTATGCATACCGAAAAATGAAACGTATCACTAGAGTTGTTCCAATTAATTCCCAATACTTTTACTTTCTTGTCACTGTTTATTTCAAGAGAAATACTGGATTCTCGTAAGCACTCGGGAATATTCTCTAAAATAGCTGAATTGTTTGAAATCCACTTCCTTAAGCGAAATCCACCCCTTTTCATCATTTCATTCAACTGCTGAACTAGAACATTCGCTTCCTCTTCACTTTGTGCCCCTGAAAGCAAATCATCAACATAAAAATCACGAAGGGCAATTTTTGATGCTAAAGGAAATCTCGCTTGTTCATCTAATGCAAGTTGTTTCATTACTCTAGTAGACAAATATGGCGCACTGGCAGTCCCATATGTAACTGTCACTAATCTAAATGTACTCAAGGGCTCACTAGGACTATCTCTCCAAAGCATTCGTTGCCAATTTGTATCTTCTGGGTGGACACGAATTTGTCTGAACATCTTCTCTACATCGGCACATACTGCAATTTTGTGAGTTCTAAACCGTAGAAGAATTGGAAACAGCTCTTGCTGAACTCTTGGCCCAACCATCAAAATATCATTCAATGAAAGACCCGATGTCGTTTTAGCTGACGCATCGAAAACAACTCTCAGTTTAGTCGTAGTACTTGATTCCTTTAATACGGCATGATGAGGCATGTAATACGTAGAGTCAATAAGAATCTCTCCCTCAGGCACTCCCTCCATATGTCTCAGCTCAAGGTATTCCCTCATGAAATCCTTATACTGTTCATATATCTGAGGCCTTTTTAGAAGAGAATTTTCTAAAGATTGGAATCTACGCATAGCTAATTGTCTGGAATCTCCAAGCTGAGAAGGCGGAGAGTGAAACGGTAATTTCACAGTATATACCCCCACTTTCCTCTCTCGTATATGTAGATTTGAAATAATCTTCACATGCTCTCTCCGATTTAGTAAGCATGTCAAACGTAGGTACAGCATCCAATTTCCAAAAGTCAGACAGCATCTGATCAGTTTCCACTTGTATATTATTAACATAGATAGTAGGATTAATTTCTGCTGAATTATTCACACTACCTGAAATAATCCATCCTAGTTCAGAACGAGAAGCTACCGGTTTACCTTCTTCGCATTTAATTATTTCTCCCTTTAAAAGAGGTAAGGCAATATCTACGCCTAAAAGTATATCAACAGGCCCACTTTTGTAAAACGTTGGATCTGCTAACATTAAATCATTATATTCCTCAACATACTTCTTATCCAATGTAAAATGCGGCAAAGTTCCAATAATTCTATTGATGATAAATACTGGTGTTTTAAATGACACTTTCTCCGGAAAATGCGGAACGAAGTTTATTTCCGTAATCCCATTAGTTTTCGTATCCAAAGACCCTAAACATGAAATAAAAACTTTGACATTTCTTCTTACTAACCCTAGCCTTTGTACACAATCTTCTGAAATCAGGCTTGCTTGACTGCCAGGGTCAAGGAGGGCTCTACACAATTGGTATTCACCCGATGAATCTAACACTTTAATAACAGCCGTACATAATAAAACTTCACTCTGAAAATTAAAGTCTGAAACACAAGATTTAATTACTGGACTAGAACTTGAGATATTCTCCCCTGACCCAGCCGACTGAGCGCGAGGTTCTGGCCCAGGGAAAAATGGCTTAGCCGTCACTGATAATTCATTTGAACTGTTCGAAACTCCTTTAAGTGCCTTTGGTTCATTTTGAACTCTTTCGAAATGCAGTAGTGTGTGATGATTTTTAAAGCACTTTTTACATTTATGTGTACTTCTACACTCGAAAGCTTTATGGTTTGAAACCAAACAATTAAAACAAACATTATTTCTCTTGACAAAATTAACACGTTCCTGAACATTCAAATTTAAAAACTTATTACATTTAAAAACTGAATGACCGGCTTTACAATACATACACTGCGCGCGAATCTCTGAAGCCAATGAAGTTAATTTGTCTTTTGTAACTTGTTTTTTAACACCTTGCGTTTTACCTGCTTGCAAGGTTCTGGCATGAGATTTCAAGAACTCTAGCAGATTATTAAGTGTTGGTATTTCCTCACTCTGTAATGTTCTTTCCCACCATCCTCTCGTCGAAGAATCCAATTTAAACTGTACTATTAACATTAAAATAGTGTCCGCGAATTGCTCCACTTTGAATCCTAGATTTTCAAACGAACATACACACTCTCTTACAGTGTCTACTAACGCTAATATCTGACTAGGAATTTCAGCTTGTAAATTTGATAAATACAAGATTTTCTTTAATAACGATGAAAGTAATTCTCTCTTATGTGAAAATCTTTGACACAATAAATGCCGCGCTATTTCGAAATTCCTGTCACAAATAGTTAAAGCTTGAACAATCCGCAAAGCATCTCCTTTTAAAGAACCCTTTAAATATTGTAGCTTTTGTGCACCTGATAAACGGTCATTATCCACTATCGCTGTTTTAAATAAATCAAAAAATGATAGCCATTCTTCAGTACTGCCACTAAATACAGGAAGAGTTAGCTTAGGTAAGCGTATACTCGCTATTTCACAAGATTTAGTTTCCACACTAATGTCTTTAACATTCTTAACTCTGGTTAGCATTAAAATTAACTCATCAACAGTATCTTGTATGACCTGTTGTTCTTCTATAAATACATCAATATCTTTTTCTTCACACACTACAAATATGTTACTAAAAATATCCGAAAGTTCGGTCATTAAATCCTTTAATCTAGATTTAAAAAGTTCCAACTGATCAACATCAGCAGAATCGTAAGTCACTGTAATTTTCTCTTTCAGTTTACTTAACTTAGCTTTAGCTACACGCTTTTTAGTCTTAAGCGTTGTAAATTCCATTATCTAATAAGAAAGATAAAAAAAACACACTGACTCACCAAATTTACTGCGACTCCGTAGCTGGCGGACCATGAAACATGTACGTTCCGTTGTTTAAAAATAGTGGACTGTAAATTGACTTGATATTACTTCAGTATAGAACCCAAAAAACCTCAGACTCATAACGTTGACCGAAACTTCTTTATTGACTTTCAAATAGTAAGTTAGTTGAGGAACGGCGAAGACCACACAAAGTCCGACTTCAGTGGCGGCTTACCAACACAAACTCAGAAGAACCTCTGCCTAGTTGAAACTCCAGTAATTCACAGCAACCTCAAAGCTCTAAACGCGAGCTTTAAAAACCTAACAAATTTGCGTCTGCGCCGCTCCTCAGTACAAAGAAAGAAATACAATTTGCATAACATCGAACAGACTATAATTGTTTTCCATCGCCTATAGTTTCTAACAAAAATAGCGTGCTCTTTAAAATTCATAAAATTTCATTCGAACCACCTAAATCTGTTCATTCTAATTATTATTTTATTTTTTATTCAGGCTTTGCATAAATATATGGGCTACATTAGGCAAAACGGAATTTTAGATTACAGCAGATTTTACATACAATTTCATCAACTTCTAGGCACTGTTCTAAATCCCTCTACTTCATATAGCAAGGAGGAAGGGGGGTAAACTAGATAATATTAGTGATTATGATAAATATCGGCTAATTGCTTAAGAATTTTATGCTTTAGAAGCAACTGGCAAATGTGTAGCAAACTGGGACAGCTGAGGCATGAAATTTTACAACTAAATCTGCCTGAAACAAAATGAACACAACTTTTTAGATGCTAAAAATTGAATTACCAGAGAATTAGCTCGTATTGTCAAAGTGTCATTACATTTTACTGAGTACTAATGTATTGTCAAAAATAACTTCTATTTATTACTTAAAATTTAAAATCATATAAACACAAATAAACTAATTACAATTTATTTCTTTGATACGTAAATAATATTAAAGCTATCAAACATAGTTTTTATTGCTTTCGAATTGACTATTATCTTTTTTTAAAACACATTTATAATTTTTACTAAAAATGCAAATAAAAATGACATTAAGGCAACATGCGGTAAGAAAAAATTATTTCATCTTTGATTATTTTAAATTACCTCTGCAACACGTATAAGTAAGATGCATAGTAGTGTGAATACATTTTTCAAGAAACACAAAAGCCAGATTTCTCTGAAGAAATGTAAAATAAAATGTTGGAAAAATTGACAAAAAATTTTCATATGCCACCTACCAATTGTTATAATCTTTGAAGTTTCCAGCAGATGGCAGCACCAGTTACTTTAGCTTGATATTCATTAAGAAATATCTAAACCTCAATTGAATTCAATCTGTGTATAGTGAAAAATATTTTAAGGCAAGTTTTACGTGTTTATAACTTTAGTGAAATTTATTTTTATAGTAGCAAATCCAATTTATATAAAGTCATTACGATTAATAAAGAATAATTACTAAATCGAGACAATATATTTGAAAACATACTTTTCTAGTATGTGCTGCCATCTACTGATAGTCATAAAAGTAGACTGGTGTAATTCATAAAAGAAATTACATCTTTCCTCCGTTTACCATTTTATCGCCAAATGGTAAGCAAAATAAGTTAAAAAAAGTACATAAACGTAAAAAACTGCAAAACTACTTAAACCAACATTATTTATGAAAATAAAGTTCAATGTTGGATTTATGAAATGGGGAATCTTGCAATTTTTCAAAGACTAATAAACCTAAATTTGGGGGTTCTCCCAATTGCAATGCGTGTGACCCACAAAATTTGCCTTAAAGTTATGAGAGAAATAAAAGCTGATGAATTGGAACCGATGATATGGTAATATAATTAAAGTAGAAAACTATTTCTTGACTTTTTTTTAGGTGATTATAATTGCAAATATTTCCAAATCCACAGTCAAAGAATCATTTATGAAATGAGATTAACAATAAGGAAACTAAAACGCGAGAGATGAACGTTTATTAAACGTTTTCAATCTGATTTTCAGATTTTAGAATTATATTCTAAAATAATGATTGCTTTATATATTATTTATTACTTTATGTATTCAACATACAAAATATATTCTAAATATCATTCATATGACAAGTATCATTAAAACATATTTGTCATGTTTCAACACCATAAATTTTAAAAATGAAATGCCAAAATATTTATTTTAGCATCATAAGTTTTGTAATTAATTGAAATTTATGAATTTACATATTAAATAAATAGTTAAGAGATATTTTATTGCAAGAAGAAAGATATAAAAGAAAATTTCTTTCCTGATTTTTTAATTTGCAGGTTAATACCTAAGTGCTGACAACATAAGTATTTGCAGTATGAAATGTGCGGTGTGGTGTGGTGGTGTATTTAATTATGGCAAAGCACACTAGGGCTATCTGCCTAAGGGGAGGGATGCCTTCGTGGAGGACTTTCTAAGGGAAACTGGCTCGTATACACGTTATACATGGGGAAAACCACGAAAACGCCCATGCAGCCAGCCCGTTCGCGGGATTTGAACCTCGGACCGAACTACCAGTGTTCAGCGACTTTACCGCTCGGCCGTTGGTGGGCTCGTATGAAACGTGCGAAACTGAATGATTCCTAAAAAATCAACATCTGTTTTTGAGAAGAAATTTTTTTCTTCTGGTTTCATATTATTTGTAAATTAAAAGAAAGATACCTTGTGGAATTTGAAAATTATGCCTAGTGGGTTGGTAATTAATTTACATTAAGTAATAACTTATATAAAGGACTCATATTTATATATAGTATTATGATTTGCACATTGGCAATATTTACTGGTTTGATAAGCTGTGCTTTTTTTTCGCACTAAAAATGTCATACATCAAGTGTTAGTTATTATAGTAATGTTCACCTTTTAATATTCCTTCAAATTTTAACTTCTTATGAGAATTTTTAACACCCTACTACTCTGTAATAATCTTTATATTTTGCTAATATTGTGAAATGCAGATTGTTTGGCCGAATTCTTTCATTCTGTATGCGATATATACTCAAATTTCTGTTAATACAAATAAACGAAAATTAACACCATATGGAAGTATTTATAGATTGCAACAATAGGTGTTTTTATAAAACGATGAAAACATAAGCCATCTTTCTAACAGTATTCTAGGATAATTTTTTTGACTGCTCGAGCGTTGTATTCTAAGTTGCAATTCTTCTGCTTTAAGAGGGCTTTCTGAAATAGATTATAACCCACTTTGAGACTGGAACATGAATTACATAAAAAATGGGCATTTGTTCGTGGTAGAACTAACTAACGTAATCTTTCCTTATTTCCCTCCGTAACGTTTTAGCGCCAGGTTTGGAAAAATCTACAAACTATTCTTGTAATTTCCCCCCTTTCTGATTGTGTTCATAGAACGAGCTCCCCTAAATTTTAAAATGGATTTGTCCCCATAATTATTGTTTTACATTTTATTAGCAAAGATACACCTTCGCAAACTACCTGCGGAGGTGACGCCGAACGTTTCCTTTTTACTGTCAAAGCCTAACTGAAAGAACAGACACATCAAAATGAAGCAAACATGAACTGATATTCAGTATACACGATAACGCTGAGTCGGCTGCAGAAATTATGGACAATTTGGGACCTGAGGCATAACAGGGACGACAATAAGAACAAGCGTGATTCAAGGTACAGCGAAATAGAAATTAATTTATGTTATGAGTGGAAAGGAAAAGCGTGTCGCAGAAAGAGAGAGCGGCCTTCTACGATGCTGAACGATAGAGCTTAAAGAGAAAGTAGTACTCTAGTTGGTTAGCCCATTCTCATTGAATTAAACAGCCGGTTACAGGATGCAGAAAAGTCAGTAAAATGCTGTAGAAGAAATAAAGGTGATCATTCAGTGTATTATGAAATAGTAAATACGTAACACCTCGTTTATAGAAGTCTTCAGCCTCATTAAGGGACGTAATACATTCCGTGTGAAGGTACAACGTATCGTCATCGCGCAATTTTAACTAACTTCATCTTGACAGGATGGATCCATGGCTCTGTGCTGTCAATGCCTCATCCCTATGCTCTCAAGATCCTTGAGAAACAGAGAACAGGTTGTTATCCAAGAATATGACGCCACTCTGAAGTCTAATTCTGATATTCACAGGGTCAAACATGGCGCAAGGTATAGTGCATAGCTCACACTGGACACGAATAAATAGATTATGCAATATGCATAATATCATTAACTGGCTCTTTACCCTATGGACTTGGTTGTGAGCCTTATTGGGATCTTATACTTCATTCTTTTTAAACCAATCTAAACAATTTGCATTGATCCTGTCACCAAGATGTAAGGCCGCTGTTAATCTATTTACTGCCAAATTTTTTCTCTCAATCTTCATTTATTTCTTGGTACCTAGATTGACATAGAGGCTGGAAATTGGAATATAAGTGAAATATAGATGGAATCTGCCATGAGCCCCAAATGGGGATCGATATTCAAGTAGCCCTCACCGGAAAATAAGATTCACATTGACAATAAAAAGTTAGCAAAAATATATTCAAAAACCATTAGAGAACACTGCAGCACACAGGAGTTGGAAATGATGTACATAATAATATGAGATATCGCGTTTTGAAAATGTTGAAAAATTGAAACTCAAAAAAATTTGACTTCTTCTCACAAATAATACTCTCCAGCTCACTCATTTAATAACTACTGCTCAACAAAATATGCAAAAGCTTAAAAAAGGTTTAAACAACAATGAAAAAAAAAAAAGAAGCCATCGTTGCCAACCTAATTAAAGTTACCAAATTTCAGCTACTAAGACAAATCCTCATATGGGGATCATGGCCGTTAATGGATTAAGCGTGGGTACATCTACGGTGCGTATCCTTGTGTTTAGGTTTAGATAAGGCTATGTTTGCGAATCCTAGCTGATTGAAATTTCATGGATGAAATAATCATCTCTCTTGCATCATCGTGTGGCGAGGGTCGCAATATCTGTAGGTTTGAGGCATTCTCTCTTCAACGAATACAGTGTTATGACGGCTATAATTTCATTTCTTCATTCAATTTCTGTAGAACCGAACTCTACCAACGCTTTTCAATCGTGTTACGTTTCTTCTGAACTTACATAGATATGCTTCTGAGCTCATGAATACTCATGGGCATACTCATGGGCTTAAATACATATGTTGGAGAATTCATGCCACTTTGTATTCTATTATGCCATCAATCACAAGATGTCTGACAATGTGCCTAATTTTATTGGGCATTCTCTTTCATTTTTTAGTAATTTTTGCTATGGACTTTGGTCGCTTCTACGTGGTAAACGACTTCCATGCAAAAAGATTTTCAGTGCACCTTGGCACCATTTCGTAATATGCATTTCTGCATCACCTCCATCACTAATATTTGTACCACAACCTAATATTTGAAAGTCATTTAACTAACCGTAGAACATACGTATTATTCTAAAAAATTACTTGTTAGCTGTGATGCATGCCCATACTCTCTATCACATTACTTAAACAATAACCACGTACGACGCGTATGCTACCTACCAGGAATGTGCCTTCTTAGACAATAATGTAAATCTTGGTTACATTACGTTTGACAATTTACGAGTGTTCTATGCCTGCACATACTGCGAGTGCGTGCGCCAGTTTATACGCATTATTCTGAAGATGGCGGGGGAACGAAATGTCGCACTTTGCACCAGGTACCTTATTCGCCTACTTGACCACACTGGAAGTTTGATAGCTTTCCTTGTGAGGTCGCCATATTTGCCGACTTTTTTATAGTTTGATATTTTTACTTACATGTTTAGGTCCACTCTACTGTCTGTTTTAGACATTGTTTCTAATGATGTATGGATATGTAGCAAAATCTTTATGTTTTATATATATTAATCAATTTTGGGTAATTTCTTAATTTCTCTTGTATTATTAATAACAGTTAGATTGAATTTAAGTGTAATATCCTGGAACTGCAAGAAGGACTGTATCAAATTGTTAACCTAAATTAAGGAGAGGGATCGTTATTACCTGTAAACTGAGGTCTGAGATCTTTTGACCGTGAAAAGGGAAGAAATGTGGCAATCTCGTACTACATATTATTGTCAATACTTGGGCCTCCAGGGGTTGACTCAGGCGAACGCCTGGAAAGTAATGGTTAGAATCTGTACCTAGGCAGTCTCAACCACGGGGGCATAATAAGACTTCAAAGAAGGCCTGAGGGCTCTCGGGACAGAGTAAGGCCGGCAGGGACCGTACTGGTACTGCCTTGTTTGCCCTTCCTCTGTGGGGTCGCAACATTGTCCATTGATCAAGGGCGGGGCGGTACTTAATCCCGTTTGGCGCCTATTAGGTCGCATTAGATCGTGAGCCGTCTCGTTCCATCAACGTTGTCAACTACTTGGATCTACATATTGGATTTAATTTTTTTAACTATCAAGATGAGGAAATTTATAGAAATCATGCACAGTAGAATGCCATTTGATTAAAAGACAACTTTTCTTAAATTTTATACTGCTCATGTCTTGATCATTTCTTTTCGTTCTTAGTTATTTTATAAGCATCGGAAACGTACGAATAAACAAAACAAAGTTTAAAATTTGAATTATAGAAAAAGATGCTATTTAAATTTGAAAAGCTAAAAATTCCAAATTAATAAAAAATTATAGAAATAAGAATTTCAATTGGATGCGCTAAAGAAAACGTGAGACGCAGGCGTTTTCCAAAGATCGACACTAATGACACGAAAATGAAATTCTGTTGTTATTGGATGATAGAAGGCTTGATAAATTAGTTTGAAAATATTTCTAACTTTCACAGTGGGATTCCAATTAAAGTCTCCTTATCTCGAGAAATTCTTTTAGACTTGCTGAAAGCTCTTTGAGATTCAGATATTGTTGATTAGTTGAAATGGCTCAAAGCCTGGCGTAACATCTGTTTTAGAAGCGTTTGAAGTTGAGCATGTCCCTTTCAAATTCAAGAAGAATGGAAGAGTAATAAATGAATGTAGATTACTTTCTGTTTACAATGCGTATAATTTTAACTTGCATTACGATACGTAAGTAATCTGCATAATTTTAATGCCTATTTTTTTCGCTCTTTAAAGTCGGAATAAGTGAAATGAATTTTTTTAGCAGATGTCTGCGATTTTTATTTTAAACCTGATATTTCTTTATGTAATTTATATTATGTACCTTTACGTAATTTATGCCATTAAAAAATGTGATCATTTATAGTATTAGATCAGAAGGAAATTGCAAAATATTCTTGTTCCGAAGTAAAATTTAGTGAGGGGCACGTTTAGTTATCTTTGGAGCAGACAGCGCAGTTGAGTAAGAAAGGTGTTCGTTATTGTATACATGTTAAAGTGATAGCAGCTAATGCTGTTATTTGGATATTGTTACCGAACTGCTGAAGTTTTGCTCATTTGTAGATGGAAAACATAGGGAATGCGTCGTTATTGTGTTATGTCAATAGTTCGGTTAATATGATAATGATTACAGGCTAATTAATGGTTATAGAATAATTAATTATATAATAAATGATACAGAATAAATATTTCAAATCGAAGTAAAGTCGTCAATAAGATCAAAATAGGTTATAAAAACTGCCAAGCGACAAGGAAATGTCTCTAAATAAGGAATTAAATTGCTAAGCAGCTTGATTTTGTTGTTAGTCAACCATTTAAACTAGTCAAAAAAGACCTTAATTTGATGTGGATTTTCAATAACTCTATCGATTAAGAGTGCGATCAGAAACTTCCTGTTCTTCAGAAGCAAAAAAATTTCTGCAGACGTTTTTTCGAAAACATCCCTGCCATATTAAGACTGCATCTTTTGCCTAATTTTAAATCATACATTGGCATCTTCTCTTAAAATGAGGAATGCCCTCTAAGTATTAAGATTAGGAGTACGGAATCGGTCAAATAAATTCCGAAAACGTTATGTACAAGTTATAAATGAATTATTGCAAAAAGACATTGCAAACAGTTAACAAAAACATTTTTGCGTTTTTCTAAATAAAAGGCTGAAAGTACCAAGCTATGTGCTTCTAGCTATATTTATATTAAATTAGTTCAATAACACTGCTATTTTGAAGAATATTTTTTCTCATCGTTCTATCTTTCGGTTAATGTTATAAAAGGAACTGGTGACAAAACGATCACATTAAGCAGCGCTGCTTAATGTGATCATTTTGTCACCGGTTAATCTTTAACTACAGGCGCGCGCCTATAGTAAAAGAATAAACATATTAACGACTACGAAAAAATAAATCATCTGTTTTCAGACTGAGGAAAACTTGAAAAAATATGGATGGCTTAAACAATTTTCATAAATTTTATTGGTATAGTACGCATGTAAAATTGATTCAGAAATCTATCCTGAGCACCATAATGATACAGTAGCTTACAAAAAACAACTGGCAGTTTACAAAAAATCAACTGGCCTACTATTTTGCATGGGTTCGAATCTTCGAAAAGACATAATCGTGTAGTGATGTGTAGTGAAATAAATTTTGAAAAATATGTATTGAAGCATTCATATAAATTTTTATTCGTGATCACCTCTTTTGAGTCGCGAAAATTTGAAAATGTGTCCTCAGAAGTTCTGCAATATCTTTTCGTCAGGCAGAAGTTTTATTAAAAAAATTTAAGGAAAATATTCACTTTGAATTAATTCGGCCATGCTTCTTTTTTAGGTTATGTAAACATTTGCAAAACATTTAAAACAAATTCTGTCGTGCATCCCTTGATTACTCTTCATTGCTTCGTTTTACTGGATTTAGTCGCTATGCCTTTTTACAAAATTCGAAGTTCTTGCAAGCAAATTTGCATCAAGTCAGTGAAGCGATGCTATTTGTCAGTTACACTTGACCTCTTTGCGTCTCTGTTGAATCTTATAACTTTTCTAACATTTTTACGTATTATCTTAATAAAATTAATTAGGCCAAGCAAAATACACAGAAATTTCTAAGCATTCAGTAAAAATATTGCCTTTATGCCTAGTTTACAACAAAATTTATGCCTAGTTTACAACTTTATGCCTAGTTTACAACAAAAATTATTAGTCAATTTTGCTAAAATAAAAAAATCTCACGGATTTCTTTTTTATATATATATAAATGTACATACATTGCATAACTCCCATAAAATCAAGTAAATCTAATCTTATAAACTGCATAATTTCAATATAAAAATCGGTAATTTTGGCAACGTCTAAAATTTTTATGAATACTGTTCTGCCATTTGGTCTTAAAAATCTTATGTTTTCCCCTCAACATATGAATAAAACGAAAATACCCAAACCTAAGAATTATTGCTATTAGAGCAAATGATTTTATCGAAAACCAAGGTAGGCCAAAAACTAGACTGTGTTAAATATAAGGTGTATGGGAAACAACTAATTTTTCAAACGGAACACATATCATCTCTATCTGGTATAAAAACTGTAAGGGTGGTCAGTGCAATCAGGAATTTAGTAGAAGATGTAACTCATGTAACTCTAGTCAATTCCACATCGCATTGTCGTGTCTGAGTCATTAATGCCAATAAGGACATTTTGTTTATTTACCGAATATCTTATCATTTTTCCTGTATAATGATTTAAATTTCGTAGGCTCCTATCAGGATACAAATCATTCAATGTTCATAAGAATATAATTCTTGAATTTAAGATGAAGGTTTTTTACCAGGAATTCTTAACTGTTTCAACACTTTTAGCCCGCTTGTCAGTTTACTTTAGCTTCTGCTAGACATATCTGCTGCCATGAGTCTAAATTCTCAGCCAAAACTGACATATTTCCTCTCGCATTTTATTTCCTTTTAGCACAAAGTTCTGAAAATTAAAAATTATTTGCTCAAGTTTTCCCTTCAGTGCATTCATAAAACGAGCTTCTCTAAATTTTAAAATGGATCCGCACAGTATTTTTTTTTTCGTGTTAACAAAGAACAAACCTTCTCAAACTACCTGTCAAAAAAATATATTTGCTTAATTGTTGCTGTGGTGTAGCGGCTGAAACCGTTACACAAACCCCGGATTGTAATACAGGGTTGAAATGAACTTAAAAATCAGGTTGTAGTAATAATATGATTTTTAATGAAATAAAAACATTAACAGTTTCGATAACAGTATGGGACTTGGATACATTTAGTTCCCTAATTTCAGAATTTTGTTACAGGAAAAATGATCTAACGCATTTATATAAGAGGAATGATCGTTCTTAGCAGGTCAACATGCCCCTAGCTCTAAACACGAAAGTTGTTCTCTCTTCTCAGGAAACCACCTTATATATCTCCCTGTGTTTACTTGCGCTGAACTCCCGAGGGGGGAGGAGATTCTTTCACTGAAACATAACAAAGTGTCCATCTCCTGACCCTGATGAAATGACTTCTTTTATCTCTTTGTCTACTGGAGCGACCTTCGAGGCTGCAACCGGAACCATTAAAAAAGCACCGTATTTCACCAGTGATATGAAAATTATTGCACTCTGAAATCACTCATCCTAGACAAAGAACCTTTAGATCACCTTATCACATTGTACTTACTATATTACAATGGAGAGTCAAACCAACTCGTAATATCTCTGTATACCTTCTTTAATCAAATATTTTACGCGAGGATTAAAAGATACTACCCTCAAGTCAAAAGAATGTTATTAATACAGTTTTTTAAACGGATTCTGTAACTTTTCTTTTTATTTGTTGCAGCTGGACTCCATTTGCAAGGCATTTGGAGGGCAGACTGGGTTAGGATATTCGAATGTAGAGAAGCGCTCTAGGCTATATGCTTACATGGAGGAATGCCTTCATAGAGGACTTTCTAAGGCAAAATGGCTCGTATTCACATTGCACATGAGGAAATCCATGAAAACCCCTATCCAACTACCCTGTTTGCTTCAGTTCGAACCCGGGTCTATTTGCCAATCCGCTGTCTTAACCACTCGGCCACTGGTAGTGTCTGCCTGTTGAAATACAACAGAATGAATAAAGCCAATCACTGGTAATTCGTTCTAGGTTTAAATTCTAACACACAGCCTGGGTAAATGGAGATTTTATGTTTCTGGCCATGTTTGACGAAAATACGAACTCGTTTCCAAGAGGAAGAGTTCTGTGAAAAAGCGTCTCTTTACAAGGGCAAATAAATCCCTCTTGTTTCCTTAATTAATTAATCAACAAATTATCTATCTGATTGAAAGGTATAAAGTATTATGAAAGCATGAACTGATAAAATGAACCATTTGTTAATATGAATAAAAAAAAGGGTTGTTGAAGAAAAGAGTTTTGAAAAGAGTTGTAGAAGAGCATTTTAGAAATTGACCTCATCTCAGCATTTTACGCATAAATTATTAATCAAATTTTGGTGTTGAAAACTGTAAAAGCAAGCTTTTGCACTGCCAATTCCATGAAATTAATCGTTATCGCTAAGCGCGAAAGCATAAATCGGACCGAACCGATTTTGTGACATATTATTCCACCGACAGCTGCAAGCAAACGAGGCCGAATTTCTTTTTTTTTTTTTTTTTTTTTTTTCACCTCTCCTCGTCCCTTTCGCCACTTTTTGTATTCACGTTAAAGTGAATGTCTCCTCGATATCTTCTTCAGATTCCAATTTTTCTACAAAAGATGAATAATTGAAAATATGCATAGAACTAATAGGAATTTCTTCATGCTTGATTCCATATGAAAGGTGAGATGAATTACACTGCTGGCCATTAAAATTGCAACACCAGGAAGGAATGATCTGATGAACGTCAAAATCACATGAAAGGAATGAGGTTGTAATATGCAAATGAATATTATTTCAGCGCATTTAGACGAGGCAAGGAGAAGCACTGCATAAAAGATAAGTTGTGTAGTGAATTTCTCATTCGGAAAGCGCTTTGTAGGGGCAGAGTTTGTTCAGAATATCTTGTTATGCCTCGAATAAGAAGACGAACTGTTTACCAGCAAGTGTCGGAATTCGACAGAGGCACGATCGTTGCCTATCGAGACTGTGGATTATCGTTCCGTGATATCGCCCGTCGCACTGGTCGACATCCAACCAATGTCATACACGAATATGGAATCAGTGGGTTGCTGAGGGTCACACTGAACCATATGCAGGATCTCAATGCCCTCCGATGAATAACGCCCGAGAAGACGGACATAATGTGAGACCAGCCCTGCAAAACGATACAACCACATCATGAACTTTTAGTCAGGAAATAAGCATGTTTGCCAGTATCCGCTCGTACGGTGCGTTGATGTTTGCAGCAGTGTGAACTATCAGCACGGCAACCATTACTTCGGCTTCCCTTGACAATGCAGCATATGGAGAGACGGCGATTCTGGTGCCCCAAACTACAAAGCTGGATGCCAGGAGTGGCAAAATGACGCCTTTTTAGACGAATCCCGGTTTTAATTCAGCAATTTTGATGGCCGTATACGTGTCTGGAAGCTCCGAGGAGACCACATGCTGCCTGCTTGCATTCGATATCGGCACAGGGGCCCTGTACCTGGTGGGATGGTTGGAGCAGCAAATAGGTACACGACACGCACATCCCTAGCTCGGATCGACGGTAATTTGAACGCAAAATCGGTATATTTCTGACATGTTAGGTCTAGTGATTGTGCCCTACCTTCAAGGCCTGCCAAACGCCATCTTCCATCAAGATAATGCAAGATCACATGTTCCGCGTCTTGTTTTGCCCTTCCTCGATACACAGGATATTCGATTGCTGACCTGGTCAGCACGGTCTCCAGATTTGTGACCCATTGAAAATATCTGGTCATTGGTTGCTGAGAGACTGGCCCACCAGCCCTCCCCAGCTTTAACCTTGATGAAATGTGGCATAGACTTCAAACAACATGAAATGAGTTATCTGTTTCTGTCATCTAAGCCAGTCCCACTTCATGCCTAACCAGGCAAGGGTTGTTTTAGCTGCCAGCTGTTTCTACTAATTTTGCACCCCTGTAAAACCCTAAACTGCTTGCAAATTTAATCATTTTGTCTTCGTACCATACTGTTTATGTATAATAAATATCTTCTTATTATTTGCTTTCCTTCATGATGTTGCAATCATAATGGCCAACAGTGTATTACCCGCGACTTCGGTCAGCTTCATCCATCGTTCACCATGTGCTGCAAGTATTGCGAACGCATATGTAATGCTTAAAGAACTCTTCGTACATACTAAAACATCGCTTCTGATTTGAAGAACATGTCATTCACCGCGATGTGTCAGCATATTTTGTGTTTTCTTAATTAACTAATTGAGATGTTTCAAGATATGAATCTGTGCACGTCGTAACTTAAAAACCGAAGCCATGAATACGATCACGATGTGCATTTTCTTTCATTCAGTTATGAACGATAACTTCTGTGTAACGATAAATTGTTACATATAATGAATATTATAGTTGATAATTCCTGTATTTTAACAATTGGCTTATTGTGCCTTCATAACGCGTTGAGATTTATTTTCCAGTTGGAATAAAATTGCTCATTGTACACATTCGATTACACTTTAAGTAATTATTCGTGAAGATGATTTCTTGTATGTTAAAATTACATACCATAACATTTGGCCACCGTCTCCACTACAAAACCAAAACTAATTTGTTTTCAAATGATTAGTTTAACATTATTTAAAAACACACAAAATGTGCTAATAGGAATTCGACTCTTTTGTTTCAACAAGCAAGCTACATTTTTCAGACCTGGAAAGCGCAATCACAATACCTAGGAAATAAAATGTCATCTCAAAGACAGCCATATTTCCCAGTTTTTCAAACTCTCTTCCTTTTTAACTCTGAAAACAAATCTTCCATAAAAGTAAGTAGAAAGAAGAATAAATTGTTGCTACGCAGCTAAGGAGAAAGGAATGCATTAGGAGAAAAATGTCACTCAAATATTATTAATACACACAGAAGAAAATATGAAATCCTTTTTTTCCCTCAAGCGCATAACAACACATTTTTTCTCACCTTGGAGTTGATATACATATAATACATAAATGCATTTTTAACTTATTCAAGTTTTAATCAAATGCACTAAGTGTAAAATACAAATAGTTTTCTTAATTAGTATTACATAGCTGATCATATCTGACTAAACTTTAAATCGTAAAGAGTCTACGAATCGAAATAGGGCATTAATAGAATTTTAAAGAACAGCATCAATAATGTACACTACGAGTATGTCTCTACCAAAGTCCTTACACGGCATTTATTATCGCAACCGTTGGATGTAAAGATTCACTTCCAGTTACAGAAATGCTTTAAGTGAATGGATTCATATTTTTCGTTCATAAATATCTATTAAATATATTTCATGAAAATTATGAAACATTTTTTAAACTATGCTGCGGTCACTATAATTACATTTAATAAAAGTTTATAGGTATCCTTAAAAAAATTCAAACAAGAAAGTTTTGACTTCCGTAATCTTGAGCAAGTGTCTTTTCCATGTTAGACATTCTCGCTACCTATGTTAACCTATGTTCACACATAATGCTACCTATGTTTAGTTATTAAAGTGGTTAGCGGTATAGTGGTTAGCGTCGCTGACAATCGTGCCGAAGGGCTCCGGTTCGAGTCCTGGAGAAGGCAAGGGTGTTTTTAAATGTATAGTGTCGGTGCGGCATCGTGGCACTATAAATATACGGTGAGCCAAAAGTACTCTCGTGTGATTTGGTAGTGGAAGGAGAGATCCGTGGGAGACCCTCGGACATTTTCTTTCTTGTCTTTTCTGGTAGTTGTTTCATTTTCAAAGTAATATTTATCACCGCACAAATTTAGCATAATCCTTAGAAGATCATCTCCAAGACCGGTATTTCGTAGCCATTATGTTAGCATGCTAATATATTATGGTCACTTGTTTACATGGTAAAATACGTTCTATTTAATTTTGAAAATGACAGGAAAAAAGTAGCTTCATTTAAAAATGCTGTAAATGATTACTTTTAGGTTTAACAGTTGAGTTTTAATTTACTTCATCACTTCGATTAAGGTTAAGAGATATTTTTCTCTGTATAAAGAGCTTAGTTATTCTAAGTTCTTCATATCTGACATAGATTCTACACACTATTGTTGACCATAAATAGTAATAAAATTTTTAACTGAAAATTCAGCTCTTGAAAGCTAAACGCTGTATTAAAGCTCGCATACAGGAATCATCTTAAACGTTTAATGGTATTTGGAGGGAGAAAACGACAAGAAGGGGGCAAACTTGGCTTTTAATCTGAGGAATAAAAGAATTCAAGGTCAACCGAAGGAGTATAGACCTTTTTCCTTTGTGCCAAAAACGGTCTACATAGAATAAATTCGTTTAATGTCAGACAAGCACTTAGTAATGTGAAGATATTTTATTTATTTTTTCTTTTTCCCCTACGCTAACGTCTATTCTGCTTTTTCCCTCCAAACTCTTCTTTCAATTGCACACATTTTCTAATGCGTTTATGATTTAAAGATATAAAAATTCACCTTTTGAGGGAATGGGTATAAATTCTGATAGGAGGAAAGATATGAAATATGCAGAAAAAACAAAAGAATGAACACAAGATTCACAAAAATATTAAACTATTTTGCCTGTTTGAAAAAGTGGCATGGAATTTTGGTTTACCAATGCCTTGAATCACGAACAAATTTTCCTAACGAAAACGTTCTTGGATGGCGAACGAAGTCTCGAGATATGAACAACTAAGATGGCAACAAATGATACTCCGAAACGCAGTTAATGGGGTGAAGAGATATCTTCAGACGAAGAAGATGAAAAGGTGGTGTGGTGGTGTATTTAATTATGGCAAAGCATACTAGGGCTATCTGCCTAAGGGAAGGGATGCCTTCGTGGAGGATTTTCTAAGGGAAACTGGCTCGTATACACGTTACACATGGGGAAAACCACGAAAACACCCATGCAGCCAGCCTGTTCGAGGGATTCGAACCTCGGACCGAACTACCAGTGTTCAGCGACTTTACCGCTCGGCCGCTGGTGGGCCAGAAGATGAAAAGGAAAATATTCCTTATTAATTGAACCTGGAAATTTATTGAAAACGGGGTAAAGTTCAAAGAACAGAGTCATGTCTTTCATTAGGAATATTTTAAAACAGAGACAGAAAGAAATCATAGTGGATAAATGTTTAATGCGAAAAAGGCTCAGTGATTCTCAAGTAGAGCAGAAAAATGGTAACACAAAGAGAAAAAGGGAGGGGAAACAAAAGAGATACCAACTGCTTGATATTTTTACAAAATAGGATTTCCCTTTGAAATAATAACATTTTGCCTCTTAGGCTTCTTCATTATATTCTATTTACGACATCAACATTCTTTCACTGAGACGCGGTAAATTTTAATTTAAGTTTTGTTATTATTTGCATGCTTAGTAGATTAAATGAACTTCTTTAATTCTGCATAACAAAGTTATATATATATAAAGTATTTTTTTAAGCCATTATTTAGGTTCCGGAAGCGGATTAATTCATTTTACATTAATTTATATAGAAAAAATTGTTTCAGTTTACAAATATTTCGGATGACGAACTAAATTAGGAACGAATTAAGTTCGTGATCCAAGATTTTAATGCAAGTATATGAACAAAAAATTAAACAATATAAAATGTTATTTTTTATGAGTTATGGAAGCAAACTCATCCAAACTTTTAGACATTTCTTGGAGAAATGACACTTTAATCTCTGTGTTCAACCTGTTAATATTTATTTTTATTTACCAGGAATACTGGATCTGAATAAGTTTTAACTATTTTCAGTATTGAAAACCATTCTTCGATACTTACGACTGAATCTGGAATTACAAACATATTCGAAGTAAAAATGATTAAAAGTACACAGACTCTTTCTACTAACTTTACATATTTCAGGGAAATAATTAAAAAAATCTTAGCAAAGAAATTGTACAGCATGTACAAAATTTAATTACACTGATAGATAGGTACACTCATTATCTGTTATGCCATATTTCGTAAATGTTCTACACATGCTTCTATGCTGATGCAGCAGCATCTATGCATCACTGGAAATATTTGTAGGATTTTAGTTATATAAAAGTTTAAATTAATATCCTTTAGACCCTACTAGACTGAAAAGCGAGTTATCACTCTATTGTGAATCAATATGGCAAAGTACTGAAAGGAGTAAAGTAAAATTTACTCTAACTATTTAAATTTAACAGAACGCATCTCTTGTGCTCATAAATGAAACCCCGCCACTTGCGGGTATTTAAAATAACATAAGTAATTCAAATCAAGTAAAGTAGTGGAGAGTACATAGCATGATCTACTTAACCCCTTAACCGTCGCACCTATTTCACATACGGGCTGCCATTCCAAACTAATTTTGTCTCGTCCATTCATCTTCCAGGCTCTGTTCTTCATCAAATTAATAGGCAATTAAAAATACTCACAAAATATTTTTAAAATAAGCTTTTATGTTAAATTCAAGTGTTTCAAAAGCGCGTTTTTAACATCGGCTAGAAAAATGGCTAAAGCCGGATTGTATGCTCGTGAGGACGACGGAAAGGAGAAGTTATAGTAAAAGTTTAAGTCATAATAATTGGTTAATTAATATAAAATACCTCATAGATTAGCTTGAACATATTGGAAAGCTGATGAACTGACCACACTTGAATGAACAGTTATCGTTTTTTCAAGAAGCAGTTCTTCGGTTTACTACCACAAAGACTATTCGAGCATTTGAAAGAACCTTACTCAAAACAGAAAACCTTACTCAGAGATAGAAGCAATAGATATATTTTCCTAATGACAGAATGTGCAGTACCTATCATTTTTATTTAATGCGTATAGAAAATTATAACCATATATCCAGGTAAACCATAAGTCATCACTCAGATTATATTTTTACAAACATCGGTCATACACAAATATTTCCAATTGCAAAATTTCTTTAAATGATCCAAATATTCAGGTTTTGGTAGTTTTACATTGATAGAAATTAAATGTTTTAAAATATAAACATACGAACTCTAACTTTATATACGGTCCTCCACTCCCTACACCTGTATTTAGGAAACATTTTCAGTCATTTCAAAAAATGAAAAAACAAACGCTTGACTACTGTACAACAAAAATTAACCGAGATTTTTAATTTTAAAATTTTGAATAGTTGATATAATTTTTCACTTTCCTTGATGAGTCGGTTAGTAAATAATTTAGAATAATTCGAGACTATTTTTTAAATGTTTGAATACCAATTAATGACATTCTTATATAATTTAATAATGTGCAACATTCTGTGGAATTCGGTTAATAAATAAATTAGAATAATTCGAGATTGAATTTTTTAATGCTTAAATGCCAATTAACGGTACTTTTTTGCGATTTAATAATATGTAACATTTTGTAATTTAAAATTTTGCTTACATATGATACGTTGGAAGAGTCTTCAAGCAGTAATTTTTAAGTTATTTAAAAATACTTAATTTACATTCTCTTCCAGTTTTGCAGCTCCACGATAATTATCTGATAATTCTACAAAAATTCGTTAGACTGGAAATATTTTTAATTTTTAGTTAAAGCAAATATGACTAAGAGTTCATATTTTTAATTTTTAGTTTAGGCAAATATGTTTAAGAGTTCACTAATAACCATATTTGACTCATAACCATATGAGTCAATATTGAAGCCTCCAGTTTTTCTAGAGCAGGGCTTCTTAAACCTTTTTCAATAGCGACCTCAGATATTAAATATAAAATAATGATATAAAAATAAATATCCTCCCGTAAATAATTTACTTCTTTGGTAGACAATACATATATAAAAAGAAGTATTTTAATATTTATTTTAAGCAACCAAAAATTAAAGAAAATCCAATGAGACAGATGTGCTCGTTTTCTGCTGCATAACAAATCAAATGTTGGTGCGGTATTTGACACTTCTGGGGCATATCTTCAACATGTTTTAACATTGAACGAATTCTGGTTTTAATTAGCGCTAAAGCTGAAAATGTAGTTTTATAAAAATATATGGTGCTGATTGAGAGAAGAACATTTAATGCGATATCAGAAATAGTGAGAAATCTGGTTCTAACTAATCCAGAACTCATCAAGGATTTTTGGGAAAACTCACGTTTTAGGTTTGAATGGCTAGATAGCTTTTCAAATTCTTTTGCACTTTATTTAACGGGTAATAAGTCTCTCTAATATGAATTAATGTAATGTCTTTATAAGTCTAATCTCATGAATGTCAATTAATGTCTTTAAAAGCTTTATTAATCCAGTTTCTTTAAATTCAACTATCGAATTCAATTTTAGCAAAAACGATAATTTCGCTTTGCGACCCCATTTGAAATTGCGACCCATAGTTTAAGAAACACTGTCTTAGAGGATGGAACGCGCATATGTAACATTATGTGCATTATTATAGATCTCCTTTTTGAAAAAAAAAATATTTATCATTATTTGCCACAATAATCGTCCTGGAAATTCTCATAATTTAATCTATTAACATCAGAAACCTTTTCAAAAAATATAATTTTTTTTTCACATAGTACGAACGCAAACATTTTATACATTAATTTATGTACGATCCCTGTATATGATTTAAAACTTTAAAATTAATTATCTGTGTCAGTTTTTTTACAAGGTCATACTTTTTATACTTTAATTTTTAAAATCGGTTTACAATTTTTCTCAATATATGTATAGCGACTGAAGACAGGTAAGTTAGATTTCATAATTTTTAAAGAAGTTTAAAGCAGAACCATGTAAATTTCTTAAATTTATATCATTTAAAACATTTTGTGTAATTTGAAGTGTATGTTTACAACCAACAACAGCTGCGAAAACAAAAACTGGGTGAAAACTTTAATGGATATGGTGCACAGAAATGAGCAGAGCATCAGAGTTATTTTGAGTTATGAATTAGAATTATTTTGGAAGATTATTACTGAATGTACATTTTCTCTTCTTTAACATTTTAAATTTATGCGCACAAATGAGAAAGAAGAGCAAAATTAAAACTTAAAAAGTTCTTTTCTTGAGTATACGGTATAGAGAGAAACCTCGCACAGTGTAAACTAAATCCACAAAATAGATGCCTATTGAATACATCCAGATGTTGCAAATTTGTAATTTTTCTTTGCCATGTGAGACATGATCAGCGCATCTACGCTGAAATGATTAAAACAGGGCAGCACAATAGTTCAATATAAAGTACATACTTCGTAGCACATATTTAAACAAAGGAAAAGTGGGATCAAAAGAGGGAATTTAGAAAATGATGAGAGGAAGAGAGGGCAACAAAGGGGCAATTTTTCTATTCAGAATAGGTAGCAATAAGCCTATGTGCGAAGAATACAAAGTGTCCACAAAAGTTCTTACGTCGCCTTTATTTTAGCAATCTTTAGTCGTAGATATATACTTCCAATCACAAAACATGTTACATTGATTTTAAAGTTAGACATATCCAGGGGCTGTATACAAACTGCAGAGCGAAATGTTTGTACTCGTACGTAACTAAAAACGAAATATTAATTTAGAAAATGGTTTCTGAGGTTAACATATTGTTACGAATTTGGTATTTAAAAAGCTAATGTTAGTTCAATTATAAATTAAATGGTTTTATTTCTCGCGCAGTGCAGCGCGTGACGAATATTAAAAGAAAGCTAAGCCGGAAAAATTAAAAATACAAGAGTGCGTGCGTTAAATAAATAAATATCTCTTTTTGATTTCGAGAAAGTGCTGGAAAATTCTAGCGCGTGATTTTAAAATCTTATAAAAGGAGGAAAACATCTCAGTTTGTAGTAGTTGCTTAGTTTGTTGTTGTTTAGAAAACTGCCGTTGTTGATTATAGCGAATTCGCGGATTAGCGTTCTTTAGCTGTTTTGAATTACGTTCTATTGTACATTTAAGTAGTTAAAAGATAACTACTGTGAGATATTGTGATACTGCATGATAATTTGAGAAAATTTAAGCATTTCTGTTGTGATAATAATAAATTTTTGTTCACTTTTCATCGGACTTGTGCATTCATTTCATAACGAACCCGTACGCACGCAACAATTTTTGGTGTCAGGAGTGGGGTTTTGAATGCCAATCACAAGAGCGATGGAAGAACAGTTAAAACAATTCATGGTAGCCTTTGCTACATTTAAAGAAGAAATGAAAGACTCTGTTAAAGAAGAAATTAGGTCCGTTAAAGAAGAAATGAAGTTGGGCCAGGAATCCGTTAAAGGAGAAATGAAATTGGGCCAGGAATCCGTTAATCCGTTAAGGAAGAGATGAAATCTCTTAAAAATGAGATGAAAGCAGGTCAGGACGAAATGAAAAGAGAAATTACCTGCGTAATAGAAAATAAATTTGAGGCTATGGAAGGCAGAATAGACGCGGTTGAAACTAAAGTTGGACAAATAGAAGAAAGAGTTTCTTCGGTAAAAGAACAAGTAGAAGAAAGAATTTCTTCTGTAAAAGAACATATAGAAGAGAGAGTTTCTGCTGTCGAACAACAAATTGATGATAGGGTTTCTGCTGCCGTCGCCAAAGAAGTTGACAGCCTAAAGAAGTGCATAGCGACGGTAGGAAACAATTCTGAAGGTTTCAAATTTTTATCGATGCCTGCTCGTTCCGTTCTGAAACTATCTACATATCATGGGAAGACCTCCTGGCAGGTGTATAGGACACAATTTTCTATCGTTGCGGATGCGAATGGATGGGATTCCCAAGCTAAGGCCTGTCATCTCGCCGCTTCTCTGAGAGCAGACGCAGCGGATATCCTGCAGACGCTTCCCGAAAATCAAAGGCTAGATTTCGAAGCTCTATCCGGTGCTTTGGAGCTGCGCTTCGGCGAGAAATGTTTAAAAGACTACAGCAGGCTCCAATTAAAATCTCATCAACAGAAGCTCACCGAAACGCTTCAGGAGCTCGCCACGGATGTTGAAAGGCTGTCACATCACGCCTTTTCGGAGTGCCCGACAGAAATAAGGGAAATCCTGTCCCTGCAATATTTCATCGATGGCATCCGGGACCCTGAAATACAGAAAGCACTGCGAATGGCGGATGTTAAAGATCTGAAAAGCGCTTTAGTGTATGCCATGAAATTTGAGGCAGCCCAGCAAGCCACCCGTCGAGACCGCCATCCAGTCAGAGCTGCTCAAGTTCAGGAGCCAGGGGATCAAGTCACTGCTCGTCTAGACGATTTAACTAGACAACTGAACGCCTTGAGACAGAATATTGGTGACAAGAAACCGACCGTAAAGTGCTGGAACTGCGGTGCTAAAGGACACATCCGACGAAACTGCAGAACATCCCAGGGCACGGATGCTAAGACCGCTCCTAAAAACAGCAGGGAAACTAATTAGTGGCCATCTCGCGGGGCGGAGGTTGCCAGATCATGAAAAGCCCCAGTTTAAAGCGCTTCAGATTTCTGCAGTGAGAGGCGGCAGTAATGGACTTTTCATAATAGGACATATTAATGGAGTTCCCTGCAATATGACGATAGATACAGGAGCCAACGTTACCATCATCCGAAAAGATTTGGCTCAACAACTGGGAAGCAAACTTATCTGGACGCCGCCCTGCGTTACCCTACAGACTGTGTCCGGTGAGAAGATCAACATCGATGGAAAAGTAAATGCTAACATCACGTTTGGAAGTGCCGCTTACCATCACACGGCATATGTAGCAGAGATCACTGATTCTTGCATACTCGGATTGGACTTTCTAAGGAAATACAATTTTTCCTTGGACTTTAAAAATAACGAATTGCATTCTACATCTGAGGACATAGCGTTATTTGGAGTCAATGATGAAGTTAAATCTGTCCATAAAATCATAGCACAAGACAATATCACAATACCGGCAAGAACAGAAATTTTACTTCCTGGATCCATAGCCGAAAACAAAAATTTCCGCTACGGCATCATAGAATATCCCAATAACTGTAATAGCCCAAAAGGAGTACTAGTAGCCTCAACACTCGTCGACCTATCCAGAACGGTTATCCCGGTGAGAGTCGCCAATGTAACTGAGAAGGGGAGAATTATTAAGAAAGGTGAAGTGGTTGCAGCATGTACTCCAGTAACCACCGTTGAAAGAAAGAGTAACATCCAAGAATCCGTGTCCTCAGAGAGAATTACATCGGAGTTATTGCAGAATGCGCAATTAAACGATAAAGAGAGGAATGCTGCCGATCGCGTCATTAAAGATCTTCAAATTGTTTTCTCCCGCTCGTCTTCTGACGTGGGTCGAACTAGTTTGACACAACATAGAATAGATACCGGCGATCAGCCCCCGATCAAGCAACATCCAAGACGTCTACCGTTTGCTAAACAGGAAGAGGTGCGAACACTGTTAAAAGATATGGAAGAAAGCGATGTCATCGAGCCTTCAGTAAGTCCATGGGCATCTCCCATCGTCGTAGTCAGAAAGAAAGACGGCTCAACAAGATTTTGCGTCGACTATCGCCGGTTGAATGAGGTTACGAAGAAAGACAGTTACCCTCTTCCTAGAATTGACGACATTCTAGACACTCTTTCTGGCAGCAAGTGGTTCTCAACACTTGATTTAAAGAGTGGGTATTGGCAGGTAGAAATACAGCCTGAAGACCGAGAAAAGACGGCATTTACTACGGGACAAGGGCTTTGGCAATTCAAGGTGATGCCGTTTGGACTGTGTAATGAGCCTGCAACATTCGAACGTCTTATGGAGACTGTTTTGAAAGGCCTTTCCTACGAAGCCTGCCTGATATACCTGGACGACATCATCATCGTCGGAAAGAGTTTTGAAGAACATTTAGAAAATCTTAGGAAGGTGCTTCAGAAACTGAAAGAAGCCAATCTGAAGCTGAGTCTCGCTAAATGCAAATTGTTCAGAAAGGAAGTGACTTACCTGGGACATGTCATCTCTGCAGAAGGTGTGCGCACGGATCCTGAAAAGGTATCAGCGGTTAAATCCTGGGAACGTCCCGAAAATGTCCATCAGCTGAGAAGCTTCCTAGGTCTTTGCACCTACTATAGAAGATTCGTGAAGGACTTTTCTTCCATCGCAAGATCCCTTCACAAGCTGACAGAGAGCAAGCAAAGATTCTTGTGGACAAAAGAATGCGAAGATGCATTTAACAACTTAAAGGAAGCTTTAACATCTGCTCCAATCCTGACGTATCCTCAGCTCGATAGACCATTTATTCTCGACACCGACGCGAGCAATGAAAGTGTTGGTGCTGTTTTGTCCCAAGAAATAGACGGCCAAGAACGTGTAGTAGCTTACTGGAGCAAGTGCCTGTCTAAACCGGAGAGGAATTATTGTGTCACCAGGAAAGAGTTGCTCGCCATAGTTAAAGCTGTAGAACAGTTCCATCACTATCTATACGGCAGAAAATTCCTGCTCCGCACCGATCATGCATCATTGACCTGGCTTTTAAATTTCAAAAATCCTGAGGGTCAAATAGCCAGGTGGATACAGAGACTCCAAGAATATGACATCACTATCCGTCATCGTAAGGGATCATCACACGGAAACGCGGATGCCCTGTCTAGAAGACCTTGCCAAGAAAACTGCCGATATTGTTCCAGGGTGGAAGCGAAATACGAGCTGCTGACTCCGGTCGCAAGACAAATTACAACATCAACATCGGCTGATCGAGAACCGTGGAGTGATGATGAAGTCAGGAAAGACCAGCTGGAAGACCGCGACATTAAACCCGTAATTGATTTAATGGAGTCGTCAAACAGAAAACCTACCTGGCAGGACATTTCTATCTGTAGTCCTACAACCAAACAATATTGGGCACTCTGGGATTCACTTCACATTCGAAACGGCGTCTTATACCGGAAATTCGAATCGGATGAAGGGAAGACGTTCCGATGGCAGCTGATACTTCCAAGATCCCGCATTCCTGATGTCCTTAAAGAACTACATAACAGCCCTACGGGAGGTCACTTTGGAATAATGAAGACCTTACAGAGAGTTCGTGAGCGCTTTTACTGGAATAATGCAAAGGATGACGTGCAAAAGTGGTGCCGATCTTGCGATGCCTGTGCAGGTCGGAAAGGACCGAAGACACGCAGCTGAGGCAAGCTGCAACGTTACAACGTAGGGGCGCCTTTTGAACGTATCGCCTTTGACATCCTGGGACCTCTGCCACGAACTGCTGATGGCAACAAATACATACTCGTTGTCGTTGATTACTTCACCAAGTGGCCTGAAGCGTATCCTATTCCTGATCAAGAGGCTGTTACAGTAGCTGAGGTGATGATACAGCACTGGATTTCCAGGTTCGGAGTGCCTCTTCAGTTACATTCCGATCAGGGAAGGAATTTTACCTCGGTAGTAATCAAAGAACTAAATAAACTACTCGGCATTGACAAAACTCAAACGACGCCATTGCATCCCCAGTCGGACGGCATGGTAGAGAGGTTCAATCGAACCATCCTTAATAACCTCTCATTAGTGGTTTCCAGAAATCAACAGGACTGGGACAAGAAATTACCACTCTTTTTACTGGCTTACCGCAGTGCTGTCCACGAGACTACCGGCTATTCTCCATCACAGATGCTCTTCGGTCGTGACCTTCGTCTGCCTTGTGATCTATTGTTTGGCCGCCCTCCGGATGCTCCTTCATCGTCTGAGGAATATATTCAAGATCTCCAGGCCCGGTTTGAAGTGATGCACAACTTTCACGAGAGCGAGTCAACTTGGCGACGGAGAAGATGAAGACCCGCTACGACACAAGAGCTACTGAACATCAGTTCCACGAAGGAGACAAGGTGTGGTTGTGGAATCCGACTCGACGGAAAGGACTTTGTCCGAAATTACAGTCACCTTGGGATGGCCCGTATACAGTCCTAAAAAGGCTGAATGACGTCGTGGTTCGGATTCGTAAGTCTTCGAACTCTAAACCTGAAGTCGTTCATTACGACAGGTTAGCTCATTACTATGGCCATAGTACGTAATGTAAATAATTGTAAATAGTATCAGACCATGGTCCTTTTTGTTTATAAATGTGTATTTGATTTGATTTGTATTTAGTATTTCATTTGCATTTAGTATTTGATTTGTATTTAGTATTTGATTTGCATTTAGTATTTGATTTGTATTTAGTATTTGTTTTGTATTTAGTATTTGATAGCATTTGATTTGTTTAAGTTAGTTATTGCATTTATTGTTTATATTGTTTGATATTGTAATGTAATGTTTATGCCTCAGTTGCATTTATGCCACAGTTGTAAGTTTAGCTTCCTGTCCAGTGATTGTACTGCCTGGGACGTGCAGTCCTTGGGAAGGGGGCAGTGTTACGAATTTGGTATTTAAAAAGCTAATGTTAGTTCAATTATAAATTAAATGGTTTTATTTCTCGCGCAGTGCAGCGCGTGACGAATATTAAAAGAAAGCTAAGCCGGAAAAATTAAAAATACAAGAGCGCGTGCGTTAAATAAATAAATATCTCTTTTTGATTTCGAGAAAGTGCTGGAAAATTCTAGCGCGTGATTTTAAAATCTTATAAAAGGAGGAAAACATCTCAGTTTGTTGTAGTTGCTTAGTTTGTTGTTGTTTAGAAAACTGCCGTTGTTGATTATAGCGAATTCGCGGATTAGCGTTCTTTAGCTGTTTTGAATTACGTTCTATTGTACATTTAAGTAGTTAAAAGATAACTACTGTGAGATATTGTGATACTGCATGATAATTTGAGAAAATTTAAGCATTTCTGTTGTGATAATAATAAATTTTTGTTCATTTTTCATCGGACTTGTGCATTCATTTCATAACGAACCCATACGCACGCAACAATATTAAGAGATGAGCATTTCTATGTCGTGAAAAGTATTGATCAATATAAATTTCTTCCAAAAAGAGATTTTATTCATAGAAACTTACAAAATTCGTGTTCTAAAGGACAATAATAGGCTTCCAGTATTGCCGCATAGCAAACTTTTTACATTATTTGCAGGAATAAAAATTTTTAAACATTTCCAGTTTATTAAATTTGCTATGTGATTATTAGATAGTGATTCTAAAGTAATAAAGCTAGGTTTGAAAATTTAAAGGAAATTGTTTCTGAATATCAGTCATAACAAAATTTACGCTAGCATATCACGAAAGAATATCATTGAGTGGCATTAAAGGAGAAAAGAATCAACTTCGAATTATTATAATTATTTATTAACCGATCCTTCAAGGCAAGTTGGAAATGACTTAAAATATCTCAAATATTGAAATGAATTACTTCGCAAATGCTTGTTAAATGAAAGTCAAACTTTTTATCATTTGTCTTTTTATAATGAGTATAAAATTTTAAATAAAAGTTAGAGACGAAAGCAACGTATAAAATTTTTGGTTTCGTAATTTTTATAAAACTGATGTTTTTAAAATAGTAAATGCGGAAACATGAATATTGAAGCCATACGGAACAATTTGCAATTCGAAGCATATGTCTATGACCAACAGGTACGAAAACGAAGGCCGCCTAAGGACTTGTATGAACACGGTGTATAAAAAAACAAAAGGTGATCCGATGAAAACATGAGACATAATTTTCCTTAATATTCAGATTCAGCTTTGAATTCCTTTGAAAAGTACCACTCTTAATACTCTGACAGTTTAGGAAATAAGAAAAATTAAACAATGTCCTTTAATAAAGTTTGGCACCGGGTAAAAAAACATGTTGATTTTAAAGGAATTGAAGAAACAGGTTCTTATGCCAAACTGGCAACTGATCAAAGAGAAATCAAATACTCTTAAATATTTCAAACAAGTTATGAAAATTAAATAACGAAGAAATAAAATGATGGTAACCAGATGGGATTCATCTGAGAACAGAACATTCTTGTGCGAAACTTGGGTTTCTTTGATACAAAACTGAAACTAGTACTTTACTGATAAAACGATTTCAGAAATATCTCGGCTTTTCCTTGGGAACAGAGATATTCCTTGGGATACATTGAAATACAGTAATTATATACGTTATTTATTTGAATAATTTATCTTCGTATAATATATATGTGAACAATTTCAAAAATTTCTTTTTGTAGAAAACTTTAATCTTATTTTCGCTATCGAGTTATTAGCAAACAAATGATGACAATATTAATTTATTAAAACAGGTACTCACATTTATTCTTTAAATATGCTAAACCGCAAAGTTTTGTAATTTAAATTCTGAATAGTATTCCTCCTTTATGCAATAAAGAGCTTGTCCAAGTTATTTATCATACCCAACACTCTGAAAATTTTCCATTTGCTCTGTCGAAATTTTCATATAGAGTTCTCTATATATCCTTTCATTCCCATATTTTTCGGCCTAGAGCAAGATTATGAAGTCAACAGACGGTATAGTGATTAGGGAAGCCTACTCCAAAGTACACGGGTTTGAATTTCGGAGAAGACATGGATGTTTGTAATTGCATAGTGTCCGAGAGACATGAAGGCACTCTAAATATGCGGCGAGCCGAAAGTCCCCTCGTGTGGTTTGGTGGAAGGAGAGAGATGTGGGAGACCCCAGGATCTCTCCCTCAGAATTGGAGGTGGAAAATAAAAGTCCAACCTCTCTTTGAAGTAGGCTCTGGCAAACTTTGTTCATGTAATATGGACAAGATAACAACAAGGTTTTGAATTTTTTTTTTAATAATCATGTAATTTTCTCTTTTCCTCAAGGCGTTCAGAAAGCGAGCTGCCACAGATTGATTTGCTCATGGATTTTGGTTGCATAAGCTCTGACTGATCGAGAAGCAATAGAGAAAAGATTTAAGAAAACAGGACTACCAAATGCACATGAGGGTTCTGAAGGTGATTATACCGACAACTTGTAAGTTGAAGCATACAGCACAGGTAACAAATCCAGCAGCACTTTAACCGGCCTTTATTTACACAATCGTTAGTTGTAGACATATATTTCCAGGTATAAAAGTGTTTTCATTGATTCTAATATTGCTATTCTGGTATTTTCAGATTTAAATGAAAATTATAAAAGTTACGAAATCTAAATTTTAATACTGTCCTCTGATCCCTATACGTATATTTAGGAAAATTTTATAACGCAAATAAAACGCAAAAGGTTTGACTCCCGTTAAAATAAAATTGACAGAGATATTTTATTTCAAAGTCTTGGATATTTGATGTCATTTCCAATCTGCCTTGAGGGATCAGTTATAGAACAGCAGTTATTTATTTAAAATGCTATCAAAAAAGAAACATTTTCGACATAGAATGACATCACATGCAATCGCATGTTTTTTCATCATCGTCAGAATGTGACCTTATATAATAATAATATGTTTAATATTTAGCAATGCTGTTTTTAGTTTAAATTTTGTAAATCTTAAAAATTTTTGATTAACAAACTCTATGATTTGAAAGCGAGCAGTAGCAATACATTTCTAAATAAAGCATTTTTATCTCAAACGCGCGAGACTGTTGCCACTCGTAAAAATCAATGTAAAAATTAGCGTTTTCAGAGTTTTTCATTATATCTCGGCTATTTAAAGTCGTACAAAATGGAGAATGGTCGAACGGATTCTCACGAATTTTCGGGATCCGGGGGTACCTCTTTCGGAACTCAACCTCCCTCCATTCCGGAGGTGATGATGCTATAATCAAGCAAACAGACAGACTCGCACATACATTAATAGTATAGATAATAATTTAAGTTTATTTTTTCTCCTTTAAATGTTACGCAGGTATATTCTTTTGTGATTTACAAGTGGTTAATATAATTTCATTTATAATTTTACTGCAGTTGACATATCAGAAGAATTATCACAGAAGTAATTTATAAGATTTCAAATGCTAAAAATATGTTACTAATAGTCCTATGAAGTTGTATTACTTTGAAATTATTATTTAATAATCATATAAAAATTTCATTAAACTAGAAATATTTAAAAATTTTAATTACTGTAAATAATTTAAGATTTGGCTATGTGCCTAAGAACTTTTATGAATTGGTTTAATGTTAAAGCTTGCCACCGTTTTCTCCAAAGACAAATTTTATAAGATTGTTTGAACAAGATCTGAAACCATTTAAAAAAAAAAAAAAAAAAAAAAAAAAACATTTATTCTGATCAATTCTTTTCATGGAAACCCACATAGAAATTTTCGTCACTTAATCTATGGTCAGCAAAACTTGTTTTCTAAACTTAAAAGGTTATTTTTATAAACGTGTCATTGCAAACATTTCTCTCTTCTTTTTGCGTATGGTCTCTGTATATAATCTCTAAATTTAAGAATGATATATCTATGTCACTTTTTTGTAATACGGTATATATATATATATATATATATATATATATATATATATGTAAGATAAAAATATATGAATCAAAATTGAAGTTTAAACTAAAAACATTAATTCTTCCTCTCTATTCTAAAATCGTAATAACTTCTCTGCATTGCGTCATTTCTAGATCACTTTATGGCCCGCGCAGCTCTGATGACGTAATAATTGGGAACTGAAGCTGCATTTGCAAACCAAAACTTTGCTCTTCGCGTGCTTCCATCTTGCATAACTACGCACTTCAGCTTTTTCAACAGCTCAAAAATTATTACATTCGTGTGAATATAGCTCAGGAACTAAATTATTTAATGTGCTGCGGATTCTATAGTTTTCATTTCAACTTTGGTTAAAATTTTTGCAATTTGTTTTGAGAAAATCTGAAATTCTTGTTCATTAATTTTTCTAATTTTTCATAATTATGTGTGAGCAAATTAAGTTACGAATTCTAAGCTATTTAAATTATTCATAGGGAAGGATATTAAGATAAGTTTTTATGTTTTTGAAATTTTGTTGAGAATTTTGAATACGAATCTTATAATTATTCTAAAAATGAAATAAGTGTAAAAAATAAGTGAAATTATTACAGATACGTAATATGAAATTATGGTAAATGCATGTTAAATTTATGGGTGATTGTATGTGAAGTATAGTGTATGTCGAGGGAGTACTGGGTTCCTAAGCAGAGGCCTGTAATTACCTCTGTACAGTTGTTCCCTTCACCCTCTTCAAGTAAGATAGTTGTGGAGTATAGTAAGTGTTGAAGGCTCTCATTTTATGTGTGTGTAATTTTTTTAATATTATTATTATTATATTTTTTATTATGTAATGTATTAGTGCTAGTGATGGGCAACTTCGGTACTTTCTTGTACCCGGTACGAGAGTAACGGGTACAGACAAGTACCCGGTACAAAATACCCGTTACTCAAGTAACCGTTACTTTGAAAAGTACCGAAAACCGATTTCAACTACCGAGTACCCAAGTAACGATTTGGAGTACCGAAGTAACGAAATACCGGAGTAACGGTTTGCTGTACCGGAGTACCCTAGTAACGATTTGGAGTACCAAAGTACCCTAGTAACGATTTGGAGTACCGAAGCGCCCTAGTAACGATTTGAAGTACCGAAATACGCAGCTAACGATTTTGCGCACTGAAGGAACTCTGCCACGTCACCACGTGTTTGATTTTATCTGTACGGAGTAGATTTTGAATATCATAAAACATGTCAACTACGGAAGTGTCTGAGGAGCAGGCCATTCATGGACACAAGGAGCGCATATCACCATTTCGCAAATACAACCAGATACTACTGTCCTCGTACCAAAACCGAAGTGAGCTGAACCATCATCAATCGTCCAATAATGAATACCGAAATACCGAGAAGAGACGCATATTTTCGTTACAAAGTAGCGAATACCGAAAAGCATCCGTTTCGGTACAGAAGTAACGAATACCGAAAAGTGCCCGTTTCGGTACAGAAGTAACGAATACCGAAAAGTACCCGTTTCGGTACAGAAGTAACGAATACCGAAAAGTGCCCGTTTCGGTACAGAAGTAACGAATACCGAAAAGTACCCGTTTCGGTACAGAAGTAACGAATACCGAAAAGTACCGATTTTGGTTCTGAAGTAACGGTACTTGGATGTACCGATTTTCAGTACCCGTTACAACTAAGTACCCGTTACAAAATACCCGGTTAGGTAGTACCGACTCATCACTAATTAGTGCAGTTCTCAAAGGCCAGTTACCTTAATGCAAGGAACGGAGGCCTTTTCAAGTAACTGTCTAGGCACCCTGGGCCACCAGTGCAGAGAACACACTGGTTAGCTCAAGGGGACAGCCCTATTGATGGATATGTTTGTTTAGAAGTATTGCGAGGCCTTCGAGTATGGTAAAATAAAGGAATTGTAAATGAAAGATGATAACGGTGAAACCATAAATTCTGAAAATCTTAATCCTATTATTATATGGTATTAAAATATAATTTATCAATATGAAAATTAATATCATAAATATTTATGTGCATTTAATTATAAGTAATGATTATGCAAAAGTTTATTTTGTGATATTCTGTGATAACAAAAACCTTCCCTGATGAATTATGATTATGTGAACTCTGAAACAAAAAGACTTTTGGACTGAAATGCTGAAAAATTCAATAGGACTCTAAAAATTAAGAACCTACTTTAAAAAATTGATATTTATAAATTATACTTTATAGAATCAAAATTTTATCATTTATTTATTTATTTTTATTTATTTATTTATTTTACATTTTCTAGTGTTTTAACTCTTTTTCTTTAAAAAGGCTTCTATGTCGCTACGCCTTTTTCTTTTTGAACGGGGGAAATATGTAAGATAAAAATATATGAATCAAAATTGAAGTTTAAACTAAAAACATTAATTCTTCCTCTCTATTCTAAAATCGTAATAACTTCTCTGCATTGCGTCATTTCTAGATCACTTTATGGCCCGCGCAGCTCTGATGACGTAATAATTGGGAACTGAAGCTGCATTTGTAAACCAAAATTCTCTTCGCGTGCTTCCATCTTGCATAACTACGCACTTCAGCTTTTGCCCTCTACTCTGCTAAGATGTAATTTCGCTGGCTTGCTTTCCTTCTCAACAATATCAAAAATGTAAATCTTTTGTGGAAAGGCACGACTAAAGTGCAAAGTGATTGTGGCCACAAATATCAGTTGCAAATAAAAATGGAATTAAAACTGCCTCGACTGTCAAGTTCTTTAGATATTACCAAGTTAGCATTCTAGCATACTACGCAATCAAATTCTTCTTCAATATGGATCTAAGCACGCATCGACACTGCTCCGGCTTTTCCTTTTGCTTTTATTATGACATATATATATATATATATATATATATATATATATATATATATATATATATATATATATATATATATATATATATATTATAACGAGTATATATATATATTATAATCAGCCTAAAACCTTCCTAAATGTAAGTATAGGGTCTAAGGAACGTATTAAAATTAAGATTTCGTAATTTTTATAAAACGGAGTTTTAACATTAAAAAACGACAAAATATGAATATTTGCGTCACTTAAAATACTTTTTTTTTAACTGGAATTATATGTCTTTGACGGACAGTTGTGGAAGTAAAAGGAAAGTAATAACTTTCGTGGATACAGTGTATAAAAGATTAATCATAGACTTTCTTAAGTTATACATTTATTTCAAAGAATTTTAATTAGTTTATTTCGCCTTTAAAATATATTTATGATTTTATTATAACAACCAATGATTGCCTTTCGTCAGGCAGTTAATAAATGTGAAAAATTACTCACTCAGTGATGATAATAGCAGTTGTCGGTCTAAATTAAACTACGAATTTTTATAATTATAAGCTTTCACGCAGCATTTAACAGTAATTAGGTAGTAAATTGCTTAATAACTCACAAAATAGTTAAGGATTTGTACAAATTAAAATTCAACCAATCCAAATTGAAGTTCAGCCAAAGGCAACGCCAAAATATGAATATTTGCGTCACTTAAAATACTTTTTTTTTAACTGGAATTATATGTCTTTGACGGACAGTTGTGGAAGTAAAAGGAAAGTAATAACTTTCGTGGATACAGTGTATAAAAGATTAATCATAGACTTTCTTAAGTTATACATTTATTTCAAAGAATTTTAATTAGTTTATTTCGCTTATAAAATATATTTATGATTTTATTATAACAACCAATGATTGCCTTTCGTCAGGCAGTTAATAAATGTGAAAAATTACTCACTCAGTGATGATAATAGCAGTTGTCGGTCTAAATTAAACTACGAATTTTTATAATTATAAGCTTTCACGCAGCATTTAACAGTAATTAGGTAGTAAATTGCTTAATAACTCACAAAATAGTTAAGGATTTGTACAAATTAAAATTCAACCAATCCAAATTGAAGTTCAGCCAAAGGCAACGCCGTCTAAATACCTCTTGAAGGTTAATTTTTAGATCCATTAACCCGACTTAAAAAAAATGGATGAAGTAAAGTAAACCTTTAATGCTAGTTTTGAAATTATGATACGGAAACTAATATTTTTATAAGTGGAAAATATTTTAACGAAAACAATTGTTTTTCATAACATAAATCAAAAACAATTACATGTTTGCGCTATCAAAATTACTCGAAATACTATTAGTTAAAATTTTGAAAAACAGTACACAAATACTAGTGAACACAGTTACACATGTTAAATTTTCAAATGTAAATTTTTTAAATATTTATGTTAAAAAACTTGATTTTAAATATCTAGATTAATGTCTGGATGGTCTGCTAGCTGAAAGTTTCTTTATACAAGGCACTTTTAAAAATTTAAATATTATATATTTTTATTTAAAGACTAGACTTGACTAAAATTATAGCATACCTTTTTTGTTTACGTCCTTTTCATTTTGATTCATTCATTCAAAAAAATAATAATAGTTCAACTGGTAAAGGGAAATTTCGAATCTTTTCCCCACATTCTCAACTTTACTTGCGTTACCTTAAAATAAGCAATTCAAGGGATAGCGATCCTTACCTCATTTACGATCATAACGAGCGCCATCCTCGTCGAATAGAGTGAATTATGGAATTTTAATCAATTAAACAATTCGACGCTTTTTTTTTCTTTTGCAGCGGTCGTTGTTGCCATAGTATGAATCTTTTTTGGAGAGGAGAAGAAACGATCTCGTAGCGAGGATTCTAAAATAACAGAATATCGTGAGGAGTTAAAGTGATGTTTCTTAGTTATAGCTCTGAAGTAAAATGACATCCATTTGCATGTATAAAAGATTTCTCTCTCAACAGGTCTTAGAAGCAGAAGAAGATAATGAAGCTTCAAGCACAGATAGTGTTAAAGATGTTTTGACTGAGAAGATGTCATTCAAAAAGAATTTTTATTTTAGAAAGAAAAGATTATATATGCCATGCTTTACAAAAAAGCAATAGACCTAACGTCTGAAAATAATTTACTGCTTCAGGTCATATAAGCACCCGCGCATCATACAATTGACATCATACAATATCTTTAAATATTGAATGATCATACATTCAATATTTAAAGGAATAAAGCCATTCCTCCTGCAGAGCGGTCTCTAATTCCGAAAGTCCGGTTGGAGGTGGAAATCGGGAACGAAGTTTGTACTCCAAATTATGCCTATAAATGTTCAATAATATTCAAATCCGGAGACTGGGGGAGGCCAAGCGCGATGTTAAATTGCTTCGTCATGCTCTTCGAACCATTCTTGAATACACCTAGCAGTGTGGATAGGGGCGTTGTCGTCTTGAAAAAGCGGTCGCTCCCCAGGGAATACAGTCTGGACAGAAGGATGGACATAATCCCCTAGAATGCTTAGATAGTGATTGGATGTGATCCTGCTATGCAGAATAACAAGTGATCCAAGACCACGCCAAGATATCGCACCCCATACCATAATGGCGCCACCCCCATGCTTCACAGTCGGCAAGAGGGAGTCAGGTTCACAGTCGGCAAGAGGGAGTCAGGATAAAACGCTTCTTTGGGCGTTTCATCCTGACTGCCTCTTACCCCTTGCCAACTACTCCAGACATAAATGCGTCCGGTCGTCTGAAATAGGGTGAATGACTATTCATCTGACCATATTACCTATTGCCACTGCTGTGCGGGGCCAGCCTTTGTGATCTCTGCACCATCGGTGTCATTTGAAATCATTAGCTGCTGTCACCAAGGGTTTACGAGCTGCCACTCTGCCATAAATGTTCGCAGCATGAAGTTCCCTTTTGACAGTTTTTGTTGAAACGAGGTCCTGGAGATGAGTATTTATCTCGGATAACGATTGCTTGTGCTTTCGGGCTACTATGAGCTTCAAAACCCGTCTATCCCTATCAGCCAGCTTTGACTTTCGGCCACTGTTGTGCTTTGAAGACGTCGTCATACCCTCTTTCGTGTACGCTGTCATAACGCCTGATACCATACTCCTTGCACCCCCCCCACAAGGTTTGCTATTTCCGTAACCGATACTCCACTTAAAAGCGCTCCAACTATCATTCCTCTTTGGAACTCTGACGGGTCTAACATTTCAGCTTCTCACAGACAGTTCGATCGAAGCATGCAACGCAGTGTTGAGAGACTAATACCTCCTCTTCACACTCACTAGGTGGCAGACTTCTGTTGCAGGTGGCGCGGCTGTACTGCAGGTGTAAAATATGTCATACGTTTTCACAAATGTTCGCATTATTTTGTCCTCCCTCTCTATTTCGCAATGCAGAGTTACAGAACATTCTGTGCACAATCTGTACATTTAGAGCAATATAATGCGATCATGCGAATTACAATGAACGGCGAACTGCGGACTTAAGCAAACTCACTGCATTTGTATTCATCTAAACTCCCGAAAGGTGCTCTCATGGAGCTCCAGGAAGTTGTTCTTTTAACCAGAGGAGTATGTGGAACTTATACCTGCTCACTTCTATTAGCCCTATCACCTGACACCTGGCTTCATTCTGACCAGAAGTTACCAATAATCTGCAGGGAATCAATTCTCATCGACTCAAAATGAAGCCAAAAAAGTGATAGAAGTAGCAAAACCAAATGGCAGTGAAGGATTTTCAAATATGTAAAAAGGAGAATTCAAAGATTTTATCCAGAAATGTCGAATGAAACTCGGATGACCTTTACAACACCAGAGCAATGATCATGAAGAAGATAAAGGGCCTTTAACTCAAAAGACGTTAAATTAATTGTAAAGGCATGGGAAATGATTTATTTTGCAATAAAGACCGACCGAAATGAAAAAAAAAAGAAGAAGAAAAGGAACTCTTTATAAGACCCATTGAAAAAAATCTACGTTCTTCATGGCGAAACTTTTAAAGAGCTGCGTCAACTTTGTCCCATGCAAAAACCCTCACCTTTGAATAAATAATTGCATCGTGCACCTATTAAGCAGTAATAAAAATCCTTTCAATTAGTATTTGTTTCGGTTTTTTTCTTTTAATTACAAAATAATCAGTTTTTATTTATATAGCTACTTCCTTAACTGAATTATACCTAACACATTTTTTTTCCGTACGCGCAATGCATTAATGACGTAACCTCCGCGTTTGGCAAGGGTTTAGATAAACATATTTGTTTTGTATTCTTATAAAATAAAGATAAAAAATTATAAAACTAATAAACTATAAAGAATTTTCTGCTAACATTACACATTGAGACCCTTCCTTACACTGTTATTAACAGAAAGTATTTTCTAAAACACATCCTCCTAAAACACAATATTCTTCTGATAGTATCAAATTGTTATCTTTGAAACTAAGATCTTCTCATTATTCCCCATATAAACTTAAATCATAAAGAATCACGATTTTGTGGGAAAAATGGTGGCAGCTGTTGTTTTTCTTTTAATTCTGAGTACTTATTTTTTTAATCCCCAAGGGTCAAAAAGCTCTTTGTTGTGATACACCTGATGCTCAATCTCATGTCTAAAAGGAAACTTCATTAATAAATCTTCTTAAGAACATAAAACATGGTTGAAGCTTCTGTTATTACAGCCTGCTCACGTTCAGAGACTGAATGTATTGAAAGAGCAGGTGCATTAAATGAGAAATTTTATTTTGAAAGGAATGGATAAAATTTTATATTAAAAACATGCAAGGAGGAATTCTTGCGTTTCCTTTATCAGTAAGATCAAGATGTTTATGCAAGTATCCAAGTAAGAGATAAATTGAAGAATAAATTTTATTTGATTGTTTGTATAACTAATTGTATAAACTATCTGTCATTTATAATGATAAACAACATTTTCAAGTTAATTTCAGTTCTTAGAAATGAGGTCGTTGAATTCTCCGGCAAAGGGGGAAAAAACTTTTTTTCACACAGTTGGGCTATGGCCAGACAAAAGGGGACTTTAATTCGCGCAGTTGGGTTACACCGCCCGAAAGAAGGTAATTTTTTAATAAAGTTTCTTTTTTATTTCTCTTTCTTTCCCTCTTTTTTTTGGGGGGGGGAGGGTTCCTAGACATTTGTGATACGAACGCTAAAAAACGTTCTGTAGATTGTGGCCAGTTTATAGTAAGAAATAGGTAGAAAAACATTTTTAAAACTTGTTTTCATAAACTGAAAGATACATGATAATTTTAATATAAATCTTAAAATTCAGTGTTACACTACCATTAATTTTAATGTACGCAATGCTCAGAAAATGTTACGTCTGCTTTACTAACTTTAGTATACCCTTAGTATACTATAATATTTTATATACCCTTAGCATAATATTTTAGCTATAAAATTTCTCAAAATAAAGTAGATGTTATAAAGCAGACACTTTTGCCCCTGTAAATGTAAAAGTTCTACGTCTACGTGGCCCCTGTTGAGCAAAAAGTCCAATTAGTAAAACTTAGAAACTTCTTCTTAGAAACTTCTAAAGACAGCATTTCCTTCATATATCCCTCTTATGCTTTGGCATGGTCGATTAAATAAACAAACAGATTAATAAAACATTCATTACGCTTTAGGATGTTAACAAAAAGTGTTCCAAATTCAGACAAAGAAGAAAAGTCAAAAACGAAATTAATATAATAGAAGTAAACTAATGCATAAAATAATAATAATAAAAATAATAAACTCTTTTTAAGTTCGATGAAATTTATGTACAGTCCTTAAAATCCTGCACTAAACCTGAATTCAACGTTGTATTATATTTGCCAAACGTGGTTAATAGTTCTCAATATGAATGATGCTACAGTGTAATTACAACATGAATCTCAATCAAGAAAACTAATACTCTAGGCTGCATATTGTTGGTAGTTTCTTAGTATTCTATCTGTGTCCTCTCGAGATGTTGGTGCTAAAGAAAGTGGTTTCCATGGATTCTAAAGATAAAAATTTGAACGGAGCTGGGTGAAATAGCTCCCTTTTTCCCATATAAATTAAACAGTCAGTCTGCTTGAGTATAGTTCTACATTTTTTGCAAAAATCTCATACACCTCAATAAAAGCTCATGTAATTAAGGATTACCCCAGTCCTTGTCAATTTGGTTAAATTTACTAATTTTATTTAACAATTTAGTCAATAGAGTTAAGTTAGAGTGCTCCAGATAATTGGAATTATAGCTATAGGAACACATCTTCTTTACAATCCAAAAAAAAAATTAAGTTTTTTTTCGTTAATTTCTTTAGTTGTTGAAAGCTTTACGTATTAATATTTTGAAGAAGCAACTCAATTAATTTTGAAGAGTCTATTACTAACTGTAAATGAAAGAATTTTGTAATATGCATTTTATTACTGCACACTTCCATAAATATTTGTGTTTACTTGACTGTATTTTGATTTCTATGTATTGTTTTTTGTTGGAATTTGCACTCCTCCCGTTCTCGCCTGCGCTGAGCGAAAAAGATGAACTATGTAATCAGTAATAGAATCCTCCCGACGGAGAGACAACAAGAATGTGGTGTCGACTGTGTGTCCTCCCGGTTCTGCTGAAGACTGTGTGCTCTTCTGATGATGGTGAAAACTGTCCTTCCTGATATGCCTATCCAGGGTGTTTGTCGACGTGGCCAGTAGCCGTGAATCTCTCGAGCGTGGTGCGGCAATGTGATGCATGGAGTCCTAACATGGAATTCGCAGTGGAAGATTATATTGTAACAAGAATCTAACCCAAGTATTTCGGATAATTTTACTACACCGCCAAGTACCTGCCTGACTGAATGAACTGTAAGCAGACTCATGTTGATACCAGTCAAGTACATTCGTATGTTATCCATCGCATGATTTCACTTAAGTGTCATAGTGTGATATGATATATTCATCTATTATGTTAAACTTAAGAAATATCACCGATTAAATCTTATGTTTTCAGGTTAGTGCAATTTGTACTCCTTTAGAAAAAGAACCTCAGTTCTACACGTACTACTGCACATAAATCTCAAGGCCCTTTAAAGAACAAAAATTTCAAAACATCAGTTTTGATTTATTAGTCCAAAGATGCTTTGTCCCTGAGGGACTATTGTTTTTCGTTTTGGGATTTCGCATCGAATCACTCTGAATGTCCGTTTCACTTTTCAAACTGTTGCCACAAAATCTTATCGCCCTGTATTATATCTGAAGAAATTAAATAATGAAGAATCTGCATAAATCTATGTATGTATCTCTCATTGTGATAAAGCAACGGTACGTAGAGCCATCCAATTTTGAATGACGTAATTCTACTGCGAATATGGGCATCTGGAAGCTCAAATTTGAAATTTGAAATTTGTTTTATTATCTATTTCATGTTTTGTAAACCTTTAACGAATTTTTGATTAACAAACTCAACGACTTCAAAGCGAACAATGGCAAAGTTGTACAGGAAAACATTTTTATCTCCAGCGAGTCAGACTGTGTATTGGAAATTCTAAAGATATGCTCAATTTAAAATTAGTTTGCGATGTTGCTTTTAAACTGAATTTTATGGTTTAAGTGCAAAGAACGGGATATTTAATAAATAAAGGTAACACACCAAATGTTAAAAAAACGCCCCTTTGGACGTAATTTAAAATCTAAAATCATTCATTCTTTTTTTATTTGTTGACTTTTCATAGTTTGTTATTAGTTTTATAGTGTATTTTAGATTTATAGAACTTGTGCAATTTGTTATGTTTGTATGTGTTTATTTTATGTATTATGCTGTAGATTTTGTAATTCTGGATGGACTGACATAAAGGTAACTGAGATAAGCTCAGAAACTCTTCTGATGGGCCTTAGGGACAATTTTTATTGATTTCTTTCCAAATTGGAAACATTCTGAAAGTTTCCAGAAAACTCACTTTCGTAGCCGTTGGAACGATATTTCTTGGAGGTTCCGTATATTTTCAGAAAGTCTCTAAAAACCGCCACGTTTGAACTGATAGTCGGATAGCTGAATAACTCAGATGATAGCCGCAAGTCTGTACGGAGTGTTTGCTTAAAGATTACTGCTTAAAATTTTGCTCTGCGAGTAATTTTGTTTATCTGCGATATCCATCGCGTGTTTCTCTATGTCGCGTTTTTCTCTATCGGTTTTTCTCCTTGCGTTATTTTTAGCTGTTTAAGTTGATCCGGAGCTGTTATTTTTTCAATAAAGTGTCGATTTCTATCTGTTTACATAGCATAATTATTAAAAAATATTCTTAATTTTATCGCTTTTAAGTTACTTAAAATTTAATGTCTGAATTTAATTTAGTGGGTTTAGTATAGTTTTGTTTCGCAAAAATAAAAATCAGTTTTCTTATTTATTGTAAACTTAATGTCGTAAAAGATTTAATTTGTTTATCATACTCTTTCTTATTTATTGTAAACTTAATGTCGTAAAAGATTTAATTTGTTTATCATACTCTTTCTTATTTATTGTAAACTTAATGTCGTAAAAGATTTAATTTGTTTATTATACTTTCAAGCTTTGGGCGAACGTAAGGAATATTTAAATTCCATTAATGAAAATAGAAAAAATTGTGTATTTTAAGCAAATAAAAATAAATTCATTACTTACTTTTATTGAAAAAATATTTTTTTCACTTTAATTTACAAAAATAAAAATATTTCACATTTTATCTCGAACTACATAATTTTAAATTAAGAAAAACTGCAGTTAACAGAAACTAAAATCCTCTCACTTGTTTGACGTGCTTGATCCGCAGGAAAAAAAATTCATATAGATATTTCAAATATCCGAATGTAACATGTATGTTGTGAATTCGATTCTTATTCCAATATTTGCTTTTTCACAAACTGGACTTTATAAACTTGATTTTCCTCTTCTTCGCCATTCTTTTCTGCCCTTCCTCCTTGCAAAACCGTCAGTCTCGCTCTTCAGCCTTTGAAAGATAATATTTGCTTAAAAATGTATGCTTGCTGTTTAAAAAAGGAGAGAACACATTTTCCTTGTAAATGTCTTAATAAAAGTGTCAATAAAAATTAATGATCAGTAGTATATTTTACTATTTAGTGCAATGTAAACGAAGGACTGTCTGTTCTTACGGGCCTGAAAAGGGACTTTAGTGGAAACAAAATGTCCCCCATTAATGGAACATGTTTAAAAGAAACCAAGGTTACTATACTACAAGGTTTGTTCTTCTCTAGCAAAGTCAACCAGCATGTGATGTCGACATCCTTGAGTTCCTAAGTCTGCTCAAAGAAACAATTTTGTCTTTGTTTCTCCCACCGCTATGAGTAAAGTGACATCACTGAGGAGAAAGATAAGGCATGTCACTATCTCGAGCTTTGGAAAGAGGAAAATCTGACCCTGAATGAGCATAATCTTGTCTGTCTACTGGCCTTGGTGAAGACCACGGAAATTCTACACAACTAGCCATTTCAGGTATCGTAGCGAAATCCGTACCAGCATTTAGTGTTTGCGTTTGATATTCTTTATTTCCTTGATCTTTAGATATTTACTTACATAAAGTCAATGAATTTATCATGGCTAAAAGCAAGATTGTCGTTGCCCAAGGCCAGGGACACACTACAGATGGCAGTATGCCTAGTTTCATCTCCGTTTTAATGAAGTTTACACTGGAGAACGCTATGCAAGGGTTTCTTTTCACTCATCCACTGGCACAACCTCTTGGGGGAAATATTGGGTCAAAAGTGCTTCAAACCCTTCATGGCATCAACGCACTACTCATTTACGAGCATTCATGCTTTTTCCAGCATTCGAACCTGAGGTCCAACGATACTCTAAAGGCAACAATGCTTAAATATAGTTGGAAGATCCGCTACGAAATTTGGAAATGTTCAAAGAACCGATTCACTTTATTGAGCGTTTGGACAGCTGATTCCATAAATCGGAGGGGGAGCTTTTTTATAGTTCAAGGAAAGCTCTTGTTGGAAGCAAGCCAGGAACAGAGATGTGTTATTAGTTCACGAACTCTTTCACCTTACTTAGCGAGTAAATAAGAGGTTCGTTAAAAAAAGAGCAGATCTATTGTTGAAAGCGTGCCAGGAATTTCGATTTCCATTATAGAGGAGAAAAGAATTTTTATTCCCCACGTTAAATGTGAGTTTAATTTTTGTCATTCCCCAACTTTTTGAACAGTTTTTTATTCTAGAATTTTATTATTGGGTCTATGAAAAAAAAGAAGGTTTTTCGGGAATTTCAAAACTACAACTGAAAGAAATCAGTATAGAGAGTCAGCATTTGATTGAGTCGATTCTTCCGATCCCACTGCTCAGTCGATTCTTTCGTTCTTCGCTCTATCCTTACTAATCGCTATTGCTTCACTCTTTGTTACCAATGCTTTTAATCAAGGTTTTTGCTAGTGTGTAGTGAGGCATAAAAAAAAAACCTGACTGAAGTTCTGCGAGCGAGCAATTTTGATCCAGTCCCATAAAAGAGAGGTGCTCTCCATCTCTAGTGCTTAGTGGTCTTATCTACTGGATCAATGGTTACAAATAGATTGTGGACGAATAAGCATGATGCATATTTTGTGCAGATACTAAATAAATACACATTTCTTAAGTGCATACAACATAAAACTACCCTCATAAACCGCCAGAGGGCCAGAGAAACTGGAAATGCACTTCGCAGCTAATATTTTAAATAACATTTTAATTTGCGAAAAAATGAATTTTGGAAAGGAAATGGTATTTTAAAGTAAATAATTAATTTTCAAAATCTTTTAAATTGCTGTGTTTAATCTCAAGAACATAAAATTTTTAAAGCCATAGACGATGTTATCCATTTTTTCTATAAATCATTCTTTATTTCCAAAACTGAATTATAAAGAAACCTTACACAGAATAAAGTAAAAGCCATGTTTCTAATTCAAGATTAAACGTCCTTGTTAATTTTAATCATGATTTACAAGATGTTACCCAGAAGCTCTCGTTGTTTGTTGCCCATTTTCGTGACAGCAGTATGCTTCACAGTTAAGTACTTAGGCCACGCTGTGAAACTCTTTGTCAAACATACATTTACTTTTAAAGGCTAGATTTACTTCAGGTATCTTAAACGTAATCTGGTTTCTATTTAAAAAATGTAAATCGCCGTTGTCTACTTGTGGAGCATCCGTTTTTAGCGCACGAGAAATGAATTACCGTTAAGAAAAGGGCAGGAGGGAAAAGAGAAATAAAGTACAAAATGACACATTAATCGTATTCTTGGCAATAACCGAGTGAAAATATGGTCGTAACCCGTCATGGAATATCAAACAATCTTCCTACGTTTCATCGACTTGAATAGATAACCTTGAAAACTTCGCTTCTGGGATCAAATGTGGTTTTTCCATAAAGGTTTGTAAGGCTAAGTACACTTTGGTGTCTGTCTCAGCATATAGGACAGTTTGTTTTTATTGTTTTTCCAAATGGTTTTATTGATGGTCTAACGAAGAGTTTTCTAACTCTCGATGACAAGTATCATAAATTCGATCCAAATGCCTGTTCTACTGTTACACGGACGTTATAGATTCGTATGATAGATTCACTTCATTTTAATTCTCCTAGAAGTGGAAATATGATATTTATATAGCATTCAAATTATGCGAACAAGTAGGTTAACCTGCGTTAATTTCTTACAAATTTCTTTAATTTTTGCATGGGGCCAAATATTTTACCAGAAGAATCTGAACAATATTTTAGACTCATTTAAGGTTATCAGTTTTCATTAAGGTTATCATTTAATGTTATCAGTTATCAGTTTAAGGTTATCAGTTAAAGCAACGAATAGAATATTATTTATACAAATTTTGATTGCTGTTTATACAAGATAACTTTCATTACATTAAGAAATAAAGACTGTATTAAGACAAATTAATTTTTTTTTAATTAAAAGTAATGTGCATTTACTAAATAGAGGAAATAATAAAACTATAAAATAATGAGCTGGTATTTCAGTAAATTTTACAAGCTGCTAATAAACTAAATTAAAGAACTGGAAATAATTTTCCCCGTTCGACTAAATTAAAATTAATATTATACCTTTTATTTCAATTATCATAGCGAAAGATTTTAATAAAATGTTTTATGGAAATCTATAATCTACGTATTATATGTTATCAGTTTTCTAAATGATATCCTATATTAAGAATACAATTCAAAGTTTATACTTTTGATGAATTATCTAGCTTTTGATTTGGAATAAAGTAATAAAAGACACGTTCAGTATTTTAAGTTTAAACAAGTTTACTTACTCAGCTTCAACAAAAAATTTTATAAAACGAAATTACTTATTATCATGCGTTGCCAAGTAAAGAAATTTAACAAAGCATTCCGCTTACTTTAATTTAAATTAAATTTGAGCAGAATATGATTTTTTTTTTTTTTTTTTATTTTCAGAAAAAACTTTCAAAGTGGCACAAATCTGAGAATTAATAATTACAATTTAGTTCCTTTCTCCTATTTATTAAATTTTTCTTCAAGACATATGTTTAAAAATGTTTGTTTGTAAATAATTATAAACGTTTTTGTTTATAATTATTTACAAATAATTATAAACACCCCCCGTTTTTGTTTCTTACTACATCTTGATAGTTGGCCTTTCGTTTCTGATTACGTTTGTAAGAAAATGCTGGAAATTACCTTGATCACGTACTGTAGATGCTCAATCAGATGATCAATCGATTCTTTTCTGATTAATTTTCAACTCTGAAAAAAAATCTGTTCACATCTAAATGCTTCTAAAGCAAAGTGATTACACTTAGTTAAAAAATTCCTAACCAAGCACACTTGTTCTTTTGCCACGTACGAACAGAAGTTATAAGATTTTCAGATCTAATCAGATATTCAAGTTCGTTATTAACGGTATTAAAAACAATGTTAACTTGGAGGTGAGCAAACTAAAATCTTTTGAAATATTTCCAACAAATAAGCAATTGAGATCTATTCACGGGCCGTATAAAATTGCTTTGTGGGCCGCTAGTTTAAAAAACTGATATACGGAGTTCTCATATTAATGTCATTGCCTTAAACCGCGAATTAACCCCCCCTAAGTCTCATATTACGGGGGGGGGTGAGATTACTGTAATAACGGGATGCTGTCCAGTGCTATCAATAAAGTTATGCATATCTTTTGTTTAAATTTATATTCAGAATACAACAGAACATCGAACATCTTGAATAATTATGTTTTTAAAGAAAAATTGTGTGATACTATATATATATATATATATATAATCAATTTTAACGAAAGGTAAATATAATCAAATACTAAGGCATGTGTAAAAGGAAATTTTAATTATCCTGTCTAAGGAAAGGTGTGGTGAAGTACTATTATTAAACCCACTGCATGTGAAACAGGAATCGGAACAACTTTAAGGTTATAAAGTGTGATGGTCTGCCATCGTGTTGTGATGGTCTGCACGCTGGGCGCGTATTTCAGAGGTCCGTGGTTCGATTCCCGGCGAAGGCGTTGCATATTTTTCATCTTGCCTGCTTCCAAAAAATACCTAATGTCTCTACAAGGTGTACTAAAATTCATCAAAGTAACAGCGAAAAGTACATTTGATTGCAAAAAAGTGGACAAAAGAAAAACATAATGTTGATCTGCCTATTTACCTTTTCAAACAGAACTTGTCAACGGAAGAGTATTTGAAACTTTAAGCTTGGTCGATTAATGAGTTCCGAATACATACTTCATTCCTCTAGACCATCTGAGACTTAAAACCGTTCTGCACAAATTTCCGTAAAAATAATCAATAGTATAACAAGTCCCAATTGAATTGAGAGATTCACTTATATGCAAACACACTCTAAGAAAACAAGTATACACTCGTACCAATAATTAGTGGTAAATACCTATGCAAAAAGAATAATAAAAAGAACTCAAAACTACGTAGAAAGTAAACGAAAATGAACAAAAATAATGCAGCAGTATTGAAAGTTGGAAAACGGTTAGCCATAAAGTATTAATTTCTTTTTCATTAAACTGGAAATTAAATTTTAAAACAGGTTCAAAGAGTTTTACTTACGTGCAAAAATATAGTCCAGAGATTTAAAAAAGGCGACTAGATGTAAAATAAAACTGAGCTGTATGCCCACCAGCAACCTGAAATATAAAGAAAACACAATTTAATTGCATTAATAACTTAATAAAGAGTATTAAATAATTTAATTGATAATTAAATACAAATGCAATACCATTCAATAATTAACTGGAAGGAATTTTACGCGAAGTTTAATGTAACGTTTTAGCCGCATTTTAAGTAGTAGCATATCCCGTAGCTTATAACGGGACTGAATTCAGATTTTGCAAAAGTTTTAGAAGTGCAGTAATCGCTTAGCATAAGCGTGATTACGTCTACGGCAAAATCACGTTTCGCAAATTTAATTTCGATCTTAAAAATGTATTAGGTAAGAAAAAGATTAAGAAAGTAAGCATAACTTAAACAAACCTAAGTATTGTTGTAATCAAAAAGGAAAAAATGAAGCAAATGCTCATTTAAAGGATTTTTATTACTGCTTAATAAGTATATGATAAAATTATTTTTAAAAATTATACTGAATTTTGATTGGGACAACGAGAGACGCAACTCTTTCGTAAAAAGGTGCCCAGAGGTTTTCAATGCCTCTGATGTAGTGTCCTCTGCTTTCTTCATTTCAGTCAATATCCTTTGCAAACTCAGATAGTTCATGTGCTTTTCTTAACAATTCTCGTAAATCAAAGGCGATTTATCTTCTTCACTATAACTGCTTTCACTGATTTCTGGTGTTATAACATCATCCAGTTCTTCATTCGTCATTTCTCAATTAATTCTTTGACTTCTCGTTCTTTGAAAATCCTTCCCCACCTGTTACTCAATTTGTACGATTTCTTTGGTTTCATTTTCCGTCGATAGAAATCCTATAAAATTGCTGGTAACATCTAGACAGACATGATGCGAGCAAGCACCCAGAGAAGATGAATGAACGTTGAACCGCGTGTGAAATTCTGACGTTGGGTAAATTAAATGGAAATAAATAAGACAAAGTCTATACGCGAAATCGCATTCCGCAAATCTGCTTTCGGAAGAAAATCCTATCTGAAGAAGAAATAACAGTATCGGTCTTCGTTGAGATTCAGAAATTCTTAAATATAAATGAAAACTCAGAAATATGTGCAGATTCTAAAAGAGAACTAGATTGGACTTAGTAAAGAAATACACGAAGGTAATGAAGTTAAAGATAAAACAGAAAAATAACTGGATTAAAGAGCTAGAATAAATAGGTTGGAGCGAATACAAGTTGTAAACCTAAGTGAATAAATAAATTTTCTTTAAATTCAATGGTATTTTTCAGCTTTGCCCAGTTTTTGTCTTACTGTTTGAATGAAGTATTCAGACAGTGTAATAATAAATTTACAAAAATGAATCATTTCTACTCTGTTAACACACTTTCTTATAAAGTATTATTGTAAATTTCTATAAGTATTGAAATTCTTTCATTTGCATTGTTGCTTTGTGAATTTGTGTAATATTGTAAATTGTTTTATTTAGTTTTTTTGCTTATTTGTTGCTTATAGATTAAGGAGATTTAGGATTTATTTTGATTGTTATTCAGCGTGTGACTACATGATTCCTATATAAAGGTCTAGTTTTTATATTCGTTTGTAGATCTTCCAATCCTAAAGCGAATAATGCTTAAATTGTTAAAATAGCTAAGTCAACACTCCAAATATGAGCGAAAACGCTCCTGATGGGCCTCGTCGAAATTTTGTGTCACCGTGTTGGTACCAGTTAAAAATACTAATTCATAAGTCAAACAACAAAAACCAGCGTTATATTTACAAAATTTTCACAGGACTAGTTTCGATGGTTTTACCGAACCACCATCCTCAGCTGCAAAACCGCAAATGAATAAGATAGGAAATAATGATTAATCATTATTTCCTACCTGTGAAAATTTTGTAAATATAACGCTGGTTTTTGTTGTTTGACTTCTGAATTAGTATTTATTCGGCGTGTTATTGTGTCTTAACCAGTTAAAAATGTTTTGCTACCCTCGCTGATATTTTGAAAGATACTCGAAAAATAAGTGATAGTAGGACTTCGCCTAGTTTTGCTCGAATTTTAAAAAAGAATATCCATCGGAATGGTCTAGGGATCTCCCAGCCTTCCCTACCACCAAGCCACTCTTTGACTCGATGTGTATTTTAAGCGCCGTCCATGTCGCAAACTCTTATACGTTTACAAACATTCAAAACTTCTCCGAACAAGACAAATGGGTATCAGGGTATCAACGCTATCCACCATACCTGTTAAGACGGCATTATAATTTAAATATTAACTATTAAACGTTATTTTTCTTTTTAAATTTTAACGGTATAATATTTAATATTAAATGTACGTATGATGATGTAATTTAAAACATTAAAGAAATATTCAGATTTCAAACAAAACTAATACTGTGAATTTCTTTGTCATTTACCTGTTCCGTAACGTCATTGATATCTCCAAACTCCAAGTTCTTTTGTTTATATTTTTCTCTTTCTTTGAATGAAAGGACAGAAACAGCATTGCTTAATGATACTAAAGAAATTTCTCAAAGTATGGTTAAACCCCAGCTTAATGAAAACTAATCCATTACGCATCATCGACTCATCCATCTCATCTCGATCTAATCCAAAACGGTAAACCGTAAAACCATTCTTGTGCTTATTTTTACTTCCTTGTACGAAGTAAAAAGGAAGTATTGTAATCGCGAAAAGTTTCAGGCAGCGTATTTCAACGAAAATATCCATTTTGACCGCTATCGAATGCAATTTAACGATGCTTTTGTGTGACATCTGAACGTAAGGACAGAATAAAAGACTCTTATCCTTCAAAAAAATTATAAAACTGCTTTAAAATAAATTTTGAAGAGTTTTTCGTGGCATCTGTACGAACGTATGTACGTACGTACGTACGTATCTCGCATAACTCAAAAACGAGTAGCCTCAGAACTTGAAATTTTGTATATAGGACTGTTATAACATGCAGATGTGCACCTCGTATTTTGGTTGCAATCGGCTGCGCCAAACGTATATAAATATATTTATATATATATCCACTCTTAGCCGGCTCAGTGATCTCAGTCTCTTTGCTCTTATATGTTTGTAAACTGTACATTTTTTGCTTTAAAAATTATTGAATAATGTTGTTCTTATCTTCCTGTTAAAGTTTTTATGCATTTCTTAAATCTGCAAGCAATATTTGTACACATATCAACAATTTAAAAGCCGTTTAAGTGCGGTTAAGCCTAATCTTTAAATAACATGACGGATACATTTATTTACATTTGAAACAGCAGAATAGTAGATTTGTTGTAAATCTAGAGAGACTAAACTTCGCAACAACAGAGATAACGTCTCCATTTATTATTGCGAATTAAAGCATGCTTATTTTTTCGAGGAAATAAGTGTTTAAGATTTACTTCGTAAATTTAATATAGATATTTTGAGTTTTTATGTATTTTTGCCTTGTTGCGAGAAATGAATTAATTGAATGAGAAATACTAAATCATCTGTAAAAAAATGTTTCTTTTTTGTTTTGTTTAATTTCTTTTATACATCGTTCTAGCTTTATTATAGTATTTGAATAGAAGTGGCAACGATTACATAATTATTCTAATGATATAAATTTTGTGCATTCTGAGTTATAATATATAACTCACTTCACCTGCCTGCATGCTTCAATTTAATGCCATTGCTTATCACTGTACACTTTTTATGATGGACGCCTACTTTCGTAAGTATTAAGATACGCCTGCTCACGCAGCTGAATTTTCTTCGCCCACGGGTGTTGGTACTTCCCTAGTACCATTTATTTGGAAATATCTTTGCCTAGTGCACTTTAATGCGATCTACTGGCGAAAACTCTATAGTAGTTAATGACCAGAAAAAAGTAAGTCATAAGAGTTATAATATGAAAAAAATATAACGCTGTTAAGTGAACCTAGCGATGAGTGTCGCTATGGTAAACAAATATAGTGAATTTTAAAGAGTGCATTTATTCTATTGTGGTTTATGCGCTATCGACGAAGAGATTTAATTCAATCCAATACGTTTAAATAAAATGGGGGAAAAATGCGTATAATTGAATAATCCGTTCAAGGAAGTCATGTGGTGTACACATCAGATTTTTATTTTGTAACTTATTATTAATTTATAATAAGTTATAAACTTTGTAATGAAAACAGATGTACTAAGTTTACGCTAAAATAAACACTTGTGAAATAAGTCTCTGTTCATAAATGGCTTCAGGTACCTAACTTAAGTAAATGTATTATGGCAATAAAAATTAAAAAATTGCATTAAAATTGCTAAAATACGGAAAACGAAAATTTTAAATGTTATAGTATATTATAAAATTGTTTTGGTGACAGTCAAACGTTTTCATCCTATAAGGAAGTTCTTCAATGGATAACTGCTGATACTGGAAGTAATTCAGGAGATTTCTGGGGCTGAAAATTTATAATTAGATATGGGTTCAAATAAAAAAATGAAGCAGTAAATACTCACCCGTCCAAATTACAGTTCTACTAAAACTCAGAATGCGTTTTTCCATCTTCATTGATTATTGATTCAACAATTACAAAATAATGCTAATTTCAACAAAATCAAAAATTTTATTATTTTCCTTCTTTGCAACAAAAGCTTCATATTATTTTCTTTATTTGATTTATCTAGAAATGAAATTTCAAAAAAAATTCTAAAAGGTGAATTTTATTAACGAATGTATTAAAAAATCTGTATTGGAAAAATGTGAGCAAATATGAACCATTTCTACTAATGAAACATTCCTTGACACAGCAAATGAGGCAGTTGTTATTCTGTCGTGGGAGGTTGAAAGAAAAGTGACAAGGGCTTCAAAATATGATATATCATGATTTAAAATAATATAAATATATAACTCATATTTTACCTTATATATGTAAACATATTGAATACATGTAAACGTACTGAATCTATACGTAGATATATTGAAATTTAGATATGTAAATAATACACTTTAAATGTGAAATGATATATGAAAAAAATTACATAATAGTGTTTTGGCAATCTATTTTTATTTTGAATTATTTAAAATAATTAACAGAGTAACTAATCAATTAAATAATTAGTTCGAATAAATGAGGTACTGTCACAGTTTCAAAGAAATGAACTATTTCGGTTCAAGACATGTTGTTTCAAACTTCAGGATGAAGAAATTACAGTAGAATCCCGAATATTTGGACTAGCTGAAATAAGAAACAGTTTGTAAGTGAAAGTATTGGGACATAACTTAGTAAATTCAGTTCACTTACTGATATCCGGACACTTTGTTCACTAAGACACTAAAATTATGAAATAAATAAAATGCATTTAAAAAGAAGGTTTATTTAAAATTGATAAGGTAACTGATGTAATAAATGCAAAAAATAATTTATCAAATAATTTAATGGGAATAAGAGATTAAATGATTCTATTTACAGAATTCATCTACAGTTTTATATCTCGAATAATAAAAGCGTGAGTTGCCCATGATACATTAAAAAAGATAATGGCTTATACATTTGATAATACTCTTAAATTAATAGATTTCGATAATTATTATTCCCGGTATAAAATTGTAGATTCATTTAGTAAAAAGAACTGTTTAATTCATTATTCCCATTAAATTATGATCAATTATTTTTCTCCGTTTAGGGCATTAATTATCATATTCATTTTAAATAAAAGCTTATGATATGAATCACCTTTTTATAATTGTATTTTTTGTTTCTTAGTCGCAATTATACGTAATCAATGAAGAAAGTTTTAATCATTATTGAAACACAAGCAATATATTATAAGAAAATCATGAAAAAAAGAAAAATAACGTCATTCAGAGAAAGAGGAAATTGCTTTGTATGTTCATTTTCGAAAACTGATGTAATAATTGTGTTACAACGACCATTTTACTTTTAAAATGAAACAAAAAGAAAAAAGAAAATCCTCCATTAACTTTCGTTCATGGCAAACTTAAAAAGCTGTTTTCCCCTATCTGCCTCACACTGCAACACATTTATAAAAACATGTAGAAAATCGCTCGATTAATATTTTCTTATTATTCTTGCTTTTAAATAAGGCGAAAGTCTTGTTTTATAAACTGAGAAAATTTCAAACATTTAAATGCTATATAGTACTTTAGATGCTGTAAAAGTCATAAACGTCAAATAGTCTAAAAAATAGAGCGACTTTCAAAATCTCGCTAAAATTTTCAGAAATTAATTTACTATTTTCATGTAATATACATTGAAAAAAATTTGTTCTGATACACTTGGTGGTGGAAATCTTAAAATTTTGATATGTTTATAGTGGAACCTCGTTTAGAGGGCATAATTTGTTCCCGAAACTTGCTTGTAAATAGTTGCAAAATACTCGCTAATCCAAACAATTTTTATTACAAGAATCAGTGTAAAATAGGCTAATACAGTTCATTCTGAAAACAATACTCAAAAAAATTTGTGATAATGTAATTTATTATTTATAATACATCCATCTTTATAAGAAAGTTGTTATTTGTTTTTGCCTTGGCTTTAAAATTTGGAGAAAATGGCACAACACTATCGTTTAATAAAGTTTCAGAGCGCATAGCTACTGCCTTATTAGGGTGATGTTTTTCGACATACGATGCAGCAGTTTCCCATGATTTCAACTTTTCCCATATCTCACTGGAGAAGTTGCTGCTTTACTGACGCTATTACTTCTTCCTCCCCTGATGAAATCTGCTCTACAACTTCTTGTTGTGATACAGAATGTAGCTTCATAAGCTTTTCAGTGGTCATCTCCTGACTATGCTCTTGCACTAACTTATTGATGTCGTTGTTACTTAGCGTCCACATCAGATATTTTACTTTTCTAAAGGAACGATTTTTTTCTTTCGTTGTTTATCGTATTTTATTACAACAAAGGTTTATCTTATTAGTCTTTACCTCCATAAGAACAAAATAAAAGCTTTTATTAGTTAAAACAATTAAAATATAAAGTTTTTTATTTGTCGAAAAACACACCATTTTAAACAGAGATTTTTTATAAGATTAAAAAGATTTTTAAAACGTTTTATTGTTATAAAATAAGCTTTTATTTAAATCTCATAAAATAACTATCAAACTAAAATGGGAAAAGTGATTTATCATAGTTTAACAAAAGAAAAATAATTTTAAGAAAATTTATCTGTAATATTATATCACGAATAATAAAAGAATGGGTGCTAAATAACTATATCGAACTGCATTGTCAAAAGATAAGCCGTTACTGTATAGAAAAATTGGGGGCCATTATTAATGGCACACTAAGTTTTTACCATTTGGTGATAGAAATTCGTTGATGACTTTTGCAAGGAAAATTTGTTCATTTCTCGCTTCCATTAAAATATATTATTTTAGGAGATTTAAATAAAAGCTTACTAATAAAAGCTTTTATTAACTTTTTAATTTTAATATTTCTTAGTTTTAATGATACTTAATAATCAAATTATTTGAAAATCTATTTTTTAGAAATGAGTAATCAGTATTTTATTTCCAACAGTTCTCGTACTCTAATTGATAAAAAAATCCAGCGATTTTGCAAGAAATTAGAAATTATGTTAAAATCTCATATAAGCTTTCTTTAAAAGACTTTTTTTCGGATGATACAACCAGTAAAATTCTGAAATTTTTAGATTTTCCCTGATACAAAAGTATGCCCCAAAAATCATTTCAACATTCAATTTTAAAACATTTAATTCAAATTTTGGAAAAAAAAATGTCATCAGTACATTGTGTTGCAGTCCAGAATGGGTGTGTGTGTAGAATCCAGAATGGATGTACATTGCTGACAAAAAAAAGGGGGAGACAGTTCTATATCTTCCTTTTTACTGGGCCGATTGACGAAATTCAAATTGCGTTTTACATGTCTCGTAAGCGCGACTTAGGATATGTATTAGATTTATATATAGCATTGCTCTAATAGAGGTATTTTGACATAAAATGGGACTTTTTCTGAAATAACATGCCAATTTTTTCCCTATTTCAATTCTACGTCTCAAAATATGCCAGACTGCAAGTTTGCAAGTTTTGTAAAAATCGCACGAGCAGTTTTTTAAACATTAGCTTTCAAAATTTTAACTTCTCAATGTTAATTGAGTTTGGTAAATATTTATTAATATCTCTTTTTTATTAAAATTATTCGATTCTTCCTTTCATATGTCGAAATTTAGGTTCATTCCAAATAAAATTTGCCCAATTTTTATGAATTATTTTTAAAATTTGTATTTGTAAATAATTTGTATTCATTTTTCGAAAACAATATTGAATTATAATGTATAAAACTTTTACCATCATCTTAAAGTAGATGTAGATACCTGTAAAAAATTAAAATTTTTTATTCAAAATATCCGATGATATACGTGAATTTATATATTGGTTTAGAAATTTGGCTTATATGTTGAAAGCAATAATAACATGAAATGTGGTTCAGGCACTTTGTTAAAGTTAGTTGAAAGGAGAACGATGTGACTTTTATTCTGCTCACGCACAATGTAAAAAGGTAGGAATGATGTGACGTTTTTTCGGTCCTTCACGATTGAAAGGAAGGGAAAATGGGTTGCCATATATTAAGAAGTTCGCCAAGTGAATTATTCTTGGCGCAAACTAAAAAAAAGACGCCAAGATAAATTTGGAATTTCTCCGTAAATTTCGCACCGAATTTTACAAAATTTAATATTTAGGCATAATTTGAATTGTAGAATTGAAATATGGAAAGGAATCGGTATGTTATTTCAGAAAAAGTCCCATTTTGTGTCAAAATACCTACGTTAGAACAATGCTATATATAAATCTAATATATATCCTAAGTCGCGCTTTCGCGACATGAAAAACGCAATTTTAATTCCGTCAATCGGCCCAGTAGAACGGGAGATATAGAACTGTCCCTTTATTTTGTTCGCAGTGTACATGTGAGCTGAATAGCTCATCAGAGAACAGTTTATAAAAATGGACGGCAAAGTTTGAAAATAAATTTTGGTCGGAATGCTAAATATCATCAGCGAGTCAAATAAAAGCTTATAAAGACGCAGCTAATTTAAAAGAAATCTAGAAAGTCGCCACATAAATATTATTTTTATTATTCCCATTTTAAAAGAACATGAAGAATTTCTTTTATTACCTTTGCGAATTTCAAATCGATATTGAAATACATTTTACAAATCCCATAAAAGTACATAATATTACTTACCACTATAAAATTAATAAAATCAACTGTTAAAAGTGAAATACTAAGAAAAATATCTATAAATGGAAAAGTGTGTAGATTTATGGGAAGAAGCTATATTTCATTTCTTGTTAACATTGTAGCATATTCAATTTTAGTATAGAAAATCGTTTAATTAAGGGGTTCTCAACCGGTGATATGGGTACGACTGGTAGTACGCAAGAGAAAAATAGGTGGTACGCATAGATGCAAAGTATTTTAGCTATTAAACTCAAAAATTAAAGACACAACATCCTGATTTTCCTGATTCTGACCAACATTTTTTATCATTCTTATTTTAAAAGAAAGCGAAGTATGTGTTTTATAATCTGTGAAAAGTTAAACATGTTTAAGCCATATATCTTTAAATGTTGAAATTTTAAAATCACAAACTTCAAACCGTCGCTTTTTGTGATCAACAGTTCGGCTAATATGATCAAACTACTATAAAATAAATTTTTTAAACTCATGTCCTCAGATAAAAAGTAAATTTGCCAAATAACGACAAAATAAATTATAGGTAATGCCAAGTGACAAGAGACTACTGGGTGAGCAGCTGCGCCGCCATGAAGACTGTCAGCTTAATTGCTCACTCAGTGGGACCCCGTTTACTTAAAATTTTATATTATAATAAAAATTTTATTTTGATGTATACATAATTTTGACATATACTTGACATACATTGGCAGAATTCATATAAATATTAACATAAATTTTGATGGTACGTACATAGAATATAGAATGCATAATGTAGAATACAAATAAAGATTTAGATACAAAATTTTGGTTCTATATGTAATAAATAATATAGAATTTTGATGTTTTGTTGAAATGTAATAATAGTTCACAGTTGATAAAGAGTTTATAATTCATAAATAGTTCTCTATTCATAAACATTCACAGTTCAACTGTAAATGTTTATGAATAGAGAACTACTCATAAACTCCCCTGGGGAATACTTATACAATGCCAAGTGACAGAAGAATGTCTCCAGGAGGGAGCAGTGAAGTCGTGAAGCAGTTTAGTTTCCATTTCAGTCAAGCATTTAAAATTAGTCAAAAACGCCTCTTTAATTGCACGTACATTGAGTAACTCATTCGGCCGCTTTTGAAGGCGATCAGAAACAACTCTTTAATCTTCGGCGGGGGAGGGGGGAACTGCACTTTTGCTGGACATTTTTTTTTCCCTCGGAGGGGAAAAATTCATAAAGACTTCTACGATAAACTAACGTAGCCTTTTTCTTTAATTTAAAATTTTACTTTGGTATTTTCTCTTCTATTGAACCATGCCTTCCGAATATTAATATTAAGGGTACAATATCTGTCAAATAATTTCCAGGAACAATATAAACAGTTCACAAATGAAATTTTGGATTTAAGACATAATGAACAGCTCGTAAACAAACTTTTGCGTTTTCCTGATTAAAATGCAGTAAAAATGCCTCTTTAGTATACCTTCTTTGATATCTGTATATTAAATTAGTTCAATTCCATTGCTAAATCGAAACCTTTTCTTTTTCGCATGGTATAATATTATAATTTGATTAATGTTATCAAAATAGCCATGTAAAAATGAGATCGATCTAAACGGCATCTACTACGACGTCTTAAGTAATAAAAATTAGCAATACTGTAGCTCCTTATAGAAAATTATATCATATTATCACTTACATTATTTATGTTATTACTTACCTTATTTATGTCAACAGAAAAAATAATTAAATTACTAAAATTATGTGAAAATTCACGCCTTTTATCTGCACGAAAGTCGCGTAAAAATTACATTATCTCTTAATTTCGCTTGGTCTGAATTACCTGGACAAAATATCCTCAGGTTTTTAATTTCATTTGAAGGTCTACATAATGTAATAGCCTAGATCAGTGGTGGCGAATCTTTGTTAGTGCCGCGTGCTCAAAATGGAATGGCCGCGTGCCATTCCTTTTAAGATTAAATTAGAATTATTCATAAGTTACCTCAAAATGCTTATTTGGAACTGGAATTCATTTAACAATGAAAGTATTAAAAATCACCGGCAGTCTGTAATAAATTTGAATTCGTTTTAGCAAACATTAGCTGCTTCAACTTTGGCGTATTCTTTGCCAAGTAACAAGTAATATGATTGAAACAATTGAAATTTCATAAATTGTGTCAATACATATGTATATCATTTCTATGGCGATATATGAAAATCTTATATCTAGGCTTAGGCCCTATGCCAGTGGCATTATGTGATAAGTAAGTAAGTGAAACGTTCAAGAACAGACTATATCAAATACTTATTTAAATTACATAGTATCATATTATTGTGATTGCTGATTAAGGAAATGATATTTTATTCGCGTGCCGGCTGGTGAGGCTCTGCGTGCCGACTGTGGCACGCGTGCCATATTTTCGCCATCACTGGCTTAGATAAATGGATTTCTATTGCATTTCGAATCTGTTTGCCTACTTGTAACGAAGGTAAATAAATGGTAGAAGAAAACCAGAAGCCGCTCCGAAGGTAACGAATTCCATTCAGAACGGCGCCATGAGCCGCACCATCATTCACGCGACCGTTCATCGTCGTGACAGTTATTCGGTCATGTGACGAAGCGTCCCGAGGATGAAGCGTGACTCACATACGCTCACTTTTGAAGCCCAGTTGACATCTAAGAAAGGATTTCATTATTCGTTTCTGGAAAATCCCGCCACTGCTTGTTTGGTTTCGCGAATTGTATTCCAGATGCAAACCATTTGCTTCGTTTTCTAAAGAACAGTGTCTATGAAGGAATATATTTTTCGTTTTCACTTTTATCTTTCGAAATTTTAAACGGATGAAATTCAGACTGATCTTTGAATAAATTTTTATTTTCATCTATTGCGTAAGCACTTTCTCAGTTATTCGACTTGTATATCTTTTTAGTGATATAGCAGAGTTCCACAAACTCGACCTAGTGTGGACTGAGAGGGTAACGAAATATCGAACTGTTTTCCGGGAAGTGTTGTCCAGCGCTTAAATTCTTGACAGTTTTATTGATATTTTTTCCTTTGTCCTGTATCTTAAAGTATCTAATTTCATTTCTGTTGTCATGTTAATTTACCTTACAATCTGAATGTCCTTTGACTCGCCGCCATCATATCACATCACCGGCTCCTGAATATTAGACGGAGTATTAGACAAGTTAGAGGGAACATTGTTTTCGACTGTATTTTAAACGATTTTTAGCTATTTTAGGTATTCTTCAGCTTGTGTAACTTAACACTGCATCAGAAAATACTCTGTAATTATACAACAAATGCATTATGCACATGTAATCATACGTGACCAACCCTAACACGAATGCGATATACATGCAGCATTAATGGATTATGCATTTAATCACTTTAAAGTCTGCTTTATAGGCACTTCAGAGTCACAGCGACTCGTCGCTTATTTTCGATCATAACGTGTGTTGTCATCGTTGCACAGAAGGAATTAAGGTGTAGAGTCATTAGGTTTTTTTTGGAAGCAGGAGTGATGACAAATCAGCAACGCCTTCGCCGGGAATCGAACCACGGACCTCTTGAATACGCGCTCAGCGTGCAGACCACCACACCACGAAGGCATGCCAAGAAAGGAATATTAGGAAATACCTTATAAAGGAATATTAGGAAATTAGAGTTTTTTCCCCGCAACCTGGGTTATGAGGCATGATATGGGGAGAAGAAAGGCCTTGAAGTTCCTATTCTAAAGCAACAGATTATAGCAAAGTTTGCTCTGCATTTATTTGTTTGTGGGTGACTCGGCTTAACTTACTGTTGTAAATACTTAATTTTAGCGCCAGAGGTGATATTAATCAAGATCCTCACGTTTCTGTCCGTATCATATTTATAATACAAAAACGGAAAAAAAAAAAAAAAAAAAAATCGGTCGGTCTTAAACAGTTGCCCAGATGAGGTTTTAAGGTTTTTCTGTTATCACTGAGCTCGTAGACTACTTTTCTGCTGTTGCGTTCACATCTGCTGACCCATTTATTTTTGTCATTTTAGCTTTATTATTAAACATAATTTTCTTTACAGTTACGCCATATGCTATTCGACAACAAAATTACAAAAATTTCAAAAACAGCGTTCCGGACGAAGTGTTAAGTTTTGGCATACATTTTAAATTTTTTTTTTAATTCTTTTCCCAGTTTACCCTCTCTATATTCAGTTTTCTTAGTAAGATGGCTTGCAAAACACTTTTTTTTTGTCTTTTTAGTATTAACGTTTTATGTGTTAAATTTATTAATTAAATGTTATTCGCACTTACGCCACATAAATTTCAGATGAATAGCAAAATCACAAAATATTTAAAAACAGCATATATTTAAAATTTCCGATATAGTCTCGCGCGCTGGAAAAAACAATATTTAAGTCAATCCTTACAGTGTTGCCACTACTCGCTTTCAAACCGCTGAGTTTGTTAAAATTCATTAATTAAAGTTTAAAAAATATGAAGTTTAAAATTCGAAATTCGAAGTTTGGCCTTCCACGTGCTTCCACATGTTTAAGTGGAGGACTAGTTATTCAAAATTCGTTGCCCGTATGTATATTCGTTTTTCACAGTGCGAGAAACATGCATATAGTTATGCAAATTTTTCATTATTTATTTTTTTTAAATATTACTGGAATATAATATTTCGTGGCAACCATATGTAAAGGGATACGCCGCCAAACCTCGTTTCGAAAATTATAGCCCATTCGGGCTACCGCTCATTTGGATAAATATTAAGTTGTTGCCAAATGTTCTCGTCATGTATTATTTTTAAACACTGCGTAAAAAATGGTAAAGCAAAAAAAAAAAAAGAATATTGCTATCAAATGATATCGTCATGTATTGTTTTTAAAGAAATAAAGTGAATGTAAAAAAATGTATGGCAATACTTAATACTTCGTTAAGAATCGGAATTCTAAATCTATGTTCTTTAAATATCTTGTGATTTGATGGTTGAATTTTATGTGACATAATGCGAAGAGAATGGTGTTTAATATATAAAATGACGAAAAGTTAATAATAAAAAGACGAAAAAATGTTGTATAAGTCATTTTACTCAGAGAACTGGGCACTAATGTGATGAACTGAGAAAAGTCTGAAAAGATAATGGAAATATTTAACACAGTGTCAGGAATTCTAAACGTATGCCATCTTAAAATACTGTAATTTTGCTGTTGAAATTTTGGGGCGTAAGTGTGAAGAAAGTGTAGCTTAATAATAAAGTTAAAAATACAGAAAAAGTTGTGTAGGTCATTTTGGTAAGAAAATTGAACATTTATATGACGAACTGAGAAAAGGCTAGAAAAAAAATAGAAAAATATATGGCAGCATATGACACTCTACCTGGAATTTTGAAAATTTTGGTATTTCACTAACGAACGTTTTGCAGCGCAAAGTCAAAGAAAGCAATCTTTGTTAACAATGAAGTTAAGGAGACAAAAAAAGGTTTCGTTTCGTTAGTAGGTGTATCGAAGAACAGATCGGCTCAGCGAGAGCACACAAAAACGTTAATAAACTTTCTGGTGTGACGTTAAAAATTTGAATCCTTTCAGATTATTTTTAAATGCTTTATTTAATAAAATCGAACTCAAAATTTTTATGCGATTTTTGCTCGTTATGTAATTTTGCAAAGAAAAGAGCTTTATGAGTCATGGAAACTCCATCTAAGCAATTAGAATCAAACTAAAAGGGTCTTAGTACAGTAATCTTCCTTTTCCTGCCTGTCTAGTTTTTCATCATAAACTTCAAGGCGAAGAGCAGAAAAATAATACAAATCATTCGGAAACGAATAACAATACAAATCATTCGGAAATAACAACGCAACTGAATAACAACACAAATCATTCGGAAACGAAAGGTGGGATGATATCTGCATAGAAACGACTCCACCTACAGACCAAAAATGGATCCAGATACGATCTTCACAAGCAAGAGGTCGTACATCATTTTTATCTATTGTCAGCGAGAGCATCACGATACAAATCTGATGATAATCCAGTTATAACCCTCCCTAATAAACTACACGATAAGTAATGCCTTGCCATCTGATATAAAACACACATACCCACTCACTTGTTTCTACCTACGAGATCCATGTTTTCACTGCTGTTAATAGATTCGATTTCTTTCATGGGTGTTAGATAATCCTTTTTCAAATGCATTTAGGATAATTATAAGTTACAGCTCTGAGTCATACTGAGTTACTTTTAAATGGAAAACTCCAACGCTATTCTTAACATCCAAATATATTTAATCTCTTTTATATAATATTTTTATAAGTCCTATCGTAAGAAAATTTATTTTAAATCACTAACCAGACGTTTCTGAAAGCTACCAATCTACTCTGTGTATTCTTATTTCAAAATATGCCAAAGACCTCCTCTCCATCACCAAAACGAGGTTATAAAAATAGTTGAGATAAGCAATGAGACTTTCCTCGGCATGCATGCAGTTAGCTATAATTGTCAATTAGCATAGTAATTTTATAAGTTTGGATTATTTAGATAATCGCAAAGCATACCAGGGCTTTTTGCCGAAGGAGAAGGATGTTTTATGAGAGAAACTGGCTCGCATACGTTACGGTTAGGTGAGACAGAATATAACAAAGCACACGAGAGCTCACTGTGGCATATATTCACGTTTAACTTGGGGAACACCTTGAAAACCAAACATGCAGCCAGACTTTCCCCGTGGTCTCGAACCCACACCAAACTACCAGTATTCAGCTGTCTTTACCATTCGGTTATTAGTGAAACCTCTACGTTGAATACGGGGAAAGCGACGAAAATTTCAATGCAGCCAGATTTCCACTATCCTTGTGTCTAACTTTTATACAAATCCACAGTTTTGTCCGGATCTTGACGAAATTTCGTACACTTGACATTTCAAGAAAAGAGGAAGGTCGCTGTTTTCACAAGATTTCTCAAAAATGTTGTATAAGTCATTTACTCAGAGAACTGGGCACTAATGTGATGAACTGAGAAAAGTCTGAAAAGATAATGGAAATATTTAACACAGTGTCAGGAATTCTAAACGTATGCCATCTTAAAATGCATACGTAACGCACATTCTTTACAAACACATAGTTTACGCTAATTTAACGAGCCATTGATTAACCATGTAAGACACATGATTGGCTTTATCCGGTCATGTCATTTTGTCATTTGGTACATATTAGCCTGTAATTTAAGAAATTTTGCTTTTTAAATTTCTTTAATAGTAATAATGTCATCTTAATGAATGTAAGTTTATGAAAAAGAGACTACAATAAAAAATTATAGATTTTTTTTTAATAAGCGCTGTTTAAACATAGGTCTTCATGAGAGATTCAAAAACCCACGCCGCTCAGAGGATTTTAAAAAGACAGCGATTTTAAATCCTAGATATGCATTTCCTTATATAAATTAAACTAGAAAGCGCTTTTTTAGATATTATAAATAGTAATTAAAATGATTTGTGCAAATGTGTCTGCTAATTCGAACTGAATAACCCAGGGCAGGCGGCGAGGACGCCCCTTTGCTTGCTGCCCCATGCGGTTTTCCCCTTCTACTTGCTTAATTGCTTAGAGTGCAATGAAGGAAACCACTGGCGGTACATTTCTTAAGAGCCACCGCTAACTCAATAAATAAAGGTGATTTAAATAATAAAATGTAAATTCACATGTCAAAGATCTTATTGTACACAACACTTCTTGTGTAGATCTTTCCATCACTTTTAAGCTCGCCTTGCAGAGGACCATCCATTATTTTTAATTTTATGTCAGTTCTTTCCCGAGCTCTTGAACAGGCAATATAAAGTTGACCGTGTCCAAATGCAGGCTCAGGTAAAAAAATGCCAACACGCTTAAGCGTTTGGCCCTGAGACTTATTGATGGTCATAGGAAAGGCAATTTTTACAGTAAATTGTCTACGTCTCAATTAAAACGGCAACGTTGTGCCGTTTCAACGTCTTCCCATTGGCTAGTACAGTTACGCAAGCAACCAATAAACTATCGGTGACAAACAGACACTTAAGCCGGACAACAGACAAACAGACACTAATATATATATATATATATATATATATACTATAATTAAACTTAGGAGATAATATAATCAATTAATCAATATTATTTAGTAAATAAATTATTACATATATATATATAGGATGAAGTAACATCATCTTCTCCGAAACGGCTCGCTCTCGGGCTTTGCGAGGCACACCATTGGATTCCGCAGGTCCGTGGCACGCCGTTTTGACCATTCGCGTCTTCGTGAGACTTTAATTAGCCGAGATATTAATTGAAAACTAATTTTCCCCTACATTTTCCACTTTCTTTGTTGAGTTTTCCCTATTTGAGGGATTTGGATACGCGCCAAATTCTTTTTTCTCGAATATCTACGGAACGGCGTCGAGTTGAAATACGAGACGCGTCTCCTCGGATTCCAAAAAATTCTCCAAACCCATCGATACCGTTCTCATCTTCATATGACTTTAATCGGCCGAGATATTAATTAAAACTGCAGAAACGTTAATTTGCGAGCTCATTTTTCCGAGTGGCAACAATAAACTATAGGCGACACACACTTTAGCCGCTTATATATGCCTATGTTACTACATGATGATCCAAAAGTTACGCACACCAAATTTTCAAAAATTGCGGAAATTTCCAAAACAAATATTAATGACAAATCCTTTCAATGGATGACGCTTCTATACTGCAGCAAGTACTACATAATTTGAAATTTCATTTGCAGTTTATTTTATTAGCATTGAAAACCTTTTATTTGATGCAAGATGGAGATAAGTTTTCCCTAGTAGAACGAATTTTTAGGACTGAGCATAACTTCGCAACGCGTAAATTTAAACACAATGCTCTCTTTTTCACAATCTTTGTTGGTAATTGCAGTATTTTAACTCCTCCCATTTTGTACGAACTCAATACACGAGCTATTACTTCATTTCTTACGGTAAACTTTTCCAATTTTTCCAAATCATTTTACCAAGCAGAAAATCATTGTCTAGTTAGATTTGCGAGGTTTTCAGAGGGTCTTTTTAAGCGCTTCAATAATTTTGCGTTAGAAGACGTTGTAAAGTAATACTCAATTATAGAAATTCGTTTTTTCTTGGAGAAAACATTTCGCCATCCAAATTGCAACAATCAAAACGGTTTTCAAGGCTAACAGCATAAACTGCAAATGAAATATCGAGTGATATATCTGTAGGGGTTTATTTTAATTTTCTAACAGTTACTTTATTTTTGAATAAGCTGTCTTTATATCCTTGTTTCCCACCTACAGTTCCCTGCCAGAATGGGTTTTCAGGATTACGTTTTAAGTAAATGAGGAAGAACCAGTATTTAAGTTGAAGTCTCGGTCACTTCAGTAGAGGGGCTTAGAATTCTTAGTACAATGTATTCTACCTTCTCCCCACGTCGTGAATTTAAGCCTTATCTTACTAGATTCAGCTGTACTGTTAACGTGCCTGCTAGTATTCGCCGGTGAGCTGTAAATAAGGGCCAACTTTGTTAGTTAATTCTGTGCAGCTTCAGCTGGATTTAGTTTAGTTAGCATTAGATTAGTTTCTTGTTTTAAGTTAAAGCGCAAGTGGAGGCTTCCTGTAATCCGAAGAAGGGCCACCTGTGAATCCTTATCGAGTTGAATAAAGAGGTAATTTAACTCTTCTTTGGACTTGTATTTCCCCCGTGAACTCAAGGATAATTCGCTGCACATTTCATAAGTATTCTAGCTGCCAAGGACTGTAAATTTAGCTAGAATATTATATATTACTTTAACGGTATAGAGGCATCACCTATAAAATGTGGCATCAATACGTATTTTAGAAAATTTTATGTGCCCGATTTTTTAATTACCCTGTATATTTACAATAATTTCGTAGAAGTTCTGGAAATTTGAGAAGGAAATGGTATCATTTACAACTACAATTATATTATTTAAAAATAAAAATTTAAACAGTGAGCCTATTGTGAGTGCATGTCTCTTGTAGAAGCATGTGTCATCAAAACACCAATTCATGTACCGAGTAGGTCAGAATTTTCCCATTCCTGATTGCATTTATCGCAAGTAATGCGATACTGCATACCAAGGGAATGTTAAGAAAAACAAGAATAAAATATAGAATTTATTTCAGAATATCGAAAGATAATAACAGCCATGAAGATGAAAGGAGCTATAATAACAACAATCACTTAATAATTAGAGTGTTCGTCTTTCTGTCGTGCCTCGACAAGATCGAATGCGGACATACTCTATTCTTTCAAAGGAAATTTTATGTTCTTACTGCGTTAGATGTTATTTACAAGGTTTACTGCAGTTCATCACAACCCTTTTCACTCCTAAAGCTATCATAATAATCATTTGTCTTCAGAAGGAAGAAATATATTGCATAAGAAAGAGGTAGTTGAATAATCAGTTTTACGTTATTTTTACTAGGGGAGTTTAGAGTGCCCTACCTTTTATTTTATCGTAATAAGCATTTATAACATGACTCGATAGCAAAGCTAAATTAGGTAAGATAAAAAAGTATTCTAAATAAAATGTTCTCATTATATTAGTTGTCAGTGCAAGGAGGAAAAGATTAATTTCTTCTACTATATACGCGACGAAATTCTTGTTTGTTGTTAGCATTTTAAACTGCGAGTAGCTTCACTCGTAAAAGATTCCAAGTCGTTATTCCAAGTGAAAACACAATATACATCACAGTGTCCTCAAAAATCCTTACTTTGCAGTGTCATTTGTTTATTTTGAAACCAGGAGATGTGAAAAAGGTTCAATGCTCTCGCCTGGACTTGAACCTGGACTTCTTGAATACGCGTTAAGTGTGCAACCACAAGGGTACGCTGAAAGGAGGGAACAAATACCTCATGAACTAGCCTTTATTTTCGAAATTGTTGCTCGTAGATATACTTCCAGCTACAAAAATGCAAAGTTTCATGTTTTTATATTTTCAAATTGAAAAAATAAAAATTATCAAATCTAGCTTTTCATACGGTTTTATATTTAGGAATATTTTATGCGCATCGTAAAAAATAAAACACAAATAATTCCTGCTTGACACAAAGTGGCCGAGATACTTAATTTTAGAATTTGAGATACCTGACCCCATTTCCAGTTTTCCATGATTGTATGAGATTATATGGTATTCTTTTGCGATTTACTAGTGTGCAGAAATTTTTATTTATAATATTGTTACAAAAGGTATGCTAAAAGAAATTTCATTTAAACGCCATAATTATGTGACTGTAAATTTCATGGAGTTTTATTCCTTTTTAATCATTATCTAATAATTTCACAAACATTAAGTAGTAAATTGTTTAAATTTTTTACTCTTGCAAAAGTTTTATGAACTGGCATCCTCATAACTTTTGGAGAGTCGTTTAGTTTTCGGAAACCGGAAACATAAAAAACATTCAAATACCTTTATCGCTATTCAAACTCTTAGCCTTTCGACTACTAGCTGGACGGGTTTCCAGTTACATCACGAAGGCACGCGGTAAGCAGGGAGAAAATTCGTTACATTCTCCTCCACTTACAGAACGACTGGCGGACAGAGACTTACTCGCCAAGTCCTGGTTATGATAAATTATCGTCCACCTCTTTATAGTTAAGGCACCGCTGTCATTTAAAATGTTTCGAAGAGACTCTTTGGTAATCAGAATCCGGATTTCACGATTGATAGTTGGACACGGTTCCAGTTACATCGAGAAGGCAAGCCTTAAGGAGAGTACAATTGAATCTGTTAACATCACAAGCCTTTTACGAAACTGATAAATAAATTTTAGTTACTTTCAAATGCAATTATTTTGCTACTGAATTTGTATTCGGCCTCTCATTATGATCGTCAAAGGTAAACTGAAATAGTATCAGAATTTTTATTATTCGGAAATGAAACTTTCTTTTTTAATTTTTTTACTTATTTATTTACTTTGTTTCGTTTTATAATGAGTATAAAATATTTTTAAGTATAGGGACCGATAAGAATATATAAAAAGTTAAATTTTGTAATTTTTAAGTTATTTTCTTAAATTTAAAAAGTCGAAATACAAGTCCGGATAAGGGATTTAGTGTATAAAGCAATCATGCGTCATACATGGTAGACCATGGTTTCAAATATAATTTACATATCGCATAACAACAAATGCTGAAAATATTCATCTTCTTCCTTACAACTACCTGGCACAGAACGGCGTTTTATGCTTGGGAACGCAGCTATGAATGAATGCAAGCTGATGATGTACTCTTTGCCATTTTAATATGGAATCTAGCAGAGGCAGAATGGGGCATCGGAAATTAGGGAATTTTCTGGCTATGTAGCCGCACAGTCGCCCAATATCTATGCTTTAGAAGTTGGTGATTAAAATGAATCATAACCCTTGAGTTCATACAGCATAATAGACAGGTAAGAAAAAGATTTAATGACACTCCAAAAAAATGCTAGAGTAATTAATTGAAAGATAAAACGAATGGTAAATGTTTTTATCACGAAAAACTTATAAAGCTGTAACCTTCATTATCTCGTCAAAACTTCATCATTATCTGATCTAATTCTTTAATCTCTTGTGCAAAATTTAGGTATTTCCAAGTCTTGCCCCGGAACATCTTCGAAATTTTGCGTCTCTTTAAAGGTGCAGGTTGCTTTATGCTAATCGGACGCTGTTTACCTAGACAGAAGCCTTCAATAAAGTCTCCGAAATAAAATTACAGGCAACTTTGTAAAGGTTATATTCTTCAAATTAAAATCTTAATTTCAAAAGCAGCTGCAATGATTTCGTCAACACAAAAACGGAATTCAAAGCAGCTGATATACATTGTTACCAAAGTCATAACGCAAACCCGAGCGAGTTTACCACAGAATGTCTTCCACAAACGGTGCATTTTCCCTTAAGCAGATTACCCTCTAATGTTTTGCAATAATCAACTAAAAAAACCAAAATAGTAATGAATCATTGCCATTTTCTTTTGGATGCAAAATAAGAGTATGCATTTTACGCAGTTTTGATTGATTTATTAAGGTATAATTAATTCAAAAGATGATAAAGTTAAAACATGGACTAATTATTTGTGACTTATATTTAGGTAAGTTTGTACAATGCTATTTGAAGTCACATAATAAAATTTAAACAGTGATGAAATTTGAAAAAAAAAAAATTAGTTTTAAGAACCATTTTATTTGAAGAATATTTTATTAATTATGCCATATTTATGCCAAAATTCACTTTTAAATATCTCACGCAAAATAGCTGTAAAAATTAAATACAATATCGTTGCGTAAAGATTATTAACATAAAAGGGGAAGCAAAATAAAATAAAAAGGATTTTCTAAAAATTTCTTTAATAGCTGAAGCTGAATTACCTTTCAAGTGATAGTACTTAATCGAATTTTGTGTATATCTGCGAAACATGTCTATAAGTTAATTCCCCCATCTTTCATGTAAATATATGTTATAGTCTGTTACTTTACACTAGGCAGTTCAAAATCATTTTTCTCGCCCGGCTTGCTGTAGTAAAGACAGCTGAAGCAGTTTTTTTTTTCCAATTTTTTCCGTTTACTTTGTTTCGGGTCATGAGGAACGCACGAATGAGAACCGACATGAACTACAATCTCAAATGAGGTGGAGAAAATAAGTGCGATATGTGTTACGATAGCAAATGGGGTAGGGGAGTGCTCTTTTAAAGTAACGAAGTAAAAAAAATGGTGACAGAGCACGAATTACTTTTCTAAGTCAATTTAAGCCCACTAACGGCCGAGCGGTAAAGTCGCTGAACACTGGTAGTTCGCTCCGAGGTTCGAATTCCGCGAACGGGCTGGCTGCATGGGCGTTCTCGTGGTTTTCCCCATGTGTATCGTGTATACGAGCTATACGAGCCAGTTTCCGTTAGAAAGTCTTCTACGAAGACATCCTCCTCTTAGGCAGATAGAAATCGAGGCTTTGCCATAATCACACACACACGGCCGAGGTGGCGGTTCTAGCCTAACACTCTTTTCTCCTACCGAAACTCGGACTTTTCTACTTTCTTCAAAGTAGAAATTTGCATTCCTTCACGCTTCTACAAAATTTAAATATTCTGCCACTGACAAATAGAGAAATCAGGGCTTATAGGAAAGTTTCAAATTAAACTTTAATTTGTTAGTTAAAATAAATATAAATCCCTACAAACCTTTTTTTTAAACTTTTGTTCATATTCTCATTATAATTTTTGTGCTTAAGTTATTTATGTGGAATTATTATTATAATTATGTTGTATGTGTAGTATGCTGCGTATTATAGAGAGAATGCAAGGGTATCTATGAAGAAAACCATTCTCTTAAAATGGATCTATGCAAGAAAAGGTTTTCCCCATGTGTAACGTGTATACGAGCCAGTTTCCCTTAGAAAGTCCTCCACGAAGGCATTCCCCCTTAGGCAGATAGCCCTAGAGTGCTTTGCCATAATTAAATAAACCAAACCAACTAAGTCAATCTAATATATTTTAAACGTATAGCTTACATTAAGTGCATTGTATTTGAGTATCCCCTAATAAATAATTAAATTAGTTTTCACTTTTCAGAGTGGAATCTGAATTTGTTGCTTATGTATTAGAGCAACTTTTTTGGCGCAATTTACAGATGTTTGACATCTGGCAAATTTTTAGAGTTAAAAAATGGTGATACATAATTAAAGAATGTTACATACGCATTTTACAATTTAATTAACCATTTATTCTAATAATCAATTAATAAATCTAATCGAAGCGGGGTTTCGTTTCTTATGTTTTGATGTTCACTTTAAGTATAAATTCAAAACAATTGTTCTCTTTTGCAATATGAAGGTAAGGAACCAAATTCCTGCAGAAATTTTACTGCAATGTTTTCCTTTGCAGGAAAACCATACAAACGTATATTTTAAAATTAAACTTAAGACAAAAAATATCATTATTTGTTTATAAAAATAAGAACCTGGAATGCGACAAAAAGAGCGCATTCGAAAACGGCGAAGTTGTTCATGACAACTGAAGAATTATTCATACGGTTGCTTGAAAAATTGTTAGTGCATGATTTTCAGAGTTTGACGCATGCTGAAAATTTAGCAGTTTCATATTTGCGAATTAAAAGGTTCATATTAGCACCCCGAAGCAGCTGCATTCGGCTTGCTAATATGTAAGCACCCCGAATGCAGCTGCTATCATTTTTTATGTAAATACTTTCATTAACTCTGGTATCCGTCAAGATGATTTGCATTGTCATTGAAAATTCTTCTTCGAAATCACATTCGAACTCATACAAAAAGCAATTTATTTTGCGAAAAGCAATCAAATTATTTTATACTGCAAAAGAGAATAAAAGCAATAAAACTTATCTTTGCGTTCTTAATTAGGATAAATATACTCTACTACATTGAGGAAAAAAAGGTTATCGGTAAAGTGCACCAGACTGATTGTAACTATAGAAGCGAATACATAATTTGGCATTGAATAGTAACACAGAAATAAATGTATCTCAGATAATACTCACAGATTAACAGGGTACGAAACCACATGTCTAGTTCAGTTAATATAAAAATCTAATTGGAAATGAGAAAGCAGCAGTTATGAATTTTGAGAAAATGAAAAATAAAAGTTTTTCTCTGAGTAAAACATAAAAAATTTAACTACTCATGAAACTAGATATCTAGTAATTATATATAATCATCTTACGATGAAACGTCTCTTTGTATTCGCCCCGCTTTGTGTACTTGAATCCTAACCTCCCGTCCCTTAACACCTAATTGAGAATGCACTACGTGTTTCTCAAAGCGTCAGAAAGGATTGACTATTTCCCAGACCAAACAATGATAAATCGCATCGCTTTAACAGGAGACAAAAACAAAAGCTCTTTTAAGCAAGCGTGCTAAATCCGGTCTTCTTAAAGAGATAAATGCAAGAAAATTGATACCTTTTAACCTTAGTAATACTTATCCAGTGACAACTTCTTCACCGAAGCTGTTAATGAATCATTTTTATTAGAGTTCATTGGCAGCAGGTTAATTATTCTCCTCTAGATTTAATTGTTAGGGTGGTTTCTTATTATTAACATAAATTGTTATTTTTGTTTAACTTAGGGTGTGTTTAACCTATATGTTAATCGTTTTAAGACTTCGAAAGGCTTCATAGAGTAAGAAAGCCTATTTCCCTTTAAGAATATTCTGAAAATATGTCTGTAATTTAGTTTTATTTGCGTTCGTAATTAGTCAGATGTCTATTGAATAATAAAATCAGTGGGATTCTGTGTACGATAAAAATAGTTAAAATTTTTATTGTACACAGATAAAAATTTTTAATTCACAGATAAAAATAATTAATAATAATTAATTAATAATAAAATTTAAAATTATGTTAAAATGTTTATCGTAATAGTTGGCTTGGTTAGAGCTCACAAACCTTCGCAGAACTTAGAAGAAGGGGCTTTTTCGAAGTTCTTCGCGAAGGTTTGCGAAGTTACACAGAAGTTCACGTTTTGCGCTATTATCTACCGTCAGTATTTAAAACATCCATGGAAATTTAAGCCAATGTAATCGGTAGCTGTATTCCTTCACAGTGCACCTATATTTCTGATGATTCTGCCAAAATATTTTTAATTCGCGATGGTCATAAAATTCTAGAAGAAACATACTTTAACTGACCATATAGCTAGAGCTAAATTAAAAATTTGCATCTAAATGTACTACTTATAAATAAATTGTAAATATTTTAAAACAAAGTCTATTCTTCTCGCCACATTTTTTAATTTGAAGGATAGTCAGGACATCCAGGTATTTTCTGAAAATTGTATTTAAACTTAAGCTATAGCAGTGTTGGTTCATTTAGTAGTCTAGGAAAAAAGATCAAAAGGGTTGCCTTAGCTTAAGTATTCCATGACACAATAAAAGTACTTAGCCTGAGGAGTACTTAGAGTGTTTTAGCAAGATGATTCTTGCTGTTTTCTAGCATATGTATATTCTTAAAATGCTGTCAGGATTATCTGTTCTTCCTTTCAAAAATCAGGTAATAAGGATGGCAGTGTCGACTTCATTGTATTTTAACAAATTATGCGGATAATAGCCACGTAGTCTTTAATACAAAAACGACTTCAGTTAACGCTGGTCTACCGGTACAGAGATCCTACAAACAGCTAAGGAATCGAGGGCTCAGAAGCATTGTAGAGTCAAAGGCACAAAGTCTAAGGTGCGAAAAGGAACCTTTTGCTTACAGCAGTTTCCGTTTAAACCGTTTAACCGTTTAAACCTAGCTTATGTTATCATCTTCAGCTTCGTGGAAAATAAGAAATGCAAATTTCCATTATAGGCGTTGTTACACATACAGTTTAGATGTTGCCATAAATGTCACATGAAAGGGAAGAAAATCATCAAATAACTCGGAAACCGGAAATTAGGTACATATTACGAGAATGGAAGGACAAACCTTCAGGAAGCATTCTATTAAATGTACTGTTTATTTAAAAATTTAGATAATAATGCATAGTACTGTTTTGATATCCAAATAGAAGACGTACTTTGTTCCATTGAAAACGAATTCATCATCCTCTACTTTTTCAGGCTGTTGTCCTCATCTTTAGTGGTTAATACTCTTAGCACAAGAACGTGCATTGATGCTGTAATTTTTGTGTACTAAAAAAGGTTTGTTTAAACCTTTTCAATTCTCTGTAAACAATTTCTTCAGACACAGTGGTCAGCTTTACGTCTGATGGTAGGAAGTGCGGAATTTAGTCTGAAAATAGTTTATTCTCTATTGATATATCATTTTTAGGTTTTCATTTCATAATTCTTTAATTCTTATTTTGCAGTTATTGGATTTTTTAAAATTTATTTGTTGAATTTGACTCTTTTTTGGGTCTTTGCGTCGATTGGGTTCTAAATTTCTTACTTTTTATCTGTATATATATATATATATATGTAATAAAAACAAAGTCAGAAGTAGCCAAATACTCTATAAAGTATGATTATAGAACTTGACTGCTACATTTGAATTTCATTATTACGAAAATTAGTTTCTAGTTCTTGCTTCGATATATTTATGGATTATATGAAAATAGCTCATGCAGCGTCAAAAATTGGGATGCAATATCAGCTCTTATCTGCAGCAAAAATGTGAACATACGGAAAAGACGAAAATGTACATAAAAAGCCATGAAACATAGTTTTTCAAAGCAGAATATTATTGGATTTTTTCCACTACACTATGTTTTGACATAATGATTTTACATGCGTGTTAGTGAACAGAATTAGAAAGTTATGCATTAAATGGCGAATGTTTTAACTTATATCAGATTAATATTTTCCGTATGTAATGTATCTCTTAATAACGCTTAAATCAGATTAATAATTTCCGTATGTAATGTATCTCTTAATCACGCCTACATCAGATTAATATTTTCCGTATGTAATGTATCTCTTAATCACGCACAAAATAAGCATACTTTTCTTTTTGAGAATGGGATAGACAAGGGCATTTCTTTGAAATTCGACGCCGCTAGGCGAGGCATGGTTTATTCACCTGTTCTCTTCTCATGGCTACAGCTATCGTGACTTAATTTTATTGGCATTAAATTAATATTATTTAAAACGCATGCAATTAATCATCTTTAACTGATTTAGAATAATTTAATTAAAGCTATGCTCAGCGTTATTTTATTTTGTTTCATATTAACAAAGGACAGATTATGAAAATAACCAAGCTTGTTTTTTTTCCTAATACTTCTTTTGCTCAAGCTTCTTTGCTTTTCTTTTGCTTTGTTTTATAACGTATTAGATTTCACAGCCCTAGGACATTTCATTTGAACCTTAGTATGTCTTTCTAACCTTGTGGTACTTCAAAAGTTTTTTAAGTATTTAGAACTTTTCGGAATTAAACTTCCTACATATGGGTTCACTACTTTTTATATTTCTACTAAATTTATATTAGAAGATAATATAATCAATATTTCTTTAAGATATGATTTGTGATATATATATCACAATTTTTTATTAAAAACATAATTATTTAAAGTGTTTCCGCGCAACGTGCTGCTGAAAATTGATCAGCATAAATAAAAAGTAAGAAATTTAGAACCCATTCAACACAAAGACCCGAAAATAGTGAAATTCAACAAATAAATTTTTAAAAACATCTAATAACTACAAAATGAGAATTAAAGAAATATGAAATTAAAACCTAAAAATAATGAATACTTCAAAAAAATATACCAATACCAGAAAATATGAACAATAGGAATTCAATGAGATCTGTTGTAACGTTATGAAGATAGTTAGTTGATAGTTGACGGGGGACGTGTGCACCATCCCTTTACCGTAATGGTTAATTGGCATATGCAACACGTCCACCTCTATCTTGAGCCAGATGGGCCACACAGGCGCCTCGCACCATACACCGAAACCAAGCGACCAGGCCATCCAGATGGCAGTCCAAAAGACCAAAGAAGGCCCCAGAAGCATGTTCACACCAACCGCCCGGGCCTAGTATTTATTGAGTCAAAGTTCAACAAATACATGGCCAGACAAGGGCTCAAAAAAAAAATAATAAAATAAAATAAATAGATAAATAAAGGGTACATTTGAAGTTTTGACAAAGCATAAGATTACAAAGGTGCAAGTGCCAGTTTTGAATAAATACTAGAATCACATGGACATAATTAGAACAAAACACATACAGATAGCGATAACAATAGAAAACTAAAGGAGTAAACACCATTACAAAACTACTACTGCTACATACTACAATACTACAAAACTACTACTAGAATACTTACAAACAGTACTACAAACTGATACAATGCTAAATATTACAAAACTGCTACTGCTGCTACATACTAGGCTGATAATAATGCTGATAGTATGATATCGATGATGTAATGATCTTAATACTGATGGTAAGTTCAATACAATAGTTAGTGTACAAAGCAAGGATACAATACATAAATACATTATGCAACTATATAAATACCAATGCAAGGTAAAGAGGATACATTATACAACTATATATACACGCATACACACATATATACATACATACACATATACAGATATATACCAATACAAGGTAAAACGATACTAATGATTCTGTACGAGATGCAAGACAAGATTGATAATTCAATATAAGATCAATAAGCCATATTGTTCAATACAATAGTTAATGCAAAGTTAATAAAACACTATTTATATTACTATACCAACTGTATATTTCCTATATTAGTGCAATTTTATACGACGCATATCTATACGATGCTCACAATTTAATATATATTACACAGTACTGTATTGCAGGGAACTTATAATTCAATTTTATACAAGATGATACATATCTATACTATGCTCACAATTTAATGTATATATTATATAATACAGTATACAGTACAATATGATTTACAACTAATACGTAAGATAATGGATGCTATATCATTCAATTACAAAAGTTAATGCAAAATTAATGATACATTATTTACTATATTACGATACCAACTACACATTTCCTGTATTGCAGGGGACTTATAGTGCAATTTTATTATGTATACGATGCTCACAACATTGCAATTTCATATAAGATTAAACATATCCATACGAAGCTCACAATTTAATATATATATTATACAATACGGTTATACGATATAATATAATGTACTGCAAATACGTAAGATATGTGATACAATAGGTAAATTAACATGCTTACAGGGTTAGTATACAAGACACAACAATAGGTACAATACAATACTAAGAGTAAATAAATAGAGTATGTGACAGTATATAGACAAATGCAATGTAGAAAAATACATATTGTCAAGGAATTGGTAATAATTCTATGCAATATGCAATACAAGACATATGATACAGTATAAAATCGATAAGCTACGTCTATGATACTATTTATAATTTAATGGAATATTTAAAGCAAAAAGAGACCAAAATACTACTTTAACTTTCATACAGTATTTTAACACAATTGCTAGTTCAGTAAAATAATTAATACAATATTTAATTCAGTACGTATCTCAGGGTATAAAAAGAAGTGCAATATATATATTCTTAATAGTATGATGCCTATAAGGCAATGTTCTTAATAACTAAAGCGAATTAAATGCAATACTTTGTATACAATACACAAGAGCAACACTTCAGTACAATACTGAGGATAAAAGACATATTTAGCAACAGTATAAATATACAAATGCAATGTATAAAAATACCTATGATCGATTCAATATTATTAATTCTGTGCAATATGCGATACAATGCAACAATATAGTTATACCAATATCTAAAATCTAAAGTCTAAAATTCTGCATGTAATTCAATAAAATAGTTAATGCCAAGTTGAATCAAGACTACTTATAACGTTATGCTAATAATCCAGCTAATAATCCAGTTTCTGTATTGCAAAGAATTTAATTTACAGTTCCATACTAAAGCATACATAGCGATACGATGTTCATAATTTCAATATGTTGCATCACATATTCTTAGGGTAGAGCTTATAACTCAACATAATATTACATAACTACCAGTTATTACAATGCTCGATACAATATTTTTGATATATAACCAGATTAGAATACTTAATATTTAGCTTGTAATTCAGTAAGATAGTAATACCATATCTATAGTTTGAGGTTGCGAGTATAATACTTATTGTGCAATATCTTATAGTGCATTTAAAATACAATACAATTTTTAATAATATTTGTAACAATACTGGGACTATTAAAAAGAAAGAATATAGTTATAATATGTAAATAGACAAGAATGCAACTGGAGTGTACAAAAATACAATTGTATTATGAAAACACTATGTAAACAGACAAGAATGCAACTGGAGTGTACAAGAATAGAGTTGCATTATGAAAACAGGACAAAACCATTAACATTAGACAACCTGACATAGATCAGATCCATAACCGTGGAGAATGTCCATAATTTTTGAGAGTTTTCTGATAAGGTACTTCTGCTTAATTAAAAATTTACTAAATGCTAGTTGATTATTCACAGGGAAAGGAATGTGAAATTCCTCCGTTAACGGGCATGTAGTAATATAATGTTCAGGTATGCCTAGAGTTCCGCAGACACAATATTCACTATTTGCAATTCCATGCTTGTAAAAGTAGCTTGGAAATGGACCATGCCCCGAGATATATCTTACTAGTTGATGATTTGTTATCTGACGACATTGATCCACATACGTAATATGATTGTACGTTCGTCGACCGGTTTCATCAGTATCCCATTCTAGTTGCCATTGGGATATAACTTTTAAAAGAAGAGCTCGTTTTAAGTGAGATGTTGGCCACTTAAGAATCACTTCTTCAGCCTCGGCATCGGTATTTTCGGCAGCTGATTTGGCTAACTTATCTGCCAAAGTATTACCGTGATCCCCAGCATGGCCCTTAGTCCAAGCTAGCGTGATGTTATTATTTCCCACTTGATTACGAAGTTCACATTGGATGTTCGAGATAAGCGAAGAAGAATGTCTGGGGTTTTGAATCGCTTGAAGCGACGAAAGACTATCAGTGATAATTATTGCCTCCATAGCACCACTTGTTTTACAGTGTTGAACTGCTTTGAGGATGGCTAGGGCCTCCGCTTGAAATACACTATTATTTCCATGGAGATGACCCAGCCACTGATAAATTGACTGACCAGTATGAAAGGCTACAAGGGCACAGCCTGTCTGTTGATCTATTTTAGATCCATCAGTGTAATATTGAATGCTTGGGATAGGTGGCAGTGTTACGTCCTTAAGGAAAATCCGAAGTCCTGTTCCTTGAAGGACTGGATGCACATCCAAATGTTGTGAGGGTTGTTCATAGTGCAATGGTGTGAAAAGTTCATCAAATAGGATGGAAGGTTTTTTCAAAACCTTGACGGATTGTATTGCTGCTTCCTGCAGAATACGTAGATGAAGAGGGATCAGTCCCGCCATGACATTTAATGCACTGGATGAGGTAGTACGAAACGCCCTAGTTATCTGTAAGGCAAATTGACGCTGGAGACTTTGCAAGTGGCGCACTTTGCGACCCTGCATGGGTTCAGCCCATATAGCAGCCGCATAGGTGACCATTCTCTCGATAACGGTGAGATAAAGAACCTTTTGTATATAGGGACTAATTCCCCATCCACGACCCTGCATTTGACGCAATTTACATGCAATTATAACAGTTCGTCTCTTTAGTTCCAAAACATGCGGCAACCAGTTCAGTTTCTCGTCAAAGATAACGCCGAGAAATTTGAGCTGCGGTTTGATAGGTATACGTGTACCATGAATGGTGATTCGAGGCCGTCGAACCAAAGATCCTCCTTTTTTAGGGATTAATAAAATTTGCGATTTTGGTTCGGAAATTGTTAATTTAATTCTAGAACATAAGTTATAAAAGAGATCACAGGTTTCAATAGCATTTCTTTGCAACTCTTCTCGAGTTCGTCCTTGAATGATAAAAACTGTATCATCTGCATACGCATATGCCCGGGTATGTGCTGGCCAGTTTTCGGCAATAACAGAATTAAATGTTATATTCCATAAATCAGAGCCAGCACAAGAACCCTGCGGACAGCCTCTGTTTTGTTGTCTTGTAATAATGCCATGATTAGTGGAGTAGATAATTTTTCTTTCCGACAAGTAACTTTGAAATGCAAGAAATAAATTCTGAGGACAATCAGCTTGTCGAAGTGCCTCCAGTATTGCAGGCCACCACAGTGAGTCAAAAGCATTCTTAAGATCTATACTGATGAAAGCACTGTGGTGACCATTGTTGCGATTACGATGTATATCTTCTGTAATTTTTGATAATACTTGTAGGGTAGACCTACCTGGTCTAAAGCCATATTGGTGATCACTTAAAAAGTGAATTTTGTGAAGATAATGTTTTAAACGGTAGACAATAATTCTTTCATAAACTTTCCCCAGAGCAGATAGTAGACATATAGGTCGATAAGATGTGGATAATTGCGGATCTTTGCCTTTTTTGAGAAAAAGAACCACTCTTCCAGCTTTGAAGATACGAGGAAATACACCATTAAGAAATAACTTATTAAAATAATCACAGAAGAAGAAGATGTGGGAATTAATGATTACACGAATTATAGAATAGTCAATCCCGTCGGGGCCTGGGGCCCGTTTTTTTTGGAATACTTCGAAGAGTGGTTTTAATTTCTGTAATTGTAATCTGTGGATCATCCTCTGTGTTAGGAATAGAAGTTTGCTGCCTAATTGACAAGTGCTCTGGGGAGTCATCTGTAATATCATCCTGAGGAAGAACTGATGCTAGAATATCATTAATAGTATTTTCTATTGGGCTAGACCCAGCAAGTGATGATTCTGAAAGATACGTTGATGCAGGCTGGAAAAGCTTATCTCGAGCGATCTTATAGGGTAAGCCAAATATTTCTCTATTTGATGTGCAGTATTTTCTCCAAGCTTCTATTTTGCTCTGCATAATCATCCGTTTATACAGAGCACGCTCTCTTTGAAAAACTTGAAGAGTATTAGATGTTATTCCATTGCGTCGTTCAGATTTTAATCGTCGCCTAAGCGCACGACACTTCCGCTGTTGTATGCGAAGATCAGAGTTCCACTAATGTAAAGTATGGAGCTGCTTGGTAGTTCGCTTTGGAAGTATTTCGTGACAAATATCTTGAAGATTTTGCATTAAGGACTCTGAAAAACGTTCAATATCTTCAGATATGGTTAAAGAGTTGATTTGGTGATGAAGACGATTAAGAGTTCCACGAACGTTTCGACTAAACTGATTAATTTTCCTGCCAGGAAGATTATAACGAGGTAAGATAGGTAAAGAACTATGTTGTGTTACTTCAAAAGTGATATATTTATGGTCAGATAATGAAATCTCATCTCTGACCGTCCAATTACTTGTTAAGTGAGAGGTATTGGCGGATGTAAAGGTCAGGTCCGGCCAACCCACAGCATATAGTCTGTCGAAAGTAGGAATTGTATTCGTGGCATTGAGTAATACATAATTTTTAGAAGATAAGAAGTCTTCTAACAGACGGCCTTTGGGGTCTGTTGTTCAATAGCCCCAAGCAACAGAGTGAGCGTTAAAATCGCCGCTGATAATCTGATGTTTATTACCAAGAACTCTTGTATAGTGTTCCAGGAAAGAGATTGTAGTGCTGATATCATCTGAGGGACTGGAGTAGATCGAAAATAATGCTATAGTAAAATTTTCTAATTCTAATAAAAGTGCTACTTGATCTTTAGTAATAGTAATAATTGATGGAGAGAATTGAGGGTTACAATTAATTATTGCTGAGCGTGGAGATCTTCTGAATTTTCTCGATGATATACAGTCCATAATAAAGGAAAACCAACCACTTTGCCATGTCTAGTATATGGCTCTTGAACGAGAATAGAATCAATTTTGTTGCTTAACGCAAACTCTATTGCCTGGGCAGTTGCAACTTGAGCTTTCTGAAGATTAATTTGCAAGAATTTGATGTTAGGAATAGAATTACATGAAACATTATACTGGGCATCTCTACTCATAGGTGGTGATGCTTCGGATTCTGTCAATATTACTTTGGTAGCAGTAACAGGTGTTGGAGTTTGCTGCGTGGTCAATCGGGACTTGATATCTGCTGCCGTTGTTATAATCGATGCAATTGATGCATGCTGCTGTATCGGCATCGGCCGAACAGTCCTTGGTATCGTATTGTCCAGCACACAATGCGCAATAGTGGACGCTGCGGCAGTCTTTTTGCAGGTGCCCAAAACGTTGGCACTTGAAACATCTTTTGACATTAAAGTGCTCAGTGATAAGGTGGCCTTGCCAGCCGATGTAGATGCGAGGGTTGCACATGAAGGTTTGATATGCTCTTGGGCTGCACTCGGCAACCCACTTGACATTGCGTCGCTGCTTTAGACGAAACATAAGTTTAACTTCGTCACTAGTGAGGCCAAAGTCTTCTTGTATGGTAAGCTGTAAATCCTCCTGTGTCAGATCTGGGGATAAATTATGAATTGCAATAAGGGGTTTTTTTGTTGTGGGATTCTTTACGTTAACAAATGTAGCTGCGTGATCAGACGTTAAAGTAGCTGCTAATTTTTTCCGATCTTCTTCCGACTGGCAGACCACCGCCAGTCCACCCCGTTGGATAGGTTTGATCCGTTTAACTTGGACTCCAAGTTTCGGCAAAGGAAATTCCTGAGAAAGTTTATCTCTAAGCTTCCTGCTAGTTGTGTTCTCTTTTGGATATATTAGTAAAGTAGGTGTAAGAGCTGGCGGAAGGGATTGCTGTAATGCAGATGCGTAAGAGTGTCCAGGAGCTGGAGAAGGCAAAGCAGAGGGATTTGGAACTAAAGGAACTTGCTGCAGAGATGAAATAATAGGTGGGTTATGAATAACTTCACAGCAGACCACTGTTGATGTATTCACCTCAGCCTCAACTGTGGCTGGTTTCGGGATGTAATCCGGGCCCTGAAGAGCCAATTGCCGTAACGCATCCAATGAATGGAGCAATTTTTCTCGTGGTTCGAAAGGAAGTGTATACTTTCATCCTCGATAGAGAGTTGCAATGGCACGAATATGATCGTATAACAAATTAACTTTGTCACTATAATTGTTATCAGTTGCAAGCAATGCAGTAGGATCAAAGTTGTCATTCACTGGGTCATCCGTAAACGAAACTGATTGTTGAGGCATAGCGATGCGTGAATATTACATAAGCTCACACTAGGTAATTAATTTCCCATAAGAAACAGACTGGTATAATATAATTACAAACGACGTTAATATGCTTTATATCAGTAAAACATAATGAATGTTCAATATAAACAGAGAAATAATATATTATTACATAATAATATATAATCAATCAAAAATATGTATACGATATGTAAAGGCACACAGAAAAGGCTCAGAAAGATATAACACAGTTAAAATAGCAGTAAATAGTCTTAAAAACTATGGAGAATACACTGTAAGGAGTTTGTCGAAATTGCACTCGACGACGTGAAGGAGTTGTGTCGAAATTCACAACGTTTCGACAAAATCAAGTATCATGTTTAAACTAGTATTCCGAGCTCAATGAACAAACCCTTTGGTGTTACTAGCATATTTTATAAAGTTTCAGAGAGCAATCAGCAAATTAAGTTTATTTGGGTCCAGATTTTAGCTAGGTTCCAGAAAAGGTTAGTCTTAAAATACTAATATCGAAGATAATGCAGTTATAGCCATATTGAAAATATAATATAATAGTATATGAAGTAATTTTTTCGACGAACTTCCTAAGCCTAGTACGGCAACCACGTGGTGGCCGGGCGGCACCCTTCCGTTACAAGGACGGCATATGAGGTGAACAAAATTATTGAACACACTTTTTTACAAATTTTTTGAAAACTACGATGCACACATACTAATGTGATGTATCCTTGGATTCAGCTCACATTCACGCACAATTTGATTTATCACACGCACTTCGCACTGTGAAACTTCCACTTGAAAAATCGAAAAATAGCAGGAGCGCAACGCAGCGTGCTCTTCACAGGTCGACTGTCCAAACCGGCTCTGTAACGTTATGAAGAGAAGGATACATTAGACCCAATTACAATCCTCTTCCTACTTGACAAATTAGTGTTTCTATATTCCTTTTGAGGCTCACCAGCGGCCGCGCGGTAAAAGCCGCTGAACACTGGTAGTTCGTTCTGGGGTTCGAGTCCCGGCGCACGGACTTGCCTGCATGGGCGTTTTCGTGGTTTTCCCCATGTGTAACGTGGATACGATCCAGTTTCCCTTAAAAAGACCTCCACGGGGCATCCCTCCCTTTGCGTGTAGTGCCTAAGGGCGGAGCACGTAATAAATAAATAAATAAAATAAATATATTCCTTTTGAATCTAACGGTTCTGCTCATTGTTTCTAGTTTTATAGTTTCAGTTTGGCGTTCTCACATCTTTTCTAGTAGATTTTATATCTACAATTTACTTATAATATTACTTTGTGTAAAAAAAAAATTGCTTAAATATTTATTTTATTCAAATTTGAAAAATTCTTCAAATATTTGTTTACTATTTTTAATTACCAGATTGCTACTTCGTCCTCTGAGTAAGTTTTAAATTCATGTTCTCGATTTATTTTTTATTTCTTACAATTTTAAATTAAGGTCTATTCCCTTTGCGTCGAGAAGAACTTCAAAATTTCCGGATGATGATTTTAAAAATACTTTGGAATAGTTCATTAGCTTATTTTGAAGACAGAAACCCAAAGGTTTTCAAGTGGGAAGAGGACTGTAATGAGTCTGATGTATCCTTCGTTTGATAACGTTACATCAGATCTAATTGAATTCAAAATTTATTTCTGTATTGGTATATCATTTTTAGGTTTTAATTTCATATCTCTTTAATTCTTATTTTGTAGTTATTTAATTTTTTTTAAATTTATTTATTGAATTTGACTCTTTTTGGGTCTTTGTGTCGAATGGGTTCTAAATTTCTTAGATTTACCTGTGTATACATGTAACAAAACTAAGTCAAAAGTAGCTGAAGAGCAGGAGGAGGAATTTGGATGGCGAAGAAAAGTTGATCTATAATGAGTAGGAAATTGGAGGCGAACGCAGATTAAATCTTCAGTTTTATTTTCAGCAACATATTCCGGCTACACACAAGTCGGCACATTAAATGTGCCTGTTCAAAAGGCTTACATTTTTGATAACTTTGTAGCAAGAAAGCAGCAGCAGACAAACAGCAGTCTAGCTAGGCCAAATCGTGGAAAACAAGTGCGTAATGTTCAGGATGAAATCTCAAGTCAGACTGAGTTAGTTTTGGTTTTCAAAGCATTTTGATTGGACAGTTAATATTGCTATAAAATTACTATTGGCTGATTGAGTTTTAGTTCCATTTATATCATCATGATTACGTAAGAATCATATGACATAGAATAGTCTCGAAATGACGCAGTGCAGAGATGGGTTACTTTTTTTAGAATTGAGATGGGAAATTTGCATTGCTAATTTAATCTTTTACGTATTCTTTATTTTTCTTATATATATACTTTTATTATGCCTAAAGTTACCAGCGAAAACGTACTATACAAGTATAATTCGTTTAAAACGATTCCTTTTTGTATTTTGAAATTGTTGCGTCTGAATGTTAACAATGATTACCTTATAAAGCCAACAAAAACGTGACCTTTCTCGAATTGTATTTGTTTGTTCCTCACCCAGGATCACACTCAAGTAGTTTCCAGAATATTTCAAGCATTTTCCTGATTATTACTTTGGAATTAGAACAAATAACAGCTGTGCGATGGCATTTAAATATTTAGTGATTAATATTTTACTTTAAAATAAAAAATAAGCTTTAAATTGACACAGATGTTTTTCTTAAAATTTTTAATCAGGGTTTTATGTAAAATATATGCCAATTTAAGTTTCCTTTCCTGATAATGTTTATATCTTACTCTGGCTTTTCGTTCCAATATAATGCCATATTCACGGTTTAAATCTTCCAAAGATTATTATTTAAATTTGGGTATTGATAAGCTCTCCGAATATATGAATTGCTCTTTTCTCAGAACAATACACAATACATATTTCACATATTTATGATCTTTATATATATAAGCGGCTAAAGTGTGTGTCGCCGATAGTTTATTGTTGCCACTGAGAAAAATGATTGTGAAAATTAACGTTTCTGTAGTTTTTAATTAATATCTCGGCCGATTAAAGTCATACGAAGATGAGAACGGTATCGATGGATTAGGAGAATTGTTTGGAATCCGAGGATACGCGTCTCGAATTTCAACTCGGCGCCGTTCCGTAGATATTCGAGGAAAAGAATTTGGCACGTAGCCAAATCGCCGGACCTGCGGAATCCAACGGTGTGTTTCGCTAAGCCCGAGAACCAGCCGTTTCGGAGGAGATGATGTTACTTCATCCTATATATATATATATATATATATATATATATGCGGCTTAAGTGTCTGTTTGTCGCCGATAGTTTATTGGTTGCTTACGTAACTGTACTAGCCAACGGGGTGACGTTGAAACGGCACAGGGTTGCCGTTTTAATTGAGACGTAGACAATTTCCTGTAAAACTTGCCATTACTATGACCATCAATAAGTCTCAGGGTCAAACGCTTAAGCCTGTTGGCATTTTTTTACCTGAGCCTGCATTTGTTCACGGTCAACTTTATCTTGCCTGTTCAAGAGTTCTTGAAAGAACGGACATAAAATTAAAAATAATATATGGTCCTCTGCTAGGCGAGCTTAAAAATGATAGAAATATCTACACAAGAAATGTTGTGTACAAAGAGATCTTTGACATGTGAATTTACATTTTATTATTTAAATCACCTTTATTTATTGAGTTAGCGGTGGCTCTTAAGAAATGTACCGCCAGTGGTTTCCTTCATTGCACTCTACTTTAAGCAATTAAGCAAGTAGAAGGGGAAAACCCCGTGGAGCAGTAAGCGAAGGGGAAAACCCCGTGGAGCAGTAAGCAAAGGGGTGTCCTCGCCACCTGCCCTGGGTAATTGAGTTTAAATTAGCAGACACCTTTGCACAAATCATTTTAATTACAATTTATAATATGTAGAGCAGCGATCATTTCATATGACAGCCGGGTTTTCTAGTATAATATAATTATTCTATATTTCACATATTTATTACATATTTCACGTAATATTTTTGGTGATATTATATTGAAATTATTTCGAAAATTATGGTTATTAGTATAATTCCATAAGTGCTTCTATTTAAACTCAAAGAAACATCTCGGATTTCTCGTTTTAATTTAAAATCAAAATATTAAATATTATAAATTGGAGCATGTCAGAGTCAGATCAAACGATATGATTGTTGGGTCAAATAGTTAACCTAGTTGTGAAGGAAAATGTAAAATTATATATACGTATAACTATGGCATAAAAATAAAAGGTAATGCTTTTAAAAATGAAAAATGAAATTTAGTTTCTAAGACAGTACAGTGAAGCACCAAGAAGGTGCTTCTTATGTGCAAGGAATGATCCGAATGGTACGACATTGCGGATGCCACTACCTTGCGATACGATATGCAAATTAACTTTTGACTGTGAATAATAATGAAGAGTATTTAACTCTTCTCAAGCTTTATTACTATCTCAAGCTTTATTTACTATCTCATGAACTCAAGCGATTAGTCGGTTATCAGTTCTTAAGGTTCTTCAACTTTAACTTAAAAGTACAGAATCTTACATAGTGATGATAAAATATGGTTTGTAACATAGTTTCTCCTCCATACCATGCATATTTGAATGAAATTAGATGCTCCACTTTCTAGCAGTCGGGAGTTCTAGAGTTCGAATCTCTGCAAGGACACTGCTAATTTTCCATATCTTCTGCTTTGACAAATCTAATAAATCCAAAAATTAATGAAAATCAAACTCATCTGCGAGATATAGAAGAGAAATAAGACGGTTTCCATCAACTATCACAAACAGCCTGAAGAAGGCTAAACAAATAACAAATTTTCAAATGAATTTTTAATGAACCTATTTGGAATGTTGTGTGAAATGAAACATAATATATGTTCTCCTGGCTCATGCGTTAGCTGAACATGCTTGGTGAAACGATATTGTGTTTCTCATGTACAACGCCAATATAAGCCAGTTTTCAAAACCTCTTCCACGAAGAAATTTTTCCTTTAGCAAACTCTCACAGCCTTGGTTAAAATTTAAAAAAAAAACCAACCAACCAAAGCTTAATTCGAAATTACAGAAGAATAATTTTCTGAATTCATCAATTCACAGGGGTTAAAGGAACTAGAATCTAATGGTTCTTACTATTAATATCAAAATATAAAGGCCAGTGTTCATAAACATGAAGCTTATTACGAGTCGTAAAACTTAATTTTTTATGGGGGAGAAGGGTAATAGCGTGAAGGGGTGATACCGGATTTGAGATTTTATATTTATTTAATCACTTTAATTGCTTGAATTAGCACTTTATTTTTACAATAGTGATGATTCAATAGAGAATAAACAACCTCGTCTCTTGAGAATAAATTTAAGATTCTGTAATGATTTTTAAAAATTTTTCAACTTATAAATCTTCAACAGAGTTAAAGTCTTAAACTTCACTATCAAAGGCAGTAAAACAGACACTGTTTTGCCAAAGTTTCCAATGTCAAATCTTTTTTTTGGCCTTTTTAATTTGTCCTCTTATTAACGTTACTGTGATCATAACTTAATTCCTACTCGCATTTTTTATTTTGGAGAGTAAAGATTCGATAGAGTAAAGAAGGTATAACTATAATATGTAGCTATTGAAATCTCACAGCGATTTCTTCGAATACTATACCTAAAATATAAAAAAATACTCTCATTTTCAATATCGTATGGCAAAAGAAAATCTCTATTTTTATCACTTGCCTTGATGATCCAAGTGACTAAAAATGCCGGCTTCAAAATGTGCCACTCGGGGATGGTCACCCCTTCACGCTAAGTCACTGAAAGCAACAGTAAGCTACGCTGTTTGAATAACAATGTTTTACTCTTGAAATATTTTAAAAGGTAGACACCAACATATCATTCTATTTTTTGAATTTTTTTTTCGAGTGAAACGGAGGCTCAGTGTGTCTCATTCAGAGCCTAGTGACATTTATAAATAATGAAAGTAAAGTTTTACGTACTCTTAATGTTTTTACGGAAGGGAATTTCGCTTTCAAAGAATAACATCTTCCTTCTTATTTTCCTTTAGGTCTTTTACTTTCTTCGTACAGGTACAGTAAAACTTGAATTCAATTTTTGTCTATTTTATCTTTAATACCGTGCTTATCTTTTCCATTTCATATTTACTGATTTTCAATGGTTTTGATTTATGAATTTGTGCACAAAATACTGTTGTAAAATTTTAAACATGCAATCATATGGGATCCAGTAATGATCGTCATTTGATATTAATTGACAAATTTTGGGCCTTTATATGGGAATGAAGGCAAAAAACGGCTTTGAATTAAAATTTACACTGCCTTATAATTCTTAAATTTACAATTTGGGGATTTTGTGGATTTTTCAAAGTATTTGAATGAATAACAGTTACGATTTATAGCTTTTCATTAAAATTCCACATGCATGAAAACCGAATTCAATACCTTTCCGCTTTTATTTTCATGAATCATTATTTTATTTCACTTTATTTTTATTAAAAAATTCAGTTCACCGGCATAAAATAAATATTTTCGTTTTTTGTTTCCTCACAAGTATCTGATTAAGAACCGTCGTCTAATATTCCCCTTTGTAATCATTCACTGTAACCGGAGAGACGTTGCTACTGTGGCGTACTTTTGATAAATGAGTGGTCGCATGGCTTCTGTCATGAGTTTTACGTGGGGGCGAAGTGTGCTTCTGCCAGGTGCCCAATACGCCAACACATCTTCATGTGGTCTTTTTTTTCCGCCTCTTTTGCGCCTTACTCTATATCATAAATGATAGGCAGTGGACAGCATAGGATGTACTTTTTTTAATATTGATGATATAACGATATTTTTAGACATAAACGTACAAGTAAATCATGGTTATTTATCTTTAATGTTTGGACATTTTCAAACAGAATCTTAGTAATAACTTTATGACTCTTTCGCTGTCTGCATTGTTCCCTTTAAAAACTTTCTTTGACGGAACGCTACGTTTTATCTTCGAAAACTGAACGTCTGCATTTAGTGCCAAGAGGCAAGATGTTCATTCCTTTACTCGTGTGGAGAACGAGGATCACTACTATCATAAATTTCCATTTTTAGATTAAAATGTTTCTTTTTATTGAAGAATATCATCTTCTTTCTTTCGATGAATATAATCACTGAGCTTTCAGTAACAGGTTTTCTTTGCAAGTTCTAGCAAAACTCTAAAAACCGCTTTTTAAGCAACAGGAAATCTTCAATAACCATAATTATTACTAAATTGCTCTTCTTGCATGCAGAAAGAAATATAGAATATAGAAAGAAGGATGGTTTAATTTAAACGCAGTTAAGCTGATATGAATAAGAATAAGAATGCAGTGTAATCATAACATGTTCTTTTTAAAAATGAATACTGAATTGAAAATTGCAAGTGAGAATAAGGAAGTATAAGAAAAGTCATGTCGTAACCAATCCTATCTGCGAGATTACGATTCCGAGTGCCAATATAAATTTTATTTGTTTAACTGTGTGATTGACTTTCTGATTTCATTTTAAGATGATATTTCACAAACACTCTTTTATGGAAATAGATTTATTTAAAGAAGATTATTTACCGATAGATTTTATTTTAAATTTAAAAAAAACTGTTGAAATTCTTTTAATATTGACACGCTTTGGCCAAAATCATAGTACTTTTTTACCAAATTTCGGAAAGGAGGGAAAACTTGTCAATCCTAATTTCAAATATTATTGAAATGAATTTGGATGAGGTTTTGGTTTTAAAACTCCAGAAATCGAAGTTTTTGCTGTATTGTTAGAAAGATAAGTTTTCTTTGATACTACAAGGAATCAGTCCAAATATGCATCATAAGATCACATAGCAAATCTGTACTGAGCATTTTATTTTAAGGATTACTACAGATTTGTAAGGTGGAATCGCCTCCATGTTTGCTCTTCAAACAACAAAAACCATTGTTTACAAAAGCTAACAACAAGGTTAAGAGCCATCAGCAAGGTCAAGTCTGAGATTGTCAGCAACTGTTCTCGAAAAGAAACAAATGTTTTTCCTTGTTGTTTATATTCCTCACAAAAGACAACCGTTGAGTACAGGAAATAGACTGCCGTTGTTTAGTCTTAAACAAGGGAATAGATTTCCAAATTTTAGAAGCTTATTATATTATTAGAGACTGAATTATGTCACAGAAGTACAACACACTCGAACCCTACTGCAGTAAACGTCCAGATATAATGAAAAAATTTTTTGTTCCCATCCAATTTCTTGTATACTTGATGTTATTTTATACTGTTATAGCGAATTTCCGTGAGTATGAAAATCGGATCTAATAACCAATATAGATGTTTTTTTAGAGTGAAAACTTTTTTTTTTAATTTTCAAATTTTTGCTGTTTAGGGTGAGCAGAAGTACTAAATCTTGTTAGTTTGCGGTTTTACAGTTGATTCTTCTTTTAAAAAATGAAAATTTTTATCCTTGTCTTATTTTGTTTGAGTATAAATGCTCTACAAGTTTCATTCTCCGAAAAGGAGCTTTTGCATTCAATAGTTCTTTCGCAAGACATATGATACTCATTATTAGCGTTACTGAATCGTAATGCTACAATCATACTATCTTAAAAAAAGTGATATGTGCTGTCACTAGACATTGGTTAAGACACGAGAGTGAAGAAATTACCTTCCTTCTTCGGCTTTCCAGAAGAGCAAAACTTTCGCATAGTCTTTGACCACACTCCCTCACATTCTGTAAAAAAATATCATCCATGTAGTCCAGCATGAATCATTTATCACCATGGCGACTGTGCAAAATGCAAAACTTAGCCAGCAAAATCGATACCTGCCAAAAATATTCTTTATATAAACCTACAGTTAGAGCCATATGAAAAACTGAAATGCTATAATTTTTTCCCATACAAGAAACTTGGATGCGAAAGATTTAGAAGAAAATTTGGATACAAATGATAAAGGTACAGAATTTGAATTTTAAGCAAGAATTTCTGGACTGGTTTGCCATTGAAAGAAGACTTAATTTGCCATTATTTGGATAAATGCTTAGACAAAGATTAGTGAATTTGCCGGACAATTCTGGAGAAACTGAGAAAAATGAACAACAAATTTAATAGCTGAATGTAATCCTTATATGATATTAATCGGATTAACTTAATTAAAAATAATATGGAAATAGAATTGCAACTGATTTTTTTAATTAGATTTATACTTCTTTAGATGTGACAGTTTACTAGTTATCTTCTTTACTGATCATTTAATTTTCACATGTTTTTGCAAGTTAATTCATTTTTTTTAACCGGATCGAACACAGCGAACTACTGGATATATTGAATCAAACTTCGGGTATCTTAAAGTTTTTATAGCAGGGTTCGACCTCACTTTCTAACATTTTACAGCATATAGTACTAGACTATCTGCGTTCGCTGAGCTGGGAATAACTTTCAAGGAAAATGGAATACAATATTTTTAGGACTTAATGAAATTAGATATAGCTGTAGAGACATTAGGTAATTTTTGAAAGCATGTTAGATGAAAAATGAGCAAACGCCTTCACCGGGAATCGAACCGCGGACCTCTGGAATACGCGCCCAGCGTGCAGACCACCACACCAAGAAGGCGGGAGAAATACCCTGTATAGTCTCTCTTTTAAAGGGCGACTGGGGTTTTTAGAGGACTCAATCGTCAAATCCTGGGTGAACAGAATAATCATCCAACACCCTTTTAGTTCGGACGCCACTGTAGAGACATTAGGTATTTTTGGAAGCAGGTAAGAGATATTGAAAAATTAGCAACGCCTTCGCCGAGAATCGAACCGCGTATCTCTGGAATACCCGTCCAGCGTGCAAACCACTACACACGAAGGCATGCCAAGAAGGCGGAAGAAATACCTTATATAGTAATTGAGCAATATAGAAGCTAATATCAAAAGTGCATACTAATTCGGACACACAAATCAGTTGCTGCAGCGGACGCACTTGAAATGTTAATAAATTAAATTTATGTAATCGTGATTTGTTGTTAAAAGAGATATATGGTTGTGAAAAGAAAATAACGGTAACAAAATGGATTCTATTAACTTGTTTTTATAGCAGGCTTACGTAATCAACTAAAATAAAGCAGGATTAAAAAACTTCGAATATCTGAGGACTGTCGGATTTCTTAATCTACTGCTCCTTATTTTATAAAATTATGGAAAGTGAATGAATGCTTTGAAAGCGATTCGCAAACATATATTGTAACACAGAAATCCGATAATTAATAAATTAAATTTTAACATCGATCTTGGTTACGGTAATTTCTGCGATTTATAACTGTTCGTCATAATTAACAGGGAATTTTAAGCACATTTAATGAAGTCTTTTTAATTAAAAATTTATATTAGAAAACGCGAAGAAAAAACTGTGTGGAGTGTGGACGCACTCTGCTAATCAATGTTTGTTAATGTTTAACTAGGTTTTTATCGAAAACATTGTGTACCATGAAATTGATTTTGTTAACTTTACTGCTTATTGTTGCGCAAAATTTTATTTATGCTATAAAATAAATCAATAAATTTACTGATACACCTACGTTTAATATTTTATTTAATATTATTTATTATTTAATCTTTGTTTAATCTTATCGCCAAGTCTCAAAAATATATATGCAACTTTTAACTCAAAATATATAAGTCAAACAACCAAGTCTCAAAATATATAAGTCAAACAACAAGTACTATATGCAATGTTAGTAATATATGCAATGTTGAATTTACTTTCTACTTTTTAATTCTCTCATTCTCATTCCCATGCAATTAATACCGTAGCGAATTTCAAGCATTCGTTTATTCATTTCGTTAAAAAATTGGGGGCTTACTAGTTTCAAAATAACATCAAAATGGACACGCTTATACACTAGTAAACACAAAGTTCTACCTTTCCAAACTGCTATCAGTTCAGTGAAGAGAAAATAAGAAATAAACTTCTGCGATGCTATGATGTATACAAAATGCTGCTGAAAATCTATAGAAAATTGCTTCTCAATTGACTTGTTAACCCCACTTGGAATACGTACTCAAAGACTCAAATTTTAAGATGTTTAGTTTCCATTATGTCATTCAGCGTGGGCGTGCCATTTAAAAAACCATTATTTTCCCAGACAGTTGTCTGTATTACGCAGCTGCCAAATTACCTATAAATGCCTTAACTGCATTTCTCTTTTCTTTTTGTTCTTCAATCTTCTTCAAGAAAGTTGCAGCAATAACTATTAATGCAATGTATTTAATACCTTTTTCTTGTGAATATTCACAACTGCTCATTCGAAATTATTTTACCTATTGTTTTCAAGCGTATAAATATATATTTTGGTGATACTGTACTCGTATAGTTAGAATCAAATATTTGTACCGTTAAAACCAAACATTTAGTTTTGATTGTTAAAAAACCTCTTATTGTGTTTGACATTGTTTTCCTTCCCATCCCCCATCGACAGAGCAGTTAGTTCCTTGGGTTAGGTGCTCATCAGCCTGTTGGACCCGTGGATTGAAATAAAACAAAAACTAGAGTTTAGTGCAATGTCTTCCAAGCCTTGAGTATGTAAAATGAGGAATAACAGAAGGGCCAGAGGAGGGAAAGCATATGATGCGAACACTATGCTGTAACGAGTTGGGCACATAAATATAATAAAGCCAGGTGGAGATATAAGTACATATGTAGAGTTGAATGAGTATAAATATTTGAGCATTATACATCAAACAAAAAGAAATTTCAAAATTAAACCGAGGAACTTACTAAATTTTATTTATAAAACTGACGGCCAAAAAATTGCTAAAAGAATGAGTTGATGAGAAACCGAAACGAGCTTACATCATGTGACCTAAATTGTTCGCCTAATACAGTTTGGCTTATTCTTTTCGGAATTTAACAGTTTTTGATTTCGTTTTAATTGATTATGGCAAAGCCCAATGGGAAGGATGCCTTCATAGAGAAATTTCTAAAGGAAATTGCCTCGTATACACGTCACACATGGGGAGAATTACGGAAACGTCCACGCAGCCAACCCGTTCACCTGGAATCCAGGTCGGACAACCATGTTAAGCGATTTTACCGCTTAACTGCTGGGGAGCCTTCGGAATTCAACAAGCTATCAGGAACGAATATTGAAATTTATCTATCCTTAAAGTAGATTATTACTGCTGCGAAATATTACAAAATACACGTTAATTTAATAGCGAAAAATAGTTTTAGTGAAAAGTGATTTCCGAAAGCTTTATTTTTTCTTAAAAAAGCCTTATTATAATTCTTCTTAGAAAATGTTATGATAACAGAATTGTATATAATTTGACTAAAGTTGTTCATATTTTATAATATATACTGCCAATTTAGGGAAAAAGGGTTTGGCATAAATTTGTCTCCGAAAAATGGGTGTGAAATTAGCTATTTAATTCTTTATTACTAAAGAAAATACTGGCTCAAAATAACTCTCTTTAATCAAGGTAAATGTTTAATGCTCACAATTTCTTTTAGCTTTTGAGAAAATCCACAAATTTCGCAAACTCATTTTGTGGAAGAAAAAAAGACTATATTTGTCCTTCTAAATTTATTGTTTTAGAAAGCCTTTATAAATACACTCAGTTTACAAATAAATAAGTAACAATCCCGTGTGCCTTTGAAATACCAATAATTGAATTTAACCTCGATATACAACCTATTGTCATTGCTAAATCTGTTGTAAGAATGTGTAGAAAACACAGCACCTGTCAAACGTGAAGTCGAAGCCAATAAAAGCAGTGAGTTTGCCAAGTTCACGTTCAACAGGCCAAAACAACAGAAACAGAATATTTGACTTTGGTGTGTGGAAACTAATGTAACAGTTCTGAAGCTCAAAATGTGACAGATACCACATTTCCTTGCGTATTTTTCGCCTTCCAGTAAACCCCACTCTCTAGCTGCTTACCGTTAGGTTCTAAACATTTCTAAAATATTCGCTTTCTCCTTCCTCAATGCATTCCAAAATTTCCCGTCCTAAATGCGCTCAGAAATTTTCCTGTTCCCCCAGTGCGTTAAGAAAAATGAAGTCCCGTAAGTTTTGAAATGGATTCTTACACGTAGTGATTGTTTTTGTCTTGCTAACAAAGAAAAGTCCTCGCAAACTATCTGCGAAGGTCACGCCGAACGTTTCCCTTCTAACTGTTACGGTAGCCTATTACAAATATATACACCTTACAGCAAAGCAAACACAACCCGACATTCAAACTACGATTTCGCTGAATCAGCTGAGTATTCACCTTTAATTACATGAATGATTTGAGACCTTAGGATTAGCAGAGACACCATAAGAACGGGCGAGATTCAGTTTACCCAGGAAGCAGAAATGAAGCTATCTTATCAGATATTGTTTTGCTCGTACTACTATGTATTCCTATTGGAATATAGTTTCTTTCAAAGAAATGATATTGTGATATTAAGAATACCTCCACGGGTATGCCCCCACGGGTATGCCCCGTGGAGGTATTCTTAAGGGAAATTGGCTTCCTTTCCGTATAGTGCCTAAGGGCGGATCACGTAACAAGTAAAGAGAGATTTAAATTATACAGCTATGCTCTCTGCCTTACAAACAGAAGCGGATATTAAGAAATGAAATCAAAATGGAAAAACTTCTTCAATCAAATATTAAAAATCAGATTGCTTACATTTTGAACCAAGTCTTGGGAAGACGTAGATGGTGCAACGGAATGTTGCTCAACAAGAACTCGAAAATTATTTGATTTTATCCGAAAATTATGCATATCTGACGAAAAGGTTAAGAAGGCTTTGTAAGATTTCCTCCATTTTCATTTAAATTAATTTACTTAAATTCTTAGATTTTTTTAAAATTAAATTAAATTTATTTTTAAATTTCAATTACTTCGGTGCCTACATATTTTCTCATCGGGAATTTAAAGTTAATGAAGTCTCCCCAAATTTGCGAAAATCAAAAAGTTTGTGAAACTCGAAAGTTTGTGAGAAGAAAACTCTTTACTTAGTTACATATCAACAAATACAAGTTACAATTTAAAAGCAATGCTTAAATAAACGGGAATTTGCACTAGTTATGCCGGCAGAAGTTTGGTAGCAAGAGATCTTCATTCAGTTAGATAAGCAACAGATAAAGTGGCTTATAAAGGATTAATTGGCGCTACTTGAAACCGAAAGGAAACTCTTACGAGTGTTTTTAGACCAAAGTCCCCATCCTCCCGAAGATATCTTCAAGGGACTTTGGTTTTGACGGAGTTGCTCATCCATTACTGGAGTTAAATCCCAATATTTGGAGGAAGATATTCTTTTCTCAAAATAGAAAGCGGAAAATATTTTAAGTACTGTATCTTCTTCAGTTTTTACATAGCTTATAGAAAATGCTCACAGTTTTTCAATGTAGGGCTTAATTCTGGATGTAGTTACGAATTCAGGATAGATCGGGAAAATATTGAATGTCTGATAACCCTGTTCATGTATTAAGGAAGACGGTTAAGTTACTTGATTGAGGCAAAGTAAATCAAGGGATAACTGCCTATGGCAAGGGATGTTTTCGTAGAGGACGTTTCAGGAGAAACTCTCTCCTATCAGCTTTACACATGAAGAAAATTCTGAAAACTTTCTTTCAGCCACCCTTTCGCCGGAGTTCGAACCCGGGTTGAACTTCCAGTTATCACTGTGTTTAGCGCCCAGCCGTTGACGGGTGCAAAAGAAAAGAATATATTAGACGTGTAATATCTTCAGCGAAATCTTCCTGTCACCATGTGACCACATTCAAAACTGAACTTAAGAATCTGTCTCTTGCGATACATACAAGTAGCCTAATTCCCTAACGCAGGATGAAGAAAAGCTTGAAAATGGTATGCTTAGTAAAATCAAAATTCTGAAAAATCTTAAAGTTTCTATTTATAACACTGCTTTTTGGGCGTATACGGACAATGCCATTCTTCAATAATGAAGGTTAACGTTACCCATTTCACAATTATTAACCCATTTAAAAATTCGTCATGGTATCAGAACTTAATCACAGATAAAGCTATGCGAAGTAAGAGTTTCGATTGATGGGTGAAAACAGATCACAACTTTTGTTAATTACTTCACGAAGTCGAGCGTGACTTCTTTTTGATGCATTGCACTCACCTTGAACCCGAAGGTGTCTCTGACCTCTCACAGCGCAGACAACTTGCTTAAAGCCGTTCAACTAAATCAAGAACGTTGGCGCCAGATATTTAAATATGATATTGCTGAGGTCTAGTTCTTGCCCAGAAAATTCTTATTTCCTCTCGGAATACGCAGTTGATGTCAAAATTTCCCCAAATTCTTCACTTAAAAATAACTAACATTTAAGCGAGCAGAATTTAAAAAGTTAATTCAAATTTAATTTAATGTGTAATGGCCATTTTTGGTAAAAATAATAAAGTTAAAATTAATATATAATAAAATTGAAAAAAGAAATTTTAAAATTTTAAAATTAAAAAAAGAATTAAAGCGAAATGAATACACAGAAACAAGTCTCAAATTTTAAAATTTTATTTTTAGTGTCCCATTTTACTATTGTTACTTTACAATTGTTAATGATACATCATATCATTTAGCATAGTTAATAGCTTATTACATTATTTAGTTTGTTTTTTCAGTACTTTTATTTCGAAGTGCAATTTTCCAATGGCTGTCATTCAATTGATAGGCATGGTGACAGGCATTTTGGACTCATTCGGTTGACCGACATTTTGTTTAGCGATTTATGAGTGCAAATCTGAAAAGGAACCTAAGAGTTTTGATGCATGAAAGGTGCAAATAATTCTCATTTAAATTTTATACACGATGATACATTTTGCTTGGATAATGACTATGCAAATGAAACAATGTACAGAATCAAATGAATTTTAAATTTGTTAACTAGTCTAGTTACGAAATGTAAAGTAGAACTAATACAAATATCAGGGTTAATGGAAGTCACAGCTTCTACAGGTGTTCAAAAAATTCGTAAAATTGAATTGTCTTCACGTGCACAATTAATGCCGCTATACCGCTATTTACTAGACTGCAAGTGTGAAGGAATTCTATCCGTCCCTCCTCATATAGTGTTATTAAAATGTTAAAGTTGATAAAGAATGAAATTCTTTCATTCCGCATCTGAGGTTCCTTTAATTTTAATAACCAGTTATCTTATGTTTTATATCTGCACTGTCAATTCTCTCTTTCCTTTTTTCCAGCTATAATGCAAATTAATTCGGGTGTATTTAAATCAGGTTTTGAGACTGTTAATTCAGAGGATGTTCTGCTTCTTGAGGCTACATTGCTAGGTTTGCTGCTTTAGATAAGAGTTCCTGTTTTCGGTTTTGCATTATAATTGCTGATAGCTGAAACTCACGCTAGAGAAATTCTGAGCCAGTTTTAAATAGTTTCTATGTATTCTTTAGTTATTAGTTCAATTTAAATATAACTTTACATTTGACATACTGCTTTTAAGTTTTTTCCCATAAATGCTGGTGGAGTTGTAAGCACTAAAAGTGCTTTTTGTTTGTCTCATTTAGATATAAATAAAGGGTCTTTTACACCGTTCTCAAGTTTCTGTTGTACTTTAGACTTAGCTATAAGTCGCTTAAGGTCTATATATATTTAACATTGATACGCCAGAAAGACTTTAAACACAAAAAACAAAAACACACACAAAAAAATAAAAACCGAGCAATTTTCGATCAGATGAAAAGACTGATATGGTTCGAGGGGGAGGAGCCACATAAGCTCAAGTAAAACATTTTCTTACCTAAGTAGCCCCTAAAACTAAACACGTAAAAAAACGTAATACCGTATTATCTTATTTACCTATGTTGCATCATTAAGAAACAATTCATGTTTTTATTTATTTCTCTTATTTTGGGCAAAGCAAAAAGCATAACTAGTTTTTGTTGAGCTAGTATCACATAGTAAACAAGGAACACTAAGACTACATAAAACACTCATTTGCTTTTCCGTTAATATGTTTAGAGGCTGCGTAATTACTGAATATTGAAGCCAATCCACGTCCTTAATATTTATCTAAATGCATTTAATAGCTACCTTACTTTATTTTGTATTATCATTTTACAATGATTAAAATAATAGCAAAAGCCAGAATGGATTTATTTAATAATAAACTTATTTCTCTTGTTCTGCAAAGAGGATGAAGCAATGCAGATAACCGGAGTTTCAGATACCTGGGATCCTGATACTTTGGAATTCTGCTGTCGCTGCAATTTGCAGTCCGAAAACTTAAAAAAGAGTAATAGCATAAAACTGATTATCCAAGTTACAGGTCATATTTCAGCTTTATGGTAAATAAATAACTACCTGATCTAGTTACTAACCGCTTTCTCATTTCATAGGAATTCATCCAGTTAATAGATAACTGGTAATAATTATACAATGTAGTCAAATGCATATCTGCTAGTAGTGTAGATTACATATGTTTCTCAAAATTGTAATTAATCCCCCAAATTGTGGAAACTATGTATGCTTGACCAAGATCGGGTTATTCTGATGAAAATGTTTACTGAAAAGCAAGAAGGAAAATTAAACATCTAATATCTGGAAATTAGTAAAATTTAATGCTACATATAGCAGTTAAAAGAACTTAAAATTATATTGCTGATTATTAAAAGTCACCATTTAAATAATATCTTTCATAAAGATGTAATAGTCGATTTACCTGAAAAAATACATTATTAAAAAATTAGAGAAAGGACTGAACATAAGTTTAAAATTCTATTAAGTTTTGAGCGCTCCTTTAATTTTTTACTAATTTCTAGATTTTTAATGTTTAAATTTTTTTCAGTAAACATTTATTAATTAATATAAAAATGCGAAGCGATATTATTATCATGCGATGACTTCAGATGTTTCTATTTTTTACCTCGACTATTTGTACAGCGATGCTCTTGCATGTTTTTTCTGCCTACCAAGATGTTTTTTTTCACAGTGTTCTAGAAATTCGATATTTTCTCCTTGCAGTCTTTTCTTCCACAATATTTATTACAACGAAATTTCCTTTGGTATTGTTTTCTTTAGTAATGTATTTTTTGTGTGCTGTTTTTGCACTATTTACCTGTTACTAGAAATGGGTAAAACCGCGCTTGTGGGATTGAATGAGAACGATTTGCTCACTGAAATGAATGAGTTCATTTTATGACTCACCACTCACTAACATTAGTCTTGATCAAATAATACGTAACAATAAGAACTCGGGAAAAAAATATTCGCGAGTATTACTGATTTCCCTTGCACATGTTCTAATGTTGCTGTATTTTCCAATGATTTCATTAAACTGATTTCGGAATCGATTAATAGAGATCTTGGAAACGTCAGAAGATTAATCAGAGAGCGTATGTAATAATATACAAAAACCAAAATTTGCTAATATTGATTATTTTCGTTGTACTCGTATCTGTTACTATATTTCTCCAATAATTTCTTTGAACTGATAGCCGGCTGGCTTAACAGAGACCTCGGTTTAGAGAGGCTCGGTTTATAGAGGTTAACCGGGCTATATTGTATTTCTTTGGAATTTTCCGTGTTTGCGTTGCCTATTAAAAATTATTTATTACGTTTGAAAGCATAAAATTAGCAAAATTCCTGGAAGATTAATATTGTTCTTAACATCAGCCAAATGCATATATTTTCCTAGGCATACTTTATTTAAATTATATCTTTTACTTGATTTTCTGGTGGAAATGAAATATTAAAAAAAATACTGAACTAAAATTTGATGCTTATTATTTTTATTTGGAGGAGGTAAATTTACTAGGCAATATAGATGAAGTTTTCCAAGGCAATGAATTAGTTAGCGGTTTCTAACTCTTCTGGCGATATTTGTGATACTAATAACCTACAAAACGATATTTTCTTAAAACCGCCAACTGATAAGCTTTAGCTTACTCATAATTATTTCAAATGCAGCCTTCTAAATGACTTTTTTATAATCGTAATCGATATAATTGATATCTACTGTTAGTCGACCGACTTCTCTGTTGTTTTGCACTTACTGAGTTTCTAGGAATTAAAACGAAAAATGAGTCATCACCTCGATATTTGAAGGCACCCCGACGACGTGGCGTCCGTAATTGCTGTAGGCCTAATTTAGTGTCGTGTATTGTTGCTAACATTAAGATATAGCTTCTAAATATAATATGGAAAGGAAGCATTAACAGTAGAGAATAAAATTATTTATAAAGCACTTGAAAGTACCGTCATCTCTCTGAAGGCACAGCACTTCCGACCACTTTAGATATCTCCATGAGAAATAAAAGTATTTACGGAATGGATTACGTCATGGGAAGGTAAAATTATACAGCTGAACCTCAATAGTAAGTCACTTTCAAGGATGATTAAAAAGTGACGTATATGGATGGATGATTTCTAGAGAGGAAAAACTAAACTGATTTTTAGAATTTTTTTACGAAATTTTTAATTTAGGAAAAAAAACAATGATATTTTAGTTAGTTGTGCCTCATTTTAAAATTTATTTAAAATAGATATTGATCAGATTTTGATTACATGCAGAATCAAAAATCAAAATGTTTCATCCATTTAAGTTCGATGTGAAGATTCTCTTCGTCTTTTACCATTTTACCCAGAATTGAAGATGTCACACTTAGAAACAAAATCAGATTTTAATGTGTCCTAGTTAAAATCTTCAGAAATATCTTAGCTTTTTCGTCTAATGTCTCTGGTGTTATCTTTTCCTTAGATATATTCTAGGATTACACATGATCTAATAATGTCTTATAACCCTTAAAGACATGGAGCGAGTTATCGCTACGTCTGAGAACAACGACAAAGTTTTGAGAAAGTTCTAATAACCTTTTTATTTGAATAGAACTTGGAAGAGAAGTGAACGCTCTTGTGATTATTTAACCACAACTCATAGTGATGCAAATAAATAGCACAATAGAATTTAAATTAAGCATTGAACAGTAGTCAAAGCCTACACAAATAAATACTACCTTAGAAACTGGCTCAATAACTCTGGCGGCGTCAGATGAAAAGCGTCGGCACGAGACCGCAAAGCAGAATAGATATAATTGTTAGAGCTGACAGGAACTAACCACGTAGCGTGCATACGATGGCAGAAACACTCTCTCTCAAAACCAAAAATCTCAGTTTAAATACTCACAATTAATTTGCATTTAAGTGAAGAAGACGTAAAGGAGAAATTACAGTAAAGACCGAAATTATAGTAACTGGTTAATTAACATAAGGTACGCTGCAATATTTTTTAATGGTTTTGATCTTATTAAAGAATTCTTTATAGGAATAGATAACATATAATCGCTTAAAATATGAATTAGAATCAATTCTTTCTTAGAGCATTTTCGAGCTAAAGAAAAAAGTAAAATCAGTAAATTATTTTCAAATTTTCAAAAGTAATTTGGAACAACATAATTATTTGAAAACTAATATCATTTATTATAATTAAAGCAGAAAAAGTTGTAATAATTTTGGATGTTCAGAATTAAATGAAATACAAAATTCTAAAAATACGCAAAACATAGAAAAACAGAACTATCTTTCAATTTTTAAAATACGACCCTTACATTACGTCCTACCCTTATCCAACTTAAGGTCACTGAAAAGTACGACTTTCAATCGGTTCGATCCCAAATGAATGGGATTGTTGTGTGATTGGTCTTCGTGCTTTCCGCGGGTTTAAAGTTAATATAAGCTGGTTTTACCTAGAATGGCCTTCACGAAAACATCCCTACTCTTAGGCAGATCGCCCTCGTTTACTTTATCATAGTCAAATAAACAAACTTAGCCTAACTTTCACATTAGAATGGTTTAAAGTACTAATTAGATTGCATGTGGAAAAAGAAATTAAAGAAATTCAGATTATGACGTTGAACTAGGATTATTTAGATTAGGCAAACAAGTACTATATACCTAAGGATAAGAAAGCCTTCACGGATGATGTTCTGAGGTAAATTAGGTTGTATCGACGTTAGACACGAGGAAAACCACGAAAACTCTCATGTAGCCAAGCTGTTCGCTGGGGTTGAACCGTGAGCTTCGGGAATTTTGTTCTGCAGATGGCCGAGTTTGAACCCACAAATCCACCAGTGGCCGATACGGAGGAGTTAGATTATTGCCTTATCTTGTCTTAATCAAAACCTGTGGCACTGACAGGCTTTTGAAACAAACTTATTTCACCAAAAAGGGAATTATGAAAGTGACCATTCAAGCATACATTTAATTTACAAAATTAAATTTGTAAATTAAATTTAGGAAATAGTAAAGGATAAAAGAGTAAAATTTGTTAAAAAGCAACTGAATATTTTCGAGCTTCGGTTGTCACATAATAAACGTGTAATAATATATTACTTAGATAATGTATTAAAATTACAAGTATTTAACTGTTTTGCATAACAACAAATAATTGAATGAAAGTAAACAATATATAAATAGGTTACATACTGTAAAAGCAAGTAAAATTAATGATGCTGTAAAATGCTAAATTTAGTTATATATCATTGCCTAAATCAATACTCGCAAATAGCAGTAAACTGATATTATATTTCTTTATCTGGTAATTATTCCTTTCTGCATGCTATTAATCCGAAAAAGGTAGTAACGTTTGCAGGAAAAAAATCCTTAAGCATACTTCAAATAGAATAAAGACACATTACATAATTCGTTAATCTAATAATTACTGCTTTCAACATTTCTAAGCATTTAATACATCAGAACTTTTCTTTCAAAGGAAAGAATCATTTAAACAAGTTTGAGCCAATTAGGATCCAGTTTGAGCATCACAGCAGTTTCTATTTTGGCATCAAATTGTTGTGTTCACTCTTACTCCCGACTTAAAGAGATTTTGATACAATTAATCATTATACACAGATACAGTGCTAAAGCAATAAACCTTTGAATAAAGATTAATTAGCATAATGCAAAGAAGTATATATTTGTATAAGAAAAAATAGATTTCTTAGAATTATAAAAATAGTTCTAACTCTTTTATTTCTTAGGATTTAATTTGATTATAATAATTTTAACTTTTCGACTAATTCTATTATAGCGTTTTTATACGATACATTAAATCACGTTTTATAAACGTTTTAAAAATAAAATTTATAAATTGAAATCATACAATTATAAGTTATTATTATTTACAAATATTTTATTTATTTTATTTACAAATATGTTAATTAAATTTTATTATTATTATAAATTATAAATTATTATTATTTACAAATTTACAAATTTATAAATTTGTAAATTCATAAATTTAATTTCAGTACAAATTATTTATAACTTGAATTCGAAAAATATAAATGGGATTATTGTTGCCCTCAACTAGTGAAATATTAATGAATAAAAAATATCACAAATACGGATAAAACTGGCATATATGTTCTTAATATACTGGCATATATGTTCATAATCAACTACTATTTCTCTATTCTTTGAAGAAGCAATTATATTCATGAGTTAATTAAATATCCTTTTCGGCCTCAAAGATTATTAGAGCAAAATACTTTATAAAATTCATATAATCTCTCTCTTTTTAGTACAGTTAGAAGAGAAACTTTATATTACACACTTTATATTATTTATAAAACTTTTAACAAACTTATTGTAACGCACGTACATGAAGTACTCATTGAATAAAATTTTATAATTAACATTTAATATGCAACATTTGTTGATCCTATTACGAGTAGAAATGTGTTACGGGGATACCTATAAATATTTAACCGTCTTTCTCAAAATAATGACCTTGACTATTTATAACACATTTAAATTATCAAGAAAAATGGCTCGAAAACTTTTAAATACAAGCAATTTAAGATTTTAATTAAATATATATTTTTAGAAGAAAATTAATTTTGTGGTCTCAGATATTCGAGCCCATTTAAAATGTCAGACGTTTCATCTAGCTAGAAATGGAATATAATTCGTACTAAGGGGCAATATATAAGAAAAGGAAAAAAACTTTGTATCAGAAAATTTCTATAATCCTTTTATCATGGATCATCATTTTGATGAAGAGATTTTCAGTGCCAAAATTGAGCTTTAGCATCACGGAAAAAGGCAGAATTACTGTAGATCTCGTTTTACCTGTCATAAGTATTAAACTTTAAACCACAGATTGCATGAATACTTTTTTCCCTTCAACCACAGCTGTTCCTAACGTTTTCAAAATTAAAAAATAAGTATAATTGTACTTGCTTACTATAAATATTATATATACTTAATTAATATTACACTTGCTCGTCCTATAACCGCGAATACTGAAAATCGAAATATGTGTAACATTCCCCTCCCCAATCAAGTAATGCTGATCTTAGCTTATCAAGTATTAAAAGAAATGTATTTGTGTGGGTTTGTAAACACAAATACATATCTTATATACATACATATTAGTTTATTACTTTGCAGTTCTAACGCAAGTCATAGGCTTTTTAATTTAATTACTTTATTTTGAATTTATGTGTATGTATAATTATTTAACATAAATTTGGAATTAAATATGAAAATAAGGACATTCGAAACTAAAAACAAGCCCTAAAGCAGCTAAGATTGAATAAATAATTTAATTAAGGAAATAAATCACAACTCAACAGGGCACAAAAAGTACATAAATAAATAAATAAATAAATTTAAATGTATTATTAAAAATTCAAGATTATGGAAGTGCTAAGCAAAACAAATTAATTAAAGAACGAAAGTTTGTGAAAGTAAGCCTCAGGCTAAAAGTAGAGAAATGAATGACGGCAAAATTCTGCAGAGTATATATATATATATATATACACTTTTCAGATATGATGATATGAATCTGTGTGTATGGATAATGAAAGAAACTGACTATTCTCGAAATAAATGATTTTAGAGCAGAAAAGTAAAATTTTAATTCTAATTAGAAGTAAATAAATTTGTTTTATTTAACACAGACTTTGATATTGCGGAGGATGCACTCTGATAAGGCTTCCTTATCTTAAAATTTTGATGATCATTATTTCCCTCTAATAAATTAATGAAGGAGAAATAAAGAGTTAGTATACTAATTATAGTGTATTTAAAGAAGAATTTCATTTCTGTTGTTTTTACCTTAGAGCTTTGATGATATTAATTTCACTGTAAATAAACTATCTGAAGGAGGCGTTAAGAATTAGTATACTACTTGCATTATTTTTAAAGAAAGTTTTAATTTTTGAATTTTTTCCTTTAGCCTTTTTTTTAGAGTGAAACTTTTATTTAGCGCAGATCCTCTTTTGAAGAAGACAGTTAAAGCAATGAGCACTTTGATTATAAATAAATGGTTTAACTTGCTAACAAAAAAGTATATAATACAATCATGTAGATACCAAATGATCCTTCAGAGTAAAGGCGATTTTTAAAATTGTGTACATAACAACTGAAATAATTTTCAAAAGGAAAGAAAAATTATTTATTTTTCAATTTATAATAATGATGAAGAACAAAGTAAAACAACCTCATTTATTAACATTCAAAACTCATGTTTAAATTTTATAAACGATCATTATTTATTGCTATAAAAATCTCCCACAGTGAAAAACAGTGAGCTACACACAGAAATAAATAAATTAACAAAATATAAATGTATGTACAGAAATATTTTATAATTTTTTAAAATGGCATTTCATTACCTCATATTATAATGGTCATATTATTGCATGCCTCCTTGCAGTTGTAATAATTTTGCTTAAGGAAAAATTAAAGGACTTACCTCTCGAATCTCATTTTAGAGATATGGTGAAGGGGAGATTCTTCTGATGAGAATAAAAAATGGAAGTTCCTCTATTGCTGTGGTTACGTTTTTTTTTTAAATCTTTCACGTCACATAATAGTTGATAAATTTGATTCAAAACTGACGGTTCTGGACGGACAGCACACCTTTAAATGCTTATGATGCGAAAGAATGACAAGTGCATTGATGGAAGTACTAAAAGAAATATAATATTAAAAGTGTGATCTTGCTGTTATGGCGCAAGTATTATTTTGAGTAATCGTCACAATTCTTCTCATTATATGAAATGCAGAAATTTATGTGCACGAAATTCTTGAAAAATATGGAACATATGTAATTACAGAGATAATCTTAATAAGAAAAAAAAATATTCTTGAATAAAATTTCACACAAATAAAATCCGTGTTCTTCACGAAAGTCATAAAGGAAAGGGAATACTTTTTTTTTAATTTTCGTTCGATATCACATTCGAAAATTTTCTTTTTCGGGTAAAGCAGTATGAGGGTGTTACACTTCTGGGAAGCGAAAACTTAGTCCGTCTTACCGCGCGTCTTGTAAAACACACGCGCGCGCTAAGGTAGAATAAAGAGAGAAGGAGTGTCAGTCCTGGGACCCTAAGAGTAGGGGTAGGGTGAGAGGAAGATTCTGCATCGTGGTTGGACAGAGAAGTTTTCTCTCCGCTTTGAGAAATCAACTTGGATCAGATTACTACTTCATTCATGAGTTTTTAACAAGTGGTGCTCGGAAAGGGCAGAAGTGCATCCAGAGGGGAGGGGGGATGTAAATTGTTCGCTGAATGTAGTGCGTTAAGGATGTTAACCTTTTCAACAGGTCTCATGCTTTTTTTCTTAGTGTAATTGCTATTCCAAATGAGAAATACGAGCTTTACTTTTTGTACTGAAAAGAAATAATTCGCTTTTAAAGTTACTTTAAAATTTTAACCCTTTGCGGCATAGTGTGTCCGGTCTGGACACACCTAAAAATTTCCTTCTGTACGCACAAAAAAATTGAATGAAAAAGGATTTATAAGTTACTATAGGTTACACTGAACCTTCTTTATTTATAGCAGATGGCAGCTGAACACAAACCAGTCCATATATTTTAGCCATGTTTAGATTTTTTAAGACCCTCATTTTTCAAAGATTCTTCCAGATTTTTTTAGGATGTAAAAGCAATTGTTTGAAAAGAAATTTCTACGTTATGTTTTTAGCTGCATGCTAATCTCCTTATTCTATATTATTTTCAAATTTTTACCTTGAAATCTTGCCTAAAATCAAACGGCTAACCCTAGGTGTGCCCAGACCGGGCTCACCGATAATCTAGGACAATTGAGAGTCTGTAGTCTTTGTTTCTCCGCATCTCATCGGTCGGTTCATTCACAACAATGCTCGTTTCAGCACTCTTTTCGAAGCTCTATTCAATCAGTGTGCCCACTTTGGGCACACCCACAGAATTAAAAGATAAGTGATATCTTCACAAAATTTTACTTGTGTACTCCTCTAGGCCTAATTAGACTGTCTACTTTTTTTTTTTTTTTTTTTTTTAATAAAAACTCCAACTTTTAAAGGTAGCGTGCCGGAAAGGTTAAATCTATTTTCATAGAAAGAGAACACGCTCAGTTTTAAATATCTTATAAAGGGAAATAAATGAATGAGTTTATATATGTATACGTAGTGGCGTAGCTACAGCTTCTTCCGCAAGGGACGGTGCCTGAATTCACTGTTTCTTTTGAAATACAGACAAATAGCTAAATATCAAAATGATATAATCAGAAATAAATTAAAACTCCATGCTTATATCAGAGAAAAACTTTGATTCCGACTTCCATGATTGCTTGTATTTTATTAGGTGACATTGTAGAGGTCTATGCAGTTGCTCCAGTTGCTATATGTACACTGCATAGAAAGATTTCTGAAATGCAGAAAAAAGTTTGAAGTTTAAAAAAAATTATAGAAATTTTAATTAGAAAACTCTTTTCACGACTCATAGCAGTTACAGCCGTTGTGAGGAAAATTCATAGTAGTATAACAATATTGGAACTTTGTTTTGGAGATTCTTCTCATTATTCTGCATTACTACTGTAATGGAAATTAAACTCTGAAATACTTCCTTCTGAAATAGCAGTTCTTCCTCTTTAATTTCATCGTGATCAGAATTTAGTTGCTATTCGTAATTTTCATTCAAAGGTTTCGGCAGAACAAAGAAAGAGTAGTTATAACAAGATTTATGCAGCTGTTGAAAACTAGTGGTGATTCCTTTGAATATTTTGTCGAGAAAAAAATAAAGCCTTTTTTAAATTTAATTCCGTGTGGGAATTCAGAATCTCATTATTCTTCTCATTATTCTTCATCTGCTTCTACGATCCACGTGGAAAACCTATGCAAGATATTGTTTCACGCAAAAAATTGCTGCCCCAAAATTGTGTCTCCCGTGGCGGACTACATATCCGCCTTCCTTTAGCCTCCTTTCCTTTTTTTAGTTGTGGTGATTTTGAACATGATGATATAGCTGATGAATAAAGTATATTCAACTAAAGGGTATTAAACCCTTCTTTGTTCTTGATAAAGCATTCCTGAATGAAAAACATGCTTAACTGTTTCAAAATGTACATTAGTATTTTTAAGAGCATTACAACGTTATACATTCATATTTTTAAGAGCATAATAATATATTTAGAATGAGAAAGAGAAGTGGTGAACTGCACGTTAGAACAGAGACGCTGAAATGAAATGCGTTAGATAATAATAGAAATGTTATTGGAAAAGATATAATTCTGCTTTATTTCTAGTCGTTAATTAAGGTTTTCGTTTTCAAAATTTAAAAGTATTTTGATTAAAAGACTTTCTGCATCATGAGCATAATGTAAAAATGAAATGACAGGAATTTTTGTTTAAAATGGTACATTTCAAACAGATTTATTTAAAGTATGTTACTCTTTTAAAGTTAGAAAAAGGAAATAACCAGACTGAAAATGAGAGTTAAAGGTTACTACAAGTTAGAAATTTGCCTCTGCCCAGACGGTAAAGTGGCTAGTGACGCTGACTGCCGTATCGACGGGCCAGGGTTCGGATCCCGGAGAAGGCATGAATGTTTGTAAATGTATAGTGTATATATGTGGCATGATGGCAGTTAAGAAATACGGCGAGCTGAAAGTCATATCGAGAGGTTGATGCTAGGAGAAGAATATTGGGAGACTCGTTCCCCAGGGTGCTCTCTTTCAAAATTAGGGCGGAACTGAGCAAAGCAGTTTTGTCACACGTATGATGCTCAAAGCTCTTGCAACAGAACTGATGTAATCTTGTACTATTTATTGAATCTAGGAAAGTAGTAGTTAGTTCTGAAATTTTTAAAAGAGCATCTTTTTGTGATTACATTTTTGACTTAAGAAGGTCTATATTCCAAAGAAATAAAATAATGCTTAGATTATATATACACTGATTCTTCTCCAACCTATATTCTTCTACTGTGAAGGACTGGAGGAATTTCGTATGAGTGGAGAAACCCTAGAAAGCGATTCTCCCGAGATCAAACGCTGGAGACAGCGGCATCAGAAAACATTTTTTATGTCCAAGAAGGAAATACTCAATGGTTGAAAATTAAAAATCAAGGAGCTAGCACCAAAAGTGGATATATCTAAACCAACTGTTGAGCACACTCTTTTGTGAATATTTTCCTGTGAACAAAGGCTCTGCAAACCCCAACTTATTTCAGCATCTCTAAAACAGCAACTTACACACTCCTTTAAAGGTCAGTTCAGATCTAAGTAATTTTATCATTTCTCCAAAGTGAAAATTGACCTTCAAGAATGGAGATTCAATAGTTCGCTGATTAAATGATGTGAAAAGTGTATTGAGGAAATTATACAGAAAAATAAACTTTAGAGTAATTAGAATTTTCGATGTTGGAGACGGGAAAAACGTGCAAAGCCCTCATCGGGACTCTCGAATGTACATCGAGTATGCTTTTAATTACATCACGAAGGCACGCGGAAAGAAGGCAAAAGATACTTTATAAAACTATTAATTTTTTCCTATTTCTTTTATAAGTATATCAAGTTAAACTTTCGGATCTACCCTAGTAGTTCACGACTTTTTAAAATCTTATAAGAAGGCTTTCGATCACTAAACAGCTCGGGTTTAATTGCACTACTTTACTGACAATTTGTTCTATAAATTCATGGGAAAATTATTTGGAAATCTGAGAAAGAATGAAAAACTAGTAAACAAAATACAATATATTAATAAATAACCCCCTCTTATTTTTGCATGGGATAAACGCGTAAAATGTATGCGGATATTGATCTATTTTATGGTTTACTCCCATATAATATACAAATCTATTACAAAACTGTTTGTTTCTGTTAATTTCTCTACATAACGTTTGTAACATTTATAGTGGTTTCATGAAATTGATGTAGGTATTGACAGAGATGGTTCGCCTTACAAACAGAGATAGATTATCAATGTTATACATTTGCGGTATATTTTGCCCATCGAATATAAAATATGAATTAATTTACCATTTATATTACATGCAAAGCTTCCAATCAGCAAACTAAAACTGTTTCTATTTATATTAATTTTAAATTCACTTTATGTACTTATAAATAATAAAATAAGTGTCAATTATCTCTCTGTAGATATTTTTCTCTAAAAGTGTAATACATAATATTTTAGAGAAAATAACTGATGCTAAATTGATTAATATAGCAGCCTAAACAATCAATGCCATTTATGCAATTATTGTTGTTATTGTTGCTAATGCTCACTTGTTATACAGTCAGTCCAAGCCCATGAAATTCCTCTAAGGAGCACAAGTTTACGCCTGTTGTTGGCAACAGCCTTGAGCTCCATGTAGGTGACAGCGCGATTTAACTCAGTTCCGCTCCAATTTTGGTAAAGAACACCCCGGGAGGAATGTGTTCGAGGGTCCCTCCTCCTCTACCACCAACCTCTCGAGAAGACATTCGGCTCGCCGCATATTTAAAGTGCCTCCACGCCGCACGGACACTACACATTTACAAGCATCCATGCCTTCTTCGGGATTCGAACCCCGGCCATATATGCCATAAAGCACAGTAGTGACAGTCAACAGTTCGAAAGTAAAAATCCTGAAATGTATTAATTATCTTGGTTAGCTAATGCAATAAGCCGCAGATTATAATCCACATAGAGTTGCATAAGGGATTAAAATAGCAAATAATATTTGATTTTGGAAGGGGCAGAAGTAGCATTACATCCCCAAGTGTTTAAAATAGGAAAAACGTTGCTAGTGGTTTCAAAGTTCGTATGTAAAATAATGAAATAAGAGAAGTTTTGTTCAAAACAATGATGATGTGTAAACAAACCTCACCCCAAAGAAAAATCAAGCATCTAATTTTTTTTTAAACTAGCTTCAACTTAATTCCCAGAGTAGAAAAAGTATATCAATGTATGTTTAATCTACACGGTTTTCAATAAAAGTAAATAAATAGTAACAAGTTTTTGGTTAATTAAATTAGTAATTCATTGATGTATGACTGAAAAAATAACTTTAATTTTTAACTAAAAATCTAAAGGTTACAACAAATTAAATCAAGCTCAATAAAAAGTCAATGCAGGAAATTACATGGAAGAGAAAAGCATCATTTTGAATTTAAAATGCTTAGTTTATATACGTTTCTAAAATCAAAACTTGTAATTGTGTGTACTTGTATTTGAACCAAAATAAAAATATGACTTATGATAAAAAAAAAATTCAGGAAATGTTTCTAAAATAAAGCTACAGAAAAGGTAATTTCCCTGACTTGATATTTTCCTTTTTACACGAAAATAGTTAAAAAATTATTGACAGTGAAAAAATAAATAAAATCTTGTCGATTTGTTTTCTTTTCCGTAGTTCAGTCTAATCACGACAACAGTCACTAGACTGATCGTTGTCATGACTAGAGAGTATTATTTACATTTAATATAAAATCTTAGCGAATACTATTAATGTGACCCGAAAATTATCTCAAGATTTACTGCTCGCTCTTAGATACTTATCTATGTTAATAAGTAGTTAACATTCAAGTATTATGTGAGAATTTTACTTTGATTCAAATTTCACTGAGATTGGCTAATTAAACGCAGAAGTTCGTAAATGAAAGTAGTAGAAATAGTCGGAAGTTCGGGCGCCACTTGTAAAATCATCGAGAAATTTTGTTTGAAGCAAGAAATATGAAAAACGTTTCAATGCCCTCGCCTCGAACTCTGGACCTTCCGATTGGTAGCCGGACATGCTTTCCTATTATAACACGAAGGTACACGATAAGGAGGGACGTACACAGTACATTTCATTCTTCATATGTTTAATTTAAAAGGCGACTGGAGAGGGGGGACCCAGTCGCCAAAACCTGCCGCCACTTTTTAGTTGCCAATGTAGGATAATTAGGTTAGTCGAAGAAAAAACCAAAATAAATTATGAAATGAAACATATAATATTAATGAAACATGTGCAATGCCCTCTCCAGAATTCGAGCTCCAGACCTCCCGATGCTAGCCAGACCTGCTCTCAATTACGCAGCGAAGGCACACGGTAAGAAGGGCGTAAATAACCTTACATACTGAACATAGTATTTTTTTCTAAAGGTTAAAGGGATCATTATATTTTTCGAATTATTAATTTTTATCAAGTAAAATAAATATTTATTAATCATTTAACAATATATTTAAAATAGCTTGAAAAACGAAATGCTTAGTCCAAACTAAGATGTGTAACATATGAATTTAGAAAACTCTTTTTGTTAATTAGAGTAATACTGAAAATATTCAAAAACATTATGACCAGAATATGTTAAAGTTACATCTTTTAGGTGTAGTGTTGAAAAATGAAAAGGCGATATAACTTGCAGAGTCACCAGATTATATTGAGGCAGTAAGTGCTCCCGCAGGGATTCGAATTCCGAACCTTCCGAACACACGTCGAACATGCTTCCAGTTACACTAGGAAGGCATGCGGAAGGGAGGAAGATAATACTTTATATATTATCCCTCTAAAGATAGATTGGGCATTAGAGGACTTAATCGCCAAATCCTGGTGATGACGAATTATCGTCCACCATATTTTAGTTCGGGGGCCACTTGCCGTTTTTTTAAAATAATTTTTTAGTGTTGTGAAACTAAAGAAATCCTCAGTGGCTTCGCCGGGATTCGAACTGTGGACCTCTCGAATATGCGTCGAGCGGAACATCCAGTTGCACCCCTAAGATATGTGGAAAGGAGGGAGAAAATACCCAGAGTATTTAATTCCCAGAGTAAAAGTCTTATCAACTTTTATAACTTATCAACTCATAAATTTATTATTTTAAAAGTGTTTCTTTTGTGAATCAAGTTCATTGCATGTTGAACGATGGATTAAAGATCTTATGCTATGTCGAGTTGCAACATTTTAAGAAGTGGCATATTGCCGAGGTGGATGGAAGATAAATTAAGAAAACTTACTGCGCTTAGAATATAACTCCACAGAAATGTGGAAGACTCAATTATAGACATTTTTTACTACAAAAATTGACTTATACTAAAAGAACAAAAATTGTTTTTAAGGCTTTCAACACTTGAACCCTTTTTCCTTTCTCAATAAAGGAGATGGGATAAGAACTTAAGAGCAATTGTTATAAAACTAAAAGCTAAACATAAATTAGAATAAGTAAAAATATGGAAAGAACTATTATAATATAAATTATGTACTAGAGGAAATTTTCGAAAATCGACTTGAACTTTAATAATGGTATATTTATTCTTTAATGACACTGTATGCCAGGGGTGGCCAACTTTTTTGTATATAAGATCTACTTTTTATCTTAAAAGTGTGTCGCGATCGGTTTGTTGTCATAGGTGTAGTCTAAGGGTGGAGAAGGGTGTAAAATACATACAGAGTTTATACTCTGTGTTTCAGTATAAGGGGCGTTCCAGCGAGGTATGGGTAGATAAGTAAAATATACGTTCAAAACTATTTTTTATTTTTTAAATCACTTGTTAAGTTTTCGCGATATAGGAAAATAAATTTCCAAGAAGAAAATAAATTTCGAGATCCAGCTATTAATAGCAGCATTCCGTACATGCGGTACCTAAAAAAATTCGATTTTCCTATACCTTTTCAAGATAAATTTTTACTAACTTTAAATGCAATTTAAATTTTCAATCTATCAATAGCTCGCTGAGCATACCTCGTACTGAAAAATAGATACAAAATTTATCTACCTACGTAAAAAACAACAACGATAATTATTTAAAGATAAAAAAAAATCATGTCAAAGGAAAAAAAAAGAGCATGGATAATTATTAACAATATTTATTAATTCAAAAGTAGTTACAGATAAAGAGAGATTTAGAATTTACTTTGTTGCCTTAACATTAATGGGAAGATAACCGCAGTTATAACCGCAGTTTAGCGATCTGTTGCCAAAAATGCTCACTTATCAAGTAAATAGATATGTAAGAAAAGCAATTTGGTTTAAAACACAAAAAAGGTACTTACATTTTAAACAGAAGAAAAAACTGAAACCAAAAGCGGTCACTGAGGATAAATAATATTGAATAATAATAAAACCGTTAATACAAAAGAAAAGAAACTACCCTGTGACACTACCAAATATTCAAGCTAACTGATTGTTCATACGTGCGTCCGGTGACAAGTGTAAAATATAAGTCAAAATGTATTGTTCTGGATGTGCGAAGATTACAATGTCAGGTTTTCCGAATTCTAGGAATTTATGATTCGGCAAATTAAACTATTGCTAAAAGGTTTTGTCTTCTACAGTCGCTTCAAAGTATGTTGTATACGGAATTCCACTCCAGTCAATGCGAGCAATCGACGATCGACGAAAATTAGCCTCGCGATCGACTTGTTGGCCACCCCTGCTATATGCGATCTCTATGTATTAGGAAAAATAACTTTTTATAAATCTGCATGGTGGTGTAAAAATTTTGGAGGGGAAAAGGGGAAACATGTTGGAAAATGTTATATAGCAACACTAACGCACTGAAAGAAAATAATTCATAAATCGAAAACATAAAACAATACACTTTCAAAAAACAAAGTAGGATTCAAGTGCGAAATGAGTAATTTTAATTTAACTGAGCTCGTATAAAAGTAAGCAGAAGGAAATAAGTTCATACGAAATTCGTGATCATTCTAAAAGCACTTTTTGCTCCCACTATGAGGGAAAATGCGCATTAGATAGGGATATTCAATTAAAATTTTCAAAATTCTGCTCTCAAGAAATGCTGAAAAATATCAAGCAAGCCCTATTTGAAATTAAAAGGTAGTCTTCCAGTTTACTTTCTCGTGAAATGCATAGGACGTTTTAACAGATATCACGTTAAAAGAGTAGGTTTTCCAATTAGTAATATCTTTACAATTATTCAGATACGACCCAGAAAAGACAGATAAATATTTCTGAAGGAAAAACATTCTACTAGCTTGAATCTTATAGCTGTTGTTGCTGATTGTAAAAAACTGCATCAGCTTATGAGCAGCCCTATCATAAAATGCTCTGACATCAAAATCCCAGAATATTTTTTGTTAAAAAGCTGTGCGTAAAAATTAACAATGCTTATAAAAACATTATTAACAAATAAACAGAGAAATAAATTTGTTTAACAGATGAATTTAGGAGAAAAAGTGCAGATGTTTATAGCTGATATTCGCACTAAAAATCCTACAAGGATGAGAGCAGCCAGTAGTAAGAAAGGCCAAATCTTCTGAAGTTATTCGATCAGAATTAAATATAATGGCACAAAAGCGTTTGAGGAAAGGTAAAAAACAACAGAAGTTAAAAGCTATTATAAAAATGAAGAAAAGAATAAAGATAACAGTCAGTCTGAGAATGGCTTCATAAAACCTTACAAATTGTCAACGAGTATGAAAGTTTTACGACGTAAGAAGAATAAACGAAATGACCAATACCAAACCAATAAAGTATTTCATACAAATTTATGTAAGTAGAGCTATGTGATGATTCTACAATGTGCCATTTTAATGGCTGGTGTTATCTCTACAATATGGGCTTGGAGAATTTTTCTTGATGCATTTTACATTGCAGACAGTTAGTCGTTCCAATTACCTTCAAAATGTTTCACACTTATAAAAAATGCGTTGCTTTGAAAGTTTTTACATGGTGAAAAAAAGTGATTACTGATGTAGGAACACCGAGACTTATAAACGCAGAAATACTGTTGGGGAAGCACGTAGATAATACATTGAACAGGAAGAATTCCGATTGCATGGAATACTAAAATATTGAAACCGTAATGACTAAAAAACCTTTCAGCCGAGTAAGAATAAATATTCATTTTTATTTCAATTGACATTTGTGGCCACAACTTACTTGTCACTCTAATCGTGCCTGTTCAAAAACATTTATACTTTTGATACTATTGCAATAGAAAGAAAAGCAGCACGCCAGTATCTAAACAACAAGAGCTAGAAGCAAAGTACTTAATTATCCAATATGGAGGCTCACCAAGAGGAAGGTTTGGTTTTAAGTTAGAAAGATTTCAGTTCTCGAAAGCTTGAGCTTCGGTTCCGAATTAGTCACGCCATATATATATATATGCAATAATAATAAGAGCACAAGGAAAAGGCGGAGCAGTGTCGATGTTCGCTTAGATCCATATTGAAGAAGAAATTTGATTGCGTAGTATGCTAATGATGTTAACTTCGTAATATCTAAAGAAGTTGACAGTTGAGGCAGTTTTAATCCATTTTTATTTCCAATTGATATTTGTGGCCACAATCACATGGCACTCTAGTCGTGCCTCTCCACAGAAGATTTACATTTCTGATATTGTTGAGATTGAAAGCAAGCCAGCGAAATTACATCTTAGGAGAGTAGAGAGCAAAGCTGAAGTGCGTAGTTATGAAAGATGGAAGCCCGCGAAGAGAAACGTTTTGGTTTGCAATTTGGTGATTGGTCAAGAGGCATCTGCATTAAGGGTTACGTAAGATCGCGTGATTAATTTCAATGACACAGTTTAGACTAAAGCGCTATTTTTAGGACAGATAGATGAAGTTCCCAAATGAAATAGAAAATAAAAGACGTTATAGTGAATTAAATTTAGAAGTTTGCTTTCATATTTTTATCTTATATATATATATATATATATATAAGTAAAGACAAAAAGTATTTTGTAGATGAAAGATTTCAATGTTCCTCCCACCCTGACGAAGTGACATTGAAGTTGACTGGATTCCTCTTCTGTTATGTTCTTTTTTTAATTGTGTATGCAATAAAAATACCGTGATACATAGAATTTGGTACTAAGGAAAATACTATATTTAATTTGATAACATTTATATAAACTTTATAAAAGCAAATCTGTTTTTAGAGGAATATTTGGTGATTTGCAGTATACAGTAGAGTTATAATATTTAGCAACAAAGCGGCAGTAACTGAAATGCTAGTGATCTTGTAACAATTTACACTACCATTTAGACTCTTCGTATGAGACCTTGGTCTTATTTATTTAATAGATAACGGGAAAATATTAGAGGACTTTCTATCTAATGATACTAATACTTTCACAGAGAACCATTTAAGGAAAACTGTCTCGTATCTGTGTTATACGTGCGGAAAACACGAAAATCTCAAGTAGGCAACCCTGTCTCTGGAATCGAACCTTGTCTGAAATACCAGTAGACAGTGGTCTAATACGCTAACATATTGGTTATCCTGCACAAAATTATAAATTAAAATTCTAAAATTCTAAATAAACGAAGTGTCTTACCTCTATACTTCAAACAATTCAAATTGCTTATTGCTAACTTCAAGCAGATTTCATCAAGCAACGCTATAAATATCCTATGCTAGTTTAATGTAATATTTACTAGAAGATACTATATGTACTGTATAATACTACGTATATCTTTAATTAAGCACTTTTTAATATTTAAAAACATTTAATAGGTTAAACTAATAATTTATGGCATTTTTATTTCTTGTTTTAGTCCTTGAAAAAATATCGACGTTGCATTATCTGTCTTTTTGACGATCATTCTGTTTTAATGGGTCTGTATTTGTTTGCATGCATTCTGCTATTGAATCGTGTATTTAACATCATAAATAACGAATATTTTTTTTATTCCAACATAATTATTTTCTGTTATTCTTAAAATTAAATACAGTGTATGGAATTATGGTAATATCGTATTTTAAAACTGTGTATACTATTGGGCGAAAAGCGACTAAGGTTAGTTTCAGACTGATGTGATTAATTTTGAAATATTTGGAAAAACTGATTTTAAGCAGATACTGTTTAACAGAAAGGAGAACCACCAAATTTAAAATGAAGAGTTAAGGAATGAGTGTGGTGTGTGCAATTCATATATATTGTTCCGTTTTTCTTTTTCTGACACCGCAATTGTTACGTTATTTTCTTCCTTCACGTTCGTACGGGGTTTGTGTGGATTTGGAGCGAATAACGACGACAGCACTTGATGGAATATCGAAACACACTTTATTTACCAAAATTAATCAGGACATCTCCAAGACACTTTTACAGTCGTCGAAAATCTATTATAAACACTCTGACACAATCAGCGACACAGCTTTCAGGTTATCAAGCTATCACGATGGAGATAGCTTCACTGCAAAGCACCAGAGTACAGCTCCCGACTTTGCTTGGTCGTTCTCGGAACTCCACGTACTCTCGAGACTCTCCACGCTACAACTCGTGATGCACTCGACGACACACAGAGCACGGTTCCGGACTCTTCGGTTCAATCGTTCCCGGAACTCAACACGCTCTCTCGACGATGCACTAACCGCGATACACTAGGAGACTCTTCGATGCACTCGACGACCCAGTCGGCACTTGCTGCCCGGCTGTCAACTCTATCGACTCCGCAGGAATTGACTCGCTAGACGAGACACCAACTCGATACTAACTACAACTCGTAACTGCGTACCCAGCAGGGTTTATATAGCTTTTGGTTGGTGTTCGAGAACATTCTGGGCTAAACCGGTAAGAATTCGTTCCAGAAGGTTCTCCATCCGTCCATGGCATTTCGCCAATTTTGTCCCCGAAAGGACGATTTCTCGCCAAATATGGCAACTCTACCTTATCTTGCCATTTGACGGCAACCCTAAAACTGCTTTGCGGGGAAGCTATCTCACCGCGTCTGTAAATTTCGTAACAATATGTATATATGAATGATATACTCTGTTAAAGAAAGAAAAATAAAGGAAAACACTCAACGATGTCGCCCGAGGCAGCAATACACAAAGATTATTTTCATGCAATGATAATTAATTAAGAGATATTACCAAAACACGGTACACAAAATTAAATCAAAATAACAAAACAGTATTTGGTTATAATGCGTGCAAAGTGCAATAAGCTGTGTGTGTCGATAAAACTTGTGCATGAAAATTAAAAAAAGTAATCAAACAAAACATTACTAGCAAGACCCGGACCATACCAAACTTTTAAATGTCTAAACGTTTTATGAACACGAATTGATATTATGGAAAAATAATAAGTAAATAAATCAATTATAAAATTGAAAGAATTAAAAAATAGTATTCGTTCTTTATAAGTAATTAACAAATGGAATCGTTATTAAATGAATTAAGTATATTTATTTATGTTTATATATATATATATATATATACCTCTTTGTTCTAAGAAATTCACCAATACTTCATAATAACTTCTTTTCGAGTTTCGCAACGTGTTGTTTTCAGAGGTAAACTTCATTAAATAAAAAATTACGTAACATTTTACCTTATTCTTAGAAATACCTTTAAATTCATATTTCTTAGCCATCATGTATTTTATTTCATCTATGATATCTGTATGTTGGAAAAATTTCTAAAGTTGTGTCATAAAATAATTTCAAGTTCTTGTGACATTTTAATTATACTTCACTGAAAACGTAATTCGATATTAGCGTCATTTTATAAAGTTACGGTTACATTATAAATCTGTTCAGATTCTATACCTCATTCCAAGCATATAATCCTAAAAACCGTCAAATTTATCAAAATTAAATCAACATTTTTATTGCAGATGTCTTTCCCAAATCTTATGGAAGTAATGTATTACACAATAGTAAAAAAAAACTTCTGAAAGAATACACCTATGTTTTTTTTGGTAGAATTTATAACAGACCTTAGCTAATAAAAAAGAAACCTTTCCTTTTGGGAGACAGATTTTAAACACGTCTCTCAGAAGGCGCGGTTGAAAGTTAAGACGCGGAAAAAAATAAACTAAAAAAAAAAAAAAAAAGTATATATCGGAGAATTACGACTCCGTTTCATTTATTCTGTCCGTGTAGTTGAAGTAGGATTGGTTTTTCGAAATGCCCAATTTACGTGAAAAATCATGCTTCTATCGGGGGCGTTAAGAATATCAGATAGTCGACGCGTAATAAAATAGTTCATTCTCGCCATATTCTACGCATACGAGTAATTTACGTGGAAAACGTAATACAAATACAACGATACAGCAACAGTTAATTGTTATGTGAATTTTTCCGCGTTTAATCACCAAAAATGAAAATAGCGTGGGTTTTTAATGGACAAAATGGCCTTCTATACATCCGGAGGGTCCCTGGGTAGAATCTTGTTTGGTCACCTTCGGCAAAAATTTGTCTTTATTAGAGCATTTTGGTTATTTTATTTCGCTTTCGTTATCTGTAGCAATACACGTGACAAATCAGCAGACTACAGACGCCATCTTAATTGTTTGATTTTCTAGACGGAAATGTTACTTAAAATTCGTCATTATCTGTATCCTTTTTATACATTCGAAAACTTTCTGAAAATATAGCAATAAGAGTCCAAGAATTCATCGAGAGTTTTGAAATACTATTAAAAATTTTAAGTTTAAGACGAGCAATTCATCAAAAATTTGGTTACATTTCAGAGATGAAAATTTTTTGCGTTCCATTCTGGAACAAAACTTTTATTGCATATTTAGTTAGGGCAACGGAAACAAAATATATTCCATGTATGAATAATCTATTAACATAGTGCAAGTTCCTAGAATTCTTCCTAGAATTTATTTTGATTTCATTCTTGCTTCATTTAATTTTTAGGAGTTATATGAAATTCGTTTTTAAAGGTATTCCTCGTTAAACTCCTAGAATTGTCCCATAAAGATGTTTTTATGAGCAATTTCTAATTGAATTTTGTTTAAAGACGTTGCTGGTCTTCTATTTCGCATTAAAATTTTAATAAATTAAAAACCCTAACGAAGATTTTTGAGATTTCAGCTATTCAAAAGCAATGAAAGAAAGTTATTTTTTCTGACAGGAGGAAACAAATTTGAACCAAGAGAGACTTACAGATGGGGAATTTCTAACATCTATACGCAAATATCTCTGTTTAAACGATAAAGTATGCAAAAGCATTGAAAATAGACAAAATAGAATAAATATTATTAGAAACTACTTACTACATTTGTTGCGTAGTGAGAGAACTGGTTAACTCGTCAACGTACACCAAGGTATTATCTATAATTCTTGAATTAGTACGTATTAAAATTCTTGAAAATGTCTTCATCTTTAACGAAATATATTACCGATATATATATATATATATATACTCAAAATATTCTTTATTCTTCGTTATTGTGTTCTTGGACATATTAATTTCTTTTGAAGGATTTCCTTATACATACATATACACCCATATAGTATATAAGAATGTAAAAATCAAAATTCTAATATTTTCACTTCACAATAGTTCACTAGTATCTGTGAAAAAAAATCTCTAACCTGTGCTATTGCAAAGTTAATCTTTTTCTCATGATACTCACTTAAATGTTAATATCGTAGAAACATGGAGAATATTTCAACCAATAATAATTTTATATTTGGGTGCCGAAACTATTAGCAACTGAGAGGCTCAAAACTATCATATCTCACACTGAATCGGGTCTTTATCTTGGATACATTGCATTGTCTTTCGTTAATCAACTGTAATACGCAACTGCCTGTTGCTAAATATATTTTAAAAATATACTAGGTGTCGATGTTTAAGAACGGGCGTATTTAGCAGCAGTTTAGTGATATATCAATCATATTCGTCTACAATAAAAACATTGTTTTGTCACAAAATAAAACACTAGTTCTACTGGACATAACTGTCAGCATATTCTTCTCTTCAACATCTAAATCAGAGGTCTTCAAACCTTTTAGCTCACGGCCCATATTGGTTCATTGATAAAGCTTCGAGGGTTAAGACGTAGTTAGTTCACCAAACCATGGCGAAGAAGTTGTAAGGATCTTAAGTTTTACTAACGTTTATTTTATTTTAAATCTTTACTATCACTTCTTATTTTCTACTTCCGGCCAGAATTAAAAGCTTTAACTTACTTATGCAAATTTGTCTTGCGAACGCCAAGTACTTAAGTTGTGGCTTTTTGCCAAGCAACAGAGAGGAAGGAGTGATTAGGAGCGGGTCGCTTGCCATTGCAGTTTTACCCGGTTGCTGGTTGCCTTCAAGGCCAGAGGTTTAATCCTCTTGATAATTTTAAACGCATCGTAGTGTTAACAGTTCTCTGTACTACATACGGCCTTTCTGTTAATATACGGCCAATCTTCAAGTAGACACTTGTTTATTAATCCAAAGTTAGTTTAGTTAGAATTTAGTTAATATTTTTATATTCTTACGTTCAGACCACAAGTGATTGGTCTCTGTATTCCCAAGTCCGGAAATCATTGTAAAAAGAGAAAAATAAAGGGTTTCGTATACCCTTCCTGTGTATCTTGTCTACTTCCCACATTTATTGAACATAGCTTTAGTAAGCTCCCTGTTCCGAGTCAGGTCATTTAATGTTCCCCAAGCAAGTAAGGAGGAACACAGAACCTGATAGTGGCGCCCGACGAAGAAGAATAACCATGGCCGAGTTTCAAGAAGAACCTGTGCTGCCTGCAGAAGCGGCTCAGAATCCAGTAATGCCAGCTGCCGCCTTGGAAAGATTTGGTTACATCGTCCAGACCATGCGCGCATCGATGAAACCAGAAGCAACATTTAATGGAAACTCACCGGTAACCAGTTTTTTGGAAAAATTGGAGGACCACTTCATGATGTATTCCGTGCATGAGTTCCAGAAAGTCACCTTAGCTACCAGCGCTTTGAGGGGCCAAGCGCTTAATTGGTTCAAATGTATAGGCAGAAGTCTCTTGGGTTAAGCGGGAAGTCCCACCTATACTTACGAAAATTTCAAGACTGCCTTAGTAAAAGCCTTCCCTGTCGTAAGGGATCGTGCAAAATTAGAAACGGAACTTTTCAGCATATACCAGAAACGAGTTGAAAATCTCTCTAGCTTTATTTTAAGAAAAATTCACGTCTTCAAACTCTTGTATTTAAACCGCCGGATCCTGAGATAATTCAAGTGATTTTGCCGAGGTTACTTCCCCAAGTACAAGACTTTATTGAATTAAGGAATCCGACTACACTGGAAAAGTTATTTGAGCTAGCAATCCAGTTTGAAAGTAGAAGAACGGCGGACATTGAAAGAAGACGCCAGTATGAACAACGGAACCAATTTGGTGCGCCAAGACCACAGCAAAGTCAAGAACACGGCTACGGAAGCAAAGCGAATCAGTGGGCAAGGAAACCCGAGTATCAAAAAAAAATACCGGCGAACGCCGACAGTTCAATAGTATTCCAGGAAAAAAGTCTGAAGGCCAGTGGAAAAAGAAGAAAAGCATGGAAATGAAAAAACAAGATTTAAACTAAAACGGATTTCTGCTGACGGGAGGGTGCGGAAATCCGAAGGTCAAGAAAACCCCTCTTCCTTCAAGTTAAATACAGTGATGGTGAAAAATTTGACTCTTCCAAAGATTGAAGTGTTGGTGAATAACATCCCAGCCACCGCACTCCTGGATACAGGCGCGCAGTGTTTCTGTGTGGCAGAAGATTTTTTTAGGAAGTATTTTCGGAAATACCGCATATATAATTCGGATAATACGACATTGTTAGCTGCGCAGGGAGAAAGATGCAAGTGCATAGGTAAATTACCGCTATACGTTCGTATCAAGGACGAACAAGTAAAGATTATGTTTTTTATAGTAAAGAATCTGCAAGCACATTTAATTTTAGGAATAGATTTTCTTTCAGAAGCACAAGCTACGCTGGATTTTAATGAAGCGTCCCTTAAGCTGACAATGAAACCAGTTCGTACAGAAAACGCTGAGCCGCCGATGTTAAAACTTGACCACCTCCCTAATGACGAGCAAGGAAGAATCCGACAAGTGGTAAGTGAATTTGCTTCGTTATTTAGTGATATTCCAGGATTTACTCAGGTTACTAACCATAGTATTGACACCGGAGATGCAATGCCAGTTCGCCACAAACCATACCGGTATGATAAGAATAAAGAAAAAATTATAGAGTGGCACATTAGAGATATGTTACGTAAAAAGATCATAACGCCCATCTCAAGTAGTTATGCTAGCCCGGTTGTTTTATGTAAGAAAAACAATGACTATCCAGTAACACATCCAAAAAGGTGGCGTTTTGCGATTGACTATCGTAAATTAAACTCCATGACTAAATATCCGGTATATCCGTTACCTATTATTGAAGAAATTCTAAGGAACATAACTTCTACCAAATATATGACTACTTTAGACTTAACGACTGGTTATTTTCAAATAGGGGTTAAACCGGAAGATGTGCCTAAGACTGCTTTTATAACCAAGTCTGGCACTTATGCATTCCTGCGTATGCCGTTTGGCCTTTCAGGGGCACCGGCAACATTTCAACGATGTATGGACATTGTGCTAAGGCCTGTTCTTGGAAAGTCCACATTTATCTATTTAGACGATATCATTATTACTAGTGATAATCTGGACCAACATGTACAGGATTTAAGACAGGTGTTTTCATTATTAAATGAGGCCGGTCTAAAAGTTAATGTCGAAAAGTGCAAATTAGCAGCACTTGAATTAAAATATTTAGGTTACAAAATATCTCAGAAAGGAATAGAGACAGACGAATCAAAAATAATCGCTGTACAAAAGTATCCGACTCCAAACACGGCGAAGAAGCTCTCTTCTTTTCTAGGACTTTGTTCATATTATAGGTCCTTTATAAAAGATTTTGCAGCTATTGCTGAACCATTGTTAAAATTAGAAAGGAAAAAGGCAAGATTCTCGTGGACGGCCGAAGCCAATAGTGCTTTCGAAAAATTAAAGCAAGCATTAACGCAAGCCCCTGTTTTGAAATTTCCTAAAAAGGATGAGAATTTAGAAATTTCAGCGGATCCTTCGGATTATGCGGTAGGAGCGGTACTTTCGCAAAATCACCAGCCCGTGGCATTGTTTAGTCGAACTTTAAATCAAACACAAAGAAATTATTCCGCGACCGAGAGAGAGGCATTTGCAGTTCTGTTAGCAGTGCAAAAGTTCCGAGTCTATTTTGGAAGGGCGCCAATAACAGTGTATTCTGATTATGCGGCGGTAACTAGATTGTACTCAGGGAAAAACTTATCCCGGTTAATAAGATGGGCACTCAAGTTACAAGAGTATAATCTGGTAATCAAGCACACCCCCGGATAGGAAAATATCGTAGCAGATGGCCTATCCAGAATAAAAATAGATGAAGAAGGTAATACTGTACAGGTGGCAATGCTCACAGCATGTACAATAAATTACCGAGAAACTGTAATAACCGAGCTGGGTAAGGATCCTGAATTTAGAAACATTTATGAGTATTTAAAGGATCCTGAAAATTTAGGCCACCAAGATATTGTGGCGATAAGAAATAGGGCGGCCCATTACGAACTAATAGATGGTCTATTATTTTATACAAAAACTACGAATTCCAACAACGAATTTCGACCTGTTATCCCAGCTAGTCTTAGATTAAATATCCTGCAGGGGTTACACGACAGCCCTTTAGCTTCTCATGCTGGTATTCGAAAAACTATCCAACGCGTACGCGAAGCAGTGTATTTTCCTGAACTGCAAAAGTTAACAAGGGCGTATGTCCAGTCCTGCCCAACATGTCAAGCAGTTAATTATATTAATTTCCGCCCGGCCGGGTTTCTAAATAGCATTAAATCCGAATTTCCAAATGAAATAATTGGCATCGATTTATTGGGCCCTTTCCCAAAAATTTTCAGTTAAATAAAAGTCGGTATCTCCTTGTTATGGTTGATCATTTTAGTAAATGGACCGAAATTGTTCCCTTAAAACGAGCCTCCGCGAAATTAGTTACTGATTCTATTTTAAATAAATATATTTTAAAATACGGGGCGCCCCTAAAAGTTATATCGGATAATGGTCTTCAATTTGTAAGTAATATATTTGAAGACGTGTGCCAAAAACTGGGCATACGTCATTTAAAAATGGTCCCGTATCGGCCGCAATCAAATATAGCGGAACGGGTCAATAGACGTATAGTGAAAATTATCCGTAGTTATGTTAAAAATTTTCATAAAAGCTGGGATAACTATGTCAATGAATTAGCTTTCGCCCTTATGACCGCAAAACATGATACAACGGGCAAAACTCCTGCTGAGTTATTTTTAGGCAGAAAGATTATAACGCCGTTAGATAAATTATTTTTTGTTCAACAAAGAGCCCCAGAATTTAAAATGGGTGATATAGAAAAATTAATTAAAGAAGCAAAAAAGAACACTGAAGTAGCACAGAGAAAACAAAAACTTTATTACGATTTGAAACGACGGGGAGTAACTTATAAAGTAGGAGATGAAGTATTAAAAATTAGCATTCACTTTCTTCAGCACCAGAAGATGAAACTGCCAAATTTTTTCCACGATTTGAAGGACCATATGTCATAGAAAAAATAACTCAGGCTGTAGTGGTGTTAAAAGCCAGAAATGGTGAAACATGCTCCGCAAACATTGACCAGATAAAACTATTCTATGACCGTAATAAAATGCAAATATTTAAAATCTTTTGCAGGATCCGGCACGGCAGGCACTGCAGGCACAAGCTCCAGAGGTGGAACAACGACAATCACAAGGGCAAGCCATTAGGAGGCAGGAGCAATTGAAAAGAAAGTTTCCCCGTTGGAAAATTGAAGGTAACAAGAAAAAGAAGCCGTTCGACCGACCAGAAAAGAGAGAGCACGACCACCCCCAGAATGAAGAAGGGAGAAGTACGACGAATGCAAAGAGAGCCAGGAGAAATAACGACAACTATAACCCGGCTCCCAAACGGAAGATCTACCCATCGGACAGGAGTCTACGCAGCAAATGTCGACGAATTGCGGAAGGAACACCAGCTGCGGAGGCAAAGAAACAAGGAAAATTTGAACAGCCAGCAACGAGATCCAAGCAGGAACGAGAGAGAAGTGTCCCGATTATGCCAAGACCAGCTGCCATCAAACGGCCAAGACCACAGGCAGGGGCGAAAAAGAAGGTCTTCAAGGGTGACCGAACTGGAAGGAAAAGAAAGCTCATAGAGGAAGGAACTGAAGGGCGAGCCCGCACAAGAAGGAAGATAAACCAAACGCTAATCTTCGCGACCTTCCAGGACTGGGCAGAAAAAAGAATGTCCGAATATCACAAAGATAAGTAAAACTTTATGTTACTTTGCAACCTTAAGTTAATCTTTCATTCTTACTGCAAGTGGCAGAATTCAAGACGTTTTACCTCATGTGAGGTCTACCTTTATCGCCAAAAAGGCGAGAAATGAGTTGTTATCAATTTTGGTATTATGTTTTTCAATTACTCGCGAGTAAAACTAAAATTAATATATAATAGGAATGTGTAAATACTTGAATACTGTAAAAGTTATTGTATAAAATTCTATTTAAAAGATTCTGGCAAGAAAGAAGTTTTAGTCTGAAAGACTTTTGAAATGAAGTATTTCAATGTAGAAGAATTGGCACTTGCTTGGAAAAGAATAGAAGTTAACAATGTACTACTAATGTATGTTTTAAAATGCGTAAAATTGGCATGTTAATATGTTCTTATATACAATGTGAACTGTTATTTTAAGCGTTAAGAAATACTGTGATATGTTAAAAGTGAAAGTAATGCCAAAAAATTTTAACTTATTCGTGTGTCTGTAAAAAGAGAAAATTATTGTGAATATGTGTTTAAGGTTGAATGAATGTAGTTAGGCTCTCTGACGCTACACTTCAGAGTTAGCCACTGTCAGAATAGTACCTCAGGGTTTAGAGATGAATATAAGGTGTGTTATGAGGTCTTGTTATGTTGAATTTTAACACGTTAGTGTTTTGATTGCAGGCGGTAGTGTTGAACACTTGTACATAAACACATTCGTGTTTGGTGTTTTCTTTTACAACACATGTCAGAGAGCACGTGGAGAGATAATTAATTAAAGTCGTGAATGAAAAAAGAATGTTAAGAGAAATATAAATATTCATGTTACTTGCCATTTAATTGTGTAAAATTTCATTAAACTAGTTTTCCTTCCAGATCTCTAGAAGGAACCAGATTTCAACTAAAAGCTCCTGTTTAGATGCAGTACAGATGAAAAGTAATTGTCCATGGAGTTGATAATGTAAAAAACGATTTTTTTTTAAAATTTCTAGTTTCTAGTGAGAAATGTTTGTAAAAGATTGGCCTCGCGTTAGATTCTAGAGCTAAAAGTTTTCAACAAGGTCGTTTTAGACCTCAGTTTCAAACTAATTAACTCTGGTGGGAAGTATGTAAGGATCTTAAGTTTTACTAACGTTTATTTTATTTTAAATCTTTACTATCACTTCTTATTTTCTACTTCCGGCCAGAATTAAAAGCTTTAACTTATTTATGCAAATTTGTCTTGCGAACGCCAAGTACTTAAGTTGTGGCTTTTTGCCAAGCAACAGAGAGGAAAGAGTGATTACGAGCGGGTCGCTCGCCATTGCAGTTTTACCCGGTTGCTGGTTGCCTTCAAGGCCAGAGGTTTAATCCAAGAGGACTTGATAATTTTAAACGTATCGTAGTGTTAACAGTTCTCTGTACTACATACGGCCTTTCTGTTAATATACGGCCAATCTTCAAGTAGACACTTGTTTATTAATCCAAAATTAGTTTAGTTAGAAATTAGTTAATATTTTTATATTCTTACGTTCAGACCACAAGTGGTTGGTCTCTGTATTCCGAAGTCCGGAAATCATCGTAAAGAGAGAAAAATAAAGGGTTTCGTATACCCTTCCTGTGTATCTTGTCTACTTCCCACATTTATTGAACATAGCTTTAGTAAGCTCCCTGTTCCGAGTCAGGTCATTTAATGTTCCCCAAGCAAGTAAGGAGGAACACTGAACCTGATAAAGTTATGATGAATAGCGTAACATATTTCTGAACAAGGAAGACAGATTTTTGCGAATGGATCTATACTACTATGATAACACGAAGAAACTTTTTAAAAAAATTTCATGCAGTTTCCTTTAACATAAATTTCTTAAAACTGTTTAAACTTTTGCAAAAATATTCTTGTCCCAGAATATGGGCGATGTCTTCGGTTTGGAATATAAATTTACTTTTTTAAGTGAATTTACCTCCCCGCTGTAAAAATATATTAACGCATTTGGTTTACTTTTTGATCAAGTGCAAACTTTCGCTCACTATGTCTTTCTTATTCTAAACAAGTTTTGTGTGGGAAAAATATTTCCAAAATTCAAATATATTATAGTATACACAAAAAATTAAGATTTAAACAAATTCTCTGCTGAAAATATATGTGAAAAACCTAGAATATTAACCGAAATTTAGTATTAACCAGAAGGTATAAATGTTAACTGAAACTAAATCATATAGAATAAAGTCTTCAAATTTCGGCACGTCCCATTTGTTCTCTGCTTCTCTGTCTAGTCAGAAGATATCTATCACTACTTATCTTACTACAACTTTTTAAAAATGTAAATTTCATTCAAGAGTGGGAGTGCAGATTGAGCCCGTTACTCTGTGTAATTAAATTTAAGAATGCGCTTCTCAAAACTAAACAGAAATAATAAATTGGCCGCTATAACCGGACTTACTTCTAATGTCTTCAACATTCAAGTTAGTTCATGTACGAGGTATTTGTCTTAAATAATTTATTAATTTTCGACCATTACATTACAAGGTTTCTCATGATTCTACGACATATTTTAATACTTTGTAACAAATAAAGTAAGCATTTTATTTCTTGATTCGTGCTCATTCACTGATTGCTTTTGCCGGAGGGACGGTGGTGTTACGAGAATGTTGTGAGGCAAGGCGAAAAAAAGAAACCAATCAAAGCTAACGACGTGATTTAGAAGCAATGACAAATACAGGGTATCTTACGTGTTCTTATAGATACAGCCTAATAGGTCACTTGTTAGAATATTAAAATTCATGAAATTTGTTCGAACATCGAAATTTTAAAATCGGGCATAACTCCAAGGTTCTCCTGTATTTATCAACATAGGCATCCCAAATTATTACAGTTTTTATCAGTCGGTAAGATGCTTTTGCGCGAAATTCCCGCTTCACCGAAAACATTGCCGCTAGTGCCTGTCATCTCCAAAAGTCAAGAATTTTCATTGATGTATCAATATTTTAATTTCACTTGTTAAGTGCGTTGTCAGTGTGCACGTGATATGAAAGTCATCCAGTATCGTGTTTCTGATTAATGAGCGTATAAGACAAGAATTCCCAGCGGAGTGGGTACTAGATCTTCTGGTGGTCAATGACCATAAAAGGTTCGATCGGAAATGGATACCCGAATATACCTTAGCAAAATTGATTGGCATAATCAAAATAACATGGATTACCAAAATATTATTAATAAAATTGATAACTAATTGTACGTTGATATAAAGTTACATCATGTAGCAAGAAATAAATCATATAAAATAAATTTCAGAGAGGAAATACACAAAATGATTTAATATGTTTTAAAAATCAATGGTATTTAAAAATATGTATCCCCTTTTTGTGCATTTAGGGCAATATAAAAAGTATGAAACCGCTGAACTGCCTCATATTTGATCTTGATATTATGATGCACGAAGAGTTTGATTGCACTGAAGGAGGATTTTCCGGTGTCCGAGAGATATATCCCAAAATAAATGAAAGTTGTTATAGAAACCAAAATAACTGAATCTTCCATGTTCTTACATAGTCAAAGGCAGGCTTTATTTAAATTAATAATTTAGTATGGAAAACAAGAAGCAAGTAGAATATTTTTAGTGAGATGATTTAAGAATTGAATTGTGCAATTTTGTGCCAAATGTTAAAAACATTTGCATAAATATACTAAAATCGGAGCCATAACAACAATTAAAATACAAATTTTATGCAACTAGAACCTGTGATTTTTTGTTTCTGAAAACGTGTTTATATTTGTAAAGTTAAAATAAATAATTAATTAAAAATAATAATGAAAAAATAATACAACATAAATCTAATGAACCTGTAGAGTCCAACAGGTCCACTTCCGCATGAAAGACTGGAGTAGTAGTAACTACGCAAGAGAAGGGTTAAAAGTACACTTCTTTTAGCCCTTCTCTTGAATTAATTCTTTGAAATTTATAATGCGTTAACTCGACGCTAGCAAATTTCGCCTCTGCTTGGACGGTAACTGAAGATATTAACAAGTGATCGAACTAACCTACAGAGCTCAGCGAGATCCCTTAACTTAAACCTCCTTCGAAACAAGTGGCAGCAAATAAATGCAATTAAGCCACGGGAATCAGGATTAAGTAAACGTATTTTCGGCCGAGGTGGAGGCTCACCAGCGGCCGAGCGGTAAAGTCGCTGAACACTAGTAGTTCGGTCCGAGGTTCGAATCCCGCGAACGGGCTGGCTGCATGGGCGTTTTCGTGGTTTTTCCCCATGTGTTACGTGTATACGAACCAGTTTCTCTTAGAAAGTCCTCCACGGAGGCATCCCTTCTCTTAGGCAGATAGACCTCGAGGCTTTGCCATAATCACACACACACGACGCGAAGTGGCGGTTCTAGCCTAACTCTCTTTTCTCCTACCGAAACTCGGCTTTTAAATACTTTCTTCAAAGTAGAAATTTGCATTCCTTCACGCACGCTACAAAATTTAAATATTCTGCCACTGACAATTAGGGAAATCAGGGCTTATAGGAAAGTTTCAAATTAAACTTTAATTTGTTAGTTAAAATAAATCCCTACAAACCTTTTTTTAAACTTTTGTTCATATTCTCATTATAATTTTTGTGCTTAAGTTATTTATGTGCAATTATTATTATAATTATGTTGTATGTGTAGTATGCTGCGTATTATAGAGAAAATGCAAGGGTATCTATGATGTTGGTGTTGGTGTATTTAATTATGGCAAAGCACATTAGGGCTATCTGCCTAAGGGGAGGGATGCCTTCGTGGAGGACTTTCTAAGGGAAACTGGCTCGTATATATGTTACACATGGGGAAAACCACGAAAACACCCATGCAGCCAGCCCTTTCGCGGGATTCGAACCTCGGACCGAACTACCAGTGTTCAGCGACTTTACCGCTCGGCCACGGGTATCTATGAAGAAAACCATTCTGTTAAAATGAATCGATGCAAGAAAAGGGTTGGGATTTCCTGGTTTAAACATTCAGCATTACATCGATGTTGAAATTCAGTGGTTACAAAAAAAAAAAAAAAAAAAAGCTTTCAATCGCCTGTCCAAAACGCTATTCTTCCAAGCTTGATTTACAAGTTTTGATTTACGCTATATAGATGATGTTTATTTATGGTATCGATAATTATTTCCTTTCAAACATATTAAGAATACATATTAAATTATATTATCTTCGGTGAAATAAAATTAATTTGAGTGTCATGGAAAGTATTCTTGTTTAAAATTAGTTTGATTTTGCTATTTAAAAAAAAAATTTTAAATTATCTTTAAAATGAAAACATAACATAATTTAAATACTTCTTAAAATGGTTTTGCATTTACAGATTTTGTTATTATATTGAATTTTATTACCATGTTTATGGTGTGTTTGAAAATGTTATCAGATTAAAATTTTGTGGTGTTAGCAATTTAATTTTCAATAATTAATTTGAATAACCTTAATAACGAATTAAACGTTTTTCAGACATTTTATATATCAGTTTAATGCAATAATAATTTTAAATTATTTTTAAGATTTTCGAATTAATTTGCGAAGGAGCTAAGTATGAAACGGAAAAAAAAAAAAAAAAAAAAAAAACAACTTGGGATATTATTATAGAACAGGGTTTCTCAGTCGGGGGATCCCCCTAAATTTCATAGTTTCAAGAGGTGAGTTCCGTCAGCCCTTTATTTACCTGTTAAGTATTTAGTTTTAATTTATGAATATATATATATGTATATGTATATACATACATAAAAAAGGAAAAGAACTTTGTTCATGTTTTTGTATTTATTAGCATTATCTGTAAATTTTCTTGTATAATTATAAAAGCACATTAAAAATAATCTAAATTAAGTAAATGCATATGCATTTCTCGAGTTTCTAAAGTGAGGGTAGGGGAATGATCATCTAGCAACGGTGAAAAGGATGCGTGAGGCAACAAAGGCTGAGAACTGCTGGCATAGAAAATGATATAAAAATTATGTTTTTGAATATGTTTAAAATTTATGATTCTAAATGTTATTATAATGGAAACAAGAACTTATAACAATTTAAGAAATTGAATAATTACAATCAAATTGAATATCGGAAACGCAGGGTAATGTAATTTAAAAAAAAACCTCTGAAAATAAATTATTCTTTTCACCCTTTCAACACGAATAACATTTATATCGCCATCAACACTCTCTACCCATAATATGGGAACAATAATCAGTTCGAACGCGAGTTACAGACCTGAACTGTTATACTGTTTGCATGTACTCCTTAAACTTTAATTGTTTTATATAATTTTATATAATTCTGTTCGGCCTTTTGTGTATATTAATGTTAGGGGTTAATAAAATTTGATTTAAAATTAAATCCTGAGTTTAATGAGTAATACAAACAGATATTACAATACTAAAGTAAGATGTTACAATACTAGAGTTACAACTAAGATGTTGCAATACTAGAGTTACAAGTAAGATATTACAATACTCATAATGTTAAAAATGTGATTTATAAATTGAAAATTGTGTTATAATATCTTGAGATTTGTTGTAATATATTAATAGGAGTAATGGGCACACAGAGTGTTTAATTTTCGCATTTTCCAGAAATAAAAATGATCCCTGAAGAGATATGATTATTATATGGGAAGGGATATTGATTATTATTTAAATAAGAGCTATTTCTAATGAAATTTCAACAGAACCCTGCATTTATTTTCAAAAATATAATGCACAAAATTTCTATTCTGTATTATTTGGAAGTTATTATTTATTTGGAATTTTTATGATTTATGCTTTCAATAGAATAGTATTTCCCGTTACAAATTTGTCACTGGCTATTAAAAATTTCGATATTGGCTGTGTGAGTTTCAGTTTGTAATTATCTGTGGTACCGGGCTTCACGTAAAGATTGAAAATGAGAAACACCCAGATTAAAGTAGAGATTTAACGCATTATTTAAAGTTTAAATTTTAGTTTATATATAAACATGTATATATATATATATATATATATATACATATATAAACTTAACAATTTTGGGTTTAAAAAGATTAAAACTTGCGCTGAAGCCGCTAAGTAAGTAAATATGAACTTAATGAACTTATTTATCAAGTCGTTTTTGGACTATCGCTTAGGAAAAAATATTGTGAAGATTATTAACAAAATTCAAGAATTGTCTGTATATAGAAAGGAAATAATTCATTAAAAGTAATATTTGTGCAAAATTAAAGTGTGAGCCACTTTTATAAAAACAGTGCAAATAAAAGTAAAAATTGGAACAATTATTGGTATTAATTGACTTTTCAAAGGGAACAAATCATTTTTGATTAAATTAGAGTAATGATTAAGAGCGAATGCGTTTCGTCATCTTATTGTGCAAGAACTATTCATAAAAACCAAATCGTATAGAAAAAAATATATATCATAGTTCAAATCAAGCGTAAAACTTAATATTTAAATATTCATTTATTAATTATTTATTATATCATTATCACTAGCAGCCCCGATCTTCCTAGCCGGCACAAGCCTGCCCTATGATTAAAAAATGGGACTGGCCAGAAAAAAATAAATTCAAGAAAAAACAAAAAAAAGTCCAAAATCTGAATCTCATTTCCGATTTCCAATTGTATCTTTGTTCGTATTTATAATTCTCATTATTGTCTCTGAGAAACCCTTCAAATTTCAATAGTTCCTTTTAAAATCTTCCTTAAAATTCTTTCTATATTTCTCTCTTGTTTTCCGGGTACGCGTACATTCATCGACGAAGTGCCTGGCGTTCCCAAACTTGTCACATATTAAGCATTTATCAATATTCTTTAGATGGAACTGATTAAAATAAGCTGCGAAAAACCGATGATTAGTCAGTACCTGATTTATATCAACATTATTTATAATATTTACCTTCTTGTTTAACTTTATATTTTTCATTAACTCTTTTTCATAGTAGACGACTCCCAGAAAATTATTTATTATATATTTAATAATTCATTTATTAATAAATATTCATTTAATTCATATTTATTAATTATCTTATTATTTATTTAATTATATTATTCTTCATATTTATTAGTAAATTAATTATGATTTATTATATATTTAATTATTCATATATTAATAAATATTCATTTAAATAAAAGATTTAAATATTCATGCACAAGAGGACCAGATCCCAATTCATTCGCTGTTTCGCTCAATTAAATTAATTTCAAACAAATGTTGCAAAAAGAATTAAACAATTCAGAAACAAAAGGAATATAAGAAGGATATAAAAATAGTTACAAATAAAAATAAAATTAAGCTTTCTTATTTTACTGAAATAAAAATAAAACATCTTTATAAGGATGAAATAGTCTTTTATAATAACAAAAATTAATTTGAGTTAATTCCTGAAAGGAATTAACTTGCATGTTTGCTAAATTGAATCGGACAGCAAAATGGCATGTAGTTCGATGCTCGCTGTATTGGAACGCAATTAGGGTTTTCTTAACTTGGAGATAAAGAGAAGTGGTGTTGGAGAAATGTGCGTGTAAAAATGTAGCTTTATACAGGCTATTTTAGAAAGGCATGAAACATTAGAGGGTGTTTGGGCTATTATAAATGTTGGAGAATAAAGTCTTGTTTAAGCTAAATTGGATTCAGACAGAAACAAACAAATGTTATTAACTTATTTCTATCTAAAGATCTGAATAATAAAAATTAGAGCTAATTAAATCTGATAAAATCTTATTAAGTGATCTGAAGATACAAATTTGATTAACTTGTGTTACTACTTGTCAAAACCTCAATTATGAATTTGTGTAATAATACAAATATCAATCTGCAAAGTTTAATATTTAGCTGTCAATATTTTTGAATACAAATCGTGAACAATAAAAATTGCTTGCAAATATCAAAGTTTAGCTTTCAGGCAGAAAATAAATATAAATTTGAATTTTATTTTTGAATCATTTTTATATGTATGTTTATACAATTATCTAATACATTTCTTCTCAAATTAGCTAACAATTTTTTTTTTTTTTGTTAAAAAAAAGCAAAAACACATAGTTCTTTTTTTTAATTGCAACCCATCAGCTGCTTTCAGATCTTGCATTTGGACCGCGTGCAGTTTGAGACCACTGTAATGCAAGTATTTTAAAAGAACTGGATGCACTTATTTTATGATAGAACGCTATTCCTTTTGTCTCACAGCTGCTTCAGTTAAAGAATAGCAAACGTCTAAACAGCTTATGCTTAATACCACGATATGACCCTATAATATTGTTCATATGCGTGTAAGGTCAAAGCCCGGCTTATTTAGCATGCATGATGGTAACTGATAAAGTCAAAGAAAGAGCTGGTTTATTATTTTTATCAGTATTTTAATTTCCGTGGCATTTTTCGTCTTTTTCTCGGGGAGGGAGAGGGGATGAACAATGACATTGAGATGACAGTTTGCAGCCCGAAAGAAGAGACAATCTCCCAAGCAAGTATCAAATTGACATTTAATTACAAAGGCGAGAGATCAGAGATAAGCCACTAATTTTATGGTAATTAGGACATAGTTGTTCTGTAACGTGGATGGTTCTACTACGTGCCACTATTTCCTATATTCTTTTCAGCACTGCCACAAAAAATATTTTTCTCAAGTGATACATAGTTAGCTTTAAGGCTTTCACTCACTAATGCATAGTGTTAGCAATTCTGGTTAAAAATTTAACCTTTTTTTTAAAGCTTTCAAATATGAAAATATTCAAGAATGTTTTTTTTTTTTTTTTTTTTTTTTTTTTTTTTTTTTTTTACTAAGCAGATTTCTTTTATTTTTCCTATCATCCAAAATCTGTAGGATGATATCTACATTTTGCATTTTTTATAATCCAACTGATTATGTGAAATGTTTGAATGTTTCCAGAATATCAATCACTTCATTTTCTGAAAAGATTTATAATCATTTGCGAACTCTTTCACAATATGGTCATAAATGAAATTGATTGGTCTGAAGCGGAGGTGTCCGACCCGGAACCCAAAGCAAATATGAATGCGGCCCAAAAAGCGAGTGAGAAGTGCAGAAAAATATCAAGACCCCATTTTGAATGATATATTTTACTCAAGGTTCGAAGCTAGATTACTATCTAGGTTCGAGGCTGGGTTTCAACATGGACGGATGGGTTATTTGACGCTCCGAGTTCAAACGAAATAAAATGCGTTTTGAGAGGAGTGGTGGTCCCAAATTTTCTTTTGACTTATGCGCGAAATAATTATATTCATTTTGACCCAGAGACAAATATACCTCTCTGAACAGTCATGGGATATGCATGTTATCATTTGGCAGTACATACATTTGCGAATAAATTTTCGAAAGTAAAACACACTAACAGTAAAATTAGAACCAGAATATCGGATTTTGTGAACTCGCAACCATTTCAATCGAACCAGACCCTGTTGCATTAGTTTCTCAAATTCGAAACCAAGTATAACATTAATTTTATGATTTCTTTATGATATAGCAAAGGGGTTGCCTCAGGAGATTCATTTTTAAGTATTAAACTTTGTTGGTTCAGAAACAGGCTGTTATTTTTACTTCTTTCGTTGCACCACTTCCCTTGACTTGACTTGTGTCGAATGGAAAGAGAGTGACAGCGAGCTTTTACTCTGTATCAGATAAAAGAATGTCTGGAACAACAAAAGGAAAATATGAAGAATCAAGATGGTAGAATGAGATATTTCACTTAGCCGCCATGAGTCGGCGAAGAAAGATGAAATGAATGAAGATAGACCAGCAATGTGAAAAAAGTTGGATCAGTAAGGTAGTAGGTACTTCAAATAATTAACAAAATGTTAGGTTAGAATATACGAAGGATATTTGTGTTTTGCTATAGGAGAAGATGAGCATCGCAAAGAGCTGATACAGCTGTTTGGACGTAATAGTACAGAAAGGAAAAAAATTGATGCAAGTTTTTTAATATAATTTTGTACAGTATCAATTTGAAGATCTCTGTGAATATATGAATTTGGGATGAACCAGGGTGCATTAATAATTTCACGAAGGGTTTTATTATGAATAACTTGGATCTTTCTTATGTGGGTTTTAGCGGCGTGCCCCCATACTAGAATGGAGTAAAGTAAAGTAGGTCTAAGGATGGCCTTGTATAAAATAAGCTTATTGTTGAAATAAAATAAGCTATGTATGCCGAGGAGAGGACGCATAGTAGCTATTGAGATATTGAATTTCCTGACAGTTTCATGTAAATGTTGCTGAAAAGTAAGTTTTTTGTCAAGTGTGAATTCGAGATACTTCACTTGATCCGTTCACTGAATTTCGTCGTCAAAGATGACGGGATTAGGCGGAAGGAAGTTTGTTTGTCCTTTTCTGAAAAAAATGGCTTTGTTTTTGTTAGTGTTAACGGCAATTGTTCACAGCGTCATCCGATTTTCAAGAAGCTCCAAATAGTTTTGTAGAAAAATTTGTATAGTATTGATGGTTGAAGCTTGAGATAAGATAGCGGTATCGTGGGCAAATAAGGCAATAATAATATGAGATTCTTTTGGAATGTCTTGAGTATAAGTATTGTAAAGAAAAGGAGAGAGAACGGAGCCTTGAGAGACACCTGCAGTAATATTTCTAGTAGTTGAGAGGGTGTTTCCAACTTTGACAGCAAAAGTGCGATTTCTGAGGTAAGAGGCAATAAGTCGAATAAAGTGGTTCGGGAAATTGAGTTGAATTAGTTTGAATATAAGTCCTTGGTGTCACACTCTGTCAAAGACTTCGGCAATATCTAAGAAAATTGCGCCGGTAGGAAATTTGCAATTGAATCCATCGGTAATGCAATTGATAACGCTGAGAAGCTGATTCCCTTATGCAGCGAAAGATGAAAATTTCTTTTCTGCGTTTTCAGTTTTGGTTTTAGTAATTTTTTGCCCATTTCATGCAGTTTGCTATTTTTTATGGCATATGGTTTATTCCGAGTTGTATATGGGATAGATTTTAAAATTCATTTTGCTTATATATATATATTGAATGTTCTACATCGAGCAATATTCAAACAAAATCATATCAGCTGTTCCAAGGCCTGACTTCAAATTTAAAAGGTAATCAGATGCTTAGAAGCAACTGCACTGACCTGATTCGTGTGTAATTGGTTTTAATTTCATTCAGACATTGGGAAGTTTTTCTTCTGTGTGATTTTCCGAAATACATTTAGAAATTTTGTATAAATTTTCTCTGGAAGAGTTTTTTAAGTAATTTTATAAAATGTACTGAATAAGATTAGTTGTCGACTGCTTGGAGAAACAGCTCACAGATAAAGGTATGCCCCCAGAGCACTAAAGAAATACGATTTCAACTATTAAATGCATGATGGAAATATTTCTCAAATATTTAATATTACTATATGAATTTTACTTCGTATGGTAAAGCAAACATTCGAGCAAATATATTTGATAATACAATGAATTGTATTAATATAACGAGCGCACAGTTAAGCTAAATAAGTATGCGATTGTAATACCAAGTATACAAGATTACAGTAAATAAAATAATGTGATCTAATAAGCAAGTGATTATTATTATTAAGCAGCAAAATTGAAGCAAGTGATTATTATTAATAAGCAGCTAAATTGAAGCTAACTGTTGTTATTACAAATAAATATACGGCGAAAAAAAATAAAATTATACTACGCTAATAACACTTTTAGAATTTTCTGAAATTTTGATATTTTGCTAATTTTACCCCCTCCCCCCAAAAAAAACAAGGAATGGAATAAAAAAAGAATTGTTACTTATTTATTACAAATTAGTATCACTTTAAATATCTTCTTTAAACATTTAAAACATGTTTTAAAGTTAATCATAGAACGATGTAGAGAAATTATAATCTTCAACATTCAAAATGAAACGGATTAATAATAATTTAATGTTTTAAAGGAAATTTAAAATTTCAAAAATAATGAATTATAGTATACTGTTAACCAAAACATTTTTAGACACTATTTAAGAATTTCATTCGCTTTTCATATACTTTCGTAGCTCTCAATTCCTTTATATATGTTTGTTGGAACTTTTAAAGGTAATTTATTAGAATTGCTGTTTTAAACGCCAATATGTCTGCTTCAATATTTTAGGTGTCAGATGTAAATCAAATACAGGCTTCCAGTCTCAGTCGGTTAGCAAAATATTGCTCAGAGGCCAGACCTAGGTAACCTCATCCCACAGATCTGTCTTTAAGAAATAATTTTCACTAGGCACAAAAATACTCCATCACATGTACATGGGATCCCTTATGAGTAATAGCCACTCCTTCCAACAGCACTGCTACTACGTACTAAACTTAAGTATTGAACCAAACCAGTTGGCACGCACTCCCACGGTTTATCTGTGTACCCCCTACCAGGTTACGTGGGCTCCAACTGGACGAAGGGTAGGCTTGGGCAAACTTTACGCGTAAGGCCTTTTCTTTGCAAACTTCTGTTTGCCCCCTTTTCAGATGTAAAAGTAGTTTTTGTGGAGTAATAAAAGAAAATGAGGCAATAACTTAGCACTACTGACTTAGAAGAACTTAAGGACCCTAAGAGGTCTAAAAGAAGTCGCGATCCTTCTGCTTTGCGAGAAGTAATGCCAAGTTATTTCAAGCTGAAGTATCTGTGTATTATATAAACCCAACGGGAGGATGTAAAAATAAGATTAAATGTTAATTTCATTGAGTCTGTAGATAAATTCCTCAATGCTGATAGAATTTCATAAATTTTTCAAAGTATACAGCGTTTTTTAGTTTTTGGCCAGGAAGTGGAATCAGAATAAAACACCAGCATTATTCTGATAGTGAATTCTCAGATAAATAAATTTCTACGTTTATAGAATTTCAGAAAAAAAAAATCATACATATCTATGCGTGTGCGTATATATTTAACAGTGAACCTCAAAAGAATTTTTCTGCATTTTATGTGAACAGAAAGAGCCAAATGAAGCACAAATTTCAATACATATAAAATATAATGATAATATATATAATTTATTTTCTAGTAGATCATACGAATAATTAACTTGTTTACTTAAATATTATATATATTTATAACAAAAGAAAAAATTTACGCTTCGTGAATACATTTATTCATTTAATGCACAGAAATTTTACAACATTTTCGGATTATAGAATAGAAATATTTCACTTCGGAAAGCGCAGAAAAATCTCTGGCTATCGTACTGAAAGATTACGTTGATTAATGAACATAATTTTGGATATGCAAGCTAATTTTCTCAAAGGAATCTCAATCCTCACTAGTAGTGGTTCTGGAATCCACTTAGTGTACAGAGAAATAAGTAATTTCTTACAAACAACAAAATGCCCATGAAACTGACCTAAGAGTCATTTTATGCAAGAGCATTCTGCGCAATGGCAGAACAACGCTTCATGTCTTTGCAATAGATACCGTTATATCCCAGCAGTATTGCTCCGAGATTCTCCAGAGCCATGCATATTTTTCCGCGATGCTGTAGTCCAGATTTTGAACAATGCACATCAGCACATGAAATCTGATGTGCTTAAGACATTGAAAAGGAATAATACTGAGTGCATAAAACGGCTTGTATATTTAGCAGACTTTAATTCCATATATAACGGGCTTTACATAGCAGGCTCTCAAAAGATGCACTGCACAAAGAATTTACTGTTATTGAATCGTGCAAGAACTCAAAAATGTGCTTGACAGACGAATGGAGCAATATTCTGCAAATTATCCTCAGTACTTTAAATGAGAACATGCATAATAGATATCAAATGTATGTTAGTGGGTGTAAAAATCACGCTTATCTCTAAGTGGCCCGAGTCTAACTGTTAATGCTCGAAATTCGAACAGAGGAGCTCTTAATTTCGTTTTGGCATATTGCGTTGATACACTTTCTGCGTTAATTTACCTTTCAAACTGTCTCCACCAAATATTACAGCCCTGTATTATACTTAAAGAAACTAAGTAATGAAGAATATGCATAAATGTATGTATGTTTTTCGCATTGTGGTAAAACAACGGTACTTAGAGCCATCAAATTTTTTTAATAATGTAATCCTCCACAGAATATGGGCATCTGGAAGACCAAATTTGGAATTTGAAGCTTGTTTTCTATCTATTTCATATTTTGTAAAGCGTTTATGAGTTTTTGATTAAGAAACTCGACGATTTCAAAGCTAGCGATAGCAGTACTGTACGAAAATAAAAAGACATTTTTGTCTCCAGCCTGCGAGACCGTATAGTGGAAATTTTAAAGACATGCTCTTTTTAAATCATTTTGCGATCTTGGTATCGAATTGAATTTTGTGATTTAAGTGCGAAAAACATGATATTTAATAAATAAAGGTAACACACACAGAGTTAAAGAAACGACCCTTTTGGGCTTAACGTAAAAGCTTTCAAATTTTTTTGTACTTTGCTTTTCATTTATAATGCTTTTTTTCGGAGGAGGGAGGAAGCGGCACAGACTTTAGGAGATTTTTATAAAAGTTTTTTGAGTCATTCTTAAAATAAAGTTTAAAAGATTTTAGTCGTTTAAGCATTTATTTTTTATTAATGCAAATATATCCTCAAAAGTCACTAAGCAACCTTTATTTTCGCAACCATTATTCTTTATTTCCTTTTTTTAATTATGGCAAATATTCAGAATGGAGTCTTTTTTTGAATTTAAAAAGTAAATTTTAAAAAATGACGAAATTAAAATTTTATACGGTCTCCTAGATTATAAAGTTATACTTAGAACACAATATCTTGAAAAATAGAAAATAACAATTTTGACTCCTGTGCACAAAACTAGCGTGAGACATTAATATTAAAATTATGTTTCTTGAAACGTATGTGGTCTAAAGAGCAAAATAATTAAATTTTTACCTATTAAAGATATAAAATAGCAGTTTAAGAAACGGTTCCTGATGTTAATACATTAAGTGACAAACGCTGATATGCGGACTGTTGTGACAAAGATTTTTTTAAGTGTTCTTAATCATAGACTGTTACAGTATTCCTGATCTAAAAAGTAATGTCAGATTTCATTGAAAGCTTGTAAATCACTTGTGTGAAAATGCTTTCGGCGCACCAAATATAACAAAGTTATAAATTAAAGGATGTTACATACTAATAAATCATAGAGGAATATAACTGCATAAAATTAAATAGAAAAAAATTATCAAGTTCAAATTATTCGAAATTATATTTTTAACCGAATCCCCAAGAAAATGATAAAACCGGTGCTCTGACAGCTTATATGGTGATCTTTGAGAATCCTAAATTTTAAAACTACATATCTGAGTCATTTTTAGTCATATAAATTCTTACTTACTCGAAATCTTATACCTAGCTTACTCGAAATCTTATACTCGAAATCTTATACCTAGCTGCGTCACTTTTAGTCATATATAAAAACAAATTATTTGTCTTTTAACTTTTGAAATGAGTATAAACTCATATTGAATGTAATTTAATAGGCTAAGAACTATAAAATATTGAATTTCTTATCTTTTACAAATATTAATTTTTGTTAACTTTATAGAGATTTATTTAATTTACTAACAGTCATTTTTAGTTAAAGCAACTTTCCTTTCAGTCTCATTTTCCCTCACGCTTTATTGCCAGAATATTAATAAGCTAGCGTGCGTTTATTCAAATGAGGTAGATAGAATATCTACGTAACGCTAGGTTTCGGATGGTGACTTTAGAGCGTGTTATACCTGCTTGAAGGCCACTTTTCAATTTTAAATTACTAGTGATTAGATTGCTGTGGCGCTGAGTACTTCTAGTCATTAGGGTTTTTTCCACCGACGGCTACGAGTGTAAAGACTTTCTGCGCGTTACATTATCCTATGCGCCGTTAGGCTAAATTTACAATAGTTTATTTTAAGTTCAACCGTTAGCTGTTTTGAGTTAAGCCAGAAATTTTGGCTTGTGTAAGCCCAAATGGGGCCGTCTGTTAAATTATATTGAGGGAATAAAGGGTTCTTTATCCCCTTCTTCTGACTTTCTGTTGTACTTAATAACCTTGGGATAATTCCTGTCGCAGCTTTTTAGAGCTCATCAGTTTATGCTCCCAAAGAGAACGAGACTATATAACTTCCTACACCATAACAAAAATATTTAGGGTGTTTAAAACATTCCTGAAATAGAAAATATATGCTTGCGAAAAATATGATTGGAAAAGTATGTATTTCTAAATTAGTATTGGATACACAACTAAATTCTAGGTTTTTTTCCTAAGGGGAAAAAAAAAACCTGTTATTATTATTTCTGATTTAAGCATCAGAAAATAACATTTTTTTTCAGAAAGTTTTATTAAGAAAGATTTCTGAATGAAAAATTTTTGTAATGTATAATATCAAAATGGGATCTTAGAAAAATATTTACATTCCTATACATCGTAAGCAACGTAGATAAATTTTTTACATTTATGAATATTATTCTTATGGTCAGTAACAATATTATTTCGCATGATAATAGGATACGTGATTAAATAAATGTCCAGAAACTTCAAGCTGAGAAAAACTGTAAAATTTAAATTTTCCATATTCAGAAATTGGCAAAAAAATAATACCAAAAACGTAAAATCTGTATGTAAGTTAAAAGTATATAAAAAAGTATTCATCTCCACTATCATCCAGTAAAAACTATACTATTCAAACTAAGTAAACATAGTAAAGACTAACATAGTAAACTAAGTAAACATAACAAAGTAAAATAAGTGCGCATAGTTAAAGAAAAAGAACGAATTCAATGCTATAGTTAATAGTTTTTCTTTTCAGACGCTTCAGGTTGAAATGCTCCCAGAAATTCACAATTCTGTTTATTTGATGTACTTTGGCACATATCCAGAGACGTGATTCTTTTCAAAAACATGAAGCTAAAATTGAAGTTTTAACACCCCAAAATCAACAATCTGCCTACGTAAAATTTGACCGTTAAAAATGTTTTTCGTGTCATAATGTTTACCTTTTGAGGTTGCATTGTTTGTATTAGTCATCAAGTATATTCTATAATCACAAAAATCATTCTATAAGACATAATGTTCATTCCTCTGTATTCGTAGTATTTACTGTTTTCTTTTATAAAATTAAAGAGGTAAATGGTTTTAATTTAGGAAAGGCTTGCACAACAAGAACGGAATTAGCATACTGTTATTATTCAGCAATCCCCAAACATAAACTCAAAGATACGTGTGATTTTGACCATTAATTTATTGTTTATTCCGTGCGTTAATATTCTTACTATTTGTTGGTTCCTTGAACATTGAATTAATTATATGTTGCTCAGAAATAGTGCGCGTTTCATTATTTTTTCATGTATTGCATATTAGACTAAAACATTACAATGCTTACATTTATCACTATAAACGAAAACAAGTGAATTATAACTGTACAATACAGCATAAAATTTTTTTTATAAAAATGCTGAAAATACTTTTATTTATTAATGAATTTTGAAAAATATGCATAAATGATAAGTACAGTTGGCTGACTGCGAAAAGTCTGAATTAATTTGTGCGGCCAGTATTTTAATCTTCAAAAAAATCAAAACTTAAAAATATGAAAACTACAAATAAAGCCGTGAAGTACAAATGATGTATGACAATTTCCATTAAGTATAACCATTAGGATTCTCAATCATTTTTTACTTGTGGAACACCTGTGCCACAACGTTAAATATGTGGATCATCATACACATATGTATTCCTAGATAAAATAATAAGATGATATAAATATCCAAAATAAGATGATAAAAACACAATGACATACTTCAGCTTTCTCCTATAAAAGCGGATATTTGCGTACATTTACCGTATTTTTTCACATATTACACTTTTTGTTTCTGAAAAGAATTACGACTGTTTCTTCAGACAGCAGTTCAACAGTGCTTTACTAGTATTGTTAAATTATTTTATTAATAACCTCTTCAATCATATTATGCCCCTCCGAAATATAATATTTTTCTTGTGGATCCCTAAAAGCTTCTACGGACACCTGGAGGCCCATGTGGTTCCCAGTCGGGAAACGCTGGTATAAACTAAGATGCTATGTATTCGAAATCTTATACCTAGCTGCGCCAAGTCTCAAAAGGAGAAAGTTGTGATAAGCTTAATTTAAAAAAGACCAGTGGCAACGTTTTGAAAATGTAAACATGGCTCGGAATAACTCATCCTAGTATGACGAACTGCGACTTAGTCATACAAAGTAACAGGATATAGAAATACTGCCACAAGTTCATACACATCCTATGTGCAGATACATATACATATATATAACTAGAAGAGAAATTTGTTGTTCTAATAAATAACAACTCCCCTCCTCTGCACAATCAGGAAGTTTCAGTCACTATGTATAGAAACCGGGCAGCAAATTTACAGCTTTTCATAATATGGGTAGGCATTATGACGCTAGAGATGGAGTTTATGCCGCGATTTATGCCCTTGTAGTGGGGATGCTCAAAGAGGTTTTTCCCGTTTTACGGTTATACGGTGATGGTCGCAGTTTACGACAAAAGGAAGTATGAATTTGCTATCAACTAATGAGGATTATGGAGCTTTTGTTTCCTCTTACTGAAGGGTAGAGGGCCTGTTTGGAAAATGAGAATAAGCTGTGATTAACTGTGGGGGAGACGACGATTTATATACGCGTCTTCCAATTCAAGAACTGTGTGAAAGGGATTTATGGCACAAAAAGTTTGAAGGCTACAAACTAAATAGAATATGCATTACATATATTTTCTTTTTTCAGTTATCTCACACATAATCTTTATACAGTAATATAACTTTATACAGTAACTGAGCTTTATTTTCTTCCACCATAGAGCTATCTGACCAAAGGAACAAGAATTTATTGCCTAATGTTATATCTGATCAATCTGAACAACATTAGGAAATAAAATGTTTTATCTTTGAAATGACAAGAAACGATACTTACATATTAGCATAACCACCTTAGAAGAAACTGAGAAATTTTAGGGTTGTGTTAATATCTGGCAACCATGCGCATAGCAATGCTTCAATTTTTAGCAAGCAACTTCATTATTTTCATATTTTGTTTGAAGGGGTTACAAATCCAAATTCTAGAGGTTTTTGTAGAGAAATTGTGACTTTTTTTGTCTTAATCTCAGTCGTAAAATATGTATTTGTGAGATCTGCTTATAATGGAGAGATTGCAGTAAAATTTCTGCGTGAGCATAATATTTTGCCGTAAAATATTTAAAAGGCAAAATATTTTAAAATTCCTTCTTACAACAACTGTAAAAGTTGTACCCATTTTTTTTTCAAAACCTTTTTTCCAAAATTTTATAATTATGTAAGTAAACAACTTTTGCAATCCATATTTCATCAAAACATTGTTCCATGTTTATTGTATTATTTCAGACATTTCATTAACGTTTTTCGTCTGAACCTTCAGTTTGAAGCCATATTATTTCATTATGGTTTACCCATGTAAAATATTCTGCTCCATTAATATTATCCTCTCATAGCTCAATGTAAGAAGATATCTGTCATAAAATACTGTAATTGTATTGTTTACTGTACGGCTGTATTGATATTAATAATTCCATTATCTTCTAGTATCCTAAATCGTTTCTTTATTTCTTGAACGGCACGTTTATTATCATGCCTTTCCTCGGGGTTTGGTTTTAATTTTCCAATTTCATTGATAGTACTAGTTGCACTCGCTTTTGTACTTTCCATTATCAAAATAGATTTGTTAAATAATTTGTGCTGCATTTCTAAAACGGTATAGATATATTTCACCACAATCATTATAAAAAACGTTGTTTAATCATCATTAAACAATATTCTGGTGAAATAAAATAAGAATTCAGTTCTTCGGAGATTTCATGTAATCTGTCAATAGTTGGAAGTATTAAAATAAAACGTGTGTTACTATGTTGAAGAATCTTCTTATAGTCTGCAAATACATATTCATGGAGCTCTTTTAGTTTAGTGGTTCGAACCGTGTAAATATGGAAATATTTATAAATTTTTACCTCTAAAGCTTCTGTTCCAATAGGTAGAGCCTCAGCTGCAGTTTAAAGGCAGTTGTGTACATGTGAGCATCATAACGAATGCCAACAATATTTCTTCCTAATTCTGTCTTCAGTCTTTCAATCTATTGTAACTGCTGTTTTCTCTTCTATGTTTAACACTCACAAAATAAGTATTGCAATTATCTCCTCAAAACCCAATGTTTTTGGGGGGACTATGTTTTTAGTTTTTATAACTAATATTTGTCTGGCCTGTATTTCTGCAGTTTAACAGAGAACCGATTAAAATTATAAAAGTTTTGAGCTACAATCTGCTACAACATATTGTAAGAAGATACACTTGACATTGTTTGAATTTCTTTCCTGTTAAAGTGAAGCCATTGATATCGTTATGAAAATTGTTTTATTAAGATATTCGCAATGCTGCTAAAAGAACAGTGGCTCAATCACATTAACAATAACAATTGCACATTTTGTTCCGGCAAATCTAACCTTTGGTTCAAAACAGCATCGAAATCAACTAACATGAACAACCGGCTGAATTAAGAATGAGAATGTGGCTAGCAATCTGTAATGCAGAAGTTGTTTCTTGAGCTGTTGTTAAGAGTTCTTTGTCACTTATAAGGTATTTTTCCCTCTTTTCTGCATGCCTTTGTGGTGTAACTGGAAGTATAATCGACGCGCATTTCGAGAGGTCCGGAGTTCGAGTTCCGGCGAGGGCACTGCATATTTTTTACGTCTCCTGTTTAAAAAAAAACCTAATGGCTCTACACACTCAAATCAGTATCTTCAACATATGATAATATATTCGAGGAAGTTCCTGCCGCTGCTAGGCTTGTCTAATATTTCGTACATTTCTGGTGATCTATAGTATCCAGAAGCCAGCCATGAGCTACTGAAAATTCTGAAAAACAGTTTAGATTACACTTTGTCAGGACATCACAAACTTTCGTCAAATACGGATAGTCATTTTTCAATTCGTCAGTAAACATATAGTTTCTTTTTGGTATTGTGGAGATTAAATTGATTACAAATGATGACACAAAATAACAAAATAATCGCAAGTGACGACTAGCAATTGAAACTGAACATGCTCAGCAATGATATGATCAGTGTGAATTCCAGCGTTTTCAACACTAATTGAAATAAAATATTTAAGAAATGGAACAGAAGTATTTGGATCTCATAAATAGCTACAAGCTGGTATAAATTTTAAGAAATAATACATGGATGACAAAATAAAATATCTAAATTCTCAGTTCAGATGCTATAATTTTAGAAGATATTTAGACAACATTAATAATACTTAGACCTAGATACAAAATATTTAGATTAGCAGATAGATATTAGAGTGAGTGTAAAAGGGAGATATTTTAATTCTAAGTCATTCTACCCTAGGCTGCAATATTTTTACGTCTTGCAGATTCAACACTTTAAAATTTTACCAACTAACGTGAACAATTATGGCAAACTGACCCGGACGCAGAATCGCAAATTGTTACACCGGGACAGTTAAAGTATATAAGCTCCAAGTGCTACAAAATGTACACTGCCTGGATCTAAATTTCACTCGTATATGCCCAGCGTTATTTAGTTTCTTTTCCTGTGGCACAGGAAATTTGTGGTTTTTTGTATTAATAGGGGAGGGGGTGCTTAATCTTTTTTGGCTTTGGTACGGATCGTTCGTTTCCCATTTATACTTATTTTATTCGTATTTCACCCCAAAATATTCAGAAAATATTTCTAATTTAAATAAAACTTTACCCGATTTCTATTGTTAATTACAGCAAAGTATATTTACATTAAATTTAAACCACATCAAGTAATTTATAAAATCACAATGCTAGGTTGGGGAGCAAGTGTGTTGAGGTCAGAGAAAAGTCTCTGGAAAAGAAAGAGTTTTGAGTTTTCCTTGAAATTTGGTTCTACCAGGCTAAGGGCGAAGTATTCCTCTTTCCAAGTACATGAAATCCTTCACAGAAAGGGGAATTTCCACTTTTTAAGAAACTCTCAGTTAGAGAATTAACATGACTGAATATTAAATTCGAAGATTAAATTTTCATTGTTCTGTTTTAATATATACCTCCTTTTTGGACTTATAGATATTTTATCTATTTAAAATATTTTATTGAGATAAAACACTTAAAAATATGTTGCTAAAACATTAAACTGTTTCACTTCAGAGCTGGGGAATATTTTAATGATCAGTCTAAATTTTAAATAAATATAATAAGGTAGAATAACAACAGCAAAGAAAATTATTATTATGCATGTCTCATACATATTCATAGTTTAGATATAGAAAGCAATTCACGACTTTCAACGCAATATATTCCCAGTATTAATCGCCAGAGTAAAGATTACAGTGCTGAGATCAGCAAGAAATAGGAGTGGTTGTAGATTAATGATAGCATGTTGCAGTTAACTTTAACAACAAATGTGGTTTCGAACTCATAAAGAAGACAGTGTCTGAATAGAATTAAATGCTATCACTGATGAATTGGGTCTGTTCTTAATGATAAATTAAATGACCAAACTGCTTCCATTAAATGCAGATAAATATAAAAAGGATGCCGCTGTAGCGGAGATTTATTTAAGTAAAGGGAAGGTTAATTGTTTGGCGTGGGTTTAAATGATAGTAAGAAGTCTGTTCACTCTGTACTTCTCGTCACGTTATTAGGCTTAATTATGTCTTAGTAATAAATAGTGCAAGACAATTCCTTCACAAAAGGGTATTTGTTTACTAGTCTTTTTTTAGCATTTTTATCTTTTGTTGAAAAGGTGTTAATCAAATAAAATGTATTATGGGTCATGGAAAACAATTAAATTCCTGCAATGTAAAGGCATACTATATAGCTATGATTTCATTTGATTCTTTCATATAAAGCAGAAGCTTTGTCTTTTTATTTCGTTAAGAATCTGTAACATAAAATGTCAGTTGCTTTAGTTGTTTCAACATAAGAATTCTCTTCTTAGCGTGCACTCGGGAATTTACTTCAAAATTCTTACTTAAACTCGCTGTGTTTCACCGATGGTCAATGGGGTAAGGCCGCTGAATATTAGTAGTCTGATTCGTTTCCAAACTCGGGCGAACAGGCTGTCTGCATTGGTTGGTTTTCATGATGTTTCCCATGTGTAAAGTGAATACAAGCCAGTTTCTATTAGAAAGTCCTAAACGAAGACGTACCTGAACTTACATCAACTCGCTGTAGTGTTATTAAAATTTTAGTGACCGTACCGAGATTATGCAAGGTAATACTTGTAAGAAATTGCTGTCTTTTGGATAGATATCGTGTCTTCGTTTTGGGAAACTTCAAAAAAGTATTGCTATATATATTTCAGGTTTAAAGCATCATTAACAGACTGCGAATGAAACTGAATGTGGTTACATTTTTAGATAAAGTAATAATGTATTTTATAGGCTCAGCAAAACTGTAGTGAAGAAGATTTCTTCGAGCACGGATTGCCGAGTACCACGGACAACACACAAGAACACTTTAAGGACGCTACCGAACAGCAGTGAAGGAGATTACACAAGACTGGGTTTAACAGTTTACAACAGCATCATATTTGGTATTCTAAAAAGAGACGTTTTTTTTTTTTTTTCCCCGCCCGCCCTGTTCGGCATGATGACAATGCTAACTGATTGCCACAGCAAGGTTCGAATCCGAAGCAGGCATGAATATTTGTTAGTGTATAGTGCCTGGGTAGCATGTAGGCACTTAAATATGGCTGAGCCGAAACTCTTCTCGAGAGGGTGATGGTAGGAGGAAAAGGTTAGGAGATTCTCGGACCCGTTAATTACTCCATCAAAACTTGGATGCAGCTGGACAAATTCGTATTATTAACTCTAAAGGCGCTTTCACACATCCATCCATTTCGCACGAACAATTGTTCTAAGCAATTTTTCGACCATTTTTATCTCTGAAACAGTCGAATGCGACTTTTTTCCTCGGTTCCGAAAATTGTACAAATTTTACATTTTCGACCATTCAACATCGAAATAAAGAACTTAAATGATAGTTTATTGTTGGTAGCCTCCGGGTTTGTAATGAAGAGCCATGTTCCAATTTATGTGGTAACCTAAAGTTATGTGAGCAGCTGTTTCATATCATGAGATAAAATTAAAAAAAAAAAATAAAAATAAATAAATAAATAAATAAAAATAAAAATAAAAATAAAAAAAACCACTAAGTATTTGTTTATCCGGAATATTTTAAAAGTGGGCCACAACTTTAAAGGAGCGTTAGGGTGATAGTATGGTTGTCGCTATAGTCACAAGGCGTAAAAGCAATTAGTTTTGTTAACAAGTGAACAGTGTTTAAACCGTAACCGATGAGGGAAAGTAAAATTTCACATGTGTGAACGTCCACCTGACTGTGGGAAACCATTGCCCAGACATCTCTTCATGTTTGTTTAGCTGTAATTTTCGGTTTTTATACCATGCAACATAAAGACTTCATCATGATTGTGCCCATATTTCTGCTGATATCCTTAAACAACCAGTCTAACTATATAACGAGAAATTTGGTCTTGATGCCTATTTGCAGCCTATAATGATTTTACTGTCAGGAACATTTTCCAAAATTCATGTGTCATTCGTCTTAAAAGCATTAATCTCTTCTTGCATAGCGTGTTTCCATTTTTACTTCCTTGTACGAAGTAATCGCGAAAAGATTCAGGCAGCATATTTCAACGAAAATATCCATTTTGACCGCTATCGAATGCAGTTTAACGATGTTTTTGCGTGACATCTGTACGTAAGGACGGAATAAAAGACTCTTTTCCTCCCCAAAAAAAAATTATAAAACTGCTTTAAAATCAATTCTGAAAAGAATTTTTCGTGGCGTCCGTACGAACGTATGTACGTACGTATCTCGCATAACTCAAAAACGAATAGCCTCAGAAGGTTGAAATTTTGTATATAGGACTGCTATAACATGTAGATGTGCATCTCGTATTTTGGTTGCAATCGGCTGCATAAAACGTATATAAATATATTTGTATATATATCCACTCTGTTACTCGGCTCAGTGATCTCACTTTCTTTATTCTTATATGTTTGTAAATAGTACACTTTTTGCTTTAAAAATGATTCAATTATGGTTAAGGTTTTTATGCCCTTCGTAAATCTGGAAGCAATATTTGTACAATGAGCAACAATTTAAAAGCTGTTTAATTGCGGTTAAGTTTTAAATAACATGGCGGACATATTTGTTTACATTTGGAACAGCAGAATAGTAGATTTGTTGCCAATCTAGAGAGACTAAGCTTCGCAACAACAAAGATAATGCCTTCATTTTTTATTGTGAATTAAATCATGCTTAATCCTTTCTGGAATTTTTTCGAGGAAATAAGTGTTTAAGATTTACTTCGTAATTTTTAATACAGATATTTTGAGTTTTTATGTATTTTTGCCTTGTCGCGAACTGAATTAATTGAATAAGTAATACTAAATCGTCTATGAAAAACTGTTTCTTTTTTGTTTTGTTTTCTTAATTACTTTTATACATCGTTCTAGCTTTATTATAGTATTTAAATAGAACATGTGGCAACGGTAAGATAATTCTTCAAATGATATAAATTTTGTGCATTCTGAGTTGTAATATGAACGAAATATTAAGTGAATCTAGCGCCAGAGTGTCGCTATGGTAAACAAATAGAGTGAATTTTAAAGAGTGCATTTATTCTATTGTGGTTTATGCGCTGTCGACGAAGTAGATTTAATTCAATCCAATACGTTTAAATGAAATGCAAGAAAAATTGCGTATAATTTAATATTCCGTACAAGGAAGTCATGTGGTGTACACATCAGATGTTTTCTTATTGCCACCCGAACAAACTTCATGATATAATGTGGATCTGCTCCAAGCGAGATAACGTGGATCTGCTACCTTATTCTATTCTTTTATTACTTTATATGTTTAACAAACTATCTGTGGGTCTCGTTGACAAGATTAATCAAATTTCCAGTAGAGCGCGGTTATTCGATGTTTATGCTGTCAGCCTTATGGCTGCATATGCTGATCGGATGGCTGATGAATCGTTTCAACAATATCGGCACAGGATTTAAAATTGTCTCCCTGCAATGTTCTTCACTGAACGAGGGGGAGTTCAAAATATAGATAGATAAATAGTTATAGATGTGGATCTGCTGCTTACCCCAACTGTGCTGTGAATGAACTAATGTTATATCTCTCAGGCGGTACACCTTTCTTTTGTCTAGGAGATCGCCTCAGTTCTGAATTTTCAGAATATCCTCTTTTCTCTGCATTATCTTTAAAAGTAGTTACATATTCAGTGTCATCTTGTTTATCCTTAGGATGAGATTAGTTTGTTATAAATGCCACATACAAATTATGATACTGTCGGTATTTGTATCCAGCAAACTATAGCCTTTTGTTCCTTCTTCATATCCAGCCATGATTCGTTTAACAGAAATATCGGCAAGTTTTAGCCTCTTCTCCTTCGGTTTACATGCACATTTGTCGGAATACCGAAAGCTTCTATATGTGCTAACGATGGTTTCTTCTTGTGTCATTTTTCTTGCCAGTTCTTTTTATGGTTTCACAGGTAGTCTACTGTTATAACACCTTCCCACCAGTATATGTTTGGAAGATTAGCGCTTTTAAGCATCGCTCTTGTCACCTCAATTAATGGACGATTCTTTCTTTCAGAAATTTCGTTCTGTTGCTGAAATTACGGAATAGTTTTCTCATGTATTATTCCAATTTTTTAGCAATTGTTTTAGCATTTTAAAGTCATTGCTTACATATTTCCCTCCTCGATCTGACCTCAGTCGTTTTAGTGCTTTCCCAAATATTGTTAACTCTTGTTTGAGGGAATATGCGATACGTTCTTTAGTTTCTTCTTTCGCTTCAGAAGGAAACTGTAGTGCATCTACTATAACCATCGATTACTTTTAGCATTTGAAGTTGCGTTTTGCGTTGGTCGGCAAAGATCTGTATGCACTAAACCGAATATTTCGTAGGCTTGCGAAGTAGACTTTCTGTGAAATGGTTCTTTACGAGCTTTAGTACCAATTCAATCCCCGTATGTCAGTGGATAATATTCATAACTTAAGCCATAGATTCATTATGCTTAAAATATACATCCTTAAAAAATATCTGGAAGATTTCTATGACCTAATTTTATATGTCGATTATGAATGCATTCTGTATGGATTTGTTTCCTAGGAAAATTATATTCAGTTTCCTTTAGAACACGTAAACCTTCTCTGATGTAACCTAAAACTATAATATTATCATTCCTAACATTACGGTATTCTGTCTCTTAAAGTTCGATTCATATGCATTATCAGTTAGCTTCTTTACAGAGGATAAATTGCTATATAGTTGCGGAACAAAGAGCACATTGTATTGATCATAATCGGTAGTACTTCATTTAAGTTATTTTGATTTTTCACCAAGTAATTTTCTTTTCTCTAACTAAATACTATATACACTAGTTAATGTCATTTTCTCAAGAACAGAGTTACTATCAAAATTGCTGGACAGCCTTTTACCATTGCACATGTGAATAGTTGCACCTGTAGCCGTGTAAATTATTCGTACTGATGCAATGATGATTAAAATTTTGTTTCGCTTCATTAATGCCACCTGAACTGACAGCTGCATTGACTTGTTGCTTTTGATTAAGCTTAAGTTTATATTTTGCATATTTCTTACAATCAGCCTTTACATGTCATAATTACATGCAAAAAATCCGCTTTGTCCGTTTTGAATGTAGGTTTGCACGTTTTGAAGAAAAATATGACTTTAAAGCTTTAATCTCGGTTTCTGCACTAAATTCTTTAGTTTAGTTTTAACGAGTTTACGCTTCGAAAAAATTATTCTTAACTAATTCAACTATTAAATATTCTTCTAGTCTTGTTTCTAAACTGTTATTAACGTAGCATTATTTTCAGGTAAGATATTTAAAATAAACCCAACAAATATAGGTTCTGAAATTTCATCACATAGCGCAAATAGTCGATCCATAATAGCTTCCATTTTCATTAGATGGTTGCTTATTTGTTCTCGACTGCTGTACGGCAAATTACACAGCTTTTTCAAAAATCCAACATTTAGACACGGTTTGGAATTTTCATAGTGCTGTTGAGGAGTATTCCATGTCTCCTTCTCAGTCGCACTCTTTCGAATATATCCTAATTGGTTATCTTCCACTAAAGGTCCTATAGTTGATCTAGCGCTCCATCTTTTGAAAATCACTTTGCAGTTACTGGAGATGTAGGTTCTGTAGGAATAGCATCCCATAAATCCTCTTTAATCAGCAAAAGTTCCAGTTTGAATTTTCGAGTGTAAAATTTCTGGTCATTCAGCTTTTCGATGCAACGTGATTGAGATAGGCAATCGCCATTACTGCACAATCGTTAACAGAAGAACGAGGAAATGAAAGTAATCACTGTTTATAGATTTTATACAAAATGGTGATTGAAATTCTATGTGTACTTTTATGAAAGATTTCTCCTAACCGCTGGACTTATAACCTATTGTAATTAACTCCATGCACAGTGGATTAATAAAACATTTATTAAGAGGATGGAAAACTGAACATTCACATACAGCCATCAATATTTTAACTACTGAAGCTCAGAGCTTTTGTTCGCAGATTGTCAAAAATATGCGTTACGTCACATAACGCTCCTATAGGTGAACAAAAGCTAATAAAAAAAGAAATTACATTAATCATTATATTTTGGGATATTCGGAGATATAAAAACAAGTCATTTCTGTGGTGTTTTTAAATTTTTAAGATTGTTTTATTGCTTGAAAAAAAGTTCATTTTCATCCATATGCATTTGATTTTTTTTTATTTTTGTAAAACGTTAAAGCACTTCACAAAATTTTGATATTTTGTTTTTATTAGATAATGTATGAACTTTTGTTAACGTTTTCATAGCTCAGCCTTAGTGTTACGCCATTAGTGAAATTAGTTTTAAAATCAATTTCGTTGCGCACCACTTTTGAAAGAAAACGTTCCACAGTTTTCTCTTGGACTAAACATTATGTAGTTGTAACTTTAAGATTTTGTTGACAGGATTATCAAAAAAAGTAATAATAAGCAATTCCAGAAGAAATAAATGCTTTTACAAATTTTAAATCTATGAAACTAAAATCGAATTAAAATTATATCTTTATGCATTCAAAAACCTGCACGAGATTATAAAATTATAAAGCGAAGCTTCTGAAATTTAAATTTATGTTATTAGCCCAAAGGGGGTTAGCCCAGAAGGAGTATTAATTTCGTTTTAACATTTTGCGTTGAATCACTAGAAGCGGCATATCACTTTTCAAATTGTTGCCACCAAATATTACCGCCCTGTATTACATTTAAAGAAATTAAATAATGAGCAGTCTGCATAATTATACCTTTTTTTTCTCTCAATGTGATAAAACCAATATACCTAGAATCATCAAATTTTGAATAACGTAGTTCTTCACTGAATATGGGCATCTGGAAGCCCTAATTTGGAATTTGTTTTATTGTCGATTTCATATTTTGTAACACTTCAACAAATTTTTCATTAACAAACTCACCGATTTCAAGGCGAGCAATGGCAACACTGTACGAAAAAAAAATTCCGTCTCCAGTGAAAACATGATATTTAATAAATAAAAGTAACACACAAAACGTTGAATAAACGCCCCTTTGAGCATAATGTAAAATCTGAAAACTTTCAGATTTTTTGAAATTTTGGGTGTTATTTTTTTTTTCATAGAATTATTACCTCTGCAGAACTTTCTTGCGCATCTTTCAATTTTCAAATAATTGTATGCAAACTTGTGAGTAATGCTGAATAATTTCTAATAATTAAATTGGAATTCAAGTACTATGCGTCTCATCTGTTACAGCAGAATTTAAATGCCATAGCTCTTCTAAAATTTCGTGAGTTTCTTCTAATTTATTTATGGATTTAAAAGACATATTCTATTAATATTCCATTGCAAAAACTACTGTTAGCTTAAACATGCATATATGATTTGAAAGAAATATTTACTGTCTGTTTATCACAAGAACACATCCCAACAGACTGCCTGCAACTTTCTCTTGTCGTAGAAACGAGTTTTACACATTTTCGCAGAGATAATCTTGATAAAAATGTAGGTTTGCCATTTTGATGCTATTAATGACGAGCTAGCGATGTGCAGTTTTTTTTACTCATTGTAACATTGGTTTGCATTTCCAATTGCCAACATTCACCAAAAAAATATAGCAATGAAATTTTCAACCGAAACTCTTTACTGGAAATGTAGACACACCGAATACCTTAGATATATTTGTAAAAGCAGTACTTAAGGTGCACGCGTCGATCCTGAATGCAGTTGTTCTGAGACTTGGTTTCTTACATTAACTCATCATGACCTGTTGACAGAAAAAAATTAATCAGTAATAATCATATTAGAAAGAACAATAACAGTATAAATACCTACACATCCAACTGAAATCAGTTAGCAAAACCTCGTTGTTTCTGCCCCCTCGGTAAGCTTTATTCTATTTTATATTCTTCTTGACGGTTCCAAGCGGTTTGGCAAAATGCCAAGGACGACAGTGCTATCCGTGGTCGGACAAGTTTGACTTTTCGTTTTCTGTTAATATAAAATACAGCTTCCGAAGTGTCATTAAATCTCAGAGAATATTTTAAGTATATTTTTAGATTTTACAAAATAAGAATAACAATGAAAAGTAAAATAGAAATAATATACTATTTAACAATAAATAATATTTTACATTTATAGAACTTTATAGTAAGGTGATAAAGGTGGTAGTCTCAAGTTTGATTGTTTTTTCCAAGCGTTTTTTGGTGTTTTTCAATGCGTTATTTTGGTGTTTTTTCCATCCGATTTTTTGATGTTTAGATTTCAGGTAGACTTGATAGCACTATAAAAGCGCGAAATGAAAATTGATTGCATATATGAAAGAATGGGGCATAAACTATAAAATTAATATCAAATTTAATTGCACTGTTAAAAGAACGTAACATATATAAACGCATAAATGAAAAAGCATAGCTATTTTTAGTAAAACATTTAGAATTATGGTTAATGAAAAATTATCTTCAAATTAATATTCTCACAAATAAGTCAAGTTGAAAACTAAAACAGTAGCATCAGCTAATGTCTAAAGAATTTGCTTTTCTTCCATTTCCGTAGACGAAGGAGGAAACATTCTTATAAAAGAATGTTTGAAGAATAAAACGCAAGGACATATTGCCTCCAGATGCGAATATTCGGCGACGTTTCTGTTGAGATCCTTCTGCGTGGGAATGTCCTGGTCTGTCATTTACGTCATTCTCACCACCTCCGAAAGCGATTTTCAATCCGACCTCTCCAGAATCGTAATCGTCGTCACTCTACTAGAAAAAAAGTAAGACATGTCAGCGACTCTTGTTTTTCAAGTCCACAAATCCATTTAATGAAAAAATGCGACGGAAATGCTCCAATACAAAAAAGAACAGACCGAGATAACAACAAAAAAAATATATATTTGCTACCATTTATTAAATGGAGTGAATTATGATGAGTACAGTACTCAATCTGATGTTATTACAGTGCTGAAATGCCTTTTCATCGAATTATATATATACTAGACGAAAAGATTTTCATTTTAAAACAACAAAAATATTTTTTGAAGAAAGCATAACTTTATGGATGTATCGGAATATTATAAAAATATATTCTTTTCTTAAAGGAAAATATTTTCTGTAATGAAGGATTTTGAGTTTTACAATAGTAATCTTTATCGGAAAATTCTGAAATCGGCATTGTGTAGGATGCCTGGGCAGTTTGACTCAAAGTATGAAAAGGTTATTATTTCGCATATTTCCTGGACATTGTATACAATACCAAATGACAAACTGGCGAATTCATCGCCGATTAATAATTTGCCTCAGAAAAACTGTTTTATGTAACTTTCATTTTCTTTTACACATTTTTAATAAAAGATTTTAATGACACTCTTTTGTTACTTATTCCAAATAACATTAATATCCTTAATAAAATGCATAATTTTAAATAAAAGTCTCATCAGGACCTTCATTTCATACTTTGTCTAACTAGCACTTGTCATTTTATAGAACACAGCGCATATAATGCATAACATATTTGTATAATTTTTCATATTTCATACTTAACAAAACCTGGACATTTCAAATGATGCCTGTTGTCTGTACGTACATTGAAAAATATCTTCCGGATTTAAACTATTTTATACTTACCGATGTATCGTTAAATATATTTCTATCCGTATTGATATATTTTAAAATTTTTAAAAAAATTTTAGCTTCAGTAAAAAGCATTTAAATGATAAAATAAACATTTTCCATCCAAATTCATTCGTAATTCTGTTAGAGTTACTAAAATTACATTTTAATAGATTTCAAAAACAGACCAATAGATTTCTTTCTAATTTTCTTCCTAAAAGTACCTACATTTATTTATATTTTTAATACTTCCAGGCACAGGAGAAACTTCTGCTAAAACATAGTCAGTTATGTAACTAAGAAGAATTAATTTCCATCGTGTAATAGCCGCGACGCAGAAACTTTTAAAATCGAAAATTTTAAAAGATTTACCCAAATGGCTTTAATAATTTATGCTGTTTAGTAGTGTATAACAAAATAATTTGTATGAGTCATGTGCATATTATACTCTAAGATCACACTGCAATCATTATATAATAGACAATTTCTCGAGTTCTTAATATTGTCTATAATAGACGATTGCGAAATTGTCTATAATACACAATTATTGTCTATAATAGACTATAATAGACAATTTCGCGGTTAAAGCATTTGTCTGGCTTTTAAACATACCGGAAAGATGCCTAAAGGGACTACCAAACTTTATATTTAAAACTGCACAGAATTTTACTCTGCAGACTTCACAAAAAAGTATCAATAAAAATGTATTACATATAAAAAATTAAAATTAAATAAATAATATCCCGTAATACAAATATCAATTATCCTAATAAATAAATTAACCAACATGTTCCTACTCTCGACACACGTCAAAAAACTGCACAGAATTATCGCCGTCATTTTTCTGAGTGGTAACAGTGCAGATATAAGCAACAATGGCAACAATGATTTATCAGCAACAATGGCTGCGTGCCATTGTTGCTGATATAATGAGAGAGAAAATCGATTTGATGCGATTTCATCAAAAAACACAAAATAAATAAAAAAAAAAAAAAAAAAAAACTCATTCGAATTTTGAAAACATCGCTTCGAGGTGCACTGGCTTTATCTAGATGCACCTATGTACCAAATTTTGTAGTCCAAGATCTATTAGCTTACGCATAGCACGAACGAAAGCACACACACATACAGACAGACTCTTCCTTTTATAGATAAGAGTAAGAGAACTACGACATCATTCTTGAATTTGATTGAAACGAAAACAATATATTTTTAAACAATTTCCTCTTTGAACAGTGCTTGTGAATATTTAAAATATTGGATACAAAAGTTTTCTTGCAGATAATTTTAAACTTTGGGGGCAGCAATTAGGAAATAATATTTGATTTGACAACAAATTAAATAATGGTGACATTACTGCTTCAATTTCAGTTTACAGGAAATGGAATTCTTGAAGTATAATGTGAAAATCATTTAATTTAGTTCTAATTAATAAGAATTCTAATTTAGTTCTATTAAATAATATTATCAGTAACTAAAATTAAATTTCATCAGCAGTACTGAAAAGAATAAGTTTATCAAACATAATACACAACTGTGATTTTGCAAGAAAATATGCGTACTTGTCTATACCCTTCTAAAGATTCCAAAGTAAATAAATTTTTACTGTTCGTCTGATAGAACTCGAGAAATTGTCTATTATATAATGATTGCAGTGTGATCTTAGAGTATAATATGCACATGACTCATACAAATTATTTTGTTATACACTACTCAACAGCGTAAATTATTAAAGCCATTTGGGTAAATCTTTAAAATTTTCAATTTTAAAATATTAACATTATTAACAAAGAGCACGATAAAATGGATAGAATACACTAATCTCATAAATACCATGTTACTTCCTGTTAAAAGAAACTTTTATTTTAATCAGAATCGCAGTATAACACTTTTTTAGAATAGGTATGTTGTCCAAAGTATTATTTTATTAACGAATAAAAAGTAAATTGTTATTTGCTCAAAATAAAATCTAATGTTGTCTTACAAAATAACGAAATAGAAAACCGTTGTCATAGTTTTGTTGTCATAGTGTTGTTGCCATATGCATAATTAAAAATCTATGATGCAAAACTGTATTCACTGGTATAAATATTTCAAATTGAAACTATCATTCTAAATTCTAGAAACTATTTTAAATTTATTTCAGATCTTTCCGGAGTACCGTAGGGCTAAAATACGCCCATCTATTCCATTTGATGTAGCAATATGCTTAATTTTCAGGTACAGAATCGTGACGATAATGGGCATATAGAATTTAAAACTTAATTTAAACCTTGTGAAGCATTTGTTACTGATCTGATGTTGTTTCCTTAGCGACGCTGAAATTAATAAATATCAAACAGATTTACTTTTAGAATGAGGCTAGGATGTAATTGGCAATCATTAGTAAGAATTATAGTTATTAAATTTTGACTGAGATGTTCGATGCCTTCCTGTATTTATTATTCATGTGTAAGCCTCAATTTAAAATCCAAAGCCTCAATTTAGAAACATATGTAGTATATTAATTTCATTCATTATATACAATTCTAGTTCAAAACATGCTTTGTTTCAAATTTTCTATTTCCCATTTCTTCTCGATTTGCTGGTCTCTTTTATAACCGAAAAGCATGCAACAAACCCATAAGGTAAAGCGCAAGTCCATAAACGTTTTTCAGATGTAGAATTTTGTACAACTTTTCTCACATGTTAGTTTGTTAACACACCATGTTGTTAAATATTGAATGTTCGTCGAATAGTTGACTTATTATTTAGATGACTGCTTGAATTCGGTAGTTTTATTATTTTCTTGGACTCAAATACACCATCTACCTTACTTTAAAAAAATACTGAGATTGCTTACATATGGAATAAATTTGTCTCACTTAAAAAAAGTGAAACTTGAACTGGAGTTGGTGTAATGGCTATGAGCTGTGCTTTTCACCGATCATTTTCTATTTTTGGTTTCTTTGGCATCCATGTTCCGGTTTCTGTTAAACGCGAACCTCAGTGGAAGAGAATCCTGAAAGGTCTTCATTCCTTAATGCTATTTTGTGTGATAATTTACAACGCAGCAATTATAATCTCGAGCATGTACTCCACTAAAGGTCAACATGCAAAGTACCACGCCATGCTATCTTCATTACAGTTATGTGCTCTAATAATCTTGGCCATCAGCTTTCATAAAAAGAAACGTTTTGGCAAAGTGGCTGTAAAACTTTCTACATTCAGTGACTCTATGCTCTCTTCCAAAAAGCTTTTTAACTCCGCTGCAAATAATTCTTCTATAACGTGTCGCAATATCTGTATCACCCATTTCGCACTTTATGTTTTGTCACTAGCTTTCCAGTTAAGCTTTCAGAGCACAACACATGAAGAAATCAAACATATAACGCTGAATATGATTGAAAGTGAGTATATTCTTCCTATCGAGTCGTATCTCATTGTCTTCGGCAGAACATGTGCTTTTCTGTCTTGGAATTCTGCCACCACTATCTTTATCATGTTCTATGTTGTAACATGTAATTCCCTGTCTGCTGCCATAAAAGGCTTTAGAAACATAGTTCGAGGCACACAAGCAAGCAATTATAGAAATATTCATATCTTGGCTAATGATCTGGACTCTTTAGTTGTGTTAATTGACCAACACTTATCATTTCTGGTCTGTCTTTCTGTTTTGGTGGTTTTTGGCACAAGTATCAGTACAGCAAGGGATATTATATTTTTGGAGGAACATTCGTCCCGTGAAAGGTTATATTTTATTGTAGTTTTTTGTTATAACCTCGGAATGCATTTGAAAATGATTATGGCAGCATCGGATGTGAATGATGCAGTGAATGAAGTGCAGTTAGTAAGTCATGACATACCTTGTGATCTTCAATTCGAGAGAGAACGCTTTGTTCTTATCATGAGGCTGAAATGTCTTGAAACGGGGCTTACTTTATGGCGGATGGGAAAACTGAATAGAAGTTTCATACTTTCAAGTTGCGCTACCATGTTGTCATATTTTGTCTTGTTGATGAGCTTCTGAAAGCACAGAATCGAAGAAATTATAAATCTGAATGCTACAGCTAAATAATGGATTCTATTCAAAATACAATAATAGAATTGAGCCAACTCGATTTCCGATTACTCGACATTTTACGTAAGTTGAAAATTTCTCCGTCCACCCTTTTTTAGTCGCTAAAGGATGTTTCCGCTGATCAAGTAAAACAATATCTTTGAAATAATGTGATGGTGTGAAACAATTTCCAACATCGTATGTACAATGAAAAAAAAATTAGAATTATATGTTAATTACTGTATTATTGTAATTGCACTGTATATTTACGTATATGAACATCCGTATATTTTCCTGTTTATTTAAAGAATAGTTATGCTCTACTAAATTTTAAATATCTGTCCTTTTCCCTTTACGACACTACTTCTTGTAACCTGTATAACGAATTCTGTTACAGGTTTTCTTTTTTCTTTTTTTTTTTTTTTTTGTATTTTTGTAAAAATTTCAATGTACCCCATTCCCCCTTATAGTAATAAAGTGGCTGGAGAAGGTTGGGTATCCGCTGTAGATTGCCACTCATATTTCTTTCTATTGTAGCCGGTAGTAGTCTTGAAGCTAAGTTTTATGGCTTGTACGCCTGCAAACTAAGCTTTCAGTTCATTCTGGGCAGTTTTATCAGTTTATATTTAGGCTTAAAAGTGCTGCGTTATATTGTCAGTGCAAATGAAATGCCGAAGGAGAAGTAAAGAAGACAAAATAATAAGAGAATGGAAGTGGAATTGGATGCCTTCAAAAGACTCAGCAAAGAGGAAAGTATTAATAAAATTACCCTGGATTTAGGTATTGGACTAAGTGTTATGAGAGATGAATAGCACATAACTTTTGTTTTAGAGCTTGGCGTTTTCGGTAATTTGTCACTCAGTATTCATTAGAAAGGCTTTAGAAACATAGTTCGAGAGACACACACAAGCAATTAAAGAAACATTCATGTCCTGGTTAATGGTCTTGACACTTTAGTTGAATTAATTGACCAACAACAACTATCATTCCTGGTCTTGAAAGCCAGAATCTGCGAGACGCTGCTTGATACTGGAATATACAAGTGCCACTTCAACTCGCGCAAGTATCGCATAAATGTAAACTAACAGTGAAGTTTTGAAATTTCGTCAAGAACATTAATTGCTAATAATAGTTACTAATTCAATTTCATTTATTTGAAATAATAGTTTGAATACAACAGAATTCTTTAGGAAAAAGAAGAAATTTTTGAATACAAAAGAATTCTTTGGAAAAAATAATTGTTCTTAAGAGGTAAGTTCACTCTCAACAGACAATACAATAGTTGGGGAAATGTTCCGTATTTTAATTTGTGTGTCTTTTAAGCAATAGCATATAATTATTGCCAAAATTTACTATACATATTTATTCTACTTTTGTTTCTACATGGATTGAAATGCTTAATTGTATGGTAAAAATAAATATATTAAATAAAAAAAAGGACATTTATGTTACTTCCGATAATTTATTGATTGATATTTTTCACCAAGTAACTTTGGTTCTGTACAAAACAGTAGAAGCAACAGCATAATATTCCATAAATACGTTTTAATCAACATGTCATAACAAATCCTTCTATATGTTCTTTTGTAGAAGAAACTTCAGCAGCAAATCCACATGTCAAGTTTAATCCAAAAGAACTTTATCTAAAATTAATAATGCGTAAGTAATTTTCTCCTTCTTATCGCGTGCCATTGGCCATTGCGAGAGTTCGAGTCCCTGTGCGGGAATTGCTGATTTCTCACGTTTCCTGTTCCAAAAAATCTCTAAATAACTCTACAAGTGCCTCCCGAACTAAAATGTAGTGGATGCTCATTCATAGCCACCTAAATTTGACAACTAAATCATTTCCTCCTCAGTTTTGAAATGATAAAGAATGTAAGGAATTTTATCCTTTCTCACTGCGTGTCTTGAAGGTGTAATTGGAATCTTGTCCAGCAAGTAATCGGAAGTACTTCTAATCCCTGGAGAGAAAATCGTTGATTCTTTCCGTTTCTCGGTTTCAACAAAGTTTTGAGCCTAATGATTTAAAAATGTAATTGGAAGTCCATTTGTAAAATTAGTTTCAAAAATAATTAATTTCAGTTTCTTTAATTTATAAGAATTCTACATCAAAGTACGTCTTGGACAATACTTTAAAGTGCTTTCATGAAAGAAGCACAATAAAATTGAGAACGACAGAACAATCCTTTTAAAATTTCTAACTTAATGACCGAATATTTTTCCGCTTTTCAACACTGTGTAACTTAAGTTATAAGCTTAAAACTCTCCGACTGGATATGTCTTATATATGCGCCCTAGTATAAATTTTATGACGTCTTCAAGAAAGGACATATACATGCATTCTGAAATATGTCCATCAAGTTAGGGCTCCCAGGGGCATTAAAATCATCTCTTCCTCATGGTAGTCTTGAGAAATATGAGGTTTCTTAGCTAAGCCCTTGGCCGATTGAATAATAAATATTAAGTGAGCTTACTGTGTAGTTTTAATTATTTATGCTAATAACTTTCATAATAACAGAGTATATATGACGATATAATCACATTCATTATAGGATATATCATCTTGCTTATGCATGCTTTTATTTCTAATTTTTCTTAGCTGTAAAAATAATAAGTTTATTAGTATAACTCACATTTCTTAGTTTTCATTACTGCAAATCGTTAGTCATGAAAATCAGCAAGTAAAGTCAGGAAAATCAGGAAGTTAGTCATAAAAATCAGGAAATGCATTTCGCGTGATTAATTATATAATATTTTTATAAAATTCTTGTTTAATTTTAAATGATTTATCTTGATCTGCGCTTTAATAAATGATGATACGCTTTAATAAATCAGTATATTAAATGTATATTTGGTATAAATTGAAATAATATAACTTCTAGACGCTCTTTGAGAATTTTGTTAAGTAGTTGATATAAATAAAGGATTTTTGAAGAAGAAAATAATAAATAAATGAAGTATTTTTAATTGATACTTCATATTAAATTTGAAAAGTCAAATAAAGCTACTATACTTTGAAGAAGTTTTCTTTGTGGTTAGTTTTCGCAGAATCAAAGTTTAAAAGTATCGTTAAGTGCCCAGCCATGCTTCATGTCTTCCAAGAAACTTCATCACTTCATGAACATGCTTTCCTTGAAGGCTTTCATGTTTACAAGAAACTATCTTCTTTAGTAATGATATTAATTACATCCAGTACTTTCAAGGGTTTTAGGATTCTAATACCTTTTTCTGGTTCCATTCTGTTTTCCTGACAGATGGTGCTATCTTCGCTTCATCTTTGCTCCGTATAAAATTATTGTCGCTTCTCAAGAAGAGAGACCTATTTCCTATCACCTCAAAATCAACGTTTTATTCAAAACTTAAGCTAATTTAAAGTCGCTTAATCGCTTATTTACTTTAAATAGTGTTTATTGTCATTTTTTAATCAGTGTTAACTAAAAGCGCCCGATAAATTATATGAAAGACTATAGTAAAGTAACTATGCTGAATATTGATTTTTTTTAACCCAGGGTAAAATTTGAGTTATAATAGTTGCCATCGTCATACTTTCGTCATAAAAATATCCCTCTCCCACCACCACCAGTGGCCGAGTTATAAAGATCGCAAAATACTGGCAGTTAAACTGGGTTCGATCCTAGGGTAATAGATCGACTGCATGATTGGCTTTATTTGTTTTCCACGAAGTTCTTCCTGAAAGTACCGCCCTTTAGGCACATAGCCCTCGTCTACTTTGCCGGACTGAAGTAGCCTAACCTTAACCGTCCTATAAACGCATAACTTGAAATCGGGAATATTTTCAGGGTTTTCGGCCATATATTTAACAACAACACAAAAATACTTGTAAGACATTTAAGGCATCCTGAGAATAAATATGTTTTTAACATGAAAAACAAATTAACGCTGATGAACAGAAATTTAGTTTTAATGTTTTAGAAAGGAAATTAAGTGTAGGAAAGTTTCACAATCCTGATGTGTGCTCGGGTTCTGGCTAATGTAACATTTATTCCCAGCATTCAGGTGTCCGATTTATTTGTAAGCAGGGTGCTTGCTTACCTAGAACTAAACGTTAGGTTTCACAGAACAAGGTTATGGCATGTGTAAGCATAATGATTGACTGCCTTAAAGATTGACACCATTTAGCAGAATAACTACCATTTATCAAAATATTCAACAAGGAAATGCTCACGCGTGCATAAAAAACTTCATCTCGCATCGAAAAAAACAAAAAAAGTAGGAGTAATAGAAGGGAAAAAAAGTGCGGCAACGGCAGATGTTTTTGCTTTGAGTGGAAAACTCATCAAGAATTATAGAAAGTGAAGGATTAGAGTCATATGACCTTAGGTCAAATGGGATTCTTGCTTTCGTTTTCAAAAATGTGAGGAGATCTGTAATTCTTCTGGAGAGTGGAGGCGGAAGTGTTCTTGCTGCCTCAAAATGTAGTTTGGGTATAGAGGTGCTAGAGCATACAAACACTGCATATCTCATTTTATTGCATTGTTTTATAAAAAAAGAAGAGTATTTTTTATTGCAAAATCTTGTGATCCTCTTATATTTACTCTGATCAGCTCATAAAAATAGATGTTAGCTAGATTGTAAAATACATAGTTTCTGCATTATATTCCTATGTATTTCAAAAATGAAAACAGAAGTGTAGTATCGGTGTTTAGTATAGATTATTTGTACTATCGGTGATTCAGAAGTAGTACCATCAAAGTTCCAAAACTTGTAGAAATTCCACTTTTATGATCGAGCATTATTTCGCAAAATATTTCTGTGGAAAATTTATTGAAGCATTTAAATAGACTTTCCCAAATATTCTTCAGCTTACCGAGGCAACGATTTTCCTCTTCGTAACCTGATTTCAAATTGAAAGTGTTTATCATAAGAAATGAAGTCGCAGCAATTACCTTCTGAGCTTGAGCATAATCGATGAAATCAAGAATAAATTAATCCTCTTAAATTTATTATCATTTTCATAACATTTTCACGCCGACAAACAGCGTGAGAAAACTGGCAACGCAGTAAAATTTTTATACGGGAATGTTACGAATATGCAAAATCTAAATAAATTTTTAGGACGGGAAGCTGTCTAATTTCAAAGATAGGGAACACATATATTTTTTTGGTAAACCTCAGAGCACTCTATTACAGAAAACTCTAGGATACTTATAGGTTTCCGATAATAAGGTATCCTAGAATTTCTTAACTATATAAATTTTCACCTGTTTATAATAATAAATATGTAATACATAAATTTTTACTTGTTAATAATAATGAATATGTAATACATAAATTTTCACCTGTTTTTCCTCATTCTTTAACAAGCTTTTTATTATTTCACTCACTGTGTTTGTAACATGGTCAAATGCTTGTCTTTAATTTTTTAACTACTTCTTGATAAGCAATAGAGTTCACATTTTGCATTTATACTGTTTGTGGATGACAATGAGTAAGGTATTTTCTTCCTCTATTTCGCGTGCCTTTGTGGTGTAACTGAAGGCACACTCGACGTGTATTCGACGACAGATCGAGTTCCGGCAGGGCACTACACATTTTACACCTCTCCTGCTTCTAAAAAAAAAAAAAAAAGCTGACTCTAAAGGTGGTGCCTGAACTATAAAAGGTGATGGACGATAATTCGTCACCACCAGAATTTGGCGACTAGGATCTCCTTATCCCTTAAAAAGGGAAGTAATATAATATATTTTCTCCCTCTTTTCCATACGCTTTCGTGGTGTAATTGGAAGCACACTGAACGCATATTTGAGAGGTCCTGAGTTCGAGTCTCGGTGACGGCATTGCATATTTTTCACATCTTCTGATTGAAAAATGCCTGATGACTCTACAAATGCAATGTGGTGAAAAAAAAAAATTCAAAATTAAATGTAATACTTTTCTTTTAATTTAATGTTCAATGATTTTAGGCGCATATTTTTGTTTAAGGAACAAACTAAATATTATAACCTTACTGTTTTCAGCATCGAATAGAGCGCAAAAATATTTTAAATGAAATTATTGATCAACCTTTTTAAAGCATCATTTCAGACTTTCCGCCGAATTTTTGGAAATCTCTCGATTTTTTTTCTAGTATTTGTGGTCGTAATTTTAAAATTTAACCCTTATAAAATATACTGATTATAAAATTCTGAAAATTTCACAGATTATAAAAGAAATTCTTTGCCCCAATTTAAAACTGAAATATACCAATTGGGCGATTTTCTCTCTGTGTATGTGTCTCTCTCTCTTTCTCTTTATATATGAAAGCTTATATAAATTAGAAGTAATAGATTATATTATCCTATTTCCCTATTATACGTTCCCTAAAATGTTACAATAGAAACTACTAAGAAAATTTTAAAATGCTTAAAAACACCGTAAAAAATTATTAGTTAAAATTTTTAATAACTTTTAGTGAAATGTCTAATATGATTAATATATATCTATTCATTATTATTATTCATTTATTTATACATATATCTCTACATATAAAGATAATATGTTGCAACCTGAACGTGGAATTTGGAACGCGTTTTTTTATATTAAAACTATAGTAATGTTTGAGAATTCGTTCTGCGAAATTGCTGGACTTTTATAATTTCTCTTAACCGATTGTTCAAGATAAAAGAATGATTATTCATTGTTGAAAAAATGATCTTTCAGTTGAATTATTTGATTAATTGAGTCCAGAAAGATGAAACGAAAAAGGTTTAATAAAATAAGGGCTCATTAAAATAATAAATGAACTAAAAGAAGAAAAATCACTCTTCATATAGTTTAATGGGAATAAGTGGTTAAATAAATTTCCATGCAAAATTAATCTACAATTTTATATCTCAAATAATAAATGCATGGCCTACTAAATAACTAATCTGAGAGTTTAGTTGCATTGTGGAATGTATAAGCCATTATCATTATAAATTTTATTAATGCATTTATTAATGCAATTTATTAATGCATATTTTGGTAAAAAGTTCCTTTTGTCTCCCGGGTATTAGAGCTTCTCTTCATCAAATATGTGCTACCAATGATATTTCGTTTTAAATTTCTATAATGAACGGGTTTTAAAATTTTTTCTTCTTTCACGTCTCTGACCAGGATACAAGTATTGCATTCTTCACTAGATAGATAAACATTCTTCCTCCTTTATTGATTGACTTAACATCTCACAAATCCTTTTAAGTATGACGTCTTTCATCTTAATGGCTCAAAAATAAGACGAAAAAAAAAAAAAAAAAACTTGCAGTCGCTAAAAGATACGACGCGCAGACGTACAAAAGAAACCCAGAATGAAACAGGTTAGGATCATCTTTTAGTAAATGGCATGTATAAATCTTGATAATTACATTGCCATCTGACTGCAAGAGGGTGAAGATTCAGCTCATTTTTAGATATTTCGCGATTTCAGTAGCCGGTGCTGATTTAAGAGTTAATAAGTTTTAAAGCTACACCAGAAGAAATTCAGTAATTACATTTCTTACTATTTTACAATGACAAATACATAATATTTCTAAAAGCGTTTAAATAAATGCATAAAAATGAAAATTTAAGAGAAATATCTTTGCTACCACGTTTGCTTCTACATACTTGCGCAGTTCCTACTTACATTAGACACAACTTAGGCTGCCTCCAGAGGTTATGAAAGCTTCGTAGGAAATATTGTGGATGTTCTTTAATTTCTTCTACATTTTTCTGAGTATCTAAAAACTAGTCTCCGTTTCTCTAACGCAGTGGTATGCAAAGATTTCGGCAGTGCGTCCCTGTATAGGACGCCAAGTTATGCTAAAGAATTTGGCCGCTCTTTCACGTTGCGGGAGGGGAAGTAGGAGGCAACGCCACACACATTTTATTTTTCTCTTCACCTCTTCTATAGTCTATTACTTTAAGACACTTCAAGGCTATTTCTTTTCCCCAAAACATGATCCGCAACTATGGCAACGACTGCTGCCGGAATAAAGTCGGTTTACCTAATTTGCTAAAATACTCTTATTCTCTCTGTGCAAACAGGAGTGGGAAGTTTCGCTAACATGCATCGGTTTATTTAATTTTTTTTAAACACTAGATGGGACACAAGCAAGCCAAAAGCACACACATATATACATACACACAATAAAAAAAAGGTCAGAGACGTTTCCGATAAATAATAAATGAAAGACTCCTAGTGTTTACATTAAAAGGTATCAAATTTTTGGCACGTTTTCGGTGACAACAGTTTTCGGTTAACCATTAAAGAACTGCCGTTCCGTTTTCGTCGGAGCGCTTATCATTCGTTCAGTAAAGTGAATCTGTTCTTTGAATCGCTTCCGGGACGGATCGTCCATCTATAGCCAATACGAATAAGAGGACACAGGGTTTTTATCAATACAGATTGCATTTTAATTCTAATTATAATAAATGGTGTATTATTCTCAGCGTGTGGGTTTTTAAAAATATGAGCTTTTATGTGTGCGGAATCTTATCCGTATCATAATTTCATCCGTTTGCATGTGCTTACAGCCGTGTGGGTATTTGTCGATTGTGCAATCCCCACAATTGGTGTTTAACCCAAGAAGGCGTTAGCCCAAATGGACTATTGTTCTCGAAACGGGATTTTGCGTTGAGTGACTATAAATGGCAGTATTACTTTTCAAACTGCTGACACCAAATATTATGCCCTGTATTATTTTAGAGAAATTAAATAATGACTAAACTGTACGTATGTATGTATGTTCTTCGCATTGTGAAAAAAACGAAGGCGTCTAGAGCCATCAAATTTTGAATAACGTAGTCCTTTATCCAAACATAATCACCTGGAAGCCCGAATTTTGAATTTCGGATTTTATATTTATTATTTTATTAAACTTTAAGGAATTTTTGATAAACCAATTCCGCGATTGGAAAGTAAGCAGTGGCAGCACTTGACCGAATAAAACATTTTTATCTCCAGCTGGCAAGACTTTTTATCGGCAGTTTTGAAGATATGGTGTTTTTAAATAATTTGTGGTTTTGCTATTGAGTTCAATTTTTATGTGGAGTAAATGTGAATAACATGAATATAATAAATAATGTTAGCGCAATAAACATTAATAATAAGAAGATGTAAAAATTTGAGCCATCTTACTAAGAAAACTGAACATTGAGATGATGAACCTAGAAAAAAAACTGAAAAAAAAAAAAAAAAATAGAAAAGTGTGTACCAACACTTAATGCTACATCGAGAATTCTAAACGCAAATTACTTTTAAAAATTTTGTAATTTTGCTGTTGAATTATGTAGGGCGTAAATGCAAAGTAAATAATGCTAAAAAATAAAGCCCTTGCCCCCCCCCCCCAAAAATGGATTAGTAAAAGTGAGTGTAACAGTAGACTGGTAACTGAGAGCTCAGAGAGAGCCTTAAAAACCTTAACAAATCCTTTTGTGCGATCGCTAAAATCTGAAACCTCTCAGAATTTCTTTTTTTTCCTTATTTTTATATATTTATTTATTCTGTAGGCTTTTGTGTCCTTTCCAGCACTATAAGCTCTTTTCTCCAAAGACGAGGTGCAGTTAGATGGGATAGTTTGATGCTTTGGAAAGATGGCCACCAATTGTTGCAATTATGTTTGATTATAGGTTAGCATGTGTGGTGTTTAAATATCCTGATTGCTTTCAGGTTTCATCAAATCGTTCAGTGCTATAATTATTTTGTTGATTTTTGGTTTGAGAATGAACATTAAAAAAATACCCACAATTTGAGAACCGATAGTTTATTTTATTAAAGTTTCGAAGATTTTATTAAGTAAATAATAGTCTCAGAGAAGAAATATACAAGGAAGAGTATAACACATTAGCTCTATTCTTAAATAGCTTGCAAGAACAAATGCGAGTAGTTTATATTCCCAAAGGGCGAATATGATTCTCATAAGAGACTTTCCCTTTCTGATGTGTAACTTGGAGAATCAAATTGTATGAGTGTTATATAATACTGCATTATTATTTTATATTACAGTACCAATAATTCTGAAATCTATATAAGACAATGAATTTGCGACTAATAATTTGCCAAACAGCGACATTATTAGGACAATTTGCTTGTAATAATTTATGGAAGTCTTTCTTTCAAGGCGTTAATTTAGAGCTTAAAATTACATGCTTTGGACAATTTTGGATACTTAGACCAAGTTATTGATTCCAGAATATACAATAACGAAGATTTAGGTTTAATTTATATCCTTTATAGCACAAAATATCCATTAATAACAAAATGCCCGAAGAAAGGTAAAAAAATTCCTGTTCTACTAAATTGTTACGTGGAATTATTGCTTATCTCTTTATAATTATTGGAGTCCTGAGCTTTAAGGCATACCACTCCTTTTCAAACCAAGGTTAGGCCATTTTTTATGGTCTCTAGTCGCCTAATTGACACCATTTGTATCCGAAAACTAACCACACAAAATTTCATATTCTCCCAATCCTACCCTTGATTTTCAAATTTTCCTTTAGATTCTTTTCTCTCTCATTTCTTTAAACATGAAAAAAGTTAATTAATGTTAAAAAATACCATTTTACGCATATAGTTAATTATGCTTTACGATAATTACAGAACGTTGCAATTTTTGACGCGGTGTTTTACATTTACTAGGGGTCGTCCATTCACGACTGCATTGTATTCCGAATAATCGGAAGACTGATTCAGTTGTATGTCTAACGCAATGAAAAATAGTAGAAAAAAGTTAAATAAATAAATTGCTGCTTAGGCATAGAGTTCAAAGGGAGGAAAAAAATGTCTTTGTTAAGTGTTTGCATTATCGCTAGTAGAAGCCTGACTGCCATCGATTATGATAGCTGGTGTCGCTGGCTTTCCTGTTTGTTGCTCTGGGTGTTTTCATAAATCTCGTTAGTTTTGTCTGAACTGTTTGTTGCTTCATTTTCATTATAAATTTCACAATGCAAATGTATAACTTTATTTGCAATTTTTTTCGATTCTAATCCATGGCTTCTAACTCAGCAAGAAGCTGATGTAACACTGTAAAGCGTTCAGATAAACCCTTTGAAATAAATATTATTTCTAGTATGATTTTGTCATCTTATTCAGTTCTTTCTCATTCTAATTTAAACCAACTGGTCATTGATGGTTTATTAAGGTATTTTAACCTTCCTTTCCTCATGCTTTTGTGGTGTAACTGGAAACACGCTAGGTGGGTGTTCGGGAGGTCTAGAATTAGAATTTCGGGGTGGGCACTACAGATTTTTTCAGTTTCTTGACTTCGAAAAATTCTAAATAACTCTACAAGTGATGCCTGAACTAAAAGGGTTTGGACAATAATTAGCCATCACAGGATTTGGCGAATGGGTCCCTCTCATCCCAAATTGCCCTTTAAAACGGTATGCATAAAAGGTATTCCAGCATCGATATAACATAATGATCTCACAAGTTCACAAGACTCTTGGTCTAACCACAATCTTCAACTTCACATTCCAAAGATAGATATTTATCGAGTGTAATAATATTTTGACGAACTGTTTGGAAACCGTTCTCACTGTCCAAATATTCGAATTCTTTTAACACACTTTTTTTCAAAATTTCCTACATGCATTTAACCGTAATACTTTTCTAAAAAGCAGTAATCTTTTAATGCATTTCAAAATGCTATATTATTTTGTATGCCCAGGAATTTAATATTTTGAGTAATAATTGTTCGTAGAATGTACTGTTATACAAATTATCATAAATTCAAAAAGACATAAGTCGATGACCAGATGTATTTACAAATAACATGGACTATTTACTTGAAGTAATTATACTGGATTTTGTTTTAAATACAAGGCATGTCCTTTCCTAATTTCCTTTTATTACTTACTGGAGTTACCGAAAAATATTTCTTATTGTTTAGATTTATTGTCATGCAAAATCTCAAATTGCCATATAAGGAATAATTTGAAAACTGCTTAAAAATTTTAATTTACAAACTGAAGTGCTAATATTCATTAAATACTATAAATGGAAACTGGAGTCTTTTTAATTAATTTTAATGTAAAAATTAATTTTTTTTTCCGAAAAAGGGAGTACGTTTTTATTATACATTTCATTTATATCTTGGATACTTGTTGTTCAACAGATATCAAATTTAATGTTACAGTTGTGTTTAACCGCATTTTATCTTAAATCCGATGCTTTTTTATATTACTTAAAAACTGATGTTTTATATCTATTCTTATTAATATTCTGATATTAAAATAATTATCCGATAAGTTTAAAATTATTTTCACAATGTTACATTATAAAGCGTATAGCAGCGTTTTAGCATTTTGCATACCATTCATTTGCTTTAAAATTTAAAACTATCCGGAAATTTATTTGTAACGTTTGTTTAAAAAATATTAGAATTAGATTTAAAAATTACAGTTTAAGTTATATATTGAATATGTGTTGAATAATATTCATATAAATATAACATAAAATATATAAATAAATTTTTAATTAAAATATGTTGAATAATTATTTTTATTTAAAAATAATTTTTTCAGTGTTTTGGACCTTTTTCAAAGAATTTTCAGATGCTTTATACCAGCATTTTAAAGCAGATGGTATAACATACATTTTTATTGACTGTAGATAATATTATTAAAAATGCATGGAAAATGTAATTAATTAGTTCAAGATCACAAGAATTTAGAAAGATTAACCACTAAGAATTAATGAAAATTCAAAGTTAATTTATTAACTAAAAACGTTCTCAGAAAGCGTACTTTAGAGTAAAAGATAAAAGCGTTTCTTTCTCCTTTAAAAAAATTTCTTTTCCTAAAGAAGAATGCTAAATTTTAATTCGTTCTCCTTTAAGAACTGATATTCTCAGCCGTTAAGTGACACTTCTAGCAAACTCCTCGGAATATCTTTTGATGTTTGCACAGAAGGAAGGCAGAGAATTAGAAAATGTTAAGCCTAATAATTCTGAAAACGTGTGCTTATAATTCACACTGTTAAATGATGTGTTACTTATGCAAATAGAACACACGTATTTATGTATCGAGATCACTTATATCTGGATCAACGGAATTTAAATTTTTGAAGATATTCAAAAACCTCAACATACTATTTATGAAATAAAATACAATTACAAAATATTTTTATGCAACAAGCTTTTATTCACAATGTTCTTACAATTAATGCCCCAAAAGGAGAAAAATAATTTAGCATATAGTTTAATGGGAGTTACAGATAAAATAATTGTATGTGCAGAATTTATTTACCGTTTCTGGCGATAAGCTTCTGGCGATTAGCTTCTGGCGATAAATTTAGAAAGATAATATTTGACAATGCAATTAAATTAACAGATTTCCTTTTTGAAGAAACTTCGCTTTTAATTGTAATATTTTAAATAAACGCTATTCGTATAAAAACGTTTTTAAGTGTATTTAGTTTTCTGTCATCAATTATGAAATTTTTAGTCAAACGCTAGAAATAAATTATAAGAAAATTACGAAGTAAAGGGGAAAAAACTGAATACCATTCAGAAAAGGAAGAAATCGCTTTGAATATTTAGTTTCGTAAATTAAATGTAATGATGCTATAATGAACATTTCATTTCAAGCGGAAACGATAGAAACAAATATAACCAATTCGCCATAAAGAGCGCCGAGACGGCAAATTCAAAATACACTCATGTCCATAAGGATAATTCGGAGTCACGCGGGAATCGAACTCTAAAATAAATATATCACCTGTAAAATCACTACACACATCTTCAAGAATCATATGCAAATTTCAGGAAGTAACCAAATGACACCGATGGTACGTCACAATGACGAGAATTTAAGAGAGTGATATATAAGGAATACAGACAAAGAAGTAAAATTGTTCGCAGGCGCTTTATAAGCATTTCAGTGCAATAACCGAATAGTTATGACACAAAGGACGCAGTTGGATGACTTTTTACGTGGTAGAATTATCGGCCGTCTGGGAATGTGGGCGTACCCAACTGGAAGTATCAGACGAACTTGGAATTGCCCAAAGTGTCATCTCCAGGCTTTGGCAACGATTCCAAGATGATGGTAATGTGAGTAGACGTTACAGCACAGATCGCCCCAGAGTTACAACGCCGAATGAGGACAGGTATTTCGCAGTTACTGCCAAAAGAAACAGGCGGAGCGCAGACTCAGACCTGTCTCGTCAGCTCTCTTCAGCCACTGGTACGACAATTTCAAGCAGACCGTGTACAGACGCTTAGGGCAGATTGGTTTATATGCTCGTAGACCTGTCAGATGCGTTCCACTTACTGCAACTCACTGTCGCCTGCGGTTAGCCTGGAGTAGAGAGCATGCATTGTGGACACCGCAGCAGTGGGCTTGTGTGATGTTTTCCGATGAGTCCAGGTTTAGCTTGCAGTCTGATTCTCGCCGGACTTTCATATGGAGAGCTCCAGGTACCCGTTACCACCAAGAAAACATCATTGAACGACACCGTTACGGTGGTGCAGGAGTGCTCGTTTAAAGTGGAATTATTCTAGGTTCCAGAACTGACCTGCATGTTCAAATTGGAACCATGACAAGCCAAATCTATCGGGACGTCATTCTGGAACAACATGTACGTTTGTTTCGGGGCGCCATGGGCGCACAATTTGTGTTTATGGATGACAACGCCTGTCCTCACCGTGCAAACATCGTAAGCAAATGCCTTCAATCGGAGGATATCACCTATGGACTGGCCAGCATTCTCACCGGACTTGAATCCAGTAGAGCACGTGTGGGGCATGCTTTGCCGACGAGTTGCAGCCCGTCAACCTCCTTCTACATGTCTACTGGAACTTCGGAGAGCATTGCTTTTTGAGTGGTGTAATATCCCCCAAGATCAGATTGATAATTTGATACTCAGCATGAGGCGTTGTACGGACTGTATTGCATCGTCTGGGAGACATACAATGTATTAACAATCATACCAACCATGTAATATTGGTTTTTTGTAAATAGGTTTTTTTTTGTAATTTGCTCCAGGGAGAAAAAATCGCTAATTTTTTTTAATAATATCAAACATATAGCATCTTTTTTGTTCTTCGCCTTTTGTTTAATAAATAAGCTTTACAAATAAATCAAATTTGTTTTGCTTCTAATTCTTCTTTTGCCTGATTTTGCATTATCCTTAATTTATGGACATGAGTGTAAAAGTTTTGGCGGTAAACTCACCCTCCCCGTGCCTGCTTCAAGCTGCAGCACAATTTTTAAACAAATATAGAAAATCGCACAGTTAATGTCTTTTTTTATCCTTCTTGTTTTAAAAGAAAGCGAAAAGTGTGTTTATATTTTGAAAATTTTATATCCGATGTATTTTTACATGTTAAAGTTTTAAAATCGTAAACGTCAAATAGTCTAAAACATCGAGCGATTTTCAAAACTTCCTTTTAGAATGTTAGAATTTTCTTTCACTGAAAATATTATTTTCTGCTGTATTGGATGATGCAAACACCAAAATTGTTCAGTTTGTTCGTTAAACAAAGATATGCTTTAAACCTCGTTTAAACATCAAATGAAAAAAATCTAATTCGAGTTTTCAAAAAATCCCTTTACTACATTGCATTGTCATCGACGAACAGTGTATATACAAATTTGAACTCGATGGCTTATCATGGAGTAAGATTAAAAGTCGAATGAAAGCGTCCCAACCACAGTGAAACAGCATGAATGAACTAAATAATAAAAGTTTTTATACTGATATTAAAAAAAGAAAAGAAAAGAATGAATGAAAAAGAGGCTTTCCCCTTTTCAGGCTGTTGCGAGGAATGGACGAATCAGTTAAAATTAAAGCTGTACTAAAGTTGAACTTTAATAATTTTAATTCAAAATGAATTCAACTGACATCGGATTTGATTAACTAAATTTTAAGCCAGTATAAACAGATGCAATTAAAAACTCTTCAAGTGTTTTTACTTCCTGTACGAAGTAAAGAAGTATTGTATTCACGAAATTTCAGGTATCATATTGCAATGAAAATGTCCATTTTGACAATTGTCGGATCCATATGAACCATTTTTTTTTTTTTTGCGTGACATCTGCATATACGGAGAGAATAAAGGACTATTTTTCCCAAAACGAATTGTAAACTGCATGCAGAATGGACTTTTTCGTGACGTCTGTACATACGTACATATGTATGCATCTTGCGTAAATCAGAAACTATTAACCGTATGCAATTTTGTATATGGGACTGCTATAATATGTAGCTGTGCACCTCCCTTTTTTGTTGTAATCGGCCGCATCAAACGTATGCATATATCCGACCTCTTAGTCGGTTGAGATCTGTGTTTATTCTTATATGTTGGTAAATTGTGCATTTTTTTGCTTTAAAAGTGATTGAATATTGTTGTTTTTATGTTTCGATTAAGCTGTTTATGCTTTTGTTTGATCTATATGCACTACTTGTAGAATTATCAACAATTTAAAAGCGTAAGGCCTAACATGGCGGCTACTTGTTTACATTTGATATAAATGTAGTGAATGCTATCAGTTGGCACACCAACTTCAGTGCCCTTTTGCTCAGTGGGACCAAAAAGTCAACTTTAAATTTCTGTGCACCGAAAATTTTGTCTTTCTGCCGAATTCTTTGTTTGTGCTTAGAAACTCTAATTTTAATAGCAAAATGTTTTTAAACTATTTTTTCCCAACTGCATTCGATATTATAGGTTTTCCTGTTTTTACAATTTTTAATGAAGATGTTTTGAGTTTTTACGAATTTTTTCCTTGCCTTTAAGTGAATTGATTGAATGAGAAATATACCTTTAATAAAATTCGAGGAAATAAATTTCAATGAGGCGCAGAAAAAGTGTGTATAATTTAATAGGACGTACAAGGAAGTCAATGTGGTATCCACACTGGATTTTGTTACTTTGACTACAGGAAGTGGTGCAAGCCATCTTTTTGTGAAGAGAAACAACAGATCTTGAATTGGAAAGACAATTCCGCGTTTCTTACTCGCTCTAACTGCAAATACGCTGGAATTTCTAACAATGAAAAAGGACAAAGAAAGAGGAAGATTCAAAAATGTGATTAAGAAAGCATTTTCGATATGCGTAAACAATTCCAATTATCTAGACGGAAAATGGCACGAATTCGCAATCAGATTTCTTCTCCTTTAAGACTGCAAGACCATACATTGCATTTTCAATTAAATTATCTAATCCGAGCATGCGCAATCCGCGATTAAATAGACATCGCAGCTCGATGTTCCCCCCATCATTAAAGCTAATAAGAGAGCAATTAGCGTATTAGGAACTGCCACTGTCACCGATACATCTAGAAATATGACAAATCACGCGTCTGTGCGTTATCATTACTGTCCGTTGTAGTCAGTTATTATGGTCGGAAAGGAAGAAAAGCAGAAATCTGCAGTTTCCTTTATAATTTTCGCCAAATAATCGCCAAGGATGACTACAATTATTTCCTAGATGATATATGGCGATGTTTTTGCGTTTGGCCGTGGTGGTGAAATCTAAAAAAGCATTGCGTTATACGAAAGAAAATTTCTTAACTTTCTTAACTCTCTTTCTTAACTCTCTTTCTTAATTTCTTAAATTCTTAAAAATGTTAATCGAATCTTCGTTTAATTCTGCTAAATCAGAGGAACTCGTGGGATAGTAATAGCTAAGCTTCATTTTATTCAAAAGCTGCGTATATTTTTGAGAGTCAAAGAAGTAATGCGATGTTTTTTATATATTAGTTTTTAACATTCTATTAATTATTTATGTCACTAACAATTAATTATTAGATATTGTAATATTGAACTGCATAGTATTCGTATGTATGTATAAATTTGATACAAGGTTTATTGAAAGAAGATGCTATTTGACTTGGCATGCAAGTATCTTATTTGACATCTCGTTTGGTTTGGTAGAATTATTTGGATCTGCTAAAATGCACGAGGGCTTCTACCTAAAGGGAAAAGATAGTTTAGTGCAGGACTCAATCCCCTCAGTATCTCAGAAGTAAAAGAGGAATATTGATTATTTTTTAAGTATTACAAGGATTACTGCACAATTTTACTTTCATCAAATACGGTTATGAGTATAAAATATTTTCCATTCATATGACGGCAAAATTTTGAGGTACTTTAGAAACAACTAAAAATAATTTAGTTTAAATTAGTAAGTATATTTTCATCCAAACCTAAAAATTAAGGAGTATTAACTAAGGTAAGGGATAGCTTAGTAGAGGATGTATTTCGGTTAGGAGTCCAGAGGTAAGGGAAGAAAGCCCGAATATTTTTTAACTATTACACAAATTATTGCACTTATTTAGTTTCACCAAATACAACGATGAGTATAACATATTTCCTATCCATGTAACTGCAAGATGACGAGGAGGTACTTTAAAACCAGATTAGAAAGAATTTAAGTTTCAATAAGTATATTCTGATGCAAATACTTAATTCTGATCCCCATTTATGCAAATAAATGCTTATGGGGTTTTTTAAGCTATTATGCTAATACCTTATAAAATTCCATAAGCATTTATTTGAATATAGTTGATTTCCTTTTGAAAGGTAAAATAATAGAGATTATGCAATTTTCCATATTACTGTTTGTAATTATATTGTAAAATCTTTTTATGTATTACTAAGATTTCATACTTTGGAATACTAAAATCTAAGTCCAAAAACAGAATGCAATAATAAACTTTTTAGAATTCAATAAATCGCTGACACCGCAACTTAGAATGAGAGAAGACTCCATTATTATAGATGAATATCTGTTCAGAAAAATAAATTACTTGAATTCTGTTGTGGTATTCGTAGCATGAGATGTATTTAGATTTTTAGTGTGGTTCAAAATGTTGCAGTTTTTCAATTCAAGCTCTTGATTATACGTTTTACATCGATTACAGCAGCCTATTCGTAGTAAGACATAATCCAGAATTACTAACAGAAGAAGAATCTATTTAAAGCAAATCAAATAAATACAATACTAAAATCCATTTGCATGTTTTTGTAATGGTTAGACTGGCCAATAACTATTGCAAATACATGTTCGTAGATATGTTTTCTGAACAGATATTAGAATTTACTTGACACGTCAATATGTCGATGTTCACATTTTAATCAATATCACGATACATATGCAGCATAAAATATAATTCTTTCGAAGCTGTTTTCTTCATAAATCTCCAGTGGTCGAGGGGATAAAAATGCTAAGCACTGGATTCAAATCTTTGCAAATGAGATGGCTGCATGGAATTTTTATGGTTGTCTCAAACATTAATGTAAACAAGCACGACTCTACAATATCTCTCCCCTTACACAAATAGCTGTTGTGTGCTTTAAGAAACTCTAATCAGCAAAAATTATCTTATCGCATAAATATTCGCTTACGGAAATGTCTTAGAGGTTGTTTTGGCCTATTTGATTATAGCAAAGCACTCGAGGGTTATCTGCCTAAGAGAAGGAATGCCTTCGTGGAGAATTTTTATTAGGAACTGGCTCGTATACACGAATCACAAAAACACCCATGCAGCCATCCCGTTCCCCGTAATTCGAACCAAACTACCAGTGTTCAGGGACTTTACCGCCCGGCCGATAGTGGGGCTTAAAAGCATCTTACAGAATTCTATGAAATTTCAGTATCAAGCCTGGTTAGAATTTTTAGAAGTGTGGAACAATTTTCTACAAACTAGGTCAGAGATCTTTTACAGAATTCCATAAAATTTTAGATAATATTTCTATGAGTTTGTGAAATTCTATGATTGTGTTCTGTTCTTTTCTATGGGTTATGTGAAAAGCTTCTACAGAGATATGTATATGTATTCTATGGAGATTTATGCTGAGACTCGATAAACATTCTCACTGTTTCTAAGGTTCCCATGATTTTACATAATATATATAGAACCAACTAATAGAATTCTATAGAAAATATCAAATCCAGTTAATAGGATATTGGGCTATACTTCTAAATAATTCTAAAGTTTAAATAAGTTTCTTTATATAAATTTTCTGTAAAATATCCTACAGAAGTTTAGAAATACTTGACAAAATGAGCCACCATTTGTGGAGATGCAACTTAAAGTAACAGTCAAATTAAAATTTAAAATACAAGTTAGTAGTCAAGACTACACAATTTAACCCTAAGTTGGCTCATAACTTCCACCGACACCGTTGCTCTTGGAAAGAAACTGACACCAGAGGCTGAACGTGCAATAAATGAAGTTTTTATCTAAAGAAGATTTAATATTTCATTGTTTAGAGTAACAATAAACAAGCTGTAAACTGTAAGACTGTTTTGAAAAATCTTAAAATATGAGTAAATGATATAAAATGCCGAAAACGGGGGATGCAACAAGAATGAAGTACGGTCATCTCTGGATAAATCTAAAATCACACAAGTTTGTTTACTGCGAAACGATAAGAAATAATACTACTACAGACCATCAGTGTAGAACAAAATTGTCTAAGAAAGACACAAAAAAGGAGAAGAAAAATTCTTGAAATAAGATAAGGGCAATGACAGAGTTTAATATTATAGCATTTAGGAGAAGTTTTTTAACTATAGACAATAGGATGTAACTTAACTCAGCATGGTATGGATTGCATAAACATTGTATGGGAGAAAACAAAACGTTCTAAAAGATTTTTTTTTACCCGTTTGATGTCTATCAAATTGTTCAAATTCTTTTTGTGAATATTGTTCTTTAATGTATTTATAACTCAGTTTAATCATTTCTGTTGAAGCTTATTCCGGTACTTGCATTCTGAATTATCTTTATTCTGAATATTTATTTAATTTACGCTATCAAACGATATAGTTCTCGAAATTTAATTACATGAAAATACAAATAAATTTTGAATAACATTTTTCTGTTAATTATAATATTCATTATACCCCATTATTTTGTTTTTAACTATCCTTTAGTTAACAATGATGTTAAGTTAACCGTTGAATCGTTCTGATGTTACCGTGGTGAATCAAGAGTTGACTACACAATAATCTGTCAACTACATTAGAGCTTCAATTTTTGGAACGCTTAATCTCCATAACTCCCAAATACTCAGATCACTTCCAGCTTTTCTCAATCTATAGTCCGCGGACTACAAGTGGTCTGCGGATCCGCTGTGAGCCTGCTAGATTTCTATAAAAAAACAAAAGAAAGAAAAACTGCCATCGAATGATTAGGATTAGCATGAAATTCCAAGCTGAAGAACAGTTCATTTCTAAGCCTCATTACGAGCGAAAACAGAATGTAAGTATCCGTACAATCGTCGTTGAAAATCATAATTCAGTTTGCTTGCACGTATGAGTATAAGAAAGGGTTTTTAAAACCAAAGTACCGCTCTCAGATTTAAGGTTACCAGACATAGAACAGCTGAGCAAGAAACGGCAGGCTAATCCACTCAGTAATATTGCAGCGTACCAATATTTATTTTAGTTAATAAGATTATCTAAACTTTTCTTGAATAGTCTTGAGTTTTTAAAAGCAAGTATAAATTTTCTTCTCTTATGATTGCTTAATAGCAATAAAATATTAAATGAATATTTTTAAATGTATTTAGAGAAATTAAGTATATTGGTACTAACTATGTTAAAAGTAGTTTGGAAGAGGATAAGTGTAAGGTGGTCCGAAGAAATATTCTAATTTATCAAAGTGCTCCTCACTTTGAAAAGTTTAAGAACATTGATTTATTTATTTTGAAGCCAACTAAATATATACAAATGTATTTAAAAATTATGAAAATAGTGTTAAAAATGCGTCTTTGGTCTAAACAATACAGCTCTATTATCCCAAACGACCAGATATTGAAGTTCTAAGTTCCTAATGCACATTCAGACCCAAGTCACTAATCTCTCCGTATTTTGAGGAACAAAAAGCGATAAACGTGCCAAATATAACAGTCCAGCTGGGTGGATATTCTTTGGTTACATATATATAACTCCGAGACAGATAAACCGTCCCTAATAAAGAGCCGAAGGTGTGGCTGCTGTCACATACATGCCAAATATTTTTCTTCGCTCTCGGTAGACTTTATTTTATTTTTACTGCATTTTTTTTTCCTTTGCCTCCGCCGCAGTACATTTCGAGGTCGTTTTCGCAGTATTTCGATAATGAGGCATAATTACCTTTCTTAATGTGAGAGATACTAGAGATTAGTGCGATTTTCCTAGAGGTTTTTTTTATTATTATTCTGAACAGAAAATTAGATGTTTTGATTTGTTTCTCATTTTGGTCAGCTCTTGGATACCTTTTTTGTTAAATTTCACGTCTGTATTGCGCTCTCCAACCAGACCAAAACAATGAGTTTCCTGAAGAGAAATAAGATTTGATATGTCAGTATTTATAATTATTTGCATTTAAGAGCGTATTGAAAATTAATAACTAATTGATTAACTACATATGTTTTGAACAGATAAACACTATTTGCGAAAGATTATTTATTATTCTATGATCAGTAGGAATTTCACTGCCCCCTACAAAATCATACTTGTTCACCCTTGCTCATTTATAATACATTAAGCATATGCATATAGCTTAAGCCAATTTTGCCCTCCTCTAAACCAATTTTATTGATCCACACTGTGCAAGATCACTTGTTGCATTGTGAATAGAGCTTTCTTTAGTTAATACAGTAAAAAGTTTTAAATCCAGACTCGTCGGGACATCGGCGATTCCGTATTTGAGATTTTTCCCGATATTAGATCATCAATTTAAATCTGGTAAGATGGAATGCAGAAATTATACAATTAAAAATATGAAATCGTAATTTATGAAATAAATAACAATTATGATCTAAAGGGTATCAAATTTACAAAAAAGCTTAATATTTATTTGTTTACTTTATTTAACATTTCTTTCAATGTAAGTTGTTTAAGTTGCTTCCACAAAAAATTCAAAACGTTCTTTTTTCTTATGTCATATACAATTCGTACTCCTATGCCACTGCCATTTTTTTGCAGCAATTCCAATTTTTGTTTAATGGACATCGAAACATGGTGTCGCTTTGTAGATCCTTTGGCAGCTCCAGAATTAAACACTCTCTTCGACATAAGCTTATTTTTTATAAAATTGCCATACAGATTAATTACAGTCGGCAAAAAATAATAAGCTGGATCAAATTAGAAGATTAAGAAGCAACGCAATTCGGCTACATTAACTGAAATGCCTTAAAATCAGTAAAGATAATTTTACCCTAGCTTAATAGCGTCCGTTATACATTATTGGTTGCGTATCACAAGATTGGCGACGAAAGCCAAGTTGTTTCGCTAAATTTTGTCTTGCTCCTATTGCGTACTGAATTAAGCCTGAATTGTATCAGTTCAGTTATTTACTATACCTGCGTTTACTTCTTGCACATGCTAAAAACTAATCTGAGTCCTGAATAAATAAACTCCCACATATACTTCAGGCTTTATCTAGGGCCGGCGCTCGATACCGCCTGGTACCGCCTAGACCCTCTATGGGTCCTAAATTCTGCTACAAAGCGCTTTCCTAAGTTCTAAATTTTCACCGCGCCTAAACTTTGGATCCCAGTGCTTTCCTTAAATCGTAAAAATTTCTTATTGCTTAATTTGCCACTCGGTGCTTCCCCAAATTCCAAAAATTTCATCTTCCTTAAATTCTGCCGTCCGGTGCCGACATATTCTGCCGCCCCTCCTGAGTTTATGCTGAATAACATATCAGTTATTCAAAATTAAAATTATCGCCAAGCGTAATGTTAGCATAAAAGGTTGCCATACTCTTGTTATTCAATTAGTAATATAAAAACAATGTTTAGACATCACTGCATGAGTTATTACTGAAGTTGTCATGTATTGATAAACATGCGGTGATGAAAACAAAATATAATAAATAATGACTAGTCAGGTCGGCGTCAGGGATATAAAATAGGTAAATGTTTCGGTTTGAGATGTATGCCAAGCAGATACGCAGCTACGGAACCAAATTATTAATCTCACAAATGTATGCTTGCATGATTGTTTTTCCATAACGAGGTATTTTATTTAGTACCTTTATTAGTAGTGATAAATAATATGAAATTAAGAATAGGAATTTTTAAGCGAAAATCTCCACATGTTTTATTATGGAAGGAAAAGTCAATTGCGGATACGTAAAGCATATTAAGAAAAAAATATTGTTACGTTTTTCTTTTCTGACAGCAGTTGTTACGTTATTTTCTTCCTTCACGTTCGTACGGGGTTTGTAGATTTGGAGTGAATAACGACGACACTTGATAAAGTATCGAAACACACTTTATTTAGCCAATACTGATCAGGACAGCTCCAAAGTCACGTTTTACAGTCGTCGAAGATCTACTATAAACAAGCTGACACGATCAGCGACACAGCCTTCAGGTTATCAGGCTAAGACGGTGGAGACAGCTTCACTGCAAAGCAATAGAGTACAGCTCCCGACCCTGCTTAGTGGTTCTCAGAACTCCACGTGCTCTCTAGACTCTCCACGCTACAACTCGCAATGCACTCGACGATACACAAGAGTATAGCTCTCGACTCAGCACAGTCTAAAACAAAACTCGACTATGCACTAAAAGACTCTCTCGATGCACTCGACGACCAACTCGGCGCTAGACTTCGAGACACTCGCTCAGTGACTGACTATCAGCTCGCTAGACGAGGCACACACACTAATTGACTGCGGACCAGCAGGGTTTATATAGCTTTCGGCTTGTGTTGGAGAACTTTCTGGGCTAAACTGGTAAGAATTCGGTCCTGAAGGTTCTCCATCCGTCCATGGCATGTTGCCAAGTATCGCCAAATGGGCGATTTCTCGCCAAATATGGAAACCCTGCCTTTCCTTACCATTTTATGGCAACTCTAAAACTGCTTTGCGGGGAAGCTATCTTACCACGCCTGTACATTTCGTAACGATATATTTGTGGCTTTGAGGTCCGGATTTTGGATCATTCTGGATAATAGACGTCCGGATTTCGGACTTAATACTGTATACTTTCAGAGAACTTACGTTAAATTCAGTCATACGTATAATTTTTGTACAGTTTATAAATTTGTACAGTTTATATACTAAACAGCAATTGAATTATTTTAGAGTAATAAACTAGTAATTATTAACTGGTAACTGTATTATTTTAGAATAATAAACTAGTAGTTAGTTAAAATAGTAAACTATACTAATATTATATACGTTAGCAATTGCCAACACACTACATTTACTAACTTCCAATTCATTCTTTTAAATGAAACTGCATTGAATATTTAAGGCAGAGCGGTAGACTAAGAAACTACATTTACTACCGATTTATATATGTAGAGACACATTAATTAGCATAGACAAAAAGTAAGAAATTAGAACCAATTTTACAAAGACCCAAAGGAAGAGGAGAAATGTAACGCAAGTTAACTATTTTTGTGTAATTTTAAATTCAGTAAAGTAACAATTTCAGATTATACGGTCATAATTTTTGTAAAATAAAATCAATTAGTTTTACATATTCAGAAGGATGAAATAATTGATAATTTAATGGTTTTTAAATGGAAAGCGTTAAAAGTTTTGTTTTTCATGAACGGTAAATAACACAGAAAAACTATAAATAGCAATGTAGCGAGTAAATAATGTATTAAGCTAATTTTTCAATTTTTTTTTCATAATTTATTTTGTCTTGTTTCTAAAGCCACAAATTCATGAATATTTTTTTGAAAAACCTACTTCTTCATCTGATTCGTGTTCATCATTTCATTCGTGTCGCTCAGAATGGCTATGTTTGCAAGTTTTTTTTTTTTATTTTGCTTAAGATCTTATATAACTTTTAATGTAGTTTTATGTATAGTTTTAAACCTGCTGAAGTTTGTTTCGCCACTAGTAACGGTAACTGGCAACGTTAAATATATTTTTAACAAATTCAAACAGGACTGAACAATATTCGTGAATTATTTAAAAATATTTAAGAGTGCAGCGGATTTATGACCGGAATTATTGAAATAATGTTGTTTTTAAATTTAGAAGTTTCTCATTGAATATTCAAAGTATTTATATCATTTAGGTTTTTAGGTGTTAAGATAGAAGCTGCGGCTTTCAAATTATTAGCCCAAAGAGACATTAACCCTTTACTATTACACCAAAATGGCAGCATTTTCGAAACGGCATTTTTCTTTGCTTCACCATAAATGTCCGTTTCACTTTTCAAATTGTTGCCACCAAATGTTATCGCCCTGTATTATATTTAAATAAATTCTATAATGAATCTGCATGAATGTGGTATGTATCTCGCATTGTAAAAAAACAACGGTACCTAGAGCCATCAAATTTTGAATAATGTAGTCCTCCGCCCGAATATGGGCACCTGAAAGCCCAAATTTGGAATTTGGGTTTCGTTTTATTGTCTATTTCATATTTTTTTAAAACTTAAACAATTTTTTGATTAACAAACTCAACGATTTCAAAGCGAGCAATGGCAGCAAAAAGAATCAGTGTAATGTTTGTAAATTTGCAGGACTAGTTTCGATAGTTCTGTATTTAAACCAGCCACCCAGACGGTATAGTGGTTAGGAAAGCTTGACTGCAGTACCAAAGGGCCCGGCTTCGAATCCCGGAGAAGGCATAGATGTAAATTGTTTGTCCCTTCATAGGAAGTAGCAATGGCAGTCTGTTAGGTGCCTCCATAATAAAATGACCACCGCTTCTAGCATATGTAGAGGCGAAAACCTAAAAATGGCTAGTGTCCGCCGTAAAAAAAAAAAAAAAAAAAAAAAAAAAAAATATATATATATATATATACAAAATCTGAAATGTTTCAGATTTAAAATTACGTCCAAAGGGGCGTTTTTTAACATTTTGTGTGTTACCTTTCTTTATTAAATATCATGTTCCTCGCACTTAAACCATAAGATCCAGTGCAACAGCAATATCGCAAAATAGTTTTAAAACGAGCATATCTTTAGAATTTCCGATACAGAGACTCACGCGCTGGAGATAAAAATGTTTTTTCTGCACAATGTTGCCATTGCTCGCTTTGAAATCCTTGAGTTTGTTAATCAAAAATTCGTCAAAGTTTTAAAAAATAGGAAATCGATCATAAAACAAATTTCAAATTTCAAATTTGGTCTTCCACATGCTCATATTCGTTGGAGGATTACGTTATTCAAAATTCGATGACTCTATGTACCGTTATTTTATGACAATGTGAGAAATATACATACATTTACGCAGATTTTCATTATTTAATTTCTTCAAATATAATGTAGGACTCTAACATTTTATGGCAACAGTTTGAAAAGTGAACCGACATTTATCCGTCCGACGCAAAATGCCAAAACGAAAGTAATAGTCCTTCGGGACTCAAGTCCCTTTGGACTAAAAAAAAAAAAAAAGTATTTTAACCATCAAACTAGTCCTACAAAATTTACAAATATTACGCTGATTCTTGTTGTTTAACCTCTCCAATAAAGGATAAAGATCTTTACGTGACATGTATTTAAGATGGAATAATAACATAACAGAATTTTTCAAGCTCTTTGACGTTATTGCTTTTATAGGATTGATACTTATTTTTTTAAAGCATACTTTTTTCCATTTTGAACGTCTGGAGATTAATTCTCCAACTATTCGAGCTGTCAAAATTATTTAGCTTAAAACATTTTTAAATGCTAAACTGGAATTTGAATCCGAAAATCATATTACAGGTTCCCTTTCTATCAATCTGAATTTCCCTAGAATAGAAGGAAAATATAACCGTTATGAAGAGAAAACATTCTAGGGACATTATGTAATTTTTTGGAAGCAAGAAACTTAAAAAATGAGCAACGCCCTCGCCGGGAATCGAACCACGGACTTCTGGAATTCGCGTCCAGCATGCAGACCACTACACCATGAAGGCATGCCAAGAAGGCGGGCGTAATGTCTTATAGCATTTAATATAATGTGTTTGATACGTTTCTGTACAAAAAAGGTCTATATTTATGTCTCACTTCTTCTTTTAGATATGAATTCCTTCTAACTTATGAAATATTAATGAAATTTTTTTCGAAAATATCATTAGGTAAGTATCAAATAATTAGACAGATTTTGTATTTAATTACATTTACTAAAACACGCACACAGTTTTACAAATACTTCAGCTCCATGCAATTAATGACTGAAATAAACAAATTAATCCTCAGAATTTGAAAAAAAAAAAAAAATATTCATATTTTAAAGCAATTTTTAGAAGACATTTGAAATTATTAAGCAATTAAATGGCTAAATAAATCATTTTCATTTTTTCGCTAGTAAGATACGAATTGTCTTTGTTTTTGCTGCTATATTTTAAATAACTTAAATGTGAGTACCTTTTTTTCATATTAACTTTAATTTCCTGAACAAATCAGAAAAATGACAGTGGAAAATAACAACAGTTTTAAAATTTTAGCTAGTTAGTATTTTAAAATAAAATTTTACATTCTTGTTATGTGTGCAAACTTTACATACACAGTACATACTCGGCCACCTCACTAACACTGCCACCTCTAAAAATGGACCAAAATTTGTGAGAATATAAATAAACATAGATACTGAGCATGACTTCTCTAGTTTGACGACCACCACAGACGAAATCATATGAAACCGCAGTAGCCGACTTGGAGACAGTTTACTCTCTATTTAAGAGAGTCTTCTGTATATTGATCTGTAGCCAGTAAGTATGATATATGGCATTTGAACAATAATGAGAAAATTAATTAAATAAAAATATTTCACGGCTCTTTCTTCTAGCTCTCATTTTCGCATGTCTTTCTCATTCGAATACGATGGAATAAATATCAGAAATCATGTATAGAAAACTCTGCTTGAGCTAATGAGAGCGAAGTAGAATTTATTACTTTTTTCTTGGTCATCGAACGATTGTTTTCTTCTTATTAGTCTCTGCTGCCAAATTAGTTTTGATGTATGAGTCTTGAGTGTTATTCTGTAGGCGTCTAATGGCTCTCAGCAGCACTTAATGCTCCTCCATCACTGAAAGTCGAAGGTTGTCGTAATTAAAGTTTACCTTGACATTAAAGCTTACTGCTTATCCGAATTATGCAAAACAAAAAGAAGTTTAGACCAAGTGGGCGACTAGTACAATTATTTCGGTCTATGATCTGAAATATGTTTCTTCTCAATTACCTCTTACAGAAGCAGATTATTTAAAATTTTTAGTTTTGTACAACAATGAGATTATTTGAATTTAATAATGCACTATATAGTGATTTGCAAATTGTACACATCTTGGATTCTTGGGAAATCGCCAGCCTGATAAGCACAAAACTTTACAGCATAAAACATGTCTCCGTGCTATTTGTGGAAAGCTCGAGTTAATAAACATGAATTTTATAAAGTGATAAGATTTTCAAATAAAAATAATCAATTATTTCTTGATCATTTATCGCAATCAATTACTCCCTTCAAGAGGAGCGGCATAGCGGTAAAGACATTGAAAACTGGTTGTTCCGATCTGGGTTCAAGTGTCCTTTATTGTAATTAAATAAACCAAACCAAACCAACCCTTCGAGAGGCTTCATTACCGAATCGTTGGGCCCGTGTTCGAATGCTGGGGGACGTTTGAATGTCTGTAAAAGTATTGTATTTGTGTGGCTCTGGAGAGGTTTGGTGGTAGGGTAAGATGAGTGGGAGACGCTCGGACCAGTCATCTGGTGAGTTCCCATCAAAACTTTCGCCGGTAATTTCCCGTTCTCACGGATGTAAAATTGGTCGTCCTATGTGACATTTCTATAAAATTCCGAAAAAAAAAAAAAAAAAGAAAAAAAAACATTTATTTTCATTTCATGCTTTAATGTGAATTTGACATTTCTACACCCACCTTTTTTTCCTTTGATTGAGACTAAACAGCACGTTTGAAAGAATTTAAAAGAAATTAGACGACATCTTAACACTCAGGAAAAGAAAGACTAACTCAAGTCAAAATATGACCATGACATACGAATCATGTACTATTCTTGGAAAAAACATAAGGGGCTTGCAGATTAAGAATAGAGTTGATTAAGGTATAGGGCGAGCTTAATCCAAATATGAACTAAAACTGGCATACTTAGAAGAACGCTAAAGATTTCAAGAACTTCTAATTAAACAACTGGACTCCCTTTTTTGGCTATGTTAACATTAGGAATTCTGAAAGAAAGGTTTAATATCTTCAGAAAGTTAAAATCATTAAATGTCTTATATTTAATGATTCGTATTTCGGCGAACAAACTGTTTCGATTTCTGACTACCTATATGATTCCCAGTTCGGTAAATCATCAACATTAGTTCAGGGTAGATTCTTTGTAAAACTGTCAGTTTCGACTATGATCAGACAAAAGTGCTTTTTCTTGAAAAGCAAAACAATTTTTTTTCGACGAATGGGCGGAGGGCAAACATAATATCGATTTAGAATGATGACCTAAAAGTACTTGAATTAAATAATTTCGAAAATAATAAATTTGTGAAGAATTAAGACTTTCTTCACTGTGATGATATGGAGTAATGGTTCAGCATATACAGCAGATTATTAAAAGTCATGCTTTCGGTTTTGGGTAAGGGTACTGTACGTTTTTAGAGGAATCGTAGGATTTATTTTAATTTCTATGATTCCTTTCTTCAAACTTCTCTTGAATCGATTCTTTTCCGAGAAACTGATACTGTAATAAAGCACACAAATTATTTTTACGTACTGGAATTAGTATCCTGTTTGCACATATTTATGGAAGTAAATCATATTGTGTACCTTAAATATTTCAGTTTCTGTAAATTTCTTATGTTTTAACTTTTTCCCTCTCTTATTTCTTAACTTAGCAAATTTTTAGTCAGCTCATTCTTAACATTGCTCTGATTAGATAAATGCACACATAAAAATAAAGGAAAAAACTTTCTGAGGGCGTAACATTTAAGCAAACTATCTGAAAAGACTTTACCAATTAAAATCATAAGATTGCTCTCGAACTATATCACGCTGAGAAAGCTTTTAATTAAAAATTAAAGCTGTTAAATTAAATATTCCATGAGCTATTAAAATATTCCATGAACATAAATCACTTGATTTTTCAAAAAAAAAGTTTCCTTCATTTTCCAGGTAAATACTGAAGTTTTAAACAAAACACTTGAGTATACTTTATATATAAAATTTCTTCAGAACAAAGATAAATTTCGTTACTCTTCACTGCTATGGACTGTTTAATTCTATGAAATGCTATCTATATCTTCTGAAATGCTATTTACATGTTATGGCCAGGGCTGTGGAGTCGATAGGGAAAATAACCGACTCCGACTCTGACTCCTGAAATTTTAATGACTCCGACTCTGACCCACATGGGTTACAGCTTATTTTTTTAATATAAAAGAAGTAATAGATACTACCGAAAAATGATTTCATAGCAAATTATTTATATTAATTAGCATTTATTATGAAATGGAAAAACTGGCATTAGTTATTTCTAAGAACCAGTATAGCTTCGACAAGATTTTCTTTGTTGGAAGGCCATAGATCTGATTTGATAAACTTCAGAGCTGAGAAGAGTCCTTTGAGTAGGAGGAAGAGCTCTTACTGTTAGGGCTACTTCTTTTAACTTTTCAGAATAGATTTAGTTCTAAAAGATGTGTCTTGCAAGCGCAATCATATTTCTCTATTTCTTCAAACGCCGTGTAGAAATCTTGTTTGTATTTTTTCATTTTTATATCTAAAGGCTATTGTTTCTTTATTTTCATTCGCTTTGCCTTAGCCTTTTTAAGATTATCCAAAAATATTTCTCAAAATCTAATTCATCTCTGGAAAAGGATGATAGAGACCCAATTTCAATATCTGCAGTTTGACTGTCCTGATTCGAATTCTCCAATTGTTCTGAGAATAATTTCATTCTTAATGAAAGTTCATGGATGGCTTTCTTTGCTTTTTAATTTGTTCGTCATCCAAGAAAATTCGGTGTTTCGGACCTCCATATATTGAATTCAGCAAGATCTCATTGTCTAACAAACTAGTTTTTCTTTTCTTCATCAAAGAAATGATTCCTTCTGCAATAAACCCTCCATTTCAGAAAGAACAAACATCCCATTCTTACATTCTCTCCTCCTGTCAATTCTTCAGATTGCAGCTTTTTTGTGGCTATATACGGTATAGAAAGAAGAGTTTCCAATTCTGCAAGATCATTCCACAGTCTTTCTGTTAGTGAAGCATTAGGGTTATCTACATCTCCTGAAAAAGTTCTTAATTCTAAACACCTCTTTATCATCAAATATGTACTTCCTTATCGCGTTGCTTGATCAATAATTGCTCTTTTCCTGTTCGCTTCCTAAGAAAGGCATCAATTTTAGGAGTTCTTGCTGCTATTGCTGCTTACCTAAATTTACCAGTGAGATTTGTAACTAAATGAATCAGTTTAATCACTAATGGCAAATATCACATCCATCCTCCTCCCTTATATTTATTTGTTAATATGTCAATAAAATAGAAAATAACTATTCATTAATGTATATAGTTCATAAATAAAAATAATAACTCAGCTTGTCATTAATTTCTTTCGATTCATTTTAATTCCATTTCAAATTCAAACTGTCCAACAAAAACTGAAGCCGGAGTCAACCTGTTTTCAGCGCCTCCAGCTCCGACTTCTTTTATCCCAAAATCTGCCCGACTCCGATTCCGACTCCATGACTCCGACTCCACAGCCCTGGTTATGACATATATTTATTAGCTTGGAATGGGGCTTCAGCCCAGGAACCCGTGCCTCGCGGCCTGCGGCTATTTTAGCAGATGACCTAAAATACAAAATTGTTGAGGAAAGCAAGTGAAGAAAATATAAGGTGTGGATCGTAAACTCTGGTTGCTAGCAAAAAATCAACTCGGAAATGAAATAAACCAACATAAAATTTAAAATTAAGCAACATATGTACATCCCAGTTTGCTTCTGTGACCGATCACCGCCATAATTGCTAGAAATTTATCAGAATCAACGCCATATATAAGCTACTGCTTTGCTTGGTTTAAATTTTTACATTGGCATGTTTCTCTTCCAACACAAACATACCGATGAACAGAAATATTATGTGATAATTTAATTGCTTCGAAAAAAGGGGGAAGTGTATGGAACATTCCTAAAAATAAATGAAAAAAGAAAAAAAAAAAAAAAAAAAACATTGTCGACCAAAACCTACAGCATTCTGCTGCTGTGTTCGGCGAAGTATTGTTATATTTTTCGCGTTTATATAATTACCATTGAAACCTTCCAAAGTAGTTTCCTCCTTTTACGCTTCCCGTGTTTCATGACTTTCTTTCTGCTGACATTTTACTCCGATAAATTCTGGGGGCAGACAGCTCAGTCTATGCATCATAAGCCAAATTATTATGCATATATTGCATGATGCATGTCATTGTGTGTGCATATGCAAACATTGGTTACCAAATGACTAATCTTAATCCAAACAGTTATTACGCATGTATGAATACAAAATTATCTTAAGCTAATGCAGTAGATGTGTAATAATTGTACCTGTGTTGAAGAAAATATTGGTAATCGCCAATTTCCTTAATAATATGGCTAAGTGAGCAGCTGAAGTGGATGCAGGCTAGACTTCTGGGCGCGTCTTTCGTCGCCGAGTAAAATCGTGGTGGTCGGGTGTGGCAATGCCATGGGACTGTCTTCCCAGAAAATACCTACTTGGGTTTAAAGTTAAGGTGTTCGTAAATTTGTCACATCTTTCTCTCTCTCTCTCTCTCTCTTTTTTTTTTTTTTTTTTGGCTATAGAAAATAAGGTGACAGGAAAAGAATTTTTTTTTTTTTGAAAAATTTTTGGAATGTTTTGTTTTTCCAACATCTTCATAAAAGTCACAGAATACTATAATCGTAAATTTGTATCAGAATTACGTTTTAGAATTCTACAGAGGATGTATACAGCTATTCTCATAATAGACAGCTTATGCCCGTAATTTTGTAACTTTCATCGTGTAAATGTTTTCAATCTTCTAAACATCTAAACATAAAAATACCTGAGAAGTTTAGCATAGAATTTTAATTTACGTCTGGATAAAGACATTCATGTACACTGTGGGAGAAAAAAAGGGGAGACAGTTTTATATCTCCTGTTCTACTGGGGAGATTGACGAAATTCAAATTGCGTTTTTCATGTCTCAAAAGCGCGACTTAGGACATGTATTAGATCTTTTACGTAGCATTGTTGTAATATAGGTATTCTGACAGAAAAATAGCACTTTTTTTTTTAATGGCATGACATTTTTTTTTCCATATTTCGATTCTACGATTCAAATTATGCCAAATTGTCAAATTGTGTAAAAGTCGCACAAGTAGTTCTTAAAAAATTAGCTCTCAAAATTTTAGCTCCTCAATGTTAATTGTATTTGGTATATATTTATTACTCTTTTTTTATTAAACTTATTTGATTCTTCCTTTCACATTTCAAAATTTAGGTTCATTCCAAATAAAATTCGCGCTTTTTTATGATTTATTTTTTTTAATTTGTATTTTTTAATAATTTTTGTAATTTTTTCAAAAACAGTTTTGAATTATAATCTGTAAAATTTTTACCTTAATCTTAAAGTATATGTATTTTTAAGTATACTTGCAAAAATTAGAGTTTTTTTAATTCAAAATTTCCGAAGATATACATGAATTTATATATTGACGCGTATTGAAATTTGTCATATTTGTTGAAAGCGATAATAACATCAAGTGTGGTTTAGGCACTTTGTTAAAATGATTAGAAATGAGGAACGAAGCGACATTTTTCCTGCTCCCCAATGTAAAAAAGGGAAATGAAAATAGGCTACCAAATAATTAAGAAGTTCGCCAAGCGAATTATTCTTGTGCAAACTCAAAAAAAAGTGTCAATATAAAGTTTTATATTTCTTCTTAAATTTCCCACCAAATTTCACAAAATTTAATATTTAGGCATAATTTGAGTCGTAGAATTGAAATATGAAGCCCGATTTTGTGTCAAAATATCTAGATTAGAACAATGATATGTATAAATCTAAATATATATCCTAAGTTGCGCTCTCGAGACATGAAAAACGCAATTTGAATTTCGTCAATCGGCCCAGTAGAACGGGAGATATAGAACTGTTCCTTTTTTTTTCTGTAATTTACATATAAATGAAATGCGAAATCTAAACTGCTGTTATGAATAAATAATTAAGTCAGCAATGTATTAAATTTATATCGGCATATTTGCCTAAACTAAATGGGAAAAGTCTGGTGAATAACAGATTATAATTCCTATATCTTATGTCAAAAAGAGGCCGACGCTAAAGAATGGATGAAATTTTTCGATGAAAATGTCTTTGATTTGTATGTAATAAAAATAAGAAAAAAAAAACATAAATCCTACACAGAAAACTTTCACATAAATTATTAGAGAAGAAGAAAGGAATAAAATATCTCCAGTTCCTATATGAAAATTTCAGAAAGCTTAATGAATGTGTATATCTAAGATATAACAAAATACGTTGGCTGCGATAAGAAACGATTGGCGACCTCAAAATTGGCTATTTTAGATTTTGCGTCCTCCCCCTAAATTCCTTTCTTCTCCCAAATCCGAGATCTTTCCATGTTTCATAAAACTGCTTGAAAAATGGAACTAAAACCCAAAATTAACCAATCACAGATTAGCTATACGTATGCACCTATCTAGAATAAATAGCTACTAATTTCTTAGTCGCTCTCTCTTTCCGACTCTCTCGCCTGCCTGCTGACAGCGTGTCGCTCAGCCTCTCCTAGCTATTCGCCATTATTTAAAATGTAATCGCATATTTAAATTTATGGGGCGGGTTTACCACCCATAATCTTCTACAAGATATAACGATATGTGCTAAGAAATTTGTCATCCAGAAATAAATGATGTTTAACTATCAAGCTGGTCGTCTTTCTTCTAAAATTCCATCGGGTCATTCCACTACGTCGTAATTTCTGGTCATCTATGCAGCCGTGGTTTCGACCATGACTAGAACATGAATTGTTTTTATAGTCAGGATTTTCAAGTAGTCAGGATTTACACATGAGAATAAAGAAAATTAAAACATGAGTTTCTCAGAATGTTTGCCATCTGAAAAGATGACGAAAAAAAGCCTCTCTTCCTCTGTTGGAATCGGCCTTAACATATTTATAATATGTGTTTTCAGCTCTTCCATGATTTTTGGACGATCTCTGTTGACTTGATCCGTAACATAGCATAAAAAGAAATCTAGCGATGATACGTTAGGGATATAGGGGCAAAAAAACGACCATCGCCAAAGTGATTCAGGAAGCCTCTTGCGGTGACATGATCATCATAGTGACTTCTGAGAAAGTCCAGGATATATCGTCTTGAATGTGGGGAAGCTGTACTCTGCTGAAGACCCGTGTCTTGGATCCAATGTTTATGGTAGTCATAAGGAATGTTTTCAAGAAGTTTTCGTTTTCAAGAAGTCGAGATAGAGTTCAAAATTCATTGTCTGGCTAAAAACTGCGCACCCAAAACACCATAAGCGTAGAAACCACAACGTGACTTTTTATGGATGAAGGGGTTTGACAACAACAATTATGGCTTCTCGATGCCCCGAATCAAATAATTTTGACGATTAACCATAGCCATCCAACCATATCTGCACGGTTGATACGAGTTTCAATCATTTCGCACATGAAGTTTGCGAACTCGTCTTTTTTCAATATCATCTAGGCTTCTCCACCAATTGCTTACAAATGTTGATAGTTATATAACAGGCGATACGGCAGCTCAGTTGGTGATAAGTAAGTAAGTAAGCATGTGGGCTGAGAGGCTGTCGTAACTGAATTTTGTAAGGTAAAGCTGTGGTGTACTGACGTCAGTTGTTGAGCTAAGTGTCGAGTTGATGTTAATGGCTTTTTTTCCACTCTTCTTTAAAAGCGGTGACGTTTTCGGGTGTCCTTGCTGTCTTTTATTTCGTCTTCATGCACACTTTGTCATTCAGCCACTGAATCCGTTGTTTGAAACTTGGCAATTAATGCATTTACAACATGCTTGGAGATGAATTTGACGTATTTTTCAAAGACACTGTAACACTTCCTGAGTGTTTCGACAGGTTTCTGTAGAAAATTTTTTGACGAAAACAACACGCTCTTCAATTGCATATCGATAAGGAAACAAAATAGTCTTCCTTGTGAAGCACCTTGTATACATACACACACATATATATATATAGATATATATATACGTCAGGGTGCAAAAGAAAGCATAAATAGTACAGAAAAAAAACTAATCCATTAATCATTCACGTATTAATTTGAGTTACCTTTACATTTTAACGTATTTGAAACATAAATTTCAAAGGAATTTTATGAATGTTAAATGAATAGTTACCATGAATAGTTAAATCGGAATTATCAATAGTCTTTCTCACCTGTTTAAAAGCATTTTAACATAATAGATTTCAAGTTTATCCTTTCATAACACCCTTTTCGCCCACCAGTGGCCGAGCGGTAAAGTCGCTGAACACTGGTAGTTCGGTCCGAGGTTCGAATCCCGCGAACGGGCTGGCTGCATGGGCGTTTTCGTGGTTTTCCCCATGTGTAACGTGTATACGAGCCAGTTTCCCTTAGAAAGTCCTCCACGAAGGCATCCCTCCTCTTAGGCAGATAGCCCTCGAGGCTTTGCCATCCTCGCACACACACACATAACACCCTTTTCAGCTTCTATTCATGAAATTCACTTTTAGTCCGCATCACGTTTGAAATTGTTGCCATCAAATGTTATCGCGATACATTATTTAAAAAAAGTTAAATAATTAACAATATGTATGTATGTGTGTGCGTATGTTCCTCTGAGCACATAGAATGACCGGATTTTTCATACACGTAGTCCTCCACTCGAACATGGGCACCTCAAACCTCTTTTTTTTTTTTCGAATTTGAATTTGTTTTTAATTTGTTTATATTTTGTACAGATTTAACGACGTGTTATGTTGTTATGTTATTGCACGTTTAATGTGTAATGCCCTCAACGGCGTTCAAATTCTGGACTTCCCGATTTCTAGTAGGATGTACTTCCAATTACAGCAGGTACGTAGAAAGGAAGAAGAAAATACTTTTCATTCTTCTGCTTCTGAATTACGACTCGGGAGACGGGGACCAATCGGAAAATCCTGGTGGTGAAAAATTATCGTCCAAATGAAATTTAGTTTGACCGCCCTTTGTAGACTCATGAGCTTTATTTCGAATCAGGAAATGTGAAAAATGAACAATGTTCTCACTGGACATCCCGACTACTAGCCGGAAGTCCTTCCGGTAACACCACCAGAGCACGTGGTAAGGAGAATAAAATATCTTAAGAAACAATTTTTGAGAAAGTAGCTGAGACTTGGCCTAATCGAATTCCGAAACTCTGAGTTACCTAAATGAGTTCAACAGTTAGAAGGAAAAGGTTCGGCGTGACCTTGACAAGTAGTTTGGGAGGTCTTGATTTTGTTAGTAGCACTAAAGCAAACACAATGTGGACAAATCGATTTTAAAATTTACAGGAGCTCATTCTCTGGACGCGTTGAGGAAAGGGAAAATTAGGCGAATATTTTTTTTAAATTTCATAGCCTAGCGCTAAAAAGCTGGGGAAGATACCATCAAATACGGTATTTATTTTCAAAATACATACATGAAAGCTGCATAACAGAATATAAATTATAGTCCCTATTACTCTTCTTGTTTGTTCTCAGGTAATTAAAGAGAGCTGTATAAATTATTACAGGGCGGCAACTAGTTTGTCTCGATTAAATTAATTTCTGAAAAGAAATGGGATGTCAGAAAAAAATATTAGGTCATGAGCACTTCCGTATAAATAACTTCAGAATTTCTGTCGTTCGCAGAGCATAAACCACAAAACTATTTCGAAATAACCGAGAAAGCTTTCCTTTGCATACATTCGTGGGCAGCAGAAATGGAGTTGAACTCACGTTTAAAAGACGTTCATTACTCTAGTTAAAAGATTTAAAGCCACCTCGAGCATCCATGTCACGGTTTGCAACTGTAAAATAGATAGACACCACAGCGATGCACCGTATGATTTGAGCAAGATAGAAAGAAACTTACCAATTATACGGTATCTTACTGGCTAAGAGCGTATCGCAATTTGTGGGTCGTTTGCGCTCCTTTCCGCTAAATGATTGAAAGTATTTAAGTAAGAAATAAAACTCGATAAGGAGCGTAGTTATCAAGGTGCTGAATCGGTTTAGTTATTCAACGTGCGTATGTTAATTAATGCGGAATTTATTGTTTTTTTCTTCAGCAATTTATTAACGGGCACTTACCCAACTGCAAATTCTTCGAAACTTTTCCCTGAAAACTGGGAAACAAAAATTGTGCTGCGTCTAATTTAGATAAAACGAAAAAATACATACAAAAGAAAAAGGAATAGAAGCATTTTATTACTCTTGTACTCCGGCATCTAAAATTGATTTTAGATGGAGTATATTCTTGACGGGAAAACATATTTTTATTCGTAATTTGATTTCACTTTAATTAAGTTGTAGAGCTATTAGGTATTTTTTGGAAGCAGGAGAGGTTAAAAATAAGTAATGCCTTTGCCGAGAATCAAACCGCGGAACTCTGGAATACGCGCCCAGCGTGCAGGCCACCACACCACGAAGGTAGGAGAAATACCTTATATACTTCCCCATTTAAAGGGCGACTGGGAGTTTCACAGGATCCAGTCGCCGAATTCTGGGTGAAGAGAATCATCATCTAACATCCTTTTTAGTTTCGGCACCACTGTAGAGACATTATGTATTTCTTTTGAAGCAGGAGACATAAAACATGAAAAAATGTCTTCGTCGGGAATCGAACCACAGACCTCTGGAATACGCGTCCAGCGTGCAGACCACCACACCATGAAGGCATGCCAAGAAGGTGGGAGAAATATACCTTACAAAGTCATAAACAATTATCGCATTTTACACTGCATGCTTTTATGGTGTAGCTGACATCACGACCGGTTAGCAATCGGAAGATCTGTGGCTCGAATCTCGTCTAAAATAAGCAGATTTTTCATATTTCACGTCTTCGAAAATTAAAATAGTTCTGCAGTAGAATTTAGTCAATACGTGATGTACAATAATTTATCCGACTGCGTTTGGCCTATTTGTCTCCTTTCTCTCTCCAAGCCCTCTTTTATATAAGGGAGAAAAATAAGAAAATATCGCCTTCTCTTCCGTGTGGTCGAGTGGTATAAGTGGTAGCTCGACCGGTTAGCAGCCGTTTTGAATGCTGGAGAGGACACAGCTGATTACTTATGATTCCCTGCTCTAAAAAACCTGATGTCTCTATGAATTCTTAGCTCAAAATTAATTAGTCAGATTTTTAAATCAAATGTAGATGAGCTGCAGGAGCTTTTACAAGACAACATCTATGCTTTTAGACAATAGAATTTTAGAAGTACGACGTTACATTTTTATAAAATGTTATAAATGTTTAAGGAAGTTTTAGAAAATTTTTAAATTTTTATAAACTATTTCTTTAATTTTATTCATTGAATCTAAAAGCCGAAAGAATAATCTTAATCAGTCATTAATTTGCAGAGCTATATAAGATTATTTTGAAGCAGGGAAATATGCAAAATCTTCTATGGCCTCGCCAGGTTCCTTATTCTGAATCTTCAGAGTGCCAGCCGGACTGGTTACATCACGAAATCATGCAACATTTAAAAAATATATTCAGAGTAGGAAGTGGAAGAAATCAACAATGCCATCCCCAGGATTCGAACTCTAGATTTTCCAAGGCTAGTAGGACAAATTACCAATTACAGTATGAAAGCAAAAAATACTTATACAGTTTTTCAATAAATTTGTCCCTCCATTTTATTTTAAATTACTTGCAGTCTGTTGAAATGCTGTGTATAAAGAATTCAGGTTTTTCGCTTAATCACTTTTACTAGGCTCGTTAAAAAATATTATGCTACTACTTAAGCCTGTCTTGTAAACAGTCTACTGTTTTCAGTTTCGATAACATTAGTCGGAATTGGCAGTTATATAGCAGAGTTTTTAGTTCGCAACTAAAGTACAACGGAAAAAAAATCGTTAACATGAACAAAGTAAATTTGAAAGTAAAACTTTTTCTTCTTTCTCGTTAGTTGATAAGAACGATCTGCCATATTACATTAATAAAAAGTAGCAGTAGTAAAATATTTTTAGTGCAAAACATAACGATTTTACACTGAATGAATACAACTTCTGTTACCCTGATTTGTAGTCTTTTTTGCGCAGATTTATCACGATCATCTAACACTTAACATGATCACCTTTTGAGAAATCCATCAAACATCTAGGGCTAAAATTTAGAGCACGGAAAGGTTATGGTATGTCTCGGGTTCATATTCCAGTCTGATTTAAAATTTTCTTCGTTATTCAATTTTCCAATTTATAAATTAAATGTTATCACGTTTGGTTATAGGAGTTGTAAGATAAATAACGAATCAAATTTTGTACTCTGATTAGAAAACTCAAATTTTAAAATACATACATCAAGTCAAAAACACATTCACTGACTGACTGAAAGAATCTTTAAACAAAATGTGTAAACTGTATTGCATGAAGTTTACATGGCAACGGACCTTGCTGCAACTAGTTGGGCGTTGTCAGACTTCCAGGAATGGAATGCTAGCTACACTCACTTTATTGTCAACTCGTCATTCCTCATTAGATGTGTCACAATAAACAAAATGCAACGAAGTTTCAAAAATTCAAGAGACACATGGTGCCTTATGTAAAGAATCAGCTTTTGATAAATTTTCGGGACGCCACTCGACAGTAGACCCAGAAACTAACGTGAACTCTTGTCGTTGTTACATGCAGGCTTGACAGCTTATACATATAAAGGAGAGGAAGTATTTTTGGATGGAAAGTCATAGATTTTGTTTATTTTTTAGCTGTTCAATCCAGTAAAAGCTGAAATATTTACCATCAAGATATATTTTAATTCCAATATTAAATGTCTACTATTATCTCTTCGTAGTTTAAAGGAAAAAGCAGAATAAGAGTTTCTTAAAAATTGTATGATTTTCTCTGACTATATAAACCGTCTTAAAAATTAGTAATCTTGTGCAACTTTGTTCCCATTTCTTGCGAGTAACGATAGAATTACATACATGCAATTAATTCAAAATACTGCTTTACAACTCGGTAGTTACATAAAAGCATACAAACATCCTAGTTTTCCCCGGGGTTCGAAGCAGGACACAATGATACGGTAACTAACAGCGTAAACACACCAGTAACCATACAAACGCAAACAACTATAGAACGCTAACCATTATAAAAGCAGCACTATGTTAAAACAAGGGATTTTCAAAACAATTATTTAGATTTAGAAGACTGCTAAATTCCATCTATCCCTTTTACGTAATAATTAACGCCACACAGGCAAGGCGTATTCCTAGGTCAAAGAACAGAAGTTCGAAACCTGGATGAGAGAGAAAAGCTTCTTATTAGTTACTCGGCGTAAAGATATTGGCAAGATGAATACCTTCTTCATAAGAAATTGCCCTCAGCCTTATTCAGATCAATTTGTGTCTTGACGGGAAAGTAACTTTCAAAACGTTTTCGCTGGAGAACCTCTCTATAAAACCAATTTTTGTTCGTTTTATTAATTAATTAACTGAGCAGAACATGAAATAAATAATTGGTTCCTTTACTTAAAGTTACTTCTTTTGCATGGGGGAGCAAGCATTATTATTCGAAAATTCGATTTTGCATAAAAGGCTTCCGTTCCTTTTTGCAAAACCCTGGACCATTGTCCGCAAAAATCCTCAGAAGTGGATTATACAATGCAATAGTGTCCAAAACCCTGTAGAGATATTAGGTATTTTTTGAAACAGAAGAGATGCAAAATGAGCAATGCCCTTGTAAATTTTGTGTACTCTTATTAAAGAGTACAGGTGGGGAGTGCAAAAATATATGGCATAAATATACTTAATTTGACTCAAACATCAGTGGTTTTTTTAATGTCATGCTGCGGTGAATAAAAACTCTTCTTTGATTCTAATTCTACTTTATGAGGTAAAATCTATATACAAGTATTTTACAGATTTGTTGGAGTTACATGATAAGCTGGTTTAATAGCACACCTCTATATCACCACATCCCTTCACTCTCTCTCTGCTGAAACTCTTTAATTAAACTACACATATGTGACGGCACAGCGCCCTCTATAACATTTTCGACAACTCTCGCCAAGACTTGAACCGCAGACCTCTCGAATACGCGTCGAACGTGCTGACCACGAAGGCATGCTAAGAAGGCGAGAGAAATACATTGTATACTCTCCCTTTTAAAGGGCGATTGGGGATTAAGGGGCCCAATCGCCAAATCCTGGCGGTGGAGAATCATCATCTACCACCTCTTTTAGTTCAGGCGCCGCTATAGAGACTGTGGATACTAGAATCATGAGAAATGAGTAATGCCCTCGCCGAGACTCTAACCACGGACCTCTCGAAAAGAAAGAAAATGCGCCGAGCGTGCTGACCACTACACTACGAAGGCATGCTAAGAAGACGGAAGAAACACCTTATAACCTTGATCTATGATAATGGTGCGGCATTTTTATACCGGCCGCATTAAGCTTACAAAACTGAGAGTACAAAATTACACAAAAGGGAAGGAGATTTACATAAGAGGGGACTTATCATCAGCCTTTTTCTCGCAACAGTTGTCGGAAAAACATAAAGTGCAGAAAGAAATTAACATGAAAAAAAGTCTGAAAGCTTTCATATTTTATACTACGACCAAAGGAGGGTTTTTTAACGTTTTGTGTGTTACCTTTATTTATGAAATATCACGTTCTTTGGATTCAAACTATAAAATTCTTTGCAACAGCAATACCACAAAATATTTAAAAGAGCATATCATTAGAATATCATCCGATACACAGTTTTGCGTGCTGGAGAAAATTTTTTTTCCGGTATAGTGTTGCCATTGCTCGCTTTGAAATCGTTGATTTTGTTAATCAAAAACTCTTTTATGTTTGACAAGATATGAAATTTACAGTAAAAAAATTTCCAAATTCCAAGTTAGGGCTTCTATATGCCCATATTAGGTGGAGGATTACGTTATTCAAAATTTGATGGCTCTAGGTACCATTGTTTTATCCCAATGTTTACATTTCTGCAGATTCTTCATTGTTTAATTTCTTTAAATATAACACACGGCGATAATATTTGGTCTCACCAATTTGAAAAGTGAAACGGACATTTAAAATTTTCAACGCAAAATGCCAAAACGAAATTGATAGCCCTTCTAGGCTAATAATGTGTTAGCCAAAATAAACCTTACAGTGCGAATCACATAAATAAATATTCCCGCTGACGCGCATAGTTCCAACTGAAAACCGAAACCTTTTCAGACTTGAAATAAATACAATGAAATTTAAATAGCAGGTACCTTGAATATTTTTGTATTCTATGGGATGCTGCAATATTTAGTTTCAAACATTATACAAACTGCGTTATTATCTGCTAGCTGAGTTTAACAGAATTGTAAACCACACCAAAAATGTAGGTTAGCAAATTAAATATGTAATTTTATATGTGGGGTTTCCAAGATACCATCTAACGGACATTAGTGGGCGTATTCTAAATATTCCCCACGTGCGTTTCCTTCTCGCTTTCCACCGCCGCCCAATCGTAAACTTTATCCGCGTCAGAAAAATTTCATTCCTTTCAGATTAAAACACCCTGTTTTCCAACTTCAACGACGCTGCCTACACTGAGGAGGAAGTATAAGAAAAGCGGGATGAACCCTGTAAATGCTTCTGTAGGAGACATTTCATTCCTGAGTACTTTATGGTCGTTTTTCCGCGTGAAGGGCGCGCGCGGAAACCGAAGTAAAAATCGCTTCGTCTCCGAATAACTAGAAACATCTGTCTCAGAATAGGATGTTAATTTCCTCCACCAGAGACACATGTCGTTTAGGCTGCAAAAGGGATACTGCTTGCAATAGCCGCCGTGTCTGCGAAAGTTATTTAGATTCGTTAAGATACTGCTGGGATTAGTTATCGTAGTAAGGAAGGTTAAGAACTGGCGCCATAAAAGGGGACGAATTATGGTATATTGGGCTAAATCTTTTCTTTTCCTCTAAAGATTGCTCTTTTTATTTAACAGACGTAAGAAGATATGCCAACATGAACTTCAGAATTAAGCAAAACTCCGCTTGAGAGTAATAATGCATTCTGAAGTTATTTAAAGACGAAAAACACGTGTATGTGTGGAAGTGTATGTGTGGCAACCAACAAAATAATATAGAAACTAAATTGCTTAAACTCATATTTCATTGAAATGATTGTAAAGTTAGAGGAATTAATTAAAATTTCGATAAATTTAAATGTTCTTTTATATCGAAACAGTTTTCGTACAAGACCGAATTTTCTTTTTATAAAGCGATATTAATGTTAACATATATAAATAGAAGTTTAATTTTAAAAAAATAGAGTGTAATTGTGAAATTTATATACAATTACTTTTATGTCGTAATTATGTGTAATTTTCTCTTTTTTTTTTTTTTTTCAGAGTATACCTTCTGTTTATTTCTACTATCTGCATTCTGTCACTCAATTAAAGATCTTGACTTTCAGCTTAATCCTCATGAATCAAAATGTAGAGCATTAGGTTTGTTTTGTTTGTAACAGGAAACACGAAAAATGTGCACTACCCTTGCCGAGATTCGAACTTCGGAACACTTAGCCGGGGGTGATTCCAATTGCAAAGCGAAGGCATACGGTAAAGAAGACGAAAATACTTCACAAATAGATAGATAAAAGAATACTAATTCAGAAGACAAACAACAAAAATCAGCGTTATATTTACAAAATTTCCACAGTACTAGTTTCGATGGTTTTACCGAACCACCATCCTCAGCTGCAAAACCGAAAATGAAACCGCAATCATTTGCGGTTTTGCAGCTGAGGATGGTGGTTCGGTAAAACCATCGAAACTAGTCCTGTGGAAATTTTGTAAATATAACGCTGATTTTTGTTGTTTGTCTTCTGAATTAGTATTTATTCTGCGTGTTATTGTGTCTTAGATAAAAGAATGTTCTATACGTAAGATTTTTGCTCTCAAATGAAAGGATATGCTAATTTCTGCAATATTTGCGAGCAAAAACCCGTAGACTAATATTGCTGGTTTAATTCCAATGTTTTTCTTGATATTAAAACTGTTCTCCAAATTGCGGTATACAAATATGGACTAATTAAAGTATATTTGTTACTCTAGCATATCAAATTCAAATATAGTCGCGTTTTATATACGTATATTTAACATCCGCGGTTTCATTTTCTTGTTTGCCGTTGCCCCAGAAGACTGTATATTTTTAATAACAGCAAAATTTTTAAAGAAGTACATTTTAGTGACATTATAACTGCGATTAAAAAAACGCCCATAGAGAACGGACGGTAACTTAGTGATATAAAGCTTCATGAATAAGAAATTTAGTTTAAAATATAAATTAATTTTATTTTTAAGGTATGTGCCTACATACGGAGCACTTTTTTTAAAAATACATAAAATTTTAATTAAACGCACATGTTTTTGAGTAAGTTAGGATATAAAACTATGGATTTAAATGGCATTTTACAGAAATTTTAATTAATTTTTAAATATAGGCAGCATTTAGAAACATTTTAGAGAAAATTTTCATTTACGCCACATCTTCTATAATAGATTCTAATGAATATATTTCAATAATCTTTACACAATATATAAATAACATACTTACCTGTGTTTTGTAGCAAAATATTTGCTGTACTTATAAAATATTTTGAAATATTCCAAGCTTAGTACAAAAACTCAAAATTAAAACAAATAAAATGAATCAATAAATACAAAGGGGTCAGATTTTGCTACAAAAAACAGCTAAAGATAACTAAACATTTTGGTAAAATTTCATTTCAATATTCTAAATAAATTTTGAGAAATGAACGTAATCGCAATCAAAAGTAACGAAAAATACAGTTTCTCAGAAAATGCATTTAATACAGATTTTAATACAGCACAAAAACTTTAGAGATTGGTGTTTCGAGTTCTGAATTCTCTGTTTGTCTATTCCCATGTAGCTTTAAAACATAATGGGATTAATTTCTCTTTCTAGATACCTGAAAACAGGTAAAAGTCTTAAATATCCTGGTATAAATAATTATACAGCAATATGTGCACCTAAAAGCAATGTTTTCAGCTGGACAAAGGTTTCTTTAGGTAAAATAGTTCACAAAAGGTTATTAAAACACTCATTATTGTTCTGAGTCTTCCCATGTAGGCATTTTATCAACAAAGTCTTATCACACAGTGAAATGTATGTTGCTTTTACAGCCTTAATATTGTTTGATAATTAGAAAATTGTTGTTTAAACTTATTGTTTGCATTTTTACTTCCCTTTAAATGCCAACTTGCAGCATGCGAAACTTCACTTCCGGTTTATTATTTATACTATAACTTTGCTTCTTGTTATTTTAAAAACAAAAATAAAGCAGTTTTGGAAACCTAAATATGTGGCTATTAAATGAATAAATACAAAAATTCGAAACTTTTCACCAAAACGACGATTTTAGGGTAGGTACACACCTTAAGGAAACAGCAGATGTATAACAAAAAAAGGGGGAATTTAGATCATGCAATATAAATAAAGCACTTGATGTAAGGATTCATAAATCTAACGTACATTTATTATGCATTTGAAGAAGCTTGATTTTGATTCCGCAATTAAAGGTAGTAACCTAACATTTGCGTTTATTTCAGAGAGTTTAAGTAGCAATAAGGTTTATTTTAATTAACAATTTTTCTCAGTTTAAAATATTTTCTAAACTCCCACTAATTTGTCCACTTCGCCAGCATATGCAAATGAGTTGAGTTTTAAATGGGAGTTAAAATGCAAGTTGGGGGAATGAGGATTGGAAACGCCAGTTAGCTTTTAACAGACACATCTATTTATATTTGACGTGAATCATATTTTGTACTACTTGGTGAGTTTTTGTTTCCGTTTGTAACTCAATATTGAGAAGAAGTGAGGGAAATCTATTAAGTCAGATGTTAGGATAGAACTTTAGGCTTATGATGGAACTTAAGGTAAATAATTTAAAATTTTGGGTTTTCTGACATTCTCTGGAGAAACGAAAGAAAATTGAGTTCTTTAGTTTTGTATCTCAAGCTGAAGACACTTATAAATTTTTAGTTTTAAACTAGGCGAAACAACAACCGCATTTTGGCGTAAGTTTTAAATAAAAATTTTATTGATTTCGAGAGGAGTCCGTTTTCTTCAAGTGCAAAAAAATTCTGACCAAAATAGAATTGCTGCTTTGAGTTATTTTAAATTTTCATACTGGTTGTTTCTCTTCCTATTAAAGTTTTATTTGTTTTTATTTCTGTTGTATTCAGTAGCTGATATTGTAATAATAGAACAGACTGTAATAAGAGAACTCAGTTTTCAGGCTAGAAGTTTAGATTAAACCAAAAGCTTATAAACCACCCACAGACTTACATCAGACCTCAATGCTAGTTTGTTCCGGTTTAGAACTGAGCGAAAGAGCTGATTTCATAATTGGTTTTTGTGGTTTTCAACAAGAGTAGCGTAGATATGAGCCAGTTTCCCTTAGAAAATCCTACACGAAAGCAAACCCTCATCCACTGTAGTGTTTCGTATGTTAATCGTTTACCTTTTCAATAAACTTTATTTTTTCTTAAACAATAAGCCCAGTGACTTTAAGGGCGAAGAAACTGGGTATGCCTTAGAAGTGCGATGGGTAAAAAAAACCAAAAATAAATATAAATCTCTGATTTAAAATTTTATAATATTTTATAATTAATTCTCATTAATAATTTAAAAATATTTTACAATAAATATTAGTCCGATGCGAATTTTAAGCCTTTTTTCTGTAGTGACAATTAATTTTGATAGGTTTTTCAGTTTTGTTTTCCAGTTATCTACCTGGTTGTATAAGCAGCATGTAATTTAACTATTCTAATTAACCCTTGCATAACAGAAGGCTACTTTCATACACCCTTTTAGTACTTCTCTAAGTTTACTCTTAAATACTCTAATTTATACATTTAGCTATTTTAATTTATGCTGTTAGCTACTCTAATTTATGATAACAAATCGCTGGTATGCCAAGTACATGTTAAAATTTGATATTCTAATTGACGTATTAGCCTTCTGTTGCTAAATGGGTACGATAGTAAGATAATTTGTTAAACTAGCAAATTAATGTCAATTTCACCGTGGGCTGTTTTCCCTGTAAATATCATAAGAAATAAAATATAAGCTATATTTTCTTTCTTAATTAAAAAGGCGAAAAAACACATTGATTACCCATATTTTCCTTATTTGAAAGTGTCTTTTGAAATAGTGAATAAATTTATGAATTGCATATTTATTTATTTATTCATTTTTATTTTTATTTTATTTATTATTATTATTATTTTCCCTTTTATTAGGTTTCATGGCTCTTTTCTTTCTCACAATTTCTTTGTAGGTATTTAAGCTCTCATACACATTTATTAATACATTTCAAAATCATAAACGATAATATTTGCGTTATCTTTCTTTAAAACTTTAGGTATAAATAAGACGAACGTTAGGTGTAAATTACGTACGAAAATTAATAATGATAGTTTGAAGAAGATTTCCTTTCCCCTCTTCTAAGAATTTATTGATATGCTTTATTTGAAATTAATATCAAATCAAAGTTACATTTGAAAAGCTCTTAAATTTCATGCATAGTTTGTAAAATTTTTTAAAAACTGTACAAAGGGCAATTCCCCCTGTGAATTAAAACCATAATTTAAGAAATTTTAGCATTAACATCAACAACACCATTAAGGGCTAGTAACATATAGTTAACATAACATAACATAACTCACCTATTCTTATTTTTTAGTCTATTTCCTTTCAAAAATAAATTACAAAACCATGCCCGCTTCAACTTCCAGCAGAGAAACAACTTCATTTCTGAAGTCGAATACTTGCCCAGCGTGATACTGACACAAATGACACCCGATTGTATGGTTTGGTAATCTACAACTGACAAATAATGTAAAATAAAGGGCAATAAAAATGAAAGAATTAATTTTTGAAGCAATATCTCTTTGGATTATACCAATACATACCACAATTCTTTGCATTTCTGTCTATTTTAATATTTATTTGGTATCTTATTCAGAGCTTCGTAATCTTTCTTTTTTAAGAAGTATTAGTACAGTCATCTCCCAGTTAAACGAGGTAGTACTAGTACCAGGGGGATATACACGCTTAATTAAAAGTCACAGTTAATCCGAGGGTTATTAAAAACGCAGGAAGAGGAATAAAGCTTATTATAATTAATAGAAACTATAATTAACGATTTATAAATACATTGTCAAGCAGTTTACTCTGAAGAATTCGTTTGTTTGGTTATAAAGGTTTGAGAGATGCCTTGTAACTAATTAAACTAATGAACTTAACTAATTAACACTCGTCCTAAAACTTTTGTCTTTAGAGTGTACAATCTACTGGTTGAGACAGCAGTAATACTCGAAGCTAAAAATAACAATTAGTTTGAAAAAACTGCTTTAGTAAATTTCATACATGCCAAGACTGCCTAATACAGTTCGGCGATTAGTTCCGTAAATGATCGAAGGAACTGATTCCCTTTACTGAGTGAACGATCTGTGATTCCACAAAACGAACTGGTAGCTCTTTTACAGTTCCCGGATAGCTATTTTGGAAGCGTGCCCGTAAAGACTGCTTCCTTCTATGTAAACAGTAACATTCTTTCTTTACTATTTATCAGAAACGTCTCAGACTTTTTTATGTGAGTTTGCGTGTGTGTGTGTTTCCTATGCATTTTAGGAATTGATTCCAAAACTCCATTCACTTTTCTGAGCTATCGAAGCCAAGCTTGCCAGGGAAGCCTGATTCCCTTTTTAGGGTAAAAATGAATTTTTGTTTTCGCCTTGCAAAAAAGAAGTTTAACATTTTTTCATTTCCCATTTTATTTTATTCTAAAATTTTATTGTTTGTTCTACGTAGAAGATTTTAGGCTATCTCAAACCTACGGTTGAAAGAAATCAGATCAGATAATTATAGCGTTTAATAAAGTTGATTCTTCAAATCCCACTGCTCTTTTTTTTTTTTTTTTTTTTTTTTTTTTTTTTTTTTAATTTTCGATCTAACCTTTCTAAGCGTTTTCACTCCCGCTTTCAATTCTTTTTAGCTCTTTGCTGCATCCTCGCTAACTGCTTCCGATCCCATTTCTCGTTCGATTCTTTCAGCTCTTCCCTCCACCCTTGTTAACAGTCCTTGATTCACTCCTCATTCCGGAACTTGTTCATCAGAGTTATTGTTAGTGAGCGGTGAGTTATAAAAAAGCAACTGATTCACTTTAGTGAGTCAATGGTGCTAATCTGATCCCGTGAAAGAACTGCTTTACCGATCTCTAACGTCCGCGATTACTTATAATCTAACAAATGGCTCCTAATTATATATCACATGCAGAAAACCAACCTAGTAGCCAGACCGTTCACTTAAGATCGAAGCTGTGTCAAAATTAAAGTATTTAGCGATCTTTACCCCTCGGCCACTAGTGGGGCTTCTGCGGAGAGGCAAAGGGGTCAGCAATAGCAACAGCAAACGTCTGTACTACAGGAATTCTCAAACATTTGAAATTTTGTACTACATAAATAAATATAAAAAATATATTTATGATCAAGTACAAATATAGGAACACAAGAGGCATAATTTTATATTCATTTTAAAAATTATTTTGTGTAATTGTAGCACCAGCACCAAAAGTAATGTAATGTATCATTAATGGTACAATATGCACAAAAAAAGGGACAGTTCTATATCTCCCGTTCTGCTGAGCCGAATGACGAAATTCAAATTGCGTTTTTCATGTCTCGAAAGCGCGACTTAGGAATATGTATTAGATTTATATATAGCATTGTTCTAACATAAGTATTTTCACACAAATTGGGAATTTTTCTGAAATAACATACCAGTTTTTTTCCCATATTTCGTTTCTGCGACTCAAATTATGCCTAAATATTAAATTTTGTAAAATTTGGTGCGAAATTTACGGAGAATTCACAAATTTAGCTTGGCTTCTTTTTTTTTCAGTTCGCACCAAGAATAATTCACTTGGTGAACATCTTAATACATGACAACCCATTTTCCTTTCCCTTCCATTGTGAAGGACCGGGAAAAAAAGTCACTTCGTTCCTACCTTTTAATATTGTGTACGAGCGGATAAAAAGCGACACCCTTGTTATATTACGCACGAGCGGAAAAAATGTCACATCGTTCTCCTCTCAAATTATTTTAACAAAGTGCCTAAAACACATTTGATGTTGTCATCGCTTTCAACAAATATGCCAAATTTCAAAACGCGCCAATATGTAAATTCACGTATATCTTCGGGAATTCTGAATAAAAGATTTTAATTTTTTGCAAGGTATGTTTAGAAATACGTCTACTTTAAGATAATGGCAAAACTTTTGTAGACTATATTTCAAATTTTTTTTCGAAAAATTTATAAAAATTATTTTAAAATGCAGATTTAAAAAATAAATCATAAAAAATGGGTGAATTTTATTTGGAATGAACCTAAATTTTGAAATGTGAAAGGAAGAATCAAATAAGTCTAATAAAAAAGATATTAATAAATATATACTAAACTAACGTTGAGGAGTTAAAATTTTGAGAGCTAATTTTTTAAAAATGTGCGATTTTCACAAAACGTGGCAGTGTGGCATAATTTGAGTGGTAGAATGAAAATACGGAAAAAATTGGCGTGTCATTTCAGAAAAAGTCCGATATTGCGTCAAAATACCTATATAAGAACATGGCTATATATAAATATAATACATATCCTAAGTCGCGCTTTTGAGACATGAAAAATGAAATTTGAATTTCCTAAATCGGCCCAGTAGAACGAGAGATATACAACTGCCCCCCCTTTTTTTCTTTTTCTTTTTTTTTTTTTTTTTCGCGCGCGCGGTGTACATGTAACATAATTTGGGAAACCCCGCTCTGTTATTAAGTTATGCCAGTCCCGTTCGCGGGATTCGAACCTCGGACCGAACTACCAGTGTTCAGCGACTTTACCTCTCGGCCCCTGGTGGGCCGAAACTTATAAGTAATTAGCTACTGATTTTGATTATTTCTTGCATCGAGGTCTGATTGTGATGTTCTGTAGAATGCCCGAACACTTCTCTGCAGTTTTAATAACATCTCAGATTTCATCCAGAAAAAAGTTCAAAATATGTTTCCTTTAAAGCTGACGATAGAAACGTTATCTCGATGTATAGGTTTATCGTAAGTAACAGTAAACTTTTTAACATTTATCGTGAAACATACGTTTTGCCTTCAGAGATTTAATTAGTTAACATTAGCTATCTAAATACAAAATTCGTAACACTATGCATTTTTAGTGGAATATAGGTTCACTTTAAATTAATTAATGTGATAGTTACCTGTAGTTTATATCTGCTATCTTCTTACTCTAACCGCATTCTTCTAAAATTATATTATTTTCTCCTCTCGATTTTCTTGCGATAAAATTAGTTAAAAAGGGGGAGGAGGAATACGAGAGGAAATACGGTATAGCTTCCAATTTAATTTTTACTGAACGTAATTAACTTATATTTGTCATTCTACATATTTATGTGCGTTAAATCAAATTCTTTGAATTTATTTTAATACTTTCTTTGCTTTTAAGAATTTGCTAATAAGCAGGATGCAAGCAAGTTCAGGAAAAACTGTAATATGAATCGCTTCCGTATTTAACAACACACATAACTAAAGTTCAATAAAAATTGACGATGAAAATATTGCTTCGTATCTAATAAATAATGCTATGTAAATTTTACAAATATTTTCTAGATGTTCACAGAAATGTTCCCAAATGTTATTGCTTACGTGTTTAGTTTACTTACTATCTTTAGTTATGAAATAAAAAAATCTCATTACCTAAGCATCTAAAACTTTTAAGTTTCTGGACTGATACCTGGGTGATCGTTGCTAGTATCGTAGATTGATCGTTGCTAGATCGTACTACATCTAATACTTTTCGTAATCTTTGGTATTCTAGTAGATTTAATATCAGATTTTGTACTTTTTTCTTTGAGTAATAACAATGAAAATCGATAAGAAAGAGACATATGAATTTATATCTCATCTTTAGTGCAGTAGAAGGTAAATTTTAACAAACCAAATAAGTTTTAACTTTTTTATACAGGGTGCCTCAAACAATCTCTGCCAAACTTAATATTCTAGTCTGTCATACCATAACAAACAAGATTTGCATAGGAATTCGTGTCCGGAAATGCCAACGTCGTCAGCTAGAGAACAATGTTCGCAGGCTTATGGGAGAATGAGAGCGGGATCATTTTAGGCGAGGACGTTGCAGGAGAAGAATGAATTGGTTTACTAACTCAGAATTGGCCAATATGCATTCTTTATATGGTGCCGCCGACCAATCGCATGGCCACCGCAATCCGCCGATCTGACTCCCTTGGATTTCTACCTGTGGAGATGCATGAAGTCCATGGTATATGAGACGACCGTAACATCGAACATGGATCTTGTCGCCAGGATCGTGGTAGCAGCGGTCCGTGACCCACCTGCCCATTTTGAACGGGTCCGTGAATCCATGCGTGTGAAGTATGCATTTTTGCAGATTGAAGGAATTTTGAACATCTTTTGTTCTTTAATAAAAATCATATTAACACCTCTTTGGACTTAACTTTCTTTCTACACCTGCAAATGTCGTCCTCTAGCAGTAACCATCTGCATTTTCGGACACCAAGTCCTATGTAAATCTTGTTTGTCAAGTTATAACAGACCAATATGTTTAATTTTGGCAATGACCTTTTGAGACAATCTGTATATACTACGCAATTCTTAATTAAGCCATTTTTTCTTCTGAATATTCCCTGTACCTTAAAAAGTGAATCTAAATTAAGGTTAAAACTTTTGATTGAATATGCATCTCCTTCATCTTATCTAAACTTAGATTATTATTATTTTTAGTTAAATATGTATCACTATTTCTTAAATTTAGATGATTACTTTTGGCTGAATATGTATCATTTCATCTTATAATCACTTAGAGTACTACTTTTTGGTTGACCACGCGTGGCTTTCCTCCTAAATTTTGATTAGTACTTTTGGCTCAATATTTATCGGCTTCATCTTGTCTAAATTTAAACAGAATTTTCTCAATCTGGTGTAATTGGAAGGATATTCAACGCGTATCGAGAGGTTCAGGGTTCGAGTCCTGGTGAGGACATTGCATATTTTTCACTTCTCATGCTTCAAATGTGGTGCCCGAGAAAAGGTAGTAGATGATAATTTGTCATCACAAGGATTTGGCATCCCCTTATCCTCAATCGCCCTTAAGAAGGGGGAGTATATAAGGTACTTTCTTCTCCCTTTCCGCGTGCTTTCGTGGTGTAATTAGAAGCATACTTGACGCATATCGAGACATCCAGGATTCGAGTCCAGGTGAAGGCGTTGCACATTTTTCACGTCTCTTGCTTCAAAACAACCTAATGACTTTACAACATAAAGAGATTATTTACAGACATCTGCTTGCAGTACTATACAAGTGCGCAAAATACTATTAATTCTTTTTAACATTTTTAAATCTCTAATTTATTTTATGCCTCATTTTTATTCTGCTTAACTGCTAATTAATATGACTCATCTAGAAAGCTTAAAAATGTGTAATGAAATATTTTATTAAATAAAGTAACTTAAACTCTTCGTTAGAAAATAACATTAAAAATATAATAAGCTCTGCTTAACAAATATGCTTTATATTCAATATTCCATTTTTTTTTATTTTCCAGCATAATTCTTTCTTAATTTCCTTTTTCCAGTCTTTGTTGAATCACTATTTTGCTTAATAAAGTATATCGCTTAAAAATGCGGAATCTGATAAATGTTCAGATTACGAAATGGCTAAAATAAACTACCGATGAAATACAAAAATTTGTAAAATTTCTGGAAGACTAACGAACAATTGTTTGTCTAAATTATTTTGTGCAGCATTTATGATATACCAAATAATCTTTCCTTCCGCTATGAAATTCTTAATCTTTACGACATTTTTATTTAGTATTTTACTGTGCTACATAAACTTTGGTGGTTTCCTTCTACTCTATAAAGGATAATTAAATTTACACCATTCTCTAAAGTCATATGATTGGTTTATAGCATTTTAATGCGTGCTGCCTTAGATGAGTTCAGATTTTATGGGCTGTGTTGGGTAGTACGAAAAGATTTTATGTCACCCATCTTATATGAGTAGCTTCTGAAATTTTGACTAGAAACCTTTCCTTCTTCGTGATTTGGGGATTCGCGTTCATGTAAAACAGGTTTCTGAAATTGCAATGAACCGTGCCGTGGGAAGCTCGGGAAAGAAAGGACTTCTGTGCGTTAGCATTTAGCGTATAATTATGCTATTGAACAGTGATCTTAAACTAGCGGCACGCAGGCTGCATGCGGCTTACGATTCCAATTTATGCTGCCTGAGAATACACTCCAATTACATATTTGTTGCAAATACTGTGTTGTAAAGATTTCAGGCTTTTAATTATTTGAAGTCAGAGATCACAGTATTTTAATTACCGCATGAATAAAGTACCAGAAGATCTATAAATGGAGCTAATGGATTTATAATGTGATATAAATCTTAGAAGATACCTATAATATTAAATTTTGCTCATTTTTGTCCAAAAATAAATGAACTCAGCTACGAAATTTTGCCCTTTTTGTATGTGAACAGCTCTTTGTCACATTTGAAAATTAATGTGAAAAACCCTCGAGTGATCAATGAGCATCTACGATCGGTAATGAGGATTATTTCTATTAATTTATTTATATGGCTACAAAATTTATTAGAATAGAAACGCTATCAAGCGTCATGATTTAATTAAGAGACAAAGAAGTTTATAATTATTTATATACGGACATATGTACTTTTATCTATGCGTCGGGGAAAAACTCAATAAAATAAGAGAAACAGACCAGGTTGTCGTTATTTATTATATTTCCTCAGGAAAATGGCTGACAAAATCACGCTTTGCGAGTTGAACGCTGGTTTTGCGAGTTAATTTTTAAATATTACGTTCGCCGCAATTACTCTACATAATATTCAACTGCAAAATCACAAAGTATTTAAAAACAGCATATCGTTAGAATTCCTGTATGAGCATTAAGCATATCCATATATATATATGTTTTTTTATATTGGCTGTATAATGTCTTTAAAATCTAGACGCTATCAGAACACAACTAACAAACATTTGTGTATATATATGTAGAATTTGACTTAATTCACAGCATGAGAGCACGAAGTAATATTTAAATGGTTTATTTAATAGAAAGAAATAAAAGTAATTAAGAAAAGTATATAAAGATGAAGTTAACGGTATGCAGGATTAACATAATGATGCACCAACAGTCCTTTTACACAAACATTCGTGCGTAGCTTCAAATAGTATAACCATCTAGTCATCACAGCTAAAGGCGTAAAATCAAAAGCACAATCTAAATTCATAAACTCTTGAAGACGAATGAGCCGTCTGCTCACGTCCGCCCTCCACTCTCGACCAGGTCTCAGCGCTGTCTGGGATGATTCTTACTGCGCTGGGTGATGCTATACTGATGACGTCATAATCCTGGTATTCTAATTCAGCATTGGACGTTGATGACTCCCACAGCTTCGGCTAGCCTGAAGAGGCATCGTCCTCGATGTCTGTTGAATGGACATCACTATCATGTACCTGCAAAGATAATAATAATAATAATAATAATAATAATAATAATAATAAAGTATCAGGTCCTTAGGCTTTGAGCTGATACAAACATCAAATCAATTTGACCATGGCTTCATATGGTCAGCCGCAGTAGATGTCAAATTTGGTCCTTCATGGCATCCTACTTTCTCGACTTCATATCTGTCATTTGATCGAACAGCTATGATTTTATACGGTCCATGAAACTTAGGTCGTAGTTTCAAACCAGTCCCATATTGAGTTATCTGAATGGCTACCAAGTCTCCAATCTTGTATAGTTTCGGTTTCTTACGTTTTTTGTTGAATTGTTTACGGTTCTCTTCTTGTATCTTCAAAATGTTGTTTTTAGCATCTTCTCTCATCTCATCACGTTCTTGCATCAATTGCTTTAAATATTCTTCATTCAATATTTCACTAATTCTCAAATCTTCTTTATTCTTCATTTTCGTGCCTATGAGAAGCTCAAACGGTGAATATTTCGTACTTCTCGTAGTCGTAATGTTGATTATTCTCTGAACATCTGGAACATACTTAAACCATTTCGTTGAATCTTCATGTGATAATTTTGACAAAACAGGAATCAAAATTCTATGTATTCCCTCAATTTGTCCGTTACCTCTCGGAATACCGGTAGTAATTTTGACATGTTCTATTCCTTCTTCAGTACAATAAGCTGAAAATTCTTTCGATGTAAAGGCACTACCTCGATCTGAAATGATTCTGGCTGGATTTCCAAATACAGTCTGTTGTTGCTTCAATTTTGAAATAACTTCTTGCGTAGTTGGTGATTTCACTGGATAGAACCAAGTAAATTTCGTAAAAGCGTCGACAACAGTTAGAATGTGTTGGTATCTCTTGTTCGTTGATGGAAGAGGTCCAATAAAGTCGATATGATACGTACTCAAGGGAACGTTTTCTTTCGGTACAGGATGAAGAAATCCTTCTGCTTTTCCTTGCTTCTTGTTGTACAGTATACATTCTATACAGTTAGCCATTACTTTCTCAACTTTACATTTCAGTCTGGGAATATAGAATTCTTGCTCTACGGCATTCACAGTTTTATCTACAGCAAAGTGATCTTTTTTATGTACCTTCTGTATGATTTCATTCTGTAGGGATTCTGGCACTACTAGAAGATCTTTACCATTTTCAAATTTGTACAAAATATCATTTCTCACAAAGAATCCATTTTCTTCTCCCTTCTCAACTAAATTCTTTATCAATTTCACATGTTCATCTTCATTCTGTTGTTGTGCTAACTGAATCTTCTCAGTTACATCGGATGTGTATGATGTTAAAATTAGAGCGTTTCTACTTAGAGCATCAGCATGTTTCATTTGGCTTCCTGAACGATGTACAATTTCGTAATCGAATTCTTCAATAAACATTGCCCATCTTGCAATTTTAGGAGTTAAATCTTTCTTATCTAAAGTTTTCTGAAAAGGACTACAATCAGTTACAATTTTGAATTTAGTCCCTAACAAATAGTTTCGAAATTTCTTCAGAGCTTCTATTACTGCAAGGGCTTCTAATTCGTAACTACAGAGTTTCTCTTGCTGCGGTGAAGTCTTCTTACTCATATACTGGATTGGGTGATAATTACCATCATCAGACAATTGGAGTAATACCGCACCAAAGCCTTGACTACTAACTAGCATCAGTATGAAGTTCTAATGGATATCCTTGCCTAAATATGCGTAGAACAGGTACTTGAGAGAGAATTTCTTTCAATCTGCAAAAAGCTTCCTGTTGTTCGGAATCGAACTTAAAACCAATACCTTTTCTAATTAAGTCACTAAGAGGTTTAGCTATTTTAGCATACTGAGAAATGAATTTACGAAAATATCCCGTTAGTCCTAAAAAGCTTTGTAGTTGTTTACAGTTACGCGGTTGTGGAAAGTTTCGAACAGCAACAGTTTTGGAAGGCGATGGTCGAATAATTCCGTTTTCAATTACATGTCCAAAATTCAATTTTACGTTTTAAGAATTAGCACTTTTTGAAATTTATTTGTAATCCATACTCCGAAGCAGTTCTGAATACTCTTTCTAATTTGTCTAAACATACAACTTCATCATTAGCCGGTATGACTATATCATCCATATAAATAATTAGTACACCTTCATTTAGCAAGTCACGAAATACTGAATAAATATATCTTTGAAAAACATTCGGACTAATACATAAACCAAAAGGAGCTTTAAGAAATTCGTAAATACCATTATGTGTTACAAAAGCGGTATATTTGGTGCAATTTTCGTCTATGTCTACATGGAAAAAGCCATATTTCAAATCTAGTGTCGTGAAGACTTTTGATTGTTCTAAGCGATCAAGTACTTCCGGAATTAAAGGCAGTGGAAATTTGTCTTTAATAATCTTCTTATTTAATTTCCGATAGTAAAGGCATAAACGTTTCGAATTATCACGCTTGTTACACAAAACAATAGGCGCCGAATAATTAGAATTGCTAGGCTTTATTATGCCCTCTTTTAACCATTCCTTAATTTGATCGTCAACAACTTTTTGTTCCGCAAAAGACATGTATCTTCTATTTTGACAGACAGGAATATCATCGCATAAATTTATTTGCATCTTGAAATCAGATTGTCTATTTTTCCGATGCTGGTACGAATTAATTAAATTACACAGTCTTTCTCTATGTTCTACATTTGAAATATGCGATAAATCAGAAATATGCGATAAATCAATCTCGTTGACAGAAATAGCATTCACCATATGTGAAAGGTAATTAAACGTCGATCCACTTCCGCTTTCGGGACTTTTGTTTACATTAACAGAGACGCCAGACGATTGCGAAGGATCATAAACATTCTTCGATGACATAGCAATATTCAAATTTCCCATAACGCAACGAACGTTAGAATTTCGATATGACTCAGCAGTTATCAAGTTTACATTACTTTTATTCCGATGAGAAATTATTTGAAGGCCATTCTCAGTAAAAGAGAAGTTAAACTGACTCAGTACATCCAAACCTAATACGATTTGATTACATAATGACTTAACAACATAAATTTTCGTACGAAGTGAAAAACTATCAATTGAAATATCAGAAATGAAAAAGCCGCTGGGGTACGTTTGCTTTGATTCAATTTCGTTTAATGTGATATCGCTACAATTTAAATTAGGAGAACCAATCTGCTTGTGTAACTCTACGCTGCATATCGTTACATCTGAACCAGTGTCAACTAGACTACCAACTAAATGATTATTTATTTCTACAGTCTTCATAATTCTATCCTTGTCACAAATTCGTTGAATTAAAGCTGCTTGTTTCTCGGGGGTCTGATCTGGACAGTCAGTTGAATAATGTCCATACTTTTTACATTTTATACATTTTACACCCTTTGATTTGTTTACACAATGTTTTGAATAATGCCCAAATTCCTGGCAATTAAAACATTTGACCTTATTAACGTTAGATTGATTTCGGTTTGATGACGAAAGCTTACTTCTATCTTTAACTTGAGTGTCTACTTTCGGTTTCGGATTTTTAAACTTATTGTCTGATCTCATTTTATCATAAATTTTAAGCCTTTGTTTAAATTCAGATATTGTTTCACAACCATACAGTATAGTTTTCCTAACCACAGAATCGGGAATACCATCAATAACATATTTAATTAATGAAGCATCTTCAATGTTACCTCGCGAACACATTTCTTTTATTTTAAAAAAATACTCATCTAAAGATTCATTAGGCATTAATTTACGTTTACATAACATTTCATGCAACTCAGCAGAATTAAAAGCTTTACCATATTCAGATTTCAAAAGCTTTTTTAACTTACACCAGTCATTAACTTTAGGTTCACTCTGAATAAATAGTTTCGCTTTATCTTTTAATGATCTTTTAGCAAAAACTAATTTATGCAAATCACTTAATTTCAAAGAATTTATAACGTCTTCAAATTCATCAATCCATTTATCAACATTTTCATATGCATTACCAAAAAAAGGATTAACTTTCAATATCAGAAAAACTAAGATGAGGTTTAAAATGATCTTGAATTGGAAGCTGCATACTGTTATTTACTTGAGACTCATTAAAACCAGGATTGTCTCTTTGATTATCATTAAGCATTACTTCAGAAATTTTATTAATAGTTTCATCTTCAATATCACTATTTTCTTCATGCAAAATATTTTCAAATAATACAGATAAATCACATAGGAAAGAGACAATTCGGGTTACGACTTCCGTTTTTAAACCTTCTGAATTTATGCACAATACATTGCAAACTTTAATTAACTCATTCAAAGTAAAACTATTCTGCACTGTATCTATTTTCTTATTAAATTCTTCAGAATCTGGTTTAAATATAAAGCCAGAAAATTCACATAATCGTTTCCGGTTATTTCGATCTCCATCAGTATTAAAAATAAGCTTATGCAAACTTTTGATTTCAGAACTTTTACTGTTCTTTAAAGTTGCTTCCAATTCTGGAATTTCTACTAACTTCATATTGGAAAGAAAGTTTTGTACTCACCCGACAGATGATCGTCGTCAATAAGGGTAATCCACGCTTTATACGAGTAATCCAATAAATTGTGACAACAGTTCCCTCAGTTCACAGTTCAAAGCACAGTTCTACTACTCGCACATTTTGGAATTCGAGGCCCCACGTTGGGCGCCATGTGTTTTTGTAGAATTTGACTTAATTCACAGGAGAGCACGAAGTAATATTTAAATGGTTTATTTAATAGAAAGAAATAAAAGTATATAAAGATGAAGTTAACGGTATGCAGGATTAACTTAATGATGCACCAACAGTCCTTTTACACAAACATTCGTTCGTAGCTTCAAATAGTATAACCATCTAGTCATCACAGCTAAAGGCGTAAAATCAAAAGCACAATCTAAATTCATAAACTCTTGAAGACGAATGAGCCGTCTGCTCACGTCCGCCCTCCACTCTCGACCAGGTCTCAGCGCTGTCTGGGATGATTCTTACTGCGCTGGGTGATGCTATACTGATGACGTCATAATCCTGGTATTCTAATTCAGCATTGGACGTTGATGACTCCCACATATATATACACATATAAAAGGGCTTAGCGACCACTTGATCATCACTCATCCCGTTTTAATGTTAATCGATTCACAGGGTTTAATACCGGTCCCCTTGTTAGCCCCTGCTTAAGATTTGCAGCTTGAAGGCTGAAGTATTAAAAATGCATTCCGCCTTGTGGTAAACATATAAAGGAAATGCAGAAGCAAACCTAGTAGAGTTACTATTTAAGATTATAACTCAGGGAATGAGTTCACAATAGTATTGAACGTTTTGAAACAATATGTTGTGAATTTTCGATTATAAGTGATAATTTATTTTGGGACCGAATCTGAGAATTCAGCTTAAGTAAGACTTTCATGATATTTTGGGAGTCTTTGCGGTTAAATTTCTCTCCTCCTTTCATTTAGAGTAATTACTTTAGCTTCTTAGCTGCAATAAAGATTTCCTTTCGAGCCATCTACTAATTATGGAGTTCAAACATTAAACAGCATTAAAAGCGAATATTAATATTTGATATAAAAACGGTAATCAGAGATAGGAAAATAAGTTAGCTTCATAAACTGCAATAATACATTCAATCAGATTGAAAACTACCAACTGCTTTTCCAAAGGTCATAGTTTAAGAAGCGTTTCGCTATGAAAGAACATACAATTTCTCATACAATTGTTGATTTTTCTTTCACTGGATCAATTAAATAAAGTTGACTTTAAGCTTAATACATGTCCTAAGTTTACTTTACGTAGGCGCTGTAATTTGCAATAAACGAGGCAGAAAATAAATGGGACTATCATCATGAGATTTTTAATCTCAGTGCGCGCTAAATTTATTGGCGTATTTTATATTCAAAAAACGGCCTTTCCTCATCTTTTATGATGCGGTAAACCGACAGCATTCGTTCGAAAATATTCGAATATTTTATTTTAGAATAGTAATATCTGTCTTTCGATCTGCAAGTTTAGTTAATGATTTTCTGTTTAGTAAAGATTATTTCAGTTTCATAAACCTTAGTTAAAAAACTAATTGTTTAATGAAATAACAATTTCTTCTCAGAGTGCGTAATGTTTTCTTACATATTTCCCCCACACACTACTTTTCTTACTAGTTTTATCGTCCGAAAATCCAAACAGGAAATTTATGCCAATAAATACGAAGGACGCAGTTACAGTAAAACATAACAAATAAAAAGTAATCATGGATAAACTACAGGGAACTATAAACATATTATATCTATTAACATAGATATGCTGAAGAGAGGTATGACTAAATTTGTTTTATACCTTTTGCAAATGTTTACATAATATAAACAAAAAGCGGTATAGACTTAAGCATGAGGAGACCGCCACGTTAAACGAAAGTACGAGCCGGTTTTTCCTTAGACAGTTATTCATGAAGGTATCCTTTCCCCTAGCCAACTAGGCTTCGTGTGCTTCTCCAAATTCAAATAACTTAACATTGCGGACTCATTTCTTGTTATCCATCCAAACCTTGCATATTAGCATCCTGCATCAATAAAGTCTAAATCATATCCTAAAAAAAGTACCGAAGAATACTCGTGGGGGTGAAATATTCAAGCTAATGCGATATTTACATCACTGCATGTTTTAGAGCATTAGTTTTCAACGGAGGCGGTACCGACTCTCAGGGGGCAGTAAGAGGATGGTGAGGGGCGGTAACCTTGTTTAGGGCGGTAGGGGACGTTGGGCATGTTATGGGAGTAGCGGGCAATGAGCACGTTTTGGCATTCGAACTTAATTTTAAACTCCCAAAAATTTAAAACTGCTGCAATGGTGGGTCTCGCTTTCCTAGCGTGCCTTCGTGGTACAGTGGTTCTGCACGCTGGACCGGTATTCCAAAGGTCCGTGGTTCGATTACCGGCGAAGGCGTTTGCTAATTTTTCATATATCTTGCTTCAGGCTTTAACCTAATGTCTCTACAGTGGGGCCCGAACTAAAAGGGTGATGGGTGATGACTGTCCACACCCGGAATTTGGCGATTGGGTTCAATAAAAAACCCAGTCGCAATTTAAAAAGAGGAGTATATAAGAGATTTCTCCAGCTTTCCTAGCGTGTCTTCGTGGTGTAGCGATTCTGCACGGTGGGTCGGTATTCCAGACGTTCGGGGTTCAATTCTCGGTGAAGGCGTTTGCTAATTTTTCATCTCTCCGTCTTTTCCAATTAACCTAATGTCTCTACAGGTCGTCATCGTAGATTCATAGCTGTTTTGAAGAAAGATTAAGCAATATTTTAGCTGTTCACTGCGTGATTCATAGGCACCATTTTATTCCAGCGGCGGTTTGCATCAGTCGTTACAATATGTCTTCTCTGCTGTGAACAAAATTCGCAGTAATGTTCTCGACGATCTACTGAAAAAAATTACTTAAAATTTTTGCCGTTTGATAATTCAGGAAACACCCTTTCCCACACCCTTAAATTACAGGATTTTCTCATAGGGGGCATTGAAAATGTTTTCGCTCCTTAAGGGGGCGACAGCTTTAAAAAGGTTGAGAAACACTGTTTTACTAGAGGATTGTCTTTTGAGTCTGCAGGGACTTTAAATGTAAGCTTTGCTTTGCTCTTTTTTCGTTCGAAAGGAAATCGTGCTTCTATGATACTTCTAATTTTAATAAAATTCCATATATATTTTTAAAAAAATTACTTTGTTTAAATTTTTCTACTTTTTTTTTTTTTTTTTTTTTTTTTTTTTTTTTTTTTTCAATTTTACGTTATCTAATTCAGTTTAATACTGCTTGCTAGTTTGACTTTAGTCCATTTAACTGAAATGCGTAACTTTATTTTATTTTTATGTCTGTTCAGATGTTTCACTTTTACCCGCATGTATGCTACCAGTAATTCTAATGCTCAGCGGCAGGATGTCCGTATCACGTTCTTAAGAATCTTAGGATTTTAAGAGTAATTAAGAGTTCATAGAAGTACTTGTACATAAAAAAAGAGGCACTAAAATTGTTTTGGAGTTTTTCTTAAATTTTTTTGTATCCGCTGTATTTTTTTATTTTTGCTAGCTTTGTATTTTAGCATTATAAAATGTTTTATTTCAAGTCTGTGATTTGCAGGAAATGAACTGTTCGTGAGTTATACTTCGCTTGAGGTAAAATGTAATTTCGAATATTCACATTTTTTTCTCATTTTCACGATCAGTATCAACTTTGGATCCGAATAACAATCTCAGCAGAAATATTCTTGTTATCATCAAAGAGTACACATTCTTTTTTGATTTGAATATCTTCTCGTAAGAAATCAAAGACGATTTTAAAGTTTATAATAATATTTCAAGATTATTTTAATTTAAGTTCGCCAGATATTCAAAATTGTAGTGGAAGCAGTGACAGAAATCAGTTCCTGAATTTTACATCATTTTATCATACGAAAAGTATTGACTTATTAATTATACGTTAAAAACGGTAATTAATATTACATACATTATTTCGCAAAATTCTTTATTTGTTTTCAAACGAATTTCGAATTCGTGAGAGTGAAGTATATGATGATAAAACTAGAAAGAAGGCATTAAGTATTTTATTGTCTTTTTATTTCACATATTATGAGAAAAACAGTGTTCGTTTTTATGCATCTTGAAATAAACTAAATGTGGAACTTGATAAAATTTCTTTTAATTTTATATAATAATTAATAAATGAATTTTTTATTATTATTTAATTAAGTTTAATTTCCGTTGTGTTAAGTGTTAAAAAAATGTATTCTTCTCTAGCATCCAATAATTTCTTAATAGATTTTTCAGCATAGGTTACTTTCTCTTTCGATTTAATTTATTTCTCTTTAATTTACAAATATAGCTTAAAATCCGCTAAAAATTTTCTCCTGTATTTTAATTTATGTGTTAGAAATAAAACTGCATGGAGCTCTAAAATTTCACCGTTTAAATGTAGGCAAGATTCTTCATGTAATTGAAGTAGCTGTCAAAATAAAGCATCATATAAGGTGCCGCCATCTATAGAGTGAAATATAAAACATCATCTAATTGAAACTCGTTAAATCTATTATCTTTTCATCCGAAAGCTTTCAAAATAAAATAAGAAAGGTGAAAATCAAGAAATTGGTGGAGGATTTAAAATTAATCATAAATTAACAACACACAACGACTTCGAAATTAAAAACAATTATTAAATATGAACTTGCATGACTTAACTAAAAATATTCCAAAATAAATACTCCGTTTATTCTATTGATAATTCTGAATATTATAAAATTCAAACGTAATCACTAAAAAAACGTAAAAATTAATTTTATTTTACTCAGAACAATCTAAGTTTATACTCATCGTCACTCTTACCTGCTCTAGATGCTCTTTTTTTATCTGCTACTTATGAAACAAATCCCCTTAAAAAATGGGGAAAGTGCAGAATCGCCCACTGCTTGGCGCGTTTTTAAAAACTGCGCATACTCGGTATCCATGTACACCTCGACCTATTTTCATTTAAAAAAACGTCCCAGAATTGCTCAAAAAGGGCATTGCTCACTCCTTTGACTTTATCCACGTACACATTGACCTTTTTCACTTAAAAAGTCAAAGAAAATTGACAAAAATCCAATTCTTCTTCCTCATGTAAAAAGCGCCAAACAAATGTCATTCAAATAAGTGGGTGATTCTTCACTTTAGCCAAAAAATGCATAATAATTTTTTTTTTTTTCAAAGAAATTTTATGGAAAAATGGAGAAAACGAAGGCCACAAAAATAAAGCATTTTTATGGTACAAATACATATATTGTTGTTGCTGAGTTAAATTCTACAGATTATAAAAAATACAAAACGAATAAATAATTGAATTAGTGTAACCATTTAATTTTCTAAGTTCAATCAAGAATAAAAAAAAAATTAGATTATGTTTCATACGCAGAGCTTAAATTTATTCTTGAAGCCTTCTTCTGGTGCTTCTAAGGTTTTGACATTGTATCCCAAATAAAAATTCCTCATGATACAAAAAATTTACTCTTTTACAAAGAAACATACCATTAGCAATAATTTCTGTTATTATGGCAAGGTTTTATTTAGCAGTAAATAAAATAGTTGCTGGGTGTTGAATGTGTATCTCATTTTCCTTGGGAAGAGCAAGAAACTCAGGGAAACTTGAACAGCAGAGCGGAAACACAATATTATAAGGAAGAAGAATTTTTTATAGGCAGTACCCATCTGGTCAAAAAGGAGCAAACTGTGCTTCGTAAAGGATCTTTAAAGTACTAGAAAATAAAATAAAGAAGCAATTATATATTAGAATATGCAAAGAGAAAACAAATGGGAGGGGAATGGGAGCACGCTGATCAATGTTTATTGATATTAGAATGGAATCACTGAAACGGGTTATTGTTTTAAATATTTCTTTTTCACGCTATTTTACGGCACTTTTGAATATGAAAGCTGTTGATTTTTTTAAAATTTTATGAATATATTATTATTGTATTATGAAGCTACTGAAGTTTAAATAGAGGGATTCAAATTTAATGGGTTATTAAATTACGAGTGGACTCATTTTCATTTAAAAATTGGGCAGCAGAGCACAGGTTTAGTGGCGTCATCTATGACGTAATTAACTAACTAAACGCTGGTAGTTTGCGTACTACAGTGGTCTCAAACTGAAATTGCATGCAGGCCAAATACGCGATCTGAAAACTGCTCACGGACTGGAACCTCTTTTGAACAAAATGGTACATTTAAAATAAATTTTAAGATTATCTTACTAAATATTTATCAAAACATATGTGGACAATAATAATAATAATAATAATAAATGTCAAATTTACACTTATTTTCTATCTGAAACTTTAATAGCGGTAAAAAAATTTTCTTCGTTACGCTTTGCAATGCAGATATATTGAAAACTAATTATTAAATTCATAGTAACTAATTATTAAATTCATGTTATTTCTTTTAAATAATTCCACTACGTTTAATTGATTATAAAATAATTTACTTTCATTTATAACAAATTTAAAAAAAAAAAAAAAAAAAAAATTCGAGAAAAATTTCGAGTAGTTTTCCAAGAAAAAGGCGGGACAAAACAAGAGATTAAATAAAAACAACATAGTCGCTTTCTCTTATTTAATAAATTTGTCTTCCACGCATAAAACGCAAAAAAATACGCACGTTTATATGTAAATGATTACATTTTTTTTAATTAATTTTTTACTACAGCTTGACGCTTGATGGCATTTCGATTCTAATAAATTTTCTAATCTTGTAGAGAAATTACTAAAAATTATCTTCATCAATCCTGATGAATGTTTATCGGTCAATCGGGTTCTTTGCCTTCAACTGTGAAAAAGTACTGTGAAAAAACTTCAACTGTGAAAAAATACTCTTCGTGTATAACGAACAGCTATTCTCAAATTAAACAAAATATTCTGGATGGAAAAATTCTTAAATGAGCTTATTTGTTTTTTGACAACTGCGAATGAAAGCTAATAAAATGTGTAAGTTCAAATCTCTGAATAAGATTTCTATCTCATTGTAAATTAAATTAGCTCCATTTATAGAATTTCTGATGCGTTATTCATGTTCGTTTTTAATTAAATGAAAATAATACAAACTCCGATTTCAAATAACTGAAATCTTTGAAGCAAATACGTAAGTGAAAGATCTTCGTGGGCCGCATAAAATTGCTTCGAGGACTGCCGGTTTGAGATCACTGGCATACTATATCATTACCTATTTAATTTATTTGTATTGTTTTATCAAGCCACTTGAATTTGATAATATCTTTTTTAAATGTATCAGCAGCTTACACGCTTTTCATTTAATTTTATATTATTTAGTTTTTAAGGCAATTTTTAAGAAAATATAACTATTAATCATTAATCTAACTTAATTTAATAATTATTTTGTTTACCATTTTACATTTGGTTTAATTTTAATCCTACATTTCGTATAGTTTTATTTATTGCCATTCACTTAATTCTGTTCTCTCTTCTTGACGATCTTCTGTAGAACACGGGCGCTTCTAATTTAAGATATTAAATTTTGCTAATTTCGCCGCCTAGCCGATATAATGGTTTGTGACCGTGACTGCCGTAGCGATGAGCGAGGGTTCGAAACTTGGAGAAGGCATGGTTGTAACTGTACGTCCTTTTCATAGAAGGCAACGGTGGCCACTATCAGGTGTTTCCATAATGAAATGGCCACAACTTCCGGCTCTTGTAATAGCTCAAGCCTAAAGACTATTAGATCAAGCAGTCGACCATTAAAAAGTGATTTTAGAGTCAACTCTACCTAATTAAAACATAAATCTCTAACGTAAACACGTGGTATATATCTCAAATAAAGTACTTAAAGTAGCTTACTTGGCTTTACAAGAGCAAATAAAAAATGTTAGACCGGCTGACATTTCTAGGACTACAATAAAGAGACAGTATAGTGAGCGCGTTTTCAGACTTTCTTCATCACCAATAGCCCGCCCCCCTCATCCCCAGCTGGATGAAAAACTGAGTCATTCCAAGGCTATCAACTCCAGTAGCGAATATTGGAAATCAAGGTGCGTAAGTAGTACGGCATCAATGAGCAGTTTCAGAACTTTCCGTTTTATGTTCTTTTAAATTTCTTGCGTTCTAGAATTCTTTCGGTATATTTTAAAATCAAAAACTCCTTAAACTAATAGGCGTTTATTTGTAAAAGCATTTAATTATTTAAATTTAAAATATCTCAATTTATTAAATCCAATGTAACGTTTACTTTTTAATTAAAAACTATCTGCATTATACTTATTTGTTTACCACTGGAAATCTAGTGGACTACCCAAAGAAAACTAAGGAAAAATAATATTTACCTGCCGCCCTGATTTATATATATAATAGCTGACGACGCTGGATGCCATAGTTGTTTTGGGTTAGCTTGAATTAGGGTTTATACAAAAACCGACTTTTTTTAAAAAACGGTTTCGAATTCAGTATTTAAAAAAAAAAATAGGTTTTAACCAGTTTTTCGAATTTTTGTCCAAAAAATAGAATGGGTAAAATATTTTATTTAATTTATATAAAATTTAAAAAACGAAATCAAAGTCAAATTCTAAAAAAAATTAAGAATTACATATACTTATTACTTACATAAAATAACGAAATCATTATCAAAGTCAAAATACAAAAAAATGAAGGATTACATATACATATTATTTACGTAAAATTACGAAAACTCAAACAAAAATTTCAAATAATATTTATTTTCATTAAGTTCTCCTAAGAAAATAGGTTTTTAAAAAGCATAAAATATCCACTGATCGTCTTGTCCACTAAGTCTTGTTCTTATTTTGGACACAATATTGCCTGAAATTGAAAATATTCGTTCGCTAGCTACTGAGCTTGGTCTTATAGTTTTCAGGGCATCAAATAACAAACCAAATTTTTTTCTCTTTTATTCGTGCCTCAAATAATGAAAATTCAGCTGCTGGATTTTTAAGTTTTTCTTCAGGGTCTTCAAGAAACTTATGAACTGAACTTTCCATGGCTTCTTTTAAAAAAAGTATTACTCTGATGAGTAGTTTCTTCGATTTGCTCTTCATCAGAATCGGTTTCCACATAAGAATTTGGTAAGCTACACCAGCGGTTCTCAATCTTTTGACTAACGCGTACCATCTAAACATAAATTGAAAACCTTTAGTACCACCACTACAAAGTACTACTACCGCCACCACTTTTGAACAATGCTCAGATCGCATAACTTTATGAGTGTTAGAGAAACAACTCTATCAGAATGTTGAGGTTTTAATTGTTGAATTTAATAGTTAAAATACTTAGCTTCTTTGCGTGCCACCTATTTTTCTCTTGCGTACCACCAGTAGTACGCATACCAACGGTTGAGAACCCCTGTTCTAGACAATATCTTTCTAGATAACTTAATAATTTCAGTTTTTGAAGCTAAAGGAAATACACTAGATGTCTTCTCTGAAATAGACATGTTTTGTGGATTTTGCAAATGCATCAAGAGACATCAAGAAGATATTCTACTTGTCTTCTTTCTTGAGTTCGTTCTGCTATAGGAAATTCGTTGTTCGTCTTTGAATTCGTTCTTCGTTTTTCATTTAATAATTTAAACTTACTTCAGTATTTAAATTTTTTAGTTCATTTAACAGAAATTCAAATATATCTCCACTTGTTAGTAAATTGTCATTTCGTTGCCCAAAGTCTTCAGCTGCTAGACGAATCGGTCTTAAGATTTTATGAAATTCTAAAAGGATATTGAACTTCATTCTGCATATAAAGAAGGACCAATATCATTCAACACATTCTATTAATGCTAGAAATCTTTCAATCATGTCATCCATACTATTCCATCTTATTTTTCAGTCAAGAATTAAATTTAACTCCTTTCCTTTTTGATGTAATTTTGAAGAATGGTGTTTCTTACTGGAGATTTTATAAAGAATTTACAAAGTTTTCTAATTTGGGAAACTGATTGTTTGTAATCAAAATAGGAATAGAATATTCTCGGTTACAAACATAATAAAGAGAATCTTCATTAATCGTTATATTCGCATTCGTCTTCATCTTCCGATTCCTCACTTTTTTTTTCATAACAGCAGCACCGTTATTTGTTGCTGCAACTATGTCAGTTCTAGATTCAAGTTGAAATTTTATAATCTTTCAGATACCAATTCTAATGTTCTCTGAGCATCATAGGGACCAGCTATTGGCACTAATCCTAAACTGAAATCTTCTGCCAAGTGGTGTATGTTAATGTTTAAATATCTATGATTTCTTTTGCTAGTCCACTCTTCTAAAGTTTTAGAAAATTTTGTCCTATTCTTTTTTATTGAAGCTAATTCACTAATATGTTTCATGTTTAGCATTGTCATAAAACACATGACTGAGATCCATTACTCTATATTTGTTTCTTGGTAATAAATATCCTTGTATTTGAAAAGATTCTCGTATGGATGAACTATTTGTAATGCTATTAATAGCAGATTCATCCATTACTGCAAGTTTTGATATGATTTCTTCTAAACTACTCCTTTTCACTTTCATAAAATTTAAAATATTCGTTTTTTTTTTTTTTTTTTTTTTTTTTTTTAAGAAGAAGAGGAATATCCAGGCGTTTCTTCTTCGCCGATCGTTTCTGATTTCTTTCCGATAATTATTTTATGACCTGTTTTCAAATGATTATGTAGATTGCTCGTAGATGATCCTTTGCAGTTCAACATTTTATTACAATGACTTTTCTATCATTAACTTTTTTAAACTATCTTGAACTTCCGACTTATTTATTTTTATCTAAAAATAAAATTTAAATTAAAAATATTTTTGATAGTTTAAAAGACAGCGTGATAGTTAGTTTGAGAGTTTTGATAGTCTGATAGTTATTTTTGAAAGTTTAAAATATTTATTTAATATATAATATTAAATAAATATTTTTGAAGTTTATTTTATTATTTTAACTATTAATATTATTCTAATTTAAAGAAATCTAATCTGCGCAATTTTTTGGAATTTTGAAAAAACACGCATCTTCATAATTTAATTCCAAAGTTTGATAAATACATAAATTATGTCGAAACGTAGCGAACGTTTTATTTTACATCAGTTTTCGAGAGAGGAACTTTATATAATTATATAATAAAATTAAAGTTTTAAAATGTAAAATAGAACAAACATAGAAATTAGAAACATACTTAATACTTGCGTTCTTTTTACAAAATATAACAACTATATATTTTTGTTTCCAGTTTTCACTACAATATTAAGCGAACCTGTCGTGACAGGTGACGGATTGCACATACGTACTAAAACAAAATATATCGGTTAGGCACGTCTTTTCCACGTGTGTCAGGCGCAGCTGCCCAGTACACAATGCACAAGCACTGGCCAACGTTGAAAAAATGTGTTTGCTGTCAGTTGCATATAATGAATAGCAAATCAAATAAGTTTAAAATTAATAATATCAATTCTTTAAACCAGTTTCCTTAATCAAGAAAACCGGCTTTCGGACGTGACAAATGTATTTTAAAAACCGGTTTTTTAAAACCGGTTTTGAAAACTCGTCAAACCCTAGCTTGAATCCTGGAAAAGGCTTGAACTTAGTAAGGGTACAGTGTCTCTGCACTTAAAGTACTAAATAGACAAATATCTTCACAAAAGATTTCGTGGTAGAGATGAGTAATACCGCTCTTTTTTATAGGATCTGATCAAAACCGCTCACTCATTGAACTGAATCAGTTCTTTTTAATGACTCTTCAAAACAAAAACCTTGATATAAAGCATCGGTAACGAGGAGTGAATCAAGAGCGTTTAGCAAGGATGGAGCGAAGAGCAGAAAGAATCGAATGAACACTAGGATCGGGTTACAGTTAACCGAACGCTATTTCCCTGAATTGATTCCTTTCAATCACAGTTTTGGAGTTTCCTAAAACCTCATTTCCGTGAAGAATTAATAATACAAATTTTTTGAAGTTCGGAAATGATAAAATCTCCTTTTTTAACATGGGAGAATAAACATCATTTTCTTCCCTAAAATGAGAATAGAAGTTTTCTGGTACGCTTCCGAGGATTATCTGGTGTTGGTTGGAAAGGGGAGAAATATAAAAGAGCTGTACTCTGTTTTGACGAATCAGCGTTCGCTGTCTGAGTAAAATGAATCAGTTCGTCAACGAATAGCATAGCTCAGTTCCCGGCATGCTTCGAACAAGAACTCTCAGTCAGCGCAAAAGTGTTGCCTCTCCATTTTCTGGAATCACTGCTCATTGTCTCAGTAAAATGAATCGATTCTTTGAATCAATTCCAGAGTAAATTGTCCAACTCTATTTCGTGGTAGGCATTGGCGAGTCAAACGTACTGGCAAGATGGAACTCACCTGTTCACCTACCGTTCATATGTTTACCGGAACGGATATGACCATCTAAAGTTCTGATGTATCCTGCAGGATTTCTCTGACAGATTTGGACAAAATCTCCCCTTTCTTATGGCTGTAATTCGTCGCCGTCTGTGATGTATTCTCCTGGCCAACGTTCCGGTAATGAGAGGGCTAAATGACCGAAGCGTATTGGCCATTCCCAGGAATGTGTTATGTTATGAGTTCGGCCACTTGGAATAACTGCAACAACGCTGTTATCTTTAGCAGCACTTAGTAAAATATTAATTTGTTTACTAAAACAAATAATTCTCATTTCCAAATTTGTAACTGCTTTATCTTATTTAAAATATTTAGAGTAATTAAATAAAGGGGTGTCTTTTTAAATTAAAAGCAATGCTTTTCAAGGAAAAAAAATATTCCTACACAAAAAAGAATTTTATTGCTAAGAAAATGTTTCCTGTTTATTATTATTACTGGGTATAGTATTTGATTATATGTATCTGTAAGTCCTTTTTGAAATAGAACATTCAGTTGCTTGCTGCATTTCTCAAGAAGTGATAAAACCTGAAGTAAACTCCTATCAGTTAATTAAATTTTCCCATCAACTAATTTAATCGTCTTTTATGTGTTGCTCTCCTATTCCGTTCTTAACCGATATCAGTTATTTAGTTCCATAAAACTACCCTTGCAAAACTTTTGCGCATGATTAAAAAAGGCATTTTTAGGGACAGATCGTAACTGCAGATATATGGAAATAAATCCTTCATTTCCGACCTTGGTTTTCTTGCGAGATGAGTCTCATTAGAAGGTGGCAATATATTTTGACAAAGTTTTCTGGTTTTCAGTGTTTGTTCAAATGTTTCGCAACTTAAAAATTGAAGGCTGTTTTATTCATGACATGGATACTATGTAATTTTTTACAAGGATTCCTTTTTTACATGATGTTGATTTAATACGTTTTAAATACAAAAATTTTAGTTTTATTATATGTTAAATTTTTTAAATTTACATAACATGTTTCGAAACGTGTTTTTTTACAACTTTCGGTGAATCTTAGGATTATGGTAACTTGGCGATTTTTTGCAAACCCTTCTACAGCAACCTGCTAGTTTCTTTTTTGGACGCCATTTTGTTTTCACAAAGTAAAGGGTTTTTTTCTTTCTTTTTTTTTTTTTTTAAACTCAACATTTTTTCTAACAATCTACTAGCCGAATTACGCTTATGCTAGAACTTTTATAACAAAAGTGCTTAATAATGACGAAAATTAGGTGCGAAATTGGGAGAAAGTGTAGAATCGCCCACTGCTTGCCGCGTTTTTAAGAATTGCATATACACGGTATCCATGTACACGTCGACCTATTTTCACTTAAAAAACATACCAGAATTGCACAAAAATGGCATTGCGCACATTCTTGACTTTATCCATGTACACATTGACCTATTTTCACTTAAAAAGTCAAAGAAAATTGACAAAAATACAATTCTTCTTGCTCTTGTCGCCAAACAAATAAATGGGCGATTCTGCACTTTAGCAGCGAAATTGTTTTTAAGTGCTTATTAGCTAAAATCCCGATTGGAATTTTCCGGAAAATGTCACATTACATGTCTCATGATCTCTCATTTCTCTGAGATAAAATAATCTGTGATTCGAATTGTGTACTTCTCAGATTATTACTAAAGTCCTAGCTAATAACCTTTATCGCCTTACCAAAATGTTTTCAAACTACCTGTTACCATACCATATTCCAAATATTAGCCCAACTTTCTAATTTAATTCAAGTAAACGTAAAATATTTCTATTCAAGAAACGCATTCTAGAACTTATATTAATGATAAAAATATCTATTTCATATTTCAAAATTATTTAATTTATTTCTAATTTGAAAATGCATGATCCAATCAATCATGAAAGCAATCCCTAAAATAAAACATAGATTATAACATAACTTTATTACATTTTAAATCCATTTTGTTATTTAAAATCACTTAATATTCTTTTGTTTCAGAAATCTTATTTTAACCTAGTCTAAAAGCATTTGGAATAATAAATTCGTTTCGACGATGAATGGAAAAATACGACAATAAATTTTCAACTAAAGCAAGATTTTATAGATGCAATGCATAAAATCTATTTTATTCCAACTGTAGCAAAAAGTTAGAAGAAAGTGGTAATGAATAAAATATATTACAATATATACACATAAATCCTATTGTGACGTGCTTTCTTCATAATGAGTATTTTGTTTTGTATTTATTCTCATGAATTTTAAAGCTTATAAAATGGAGAAGAACATATTTGAAAAACGAGATAAGGTTTAATTGACTATTTTATATGATATATTTTTAAAAAACACTTAAACCCTTTCTTTATGTGGTGGGCTTTTCTTTTCTGAAAAGCCACATTTTTCTTTTCTTATTTGTATTACAACTTTTTGCTTCACATCTTTTTCACATTTTTAAAGAGAACCGTTAATTCTACTAACTAAAAACAGAATTAAATGTACTTGAACAATAAAAGAAGAGGATTTAATGTAACAAATCTTTATCAGCTGCAATCTTCGTTGCTACTCTAGCTTATTAGAAGCATCTTAATAGTTATTAAATCAATAACAGCTTGTAAGGATGCTATATAATTTGTATGAAATAACTGATTTAGTCAGACAAAAGAGGGCAAAAATTAAATAAATTTCCTTTTGACATATTTTTCTGACTGACGTTTTAAATTCTTTGCAAAAAATCTCGGTTTAATAAAAAATAAACTATGTAATAATAATGATATGTATAAGATATTAATGAACATTTGATGACTCTAGATAATTTTTAATTTTCAAATTATAACAGTTAAAAATGACTAGTGCCAAATATGTATGATCAGGTTTATATTATAAAGTAATTCTCAATACAATGCATACCATTTATCATCTTCAAGTTCTTTCTAGAATTTGTCTTATTTGAAATTGTAGGTAAAGACTTTATGAAAATAATGCTATTTATCTCAGTATTTATTTTAGCTCTTTATAGCTTAGAATAAATATTTATTTCGACAATGAAATTAGGAAATTTTGCTGTGAAATAAACACGAAGGAATTATTTGTTTGTTAGAAATATTATTAAAGATCCCAGAAAGCACCGTTAAGTAATTTACCGTTAAGTAATTTCAGAAGTTAAATAGTGAAATGAGAATAGTATTTTCGGAAATAATAAGAACTGAACTACACTAAATTTGAACCTTTTAGCTCTGGATTTTTGGAGTTGTGGAAAAAAAAACTTAATCTACAAAATATTGTTTCTATACTCTAGAAAAACTCTCCTGCCGCATATTAATAAGTTCCCAATTGAGTCGCAAAAAATTAAACGTGAGTTAAAAAAAAAAAAAAAAAAAAAAAAAAAAAGAAACTTTGCATCAAAGAAAAGATCAGTTGTGGTTAGCAATATAAAATTATTTACTCTCACCTTCTTTGTCATATATTTCATGTTCTTTGCGTGGAAATTTATAGCTTCCTTACACTGACTGTTGTATTTTAAACTGGACTGACAAAGATTTTGGACAAGAAACTTCACTAATGATGATAATATGAATACAGTTTTTAATATCTAAACACAAGCGAGTTCTTTTTTTTCTTTGAAGAGAGAAAGAAAAATAATTTACGGAAATCCGAAAAAAACCTTTTTTTTAATTATCAGAAGATGACAACTAGATGAAGTTATTTAGATTGTTTTTAATGTGTTAGATTCTTTGCCCAGAAGCTTTAAGCAGTGTCTGCTAGCATATTCCATAGTTCCAAGCCAGATGGCTTCATGATGAATTGAGTCGCAGACTTCTTTTTTAATTTAGAATCTTCACACAAGGGGGCTATGCACAAGTTGATGTGCTTGCTGCTCTCTCGTAGCGATGATTTCAAAAATCTTCGTTTCAGTTCCGTTGAAGTTCCTTTGATTAATTTTGAAATCATATCAGAATTTTCTGTTGGCTTTTGTCAGATTCCTAAGTTTTTAGAATATGACTATGAATTCTTAAGCAAACGCGGAGGTATAAGATTTAATACGTATTTAAATATGTAAAATACGCATAGTGACTTTGTTTCAACTGATATGTTTTAGACGTTAGAAGACTATTTTTGTATTTAGATTGAAAATGACTAGTAATCTGCAGATAGTACATTTGTTTCAATTTAATTCAGTGTTATTTTTTCCTGGGATTTTTACGCAGATTCTTTGGAAACATATTTGTTCTCCAGTAATCAATATATATAAGGATACAAATTTATTTTATTCTGCACAAATGTTTTTCAAAGAGCTGTGGTGTTTATGGTTCTTGTACTTTGTATAGATATTGAGTGTCGCTGAAAATTGCTCCCTTGACAATAAATCACTTTCAAGAAAGGCGAACAGTGAAATGGCTCAGAAATATTTTTCATTTACACCATCTGTACCTGGTAAATGAGCTTTGAAGTAATATTACTAGTTCCAGGGACCAGATAATTTGTTTAGCTAGAATTCATTCATGTTGTAATTATATCTATCGTCGTATTCATGTTCATCGGTTTGAAATTGAACGTAAGCTTCTCTTCAGAATTCAGGAACTCTATAAAATTTTCAGCAAATTGTTTTCCAAAACTAGGTTTCTTTTCCATAGAGAAGATTCTATCTTTTAGACAGGAAATGAGATCGACATCTCTGTTTACGACAGTAATAATGCCCACAAAATATTGAAAGCCATCCAATGATCTTCGCTGTCCTTTATGGTTGAGTTTAAAATTCCAGAAAAACTTTGGTTTCAGCATACTGATTACTCGTTCATCCCTTGTTTGAAGTAGATGTATAGTATTTGGAGGAAAACGATAATTTTAACTTTTGTGTCAAAATCCGAAATTTTCAAGACTTGGCGAGGAGTTTGATTGATGATTAACAACTTCAAAGGCAACTGTTAACATGAGGTAAAATGCTCAGCTTCCAGAGTAAGCTTATACAATATGATTGATGTTTTAAGAATGTCCTTATACTCAAAAGCAGTTATCAGCGAAGCATTTCTTGCAGGTTTTTCTAAATTACACAAAAGAACTCAGTTTGCGATAGGTAATATATCTGTATGGGGAGGTAAGTCGGTTATTATCGTACTTTAAGTATTCATCACGTTTAATGCGAAAACTACTGTAAAAACTCTAAGCGTTCAATGCTTTTTATCTGCCCATGTGTGTCAATTAATAAGTCATTGTAAAAATAATGCCTTAATTCAAAACAGATGTTCTGACTTGTATATGTGTACTTTAAAGCATAAAATTGACAACAAAATTTCTTTCGGTATTATTCCGTTATAAGGGCCGTAAAAAATCACCAAACTACTGTTGATGCCAATGCTGCCAAAAATAATTACGGTAACCTTAACGCAAGAAAGGAATAACATAGTAAATAAATATCTAAGATTATTATTTTAGTTTAGATGAAAGGTTAATTTCATGTAAATACATTTTTTGTTATAATTTATAAACAAAAGACTAAACATAACTGAAATTAAACGGATAAATATATAATAATAATAATTAAATAATAGATAAATAAACGGGAGATATAATTTTTTTATGCCTTCCAACATGGCAGAGAATATTTTAGTTTTTTTCTGTGTGTGTGTGTGCCAGCATCTGTACATAAACTCGGACAAATAATAATCGAAATGCTGTAGAGCAGTACGACTTTTATTACGCCATTTAGCACTGCCCTACAGCTACTGTTTGTCTATGACATTCACTTTCGGGGTCCACAAAATCGTAGTTGTGATTGACAGTAAAATGTTCAAAAGCGGCATTTTGCAGTTCATCCGACCTGTTTGATTTCCAGCAGTCAGTATAAATTTAATGCTTCCTTCTGAAATATTTTCTTTTATGACGTTCAATAAAGTTTCCGCCGATCGCTCTGGAACAGTGATTAAGAAGAAAGATTCTTTGGATTCTCTGCATAATCCGTCGAAAATACATTGTAACGGAAGAACACGTCCAACGTTATTCTTTCTTCTACTGAAAAGGCTTTCGTCTACTTCAATAATATTGCCTCATCCGCCGATTTTCAAGTTAGACTGAGTAAATAAAGTTGCGGCACACACTTCACGCATGTAACTGTTCCAGTCTACAGTTGTATTGTGGTTCATTTTCAAATGGAGTTCATAAAATTCAATACATGTCATCTCGGGACACCAAAACTAGATGAACCTAACCGTTGTAAGGAAGGGGATTTTCGATCCTTCGAACCAATTTTGAGTTCTTAATCCTTCTTCTCATTACACGTTTCTTTCCTACTGAGTTACCGCCATTTCGATACTGAGTTACCGTTAAAGGATTATTTCATCTCGTAGTTGATCGAACATTTTTCTATCATGAATGATGCCTGTTTGAAAAAATTCTATTGCAGACTTTTCGTCATTGGGCAGTTCCCAAATTGTTAAAGCCATAGCGTTATTAGGAAGGAATTTAAAAAATTAAACTAGTATTTCAATGGCGAATTATAAATATGCAACTATCTAAATTTACGGCACGTTTGCTAGATTTGACGCGCGGTTAAAGAAAGCCCCGTGAAGTAGATCTTAGGGATATATTTTTATCTTGAGGGGGCTTTGGTTAAATGAGCGTGTTTGCTAGATTTGGCGCATTTGCGCATACATTTTCGCTGCAAATTTTTACGGTCCCTAAAACGCAACAGTACCTTTCTTTCTTTTAATGTACATGGTAAAAGAAAAGTGTATTTTCAGCTAAAAGTTGTAAATTGGGAAAAAGAGTAGTGTTATTGAATAGTTTACGAAGAATAATTATTGAAAAGGCGAATGTATATTATTTGAATTTCCTATTTACTCATTTACGACCTCTTGAATTTTAATGAACAATAAGTCAGGCACTGAGTGTTGAAAGCAACTTTAGTATGATGTTGTCATTACATTCCTAAAGGGTGACCTTCTCATGATATAAGCAAAAAACAACTGATTCAGAAGTAGCTTGTCGTTTCAAATGGTAAAACACTTACAAATTTAATGGGTTGGTTTATTAGATTACGGCTAACCACTCGAGGGCTATCTGCCTTGAGTGAGGGATACCTTCGTGGAGGACGTTTTAAAGGAAACTGGCTCGTATAAACGTTACACATAGGGAAAACCATGAAAACACCCATGCAGCCAGCCCGTTCTCGGGATTCGAACCTCGGATTCGAAGTGTTCAGCGACGTTACCTCTAGGCCGCTACAACTTTAATGAATTCGCCAGGTATAACCAGTAGCAATCGCTCAATTAAAGTTCTCATAACTGAAAACGTTGCCATAATGCACCATATGAAACTACCAATTTTGTACCCATGAGAATGGGAATGTCTTGGCCCAGTTTAAACAAAGCTCTTAGGGGACAGATCCGATCATATAAATATTATATCCGAGCATAAAATTTGATAACAATTTCACACAAGTATTTATCGTAAACTGTTGGCTGTTTGACTCCTTGTCCCTAAGCGATTGCACTGCTCATCCATGCTTTAAAAAATTGCAGACTTTAACACTTTTTTAGTAAGGGCACAATTAAATTATACTTCACTTCTACCTCTCTGATAAATGGCCTTAATATTCTGAAAAATATAGCTATGAATTTCAAGCTAAAAACTTGCATTTCCTTTCATTTATCCTTAAACTCAACGCTTAACTCGGCTAACCTTGAAACAGTCGCCAAGTAGGACGATTTACCTCCAATTTTGGATAATGGTAATGTAAAACACGAGTGTAACACCTGCCCTTTGGTTTGACGTAGCCTCGACTGATTCCCAATAAGTTACACTTCGTTTTATGAAGAAGCATATGAATTAAATATTAACATTTTTTTCTTTAACTGCAGCTGTTTTCTATTACATGTAAAACTTTTTTCTTGCATTTTAAAAAAAAAGAGTTATTAAAATTTGGGACCTGCCCCCTATGCAACAGCAAGTAGTGGATTATTTTTCAAAAATAGGGGATGTCATCATCAAAATAAGTATGTATTAATGAACACTATATGGGCACCTGGATAGGGCTGACTGTCCAGTAATAGAATGAAACCATTATCTATTGAATAGAAATAAAAAAACGCCTTTTTATGAAGTGCAGAAACAAAGCGGGTCGAATACTGATTGTTTATTAAACAAAGGGGCGGCAATTCCTTCAGAATTCCTCAGAAACGACTGACACAAATTTGGAAGGAAATTCGTCAACTTTTAGAGTTCGATGGTAGCCAACTTTCACGGTAAGAAGGGATTATCAAATCAAGTTCTCAGTTGTAAAAGACTGAATACCGGGACTTCATTCAAAGGACATTTATAATATTTCTTTTGTATGCGGTTTTTTGGATGTATGACAAACCTCCAGATGTTCAAAAATCAAGATAAATGAGTACATACGGACAACAGAAAAATGTGAAATGTCTTCAGTAGTTTCCAATTGTCCCAATTAAAAAGGCCAACGATTTTCATTTGTGGAGACCAAAATTATTTCTCTTTGTGTTTTTCCCCTGACTGGATTCCTTAGAAACTTCTGAAATTTTACTGTAGAGAAATCACGTTAATGCTGCAACTTCCACTTCTCTCTTGCCAGAAGCTTTGTAAAGCCTGTTTCGTGTATCACATCTTTTGTTTTGATTAAGTATTACAATTGCCATGTCAAGCAATACGCCTCTGTTGCACTGACCATCGTAATAGCAAATCTTTGATAATTATGAACTTAAGCTTCAAAGCAGCTGCAAATAGTGAGAAGATGTGTGCTTATTTGTGGTAATTAATGCCTTAATCTTCTACCTTTCTTTCATTATTAAGCTCCAGAAAATTATTTTCCTTAAAGTAATGTTTACAACGCGTTTTAAATGCCTTTTGTTGAATATTTTAAGTTTCATCTTTCTGCAGACGTAATTAACGCATATACTTCTAATGAGAACTCAAATCTCTGTGCATATGTATTTACATCATATTATAACCTTTATTTTCAGAGACATTATAGCTAATATTGTGCGTATTATAGGTAAACAGAATAAATTCATAGAATGATACTTTTTCCATTTTGCTAAGAAAGAGAAGAAATACGATACACGCAATCGAAAACAAAGAAAATACTAGCAAAAGTTTCCTGGGTAGATAGGTCTTAGGAACGTCAATATCGACAAAGCAAATAAAGTCAAAATGTCATTGTATGGATCTTGAAATATCTCGTAGCAAAATATTAAGAATCATTAGCGTCTTTATTCTGAAGCACACGTGACGAGTTTCGCAGCTAGTTAAGATTTATGGATTATTATTTGTTTAGTTAATTGCAGATTAAATCCATGTGTTTGAAGCATGTAAATTTTACACTTGAAATTTATTATGTGACATTTTAAAGACCACGAGACAATTAATTTTGGAGTAGAAGACACGAAAAATGGACTATAGCGTTCCCAGGACTGGAATTCCAGATCTTAAAGTTGCGCGTCGGACGTGCTTCCCAGTACACACACACACACACACACACACACACAAAAAAAAAAAAAAAAAAAAAAAAAAAAAAAAAACATCCTTACATTATTCCCTACTTAATACTTAAAGGGCGATTAGCGAGACCGTGACCCAATCCGAAGCCCTGTTGGAGCTTTTCAGGCGCCACTGGTATAGAGCAGTAGGATTTCGAAGCCGGAAATGTGAAAAATCAACAGTGCCTTCTCCGGGATTTGAATTCCGGACTTTTAGATTGCTACCCGGATATGCTTTTCGATTATACCAAGAAGGCGCACTATAAGGAGCAAGAAAAGCCTTACATTATCCTCTACTTAAAGAGCACCTGGGAAGGAAGGATCCAATCGTCAAATCTTGATCTGATTAATTATCATCCACCTCTTTTGTAAAGCCATTGAGAATTTTGAAGTCAGGAACGTGGTAAATCAACGATTGCTGGAACTCGAACTGCGAAACTTGCATTTGCCAGCCGGACACGTTTTCTAATTATACGACGAAGGCACACGGTAAGGATAGAAAAAATCTTTGCAGCGTTAATGAATAAAAAACATAGTAAATTACAGCTAAAACTTCTCATAAAATTGTTGACTATTTTCTACAGCTTCCTTTATTCCAAAACTGACATCAGCATTATATTTATAGTTTAGGGGATATAATATGAAGAGTTTTGCGTAACACAAATATAAGCAAAACATTTGAATCTTTAAATAATAAAACCGTAGAAATGTATGTAAGATTACCTTCAAAAAGAACATAATACAGCACGACTTAAACATAACTAATTACTTTATTTTACTAATAAGAAATAAAATGAATGAAAGATAAATTAAGTGGAGGCGAATGTTGCAGATGATAATTTCACGATAAAACTCAGTTCAAACAGTTCTACAGGATTCATGTAACGATGATCATCCTCATACACTATCAGTTTCTAACAGTTCTACAGGCACGTCTGCCATCATTTGGCTAGGGAACACATCTTGTTCTCCGCACTTCCAGCGGTCGTCTGCCGCTTTGCAAGCTGCGCTAAGCTCTGATGACGTCATGCCTTGCTGGATAGAAGTAAAAGTAGAAATAGAAATAAAGGGAGTCGAAGAATATGCCTCCACATTCTCGGCTATCCTGCAGATCCTTAAATTTGAGATGAAACAATTATGAGTCATTTGAGCTGCAGTAGATACCATATTTGGTTCTTCATGGCATCCTACTTTTTCGACTTCATATCTATCATTCGATTTAATACCTATGACTTTGTACGGTCCGTGAAACTTAGGTCGTAGTTTCAAACCAGTCTCATACTGAGTTCGCTGAATGGCTACCAAGTCGTCAATCTTATACAGTCTCGGATTCTTCCGCCTTTTGTTAAACTGTTTACGATTCTCTTCTTGTAACTTCAAAATATTGTTTTTCGCATCTTCTCTCATTTCATCACGTTCTTGCATCAACTGCTTTAGATATTCTTCATATAATATTTCACTAATTTTTAGATCTTCCTTGTTCTTTTTTCGTAATTACGAGTAGCTCAAACGGTGAATACTTTGTACTTCTCATAGTTGCACTGTTGATTAGTCTCTAGACAACTAGAACATATTTAACTACTTTGTTAAATCCTCATGTGATAATTTCGCTAAAACAGAAATCAAAATTCTATGGATTCACTCAATCTGTCCGTTACCTCTTGGAATATAGGTAGTAATTTTAACATGTTCTATTCCTTCTTCCGTACAATAAGCTGAAAATTCTTTCGATGTAAAGGCACTACTTCGATCAGAAATGATTCAGACTGGATTCCCAAATACAGTCTGTTGTTGCCTTAATTTTGAAATGACTTCTTGCGTAGTTGGTGATTTCACAGGATAGAACCAAGTAAATTTCGTAAAAGCGTCGACCACGGTTAAAATGTGTCGGTATCTGTTGTTCGTCGATGGAAGAGGTCCAATAAAGTTGATATGGTACGTACTCAAGAGAACATTTTCTTTCGGTAGGGTATGAAAAAAATCCCTCTGCTTTTCCTTGCTTCTTATTGTATAGTATATATTGCATGCAGTTTGCAGTTACCTTTTCAACTTTGCATTTCAGTCTAGAAAATGGAATTTTTGCTCTACAGCATTCACAATTTTCTCTACAGCAAAGTGACCCTTTTTATGTACTTTCTGTATGATTTCGTTTTGTAATGTTTCTGGCACTACTTAGCAGATCTTTTCCATTTCCCAATTTGTACAAAATACCATTTCTCAGAAAGAATCCATTTTCTTCGCCTTTCTCGACTAAATTCTTGATCAATTTCACATGCTCATCTTCATTCTGTTGTTGTGCTAACCGAATCTTCTCCGTTACATCGGTTGTGTATGATATTAAAGCATTCCTACTCAGAGCATCAGCTTGTTTCATTTGGCTTCCTGAACGATGTACAATTTCGTAATCGAATTCTTCAGTAAACATTGCCTATCTTGCAATCTTGGGAGTTAAATCTTTCTTATCTAAAGTTTTCTGAAAAGCACTACAATCAGTTACAATTTTGAATTTAGAGCCTAACAAATAGTTTCTAAATTTCTTAAGAGCTTCTATAACTGCAGGGGCTTCTAATTCGTAACTACAGAGGGCTAATCTTTGGAATATGGTAAAAGGTAGTTTGGCGACATTTTGGTAAGGCGATAAAGGTTACTAGCTAGGACTTTAGCAGTGTACATGGATAAAGTCAAGAGTGTGCGCAATGCCATTTTTGTGCAATTCTGGGATGTTTTTTTTAAGTGAAAATAGGTCGACGTGTACATGGATGATACCGTGTATGTGCAATTCTTAAAAACGCGGCAAGCAGTGGGCAATTCTGCACTTTCTCCCAATTTCGCACCTAATCTTCGTCATGATTAAGCACTTTCGTTCCATAAAAGTTCTAGCATAAGCGTAAGTGGGCTAGCAGATTGTTGGAAAACAAAGTTGAGTAAAAAAATGCCTTTACTTCGTGAAAACAAAATGGCGTCCAAACAAAAACTATCAGGTTGCTGTAGCAGGGTTTGTCGCCAAATTTTCGCCAAAAAATCGCCAAGTTACCATAATCAAAAGATTAAACCTACAGAGTTTCTCTTGCTGCGGGGAAGTCTTCGTACTCATATACTGGATTGGGTGATAACTACCATCGTCAGACAATTGGAGTAGTACAGCACCAAAGCCTTGGCTACTAGCATCAGTGGATATCCTTGCCTAAATATATGTAGAACATGTGCTTGAGAGAGAATTTCTTTTAATCTGCAAAAAGTTTCCTGTTGTTCGGAATCGAACGTAAAACTAGTACCTTAAGTCACTAAGAGGTTTAGCTATTTTAGCTTAATGCGGAATGAATTTAGGAAAATATTCCTTTAGTCCTGAAAGGCTTTGAAGTTGTTTACAGTTACGCGGTTCTGGAAAGTTTTTAACAGCAACAGTTTTGGAAAGTGATGGTCGAATAGTTCCGTTTTCAATTACACGCCCTAAAATTTCAATTTTTAGCTTTAAGAATTGGCACTTTTTGAAATTTATTTGTAATCCGTATTCCGAAGCGGTTTTGAATACTCTTTCTAATTTCTCTAAATATTCAACGGTTAATCTTTGGATTATGGTAACTTAACGATTTTTTGGCGAAAATTTGGCGACCAATCCTGCTACAGCAAACTGCTAGTTTTGTTTTGGATGTCATTTTGGTTTCACGAAGTAAAGGCATTTTTTTTAACTCAACATTTTGTTCCAACAATCTGCTAGCCGAATTACGCTTATGCTAGAGCTTTTATGGAACAAAAGTGCTTAATCATGACGAAGATTAGGTGAGAAATTGGGAGAAAGTGCAGAATCGCCCACTGCTTGCCGCGTTTTTAAGAATTGCACATACACGGTCATCCATGTACACGTCGACCTATTTTCACTTAAAAAACATCGCGGAACTGCACAAAAATGGCATTGTGCACACTCTTGACTTTATCCATGTACACTGCTAAAGTCCTAGCTAGTAACCTTTATCGCCTTACCAAAATGTCACCAAACTACCTGTTACCATATTCCGAAGATTAGCCCATTCAACTTCATCCTTAGCCGGTACGATTATATCATCCATATAAATAATTAGTACACCCTCATTTAGCAAGTCGCGAAATACTGAATAAATATACCTTTGAAAAACATTTAGACTACTACATAAACCAAAAGGAGCTTTAAGAAATTCATAAATACCATTGTGTGTTACGAACGTGGTGTATTTTGTGTATTTCTCATCTATATCTACATAGAAAAAGCCATTTTTCAAATCTAGTGTTGTGAAGACCTTTGATTGTTCTAAGCGATCGAGTATTTCTGGGATTAAAGGCAGGGAAATTGGTTTTTAATAATCTTATTTAATTTCCGAAAATCTAGCATAATCTTGTTACACAAAACTATAAGCGCAGCATAATTGGAATTACTTAAGCTTTATTATGCCATCTTTCAATCATTCTTTAATTTGCTCGTCAACAGTTCTTTTGTTCCGCGAAAGACATGCATATTCTATTTTGACAGACAGGGATTTCATCGCATAAATTTATTTTCATCTTGAAATCGGATTGTTTATTTTTCAGAGACTGGTATGAATTAATTAATCTACAGAGTCTTTCTTTATGTTCGACTTTCGAAATATGCGTTAAATCAATCTCGTTGACAGAAATAGCATTCACCAGATGTGGAAGGTATAAATTCCAAGCCACTTTCACTTTCAGGATTATTGTTTACATTAACATAGACGCTAGACGACTGCGAAAGATCATAAACATTCTTCAATGACACATCGATATTCAAATTTCCCATAACACAACGAACGTTACGAACTAATTCAGCAATTATCAAATTCACATTACTTTTATTCCGATGAGAAAATATTTGAAGGCCATTCTCAGTCAAAGAGAAGTTTAACTGATTCATTACATCCAAACCTAACACAATTTGATTGCATAATGACTTGACAACGTAAATTTTCGTACGAAGTGAAAACCATCAATTAAAATATCAGAAATAAAAAAGCCAATGGGGAACGTTTGCTTTGGTCCAACGCTCATTAAGATGATATCGTTAAGATTTAAATTTGGAGAACCAATTTGCTTATGTAACTCTACACTGCATATTGTAGCATCTGATCCAGCGTCAACTAGACTATCAACTAAATGATTATTTATATCTGCAATTTCATAATTCTACCATTATCTGGAATTTTCTGAACTAACGATGCTTGCTTCTCGGGGTTTTCGTTTTGACAATAAGTCGATTTATGCCCAAAGCTTTTACGTTTAAAATATTTTACCCCGCTCAATTTGTTTTTACACTCAGATGATTTATGACCCAGTTGATCGCAGTTAAAACACTTCACTTTATTTATGTTAGATTGATTTCGGTTTGATAACGAAAGCTTACGTCTATCTTTGAGTGTCTACTTTCGATTTCGGATTTTTAAACTTATCATTGTCCGATCTAATTTTGTCATAAATTTTTAGCCTTTGTTTAAATTCAGGTATTATTTCGCAACCATATAGTATAGTTTTCCTCACCACTAAATCTGGAATACCATCTATGACGTATTTAATTAGTGAAGCATCTTCAATGTTACCTCGCGAATACCTTTCTTTCATTTTCAAAAAATACTCATCTAAAGATTGATTAGGCATTAATTTACTCTTATATAACATTTCATGCAATTCAGCTGAATTAAAAGCTTTGCCAAATTCAGATTTCAAAAGCTTTTTTAAACTTACACTAATCATTAACTTTAGGTTCACTCGGAATAAATAGTTTTGCTTTATTTTTTAATGATCTTTTAGCAGAAACTAATTTATGCAAATCACTCAATTTCAAAGAATTATGACATCTTCAAATTCACCAGCCATTTATCAACATTCTCATATGCATTAAAAGGAAAAGGATTAACAATACTTTCAATATCCGAAAAACTAAGATGAGGTTTAAAATGATTTTAAATTGGAAGCTGCACACTGTTATTTACTTGAGACTCATTAAAACCAATATTGCCTCTTTGATTATCATTAAGCATTACTTCAGAAATTTTATTAACAGTTTCATTTTCTATAACACTATTTACTTCACGCAAAATATTTTCAAATAATACAGATAAATCACACAGAAAAGAAACATTTCGGGTTACTACTGGGAACCTTCTGAATTTCTGCATAATACATTACAAACTTTAATTAGCTCATTCAAAGAAAACCTATTCTGCACTCTATCTATTTTCTTATTAAATTCTTTAGAGTCTGGTTCAAATGTAAAGCCAGAAAATTCACGTAATCTTTTCCGGTCTCCTTCGTATTAAAAATAAGCTGATGCAAACTTTTGATTTCAGAATTTTTACCCTTCTTTAAAGCCAATTCTGGAATTTCTACTAACTTCATATTGGAAAAACGTTTTGTACTCACCCGACAGATGATCGTCTTCAATTGGTAATCCACACACTTTGTAAGAGTAATCCAACGTCTGGTTATAGTAATCCACTAAATTCAGTCAATCAATGCTCACTCACATTCGACACTTAGAGTAGAGTTCTACCTAACAAAACATTTCCTAAAACTTGTGGTCGAACAGTCGTCACAGCTATACTCTGAGTTCTACTTGTTAACCTAACGAAGCACTGATACTTTACTTTTGAGTTCGCGTTTCGAGAACTTCCACTTTCGAGTTCGCGCCGCGGGTGGAGGCCATAGTTTTGTAATATTAGATTGAATAAGAACACAGTAGAGCACGACATAACATAACTGATTACTTTATTTTACTAATAAGAAATAAAATGAATGAAAGATAGATTAAGTGAAGGTGAATGTTGCAGGTGGTTAATTTCACGATAAAACTCAGTCCAAACAGTTCTACAGGATTCATGTAACGTGATCATTCTCATACACTATCAGTTTCTAACAGTTCTACAGGCACGTCTGCCCTCATATGGCTAGGGAATACGTCTTGTTCTCAGCACTTCCAGCGGTCGTCTGCCGCTCTGCAAGCTGCGCTAAGCTGTGACGACGTCACGCCTTGCTGGGTAGAGGTAGAAGTACAAGTAAAGGGAATCGAAGAATATGCCTCCATATATATTTTATCCCAGCTCTAAGATTGCAGATCGAAATTTTACTTGGGGTCAGTTGTAAAAATTGTCCAAGAAACCTAATTTTAATATGAAGAAATAGAATACAGACATATGATGGAAAATAGTACAGCAATGCATGGCCGGAAACATTTTCTGGCGCAATAGTGACAGCCTAAAGCACAAGAAAGAAAGGTTTTGTTTTTGTTTTATTTGATTATGGCAAAGCAGTCGAGGGTTATCTGTTTATGAGGAGGGATGCATTTGTAGAGAATGTTCTACAGGAAAGTGGCTCGTATACGAGTTACACATGAGAAAACCACGAAAATGCCCATGCGGCCAGCCCGTTCGCGGGATTCGTACCTCGGACTGAACTATCAGCGTTCAGCGACTTTACCGCTCTGGCGCTAGTGGACACCAAGAAAGACAAGACATGAACAGGGTGATAAAACAAATTTATTGTCCTTAATACAGCAGACACCAAGAAATAAGAACAAAAACAGACAAGGATCGTCATCAAAGAAAGTGTTCGATATTACGACCCCCGGACCGTGACGCGGGTTTCATATATCCGGCACATGGAAGGTAATCATTTTCTGGAAAATATCGGCGCCTTCCGCCCTTCTGCAGCAGCTTCCAAGATGCATGCAACAAATTTCTGAGCGCTGTTAACGAGGGTTTCGTACCCCAGTGTCTTTACGTACTCCCCCTCAGAGGAAGTAGTCAATGCAGTTAAGGTCAGGCGATGTTACTGGCCGATGCAGCAGCTACCCCTACTGTTCCAATGTCGAGGGACTGTTATATTCAGCTGGAGACGCAAATCAAGGCTGTAATGTGAGAGGGGCATTATGTTGTAACCAGGATAAACATGCATAATAAACGTGTTTCCTCACAAAATAAACTCATAATAAACGTGTTCTTACTTCCACAAGTGGTTGGTTGATTTGTAAGCGCGAACCGTGGATTTATGTTTCAGTTCAGATTTAATAAAAAGGTTTGTTTTAAACCTTCTTAAGACTTTGCAGGTCTTTTCGAAGAAGCGATAATTCATTCCAAGTCTGTTAGGATTTTGGATTTAGCTTATGTTACCAAAGAACACTCAACTTTATAAATTATGTAATTGTGTAGTTTATCATGAATCCCTTAGTTTACCGTATGAATCGCGAAATAAAATTTTGTATTAAAGATGTTGGCGTTTTCTCAGAAATATCCACTACATGTATTTTAGTTATTCACCAGGATGAAATTCAACGAACAAACAACAAATACTTTATTTAAATACAAAAGCATAGTTTCATTTCGTATTTAAATTAAAAATTCAAAACATCTGAATAGTTTTCTTTCATTTAATTCTCGCGTTTACATTATTACCTCTACTGTTTTAATGATCCTGGCACCATCAGTCTGTGAACCTTGGAAATTGCTAACGTTCTGGCACTCTGACAAAACAATTGATCTCAGTTTTAGTTTTTAACATATGTCATTTGCATTTTCCATCGTCTAGGTGTATTCTATCTCTTCTGAAAATTTGTTACCCGCTGTGTTGAAACACCCTGTTTACATACACCCATCCCTTTAGCTCGGATTGGGTTCAGTTTGTTAGCTATAAAATTGGTCTACTATCGGTTAGGTGGACTGGTCTGCGACCAGGGTTTCAACCTCAACCCCTTACTCAGATGAAAATTTCTTAGCTGTATCATAACACACTTTTCTTTGTACATTGTAATTAAAATTGTAAATTTCTTTGTACACTGTAAATCAAAAAGAAATAAAAGTTTCAGAAAATTCTTCTGTCTTGACCCATATTTCTCTTTTATTTTTGTTAACTTATTTTTCATATCCATCAGCATGCATTTGACCACGATCCTTAGGATATTATTATTGATCACACCAGTCAATAGCATCTTCCCCATCTACATCACGTTTTTTTTATTGAGTTGTCCAGTGGGATGTATTTGCTTATTTCTTATAACTAGATCCATTTCCTTAGTCATTTTTTCTCGTATCCTTCTCAGCCTTGATTGACTATATGGTGGTATGCTTTTATAAAAGTCATCTTTACTATATGTGTTTTTGTGCGTTCTCTGTAATTCTTTAACATTCGGTACATTTGAATTTATATGTTTTACTGCTTCTCTCTGTATAACTTGATCGACCTCTTTTGTTACATTTTTGCTTATTTTTTTCAACTTGACTATGATACGAGGTGCTATTTTCTTGATTAGATATTTTTTGTTAGTTTTTTGCTTTCTGTATTCTCATAGCTTAATCTAAAAGAGGTTTTCTGCGGGTGTTTTATAACTCGATCAACTTTCTTTTCCATTCTTTGTTTTATATCGCTCAAGTTGGAAAGAGTAATATTAAGCTCTTCATCATATGTGCTTATTAACAGTGATTTCATCCTTGATAATTTGATCCATCTTATATGCCCTTCGCTTTTTATTTCTTTTAGCATTAATTTAAGATGAGGCAATGCTTTTTAAGTTCTTTTTTCTTTACTGTTAACTTGAGTAATTTGATTTGGCATTTTATCTTCTATTTCTAGGTACTTGAGTTCCGAATAAGATGACCTTTGCCGGATTGTATCTTCACTCGCTTCCTGGGCTGAATATTCAAATTTCTCTGGCTCCCTGAATTTTCTTTCTCTTGCAAATTTCTCAGATTTCTTTTCTGGTAATGAATATCATCCTTCATCCCTAGAGTTTAAATGCGCTTCATCAGAAAATCCTTTTTTTGCACTTTCCTCTCAAGTAAATGTCTTAATTCTGCCATTCCGAATACTTCAGAGTAGTCATTTACTAACTACTGATTAACTGTCGGGCTTCCTTACCGGTTTATAAACTTCCCTGATACTGGGATGCTTTTTCGCTTGTCTACCGGAACGAACATAAGAGACTCCTCATAAAATGACTTGCTTCATTCAATGGAAATGCCTGTGGCTTCCGTCATTTTTTTCTTCGGGTAGACACTGTAAGTTTTTTTAATATTGTAAAATTGAATGTTTTTCCTTTTCTATAATCAGTATATTCTGTCTCATATTCATCTCATTTGGGATAATAATCATCATACTTTGCACTAGTTTCGAGGTCTATGACTTCACCTGAGCCGAAATCATAAATATTCTTATCTGTGTCATAAAAACGATACCCACCTTTGCAAATTCGTCTTTCTCTCCGCTTTACTATTAGTGGAATATCTTTTTGGGAGAATTCCCCAGCAACTTTGAATTCATCTTTCATTAATTCTATTATCCCTTTACGGGATTCTTTGAATTCTCATCCCATATTTAAGTCGTTCCTGCCAACCATGTAGAAACAGTAGCTCCTCTTGTTACAAAAATTTCCCTAAGCAAATATGGCACATCACTTTCAACTTGGTCAAAATCAAGCCCATAGTCAAATTCCCAACCAATGCTATCTGTTAGATCATTTCTACTTGGCCATCGCTTTCACTTTAGAGTCGGTATTTTTCCATGCAAACCTTTTCATCAATCAACTTTGCTTCTAAGATGAAAGTGATTATCATATTCCGCATCATAATTGTACGTCCTGGCAATAACACAACAGTGTAAACCTTTGTTTTTGTCACATTTGCTTCGAACATAACTTTTATTAGGGTAATCCACTTCATATTTTGTCAATAAGATAGAATACTTGCTTTTCAGTTTTTACCTTTACAAAATATTTTCATTGTTTTTTCCCCTTGTAATTTAATACACGAATTTTCCTTAGTGCAATTAAAACCCAATAAATGGATAATCGTTTTATAGCTCGTCCAACATATAAATGAACCGGCTGAGCCGAATCTCTCACAATTAATTCTCGAATATTTTTTTTGCCATTACATTTTTTAAACCACAACTGCCGCATCAAACCTTTTTGTCGGATCGCTTTGCTTTCCAAAACAAAATAACTCCTTTCTGCAATACGAAATGTTAATTCTCTGGCGTCTCATAACTGATTTTTCAAGAAGATATATTGACAATCCAGCGTCAATCAAAGAAGACGCAAAACGATAATTGTTCATTAAACCATTCCTTACATTGAAGCTGCTACGGAATAATCATCAAGATCACTCACGTTTAAGTTGGTTGGTTCGGTTTAGTCTATTATGGCAAAGCACACTGTGGCTATCTGCCTAATAGAATGGATGCCTTTATGGAGAACTTACTAAGGGAGACGGGCTCGCATACAAGTTACACATGGGAAAACCCCGAAAACGACCATGCAACCAGCACTTTTCCCTGGATTCGAACCCCAGTCAGAACTACCTGTGTTCAACGATTTTACAGCTCGACCGCCTAGTGGGCTCTAATAGTGGTTATGTTCTTATTTGGAAACACGATGACGTCTAATGGGATCGTTTCCCAAATTTCTATTGCAAGTTCAACTGGTGTTCGCCGGAAACACCGCGGACGAAAACGTCGCGGAGAAAACAACGAAAAGCGAAAACGTCGAGGTACAAAATATCGTGGAAGAAAAGAAATCAAAGAGAAAACATCGCAGTTCTAAAACATCGTGGTCGAAAATAAAGCGGTTAGCAAACTTCGCAGTTTATAAACATCTTTGTCGAAAATATCGTTGTAAAAAATAAAGTACATACAAATCATCGCATGACGATAACATCACACACATGCTCTTTCAGATTTTAAAAGTTGTAAATGCATGTTCGCATAATGATTTGGGAGAACAAGAAGGAAAGAGTTATTCTTTTGCTTCTACATTTCATATTTTTGAATGAACTAATAATTTCTTGCTGAAAAAATAAGAAGGAAACTTAAGCATTTAAAAATTAAAAATGAGTAGAAAATTAATGAAACTTATAGAACTTAATATAATTTTAAATTTCCATAGTTAATTAACAAAACTCATTAATAAATTATCGTTTTTTACAAAGTTTTACAGATAATTTTTTATGAAAAATGCAGTCTAAAATGCTTAGATAAAGAAAGATAAATAACTGCATGAGGTTACCCCTATAAAAATTGCTTAGCTAATGATTAAATTATTTCTTTCACGTTTTTGAATCTGATAATGTTTTAGTGAAAATTATATATTGTTTTCTTTCCATTTATTCTTAAAGTATCGTTAACATTTTCTTGTATAGCATGCAATCAATTTTTTGAATGTCGATTTGTTAGTTTTGACGAAAGTCAGTTACATAATATGTTAGTATGGGATTTCAAAAATGTTCAATTAGATAACCGTTCAATTAGATGATGGCTTTTGCATACTTTGCCAAGAAGAGGCATTGTAGGTGATTTTAGATACCTTTACTACGATTGATATGTTTAACAATTCTCGTTGATGTATTTAAACGCTTTCATTGATACGTTCAATAGCTTTCATTAATACCTTTAAAAGTTTTCATGCCTTTCATTGATACGTTCATTGATACGTTCAATAGCTTTCATTAATACCTTTAAAAGTTTTCATGCCTTTCATTGATACGTTTTACAGCTTTCATGGGTACTTTTAATAGCTTTTGTTAATACATTTAAAAGTCTTCATTAATAAGCTTAATAGCTTTCATTGATAAGCTTTAAAAATGAAATGAAAGCTAAACATTTCTTTGTTTCACTTTCGTTTCAGATCTTCAATTGGCGTTCAAGTATGGTAGATAGACATCGACATCCCACTTCTAAAATTTGTTAGCTTTAAACTTTTTCTCTCATGCATCCGCTACATGTATCGTTTTATTTGTTCATCAGGACGAAATTCAATGAACAAACAACAGATACTTTACTAAATGCTAATACATAGTTTCATTACCACTTTTAACTCAAAATTCAAACCATTTAAATAGCTTACTTTCATTTCATCTCCCGCGCTTACATTGTTCGTGGTTACATTTAATCTCTTCCGTTTACATTATTACCCTTACATTTTTAATGATAATGACGCCATCTGGCCATAACTATGGAATATGCTAACAGACACCGTTTAAAGCTCTCGGTTGAGAAACGCTGATTTTAAAGAATCTAACACATTAAAAACAGTCAAAATAATTTCATGTAATTATTAAATTTCGATAATTAAAAAAATTTCGGATTTCCGTGAATTACTTTTCTTTTCTTCTTTAAAAAGAAAAGAAAATAACTCGTTTGTGTTTAGATATTAAAAGCTGTATTCAAATTATCATCATTAGTGAAGATTCTTGTTCAAAATCTTTCAGTCCAGCTTAAAATACAACAGCCAATGTAAGGTAACTATAATATTTCACACAAAGCAAGTGAAATATATGACAAAGAAAGGGAGTGTAATACATTTTATATCGCAAGCATTATTGAACTTTAATTAATTTGATGAATTTGTTTTTTTTTAATATAAAGTATCATAGAAGCATTAGTATTTTTACATGAAATCTTCTACATTCATCCCTTTTAGGAAATATTTTAACGAAAGTTCTTTTTTTTTTTTTTTTTTTAATTTTGTAAATGTGTACTTATGTAGCAGATGGCATAACATCTACTGCTTACTTTTGTTTATTCTCTTACCTTATTTCGTCTATTTAAGTGGAGTATTTTCGGCAAGGAGCACGGATTATTTCGGATTTTTAAAAAATTGAATTGAAACAAGTAGAGATTTTCTGTACAATCAAAGTTAATCTAAGCAAGAATTTTTGCTGAATTTCTTATCTTCTAATTATTAAACAAGGAGTTTGAAATTTCACTGAAATTTAAATGATAATTAAGATTATTATTGACTACGCGCAGTATTTTTGAAGGCTAAAAATTTATGATTTAGAACTTCTGTACAGCTCTTTCCATAACCTATTGTTACCTACGAATAAAACTATAAGTAATCTTCTATTCGTTTACATGCAAATTGGTCGTGAATAAAACTGTTTCTCTTCCCACAGATGTATTCTTGCTTACAGTAATAAAATGTCTTGTTTGAATTTATATTGAAATTACAAACTGCTAGGAACACTCAGTTACACATGCTTTAAACGCACTAATATAAACATGTCTAATGTAAAATCAGACTATTAAAGAGCTTGCTGGAAAGACATTGCTGGCTTGTGATAAAAATATTAAAAAACTGCAAGATGGAAAAGACGTCGAATTTAATCATATTTCGAGAACGCTATTAGAATTGATGTTTAACTAATAGCAATATCTCACGCAGTTCTGTTACGTTATTAAAAATAATATAAAATCATAATTCTCCAAATAACTGTGTACTCTAATATAGTTACTGAGTGCACGAACATTTCTGATTGAAACAACAGGTCACATATTGTCCACATAGCAGAAGATCCATTTCATTTCTTTTGGAAACCGGAAAGTTCGTCTGCAGAGGATACCATTTGATGAAACCTAGATCTGGAACAGGACAGCTGATACGCCATGCAAAAGGGCAAACCACAATATGGAATCAGCAGCATTTAGCAATCAATGAAGTCTCTAGAATTAAATAGTAAAGCTAGTAGAGATTGTGCTGAGGTCCGAGGTATTACTTACCTTTCAATCCTTAATACCTTTAGTATTTTTAAATACTCAGAATCTCCTGATCATCATTTACTACTCATCATTACTAATCGGCGACATCTTCATATGGGTATAGCCATCCTAACTGGGCAAACTTACCCGCAGTAATACGGTGCTTGAGGTGGACAGAACTGCATTTTATGGGAATTGAAATGAATCGGTTCTTTTTCAATAGTCACCCCGCACTACAATAGCCTTTATGAATAATATCGGAAACAGGATTTGAATCAAGATCGGTGTAAGCAAATGAAGCAAAAAGTGGAAAAAATCGAATGAGCGGTGGGATTAGAAGAATAGACTCAATCGAATCGCTAATTCTCGGAAATGATTTCTTTCAACTGTAATTTTGAAACTCCCTAAACACTGCTTTCTACATAGAACGAAGAATAAAATTCTAGAACAAAGAATATTAAAAATTTGGGGAAATGGTAAAATTTAAGCTTACTCTTAACGTGGAAGGATAAATGTTCTTTTTTCTTTAAATGCGAATTAAACTTTCCTGAAACGCTTCCAACAAGATATCGCAGAGGGTGAACTCTTTGGCGGATCAGCGTTCGCTCCCTCGAAAAGTGAATCGGTGAATCGGCTCTTTCGATCAATTCGTGAACGAATAGCACATCTCTATACCAACGGTGCTAAACGTTTTTATCTGTCAAATATTAAAAGGTGGAAGCATTTTTTATTTCTTGACGTGCTTAAAATTTTTAAATAAGAAATATTTAACTCCCCAAAAATGAAAATTAACTTATTTTGCTTTTACATAATTTATTGTTAGTGAACCATTTAATACCAATTTGGTATCATTTTCATATTTTAGCCAAGAATCATGAACATATTTCACATTTATTTCTTGCCAAGCTAGTCGTGCTAGTCACTTGTTTCCTGGAATGACGTTTAGAAAATTCCATTCCGAAAATAATTGCTCACAAGCATATATCAGAGAGAAAATTGATAATTTAGTCTTTGGCAATTTTTCTAAACAATTTAAGAGTTCGGAACAAGATTTCATGTTTTAAGTTTTAATTTTGATCAATTTGTGTTATGTAGAATGATAGATCAACAGAAAGTATTACTTTCAAGTCATTCTCAAATAAATAAATTTGGATTGAACTTTTTTTTTGTTGTTACTCTTTTGTTGGGGGGGGGTGCATTTTTAGATATTCTAAACTCAGCCTCTCAAAAATGCAACGGATAAAAGTTATCTGCTGACTTTGAATTTCTTATAAAATAAATTTAGATGCTTCTAAATACTACATGAAAATTGTAATTTAATACTATAAGTAATCCAAGGCATTAATCATCCTGACCTGCGAAATTTTCATTTTTGTTGTCCCATTTGTAGGGGGTCTTGCTGCAGGTAATCTTTAATTCATAATTTTTGGCAAATAACCAATTCTAAGATGTTTCGAAACTTCAGAGATAAGCTATTAATTTATCTTTTAAATTATGAAAGCTGATTGCATGTACTGTTACAAACTCTATTTACGAATAATATACATATGTATTTCTTGATGATCTTTCCCTCTAACCAATAGACGTACATCGTAATAATTTTCCCCTTGTATTTTCATTTTGAACTATTATATTTATTTGGAGCTATTTATAATACATAGTTTTATAAACACTTAAATTTGTAATGTAGTTCATGAAAACCACTTTTAATGCAGTAAGGTACACATTCATTGATGGAATAGTGTCTTATAAGATGTTTTGGGCCAGGACACATGAAAAATCAATCATGCTCTCGCTAGTATTTATAACTACGTCTGTCACTTATTAGCTGGAAATGTTCAGCACTTACAACCTAGAGCAGACAGGTGGACACCCAGGAACAGTCTATTTCTCGCTGCTTATCGAACATAATAATGTATCTAACAGAACACACTTGAGAGAAAAACACAGAAAAGGCAATACAGTCAACTATGCTTTCAACGATATTCGAACTTCGAACCTTCCGTACACTCCAAAGGCACGCAATAAGAAGGGCGGAAACATCTTACAAGCTCGTGGAATCCAAACTAAGACAACTGCAAAGTGTTGGCTAAATAATGGAGTATCGTATTTATTGATTTTTTTTATTTCATGCTAAGCAAAGTTATCCTCGTGCATATTTAAAATATTTTAAAAGCAAAATTTTATTACACACCGTCACTGACGCTCATGCTATAAATTTCTAATGTATGCCAAGGTTGTTCACAAATCGCTTGCTTTCTTAATTACTGTCAATATTTTTCTCTTTTCTGCTTGAAAACATTAAGGACGCACACTGGGTTACATTTCAGAATGAAAATAACACAATAAGCGCCATGTCATAAGTACATGGAGTAGAATACAGAGAAAAACACCAGTACTGATGTCTAAATACAAAAGTGTACATCTACAGTGGATTAACTTCTAAAGAACTGTACAGCAGAAAAATGCATGGAACAAAAAAGGTTGCTTTAGATGGACTGATACTACATTTTTCTTCTTATCTTGTAATAAGACATTAACGGAGAATTTTTCCATACAATAGTTATAAAATGTATCGAGGTCAAACTATCTTTAAGACTAGCATTCCCAAGAATTATGTTGTATTCCCCTAGCTAATAAAGTTCCGAAATATGACTCCTATCGAAAATCTCTGAGACCATCAAAACAGCACGGGATGGGGCACCAGAATTATGATCAAACTTAAAGATGTGCTCATAGCACAGAACTTTAAATAAATTTGAACATCAACTACAGACTTATAGAGTAGTTCATGTCACGGCAAATTGGTGCTGACTTCCGTATCAAAAGTCTCAAATACAGTTTTGGTTAAAATTGATTGCACGGGATCTAACTTTCTTCTGTCTACTCAGTATATATGTACTGCAAAATAATTAAAAATCAGTTTAAAATTCATCCTATATTCATTTTGAAATAAACCATATGCAAAAACTAAAAATCAGATTCTATTAGTGCAATAAAAGAAGTAAATAAATCAGCCTATTTCTGAATCAATAAAGACTCAAATTAAGGTTTAAAACTCAAAGTAAGCTCAGAAAAACAATCAAAATATTTTGTGTCTTTATCAGTCCAACCCTTACAGGCCGAAGTAAGCAGCGTAACAAAGTGCAAAATTGTAGCATAAAAACATAAACAACTTTAAAAAGGCATAAAAATATTATTTTGAACAAACTGAGTCCAAAAAATAAAACATGCATACGTAAGCAATCCAATACATGAAAAAGTAAAGACATATGTCAATTTTGAAACCATACTGGCTGGGTAAAAATTTAAAAAAAAAATTACAGCCTCAATATCAATAAAAAAAATAATTTTAAATTTAAGTGGACGGAGTTCAATAATTATGTAAAACAGAAGCAATTCAACATAAAAAACAATAAATGAAAATTGGATCTAAAAATATAATATAAAAATAAGAAATTAAAAGAGGAGTCAATTCTTAAAATTTGCAGCATTACAGCAACAGAAGTTTTGAAATGAAAATATATATTCGACCCGTTTAGTAGCAAAATACTGTTTCTAAGCCTAAAATCTGCCAAGGGATGAAATTAGATTGACTACTAATTTTAAACTAATTAACACTAATAAAAATAACTTGAAAAAACTTTTAATGTAACATTAAATATGCTGTAGTAAAATGAATAATTTATAAAGAAACAATTTGCAGGAACTGGATTGATAAATGCACAGAATACTTCGATTAGTTTAAAATAAACTCGTGTGCAAAAGTTAAGCAACAATGTAAAAATTTAGCAGATAGCCATGAAATTGCAGAAAAGGAGGTCTGGAGATCAGTACAATGAACACGTAAGTCAGTAGAAACGTCATGCGTATGTAAATATCAGGAACGAAATGTCAGAGGCGACGTGAGCGTACACAAAACGCGTGATGTCGACGCGCGCAGCTCAACAGTAGAATAAAAGGAAGGACGGAGACGCAGTTCTACATATTCGCTGCAAGTACCAGTGAGTCAGTTCGTAAAATATGGCTAGTAGAAATCACCTGGACGACTTCACACGTGGAAGAATGATCGGAAAGCTGGAGGAGGGGCGTACTAACACCAGTGTAGCTTCAAAGTTCGGAATCAACAAATTCGCGCGCTTGGAAAGCGTTGCAAACCAAAGGTACAGCTGTCAGAAAAGTTGGTGGTGGCCGCCAGAGGACAACAACTGCAGGGGACGACCGATGTATCGCCCTGCAAGCGAAAAGAGGCCGACAGCAGTCAGCAAGCTCCATTGCTCAGCAACTCTGTACAGAAACGGGGCGACAAGTGTCGCGGTTTACTGTGGCCAGACGCCTTCACAAAGGGGGCCTATTCGCCCGCCGTCCTGAACGCTGCCTACTGTTGAAAGTAGGCCACCGACGCCACCGTTTACTGTGGTGCAGAGACCACAAAAATTGGACAATGGAGTCGTGTCCTCTTTACGGATGAGAGTCGGTTCAGTACTAGAAGCGATTCTCAACGCGTTTGGATTTGGAGAGAGGTCGGGACACGGTTTTATCCCAGTAACATCAAGGAAAGACACCGTAAAGGTGGTCCTGGAGTTCTTTTCTGGGGAGTGTGATACTTCTTTGGTGATATGAAGCAACTCCAATAATGGAACACAGGAAAAAAAAAAAAAAAAAAAAAAAAAAACTTTATTTAGCACTCAAAATGGCGACATACAAAACAAGAAAAAGAAAGAATTCTGACATTTAAAAAAATAAATTACATTCTTCGTGCGAGAGTCGCACATGGCACTCGAGTCTGGTTTCAAATATTGCCATTCACAAATACCTTAATGTTCATCTATTTAAATTATTTAAACTACAAGATTTTAATAATATTTAAAGCTGTTACAACCTCTCCCCCAACGGAGAGACTTTTACCAAAGCGAAAAGTTCTGTAAAATTCGAAAGTTTATAAGCTCAGCTTGCTCAATTGCTTAAAGAGAAAAGGTAATTTCTCTTGAAATTTCCAAATTTCAGAGCAAAAATTTTAAGTTTTAAACAAATACTTTTAAACCACATTTAAATAGAAATAAAATAGAGAACGTTCCAATACATCAGTTGAGCATACATTAAATAATAAAATAAATTCTAAACGTGGTTACATACACTAAGTTATTATATTACTTAATTCTACTCTGAACATCTACGTTCTTGTGCAAAGATCCTTTGCGATGAATGACCTTAAAATTATAAGGTTGTAATGAGAGTGTCCAGCGCATCAATCTAGAGTTACATTTGGCGTTGAATTGTGGCCAGACCAAAGGGTTATGATCAGTTTGAATCAAGAATTCTTGCTGACCATCCAGATAAAAATGCAGTTTCTTGATAGCGTAGATGATAGCAGCGCACTGCGTTTCAGTAGTACAATAATTCTTTTCAAACTTAGTAAATTTTTTGCTTATATACAAGATAGGATGTTCACGTTGTTCATCATCTACTATACCCATGCGATTGTCTGAGGCATCGGTTTGTATAATAAACCTTTTATCAAAGTAGGGAGCATACAGAATTTGTTTCTTCCATAGCAACTTTGTCACATATTTCAGACCATTGTATATTTCCTTTTTTTGTTACCCCCTTCAAAGCGACCATGAGGGGTGAAGCAATTTCCGAAAATCTCGGTATGTACTAGCGATAATACACTACTAGTCCTAAGAAAGCACGTACTTCTGTTTTGGTTTTAGGTGTAGGATACTCCTTTAAAGCCAGGATCTTTACTTCATCCGGAGTTCGTTGTTTTTGTCCCACAACATGGCTTAGGTATCTCACTTGATCTTGTGAAAATTTACATTTTGATGGTTTTAGTCGTAAGTTTGCTTTCTGTATTCTCTCTACAACAGAAGTTAAGATTTTAAGGTGCTCTTCCCAGTTTTCTGAGTAAATGGCAATGTCATCCAGGTATGGTACAGCGAAGCCTTCTCATCCAGTCAGGACTTTAGTCATAACTTTGCTAAAAAAATATGGGGCATTTTTAATTCAAAGGGTAAACGTAGAGGCCTGAAACTTCCAAAACTAGTTACAAATGTTGCATATCTTTGGGCTTTTTCTATTAACGGAATTTGCCAGTTGCCTCTAGATAAATCTAAAAGGGTAATATATTTTGCTTTTGCTACAGTTTCGATTCGTTCTTCAATATTAGGCAGAGGATAGCATTCAGTTTTAGTAACAGGATTGAGTTTACGATAATCAATACAAGGCCGAGGATCCTTTGATGAAGATTCTATCAAAATCATGGGAGATGTATAGTCCGATTCTCCCGGCTCTATAATTTTTAGATAGAGCATTTTCTGTATTTCCTTTTTGAGAATTTCAGTCTGTCGGGGTGACAGTCTGTATGGCTTTATTTGTATTGGTTCGTTATTTAATAGCTCAATATCGTGACAAACTAAGTTTGTTAGTCCAGGATTATTTGAAAAACAACCAGAATATTTCCATAAAATCTTTCGTAAATCTTCTATTTGCTCGGGTTTCAACCTTTTCTCGAGTTCATTCTCCTCTATGATGTCCGAGAAATTTAATATACTTAGATTGGAAGGTAAATGAGGAATATCCATTTCTAAGTCTTCTTCCAGTTCAGTTATCATATTAATCATTTCTGGTCTTTTGTAATATGGTTTAAGCATGTTAATGTGATACACTTGATTTGGGTCATTTTGTTCCTCGGAACTTACAATATAATTAGTTTCTGAAATTTTCTGCTCTATTTTTCCAGGTCCTTTCCATTCTACTTCTAGTTTACTTTGACGATTCGTTGATAAAACAAGAACTAAATCTCTAGCAAATTAATTCTCTTTTCACTGCGTTTCGATCGTACCATGTTTTCCACGGTTGTTGAGCTTCTTTCATGTTTTCCAAGGCATGTTCTTGGCATTTCTTCATTCGATAATAAGTTTGAAAACGTAACTGACAACATTATTACTTTCTTCAATCGGTTCTAGCCACTGCTCATAAAGTAAAGTGACTGGCGTTCGTAGGTTTTTGCCATGAACTAATTCTGCTGGTGTAAAACTAGTGCTTTCGTGTGTGACAGTTCTGAGAGCAGAAAGAACCGATGGTAGATAATTCTCCCAATCAGAAGTCGCTCCTATACATACGACTCTTAACACCCTTTTTAGCGTTCTATGGAATCGCTCAACGGGATTACTCTGCGGATGATACACAGAGCTTCTTACATATTTAATTCCGAAACGCTCCAAAAATTCCTCTGTCGAAGCACTGACGAAAGGGGTACCCTGGTCTTTTCGGATCACTTTTGGGAAACCCATACGACTGAAAATCTGTAAGAAAGCATTAATCAGAGATGGCGAAGAAATGTCTATCACAGCAATAGCATCTGGATATTTGGACGACATACACAGAGCTGTAATAATATATTTATTTCCAGTCTTTGAAATAGGTAACGGACCAACAGCATCGACATTTATTTTAGTGAATATTTCGGAAATTACTGGTACTAATGTCATTGGAGCCTTCTTTTTGTCATTTCCTTTTCCAGCGCGCTGACACGCATCACAGGTTCTTACAAAATCTTCAGTTTCTTTGTAACACCTCGTCCAGTAAAAATATCTAGCAAGTCTGTCTTTATTTTTTTGACACCCAAATGACCAGAAGTTCCTTCGTGGCTCATCTTTATAATTGACAGCTTGAGGTTTTCAGGTATAACGACGAGCTGTCTTTCAAAGCCCATTTTATCCGTCGTTTTTCTTTAACTAAAAGCTCTTTTCTTGTCAGACTATAGTTCTCATTTTTGCATGTACCTTCTCTAATTTCTTTGATGATTTTGGACAGTTCCTTATCAGTAAGCTGAAGTTGTGCAACTTCTCCTGAGTCAATGTTTACCAGCTTCATGAGAGCTTCATCTTCCGCATTTAGTTCCGGTAAATTATCTTCTTCTTCGAAAACATCTCTGGATGCTTTATTTTCTTCCTTCGTCGGTTCCAAGATCTTCTCTTCAGCTATTTCTCTTTTCCTTTGAGTTCTAGTAGAGACAGCATTAACCTGGTGAGGACAACTATCAGGCTCTTTCCCTTGTTTATTAAACAGTGCAAAAGTTCGATTGCCTAATAAATACCTTACTTTGTCGAGTTCATTTCTAATAATGGCAGCCTTAGTTATTACTCGCCCAAGATCGCAATTTAGTTCGATCTCAGCCAATGGTAAACAGGTTGGATTCAAATCTAATGGCTGTTGCACCCACACATTTTCACCTGTCAGCATTTCCGGCGTGATGTATTTGCGACAAACTATATCAACAGTAGCACCTGAATCCCTTAATATAGGAATTTTATGAACATTTACGTAACCCATACTACTATAAGGTAATAGAAATTTATCGTCTGGTTTTGCACAAACTCTGTTAAGATTAGCAGGAGATTCAGTACTATTCTTAAGTTTTGGACATTTGGGTCTTAAATGTTAATAGGACCCACACTGATAGCATTGTGGCGTCTTTCGTTTTTTATATTTATCATCTGGACGTGGACTTCTAGGTCTATGAAACCAGCTTTGCGAATTAAATCCTGATGACAATTTTTTTTCAGTTTTATTTTTATTATCGGAACTCAATTTACCTTGAGTTAGTGCATTGTATCTTTCTTTCTGCCGATCCACTACAGGCCTTTTTTGAAAGTTTCCGCAAACGTTTTCATAGGTATCAAGTTTTTCAGCTAATTTTTTAGATGAAATCATCTCTACTCACTCATCAAGAAAATGATCTCAAATTTCAGGAGGAACTCGACGTTTAAGTTGGTCAATCACCATCAAATCTAGCAACTCAAAAGTCAAAAGTCTTAACTCCTAGACCAGTCACCCATTCTTTGCAATAATTTTCTATTTCATAATTGAAATCCACCCATGTGGATTCGGTACTCATTTGATGTTTCATAAATTTCTGCCTAAAATTTTCCGGGCTTAGTTTAAACCGTCTTAACAATAAATTCTTTACGTGTTCATAGTCTTTAGCTTTATCGGAGGGTTTTCTAGCTATTAACTGGGTTACTTCGTAAGAAATTAGTCCTAATAAATGAGATACAAATTCTTCCTTATCAATTTTAGCCCATTTTGCTTGCTTCTCAAACAATAGCAAATATAGACTGACATCTCCTTTCTTGTCATCGAATTTCTGCATAAGGTGACGCAGCTCCGTTTTCGGCCGGATCTGTCCGGTATTTTGAGACTTTGTCTCTGCTTCAAGTCTTAATCTCTCTAATTCATACTGTTCGTTGCTTCTCCGCTCTTCTCCTTCTTCCTGTCTCCTACGTTCTTCTCTTTCCCTTTCCTCCCTCTCTTTCCGTTTTTCTGTTTCCCTTTCCTCTTTCCGTTCTTCTCTTTCCTCCCTCTCTTTCCGTTCTTCTATTATTGTGTCTAAGACTCCTTTGACGAATACTTCATCATAATCTCAACTTTCAACAATATTATGTTTTAAATCGACTATTTTCAAATCTGCAGTCACATGAACTCCCAGTTCAGCCGCGAGATTTCGCAAATCTTCCTTACGAGCTCTTCGTAAGTAAGACATTGTTTCTATGTTTAAAAATTACGAACACCGTGTTCTCTATACTTCCTCAAAATAGCTCAATTCAATTACTTTAATTAATTAATGCAGTCAAGAATCACGGAATTAAATGCACTCTGTTAAATACGTATACCTCAAAAATGAAATAGTTAAATTATATGAAGTTCATTCTCTCTACCACATTAATTGTGACTAAAATAAGAATAACAACATAGAGCAATATATATATATCTACCGTCTGGACAACTAAAATGAATATGAAAAATAATATCCAATACGGTAATAAAATAAGACAATTTAATATTAACAGGAAGTAATAATCTGGTATCGCTAATATTGCGTTCAGTGTTGAACTAATAACATAAAGCAATTCAATATGAACAGGAAGTAATAATCTGGTATCACTAATATTGCGTTCACTGATGAACTAATAAAATAAAGCAATTCTATATGAACAGGAAGTAATAGTCTGGTATCACTAATATTATGTTCAGTGATGAACTAATAATATAAAATTACGCACGATTATTCGATCTCGTCGGTGCCTCCAAAATAATTATGACTGTGATACTTCTTTGGCGATATGAAGCAACTCCAATGATGGAACACAGAAAAAAAAACTTTATTTAGCACTAAAAATGGCGACATACAAAACAAGAAAAAGAAAGAATTCTGACATTTAAAAATAAATTACATTCTTCGTGCGAGAGTCGCACGTGGCACTCGAGTCTGGTTTGAAATATTGCCATTCACAAATACCTTAATGTTCATCTATTTAAATTATTTAAACTACAAGATTTTACTAATATTTAAAGCTGTTACAGGAGCCATTATGCTGAACGGGCGAACTGAGATCCACGTCTTCGACAGAGGGTCTGTAACCGGGAATCGCTATTGTGAGGAGGTACTCCTTCCCCATGTGCGTCTGGTCCGAGGTGCCATTGGCCCAGACTTAATTTTTATGAATGACAATGCACGGCCACATCGAAGTCTTGCTGTTGAGGAGCTACTTTAAAGTGAAGATATCACTCGAATGGATTGGCCAGCGTACTCCCCAGATTTAAATCCCATCGAACATGTGCGGGATGCTTTGGGGAGACGCATTACAGTACGCTTACATCCTCCGGAGAACACCCAACAACTCAAACAGATGCTGATTGAGGAATGGGCACTCCTACCGCAAAAAATGTTGCACCAGCTGGTTCTGAGTATGCGCAGACGGTGCGAAGCCACCATTGCACTGAGGGGAGGGCATATTCTATATTAAGGAACATCTGCTTGTTGTTCTTCCTCTTGGATAGACAATCATGAGTCACGATACTATGCGTTCAACAAAGCTTGTTTTTGTTTGATTCCATACCGTATGCATTGTTTTCCTTTTTCAGCTCCGATGCTTTCGTCACCCTTTACGTACATAATACTCTCCTTCATTTCTGCATTTCATGTCTCTCAGTTGATTTCTCGTGGAGTTATGGCAAAAAACCCTGCTGTTGCTTAAGTTTTGCACACCAGTGTAATAACTTTAATTTGTATCCTTCATGGCTCAGAAACAGGCTGGCGTGCGTACTTCTTTCCTTGAACCAGCCCCCTAAAAAGGATGCAGCGAAAGATGTATCTTTTTTTTTCTTTTTTCTTTTTAAATTTTTTTGTGTCCTTTATACAGTTTGTTATTTTTTTGGGAGAGGGGAGGTTTGTTTCGAATGAACGTATTATTTTAATTTATTTTGCAATTTACTTATATATATATATATATTTCTATATAACAGTTTAGGCCCACCAGAGGACCGAGCGGTAAAAGCCGCTGAAAACTGCTAGTTCGGTCCGGAGTTCGAGTAACGGTAACCGGGCTGTCTGCATGGGCGCTTTCGCGGTTTCCCCTACGTGCAACGTGGATACGACCAGTTTCACTTAAAAAGACGTCCACGGAGCATCTCCCTTTTCCCTGTAGTGCCTAAAGGTGGAACCCGTAAAAAAGTACGTAACAGTTTTGACATTTTTATCCTTAAGGAATTAATTTGGTACACTAAAGATTTTAATTGAGTGATGTGTCAACGAACGTAAATGTTTAAGAATCACCTCCTGAACAAAATTTCACGTAGACTGTTTTCTTGTATATTAAAGTAAAATAAATTAATCGACATTTAAATATTTCGTCTTTGTTTATCACATAATCCAACAAGGGCCTCACTGCCCTTTAAAATAAAACGTATGCCGAGATCCACCTGCGGAAATATAACATTTATTAAATACCAATCTATATTAAAATTGCGTTCCTTCAAACTACATTTGAATTAATCTTAAAGAATATTTGTAAGAAAAAATGTAATTATGTTATTTTATTGGGAATATTAAGACTGGTTTTTTGCACTATAAGTCTTTCTATTTTTAGTTTGATTGCATCGATTGTGGAGAATATACAAATTATATTTGGGTGGAATGTTTTATTATATTTTGCCCTTTTTTTATGTGAAATATGCTTATTTTTTTTGAAGAGATAGCATAAAAACATAATATTATTGAAATTCTAGAAATTCTCTTTAATAGAAATAATTTGTAAAATTAAAAACGTTTCTCTTTATGTTGTATATACGATTGCAATTCGATATATTTCATTTGCAAGTTCACAGAAAAGCTTTATATCACTTACGAAGAGTACTGAAACTCAGTATTTTATGAAATTTCAAAGTAACTCACAATTAGCGTAGCATATTTTTGTCTGTTTACATGTCTTTGACTGAACAAAGTTTCAAAGTGACTTAAACCGTTCTTCTTAATATAAGTTTGTCATAAATTTAATTTAATGTCGAGCGTAGTAATTTGGCATTAAGCATTAAAAATTTGAAAACAGAACCTAAAAACCTTCAGTTGTTTCACTTAGGACTATATTACGCTTAATATGTAGCAAGAATTGAAAATATCGCAGGCTGAAATCACGTGACTGCTGAAGTAAATGGTCTGAAACTGGTGCCCCCAAAGCAATTTTACGTGATTCGTCAATTAATTTTATTCAAGTATTTTTTGCAAGTACATTATTGAAAATATTTCAAGATTTTAGTAATTTAAAGCCTGAGTTCGTTTCATTTCCATTACCATTAAAAACGAACACGAATAACATACCAAACAAAAAAGTCTATAAATGGAGATAATTAATTTACAGTGTGATACAAATCTTGTTCAAAGATATGAAGATATAGAGATGATTACGTTTTTTCATATTTGTCAAAAACTAAATACTATCAATTATTATTTTTGTAACTATTTTTGTAACTTTGTAATTTTGAAAGGTTTAATATTTTGTTTGCATTTAGTTTCAATAAAAGCGAGGATTTAACGATTAATTAAACACGTTAGAAATATTGGAGTTAAATGCCGATTCGAAAATGTAATTTTAGCTGTCAGTATATTTGGATTATAAAGTATAACCTACAAAAATATCTTACAGGTACCAGACTTCAGATTTCAGACAGAAAATAATTATAAATTTGACGGGATGTATAAGACGCTAATTTAAAAATGTATTTAGCGTTTTTCTTATTTTGTGATTTTCAATTTCTAAAAAATATTCAAATTTGAGTTTGTGACCATTAGGCCTAAGTTATCATCATAAATGTATTAGAGATCTCTAAAGCATTCACACGGGTCTCAAAAGGGAAAAAAATTAATTGATTTGACACTGAAATATTTAGCATTTTATTAAATTAAAAAATGGGAATAAAATAAATACAGAATGGGTGCATGGGTACGTTCTGGTGAAACATTTATTATTCTTATTTATGTGCTCCGCCCTAAGGCACTACACGGAAATGAGGCTATCTACCTACGGGAAGGAATTCTTCATGGAAGTCTTTCTAAGCGAAACTGGCTCGTATACACCTTACACATGGGAAGAACCACGAAATGTCCGTGCAAGCCAAGCCCGTTCGCGGGAATCGAATCTCGAACCGAACTGCCAATGTTCAGTAACTTTACCTCTCGGCAACGTAAAGCATTTGACTTCAGTTTATGTCTAGATGTGGGGATGCTGCAATGACCCCATCAATTTGCGAGACATTTAGTGTGTCTCGAGAATAAATAATAGAAGTAACGTTAGCAATCCTGAAGCAACGTTAATTTTGAGGGCTTAGCAGAAGCAATATGCTTCAGAAGCTAGACTTTATGCATACAATTTTCAACAAACAGCATGGGGCTTCATGAGAACGATAGTAATTTTAGAAAGTTAGTGTGGTAGCATAAACACCTTATCATATCCCTTGCATGGTAGCATGAACATCTTATCATACCCCTTGTTAAGTTTTCGTAGCCTCCATAATTGTACCAACCTTACCTGCATCTGATTGCTAGCATCCTTGGACCTATGGTCTGTGCACGTTGTATTCCACATACTTAACCTAAAATAAATCCAAAGTTGAATGTGAAAAGATCTCTATTCAATGCCAGTTGCTTTTGCATCATCATGAAATTGCAAACCACAAGTGAAAACAATGCACTTTGGACATTATTCGAAATTACTTAAGGAGACCAGACCAAATTTTTAAGCACGTGTAAACAATTTTTCCTCTACCGTTTTGCGAATTTCCACTGAGAAATTTTATTTTTTGCATTTCCATTATTTTTAAGAAGTTTATTATAAAGTACTTTTATTTAGTATATATCCATAAAATGTTCCTTACTTTTATCCCTTGTAAAGTTGCGCGCCTCCAAACTGCACGCAACAAAGTGGTGACTGCTGAAACTGGAAATTAGACAGAGTCTTGAGAAGGGTTTAAGTCCCTTTTTATTCAACTTTAGAAGTTACAAATGCGTGCTCTTGACGCTCACAAACTACGCCGACCCGGCGGTAAAATAAAGATAAGAAACTAAAAAGAGATACTAACAAGTAACTAACTACGAGGCTCTCTAAACGTAACTGACCTAACCGCGTTCTACAATACCTCTGATAATTCAGCAAATTCTGAATATTACGTTGAAAGATTAACAATTTGCCTAGGCAAGCACACAGGCCGAAACGCGTGGTTCTTCAATTTCTGACTAACTACCTCCGCGCTCGTGAAGTAAGAAAAACACAGTTCGAACTCGTTTCCTTTCTATTTAACTCAGAATACTTCCGCTGATAATTTGAATCCTTGCGCGTTCTACAAAAATTTACATACTCTGGAATTGGCAGTTCCAGGGGAAAGTAAGGCTTGACAGGAAAGATAGTTTAAACTTAAAATAAATGTTAGTTAAAATAAATATAAACCTTACACCCTTTTATTAGAAAAATAAATTTATTATGTTTTTAAATTTGACGCATTTTTTTTTTTTTTTGTTAGAATAAATAAACAAATGTGGAAAAAGCTTTTTTCCTATAATAAAAGAAAATTCTTGTTGTATGTTTTCTTTTACTTGCGTACGATCAATTTTTCAAAAGCTTGTTACCGCATATATATTTCAGCCAACTAAATTTTATGCAGTTTCGTTGCCTATTAAAAGCAACGATAGCGAAACATAAACCTCTGCCTCACGTATCGTTATCGAAAAACATATACCATGAATTTAATTCTTTTATCGTGGGTAAATATTTCAGTGTCTCCAAGCGGTTAATTTAATAATAAGTAAAATATTATGAAAGTTTTCTTTTCGGGTGACGCAAAATATGCAAGTTGCAAGCAGAACCATTTATTCCAGTTTGAGAATACATATCTCAAAGTATTTTATTTGGCACAGAAAAAAAAATTAAAATCAGTGCATTTGTATTCCACTCCAAATCATTTCTTATGTTCCAACTTCCGAAATTCTGCTTGAATGATAAATAAATTTTGGATTTAAAAGTGAAAATAATGCTATACTTGCTATGAAAATAATGCTGCTTTTCATTTCAAAGCGTTAGTAATAACAATAGTTCAAATATAGTTCTTTTTGGTGTTTCATGAACTGTACATTACGTGGATACACTTAACTAAAGATCAGACATTTTACTTATTTACGATCGTTATAAAAGGCATGTTGAAGTATAGAAGTTGGTCTAATGGTGTTAACGTCTTCCGTGATTGAATGAAATGGACTTTGTTCGTAGAATTTACTTTAAGCCCCATTAGTGAAAAATTAACTTAAGCTTAGGATATATTTTACTCTGCCTCGTTTCAGTTTACGAAAAGAAAGTAATGCTTGTCTGAATCGAAATTACACTTAATTGTTTAATTAATTAAATTATATGTGAATGTGAATGCGTATATTAAGAAGTATGGCAGGATGCATTTGTTAATTTAATTTAGTATACATAATGGAGCGTAACTCGCAGGGTTTGATCCGCTTAAGTGTTCTATTTAATAGCCTGCATGTTTTTTATGTGAAGCTATTCAGAAATGATTTGTATGGGAATGAATTTGTTTTTGTTGAGTATAGGTGCATCTAAAACTTCTAATATCTATCTTAATTTCAATTGTTAATTGCATATTCTCGGATAGAACACTGTAAACATTTAGTACATTTTCACGTTGCTTTTCAAATATCTTTTGTAGCATTTTACCACTTTTCCAATGCAATTACATTTATTCAAGCTCCTTCCTATTTTACTTCATTTTATTTCTTTGTTTCTTGTGAAACTTCAAAGTGCACACCCATATTATAAAATTAAAATAAATTTATATATTAATTTATTAATATATAAATTTTAATGGAAGCTACTTTTTTTATAGTTTCCAATCAGCATGCTTATTCAGATATATACTACTTAGAAAACTATCTTCATGAATATTTCGGCTGACTAAGTGTAAAATGTTCTGATAGATAATGCCCTCTATTTTCAGTCATTTTTAAACGACCTGAAGATTGAATATCATTCGACCAAAACAAAAGAGTTATAAATTATCGAATTACTGGTTACTCTTATGCAGAGATTTCTTGAAAAACTTAGAATTACCTCTGCAATTTTCAGCCAGTCCATCACAAAGTATTAATTAAGATTGGTTATAAGAACTTAGAAGACAATGTCTTTGTAAGCAAAGTCATATTACTATCTGCCACCTAGCCAGGGATAAATAGAAGGGCTAGCTCATTTCTTTGTTCGACTCCTCGCCGACGCGAGTCTAATGGGGGGACGTACAGGCAATAATCTGACGTCACTGTGATGCCACCTGTCCTGATTTCCCGCGTTTAAAACAGTAGTTTCATTGAGCTGCGAGACGATTTTCTAGGGGTTACATATCCCAAATTAATTTTAATAATATATATATCTGTTTTCTAATAATGTATATATTTAAAATAATTTATATATATGTAATTTTAGTCAGTTTTTATTTTAAATTCTATATTGTAAAGTACCGTTTACGTAATATGGCTTTCTGCGCTGCAGTAACGTGCCGTAGCACTTACAGAAGTATGAAAAGATGAGATATTTTATTTCATGGGACCAAAGGATCCAAATGAGAGTTTGCTTTTGACGAAAGAATTAATACTCAAATGTCAAAGAGAATATTCTATTAATGTGAAGAGCGGAAAATCTGCATTTCTATGCAATCATTTTCTATGCAGTGTTTATGAAGATGATATGAAAAATCGCTTGTTTGGATAGCCACAAAAAGAAACTGTTGAAATGGAATGCTGTGCCGAAAGTAAATTATGATGACAATAATAAATCGAAATTGATGATGACAATAATAAATCGAAATTGATGATGACAATAATAAATCAAATTTTAATGATTTTGAAATAAAACTCACAAATGAAAATGTAGATCATCCTGAATGTATAAGGATAAACAAGAATGCATTGATAATTTGAAGAACAAAATAATATCCTTAGAGAATTGTATTAAATTGTATTAAAGTATTGAAAAATAGAGAAAAGAAAAATTTTAGAATGTTTGTTCAGCGACAAAGAAGGTGGACGACATCTAGACAGAAATTAGTATCAGAAATTAAAATCTCAAATAGCGAAATTTGGGGGGGGGAGCAAAAATCGGAGAATTTGGAAAAATGTCTAAAGCCTATTTTTATAAAGACGCAGATTAATGCATTACTGAAAAAAAAGAAAAAAATCAGGTGGACTAGTGAAAATATTTCACGTTGCATTGTCATAAGAGCTCTGCCATCTTAAAGATATGATTTTTGGAAAGAAAAAAAAATTAAGAAAAAAATTGGAATATCTTTACTTAGTATTATCAAATTAAAGAAATGGTGTTTATTTTATTTTTTAGTGTTTTCTAAATTTTAGTGTAGTCCAAAAATTCAAAGTAATGTTCTTACTCTAAAGAAGGAAAGAGGCGAATAGTTGTATTCTGTAGAAAAAATATGCGTTCTCAGTTTCGACGAAATGCATATAGATTGAAAACTCTGCTATGACTCTAAACTGGACTAAGTTGGTTCTTTTCAAAATGTGCAGTTTGTTTTAATCAGAGGTCTCATTTCGCGCTTTGCCTCAAATTACTGAGAAACCGCGTTTTAGATAGAGGATTTGTTTTAGAAGATGTAACTGTTTTAAATTTTGATATTATTAAAGAGGTTTTAAATAGAGATTGAGAAGAAATCAAATTGTGTCACAAACTAAAACCAAATTATTTAATGGTCAAGGGAAACGAGAGACAAAATGTCGCTCCAGAGAAAACATTATTTTCAAAAAGTACCGCAAAACCGCTCTACCCCACAGGAAATCAGAAAGCATCTGACTTCTATGAATTAATCGATAATATCTTCGGTATTATGAATAGTACCAAAATAGTATCAACAAAAATAACAAGTATTTAACAAACTAATTTTGTTAAGTAGTTGTTAAAGTTATTCTTATTGTATCCTTTGTAACTAATTATTGATTAGGTTTTGTGCTAGATTAGCATTCCAGATAAAATATAATAGTATAAAACATCAAAGTAATTGGCATAAAAAGACCTGCTTCCTTTACTCACACTTTTGAAAAATTAAATAACTGTTTTAGGTACTCTGAATAAAGCTATTTTGTCAAAATTAAGGTAATAATCTTATATACATTTATTTATTTGTAATATAGATATATGTATAAATTCCAAAATTATTTAAAAAATATCTATTATATTGAATCGGAAGAGAGTTATAACAATGTAAAATTTACAATTAGGCAAAAAATCAAACGTATGTTTGCAGAAATGTTGCCATATATGTCATATATGTTTAAACCTATGTCAATGTAAAGTTGGTTTTTGAGTAAATTTAAATAACTGCTATTATAGTTATCTTAGAAGCAGTATAAAAATTCTCTCAGTTAGCATGCAAGTAAAGAAATGATTAGAAATAAACGTGCATTAAATAAAAAAAACCTGCAAATAAAAATAAAAAAATACCACGGAACTTTATGTTAAAAGAGTAGCACATTTTATCTATTATTTTAAAATTGAGTAAGCATTATTAAATTTTTTAATGGTTCAGTCTAAAATGCATAAAGCAGTAACATTGCCTCTTCCAAATTATAGCTATCTTTCACAGACAGCTCATTTTAAACGCTGGTTCAAAAACGCTAACTTCCAAGCTCTGAATTATATTGGCGCGCTCAGTGTCATCATAGCTACGTCATCACTTCTCACTTTCTGCTTCAGGGGGAAAAGCTCTATGAGCTAGCCCTTCTCTTCTAAGTCCTGCACCTAGCAGTCTGAATTTTTTTGTTATTGGACACTTATCCTAAAACTATCTTTAAACGAGTATCAGAAAATAAATTAATGCACACCAAAATTAAATTCAACTATAATTATTGACCACTTGCAGAGTTACAGAAATAAGATATAACTTCAGTTTTTCACTACAACCGAAAAATTTCGATATGTATGAATTAAATACTTTCAACAAGTTCTTACGAAAGATAGAGAAACATTTTTTCACTTGTAGATTCAATGCTATTTTATTATACTCTTCAGTTAAACAACTTCGCAGAAAAGTCATTGTTCCATGCTTAAAATTTGCAATCACTGAATTTTTGAAGAATAAATTGCATCGGCGGAGTTCTTTCTACAGAATATATGTGTAAAATAGAAGTGCAGGACAGCGTAGTTTGTGTTGTAATGAAAAACGAAGTTAAAATCCATTTCAAACAATCGATACAACCCTGCATTTTGAGAAAAATTCGTTTACGAATATCAGAAACAGATTTCTTTATGATGTCAAACGACATCTAATTTGTTAAATTTTCTACCTGTCGGTCATGCTGTTCATTCTATCAAGATTCTTCAGAGTCAAAATTTTCAGAGGATTCAAAACTATTCGGAATAATATGACAGTCAGTGTGTGACAAATTCGAATTGGATTTATTTGAATATTTATATATATAGATATATAAATATTAATCTAGTCTAATTGTAGTGATGTCATTTGCATAATCAATATGTTGTAGGCTGCTTGTTACATAGAAAAAAGTAATAGTCGATTGATATATGTTATTAATTGTATAATAGAATATATAATAATTAATAACTTATAGCAATAATTATTAACAAGCATTTCCATAGCAATAATGGAATACCAGAAGAATCAGAAGAAAATGGTTAATGTGAAATTTTATGCCTGTGCGCTGAAATAATTTCTCGCGCCTTATAATTAATAGTTAAAAATAGTTACAATTAATGGTAAATATAATTATAATTAACGGTCTACGGTATTTTTAAATCATTGTTCAATATGTCTCCAATTTATGGTTCAACGTATTCCTACTTCACGGTTCAAAATTCTCTAATCATGGATGCCAATTCAATTATTCTTTCTATCAGCAAAAAGCATTTTAGGATAATTACGATACAAAAAAAAAATCGATTAACAATAAATCTTTACAATGCAATAAATTTAAGACACAAAGAATAATATTATGCAACAGGTAAAACGAAATACTGTTGTAAAATACATAATCTTTACGGTAAAATAAACCCAAATGTATAAAGAAAACGTACAAGAATTTGCAACGCGACAGATGATTAAATTAAATTACGTAGGTCATCGTTACGCTTTAAGTAACAAATACCTATTTTATACAACGGAATATTACTACGCAATAGGTATGTAAAAATTAAAGACATATTTTTATTGCACAGCAAATAAAACCTATGAATATTGTTTGTTTAAAATAATTTTAAATTTCTAAGAAACAAGTCTGCTACAAAGGTTTTCTATGGGTATTCATGGCAATCGAATAACAGTGACATTTTAATGTTATGTTATATGTATTTTAATGTAAATATTTTTATATATAGTGTCAGTAAATACCAATGCTACAAAAAATTAATTTCAATGTGAGAAACGACAAATAACAGCATTCTCGGAAGGGCTAAATGATGAGAAATGTTAAATATCGTAATATAAATAAAAGAATATATGTCGTTGGGACGATCCCGTGCCATCAGCCCAAAGTTTTACCGAGTCATCACATAATGTCTACAAGAACTCCGCTTGGTTAGATCTAATAAAAGCGCTCGTCTCCAGAGGATCCGAGGTCTACTGCATGTATTAGCTCTAGAACTGCCACAGTTATCCAAGTAGTAAAATACGATCCAAGGAGCTATAACTGGTTTAATGAACCATTCGTGGTTTTGCCTTAATACGGCATACACTTAGACATGCATAGGCTTAATCTTTGAGACAAACATATAGATCTTAGTAAGATCAACCAGACAACTTTTTTACTTTACAGATAGCTTCATAGAATGTTCGAGCAGCACGCAGATCGAATCCGCCAGTACAAGCGCACACCTTAGAAATGCTCTGGGAGCCGCTGTACAGACGACTCTCTTTAATTTGAAACTCAGGGTAGCTTATCTCGTGCTTTCAGTAGCGGATCAAAACTCACTGCGTGGGACGCGGACAAAACAACTTCGCACTCACAATAGCATCTTCCAGGCGGAAGTACTGGGAATTACGGCAGCAGTGCAACATCTCATAGATTGCCAGATCCCACGAGTAAATATCTATACCGATAGCCTTTCAACTTTACTTGCACTTGAGAACCATCATCATGTCTCACTTCTCATACGTAGTCTCCAACATCTCCTTATGCAACACCCTCATTACCATCTCAATCTAGTCTCAATCAAGTTTTTATTACATATTTGCAAGGGCCAGAAACGGCACGGGGGCCGAGCCGCTCGCAGACGTTCTGGGGAATTTTTCGATTGGCAACCTTGTTATAGTATTTTGAACTTAACTGGAACGCAACAGCACAGAGACCTGCACCTTATTTACCACCGCATGCAACAAATTAAAGCTCACGATCTCCATAGGAAAATCGTCAGCAATAATAATTCCCAGACGAGGTACCAATCCAACTCGTCGTCCATGCATAAAACTCCTAGGCCGAAACATCAAAATTGTGCGGAATCTCAAGTATTTAGGGGTAGTATGGGTAGTAGTATGGGTAATAGGGGTAGTAGGTCTCACCTGGATTCCGCATATCACGGAAACCAGAAACAAGACGTCAATTATCGCCCGCATAGCAAGACAATTTCAAGGTCGCAACTGGGGCCAAAACCCCCATATCCAAAAAGTGCTATTCCTCACAGTTGTAGAAAAAATAGCTTTATACGCTGCAGTGATCTGGGCGCACGCAATGGGTACTCGCAAGATCAGGCAACTTACACCACTACAACGCCCCTTCGCCTTGCAATTAAGCAAAGCCTACCGCACAACCGCCACCAGTGCAGCAACAGTTCTAGTTCTCATATTACCACTCCATATAAAAGCAGAGATGGAGGCAACTTTTACTAAATTGGACCACCTACGCAAAGATGCAACTTTCCCAAATACCAGCTACAGTCCAGTCCAGTTCGAACGTCCCTCCACTTCTACCCATACTCATCCAGCTCTCAGAGGAAGTAGAACCCACATCAAAATTGACAAGCAACAGACTCACACCTCAACACACGCACCACGGAATGGGAACCAGATCTACACAGACGGTTCAAAGCAGGAGAATGGTGTAGGCAGTGCTTTTGTGCACTACGAGAATGGCAAAACTGTACACGACTGGAAAGGACAACTTCGCACTCACAATAGCATCTTCCAGGCGGAAGTACTGGGAATTACGGCAGCAGTGCAACATCTCATAGATTGCCAGATCCCACGAGTAAATATCTATACCGATAGCCTTTCAACTTTACTTGCACTTGAGAACCATCATCATGTCTCACTTCTCATACTCAGTCTCCAACATCTCCTTATGCAACACCCTCATTACCATCTCAATCTAGTCTGGGTTAAAGCCCATGCGAATAATGAGGGCAACGAGGCTGACACGTTGGCCAAAGATGCAATTTCCAACCCGACAGCCCAACCCATCACCGTACCTGCGCCCTGCTCTTACCTAAAGGGCCTCCTATGAGAGCAAGGAATGCACCAATGGCAACGTGAGTGGACCGAATACGAGACAGGCAGACGGACTTTCAGCTACCTCCCGAAAGTTTCCAACGATCGACTCTTTGCCGTAGCACCTCTCACGTACTTCATCACGGGTCACGGCCCATTTCCCAGCTATTACAATCGCCACGGCATCTCAAATACAGATATCTGTGTCTGTGGATCAGAAGGGTCACCAGACCATTACGTATTTGAATGTCCTTTGACGGCTGCACACCATCTTCCGCTACCTACAAATAATAGGAACGCCTATCACCGGTTCCTTATAACGCATAAAGGAGCGGTTAATTCAATCTCCAGCATCATGAATACCATCGCGGCATTGGGCACAGACCTTTGCCTACCGTGCTAAAATGACGCTCTGGTGTACTGACGATAAGCTCTAAGACTAGTCCAGTGAATTTTACAACATCTGGGCTTCACCAAAACTGTGTGCTTAAGCTCCCCTGCCCACAATCTAAAGTGGCAATACTAACAATTCGCAAATATGTGGCATCTCCTTAGTCAGATGTGTTATGCCTCCATAATGATACGTGTGTAATTCCTTCAACAGCATGTGAACAAGCATCTTCTTATGCAGTGTTAGTGAACGCTTGTGTGCCTCACGGTACACATTGCTGAGGCACTGCCCAATAATTAGTGCTACAACATCCTCGTGCCTTTTATCAGTGTTTTTAATCTATGTTCTTAGCGACGCTACAATAATTAACACCTTAGCAATCTAACCGCACTCTTCTGCACACATGAGTATTCATGAACTCATCATTCATCATTCAAGATGTACCTGTATTTATATACAACAGAACTGCCTTACACTAACATTGTGCTCCAGCTTTCATGTGACTTCATGTACTCCATTTATCTTTTTGTGCCTTAAGTGACTATGTGTATGTACCTGTTTTTTGTGCTCTCTGTTTATGCATTTTACGCATTGTGCTTTGTGTTGTAACAGCTTTAAATAGTATTAAAATCTTGTAGTTTAAATAATTTAAATAGATGAACATTAAGTTATTTGTGAATGGCAATATTTGAAACCAGACTCGAGTGCCACGTGCGACTCTCGCACGAAGAATGTAATTTTTTTTTAATGTTAGAATATGTTTTTTTTGTTTGTATGTCGCCATTTTTTTAGTGTTAAATAAAAGTTATTGCTGTGTTCCATCATTGGAGTTGCTTCATTTCGCCAAAGAAGCATCACAGTCTTAATTATTTTGGAGGCACCGACCAAGATCGAATAATCGTGCGTATTTTTATTTTATTAGTTCATCACTGAACATAATATTAGTGATACCAGATTATTACTTCCTGTTCATATAGAATTGCTTTATTTTATTAGTTCATCACTGAACGCAATATTAGCGATACCAGATTATTATTTCCTGTTAATATTAAATTGTCTTATTTTATTAGCGTATTTGATATTATATTTAATATTCATTTTAGTTGTGCAGACGGTAGATATATATATATTGCTCTATGTTATTATTCTTATTTTAATCACAATTAATGTGGTAGAGAGAATGAACTTCATATAATTTAAATATTTCATTTTTGAGGTATACGTACTTAACAAAGTGCATTTAATTTCGTGATTCCTGACTGCATTAATTAATTAAAGTAATTGAATTGAGCTATTTTGAGGAAATATAAAGAAAACAGTGTTCGTTAATTTTAAACATAGAAACAATGTCTTACTTAGGAACAGCTCGTAAGGAAGATTTGCAAAATCTCGCGGCTGAACTGGGAGTTCATGTGACTGCAGATTTGAAAATAGTCGATTTAAAACAGAAAATTGTTGAAAGTAGAGATTATGATGAAGTATTCGTCAAAGGAGTCTTAGACACAATAATAGAAGAACGGAAAGTGAGGGAGGACAGGGAAGAACGGAAAGAGAGGGAGGAAAGGGAAAGAGAAGAACGTAGGAGACAGGAAGAAGAGGAAGAGCGGAGAAGGAAAGAACAGTATGAATTAGAGAGATTAAGACTTGAAGCAGAGACAAAGTCTCAAAATACCGGACAGATTCGGCCGAAAACGGAGCTGCGTCACCTTATGCAGAAATTCGATGACAAGAAAGGAGATATCAGTCTATATTTGCTATTGTTTGAAAGGCAAGCAGAATGGGCTAAAATTGATAAAGAAGAATTTGTATCTCATTTACTAGGACTACTTCCTTACGAAGTAACCCAGTTAATAGCTAGAGAACCCTCCGATAAAGCTAAAGACTATGAACACTATGCCCGGAAAAGTTTAGGCAGAAATTTATGAAACATCAAAAGAGTACCGAATCCACATGGGTGGATTTCAATTATGAAATAGAAAATTATTGCAAGGAATGCGTGACTGGTCTAGGAGTTAAGACTTTTGATCAGTTGCTAGATTTGATGGTGATTGACCAACTTAAGCGTCGAGTTCCTCCTGAAATTCGAGATCATTTTCTTGATGAGTGGGTAGAGATGATTTCTTCTAATAAATTAGCTGAAAAACTTGATGCCTATAAAAACGTTTGCGGAAACTTTAAAAAAAAGCCTGTAGTGGATAGGCAGAAAGAAAGATATAATGCACTAACTCAAGGTAAATTGAGTTCCGATAATAAAAATAAAACTGAAAACAAAATGTCATCAGGATTTAACACGCAAAGCTTGTTTCATAGACCTAGAAGTCCACGTCCAGATGCTAAATATGAAAAACGAAAGACGCCACAATGCTATCAGTGTGGGTCCTATCAACATTTAAGGCCCAATGTCCAAAACTTAAGAATAGTACTGAATCTCCTGCTAATCTTAACAGAATTAGTGCAAAACCAGAAGATAAATTTCTATTACCTTATACTAGTATGGGTTACGTAAATGGTCATAAAATTCCTATATTAAGGGATTCAGGTGCTAGTATTGATATAGTTTGTCGCAAATACATCACGCCGGAAATGCTGACAGGTGAAAATGTGTGGGTGCAACAGCCATTAGACTTGAATCCAACCTGTTTACCATTGGCTGAGATCGAACTAAATTGCGATCTTGGGCGAGTAATAACTAAGGCTGCCATTATTAGAAATGAACTCGACAAAGGAAGGTATTTATTAGGCAATCGAACTTTTGCACTGTTGAATAAACAAGGAAAGGAGCCTGATAGTTGTCCTCACCAGGTTAATGCTGTCTCTACTAGAGCTCAAAGGAAAAGAGAAATAGCTGAAGATAAGCTCTTGGAACCGATGAAGGAAGAAAATAAAGCATCCAGAGATGTTTTTGAAGAAGAAGATAATTTACCGGAACTAAATATGGAAGATGAAGCTCTCATGAAACTGGTAAAAATTGACTCAGAAGAAATTGCACAACTTCAGCTTGCTGATAAGGAACTGTCTAAAACCATCCAAGAAGTTAAAGAAGGTACATGCAAAAATGAGAACTATAGTCTGACAGGAAAAGAACTTTTAGTTAAAAAAACGACGGATAAAATGGGCTTTGAAGGACAGCTTGTCGTTATACCTGAAAAAGTCAAGCCGTCAATTATAAAGATGTGCCACGAAGGAACTTCTGGACATTTGGGTGTCAAAAAGACCAAAGACAGACTTGCTAGATATTTTTACTGGACGAGGTGTTACAAAGAAACTGAAGATTTTGTAAGAACCTGTGATGCGTGTCAGCGCGCTGGAAAAGGAAATGACAAAAAGAAGGCTCCAATGACATTAGTACCAGTAATTTCCGAAATATTCACTAAAATAAATGCCGATGCCGTTGGTCCGCTACCTATTTCGAAGACTGGAAAAAAATATATTATTACAGCTCTATGTATGTCGTCCAAATATCCAGATGCTGTAGCGGTGACAGACATTTCTTCGCCATCTGTGATTGATGCTTTCTTACAGATTTTCAGTCGTATGGGTTTCCCAAAAGTGATCCAAACAGATCAGGGGACCTCTTTCGTCAATGCTTTGACAGAGGAATTTTTGGAGCGTTTCGGCATTAAACATGTAAGAAGCTCTGTGTATCATCCGCAGAGTAATCCCGTTGAGCGATTCTACAGAACGCTAAAAAGGGTGTTAAGAGTCGTATGTATAGGAGCGACTTCGGATTGGGAGAATTATCTACCATCAGTTCTTTTTGCTCTCAGAACAGTCACACACGAAAGCACTGGTTTTACACCAGCAGAATTAGTTCATGGCAAAAACCTACGAACGCCAGTCACTTTACTTTATGAGCAGTGGCTAGAACCGATTGAAGAAAGTAATAATGTTGTCAGTTACGTTTTCGAACTTATTAATCGAATGAAGAAATGCCAAGAACTTGCCGTGGAAAACATGAAAGAAGCTCAACAACGGAATAAAACATGGTACGATCGAAACGCAGTGAAAAGAGAATTTGCTAGAGGAGATTTAGTTCTTGTTTTATCAACGAATCGTCAAAATAAACTAGAAGTACAGTGGAAATGACCTGGAAAAATAGAACAGAAAATTTCAGAAACCAATTATATTGTAAGTTTCGAGGAACAAAATGAGCCAAATCAAGTATATCACATTAACATGCTTAAACCATATTACAAAAGACCAGAAATGATTAATATGATAACTGAACTGGAAGAAGACTTAGAAATGGATATTCCTCATTTACCTTCCAATCTAAGTACATTAAATTTCTCGGACATCATAGAGGAGAATGAACTCGAGAAAAGGTTGAAACCCGAGCAAATAGAAGATTTACGAAAGATTTTATGGAAATATTCTGGTTGTTTTTCAAATAATCCTGGACTAACAAACTTAGTTTGTCACGATATTGAGCTATTAAATAACGAACCAATACAAACAAAGCCATACAGACTGTCACCCCGACAGACTGAAATTCTCAAAAAGGAAATACAGAAAATGCTCGATCTTAAAATTATAGAGCCGGGAGAATCAGACTATACATCTCCCATGATTTTGATAGAATCTTCATCAAAGGATCCTCGGCCTTGTATTGATTATCGTAAACTCAATGCTGTTACTAAAACTGAATACTATATTTTGCCTAATATTGAAGAACGTATCGAAACTGTAGCAAAAGCAAAATATATTACCCTATTAGATTTATCTAGAGGCTACTGGCAAATTCCGTTAACAGAAAGAGCCCAAAGATATGCAACGTTTGTAACTAGTTTTGGAAGTTTCAGGCCTCTACGTTTACCCTTTGGATTAAAAAATGCCCCATATTTTTTTAGCAAAGTTATGACCAAAGTCCTGGCTGGATGCGAAGGTTTCGGTGTACCATACCTGGATGACATTGCCATTTACTCAGACAACTGGGAAGAGCACCTTAAAAACTTAACTTTTGTTCTAGAAAGAATACAGAAAGCAAATTTACGACTAAAACCATCAAAATGTAAATTTGCACAAGATCAAGTGAGATACCTAGGCCGTGTTGTGGGACAAGGACAACGAACCCCGGATGAAGTAAAGATCCTGGCTGTAAAGGAGTATCCTACACCTAAAACCAAAACAGAAGTACGTGCTTTCTTAGGACTGGTAGGGTATTATCGCCAGTACATATCGAGATTTTCAGAAATTGCTTCACCCCTCACGGACGCTTTGAAAGGGGTAACAAAAAAAGGAAATATACAATGGTCTGAAATATGTGACAGAGCTTTTAAAAATTTAAAAGAGTTGCTATGCAAGAAACCAATTCTGTATGCTCCCGATTTTGATAAAAGGTTTATTATACAAACCTATGCCTCAGACAATGGCATGGGTATAGTACTATGCCAATTAGATGATGAACAACGTGAACATCCTATCTTGTATATAAGCAAAAAATTTACTAAGTTTGAAAAGAATTATTGTACTACTGAAAAGGAGTGCGCTGCTATCATCTACGCTATCAAGAAACTGCATTTTTATCTGGATGGTCAGCAAGAATTCTTGATTCAAACTGATCATAATCCTTTGGTCTGGCTACAATCCAACGCCAAATGTAACTCTAGATTGATGCGCTGGGCACTCTCATTACAACCTTATAATTTTAAGGATCATTTATCGCAAAGGATCTTTGCACAAGAACGTAGACGTTCTGAGTAGAATTAAGTAATGTAACTCTTAGTGTATGTAACCACGTTTAGAATTAATTTTATTGTTTAATGTATGCTCAACTAATGTATTTGAACGTTCTCCATTTCTTTCTTTTTAAATGTGGTGTAAAAGTATTGTTTAAAACTTAAAATTTTTTGGCCTGAAATTTAGAAATTTATAAGAGAAATAACCTTTGTTCTTTAAGCAAATGAGCAAGCCGAGCTTATTAAACTGTCAAATTTTACAGAACTTTTCCCTTCGGAAAAAGTCTCTCCGTTGGGGGAGAGGTTGTAACAGCTTTAAATAGTATTAAAATCTTGTAGTTTAAATAATTTAAATAGATGAACATTAAGTTATTTGTGAATGGCAATATTTGAAACCAGACTCGAGTGCCACGTGCGACTCTCGCACGAAGAATGTAATTTATTTTTTAAATGTTAGAATATGTTTTTTTTTTGTTTGTATGTCGCCATTTTTTTAGTGTTAAATAAAAGTTATTGCTGTGTTCCATCATTGGAGTTGCTTCATTTCGCCAAAGAAGCATCACAGTGTATTGTTGCCTATGCATTTTTATGTCTTTTTATGCGTACGTCTTATTATCCAAGTATTTTTAGTTTAACAACCTACTATGTGTAACACCACAGCTTGCCTCTTCAATCTGTAATACAATCCTACTAATGCCCTTGTAAGGCGATGTACTTCCCTTCGACAACCTCAATAATCTCCTGGTGCAGCCTCGTGTGGTTCCAGGAATCTTTTGCCGTAGTTAGAGAAGGGCTTGGAACACATGCCTGTTTACCTATGTTAGACACCAGGCGTTCCAGTCCTCCGTAACCTACCTACCTACCTACCTAAAATTTTCCAAAAGGGTACCCTACTAATTGACCATAACACTAAAAATACTCATTTCAACAGTAAACCAGTATCAATACAATATACATTTGCGTTGTGTTTATTCCGGATTAACCCTTAAAATCAATTTGAGTAAAACACTGGTGAAAATCATGAGCACACAAAATAAATTTAACCATTGATTGATCTAGAAAAACTTAATTATTTTTACTCTTAAGCAATTTATATTTTTAGAAAATTCTATCAGTTAGGGAGAAATAATTGAATAAAATAAAAGGTATACTTTAACAGAATAAACTCACAATTTCCCTTCAAAACATTCTGCAGTATCAAACATTATATTGAATTCATACAGATAATCAATCGAATTTTACTCACCACTCCTGCGATCTTTCGCAACTGTGGGAAACCTGCTTTGACACTCCCTCTATCTGGGGAGGTCCATCCTCCGTATTAGGCGGGAGGATGAGGTCTGAGCGGACCGGTTCATTGGCTCGTAAGTGGTTTTGAATCCACGTAGACACTTGTTTTAGTCCCTCCGTATCAGGCGGGAGGGAGCTGCAACTTTAGTTTGTGCTGATTTAAATGGCCCTTTATAGGTACTGGTCTTTGGGTGCCGTGTTTGTAGATGCCCTTAGGCTGATCATCGTATCTTGGAGGGCCTTTCGGCGAAATCTCCAAAGCATCACACACCATAGTGCGATCCAATGACTGGAAGATTTGTCGGGAAATTGTGTATCTCACCAACAAATAGTTTTATTTGAGGATCGCAATCTAGATCCTCTTATTTTTAATTATCTTTTTCATTCTCTTATTATTTTTATTATCATAATTAACAAGTACAAGGAAAAGCTATTTACAATATTTACAATATTTACAAGTCTTAAACACATGAGTCGTAATATATCTGAGGGATGCCTTATCGCGGCATCTCCTTTACAATTGTATTTTGATTGTCGGCAACGAATTTTATCATTCGCTGCATGCCCTTAAGGCCTGCTGGATACTTCGCTAGGTGGTTAATCTCCATTGAGGAGAAGGCGTCTTTGAAAATTTCTTGTCTTAGCCCTTGGAGAAGTGGGCAGGTAGTGACGTAATGCATTGCATTTGCTAATGATGCGCTTGTGCCGCATGCATATTTCGTCTGTCGTCTGAAGAACCGAAGATAGTAGCTGGGGAACTTCCCGTGGTTTGTGAGCGCCTGTACCTCGTAGTAGTCTGTTCTTGTTCTTTTGGGGGAGACTGTCGGGAATATTCTGAACGTCCATCTACCCGTCTGTTCTTGTTCCCAACGCTCCTGCCACTGACGAATCATTTCTTGTTTTAGTTTTGTTTTCATTGCTAGTTCCGAGAGGGGGACTTCCGTATCCACTTCTAGTTGTTCTGTAGCCCTTTTGGCCTCCGTGTCGGCTCTTTCATTTCCCGTCGTGCCCTCATGCGCTTTTACCCAGTGGAAACCTACTGTGTGGGAATCCTGAAGGATATGACATAATTCCTTCAGTGCTCTGATGCTCCTGTTGGAGTTTTGTGTCTTGTTTACACTTTGTAGGGAACTTTGACTATCTGTGTATATATTAATTTTATTATCTGCACTTATGTTGTGGCTTAGCCATATACACGCTTCCTTTAAAGCCAGGACTTCCGCCTGGAAAACCGTGGCGTCATTATTTAATCTGATTCTTTTATTATAAACTTCTTGAGTATCTTTAAAGATCACAAAAGCCGCCCCTACTTTATCTTCTTTCTTCGAGCCGTCTGTGAAGACTTCTATTCCCTGTCCTTCTGGGGGGTCTTTGTCCCATTTTAAGTGAGTTTTTCTAGCCGGGTGTTCCGAGGCTGCTGGGAGTTTTTCCTCTAATTCATTAGCCCAAATTATAATGTCTCTGATTTTAATTTTGTCCATAATTTATTTTCCTCCTTATTATTTCTAGTTCTCTTATTTTACTTGGACAATTATTGTCTCTCCCATTATGTTTATGGTTTAATTTTAATCCAAAATCCTGATTGGCTTTTCTACAATTTTTGCATCTTTCTTTTTTGGACTTGCAGTCCTTTTTAAGGTGCCCTGTCTTGCCGCAGTGATGGCAGCATTGTTCTTCCTTACAGAATTTTTTGGTGTGCCCGAAGCCTAAGCAGTTTTGACATTGTGTGACCTGAATGTATTCTCTTACATTTTTTCTGGTCCAGAATAAATTGATCTTTTTATTTTTCATTAGAATTTTAAATGTCGTTGGGTCTACTGAACATACCCAATGTTTTCCGTATCTTCCGTTCATGTTAAACTTAACTTCTAACTCTGCCGATTGTATGTCCGGATTTTGGGTTAGGAGTTTCTCCTTTAAGGTTTCTGCGTCTATCTCTTCTTTAATATTGTATATTATAATCCTGGGATTAATTGTACGTGGTCTTTGAGGTTCAACTAGGTCTTTTAGTTTTTGGTTTTCTTTTATCGCATCTTCTAACACTTTTAAATCGTCCTCTTTCACTGTCTCTATTATCACTCCGCCCTTGCGTATGTGTTTGACGCTTTTAACTCCTATCTTGAGATCATTAGGGTTTATATTTTTTACTAATTGTTCTCTAACATCCTGGGATGTTGCGCCCTCGTCTTTTGGGAAAACTAAAAGTTTATGTTCTTTTTTCTTTACGGACCTGGATCTGGATCTCTGTCTTTGTTTAGCCCCGCTGGCTTTAAGTTTATCGGCATAAGTCTCTTGTGGAGAGGTGTTTGACACCACTCCTTGAATGTAATCTTCTATATTCTGCGTATTTTCTAATTGTCCTTCCAAGTACGCTATTCTTAAGTTTTGTTTTGTCATTATCATTAATAGACTCGTAAATTGGTCTTTGATAGTCTTTCCTAACTTTTTAGAGATTTTCTCGTTATTTAATATGCCATCTAAGTTATTTAGACACTCATGTGCCTCTTCTATAAAATGTTCTGCATTTTCACTAACTGGACTTTGTACACTATTTACAGTTCCTGCACTTTTAATGCTTTCACTTTCTTCATCTGTATGACTACACTGTTTTTGAGTCTCAGCCGGGTCTCTTCGATCCCCGGGGCCTTCTGGCCTCTCTGACTCGTGTTCACTTGGAGCGGTCATAGTGCTTTGTAATTGTTAAGCACACTATGAGCGTGTGGGGGATGTGTGCCCTACTCGGAAACCACCGCGAGCACCGTAAGGGATGCAACAAGTGCGGTGGGTGCTCTTCGCAGTGACCGGTACCCTAGGGTTCTCACCGATCACCACTACTAGGCTGTGGAATTAGTTGGACCCTCTTGCGAGGGAGCCCCCAGACCACGGCAAGGTCAATTCCACTGGAAAGCGATTTAGCAAATAGATCACCCGTTGACGACGTTTAGACTCAGGAGTACTGGACGGCACCCGACGTTCTTTCTGAGATGCGTCAACAGGCTCGAAGACTTCAACGTTTCCGTATCAATAAAAACTACTATAATCGCTTCCCCCTGGGGGTTCATACATGTAAGCATAATCAGTTTCATTGTAAGAAAGAATAACATACCCTCCCCGGGGGGAAAAAGAAAATAATAATATTTAATAATTTTCACTTTGCAAAAGCATTCCACACAGAAAAAGCATACATGAACTTAATTACAAAACAAAATGTTACTAATTTCTTATTGCACATTATGACCTTAGAGTTTTGCGATGAGAAAATAAACCGGAATGATACTAATTACTAATTGCACATTATAATTTTTGAGTTATGAGATGAGTAAATAACCGGGTAAAATATTTAAAAATAAAATCAGGCTTTGCAACTTAACAGACAACTTATTCCAACTGCGTAGTGATGAAACCCAATTAATTTCACCTGATATAAAAATCTTAACGATCAAAATAATTTCTCGCTTTAATTAAATTATTTAACTAATAAGAATTTTCCTAGCCATTCTAATTAAGCTACCTTAAACAAGAGAAAAAAATACAAATCACTTAGCTAAAACTTCACAGGAGCCTGATTGCCGAGTATGAGGAGGTGAAACTTTAACCCATTTTCTTGAAACCAACTGTTGACACACCCGAGGAGACGTTAGGAAAATTTCTTGTAGCTGGGGAAACGGAATTCTTGAAATCGTAACTTTAAATTTTCTTGAAGAACCAAACGCACTGAATCGATGCTGAAGTGTATATCGTATGTATTTAGTAGTGCTATTTATCATCTATGCTGACGGAAGAGCTATTTAAAGATGCCGAAAAAGTTCCTCGGCCCGAAGACCACGAGAAACGGTACTTGAGCCAAATACATTTAAGTATAACTAGAGAAACAACGGCCTAACAAAGGCCCTAACACCCCTTTCATTTTCTTGAACATGATTCCAACCGAAATTCAGCTGTAGGCAAGTCCTACTGCCTTGCAAGTGAAAACAGTCCAAAAGTCACCTCGTCCCCCAAAACATCCCGTTAAAAAGGAGGGTGCCGGACTGCCATGTTGGCACCACTCACTCTTCGCCAAAAGTTAAAACAGTTGCAACTACAGCATTCCGTCATGTTAGTGAACTCGCCAAATCCCCCACTTTGAAACCTCAAAGGAAATTCTAAATCGCCAAGCCCTCGCCAAAATAACCACGCCTCCTGGAAGGGGAAACTTGGAATTTCAACAACCCTGTAATCACTCCCAACGAAAGAACGCTGAAACTCGAAAAAAGTGACCATTTCTACCGGAAAAGGGCATTTCATCCCCCACAACAGAAATCACAATGCAAACGAAAAAAAATCTACTAATTAAAGCTCATAACTGAAATGCAATTAAAGTTAGAAAAACGAAAGTTATGTCAAATTAAAGAGCTAATTTTTCTGCAACTAATGATATTAAATACAAAGAAATCAAATTAAATTTTGACATGAAAAACTGAGTTTATTACGTGAAAGGTTCACCTAAATCCATTGTTTGCGTGTATAAGATTGAAGACGCAGTTCGCTTAAACTGGGAAAGTAAAAATATATTACACTATAATTAATAAGCCCCCCCAAAAAAAGAATGTAACCAAACTTGTGTAGCTCAAATTTTGAATAATTACAAATTAAAATTTTTATATTTATGAATCACTTAATTAAATTAAATTAAATTCGCTAGGCAACATCCCTCTTATGATCGCGAAAATTTTTTTTGCAAAGCCAAAAAAATTTTAGGATCCACAGACAATGGAAAAGGTTTACATAAGTTACCAAATACGAAGAGAAAAAATCAGAGTACATGATGGTACCACATGTTAATCACAAAGAAGGATACATATACCTATTTACAATTAATCCTACTATGAGTCATGGTTAGCAAATATAAATCCTACCAAATCAATGGTTAGCATATCCAAAGTCCTACTATAATTGGTTAGCAAAATCAAATCCTACCATTATTGTATGGTTAGCAAAAATCCATTAGTGAACCGAGTAAGAGGGTCAAGAAGTGTCCCTGGCACACAACAAGCGTACATCAAAACAAAATAAAAGTGTTGTCAAACAACACGTGACACGCCCTAAAATAAAATGTGTAAAGTAAAATGTAAAATCACGAAACCCCCAAAGGCAAATCAAGTGAAAAGTGTGTAAACAAACAAAATATAAGTAAATAAACAAACACCACTGAGTATACGAGTGTTCAAAGCAAAACAATTCAAGAGTTACTGGCGCTTGACACAAAATGTAAACAAACTAGTTCTTGCAATCACCAATTGAAGTGACAATACCAACTCAATAGTACGCTTAAGGAAATGTGTACCGTATAAATCATAATTTTCCCTAACACACAGAATTTCACTTCCCTAAGAACTGACACCCCACCAATACGAGAGGGCATACGAGTAAACACCGCGACTGTACAGCGCAAACTAAACTACTAATAAATCATTGGCATAAGATATTAAAGCGAGTTGCACTAATATGAACAAAAGACAATCACCACGAAGTGTTGGCAAGAGAACCATCTAGTCAAAATTCTAACAGAAACAAATCCCGACTACCATGGCTAAGGGATTTCAAGAGAGAAAAAAAAATTTTGAACTTAAGGAAGTGGAGAAAAGGCGGGGCCAATCCAGCAAAACCTCCAAAAAAAAAAAAACAAACCAGGCTATTGAGACTAGAAAGTTCCAAGCCAAGACAACTTGATCACAACCTCACATGCCCAAAACATGTAAAATCCAAATGCAACACTCGACCAAGGATATGCCAAGAAGACTACACAACTATACTAATTGATTACAAAATTTAGCTACATAAGAATACGATTACCAGAAACAAATAAAAATTTAACAAAAATTGTATACAAAACACATTATATTCTCAAAATATTTCATTTTACTTTTTCGACACAAAACCATGTGTATCTCTAGGTCTTAGATGGTAAGGTGAATCGTGTGACGAGTTCTTTACATTATCTGTCAAAATTGAGTCATCCTTTTGAAGTGTGGGAAAAGTAATTCTCTCTGGTACCTTCGTGAGTCTGTCCACGTGTATCGTCTGAATCCGATCAGGATTTGTAATTGAAGAGATTTTATAGTTGACTTTAGTCACTTTCTCAATAACCCTGAATGGTCCCTGATTCAATTTAGAGAGTTTTCTAGCCATACCTTGCTGAACTACTGAAGTGTATAAATACACCAAATCTCCCACTTTTATGTCCTTATCATGAGAATTCTTTCCACGTAAATTTTCTTGCTTATCAGCAGCCTCCGTTAAATTCTGATTGACTAATTTAAAAGCCTTTTGTAATCTCAAAACCAAATCTTTAGAATAATTGTTTGTGTCATCATAAGTTCTAAAATTGGTTTGCAATAATAAATCAATTGGTAAGCACAAATCCCTGCCATATAAAATAAGGACATTCCTGAAGTGCACTATGACGAGCAGTTCTGTGTGAAAATAAGGCAAAAGGCAGATGTCTATCACAATCCTCCTGCATTTGAGAAACTAAGTGGCTAAGTGAATTAATTAAAGTAGCATTTAATCTTTCTACTACACCATCAGACTGTGGATGATAACTCGTAGTAGTATGTTTAGTAACCCGCAATTTCTTATAAACTTCCATTATAGCTTGAGAAATAAAATTAGTACCTTTATCTGTAACAATGTGCTGAGGTATACCATGAGTTGAAATAAATTGTTCTAATTTCTCAATTATGGATATGGATGTGGTGTCCTGCAAAGGATAAGCTTCAGGCCATCGTGAAAAGTAGTCAGTTACGACCAAAATATATCTGTTGCCTGCCATAGTAACTGGAAGGGGACCCACTATATCCATCGCAATTCGCTCAATGGGACGGGAAGCCATAGACATTCTTATAAGGGAAGCCTTATGAGCAGGTCTATGACCCCTCCTCTGGATACAGGAGTGAAAGGACTTAATGTAATTGTGCACCTGTTTATGCATACCCTTCCAGAAAAAAGACTTTTGAACCCTATGATGTGTTCTGTGATAGCCTGAGTGTGCAGCAGTAGGAGAATCATGATGCTCCTGCAAAATTCTTAATACTAGTGTTTTAGGAACAATTAGTCTATCTTGTTTCTGCCAACGTGACTTGGGGTTCTTGTATTTGCAATATAAAACATCTTCCTTTACAAAAAATATATGAGAATTAGGTGTAGGAGACTTATTATTCTTAAGATCATTTACAATCTGCTGGCAAGAAGGATCAGAAGCTTGTTCCCTTTTGAATAATTCTAACAATTCAGGAGTAATGGAAGTTTGAATTAACTGTGTAACATTTACTGCTCTAGATAAATAGTCTGCTGTTAAATTTAATCTACCTGGTTTGTGAACAATCTTATAATCAAACTGGGATAAACCCATAATCCAACGTGCAATTCTAGAAGTGGGATCTTTAAGTTTTAAAACATGAGATAATGAAGCTTGATCAGAATATACTGTAAATGGTTTTCCAAGAAGATATTGTCTAAAATGTGCTGTGGCCCAAACAACTGCCAAAATTTCCCTCTCTACAGTACTATAACGTGTTTCAGGATCTTTTAATTTTTTACTAGCATAACAAATTGGATGTTGGAAACCGTTAGAATCTTCCTGACACAAGACAGCACCCAGTGCATAATTAGAAGCATCTGTACACAAGGAAAAAGTTTTAAGAAAATTAGGTAAAGCCAAAATGGGTTCATTCAGAAGTTCAGCTTTTAGAATATCAAAGGCGTGCTGAGCTTCATGTGACCAATAAAATGGAACTTTATCTTTAGTGAGCTGAGTTAAAGGAAGTGCCTTTTGGGCAAAATTTGGAATGAACCTTCTGTAAAAGCCAATAAGGCTTAAAAATCGCCTAACTTCCTTCCTATTTTTAGGTGCAATAAAACTCTGAATGGTCTTTAAATTTTTATCATCAGACTGTATAATACCCTTGGTAACTTTATATCCCAAATGCGTAATTTGTTCTTTCAGAAAATGACATTTAGAAGGTTTAAGTTTTAAATTATGCTGTTTCAGTCTATCAAAAACTAACTTCAATTTTTTCAAATGTTCATCAAAAGTTTTAGAAGCAATGACAATATCATCAATGTAAATCCCTATTTTTAATGGTGAAAGATTGGCCAAAACTATAGACATCAACCTTTGAAAGGAACTAGGAGCATTTCGCATGGCAAAAGGTGTTCGTAACCACTCATAGTGCCCAGAAGGAGTCGAGAAACCACTTTTGAAGGTGTCATCAGGATGAATTTTCATCTGGAAAAACCCTGAAGTTAAATCAAGCGTGGAAAAATAATTCGAATCTCCTAACTGTTCTATCAACTCAATCATGGAAGGCAGAGGAAAACTGTCTTCTATCGTTTTCTCATTCAACTTGCGGAAGTCAGTGACTAAACGGTAGGTGTTATCCGCTTTCTTAACAAATAAAACAGGAGCACTGTAAGGGCTGTCACTTTCTTGAATGATGTTGGCTTCAAGCAGCTCTGCCACCTGTCTATCTAATTCATCCCTGAGATGATAAGGTACTTTGTAAGGCTTTTGCCTAACAGGAATATTGTCACGCAAGTTGATGTTGTGTAAGATGGTGTCACACCCTGTTAACTCAGTGACTGAGTCAGCAACGATGTTACTATACTGATTGAGAAGGTGTGATAAATGTTGTTGTTGCTGCTCAGGTAAATGTGTAAGATCAAATTCACCACCCCAAGACTCGAAATCCTCACCTATTTCTGTAGTAGTATTGTTTACAAGTTCAGAGTTATGTGTGATGACATTCACAGGTTGGGCACTGGCCAATTTCATTCCTTTATTGAGATGTAGTGTATTCGATGAAAATTTGCAATTTTGACATAAAATTCGTTAGATAAAGAAGTCTGATTAACTGACCTGGCTTTGGAAAATTGACTTTGAGCATGTTCTATTAAAGGTTCAATTAAGACAGTATCAGTAGTAAAATTTTCAGAACGAGCAGTGAGCTGAATGATATTTTCAGAAAAAGGTGGTAATTTATGTTTGGTTACAGAGTAACAAAATGACTGAGAAACTGAACTAGAGAAAACTTTACTATTTATAGCAGTCGGCTGACTTAGATTCCATTTAAAAATTACATTTGATCCTAACAGTTGAGAAGTGGAGAAATCCAAATGCATATTGTTGTCTGCAAGAAATTTAGTCCCTAATAAAGCACTATACTGAGATGAAAGAGGTGTGTCAGTAATTAAAAATTCTGTTTCAAAATATTGTTGTTGAAATTCTACTATTAAATTCATTTTTTTATTTATTTTTACTTTTTCTGCAGCAATACCCTTTAAATATATGTTACATGAATCCAATGAGATTTTATTTCCAAAACATTTAATGTATTTAGCTTCTATGATGTTTACAGTTGCCCCTGAGTCAAATTAAAACTTTACTTTATTCCCCAAAATAGATCCCTCAACAATAGGCAAAGACGCCTCACTAGTGGATACTGTAAAAACCGATGGCACCTCCAAAAGGGTTTTAGGAGACGAAACGGAGACTGGTTTCTCCCCACCCTGAATTAGTTTAAATTAAAACTTGGTGCTTGGGGATTCAAAACATTTGTAGCTACACTTCTGGTATTTGGAGTACCCGAAACAGCTGGTGTGGTGTTATTAGGATGTCTCCTGGCTGTTTGGTTATTTCTAAATCTCTGTTAACCCTGTCTAGAGTGCTGATTAGTCACAATATTTGCATAGCAGTCCCTGCTAACATGCCCTATTCTGTTGCATCTGTAACAACGAGGCTGTATGGGTCTTGAACGAGTACCTTGTGATATTAAACTCTGCACCTGTGTTTGAAGAGAGCCCGTCATTTTTGTAAGCTGAGCTATATTTGTTGTGTTTGAAGAGAGCCCATCATTTTTGTAAGCTGAACTATATTTTCCTGTTGCATTTTAATAGCTGTAGTGAGCTCTGAGTTGGTTACTGATGGTGTTGTAACTGACTTTTCGACTGCTGGCATAGCAGCATTCACTGCTCTAACCTCAGCTGTTGCAAAATCACTACTAGCATGGCTCTTAGCCCACATGTCTTCCTCAATAATTGCATGCTGTTTAGCAGATGCAAAAGTTTTGTGATTCTGTGGCAGCAACAAGCGTCGCAAATGCAACTGCAATCCTTCTATAAACACTGACAGAAGTAAATCCTGCCTCTGTGCTTCTGCTGCAGGGTCACTGCTTCTTTCCACTGGTACAGTTTTGTACGAAAGAGCCTCTATACGTGCTGCAAATTGTCGCACTGACTCGTGTGGTTTCTGAAAAGCCTGAATAAGAGCACGGATGTTAGAGTGCAAATTGTGCACTGAACTGAACCTCTCTTTCAACGCTTTCACGACATAGTCAAGACTGGCTTCTTTCTTTAACCTAGGATTATTCCTAATTAATTCATCAGCCTCACCTGCCACCTTGACTCTGATCACTGTTAACTTGTCTTCATCTGACCAACCCACATGAGTGGCAATGAGATCAATCCTATCTAAGAAGTCATTCAGACTAATTGCCTTGTCTGCACCTGAGAACAGAGGAACAGAATCCAGAGGATCAGAACCCAAAACTGATAGAGCCATTACTTCTTGACTCTCCTCCCAGTCTATTGCACTATTACTAGCCGCTCTGGCTGCTCGTTTTGACACTTTCTTTGTCATTTTAAACTGCAATCAGCAATTGCCAGCACATAAAAGTAGGGATGTATCCCAATGTGTGATTAACACGCGTGCCTTTTAACCTTATGTTGCAAACATACAGTTGCAAAAATGTGAACAGTAATCCTCAAAATTAATATGTAAAAATGCAATACAAAATTTTGCACAAAAAGAAAATACTTAACTAAACAGGTACTGCGTTAAAATGTTTGTGTTTGGATACAATAGTTTCAAAGTCCAAATGTGTATCAGTAGTACATATCAGGTATGCAACCTCAAGTAATAAGTATAAAATAAGCATAGTAATAACCACTGTATAGGCCTGTCACTGTAACTAACTAACGAGTAGGGTTTCAGTAAAAAGCCTAGACATGTGGAAGAAAACTTTCACATAAATATGCAATAGTACACATGACAATCACCAGTCTCAAGTCAAAATTAAGTTTAATTATAAGAGCAAACCAAAAGGTGGTGCAAAAATCACAGCACAAAAAAAAAATTTAAGTGCTAAAATGGTTCGATAGGGAACGGCACCAATAATGTTATGCTATTTTGAACTTTTACCTAAAATTTTCCAAAAGGGTACCCTACTAATTGACCATAACACTAAAAATACTCATTTCAACAGTAAACCAGTATCAATACAATATACATTTGCGTTGTGTTTATTCCGGATTAACCCTTAAAATCAATTTGAGTAAAAGACTGGTAAAAATCATGAGCACACAATATAAATTTAACCATAAAAATTTATTTATTTTTACTCTTAAGCAATTTATATTTTTAGAAAATTCTATCAGTTAGGGAGAAATAATTGAATAAAATAAAAGGTGTACTTTAACAGAATAAACTCACAATTTCCCTTCAAAACATTCTGCAGTATCAAACATTATATTGAATTCATACAGGTAAGCATAATCAGTTTCATTGTAAGAAAGAATAACATACCCTCCCCGGGGAGAAAAAGAAAATAATAATATTTAACAATTTTCACTTTGCAAGAGCATTCCACACAAAAAAAGCATACATGAACTTAATTACAAAACAAAATGTTACTAATTTCTTATTGCACATTATGACTTAGAGTTTTGCGATGAGAAAATAAACCGGAATGATACTAATTACTAATTGCACATTATAATTTTTGAGTTATGAGATGAGTAAATAACCGGGTAAAATATTTAAAAATAAAATCAGGCTTTGCAACTTAACAGACAACTTATTCCAACTGCGTAGTGATGAAACCCAATTAATTTCACCTGATATAAGAATCTTAACGATCAAAATAATTTCTCGCTTTAATTAAATTATTTAACTAATAAGAATTTTCCTAGCCATTCTAATTAAGCTACCTTAAACAAGAGAAAAAAATACAAATCACTTAGCTAAAACTTCACAGGAGCCTGATTGCCGAGTATGAGGAGGTGAAACTTTAACCCATTTTCTTGAAACCAACTGTTGACACACCCGAGGAGACGTTAGGAAAAGTTCTTGTAGCTGGGGAAACGGAATTCTTGAAATCGTAACTTTAAATTTTTCTGGAAGAACCAAACGCACTGAATCGATGCTGAAGTGTATATCGTATGTATTTAGTAGTGCTATTTATCATCTATGCTGACGGAAGAGCTATTTAAAGATGCCGAAAAAGTTCCTCGGCCCGAAGACCACGAGAAACGGTACTTGAGCCAAATACATTTAAGTATAACTAGAGAAACAACGGCCTAACAAAGGCCCTAACACCCCTTTCATTTTCTTGAACATGATTCCAACCGAAATTCAGCTGTAGGCAAGTCCTACTGCCTTGCAAGTGAAAACAGTCCAAAAGTCACCTCGTCCCCCAAAACATCCCGTTAAAAAGGAGGGTGCCGGACTGCCATGTTGGCACCACTCACTCTTCGCCAAAAGTTAAAACAGTTGCAACTACAGCATTCCGTCATGTTAGTGAACTCGCCAAATCCCCCACTTTGAAACCTCAAAGGAAATTCTAAATCGCCAAGCCCTCGCCAAAATAACCACGCCTCCTGGAAGGGGAAACTTGGAATTTCAACAACCCTGTAATCACTCCCAACGAAAGAACGCTGAAACTCGAAAAAAGTGACCATTTCTACCGGAAAAGGGCATTTCATCCCCCACAACAGAAATCACAATGCAAACGAAAAAAAATCTACTAATTAAAGCTCATAACTGAAATGCAATTAAAGTTAGAAAAACGAAAGTTATGTCAAATTAAAGAGCTAATTTTTCTGCAACTAATGATATTAAATACAAAGAAATCAAATTAAATTTTGACATGAAAAACTGAGTTTATTACGTGAAAGGTTCACCTAAATCCATTGTTTGCGTGTATAAGATTGAAGACGCAGTTCGCTTAAACTGGGAAAGTAAAAATATATTACACTATAATTAATAAGCCCCCCCAAAAAAAGAATGTAACCAAACTTGTGTAGCTCAAATTTTGAATAATTACAAATTAAAATTTTTATATTTATGAATCACTTAATTAAATTAAATTAAATTCGCTAGGCAACATCCCTCTTATGATCGCGAAAATTTTTTTTGCAAAGCCAAAAAAATTTTAGGATCCACAGACAATGGAAAAGGTTTACATAAGTTACCAAATACGAAGAGAAAAAATCAGAGTACATGATGGTACCACATGTTAATCACAAAGAAGGATACATATACCTATTTACAATTAATCCTACTATGAGTCATGGTTAGCAAATATAAATCCTACCAAATCAATGGTTAGCATATCCAAAGTCCTACTATAATTGGTTAGCAAAATCAAATCCTACCATTATTGTATGGTTAGCAAAAATCCATTAGTGAACCGAGTAAGAGGGTCAAGAAGTGTCCCTGGCACACAACAAGCGTACATCAAAACAAAATAAAAGTGTTGTCAAACAACACGTGACACGCCCTAAAATAAAATGTGTAAAGTAAAATGTAAAATCACGAAACCCCCAAAGGCAAATCAAGTGAAAAGTGTGTAAACAAACAAAATATAAGTAAATAAACAAACACCACTGAGTATACGAGTGTTCAAAGCAAAACAATTCAAGAGTTACTGGCGCTTGACACAAAATGTAAACAAACTAGTTCTTGCAATCACCAATTGAAGTGACAATACCAACTCAATAGTACGCTTAAGGAAATGTGTACCGTATAAATCATAATTTTCCCTAACACACAGAATTTCACTTCCCTAAGAACTGACACCCCACCAATACGAGAGGGCATACGAGTAAACACCGCGACTGTACAGCGCAAACTAAACTACTAATAAATCATTGGCATAAGATATTAAAGCGAGTTGCACTAATATGAACAAAAGACAATCACCACGAAGTGTTGGCAAGAGAACCATCTAGTCAAAATTCTAACAGAAACAAATCCCGACTACCATGGCTAAGGGATTTCAAGAGAGAAAAAAAAATTTTGAACTTAAGGAAGTGGAGAAAAGGCGGGGCCAATCCAGCAAAACCTCCAAAAAAAAAAAAACAAACAAACCAGGCTATTGAGACTAGAAAGTTCCAAGCCAAGACAACTTGATCACAACCTCACATGCCCAAAACATGTAAAATCCAAATGCAACACTCGACCAAGGATATGCCAAGAAGACTACACAACTATACTAATTGATTACAAAATTTAGCTACATAAGAATACGATTACCAGAAACAAATAAAAATTTAACAAAAATTGTATACAAAACACATTATATTCTCAAAATATTTCATTTTACTTTTTCGACACAAAACCATGTGTATCTCTAGGTCTTAGATGGTAAGGTGAATCGTGTGACGAGTTCTTTACATTATCTGTCAAAATTGAGTCATCCTTTTGAAGTGTGGGAAAAGTAATTCTCTCTGGTACCTTCGTGAGTCTGTCCACGTGTATCGTCTGAATCCGATCAGGATTTGTAATTGAAGAGATTTTATAGTTGACTTTAGTCACTTTCTCAATAACCCTGAATGGTCCCTGATTCAATTTAGAGAGTTTTCTAGCCATACCTTGCTGAACTACTGAAGTGTATAAATACACCAAATCTCCCACTTTTATGTCCTTATCATGAGAATTCTTTCCACGTAAATTTTCTTGCTTATCAGCAGCCTCCGTTAAATTCTGATTGACTAATTTAAAAGCCTTTTGTAATCTCAAAACCAAATCTTTAGAATAATTGTTTGTGTCATCATAAGTTCTAAAATTGGTTTGCAATAATAAATCAATTGGTAAGCACAAATCCCTGCCATATAAAATAAGGACATTCCTGAAGTGCACTATGACGAGCAGTTCTGTGTGAAAATAAGGCAAAAGGCAGATGTCTATCACAATCCTCCTGCATTTGAGAAACTAAGTGGCTAAGTGAATTAATTAAAGTAGCATTTAATCTTTCTACTACACCATCAGACTGTGGATGATAACTCGTAGTAGTATGTTTAGTAACCCGCAATTTCTTATAAACTTCCATTATAGCTTGAGAAATAAAATTAGTACCTTTATCTGTAACAATGTGCTGAGGTATACCATGAGTTGAAATAAATTGTTCTAATTTCTCAATTATGGATATGGATGTGGTGTCCTGCAAAGGATAAGCTTCAGGCCATCGTGAAAAGTAGTCAGTTACGACCAAAATATATCTGTTGCCTGCCATAGTAACTGGAAGGGGACCCACTATATCCATCGCAATTCGCTCAATGGGACGGGAAGCCATAGACATTCTTATAAGGGAAGCCTTATGAGCAGGTCTATGACCCCTCCTCTGGATACAGGAGTGAAAGGACTTAATGTAATTGTGCACCTGTTTATGCATACCCTTCCAGAAAAAAGACTTTTGAACCCTATGATGTGTTCTGTGATAGCCTGAGTGTGCAGCAGTAGGAGAATCATGATGCTCCTGCAAAATTCTTAATACTAGTGTTTTAGGAACAATTAGTCTATCTTATTTCTGCCAACGTGACTTGGGGTTCTTGTATTTGCAATATAAAACATCTTCCTTTACAAAAAATATATGAGAATTAGGTGTAGGAGACTTATTATTCTTAAGATCATTTACAATCTGCTGGCAAGAAGGATCAGAAGCTTGTTCCCTTTTGAATAATTCTAACAATTCAGGAGTAATGGAAGTTTGAATTAACTGTGTAACATTTACTGCTCTAGATAAATAGTCTGCTGTTAAATTTAATCTACCTGGTTTGTGAACAATCTTATAATCAAACTGGGATAAACCCATAATCCAACGTGCAATTCTAGAAGTGGGATCTTTAAGTTTTAAAACATGAGATAATGAAGCTTGATCAGAATATACTGTAAATGGTTTTCCAAGAAGATATTGTCTAAAATGTGCTGTGGCCCAAACAACTGCCAAAATTTCCCTCTCTACAGTACTATAACGTGTTTCAGGATCTTTTAATTTTTTACTAGCATAACAAATTGGATGTTGGAAACCGTTAGAATCTTCCTGACACAAGACAGCACCCAGTGCATAATTAGAAGCATCTGTACACAAGGAAAAAGTTTTAAGAAAATTAGGTAAAGCCAAAATGGGTTCATTCAGAAGTTCAGCTTTTAGAATATCAAAGGCGTGCTGAGCTTCATGTGACCAATAAAATGGAACTTTATCTTTAGTGAGCTGAGTTAAAGGAAGTGCCTTTTGGGCAAAATTTGGAATGAACCTTCTGTAAAAGCCAATAAGGCTTAAAAATCGCCTAACTTCCTTCCTATTTTTAGGTGCAATAAAACTCTGAATGGTCTTTAAATTTTTATCATCAGACTGTATAATACCCTTGGTAACTTTATATCCCAAATGCGTAATTTGTTCTTTCAGAAAATGACATTTAGAAGGTTTAAGTTTTAAATTATGCTGTTTCAGTCTATCAAAAACTAACTTCAATTTTTTCAAATGTTCATCAAAAGTTTTAGAAGCAATGACAATATCATCAATGTAAATCCCTATTTTTAATGGTGAAAGATTGGCCAAAACTATAGACATCAACCTTTGAAAGGAACTAGGAGCATTTCGCATGGCAAAAGGTGTTCGTAACCACTCATAGTGCAGAAGGAGTCGAGAAACCACTTTTGAAGGTGTCATCAGGATGAATTTTCATCTGGAAAAACCCTGAAGTTAAATCAAGCGTGGAAAAATAATTCGAATCTCCTAACTGTTCTATCAACTCAATCATGGAAGGCAGAGGAAAACTGTCTTCTATCGTTTTCTCATTCAACTTGCGGAAGTCAGTGACTAAACGGTAGGTGTTATCCGCTTTCTTAACAAATAAAACAGGAGCACTGTAAGGGCTGTCACTTTCTTGAATGATGTTGGCTTCAAGCAGCTCTGCCACCTGTCTATCTAATTCATCCCTGAGATGATAAGGTACTTTGTAAGGCTTTTGCCTAACAGGAATATTGTCACGCAAGTTGATGTTGTGTAAGATGGTGTCACACCCTGTTAACTCAGTGACTGAGTCAGCAACGATGTTACTATACTGATTGAGAAGGTGTGATAAATGTTGTTGTTGCTGCTCAGGTAAATGTGTAAGATCAAATTCACCACCCCAAGACTCGAAATCCTCACCTGTTTCTGTAGTAGTATTGTTTACAAGTTCAGAGTTATGTGTGATGACATTCACAGGTTGGGCACTGGCCAATTTCCTTCCTTTATTGAGATGTAGTGTATTCGATGAAAATTTGCAATTTTGACATAAAATTCGTTAGATAAAGAAATCTGATTAACTGACCTGGCTTTGGAAAATTGACTTTGAGCATGTTCTATTAAAGGTTCAATTAAGACAGTATCAGTAGTAAAATTTTCAGAACGAGCAGTGAGCTGAATGATATTTTCAGAAAAAGGTGGTAATTTATGTTTGGTTACAGAGTAACAAAATGACTGAGAAACTGAACTAGAGAAAACTTTACTATTTATAGCAGTCGGCTGACTTAGATTCCATTTAAAAATTACATTTGATCCTAACAGTTGAGAAGTGGAGAAATCCAAATGCATATTGTTGTCTGCAAGAAATTTAGTCCCTAATAAAGCACTATACTGAGATGAAAGAGGTGTGTCAGTAATTAAAAATTCTGTTTTAAAATATTGTTGTTGAAATTCTACTATTAAATTCATTTTTTTATTTATTTTTACTTTTTCTGCAGCAATACCCTTTAAATATATGTTACATGAATCCAATGAGATTTTATTTCCAAAACATTTAATGTATTTAGCTTCTATGATGTTTACAGTTGCCCCTGAGTCAAATTAAAACTTTACTTTATTCCCCAAAATAGATCCCTCAACAATAGGCAAAGACGCCTCACTAGTGGATACTGTAAAAACCGATGGCACCTCCAAAAGGGTTTTAGGAGACGAAACGGAGACTGGTTTCTCCCCACCCTGAATTAGTTTAAATTAAAACTTGGTGCTTGGGGATTCAAAACATTTGTAGCTACACTTCTGGTATTTGGAGTACCCGAAACAGCTGGTGTGGTGTTATTAGGATGTCTCCTGGCTGTTTGGTTATTTCTAAATCTCTGTTAACCCTGTCTAGAGTGCTGATTAGTCACAATATTTGCATAGCAGTCCCTGCTAACATGCCCTATTCTGTTGCATCTGTAACAACGAGGCTGTATGGGTCTTGAACGAGTACCTTGTGATATTAAACTCTGCACCTGTGTTTGAAGAGAGCCCGTCATTTTTGTAAGCTGAGCTATATTTGTTGTGTTTGAAGAGAGCCCATCATTTTTGTAAGCTGAACTATATTTTCCTGTTGCATTTTAATAGCTGTAGTGAGCTCTGAGTTGGTTACTGATGGTGTTGTAACTGACCTTTCGACTGCTGGCATAGCAGCATTCACTGCTCTAACCTCAGCTGTTGCAAAATCACTACTAGCATGGCTCTTAGCCCACATGTCTTCCTCAATAATTGCATGCTGTTTAGCAGATGCAAAAGTTTTGTGATTCTGTGGCAGCAACAAGCGTCGCAAATGCAACTGCAATCCTTCTATAAACACTGACAGAAGTAAATCCTGCCTCTGTGCTTCTGCTGCAGGGTCACTGCTTCTTTCCACTGGTACAGTTTTGTACGAAAGAGCCTCTATACGTGCTGCAAATTGTCGCACTGACTCGTGTGGTTTCTGAAAAGCCTGAATAAGAGCACGGATGTTAGAGTGCAAATTGTGCACTGAACTGAACCTCTCTTTCAACGCTTTCACGACATAGTCAAGACTGGCTTCTTTCTTTAACCTAGGATTATTCCTAATTAATTCATCAGCCTCACCTGCCACCTTGACTCTGATCACTGTTAACTTGTCTTCATCTGACCAACCCACATGAGTGGCAATGAGATCAATCCTATCTAAGAAGTCATTCAGACTAATTGCCTTGTCTGCACCTGAGAACAGAGGAACAGAATCCAGAGGATCAGAACCCAAAACTGATAGAGCCATTACTTCTTGACTCTCCTCCCAGTCTATTGCACTATTACTAGCCGCTCTGGCTGCTCGTTTTGACACTTTCTTTGTCATTTTAAACTGCAATCAGCAATTGCCAGCACATAAAAGTAGGGATGTATCCCAATGTGTGATTAACACGCGTGCCTTTTAACCTTATGTTGCAAACATACAGTTGCAAAAATGTGAACAGTAATCCTCAAAATTAATATGTAAAAATGCAATACAAAATTTTGCACAAAAAGAAAATACTTAACTAAACAGGTACTGCGTTAAAATGTTTGTGTTTGGATACAATAGTTTCAAAGTCCAAATGTGTATCAGTAGTACATATCAGGTATGCAACCTCAAGTAATAAGTATAAAATAAGCATAGTAATAACCACTGTATAGGCCTGTCACTGTAACTAACTAACGAGTAGGGTTTCAGTAAAAAGCCTAGACATGTGGAAGAAAACTTTCACATAAATATGCAATAGTACACATGACAATCACCAGTCTCAAGTCAAAATTAAGTTTAATTATAAGAGCAAACCAAAAGGTGGTGCAAAAATCACAGCACAAAAAAAAAATTTAAGTGCTAAAATGGTTCGATAGGGAACGGCACCAATAATGTTATGCTATTTTGAACTTTTACCTAAAATTTTCCAAAAGGGTACCCTACTAATTGACCATAACACTAAAAATACTCATTTCAACAGTAAACCAGTATCAATACAATATACATTTGCGTTGTGTTTATTCCGGATTAACCCTTAAAATCAATTTGAGTAAAAGACTGGTAAAAATCATGAGCACACAATATAAATTTAACCATAAAAATTTATTTATTTTTACTCTTAAGCAATTTATATTTTTAGAAAATTCTATCAGTTAGGGAGAAATAATTGAATAAAATAAAAGGTGTACTTTAACAGAATAAACTCACAATTTCCCTTCAAAACATTCTGCAGTATCAAACATTATATTGAATTCATACAGGTAAGCATAATCAGTTTCATTGTAAGAAAGAATAACATACCCTCCCCGGGGAGAAAAAGAAAATAATAATATTTAACAATTTTCACTTTGCAAGAGCATTCCACACAAAAAAAGCATACATGAACTTAATTACAAAACAAAATGTTACTAATTTCTTATTGCACATTATGACTTAGAGTTTTGCGATGAGAAAATAAACCGGAATGATACTAATTACTAATTGCACATTATAATTTTTGAGTTATGAGATGAGTAAATAACCGGGTAAAATATTTAAAAATAAAATCAGGCTTTGCAACTTAACAGACAACTTATTCCAACTGCGTAGTGATGAAACCCAATTAATTTCACCTGATATAAGAATCTTAACGATCAAAATAATTTCTCGCTTTAATTAAATTATTTAACTAATAAGAATTTTCCTAGCCATTCTAATTAAGCTACCTTAAACAAGAGAAAAAAATACAAATCACTTAGCTAAAACTTCACAGGAGCCTGATTGCCGAGTATGAGGAGGTGAAACTTTAACCCATTTTCTTGAAACCAACTGTTGACACACCCGAGGAGACGTTAGGAAAAGTTCTTGTAGCTGGGGAAACGGAATTCTTGAAATCGTAACTTTAAATTTTTCTTGAAGAACCAAACGCACTGAATCGATGCTGAAGTGTATATCGTATGTATTTAGTAGTGCTATTTATCATCTATGCTGACGGAAGAGCTATTTAAAGATGCCGAAAAAGTTCCTCGGCCCGAAGGCCACGAGAAACGGTACTTGAGCCAAATACATTTAAGTATAACTAGAGAAACAACGGACCCCTTAAATAGGGGTCACCCCTTAAATACCCCTTAAATAGGGGGAGGGGTAGATGTGAGGAATTATTTTCTTCTTCAAAGTGCGCCATTGTAGTATGGACGTTCATCCGGCTAGCGCTGCTGGAAAATACCAGCGATTTTGTATTTGCATAAATTTTTACTAATAATATGGTTTAGTAGATTAATAGCAAAACATACTAGGATTATCTGAGTAAAGAAAGAGATGCCTTCGTGGAAGCCTTTCTAAGGGAAATTGGTTCGTATACACGTTACACATGGAAAAACCTACGAGAACGCCCATTCAGCCAGGTAATTCGCCTGGAATTGGAATACCAGGTCGGAATCACTATTGTTCAGCGATTTTACCGTCTGAAAGAAAAATCTGAAAATTGACACAGAACTGGTACTAAGTAACTATTAAAACTTTTAATGTGTTTATTCATTTGCAACAAAAATTAAAACCCTCCAATACGTAAAGGGTTTTGCTAAGAAACTTCAAATTTTTCCAAACCTATTATGAAAGAAGGTATTTTCTTGATTTGTATAATTTTAAATTTGTTTTTATAGAATTTATATCATTTTCTACCGAAACGGGTAGCATATTTCACAAGTGCACATCAGCGTAGCTACTGAGGGAGGGGTTTCGAAAATGGACCAATGAGCTGCTATTGCTCTTGTGACGCTAAATCTTCGTGCAAGTGAGCGTATGTTGTTTACGTTTTAATTTGTATTTGTTTCGCAATTATAAATATATGGCGTAAATAGTAGAAAATTTCGTAGTGCTTTCATCTTCTGAGTTTGATTAATCGTTGATATTTCACTTTCGAGATTTTTATTACGCATTAATATTAGGATTGATGTTCACGGCATATTATGTGGATTAAGAGAATGCAAGTTTAATTGAGTTGAGAATGACTGAAAGTGTTACAATGAATCTAGTGTTTTCTTATTTCAGTGCTTGCATTCTTTTTATTTTTAAAGTATAAGATTCAGAACACATATGATTTGATTATATCCATTGTTAACATTAAAAATTATATGTGAATAAATTGAATATACTCGTTATGAATACGATAAATTCACTCTGTTTGATGATGTTATGTAAGCAGTACATTTAAGAGTGAGCATTTATTAAATGTGAAATTTAACGCACTAAATGTATACGAATGCAAATTAGTAAAGTTCATTTTGAATAAAATTCTGCATTGGTTATTATTATAGAAAATTTTTTTCATATAGACTGCAATAAAAAGTGCTAACTTCTATTTACATATATATTTGGTGTAATTATTTTTCTCATGCGCATAGTTTATGTAAAGATTGCATTTTTATGCTTATCAAACATTTCTTTCATCATCTTATTTACGACTTATTAAGTAATATTTCACATCAATATTTTTGCGAATTATCCAACATGTGTTTGTATTTATTTCAACCAGGTAGTGAAATCTTCATAATTGCCTATATTTGATCTAACTTCGCAATGAAAAGTTTCAGAAGCAATCCACGATGCTTTAATTATTTTGTACAGAAAATTGCGTGGCAGAATATTTTTAACCATCTTCCTTAAATCTTAAAGCACGCGAAACATCATGTGACATGACAGAAATATTATTGGATGCTCATTGGTCAGCTCTTGAAGCCACTCCCTCGGTGGCTACACAGATGTGCACTTGTGAAATATGCAAACGGGTACTTTATAATCAAATGGAGCAAGATCAGCAAAGTTATGAAAATGGACTGAAATGGAAAAAAATTATCATTAACATATCTTTATTTTAATTGAAAAAACATAAACACTGCTATCATCTAAGACGTAAATATTTTATTTGAAACATAAATACAGGATCTGAGTTTATATTTCATTGCAATCTAAGATAACTGTCCGTTCCAAAATTACAGTATATCTGTTTGACTCGGTTATTGCGAAACCTAAGGAATTATGGCATTATTCTGCTTACTGTTGAGTGAAGGATTAGTGGAGTAAATAATTAGCAGCTGGAATAACCATGGTTCGAATTTCGGCGAGAACACAGCTGACCTATCGTGTTTTTTAGATTTGAAAAATTTATACAGCTCCTATTAACACCAGTCCTCTTCTCCTATAAAATGTGACTAGTTTTACAATGAATGTATGTTCTCTAATTTAAGTCGCAGAATTTAAATATGGGTATGAAACAAATCAGCGTCCTTTGCGAAGAAGTTTTATTGACTAAGTGAATTGAATGAAAATATTACGTATATGGAAACGTTTAACATATATCGAAAAACAATTATACAAAATTTATTCATCTTCAAAGACTGAAACATCCTATTCGTACAAGTAAATATCGAATGCTATACCTTTATTCCTAAAGAAATCATTAAATATCAGTTACTAGACATAGTTTTTAAGAATTTCCAATATATTAAGGCCATTTTTTCAATATTCTAAAACACGTTCGCAAGATATGACCTAAATCAATCAAGTAAAAGGCTAAAGGAAATTGAATTTGGGAATGATTTATTAATACGCGGAGTTAAGGGGCATACATTCATGCAAGTGTAATAAAAAGCATACAGGAAAATGTAATCAATGAAACTTATTGTAAAGTGAAAGAAAAAGAGCATCAAACATTCACGAATGTTCATCATAGTACATTCTTGGAAAAAAAATGAATTCTTCTGAAAATTTCTATGGTACTAAATTAAAAATAATCTTTGCGATATTAATTTCAGTACTTTTTCGGGCAACATTAGACTCAGATAACTAAAAAGTGACACATAAGATTTAAGGGCTTCAGTATTCATTAATCTAGATAATTTTTTCAATATTTCCGGAATATCCTCTTCACAGTTTCATCCCAGTTGAGATAATAATATATCTTCATGCAGACAGAGTAAAGTAAAAAATGCTTTTTATGCAGAAGTAAAAAGAAATCCAACATGTTTCTCAGCTGGTTCAAATATAAATTAGGTTGTAAAGAAGTAAATTTATAAAACGTGTTGTGTATAAACTACCATAAAAAACGACTGTAGCAAATCTGAAATTTTTACCTTTTCATTAAATAGGTGAAGATATTATTATTTACAATACTTAAATACCAGTTATAAAGGATATACTGAAAGTAAGCTTCGTTAAACCGTTCCCTTGAACGTGTTTCTCTTATTGTCGCAAGTGGCCAAGTTGCTTAATGGTAAGACCCATTTTATTTCTGTTGCCGAGAAAATTTCTTTTTAAAGAAAGGTAGTTCCACAATAATTATTGTTCTTCTTTCAGCTAATAAACAGAAACATTGCAGAATTTCGTTTGGAGAGTACATGGCTAAATCGCTTTTATTTTAGAAAACCGCGTTAATAAGATGCATATACGTATATCTGTACACTCTCGGTGTGTACAATGTGTAAATGTTCGAAGGAAAATATGTAAGCGTGCACGTGCGCTCTTCGGAGCTGTGATTGTGGAGGTGATAAGCGCATAAGAGACTTTCGGCGATTTATGTGCTCGTATTACTTCATGACACTCGCCGTGTTTCTCGTAAGAGTTGGGTAAATTTTATAAAGTATAAAGTAAAATGACTAGCCGTGGAAGTATGGATATCGGAATGAGATGGAGATTTGTCGGTAGATTTTAGACAGGCCAATCACAAGCGCAGGTGGCTATACAGCTCAGTGAAATGCCCAGCGTCATCTGCAGTGTATGGAAACAGCTTAAGAACGCTAGATGCATATCGACAAGATCTGTACAAGGTCGACCAAGATCCACAATGACCAAGATACGACGAATAATGATAGTTATTTGGCACTTTCAACGCGGTGATGCAGGGCAGTCATAAATTCACAGCTCTCACGTGATGTATATGCTGCCACTGTTCCCCGAATTTTATGGTCTACAGTTACGCGAAGTCTTCATGAAATAGGGCTGCGTTGGAGAAGACCCGTTTTTTTTTTGCTCACTGCAGGGCAGAAGAGAACACGTGTAGCATGGTGCAGACAACAAGTGCTTTGGACCAGGCTTCAGTGGAGCACCGTGCGTTTTACAGATGAGTCGAGATTCAAAGATGTACCTGTATCTGTAGAAATCCGTCTCTCATCAGGGAAAAGGATCATTACGGTGTTAGCGGTATAATAGTTTCGGCAGGCATTATGTTGGGTGGCTGCACACTTCTGCATGTGTTTGATAAAGGTTTTTCTGATACTGACCTCCTATCCAGTGTGCCGCTATGCTGCGCGACTTGTCTGGCTGTGAAAGGTGACCATACCCCATATAAGACTAATTTTCATTTCGGTATCACAACATGGATTTTGGACATCTGTGCACTGTAAGGCTTACTAATAATCCTGCGTATATAAAAGGACTTTTGGATAGTACATCTCTTTCTCTGTTATAAATACATATTTATACCAAATTTCGTTAAAGTCTGTCAGCTAGTTTTTGAAAAATTAGACACAATGTGCAAATTCCCTTAATTTTGCTCTCGAATGCGTATATCACATACGTTATACCGTTTCAATAGCTTCTTGTACAGAAAACATTTCATTGAAGGCAGCATAGATATAAATGCTATAAAATGATTTAAATGTTCGCTTTGATCGTTGGAGCACCTTTTGCCCTTCCAAGCAGGTTAGTCTTATAATTGTTACCGTAAAAAAGGTTCAATAAAACCACTTCAATATGTGCATAACATATAGCATAACACACGAACTAACTATTTGCAAAGTTTATTTACAACATGTTAGCTATTTTAAATGACTCTCAAAACGAGAGTTCAAAATCATTATTACGAACTCAAACGGTTCTTCAAACAATTCTCAAAAATGAGTGAACAGGATTGCCACAAAATATATGCAAAATCAAATATTCACTTCAGCGCTGCCTAATGGTGAAATCGGCAGTCACAACAGATATATTTCAACGGCCGTGAAAGTAGTAGAGTTTATGCAAATACTTTTAAAGACATTTGCAATTTTTTTGCCAAGGGTACTTGTTATAAGATCTCTATAGGATTCTTTTTTGCTATGGAAATCATTTTTCCCTTGCAATCTCTTTATCACCTTCATTTTTTGTGAAATTCATTTTTTGTGTATAGCCTTTTAGGAATAGAGGGTCCCATCAAAATACTATTAGAGGCTCTTTTATCAAACCTACATTGGCGATGTCAGTACCCATCAACTGTCGATATCACTACCCATACATTTGCTGAACGTTGAGACACATCATAAAAATAGAAGCTCTAGCGTAGCAAATCGGCAATATTTCAAAGTCTTCATTTAGTACTTAATTGAGCATTTTAAAGGCATTAACAAGGGACATTGGGAATCAAGGATAATCGTAGAAAGAAAATATTTTTATAATGTGCAGGTGGAAGAAGCTGCTGCGACGAGATGTTCTGTCTTTCATAGTAGCAATAGTAGTTTCATAGTTCATAGTCTGTTCTTTAGCAAACTAATAAATTCTTAATATGTCAGAGCGTCTTCCATGAAGATAAGAATTCGTTACTAATGAAGTGGTGTCAGATAACAGCTGTATTGAATATCTTTGCGAATATATCAAGTTCAAAACGATAAGTAACTTTAATTTCTTTCTCAAATGAACCAAGTAATATTGGATATTATTAATTCGAGGTTTTAGCTTTCTATTAATAAACTCAAATGTATTGAACCCATGTTCAGTTGTCATTAAACTCAGAATTCTTAAAGATTGTTTTATAGTGTATAGATAAAAAAAACCTAACCGCATAATTTACAAAGATTTATTTTTAATATTTAATTGAGTTTTGCACTAAACATAGGTCAACTTCGATACCATGTAGGGTCATTTTAATAACATTAAGTCTAGAAGAGTGTAACTTAAATTCCTGTAAAAAACTGAGGGAACAAATATACTACATGTTAAGAATAGGTGAAGAGCACTTAAGCAAGCATTCATCAATAAAGGGGTAAGGCAGAGGTACGATGAAAATTCTTGGTTTTTAAGTTTGCTGTAACTACCGAGCATTAGTCTTGATTTGTGGCACAAGAATTATATCACACTAACCAACGGTTTCCCTAATACAGCTCGGTAAATTCACCAATCCCAATAGCGGCCGAAAGAATTATCTCCTTAGACAGCAACATCCGGAAATAACTCAATAAACAATCTCTGAGTTAAACTCTGTAGACTGGAACATACACACAAATCATCACAAAATCGGCATAGTCGGAAAAGACTCTACATCACATAAGGAGTTTCAAGTCTTTGTTGTTTATTATACATTAAATTATCATACATGTTTACTAAGTAACTATTTAATTCAGTTGATCGTTTGCATGTTATGCTAATAATTAGTATCTTCTTCAACATCAGTGTCAATTACGAAATCCCTGTGTTCAGACAAACCTTTCCATTCTCAGAAACATCACTTCATCTTTTCTCGCTTCTGTACTTTCTCTGTTTCCTTGTTTGTTCAATATTTAACCCTTGACCCAATTATTAATTAAAACATACTTCTGACTCAGCCACTTCTGATCGTGTGTCTCTTCGATCATCGATCATGTTGATCGAAGAGTGTGTCACATCACCTTTTTTAAACCAATAATAATTTTGCGACCATTACCATTATGCACTGCTCTTCCTATCTTTGTCCCAAACGTAAAAAAGGCTAACATATTTTTAACACTTCTCGCACAGCATGAGACTCAACTCATTACATTAAACGACTCTTAAGAAGTAATGGGCCTAATAGACAATCCGTCTGCATTTTATTTCTTTATTAGCTCAGGGGCATTTCACCAATAAAATTACTTCATGCTCAAATGGACACTTTTTTTAAAATCTACCGCTTGTGTTAAACCTCCTACAACGAATTTTGTTTTTCCATAAATTTCTGAATTCTCTAATTTTTCGCTTCTAGTAATTCGACAATCAAGAATTAAAAGCCTTTTCTAGTGAAATTTGCTTTGCGTCCCTTTTTATTGAGTCTCCAGGGCTGTGAAATGATTTAGCTCATTAACACGATAGGAAACATTTCTTTATTACGCTATGGATATTAAAAGGCAAAAGGGTCTTTTATTCACAATCGTTTAGTCTACCTACTTTTCTTGAGTCACAAGAAAAATTACTCGTGTTTCCTTTTACGGAATTCAAACAATCAGAAGTATTATTGAACTTTCTCTGAAGTCAGTTTTACTATATAACAGAAGCCTTACAAATTTGTGTTTGCCAGCCCTTCAAATAAATTTCAAAACATATCTTTTATGCTTGTCTTGTACGGATTTTTATTGCTTTAAAATGCGGAATGACCTCAAAAGTACCGTAAAGATTATCAGATGATTTACGGTCCTGTCTACCTTCGAACTCATAGCTCAAAAAAGAAGTTTTTAATACGAGCTATTTATTCTCACATAAACTTCTCACATAAACTCATTCTCACATAAACAGACTGAAAAGTATGATAGAACGAAACTCCGCAGTGTACAGATGATCCAGGATTCGCTATCAAATTCAAGCTGAATCGAAATATAAAATTCATTACACCATGTTAAATCCTTATTAGGCAATAAGTGTTCGCGAAGTCACAGCGGTTAGCCAAAGCTGAAGTCAATAAGGTAAATTTCACCAACAGGAAAAGGGAGAGGGACGGTCAGTTAATGCTAGGAAAAGCACTCTTTCAACGCGCGAATTATACGTTTATTTAATAAGTAGTTTAACTAATTTGCATTTCCAGTAGAAGTTGATAAAATAGATATAAATGTACACTAAAAATAATAAAATAACTGACTTAATTTGTACTGAAATTTCACCTTATCGCTTGCTTTTATGATGCAAATGAAAACACTGTGGGTAAAAACCAGGAGTTTGAAAATTCGAATCCTTACGACAGCACCGCTAATTTCTGACGTTTGCCAGCTCCAAAAATCTCTAAAAGACTACCTGTAGCACCAAAAAACATTATTGACGGAACATTGTAATAAAATGTAGTAGACGATAATTCGTCACCATGTGGATTTTTGTCTCTTTATCCATACTTGCCTTTTAAGTGTGGAGGGAATGTAAAGAATTTTTTCTCTTACCGCCTGCTATCACGGTGTAATTAGAAGCCCGTCCAACTAGCAGTTGGGAATTGTAGAATTCGAAACCAGGAGATTGCTGATTTTATGCGTTTCCTGCTCTGAAATAAAAACTAATGAGTTAACAAATTAACAGAAAACGTCTTTAAGCCTAACGTAAAAAAATACTTGAAATCATTTCATAAATGCACAGACAATTTTTGTAACTTAGTTGTAAATGCCTCACTTGCTAACAAATAAATTTCCTTTTTAATTTTGTGGAATTATTTCAAATGTATGAATGTGCATGTATATTTTAAAGTTTAGAGTGCTTCGAAGTTTCTGTATGTTATTTGTAGTTGAATTTTACTTCCTGAGTTGAATTTAATGAAAATAGTGAAAATAAAAAAAATGTAAACTGTTTGGCAGATGAGAAGGAATAAAATATAATTACAATTATTTAATCAGAAGCGTATAATTCATATTTCTAATTCCTTATTTCAATCTCAGAATATAAAATGGAAGAACGAGAAAGCGATACATAGTGACACCCTGCCAGTAAACGGTCAAATTCTGTAAAAGGGAGAGGACTGTGCAACATTATCTTTTCAAAAGCTGAGTTTTACACCCGTCCAGCAAAATGTCAAAGTCTGAGAAATCCACTTATTTCAAAATTTTTATCTTTGCAATAGGCGAGTTTGACACCTGTCTAATGCTGTTTCTATTTCTTTGAACGTATTGACATTATTATTTGTTTCTTAACAAAATAATTTCCAAGTTTGTAATCTATAAGGGCCTATGTGACAGTGATATGAAGATAGGAAAACACCATTGCTTTCGAATTGGACTCCCCCTTTTCTTGATCACTGTTGTTTCATTCTCAAAGTAAAATTTAATTATTCTGTTTTCATATTATTCTGAATTTATTTTAAATTAATAGGTCTCTAATTTTAATTTTAACTAAGTAATTCATTTATTTGTTTTTGCCTATCCCCGACTCATGCTAACAAAATGGAAAAATTGCGGACGCGGGGGGATTGCTTTTCATGGGAAAAAAGAAGTGTATGTTTTGAGTTTTTTGGAGGATAAAACGAATTATGTCACTAAGTATAAAGTAGGCTCGTTTAAATCGGAACGTTTGAAGTAATATATAGAATGACATTTCACGTTTCTCAATCGCTGAAAGACGAACAGTAGCTCTGGAAACTTTAATAATGAACTGGAAAAAAACACAAAACACAAAAACACCAGAATGGTTCATGAGATAGTAATTGAAGATACTGCTGAAATTTCGGTTTAGTAGGCCTATTTTTATTTATGTATTTATTAGACATTTATGTCGCCCAAACAGTTTACTGGTTAGGGGAGCCTATTACGGTACCGAAGGGCTCGGTTTCGAATTCCGGAGAAGACATGCATGTTTGTAAAATGTATAGCATCGATGCGGCATGGCGGTGCTCTAAATATGTGGCGAGCCGAAAGTCCTTTCGTGTGGATTGGTGGAAGGAAAAGAAGAGGAGTGGGAGACTTTCGGACCCCTCCGGGGTGCTCTCCCTCAAAATTGGTGGGGAAAATAGAAATCGAACCTCTCTTTCGAGTATGCTCTGACAACCATTGTTTCATGAAATATGGACAAGACAACAACAACAACAACATTAGGCATTTATTCATCTGAACCTTCAAGATTTAAGAATAAGCTACGGTAGAGACATTATTATGTTTTCCAGCTTCATGTTGTACAAACATTTCTTATTTATCTGACAATTTATGTTTTAAGAAAAAATAATTTTAATTATGTTTCAGATAAATTTCAAAATGGTGTTATTTTTCTATATTTTTATATATAATCAAATTTAAGTGATCGTTTGTAAATGGAATAAAGAGAGAAACAGATGAATACTAGAAAGTGATTGATCCGGGAAAACTTGAATATTAATTTGCGTCAATTCATAAACAATCCGACATTTTGAATTAAATGTCAGAGGAGACGAGATAAACTCTGTGTATTAACTAACTATAAATGTATGTAGTAATTTTACTTTGTTCTTATTCTTAATGCAAATTCTGAAGAGTGCAATTCGACTTAACAATTATTTATTCAAACCTACGTGGAAGTGCCAAAGCAACATCTTTGCATAGTTTGGTTCCAACTTGGTGTCTCTAAACCAACTTGGTGAGTTGGTTCAGAGACATCTCTTTACATTGACCTTCAGCATCGGAGAGGAGACTTTAAAGCAACTAGCCTCCTGTGAGGTGGGAATAAAGAGAACCAGCGTGCTATATTCGTGCACGAATGTATAACATCAAACAAGCTAATCGTCACCAATGCTCAAGACTCGGCACCACACTTCTGGATCACTCAGGCCCAATGTTGTTTAGACTGTTACTGATACGACCACCCTCATTAACCACAGACTCATAACATGGCATCTTACTTGAGTACTTTGTCAAACGCATCTCACTTGAGTACTTTGTCAAACGCATCTCACTTGAGTACTTTGTCAAACGCAGGTACAAGATCCGATATGAAAGCCACTTCAAGCTAATCAAAGACCTCAGTTCTCGAATTTCTCCTCTTGTCAACGCGTTTTAGAATTGCACCGATTCCGAACCTTTTGACTTAAAGTATATTTGTAAGGAATTTTATGTTAATTAACCAGTTATTTATAATTTCAACCTTTACTATAACTTCTCCTTTCCGTACTTCTGATGAGAATGCAGCCATTATTTAAATTGAGATTATGGATTCGACTACAGAACGTGTTTGTGGCATCGTGTGCACGATACGTGTTAGTTTCCTCCCCGCTCTTATTTGACTTTGCGTTCTATAGTTGCTGACATTTAATTTCTTACGCTCCGGTTGAGTAGCGAGCCATCTTGTAGCGTAGTAATTAATTGTATACTCTTCCATGCTTAACTTAAATATGACTGTTCTGTTTATTTGTATTACCACGAGTTGTGACTTTATATTACAGAAGAAAGTGAGTTTATGTTTTAAACTATGTTTATATATAAAAAAAAGTTATTTATAACCTTCTCTCGACTTGTCGTTGTTTCAGAAATAGCGATAATTCGCTTCACGTCTGTAGGGTTTATATTTATTTTAACTAACATTTATTTTAAGTTTAAACTATCTTTCCTGTCAAGCCTTACTTTCCCCTGGAACTGCCAATGTCAGAATATGTAAATTTGAGTAGAACGCGCAAGGATTCAAATTATCAGCGGAAGTATTCTGATTTAAATAGAAGGAAACAAGTTCGGTGTGAGAGATTCTCTTACTTAGCGAGCGCGGAGGTAGTTAGCGAGAAGTGAAGAACCCCGCGTTGCGGCCTATGTGCTTGGCGGGAAGTAGTGGAAATTGTTCCAGTGAGCTTCAAGTCTGCTGAATTGGCAGCGGTATTGTAAAACGCGGTGAGTTAGTTATTTTAGAGAGCCTCGTAGTTAGAATCTTGTCTTTATTTTTCTTTTCAGGTTATTATTTTTATTTGACTGCCAAGTTGGCATCGTCTGTAAGCGTCAAGAGAACGCAATTGTAATTTATTACGTTGAATAAAAAGGGACTTAAACCCTTCAAAAGGCTCTATCTTTTATACAAGTTTTCACAGTCACCTCTTGGTTGCGTGCAAGTTGTAGGCGCGCAACGCTATATTGGCGCCCGAACACTTATCGAACTGAAATGGCCGAAAACTGGATGGAAGCCGCTGAAGATTGTCCAAGAAATGACAACGCAGTTAGAAGGATTTGGATACCTGGTCCAGACTTTGAGAGCATCAATCAAGCCAAACGTCTATTTCGACGGAAAAAATTCGGTGTCCGTATTTTTAGAAGGTATAGAAAACCACTTTCAGCTCTACCCTGTGCCTGAAAGACAAAACGTTGCCATCGCCACATCAGCACTAAGAGGACAGGCCGCGCTATGGTGGAAAATATAGGCAAATTTCTTCTAGGTGAATTTGGAAGCCCGACGTATACATTTGAAAATTTCAAAAAATCGTTAGTAAAGGCCTTCCCCATAGTGAAAGATCGCGCACGGCTGGAAGCCGAGCTATATAGTTTCTATCAACGGGATACAGCAGATTTGACGGACTTTATTTTACGAAAAATCAAGCTAACGGATATGCTGTATGGGAAAAAACCCGACGCGGAGATTATTGAAATAATATTACCAAGATTGTTACCCGCTGTCCAAGACTACTTTGAAATTAGAAACCCAAACACATTGCAGGAACTTTTCGAATTGGCGGTGAAGTTTCAAAATCGCAGAATAGCGGAAAAAGCGAGAGGGGAAACATATTCTCAACATACCCGAAGGAAGGAGGAAACCAGAAATGGAAATCGCTCATATGGGGGAAAGAACTATCAAGCTAACGCATCGAAACTCGAAGGTCAAGGCCCAAAAAGAAAATTTGAAAGTAAGCATCCGCGTACCCAGAAGACACAGATTGAAAGGAAAGCTTTAAACGACTAGAGGAGCCTGTGAAAGGGAGGGTCCAGAACCCGGAAGTTTTAAAAAAACCCTCAAATATTCATTTAAATACAGTCATCGTAAAAAACTCACAGCTACCAATTATACAAGTCCTGGTTGGCGATGTACCAGTAGAAGCCCTCAGCGATACAGGAGCAGAAGGAAATTTCATGATTGAAAAGTTCTTCAAAAAGAATTTTTATAGGATACGACTCTTTAAAACCAGAAATACGGAAATTATAGCGGCGCAAGGAAAAACATGTCACTGCATCGGGAAAGTATCATTAAACGTACAGGTAAAAGAGGAAAATCTCAAAGTATTAATTTTTGTGGTCAAACACCTGCAACACTCTCTTATTTTAGGTATGGACTTTTTAAGGGCCGCGAGGGCCAAATTGAATTTTCAAGATAGTTCCGTGGTGCTGGAGATGGACCAGAGGGTGGTGGAACCTGTGGAGACACCTGAATTGGACCTTAGCCATTTGAATGACCAGGAAAGTAAAGCAATACAGCAAGTGGTGAGTAATTTTTCTCATTTATTTTCAGAAAAACCAGGAAACTGTCAAATCGTGACTCACAAGATTCAATTAAATGCCGAAAAACCTTGTAGGACTAAACCGTATCGCTATGATAAACAAAAAGACTTAATCATCGAAAAACATATTCAGGAGATGTTAAAGAATAAAATAATAACGCCCATAAATAGTGAGTACGCGAGTCCAGTCGTACTATGTAGGAAAAAGAACGAGTTTCCTCCTTCAGATAAAAGGGCTTGGAGGTTTGCTATCGATTATAGAAAACTAAATAGTATCACTAAATTTCCAGTTTACCCTTTGCCGGTTATAGACGAGATCATTAGACAGATCAAATCGACAAGATACATGTCTACTTTGGACTTAACGTCTGGCTGCTATCAAATAGCTATGAGACCCGAAGATATACACAAAACCGCGTTTATAACAAAATCGGGCACTTATGCATTTTTACGCATGCCCTTTGGGTTGTGTGGGGCCCCATCAACATTCCAGAGAGCTATGGACATTGTTCTAAAGCCTGTCCTAGGAAAATCAACTTTAATTTATCTAGATGATATAATTATAACGAGTAGTACGTTGGAACAACACATTAATGACCTCGAACAAGTTTTTAAATTATTAAAAGAGGCCGGTCTTACAATTAACGCCTCAAAATGCAAGTTCGCAACTAAAGAACTTAAATATCTCGGTTATAAAATTTCGCAAAAGGGTATAGAAACGCAAGATTCAAAAATAAAAGCTATTAAGAATTTCCCACCGCCCAACACCGCCAAGAAACTTTCGTCTTTCCTTGGATTATGTTCTTACTATCGATCTTTCATAAAAGATTTCGCTAATATTGTTGAACCACTCTTAGTAATCAAAAGAAAAAAGAGTAAATTTACGTGGACAGCGGAAGCTAACACAGCTTTTGAAAGATTAAAAGAAGCGCTTATTAATGCCCCTGTTTTAAAATTCCCTGAGGGGGACGAAAACCTGGAAATTGCAGCAGATGCGTCAGACTATGCGGTGGGTGCGGTTCTTATGCAAAATAACCATCCGCTGGCATTTTTTAGTAAAACAGTGAATCAAACACAAAGGAATTATACAGCTACAGAAAGAGAAACATTAGCCGTATTAATGGCTGTACACAAATTTCGAGTTTATTTCGGCAAATGGCCAGTAACAGTCTTTTCGGATCATGCGGCTGTTGGTAGACTTTACTCGGGAAAAAACCTAACGCCCAGGTTAATAAGATGGGCTTTAAAACTCCAAGAATATAATATCACAATAAAATATAAACCGGGTAAGGAAAACAATGTAGCTGACGCACTTTCTCGTATAAAACTGGACGACGAAGGAAATGAACTTAAATGCGCTGTGTTGACTTCAAAAATTTTAGATTCTAGAGATACGGTTATTACTGAACTGAAAGCTGATCCTGAATTTGGAAATATCTATGCTTATTTGAAAGACCCCGAAAGCTTTGAGCATACAGATATCGATGCGATAAGAAATAGAGCAAAAAACTATGAAATAATAGATAATTTATTATTCTATACGAAAACAACAAACGAAAATCTTGAGTATAAGCCAGTCATCCCAGCCTCGCTTCGATTAAGCATTTTGAGGGAGTTGCACGAAAAAAAAACAGCGGGCCACCTCGGTGTCAGAAAGACTATAAAAAGGGTACGCGAGGCGGTATATTTCCCGCAATTATACAAAATAGTAACGGCGGATGTCAGGTCCTGCAATCAATGTCAGTTAGTAAATGATATTAATTACAGCCCGGCCGGGTACTTAAATAGCATTCGCGCTACATTTCCGAATGAAATTTTAGGAATAGATCTCCTTGGTCCCTTCCCCCAGAGCGAGTTAAATAAAAATCGTTTTCTTTTAGTAATAGTAGATCATTTTTCAAAATGGATAGAAATTGTTCCTCTTAAACGCGCGTCAGCCAAAACAGTCGCAGATGCATTCTTACACAGATACATTTTAAAATACGGTGCACCGATAAAAGTCATTAGTGATAACGGAAAACAATTCATTAGTCAAGTATTTGAAAACATATGCAATGGACTTGGCATACGCCATATCAAAATGGTTCCGTATAGACCACAGGCTAACATAGCAGAAAGAGTTAATAAAAACATAGTAAAAATAATTCGCAGTTACGTGAGCACACATCACAAGCGCTGGGATGGCTACATAAATGAATTAGCTTATGCTTTAAGAACGGCACATCATGATACTACGGGAAAAACTCCAGCAGAATTATTTTTAGGCAGAAAGTTAATTACGCCTTAGATAAATTATTCTTTGTGCAACAAAGAGAGCAGGAGTTTAAACAAAAAGATCTGCAAAAGCTCATTGATCAGGCGCTTAAAACCTCGGATACGGCAAGAAATAGACAAAAGTTATATTATGATAGAAAACGCCGTGAAGCAGATTTTAAAGTTGGGGATAAAGTATTGAAGCGGAAATTTTCTTTATCAAGTGCCCCAGACAATTTTATGGCAAAGCTAGCTCCAAAGTTTGAAGGCCCCTATGTAATTCAGGAAATCAAAGGGGTAGTATTATATCTTAAGAACGACAGAGGGGAAATCTGTAAAGCAAGTCCCGACCAGGTGAAAAAATACTATAATCCAAATGATTTTGAAATCCTTAAAAGTTTCTTGCAGGACTCAAGTCTAAACGAAATAGGAGGGCCAGAGACTGCAACAACTATTCCACCACCCAAGAAACGGAGAACTGAAGAGAGACCTAGCACTTCTACAACCCGGACGTCGGTATCAAAAAGAAAAAATGATTTTCAAACTCCGGCGTTTAAGAAAAGCAAAAATACAGGTGACAGGTAACGGAGGACGAGGGCGCCTGATGTTTAACATAGGTAAACGGGCATATGCCCCGCGTCCTCCACTATCTAGTGGCAACAACTCCCTGGAGCCTCATCAGGCTGCCTCGGGAGTATATTTGAATCTTAATGAGAAAGTTACATGGCCATACAAGGGCGGTTGACATAGTCTACATTACAAGTGATGTGTATGACATTTGAAAGTTTTAGGATTACAGTGGTTGTTACAGGAAATCTAAAAAAAAAAAAAAAAAAAAAAAAAAAAAGGGGTGGAGGTGGCATAAAAATGTAAGACATAATACACATAACAACACACTTAAAATACACAGAACATACTCACAGACTGCTAAGTAGAGTACTAATAATGCATTCATGTGATGCTGTTAGAACATATAATGCTGGGCAGATGTAATACTATGTGACATATAAAAACGTGTAATAAAACTGGTAAGATCACAGGATGCAGAGCAGAGATAAAGCTGCGATACTAGTGAAAACACATGGTGCATGCCAGATATAAAGCACGCGTGTAACATTGCCAGATATAAAGCACGCGCGTATACTAATTAAAACACATGATGCAGGGCAGTTTTAAGACAGATAATAACATAAGTTGCAAATAATTATTAGCAATGAACTTTTGGTTTACATATGAAACAGATGGTGGTATATGAGTAATAATACTTATGGGGAGACAATTCATAGTGCATGAACCTAGGCTAACACATGATAGGAGTACATGATGCAGAGCAAATATGTTAATAGTATATACACATTATACAGAGCAAATATAGAGCTAAATAAAAGACATGATTCAGGACAACTATAATACTGTTAAAAACACATGACTTTGGGCAGAGATGATGCTATTTAAAAGCACATGATGCAGGATGATAATAGTAATGAGAAACACATGATGCAAGAATAAATATGATACACATGGTACAGGGCATATGTTATACTAATAGAAACTCATGATGCAAAGCAGATATAATACAAATAGGAGCATATGATACAAATAAATATTAGGGTACTTTATGCAGAGCAGGTATGATGCTGGTATATACACATGATGCAGAGCAAATCTAGAGCTAATTAAAAACGTGACATAGGGCAGATATGATACTAATAGAAATACATGAAAATACATTATGCAGTGCAGTTTATGTTCTAATGAACACGTATGATGCAAATCAGATATGAGAAAAAAAAAAGGGCCACATGCCGCTGAGCATGTATAGTACGATTAAAATCATTTGATGCAGGACAGATATGATACTAATGAATATACATGATGCAGAACAGATAAATAGCTTATAGGCTCATATGGTACAGAGCATATGTTGTACTAATAGGAACGCATGATGTAAAGTAGATGTAATACAAATGAAAATATTTAATGCAGATAAATATTTGGGGTAAACAGTTGGTGTTTCATATAATGCATATGATAGTATATGTGTAAAAAAAAAAAAAAAAAAAAAAAAAAAAAAAAAAAAAAAACTTATGATTAGACAACTCATAGTGCACGAACTTAGGCTGTCATACGATTGAAACACATAATGCAGTGCAAATATGATATTAATGTATATACATGATGCAGAACAAATATAGAGCTAATTAAATGACATGGTGCTGAGTAGATGCAGTACAGGTGAAGAACGAGTAAATACACTTGGTACAAAGTAAATATGATGCCAATAAATATACATGGTGCAGAGCTGATATGATACTAATAGCAAAGCAGATATAATACGAATAAAACACATTGTGCAAATAAATATTAAGGTAGACAAAGATACATATGATAGTATATGAGTAATAAGTGCTAATAGAAACATATGATACGGAGAGCTGATATGATGCTTATAGGAAGGCATGCTACAGAGTCGTTATAATACTGACAAAAGCACATAATACTGTGCTTGTATAGAACTAATAAGGACACATGACAGCGTTAAAGTTCATTAAATATTTGCTATTGTGCAAGAGTTCTCAAACCAGTTTAAGTTCTGTTTAGGTATAAGATATAAGGTATGCGTGTGCAAATTGTAGTTTCCTGGATAAATGCAGTGGAAAACCTTATGTTGATTAAATGGGCTGGCAGATATCCTGACCTAGTGCCGCGATAAATTTTATAATTTTACATATTGCATTAATGCTTCCCTTGTGCTTTATTATCAGTCGGTGGTAGGCAGTTATGTTGCTCGTGGGCATGAAAAGATGCATGGTATTTGTCAGAGGGCACCTGAATAGGTAGTGGTCTGGCGTTCCGTCTTCTCCACAGGCACAGATGTCTGTATTTGATATCCCATGTCGGTGAAAATAAGACGGGAACGGCCCGTGACCTGTTATGTAGTTTACCAAAGGAGCAATGGCGATAAGGCGGTCAGTTGATACCTTTGAAATACGCTCATAGGTGCGCCTCCCTGTTTCCGCATTAGTCCATTCTTCTTGCCATTGTCGTATTGCTTGTCCCTGCAAATGACGCTTTAGATAGGATGGTGGGGCAGGAATATTTATTTCTTGTGCTTCGAGATTGCTTGCAGCATCCTTAGCCAAACGGTCAGCTGCTTCATTTCCCTGGTTGCCATCGTGGGCTTTGACCCAGACCATGGTAATTTTAGTGTGACGATTATGCTGCAGGATGTCTTGCAAGTTAATGATGCTCGGCGATACATGGTGTTGATTTTCTATTGCATTTATTGCTGAAAGGCTGTCCGTGTATATGGTAGATGCCTGTATATTGTTGTTGAGTATATGCTGTACCGCTGCTGTGAGAGCAGTAACTTCCGCCTGAAAGACGCTGTTTTCCGGTTTCAGATGTCCTTTCCATGTGTATTCGGTGTTGGAACCATCATAGTGTATAAAGGCACTACCTACTCCATGTTCATGCTTCGAGCCATCCGTGTATATCTTCGTGAGGGTGTCTCGATGAAGGCAGTTGGATTTAACTGTGCGTATGCCTGTCCCTTTTATTGAGGGATGTGTACGCAATACGTCGCCCCGATGCTCATATTGGACTGGGCTATAGGTAGTGTTTCCAAATGTCGCATCTCGGCGCAAGTGGATCAGTTGGGCATATGCAGATTCCATTAAGGCTTTGATATGCAGTGGTATGATACCAGCTAGTACCTGTGCTGCATTTGTGGCTGTAGTTCGATATGCTTTGCATAGGTTTATCGCAAAAGGTCTTTGCAAGGCTGATAGTTGACGGATTTTCCTGGCTCCCATTGGGTTTGCCCAGATTGGGGCTGCATATAATGCGATTTTCTCTGCAACTGTGAGATATAACAGTTTCTGAAAATGGGGGCTCTGACCCCAATTCTTGCCCTGAAATTGGCGCGCTGTTCTCGCTATTCGAGATGTTTTAACACGAAGGTCTTGTATATGAGGAATAAAGGTTAGACCGGAGTCCCGTGTTACTCCTAGATATTTAAGATTTTTAACGAACTTAATATTTCTCCCGTTTAATTTAATACAGGGCCGTCGTGTTGGATTTGTTCCTGGCCTTGGAATGATCAACGCTGTTGACTTTTCTGTTGATATTTGAAGCTTAAGTCGAGTGCAGTAGTCAGCAAAAAGTGTGCAGACTTCTGTGCCGTTTTTCTCCAGTTCGTTGCGTGTGCGTCCTCGCACCAGGAGTGCAGCATCATCTGCGTAGGCGACAACTCGCGTGTGTGCGGGCCAGTCTGCAGCGAGCACTTCGTTAAATGTGATGTTCCATAGGAGGGGCCCCGCGCAAGAGCCTTGCGGGCAACCTCTCACTTGGGCTTTGGATGAAACACCTGCATCGTGGGACATTATTAACATACGATCTTGTAAGTAGCTTGTGATTGTTAGATAAAGGTTGGTCGGGCATTTTGCATTGCGTAAAGCTTGTTTGATTGCTGGCCACCACAGAGTATCAAATGCGCTGGCCAGGTCAATCGAAATGAAAGCCGTATGCATATTATCATTTCTATTCTTCTGGATGCAATCCTTGATTGTTGAAAGGGCTTGAACGGTGGAAGATCCTATGCAGAAACCGAATTGTCCGACACTTAGATATTTGGTCTTGTGCAGATGATGATGAAGTCGATTGACAATCAGCTTTTCATACACTTTGCCCAGTGCAGACAACAAGCAGATTGGCCTGTAAGACCGCGGTTCAGCTGGATTTTTGAATTTTTTCAAGAACAAGACTACCTGTCCCTTCTTAAATACGGTTGGGAAGAGCTTTGCCTGAAGTAATTTATTGAAAAATTTAGTGAAGAAATCTGGATTGGCTTTATATGCAACTTTAATTATTGAATAGTCCAGGCCATCCGGTCCTGGGGCTTTTTTCAGGGGTAGGTAGCGAAATACATGAGCGATTTCTTTCGCTGAGAAAGCATAATCATCTGGCGTATCTGGGATAGTTGTATTGTTTCGCACTGCACGTTGTTCCAGTGTATCTTCATGCGGATTGTCCTTTGCAAAAATTTCGTCAAGAAGGGTGGCAGCTGTAAACCCCGCTGGGTTTGTTGAAAGACTAGCTGTTGGAACCTGTGCATGAATTTGTGCTGGTTTGAATACCTTCTGTGTTGCAATCTTATGTAAGATCCCGTAGGGATTCGTATTGTTGTTACAGAAGGTACGCCAGCTTGTCACTTTTGCAGCGAGAATATTCTTCTTATATTTAGCCCGCTCTTGCCGGTATGTAGTCAGAATCTGTGCTTTGGTCTCTCCGTCCACGTTGCCTCTTAGACTGCGGCGCAAAGCTCTGCATTTTTGTCTTTGTTGCCTTAGTTCGCCGATCCACCAAGAGATTCCTTGTAATTTCTTGGTTGTACGGAGGGGTAAAATTTGTTGACATATTTCATTAAGTTCCTCTAGAAGTCCTTGTGCAAGGGAATCAAGGTGTTCTGAGTTGTTGCAAGATTCTAGCTGCAATTCTTTTGCTTGCAGGAGACGAGTAAAGGCCTGTGTCAATTGTCTAACCTTGTTACCTGGCAGCCTATAGCGTTTAATTATAGAAATGGTGGTATCTGTTTGTATTGTAAATTCTACGTATTTATGATCTGAACAACTTTCAGAGTCTGAGACATGCCATGAATGTATGTTGTTAGCAATATCATAAGTTGAGATCGTTAAGTCTGGCCATCCTTGATTGTACGAATTATCGAATGTAGGTGGTGCATTCGTTGTATTGTGCAATTGTAAATTGTTTGCCGCAATATAATCTTCAAGCTCCTGCCCTTTTGGATTTGTGGTACTATACCCCCATATAATATGATGGGCATTAAAGTCGCCTCCTATGACTTGAGCTGTGTTTGGAAATTTTCTACTTGTTTCGCTTATGTGGGCGACAGTGCTGCCAATTGCATCTGTTGGTGGTGAATACACCGAAGTAAGGATAAATTGCATATTTTCAAAAATGATTAGAATGGCGACATAATCCCTATGCAGCTTGATGACTTGTGGTGTCCATGCGGGGTTGCAGCAGGCAGTTGCTACTCTAGGAGCAAGATCTGCCGTCGGGGACTCCTTTTGGTATATTTTCCATGCAATAGGTAAGCTAGCGACGTGACCTTCTCTACAGTATGGTTCCTGCATGATTACGAGGTCTATGTCGTTGGAAATAACTTGCGTGAGGACATGAGATGTTGCTGCCTCAGCCCTTTGAAGATTGATTTGCAGGCATTTGATGATACTTGTGCTTAGTGTACCTATGTTCCTGCTTGATGGAGGTATAGTATGTGGAGAGAGAATCTGCATATGATTATTGTTATTATTAGATTGGATTACATGCGTGTTGTTGTTAGCATTAGTAGCAGATAGACTATTCATAGATAGTGCTGCGTTTGATCCGTTCGACGTATCTCGTGTATGTTGGACAGGCAACATCATATGCTGGATGGTCGCAAGCTTTATTGTCTCGGTTGCGGTAGTTACTGTCTGCACAGTTGATGCATGTGGCTCGTCTGGCTTGACAGTCTTTGATTGCATGATTCCCCGAGCAGTATGCACAATAGATTTTATTTTGGCATCCCTGCTGGGTATGGCCAAATGCTTGACAGCGGTAGCACCACTTAGTGTTGAAGTACTCTGAGATTCGATGTGCCCGCCAGCCGATGAGTAGTTTTCTGGAGCGCATGAGTTGTTGGAAGGCATCGGGATTACATTCGACAATCCACTTGACTGTGTTACTCCTTTCTTTGAGCCTGTACAGGATTTTGGCATTATTCTTGTTAATATGGAGTTCTAAACTGATGACTCGTCCAAGTTCCTCCTGTGTAACGCTTAATGGGATATTGTGTATAGCAACCCTGGGAAGCCTTGTGCTTGGGATCTTGGTTTGCAAGAATTCTTTAGCCTTTTCAGTCTGCAGTTTTTCCGAGAGTGCGTGAATGTCCTCCTTTGTATGGCAATCCACTGCAAGTCCTTCCTGCGGGATGTATCTTAATGCTGCTACTTGAACTCCCAATGTGGGTAACGGAAATTCAGCAGTCAATTTTTCTTTTAACACTTTCCTGGATGTTGTGGACGGGTCTTTAGGGTAGATCAGCAAGGTGTGTTTAGGCTTTTGCGCCGTTACACTTGCGTAGGACTTTCGATTGTCTGTTGCCTTTTGCGCTAGATTAGGTGCAGCTGTGATATGTTGCTGTTGACTTGCTAGTTCACACGCGAAAATACTGGATGTGTTGACTGCTTTATCGACGGTATCCGGAGGTGGGATATACTCAGATACTCCCAAAGCCAGAATTCGGAAGGCTTCAACCGTGTCTATCAGTTGCTTTCGCAAGCCTAGGGGTAGAATATTTTTGCCACCTCGAAAGGAAGTTGCGATCTTTTTAATTTCGTCAGTGAGTTTATCAATCTTCTCAGTATAGCTTATGTCCGAGGTAATGAATGTTTGCAAAGCAAATTCTCTCGAGTAAGTGGAGGAATCTATGTCACTCATCGTATGGGAAAGGATCTAAGTTTTTCTGTACAGTACTGCGTTTGGTGCTGAATTTTTATATTTCTATCTGGAATACAGGAAAAAGTCAAATTTTCTTACCTTGGCAGCAGTATTTCATCTGTCCTTCATCTGTATAAAGGTATTCCATAGTAATCCAAAGGCACATAGACACTGAAACACAACACTGCACTGTAATAGGAAGTCAAACTACGCAATTTTGCAGCTTGAAAATTCTAAGTTAATAAATGTCGAAAAAATTATATCTTTGGAACCAGTGGGCCGATCACGACCAAAATTTGAAACTTCTGCTTCTGAAGATAGATGATGAAGATTGCCGTTTATTCCAGCATGATACAGCAATTAGGAAATTAATTAGCAGGCAGCTAATAAAGTGTCCACTTCATAAAAGGAAAGCCGTTGCGAATGTCCTTGACGAAAACGCGCTACCCCGAGGGGGGGATGGTGGCACCTAACGGTCGAAAATGCAGCGTGAGCGAAAAAAGCGCTAAATTAAATGAGTAATTTCTGCATAATTATTCAACCAATTATCCAATCTTGATAAAACTTATATCAAAATACTGCTGAGATGATCCTCTATCCGGCTGTGTAAAAATCCGGCTGCTACGACGTCCGTCGGTGTATCCACGGACTGCGAAGTTGAGGAACAAGGCGAAAATGGCTCCAAGTCGTCAATGATAGTGTTAAAAACTTTGAAGTTCCATAAAAAAACGACTAAATGTCGTAATGACACAATTTTTATATAAGTGTACTCCTGATGATGTTAGCTACACGTAGCAACTACTTTTACAGCGGTACGTTGAGAACTTCCGCTGATATGAACCGGGTAAAGAAACCGTGGTAAAGACGAAAACACCACCTACAAAGGATGGCAGGAGAAATTACATATCAAGGAGAGCGCGCACACGGCCACAGAGTCAGGTGCCAGCAAGGCCGCCGTTCCGGAAACTGAAACGCCAGCAGGAGGCACAAAAATACGAGGAACAGAAGAAATTCAAGAAGGACTCCAGACCGGAGGACGTCAAGACCAGCCGTCCCAGGCAGAAACGCAAAGGCCAACAACCAGACGATTACTCCGTCAAGAGGCCAGCATGTAGAGGACGCAAAAGAAAGAGCAACGTGGACGACACTCGGAGATCAATAAGGAGAAGATTGACATCCATGAAACCTCTAACTTGGGATCAATTTTGCCAAAAACGGATGACGGAGTTTCAAGCATCGAAAACTCAAAGATAAGTTAAAACCTTCTATAAATTTTTTTCTCTTTTGTTCCGAAATGTTATGCATAAGTACGAAGTTCTATGTTTTGACGAAAGACAATATGTCTCGGTTGAGACTTAGTTTTGTTTTACTTTATTTAGCTAAGGCAAAAGTATTATTTTCTTTAAGTGTAAAAGCTAAAAACAAGCATTTTCTGTTGGTCGAAAGACTAATTCTGTTATGTTAAAGCCAAAATTTGGCCGAAGATAAAAATAACTTCGTATTCTTGTATTAATATGAATTTTAGTTTCAGTGCCGCCAGCTTGGCGAAGAATGAGTAAAGTAAAAATTTATTTTCTCTTATTCATTTTATGGTAAATTGTAAAAAGCATATGTATAAAATTTTGTAAATGTATGTAAATACTTGAAGGTTATGTAAAAGTAGAATTTAGTCTAGAAGCATAAAATTGTAGATGCTAAAAGTGAATGCTTAAAAGCAATGAAGTCAAAATTTAAGTAGTAAATTGTAGATAAAGTCATGCTTTAGAGCGAAAGCCTGCATGTTTAAAGATGAATGAGGGGGAAGTTAGAATGAATGTGTTTTGTAGGGTTCTCCACCTACATTTGAATTTTTAAGAATATTAAAGTAGCTCATTGAGTTGTAGAATGTCGAGTAAGGTGTGTCTATTTGGTTGTTGAATTCTAACAAATCATGGTGGTTAGGGGAAGTGTTGTAAGACTAAAACACGAATATTCCCGTTTGACACCACACACGGTGGAGAGCCAGGGTAAAGTTAAATTAATGCTTGAAAATTTGAATGAATGTGAAGTAAGCAATAACTAAGAAAAACGAATCGTTAAAAACAAAAATTTATTGTGTCAAGAAAGTGTAAATTATAATGTATGTAGAAAGATACTGATACTTATTCCTTCCAGATGTTGGAAGGAAAGACCAAGATTGATTGATGAAGTCCAGGAAGAGTTGCTGTAAGAAGAAAGCTTTGTAAGGATCAACAGAATTTTAGTATACAAATGGTTACATAAGATTTTTTTTGTGTAAACGAGGTTCTCGCCAGTTAGTTCAGAATTAGAGAAACTTACAACAGGTCGTTTGTAGGCCCTGCTTCCAAGTTTTCCAAATTCTGGCAGCGGCAAATGTAGGGTTTATATTTATTTTAACTAACATTTATTTTAAGTTTAAACTATCTTTCCTGTCAAGCCTTACTTTCCCCTGGAACTGCCAATGCCAGAATATGTAAATTTGAGTAGAACGCGCAAGGATTCAAATTATCAGCGGAAGTATTCTGATTTAAATAGAAGGAAACAAGTTCGGTGTGAGAGATTCTCTTACTTAGCGAGCGCGGAGGTAGTTAGCGAGAAGTGAAGAACCCCGCGTTGCGGCCTATGTGCTTGGCGGGAAGTAGTGGAAATTGTTCCAGTGAGCTTCAAGTCTGCTGAATTGGCAGCGGTATTGTAAAACGCGGTGAGTTAGTTATTTTAGAGAGCCTCGTAGTTAGAATCTTGTCTTTATTTTTCTTTTCAGGTTATTATTTTTATTTGACTGCCAAGTAGGCATCGTCTGTAAGCGTCAAGAGAACGCAATTGTAATTTATTACGTTGAATAAAAAGGAACTTAAACCCTTCAAAAGGCTCTATCTTTTATACAAGTTTTCACAGTCACCTCTTGGTTGCGTGCAAGTTGTAGCCGCGCAACGTTATACGTCTGTTAAGTTTATTTGGCTAATTAGCATTACCAGGTCAAATGAAACCCTACATATTAAAGCTATTGAAAAAGTTATCATAGCCTATGAAAGAGCTTCAATTTTACACACTTCTACAGAGTATATATTTCCTACACACTTCTATAAGCTCTCACTGATGGAAACAGCCCTGACCACAGAATGCAGCAGGGTCCAGTCACTGTGACGACGGTGAGCCGCGAAGGGAATGGCATCTGCGTGAAATAAAAACGCAGTAATGTAAGAAAGCCCTGAAAAAATATAAGCGCAATATTTTGACGCAAAACATACATCATGGTGGAAATGTTATACAAATACTACCAAACAGTATGTCCCTGTAACAGCTTTAAATAATATTAAACTCTTGTAGTTTAATAAATAATTTAAATAGATGAACATTAAGGTATTTGTGAATGGCAATATTTGAAACCAGACTCGAGTGCCTCGTGCGACTCTCGCACGAAGAATGTAATTTATTTTTAAATGTTAGAATATGTTTTCTCTTCTTGTTTGTCGCCATTTTGAGTGCTAAATAAAGTTTTTTCTGCGTTCCATCATTGGAGTTGCTTCATATTGCCAAAGAAGTATCACAGTCTTAATTATTTTGGAGGCACCGACGAGATCGAATAATCGTGCGTAGTTTTATTTTATTAGTTCATCATTGAACATAATATTAGTGATACCAGATTATTACCTCCTGTTAATATTGAATTGCTTTATTTTATTAGTTCATCATTGAACGTAATATTAGTGATACCAGGTTATTACTTTCTGTTAACACTGAACTGCCTTATTTTATTAGTTTATCACTTGAACGTAAACTTAGTGATACCATTTTAATGCCATTTCTACTAGAGCTCAAAGGAAAAGAAAAATAGCTGAAGAGCAGATCTTGGAACCGATGAAGGAAGAAAATAAAGCATCCAGAGATGTATTTGAAGAAGAAGTTAAATCACCAGAATTAAAAGAGGAAGATGTTCACGAAAATTTAAAAAACGATAAAGAAATTAATATTGAGAATCATTTTTCAATGCAGCGTTATCATCATCTTTCGGCTTAATTTAATATCAAAGCCTCTACTAATAGACGAAGAAAACAATTGTCGAAAGCAAATGACAAATGAATATTATCCGAAAGGCACAGATGAACTGAGGAAAGGCTTTGCTGTGAATTATAGACGAGGAACTGGTCCACCATGGAAGAGATTTAGGCGCCGTCAAGAAAAAAAAAGAAGACTAATTTGAACACTGGTCCATTTTCTTCCTATTTAAATGTGGTGTAAAAATACTTGTTTAAAACTTAAAATTTTCGGCCTGAAAATTTGGAAATTTATGAGAGAAGTTATCTTTTCTCTTTAAGCAATTTAGCAAGCCGAGCTTATAAACTTTCGAATTTTACAGAACTTTTCCCTTCGGCAAAAGTCTCTCTGTTGGGGAAGAGGTTGTAACAGCTTTAAATAATATTAAAATCTTGTAGTTTAAATAATTTAAATAGATGAACATTAAGGTATTTGTGAATGGCAATATTTGAAACCAGACTCGAGTGCCTCGTGCGACTCTCGCACGAAGAATGTAACTTATTTTTAAATGTTAGAATATATTTTCTCTTCTTGTTTGTATGTCGCCATTTTGAGTGTTAAATAAAGTTTTTTTCTGTGTTCCATCATTGGAGTTGCTTCATATTGCCAAAGAAGTATCACAGCCCTGCCTTCAAAATTGCTACTAAGTAAGTTTCTCTCCCTACCGTTCTCACAATGGATCTTATGTCCATATCAATCTCCAATACAGAAGTGGTACAGCATATACTAGAAACCATATTTTAGGAAACTCATGCCGAAGATCACTCCCAGAAAAGTCAGGCCTCAGTTTGAGGTGAAATACTGGAGCAACGGCTCCAAAGAAAGCTTTAGACTGTATGAAGTGGACAACATTATAATCAAAATTTTACACAAGGAATTTTCCAAAGATGATAAAAGCCCTGATGGAAGCCTGCTGGAATGCTTATTAGCACTGGGGTTCGCAGTTACCTTCAAGACAGGAGGGTACAAATTACTGTCTACGGGAGGATGTCACAAAAGTCAACACACTGAGTTGCCCTCAAAATTCTGGTTTTAGTCCAAATTTGCGGAACATTGTGGCCAGTTTAGGATTTAATTGCTTTGAAATCGTCAATAAGACCAAGTTCATTGTTTACGCAGATCCTTTCCGACTTGTCATTATAAGCACAAGTGATTTAGCAAACAGAGCAAAAACCTGTTCGAATGTCTCTGCTGATTGGGTCACGGAACGCAAACTGAGAGTTTTAGTTCACAAAAATCAAGCACTGGTGATTTGACGAAAAAATGCTCTGAAGAAATATTACAGCTTCAGACTTCAAGAAATAAAACATTGTCTAGCAATTGAAATACCTCGGTCTGATCACAAATAATAGGCTTTTATGGCTGACATCTGTTAAAGACCTCAAATAAAGGGTAGGATGAGCACGCTTGCAAATGAAATGTGTCACACGACTTCACTCTAATGAGGAGTGCTTACAAAACTGCTTCAGTAGTGGTATAAGAGAGTAACGGGGAAAGTCATTCTATGCGGTTTCTCTGCGTGGGACACGACCTGAAAGAACACAAGAAGCACAGTCTTCTCCCTATCCAGCTACAGCAACTTTTACGTGATAGCAGTTGCTAACAGCGACAGCAGATCTGTGACATTCGGATGAACACTTGGATGTGGGATGAAAATGACATACGCACTGACTATGGGAAACATAACAGAGTTGAATGGCACCATCTGACGAGCTTTTATCTGACGAGCTTTAACTACACTATTGCATGAAGAGCACGCCACGCCCAGCTACACGCGTAGTTCGAAACCTGAACAGTATACGGAAAATAGCTACCATGTAATGATAAAGAACATCACAACTCACAGCTGGGGAAAGACGTCTGAGAGCACAAAATTCTGTGAGGTGGAACTGAGTTCTCTGAACTCAACCATTCGCTCTACTTTTCACCAATCTACGCATAGCCTTCTCATACGCAGTCATTCAGCTTCATGTCTAACATTAATAGTAGAAACTCACTCTAGAAGTCGTTTAGTGAAAATTACAGAGTATGTTGCTGAACAGACACCTCAGTCTATGATCGTTCTTGCGATGGAACGATCATAGACTGAGGTGCGGGCAATGAACATGCTATGTTAGAAAAAGGAAAGTACTCAAAATTGTCTCAATTATGGAGCAGGCAGTGTGACTTCATCTGTGTAAAGAATAACGTGGAAACGACTGATATTTGAATGGAAAGCGAGCTGGGATTTCGCAGAAATGGAAAGAAGGCTGTATCGGTAATTCCCAAAAGTCAGCTTAGAAATAAGAAACATCACGTTATAATTTGCACAGTTTTTCGCTGGTCATGGACCCATTCCTTCGTACCTGCTTCGTTTAAAACACAGTAATTGGATTTCTAATAACGGTCTGTATGATGACTCAGATCACTTTGCATTTAAATGTAGGAATACACCGTGGTCTCATTTACGTAATCCTTTTCATGAGCATTGATCGGCCCAGAATGTTAGCGTTTTAGAAAATAGAACAACACTGAACATATTATGAGGTGCTACTACTAATCAACGCTGAGCATTCGACTTGGATATTCACCATACGGGATTATCATCTAGTCATCGGAGTGGAATTTCCTCTTGCCAAACCCCAGCTAAGGACTGGGATGACAAAATAGACAGCATTAGTAGGTTTCTATAGAAAATAGTAATATAAGAAAACAAAGGTTCTTGAAGAGAGTGTTTTCAATATAGAGACATCATCATGGTATTGTTTTAAAAATGTACAGAGTATTACATAACATAAGGCGGAGACAAATTATGTGCAATGTAATATAAATGAAAAATTCAGTTACAGATGTACTTCTAGATTACACAATATTCATATCAATGTAAAGAATGAAATGTTACTAGATTAAGTTGTAGGGTTTATATTTATTTTAACTAACATTTATTTTAAGTTTAAACTATCTTTCCTGTCAAGCCTTACTTTCCCCTGGAACTGCCAATGCCAGAATATGTAAATTTTAGTAGAACGCGCAAGCATTCAAATTATCAGCGGAAGTATTATGATTTAAATAGGAAGGAAACAAGTTCGGTGTGTGATATTCTTACTTAGCGAGCGCGGAGGTAGTTAGCGAGAATTTGAAGAACCCCTCGTTGCGGCCTATGTGCTTGGCGGGAAGTAGTGGTAATCGTTCCAGTGAGCTTCAAGTCTGCTGAATTAGCAGCGGTATTGTAAAACGCGGTGAGTTAGTTATTTTAGAGAGCCTCGTAGTTAGAATCTTGTCTTTACTTTCTTTTCAGGTTATTATTTTTATTTGACTGCCAAGTTGGCACAGTCTGTGAGCGTCAAGAGCACGCAATTGTAATTTTATTACGTTGAATATAAAGGGACTTAACCCCTTCACAAGGCTGTATCTTTTATACAAGTTTTCACAGTCACCTCTTGGTTGCGTGCAAGTTGGAGGCGCGCAACGTTATATTGGCGCCCGAACACTTATCGAACTGAAATGGCCGAAAATTGGATGGAAGCCGCTGGACAACACCAAGAAATGACAACTCAGTTAGAAGGATTTGGATACCTGGTCCAGACTTTGAGAGCATCAATCAAGCCAAACGTCCATTTCGACGGAAAAAATTCGGTGGCGGTATTTTTAGAAGGTCTAGAAAACCACTTTCAGCTCTACCCTGTGCCTGAAAGACAAAAAGTTGCCATCGCCACATCAGCACTAAGAGGACAGGCCGCGCTATGGTGGAAAAACATAGGAAAATTTCTACTAGGTGAATTTGGAAGCCCGACGTATACATTTGAAAATTTCAAAAAATCGTTAGTAAAGGCCTTCCCCATAGTGAAAGATCGCGCACGGCTGGAAGCCGAGCTATATAGTTTCTATCAACGGGATACAGCAGAATTGACGGACTTTATTTTACGAAAAATCAAGCTAACGGATATGCTGTATGGAAAAAAACCCGATGCGGAGATAATTGAAATAATATTACCAAGATTGTTACCCGCTGTCTAAGACTACTTTGAAATTAGAAACCCAAGCACATTGCAGGAACTTTTCGAATTGGCGGTAAAGTTTCAAAATCGCAGAATAGCGGAAAAAGCGAGAGGGGAAACATATTCTCAAAGTACCCGAAGGAAGGAGGAAACCAGAAATGGAAATCGCTCTTATGGGGAAAAGAACTATCAAGCTAACGAACGCATCGAAACTCGAAGGTCAAGGCCCAAAAAGAAAATTTGAAAATAAACATCCGCGTACCCAGAAGACACAGATTGAAAGGAAAGCTTTAAACGAGTAGAGGGGCCTGTGAAAGGGAGGGTCCAGACCCCGGAAGTTTTAGAAAAACCCTCAAATAGACATTTAAACACGGTCATCGTAAAAAACTCACAGCTACCAATTATACAAGTCCTGGTTGGCGATGTACCAGTAGAAGCCCTCATAGATACAGGAGCAGAAGGAAATTTTATGAGTGAAAATTTCTTCAAAAAGAATTTTTATAGGATACGACTATTTAAAACCAGAAATACGGAAATTATAGCAGCGCAAGGAAAAACATGTCACTGCATCGGGAAATTATCATTAAACTTACAGGTAAAAGAGGAAAATCTCAAAGTATTAATTTTTGTGGTGAAAGATCTACAACACTCTCTTATTTGAGGTATGGACTTTCTAAGGGCCGCGAGGGCCAAATTAAATTTTCAAGATAGTTCCGTGGTGTTGGAGATGGACCAGAGGGTGGTGGAACCTGTGGAGACACCTGAAGTGGACCTTAGCCATCTGAATGACCATGAAAGTAAAGCAATACAGCAAGTGGTGAGTAATTTTTCTCATTTGTTTTCAGAAAAATCAGGAAACTGCCAAATCGTGACTCACAAGATTCAATTAAATGCCGAAAAACCTTGTAGGACTAAACCGTATCGTTATGATAAACAAAAAGACCTAATCATCGAAGAACATATTCAGGAGATGTTAAAGAATAAAATAATAACGCCCATAAATAGTGAGTACGCGAGTCCAGTCGTACTATGTAGGAAAAAGAACGAGTTTCCTCCTTCGGATAAAAGGGCTTGGAGGTTTGCTATTGATTACAGAAAACTAAATAGTATTACTAAATTTCCAGTTTACCCTTTGCCGGTTATAGACGAGATCATTTAGACAGATCAAATCGACAAGATATATGTCTACTTTGGACTTAACGTCTGGCTACTATCAAATAGCTATGAGACCCGAAGATATACACAAAACCGCGTTTATAACAAAATCGGGCACTTATGCATTTTTACGCATGCCCTTTGGGTTGTGTGGGGCCCCATCAACATTCCAGAGAGCTATGGACATTGTTCTAAAGCCTGTCCTAGGAAAATCAACTTTAATTTATCTAGATGATATAATTATAACGAGTAGTACGTTGGAACAACACATTAATGACCTCGAACAAGTTTTTAAATTATTAAAAGAGGCCGGTCTTACAATTAACGCCTCAAAATGCAAGTTCGCAACTAAAGAACTTAAATATCTCGGTTATAAAATTTCGCAAAAGGGTATAGAAACGCAAGATTCAAAAATAAAAGCTATTAAGAATTTCCCACCGCCCAACACCGCCAAGAAACTTTCATCTTTCCTTGGGTTATGTTCTTACTATCGATCTTTCATAAAAGATTTCGCTAATATTGTTGAACCACTCTTAGTAATCAAAAGAAAAAAGAGTAAGTTTACGTGGACAGCGGAAGCTAACACAGCTTTTGAAAGATTAAAAGAAGCGCTTATTAATGCCCCTGTTTTAAAATTCCCTGAGGGGGACGAAAATCTGGAAATTGCAGCAGATGCGTCAGACTATGCGGTGGGTGCGGTTCTTATGCAAAATAACCATCCGCTGGTATTTTTTAGTAAAACATTGAATCAGACACAAAGGAATTATACAGCTACAGAAAGAGAAACATTAGCCGTATTAATGGATGTACACAAATTTCGAGTTTATTTCGGCAAATGGCCAGTAACAGTCTTTTCGGATCATGCGGCTGTTGGTAGACTTTACTCGTGGAAAAATCTAACGCCCAGGTTAATAAGATGGGCTTTAAAACTCCAAGAATATAATATCACAATAAAATATAAACCGGGTAAGGAAAACAATGTAGCTGACGCACTTTCTCGTATAAAACTGGACGACGAAGGAAATGAACTTAAATGCGCTGTGTTGACTTCAAAAATTTTAGATTCTAGAGATACGGTTATTACTGAACTGAAAGCTGATCCTGAATTTGGAAATATCTATGCTTATTTGAAAGACCCCGAAAGCTTTGAGCATACAGATATCGATGCGATAAGAAATAGAGCAAAAAACTATGAAATAATAGATAATTTATTATTCTATACGAAAACAACAAACGAAAATCTTGAGTATAAGCCAGTCATCCCAGCCTCGCTTCGATTAAGCATTTTGAAGGAGTTGCACGAAGAAAAAACAGCGGGCCACCTCGGGGTCAGAAAGACTATAAAAAGGGTACGCGAGGCGGTATATTTCCCGCAATTATACAAAATAGTAACGGCGTATGTCAGGTCCTGCAATCAATGTCTGTTAATAAATGATATTAATTACAGCCCGGCCGGGTACTTAAATAGCATTCGCGCTACATTCCCGAATGAAATTTTAGGCATAGATCTTCTTGGTCCCTTCCCCCAGAGCGAGTTAAATAAAAATCGTTTTCGTTTAGTAATAGTAGATCATTTTTCAAAATGGATAGAAATTGTTCCTCTTAAACGCGCGTCAGCCAAAACAGTCGCAGATGCATTCTTACACAGATACATTTTAAAATACGGTGCACCGATAAAAGTCATTAGCGATAACGGAAAACAATTCATTAGTCAAATATTTGAAAACATATGCGATGGACTTGATATACGCCATATCAAAATGGTTCCGTATAGACCACAGGCTAACATAGCAGAAAGAGTTAATAAAAACATAGTAAAAATAATTCGCAGTTACGTGAGCACACATCACAAGCGCTGGGATGGCTACATAAATGAATTAGCTTATGCTTTAAGAACGGCACATCATGATACTACGGGAAAAACTCCAGCAGAATTATTTTTAGGCAGAAAGTTAATTACGCCTTTAGATAAATTATTCTTTGTGCAACAAAGAGAGCAGGAGTTTAAACAAAAAGATCTGCAAAAGCTCATTGATCAGGCGCTTAAAACCTCGGATACGGCAAGAAATAGGCAGAAACTATATTACAATAGAAAACGCCGTGAAGCAGATTTTAAAGTTGGGGATAAAGTATTGAAGCGGAAATTTTCTTTATTAAGTGCCCCAGACAATTTTATGGCAAAGCTAGCTCCAAAGTTTGAAGGCCCTTTTTTAATTCAGGAAATCAAAGGAGTAGTCTTATATCTTAAGAACGAGAGAGGGAAATCTGTAAAGCAAGTCCCGACCAGGTGAAAAAATACTATAATCCAAATGATTTTGAAATCCTTAAAAGTTTCTTGCAGGACTCAAGTCTAAACGAAATAGAAGGGCCAGAGACTACAACAACTATTCCACCACCCAAGAAACAGAGAACTGAAGAGAGACCTAGCACTTCTACAACCCGGGCGTCGGTATCAAAAAGAAAAAATAATTTTCAAACTCCAGCGTTTAAGAAAAACAAAAATACAGATGAACCGGGTAAAGAAACCGTGGTAAAGAGAAAAACACCACCTACAAAGGATAGCAGGAGAAATTACACATCAAGGAGAACGCGCACACGGCCACAGAGTCAGGTGCCATCAAGGCCGCCGTTCCGGAAACTGAAACGCCAACAGGAGGCACAAAAATACGAGGAACAGAAGAAATTCAAGAAGGACTCCAGACCGGAGGACGTCAAGACCAGCCGTCCCAGGCAGAAACGGAAAGGCCAACAACCAGACGATTACTCCGCCAAGAGGCCAGCATGTAGAGGACGCAAAAGAAAAAGCAACGTGGACGACACTCGGAGATCAATAAGGAGAAGATTGACATCCATGAAACCTCTAACTTGGGATCAATTTTGCCAAAAACGGATGACGGAGTTTCAAGCATCGAAAACTCAAAGATAAGTTAAAACCTTCTATAATTTTTTTTTTCTCTTTTGTTCCGAAATGTTATGCATAAGTACGAAGTCTATGTTTTGACGAAAGTCAATATGTCTCGGTTGAGACTTAGTTTTGTTTTACTTTATTTATCTAAGGCAAAAGTATTATTTCCTTTAAGTGTAAAAGCTAAAAACAAGCATTTTCTGTTGGTCGGAAGACTAATTCTGTTATGTTAAAGCCAAAATTTGGCCGAAGATAAAAATAATTTCGTATTCTTGTATTAATAAGAATTTTACTTTCAGTGCCGCCAGCTTGGCGAAGAATGAGTAAAGTAAAAATTTATTTTCTCTTATTCATTTTATGGCAAATTGTAAAAAGCATATGTATTAAAATTTTGTAAATGTACGTAAATCCTTGAAGGTTATGTAAAAGTAGAATTTAGTCTAGAAGCATAAAATTGTAGATGCTAAAAGTGAATGCTTAAAAGCAATGAAGTCAAAATTTAAGTAGTAAATTGTAGATAAAGTCATGCATTAGAGCGAAAGCCTGCATGTTTAAAGATGAATGAGGGGGAAGTTAGAATGAATGTGTTTTGTAGGGTTCTCCACCTACATTTGAATTTTTAAGACTATTAAAGTAGCTCATTGAGTTGTAGAATGTCGAGTAAGGTGTGTCTATTTGGTTGTTGAATTCTAACAAATATCATGGTGGTTAGGGGAAGTGTTGTAAGACTAAAACACGAATATTCCCGTTTGACACCACACACGGTGGAGAGCCAGGGTAAAGTTAAATTAATGCTTGAAAAATTGAATGAATGTGAAGTAAGCAATAACTAAGAAAAACGAATCGTTTAAAAACAAAAATTTATTGTGTCAAGAAAGTGTAAATTATAATGTATGTAGAAAGATACTGATACTTATTCCTTCCAGATGCTGGAAGGGAAGACCAAGATTGATTGATGAAGTCCAGGAAAAGTTGCTGTAAGAAGAAAGCTTTGTAAGGATCAACAGAATTTTAGTATACAAATGGTTACATAAGATTTTTTTTGTGTAAACGAGGTTCTCGCCAGTTAGTTCACAATTAGAGAAACTTACAACAGGTCGTTTGTAGGACCTGCTTCCAAGTTTTCCAAATTCTGGCAGCGGCAAATGTAGGGTTTATATTTATTTTAACTAACATTTATTTTAAGTTTAAACTATCTTTCCTGTCAAGCCTTACTTTTCCCTGGAACTGCCAATGCCAGAATATGTAAATTTTAGGTAGAACGCGCAAGCATTCAAATTATCAGCGGAAGTATTATGATTTAAATAGGAAGGAAACAAGTTCGGTGTGTGATATTCTTACTTAGCGAGCGCAGAGGTAGTTAGCGAGAATTTGAAGAACCCCGCGTTGCGGCCTATGTGTTGGCGGGAAGTAATGGTAATCGTTCCAGTGAGCTTCAAGTCTGCTGAATTAGCAGCGGTATTGTAAAACGCGGTGAGTTAGTTATTTTAGAGAGCCTCGTAGTTAGAATCTTGTCTTTACTTTCTTTTCAGGTTATTATTTTTATTTGACTGCCAAGTTGGCACAGTCTGTGAGCGTCAAGAGCACGCAATTGTAATTTTATTACGTTGAATAAAAAGGGACTTAACCCCTTCACAAGGCTCTATCTTTTATACAAGTTTTCACAGTCACCTCTTGGTTGCGTGCAAGTTGGAGGCGCGCAACGTTATAAAGTACACTATTTTTTTACTTATTACGTGCTCTCTCTTTAGGCACTACACGGAAAGGGAGGGATACCCCATGGAGATCCTTTTAAGGAAAACTTGGTTCGTATCCACGTAAAACATTGGGAAAACCACGAAAACTCCTATAAGGTATTTCTCCCACTTCCCTACCGTGCCTTCATGTGTAACGGTAGCACACTGGGCCGGCATTCCAGAGGTCTGTGGTTCGATTCCCGGCGAAGGCGGTTGTTAATTTTTCATCTTTCCTGTTTCCAATTAACCTAATGACTCTACACGCCCATGCAACCAGCCGGTTCACTGGGACTCGAACTCCGGACAGAACTACCAGTGTTCAGTAGTTTATACCGCTCGGCTGCTGGTGGGCTAAGTACACTGTTATGACCAATAATATATATCTAAATACAAATGCTATTAAATATAAAAAAAGAGAAAATTATATACACTATATAAATAGCTCCGATGGGATACTAGTCTAAATTTACAACATATAGAAATAGATATATGGGTATTATCTATACTTCTGTGGATTATTGCATGTTTCCCAGTTTTTGTCCCATGTTGTTAATTCGGAAAAATAATACAGTTACATATATACAAAAAAATTTCATTTATAGTAGTTCATAAGAACGTGTATTTTTATCGTACGTTAATATGCACTGATGAGCTATTTTTATTCAATTAAATATAAAATTAAAGAAAGACAACATACTGTATTAAAAGTTATACACAACAAAAATACGAATAAAGTGTTAATTGATTAAGTGTACATGTAAATAGTTAAATGTAATATAATAGATATTGTTACGTAAATCCCTACATGCATAGAGAAAAACACATTAGTAAACGCATTCCTGATGGCATACAGTTGTCGTGTGCAGTATAGATTACTATCACTATATCTTAGAGTATAAAGAAAAGTATAATACAAATTCAGAATAGTAACATACAGTTACCAACGATACTAAAAACTGGAATATAAGGCTGCAATTCTGCCTGAAATAATGGTATTTTAAAGCAGACTAAATTTATAGGATGTCTACAATACATTTCAGTTGCAGGACATTACAGTTTATTCTATTTGTTCTACATTTCAGTGCAAAGTATACAATACAGTTCAATAGATTTTATCTTATATAAAATTGTAAGAAAGCATTACGCTATATTTTATCGCCTACAGTTTATTTACCTTGGAGCTAACATTCATTTTTAAAGCATATGCTAAATTCATTTTAATCACACGTTTCACTTTAAACATACATTTACATTTTAAAGCATATCTTACAAACAGTTTTTTTTTTAAACTTAAATGTATATATATTGAAATTGCTGTTCAAGATGCGTATGGATATAATACTATATATACTAGAAAAACAAGATATTCTAGTCCGCAAGAAGAATGAATATGCAATGTAAAACTGATGTAATACTTTCGTACAATTTAATATAAGATAAAATGTGCTAGGTTATACTTTGCACTAGTACAGAATAGATTATGTTATGCAAAATGTCCTATAGATGAAACGTATTGCATGCTTCCTTGAAGCTTAAACCGTCCGCTTTAAAACAATTATCTCAAACAAGAATTATAGTCCTATATTTCAAAACGGAGTATTGTTGGTATCTTATATTACGGCTGAATATTTAATTTACTTGCCTTTTATTTGCCTTTGTACTATGTAATATATGGTAACAGCACTATGTGCTACACACAATAACAATATCTCATAATCTTTGTCTCTAACAATGTAGCATTCTATATGCACGTAGTATTTTGCTTAACCAATGCCTATTTGCGGTATATTTAAACAAGTATCACTTCAGTTATATTCGTATTATGTATACCTTGTAATATAATATGAAATCTTTCCTTAATTTTATGTTTAATTGTTTAAAAATAGAACGTAACTACATACTAACGTATGAATGAAAATGTATGTTATTATGAAGGAACTTTTTATTATGTATTATAACTGTATTAATTTTTGGATTTTTCAGTATGTGATAAAAATGCATCATCATCTGTTAATTAGTAAAAACCGATTCGCTTATAGCAACGATACATGCTAGAATATTTTATCTGAGTCTTATTTTTACTTATAGATGAGTTTAGGCTTTTTTTCTGATTATCTGCTTTAAAGAGAAATCGCTAGATATATGTACAAGTATTATTAGAACACAGCTACTTTTCAAGTTTTGATATCTGTGTAGGAATCAATTAAAGGACTTTTCTATATTAAAGAAGCTTTTTGAATAGAAAATTAAAATGTATAGCCGCACTTACAAGTAGTTTCAGTTTCGAAATTTGTTTCCAGATATGTATTTTGTCAACAAGCCTTTTATTTAGAATACGAGAACCAACGCACATACGGCAAATTTTAAAGATAAAATATAGTGACAATAGTAAAACTGCTTCATATTTACTGAGAGTATTTTATTTAAAATGTTAAAAACATCAGGTTTGCTGATGAAAAAAACCTACGTTTTTCAATATCTATTTCTTTATATTTACATTTTGTATGTTTCTAAAATGCTTTTCCTGCTTCAAAATATGTTTGTATCTTTCAATATATTTTGCTATTTTATGTTTCTTTAGATACCAGCTGTCAACGTATTTTATAACATTTACATGAAAGAGACAATACATTTTTATTTTGTTGACGTTTCTCTTATGTACTTGGTACATGCGGCACGTACTGAAACTCTTATATATAAATACTCTCTTACAGATCGATAAAATGTTTTGCACTTTTATACCAATCTAAGATTATTTTCAAGGGTCTTAATTACTAAAGATAATTTTTTCGTTTTACTCTCATTATGAAGTCTGAATTCATTTATGGAAAGACTGTTTATTATCATATCAACCACACTGTTCGTTAGGGAAAAACTAGCAAATTTTGTTCACATCTGTTATGAAATAGCACATCTGTTCGCGCCTGCGCATCTGTAATGTAATCCACGCATGCGCATCTGTAATGTGAAAAGACGAGTTTGAGAATCGCCATCGACGGTGTAAGAGAGCTAGTCACAGCTATGAGTTAATTGTAATTAATTATGAGAATTAATAAAGAATCGAACCAGCGAATTTATTTAGTGTGTGTTATTTGGGACGAGACCCATACATATCTGGTCGTAGTCGACCGGAGCGGGAATAAATAGCGTTTCGTTTTTTGAGAACACAGGAGTGTTTGTGTTTGCCAGTATTCCAAGCTTGTTCTTTTCAACGAATATCGCTGATTTTGGATATGGATATTCATCAAAAGTGAATCACTGCAGAGGTAAGTGATTCCTCTCTTGTTAATTCTGTACTTTCTGTGCTTGTTCTGTTATAAATAACAATGTTATTTAAGGGTGCTAAAAAAGAAGATTTAAGGCTTATTGCCTTAGAAATAAATCTAAATGTTGACGAAAAAATGACTATAGCAGATTTGACTGATATTATTGAGAATAGTGAAATTTTTAAAACTAAACAAGATTTAGTAAAAGAGATAGCAAACTCTATTATCGAAAATAGAAAACAGGAAGAGCAAAAACTTGTCGAGTTAGAAAAAATAAAACTTGAGAGATCAAAGAATGAGTTAGAGTTGGCTAAGCTTAGAGCAGAAACTAAACTTGATGGTGTAAGCGAAACCGAAACAAAATCAGAGTCACTAGATCAATTAATAAAAAGTATCAGAACCTTAACTGTAAAAATTCCTATACGGCCTGAGAGTTGGGGATTTTTCTTTTTCGTCATTAGAACGAGCGTTTATTACAAAAAATGTTTCGGAGGACTATAAAGCAGAAATTCTGTTAAATCTGTTAGGAGACAAAGCTTCGAATATAATAACCTATTTACATGATAAGGATATCGCGAATTATGAAAGAGTAAAAGAAGTAGTTCTGAAGGAGTTTCAGCCAACACCATATTCGTGTTTAGAAAACTTTAGAAAAACTGTTAAACAACCACATGAAACTCATGTGCAGTTTGCTTCTCGCTTAGTAACTACTTGGGATTATTATTTAAAATTAAGGAAGGTAACTGACTTCGAGACCCTCAAACAACTAATAGTTTCAGATAGGTTATACCAATCTTTAGATACGGGAACAGCTTCTCACATTGCTGTGAGGCAAGGTGATTCATGGTTTTCACCTAGTGAGTTAGGTAAAGAAATAGATTTATATTTCACGTCACGAGGAAAACCTCTTACTGAGAATTCGCATGTTAATCGTAAGTATAATAGCTCAAAAAGTGTAGCTAAAGTGTTTTTATCAGATGTTAAAACAGAGAACTGTATTTTATGCCACGAGAATCACGGATTGGCAAAATGCCCATCGTATTTAAAATTACCGGTACAAGAAAGAGTACAGGTTGTGAAAACTAATAAATTATGTTTTAACTGTCTACATATGCATTCAGTATCAAATTGCCCATCGAAATATTCTTGTTTTTGTCAAAAACGGCACCACAAAACTATTCACTTTCCGAAAGCAAATAATATCGTAAAGGAATCGGAACAAAATAAAAACAAAACAAATGTATCTGACTGCAACATTCCTAAACGAGATGACTCATCGATCTTGAATGTTAATGCGCAGGAGTTCGTTCAAAAGGCATTTATTAGCAATTATTCGAATAAACAGAGTACGGTTCTGCTTTCAACAGTCGTATGTTTTCTAATTGATAACGAGGGAAAAAAACACAGAGTGAAGTGTTTGCTGGACGGGGGCAGTATGTCGAACTTTTTGACACGGAATTTTATTGAGCATTTGCAGTTAGAGAAAGAAAAAACAAACATTTCCGTTTCGGGAATAAATGATGCTACTTTAGCAATAAAGCATAAAATTAATGCTTCGATATGCAATAAAGAAGGAACTTTTATAAAGAATTTGGACTTTTTAGTAATTCCAAAAATAACTGCTGATTTAACACCTTCGCGCAAAATTAAAATTTCAGTGCAAGATCTTCCTAATTTAAAATTAGCAGATGAAGGATTTAATGTTCCAGAAAGGGTAGATATGTTGTTGGGAGCGGGAGTTTTTTATGAACTTTTGAAACCGAGTCAAATTCGAATGAATAATCCTGATCTTATTTTTCAAGATACAGTTTTTGGTTTTATCGTGTCTGGAAGTATTCCAACAGAGACTGAAAACAGGGTTCATTGTGGGTTGATAAAGGAAGAAGAAAACTTAGATAAAACTCTTAGAAAATTTTGGGAATTAGAAAATATTGAAACTGATAAACCCAAAAACAAAGAATTTTTAATTTGCGAGAAACATTTCGTAGAAAATTATACACGAGATAAAACCGGTAGGTACGTTGTTAAAATGCCATTAAAGGAGGATTCGGACACTTTAGGAAGTTCTAAACAAATTGCAACGAGTAAATTAAATTCCTTATGGAAACGCTTAGTAAAGAATCCCGAATATTTAAAATTATATTCAGATTTTTTAAAAGAATATCAACAGTTAGGACATATGGTTGAGGTGAGTGAAAGCGAGGAGGAACGAGGTTCATATTACATTCCTCATATTGGAGTATATAGGGGAGAAGAGAAAAGTAAGTCGACTCCCTTGAGGGTAGTATTTAACGCTTCTTCTTTGACAACCAAAGGAAACTCTCTAAATTCTATACAGTATAATGGAGGTGTGATACAAGATGATTTATTCTCAATTATGCTGAGATTCAGAAAATATATTTTTGCTTTCACTGCTGATATACAAAAGATGTATCGAGCTATTTCTATCCATCCAGATCAGTGGAAGTTGCAAAGGATTTTATGGAAAGAAGGCATTGATAAGCCAGTTAAAAACTTTGAGCTAACCACCGTTACCTATGGAACTGTGAGTGCACCATTTTTAGCAATGAGAACACTTGTTCAGCTGTCAAAGGATGAAGGAGATAAATTTCCTTTAGCAGCGCCTGTACTGAGAGAAGACATGTACATGGACGATATTCTATCTGGAGCTGAGTCGTTAAGTTCTGCGTTAGAACTTCAAAATCAGTTAATAGGCATTTTGAAGAGTGGAGGCATGTTACTCCATAAGTGGTGTAGTAATGCTACTGAACTGTGTCAAACAAACGACAAAACATATCCCTTTGGTAAATCAGAAGAATCTAAAGCATTAGGTATTTTATGGAAGTCAAAAGAAGATTGTTTGAGCTTCAACGTTAAAATCGAAGACAACGTAAAGGTTACGAAACGGCAAGTGTTATCCGTCATATCTCGGATCTTTGACCCATTGGGTATTATTTCTCCAGTTATAATTGTAGCAAAAATATTTATGCAGAAATTATGGCTGTTGAAATTGAACTGGAATGATGTTTTGCCAGAAAAGGAGGCTAAAGAATGGAAAGAATTCTCCAGTACCTTGCAGCTAATTAACAACATTGAAGTCCCTAGATGTATTTTATTACCGGATAGAATCAAGATTGAATTACATGGTTTCTGTGATGCCTCAGAGGCCGCCTATGGAGCAGTTATCTACTGTAAAGCAACATCAGCAACAAACCATACATCAGTGAGGTTGGTGTGCAGTAAATCGCGTGTCTCACCCCTAAAGAAGACTACAATCCCAAGACTTGAGCTTTGCGCAGCAGTGCTATTAGCTAAACTGATGCATCGAGTGAAATCATCATTAAAATTGGAGCTTACTGCTATTCACCTTTGGACCGATTCTATGATTGTGCTGTCATGGATCAACAAAGAGCCACATCTGCTCAAGACATTTGTTGCAAACCGGATTTCAAAGATACAGGATCTGACTGAAATAGCACAGTGGCATCATATCGCTTCTGAAGAAAACCCATCAGATCTCATATCTAGAGGTGTGTCTGCCAAAAAACTGCAACTAAGTCAACTGTGGTGGAACGGGCCTGACTTCTTAATGAAGGATGAGTATCCTATAAGAGTTATACCTGAAGCAATTACTGAAAAAGACAGTAATGAACTTAAAAACTTTGCTGATTCTGAACTATCTACATGTTTAAATCTGAATGTGAATAATTTTGTTAATGATTTATTGAATTGCAGTAATAAGTATTTAAAATTAATTCGTATTATAAGTTTTTGTTTTAGGTTTTACAAGAATTGTAAGCAAGAACAAAAGCAGGTAGGTAATTTAAAAGTGGGAGAATTGAGAGTAGCTGAAGAAACTTTAATAAAATTAGTACAGGGTGAGTATTTTATAAATGAGATAAATGATCTTAAAAAATCAGATATTGTTCCACGAAATAGTTCTATAAAAAGTCTTAACCCTTTCATTGACAGTAATGGACTGTTGAGAGTTGGAGGTAGATTAAAAAATAGCAATTTAACTTATGAGAAAAAATTTCCTATTATTCTGCCTTCTAAACATAAATTAACAGAGTTAATAGTTAATTATTATCATTTAAAATATTTGCATGTGGGTCCTCAATCTTTGTTATATCATATAAGACAAAAATTTTGGATTGTAAGTGGTAGAAATGTTTGTAGAAAAATTGTAAAAAATTGTATAATATGTTTTAAAGCCAATCCCATTGTAGCTCAGCAAATCATGGGTGATTTACCCAAGGAAAGAATCACAGCTAATCTTACATTCAATTGTACTGGAGTTGACCTCTGTGGACCATTCTTAATTAAATACAAAAACCAGAGAAAAGGTATATATCAAAAAGTTTATGTGTGTATATTCATTTGTATGGTTACTAAGGCCATTCATTTAGATCTGATAACAGATCTAACATCTGAAGCATTAATAGCCACCTTGAAACGTTTCTTTGCACGAAGAGGTAAAAGTTTAACACTATTTAGTGATAACGCTACGAATTTTGTAGGTGCAAATGCAGAATTAAAGAGGTTAAACAAACTAGTGAACGAACAAGATGAGCTTTTAGCTGGTTATTTGAGTTCTGAGAATATCGAATGGAAATTTCTCCCTCCCAGAGCACCTAATTTTGGAGGCCTTTGGGAGGCTGGAGTTAAATCTTTTAAGTACCACTTCAAACGTGTCGTAGGTAATGCAAAATTGACATTTGAACAATTTTTAACAATTATGATTCAGATTGAAGGAATTTTAAATTCCCGACCATTGACACCCTTGTCTTCGGACATTGATGATTTAGAGGTTCTAACACCTGGGCATTTTTTAATTGGTAGAGCAATTAATTCGATCCCTGAGCCAGATATCACGGAAGTTAACATTAACAGGTTAAAATTGTGGCAACAGATCACAAAACTAGTACAAATTATCTGGAAAAAATGGAACTCCAATTATTTAAGTCATTTACAAAATCGATCTAAATGGCAAAGTTCTAAATACAATATACAAGTTGGAGACATGGTCTTAATTAAAGATAATTTGCCTTGTTGTAATTGGGCGGTTGGTCGTATAATAGAAGTATTTTATGGTAAAGATGGAAAGGTTCGCGTGTGTAATGTAAAAACTCAAACTGGAACTTTCAAACGACCAATTACCAAATTATGTGTCTTACCAATACAAAAATGAGTATTGTCTTTATAGTTATTGTACAGTATTGAATGTGTTTCACATAAAATGTCATTATGTAACTGAAATGTTTTATTGTATTGCTTTGAGTTGTACGCTAATGTATATGGTAAATGTCTAATTATAAAAATGATTTTTATGTAATAGTACTTATTCAAAATTGTTTATGATATACTTGTTTAATTTTTTTATGCTATATCTTAATTACAATAGTTGAATGCTAAGCATTGCAACGCGGGGCGGCATGTTCGCGCCTGCGCATCTGTAATGTAATCCACGCATGCGCATCTGTAATGTGAAAAGACGAGTTTGAGAATCGCCATCGACGGTGTAAGAGAGCTAGTCACAGCTATGAGTTAATTGTAATTAATTATGAGAATTAATAAAGAATCGAACCAGCGAATTTATTTAGTGTGTGTTATTTGGGACGAGACCCATACAACATCTTTAACGCCACTTGATAGTCATAGGCATGAAAAAGAATTTGATGTATTGCGAGATGTTCGCGGATTCAGAGTCAGGAGAGTACGATTTTAATTCACTAAATGTAAGTCCATATAAACGACAGCCAGAAAAAAAAAAAAAAAAAAAAAAAAAAAAACTTAATAAAGGCGTGTGATTTATCAGTTGGGGATTGTGATGCATATGGTTAGATAATATACTTCAGTTATCATAGGTGACTGAGAAGATACTGTCTGAAACTTGGAAGATCTTAAAAGTGCATGCCATCAATTGTATTCTGGTTCATCCACGGCCGAAGGCAAAAGACACTGAACACTGGTAATTCGAGTCCGGTGAACGGGCTGGCTGTATGGCCTGTTTCGTGGTTTTCCCCCATGTGCAACATGCATTATGTTTTTACATGATTATTATTTTTAATTTTACAACTATAAATTGTCAAGTTTCAGAAAAGAAATTTCAGCGTCTAAATACATAAAAATTCGATTTTAATTAATGAGATGCTTTGATGTCTTTTTTAATATTTGGCATAAAATTGCTTATTTTAATTTTTAAAACATTTCGTTCAGATTTGACTTTTAAATTAAAATTTTTCAAAAAATGTTTTCTATTTAAATTTTAGATTTAGAATAAATTTCGATTCATAGCGTACGACGTATGATCTCTTAGAGCACTTTATTACTTGTTTCTGTTTCCATCTAGGAAAAATGTTTCTCACTAGTAAGTATTTAATTAAAAATTTCCAGATGAGTTAACACAGATCTCTTTTATTCTCTCACATCATAAAAAAAATCTTTCAATAAATTCCAGCTTTTGTACCTTAGTCTAAATGTATTGCATTTAACCTTTAAACGAAATAATGCATTATGACTAACGAAATCGCTGTTGTAATGAAAAGTATATAAATAAATTGAATACATTAGGACACACAATAGAAGCAATATAAGTGTTTTTATGAAGAGCATTTATATCTTTTCGCATATCATGAAATTTATTTCAATTAGCTTTTATTCTCATCTATTCAGAAAACGGAAACTGATTATCACAAAAATCCACATGAAAATATTATTCTTTTTACTAACACATCAAAAGCACTTTGCGTCATTTCTTTTCAAAAGAAATAATTAATAAATTTTCTGTTATTTAGATTAGCATAATGCATGTAATTTAGATATGAATTTTAGTTTAATTCGTGAGTTTTAGCGGAACACGAAATTTACCATTTGATATTTTTCAACTTTTTTTATGACGTGATTTAATCGTACATCCTTTGCAATGTGTCTCAATGCATTTTTTGCAGAGTACTCACTCAGAGCATGAATCTCAGCACAGTCATTGTTTTTATAATCAATTACACGTGTATTCGTATTTTAGCTGAATTATTTATTTAAACAAATGCAAGCTGTGTGAATTCCAAATTATATTTCGTTATGTCAAAGTCAAGAGAATAAAAGAGTCAGGAGTTTTTTAATTGATACAGGAAAATTTGAATAATAAAATAAGTTACAAAAAATACATGGAAATGATAAAAATCTGTAATGTACTGATCATTGAAGTAGATGCAAATTTTTAGAAGGTAAACAAGAAGCTGAACAAAATATTGCAAGATTAACATCTTCTCAAGAACTAGTTGTAAGTTCATGGAGTGGTATCCGGAGTGAATATATGAAATTTAAACTGTAATAGATATTCTTTAGGACGAAAATTAAAATTGAGAGTTGTTCTTTATTATCTTAAAAATCTTTTAAAGTAGAGCAGGAAATTTCGTTAAATGTGGATTTTCCACATTTATTTTATTAAATGTCTAAAAACAGTCGCCAGATTTATGTCTTTTACCCGACGATAAGAACACAAAACTTATCAGTTTTAAGCGTCATATCGAAGTTGAATTTTGTTCAAATTTTTTAGAAATTGGAATTTTAGACATTATCTTCTTTGCAAACATTACACTGAGGTAAAAAACATCTTTTAAAAATTTGCATTCGTAGTTCTAATATATGGAGCTGCTTTCTTATGCGCAATTATGCGAAAATTTAATTAAAGGCATCTCGGACAATTTTTGTCGTATAAGGGCGGAATTTATTTATTTATGTTTATTTGTTTATTTTAATAATTCGGCTATAGAATTTCTACTTCTTTATGGCAATTATGATTCGTTGGGGATCCCGCGCAAAAGTTGATGTCACTGATCTTGTGATAAACTTGTGGCATTTGGAAAATCTGCGATGTAAGATGTATGGGTTAACTGAAGCCATTGATCTACAACTAGCCATTCATGGCATGTTGTAGAAACACATTATATTATATTAAATAATTGTGTGTCGTGTTAATTTGCAAGTTTATTTCGTTTTATTTTAATCATGTTATTTGATAGGACAGCATGATCAATTGTTTGCATTCTTGAAAGCCTGAAATTAATCAGAGAAACAAAAATTAGGTGCATTCATTTATAAATTTTATAATTTCAATGTGATTTTGAGCCCTAGGATGTAAATGCAGAAACAAAACTAAACATTTTCACATATAGACTTACCAATGCATGGATACTTCATCAAAGAAAATAGCTATTTTATTTATTTTTTTTCTTTTCATGAATAAGCCTTCACTATATAAATATTATAAATATTTTACTCAGATTTTACCGTTATCTTAGCTTAAGTATGTTCTTATATGTTGAATGTTACAGAGGAATGACGAATTCTTTTCTTTTAACTTTTAAACGTCAGTAAATTTCTAAAGAAATTGCTAGAATACAGTGTTCTAAGAATCAGTTTTCATATTATTCGAAAATAAGTGCTATTAGTTCCAAAAGAAGTGCTACATTTAAATCGGTCCTCAAGGCTAATAACTATAAGTGTGTTATTAAAAAAAATTAAAAACCTTCATTTAAATTTTAAAAGGACTCATTGACAATTACTACCAAACCCTTTCTTCATGTCACAGAAAGCTGAGTGGTTAACTCGCTGCTAAATCAAAGTTAGCTTTTAAGGGGTCCCGTACCTAAATCGAGGTGACTAGTATATATTTCCCGGTAGCATTATGACGACAAGAGGGAGGTGTCGGACTTTCAGTTTCGATGCTAGGTGTAATGAGTATCGCCATAGAAGGACCGCCTCGCAGTGCGGTACAGCTCTCAGCAGCCGAGTGGGATAAACCTTAGGCGTGTATTTCTAAGATATAGTGAGTTCTACCCCAGTCGAATCTCGATAAAAATAACTGGGAGTTCTATATGTTTTATAACTGCGACTGCCTATACCTTAAGGCTGAAAGTTAGAAGCTCAGTCATGCGAATTTAGCAACAACTATACTGTGCTGAAAGTATCGGATCCTGACTTCTTATCAATTTCCTGATTTCAGCCCAGCGGCTTTCTTTAATTTTTTTAGCGCGTAATTACTTTTATTCATTTCATTTTCTATTAACGACGATGTGAAGGTTAACGGAAGTGTATTAACGATGATTGTATTTATTTGCAAAAGTACTCCGTAAGAAAAAGCCTTGGTCTTTGATTCGAATATATTGCCCATGATTTATCACAAAAGACTACCCATATTTCATACATAGAGAGAAAAGGGGTACACAGCCGAGCCTTACATAGGAAATAAATTCAATTACTTCTAGTTAGTTGTCACTGTTTACTCAACTTGTTATCTCTGTTCAGGCTGCTTGTTGCAACTTATGGAGTTTAACCGTACTTAAAGTAAAAATACACCTATGTCCATAAATTAAGGATAATGCCAAATAAATGTTCAGAAACAAAACAAATATGGCTTATTTATAAAGCTCATTTATTAAACAAAAGATAAAGAACAAAAACAAATGGTATATATTTATCTTGTTATCTATCTTGTTTCTTATCATATATATATGATACTAATCATAAAAACTACGATTTTTACTCCCGGGAGTAATAACAAAAATATCTCCCTTGCCAAAACCTTAACAGTACGTGGTTGGTATGATAGTTAAAACATTGTACGTCTCCCAGACGATGAAATACAGTCCATACAACGTCTAGGCATGCTGAGTATCAAATTATCGAGCTGATCTTGGAGACGATTACTCCACTCAGCAAGCAATGATCTCTGAAGTTCCGGTACACATGTAGGAGGTGCTTTACGGGCTGCAATTCGTCAGCTGAGCGTGTCCCATACATGCGGTATCAGACATAAGTCAGGTGAGAATGTTGGCAATTCCATATGGGTGATATCCTCAGATTGAAGGCATTCCTTGACAATGTTTGCACGGTGAGAACGGGCATTGTCATCCATAAACACAAATTCTTGCCCCATGGCACCTCTAAACAAATGTACTACATGTTGTTCAAGAATGATGTCCCGATAAATCTGGCCTGTCATGGTTCCGATCTGAGCATGTAGATCTGTTCTGCAGCCCAGTATAAATCCATCACAAACGAGCAAAAATGCACCACCGTAACGGTGTCGTTCAGTGACATTGTCTTAGTACCTGGACAACAGTAGCTGGAGTTCTCTGTATGATAGTCCGACAGGAATCAGACTGCAAGCGAAACCTGGACTTATCAGAAAACATCATACATGCCCACTGAAAAGATGTCCACATTGTATGTTTTCTACTCCAGGCTTACCGCTGGAGACAGTGACTTGCCGTGAGAGAGACAAATCTGACAGGCCTGCGAAAATATAGACCAGACTGTCCCAAACGTCTGTACACCGTTTGCCTTGAAACTCATCTGATGCTGTGCTCCATCTCCTTTTTTTCGCATTTACTGCCAAATACCGGTCGTCATTTGGTGTTGTAACTCAGGGGAGATAACGTCTTTTGTCATTTCCATCATTTTGGAATCGTTGCCAAAGTCTAGAGATGACACTTTGGACTATTCCAAGTTCTTCGTACACGCCCACATTCCAGGTAGCCGACAATTGTAAAAAACGTAAACAAACTTCCACGTAAAAAATCATCCACATGCGTCCCTTGTGTCATAACTATTCCCCGGTGGCACTGAGCGGGTTACAGAACACTTATAAACAATTTTAATTCTTTGCTACCATTCCTTATATGCACTTCTCTTACACTCTCGTCACTGTGACGTACTATCGGCGTCATCTGATGGCTTACAGTAATTTGCATATTATTCATGAAGATGTGTGCGATAATTCTACAGGTGAAACTTTCACTTTAGAGTTCGATTTCGATGTGAATCTGAATTATCCTTAATTTATGGACCACGAGTGTAATTAATTTTCTGTATTAGATTTCCTTTCAACTAAATCCTTTCACTCCCCGAAATTGTCAAAATGTTATAAAAAAATGCTTTTGTATATTTTCTACCCCACGCAGAAAATTTGCCATCCATGAGCGAATTAGTAATATTTATAGATTAACAAAGTTAATAGTTATTCAGAAGTCAAACAACAAAAATCAGCGTTATACCTACAAAATTTTCACAGGACTAGTTTCGATGGTTTTACCGAACCATCATCTTCAGCTGCAAAACCGCAAATGAACAAGATAGGAAATAATGATTAGATAAGATAAGAAAGCCTGGACAAGAATAAGCAAGTGGCGCCATCTGTTGGCGAAACCAGAACTAAAACATAATTTCTCTAAAAGCCGAAGGCAAATTTGGATTGGTATTAGGATCGTTAACTAGAACAGAAAGATTTTTATGAATGTGAAATGCCTCTAGAAAATCCAGTTCTCCAATGGAAGATGTTTTTTGAATAATTTTGGCAGCAGAAAAATTGAAAGTGTGATTTTCGGACCAACAATGTTGAGCAACAGAAGACTTCTGTGTTTCCTTTTTTCTAACATATGCCTCATTTCATTAAATTTCTGCAAAATGCACATATTTTGCAGAAATTTAACTTTCGGGTTGTTTATTCTCCCATCAATAAAATTCCAACTTCTATACTCAAGGACCCCATTCCGGATATGAATTCCTGGGGTATTTATAGGATTCCTTGCCAGTGTGGTTTAATTTACATTGGCCAAACTAAGAGAGCCTTAAAATTTCGCGTCAAAGAACATGAGGCATATGTTAGAAAAAAGGAAACAGAGAAGTCTTCTGTTGCTCAACATTGTTGGTCCGAAAATCACACTTTCAATTTTTCTGCTGCCAAAATTATTCAAAAAACATCTTCCATTGGAGAACTGGATTTTCTAGAGGCATTTCACATTCATAAAAATCTTTCTGTTCTAGTTAACGATCCTAATTCCAATCCAAATTTGCCTTCGGCTTTTAGAGAAATTATGTTTTAGTTCTGGTTTCGCCAACAGATGGCGCCACTTGCTTATTCTTGTCCAGGCTTTCTTATCTTATCTAATCATTATTTCCTATCTTGTTCATTTGCGGTTTTGCAGCTGAAGATGATGGTTCGGTAAAACCATCGAAACTAGTCCTGTGAAAATTTTGTAGGTATAACGCTGATTTTTGTTGTTTGACTTCTGAATTAGTATTTATTCGGCGTGTTATTGTGTCTTAATTAAAGTTAATAGTTGTTCTATTAAAGAAAAGAAAACTTGAATTATTATGATTATTTTTTAAAACAGGCTTTGATATGTTTAGTACGTATACACTATATTTTATTACTTCTGGTCTAATTTTTCCTTTCACCTCATATCACTAATTACAATTGTTAGGTGAAAGACGTATCTTATTATCGGATTGTGTTTGTCATTTCTTACCAAATATGTTCGCTGGGTTTAAATCATCACAATGAGGAGGTATTCAGAGTATTTTTGGATAATACATAATAGCCAAAGTCAGACATTCATAGCAGTATATTTCAGATTATTGTGTTAGTTTAATTTAAGTTATTTTGCATGTTGCGGTTTTGTTTTGATGATTTCAGATTTCGTTATAAAATATCGATATGTTTATACTTAGTCATTAGAGTTATGATATGCATGTCTAACGGGTTACGTAACTTTGTCTTCATATTTTACTGCTGAAACTAAGTTCAGTTTTTAATTTCTTCTTCGGATTTTCGTATTAAAAGTATTGTTGTTATTTATTACACAATCTGAGAAGAATCCAGATCAAAGCCTCGAATTTCTCAAGGCCAAGAGGAAATAGTACCTCTCATATTGGACAAGCCAATGGTCATCTAATTGGTGACAGTACAATATTGCGCATATATATTCACATTTGGATGAAAAACTCCATGAGAATCATGAGAACAACATAAATCTCTCGAGATGAATAAATCTTTCAAGAAGATGTTTGCCACAACGGCTACTCCCTTGCCTCAAAGACACTGTACAGTTACAAATACAAGCACATTCTTGCGAGCATTACGGCCAAGATTTACAATAATCGGGAAATTTCACTGCATTTAATTTATTGCTCAGATTTACTAAACACATTAAATTATCATAAATTACAAAATAATAATAACCTTATTACAGAGAAAATATGTAAGCAAACAAAACACAAAGGGAGGCAAAATTGTGAGAAATAAAGAATAAAATACAATTTAACTAAAATTATCAAAATTATAACTAAAATTATCCATATATAGCCAGAAATTGTGATTCTTCACTGAAGTGTGTCCTAATTTGATTCGAAATTGAAAAATTATTGATTTTAAATATAAATCTAAAATCAATAATTCTTTGTCATTACGTTTTCTCCGTAGCTTAAAATTCAATTTTCTTTTAAATACTAATTTTATATTCATCTAAACTGTTATTCAGGTGCATTATTTGTTTTTGATTTTGATTTTTATTTAAATATGATTGTGAATATAATATTTAATATCATTTCAGCACTGGATAAAAATGATTGTTTTGTTTGAATGTTGACTAATTTTACTTATAAGTTTATGCAAATTGTATGTATTTCATATTTCTATACCTAAGTATAAACAGGCTAAAGCAAATTAGAAAATCCTGATTGACATATCGAAAGTTAAAAAATACTAGTTACTCTGTGGAGGTGTACGAAACGAAAATATTTCCTTCATGATTTTTAACGATAATGGTTATTTATCACAACAAAATAAGCTTCCCTTCAATGTTTCAGTTTGCCTTTTAGTGTTTAAAATTTTCTGGACGTACTTTCATTAGATATGGTTAATATACACACGCACAACTTTATTCAAATGCTTATAGAAAGCCCAGAGAAAGAGGCGCACATTCTCTGTAAAATCTACATTTTTGTATTCAAGCATCTGGAGATCTATGAAAAGAATAATTGAGTTATGTTCATTCATTGTATTGTTCCCACATATACAATGTACTCGTTCTTTACGCGTGTACTTTTTAAAATGTCCAATGGAATGTTGTACATAGAAGCAGAAGGATATTTAGTTAAAACTTGCAAAATATTTATGCATCAGCTCAAAAGCTTAACAGAAAAATCTACAATACCATCAACTGCGATTTGATAAAGAAAGGGATATATTTTCAACTTTATAGTTTGTAATAAAGAAAAGTAGTTAATTCATTCAGGTTAATTCATCCTATGAAGAATGAAATTAAATATTTCGCTATTATCAAGTTGGAAAACTTATTTGATTCGAAGGCTTTAATATAGGGTAAGATATACACTTTTTCTGTTTTCATTTTTATCATTTTAACATGTTTATCATTTTTCTGTAAGGGTTTAGCTTTCCCTAAATGCTTAATTTAAGCCAGAAAAGTAGTTGAATATGGATTAGTCATGTCCTAAGCTATTGTAGAAGTCCGTTCCGAAGGGGTACGTTGAGTTTTGTGGTAATGGAAATGTATTTTCCCACTAAACCAAAATTACTAACCAAAAAAGAATGGTGTTAATATTCCTTAACCTAGATTCTACTATTCTCTGAACACGGAGTTTGAAGCTTCACTCCTCTTATAGCAACACAACCGAACTCGGAGACGTCAGCAGGAGATTGGGGAAAATTAATATTTTCTTTATAAAAACTGTGCTGGAATCATATTATTCGGAGATAGAAATGGCAAGTCTTTAAAACCAATGCTGCTGTTGCGGTTTTCGGTGACCGTATTCATATCCGTGGCAAATCTCGAAGGTAAACTGCCTATATTTGATATTACAATGTACGTAAGCGATATCAGCAAGTTTGTTCCATGACATCGGGATAAAGATTGGCCCTGAGATCGTCGGGTTTGAGTCAGGAGCAGGTGTGGCAATTTACAAGGCATTTTTTGCAAAAGAAGCAGAAATTCCTATTGCGTAAAAAGCAAATAACAAGCACATATGAGATTTACATGTTAAATCAGTAAATTCGAATTTATTTTTTAGAATTGTAAAGTGTAAGAGTGTAAGATTACCTTTTCTTTTAGATCCTCATAAAATAATGACAATTGAAAACATAAGTGCTGCATATTTTTGAAAGCATATACTTTTGAAAAAAACGGAGCAGTTTTCAATGTTAATTAAATATAAGGTGTTAACTACTGTACCCGAAAATCTTATGTTATAATGTTTATAAAATTATTTATTATTTTCATTTATAAAAGAAAGCAAAATGCACTAAATTTAAAAATCTATTGTTCGATTATAATTAAAGAACACCTAGCATAATTCAATTAATTATTATAAAATAAGTGAAAAATAGCAACTAGAGGCATTTGTATTCGAAACATACTGTACAACTTAAAGTATATTCTTTTATGAACATTTTATAAAATGTATAAAATGTGTACATAATTTTAATATGTTTATAAAATTTCTTTGCATTTCTTTGCAAGGTATTTTATTACTCACATTTAAGTAAAGGAATCTGAAGTACATATATCGTTCATTTATTAAGGGCATAAAGTACGTGTTTGGGAGAATCAAATTACGTTTTTTAATTTGCGTAGCTTAGTAAATAATTTTTAAAATAAATTTCTGAGACTTCAATACTAATATTTTACTTTATAAATGGTACACTGCCATACTGTTTATGACCAGAGAAAAGTTTAATATCTACTGTAAAGTACACCTAACCATAAAGCCATAACAACTTAGTCATACGAAGCTCTTTCGATTCATGTAACACTGAAAGCAATGTATCTACAATTCTTTCGAAATGACTTAAATAATAAACTGCAACTCGAGATACTTTTCCACTCGATGACTCAAATATAAGGAAGGTGTCAAATCTCTTCCTGCAAGTGCTGAGTGTTCTGTAATTAAAGTATTCTTCCGCGGCGTAGCAATGAACGAGATCATAAATTTTATTCTGTAGAGGTAATAAAATGAAATACGCCTTTATGTGCAGTCGCGGATGGAAGAAGAAAATACTATTTTCTTGAAAGTAGGTGTATTTTGTAGCAATTGAAAATTTGACAATTGTTAAATCCATCTTAAAGTTGTGAAACGAGATAAAGATGGAAATTAGGTGTGCTTAGATGGAAATAAGATTGTTCAAGAAGTACACTTGTCTCACTTTAACCTAAAATATCCACAACATGTACACCTATATCCATATTGACATATTCTAAATAACAGTTTTGTAATTTATAATTTTATTTTGATAAATCAATTTTCAAACGAGCATGCAGTTGTTGTTTAAGTAAGTTTGCAGTGGATTTAGAAAAAATGCCTGAAGGAATGGTAAATGAATCAAAGGCTTTCTCAGTATAAATGAGAACCCACTCAACAAACACAATGTTGCTGTAACGGATAGCTAACTAAATGCACATTCCTTATCCGATAACCAATGAGACGGAGTTTCCGGGACTGCTTCAGATTCCGGTATTTTGAAACTATTACTTTAAGTGTTTAAGTGCTTTCAGAAGGACCATATTAATTCGGGCTTTTACAGATTGACTAATTAAATGCACAGTTTTATATACCATAACTCACGATTACTGGGAATTTATAAAATATTACTGTGAGTGAATATTTAATACTCACAAAGTTTTTAAAATTGTTTAAAACAACAAACACCAAATGAAATTAGAGAAATAACTTCTAGGAATCGCTGCATATAATTAAAAAAAAAAAAATCAGAAATCAGACCAAATGTTACATTAATACAAACTTACTGGTGGTAAATTGAGACATTAAAAGTTTCATTTCCCTTTTAAATGACATATTTTCATATGCAAGGCATAGTATACAATTTCTAATTTGACTGAACCTACGGAGTAGGTGATGTACAACTCCTTCACCAAGGCATAGAAGATGTGCAAAGTTAGTTTTGGAGTAGTTAGGACACCATTAGATGATATAGATCGGACGTTGGCCAGCGCAATATTGTGTAGAAAATTCGTGATAGTCTTTGGGATTTATGATATTTCGTTCACCATGGAGTTAAAAATTTTTATTTTAATAAACGATCGCCAATTTTTATATAATGTTAATAAATGTACGTGCACAAGTTGCTTTGTAATCACTATTACAATGTTTAAAGGGTAACATATGTCCTCTTTGTGATATTAAATTGGCTCATAATTTTCTAAACTATATCTCGATTTAGGGGATATGAAATGCCTAAAGCTTTATAATGTTTTATTCGATTAATACTTCTTAGTTTTAAATGTAAATATTAATTGTTTATATTTGGTGCTATCACTTAATGTTTTCTCTGACGTTCGTGTTTCCTATTAGCTTAGGTTTACTCACAAGTGCTATCAGTGTTAAATTTTTTGAACTTTTTTAGCATTGTTTGTACAGATTTTAGGCTATCTTTAATGACAGTTTAGGGATATATATGATGTTTAAATAGAATTTGCTTTTACTGTATTGTACTTGAAAAAGGAACATTTAAAAATTTAGTCCAAGTTGTCATAACATTTCAGGTTAATATATTATCTTGTTCTTCTAGTTATTCTGTAACAAAAACAGATTTATTTCGTTTAATGTAATAATTTAGCTCGTATTACTTGGAACAACTGTAAGGTCGCGTAAGATAGTCATTTTGGCAAAATTACTTTATATTTGAATGCTGAAGTAATATAATATGCAATAAATATATCAAATTTCTTCGTGTATCTCTCCTTTCGCGTATTTTTTCCTTTAATGTTTTGGATCCAGCATCTGAAAAGTTTAAAAATATCCACGTAATTTCCCGCCTCCTTAATGCGTTCAGAGAACTAGCTTCCCTAAATTTTAAAATGGTTTCGTCCATATAGGGAATGTTTATGTCTCACTAACAAAAACAGATTCTTTCAAAATACTTGTCAAGGTCACGCTAAGAAGGACCGACTATCACAGCGAGGCAAATACGAACTGATGCAATGAAAGATTTCAACGAGTCAGCTACATATTCACTTCTTATAATTATTTATAGATGATCTGAAACCTAAGGAGTAGAAGAGACAACTATAAGAACTGTCGAGATTGAAATTACAGGAACGTGGAAATAAAGATTTTTTTGATATTGTAATATTAATATTACTATGTTTTCTTATTGACATGTAAGTTTCTTTCAAAGAAATAATGTGATAGTTTACCCATAACTGCTTTTTATTTGTTATGTTCTTACTGTAACTGCCTCCTTTAGAAATTAAAATTTTCGCTTAATTTAGCTTTTCGATGTTTGAGCGGTAAAACTAGTAAAAAAATGGAGGAAATAGGCAAGGAAATTTACTGATACGCTAGGAGCTTTAGAGATGTATAAAGCAATAAAACATAGAAACTCAGAAAGGAGAGCAATCGTTTTCCTCCAGGTAGTTGATATCACTATTTTGTGTAGCACATTTCTTATTAAGCTGTAATGTTTCTTTGCATTGCAAACGTTTGTCTCTATTTCGAATCGCAAAAACCAAATTGTCTGAGTATAATAATAAAAAACAGCAACAGATTCGCTCAAAATGTCTGGAACAAAAAACAAAATTCTCAGTAAACTAGTTTCTGAAGTCTAAATTCGTTATTCGAATTTAATTAACTGTTTTTATGAATAACAAATTGTAATTAACTGTTTTCATGAATAATAAATTGTAATTAGCTTTTTTCATGAATAATAAATTGGAAATTATTAAAATTTAAATATAGTGGAAACTATTTAATACCTCAATTAAACTGAATTTTGATTTTAAAAATTCTTCCTTGTGTAGGTAAAAGTAAAACAAAACAAAAAAAAATATTTGTTCTCTCTGTGAAATAAATAACTTAAAAGAAAATAAACGAATGTTCACTTTTGAAATTAAGAAAGGCCATTAACCGTACTATTCACTCGGTATCAGGCAAAATGTAAACTTTTTGTTATGTCGGATTTAAATTCTAACAATAATGATTCTTAATAATCTTTTAATACTTTATTGTTTATAATATGCTTTTAATAGCTTATTGTTTACAACTCTATTCTATGTGTCGAAAAGAATTTTATTCATTTCAGTTTTAACTATTCTCAGAATAAGAGTTACAATGGAAGATAAACGAGATGGAAGAGACTATTCCTTTATGATTCGATTTCCTTTTGAATCTATTCTTTCATCTCATTAGGAATCCCACATCTCTCAGAAATATGGCGCTGAAAGCAAACGACAAAAGGAGGTTATAAATTTTATTTTATTTCTCTAATAGCCATCGTTTCAAATACATCCATCACATAGACCAGGCTCAATTGCCTAATACTTTTAAGATAACAGGAGGAAAGAGAAATCACGTGGGAATGCTTGGCATGCTGCCCATTGAACAGACCACGTCCTTTTGCGCTCACTAATTGTTTTCAGGCCTAATAATTAGGAACTTTGAAGTTTTAATAGCATTAGTTGAAATATTAATTAGTTCCATTCCTTTTGATTTCGAATTAAAATGGGGCAATTATTTTGAAGCATTTTCTACAGGGTTTTTGCTTAGAAGCTGGAAAGCTATTAAGAGAATTTATCTGTTCATAGAAAACTTATTTTAAAAATTACGGACATTTCATTTGAAGCTTCAGATCGACATTTTTTGCATTGCATTGTAGTATCTTTTACTGTGTCTAATTTATGTATTAGGAATCAATATACGAGGGTTGGAACTTTAATAGTGGCAACTATTTATTTACAAGGAATACAAAAGTGATTCATGTCACCATGTTTTACAGTCCTTCAATATAGTCGCCAGCATTGTGTATAACCCGTTTCCAACGATGTGGAAGTCGCAGAATACCTGTAGCACCGTCTGTTTTGTTGATAGTCTGAATGGACCGGTCTACTGCCGCAAGAATCTCAGAAACAGTTTGGAAGCGAGTGCCACGAAGTGGTTCCTTCATCTTAGGAATTAAGTCATAGTCACAAGGGCTTAGATCTGGGGAGTATGGTGGATGGTAAAGCACTTCCCAGCCCCATCGCTTGAACAAATCAGTCACAGCTTGCGCTGCATGCGGCCGAGCATTGTCATGCAAAATGAGAGCAGCGGTCTGCAGAAAGTGTCGCCGTTTTTTTCTCAGAGCTGGTCGGAGATTGTTCTCCAAAAATGAGCAGTAATACTGCGCAGTGGCGGTCTGCTGTGGGAGAACGGTATGCGTTAGGATGACACCATCACAGTCGTACACGAGAATCACCATAAATTTCACATTGCTGGGGTTCTGACGAAATTTCGAACTTCATGGTGACCTGTGATGACGCCATTCGTTTGATTGGCGTTTCAGTTCTGGCTGGTACGATCGGGCCCAAGTCTCATCCAGCGTAATGATACGGCGTAAAAAAGCATCTCCTTCGTGCTCAAAGCGCTTCAGGTGGGTTCGGGCAGCATCGTATTGTAGCCATTTCTACATTTCCGTCAATTGATGTGGAACCCATCGTGAAGCAATTTTTCTCATGGACAGGCGTTCCTTCAGAATGTGCAGCACAGTCGTATGCGCTAATCCTTTTTGTCCGGCCAGCTGACGAATCGTTTGGCGGCAATCACTGTCCATTAGTGCGGCAACAGCTTGCACGTCTGCATCGCTGACACTCGGACGACCTGGTCGCAGCATGTCTGCCACGTTTTGGCGTCCTTCATTGAATGCTTTCACCCATCTTGCTACGGTTCTGTAAGGCAATGCAAATTCCCCGCAAGCCTCTTGAAGCCCTTGATGACACTGTCGTGCTGTACGACCTCTGGCACATTCAATTTTTATCCAACATCGTTGTTCTTGTTTTGAAAACATCCTGACAACACTTACTTTAGACCACGAGGATACAAGGATTCGTTCTTCGCGTCACTCCGCATGCGCGTGACGTAGGCAGGACGAGTCTTTTTACTGAGAGGTAAGGTAGGTATGTAATTCACGTGTGGTATACTCGATATTCTTTGGTTTTGTTGCGTAACGTTTTTTCAGCTGTGTTGCCACTATTAAAGTTCCAACCCTCGTATTTTTCCTTATTTCTATGTTGTAAAAAGTACACATTCCTAAACTGTCAATTTTGTCTCTGGAGTTTCTAATTCATCAAGATTCTAGAATCAAGAAAATATACATACGAATGTTCAGTAGGCAAACTAGGTTAGGTACTTTCCAGCGTTCGAGTTCAACGACTTAGAGCAATTCGACGTATAGAAACTTGATATATAGAAGGAAGAGAAACGACAAACAGAGTAGAATATAGTTGCTTTTTTTCCGGAAGTTTATGCGTCACTGCCATCATCATTAACGTCACGAAAGAACAAATCTTATAGTATAATAACGTTGCATACATGTAGACAGAATACCCAAAACATAACGTGGTAAAGATTAAAAAAACATTGTGCAGTGTTATAAGGCAGTGGTGTTCAAATGTTTTGAGAGTGAGACATTACTTGGGACAGTGAGGTAACTAATTATTCTTAAGATAATCAATAATCTAATTGTAATTTCCCACAAATTAGTGCTGTGTAGTATTGAAAATCTGAAAGCTGTTAATTATTTTTTTTTCATACTAAGCGTGCATTTCTTTCAAAATATATACAATAAACTGAAAATTAACTCTGTAGTTAACAAATATTTAGTTAAAAAATCAACTAACATCAGCGATTTATGAATTAAAACGTAGCGTTTAGCACATAGGAACTTGAACAAAACTGAATTAAAAAAATAAAAAAATAAAATAAAAAAAACTACAAAAGGAAAATATTTAATGAGAACTATAAGTCTGCTCCCTCTTTACAAGTAGTGATATTTCTGGATCTGTTTTGCTCAATTTAAGCCTTAAAGGTTACTAATTTATTTCGATACTTGCTATTGCTAATTTGCTAATTTATTCCAATATTTAGATTGGGAAACTGGAAACATCTCATCTCGCACATGTAAGATTAGGCAAGCGCTAATAATATCTTCAGAGGTGCATCACACAGTTCTGTATATTTATTTCGAAATTTTAGCACACATTTGTTCAATTCAAGCCCTTTAGAAACAAATGTTGACTCTTTATTGGACAGTAACTCAATCCTTTTCTTAAATTGATAAAATTTGGATAGCACTGCTATATTTAGGATCTGCTATATCTTTAATTACCGATTGAACAATTTGTAGGTCGTTTTCTATAATAAAACTTCCTGAAGTAGGAAATGCTATAAATTAATCCTCTTGCAGTAGAAACACCAAAAATAAATTTTATTTATAAAGGCTTTACGTTTATTATTAGCTGCAAATATATTTAATTATTCTCCTTCTTCTTGAAGAATTAAATTCTACTCGTTCAATTTGAGACAAGAAATTACTTAAGCTAACCCGCATCAGTTTAAATTTGTTTCTCTAGTTATCATTGTCATTTTAAAACACAAATATTTCTTGATACTTCCTAAAGTTGAAATAGTCTCGTCAGGACTCTACCCCTCGAGTGTTAAGACACCTGTTCATGTAAAAGTAACTACTGAGTTCACTGTCCGTTTTTTCGCATATTTGTGAAAATATCTAATTACACAGTGAACCCGTGTTACATTAGGAAAGAGTTCTTTTAGAGTTAAAAGTCCGTTTTGTTTGTCTGTCACGGCACGAGCTTCACAACTGCATACTCCCACACAGTTTTCACTAGTAATATTGTTTTTCCGCGATGTAAAAATTTACCAGTTGAAAGATTTCTTATCAACTTTGTGTTTTCTAGTAACTTGCAAAAGTTTTTAACAACTTCAATCTTGCATTCATATTTTGAAAACAAATTAGAGTGTAGCATTTTAGCCACCGGTGGATTCATCCAACTAAAGCCTGAAGACTTCACCTTATTTAATTCTGGTTATGTGTTCTTTTCCACATTATTTACCATTACGCATAATTTGAGACAGGTTCTTATATCAGACAGTAGTGCTTGATAGATCTGTTACTTTTCCTTTTCTTCAAACATAATGCCGACTATAACCTGAGTTGCTAGAAAAATTAACTCTTCAGCAATTCTGTAAGGACTGCCAGTTTCAGTCATACGATAGCTCACTCTGTAAGAAGCCTCTTATACTTTTTTGTTAGTATCGGTAAATGTAGACATAAAAGTTTGCTTACATTTCAAATGCGTATTTTCCCTGAAAAAAGTTTACTCTCTGTCTACCGGCAGAACTGATCTCGCCATTATATCTAATATTAGTTGGTGGCGGTTGCTATAGCAATAAGGCTAGTATATTTCAATAGGGATGGGTCAAGTGAATGTTTTATTGTTATTTTTTTGCCGAATTTTGGTAGCGGGAAAGAGAAAGTTTAGAGAAAGTTAGTTTGTCATTAAGTTCCACAAGATAACAAACTGTAGTAATAAAACCTAAGTAATTCTTCAAGCCCACCCTTACGAAAAATGGATTAAAACTCATTTCTTTAGGAAAAAATAGCTACTCAATGTCTGCGGAGAGCTGTTCTTGTGATACACAGACAGTACACGACTTCAAGGAATCTCTGGATTAAAGTAGATTTTAGAACAACGAATGCAAAGAGATAGAGCCTATCTCTTCGAACTTCTAAAATAGTCTGTCTAGAATTTAATAAAATTTTGCATTTTAAACACCAAAGGTTTCTTTAAAAATGTCAATAAAAATTGTCAATGTTGTATTTGTATTCAATTAAATCTATTTACATTTTTTTTCATTTACCTGGCGACCTTAATGTAGGGGTCGCAACCCCTATATTGAATACCACTGGTATAGGGTGTATCAAAGATGTATCGTGGCTTGGTTCCCCAGAGAAGTTCTACTAGGTTTTCTCCTTCGGTGGAATCAGGCGAAAGTAATTTTAGCTTTTATTCCTGCGTTTGATTTTATTCCAGTTGCCAAATACCTTTAATTATCCACATGACTAGCTTCTTGCTAACTTTTATTTTGTGTGCATCTGCAATCAGGTAGTGCTTCAAAATTTTAGCTGCGTTGCATGCACTTGAAATTTTTATATGTTTAAGCATCCATAGTGTCGATATCTATCTTAGGCTGTTTAAGTAGTTTCTGCAATATTTAAAATATGAAGGAAGGTCAGTTTTCTCCATGTTAGCTAAATGAGCATGAGAGTTAATAGCGCTATTTAAAGGTATATTTTCTATAATTTTTAGGTTATTTGCCAAAACATTGTGAATTATATCAGTGTAAGATTAATATTTTCGTCTTCATAAAAGTATTGTTTCCTTTAGGCAGAGAACCTTCGCGTACTTTGCCATAACTCAATGCAATTTTATCATTATTATTTAAGTGATTATTAAATTTACTCTAATAAAGTGCAGTACTTTCGAAATGTGTTAAAATGTGCCTTAAAATAAAAATACTACTAAAACTACTAAATTTAATTAATTACTAATTACTAATATTACTAAAATTACTTAATAAAGTAATTCTTAAATGATGGCAGGTAAATTCATTCTTAACGATAAAAACTATGTTATTTATACAATTACTTAAAGTTAATGGATATGTGGGAAAATATATTTCTTGAATGTATACTTGTGGGAAAATCTATCATTTGTTATTTTTAATTTTTTTAGTAAATAGTAATTAATTGATTCTAGGATTCTGCATCTTTATTTTCACAATTTAAAATACAGCTGTTTGGTGTTTTGAAAATCGAACTAAAAATGGACTAAATATGGGAACTAAAAACAAGAAAAAAATTTATTTTCTTCGACCATGAAGTCAATCCTAAAACTATTTAGGATTTTCAGAGAAAATATAGACGAGAAATACTAGTACAAGCAGTAACGTATATTGAAGATGAAATATGTCTGTTATCAAAATTATTTGATGATCACAGGATGCCAGCAGCATGAAAAGCGTAAACATTTACAAGCTTCATAAATATTAATAAGAAAAGGAAATGTTACACTGTGAAGCACAAACTTTATTTAGTATCACAAACAAAATACAATAGAGCTTAGAGTCATTTAAAATTTAATGTCACACATCTTTTAAAATTGCATTTCAATTTAGTGAAGTTAATTCCTCTTTGGCAAAACATCAAAAACCATTTCACAATAAATTATTCAAAGTGTTCCGAATTCACGTCTTGTAGTAATCGTTTTAAGTTTTCTCTATAGTTGTGAGATTTATGTTCTCCATTTGCGTGACAGATGTCGTAAATCTATACTTATTCCCAGTCGCATTGTTGCCATGGCGACTCATATAAGAACTTCGACAGCAGTAGCAGCACAAAAAGTTTTTAAACTCCTTCCGGAACTTTCCTGAAAGTAAAGATACATAAGCGTTATATTGTGCTCATAGTGTATACATTATTTGCTTTCAGGAACAGTTCTAAAAACATGATTGTTGATAAATAAAGAGTGAAAGTGCTCAGAAATATAAAATCTCAATCACTATAACAAACTGATATAACAGTGAAATACCACTTATTCTTTTGACACTGTCTATGAAGTTTCTTAAATAAAATTTAATATATATATATATATGTATATGTCATCGAAATTCGTCATAAAGAAAATTTAGTAAAGTAATATGTTCATGGATTCATATTTATTCTAATTGATCTACTAAAGAAGGAGGCATATTTTTATTGGATTAGTGTTCTTTTAATTGCCCTGCTTGCATGAATCACAGCTTTTGCGTGATTTTATCGCTTAGTATCATCTTAAAATTTTAAGATTTTTATTCTGTTTGTAAAGCTTGCATGTATGTGAAGTAGAAAATAAGCAAACATAGTTGAGCAGCAATCAACACTAGTTAATTACACGCAAATACGCACACAAATAATTCACACATATACCAATACTACACACGCGAGTAACTACCCGAATACTACAGAATAACCATACGAATAATTCACTTGTTACACATCACATTTCTGAAGATATTTTAAGCTGGATGCAATTCTCGCATGCATTTTTCACATGTAATGGAAGAGAATACAATTTTGCTTAAAAAGTCTTCAGACACTACTTGATGGAATATCTAAACACACTTTTATTGGCCGGTATTAATCAGGAAAGGTCCAAAGTCACGTTTTACAGTCCTCGAAGATCTACTATGAACTCGCTAGAACAATCAGCGACACAGCTTTCAGGTTATTAGGCTATAACGCTGAAGACAGCTTCACTGCAAAGCACCAGAGTACAGCTCCCGATTCTGCTCGGTCGTTCTCGGAACTCCACGTACTCTCGAGACTCTCCACGCTACAACTCGCGATGCACTCGATGATACACAAGAGTATAGCTCTCGACTCAGAACAGTCTAAGACAAAACTCGACGATGCACTAATTCGGGATACACTAAAAGACTTACTTGATGCACTCGACAACCAACTCGGCGCTAGATACTCGCTTAATGACTGACTATCAGCTCGTGGACGAGGCACACTCTAACTGACTGCGGACCAGCGAGGTTTATATAGCTTTCGGCTTGTGTTCGAGAACATTCTGGGCAAAACCGGTAAGAATTCGTTCCAGAAGGTTCTCCATCCATCCATGGTATATCGCCAATTATGTCGCCAAATGGGCGATTCCTCGCCAAAAGTGGCAACCCTGCCTTCCCTTGCCATTTTATGGCAACCCTAAAACTGCTTTGTGGGGAAGCCATCTTACCGCGCCTGTACATTTCGTAACAATATTTTACCATCTTTGTGGTTGCTTCGCTCACAGAATTTCTGGTCTTTATCAGCAAAAAACTTATCCAAATACGATTTGAGATCGTACTTATTACTAAAATGTTTACCAATATTTAAAAATATTATTAAAAATACACGTACATACAGTTTATTTAAAAATACACGACCCTTTTATCATCCCATTTAACTGTCAGCATGGTGTTTTTTTTAAAGCAGTTTAGTTTCGATATGCTATGTGTTGATTCATCATGCTTCTACCATGATCGTTTTCGATTAATACTATTATAGACGATTTAATTTCACCACTAATGAAAATTCGTTTCCAAAAAGCGTCGATTGCAGTATGTTTGTAATGCGTATCGCAAATGTTGATTCTTTGTTTTACCGAATTGCGGAACCCAGATATCGAGGTTCTTAACGAGTCCAAGACATCTTATGTGATTTTCAATTGTTGCTTGTGATAAATTTACCTATCTACAATCTCTCTCAGAATTACATGACGATTCGATTCAATTATGGTTTTAATTATGTCATTGTCAACTACAGAATTTTGGCAAGAACGCTGGCCACCTTTAAGTAAAACATTTTCAGAAGTAATTCTTTTAACCAGTTCTGAAAAATGGTGTCTATAAATATAATAGTGTCTATAACCATAAATATAATATCTCTCTGTGAGCCTCAGCCGCTTTCTTGCCTTTATGAATAAAAAGGTAGAATATGTCGAAAATGTGTATTTTTGCACCCCATGTTAAAACTGACCGTAAACTAATAGTTTTAAACAGAAATACACGGAATTTATTTCTGTTGCATCCTAAAAGTGTCAGCTGCCAAATCTCAACAGAAAAATAATTATAAGATTGACAGAGGAATCACAAAATGAACATAACTCTATCTATTTTTGCAAACAGAAATCACTTTCTTGCCGATTAAATATTTTTTTAAAATTTTGTTACATTTCTTTCTTTTTTTCTAAAATATAAATTCATGTGCAGATGATTTCATTTAAAATAATTTGAAAGATTTGTGGTATTATTTACCATAAATATTATTACCATATTTATAGCATTTATGGTATTTATCAATAATAGCTAGTAGTTCGAAAAGAGCGACCAATGGACTTTGAATGCTGCAGTTTCTACGCACACTATCACATTGCATGAATGAGTAAATTGACATTGAATTATTCAAAAAAAAGTCTCTCATCCGAGAACGGAGAATTCGCGTTGTTGGCTGGTTTAAAGAGATTCTTCCGTACCTCCAAGAGGTATATAATTTGCAAAATTTTGAAGAATATGCTTCTAGTTAACTCCGGCGTTTTCTATAATAAAATGAAAAGAAAAAGCAAAATGGCGAAAACAATCAAGCAAGTGCTGCATATAGGAATTGAAAATGAAGTCAGAAATTATACGTTTAGAGATTAGTGACAAACATGTATTAGAATTAAAACCCTGATTATACTTGCTACTTTAAAATAGGCGCTTCAAGGTCTCTCCGATCCTCTCCATTTGCGATCGTAACACGTGTCTTCAGCACCATATAACACTTATTTTTTTTACTTCACTGAAACTGTATTTCAATTCAACAATTATTCGTGTGCTTTTCGTGTTGAAATGAACGAGGAAAACAATTAAGGGACTAGACCGTCTGTCGCAGCTGTTATTACCATGGTTACGAGGCAAGCTGGAAGGGTAAAAGTGTCTAATATGAAAGAATGAACTATAATCTGGAGAGGACTTTACGGATATGATAAACGTCAAGAAAATCTTATTTAACAGCAAAGAGTTTTTTTTTTTTTTTTTTTTTTTTTTTTTTTTTTTTTTTTTGGTATGATGTTGGCAGAAATTAAACTGAAGTTATAGCTTTGCAGTCCACCAATTCTGGTTGATAGATGCTAGCTGTTTTAAAGCACATGATTTATGTTCCTTGACACAAAATCTGAAAATTCGTTCTTTTAGTCCAAATATACATATATATAAAACTACACTGACCAAGAATGCCATCTTTTGCATACAATACTGTATTTCTGAAGAATATTTTGATATTTTATTCTAAACTAAATAACAATCATGTTTAATTGAAATTTATGTCTTATTTCAAATTGAGATTTTTTATACCTAATTTTATTTTTTGCAACAGATGAATTCATTCTTTTCATCACACCATTTCAGTGCCTGACAAATAACAGAAATTTACGGTTTAAGCGGAGACGGGTAATAGAGTTGTCACTCTATTACTAAAATGAATTTGAATAATTTCAGGAATTACTTTAATAGAAAACAGAAACAAGAAGCCATCAACTGCCAGAATGAAATCTATGGAGTGGTTTTAAGATGTACACATTTAGCAATTTATAAAAATAGTAAAAGACTTTCGGAATTAAAAAGAAAGAGAGAGAAAGATATGCTTATATATAACAAGTCTCTTTGAAAATAAAACGGAAAGAACGGTAGTTCCACCATTTATGTTTCAAACAATAACTTTTCACTTTCGCTGAAATCTAGGAGTATATTTTTATGCTGATACATTTTTCATTCCTCTTCTTATCTTATTTCACAAATTTAAGATACCAGAGAAGTAAATTTATCTAGCCTTGTTTTGGGTTTCTCTATCAGTAATCCATCATACCTCCACTGCAAACTTTTGACACATTTGCGACAAAAGCATTAACTACTGACAGGTGGAGAAAATAAGAAATATACTATTCTTACCATTCATGAAATTGTATATGATAGGATTGATGGAGCTGTTCGCGTAACACAGCCAGTGTGATATGAGAGAAACGACGGTTGTCGCTGGCGTCTGGGGCAGTCCCACGGTGTACCTAGTCAAGAAATACAAAGAATGCTTAGAAACAGATTTAAATGTACATATGATGTCCAACAGTAAAAAAAATCTGAAATATATTAATTACCGTATTTATCTCTATGCAAGCTGACTTCAAAGAGGAACAAAATTTTGATTTTTTATGTATAGTTATAGAATGCAAATTGAAGCATAATTTAGATAATTAACGGTACCTTTTGAAACACATTTCTTCTTGAGAAAAATAATTAAACTGATGGTTTAATAGTTATATATTCTAGCAAGGGTTTTATATTAATACTAACGAACGTTTTGGATCTGGATAATGGAAATAGGACTAGAAGTGTCACTTTCTATCGCTAATAAGAATGTACCCTGTAAGAAAATTCTGTACCATTTTTTGTTGTTGGCAATTTGACAGAGCAAAAGTCACGTATAAGGAATTATTTTAGAGTCACTGCGCAAAATATAAAATAGGACTGTTCTATATCTCCCTTCTACTGGGCCTATAGTTGAAATTCAAATTGTTTTTCCATGTCTCGAAAGTGCGACTTAGGATATATATTAGACTTATATATACCTTTGCTCTAACATAGGTATTTTGAAACAAAATCAGACGTTTTCTGGAAAAACATACCAATTTTTTCCATATTTTGTTTCTACGACTCAAATTATGCCTAAATATTATGTTTTGTAATTTTTGGTGAAATTTCAAAAAATTATCTTGACGAATTTCTTCAGTTTGCGCCAATATTAATCCACTTGGCGAACTTCTTAATTTATAGCAACCTATTTTCCTTTCCTTTTTCTTCATTGTCCACTAGCAGGAAAAAAAGTCATCGTTCACACTTTTAAATAATTTTAACAAAGTGTGTAAACCATATTTTCATTATTATCGCTTATAATAAATACGCCAATTTCCAAACCGAGCCAAAATGTAAATCCACGTATATCTTAGAAAATTTTGAATAAAAATCTCTAACGTTTTGCAGGTATGCTTAGAAATACACCTACTTTAAGATGATGACAAAATTTTTATAGGTTATAATTGAAAATGTTTTTCGAAAAATTTATAAAAATTGTTCAAAAATACGAATTTAAAAAATAAATAAAACAGATAGGCCAGTTTTATTTGGAATAAATCGAAATTTTGAAATATGAAAGGAAGAATTAAAAATGTTTAATAAGAAAGAGATATAAATATATATGAAATTCAATTAACATTGAGGAGATAAAGTTTCGAGAACTAAGTACGATTTTGTGTCAAAATACCGATTTTGTGTATTAGAACGATGTTATACACTGACTATTAGTAAGTATTTGGACACCTATGCAAATGACGATATCTGCGAGCCTAAAGTACGTCACGGACTCCGCCGGTATATATCGTGTAGGAAACAGCATCGGCTTTAGTCGCATGCAAGATGCCTCGCAGTTCGGAGCTCTCTGATTTCGAGAAAGGTATAATTATCGAGTATCACAAATGTGGCCGATCCATAAGGGACATATCTAGCGATCTGAAGTACCCAAAATCGACAGTGGCCTATGTGATTAAGAAGTGGAAGGTGAGCGGTGATTGTCGGAATGTGCCCCGAGTCAGCAGACGAACGAAATTGGGAGATAGAGACCGACGAGTGCTGTCCAGAGAAATTCGGAAGAACCGCACCTAACCGATGGCTCTCATCCGCGAGGAGTTTCAACAGGCATCGGGGAGTATTGCTTCAATGAATACCTTCCGTAAGGAAGCACATCTGCTTGGTTTTCATGGTCGTGCTGCTGCCCATAAGCCTTTGGTCACAAAGTCTAACCGCGCTTCTCGGTTAATGTGGTGCAAAGCACATCGAAATTGGACCGTAGATCAGTGGAAACCGGTTCTTTGGAGTGACAAATCAAGGTTCACTTTTTACTGTTCGGATGGCAGGGTCTGGGTCTGGCGTCTACCTGGAGAACGTCTCCTGCCAGAATGCTTTGTGCCAACAGTCAAATTCGGCGGAGGTGGATTTATGGTCTGGGGTGTTTCTTCTGGTATGGGCTGAGACCCTTAGTCCCCATTCATGGTAGGCTCAACTCCGATGCCTACTGCACTATTTTGGATGACAGTGTGGTTCCTACGTTGTGGCAGTTTTACGGGTTGGACCCCTGTTACTTTCAGGACGACAATGCCAGTTGTCATGTTTCGATGTTAACCAAGGCTTGGTATGGTGCCAATGGAGTTCATCGAATGGACAAGCCTGCCCAGAGTCCAGACCTGAACCCTATCGAGAACCTCTGGGACGAAATGCATCGCCGAATTCAGGGGTGCACTACCCGTACAAAATCGGTGAAGGAACTTCTATGTCTTCTCCAAGCCGAGTGGAAGAAAATACCACTAGCTGTCATACAAAGATTTGTGGAAAGTATGCCCCGGAGGGTCCACGCTGTAATTACCTCTCGGGGAGGCTCTACCAACTATTGGTTTTGAATAAAGTTAGTTTGTCTTTTCTATCACAGGTGTCCAAATACTTATTGGTAGTCATTGTATATAAACCTAATACAAATCCTAAGTCATGCCTTAGAGACATGAAAAACACAAGTTGAATTTCGGCAATCGGCCCACTAGAACGGGAGATGTAGAACTTTCCCTCCCTTTTTTTTGCGCAGTGTACACTACAATCTAAAGACATCCACAATTTTGGTATTTTTTAAATATGCAATTATAAAACGACATTAAGATTTTAGATTAATTGTTTTGAGAAAGCATCGTGTTATATTCGAGTGAATATGGTGCTGACAAGAATTCTAAATATCCAGAGGCAAGTTGTGGTTCTAGAAAATCCGGTCCACGGCTGTGTTCCTAGAGTGAAAGTTGTTCAAACGTCCAGGTAAATTTGTTGTCCTTTTCTGCAGATTAAATTTACTTTTGCAATATTGCAAATAGAGAAAATTAATTTTTTATTATCTCACATTTTTTCCACTTAGATTATACAGTTAAAACAAAGATTTTTATTTTTATAAAATAAAATGTAGTGCATATAATTTAGATAACAATGAAACAATATGAAATGGTTTTTTTATTCATTAAACCCTCATTTTTTCTCTGTGGCTGCTGTTTATTATTCTACGAAGTAGATGAAACTGGAATGAGGATATTGCAATACTTTCACCTTTAAAATAATAGAAACTCTAGCGGAGATCTTCCCGCAGCAATACAACCTTGTCAGTTTTATAATTTTTTAAATCAACTGAAATTTTTTTCATTATAAACAGCTAAAAATTGTATAATTCTTAAATTTGTTAAAAAATAAAAAGGCTCAGATTAATTAACAGCAAACTTAATTTTATTTACCACTGAAAGAGAAACAAGGAACCCGAATAACTAGATGGTTGGAGTTCTATTACAATATGAGTGTAATTAAAGTTCGCTGTGCAAGGCATTCTGTATCAATAACGGTTGAGTGGATTCATACTAAAATTTGGGTACTTACGTATTAGCACAACCACTATGATTTCTGGTGAAATCACCAAGTCTGGTAATTTTTTACAGAAGAAAACAATTTTGACTGATATTATCGTTCCTGATATAGTTATTTAATCGTGCCTATATACTGTTTCGGGGCCTATTTGTATTTGCTTAACGGAACCATTTTTTTTAATTAGAAAACGTATTTAGAGTTCTTGCTATAATCCGAATAGAAACGTAGGGAAGATGAGTCAGAGAGTCTATTTCTACTTTGAACCAGTTAAATATCTATCCGGGCAGTAACTCCGAGCAGTGTTCGCAGAGACATCGTGTCCAAATATTTCGTGTTTTTCATGCCGAGATGGAGTGCTAATCTAACTATGGCTTTTTTAATGCATATGCATCTCGTGAAGTATTAATTACTACCTGAATGTTACGACCATAGTTTACTAATACCTAAATATCCGAAAAGTCCGAAGGGGCAATTTGCCGAGAAGGAGTATTAATTTCGTTTTGGCATTTTGCGTCGATTTACTATAAACATTGATTTACTTTTCGAATTGTTGCCACCAAGTATTACCATTCTGTGTTGTATTAAAAGAAATTAAATTATGAAAAATCTGCATAAATGTATGTATGTTTCTCGCATTGTAATAAAATAACGGTACCTAGAGCCATCAAATTTTGAATAACGTAATCTTCCATCGAATATGGGCACCCGGAAGCACTAATTAGGAATTTGAAATTAATTTTATTATAGATTTCGTATTTTGCAATACTTTAACAAATTTTTGATCAACAAACTCAACAATTTCAAAGTGAGCAATGGCAAACCTGTACGGGAAAAAAAAAATCCAGATTGTGAGTTCGAATCCAGCTAAGTTGTTTTCTGATTTTTTCCATTAAAAATAAATCTGTAATTAACATAGTTCTCCTAATATAAAATTTATTGTAATTTTTACATGCAACATATAATAATTTTACGTTGTTTTATTATCATACATAAAATGTTATTATATTTAAATTATTTCATTATTATATATAAAATTATTTATATAAAACTTTATATAAATAAACTATTTAAATAATAATTTTAAATTAATTATGTAAACATAATTATTATATTTTTATGTTATTTATAAAATATTTAAGTTTGTTTTTCCTCTTTTTCATAGAGATACTTTATTATGAATCTGATTATCAGCAATTTATGTTGCATTTTACACTATTTATGCAGCGATCAATTTATTTCCTCTTTTACGTAAATAACTTATAATATATCGAGAATATAAATAAAACATTATGTCTTAGGAAATGTGAAGTGTAATTTAGATAATTTTATTTATTTTTATTTATTTCCATTTTAAATTTTATATTTAATTACATATATATATATATATATATATATATATATATATTTAATATACATTATTTCATTATTGTATTTTTACATTATTTCATTACTATTTATAAAATTTCATATAAATTAACTATTTAAATAATAATTTTAAATTAATTGTATAAACGTAAGTATTAGATTTTTATATTATTTATAAAATATTTAAACCTGTTTTTCCTTTTTTGCGTTAAAGTGATACTTTATTATGTAATATGTATGCGCTTGTTATAATGTAGTGTGCATACACATTACATTTCACAATTAATTGCTTTCTTTTCCCGTTGCATTAACTTATTTACACACAATAAATACATTTAACAATTAATTAATTTTCCTTTCACGTTTCAAAAACTTATAAGGTATTTCTCCCGCCTTCGTAGCGTGCCTTCGTGGTGTAGTGGTTCTGCGCACTGGGCCGGTATTTCAGAGGTCCGTGGTTCGATTACCGGCGAGGGGGTAGATAATTTTTCATCTGTCCGCCTCCCCCACAAAAAAATCCTAATGTCTCTACAGTGGCGCCCGAACTAAAAGGGTGTTGGGTGATGATTCTCCTCATCCAGGTTTTGGCGATTGGGTCCCCTAAAAACCCCAGTCGCCCTTTAAAAGGGGGAATATATAAGGTAGTTCTTCCGCCTTCCTAGCGTGCCTTCGTGGTGTACAGGTTCTGAACACTCAGCCGGTATTCCAGAAGTCCGTGGTTCGATTCCCGGCGAAGGCGTTGCTAATTTTCCCTCTCTCCGCCTCCAAAAAAATTCCTAATGTCTCTACAAACTTATTTATTTAAAATTTAATTTTTTCATGTAGTTTTCTTCTTTTGCATTTTTAATCTATGTTAATTTCTGTCTGTTATTAAACTTTCTGTTTATTATTACTAATATATTATTCAATTTATTTAAAACTCTGCAAATAAAAGACATTGAAAACTTTGCAAGTTTTTATGAGATCGATGGAGGCTTCGTATTGGATACTAATCATGTCATCTGCTTTGATTGTCCCAACAACTTAGATACGAAATGCTACGAGGCAACATCACTGCGAAGGAGACTTTTCCGGAGATATGTCGCCTTGTATATAGACGGAATGAAAATTCCAAGAATGAAAATTCCTTTAGTTGTGTTTTAAAAGTAAAACTTAATTTAATTCTAAATTCGCTATTTTCGTATTTTGCGTTCTTTCATTTTAATGTTTATTTTAACTGTTATTGTGCTTAGGATTTTATATACACTTGTGTGCAAAAATTAAGGACGAGACGGTTTTTTCAATATAACTTTGTACAAAAGCTTTCCAAATCAACACATTTAATGCCGTAAGATCCCCAATACGTAAGGACATGAGTAATGTAAGCAACACTTACTAAAAGAGAAATCAGAGGGATAAAAAGAAGCTTTATTGAAAATGTAGCATGGAGCGCAATGCGACTGAAGGCCGAAACATCCCTGTGATGGGTGTCCAGCAAGAAACATCCGGTCTTTAATAGGGGATATGATCTCCCCTGACTGCTAGGCAGGTTTCACAGCGTCTGCCTATGCTGAGAATGAGGGTGTCAATGAGTTGTTGAGGCATTGCTGCCCATTCGTCTTGCAGCGCCAATCGAAGCTCCAGAGCTGTTCGGCAGCTACTGTGCGATGACATGGTGCATTGTCGTCCATGAAAAGGAACTGCGGACCCATAGAGCCTCTAAAAAGACGCACATATGGAAGAAGAATCTCGTTACAATAACGGGTCCCGTTGACTGAACCTGCGTCGAAGATGTGAAGGTCTGTACGACTACCAAGCATGATGCCTCCCCAAACGAGAACACCGCCACTCCATACCTGTCACTTTCAATGATGTTCGAAGGATGATTGCGGCTTTCCCGCTCTCTCCAGATGAGTATGCGATAAAAATCGCTACTCAGACTGAATCTGCTCCCATCTGTAAAGAGTACTCGTCCCCATTCATTGTCTCTCCAATTCCGGTGTTTCCGGCACCACAGAGAACGCCTTCTCCGATGGGCAGGCGTTAGAGGTACACACCGTACAGGGCGTCGTGCAAACAGACCATCACCGTGCAGTCTTCTGGCCACGGTAAAACGCGATATCGGTCGTCCAGTCGCCTGTGTCGTGTGTCTAGCGATTTCTCCCGCTGTCTGCCGCCTGTTTCTTCTGGCCTGTAAGGCAATATACCGGTCATCTGCGGGTGTGGTTCCTCGTGGACGACCACTACTAAACCCCCGGATAGCTGTTCCTGTAGTTTGAAATTGTCTCCAAAGTCGTGAAACGATACTGTGAGCAATTCCGAACTCTGCAGCCACACTTGTCACACTGCGGCCTTCGTCCAACTTCCCAATGATTCGACCTCGGGTAAAAGCATCCAGATGTCGTCTAACAGTTTGAGTATTCGCCATTTCTCGCTGAGGCAGCAACTCGGTGTGATTTTAACTGCTATATACGGCGTGCAATCTCTTTGCCAGAAATACTGGTCTTACACCGACAACATGCTTTATACTACTCAAACACTCCCCCATTACGTCTACCTGCATATCTGCACATGTGCTACCGTACATCACCTTACTTAATCTCCTGATTGGTCTTTCTGTCCGCTCTGCCTCTTCGTTCAGCTGTTATGCTAATTTTTCGACTTCGTCCTTAATTTTTGCACACCAGTGTAGATACAGATGTGGGTCATTCGTAGGTGTATTACGTACTTGCAGTAACGAAGGCGATGTTTAAAAAGTTTATTTTTTAAATACCGATCCTTGACATGCGCTTCGGAATGTCAAGTTTTCTAAAAATAAAACGCAAACATTTTTTATGAAAAAGAGAGATATGTGAGAGCGTTTAAAGAATTATTTTTAATATTACTTGCATAGACAAAAATTCAAAAACTTAATTCTATAAAACGAATAATTTTAGTAATTTAAAACAAAAAATGTTCCATATTTTTTATGCTTAATTATGAAGGATTTTCAGGAAGGAATTTACTGAATTAAGCCTATTGTTGAACTAGTATTAAATACTTTTAGAGCATATATAGAGAGAAAATAAACAGAAATTAGCTATTTGAGGAGTGATTTTTCTATCTTCATAGAATTTATTCATTAAATTTCATTATGCTTTCTAAATTAAATTTGATTACTCTTTTTCCTTCATTAAATGTTTCTACTGCCTATATGAAAATATTTAAAAGAAAATGCCTGCAATTGTTCCTAATTTCACATAAACTAAACTCTTGAAATAATCTACGAATAATTTACAATTGCTTTTCATTACATATATCGATGTGGTAAAATAGATATATGATTTTTGGAGGAAATGTGTAAGTAAAAAATTTATTTTAAAATTTCTTTAAATTTTTAAAATTTATTTAAAAAAAGAGCAGGCATAAAATCTTTCATAAAAAATTATACTTCTAAAAATTCGGCCATTTAGTTTTTCTACTTTGCAAGATATTGCCCTACAGTTTCTCGTAACATCTAATTATTTTATGTGTAATTTACTACTATCAATAAATTACAATTACGGAAATACTTCACACGGAATAAATTACAACCATAGAAGTGAAGTAAAATTTGTAAAGTATTTGTTAGAAAAAGAATGATATTCTGCAAAGATAAACATTTCGAAATAAAAGACATTTTTCTCCTCTTTCCAACCCCTTTTGATCGAGTTTGAAGCAATTACTCTCAGGTTAACTTCCAACAATGAAAGTAACCCTAATTTCTACAAGTTCCTAACAACTAATCTATTTTTATTTCTCGGGATCGATGAAGTGCCATTAAGTTCTCTAGTATCACGTAGTACAAGAAACCTTAATGGTCTTTTTCCATTACTCCGGACGGCAAAATCCTGTTTTATTTTCTTATTTTGAGAATTTCTCACCTTAGAGCGTTGATGAGATGAACCGGGAGGTAACAGAGTCCAAAGATGACCACTACCGCAATCAACATCTTAGCAGCTTTCCTTCGTGACTGTATTTGACCTTCGCAGCTTGGATTGACGGTGATCAATCGGACTGTAGCTCCATTCCGACCATTTTGCTTCGACACGGCTGAAACCAACAAGACAGTATAAAAACATTTGCATTAGAACGTATATATACTCACTAGGTAGGAAAATTAAATTCTGAGACCGCTTTATTGCCTGACTATCAAATTTAAGGAAAAAAGAAATGTCCTGCATTCGACTTTTTACAGTAGTATTTCGTAAACAAGGATACGAAAATCTTACAAGTAAAATCAAATTGCAAGTGAATGAAAAGAAACAAAAATTGAATGACTGAGAGTTTAACGTCGCACTAGAGAGTTTGTTAAGGTGTCATGCGAGTTTAATTGTGTATACGTTTCGTTTAGAGAATAAAATTTATTATTTACATTATTCCTTAATATATTTCAGTATGTTAAGTACCTTTAACTACAAGATAAATGAAGCAAAAGAAAAAGTTTTAGCAATAGAGATATTGCTCTCACTCGCTTTTGTAATATTACTGAGCTAGTTTTATTCGGAAACTAACTCCAGGCAAACAAGCAGTTTATATACGAATATTCTTCGTTTTAAACTTGATCTCTTCTTTGCATAGGGCACCCGAATTAAAGGAGTGGAGAATAATTTGTGATTACTTTGAAATAGTCAACTGGAGTTCATTTAGTAATTCAGAAGTCAAACAACAAAAATCAGCGTTATATTTTCAAATTTTCACATTTCATTTCAGAAATTATGTTTTAGTTCTGATTTCATCAACAGATGGCGCGACTAGCTTATTTCTGTCCAAGCTTTCTTAGCTTATCTAATCATTATATCCTATCCCGTTTATTTGCGCTTTTGAAGCTGAGGATGGTGGTTCGGTAAAACCATCGAAACTAGTCCTGTGAAAATTTGAAAATATAACGCTGATTTTTGTTGTTTAACTTCTGAATTAGTATTTGTTCGGCGTGTTATTGTGACTTAATTATTGGAGTTCATTTGTTCTTCCTTCAGTCGCCCTTATTTCAGGAGAATTATTAACTTGTTTAATAATTTTTTTTCGAGCTTAGTATTTAGTTACTTACTGTGCCTGCCAATTTTTGTGCAATATATTTATAAGTGCTGGGCTGAATCTTGTATGTATAAACTTCAATAATAACTGTAATGTATAGTATTCTATTTATGTGATCTTCGCGCTAAATTCCGATTCCTTCAGCGGGTTCCTCTAGTATCTTTTTCAAAGCAGTGCAGTATCACTCTCCTATTGTTCTAGCCGAGAATATCTGCTTATATAACCCCTCACATTTTGCTTTTAAGGGTTCCAGAGGGGGGTTCACCTGCACGTCCGACTATACGCTCAGCGGTCTCAGTTGCCGCTAGTTCTGTTAAATTGTACATTAAGCAACACACAAAAGAAACAACAAAAATTAATTCAAAGGAAGCACAAAAGTATCTGGAAGAGACGATTTCTCATGAGGTTGTCACGTCGCGAATTACAGAGGTGCACGCGCGAATTACAAAGGTCTGGCCTTATAGAGAATATCGGTGAGCATATTCAGAAAACCAGAAACAAAAAGCTCAGCGCAGCAGACAATTCAATATTAGAGGATTACTTAGCAGATATTAGACTTCTACTTCTAGAACAAGATGCTATTATTGCAAAACAGGAAGGCATCATCGAAGAATACCGCAGAACGTTAATCTATAAAGAGGATCAGAGACCTGTGCCCACTTTGCCCACAAGTGGAGTATCACAGTGCTCTGACAAGGTTGCAGCGAATGTCCTTTTAGCCGTTAATGTCCAAGCAGAAGAGGCACCTTTCACACTAGTGCAACGTAGGAAACGTAATACCAAAGTAACCCTTCAAAAGAAGCTTTCAGATCACGTCTTGCTTTTCAAAGCAAAGAACGAAGGAAGAGCTCCTGAGCTAATTCGCACGCAAATAGCAACAAGGCTACGTCGAGAGAAGTTGGGTATTATTGAGGACCAAATTCGGCCCACGCGCTCTAAGGAACTTTTAGTCAGGTGCCGAGAGCGCAGACTTTTCCAGCGCCTTAAGCAAGCCTTCGAAGAAAATTAGTCTGACGGATTCGCTTATTATCCGTGAGCCTTCACAGAAACGAAAGACGATTATAATTTTCAACGTTCCCGCAGACCTTCAAGCAGAAAGTATAAAGTCAGCTCTTGAGGCTTAAGTCCAACATCAGCAGCATGAAAGATTTTCCCCCGCATAGCACTTCCTAGAGAGAATAATACTAACAAGTGGCTTGTGGTTATTGCACCTGAGATCTTGGAGGATATACTTTCTGAAGAAAAAGTATTCTTCGGATTCAGCTCCTGCCCTCTCAGACCATGTTATAGAGTTATTCGCTGTCATAACTGCCAAGAGTTTGTCCACTTCAGAAACAACTGTACCAACATTCAAGTTTCTGAACGCTGTGGAGGCGGCCACTCGCCGAAAGAATGCACCGAGGAGGAACATTTACACAACTGTGAAAAGGCCACCTGACGGCCTACCTAACGGCCTACCTAACTGCACATAAAGCCAGCTCTGGAACTTGCTACGCATACAAGACAGAAATCAGGCAAATGGCCATTACGAAAGAATAAACATTCGCCGTCAGTACCCTAACCTACTCTTTTACTAGTGTAACCTACAGTGCTCAAGAGCGGCTACGGCTAACATGATACAAAGCAAGCTGGAACAAGAAGCAGACTTCGTACTCCTGCAAGAGCCATACACTGCTTATGGTAAGATCCCTGGTGTTCCATCATCCATCTGGGCTTACTGTTCAGAAAATTCACTCGCATCCAGTATTTACAATGGTCCTCTCACTCCTCTTCTCCACAGTCGCACAGAACATACCTTGACAGTAATACTGGAGACTCAGAATACTAAAATCATGCTGACCTGCGTTTACTTTCCTCCTAGGAAAATATTGATGCGCTCCTAAGTGAGTTAGACCAAGGACGTCTCTTCACGTCCACCTTCAACATCGTGACAGGGGATTTTGACGCGACTAGCCCTCTGTGGGGTGCAAATCGAGAAGAACAGGCATGCGATAGAGATACAGGAATATACGGCATCAAATAAGCTAGTGGTTGTTAACACTCAAGACTCGGCATCAACCTTCTGAACAACCCGTGCTCAAGGTTGGCCAGACCTGACCCTGGCTGATCCTCACACTAGCCGCTACATTCAAGACTGGAGTGTTACAGATACCACCACCCTTAGTGACCATAGACTCATTAGATTCAGTCTGGGCACCTCACTTAAGTACTTTATAAAACGCAGATACAAGACCGTGTACGGAGGGCATACTAAATTAATTAAAGAACTTGGACCACAAGTTTCTCGTAAGTATGCTCCAGAACTGCACTGTTTGTGAATCTTTGGATGAAGCTTACAATAAAGTAATTGAAGCAATTACAACAACATGTGTAGCAACTTACAGACTAAAAATCATACGCGCTACTACAAGCATCCATTGGTGGACTACAGATCTGACCACAGAGCGTAGCAGAGTCCGGGCACTGCGACGACGAGACCAGGTTACGACGGAGCAGCAGCTGCGTGAAATAAGAATGTAGCATTACAAGAAACACCTGACACTTTATAAGCGCAGTTTTCTTAATGCCAAGCATGCATCATGGTCGAAATACTGTATAAATACTACTAAACTGTTTGGTACTGCCTTCAAAATTGTAACTGATCGGGTGTTTTTGCCCTAACGGTCTCACAATGGATCTCAAGCTCACAGCAAGTTCCACGACAGAAGTAGTACAGCATGTACCTGATTCCATTTTTCAAGATGAAGATTACTTGCCGAACGAAGATTACTCTGAGAGACAGAGAGAAGTCAGGTCTCAATTTGAGGTGAAGGACTGAAGTAATATATTTGGCATCGAATGTTCACCGACTGAATCACAGCTAACAAGAATCATTAATGCCCTGGCTCCAAAGAAAGCTCCAGGTCCAGATGGTGTGGAATACATGATTATCAAGGTTCTGCACAAAAAAATTCCCAGAGCTCATAAAAGCCCTGGTGAAAGCCTGCTGGAAACTTAAACACTTTCCGAAGGGTAGTAAAACTGCAAAAGTGACCTTGTTTCTGAAAAATGAAAAAGATCCGAATGTCTCAACCTCCCATTGTCCAGTCTGTTTTCTTCTTGCATTCAGCAAAGTCTTCGAGAGAGTGATTCTGACTACACTTAATTATTATCTAGCTTTACGTTAAGTCATACACAAACAGCAATGTGGCTTTAGGCCCGGCAAGTCAACTGAGCATGCTCTCCAGTATCTTATAACGACTTTAGAAGACAGGATATGCACAGAATAATCATAGCCCTTGATATAAAGGATGCTTTTGACAAAAGTAGTAGTAGTAGTTAAGGAGGATTTATAGAAACGGATAGTATCTTCCGTGAGTTCTTATGCCGTATTCGTAAAGGCAGTATTTTCTATTGTTTCTTACTCGCAGTGTTCTTCGCAACATACTTTAATCAATAGCAAAACAAATACTGTACCTCCCTTTCCTATATTAGATACTTCATGCATTTGGATAAATCCAAAATCCAAATACAACTAAAGAAGCATTATAAATCCCAAGGTAAAAAGTTTTACTGAAGTCTTAATGTAATGTTTCTGAGGAAGAAATCAATTTCTTTTCCGAATGTAGTTATTATTGAAAAAATTCATTAAATTATTGAAATTAAAAAATTGAAATTATTGAAAAAATTCAGTTCCTACCCATTATTTTTATAAATATATTTTCATTTAAAATGTCTCATTTCACTTTATTAATGCATTTAATAACACCAGTTTAACATTATGAAGTAAATTCGCCCTCAAGGGAAAAAGTTCCTTTTCGAAATTTGTTGAAACTCATTTTTATCATAGTGCAGGGATGGACAAACGTTTTTACTAGGAGATCATATTTCAGAAAGGCATGAGTTCGGCGGACATTATGAGACGGCGGGAATAATAATAAAAATAAATGTTAAATAAATAAATACATATATAATAATAATAATAAATTGTTGACACACAATAATCAGGTGAAATGAAATTATTTTCTTAGTATCAGTCATTGGAAAAGCAGTATTAGCTATTTCCTTTCGCTGGCTTTTAAGTTAAAGAGAAGAATGAATGCTCTGCTTACAGTTCAAAATAAAAATTTATGAAAGGTCAATTTTATATACGAACAATGGTTACGGTTGTAAAGTAAAGCAAAGTTGGACAGACAAGGCGAGGGGGCAGAAATATAATGAGGATAGAAAATAGTTCACTTGTAGAGATATGAGGTATTTTTTAAGCAAGAGTACATAAAAATTGTCAATGCTCTTACGGGGACTCGAACCTGGACCTCTAGAAACGCGCAGAGTGCGCAACCGTTACACCACACAAGTATGCAGAAAGGAGGGGAAAATACCTTATATACTTCCCTTTTTAAAGGGCGACTGGGGATTAGGGGACCATTCTTTTAATCCTGGTGGTAAAATCATCATCCACCACCTTTTTAGCTCGGGGCCACTGTAGAGACATTAAGTGTTTAGAAAGGAGGGAGAAAGTAGCATATACACTTGTTTTTGCGAAATCGGATGTTTTTAACAGTCGAATATTGATGCATTCAGTCATATAATATTTGTTATCTGGATATCTCTAAGATTCAGTTTTTGTCAAAAGTTTAGTTTCACAATTGGCACAATTGTTAAAATGGGGAAGATAAAGTAAGAATTTTTACTAAAATTTTTCATTACAATTACGAGTGCTTATTGTCCAAATATCTAAAAATTGGAACTTAAGTATATGAACAGGGAACACTTTAAAATTGCTTCGCCAATCTCTTTATCCAGAGTTGCCAATCTCTTTATCCAGAGTTTGATTGCCAGTCTACCATTTTAATATCATGAAATCCATGATACTCCCTACAATGCAATTTTGAAATAGAACTTGCACAAAATTTCTCCTACTTTCAGCTAGCTCAACATAAACCATTTTAGCTTAAAATCTCTGGAACTGGACTTATGCTACTTAGAAACTAAGAGCCTCATTGCTTTCCCGTAGAGTGCTCTTTCGTTTAATGCGCTTTCATAACGCCACCTGTTATGAGGCCAGTAGAAGAAATATACTCATGCCATAATACTCTTCCAAGTATTGCTCATTTTTTCTATTTCCGGTGTTACTTTTATAGTACTTTTATGTACTTTATATTAATCATGTAGCGCATATAAACAGTTCCGCTGTCAAAAATATCCAGTTTTATAAATGACTGTTTCGCTCTTTCCACTTTCTGCAATTGAAATTGCTACACTTTATCCATACCCTTAACCCTGATATTACAAAGGTAAAAAGTAGTGTTAAACAATCTTAACCCTTTCAATTCTGATTTTTTTTTAGCCTCGGAAAAATATGTGTCTGTAAAATACTTTTATAGGTGTTAGAAGAATTGACTTGCAACATACTATTACTTACGTACGGATTTGTAATGAATGGGATGCACACAGAACCGATGATAGCTTGATAAAATGTATTTTTCCAAAGAAATACTTTAGTTCAGTTCAGGAACTTTTCAGTTCTGGAACTTTTCACATAAGTATTCGTACAGTTCTTCTCAGTGTGACAAAGCACAATCAGTAGTTACCACTTCAAACTGCTGAGACCGTGCGTTAAACACAAGGCAGTGCAAAGCGCTCCTAAAGAGTGACGCTCACACGGGTATCTCTCAATGCTTCGAATTCAGGTCTGAACTAAATCACTCAGAACTGATGCTTTCTCCTGTCTTATATAGTTGTCCGAAATTTCCAAGCCATACACAGTTACAGTACTATAACGCTGGATATGATTATAGTTGCATAGTGATAGGACCAGTTATAGTTACATAACTATCGGATCGAAACGTTGATAAGTGGTCGCCATCGCCAAATTTGGCGACCAAAATCAGTCGACAAAATCATCGCCAACATGCGGTAAATGTATGCCAATTATCTCACTGTTAAATGGACTTGCCCCTGTAACCTTTCTTGTAATGTAATTAAGAAACAGCACAAATAATCCAGTAGCAAGACACTGTACTACACAGTACTAATCTAGGGTCTAACTTTTAATTCACTGTACTAATTACTTATTCTAGCATAAAGTAACGCACCTAATATTTCAGTATGTACACTGCTGGCCACCCTAAATGCAACTCCCTGAAGGAAGCATGCAAATAACATGAAATTTACAACATGTACGAGTATTAGCGGAGGTGTGATATGCAAATGATTAGAATTTCAGCACAGACGCACATCACGCGCGCCTGTGGCGCTACTTCAAAGCGCTGTTTAAGGCTTCGAAGAGTTTTCGACAATTTCAAGTTCGGCAAAAAAAAAAAAAAAAAAAAAAAAAAAAAAAGATCAATTATGCTTCGTAATAAACAGCGATCATCGTTTGATCAAGTATCCGAGTTCGACAGAGGAAGGATAGTGGCCTACTGAGAGTGTGGATTACCTTTCAGGGAAATCGGTAGTAGTGTTGGACGAAACCAAAAAACTGTAATGCGTATATGTGACCGTTGAATGCAGGAGGGTACGACGGACCAACGAGTTCGATCGCATCTACCTCAGTGCACCACTTCACGTGATGACAGGAACATTGTGCGCATGGCAGTGACGTATGGCTCAGTCCCACCACAAATCATAGCACAGCACATTCAGTCTGTAACGCATCATCCAGTGTCTGCGCGTACCATTCGACGCCGTTTACAGCAGAGTGGTCTGTCCGCAAGATGTCCATTGCCTCGTCTACCCTTGACGCAGAACCACAGACGTCTCCGCCGCCAATGATGCGATGAAAGAAGGATGTGGACGGCAGAATGGAATGAAATTGTCTTTACTGACGAGTCACGCATCTGTTTGCAACACCACGATGTTCGGATTCGAGTCTGGAGACACCGTGGAGAGAGGATGCTGAACAGATGCGTTTTGCACCGCCACACTGGTCCTGCACTTGTGTTATGGTATGGGGCGTTATTGGATATCACTCTCGCACTCCTTAAGTACGCATTGCCCGTACTTTAAAAAGCCAGCGCTACATCTCCGAAGTGTTGGAGCCAGTTGTCCTTCCTTACCTTCAGGGCTTGCCCACAGCCATATTTCAACAGGATAATGCGTGACCACACGTGGCACGCATTGTCCAAGGGTTCTTCGTAAATCGCCATCTTCGTAAATCGCCAGATTGAATTGCTTTCCCGGCCGGCACGCTCTCGGGATCTTTCGCCGATAGAAAACATGTGGTCCATGGTTGCTGAAAGATTGACCTAGATTGCATCCCAAGCTGCCACACCAGATCAACTTTGACAACGTGTGGAAGCTTGTTCGTCTGCTTTACCCCAAGAACACATCCAAAGTCTCTTTGAAAAAATGCCGAGGCGTGTGGCAGCGGTGATCTCCAACAATGGCGACTACTCTGGCTACTGATTCTGGAAGGAACCACACTTCGCAGAAGTCTATAAATTTAATCATTTGATACTTGGTCAACATGTTATCTACTAAATAAATTTTGTTGTGATATCTCTTGTCTTTCTTGGTGTTGCAATTTGGGTTGCCAGCAGTGTACATATCTTGTATATCTAATGATAATGCTTCAAAGGATAATAGTGTACTCAACATATGAGTACACACGTTATCTATATATACTACCGTATCCATGCTTTTGCATACACCTTGTAACATGGAAATGTATTATCTAGTGTCTAACATTAATTAGCTTTAACGCCACAATATCAAGTACCAAATTTGCATGTATGTTTATGTATTAGTGCATTAGCACAATGACTACGTATGGTTATCTAGATAAAGGTGGACGTGGCGCTATACCCATTAACCGTATGGTAGAGGGGTAGTGTCCCTGTCCTCCGTCGCATGTCGCATGTAACCTTTCTTGCCAGTGAAAGGGTGTTGGATGATGATTCTCCTAACCCAGGATTTGACGATTGGGTTCTTAAAAACCCCAGTCGCCCTTTAAAAGGGGGAGTATATAAGGTATTTCTCCTGCTTTCTTAGCGAGCCTTCGTGGTGTAGTGGTCTGCACGCTCAGGGCGTAATTAAGAGGTCCGCGGTTCGATTCCTGGCGAAGGCGTTGCTAATTTTTCATCTCGCCTGCTTCCAAAAATGCCTAATGTCTCTGCAACTGAAATTATTTATATATTCCTACAAAATCATTGAGACCTAGGACAAATACTCCAAACGAGAGATCGGGGAATAATATATTTGTATTTAGAATCTACTGTAAGCTCAGTTACATGTATTATGAAATATATGGGTAGAGGTAGAAGTAAGCGAGACACTCGAATTTTAGAGTTGGTCATGCTGGTATGATTCCATTGCATTTGCAGCTCCGTCCCACAAGAAGAGCATCTTGGGGAATAGAGAGCCAAGGGTATCGCTAGAATTTTCCCCTAACCATAACTTATAGTGCCCCCATGTCGCGTAGACGCTATACACTTCACTTTCAACCATTCATCCTTCCTCCAAGATTCGAACTGAGGACCAACGATGCGGCAGCCGGAATCGGTAACCACTGTACCTATCTGTGCTACACTGTGAACAATACAAAAGGATTATAGAATACCAAGAATATGTACTGCATATGGAACCATATATTCCAGTGATAGTAATTTATCGTTATGTGTCAATAAGCCTGCGGCATATGTTCTTATTATGGATGGAATGCGACTACAATTTATTCGAAATAAAACGCTGGTAACTAATGTCAGTAGCTTTCAGCAGAAATTTATTCGGAAAGTTAAAAATATAATCTAATTGGAAAGTAAGCGTCTTTCTATATTCCTTAAAACTACAATATATATGCAAATAAAAAGGAAAAATTCAATCTTCCAGACTTGTCCAAATATTCCTAAATCGATTATTTGCCACAGACCTCTGAGTCACCTCCATGTTCAAATCGAATTCCTGGAGATGTAACATATGCCCGAGTTAAAGTTATATCTTTGAAAATGAAAAGTTATTTCATTGAAACTGTCTTTATTGGAAATAAGTCTGCATTTTTAAAAATTCCCAGCCACCAGCACTTCGTTTTTATCTTGGTCACGCAGTTTTATAAGAGGTGAAGAAACGGAATTAGATTTATGAGCAATATATCAGAAACTGACACAGAGGAAAGTTATTTGAATTATAATGCAAAATCATGCCAGAACGTGCAGAAATGCATTAAGTTAAAATCATTCCTGTCTTTGAAACCTATTTCTATTGAGGCAAAGATTTCGTAGTTATGAAATCTTTCTTTCGCTAGGTATTTAACTTTCATATATATCTATTAAACATATAACAAATGGTAAATAGTAAGAAACTAATCTCCAGTCTAAACTGGTATTTATAAAAGACAGCTGGTTATCCAAATAAGATTGAAATTATATTCTGGTTTAAAATTTTGTCATCGATTTTTAACCTACTTCCTCGTATGCTATCGAGTTAAAATTTTGTACACACGCTGTTTATCAATGAAAATGCAATGTACTGAAATGAATTTTTCAAAATTCGATTTAGTTTTTCCTTATTTAATGTTTAAATGGGTTTACGCACATATCTTCGTTTAACTTCAAAATTAGGCATATCAGAAGTTTACTATCTGGAATATTGAATATATCGGAGAAAGGTTTACAGAGAAATTTGTATGAAAATTGTAGGTTAATTTCTGAATTCTTGACCAATTTTTCAAGATTGTTCAAATTTTTAGACTGAGGTTTATGATTTTAAAAGCTCAATATCTAAAAGTGAATCGGATATAAAGTAGTCTAAGGCAGACGGAAGAAAAAAGCGTTTCGAATTTTTCGTCATGGTGCAATTAATGAGGTAGTTCAACATCTTATTGCACTTGATGACTAATGAGCAATATTCGTTTCTTCATTTTAGCTTCATGTTAAATACATATTTTAATATTATTATTATATCCAATTTCCGAATATAAATATCTTCCGAAATTGAATATTCAAAGCGGTTTCTTCATTTGCTGAACAACGTTCAGTTATTTCCTTGATTTTCATAATTTTCTTATCATTTATTGATTGTATTTTAATACTGACCGAAAACTGGTACGCACAATTCATCACTGATAGTAATAATTCATCATTGATAACATATAACTGAAACTAAAAAACAGAAAATGAAATACAGTTGCGTGCGTATGGGCTCGTAATAAATTGAGCGCGCACAGAACCGATGACAGATTGATAAAATCCATATTCCCAAAAGAAACACTTGATAGTTCTGTAACTTTTCTGAAAAGTACTCGTTCAGCTCATCTCAGTATAACAGAGCACAATCAATAGTTACCACTTTAATAACCTTAAGTAAAGTACAATGTAAAACGCATCAAGCGAGCGAAGCTCACTCGATCTCTGAACTGCGAAGCCAGTTCTGAACTAAAAAACTGAGAGCTGGTGTTCAGTGTTCACTACGTTCTTATATAGTTTCCAGCAGGCATTCAGGAAATTTCCAGTAATTTCCCATTTTCGAAATTAATGGGAGGAATATGTAGTTTCAGTTACATGTAAGGGGCGATACGGTTACAGTTCAATATAGGGTTTAGTTGCAGTACCAATTACAGTTATAGAGGGACCAGACAATATGTTGACAAATGATCACCACGTTTCGAGAAAAATTTAGCCGCCAAAACCATCACCAGATCGATGATATCTTGCCCATTTAACGAGATAATTGCCTCAATGTTAAAATATGCTTGCCCCTGTAATCTTATTTTTACGATAAAGCGTCGTGTTTTCGAGGCAATTCAGGTTACATTACAAAAGAGATGCTAAAGTTTTACATATAATTTCATTAAAATTAATAGCACATATATACAAAATTCCTAACAATACAATTAAAAAGAAGGTTTTTATGCGATAAGATTTTATTTAAAATAGGTATGATAATTAATGGCATAAAAGGGAACACAATATCATATTGTTTAACCGGAATAATAGATTAAATAATTCATTTACAGAATTCATCTACAAATTTATATCTCAAATAATGAAAGCGTGGGCCTCCTAAATAAAGAAATCTAATTAATTTACTTAATTAGTCAAATATATAAACCATTACCGTTTTAGAATTTCTATTAGTTTAGCTGCATTGTCAAATGTATAAACCATTATCTTTTTCAGTTTATCCTGGTCGCCCCATGTTTTTATTATTTGCGATATAAAATTTTAGATGAGTTCTGTAAATAGAACTATTTAATTTTTTATTTCCTTTTAGTGCATTAATTATCGTAGCTCTTTTAAATCAAAGGTTAATGTTTAAAAACACTTTTTTAACTGTACTTTTAAATTTTCTTATTAATATGCCGTTGGTTTCTGTAATCGATTTCGAAACAGCAAATGATTTTTATTTCATTGTATAAGAATTTTAACTTTATAGTATACCTTATTTTTAATTTATAACAGTTTTATTACTGATGTTTCTTTTTGCCACAACCCATCTGGATTTCAAGGCTCTTTTATTTTAGCGGATGAGGTGAGACATTAACGAAAGTATTGAAGGGCAATAATCCTAGGATTAACAAGAGGGTATATCAGACATATGAATTTAAACACATTCAGAAGTTTCACATCACATATAAAAAAAAAATGTTTCGCAACAGATTTCTCTTGCAAACACTTCTTAGCGGCAGTTAAAAAAAAAAAGAAAATTTCACTGAGAAATCGCATCAGTTCTTTGATCGTTTATTGAATGAAATGATTAGAATGTATAGTATTTAAATACTGAACATTTCTTAGATTTCATTCGAACCTTCAGTCTTTTGATTATAGAAGTGTATATATATAGTGATTTTGTAAAATTTTAAATCTTTATTACTTTTAGCCCAAAAGATCTATTATTCTGCAACCGCTGTTTAACTTTTCATTTGAATTTTGAATTGTTCGCCATTCGAACAAAGTAAGTTATCATTCCTTTATATTTAATCTGTCTGTTATTAGTTACCAAACTATATTCTAAAAGAAATAAAGCGTATTACTTTTTTAACTTTTAACCTGACTGATTCAAATAAAAATGCTTATATTTCATTATATATTTCGCTAAAACATTAAATATTTTTATAAAATTACATTGCATACTTTTTTTACTTCTTTATAATGAAAATATATTAAGTTCCCTTATTAATCTAAATGCCTGTTCATTGTTTTGTTCTTCCACCTGGGCTCCCTCTATCATATAATTTTTCTACGTATTATGTGATAATAAATTCTACTGATAAACCATATAATGTATTTTAAAACAGCTCTTTAAAATTTGAAAGCTTTCAGAATTTTCTAGGGAGGGTAAAAATTTTTATGCTATGCATTGTTTTTTATATTTCTTTATTTGCTTTTTTTTTGTGAGGAATATTAACAAAAATATTGAAGAGTTCTCGTTCTATAATCAATAATGCTGGCATATATATATAGCATACATACATAGCAGACATACAGCGGATATAAGAGCGTATACGATGCAGATTGAAAAGTTTCTTCCCCTCACGTATAAAAACTTGTTTGCCAGTATGTTTTCTCTTGCAGATACCTTGTTGAAATACAAAACTAAAGCTGAAAATTTCACTATAGAAACCACATAAGAGCTTTGTCTGTTTATTGAATGAAGTGATATACTAATTAATTCTGAAATACTTAAAAGAGTACACTTCCATGATTAAAATTTAGCGTGGGCCATCGCAGTAACGTTTTTATCATGTGTATGCTGATTTTTCTGCTCTCTATTCCACAGTGAAAGAATATATAAAACAATTTCTTATGCCCCGAGATGAGAAGGAGATTTTTGTAAAAACTGACCAGTGAAAGCCCTGATATCAGAAACAAAGCCAGCGTCTACAACGGAATGTTATGAAGTAAAGTAACAAAAGTCAAGGCGATAGCAACAAGGCTGAATATTCCCCATTCCGTCCAAACATCTTAACGACAAAGGTCTCTACAAGAGGAATATCCCGACCGTATTTCGATAATTGAGAAACAACAACGTCCTTAATGTAATTAAAAACACTAATATGATCTTAGCAGTTTTCCCGTTCCCTTTTCGACCCAAATTTCGCTCCAAGTAATTTATATTTATTCTTCTAACTGGTCTCTAGCCTTCGTATCGTAATGATGCCACGAAAAAGCGGTTATAGAACATTTTGAAGATAATCCATCCGATTGTGCTTTCTGAAGCATAAAGTTACTCATTAAACGATATGAAATGCGTTATGAGGTATAAAGATATCGTTCTGAAATTCTTAAAAATGTTCTTTATTTCTTTAAGCATACGCTTTTGAATCTGCAAGTGTGCATTCTGTTTTACTTAATCTCATTTGTTTCATTTCATGTTGTCAAAGTTTCCGCTCTGAAGCATTTATTTATTTTAAAATTACAATAACAGTTAAAGGTTATCATATTAAAAAAGATGCCTTGTATTTTTAGCTTACCCGTTCGACTAGGATGATGATTTGTTTCGGATGATCCCGGTATGTTCTTGTTCCACAACACCTTAGCTATTTGATAATAAGCTACGGCCATTAGCAGAAAAGGTGCCACATACAAAAACAAAAGTAAGAATAACTGGTAAATCCGAGTACTATTCTCGCTCCAAGTGTACGTGCAGTCTGTGAGATAAAGCGTATCTAATGGCAGAGGATGCTTCCTGGTGTCCAAAACTATAGCTTCTGGAAGGACAACTAGAGTGGATAGTAACCATATGATGAGAATTGACGTTTTCGCTCGAGCAGCAGTGCTCTTGAAACTCAAGGGATGGCAGATAGCATACCATCGGTCGATAGATATAAAAGTCAAAGTCAGCACCGATACACTTACTGAAACACTCTGAAATAAAAAGAAAGAGATACATGAGCATAAGAATATTAGTTTAATGGAAACTGCACTGGTATGGTCGATAAGACCGTCAAAATTACAAAGAGACAGTAAACATATAACTAGACACAGCATTTTGATAATAATTTTGAAATCTAATGTACTAAAAAAATGAAAGATTTTTCTCTGAATATTAATAAATTTATGTAAATATCTGTAGATACATATTCCATTTTTTCTTAAATTTTGTCGCACGTATTACGTATTATGCAATAAAACAATATCACGCAAATGCAATTTATCCAGATAATTACAATTTATATCAGGAAAACATTATTTAGAGTTCCAGATAAACATTTATAAATGTGAAGAGACATCTGGTAACTTTCATTGAAATATCGCTTGCACTTTTATGGACTTTGTATGTAGTTCGAAGAATTTCACAAACTCTGTAGTAAGGATTATTGTATAAAAATGTTTTAACGCAGTTCCGATTTTTCCACTTGAGCCATTCAATCCAACTTGAATATAAACTTACTACTTGTTGGTTTTGCTTCCAAGAATGTTTCGCTGAATATTTAGACCACTCTAAAATGATTGCTTTGTTAGAATTTCCGAACATATATATTTTTACTTTTAAATGATGGTTTCTGACAACTGATACTGATTTTGTTCTTGTTTTCAAAAATTATTTACAATAAACTTATTCTTCTTGACTTATTTCACAAAACTAAAATTACAAACGCTGAATTTTATCATCATTCTGGAGATGAGCGATACGAAATCGTTACTACATATTGTACTTTAACACAGCTTTTGTGTATGACATTTTGAATAAACGGTCCACTGATAAACAAACGTATGAATTTTACTCGAGTTTCAATGCTACACGCACAGTACAGTCTCTAGGCAATAGTAAAGGCAGTTTCAGTCCTGTTGAAAATATTGTTCAGTATCTTCCTTAAAATAAACACATACCTTAACTTATCTTCTAAAATGTTAATTCAGCAACATTTAGGATAAAAGCATTCGAAAGTAGTTTTTGCAAATATTCAATATTAACAGTAAACAACCCCAACCATTTCGCGCTTTGTCTCATATTAAGCAAAGGATATTTGAATGAAGAAAGGTGGTATTACAGATAATTTGTCATGCTAAAACCACTTTATTTGCTAGATTTCTCATCCTTTGTTCTCTGTTATGAACACGCTTCACGATTTTCAGATATTCCTACTAAAACGATGCGATGACAAGTTTATGATGGATGCCTAAAGAAAAGCTCTTTCTGTACTGCCATGAATGGCACGATCGCTGAAGTAAGTTTATGCTGCGATGGACGTTACTCAGATGGCGACTAGATTAATAATTTCTTTTAGTACTTCAGAATATAACTGTGGTATAAACGTTTTTAAATGTTTTCTAATTTTTTGCAATATACAGGATTGTAAAATAGTAGTAATAAAGCTATTGATGAGCTATTTTGTGATAAAAAAATGAAGAACAACGCATTTTTAACTGATACATTACATGTACCAGTTAATGTTAATTTTTAACTGATACATTACATGTACCAGTTAAAAATTATTTACTGATACATTACATGTATCAGTTAAAAACTAACAATTACGTATGTTGCAAACACAAAGAAAGAATAAATACGTTTAGAAAACATTGCGTTTTGTATTTTCTTTATTGGCTAATCAATTCTTGCTAAGCAATAAAAGTTCCTATTTACTTAGACCAGGGATTACCATCCGTCCCCTTACTTTTCTCTCTATAATGTGCAGCATATAAAACAATCATAATACAAATAACTACGCGTAAATAACTTAGCAATTACACCGAAAATATGAAGAAAGTTTAAAAAAAATGGTTTTATAAATTTATGTTTTATTATTTTTTCTACTGCTATTATTTTTAGCTTTACAAATATAAACAAGTTTTCAGGATCAGAATCTCAGATTCTAATTGAAAAAAATGATTTTAATTAATATGATGGCTGTGTTTGATGTATTGTTACAGTATTTTGGACATCTAGTATAAAACTGCTTGAATTAATTCTTAAATCAGCTCGTTCGAAAATATTTAGCCTGTTTCTTGTTTTCCGCAGGTTGCTATTGATTTTACTAAACCTTTCTTATAGTATGGAAAAAAACAAAACATTCAATAATATTATGTGGTAATAAGTTTTATTTTGGGATGCTTCTGTCGGAGGATTTTTAAATTCCGAAGCTTAACATACACATGCTTTTCGAACAAGACTTGTGCTTGAACATCTGAACATCCCTCTTTAACGCGATTAGCACTTCTTGCATCGTAACATCTGTAACAAATGCATCACAGTTCAGCGCTTTTACGAGCAATGCTGAAGCATTCAGATTTTCAGTATCTTGGAAATTAACATAAAGATTTGTAAGCAGCTTGTTTATAATAATATTTCTTCTGAAGAACTTTCGAGTTCCTATTTTTTAGCTGAGTCTTCGAGTGTTATTTCGTTTTACGTTTTTATGCTGAATTTTATGCATAAAAATATTTATATATTTGGAAAAGGTACTTTTCATTTTTAAGATATGTTTGTAGAGCCATTAGTTTTTTTTGGAAGGGAAGAAGGAGATGTGAAGAATGAGTTATGCCTTCGAACCACTGACCTGTCCAATACGCGCCGAATGCGCTGGCCATTACGCCACGAAAGCATCTTAAGAAGGGCGGGAGAAATACCTTATATACTCCCCAATTTTAAAGGGCGACTGGGAATTTGGGGACCTAAACTCCAAATCCTGGTGGTGGAAAATCCTCAACCACCAATTTTTTTTTGTTCGGGCGCCACTGTAGAATTATTAGAATTTTTCGAAGCAGAAGAGATGATAAATGAACAATGCCCTTGCCTAAACCCGAACCTCGGACCTCTCGAATACGCGCCGAGTGTTCTGGCCGTTAAATCACGAAGGCATGCTAAGAAGGGAAGGAGAAATGCTTCATATGTTAAACAATTTTTATCTATTTTTCTCTTACATTTATGTTATATGATTTCGTTTTAATACAAGATATGGCTTTATATCAGTAAACAATTAATTATGAATTTTACAATATTAATAATTCTTTGTAATCACTGGATATTCATTACGCCGATCAGTTGCCCGAACATGTTCGGCTATCGGCACCCACTCGACACTTTTATCTGGATCTTTTTTTTTTTTTTTTTTTTTGATTTACAAATCCATTTAAAAAATAGAATAAACTATTAATTGGAGAATTAACTGCTTAAAATATTGATTAGTTGATGACACCTATGAAAAATGCAGTAAATGTTTAAGTTAAGAAAAATAAAAAATAAATGACGGATTTTTGTAGCATTTATTTTGCACCACTTTATTTACACAGATTGTCTTAAAATTGAAAAATACCATATGGCGCGAAAAATACTTCAGTCGTATAAATGGTGAAAAACCAAGGAGCAGAATAATGTAATTTCGAAGACAGTCGAGCAGAAGTACAAACTATTTTATGTAATGACTTTCGATTCTTCTAAGAAAAATTGCAGCACTTACAGTCAACATTTCTCAGGCAATATTGTACAAGAACAAAGCGGTTATTATTAACGAAAATATGAATCCATTAAGATTTTTTCTAACAGCTTGCATATTGGACTATGATGTCGAATAAGAAGCTGAAGGAAGCGAAGTAAAATTTTAAAAATTTAGGTGCCACACAACTAAAGACTGGCATTAGTTTTAGGTGGTAAGAATGAAGGCTTTCATAATCGGACAGCAATGGATGTATCCCTGTGTACATTCTGAAACCGATACTTACACGAAAAATCAAAATACATTTGTATTAGTGGTTAAAAATATTGCTGATTATGTTCATACAGAATTAAAAATTTATTTATAACCATGTTCTATATTTATTTAAACTTAATCATGTTGGCTCAAAAGTTTTAATTTTAATAATTTTATTCTTTAGTTTTTAAAAACTTCTTTACAGGGATATTTTTACGGGATTTATATTTAAAAATATGTATTCGGTTTCAGTTATGGCAATTACTTTAAGCTGAAAAACATTTGCAGCAACCATTTTAAGATGCCACTCGTACCATCCACTATCAGTTTCGATTCATATACGAATTTAGGATAATAATAGTGTTCAAAAACGTTACCCTGAGTTCACATTAGTCATTTTCTGTTCCGTTAACAAAAATTTGGACTATATTTGATAACCTCATAATGTAGTAATAATGTCACTGCAGAAGGTAAACTCTAGCTGCATTAATTACATGGTGAATTCTGATCCTTTGAGTTAAAGTTGCCGTGTCACTCTGGAAACTTAATCATTATTGGTTTCCAGAGTAACATGATTAGTTTAGGAAATAGCATGGGAATAGACAGTATCTTGCAATTGCTGGGATTTATACAGTATTCCGCCTTTCCTGGTCGTGAAATATATAAAATATGTGATATATAAAAGTCACTACACTAGCTCAAGACGTTTTTGGTATACCATGAACTAATAATATGTTTAGACCAGAGATCCCAGAACTAATTTTACACCAATAGTGTCAAAGGAAAGGTATCAGTTAAAGCAATTAATAGGTAAAACTAAATTTTCTACCTCGATTTTAATAATGACTGTCAAATTATTGATCAAACTGTATTACCTAGCTGCTAAACGTTATTTGTGCCATTCAAATTCTTTCTCTAGCAATCATTTTAAACCATGTTCAACAAACTTCGAAAGTTTTTGTTAGCAAAATAAATATTCTTGGCTCAATAACTGGGAAAAAAAGCGAGAAACATATTTATTTTTCCGGTTTTCAGATGTTTCTAAAGCCGTAGAAGCAGACAACGGATTAAATTCTGACAAAATTATGGTCTTGAAACAGATATTATATTAAAGACAGGACGTTTAGAAATACCCAAGTAATTCCTAAAAAGTTTTCCGAGAAAAGAAATTTTAAAAGATTTTTGAAAATTAACTCTTTTAGATCAAAGCAAGCACAAAATAAGTAATACATTGAGCATGTAAAAAAGAAATAAATCTTCAAAGTTTTTATACTGACTTTTCAATACAGGCAAAAACCTTTTATACTACAAGAACTCTTCAATACGTTTTCGTTCTAACATGGAAAATGAATTAGGGAAACTCCTCTATCAGGTAAATAAAGGGACTCGCAAATTATGTTTGATCGAAATAGCATATAAGTTAGACGAAGCTGAGAGAAGAGGCCATGGATAAAAATAAAATGAAATTCTAAAGTTCAACATGTTTCCGTAAAATAATACAAGGACTATAACTAAACAAATTGTTGAAATTCTAGTGTTTGAAATTAGAAGTATTTTCTAAAATAAATGCTACATTTAAAATCGAACTTTCCAAGTGTTTAGCTTGAATGGATGGATCTATTGAGAAATAACAGCGAAATACGAAATAATGTTCAAAAGATAAGAACATGCTGAAAACAAGAAAAATCTTTGATTTTTTGGGTCATTTTTACTGACGAAGAATGCAGTCGTCAAGATATATATTTGACATTAAAGTACAATAATATTAAATAAATTACAAAAATACTTGTGATGGCAAAATAATGATTTAGAACATAATTCAAATACCGTATAGTTCATAACAGCTTATTACTTCTAATATAGCATTTGTCAGAAACTAAATGTAGTATTGTACAGTGATTAATTGCTAACAGCCTAACTGAGAAAATAACATCTTATATTTTGTTGACATGTCTATATGATTAATGTTCTATATGATCAACATATTTATTGTTTAAATAGCCAATGTATTGCATTACATGACTGAGGTAATGTTCCTATGGGAAGCGTATTTAACTGTGACTTCGATTGAAAATAATTAATGAATAGAAAGCTCAAACAAAAAAAAAAATTGTAGAAATAAAATATAAAGTCTTGCGGACTGTGCAAAATTACATTAACATTCTGAAAATTCTGTCGTTGGAATGCTTGATGAAAAATAAGCCATCGATTAAAAACTCGCCGCACGTAAACTAAAAGAGAGCTTATGCAGATAAGAATTCTTGAAATTATACTAACTTTCTATAATGCTAAGTTCAATTATTTTAATTCTAAAATGCAGATTTGTTTAGCGGAATCACCTGCTTAATGTACAGAATGAAATAAATTGAAGCTATAAATAGAGAATATTATTTTCAGTAATATTCATTTGACAGAAGTTTTATTATGTAAAGGCTGCGTTGAGTGGTGAAGCAAAAACTATTAAAATTGATAATGATGCATTCAGTTCTCTACTGAAAGCTCTTTAAGATAGATAGGAAAATAAATTAGTTCAAATTGGAGTGCATATGAAGTGGATAATGGATTTATGCAATTTAACTTTTGGTTCAAAAATGTGCACAGCTTTAAGTGCATTAAGATATGAGAAAAAAAAATTTGACATTCCGATATTAAATGTTGTACTTGAGAAGTAGATCATGAACAAGTTCAGTGTACTTTCACTGCTTAATATTCAAGTTCAATGCATACTCAAGTTCACTGCAACCTTTTAACGTTTCAGAGTTGAACACTGATTCCAGCTACGGCTTCCAGCTCTTGCTTATGGCAGGGTTTCCCAAACTTTTTTTCGTAACCCTGTTGTTTTATTATTTTTCTTCGTGACCCAGTAAAAATGAGTGTGATTTATTTGTAAATTAAACAAATTTTAAAGTTCAAATGTATTTATCTTATTGTGAACATAACAAAAATTACCCCTGTCTAGACATCATTGAATTGTTTATAGGTTAATAACATGTAAACATTCAAATAGTTTATAAGAAAAGTTATGCTTTGAATATTTTGCCTGGTTATTTTTTGGATAAATTAGCAGAACGAATTGTAAGTTCTCTCTCTTAATTTTTAAATTTCTTTTTAGCAAATACTAAATATACGAAAGAAATATTCATTCTGACTTCATTCCAACAATTAAATAGCAAGTTTTCAAAGGATAATATTTTAACAATTGAAAAGTTTTCAAAATCAACATAGTATTTAACAGGAAGCCTTTGTCTTCATTCTCTTCCATGTTCTCCACCAGGGAGATGTTTGCGCCTATTGCGTATTCGTTTGATATTTTCGAACCATGCTTTATCGTATAATATTTTTTTTTATATTTGTTTTAATATTCTTTGATGGCAGGATAATATATGAGCAACAAAGCATCTGACTTCAAGTGAACAGGGCAGTGTTAAGGCCTTAGATAAACTTAAATGAGAGACCAGAAATAATGTCATATCATCTTAAGCCTCATTTTCAAGGCAGGTAAATAAATATAGAAATATTATACAATGCCTTCTTTCAACTCTCAGATGACAGAGCTTTTTGAAGCGCTTGAGTAAACAGCAAAAACATAAGAGGAAATAAGAGTGGAATACATTACTAACCAAATTAGGTTTTTGATCGAATTAGGTCGATAACTTCCTCTTGGTTTACATGTTTTAACATTTCGTTTCATGATATTAGTAGTGATGTAAGCTTGATTTCCAATGCTCTTACTTTCTTTGTGCGGTTTCTGTCGCAGAATTCAGTGGCACGGGGCACAGTTTAGTTCATCACAGTCTTTTGCTTTTACCATTTCTAGAACATGCTCTTAAAAACAGAATCTAAGGGAAATTAATAAATACTAGATGGAGTATATATGGATATTGAGTTTCCATGAGAATTATTTGCAAACGAACTCTTATAATACACCCTCGAGCTAAACCATTAAGCAACAGACGCTCAAAGTAAAAGTATAAATGTAAAAGAGGGAGCTAAAACATTCAATTTACATATGAGGTGGAGGTTGCAACGGCGAATGCAAATAGACTCTCAAAACTAGCATTAAACGCAATGACGCAGTCAAACAACAACGTTTTAAATAGAGGAATGCCGGATCTATGCGTCAGTTCCCAAGCAGCAATAGTTTCCTACGATGCAAGATAACCAAAGCGGATAAGAAGAGCCATTTGCAACAATGAAATGCGTTGGAAGGCTGTCGGGATGTTGCAAGCTCTTGCAAGGTAACTCGTTGCCGTGAAAGAGCTGAATGTGCATCATAGTACGATCAACAGGCTATGTAATCATTGCTAATAGGATCAAAATCCCTGTAGAAGACGTAGGTCTGAATCCAGGAGGATTACCACAACGGCAGACGATCGCCTTCAGTTGCTATGTGCAAGACGCCGTAGATCACTAATAGCACGACAGCTGGCGTCGCACTTCTCTGCTGCTGCAGTATTGCCAATATCCCGCCAAATTGTGTCGCATCGACTACAGGAAAGTGGACTGTACGACCGACGACCTGTGATTTTTTGAGTTCGTTTGTCCTCATCGTAGGTCAGAACGCAGTTGAATTGGGCCAATAGAGTGGGGCCACGTACAGTTTACGGATGAGTCTCGAATTAACATCCAGAAAGATTCCCGAAGGGCAATGATATAGTGAGTGCCAGGGACATGATATCCTGCGCCAAACATTGCCATCTGAGCTGGAGGATATCATACCCTTTATTAGCCTGATGTTTCTATTGCGCATTATTTCGACCCATTTGATCTTTCGCGACATGATGATTGTAATACATATGTTTTCTTTATGCCTATGCTTTATTGTTTGTTATGCGATCTAGTAATGCCACACCAACTTCTTGTATGAGTTTCACGCATATCCATTAAATAGTTTGTGTTTTATTCCGTGTTCTGTACTTGTTGCTAATTTTTTTAGTGGAAGTGTATATATATATATATATATATATGTAAGATATAACAAAATATGATAGCTGTTTTAAAAATAATTCGCTACCTCAAAATTAACATTCTAGATTTTGTGTCTCCCCCCTAAATTCATCTGTTCTCCAAAATTCGAGTTTTTTCTAAGTTATGTAACACTACTAACTAACCAATCATAAATTAGTTGTACTTGTACATCAAACTTGGTATAAATAACACTGGCAGCTAATTACGTCACTCCTCCTGCTTGCTTCTACATTGCAAATATCTCCTCGCTTTGCTTTTCCGTCTAAAATGCCGGCGTCTTAATTTTAAGAATCAGTGTACATGGTTATTTATCATATTTCATTATAATTGCATAAATATCTACTGAGATGTTTTTATATGCGTGAAAGTAAAGACTAGAAATTCGTCAAGTTCATGTTTTGTTATCTTCATCTGTAAGCCTTCACCCTCAACCACAATTCCTCTTCTACGCTCCCAGAATTATTATATATTATATATGGAAGGTAGGAAGTTAAATGGAGTGGCCCTAAGCCGGTTTCGCCATACCTTGCTTTGAAGCACTGGCGATCCCTTCTAATATGCATATAAATGTATATATTTTCTTTTTCTACAATACTTCTGAGTCCTAAGTATATGAAAAGAATACATTTTTAAACAACATTTCATTCTGAACGAAATTAAATGCTATACTTTTCACAGAACAGTTTGCTCAGAATAGTTTAGTTTGAAATATTTTTACAAGTTTTCGTTAATTACATTAGAAGAAAAATTTAAGGTAATTCCATTTGATTTGGTTAAGGATTACAAAAATTAAGATCAAAATTTATTGCATTATTAAAATTATGCATTTTCTTTTCTATTTATACACCTTCTTCCTAAAGTACTTTCTCAAATATGACATGATTTTTTAGCTTCTAAGGCATCTTTTAAATCGAAAACTATAAGTCAGTTTATAATTAATGCTCTTTTCGGTCCATTTCAAATTAGAACACCTTTTAATTTCATAGCGAAATACTTTAAATAGTACTTAACTTTCTCTGAATATTTCTGAAAGGTAATAAAATAATAATTATTTTTAAATATTATTTAAAACTTGTAACCGACTTATTATAAAATGTACGGGGAATAATTCTTTTAGTTATAATTATTGCATTTCTTACCCTTAATTTCAACAATACATATTCCAAAACTCATCTTTATTACTTTCTTATAAGTACGCATCTCATAGAAATTGCTTTACAATACCTTTTAACAGATTGCTTTCCAGTAAGAACAATTCTTGCTTAAATAAGTTCTTGCTTAAACAATTCTTGCTTAAATTCTTGCTTAGTTTTATAACGTATTTGTCAACAGGATGTCAATTTATGTTTACAATTCAACGTTAAGGTTATTATATATTTAAATAATATTTATAATCATAATAAGTTGAGATACATTTAATAATTAGATTTCTTCACAGTATTTTTCACAGTTATTTATGAAAGAATAAATCCTTCATTTCAAATACAGTTATATATAATCTCTACATATAATAAAAGAAATAATCTGCGTGTGTGTCTTTCTTTCGTGCTGCGCGCAAGCCAATAGACCTACGGCTACGAAATTTGGTACATAGGTGCATCTAGACAAGAGCCAGTGCACCTCGAAGCGAATTTTTTGAAACTCGAATAAGAATTCTTTTAATTTTATGTTTTGTGACGAAATCGCGTCATTTTGAAACATAATGGGCTATAGGAAAGCGAGATTTTACTCTACACACTCATTTTCACATCGTCATGAAACGTAGGCGCTTAGCTATTTTACGAACTTAAAATAAATTTCGTGTTTCAATAAATCGATTAAATACGAATTTATTTAACAAAGGGAGCTTAACACCTTTTCAACGAGATTTTTTCTAAAAAGGTTTTTTTTTTAAAATGTACAGTTTATTTTTCTTTGATTTTTGGACACGTTAAACTTTCATCTTTGCGACTGCTTTTACAAAGAGAATTTTGGAAAAATGATAATAATTTGTATTTTAAAAAAAAAATTTTAATGAAGCTTCCGAGTACACTTCTCACATCTCACATCTTTAAAAATTTGATTTTGGCAACAATTTTTCTGTCATTGTTGTTGATAGATTTTTGATGAAATCGCATCATTTTGAAGAGTTTCATTCTTTTAGAAATATGGGTTTGGCAACAATTTTTTATCGTATTTCTTATGTCACTGTTTTTAAGAGACTGACATATTTTGACATATTTTATTGTCCTTTATATATATATATATATATATATAATACATTTTTATTGATTTTTGTTGATAAAGTTGTCTTGCTGAGTAAACTTCTGCGCGGAATGTTATGTTTTTTTAGTTGCTTTGATGTTATTTTTTGCTTATTTCATTGTTTGTAAGATATTGAAAAGTTTTGGATGATTTTTCTTCAACGGAAAGTTGGTATATTTTTTATTAGGATAATTAATATTTGTATTAAGGGATATTGCTTATTCCATTGTAATTTTGTTATACGTAATAACTTGTTTTTATGAAGTTGTTCTGCAGAGTAAAATTCTACGCAGTTTTTAAATTTAACGTTTGGCCATTTTTCGGGTACATTTAAAAGCCAGATGAAGGCTGGCAGCGAAGCTGCTAGTTTAATAAATATTTACTTATTTTGATAAAGGCAGATACATGCTTTTTGGAAGCACATGCATAAATACCCATACATATTTCATATTTTTCATTTCCGGCATGTGGAAATCTTTAATTTCTGTGCATTCATTATATTTTCGGCGGATAATTTACACTAAATTTAAAAAGTACATGCTGCAATAATATGTGGATGTGAAAAAAAAAATTATTTTATTTAAAACATTTTGGCGTTTGGAATATCAAAAAAAAAAGTAGCGAATACTGTATTAAGGGTATCGAAAAATGTATACAATTTTAAAGGTACGGTGAGGTATTTTTCATTCTTTAAGCATAACGTTTTTGCTAAAATCTATATTTCTGTAGTTCAACAGATTAGAATTTTATAAAACAAATTCATAATCAAAATCCTGTTGTTAGTTATCAAAAAATAACCAAGATGTGATTTTTGCGTAAATGTCGCTAAACTACACAAATTGCTATTATCCATCATACTAGGAATGTTTCTTTTATGCGAAAGTGTCCCGTTTTTCGATTTGTATGGAACTGTCGTGTGTGGAAATACTATCAGAGCGCTGTCAAGCGAGCTTCTGAATGCAAACAGAAAACATCCCATCTGGTGACCGAAGCTTCGGAGCAGTGCTTCACTTCTAATGCCGGTTTGGCTACTCCTTCCTTTCTTCTTACCTCCATGATACAAACTCATGTACACGTAAGTGTATATATATATATATACACACACACACACATATATATATATAAACTCATATACACGTGAGTATATATATATATATAAATTCATATACACGTGAGTATATATATATATATATAAATTCATATACACGTGAGTATATATATATATGTATATATACTCATGTATACGTGAGTGTGTATGAAATCACTCCTCTTAAAACTAACAAGTTTTGAAGTAAGACACCTGTAAATTAGGTATTATACTGACTGCATTTTCTAAAATTCTCGCAACACATTTCTATAATCAGCTTTAAATAATCATTAAGAAACTAAAGTACAGCTTCAGTAAAGCATAACTGAGAGACCGAAACATTATTCGCATTTTAAGATATTTATCTGAAGGATACCGCTGATTTGCATATTTGTTTCCTTAAGCAAATTCTGAAAATACAGTATACCCTCAATTCTTCATTTATTTCGGTGCCATCTTTCTATCTGCATACTATTCTAACAACAAGAACAACATCTGTCTAGACTTCTTAATAACGTTTTAGAAATTTTGCATTAAATGAAAGCTACGAAGTGCGAGCTGATTAAAATTTTGTCTGGAATAATGAGAATGAAATGGCTGATAATCACTGTGAGGGATATTCCTCGCTTTAAAGTAAATTAAATAGTCCCCTTTGGCTTGCCATTCACAGTTAATAATCTCCTGATGAGTACGTTTATTTCTTCAAACAAACAACAAAAGTACAAACAAGAGTTCTAAAGTTTTATAAACTTTTGTCAAGCAGTTATTGAATTTTAATTGAGAAACCGAATATTTAACGCTAATTGAATCCCTTTTTGTTAGCAGAAATTTACTGCTTTAAGCAATAGTTAATCGTTCTTAAAGCTTAAGCATGATAAGCGCTGGCGAGAGTAAGTAGCACGACTGCTGTTACCAAAACTACTGTAAAGTTTGTGCAATATTTTGAAATCATGTAAAATTGAATTTCAGCTTAAAGGTAACATCACTTGGCAGAGAAGTCTTGGATTTGTCTTCTTCAAGAAGAAAAAAATGTTGTTTAATAGAAAATGGATGAGGGGAAATGAGGAATAATATGGAAAATGTGGAAATCATCAAGGAAAATGGAATAGTAAAAAGGAAACAAAAACATTCAAATCAAAAGATATCAAATTTAAAATGTCTAATGTTTTCATTAATTCTTAGCATTTACTTTTCTTTCAAGCCGAAAACATTTGGTATATCGACGTAAAATATATGTTTTTCATCGTTAAGGAGACTGCAATCATATTTTCTCGTAAATCTTCACATTTTAAAAACGAATGTCAATATAAACTTAATATTTCATACATTAAAAGTTCCGAATGGCGCTATCAAATGCTAAATAAAAATGTAGAGAAATTATAAATGAAATATTAACACAGCATAATGCTATTTTCTTTGATATACACTGTTAAATATTTCAATTAACATTCAGTCAATTAATTTTTGAATAAAATCTTTACAAATATACTAATTTCAGTTTTATAAAATATACTGGAATTTCAGCTGCACTTCAAATCTCAGTTTATTTGCTTTGTTTATTCGAATACGGGAATGCATATAAATGCTGTTTGTTTAAGGGAAGTATGCTTCTGCAGAGGCATTTCTGAGATGAACTGGTTAGTCTAGACATAGCTACATTCAGGCAACATATACTACATTCATGATACATATTCTGCACATGGGGAACCATGTTCCTATTTAACTCAGGGATTTGAACCCAGATCGAATTGCGAGATCTCAGAACCAGGACCTTTGTTCACTCAGCCCACTGATGGATCTTCAGAATCAGAGGATTTACTTTAAGGCGGGGGATGAAATCTCATTGGATTGCAAGCGACTATTAAACTAGAAGATGTTTTATTTCACTGAATTTTAAGCGATCATTAAAATACAAAACATTTTGATTTTAGAGATATAGCTTTTTTTATTCTTTGCTACAACCTGTTTAGGTTATTTATTAGAAACATGTTTTAAATTTATTTAAAACAAGCAGCTTCGCTGCCAGCCTTCGTCTGGCTTTTAAATGTCCCGGAAAAATGGCTGAAGGGAACACCAAACGTTAAATTTAAAAACTGCTTAGAATTTTACTCTGCAGAACAACTTCTTAAAAAAAGTTATTGCGTATAACAAAATTACAATGAAATAAGCAATATCGTTTAATACAAATATTAATTATCCTAATAAATAAATTAACCAACTTCCCTTTGCAAAATCTTATGAACTCAAATGGTATAAAGGAGGTTAAGAACATTGTTTCCTAAAAAAAAATCACTCAAAATGTGAATGAGCAGTGAAATGAGCAATAAATAACATACAAGCATACAAAACACAAAAAATTCTGAAAAGCAAGTATAATTAATGATATTTTATTTTATATTTTCAAGAGAAAAATTACAGTGAAATAAGCTATATCCCTTAATACAGATATTAATTTTCCTAATAAAAAATTAACCAACTTTCCAATTTTGAAGAAAACAAATCATACAAAACTTTTCAATATCCTACAAATAGTGAAATAAGCAAAAAATAACATGAAAGAAACTCAAAAAACAAAACATTCGGCGCAGAATTTTACTCTGCAGAACAACTTTATCAAAAAAAAAAAAAAAAAAAAAAAAAAAAAAAAATCAGTAACAATGTATCTTTACATATATAATAAAAGAAAGCGTTTGTCTGTGTGTGTGTCTTTCGTTTGCGCTGCGCGTAAGCCAATAGATCAACGGCTACGAAATTTGGTACATAGGTGCATCTAGACAAGAGCCAGTGCACCTCGAAGCGATTTTTTCCAAATTCGAATTCGAATTTTTTTTTTTTTTTATTTTATGTTTTGTGACGAAATAGCGTCAGTTTGAGACATAATGGGCTATAGGAAAACGGGATTTTACTCAACACAGTCAATTTTCACGTCGTCATGAAACGTAGGTACTTAACTATGTTAAAAACTTAAAATAAATTTCGTGTTTCAATAAATCGATTAAATACGAATTTATATAACAAAGGGAGCTTAACACCTTCTCAACGGTATTTTTTTCTAAAAAAGTTTATTTTTAAAAATGTACAGTTTATTTTTCTTTGATTTTTGGACACGTTATACTTTCATCCTTGCGACTGCTTTTACAAAAAGAATTCTGGAAAAATGATAATATTTTGTATTTTTAAAACAATTTTTAAATGAAGCTTCCGAGTACACTTCTCACATCTTTAAAAATGTAGGGTATTGCATGTTTTTATCCCCCGCCCCCTCAAAAAATGTCTAACGACTTTGCAGAGTATTTGGAATAATGTCTGAAGAATCTAGAAAATCAATGAAAATAGTTACACTGTAGGATATTAGCTTCTCGAAATGCAGAATCTAAAAATCCGTAAAACAGATTCTCGGTTCTTTATAATAAAGAGGAAAGGAAATAAATTATAATTATGCAATAACGTATTTATTGCAGCTCTTAATATATAAATACTCCTAATTTGATTTCCCGGTTTTTAAAGCTTAAACTTTGTAAAGACCTTATTTTGTGCTAATCAATTATTTTTATTTTAAGAAACTTTCATTTTTCTTCTGATTCCAATTTCTTGCCCGAATGCAGATTTAAATGACGTATATGCAAAATCGCAGTGATCTCGGAAATAGTATTTAAATGGCAGAATTGAATAGTTAGTAGTGGAAGAGGTAGTTACAAACAGAGCGGGTTACGCCGAGAACGAGTTTATGCCGCTAGCGAGATTTATGCGGCGTATGTGCAATTACCTCTGTAGCTGAATATTGATGCTAGCCACTTGCTTTCAGATTATATTGGTATTTTAGACTCGGCTTTGCTGTGTGCAGACGATAAATCTCATTTAGATTGAAGTAGGAGCCAGCCGTAGTTGAAATTCATCCATTCTAATTGTACTTACTATTTTGTGTTTAAGGTACTTAGCCATACGTGGTTGTTAGTTTGTGAGCACCGAATGTGTGCATGTTCTGTCCAGTTTAGCTAAAATAAAAAAGGTTGTTATAACTTTCGTTGGGAGTCATCTGTTTCTCAAGACATAGTGAGAATTTTCTATCTCGTTTTCAGTAGGGTCTGCATTTTATGCTTCTTAAAAGAATAAAACTCTAGAACTTTATGAATTTATTTTCGATAATAAAATTTCAATGAAAAAATCACATACAAATATCTACATATAGAAATTAAAAATAAAAGTCTTCAATAAAAACTTTTAATTTAAGGAGAAATGTCAGAATGGCTATGATTTTCGTAATCAAACAATAAGTTAGAATATTTTTATCGTAATTTAGAGATCCCCTCAGTAGGAAATACAATCTTCAAAATAATCAGGTCTTGAAATTAATTTTTTATTTCCTTCTACCGATTCGATTTTCCTGAAACATTGCAATGATACATACAGATGGAGGACAAAATAATGCGAACACCTGAGAAAATGTATGATGTATTTCACACCTGCAGTAAGCCGCGCCACCTGCAACAGAAGTCTGCCACCTAGTGAACGTGAAAAGGAAGGTATCAGTCTCTCAACAGCAGTCACTTGCATTGCATGCTTTGATCGAACTGTATGTGAGAAGTTGAAATGTCAGAGTTCCAAAGAGGAATGACACTTGGAGCGCGTTTAAGTGAAGCATCAGTTACGGAAACAGCAAACCTTGTGGGGTGTGCAAGGAGTATGGCATCAGCCGTTATGACAGAGTACACGAAAGAGGGTAAGACGACGTCTTCAAAGCACAACAGTGGCATCAGCCGTTATGACAGAGTACACGAAAGAGGGTAAGACGACGTCTTCAAAGCACAACAGTGGCCGAAAGTCAAAGCTAGCTGATAGGAATAGACGGGTCTTGAAGCGATAGTATCCCGAAAGCACAAGAAATTGTTATCCGAGATAACATCCAAAATTAACAGTAATCTCCAGGACCCTATTTCAACAAAAACTGTCAAAAGGGAACTTCATTCTGCGAACATTTATGACAAAGCGTAAACCCTTGGTGACAACAACTAATGTTTTCAAGCGATGCTAGTGGTGCAGAGATCACAAAGACTGGCTCCCCACAACAGTGGCAACAGATAATATGGTCAGATGAATCGTCATTTCCCCCATTTCAGATGACCGGACGCGTTTATATCTCGAGAACGCTCAAAGAAGCGTTTCATGCTGCCTGCCTCTTGCCGACTGTGGAGCAAGGGGGTGGCGCCATTATGGTATGGGAGGCGATATCTTGGCGCGGTCTTGGGCCACTTGTTATTCTGCATGGGAGGATCACATCCAATCACTATCTAAGCATTCCAGGGAATCATGTCCATCCTTTTGTCCAGACTGTATTCCCTGGAGAGCGACCGTTTTTTTCAAGACGACGACGCCACTATCCACACTGCTAGGTATATTCAAGAATGGTTCGAAGAGCATGACGATACAATTGAACATCTCGCTTGCCCCCCCCCAGTCTCCGGACATGAATGTTATTGGAGATTTATGGGCATATTTGGAATCCAACTTCGTTCTCGATTTCCACCTCCATCCGGACTTTCGGAATTAGAGACCGCTCTGCAGGAGCAATGGCTTAATATTCCTTTGAATATTTTCCATGACCTTTATGCATCTATCCCACGTCGCATTCAATCTGTACTTCAGTCAAAGGGTGGTCCAACACCCTATTAATAAACATTTTCCATTATTTCACAGGTGTTCCTATTATTTTGTCCTCAATCTGTACATACGTGCTGAAATAATACAAACATAGAGTTTCACAATATACCGTAGTTTCAAAATTTGATTAGATACTTTTTGATTTAATATTAAATTTTTCTAACAGATCCTAATTTAACAGTAAAATCATTAATTGTAGAATTTGTTTCTTTAAATAATCAAATAGATCGAAAAATAGTATTCGGAATGTAGAGTTTTTGAAATTATGTATATAATTTACCAAATTTCGAAATTTTTATAAGTCTCCGCGCATTTGCTAAAAACTATGATTTTTTTATAAAAAATTTTAATTCTTCATTATGAGCAGACGAATGATTTCATGCAGTGAAGAGAGTGGATTTCTAAATTATATAAAAATTTTAATGAATTGCAAATAATTTATGCCAGATAAGAAAGGATATGAGTTTAGGAAATGGAGATAAAAATAATAATTTAATTTAGTATCAAGATTTTTCGAAAATTTATTTTTAACCATCTTATTAATCATAGTAAACTTTTTATCTTTAGTCAACCGGATGGAACGATGAATAATTTTTTACACGAAGGTATTTTGGAATGGTTAACTATGATTGATTTTTAAATCAAATGATATAAATCTTTCACTGTTAATAGTCCTCGAGCTTATATATGGCATCCAATTCCTAAAGAGAATTTTTAACAAATTGCTGTAGTAATACTATTAATCATATATAACTAAAAGTAAAACCGTGTGCTACCATACAGATTTATATATATATATATTATATATTGAAATTTCGCATTGTATATAGAAATAACGCGAGATGGAAAAGGGAAATAACAATTTAAAACGAGGAATTAAAGGACAAGTGCAAATTAAAGTGTAATAAAAGCAAAATAAATCAATTTTAATATTCTATATTATTTAAAAATAATCTCCATGCAACAATTTGCCACATTTGCAAAGTTATGGTGAAAAATATATGTAAACACTTGAAACGCCAGATGATTTGTTTACATTTATATTTCAGCAAAAATTTCGTATTAAATCTCCTGAACTATGCATAAAATTCTTCTATATACACATTTTATATAAATATAGTAAAATTCCTCGTAACTGGCAATATAAAAATGGCACTTAGGAAAATCAAAATCTAAATCTGTAATTTATGCCTATGAAACCTTTAACGTAGCGAAAATTTGTGACATTTCCCGACCGCCGTACGTAAATGCGTATTCAACCAATAAATTAACTAGGATATAAAGATCAACTACTGGTTTAATTTTATGATTTGATGTGTAAATTTTGAAAGTTGTGATTATGAACTTCAGAAATAATTCACACTGAAAAACGCCATATTTATTACATATTTAATTACATAAAGATTATGAATGATTTAACATATCCAAGATTAAAGATATTAGCAAATATGTGTATCGCGGTAACACTTTCTCTATTAAATTAAACAAAATTAATTAATCCAAAACCCTTCTGAAGTTAATTAAAGACTTAAACTAGATTATTAATAAGGTATTATCTCCCTCCTTTCTCCACGCATTCGTGGTGTGCTTGGAAGCAGACTCGATGTGTATTCGAGAGGTCCAGGGTTCGAGTCTCAACGAGGGTATTGCACATTTTTCAAGTCTCCTGCTCCACATATTTGGCTTACGCCTGGAAAGCTGTAAAGAACATGACTTTACATGGCTGTTTGTGTAAACTAAAGTGTTTTGATCCTGTACGAAGACGGCGAATTAAGTGACGAACAGTCTGTTAGTTTGAAATACGTCCGGCGTCTGTGACCAACGTCTTAGATTCAGTTACTGATTCGAAAAAGATTAGCGTTAGTGAAGACGAGGTTCAGGTCTTCGATGGATGGAGACAATTATGATTCTGTTACACTCCCTCAAGATAACTACAGGACATGCAAAATAAGACAGCTAACGTGAAAAACAATGTGCTGCAGATTTTCGCATAATCAGCCGAACAATGCTCACCGGTTCATACATGACGTTATGAAACAGTTATTTTCATAGCGAATTTTAAAAACAACGGCGAGAAACTCGTAACAAGGCAGACATTCGAAATTTCGTATCATCACGATAAGGCAGAAAAAAAGTAGAAACGACAGTAGGAAATTCTTCGCCGGGATATCTATGACAGCCATTCTGTTTATTTATTATTAAGGAAAGGAGTTAATGTCACTTAGATTTGTACAAGAAGAAATGAATATAGCGGATAAAACCGTAATTCGTTGGAACAATTATCTATGACCGTAAATGCATCTGATCTGAACGCAAAAGAAAAAAAAAAAAAAAAAAAAAAAAAAAAAAAAAACTTGTCATAATGGGCGCATTACTGTACGCAAAGAGAATTCGCTTACCGGAGAATAATTAGCCAGATCGTTGCAAGTTAAGTGATTATGACAAAGTATATGAGCACTATCTGTTTTAGAAGACGACTTCGGAGAGGGTTTGATGCAGTCTGATAAGAAATCAGCCATTAAGGGAGTTAACGTTAACTAAGGAAATACCCATCATATTGTGCATCTATTTTCAAGATTGAGTTTAACCCGTAGAACCGGAACAAGGGAGTATAAGAATTTCAGTTTATCCTTCAATATTGAAAGTTAACTGTAATGCATTAAAAGTTTGTGCACCTTTGAAAGGAGATTAGCCCGTTATCATATTATATGAAACGTAAACCGTGAAACGTCTGTACGTGCAGTCTTCGGCAAGGAACAAAATGCGGGAGGATTAATCCATGTTCGGAAGTCTTATTTACAAGGTAAGTGGTAGGCGCTAATTTAGAAGAAAGATAAACACAGAATTTACTAGTGTTGGATTAGCACGCTGAGTTACGGCTAACTGAGGTTGACTTGACAAACCTAACAGGTGTGACAAATATTCGAAATTACCAAGGTGTGTATCAGCGTAACACCAAGGTCAGAAAGGAAACGTTCACTGGCTAGCGAAAACACGCAATGAATAAACATAAAAATTCACCCATTTAAATACTCACTGCAATTAAATTTACATCCTGGCGAGAAAATGCGAGGGAAGTTGAGGAGTTCAGGAAAGATAACAGAAATTTGAATAAACCCTACACAATTAGCCCGATTTTATTTTATGTCAGAAGTGATTTGAACTGTGGTATAGAGTAAAAGCAAAGCATTTAATAACATTTACGTAACCAGTCATTACCTTATTACATACCTGTGTTACAGGATACGAGATTTTTATAGATGTATTCACCTCTTGACTAAATGGGGAAAGACTCGTGAAATTATACTGTATCTTCCGAATCTAACAATTTACGAATATTCATTGTAGCCATTAAGTTGAAATACTGATGCAGTATTTGGAATCAAGTGGTAAATGCTCATTTAATCGTTTAGTTTAAATATAGAAACACTTGAATGAGGGAGGACTGGAAGGTTTGAATTTAACTGATTATCTGTGCTCATTTGAATCATTTAAATAAGATATTTGTGCATTTTCACTTTGGTTACTGTGAGTTTCTATTAATAACTTGACTCCTTCTTATAATTAAATGGGATTTTAATTGTATATATATATTTAATCATATTTAATTATAATAAGAAGTAATATATAATAAAATGTGATTATATATATATGTATATAGATAGATAGATAGATACATACATAGATACCTACATACATACATACATACATACATGTTTAATGTGATTAGATATATATATTTTTCGAAATTGCAGCAAGTGCGCAGATAGTCTCTTAGTTTCTCAACTTTGATTTTGAAATCTTTTTGGGGAGTTTTGATTAGTGACTTTTGAGTTTATGTATATATATGTAATATTTTTGCAGGCAGGTATAGGAATGACAAGCTTGATGATATAACTACATCTTGTTATAGCTGAATAGAAGGCTGAAAAAATGACGACGAAGAAGGATTTAGCTTTTTAGATTCCACATCTTTATTCAATTATCACAGCAGATCATTTTGCCTTTCGGTGAAATCCTACAAATTACATATTAAATAGTGGTTTAAATGAAGTAAGATTAAATTTACACTTTCTACGTCATAACTGTTGTAACAAAGGGAAGAAAAAGATGGGATGAGCAGCAGCAAAGTCTTGTAACAGCGGTAGAAGAAAGCAGTCTGACGAAAAATGGCGCGTACTGTATATTTATACTAGTGGTTATATAACATGCCAGAATGTTCTCGAAAGTACTGGTCTAGGGGGAAGATCCTGAAATCGTGGAAAGTTAATTATAGGTTGCCTTGTCTCAGTTTAATTATTTTAATTGATGACTCTATTCAATAAAAATAGTTTTGTCATAATAGAAAAGAGCAAAATTTTAATTGTTCATCGATTTTCTTGATTTGTTTAGTATATAAGACATTCAAATTTGATTTTAAGTATATTAATGTTTGCATTAGCAAAGATTTGAAGGTCTCAGATTTATCAGACTTAGTAATTAAGAATATAATTAAGAATAGTAATTAATAACTTAATATTCTGAAAAAAAAAACAGATAATTTTTGGAGATGAATTTTAAAAAGAAAGTTCTCTTAAAAAATTTTCTATATTTTGAACATATCATACACCTCTAGGGCTATGATAATTACATTAACTTGCTGAACGTTATTTTCTTAATTCGTACATTTTCCTGTTCTAGTACTTTGTCATGTCGATTTTATTCAATCCAGATCATTCAATTATAAGGAATTCTCTCTATTTATGGGTTCCATTTTTTCATTGTATGATTGAAAAACACATCTAACTCGTAATCGAAGCTCAAGAGTTTAATTCCGGAGATAACATCCTTGACTTTTCGTGTTTCCTGCTGTAGAAATTCAATACTCTAAAGTGAGGCACTAGTTAAAAACTATTCGTCACCAACAGGATTTGGCGATTGCATGTCTACTTTTACAATGGCCCTTTAAGGGGAAGGGGTGAATGTAAGGTACTTTCTCCCTTTTTACCGTCTGCCTTCGGGTGTAATTGGGAAGCACGTCTGGCTAGTAGGCAAGAGATTCGAAAAGAATGTTGGCGAGGGCATTGCAAATTTTTCAGACTTAGACAAACCTGATGACTCTCCAAGATAAATGAGCAAGAGTTGTTAATAGTTTCAATATTTGATTAATGAGAAGCGTCTTTTGACCTCAGATACCTGACAGTAACAGCAGTCGTAGATCACGTTATTATTGAATTTGATTTGAAGTAGCTAGAAACAGACTATTTCCGAATGTCTATTTGACTTAAAAACAGAGCTTAAGTCAAGCGGTCTGGATTATTTCCAGTTGAATATTTATTTTCCCTGAAGGTACACTTTAATACTGTTTAACTGCTTTAGAGCAATTTTCTGTTATTTTCCGCAAGTGCTGGGTTATTTAGTTGGGTTGAAATTTTCTTTGAGTTTACGAAACCACGTGTAGTGACAAAAACATATGAGTTTTTGCCCCCCCCCACTAATTTTTTTCTGTAAAGTATGGTAAATTTACTAGCGATAAATTCCTCTGACACTGAGATTAACCTAAATATGCTTTGAGTTCTAACTGCGTTAGCAGTAGTTGTGTTATTATTGTGCTGATTTATTTGATGTTATTGGTACTCATGTAATTTTTGATGATGTATTTGCATTTATGATAATAAACAATGTTTTTATGAAAAATATTTTGTCCCTCTCGTGTCTTACCGAATAAAAACATATTTTTGATTTCACATCTTTACGTCGCTGCTTTGTTTGGAGTAACGAATACCAAAGTTACAGTTTATGGAAAACGGACTAGACAACTGTCAAGAACTATGCATTCTTATGTTTTGTAATGACAATGTGCAGAAGCGGCATTCTGTGTTTATCGCTACTATTAAATGAATCCATAACTTTTACACAGCTCTTCACTTTCCATTAAGTTCGTTAAAAGCCTCTGCGCCATTTGAGTTTTATTCGTATTGCTTTTATTAAATTAAGTCATATTAAGTTAGTTTGGGTAATTAAAATCATGCTATTTATACTTTCTAATTCATAATATTATGACAAATTACACACTTTGCAAAGTTTGATGAAGAATTTTATTAATAAAAGAAGGCAGAAAGATAAAATTATAATGCAAGGAAAAGGTCTTCACGTAAGATGAGACTATTCTGTAGTGGGTAAATGTCCATTTTTAGCTCAACTACTACGAATCAGCGTTCTTCGAAACTTGAACGTATTTCTAATTTTCAGAATATTACGTCTAAAGTATTTATTTGCTATTATAAAAAGAAAAGGAAAATTGCAATTACCATAGTCTAATTATAAACACTAATTATTTTACTTCGTATATCTGTATTCAATATGAATATGAAAATGGCATTTTAATTCCAATATTAGACCTTACTTTAAGTTTATTATTTTACCTCCTAATGTCTATCTGAGTTATTTTAATATCAATTTGTAAAGGAATAACGGTAAATTTATTTTTTAAATTAAATATTTGTGTTTGATTCTAATTAGGAAGCACACTGAAATTTCGTTTCAAGTCATAATCACTATATAAAAATTCTAAACACTTGATTAACTAATAATATTTTATTGGCTTTTATAAAACGAGCGAAAATTAACTGAAAACTTATAGTAGCACGTATTGCTGAACTTTCTTACTTGCAGTTTAAAATAAGATATTTTAAACTTAGAATATACAAAGTATTAATCGCTGAAATTGCCCGCTTTTATATTATGTTACAACATTTATTCAAAATTCATTTTTATATAGCTATAGATATTCTGGAATTTTGTGCATGTTACACTAGCAGTTAAAACTTAACTTAAAGAACAGTATGCATAATATTGAAGAAAATTAGCTACTGGTTTCACATTCTGATATATTTTTCCTAAACGAAATGGCTCCTAGAATAAATTAACATATTTTACAAAAACATTTCAGGGTGCATGTAAAAGACTTCTGTTAGAACTTCTGTTCATTTCTTAGCTGGCAGATTACAATTAGTTAAATATTTGTCATGAGGTAAAACCTAAATGTTTCATACTTTCACATAAAATGTTCGTGGAGAAATCTGGAAAACATTTACTGATTTAGGTGATAACATGTGTTATCGGCACAGCTGAAGAAATTCAAGCGAAAGTTTTAGCAGCAGCTTTCAAAAAGGAAATAAAAAAATGCTTGATTTTTAACAGTTTATGATTCTACCTTGTATTGTCAATTATGTCAGTCAGAGGCTGAATGATAAAATTGGCAATTGTTAGATAAGGCTTCAAATCTCAGCGAATAAATTGGCTGCATGGGAGATTTCGCATTTTTCTTGATGTGTAACGAGAAAGCGAGTCATTTTCCCTTAAAATGTTCTCCAGGAAGGAGTCTCTGCACTTAGGTGTATTGACCTTACGTGCTTTGTTGTTATCAAAGTTATTGGATACAATTCAATCATTTTAAGTTCTTTGGTTGCCTAACATTTGTTACTGAATTTATGTCTTTCTCTTTCAATGTATTTATTGAGTATTTATCTCCAGGAATTTCACAAAACACATATAAGAAACGCTTATTTTTAAGTAACTGCATCTTACAAAATATTTTACTAAATAAAATGTTTACTCTTTTTGTAAAACATAGGAAGCTAAATTTTAGTTTTTACAAACCTGCTTTCCATGCATTTGAGACTGTACAATGAAACTTCCCATCTTAGATTTATTTGTCCATAATTTGAGGAGACACAGGGATGGTTTAACTATCAAAGTTTCATTAACGTAAAATGCAGTATGGCAAAGCGTTCTGTCGTGAGGCAAGCATCCAGATGGTGTTGTTTCTTGGTTTCACACACACGATAATTTTTTTCTTTCGATGTCTTTCAAGAATTTCTCCGTAAACGTGTTGCTTGACTGTCTTTCCTGGCAGCACAAATTCTTTGTGAACAATTCCCTGGCCATCGAAAAAGTGCAAATTAGCGTGTTTTTCATCTTCAACACATCCACTTTTACTTTTTGTAAGTTTTAGGTGTGACAATTTTGGTTCTTGTTCTTCGTTTCTGGGCCCTACTCGAACATCCAAGACTTCTCACCACTAATGACACATTCTAGAAAGTGAGGATCATTTTCAATATGCTTAAAAAATTGGATTACTTGACTCTTTTATTGCAGCAAAACCGTGACAACTTTTCCAAACGCTCTGTATAATGGTATTCCAAATTTTAAACGAATCAATAAAAGTTGGCTTCACAAATGAAAATAGTTTTCCTTACAGTGAAATGAAACAGTTTTCCTTAATGAAAACAGTAAATGAAAACAGTCCATTTCTTTCGGGTTTGTAAAATGTCTTTGAAATATCATTTTTTTCACTTATCTAGCGTTGGAACTTCAGTTTTATGTGAAGTTACCATAATATTAACCAACATAAATTACCAGTATTACTGACGAATTCTTTCACTTAAACTGCCAGTATATCATATATTTTTTAACAAAACCAAAAAGTGTTAAATTTCTTTGAAAGAGTTTTAGACATTTAAATTAGTGAACGTTAATTTTAACTGAGTGAACTCTTTCTTATAATTCTCCGATCAGACACAGAACATGAATTTTTCCCTTTTACTTTGAAAAATTACTTTTAAATCTAAAGATTAAAAACTTTCTTTAAAGTATTTTACTCTGGTGCGGCAATTTTTTTTCTAAAAATCAAATAACCAATCTCTTCGGCAGCTGCTGTTGACTTCTTAAAAATGTGAGAAAATACTGACGTCTTTTTGCAAGCAATGCAGAAATGAAATATGAAACGTGATAAATAACTTCTATTAGAATTAAAAATGTTTGTAAAAAATTCATGTTCTGCTAAAAAGACGGCAATGTATTATACGATAAACCGTTATAAGCTTTCGTAATGTTGAACTGACATTCTGAGAAATAAATTATTTAGAGTCCTTTTCCCCAAAAAATAATAAAGAAAGAAAAATTTTTAAATAAATGAATGAAATAATAATCGATATTTCGGCAGATCATAACAACAGTATGTATGTATGCATACAGTATATTCCTTGTAAGAAAGTGTGTGATTTAAATTTGTATATGAACTTCTTAATAATGTTAGTAACACTTGCACCATTAAAATAATTCACAACGCTCATTTCTAAAGTTTATTCCACACAGTGATGAATATTTGTTGCATTTTTTGACTGGAGAAAGTTTTTTAAGAGTTATAATGCTTTTCAATGGAAATATTTTTTTACGCTAGTGGTGCGATATATTTATACAAGTATATCATATCCATAGCTCATTGTTCACTTTGATAGTAACTCTAATTATAATGTTAGGCAAAAAATGGCAATACGTGTGTTTCTACATTAATTTTTAACTCACCTTTTTCTAAGCAGAAACGCGAGTTTCTTTTTTTATGTAAAAATAAAAATAAGGTAAGAGAGGACAGAGCAAAAATATGGAAGCTGGCACAAGATCCGCTGCAAAGCGAAGATGGAATGTTTTTCGCGAAATGAACTTCTTCGTTTATTGCTTATTTACTAGGAGAATTTGACGCTAAATGACAATAACAATTCTCTTTCATTCTAGGGCGATCAGATATAAACAAGCCTTTATTAGCTGAGCTTCGAGATGTGTACTTCCATGTGTTTGGGTAGTTGAAGTCGTCAGAGGGAACAATACCAGCCGGCTTGTCCCGTATTTTATTTAGTAGCCATAATGATGAGCGAGATGAGTGTGCCCATCTCTCTTAAGCAAAGTATAATTATAAAGTTCCTCATACGTAAAAACGTGAAACCAGCCGAAATTTATCAAAACTTCCTGCCCAGTTTGTGGAAGCTACCCTTCCATGGTCAAGACTGAAGGTTTAGTGCAAGGTCATTAACGTGTTGCGAAGCAAGGTCATCCCCGTCGTCCTCGCACTAGTGTGACTGATAAAATCACTGCATGTATTAGTGAGCTTATCGAACGGGATAAACGCTGCACAGTGATTATTAAATATATATATATAGTTTTCTCATTGCTGCTTGAGAAGTTTTTAGATCGTCAATAATCATTTCTCGATTATGCTCCAAAACTGAAATCTCCAAAAATCGACGATGTGTCGTAAACAAACCTTACGTCGTTACCCAAAATATTTTTTTGCTTAACAGTAACTTGCCATTAATCAAATACGTCGTTAACTGGGGTACCACTGTATAACGATATTAATAAACCAAACATTCGCATTTTTCTTTCACTATGTTTCTTTAACAGCCTCGAAGAACACTGAATTCTATAAATCTCATATAAATCAACACTCGATCTCACCAATAATCATCTTTTCTAAGAAAACACCCTCTATTAAAGATGAAATTTTCTAGAGTCGTCAAAAGTCTTCTTAGAGAGGTTCACATTATTTAGCGAATGAAGTGTGTGCAGTTAATAAATCAAATTATATTCGCTTAGAGTGGTAATTACGTTTCAATGAAAGTGAATAGTAGAGTAGAGGATACAACGTTAATAACGTCATCACCAATTACATTAATCTGCATTCTGCATAAGCAATATACTTTTATATATTTTATGGCTTTACATGATATACTAAATTATCTATATCTTTGTTCTCGGACGATATTATAAACTAGGTATTTTAACTTCCGTAATCAACCACATAGGTCTTTGCAATTTTCATGTAGCATATCCTGTGAAGGGACGACCCTCATAAATTTTCCCTTACCAAGATGAAACAAGAGAACATTCACGTGACACTTTTAACACCCTGCAGGATCACATAATTTATGTTGCTCTTTACGTCAAAGAATTTGAAATTATGCAATTTATAGCTCAAATATACTTTATTGTACAACTATTCAAGTCCCTTTAAGGACACTTTTGGCGAAAATTATGAAGATTTAATATTTCAGTTGCTGCTGCTGAAATTTCTTAGGAAGTATTATTAAAACTTAAATAATGACAAAGTGAATTTAAAGTTACATAATGAACATTGCCCATTATTCTGAATCAAATTTTACATAAATAATAATTCTAACGGCCAAATTATGCATTTTAAATAATGATGCATCCATTACGAAATCGTTTCATCCATGACAAAATTTTATGACGATAAAAATAAGAAAAAAATTTGTTGAAATACCGATGAGCTGTATTGCTGAGAAATAAACAGAACAGAACTTTGACTCGCACTATGGGATGTAATCCAATATAGTTTACACACCTTTTTTGTATAATTCGTTGCTCTATCTGACAAGAGTTTAGGTGGCATTTGCAGAAAATGTTTGGCATGTGATGTAGGATGATATCGGTTATAATGTATCTTCTCCCTCCTTCCAGCATGCCATCGTGGTGTAACGGTAGCACATTTGGCGCGTATTCAGTAGGTCCAGGTTCGAAGCCCAGCGAGGGCACTGCCCATTTTTCAAGTCTCCTGCTTCAAAATAACCTAATGACACTACACAGTAATGTCGCATAAGTTTAGGGCAGAATTTGTAAGCGTTTGCTGAACACAAAATTTCAGATTTCATTATAGCTTACGGACTATAATGACAGCTAATACTGAACTTGTATTTTACTGCATTGTTTAATTTCTAATTCTGATACATCAACGCGCATTGTTAGGTGACAGTTTCATCTACATTTTCGATTTAAAATACGAAGCCAGTATTTATTTACTTAAAATAAATGAGTAATTGCCTAGAATCCAAACCATTTTTCAGATATGCAAAACATTCTCAAAATATAACCACAAACTGTACGTCTCTGAAGACATACTTAGATAGATATTTTAGTTAAATTGTGTTTATAAATTTATTAATAATTATTACAGTCTTATTTTCCTATGAATTCCGAAATTTTAGGGAACATTCTCGAAACTTTAAGTAAGGAAATTGCATAAAAAGTAATCTAACTTTTGTCTGGTTCCTGTTTAGTAAAGTTTCCGATCTGAAAAATATTAATTACAATTTAATTAGTTACAGATGCTCCGTAACTTTAATTCTAGAATAACTGATATATCCTATATATACATTTACATTCGGATTCTAGATATAAATTAATTTATACATTTTCTAGAAATAATAACTAAACTCAGTAATATATTTTTATAGTAACTGAGATATATCCTGTGCAAATATTTTTTTATTGATTTCAATATTCAAATCTACTAAAATCAGCTATAAATTTATCTATAAACGCTATTTCACTTCATTAATTTCCAACTTTATTTTCAAGTGTGTTTAATTTATGGCACAACCAGTGGTCCAGTGGATAAGATCGATGAACAGGAACAAATCATCAGAGTTTCTAACTAGGAAAAATGTTCTAACTCAGGGATTTTCATGATTTTAGCGAGCCGTTATGTTCGTTTTCACGATCAATCAGACAGCAACGAATTTAAATAGATTATTAACATGGAAAAATGATCTAAGGCAGCAAACACGTTTTCAAGTGAATGTTTTCGTTAATTTTATTTGTAAATATACTTGACATTTAATTAATGGAAACAAAATAAATATTTTAATAATTCAGATTTTAGTTTATTAAAAACCTGAAAGAAGTGATTTTCTAAACTACATCCATTCACAAAATCCTTTTCTCCAAAATCATCACTTTCATTCCATATCACTTTCATTCTATTTCATTTCCATAATATCATGATATGGAAATATTTGTCCAATATTCAACGAAATCATCTTATTTATTCCAGTTATATAAACATGCAATAGTTTTAATTAAGATGATTATATTAATTTAAACTGACAGATTTATATGTGGCGCATATAGATAGCTCAGTAATAATATAATATTATAAGTATTATCATTTTACATTATTGCTGACTAATGCAATAATTATATTATTACGGGAAATATTCTAAACATTATATCCTTGGACAATATTATGTAAAGAACATGTATACTTCTCATGACAAGCGTTTTATTTGAACTATAATTAAAATAGGTTGTATAATTATACCTAAATCTTCATTTATTATCAATAATAAATTTTGTCTTAGAAACATAAGTAGCAAATTTCAGCAGAGGTGTACCCGATAATACAAAATTTCATAATTACATACTAAATAGCAGTGTGAACATTTATTAAAGAGACAGTGTTAATTAGAAATCTTAAGCTATACTTCAATCAGTGAATCAACATACTCAAAGAGTGGCAACTTGTTGTTTGCAATACACTAATTTCACCGATGTAGGAAAGTAATCCTCACCTCAAAGAGTAAACAAAACTGTTTTAACTCATTTGAGTATATCATTCAACACGATAATCGTTTAATTTAACTCGCTCAGCACTTCACCATTTCTGCAGGTGGAATCATTCTTTACTCAGGGAAAATCTTAGCGAAACGTTGGCCCGTTATAGCCAAGGCTAGTTTCAAATGTCACTCCTAAAGCGTCAAATGAGATCTTTTTTGAACAAAATTTGAAAAATTTCTTATTATTTGATTCTATCTGTTTAAGAAGAAGTTTCATCATTTGAGAATTTTACAAATGGCTTTAAATTAGCAACACATCTGCATTCAAAATTCGAAGCATGCACCAGAATAACACTTGCAAATGTCAAGTTTTTTCTTTCAGATGCGCTCATTAAGCAAATTACGTTTTAACTAAGAAATATATCTGTTACTTTTTTATTCTGCATTAAATAGTTTAGCCTTTAAGATAACACCCAAATTAAAATTATTAAATTAGTTTCATGCTTTTATGATATTTAAGCTAGTTTCCGCAAAAAACGTATTCCACCCGTACGTTAGATTTATCCCACTCTACGTTCATCGAAACATCAAATACTTAAATTAATAATTAAATTTATAAATTCTAAAAATAGCTTAGAAAATGTATTTAAGTATCGGGCAGTGATATTTAATTTCGCTCAGAGTTTGTAAGATTAAAGCACATTTATGAAATAATTTCAGTAAAGGAATATTTTTATCGTGATAGTTTTGATAGGCTTTCGCATAGGATTCCACCTTATCTCTGACACACACATTTCTCGAAGCCATTAATGAGAAAGTTCTGTTTTCTTTTCCTTCATATCCCGAACCAATTCTGGCTATAATTCTTGATAAAGGAACAGTCACTGTACGTTGGAAAAGCTGAAATTAATTTTATTTATATATCCGTAATTATTGTATGAGCCGGTTATTATATGAGCTATAAAATATAAAATTTGTATAAAATTAAGGTAACAATTTTCAAATTTATAACTACTTATAAATTAAGTATAAACATTACTGAAGAATCGGGCAGATAAACCTCCGAATATGAAATGAAAATAAAGAAGCTTACAGAGACCTAATGTACACATTTATTGTTCCAACAGAAACAGAGGGCCACGAATGTTCGAATAAATAAGACTGCTGAACACTGTCAGTTCGATTCGGATTGAGATCTTAATGAAAAGTTGCCGTATGGGAGTTTTCATAGTGCTCTCCCTGTGTAACCTCAATACTAGCCCGTATCCCTAAAATTCTACCACGCAGTCGCTCTACCCTTTGTAGATAACATTCGCGTCTTTTGCCCGAATAAAATCAATCAAGCGAACAGAATTTACAATTTTTTTTTTCGTCATCGTGTGAAGTCGGTTATTACATCATTGAATTGTAGTGGCATAATTTTAGAATTATCCTGTGTCACTACAAGACATTAACGAAAAATGAAAACGTTGTCAGAAATAAAAGCATTCTACTTTTTTTGCTTTTCAAACTATATGATTGGCTTATACTTATCTATATGATTGGCTTATAATATTGGTATAAAATATGTGACTTTCTGAAGCTCCGTTACAGCTTCCTTTACTGTTTTTTTAGTATACACTAGAATTTCTTATGAAATTAATTACAATCTTAAGTTCGTCAGTAATCTGAGCCTGTGTTTGAAAGCTCCACGTTTCCATTGCCCTCAGAGAAACATATGACGAACTTCGATGACTGTGCTGTAGTTTTGGTAGTGACTGCGTTTTCTTAAATATGTTACCTTCTAGAAATTTTAAAATTCCAGATTTAGTAATTTATTTATCTTTGAAGATTCCACATTTCCTTTAAAAATTCTCAAAACATTTAAAATATTGTATATTAAAAATGTTTTAATAAGGAAAAAAAATGACAAAACGAAACTAAAGAATTTACAAAATGAAATTAAAAACAGTGGTTTTTTTACCATTAATCTTTAATTATCCAAAAAATATACGTGAGAATATTCGAATGATTTATCTGCAAATTATTTCATGAGTTTTGAAATACAAATTCCGAAAATCTAAAAGTTCCTCTCTTTTCGCGTTGATACTGGTTTTATAGAAATATAGTGCATTTTTAGCGTTCTAAATTCCATAGTCATTGCTAATATAAAGTTTTTCTCTAGTATTTTTAGACGCTTAATATTATCTATAATATACTACAGATCCTTTTTTCATAAGATCCTACTGCAACACAAGCACTGTAATAAATTTGCAATCTTGTAGACATTAGGATAATTTGGAAGCAGAAGACTTGAAAAATGAACAACACCATCGCCGGGAATCGAACAGCGGACCTCTGGAATACGCGTCCAGCGTGCAGACCACCACACCAGAAGGCGGGAGAAATACCTTATAAACTTTGAAAGAAAATTTGAAACTTTTAAGTACAAAAATTTCCTTCCATCCTCTAACAACGCCTTCTCTACAGCTAAGTGCGATTAAAAGTTGGTCAGATTGCATACAGTTGCATTTTGAAATACAAATCATGATTTTTAAAGTTATTACTGACCATGCATGATATCATTCCCTTCTGTGAATCACAGTCAAACCTCATCACACCAAAAATATTGAAACAAGTATCATAACTTAGGTTTTGTAAATTGTTTGCGATTCTGCTGATATTTAATCTGAAATAACCGGATTATTCCCAAATCAAGATATTGTTGTTTACTTAAACATTCTGATGGTAAAATGAAACTTTAATGCCTAAGGAGTCATAACTTGATATAAGTGGAAATGATTTCTTTTAAATACCCGAGGTTCTTAAGAACTGTTTTTGATAATCGAGAATCTTGACATATAAACAACAATTATCAAGAATCAGGACTGAAAATATTCTTGTCAGTCTCAAAATAACTCTTCGTGGAATTCTCAAAGCTAATCTTTAATCTATGGATTATCATTAAGTAAAATGCGGTAATACGAGAAATGTTATAACAGGATTAGCAAGGATATTTTTGCTTCTAGCGTCAAAGCACACTGCTGCGACAAACTGTGCTTCTTCTGTTAGGAGACCAAATGTATAATACATCTCTATTGTTTTTGTTATTTTGATTTAAATATTAGAGAATCTTTTCTTTCCCTGGAACCTACATAATTTTTTTATACTATACACATATGTAATTTTTATTTCTTAAATATTTCTTTACTTTAGATTATAATGCAATCATAATTCAATCATAATAGTTACATAGCTTTATATATAATTATTAATCAATTGTAAATAATTATTAATTATTTATTTACTGTTAGCTTGTTATCTCATTTTTATAAACATTTTGTTTCTTTCCCTTCTCTAGCCAAAGATTAGTCCAATGGATGAGGTTTCTGAGCACTGCTATTTCAGTTGAGGCTCAATCCAAAACGAACGAGGTAGTTAGATGTTTTCATGGTGGTATATAGCATGTCTTTTCATGCGTAATATGGTAGATCACTGAAGCCTCTCTATCTAAGAAGAGATTCTATTTCTTATAGGACTTATAGGAAGAATCTCTATTTCTTATATGACTTTCTAGAGGAAGCTATATCATATTTTCACTATACCTGAAGAAACAGTCCATCCACCTCTGAGTTTGAGTAGCCCAAAAATAATTCTATAATTCTTCAAGGTCTTACTTTTCATTTATATAAATCTAGAAAGTGAGTTATGGAAGGTTTCCAGAGGAACCTGCATAGTTACATAAAATCGTATTTGGCATATACAATTTATTTTTTAACTTTTATTTTTCTGCTTGTTGCAAAAGAATTTCTTTCACCGGTTACACTTTCTGTCTTCATGAATGAACGAGATTTTAGCTTTACAACCGCACACTCGTGAAATTACTCCAACGGAAAAATGTTCAACTGTTTGGAAGTTCTAAGTTGATTCCGGATGGCACAGTGTTTTCTCGACTATATTTTTGTCATGAAGTTCTATTTGATTCCACAACTTTTATTGTACAGATACTAATCCTGTTCTTAACAGATCTGTAATAAATGTTTTCAATAATTTCGATCTTTATCTTACTCTTTGGCTAGCAGTAAGACATTTTATCTTAATCTTTCGCTAGCGTAGAAAGAATCTGCCATCAAGTAAATAACATAAAACCAAAATTCACAAACTAACTTACACCAGTAATTGTGAAAGACCAACTAATAGCAAAACAAGCGATTAATCCATATTGCTACATATGAAAACTTAAATTAAAGCTCGTAAAAGTAAAAATACAAGGAAATGCCATAAAAGATATCAGGACCGGTTTAGAAGATGAAAGAAAGAAAAAAAAATCCAGGGAAATGAATGAGATAGAATTTAAGTTTGCAATAAAGATATTTATGTATGTATATTTTATCTTATTTGTGTTGCATATTATTTATGAAAACTAAGTTTTTCTGAGTTTAGAGTTTATTTAAATTTCAATCTAAGTTTTTTATAATCAATAAGAGTGAGCCTTAGTTTTCACTTCTGCGTTGCTATGTAATTCCTAATCTCCTTTGAGTAACCTACCCATGCGATTTGTATATACTAAAGCGAATCACCATGCATATATATTTTGAAAAGCTGATAAATTTTTTGAAGTCCCTGAACTCTTAGATTCTTAATTTACAGTGTTTTTAATACTGTTCTAAAAGCGATTTGTACCCGCGGACGTGTTTCCAGGATTTATTCTGCATTTTTCCTATTATGTGTGTTATTTACCCGCTCTTATCGTTACATCGAAACAGATGTTCTCTAAGTAATTTGTGAAATCTTGAATGCATTGAAAATGTGTTTTTTAATTTCATTTTTCTCTAAAGCATTGTTTTTATTAACGACTGCTACATTCAAGAAAATAATTCTTGAATATTAGAAACCTTTAGCAACGGCGTTTCTTGAGACTTACGCTATCCGGCGTTAGCCCTTTTGCTAGCCAAATCATTCACGCATTTAGTTAGAAATGAGTCAACATTTGTTAGGCTTTTGAACTGCTCTCTTGTATAAACCTTCTTCTTATTAAGTAGTTATTTCTACTGAAGGTGCAAAAAGTCACGTGACAGTCTCAGTTTGGACGAAGTGAAACTACCTAAGGAGTAGAATCCTAAAACTCTAAAATAAGAAAAACTATCTGTTTATTACAAATAGTTTTCTCCAGTATACTGATGAAATTTTTATTACAAACCTTTCCACACTGCAGTTTTCCTTCATTCGAAAGGTAGATTTAGGTAAAATATTCAATGTCTGAATGTTTGCATGCAGTTTCTTTTTCTGTCCGTCCCAAAATGAGTTTTTAAAAAATCTTCCAAACAATTTACTTTTATCAGTATTGGTTTATTCCGTATTTTATGGTAACATTCATTTTGAATGTTCTTTTCCGTTTCTTTAAATTTTATGTTTATATGTATTAGTTCTCTTCCTGTCTATGTAAATTTGACTTTTATCGGAATGTATCTGAAGACATTTAATTCATCTCCTTGCATTTATTAAACACTAGCTGTACCCGCCCGGCGTTGCCCGTGCATTTAGAAAATGCAGATAAGTGAATAGCGCAGGAATAGTAGTGTAGGACATGTAGACTGTCTCTCTCTCTTCCCCCCCCCACAAGCTACAAAAAAGAAATGAATTGTAATTAATCGATTTAATGTATCGTCAAAACAGCAAACTAACGCTAGAATAAAGAAATCAATTGTTACAATCGAACGTTATTTGAAAACAAATAATAATATCAGTGAGTCAAAAAAACCGTGATTAATTAATTATAAATAATTTTTTTAAACTTTTTCTAATTCAAAAATCGAAAATCGGGCTTCGAGGTCTGGTGGCCAGCCCCTTTGTGCTTCCGTATAAAAAATTCCAGGTCCCTGCGTGCGATAGATTTGGCTGGAGAGCTCGGTCAGACAGACAGACAGACAGATAATTAATTATAAATATTTTTTTTTAATTTTTCTAATTCAAAAATCGAAAATCGGGCTTCGAGGTCTGGTGGCCAGCCCCTTTGTGCTTCCGTATAAAAAATTCCAGGTCCCTGCGTGCGATAGATTTGGCTGGAGAGCTCGGTCAGACAGACAGACAGACAGATAATTAATTATAAATAATTTTTTTTAAATTTTTCTAATTCAAAAATCGAAAATCGGGCTTCGAGGTCTGGTGGCCAGTGCTTCCGTATAAAGAATTCCAGGTTCCTGCGTGCGATAGATTTGGCTGGAGAGCTCGGTCAGACAGACAGACAGACAGACACATTACACTTGCTTTTATTATTATAGATGTATTATGTATTTATTTTATATATTTTTACTTAAAGGCTTTCTGAGATTTCAGAACCTATTGTCCAAAAGTATTTTCTAGAAGCAATATATTTGCTTTCATTGCTACTTATATAAAAAAAAGTTATGCAAACAAAATAACATTATAATATGTTTTCTTATGTATATTTATGCAAACAAAATTACATATTTTATTGCATAAACATTTACATTTTAATATTTTCCATACCTTTAAGGTAAACTACGTACGCAATCGTATTTCAAACATTTTTTTTCGCTCTTTTGATTATCAGTATACTAGCGGAAGTACCAGATGCCAGTTAAGTTAGATTTAGAGTACTACAGGTAAGTACTATTGTATTCATGGCATCATTTGAAAATTCGTGTAATAGCATATTAGACGTCATAAGGAATATCATGCGTCAATGTAATGCATAAAAAATACCAAAGAAACAAAGTAGTACTCTATACATGTACCACAACTGACTATGTAATCATAGAATCACATAATATATATATACCATATAAACATGTGGAATTTCCATTTGGGTCAAAAAATTTAAAAACAATTACATCATTATTTTGAGCAAAATGAATTATTTTAAGAGATATGGAACCCACAAAAAATTTCGTTAGAAAAATAAACTAATTCTCTCTCATTATATCAGCATGCTGATATAATGGCTGTTGCTGTTGCCATTTTTGCTAATATCAGCACTGTTGCCACTTGGAAAAATGAGAGCGAAAATTAGCGTTTTAACAATTTTTAATTAATATCTCTGATTTTAGCTGATTTAAGTGCACGTCGACCTTTTCCAGGACCCAGAAAAGAACTCTAGAAAGTTTGGTGACAATAGCTATAGTAGTGAATGAGTTATTAACGAACAAACAAACACACAGACTTTCTTTTTATATATATAAATGACAAAACGACGGGTTCTCATATTTTTAATAAAAGTACTTACTTGATGGCCTTTCTTAAAATATTTAAAATATTTGATTTTTTTAATTTTATTAATATGCGTATCCCTTTGTGTTTTTAGAACTGCCTTTTAGATTTTGGTTTACGTTTAAAACTTTCAAAAGTATTTATTATGCAAAACGTTTAGAACATAATTTTACGGTGAATTTGATCATAAGTAAAGAAGTCCAAAAGTCATTTATATGATGATAAAAAGGGGGAAGTATAGGAAGATTAAACACATCATATTTTCCAGAATTCAAAATAAAAAATATTATCATCTCACAATTTGATGACAACATAGTCATAATTAACTTTATATATTACTTTTGTCTGAACGGAAGGATGCTCTAGTACTGCATTCAATTCTGTGCTATGCTAACACGAAGAATTATCCTTTTGAAAAAGATTAAGTGGGTGCTTGAAAAGAAATAAATTTGTATTTAAAAAAAACATGTTAAACTTTAGATATTTTTCAGATTTTACTTAATCTTTTTTTAGTGTAAGTAGCAGAAAATAGTTTATCTCACTTTAATACATAAGCAAAACGGTTTTTACAGTTTGCACTCCATTTTACGATCCTTATTTTAGCGTCCGAAATAAAATCTCATTCTAAAATGTATACATGAGCTGTATTTCTGAACAAACATTATACTTCCTAAAGTATCTGGATAACATTTCTTGAATAAACAACAGAATGACACTAAATGAAAAAAAGCTCTTATTCAACTTTTTTGACTGTCTAGAATTTGATAAATAATATCACATGGGAAAAGAATCTCTTCTGGTAAAAGAAAGTGTTAATTCAGTTACAGAATATTTTGGAGAACGGCTCCTTCATTTGGTTTTTTAAAATATATAAATGTATCAAAATACTCGAACAGAGTCTTCTTATGTCTCAAGTAAAATGCGGTGAAGTAATGGGCATAAAATTTTCACTTTGAAGTTTAAATGAACAACTGGAAGTAATCTCAGTTGAAACCTACAAAAACTAAATCTGTAAAATCTATGGCCTCAGAAAATGAGCCTGAGGTCTATCAAATCACTCCTCAAAATAAAATTAATTTAAGCGTGTTTAATAAATTAGTAATAATTCAAAACTTCAAAGTAGCACCTTTTTTTAAGGTAGCTTATCTAAAGGGAAAAAACATTTCTCATTTTAAGCAACACAGTCATAGTTTGAAAAAAAATTTTTAAATAAGAAATGTCCCGTTTTTTGTATATATTTAAAAGATTAAGACGTCTTTTTTTTCCATTTTTGATATACTGGTAACTCAGGAATACGTCTGAGTTTGCAATATTTCTTCTTCAAATGTTAATAAAAAATACGTTTTCACCTTCGAGGCAATATTTATTCGAAAACAACACTCCGAGTTTCTCACATTCCCAGAAACATTTGTGGAATCGCTGTTTCTGTATGTGTCAAATATACAGGCCGTTGTATCACTTTGTATTGCTTGAAATAGCTGAAAATGCTGACCCAGGAAGACCATCTTCACTAGCGGGCCACATGGTAAAACATCGTGCAAATGAGGTAGTTGTGGCATATCATGGTTTTATTTTTGATCCCAAAATTCTTTGCTTAAACTCTCTTTGCTCAAAATACACCATGACTTTGCACGGCGGATGTTTTGACATGCATCTTTAAACCATGCCCTTGTCCATACACTTTTTTAAAACTATCTACGCTGTAAAACTAGAAATAGGTATGTATTTGGTAATAAATTTAGAGCAAGGAATTATTTATTTTAAATTGCAAAACGGAAAGGATAACAAAATTTTAATTAACAGAAGACGTTGGAATAGGCGCAAGATGAAACTATTACTTCGGTTAATCATTTGGTTCTTTATCTCATTATGGCAAATATCTTAACGGTTACCAACCTCCAAGGATAAATTTTGGAGCACTTTCGAAAAAAACTGGCTTTTGTATGAATGCACCTATAAATGAATTCATGTAGCATTCTTTTATTCATATCACAGAGATGATAATTTTAATTCAGGGCAAAAAAATGCTGAATTTATTACTCATAGATGTCCTTTCATTTTATTTTAGCTGATTTTTATAACTTCTTTCGCAAAATGTATTATGAATTTTAAATTATATTTTATGCGTTACGCATAAAATATAACTGCGTGAAATTATGTTCAAAACATAGCTGCGTTTATGTTTTAAAATATAAAACTAACTTGGAATAAAAAAACCAGCTATCAGGTTTCAGCAATTGATGCAAAAGTATTTTGTTACACATTCTTTCTTTAATCTCGAAATTACATATCGTGTGGTTTAATAAATTAAAACAAAATAATGTTAAACATTTTTATTATTACATCAAAATTAGGGCATATTCGAGGTTTAAGAAATAGATACTAAGATTTTATGTTTCATATCACCTTTATACCTAAAATTTAAGATATTCTTTTTAACTACACTCGTGGACAAATTTTTTTTTGTACATTATATTTTGAATTTGTACATTACGGGGAAGTTCTGAAAACCTATTGGACAGAATTTAATGAAATTCGGTATGAACATACATTTAAAACATAGAAAGAGATTTACCATTTAAAAGTCATTTTATGTACCCTTGACTATCAGTGAAGCTCATAGTGTACGGATGTCCAAAATCCACATTGTGATATCGAGCCGAAAATGAGTCCTATATGGGGTATAGGCACCTTTCATAGTCAGAAACGTCACGCATACTACATATAGATACGTCAAGTAGTATCATAGCATACTGGATCACAGCACACAGGAGGAATACTATTCTGTAAAACTTGTAATGTGATACATGATAATATGCATTTTATGGAATCTTGTGAATTAACTGCTGGTCTCAGAATATACTTTCAAATTTCTAGTGAAAGTTATTATTATTATAAGAGAAATATAAAAATCAGACAAAATATTATGAAAATTATGAACAATAATAAGGTTAGGTTCGGAATTCATAACTTCTTTGTAACTTTTTCGTTGTGTGTGTATGTGTATGGCATGTGAATGTGATTTGTCCGTGCTTCCGATCAGACAGAATATTATAAAAATTACAAATAGGATCGGAATTCACAATTTCTTCCTTATTTTTCGTTGTATGTGTGTACGGCATGTGAATGCGATTTGTCCGTGCTTGCAATCAGAGAGAATATTATAATAATTATAAACAACAATAAGGATAGGATCAGAATTCATAATTTCTTTTGTTTCGTTTAATGTATAGCACATGTGAACGTAATTTGTCCGTGCTTGCGATTATATATTTTCCTTTTACTTTGTTTTATTTAATAACATTTGTGTCTTTTATTTTCTTATTTCGTCTTTTTTTTCCTCTTCATGTTTTATTGAATGCAGCCCAGTTTTTCCAATAATTTGAATTTATATTCGCTAGTCGGGCCGAACTACGCCTAAATTCTAAATAACTAATATAATTTATCCAGCTCTTGCGAGACGCACAGCTAATGTCGTGAAGCAGTACGAGTACACAAATCGTCGAAAGCCCCTCTTATACTTATATCTCCTCCATAATCATAGCTGCGCAGACACGTATGTGTACGCTTATGTATTCGATTCTGAATATTTGCATAAGTCTTCGGCGGCGTAAATCAGTATCTTTGCTTCAATGCTTTTCGTAAAAGTAAACATAATTTTGAAGTTTTCTTAATTTTACATATGAGTACATATTGTCTCAAATATCGGTCATTCGAATATATTAAAAAACCTGTTAAATATTGTAGAATTACTTTTAATCTGTCAGTGCAGTACCTTCATGTTTTGAAAGTACCAGCAATTTTAAACTACTAAGAGATTATTTTTTTATTTGTTTTAACATTAACAATGTAGTTTAAATTCAAACAGAAAATGTTCACAGATGGCTTCTAGTAGCCATCTGTGAACATTCCTAATCGATCTCAGAGATAATGCTTATTATAGATTCTAGTCTAAAACGTTTAGTACGCTTAAGTTAAACTTAAACGCGTTAAGCTTATCTTAAACGCGTTTAGTCAATATTTTTCACAATTCATAGCCGTAATAAATGTTTACAGAAATAGAACGGAAATATCTTGAGCATATCCCACCTATCACCACAGGAATATCTGGTGGCAATACAATGAAAGCTTGGTTCAAGAAGTTAATTCGTTCCTTAAGATATATAATCCTCTGAAATATTCGTAAACCAAACAATTTTTCCCATAGGAATTAATGTAAAATAAATTCATTCCTAGATTCCAAATGATTGCTTACAAAAGACAATTTTGTATGCAAGTTCTCAATGCAAAACCACCAGAATTCACTAAATTTAACTTATACATAATATGAAGGTACATACAATACTAAATATTTAAAAACAGACCTTCACTGTATCTCTGTACAGGAATGTTGACGGTGCATGTAGAAAACGGTAAAGAAGGCAAAGATGCAAAATGTTATTGTTTAAAAGGTAAGTACTATTTTGATAAAATACCTTGTGTTTTTTTCTTTTTCCTCTCTTTTAACATTGCTGTCTTCTACTTAAGAATCGCTTATCGTTTTGTCTCACTAAAACTTTTTACAGTCTGATTTGTTTCTATCTATGTTTTAAAATACAGCTAAAGCAAGCCCTGCAGATATTGATGTTACGGACTTCTACTGCGTTATCAGACTGATGATGGCCTATGAACCTTTACCAACCCAATTTTGCTTAAATTTCGCGGATCAAATAAATAGGAATATATTTCCTTCCGATTTCTTCGTTTAAAGACATTTCCTTCATTGTATTAAGTGCATTTTGGAGTATCATTTGTTACCGGATTACTTATTTTTAAGTGTTATATTTAATCTAAATACATGATTCATTATCCGAGACATTTTTCGTTTGGAGAATTTGTTCGTGATCCAAGTCGTCCTAAAACCAGTTTCCATTCTATATGTAAATGGTCTCCGAATAAACATAAACACTGACATACTGCAGTAATCTGAACGCTTTTCTATTTCCATACTCATTATTACTAGTTTAAACTTTGCTTTAGATATTTGCCAATGTTAACTTTGTTCAACTGCATTTTTATCAAAGTTCATCTTTGAAACAAATAAAATTACGTTATGTTTTTAATCTTTAATAAACAAATGGTGAGTATAATTTTTCATTCAATCAAATTTACAAAACTTTTACTTTAATAAATTGTAAGTTCATAAATCAGTGACCTATGTCATCTATTATTTATTCCTTATTTCCGCAGAGACATTCAATTATGTTTTCATCGACGTAAAATAAAATTTTTACGTTAATATACGTTAAAGCTTTTTTCATCTATTTAAGGAGCTAGATGTTCAATCGCCATATTTTTGCTGAAACTGACAGTGACGGAGTTCTCGATTTCCTACCAAACGAAAATATTAAACTGAGAGAAAAGGAAATTCCAGAAATGATTCCAGATCCAGATCCTTTATTCTATTGTCTCCACTAAGTCGATATCCACGAAAGAAAAGGTACACCAACGCAATGCCCGATATTGTCTAAGAACTATAACCTGTAAGAGAAAAAAAAAAAATAGAGAGAGAGAAAGAGAGAAATAATAAAAGTGTTCCCCCGCTTTCTTTCTGTTTGACGAATGATTTCAGTTACTCTGAAAACGCTAAAGTAAGGAAGAAACGAAACATAAAAATGTGTTGTTAAGTGGATTTTCCTTGAGACGCATTCCATTCAAATACCAAACCAAAAAGAATTTACTTTACCTAGAATGCTTTCGGGAATGCATTCCCTCTTTAATCACATGCTTTGCAGTTTTTCTTTATGTCCTCCATTAACAATCTACTAGTTTTTACAGTCACAGTGTATTTGGTTACATTGCATAAACATTAAATAGGGCAATGATTAAAAATGTATCTGTCGTATGCAGTTCCTGTTGAATGTTTTAAGTTTTTTGTCACCTATTTCATTATTTCCTTGTTCTAGGAAAAACTTGAAAAAACTATTATTAGGGAAAGCATTCAGAATTTATGGCATGCTTCCATTTGTGGACACCTACATCCACTTCAATTATTTTTCTCTGTCTTTCTTAGGAATTTATAAGCACTTGGAATGTATTTTTCAAAAAATTAATCAAAATCAAATACTGAAATTCGAAGCCTCGAAACATTCAATAGATTATGAAAATTATTCATATACATCCAGATAAGTGTTTGCAATTCTGGTAGAAATGGTACATTTTCAGCCATTAAAAGAGGCAGAAAAAAATAGACAAATACTGCTTCTTTGATTTCTGCTATAAATATTTAACATGTTCTATGGTCTCTATAATTAAACATGCATACTATTTATTTTCCGGAAGAAAAATAACCAAATAACTTAGTCATAAGCCTACTCTGTGTAGAACCACGTTGGGATGCGAGCTTAACCTTGAAATATGGCTAATACCATGCTGTGGAAGAGAGGAAAAGGCAATAACATTTCTTAAGCCATGAAGTCACGCAAACGGAGGTATACCCCCGGAAGAAGTTAGAGGGGCTAAAGTAGCAAATTATATGATGAGTAGGAGTAAAAAAAGGAGAGAGATACATATGCGAAAGTCAACATTATGAAAAGTATAATCTTAAAATATTGGTGTAATCAGTAGCCAGATAGGCGGTGCAATCATTCAAGTGCAATAAAGAAGTTCGTCAGAGGCTAGAGTGTTTTACCAAGCAAAACAGGCATTGGAAGGTGTCAGAGCTAATATGGGAATTAATTACTTTTGATTAAGTTGGCCGAAAAGGTGTAAAATTAAAGACAAGAGATGTGTAACTATCGTAAGTGCAAATACTTGCTTAGGCCGAGTCATAATTATTAATCTCTTTAGTCATTTCAAGAAATACATTCTATCAATAGAATCACTAGCTACTTTTAAGTTAGGCATATAATTTTTGAATAAATTTTTCATAACTTATTTGATTTTTACCATTTATATCACTAGTACTGGATAAATTTTAAAATAATTTACTGTTATTATTATTAGGATTGTTATCCAACTTGCCAGTTAAGGCAATAGCTGAGTCAGAGGTAATAGCATTTGTGTTTGGGGTGAGTGTAGCAGCCCACTTCTTGGCCATGTCAGCATATCAGATGCCTGGCTTAACAGAGCTAGTATTTTGGCTGGGCTTAATTTTAGGGAATTTAACACACCCTCAACAGGAAGCAACGTGGGGTTCCTGGCAGTTACTTTACTTGAGTTCTTCAATCCTTCCTTTTTGTGGATAATCCATTGTTTTTGTCTGGAAGGGAGGATTAAAATCAACAAGGTTGAAAATAATAGTTGTTCGAAGAATAATGCCATCGCTGGAAGTTATGGCATTGCGGAACTTGATACATATTTTTCTGCAGTCACAGAGGAGTTTAGTAAATCTCTTAGCTCATAAATGTTATCCGCATTCTCATTTTTAACAAGTTGTACCATGAATAAAGGCATGGGAGCCTTTGTTTTCCTTCTTGACAGTTGAGGGAATTTACTGACTGTAAATCCGCGTTTGGTAAGTTCAAAAATAACGAAGCTAGTGGTAGCTAAGCCACGTATCACAAATGTTTTAGCTTATCTGGCATTTTAAACATAATATTCAACACCAGATTCTTGAATAAGCACTAAGTACACGATGATCAATTTCAGTATGAAATTGCTTTCTCATACTGATATTCTTTCTCATATAAACTTAGCATCAGTACTGTGTGCCAGTTTTTACAAAAAGTTCTCATCTGATAGACTGTCAGGGTAACCATGATGGACGGGATAGCCGGGCGAGCTGTTGTTCAGCTGCTGCTGTACAACCTGAACCGCTGGGTTTTCATTATTACTAACAGTTTCATTGTTAAAATCAGGAAATTGGTTACTTCTTTCTATAGACTTAAGCATAGAATCAATTTTAATCTGTTTAGCAGTTTTGATGGCTGATTTAGAGTCATCAATATCTATCTTAGTATTTTCAACAGTAGCACTTTTATGTTTAGTTTTAAAAATGTCAATTTTACGTTTAGATAGAACAATCCCTGCAGTGCAAGTCAAATCACCCGTACCTTTGAATTCTCGGCGTAAAATCCTGGAGAAGTTTACCTGCAGTCTCAAGTAGCCTTATCTTCTTCAGCGCCAGAATGCTTCTGTTGAAAGGCTTTGAGGTAGATATTAGTGCTTTCGATTTGTAAAGCCAATTCTTATGTACGTTGTAACATAGTTTCACAACTATTACATTAAATTTCGTCAGCAATATCGACAACTCCATTAACAGTTGAGTTGTTGGAATCAATTTCCGTAGTGACGCTTTCGTCTATACGGTTATCAGAATCGCCGCTAGGCGGGAATACTTCACCGATTCTCATTTCAAGCAAGCTATCAGTACGGAAGCTGAGGACCGAAATAACCAAATTCCACTTATCTGATTCCTGCTGGTGGTAAGGAAATAGTAAGCATCTAACTAGTAACATACTCTTTCCTTTCCATAAGAAAAAGAGCCAAATTCCTCCTATCCGATTTCTGTTAGAAATATTTTACTTATTCTAGGTTTTCAAATTAAAGATACATATTAAACCTTTCCAGAAGAAAAATAACCAAATTCTGCTTATCTGATTCCTGATATGAAGTCTGTGGGAAAGAAATAATAAGCATCTAACTACAGATACATACTGTTTTCTTCTAAGAAAATTAGCCAAATTACAAATAATAGCCTTATTTGATTGCTGCTATGAAACCTCTGGAAAAGAAATAGCAAGCATCTAATTATACATTCATACTCTTTCCTTTCCATAAGAACAATATCCAAATTCTGCTTATCCGATTTCTGCTAGAAATATTTAACATATTCCACGGTTTATCTAATAATAGATACATATTTTTCTCTTTATGCTGCATAACCAAAAAAATTAAAATCCAAATTTTTTTAACTAATTTTATTCTAAAATTATCAAAACATAACACTGAGGAAAATTACCACAGCGTTTCAAATATGTAAAACTTTCGTTTTTACTTCCTTGTACGAAGTAAAGGAAGTATTGTAATCACGAAAAATTACGGTATCATATTTCAGCGAAAATATATATTTTGACAATTATCGAATGCATTCTAATAATGTTTTTGCGTGTTAGAGCGTACGTGCGTGTTAGAGCGTGTACGTAAGGTTAGAGCGAAGGACTCCTTTTCCCAAACGAATTACTAATTTCAAATGGATTCAGAAGAGCATTTTTTCGTGGTGTCTTTTTGTACGTATGTACATATGTATGAATGTATCTCGCGTAATACAGAAACGAGCAGCCTCAGAACTTTGAAATTTGGTGTATAGGACTGCCATAACATGTACTTGTGAACCTCTCTTTTTAGTTGCGATCGGCCATACCAAAAGTATATAAATATATATTTATATATACCACTCTATTACTCGGCTCAGTGAGCTCCGTTTTTTATTGTTATATATTGGTAAACTGCGCATTTTTTTGCTTTAAATTACGGTTTCTACGCCCTTAGTTAATCTGCGTGCAATTATTTTAAAATTATCAACAATTTTAAACTTGTTTAAGTGAGGGTAAGCCTAATTTTTCTTATCATAGCAGCCATATTGTTTACATTTGAAACTTAGCAGAATAGTGGATTACGTTTTTCTGCTTCTTGCCGAGTGGAACCAAACAGAAACTTTTAGTTTTATGCACCGAAAAATATACCTTCCATGCCTGCTGGCCAAATTGCTTGCTTTTGCGTAGGAACTCTAATTTTAATTGTAAAACTATTTTTTAAAATTGTTTTAACTGTATTTGATGTTTTATGTTTTTCTATATCTTTCAATTTTTAATGAAGATATTTTAAGTTTTATGTACTTTTCCCTTGCCGCGAAATGAGAACTTAATTAATTGAATGAGAAATGTATCTCTAATGAAATTCGGGGAAATAGGTTTATATGTAATGCATAAAAAATGTAGAAATCATGTGGTGTACACATCAGGTATTTTTTTAATAAACATAAACGTTAGCATAAGTGATTGGGATAAAGTTTTATTCGCAAACTGTCCTCCATTTATATATATATATGTGTGTGTGTGTGTTTTAATCTTATTTTTTTCATTTAGTTCTACATTATGACTTCGGATATTTGAACTGTTATAATTCTTAAGTTAAACCTATTGCATGTACCCTGTATATGCATATGAGAGTATGTAGAGACCTTTTGTTATTACAATTAATCTATCTACCTCGGGCTGTTAAGATGAATTTTAAGAGGCATAAAACTATGAATACGTCGTCACAAATTAAGTTTACGTGTTAATTTAGAATCTTTGAATTACTTATTTTTATAAGCAATTCGAAGATTTATACTTCGATTTACTTATTTTAGAACTATAATTTCATTTATCTAAGAAAGTAAACAGACATTTTCAAAATACATATTACTTTAATGGGTGAAAAGGATTATTTCTCTTCTTTAACTCTGGCTATAAAATGCCATTTCTTAGAGAGTTGATGACTTATGATGCCATAAACAACTCACGCTCTTTTCGGAATGAAAGTTTATACTAGCGTCATCGATATGCATGATTCCTAAAAAATTCCATGCCAATTTATCGAGACTTGCTTCATACTGTAATGCGAAAAACGTCCAAGCATCTCGAGGAATTTGCATCTTACAGAAACTTGAATGCTTAGAAAAGTCTTTTCACGTTCTCACATTTTTAACTTTACTCTTTTTTCATAACCTTTTGCAAATAAAGCGTCAGAGGAAAACTCTTATACATCTTAACAATCAACGATGCTCATTTAAAAAGAGATAAAGAAAGAATAAAAAGATGAAGAAGAAGTAAATCCTGTTTCACTTCGATCAATATACTTCGCATTTTTTTGGCTTTTATAACTCGTGAAAAATGGCCTGATAAAATCTTGATGATGCCAAATATGATTTAAGTTTTAAAAAAATTAAACTTGTGGTTACTACAATTATAAATTAATTTATAATTATAATGTACCTAAAAATGTACAAAAAAATTTGGAATATTATGATAGCTTAAAAAAAGCAAAATTTATTTTTATAGCTGCGCAGCATTTTTATGATTTAAGCAAATATACCATCACGTCGGATATTTTCTATACCTTGCACAAGTTACATTAGAACATCAGAGGAACATTACGTGAACCTTACTGCAGGCAGTACACACATATGCACATATAAATATTATATACATATTTAACTATATAAACATGAATAACCAATTATGAAGTAGACAAAGTATGCAAAGTATATAGATGAAGTAAAGTAACGAACATTTTTCACGCTTTAGTCCATTTACTTGGATGAAAGTGAAGCTTCTGCTCGAGGGATATAGCACAGTAATTTAAAATATGGAACAGTTTTGCAAGAACACGAAGACTGAACTTCCTGATTTTCGTCCATGCTGCCAAACTCGAAACGTTGGGTTTTACAATATGCTGTTCCGTTGTACTGACGCAAGTTCCTCCCTATTCGCTTGCGATAGCTGCGAAAGAGTCCATGACTCGTTAGGAACTGTGTCAGAGATGGGCCGTTGCTACACAGCTCCATATTGATTTTTGGACAGGACAGAAAGACATGTCTGACAGTCATCCCAGATGACCACTGCACCTGCCATTTATCCATAAGGCGCACATTTGTAATGTCATTGAGATAAGACAAGAGTAGTGTTGACTGTTCTGACATAGTCACATCATTTGCGGCCTGATTCGCAAGCTCATCAGTTAGTTTATTCCCCTGTATTCCAATGCCGGCGGGAACACATTGCAGATGGAGCCTTTTATCCGTTGATAATGCTAACAAGGTTTGTCTGACGCTGTGTACTAGAGGGCTTCTGCAACACGAACCCGCAATTGCCTCTAGGCTTAAAATTTAATCACTATAAATCTTTACATGATTTTGACAATCTTTTACATAGCTTGATATTGCTTTAAGTCCTGATAGCTCTACTTGAAAGACTTTGTTTTGACTGCACAGTTTCTGCTTTTAGGTACTGGTAAAATTATTATCAATAGAGCAGAAATCATTCCCTATACCACTGTATGTTTCCCAGCTATCTGTATAGATTGTTTTTCGGGCTAAATTCATATAAAGGGAGTCCATGTGAAATACTGCGTAGAAATTTAATGACAATAGATGGTGTTCTAAGGTAACTCTATAGTGCTGGAAGTCTTTAACATACTATTCTGTATCCCGCAATGTCCGGCTTTAGTTCAGCCTTGAAACATTGCCTTTCAAGTCTTGTCGCTCTGCCCTGAGATCTAACTGTGGTATTCCCGCTAGAATTTTAAGGGCCTCCGTTGAAGTTGTGCTGGCTCTGAATATACGCCGTACGAATGGACATTGGATTGAATTAATGATACGTTTTAGACGTTGCACGAGTTTTAACCTCCTGCAGTGACGCCATATGAAATGGTTCGTTGTACAATTACAAAATACTAATACTTAAGAAGAGACGCTGGCTTCCGACATCTAAGAGAAAAATGTTCGCTGCACTTTGAGTTTACCAATAACTGTTATCTTTGCATAGTGTGCTTGATGTTTGGTTACCATTGGAGTTTATTGCCAACAAGCAGGCCTAATTACTTATTTCCTGCACACATTGAATGCTTTTCTCATTAAGTTTAACAAACGGATTACTTTTGAAAGGATTATTTCAGCCAATCACAATAGCTTGAGACTCTTCTGAGGAGATTACAAGTGTGTGGGCATTTGCCGAATTTGCACTTTTATCGACAGCTGTTTCGCGGAATTCCAACTCACGATAGGACAAGCAGGAAATGATCAGAAAAAGAAATTGGGCGAGTGTGGTCATTGTTCTCATAAATATGGAGTGTCCTGTTGGCGACAATATTCCGTAGGTCCAAGAAATATGCATTGAAGACATTCTTTCGTTATGTAATGTTTCACTATGGTGTTATCTAAAGTCGTCTGAACCTTTATTTACCATTTTCAGTAAGTCAATAAATGTCCATAGGTAACTGGTTGTTCCTATGCTGCTGATTATATCCTACTACCACAGGGAATCAAAGCCATCTTGAATTAAATGCGTCCATCAGTTGATACGATCAGGTTCGCCTATTATCAGTAGCTTTCAGCACATGTTATATTGCATTTTCTCTACTACAACTAGCACTGAGCCTGAGCCTGTATGCTAAGGAATAATAGGAACTTTTTCCTTTCGTTTGGAAAAATGAGACTCCTGCAGCCTTTGTTTTAAAAGAAAAATAATGAAATCCCCAGCAACCTGTGAGAGAGTACTGAAATAGTTATGGATTATCAATTCCATATGGCGCTGGGACATTTTTATTTATTAATTAATATAATATGTATATTATTGTAATATGATCCAACTGATTTGTTCCAGAGTAGGAAGGCGGTCTTTCCTCTTCTGTGTAATATTTTTGGAGTTAAAATATACACTATATACAGCAGCACTACTGTCTTTCTGGCAGTAGCAATGCGAATGTAATTATGGTTGGCTGAATTTATTGCATATACTTTAAAAGCTTAGTCGTAAGGTGTTGAGCCCACCAGCGGCCGAGCGGTAAAGTCGCTGAACACTGGTAGTTCGGTCCGAGGTTCGAATCCCGCGAACGGGCTGGCTGCATGGGTGTTTTCGTGGTTTTCCCCATGTGTAACGTGTATACGAGCCAGTTTCCCTTAGAAAGTCCTCCACGAAAGGCATCCCTCCTCTTAGGCAGATAGCCCTAGTGTGCTTTGCCATAATTAAATACACCACACCACGTAAGGTGTTGAGGGTTGCTGCAGAATTTCTTCCAAAAGCTTAATTTAGCCTTTTCAGTTTGTCTCATATAGACATCAAGTGGATTTTCTGCAATATTCCATGCGGGTATTGAGCAATGTGTCTCCTGAGATTGCTTGTGCTTTGCATTGTGACGTAAGAGAAGAAATCCACTACGTTGTTGCAGAAACCTGTTTTGAACACTTGACTCTGTATTCTTGTTTACAAGCTAAGATGATGACGACTCTGAATTTATCATAATATATATAATATGCACTTAACAAGTATATTATAATAATATACTTGTTAAGTGCATGCATGTTGTAGCATACTGGGCTCACTATTTCTCACCAAGCAGTATTGTATTTAAATTTGATCTCCTTTATTTTTCGTGGTAAGCATCATATCAGATCAATCTCTGGCCTTGCTAGTTTCAAAGGTAGGAGGTGAATTCATGTCATTGACGATTACCATCCTCCAGGATGCCACGCATTCTAACATTTGCGCCTCTCCACTCTTTTCTGTGCTCGTACTCCATAGATGACTGGTGGCGTTGTACTCTCCATCGAGGATATGATGTACTGTGGCGTTGAATAAACGTCCAGTTTAGCTAACTGAGGTCCTATATCAGGTCTCGTTGGGAAGTAAACGGACTTGAGTGCGGTAGTATAATCGGTTATAGAAAGAATAATAGTGACATTATGCTCCGTGCATCGGAGATGCATAGGGATTAAATCCTCATTATAGGTTACGGCAGCTTTAATGTTCAGCAATGTCAAGGTTCTGCAGTGGCAAGGTAATTCTGGGAGCATGCCTTTTGCTATGTACAGCTGTACGAAGTTTAAGGATAACCTGGATAATGTTTACTGTAGCAGGACGGTGCTTTTGCAGGTTACATTGAAGTATTCTGTGTAGCTACTGGCTCCGTTGCTGTGATTGAATAGACAAAGGCATGCTTATTGCTAGTGGGAGAGCGCGATAGCATTTAGAATAACTCTGTAAATAGGACAACTGCTCGAGCTGGCTATTAGGACTGATGTTGTGTTTCATCTGGCTGAGTGATTCTGTGGATTTTGAGCTATTTCAAATTCCACAGTTAGTGGAGAAATCCATGAGGAATTTGCACTTTTGTAAATAGTGGTCTTTGCTGCATCTAGCCCAGACTGGAGTTGATTTACAAGAGCGATTGTGGTGTCCCACCTCTTGTAGCACTGTTGGACGAACAATTGCAGCACCTTTGGAAGCTGAAAGCAAGATAGATGCGACCAGTTGAAATTCTTTCATCATATAATTCTTGCGTAGGAGATACTGTTCAGTTTCTCGTTGCAGCTTCAATACGGCATAGCAGGTGTTGTGTAATATGACCAGGATAGGTACCAGGCAAATCGTTGGCAAAGGCATGCATGATGATATCGGCTTGGATGGACGGCTTGGAGCTTGAGCATATCAAGGACACTGTTATTCAAATTCTTTGGCTTGGGTTCTTAAGGTGGAGTGTATCACACGGATAATATATGTCTTTTACCTGCTGCTTGAGGAGTACGAGCTGCGCGTTTTCTCGGCAAGATATAAAAAGCTCGAGAGAAAGGTTAAACTCATCTTTTTGAACTGAGAACCCAAGAGTTTCAGGGCTGATGTCTGCCTCTAGCTATTGTTTAATAGACTCGGAATTTCGTTTTAGGTCATTCACTCTTATTTACAGCGTGTGATATACGGTTGGAAGCTATTGAGGAGATAACTGAGAATTTGCTGGGAAATTCTTGCGCTTCATCCATGCTACTAGCGTGAACGGACTGTCTTTTTCTTATGGGGAAGAATTATCCGTTCTTCATTTACGTAACAAAACTATTGGCATGCTGATAAAAGTGTACTTACTCATAAGTCTTATTCTTCGCTTAACAAGGGACTTAGATATGACCACTGTTGCCTCCTACGCGGCAAGTTATGTACAGCGCATTGTTTCTGCGCAACTTCAAAGTTATGTACAGCGCATTGTGTCTGCGCGATTTCAGTTAGCTAAGATTCGAAATCCTAGCGTAGCATACATGTTTTGATCCCGTATGGTTGGGAATTTATCATTTTCGATTTAGATTTTTAGTTATGCTACAGTCCACAAAATAAAATTCGTTGTTGTTATTGTAAAGTTGTCTTTAGTATACAGTCTAACTAGCGACCTCAAAACATTGGTCACTATGGGCCGCAGTTAATTGGAATTTTTAAAAAAATGGCTAATGAAGACATAACTACGTTGAACAGAAAACGTGGCGGTATTAAAGCGCAAATAACCAAATTAAAGTCGTCTGTCAGTGGAAAAAGTGATGATTTTGGTTTCAAACAAATAGAGTATTGCAAGAAAACGTACAAGAAACGAAGTGAAGTAAACAGATTGATGAACTTCGCTTGGATTATTACAAAGTGTGCAAAGATGAAGAAATATCAAACATCGAAGCTACTTTTGAAGAAATCGAGATGAATATAACCAATGTTGAGGTAAGACTGAAATGTCTTTATACTTCATTATGTAATAAGAATGCAAATAATAGTATTTCAGGAACAAAAAGTAATTCATTGAATTATAAATTGCCTGAAATAACATTACCTAAATTTTCTGGTAATTTTGAAGACTGGAATTTATTTAAAAACTAGTTTGTAGCTTTAATTTCATCTAATAGACAATTAACAGATTATCAGAAATTGTTTTATTTACAATCTTGTTTAATTGGTAATGCAAAGCAGATACAAACAATAGATGATACATTTTCTTCCTTATTTAAACACTTGAAGAAAGATATGATAATAAGAGACTGGTTGTAAATTCTCATATTAATGAATTACTTTTTATTAGTTTGGTTTTATTAGATGACGGCAGAGCATTCGAGGGCCATCTGCCTTAAGGGAGGGATGCCTTCGTGAAGGACTTTCTAAGGGAAAATGGCTCGTATACACGTTACACATGGGGAAAACCACGAAAACGCCCATGCAGCCAGCCCGTTCGCGGGATTCGAACCTCGGACCGAACTACCAGTGTTCAGCGACGTTACCGCTCGGCCGCTGGTGGGCCTACTTCCTATTGAAAAAATAGTTTATGAAATTCCTAAAGATTTACTCTCATTAATTGATAAAGTTCAGAAGCATTTAAGAGCATTAAAAGTTATGGAATTAAATATGGATAAATTAAGCGAAGCTTTGCTGATTCATATTATTCTCAATAAAATAGATAAAGAATCACGTAAGCAATTTGAAATGTCATTAAATAGTAATGATTTATGTGAATGGAATTCTTTCATGACATCTCTTCAAAAGCGATGCCAGATGTTAGAAAATATGCAAAACAAAACTGTATTTGTAAAACCAAAACAAAACATTCCTCAGAATAAAGTTCGATCGCTAGTGACAAAAACGAATAATAATAATAAATTTATGTGTTCCCCCGGTTGCAAAGATAATCACGCAATTTTTAAATGTGAAACATTTCTAGCATTAAATCCAATGGAACGATACGAAATGATTAAAAAGCTTTCTTTGTGCATTAATTGTTTACAGTCAAATCATAAAGAAGCTTCCTGTCAGTCTAGACACTTTTGCTCTGTTTGCAAATCAAAATATAATTCACTTCTTCATCAAAGTGAAGCTTCCATGTCGTCTGCAATAAGTGGGGGAAAGCAAAGTGAAAATACTCACTCCCCAGAGAACCGCAAAACCGAGGCTGTTTTGAATAGCAATGAATCAACAGAAAAAGGCCTTATCGGCGTGTCTTTTTTCGGAAAATTAAACTGTTCTCCTTTCAACTGCGATTTTTTGGGTTAGAAATATTTATGGCCAATTCATGAAAGAAAGATCGGTTCTGGATTCAGGATGACAGTCAAATTTTGCTACAAATGAATTCTGTGAGCGTGCAAATTTAAAAAAGGAAAGAATAAATATTCCTGTTTCTAGTTCAGATGGGCAAATTTCAAACATTAAATTTCGTACTTTTGCTTCTATTTTTAATGGAAATAATTCGTTCTCTGCTTCTTTAAATGTTTTAGTTGTAAATAAAATCATAGATTTAGTACCTTCCACAAAATTAAATATTGAAAATATAGATATTCCTAATACATCAAGTTTGGCTGATCCATAATTTGTAACTCCATATAGCATAGATCTGCTTTTAGGAGCAGAAATATTTTATGACATTTTTATTAATGGACAATTTAAATCTTCTACGAAATCACTCGTTTTCAGAAATTCTGTGTTTGGTTATATAGCTACTGGTTCTTTGAAAACACCCCTTGAAAATTGTCAGAATTATTGTGGACTTCTCGGTTATGTTGATAATATTGATAGATTGGTAGAAAAAATTCGGTTAGTGGAAAATATTGGTGAAGAAAAGCCAATTCTTAGCCAAGAAGAAAAATTCTGTGAACAACATTTCAAAGACACTTACAGACGAAATGAAGATGGCAGTTTTATCGTAAAAATGCCTATGAAAGACAAACAATTAGGAAATTCAAAGCATTTAGCCAACGTAAGACTCAATTAATTAGTTAAACGTCTTAGCAAAAACGCTATATTGCAACATTTATATCAAGATTTCATAACAGAATATGAAAATTTGGACCATATGGAAAGGGTCGATGATAATTCAAAACCGGAAATTGAATATCACCTCCCCCATCATGGAGTATATAAACCAGAGAAGTCAAGTACAAAATTAAGAGTTGTGTTTAATGTTAGTGCCCCAAGCTCAAATGGCTTAAGTTTGAATGATTTACTTTTAGCGGGAGCAGTCCAAGAAAATACTTTTGATATTCTTGTGAGATTTAGAAAACATCAAGTTGCAGTTATTGCGCATATACAAAAAATGTACCTGCAAAATTTAGCTAATGAATCCCAAAGAGACTTACTTCGAATCTTATGGAAGAGAAACCTTAGTGACTCACCTGTGACATATAGACTCAAAACGGTGACTTATCGTACTAAATGTGCTCCATTATTAGCCATTAGATGCATAAAGCAAGTTGCATATGACGAAATGCATAAATATCCTGAAGCTGCCAAAGCTGTCTTGTCAGACTGTTATGTTGATGATGTCATATCTGGTTCATCAAATTTAGACTCAGCAAGGGGAATTGAAAAATCAGCTTATACAGCTTTTTCATAGTTGTGGAATGACTTTGCACAAATGGAACTCTAATTCTCCTGAACTGTTGACTAGCCCTTCTACAAGCTCTGAGCTTTCATTCTCCTCCAAAAATGATAATGTGGTTAAAGCTTTAGGTATTACATGGAATTCTCAGAAGGATGAATTCAGCTTTAAAGTCTCAATCAAGGAGAAATCATCATATACCAAAAGAAACATTTTATCGACAATTGCCAGACTTTGTGATCCCTTAGGATTGATTGGTCCGGTAATCACCAAAGCCAAGATATTTTTACAGAAATTATGGGTTCAAAAACTGAGTTGGGATGAACCACCTTTTGCAACTATTGTTCAAGAATGGCAAAAAAATAGTTTCAAATTTAAAGACTGTTGAAAACATAAAAATTAATCGTTGCATCCTCTCAATCATCCAAGCAAGATTTCACTCATTGGATATGCAGATGCTTCGGAAGCCGCTTATAGTGCAGTTGTCTACTTGATTTGTGTCGATGAGGATCACGGCTCGTCATCTCATCTACTAGCCAGCAAATCTCGTGTGGCTCCATTGAAAACTTTATCTATTCCAAGATTGGAACTTTGTGCATGTTTGTTATTGGCTCATCTGATTTCGAAAGTTAGCAACTCATTGAAGATGCATTTAGATGACATCATTCTGAGCACTGATTCAACGATAGTACTGTCATGATTGAAGACTTCTCCTCATCTTTTGAAGACCTTTGTTGTAGAGTCTTCAAAATCCAAAGACTAGTAGAGCCAAATCCAAAGACTAGTAGAGCCGCGACACTGGAAGCGCGTTTCATCAGCAAATAATCCGGCGGATCTGATTTCTCGTGGTGCTTATCCTCATGAACTTTTGGCATCTTCTTTGCGGTGGAATGGTCCTGAACAGAGAGAACTTAGTGATGCTTCTTTATTTGAACTTGACAAGACTCTCATAGATTCTCCTGCTTATCAAGATGAACTTAAAAAAACCTTTAGACATTAATTTGGATTGCAATTTAAACTTGTTTTGGAATACCTTTTTTGAATTAACAAATAATTATGTTAAACTAATTAGAATTTTAAGGTTTCTGTCCTATCTGAAATCATATGAGTTTTTGATGAAAGTCCAGTGAAGAAAACAGGCCCATTAGTAGCACTGAATTTCAAGATGCGGAAATGCACTTGATAAAAAATGGTTCAGGTAATAGAATTCGCAGAGGAGATTAAATCACTTCAAGATCAGAGAGTAATCAAAAGTCAGCTAAAAACTTTAAATCCATTTATAGATGGAAAAGATATATTAGGTGTCGACGGTCGCTTAACTCATGCCACAATTAATTATGATTCTAAACATCAAATTTTATTGCCAAAAATTCATAAGCTTACAAAACTAATATTTATTCATATCATTTGAAAAATTTCATGCTGGCCCTCAAGTTATATTTTGTTAGGAAAAGGTTTTGGTCCATTGGTGGCAAGGATTTAGCTAGAAAAACAGTTCACGAATGCTTAATTTGTTTTCGTCATAAACCTATCTTTTCAGACCAATTAATGGCCGATTTACCTCCTGAACGTGTAAATCCAAATCCAACCTTTCATAACACAAGGATAGATTTTGCAAGCCCTTTTTTAATCAAATATAGAAATCAAAGGAAAGGTAGTTTACATGAAGTTTATATAGCAATCTTTGTTTCCTTAGTTACAAAAGCGATTCATTTAGAAATAGTATTTGACTTAACATCTCAAGACTTTATTGCATGTTTAAAACGATTTTTCTCGCGTAGAGGTAAAAGCTCATGTCTGTTTAGTGACAATGCAACTAATTTTGTAGGAGCTCACAAAAAGTTAAAGAAACTTGCTTCTTTAGTTACTGTCCCTGATGAAGTTTTGGGTAAGTATTTGGCATCTGAAAATATCTCTTGGAAATTTATTCCTCTTCGTGTCCCCAATTTCGGTGGAATTTGGGAGGCCGGAATCAAATATTTTAAATTTCACCTTAAAAGAACTATTTCCGATGCTAAACTAATCTATAAAGAATTTTTAACCGTAATTGATCAAATTGAAGGAATACTAAATTCGAGACCTCTTTCTCCTTTATCGTCTGAACCTTCAGATTACGAACCCTTGACACCAGGTCACGTTTTAATAGGTAGACCCATAAACTCAACAGTAGAACCTCAAATTTAGATCTGTCAGAAAGCAGATTGTCAAGATGGCAAAAATTAACTAAAATGATACAGATTATATGGAAACGATGGATAACTGACTATCTTAATCACTTGCAACAACGAAAGAAATGGTATTTTTCAAAGGACAATATAAAGAAAAATACAATGGTTTTTATTAAAGATGATCAGTTACCTCCATTTAAATGGTTACTAGGAAGAATTGATCAGACAATTTCTGGTAAAGATGGTAAGATACGAGTAGCAGTCATTAACACAGCGTTTGGTCCAATTAAAAGGTCAATATCAAAAATTTGTTCATTGCCTATTGAGGATAACTTCAAGGATTAAGTTTTATTGTTAATAAAAATATACATTGTTCTTTATCATACTTAAATTTTGGTAATTTTAATGAAAAACTGTGAATTTTTTTACTGTTTGAAATGTTTATATATATAATAACTATTGAAAAAATTTGTTAAATTTTGAGACTTTATCGAATTTTCTGAATTGTTTATTTCATTCTGTAAATGATTTACTAACTTTAAGTCTTTTGTTAATGCTTAAAAAATGAATAGCTGAATTGTTAGCATTTGATATTGAATTCTATGCTTAGATTTAGTTTGCATATCATAGATATTGCAACGTGGGGCGGTATGTTGCCTCCTACGCGGCAATAAAAGTTATGTACAGCGCATTGTTTCTGCGCAACTTCAAAGTTATGTACAGCGCATTGTTTCTGCGCAATTTCAGTTAGTTAAGATTCGAACTCCTAGCGTCCCATACATGTTTTGATCCCGTATGGTCGGGAATTTATCATTTTCGATTTAGATTTTTAGTTATGTTAGAGTCCACAAAATAAAATTCGTTGTTTTTATTGTAAAGTTGTCTTTAGTATACAGTCTAACCAGCAAACTCAAAACAACCACAGACCGAAATATCATCGTAAAATTTTTTCTCGATTGCTATATATTTTAAGAAACTGCATGCGCTCGAGGATAGCCAAACTCATCAGCTGTTTCCCTGTATCATCCTCAAGAACTTTCCCCAGGAATTTCCAAAGGGCTTAGGCTGGCATTTTAACCCAAAATTGCAAAGACAACAAGGACCTAGACATTTTAATATGATAGTTGTCACCGTTAAGAGTATAGCATAAATTCGAGGACCACCAATTGTCACCCATTATATCAATAAAGTCTTCATATTAATTAGAAAAACATTAATACATTTACTATACTTACCGTTAAAAATTTCTGTTATAAATTGCAGTATTTTAGTAATTGCAGTATTTAGTAATTGCAGTATTTAGTAATTGCAGTATTTGGAACTAATTCTAATCAAATAATAAATAAAAGTAATGAAATAATACTATATTAAATGACATATGGCATTTCAATGTCTTAGTCGGAAATTGAAATCACTATTTTATTCATGTAATGTATTATACAGTATACATTACATGTGTTCTGAAGATTATTAACTGCAAATGATAAACAATGTATTTTTGGTTTTCACGGTAAAAGATTTATACCAACGGATCTGACTTTGCAAGATTTCGGAAATAAAGTATGTGATAATATAGTACACAAACGAAAATACTGCAAAACTTCTTTCAATATGCGAATGAATGTTCGCTTCTTTTAAGCGAATGAACAGATATACAGGCAAAAGCTATATATGCAAATAACAAAAGATATATATATGCAAAAAGCAAAAGATATACTATATGCAAATAACAGTAAAATCATCTTATGTTTTCTCATCGGTATTTTTTTCTTTTAAAGCTTTATGCAAATAAAATATTGTCGGGAGAGTCGTCAGCATCATATTACGACTTCAGTATTTCTTCAAGGAAATGCAGACAGAAGTCAAATCGGTAGACGTTTCAACACAAGATTGCCTCCTCCTACGGCTGTCACGTAAAGAAATAAAAAACAGTATCTCATAAGAAGGACTATTTAATAAAATTCCTTTCATATAATATTTAGTGTGCACTTATACTAATGATAGGCAAACTGAAGTTTACGCGATCGCGCACATCTTATAAGATATCAAAACTTTAATCTCATGCGAGGGACATGTCAGAATATAAGTATTTTATTTCATTTGGTCTCTTTTCAATTAACCCTATTAAAGTTAAAACTTGCTAAGAAAATCTGCAATAAGAGGATAATCTTTCCATCTACAAGATGGCGTATTTGATTTTTTTTTCTGAGCTAATTTTTATTATTTTTCAGATCATTAAAATGGAGTGTCAAGTCGACAAAAATAAGCATGTTCGCCACTTTCTTCTTTTTGCGTTTAATCGAGGCGCCAATGCTGCAGAAGCTGCTCTAGCTGAAGTGTATGGAGAAGGTGCTGTCGCGTTTGCTTACTAGAACTTTACTTCCACGAACGCCCTCTGGCGAAAAGAGACAAAAAGTAGTCAGTTGAACGGCAGACGCGTCTAACAGATGTATAAAGATAGACCGTCTCCGTATAAATTATGCTTGTAATCATTATAACTTGTAAATATTTTGTAGATATCTTTCATACGAATTAAATTTTCTTAAAAAGTTTATAGCTGTGTTTCGAAGTGAATCAAAGTTCATCATAGAGACAGATACCGACAAGAAGGAAAGAAGGCAGTTCAGGGCAGCCCTATTTAGAAGGTAAGTGAACTTTCACTTATCTATTTAATGATCAAAAAATTTTAATAGTGCAAAGTTGATAAAATTTTTTAACATGGCGCCCGAACAGGGACTGCCAGTAACTGCGGTTTTCCTAACTATTGAATCTGTCTAAATTGATATCAGTTATATAGATAATACATAAGCATAAATAATTAGTGAATTGCTGATAGTTGTTGAATTATTGAATATTAAACAATGACGGAATTCATCGATACATTGAAAAGGAAACGCGGCCACATAAGGGCTGCCGTTACAAAATTAATTGGCCGAATCGAAACTGAATTACCAAAAACAGAAGTGAATGCAGAGGAACTAGAAATTTCTTTAGAACTCTTAAATGAAAAATCGAACGAGTTAAAACAAATAGATGCCGATATAGAAAAATTAATAGACATAAAGGATCTAGACCAGGAATTAAACGGTGTTGACGAATATCGTGAAAGAATAACTACATTTAAATACAAAGCTAACAAAAAATTGAAAGAAATTAATATAGAACAACAAAAATTTAATGTGTTACGAAGCACTGAACAGTTAAGTGAAAGTATTATAGAAAACGTTAAAATCGAAAGTCATAATGTGAAGCTTCCTAAACTTACGATTCCGAAGTTTTATGGCGAGAGCTGCGAATGGCTGACATTTTGGAACACTTTTTCATCAGTCATACACCAAAATAAAACGCTTGACGCTATAAGCAAATTTAATTATTTGAAATCCTTTTTGGGAGGTACTGCTTATAACACCATTGACGGTTTCGATTTAACCGAAGAAAATTACGAAACTTCAGTTAAACTCCTCACAGAAAGATTTGGAAATAAAGATGTACTGATAAACGCCCATATAGATAAATTACTGAAAATAAGACCTCTAAAGGATTCTAATGACATTCAAAATTTCCGTAAGTTATTCAATTATATACAGAAACATATTCGATGTCTTGAATCATTAAATATGACCTCAGAAACATATGGAGCTTTATTAACGCCTATTTTGCTTAAAACATTGCCCGCAGATTTGATTTTGGAGTATAATAAAACAGTTCGAAAATCAAATTACGATTTGAATCACCTAGTGGAATTTCTTTCTGAACAGTTAGTTGCGCGGGAACGTACATTCCAGACGGTCCAGCCAAAGGCGGCGCCGCAAAAGCATAACAAACTGAGTGAAACCAGACCTATTGCGAAACACACAGCTTCGGAGTTGACGAACGCAAGTTTGCGGGGGGGGGACAAACACCATGTGTTTTCTGCGACTCTTCTGATCACGAGTCTATAACGTGTAAACAAGCATCTTTATGGTCTACTGAGAAAAAAAGGGAGAAATGCAAAGCGAAATTAATATGTTATCGCTGTTTACACCCACGGCATCTTAGTTTTATTTGCACTTCTAGAATAAGGTGTGAATTATGTAAACAACGACATGCCACTATAATGTGTTTTAAAAACGAAAACGGAGAAGTTAAGGAAGAACAAATTGAAAATAAGGCCTTAACGAATAATTCATCCTATGAAAGTGTAATCTTGCAAACTTTAATTGCCAATGTTTACGGAGATGGTGAAAGCAATTTTACACGAATAATTCTGGATACCGGAAGTAGCAGATCATATATCAGCACATTTCTTGCGGAGAAATTAAAACTAAAATCTTTAGGTCAGGAAAGTGTGACTCATGGGCTTTTTGGAGGAATAGAAAAAAGGGAAAATCACAACAAGTATCTGATTAAGTTAAATAATCCAGAAACAGGATTCACATGCGAAATGGAAGTTTTGAGCCAAAAAACCATATGCTTACGTATTCCAAAATTGGAAGATAGGGAATGCTTAAAGAAACTAAGAGGTTACAAAATTTTTCCCAGTGATGTAACTAATGAGAATTCTTGTTTATTTGAAAAACACCCTAACGAAATACACATGCTTGTAGGAGCAGATTATGTCGGAAAACTCTTTACAGGGGAAGTAAAACACGTAACGGAGAGTTTAGTAGCGATGAATACACACCTTGGTTAGACTATATCAGGGAGAACGAAGGTAAAGAGAAAGAATTTTAATGAAATTCTTTTATCACTACACATTAGTGACAGAAAAATTTGTGACTTGTGGTCTCTTGATTCTATCGGAATAACTGAACCAGCTCTTTCGCAAACAAAACAAGAAATAGAAAAGGCTACAGAAAATTATTTCATCCGTACTTTAGAAAGAGATGACGCTGGAAGATATCAGGTATCACTTCCATGGCTTCAAATTCATCCTGAGTTGCCAGATAATAGAATCCTTGCAGAAAAGAGTCTGAAGTCTTGCATGAAAACCCTTCAGGCAAAGAATTCCTTAGAAGCCTACGAAACTGTTTTAAAGGATTGGGTAGAAGACGGAATAATTGAACCTATCGATATTTCGGAGGCAGAAAAGATCAAAGGGCATTATCTGCCACATAGAGCAGTGTTTCGGGAAAATTCGACTACCAAAATTCGACCAGTGTTCGACGCATCTGCAAAGGAGAAAAATTCGGTATCTCTGAACGACTGCCTGGAAAAGGGTCCTAATTATCTTGAATTGATCCCCAAAATTTTGATAAAATTTCGAGAGGGGAAGTATGGAGTAATTTCGGATATAAAAAGAGCATTTCTTCAGATAGGTGTGAACCCAGCGGATCGAGATTTTCTCCGGTTCCTATGGTGGGAGAAAGGACAGCCTGAAAAACTGACTATATATCGGCACCGAAGGGTTGTATTCGGCATAAACGCCAGCCCCTTTTTACTCGCTGCCACAATTAACTACCATTTGGAAAATGTACCAAAACATCATCAGGAAATAGCTTCAAAGCTAAAGAAAGCCATGTATGTGGATAACTGCGTAGCGAGCGTGGAATCAATTGAAGAATTAAACTCATTTATCAAAGGATCTAAGGAAATAATGGCTACTGCAAAATTTGACCTAAGAGGATGGAAACATAATAGACTTAAAAATGAAACTTCAATTCTAAACCTTTCTGATAAAGATTATGAAGATGTTGTGTCAGTATTGGGATTGAAATGGGACTTGTTTGACGATACTTTGTCTTGTCACGTAAAATATGAAGAAAACCCTGTATTGAGCAAAAGATCTGTTCTTTCCGAATTGAGTAAAATCTTTGACCCAACTGGGTTTACTAGTCCAGTTACTCTCATGCCTAAACTGATTCTGCAAGAGTGCTGGAAACAGAAAATTAACTGGGATACTAATCTGCCGAATGATCTAGCAAGGAAATTTTTCACATGGTCATCTCAGTTAAAATATTTGAAAGACATCAAAATTCCTAGATTGCTTCCCAAAATAGATGAAAGTACCACTCTGCATGTATTTTCGGACGCAAGCAAGGACGCGTATGCGACCTGCATTTTCCTTAGACACAGCGGTGAGAGTGGAGTCACTTGTCAATTGATACAATCTAAAGCGAGAGTTGCTCCCCTAAAAGCACTCACCATACCTCGACTAGAGATACTCGCTTGCACTATTGGAGCCAGGCTCTCTCATACAATAAGAGAAGACTTGAAATTAAAAGAGGTTCCAGTTTTTTACTGGACGGATTCCACAAATGCTCTCTTTTGGATAAAACAGAAAGAAAATTGGTCCACTTTTATAGCCAATCGAGTAAATGAGATTCGAAAACTGAGTAACCCAGATCACTGGCATCACATTCCCGGAAAGTTTAATCCTTCGGATTTGCCATCACGCGGTTGCTCTGCAAAAGAATTGAGGAAATCCGAATGGTGGAAAGGACCAGATTGGATTTATCGACCTCCAGAAGAGTGGCCTATTGCAGATGGAGAACATCCTGACTTCGATATAGTAAATGGAGAGAGAAAACGAACTGTGGTTTCAGCAAGCAATAACACGAATACAGATAAATTTAAACTTTTTGACAATATTTCAAAATTCGAAAAGATCATAAAGGTCGTATCTTGGATCTTTAGATTCGTTAAAAGTGCTACAACACCCCATCTGAAAGAACTCATGGAAGAATTTCAGTCGAGGAACTAAAAGGAGCTGAAACAGTGGTTTTCCGACTCATCCAACGAGAATCTTTCGAAGGATTGAAAGATAAAAGAATACGTGCTCTAGAACCTATCATGGACTCCAATGGCCTTATAAAAGTGAAAACACGTATCTTTCAGAGAGACGATGATGCTGACTTTCGTTACCCAGTTTTACTTCCCTCAGAACATCCATTAGTATTAAAACTGATCAAATCTGAACATGAAAGGCTAAGTCACGCTGGAGTACAATTCGTTATGTGCGCTTTGCGTGAAAAATATTGGATCATAAAGAGTAGGAAGACCGTACGCAAGGTTATCCAAAACTGTGTACGATGTCGAAGGTTCGACTCTGATTCATATAAGATTCCTCAAGCGTCACTACCTGAAGACAGAATAAGAAATGCTTTAATTTTTGAGATTATTGGTGTTGATCTGACGGGTCCCTTAATTTTAAAAGGAGGCCAAAAAACATGGATCTTCATTTTTACTTGCGCAATATATAGAGCAGTTCACTTAGAGCTAGTCTCATCTCTATCAACCGAAAGTTTTCTGCACGCATTCAGGCGATTCATCGCTCGAAGGGGTAGACCTATCACTGTATACTCCGACAATGGAACCAATTTTGTTGGATCAAATAATTTGTTTAAGACCATAGATTGGAATTCTATCTTAAAAATGCAACAGTTAAGAAAATTGAATGGAAATTTATTCCCCCTTCCTCGCCATGGTGGGGAGGGTGGTGGGAAAGATTAATTGGAGTACTAAAGAGAATTCTTCGAAAGGTACTAGGAAAATCTTCTCTGAACTACGAAGAATTGTTGACAATCATTTGTGACTGCGAGAGCATTATGAACAGCCGTCCTCTCACGTATTTGTCAGAAGACGTAAAGGATTTAAGAGCTCTCACCCCAGCAATGTTTCTAACAGAAATTCCAGAGACTGGAGTTCCTGAATTAGATCTTTTGGATTCTAAATCCATCAATAAAAGATACCTTTACAGAGCCAAATTGAGAAAAGATTTACGAAAAAGATTTCGATCAGAATATTTAGGGCAATTAAAACAAAGCTCAAAATTCCTCCGCGGACCATCTTCTGTGAAAGTTGGTGATCTTGTAATTGTGTCCAACAACGAAAAAAGGATAAACTGGCCCTTAGCTAGAATCGTGGAAATTTTTCCATCCCACGACGGACACATTAGATTAGTGAAACTGAAAACTGCACAAGGGGAGATTATAAGACCTACTAAGAACCTCATACCTCTTGAACTCAACTTTACACCTGAGTCGGATATGCTAGTGAGGTACAGAACTCGACGTATGACGAAATCTCAAGAGACTTGAACTACAGGTCAGTTGAGGTCCATCCTCTGTTGATACTGGACCTCAAGGTGGGAGTGTCGCGTTTGCTTACTAGAACTTTACTTCCACGAACGCCCTCTGGCGAAAAGAGACAAAAAGTAGTCAGTTGAACGGCAGACGCGTCTAACAGATGTATAAAGATAGACCGTCTCCGTATAAATTATGCTTGTAATCATTATAACTTGTAAATATTTTGTAGATATCTTTCATACGAATTAAATTTTCTTAAAAAGTTTATAGCTGTGTTTCGAAGTGAATCAAAGTTCATCATAGAGACAGATACCGACAAGAAGGAAAGAAGGCAGTTCAGGGCAGCCCTATTTAGAAGGTAAGTGAACTTTCACTTATCTATTTAATGATCAAAAAATTTTAATAGTGCAAAGTTGATAAAATTTTTTAACAGGTGCGATACCTGAACAGCGTTTGAATCAACTTCTGCATGAAGACTCGCGTCAAACTACTCGAGAATCGCCGAACGAATATGTTGTAGCCAAATGACTATAGTTCGACATTTTGGGTCTATGGGGAAAGTCTAAAAACCTGGATATTATTGACTAATTTATTGTTTTTTGTTTTGTTTAAATAAACATTTTTGAATTAAAAAAACGGCCATTGCTTATGTTTCAACCCAATGTTAGAATAAGTTGGAAATAACAATATTGCTAACATTTTTGGCGACCTCCTACTGCAGGTTCCGCGATTCCAACTGAGGTCACGATTCATTCTCTTTACTGGACGAGAGGAGTGCTTCAACAAAATGGTGCTGTAACTCCCGCGAGACTTCTTGGAAGCGTGCCAGGAAATTTTGACATGTGTTTTAAAGGCAAAATAAATGTTTATCGTTTTAAAACATTTAATTTTTATCATTTCGCAACAGTTTTTATTCCGGAATGTTATTGCTAGATCTATGCAGAAAGGAAGAGAATCTTAAACTACCATTGCAAAAAAGGATCCAGTTAGACGATTTTTTTCGATACCGTTCGTAGTTCGTTTATCTTTGCTCTTCACTCCATTTTCACTGCCGCTCTTGATTCACCCCTCATTTCTGATCTTCTTTATCAAGTTTATTGTTAGTGACCGGTGTGTCGTAGAAAAGGACCAATTCATTTCAGTGAACGAACGGTTCTGATCTGATCTTGCAAACAGCAGATTTACCCACATCTGACTGTCGTCGGTACTTTCTGGCGCATTTTTTTATATTTTCCATTTTAATCGGCCGATTTTTTTCCCCCAAGCTTCCATAGAAAAGCGGAAAATATCGCTGCATCGAAACCGTGTTTTGTCAGACTGACAGTTTTACCATATTTTGGGTAATAATTACTTATTGTATGGATAATTGCAGACGCATATGCTCCAACTGAACTTGCTGCTGCAAGTCAATCTATCTTATTTAATCATATTAAGCTCGCGGACGCGACTTTTACTTGAAAGCGAAAAATGAGGTTCTAAATATAATATAGCACTCACCACTTACTTCTACAATCTCTAGTAACACATATTTACTTCGAACATGTAGCCATGTTATGACTTACGCTCTACGTAGTATAAAGAGAATGATATATATATAATGATGCATGATTTTAGCTTTTCCTTACAGGTCAGAAAATGGAACATTTATCTCCCTTTATCTCGACAGAAGCCATATATCTGATATCACATTATAAGCATAATTGCATATAATTAGATTCTAGTATAAAATTAATACACTATCTGTGAAATTATTTTAGTTTTAGGTTGAACGAACATACAAGGAAGGTGATTTGAATACTCTGTTTTAAACTCACATTAGAGTCAGGAAGACATTATTTAATAAATATTTTCCTTTTACGTTTACACTTGTTGTATAATCACTTTCGTCTGTTGCTGGATTATCACTTCACTATGATATTTCGTTTTGGCATAAACGAAAAATCAATTGGTTAGTCTTCATCAATCACCATGAGATTTCTTTGAAAATAGCTGTCGTGGGCTATATTAAGAAGCTTCTTTTTGATTGTTTTCTCTGAGCTACCGTAAGAGTTACTTTGGCCGAGATGAAAATTTCAAATCCAATCTGAATACTGCCGGCAGTGAATGCTTGCGAACTTTTTATAATGGTGGCGCACACCCAAGGAAATGAGACTTGTTTTTTTTATTATTATTTACTTTACAAAAGATACATAGTTATAACTTCGTTCTAGAGAAACATAAAAACAAAATACTTTATTTCAGAGGATGTGTAAACGTGATTTGGAAACAAACGTGGCAAGATTATTGATATCATGTTTCGTGAGCATTTTTTCTCTCTTGCCTTTTTCCTCCTTTCAGTAACGTATAATTTTTAATTTAATTCACAGTGGCTCCTAAATTCATATTTTTAAAATTTAATAATTTCCCGTGTTTGTTTTAAAATTGGCAAAATGCCTTTAATAGGCTGATTTCAAAACTAATCTTATGAGCCTTAAATGCGGGTTAAGGACTTTCTTACATAAGATTAAAATAAAAATTATCTTTTATCCAATGATTATGAAACCAACATTTTCGTTAACCAAAGTAAGGCAATATGATATCATATGTTAAAAAATAACTAAACGTCATTATTCTTGAGGTAACGTCAGTAATGTAGCTTCCGTTCTTTTAACAATGACACTGCCCTGCTGGCATGTTGTTTGCCGCCTCCTGAAATTGCAGCAATGTAAATGCGTGAAAAGCACATTTGTAATTATTCGAAACAGACCCTCCTAATTAGGTGCATACATTTACTTCAGTTATGTGTATGCTTTCTTTAATAACGACATGGCTAAAATAAAGAAGTGTTTCAACTAGCAATGGTTACATAATTAGCATCAACGTCAGACGTATACATAAGTATCTAGACTGCATCGAATATCTACATTTTATTACATATCTATATATTTGTCTCTTTCGTTTTAAAAATTAATCTGTACCTATATGTTGTGAGGTTTTATCTACTTACTATTGACTATTAGTTAATTTTGAGTTAATAGTGATTTGAAGTTATGGTATAATTTTATGGTTTATATTTAATAAGGTAACACACAAAGCGTTAAAAAAAACCCTTTGGGCATAATATAAAATCTGAAAGCTTCCAGATTATTTTTTTCTTTTTCTGCCTTCATTCTGTTTAAGGTTAACCCATAATTTACAACATTTTTTGCAAAACTTCTCTTTCGGGTTCTCTAAAATTGCTCAAAACGTAACTGACGCTTTACTAGACACTGCCCTAACTTTATAAGGGGCCAAGACGGGCTCAGCCCTACCTCCTGGTCTATGAAACCTTATGTGTATGAACTTTATAGGGTATTTCTCCCGCTTTCCTAGAGTGCCTTCGTGGTGTAGTGGTTCTGCACGCTGGGCCGGTATTCCAGAGGTCCGTGGTTCAATTCCCGGCGAAGGCGGTTGCTAGTTTTTCATTCCCAGCGCCTCCTTCCTACCTCAAAGGGCTATTACGGGGTCAAAGTCCTAAATCTTTGGCAGGAAGACTGGACGCACTGCACAACTGTTAGACGTACATACAGCTACCTCGCGAAAGTCAGCACTGAACGCAACATTGCAATAGCTCCTCTTACGGCTTATATTACGGGACACGGTCCATTCCCGACCTACTTCAATAGACATGGCATAACAACCGCGGACATATGCGCCTGCGAAGCGGAAGGCTCCCCAGACCACTATGTTTTTGAATGCCATCTGACAGCAGGAAATCACCTCCCTCTTCCCATCAACAATAGTGAAGCTTATCACCGCTTCCTTATGAAGCACAAACCGGCAGTAAATACAATCTGCAAAGTTGTTAACAAGCTCAAGAGAATGTGCCAAGATTTGTGCTCTCCTAATTAACCTTAGTTAGTGTATCATGCCTAACTCTCAAGGCATGATACACTAACTAAGTCAGCATGCAGTTCCACATTCTCAAACACATAAGTCTACTCCTAAAACTTACATAAGTCCCTATTACAGACACTTATCAAATAATGTACAATCAAATGTATTTAACATTTCCTCTTCTTTATATGCATAATACTTAATTTTTTATTTTTATTTATTTATTTATTTATTTTTTAACCTATGAGCCTGTATTTTAATCCTATTATTTTGTAACTGTATTTTTGTATCTGTATATTTAATTTGTATTTTTATTTGAATTTTATTGTGAATATGCAAAATTACCATAGCAAATTGCAACAACAATGTCAAAACGGTAAAACGAATGCAATCTGCCCTTGTATGGCCATGTAAATGCTCTTGTTAACATCCTAAAAAGCACCCGAGGTGGCCTCTTGAGGCCTCAGGGAGTTGTTCCTGGTTAGTGGAGGGCGCGGGACACATGCCTGTTTACCTCTGTTAGACATCAGGCGTCCCCGTCCTCCGTTACCAACCAACCAACCATCTTGCCTGCTTCAAAACTATACCTAATGTCTCTACAACTTCTTCACAAATTTTTAGCTTTTTCGAATTTTTTATTCTTTACGTTTTTCAAACATTTTCAATAATTTTTTTCTTGCAATGCCCTGCGCCTTTCTTGATCACTGAATTACGAAAATTTAATTATTTTGGTATTAAAGACTACAACTTATTCCATTCGTTTAGCTAAACACTTTAACTTCTTTAATTCGATGAACTGAACTGAACTCATAGGCCCTGTAGCGCAGTGGGTAGCTCATAGCGCAGCAGCACCACAGGTCCATGGTTCGATTCCCGGGCTGGGCAAGGTCGACTCAGCCTTTCATCCTTTGATTTCCATCACTTGGGTCGATAAAATGAGTACCAAGTTTGCTTAGGGATTAAACACTGGGTGTCCTGCGACAAGCTGAGCCCTTGTTCAGGGCATATGCTTACGCACCCCTAGCCCACGGCCAAGAAAGCAGATTTCGGACACTGCAGGCCTTTGCTCATATTAGGGCTGTTACGCCACTGATTTTAGCTTAGCTTAAAACTGAACTCGTGCTTCACTTGAAGTTAATTCTATGGTGGTTATTTTTGGATTTCTTTCGGTTTTATAATCCAGGAACATTTATGTTTTTTTTTTTCACAAATTATTCCTTTTGCTGTACCATATTTAATATTACAATGGAGGTTTTTTGTAGTTATTTTCAATAATATTAATCAGTTATTTCCCGTCGTTTGAAATAGATAGTATATCTAAATTAATTACTTATCATATTTTAGGCTTAGCTACTAAACAGGTCAAATGTAATTTTCCAAAACTTTTGTCGCTCCAATATTTTTTCATTTCAAAATTTTTGTTTGTTTAATGTTACAGATTTTAAAAAGTGACGCCTCTTTTCATTTTTTCGATCAAGTTTCCATTTATTATTTTCCACATGTTGGATAGATTTTTATATATTTTATTGTACTTTTTCCACTTCAATTACAAATTATTACTATTATTATTATATTTTTAAGCTTTTTCTTCCTTCTTTATGAATTTTATGCTATAAATTTTAAAAAGTGGTTAACAGAGCTTATGGGGTAGCAAAATCTACATATATTTAAATTTGGATTGTTTTTATTTGCAGGTTTTGTTTTTTGAACTCTGTCTGCTCAAAATAATAATTGTAAGCTTTTTTAAAACTTTTTGAAATTTTTGATGCTATAATTTTACACTTTGTTTGCCTACTTAGTTCTACTTAGTTAATGTTATTAATCTACTTCATCTTTAATTACATTATTTTACGTTTTTCATCATATTGTCGGATTCTACTGAATTTTACGATTTTTTAACGCATTGCAGTTCCACTAACCTAACTATCAGATAGTAGTTTTACTCCTATTTAATACTAGTACTATTATTGTTAAAATTTCTATTGCTATTGCATTTACTGTTTCATATATTTATAATTACAATTACGTTAATCATTATATCATTTACATTTTAATTATCAATATTATAATTTTGTGTTATTAGTGTTTTAGTTAACACTGTATTTTAGTTATCAAGATTTATAGCTGTAATATTTCAACATTTATAAACAGTGGTTCAATATTAATCATCTTTCCTTTTTCAATTTGGTATCCATTCACCTCTTTCTCTTAGCGCTTACCTTAAGTATCTTTTCTTCGATAAATTTATAATGCTCCTTTTCTTATATTAATTATAGTATTTCCCTAATATTTCTTTTCTCATAACTATATGATTATTTGTTAACTATAAGATTATTAATTAGGAGATTATTATCTATACGATTGTTAATATTTTTATTATTTACTTTTAGCATATCCATAATATTTATACGAAGTGTTCATTTTACATTTTTCTAAATTTATTAAATATTTATTCTATATTTAGTGTTTTTTTCATTCTTTTTTAATTTGGCTTAATGATTTCTAAATTATATATGCCTAAATTCTTTAAAATGTATTGTGATATTTTATGTTAGATAATTTGGTTATTCCTGAAAATTAATATATAAAAAACTGTAAACATAAAGTTTCAACTTCTGCAGCAATTCTGTTAATACTATGAGCTTTAGTGTAAACATTGCCATCTACGTAAACACTACAAGACCTGAATAATCTGTTTCTTTATGTCATATGTATCTTTGTACAACTATTGTAACTTTGTAAAATTTTATTTCAAATAAATGCCGTTGATAGCGGATGGTAGATAGTTTCCATCAATAGAGCACAAAAACTGAAAGTCGAAATGATGGTGTAGCTGCTCTATAGATTGTCTCCTGTCTTCTGCCTGTAGGCGCTGGACTGAAAAACAACCAGAAATTTAAAAATGAACAGAAGCAGTGCAGCAGTATAATAAGCAGCAGTATAGAAATAAACTTTAATCTAGATCAAACTAATGCATAAGATTATGAATAAATTAAACTACTTGAGATTCTTAAGCTGCAGAATATTTTCTAATGCCGGCTGACAGTGAAATAAATTAAGCCGATATCAAAATAACTAAATTAAATTTATTAGAATATGAGTAGGCATGATTTGAGAGAAATGGAGGTAGAAATCCACCGCAAGGTATTTTAAAAATTAACGTATGATGATTAAATTCGTTTTCCATGAATTAATTTTCATTGTTAAATTATTCACCGACATTTCGATGAAATTTAACATCTATCCTTTATATGTACTGTTAGAATATAACAAAAACATTAAAACTCTAGCAGAGGAGAAAGAGAGAGAGCATATGTCTTATTTGGTTCTAACAAGCAGTTAATATTTCGGCTGCGATTTTTTATTAATTTTTTCCACATGTTAGAAACAGCCATTCTCTTTCCGTCAGAACAAATAACCCTAAAAATGGACCAATATATTAGGATTATGAAACCGTGTCTACAGCACTGGATGCTGCTATGCCTTCCACTTCATAAACATCCGCAGAAAATGGTAATATACAACTTAGAAAGAGACGCCCGTTAAGTGAAAGAAGAAAGCAAGAACATTAATTCTTGATGGTGGCAGTAGGGAGCAGAGAAAACTCTTGGAACAGATCCTTGATTATTCAGAGACGTCATAATATAATATGTTCCAGCGATAAAGCCTCATATGAAATTTAACCATAAAGACCATGAAAGGAATATTACCAATGAATAGAAAGATATATAAGAAAGTCTATGAATGAAAAAGAAATCCAAATTTGCCTCATGGAAATCTCATAGGAAACAGCAGAAATAAAAATCACAGGAATATAAGCAGCAATACATTTTCAAGCAAGCAACGTAAGAGAAAAAAGTTGTGGAGAAGAGAAGGAGCATAGAAAGTTAAATAACGCTTAGTAATAGTAAAGGAAGGTGATTATGATGTGGCAGCGAAAACAGAAGCTTAGATATGAGGAACATTTAAAAATTTGAGTCTATGCACATTAGATCATCTGCACATTATTATAGTTACTCAGCTATATGGCTCTAAAAGTATTGATATATTTGTGAGAAAATCATCGTATTATAACTTATTTCTCCGAGGGTTTTCATACATGTCTACGCTTTGTTGGCTGGGAAGATTGTGGGAGCGCATGGAGTCTTTAAGCACAAGCAATCTTAAGATTAAACAGCTTATCTTAAGATTAAAATCTTAAGAGTAAATGAACTGCGAGGAGTAACGCTGTAACTTTTCTAGCTAATATCGTCATTTTACCTTCTAGATAAAAATATTTGAATTGAAAGCAAATGCAAATAAAATCAAAATATAGACCGTTGAGTGTCTTTTACATAAAATTTCTTATTTTGAATTGGATGCACAAAAGATTTTATTTAATTTTAACAGGCATTATTTTAACAAAGAATATTTAAAATAAGATATTCTATCAGCTGCCTTATAGTTCTTTCATCATATTTTATTGGACCGATTTTCGTGTTAATAAAATATAGGTGAAATAATAATTAACCTTATAAGAAATTTTATTTGATTAACATTTTACTTCAATGTATTGGGTGAATAAGCAGGTACAAATCTGCCTTAGTTTGCAATACGAGTTTTGTGTAGTTTGGAACATATATCAAGTTTCTTGGTTTAATATTCGAAATATCTTCCCGTCAGGCCGAAATACATTTCGCAATACGTTTTCAAATCAGAAAAAAAAAAAACTTCAAGACACAAAATGCATGTTTCTTGAAATCTACTAAAAGTACTCTGAATCTCTTACATTCCATTTCATAACTTTATTGCTTTCCAGTCAAGGAATATGTTACTTGGTGTCACGATTTACGCAATATTTTACTCATTCCTGTTCCATGACACAAATAGTATATTCTGAAATTTCAATAAAGTAAGTTTTTCCTATGCCCTCTGAATAAAGAAACAATAATATAGTAGTTTCAATTTAAACATTTTCTTGGTTCTTTATGTCAGAGGTGTACCTTCTTTTAGTTTCCCTAACCCATGTTAGAAGAAGGCGAGATATGTTGGACCATATGAATTATTTCTAACATCAATGACAACTCATGTCCTCCAAGATTAGTGAATCAAACAATTGTGTTTGTTTCACTGAAAATTTTCGATTTCGTTCCATTTGACGGCTGATCTAAATTTTTTAATTCCCCCTCCAGGAGGCAATTATGTAAATTTGACCGCTTTGGTTCATATTTTCCAGCGTGCAATTATATAAGAAAGCGCATATGTAGAAAAATTTTAAGTAAATCAGTGGTTTATTTAATTCATATGGAGAGCCGTCCCTGCCTCACACCAACGATCGCTGATGAGCAATATATATATATATATATATATATATATATATGTCATAATAAAAGCACAAGGAAAAGACGGAACACTGTAGATGCGTGATTAGACCCATACTGAAGAAGAATTTGATTGCGTAGTATGCTAGTAATGCTAACTTGGTAATATCTAAAGAACTTGACAGTCGAGGCAGTTTTAATTCCATTTTTATTTCCAGTTGGTATTTGTGGCCACAATCACTTGGCACTCTAATCGTGCCTTTACATAGAAGATTTACATTTTTAATATTGTTGACATAGAAAGCAAGCCAGCGAAATTACATCTTAGCACAGTAGAGAGCTAAAGCTGAAGTGCGTCGTTATGAAAGATGGAAGCACGCGAAGAGAAAAGTTTTGGTTTACAACTCGGTGATTGGTCGTCAAGAGGCATCTGGTATTAATTTGAATGACGCAATGCAGATAAGTTATTACGATTTTAGAATAGAGAGGAAGAATTAATGTTTATAGTTATATTATAATTCTGATTCATACATTTTTATCTTACATATATATATATATATATATATATGTATGATAAAAAATATGAAAGCGAACTTCTAATTTTAATTGGCTATAACCTCAAATTTAATTTAGGGACTTCCTCTCTCTATCTTAAAAATAACGCTAAATATTTAATTGAATAATTGAATATTCAAATATTCAATTTAATTCTAAACTAACTATTCTATATTTATCTATTCTAAACTAACTATTCTAAATATTCAATTTAATTCTAAACTGAGTCATTAAAATTAATCATGCGATCCTACGTAGCGCTTAATGCAGATACCTCTTGCCCAATCAAACAATTGTAAACCAACACTTTTCAACTCGAAACTGAAACCTTTTGACTTCCTTCCTCCTTCCTCTGAGCCCCTATGTCCATTTCGCTTACGCTTCCCTCCTGGCACGAAGCTCCTCATCCACGCTGCCCCTGTTGTTTGCAGGGGTGGACTCGTCGGCGGTAGAAATTGTTTTAAAAACTGTAACTTAGAAAAAGCATTTTAAGCACAGAATTTAATATTTTATACTTTAAATAAACGTCAAGAATGTGAACACTGTGCCACGATGACCATCCCTGCTTTCAGGTCTTCAGCCGGGGATAATCCATTATTTTATTGCTTTTCAGAGAAGGAGCATCTGGTTGGGTTCCTGGTAATTTACTATTTTTCCGAATACGGCAAAAACGGATTGTGTTCCTATTATTTATCAAATGATTCACAGGTATATTATTTCATTTTTAGATAAAAATTTACCGTTGAAATGTATTTTCCCTAAACACCTTTTTCTGGTCAGTCCCTTTTTTTATCTCAACAATATTCAATTTAATTGTTTAATTTTATATTTAATTGTTTTATTCTAAATATTCAATTTAATTCTTTAATTTCTACTTTAAAGTCACTAGAAATGATAAAACTGTATTTTTAGGTAGATGCACATATTTTTAGCATGTCTAATGCTCTCAGCTTAGGTTAATAACTAGTATTGTCATGCCTATGTATGTGTAATACTGTAACAATCGTGCTGCTGATTTTGGTAATTTGAGTGCAAAACCAAATAGAGAAAGATGAAAATGTCATTGCCCAGGATTTCATAACGGGTCATATTAAACAATTAAATGGGCCGTATTCAATCTGCGGGCTGGATTTGCTCACCCTTCATTTAGAATCTTACTTTCTGATTCTTCAGTTGGATTTCATTTATGGTTGTAGAGTGAGTTAAACGTAGAGATGAGTTAGTTCACCAGCGGCCGAAGAGTAAAATCGTTGAATACTGTAGTTCGATTCCTGGCTGGATGGGCGTTTTCGTGGTGTTCCATGTGTGAAATGTGGATTGAGTCGGTTTACCTTCGAAAAGTTCTCACCTAAGGCACTCCTTCCTCGTTTGCTTTGGCGTAATCAAATAAACCAAACCAAGCCCTCGTTTGAAAGAATAAAGCCAGAGTTAAAAATATATTTAATTTTAAAGTATCTTAAAAGATCTTGTTTTCATTAATTCAGTATAATAGACTTCTAAGATTTAAGTAAAATTTTCTATAAATAAGTTTATATACGTATAGGGAAAGGCACATTCAGAAAATTTATTAAATAAATCACCTGGGATCAAATTGGGATTTTTGACTTTCTCTTTAGTGGCCCCATGACAAAGTTCAGAGGATTTATTACTGCTTTCTGGATTCCTCATATATATATGTAAAATATAAAAAATAGAACGGCTTTGCTATATGCGAACCAGCAACCTTTAACTAACGTTCTGCAATTCAAGATCTTCCCCCTAGACCAGTACTTTCCAGAGCATTCGACCTTATTACGTAAACGCTTCTATCAATAGAGAATTCGCGCCATTTTGCGTCAGAAGCTCTTTTCTCCCTCTGCTTTTAAGATGTGTGCGGCGCTTTTCATCTTTCTTCCCTTTGTTAAAATAGTTATGACGTCAAAAGCCTAGATTTCATCGCATTTAGTTTGAAATACTATTTGATATGTAATTAGGAGAATTTCATTTGAAAGAAAGATTATCTGCCATTGGAATTGAATAAAGATGTGCAATTAAAAGCAAAGTCCTTCTGCGTCATCATTTTGCTGCCTTAACACTCAGTCACAGCAATGCCCGGACTTTGATGTCAAGCTTCGTCATTCATGTCCACGACTGCTAAAATAAAATTTTATTAATTAGCCGGCAGGACTTTATTCTAAGTGGGAAAAAGTATGGATTTATTCCTAATGCGCTTCTAAATTCAAAAGTGGGTCAAGGACATTGCAATTCATCTCCAGACAGAATTTCCCTGTGCTTTACTTTTCGTCGGGTACCAAAAAATTTCAAATTTACTTTTCCAGTGCAGAGGCAGTGACATTTAATGACTTTGTATTTATCACCTATTAAAAATTTAATAAAATTGACCTCTATTTTGGTAAAAAGTTACGATATGGATCCAGTTTGAAGTTAAATGAATCTACAATGGTTGAAGCCCTAAACCAAGGTCTTCCGGAAGCCCAGCGCATGTTACTTTGTGTTCAAGAAATAAAAACTCCCAAACAGTGGATAGACATCGCGAGAAAACGCTTCCCAATTTCAATGCCACTGGACAGAGCCGAGAATGCAAGCAGTGATTATAGATTTGTTGCTCCAAGGCAAACTGTGTCCAGATATTCTAATAGGCCATTTTAAGCAAATCAGTATAGGCCTCGGCCTTTTCAATATCCGTACAGGCCACTTAGTTATCAACAAGTACCTTCAATAAGTTATTATAATACGGTGCCATAAAATGAACATAAAAAATGATTTTATTTCAAAGTTAATGTCTGAATTGGACAACAAAATTTTCCCAGCATCCTAGATACTGAATCTCAGGTAAACATTATAATATTTTAAGGTATTGATAAAGAATTTGATGAAATATGGGCTTTTGACGTTATATCTATTCTAACAAAGGGAAGAAAGATGAGAAGCGCTGCACAGATCTTAGCAGCAGAGGGAGAAAAGAGCTTCTGACGCAAAATGACGCGAATTTTCTATTTATAGAAGCTGTTACGTAATAAGCTCAAATGTTCTGGAAAGTACTGGTCTAGGGGGAAGATCCTGAATTGCAGAAAGTTAATTAAAGTTTGCTGGTTTGCATAGAGAAAAGCCGTTCTATTTTTTTATCTTTTACATCTTATCCTAATACACGTAAACTTTCTCCTCCATTTTCAGGACCTTACAAAATTCTAAACCAATATTCTGAAGTTACTTATGAAATTGATAAACCTAATCCTCTAACTAAAAAGAAATCAGAAATGGTTCATTCAACTAGGCTAAGACCTTTTAATCCAGCAAGTGAATTTAAATTAACTGTTAGAACTAGTAGAATTCCTATCTCTGTCCAAAATTAATTTATTTTTTAATTTTTTTCAAAATTCTCTATTAAAATTTTTCCTGATAGTGACCTTTGAATACCTGATCTAAACCTAAACCCTAACTATGACAAATTATTTTCCTGCTTTTGACAATTTATATTTTTTCACATAATTTTTAGAAAACCACACATTTTCTTTCTTACATTATTTTTGTAACAATTTTTTTTTCTTTTTTCTTTTTGTAGGATAATATTCATTTCTAGTTTCCAAAATTCTAGTAAGTATTCACCAATATCTTCATTTGATAAAAAGGCCTTGACAAACTTTTCAATGCACATTTTGTGTGTTACTTTGTGTTCAAGAAATAAAAACTCCCAAACAGTGGATAGACATCGCGAGAAAACGCTTCCCAATTTCAATGCCACTGGACAGAGCCGAGAATGCAAGCAGTGATTATAGATTTGTTGCTCCAAGGCAAACTGTGTCCAGATATTCTAATAGGCCATTTTAAGCAAATCAGTATAGGCCTCGGCCTTTTCAATATCCGTACAGGCCACTTAGTTATCAACAAGTACCTTCAATAAGTTATTATAATACGGTGCCATAAAATGAACATAAAAAATGATTTTATTTCAAAGTTAATGTCTGAATTGGACAACAAAATTTTCCCAGCATCCTAGATACTGAATCTCAGGTAATTCTCAGGAAAATTTGAGGACTTTTATGCTTGTAATTTATTTATTATTGTTCTTCCATATAAAATTTAGTTATATGTTTATATATAAATCATTGTAAAATTGTATAATTCAAAAACTTTATAATTATATGAGAAAAGATCATGATTTATGATAGGACGTAGTTAAAGTCTGTAAGCTATGTCCTGGATGTTTCTTCATGTCTTTTCTCATACTTCTTGCTTCACTAATCTACTAATGCTTTGCTCACCCGGCATCTTGTTTTCGAGGGGGGCGGGGGAAGATGTAAAATATAAAAAAATAGGACGGCTTTGCTCTATGCGAACCAGCAACCTTTAATTAACTTTCTGCAATTCAAGATCTTCCTCCTAGACGAGTACTTCCGGAAAATACCAGCTTATTACGTAACCGCTTCTATAAATAGATAATATTCGCGCTATTTTGCGTCAGAAGCTCTTTTCTCCCTCTGCTGCTAAGATCTGTGCGACGCTTCTCATCTTTCTTCCCTTTATTAGAATAGTTATTACGTCAAAAGCCTATATTTCATCGTATTTAGTTTGAAATACTATTTGATATGTAATTAGGAGAATTTCATCTTAAAGAAAAAGATTATCTGCCATTGGAATTGAATAAAGATGTGCAATTAAAAGCAAAATCCTTCTGCGTCATCATTTGGCTGGCTTAACACTCAGCCACAGCAATGCCCGGACTTTGATGCCAAGCCTCGTCATTCATGTCCACGACTGCTAAAATATCACTCACACACACACACACACATATATATATATATATATGTAGGTGGCGCTGGCCTTTTTGACTACTGACGCCACCTGTACAACTTCGTAAATGTGCTAAACAGTTCAGTTGTTGTCGGAGTACTGTTATGTGAGGTTGTCATTGCATTATGTCAGAGTTAACAGACTTCGAACGTGGGCAAATTGTTGGAGCACGTATGGTAGGTGCTTCCGTAAGCAAGGTAGCCGAGGTGTTTAGTGTTTAAAGAGGTACTGTATCGAAGATTTAGTCCGCATATTTGAAAAGCAGAAAAACATCATGTGCTAAATAACAGCGCGGACGAAAGTGTGTCCTGAGTGATCGTGACAGACGATCATTAAGGGCAATTGTGACGAAAAATAAGAAGACCACAGCTGCAAAAGTTACTGCTGAAATGAATGTTGTGTTACCGAACTCTGTGAGTACCAAAACAATTAGAAGGGAGCTTCATAAACAGGAATTGCTGGCCGTGCTGCAATTGAGAAGCCACTCATCAATGATGCTAATGCCCGTAACAGGAAAAGGTGGTGTTTAAGTCATAAAGCCTGGACTGTAGAGCAGTGGAAGCGAGTAATATGGTCTGACGAGTCTTCTTTCACATTGTTTTCCACTTCTGGCCGAGTTTACGTTTGGAGAACGCCATCTCAAGCCTATAATACAGACTGCTTGTTGCCAAGAGTGAAACATGGCGGGGGTTCTGTTATGGTTTGGTCAGCCATATCGTGGTTCTCTGCTATCCCCATGATAACTGTGTGAGGGCACATGACTGCCAAGACTTATGTGAACATTTTGGCCGATCAAGTTCATCCTATGGTACAGACTTTGTTCCCCGATGGTGATGGTGTCTTCCAAGACGACAAAGCCCCTGTTCACACAGCTAACATTGTCCAGGACTGGTTTTCTGAGCATGAGGATGAGTTGTCCCATCTTCCCTGGCCACCACAGTCACCAGACCTGAATATTATCGAACCTTTGTGGTCTACATTGGAACGGAAAGTGCGTTCTCGTTATCCACCGCCAACATCGTTATCTTAACTTGCCACCGTTTTGCAGGAAGAATGGTATAATATTCCCTTGGCAAACATACAGGAACTGTATTTATCCATTCCGAGAAGACTCCAAGCTGTTTTGGATGCCAACGGGTTTCCTACACCATATTAAGCAAAGAAACATGTTTTTTTAAAGGTGTTTCCATATTTTTGTCCAACCCCTGTATATATAATAATTTTTAAGAGAAGATGCAGATACTTACAATCATGTACAATACAATAATGCCTTTAGTTCTTGACAGAACAAAAAAATTTTATAGTTAAAAATATTTGATGAAAACAGATAAAGTCTTGCTAAACACTCTACTTCTTCATCAGATTTCTGTCTTTGTACATCGTTACAACAATACAATTGATGAGAGAAAGGTAAGCGGCGACGTATCTGCAGGTCATCAAGCAAGGTTGGAAATGTAAGGTTTTTAAATGAAAACTCGGTTCAAAATTATTTAGTTTCAGCTGAGTTTTATTTTGATTAGTTAATTTTAAGTTTTTTCCTCAAATCTAAAATTATTATTGGCAGCAGCATTATGAAAGTATCTTTGCGATTAACATTTATGTAAGGAACATTGATACAGTTTATAAAGATTTAAAATAAGCAGTTACTATTTTAGGACTAAAATATAAATAGAAAAATTAATATGAAGAATTAAGGATCTATAGCAAATTAAAGCTGGAATCTTTATTCGCAATTTTTTTATCTTTTATATATTTAATTCCAGACGTGATCTTGTTCAATATATCACTCAGATACTTGAAACTTTGCTGTGGTAAATTTGTGGACCTATTGCATGAGTGCTCATCGACTTGCATCATACTTTAAGGCTTAAAATTTTATGAACAGTTTTTTGTGGCAAAAATGTATCAAAAATATCATTTTAAATTTCTTATATATGTAAGGCTACTTTTAGTCTTGGTGTTATTCTGTGTAACACAGGTGTCAAAAATACTTCATGATGTAAAATTATTAAAAAAAGGCAATTTAAAATACGCATTGCTACTAACTTATATCTTAAATTTGCTTTTGTATGTTTTGGTGTTGGCTACCTCTGAAATACATTATTGTAGCAGTGACTATTTAGCTGTTAAATTGTTAATGTTTCTTCTTTAATTAGAAAAAATGCTTCAAATATGTTTCTCGTTTATCCTGCCGGTCATTTGATTTTTGAGACTGAATCTATTCATCATTTTTAGGTATTAATTAGATGCTTTCCAAGAAAAGATAATACACGTTAGAGTTGTAAGAATTTTTTTCCTTCTTTATTACGCCCCTTTGTGGTGTAAATGAAAGCTCATCCAATTGGTAATCGAAAGGTCCAAATTTCGAATCTGGGTGAAGGCAGCACAGAATTTTTAATGTTTCCAGATAATAAATATAATACTCTCTACTACGGACGCCCAAACAAAACTGTGGTGGAAAGTAATTTATCATCACCTGAATTTGGTAACGAAGGCCTCTTCTCCTCAATCGACCTCTAAGTGGAGAAGAATGTAAGGAATCTTCTAGCTCCTTACTGTGTGGTATTATAATTATAAAAATTACCCAATTACTTCTAATTAAAACACCAGTTACAGACTAATTAGCGGCTAGCCGATTACCGATTACGGGTTAGTAATCGAGATATCCAAGGTCTTGAATCCCGGTGAAAACATACTGATTATTCATCTTACTTTCTTCGAAATAAGCCTATGATCCTATACAGATCAAAATTATTTGTGTTTTTTTCTCTCTTAAATCTAATCATTTTATAGAACCAAAGCTTTCTTATCCAAATTTCATATTCATTTTGTAATTACACACTTATATTTTTGTGATATGGGATTAATATTTATAAAATGTTGGTGTTGGCAGGAATATGCATTCTTAAGTTGCTGTCTGGTTACTGCTTATCATAATGATTGACAAGTTTAAAAAAAAAAGAATCACTTTAGTCATGATCCTCTTGTCTCTTTCTAGTAGAATAAAACTGCGTGAAAAACGTATTCATCAACAGAAAATGCTTCATTTCTCTAAACGATCATATATAGTGGAAGACGTAAGCAAATATTTTCTATCCCGTGAGATTATTTACAGAAATAGAAATGAAATACTTAATAAAATCCACTTATATATTTATAATTACTTGTATGTGAATATGTGATGTAAAGAAATTAAACAGAGTTAGAAAATTATGTAGGTATCAAATACAACACAATTAACAGACTTTGCAATTATGGTCTAAGTATCTGTTTTATTATGTTATATTATCGTTTATAAAATTATGCAGTTACAGTGCTCATACGATTCGTCAAAGTTTCTTGAAATTGTAATCAGACAGTTCAGATAATCACTCATGGAAGCGAAATATTCCCATTTTTAAAAGATGTCAACTGAAAATGTAATTACTTTGTAATCTTGCCAGCACATTATTCTCTTAAAATTAATAAATAAATTGATACATAAATTAATAAGTTTTACTAATTCAGAAGTCAAACAACAAAAATCAGCGTTATATTTACCAAATTTTCACAGGACTAGTTTCGATGGTTTTACCGAACCACCATCTTCAGCTGCAAACCTGCAAATGAACCAGATAGGAAATAATAATTAGATAAGATAAGAAAGCCTGGACAAGAATAAGCAAGTGGCGCCATCTGTTGGTGAAACCAGAACTAAAACATAATTTCTTTAAAGGCCGAAGGCAAATTTGGATTGAAATTAGGATCGTTAACTAGAACAGAAAGATTTTTATGAATGTGAAATGCCTCTAGAAAATCCAGTTCTCCAATGGAAGATGTTTTTTGAATAATTTTGGCAGCAGCAAAATTGAAAGTGTGATTTTCGGACCAACAATGTTGAGCAACAGAAGACTTCTGTGTTTCCTTTTTTCTAACATATGCCTCATGTTCCTTGACGCGAAATTTTAAGGCTCTCTTAGTCTGGCCAATGTAAATTAAACCACACTGGCAAGGAATCCTCTCAGGAAAACCTAGGAATTCATATCCGGAATGGGGTCCTTGAGTATGGAACTCGGAATTTTATTGATGGGAGAATAAACAACCCGAAAGTTAAATTTCTGCAAAATATGTGCAAATTTATAGCTAATTGATGGAAAGAAGGGAATGACAACAGAATTTTTATAATCTCCTAAAACAAGAGTGTGCCTTTTAGTGTGTTGAGATGAGAATTTTTTAACTGCTTGATTAATAATCTTGGGTGGAAAGCCCCTGTCAATAGCTATTGCTTTTAAATAATTTAGTTCTTCATCAAGGGCTAGTTTGGAGGAGCAAACTTGAAGAGCACGGAAAACATAGGAATAAAATGAAGCTAACTTTTGTTTAGTCGGATGACATGATTTAAAGTGTGGTGGAAGGCAAACCGATGAAGGTTTACGGTAAACCGTAGTACTGAAGTTGGATGTGTTACGTGTGACTAGAATGTCGAGAAACGGAAGAGAATTGCAAGTCTCAAGTTCAAAAGTGAACTGAATAGCAGGATCAATAGAATTCATTGTTGAAAGAACTTTATTTAAATAATTTTTATTACCTTCAAACAGGGTAAAAGTATCGTCTACGTAGCGGAACCATGCCGGGAAGTTTAAAGTTTCAAACAATTTTGATTCATAATAATGTATGTAGATATCAGCCAGGATGGGACTGAGGGGGCTTCCCATGGCTAATCCCTCAGTTTGCTTGTAATATTTATTTTGGAAAACAAAATGTGTTTGTTTCAAACAGAGTTGAGTGAAAGAAATTAGCTCATCAATTTCGATGGAAGAGAAATGAAATTCGCGAAGTCTGGTTTCTAGACATCTTAATGCACCCTCCACTGGGACATTGGTGAATAATGATTTTACATCAAAAGAAACCATGAGTAAATTACTAGGAGAAATGTTTTTAACTTTTTTTACAAACTCTATTGAATTTTTTATGGTCTAAATGTTATTGTCTTATAGAGTTGAAAATCTAGAAACTAAATATTTAGCTAATGGATACGAGGCAGTACCTAAATTTGATACAATAGGGCGGAAAGGAATACCACTTTTCATGAATTTTGGGAAGAGCATATAATCTGGCACAATTCGCAACAGATGGGATAAGGGAATGTTTTAAGTTGCCTGAAATGATTTGCGAAGATTTGATCGCAGTTTTTATTTTTGACAAGTCCGAAGGTGAAGGAGCTTTAGGGATCGGATTATATGGTCCTTCGTTTAAGAGTTTAGTGACACCATCGATGTAAGTGTTCCTATCCATGACGACTATCTGGCCACCTTTGTCGGCCTTTGAAATAATAATATCCGGGTTAGAACGAATTTCACGCAATGTAGCTCTTTCTCTCGCAGTTAGATTTGGTTTCAAAGGTTTATTATTGAATTTCACATTATGAGCGATAAGATGCCTAATCATTTCTTTCTGTGAATCTGAAACTTTACTGAACTTGAAAGCTTTTTCGATAGGAGCCAAAATCTTTGGAATCGAGGGTTTACAGGTTTGTGAGAAGTTAAAATTATATTTTAGAATTCTCTCTTGTTCTTCTGAAAGACTAACATTATAAATATTAACTATAGGCTTGATGTTTACAATGGGAAGATTTTTTAAACTACTTGAACTGGAAGATTGTAAAAGAAAATTGTAAAGAAAAGAAGAAAAATGGTCGATTTATTTTTTCGAAATGTGTGCGTTTAAAGTAAAAATCTCTTTCCAACCCACAAATCCCAACAGCAGATGTGTAAGCGAATTTCAGAATTTTGCTAACACCATAAGATTTTGTCATGTACAATGTGTTAACAACTTAAGTTATGGTCATCAATAGTATAGCAGTCCAAAACTTTTTATACAGGGATTTTATCCTTTCTGGGAGGTACGCCAGATATCCTACGACAGTCAGCATATTAAATGATAAAGCTTTCGATTTCTTGGAGAAACGAATTCATTAATGAGGCGCAGGAGACAATTTTACATGAACATAGCTTCTTTTGAACCACAAACGATTTTCGAAGAAAGTAAGTTTCTTTATGATCTAAAGAAAACCGTTTCTCCGTGTCTTGGGAGGGCATCAGAAAATCAATACCATATATCGCACAGGTTCTAAGGCTATTCAAATAGATGCAAAAAAGTTCATGTATTAAACGAAGTAAGAAGATAAGACGGAAAGCGAAAAATGTAAACTTGAGGTGCTGTAACCGAAAAATAAAACTTATTAAATAGAAATAAAAAGAAGATTGTGGAAAGGAGAGATTCTAAATCCATTTTAACACCCAAGAGTATTATACATATCTGAAAACGATAATTTTGAAACTTTTCCTTCAATAAATGATATCAAATGTCATAAATTAGCAGCGATCCGGTACATGACGTTTCATCATCCACTTTCAAGGAATCAGATTACTTTTCCCCATAAAAGCAAATAATTCAGTTATTAACAACAACAAATTATTCTAGTTCCTGAGGAGTACAAATTAAAATTACTTTTTTAACGTATGCTCATCAAAAGAAAATAGGTTTAAAGACTGTAATTTCAATATCATTTCTTCATATTTTAGGATTTAAAAGGCTTCTGTGCTTAGTGCATTTCGTAAAATCACACTAGCTAGATTTATTAAAATCATCTATATATATAATGCAGAGTGTCCGTTTGTTTGTTTATGCGACGTCATTCATACAAATCTACATGCAGTTTTATTACGACTTGATCGATTTACGATGAAACGTTGCACACTTGACTTTCAAAACAAGAGAAAGGTCACTTCCTACGTTAAGACTTCGAAAATACCTGTAAACATCATATAGTGCTTTTTCAACATTATTTAAATAAACTTTGCTATTTCTTTCAGGAAGCATATGACAAATCCCTTTCGATTAATCAATCACTTTGTTTAATGCTTGAATTAACATTCAACTTATCGCTTTTTTTAGGAAATTTCACCTGCACTTCTTTGTTCCGACATGATTGACAGTGTAAAGTATCTCCTACGCTTACATCACTGAACACGTTCCTTACTCCTGAAAAAAAGAGTTTAATTAATATCTAATTTTTGATCCTTAGAATACGTGAAGCTTCAGATACGAAAACTTTTCTCGAAAATTTTCCTTGCGTAAAAATAAATAAATATATAAATAAAACTTTCCAGTTACTCTGACTGCATTTTAATACTTTAAAGTGGCTGCTTTTTAATTAATTTTCAGCACTATATTTTAGTTTTTTTTAACGCTTGTTAAAATTTCTTACACTCTGTCCTCTAAAACCAAACTGCAGGTACTACGAAACAATTCATTCGGAAGAGCGTTTCATTTGCAGTTGTAACCATACTTATTCTTATATTTTTACACTGCTTAGTGGCCATGCTGTATTTCGGTCTGAAGTGTTTTAAATTGATTTGTATTCTAGACTAATTATGTCAAGTTTTCGCTCAGAATATTGTCAGATTTCAAGCTAAATAGCATTCTGATATGTGTATTAAAATGTTTTTTTTTATTTATTTAATATGGCAAATCACACTAGGGCTATCTGCCCAAGGGGAGGGATGACTTCGTGGAGAACTTTCTAAGAGGAACTGGCTCGTATACACGTTACACACGAAAACACCCATGCAGCCATCCCGTTCGCGGGATTCGAATTTCGGACCGAACTACCAGTGTTCTTACCGCTCGGCCGCCGGTGGGCATACTGTCCCCACCAGCGGTGTCAAGCGGTGCCTTTGCAGTACTATCCGACATTTTGTGTAAAACTTTAGAAGCAATTATGACTCAAATAAATTTTAGTATTAAGAAATTAAGGACAAATACAAGGTGTTTCGTTAAAAAATGACACTTCATAGTAAAAGTGAGATTACTTGTTTATGAAACGCATCTTGCTTACATTTGGAATCGTTAATCTTAAAATTCAGTATACATATACTTACATATTTCACCAGCTATCGAGCTCTCTTACGAAGTTCACATTACAAATACTCTGAATGGCAACAATAATGTTTATTGCCAATTTCTCCAGAGAGTGAGGATTGTTTATGTACACGATTTATCTTAATTATCCCATAAATGTAGTTTAACCCTGTAAGATCTAAAGATCTCGAAGACGACATCCCTTAAATCTTAAACTGCGACTTGGACATTTCGATTTTAATAGAGCTACCTCTTATTAAATCCATTATTCAAATACCAAAATATCGGTAGCCAAAATGCATCAAATTCATCTAACCTACATACACGGCAATTCTGCTTAGCCTGCCTTAGAAGGCGCTCATAAAACTTGCATTAGCTTACAACTAAACTGAATTACTCATCACAAAGCGTATATTGCAATACAATGCTGATTACTCCAGATTATTTATTGAAGCTTTCGCTGAACGTGTGGAACAGTATGGTTTCATGGGTTCTAATTTATATGATCTCTAATTAATATAATCTGAAAGTGCTCAGTCTACAAATTCTCTGGTAGTTAAATTTAATAATTTACTGCATTCGGCTCAGTTTCTTAGTTAATTGATGATGGCTGTTAGTTGATTGTTTGATGGCAGGAACGTTACAGTAATAGAACCAGTAATTTCTCTCTTTTGATGAAGCTTAAGAATACCTGGCACTGGGAATTTGTCAGCAACTGAATTTTTATCAAGTATCTACTACAAATTCTAAAGTTTCCTTACACTCGCTGTATTACTCTTCTTCATTCAATTTTAATAAGAAAGGACATCCTGTTGTCTTAATGTCAATGGGTATCGGCGTATACATTGCATTCGTTGTATTGAATCTTATCGTAATGCATATCAACAAACAGTGAAAAAGATTAAAATCCCATGCCTGTTTCCAATGAAAGCGCATAACTTGCTCACCATCAGAAAACAAAATGCATTCATTGAACCCTTCAAATGAGGCAACATCTTGTATCCTACTGCATTACCTGTGGCTGATCATTCATTCAAACTAATGAAAATAACATGTATCTCAATTATTAACTTCAGGAGAAAACCTTGAAACTCTTAAGCTTAAGCTAGCATTTCATATAGAAAAATAAAAGAAAGAAAGAAAATATCAGAAATGTTATCTTGATAACTGACGACAATGTTTCTCACGTTATAATCAGATGGAAATATTTATGTCTTAAAATGAAATTTTCTTGATTTGATGAGCCCGCTTATCGCTATTTCTTTAATTTGAGACTTAGCATAATTTAAAAAATAAAGCAGGTTTCTATCGGAACATTTAATATTATTTTCATTTATCCCTTTAGATACTAAATCATTTACAAGAGTACAGATTTAAAATAGATAATATCTCTCATATGTGGGCATCGTAGGCTGCTATATTTCAACAATGTTTTCTTTTTCACTTTTATGTAGAAACTATGTTTAGAAAGATCAGATTTTAATTTTTTTTGTTGTTGTTGTTTTCCAGACTTTTCTGCTTGATACGTGTTTATTAGGAAGCTATATATTGACAGAAATAAAGTCTTTGCTTTTTTGGGGCAGCCATTAATCTCGATGTATCATTTTCCAAGTCGCCAGTCACTACAACAAAGGAATTTTGGGGTCATTATCCTCTGCTAAAATTTTCTGTTTTATTTTCCAGAGTTGAAATTATTAAATATTAAAAAATAATCTGAACCACACATTGCTTTAATATTATCAGAAATATTAAATTCGGAATCTAAAATAAGCATTTATTCCCATATAAATTTACCATTTTATGATTAGAACTCTGTTTCGCACGAACGTTTTGTATAAACAACACTTCTTCATCTCGTATGGTTAGAGTTTACTAGCAAGCATAAATAGTTTCTAGAGTCCGACACCTCATGACTGTGACTAACATTTTTTTTCATTGGTTAGTTAGATAATTTATTAAATCAAAGTACTAATTCAGAAGTCAAACAACAAAAATCAGCGTTAATTTACAAAATTTTCACAGGACTAGTAAAATTTGTAAATTAACGCTGATTTTTGTTGTTTGACTTCTGAATTAGTATTTATTCGGCGTGTTATTGTGTCTTAATTAAATCAAAGTAATTAATGATTAGTCAATTATGGTCGAAAATTCCTTGACGGCATTCAGATCTACTTTAAAAGATGCATTGAAAGAGAAATTTCAAAGAAAAACTCAGAATTGCCCATAAAATAGTTTCGGATTCACAACGTATATGAAAGAAGTGATAGAAAAAAAAGGCAACCACCCTCTTCCTGTAGCCAACTTTTGAAGAGATGAAATAAGACTGTGTTATTTATTTATGGCCAAGACCATAGGCTTTTAGGTCTAAAAGAACAAACATTGAGGGTAACTTTCTAATGAAAACTGTCCTGTGTTTACATTACATATTTTGAGAAAGAAAATACAGATAGTCTCGCTGACAGCTCGTTTTTTTTTCCTACAAAACGTTACCTAAATTCTAAAGATATGGGATTTTTGAAAAGATGGGGAACGAACTGTTTGACTTTTATGTAATGTAATTTAAATAAAATGAAGTTTAAAAGGGTATCATCAGCGTTGGCGTGGATGTGAAAAGAAAAAATGGCGAGTTGGCTTACATAGGCTGGTCGCACTGAAGAACCAAAGAGCCGAAGATCCGAAGAAATTTAAAAAAGAATTAAAAGCGAATAACAGATCAAATGTAGCAAGTTGGTTAACACAGAGCATGTCTGAGAAATTGCAAAAGATCGATGGATATAAAAGCCCTTTGTAAGAAATCAACGTGAAGATGCCACATTCCTCCGTTAACTAATAAGAAAAAAATCTGAAATATGTGCATTTCGTAAAGAACTTTATGTATATGTCTGCAGCCTGCATTATTCCAGAAATTACATTAAATTCATCAATTGTAATAAAAGATTTCTTCGCATCTGACTCTCTAAAGAGTGTATTCTATTTTTCGAACAGCAAGAGTATTCTATTTTTCGAGTACTACATTGGAGGTCGCGACACACATGATATAAATCCACGAATTCACCATTCACCTGGTCATTCAGTTCTAGGCCGAATTACCCAAGTTCACGATTTTGGCCGCTGGGTCATTAATGTACATTAACGATAGGAAGAGAGAAGAGAACTGCAAAATAGAACTCGACAGTAATGACTTGTGCTTTAGGATATTACCCATTAGATTTAAGTTTGCATGGTTGGCAGCCTCATCGAAGGCGCAATACTTGACAGAGTTCAACAAATTTCCCTTTGTATGGGATACTAATTTTGCATCAGACTGAAATTTGCATCCGTGATTAAATATATAAGATGTATGATGTACAGTTAAATCGGCGCATTTTAAGCAAGAATTAATCCACTAATCTAGATCCATTAGCTAGCTAAAGCTTCAGAACATTCAGTATGTCTTCACTGGGTTCGTTAGCAGGGGAATGCCTAGGGATTTCATAGTTTTCTAGTTTTCATAATTTTCCCCGTTGACCTGCAAGTATCGCTTAGAAGGTTTTCTATGAAAGGCATTTCTCTATAGAGAAGTAGTCAAAGAATAGTACATTGTCATACTTAAACGACCAGTATTAATTAAATAATGCTTAGTAATTTTAATCTTTTGGTAAATGATTAAAATCAGTTACGCTAAAAATTAAAAAATTAATTTTGTTTCTGATCACACAAAAAAACATATTATTTTTTAAAGTTTGAATATATGAAATTATATATTGGAAAGCTTATCTTTTCTTCTATAGTTTTATATGTATTATTTGTGTTATTTTTCATGGCATACTGTCAATACTGCTTTCAATGTCAATTAACCACGTCATCATTTTTTCTCTTCTTATTAAATGCAGGTATTTCAACACCGAGGGACAATATAATCTACCAGTTACCGACAGTCATGTGAACTCTTTATATCATAAAATCCTTTTTATTTTTTATTCACGTAGTGAAAGCTAAGAAATCATCTACTGAAAAATAAAAGTTCAAAAAAAGATTAAGAAATAATTTTTACTATAGCATCGCTATATGCAAGTTAGGGGAGAAAGCGATCTGAACATGTAATGGAAACTGAAGAATTACTGGCGTGCTAGTACCGAAGAAAATTGCGAGAAGTGCAGCAGTTTGACAACTTTCTTCTTTAATGATGTGTTTGGGGCTCAGTTCAGTTTTACTAAGAATATATCCTATAATATCCTCAGGTTGCATAGCTATGCTCTTTCGCTAGTTTAGCAAGTCACTGACATGAAAGTACCATGGTCGATATCACTCCATTACATTTCTGGTTTGCCTTAAGCGTCTCACTAAACTAGAATTAGTATATGTTGTTGGACTCGTTAGTTAATGGCAATTTTTCAAAGCATGATACTAACTCACAATAATCAATACTCGAATCGTTCCAACTCATCTTAAATGTGACATTGGAACATCATCATGTGCAGGATTGATTTATTATCCTTTCAAATCATTGCACAAGTGAGATGATATTTTGTATTTGACTAAACAGTATTAGATTGTCATTTTTGTTGCTTCTTTCTTGCCATTTTCACAAAATACTACAGTAATGATCTCCTAATTTGTGAAATAATAGTTTACATTTACCTCATTTTTTAAATGTTTTCTACATGTTAAGTGTAATGCGTGCGTTTCAAGTGGTCTTCCATTATGATTAGTGAACGTTCCGAAGCTGTAAGTTTTATCCTAGGTTTTTTAACAGTTATCTTTGCTTAAAGCTACGTTCCTGTCCTTCTTAATTTAAGCTTCCAATTTCCTACCAGAATGAGATTTAAGAATCGTGTTTATGCAAATGAGTAAGAGTGGTATTTAAGTCGAAGTTCCACTGACTTCGGGAGAAAGCCTCATTGTTTCCGACTAGCGCGCGTTCGCCTTTTGACTAGTTTCTCTCTAAGCTATACTACGCTCTTCCGTATTTCATGTCCTTGATAGCTTGCTAGCTTATTCGATATTTAGGCTAACTACTTAGACTTTTGATACCTTCGGATATATTTTTTAAGTTAAGTTTTATTTCTTTGAGTTCAAGCCCAAGTGGAAGCTTTCTCAGAGCTCTACTCTCTGAAAAAGGAGCCAACTGTTAAATACTTATTTTGAGAAAAGGTAATTAACCCTTCTTGAGCTTACGACTCTGTTCCTGAACTAAAGCGAATAATCGCTTATCTGTTCACGAGTTTCCTACACATTTAGCTTTTAGATAAAAGGGCAGAACCCCATAAAGCTTTTAAATGAAAAATTTTGTCTTTCTTGCTTTGGTTTCCATATACATGCATTTAAAGACTATTAAATATGTGTCTATGCTGCAGTTCTTAAAATATGTAGTGAATGGCCACTTTTATGCCAGAAAACTATGTTTTTGAGGGTCACAAGCGAAAATATTGCAGAGAAGGCGAAAGTATGTCCTACAAAACATCGTGGGAGAAAAGAAAGCATGGAGAAAACATGCTTTCATTTCTTCCACGATTACAGCTAAACTAATTGCTAAAACTGATATTGTTAAATAAACTGGTGTACAAAACTTAAGCAACAATGTAAACATTTAGCAGATAGCCATGAAATTGCAGAAAAGGAGGTCTGGAGATCAGTACAATGAACACGTAAGTCAGTAGAAACGTCGTATGCAAATATCAGGAACGAAACGTCAGAGGCGACGCGAGTGTACACAAAACGCGTGATGTCGGCGCGCGCAGCTCAACAGTAGAATAAAAGGAAGGACGGAGACGCAATTCAACATATTCGCTGCAAGTGCCAGTGAGTCAGTTCGTGAAATATGGCTAGAAGAAATCACCTGAACGACTTCACACGTGGAAGAATGATCGGAAAGCTGGAGGAGGGGCGTACTAACACCAGTGTAGCTGCAGAGTTCGGAATCAACAATTTCGTGCGCTCGGAAAGCGTTCCAAACCACAGGTACTGCTGTTAGAAAAGTTGGTGGTGGCCGCCCGAGGACGACAACTGCAGGGGACGACCGATATATCGTCCTGCAGGCGAAAAGAGGCCGACAGCAGTCAGCAAGCGTCATTGCTCAGCAACTCTGTACAGCAACGGGGCGACAAGTATCGCGGTTTACTGTGGCCAGACGCCTTCACAAAGGGGGCCTATTCGCCCGCCGTCCTGAACGCTGTCTCCCGTTGAATTTTGGTCCACAGACGCCTCCGTTTACAGTGGTGCAGAGAGCACAAAAACTAGACAACTGATCAATGGAGTCGTGTCCTCTTTACGGACGAGAGTCGGTTCAGTAACAGAAGCGATTCTCAACGCGTTTTGATTTGGAGAGAGGTCGGGACGTGGTTTTATCCCAGTAACATCAAGGAAAGACACCGTAACGGTGGTCCTGGAGTTCTTGTCTGGGGAGGCATTATGCTGAACGGGCGAACTGAGCTCCACGTTTTCGACAGAGAGTCTGTAATCGGGGATCGCTATTGTGAGGAGGTACTCCTTCCCCATGGTGCGTCTGTTTTGAGGTGCCATTGGCCCAGACTTAATTTTTATGGATGACAATGCACGGCCACATCGGACTCTTGCTGTTCAGGAGCTACTGAAAAGTGAAGATATCACTCGAGTGGATTGGCCAGCGTACTCCCCAGATTTAAATCCCATCGAACGTGTGTGGGATGCTTTGGGAAGATGCATTGCAGCACGCTTACATCTTCCGGATAACACCCAACAACTCAAACAGATGCTCATTGAGGAATGGGCACTCCTACCGCAAGAAATGTTGCACTAGCTGGTTCTGAGTATGCGGAGACGGTGTGAAGCAACCATTGCAGTGAGGGGAGGGCATATCCCATATTAAGGAACATCTGCTTGTTGTTCTTCCTCTTGGATAGACAATCATGAGTCATGATACTATGCGTTCAATAAAGCTTGTTTTTGTTTGATTCCATACCGTATGCATTGTATTCCTTTTTCAGATCCGATTCTTTCGTCATCCTTTACGTACATAATACTCTCTTTCATTTCTGCATTTCATGTCTCTCAGTCGATTTCTCGTGGAGTTATGATAAAAAACCCTGCTGTTGCTCAAGTATTGCACGCCAGTGTAGATCGCACAGCTAAATCATCGTGGTATCAACAGACTTTAAAAGTTGTAAATGCGAAAAATGCCTCCAAGCTTTAACCCTTTGACGCGCGCGATATTATTTTTATAATTTTTTTAACTAAAAATTCCATAAATTGAATATTATGATCCTAGAGAAAAATAATATATGAATTTTAAAAAATTTACTCTTTCCCCTTGTTCTGTGGGTGGTGGTCGTACTGTGAAACCACCGCGCGTCTAGGACTTTGAAACTTACCGAGGTAAGCAGGAGAAAAAAAACTTACCTTTCTCCGTGCGCGTTTCCAATAAATGACGAAATTTACGAATTTAAAACAAAATGCATTTAGGAATTGCATAATATATAATATATATATATTTTACATTATTTTACAAAGTAAATCGTCAGAAAAAATTAAAAAATAATTATTTATGTAATTTTTCTATAGCAGCGAAAGTACCTACATAATAAGGACGTTTGGCTACATGGATTAAAAAGCTCAGTAAAATAAGGATAAAAAATCTGATGTGTACACCACATGACTTCCTTGTATTGGAATATTAAATTATACGCATTTTTTCTTGCATTTCATTTAAACTGATTGGATTGAATTAAATTTACTTCGCCGACAGCGCATAAACTACAATAGAATAAATGCATTCTTTAAAATTCACTCTAGTATTTGTTTACCATAGCGACACTCTGGCGCTAGATTCACTTAACAGTATTAATAATTATATAACAATTAACTTATATAATAATTATATAACGAAAACTAAGTTAACTACTATATAATCCAATAATTATATAACAGTTAACTTATATATATTTCGTTCATATTATAACTCATAATGCACAAAATTTATATCATTTAAAGAATAGAGTTATCTAATCGTTGCCACATGTTCTATTCAAATACTATAATAAAGCTAGAAAGATGCATAAAAAAATTAAGCAAACAAAACAAAAAAGAAACAGTTTTTCACAGACGATTGAGTATTTCTCATTTAATTAATTCAGTTCTCACTTCGCGAGAAGGCAAAAATACATAAAAACTCAAAATATCTATATTAAAAATTACGAAGTAAATCTCACACACTTATTTCCTCGAAAAAATACCAGAAAGAATTAAGCATGATTTAATTGGCAATAATAAATGAATGCGTTATCTTTGTTGTTGGGAAGCTAAGTTTCTCTAGATTGGCAACAAATCCACTAGACTCCTGTTTCAAATGTAAACATCAATGGCCGCCATTAAAAACAGGCTTAGCGGCAATTAAACAAATTTAAAATTGCTGATAATTCTAAAAATATTGCACACAGATTTACTAAAGGCATAAAATCCTTAACCGGAAGATAAAAACAACATAATAAAATGTACAATTCACAATCATATAAGAGTAAAGAAACTGAGATTACTGAGCCGGGTAACAGAGTGGATATATATATAAATATATTTATATTCGTTTGGTGCGGCCGATTGCAACGACAATACGAGGTGCACATCTACATGTTATAGCAGTCCTATATACAAAATTTCAACGTTCTGAGGCTACTCGTTTTTGAGTTATGAGAGATACGTACGTACGTACATACGTTCGTACAGACGCCACGAAAAATTCTCTTCAGAATTAATTTTAAAGCAGTTTTATAATTTTTTTGAAGGAAAAGAGTATTTTATTCTGTCCTTACGTACAGATATTACGCATAAACATCGTTAAATTGCATTCGATAGCGGTCAAAATGGATATTTTCGTTGAAATATGCTGCCTGAAACTTTTCGCGATTACAATACTTCCTTTTTAATTCGTACAAGGAAGTAAAAAAGACTCGGGTTTTTTTTTTTTTTTTTTTTTTTTTTTTTATTAGTCCAAAGGGATTTGAATCCCGAAGGACTATTAGTTTCGTTTTGGCATTTTGCGTCGGACGGATAAATGTCGGTTCACTTTTCAAACTGTTGCCATAAAATGTTAGAGTCCTGCATTATATTTGAAGAAATTAAATAATGAAAATCTGCGTAAATGTATGTATATTTCTCACATTGTCATAAAATAACGGTACATAGAGTCATCGAATTTTGAATAACGTAATCCTCCAACGAATATGAGCATGTGGAAGACCAAATTTGAAATTTGAAATTTGTTTTATGATCGATTTCCTATTTTTTAAAACTTTGACGAATTTTTGATTAACAAACTCAAGGATTTCAAAGCGAGCAATGGCAACGTTGTGCAGAAAAAACATTTTTATCTCCAGCGCGTGAGTCTCTGTATCGGAAATTCTAAAGATATGCTCGTTTTAAAACTATTTTGCGATATTGCTGTTGCACTGGATCTTATGGTTTAAGTGCGAGGAACATGATATTTAACAAAGAAAGGTAACACACAAAATGTTAAAAAACGCCCCTTTGGACGTAATTTAAAATCTGAAACATTTCAGATTTTTTTTTTTTTAATTTTTTATTTCAAATATTTAACAAATATTTTTTGTGACACTGTTCAAAGCATGTTTCGTTTTTTTTGGTACATGCATGCCCACATTGCAAGTTTCGCCACATATATCTTCTTCTATGAGGTTTCTTCCTTGTGCTACAAAATTTAAACTGATTGGATCTTTCACTGGTATATGTCCAGTGTTATTTAGTTTCTTTTCATCTGGCACATGAGATTTGTGGTTTTTTTATGTTAATGAGGAGGGGCTCGGTCTTTTTGGCTTTGATACGGATCATTCGTTTCCCATTCATACTTATTTTATGTGTATTTATGCTTATTTTATTTGTATTCCAAAATATTCAGAAAATAATTTTAATTTAAATAAAACTTTACGCTATTTCTATTTTTAATTACAGCAAAGTATATTTACAAAATTTAAACCACAGGAAATAATTTATAAAATCACAATACTAGCTTGGGGAACAAGTGTGTTGAGGTCAGAGAAAAGTTGCTGGGAAAGGAAGACCTTTTTACTGGGCAGGTGCATGTATTGTTTAGTAATAAAATAACTCTGTGATTTCAAAACCCCTTATCTATATCCGGGTAAGAAAAAAAAAATTCCTATTTGAGAAGCAAGCAAACGCCATTGTAAAGAGCAGTGATTTCAAGGCGCGACCACCGAGCCTCTGCAGCATTGTGTCACAATGCTCTAGTGGTGCAGTGGTCGCGCCCTGAAACCACAAAGCAAATGCCATACGTATAGAGGTTTTTTTTTATTCCGCAGATGATTCCGCAATTAAGACTATGATGCGACTGAAAGATGTTTGCAAGTAAAAGACGGTCGATTCTCTTCATCTGTAAATATCATCTATTTCCTTCTACACATGCAATCATTTTGTAGTTTGTAGAAACTATTCATGTTTCCATTAAATATCCAAGTTATTTGTTAATTGGACAAGTTTATTAGCTCCTACACAGCCACCTAAGAAATAAGTTTACAGAAATCATTTTCCTAAATAGTAAGTACCGATTCCACAGATTTGGGCGCTCAGGCCGCGATGAGCCTAGGAAGAATCATGATGAATATTACAAAAGAAAAGAAGTAAGTTTTATTTCAATTACTTCCACATTGTTACTTCTAAGAATAATGTTCTACGATACTGTGAATTAAGATTACTTACCTTAAATTCTATTCCTAGAATTTCAAATTCTTTAAAGACTGGGCCTACTAAGTCAATTAAATTATTACATTAAATTGTGTTTGGAACTTTGGGTGATCGAAAAAGTAGGGCGAGATTGCGTGACTTTTGTGGTTTTCCATCTGATTTTAATATTGAAGAAACAAAACAAAAAATAATTAAAACTCTTAATGCAAATGATTTTATTTCTGTGTGTGATTTGTTACATCTTAATTATGATTCAAATCCTGATAAAAACTGTGATTTAATATTGAATAGTCTTTGTGATTTTAAGCTTCTAAAATCCGAAAGTGATGACGATGATGAGTTATCTGAAAACGAAAGTGTTTATGATTCTGATAAAAATGATGATGCTAACTCTGTTCGGTCAGAATCACCTCCCATAAATAACTCAGTGGATGAAAAGGTTATAATGCCTAGCAATATTTCCCTACATTTTCGTGATATCTTAGAAACTGTTTCTGAATTTAATGGCATTGATACATATCCAGTTGAATCCTTCATTGGTGATTTAGAAGAATTTTTTAAATTATTTAAGTTCTCGAGAATTACAGAAAATTGTGTTTGCTAAAAATTGCTTACTGCTTCTGCTAAAATATTTATTAGATCTTTGAAAGGTATAATATCATGGGACAAATTAAAAGAAAATCTTTTATCTAAATTTGGTTCTAAAATAAACAGTGCACAACTTCATAATTTATTACAGAAACGACACTTAAAACCTGGTAATCACTTTCCGATCGAAACAGGAAATATCGGAATCACTTTCCGAATATTTAATTGCCATGCGTGAAATAGCCAGTCGCGGTTCTATTGATGATTCATCAATTCTTGATTATGTAATCAATGGGATACCAGATCAGAGTAGCAACAAAATAATTTTGTATGGGTGTAAAACTATTTCTGAATTCAAAGACAAATTAAAAATTTATCAGAAAATCCGCGATCCAGATACGAAAAATAAGGGTTAATCAAGCACTAACACACAAAATAAAACACGCGCTATACCTAGTAAGATTAAAGAGCCAAGGTGTTATAATTGTGGAAGTTTAGGTCATAAATCTAATTCGTGTAACAATAAGAGTAAAGGATTTAAGTGCTTTAAATGCGATTTGTTTGGACACAAAGCCGTAGATTGTTCGAAAACATCATCTAAAAATATCCAAGATGCCAAAGCTGTAACTCCAATAACTCAGACTTGTCAGAAAGAAATGCATAAAACTGTTAATTTGGGTAATTTGCAAATTGATGCTTTAATAGATACTGGTAGTCAATTAACGCTAATACGAGAAGATATACATAAGAAGATAGGTTCTCCTGAACTTAAGTCGGCAGATCTACAGTTAACGAGGTTTGGTAATGGGAAAATTAAGCCGATAGGAAAATTTGATGGTGAATTCGAAATCGATGGCTCTTCATTTCGATCAAATATTTGTGTTATCGCAGAAAATGAAATGTTTTTACAAGCGGTTATTGGTACTGATATTATAAGGCAAGGGGAATTAACTGTAAATGAAAAAGGATTCGAAATTAGAAAATTGCAACCAGAAAACTATTTGATGTGCATTCGTGATATTTATAATGACGAGTAAATTGATTTAAATCATATCAAAGACGGAGTACATCGAGATAAAATACTACACTTAGTAAGGAATTATAAGCCGAATAAAATAAAAACGTCTGTCCTGAAGATGCGAATAGTGGTGACAGAAAAACTTCCGGTTTATTGCTCGCCGCGACGTTTCCCCACGCAGAAGACAAGAAATCTGAGAATGATTCTGAAGAGCAGAAAAATGCTTATTGCAATGGAAATGGTTCTGAAGAAGGATTTGAAAAAAGTATTTAATTATAGTTTTTTACTTCCAAAACAGAAACTGATTCTGCTAGTATAGTTCATGTTACAGTACAGAATGGGATCAAACTGGACACTTCATCTACAATCAAATCAAGTGGTTGATGCAATGGTATTCCCTTATTGTGAATTCTGACGACGTTCCGAGTGATGCAGATTTTGCTGTAAATGAAAACGATGGTTAGATAAATTAGTGCAAAAAGGAAACTCAAGCAAAATACAATTAGCTTTGATGCCAACGAGGAAAAACGCCACTGAAGAAGGAAATTCTCAAAAGAAGGATGTTCACAAAGAAGAATCCCATGTTAGAGATTATAATGAATTAATTGCTAATTCCACTAAAAAACTTCAGTAACATATCTGATAACAGACAAGCAAAAGAAACCATTGGAGATAATAAGAAAACTACAGAGACCACCGAAGAAGAAAAAAGATTGAAAAGCAAAAGTCAGTTAAAAAATCTAATGACAACGACGTTGATACAGAAAGCAAAGACGGAACAAAAGAAACTGAAGAAGGTGAGAAAAAAGAAGAGAAAAAGCAGATTCAGAAGATTAGGAAGAAAACCAAACGGCTTTGATAATGAAATAACGATTTTGATGATTCCTGATTTAGACTTTTTCCCAAGTTGACAAATTTCTCCCAATTTGACTAATGAACTATTTTAAGAAGAATAAAGATAAGTCTAAGGATGAAATGTATGAAGGAAGACGGCATAAAGAAGATGATTTTGAGAAGACGCATTCGAATGACGGAGAGATATCTAAGACGCATTCAGAAGACTTATCCAGACGATATCTAAGAAGACGCATTCAGAAAACGTATTCAGACGATGTTTAAGAAGAAGTAAATACGAAGAAGAATCCAGACGAATTGTTCCAGACAACATAAAAAGAAGACGTGTTTGGGAAATACACGTATTCAGATAGACTGTTAAAGATGAACGAACACTGAAATAGCATTGAAGAAGAGATAAAGCCGTTATTTCTGAAGATGTTAAGATGATGAGGGAAGATGGCTGAAATAAACCATTTAAGACACCTTTTCCCTCAATACTAACTAAAAATATATATTTTTTTAAATTTTATTTTCCAGATTCCTCGATGTTGATGGCCTTACTATGAGAATGCGAGGCCGCATTCTGTCAGAATAGGCTGAGCAGTTGTGGGATGACATCGTTCATTATAATCGGATGACGCGACAAGCTGTGAGAATAAGTCTTTTCCGATGAGAGAAGTCAGACGATTCCGCCATTAAGACGATGATGCGACTGAAAGAAGTTTGCATGTAAAAGACGCTCGATTCTCTTCATCTGTAATTATCATCTATTTCCTTCTACACATGTAATCATCTTGTAGTTTGTAACAACTATTCATGTTTCCATTAAATATTCAAGTTGTTTGTAAATCGGACTAGTTTATTAGCCCTCAGACAGCCACCTAAGAAGTAAGTTTACAAACATCATTTTCCTGGATAGTAAGTACCGATTCTACATATATATATATATATATGTATGTATGTATGTCATCTACATGTATATATGTATATAATCTACATATATATATATATATATACATATACAACTTTTAAAGCCTGAAAAACACATGCCACCGATGTTATCGTCATGCGATGATTTTTAAGTGCTTTATTTTTTACTAAACTATTTTCTATGAGGAAGGTATAAAACTGCGATGTTTCTGAACCACTGACTTTTCGACCACAGTGTTTTATACCACAATATTTTAGAAGTGCGATGTTTTCTTCTTGCTTCCTTTTTTCCCATAATGTTTGCAGGATAATGTTTTTGCCTTGCGTTGTTTTCTCCTCGACGTTTTCTTTCGCTACGTTTTCGGCAGACATGCAATCCGAGTTCTAGGATATTTCAATCAAAAATTAAAATAAGGCACAACGACTTGGAAGAGAACTTTTTATAATGAAGAGGTGATAGTATTAGTAGTGTTGCTGGTTAGTGGTGATGATAGTAGTAATAGTTAATAATACACACAATCGTAACAAAATCAGTCCCAAAATTTCACAAGAAAATAAGCTGAACATCAAGATTTGGTTTGCTGACGTTGAGCATTTTTTTTCTTAATTGCTGCCTTATGAATACAGCATTTAACCTTTTATCTTGTACTTACATATCTGTAATCGTTTAAGCCATGTTAAGGAGTTTTAACAAATGAATAAAATAAAACGCTAATAACTTTTTGTCTTCACTCAATGCATTTGAAGCAATGGTTTCATTTTATGAACTGCTCTCTTGGGGAAAACTGAAGCAAAGCAAAATTAATCGAAAAGGCAAATAAATGAATGTCAGTAGTACAACACTGCGATGATCCATCATTTTCAGCCAGGAAGTGCATTAATAGGAGTAAAATCAAATGCCTTCACTGTGGGAGACATTATTGCAGTCTGGGAATGTCAAATATAATAATAGATCACCCACTTTCCTCGTTAAATCTCACCGCATCTTTAAGTTTCTTGACTTGTATGCTAAAGCAAAGGAAACGGCAACTAGTATAACAAGAAGAAATGTTTTGATGAGATGAAAGGTAGTTAACGAATTCCCTTTCTGCTAAAAAGCAAGAATGAGAAAGAAATGTTTTAAAATATTTTTATGTCAAAGTTATGAGCTGATTAAAATCATTTTATATAAGACAATATCCGTTATTAAATAAAGATAATTTTATTGTGAAATTCTAATTTTACTTATTCAAAATATCTTAAAATTTGCCTTAATTTTAAAGAGGTTTTCCAAAAGTGTTTTAGGGATTTTTGAGCTCATGTTTTTCATAGCAAATTATCCCGTTCTAATTAGTTAGCCGTTACATTTTAATGGTTGTAACTTACATTTTAACGGCTACAACTTACATTTAAACGGGTATGTGTTAAAAACGTAAAGTAAAATAAACGTGGATTAAATAATAAATCTTTGAACAATTAAGTACTCCCATAAGCATGCAAACTGCTAATTAAAATCAGTTCAAATAAAAATTGTTTGAATAATTTAGTTCAAATAATAAATATTTGAACAATATATAACTCTTTGAACAAACATATTAATTAAAATTAGTTTAAACAATAAATATTCAAACAATCAAGTACTGTCATAAACAAATAATAAATATTTGAAAAGGTTTATAACAGTATTTATTATTATTATTTTAAACGATTTTAAACGATTTGCTAGCTGTCATTTCGCATTTACAAAACGGTAACTGTTTCAGTCTCATTCAAAAATTACGATCGCATCCCTGTATGACTTGATATATTACCTGCAGTTTCAGTCAACTGCAAGTACTGAAGCAAATTATACAGCAGTTAAATGCGTTTAAAATAATTTAATAACAGTAATAATTGGTTTATAAGCAGCAGCAAATAAGCAAGAGCTCCATTAGCTTAGGAACCGATCTCAGGCTAAGCGTGAAGAGGTCCAAACATGATGAAATAGGAGCCTGACGCAGCCGGAACTGTCTTAGAAAGACGTATCCAATCAAAATGCATCTACCAATTCATTTATTTAATTCAGACCGATGTCATTGGTTATGTAGATTTTTAAATAAATTCCAGGTCTGTTTCGTTTTGTCATCGCTTGAAACTCTGCAAGTACCTATGCAGCACAAATAAGTACTTTTTGTTGAGTTTTTAAGGATTACGCTGTAACGGTAGAACTATATTTTTTCACCTAAAACAAAGAAAGGAATATTTTCTACAACCATACAATTCAGTGTATAATGCGCTTTGAGATTCGTACGATGAACTTTATTCCAGTACAACGCACTTGACAAAGCTTTTATCCATCAAGCTTTAACATGTTTATGCATGTTACTCAAATATGGAATTACATATCGCTAGGAGAGGTTACTCTATATATGATAATTTTAAGTATAAATAGGGCAAATCGTTAGAAATGACTATACTTTAAGTACAATACAAAACATCAGCATCAGTTGGGAGGGTGACCTTGCATGCGACCAGTGCATACAGACTCTCTGCTAATTTTCCAGCAAATACTAGCTTCCCTGAAACAATGTGCATGTTACCGGCAAAGTATGAAACGTCGGCATTCTATAGAATGCCTAGACATCGTATACAATGCCGGACGAGTGTAAGCAAAGTGTGAAATATGAGAATTATTGCATACGTTTCTCTAGGCATTGTACATAATAACTAGGCATTCTGTAGAATGACAAATGCTCTTCAGGCAAAGTATGAAAAACGTTATAATAAGGCTATTATTTAAAAGACTTTATTCCTCAAAAATACTATTTTATGTTATTTTGAAACCTTAATGAAAGAGAGCTATTACAAACTGTTATTCTAAATCTGTAAAAACGTAGTGAGATGATGTTGATCAACAACATAATAAATTTGTATTTTCTGTCGGACTGAGACTGGGAATCGGAAAAATCTACCTGACAACGAAATTTAAATTCAGAAACAATCATGTTTCTCAATAATGCTCTTTTTAATACCTTTTTGTTTTTTTTCTGACAGGGTTCACAAAGGTGGTTGTACAGTTCAATTTCATTACGTGTAACGTTTTTTGCATTTGAAAGTTCTTTTAACATTCTGTCACGTCGTCCATGCCCAGCACTCAAATGAGTTTCGTGAAGTACGAGAAAGAACTCATCTCCCGTGATGTAATACTATATAGTAGTAAAACGCCTTCTTTAACAGGATAAATGAATGTAATTTTGTTTTTCACAAACATGACATCCTAGCGATTCAGCAGCCAGTAGTCCCGTGATTCCTTCTTAGTACTCATTTTGGCCTTTTTACGTCATTTATTAACTTCTGGTAAGTAGCTTGGTTCTTCGAAATGAATGGGAAATGTGTTTCATACTTTGTTTCATACTTAGAAAATGTGTGAAATATGAATCGTTTCATGTATTGCCGGCTAGTTTTAGGCATTATATACAATGCCTAGGCATTCTATAGAATGCCGGATTTCAAACTTTGCCGGTAACATACATGTGTAAATATTGTGCATTTAACCAAGAAGATTGTTTATTTGTTTTTACTTTGTAATATACTATTGTTTTCTCCTGTATTTTGTATTTATGCCATATTTTTGTACGAAATATATAGCACCAACCAGATGTCATCTTGTTGTTCACGTGACTTGGTCACACCCCTTCTCCACTACAGCCATCCTGCCCCGCCCAGTTCAAGTATTTCATCACTTCAAGCGCTGAATGAAGCATCTAACTTAAGATAGCCGGAATACAGCATGCAAATGTGCATGCTAATCGCGGCATAAGTAGAACTTGGAAAGAAACGGCTGTGCTATAGCCCTTTGATTCGATATTAGTAAGTGCAAGGGCGGGAATGAAATGCAACTTTTACAGAAATGCTGAAACAATACTTATAAAAATGACAACGTTCTTCTAATAAAACAAAGAAAAAGAAAAGATAAATATAAAATTCCATGAGAGACTGAATTTCTTTTATTCCAAATGAACAGTTTTTAGTAAATTTGCAAATATTATTTATCTCCTATTCTCATACAATTCAAGAGCATGGTAATGATTTGAATTAATTTTTAAAATATGATTTTCGAAAGCAAATAAATGAAACAATAAGCCTAAAATTCCGTAGAAGATTGAATTTCTTTTATTGAAAATGATCTGTTTCAGAATAAACTTGCAAGTATTATTTATCTTATAATGTGATACTATTTCTATACCAGAAAATATTTTAATTTAATTTTGAAAATCTTTAGATTTTGATTTAATAACATAGTTACTATTTCTTGGATTGAATAGGCACGTTGCCACTGAGTCAGAATTTAAAACTTTCTATTTACAGAAGGTGTATGAGAGGTTACTAATATTTTTAACTTGTGCCGATTAATCGGCTGAGCCTTTCAAATAAATGTAGCACTTTTACATTTAATTCCAGATGTACAACATAGTCCGTAAAATGTGCTGTGTTATCATTGTACATGTTTTCGTATATTTGTGAGTATTTACAAATGACAAAATATATTGCTGCGCTATGATTTATCAATATTAAATTTATAAATTTTTGTCAGTGTTACTCGCTGGAATACTATGTTAGATGGTACGTTTCCGACCATAGTTCGCATTTAGTTTACCATAAATAAACATTGAAACAAAAGTTAAAACACTGTTTTTACAGCTTAACAGCATAATAAAAATTAGTGAATTCACAGCTCAAGCTCAAATATAATATTGTTGCGTTTTTCTTTCTTCTGACACCAGTTGTTACGTTACGTACGGGGTTCGTGTGGATTTGGAGTGAATAACGACGACACTTGATGAAGTATCGAAACACACTTTATTAGCCAGTATTGTCAGGACAGCTCCAAAACACGTTTTACAGTCGTCGATGAACTACTATAAACACGCTGACACGATCAGCGACACAGCCTTCAGGTTATCAGGCTATCACGGTGGAGACAGCTTCCTGCAAAGCACCCGACTCTGCTTTCCGGAGTACAGCTTCCGACTCAGCTTGGTCGTTCTCGGAACTCCACGTACTTCTCGAGACTCTCCACGCTACAAATCGCGATGCACTCGACGACACACGAACACAGCTCCCGACTCTTCGGTTCAGTCGTTCCCGGAGCTCAACACGCTCTTTCAACGATGCTCTAACCGCGATACACTAACAGACTCCTTCGGTGCACTCGACGACCCACTCGGCACTCGCTGCCCGGCTGTCAACTCGATAGACTCCGCACGGACTGACTCGCTAGACGAGACATACTCTCAATACTACTGACTGACTGCGGACTAGCAGGGTTTATATAGCTTTTGGCTTGTGTTCGAGAACATTCTGGCCTGAACCGGTAAGAATTCGTTCCAGAAGGTTCTCCATCTGTCCATGGCATATCGCCAATTTTGTTGCCAAATGTGGCAACCCTGCTTTCCCTTGCCATTTTATGGTAAACCTAAAATTGCTTTGCGGGAAAGCCATCTTACCGCGCCTTGACATTTCGTAACAATATATTCAGCGAACTCAAGAATCTGGTGCCATTTATATTTATTCAGAATCAGATGTAGTAAAATTGTAATAGTCTGAGTCAAATGCATGTTAACTATCAAGCACTCTCACCAGCAAATAATATCCTTAGAGTCTTAAAATTATGCATTTAAATCCATCAAACCCTTTCTTTACTGTTGGTAATTCATAGAACTTTCAACATTCGAAAGTTAAATACACTGTCAATAAAAGTGATTCTAATGGCATTTCAACCGTAATCTGTTAGGTTTTTTTTTAAAAAAAATCCTATACAAATTTTGATTCTACACCTTCCAGTTACATAATTGTCGGGTTGACAAATATTAAATATTTTAATAAATAAAAAAGAAGAAGACTGCACTTAATTTTAAATGCTATATTCCTGAAGCGCATGACACATTTCCACAACATAAAAAAAAGAATAATAAAGTTTCTAGGTGACTTCGACGTGTGCAACTTGTAAAACCAATTTAAATTTCCCATCAATAGCCACAAGTGATGAACAAAGATTTAATACCAAAAGAAGCTATGAGTTTTAATATTCCATCTGCTATTATAGCGTATGTTGGTAATTGTCTTTGCAATAATATGTTTTATCGCTGAAATCGGAGGCTGAAACATAGGTATGACCAAGAATTTAATGTGCAATTTATATCGCAAGAGAAAGTGATATTGTGACTTAGCTCATTGTGGCTGACAGAGAAATGTTCACAGTAATTTAATTGGCCAATACAAATTCTCAGTATGGCCTCCTTTCGTGAGACGAAAAATCCTACTGTACCCCATCGACTTGAATGGTAGCCGTGAAAATGTATTGGTGAGTTTCCATTAAAACCTTAGGAATTAATTAAGGTTCTGTACCACTTGTGTATAATATGCTATATGCAGCGTTATTATGTAAGTCAGCGGTTCTCGACCTTTTGACAGACGCATACCATCTAAACAAAAATTGAAAACCTTTAGTATCACCACCACTTTTGAACAACAAAGCTCAGATCACATAAATTTACGAGTGTTAGAGAAAAAGCTCAATCGGGATGTTGGGGTTTTAATTTTTGACTTTAATAGTTGAAGCTACTTTGCTTCTTTGCGTGCAACCTATATTTCTCTTGCGTACCACAGTTTGAGAACCCCTGGAGGGATTCACTACTGTACAGTGTCAATAACCCATCACATCTCGATCGACCAAACAGGATTGTACTTTGGACGTTTTCCGTGCCCCGAAACATCATTAGATATTACATTTCCCACATATTGTTTATATATTTGATACATTTCACATTAATATAATATATTAAATATATGAAAAGCTGTGAAAATGCTTTAACATTTTTTTTTTGTTTCGTTAACATTATGTTTATTGTCATATTCCTTTTCATTATCATGTAGTGGGACATTAATGGATGATAAGCAATATTTCTCAGTTTGTGCAGTTTCAAAGACACGGTTCGTAGATACTAAAATTAAAGTAGAGAATTAAAATATGTTTCTTACCTGTAAATACAAGACGAGTTTACAAGTCAGACTTCCAAAAAACCATGTTTCTGTCACGTCCCAAAGTACGGTGGGTGGTAAGCAGACGAGGATTACCAAAAAATCCGCCAGAGCCAGGTTCACGATGAAATAGTTGGTGACAGTCCTCATGCTATGATTGCGGTACACAGACACGCAGACAAGAGCGTTCCCCACCAAGCCGACAATGAACACAGTAACATGCAGAGAAATAAGCACCCACTCATACGGTGTTGGAAAGATGTAGTCTTCGATCATAGCTAAGTAGTCTTCATCCGAGACGCAGTACTCATTGGTACAGGTTATGGAATCGTTATCCACATTGGACACATTGGGCGAATCTCCAGCGTCGTAAGCCATTTCCAGAATTTTCATAGATGAAGAACAGTTTAGAAAAATAAATAAATTTTCTTCATTAACGTCTCTAAAAGGAAAAAAGAAAAGAATTATTTTAAAAAGTGTACTCATTTGATAAAATATACAATAGTATGCTAAATTTCTGAAAATATTTAAATGCATTGAATTGTATTATTGTTTTCGTGTATGGTTATAATGTTTTGTATTACTTTACTTTTCTTTCTTTATTTGTTTATTTGCTACATTTTAGAAAAAAAAAAAAAATTAGGATACAATTTTTATGAAATTAAACACCACATATTTTTATATAAGTAATTATTTTTGTATTCAACTGTAAATTTAGAAATTCTGAATCCGAAATCGTATTAATTATAAAAATAGCTCAAATTACAGCATATAAAGAGAAAAACCTGTTTCTGGGCCTTGATGAAAAACCCTTATCACAACATCTGCGACATTTTGTATTAGAATATCCATTCCAGTTTTTTTTTTTTTTTTTTACGCGAAAGCATTGCGTACTTTCACATATACTTATGCGCATCTGTATAAAGAAAGTAGCGGTGTTTACAAATTTTAACTCTTTTGCAAATCTTAAAAGGGCATCCACCTCTCATTTTTTATCTGAGACAAATATGTTTCTTATTCCATCCTCCGCACTACTTTATTTATGGAAGTGCATAGTTATGCACCTAATTATGAGTATTTAAGTCCCTACATAAACGTCCCTACATAGGGACTTAAATATTCATATTTAATATTCTTAAATAATACTTAAGTACTCTTAAAGTTTTATATAAGTCCCTATGTAAACGCGTACATTTTGCTGTTTTATGAAAATTAAATTCTATATGAAATTATGATATACTGATGTTTGCTGGAATTATGATACCATGATAGAGATGTAGAATCAGCTGCAGACTTCAAGTGTGTGTGTGTGATTATGGCAAAGCCTCGTGGGCTATCTGCCTAAGGGGAGGGATGCCTTCGTGGAGGACTTTCTAAGGGAAACTGGCTCATATACACTTTACATATGGTGAAAACCACGAAAACGCCCATGCAGCCAGCCCGTTCGCGGGATTCGAACCTCGGACCGAACTACCAGTGTTCAGCGACTTTACCGCTCGGTCGCTGGTGGGCCCTGCAAACGTCAAGAAGTATGGATTCTCATGGGAAATACAAATGAACAATTCATATACAAAAGTACAAATGAAAATTCTCGCATCATTAACAAAAATTTGATTGTTCAAGTTCAAAAGTCTAAATTAGTACTTTTGTAAATAGTTTGCCTCATACGTTTTCGAAGTTTACCCTATTGGTATGTAAAGTGAATATATCGCATCGCAGAAAGAGAGAATGCTGTCTTAAGCCGATGAAATCTGAAAAAAGATTTATTGCTCTGGGAGGATGTATTTAGTATAATAACATATAATTGGATGAAACACTGCTATAATCATGCATACATAGCAACAAAGCTCTATGTAGGCTAAGTTCAAATATCGAAATGGGAATGAGAAATGCTGATGTCTTATACAGAGACACTGACAAGTGACAATTGAAGGAGGACGGGGCCACTAGGTAGCTAACAGAGGTAAATAAGTATTTGTCTCGAGCCCCTTGGTCTGTGGAGATGTGTCAAGTGCTTTGTTAAGAGTTGGTACTGTGTTCGGCATGGAAGCGGCTGGGCCTCATCCCTGCTCGCGGCGGTGAATTCTGGACTACCGGATAACGACCACTAGGAAAATGTTAATCCAACACATAGTGAAGAAATGGATTCGGGTATCGGATTAATTCTTTCGGTTTTGGACTGTGATATTACAGATGACGTATTTGGAAAGAACACTGTGAAATTGTACGAAAACATTCGTAATTTTCCAATGATGTTGTTCCGCCTACTCATCTTCTCGATAGCATAGAGCAAGCAATAAGTGTAATGTGAATCGCAGTTAATTGCGAACTGCTTCGAAAAAAAAAAGACTTTACAAGGGCTTCGGGCATCTGAGTTATTTGACAAACTTAGAGATTATAATACACACACACAAAAAAAAAGCACAATATTGTTACTATGAGTATACTAAGACTTGTCATAAATTGCGAGAATATTCCTAAGTAAACCATTAGATTCACTATTGTTTGATGCCATGTATAGTGAATTATCACTGCTCATAATGCGTGCACAAAATATTAATTATAATATACTTCTATTCTTTATAGCCCTTTAATTTATACTTTTTGAGCCTCCGAGTACCAATAAATATCTTCTATCGCTTCTTATGGTTAGATTGATGTGTTGGGGAAATTAAAAGATTTCTTAACGCTTTAATTTAGAAAACAAGATAATAACAACAACCATAATAACGAAATAATAATTCAAGCAGAAAAATTAATAATAAAATATTATTAAAAGTGATTTTTAGGGGGGGTTACTTACTGACTTTACTACAGTTTCATAACTGTAGTTTATTAAAAGGCCCATCAAAAACAAAAACAAATTATGTCTTCTACACAAATGTTTATATTCCTTGTTTCAGAAAATTAAGTTCGGCTATTATATCGTCTTTAAAAAAAAGAAAATCCTTTAAATGAGAAGTTTAATTGGTCGGCGTAACAAAATATTCAAAATAAATAAAATATTCCATGCGTTATTTATTACTTAAAGATAGCTAGTACTGTCTTATATATTTATAATTATGTCTTATTTCTAATTCTTTTTCTTTTTTGATCTTGCAATTTTTCCAAGATTAAAATGAAAACGATTGATGTTTTAAAGTATATAAGGCTTTGTCTTTAAGCTTTTTTAATTTTAAATATCGGAAATTTTTGTGATCCAGAGCTCAGGTTTAAAGGTTTTAGAGATAAAAAGTGCAATGGACTACAAAATCCGAAAAGTGACCGTTTTATATCAAGCAATAAAAAGAAGTTCGCGTTGGCGTTTCTGAAGGTCAGGTACCTTGTATGGATGAAAAATCTCTTTAATAGTGCTTGAACACGTGGATAGAATTCAGAGATCCTATACCTACATCTCAATGATGAAAATATGATTACATCTAAGGGAATCAAATAAAAAATGCCATTCGAGTTATTTAGGATGGGTTTCTCTGAAATCCTTCTCTGGAAACTGGCCATTATTATCAAATTTAGTGAAGAAATGCGATGGGCAAGATCAAAATTGTCACCTGTTTTATTATCCCTAATCTGAAAAGGCATTTTATTTTTATTGAAAAAAATTCTTTTTTTTTTAACTGCTGTTTATATTCTATTTTCTTTATTACGTGATTCCCTTATATATTATCAGTATTAGTTTTCATAATTCTTTCAAAGTAAATATATATTACATCACTTTTTGATATAACCTCTCTGATTGCATATAGATAAGGGAGCCGTTTGGTTTAGCTTTGAGCCGCAGGTTAGAATTCTAGAGAAGATATGGGTAAGTCTTTGCTGCATGGAGATCCTTAAAATACTAGTGAGCTGCAAGTCAATCCAAAAGACTGGTAGAAATGGGAGACCTTCAGATCTGTACCTCCCCGGGGGACGGGAATTTTCCTTCAGAGTAATTGAAACTGAGCCATGGAGCAAGAGAAGAACCTCTATTATTACTTAAAGAATAATAATATACAAGAGAATTGTATTGTTACCTATAAATTGCCCAAGATCTAAGCCAGGGGTTCTCAATTGGTGGTACGCAAGAGAAAAAATAGGTGTTACGCAAAGAAGTATTTTGAACTATTAAATTCAAAAATTAAAACCCTAACATTCTGATTCAGTTTTTCTCTAACACTCGTAAATTTATGCGATCAGAGCTTAGTTCAAGAGTCGTGATGGTAGAAGTACTTTGTAATGGTGGAACTAAAGGTTTTCAATTTTTGTTCAAATGTTAGTCAAAAGTTAGCCAAAGCTGCGCAAACCTTGCTTCTTGGCCAAGATAAAATTAGTGGATTTGATTGATTTTACTTTCATACAAGTGAGATAAGTCACATCAACTACAATTTCATATCTCTTTTTAATATAGAATGCATGGAGACACTTAAATTATGAGTGAGCTGAAATTCCACTCGAAAGGTTCCTAGAAGGGAACGGAAAATGGGAGACTTTCGGATATGTCTCCGAGCTGGAGGTACTTTCCTTCAGAACCAGAACTGAGCCATGGGAGAGAAAGGAGACTATATTCCTACTGCCATAGATGGAGTTGGGCACATTCGTATTACCCCAATTATAAATTCCTCAAGGCCTAAGCCAAAGCCAATGATGAGTGCAAACCTTGCTTTTTGGCCACAGCGGATCTGATTTAATTTTACTTTTATACAAGTGAGATAAGTCACATTGAAATGGTGATTCAATTCTTGTGTGCAGATTCGTCTAAAACTGATATTTTTGCATTAAACTGCGTATAATATTGGTAATTTAGCAAAAATACAACTGCAATTTTTAACTTGAATATTTTTATATTTAATATTCATTTACAGACCAAGAAAAACCTACATTTATTGAGAAAATTGCAACTGTCAGAAGGCAGTAAATAATTTTATCAAATGAAAATTAACGTATTATGAAAGTGAATATATAATTAATTTTTATTCCGGGCTAAGGGCACTTTTCTAGAACAATATTAGATGCAACAATATTAGAAAAATATTAGAACAATATTAGAAGTTTAAACTTATGATTAACGGCTACGAAAGGAAATTTTATTAACATGATGGTTAAAATTTCCTTTCATTTCTAGTTTGAAAATTATGAAGCTTGTATTATGAAAGGCTGCGATTATTTTCAAAACTTTTAGTAGTATCAGTTAATAAAGATTTTGCTATATCCTGTTATATGTGTTGTTTCTGTGCCTCAGTTGCACCATAATGTTTTGCGTGGCATCAAGAGTATTTATTTTAGCATATTCCACTAACCTACAAATTTTTGTATATCTTTTTCGAAACACCCTCTATTAAAATATCGAATTACAGAATGAATATAGGAACATCAGTTAGTTGGCAATAATGGCAATGGCTACTGCAAAAGTTAACTTTTCCAAAAAATTCTAGTTTAAAAATCTTAAAATGAGATACTTTATTATAAATTTTAATTTCAAATTATACATCCATATGTAGCTAAATAATATGTTTGAAATTAAACTTTCTAAACTCGCCTAAACTAAATACATGTAATGCAAATTCTTCCTACACATGGAATGGTACCTTTGTATTAACTGTAACACTTTAATTTCTGCTAGCATGTGAACTTTTATAGATTTATTAGTTTTTATCTATTACAATTACTCTATACAAAAAAGATCTGTTTAAATTTTATTTTTTCCACATGTATTTTCCTACGTACACTAATGTAAAATCGTATTGCAGTAAAGAAGTTCATCTTAATATATGAATGTAACTGACTGAATTCAAATAAGTTATAACGCTGCAAATGGTGCTTCAGCGCTGTGCTAAATTTGAAATTTCCTTACTTCTGTAACCGCGGTAACCACTACTATATTTAATGCTGGCTTGCAATCGAACATGCATCCCTAATATATAGATATAGAGCATGCCTTTGTGGCACGGATTTCTAGAATCAAATTTGCAACCAATGGATCATTTACCAAAGAGAGTGGATCATACATGCACGGCAGCGCGAAGTAACTTAAGGTAATCTGCACTATGAAAATTTCTGATCTTGGTAATTTACGTATGAAATGTGTTATCTATTCATGAAGTGTTTATAAAAGTATAAACAATCTATTCCTTAGTTTTTTCTCTCTGCCTAGTAAAATAAGTTATTAGTTTCTTTCTAAATATTTGCATTACAGTTTAGCATTTGCACAGAGCATAAAATTAAATCAATGAGAGTTATTTTAGATTAACTTCACTAATATCATTGTTTTTCATATTTAAGACAACACTACTAATTACTGAACTGGATTAAATACGTAAATAAAACATTGTTTGTTTCAATAAAATGTATCTTTTGCTAACTCCTTGTAATACAATATTACTATATTCTTTTTCTTTTTGATAAACTTCTTTAATTTCCGGTGCTTCTTTTCATATCTTTACGGATGTCTATGAAAGTTTATTACCTAATATATAATTAAATCGCAAATTTCGGGAAATATGTTTATCCGTGATAGTACAAGCAAGTAGACAGAGTTTTCACTAGTCATTCCCTTTTGTGAGAGGATCTCAAAATGTGTCTAAATATGCTGGCGTATTTTTCCTGGTTTTTTTGAAGTTCAACAAAAAAGACTACGAACATTAGGCGAATTCTTCGAAAAAGCGGACAGTAGTGCAATGTTTTCTGGATAAGAAAATGAGGAGCGATGATATGTTTTGCTACGTATTCGATGTTCAGCAAGACACATGCATCTTCAATATGAAAGTGGTGTGATTAAAATAATTCAAACCAAAGCAAAGCAAAGGAAAAGTTATTCTGAAAGTGTTTCTTGATCCTTAAGGCATTCCTATCCAGTACTTGTTCCTGAGAACCGAATATAAAACAAAGAACAATACCTCAACCGATATTTTATGGATGATCGTCTCTCTTCAATGGATTGAGATGTGATGATGTGAAGAATAGTGTTTACTTATCGAAACGTCACCAGCACAATAATCACTAATAGTCACAGAGCTCCTCTAAACCAATGGGATTAAAGTATACTCACATTACAAGTATTCAACTGATTTAACCCTTCTATAATGTGCTATTTCTTTTCTTAAATGAAGAAAAACATTTGCGCGGATGTTTGTAAAAATATCAGGTAAAAGCAACACTGTAGGAGGCATTTTGTGCTGTTAGAAAGAAGGGCTTGCGAAATGCTGTAAAACGAAGCCGTAAATTTTGTTACAGCATTTAAAGAGAGAGGTTTTGAACTGCAGTTATTTATATACTAAATCTCCTCAATTTTCCGTTTAGCTATGTAGTCACATGTTGGCGAATATCTTCCACTTATAAATACATTAAAAGCTTAACTTTTTAGAACACATCTAAGGATTATGTTAATTTTATTAACAGTTAAATTTTAAGTTCCTTTCCTGTCATCCTGTCAAATTCTTAACTTCAATTTACTACTTCTGGCCAGAACGTAGTTTTGGAATCACTCTGAATACTTAATGAGGAGGAGCGGTATTTAAACGACGAAGTTACTTGCAGAGAGAATTAATTTACGCGCGTCTGCCTTTTGGCTACTCTCTCTCTCAAAGCTGTTATTACGCTCAGCCGTACTCAGGCCCTTGATAAGCTTCGTAGTCAAATAAAGTTAAGGGGCCAACTCGATTAGAATCTTGACAGCTTCGGCTATATTTCTTTAGTCAATCTTAGTTTTAGTTTAATTTTTAGTCTCTTAAGTTCAAGCCCAAGTGTTGGTTTTTATTGTACACTCCAAGCCGGAGTTTTGTTAAATATTGTTGGAATAATGAAGGGTTAGTTACCCTTCCTTCTTGTTGTTTCTTGTTACACGAATTTAAGCGATTATTCGCTAACTAGTTCTTAAGATTCGTCACTTTCTACAGTAACTGAGAATTACTCTATTGAGAATCTTACACACAGAATAAAGAATCTTAGTAGGTAAGAGGGAAAAAAAGTAAAATTACTTCTCTGTGGCCCTCTTACTTTCATCTATATATTCAATTCAATTATTGAATTTGAAGGACAAAACTTTCAGTACAATTATATATACTGTTCTATTCAAAAAGTTTTTTTTATGCTTTCTTAAGTAGATGAGCGATTAAAAACTACTGAACACTGGTAGTTTGTCTTGGAATCGAACCTAGACAAATAGGATGGACACATTTCCCTATGTGTAACATGAATACGGGAACAAAAAATCTTCCAGGAAAGCATCTATCCTCTTAAACAGAACAATTGCATTTTCAGAATAACTTATTCACTGACATGAAGAAATAAAATTGTGGAATTTCAGGGAAACTTTTTTTCTAAAACTAAGACAAACCTTAGTATGGCTTTCAGTCTATTTTATTATATTATAATATTCCAAGCAGTATTTTAAACAATGTTTAGTGAAACTCCTATGAAAATAAGCATTTTAAATTTATGAAGTTAACAGTTTTATATATTAATAATATTTAAAAAACAAAGGTGACGTCTTTTGTTTCTACATATTTTAGTTAAAACAACATATGTATGACATAATTTAGATTTTGAGGACGGAGATACTTGTAATCTTGTTCAGTAGAGCAATTTCTTTATTGCTACTAATATTTCTAAAGCTGCTTTAGAGATAAATTGGCGCTTAAAGTGTGGCGCGCTCCTTAATAGTTTTCACAATTTTATACTATAAATCTATGTCTGTCTAAACTACGTGAATCACCATAATAAATGTCTCTAAATTATTCTATTTCAAATGTGATCTCTCTCATATGATCCTTACATAACACTAATCACGAAGGCACTAACATAATGCTTCAACCAATAATAAGTTCCTACAAGTCAACCGAAATTTAAAATTCAGAATGAAACTGAACTAAAACTGATTTATAATGAACCGACGTTTCATCTTGAACACATTTTTCTATGCCTTACGACTTGTTTTGATTTTCTTGCTTATTATTTACTCAACAGGCCATAGCCAGCATAGCCAGCTAAGGAATTCCTCTACCGATGAAATCACATTTCTAATTCAGTTACAAATAAATTAGTACAGAAAGGGCATCAGCTCTTTAATGAATTTTAATATGAAACTAATATGTCAGTAATAAATTACACAATATATGAAAATAGAAATCTAAAATTAACGAACTTTAGTTATTAAAGTTGTAAATTTTGATTTCATAGTAAAGTATTGTGTTTTATCTATTTATTGCAAAATGATAAATAAATGTCCACCTAATTTAAAAGTCTTATCGAAAATCAATTTTCAGCCAGTACATTTTATTACGGCTACTTTCCCTGCATTTGAAGATTCATCACAAAAAGAACAGGATATTTTATCAACTTGATAAAATGCGAAGCTAAGCATATAAAATTTATTTATTTTGAAATAATTTTTTCGTACTTACGCACTAACATTTTTAAAACGTAAAATGTTGGGATAGAAATGATTATTACCACTGGCACTAAAGATTAAAAATACTGGGCCTTTTTTTTTTCAAACAAGGAGATAGTCGTAGTGATCTTGAATTTCATTTTGTTTACTTACCATTAGACGAAAAGACAAAAGATTTTGAAAATATCTTAGTTTTTCTTAGCCAGTGAGCGGTTCTCAGTTTGAAGTGAGCTTACCTGCAGGGACAAGATGTACTATCAAGCTTATGTGAAGGAAATGGAAAACAAGTTATAGTCACACGTTCCAATTGTTCAGCTTGGTTTTGAAATGCCCTTATTTAGTAGCAAATTTAAAATAAAAACGTGCCCCAAAATAAGCTAAAAGTACGCCCATAATTGAGTATGAAAAATCTGCTATGTATTCCAAGATTTTTCCAGTATTTTACAAATGCAATTAGTAACATTTAAATTGTTGCACCAGGAATAAGCAGTGCAATTTTTCTGAAATTTAATTACAATAATACTCTTGCGTTCTATAGGTTCGTGGATTTGGAGTAATTGACGATAACACTTGATGAAGAATCAAAACACAATTTATTCGCCAGTATTACACAGTAGGGTTGAGTTCTAAAGACACGTTTACGGTCGTCGAAAAACTACGATAAACACGCTGAAACAATCAGCAACACAGCCTTCAGGAAACGACGGTAAAGGCAGCTCCACGGCAAAGCACTAAAGTACAGTTCCCGATTCGGCTTGGTTGCTCTCAAGCTAATCTCCGAACTCAAAACACTACTAATGAACTTAACATCTACTCAAGATACACTTCTCCGCATGCAAACAGGGTATATATAGCTTTACCCTACCTTCAAGAACATTCTCGAAGAAAACTGCTAAGAATGCGTTTTAGAATGCTCTCATTCCGTCTATGGCATATCGTCAATTTTTTCACCAAATATCGCTAAAAGAGAGATTTCGCGCCTATCTGGAAACCCTGCATCTCCCGGCCACTTTCTGGTAATCCTAACCCCGCTTTGCAGGGAAGCTATCTTACCGCAGCTGGGCATTTCACAATAATACTAAGATAGTAATTACAATATAAGAGGAAATGAATATGTTTATTAAGTTAAAAAGTAGTATATTACTTATTTATAAGAAGCGGTTTGTTTTACTTTGCGATGCGTATTGCTGCTGCTCGTGGCTTTGAGGGGTATCAATATGGAATGAATGGAGCATTGCTAGCCTTCTAAACCCATGAAAAAAAATGCTTTCTTTGAGAAGTTCGTAGTTGAGTCTGTAAGTCATATCCAATTATACAATACAGATTTTGAACTCGAGTGTGTTTGTTAAGAACTCGATTGCTCGATGTCATATGCCGGGACGGGTACGTTTGCCCATAGAATTCCTTTTTTACACTTCTAGATTTCAGTATCTTCCGCTCTTTTGCCCCGTTTTTCCCTTTCGTGGGTATTCTTTGTTTTATTTGTGTGCCTCTTTTCTATGAATTAGTTACATACGAATATAACTTTCATAATTATGCAGTTAATTATTGCAATTCATAAATAGCTCTCTCTCTCTCTATATATATATATGTATATGTATGTGTACAGTTATTGAATTTGTAAATATTTTATTCACACTTTGCTCTTCTACAGAACGCATTTTTTGGTTGCTTTTTATACGTTTACTTCTGTAAACATCGTTTCCCTTCCCTTCCGTATTTCTCAAACTTAACTAGTACCCCTTCCCCAAGCCTATCACTGCTGGAAAATTTCTGAATTCTATTTCAACGATACGAAGTCACCCATTGATATTTTATTAAAGCTTCCGTTCTCTAACTGGGCGGGAAGGGAATAACTTCGTCTCCCATATTCCGTATACAGAAACCCAAGAAAAAGATTAGAAAACAACTTTTCACCTTATTGACTGAAATACTAAAGATAAATATAGGAACAGTATACGAATTTCATTTCGTCTAGTCTCTTTCGATTCATTTTTTGTGAGGTATTAGGTAGACGCGTTAGGGATTAGCGTATATATTACTTAAGAAAATTGTATTAGTATGTATAGTTTTACCTTAGAAACGGGGTTATCATAAAATAACTGTTGATGGATATTTGATGTGCAAAGCCAAGCCTAAGTGATCAGTTTTATTGGCGTGGCAAGAAGCGCAAAACCCTGAGTTGTGGAGGTTATGCAGACAACGTACTTATGGTTTGACAGCATCATCTTCGGATTAAAAAGAACATAATCATGGATCCGATGCTTAAAAAAAGATGGTGGTGCAGCAGTAGATAATAGCAAATGAAAGGCCCTCCAAACTTATGACACACAAGTGCAAATTATTCCAGAGGAAATCCATGTTATTCTTGAAGCAAAGTTATTCTGTGATATCTAATCGCCATGCTCTACCTGAAGTTATAAAATGACCTCATAAAGGAAATTTCCCTCTAGCTAATTACTTTGAAAAATATTGGTACTCCATTAGAACTTAGGATTAATAGAGATGAAAAATTTCTTGTAAATGATTCATCCTTTAACAATGTTCTCATACTCTTGCTGACGAAAAAAAAAAAAAAAATACTGTAATCTGATACCATTGACGCCACTTTTAGAACTGGTGAAAATACAAAAGTACTTCCTCTTGTTTACGCTTTGATGGTTAAAATATCTGAGGATTGTAATAATAATTTATTTCAATATTTGAATGACTTTGATGCTGAACATGACCACGAATTAAATTCCCATTCTATTATTAGTAATTTTGAAAAATCAGCAGCGCATTCTTCTAGTCATGAATTAAGGCACCATTAGTAAATGGGGTTTTTTTTCGTTGAATATAAAGTGTGTGGTGCCACATTCAGACATCAGCGCTTGTTAAAAAATATTGCAAAGATAAAAGTTTGAAATTTCGTCACATTTCCAGTTCTTGCTTTTTTGCCGTCTGATAATATAATTTGATGTCTCTTATTTATAACACCTGCATTTGATGTCTCTTATTTCTGTTGAAAGCAAATGCAGTGGTTCGAAGATAATTACGTGCATGGTAAAAGCAAGCGGAATGCGAGCAATCAAAGGATTATCCGGGAGTTCTTCTTTATTTCATCCAGCTTTCTGTTCTTTATTCTATCGAGTAAATCTTGATATCTAAGAACACAAAATTGAGGTGAAGACACAAAATTGAGGTGAAGGCACAGACGTTTTGAAACAATGAAAAATCTCATGTTTGTGTTTACACAATAACTGATACGCTTAAAACGAACATTTACAAGTGCAGTGTATGGCAGAGGAAAGCTCTTTCTCTGATTCTCAAGGAATACGTTGAACAAGAAAAACACATTATCACTGCCTTTAACGATAGAACAAACCGAAAAACTACAGATATCTGGCATGGTATTGCACACAATACTGCATTAGAAACCATTAAAAATGATGAAACCGTCAATTAAGATACTGACACATTAACACACACATACAAACAGAAACGAACAAAATATTTTAATGCTACCCAGAATGAACTAAAATTCTAGAAGGTCCCAGGTCAGAGGAGGAGGTTTCTACTTCCTATATATAACTGCCAGGTGACCGAGTAGTTGAGCGTTTTTGTGTCAAACTAACGTATCAGATCCTTGCGATAAACGTGAGAACGTACTGATCGACATTCTGCAGTTGAAATTTCGGAAATCTCGAAACAACAAAAAATTTGGTTCACAAAAGAAATTATTCGAACCAAAAGCGTCTCTGGTTCTGAAATATGTCGTAAACTACGAATATTCAATTCAACAGTAAACGAATTTCAGAAATGACTTCAGCTAACCTCTGACGGAGAGACACTCAGAGACTTATTAAAACATCATTTTTAAACTCTTCGTTAACAATTCATTAATAATACCAAGTAACAATAGAATTAGAGGGCCATGAATTTGGCTTGAAGGCTATTATAACTTGATGTTACCCACAAAGACTTTGATAGTTTTGAGTCTGATAATTTTTTTTTATCTATAATGTTGTCCGGACAAAACCATTGGCTTGGAAGTTAACATTGAAGATAGGGAAAAATTTCTAGAAAGCCATAAAAATATGTCAACAGGAAAGGAATGCAATAACTTCAAAAAAAAGTATCGAGGCATTTTGAAACATAAACTATAGCAAATCACATTTAAATATTTAAGAGAAATGGAGGTCTACTGAATTTCAAGGAAATGTGTACTGGAATTAAGAGATAAATAAGAAAATTAATGCCCATACAGATAGTTATCTGTTATTTTTATGGAATGGAAATCCCCATCAAGATAATAATATCACTTCTCTTTCTTTTTGTGGCCATTTTCCATATGCATTTTTGTACATGCATTATGAAAAGTTATTTTCATTTGACGAAGCCCACTATTAAATCAGGCTCTCTTTTCTTTCTCCGCGGTAGTCAGTAAATTTAGCTTAGCTGACAGTTGGTGGCGCTTGCATTAGTATTCTAGTGTTTTCGTTTTTTTCTCTATTAATTTGTTATTTCTGTTACATACTTTCCTTAAAGCCAATCACCAGTTTGTTAGCTGGATGCACAGATATGCTGTTAATATTACTAGATAGCAGAGATAAACTAACGCAATTTAAAATTTGAGTTAATTTTTTATTTTGTTAAAAATTTCAGGGCCGCCAGTTGCTTTTAAATCGTGCAGTTTGAATTTTATAGCATTGGATTCATTTGTAAGGTATGTTTTAATGTTATAGCAATTATTTTAATTTCAAAGCCGTTTCCTAATAATTCCTATCCACTTACAACTCCCTGTCAGAATGAGGTTTTAAAATCGCGTTGGATGCAAATGAGTAAGCGGTAGTATTTAAAGAATGTTGAACTTACTTCGATAGAGAGCGATAGGATTCCTTAGTAGCGCGTGTTTGCCTTAAGGCTTAGTCACTTTTAAAGTTATTACGCTGGGCCGTATTATTACTTGCCTTTTGATATTCGTCGGCTAGTTTAAATTAAAGGGCCAACTAGGTTAGATAATTGTGTTTAGCTTCGGCTAAGTCTCCTTTAGTTAGTTAATTAAAGTTCAGTTTCTTATTTCTTATTCTGAGTTGAAGCCCGAGCAGAGGCTTCCTGTAAGCCAAGAAGAGACCGTCTTTTATTCTTATACGAGTGAATAAAATGGTACTTTAACCTCTCTCCAAGTCTACGACTTTAGTTGTCTGAACTGGACGTTCATCGACAAAAGGAGTGAGGAACCCTAGATATTTAAGAGGTTCTTCTGTTGGTCGCCACGTAAGACGCATTTACTCAAGATAAATAATAGGTGGTCCTGGCACGAGTACCTAATCTAACTTAACCCACGTAAGTTGTGTGTGTTAGAATTTAAGAAAATGTTTTTAAACAAAATCCTTGATAAGTACCAAATATTCCAGCGTAAAACGCGCTCTTTCAGTACAAAAATGAGATCGCAATTTACGGGTGTGCGTTCATGCTGCATACAAAAATGATAGATTTAAAAATAAGGAAAAGAGGAATATACAGAAATTAGAATTCTGCATGTATCTAAATGCTGTTTATTTAAAATAAATGACGTACCTTATGAACTTGAAAACTTCAATTATCGAATAACTTGAAAAGTTAGCCATATTTGTCTTCCGTTATATCTTGAGACACACCATCGAATTCTGTTTCATCTTCACCATCATTGTTACTTTGATCGATAAATAAATAGTCATCTTCCGTTTCATCTACATTGCTTAGATATACTACAATTTTAAATGACTTTTGCATTATGCCGAGATTAATTTCATTCCTTGCTTTTATTATCCACTCACAAACTATTTTTACATTGACATGACGCATTTGGCCTCCTTTTGTAAATGTTTTTTCACATTTTAATATCAACATATTCCACTGTCGTTTTAAATTTTCTTTGAATGTTTGATTGATACACACAGGTTAAAGATGATTATATTATTGGATCTAAAGTTGTGATGATACAGATATCCACATAATTAATGGCGTTGATCCATTTGGAATAATTACTATGTCTGTATGACAACAGTCTTTCAACAATTGCTTAGGATTATCCGTTCGGTAGGATCTGAATATGACCCCAACTAAAATATTTTCTAGATTTTTTAAGGCAACATAATGCTTTTGCCAAGCATTTCTTATCCACGAATTCATACCTTTTTCGTGCATCCATCCTTTCTCGTGAGTATCAATGGGAACACCTTTTGAGAAATTACATTTTGGTATCGTCTTTCTTTTTAAAATAATCGTGAGCTTTAATTTTGTACCGTCCACTAAGCAGAAAAGCACCATAAGTAAGGAGAGATTTTTCGTACTTTTTTTTTTTTTTTTTTTTTTTTTTTTTTTAATGTTAACCATTTTTTTCTTTCCTATAAATTGTTTTATTTAATATTATCAAACATTACTGGAGACTAGTAGAGAAACACGCTAATGTGACAATCAAAATCGTAAAAACAACCTTGTATTTAGCGTAGGTATAATGAAACACTCAATCGATTTCGAGGGCAGCTAAAGGTCCCTCCTCATCAGGAGAAAGAAATACCTAGAAAGAAGAAATATTTCTTTCTCCTGATGAGGAAGGCCTATTACTGTGTAAATTATCTAGCATATCAAAAAGCGTGCAAAGACTTCCCGAAACTCCTTCACAGAAATGATGACCAGAGCACAAATTCTACTATTTGTAAAAATCTCTGAAAAGGTCTAGCTCAGATAACCCTATAAGCAGAGTTAAGAAGAATTTATTATCTGTCTATAGCACCTATTTCATAAAATTTATGACGAATTTACTCAGAAATGTAAGACGGACTAAAAGTCTTTATGATGTACTAAAAGCAAAGTTCGAAGCAGAGAACGTCTGGAAGAGATTTCGCTGAACAAGTAGCTTATGCTACTACTGAGCGAATCATTTCTTCCAACTGAGTAATGCTTTGCATTTATATATGTTACTACTGCGAAACTGCTTACTGTCTCAGATCAAAACTAGGTGTAGTAGTCACTTTTTTTAATAAGAAATGTCATTTATTGTGCGTAGTGGTAGCAGTTGTACCTAGCTATTGTACTACTGTAGGAGCCACCACTTCGTTCTTTGATTTAAATTTGCTTCTATTTGAAATTTTTAATATCTGTAATCAGAAGTATCTGTTACATCCGTTTCCTGTGAGATATTTTCAAATAAATTTGAATTAAAATATATAAAAAATGACAATATTCTTTAATTTGGAATGTATAAGTAACTAGCCAACACACTATAGCATAAATAAAGGTTAAAAAATTCATTATAAATTAACTTCAAAATATCTAGCGTGTCGAATAAATTAACGAAGCCAAATTAAGAACTAAAGAAATATTCAAATGTCATTAAACATTGCCAGTAATCTTACATTTAGAGGCGGTCCTTAATATTTAATAATTTGTTTCAAAATTTTCAATAGAAATTCAAAAATCAATTTTCTTTGATAAAGTGTTTTTAAGGGGCACAATCAAGCACAAACTTCCGAATAAAATTTAGCATTTCGATTATCATACTTCTTAAACTAAGCAAGTAATTGTACTCATTAATCGAATTATTTTCTTATTACTTTTCGTCACAATAATACTCATTCAAATGCTTCTTAACTAAACCTGAATCACGTTATATACCTTGTAAATAGAATTAAATCTTCATTTATAGTTACCATACTTTAAGAGCTTTGTGGAATGTTAATTGTGGCATTCATGCCACTAGAAATTCCGCGAGCAGATTCAGACAATTTAACTTCAGTCATCCTCAATGTCGTCAATCGACAGAAGTTAGATTATAGGTACGGTGTACAAGAGAGATGCAAATTACCTTTGACCACTTATTATCGGACATGAATGTATAATGTTACATCGAATAATAATGAGTAATGGGATTTACATAAATTCTCTTTCCTCACGTGAACAGGGAATGGTCGTCTTATGAAGGAATGAGGCACAGATTTTGCAAACATCTGTGATATCATAATATGTTTGTAGTATTATTACAGGACAAGTTACATTATAACTTTCTGGAATACCTTATTTGTTAAATGATATTGATAGTCGTATGCGGCGAGTTGCAAAATGAGCATGCACTTTTAAAACATGTATTTCATTTGTTTTTGTGATTGATAAACATTTAATCCGTTAAAAGTCCGATAAATAATATTCAATAATGTTAAGTTTCACAGAAGCATGCATTCTTGCCTACAGAAATTTAACAAATATTGTGATTCAAATTCATCACAATATTTGAAATTCAACAAATATTCTGATGAATTTCTGAATTCGCTACATGAATTACATTACTTTTTCTGAATTCATTACACGAACTTTTTCTGAATTCATTACATGAATTCAGAAAAGTTCCTAATTAACAAAATTAAAACAATTCATTGAGACAGTCAAAGCATGATGCAAAGGCGTGGCAGCTGTAACATATACAACGAAAATATCACGGTCAAAGCCAGGAGAAGGTTACATTAGTTTATATAGATATGTGTTATAAAGAATACGGTACACACAAGTTAGAAAATAAATGCTAGAACCCTGTAGGTTTTAATCTGTTGAATTTTTACCAAATGTTATAAAAATATAGAAGGAATGTGTCTAGTAAACAAATACATTTAGGCAGAAATATTGTTCACTAGCGTTGTTTTGAGTCAATAACCAAAAGCTAATCAATGATCAGAATAATTTTTCTTAAACAACTACTCCAAAATAGAATAATATTTATACTTACTGTTTACACTGTTTAGTGCCAGAGAATCATAAACAGGAAAACATAAAAAGCACACAAGGTTAAAAGTCATGTCACAATATTTGTTAATACGTACAATTACTTCTCATTATCAGATCTTGAAGAAGGAATTATCAATAATAATAGAAAGAAAATTCTAGAATCTATGAAAGGATTTTATAATAGGCATCGGCACCTAGCAAAGAAAAGGAAAACACGTGCTAGCTCCCCGATAAATCAAACTCCCGAACAAAGTTCTTTTCAGAGAGTTACAGATACTTGAATATTCATTTTTACTTGTCGTTATTCTTGTATTCTTGCAGTCATCCACTCCAGAATTCTACTATGACCAAAGGTACTAAGCCTGATGACATTTTCGATGCATCATCAGTCGCATGTGGGAAGAGGAGTGATACTGTAGCGTTACATTTTCTGTACTACTCGCAGTCCAAGTGGGAGAAATAACTGATCAGACCAGATCTCTTGATGACAAATGTCGATAACGATTAAAAAAAATCGAACTTCAAATGTGAACGTTTGCCTTCATAATATGGTAACGCACAGAACCACTCTCCACCTAAACGGAGCGGGAGGACACAAACGGATTTCTTCGCGAAGGATTTATTTCATAAGAAAACCTGGCTCATATTCATTCTAGTATACACGGTAAAAAACCACGAAAAATTCACATGCAGCCAGTCTGTATGTCTGAGTTCGAGACCAGGTCGAACTATTAACATTCAGTGAACTTAACGTCTCACCCAGTGGTTAGACGAGGCAAGAAGAAAACATCACCAAAAGGAAAAAAAAAGCCTTAATTTTAAATTCTAAATTTAAATAAATTAATTACTTCCTTAATTTTAAAATATCATAGTAAAAAAACTAAAATATAAGTTCCAGAGATTCGAACCATTAATACGTTAAATACTATTATAGTAAAATATTAAAGCACTGAAAAGCAAATTTTTACATTCTTATTCTGACTTCTGAGAATTAAAATATATACTGCTGCGTCAGTCGATAGTTGCTTCCAATGCTTTTACATATAACATTTTGAAACTCCGAGATTCTGGTGTAGATATTTCCCCTCTGGAGTTTTGCACGTTGCTATTTTGAAACTGCGGTGTTTTGTCCTTGATATAATTTTGCCTGTTATGTTTGTTTACTGCGATATGGTTTTTCCTGTAATAGAATTTTTTTCACAATATTTTCATAGAAAACTGAGATAAATGTCCTTACCATGCGAACCTTTCGCAAATGACGTTCACGTTTTAAACATAAAAACTTGACATATTCAAGCAACAATAATATCTTCTCCTCTCACCTGAATCCTTGTCTAGGGCATCTCTCACACATAATCTTCAATGGCTCTATTAAATGCAACATTATCTCAACCAACACATTTATTAATTTTTAGGAGGTACAATTAAACTATACATATCTTAATTTTGCTTATTTGTACTGTTTTTAATTCTATATATCTTGTTTTCAGTATATATGAATGTTAGTTTGTTTTATTTGTTCGATTTTGTTTGGGGTCAGAAACCATTAAAAATGCATCCCGAAAAACTTTATGCTGTTTCAAATTATAAATGATTTTAGATATCCTATGCATAAACATGGTAACGTTCCGTTTTTCAGTAGCAGATGAAACTGGTATCTGAAATCTGAAACAAATTATGATAAATAAACTTCAGTAACTTGTAAACTGAAAATCAATATTTATTTGTATTACCGACAGAATTTAAAAGCGTAAATGAAAGAACTAGTTAATAATCAAGAATTAGCCTCAGAAATGCTTTCTGGAACAAACACTTCAAAAGTGGGTTGCAAAAATTTTTAAATGAAATATTCCTTAAAATGAAAGCAAAGAAAGAACCGCTGTTAAGATCATTATCCTTTACAATAGTTTACAACATTCAAAATCTTTGATAATGATTAAAATAAGTTTCTAGTGCGTTTCAGATACAGCGAATATTCTACAGTTAGCATTTGGGTACGATAAAAGACATTCATTCTTATCCTGAGTATGAGCTATGAAGACGAAAAGTAACATTTAGACACATTTTTGGCTAAAGTTTCAACTGATGGATTAAATAAATTACGTATGAACTTATGGAGTTGAAGATCCGGTTAAATTTACTGACTATCAGAAGACAGGCTTTGTTACGGATAGCAAAATATTGCTGAGTAAGAATAATTCAGTATAAAAAAAAGCATTTGTGACACATATTACGAGCCTGCCAGGAAATACTGGTACTGATCTTTTGATTCGAAATAGCTTAGTGTTGTCTAGATAATATTGCGAGCATATTATTGATTTCATGGAAATTTATATCCAGATGATTGTTCTTTGTTTTAGAAGACCAAAATTTTCATTTCAGTATAAATAAATTCATTGATCGTCCTCCCCCCTTCTCCGCGCTCTTCTTAGATCATAACAAGCACATGTGCGAAGTATTTGCGGCATTGATAACACAGGACAGGATGTATTTTATACAATTCACTTTATTTAAGAAGGTTTTATGAGCGAAGCAGAAATTCGTTGAAAAAATGTTTAATAGAAATAATTTATTAAGATTTAACTTAATGAAAACAACTTAAAGGGTCTTTCAGAGCTATAATAAATGCCCAAATTAATGCTGAAAATAGGTATTCTTATAAGAGTTTAATATAATGTTTTCCAAAGAATCATATTCAGCATAATACCACTTAAAAGACTAAAGTACACCCCCCCAAAAAAAAAAAAAACTACAGCTTGCTTTTATCAAACTTTATTATTTTGTATGTTGTGCTTCTTGTGAATTGGTAATTAGAACTGAGAATTTCAGATGAATATCAAAGGTGTTTTCGGAAAATAATTATAGAAAATTATTTCTTTTGCAAAGATGCTATATTTTCAGAGAATTATTATATTTTTAAGCAACGTGAATACTTTATTAAGGGAAAAGGAGAAAAACGAATATTTTCTCTAAGTTTTTGTCAAGCCGGATAGTTACAGACTATTTAGGAACGGGTCTATGAGTTTATAGAGAATTTACGTTTTGCATAAAAACGTTAACAATCGAGTATTAGAAATTTTAAAAAATGGTACTGATAATTAGAATTATATTTTCCTCTAAAAATCACTAGAAACATAAACAACTTTCCCATTTACATATGTTGCGGTGGCGCACTAAAATGATAATAAATAATTAATTAAGTTTCACGCAATGTACTATTATAATAATACATGCATATTTAATTCCTGCATTATTTATTTTTTATGTCAGATGTTTATATTTACAAAAATCAAATATCGTTTCTCAAATCGAATATGTTGTTCCAGTACTGATGACCTATTTCTTACCAAAACAATGTGTACTTTAGATAACTTAATTACTAAAGCAAAGGAAATCAAGAAGTGACTTCCTAGAAGAAAAACATTCACAAAGAAAAGCTGAAATACATGAATGTCTAGGAAATCCTGGCCAGCCCTCTTTATTGTAACATTTTCACCCTTGATACACTCAAAGAAATCTTTGTAGACTATTAAATATACACTTTTCTTCGCGTATAGAAGACGTTTTGAGTGTAACACTTCGGGTGCTTTGTTTAAATGTTCTTCTTCTAAATACTATCATTCAGACACAACAACACGCCGAATAAATACTAATTCAGAAGTCAAACAACAAAAATCAGCGTTATATTTACAAATTTTGTAAATATAACGCTGATTTTTGTTGTTTGACATCTGAATTTCTATCATTCAACCTAGATTGATATTCTATTTGAGATATATTCAGATTTCTCTATAAGTAGAATGATAAAATTTTAATTTCCTTACCGTACTCCTATTCATTTGTTACAATGCCGATTTTCCTGAATAGTTCATACTAAAGTGTTCGGATAACTCAAATTAAATTATTAGTTAAATTCGTATTTAGCAGTTTTTTATGCTCACTAAGATATTTTTATCGCAGGTGCAGGTAGAAGTGGAAGGGACATAATAATTTTATCATTGTTCGTACAAATATATATTCGAACCATGAATACGTTAAATACTATTATAGTAAAATAATAAAGCAATGAAAAGCGTATTTTTACATTCTTATTCTGACTTCTGAGAATTAAAATGTATACTGCTGCGATATTCGATAGTTGCTTTCAATACTTTACATATGGCATCTTGAAATTCTGAGATTCATTATTTTAGTTCCGTCTCACTAACAGCGCAATTCCTCCCCAATTTTGAGCAAAGCATCCTTGAGTGCGATAGTCTCCCACCTATCTTTCCCTGTCACCAACCTCTCGAGAGGACTATCGATTACCCGTATATTTTCAGTGTCCATTGCTGCACAGACAGTATACCCAACCTTTTTTCCCACCATGCATTTTTTTCCCCACTGATAGAAAGTCATTCGCCTCTCCTTTTCAAACTTGAATATATTTATATATATATAAGATATAACAAAATATGATAGCTGTTTCAAAAAATAATTGGCGACCTCAAAATTAACATTCTAAATTTGGTGATCTGCCCCTAAATTCATCTCTTCTCACAGGTTCCAGATTTTTCTATCTTACGTAACGTTTTAATGCAGATGCCTCTTGTTCAATCTGTAAACCAAAACTCTGAACTTAAACTTTTCCGACCCCTAACCTTCTTCCTCTGAAAGTACCCCTTTACCGCATAAGCTCTCCTGCTGGCAAGATACGTTTTATGTATGCTGCTGCCGCTTACTTGCTTAAAACGACGTCGTACTTCAAAATGACACTTACTGTATTCAAATATAATTAGGAAACACACAATTATTTAGATCTCGTTGCCTACTTTAGTTATTATTTATTGTTATTTTAGTAATTAATCCTAATGTTAGCAGTAACATCAATATCTTGGTTAATATGATTCAGAAAGATGAATGGAAAAAATGGCGAAGAATTAAAACGAAGGGCGAAGGGAAATAATTGTAAGTGTCCTGGACGTGTAGCTGCAGGAGGTGTTCCAAAAATATTAATTACTTATTTTCTGATTTAATAAAAAGAAATATTCGGAAAAGGAATTATGTTTAAAAATATGCATATGTGCGTAAGAAAATAAAAAATCAATTGACATATCGATTTTAAACTACTACAGAAGCACTTAACTGATCAATGTTTAGGTTTATAGATAATAGTTTCAAAAACAATCTGAGAAAGACCACTGAGCAGTAAAAAAATTAGTCTCTCTATGCTCTCAAAGAATTAGCATGGACACTGAGGGAAAAAAATGGGAGAGTTCTATCTGCCGTTCTACAGGGCCGATTGACGAAATTCAAATTGTGTTTTTCATGTCTCGAAAGCGTGACTTAGAATATACATTAGATTTATATATAGCATTGTTCTAATATTTTAATCTGGTATTTTGACATAAAATCGGACTTTTTCTGAAATGACATGCAATTTTTTTTTTCCATATTTCGATTCTACGACTCAAATTATGTCTAAATATTACATTTTCTAAAATTTAGTGGGACATTTACTGAGAAATAAAAAAAAAAAAAAAAAAAAAAAATTTCAGTTTTCGCCAAGAATAATTTGCTTGCTTCAAATTTAAAGCAACCCATTTTCCTTTTCTTTTTTTTCATTGTAAACGAGCGGAAGAAAAGGTCATCTTTCGTACATTCAAACAATTTTAACAAAGTGCGTATTATTGTTTGCTGTCATTATCGCTCCAAAAAAAAAAATGCCAAATTTCAAAACGTTCCAATAAGTAAATTCATATATATCTTTTTTGAATAAATTTTGAATCTAATTTTGAATAAAAAACTCTACTTTTTTGCAGGTGTTCCTAGAAATACTATGCTCTCAAAGTTATTTTAAGGTGGTGTTAAAAATGTTGTAGATTACAATATAATACAAAATTGTTTTCGAAAAATTTATAAAATTAAACAATAAATCATAAAAAATTTGCGAAATATATTTGGATTAAATTAAATTTCGAACTCTGGAAGAAGATACCAAGTAAGTTTAATAAAAAAAGAGATACCAATAAATATATATCAAATTCAATTAACATTCAGAAGCTAAAATATTGAGAGCATTTTTTTAAAAAACTACTCCTGCGATTCTTTACAAAATTTGGCACTTTGGTATAATTTAAGTTGTAGAATCGAAATATGGAAAAAAATTGGCATGCTATTTCAGAAAAAGTTCGATTTTATGTCAAAATACCTATATTAGAATAACGCTATATATCCTAAGTCGCGCTTTCGAGACATGAATTTGAATTTTATCATCCGGCCCAGTAGAACAGGAGATATAGAACTGTCTCCCCCCCTTTTTTTTTTTTTTGCGCATTGAACATCGAGCAGTCAAAAAAAATTATCTCCCTTCCTGCGCTCGACCAGAGTTAACATCAGTATTAACACATTAAAAGTTTACTCGAGACATGTCATTGAACATTGAAAACCATAAGCGTTCAACAGGTATACATTCACACGTTCAGGGCACAGGTATACATTAGATGGTCCTTGAAGCATTATTCGATTGGTTACAGAATTGGCGCTTATTATTTCTGCATAAATGTTTTTCTGTTACATACAAAAGCAATTTTTCAAAATGTTGTACCGTTTTTCATTTTTGTTCCGTTATCGATTTCACCTTCTTCGCAACATTATCTAATTTAATAGCATCTTCGTTTTTACAATTTTGCAGACACCATCGCACTCGGCACCTGCACATGACATGCAGCAGCCAAGTTCTGGATACGCATGACATCTTTATACTATTCAACAATCTCTTTTATTGAACTCCCTAGTGATCCTAACAAATGTTTTCGCTACTTGACTCATTAACATTACCAAAACGTATTGTTAATGAATTAACAAACTATTTATGAAAAAAAAAATCACTTGAAATTAGACCTATAGAGCAGGTTGTTTACTGAATTGTAGCAACAGGCGTATTGACTATCATTATCTCGAAAGAGGTAAACATACTTAATGCGTGCAGTTGTGACTCTCAGAACTCGAGCCGTATTCCAAACATACTATATCGTATACATCAAATGTTTCGCATCCAAAAATAGGATGTAGACCACGTTGGACGTATTTCAAAGCGGTCGTATACCGAGCTACTTCGTCAGTATCGAAAATTTTCAGTACACAGAAAGTATAAACTGTATATGATAACTCATCAAAGAAAATGCAACTTGCAAGACCATTTTGGGTGTAACTGGGGATGTTTCAGTTCTCTGCAAATAAAAATAATACTCCAAATTGTCATTTGATAATAAAAACTAATCTTTAAACGATAATATTATGCAAAATGAAATTTTCGATTAAAAAATCGTATGATTTGATATCAATTCTATTAATACAGGAATTTATCCATTTACTTGTTTTCTTGCTTTCGAAAGAAACTGCTCGTCTGAACTATTTGGTCTGCTTCGCTTTTACTTTGCATAAAAGCAAATATTTTAAAGACACAATGAATAAATAGAGTTCTTCTAAGATATATTACTTCTTTTGGCTATAGTATATTTATTCACAAAGTGAAACAGAAATGTTCGGTTAGAAACATAGCATATTTTACTTCTTCGAGAACAAGCTTTTCTTTGCTGTCTGCATGAAGTTCTAGTTCCTTTCCGCATTATAATCTTATACTAGTCCTTGAAATTTCCTTCTCTTTTGAATTCATATCCAAGGAATATGTAGACAAGTCTCGCGTTATGGGATCAAGCTTTTTCTCCTTTGTCAGAGATTATCGGTTAAATGAAAGTGTATTGTCTCCTACTTACAGGGCAAGAATTCAAGAAAAATTCATTAAACAGAAATGTTGGGAAAGTGCATTATCCGTAAATAGAGATTCGCTTGTATGCGCATTATTATGTTAATTTTTGATGGCTTAAGACAAGTAAAATAAAAATATAACTGTTATGGCTACCTTCACGAAAAATCCCATCATAGGAAATATTTAACAACTGTATCGCAGGGAGTGGTGTCGTGGCCTTCGAGATTAGATGGCATGGTCAGCTGCAGAATCACGTGATTTGACGTCACGTAAGGCAATTTGCGTAAGGCAAAGATTCTTTGCGTAAGGCGTCCGAACTTTCACCCTTCGCACTGCATTGTGTGGACACTGCAAGCGAAGACTTCTTATTACGTTGATTGCGTGCTGTACTTTTTTATTATTCGTGTCTTTTTATTGCTAAATTTAAGTAATGTTGTTAAGGATATTTTAAATTGAGATTACTAGTTAACTTATTTGTTAACAAGAATAACGATCGACGTCTATGTAAAGTTGTCTTCATCATATCTGCACGATGTTGCGTTCCAGCATGCAAATCCAATTACGATTTCACCAATGAATAAGTATTCAAATTTCAAAAAGATACGGTAAAACGGGATTTATGGATCAAAAAAATTCCAAGGAAAATTTTTATTCCAAGTGATCGCAGCGTTGTGTGTGAAAAACATTTTCGAAAAGGTGATATTATTCGCTATGATTATTTACCAACAAACGAAGGTACTTTTATTCAGATGTGCAGAGGGCATCCTAAATTAAATAACGATGCTTACCCATGCAGTTTTCCTGGTTGTCCAAAATACTTATCTGAAAGTCCAACCCCTCAGAGGATGAGCAGGGAGGAAAAAAGAACTAAGATGGAGAAGCATATTTTTAATGAATTTTTGAGAAAGGACAAAATAGCATCATTTGAGGATTTTTCTTCTATTTTACCGAATAAGTTAAATATTTCAGATACTTCAAATATTATTTTACACAAATCTGCTGCTGGTATTTATATTTTATTGCTCAGTTTTCATCCACATCCTAAAATTGAGAAAAGTATCTTTGTATCGCTTCATATGGATATAGCAGTTTATCTAGGAGATGAAGTTGTTCCACTTGAAAGTAAAGAAGATAACAACAACATTCTTTACTGGTCAAACTTACCAAGATATATGTACAAAACTTTAACATGTTTGATGTTCATGAAACTTGTTTAATGTGTGGAATTCCCTTTTCTAGCAGATTAAAAAAATAATGAGCACCATTTCAAATATTTGTTTAAACAATTATACTAAAGTTCTTCAAAATAATATGCATACAAAAATCGATGAAAGGAAACTTAAAAAAGTCAAGAATACGTGATGAAAAGATATGAGTATGTAAGTGACATTGTTTTATTTTTTAAAAATAGTGTACGAAATATGATGCAGTTCAAATATATTTTCAATAATGTATCTTTTACATTTAAATTTATTAATCCTTTTGCTGTTTCCTTATTATTTGATAATACTTCATAATTTTTCAAAATAAATTATCAATTGCGATTAATTATTGCTTCAGTATACTAGTACAACTTGCGCAGTATTTGCTAATTAGACAGAAATGATGGTTTGTTCTATGTTTAGTTGTTTTGCGGTTTTCGTTGGCAAATTTATTGATTTTACGCTTTTGTGAAACATTATATGGATGGCTTTTATTTGCAAATATATTATTTATTATGCAGCTACATATAAGTAATAATGTAAATATTATTATAATTATTGCTATAGATAACACATAAATATGTGAAAGTTATTCGTTTTCTGTAATGGTGCAGCAAAATTGTAATTTATTTAATTTAAAAATTGGGGATTTAAATTTTTTCTGTGGCTTTTGAACTGCTATTCATTTTATTAGATAGTAATTTTAATGAATTAAAAATGCATTTGCATAATGTTTGAAAGCTCTGAAATATTTATAGTTTTAAGGAAAAATAATTTTTTATGTCTTTTAATTTGCTAAATTATATTTACTTTTGTTAGTGAATTATTTATATTTCTAAATCTTTTCATTCCTTTCATTCCTCTCCTTCTCAAACTGTAAAGGCATTTTTATATTAATAAATAACAGCCTTTTTATTTACTTATTTCAAAACTTTCTTTTTTGAGGGTATCCTAACAAATTATTACAATACAGTGTAAAAAAATGCACAAGATAACCTAAAACATGGCATAGAAAATTTCGTTAATATTTCTTAAAAAATAATATTTATTAAGTTATTAATCTTAACTGCAAATGAATATACGACCTTTTATATACGTTTTCCAGTCAAGTCTCTGGAAATTTAATTATTATGCATTATTAAAAACAAAACACTCTAAACATCGAACGAAACGCTCGTATTCAAATCTGAAGCAAAGAAAGTCACGGAAGGATCAGACGCCTTTCGTGACGTCACTCGTAGCTAACCAAGCCATGTTATCTCGAAGGCCACGACTGAGACCAGCATGGTGTGTGGTCCTATTAGCCTGGAAGTTTACTGGTCGTTGGAGCGTCCCCGCCAGTACTACGCGGGCAGTCCACCGGCTGAAGGTACCGCTACCAATACCGTGGTTTTAGTCGGAATTCGGGTCAAGAGGGAAAGTCACGCCCGCTACCCATACCACCAGCACGGTGGCCTATTGCCTCTTCCCCTTAGTCCGACCGTATAAACGTTCTTGCCGTAGGGTTCTGGAACCGAAAAACTCAAAATACTTCTTCCCATGGAGGTTCCATGCTTCTTCCCCAGAGTACTCTGTCAGAATATAGGATCCAGCCAGTTGCACCCCAGGGGGTTACCGGTAGTAAAGATTGTTTTCGGTAACATGATATGATTGGCAGATATTCGAATGGATTTACTATGATTCACTACGTCAGTCGCAAAAAGTTAAGTTTTCTGGATTCGCTGTCAATTATGCCATCAAGGCGAAGTAAATCACAGTCCTAGAAATTCACCCAGTTTCAGCAAAACGTCAGAAATCAAAGTTTGTTCTTGTACATGGCGTTAGATAAGACAGTATTGGATACTGGCTAATGTATAAGATGGGCACAAACAGCATTGTAAACTGGAAACTTGAGAAGGACTTGCCAGAATCCAGTATGAAAAATGCAAAGTATCGCTTTGTTTAACGAAACTAAAAATGTTTTAAAATTCCATGTATAATAAATGTTAGTATCATTATGATTTATGTTTAGATGATGGCAATTGCCACGACATCCTAGTTTCTACAATTTAAGTAGGAACGTCTTCTAATATAATGCAAGTGAGTACTTCTAACACCTATTATCAAATTTATAGACTTTCTTTCCCCAACCCCCCCTTTTCTTCGTATAAAAAATCCAGGGCTGAAAGATTTGCATATCATGATCATATCTTATTAAAAAGTCCTCTTTCCTCATGGCTGAACAGGTCAACAGGGGACTCATGGCTGAACAAGTCCATTTTAATAAGCATGTTCTTATTTGGCAAAATATACTGAAAGTTCAAAGTAGATTTATAAGTGAGCAAATCTTAAATTTTGAAAAATAGGGTACTTCATTTACACATGAGGCTAAAATTCTGTAACTCATCTGATCTGATACGTGATCTAGTAATAATATAGTCAACTTCCATTTAAACGGAGTAATAACTCATATTATTAGAAACAGAATACCCCAAAAAATAATAACCGCAAAACCAAACCTTATTATAATTAATAGAAAAATATTTTTAACAATTAATCTGTACCTTCAAGTTATTTAAACTGGAAAATTATTTTATTTGGTTCTGTAAATTATATCAGCATACTGTACAAAAGCATGCTGTACTTAACAGAAGAATAAATTTCAATAGAAATGAAGAAACTAAATTATAAACGGGAATAAAACGTAATTCTTACAAGAGAACTTGAACATTAGAACTGAATTTAAACTATCCTTAAAAGATCGGTTAGAAATATTTTTTATTGTACAGTGTTTATTAATTTATTCCGGAATCTATGCAATTGATTGAACATACTGTTATGCGTAAAATGAGCTTCTAGATATCATGATATGATATATTATCATGGCATCTGCATGCATTATTTTCCTTTTCGTACTTTCTGTAAATAGATTTGTTTAATAGTGACGGTTTGTAGTAGTAATTATCTATTGTCTCACAATAGGCAAATTTAACTTTATAAGGTATTTCTCCCGTCTCCGTAGCATGCTTTCGTGGTGTATTGGTCAGCACGCTCGACGCGTATTCCAGAGGTCCGTGGTTCGATTCCGGGCGAAGACGTTGCTTATTTGTCATCTCTCCTGCTTCAAAATAACCTAATATATCTATAGTGGTGCCTGAATTAAAATTCGTGTTCGGTGGTGATTATCCGCCCCCAGGATTTGGCGATTGGGTCCCCTAATCCTCAGTCGCCCTTTAAAAAGTGGAATATATAAGGTATTTCTTCCGCCTCCTTAGCATGCCTTTGTGGTAGCACGCTCGACGCGTAATGGAGAGGTCCGTGGTTCGAGTCCCGGTGAAGGCGTTGCTGATTTTTCACCACTCCTGCTTCGAAATAACCTAATGTCTCTACAACTTGTTTTTAGATAGGTATGCTAATCTCAACCAGGTTAATACGCTCCTTAAACAAGTACATTTTTTTAGAACTTCCAGAGAATTTCATCGAATCAATAGGCTCATATTAAAATTTATTTTAAGATTAATACAGGCGCAAACATGTACACCGCTGGACAATTTACAGAGATAAACAATATTATCACCCATAGAAACCACAAAATGACAGGAAAGAAAATGTGAAAAATAAGAGTTATTGAGGGATAGAGTAGGAAGATCCGTACATATGCAAATTTTCTCTTCTTTGCTTGTTCATCACGTGACAGCGCTGACAAAATATGTCCAAAGATTTGACGCGTGGGGGCAGTTGTTGTACCAAGTGAAAGTTTTAAGAGAAAGATTTAATTGACGATCTTAAAATTTTCGGTATATCTTCTCAACATCACTTAGATGATTTTACGTGTAGACTTATCATTGGAACGATTAAAGAAGGGAGGAAAATAACAGAAGTTTCCAAGCAGGACAGCATCGTGCACAGCGTTGTTTTAAAGGCTGTGGAAAGCATTAAAACAAATGGAACCTATATCCAGCGTCACAGGCGAGGTCATATTAGATGTACGATGCCTGTGGGAAGCAGGTACATTACCCTCTCAGCAAAACGAAACCGACGCACAGCAGCTCAGCATGTGGCAAAGGAGTTACTTGCAGCCACCAGGAGAGCGAATCTGCCGAAAAACTGTAGCTAGACGTTTGGGAGAAGAAAGGCTATATGCCCGCAGACCTGTTGTGCAAATTCCATTGACCGTACCATCCGTTTGAAATGGTATCACAAGCACCGCAATTGGACGGAATAAGGGCTGGGAATGATGACTATTCTTACATGAAAGTATCTTCAATCTGCCATAAGGAATGTAGATATCAACTGATCTTGTATAAGAGAATATATTGCCCAAAAATATCCAGGAGAAGGACCGATATCTGAGATGCAGTATCATGGTGTTGGCCGGTATCATGATCAATGGGCGCACGGCCTTACATATAGATGTAGTTGTAACTAGGACTAGGATCGGCAACGATACGTTGATTGAAGTTCTACTGTCTCATGTTCACCCTTTCCGCGGGGCTGTCGGTGATAAATTCTTTAAAAGGACGACAACGCACCATATCATCGAACACTCTCTGTTCAGAATTGTCGAGATGACGTGAATATTCAAAGTCTTATGGTTAGCAACTTCTTCATATTTAAATACTTTTGAAAATGTTTGGAATGTCCTGTGGAGGAAACTTGCTGATCAAACATATCATTAAACGAGCAAAAACATATTCATCCGAGTATTGATAGAAGAGTGAGATTAGTTGTCTCAACAGTTCCTGGATAACGTTATGCAAAGCACGACGCGTCGTGTGGAAAGTAGTGCTGTAGAAGTAACGAGAAATTGTGTACCCGTATGTATTCGTTACTCAGTGAACCAGTACTCGTTACTATCGTATCGTTACTCGTTACTTTCGGTAAAATCGATCGGTATTCGTATCCTGAACCTATTTTATCGGTATACGGCCCTAGCGATGCCGCCCTAGGGATCGGTATACGGCCCTATGCGATAGGGAGTTTTGCGTCGTATTTTTGGATAGAAATAATTCACCTCCTTTTGTGGTGTCACAAAAGTCAGAAGTCAGAAGCGCCTACGAAAGCCTACGAAAGGCCGTCAGAAATATAGGAAAAAATAAAATAAAAAATAAATAAAAAAATAAAATAAATATTATAATAATAACATTAATTAGTAATTAAAATAATAAAAAATTAATTATTAAAAAACTTAATAATAAAAAATAGTGATTAAAATAATGAATAATTAAAGTAACATAATAATTAGCAACTGAAATATAAAATACTTATAAGTAAAATTTAACAAAAATGTAAAGACAAATAAAAATTAAAATAATTCTTAAATTTATGATGAACAGTTAAATTATAAAGTAAAATACCAGACCTTGTCTTATTGGCTTAGTAACTTTTCGTCCTTTCTCATTTCATCCGAGCTCCAAAAAATGTCATTTCGTTCGCTGCCTTCCCCCACCAATTCCCTCTTTCCCGTTTTATCCGCTGTTTGAAAAATAGGTGTTTACTTTAGGATAAGACGAACGTCTGTTTGCTTCAATTAAAATGGTTTAGAAGAGATGACTGTTTCTACTTCGACTTAGCTTTTGATTTCTAATACTATTTATTATTTTATGCAGACGAATTATGCTGAGCAGAAGAATGAATTTCAGACGTGTTCAGAAGGTGTTGTATCTGAATATAATAACATTTTTCTTATGTAGTATCCATTTTTTTAATTTCACACATTTCTAAAGCAACAGAACCACGGTATCACTATTTTGGCACACGCACACCAAAAAACATGTATAATTAACATTAATGTTACATTCTTTATTAAAAGTAATGGGTCCTCTTTAAATGCAACCATTCATGCTTTTTAGAGGATTTTACATGTCGTGGTCTTAAAAAGGTGATGTTCACTACCAATGTTTGTTTATGTTCTCACAAATACAGATCTCTTAGAAAGTGACCTCTTAGAGATGTCGTAATTAGATGATTTGCTATAATTATTTTCTAATAGATAACGGAATTAATGTAATTTAATGTCAATAACTAGAAGAAGCAAGTTTAAATACGGTGCAACAAAAATACAGAAGTATTTTAAATGACGAAAATATTCATATTTTGTCAATGTCAAATTTTAAAAAGAATTAATTTTGGACAAATTATGAAATCCAACTTTTAATGTTGTCTTCTGGTTCCTATATTTATAGCTGGCAAAGTTTTATACTCGTTATGAAAAAATAAAAATACAAGAAGTTTGTGTCCCGTAGGACAAGATTGACATTGACCGGGAAATTTAGTTTCAAAATTTGCAATGTTTGATGCCATTTGTAACTTGCCTTCGGGTATCGCTGAATTAAGTTAGAATAATTCGGGGAAATAAGATTAAATGAAGTGCAGCAAAAATAAGCGTAATTTAAATAGTCGTAGAAGGAAGTCATGTGGTATCCATATCAAATTTTCACTTTTTCATAATAACCATAAAACTTTGCCAAATACAAATACAGAAACTGTGAGACCGCATTAAAGATTAGCTTTCGTTATTTGTCCGTTATTTGTTATTTCGTTCGCTGCTTCCCCCCAGGGTGAATTTTCCCCGATTCATCCCCTTTCCAAAAACTCCTTGTTGAGAGTGTTATTTGTTAATACAAGGAATGCTATATTATAAATGTCAACTTGCTTTTTTACACTTAACAATATGATCGATAAAAACATCAGCACATGTATAGGTTAAGTACGAATTAAGAAAGAACTTGAAAGAAATTTAGAAATTTATATGTTACTTTATTAGAGATAATAGTGAAGCAGTAAATATTTCAATCAGTGTTATTTCATAATATTATGAGTATAGCTTTATTCATTTAAGAAATGGCCCACCACCGGTCGAACGGTAAAATCGCTGAACACTGGTAGTTCCGACCTGAGTTTAATCTCAGGCGAACGGGCTGGCTTCATGGACGTTTTCGTGATTTTTTACCAGCTTACAAGACAGCTTACCACGTACCATACGAGCCAGCTTTCCTAAGAAAGTGCTCTACGAAGGCATTCTTCTTCTTAGGCACATAGCTCCAGTGTGTTTTGGCATAATCAACTAAACCAAATCATTTAAGAAATATATCAGTTGATCACTGCTCAGTGTACATCTGCTGTTTACTTACAAAAACACTTTGTAAAGTCATTTCCACCATTTTGCTAATAATTCTGGAAGGCTCATAAAATCCGAAATTATGTTACACTAGCTAACAGAGAACTTAAGTCTGTTTAATACAACAAAAATCTGCTTAACTTGCTTTCGTGTCTTTGGGAAACGTAAGTATATGCAGAAATAAATATTAAAATATATCACGTATATTTGTAAGGATGTAAAGCATGCTATTTTGGGTCACGATAATGATTAATATGCATTATGTTACGACAGTTTTAAAAGATTACAAATAACTATACATATGCTAGACTTCTAACAAAATTTCTGTTACAATATGAATATGCATCTATTATTATATGAGTCGTAAAATTCAGTATTCGTCATTTTTAGATTCTAGGTATATAACATTTTTTTTTTTTTTTTTTTTTTTTTTTTTTTTAACTTTCGTTTTGTTTTTAAAAATTAATTCACTTTATAGCTTTTCTTCAATTTATTGTAAAGGAATAGGAGTTTAAATTTTTATTTAAATATAATATGATATAAATTCATCATTCATTAATAATATTTTATGTATAACAGAAAAATTATTATTAATGTTTGAAATTTTAATTTTTTAAATGCTTGGTCTTACATTTATTGTATATTTGTTGAATGCGTAGCTAAATATTTCAATTATACACAATAAAGATTATGCAGAAAACAATTTAGCTGGCATAACAGCTAATTGCGAAATAAAAATCAGAGTCTTATTGCTCTTAACTCTTAGTACAAGCAGCCATTTTTAAATTGACGTTAAAATAAATTTATTCTGTTATCTATTAGAAAACAACTACACTGAACCATTTATTGATGACTTCTAAGTGGTCGCTCTTTGAAAGAGACCTGTATTTTTGAGAACATAAACATACGTTGATATTGAACATCACTTTTTTAAGATGCCAGAGCAAATGCACAGAGCTCCAAAATCCTCTAATAGCATAGACGGTCACGTTTAAAAAGGCTGACTACTTTTAATAAAGCATGTATATTAATGTTCATTATACATTTGTCACATTTTTACTTTCTTTCAAAACAGCGATACTGTGGTTCATTTGCTTTAGAAATATGTGAAACTAATAAAATGGACCCTATGTTATAAAAACCTAATTATATTCAGATACACAACATGATACTTTTGAACATGTTTGAAATCCGGTATTCTAATAAGAATACTTTGTCTACAGAAAATATGAATCAATAATAGAAATCAAAAGCAAAGTGAGAGTAAAGTAGTAAGAGTCATATCGTCTAACCCATTTTAATTGAAGTAAACAGGTGCTTGCTTTATCGCAAAGTGAACACTTGTTTTTCAAACAGCGAATGAAACGAAAAAAGAGCCCACCAGAGCTCGAGCGGTAAAGTCGCTGAACACTAATAGTTCGATCCGGGGTTCAATTCCCGGCTAACGGCTGGCTGCACGGGCGTTTTCGTGGTTTTCCCCATGTATAACTTGTATATGAGTCAGTTTCCTTTAAAAAATCCTCCACGAAGGCAACCCTCCCCGTAGGGCAATAGCCCTAGTGTGCTTTGCCGTAACCGAATAAACCGAAAAAAAAAAAAAAAAAAAAAAAAAAAAAAAAAAAAACGGAATTGATGGTGGAAGGCAGCGACGAAACGTCGTTTTAGAAGAATGGGCTACATAACCAAATTTCTATCCATACTCTGGTAAACAGTACATTATTTGCTCATCAAAAAGCCTACATTTAGCTAATGCTTGCCACCTTTCAGGAAATTTCAGCCACAGCACCCAAACAAGACGATGTCTGGTATTTTATTTCATTACTTAGTTATTCATCATTAATTTAAGAATTAATTAAATTTTCATTTGTCTTTAAATTTTTATTGAATTATAATAATAGTAATTTAATATTCTAGTTGCTAATTATTTTATTATTCTAATAGTTATTTTATTTATTTTTTATTTTTATTTATTTATTTATTCATTCATCTTTCCTGATGGCCTTCCATAGAGCTCCAGCACTTCTAATTTTAAAAATTAAGTCCTGACTACATTTAATTATAATTTATTTAATATATATATATATATATATATATATATATATGTACTTTACATTTAATTATAATTTATTTAATATATGTACTTTACATTTAATTATAATTTATTTAATATATATATATATGTACTTTACATTTAATTATAATTTATTTAATATATATATATATACATATTTACGTTTGGTAGTATTACCGATTGCAATAAAAAGAGAGGTGCACATCTAGATGTTATAACGGACCCATATACAAAATTTCAACGTTCTACAACTAATCCAACTAATCGTTTTTGAGTTATACAAAATGCATGCATACATACTTATACATCACGAAAACATCCCTTTCAAGTATCAACTTAGAGTCATGTCAGCCAAAAACATAATTCACATGCATTCCGTAATCGTCAAAAATGGATATTTCCGTTAAAATATGATACCCAAAAGTTTTCTCGATTACAATACTTACTACCTTTTCATTTCGTACAAGGAAGTAAAGAACCTATATTAACCTACATATTCTTATATAAAGAATACCTAAGTGCAGTATATAAATATTTCGAATCAATAAAATCTCACTATGGCACGCTCAAGAAAAAAAATAAATAATCATCTAAATTTTCAAATTACAAACATAAATCTTAATGTAAAAAGCAAATACAAAATAACGCTTCACGCTATCAAAATTGCTCATCTTCTTAAATATCAACAACTAAATAATATTTCAACTAAAACACATAATGTAAACAAGAGTTTGCCCGATGCCCCCAAAAATTAAAAATTATCTATGAAAAATATGAGCGCATTGTGACGCAACTGTATCATTCGTATTCGCATAGCAACCGCATCATTCGTATTCGCATAGAAACCGCATCATTCGTATTCGCATAGCAACCGCATCATTCGTACTCGAATAAACCGCATCGCGAGTAACGAAATGAATTTGTGAGTACCGAATCGGTACTTCGAGTCAACCCTTGTACCCGTTACTCAGTAACGAATACATGCGGTTTGCTCCAGCTCTAGTGGAAAGCTACATCTCACTCCACAGTGGACATGTCCCGGATTATAACCTTCTCAAAGGTGCCTGCTGTCGTTCATATGAATTTCCCATTTCTCCATATACAACATTAAAAGAGTATTTTTAAATTTTGGATGTATTAAAACGTTCTGAATTTTCCTGAACTATAAATATCATTTATTCTAATGTCTGAACAGTGTGAAAACATTATTTTACCTGCCTATCAAGCACCTCTGCTTAATGTTATGCTACACTGCAATTTGAGATCCGTCCTTAGCAACTGTCCAGCAGTGTATGTGATGATCATATTCCTAAATTCCTCAATTTTCATATTTGTTCAAGTGGTTTTGTACCGTATAGTATTATAACAAGGTTATAGGGTGTGAAATAAGTCACTGTATATATCTAAATCGTTGTTACAGTATCCGTTTCATCCAGTTTTATTGAATCCCATGTTGTAATAAACATCAGCCCTCCTCTTCTTTTTTTCTGTCATTATTCTAAACCTCTCCACAAGTTTTAAAAACACTGAGAAATTATCTTGAATGAACTTGCATGTTTTTTTGCTTTTAACTAATAACTACCATGTTTGCTATTTCTAAGACATTAAGAATATGGAAGACTGATCCTTCTATTTCATCCAAATTTTCTGTCTTTCTTCTGAACTTTGCTACTTTCTCCAAGCCGGAAAGGATAAATTCAAAAATTCGGATCTAAGCTAGAGGAAACTACATACATACACTATCGCTGCCATTCTATCGATTAGGATCAAGCAGTTAATCACTAATTTGCTTTTAAAAACTTCAATCGACTAACATTCATTGGTTGGGCAATATCAAATTATAAATAAAAGAATGTTTCCTACTTTAGAAGTAATTTAAAAGTAATTTTCCTTGCTAGAATAAGTTATCTCAGTATCGTAAATATTGCATTCGAGTAATACTTTAGTTTATTTCGAGACGAAGTGCAGAGGATACATATAGGAAAATTAAATTAGGTTGAATTCTAAATTTCTACAGCACGGAAAGAATTTTGATGCTTGTAATTCCACTGAATGAGATGCTATGAATTACGTTATATAAGGCATTATATGCAACATTTTTTATAATTATTAATTATATATATCCTTCACGAGTTTAATTAAAATTAAAATAAAAATTGCAAATTGGAAAGATTAGATTGTAATACAATATATCAAAGACTATGTTACAATATAGTATTTAATGTTACAGATTAAGCAAACATTTTTCAATTATAAGAAAAATCTTATTAAATGTTCGTTTTTGTTTTACATAAAATCAATATTTACAGTTGCTAACCGATGAAATTAAACCTTTAATGTTGAACAACTTTAAAATCGAGTTTAACGGAAATTTCCAATTTTAACAGCTTTGGTGATTTTGTTTCGGAAATTTTTTTAAAATTTAAATGATATAAAATATAAAATATTAAAATTTACTTAATGTCTGAACAAAACTGAATATAAAGATTAAAAATATCTGGAATAATATAGATGCAAATAAAGTGAACCCATATAATCAGACTCTGCCATTGAATGTAGAGCTCGTCGACCTGCATTTCATTTATTTGGCTGCAGCTAAAACAGCTGTAGAAAACGATTTCCGAGTACCTCTAAACACCCATAGATAACATTTAAAATAGGCCCCGTTTAATGTGATCACGTTTTCCGATTGCTATTTTGATAACATCAACCGAATGATAACATTAACCATTGGGAATAAAATATCCTCCAAAATAAAAACGGAATTTAAATAATTTAATACAAATAAAACTAGAAACGTATAGATATATACTTTCAGAGCATTTAAACCAGAAAAACGTGGAAGTATTTTTATGAACTGTTCATAAATATTGTCTTTAATGGAAAAGTTCATTTACAGATTGTTCATAAAGTTCCTGGAAATGAGGGGATGCTGCATCTTTAAACTTCGCACCTGGAGGACAGCCATCATGGGAGAAAAACTAGGTAATGTAAAATTTAAAATTAGGCTGAAAAGTAGTAGATTAGCATAGTTATTCTCAAATCTTTTTTTTTTTTCTTTGGAAGAATGGAAACAAATCTTCAGATAATTTATTGTTTCTGAAGAAGAACGACCTAATCGCCTCAAAAACGGCAGAGTTATTTGAATTATACACAAACTAGGGCTGCCCTTTTTTACTGAATTTTATATAGTTAGCTAAAGTACAAACTATGCTGTTTAGCGATATTTCTCTGTCATTTGGCAATTTTTAAAATCTACTTTGACAACTTGACTTTAGTTTAAAACAAATTTATTCTTTAATACTTTGATTCTAATTACCAAATTGTTCCTCACAACAAGCTATACATTTTCTATATTTTCGTATACAAATGGGAAGGGCTTCGGCAATTCGATTAAAAAATACGAAAGATAATATTAATCCCGATCATATCAAGCGACATCTTCTACATATTGTCAAGCTCTGCGTTCATGTATCAATTGATGCATTAGACTCGAATATCGGGCGGAGAATATAATTTTACGTCAGCAGAAGTCTTTTACCTATCGCTCAATAGCGCAATGCACTGCGCTTCTTTTTAACGCTTCTTTTTCATACACTAATTCCATTGCAATATCTGCTTACGTCAGATCCCTCTGCCTTCCTTTAAATTTTTGCCAGATATTTTGGAACCACTTTGTATATGTTTGTCCCTGTAAAACTTTTTAATCCCCTGTATATATTTTATAATCTCCCTATACGTCAAATGCATAGAAATCTTACTTGTGGAACTCACAGTATAAAATAACTTTTGTTGCAAAATGCTGAAAAAAAGTCCAAGTAAATGGGGAGGGCGGATGCTGGCAACGCACTTGAAGTGCCTATTTTAAAGTAACATACTATAGTTATGAGTTTAGACCTTTCAAAACAATGAGTTGGGTGATGAACTCATTTCTTTAGAAAGGACTAGTCTCATTACTTTAAAAAGGGAGCAACTAAACTTGTTTTCTATATTAATGAGTTGAAACTAACAGTAAAGAGTTGAGACCTTTTTAAATAAAAGCATATTATCATCAGAGATAAATTGTAGATTCATATATTTACATTTAAATGGTCAAAAAAAGGATTCCAGACTAACGTATTTACCCTTCAACTGTAGGAGTAAAATATTCTGGAAAAAGGGCTGAATTCTCTGTTCTTTAACTACTAAGCCAAGAATTATTCTCTGCCGATTACCAAGCTTTTCGAAATAAATCCAGTTTTCGATGCAACTTCTGTAGGGAAAAATCTTCAAATGGAATATGTTATTATTATGTATTAATAAATTATATATAAAAGATTTCATATCTGAACGTATAAAATTAATGGTGATATTCGAAAACGGATTTATTAGTAACATAATGTTCGACACATTCGCCAGAATTTGAGGAGTAATTTTGAAACACGTTTAGCTAACTCGGTGACTGATGACTACTTTTAGATAAAGTAACACATTTTATTAAATTTGTACCTAGCAATATGGAGGTACTAATTAGTCGTATTTATGTGTATTTTGTACACATATGGGCACATTGGAACGTTTCCTATGTAACTTATTTAAGCACAATTAATAGTTGAATAATTGAGATTTTTGCTTGTCTGGATCATATTGAATGTCAGATTTTAATTTTAAAAGAGCCCAGTTGCTGGATTGCTTATATTCTTTCTTCTATTGCCTGCAGTTATTTGAAAAGCTTTATAATTTATCATGTATGTCTAGGATAAATATTTAATGTAATAAAGCATTTGGCTAGGTGTCAGTAAATAGTTGCGAGGCACTAAGATTACAGTCTAGCATAGTAAAGGAATTCAGTACAAGTGACTAAGCAAATATATACATGAGACAGTAGGATCTTGTCAAACTAAGTTCAAAGGAGCTATTCACCGGATTTCACGCTTTTAATAATAAGGCAATTTGATAATAATGGGATAATGTGCAGCAGCTCTGAGTTGCTCTGGAATAGAATTAATTAACTAACTGAAATTTACAGCCATATTTTCTGGCACATTAATCCAGTTTACATTACGTGGTTGCCTTAGGAAGGAATATTAAGATCTTGACCTCTGAGAGCTTCAGGATTTCAGACCAAATTTTGTGAAGTCATTATAAATATTACTATGCAAAACTGAATCGATAATATCGTAATAAGATGAGGGAATAATTTCGAGATTTATATGATCATTGAGGTGAACGTGAACTTTATTAAAAAATCACGTTGATACATGGCAGATATCACTCCATGTTCACTCGAAGAAGGACGGTGATTTCATATGATATTTTATAGGTGATGATAGACTGATTTCAGATGGCACTAAAAATTGAGAGTTTTATGCGATTTTCTCTTTTTATTTCATAGCCGTAACATGAATACAGCTTCTAAGTTTCCATTTTAAGAAGCTCTAATTTCCCTATTCGTCTTGCAATTTTGTGTGAAGTTTTGAAGAATTCTGTTCTTTAATTCTGAACATATATGCATTTACATTCGAAGCATATAATATAAAACCCATATAAACACGCTACCCTGATAAGTATAGCGGTTAGCTTTGCTAGCTGCCATATCGTTTGACCCGGGTCTGAAAATCTAACAGAAAACTTAATATTTCTAAATGTATAATGCCTGGTGACTGGTGGATCCATCCACCAGGTTTTTCAAAATTAGCGCGGAACTGAGCAAAATTGGGAAGCGTTTTTCAAAACTGAGACTGAGTCAGACATATGGTTTCATATAAGGAGCCCAATGTCCATACTAGCGACAAAAACAATCCTCGCTGCAATAAATTTCGTGCCTTTTATGGATGTTACTGTCAGAAAGAAGTGAGATAAGTCACAACCACCATATATAGTGCACGAATAATGTTCGTATCAAATTTTCTACGTAAATTCTTAAAAGAAACATTATTATTTTAGCTAAACAGGAAATTTCCCATCATCAATATTAGGAAAACGTCTTTAGCCATTGTTATCGGAAGTTTAAAAATCATTAAAACTTATTTAGAGCTTAGAACATATAGAATATGAGAAGAAACAAAATATTTGACCTAAAGTGCAAGGCGTATAAGGAGGTTCAGTTTCCATTATAACACTAGAGAGACTCATAATAAATTGAAGAGAAAAAGTGTAATAGTGTATACCTACACAGAATGAATATGTAATTTTATAACTAATACATTGTTATAAAATTAAATATTCATTCTGTGTGGGTATACACTATTACATATTCATTCTGTGTGGTATACACTATTAGTAAATTTCTAAGCATTTCTAATATTGTCTGTGTTTGAAATATTTTATAGAAATTTTAACGATGCTTCGCAATTTTCAATAGGTCAATAGGTAGAGACATTAAGTATTTTTTTGAAAGCAGGAAAGATGAAAAATCAGCAAAACCCTTGCCGGAACTCTAACCACTGACCTCTCTAATACGCGTCGAGCGCGCTGACCATTACACCACGAAGGCACGCTAAGAACGCGTGAGAAATACCTTATATACTCTCCCGTTTAAAGGGCGACTGGGGTTTTAGGGGACTCAAACGCCAAATCCTGGTGGTGAAGAATTATCATTCACCACCTTTTAGTTCGGCCGCCACTGTGGAGACATTAGGTACTTTTTTGGGGGAAGCAGAAGATATGGAAAATGAGCAATGCCCTCGCCGGGACTCGAACCACGGACTTCTCGAATACGCGTCGAAGATGCTGACCGCTACACCACGAAGACATGCTAAGAATGCGGGAGAAATACCTTTTAAATAAAGGGATTAAATGATTTCTCTCGCAATTTACGGAAAACAGCGTCTCAAGTAACGAAAGTTGCCTTGCAACTCACTGCATTTATCACACGAGGCACTGCTATACGCATAAAGCTAAAGATTAATCTTTATGTCATTTGGAAATGAAGCAATGTGTCGGCTATTTTCAAATAAATGTTTTAATCTTTTAAAGTGCCATTCTATTCTTTATTCTAAAAAAAAAAAATAATTTAAATTGTTTTTCCCTGTAATAGATTAAAAACAGCATTACGGTAAGACCGAAACCTTCTCTTTTCCCAGTTTTACTTTTTTCTCTCCTGTACTACATCGAAGTCATTTTCTTTGATGCTGGATGTGTGAAAGTTTTTTCCATGAGTTAGGATGATCAACTAATAAATTATTTTAAAGTACTGAGCTTTCAAATCTTTCCCAACATTAAGTATGTTAACGAATTCTTTAACTCGTATTATTTTCAAGTGATAATTTCAGGAATAGCAATAACTACACTCTGTTAAATAGCCACCCAATCCACAGAGTAGTTAGTGACGCTGACTGCTGTACGGATGGATGACTATATGGATGTTTGTAAGCGGGTGTAAAGTAGCAGGCATCCTCGTGGTGCACCTTGGATAACGCTAAATGTGCTCAACGATTGCCACCCTCCTCTTTCGCCTAATGACTAGAGAGTCAACGGTCTGAAAGAATTTGGTTTTTATTATACTTTGTTAGATGCAATTATCATTACCAAAAAGCTCTTGCTCGCATTGCTAGAGTAAGAACTGTTAAAATAAAATGAAGTTATTAGATTATTCTAACTGATATTTTTATTACTAACATTCGTAATTATGATGAGGAAGTATCAAACAAAAGTTAGCATGGCTGTCAATAAATAAAAAAATATATAAATATAAATTTACTATCATGCAAGTGAATGCATGTGGGTTTTTCATTTAAGGACATTGTTTGTGAAATGTTTTTTTTTTTTTTTTTAAACTAACCCACGCAGCGAATTTGAAATAATATTCTGTTCTAGAATATTAAAATTCTAAAACGATTTCCAAAAGATTATATTAATTAACATTGACTGCTAATATTTTATAATTAAACATTGAGGGTAATTGTTTATAGAGTAATGACTAATTGATGTACGAGTAATCATAACAATAATACCAGCAATAACCGCTTAAATTTTAGTTTAAAATAACTTTCATCATATATTAAGGAAAAATACTGCAGATCTATTCGTGTTAAGAGGAATGCCTCGGTGAGCATTTTCTAAACGAAATTGACTCATTATTATATTGAATGTAGAAAAATTTCCTTATATAGTATTTTCACTTTTTTTACTGCCTGCCTTTAAAGTGTATTTAAAAAGCACGTTTGGTCACACTGTGGAAAGGTCTGGAATTCCAGGTCCGTGAACGGAAATACAAATTTTTCTTATCACCATTTTAGAAAAACCCAATGACTCTGTTACCGTTAAAGATCGAAATATGGAGAATATCGGCATTCTCTACGTTCACATAGTCACTCGGTGTATGTCCGAAATATTTGTTAAATATCCTTATTTCTCTGTTACAGCAGTAAATGTCAATATTCACCAAGCGCTGATGGTGAATTTTGAATTAAAATATTTTTGTTACGTTTTTAAACCATACTTTATAATTAAAACATACTATCATACATGTCAACATATGAGAAAGCTTAAGTAACAGCACATGTAAATAAAATGTTGAACTTAAAACGAGCCGCTCATTTTAAGTTCAACATAGTTATGATCGATTTTAAGATGTTTCACTGGGTAATACATAAGATACTTGATCTAGTAAATGCACCTTGTCCAAAATGAGTGGCACGCTAATTTTGAAAGGCCTTGATCGAGATCATGGATCGTAAAACATTCGATCCACTTAAAACAGCGCAACTTTGTTAGGTCTCGCAGAATATAAACCAGTGGAAATTATATAGCTTTAATCCTTAGGTTGTGACCTTATTTGGCTAAAATGGCGAATAGTAAGCGTCAGTGTCCGTCAATAATGAGAAGGGGCAAGAATATATGACTTTTGCACGTAGAAATGCCCGGCTTTTGCCACTCTTGGTCAAATCCCCCAGTGGAACGATTGCTTTGACACTAGAGTACTTTCTTCATCATAAAGTAAACCTTTTGTGCCCTAAAGCGATCTAACGTATATGTTTATTTCAGTTCAAGTTATTTGAAATATACTTCAAAGAAAATTAAAAATAACGTTAACTTGGTATTTATACCAATGATCTGATTAGATGAACTAGTTGCTTTCTTGAAATATATTCATTAATTGCAGTGCTGTTTTTTCTTTCGCATACGTACAGTTAAAAAACATCTAATTATATTGCAATGAAGCACGCCTTGTTTTACATTTATACGTTATAACATTTCTGATTCAATTCAACTGTATTAATTTTAATAATAAAACAACTCATTTATAAAATGAAGCACACAACGGTAGAATAATAAAGTTGCTGCACATTGGTAGTTTGACCAGTGTTTTAATTCCAGGGTACGGGATTGCCTGCATAGGCGTTTTCGTGATTTTCCTCATATGCAAATTGGATAAGTAAAGTATATTTTCTATTAGGAAGTTCTTCATGAACGCATCCTTCCCCGTAGGAAGATGGCCCTCGCGGGCTTTGTCATAATTAAAAACATTTGTAGAATACACAACTTATACTAGACATCGTTTTAAAGGGTGCATAGTTTGCACAGATCGTTAAGCATTTTTAGAGCAGGAGACGTAAAAAATTTGCTAAAATTATTACACGAATTACCATCCACTATCTTTTAGTCAGGGGAGGCCCTTTTGAAAATGTTTCCGAATTTGTCAGGGAACGGAAGAAATCCTTAGTGCCCTCACCGGGACTAGAGTTGGGGGAATTTCCAATTGTTATCCGCACGTGTTTACAGTTACACCAGAAAGGCAGTCGCTAAGAAGACAGAAAAACGTTACAAACTTAGATTATATATTCTTAATTATACTTCATTAGCACTTCTATTTGCAGTTCTAACACCTTTTCCGAAAGCAATTACTTTCTTTTTGTAACATTTGTAAGTTGTACACCGGGATTCGTGGCCGAAAGAAAGATGTTAAATACTTCACACTATAGACCGTCATTTACAAATCTGCTTCCAGTGGATAAACGAGATGTTACGTAAATGGATATAATAAACAACGACGTCTCTGACAAAATAGGCACTCAGAATCAAGTATCACATTTAATGATGAGACTTACAGATTTTTTTAAAGAAAAGTTCAAAATTTGCATTTGTGTTAAATATTCCTAACACTTATTAAAGATCAACAACTGAAATTACATTGAGATTGCTCTCATTTATACATTAAATACGATAGAGTCTAAAAATTTATTTTTTTTAAACATAGATAATGTTTTAAATAAATGGAAACTGATGATAAAATTAAATTCGTGCAATAATAATAGTTTAATAGTAACATTAAATGCCTGCGAATAAGATGAATTCTTAAAACGAAGTTTCCATTATAATTTTTTTCTCTCGCACGAAATCGTATTTGAATTATTCCCGAAAACTTATAAATGGTGCTTAGCTGAATTTCTACAAACATCTTAAAGCTTTTCTCTTTCTAACAATGGTATGTAATTGTAACAACGGGTACAAAATGAAAAGATAATTTTTTAATCATTAATTTTATAAAAACAGATATGCGTATCTCATTTTCAATTTACTTAACGGCTATAATAAACTCAGAATTACCTGATTACCAAAGCTTCAAATTATTTGAATATAGGAGTTATTTTAAACTGTTTCAGTCTTTCTAGAAATGAAACTTAAATTTCATTGTAAATTACTAAAATTCGTTTAACCTTTATGGAGTTTCTCAACATTTTCTGTATCTAAAAGATTCAAGTTAAATTCATTGTAACATCTTTTGTTCTCTAAACATTTTAAACCAATTACTATTAACCGTCCAGTTAGCCCCAATGATTAAATTGTTAATTAAGCTTTCTTTGATCGAAGAAAATAATTAAAAAGGAATGATTTTAAAGGAAGTTTCCAGGAAGAAAAACTTGGCTCTCAGATTTATCAGCATTTGAAACCAGATACTTGTTCGACATTAATTGTTTAAAATTCCAGCAAATCTGAGTTTTACCGACCCATTTTTTCCGTCTCATATTCTTTGACAACCACCTTTTGTTCAGGCAGAAAGTATCTTAAAGTTTCAAAGAGAGTGAAAGTTTATTACTCTAGGAATGACAAGTTACGCTATTTTCAATCAGATAATGTGACGATTTGTCTTCATCTTGAGAGGAACATAACTTCTGATTTTTAATTTTTAAAGAAATATAAATTATAAGATTTTAAGCATATGTCGTGTTTTTAAGGTAAGTATTTAAAAGATAATTAGTTAAGACAAGAATTACTTCGTAATTTAAAACTGAATGTAAACATTTCCCTAAATGTACAAATTTAAAATGCATTTCCTATGATACTATGATCACGTGAAGTACGAACAGCACACCTCGAACTCTTTTCCTTTCTATTTAACTCAGAATACTTCCGCTGATAATTTGAATCCTTGCGCGTTCTACTAAAATTTACATACTCTGGCATTGGCAGTTCCAGGGGAAAGTAAGGCTTGACAGGAAAGATAGTTTAAACTTAAAATAAATGTTAGTTAAAATAAATATAAACCCTACATTATATGAGTTTCGAGACTAATAGCAACTCTGGTGTTATTAATACCGAGATACGTAAGAAAATTGACATAACTTTTCAAACTAATTTAATATTTTTCACTTCTGTAGTCATTAGCAAAAAGAAACCATAAATTGGGAAAACTTTCCTTATTCTATTAATAAATTTCTTCGCGTATACCTTCGGTTGCATGAACCAAGATTTTCATGCTACGAAATTGGCTCTTCTTGACTAAGGTCAACCATGGTCAAGTGTTATGAACATTTTGCTCCAATGCTAAGTTCTTCTTTCCACATTTCATTGAGCACAGTGGCGTTAATTAGCCTAGGAGTAAAGTGAGTGAGCAGACAGTTAAGATGCGTCATTGTGTTGAGAGTCAAAAATAGAAAGGTTTGATCTTAAAAGAAGCTGAACATTATCTCTCTACGGACCTTAGCACAATGAACTTCAAGATACTAATCGCATTGCTGCCATACATTTCACATTTTGGTTTTATATTCACAGTAGTAAAAGTACAGCTTTTAATAACATAAAGGTTTGCAGGCAAATATATCTCTGCCAAAGTATATTTAAAGTGTTTGTGCAGAAAAAATTTCTTGCCATAAGATAGACTAAACCTGAAGCATTTAAATGTTCAGTTTAAATGCGGATGATCCAGAAACGAAAAACATGACGTTAAGCGAACATTTTGGCAACATTCTGAAATGTAGATTTTCTTTTTCGTTCGATGCATATTAAAATGATGCATGTATTAATAGATACCTAATTTTATGATTTTGAAGTCATATTGATCATTTTTAATTAACCTTGTGTACTTTAAATTTTTGATTAAACTGGCCGTATATGAATTCGTATTTATCTTTATATCAATGACTACTGATGCCGGTTACTGATGCCAAAAGAATTTTTTATAGAATATAATGAATGTGTCTGAATGTAATGAATACATATAGTTGATTTACTGAGAGAATATATGCAACATATATCAAATACTGAATCCTGAATTTAGGATATAGATACACAAGATGAAAAACAAAAACAGAAACGTCTCATTACTAGTAAAAGGTTCAAACCTCACCCTGGAAAACGATTCCTTCCTTTCGCCTTTTCTCGAGATGTAACTTACCTTCGGATTTAACACTCCTTTTTTCATCTAGCAGTGTTGGGTAAGACGGGCCGATGATGGCCGCAAGAAACAAAGTAATTATAGTAAGTTTTCAAAATAGCATCATTCAGCTGATTTATCAGTTACCATTCCAAATTGTTATAAAATAATTTTGTTATGTATATATGTGTTTCCAAATATATAGATCAAAGATCAAAAGATCTTTTGATCAAAGGATCATTTTGCAGAGACATTAGGTATTTTTTGGAAGCAGACAAGATCAAAAATATGCAACTCCTTCGCCGAGAATCGAATCGCCGTGGACCTCTCAATTACGCGCTGAGTGTGCGGACCACTACACCACGAAGGCTCGATAAGAAGGCGGGAGAAATACCTTATAATGTTTCAGCTGATATTTTTGGCACTTAATATTTTGACTTTTTTTTTCTTAAAAATAAGGGAGAGGTGCGTAGTGCATTCTTAAACACGTAAACTTAATGACAAAGATGTTTTTAAAATTTTTTATTTTGAGATTCGCAATTACATTAGGTTTACGTACATTTGTGAACATATTTTACAATTATTCAAGGCAGAGGAATGGCAGCAAGGAAATCAGTTGACTGATGATCACCTTGTAGAGTTGCGGGCCTCCAACCTGCACGCAACCAAGAGGTGACTGTTGAAACTGGAAAATAGACAGAGTCTTGCTAAGGGTTTAAGTCTCTTTTTATTCAACTTAAGAAGTTACAATTGCGTGCTCTTGACGCTCACAAACTACGCCGACCCGGCGGTAAAATAAAAATAAGAACCCGAAAAGAAATAATAACAAGACTCTAACTACGAGGCTCTCTAAAAGTAACTGACCTCACCGCGTTTTACAATACCGCTGCTAATTCAGCAAACTTTGAATATCACGTTGAACGAATAACAATTCTCCGAGGCAAGCACATAGGCCGAAACGCGGGGTTCTTCAATTTCTGGCCAACTACATCCGCGCTCGTGAAGTACGAACAGCACACCTCGAACTCGTTTCCTTTCTATTTAACTCAGAATACTTCCGCTGATAATTTGAATCCTTGCGCGTTCTACAAAAATTTACATACTCTGGCATTGGCAGTTCCAGGGGAAAGTAAGGCTTGACAGGAAAGATAGTTTAAACTTAAAATAAATGTTAGTTAAAATAAATATAAACCCTACATTTGCCGCTGCCAGAATTTGGAAAACTTGGAAGCAGGTCCTACAAACGACCTGTTGTAAGTTTCTATAATTCTGAACTAACTCTCAAGAGCCTCGTTTACACAAAAAAAAATCTTATGTAACAAATTGTATACTAAATTTCTTTCGATACTTATAAATCTCTCTTCTTACAGCAACTTTTCCTGGACTTCATGAATCAATCTTGTTCTTTTCCTTCCAGCATCTGGAAGGAATAAGTATCAGTATCTTTCTAAATACATTATATTTTACACTTTCTTGACACTGAATAAATTTTTGTTTTTAAACTATTCGTTTTCCTTAGTTATTGCTTAATTCACATTCATTCAATTTTTCAAGCATTAATTTAACTTTATCCTGGCTCTCCACCATGTGTGGTGTCAAACGGGAATATTCGTGTTTTAGTCTTACAACACTTCCCCTAACCACCATGATTTGTTAGAATTCAACGACCAAATAGACACACCTTACTCGACATTCTACAACTCGATGAGCTACTTTAACATTCTTAAAAATTCAAGTGTAGGTGGAGAACCCTACAAAACACATTCATTCTAACTTCCCCCTCATTCATCTTTAGACATGCAGGGTTTCACTCTAAAGCATGATTTTATCTACAGTTTAATACTTAAATTTTGAATTCATTGCTTTAAAGCATTTGCTTTTAGCATCTAAAATTTTATGCTTCTAGACTAAATTCTACTTTTACATAACATTCAAGTATTTACGTATATTTACAAAATTTTAATACATATGATTTTTACAATTTACCATAAAATGAATAAGAGAAAATAAATTTTTACTTTACTCATTCTTCGCCAAGCTGGCGGCACTGAAACTAAAATTCTTATTAATACAAGAATACGAAGTTATTTTTATCTTCGGCCAAATTTTGGCTTTAACATAACAGAATTAGTCTTTCGACCAACAGAAAATGCTTGTTCTTAGCTTTTATACTTAAAGAAAATATTACTTTTGCCTTAGCTAAATAAAGTAAAACAAACCTAAGTCTCAACCGAGACATATTGACTTTCGTCAAAACATAGAACTTCGTACTCATGCATAACATTTCGGAACAAAAGAAAAAATTTTATAGAAGATTTTAACTTATCTTTGAGTTTTCGCTGATTGAAACTCCGGCATTCTTTTCTGGCAAAATTGTTCCCACGTTATAGGTTTCATGGACGTCAATCTTCTCCTTACTGACCTCCGAGTGTCGTCCACATTAGTTTTTCTTTTGCGTCCTCTGCATGCTGGCCTCTTGGCGGAGTAATCGTCGGGTTGTTGTCGTTTTCGTTTTTCCATTGGACGGCTGGTCTTGACATCCTCCGATCTGGAGTCCTTCTTGAATTTCTTCTGTTGTTCCTGGTATTTTCGTTCCTCCTGCTGTCTTTTCAGTTTCCAGAACGGCGGCCTTGCTTGCACCTGGCTCTCTGGCCCTGGGAGCGTTCTCCTTGATGTATAATTTCTACTGCGATACGTTGTAGGTGGTGTTTTCCTTTTTACCAAGGTTTCTTTATGCGGTGGATCTGCATTCTTGTTTTTCTTAAATGCTGGAGTTTGAAAGTTTTCATTTTTTCTTTTTGATACCGTCGTCTGGGTTGTAGAAGGGCTAGGTCTGTCTTCAGTTCTCTGCTTCTTGGGTGGTGGAACAATTGTCGTTATTTCTGGACCTTCTACTTCTTTTAGACTTGAGTCCTGCAAGAAACTTTTAAGGATTTCTAAATCATTTGGATTATAGTATTTTTTCACCTGGTCCGGACTTGCTTTACAGATTTCCCCTCTCTCGTTCTTAAGGTACAATACGACTCCTTTGATTTCCTGAATTACATAGGTGCCTTCAAATTTTAGAGCTAACTTTGCAGTAAAATTGTCTGGGGCACTTGATAAAGAAAATTTCCGCTTCAATACTTTATCCCCAACTTTAAAATCTGCTTCACGGCGTTTTCTATCGTAATACACTTTTTGCTTATTTCTTGCCGTATCCGAGCTTTTAAGCGCCTGATCAATAAGTTTTTCCACATCTTTCTGTGTAAACTCTTGCTCTCTTTGTTGCACAAAGAATAATTTATCTAAAGGCGTAATTAACTTTCGGCCTAAAAATAATTCTGCTGGGGTTTTTCCCGTAGTATCGTGATTTGCCGTTCTTAAAGCATAAGTTAATTCATTTATGTAGCCATCCCAGCGTTTGTGATGTGTGCTAACGTAACTGCGAATTATTTTTACGATGTTTTTATTCACTCTTTCTGCTATGTTTGCCTGTGGTCTATACGGAACCATTTTGATATGGCGTATGCCAAGTCCAATGCATATGTTTTCAAATATTTGACTAATGAATTGTTTTCCGTTATCGCTAATGACTTTTATCGGTGCACCGTATTTTAAAATGTATCTGTGTAAGAATGCATCTGCGACTGTTTTGGCTGACGCGCGTTTAAGAGGAACAATTTCTATCCATTTTGAAAAATGATCTACTATTACTAAAAGAAAACGATTTTTATTTAACTCGCTCTGGGGGAAGGGACCAAGAAGATCTATGCCTAAAATTTCATTCGGGAATGTAGCGCGAATGCTATTTAAGTACCCGGCCGGGCTGTAATTAATATCATTTATTAACTGACATTGATTGCAGGACCTGACATACGCAATTACTATTTTGTATAATTGCGGGAAATATACCGCTTCGCGTACCCTTTTAAAGTCTTTCTGACCCCTAAATGACCCGCTGTTTTCGCGTCGTGTAATTCCTTCAAAATGCTTAATCGAAGCGAGGCTGGGATGACTGGTTTGTACTCGAGATTTTCGTTTGTTGTTTTCGTATAAAATAATAAATTATCTATTATTTCATAGTTTTCTGCTCTATTTCTTATCGCATCGATATCTGTGTGCTCAAAGCTTTCGGGGTCTTTCAAATATGCATAGATATTTCCAAATTCAGGATCAGCTTTCAGTTCAGTGATAATCGTATCTCTAGAATCTAAAATTTTTGAAGTCAACACAGCGCATTTAAGTTCATTTCCTTCATCGTCCCAGTTTTATACGAGAAAGTGCGTCAGCTACATTGTTTTCCTTACCCGGTTTATATTTTATTCTGAGATTATATTCTTGAAGTTTTAAAGCCCATCTTATTAACCTGGGCGTTAGGTTTTTCCCCGAGTAAAGTCTACCAACAGCCGCATTATCCGAAAAGACTGTTACTGGCGAAATAAACTCGAAATTTGTGTACAGCCATTAATACGGCTAATGTTTCTCTCTCTGTAGCTGTATAATGCCTTTGTGTCTGATTCAACGTTTTACTAAAAAATGCCAGAGGATGGCTATTTTGCATAAGAACCGCACCCACCGCATAGTGCGACGCATCTGCTGCAATTTCCAGGTTTTCGTCCCCCTCCGGGAATTTCAAGACAGGGGCACTGATGAGCGCTTCTTTTAATCTTTCGAAAGCGGTATTTGCTTCCGCTGTCCACGTAAATTTACTTCTCTTTCTTTTAATTACTAAGAGTAGTTCAACAATATTAGCGAAATCTTTTATGAAAGACCGATAGTAAGAACATAACCCAAGGAAAGAAGAAAGTTTCTTGGCGGTGTTGGGCGGTGGGAAATTCTTGATGGCTTTTATTTTTGAATCTTGCGTTTCTATACCCCTTTTACGAAATTTTATAACCGAGATATTTAAGTTCTTTAGTTGCGAACTTGCATTTTGAGGCGTTAATTGTAAGACCGGCATCTTTTAATAATTTAAAAACTTCTAGATCTTTAATGTGTTGCTCCAACGTACTACTCGTTATAATTATATCATCTAGATAGATTAAAGTTGATTTTCCTAGGACTGGCTTTAGAACAATGTCCATAGCTCTCTGGAATGTTGATGGGCCCCACACAACCCAAAGGGCAAGCGTAAAAATGCATAAGTGCCCGATTTTGTTATAAACGCGGTTTTATGTATGTCTTCGGGTGTCATAACTATTTGATAGTAGCCAGACGTTATGTCCAAAGTAGACATGTATCTTGTAGATTTAATCTTTCTAATAATTTCCTCTATAACTGGCAAAGGGTAAACTGGGAATTTAGTAATACTATTTAGTTTTCTGTAATCGATAGCAAACCTCCAAGCCCTTTTATCCGAAGGAGGAAACTCGTTCTTTTTCCTACATAGTACGACTGGACTCGCGTACTCACTATTTATGGGCGTTATTATTTTATTCTTTAACATCTCCTGTGTATGTTCTTCGATGATTACGTCTTTTTGTTTGTCATAACGATATGGTTTAGTCATACAAGGTTTTTCGGCAGTTAATTGTATCTGATGCGTAACTATTTGACAACTACCAGGCTTTTCTGAAAACAAGTTAGAAAAATTACTCACCACTTGCTGGATGGCTTGACTTTCATGGTCATTCAGATGGCTAACGTCAACTTGCGGTTTCTCCACAGGTTCCACCACCGTCTGGTCCATCTCCAGCACCACAGAACTGTCTTGAAAATTCAGCTTGGCCCTCGCGGCCCTTAAAAACTCCATACCTAAAATAAGAGGATTTTGCAGATTCTTCACTACAAAAATTAATACTTTGAGGCTTTCCTCTTTTACCTGTATGTTTAACGATTATTTCCCGATGCAGTGACAGGTTTTTAGTTGCGCCGCTATAATTTCCGTATTTTTGGTTTTAAATAATCGTAACCTATAAAAATTCTTTTTGAAGAATGTTTCACTCATAAAATTCCCTTCTGCTCCTGTATTGATGAGGGCTTCTACTGGTACATCGCCAACCAGGACTTGTACAATTGGTAGATGTGAGTTCTTTACGATGACCGTATTTAAGTGTCTTTTTGAGGGTTTTTTTAAAACTTCCGGGGTCTGGACCCTCGCTTTCACAGGCCCCTCTACTCGTTTAAATCTCTCCTTTCAACTTCTGCCTTCTGGGTACGCGGATGTTTGTTTTCGAATTTTCTTTTTGGGCCTTGACCTTCGAGGTTCGATGAGTTAGCTTGATAGCTCTTTCCCCCATAAGAGCGGTTTGCGTTTCTGGTTTGCTCATTTGAAGATTTCCTTCGGATACTTTGAGAATACGTTGCCCCTCTAGCTTTTTCCGCTATTCTGCGATTTTGAAACTTCACCGCCAATTCGAAGAGCTCCTGCAATGTGCTTGGGTTTCTAATTTCGAAGTAGTCTTGAACAGCAGGTAACAATCTTGATAAGATTATTTCAATAATCTCCGCGTCGGGTTTCTTCCCATACAGCATATCCGTCAGCTTAATTTTTCGCAAAATAAAGTCCGTCAACTCTTCTATATCCCGTTGATAGAAACTATATAGTTCGGCTTCCAGCCTTGCTCGATCTTTCACTATGGGGAAGGCCTTTACTAACGATTTTTTGAAATTTTCAAATGTATATGTCTGGCTTCCAAATTCGCCTAATAAAAATTTGCCTATATTTTTCCACCATAGCGCGGCCTGTCCTCTTAGTGCGGATGTGGCGATGGCAACTTTTTGTCTTTCAGACACAGGGCTTGATTGACGCTCTCAAATTCTGGACCAGGTATCCAAATCCTTCCAATTGGCTTGCCATTTCTTGGTGTTGTCCCGCAGCTTCCATCCGATTTTCGGCCATTTCAGTTCGATAAGTGTTCGGGCGCCAATGTAGAGTTGCGAGCCTCCAACCTGCACGCAACCAAGAGGTGACTGTTGAAACTGGAAAATAGACAGAGTCTTGCTAAGGGTTTAAGTCCCTTTTTATTCAACTTAAGAAGTTACAATTGCGTGCTCTTGACGCTCACAAACTACGCCGACCCGGCGGTAAAATAAAAATAAGAACTTGAAAAGAAATAATAACAAAACTCTAACTACGAGGCTCTATAAAAGTAACTGACCTCACCGCGTTTTACAATACCGCTGCTAATTCAGCAAACTTTGAATATCACGTTGAACGAATAACAATTTTTCGAGGCAAGCACATAGGCCGAAACGCGGGCTTCTTCAATTTCTGGCCAACTACCTCCGCGCTCGTGAAGTACGAACAGCACACCTCGAACTCGTTTCCTTTCTATTTAACTCAGAATACTTCCGCTGATAATTTGAATCCTTGCGCGTTCTACTAAAATTTACATACTCTGGCATTGGCAGTTTCAGGGGAAAGTAAGTCATGCCAGGAAAGATAGTTTAAACTTAAAATAAATGTTAGTTAAAATAAATATAAACCCTACAACCTTCATGATTTGTTTGAAAAAACCATTATCATTAAACACGAACCTTACTAAACATTTCCCAGTTCCAGCCCAGACCTCGCAGTTCCAGCTCAGACCTCGCAGTTCCAGCCCAGACTCCACCGATAAAGGACGCTACGACGCCGACTACCGCACGTCACCGTGAAAAGCTGGCCCTATGGAACTCGGCCTCCGGCTTCTAATTGCAGTTGCTTTTTATCATCCCAAGTCTCGACAACGTCCCAAACATCGGACAAAATTGCTATCATATATTGCTTATCAAAAAGATATGCCTTTCTCTAGCTACCATCTCAACAGTCGAAAAGTGTCTCAACGTAGATGGGGATAGGACACTTCAGTCCAGGCGCCCGAAAAACCGAACGTTTTCGTTCAAGGATGATACTAAACATTTTGCTTTGCATGAATGTTCACAGGTAACTTGTGCTAGATTTTAATGCATAAATTTTAAGGCCACGAATATTTTTCTGCAAATTTTAATTAGAATGATCACGATAAAAGCATTTTCTAATCTTAAATATTGAAAAGTTTTAAATGCTGATTGCATTTACGGAAGCGAGGTCGCTGCACAGCCTCTTCAAAATGCTTTTCTTTCATAAGCCCAATGTTTGTTACACAGCCAGCACAGTGTAAGCAAATGAACCCGCTGAGATGCAAGCTTGTTCTGTGAGTTCTTGGTTAGAGTTTCTTTGATATAATCAGTTGCCTGTGGGACAAGAAATTGTAGCAGATAGCCAGTCATTTATTGGGGTCACCATGAACTGAACTCTGTGAAGATTGAATGTACGGTTATCTCTTTGCTCCATGTTTTAACTCAAGAACAACTGTTTGAATTTGAACATATCAACAACATGGATTAACAATCATCATTATTTACGTTGAAAAATTGCACATTAAGCCCACAGTATTCCATTCACGGGCATTAGTTTCAAAGTAAGAATTCAATTTTTCTTATCTGCTAATTTTTAGAAGTTCCTTCTCGTTGAATGCTTTAGGAAATTCTATGTACTTGCTGGATTAGATTTAAAAACTCGAATTAGTCACACGACTTTAGTTTTTCTGTTATACTTTAAGTCATATAATAGATTATGGTTGTAGAATGTATCTATAGAATTAAGCAATCACTATTGAAGATACTTCGGAAAGTATGCTGGGCTGAGCAGCGACTTCATTCTTCGTAAAAAGTACCAGAACTTCAGCGCTCTATTTAGAGTATGATTTTAGCTTGATAGTTCGATATGTCTTTTGATTGGTTAGTGGCCTTGATCCCTTGCTATTCTATCCGCGCCATTTTAATTTTTATCTGCTAGACACAGAACGTTTATTAGAACGCTATTATAATTATAGCTGATGATAGATGGAAAAAGATTTTTATTACTGCTCTGGTAGTGTAAAGATTTATTCCTGGATCACTGCCGACGTAGCATGAAATGATGAAGGCAAACTTGTACTCTGTTCTGAAAGTAAATGTAAGTTTGTAAATGGCATTTTTTACAGAGAACGAAGTCGATGCAAACCCCTTAATAACTGAATCTTCCCAGTTTAGAAAAACTTCTTTCCTAACTTTCTGATGCAGTTTTAACATCACGGCGTACCGCTATTTCTCCTGTTACTCTATGATAACATATTTTCATCTGAGATGCATATTTTCTCTTTAATTAATTTACATGAATCGTTTCATCCTTCCGTTTATTCGGAATTTATTTTATTTTTACAGAACACGTAAGAAGTAAATCTGCGGTTCTCACCCTTTTGACTAACACGTACCATCTAAGCAAAAACTGATAACCTTTTTAGTACCACCACTACAAAATACTAACCATCACCACTACTGAACAAATCTCAGATCGCATAAATTTACGATTGTTAGAGAAAAAACTTAATCGGGATGTTGGGGTTTTAATTTTTTTAACGGAAGGATGAAATGATTCAAATAAATTAATTAACGAGAAAATATGCATCTCAGATGAAAATATGTTATCGTAGAGTAACAGGAGAAATAGCGGTACGCCGTGATGTTAAAACTACTTAAAAAAGTTAGGAAAGAAGTTTTTTTAAACTGGGAAGATTGTTAAGGGGTTTGCATCGACTTCGTTTAATTTTTTAATTTAATAGTTAAAAATACTTTGCTTCTTTGCATACCACCTATTTTTCTCTTGCGTACTACCGATTGAGAACCCTTGACGAAAATTATAAATGAGAAGGACCGTCAATGAATGTAGAGGTTTGGAATTCTTGGGTAGAGAAATTCTCAGTTCACTATTTTTGCATATAATATACTGTCATATGATTTTTATATAACGCTCGTAATATATGTACTCATATAAAAGTAAAAAAAGGGAAACTAAACTCTTTTACACAATCGCAATGAAATATTTGCAGTCCAATACATTTCATCAACCATAAGAGCCAAAGTGGAACATAAATTCGATATTCTTTATCTAGTGCCAATAATCAATTACGATTAGTTTTAATTAATCGTGATCTCGTGATCTCCTCGAACTTCTGTGTCATATCAAAATATTGTTTGTCGGTTCTTTTTTCTCTTGCAGTTTTGTAAATATATGAATATGTGTCTTATATTTATGGGAAACCTGACGCTAGCTGTGTATGTTAAATTAATGTTATATCAAGAATAAAAAAATTTTCTGGTAGCTACAATACCTTCACTGTATAACACGAAGTTTCCTCATCATCATTTGCGACAAATTTTATAGACGTTTAAATAAGTTAAACACATTTACAATACATTTACGTAGCGTATGTATGTATGAGTTATAAAATTATTTCCTCCCAGACGTTTACGAAAAATTGAGTTACAAATGCTTAGAAAGTTAAACATTTAATTTTATAAGCATTTTCACAGATAATTTCACTTTTTTTGGAAACAGGAATTACCTTTAATTTACACCATTTAATGAAGCCACAACACTAAGACAACTGATTTCACGCTGCCTTTTCCCAGTATTCCGTTTTGTTATTACTCTTTCTTTTCGTTGTGTGTCTTTTTTTCAAATTGAAAAATATTTCTGGTGATTGATTCTATTTTTAGATTTTAAAGACTAGATGCCTATCCGTAAGGAGAGACTCAGACATTTGAAGGCTGACTTCTGTTTCTTAACAGATTTGTTTTGAAGCTCTATTACTTCATAAGATTTCAGGCAACATCTGGGTAGTATCCGTAAACGATTATACCCAGTAAATTTACACCACGGAGTGCTGTTTTGCTCTTGAGAGAGAAAAACAGTTTCATTTCTACCTAATCTTTGTTTTGGAATTTTTTTTTCATTCCCCTTCCAGTCCTATCCAATAACATATAAACTCGAAGTAAAATTTCTTCCGAGTGATATAGTTTTAATAACAGCACCCACTCCAAACTTTCAATATATTTCGCTTTGGAATAATTAAGGAGGAAATACTTGCGGGAGTTAATTAAGGCGCATAATAATTGTTCCGTAGATTACATAATAATTGCGTTTCAGGTATAAAATTAATAAGCTAGAAGACCACTTAAATTTTCAAAAGTTTCCTCATTCTTCGGGAAATAGAAGTTTCCACACATATCCAAAAATAGCAAATCTGATGCTGGATATGCAAACAACATAGTTAAATTAACTCGAGTCAGCTTACATGATACGCAAATATTACAAAGGCATTTAATAATCAAAGATTAAACTAACATTTACAGAAAAAGTGATCAAATTCAAATTTAGTAAATGTCAAGAAAGAAAGAAATGTCGAAATTATTCTCATAGAATTGATAAATATTTTCTCAGAGAAGGTTCTAGTAAATACCCTGTATGACAGGGTTTCTGCCTATGTTTAAAACTTAATCTACTACTCATTCAAAACTCTATATACTACTGTTTCATTCGTGACACAACTGGCAATAAACATGTTTACAAATAAATGCATCTCGCAAAATTTCAGAAAATATTTAAATGCACATTTTGAAAATATCAGCAATATCACTAACCGAAGTCTATGTTAGTGTTAACAATGATTTTATCTATGAAAGAACATATGTCGAAATTGTAGATTAATGATTTACAAAATTAATCTTTATATGGTTTCATTGCAAAATTTCATAGTGTTTGAACAAATAAGCAAAAGGACTCTTGTTTCTGTGCTAAATATAAAACATTAACCTTTAAAATCCCTTTCGTTATTGCCCCTTGAATGAGAAGATTGTTCACAGAAAAGAGAAGAGGCAAAGTCCAGAGGACAGACTTCGAAATCAAATTAAAACAAGGGTTCAATTTTCTTGTCATAAGTAACAATATGTAGCACTGCCATATAGCTTATAGCTTTTAATCTTTTTGGATCATCTGTGTTGTGTTGTCATTTTGGCATAGTGGTAAGGCAGGCAGTAGGAAAGCATGTATTGTTTTTCCAAATGCGATAATTAGTTTAATACTATAGGAACAGTGTAATAATACAGTAAGTAGAATAAAAATACAATGTAGAATGGAGAAGTAGAATGCAGAATATATGTAAAATAAAAGTGTAGTAGAAGAATATGGTATATTTATATATTAATGGAAAACAATGACCTCATCCTTCTCCCAATATTTAGCCACCCAGAAAAGGCGTAGCCCAGAAGGGCTAGTAGTCTCGAAACGAAATTTTGCGTCGAATCACAAATAACGGATGTATAACTTTAAAATTGTTGAACCAAATATTATCGCCCTGTATTATATTTAAATAAATTAAAAAAGGGAAAGAGCAAAACAAAAAAAAAATTCAACCAGATTCTATATAACATTGACAGTTAACAAGATTCTATGCAGTATTGCAACCACGTGCCATTAATTTCAGTCTGCAAAAGTATATTATTTATAAAGCAAAGAGAATAGGCCTCTTTTAATATTTCTAAATACTAAGCAGATGTTAAAAATAACTGCTATTCTATCAGAATCTTTAGTGTGTTTTACATATCAACTGCGAGATCTTTGAAATAGTCTCACATTAAAAAAATATAATTTGCATGGTGAGAATGTCGCCGTAGAGAGCTAGTTGCTTAATTAAATCACCTTTTCATCAAGCATTCAAAACAATAAGACACACTTTATACGTGTTACAAAGTTCACATTTGGTTTAAAATTAGCATCTATCTACATAACTTAAATTCCTTGAAAAGATTTTTTATAATAATGTCATATCAGCTTTTCGTCACATTTTCGTCACCTTTCGTCACCTTAAATCCCCTTTTCGTCAAGCATTAAAAACAATGAAACATACTTTATATGTGTTACCAGGTTTACATTTGATTTAAAATTAGCATCTATCCGCTACCTGAAATTCCTCGAAAACTATTTTTAAAATAATGTCATATAACATACTACTTTTTAAAAACATTTATAAGTTAAAGTTTCAAAAGAATAAAATATATATTATTTTATTTTATTCATTTATATATCTCTTTTTTCTCGGTTTGCTGTAAATGAAACTTTATAACAATCCCTTTTCTTATTCCATGAGTAATATATTTTGATGTTAATATGTTAAACAAAATATAATTAGTTTTCCCGTGTAAAGTATTTATTCATGCTACCTATGATTTTTTCTTGAAATGACAGATTTCTTGTTAATCATATATTCTTAAAGTATACCATCAAAATTATAAGTTTCAGAATTTGATAACATATAAACCTAATTCACTATATCTATATGCCTGAATTATCACTAAGTGCTGTATAAATATCAGACCCATTTTTTAGTTCTCCACTACAAACAATTTAAAAAATAAACCAGTTACTTGTTTTCGTATAGCTAAGTCTTACTTGGTTAATATTGAATATCTTGAATCAGTATAAAGAACATGTTGTTTTGTAGTAACGAGTAAAACAAGTTTAGCAAGGAACATCATCTCATTAATCATGGAATACTAACGGCATAATTCACTGTTAAAGAATTAAGAATTCTGAAACTTATTTTAGCAAAACAGAAACATATCTGTTTTTGTATTTCCTGAGCTAATAATCCGTTTTATATAATGTATATCCATTTTTTTTTTTGAAAATTACTGGTAGTCTACATTAGTATAAAATTTCTAACACCTAAATAATTATTGTTTTGATTTCAAGTTAACGGATTTAGTTACAATTTAATGTAAATAAATGCATTAAACAAAATAACAAATCACCTCTAGTGTATTTTCTATTTTGATATACATTTTTCTAAATTGTTCTGGCCCAGATGTGCTTAAGTGGTTTAAAACTCTTTATTCTCCAGTCGCTTCTTTGCACGTATCCATAATACGAGCAAGTTCTAATTAACTTTAGGCAGGGTTCAGATCAGTTTAGCTGCCATTTAAGCTTTGCAAAGTCTTTCACGCCCAGAATGCTATGAAATATTCAACACGAACATAAATGATTCCTAGGGAACGGTAATCAAGGAAAACTATACAAGGAATTCGTTACCTAAATTGAAAACAGCTAAGTAGTAGTAAAGATTAGGATATAAAATACCGGATGCCAAAAGCTATAGTATTGTTTCTAAAGAAATAATTTAAGTAATTCAAGTATTCGTGCCTAAAAATTAATTATAATATTCCATCTATTTTATATAATGATAATTTGTTTAAAGGTAGTTTTTTACTAATTATTTTTTTTTTCAATATTGTTAAAAACAATGAGAAAATTAAATAATTCTCTAACTGTAGTTGCGTTTTTCATTTAAAATTAGATTTTGCATCCTCATAAATTAATTGTAAGTTAAAATATCGTAACAAGCTTAAAAACATCTGATGCTTCCAGTCTACAAAACAGTAAGTAGCCATATAGAGTTTCACCCTCTTTGGTAGCATAAACTACATGGGAATTCTAGAAGACTTAAGCGACTTTTCGCTATGTCTTGAAAATTACAACATGGACTTGGAGAGGTTGCAAATGACCCTTTTATTAACTCAGATAAAGTAACGGATGGACAGTTGCGCTTACAGAAGCAGCCTGCTATTATAGCGTAAATCAAAAATAAAAAACTAAGAGCTAACTATGTAAACTCTACGTTAGCCAAAGGGTTACATAGAAAACGTCCAAGTTGGCTCAGAACTAAATCGGCGTGACTAATGGCGAGAGTAACGTCACGCCGCAGATAAACTGCTATCAAGATAGTCAACATGCCAGTTGATTATCTTGATAGCAGTTTGGCCTTCAGCAGGCGGAACACGCTCTGACTCTATAATCTAAAACTTTTTTTAATCTTTCTTCTACTTCAATTGAATACACACGAACTAGAACTTAGCATTTTAGAACGAAAACGGAAACCGAAAAAGAGAGTAAAGATCCTTAATATAAAATGACTCATTAAAAAAGTAACTCAATAATCTACAGCCTTTATTTAAGCAAGTTGAGAGTACTTAAAATATTTATATAAGGGGCTTTTATACGGACAAAATTATTTAACACAAAGCTTGTGTTTAGTAAAATCTTTTGATTATTACTCCGAAAGTGAAAGCGCTTGCATATACACAGTTAAAATTTTCAGTGGATTTGAAACACGTTTTGGGCAAACTTCAATTAACTGATAGATGATCATGGAGGTAGGAAAGGGAGAAGGGGCCAAACGGCGCTAGAAGTGAAGCACTGCTTTGAAGCTTGCGTCACCAGATGGGGTGTTCTTTGTTTATATTCAGAAGCTCGCTTGACAGGATTCTGATAGTATTTCGACACACGACAGTTCCATAGAAATCAAAAAAGGGGACACTTTCGCATGAAAGAAACATTCATAGTGTGATGGATAATAGCAATTTGTATAGTTTAGTGACATTTACGCAAAAATCCCATCTTTGTTATTTTTCGATAACTAACAACAGCGATTTTGATTATGAATTTGTTTTATAAAATTCTAAGCTGTTGCTCTACAAAAATATAGATTTTAAGAAAAATGTCATGCTTAAAGAATGAAAAATACCTTACGGTACATTTAAAATTGCATATGTCTTTCGATACCCATGATAGAGTATTCGCTACTTTTATTTTATTTTCCAAACGCCAAAATGTTTTAAATAAAACACATTTTTTTCACATCCATATATTATTGTAACATGTACCGTTTAAATTTTTTTAGAGGAGAGGCTTTACTGCTGCTCATTTTAAACCCATCGTTTTAATTTTATATATCTGAAAAATAATTACTTTGGACTTACACGTTTTACTTATTTCGGTTCATTAAAAATAAAATTACCATCAAATGCTGCAATCCTCGTCAAAATTAATAAATATACACACAGATATGCCAACAAGTTAGCTTTCCCTTGATTTGGAATCACACATTTGTGTAAAATTATGTACAGTTTTACACAAATGTTTGGAACAGAAGAGGGATACATTTGCGAATTTGGCGGATGTACCGTGTGCGGTCAAGATGATGTGACCATGTGAACGTGCTACATCATGAAGACAGCTTATTAAGAATTTGAAAATAGGGTAATCGACGGAGGTGAAAACATTTGTATATCCTGCCAAAGGAGGTCCGATCATGAATGGTCCTCTTATTGATTCCAGATTGTTAAATGTTTCCCACGCAAGTCTTTTTTTCTCGGAAATTCGAGTTTTATGCTGGCTTCTTAACGTACGGAGGTTGTAAACATAAATTGAAATCCTGTTGAAAAATACGTTATAAAACTACTTAAGCAAGAATTGTTCGTATTGGAAAGCAATCTGTTAAAAGGTATTGTAAAGCAAATGCTATGAGATGCGCACTTAAGAACGTAATAAAGAGTTTTGGAATATGTGTTGTTGAAATGAAAGGTAAAAAAAAATCTGATAAGTATCCCTTACATTTTATAATAACTCAGTTACAAGTTTTAAATAATACTTAAAAAAAAAACGTATTTTATTCCCTTTCAGAAATGTTCAGAGAAAGTCAAGTACTATTTAAAGTATTTCGCTAATTCCTAATAATTCTCTAATTTAAAATGAACCGAATAGAGCATTAATAATAAATTGACTTACATTTTTCGATTTAAAAGATGCCTCAGAAGCCAAAAAATCATGCCATATTTAAGAAAGTATTTTAAAAAGAAGCTCTATAAATAGAAAAGAAATAATGCATAATTTTAATATTAATAATACAATTAACTTTGATCTTAATTTTTGTACCTTAACCGAAAAAAATCGAATTACCTTAATTTTTTTCCCTAATGTAATTAACGAAAACTTGTGAAAATATTTTATTCAAAGTAAACCATTCTGAGAAAACTGTCCTGTGAAAAGTATAGCATTTAATTCCGTTCAGAATGAAATGTTGTTTAAAAATATGTTGTTTTCATATACTTAGAACTCTGAAGTGTTGTAGAAAAAGAAAATATATACATTTATGTGTATATTTACGACGTAATTACAAAATATTTACATGCGAACGCTTCAAATCTCATTGAACTCAATGGTAAATGACCCAATGTTTTGGTCACCACGTTGGGATCGCCGGTGCTTCAGAGCAGGGTACGGGAGAAACTTGTTCAGGGCTACTCCATTTTACTTCCTACCTCCATGTAGATGATAGATATCCTATAGTGACAAGGTAATCAAGGTAAGATTGGAGTGTAAGTGGAAGACGACATTAGGATGTCGAAATGTATTCAGAATTTAGAAGCTACTGTATTCTTCATAGAAGTATTAAATGTTAACTGTGCGGTATAGAAATAGGTCTTGTGATTGACTGACAGTAATTTTTCCCGTATCCTATCGTACCGTGCACTGCTATCAGTAAAAAAAATCTGCTTAACTAGTTATTCAAATTTGAGATTTCCTTCATTTGCATATATTTTTCAATAACGGATTGTTACTTCATCCTCTGAGTAAGTTTTATATTCATATTCTCGTTCATTTTGTTATTTCTTTCAATTTTAAATTCAATGAAAAGTCTAATTTTATTGATTTGACATTGAATTTTCCTTTGCGTCGAGAAGGACTTCAAAATTTTCGTATGAACTGTTATATTTAAAAACTTTAGAATAGTTCAGCTTATTTTGAATACAGAAATGCAAATGCTTTCAAGCGGGAAATGAATTGTAATTGGGTCTGATGTATCCTCCTCTTGATAACGTTAGTAATCAAATTAAATTAACTTGATCTATCAGGTTCTGCGTTCTTCCTTACTTGCTTTGGGAACATTAAATGTCCTGACTCGGAACAGGGAGCTTACTAAAGCTATGTTCAATAAATTTGGGAAGTAGACAATACACACAGGAAGGGTACACGAAACCCTTTATTTTTCTCTCTTTACAATGATTTCCGGACTTCGGAATACAGAGACAACCACTTGTGGTCTGAACGTAAGAATATAAAAATATTAACTAAACTTAACTTTGGATTAATCAAACAAGTGCCTACTCCAAGATTGGCCGTATATTAGCAAAAAGCCGTATGTAGTACAGAGAACTGCTAACACTACGATACGTTTAAAATTATCAAGAGGATTAAACCTCTGGCCTTGAAGGCAACCAGCAACCGAGTAAAACTACTATGGCAAGCGGCCTGCTTCTAATAGCTCCTTCCTCTCTCTTGCTTGGCAAAAAGCCACAACTTAAGTACTTGGCGTTCGCCAACAAATTTGCATAAATAAGTTAAAGCTTTTAATTCTGGCCGGAAGTAGAAAATAAGAAGTGATAGTAAAGATTTAAAATAAAATAAACGTTAGTAAAACTTAAGATCCTTACAGATCTTATTGTTAACTTATCTTATTGTTGACTTATTTTGAGTTAACTTGATCTAATTGAATTCCTCTTTATTTTTTCTGGTATTGCTATACTTTGTGAGGTATTTATTATTGCTAGGTTTTAATTTCATGCTTCCTTTTTACTGATTTTGCATTTATTGGATATTTTGGCATTTATTGGATATTTTGAAATTTATTACTATTGAATTTCTTTCTTTTTGGGTCTTTGTATAGAATGGATCCTAAATTTCTTACCTTTTTGTCTATATTGATTAATTTTCAGCAGCATATTGCGCGAAAATGCTTTGCATACATAAAATTCTAGATGGAAAATAAGCCAGTAAATACGGTATTCCCTTCTGGAGATTCGGCTCAGATCACTGTGTAAATGCCAGAGGAAAAAGGATAGAAATTTTTTTCTGTATCCTGAAGAAGTTGCGGATGCTTTGAATAGGAGCCATTAGGCTGTAGAGTATTGCCCCAGTTGCTCTGAGAATTGCCACTGGGATTGGAAGTGAGGTCGGTAGTAAAGAGATCGCCTAAATAGCGTACTTATTATACAATTCTGATTTTCACTTTTTCACCCTTCGGCTTCTGGAATTTCAATAGAAACTTTAGAATTTTTACATCCGGTTATTCAAGCATATAATTATAATTTTACCATTTTTGTTTTCTTAATGGAATAGTCCATTTCTTCCTGATGGATTTTGGGATGATAGTTTGATATATTTTTTCGCGGATCAGAGATGAAGTAAGGCGTGGTTACATTAAGTATCAATCTTTATAAATAATTAAAAAACGACACAAATAGTAAAAAGAAACAAAAAAAGAGAGACAAAAATAAAGGAATTAGGCGAAGAGAGAAGGGTCTATCTAGACTGATTTGCCACGTAATCTGATATGAAGTAACCGAGGAGTAACATCTAAAAGTGAGAAAAGAAGGAGCATCTATTTCATTAACGATTAACCTTCTATCTGATGAGAACGTAGTATTTAGACGATCACCGCGTTTAAGAATGATATCTCCGAAAACTATACTCGGTTTGTCTTGTGAGCGTATCTTTCTGATATTTTAATACGTATTACTAATTGAAAGTAATATTACGCTTTTTTATTTAAACACTTTACATTTAAAGTTATTTTGTCAAATTATTCTAATTTAATGGACCAAAACCCTTAAGGCAAATTGAAAATGACATCAATATTTTAAATTTTGAAATTAAATATCCGGGTCAATTTTTCCCGTGCGGGTGTCAAACTTCTCGCAATTTTATTCTTTCATATCGAGTATAAGACTTTTCCAAATATTAATATAGGATCCTGGAGATTGAATTAAAAGTTACATTACGTTATCTGTCGAAAATTATTTATTTTAAATTTAAAATTGCCAAAACGTGAATTTTTCGTTATTTAAAACATTTTTGTATCTGGAAGTGTATGACTACAAGCAATGATTGCAAAAATAAAGCAAGGTAGGGACTTTTAAGCCGGGAAGGAGGTGCATAATATATATATATCGATACAGCCGATTCCAATGAAACAGGGAGATGCACGACAAGGTGTTATAGCAGCCCCATATATAAAGTTCTACGGTTAATGTTTTTTGAGTTACGAGACATACATGATACATAATGCATACATACATGATATATATAATATATAATTGCATCATACATAATACATACATACATGCATGATACATATATGATAGGTACGTAAAGATGCCACAAAGAAATATCCCTTCTGAATCCACTTTAAATCCATTTCGTAATCTGCTTTGGAAATAAGAGTTCTTTATATACGTACAGACGTTATACAAAAAAGGCATCCAAATGGATTTGAAAACTGTCAAAATGGATATTTCCTTTGAAATATGTCACCCGAAATTTCTCGCTATGACAATACTACCTTCATATGGTGCAAGGATTAAAAAAAAGACTTTTAGACGTATAAAAAAGAATAACAGCTATTCAAATTTCATGAAATGCTTCATTTATTTCTATGCAAAAATTTTGCCCAGTTTCATCTAATTATTTGTCATGTTGTCATGTTCATCGATTTATCGTATCGTAGGGCATATATTCACAGAAGTTATCAATCTTGTATGAGTATACAATTGAAAAAGATGTTAATAAAGCTTTTTAAAAAAATACAGACTTAATTTCAAACTTATGACCGATAATGCCTTGATAAACTGTCAACTTTACTTTTTGAGTGACTATTAGGCTCTAATCATGAATCATGTAATGGCAGGCACAGTCTGTTACATCATGGCGACATTAACAGGTCAAGTCAAATTGTGTTTTTCCGATGAGTAAGTAAAAATCATTCGGAACCGATAAAAAGATTTTCTCATTCGATAACATTATTAAATTCACAGTTGAAAACCTGGACTGAAGATTCTAGATCGTTAGAATTCCTCACTTTAGAGCAGATTTCTTAAAAATGCAGAATCCTTCATCCTGGCAAAGATAGCCTAGACATGCGGTTGCCCAAAAGCAACAGGAACTTTATAATATCAATCGTATCACGACTTTAAGCAGTCAGACTAAGAAAATTTGCGTAATTAAGCTGAAATTATTCAGAAAAATTAAGCTGAGTTAGGTAATGACTCCTAATAGCTATGCCAGTCTAAGGAGAATCAGTCTTTAAGTTTGATTCTATAAAGACACGGTCCCGAATCTGACACTAGCAATAAATGTTTTTATACTAGCTATAAATAACTGCTTGACCCATTATCTAAAAGAAGTTGAAATGCCCTGGGTTATGCAGAGTGAAGAATTCACAAAAAACTGACAGACAACGCACTTAAATTATGCTTTAAAGGTCCTACGTTACTCTAGCAAGTTCTACATTGTTCTAAAAAGATAACTAATGCCATCTCATCTTATGGTTTTAGTAAGAGTTTGATCCTTGCTTTATTACCAGTCCGTCTTTTTTGGGAATGAGCTGTCGGAAAACCATCATCCACTTTGGCCAATGTTTCGCCACTTTCGAAACATTCGCAAAAAACTGATGGAGAGTGCTACTAAATAATTACCACTCTATGAAAGGTTCTATACTATTCTAAAAAACTAACACGATACCGTCTAATGGCAAGTAAGAACTGATAACGGGAACGCAATAACGGTGACATGAACCTAAAATGGGTGGCATTTCTTCAGAATTAGAACTCGAGAAATGGTAATAATTATTTTTATTCACTTATGCATATATGTTTTGTAAGAAATAATTATAAAATTTTTTCTTAGAATGTATGACTTCCGCTGATAGCGGGAAAGTACCAAGGGCGACATGAACCTGATATGTACGTAAGATGGGTATCGTGAGGGCAGCGTTCTAAATTTCTTCTGAGCGCGGATGAGTTTTCACTCCTCAAATTCCTCTTGGTTTTGGGTGAAAAGTGCAACATTTCATCAAACTCAGAATAAAACTATAGATTAGTACAAATTACTCACACATACGAACAAACAGACGAACTTCTACAGATAGAGGCTTTCAACAAATAATTTTCACCATTTAACTTGCAGTTATTTAACCATAAGACAAATCACATAAAAGTTGGATATTAAATACGAAAAGTGTACTTTTAGTTTCCTTATTCCAATTTACACACGCTTTAAAGAATTTTAAATCATTTGAAATCTGAGTAATTTTAGACACTTAACTTTTTAAGGCATTTCTGATAAAAATGTGGAAACGCAGATAAATTATTTATTGCGATAAACTGTTCCTATAATAATATTAACGACTGATTAAATGAATAAGAGAGTTTATAAATAATTTCTTTCCAAAACCAAAAATCGTTGCTATTTTAATATTTACTGCATAATAGAGCACTCGGTGAATGCCTGAATACCAATGAAATTTGGAGATTTTGACGTCCTTTCTGGGGGAATATTTCTGAATACGACTGAATGAGCAAACTTCTGCTGGTGAATGAATCGGCCAAAGATTGACAGAATTCTTAACATACTTCGTGTTTATGAAATCAAACATTATCATTATTAATGCACAATGGATCACATTGTCTAGGAAAGAAATCAAATTTTTGGTTTCAACATATTTCCTTGCATTTATGTAATTTTGCACCAAATTAAACTAACTCCAGTTTACTGATTTAACAGTTAGTTTGGGAAAACAGAAGAAATGAAGCTATTAATATACGCATCTTTATATAAAAGTAATTTTTCAACTAACTAAAGAAAAGTATTCAAGATGGCATAACATTCATCTATCTATCTATGTAATATATATATATATATATATATATATATATATGTAATAATAAAATTCTATAGTCAAGAATACACTTAAAATTCTAACTGTATGTTTTTTTCATTTTTAATGGCGACGTTCTCTTATTTGAAAGTACGTGGAATTAAATCCACAGCCCCGTAGTCAAGTTGTTTTCCCGCCTTTTCTACACGTACAGTTATAGAATGTTCTAGAAATATTTAAAGCGAACTGGATCGACTGACGTCATTTCTTGGAAGCTCCGCAATTTCCAGAGGCTATAAAAGGACTCGCAAAAGGAATATTGGGGCTTTTTCTTAAATGTCGCGATGCAGTAAACTTCATACAAAAAGTTATTAGTAATTCTTTTTATTTACTCCGGATATCTGATTTTGTAACTGCTATTTCTACTGACCAATAATAAATGGATCCTTTTTTTTTAAACTTATCGTCTGATAATTTAAGCTACGACTACATTTATGATTCTTCAACAATCTATTTATTCCTGACAAAAGCTGGTACATCACACATATATATATATATATATATATCATTTAGTCAAAATATCTGATTTATAGCACGCCAAAAGTAGCGGATCGGGAAAACTGTTGAATCAAGTTGTAGACACATTAGTATTATTTCGGAAGCAGGAGAGATGAAAAATTTGCAAAGCCTTCGCCCGAAATCGAACCGCGGATCTCTGGAATATGCGCCCAGTGTGCAGACCACCACATCACGAAGGCATGCCGCCGAGAAGGTGAGAGAAATAACTTATAAGGTAAATTGCATTTAGAATTTGATTCACATCTATCTTTGATAAGATTCGAGTCATGTCCTCAGCAAAATAATCCATTTAAGACATTATGTGGTTTATTGAACATACATGTCTCACGTAGTGTCAGATATAGTTAGGCAACCTAAGCTGATCATATAATGGGAAAAAAACCAAAATTTACAGTATCAGTTTTGGTACGGTGACCCCAATAAAAATGCATTTTGTAGAAAAGAAATTCATAGGCACTGGACAGCATTCTATGGAAAGTAAGTGACAGATAAAAACATGGGGGATATCAAAAGCAAACACTTATCGCTCTCATGTACCTCGCATCTTTCTAAAACAAGCACTAATTGTTGGAAATCATGCACGTTATGTGAGGCACTGAATGTTAAACTCACGTCCATTCATTTTAAGATGCAGGCCCCTATTTACTCGTGAAGTCGGGGAATAGTTTTCTGCCAACTAGGTTCGCCGCACTATATATAATATTTCGAAAAACCTTTTAATGTTATATTTGTCACTTTTATATTATTGTATCACATATGAGGAGGCCCTTTTCATTTTGTGTGGTATTTAAGCCTGATTTTTTTGGCTTTATTATGCACATTTGATAGTAAATTTGTAATTTTCCATAAGTAATGACATTTGCAGGAAAATGTAAGTTTTTTGTTTATGTGTTGTTTTCATGGATTAAATTTTATTTACTATATAATTCTATCTCATCATTTTCGTTAACAGTTTCCTGCTCTTTGTTATTATAGTTTTTTATATAGACATAAAGCTGGGGCATATCTTTAATTTCCATAAAGAGCATGCTGCTGAACACCAAATATTTAGTAAATTATATTAATAAATGAAATTTAGAATTACATGTATTTGAAAGTTTGTAGAGTTACTAGGACTTTTTTAAAGTAAGAGACGTGAAAAACGCGCAATGCCCTCGCCGGGACTCGAACCCTGGACCTCTCGATACGCGAGAAGTGTGCTACCGTTACACCACGAATGCATGCTGGAAGAAGGCAGAAAGGACTTTATAAGTTGAATATAGTATTTGTATATTAACATGCTGTTAAACATTAGATAATATGAAAACTAATTAAATGCATATAAACAAATTTTAAATACCTCATATTTAAAGTCTGATAGAGATTTGCAAAACGTTTACATAACTCAAATTTGCTTCATTTATGCAGATCGTAATACATTTCCAGATGTAATCTGCAGATGAATTATATTACTTATTGCTATTACGTACGTATGAGTATGCCCCTTTTTTTACCTTTTTATGCATATTATCTTTACGTTTTATCATCTTTAAGTAATTTTTATTTTTTACAGGATGATCAGAATGTAAGCATCGGTAGAATAAAGCCTTTAAAGGCTCGTCTGTTTCATTTTCAGTCATGTCCGTTCCTCCCCCCCCCAAAAAAATATGCTTCACTTAATAATTCAGGTGAAATACATTATCACAGTGGTCTCAAACTCAAATTGCATGCGGGTGAAATGCACGATTTCAGAAACAAAGGAAGCAAAAGACTTTTTTGTCAACAAAGCAAAATTTAGTAAAATTTAAAAAAAAATTTACGTATAAAAATCACGCAAAATAAAATTCAAATTTATACTTATTTTCTGCCTGAAATATAAAAGTTGGTACCTGCAAGAAATTTCTCTTGGTCACAATTTGTAATTCAAACTCATTTACAGTAAAATATTAAGATTTTCAGATTGACATTTATTCAAATAATTGTAATGTAGTGAAGTTACTACCAAATAACTGACTTTTGACTCAAAGTAAAAACAAATGAAAGGAAACTTCTTAAAGAGGTCCAAACTTAGAAATAAACAATGAAATCTATTATCTTCTATTTATTAGACTTTCTATGACGCATACAGAAAAAAAATTATAGGTAAATAATTATAAATTTCTTTGTTTCTTACTGTACTGTCACAGCTTTACATATTATTAAAATCTTGTAGTTTAAATAATTTAAATAGATGAACATTAAGGTATTTGTTAATGGCAATATTTGAAACCAGACTCGAGTGCCACGTGCGACTCTCGCACGAAGAATGTAATTTTATTTTTAAATGTTAGAATATGTTTTCTCTTCTTGTTTGTATGTCGCCATTTTTGAGTGTTAAATAAAAGTTATTGCCGTGTTCCATCATTGGAGTTGCCTCATATCGCCAAAGAAGTATCGCAGTCTTAATTATTTTGGAGGCACCGACCGAGATCGAATAATCGTGCGTATTTTTATTTCATTAGTTCATCACTGAACATAATATTAGTGATTATTACTTCCTGTTAATATTGAATTGCTTTATTTTATTAGTTAATCACTGAACGCAATATTAGCGATACCAGATTATTACTTCTTATTATACCAGATTATTCTGTTAATATTGAATTGCTTTATTTTATCAGTTCATCACTGAACGCAATATTAGTGATACCAGGTTATTACTTCCTGTTGATATTGAATTGCCTTATTTTATTAGTTCATCACTGAACGTAACTTCCTGTTGATATTGAATTGTCTTATTTTATTAGTTCATCACTGAACATAATATTAGTGATACCAGGTTATTAATTCCTGTTAATATTGAATTGCCTTATTTTATTAGTTCATCACTGAACGTAATATTAGTGATATCAGGTTATTACTTCCTGTTAACACTGAACTGACTTATTTTATTAGTTTATCACTTGAACGTAAACTTGGTAATACCATTTTAATGCCGTCTCTACTAGAGTTCAAAGGAAAAGAAAAATAGCTGAAGAGAAGATCTTGGAACCGATGAAAGAAGAAAATAAAGCATCCAGAGATATCTTTGAAGAAGTTAAATCACCGGAATTAAACGTGGAAGATTTTCACGAAAATTTGAAAAACGATAAAGAAATTAATATTGAGAATCATTTTGCATTGCAGCGTTATCATCATCTTTCGGCTTATGATTTAATATCAAAGCCGCTACTAATAGACGAAGAAAACAATTGTCGAAAGCAAATGACAATTGAATATTATCCGAAAGGCACAGATGAACTGAGGAAAGGCTTTGCTGTGAATTATAGCAGAGGAACTGGTCCACCATGGAAGAGATCTAGGCGCCGTCAAGAAAAAAATGGAAGACTAGATCATTCTCCATTTTTTTCTATTTAAGTGTGGTGTAAAATTATTTGTTGAAAACTTAAAATTTTGGTTTAAAGTTTAGAACTTATGGCAGAAATTACTTCTTCTTAAAATAATTCAGAATGCCGAGCTTATAAACCTTCGAATTTTACAGAACTTTTCCCTTCGGTAAAAGTCTCTCCGTTGGGGGAGAGGTTCTAACAGCTTTACATATTATTAAAATCTTGTAGTATAAATAATTTAAATAGATGAACATTAATGTATTTGTTAATGGCAATATTTGAAACCAGACTCGAGTGCCACGTGTGACTCTCGCACGAAGAATGTAATTTTATTTTTAAATGTTAGAATATGTTTTCTCTTCTTGTTTGTATGTCGCCATTTTTTAGTGTTAAATAAAAGTTATTGCTGTGTTCCATCATTGGAGTTGCTTCATATCGCCAAAGAAGTATTACAGGTACCTTTCAGCTATAACCCCTCATGGTGTTTCGAGTTACATAAAGTTTGTAATTTTGAAGGAAAATTACTAAAAAGTATCTGGATCATAAATTGTAAATGCTCATCGGGAGTCTGATTCTTTTCTTAGATTTATTTATTTTCAACCTCGAAAAAAATTAAAATATAAATGTAATCTAAACAAAGGGATTATTTTTACTGTAGAAATTCGTAATTTCGAATATTTATTATATCACAGTCTTATGAGATATTTTCTCCCGCCTTTCTGCATGCCTTCGTGGTCTAATGGTTAGCACACTCGGCGTGTAATCGAGAGTTCCTTGGTTCGAGTCCCGGCGAGAGCATTGCTCATTTCTTACGTCTCCTGCTTCAAAAAATCTTAATGACTCCACAGTGGCGCTCGAACTAATCACCACCAGCATTTGGCGACTGGGTCCTTAATCCCATTCGTAAGTCCCACTCCTTTAAAAGTAAATCCAATCTCAGTTCTTTAAAAGGGAGTGTATACAAGGTATTTTCTTCCTCCTTTCTGCATGCCTTCGTGGTGAAACAGTAGCACACTCGGAGCGTATTCGAGTGGTCTAGATTCGAGTCCCGGCGATGGCATTGCTCATTTTTCAAGTCTCCAGCATAAAAATAACCTAATGACTCTACAGTCTCAATTAATTAAGTCCATTTCTAGATTTTCCGGAGAGCTATTTTAGATTTTGGTATTGAAAATAATGTTAAATTGGACTCCAAACCATTAAAATATTTTTCTTCGGATTATTGTTATGATAATATTAATTAATTTAGGGAAATTGTATTCGCGAGCCACTGCAGGCCAGCAATTTGAGAAGTTTGCATTATCATTTGGATTTTTCAAACAAACTAAGAAATAAGAAAACAAGCAAACTTTTAAGCTAAATGTAAAATATCGATGCAGAATACTTGCCTTTCGTAATAATAATGCCTAAAACCTAATAACTGTACCCAATTTGGTGCTAAGCAACGAACACGCAATCCCTCCATCTGAGTGCGAGTAGTACCGCATGCATTTAGCGAAAATTTTGAGTATGCTTTGGAAAAACGTTTTGCTGCGGTAGGGAAAAAACGAAAAAGGGTTTTCCCTTTGTGTCCTTATAAAATGCTACTAATTCTTGTACAGCTTGTACCAATTCTTGTACACTGTTTCGTTAATGAATGCTGGACTGTATACTCCATGATGCTGGTGTTCATTCAGTATGCAAAGGAAAAATCAGAGGCTCCCAACAGGGCGCAGTTCATTTGTTTTAAACTTCTAATTCTAAATAAAATTGACCGTTCAGTGCAAGCTGAGTATTTAAAGTAATTAAGGAGTTTGTTATTCGATTGAGTCAAAAAATAATAATTCGCTTTTTTTTACTATTTCTAATTTTTAGGCACGCATGCCCCAAGACGACGCACTTGACTTAAAGGTTACTGTATATGAATTGTGATTCTTATATTCTTATATTAAAATGTTTTTCAGTTCAGTATTTTGAATGGTTTACAGTAAGAGCTGCTTCGTTTTAAATTGTTAAGCCTGTTTACTTTATGCATATTTTCAGTTCACAGCAATGTTGCTTATTGTTGCACTTGTCGCATAAATTGCATAAATTTAAATTAATATTACGACAATTTTTATTACATTATTACATTTCTACTCATAAAAAACCTAATATTGTACTGACCAAAGCGTGTTTGTAATGCGTTATGCTCGTTTACCTTAAACACATTTCCTCTCGACTACTGTTTCTGAAACTTTTTTCAAATCGGGAACACTTTTTAAATTAGAATATCCTGAGGACCACTTGTCCCGTTCGAGAGCAAATATGTTATTTCAAGCAGCGACCACTATCCACAAATTTTTAAAATAGAGTTTATTACAAACCACTTCATTTTATATTCGTATTAAGTAATTCAGAGGAAATTTTATATTTATTTTTAAAATGCAACGGTATTAGATATTGGATATATTTTATCTTATTAACTAAAAATTAAGTAAATTTTGGTACTCTCATTAATGAGAAGGATAAGCTACCAATTCTTGTACAGCTATTCTGTAGAAGGAAGCAAAAGTAACGTGAGACCTGTGAACGACTGACGTATAATTTACGAACTCTGAGGTATATAGTAAATGCAGTTAACTTAAATTCTGTTTTTAGTCCAAAGGGACTTTGTCGCTGAAGGACTATTGTTTTTGTGTTGCGATTTTGCGTAGGTTCACTATAAACGTCCGTTTCACTTTTAAACTGTTGCCGCCAAATGTTAGAGTCCTGCATTATATTTGAAGAAATTAAATAATGAAAAGTCAGCGTAAATGTATGTATGTTTCTCGCATTGTAATAAAACAACGGTACATAGAGCCATCCAATTTTGAATGACGTAATACTACTGCGAATATGGGCATGTGGAAGCCCAAATTTGAAATTTGGAATTTGTTTTTCTATCGATTTCATATTTTGTAAAACTTTAACGAATTTTTGATTAGCAAAATCAAGGATTTCAAAGCGAGGAATGGCAACGTTTTACAGAAAAGACATTTTTGTCTCCAGCGCGCGAGACTGTATCGGAAACTTTAAAGATATGTTCAATTTAAAATCATTTTGCGATATTGCTCTTGAACTGAATTTTATGGTTTAAGTGCGAAGAACATGATATTTAGTGCATAAATGTAACAGACAAAATGTTAAAAAAACGCCCCTTTGGACGTAATTTATAATCTGAAAATTTTCAGATTTTTATTTATTTATTTAATTTTTTTTTTCTGAAAATCTAAGAAGACCACGTGAGCAGACTTAGAAGACATTTGTGGTTCGCGAACCATAGATTGACAAGAGCTACTTTATATGGATATTAATTATCCTCTTGTTTACTGGTTTAAGACATTATTTAAGTTTTTCTGCTTCTTAATTTGCTTAATGAAGCTCTGGAAATTTGTATGTGACTTACTCTTATAAAAAGGGTCGAGCTGGACATACTTTCGTTATCTTAACATATATACAAAAAGTGAAATGTAATCATCTTAGTGTAATAAAGTGAATACCAGAAGGTTAAATTTAAAACGCCACTGAAAATATGAAATATTTTTTGGCAGATAATATCTTTAAAAGTATATACTGCGCAGAAAAAAAATGGGGGGCTCAGTTCTATATCTCCCGTTCTAATGGGCCGATTGACGAAATTCAACTTATTTTTCTTATGTCTCAAAAGCACGATTTAGCATATGAAATTAGTTTTAGATATAGCATCGTTCTAATACAGGTATTTTGACACAAAACGGGACTTTTTCTGAAGTGATATACCAATTTGTTTTTCCACATTTCAATTCTACGATTCAACTTATTCCAAACTGCCAAGTTTGTAAACATCGCACGAGTAATTTTTAAAAATTTATCTCTAAAAATTTTGGCTCTTCAATGTTAAATAAATTTGTTGTATATTTATTAGTATATCTTTTTTTTTTTATTAAACTTACCTGATTCCTTCTTCCAGAATACCAAATTGAGGCTTAATCTAAAGATAATTCGCACATTTTTTATGATTTTATTTTAAAATTTGTATTTTAAAATATTGTTATAAATTTTTCGAAAAATATTTTGTATTATAACCTATACTATTTTACCATCATCTTAAAGTAGATGCATTTCTAATCATACCTGCAAAAAAGTAGAGTTTTTTATTCAAAGTTTCCTAAGATATTTGTGAATTTACATATTGGCGCATTTTGAATATATTTTGAACATATTTGTTATAAGCGAAAATATCGCCAAATGTGATTTACACACTCTTTCAAAATTATTTGAAAGTATGAACGACGACGATTTTTTCGCTCGTGTACAAAGAAAAAAAAAAGGAAAAGAATATAGGATACTGTAAATTAAAAAGTTCGCCAGGTGAACTATTCTTGGCGAAAATTGGAAAAAAAGAAAAATGCCAAAATAAATTTATAAATTTCTCCACAAATTTCTCACCAAAAATTACAAAATTTAATATGTGCTCATAATTTGAGTCGCAAAATCGAAATATGGAAAAAATTGGTATGTAATTTCAGAAAAGGTCTGATTGTGTGTCAAAATACCTATGTTAGAACAATGCTAATATTAAATCTAATATATATCCTAACTCGCGCTTTTGAGATATGAAAAATGCAATTTGAATATCGTCAATCGGGCCAGTAGAACGGGAAATATAGAATTGTCAATTTTTTTTTTTTTTTTTTTTTTTTCCTCTTTTGCGCAGTGTACTTGGGTACCTTTCGCGAGCAAAAATCTCAAAAGTGCATTTCCAGGTTATACTATTGCTAGAAATGTATTGATGTAACCACTGTCCAATCATCTGTGTATCTTTTCAAAGCAAAATACCCACTATATAGGCGTTAGCACGATTCTGTAACAGTCTTTTTATTTCTTTGCCGAAGCAAGATGAGAATAATGGTCATCTCTATTATCCTACCCACTTCGGAAGTTCTTTGCCTCCTACGCTATGGATCTATGAGAATATAATCTCCCCGTTATAGGTTAAGAAAGCAAGATTGCGGACATTTAGTGGCCGTAATAAAAATGTTTATCTTACAGACCGAAAAGGCTTCGTTTCCTGGAAGAGCGTTATTTCCTTCCAGAAATGTAACAGTATTTGGTGCTATTGGTCGTTCAATTAGTTTTAAGCTTCTTTGATCCCTCTAAATTTTGTCACTCGAATACTTGCTCATTGTATTTTTGCAACCTTTTTTTACTATACAGAGTAGAATTTTCGCATTTCTTCTTAATTCAAGATATGTTTGTTACAGTATTAGTGACTCACAAATAAGCCCAGATTCTCTAAGAATTCGAATAATGCTGTAAATTAAAATTACCAACCAACACATCTATTCAACATTCTGTGTTATTCCCACTAAGAATTTGGAACCTTTCTTTGATCTCCAGGCTGTACCAATATCTATGGTTTTTTAGGTATTAGCTGAAGATATGTTTGTATTCGATTGATTATGTAATTCATTTTTCTTCTGTGGTGAGCATAGTATTATCCATGTTTTCAGTGGGTTCCAGTTTCTTCAGATATGCGCATAAGACAGTTTAGATCCAGAATATAATATTATTTTCATAATAATACTTAATAATATTATTTTTTAAAATTCTCTTTTAAAATTTTGCAATTTTGGTTCAGTTTATAAGTCTATCTCTGTATAACTAGGATTATTTACTATTATCATCACTGTCAACTCTGATAAAATCCTCATCAGATAAGACTGTTTCAGTGTAACTAAAGAAATCATTCAGTTCTACAGTTTCCTCATGCATGTCTTCGTTAATCTTAACAAAGTACTCAGAATCGTTTTCCTCATTTCTGCTGTTTTCACAGTTAAATGTCTAAAAAATTTCATTTTGGTGTCATTTTAAGTATTTTCGGTGCTTAGACGCAGTAAAAACATTTGTAGGTCTTACGTAAATGTGTAATGCTAAATAGTCCATACCTTAATAGACAGCGAATTGATATGTCTGAAGTAACTACAGAGGCCTGAAAAGGTTTAAACAAACCTTTTTTATCTAAACAGAACTCAGAGTATAACTGTACCTTCTTGTGCAAACATAATGAAATATAACTTGTGGCGATGCAACTAAAGTGACAGTAAATTTTAAATTTAAAACCACACTAATAATCAAAGACTACACAATTAAATTTAAATCTAAACTCGCTCATAAGTCTAAGCGGCGTGATAAGTTAAAATGTCGGCAGCAGCAACTCAGAGCCGAATAATTACAAACTTATCATCAGAGTTGGGCAAAATAAAATGTAACTTCCTTGCAAAAATGAATTGAAAAATTCAATCACAGTTCACTATGTAATTGTAATCTAACTCCAGTTACATAATAATTCTGAAAGGCAAAGTAATTGATAACGTATTTGCAATTGTACAGTAAATGTATAATCTAATTACGATTGCAATTATATAATGTGATTAAAATTACAATGTATTTGTAATTGTTATTGTAGTAAGTAATCAAATTTACGTAAGTGAGAAAGTAACTGCTCCTGACAATTTCTGTTATATACCCTAGTAAAATCGTAATCGTGATTGAAAATTACAGTAAATGACAGTTTATCCACAATAATTCATCATCTTACTTAGCGAGTTATTAAGTAATATAATATAAGAAAATTATTTGTATCCAGAATGATCCTGCCTGATTTTGGTCTGTACTGAATCTGGTGGTAGTAATAGAAATTATTAATTAATTCTTTGTTAAATACTACACTTTTGTAAAAGAAATATGGTTAAAGCTGGAAGGATTTACAGGAATTAATTCTGGCTATTTCACTATTTCACTTTTAACTAAATATGCCTAATTTAGTTAAGCAAATATGTGGATTAATGATGATCACAGACAGATATGTGAATTTTATTAAGCGTAAGCAAACGCGAACTAAATGATATCGAATGAGAAGTCTCTATGAATGATTTGTTAAGAAAACTGGTCTCCATTTTACATTACACATTGAAAAGTCACCAAAACTTCATTTTAGTCTCGTTCGTATTCAATTTTTCTACCTTAGCAGATAGAAACATTATTCTGATCCATTATTTCTCTGTTTAATTGTTATTTAACATTTTTGATAATGGTAATGAGAGTTAGTTAATTTATTATTAAATGCAACACATATTGTCAGTAAATTCATATTAAAACCATCTTTTACTTACAAGTCTGTACTGCATCGGTACAATCTATTTTCCAGAGCTTTACATAAAAACAAGTATAATTTTTAAGTGTCTGTAGATGACTATTGCGTCTGGAGATGACTATAATTATAGTAAATAACTATAAATTACAGTTATTTACTATAATTTGTAAGTGTAGGCTATATATGGATTATGGCAAAGGTACAAAGGCTGTATGGATAGCAAATCACACAAATGCTACCTGTCGAAGGACAGATATACTTTTGTGGAGGATTTTGTGAGGGGCATAGACTTGTTTTCACAGTACAGTGGGGAAATCACAGAAAAAGCCCATCTAATCAGCCTGTTTCCCGAGATTTAAATCAGGGTCAAAATAATAATGTTAGCGATCATACCGCTCCGTCCCTAATGGACGTTGAATGCATAAACATTGCCTTATATTCCATCTAAGTCCATCCTGCATAATTATTGAATGAATTCAAACTTGCAGTTATAATATTAACTATGAAATAAGTTTTTATTAAATATAATTCCCGTTTTCAATATATAGTTAAAATATGCAGTTTTTTTTAATTGGTGAATGAGTCTTGCGGAACTAATTTCTGTATCTTCAGGTAGAAATAAACATACATAATGTTATTAAAAAGAAGTATCTAAAGATGAGAGTTGGCTGCAGGTAAATGGAATTATTTTGTATCCGAAACAATCCTGAGTAATTACTGAGTGAATTTCAAATTGCAGTAATGATATTCCATATGAAATAGGCTTTTTAATCATATTTTCAATAAATTGTTAAAATATGTTATTTTTTATTGGTGGATGCATCTGCCCGAACTTATTTCCACAGCTCCAGGTAGAAATAAGCAGGTATAATATTATTGAAAAACTGAAGATGACAGTAGCAAGTAAATAAATAGAATTATTTTCTCTCCGAGAACATCCTTCTTAATTACCAAGAAAATTCCAACTTTCAGCAATAATATTAACTGATAAATAGGCTTTTATTAAGTGTAATTCATATTTTGGAGTTGGCTACAGAAAAATGGAATTATTTTCTATCCGAGACACTTCTGCGTAATTATTGAATGATGTTTGAATTATAACATTGAAATTAACTACCAAATAGGCCTTTATTAAACATAACCCATATTTTCAATAAATGTTTAAAATACATCTTTTTCTACAAGTGAATTCACTTGCCCTAACTATTACTACTAACAATAAAATACGACTAAACTATATACAATAAAATCACTGTTTAAATACTAACTAAACCATACATGTAATTACTTATATGTATAGGTATATATATATATATATCATCATCGTGCTATTCGGTCAGGCATGGTTTTTGCAGAGTGGTAAGGCTAATTTAAATGAAGAGGCAAGTTGATTTAGTTTTTAATGGTACGTTCTTATTCCATAGCTTTTATTCAATTATCACTGTAGATCAATTATTCGTTACTAAATAAGAGTATTTGAACTTTAATGCGTCATAACTTATTCTAACAAAGAGAGCAAGCGCAGTAGTGTAGACCCTAAAGGCACGAAGAGAGGAAAGCTTCTGACACAAAACGGCGCGTATTCGTTATTTATAGTAGCGGTTACATAATAGGCTAGCAAATTCTAGAAGGTACTGGTCTAAGGGGAAGATCCTGAATTGCGGAAAGTTAATTAAAGGTTGCGTGTTCACGAAAAGCAAAGCCATCGTATTTTTTTATATTTTTCATATATATATAATTGAAAAGCTAGTAAGTACTGTGCTGTAAGACCTATTTGGTCTTAAAAGTTTTTTGCGCAATATGCTGCAAAAATTATGAAATAATAAGAAGAAAAATTGTAGTGAGCTCGCCAAAAAGTTACCAGGAGCTGTGGCTCCAAGAAATAGTTCAACGCAGTATTTTTTAAAAAAAGACAATGGCATTGAAGGGTGAAAAATTAGGCTACACGCGAAAAAACAGTTAAAATCAATCGTTGGAAACATGTGAATGGCAAAAAATACAGTAAAAACTTATCGATAAGTGAAAAGTTAACACATATAAAAAACCGATCGACGGAACAAGTTAAAACAAAATTAAAACATATAAATAAACATAAAAGTACAAAAATTATAAAAATTACAAAGCGGAAAATGGTAAATTAGCCTAATTCGACTTCCAACCTGGCTTTTCAAGGGAAATTTCAGTTGCACGTCGAACCAAGCTAACACCATTACCCGTTTTGCCGAAATAGACAATTGAAACTCTTGTGTGACGAAAAATTTTTAAAATAATATGAATTGTCCCAAAAAAAAATCTTTTGGAGCCTCAATTCTCTGTTCCAATTTCCCGACGCGTCCGCAAAAAATGACACATTAAGGTGTAAAAAATGTAAATGCAACTCCGATGTACAGCTGAAATTAAAATAAAAATAAAATAAATAGCGGTGTGCTATTAGTCAAATTATACAGTTAACGTTCGGGCGGTGACCAGACAAAAGCCCACCGGACGAAAGTGCACGCGACAAAAGCCCACAAAAAAGACCCCACTGAGATAATTGCCCACGCGACTAATACCCACACCGATGAAAGCGCACATTGATAAAAGCCCACACAGATAAAAGCCCACATTGATAAAAGCCCACATAGATATAAGCACACGCTGATAAAAGCCCACGCTGACAAAAACCCACACCGATATGTATGCTACGTTAAAATTAATATTTTTTCCCTTTTTTTTCAGCTTCACAAAGTAGATTCATGAATAAATATAAAATAAAAAATTAATTAAATTAATAACAAATAATTGAACAATAAATTTATGTAGCGGAACACATTTCATTTTGGGCTCCGGCTGAATTAAAATCCTATATGTGATAACAGAGTGTCAATCAAAATAATATAATTAAAAACATGTACATGTATGTGTAACTTTGTTTTTATATTTACGCGACAAATGGAAGGGCCCTCGTGGAAGTCCGGCAATGGAAGGTGAAAGGGAATACTGGCCACAATGTTTTTTTTAATTCTACAAAATTATAAGGAGTATAAAATATATGTAAATTTTCATCATGATAGACATATGCAGAGAATAATTTAACACTGCAGAAAATTTTGCATATAATGAATTTAATATGGAGAATTAAAGCCGAACTTTCATTTCAACGAAAAAAATAAAAGTACCGTATTCTATTATGATTAAGAAAACATTTGTGTGCGCTATCACAAACACTGTTTTAATGGTGAATTAAAAGCACGGTTTCAAATAACCTAGTTAAATTTTGACAGCTTGGATTTTACATAATTTCATTCCCACTTGAAATTTCATTTTTAATCATAATAATTATTACTCGTAAAATTTTTCAGGAAGTCATAGCTATTTTGGATTTCCTGAAAATGTGTGCTGTTTTTAAGTGGGCATTCGTCTTGTGGGCTTTTGTCTTGCAGTTTTCTAACTCGCCGCTGGCTAATTCAGGCGGGAAACCATTGCGTTCGTTTTCTTTTGCCCCCAGCTGTGTGAAAAAGCAGTTAAAGAGAGTTAAAGAGAGAAGAGCCTTGCTTAATTGCTTTATCCCCTATCGAACCTGGGGTGCCAAAGAACGGCCTCAGAAGAAACGGGGTCGCAGGAGAGCAATTAAAGGGTGGTCAGGAATAAATTAAAGAGGATTTTAAATGTTTTTTGTTAGTTACTAGGAAATAACAATATCTGAAATTCCGCTTGTAACTGAAGTTAACCCCTTTACTTGCATTTCTTTAGTCTAGTTCTTGAATAATTTTTTATCTAAGGATTTAGTTAGAATTTCAGTTATTTTAAAAATTTCAATAACTGAAAAACGAAAGGAATTAAATATTTCTTAACTATTTTTAAAGGGATAATTCACTGTTTTTGCAGTAAAACTGCAGAGTAGAAAAATAGGCTAGTTCCTGATTCGATAGTGTCTCTAACAACTTTTTGATGAACTAATTAAACTTGTTTGTTATATCGAAGTAAACCCATTGTTTAAAAGTAAAACTACTGAACTATTTCTAAAAAAATTAAATTATTACATATATTAAAATTTACGTAAATTTTTCATTTTAACTTTCATATGGTTGAAAACGCAACCATATGAAAGTTAAAATGAAAAACACAAAACCATATAAAAGTTAAACTATTCGAATAATTTTAATAACGAAGGTTTCTGAACTCAAGAACAAGAGGATTTAAGAACCATGAACCATTGTAAGAAAAGTAATCTTGCACATTAAAAATAATTTTTATTTCAATAAAAATATTATGTTACTCGATTAACTGTAAACGCTTAAAAAATAGTTCAGTTTAATTAAACAGTTCTGTTGGATAAAAGGTTTCAACCTTTATCCTTATTATGTTGTTACTGAACATCAAGTTGATTAGTATGTTTGGTTTGGTTTGGGGTATATGAGCACGGCAAAGCTTCGAGGGCTATCTGCCTGAGGAGAGAGATGCCTTCGTGGTAGACTTTCCTAGAGAAACTGGTTCGTATACAAATTACATATGGGGAAAACTATGAAAACGCCCATGCAGACAGCCCGTCTGCGGGTTTCGAAACTCGGACTGAACTACCAGTGTTCCGCGACTTTACCGCTCGGCGGACTCTGTTGACTAGTGAGAAGTCACCAGCAATCTTACAGAAGGTCATTGACAATTTGCATGCTCCCGTGAACGATTAGACCTTATAACTTGTTTGTTAGCTCCATTCTTGAAGCTAACATTCAAACATAAAATTAAATAAAATTCTACGTTTTACTGCGGTTAGTTTCATAAAAAAATTCTATTGGTTTCAAAAGAGAAAAAAAATGTTGAGCATTTGTTGAGATAAGCATAGTTGAGATAAGCAGTATGCATAACAACTTACATATATTACATTCTAAACGTGAAAACATTTTTTTGAATGGTAGAACGTATCTCATCTAAGACTTAATCATTTTTTTCGATTCGCAAAACTTTCTAGACATTGTTCCTTTGAAAATAAATCTGAGAAAACGTTCAAATATTGGAAAAAATAAATAATTATTTAGATGAAGAAAAATTAATAAAAAATGGAGTAAAAGCTGTACATTAAGAAAGCGTCAGTCATCCAATTCTTAAGCTTTTCATGTAGGCACAAGGCTCACCAGCGGACAAGCGGTAAAAACGCTGAATACTGGTAGCTCGGTACGGGGTTCAAAATCCCGATGGAAAGGCTGACTGCATGGGCACGTTCTTGGTTTTTCCCTTGCGTAACATGTATACGAGCGAATTTCCTTTAAAACGTCCTCCACGAAGGCATGCCTTCCCTTGGCTTAGTGCCATTTCGTCCGTTCTCTTTTAATGCCGAGTTCGAAATAGTGTCATTTGTCCACTTATTCTGTCTTTACCGTTTCTTTCGCTGTTTGAAAAGTCACTTTATGATTAATAAAAGATATATTTAGACGAAATGACCCTTACTACTTTGACCTCACTTAGCCTTTAAGTTCTAATATTTATTAAACATTTTCTTTAGATAAATTTATTCCGAGCAGAATAATGAATTTCAGACATGTTCAAGAGGTGTGTTTTTGAATCTAATTCCATTTTTGTCATATAGTGTCCACTTTTTTTAATTTCACATACTTCTAAAGAAATAGCGGAAATGTTCATCTGCTTTGACAGAAAATCAAAATATAGCAAGTGTATAAAGAAGATGTGCATGTTTTATTAAAAATTTAGTGAGACCTCTATAAACGTGACCATTCACGGTTTTAAAGGATTTTGGTTGTAGATATGGTGGTCTTAAGCACTAGAGCTGTAATTAAGAGCACTGTAATTTTTCTTTCACAATCAGCTGTTGTATAAGATTAGCTGCTTTCTGTGTAGTTTTCATGTTATATAACATACGTCTTGAACAAATATACAGCAAATGCAAGACAAATTATTAAAATTTTACAATTTGAAACATTAATACTAATTTTCTATTACTATACATAATACTGTTAATGAATGATGAATTTATATAATATATGCATACTTAGAATCTAAAAACGATGAACTTTGAATCTAATGACTCTATAAATATATATTTATGTAGTTACAAAATTTTATTAGATGTTATTATATGCATAGTTATTTGTAATCTTCACAATCTCTAATGAAATACTTCCTATTTATCACTATATTTTGAGGGGATTGTACTTAAATCTGCAGATAAGAGTTGTACTTCTAAGAGTTGTTCCATCCCCCAAAAATAAATAAATAAATAAAATTTTAATTTAAAACACTATTTCAAATTGCTATAGTTGAAAGATTAAGAGGTTACCTTTGGAATTCATTTTCTGACAGGCTGTCAGCTGACAGTTTTAATTTAATCAGAAATCTAAAAGAAAGTATCTCTAGAAGATCGTCAACTTTTAATTAAGCTCAAAAAATCTTTCAATGAAAAATATGTTTAAACTTTGATAATAAGCTCAGTCTAAAGTAAAAAATAAAGTATTTCTTAGCCAAGTTTTCATTGTGCTTAACTGTTTTAATATACTAAACTAAAAAGGAACTTAAGGGAAAAAACTTTAAAAAAAATTAAGTGTTTTTTAATTAAAAAGTTAATAGTTTTAATAATGAAACATAATTATATTTAATCTCAGACATATTACTTTAAAAATAGCATGTGAGAAACTCCACGATGATATTTTTCATTTTCACATACGCATACCAAAGTTAAATAAGTAAATAAATAATAAAATGCAATTTCAGATTTATCATCGAAACGTTATAGCTAATCACTTAATCAGAGAGTAGAAAGTTTGCTTTCAACCTAATAAATTAAACAAATAAAGCAGTGATAAAATATACAAACAGACATATATTTGAGACATTAAAATTCAGATCTGAATTCTTTATTTATTATAATTAAAATTATAAATACATGCTATAGTAATAAAAAACCATAAGTCGCTTTTGATTATGTGCGCTTTTATCAGTATGGGCTTTTATCACCGTGGGCTTATATCTATGTGGGCTTTTATCAACTTGGGCTTTTATCAGTGTGGGCTTTTATCAATGTGCGCTTACATCGCTGTGGGTATTTGTCGCGTGGGCAATTATCATAGTGGGCTTTTTTTTGTGGGCTTTTGTCGCGTGCGTTTTCGTCCAGTGGGTTTTTGTCTGGGAACCCGTTCGGGCTGGACCTGCAAGCTTAAAGAATTAAACCTTTATGAATTTTATAGATCTGAAATTAAATGTAAATGAAAACAAACGCCTTGGGTCTTGCTAAGACCAAGAAAAATTTAAAAAAAAAAAAAAAAAAAAAGAAAGAAAGAAAGAAAAAAAGAAACATAGAAAACAGACTTGTGGCTATGCTGTCCTCTTGATCGCGAAGCAAATTTGAAAAGGGGTTGCAATCCCCTCTGTGTCTTTCAAAACCATTCCTCTCGTCGTGTGACGTAGGCGGGTGAAACAATGTCACTGTGTAACAGCCAATGCGATTAGATTGTGCTTTGGCGGGAACTCGTACCCCCCGAGTTAAAGGAGGGGTTGAAAGACTCGAAAAGACATGGAAAGAATTCAAAATGGCGTCAGTCAAGTTGTAACAAGAATACAACTGTTTCTAAATGTGAAAATGGCTAATTCAGCAAAAATTACTCAACATGGCCACAAAAGTAAGAGTAAAATGGAAAAAAGTCATTTGTTAATAAAATTCGTAATTCTTTAAGCTAGAGGGCGATCAAGCTACAATGAAAAACGAAAAGGCCCGATTTGTTAATAAAAGTAGAATTGGCCATCAAAGTAATTTAAAACTATTAAAACAATAGTATTAAAAGTATTGTGCCAAAATCTTTTGGTACTTTTATGTTTATTCATATGTTTTAATTTTGTTTTAACTTGTTCCGTCGATCGGTTTTTTTATATGTGTTAACCTTTCACTTATCACATCGATAGGTTTTTACTGTATTTCTTGCCATTCACATGTTTCCAACGATTAATTTTAACTGTTTCTTATATTCTACATTTTATTTCGCGTGTAGCCTAATTTTTCACCCTTCAATGCCATTGTCTTTTTAAAAAATACTGCGTTGAACTATTTCTTGGAGCCACAGCTCCTGGTAACTTTTTGGCGAGCTCACTACAATTTTTCTTCTTCTTATTACATATATATACACACATATATATATATGCCCTGCATAAATACCGCTATTTATAATTTCCACATCTAGTTCAGGGATTTCAGTTTAAATTTGCATCCACTATGTTAGTTATTAGTATGCCTGAAAACAAACTGGTTACATTGTATAGTTATTTTTTTTAACTTTTCTTGTTGTACCATAGTAAAATAATATTTAATTAGGTAACCTGCCTTTCATTCTAATCAGAAACAACTGAATATATTCAGATAGACTGTCTTAAATACACCTCATGTGTTAGCCTCCTGTGATGTAACACATAGATTTCCACGTTTCTTTCTTTAGAAAGTATCTTTGCTAAATATAGGCTCTGACTAGCGTCGGTTTATTAGCTTAGAAGTAGTTCAGAAAGCTTTCATTTTCTTAGATAGAATGAAGTGAATTATGCTCTCTCTTTCATTTACTGCCTTTATATGTTGAGAGAAGTTTATTTACAGATAACTATCAGAAAGCAACAAGGGGTGAAAGTAAATGTAATAGCTCTACGTGAGAAGATAATTAAGTTAGCTACATTAGTCATGTTTCAAGAAATGGAATTATTTTGCCACCATCAGATAACTGACATAATGAAATAATCATTCTTATTTTCCTAGAATACACAAACTTTAAAATATTTCTAATTGTAGTTATAAAGCCTTGTCTCACACACAACTGATGTTTATGATGTGAAATCAAACATGTAATAGCTTTGAGAACTTAAATTTAGTTATATGTGAAATCGAACATGTAATAGCTTTGAGAACTTAAATTTAGTTATATGAACGTTGCGTTGTGGTTTCCAGCAAAAGAGAATAGATAATATGAAGAAAGGCTTAACTACCCATAGTTCCAGATGTTTTTGGTCTTCGGTGAAATTCTTAGAAAATTTATCATATTCATTATTTAAATCTTACTATCAATTAGTTTATAGTGATTTCTTTCCTAGAAGTTTGGCTCGATTCGTTATTCGCTCGGAAAGAAGATTCATGCAAATTTTACAGCAAGCGGCGTAGGTTAAAACAAAGATTTAATCTTAACCGGCATCTCAGTGGAATTCATCCTCACTCACTGTCGCCTTGCTGAAAGGGAAGTCGATATTAAACGGGTGGAAATTTATTCAAGTCTGGTAAATCTTAGAAAGACACTTGTTTTACCGTCCGATCCCAAATATCTAATTCTGAATACGTTTGGTTGTTGTTATCACATCCTAATAGCCTAACAACAAGAGATTACAGCTAATTGATAGTCGACAAAGCAGTTGCATCACTGATTTTATTATTACTGTTAATCGTGTGGTAAAACTGGTAATAAAGGTCTACATTAGACTGTGATTAGAGTTTTATCTTGTGCATTCATTCTTAAGCACAAGCAGAGAGGAAAACTCACCAACCATCAGTGACATTTTCTAAAATGTGAGCAGTTAGATTTGACAACAAGCAGTTTGTAGTTCAAAAGCAGTTTGTAGTTCTTAGTAGTAGCATTTTGTAAACTGCTTCTTGAACTAAAAAGCAAGTTTTAGTTCAAGAAGCAGTTTTTAGTTAGCAACTTAGTAGTAAAACGATGAGGGTCAGCTCTAATATTTGTTTATGTTCTTAGAATTAATGGTCATTTTCAGAAGTAGTATTCCTAAGGAGATTATAGTCACGACATGATACACTACATTTTGAATACAATGGTTAATGGGTGCAATAATCGCGCAAGATGCTCTGATAAATTTATCAACATTAGATGTGAAAATGATACCATTGTAATCAAGCTACAAAAATAAGTAATCTTTTCTCTTCGTGAATGACATAAAGAAATAAATAAAAAGTATTCGTTGTAGAACAACGAAACAGAATACTTTTCGGCTTGCATATCAATTACATATATATTGCATTACACTTATATTTTAACATTTCACTTTGGAATCACTAATACATTTTTTGTTGTTCTATAAATGAGAACAGATGGGATAGTTCTACCTTGTTGTGATAATTTCTTGTTTCTTTTATACGTATAATGTTCCATGTGATAAACTAAATTAATATTGCAAGTAAATTCATAACTTATTAACATCCAACAAATTACATTTATTGAGGCCTCATAAATAGCTCAGTATAAAATATAGTATCGCTACTACATCTGATAATTGCTAGTAACGAAAATAATCTTTAGTTTAAAAACTCACATTCTTGCTTCGGTAAATATCTGCATATTGAGTGTAGCTACTTTCAGGTGAATGAAAGTCCATACAAGCGATCATGAAACAAACGAAGATGTGAAACATCATTTGCGGTGGTTAAAGTTCACACTGTCATGAACAGTACATTTTTGCATATTAGCAGAACTAAAATTTAATCCAGATCCTACTTTAATTTACTTCGGAATGCAAACAGCGATAGGGAGATGATCTCACATTGCTGTATTAAATCACTCTTCCGTACGATGGCCAGTTCTTTAGGTTCTCTCTATATCGAGATATTTGCAAAGCTCATTAAATAGGGCAGCTGAATAACTGAGAATGTATCATAAATAATACATTTCTTTACTACGAATTCACTAATAATCAGAGCTTCATGAACCTGATATATGATAAATATTCAAAGATTTGTTGAAATATTCCAGAGAAACAGTACCGACTTGCCGTCTTTATTATTCCAGAGTAATAGGCGAAGAATATTCATAGCGATTCTCTCGAAGGGTGTTTCCCCACTGCAATGTTAATCTCGCTTAAGAATGCCTCATTGCTTAGCTAAAATCTCCTTCTAATTTCGCGTCAGAGTTTGGCATTGCAATTTTACTGGTTGAGAAATTCTATTTTCGACCGGCTGAAAATTAGATTGCAGTGTATTTGTGCCTTTCTTGATTTTCATTCTTTTGAACAGCATCATGAGTTTCGTTGAGCATAACATTGAAAACAGTTATGCTCAACGAAACTCATGATGTTTCTTTATAACTTTATCACAAAACTTGTTCCACTACATTAAGCTTTGATTTCTACATTTTGCTTCACAAATACCTGTCAGTTTCTTTATTCTGAGCACAATGGAAAGCCAAATATTCCATTGTGCTCAGATGTGATAATGCTACACATTTTCAACCAAATATCGGGATTAAGTTCAATGAAAACGTTCAGCAAGTGAGGCATTATTTAAATACCTTTTGTGCACGTGCAGAAAATTTATATTTTTCCATAATCTTCTTTTAATCGAAAGGAATTCAATATGACACTTGGAAAACTGCTTCTGAAAATGACCATTAACTATTGATTTTCCTGAATAGCCATTCTTATTTTATAGCCATGATTTTAACCTTATCGAATTCACGTTGACAATTCATCGAGGTAAGTTTAAAGTACTTATAACAGCAAGAGACTTCAAAGAAGTCTTAAAAGCCTAAATTCATTTGCATGAGTCCAATTCCTCGGCTTGAAGTGTTATCAGAATTCTCAAGTTATATTAAACACTACAGAAATTTAATTCCATATTATGTTTATGTAATTCTCTTTTAATAAGAAAGAAAAGAGCGAATAAGGCTTTAATTTGTATGAAACATACGTACTTTTTAAATGACAAACGAAAGATTTGATCTGAAGTAACTGTTACAAATTAGAACTTTTAAGTTTGAATGTGTATGTAACATAGAACTTTTATTTGTTTATTTTTTAAATGGCGGCACTAAAATTGGTTGCAGTTTTAATCATTTCTTTTTCATTTCTTTATCGCAAATTAGAATTTAAAATTAGCGTTTTAGATGCGCCGTCTAAGAAATAAACAAGTAATTAAAAGTCGTTGATCTCATATTATATGATATTAACGGTGTTTTTGTATAGGTAGACATGAAATAACCATAAATATATAAAGCAAATACGAAATCTAGTTAATTAAAGAAATTCAAAATAATGAAAAATTAATAAAAAATATGAAAATTCCATCGATAATAGAAGTTGGGTATCTCGTATATATGTTTCGAAATACATAAAATTCTTTAATAGTTTGAATTGTTTTATTTACATTCTTCAAGCGGTTTTAATATACATTTCAAACTGTATCTATACTAAGAATTATTTTCTTTATTTTTTCATTCACTTCAAATTTCAGTTTTCATCTTGTATAATAGTTTTATCATATTCCAGTAATACCTTTATTATTTAATTCCTTTTTAATATTAAATAGTCATTATATGTACGATATAAATAAATATGTTCACCAAGAAAATTTATTTGCGCTTAAAAACTGATAAATGGACAATGAGTTTGTTATTCAATCATGCATCAAATGATCTATCGCTATGAAATGCTCGATAGCTATAATGCTTTCGGCCCCAGATAAGAAAGTTTGGTCATGTTGTAATTCAGCAAGTTTCTGTAATATATCACAATATGGCAGAAGACATGTGACATATAGATAAGAAGAATAAATTTCCTCTTCAATTTTATTTTGAATTAATCTCAATTATAATAGTTAACATTGATAAACAAGGCCTAAATCATTCACCTGCTGAAACATAGAAGGGTAAATGTGTTATCCGTCGAGTTCATGAAAATCAATTTATTTTGAGTTTTGCTCAGGAAAATTTTCGATAACTAATTATAAAAGCATAAATCTTCGACTTAGTATGATGCAGCTTTTCCGTTTCGATCAGGTATATGAATTTGAAACTCCTTTGCCCGAACTAATTAAAGAAAAGTAATTTCCGATATAATTTTCTACTTTAGATTTTTAAAAAGCTAGACGCCTAAAATTAGTAATTATATAAAACGAAAAATATGCAATGATTTAATGAGTGAAGCTAGAAAAAATAATTAATATATATAATTAGGAATCTCATGATTTGAATACGCTCTTATCTTTATTTAAATAAGATTAAAAAGAAAGAGAAAGCATTCCTAAGAATAGCGTTTATTAATCAAACTCGATTACTTTGCTACTTAATAGCATTAATGAAAGTTAAATATCTTTCGCTTAAATGAATGGCAACAAGTTGGTTGTGGAAGATAAAAGCATCTTATTTCAGGAAGCGGCAACACACTGCTTTTAAATAATTCAGTTTATTGGTTAAAATTGAAAGATTACTATTTTAAATTTTGTTGAATGGCAATAGTCTGAGGTGCTGGAGACAAAAATGTTTTATTTTGAGAAGTATGCTCACTGCGTATTCCAAATCACTGAATTTATTAATAAAAATTCATTAAATTCTTACAAAATATGAAATAAATAAGAAACAAATCCGAAATTTAAATTTCGGGCTTTAAGGTACACATTTAAAAAATTCCAAAACTCAAAGCATATCGTTGTCGAAATGAAACCTGAGCTATACAGAAAATGCCTGTCTTTGGGGTATTTGCATTTTGAGTGGTCGGCTTGTAAAGTAGAGGAGTTTATCATAATAAATAGATGCTTTAAATGTCTTGGCTATAATCACAAAGGAGCTAACTGCAGAAATTCTGTTGCTTGCTTTAAATGTGCAAAAGAACATAAAAGTGAGCACTGCCAAACTCAAGAAACCCAAGCTTGTGTAAATTGCATTCGTTATAATAGCAAAATCAAGGATGTTGGCAAGAAAGTTGATGTCAAGCATAAGCCTTTCTCGGAAAATTGTCCTTCTCACATTTTTATGAAGAATAGAATAATTTCTCAAATTAATTATGGCTAACTTTCCCTTTTCTGTTCTTAAAATTATTCAACTTAATCTTCATCGTTCGAAAATGGCTACTCAGCAGCTTGTTTTAAATATGGAAAATTCTAACATTGATATCGCTCTTGTTCAGGAGCCTCACTCTTATAAATGCTCTCTTCCCAACTTGCCTTCCTCTTACCGGGTTTACTTTCATGCTAATAGTGATACCATTAAAGCTGCTATTATTGTACGAAATCAAAAGCTGTCTACTCTGCTTGATATTAATAATCTTGATTATAATATGGTGTTTATTCATGTTACTCTCAATACTCAAGATTTTATCTTTTTTTCCTATTATTTTGAACCTAATAGAAATATCAACTTGGATCTGCATAAAATTAATGTAGCATTAGCTTCAAAAAATTGTAATAGATTGATTTGGGCTATGGATGCCAACAGCAAATCTGAAATTTGGCATAGTCCAGTTTCAGATTCTCGAGGGGTTAAACTTTGTGAATTTTTAAGTATGAATAATTTGTTCGTTCTAAACGAAGACTGTGGTCCTACTTTCTGTAGTACTCAAGGTTCAAGCTATATTGACATTACGGTTGTGGGATCTGATCTTCTTGCAGATATTTTGTGTTGGTGTCAACCAGACTATGAATCCCTTTCTGATCACTGTGCGATTGAGTTTGAACTTTCTGTAGCTTCTAATAACACTTTCTATGACAGAAAAAACAGCAAAACTGTCTTCAGTGTAAAGAAAGCTAACTGGAATATTTTTTACAATACATGTAAGCAGTCGATTGATGAGTTTTCGCAGTTTATTGAGTGCTGTACGGATAAGCATGCATTAAACTCTCGACTAAAAAATTTTGTCTCGATTCTCTATAACGCATCTAAGGCTTCCATGCCTCTAAAAAAATCACGGGTTCATAAGGTACCTTGGTGGACTACTGAAATCGATTGTATGAGAAAACAGGTTAACGCTGCTAGACGTAGGTTTCAACGAAATCATAACCCTACTCTTACAGAGTTATATAAACAAAAATATCTTCACTTGAGGCATAGTTACAGTTTAAAGCTCCAGGATGCAAAGCTTAAGTCTTGGAGAGAATTCCTAATGAGTATAAATGAAAGGAATGTTTGGAAAAAAATATATACGAATGGTATAAAGAAAAATTTTATGAAAGGAATTGAAGTCAGTGGAATTTATCTCCCATCTGGTAATTGTACAAAGTCGCTTGAAGAAACTGTTAATGAGGTTCTTAACAGAAGCTTTCCCACGGACCATTTTAGCACGGATAATTCGTTTCATAGAATGATTAGGGCTGAAGCTTCGTTAAATTATGTTGCTAATCCAGATCCTCCATTTACTATGTCAGAAATTAATAGTGTTATAGAAAAACTTAAATGCAATAAAGCTCCTGGTCTTGATTCTATTTCAAACGAAATTTTGAAGCAAGTTCATAGAATGTTTCCAAATTTATTCTCCAAAATCTTCAATACTTGTCTGAGGCTTGGTTCATTTCCTCGTTGCTGGAAAACAGCGAATGTCGTTTTAATCCCTAAGAATAGTGGTCCTCGTATCCCGCATTTAGATAACTTGAGATGCATTAGTCTTCTTCCCAGTTTAGGAAAATGCCTAGAAAAGCTGTTTGTTAATAGAATTACCTGGTTCTTGCATAATAAAAAACTGCTAAATAAAGCACAGTTTGGTTTTACCCCTCATAAGAGTTGTGAAGAGGCTTTTTTGTACTTAAAAGACATAGTGGACGAAGGTAAGAAGAGAAATTTACACACAGTTTTAGTGTTTCTTGATATCAAAGGTGCTTTCGACCACGCCTGGTGTCCTGGGATACTTGTTTTTTTAAGGAAAGCTGGTATTCCGTGTAATATTTACCACCTTATTAAAGATTTTCTGCATGACAGATCTGCATTGCTCTCCCTTGGCCACGTTTCTTCCTCCTGCATTTTGGAAAGAGGTTGCCCTCAAGGCTCGGTTTCCGGACCTTTATTGTGGAATTTAATTATGAATGATCTACTCAATAGACTCTCACATTATCCGAGTTGTAAAACAATTGCTTTTGCTGATGCTCTACTAATTTGCTTTCAAGAGAAGTGTCCCATTACTCTCTTTAATACGGCTCAAAACACCCTTACTATTATTTCCAATTGGTCCAGAGAACAGAAATTGGAATTCAATCCTAATAAATCTAAAATTATGATAATTAAAAGAAAGCATGTCAGCTATACGAACCAACAACTGTACTTGGATAATACCTTACTCGAAACGGTGAATGAAATTAAATATTTAGGCGTTATTCTTGATCATAAGTTTTGTTGGAAAAATCATATTATGTATTTATCCAATAAGTGTGAAAATATACTTAGAGGACTTAATCGTGTCTCTTGCAATACTTTTGGTTTAAAAGTTAATGTTATTGATATGATTTATAAGCAGGGTATTGTCCCCTTTATTTGCTATGCTTCTAGAGTGTGGGGAACAGCTTTAGAAAAGAAGATTAATTCCCGTATACTTCGCAGAATTCAAAGAAGAATTTTACTAAGAGTTGTGCGTGGCTACAGAACAATTAGCTATGAAGCCTGTTTCGCAATTTCAGGATTTCCTCCGATTGACCTTCATGTTTTGAATGACAAAAAGTTTAAAGATACCATCAGCAAATTTATGTTCGATGCCAAGGTGTTGTTTGAAGATCTTCCTCATCCTGCCAATTGTTTGCCAATTCAAACTATCATTTATGACAATTCTGTTGATGATAATTTCCCTGTTGTGTGTTATACAGATGGCAGTAAAATTAATAATCGAGTTGGATTAGCTTATGTCGTTTTCCATAATGGTTCTGAACTGGAATACAAACTCTTTAGAATTCCCAATGAATGCAGTGTTTTCCAAGCCGAATTACTGTGCATTAGTGAGTCAATTAAGTGGATATCTAACAACTGTTCGCTAAGTGCTAAATTTCTTATTCGCACTGATTCTCTTTCATCCTTATTTTCTCTTAGGAATATCTTCTCATATAATAAATTAATTATAACTTCCCATGCTCTTCTTAAAGACCTTAATAATAAAGGTGTTGATGTTATCTTTTCTCATGTACGTGGCCACACTGGCAATCTAGGAAATGAACGGGCTGATTGGTTGGCAAAACAAGCTACACATCTTCAAGTAATTACTCCAATGATACTTCCTAAGTCATTTTACAAGAACAAAAGTAGAGATGATACAATACTCGAGTGGAATGAACTATACAGGAATTCTACTACTGCCTCTTTGACTAAACTATATTTTCCTTCCATTCCTCACAGACTGAATAATAAACACTTTTTCTGCAATTTTGAAGTTACTCAATTTCTAACTGGACATGGTAAATTCAATTCATATCTGAAGAGATTTAGATTATCTAGTACAGACTTGTGTTCATGCAGTTTCGGGGGAGTGCAAAATGTCGAACATTTGTTGTTCTATTGTTCAAAGCTCAAGGAAGGACGAAAGGAACTAAGTTAAACTCTGTGAATATTTCATTTCCTCCCCCTCTTCATGTTTTTGTTCAACATAAAATGGCTTTCTCTTTTTTCTGTAAATTTATCTCTTACGTATCATCTGTGAATTTGTAAGTTTATTTTATTTTGTGTTGTGTTGTTGTATTTGTTTGTTTTTTTTACTTACCTCTGTAAGCCTTGTGTAATACTATGTGGTGCACAAGGATTTAAAATTTTCAATAAAAAAAAAAAAAAAAAAAAGGTACACATGGTCAGTCGGAGGACTATGTCTACTGAAAATCTGGTACCCTAGGTGCCATCGTTTTCCCACATTGGGAGAATATACAAATATACATAAACACAAATTATTTGTAATTTAATCATGGAAATAAAGCAGATTTTTTTCGCCAGAAAGTCTGACATTAATGGTATTTTAAATGCATTTTGGATAGCATAAAATAAAATTTTGAGGTTTCTCGTATTAACTTTTAATATTTGTTTAAATCACATATAGGAAGTAATATGTATTTATAATTGCAAAAAATATTTGTTTATACCAATTAAATTATAAAATTCACGTGTCATGAATACTTAAGATAAAGATCATTATCAAAAATTAAACTAAACATAAATCGTTCCATATTTTGTACATGATCATAAGTATATAGTTTACGAAATTTTCTTCATCAAAGTCAGTATTAGTAACAGTGCACAGATCAAATTTCTCAAAGAATTAAAAAAAATCTAAGCGATTGCCCAAAAGGGTTTGTTAAGGTTTTTTACGCTTATGCTGAGCGCATTATCTACCAGTCTGCTGTTTTACTCACCTTCTGCTAAACCATTTCTTTTCCAATTTTTAGCTTCATTATTAAACATCATTTTCTTCGCATTTAAGCCATGCAGCATATATTTAGATTCCCGATGCAGTGTTGAATGTTGGCATACATTTTTTCAAGTTAATACAACATATCAATGTTCAGTTTTCTTAATAAGATGAATAACAGAACTTTTTTTACCTTTTTACTATTAATGTTTTGTTTGTTTATCACGTTCTTCTTTCGCACTTGGGCCACATAAAATTCAACTGAACAGAAAAAATCAGAAAATATTTGAAAGCAGCCTGTGTTTAGAATATCCGATAGACTGTCTCACCCGCTGGAGATATATATGTTTTATTCCGAACAGTATTGCCGCTGCTTACTTTAAAATCATTGAATTTGTTAACAAAAAACTCATTAAAGTTTTACAAAGTAAGAAATAAATTATAAAAATATATAATGTGATTCTATGAAAATAGTGAATACTTTTAATTAGACACAACATTTACTAAATGCAGTTTTATTACTAAAATCAATCCGATTAAAATGTAAGAAACAAATATTCTTACGAACTGCATCTGTTGATTTCAAATAGTTTGTTAGCCTACAACAGAGAGATTCAGTTTAAATGATAGATACTATCTTACATTGGGCCGAATGGCCGCAAATCAAAAGTGAAACGACGTATTTATAGTGATTCGAAGCAAAATCTCATTTCGAGAGTAATAGTCCTCTTGGGCTAAAAACAAAATTAAAAAATCTTGCAAAATAACTTTTTATAACGTACTCAAATTTTGCTTTCGTATTCGAAAATTTATTCGCTTCCTTAAACCGTTTCAAACACAAAGCAAATTTAATTGCCAAAAGCCGTCGCTGAAAGTTGCCTTCTGTACAGATATATCACAGCTCTACAGTTTTTTTAATGTATTGAGATGTATTTTTAATTCCTTGTACGAAGTAAAGGAAGTATTGTAATCGAGAAAATTTTCGGATATCATACTTCAACGATAATACCGACTTTTGACCGCTCTCGAATCCTTTTGAACGATGTTTTTGCGTGATATCTGTACGTTCGAACAGAATAAAGAGCTCTTTTACCCAAAACGGGTTGAGAAAGGGAGTTATAGGGTTTCAGAAGATCTTTTTTTTGTGATGTTTTTCCGTATGCACGTGCATATGTACGTATCTCGCGTAATTCAAAAACGAGTAGCCTCAGAACGTTGAAATTTTGTATATGGGACTGATATAAAATGTAGTTCTGCATCCCCTTTCTTGGTTGCAATCGACCGCAGCGAAAGTGTATATATATATATATATATACATCAATTTGTTACTCGGCTCGGTAGCCTCTGCATTGTTCAGTAATATCAGTAGTCAATCGAATAAGACATATTTTATCTTCCAAAATATGCAATGTATCATAATCTATTATTTGATATATGCGAATTTTCATTAATTTTATATTCCATTCTTCTGCCTATTTAAATCTTAGTATTGCTCCTGCCCTTTCTGGCACTGTGCACATTTGCATGCCTTACTTCATTATTTATTACAGAATGGCTATTACATAGTAATCCCTCATTCTCTTAACCGAAGTGAAGTCATTGAATGCTATGCAACATTCTTCCTATATCTCGAAGCCAATGCAATTTGTGGTATTCTGAAACTATTCCAAGTTCATGGTATTTCTTCTAACTTTGTGAATATGCCGTCTAAGGTTGTAACAGTTTTCAGGACCACCCTGTATATAGACACACTGAATAAAATGAGAATGAGTGATAGTAAGAGAAATTGACAAAATATTTGAAAACGAAAGAGAGAGAGAAGAAAAAGAGGAAGAAAGATGTTTCAAATGTGTTAAGATATTTTTTTTAACTTAGTTTAATGTCTGAATACTGAAATGCCTCATCACTGAATAAGCATTATGTTCATCTATTTTTACATAATAAAGTTAATGCTAAGTTTCATTTGCTCCTGTTAACTCTTTTTAGTCTTGCACAGTGAAATAACTCTTTTATGAAGAAGAAAAAAAATATTTACCTTGATTCAATAAAATGTGCGAGCTACAAAACAAATTTAATAGAAGCGTCTGATTTGATCATAAAACGGAAAAGATGGGCAGCTGAACATGTTAAATAAAAAAGAAAGCTCCCTGAAAAGATTTCACATATATTCACATTTTATTGTCAAATAAAGGGCAAATCTGTTGTTCGATTTTATGAGAACAAAGTTCTAAAAGCAAAACTTCTTTGATATTTCTAAAGAATTCGCTATACACTGCCAATGTTTCCTGATAAATTTCGAAACTCTTTCTATTTTTTTACATTTCAAATTTTTACTTGTAAAATTCAATAATAAATATTTCATACACTTTATATTGAATCAAGCCAAAGATGATTTTGGAACTTGGTACTAGTGATAAAAACTATATATAAAAGTTTCAAAGTTTATTTGTGTTTCGAGCAAGATTATATTTGCTAATATTGTTTATGATATTACATTGCACTTCACAAGCATACATTTTCATTCTAAGATCTGAGGCAATGAACATCCATTTACTTGGGTATATAACTCCAAATGGGTAGATAAAACTGACTTAACAAGATAAGGTTTACTTTTATAAGGTACCCAGGGTCCTTAAAAATGTTCTCAAAATAAAATTCAGTGTTAAATGTATTTGCATTTTGTATCAAAAATTATGATTCATACCAGACATCAAAACTCAAGGCCATACAATAAGTTTTTTTTTCAGACAAATAGTCTTAAAACCTCATCAACTTCAATAAGTTCTTTTAAATGCGCTTAAATTAATGATACTGTGCCATCACAGCAGGTGGTGAGCAGTCTTCCTGTACCGCAAGTGGAAATACTCAGTGAAAGAATACTGGACTTCTTCAATGCGATATTTCCGTTATATCATTAAAAAAGCATAAGAAACTTAAGATAATGCTTTAAGATGTCGGAGTCGTAACCCATAAAAGCACTATTGAAAATTTTGCAGAATGTGCATGGAGCTATCGAGTCTTCAGTATCAGCAAAACAATCCCTAAAAGAGTTGTTACAAAGACATTGAAGTTAAGTACAAACATCAGTGTTTATAAATATGTTGGGATAGAGTTTTTCGAACGAGTGAATGATTTGATATAACTCGCAGTGTCGAATCTCTTTTCTTTGTAGTAGAGAAAGTCGTCGACTAAGAATCTGAAGGCCATGTGAGAACAGGTCACATATTCAAGATTATACTTTATTTTGACTAAGCTTTTAGGTATATTAGAAACAGTAAATTCTTTTAAAATTAACATTCGTAAAATTAAGGTAAAATAACATGCCAAACCAATATTAATTTAGAAGTCAAAAAACAAAAATCAGCGTTTGAAAATATAACACTGATTTTTGTTGTTTGACTTCTAAATTAACATTCGTATGTATGCAATATTCGTATGTTCGTAAGTATACAATTTTTGAATGTAAAAATTGCATGAATACGAAGAGACAGAAGAAATATTTATCATAACAACTGTACGTATATGTAAAGTTTTCCTTTAAGCGAAAAATCCTTTCGAGATATCTTTCTTCGGAGAGACGAAAAACTTGTGGGAGAAATGAAGTAGAGATTCGGAAAACCGGTGCTGAGAAATGGAGAGCGAGAAAAATGGAAAGGAGACGGAGCATGATCGGCTGAATGAATGCTGCAGAAATACAGATCACTAAAACTGATTGTGATATCAACTTGAAATATGAAACTAAAACTCGCTAACACGAATTAACTTGCCCTTCTCGGAGTAATAAAATACAACAGGGAATTCATATCATTTACAGTTTACAAGTTTAGATCCTAGCCTAACAAGTGGTTCCGAAATATTATTAACATTCAACAGCAAAAGAGAAACTCGCCAACTACGAGAAATATCATTCACAATGAATAAACCCACGAGAGTAATTTATAGGCAACATTTCTGGTCGATTCTGTTACATTTCTAGAATATTTAAAACAGCTCTCTGTTAAAGTTTGGTAGAGTAGACAAAAGATTAGGATTATAGTACAAATATTAAAATAAGCGAAACCGTGATTGGAAGTTCAAGAAATAAAAAAAATCGTCTGCAAATTTTCTTCTTTTTTATTGCCGAAATTTTCAGAAAATTGCATTTATGGACTAAATATGTTAAAGTATCATTTATTGGCCCAAAATTAAGTATATATATATATATATATATACAAATGATCATTATCCCTTTAATGTTGGACATTTTCACGCAGGCTGCAATGAATAACCAATCTTAGTTTCCAATTCTATTGGACAGTTTGTATGCATTATACAACTTTAACTCTTTAGATCAGGTGTATTTGCCCTTTTTATATCTACCGCCCACGTTTTCGTCTCTGTTAGAAGTAACATTTTCTACCTGCCACTGGTTTCATTGTAATGGTGATTTACAAAGTAGGAAAGTAGTTTTACTTTATAAAGTTTATAAAGCAATGTTGCAACAAGTTAAAGCATATGATAATAATTACTTACAAAGTACTTTATGTGGAATTTTCGCTAAGTTTGAGAGAATAAATCTTTATATAATAGCTTAATGTTTAAATCTTTTTCTTATTTATACTTTGCATACTATATAAATTACATTAATTAATTGAATTATTACTGGGATCCCTGAGGTTGATGTTTGGAAATCCCTTTCGGAAGTTTCAGGGGGTTTCTACCTTTGGTCGTAATATGACTAACAGCACTAAATCCTAATTCCACAAGAAATAGGGAAAGGTATCAATTAAGTGAATACCATTTTCCAATATTTAAATACAAGATAGGCATTTTTTAAAAAAATTTTGCCTTCGGTTTTCATATCCAACCACTGTCGAATTTAAGTTTACTTTCTTCATCATATCTAGTTTCTAACCGTTCTTCTTGGCATGTTGTATCAACTTCTTGAGTATTTACGGTAAAAGGATTTTTCATACAGTCATATACCTTCAATTTCGAAATATCTTCAAATCCTTTGTCCATGTTCAGTTTAAGTTCGTTTAGGTGGCTACTGAACTTGTCAATATCCTCTGCAGTTCCATCAGCTTTTATAGATGATAATTGAGGAAACTGGGGGAATTATCTCTTCAATATATTATGACGAAGTAGTACATGTTTTTTAATAAATAATAGCACAACACTTTGTAAACCTGAAAGAGATTTATTAGTTCTTTGAAGCTGAAAATTGACATCGTTAAATCTCTTGAAAATATTAGCCAAGTAAAAGGCATCATTCTTCACAGTTTTTGATTGCTGACACAGATCGGTTTCCTTATTTCTTTCAAAAAATCGTATGACGTTATCATATAATCATACAAATTTAACCAAAGATGTACCCTTTGAAAGCCATCGAACTTCTGTGTGGAAAAGTAACTTAATAATATCGTCATTATTATTCTGGCAAAGCTGTTGAAACATTCTATCATTTTTTGCATTGTATTTGAACTCGAGTTAATGATAAATGGAGATTTAGATGTTTTCCTACAAAATGTTGTCTGTTCTCTGTACAATGAATACATAAAACATTTGGCTCTTCCTGCTTCTAATAGGGAACAAATTCATTATGCTTTATTGATGGCATAAGTATGGTACTTTGATGAAAGCAATCTATTTCGAGAAGAAATACTATTCATAATAAATCTCATCACAGATAAGAGACTTATATTTAATATTGTAAGAACATACTTTGCCAAAAATAATATTTCTTTGAATAATATTGTTGCATACGCTACTGATGGAGCAGTATTAGTGGTAGGTCGCTATCATTATCTGCAACGGTAGATTCGTTCAGCTGCATGGAAAATGAAGAGTCTGGAGAACACTCATAAGTTCGTTTTTAACATTAACTGTCATTTCATCAATTTATTGCTTTACTGTGCTAGTCTACTATTTTTAAAATTTGAGGTATATCCTATTGCATTACTATTGAGATAAATTCTTTTACAGAGGGAATTATTACAGTTTCCTTAGTATTATACTTTTTACCAGTTTTTTCAATTAAATGCGATACATGGCAATTGAGCTATCATTGTTAGTTGTACGTTGTTTCTTAAAAGGTGCAGCAAATGTTAAACGATTTTGAAAATTTTCATATATTTTCTGAAATGTTAAATGGGCTTGTTCTTGTCATTCGGGTGTTTTGTAAAAAGATGTTCTCGCAATCAACTTGGCTTCATTGCCTCATTGGATAATGTTTCATGGCATAATAAACAGAATGGATGTTGTTTATTTGCAACAGATTCTATGAAACCCAACATCAGATACCCTGGCGAATAGCCGCATGCGTATTTCGTTTTTGAGATATGGGCTCAGGATATTTCATAACGTTTTGTTTGAGGCTGTAAGCCATGTGCTTGCTTTCAGAAATCTAATTATGTACTGACTTTAGTTTCGATTACGCAACGATTTATCTTCACTTACGTCATGTGAACAGAACTTATGTGCTTAGCATGTTTCGTGGTCGCGACCTTTGGAAGGCAGCGCGCTTTTGTGATTCGGTATGCGAGACGTCCTTCTCATGTCCTGACATTGATGAAGTAGGATCAGCCGGATGCCAGCCAGGTGGTCGCGAAAGAATTTGGTTGCCGTCCCAATACAAATACCCCGTAACAGAGTTTGATCGCTGTTCTGAACTTGACTGGTTAAGTGTTAGTCGATTAGTATGTAATCGCAGCGCCGTTTGGTTGCTCCACTACCGTTCACCATGAAAGATGAAACCCCCTACTAGTGGGCGGTAAGGACTAGGTTGACTACCACTGATCTAGATAAAAGTTAATTTTTTTAAATCGGTATGGAATTTTTTAAAACAAGCTACATCCAAAGCCCCACATTGCAATCCTGACAATGAAATCAGGTTTCTTTTTAAAGTTACAAAATCATCCATTTTCGATCATACAAAAATTTGAGATTATAAAGTATATAAAATAAAACTTGAAAGCTCAGTTGCAAATTTTTCATAATAAAAGTGTAATTATTTTTTTCGAAGCTTAATTAAATGAAATTTTCATGAGCTTTAATTTATACCCAAACGAAAGCCTGCGTTTCATTACGAACAAAAACAAAATAAAAAATAAAAAAGTCTCAAAGGTTTCAGATTTTAAATTACGTCCAAAGAGGCGTTTTTTAATGTTTTGTGTGTTTACCCTTTATTTATTAAATATCATGTTCTACGTACTCAAGACATAAAATTCAGTTCAACAGCAGCATCTCAAAATAATTTTAAAATGAGCATATCTTTAGTATTTTCGATACAGAATCTCGTGCGCTGGAGATAATTCTTTTTTCGTACAGTGTTGCCACTGCTCGCTTTGAAATCGTTTAGTTTGTAATTAAAAAATTCGTTGAAATGGTACAAAATATGAAATCGATAATAAAACAAATTTCAAATTCAAGTTAGGGCTTCCACATGCCCATATTCTATAGAAGATTACGTTATTCAAATTTCGATGGCTCTAGGTACCGTTATTTTATCAAAATGCAAGAAGCATACATACATTCATGCAGATTCTTCATTATATAATTTATTTAAATATAATACAGGGCTTTAATATTTAGTGACAACAATTTAAAAAGTGATTCGCTGTTTGTAGTTTTCAATGCAAAATGCGAAAACGAAATTAATAGTCCTGTAGGGCAAATTGCCACTTTGGACGAAAAAGGAGAAACTTAACTTTACGGATTAGTAATGCCATATATAAATCAAAAAGTAAACTAGAATAATTTGCAGGATATAGTCAGAAAAGTTAGCTTTGAAAACGTGGTGCTGGCACCACATACGCACAAATCACGCTGTTGGCCCAAAAATTATTGCCCGTATGAGGTACGGGAGAAACTGCTGAGTGGTTAAAATAAACCTTACATGCATAGATTCAGATTTGTAATTATTATATTTATAGATATAAATGAATTAAATATAATTATATGCTAATTATAACTAATCTTTATCGTCAGTCTACTTAGTTGCGTTCTTCTTCCTCTTAAATGTTACCCAACTGATACTGCAGAAATTTTACGTTCTTTACCTGCGAAAGACTTTATAATAAACTGTCTGTGAAGTTTTCTCAAATACAATTTATAATCAAAAGCAAGCGTTAGGAAATGTGTGATAAGCTATTTTTATGCTCACATAGTTCCTGAAACTTCGTATATTGTTATTTTAAAGGAATTATATATCTTTCAAAAAAGTAAATATAAACTATATTTAAAAGTTCATAAAGTTCTTTAGGATGTAACACATAGGTTAAATAGGATAATGTTTTAAAAAACTTGAGTTGGTTCTGATTACATGTTCCACCAGCGTGTTCTTCCTCAAAGAGAAATTTAATTAAAAGATTAAAGATACGGAACACATTAATCTTACGAAAATTGTTATGGAAAATTCTTATGTATTTTTTGTTGTGTATAATTTTTGCGTATTATTTTACTGTGTTTAATGAATTTGTATTGTGCTTATTTAAAAATTAGTGTTTAGTATTTAGTATTTTTTAAACTTTAAAACTTTACGGCAAAGCTCTTTTAAGTTTGGCAGAATATGTGTTACAGTTAAAAGGGCGCGGGTGTATTTCCGTTTCTCACGAGTCGGATTCTTTTGGAGGTTAGGGGTCAGATTGCACCAGCCGCACTTTTCTCTTTTCGCGGGGGGTTGAAAACACGTGTTTTTCTCGTTCAGAGCCGAATGGTTCTAAGGGGCAGCGATTTTTTGACAGAGTTATAGGTTGGAAGCATTTTTCTGTTGCATGGGAAAGAAAGGGTCTGTCATCTTGTAGAAAGTTCTGAATTTCTGAGAGTTTTAGAGGCTATTTATTGCCTTTTTTCTAGTTGGCTAGAGGGAGTCCAAGTTTCCTTAAGATTGGTTAAATTTTTAATTTTAGTGTTGTTTGAGCCAATAGTGATTTTGAGGCGTTTCTTGGTGAGGTAAATCGAGATTTCCTGGGTGCTTGCAACAGGCTAGGAGTTATTTCTGATTTTGATTTTCAAGTTAAGAGTAAGAGGAGAAAAGAGCGGGGCTTGATCCCTTGTGGGTCTTGCTCTCGCGAGCGCCGGCTATTGCGTCGGATTTGGAGACATTTGAGTTGCGAAGTTGTAAGGCAGTAAAAGAAAAACTGCGGTTGGGCTTGACCTCCTGCGGGGGGCTTGCGCCTCGGTCTGATGCGAGGTTTCTCGCCGCTTTTCCGCTGATGAGAATTTGTTCGAACGGAGAAAGTGCTCTACGCAAAATTTGATTTTACCGTTTCATCGTGTATTTTGTGATCTTTGACTTGTCATGTTAGAGGCTTTCCAGTTAGAATTGTTCGTCATAGACAAGAGAGATTGGTTACAGCTAAGAAGTTTGTGCCGAAAGTGCTCTACGCCAAATTTAGTTTCGCCTCTTCATCGTGTATTTTGGAGAACTTGAATAGTCATATTTGAGACATTCCAGTTGAAGAAATTTGTCATGAGATACAGATTTATTCCAGAAGGAGGTATCATGCTCCCCTTGTTCCTGAGATGAATGGACGCCTCCGAAAGTGTTTTGACTGAAAAAAAAAATGTCTTAGTTCATTTTCCAGTGGAATAGATTGGACACTAAAGATCCTTCAATCCGGAAAACCTGTCTTCCATCTGTGAATGATTTTTAAATTTGTCTACCTCTCTATCTTTTCAAATTACTTAAACGAAAATTATATATTTTATATATATAAACTACTAAATGATTAGAATATTTTGAATAATGACCAATTAATTTAAAGTCTGTAAAGGAAGGTTTAAAGATTTGTTTTATCAGCTTAATTAGTGAGCTATTGAATGTCAAAAATAGTAAACTTACAAATTAATATGAGTATGTTAATTTTGGAATGAGAATGTGTTTTTTTTTTTTTTTTCTTCATCTTAAGGTATATTAATTTTTGTAAGCTGTAATTGCATGTGACATTATGTGTTACTTTTCATAGTAAAATATGTGGTAGGATTACTGATCAGTTATCCATTATTTAGTAATATAATAATATTCTAGAATTTAATAAATGTGTGTTTAAAATTTAATTGCATTTGTATATTTATTTTGTGTGTTAATTTACAGTGGTCTGTCAAGTCCCTCCATTTGTTTGAGCCGGGAGGCTTTTAAGAAACATGGAGTTTTATTGAATTGGGTTATTGATTTTTCCCTAGTGGGCTTCACAACGCGCCCTATTATACTAACCCAATACCACTATACGATTGTTTATTCGATTGATCTTTGATTATTATGAATTTGATTTTTCTTTGATTGAGTAATATTTTTTTTTCTTTGTCGTGGCACCAAGTAGTCAGCTTAAAAGATAGTTAAATGTAAAAGTAATTTTACCTTTTTTTTACGTAACAAAATGGATGTTTTGGACTGATTAAAGATAACAAACTAAACAACACTTCAAAGATCAAATACGTCTTTCAGGACTCTAATTGAAGGCAAATTAAATTAGTTGTATGTAAAGTAATTACGCAATTAGTTCTGCAGAGAAAATTATACAATTAATCGATTTTTACGCAGTTTTCATTTCAGTCGTGGACTAAAGTTAGTGTTTTGTTGTTTCATCGTTTCCATCTTTAAGACTGAAAAGAAATTTAGACCCACAAAATTTTTCGACTACAACGATTCATTTGAAAGCAGCAATCCTTTGCATATACCAATTAGTCGGTTCAGCTAATATCTCGGACTGTTTGAAACCGAACTGATCCAAGAAGTAAACATAAAAAGATGTTGATTTAAATTTTTCATTCTTTCCTGATTTTCAAGAAATACAAGGTAATTAATAAATTTAAATATCATTATTAGAATTTTTTAATGAAGTTTTTTTGTAATTTATGTTTTATTTTCAATTTTTTGTAGAAACGAACTGCACTAATTATTATTCGGCGAACTGTTAGGCTATGTTCAATACATGAATCGACTTCTAAAATATGTTGCGACAAAGTGTCAACCAATTCAGTAAATGTTTTGCAGCCATTAATTCTCGTGAAAGTGCTGAAGTACAACTGTCGTTGTCTAAGTTGTCCCCCGTTTTTAATAAGCGCTTTATTATCTACGTTAAAGGTGTTTTATTACGCATCATAACATATAACCTAAAATAAATCTGATGTAATCGATACATTACTTTCTTGTATGGCCAATTAAGTAAAACTTTTTTGCTGCAATTTCCTTAAACATTAATTAACCGCTTCCTTAAAGCAAGTTTATCCTTTAAGCAAGCGATATAAAAAATTGCAAATTTCGAAATTAAATATCCCGGTCAATTTCTGCCGTAAAGGAGTCAAAATGTTTTTAATTTAATTTTTCATAACGCGTATAACATATTTCCAAATAGTAACCGAGAGATCGTATTAAAAGTTAGATTTCGTTATTTGTCCAAAATGAATGTTTTTCAGAAAATTGACATTGCCAAAACATGCATATTTTCGTCATTTAAAACAAGTCTGTAATTCGAAGTATGTAACTACAACCAACGATACGATTGCGAAAATAAAGGCCGGGTAAGCGTGTGTGTGTTTGATATTGCAGATTGCATTTAGAAAGGGAGGTGCACATGTTATGGCAGTCGCATATACGAAAGTTCATCGATATACGGCTAATAGTTTTCATTTACGCGAGATACGTATGTACGTACAGATGTCAGGAAAAAAATCTCTTTTGAATCAAATTTCATCTCGCAACAGAATTATCTAAATGGATTAGAGAAATATCAAAATGGATATTTCCGTTGAGCTATGATAAACGAAATTTATTGAGACTACAATACTTCCGTACTCCGTACAAGGAAGTAAAAAAGAACTCAAGTGTGTAAAACGAAAAAAAAAATCACTTTCCTAAGAACATATAACTTTTACTTATGTAAGGTTTTTCTTAATATGCATAACAAATTTATTTTAAGTTTACCTGTTCTCAACTTTTCAAACTTCCACTCACATACTCTCGCCAGGATGTAAATTTTTAAGTGAAGGGAAGTGCTATTTAGACGTGTGATTATCTCAGTTTATTCAGAGCGTGTTTCGCTAGCCTAGTGCACGTTTCGTTGTTATTTCGCGGTCACTCGAGTAAGCCTTTTTTGGCCTTATCAGTTTAGTATCACGCCGGTTAGATCTCTGTGAGTCCATCTCTTAGGAGTAATTTTTGAATTGCGTTTTTGCACTCGTTTTATTTTTCAGATTTGATTTTGTATTCTCGTCTACGTTTAAGTTATCGCCGCAAGTGAAAGGTGTATTTGTAACGCACGAAGTCCGTGCTGTCTGTTATTTTAGTTTGAGTTAATAAAGGGTTATTTTCACCCTTCTTCTGTGCTGGTATTTATTTCACGCCTGTGCGTGAATTCGCCAGGTTCATTGTAGGATCTAAGTTAGTGCATGTGGACAGTTAGAGACAGATCTTACAAGTGGCGCCCGAATTTTTCTGAACTCATGGATAACAATGGTGCAGCTGAATTAGCTCCAGCAACATCGCAGACCCCACTGGCTCCTGGAAGCGTGATGGAAGGCTTTGGATATCCGGTAGACACTATGAGGGCCTCCATGAAACCCTCAGTGATGTTTGACGGAAGAACGACGTTAACTAGCTTCCTAGAAACTTTAGATAATCATTTTTTACTTTATTCTGTCCCTGATGTACAAAAAATCACGATAGCCACTACCGCCTTGCGAGGGCAGGCATTAAGTTGGTTTAAAGGGATAGGAAAATTTCGAGTGGGAGAAATAGGAAGCCCCACTTATACGTTCGGACACTTTTATAGCCGCGCTAGTAAAAGCTTTTCCCGTGGTGAAAGATAGAGCTAGTCTTGAAGTCGAATTGTACGGCAAGTACCAACTTATAATGGAAGAATTGTCTAATTTCATTTTACGCAAGTTCTAGCGAATTTGTTATATGGTAAAAAGCCCGACGAAGAACTAATCCAAATCATTTTGCCTCGACTATTGCCGCAAGTTCAGGGTTATATTGAAGTAAGAAACCCCAGCACTCTAGAACAATTGTTCGAGCTGGCGGTGGAATTCGAGAGTAGGAGGGTAGCAGAAAGTACGCGTACGAGAAGTTTTGGCTAAAAATTAAATGGACAGTTTTCCAGGCCATATGCGGAAAAAGCGAAAACATCTTATAGCGGGAATAAATTTCAAGATAAAAGAAAGGCGATCGCCAAATTCGGCCGCAAGATTAAAAAAAAGGGGCAGTTAAGGATTTAAACTAGGACTGGTGGCTGCTGAAAAGGGGGTAAAGTCACCCCATTCGAAGAGAAACCTCAAAAGTTCAACTGGATACGGTGATTATAAAAACTTTATCCTTACCGGTAATTCATATTCGAATAAATAAAGTGCCAACAGAAGCCTTGGTGGATACGGGAGCAGAAGCAAATTTTTTGTCGGAACAATTCTTTCGAAATAATTTTTAAAACTATAGATTATTTAAAGCGCAAAACACCAAAGTCATTGCAGCGCATGGTTAGCATTGTTCATGTATAGGAAAAGCTACGTTCAATGTGGAGATTAAAAATGAAGTTCAGAAGTCTATATTTTTTGTAGTGCGGAATCTACAAGTTTCGGTAATTTTGGGAACAAATCTTTTTAAAAACAGCGGAAGTAGAAATTAATTTTCAGAATGAAACGATGCAGCTTAACATGGAGCGGAAGGAAGTACCAGCTGTGGAGTCTCCGGAACTCAACCTGGAACATGCGAAAGCAGAAGATAGAAGAAAACTACAAGAATTGGTAAGCCAGTCTTCTGATTTATTTTCTGAAACATCTGGCCTCACTCAGATAGTCCAGCATGAAATTAAGTTAACCCATTAACCGCCAAAACTACAGGGAATGTTGTTTCTTTTCTCATGAAAATAATAAAAAATATTAAATTAAGCATTTATAACATAAATTTACATTGAAAATTAAAAAAAAAAAAATGCTCTTCGTCAGCGGAATAAGACTACGGATGTTTAGTGAGTAGGATTGTACTCGTGTGATGTTTATTTTGAGTGGAGCGTAGGATTACTTTTTAGCTGTATAACGCTTTATAAATCTACAAATCACTTTACTTGTAATTAATTTAATATTAAAAAATACATTGTACTTCTTTTACCCATTTATTTTGACCATTGCGTCAACGCAACACCAGCGACTAATGGGTTAAAAAGTGAGGAGCCCGTGAAGACCAGGCCATACAGATATGATCGCGTTAAGGAAAAGATCATTCAGGAGCATATTCAGTACATGCTTGAAAATAAAATAATTAAGCCCATAAGCAGCCATTATGCGAATCCCGTTGTGCTACAGAAAGAAAAATTATCTGCCTCCTTCACATTTTAAAGCTTGGAGGCTATCGACTACAGGAAGCTTAACAGCTTAACCAAATACCCCGTTTATCCTCTACCTATAACTGAATAAGTGATCAGGAACATTAGGTCCACCAAATGCATGACCACCATAGACCTTACCTCCGGGTACTTTCAAATAGCAATGAAACCAGAGGATGTGCCTAAAACAGCGTTTATAACGAAATCAGGAACTTATGCTTTCCTGAGAATGCCTTTTGGCTTATGTGGAGCCCCGGCGACGTTTCAAAGCACCATGGACATTATATTAAGACCTGTCCTCGGGAAGTCAACGTTTATTTATCTCGAAGATATAATTGTTACAAGTGAAAATATTGACAAACACGTAAAAGATTTAAACGAAGTTTTTACGTTATTAAGAGACGCAGGCCTAAAAATAAATGCGAGTAAGTGCAAGTTCGCGGCAGAAGAGCTAAAATATTTAGGACACAAAATTTCAAAACGCAAAATTGAAACTCAAGAGTCGAAAGTAACTGCGATAAAGAATTGTAAGGAAAAAAAGCTAGATTTTTATGGTCAGCTGAGGCGACAACTGCGTTTGAAAGACTAAAAGCCGCGCTAATTCAAACGCCAGTCTTAAAATTCCCGGAGGGTGATGAAAACCTCGAAATTTCGGCCGATGCTTCGGATTTCGCTGTAGGTGCGGTTTTGGCACAGAATAAGCAGCCTGTGGCGTATTTTTCAAAAACACTGACGCAAGCACAAAGAAATTATACTGCTACGGAAACAGAAACTTTTGCCGTACTTTTAGCCGTACAGAAATTCAGAGTTTATTTTGGTAAGGCACCGATAGTCATGTATTCAGATCACGCCGCCGTGGGACGACTATATTCCGGCAAAAACTTAAGTCCACGACTCATAAGATGGGTATTGAAGTTGCAAGAATTCAACTTAATAGTGAAACACACACCGGGAAAGGAAAAAATTGTTGCAGACGCATTATCTCGAATAAAATTAGACGAAGAAGGAAAACAAATAAAATGCTCCATATTAACATCAAAAGTATTAGATTCCAGAAAAACAATTATTTCCGGGTTAAAAAAGGACCCAGAATATAGGCATATTTATGCATACTTGCAAGACCCGGATAATTTCGAACATCCGGATATCGTGGCTATAAGGAATAGAGCAGCAAACTGTGAAATAGTCGATAAACTATTATTTTACACTAAAACAACAGATGAGAATAGTGAAATAAGGCCAGTCATTCCAGCCGGGTTGTGACTCAGTATTTTAAAGGAATTGCATGATACGGTAACAGCTGGACACCAAGGTATTCGTAAAACTGTACAAAGAGCGCTCGAGGCGGTTTTTTTCCCGCAACTTCAAAGAGTGGTAACTGAGTATGTCAGGTCCTGCCATACATGCCAGTTAGTTAACGATGTAAATTATAGCCTGCCGAGTATCTAAATAATATAAGAGCTGGTGCACCACTTAGGGTAATATCAGATAACGGCCCCCAATTCGTTAGTGAAATTTTCGAGGAGGTATGTGCAGGGCTTGGCATCCGCCACCTTAAGATGATCCCGTACAGACCGCAGTCAAATATAGAGGAGCGCGTAAACAGAATTATAGTCAAAATCATTCGGAGCTATGTTAAAACGTATCACCGACGCTAGCTGAAGAACTGCTAGATGAATTTTGAATTTGTTGCCAAGCAGGCAGGTGGAAAATAAGTAGCAGCGTCAAACTGACGTAGTGTGATTAGATTATACTGCAGACTTGGCAAAGGGTTTTTTCTTAGTTCTCACCATCCAGGCGTGTGGTAGATAGCAACGTCATCCCGACGTATTACAGATTGTATATTCTAAAAGTTGAATTGCTAAACTGGCAAAAATTGTTTTTTATATCGCCAACGAGGCGTGGAGATAGATAGTAAAATCATCAAACTGACGTGGGTAATTGCCTAACTGGCAAAGGTGTTTATATAGTTATAGCTAACGAGGCTTGTGAATAGTGAGTTAAAAAGTCAACCCGACGTAGTATTATAGTATTTTGTGCCAACCTGGCAAAGTTGTTTAAATAAATCTCTCCAATTGGTTGGTGTGAATTTCGTATTTGAGAAATTAAGTCTCTCCAAAAATTATATATTTTTAATACGAGCTTTTAGATTGTATTTCAAAAGGAAGCCTATTAAAGGTGACTTGTGTCAACATATCATTCTTAGCTAGGAGTAAAAAACAGGATTTAAAAGTACTAGCAGAAGAGTTAGGTTTAACCGTGAAACCTGAATTTAGGATTGCTCAGTTGCATAAATTGATTACTGAAAGTCCCGGTTATGATGAGGAGTTTACTCGAGAACTACTGGCTGCAATTAGAGAAGAAAAGGAAAGAAAGGAAGAATGCGAAAGAGAAGAAAGAGAAAAAGAACGCGAAAGAGAAAAAGAACGCCAAAGAGAAGAAAAAGAACGCCAAAGAGAAGAAAAAGAACGCGAAAGAGAAGAAAGAGAAAGAAAAGAAGAGCGTGAAAGAGAAGAGAGAATTAGAGCCTTTGAGCTACAGAAACTTCAGTTGGAAGCAATGGCTGCAACAGCACAGCCGGTAGAAACTACGCAGTTACCTGAGCAGCCTTTAAAAATCAGAATTCACGATGTCATGCCACGTTTCAACCCTAAAGAAGATGAAATAAGTTTATTTCTGGTGTTATTTGAGCGTCAAGCTAAAATAATGAATATACCTGCTGAAAATCAAGTGACTCAACGTATTTCATTGCTGCCTCCTGACATTGTTCAGCTTATTGCTAGAGAACCAGAAGAGAACGCGAAAAAGTATGAATATGTAAAACCTTTACTGTTTCAACGATTGAGTGCGGAAAAATTTCGACAACTATTTAATAAACACCAAAAATCTGCTGAAAGTACTTGGTATGATTTCTACTATGAGTTAAAGAATTATTTAGAAGAATGGCTTAACGGATTAAACATTAAAACTTTTGAACAGCTAAAAGATCTCATGCTGGTTGATCAAATAAAAAAGCGTACTTCTCCTGATTTCAAAGAACATTTTATGGATCAATGAACAACCATTATTTCACCTACTGAAATGGTTAAGAAAATTGAAGATTCTGAAGATGTGTGAAAAACAATAAAACCGAAATTTTCTGCCAATCAGACTGAGAAAATTAACAAAGGATCATTTAAACCGCGTTATGATAATTTTGTGAAAAAAATAGAGCATCCGCCTCATTTAAGCATTCTGATAGATGGGATGATTCAAAATACAAGAAAGATCCTCAGCAAAGGAATCAGTTCCAAAACAAAAACCAAGAAAATTGATATGACACAAGATATCGACTACGTTGTTTCGAGTGTGGATCATACGAACATTTTAAGCCTTCGTATCCTCGCTTAAAACCAAATGAAAAGGTAAATTGCGTATCTTCGAATGATGATTTGTTAGAAACATATACAATTAACAGTTTAGTGAATGGGTATGAAATGCCTATTCTTCGAGACACAGGAGCCACTGTTGATGTTATTTCTCGAAAATACACTGATAACGCAAAAATGACTGGAGAACATGTCTGTGTACAATATCTTTTAAATGACCATTTAGTGTGTCTACCGTTAGCGGAAGTTGAAATTAATTGCGAACTTGGTCAGATAAAGACAAAGGCAGCTGTTGTTGCAAATGATCCCGGAAGATATGTATTGGGTAACAAAACTGCACAAATGTTCAAAAATAAATCATTCTTAAATTTAGAAAAAATAAACGCGGTTTTGACACGATTTCAAGTAAAAAGATCTCATGAAGATAATCGAAGCAGAGAAATTGAAATGGAGAACCTACAAGAACTGAAGTTTATTGAAACTGACGAGGATATTTTACCTCAAGCTGATGAGGAAGACAAGGAACTTAAGAAAATGATTAATGTTAATTCAAAGGAATTAACTGAATCTCAGCATCAAAGCAGAGATTTAGCGTCATTGCTTAACGAAGCTAAAAATGAAAATTCCAGCAAGACAAATGATTTCAAAGTAAAAGAAAACGGATTGTTGGTGAAAAATAAAATATATAAAAATGGAAATGAAAGGGAATTAATTGTTATTCCTGAAAAATATAGGGATCAAATAAAGTCATTATGTCATGATAGCACATCTGGACATTTAGGCGTCGTCAAAACTAAAGATAGATTAACAAGATACTTTTACTGTGGTAATCGCTATAAAGAAATAGAAGAGTATGTTAAAACTTGCGATCCATGTCAAAGAGTGGGAAAATCTAATGATAAAGCTAAAACACCTTTGACTTTAGTACCAATTATTGCAGAAGTATTTTCAAAAATTAACTTTGACGCATGCGGTCCTTTACCAATAACACCGAATGGCAATAGATATTTAATTACAGCTATTTGTGTAGCTTCAAAATATCCGGATGCTGTACCTGTTCCTAATATTGGCAAAACGTCAGTAATTGAAGCCATGTTACAAATATTTAGTAGAATGGGTTTCCCGAAAGAAATACAAACTGATCAAGGTACTTTATGAGCAATCATGCATTGAATTTGTAGAAAAAAAATTTGGAATAAAAGTAACTAGAAGCTCAGTACACCATCCGCATAGCAACCCTGTTGAAAGATTTCGCCGAACAATCCAACGAATTTTAAAAGTTTTATGTATCTGTGTGGGAGAAGCAAGTTCCCGCAGCTCTATTTGCTTTAAGAACAATAACGCACGAGAGTACGGGATTTACACCTGCAGAATTAGTGTATGGTCGAAATCTTAGAACACCTGTAACATTATTATATGAACAATGGATGAATCCTGAAGACGAAGGAAGTAATGTTGTTGAATGCGTTTTTCAATTGATAAGTCGGTTAAAAAGATGCAAACAGATAAAATGTTGGAAATGCAAACCAAAAGAAAAGTGGGATATGATCGTAAAGGCCCCGTCCACACGAGTACGCTCGAAACGTAGCTGACGAACGCGCTTTTACGTTACCAGCGTAAAAGCGTCCAAACGAGTACGCTTGCGAAGAGTGCGTTTAACCAATAGAATTATTTTGCGCAAAAATCACGTGAAGCTGTAATATAGCGTCAACAGAGCTGTATCTTATTACTTCGCTGTTCTTCTGTATGTTTGCGTCAAGTTGTCCGAATCAGATGATTTTTTTTTTTTTTTTTTTTTTTTTTTTTTTTTTTTATAGCTGAAACTTTACCATTATGTGCAATTATTAAGCAGAGGCAAAACCGCAAAAAATGGCAAGAATGGGTTCGAAAGATTTATTTAGAGCGACCTGTTGAAAGAGATTTTTTTTTTTTTTTTTTTTTTTTTTACTGCCTTGTTTGCGAAAGGAATATCGGGAATTATTAAATTCCTACTATTAGCTCACACTCTCCCTATATCTTGTTCAAATTTTCAGTACATAAAATGCTTTTTATTCATCAACTCAAGTTCAAATACAATTTTTTAAAATTGCAGTGAATGACACTTGATGTTAATACAGCTTTTACACATATGAAAATTTTTTTAATTTTCAATTAAAAAAATATGTTTGTATTTTTATTTATTTATTTATTTATTTTTGTATTTTTAAACTTTTCTTTGTGGACCTAAGTAGGAATTGACTTAATTTTTTTGGAGGGGGTATATTACTTGTTTTTTAATTCCTTCAGGATGAGTATCGACCAGTTTGACAGACTTGCAGATTCTATATCGTATGAAAATTAGGATTTATAAAATTGGTTTGGAATACAGTATATAAAGAGAATTAAATTACTTAATTCTCTTTATGAACACCATCCACCATATAATAAAACCAACTTCATATTTTTTTAACTCGCTCTCTCTCCCTTGGTCTTTTGGTTTTCTTTTTATTTATTTTTGAATTTAGAATGAGGTTCAAACTTTGGACAGTTTATGAGAAATTATGTGCATGATAAAATATGCAATAAAGTAAAAATAAAGAGAGAATTTATAGATGATATATGATAAAGAGATGCAGATATATTTTTACATAAGGATTTCTATTTGCACTGCACATTTTTAAACTAAATTAAAAACAATAATAATAATGAATAAAATAAGAAATGAAAACAATAATAATAGGTAAAATAAGAATATAATAATTCATGATTAAATATAAGAAACACGTTTCAAAATGAGAAAAGCTAACTGAATTATACCGTCTACGGGTCAGGTTCGAACTTCCCATTCCTCCGCCACCAAAGCAGCGCGCTGACCACTGAGCTCTCTGTGATAGCAGTGTTTGTGAAAAATAATGTAACAAGTAGAAGTCGCTGCAAAGGTAATTTAATTAAACTTCAATAAATGATTGCTGTATGACACAAGTTGTAACTTTCCTCCAAAATTTCGTAATTGTATTTTATTGAATACTCTTTCACAGTTAACTGCTTTATTTTAGAAGTTATTATATTGCTGAAGTTAGTTTTTGGTGTATTTAATATTGGGATATTTATAGAGCTTTTTATTACACATGATGTAGCCAATATTTATAATAATTAAGGAGAATTTTGTAAGGCAGAAACTTTGATTTCGTAGAAACTGTAATTAATTTAGGTTCCTATTACTTAAGGTGTTATAAATAGGTGAAGCATATGGATATACTGGTTGGATCATTGCTTTATAAGCATACAGTTTTCCCCTTTAATGAGAATTTTAAATGTATACTAATATGTATGGTTTGAGAAATCTGAAGATGGCGTGAACAATGTTGATTATTTTATTGCTGTATATATATATTATATTTCTAAGCAAAAACTCATCTCTGCGTGGCTCTGACGCCATATTGAAACGGGTAAGCAAGAAGGTTTTCTGATTATGACACGTGATAAGAACTCGGTCGGCTATTGGCTATACGCGCGCGTCGCGGGCGAAAAAGCTGAACAGGAGCGTACTCAGTTTTACGTCTTCTGCGTCCTGGGAATTTACGCCGGCGTCAAAAAAGTTACGTCAACTATGTCGGGAGCGTCCTCGTGTGGACGGGCCTTAAAGCTATTAAAAAAGATTTCTCTGAAGGAGATTTAGTATTAGTTGTATCAACGAATAAACCAAGCAGACTAGCATTTGAATGGAAAGGTCCTGGGAAGGTTGAGAAGAAATTATCCGAAACTAATTATGTTGTGAGTTTCGAAGGAAAAAATGACTCTAACCAAGTCTACCATGTTAACATGCTAAAACCTTATCATAGACGAGCAGAATCGGTTAACCTTATGATTACAGAAGATCAATCTGAAATTGATGATATGGAGGAAAATTTCCCAACAATTGATTCTGAACCAACATTGTTCGATTTTGAGGACATTACAGAAAACAGTTCCTTAAGTGATAAGCTAAATGAAAAACAGATTCAAGAATTTGCATGATATGCTGCTGAAGTTTTCAAAAATCTTTTCTAATAAACCTGGAAAATCTCATTTAATAACGCATGATATTCAATTGACAGAAAACACCCTAATCCACTGTAAACCATACAGAATGTCTCCTAGACAAACGGATATATTAAAAACAGAAATCGATAAAATGCTTCAGCATAAAGTAATTGAAATAGGAGATTCAGATTACACTTCTCCTATGATTTTAGTAGAAGTATCAGGGAGGGATCCAAGACCTTGTATCGACCATAGAAAATTGAATAAATTGACTAAAACACAATTCTTCCCCTTGCCTAACATCGAACAACGAGTAGAAACGGTAGCAGGCGCAAAATATATAACTCTTTTGGATTTAACAAAGGGATACTGGCAAATACCTTTAACACCTAATGCTCAAAGATTGGCCACTTTTGTTACAAGTTTTGGCACATTTAGACCTCTACGGATGCCTTTCGGACTTAAAAACGCACCATTTTCATTTAGTAAAATGATGGCCGAAATCCTTCACGGTTGTGAAAACTTTGCTATTCCATAATTAGATGACGTGGCAATCTTTTTAAACACCTCGGAAGAACATCTAAGTCATCTGAAAGCCGTTTTGTCCAAAATAAAGGACGTTGGTTTAACTATTAAACCAATAAAATGTAAATTTGCTCAAGATAGAGTAAAATATCTAGGACATATTGTAGGTCGTGGTATAAGAATGACAAGTGAAGTGAAAGTAAAACTATTTAGAGCATTTTTAGGATTAGCGGGATATTATAATCATTACATTCCCATGTTCTCATCTATCGCAGCACCTTTAACAGAAACTTTGAAAGGAAACTTAAAGAAAGGGAAAATAAATTGGACAGAAGAGTGCACAAAAGCATTTGAAGAGCTAAAGGAGAAACTATCTCAAAGGCCTATACTACATGCACCTGATTTCAATAAGGAGTTTATTTTGCAAACTGATGCTTCAAACTCTGGTATGGGTATTTTAGCTCAAAAAGATGAACGAGACAATGGACATCCAGTATTATACCTCAGTAAGAAGTTTTTACAGAAACTGAAAAAAAGTACTCTACCACAGAAAAGGAATACGCCGCCATAATATTTGCTGTAAAGAAACTTCAATGTTATTTAAACGAGCATACTAAATTCCTCATCATGACGATCATAATCCCTTAGTTTGGCTCAAAAATAATGTGAGTCTAAATCCACGACTTATGAGATGGGCACTAGTACTTCAACCCTACAATTACACGATCGTTCATCGAAGTGGTAAAAACCATAAAAATGTAGACGCATTAAGTCGTACTCCCTGGCCTGATTAAATAATTTGTTTCTTTATATAGATAAAAAAATATTTTGTTCCTTAATCTCTTCCTCAGTGTATGTTATTATGTTATATCTTGTATTTCAATTCTGTATTGTGCTGATATTGTTGTTTAAAGTTTATCTGGAGGGGGAAGAGGTTGTAATATCTTGTTATTTAATAAATAAATATAATTATTGTTAAAGTGGCAATGCCATATTTGTATTAAACCGTTACTCAGCAACGTGAGATATTATTTTTAAAAGATTAGAATTCTGAAGATTTTACCAGCTAGGAGTAGTATGAAAATTTTGCCACTTAATAATTGTATAAAATTTGTCTATAGCCGTGAACTAGAAATAAAATTTATGTTCTACTAAGAAGATTGTCTCTTTTGTAAATTACTGCAAAATACATTACAATCCCTTTAGATAAATTATTTCTTGTCCTGCAAAAGGAGGAAGAATTTAAACAAAAAGATATCTAGAAGTTAATCAATGAGGCTATCAAACATTCAGATGTAGCGAGAGAAAAACAATCGTTGTATTATAATAAGGAAAGAAGAGATTTTAAATTTAAACTTGGGGATAAAGTACTGAAAAGAAAACATGCATTGTCTTGCTCCCCACTCGAAAAAGTGTCAAAATTTACCCCAAGATTTGAAGGTCCATACATAATACAACGTATTTGTGAATCAGTTTTATATTTAAAAGGAAGTAAAGAGGGCGAGATCACTGCCAATATTGATCAGGTGAAAAATACCATGATCGTAATGACATAACCTATTTTTAAAGATCTTTTGCAGGAAAATTCAAATTTAGAAGGGCTCTCAACGGCACAAGCCATTCTCCCAGGTACCAAAAGGAATGAAGACAAAGTCTTGGAGCCGGATGGAAAGAAGCGGCGACTTCAAGAACTTAGATGTATGAACAAACGCAAAAGAGAAAACCCCCATAAGAGAAATAAGGTCCCGAGAAAGGAAGGGGAGACTAGACCCTGTGCAAGATCGAAAAGCAGGCAAATGAAGAGGAGACAACATTTGAGGCATGAGAACTTACGACGCCAGCCACTAAGCAAGGAAGTCAACAATAAGTTAGCACCTCAAGTTCCACTTAAGTTGGTGTTGGTGTATTTAATTATGGCAAAGCACACTAGGGCTATCTGCCTAAGAGGAGAGATGCCTTCGTGGAGGACTTTCTAAGGGAAACTGGCTCGTATACACGTTACACATGGGGAAAACCACGAAAACGCCCATGTAGCCAGCCCGTTCGCGGGATTCGAACCTCGGACCGAACTACCAGTGTTCAGCGACTTTACCGCTCGGCCGCTGGTGGGCAAGAGTTCCACTTAAGAAACGTCCATTAGACGAGAAGCCGTTGAACAGAAGGAAATACCCAAGGAACGGAGGAGAGCCTACGGAGGTCCAGCGAAAAATTCCACGGCCAGTCCAAGGAGGTTCCTCGGCCACAACCGGAAAGCGTCCAAGGCGCACACAAGTAGAACATAGCCGAAAGAAAGCAGCTTGGGGCAGAGGTATCAAAAGAAAACAACTGCCAACGGAGAGCAACGGGAACGGCCAGCCCCGGCAGCGGATCCGAATGAGACGTCTCAACCAAGTTCTTTCGTGGGAGGACTTCGTCCAAAAGAGAATGACGGATTACGCCAAACAAAAGACAAGTCAAAATTATTCTATTTAAATTTAATTTAAATCTAGTACGAAGTTGGTTGAATATATTTATGTCAGTTTTGCCTCTGGAAGAGGACAAGATTTGTTAATTTAGTAAGAAGCTTTCAATTTTGTATTTAGCAAGAAACTTACAGTTTTGTATTTAGTAAGAGTTTACAATTTTGTATTTAGCAAAAAAGCTTACAATTTTGTGTTTTTGCATTATTGCTATTATGCAAGTAATTTAAAATTTGTTCTATTAAGCGAGTAACTTTAAATGTTTATGAAAAGTAAGAAAGTTTAGCAAATAATCTTTGCCATGTTAGAGTGAAATGTTAACTTTGGTCGTGGAGACTGTGGTAGGAAAATGTTTGTTTGGTATCAAGTAAATGAACTTCGTTACTTATTGTAAGAAATTCTTGCATGTAGTTAATATATGCTTATTTTTCAGCGGAGTAAAGTAAACTAATTGATTATGCAAAAATGTTTGAATTCTGAATTACTTAGGTGTTTCGAATGAAAGAGTAGTCTATGTTACTGATGATAAGTACTAAAAAGAAGTTAAGATAATTTAAGAATGAATGTAATTTAAAAGGTTAGGCTCTCCAGACAACACTAAGTTAATTTTCACAAGAGTTAGCACCTCAGGCTGAGAATTTGATTGTAAGCTATCTGTCTAGGTCCAGTTGGTTTATTTTCTAACAGTAAATGTGGGGTAGTCGGTAAGTGTTGTACTCTTTTTACATAAAGCACGCTCGCATTTTACGGTACACAATGCTGGAGAGCAAGGGGGAGTTTCAATGTTACTTAGAAAGATTGAATTGAGTAAATGTAGAAAATATTGAACTGTTAATATATATATGTGGCAAATGTAAGATCTATGTAAGCACGTACTAAACATTTTCCCTTACAGGATACCTGGAAGGAGACAGAACAAGATTTGCTAAAGTAGGAAATTATTGTAACTATGTGCCACATTGTCCTTCTGTAAAATCTTAAATTGAGTTAAGATATACTAGTTTAAGATTGTAAAGGTGAACTCACATGTAGATTCAGAATTTAGCTATCTTATCCAGGCTTTTAAAGCCTTGTTATGCAATAGTTAAATTCTGGCGAAGGAAATTGTATGGTTTTTCTTAATTTGCATAACAAATTTATTTTATGTTCCCTGTTCTCAACTTCTCAAACTTCCCCTCACATTCTCTCCAGAATGCAAATTTTAAGTTAAGTAAAGTGCTATTTAGACGTGTGATTATCTCAGTTTATTCAGAGCGTGTTTCGCTAGCCTAGCGCACGTTTCGTTGTTATTTCGCGGTCACTCAAGTAAGCCTTTGGGCCTTATCAGTTTAGTATCACGCCGGTTAGATCTCTGCGAGTTCATCTCTTAGGAGTAATTTTTGAAGTGCGTTCTTGCAATCGTTTTATTTTTCAGATTTGATTTTGTATTCTCGTCTACGTTTAAGTTATCGCCGCAAATGAATGGTGATTTTGTAACGCACGAAGTCTGTGCTGTCTGTTATTTTAGTTTGAGTTTGTTAAGTCATTAAGACTATTTAACTGTAAGATTACGTCATTTTTTCTCTTCTTGGCGCCTTGCATGGCGCAGATGTTCATTACAGCAACCCTGTAAACGCTTACTCAGTTTTTTTTATTGCTGTTGTTATTAGTAGTAAGTCATCGCTTGAAAGATGGCACGCATTTGATTAAAGTTGTCGAATAAAATATTTAGTACAGTCCACTTCTAGTTAATTTGAAATTGTTGTATAACAACGCACGCGTCGCATGAACACTTTATGGCCCGCCGAGCCACAGGTAAAAGATATCGTTGCTAAAATTAACTTTTTAGAACATTTGGAATACTTTCGTTTGGTTGTATTACGCATAACTTCATATAGAGTGTTTGGAATGCTTTCGTTTTCGTGTGGATTACGCAATTAAGATTGGATACTGTGTCATCGTTCATTTCCGGTGTTGCTGTCGAGAAATCTGCAATCACGGTAAGTGATAAATTATTTATTTGTTCATGATGAGTGAATTGAAAGCGATTAAAGCTAACAAAAAAAGTTTAAAATGCAGTATCAGAAAGTTTGAAAATAAGGTAAATTCTACAGTGGATGAAGCAGATATTTCCTTATTGGAGTTATACGAATCAAAAATATTAGAATTTAAAAAGGAATTAAGTAACATTTTCGATTCTTTATTTGCACATTGTGAAGAAAAGGACACTGACGAATTCATTAAGGAAAAGGAAAATGTAGTAGATAATCTCGATGAAATTCATTTGAAAATTAAAAGAAAAATTTCTGAGATCCGTTCTCAAAGGAATAGCTGCTCAAATGAAAACGGTTCGAGTAAAGACATAATTGTTTCGGATATAAAATTGCCTAAATTGTCTCTTCCAATATTTAGTGGGAAAATCGAAGAATGGATTGAATTTGAGGATTTATTTTCCGCAGCTGTGCATAAAAATAGCAAATTAACTAATGCGCAAAAATTGCAATATTTAAAGAGTTCGTGTAAGGCAGACGCTTTAAATATTATTCAGTCCATTCCAATTTCAGATTCGAATTATGACATAGCATGGAATCTGTTGGTTGATCGCTATTGCAACAAAAAAGATTTGATCAATTCTATCATAAAGAAATTAATTTCTATACCTCAAACGAGTGATTCTACTTCGTCGCTTTTAAAATTTATCGATAAGGTGCATGAATGTTTACGATCCTTGGAAGCATTGGAGCAAAAGGTGGAAAAATTTTCGGACACGTTAATTGTTTATTTATTAGTTGAAAAGTTGGATAGAAATACTCGGTGTTGGTGGGAAAGGTCACTTAAAAAAGACGAGATAGGAACGGTTAAACAACTGACATGTTTTTTGAAGGAACACGCTCGCACCCTATCACATTACAAACCTCCGCATGGGGAATCGAAACGCTCATTTAATACCAAAGCTCTTACATCACTTTTGGAAAATTCAAAAAATTGTCCTTATTGTAAAGCTGATCATTTATTGTTGAAATGTGCGCAATTCTTAAATCTAACAGTCAAGAAACGATTTGAATTTGTAAAGACAAAAAAATTATGTTTCAATTGCTTATCTTCGGTCCACACAATCAAGGACTGTAAAAGTTCTAATACATGCAGAAAATGTCAGAAATTTCACAATTCGCTCTTACATTTTGATCGAAATGAAGAAAATTTTGATAAAGCAAATGGCACATCGAATCAAATCACAAAGAAGACTAATAAATTAAGCAGTAATCTTTCTCCAAATGCTGATACATTTACTCCAATGGCAAGCAGCCAAAAGGTTAGTGAAACTAATGAAACCAACCAAGCAAAGTCCATTAACGGTACTGCGCTGAATATTTCCAGTTCTTTTAATAAACAAGTTCTACTTTCAACTGCAATTATTTTCGTTAAGGGTAATGATGGAAAATTTATCTCGCTGAGAGCCTTGCTGGATTCCGGTTCTCAAAATAATTTCATTACTAAACAAGGTGCTGAGTTATTGAATTTGAAGAAAAGAAAAATAAACGCTTCTATTTCAGGTATCAATGGTATAGTTATGAGTGTTAAGGAAAAGGCTGTAGCAACCATCGCTAACGCTACTAGAGATTTTATTCGTACATTACAATTTTTTGTTGTTCCAAAAATAACTCGCGTAACGCCTGCTAGATATATAAACATTCCTGATGTTAAGCAGTTGCAACTCATTGGTTTAGCTGATCCAGAGTTTTATAAACCTGGTCAAATACATGTTTTGTTATCTAACGAAATATTTTTTGATTTACTGGGAACAAATAGAATAAATATGCAAGACCTGATTCTCCATCAGTCAGTTTTTGGATACATCGTTAGCGGGTCAGTACGCATGCTGCAGCAAGGCAGTGTTGACAATTTTTGTGGGTTTGTGGAAAATGGGGATACTTTATCTGACAACATGAGAAGGTTTTGGGAGATTGAAGGTATTAATGAAGCAAAAAAAGTGAAAAGTCAGGAAGAGGAATTTTGTGAACAGCACTTTCTTCGTACACACGCGAGGCAAGATGATGGTAGATATGTAGTGGAAATGCCAATTAAGGAGGAAGGACTTAGCCTTTTAGGGGAATCGAGAGAAAACGCTAGCAAAAGACTGAATTATCTACTTAAACGCTTCACTCGCAATCCCGTAATGAAACACTTAAACGAAGATTTCATTAAGGAATATAATAAATTAGGCCATTCCGAAGAAATTGATGAAGAGGATAGCTCTAGTTTCTCATATTATCTTCCTCACCATGGGGTTTTCAGGCCCGAGAAACCTAGCACTAAACTTAGGGTAGTGTTCGATGCCACTGCTCCTACGACTACTGGAATTTCGTTAAACGATATTCTGCTGAATGGAGGGTTAGTTCAAGACGAACTATTTGATATTATTTGCAGATTTCGAACGCATAAAATTGCCTTCACAGCAGACATTGTAAAAATGTATCGTCAGATTTTGATTAAAGAACATCAAAGAGATTTATTACGCATCTTATGGAAGAGTAGTGAAGAAGAACCAGTTAAGGTCTATAGACTGAAGACTATAACTTACGGTACTTCCAACGCACCATATCTAGCAACACGCACACTTAATCAATTAGCAGAAGACGAGAAAAATAATTTTTCGTTAGCAGCGCCAATAGTACAAAGGGATTTTTACGTCGATGACGTACTCACAGGAGCCCATACTCTAATAGAGGCTAAAGAATTACAGTCGCAATTGATTAACCTATTATCACGTGGAGGAATACGTCTGCACAGATGGTGTGCTAATCATCCTGATCTTTTGCAGTTTCCGGATGGACAAGAGGAATATTCTTTCAGTAATTTCGATGACGATCAGAGCATCAAAACTTTAGGATTATTATGGAATCCAAAGATAGATTGTTTTTCGTACAAATCAACCATCAAGAAACCAAATACTTACACAAAGAGAACAGTGTTGTCTGATATTGCTCGCATTTATGATCCATTAGGACTGCTTGGTCCAGGGATAACAAAAGCAAAAATCTTCATCCAAAGACTTTGGTTATTGAAGCTTGATTGGAACGATCCGCTACCCGAAAGGATAATTAAGGATTGGCAACATTTTATTGATTCAATGCAATCTATCAACAATTTGAAAGTCAGTAGATATGTTTTACAGGATAGTTTTTCTGATATACAAATTCATGGATTTTCAGATGCATCAGAACACGCATACGGAGTAGCCATCTATTTACGCTGTAGAAGTGACAATAATTTATCTTCACATTTGCTTTTCAGCAAGTCCAGAGTAGCTCCACTAAAACCGCTGACAGTACCTCGACTGGAACTCTGCGCAACTGTACTGCTAGCACAGCTTGTTGCAAAGGTGGTGCCTTTATTGAAATTGGACATAAGCAAAATATGTCTGTGGTGTGACTCAACCATAGTGTTAGCATGGCTTCAGAATCCCCCGCATGTACTAAAAACTTTTGTTGCTAATCGAGTGTTGCAGATCCAAGAGCTAACACAGACATGCCAGTGGAATTATGTGCGTTCAGAGGAGAACCCGGCAGACCTTATTTCCCGAGGACTGAATTTTGACAAGCTGCATGATGCTGATCTGTGGTGGAAAGGTCCTCCATTCTTGAGTGAGGGTGTCATACCTAACAAGAACATTGACTTTGAACAATTAGAAAAAACAGAGACATTTTCTAATGAACTGAGAAAAAGAACTGACATTGCTTGTTTATGCACTTTGCCTTCAAAATTTATTGATAATGTCCTAGATATCACTAACAATTATTTAAAATTATTACGTATTGTTAGTTATATTTTCAGGTTCATTTGGAACTCTAGGTGTGCAAAACAGAAAGGAGCACAGAGAAGAACAGGAGGAGTAAGTTCAAAGGAGTTAAATGAGGCAGAATCCTTTTTAGTAAGAGAGGTTCAAAAATGTAGTTTTTATTCAGAATACAACTCCCTCGCACAAGGTAAACCCATTAATAATAAAAGTAATTTACTTTCTTTGAACCCTTTTTTGGATGCAAATAATGTAATGAGAGTAGGAGGCCGATTACAAGGGGCCAATGTAATGTTTTCACAAAAACATCAAATAATTTTGCCTGTTAAATGCAAACTAACTAAGCTGATTGCTGAGCATTATCATCGGAAATATTTACACGTAGGTTCGCAAGCATTATTGTGTTTTATGAGACAGAAATTTTGGCCATTACAAGGTAGGAATTTAACTAGAAAGATTACCCATGAATGTATAATTTGTAGTAAAAATAAACCAGTCACTATCGAACAAATTATGGGGTCATTACCTGCAGAGCGCGTAAATCCAAGCTCACCCTTTAATCATGTCGGCACCGATTTTTGCGGTCCATTTTTTATTAGGTACAAGGGACAGAGGAAAGGAACTCTTCATAAGGTATATTTAGCTCTTTTCATTTGCCTTATAACAAAGGCAGTGCATCTCGAACTAGTGAGTGATCTCACCACTGACGCATTTATTGCCACCTTAAAGAGATTTATTGCTAGGCGCGGAAAATGCTCAATCATTTTCTCAGACAACGCAAAAAACTTCGTTGGCGCAAATGCCGAATTGCAAAGAATTAACAATTTAATTAGAAATCCTGACAAAAAAATTAGCAGATTATTTAGGTGAAGAAGGAATAGTATGGAAGTTTATTTCCCCACGGACACCTAATTTTGGTGGACTATGGGAATCTGGCATAAAATCCGTGAAATATCACTTAAAGCGGATTGTAGGTAATGCAAGGTTGACTTTCGAGGAGTTATTAACTGTAGTAACTCAGATAGAGTCTGTTTTAAATTCTCGCCCTATTACTCCCTTATCTTCCGATGTAAATGATTTAGAGGCATTAACACCAGGCCATTTTCTCATTGGAAGACCCTTGAATGCTATAGTAGAACCCGAATTAATTGATATACCTGAAAACAGACTCTCAAGATGGAAACGAACTACCAGATTTATCCAGTTGATATGGAATCGTTGGTATAGGGACTATTTAAACACACTACAACAGCGTTCAAAATGGAAGGTAGAACAAACGAATATTAAAATAGGTATGCTAGTACTAGTTAAGGAGGATGAGCTTCCTGTCTGTAGATGGGTGTTAGGGCGCATTACAAGAATTTTTCCTGGAGTTGACGGTAAGGTTAGAGTAGTAGAAATACAGACAGCAAAAGGCATCATTAAGCGTGGAATTACAAAAATTGCAATTTTACCCCAAGAAGAAGCTTCCTAAGTTAGTTAAGTGTTAGCTTATTATTATAAAACTTGTATTGTAAATTGTATTGTGCACAAAAATTTGTATTGAAAATTGAATATTATTATATTGAATTAAGAGATGTTATTCGTATTGCATTATTGTATAAGGTAGTAATTGTACAATTTTGTAGGTTATTATGAGTATTATCGAACGAAATTATTGAAGTAACCCTTCAATGCCGGGGGGTATGTTAAGTCATTAAGACTATTTAACTGTAAGATTACGTCATTTTTTCTCTTCTTGGCGCCTTGCATGGCGCAGATGTTCATTACAGCAACCCTGTAAACGCTTACTCAGTTTTTTTATTGCTGTTGTTATTAGTAGTAAGTCATCGCTTGAAAGATGGCACGCATTTGATTAAAGTTGTCGAATAAAATATTTAGTACAGTCCACTTCTATTTTAATTTGAAATTGTTGTATAACAACGCACGCGTCGCATGAACAGAGTTAATAAAGGGTTATTTTCACTCTTCTTCTGTGCTGGTATTTATTTCACGCCTGTGCGTGAATTCGCCAGATGCATTGTAGGCTAAGTTAGTGCATTTGGACAGTTAGAGACAGATCTTACACTTATACGTACTAATGTTTTTAGAATTAATTTTAGTTTTACGCAATTAAAATTGAGATTGGAAATTTTCACTAGACTGTGGTGATGCGGACTAACTAAAGCTAGACTATGCAAGGTAATGATGTATTTTAAATATGATTTTACTTTCGTGCTTTATGTCTTATGTAAAATATTGTTCACGCAATAAACTTGCGTAAATTATATAAGCATTATTTGCTAGCATATACTAAATAAATTCCTTCATCTCTTTAAAATTAAGGCCTTAAAAATATTTCTAGGTTAACGAATTTTTAGCATAATTATTAGATAATTATTCTAAAATAGTAAAACTTAATGAGAACATTAATCACATATTTTTTAGGGTTTGAATATGAATACACTACTTGCGTGAAAATTCTTTTGGCTACTGGTTGTACCTGTTTATAAATTAAAGAATGTTGCCACTAGTTAATCACAAAATACTATCGTGGAATGGCACTTAAATCAACCTTGATTTACTCTGATTAGGATATTCACATTGGAATATCCGAAATTTTTAAAATCAATATGTGGGTCAATTTTTGTCTTACAAGACTTGTGTTGCCACAACAAAACTTTTTTTAAATCTTTTATAAAGTATATGAATTTTTCCTAAATATAAGTATAGGGATCGGAGGACCATGTAAAAAAATTAGAACTCATAACTTTTATAGAAACTATTTTTCTAACTTTAGAAATGTCAATCATGAATCTTTCCACCACTTAATATCTTTACGTCGTTTTATGACTGAAAGTACATGTCCACGACCGACTGCTACGAAAGAAAAGGCCAGGTGAGAACTTTTGTGAACACAATGTGTAAGGTAGTTCTGGTATAAATATTCGGGCATTAAATAATGCAGATAATTTACGAGCTCCATCCATTGGCGCAAGTTCGTTAGTGTGAACATGTAAACGTGGTAAACGTTACAAATGCAGAAACAAGCTTTACGTAACAACTTAAGGAATACTGATGTTACATTGCAAAGGCCAGAAGGAAAATCAGATCAGATCAACTATACACAAAAAGAAAATTATGGAAATCCATAATTCAAGTCTGTCTTCAAAATCGGGATACAGACCAATCTACTGGCGCTCAGTGTAATTATGTACTCTAACTGAGGAGCATAACTATGTCAATATATAACAATATAGTAAACATGCAAATGTAATTTACAAGAAAAAACTGTGAAATTAAAGGACCAAAACTGCTAAGCCCTAAATTTTAGAGCTATCCAATTCTTGTAAATTCAGATACTTAAATGTAATCTATACGAATAATGATGATCCAAAATTTAACACAAAAAACATGCATCATACACAACACAGCAAGTATGTATATTTTGAAAAACACTGGCAAAAATCTGATTGCTTAAAAAAAATTAAATGAATTTGTTTGAACACCCCGGAGTGTAGTATTTTTAAATCTTCCGATCTTAAATTAGAAATCAATGCAGGTATTTCTCTTTCCTTCTTTACATATCTTTAAATTAGTGAAACAAGATAAACTTTTCTAGAGGAAGAAATAAATTAGATTGCTGTTTAGCACATTTTTCTCTCTGTGTAAAACTTTTCTAGAGGAAGAAATAAATAAGATTGCTGTTTAGCACATTTTTTCTCTCTGTGTAGCCCAAAGGATTTTTTTCCTTTCAATTCTCTTAGTATTTTAAAAGAATAATATTAGCTGTTTTCTATATCAAGAATAAGTTGGAAGCGACGCATGTTCTACGTAATACATTGGCTACAAATTTTGCATATGAATAAGAAATAATCGAAAATATTTGAAATTCTGCCTTAAGCATAAAATGCGTAGGAGGGAAAAACTGATTTTTTAATGAATAAAATTTCCATCTTTCTTATTCAGACAATAAAAATGTACAAAGTAATTTCCTTTCCTCGTCTTTCCTGACACAATTTTATTAGCATAAAATAATAAAGTAATTCTTTTCTACTATTTAAAATTTCTTTTATATTGTTTAGTAAAGTAATATGTAAACATTAAGATAAAAATTTAAATTGCATATTTTTAATAAATAATATTAAGAATTTGTCTTGCTTCGAATTCTATTTTCTTTTAATTAAAATATGTAAATAAATAATTAAAATAAGATTAAAAAATCTGATGTGTACACCACATGACTTCCTTGTACGTAATATTAAATTATATGCATGTTTTCCTGAATTTCATTTAAATTTATTTTTTCGAATTTCATTAGAGATATATCCCTCTTTCAATGAATTCAGTTCTCACTTCGCACTAAGGCAGAAATACATAAAAACTCAAAATATCTTTATTAAAAATTGGAAAATATCGAAAAACATAAAACACTAAATAGAGTTAAAACAATTAAAAAAAATATTTTTTTACAATTAAAATTACAGTTTCTACGCAAAAATAAGCAATTCGGCTAGCGTGCAAGAAGGCAGATTTTTCGGAGCTCAAAGCTGAAAGTTTACTTTTGGTCTCACTCGGCAAAAAGACACTGAAGGCGTAAAAACAAATTTAATTTCTTGTGGACGCTGTGCTGAGTCAATATATGAGGTAATTTAATAACTTAAATGATAATTCCAGAATGAATTAAGCATAATTTAATTCGCAATAATAAAAGAAAACATTAGTTTGTTGTTGTATACCAAATTCACTTAATTATTTAAATTAAAATTTATTAAACATTTAATTTATTAATATTCAAATGTTATGCTAGACAGCCTGTATTTTATTTAATAACTGCTCTAATTTGTTTAATTTTAATTGGGATTTTTGTACGAAAATTTGGTACGTTCTTCTCACTCGTTACTTGTAAACGCGCTGAAACACACAATGGAATCGGGTGGATTCCTAAGTAACAAGCTTGATTTTATAGTACTTAACTCAAGTGTGACCATTATTAATTTATATCACTAGAAGCAGAAAAATTAGTTCCTTAATTTAAGATCACTTGCAAGATTCTAGCTTTAATAGATTTTGAGTTATAGTAATTTATTTAACGAAAACTGCAGTTTTCATTTTGTGAAAACTAATGGGGGGGATGAATTTGTAAAAGCCATAGAAAACTCAGTTTTTAGCAAGATTTCTGGTTCCTTGTTCACGATTTCCGGCGGGGGGGGAGTTTATGTTTGCCAGTTTGACCTTGCAAATGTTCCAGGTTTGGCGCCAGACTTAGCGTGAATTTGGCGATGTTTAAATTTGAGTTTAGTTCAACGACGCGGAAAAAGGAGAAATTTTACATAGTGTAAAGCCGTGTTGGTGACAACTGTTTTTTTTTTTTTTTTTCCTTCACAATTTCAAACACAAAAAAATGTGTTTGTTTCAAACAGAATTGAGTGAGAGAAATTAGCTCATCAATTTCGATGCAAGAGAAATGAAATTCGCGAAGTCTGGTTTCTGGACATCTTAATGCACCCTCCACTGGGACATTGGTGAATAATGATTTTACATCAAAAGAAACCATGAGTAAATTACTAGGAGAAATATTTTTAACCTTTTTTACAAACTCTATTGAATTTTTATGGTGTAAATGTTATTGTCTAATAGAGTGGAAAATCTAGAAACTAAATATTTAGCTAATGGATACGAGGCAGTACCTAAATTTGATACAATAGGGCGGAAAGGAATACCACTTTTATGAATTTTGGGAAGAGCATATAATCTAGCACAATTCGCAACAGATGGAATAAGCGAATGTTTTAAGTTGTTTGAAATGATTTGCGAAGATTTGATCGCAGATTTTATTTTTGACAAGTCCGAAGGTGAAGGATCTTTAGGGATCGGATAATACGGTCCTTCGTTTAAGAGTTTAGTGATATCATCGATGTAAGTGTTGTTATCCATGACTCTGTTTGAAACAAACACATTTTGTTTTTCAAAATAAATATTACAAGCAAACTGAGGGATTAGCCATGGGAAGCCCCCTCAGTCCCATCCTGGCTGATATCTACATGCATTATTATGAATCAAAATTGTTTGAAACTTTAAAGTTCGCGGCATGGTTCCGCTACGTAGACGATACTTTTACCCTGTTTGAAGGTAATAAAAATTATTTAAATAAAGTTCTTTCAACAATGAATTCTATTGATCCTGCTATTCAGTTCACTTTTGAACTTGAGACTTGCAATTCTCTTCCGTTTCTCGACATTCTAGTCACACGTAACACATCCAACTTCAGTACTACGGTTTACCGTAAACCTTCATCGATTTGCCTTCCACCGCACTTTAAATCATGTCATCCGACCAAACAAAAGTTAGCTTCATTTTATTCCTATGTTTTCCGCGCTCTTCAAGTCTGCTCCTCCAAACTAGCCCTTGATGAAGAACTAAATTATTTAAAAGCAATAGCTATTGACAGTGGCTATTCACCCAACATTATTAATCAAGCAGTTAAAATATTCTCATCTCAACACACTAAAAGGCACATTCTTGTTTTAGGAGGTTATAAAAATTCTGTTGTCATTCCCTTCTTTCCATCAAATAGCTATAAATTTGCCCATATTTTTCAGAAATTTAACTTTCGGGTTGTTTATTCTCCCATCAATAAAATTCGGAGTTTCATACAATAGAATCAATAGGATTCCTTGCCAGTGTGGTTTAATTTACATTGGCCAAACTAAGAGAGCCTTAAAATTTCGCGTCAAGGAACATGAGACATATGTTAGAAAAAAGGAAACACAGAAGTCTTCTGTTGCTCAACATTGTTGGTCCGAAAATAACACTTTCAATTTTGCTGCTGCCAAAATTATTAAAAAAAAACATCTTCCATTGGAGAACTGGATTTTCTAGAGGCATTTCACATTCATAAAAATCTTTCTGTTCTAGTTAACGATCCTAATTCCAATCAAAATTTGCCTTCGGCCTTTAAAGCAATTAGTTCTGGTTTCACCAACAGATGGCGCCACTTGTTTATTATTGTCCAGGCTTTCTTATCTAATCATTATTTCCTATCTTGTTCATTTGCGGTTTTGCAGCTGAGGATGGTGGTTCGGTAAAACCATCGAAACTAGTCCTGTGAATATTTTTTAAATATAACGCTGATTTTTGTTGTTTGACTTCTGAATTAGTATTTATTTGGCGTGTTATTGTGTCTTAATTAAGGAATAGAATTAAAATCTAGATAATGTTCTGAGATAGATGCTTTCTGTTTCCTTTCTGTTATGAAGTAAAATTTTAAGGAAGAATTTAATTTGTGCAATAGAAAATTTATACAAAATATCCCTTCCGGTTATTATAGAATTCATAGTACCTAGGAAAATTTTGTTAGACTGATTCTCTGCTCATTAAATTCTGAACTCAAATTTCCATCCTTTTTTCCCTAGCAGTATTATGTTATTAGAAAATTGTGTTATGATTAATTAATTGTTTCAAAATCGAAAGCATTCATAACTATCAGGTGTTAATATAATTATTGATCAATAAATGGTTACACTGTATGTTAACGAAATTTTTTAATTAGTTTTATCTCCTCGGGGAGGGTTCTTATTTAACTAAATATAATAGCCATAGTATGCTCCAAGATATTTAACCTATTTGATGAAATACTACCTTTGTAAAATAAATAAATTCATATTTTTATTATTGGATGAATTTAATGATGTATTTTATTTCTCATACTATGTATTATTACACCTGACAACACCAGTTCATATTTTCATTTGAAATAAGGGTTGTTCGAAATTTTAAACACAACACAATGCAAACGTTTTAGTTAGGTTAGGATTTTAGGAAAATTTAATTTGGTGTTTTGGTGTCGTTTTTAAAAGACGGCAGCACATTGTTGTTGCGAAGCTTAGTTTCTCTAGATTGGCAACAAATCCACTATTCCGCTAAGTTTTGAATGTAAACAAATATAGCTGCTATGGTTAAAAATTAGTCTAAATTGATAATTTTACAACTATAACATGCAGATAAACTAAAGGCATAAAAACCTTCAACGGAAAATAAGAACAATATAATTCAATCATTTTTAAAGCGAAAAATGCACAATTTACAAACATATAAGAGCAAAGAAAGTGAACTGACTGAGCCGAGTAACAGAGTAGATACATATATATATACACTTTATACTTTTTCTGTGGCAGATCGCAATCAGAAAGGGGGTGCACGTCTGCATGTTTAAAGTAGTCCCACATACGGAAAGAATTTCAAAGGTCTGAGGCTATTCGTTTTAGAATTATGCGAAATACATATACACGTATATACGTACGTACACAAGCGACCAAAAATACTGAATAAATTTTAAATCAGTTTATAATTCGTTTGGGGAAAAAGAGTCCTTTATTCTGTCCTTACGTACAGATGTCAAGCAAAACCATCGTTAAATTGCATTCGATAGTTGTCAAAATGGATATTTTCGTTGAAATCTGGTCCTCGGAATTTTTCCTGATTACAATACTTCCTTTATTTCCTACAAGGAAGTAAAAAACTTTAAAGAAAATGACTGCAAAGGTTTCAAAATGAAAATTAATGAAATCTGTTTTTTCATATGTGCATGGAAGACGTGGTGAACGTCTCAATTTTGTTTTCGCTTTAAAAATGCAAGTTCCTCCCACAGATAGTGCGATGGTATGGAATGCCGTCGCATACGATATCCTATCATTTCTAAAAAAGACCCACAGCAGCATAACAGCCCGTTTGTTCGTCACGTCACATATACCTGCCACTCTTGGCAGAGATCCCAGGATGCATATTCCAACATTACAGTGCTCGGCCACACGGAGCAATGGTGTAACAGGAATTCCTCCGCTACATTACCAACATTTCTTGGTATTCCCGATGGCCATATTTCACCGATAGAGCACGTGTACGATTATGCTTGATGTAAAACAGACAGCCTAGAAGTTTGGTTGAGCTAGAAACGCGTTTACAGCAAGTATCGAACGAGATGACGCAGGGTACCATTTGAGACATGTATGCGCCCATAGCATAGCGTGTAATTACGTCAGAAGATACTAAAGCCTCCATAAACCTGTAGTGTTTCCTGTATGAAACTATTCTTTGCTTTGAATTTGTAAGTACGCAGTTATATCAACGTTGTATTCACAAGTCTAAATTATTCATTATTTTACAAGTCATTATTCTATTCTGAAACCTCTTTCTTGGTGCGCAAATTTTTATGGCAGTGAGTGTACATGGAACAACCAGATGCTTCTTTCTCTGTTCCAGTTAATTTCACATGAGAACCAGCAGAAATTTGACTTCGGTAAGTTCTTGATTTGTATTTGTCAGAAGAGAAAATTTTGGAATTAAATCACATGTCTGTCTACTGACATATTGCTACATCTGTCTGCATAACATTTACTCTCTGCAAACGAAGTGTTTTACCTTTCATCTAAGGTTCTATATAGTGTAACTCTTCTATAATAAGAAGCTAAAGCAGTGATACATTTAATTATCTGAAGCCTAATATGTGCTTGACTGAATTTTGGAGATTTAATTTAAGTGATAAGTAATGCAAGCGATATGAAGTTTGTTTCGAAAGCATTCAGTTTTCCAAGATACAATGAAACGATGATAATGAATGTGCAGGACAAGAGCTTTGCTTGTGTGCAGCAATGTATTTGATTTTTAATTCGCAGTAGTACTTTAGGAATATTTAGAATTTTCAAACAAAAATGAGAAGATATAGGAGAAGGAAACTTGCAAAATTGGCCATGTCGTTTCCCAGAGAGTAGAACAGATCTTCAAGTTAAACTTACCGTTTCACTACAAGAGAAATAAATTGCTGTTCTTCTTAAAATGCGATTCTCAGTATGTTCCAATCAATCTGATACTTGACTGAATACAGTAGTCTCCGACATAGTGATCTAGGATTTAAATTATTAAAATTAATTATACTATCTTTATCAATATTATATTCAATACGTGCTTCTATTCGTACGAAATCTGTGCTTGTATTTCAAACAATTTGTTAAGAAATAGCTTATGCCTGACTGACGAACACTCAAAACGTCTTTAAGATGTACCAATGTAATAAGCAATGCATATTAGTATAAATATAATGGTGTAAAAGAAAAATGAAATTCTGAAACAGACACGCAATTTCAAAACCTTCACGGCATACATCATTGGCCTTTATAGCACATTAGTTACCTTATAATATACTACAACAAATTAATACGTATTGAAGTAAACTAATAGATTAACAGAAAAGAACTACGTCCATCATTGCTTTTAAAGAAATCAATTTTTAATCGGTATAGTTGAAATGATCGCTTACACAATTTGCAATTATTATTGCACGATTATTTGACTGGTTTTTTTTTTTCCTATTTCCCCGCATGTGTTAGTTGAAAGCCACTATGAATAATTAAAAAATGATATTACTGGAAGTTGCCTTTTTTTAAATAAGACTGAAAGAAATAAAGAAAGCATAGGGGAAAGTATTAATTAATATGTTTTTCTAAAATTTCCTTCAATTTTCTTTATTTTTTTAAATTTTTGTTTTGTGTAAGTAATTTAAGTAAGTTTCCACAATAGCTTGTTTAATATTACTATAAACTAAACTCAGTGGAGTAACAGACGTAACGGGTCAAGGCCTGTATTGCCCGAAATATATAAGATTTTCTTTTTTTTTTTTTTTTTTTTTTCTTTTTCTTTTTTTTTTTTTTTCCCTTTATCAATTTTGTTTCTAATTGACAGATGGCACATATGCTAAAAATATACAGGTTTTAAGAAAGACATTAAAAACAAACAGTTCTGACCGCAATTAAAAATTATTCACTTTGATATTAGCATCAGAAGATAACAAGTGTGAATGTTTCTTCTATTAATCTTCGGAAAGTAAATAAGCGAGATCAAAGAACGTTGTATTACAATATATAAATTAATCAATTCCACGTTTGGATGAAGCGATTTGCATGCAAGACAGCTCAGTTTTATAATATGTGTATTTACCAAACGTTTATTTCTTTTAAATGATAAAAGAAACATGAAGTACTTGCTTAGAGAAATAAGCGAAAAACAGGCTAAACTTTTGAAACAAAAGAATTTAAAAATGTGTTTAGTAAAGCAGATATAATTACATCAAATTGTTTGCTGAATAATGAAAGAAGTTTTTCCTGCATTGGAATGTTCAATATATAAAAGCTTTAATGCATTCATTAGAAAATGATAAAAATGAGGAAAAACATCACTACGAATTAAAATAAATCATTTGTTTCAATTCATTTGTGAAGTTGCAATTATTTCTGCGATGAAAAAAGCCAGTGTAAAATTTCACAAGATATTAGGTTTGTGTATTCAAATGAAATCTAAAATTCTAGTTGAGAAAATTAGTAAAAGGAGTTCTAAACACTTAAGTAATATGCAGGAAGCAGAAAGAAAGAAATAATTACCTGAATTGCCAAAAATGTACATAAACTTATGGTTTATCTAAATTTCAATTAAATGATATGTGTTAAGAAAAGACTTTAAAATCAAAATAATCTATAATAATACATTATAGGAATCATTTAATGCTGTACTCTAATTTCAAGAAAGCACAGGATAGAAAAATGATAACTTTTTAGCTTTAACATGCTTGCTGCTTATTTATTTATTATATTGCAGGCTCGAAAACAGCATAAGCCCACTACAGAATTAAATATTGTTGCTGATACGCGCTAGCTAAATACTGATAAGAAAGGAGGTGTGGCTTGTCAAGATTCAACAGTTATATGATCAATCAGGAAATATACCGTTACGTTTTTCTTTTTTGACGCCAGTTGTTACGTTATTTTCTTCCTTCACGTTCGTACGGAGTTCGTAGATTTGGAGTGAATAACGACGACACTTGATGAAGTATTGAAACACAATTTATTTACCAATATTAATCAGGATAGCTCCAATAACACTTTTTACAGTCGTCAAAGATCTAATATAAACACGCTGGAACAATCAGCGACACAGCCTTCACACTGTCAGGCAATAACGGTGGAGACAGCTTTCTGCAAAGTATCAGAGTACAGCTCCCGACTCTGCTTGGTTGTCCTCGGAACTCCACGTACTCTCGAGACTCTCCACGCTACAACTCGTGATGCACTCGCCGACACACGAGCAGAGCTCCCGATTCTTCGGTTCTGTTCCGTCTTTTTGGTAGATAGGTGGCGCTCTTGATGCGCGCCGATGAAAAATATTTCACTTGACGTTTGAACATGAAGAATGACGCATGTCATATTTATTTGATGCTTGATTATGCTTCATGGCCGCTATAAGCGGAATTAATATAAGTTTATCGTTAATAAATGTTATTTCTATGTTCCGTGAACTCTTGAAATTTTGATTTGAAATTCTAATGCTCTCCCAACCTTGACTCCTGAAACGAAACGATATTTGAATTTATGACTCATCAATAAGAGACACCTCACATATTTTTTTTGGTGTCTGAAACCCGCGACAAGGGGACCTTTTGAAAGGTAAGACTTTTGATTCATTTGTTCTTGGTATCGATCTTTGAAAACGAAACATGATGGATGATTTAGCAAAAGAGAAAAAGAAACGTGCTATTGTACGTAGTAAAGTTACTACACTTCTAAATAAACTTGAGAAATTATTATCGGAAGAATTAAGTAAAGAACATCTAGAAGATTTAAATTCATCATATGAATTGTTAATTGAATACCATGAGAAACTTAAAACTCTTGACTCAAAGATCGATGCTCTCATAATTGATGAAAAAGAATATGATAACGAACTACTTGTATGTGAAGAGTATGATGAAAAAATTATAACGTTTAAAGCTAAGATTGTTAGTAAAGTAAAGAAAATTAACAGTAATGAAGTTGTTGAAAGAAGTATAATTACAACTAGTAATGGTATTAGTAGAACTCTGAATGGTAATAATGTTGTTACAAGTAGTGCTTCAGTAAAGTTACCTAAATTAAATATTGAAAAATTTGCTGGTGATCCCAGTAAATGGCTCGAATTCTTTAATTCGTATGATAATGCTATTCATTCTAATCCAAGTTTATCTAAAATAGATAAGTTTATATATTTGAAAAGTTTATTATCTGGTTCAGCATATAATTGTGTTTCTGGTTATGCTTTATCTGAAGAAAATTATGATCTATGCATTAAAAGTTTAGAAGAGAGGTTTGGTCGTAAAGATGTTATTATATCAAAATTCATGCAGATGTTGTTACAGTTAGAACCAGTTAAAAGTTCTTCAAATGTTTTTGAGTTAAGAAAGCTCTATGATCAGTTACAAATCTGCGTTAGAAATTTAAGTAGTTTAGATGTTACTAGCGGTTCATACGGACAGTTATTGAACCCAATAATTCTTAAATTGTTACCTGAAGATTTAGCTCTTGAATTCCATAGAAAAAGAACATATAACCAAAATATAGAAGTAAGTGAATTAATAGAGTTCATTAAAATAGAAACTGAATGCCGAGAAGCAAGTATTTTGATTAATAGCTCAAAAGGTAATAAATACACAGGGATTAATCCTAAACAAGGGTTCAAAAATTATAAAGTCAAATCACAAGCTTCTGCTTTTAACACATCGGTAAAAATGTTTTGCATATTCTGCAAATCAAACGAACATACATCTGCCGGATGTTTGAAATTTTCCGACGAACAAAAACGAAAGAAATTAAAACATGAAGGTCGCTGTTACAGATGCTTTCTGAGATCACATTTGCGGTCGTTTTGTCATTCAAAAATACAACCATGCGAAAATTGTAACGACAAAAATCATAATAAACTTTTCTGCCGTTTGAAATCGAAAAAAGTGGAAGATGTTAACTCCGAGATACGCAAAATAAAACTTTAGTATCTACTTCCCACTGTAACACTCTAAAACCTGAAAATAGTGTGCTTTTACAGACATGTTCTGTTATTGTTCAAAGCAAAAATAAATCGAGAATCGTAAGATTATTAATTGATTCAGGTAGTGAACGAAACTTCATCACCCACAAGTTAGCGCGCGATTTAGAATTGCAAGTCATTAGAAAAGAATTTCTAACAATTTATTCGTTTGGAAATCAGCGCGGTAACTCGCAAGAATTTGATGTATATAGTCTAAAAATAAAAAATAAAAACGATGATCGCTGCCTTGTTGTAGAAGCTATAGGGATAGAATTAATATCATCAATAGAATTCCAGGCGCCATCAACATGTCAAAACATTAAAGAATTTATGACTAAAAAGGGCTTGGAACTTTCGGATACAAGTCCCGTTAATGAGAACATAAATATTCTGCTTGGCGCGGAGCATTTCTGGTATATACAAACAGGAAGTAATTCAATGATAAATGATGGTTTGTTTATAGTACCGACCATATTTGGATACACAGTGATGGGTAAAGTAAACAATAATAATACTCGAATTAATGCGTTGTTTTTATCTGCCGTTGAAGGAAACACATTTGATTTGCAGTCATTTTGGAAATTGGATTCGATAGGAATTGAAAATAAAAACAAAACGTTTTCGGAAACTGATTTGGATACTATTAAGCATTTTAACGACAGTTTAAAATTTAATAACGGCAGATACGAAACAAAACTCTTTTGGAAGGACAATAAATCACAACTCGCTGATAATTTTTTCGTTGCTAAACAACGATTTCTAGGACTTAAGCATAAATTAAAGGGAAATGATTTCCTATATAATGAATATGATAATATAATTAGAGAACAAGTTGAAAAGGGGGATTGTTGAACAATGTAAGTTTGTTGAAAATGAACCTAACTGTTATTATATGCCTCATAGGCCCGTTATACGTGAAGGAAAAGTAACAACAAGAATGAGAATAGTTTATGATGCCTCTTCTAAGTCTGAAGGAGCTAAATCGTTAAATGAATGTTTGATATCAGGCCCTAATTTAAATCCTAACTTGTTGGATATAATTTTAAAATTTCGCGTACATAAAGTTGCATTTTGTGCAGACATAGAGAAGGCTTTTCACCAAATTCAAATTGATAGTGAAGATAGAAATTTTTTAAAGTTCTTGTGGTTTGATCATTCTTACGACGATAGTGACAATAGTTTAGGCTTTAAGGTTTTCCGAATGTGCCGAGTGCCGTTTGGAATGACAACAAGTCCGTTTATTTTGTCCGCCACTATCAAACATCATATTAAGGGTTATGAAAAGAAATATAGCAAAGCTGTTGACATGTTGAATAAGTCCCTATATGTTGATGACCTTATCCATGGAGCAGACTCCGTTGAAGAAGTTTTCTCATTATCAACTGATTCAGTTAAAATTCTTCAAGACGCTGGTATGAACTTAAGAAAATTTGAATCAAATTCCGTATCTTTAAAAAATCATTGGCAAGATATTGGTTTAATTAATGAGGAAGATAATTTGGATAAGAAAACGTTAAAGGTGCTGGGAATAATTTGGGATTTGGATGAGGACACATTGAAATTAGATGTACAAGAACTTTTACAACCAGTTGACTGGAAACACGTTACAAAGCGAAAGGTATTACAGATTGTGGCAAAAATTTATGACCCAGTTGGATTCATTGCACCCTTTGTTATCAGAATAAAATTCTTATTACAAGAGTTATGGGAATTGGGTATTGATTGGGACACAATTTTGCCCAGTTATTTGAGTGAAAAATTTAAAACTTGGTACTTTGAAATTGAAGTTATTCTCAACTTGTGTATTCCTAGAAAATACATATTAAATGATGAATGTGGAAATTTCGATAAAATAGAGCTTTTTGTCTTTTGTGACGCCAGCCTCAAGGGATATGGAGCTGTTGCATATTTTCGTGATCCTGATTCTTGCTGTACGTCTTTTGTTCTTTCAAAGAGCCGTGTAACCCCACTTAAAAAATTAACCTTGCCTCGTTTAGAACTTATGGGAGCCATTATTGCCGCAAGAATAGTTAAATATTTAAGGGAATTATTTAATATCCAAGAAGATAATGTATTTTTTTTTAGTGACTCTAAAATTGTTCTTCACTGGATCAAGAGTACCGCTGATAAACGGAAACCCTTTGTTGCTAATCGTGTACGTGAAATACAAGATGTTGTATCACCTTCGCAATGGAAATACTGTAAGGGAAATGACAATCCGGCTGACATAGTTTCACGTGGATTAAGAGCTTCTGATCTAGTGGGAAATAAACTTTGGTTCAATGGACCAGTGTGGTTAAAAGAGAAAAATGTACCTTCATCATCTTTTGATCCTTTGATTGAGCCTATGGTGGAAGAGGTACAGGTAGAACAGCGTCAAACTACTGTATATTCTGTTATTAGCCAAGAGGTTGAATTTGAATTGATATCCAGGTTTTCATCCTGGAAAAAATTGAAACGCGTAACTGCATGGTGTTTAAGATTCTGCCACAATATTAAACCTACATCTGTAAAACTCAATAGTTTTTTAACAGTTCAAGAATTGGATATGGCAAGCAATTTGATTTTTAAAATCATGCAAAATTCCGAATTTAGAGAAGAAATTAGACTTTTGAAAGCAGGGAAGAAATTGAATCTCAGAAGTAAAATCCTGAAATTAAATCCTTTTCTTGATAGAGAAGAAATCCTTAGAGTCGGTGGTAGACTCTGTAACTCGAATCTTTCAGAAAACACAAAGTATTCAATCATTCTTCCCAAAAGTCACCAAGTTACTGAATTGATAGTCAAACACTTTCACGAAGTGAACCTTCACGGAGGAGCCACATTAACATTATCTGCTCTGCGACAGAAATATTGGATCATTAATGGCCGAGAAATTGTAAGAAAAATAATTTGGAAATGTATAAAATGTTTTAAAAATCGAACAAGCACATCCAGTCAGATAATGGGCGACCTACCTGCTTCTCGCGTATTGCCGGATAGAACATTCTCGAATACAGGATTAGATTTTACAGGCCCCTTTTTAATTGAAGCTAGGAAAGGAAGAGGAGGAACGAGAGATAAATGTTACGTTTGCCTTTACATATGCTTCACCACAAAGGCCATTCACCTAGAAGTGGTCAGTGATCTAACAACTGAAGCATTCCTAGCATCTCTGAAAAGATTTGTGTCACGCAGAGGAAAACCCAAGAAAATCTTTTCCGATAGAGGCGCCAACTTTGTTGGGGCTGATCGAGAATTAAGAAGATACATAGCTACACTTTCCTCTGACGAAGCATTTCAAAACTACCTGAGCGGTGAAAATATTCAATGGATCTTCAATCCTCCTGCTGCCCCTCACTTTGGAGGCCTTTGGGAGGCTGGAGTGAAACAAATGAAGATTCACTTAAAGCGGACTATTGGGACCCAGGTTCTGACATACGAAGAATTTCACACCTTAATTACACAGATCGAGGCGTGTTTGAATTCAAGGCCAATAGTTTCCATCTCATCTGACCCTGAAGATTTTAATCCTTTAACACCTGGACATTTCCTAATTGGGACTACATTAACAGCAATTCCTGAACCTGATCTTACAAATAATAAGCTAACCCCTGCTGAAAGATGGAAATTGACACAGCAAATTTTCCAGAGCTTTTGGAAACGTTGGTCTAGAGATTATCTTTCACAATTACAAGGGCGTACCAAATGGTTGAGGGATAAAACAAATTTAGCCCTCAATGACTTAGTCTTGATAAAGGACGAAAATTTGCCTCCATTAAAGTGGCGACTTGGACGAGTAATTGAACTATATCCTGGTGCTGATGGAAAAGTTCGTGTTGTGAAACTAAAAACTTTATTGGGCGAAATGAAGCGTCCTATACATGAACTTTCCCGCTTACCATTGAGTGAATAAGACTCTAAAAAAAAAAAAACATTAATTGTATTCATAATTTGTGTCGTTATTATTATTATTAATTCAATTATGTTTCAGATTCAGAGAATGGACCACAATTGTGGATTATGGTAATTTAGCAGTTTCATTATTTTGTTTTCCTTCTAGAGATTGTAAGTATGTTTTATTTGTAAAATTTTGTGCTAAATTTAATGTTGTTATTCAATTTAAATTTGTCATTATGCATTTTTATTTTATATGATATACTGTTGAACTTTGGAAAACTTGTTTAAATCTAAAATTGAAGATCTTTATAATAATGTTGTAATGAACCAATGTTCATCGGGGCGGAGTATGTTCCGTCTTTTTGGTAGATAGGTGGCGCTCTTGATGCGCGCCGATGAAAAATATTTCACTTGACGTTTGAACATGAAGAATGACGCATGTCATATTTATTTGATGCTTGATTATGTTTCATGGCCGCTATAAGCGGAATTAATATAAGTTTATCGTTAATAAATGTTATTTCTATGTTCCGTGAACTCTTGAAATTTGGATTTGAAATTCTAATGCTCTCCCAACCTTGACTCCTGAAACGAAACGATATTTGAATTTATGACTCATCAATAAGAGACACCTCACAGGTTCAGTCAACACGCTTTCTCGACGATGCACTAACCGCGATACACTAACAGACACTCTTGATGCACTTGACGACTAACTCGGCACTAGACTTCGAGACACTCGCTCAATGACTGACTATGAGCTCGCTAGGCGAGGCACACACACACTCAATACTAACTCTCCGCGTACTAGCAGAATTTATATAGCTTTTGGCTGGTGTTCGAGAACATTCTGGGCTAAACCGGTCAGAATTCGTTCCAGAAGGTTCTCCATCCGTCCATGGCATATCGCCAATTTCGTCACCGAACGGGCGATTTCTCGCCAAATGTGGCAACCCTGCCTTCATTTGTCATTTTATAGCTACTCTAAAACTGCTTTGCGGGAAAGCTATCTCACCGCGTCTGTACATTTCGTAACAATACATTTAGGAAGCAAGATGGCCTTGATTTTCGGAGGATTTTTCTCAATATATTTTCAGTGATACTTCCATTATTTGATGCTAATTATAATGCATATATCACTTTAATTAACATAAGAAGTCCAAGTGATTTAATTGCTATCGTGATGGGATGGAGAGGAAGAAAAGCGTAGGGATAAGTACATGAGACAGTGGTTATCTATCAAAAAGTAGAAATTCATGCCACAGCCCTTTGGACCTAGAATAGCTACACACCCACAGGGTTCAAAGGATTAACTAGGCTCAGTAAAATATGGAGGAAAGAAGGAGCTATTGTAACCTCAGTGTACTAAAATATCTTGGTAGTATCTGTCGCCCGCAAAATGACGAAGCAGCCGCCATCCATGGCCAGCTAACCTGCCCAATCAAGCGGCAGAGCTACATTTGGAAGTTGTGCTCGTTATATGCATCGGCGACGATTATATCAGTGGTGCATTATTGGTCACTGCGAAATCTTACTGTTACGTTTACTGATGAACGGTTACATCAATGGAATATCAATAGTTACATCAAAGCTTCTCATGCGGCGTAAGTTTTATATGGAAGGTATTAAAAATAATGGTTTTACTTTAATTCACTCTCACTGCATAATTTCAGTTCGTTCATCAACTACTTGTATAAAAAGTTCTCGTGAGGTTTAAGGTCAATTTTTTAAGCTGCTCTCATTAAAGGTAGGTGTAAATTAGAAGTAATTAAAGGTAGGTGTAATTAGTCGCTTAGGTGTAAATTAGAAGATTTTAGAATTTCGGAAAGATTTGTTCAATCATGAAGGTTCATGTTAATATGGGTACTGAAAATTTTTCAAATTTCAAATACGGTATAATTATTTGACGTCTTGATTATACTACGATTATAAAATAATAATGATAAAATAATAAATGATAATACTACGATGTAAAAAGTTATTTTCACTGGATAAGGATTAGATATAACTTCTTTAATAATGAATGATAAAATTCATTGGTTGCAGTATTTTGAAGAAATTGCCCCGCAAATTTCTTTTTCACGTATTTTACCTGCTAAAGTATTCTGACTTAAACTAATTCCATTTATTGTTTAACTTCCATCTTATAATTTATTTTTAACAAATTATATTAATTTCATTTTTCTGTTTATGTGCTTACATTATAGAATAAAACCATGCATTATAAATTAACATACCTTGTTGTCTAATGCAATTTTTAATCAATAGACTTTACGATAGTTGTTTCTCAAATTCGTGGAGAGATTCTGAAATAAGATAAAATATCAGTATAGTGTGAGAGATTGATATACACAGTTGCTGCTCTACAACATGTTAAAATGTAAACAAACACAGCATGAGACAGAAAAGTGCGTTATATGTTATAAAATGCAGAGATTGGGCGCATAACACTACAACATTATAAGGTATTTCTCCCACATTCCTAGCGTGCCTTCGTGGTGTAGTGATCTGCACGCTGGGCTGGTATTATGAAGGTCCATGGTTCGATTCCCGGCAGAGGCATTTGCTAATTTTTCATCTTGCCTGCTTCCAAAAAATACCTAATGTCTCTACAACATGAAATAGCATATTTAGATTGTGGTACGCAGTAAATTCAAATTTATTACCTTACAAGGGGCTTTATTTAATACTAAAACAAAACAGAAATTACTCCAGTTCAAAATGTTAAAGAATCACAAAGTAACACATGAGGAGAACTCCGAAAGCCTATTGATCTTTACCTAAGTTTAAAATGCAAGGAAACAGAATCAGAAGAACTATATTTCAAGCAATTATAAGTCAAGACTAATTTATAATTGTGTCGCATTTGGTATCCAGAAAAGAACTTTCAAACAAGTAATATATAATTTTTTGAAGTCTAGATATATGCTATTAATATACATATGAAGTTTATTAGGTGCTACTTTGGTAGACGGTTGCACGGATTTTGGCGAGTTTTTGGCAATTTTTCTTTTGGCGAGTAATACGACTTATGGTAAACCCATTGCTGGATAAGTTATTTATGGTAACCGACACTTTGTTGACATTTTATTTAAAAAATAATGCGTATTATTATGCACAAATTCCGTGTTTTAAATATTATTTATGGCTTCTAAATATTAAAAATCAATTTAATTTTGCATTTTTATTTGAAATAAAAATTTTATTCTTTATCATATTTTATGAAATTTTATGCTGTGGATGATGTAATCAGTGACGTCACCTTACTTTAAAAGTAATTGGTATTAATATCTATAAATTTAATCTAATGTTTTAAACATTATTTATGGCTGTTAAATATTAAAATACAATTTAATTTTGCATTTCTTTTTTAAAATGATTTTATTATGTATGATTATTTTAATAATTTTAATTCTAGGCGTGATGTAATCAACTCTCTGATTGGTTATAAAATATTTGTGCATTAATGAGCAGTAATCAGCTCCCTGATAGGTTGCTGAAAATTTGTGCATTACCGCGCCATTTTAAAATTTAATTCATATCTTCGAATTCCTTCAAAAATGTCTCCTTCAAAGATAAATGTTGTTTTTGATAAGTACCAAGAATTTTTGGTTTCGGAATCAAAAAATTGTCCTTTGAGACCTTATTTTCGTCAGCCTGGCTTTCCTAATCAAAGATTTATTTATAAATTCTTACAAGGGTCAGAGGAAATTTATTTAAAATTTTTGGAGGAAACGTCGCTAATTGTTTCTTCAATGAAGTGCGAAAATGTAGATCACAGATGAAGACCGTTAGAAGAGCCGATTCTGAGACGGCCGTATATGATATTGTGGTCATGTTGGAAGAAATAACCGCTGTAACGGTAAGAACATTATTAGACATTCCTCCTTTTTTACCGACAATAAACTAATTGCTATCATTTTAGCTCTAGTGTACGAAGCGTTCTTATTTACTTATTTTAAAGTATTTAATTTAAGTAACATTTTAAATCTTTTAAACGTTGGTATGATGGTTTTAATTCGATATTCAATTTACGTAATATTTTAATCCGATTAAAAGTTGGCGCAATGTTTTTATAGTGGTATTTTTATTCTATTTCTATGCTATATGAAAGTAATAATTTAACCTTTCTTTAGTATTTTATACTCGTAGTAAATGTATTTATTCTATATAATTAACGTATTTTAAAGTATTTAAATTTAATAATATTCTAATTCTTTTAAATGTTGGATGATGTTTTTTATTTCGATATTCAATTTCAGTAATATTTTAATCTAATTAAACGTTGGCACAATGTTTTTATAGCGGTGTTTTTATTCTCTTCTTTGCGATATGAAAGTAATAATAACCTTACTTTAGTATTTTATACTCACAGTAAATGTATTTATTTACACTTGCCTGCCATCTTAAAAAACGACATTTTCAACAAAAAAATTAATCCATTATTTCTAACGATATTTATTTTTTTTAAGTTTCGAATACTTTACTATGAGTAAAAACAGCGTTTTTCAAGATGGCTGACGTTTGTAGAAATCGCGCCAACAATTGCGCCAACGTAAATCGCCAAAAATCCGTGCAACCGTCTACGAAAGTAGCACCGTTTATTACTTTAGAATCAAAATCTGATAATGATAGAAATAATCAGTGAACTACAGATCACAATTTAATAAAATTTCTATTTCGAACACATTTATATTGATCAATACTTTTCACAATGATGTACGTAGAAATCTTCATCACTTAATTTCCTAACCTCAGAAATCTTTTTTATAAAGTAATACTTTATTTTTAGTTACATAGAGATTGCAAACATTTCGCTCGTCATTTTGTACACAGTCCCTGAATATGGTTTCTGATCCAAATACTTCGTCCCATTTTTGTCGTACGGGATTCTGACATTTTATATTTTATACTTTATGACGAGTAAAATAATTTTCTATACATAAATTACAGGATTACACTGAACCAATAAAAAAGTTACATTTCGTATTTGAACCGAAATTAATCTTAAAAAATTAAAAACAAAATTTTAAAGAAGACAAATCTGAAATTACGCTCAAAGGAGTGTTTTTTTAACGTTTTGAGTCTTACCTTTATTTATTAAATATCATGTTCTTCGCACTTAAACCACAAAATTCAATTCAACAGCAATATCGCCAAATAATTTAAAAAAGAGAATATCTTTAAAACTTTCCGATACAGAAACTCACGCGCTGAAGATGAATATTTTTTTGCATACAGTGTTGCCATTGCTCGCTTTGAAATCGTTGAGTTTTTTTAATCAAAATTTCGTTAAAGTTTTAGAAAATTTGAAGTAAATAATAAAGCAAATACGAAATTCAAAATTCATCCTTCCAAGTGCTTTATTCGGTTGGAGGAGAACGTTATTCAAAATTTTATTGCTCTAGGTACTCTTGTTTTTTCACAATTTGAGAAAAGTTCATACATTCATGCAGATTCTTCGTTATATATTTTCTTTAAATATAATACATGGTGATAATATTTGGTGGCAACAGTTTGAAAGTTGAACCAACGCAGTAAGTGATTTCGACCTACAAATATTGTCAATGTGGCTTAAAGTAATGAAGAACTGTCCTAAACCGATTTGTTTTTGGAAGTCAGAGAAAACATGTATATCGATTGAAAGACCTCGAAAGCACATCGATACTTTTTGGCTTGAAAGGTGCATTGCTATGATATGAATCTGGGTAAGAATTTATTCATAATTTGACTTTTGCGACAGTAAGAGCCACTGAATTTGGTATAAAGAGTAAAAATAGAAATAGAAAGCAAATAAAACGTAGAAAAATGTTAGTCATGCGAAATATCTGAGCATATTCTGTGAAGACAGTATTTCAATAAGACTGAAGGAAAGCAACAGAAAAGACCAACATCAATATAAACGCGTTATTCTATGAAGTGAAATTTATTGAAATTTTTTGAAATTTTGAAAATAAATAATGCACATCAGTTCATTTTGTCGGGCATTTTGTTGTTGCCAACTCAGTTGTCCGATGGTACATTTTCTTGATAATTCGGTTGCCTGATTTTTTTTTCTTTTTAAATTCATCACTAGATAGTAGATTACTACATAAAAGTGACCCTGAGTATATGCGTGTGACAGAGAAGAATACGTTGATTCTGACCGGGGCGGGAAAATAATTTATCGTCCCTTAAAACTTGACATCACTGTAAATAAAAAATACATTCATCTATAACTAATTAATTAATTAACAGTCGTAATTAGAAGGTATGTATAACATTAATACATTAATTTAAATAAAAAGTTTAAAATACAAATAACATTAATTCATATTAGAATGATAAATATGATTACAAAATATTCTAGATACTTCAGTAGAAGTAGTTGTATAAATGATGTACTTATTAATTTAAATGCACATTAGATATCAAGCTATAAAACTATTTTATTTAAAGATGGTACTAGATGATAATGCGATACATGTAAATTTTGCAGTGACACAAAGTAGAATATTTAAATTTTTAATTTAAATTTTAAAAAACGTTATTTATTAATAAATATGCAGATTTCAGTTCCTTTTTGTGTTTAAAAATATGTTATGCAATAAAGCATATCTACAACATATAATAAAAGAACAAACACGAATAAAATATTTTAAAACTATTCAAATATTTTTAAATATCAATATAAAATTTGCAGAACCTATGTTCAATAAAAAAAGGACACTTCTTTAATAAAATAATTTTTAGAAAACTGTTGACTTAATCTGGTTAAATCATTAACTATATTGTGAATATCTGTTTGGTTTAATAAATTGGTTTCACTTTTCATCAACATAAATGCCTCTACATTTGACTGTTTAAGCGTACAAGGGTAACCGATTTTTAACATATTTTAATTCTGAAAATGATTTTCACCAAGTTACCTAAGATATTGGTTACATAAACGAATATTTATAATATAAAGGACGTGTAGGAGGTTTATTGATATATATTATGTTTACACATGATAGTGCAGCCACACCGTGGACAATCTTTTGCAGCTCATAGTTACTTCATTCTTGTCCGTCGTCTTTTTATTTTAATACGTCTAGTTTGTAATATTCTTGTACACTAAGTATTGATGAATCGCAATTGGAAATAAAACCATCTTACTCGCAGGGCAGTGGATATTTTTTGCGGGAGAGTTCTTTCCCTAGCTCTCAAAGAATACGCTGAACGAGAAAAACGCATCACCACTGTCTTTAACGATAGAACAAACCTAACACTTGTAGATTTCTTACGGTATTGAGCACGGTATTGAATTAAAGAATTAAAAAGACCATTAAAAATGACCAAATCGTTGGTAGAGATATCTAACACACACAAACAAACAAAGAAAAAAGCTTTCGGCTACATACATATATACATATTTATAGTGAACACTAACTGTCGGGCAGCTGAGTTTCGAACAAGCATACCAGACCTAAATAATACGTGATACTACTGTTTAATGTGCCTCAAATAATTTTATGTTCTATACTTTTGGATTACATAATTAATATTTTACTCTCTCCTTCCCAATAATTTGTGTTTTATACGGTTGTTTTAATGTTTGAAAATACAGATATTTCTACAATTTATGTAGAAGAAATTTGTTTCAAAACCAGTACATACGAATTCTAAAAATGTATATTTTTTTAACATCATATAAAAGAAACTTTTTCTTTACACTCATTATATATTCAAGCAGTATCTTATTGTTAAACTTCTTCTGAGATATTTTAGACCATGTGGCTTCAATTCTGTCTTAAAATTAATCTTTTGTACAGGTTGGGGTATGTTGTACGCCAACCTGTACCGCAGATGAATATTACACGCAACTTCTACACCAAAGTTTTACTTCCTGCAACCGTTTACCATTCGATTACATAAGTTTCATAATAATACTTTATTATTAAATTTTACAAATGCAAAAGGTATATACAAATTGAAAGTATAAGTTGCTTTTTTAAAAAAAGCTCTGTTTAATGTTAAATAAAACTTCACAGAATTCTAATATTTCAGCTAATATCATGGATGTCCAAAATTTTAGAATTTAAAACAAGTTTACTTTCATAAAAATGTTTGAAATTTTCATGCACTTTTTCCTAATGAGCTATGTGCAATGAAGGAAATATGAATTAAAAGATGAATATACTTGATGTAAAGATGCACTGAATAAAATGTAATTTGAAACACAAGAATATGACAATTTTTCCCTGAAATTTTTGATACTGTATTCTTTAATACAAATGATATATACTCGACATAGCAACTATTATAAAACCCCATAATTTATTTTATTTCACTCATAAAACACGAGTAGTTACACAATTATTTCAGCTATAAATAAACCACTGCAAAATTTTATATCAACATATTTCGTTAGTGACATTTTTTGTCGCATGAATGCTCAAAGCGATAATATCAAATATTTTTTTTCTGTTAAAGGCTACGTTTAATCATTATCTCTTTGACAGAAAATGTTGGCTATATTTTGTTATTCGATTGGAAGCATCAGGTACCGTAAGATAATTATGATAATAGTATAACACAATAACGCTAAGACAGAGCAATAAAATACTGTTTGCAATTTGTTATGATGCTTAAGTACCTATTAAACGGAAAGTTTATGACGCATGAGTATGAAAGTAATCTTAGAAGTTTACTCCATTATATTTTAGTGGCTACAAGGTTAACATTTGTATTGACTTTAGCAAGGCATTGCGTCCAAGGACGCAAATAAATTATACTGCTGAACACATACTTGATGAAGTGACTTGATAAAAGAAGAACACTTGCTCTCTGTTAAAGAAACAATTTGCCTTTCATATTTGAAACGAACATTAACAAATTGTTCATATTTGCGGGAAAAAATTTTAAGGGAACCGGACTGCTTCTTAATGTGGAACTATATTGGCTTTTACCAACGGAGACAAAACTTAAAACTCAGAATGATTTTCTTCGGACAGTCTTTTCCGTCAGAGATCAGCTGGGCCTTAGATGGAAAGCGGAAAACTTTGTGAAACCATGATGGCAAACTTATATAATTATATAAGAAAATATATAGTCAGAATAAATCTGTTACAAGATATTCTCAAAAAAGTAATAAATGACCAAGCTTTAAAATGTACGTATTTGGAAACTAATGTTTTATATTCTAAGAATGAATGGCTACATGTGTTTACGAATGGCTCTATACTGTCTGGCAGTATTAACGCAAGCGCTGGCGGCTTTTACAAGTTTTTTCATTTTATATTCCTGTTGGAAGGAACAGGAATTCTTTTGATGTTGAAATCTTTGATGCATAGCTTTAGTGTGTACTTGAACATTTTTCAAAGGTTGTCGTCACACACTCTGATTCTAAAACTACTTTTCTAGTCATTTCTTCTTTTGAACCACTAATGTCTGTTGACATTTTAAAATGTCAGCACTTCCTGAACAACGTAGCTCAGGAGGGCAAAGACGTTGATGTGCAAAGGATACCATCACATTGTGGTCTTCATGGAAATGATAAGGCAGATTTGTTGGCAAAGAAATGGAACAATAATCTCTATATAACTGACAATCACATGCCTTTTCGCACTGCCAAAAGAGTAACCAAAAATTGCAACAGAGAAGCGTTTTCGAAAGACACTACCTAAAGAAACAGTCTAAAGTATGGATTAACAGAATTTTTGACACTCCTTTATGGCCCAGAAAGAAATATCTTGCTATGTTTCGTCTTCTTACTGGCCATGATTTCCTTTTAAAACACCTGCATTGAATGAACATTATCCCAACTCCAACTTATAAATGTGCAATCTTCATGAGAAAATGGGTGCCTCATATCGGAGCCGTTGCCATGCACGTAATGTTTGATCACCATGACCAGATATTAGGAGGCGAGACCAAAATAGATTTATAGAGTTCTTTTTTCTTCTGCTGTTCTCTTTCATTCTTTGCTTGTTCTGTCTATACTTGTCTTTGTCATTTGCAATTAGAAATAACTTCATAACTTTGTAATTGGAAATTTTAAAAAACTATTTAAAACTAAATGGCTGTTAATGCACTTCTATAACTCCTTCATTTAATTTAACTTATTCATTCACATACATTAAGAAGAAAGAAAACAAATTAGACGCTTTCACTGATTTGTTTGTTTCCCTCAGAATACTGTACACTGTGGAAATATGAAGAAGGATAAATTTTTTTACAAGGAATTCTATCTATAACTAAATGTTTCAATGAATGTTCTTCTGTGAATGAAGCTAAGCTATAACTGTAATTGCAATATACTATCAAAATTACTCAGGGACTAAGCAGCGACTGATTTTACTTGAATTATGTTAGGGGAGGTCGATTTCCGGTATCTTGAATGAGTGTTTTTGCAGTCTTTTTTAAGTCTAATGCAAATATAAGGTAAATTTCCTCAAAATGAATTCTACAAATAGCCTTTTTTGGAAAGTGACAAAATTAAATCTTTCTTTGTCTTAAACGAATCACGTTTTAGGCCCGTAGTGAATAGGGAAATAAACAGAACTTTAAGAAATATTAATTGATACAAGAAAACTGAGTAGTATAACTCTAGTAGTTTCGGAAGGTAACTGTCACTGCCTCTTAATAAAGGAATAAAAAAACAGGGTTTGTCAATTTGCGGCTGTTTTGCCCCTTAAATGCGGTTCGCGTAGCAACAAATAGCAATTTTAATTTTTCAATACATAATTCAAACATAAATCGTACTATGATGTGCTTTTAAAAAACAGTAAATTCATTTAATTAAGACACAATAACACGCCGCGTAAATACTAATTAAGAAGTCAAACAACAAAAATCAGCGTTAATTCACAAAATTTTCACAGGACTAGTTTCGATGGTTTTACCGAACAATCATCTTCAGCTGCAAAACCGCAAATGAACAAGATAGGAAATAATGATTAGATAAGATAAGAAAGCCTGGACAAGAATAAGCAAGTGGCGCCATCTGTTGGCGAAACCAGAACTAAAACATAATTTCTCTAAAAGCCGAAGGCAAATTTGGATTGGAATTAGGATCGTTAACTAGAACAGAAAGATTTTTATGAATGTGAAATGCCTCTAGAAAATCCAGTTCTCCAATGGAAGATGTTTTTTGAATAATTTTGTCAGCAGAAAAATTGAAAGTGTGATTTTCGGACCAACAATGTTGAGCAACAGAAGACTTCTGTGTTTCCTTTTTTCTAACATATGCCTCATGTTCTTTGACGCGAAATTTTAAGGCTCTCTTAGTTTGACCAATGTAAATTAAACCACACTGGCAAGGAATCCTATAAATACCCCAGGAATTCATATCCGGAATGGGGTCCTTGAGTATAGAAGTTGGAATTTTATTGATGGGAGAATAAACAACCCGAAAGTTAAATTTCTGCAAAATATGTGCAACTTTATAGCTAATTGATGGAAAGAAGGGAATGACAACAGAATTTTTATAATCTCCTAAAATAAGAGTGTGGCTTTTAGTGTGTTGAGATGACAATTTTTTAACTGCTTGATTAATAATGTTGGGTGAAAAGCCCCTGTCAATAGCTATTGCTTTTAAATAATTTAGTTCTTCATCAAGGGCTAGTTTGGAGGAGCAAACTTGAAGAGCATGGAAAACATAGGAATAAAATGAAGCTAACTTTTGTTTAGTCGGATGACATGATTTAAAGTGTGGTGGAAGGCAAACCGATGAAGGTTTACGGTAAACTGTAGTACTGAAGTTGGATGTGTTACGTGTGACCAGAATATCGAGAAACGGAAGAGAATTGCAAGTCTCAAGTTCAAAAGTGAACTGAATAGCAGGATCAATAGAATTCATTGTTGAAAGAACTTTATTTAAATCATCTTTATTACCTTCAAACAGGGTAAAAGTATCGTCTACGTAGCGGAACCATGCCGGGAAGTTTAAAGTTTCAAACAATTTTGATTCATAATAATGCATGTAGATAGATGGGACTGAGGGGGCTTCCCATGGCTAATCCCTCAGTTTGCTTGTAATATTTATTTTGGAAAACAAAATGTGTTTGTTTCAAACAGAGTTGAGTGAGAGAAATTAGCTCATCAATTTCGATGCAAGAGAAATGAAATTCGCGAAGTCTGGTTTCTAGACATTTTAATGCACCCTCCACTGGGACATTGGTGAATAATGATTTTACATCAAAAGAAACCATGAGTAAATTACTAGGAGAAATGTTTTTAACCTTTTTTACAAACTCTATTGAATTTTTTATGGTGTAAATGTTATTGTCTAATAGAGTGGAAAATCTAGAAACTAAATATTTAGCTAATGGATACGAGGCTGTACCTAAATTTGATACAATAGGGCGGAAAGGAATACCACTTTTATGAATTTTGGGAAGAGCATATGATCTGGCACAATTCGCAACAGATGGGATAAGCGAATGTTTTAAGTTGCTTGAAATGATTTGCGAAGATTTGATCGCAAATTTATTTTGGATTTTTGGAAGTTTTTATTTTGGATAAGTCCGAAGGTGAAGGATCTTTAGGGATCGGATTATATGGTCCTTCGTTTAAGAGTTTAGTGACACCATCGATGTAAGTGTTCTTATCCATGACGACTATCTGGCCACCTTTGTCTGCCTTTGAAATGATAATATCCGGGTTAGAATGAATTTCGCGCATTGTAGCTCTTTCTCTCGCAGTTAGATTTGGTTTCAAAGGTTTATTATTGAATTTCACATTATGAGCGATAAGATGCCTAATCATTTCTTTCTGTGAATCTGAAACTTTACTGAACTTGAAAGCTTTTTCGAAGGAGCCAAAATCTTTGGAATCGAGGGTTTACAGGTTTGTGAGAAGTTAAAATTATATTTTAGAATTCTCTCTTGTTCTTCTGAAAGACTAACATTAGAAATATTAACTACTGGCTTGATGTTTACAATGGGAAGATTTTTTGAGCTACTTGAACTGGAAGACTGTAAAAGAAGTTTTTCGAATTTAACTTCAAGGGTGTTTTTATGACGGATAACTGCATTCTCCGTTCTAGACCAAGACTTTTGTTCAAGGGCAGTGAATTTTGGATAGGATTTAGCGAGTTCCAGATGAAGCTTATAGAGCTCATGTTCAATTTTGGACAATTGTTGACGTGTATCCCTTATCACGGACCGAAGTAAGGCAAGCTTGCAATTTAACAGAATTCTTGAAACGCGACTCGAAGGTTTTTGATTAGATTTGATTAGAAAAAAAAAAATTGTGAATTAACGCTGATTTTTGTTGTTTGACTTCTGAATTAGTAAATTCATTTATTAAATTATATGTATAGTAATGTTAAACAATATAAAAATTAATATCAATTTTGCGACTTCGGCTAAACTAATTTTAGAACTACTAAGAAATATTTGGGCAACAGGAAAAGCAAATATATTACTGGCCAATAAAACTCCTACATCATGAAAAAAAGGATTTATAAAAACACTTTACGGGGGTTCCCCCCATAGTGTGTTGCCATTGCTCTCTTTTAAATCGTTGAGTTTGTTAATCAAAAAATTCATTAAAGTTTTACAAAATATGAAATGGATAATAAACCAAATTCCAATGCCCATATTCGCAGTAGGATTAAATCATTCAAAATTGGATGGCTGTGTACCCAAAAATGTGTACCCAAGATAGATGCCGTGAGTAGACTGTTCTGATACATGTGTACTCACGACATCTATCTTATCTATCTGTACTGTTCTAATACGCTCTAGACTCCGCGGGGGTGGTTTTTCGAAATCTTATGTAGACCTTTCTCTGGTTATGAACGTCAAGTGTGAAAACTTTCATTAAGATTGGAATAAAACTGTAGATTTGTATTACGCAATGAAAAATATTTTAATTTGGAAAGTTTCAACACTTTTCTTTAAAATCACCGAGTTCGCTTATTAAATACGAAACACAGATATGCTACATTTTACTGAGTGGCAACACACTTCTTTCAAATTGCCGAGTTTTCTGATTAAATTTGAAACATAAATATCTTACACTTTTTAAAGTGGCAACACTAGGCTTTTAGGTTATTGAGTTTTTAATCAAAAATTTGCTAAATTAGTGTAAAATATATTTACTACATAAAGAGTGCCAGTGGCGTAGCGATGGGGGGCAAGGGGGTGTATGATGCACCGGGCGCCGCTCGCACAGAGGCGCAAAATGGTCTCCAAACAAGATTTTCATCATAACCCTGTGTTTCTTTCGAGGAGGGTCGCCAAAAAGTTATTTTGCCCCGGGCGCCAGTTATTCTCGCTACTCCACTGAGCGCCGCCTGAGATAACCACTGACCTGACTTTGTTGTAAAAGTCTTACAGTGTTAATAGTCATCCTGGCAGAAGAGAATATTTACTCCATGTAAAAATATAAATATAAATATTACATGGGCATACAAGGCCTGTGTATAAGCATATAATATGTTAATTACAAACATTGTCTTGTACAAGTTACATGTGATAGTTACATAAAATCATGAGAGTTATGTATACATTTAAACATTATTTGAATTCATATTTACAATACTTTTACTGAGATAATCAAAGTAAACTTGTAATTCCTTTACACATTGACTCGATTTTACACATTGACAGTTTAAATGGAACTGCTTTACAATATTATTTTTATCAAGTACATACAAACTGGATAGTAATATGCTTACATTACAATAGTTTTGCTCTTACAGTCCTGTTACTACTCTACAGTGAGCTATTTTTCTAGTGTTGATTATCAGTTGTTGTAGTATTTTGAATTGCTATCAAAATTATGCTGCGAAGATACAATTCTCACGGGAGGGGGAGAATGTCTTAGTACCTTGCTGAGCATAGCCTGATCACCTCCTCTATTTTAGTTTTCGTCAGCTTGTTGTCGCAGGTATTCTCCGCCCATTGAGGCCAGTATTCACTGCTTGACATTTTTAAATGCAGTTTATCGGTTTGTGGGTAGTTGAAGAGGAAGTGATCTGCATCACCTACCGCACCACATTCATACAATTCTGATGCTTTCATGCGTTTGACCTTTAAAATAAGAGGAAGATCACTGTCTACATAAAATTATTAAAAACCCGTTTGCCATTATTCAAATTCGTTTGCCGAATATCTTAAGATAATGTGGGAAAGGACCATGGCCAGTGTAGAATTGAGTTTGTGCTCCGCTGTATGTATTAATTGAGCGTGTAACTTTCGGAAAGAACTTGTAGGTGGTCCTCCCTGTGCTTTCCATTTCCCATTTTTTCCTGCCATTCTTGTAAAACGCTATTGAGCGTGATTTTTTTAAAAATAGGACTGCGGAACACTTACTGCGTTTTCCAGTCTACAGGAGTCGTTGGCTGCAGATTTCGCACGCACGTCCGCCACTTCGTTGCCAGTAATACCCACATGAGCTTGAAGATCATGATAGAGAAGAGTGCGTACTCATGAATTGGGTTTTGAATAATTTTATGTAGACAGTGATCTTCCTCTTATTTTAAAGGTCAAACGCATGAAATTTCGTCAATATCGGAACTTTAACCAGAGTATGAGATACAAGCAAACGGATATTTTCCTTTATTTATATAGAACAGTGGTTCTCAAATATTTTAGCTCCATCCACCCCTTCCCCTATTGCTAGAAGATAATTCTCCCCCTTCTTTCGAAAGCTCGAAAAATGCATATATAAAGCCATTTAAATATATATTATTTTTAACTTTCTTTATAAGCTAAACAAAATAAGTACATAAAATGTTGATAAGGAACAAAACTTGAAAAAAAAATAGTATATTACATTCATAAACAAAACTAAATGCGTAATAGATCATTAAAAAGCTGACTGCATTTCTACCATCCCTGAAGCTCTAAAATTCTACCCTAGAGAATATTTCACGCCTGACTGAGAATCTCTGATATATACGACAAAAGAAAATGGAAGGATGAAATCTTAAAATTTCAAATAGTTTCGAAGCGCAGAATAAGTAGAAATTAGTACCTTGGACATGCTCTTATGGTTAAAAATAGCAGCTGTTGTAAAGCTTAAAATGAAATAGATGAGAATTTTGGGGTATTTCTGTCCATATGGCTTCAATACTATGCCAGAATTCATCTCTTGTACACGATGGCATCTATTGTTGAACCAGTCTCCGTTTAACCTTTACCATTCGTTTTCAGATCGTAAGAGATGTGGATAGAAAGCTGACGAAAGCTGAATAAATACTCTGAAAAATTGTCGGACAGGGACAACACGCATTTTGATGATATCTTTTAAAAAAGAGGGGAGATGAAAGTCTTAATGGACGTTTTTAAACTTCAGAAGTACAGCGGTATCTGGTTAAAGTACCGGAGTGGAGTTGATGGGACGTATACCTAATGGTACCTCATACCTTTACCCTAGCTGCTGCGCTGGCATAATGTATATTCATTGCTTCAGACATAAATATAGCCATCTTGATGCTGTGAGAAAACTGGGGTTCGAAGGAAAGGACTCCACTAGTGGAAGACAACATACATTACGTGTATCATTGTAGGTGGTGATTCCTGTGTTGTAGCATCAAGCAAAGTAGAAGTAATTGTTGCTTTGCTGACGGACAGTGGACTTGCCTACTTCATCAATTATACGTGGGGATATGTCATGCTGTGCAATAACCTGGTTTCCTGATCAAAAGTACGTAATGTGGCTATTCTAACAGCGATAAGATGTCTGCCTTGTAGGTCACTGATGAAAGGAGCTTTTGTTTCTAGCACGTCGCTCTAAGATTCCGTCTTGAACCCACTGATTATAAATTCTCATAACAGAGAATGTAAATTTTGATAACAGAAATTCTAAATTCTCATAATTCATAACTGTCTTTTGTAAAATATCACCCATTTGATAGCGACCAGTGCGAGCAGCGTTGCGCAGTACGGTAATCCACAACCCCTGTAAGTTTCGATTTTTCCGTTTCGCAATTGGGGAAATGCTGATATGAGTTCCTATATCTTACACGGATCATAACACGACTTTCAACATATAAGACAATTATAAAACGGCATTTCCAAATGAAAAAATCAACATTTTAGTCAGAATTGTTATATTGCTTCCAGAATTCATTATTCTTGCTTGTAATGTGCGCATGCTCTTAAATGTTAATCATTTTCATATTATAGCTTGTTTTACCTTTCTGGCAACTTCCATATCTGCTCTTTTGCAATATGTCACGGTGATATCATTCTTCAAATCTCAATAAGGGCAATAAGTTCAGTCGCAAATTGATAGAAACAATGAAATGTATCAGATGATTAATTTTCATTTAAATCTTCATCATTCTTTCATTTAAATAATGATCTAGGTTTCATAAATTAAATTATTTAGGATTAGCTTACATTTTTGCATTTTCATAGTCCTTTATGATGCATAGAAAAGTTAAACTGTTATTTTTAAGTCCAGCATCAAGTTAAGCTGGTGATTTACTTTTAGTCATTTTCGTGTGCTAAATTACCGTTTCTCTACAGAGTACTTTTGCTCATCTCTCTTGTTTTATAGTTAAGAGGAAAGAAAAAGTGTTAATACTAAAATCAGATAACTGTTTTTTCTTCACCCGAAAGAAAGTTTTTTACTTTAAGGAGCGTGTTGTCTTTTACCTTTAAAGTTTACCGCTGCTAAAATCAGTTGATAATTGTAATCTGAAATAAAAAATATAGAGATTCAGTCGATAATATTTAGTTTTCTGTCGATAACATATACATTGTAAATCTTGGATGCAATTGAAACATATTTTACTGCATGTAGAGCTATAGTAACAAGAAAATATTTATTTACATTATAGTAACTAACCATGTACTTATTATCAAAGAGAATATCATTGTTAAATTGCATCAACCATTTGTTTCTATTCCAAACCTTTTTACAACTTTGAAAAGGATATAAATATTAAGCTGTAGCTTTTCTTTTAATATACTCGTATCTTCTTAGCATTCTAAATCTAAAATATGAGCCTTCTGCTTGCATGAAATTCGGATGCCCTTGAAACATAAGGTAAAAACAGGTACATAAAAGTATAATAGATACATATACAATGCTATAAAATCACTTACTACCAAAAATACACAACAGGGCCGAAGTTACAGCAATTACAGTATTTACCAGTTCTCAGAAATCTCGTACTTTTTCAAAACCATTTTTCTGCCGCGTTCCAAAATGAAGCCAAATCTGGTGACAATTTATCAAATGTTGCCATCTTGGAGCTAAGCATTGTCATCAAGTGTCAGTATTTGGTTTACATAAGTGTAAAGTTTTACTCGAACTCGTTTACAGAAGGCATCAAAATGAAACATTATAAATCATTTAATTATTATAAAAAGAGTAACTGCACACAACTAACCATAACGAAGTTATTGAAGCCCATTAAAAAAGCACGGTATTTAAAAACCTTGTAGTCAATATATTTTAGATTACAGCCCAGCACGATGGTAAATCATTTAGTAGTATTGAAAATTATTTAAATTTAAATGCACTAAAATTCGTGCACATATTTCGCTTCTGTTTCGAATAAAAATAATTTCTACTCTTTCTACCTCATAAAATTAAAAAAGAAATAAAACTGAACTCAAAAAGAATTTCAAGTTTTGAATTAATCAAAATGGAACAAAGAGAAAAATAATAATAAAAACTATTAGAATAAATATATAGCTACTTGGACGCTATTGAAAATAGAAATATATAAGAGATTTTCAATATATAATAATGCTTTCAATGTATACGTAGCTATAAAATTTCATTAAAACTATTTGATTTAATTTTGAATCACATGGAAGGATACAAAGTAGCAGAATTAAAAATTTTGCAATTGACCTATCATAAGATGTTAGAAACATATTACATTTACTACATTCATGTCATAAAAAAAATCTCTTGATCAAAAATGGAGTTAAGAAGCTCGGGTGAAATGGAATATGTGATTTCCTTTGTCATTTTAATGAGGAAACAACTTTCATAATATGTAATGTAAAGGAAAGATTTTAAGTGTCATCTATTGACAAAATTGTCTATTAATAACGGCCATGTTTTCATCATTAATGAAAAATGTAACACTTTTCAGAGTTGTTAGCAAATACACAAAAGATATGAAATATATAGGAATAAACCTACAGTAGTGTAAATAGTTTCCTTAGTGCGAACAATAAGCTTTCATCTTATGAAAAACCTTATTAGCTTTTCTCTTGTGCAAAAAATTGTTAGCCTTTATCATCGGAGTTCATTCTACATTCCCAAAACCCTTAGTTTGCTACATTTCTTTTCCACACATTCAGTTCTATGTATTTGATATTCAATTTTAATGTAGAAATAACTATTCTCTTTAATCAAAAGGTAGTCTTTTATTTTCAACGGTGTAGTTAATTAAATTACCTATTTTAGAGTTAAGTACACTCGTCTGGAATTTACACAAGGCAGAGAGAAGTGTAAATGGTAAAAGCCAATAAACTCTTTGCAACTGTCTGGAAATGTGAGATAAAATTGTCCACTCACAAGGAAAAAAAAACTTTATGAGTGCTCATTCTTTGCCTCGTAATACTTTTAAAAATACTAAACAATATATCACATTACGGTGCATATGTCGGAATTTCATTGGAACGTTTCTTGACTTTTTCGCAGGAAAATATAAGTAAAAAAAATAGAACCAAAAAATTTTCCTCCTCCTAAAGGCGAGTTCTTATATTCTTGAATTCTCTTTGTTCACCGCTTCTCTAAAAACGAATTCTTTCCTCCTTTGAACATTTTTTTTTTTTTTTTTTTTTTTTGCTTTTAGCATATAGCGAGAAGTTTTTTAACTCGTTTATAACGCACATAGTGTAACTGTGGACATAAAATCCTTATGGAAAGACTTCCATTTAATGTGAAAAGAGCAACTTTCATCAATTTCAGAGTATTTAGGGATAACAGCATGAAATATTAAATTCTTCTGTGTTAATAATAAATAGCTATTTTAATATAATCTTTAGGAAAATTTGAGTAAATAGCGTAATGCTGTGCCGTTAAGAACTGCACATATATTACGCATGTAGATTTCTTTATAAGTGCCCAAGAAGTTTCTGACCCAGAAAGGATTGCCATTATTAGGACTATGTATTTTGTTTCTTTATTTTATGAAAAAAGGTTTAAAACATTAAAAATAACCGCAACTTAAAATCATGTATTGATGACAGTAATGCATTATCTTTTATAACTCATTTGTAGATGGGAACACTCATGAAGAAATAAAACAATTTAAGTTTTCATGAATAGCAAAAAGAGAAACATTATTGATTTTCTGATTAACATATTTCTTTTTACGACACCAGAAGCTCCTATAGCCTGGTATTTTCACTTTTCATGATGCATGAAAATGCAGTCTGGTCACATTATGCTATTGGTCATGTTATGCTATCAGACTGCCCGTCGCTAACTTAGCAAAACGTGCAGTTCGGTATTTTATGAATTAAATGAGCTGTTCTTATTCTATAAGGCATGACAAATTTCCTAAAGAGAATTGAAGGGTTTTGATACGATTTTAAGCAAAGTAATTTATATTAAGAGAATAGATAAGTAAGCGTTTTTTAGAACGAAGAATTCAGAAACAGAAATGTGACAATACTCAAGAGGCACTGAAATCTACAAAAATAATTATTTTTGTTTTCAAATAGTTCATTATTATATTACAACTTATCAATAAGTGCCTTTGCGATCGTTTCAAGTTATCATCGCCACCATCATCATCGTTATTATTATTATAATCTTCCTTTTTGGAAAACTTTTAGAAATTTTAAAATGCTTCAGTTTTAAACTACAGACATATTGCTGCAGTTGAAATCGACCTGTTCGTATTTGATATGAAATGTACAGTGGTACCTCGATATACGAGTGCCCTAATATACGAGTGTTTTGAGATACGAGCCACCGAGCGAGTGATATTTTGCTTTGAGATGAGAGTAAGATTTGAGATACGAGGAATCGCACACTACCACCGTTGCACACAACTGCAACATGTGCGCGCATGTTGGTGTCGTGTGCAGCGTCTAACAGTTTCTCCCACCTCAGACTAGACGTTTCTCTGCGAAAATACATGGGTTTGGAGAGAAGTTACACGATCTACATTCGCAGCAGCGTACGGTAATTCAAAGGAGATCTTGGGAATGTGGGAGAAAGTTGTAGAGTTCTTGGATAAAAATCACCCCGAAAAAGTTGCAACTGGTCATGCATCGAAGTTGTTCAACGAAACGTGCCTAAGACATTTTCGCAATATCCTGAAAGGGAGGAAGAAACAAACCTCCTTGGACAGTTTTTTTAAACGATCTGCAGGTGAAAATGAGCAAAGCGTGACGAAAAAAACGAAGACCAATCTGTAAGCACTTCACTTTTTCTTTTAATTATGTTTTTATACGAGTAGAATATGTATTTGTTATTTATAAATAAATGTTTCTTCTTGTAAACACATTTCTTTTATTCAAAAACACTTAACAAAAACAACTGAGGTGGTGTTTTGGAAGCTGGAACGGATTAGTGGCATTTCAATTAATTTTAATGGGGAAAATTGCTTTGAGATACGAGCAATTTGACATACGAGCAAGGTTACGGAACGAATTAAACTCGTATGTCGAGGTACCACTGTATATCTCAAATAGATCCATATCACACAAACTGTGTTTCTTGGATTATTGTAATATTTTGCTTTCTCAGAAGAAAGTTTTCATATTCAAGTTTTCAGGCAGAACATGGCAGCATATTTGCTTTCTAATTTTGTAAACATCTTTTCATTCATTTTACTTCACATACAACAACCACGATAATATAACTGATGACCAGAAGAGCTTTTTCGGATTTACTTTCTTTTTCATAGCAATTATGCCTCGAAGTTCGCTTTTCAGCATAATATTTGAAGTTAGGATAATTCTGACTTGCATGAAAATTGATCTCACGTATAGTTTAACACTATAAAAAGTCTCACTTTTAAGAAAGGTTCTTTAATAAAATGAAAATGAAACATTTGGGTCATTATTAAACAAAATATTCATTAAATTGCTATATTTTGCTACGCACTTTTTGCGATAACTGTAAAAATAATCAAATCCAGAGAATCGTTAATTTAGTATTTTAATACTTTGAGTATTCAGTTTCTGCTTGCTGAGTATTAAACAAGTCAAATTAAAATAAAATAATAGTGTCAGCTTAAAGTAATGGTATTTAGTCTGGAATCTTTAAGGCAATATATATTCGCGCTCCAAAATTTAAAGACGAAAACAAGTTCATCGGAAATTTTAAAACTGCAAGCTAAAATTATTTCTCGTGGTCTTCTGGATTACTCAGTTTTTGAACGGGACCCTCAACCCATCGTCAGTTTATTAGGTTTATTTCTAATACCTACAAATTATTAAATTTATAAAAATATTTAATGATATTCCCAGATCATTGGGCTAGTCAATATTTAAAACCTTTTCCAAAAAAATAATACGAAATTTTTTTAATTTCCCTCCACCAAAAACCACCGGAAACCGAATTACGTTTTTTAGCGCAAAGGGTCAATTTACCCAGAAGAGCCTACCAATTTCGTTTTGGTATTTTGCGTTGGGTCGCTATAAACTGCGATTAACTTTTCAAATTGTTGCCACCAAATATTAGAACTCTTCATTATATTAAAAGAAATGAAATAACGAAGAATCTGCATGAGTCTGTGTATGCTTCTCGCACTAATGAATTTTTAATTAAAACGCTCAAAGATTCCAAAGCGAGCAATGACACCACCGTACGAGAAAAATATTTATTTACAGCGCGCGAGACTGTGTATCGGAAATGCTAAAGATATGCTCTTTTAAAATTATCTAGCGATATTTCTGTTGAATTGAATTTTATGGTTTAAGTGCGAAGAACGTGATATTTAATAAATAAAGGTAACACAAAAAACGTTTAAAAAACGCCCAATTGGGCGTAATATAAAATCTGAAAGGTCTTAAAATTTTTTTGAGGTATTTGTTCTATCTTTATTCATAAAGTTTTATACAAGTAGGGAATTTATTGCAGCCACTTTATGCGAAATATAAAATTTCAAATACACATTCTAGGGCTTGTACGCGTCAAAATACATATTATAGCTGATCGGAAAAACTCAAAAGAAATTTCCAGGAATAAGTTTTGAATTAAAGCACTAAAACTCCATTATGAGCAGAGATATTATAATCGCAAAATCGAAATTTACAACAGGACTTTCTTTTTTTTTTTTTTTAATTTATTTCTTTAGCTAGTTATTTGAGATGGTAAGCTTGCAACTGTTCCTAACCTGAACTCAGTTCTAGGCAAATAGTGAGGTAATTCTTTTATTCAAAATTCGCTACAAGCAAAGAAAACATTATGAGATTAGCATGAGAAAATAATTAATTATAATATTAGTTCGAATCGTTATGTTAATGACAGTAGGAAAATATAACTTACTAGACGAAAAATAGCATTATCTCTAAGAACTTCTAAGCATTAAGAAATCTAAAGTTAATATTATGATATTACCAACGCGTGAACGCGTGTGTTGTGGTGAAACATGTTATATTATATTCACTCTTAGAGTATCATATTAATTAAGTTTGACACGACATGTGAATTTCATTATTAATCAGAAAGCAAAAATTAAACAATGTATTGTGTCAGTGCGGTTCAAGTCTCATTTAATTAAGGGAATTAATCTTCCTTGTACAAATCTTTGGATGACGTCGTCTGCATGTAACATTTCTTTTAGAAATGGAGAATTTTGAAAATGAGAGAACTTCTATTCGCTGATTTAACAGAAGAATAAATTCTAAATCGTGGAATACTTAAGTATTATATAAAGAGGGTAGGTAAAAGAGTGGCATATTGAGGAATTATATAAAGCTTTTATTCATCTAACTACTCGAATAATAACTCTAGAATGCGTATACAAGTGTGACTGCGGTGCAAACATGCAACGCCTAACTTTACGCATGACAGATCAGTATAATGATGTGCAGTTGCTTTTATTTATATATCGCGCAGAAAAATTAAACAGGGATTTTGATGAGTTAAAAGCAGCATTAGCAAAAATTAAAACAAGAGCATTTTTACACACACTGCTCCAAAAGCATTAATCGAAAAAGTCTTATTATTACGCAACGCAACTAGTGTTACGTTTAGAATGTCGCTAATGAGCATACACATTTATTTAGTAGACTGAATAAAATACAAAAGGAAATTTTCATAAAATTTTATGCCAAATGAGTTCAAAGGCATAAAAATTATACGCATTTATAGTACATTAAAATGTTAACCAATTATGTGCGATAATTATGAAATAAAAATATAATTTATAAAAAAAAACACGCTTCTCTCAAAAATGCGGAATATATATATATTGCAGAGAAAATCGCTCTTTTAGACCGAGCTCCTCATAGCTTAGCGGAGAAGACGCAGGACTCGAAACCCATCAACGGCAAGATGCCTGATAATTGGATTTTATGTAAATATACTTGTTGTTAATGTTATCTTATTTGTGTAAATCTCCTTCTTATTCTTCTAGAACATTCCAAGTCTGGAATGTTTCAGCATGTTTACCAGCTGTATATAAGTAGCTCTTCATTCAGTTCTAGTTAATAAAAAGTCTTGAGTTTAGACTTGTACTTGCCTGTTCATTTGTAGGATCCCCTCATCTACGCGACAATATATATTGAAATTCGAAAGTGCTCAGGCTTTAACGGTCGCTGAAAATGGCTCTGGTAAAATTTATTGTAGTTTATCAGCAGATATTATGTGCTGAAGCGTTTTCTTTTAATTCGATTTAGATCTTTTTAATTTAATGCCTTAATGATGTTTTGTAACGTACTAAACATCGCAGAATTTTACAGTTTGGTCCATTGAATAGAAAGCAAAAGATATCCTTTCAGTAAAATATGTATGGAAGTTGTTACTTAATTTCTGAATTTTTGGCGAAGTTTTGAAATTCGCTTGGTATTTTAGACTAGCAATTCTCATCCGATGTTACGCGTACCACTATTGGTACGCTAGATAAAAATAGGTGGTACCCAAAGAAACAAAGTATTTTTATCTATTAAATTAAAAAATTAAATACTGCAACGTCTTGTTTAAGATTTTGCTCTAACACTGGTAAATTTATGCGATCTGAGCTTTGCTCAAGGTCAATAGTCGCTCATAGACGTTAGCAAAATAATTCGTTTTTATATTTTCATAAACATCCTGTTAGCCATAGACATAAAAAAAAATTGTCATAAATAAACTTTTTAAAAGGAGTAATAGAAACTGATGTTGTATTACGAAATAAGCTCCTATAAAAAAATAATTGTATCTCATTAAGTCTCGTAGAGTTGTATTTTCGCAATGCAACAGGATGAAAGCATTCATGTATCGAACTTTGCTTAGTTCCTACATACGCTTCGAAGAAGCTAAACCCATTGCGAAAGAGTATTTATTTTGTGAATCTCTTCACGACAGAGCAAGTGCAAATGAAATTTTCAAAGAATTTTGTCTGAGAATTACTTGGAATTGTCGTATGCAGTGGCGGAGCTCGGGCTTTAACAGGAAAACATTCCTTTGTTATTTCTCAAATAATGAACTTGCACCTGAAACTAAATTTACTCACTGCTCCATTCATCATGAAGCTATAGTAGCCAAAACAATCTCCGAAAAACCTGAAAATCGTTATGAAACAAGCTGCGAAAATTGTTAATTTTATTGAAAGCCGAGTTTTAAATTCAAGGATATTTACAATTTTATGCCAAGAAATGGGCAGTGATCATAAAACGCTTTTGTTGCATTCCGAAGTAAGATGGTTATCTAGAGGCAAAATTTTAAACTGTATTTTTGAACTTCGATCAAAATTTCAAATTTTCCTCTGTAATTCAGAATCTGAATTGCAAAAATGTTTGTTTAATGAATTATGGTTGGCGTGTTTGTAAATTTTGGATATTTTTGAAGAGTTAAATCACTTAAATTCAATGATAAAAAACTCGAACTAATAATCAAAGAATTGGATAATAATATTTTAAGTTTTTTGCCACTTTTAGAAAGTTTTCTAACCGAAAATAATTTGAAAATAAAAGAAGGATTAGCATCCGACATTAAAAGTCATTATTCTTCATTAATAAATAATTTCAATATGTATTTTCCTGAGGATTATGAATAAGAAAATGGGATTAGAAATTAAGTTTGTTCAAATGTACATGAAAATTTACCTCATGAAGAAAACGACGAATTGATAGAAATTTCTTGTCATTGAACTGTAAGTGAAGATTTCAAAAATAACACACTTGTTAACTTTTGACTGAAACAAAGAAAAGAATTTAAAGGCATTTCAAATAAAGCTATTAAAATTTTATTGCCTTTTAGCGCAACTTATTTGTGTGACCAAAAATTATCTTCCATGTTATATTTGGAAAATAATAATAGAGCAAAGTGGATTCTAATTTAACGGTTAAAACTAAGTGAAATAAGACCAGACATAACAAACTGATCGCTCTTAAAGAAGTTTAAATTTTACATTAAATTTTAGAATTAAAATATTATTACTTAAATTTCGATAATTAAAATGGCAATGAATTTGCAATCTAATATTTTTATACATGCATATTTAATACAAATAGCTAATAGTTTGTGCAAATGCCGAAAAATATTTTTTTTAATATCTCTATTGAGAAATTAAAAAAAAAATAATCATTGTAAAATGTAATGGTGATCCTAATGTTTTTCAGTTTTTGTTTAGGTTGTACGAGTTAGTAAAAAGGTTGAGAATTGCTGTTTTAGACTGTTTGATTATGTTATGATTTTAAAATTTAAAATCTAAAGACGTATCGGATATAAACTTTTGAAACTTGCACGTTATAAAAGAAATTCCCGTCTATTTTTTTTAAAAAAACAAGGCTGTTAAAATATTAATTGAGCGATTTTCTGTATTTTTTTAAAGAAATTATGATGCAGTCTTAAGCAGACGGGAGAAAAAAGCATTTCTCAGGGGGAAAATGCCTTTAAGGTTTTCCAGCTTGATGCAATTAATTACAAATTTGTGATATTCGTTTTTATCATTTTAGCTTTAAATAACATGCTGCTTGTAACATTGTTATAACATCCAGTCTTTGAAACTGAATATTCAAAGCGGTTTCTTCATTCTCTGAATGACGTTCAGTCATTGTTCTGTATTTCCTTATAATTTACTGCTTCTTTAAATAATGACTAAAAATTTCGATATTAATATAGAGTATCTGCGATTGACAAACAGAAAATAAAATACAATTAAAAAAAAGATGCATATTTGTATGCTTGCATTCATAATTCTGGCAGTTAACCCGGTTATTAATGTACCAGCATCTCACATTTGAAATGGCTGTTTTCGGGCTTGCATTAACCTGTGATCTTGAAAATTTAATCGATTAAATATGTTACCTATACAAATATATTGCCGAAATTTCATTACTCTATAATAATATTTTCTTGGTGTTGCGATTTTTTTTAGTCAGCATAATTACATGGAAATGACCAAAGCAAGCCTTTTAAAGACTCTTTTATCCTCTACTATCATTTTTATCTCAGATGTTATTTTAATCAGTCGATGTTATAATCTCAGTGAGAGTTAAACTGATTCAGAATAATTAAGCTCATGGAACAGTTATTTTTAATTGGCTTGTCTGTTTGAGCCTTAGCACTAGACACCATTTATTATAAGATCAAAGAAAAGCACAATGTCGTAATTTATAGTTATTTTACAGAATAGTTATTCAATAAATGCCACATTAAAGAAATTTCCAATTTCAGTGGCAAATTTATTTGCTTTATTTGTTTTTATGTTTCTTATTTTTTCGAAAATTTTTTTTCTCTCTTGTTTAGAAAGGATAATCTTTGATTCAAAATGAGCCAGAAAACATCATTTAAAGATGCAATGATTTTTATCTTAATTAATCAGTTATCATGATTTCAACATTTGCTATAACTTCTTTTTTCCGTAAGATCTCACCAGGATGCATATTAATTTTAGGAGCACTTAAGCATAAGGTTTGAATTTAAGAGTTAAAGCTTCTGGCAGTCTCTTTGTAATTAACATCCTATAGCCAGCTTTGCCAAAGCCTATGTCGGATTCAATCATTTTGCTAACCACCATTAGAAGGGCGCATTTAACGCATCTTATATTTAACCTACCTTAAGTAAACCCTTTTGTGTAGTCTCTTACTATGGTACTTGAATTGGAATTTCAATTTATGTTACTTTAAATACCCGGAAGTTGAAGTTTTTGTTTTGTAAGCACAATTATTTCTTCCTGTTTAATTTAGAGTTAATAAACACGTTATTTAAACCTTGGTAGGACTTTGACATCTTAATACAGACTAAAGCGAGTATTCGCTATTCAATCAAATAGGGTTTGAAGGATATTAAAGAACTATAAAATAATCATAATAAATTTAAAGCTCTCTTCTATCATTATTGAGACATTCAAGAATCGATATATGAGAAATACTTCTAGAGTTAAAGGAGTTTTACGTATTTTCTTTACGACTTTAAGTTTCGGGGCAGAGAAACCTGAGATGAATTTTGCATTAAGGAGAGTGTTAGAAATTTAGTGAATAGTTTCGGGAACAGTATTCATAATACAGCATTACGGCGTAGAAATTCTCTCATTTGAAAATTCTTTTTAGAGTAAGCATTTAAATTAATATAAATAATAGAGTAAAGTATGTAAATTAATATAAAATTTCGTTCATCATAGTTGCTATTAGCTTAAAAATTATATTTTAATACTTTGAATGGAATTAGTCATTCTCAATTTAACTATTCACTAAATTTTTTCAGACTTTCTGAAAAATAAAATTAATTGCATCTGAAATGGCATTTTATTTACATATTTATTTTTCAACATATAAGTTACTCCCAACAAGTATGGTAAAAAAAAAATTACACAAATGCAGCATTGTTTAAGAACGATAACAATAAGATCGATATGCATACAATGGTAATCAGATGAAATCACAGACAATAACTAATTCTATCTATTGCACTTCTAAAAAAATTAAATTGCAGAAATATTTTGCTATAAAATAAAGACGAGGAATCAGACAAAGCGCAGTAGTATTTTACTTGCTAAAATAGGCTTAAGGCAGTGGAAAGACTTCCCAAATTATGTTTGTTCCCAACAGAAAAACTGACACTTAAACAATTGACAGAAGAGGAAATTTTTCTTATAATCAACATAATAACATAATTTAAAGTAAATTAACAGCTATTGACATACATATGGACTTGGCAGCCATACTAGCACGAGCTCAAACTTCAAGTTTGTGTTAATTATGATAGTTACTGCATCAAATCTCTCATTTTTAAAAACTAACCTCCCAACGATGCTTTTCTATATCATTTATAAATGTTCACGACATTACTAATGTTCTATTATTGAAATATCTCCACAACTATAATACAATTTAAATTAAGGCAAAATTCAAACCTACTTTATGGAACAATTCTGCGTATTTCCGTGGAGAACATCAGATTCTAAACACTACACCTTCAATCAGTAAACTTATTCGCAAGATATATATATATATATATATCTGTTTCCAAAGGAAAATAGACTTGCTGTAAAACGAACATCTATCTAGACTTGCATTCTCTTTTGATTTAAATTTCAAATTTACAATCTCCCTTTCCTTATATCGTTACGTTACAGCTACATGAGAAAAATGCATACGATAAGATACGCTCTGCTTTCATGAAAATAAACAAGTTTTTGAGAAATTTCTTTCAAGCAATTTTCGAAGTACGTTTACTCACGGCTATCTGAAAAGATATATTTTGCATTTTCTGGTATATTTATCTAACTCTTATCTAAATATTATTTAAATATTCGTATTTAAAATATAATAACCATCGCAAATTTAAAATATTTTACAGCTGCTTTGTTTTGAAATAAATGCTTATAGCTGTTTAATGTTAATTTTGAAATAAATTCATTTCTTGAAGATGGTTGACAAGTTTCTTGCAGATGGTTTATAGATTTATTTTATATTTCTTGCAGATAGTTTACGTCAAATGATTTTATAAGTACGTTTAGTATAATTTCTAACTTCTTTAATATATTTCATTCCATTTCTATTTTTTTCAATTTTTTGATTATTTCGTTAATTATCAATAAACAATATATATTTTTGTTTACATCTGAAATCGATAGTCCTTTATTCCAACGTTTCTCAAACTTTTTTCAAGTAGGGACCACTTTTCAAATTAGAATATTCTGCGGACCACCTGACTCCTGTCCCTTTCGAAAGAAATTTGTTAGTGCACTGCCCCCCAAAAGTTAAGGAACAGCATGATTTTCAAAGCTCACCATTATAAAAATGTCAATAATGCTTAAATTCACAGTTCATATGCATGACAGTAACGAAGTTTAAGAAAATATATTCAGGTCGCATTTGATCTCGAGGGAACAACGCATCACATACAACCAATCAACGTTGTGGTGGAATAACGATTTGGGATGGAATCTCTCTCGGTGGTCATACTGACCTGCATGTGTTTTGTGGAGTAACTTTGACTGGTATGAGATATCGAGACGAGATCCTTGATCAATATGCCCGCCCATATGCTGCTGCTATTGGTCCTGCATTTCTTCTGATGGACGACAATGCACGGCCGCACCGAGATCGGGTTGCTGAAGAATATCTTGAGGGTCACGGTGTGGAGCGGAGGGAATGGCCAGCTCAATTCGCAGACCTGAATCCAATAGAGCATCTCTGGGACTACCTTGGGAGACAGGTTGCTGCTTTAAGTCTTCTTCCAAGATCGATAGATGAGCTTGAACAAGGCTTACTCTGGCTGGTCGTTGCTTCCCATTTCACTGACGGACAGCTTAATTGACACCACGGAACATCGCTGAACTCATTTTTGTCTTGTTACCCATTTTTCCTCAAAATCTGTGGTATACTGTTTTTTCAGGACTGGATTTCTTTGACAAGAGTGCAATTTTTTGTTGTAATTCATGTTTGTTCTGAACTTTTGAAACATCCTATGTCATAGTCATTAAAGAACTTTTTAGAAAACATGTCCTGTAAATTTCTTGTTTCTATGTTGCTTCATTCTCAAATTAGACACAAAACACATGCTGTTCCTTAACTTTTAGACAGCAGTTTACATTGTAACCAATATACGCAATGTATTTTTAAAATACGCCTAATAAAAATCCATTTAAATTTATACTAGTGTTACTAGAAGGAAATTTACATTCGTTTTTAGATATTGAAAGCTACAGTTTGGGTTTTTTATCTTATGAACTAAAAATTAAACAAATGTTGGTACTCACAATTAATGAGATGCATGAGCCTGCCCATTCTCTAACAGCTGTTATATGTTAAGATATATAGTGGTAAGATTTAGTCTGACGTCGGCCCATATATCAAATCGACTTCGATATTTTATTTTAAATTCAGTTAACGAGAAAACTTTTTGTCACACTGACACACAGAAACAACCTGACTTATAATTTTTAAAGCCCATTGTACACATTACAAGATATTTTCTCCCTCCTTTCTAAGAGCTTTCTTGGTGTCACTGGAAGCACGTCCATTGACGCCAAGAATCGGGAGGTCCGGAGTTCGAATCCCCTCGACAGCATAGTAAAGTTTTCACTTACTTGCATCGATAGAAACTAATGACTCTACAGCTTCACTACATTTTGTTTTCGCTAGAAATGAGAGCCAAAAATTAACTATACCTTCCGCTCGAAATTTCATTTAAAGTCCAATGTTATTCGGGAGTTTAAATAACTGTTCACTTTTATTCAGTGGCAGTTCATTATTTTATTTTCAATTCCGCAATGGAAAATATCACTAACTGATGAAAATACGTTATGTTTGTTGAGTCTTTAGGTTTGTGGTTGCAGGAAACATGAAAAATGAGCAACGCCGTCGCACGGAAACAGTGGCGTTCCAGTGCTAGCCGGAAGTACTTTCCGTTATACCAGGAATGCACACTGTAAAATGAGAGAAAATACGATTTTCTCTCGCTGAGAGGGTGACCGAGGAGGAGGGGATAAAATTACCAAATCCTGGTGGTAAAGAATTATCATTCTCACGTTTGTTCAGGGCACCACTTGTGGAATCTGTTTAGAACATTCGGATTTGCAAAGCTTGAGAAATCAGCTAGTCTGTAAGCTAGCTGATACGAGCTAGTTTTGTTTTCGATCTAAGCTAGCTTCGTTTATAGAGTCTGTCTCTCTTCTTCTACATACACTAGAATAGACCCTATAATGACCTGGCGAATTCTCGCATAGGCATGAATAAAACTACTGACTCAGACGAAGGGTAAAAAATAACCCTTTATTAATTCAAAATAGTTAACAGAAAGGCACGGATTTCGTGCGTTACTAAGACACCATCAACGTGCGGTGGAAACTAAAAGTAGAATATAATGTAAATCAAGCCTGAAATAAATAGTGCTTAAATTTACGCCTAAGAGGTGGACTCACAAGAACCTAACCGTCGTGAGGCTAAATCTGATAGGGCTTACTATTGTAACAGCGAAATAACAACGAAATGTGCGCTTGGTTAGCGAAACACGCTCTGAAAACTCGGATATTTATGCGATTAAATAAGCACTTTATTTAACTTTAAATTTACATCCTGGCGAGAGAATGTGAGGGGAATTTGAGAAGTCTAGAATAAGTATTAAACTTAAAATAAATTTGTTATGCAAAATAAGAAAACTCCTACACGTTTTAGTGTCGAAACCTAGTATATTAGAAACAATTTTTGTTTCTCTATTAAGTTCTTGAAAACAAATTGGACAAATTCTACAGGTTTACGTTTTACACCTTCGTGTTCCGTCTCTAAGCGCCGTTCCAATTTCGTGGGTTTCATTCACTCGTTTCCAAGTGCTTCGTAATATACTACAACGCACTGAGTTTTGCGTTTGTTCTCGTTGCATAGTCTGTTACTTTAAAATAGGCAGTTTGAGATCGTTGCCAATCCCTCAGTTCGCGATCGTAACTCGTGTCGTTATCACGGCAGCGTTTTTCCACGTCATTTGAGGCTGTAGTTCAAGTCAAATTTTGTCAGATTTTTTTTCGGGTGCAGCTGAAAACTAATTTAGTTCAGAAAATCTGTGCTTCAAATTTAATTGCCTAGAATTATGAAAATATGTGTTGCTTTTAATATGATCTTTAATTCGTTTTCATTACTCGAATAAATATCCTTTTATTGCATAACTTTGGTTTAGTATAGAACTGAAACCTGATAAATGTAAATGAAGAGGGGGAAAAATTAAGCGACTCGAAAATTTTTTGCAATTCTTGCTCCCATGTTTACGAACCAAATCGAGTAGTGCAAAATTACCTTGAAGTTCCTAGTTTAAAATAACAGACTATAAGTCCGTAAGTAGGGTATCCGATAATAAATTTCAAGGAATATTAATCTTGGGAGCAAACGTGATAAACACTTGCCATGTGAAATTTCAAATTATAGTGTTAGGCGCAGTTTTAAATTTTTGAAAATCTAATACGGCCATTGTCGGTTCACTGACCCCAGATAAAGAAACGTTGTTTTATTGCATTTACACTTTTCATCTTTTAATATTTCTCTTATAAGACTTCCTACTATCACACGATTGATCTTTCTTATTTGTGATAAAGCCATAATTTTATCATGATTTCATAATAGATTTTAATAACAATGTTTGATGTCGCTTCGGGGTCATCATGTTGTTAATACACATCTGCATAATTTGAAAAACAAAATGTGTTTGCAACAAAGAGAAAGCTTGAAGTTTTACAGTTTTATTTAAATAAACTAACAACTAACTCTCAAAGAACTAATAGTGAATGTAAAAAATATCTCAAAGTCTGTACTACTTAATAATTAATAGTGTTACGAGTTTGAAATATTTCTTTCTCTGAACTTTTGTGGCAACGCTGCGCAAGCGCGTGTGGAGATCGTCTAGGCAACGATGAAGAGAGTTTCACTCTCGACCTACGCACTCATTAAGCAACGATACATTTGTTCTCGGTACGAAACAATGTAACTGTAATTTCTCTAATTGTAAATAATTTTGTTCATTAAAGTTTGTGTTGTAAAACTAACTTACAATCTACTAATTCGAAGGATACACGTAACATGGTCAACGTCGACCCGATGAAGTTTGAACTGTTTTAAAACGAACATCTGAAAGGCGACACGATTAACGAGAAAATGGCTCTTGTGGAACTCTCGCAATTAACAGTCTTTAATCGAAAATGAGGATATATAGAATCGCAAATAACGAGAATAAAGTCATTCTTACAAGATGAAGTACCAGTGGATAATACGGATATTATTCAAAAGCTTCAAGCAGTGGATAAACCATGTTCTAAGTTAGAAGATTTACGCAACGAATGCTACAGCACGCTTTCGGACGTTGATTTGCCAGCCTTTGAAGCAAGCCTCGATGATCTGCAAATTGACCTCGAAACATGCCAGGAAAGCTTTCAAAAAATTCTCAATCAAAATTCTATTGCAAATGTTAAAAAACGTCCGTCCTCTGGCAACTGTAAAGTAAAATTGCCGTCAATTAATCTTCCCGAGTTCTCAGGTTTATATGCCGAATGGCTGTCATTCAAATCACAGTTTATGGCATTAATTGATAATAATGATCAGTTGTCAGAACAACAAAGATTATATTATCTTCAATCAGAACTCAAGGGTAATGCCAAACAACTGATAACGGTAAATGATACATATAATAGTTTATTCGAAACATTGAAAAAATGTTTTGAAAACGCACGGTTGCTTATTATGAGTCATATTAACGAAATATTTAATTGCTCTAAAGTTAAATGTGAATCCGCATTTAATTTAAGACAGATGCTTGATAAAATCGAAAGTAATTTGCGATCCTTAAAACAGTTGGAATTACACGCAAACCCTCTTTGTGAAGCAATGTTAATATATGTAATTCTTCAACGAATAGATATTGATACTCATAAGTTACACGAAATGGAATTAGGTTCTGAATTACCGAGCTGGGCAAAGTTTACAGAATTTATAAACAAAAGATGCCAAGCTTTGGAAAACGTAAACAAAGGTATGGGAGGAAATGAATTTAAACGGGAATTAACTCCGAAATTCAAAGCGCTAATAGTAAAAAATGACAAAAGTAATTGAATGTTAGGATGCACCGAATCACACCCCATTTTCAGATAGATGTAAAAGGTTTATTGAATCAAACGTAGACGAGAGATTAAAAGTACGTTAGAAAGTTTAATCCGTGTTATATCTGTCTTGCAATTTCATGCAATGTCTAAATGCAAGAAAATTCATTTAGAGTGTAAAACATGTAACAAAAATCATCGTACAATGTTACACGGAGCAAATTTCGCGTGCGAAAGGCAAAAACAAAACAAAAATGAGCATGATTTATTAATGACAGTGGAGCTGATGAAGGGAGAAAAGAAAGGAATTTTGAAACCAAGTGATGCACAATCACCGGTGCCAGATGGCTCAGTTAGCGAAACGCAAAACGCTTCTTGTTTTTATTCACTTAATACAAACAAAAATGTTCTCTCCACTGTCAGAGTTAATTTAAAGCAATCCAATGGGAAATGGTTAAAGTTAAATGAGTTATGTGATTCAGCCTCGATGCGAAATTTAATAACTGAGGAAGCAGCTGATTTATTAGGCTTTCAAAAATCGAGATGTAGAGCAGATTTTATTGAATTGAAAAATACTGTAGTCCCGATTACGGAAAAAAATTATACGCGCATAGCTAACGACGAAGAATCTTTCAGTAAAGAACTCGAATTCTTAATTTTGCCAGAAATTGCTGGAAATGTTCCAGCTGAAAAAAAATAGATGTCAAAAATTTAAAATTGCCAGAAAATATAAAGGTAAAAGTTTACAATTGGGTACCCCTTGTTTATTGGCGATTCTTTTTTGACGCCAAAATCGGCGCCAGGAAGGCACAATTTCAAGATGGCCGTTACACAAAACCAAAATAAGAAGTCAAAGAATTGCACAAGATCTGTGTCCATGTACACATCGATCTGTTTTTACTTGAAAAAACATCCTAGAATTGCACAAACTAGGCATTGCGCTCTGCCTTAACTATGTTCATGTTCACATCAATCTATTTTCATTTAAATAAAATCGGGAAGTTAAAACAAAGTTAAAACTATCGTGGTAACCAGAAGTGAGGTTTTATCGGCAAAATTTAAAAAAAAAATTGTCGCCGATCAAAGGGGCACCTAATTCTACACTAGAGCCAATATAAAGTATGCTAATCCTAAATTTTATTTACCTCAAAAAATATCGCTTCTTTTGGGAGGTGACGTGTTTCACGAATTATTAAGGAGAAACCAAATTCAGTTAAGGGGTAATTCTATCACTTTAATTGAAACAGTTTTCGGATGGATGGTAACAGATTTTATTCCCGTCGTGTCTCCAAGTAATTTTCGATGTTATTTTATACAAAATGGTGTTGATGAGGATTTAAGACAGTCCTGGGAATTAGAATCAATTGGTGTCCTCCAAAGTGTACACTCAGATGAGGAAGCTAGGGTCATAACACTCTTTAAGAATTCTGTGTGTTATAAGGAGGGGAGGTACGAAGTTCGGTTACCATGGAAGCGCGATTTTAAGGAATTAAGTGATAACTTAGCAGTTGCCAGAAGACGACTAGTACATTTGAATAGAAAATTTGGGAGATGCTGAGAACTTTATAACGACTAATGAGAGATACTGAATGATTATGAAACTCAGGGTATCATCGAAAAGGTTTCAAATGACAAGGTAGAAAGTGATAAGCCCCTGTTTTATCTACCATTTTCAATGGTTTACAGAGACTCCGTCAGTTCCAAGAAACGAATCGTTTTTGATGCCAGTGCACATGAACAGGGTGAACTTTCTCTGAATGACTGTTTATACGCTGGACTTAGCCTTAACCCTCTGATATTCAACATGCTTGTCTTCTTCCGTTTGAATGCGGTGGTCGTCTTAGCAGATATCGAGAAAGCGTTTTTGCAGATATTTTTGCATGAAAAGGATCGAAATGCAGTACGATTTCTGTTTCCAAGTGAAAACCCAGGTACAAATGAACATTATGATATCCATGTTTTCAGATTTTGCCGTGTTCTGTTTGGCGTAAACGCCAGTCCTTTCTTGCTGTCTGCCACCATTAAAGAACACTTCGAAAAGTTTCGAGAGTTGCATCCCGCGACGGTGGAAATGCTCGATAAATGTCTATATGTCGACGATTTTGTTGGAGCTCTCGACAACGTCTCATCTGCCTTTCAAATGCCATGCGAAGCCAAAAGGATTACGACTGACGCAGGAATGAATTTATGTAAATGGAGTTCCAACAGCAAGGAACTGTTACAAATATGGGAAGAAAAAGGGTTCAAAATCCATTCCATTCATTCAAAGGCCAGTCCTACTGACAAACTACAAAAGGTTCTCGGTCTTCCGTGTCACGTGCATCAAGACTACATCACTATTGATGTGAAAGATTTACTCGAGTATAATAAAGAAGAAAATGTTACAAAAAGAACTGTATTAAAAACAGCGGGAAAATTGTACGATTTGCTTGGTCTTTTAACGCCGTTTACAATCAGACTCAAATGTCTATTCCAAGAACTGTGGCTTAGTAAGTGTTCATGGGATTCAGAACTTCTAGCAGACCTTCTTCAAACGTATACTCAATGAAAGCTTGAGGTACCTGATATTACGAACTTACAAGTCCCTAGGATGATCCTCGACGGTAGCCTAGGTGATGCCAATGAACTTCAAATCCACGTCTTTTCCGATGCCAGCCAAAGGGAGTACATAACTGCAGTATATTAAAAGTTAAAAATGTTGACAAAATCTCGGTAAGCTTAATTGCTTCGAAGAGTCGTGTTGCCCCATTAAAGAAACTGACCCTACCAAAACTTGAACTCATGGGGGCTTTGCTCGCAGCCAGACTTGCGAAAGAGGTGGAACAAAATGTAAAACGAAAAGGGACACTTACAGTTAATTTTTGGACAGACTCCCAGATCACATTGTTCTGGCTTAAGGGACCTCATCATAAGTGGAAACAGTTTGTTTCCAATCGTGTGAAAGAGATTCAGGCTCTTAGCAATCCTGAAGCTTGGTCACACATACCTGGTAAACTAAATATAGCTGACCTTGTAACAAGAGGGGCTAGTGTAAAAGATCTTTTAAAAATTGACCTGGTGGTCAGGTCCTGAATTCTTAAGAAAAAATGAAGTCTCAATATTTCAGGGTAATAATTCTGTTCCTGAAGAATTCCGTAATTCCCTATTTCAGAATTGAAAAAAGGTTTCTGTATAGAAAGAGATATACCTCTATGTTTTGCTATAATTAACCAGAATGTTTTGTTTTATAATGATCTGCTTAAAATTACTAATAATTTTTCTAAACTTATAGTTTCTTACGTTTTTAGATTTATTCATAACTGTAGAAATCCTAAAGACAAAAAAGGTGGGTATCTGAAGTGTCAAGAGTTGAACAATTCAGAATTTGTTCTCTTAAAATTTGCCCAAAGTGAGTATTCGGAAGAAATTTCTGCCTTAATGAAAGGTAAGAATGTAAAAGGTAAAAGTAAATTAGCTTCTCTTAATTGCTTTCTTGATAAAAATGGTCTTATTCGCGTTGGAGAACGAATAATCAGTTCTAGTCTTAACGATAACATTAAACATCCTATTGTTCTCTCATCTAAACATCCCTTAACTTACATGATTGTAGAGTATTTTCATTTGAAATATTTGCATGCAGGATCCCAGACTTTGCTGTACCTAATACGGCAAAGATATTGGCCATTAAGCGGTAGAAAATTGTGCAGATTGGTGATACACAATTGTGTCACGTGCACAAAGAACAAACCAGTTGTAGAGCAACAGTTGATGGGCCAACTGGCTAAAGAACGCATAGAACCTTCTCCTCCATTCACGGTTACCGGCATAGATTAGATTTTTGCGGACCCTTTTACGTGAAATTCAACGGACAGAGGGAAGGGTATTGAGTAAGATATATGTAGCAATTTATATATGTTTTTGTACTAAGGCAATACATCTAGACTTCGTGAGTAATTTAACATCAACAGGTTTCATTGCTAGTTTGAAAATATTTTTCTCTAGACGAGGCAAGGCTTCTAAGATTTTCACTGACAATGGACGAAATTTCGTTGGCACAGACGCCGAACTAAAAAGACTTTTGAAAATCGTAAATTCTCGAGATGAAAAATTGGTTAATTATATCACGGAGGAAACAATTGATTGGCACTTTAACCCTCCAGGATCTCCTAATTTTGGAGGATTGTACGAAGCCGGCGTATAATCTTTTAAGTATCATTTAAAACCATAGCCGGAAATTCTCATTTTACTCTGGAAGAATTCATTACAGTATTAGCGGAAATTGAAGGAGTTCTAAACTCCAGACCATTGACTACATTGTCAGCTGATTTTGATAACTTTAAAAAGCTAACCCCAGGGCATTTCCTTATTGGGAGACCCATCACTTCCGTTGCAGAACCCCCACTTACAGATATGAATGAATATAGGCTTAGCAAGTGGAAAAAGGTTTCCAGATGCTCTCAAAGAATCTGGAAGCTTTGGAAAAGAGATTACTTAAATAATTTGATCAACGCCATAAGTGGCAGTTCAGTAAGAATAACATAAAGGTTGGAACCTTGGTGCTGTTAAAGGAAGAAAACCTACCATGCACCAAGTGGTTAACAGGAAGAGTAGAAGAAATATTCATTGGAAGTGATAAGAAAGTAAGAGTTGTGAACATACGCTTGCCACAAGGCAAGATACTTAAAAGATCTGTACGATATATTTGTGTGTTACCTGTGTATTAATTATTGTATTTAAGTTTCATTTCTATATTTAATATTACTATTGTACTTTGAGTGTAATTGCTGTGTAACTTTCATTTAATTTTATATTGTATTGTTTTATAAATGATAGAAATATTGGATTAAGAATCCAATCGGCGGGGAGTGTTACGAGTTTGAAATATTTCTTTTTCTGAACTTTTGTGGCAACGCTGCGCAAGCGCGAGTGGAGATCGTCTAGGCAACGAGGAAGAGAGTTTCACTCTCGACCTACGCGGTTATTAAGCAACGATACTTCTGTTCTCGGTACGAAACAATGTAACTGTAATTTCTGTAATTGTAAATAATTCTGTTCATTAAAGTTTGTGTTGTAAAACTAACTTACAGTCTACTAATTCGACGGATACACGTAACAAAAAGCTTAATGACGAATATACATAACTAACGTGTTCTTAAGTTATTATTTAATATGAATCAAATAACTAGTAAAATATTTATGTAAATTGGAAACAGCCCATCTTTTATTATAATTTAAAATTTCAGCATTTAGAGAATATCTCTGTGATTTTGTTTACTACCACATTAACACATTAGGCTAATATTTATTTTTCCAGTAAAAATATTCATTGACTGAAACATTAACCATACATAAAATTTGAAACAATTTTCTTTCTGCTGGACTTAGTGTCGATAGCCAATAACTGCAAAAATTCCGAAAATAAGAATATATTAAAAATAATAATGCGATTTTATCCGCTTCTACGTCAAATTGTATATCGCTGTATTTGAATTTGAGGAACAGATAATTGCGAGAAAAGGAATTTTATGTTTCAATGAATCACATTTTGGCCAACTGTGAATATTTTACTCAAATAGCAATATAAAGGAATTAAAGGAATGAGACCATTTTAGAAAACAGAAAGTAGACAACTCACCCAACCTAACATTTATATTATATTTGGTTTAACATCCAGGTTTTTGATTAAAACCGCTCAACTTAGATAACTAAAAAGCATAGTAACTTTTAACGCATAGTTTTCCCTTTCCGTTGGTCAAAATCTCCAGTAATAATATCACTAAGATATTAAAAACCTAAAGTTATCCTAAAATGAAGTGAATTTAAGTCCTTATGCAATTTTTAAATGAAGTCATATCCATTGTTTAAAAGCAGTGATGCCTTAAGTGTTGCCTTAAGTGGAGACATTGTTTAAAAACAGTGATGTCTTAAGTGATGCCTTAAGTGGAGACATTGTTTAAAAGCAGTGATGCCTTAAGTGATGCCTTAAGTGGAGCCAGGGTGCCTTAAGTGAAGACAACTGGCAAAAAGCCTGCAATATCACGCAGGCTAAGTCCAGTATAACAGCACTAAATGGAATGGAATGGAGAATAATAATGTCTTCTTTGTTAAGGTAGAAAATTAGCATTTCGATTCTATATGCTCATTATATAATTTGAAGTTTCTTTCTTTGTAAACACTACTGAAAACTTCATCCCCTGTTCAACTGCAGGTGACTGAATAACCTTTCTACATGAGATTTCCAAATTTTTCTAAATGCGCAACATTAATATGACAAACTTCCCCATCAAAAGAAACGCTTCTGAAATTAGGCAATCAATCATGTAGTAATTAGCCACCTCACCGTTTCTCCCGAGACAAGTATTAGTTAAATAATGTGAAAACAGTCCTCAAACATCAACAGTGACACATTCGTCGGGGTTAAATGCAACCCGGATCTTTACCTCGCAGAGAAAAGCGTCCCTTCTTCTTTTCCACCCTAGAATGCGGCGAAAAAGAAAGTACTACATTTGTGGCTTAATTTATCATGCTTTCTCCAGATATAGACGGGAAACAGGAATGTCCGTCAACTCGTCTTTCAGCTGGTATTACAATGGAACTACTGCTCGTTTGAAAGCGTGCCTTTAGAAAATCGTCTTTGTTAATTTTCAGATAAGAGACTACAGAATATAAAAGAATATTTTCTCCCCGGTAAGATGATGCTATTCAAATCCTTGTATATGAATTGTAGGCGGTTCAAGTTGTTTTAGTGCGAAATTTTAAACAGGTCTCAACAGTTGGTGAAAGGGAAAAGCATCATTTCTATCGTAAACTTCAGGCGTGTTTTAGAGGCAAAAATGTTATCTTTTGCGGAAAAAAAGGTAGCAAATGTTTGAGTTTTGTTGGACAGTAAAGTGATCAATACATAACTTACTTTACTATGACTATAAGCTCCCGATTATGCAGTACTCTCATACACATGCAATAAAGTATTTTATTCAGCACTAAATGCATGATATGGAGTCACATATTTCGTCTGTCGGCAACTGTTAGCAGTATAAAAAGAGGGGAAACAAGGAAATGAAAAGTTAAATGATCACCCTACGTTTCCTTGAAAAATTACTGTTATGTAAACTAATTTGTTACGCTCTCCTTGGCTACTACTACAATGATCAGTCACCAAATGTGCCAAAGGTAATATTTGTCTCTGTCTCTCATTTTGTATCCCATCTATCTGCTATTATCTCTCATTTAAAAACACCTACATAAAATTTATTTAAAATATTTATTTTGAGTAAGAATAGTTTGAAATCCAAATATGACTTAAAGGAACAGATTTCATTTCATAGATAGTGCACGCAAATAGACAAGATGCAGAAAATGTAAAATTTACTGATATTTAAGTCTTAAAAATAATGACATCCTTTAAAATTACTGCCGAGAAAATTATGGAATTTGATAAATAACCATGAAAATAGAATGTGACTGAAACAGATAGAATAATGTTTTTCGGGGAAGATGGATAAAATTTCGGTGAGAATTTTATGCCTGTCGTGGTATTTACTTTATTCGTAGAAGCAGTAACAGAAGTCATGCATGAGTTAACGCTTGCATAACATATTTTATTCCTCCCAACACTTAAATGTATTTAAGAATAATTATTATTAATTTTTATAGCCCTTTAACTGTCAGATTTCACATTTATAAACGAAAGTTTCGTTGTATATATATTTTTCCCTTGCCTTGAATTCCAACAAGCCCTGACAATCTCTAATCTAATAAGATTCAATATGCAACTATATCTTTAGTCTAACTAATGCATTTGTACACATTTACTGAGAAATTTTAGAGCATATGCATTATGCATGTGCAGAAGCTATTAATGGAAATAATATTCTTTTTCCCTTTGAATTTGTGTAAAAAATAGGAAACGTATGCAAGTACATAGCCATTATTACTCAATCTGATAATGAATATGAGTTATGCTTTTTGCTGATGCAAGGTTTGTCAAAGCTGCATGAGAGAATTTCAATAGGATAAGAAGTTTGATTCCTCCTAAAATAAATCACGATTCGTTATTGCTAAAACGTGCTAACTAAATAAGCTACTTAATTGTAATATTTTGCTTATACCAAATGCACCAGAGCATTTTAAAAAGATGACAAAAGTCGAAATTGACTGCAGTATTCTTGGAGCTGGAAATGACAGTTTAGCTATCTATATTGACAAGATATTTGAAACAAGAAGCATGGATATTTGTAAGCTTACGGCTTCTGTGCGGCAAGGTGGCATTTTAAATATACGGCGAGACGAAAACTCCTGTGGAAAAGTTGATGGTAGGATAAGAGGAGGAAGAACTTTTCAGATCGCCACTCAGGTGCTCTTCCACGAAACTGGGGCGGAACTGCACAATTAGCTTGGCAGACATTTTGGCGAAGGAGGGTTCTGAAGAACCATTACCAGTTACCAATTCATTGACATATCTTGAACTGTATTTCCATTAGAAGACATGCAGACAGGCAAATTTGGCTCGTTCCTTCGAATCATCCCTGGTATCAAGCTGATTGTGCTGGAAGATCTCTTGCTATTGATTGCGATAGATGTGTTTAGACAACACTTTCCCGATTCTTCAGTGGACACCTGAAAGGACTTACTTTTGAGAGATGTCTCAAGATGCACTCAATTTGTTCTAAATATCAAAATGCACCGGGATCACCGGCACATATGCTTGAGTGCCTGGAATTGTCTCTTGAAGACCTTCACAAGTCTCCTAAGCTTGTTTCGATTTTCTATAGGTGAATGGACTCGTGGACCTCGTCTAGTACATTCCTAGACATGGAGATTAGTAACAACAACAACAACACACTTGCAAGGCTAATAATGAATTTCTGGTGTCCACGTTTTCACTTGCACCTGCTCATTAACTTTCGCAAAAGAGCAAAGGGAAAGCCTATTTATTGTAATTACATCAACAATATACTGGATGCAAATAAGAAGAAAGAAACCTCTGTGATAAATAGCGACTATGAAGCGCTGAAATATTTTAGTATGGCTGAGAGGAAATTTGAAACTAGATTAAAAGAGCGTACTAATCACATAAAATTTTATAGAACTAATTTGTGATTTCATGATTATAACAATTAAAATTAAATTTGAAAATGTATAATAGTCCTTCCATTCGTATCAATAGAGAGAAAGCTTCAACCTCCCCCGAAAAAATATAGCACCTCTTCCCTTTCAACGAATAATCGAGAGGTCAACAAAGGTTTCAGGAAAAATAGAGCGAGCAAAACTCATTCTTGTTATATACGTAACTCAAACGTACATAATAAGAAACAGCAATAGGAAGGAGATACAAATCAATCGCTATCTGCAACGCAGATGAATGATGTTAAGGATTCCCCAGAAAAGTAATTTACAGAGGGTCCTAGTGTAGCTGAATGATCGTTTAAAAGGAATATAATTTATAAGATACTTATATTTATGTTTTCAACAATTGCTTTTCCTAAAATTATTTCGACGCTTATTAAAAATTTAGTTTTAAGGAGTCATAACAGTTTAAAATTGTAACACTATATTAATAAATATGGGTTAAAAACATTGGAATGACTTTATAAATGGAAAAATTTTAATTTGAATATATGATTTGGATATGCATTAACTCTGTAATAAATAGCGACTATGACTCTTTAGAACAGTGCTCATGAGTTTACTTGATTAATTAAACTAAAATCTAAGGCCAGAGACTTAAAAGTAAGGAAAGATTTTAAAAATTAAATAAAAGTGAAAAGATTACTTAAATGCTCAGTTAGTAAATAAGTTCTACATTTTGCAAATAAAGAATTCCAGGATCAGACATATGTAGCTTCATAAACTTCGGGATCAATATTTAAACCAGAAGTGATAAATTTAGGAAGACGTGTGCCACTTATTTTCGATAAATAAAACTGCCAATTCAATGTAATAGAAAAGCACACATTAAAAACAATTTTAAGTAAAAATTTGGAAATTTAAACCTCAAATACAAGTATAATACAAAATTAAATAAAATTTAAATGTTTAATATAACTGAAGGCATCAGCAAAAACATATCCATTATATTTTAGTATGGCTGAGAGGTAGCATTAGAGTAGCATTTCTCAATTTTTCTATCACTACCGAGCGTCTGAAATAGAATTTATGCTACAGGGAATCTTTGCATAAAACTTATCCTGTATTTTGATATCTTGGATATATTCATGTACTTGGATAACCTTTTTTTTTTCTCTTTATACAAATTTAAATTTCATACGAAAAATATATTTACGCAAAACAGTTATGTTTTCCTCGAGTTTTTTTTTAAACAATGGTGAAAAATAAAATAAATAAGAAAGGTAAAATTAAACTAAATTGCCTCATATGAACATTTTCAGTCACACAGAAATTTATTTCTAAAGGTTTAATATAATTTTATTTATTATTGCCTCATATAAAAACAAAACTTATAAAAGTGCAATCTGAACTTGTATTCAAATTCCATCTAAACTATTTAGGCACCAATCCCCAGAAATCAAGACAATGAGCATAAAATCTTATATTCAAGAAAATGTCTATTCGAAGTAGCAATGCCAAACAGTAGAAAAATAATTGACTAAATTGTTATAAAATATACAACGCCTTGTAAATGATATTCGTTGTTATCTATAGAATAAAATTATGTAACACCAAGCTTGAATTACGTCTGTCTGAATCGCTTGTCACACGAGGCTTGCAGCAAACAATTTTCGTACGTCAGTTGGAAGCAATTCAATCGGTAATAACAATGACATCTGATTCCAGATAATATAAAATAAGAAAATATAAGTAAATAAATAAATAGCACCGTATGTAATACACATAAATAAGCGAGGAAAATGTAATAAATATTATATAAGATATATAGGTTATATATCAATTCAAACTGCCGATTCATTGTAATAGGAAAGCACACATTAAAAACAATTTTAAGTAAAAATTTGGAACATTAAACCTCAGAACAAGTAAAATACAAAATTAAATAAAATTTAAATGGAAGCTGATAAATCTTTGATTTGTCAAAGAGCATTTGAAAGTATTATCAAAAATACCCTGTTCCTAAATTAAATGTAAATGAATTTCAAAAGAGAAATATTCAAAAGAAATTATCTTTTTAAATTAAAGCAAAAATAACCAGAAGAGAATACATTAATACAAAATTTAAAGAAAATATTTAAGAACGTTCAAATAAATTTTAAAAAGCATTTATCAAGATATAATCTGCATCTATGTCAATTAAAAGAAAATATATGCTTAATATTAACGAGAAGCTAAGTAAATTATTGGAGTAAGGTAAAATATCTAAATTTTAAAACTAGGTAAAGAAAATGTAATAAATTAAAATGTATGAAATAGTAACTTAGAATTGCACAAGTTGCTAACAGACAGAAAAATCTAAATTACAGAAAAAGCAAAATTGTAAGAAGCGTTATAAATAGCATTATAAATATATGAAAATGCAATATATATATATTTCCTTAATATACTGAAATTAAATAAAGGTTTACATACACACACACACACATATATATATATATATCCTTTCTGTTAAATTTTTGTGAAAGCCGAATAAAATAGCAAGATCTCCGAGACATAATACTCGTAAGAATTACTCACTCGGGAAGAGAGGTCATTCCCATCTGCTCGCTAGCTGAGATGCAGAATGACTGCCCTTAGTCGCTCTGGGTTTATATAAATGACATCTCTCGTAACGATACACACATCTCTCGGTATGGGTATTTTCTGGGTTGGTGTATTAAATAACTTCTACGGAGAATTATATTGGCCTCTCAAAGGATTCAGCAATGAAATATAAACGTCTTCGTTCAAACAGAAAACTCTGTTTATCATTGTAAGTAGTATAAGGGTGGTTGACTGAATTTCCCTTAATTTTAATTGGTATAATTGCTCCTTTTATTGGCATAAAGCTTAAACCTTTACTAGTGGAATAAATTTCCATCCGAAGAAGTTTTGACCTCTGAATAATTTAACAAACCATAAATCGCGAAAATATTTTGCAGTATGGAATAATGTTCCTTAATGTAAATTGTTCTGTGTTCCTTAATGTAAATTAAACTAGAATAAATAAAAAATATTAGTTCCTGAATTACACATTTTTAGAACATGGTGTCCACATACTAAAATGATTTTTCTAACAAGCAAAGAGATTTTCATAAAAACTATAACTTCAGTTGCACTAAAAGCAATTTATTTAAAATGGATATCCGAAAGTCTTCCCTTAATGTAATTCTTAAGCCACCATCATATTTAAAATATTACAATGTGTAAATTTCACACTTACATAATAGCTCGAACAGAAGTTTCAAGGAAAACATTCATTACAAATTTCAATCTCATTTTGGCTCAGAGATTTCAATTTAACGCTTGAAATGAATTTAAGCCTGAATAATAGGCCTGTTATGTTAAAAATTAGTTCTCGAGATATTAAATGCATAAATCGTAAAATATTATATTTAAAATTAACTCTTCAAAATGGCAAAGAAAAATGGGAAAAAAAAGGCTGTCATTATTTTGTAGTACATTAACGCTGTCTGGAGACATTTTGCACTTATTTAATAAAGTAAATCTTAATTATTCAAGATATATCGGTGCATTATTTCCTGAATACCTTTTCTGCTAGGACATGGAATGAACGGACTGAAAACAACAAGCATCACGTCAGAAATTTTCTTCGACATAGTTACAAAAATCATCGACTGCAGATTTCAGAAATATATTCCTTTGCTTAATTTGACCTTAAGTTACTGGTATTTTAGACGCCTGCATTTTAAAAAGAAGTACGGAAAAGCTTTCATTTCAAAATATATACATTTTTTTTTGCAATCCAAACAGTTTTATCTCCCTGATTTTAACATTATAAATACGCAAAACTCCATTTTATACCTATGCTTTTATTCACTGGAACTAATAATATCCGGAATGACTCGTACCGCAACGTATCCGGAAATTCCAAAAATACGAAGCTGTAGGTTGCCTTTTTCATAATGAATATGTATGAAATTCATTTAGCGTTTATCTTATTTTATTTCAATAACATTTTTCCAGTTATATCTATGATACAAAATGCCAGATTTTGCGTTTTTTGTTTTTTAAATAGTGAGATGTTTGGAAGTAAAAGAGAAGAAGGAAAAATGAATTTACTTCACAAATCGTCGCCAATTTTGGGGACGCTTAGAAATATTTTTGCATTTTAGATATGATTCCTCTCTGTTAATAGAAACAAAGATATGAGAAAATAAGCATGAGTATTCCCTTGATTTCGAATGTTTGATATTACTTTTTATGTGCAATACGTACTTTAGAGTTTATATAGTTAAAACATACACTGTCGAGAATCAGACTCTTAAAGGGAGTGTATTCGTCTCCTATTTCGAAGGTCCAGACTTTCAGGAACTGTCTATCAACGTGGAGTAATTACTATAGCGCAATGGCGGAGCGGAAAATATTCTAGGCCGTATATATACGGCCTAGAATATTTACTGTGATATCTGTAAGAACGTATATATATATACGTGTATATTAAAATATGTCGACGAAATTAAGGTAATATATCAAAAGAAAACAAATCCAGCTATGAAATACAAGCAGAGTTTTTACATTAACATCAAAAAATAATTTTTTCTCATTGTAGTTTTGGAAAATGTGTGCTTTATTAGCAAAATTCCTGGCCGCTTAGAGGTTTAACGAAGGTTCGACTGCATTACGTATTTCTTTTTCCTTTGATGCAATGTTTTCCAGCGATATCTAAACGTAATACCGGAGCTTCATATTATTACTCCTAGCTGTTAGTGTTACGATCCTTAATAATAATCAATCATTTCATATCAAGGGAATACTAGATATTTTCCTATCATTTGATCCACCATTATCCAAAGTAATATCCCTCATTGCACATTTTGCATATTATTAAGTGTTAAGGAAATGTAAACATGGTGCACATTTTCAGAATATTAGACTCTATGTAATAAATTATATTCTAGACGGCGCAGTGCGCATCAGCGCGAAAGAAAAGTTTGCGTAATTTACGTGTAGTGATTCTTTAATTAATAGAACTTGCTTTTAAGCTAACATTTCTCTTTGTCAAACTTGGGTACCTTATGTAAATCAGAAAAAAAAAATAATATCTGTTATATATTTTTTCTTTTCATTATTTTTTAGCGCGCATTTATTTTTATGTCGACATTTTCGAGCAGGAGATTGCATTACTCCCACTCATCATCGTCATGTTGTACGCAGTTTTAATTAAAACTGTCCTTCTCATAAGCTTCTTTTTCTTAACCTTTCGTAAATTTTCCAAAATTGCGAAACTTGAACTCATTTTTTCTAAAAATGACGTAGGTAAAGTCCAACAATATAGTATTTATTTGCTTAAGTAGTTTTAAGTGTCTGCCTCGCTATATTCATAATATATTAAAACAGTTTCAACCGCCCCAAAAAATAATACTGTCAAATAGAGAAAAAGCAAAGTTACGTAACCTGTTTTTTCCAATAGGCAACAGAAAATAGGATCCATAAAAAATTATTTATTCGAGTATTCTAATAATATGACATTGTAAGATGTAATATCAGAATTACTGGTATGCTATCATAAATGACTTTTAATCACTAACGTCTTCATTTTTTTCACAGTACAAAAACAGTCTTAATTCTATAAAATGTATAGTCAATCGGAAAAAAAATTATATTAATTTAGTGAAAATGTATATTTTATATAGATTCATGACTAAAACGTACAATATGTAGCTTGTTTGAATGCGAAAACGCACATGAAAACTAGCTACCTAAAGGTAGTGATACCTTTGTGGAGGCCTTTCTGAAGGAAACTGGCTCATATTTATAAACCGAATTGTCACTAGATAAAGGCCTAATTTAATCCTAGTGTTATACTGTATTTTCTCTAATATAGAACTTCCAAAGCATATACCAAATAATCCAGAAAATATACGAAGGTAGGGCATAAAATTTCTAGTATAATATAGTTCTAAAAGAAATAGAAAAAAACCTTCAGAGCCACGTAAACCAGCAATAACTGCAGAGATAGAAGCTCACGCTACAGAGGTGACGGCGATTGCCCAAACTCTCTCACTTTCCTATCTAGAATTCAGTATTTAAATTTTTTCTCTTCAAGGTAGAATTTGCATTACTTCACGCACGCTACCAAATTTAAATATTCTGGCATTGAAAATTAGAGGAATGAAGGCTTATAGGAAACAACTTAAATTAAATTGGTTATTTAAAATAAATATAAATTCCTACAAAGTTCAGTTAACTTTTCGGCCGAATGCCTAATTATAAAAAGTATCTTATAACTTCACTCTTGTGCCTTATCCGCCGCATCTCTTTTTGGGATGCAAAGTAAATGCATGTACCAGCATACCAATAGTACAGCTGCAGGCCAATTCTTTTGTAGGCCTACTCCTATCCCTCTTTCTTTTACCTCCTCAGAGAAATTTCGGCTCGCTAAGGGAGAATACACAGGGCTGCAGTCCAGCAGCCTCCTACACCTCTTCACCTGCTATCAGCCTCTCGAGAAAGGATTCCGGTTCGCCTCGTACTTTAAGTCTCCTCTGCCTCAGGAGCCTTATACATTATAAACAACTGTGCCTTCTCCGGGATCTGAACTATCGCTCTTCGTTTGGACCTGAACCTTCAGTATTCATTATCTCGTCCGAACGGCTTAGCGGTATGATACCCAGCTTCGTTAACTACTGTAACAATCAGGCTATCTCATAATTGCTAACCAAAATAACAGACGAACTCTGGCGTAGAACAGATGCAGCATGGACTGTAATATCCCAAAATATCATATATAGCCAGTTCGCCTCCATGCCTAATCATACAGAAGCTGCTATTCGTTTCTAAAGCAGATAGATGATCATAACACTAATTTTGGCATGCTTTACGCTTCAAAATTACCTAATTTCTGTTTGAAATTTTAGGTAATTTTGAAGAAAGATTCATTGCAATGAATGAATCCTTCTTTCATTGCAATGTGTTTGTAAAATAAATATAATTCATAGTATAGAAATGTTAATAATGTTAACAACAGCAGCTAACTAAGCAAGTGAGAGCAGATGCTCTCTCTTCGGCTTTAAATAGGAATTTCTATTACTGTCTGCTTCTCGAAATTACTAGTAAGCAATACAAAGGTGGAAATACGGTTGCAGCTAATATGGAGGTCAATCACATTTATTCAATTTCAATATAAATTACGGAGATACCAATTTACACAATGTTAAATGCACGTGCCCCTGTATTCTTACTTTCCCGGCATATATTTTTCTTTAAATTTGCCTCACGCTATATTACACAGAAGCTTACGACAATTATAAATGCTACTAAAATTATCTATCTAATTACAAAATTCCTAATATGACCCTTTTTCCAAAAACTGCACGTACTGGGCACTATAATACTTGGACAGAAAGCAATACTTATAACTAAGGCATTCGATCCAATAATAAACATTAGAATACAATAAAAAACAACATAAACAATAATTGCAGTAAGTAACTTAAAACAAATCAAGTATTAAATCAATAAACGAGTACATAAATTTACAAATTTAGAAACAAATACGACCACGGTCTTATATTATTTACATTATTTACATTACGTACTATGGCCATAGTGAGGAACTAACATGTCGTAATGAACGACTTTAGGTTTAGAATTAGGAGACTTACGGATCTGATCAACGACATCGTACAGCCTGTTTAGGACTGTGTAAGGACCATAGTAAGGTGACTGTTGTTTAGGAGAGAGTCCTTTTCGTCGAATCGGATTCCACAACCATACCTTCTCTCCTTAATTGAATGATGTCCTGTAGCTCTCGTATCGTATCAAGTCTTCAACTTCTCCGTCGCCAAATTGAAACCGGGTCTGGATATTTTTGATGTACTCCTCAGGCGATGAAGGCGCATCCGGAGGGCGACCAAACAAGAGATCGCAAGAAAAACGAACGTCACGACCAAAGAGCATAAGCCAGCAAAAACAGAGGTAACTTCTTGTCCCAGTCCTGTTGGTTTCTGGAAACCACCAACGAGACGTTATTAAGGATGATTCGATTAAATATCTCTACCATGCCGTGTGACTGGGGATGTAAAGGTGTCATCTGTGTTTTGCCAACGCCGAGTAGTTTGCAGAGTTCTTTTATTGCAGCCGATGCAAAATTTTTTCGTTGATCGGAATGTAACTCAAGAAGCACTCTGAACCTGTAAATCCAACGCTGTATCATTACCTCTTCTAGTGTGATAGCCTCTTGATCAGAAATAGGATACGCTTCAAGCTGCTTGTTGAAGTAATCAGTGACAACGAGGATGTATTTATTACTATCAGCAGTTTTGGAAAAGATCCTAGAATATGAAAGGCGATACATTCAAAAGGTGCTCCTACATTGAAACGTTGTAGCTTTGCTCGGCTGCGTTTCTTCGGTCCTTCCCGACTCGACAGGCATCGCAAGATTGGTACTAATTTTTGCATGTCTTCTTTTGCATTACTCCAATAGAAGAGCTCTCGAACTCTCTGGAAAGTCTTCATTATTCTGAAGTGGCTTCCTATAGGGCTGCTATGTACTTCTTTAAGGACGTCCGGGACTTGGAAGCTGCCATTACCCTTTCCATCATCCGATTCGAATTTTCAGTATAAAATGCCGTTTCGAATGTAGATTGAGTCCCAGAGAGTCCAATATTGTTTTGTCATAGAACTATAGATAGAAATGTCCTAGCAATAGGTTTTTCTGTTTGAAGACTCTATTAAGTCAATTATGGGTTTACTGTCGCCGTCCTCCAGCTCGTATTTTGCTTCGACCCTGGAACAATATCGGCAGCTTTCTGGTCAATCTTCTAAACAGGGCATCGGCATTTCCATGTGATGGTTCTTTCCAATGATGGATAATTATGTCCTCAGTGCTTTAATGCAGCTCGTTATTTTTAAAGTCGAAGAAAAAAATAGCTTTCTCTTGAAATTTATCTCGCACTACATTATACAGAAAAATACAACGATTTTATTTATAATTCTTCTAAAATTATCTATTTAAGGACAAAATTTGTAACAATGCTATTATAATAAAACAGGGTTTGAGATTATATTCACAATAAAAAGTAAATATGTTACTTTGGGAAAATAATATGCTATTTGTTACTTCTAATTCTGATCATATTTTCTTCCTCTAAACGTACTTTGGACATGATTATATATGATATAACTGTTGCAATTACTTCACAGAAAATTTCTGTCAGAGTATCCAAACAACTGTGCTTGCACTGACGAGTAAGAGGCCATACAATAAAATGATCTCTTTGCCTTAGCTTATATCTGCCTTTTCTAGTTGTTAAAGAAAAATAACAATTAATTCTTGCAGCTATCTTCCAGTGTATACATATTGCAGCTAAGTATTAACAAATCTGAATAGAAAGCGAGGTTTTCGGTAGTTAACTCTACAGAGAAATTTGTAACACTTCGCAAAATTTGTAAATAGGTCTCCTTCTTCCAAACAACGTAACGGCGTCACAGTTTACAAAACAATCTGCATCTAGGAGGTACTGCAAAAGAGAAGTCCTACTTAAATGAAACTGGTCTATACACTAATTAATTATAGATTTGTATTGCAAAATATGCAAATGTGTAGAATCCATTTTTATTATCTATACAGTTTCCATATTTTTAGAATAAGAATTTTGCTTTCTCTTTGTAAAATTCGTCATTATGAAATTTGATTTTTCTTGTTTATCATTGTGTATCCTATCTTAGATTAAGATAAAAGATAAATGAAGACAGCGGAAATAACGCTGATTTTTAACTACTCTATTTGAGTGACAAATTAATCATTTGTCTTTACTCAAGAAAAAAATTATGAGTTGTAGAACGTAAATTTAGCTACTTCAAAAATTGCTTTTAAAATTTTGCGATATCAAAACGTTTCAAAATTTGCATGAAACACCATTCTTAACAGTGCGATTAAAGCCTTTTATAAATCCACATTTTGTGGTAAAAATTAATTTATTCAGCAAACATGATACTGTAGACTTTTCACTATCAGTCAAACTTTCAACTTCAGGAGGAACAAAGCTGATTTAGACGAAATTGTTACGTTTAGAAAAAGGAAATTCACATAATAATACTCTGTTTGCATTAAGCGCAAAGTATATTTGCTCAAGAGATTATTTTATTTGCTGAGTATATAGACATTAAGAGTGAAGTAAGTGTAAACTGATTTAAAAGAGCATACATTTTCTTACAACGAATACAATCGAATTACTTTAGATTAAGGAGGCTGTGGTTTTTTATTTTATTTTGCTTACTTCGCATAGCTTAGTGAAAAGCTCTGTAATAAATTTTACAGTCGCATTTGGTGGTCTGTCAGTATAATAGTTAATATTTCTATATTAAGTTAAAAACTAAAATATTTATTTGGCAAACTAGATTAAGGGTTCTAAATTTCAACAGACCTTTTATGATTGCAGAAGGCATATATGTCATGGTATAGTGAATGAACTTCAGAAATGGGACCACATGTCCACCTCCTTAAACATTTATTTCTCTACTATCCGACCACCTTCTAAAACTAGGATGTATTTTGTTGCCAATAAGAAGATAACAAACAGATGTCTATGTATCAATATAAGTTTGGTTGGAATACCAATCTAGGCCAGTCTGTGTAATTCGAAAGAAGGATCCACCTACATATATTGATTTTGTATTTAATGAAATCCATGTCATGTAATTCTTTCAAATCTGCTACCATCAATTCCAAAACTTTCTGTTAGCAGCTACGGCATCCCATAGGTAAGAATTTTCGGATATGCACGCAATACACTAATATCCGATAACTGACTAGTCAGATAAAGACACTAGATGATTAGATTTCTTTCCTTCTATGTCAACTGAAATTTTCATGGACGTGATTCAAAATATTCCAAAGACTTAGCAAAGGCTCCTGAACGCAAATGTTATCTTAAGTACTTATCTGATTTTATTTACTTCGTTTCTGAAACCAAGCTTTCACAGTTATTTTCGTAAGTTAAAAGAACTTTTCCTCCAACCTAATAATTATTACTTCCTCTTACAAAATGAGTGATTAACAGTGAAGTAAACGACTGAAATCTAACACGTAAATTTTCTCCCATGTGAAGCTAGCTTTCATATTCAGACCAATACGGAGCTTAAGAAAGAAACAAAAGAAGCAGATTAATTTGGGAATCTCATTCTAGCTCTAAAATATTTTTGCGTGCATACGGGTTCGTAATAGATTGAATGCCCAAGTTTGATGAAATGTTAAGAAAATTTATTCTTATCACAAGAAATAAAACAAAATGCTGATATTTTTCCTCACAGATCTTCGTACAATATCACACAGTAGTTATATTTTAAACTACTAGAACGCTAAATAGAACACATTTCAAAGCGCAGAGAAAGCTAATCCGATCTCAAAATTACAGCAGCTCAGTAAACAACAACTTAGTAAGCAATCGAGATGTTTTCTCCGGATTTTTAAATCTTTTTAGTGCACGAGAACATTTTGGTAAATCTATTTTCTGGAGGTTTCTGGAAAGCGAAAGAGTAGAATTACAGTTACGGCTAACACACGATTACATTTATTCAATTTAAATACAAATTACGAGATATTTATTAAATGCGCGTGCTCCTGTATTTTTACGTTTTAGGCGTAGCTTTCTCTTAAAACTCGTCACACGCTGCATTGCACGGGGAAATAAAATAATTTTAATTACAATTTTACTAAAAACAGTAAATACAAAATCCGTAACAATATGATTACAAAAACTGACAAAAGCAGTACAAAGCGTTAAACTATGCTACGATCTTTTCTTGAAACTCGCATAAAACTGTTCCTGTGTTAATGCATATCTTTAGAGAAATAAAAAATAACTTCCCATATATCTTGTTTTAAGCATTAACATTTCGTTTAAAATATATGTGCAGTTCATTTGCTGTTATGCAACTGAAAACACATATTGGCTTTACCAGGGCAAATCTGATTGAAGCTTCGTAGTATAAAATTTAACTCTTCGTCCTTGATGTGTGGCTTAGAAATGTAGCATAAAAGAAAAACTCTCTTTATTTCTAATATCATGGGAGAAAATATATTGAAACCTATAAAATATGTTCGAAATAAACAATTTAAAATGCACTGCAAAAGGTATTTAGTAAGTTATAGTATTATGATGGAAATTCGCTTTTCATTCTTCTGATCTAGCTATTTTTCTTTTATTTCACTACAAAGTTATGTAAATGCGTAGTTCAATAAAAGAACGATTAATAAGATGCGAAATGATTTTGATTCTGATAGTTTCGGTTTGCTAAACTGTTTGTCATGTCTGGCAAACAGAAACTATCGGAATCTTACTTACGTTCGTTTCTCATTTTTTATCTATTTTTAATTTAGATCCGATTTTGTGGTGAGAGCTAAAAGTTAAAGGTATACCTTTAGGTTTTAGATATTGCTGTCTTAGTTTATGTAGTTTAGTGGAAATAATTTCCATATGTAAACACAACTCATTAATTTTATTTTAAATGTATTTTCTCGATTGGCAACAACATTTTTTTTAGAACAATTAATGTTTGAACGGTAATGTTTAACGGCAATGTTTCGGAATAAAGCAAGTATTAATGTTTAACGGCAATGTTTCGGAATAAAGCAAGTATTTAACAATTATTGTTTGACGGAAATGTTTTTGAATAATTGAAGTAATAAGTAATGGAAGTACTGAAGGTAGAACGTACACTGCTCATAAAAAAAAAAAAAAAAAAAAAAAAAAAAAAAAGGACAGTGCTATATCTCCCGTTTATTTGGGGCGATTCCCGAAATTCAAATGGCGTTCTTCGTGTCTCGAAAGCACGACTTAGGATATATATTAGATTTATATATAGCAATATTCTAACATAGGTATTTTGACACAAAATCGGACTTTTTCTGAAATACCATACCAATTTTTTTTCCATATTTCGAGTCTACGACTCAAATTATGCCAGAATACCAAGTTTTGTAAAATTCGTACGAGTAGTTTTTAAAATATTAGCTCTCTAAATTTTAGCTCCTCAATGTTAATTGTATTTGGCAAATATGTATTAATCTCTCTATTTTTTATTAAACTTTTTTGATTTTTCTTTTCACATTTCGACATTTAGGTTCATTCAAAATAAAATTTATCTATTTTTGCGTTCTATTTTTTAAATTTCTATTCTTAAATATTTTTTATAATTTTTTCGAAAAAAATTTTTGAATTATAAAGTATAAAAATTTTACCATCATCTTAAAGTAGGTGTATTTCTAAGCATACCTGCAAAAAATTAGACTTTTTTATTCAAAATTTTCTAAAATATGCACGAATTTACATATTTTCGCGTTTTGAAATTTGGCATTTTTTTTTTTTTTTTTTTTTTTTTTTTTTTTTTTTTTTTTAGCGATAATGGGGTTTATGGATTTTGTTACAGTGAATTGCCACAGTTATTTTTAACCTTAAATTTCAAGTAAAATTTTACGGAGAATTAATTATATGAAATTTTTTCCCTCAATGGTGCGTAATAAATATTTATTAATACCATATGAAAAGCTATTTTTTTAAATTATAGATGATATTATTCAAATTTTTAACTATTTTTTTAATTTCTCTCTTTCTTCCTTGTTTTAAAAAAATATTTGTAAGAGTAAATTTTTATCTTCGGTGTTTTATCGTCTGCTACTTTAATTTAACTTCGTTTAAATCAAATTGTCTAAAACTGAGAACTTTCGTTTTATGTTTATTTGAATTTTACGAATATATTTTATGACATTAACTGCATAATTTATTTCTAAACAAGCTATTGCTTATGAAGTGACTGAAAGAGCGGATAATACTATCATCCATATTTTTAAAGCACAGTATATTTTTATAGAAACATAAGATTTAGAATAATCATTTTTATAAAAGTCAAGCTGGGATATAAACATACAACGCTCTAGAGGCCAAATAAATGGAAGTTCAATGGTTATGTAGAAATGATTTGCAGCTACTTAGTAGCTGGATACGTCAGCAGGTTCTGTGGACAAGTAAGAATAATTATATAAAAGCCACCCAAATTCTGGATTCAAATAACAACGAGGGTACGATGTTTACTAAATGAATTTAAGAAGTTTTAAACATAAAAAAATCAACTAATTTTTTATCCTAAAATGTATTTTTATGCTTAGCGTATTTTCATGATATTCTTAAAATTCTATTTTAGCATGTACAGTGTCTCACAAAAGCGATGGGTCACTTGTGCATTACAAAAGGAAACTGTAATAAAATAAATTAAAAAAACATATAAAAATTTTTTGTGGGCGTGTTTCATACTTAAATTTAGTAACAATTATTACATAACATACATTTTCTCAAAATATTAAAATATTAATTTAATAAAAATACAATTGTTTAGAAAGGAGAAAGAAATGACTCACATAAGTGAGGGGACACTTACTTTACCATCAAAAATTTATCCAAAAATTTTACTTTTTAAAATGTTTTAATATTTTGTTGGATTTCCTTTTACTTTTAAAACATGATTTAATCTTCTTGGGATGGATTCGACTAATTTTTTTTCCGATTTCAATTTTTGATTCCACTTTTTGCCAAATATTCTCTATGGGGTTTAAGTCTGGAGATTGTGGTATTGTTTTTATTATTTCAGGACAGTTATACAGCAGCCAGAGTCTAACGTTCAAAGCAATGTGCTTGTAGTCATTGTCCTGGTAGAACTTAAAATCGTTCTGAAGGTTCAATTTTGATTTAAAATGTCAATATACTTTTACTGATCCGTTATACTGTCAATAAAAACAAGATTACCAACTCCAGTGGACGACATACACCCCCATACCATAATTCCTCCTCCACTATGTTTTACTGTTGGCACCAAGTTCTGTTTGCGAAATTCTTCCCTGGGTTTTCTCCACATCAAGATTCTACCACCAGAACCAAATATATTAAATTTACTCTCATCAGCAAATATAACTTCATTCCAGTAATCAGAATTCTTATTTATGTTGGATTTTGCGAAAGCCAGTCTGAGTTTTCTATTCTTTTCACTTACGAAGAATTTTTTCCTGGCTGCTCTACCGTGATATCCAGCAGATCGAATTTCTCTTCTAATAGTCTCAGGATTAACAATTACTCCATATAATGCTTGTAAATCAGCAGCAACTTTAGGAGCACCCATTCTTGGATTTTTTTTTTAATATTTCGAACGATAATTAGCTTTATTCCATTGGATAGCATTGATGGTCGGTTAGGTCTTCTTTTAACCTGAATCATATGATTCTTTTTATATCGTTTAATGATATTGAAAACTGTTGAATGACTCAAGTTAACTGTTTCAGCAGTATCTCTAATAGATTTTCTACGTTCAATATACAAATTAATAACTAATTTTCGAATTTCAGGCAAAGTTTCTTTTCGTTTAGCATTCATGGCTGTACAGAGCTAAAGAACACAAAAATTCCAAAACAAACTGGAGAGAAATACTGCATACGATTTTATAAATTATTGCCAATTCCTTTTGAGTAAAAATAAAAACCTCAAAAAATATTTTTCTTGTAGTACGTAATAGTATCTAATGGTGTCCCATCACTTATGTGAGCCATTTTATGCTCCGTTTTAAACAATTGTATTTTTATTAAATTAATATTTTAATATTTTGAGAAAATGTATGTTATGTAAAGGGTGTGTTTCATACTTAAACTCTTTACATGGTTTTTTTTAATCTATTTTATTACAGTTTCCTTTTGTAAAGCACAAGTGTCCCATCACTTTTGTGAGACACTGTAATTGTCAAGAACTGAATTCTAATCATCAGTAATATAATAATTAATTATTACGGTTATTAATAAATCGTTCTTATAAAGTAATTCCAAATATTTCAAAAAACATTCTGTCTAAATGCAAATATTTCTAATTTTATATTAATCAAGATTGCACACGATATTATTTATTTGCGCTTCAATTCTTATAGTCAGCTCTATTAGAAGTTACAAATCAATTATATTTAGTTAAGGAATGACCATCTAAGTTTAAAAACAGCGTACTATAACAGCAATTCAATTACATTCATATCCATAAATTAAGGATAATTTGGAGTCACGCGGAAATCGAACTCTAAAATAAATATATTGTAAGGATCCTAAGTTTTACTAACGTTTATTTTGTTTTAAATCTTTACTATCACTTATTTTCTACTTCCGGCCAGAATTAAAAGCTTTAACTTATTTATGCAAATTTGTCTTGCTAACGCCAAGTACTTAAGTTGTAGCTTTTTGCCAAGCAAGAGAGAGGAAGGAGTTATTAGAAGCACGCCGCTTGCCATAGTAGTTTTACTCGGTTGCTGGTTGCCTTCAAGGCCAGAGGTTTAATCCTCTTGATAATTTTAAACGTATCGTAGTTTCAGAAGCTCTCTGTACTACATACGGATTTTGTTAAATAACGGCCAATCTTAAAGTTAGGCACTTGTATATTAATCCAAAGTTAGTTTTAGTTAGAGTTTTAGTTAGTAGTTTTATATTCTTACGTTCAGACCACAAGTGGTTGGTCTCTGTATTCCGAAGTTCCGGAAATCTCTGTAAAGATAGAAAAATAAAGGGTTTCTATACCCTTCCTGTGTGTATTGTCTACTTCACAATTTATTGAACATAGCTTGAGTAAGCTCCCTGTTCCGAGTCAGGACAGTTCATGTTTCCAAGGCAAGTAAAGAGGAATAAAAGTCCTGATAGTGGCGCCCGACGAAGAAGAATAACCATGGCCGAGTTTCAAGAAGAACCTGTGGTGCCTGCAGAAGGGGCTCAGAATCCAGAAATGCCAGCTGCCGCCCTGGAAGGATTTGGGTACATCGTCCAGACCATGCGCGCATTGATGAAACCAGAAGCAACATTTAATGGAAACTCACCGGTAACCAGTTTTTTGGAAAAATTGGATGACCACTTCATGCTGTATCCAGTCCATGAATTCCAGAAAGTCGCCTTAGCTACCAGCGCTTTGAGGGGCCAAGCGCTTAATTGGTTCAAATGTATAGGCAGAAACCTCTTGGGTCAAGCGGGAAGCACCACCTATACTTACGAAAATTTCAAGACTGGCTTAGTAAAAGCCTTCCCTGTCGTAAGAAATCGTTCAAAATTAGAAGCGGAACTCTTCAGCATATACCAGCAACGAATTGAAAATCTCTCAAGCTTTATTTTAAGATAAATTCACGTCTTTAAACTCTTGTATGGAAGCCGTCCGGATCCTGAGATAATCCAAGTGATTTTGCCGAGGTTACTTCCCCAAGTACAAGACTTTATTGAATTAAGGAATCCGACTACACTGGAAAGGTTATTTGAGCTAGCAATCCAGTTTGAAAGTAGAAGAACGGCGGACATTGAAAGAAGACGCCAGTATGAGCAACGAAGCCAATTTGGTGCGCCAAGACCACAGCAAAGGCAAGAACACGGCTACGGAAGCAAATCGAATCAGTGGGCAAGGAAACCTGAGTATCCAAAAACAACCGGCGAACGTCGACAGTTCAATAGTAAGCCAGAATAAAAGTCTGAAGGCCAGCGGAAAAAGAAGGAAGGCATGGAAAGGAAGAAAGAAAATTTAAACTAAAACGGATTTCTGCTGACGGGAGGGTGCGAAAATCCGAAGGCCAAGAAAACCTCTCTTCCTTCAAGTTAATTACAGTTATTGAGAAAAATTTGACTCTTCCAAAGATTGAAGTTTTGGTAAACAACATCCCAGCCACCGCACTCCTACATACAGGCGCGCAGTGTCCCTATGTGGCAGAAGATTTTTTTAGGAAGTATTTCCGTAGACACAGAATATATAATTCGGATAATACGATGCCGTTTGGCCTTTCAGGGGCACCGGCAACATTTCTACCATGTATAGACATTTTGCTAAGGCCTTTTCTAGGAAAGACCACATTTATCTATTTAGACGATATCATTATTACTAGTGATAATCTGGACCAACATGTACAGGATTTACGAGAGGTGTTTTCATTATTAAATGAGGCCGGTCTAAAAGTTAATGTCGAAAAGTGCAAATTTGCAGCCCCTGAATTAAAATACTTAGGTTACAAAATATCTCAGAAAGGAATCGAGACGGACGAATCAAAAATAATCGCTGTGCAAAAGTATCCGCCGCCAAATACGGCGAAGAAGCTCTCTTCTTTTCTAGGACTTTGTTCATATTATAGGTCCTTTATAAAAAATTTTGCAGCTATTGCTGAACCATTGTTAAAATTAAAAAGGAAAAAGGCAAGATTCTCGTGGACGGCCGAAGCCAATAGTGCTTTCGAAAAATTAAAGCAAGCATTAACGCAAGAAATTTTGAAATTTCCTGAAAACGATGAGAATTTAGAAATTTCAGCGGATGCTTCGGATTATGCAGTAGGAGCGGTACTTTCGCATAATTAGCAGCCCGTGGCATTTTTTAGTTGAGCTTTAAATCAAACACAAAGAAATTATTCCGCGACTGAGAGAGAGGCACTTGCACTTCTGTTAGCAGTGCAAAAGTTCCGAGTCTATTTTGGAAGGGCGCCAATAACAATGTATTCTGATCATGCGGCGGTAACTAGATTGTACTCAGGGAAAAACTTATCTCCAAGGTTAATAAGATGAGCACTCAAGTTACAAGAATATAATTTGGTAATTAAGCACACCCCCCGGAAAGGAAAATCGTAGCAGATGCCCTATCCAGAATAAAAAAAGATGAAGAAGGTAATACTGTAAAGGTGGCAATGCTCACAGCATGTACGATACATTCCCGAGAAACTGTAATAACCGAACTGGGTAAGGATCCTGAATTTAAAAATATTTATGAGTATTTAAAGGATCCTGAAAATTTTAGCCACCAAGATATTGTGGCGATAAGAAATAGGGTGGCCCATTACGAACTAATAGATGGTCTATTATTTTATACAAAAATTACGAATTCCAACAACGAATTTCGACCTGTTATCCCAGCTAGTCTTAGATTAAATATACTGCAGGTGTTACACGACTCCCCTTTAGCTTCTCATGCTGGTATTCGAAAAACCATCCAACGCGTACGCGAAGGAGTTTATTTTCCTGAGATGCAAAAGTTAAGTGGGGCGTATGTCCAGTCCTGCCCAACATGTCAAGCAGTTAATTATATTAATTTCCGCCCGGCCAAATTTCTAAATAGCATTAAATCCGAATTTCCAAATGAAATAATTGGAATTGATTTATTGGGCCCTTTCCCCAAAAGTCAGTTAAATAAAAATCGGTATCTCCTTGTTATGGTTGATCATTTTAGTAAGTGGACCAAAATTGTTCCCTTAAAACGAGCCTCCGCGAAATTAGTTACTGATTCTATTTTAAATAAATATATTTTAAAATACGGGGCGCCTGTAAAAGTTATATCGGATAATGGTCCTCAATTTGTAAGTAATATATTTGAAGACATGTGCCAAAAACTGGGCATACGTCATTTAAAAATGGTCCCGTATCGGCCGCAATCAAATATAGCGGAACGGGTCAATAGAAATATAGTGAAAATTATCCGTAGTTATGTTAAAAATTTTCATAAAAGCTGGGATAACTATGTCAATGAATTAGCTTTCGCCCTTAGGACCGCAAAACATGACACCACGGGCAAAACTCCTGCTGAGTTATTTTTAGGCAGAAAGATTATAACGCCGTTAGATAAATTATTTTATGTTCAACAAAGAGCCCCAGAATTTAAAATGGGCGATATACAAAAATTAATTAAAGAAGCAAAAAAGAACACTGAAGTAGCACAAATAAAACAGAAGCTCTATTATGATATGAAACGACGGGGAGTAACTTATAAAATAGTTGATGAAGTGTTCAAAATTAAGCATTCACTTTCTTCAGCACCAGAAGACAAAACTGCCAAATTTTATCCACGATTTGAGGGACCATATGTCATAGAAAAAGTAACTCAGGCTGTAGTGGTGTTAAAAGCCAGGAATGGTGAAACCTGCACCGCAAACGTTGACCAGATAAAACCATTTTATAATCGTAATAAAATGCCAATATTTCAAGATCTTTTGCAGGATCCGGCACGGCAGGCACAAGCTCCAGAGGTGGAACAACAACAATCACAAAGGCAAGCCATTAGTAAACAGGAGCAGTTGAAAAGAAAGTTCCCCCGTTGAAAACTGAAGGTAACAAGAAAAAGAAGCCGTTCCACCGACCAGAAAAGAAAGGGCACGACCACCCCCAGAATGAAGAATGGAGAAGTACGACTAATGCATAGAGAGCCAGGAGAAATGACAGCAACTATAACACGGCTCCAAAACGGAAGATCTACCTATCGGATAGGAGTCTACGCAGCAAATGTCGACGAAGTGATGAAGGAAGACCAGCTGCAGATGCAAAGAACCAAGAAAAATTTGAACAGCCAGCAACGAGATCCAGGCAAGAACGAGAAAGAGTTGTCCCGGTTCCGCCAAGACCAGCTGCCATCAAACGGCCGAGACCACAAGCAGATGCTAAAAAGAAGGTCTTCAAGGGTGACCGCACTGGAAGAAAAAGAAAGCTCATGGAGGAAGGAACCGAAGGGCGAACCCGCACAAGAAGGAAGATAAACCACACCGTAGTCTTCGCCAATTTCCAGGACTGGGCAGAAAAAAGGATGTCTGAATATCACAAAGATAAGTAAAATTTTATGTTACATTGAAACCTTAAGTTAATTTTTCAATCTTAATGCAAGTGGCAGAATTCAAGAAGTTTTACCTCATGTGAGGCCTACCTTTATCGCCAAAAAGGCGAGAAATGAGTTGTTACCTATTTTGGTATTATGTTTTTCAATTACTCGCGAGTAAAACTAAAGTTGATGTATAATAGGAATGTGTAAATACTTGAATATTGTAAAAGTTATTGTATACATTTTATTTAAAACATTCTGGCAAGAAAGAAGTTTTAGTCTGAAAGACTTTTCAAATGTAGTATTTCAATGTAGAAGAATTGGCACTTGCTTGGAAAAGAATAGAAGTTAACAATGTACTACTAATGTATGTTTAAAAATGCGTAAAATTAATGGCATGTTAATATGTTCTTATATACAATGTAAACTGTTATTTTAAGCGTTAAGAAATACTGTGATATGTTAAAAGTGAAAGTAATGCCAACAAATTTTAACTTATTCGTGTGACTGTAAAAAGAGCAAATTATTGTGAATACGTGTTAAAGGTTGAATGAATGAAGTTAGGCTCTCTAACTCTACACTTCAGAGTTAGCCACTTTTCAGAATAGTACCTCAGGGTTTAGAGATGAATATAAGGTGTGTTCTGAGGTCTTGTTATGTTGAATTTTAACACGTTAGTGTTTTGATTGCAGGCGGTAGTGTTGAACACTTGTACATAGACACGCTCGTGTTTGGTGTTTTTCTTTACATGTCAGAGAGCACGAGGAGATAATTAAATAACGTCATGAATGAAATAAGAATTTTAAAAGAGAAATATAAATATTCATGTTACTTGCCATTTGATTGTGTAACATTTCATCAAACTAGTTTTCCTTCCAGATCTCTGGAAGGAACAAGATTTCAACTAAGAAACTCCTGTTTATATATGCAGTACAGATGAAAATTACTTGTCCATGGAATTGATAATGTAAAAACGACTTTTTAATTTCTAGTTTCTAGAGAGGAATATTTGTAAAAGATTGTCCTCGCGTTAGATTCTAGAGCTAAAAGTGTTCAACAAGGTCGTTTTAGACCTCAGTTTCAAACTAATTATCTCTGGCGGGAAGTACGTAAGGATCCTAAATTTACTAACGTTTATTTTGTTTCAAATCTTTACTATCACTTCTTATTTTCTACTTCCGGCCAGAATTATAAGCTTTAACTTATTTATGCAAATTTGTCTTGCTAACGCCAAGTACTTAAGTTGTGCCTTTTTGCCAAGCAAGAGAGAGGAAGGAGTTATTAGAAGCACGCCGCTTGCCATAGTAGTTTTACTCGGTTGCTGGTTGCCTTCAAGGCCAGAGGTTTAATCCTCTTGATAATTTTAAACGTATCGTAGTTTTAGCAGCTCTCTGTACTACATACGGATTTTGTTAAATAACGGCCAATCTTAAAGTTAGGCACTTGTATTATCAGGTTCAATGTTCCGTCTTACTTTCTTTGGGAACATGCACAGACCTGACTCGGAACAGGGAGCTTACTAAAGCTATGTTCAATAACTGTGGGAAGTAGACAAGACACACAGGAAGGGTATACAAAATCCTTTATTTTTCACTCTTTACAATAATTTCCGTACTTCGGGATACAGAGACCAACTACTTGTGGTCTGAACGTAAGAATATAAAAATATAACTAAACTCTAACTTAAATTTGGAATAATCAACAAGGGCCTACGTATAAGATTGGCCGGATATTAACAGGAAGCCGTATGTAGTACAGAGAACTGTTAACACTACAATACGTTTAAAATTATCACGAGGATTAAACCTCTGGCCTGGAAGGCAAACAGCAACCGAGTAAAACTTCTAAGGCAAGCGGCCTGCTTCGTCTAACTCCTTCCTCTCTCTCGCTTGGCAAAAAGCCACAACTTAAGTACTTGGCGTTCGCCAGACAAATTTTGCATAAATAAGTTAACGCTTTTATTTCTGGCCGGAAGTACAAAATAAGAAGTGATAGTAAAGATTTAAAATAAAATAAACGTTAGTAAAACTTAAGATCCTTACAGTATATTAATCCAAAGTTAGTTTTAGTTAGAGTTTTAGTTAGTAGTTTTATATTCTTACGTTCAGATCACAAGTGGTTGGTCTCTGTATTCCGAAGTTCCGGAAATCTCTGTAAAGATAGAAAAATAAAGGGTTTCGTATACCCTTCCTGTGTGTATTGTCTATTTCACAATTTATTGAACATAGCTTGAGTAAGCTCCCTGTTCCGAGTCAGGACAGTTCATGTTTCCAAGGCAAGTAAAGAGGAATACAAGTCCTGATAATATCACCTGTAAAATCACTACACAAATCTTCAAGAATCATATGCAAATTTCAGGAAGTAACCAGATGACACCGCTGGTACGTCACAATGACGAGAGTGTAAGAGAGTGATATATAAGGAATACAGGCAAAGAAGTAAAATTGTTCGCAGGTGCTTTATAAGCATTTCAGTGCAATAACCGAATATTTAGAACACAAAGGACGCATTTGGATGATTATTTACGTGGTAGAATTATCGGCCGTCTGGAATGTGAGCGTACCCAACTGAATGTATCAGAAGAACTTGGAATTGCCTAGAGTGTCATCTCCAGGCTTTGGCAACGATTCCAAGATGATGGTAATGTGAGTAGACGTTACAGCACAGGTCGCCCCAGAGTTACAACGCCGAATGAGGACCAGTATTTGGCAGTTACTGCCAAAAGAAACAGGCGAAGCACAACCTTAGACCTGTCTCGTCAGCTCTCTTCAGCCACAGGTACGACAATTTCAAGGCAGACCATGTACAGACGCTTAGGGCAGATTGGTCTATATGCTCGTAGACCTGTCAGATGCATTCCACTTACTGCAACTCACTGTCGCCTGCGGTTAGCCTGGAGTAGACAGCATGCATTTTGGACACCTCAACAGTGAGCTTGTGTGATCTTCTCCGACGAGTCCAGGTTTAGCTTGCAGTCTGATTCTCGCCGGACTTTCATATGCAGAGCTCTAGGTACCCGTTACCACCAAGAAAACATCATTGAACGACACCGTTACCGTGGTGCAGGAGTGCTCGTTTGGGGTGGAATTATTCCGGGTTCCAGAACTGACCTGAATGTTCAAATTGGAACCATGACAAGCCAAATCTATCCGGACGTCATTCTGGAACAACATATATGTTTGTTTCGGCGCGCCATGGGCGCACAATTTGTGTTAATGGATGACAACGCCCGTCCTCACCGTGCAAACATCGTAAGCGAATGCCTTCAATCGGAGGATATCACCCGTATGGACTGGCTAGCATTCTCACCGGACTTGAATCCAGTAGAGCACGTGTGGGACATGCTTGGCCGACGAGTTGCTGCCCGTCAACCTACTCCTACATGTCTACCGGAACTTCGGAGAGCATTGCTTTTTGACTGGTGTAATATCCCACAAGATCAGATCGATAATTGGATACTCAGCATGCCTAGGCGTTGTACGGACTGTATTGCATCGTCTGGGAGATGTATTAATGTATTAACAATCATACCAACCATGTAATATTGGTTTTTTGTAAATAGGTTCTTTTTTGTAATTTGCTCCAGGAAGACAAAATCGCTAATTTTTTTAATAATATCAAACATATAGCATCTTTTCTTGCTCTTTACCTTTTGTTTAATAAATAAGCTTTACAAATAAGTCAAATTTGTTTTGCCTCTAACTCTTCCTTTGCCTGATTTTGCATTATCCCTAATTTATGGACATGAGTGTAGTTCAACATTTTAAAAACCGTGGTCCAACTGTCTTTGCGTCTTAGATTTGCGTTTTAAAAACTGTCTTTGCGTCTTAGATCTCCGAAAAAGGCAAACAATAAATTTGGAATTAACTGCATATCTCAGACTTTGGAAATTACACACGACAATAATGCATCACATTTTCTCCTAAGACCGACATTTTTGCAAACTGATTACCGGTTACCATACCTAAGGATTTCCCGCTATAGTAACGCAGTAACAAAAGCGCGGTTTAAAGGTCTATGATTGTTGTAAAGTATAGCATTGCTCATTACATTCAACCAGCCTAATATTACTTGTCTTGTAAATTCTTACAGATTTTTAGGTAGAAATGAGTAGATGAATGAGAAAAATGGTGTACATTTACTGTCGTGTCTAACATTTGGTGATCTTCAGTACCTTTTTAAAATAAAAGAGGTGAGTACTTTATCTAAGAAATACTTAATTGAATTTTTGGTTTTGGTTTGCAATGGAGCATATTGTTAAGAAGCGATCTCCGTTAAGAAATATCGATTCGTACTAAGACATATAAAAGTTTAATGTCTCTGTTTGAGGATGAAAAATATATATAAGTTATGTTAAAATTAAATTAGCTGCTTTAGAACGCATTATTGCTGGTTTAATGACTCATAATAAAAAAATTTTAGAACTTGCCTTAAGTGCAGATGATAATGGTAAACGTTATTCTGATGAATTTGAATCTGTAGAAGAATATAAGGCTAAAGTGAAGAATCGCCCACTTATTTGATTGGCGTTTGTTTTGCGCATTTTACAAGAGTAAGAAGAACTGGATTTTTGTCCATTTTTTTGACTATGTAAGTGAAAATAGGTCAATGTATACATGGATAAAGTCAAGGGAGAGTGCAATGCCATTTTTGTGCAATTCTGGGATTTTTTTAAAGTGAAAATAGGTCGATGTGTACTTGGATACCGAGTATGTGCAATTCTTAAAAACGCGCCAAGCTATGAGCGATTCTGCACTTTCCCCGAATATAAAGTCAAATTTGATAATTCTTTTATAGAAAGTAAATCACAACCAAACAAGAATATATTAAGTAATGAGAAATCAAAAATCAATCTTCCCAAACTTGCAATGAAATTCAGCGGTGAAGTTAAAGAATGGTTGTATTTCTGGAGTCAATTTAAACGAATTCACGATCATAAAGAAATGGAATTGGAAGACAAATTCCAATATTTAATACAGTGTATGTTGCCAGGTACAAGAGCGAAAGAGATCGTCGATAGCTATCCACCTACTGCAGAAAATTATACAAAAGCGATTGAAAGCCTCAAAGCAAGATTCGGCCGTAGGAATTGTTAGTAGAATAATATGTAAGACCCGCCTAACGCTAGAGGGCGCTGAGAGCGCCATTGAGTGTGCTGAGATTCGATGGAAGTTACTCGATGGAAGATGTGCGATTTCTGAGATTGAGATATTATTATATTTAATTAAATCAATTTATACTTTATTGATTGATGATTATTTATTTTGATTTATTGATATGAGATGTGATATTGAGTGTTTTGCTGAACCACTACACTTTCGACAAACTTGGATTACCATAATATGTTCATGAACTATTAACTTTAGTTGTTAAAAATGCTACCAAATCAAGGCTTAGAATCACTCAATTATATGATAAACTTGAATCCTACCTTAAATCATTAGAATCCATTGGGGTGACCTCAGAAAAATATTCTGGAATGCTCTTCCCGCTTGTGGAGTCGTGTATCCCAGAAGAAGTGTTGAGAGTTTGGTTGTGAAATTCAGTAAATGAAGAGAAATCATATAGTGCAAGACTGAGCCAACTTAAATTTTCTAAGGGCTGAGGTCGAAGGGGAAGAAAGAATAACTCTAGCAAAGTCAGGTATGAAGCAAAGTGATATCTATAGAGAAGTTCATATTACTATACCTACTGCAAGCAACTTGTTTTCGGTAGCAAAAGAAATAAATAACAATAATGTTGTTCGTATATTCTGTGAAATATCTCATCAAAGGAAAGATTACTACAAAGCACAAAGTTTAACTTATGCTGCAAAAATGAAAATTATGAAAGAGAAAAAATGTTGCTTTACGTGTTTGAAAACAAACCATCGAGCTAAAAATTGCAAAAGTAAAGTTCTATGCATGTTTTGTGGTAGGAAGCATTACATTGTTTGTTGTACAGAATTTAAGCAGAAATCAAAAGTTCCTGTCGGGTGCAATCAGGAAAATTGTGAAATTAGCACTCTTCCTTCAACAGGCACTTCAAGAATAGTGTAAGGATTATGTTAATTTTATTAACAGTTAAATTTTAAGTTAAAGTTCCTTTCCTGTCAAATTCTTAACTTCAACTTACTACTTCCGGTCAGAACGTAGTTTTGGAATCTTGCTGAATATTTAATGAGGAGGAGCGCTATTTAAACCACGAAGTTACTTACAGAGTCAGAGAGAATCAGAGTTTCTGATTTATGCGCGTCTGCCTTTTTGGCCACTCTCTCTCTCAAAGCTGTTATTACGCTCGGCCGTACTCAGGCCCTTGCTAAGCTTCGTAGTCAAATAAGTTAACCCATTACCCGCTGGTGTTGCGTTGACGCAACGGTCAAAATAAATGCGTATATAAATATAACTACCTAAGATGTTTTATACCAGCAGATGATTTTGTGTAGGGAATATTATGAAGATTATTTCTGTAAAAAAATATTTGCCTTCAACAATCATTTTGTATATAATAATTAATCTCATACGTTAAGACAAATTTAAGCAAAATTTTCGATCTATTTTTAGTCAAGGTCACCGCTTATCAGAACATTACATTACTACATTTTACTTACTACATTTTTCTTAATGTTTAAATTTCATAATTTTTAATTTTTATTTTTTTCTGAGCTATCAATTTAATTTGTTTAACTATTGATTTTTATACATTATTGAAATCTCTTCAGTAGTTATCGAGAGAATTGTGCATTAGTTCAGCTTTTTCACATGGGATCTTATTTGCGAAACTGTACAAGTATTGCGTTTTTAAATTTTTATTTCTTATAACTCTGAAAAACAGTTGTAAGACAGTTCTATGGACATAATCTAAAATGATACCTCATTTTGATTAATTTTACAATTTGTATTAAAAAATTAAAGTGCATTGTAATTCTTTCGGGGCACACTCTATGCAATATATCTGCAAGAAGAAAATCCTATCATATGTATTCCTTTGTTTCGGTCTTTTACCGGAAGGTAGCATACTTCGGACTTTTACCTAGCCACTTTGGTAAAAGCTAGGTTTTACCGGTAAAACTTAGGATTTACCAGACTTCGGGAATTTTACCGCAAAATCTCTTTAAATTTCATATATATTAAGAAGTAATATGTAGACGAATGTTAATATCAATGGCTGAAACACCATTTTTTTGCAAACAGAGTACGTCAACAGATAATGCATCAAATGAGAATATTGTTGTTTTTTGTATCTTAATTGAAAAAAAAAAACTTGTTGTTTTTTGTATTCTAATTGAAAAAGAAAAGCTATCCTTTTCACGGAACATGAAAACTGAGAATTCGGACTGAACTTCCGAGGTTTAATCAGTTATTATTATACTGAAATATATATGAAATTTTTAGTATGACATATCTGTACATAACTGATTATTTCCTTTGTTTATCTTACAAATGGTAAATATGAATTCATTCTAATAAATAAAAAAGCGTTTTATGAAAATTTCATATTTGTATCGAAATCCTGTATGCACATTTACAACATAAATTTAGTTTAAATAAAAATTTTCATATTTTTGTGATGAAAGACATTAAGTATAATTTTTCCCCTATTTTAACTTTAGAATACCGAAGAATATTATTAAACACCATGCTAATAATATTTTTAAAAAAGCAATAGCATATAATTTTCATATAGATTAAACACTGATATAGAGACGAATATTAGTATCAATGCTTAAAGCACCTTTATTCTCAATACGTTATACATCAACAAAGAATGCGACAATAAAAAATATTCTCGTTGGTTTTGTAGAGTTAATTAAAAATATCTGATGATTTCCACACATGATTTCCTTATTCCGCCACATGATTTCCTTATACGGCCTATTAAGTTATACATGCTTTTTTGCCGCACTTGATTTCCTCGAGTTATTCTAATTTAATTACTTGATCTCACAAGGCAAATTAAAACTAAAAACACACACAAAAAGTTGCAAACTTTGAAATTAAATATCTTGATCAATTATTCTCGTACAGGAGTGAAACTTCTTATAATTTTATTTATTCATTACGAATACTAAATGGTCCCAAATATAATTATAGGAACATGAAGATCACAATGTTAGATTTCGTTATTTTTCGAAAAATATTATTTTGTTTTTAAATAAAATATTCATGTTTCGAAAATATTCATATTTTGACAATGTCATTCAAAATATGAATATTTTCGACACTTAAAAAATTATAAAACTGAAAGTATATGACCACGACCAACAATTGCGAAAATAAAAGCTGGGTAAGGACTCACAAGCCGGATAAGGTGTGCATGTGTGTATACATAGTATGTACAGACGTCACACGAAAAAACTCTTTCGAGTCCTTTTTTAAATCTATTTTATAATACGTTTCTGAAAAAAAAAAAAAAAAAAAACAGTAATTTCTTCTGTCCGTACGTAAGTGCAGATGTCACTCAAAACAATCGTCCAAACATATTTGGGAACGGCCAAATTGAAATTTCCTTTGAATTATGATACTTGAAATTTTTCACGATTACAATACGTCCTTTACTTCGTACAAAGAAGTAAAAGAAACTTTCGATGTTTTCTAATATTTGAAGCTATTTATTTCAAAAAGATGTTCTTCATAATGACTTTTGTAATTTCATTATGAACACATATTATGATTGCGATGCATCACCAAGTTTAAGACATGCTGCAGGATATGTCAATGATTTTAAGCAGAGGATTATTCCATAAAGTAAATTAAAATTCAAATTGGAATTTTCCTTTAAGGATTATTAAAATATAAAACGTTTCACACTTTCCATTCTAGATCACCTAACTGGGAGTTTCTCAAATTCTTTCCAAGGTTGGACGATTTTTATCACTTAGAATGTTATCTTCACTACCTTTTTCTCCCTTTCGAAAGCAAGTTTTTAGCGTACGATATATACCTATATTTTTAAAATACGATTACATAAAGTTCAATTAATTTTATTTCTATATTAAGTAATTAAGTTAATAGAAGAAAACTGATATTCCATTTTAATCATTAAAGGATATTACACCTTGGATAATCTTTTATATTATTAACTAAAAATTAAACAAATGTTCGTACTCGCATTTCTAAGATAGAGAATAATTCATAAGAGGGGATAATTGTGTAAGAGCCTGTCGTCTCTTACACAATTAATTGAAGTACTCTATATTGTGAGTTACAATTTTTAAAGCACCATTGCACAGCTCACTTTATTTCATTTCCACTAATGATTCCAGTGGCGTGAGATGTGAAGCGAAACGATAATGCGATGCACCACAATAACAGTGTTTTAAATTTTTAATTCCTTATTTACTACTAAGGTTATAATAGGAATCTGTGGTTAGTCTTGGGAGTAAAAGTAAAAAATGACAGGCGTGTGTAATTTTTAAATTCTTAGATTTTAATCTATAGTATGGTATATGTATGTTAATTTTTATTTATTTATATATTATGGAATTCTAGGAGAACCACAAGAGCAGGCTTAGAGTACTACTTGTGATTCGTAGACATTATTATATACTTAAATGTTATTTATTTTTTCAAATTATCTACTTCTGATATGCGATGGTTTAACTATGTCACAGAAACTATAACAAAGTTAACGGGAATTTCCACTGCGAAATCTACTTGTTCCCAAATCCATTTCTTTGGTTTCTAATTTTAAAAATGTGCTTCCTTTATTACATCAAGTTACATTCAATATTTTCTTCCTCTATTCGAAACCTAAGTTTCATATAAGATCATCATCAATAATCATGTTCCTCAGGATCAATAATCATGTTTCTCAGGAATGCAAATGGAAATTGTTACCTGAGATTTCCACTATTTTTCAGATGGAAATGTAAGCATTAGTAAATTCTTGGGATAAAAGAAAACTCCTTTTTTTATTTGCAACCACATGTTACCCGGGAGAATTTCGATCGTATTGATTTCCCTCATTCCTCAATTTCTTCTTTCCCTTCTGGACATCAACTAGTACACCCCCTCAAAAAACCCAACAAAAGGCTTTACTTTCTTTTCTGCGGATTAGTTCCGTTTTTCTTATTCTATGCAGTACTAAAAGAACTACAGGAGTAAGGCTCTAGTTGAGAAGCTCCGGTCCTTCTGCTTGTCAGGCAGACTCGTCCTTTGATATATTTCGAAACAACTGATTATCGGTCGGTCTACTGTTCGATAAGACAGCCAGAAGTTGATACATAAATGTTTAACAGTTTTACAGGCTACAAAAGAGAAAATATTGAATGCAACTCGGTATAATAAAACGACAGTTATATATAAAATGAAACATGAGAATACAATTCTGTATTTTCTTTCATTCAGATCCTTTTATAGTTTTCTTTGAACCTGCTTTAAAACAAATGCATGCATTCATATTTTATTATTTTGAAATGAAAAATAAGAGCATTGCTACGAAATTATTTATTAAAAATATGAATTGTTCACTATGAATTATGCAGAGAACGTTAATGATACGAATAAGCGTTGCAAATTCCTGAGTAAATTCTTAATCGGGTTGTGGATAAACTTGATAATTTTGTGAAGGAACGTTTGAGAAACCTCTTTTAAATTCAAAGTGTTTGTCGTTGTTTACGCCTTATTGTAAAGTTTTCGATTTTTGAAGGTTGCCCACACATTTTATAGTAAAGGAAGATAGACAAAAATTATCCGTATTAGACGCCTTGCTAAAATGATGGCCATTGTTTCTGTTTTTGAATTACGTAAACCGACTGTGATGTCATAAAGGATTAGCAAATATTTAGATTTCTCCAATTTCCCCGAAGTGTCTAACTGATACCAGACTAGGGTTGTTCTAAAGATACCTTATTTTCACTCATAAACCGGCGAAAATAACGCAAAAATTGGTGGACTCAACTGAAGTATTTTTTCAGATGAATGTTTTTGTAAAAATGAGCAAAATTGCATTACAATTTAAACTTGAAGCCACCTGCAGTCTGAAAAAAATTAACTAACAGATTTAATATATTGTATTTTATCAGAGTAACCAAAGGATGAGTACGAAATTAAAATTATATTCAAAACCCTGATTGCAACCCCTTAATAAATTATACTACCTTATACTAAAGAAACTTTCTTTGGCTGCTTATTAAACCACTGAAAGGTAAAAGCAAGTCTCAGAAAATCACACAAATGCTGAATCCTTTACCTTATCTGCTACACTGAATTATATTAACTCCCTTTGCGTCTTCTTTAATATTAGTTGAATTTGCATATTTCTATACTAGCTGAGTTACGAGAAAAGAATAAAATGTAAAAAACTTCAAATTATCGTCCTTCCTGATATTTGAATATAAACTAAATGAAAAAAAAATTAGCAAATAACAAAGTGCATTTAAAGAGGATTACTGATAATTCCCTTGGCGAAACGTTTTACTACGTATTTTACTTTTCTTCAAAGGGATCTGGTAACCTTGCAATAGCTAATTTATGATAATTGCAACAAAACTCTGGGCAGCGAAGGCGGCAGTTCGCTATTATGATCTTTGACCCAATTAGTCTTAGATAAAGCTCTGGTTAAGAGAATTTTAAGAATTTGGTACATCTTAGAATTAATTTACTTCAAGTAGTGGATGAGAATTTAATTAGCTTTCGTCTCTAAAAGTTAATGATCAAGAGACTTAACAGATAAAATGGCACAAATATGAAAATAATAAAGGAAAAGTCCATTTTTTATACATTGTACACAAATTTAGGGCAAAATATACTTAATTCGTTATTTAAATAGCGGGAAAGCTCAGGGGATCTATAAGAATAACTTAAGCTTTTGGTGAAGAAACTTATAAACAATTTCGGTCTCATTTCCATTAAACATACAGATGATGACAACAGTAATGCAGAGCCATGTCACGTAGAAATGCAAACTACACAACGTCCTAAAAAACGTTTATTGCGGGGGGGAAGAAGAAATTCGTTTTCGCTTGATTAAAATGCAATGATAAATAGTGCATGAAATAAGCTTTTATAAAATAAGCAATTTTTCTTAATTTAAAAAGTGACTTGAATATTCAATACTAAATATGAAATATGAGTACAAAGTAGGTTTCACCTTGTTTTGAATTGTACAATAGATATAGACTGCAATAGAAAGTTGCTGGATGAGAGCTGACTTTACTAATGAATTTAACAACAGTTTGTGTTTCCTGTCCCCTATGTCATGAATATGCGTTATCTTTTTTATTTCAAGAAGTATGGTTTACTCTTAAATTTATGAAATACGCGTATCTTCTTTACGTCATAATAACTGGTCAGCTCCTAAAAACGTGAAATATGCGTGACATGCAACATTTTCCTTTCGTCATATACATATGACGCAAGTCAGAACAAAAATGGTTATGTAATATACACAGAAAATTAATGTTGTTTAAAAACGAATCTACTGAGAGTATGCAGTGAACAAATGTGACGAGTTCTGACTGATAGTGCTTTTTTTTATTAAATATTGACTCTACGTTTAAAATTTCTGGAAAATTTAAGAAAGTATTTTTAAGTTGCTTGTGCAATTAATATGCCCAAGATTTACATTAATGATCAAATTTATCTTAAGCATATTTCTCCATGTTCTAAGTCTCAAATTGCTTTTATAATTTTGTTCTACATACGATGTACTTAAATACTTAACCTTGGCACGTATTTCTAACTAAATAATTTGCAAATATAAAGTAAATTTTTACATTTTTTTAAAATTAGTTTCAATAATGCGGGTGATGCAGCTCTGTAAATATAAAACCTTACAAGCTTTATTTCCTTAAATATTGATACTTGACGTGGATGCACAATTAAAAGTAATGTACAGAAATTATGAAAACACTTTTATCTGTGCGGTAAGATTCCTATCAATGTTTCCCAAAGTAAACTACAATTTTTTTTATTTAGTTTAGATAGTACAGTTCTGTGAATATAAAATCAAACAAACATTATTTCCTTAAAATTTAATATTTGACACAGAAATACAATTAAAAATTATGTACAGAAATTGTGAATACGTTTTATCTGTGCGGTTAGGGAAGTTTTCTGTAATACAATTCAGCAATACAAACACTTTCATGGCTTGTGTAGAATAAAATTCCCTATTGGTAAAATACTAGTTACGTATCAATGTATATTATATAGTACATTAGTATATTAATGCAAATACTTTTCAATTTATCGGGAAATTATTTTATTTATTTTTCATTGGATATATGTAAGTAATTCTTTCATAGAGCCATTACAAACCTCTATCATTGTTGGCAGTAATGATTAAATTGTGGTATTAATGAATGTATGTAACGTCTGTACACGCAAAGCAAAATCAATAATTTTCGAATTAGAAACTACGTGTCTGTTTTTCTCTTGCGAATCTAGATCTCTGAGACTTGAAATTTTATCTCTAATAGGCACTCAAAGGGATTTAAATTATAAAATTCGCCTGTATTACTACAGATTTCACCAATAAATATAGGGATTATTTGTATTATTCTTCCCTAAAATATATTAACTAGTTTTCAAATTAGAATGATTTCGGAAAAATCATTAAAAATTAGATTTTAAATTCATGAAATCCTCCCATATTCAATAATAAAATACTCTCTTTCCTTGCATTGAAAAACGTTGTAACTGAAAATGCTCCTTTAGTCCAAAGGGCCTTTGTCCCTGAGGGACTATTGTTTTCGTTTTGAGATTTTTCGTTGGTTCACTATAAATGTCCGTTTCACTTTTCAAACTGTTGCCATCAAACGTTAGAGTCCTGCGTTATATTTGAAGAAATTAAATAATGAAAAATCTGCATAAATGTATGTATATTTCTAGCACTGTGATAAGACAACGGTACATAGAGCCATCGAATTTTGAGCGACTGCGAATATGGGCATGTTCCATTTGAAAACAAATTCCATTTGAAATTTGGAATTTGTTTTATTATCGATTTCCTATTTTGTAAAACTTTAACGAATTTCTGATTAAGAAACTCAAGGATTTCAAAGCGAGCAATGGCTAAGTTGTAGAGAAAAAAAATATTTTTATCTCCAGCGTGCGAGACTCTGTCTCGGAAATTCTGAAGATATGCGCAATTTAAAACTATTTGCGATATTGCTCTTGAACTGAATTTTGTGGTTTAAGTGCGAAGGACGTGTTATTTAATAAATAAAGGTAACAGACAAAATGTTAAACAAACGCATCTTTGGACGTAATTTAAAATATGAAACCTTAGATTTTTTTCTATTATAATCTGTGTAATGTAATGTGCTGAAGGAATTCTCTTTATTTATTACTGTCGGAGCTGACAAAAAGGTTAAATAATCGGCTGAGAAATAAATCAGTGTAATATAAAGTTTGATCATATTTAGAGTTATTAGGAGTACCTTTTAGAGTTGCCAACAAGAATTACAATCCCCTCCCCCAAAAAAATAACTATAAAAATAAGACGTCAGCAGTTTTCTATTAATACCTTGCATTTTGTGTTTTGTGTGCCGCATGTGTATTTAGTGTGCGATTTTGTCTATTAAGTTGGCTTTCTAAATCAAGAAACCCCGTTTAACTTCTGCCGCGCACATAGACTCTATATTATTACCTAAGAATAAACGTAAAGCCATGAAAGAAGGATAGTAATATAATTTGTGATAAACATTTGAAACGGATAAAATAAATTAATCGCCAGAAAATTAAAAGAAAATATTTTCCTTAGATCCCAATTCTAATTTCATCATGGATGAATGTTATTATTAAATTAAATAGGTAGACATAACAATCTTTGTAGCGCACATGAAATTGCAACTCTTAAGTTGAAAAAGAAGCATCTGTGTAATTAAAATTTTAATGCAGCCTAAGAAGTGCACAAATGTAATTTATTCTTTTTATTTACAAAAATTACAAAAATATAATTAAAATGATGGTACAAAATCTGAAAAGAAAAACTTCAAAATAAAAGTAAAGTTTTCCAAAAAATAGAACACAGGCGAAAAAAATTAAGACACGCTCTTAAAAATATATTTTCCGATTAATCAAATTTGCAGAGAGAAAAATAATAGCTTGATTAATAAACAAAATAACGCGAGGATCGTTGTGATAAAGGATTTGATATAGGAAATTAAAACAAAATATAAATTAATACAAATATCTTGATGAAAATTTGGCTCTGTCAAAAAAATAAATCCCGTGTTATTAAGTTATAAAAATAAAAATTAAAAAAAAAAAAAAAAAAAAAAAAACTTTCCCGATTCCAAAAAAATGAGATAAAAGACATTGAAAAAGAAAAAATAATAAATAAATAAATAAATAAAAGCTTTGAAGATGAATGAAATGTTTAAGCGTAATGACATTATAGAAAATCCGAAACATAGCTGTTTGAAATATGTTTCGTAAGTATAGAGAATTTTAAGTAATTAAGATTATGTTATTTTCACTTCCTGAACTTTAAATTTTAAACGTTATTACTATGATTATTATTTATATATATTAATAATTGTCTCTAACCCCGATAGCAATTAATATTTTCTCTAGTAAAAATTTTAACCATAATTTCTATTACTAAGTAAGGAAGAATCTGTGTTTATGCATGTTTGTAAGTTACTCGCATTGCGGAAAAACAGCAGCACAGGAATCAACTGAGTTTAAAGCACATTTAGTCTTGAACACGAACATATACATTTTGAAGCCCGAATTTCGAATTTATTAGTCCAAAGGAGCTTTTTTCTAAACGGGATTTTGCGTTGAATCGCTATAAAAGTCTGAATCACTTTTCAAATTGTTGCCACCAAATATTTTCACCCTACATTATATTTAAAGAAATTAATTAATGAAGAATTTGCATGGATGTATGCGCGTTTTTCGCATTGTGAAAAAACAATGGCACCTAGAGCCATCCAATTTTGAATAAAGTAGCCGTCCACCAAATATGGACACCTGGAAGACCGAATTTTAAATTTCGAATTGGTTTTATTGTGTCTTTCATATTTTGTAAGAGCTTAGCGAATTTTTTAATAACAAACTTAATGATTTCAAAGCATTAAATGGCAACATTGTACGGGAAAAAATTATCTTTACAGCGAGAGACTGTCTATCGGAAATTCTAAAGATAGCTATTTTTAAATATTTTTATCCCATTGTGGCGTTAGTCCAAATGCTCTCGAAACTTGTACGTGTCTGTAAATGAAATAATATAAATTCGGAAACTTTTCAGTTTTTAGTTTACTTATTTGTTTATTAGGTACTACGCCTAATGAGGTAGCTATTTGTACGCTTGACACTCTTAGTAGAATAATGAATTAATTTCTTTTGCGCAGCAAATTCAGTGTCTTTTTTCCAAATGCGACCAAAAGTAAAATTTCAATTTTGTGTACCGTAAAATCTGTCTTCCGGACCGCTGGCCGAATTTGTTGTTTTTCCGTAGAAACTCTAATTTTAATTTTAAAAATTTATTTTCTAACTGTTTTTATCTGTATGTTGTGTATAATGATTTTCTGTATTTTTGCCTCGCCCCGAAGTGACAACAATTGAATTAATTGATTGTAAATATATCTCTAATGATTGATAATTAATTAAATGTAAATATATCTCTAATGAAATTCGCAGACGTCTAGTACTACAAAACGTTTGCACTAAGAAACAATAAAAAACGTTGATCAGAAAAAAAAAAAAAAAAAAAAAAAAAAAACATATTTATATATAAATAAGTAGCGGTTGATTTCACGCCACCGTAGAAAGGGAAATATATATACATACATTGATCCAGTGTCCCTGTTATTCCCATGGTAATGGAACAGTGGGAATAGGATCGATTCTGTCCATCTTCTTGAAAACGAGCAATAATTGATTCCATTCAGGCTCAACTTTGTTAATTTTGGCTTGTTTTCTTATTTTCTTTAAATTATTAGTCGTTTAATATATACATATACATGCATAATTACAAAACATTTTTTTAAAATAAAATATAAACATTTCTTGTATTTTCGAGCAGAGAGAGAGGTTTTTCTTAAGTCTTGCATTTTCCAGTCCAATTATCTTTCTTTTGCATGTGTTTGGAAAGAAGGAAATGAAAATGTATTATAATTAAATAGTATAATATAGTACATATAAATTCAGTCTCATTTTGTTAAGAAAAGAAAAGTGCCCTCAGGTGCCTTCAGATCTTGCATTCGTTCCGTATGCTATTTAATTTGAGACTAGAGTCCTACTTTATCATACTGTCTGTAATTGATGAGTGTTTAGCAAACTCTGCAATTCGGCGTAAGTATCCTAAATTCAGCATGGTTACGCAGAACACTTGGTTCATAGTAAATATCGTTGGCTGCATTACGACATCATCAGAGAAAAAAACCGACATCGTCAGAGAATCGTGACATCATCAAAGAAATTATCTACAGAGATGACCCTGATTTTCCAAGACAAAAGATGTCAAGAAAAGTTCGGAGAGAGGATTGCAGCAATGTATTCCTACGATATCGATTAATATCACTATTTGCTAGTTTGCTTAAAGCTTGAAGGAAACTATCATGGCCGCATAAATACTTATTAAATTCATATATTTTATTCATTAGTATTCAAACTGTTAAAATACTAATTACATCATCATTAGTATTAAATTCCTATGCATGGTTGGATCTGAAAAACCTTGATCACAGCACGATACAAAACACAATAGGCCACAAAGATGTTACCTCTAAAATGGATATGTTAACATACAGTGTAAGATGCGTATTTATGTATACATGTATGGCAATGATGCAAAGTATATCCACGAATGTAGGTCATTGCCTTTCACCTCACTTCAGTTCACCTTAATTAATAAACACCTTTAATATGGTTACCACATTTCTCGATATGCATCCGTTGGATTATGAACACCGTGACAGACACCGAATGAATCAAGTTCGTAATTTGTTAGCAAAGGTCCATGATATCTATTAATTTGGCAGCACAAGCCCAGTCCTGGACCATTCCTGAAATCAAAAATAGGAGAGCTTCATGAAGGGTGATCATGAAGGAAAGGAAGGAAGACGCACTTGTAACGTTAAAAAAATTAAAAATTCATGTCAATAAGATTTCGTCTCCATTAATAACTTTCAAGGAATATAAAACATAATAGTTCACCACGCTTTAAATTGCTATTTACGTTATGTAGCAAAGTCTTTGTATACAAACCTGTGTAACTAGAAGACATTTAAATGAAATGTAAGGAGGTAAAACAAACAGGATTTATATTTACTTATATCTGAATAAGTAAATACAAATAAACGGCAAAGAGTGAAAATGAAATAAATTTGGAGTATATTTATAGCTAGAATTGCTATAGTTTTTGAACAAATTTCCATGGCGAAGGTGACATTCCTTATCAGATCTAAGCAATAAATTTTATTTTTAAACTCGAAGAATGTAATCTTCGAGATGAAAATACTTTTAGGACACTAAACTATGATTATGTATAGTTTTATTACCTTTTAACAATTTAAAAATAAAAGTATAATAAATGTTAAATAATTTATTATTTAACATTTATTATACTTTTATTTTATTTAATCAATGCACGTCTTAAGTTTAATTTTGTTACAAGAAATATAAGACATATATATATAAGACATGAGAAAAATGCTTAAGAAATATAAGACATGAGAAAAATGCTTAAGTTCAGAACCTCAGTAAAGGACACAAACTCACAAAAAAAAAGTCTGGTAAATAAATATAGCTTTTGACATTAATTTATTTTTCACTTTTTATTGAGTATGTCTCTAGAGTTTTCCACTTCAGACTAACTTGATCCCCACTGATATCCGTATTAAAAGATGTGGTTAAATGCTGTTTGCTCGCTATGTAATCCGCGAGACTTTTCTGAGCTACCCTGCAGATTTCCTGCAGTTTCTTGGGACAACAAATATTTACCGACGTCAGAGCGGCGTCCAGCTCTTTCGTAATCTCGTCTTTAGCCTCTGGCTACGAAGTGGGAAGGTTTATCGACTTTCCTTTCGTTAATAATCCGTTTATTCCTTTGCCCCTCCCTAATTTGCGCGAGAAATACAGTATGTTAAATGTAAATTGCTTCAAACTTCGGGAAAAGAAATTTGATAATAAGCATGTTAATATACATTCGTGTGTATGAAAACATGTTTTTTTCTGGACAGTTGCAGGGTACGGACGATACCCGAATAGTCAGTGAAAGCCGCCCGGGTGTCCGGACCCTGCTTTCGCCTGTCACCAATGACCTGTATGAAAACAAGTACATATAAATAAACATATACATATAATGAAACTTTTGACGTGGGTGAGATAGAACCAGAGTTTAACTTGAAAATTAGAAAGTGTTGCAGCTCTATGGAAAGATGTGAAATATGTGGAGGAAGTGAAATTACAGATGGAAATTTGTGGAGCCCTCTGAAATTACAGACAACTAGATTGCATGAAACTTCCAAAAGTGAAACTTGATAATAAGCGTGATAATGTACATTCATGTATATGAACACATGTACATATAAATCAACATATACATCGAATTTTTTGACGTGGGTGAGATAGAACCAGAGTTTAATTTGAAAATTAGAAGTGATGGAGCTCTGCGGAATGTCATTACAAACAAGTGAATAGAAACTTTTAAAAAATTGAAAAATATCTAAAAAATAAATTTTTTAAATAATGAAAAATTAAAATAAAATTTTATTTCTAATTGCTATCATTTACCTATTATTGCTTGAATACTGAATATTGCTTGATCCATAGTTGATTATTTTGTAATCACAATTCCCGCCTGATATAACCGATAAGCGGAATATGTATCGGAAGAAAACAAATATCTGAGGACTAATACGTAAGCTGAGAATGAACGTAAGGTTTAGAATAACTCATGAATTTTCTCTCCATACTTATTTACACTGCTCCGAAATTCCCCCATATCCTGTGAAAAGATACTACAGAACGTCCGCAGTTTGGTTTGGTATTTTATCATGTTAAGTTTGATGTCAGTTGAAGCGCATTTAGATAAAGAAGCGATGACTCTCCTCCTCCGTTCTGCAGTAAAGCTCGTGTAATTTAAACCGTTGACACCAAATCAGCGGATAGAATAGAACGCACGACTGTAATGCCACCCCCATTTCAGAATAAGCTCTTGTAAACATACTGCACCTTTGGAGGGTAAGATTTCGATACGTTTCCAGAGGTATTAACTCTTGCCAGCTCTTCGAGATGGTAAAGAATAAAAAAAAAACTATTTTTTGAAATTGTTTAATTTCATAAAAGGAAGCTCCAGTTCTTCTGTTATTTAGGGCTTCTGTGTACTCTGGCTACAATCATGACATATCTCAAAAACAGAAAAGTACAAGACTCAGAAAACGGCGCGTCTTCGGCTCAGCATGAGCGCATGGTAGAAAGACGTACTTCTACCAATCTTTCATCACTTCTTTACTCTTGACAAATACAGAGTTGCAGTTCTTAAAACTGTTACTAACCTTTTCAGATTTTTATAATATATTTGAAGCAAGAAATATAAACCATGATTGCATGTTTAGTTATTATATCAACGGGCAATCGTGCAAATGGGCAGTAAGTGAAAGAAAGATGTATTAATTATACCATGTAGGTTAATTTAGGAATAGTATAATTATGGTTACTTTATTTTTATTGGCCACTTAAAGTTTTGATTTGAAAATTTTATCATTCTTACTGGAGCAAATACTTTTTTTTTTAATTTTCTGTTCTGTACATACGTGCCACATAAGCTGTACATAAGAATTACATCAATTTTGAGCTGATGCCTTTCGGCAATATTTATTACAATCATTTTATTACATTTATGATGCAAAGGTGAAGTAGCCAAATTAAACTGGAGACTTAAAATACTCTGAAATATTTAAATTAAGGTTTTATTTTACATAGTCTACATCTGTTAAAATTGCTGTTGGTGCAACTTACCTCTTTTGTCTGACAGCAACATCAGAACAAGCCTACGTGCAAAATTTCGCCTGTTGTTGGCAAGAGCCTTGAGCATCATACAGATGACAGCACGACTTTGCTCAGTTCCGCCCCCCCCCAATTTTGATGAAGAGCATCCCAGGGGTACGGATTCGAAGATATTCCCCTACCACACGAGAGGACTTCCGACTCGTCGCATATCTAGAGTACCCCCATGCCCCACAGACATTATACATTTACAAATATCCATGTCTTCTCCAAGATTCGAACTCGCCCTTTGGTACGGCTGTCAGAGTGCATAACCACAATCACGGTTAGGCGCAGTCTTCATCTTAGTAAATACATGTAATGCATTTCCTGCTTTAAACTTTAACCATCATAATCGGAAAAAAGATAAAATTTTTAGGAAGTTCTGTTTGAAAAACTACTCGCATATATTATATACGCGAAGGGGGAAAATACGTGACGAAATACGGTATACCGTTTCTGCTGAAAGCATGCATTTAGGATTGGTTTAAGAATGACTTCATCTTCTAAGAAATCATCGCATTTTCCCGTTGTGTTCCCGCGATGAAGGTGGTCAGCATGTGAAACTTACCATTAGAAAATACGAGATTCGTATCCCCGCAATGAACTAGTTGAATTTTTATGTTTGTCTCGACAGTAATTCGTTCCTCATTTCAGTTTTGTAATTTAAAATCTCCAAATATAATGAAGTATAAATGCAAGTCAGAACAGAAAAGGAGCCACACGATAAAAATATACACCAGTCGAGAAAATATGAAATATGTTTAATTTTAATAAAACGTTAAATTTTTCTCTAGGTTTACTAATCAAGTAAAAGAATTTAAATGAATAATTTTGAGAATTATGGTTATTTAAATTTATTTAGGATATGTCTCTATATAGTTCGCTGAATAACTGTCAAGTTTTGAATGGAAAGAATCTTTAATCTCTCTAACAGGAATTTTACCTTATCAGTTTATAATGCTATGTAGAACCTGAAAACCCATTCTTATTTTCCTTGTCTTCTTCTGGACTCTGCTCTATATTGAGATTTATGTTACTTTCTCAATATACATATCTTCACCTGGGGACTCATTCATTACTCAACCAATTAGCAAGGGAGAATGTGCAAATTTTAGCAAGAGGCAAACCATAGGCTATTTCCCAAAGTGCCATCTTTGCTATCGAATATATGAAATATTTGGGTATCCTAAACTCTAGGGGAATAAGTTTATAACTTTACGATTAGAATTTTAGGAGACCGGACAACCTAATTTTATGAAACTTTGGTTTTACAAGAAGGATATTAATGAACAGCTATTAAAGTTTCAAACATAATAAATTTTGTTGATATGATCTTATAAGTAGTACAATTCGATTGCGTTGTCTAACCAATGAAATGATGACTTAACATATTCTGAAGTCATTTGAAATTAGGGATTTATTATCATATATGAAATCACTATTGAAAATAAAATCTCTCCGAAAAAAAAAACCTTATAAACTGGAAGTATAACATCGACTATCAGCATATTTTATTAACTAATATTCATAAAAAGTTTTAATTTTTTCTTTGTTTTTGTTTTTATATGTCAACTCACATATTCAGTTTTCAAAATCATCACTCTTATAAAAAGCTGGACATTTCAGTCATGAAGAAGTAATGTAATGCACATAATTGTGTTTTCTGAACATATTGCATGTCCTCCTTCTCTGAAGCTTTTACCAATAACTGGCCGATCAATTCCCATCTTTAGGTACACATATATGGTTTGCATCACAAGGGTAGACCCAGCGAATTTGCCAAACGCATAGAGTTGTAAGACAGTACTGAGCTTTTGGTAGAAACGCTAGCTAACTCCAGCGGATGGCTGCCGCATTATCGATTGAAAACACAAGAAGTGTTTTTTCAATGAATATCTTAACTATTCAGTCTTTCACATAACATTAGTAAACTTTAATGCCGCCACTTACCATATATTTGAGTTCATTCTTCTGAATACTAATAGTACCACGTAATATACTGCAAAGTGCGAAAACATATGAAAGTATACATATTTGTTTTTTTAAACTTGTATTTTGGCCTCAGTGGGTGCCTCAGTGTCTCCTACGGAGTGTTCTAGACGTTCACTTCAGCACACTCAGATTGATAACTTTACTACGGCATCATTCTCAACCATCTAACAATTTACTCGATCTTCAGGCTCAGTGTATTTTCAGACATATATAATATTGTAGGCTAGTATAGTATTTGCATGTAGAATTTGCTTGTCACATTTAGAACCATTTCAAACATCCAGAAAATTGAATGAAATTATCAACACGTTCGATGAACTTTATATTGAATGCTCCTGTCTAACTGTATAAGTACCTTCTCAGCTTTCATCGTAAAAGTAGCGTGTAATATTTTAAACATCAAATATTCTATTTCACTAGAAACTCATTTGATTTACGCTTCATTCAACTTGTCGAGATGTTTATCTAGAATAACTACTTTCGTAAATCCAGAACGCCTGCGAAACAGAGATTCGGTCTCAAATTTCGGTCGAAGGGAAGTATTTTGTGAAGCATCAGCAATTATTTCTGAAAATTTAATCTAGTGCCACTGTAATAAATGATAAGTATACAAATAAAAAATTAATTTTTAGGCAAAGAAGTTTACAGAAAATAGAAAAACTATAGAAGGAACTTACTAAGAAGCAAAAAGGAATCAGTCTCATCTGCCTCTTCAAATAATTAGAAATATCAAATAGAACAAAATTTCTGGAAATATATTTAGACCTATTAAATATAAAAATTTCAGAAAATATTAAAAATTTAAAACCGAATCTGCTTAGCCTCAACGATTTTCTAAAATCTGATAACCCCTCAGAAAGGGTAAAAACCACAGAATGTCCAGTGTGAATATGTAGCTCAATTTTATAACTGACAAAACACGAGGATATGACATAATTTTAATAACATGAGGATTAATTACTTGAGGGTAACTTGAGGATTACTGTGCTCATCCGCGAAACCGAAAACTGCGAGTTGATCGCGTTATTCTTTATATTACGAAAGCTCATGGAAGAATCACTTTCAGTTCCTATAAAATATCATTTTTATTGTACATAAAACAAGTACTTAAACACATTGTGTAAAAGCCGAAGAAAATAAATTATTTTTTTCTTTCCAAAAGTAAATGTGTTACAGGTGCCACTGAAAGGAGTAAACTAAAAATTATATTTTACACTTAAAAAATTAGGCTTCCTTGTGACTTTTTTTTAGTGGACCTGAACCCTTGCTTTCTTAAAGCAGAGGTTCAGGTCCACTAAAAGAAACATTCGAGTTATAATAATTATTGAGTGTTACTGGCACATTTAAAAAATTTTGTATGGTAATAAATAAGTAAATACTAATGTTTAGTTTGCATAAATAATGTTATGTATTTCTTACGAAGTTTGCATGTTATAAGATTTATTTATATATTTATATTTATGCTTAATATTTTTAAAATGTTTTACATGCATCTGGGCTAATTTGGCTCTTTCTGTAAATTCCTTTATAAAAATATTCCAGATCTGAAGTTTAATCAAATAAAATCTCGTATAAAGAAACATGTCTTAAAAAACTTCAACTTGCCAACAAACAACAAATTTTAAAAAAATTGAGAAACCTTGATTTAAAGATTATGGATAATTCTTCTAAAATACGCTCAGTGTTGGAAACTTTTAGGAGTAAAAAGTACGTGTATCAGCAAAAGAAAAGCAAAATGCTCATTTTTTTGTACATCGCACAATTTCTCCCTTCTTACTTTAATTTTACTACTTGAAAATCAAAAGGGAAAATTTACGCGGCAGACACCGTTTCTGAAGACAGAGGTAAAACAAGCGCGTACACATTAAAACAGTGTATGATCGTAGACGGGCTAATATTAAGCTTAATTAGTCTTCAATATCTTTATTTTTAAATTTCCGTGTTTGCACAAAGCTATCCATCCCTTAGATTGAAGCAAAAGCAAAATTTCTCGTAAAGCTACGTAATTCAAATCTGGTGGTTATTTTTATTGCTATTAAAGACTTATAGCAATAGAAGTACAGGGGGGGGGGGAATTTTAAACTATACCCTCAATGCCTAAAGCAGCCCATTGTAACTAGTGGTTGGAAATGGACCACAGAGAGAGAAAATGAGATGTGTAATAAGTGATATTCCTCTCCTACGGAATAAAAGACATCTTATACTCTCATCTCAACACCTCTCAGAGACTGATCCCCAGAGAAGAAATATCTTTATACTCTGTCTCGCTTGTATCCTTTTCCCTTTGTTTCCATGAGACAAGGGATAAATGATCTTATATAGGATTTTAGAATTGAGTCAACGATCGCGAAGTGCATTTACAAAGAATATCCTTTAGAAAAATTCCGTAAACAGATCATTCTTCTGGAAATATCTGTTTCTTGATTTCAGGTAGTAAGTTGAAAATTATGCGAAAAATTCAGAAATACTGAAGCATGAATCAATTATTTCAAGGTAATACACAAGAAGGAGAAATACTCCAACAAATACAGTAGCTCTGACTGCAGATGTTTAGCTTGAGATTAAAATCCTGAATATCTCAGTCCTTTCCTTTCAGTATAATACCGTTTTTCAATTCTAAATGTTGATATTTTTCAGTCACTGATTATGTTTCTGATTCAAATTGTAGGGTTATTATTTAAAACTAACCAGTTATTACGATTTAGATCTTTATTATAATTTCCCCTTTCCGTTTCCTAACCAGAATGTAATTTACGAGGGAGAGTAAGCTGAGGTTTTTGGATTGTAAGACAGAAGGTGTTTCTGCCCCTCGTGGCCATGTTACGTAGTTCCTGCCAGCTCAGATAAGTTTGAAATTATTTGATTTTGAGACTTGCTGCTGACATTTATTTTGATGCTCCATGTAGAGTTAGCTCCAATTAGAGTCAGCTTAGATTTAAGTGAACTTGTGTAGTCTCCAACTACTAATGTGCGTATTAAATTTAATTTGATTATTTAGTTACATCACCATAAGTGGTGGCTGATATTGTTAGCAAAAGAAGTGCATTTCTGTCCAGTGTTTGTGTTTACATAAAAACGTTATTTTAAAATCAAGACTTTGTAGTTAATGTCAGACACAATGAGTGACCTTAACGTCTGTTAGGATTTGTAACTATTCTATACGCAAACAAGTCAAACTAAGTGTTATCATCCATCCATGCAAAATATATAAATAGGTCTAATAAGTTATTCTTGAACTATTGTTAGAAAATTAATTCACATAGTGCATTTATGCACTTATTTTCAGAAAATCTCGATAATTTATTCTATGGATTCCATTCTCTTTTCGGTTTGAGAGAAATTAGGTCTAACATCTCAGTGAAATGTTTTATATAATTAAGTTTTCACTTTAATAAGGATACATTTTATTGTTGAAAAATATGCAAATTCCTCCAGTTTACTTATTTTTGTGAAATCTAATTATTTTATAGTTTTAATTCCTTGCTAGTTTTGTCCTAGCTCAAGATGTTACAAAAATTGCGAATAAAGCTTACAATAACTTCCTTCACTATTGACATGCATCAGAATAATAAATAATTCATTTTCTGATATTCCTCAATATAATATACAACTGGAATGACATACCTCAGTATGATAAACACTGAACCGGGGATTTTACCCTTAGTCTTTTAGTGCCAGACTTTCAAAAGTTTTAAATCATTTGTGTAATTTTCTGTTTTTTCACTGCTTTCAGAAAATAAGCTCCCGAAAGTTTTAAAACGTTTTCATCCACATAATTTGTTTCGTTTTACTGACAAAGGCAAACCATCGAAATAAACCTGCTAAGGCCATGCTGACCCTTTCCCTTCTTACTATTGAACTTTATGGCAGCCTAATACAAAAATCAACCCATCGCAGTAAAGCAAACACAGACTGACATTCAGTTTAAGATTTCGATCCATTCGGATATTCTCCTTCTTTAATTTTTATGCATTATTTGAGGCTTAGGGAATAGCAGAGAAACAGTAATAATCAGTGACATTCAATTTACATGGAATTAAAAATGAAATTATTTTATCAGCTATTGTAATTAATATCACTATGTATTCTGGAATGTAGGTTTGTTTTAAAGATTTATTGTTATCATAGCTACCTGCAGTTTATCCATGATTACTTTTTATTTATTTGTTGTTTTCTTAGTAAATTAAACTTGTCTTCTCCACCTGTCTCTATTTTTGGCCGATAACATGAGTACAAAAAAAAAAAAAAAAAAAAAAAAAAAGGGGGGGGAGGAGGGAAATAGGCGAGGAAATATGGTATTTAGTGCAAATTATATACCTCTAAAAATAGAGTTCGTACTGAAATGATTAAGAATTTTATCGTAAATAGCTGAAATTTTCAATATGATATACTTTCATAAGTTTTCAAATTTTGTATGAGCTCTAAATACTCATTCTTGTTCCAGATGAAATGAAATACATCAATTACATCTACAGAATGTTCCTAATTTTTAACATTATCCCTGATTTACTCTCATTTTCATATTTAAAGAATGACGAGTTCTTTTCTGTCTAAATGCTCAAAAGCAGTATACGCTTTCATGAAACTAAACACTTCTTATGCTTGTCACAAGTGGCATCTAAATAATTTAAATTTCTTAAACCAATCTTATTCTAGCATGTTATTGGAAAGAAGCAAGAAAAGTAACTTTAAAAACATGTCGTTTTCCCGCAAAAATCCTTTTAATAAAAAAAGTAATAAAATTTTTAAAAAATTAAGTATTATATGCGAGAGCAGAACGAAAATAATATAAATGGGCTCGAACACAAGCAAAGAAACAGTGTGCTTTTACAATTAAACATGTTGACGGAATCTAGGTCATTTTTTTTTCTCGTACGAGACTGCGACTTAGAGACCCTGCATAGTCACAAAATCTCTTTTTCCTCACGTTGTCACACGTTGTCATAAACCCACACGTTGTCATAAAACTTTTACCCACACGTTGTCATAAAACTGAAATAGCTGAGTCTTTGCTTTAAGTAGTATAGATCAGAAGTCTCTGAGCTGCGCTATATTAAATTGTTTGAATATGAAAAAGTCACGAGGGCTATCTGCGTATTGAATGGGGATGCCTTCGTGAAGGTCTTTCTAATAGAAACTGTCTGGTATTCATTTTACACATGGGAAAAACTACAAAAATCGACCATGCAGCCTTTTTCGTTCGCCTAGGATCCATTCCTGGCTCGCTTATCCTAAAGTAAAAATATGTCTATGATACTGTTTTTCTATAGTAAGTTAGAAGTATTAGCAGTAACGATAAGATTTGTTTCCAAGCGCATTTACTTTACAGGAGCAGTTTTTGGTACTGCTTTTCTCTAGGCTTCGTACCTAGCTTATTTAGCCCGGAATACATGACATTGTCTAACAGCTATAAAATATTAATATAAAAAAGAAACTTCAACCTGTGTAACATTAGAGATTGATACAACGTAAAAGAACAGCACATATTTATTATATATTTCAAACCAAATTTATTAATATAATGTTCTTGTATATAATAATTTAAATTAAATACCATGCCGATATCATTTGCTCTGCTTAACAAACAAGTGTAAATGCTATGTGGCGTTTCTTATCACTGACGCTATATTTTAATTCAAAGCTGTCCCAAGAGATTTTGCTCTCAAAACATTCTCACTTGTAAGACATGCTCTTGTATTGCCTCGATATTCAATTAAAGTATGTCTATACAATTTAATTAGACAGAAATTGCGCTTGGAATACAGGTATTTAATTAGTCCTTGGATGTTGATAAAATGTATCAGCCAAATCCAGTAATTACATATTAGTGTGTTTGATACATGAAAGGAGTCAACAGCTGTTATTCCCCTAAGCGGTGAGCTCAGATAGCCATCCGAGAATGAATACGCAATAAAGGCTTTTTAATGCATAAATGTGGAAATAATTTTGTCAGTAGTCAAAAGGCAATGAATGATTTGCTAAAAACTTTCGGATATTAAATAGATTGTAACATTAACTTAAAATAATTTCTCTATTAATGCCTTATATATCAAATTATACAATAGGAATATTTATATTAATTACAGTATGATTCACTAGTTTATGTATGTATATCTTGTGAATTTAATTATATGCTGCGTACGCCCAGCTTAATAACCCAATGAATTCCAGCCCAAACAATTACGAACAACATCTTAATAATTCTGGGTCCCTGCTACAGCGTTCTTAGGAAATGTTCCGCGCTATATTATGGAAGTAGAATGAGGTGACTAAGAAATGAGAAAGCTTTAAAAATGAATAAGTGTCAGGAAAATTTTAAAAAAATATATATTTATTTTGTTAATTTATTTTTGAGAATTTCGCATGTGGCATAAATAGACAATGCCTTTAAAGGTCTTGCATGGTGATGTATAGCTAAACTAACAGGAACTCGTCTGAAAACATTGTAATCATACACCACTCCTTTTCTTGCTTCGAATTCTTTTAAAAGAATGGTTTCCTTATTCAACCTTCTTATATTTTCTCTATAATATACAGCATGCAACATAATCAAAATACAAATAATTGCACATAAATGACTTAAAGATAACATTAAGCTAAGGATATAAACAACAGTTATGAGGGAAAAATATTTATTACATTTATGTTTTAATACTGCTACTGTTATTTTACAAATATAACATATTTCGGAAACAAATTTCTTATTACATAAAACTTCGATTTTAATCAATGTGATGGCTGCGCTTGATATACCGACGCAATCTTTTACTATTTGTCATAAAATAGTTTAAGTTAATTCTTCATTCGCGTCGTTCAAAAGCATTCAAAAATTATTAGTTTAAAAGTGTTTTAAAATCTCAAGATAAACAAAGTACAGCTTCTGTAAACACATTAAAAGTTAATGAAAAAACTCAGGAATCAAGTTGTTTGGTAGTAGAGGTTATAGTACAGAAAAGGAAAAATCATACAATTGGTGACAATCTGATAATGCCGGCATGTAAATTTACAGTGTGTGAAACGTTATAAGAAGATGTAGTAAGGAAAACTGAAAATTATTCCACTTTTGAACAATGCAGAAATTTGATGAAGCAAATATATGTCACATGATGTTGAAAATAATTTTGTAATAAATTCAAAAATTTCAATTTTTCCAACAGATTTAACCAACAAATGTTATGTTCTAGCTTTCGTAAGATTTATTATTGAGAGAAAAATTCAAGAAAATGTCCTCTGTTCTAAAACATTACTGGAGACAAGCAAGAGAGTATATATATTTAATATTTTATCTGCGTACCTGGAAGGAAACAAAACACTTTCTTAGAAGAGTTGCATTGTTATTAATATGGATGGTGCCGCTTCCATAGTTGGCTCCATTTAACGCTTTGTTACTTTCATACAAGAAAGAAAAAACTCCAATGATATTTGCACACACTCTTTTAATCACAGAGAAGTGCGAATATCAAAATCTTACAATGAATTACAAGAGGTATGGTAAAAATGATAATCTTCATTAAATGAAAGTCACTTCACTCTAGAACTTTGGAAATTCTCTGTAGAAACATGAATAAACAGCACTGAAATCTACTTTTATACATTGAAATACGATGGCTAAGTAGAGGCAGAGTTTTTAATAGGGTTTTTTAACTAAAGGAGGAAATGCATACGTTTTCAACAAGACGACAAAAAAGTTTTCACAAACTTTTTTTAGGATGAAGTATGGGTGCAAATACTAACCTATTTAGCGATATTTTCCAATGCTTGAATCAACTGAGTAAGTACTACAAGATGGCGGATAGAATACTGTGAAATACTGTGGAAGCCTGTGAAAATATGAAATTTAACGCTGATTTTCTAAATTATTACTTGTTCGGCATGTTATTGTATCTAAATCACTGAAAAAAGTTTCGAGTTTTGGAAAAGTAGGGAATGGAGGTTGATTTACGGCAATAGTGAAAGGTGTGCATGGGACAATATAGGAATAGGTACACTTATTCCTTTACAGATAATAACTTTGATACACATTTTTAAATAATTTTATGTTCATGTCACAATTGAAGATAAAAGCGAGCGCTTTAATCTCACACTCAAACTGTAAAATTTAATACTTGATAAAAATTTTATATAGTACTACTTTTTCAATATTTAGCAGCCATCGAGGTTAAAATGTTTTCTCTCAGATCATATAATTACAAAATAGCAAAGGAAAATTTATTAAAACATTTTTAGAAAATGCCGTAATGCACTGACATTTTGAAGATACTTTTAGTAAACAATGGAAATACCTTTGAGCACCCTTTCATTTGCTGCAGTCACTTTCTCAAGCCTTACGATTTGCTTCTGTGGCTAGGAAAAGGGAAAAAAAGACGTCATCAGCTATGTGCATTTTAAGATTTAATCTCAGGAATACTTAGTATTTAAGCATTATTCAGAAGTCAGAAATTTATAAATAAATAAATTTTAAAAATAAATTATTATTTTGTAAATGTGATTTAAAAAGGAGTCTAAATGGCAAACGTCAAATCATCACCGAGTAATTACAACGCATTCTGTAATGTATGTAAATATGTAACACGTAAGTGAATGTAAGTTAAGATTAGACTAGCGCTCAGTTACTGTTTATGAGTTCACACTATATTTTCGTAAACGTATTTAAGCATGTTACATACATAGACTGTAATACTTCTTTGGCGAAATGAAGCAACTCCAATGATGGAACGCAGCAATAACTTTTATTTAGCACTCAAAATGGCGACATACAAACAAGAAGAGAAAACATATTCTAACATTTTAAAAATAAATTACATTCTTCGTGCGAGAGTCGCACGAGGCACTCGAGTCTGGTTTCAAATATTGCCATTCACAAATACCTTAATGTTCATCTATTTAAATTATTTAAACTACAAGATTTTAATATTATTTAAATCTGTTACAACCTCTCCCCCAACGGAGAGACTTTTACCGATGGGAAAAGTTCTGTAAATTTCAAAAGTTTATAAGCTCAGCTTGCTCAAATGCTTAAAGAGAAAAGATAACTTCTCTCATAAGTTTCCAAATTTTCAGGCCGAAAATTTTAAGTTTTAAACAAATATTTTTACACCACATTTAAATAGGAAGAAAAAAAAATGGAGAACGTTCAAATACATGAGTTGAGTATACATTAAATAAATAAATAAATCCTGAACGTGGTTACATACACTAAGAGTTATTACATTACTTAATTCTACTCAGAACATCTACGTTCTTGTGCAAAGATCCTTTGCGATGAATGACCTTAAAATTATAAGGTTGTAATGAAAGTGCCCAGCGCATCAATCTAGAGTTACATTTGCGTTGGATTGTAGCCAGACCAAAGGATTATGATCAGTTTGAATCAAGAATTCTTGTTGACCATCCAGATAAAAATGCAGTTTCTTGATAGCGTAGATGATAGCAGCGCACTCCTTTTCAGTAGTACAATAATTCATTTCAAACTTAGTAAATTTTTTGCTTATATACAAGATAGGATGTTCACGTTGTTCATCATCTAATTGGCATAGTACCCATGCCATTGTCTGAGGCATCGGTTTGTATAATAAACCTTTTATCAAAGTCGGGAGCATACAGAATTGGTTTCTTGCATAGCAACTCTTTTAAATTTTTAAAAGCTTTGTCACATATTTCAGACCATTGTATATTTCCTTTTTTTGTTACCCCCTTCAAAGCGTCCGTGAGGGGTGAAGCAATTTCCGAAAATCTCGGTATGTACTGGCGATAATACCCTACCAGTCCTAAGAAAGCACGTACTTCTGTTTTAGTTTTAGGCGTAGGATACTCCTTTACAGCCAGGATCTTTACTTCATCCGGGGTTCGTTGTCCTTGTCCCACAACATGGCCTAGGTATCTCACTTGATCTTGTGCAAATTTACATTTTGATGGTTTTAGTCGTAAATTTGCTTTCTGTATTCTCTCTAGAACAGAAGTTAAGTTTTTAAGGTGCTCTTTCCAGTTTTCTGAGTAAATGGCAATGTCATCCAGGTATGGTACAGCGAAACCTTCGCATCCAGCCAGGACTTTAGTCATAACTTTGCTAAAAAAATATGGGGCATTTTTTAATCCAAAGGGTAAACGTAGAGGCCTGAAAGTTCCAAAACTAGTTACAAATGTTGCATATCTTTGGGCTCTTTTTGTTAACGGAATTTGCCAGTAGCCTCTAGATAAATCTAATAGGGTAATATATTTTGCTTTTGCTACAGTTTCGATACGTTCTTCAATATTAGGCAAAGGATAGTATTCAGTTTTAGTAACAGCATTGAGTTTACGATAATCAATACAAGGCCGAGGATCTTTTGATGAAGATTCTATCAAAATCATGGGAGATGTATAGTCCGATTCTCCCGGCTCTATAATTTTAATATCGAGCATTTTCTGTATTTCCCTTTTGAGAATTTCAGTCTGTCGGGGTGACAGTCTTTATGGCTTTGTTTGTATTGGTTCGTTATTTATAGCTCAATATCGTGACAAACTAAGTTTGTTAGTCCAGGATTATTTGAAAAACAACCAGAATATTTCCATAAAATCTTTCGTAAATCTTCTATTTGCTCGGATTTCAACCTTTTCTCGAGTTCATTCTCCTCTATGATGTCCGAAAAATTGAATATACTTGGATTGGAAGGTAAACGAGGAATGTCCATTTCTAAGTCTCCTTCCACTTCAATTATCATATTAATCATTTCTGGTCTTTTGTAATATGGTTTAAGCATGTTAATGTGATATACTTGATTTGGCTCATTTTGTTCCTCGAAACTTACAATATAATTGGTTTCTGAAATTTTCTGCTCTATTTTTCCAGGTCCTTTCCACTGTACTTCTAGTTTATTTTGACGATTCGTTGATAAAACAAGAACTAAATCTCCTCTAGTAAATTCTCTTTTCACTGCGTTTCGATCGTACCATGTTTTCCTCCGTTGTTGAGCTTCTTTCATGTTTTCCACGGCAAGTTCTTGGCATTTCTTCATTCGATTAATAAGTTCGAAAACGTAACTGACAACATTATTACTTTCTTCAATCGGTTCTAGCCACTGCTCATAAAGTAAAGTGACTGGCGTTCGTAGTTTTTTGCCATGAACTAATTCTGCTGGTGTGAAACCAGTGCTTTCGTGTGTGACTGCTCTGAGAGCAAAAAGAACTGATGGTAGATAATTCTCCCAATCAGAAGTCGCTCTTATGCATACGACTCTTAACACCCTTTTTAGCGTTCTATGGAATCGCTCAACGGGATTACTCTGCGGATGATACACAGAGCTTGTTACATGTTTAATTCCGAAACGCTCCAAAAATTCCTCCGTCAAAGCACTGACGAAAGAGGTCCCCTGATCTGTTTGGATCACTTTTGGGAAACCCATACGACTGAAAACCTGTAAGAAAGCATCAATCACAGATGGCGAAGAAATGTCTGTCACCGCAACAGCATCTGGATATTTGGACGACATACACAGAGCTGTAATAATATATTTTTTCCAGTCTTTGAAATAGGTAGCGGACCAACAGCATCGACATTTATTTTAGTGAATATTTCGGAAATTACTGGTACTAATGTCATTGGAGCCTTCTTTTTGTCATTTCCTTTTCCAGCGCGCTGACACGCATCACAGGTTCTTACAAAATCTTCAGTTTCTTTGTAACACCTCGTCCAGTAAAATTATCTAGCAAGTCTGTCTTTGGTCTTTTTGACACCCAAATGTCCAGAAGTTCCTTCGTGGCACATCTTTATAATTGACGGCTTGAGTTTTTCAGGTATAACGACAAGCTGTCTTTCAAAGCCCATTTTATTCGTCGTTTTTTTAACTAAAAGTTCTTTTCCTGTCAGGCTATAGTTCTCATTTTTGCATGTACCTTCTTTAACTTCTTGGATGATTTTAGACAGTTCCTTATCAGCAAGGTGAAGTTGTGCAATTTCTTCTGAGTCAATGTTTACCAGTTTCATGAGAGTTTCACCTTCCGAATTTAGCTCCGGTAAATTATCTTCTTCTTCAAAAACATCTCTGGATGCTTTATTTTCTTCCTTCATCGTTCCAAGATCTTCTCTTTGGCTATTTCTCTTTTCTTTTGAGCTCTAGTAGAGACAGCATTAACCTGGTGAGGACAACTATCAGGTTCCTTTCCTTGTTTATTCAACAGTGCAAAAGTTCGATTGCCTAATAAATACCTTCCTTTGTCGAGTTCATTTCTAATAATGGCAGCCTTAGTTATTACTCGCCCAAGATCGCAATTTAGTTCGATCTCAGCCAATGGTAAACAGGTTGGATTCAAATCTAATGGCTGTTGCACCCACACATTTTCACCTGTCAGCATTTCTGGCGTGATGTATTTGCGACAAACTATATCAATACTAGCACCTGAATCCCTTAATATAGGAATTTTATGACCATTTACGTAACCCATACTAGTATAAGGTAATAGAAATTTATCCTCTGGTTTTGCACTAATTCTGTTGAGATTAGCAGGAGATTCAGTACTATTCTTAAGTTTTGGACATTGGGGCCTTAAATGTTGATAGGACCCACACTGATAGCATTGTGGCGTTTTTCGTTTTTCATATTTATCATCTGGATGTGGAATTCTAGGTCTATGAAACAAGTTTTGTGAATTAAATCCTGATGACAATTTTTTTTCAGTTTTATTTTTATTATCTGAACTCAATTTACCTTGAGTTAGTGCATTGTATCTTTCTTTCTGCCGATCCACTACAGGCCTTTTTTGAAAGTTTCCCCAAGCGTTTTCATAGGCATCAAGTTTTTCAGCTAATTTTTTAGATGAAATCATGTCTACCCATTCATCAAGAAAATGATCTCGAATTTCAGGAGGAACTCGACGTTTAAGTTGGTCAAGCACTATCAAATATAGCAACTGATCAAAAGTCTTAACTCCTAGACCAGTCACCCATTCTTTGCAATAATTTTCTATTTCATAATTGAAATCCACCCATGTGGATTCAGTACTTTTTTGATGTTTCATAATTTTCTGCCTAAACTTTTCCGGGCATAGATTAAACCGTCTTAACAATAAATTTTTCACGTGTTCATAGTCTTTAGCTTTATCGGAGGGTTCTCTAGCTATTAACTGGGTTACTTCGTAAGGAAGTAGTTCTAGTAAATGAGATACAAATTCTTCCTTATCAATTTTAGCCCATTCTGCTTGCCTTTCAAACAATAGCAAATATAGACTGATATCTCCTTTCTTGTCATCGAATTTCTGCATAAGGTGACGCAGCTCCGTTTTCGGCCGGATCTGCCCGGTATTTTGAGACTTTGTCTCTGCTTCAAGTCTTAATCTCTCTAATTCATACTGTTCGTTCCTTCTCCGCTCTTCTGCTTCTTCCTGTCTCCTACGTTCTTCTCTTTCCTCTCTCTCTTTTTCTCTTTTCTCCCTCTCTTTCCGTTCTTCTATTATTGTGTCTAAGACTCCTTTGACGAATACCTCATCATAATCTCTACTTTCAACAATTTTCTGTTTTAAATCGACTATTTTCAAATCTTCAGTCACATGAACTCCCAGTTCAGCCGCGAGATTTTGCAAATCTTCCTTACGAGCTCTTCCCAAGTAAGACATTGTTTCTATGTTTAAAATTAACGAACACTGTGTTCTTTATATTTCCTCAAAATAGCTCAAATTAATTACTTTAATTAATTAATGCAGTCAGGAATCACGAAATTAAATGCACTCTGTTAAATGCGTATACCTCAAAAATGAAATATTTAAATTATATGAAGTTCATTCTCTCTACCGCATTAATGGTGACTAAAATAAGAATAACAACATAGAGGAATATATATATCTACTGTCTGGACAACTAAAATGAATATTAAAAATAATATCCAATACGGTAATAAAATAAGACAATTCAATATTAAAAGGAAGTAATAATCTGGTATCACTAATATTGCGTTCAGTGATGAACTAATAACATAAAGCAATTCTATATAAACATTAAGTAATAATCCGGTATCACTAATATTATGTTCAGTGATGAACTAATAAAATAAAAATACACACGATTATTCGATCTCGGTCAGTGCCTCCAAAATAATTAAGACTGTGATGCTTCTTTGGCGAAATGAAGCAACTCCAATGATGGAACGCAGCAATAACTTTTATTTAGCACTCAAAATGGCGACATACAAACAAGAAGAGAAAACATATTCTAACATTTTAAAAATAAATTACATTCTTCGTGCGAGAGTCGCACGAGGCACTCGAGTCTGGTTTCAAATATTGCCATTCACAAATACCTTAATGTTCATCTATTTAAATTATTTAAACTACAAGATTTTAATATTATTTAAATCTGTTACAAGACTCTCAACTGAAAATCCACTGCTTTGCTTACAAGCAAAAGTTTCTTGTTTTAAACGTTTTGTTTAGTTACTTTAGGAAATGAATGCTTTTAAAGATTTGAAAAGAAATTTTAATAATTTAATTGTAAATTGCAAAACATTTAAAAATTGCGCTAAAAGAGTGTAAACATTGGCTTAGCTAGATTTCTTAAATTTGATCAGCGTAAATGCTCATAAGCCAAATTTAAGAATTCGCCTTAAAGTCTTGCAAACATTTTGACAAGTTATATGTGTGGGCAGTGGAAATGAGAGTCTACAGTTCAAGAAGCTGAGTGTATTTTCTTTTCTTCTTAGCAAAGAATAAGAAAACCAGATTCGTGAAAATACAAACTTTATTATATTTTCGAGATCCTAATATCTAGATTACTTATTTTTTTACCGCAAACGAAGCCAAGGCGATGTGCCAGCCTATTGGTCAAAACATCCCACTGGCAACAGAAGGAATCTTTGAAAAAAAATTTAAAATTTTCAAGAAGTTACTGGACATTCTCCAATATCCAATTCAGACTCATCGCCAAGTCGATTTATTTTTGACACATATGGCTGTGGAATTAATGATAAAAGAGGATTCTATGTTCAGACGCGATTCTGCGTAAGCGACAGTTCTTGCGATTATTTTTGAATGCGAAGGTAATAAATCATCAATATCCCGAAGGCATCCCCTAAAACGTGCTTATAATTTTGGTTTGAAAAACATTGGTTTTAGGAGATACTGATGTACGAAATTTTTTATTCTAATGATGAGAGGCCTATTTTCATGCTGTGTTCTCTTATTTAAGAATAGCAGCAATACTGTGTACACAATTTTCGATCCATAGATTTATACATATATATATGAGACCAGTCGATTTACTTTTTTCTCACCCTTTTCCTTCTCATAATTTTTCTACTCCTCATTACCTACAAATTGATTTTAGATTATAATTATTAAAATTCCTTTTAATACATACTTAAGACACTTACATTAATTTAATTTTAAAAAATTTATCTTAATAATAATAAATTTCCACAACTTTCAAATTATTTTTATAAAAATCTAAAAGCATTTTAAATTTAAACTTTGTTTGATTTTCAATTCATAGTTTCTTTCTTTTTTCATACTTTTTTTAAATGTTCCATAATTTGTTTTGCTCTTCAACTCTTTTTCTTCACGTTTTAAACCATTTTACTTGCATAATAAAATTTCAGAATTTAATGACTGTATTTACATTCTGCCATGTTAATTTTTCAGTTTTGAAGGCTGCATCTTACTGCTCGACTAGTAAGTTCTTGATTTTTATTTTTATTTTCCACTTTGTGAAACTGCCCTCCACTACTAACTCATTTTAATAATTCACAATAGTATTTTTGACGGTCTCGTGGTGCATTGGTAAAGAGATTATGGAACAACTTTTTCTTTTTCATATTTCATCCGATTTTTACTTAATTGATACAATTTAATATTTAATAAAGTCTTTCTCTCAGTTTTAAGTCTATTGTATTTTAAAATATTTCCCATTGTAGGTTATAAGCAAGCATTTAATTTTTTAATATGATTTTTCCAATTTTTTCCCGATTTGTAAAGAAATCCATTTGCGAAAAAAATTATCTTAAAAATTTCTTATTTACTTTACTTTTAAATAAATAACCTTTAAAAGTATATTAATTTCGTTTCCTTTTATTTTGACTTAAAAATGTTTATTTGCCTTTTTATTTGCAATAATTGTTACTTTTTATTTGCAACAGTTTTATAGCAGTTTTGTATTTTCTTTGGTTCCTCATTTATAAAAAATATAATTTAGCCATCTGCTTTTTATTTGCCCAGTAATTTTTCCTGGTTTCTAATTTCAAGAATTCTATTTTTATACTATTTACTTTACCGCTTTATTTGCTTACTATCACTTTGGAGCTTTGAGTTAATTTTTAAAAATATTTATACTTTATTTTATTGCATTCTGTAATGGTGTTATGAAAACATTTTTAATTATACCTTAGGTTATTATTCTAAATTATTTTTTGCTCGTTTTCTTTTTTTGCTTTTTTCTTTGCACTTGCTTTTAAATTATTTCATAAACTTATAATCATCCAGATATAATTCAGAATTGTAGCTCTATTGATTCGGCTGCTCCTTGAAAAAAGCCAAAGAATTTTGAGCTGTTTATTACACTAATTTTATTATGTCGTTTTATAAAAATAGTTTGTGTTTCAGTTTTCAGTTTTGATATATGTTTTTTCCTGTTACACTGTGAGCCACCAATTTTGATTTAATTATTATTTGTTGATTAAATACGCCACTAAATGAAATGCCTGGATGTCTGTAATATCTGCTGCGTTTCTAAAAGTCACTCGTCTATCTGATATACCAAATTTTCCAATTTGGCATTACTTTATAACTGACGGGGTTTGATAACTAGACCATGATTTATCTTCAAAAGAAATAATTCTTTCACAGCAAAATACTGCTATCTCTTTGGGGAATGGGAAGCCGGGCACTCTCTCTTAATATCTCATGCAATCATTATTGATGTCTTGCCTCGACATCGGCTTTAAACAGAAATAACTTATCAGAGATGGAACCTCAGTTCTGTTTATCTTATGTTCTGTTCTGTTTATCGGAGTCTTTGCTTAGATTATAATACTGTTTTAAAAATGTAACAAATAAAAACATAAGTATCAGATTTGTCATTAAGTCATATAAAGAGTTATAAATCTCTGTGCAAGCAAGTCCATATAAACTTGACGAACTTGTACCTCCCCCTTCGCCAACGTTTTGATTGTATCACTCGATAGAATGTTATATGCATAAATATCACTTCATAATGTGATGCTTTAAATTCTATAGATTTCTTGTTAATATATGTATAACTATTAAAAAGTTCACTTTAAAGGAATTTAGATAAATTTAAATTATCGCTGCATCAAATTTATCCAATATAAATCAGTAATAAACAGAAGGAAAAGATTTATCCATTATTAAGTAACTTTCGAATTTTTCGGAAACGAAGGGAGATTAAAATAAAATTTACCTCCAAAATCTATACAGGATTTAGGAGGAAATTCATATTACATTAGTACCTGAAAATACCTTTAAAGTAGAACAATGTGTGCAAAAGTCTGACAATTATTCGTATTTTACTTTTAAGCTTCATACATTGTTATGCCGACTATAATGAAACAATCTGATAATATAAAATTTTGAATACCTTTTTAATACATATTTGGTTTTCATACTCTGAAAATATTCTTAAGAACTATATGCAATAAAAGCTTATAAATCTTATAAGAAAAAAGAAAATTTTGGAATAGTTAAGAAACAAATGTTTTTGGATATTTATCAGAAGCTACTTTCATTGATTTGCATAACAATGCTTTACTTTATAAACTTGTAACTACCTAAAAATAACTGCAAATAGTCTGCTTTAACTATATAACACTTTAAGTTTTACCTTGTAAAGTACTTTCTACATTCAGAATAAATGATGCATAATCCTGTCCTGGTCATTACTGAATTTAAACGCTAACATTTTTAGCATTTTAAGTGTAGTTTGTATAAAACGTTGACGTTACGTGAAAATGCTATTATAAAACATAGATTATGAACGTCATAATTAACTTAAACTACATTAAGCAGGCAGACTTAAAATTTATGTATTTCTGAAAACCTGGAAGATTTACTATTCGCACTGAAAAGAGAAATTTTCTTCAGATTTGCATCCTTTTATCGTTTTGAATTCTGGCAACGCGTTCATGCAATATAACGTGTAGTAAGCCTTGTTAAACAAGGCCCGAATCCTGGCAAGTCTTCACAGTGAATTAATTCTAGTAATTCCAGAGTAAGTAATAGGTCGCAAACATTGCGTTTGGATAATATATCGGATGCAGTAGAGCAATGATCTCAATCTGTTGGCGCCCGAAGAAATTTTACGCGGCCCGTGAATATATTTCATTTACGGATTTGTTGCAAATACGGTATTGCAAATATTTCAAGAGTTTAGTTATTTCAGGTCTACGTTTACAATATTAAATTATCATTAAAAAGGAAAGTGGATAATGCACCATGAAATCTATAAATGAAGTTAATGAATTTACATTAATAATTATCTTTACATCTGCATATAGCGTATACATTTATTTTATTATATTTTATATACGTGTTTAACGTACTTGCTAAATAAAGGACAAATTCGATCACCAATTGACGAGGTCAACATGTATATCAGTCAGAGATGTTCCTAGTCCAGAAAGCAAGATAATAGTCCTTATGTTATTGGCATACGGCCAGCAAACTTGTTTTGGCAAATTTTGGCGCAATGGGTGTCAAAATGTTTTAAATCCCCCGCAGTGTTCTTTGAATGGGCTGCGGAACTCATAAATGCACATTGGTATGTCAGCCGAGGGAAGGGCTTCAAGTACAGACTAAAGAGTTTCTACAGATTTTGAAACAATGAATCATTGAAAGCTGATAATTACATTTTATTTCGCAGAATTCAACATATATTTGTTCATATTTCTTTCAACCAGGTAGTGAAATGTTCACAATTACGTATATTTGATTTATTTTGCACTGGAAGTTCCCACAACGAATCCCCTACGTTTTAATAATTTTGTAGAATAAGTTGCTCGGCAAAACGTTTTCATGCACCTTATTTTAAGAATGACAATGAAACTGAGGCAAAGATCACGTGACAAGTCATAATGTGCTCATGATAGCTCAATGGCTCGTTCTAGAATCGTCCCCTTCGGTTGCGATACCGATGTGCCTTTATGAGTAAAGCAAAGGGTACGGGAGTAGCAAAATTAGTTTCCAATGACCTGGGACATTTGCTGAGTGGGTGGTACTAAATTATACGCAAACGAGAATTTGGCTTAATTTTTTAAAATTCATGACCCTAGAAATAACTAAATAACGTACTCAGATCATCAGTAGTAAAGAATTACAGCAACATTTTTATTTTCGAAAATGTCAAAGAGCAATATAAAAAAGCAGCAAGAAATTTGGCTCTTAAAAGTTGTTTTTGTTAACGAAAACGTATAGCAGGACACCAGAAATATATGCCGGAGAAGTCAGTTGTGTTTCTGAATATAATTCCTTATCTATTTTCCAGTCTGGCCTAGTTTCTCTGGATTTCCACTTTCGTGATCTTCTAAAACGATGCAAGAAATGTCGTCAATTTGTCTCTAATCCATATGTTTGAAAATCTGTTGAAAAATGAATTGGAAAGCAACTTGCTACCTCTTACGTGAAGAGTATTCATAAAATTAGTGGCACATAAATCTGCTATTACACATTTATACGCTCTGTTCTAGGGATATCATTTTCCTGCATTATCAAGAGCATTATCTTATATATGTTACATAATTGTGTTGTTGATATTTTAAAACCCTACAGTTTGTTTTAACAATTTATTCAGTTATATTTTCATAATCCTTAAATATAATTAAAAACATAAAAACGCATTTAAAATTGAGATACATATATATATATAAGTAAAAAAGAGGGCAATTTGTAGAGACAGTAGATTATTTGGAAACAGGTGAGATGAAAAACGAGCAACGCCTTCGGCGGGACTCGAACCACGGACCTCTCGAATACGCATCGAGCGTTCTAACCACTGCACTACGAAGGCGAGAGGAATATCTCATAAATTAATATATATAGAAGCAAGAAAAGGTCAATTATACGGAATTAATATCCTTTTGTAGCATTTATATCTTGAAGAATAAATTCAAGTAATAGCAATCTTATGATTATTTTAAAAATTTACTTAAACATTTTAATTTCTATAAAACTTTTTATTTTGATCGATTTATTCTATTTTATGTAATTTTAACTATTTTAAATTAATTCTTTCAAATTTAACTCTTATAAACTAATTTTGTTTTCTATCCAGTTATAATTCAGAAACATTTTCTGTTTAAAATTCTTTCGCCTACTCCTTGAAAAGACCAGACAGTTTTATATTATTATTATTTATTTTGTGATTTTGCTTTATTATATTATTTTATTTTTATTTCAAGTTGTGGTAGAAATGATTTTGAAATATATTATACTATTTTATATGTTAACAAATTTAATATTATAGAAGGATATTAATTCTGGGTTATTTCTCTCCTTCTTAATTACGTAACTCGTTTCGCAGCACGCATATATATACATATGCACAGCTAGTTTAGTAATAGTTGTTTGTATACGGGCTCTGAATGAACTAAATTTGTTATAATATATAACAAAGAAGAAGTATTTTTAATACTGGCTTGTCAACAGAAAATTTCCACCTCAGTAAATCGTCCACATATTTCATTTCATTTTTTTAGTTTGTTCTCACAACTTAAAGTTTCGTAAAAGAGCAAGAAGTATGTTCTCTCACATCCCTTTCTTTGAAATTTGAATCCTTTTTTTTTTGAGTATGATATAGATTTTTATAAAAAATGACTAAATCTTCAAAGATCTTATTACTTTGAGTCAAGAGTGAAATATCGAATTCGAATCTCAGCGAAACTTTCTGCCTTTTTTGAAATTTCCATCAAATATGCCGACCAAATAGCTGCTATGTGTTTCCTTCTGATATATTTTCGAGATACTATTTATCTAAATTTCGATTTTACTTGAAATTTCATCAGGGGTATTAAAGATAAATATTTTACTCTATATCTTTTCATAATACACTGCGTTATTACTTTCACAATATTCGTGTTAATTATTTTAGATTTCGTAATATTTATTTTTGAAAAAAAAAAACTGCCATTTAAATTAATGCAATGCATATTTATACACTGACTCAGAGTATAATATGGGGTATAATATTTCAGATCTTTAACGGTTCCTAAAATTCTGCCTTCAATAAAAAAACTCCGAAGCTCCAAAACCTATTTCTGCATTTTCAGTTTATCTGCTAGACCTACTAAATTTATTTCATCTAATCACAGTAATTTTAATATTTCTTTTACAGTACATACGCAATTTAATTTTTGGTACTTAACTAGGAACGGCACCATTTTAGTTAAAACTGAATTGTTTTGTTGGCCTGGCAAAGAGAAATTTTTGTTTCTGACAGCTGAAATTCATTTTCATCTAGTAGATGACTCTGTGTAGGTCAATCGCTTGTCGGTTTATGTTGATGGACAAAATTTCTGAAGCTTTCTGAAACAAATTAGCCAGTTAGAAGATTTTGTTTAAACTACCTTCGTGTCACTGTCCAAAAAAAAAAAAAAGGGAAACAAAATGTCATTAGGAACTTTCAAATACATCACCGGTGCCGATTTTGGATGAGGGTAAAAATCCGCTAAATTCTTTCAACCCTCTGACGTATATAAATGTCGCGTAGAATATTTATATGACGTCTTAAAGAAATGTATACATGCATCTTGAAACATGTATATGAAATTAAGGCAATATATTAAAAGTATATAGTGCCAGGGGATTTTAATATTACAATCAAGGAAATACCTCTCTCTCTAAAAGCTGTTTTAAGAAATTTGCGCTTTCTTAGCCAAGCCCCTTGCCGATCAGAGTGTTAATTTCCAAGCGTACTCCACAAAGGACTCTACTAAACTCTCAGTCGTACTGCTACTTCATCAAGCATTCATATTTTCTGACAGCACTTCCATCTCAGTCTTCATCTACACTTATGAGGTAATATATAAAAGTTTTCCATCTCCACTTTCAGATATTGAACCTATGGAGACATTAGCTTCATTTTCGAAGCTAGAAACATGAAAAATTAGCAAAAATCTGGCCTTGATGTTAATTTCAGACCTTCTGACTGCCAGCCAGACGTGTTTCGAATTACACCCCAAAGGCATGGGATATGGCGAAAGAACGTTCCTTGCATTCTCCCGCACTTAAAGAACGATTGGGGAGGAGGGAACCCAATTCAAAATATTCAAGTGGTAACGAATTATCATCTACGACATTTTAATTTTTGTGGTATTTATTGTTTCATGTAGTATTTTTTGAAGCTCGGAAACATAAAGAACCAAAGTAGCCTTCGCGGGGATCTGAACTTTCGTATTGCTAGATGGCCGTACCTCATATTACATCTGTGTTTCTCAACCATTTTTGCCTGAAGCGTCCTTTCACCATTGTTAGACAATCATCTTTCTTCCTTTTCAAAACTCTAAAAATACGTATACATTTATTTAAATTATAGTATTCTGAATATGTTTTATAAATTAAACAAGGAAAAGCATAAACTATGTTGATAAATACCAAAACTGTAATAAAAGTTTATATTTATAAGCTAAAACTGATTATTTTAATTGGTAAATAAAAGACTGACATCATCCCCTTCTGAAACTTTAGACATCCCACATAGGAAGGATTTCGCCCCAAGTAACACGATGACGGCGTAACGTAGCAATCACGTCTCCCATGTTGTTCCAAAGTCGTCGCATTATGTCGTCTTTAAAGTTGCCCAGATGTACAAGAAGTGCCACGCTTTTGAGATCGCGAAGATGTTGATTTCACATCTTCTTCTTACGCATAGATGTCGCTTTCAGGTTTTTGCTAATTACATTTTCTAGTCCATTTTACTGGACCATTGGGAGGGGGTGTATTAAAATATTATTTAGTATTTTAATTCAAAGTTTTTCTAAATTCTGACATATATCTACTTGTTATTTGTAACATCTGAATAAAGTTCATATTTAATATAGATCGGAGTATTTTAATAAACTGTTAATTAGGTAAGAATTATTTATAAAGTAAAGAAATTATATAAAAGCTTCAGATATGTTCAGATCTTTCAGCATACACTATAATTGAGCTAATAATATAAGCATCATTATAAATAACTGTTTATTGCTTGATTTTAATTATCTCTGCACAAAAAAATCTTATTAAGTTTAGAAAACGGATTTCGCATGAGTCCCCTTTGTTTCAACAATATTGTTACGAAATGCCGAGCTGCGGTACGATAGTTTCGCGGCAAAGCGGGTTTAGGGTTGCCAGAAAGTGACAAGGAAAGACAGGGTTGCCAGATTTGGTGTGAAATCGCTCACTTGCGAACATTTGGCGACAAACATGGCGATATGCTATAGACGGAGCGAGAACATTCTAGAACGAATTCTTAACAGCTTTCCCGAGCATGTTCTCGAAGGCAGGTCAAAACATATACATATATATATCCTGTCTGTAAGCGGAATAGGAGAGTATGTTGAGCTCAATAGTAGTACTTTGAGTTCAGAAATTAGCTTGAGAGCGACGGAACCGAGGCGGAAGCTGTAGTTTAGTGCTTTCCATGAAGCTGTCTTCACTGTTATAGCCTGATAGCCTGAAGGTTGTGTTGTTGATTGTTTCAAGGTGTTTGTCAGAGTTTTTCGACGAATGTAAAGCGTCTTTGTAAGAGTCCTCAGTCAAATGCTGTCATCAATCATTTAAAATCCACAAACTCGCAGAACGCAACAATATGTTACGAAATAAAAATTCTGTAAATTAATACATATGTTAAATTTGAATTTTTGTCTACATATTATCAGTTCTTCATAGACTTTGTCAACAATTTCTAACCACACATTCGGCATCCAGGAGGTTCGGTTAAGCATGGCCAACCGCTAAGACGAGCGTCGATGACCGATATTTGTTGTTATGCCCAAGAAGGAGTAGACTGCAACTATTTCAGATTGCAAAAATTTCAGATATCCGACTGCCGGGCGGTACATCGCCAAGGCATCATTAAGGATTCCAATTATATCACCAAGGCACGTGTTAAAGGATTAGAAAATTGCTCACAAAACGAATGGGATTCAAAAGGCCTGGTCTATACGTATTCCTTAAATATTATGCATCTTGTCTAAACAAATATGGTGTCGTCTGCCCTATTCTGCTTTAACATTTGTCCTGTAAAAATTTTTCATGAGTACATGGAACATTCTGAATGACTTCTTGAATTCTTATAACAACCTTTCTTTTATTTGCGCTAAATCGCCCTTCCGCCATTGCGTATTTGGATTCAGATCATTTAATCTTAAAGCTAAATTTTTTAGTAAATATTACGAGGGTAAAAAGCATTCTTTATTAATACATTTAGTAACTCGGTTAATGTAAAGAATATTTCCATTTGGCTCAATATTTAATACACTAGAACAAGAAGCTCCATTAAACCTTGTGCGTTCATGGATTCTTATGAGTAAACAGAATATCTTCATCAACAACTGGAATTATTTCATTTGCGGCCTAGGACACTCTTATGATTAACTGTGCGCAATTGAATCATATTCGACTCTTATTAAACCTTTCCCATTTGAGTCATTTATTTTGAAGGGCACTGCAATTTCCTTAACAGAGCGTGACTTATTTAATACTAACTTGCGTGACTCGGAAAATAATCCAACACGAAGATTAAGTTTTCTATTTCTTTTGACGAAATAAGATTACTTTCTTGAGTATTTCCACTTTTCTGATTTCCTTTTGCTCATGTGCAAACATGTCATGTACCGTCTCTGTTATTTGAACCAAATATGGATGTTTCCTCTCAGAATCTACTTTAATCGCACGTTGTCATTAATGAATATTTTGGAAAAGCAGCTGAAAAAAGTTGCGAATTTTGATATACATTTCAGAACAACGAAACTCAAATAAGTAAAGTAATAATTATTCCTTTGTTTACAATACTACAGTAGTAATTACTCTTTTGTTATCTCAATTACAGTATATTATTAATTTCTTTGTTATCTTAATTTCAGTGCATTTGTAATTACTCCTTTGTTATCTCAATAATACGTTTTTGAAGAGAGTAATGCTGATTGTTTGCTTTATAGGTCTTTTGCTTCAACGGTCTTTTAACTGTTAATAATTTGCATCATCGTTAGTCCTTTTTATAAGCACTCTTTTATTTAGTTTACTCACAACAGTGTTTCTCTGGGGTTGGAATTTTTGTCATTGATTTTTAATTTACTTTCTGATAAGATATCGAGCTCAAATTTTGTACATACGTTATTGCTCGAAGACAATGCAATCTGCTGTAGAGATGTTTTCCAAATTCGCTTTAGAATTTTTTATCTAATATTCAAACGATTTTTCGCCAATGTCTTCATTAAACAAACCAATTAAGCAAATTAGAAATTTCAGGAAATAAGATTAAAATGAATTATTATCATTCGAGGATCTGACGGTGAAATGAAAAACCCTTGCGCTATTCGTTTCTGCTAACCAAAATTGCACAACCTATTAATTTTTGTTTTAGGTTTACATTAAAGCCTTGTACACAGAGCCGTAGCTCCTGGTATTGACCTTGCCGCAAGAGACAGTAAGAGACCTTATATTTTTTTATAAAGTCTGTTGATCAATGAATCATCATTGCAAGGCCTGTCTTACTGTGGATGGAATAAATTTTCTTTAAAACTGGAAACATAGGCAGAACCGTGCCTACACGCCTGAGGCAAAGAACTTAATTTAAGGCCTATATGCAATACAAACCTTTTTTTAACTAATTTTTCTAACATCTATAAATTTTGTGAAATTAAATAGATTAAAAAAATCGATAATTAGAGAGTTTTATCCTGAAATATTTAAAAGTAAATATCATTCTGCGATTAATTTTTTATACTAAAGAAAGATTTAACATCCCTTTGCCCACAAAAAATGGAACAACGCTTGGATCAATTCTATAGCTCTTAGTTTCCTTACTATCCTTACACTAACTATATGTATAGGAATAGTTCCTCACTATTCCTATACATACAGTGTAAGAATGAATAAAGCAACTTGGAATGGGCATAGAAAACGTAAAATATGATTCTAGTAAATGTCGACTACTTACAAGAATGCATTAGAGGTACGGAAAATATTGCGCATTTCTGGAGGCAAATTTTGATTGATATAGAGATTAAGAGTCAAGAAGACAGCAACAAGACTAGATTGTTTGCTTCACTGCATTGTTTATGCATTCTGCATGAACGCGGTTAACTCGAAAAACCTCTCTGCAAGATCGGCATCTTTACTTCTTTTAGCGATTTAAAAGCAGCAACATGTTATTAAAATTCAAAATTAACTAGTAGTGCTTAGGAAGCTCGATTGCCACTCCTTATAGCCCAGATTTAGATTCAAATGATTAATATCCATTTCCCGAAGTAAAATCTGGCTTTCTGGTTAAAAAGGATGATGATATCGTAGATAGAACTGTTATTGAATATTTTGAGGGCAAACGTTCAAATTACTAACAAAGCATTTCTGTATGTTTTATTGTCCGGACCTCTAGCATACTCAGGTAGCTTAAATGGCTACATGTTTCAGTGGCCGCCAACTAGTATAGTAGCTAGTGTGGCTGACTGTCGTACCGACAGAGTCGGGCTAGAATCCCTGGGAAGGCATGGATGTCTGTAAGCGTAAAGTGTCTGTGCGGCAAGTGAACACTTAAAATACACGGCAAGCCAAAAGTGCACTCAAGAGGTTGGTCGTAGAAGACGAGAATTGGAAAATCCTCTAACCGTTCGCCTTAGTGCGGCAAGACTATACCTGTACGACTAATGATATCTCGCCTAATTCTTTCGCATGCTCTTCAGACAAAATGTTTTGAGTCTGCATGCCAGTACAAAGAAACATATTTACGAATTTATGAATTACACTGTACGAAAGAATTATTGAATTAATTTAATAATTTCCTTATTAGTTGCGAAAATTACAGACATAAATAACATAAAACGTTTCCACAAAGTTGAGATTTCGAAGGTTATCATATGAGATGCTATTTTTAATGAGAGTAAATTTTTAGGAAACTTACGCAATACGTTATTAACATAAAATTGACGCAATATTATGTAATACTAGGCAAGCCTTCCTTGATACAGTATATATACTTCAAATTAAATTTAGGAGAATCTAAAGAGAACGCCATTATGTATGTATCCAGTTTTCGGTTTGAACACCCAATAAAAACTTGACACTTTGGGAAGTTTTATTCAGTCAGATGGAACGAAACAGGATTGGATTGGATTATTTAATTATGGCAAAGCACATCTGCCTAAAGGGAGGAATGCATATCTGCGCAAAGGGAGGGATGCCTTCGTGGAGGACTTTCTAAGGGAAACTGTCTAGTATATACGTTACACATGGGGAAAACCACGAAAACGCCCATACAGCCAGCCCGTTCGCGGGATTCGAACCTCGGACCGAACTACCAGTGTTCAGCGTCCTTACCGCTCGGCCGCTGGTGGGCTGGAACGAAATAGAAAATGCATGGTAAAATCTCTGAACGAAAAACCAACAGACACAATCAAAGGTTGGAAGACATAAAGCATGAAAATCGTATAACAAAGCCATATGAATATTCAGTAAAACAGAATGAATATGGGAGGTGAAAGAGCAACGCTGTTCCATGTGTACGTAACAATGAAAACATTTTTGCATCAAAAATGAACAGATTTGTATAATTTCAATCATGCCTTGAAGCTGTGGGCTCAGCAGCCGAGTGGTAAAGTCGCTGAACACTGGTAATTAATTCTTTTCGAGATTCAAATCACGGCGAACGGGCTCTCTGCATGAGCATTTTCGCGATTTCCTTTATGTGTAAGTGTATATGTGACAATTTGCGTTAGAAAGTTCTTTACGAAGCCACCCTTTCCATTAGCTAGATAACCCTCGAATGTTTTGTCATAATTAAGAAATCAAATCGAATTTGGTGCTATGTGTTTGTTCATAAGAATGCTCAACAGAAATAAATCCAAAAAATTTAAAACTCCAAATGTTTCATCAAATTCTCCACTTGTCAGAGATCTGCACTTATCACCAATTTTATCAGAAACGTTTTAGCCACTTTAGTCGTCAGTTTCGATAAATTTCAAAATTTGAAGCTGTTACTAAGGTGTAAATAGTTACGAGCATAAAATCTTTCATTTTTAAAATATTATAAAATAAGCATGTCAATAAGGAATAAAATGTAAATATGAAATATTTAATCTAATTTTTAAAAGTAAATACAAGTTTGGAGTAAAAACAATACAGGGCTACAAATATTAATGCATTTCTGTGGAGCTGCGTGAAAGAAGATAAAATGTAAGTTATTCGGGTAATTTTATATTACTGAAAACTTACATTCACATTTTTTAACCTAAGCTCAACAGTATTTAGGATCCTTAATATGCTAGACATTTCTAAAAGTAAGCCGAAAAACGAAAACCAAGTCCTTCCAAATAAATGAACTATTCATATTTTCTTCATAATCCTTTCCGGATATGTTAACATCATTACTGCCAAAACTTTTGGCAAACGTATATTGAAGTACCGTTTAAGCTATCTCCAGTGAATCTCTAACCGCATTTGATGTTAGTTAGTAGTTTTATGAGAAGGAGAAGATTCATGATGATAAAAAGATCAGTCATTGGAAGAAATTATTTTTTATGTTATATATTGGTTTAATAGCAAGTTATAAAAATATAACTTTTGCATTTTTTCTTCAACATTTTAAACATAATATTTATATAACTTACTTACACTAGTTATGTCTCTGTAAAATAAACTTTTAGTGTGGAGAAAATGTAACACTATACTAACCTGAATATTAGATGACTGGCATATAAAACCGCACTTCATTTTTAACATAATTTTCACAGACTATGAAAATCATATGTAACTGTTCGCAGTCTTCTTTAGGACGTACTATGTTTAAAACAAAAACGCGGTATACATTTAGAAGCACTCAGTTTTCATTTCTACTTAGACCTGTCTCTCCGACCTAATGTTTACTTAGGCCTGTCTCTCCGACCTAATGACACAACGATTTACTCAAACTGACCTCTCTCCCAGATGCTCCTCAAATTCGTTTAAGTGTTCCTTTATGCTAAGATCTTACATTGAAACTCCCCTAATATCCATATGGTTTTCCACCCAGCCGGTATAATGTTTAGTGACGCTGATTGCCGTATCGATGGGGACGGGTACAAATCCCAGAGAAGGTATGGACGTTTTTTAGCGTATAGAGTCTGTGTGACAAAGGAAGACTCAAAATACACGACCAACCAAAAGTCTTCCCAATAGGTAGCTGGTAGGAGAACCTTTCGGTGTAAATTTTTCAAACCTGGGACGAACCTGCGCAGTTAATGGTGTGGTACCATTCTTATACGACCACTCTTGAGAATTCGATGTCCCGCCTATTTCTTTTATTTTTAATTGTACCTCTATCCATAGTATTTTATTCAACAACAATGTCCTGTCATGATTGTCCTCTTTTTGACTTTTCCTTTGTATATAGCTTTTCGCTAAAAGACTTCCAGGCGCTTGGGCAGGCCACAATTATTCCTTAGACATGATATTTTAACCGTCTGTGCACTCAGTGTTTTTGTACTGGCATGTGAAGCTTTATAAAAATTGAGCGATGTTCTATATTTCGTATATATTACTTTATATTATATTTTTTTCAGTGGCCATTGTGGCCTTTGGGGCGATGAAAAAGCGGACTTACTTGCAAAAAAAGGTACCAGGTTACTACAACATCGTAATAAAGCTATTTCTTACTGAAGGATAAAACTGTCTTTAAAAAGTTTATTTACGTCTAATATCTTACGAGATCTTCAGACTCGTGCAGCCTTAAAAGATGGAGAACGATTTATCATCTTAAGCTGAAAAACAAAATCAAACTTAATTTCTTCTTTATTTATTATTTTGAAAAACATGACATGAAATGGGTATTTTAATAAGAGGATATCTCTTAAGCGAAAAAACAATAAGGCGCTCTGGAAAGGAATTACGCTAAGCTTGAGTAATTCTTCGCGAACGAAAGTACGACATACCATTAACGTCTAGACTTCAATTCTTTTTTCCATTCACTTTGCATAGTTTTCTTCTATAGTATATTATGTAATGTATGATGTAACTGTGAACGCGGAGACGGAATGATGCCACTTTTATATAGGAAGGACATTTATCACATTCCTCCGCACTTACACTAGAAATAATTTTCTTTGCTTAGTATTTGGCATTCTTCCCAAATGCGTTTGCCCGTTGTTTCTTTGGTGACAATTTAGCTCAAGGTAATCGAATGTTTGCATCACTAGGTTGCCTTCATCATTATAATTATTTTTAAAGATTATTACATACCAAATACACTTTTGACAGTTATTAAATGAAAGTTAAAATATGCTTATGAAATACATGAAAATAAAAATTTATAAATGATTAGCTGGAATTAAATTCCAGAACAAATATATTATTCGCCAGGAAAAAGTAGTAGCGAACACATTGACACCTAATTTCCTAGGAATTTCATGTGTTTAATATTTTCCCACGGTGAGCAGAAAATAAATTAAGAGTGAGGAAAATTAGAACATTACGCTATACATGAAACAGAAAAATTAATTTAAAATTATAAATAAGCATTTTCTATAGTAAACAAATATTCTTACTTAAGTAGCATTCCGCTGTTAAAATAACTTAATTACTTTTCATCTTTTTATCAGTTGCAAAATTGTTCAGATTGTCCCAAAATTCAGCTTTAAATTCATTTTGTCACCTTTCAGTAAAATTCATTGTTCCATTGTTTAAGATTCCATCTCTAAATTTAATTATTCGCGAAATAAACCAGTAACAGTTCAATATATATTAAGGAATCATTCTTGCACTTACATTTGCGAGTGATGCTAATATAAAAGAATTTAATAGTAATAGCCTGAAGACTCGGAACGAGCATCTCCGAAATTGTATGACTCGTAGGTTGTTCACGATCTGCCGTTGTTAGTATTTATACAAAGCGGATACATGATGGTGAAACCACTAGTAGACGTTAAGGTGTTGGACGTCCACGCGTCATCAAAGAAAAAGGATGTTTGATACTGTCCCGCTTCGTACAGCAAAATTGGCACCAGAAAGTGTCTCAGCTGACAGCCCACTACAATGCAAGGTCACTCCAAGTGCAAGTGTTTCGGAACAGACAGTTTAGAAGACACTTTGTTGGATATAGGACTACGCAGTAGACCTCCCATTCGTGCGCCACTGTTGACCAAGCATCATTTCAGCTATGCCTACAGTAGGCCTGGGAAGATCGAGACAGGACCAAGGATAAGTAGAAGACAGTTGTCTGGTCGGATGAATCACGATTTCTCATTCATTAGTTAATGGTCGTGTCAGGGTACACCGTCTTTCAGGCGAACTGTTGCCTCCCCAGGCTGATGCTTGCGGTATTATGTTTCGGGGGAACATTCTCGTGGACGGCCCTCGGACCGTTAGTTGTGGTAGAAGAGAAAGATTGTGGATCATTTGCACCCTTACATGGCATTTGTCCTCCCAACTGGAAATGAACTCTTTCAGAAGAACAGAGCTCCATGTCACAAGCCTCGAATTTTATTGAATATTTCGAGGAGCATAAGGAGGAATTCCAATTAATGATCTGGCCACCTAACTCAGCGGATCTGAACCCGATAGAGAACATTTTTGATGTCATGAAGCTGCATCTCAGAACTAAAACACTACCATGTCGGAATATTTCTTCAGTCATCTACCAAGAATTTGTGGCAGCCATGTCAAGGCGAGTTGCAGCTGTTTTTCAGGCCAAATGTTCCCCAAACGCGTTATTGAGTAGGTGGTCATTATGTTTTGTCTATTCTATTCTGTGTGTCTTGTCAGTGTGACATGAGATACATCGCTTATGTAAATAAAAGAGCTTTTAGTTTACTGTCGAGGAGAATGAATCTTATGTTGGAGAAGGTGAAATAAAAAAATCTTTAGTAACTAAACATAGTAGGGCACTTAATTACTATCTTGTATTTGATTCTGTAAAATTATCAATGAAACATTTTCAATTGGAAATTAAATTTTCTTGGAGGTTTTCAAGTTTGGGAAATATTATCCTCTTGTGATGTAGCCGTTCCTCAATAGACACAAATGCCGGCTAGCTTTAAAAGGATTTATTAACAGAGCACACAGGAGCGGTTACAAACAAAAGAAATATATATAAAAATGAAACATAAACGAAATGGAACATCAAACATTGAGAATAACATAACATAGTAAGCTATCATCATGGCGGCTGGAGGTCGACTGACGTTTTTTCATATCGCCACGAGATGGCGTTTAAATAAAATAGTTCGGTTACAGTTCATGAGTTCATTGCGTGAATAAAATAGTTCAATTACACTTAAATAGGTCTGTTACATCCTCCCCCTCTGACTTCGTAGACGTCTCGGCAAGAAGTCAGGAACTGACATTTGTCTACTTTGTGCAGCGGGCGGAGAATCAGATGGACGGGCTCCAGTTTGACGAGGAGTAGATTTTGCGTCACCAGCACCTTGTGCAATTCGGATGTGCAGATTCGGATGGTATTACACGTTTCGGGCGTCCTCTTTTCTTTAAGGGAACCACTGGAATTACACGAGCTGAGTTTTACTTATTTCGATCTTGATATGGTTTCAAGGCTGAAACATGATACTTGCCGAGAATTTTGTCTGGTTCATGAGGATCGACAATATCATAAGTGGTTGGAGATCTTGTAGTCACTATCAAAGGACCATCTCTCTTGGGCATGAATTTAGCAGTTTTCTTCAGTGGACCTTTGCTGATTGGGTGGAGGGTGACCCAAACTTTATCTCCAGGAACGAATTTCGGTGTTTCTCTTCGTTTTCTGTCAGCATAACGTTTCTGTTTATCTTGATGCATTTCGACTCTTTCTCGTACCTGTTGTACATTTCTTGCAAAACGTTTCAAATATGGAGTAATTTCGGGAACAAAATTATCGTTCTCAATTACGGCTTTTATATCATGCTTTACATCATCTAAGGTTCGTAACTCTTGTGCAAATTGAAGAAAAGCAGCAGAATGTCCAGTTGAATCACATTTGACTGTATTCAAAGCAAACCTTATTACTGGCAGTTTATTCTTCCATGACTGATGGTCGTTACCAACAAGTATTGCTAAACGTGGTTTCAGATCTCTATTCTTCCTTTCAACTGGGTTAGATTGTGGGTGATAGACAGGAGTAAGACTTTGATCAATGTTCAAGATATAGCATAGTTGTTGCATAACAGCACTAGTAAACTGGGTACCATTATCACTTATTATTTTCTTGGGTAACCCAAATCGAAGGGCAACTTCCTCCAAAAGAATAGTGGCACATTCTCTGGCCGTGGCTTCCTTTAAAGCAAATAGTTCTGTCCACTTCGTAGCACAGTCCTGCACAATAAATATCCATTTTTCACCAGACGGTGTTTCAGGAAGGGGACCGAAAAGATCAATTGACAAGGTTTCAAAACGTTGAGCATAGACTGGAATTTGAAGTAAGCCAGATGGCTTTTGATTAGTGGTTTCTCCCCCTACTTTGAAGACAGTGTGATGTTTGTTAAGCAATGCATCAGTTGCAAGCCGTCGGGCTGTAGTTAATTGCTGTCCTTCATTTTCTCGTAGTCGGCAGTTGTTTACAACAACTGGGGTTTCTTCCAGTACTTGGGATTGATGAGGTTTCACGAAGCTATATTTTCTTCGAGGTTCATCAGAAAAGTTCCACCTATTTTCAGGAAGATTTAAAACAATTTTAGCTTTTTGAAGAAAGTCAGTTCCTAACAGAGTCGAGTTATTTTTGGCATCAGGCAACACAAGGAGCGGAGTTTTGAACTCTCTGCCTTCGAGAAGAGTGATTTGTTCGGTGCGAAGTACCTCTTTTTCAGATACCAAACCATCAGCGAAAGACACCTCTAGTGTTGTCTTTTCAAATACTGCATCTTGTTTCTGCAGAATACGATAGAGGGATTCACTTGCAATTGAGTGACTATCACCAGTGTCGGCGAAAGCTGTACCGGAAACACCACCAATACTAATTCGGAATACAGCAGTCCGAGTGGAAGATAAACAGGATCGGATTTGGATAGTGCCAAAATTTGATGAAGTCTTTGGGGGGTTACAATCTGGACATTTAGACTTGATAAAACCAGTTTTTCCGCACCCATAGCATGTTAAAGGAGGTCGCTTTTTCTCTGTTTGTTGCTGAACACGATTTGAAAAGGTTTTATGAGTTCCCTGTATGTCACTTGTTCGATTTTCTACTTTGTGTTTGGATGGATTAGTCGGTTTGTAAGAATAGTTCCGCCTGCCAGGAAGTTCAGTTTTATAGTTCGTATTTTTAACACGTACAGCTTCATAATCATCCAATTTCTGTACTAAATCAGATGAACTCTTTATTTTTCCCCAAGTATCAATAAAATGCTCCTTAACGTCACTACTGACTCTTCTTTTAAGCTGATCCGTCAGGACCAAGTCTTTGAGTGATTCAAAGTCTGTAACATCGAGACTATGGAGCCACTCTTCGAGATAATTGTTTAATTCGTAAGTAAAATCTTTCCATAAAGACCCAGGGTGTTTTTGGTGTGTAGTAAGTTTAATTCGAAATGATTCAGCATTTAATTTGAATCTTTGTAGCAGAATCTTCTTGATGTAAGAATAATCTTCTAATTTGTCTTTTGGTTCTCTTAAAATAATTTGCGAAATGTCTATAGGCAGAAGAGGTAGGAGATGAGTGATGTAATCTATTTGTTTTATATTAACTTTCTCACATTGTCTTTCAAAAATTTGCAGGTAGGTTGCAATGTCAGAAGTTCCTGTAAATTTAGGGATTAGGTGTTGAATATTTGTTCCAATAGCTGCATTTGAAGCAAAGGCGGCATAGTTAGGATTTAAGCTAGCAGCTGCCAGGTTTAATTTTAAACGTTCCAATTCTAATAAAAGTTCTTGTTCTTTTCTTTGACGTGTCTCCAGATCGTTGCTTTCACGTTGTTTTTGTTGTCTAGTTTCGATTAAAGTTTCCAGAAGATTCCTGGTAAAAGCCTCATCATAAGTGTCAGAATTGACAATAAGATCTTTAAGATCTATTACTCGCATAGTGTCGTTTACAGTGAAATCCAGTTCTGCAGCGAGAGTTTTTAAATCCTCTTTTCGTCCTTTGGCAAGGTAAGCCATAATTATATGAGAGGTCGGGGGGAGGGAAAATATGAAGTTGAATTTGTTGTTATTTCGATTTTATTCACAATACAGTATTTTAGAATTAATAATTATACCTTTAAGTAAAATGTATATACCCCTATTAAACAGCATGTATGAATGTAAACAATATTACTCGTACATTTATATACCACTATTAAACAGTATTTATAAATGTAAACAATAATACTCACAAAGTTTATTATTTCGGAGTCGTAAAAATATCATAAAATGCCCTCATAAATTCAACTTGTATCAAGAAAATAACATATAATAAATTGTTCAAGAATTGTTTACTACTTAGCAAAACATACATAATCTTACCATAAGCTTTTATATTTATGCTGAATTCTTCGAAATCTTAATCTTAACAAAATATTAAGCTGATTAAGCAACACACACTTAATAACTCTTTTACTTTATTTAAATAGTCATTCGATTTTATTCATAATTATTTTCTTTCGCTTCAAGAAATATTTTCCAAGACATTCATTAAAGGAAAACAATCGTATTTTCTTAAAGTATTATACTATAATCATTTTCTCAAAATGTTCGTCGAAAGATAAATCAACAAGTACAATATTTTATTTTATGTAGAATAAAACATTTAATAAGGAACAACAGCACTCAAAGGAAATAAAAATAATAAAAGATTTGACGTAAACACATCATAAATCATCGCTAGTCTAAACATTTCCGCGGGGGGAAAACATCTGCTGCTGTATGTCAGAATCGAAACTAATAAATTCTAATGAACAACGTCCATGAATATATTCAAACTTTAACATCAAAACATGTATTCAGTGAAACAATACTATTCACAAATTAATTTACTATGCGCATTAACATTTTAAAATAACAAATTACAATTCAAGAAATAACGTTTGGTTAACAGAAAGCCGTTTGCTTTCGTTTAATACTCTTATGTAGTATCAATAAATGAGATTTCAGTTAAGAATTTATATTTGCTTTAAGAAGCAGCTTATAATAAATAATTAGTTTAAAAGAACTTTAAACTCAGATTAAACGATAATGTAAACGAAACTTATCTTTTCCGTTGAAATTGTCCAGTTGATGATTCGATGTGCTAGCAGCACGGTATGACAATTTTAATTCCAGAATTGGTTTCCAGAATATTTGACCAGTAGTCCACACCTGAAAAGAAACTGAGCCGATCTCCAGCAACTAAAGGTTAAATTCGGGAGTAAGAGCTTGTTAAAGCCAAACAGAAATTCTAAACATTTTGTTGCGCCATTTTGGATTTAAATTTAGTTGGGCGCCAATGTGATGTAGCCGTTCCTCAATAGACACAAATGCCGGCTAGCTTTAAAAGGATTTATTAACAGAGCACACAGGAGCGGTTACAAACAAAAGAAATATATATAAAAATGAAACATAAACGAAATGGAACATCAAACATTGAGAATAACATAACATAGTAAGCTATCATCATGGCGGCTGGAGGTCGACTGACGTTTTTTCATATCGCCACGAGATGGCGTTTAAATAAAATAGTTCGGTTACAGTTCATGAGTTCATTGCGTGAATAAAATAGTTCAATTACACTTAAATAGGTCTGTTACACTCTTTAGTTAATGATAATAATTCATATCCATCTCCTCCGAACGTTTTCAGAATTGTCAATATCTTAGTTTTACATATTTCATGTAAAGTACTCTCGATTCCGAGAAAGCACGTCATGGATAACTGAATAACAATAATCCTACTACAAATTTCATGAATATTAATGTGTTATTTCTTTAAAAAATCACTAATTTCCTCGTCTGTTTTTCGAGAATGTTTAAATATCGTATTTATAGAATTTCAATGCGTGTATTTTGAACTGTTATTTTATAATTGAATTCGATTCCCCTTTGGTCGACGAAATCCGATGAAGTATCATCAGAAGCTATTGCTGTGACAGATAAATTTCCAGTATCATCTTCGCTTGTAGTTTCGGCATTACTTTTTGCCTCTTCTGTTCTTGTAACATTTCAAATGATATCGGTATCACTGAAGCACTGAAAGACCGGCTCAGTCGAATCAGCGATTTTTAGAGCATACTCGGACTTGCGTGTATTTATTCTTCACACACTCTTGCACATATATTTGAATGTGCCAACGTGAGCACCGTCACAACCACACCCGGATAATCATGAGTACACTATATTTTGCTTGATTGATGGCGCTACATTCGTTTTGTTGCACTCTGCCAAATGAAGGGATTTCTCCCAATTTTTTCTTCCTTCCTTCTTGAGAAAGAGGAACATGTGTTTGGTCACCCTCGAAAGTGAAAACGATGTATTCAAAATCTATGCCAAATTCCCTATTTGAGAGCATTCTTTGTTTGTTCAAATAACTGTACTTCTGATATAATGCCTATATTTTACTTTACAGCAGCTTTATACGCTGACTCCAAGAAACTTATAGAATAAAACACTGAGCACTAAGTGACAGTTTCAAGTGTTTCTTTTGTTACTATTACCATTTAATATTGAAGCGCGATTGAGAAATCATTGTACAGTAATATTTAATGCGCACACATCTACAGACTCTTCAAATATTCTTAATGAAACTTTGGAATTCACCCTCCTACGTACACAATACGTTTCAGGGATGCAATAGCATACACATTCATTTCAATCTGCTCTTCAATAATTATTAATAAAATGTCATTATTAAAATTGTTTTCAGACATTCCGTTTTGGAAACAAACTACCGGAAAAGACACCTATGTTGAACTGCAAACTGAAGTCATTAATTTTAATCATTAAATATGTAAAACCTTCAGAAAAGGGAATTAAAATTTTCCTCAGTGTGACATTAACTTTTTAAATGAAAAGTAATTAACTAATTGCTTTTATAAAGACTATCAACAGTCAGGAGGAAAATATAAAGTCTCGAAGTTAACGAAAAGGTAATTAGCTAAATTCTTACTATTTTTACTTCCAACTGACACTGTAAAAGCTTATTTTTTGTGAAATTACGAGTATACGCTAATGGATGATTTAGCTTAAAATATTAGTTTTTTAATTTGAAGGAACTTTTTTTCTGGAAAAAACAAAATATAACATTAAGAAGATATCTTGCAAGAAAAGTGTATACTAGATGTAATAGATGCAGAATCTTAATTGTGCGTTTCATCGGTGTATTTACTTGATTAATTTATGTAACTAACTCTTAAAACATAAAAATGTTTCTGTTATCTAAAAATTTGCATTTATCTTATAAAATTCAGTAATAAATCTAGTTTTCACTTGCGCTAATAGAAGGATATGGTAATACTAATACTTCATCATCACCCTAACGATGAAATCCAGTAGTGGTAAATTAGACTGAATTTTTTCTAATTAAATCTTGCAACGTTAAAACGGTTAACTGTGAAGAAAATGAATTTTCGCGTAGCACTCTACTAATCAAATTCGTATTTTTCGAAAATTTTAATGTATTTATTTTGAAAAGCTTTTTTAAGTAAAATATCTGATTAATCTGCATAAAAGAGTAATGTAGCTTCTCATCTTGCTTAATTATTTTTACTAATTTTCTTTCAAGTTACAAAAAATTCGAAAGAAATAAAAAATATTCTGATATCTTTTATCTTAATTTAATGAATTTTTAATATTTTGTATGCTTTTTAATAACTTTCTACCGTACGAAGATTGAAAAAATTCCTGCAGAAAGCTGATATGGATTTCCTTCTTCCTTTATTACTTAATTCATTATTTTAATTTATTGTTTGCTATAATAAAAACACAATTCAAGAAATTTTTTAAATATGTATTGTTATTCTCTATATCCTCAAATTACACAATATCTGTAATGAAAATCTACTTACTGATTTATTTTAATTAATCTAAAGAAATGTTTTCAAATATTTTCTCTCAAAACACATTTTAATCACAAGAACATTTTCGCATAATCTGGTCTTGAGTAAAAACGTTATTTGTTGAAACAGGAAATACATACATAAGAAAATGTATTGTATTTTCATTTAAAAGAAATAAAATTAATTTAAATAGGTATAAAAAAACTAAATTTTAAAAATCATTTTATATGCTTGAGAAATTTTACAATATACAAACAGCATAAGAACTAAGTAACTGATTGTACATATCTAGCTGTAACTAATTACTTGTAAAATCTAATCTAGCTAATTATTTGTTTTTTTAATTAATAACTTAATTTTTTCTCCAATAATTCAGTACCCCAAGTTTAAAATTCAGCCATTTAAGTCAATATTAGTTATTTGACTTCTGTGTAAAATATATTGCGCACTTAATTTAAGTTTTTAAATACAAGATTACTCAAATAGTATTTAAGCGTTAAAAGCCAGAATAAGTCAAAATGACAGAATAATATTTAAGTATTTATGTTCGTACTGGAGGATACAAATCCAAAATTTCACGCACAATAATCAAACATCAACATCAAATAATAAATATTTCCATTTAATGATACACCCTCTATTTAATAATTTATTTTCACTTTACAATTTTTAGAATCTGAAATTTTTGCTTTAGTGGTTGACCAAAGCTTGAGATACACACATCACCATCGAACGTTGTTCAACTGGCTAACAGTATTTGCCATTTTAGTTTTTATCACAGTTTGACTACCATTTTGGGGCATCTAGCGACTGGCCTACGCAAAATGCTATTATAAACAATTTTCCCAACTTTTTCTAAACGAATATCAAACAGGTACTGATAAATAGGACAAAATCTAAGATAAAGAAGTCGTAAAAATGCGTTATCATGCCTTACTGAGGAACTTCCCAATCTGCACGGCAAAGCTACTGTTACTTACTAATTGAGTTACAAAGTTCCTGTCTTCTGGCACTTAGTAACTAACGAAAAATTCAAATATACGGTACTGATGCATTAATAATTTTCATTTAACCTCGTAACAAGAAATTCTTTGAACTTAATGTTAATTAGCTCAAGCTAACTTAGCATGCCCTTGAGCCCGAATTTAAATTCCGAACATACAGTAGCACGGATAAACCCACGCGGAAAATATGCAAAAAGGTGTCGGCACCTTTTCGCGAACTGACCACTGAAAAATTGGAATTGATATATGTATTTTCAACGGAAAATTCGTAGTATCTTTGTCCAAATTTCGTAGTATCTTTGTCCAAAAAATATTTTCAAACTGAATGTTTATGCTGTTATAATAAAAGTTACAAAACAGCTGCTTATTTTGAATATCTGTATTAACTACTTCAATAATAAATATCACAAACAGAAATGTTCGGAATAATAAACAGGAGATTCCGGTCTGATTCGGAAAGTTAGAGTACAATAAAGGAGAGTTATTAGCAAACAATTCACTTATAAGATGAATGAAGACCACAAGTGCCATCTATTACATAAAGTATTATATACCCTGTACTTTTAAAACGAACTTTTGAATGGAATAACTTTATAAATATTTACGTGGAATACTTTATGTCGAAAATTAAACGATTTAGTATCTTTATTATATAGATTATAATATAGTAGAACTGAGACAGTATTTTTATTGGAAATTCATTCCAAACAAAACGAGTTTCAGTTCAGTGATTCATATATGTGATGAAAATTCAGGAACTATAATTATTATTCTCACCAAATTGCAATTTAAAACGCTTTATATTTACAATTTTTTTTTTTTTTTTTTTTTTTTTTTTTGTGAGAAATGCATTTCACTAATTTTAAAGCATTCTTATATATTCTAATGTCAATGATTAAACATTTCCTATTTTGGTATCTAACCCCCTTGAAAACCCTCAAGAATCATCTCAGATCTTTATTGGTCAATCCATTTTCAACTTGATACTCCAAGCATCGATTTTTAACCTCTTAAGTAAGTATCTAAGCTACTCATTATTAAAAGAGGCCGGTCTTACAATTAACGCCTCAAAATGCAAGTTCGCAACTAAAGAACTTAAATATCTGGGTTATAAAATTTCGCAAAACGGAATAGAAACTCAAGATTCAAAAATAAAAGCCATCAAAATTTTTCCACCTCCCAACACCGCCAAGAAAGTTTCTTCTTTCCTTGGGTTATGTTCTTATTATCGGTCATTCATAAAAGATTTCGCTAATATTGTTGAACCCTTGTTAGTAATTAAAAGAAAGAAAAGTAAATTCACGTGGACAGCAGAAGCAAATACCGCATTTGAAAGGTTAAAAGAAGCGCTCATCAATGCCCCAGTTTTCAAATTCCCGGAGGGGAACGAAAATCTGGAAATTGCAGCAGATGCGTCGGACTATGCTGTAGGTGCTGTTCTCATGCAAAATCTCCATCCTTTGGCATTTTTTATTAAAACGTTGAACCCTACACAAAGGAATTATACAGCTACAGAGAGAGAAACATTAGCCGTATTAATGGCTGTACACAAATTTCGAGTTTATTTCGGCAAAGCGCCAGTAACAGTCTTTTCGGATCATGCGGCTGTTGGTAGACATTACTCGGGGAACACCCTAACGCCCAGGTTAATAAGATGGGCTTTAAAACTTCAAGAATATAATTCCATAATTAAATATACTCAAGATTCATAAACCGGGTAAGGAAAACAATGTAGCTGACGCACATTCTCGTATAAAACTGGACGATGAAGGAAATGAACTCAAATGCGCTGTGTTGACTTAAAAAATTTTAGATTTCTAGAGAAACAATTATTGCTGAATTGAAAGCTGATCCTGAACTTGGAAGTATCTACGCATATTTGAAAGACCCCGAAAGCTTTGAGCGCACAGATATCGATGCGATAAGAAATAGAGCAGAAAACTATGAAATAATAGATAATTTATTATTTTATACGAAAACAACAAACGAAAATCTCGAGTACAAACCAGTCATCTCAGCCTCGCTTCGATTAAGCATTTTGAAGGAATTATACGACGCGAAAACAGTGGGTCATTTAGGGGTCAGAAAGACTTTAAAAAGGGTACGCGAGGCGGTATATTTCCCGCAATTATACAAAATAATAACTGCGTATGTCAGGTCCTGCAATCAATGTCAGTTAATAAATGATATTAATTACAGCCCGGCTGGGTACTTAAATAGCATTCGCGCTACATTTCAGAATGAAATTTTAGGCATAGATCTTCTTGGTTCTTTCCCCCAGAGTGAGTTAAATAAAAATCGTTTTCTTTTAGTAATTGTAGATCATTTTTCAAAATGGACAGAAATTGTTCCACTTAAACGCGCGTCAGCCAAAACAGTCGCAGATGCATTTTAAAATACGGTGCACCGATAAAAGTCATTAGCGATAACGGTAAACAATTCGTTAGCCAAATATTTGAAAATATTTGCACTGGACTTGGCATACGCCATATCAAAATGGTTCCGTATAGACCACAGGCAAACATAGCAGAAAGAATTAATAAAAATATTGTAAAAATAATTCGAAGTTATGTTAGCACACATCTTAAGCGCTGGGATGGCTACATAAATTAGCTTATGCTTTAAGAACGGCAAATCACGATACTACGGGAAAACCTCCAGCAGAATTATTTTTAGGACGGAAGTTAATTACGCCATTAGATAAATTAGTCTTTGTGCAACAAAGAGAGCAAGAATTTAAACAAAAAGATGTGCAAAAATTCATTGACCAGGCGGTTAAAAGCTCGGATGCGGCAAGAAATAGACAAAAATTATACTATGATAGAAAACGCCGTGAAGCAGATTTTAAAGTTGGGGATAAAGTGTTGAAGCGGAAATTTTCTTTATCAAGTGCCCCAGACAATTTTACTGCAAAGTTAACTCCAAAATTTGAAGGCCCCTATGTAATTCAGGAAATCAAGGGAGTCGTATTGTACCTTAAGATCGAGAGAGGGGAAATCTGTAAAGCAAGTCCCGACCAGGTGAAAAAATATTATAATCAAAATGATTTTGAAATCCTTAAAAGCTTCTTGCAGGACTCAAGCGTAAAAGAAGTAGAAGGTCCAGAAGTAACGTCACCCGCTCTACCACTCAAGAAGCAGAGAACTGAAGAGAAACCTAAAAAATCATATGGATTAGAATTTTGTAAATATACGTAAATACTTGAAAGTTATGTAAAAGTAGAATTTAGTCTAGAAGCATAAAATTTTAGATGCTAAAAGTAAATGCTCAAAAGAAATGAATTCAAATTTAAGTATTAAACTGTAGATAAAATCATGCTTTAGAGCGAAAGCCTGCATGTCTAAAGATGAATGAGGGGGAATTTAGAATGAATGTGTTTTGTAGGGTTCTCCACATACACTTGAATTTTAAGAATGTTAAAATAGCTCATCGAGTTTTAGAATGTCGAGTAAGGTGTGTCTATTTGGTCGTTGAATTCTAACAAATCATTGTGGTTAGGGGAAGTGTTGCAATACTAAAACACGAATATTCCCGTTTGACACCACACATGGTGGAGAGCCAGGGTAAAGTTAAATTCATGTTTGAATACTTGAATGAATGTGAATTAAGCAGTAACTAAGAAAAATAAACCGATCAAAAACAAAAACTTATTCAGTGTCAAGAAAGTGCAAATTATAATGTATTTAGAAAGATACTGATACTTATTCCTTCCAGATGCTGGAAGGAAGAGAACAGATTGATTGCTGAAGTCCAGGAAAGGTTGCTGTAAGAAGAGAGGGTTAAATAAGTATCTACAGAAATTTATTCTACCTTTTGTGAGAAAACAGTTTTTTTTTTTATGTAAAAGAGGCTCTTAAATTTTAGTTCAGAATTGTGGAAACTTTTCAACAGGTCGTTTCTAGGACCTGCTTCCAAGTTTACCAAATTCTGGCAGCGGCAAATGTAGGGTTTATATTTATTTTAACTAACATTTATTTTAAGTTTAAACTATCTTTCCTGTCAAGCCTTACTTTCCCCTGGAATTGCCAATGCCAGAATATGTAAATTTTAGTAGAACGCGCAAAGTATTCAAAATTGTCAGCGGAAGTAATCTGAGTTAAATAGAAGGGAAACGAGTTCGAGAGTGTGCTTTCTTGCTTCACGAGTGTGGAGGTGGCTTGGTAGAAATAGAAGAACCACGCGTTTCGGCCTGTGTGCTTGCCTCGGCAGATAGTTAAATCTTCCAACGTAATATTCAGAAGTTTGCTGAATTATCAGCGGTATCTTAGAACGCGGTTAGGTTAGTTACATGTAGAGAGCCTCGTAGGTAGTCACTTGTTATTATTCATTTTTAGTTTCTTATTTTTATTTTACCACCGGGTCGGCGTAGTTTGTGAGCGTCAAGAGCGCGCATCTGTAATTTCTAAAGTTGAATAAAAAGGGATTTAAACCCTTCTCAAGACTTTGTATACTTTCCAGTTCATAGCAGTCACCACTATTGTTGCGTGCAGGTTGGGAGCGCGCAACATTACATACTTAACAAAATATTTGGCAAAATTAAGAGAAAAAGTAATTTAATTGGCGTCTTATTCAAGGCATTCAAATTTTCGATAAAAAATGCGTTAGTATTTAGTGCTTACAGTTCTGTAAGATTTTATGACAGTTTGCGCTAATTTAGAATGTCTTATCTGAGTGCTTTAAACTCTGGAATTCGTAACTTTATTCATGTTTTCCTTAGTATAACATATGTGTTTCAAGAAATTTCATACAAGATTATATGTCTTCAAAAATAAAGATTACATTTCGCTTCTTTCAAAAAGTGATATCATAAATGTGAGACTGCAATTAAAGGTTTTACTGGATTTCAAAATACTGCGTTTCTCAATTATTACGCATGTAACAGTGATTAAAATACAAAAAGAATAAAATCGCCAACCTTTTTTAGGCAATTTACATCAACTGGTAAACATTAAATCTTTCGTCATAGTATACCAAATAGCAGCACGAGTGCAAATTCGTTATAAAATAACGAAAGCGCAAAAGAATAATTTTATATGTCTGTGTTGATGTGGAAGAAATGTTCGTTGCACAGAAAAATAGTATAAGAAAAGAGCAGGAAAATAAACGCCAGGTCACCAGGGCATTCTGTGGTGGTATGGTTCAGTTTTGGAACTCTGCTGTCTGTTTAAAATCAAAGCACGAGGATGGGCTTAAGTGTGTCTGTTGAAAAATTGAGAAGTCTCAAGGTTACCTTACCACAAGGTTGCCTCTTCCCGTCCAGAAATCTCTGACATCATTGACTTTAATTTATTTCATTGGTTCATCGTGTGCTCCCAAACCGTGTCTTCTTTTCTCCCACGTCTATAAATGAAGTGACATCTGAACTCCAGAAAACTTTAATCTTATATATCTACTGACCATGGTAAATTAAAAGCAGTCTACAAAAATAAGTAATCGCTGGAAGGCGTAAATTTGGACATCCAAAGATAATGACTTCGTTCGCAGAGCATCATAAGTTTCTTGATCACAGGAAGTATAACTTTTTGGAAACTACGTTGCGGATCGTGATTACAGTCATCTGCTACTGACAACGCTGATATAACTCAGAAAACGCATCAATGCTGCTGACCTGATAAAACTATTTTTTTTTCCATTTGCATTTGTGTGTTTCTTTCCATGTGCGTTTTCCATATGAGGTGCACTTGTATCTTTAAACTTTATTGACAACATAGCTCAGTCAGAGCTTACTAAATCAAAATATTTATTGCACATTTGCCTTTTAACAAGTTATACACACATGTTACATAGCTATAAAGGAAGCTTCATAAAGTGCGATTTCATAGTATTGCTATAATTCGTAAATTGCCTGTATTGTGAACATACATGAACATGCACACGTGTTAATTACTAAGATGAACATTTTATAAATGAAATTTATAGTGTTACTGTGTAAGGTATTTCTCCCTCCTTCTTAGCGTGCCTTCGTGGTGTAGTGGTTCTTCCCACTGTGCCGGTATTCCAGAGGTCCGTGGTTCGAATTCCCGACGAAGGAGGTTGCTAGTTTTCATCTCTTCGGCCTCCAAAAATCAAATACCTAATGTCTCTACAGTGGAGCCCAAACTAGAAGGGTGTTGGATAAGGATTCTCCACACCCAGGATTTGGCGATTGGGTTCCCTGAAAACCCCAGTCGCCCTTTAAAAGGGGGGAGAATGTAAGGTACTTCTACCATGCTTTCGTAATGTAGTGGCTCTGCACACTGGACCGTTTTTCCAGAGGTCGTGGTTCGATTCCCGGCGAAGGCGATTGCACATTTTTCATCTTGCCTGCTTCCAAAAAAATCCTGATGTCTCTACAACTGTTATTCGAAAAAGGCCTACATTGTAAACATATATATTGGTATGATTTCTAAAGTGATTACTATGATTTTATTTTTGTGCTTATTATGATTCTTAAGATGCAGATTATATTTTGGGTACAAGACTTCGACAGCTTTAATCATACATCTGCCGTCCTGCTAAAATTTTAGGGAATCATTTTCTCCTTTTTATGGGTTTTTAAAAATAGATTTTGCACTCTTTCATCATTAGCAAAATAAATTATTTCAAAATATTTATTTTTCTATCAAAGGACCCTTCTCTGAATTTTGCTGTCGCTAGACTTTAATTAGCAGGTATTAATGTTACTATTGCTAATTTATAGACAAATTCTATAAAAGGTATTAACGATATACACAAAGGATTTTACTCGCCCTTTATTTTCGCAACCGTTGGTCGTAGCCATATGCTAGCAGATACAAAAATATTTTAAATGGCATAAATTTTCATGCAAAACTGGTTTTTAAATTTAAAAAAGTAAATTTTGCAAAAATTATTAAATTTGATTTTTACATGTTCTTCCGATCCCAGTACTTATATTTAGGAAAATTATGCTCTCATTATAAAAAGTGAAACACAAAAAGTTTGATTACCGTACAGTAAAAATTGACCCATTCAGGGGTCTCACAAACTGAAAAGCGAAATTTTTGCATCTGTAAGTAATGAAAAATAAAACAATTTTTTAGAAAAATTTTTTTGATATTAAAAGATTATGTGACAAGCAGTTCAGTGCAGATTCTTGCGAAGAATATTGATCAAAATGTTTTAAATGAAGATCCTATTCACAGAATCTTAGATCTGTGATCTAGAATAAATGGAGAGTCTTTAAAGTTTAGCACGTAGCCGATTCGGAACATTACTTGCATTAATTTAAATTAAGAAATGTTTTGTAGAAAAATTAGGTAACTTGGAGGTAGAGAGCTTGAAAAATTAGCAAACGCCTTCGCCGGGAATCAAACCACCCACCTCTGGAATACCGGCCCAGTGTGCAGAACCACTACACCACGAAGGTATGCTAGGAAAGTAAGAGAAATACCTTATATACTCCCTTTTTTAAGGGGCGACTGAGGTTTTAAAGGGACCCAATCGCCAAATCCTGGGTGAAGAGAATCATGATCCTACACCCTTTTAGTTCGGGCGCCACTGTATAGACATTAGATATTTGTTGAAAGCAGGAAAGATGAAAAATGAACAAAGCCTTCTCCGGAAATCGAACCACGGACCTCTGGAATACGCGACCTGCGTGCTGACCACTGCACTGTGAAGGCATGCTAAGAAGGCGAGAAAAATACCTTATAACTTTAATTAATGTTTTGACGAATACCAAATTATGGTTCTAAAGTAATGAAACTTCATGAGATTATTTATACGTAATTATTAGGTAAATTAATTTTACGTAAATTTAAATATGGGAATTGTATAATTTATTGGATTGAAAATTCTTTCGAAATCCAAATGTAAGAAATTTATAAATTAAAGACACTAGTAAATCCCAAAAGAATATCATTGAGTAGCATTTGAAGAAAGAAATAAACATGGAATTATCTGAATTTATTTATTGGCCGACGCCTTAATGCAAACTGGAAATAACATCAAAAATTCCTAATTCTGCAATTAAATATCTGTAATTAAATTGTTGTGGTACTTGAGTGACACCTTTATGTTTTATCTTTTATAACGAAATTAAAATTTTATAAATATACGTATATATACGAGAAGAAGGTGTAAATGATATATTACATAATTTTTACAAAATTGTTTTCTTTAAATTAAAAAATGTCAAAGCATGTCTAATTGCATAATTTAAAATATTTCAGTATCTGGAAGTATATATCAACGATTGCGAAAATATAAAGGATAGGTAAGCACTTTTGTAGTACTATAGCGTGTCTCCGTTGTAGTAGGACATTTGCTTTGTGTGACTAACTGTGCACATATGAAACATTTATTAATATGATAAAACTGTTGCGATTTCCTGTTCTTTTCATGCGTCATTCATTATTACTTTTAAAATTTAATGAAAAATTTATAGAATCCCTTATATTGTTTAAGAGAGGTAAATATGAGGGAATACCCTTTTCCTTGATAACTTCCCTTTATTTTGATTTTTTAATTCTCGTCAGCTAAATCTAAAATAGTGGCTAGATTTTACTATTTGATCACATGAAAGAATTTTTCCATTCCAATAATTATTTAGAGTTATAAAGCATTCTTCGGTATTTTATAAATAAAAGAGGTTAAATTAACGTATTTATTTTTACCTAATCCATAAACACACATATGTAGACATAAAAATGAATGAAAGGCATTTAATTAAAAGTTTAACTAAGCAATTTTCCGATTAAGACTGTTATTTAAAATTCTCTACTTTCCTGCGAGAAGACTGTTATTAAAATTCGATACTTTTCTACCATTTTGCGAAGTTTCTGAATGTCAGCAACATATTTAAAGATTTATTTTTCAACAAAATGTTTCAAAAAGATTCTCTTCGAATGCGAGCACATTATTGCCTTCGTGACAGCTGGAATAAATGATGTGTAGCTTGGCATTCATTCGAAGCTATAAAACGTTTTCTTTCAAAACATTTGTGTAAAATTCTAAGAAATATTTCTCTTTTATTTACCCCGATTTAAAGCTGTTGAGGGAAAGGGAAAATTATTAAAAGCTACCTTTCGGAATGCGTGATTTCATTTAAAAGATTTACTACATATTTTTCATTTCTTATTGCTTCTGCAAGAATACTATTTATGTGTGAATACAAATAACAAAGTCTAGAATTTATTTCAAACCATCCCGTTGGAAGCCATTGATCTACAAGAGATTTTGCTTGAATAAAATGAAGAACATTCTCATAAAAATGAGTATAAATATTTTTGTTTATCTTTTCCTTATATTCTTGATTATTTTATTTGCATTTCATTGCATGCATTATTTTAAGTAGTGTATTTAATTTAGTGACATAAAAGTATACATTTTTAAAAAATTTTTCTTATATGTTATTGAAATTCTTGACAAAAAAATTAATATTAAACCTGTTCTAATTACTATATACTGCATTTAATTGTTGGTTTAATATTTTACTTTCTCTTAGTCTTATTTTGCATAGTTTTGCGAATTTAAGTAAGTTGAGATCTTAACAATTAAGCGAAACTAACACTTATCAACAAAAGATGATGATGATGTACATATGGTTCCAAAAAATTAAAAATTAAAAATAAAATTCAATTCTCTCTATACAAATATTTATTTGATATGTTAGTATTTTATACCTCACATACGAAGATTAGCAGAAAATACTTTTTTAGTTTCAAAATCTAACAATATTTCAGATTGTATTCTTGCACTCTTTAACAAAGGTCTGCATATGCCTAACTAAAGTGAAGCATTTTGCAAAAAATAAAATACTGATATTTTCATTTATTCATTTATCCTATTTAAAGTTCGTTTCAGATAAGAAATTAAATAATCCATCTTTTAGTTGAATATAAAAAATAAAAGAGCAGAAGTCACTATTTCATATAGCAATATAGAAGTCACTATATTGCTATATGAAAAACTGTAATTAAATTACTGATTGAAAAGAAATCTACGCGAGAGCGTCAAGAAACACTTAAATTGGCAAAGACCTTTGCGCAGACAGTAATAAGAAACTCTTAGAAGATAAAAAGCAAGCCATGAAATGGAAGACCGTTGAAATAAATAATCCAGAAAGAAGGTCTCTCATAAGAAACGTTAACTAGAATCCTTGAAAATTCCATACAATTGAGCTTCAAGAGACAACGAGAATTCAAAAAATTAAGTACATCCTGAAACTGCTAGTTATTGTCTCAGGAAAAGACGTTTCATAACTGCAGTCAACAAACAATACACAAAAGTATCTGATTTTGCAAAATAAAGGTTCGTGAAGAAGATACTAAGTTTTGGAAAAGAGGAAGAGTTTACTGGGGAGTGCAAATTTAACGTATTAGGAAATGAGGGGAAAACTAAAATGCGACGAAAGCGGAATGAAGATACTAAAATTAAAAATATGACGTCCACTGTACAGTAATGTACAAAAGTTTAAGACCAGTAGTCGTTTTCCTGTATTTTAACAGACTGCACATTTTCGCTCGTGATTGCGCTATCTGATGGGTTGATTGCATCAAACGCTTTCTACTGCTATAAATATAACGTGATCTCGTTTATCAGTAGTTCGTTATTAGAGTTTGTGTACACAGTGTTGTTGTATAATTCTTGTAATGGGTAAAAACCCTTCACTTAATGCTGAAAAATGGGTAAAAATAGTGGCCCTGCTTGACGTTGGTTTTTCTGCACGTGAAGTAAGTTTGAAGGTAATTGTCAGCAAGACAGATGTGCAGTCAGATCTATTGGTAAATTCAAAATTTCGGGAATTTATACGGATCTTAAGAGATGCGGCCGCCCAAGAAAAACTTGTGCATGTGATGAACGAGTGATAAGAAGGATGAGCACTCGATTTCCAACAACCTCCTGCGATAAAATTAGAGCTGCTCTGGCTGCAAACGGTACCAACGTCAGTTCAAGTACTATTTTCAGATGTTTGACTAAAGATTATGGTTTATTTTCCTAAATAACTGCAAGAAAACCTCGACTTACTTAAAGTATGAAAACGGAACGACTGACTCTAGCCAGACAATATCAGAATTGGACCAAACAACAGTGGATTACAGTGTTATTTTCTGATGAGTCAAGTGTGCATCAATTTTCTGCGCCTGCTAAATGTATTCGATGCCCATTTGGAAACATATATGATGACAGATATACGATTTCGACAGTGAAATACCCAAGCCAGATGAGGGCCACAGGACAAAGAATGTTAAGGACTGTCTGAGAGCTACTCAAATCCAAGTGTTTGATTGGCGAGGTAACAGCCCAGATATAAATCCCATAGAGAATCTGTGGTGTACTGTGAAAAATAAAGTCACGGAGAAGCTACCATCCATTGCTACAGAATTTTAATAAAGCATTTGTATTGTACAGAGATTTCTCAAGCTTACTGCCAGTCTCTTGTTCACAGCATGCCTCAAAGGATTACAGCAGTGATAAAAAATAAAGGAGTCCTTCAAAATACTGATGACACTTCAATAAACTTGTATGTCTATTTTTTTCATTTATATGTTTTTGTAGCGGAATTCCAATAAATCTGATTTTTCCATGAGTGGTCTTAAGCTTTTGCACACGACTGTAAAACAAGGAGAGGGTTCTATTATAGTCTACAAATGCACACAAATGCACGTATGGTCTGTCAAAGGTGTTGGAAAATTGCACTGTTTAAAAATAATAATGGACAAGCATGTACGTCTGAAAACATTGAAGATAAGGTTTTTTAATAGTACAGGTGATCTAGACGTATCGTAGAATTAATTATATTTCCAAAAGATAACAATCCGAAGCATAATAACCGAAGAGAATATATTTTTAATGTCCTGCTAAAATCTTTCTTTATCGACAAATTCTAGAATTTCTTATGAGTTAATGAATCCAGCAAAATCCGTTGAGGTAATCAATTCATGTGTCTTTCGTATTTATATGCATGAATTTATATAATTAGCATACTAAATAATTAGACACAATTTCGGGTTGTTTATTCTCCCATCAATAAAATTCCGAGTTCCATACTCAAGGACCCCATTCCGGATATGAAATCCTGGCGCATTTATAGGATTCCTTGCCAATGTGGTTTAATTTACATTGGCCAAACTAAGAGAGCCCTAAAATTTCGCGTCAAGGAACATGAGGCATATGTTAGAAAAAAGGAAACACAGAAGTCTTCTGTTGCTCAACATTGTTGGTCCGAAAATCACACTTTCAATTTTTCTGCTACCAAAATTATTCAAAAAACATCTGTCATTGGAGAACTGGATTTTCTAGAGGCATTTCACATTCATAAAAATCTTTCTGTTCTAGTTAACGATCCTAACTCCAATCCAACTTTGTCTTCGGCCTTTAAAGAAATTATGTTTTAGTTCTGGTTTCACCAACAGATGGCGCCACTTACTTATTCTTGTCCAGGCTTTCTTATCTTATCTAATCGTTATTTCCTATCTTGTTCATTTGCGGTTTTGCAGCTGAGGATGGTGGTTCGGTTAAACCATCGAAACTAGTCCTGTGAAAATTTTGTAAATATAACGCTGATTTTTGTTGTTTGACTTCTGAATTAATACTAAATAATTCAAACATCTATATGCGAACTGCTTATGAAAAGTTAAAAATATCTATATGTAAATAAAATAATTAAATAATTGAAAATCGGCAGCAGTAAAGTTAATGTCACCAATAATTGGAATCGATTTCGAATGTCGTAGACTAGGCAGGCGGAATCGGAGTTTTCATGATTTTTCTCACGTGTAAATAAATACACACACGAACTAGTTTTCCTTAAAAATTCCTCCATGAAGACATCCCTTCCAATAGGCTGACAGCTGTCCAATTGCGTGGCCTTAGTCAATGAATTTTACCCAATAAAATGTTGCCTTTTTGCCAATTTTTAAACTTATAGTAGACATGTAGCGTATTTTATTATCTAGCTTATGATTTTCAAGAGTAAGATTCAGTTTTTTAAGGAGTAATATTACTTGCTAAAGAACTGAATACAGTAATTTTACCGATATTTTTTATCTCCTGTAATTTTTATAGCTGAATATTTTTATGTCTTAAATAAAACACTCTAAAATTTAGAATACTTAATTATTTTTCTACACAAATACAGAATAAATAAATTTAGTTTATATTCTTAAATAAGCAAAAGTAAGAAAGATGCATAAATAATAATAAAAAAATAGCGATAAATATTTTAATAAAATAATAAATAAAATTGCAAAACAATTATAAAATATTTATGCAGTATAGTTCAATTTCATTCTACATATCGAAACAAAAAGCGAATTGTGACTTAATCTATAGAAATTTGTTTTTGTTACTTTTCACTTAAAGCACAGAAACATCTTCAAAATTAAATATATTTCGAATAGTAGACAGACATAATTCTAAAAAGTTTAACACAGTCACATTAAGATATAACTATCTAATTAAATTACTACGTACCAACCACTCAAACTGAACTCAGACCTTCGCTTCAGCTGCAGAGGAAGGTAAATTTAATCTTTCTGTTGTCAACTCGCATCTACTAAATGGCTTTTCAAGATGCGTCAGAACCAGAGCTCGGCGGGACGAAGCATTTAAAGCATTCAAGCCGAAAGTTTCAAGCGTAGACGAATAATTCTCCCGTGAAGTTAACTAAGCATTGCTTTTAGAAACGCGAGTCGGGCTTTATCAGCGATATTTTGCGCAATAATAGAAAAGAAAACAACCGTTGCCATTACATCATTTTTGAGCAGTTCCTCTCGGAATGGCTTTGAGAATGCAAATTTTGAAGTTTAAGATGTTGTCGAAAAGGAATGTTTAGTTGAGAAGAGGCGAATGTTTGGATGTTACCACTCTGAGTTCTAGAAACGTCAGTGGGCAGAAGTTTTATAAATACAGCATAGTCCATATGATCCTTTCAAAACCAAAATCCTAAAGGTCCCCCCCCCCTAATACGAAAATAGTAGTTTGTTTAGGAGGATACGTCTACATGCTTCGAAAATATATGTATTCAGTCATACAGCCTCAATTCAATATTCAGTCATTCAATATTTTTAAAAAACCTGTAAGATGCGAAGTTGAGAAAGCTTGCTTTCATGCTGATCTGAATTAAAAGTTCTCCATTACGTAAATTTCAACTTAAATTTAAATTGGTTCTATAGCAAAAATCGGTGAAGAACTACTTTATAAAGACAATATCGCTCTAATATAATTTAAACGACAATATCGCTTAAAGTATAACTTAGCATTAGCAATTAGGCTGACGTATATTATTCTGAATATGATTTCTGCAACTAACAAGCACGTTTGAGAATTCTTTTGCTGAACCGTTTCGGAATTCATAGCTAGTGCCCCCAATTTTCTCATTGATGCCACTGCTGCTTTTGCTATTTGATATTCCTACAGGGTTCGAGTCTCGGCAAAGAAGCTAGCTACTCCGTAGTTTTCTCCATGTGAAACGTGAATTCGAGCCAATTCCTCCACGAAGGCATTCCTCCCTATATACAGATTTGTTTTTCCGTAAATAATTAACTAGCATAAACTAGAATTCTTCTTAGGTTCTGATTTTCGATTTTAACTTTTTCTTATTAATTTGTTATTAGTGTTTTAAAAATATATTGGTGTTCATTTTCCTCATTCATTATCGCTAGCTTTTTACTTTCCTTGGTTGTTATATGCTTTACTTTTTGAACTTTTGTTTGGAGAGGGGGGGTTAAATATTTTATCGTTTCTGGCATTCAGATTCTTTTGTAAGAGCTATTAGATTTCGTTAGGTTGTCAAAAACCAGAAGTTTTAAGAATACTTTAACAGTCTGCGTTAGTTTTCGAAATACGTTTTAGGAATATTATAACAGTTTTTCCCATCTTTGGGATTTTATTTTCTAAGTGTTTTCCCTAGTATATTTAATAACATATTTTAAATTTTCCCTTTCCCGTTTTTAATCTTTTCACTTAATTATCGATTTTATTTCGATAGTTTTTGTTTCCTACATACTCTAACAATATTTTACTGATTTTGATACAAAATAATCTTTCTAAAGCACATGTTTTCTTCTCCTCTCACATGAATTTCCATTTTAAACGAAGCCTTAAAATTCACATTTCAAAATGAAATTAAAACTTTTCATTCATTTTATGAATAGAATTCGTATAATTTAATGAATGAACAAAAAGCAAGGACATATCATACATTAGATGCTTCCTCTAATAGACACAAAAATGTATAAAAACAACGCTACTGAAAGGGCATGTCGCACTTATTTGTTATTTACCTAATTATGTTTGAATTTCTACGAAATTACATGAAAATGTCACGTTTCAAAAGAGCTAAAACGAAGTAGTTTGAGTTAATGATTTAATTTTACTCTGATACATTTCTTCAAAATCGTTTTTAGATACGTTAACTTGCAAGTGTTATAAATATACGTAGTACGACAATTCTATGATGGGAAGGAAGAGAGGTTTAAAAAAGTCTTCCTCCGTTTGAAAAGTCTGCCTTCTTCCTTCTGTGAGGGGACAGACAAGTTACATCTGTGCCTTCTCAGGGATTCAAAACTCGGCCTTTCGGTGCTAGATTCAGAGTCTCTAACCACTTTCCCGTCTGGGAGGCTTTTGGAGGCAAATACATGGAATTATCATTACAGGTTTGGTGATAAAGGTGGATGTGATACAAGACGTGGAGAGCTGTGGAGACTTAACTGTGGGTAAGTAACAAATTCTCTATTTATTTTAGAAAGCATTGGATTCGAAGAAGTTCAAACTTAGAAAATACTTTTAAAGAAATCCTGTAATTATAGTGTTTATTTGCTAGAAGAAACTGACAGAGTCAAAACCATTTGCTATGGAACGAATAAAGCAGAAACGGGCGATTGTTAGGTAGTTACTTGGAATCTTTTAACAGCGGCAAGACTACATAATTATCTAAATATCTATATATACTTTTCTTAAATTCAGTAATATATTTCTTTGGACTGATTCGAAATATGTTTGTATTGTATCAGGAGTTGTGCTTGAGACTGGAAACATTTCGTCTGTAATCATATTGCAGAAATCAAAAAAAAAAAAAAAAAAAAAAAAAAAAAAAAAAAAAGAAGGAGTCTGAAAATTAGTAATTTTGTATAGGGCAGAGCTTCTTAAACCTTTATCAGTCACGACCCCTTTTATCACTGAGATTTCTTTCGCGGTCCTGGGGCTCGCGAAATTTGTGGGACCCTATAAGAATTGCGCAATTCCGACACACGCGTGAAACTGAAAATTTTTTCACTGATACTGTAGTATACTACTTCCGTTTTAGGTCACAAACATTCATTTTTAATTTTAAGACATAGAACAATGTAAAAATTTTAAATAAATAGCATACGAAATGACAGTGTCATGTGTAAATCAAGCATAATGATAGTTTATATTATGAAAAGAATGCGTCAAAGCGTTTTCATTTTTTCTTTGCCTGTATTGTCTTATCTTTATCTATTTTCAGATACATTGTGTAAAAATATTTGGTAATTGTAAAATTATAATAATAAGTTAAAGAAATATAAAAATTGTTAAAAGTTTTGACGATTACCTGCTGCAGGTCCTGCGAGCTCTTTGGGGGTCGCGATCCACAGTTTAAGAACCTGTGGTCTAGGGAATGAAACTTCAGCCGATAAGATTATGTAAGGGTATTACGTCGGTTAGGCTGTGGTGGAATAGACAAAGCTAGTTTCAAAAATCTTAGAATTCCGCGTTCCAGACAACGAACGTTAAAAGTTGTGACTATGCGGTCTTTGAAAATAAAAAGCGGTTAAATATCATGTGGAGTTAAATCAGAACGATGATTGATATAGAGTTAGATCGGGAATTAAGATATCGTGTGAAGTTAAATCAGAACGCGAGCCACTATTGGACTTAAATAATTAAGACAGAATAGATTTATTCGATTAACAGCATGGATTAATAGATGTTTTCCCAATATCAAACTGAATTCTCAAAATATTAAAGGATTTTTGACAGAGCAAGAACTGGACAATGCCTTAATGTCCTGGATCAAATATATTAAAAACCTGAGTTCCAAAAGGAATTAATACAATTACCTCTAGGAAACGTGGTGAATAATTCGTCTCGGTGGTTTATCCTTGACCCGAAATCGGATGAAAACACGCATGTACGTTTACGAGGACGACTTCATATTTTATGTTTTAATGCTAGTCAAATTCACCCCTGGATAGTTCTGGAAAATCATCACTATATTGAACTATTAATTACACGAGAACATCAAAATGTGTTGGATTTTATTGTTTATTGTTTCTGATACGTTTGTACGCATTAACAGCCGTCATTCGTTTATAGGAGGTCGCCAAAGCATTAAAAGGGCATTGAACAATTGTTATAAACGCAAAAAGTTCAAAGCAAGTCACGGAACACAAGTAACAGTTCCACTGCCTCTTGTTTGAATTAAACATATGCGTTTGAGGTTACTGAAGTGGACTTTGCAAGAGCACAATATGCCAAACTTAAAAGTAAAATATCATGCATTGCTGTTTTACCATGCGCAGTAACTGGCATCATTTCCTTGAGAAGAGAAATTTGAATTGGAGAAATTATTTCGGGCGTAACAGGTGAGAAATATCTTGTTGCTTTTCCACGCGCGACTTTTAGGAGAGAAGAATATAATCTTCACAAATTTAAGGTATCCAGTCACAGATGAACATGTTACGGATTTTTATAGTAGAAAGAGGATCAGATTTAAACATATAGTACAAGAAGCTGTTTGGTGGGGATGATTTTGGTAAAGGATGGTCAAAATTTGTGAGAAAAAACTTCTTCGAAAGGTTTTATTATCGTATGAAAAATTAAAAATTTTAATAACAGAATTTGAAGCTGCCATTAATTCTTGTCCGATAACCGTATGTGTATAATGAACCTTTAGAGCCATCTCCTCTACCTCCTTCTCAATTTTAGTAGATAAAAGACTGACAATCTTTTTACGACATATCTCTCGACATAGCTTCGTTACTGATGCAGCTGACTTCCTCGGTAGATCTAACTAGATCTGTTTCTAATATAGCTAGATCTACCAAAGAAATCAGCTGGTGCAGAAATATCATCTTGAAAAGAATCTGTATCGCCAAAGTGAGCTAAATGATTTTTGGTGCATTTGGGTGCAAAGAATACTTACTACAACTAAAATGTGCTGATTACGTAACGCCTATCGACGTGGCACACGAGATTAAGACTGATGATGTCGTGGTAATACAAGATGGCAAGTTACCTCCGCATATGTGGAGACACGGGAAGGTAGCATATATTCACACAGGAAGAGATGCTAAGGTACATAGTTTCACATTGAAGGCTTCAACAGAAATGTAAAGAAGACCGATGCAATATTTTTTTCCTTCTTTAGAAGCTTATGGAGGTATTTTAGTTTAATTTCGAGCAATTTAACATTTATTACTGATGAACTTCTTCATCGCGGGGGGAAGGATGCAATAGAGTATATGTCAACAACATTGCCGGCTTGGCACGGTGGAAGCATGGCACTATGCGCATCTTACTACTTTAAAATAATTGCTACTTTAAAGTATTAAGTTTTAAATTGTTTAATTTTATTTGCACTTGTTATCCATCTAGTGACGGAGCTGCTAAAGGTGATGGCTAGTTATTGAGTATCTGAAGTCGTTTTAGACATCTTATTGCCTTTATTTGCATCGCCAGCGAAACAATGCTAGAAGGACCTATTCATCATGAATAATGAAAACTGGAGTTGCTTCATTTGGAGTCAGATATATGAATTATCATTATACCCCCAGTGTGAAGTACGATAAAAATACATACAAATGTACGACGAATATCTGTGAATATCATCAGTTCCTGATGTGTGTAGAGAACTTGTAACACCTACCTGGGGTTCTTTATCTAACCTAAACTAGCTCAAGTACTATTTCCCTAATTTTCAGCTAAGATTTCTCGGATGAGTTTTTCCCATAAACCTCCTACGATCGACATACAAACACACGCAATTGTTGATTTATATTTAAAATTATTTTACCTCACCACTTGTGAGGACTTAACTAAAATTATTGCAGCACAAAGTTACAATCACATGGACCTGGTAATGAACACAACGTTTTCTTTCAAACTTCTAGTTGAGAAATGAGTAAAAATATAAACAAAAAATTTATTTCTTAGTGCTATTCAAGTATAATGCCACAAACGTTCTGCACAGACATACATACTTGGAAGCAAATGGAAAAATGAGGAAACACTGGAAGAAGTGCATTCGTGTTTATCAGTAACTATGTTTGAAACGTAAAGAAACGGCCAAGTGGTGATTAAAGATAAAATGCCTGCAAGTACAATATTAATTTAAGATTTAATTATATTAGATAATGCATCGCGAAATATTCTTTACTGCGAGCAGACAAAGACGCAGTTACGCAATCCATTATTTGCAATACGTATCCCTTAATACTACTGAACGATATAGATAAAGGTATATACCCACAGATGTCATGCGTTGTGTCCTGCCTGATATACTTTGAAATAAGTACTCAAATTAATAATCGCTTATGTAAGCGATGTTCATCCTTAGATTCTGGATTGTTCAGCCTCTTCAAGGATGATTAGTTTCATTGAATATTCTTGAAGACCAACTGAATAGGTGCAATGAGATCCTTTGCAATGTTAAAGGGGTTCACATACACAGCTGATTTCATATGCCCCAAACAAAATTCTATATTCTCAAGTCATTACACTTTCTCATGCCCCTTAACTGAGGATATTCACTTAAAATCCCCAAGAACTGACTTCCTGGCATTCCAAAGGTTTTTAATCAAAGATAAACATCAATATCCAAAGTTTCAGAAAATTATGCAACGACTCTCTTCCCTACGGCCTAGATCTCTGTCAAGTGTAAGTCCACTTACAGTTTAAATTTAGTGAACTTTTACATGCTGTGATTATGGACAAAATGGCTCCGCTCGTGAACTTTACAAACTGCAATAAACCAATATATCTGAAATAACCCTGGACACCTACCTCTTTAGCATTATTATAACAATTCATTTTAACATTGTGTTGCCAGTACTAATTATAATTATCTTATTATGTTTATTTGTTTATTAATTATGTTTATCTCCTATTTTTGTTGCACCAAATCAGATGTTCAATTTATCTTGTGAATCTCAAATTGTATTCCGACTATTTTGTAATCTACTTATGCCCTACACCATTATTTTTAATAAATACTGGACGCGGGGCGTACTGTGGAATTGCACGATGTACCATAATAGGCAAACTCTAGACCTTTTGAAAAGCTTCAGTCTATACAAATTCTTATAAAACTTGTAATTACCCCCCTTTTTTTCAAAGAGTTAGTATGTGAAGGCATTACCAGTTGACCTATGGTACATCGCTGGTGTCCCCATAATTTTACCTTTACATTTACGTATATTTTCAAGTCCGCCTATTTGCAGACAAACAGAACATTAGAGTTAAACATAAATGATCCTCCAGGCTTAGGCAGAAATGACTTTACGGCAGTTTGATTTCGCATATATGTTCTGAATGAAGCTTTGTGCCTACTCCATTCCAGCAACATTTCTTTCTTTATCTTTATGAATACTCATGTGACGCTGTCATACATTTTCTGTAACACACAATATAGAGGGTTAAAATTATTAGTGAGGTAACTCTGAATTTTATGACAAAAGAGATAAATCCAAACGCAAACTAGAAGCGTCAAGTGTTAGCAATTAAATTCTAAATTCTAAATTATTTTGATACTGATGAAAGATAATTTCTGATTACTCACATTCCCAAGAAAATTTCGCCAACTCACTTACGATTTTGTGAATTAGCGAATTTGTGAATATGGATTTGTTTGGCTATTCAGACGGCTCATAGGTAATATACTGTTCATAAATAATAATAAAAAGAAGACTTCTATAAGAGCTTTTATGAGAGTAAAAAGACTATATAATGTGTATTTGCATTTTTAGAGCCTATAGATATTATTCAGCGTAAAGCCTATTAATCCGCGTGAACGCAAAAACATATATGGTAAACGCATGAGAGCATTATTTATTCTTTCGTGTATAGTCAAAAATACGCTAAAAGATAATGAATGTTGAACCCAGGAGTTGCGGGTAATCACAAAGCACCGCTTGAATATACACTGGTGTGCAAAAATTAAGGACGAAGTCGAAAAATTAGCATATCAACTGAACGAAGAGGCAGAGCGGACAGAAAGACCAATCAGGAGATTAAGTAAGGTGATGTACGGTAGCACATGCGCAGATATGCAGGTAGACGTAATGGGGTAGTGTCTGAGTAGTATAAAGCATGTTGTCGGTGTAAGATCAGTATTTCTGGCAAAGAGATTGCACGCCGTATAGCAGTTAAAATCACACCGAGTTGCTGCCTCAGCGAGAAATGGCGAATAATCAATTTGTTAGACGACATCTGGATACTTTTACCCGAGGTCGAATCATTGGGAAGTTGGAGGAAGGCCGCAGTGTGACAAGTGTGGCTGCAGAGTTCGGAATTGCTCACAGCATCGTTTCACGACTTTGGAGACAATTTCAAACTACAGGAACAGCTATCCGGGGGTTTAGTTGTGATCGTCCACGAGGAACCACACCCGCAGATGACCGGTGTATTGCCTTACAAGCCAGAAGAAACAGGCGGTAGACAGCGGGAGAAATCGCTAGACACATGACACAGGCGGCTGGACGACCGATATCGCGTTTTACCGTGGCCAGAAGACTGCACGGTGGTGGTCTGTTTGCACGACGCCCTGTACGGTGTGTACTCTCTAACGCAATGTTCTCTTTTTACAGAAGTAATACCAAAAAATGTAAAAGTTCTGGAACGTTGATGATTAGTGTGTAAAGTTCAATTAAAATTTTAAAAAAATTAATATTTTATTTCCACAACTGCCAGATTATTTATTCTGCGTCTACAACGTATCATCACGACTTGCACATTTCTACTTCTTTATAGATCAACAACTTCTAAAACAAACTTTGGAATTTATTACAATATATATATATATGTAAGATAAAAATATATGAATCAAAATTATAGATTAAACTATAAACATTAATTCTTCCTCTCTATTCTAAAATCGTAATCACTTCTTTGCATTGCGTCATTTCTAGATCACTCTATGATCGGCGCAGCTCTGATGACATAATCATTGGGAACTGAAACTGTCCTTGAACTGAACTGAAACTTGTAAACCAAAACTTTTCTCTTCGCGTGCCTCCATCTTGCATAACTACGCACTTCAGCTTTTGCTCTCTACCGTGCTAAAATGTAATTTCGCTGGCTTGCTTTCTATCCCTACAATATCAAAAATGTAAATCTTCTGTGGAAAGGCACGACTAGAGTGCCAAGTGATTGTGGCCACAAATATCAATTGGAAATAAAAATGGAATTAAAACTGCCTCGACTGCCAAGTTCTTTAAATACTACGCAATCAAAATTCTTCTTCAATATGGATCTAATCACGCATCTACACTGCTCCGTTATTTCCTTTGCTTTTATTATGACATATATATATATATATATTTTAAGCAGGCACAGGAAAGACAAAACTTGATGACATAACTACATCAGAGACCAAGCATTGTTGTGGCTGAGAAGGCGGCAAAATGACGACAAAGAATGTTCTTCCTTTATTCAGTTCCCACCGCAGATCATTTTTCCTTTAGATGAAATTCTCCAAATTACATATTCAGTAGTGATTTAAATTAAATAAAATTAAACTTAGACTTTATACGTCATAACTGTTCTAACAAAGGGAAGACAGACTGGGAAAAGCAGCATCAAAAGCTGTTAGCAGCGATAGAAGAAAGCAGTCTTATGAGAAATGGCGCAAACTCTGTATTTATACTAGCGGTTATTTATCATACCAGAACGTTGTCGAAAGTACTGGTATCCTGAAATTGCGGATAGTTAATTATAGGTTCCTTGTTCGCACAGAGCAAAGCCATCGTAATTTTTATATTTTACATATATATATATATATCATATAATGTTATATTACGTAATAAATACACTTACATATACTGTATATCAAGAGATAATATTTAAGTTATCGCATCATACTGTGCGACTTTAATAATTTATTGCTCTTAAGAATCGTAAAAGTGAGTTATCGTTAGTGGAAGACTACAGAGCAGAATTAGAACTTTAAGCAGGGTGCTCAGATTTAGGCGTTCCGTACATTTTGAATAATATTGAATTTTCTATGCCATTTTTTAAAATATTTTTTATGTCATTCTCCCCCTCCCTTTTTTTTTAAACTGTTTAAAATAGAATTACATTATGTATGTTTCGCATTCCTTACATTATTACGGATTTTAAAATGTGTATTATGTTGAGGAACAGAAATTAATATATTTATAAAATTTACACCAAAAAGTAATACAAAATGTCATGCAAATATATAGCAATCAATATAACAGTCCTATTAAAATTAAATCCAGTGTAACGGAATTCTCATATTTTTTATATTATAGGACTATTTTGCCATATAATCTTCTAGTGACTAATTTTGATTAATATAAATGTGAAGAACCCATTCTTTTCTTATTATTAAAATCGTATTATTTTTCCTTTAAGCTTTTAACTTTAAATAAAGTATGATTTCTCAATAGAATAAATAATGCACGTATTTTATGTTTTCATTTTTGTGAAAATTATTATCCCTTTATTATCACATAGGTTCCTGCATAGCTTCTGAATTAAGCAGAAGCAGTTTAGGGTTTTACGGATTCTGAATGACATTTCACAAGAATTTAAGTGGAAGTTAATAATTAATTCAGGCAAAATTTTGAAAGACTTATCCAATAAATGCGCAAAATAGTAATTGGCACAAGAAACTCAGTCCAAATGTATCGTTGAGATCAGGCAAACATAGATTTCAAGCGTAAAGTCATAACAGCATTTCAAGAGGAAATCTAACGTGGTCTTTCACCATCGAGAATAAAAATTAATTTGCTTTTTCCAAGCTTACAGCATGAGACATTAGTAATTTACTGAATGATGACATAGCCAAGAAAACGCATAAAATATTATCTTCTTTTATTCATATATCTCATTAAAATCCTAGAAGAAGCAGGTCAAATTAACCAGTTTTTCAGGAATACGAATACATTTTCAGCACAGGTATGCCAAGAAGGCAAAAGAAATACCTTATAATGTTACTTAATTTTACTCTTGTAAAATACAAATCATGCGCATATGTTTTATTTTAAATAATTCGTACGCTTTTTGATATTATTTCTTTAATAATGCGCCAATAAATCGAAAACTACGACCAACGGACTTCGCATGTTGCAATTTCTACAGATGACAGTACAAAACATAAAACGAGTAAATTTCAGAAATATATATTTAGCTACCTTTAATCTATGAGCTCCCTCTGCTGCTGATTAAGAGTCATTCTAATGTATACATAAATTATGTCTACTTTTGAAGAAGTAATAGTGTGTATTCAATACAGAATCATTTTCTAATATGTTATCTTCTGCCACAGTATGGCGTATACAAACCATATCCATTTTTTTCAAGCGTGCTTGTTTAGAACACAATCAACATATGTGCCGCCTTTGACGAAAGATTACACATATTTACTTATATAAGCATATATAAGCTTTGTACACGTCTAAGCATATATACATACATAAGCTTTGTATAATTTTGAGCGATTAAAAGTTCATTTTAAAGATATAGTTTTCATTTTTGATTATGTACTATCTTTTGTGATAGTCTGATATATATATGTAATGAAAGCAAAATTTAGAAATACTGATGTAGGAGCCCTTGGCACTCTAATTGTGCCTTTCAGTTTTCAAGAGTTAGGTTCCGAAATAACTACGCCATCCGTAAGTGTTACGCAAGCTTTGTGGCATAGATAAATCTAGAAATCACGCAGTCGAGAAATGCTATTATTATGTTTAGAATAGGAAAACAACATACTCAAATTAAAAATGAAGAATTAAGAATCTATTAATAAACTAAATTATAAAGCCTGTTTACATTTTTAGCTTACATATATAAGAGTAAAGATTAATTTCCAAGTTTCTTCATATGCAAAAATCTATCGGTTTTTATAAAAAAAAATAAACATTATTTTTGAAACTAACTAATAAAATCTGTAATGCAATGAATTTCCATAAAAATGACATATATTTTTACCTTATATAACAGTATCATTCACTCGAACATTTTTCTCTTTCACTTTGCATCCTGTTCTTTGGACATACTCATGCATTTGCTATACCTGCAGTGTACTTATTAATTCATGACAGCCGGTATACAGCTTGCTATCTGCAAGCTACACACGGCAACAGTGGGAAAAGAAAAAAAAAAACATTTTTCTTCTTTTGAATTAAAACTAGGTACTTTCAATTAAAAGTAATTCGCCATATGTTTAGTTTGCTAAACGCATGTAACATTACTATGGAATTCATTTTAATGTTAATGAGCAATCATTGAAGTAAAGATTTCTTAGTGAACGAATTTCTAATGAAGTATAAGGGAAACGCTTTCTTGTTAGAAATCGTACATCATTAAACAAATACTTTCTGATTAACGTGAAGGTCAAAATAAGAAGAGGTTTTTAAGGAGAAGGTTATTAAAGTGGTTAAAACTGGGAATCAGTTGGATTAATGATATCATCTGATACATGCATAAAATCTGTTTTAATTCTTTTTCTCTATATTTTGTTTTCTATATATTCTGTTTTCTTAAATTATGCTCAAACTTACGAACAGTTTTTCGTGTTCCAGGGATCTGAAATAAAACTGAAAGTTGTAAATAGCCACAAGTACTGCTTTGCATCACACATGAATTTATATAGAAATATCTCTCAGTAAATTCATAAAATAAAAAGTATATGTATGTTGAACACAATACATAAGGAAGAGCGTTATAAATAAACTCGTGAAGTGTTTAAAGAATAAACGATTTTTAATATAGCTGTCTATACTGTAAACCGAAGCTTTCATTATCCAAAGAGCATAAAATATGATTACTTACAAAACTATCCATTAAGTTCATTAAAACATTCCATTACATTGTCCATTAAGCAACTATACTTTTAGTTCTGCTGAATTAAAATTTATTTCTGAAAATCCGTTATCTAGGAAAATTATGAATGATTAATACGCGTATAAAAGTAAAATTGGTGTCACAAGTAATTCTGTGGTAAGCGATTTAGTATAAGCGATTATATATGACAAATGTATTCAACCTATTTTGACTGCAAAACAGCTTTATTCAAGCATAATATCATGAGTATTATTACATCATTATTTTTATATATTTAACATAGTTCATTTATTTTTTAAAGAGTTTCCCAGAAATTAGATGCAAATACAAGTAAGACGTACCTGAACATATGCAGAAATATACTTTGAATTCATGGAGAAAGAGATTTTAAATACTACGCCAGAAATATTTACCATATTGAATTAAATGAACTTATGCCGAAGAATTATGGATGCGAGTACTTCTTATCCTTTGTAGTAGTATTATATAGTATTTGAGACTTCATGCAGAATGTAATGAATTTAATTAGGAAAAAAAATGAGAACAGGAATGTAAGCAATAAATAAATAAATAAAATCGACTGTTATTCTTTTATTTTTATCGGAATGCAGATAAAGAGATTAATTTTAGGAATGGCTCTTAAAATTGATAGACGGCTCGAAGGTTATGTAAATGCACTTTTCAGAAGAAGAGTATTTATATGAACAAATTGTAAATTGGTGAGCAAAATCGAAGTTATTGCATTTCAAAGAAACATATGTTTAATATGTTGAATTTTAAAAGGAAAAAGCGTCATGCTGAATTTAAAAACGAAAAGATGGGAGCAAAACCATATCCTATTACTGTTCGGGCGCTGGTAAATATAAAAAAAAAACGAAGACTCTGATCCTGAACGAAAATCCACAGATTCAAAGACCCATTGCACTGGAACAGTAACGCATCGATAAAGATTTGAAGTTAAGAAAAATATTTAAAACCTAAATTCCATCTGTTTTTGTCAATGCGTATTGCGGATTGAACAAATTTTATTAATAATATATGAAAACACCTAGCTACTGTTAACGGAAATTTTTGGTAAGATTCAATGAAGCGTGGGTATATTTAAGTGATTCTAATAAATGAATAAAAGAAGATAATCTTTCTATTGTTCAGTTGACGAAAATGACTGTGCGGAATGGCTTCGTCAATGTAAAGTAAAGTTCCCAACGAGTTCCTTATAGTTGCAGGATTTTGTCAAAATGGTAAATTAAAACTAAAAACAGTTGCAAATAAGGCTAAAATTAGTTCAGTGTAAAATTAGCAAAATATTCGAGAAGAAATTTTGAAAACAAATGTCCGGCTTCATATGGAAAGGACACATGTTGAGCTTTATATGGACAAAATGTAACCCATTTAATGAAATTCCTGTAAAATCGCCTGGCGCTACCCTTGAGGAGCTTCTGCACTTTGGGTGTTTTAAGGAACCTTAGAAAAACCTCGTTCAAGAGTAATGAATAGACATTCAAAAAGTACTCAAAGATGAGATGTTAAGAAAAATCTTACTTTCAAGGAAAATTCGAGCTGGAACTACAGTTAAGTATCGCTGCTGTCAGAAAGAAAAAAGTTGTAGTACGAAATACACTTTTTATGCATAAAACTCAGTTAGAAAATCGTTTCCATAAATTGCTAACAACCTTCTGGAAATTACAGACACTTTAGTTTAAGCACTATATTTAAAAATTCCTGGTCTAAAAATTTCCCAGGGTCTGCTTTCTAAAGGAAATTAAAGTCATGATTTTTTGATTTTTTGAAAGAAAGAGACATATAACATACTAACGTAAGCAAGAAATATTTTAAAACATACTTACTTTTACTGAAATAGATTTCTTGAAAACGATTTCTTGCGTCAACTACTAAGTAAATAGACAAACGAACAAAAGACAAAACTTTGAATAGCAGAAATTAAAATCAGGATTTTTACGACTGTACCCATAATATTTCCCAGAAAATTTCTACATTCAGATTGAAATATTTTTAAAAAAGCGTTATGAATGAAATTGGAGTACGACCTAATCTTTCTGTTTTGAGATTGTTTTCCATAGAAATGTATATATATAATATAAAAACTTCTGCGCTGTCGTTCAATAATTAATTATTTTGGCATTAATAATTAATCTTTTAATTAGTAAAACTAATTTTAAGATATGTAATTTCTGAATCGTAATATAGTTAGAAAACCTCTCTCGATATTTCCACCCTCTGCTGGCCAATTTAATTTTTGTAAGTGAACAACAAATCAGAAAGCTTCTTTCTTAAAATTTTCTTGCCAAATAGAATCCACTAATATCGTGAATAGAATTACGAAACGAAACTCTCTAAACATGTAGTATTACAAACCTATGCTTTCTCAGCACGTTGTCTTAAACGAACCTCATTTTTGAATAGGAAAATTGTCAAATAATCCCATTGTCAATTTTCTTTAAGTTTCTTTTTGTCAGATTGTGTCGGGGAATTATGAGAACGTATATACGAGAACTGATAGATTTCAAAAATTTGAATGATTATCAGTATATTTCTTCGCATTTTGAAATGGATTTCTTTGAAATATATTAAGGAAACTAAATCCGAGCATTTACCTAATTATTGGAAAGAAACGAGTTTCCTTTGAAAAGTCAGGATTTTTCCATTTAATGAACAATAGTTGATTTTATCTTATATTTTTATTTTTATTTTTATTATTTTAATTCAAGTACATTTATTACTTTTTAATAAGTTTCAATTTCCAAGTTTTACTCTCAGTTCCATAAGGAATTAACGTTTAATTAGTTTTCTATTACCTTAGTTTTTATGGGCAGAATTTCAGTTTTTCGTTCTTTTGCCGCTTAAAAGGAGCATATTCACTGTAACGTCATTCGAACTGAAACATGCTCTATGGTTGGATATTTTTGTGTTTCAGAATTTAGCACTATTATGCTCGTTTTACGCGTGAATTATCCTTATTAATGTTCGGCTGTACTGGAGGTGTTCATAAGTGAAAAAAAAAAAAAAATTCTGAGTAACAGTTTCTTTTTTGGGGGGCGGGGAGGGTGGGTTAAGCATGTTTAGTCGAAATCTATCTACACAAGAGCCTAATGTATGCATTATTTCTAATTATTAAACCTATAGGGCAAAAGTGTGTAAATAACAGCAAACAGCTTGAGGGTTAGCCTCAAATGTAAGAAAAGAATCAGCCTATTTCATGTTCTGCAATAACGACAGCATAACTGTAGTCCTTCAGAATAAAAATAGAAAGTAAGCGGAGATGGAGTATAAGGAACTAAAAAGTTATGCAAAGAATATTCAAATTTTTACAACGGCACAAACGTTTCGAGATTTGAGCTGTACTCACATGGATTGAAGCAAAACCAAATGTTAATAATAAACCCCTGTTGGAATACAAATAAATTTCAGAATATTACTCAGAAATTTATTGTCATCGCAAGTAAAGTAAAATTAAATGATTTTTGCTATCAGACCGAAGTCAATGAAATATTACGTTGAAAATATTAAACATTCTTTGAATTCATTTTGTTTAAAAATATAATTTAATATTTCAATAAAATATTTGAATGTTTATTAAATTATTAATCATTAAAATACTGCTTTAACGTTTCATAATTACTTAAACCTTAAAACTATTTATTGCTAATTTGTACTAAGTTAAAATGAATAGTATATGTTATAAGGTATTTGTCCCGCCTTCTTAGCATGCCTTAGTGGTGTAGAGGTGACCACGCGTTCAGGTGCGTATTGAGAGGTCCGTGGTTCGAGTCCAAGCGACGGCATTGCTCATTTTTCATATTTCCTATTTAAAAATACCTAATGTCTCTACAGGCTCAAATACCTACCTAATGTCTCAAATACCTAATATCTTAAATGTCTCTACCTAATGTCTCTACAGACTAATAAAGTTTCTACAGTGGCGCCCGAACTAAAATAAGTGGTGGATGATGATTCTCCACCACCAGGATTTGGTGATTGGGTCCCCTAATCCCCAGTCGCCCTTTAAAAGGAGAGTATATAAGGTATTTCTCCCGCCTTCTTAGCATGCCTTTGTGGTGTAGAGGTCAGCATGCTCAGGCGCGTATTCGAGAGGTTCGGGGTTCAAGCCCCGGCAAAGGCATTGCTCATTTCTTATGTCTTCTGTTTCAAAAATATCTAATGCCTCTACAATGTTTCTGAGTAACTGATGTGCTTAAAATGACTATTTTCTTTAAATATGGAAATCGATTACTTGAAAAAAGCGTTGCTCGAAACTGTGCTGATCAATTTATTACTCCTAATTCAGTATGCGCTGATGAGAACAACCATGTCTGTACCATTAATTCTTACTGTCATGTAGTTAAAAGTGGGATGTTTTTAAGGTTAGGTTATTTGAATATGGCAAATTATACGTGGATATCTGCCTAAGGAAATGAGTGCCTTCGTGAAGGACATTCTAAGTGAATATAGGTCTTATTCACGTTGCGCATGCGGTAAAACAACGAAAGCCAAACAATGATATGAGACTGTTCGCCTACGATCGAACCAGACTGAAACTAGAAGTATTCAACAATCTTTACAGTATAATTCTAATGTAATGAATCTAAGTGTAGTATGAATTACATCTCATAAAAGGAATTTATCGTCTTTTCTTTATTATTACAATAGTTTTCAAAAGACTTGATTCATAAAAGAGAAATATTAGTAAAATATTGGGCTATTTAGTCTACGTTGCAAGTATAAATATTAATACTTTACCAAAAAAAAAACACTTTACTAAGAAATACTGCGTTACATAATTAATGCCAAATCAGAAAACCTGCTCGACATTCGAGAAGTAACTCTTTCGAATGGCCAGTTATTCGAAATCATGTCTTCCCCACGCGTAATTGCAAATTTGCTTCAGAGCGTCCTTGCCTTATGACCGATCGTAAACAAAAGCTGCTGGAAGGTGCTGATGCCGGATTGTGTCTCTGTTCCAACTCATTTGCGATATGTTTCTGCTCCTCCCTCGTTCCGATGGTGGAAGTATAACGGCGTGGGACGTAATGCTAGATTTCGATATTTTCTCGCATTTCTCGATGATCGCAATGCATGTTATTCGCATTACGCTTCGTCATATTTTAATTGAGTGTTGTGAAACGGCCCAAATTACACCTGTGTTTGACTGAAATCATTAGAATGTCAGTTTTAAATGAGATTCGGTTGGTATGTCATTTTAAAACTCCTTATGATATCTATTTAAAAGTATATTGAAATACATGTTACAAATTATTATTCAAAATCAGTTAAAATGCAATAATATTCTAGCTACGCTCAGAATGTCTGTCCTCCTAGAAAACAAGGTGATAAGTGAATCTAAAACTGAATCATTTGAACACTTAGTTTGCACATACGAATAGATAAACATGTGATTATTAATCGCAAATTTTGCCTTAATTCCCTTTCACTGAGGGAAAATGATAATAGATATATTATTTATTAATAAAAGTTCTGAAGTAGAACTCGAAATCTTGACTAACAAAAGGTAAGTTTTCTGTTTTACGAAGTGGCCACTCAGAGCCAGATTAAGCCAGCATGTGTTACAAGACAGAAGGATTATTTAGGATTCCTTTATGCATACTTTGTCCATCTTTATAAAGAAAAACTAGGATCACGGAAACCTGTTCCGTGATTTTGATGTCCTCTAAAACTGGAATCCTAGGACAAGGCCTTGGGTGCTGAGTCTATTATCAGGCTGTTTGTTTATCACGTTTATCAATTAATTTAAAATAATTTCAGAAATGATTACTGCTCTGAAGGCAGAATTCAAGTTAATAAAGAATGTCTATAATTTTCTATAGAAATATGAATATTAGTAAGTTTTTAAGCGTTTTCTTGTGACTAAATGTTCCCACGAAAATAACTTTATGGAGTATGCTGACTTCCAGATGTATATACTCCTTATAACTTTTCCTCTTAATCATATTAGCATTGCACTGAGTATTGTCGTATACATTATCAAATAAAAACAATTGTTCGGTTTGAGAGAGAGAAAATAATCATTTGTTCCAATAAAGGAAATCATTTTATAGAGTAATTAGATTTTTCGAAGAAGAAAACTGGAAAAATGTGTAATGCCTCGACTGTAGTCGAACACCGGACCTTTTAATTGCTACCCGGACATGTTTTCCAAATACACGATGAAGGAACATGGTAAAGAGGGAGAAAATACTTAACAGCTTGACAGTTCAAAATGCCCAGCTACTGTTTATCGATAGTTGATATCGTTTGAATAGTGTCGACAGAAACGATTCAATAAAAATTAGCACTGTTTTGGAATTCGAATTTAAACTTTGTACAACAAATGTTTTTAAGATTAAGCATCTATTAAACATCTTTATACCCAACCAGTGTTAAATGAACCAATGTTCAGGAAGTCTTGCTGTGCACTGCTGTAGACTAAATTTTGCAAAACACAGCATAAGGGGTACATTGTGAAAACCTATTGCTCTTAAATTGTACGGAACCAAAGAATAATGGGGTGAGTCAGAAATATACCTAGAATGCAACTATTTGATTGCATAACGTTATGACAATATTACCGGTGAGGAAAGTGAAACAGAAACTTTCGAAAATCAGTTCTTCAGACCGAAGAACAATATGTAGCATAAACAGTTATACGAATTTTATTGCTTCTTGCTGTGGGCAATCAGAAAACATATTGTCACTACTGCGAATCTATTCAGGAAATTTTCTTTTCTCAATGTTTCTCATTTAAATTACGTCAGTCTCAAAGCTTCATGATTTTCTTAGTATAGAATCACCTTAAACTACAACTATAACAATTTCCTGCTGCATGTCTAGCATCTCATTGTTTAATTATCTAAGTTCGAGCATGTGATATTTAATTGAAACGAAAAAATAAAATTTCGAGTTTCATATAACCATTACCGTTTTCCAGATATGAGTTACAGTATCCCATTACATTTATTTTAAATATGTAACCACATTTCTGACGCAATTTTTAAATGAAGAGGTCTTAAAATAGCCTCGCCTCAACTATAGTCAAAAAACATTTATCAGGAAAATTCAAGGGCAAAATTCAAAACGCGACAGCATCTATAAAAAGCGAATTGAACATATAGCTCTAATGCAAAATAGAAATTATGTAAATTCTTAAAAGTAGTTTCAAACTAGTGACCATCTATTTACAAAATAATATATCACCCAGACCTAGTGAAAAATAACCTGATATCAAAGAAGGATCCGGTTATGCACATAGTGTATGTCGAAAGCTTTAGAACTTAATTCAAAAAACGTTAAGATCTGAAACAAACAGATTTTTCAGTTATGTTAAAGTTGAGTTAAAAAATGTTAAGTTTTCTATGTACGTTTAATTTGGTCTTTTATTTATCACAGCACATTCAGAAGTCTGTTTTAGAAAACTCTTCTTCTTAGTGCAATAGTTTCTAAATTTCCGAAATGATTCCAAACTGGTTTAGATGCGTAAATTAACAACACCATCATCGACATGTTATAGCTGCTGCCCTTACGCCCATTCGTACTTCTGATGAGCATGTTGACGCCATTGCAACTCATCTTGACGACGGATATATGACAATGATTATCTTACTAATTGTTGAATTCAGTCGCCATAAAATAATTGTAGGCTGTTATAAAGCTTTCTCTAGAATCTACTGCAGCTCTAACCTACACTAACATAGCCATTACTCTGTAGGCTAAAGCCATCTTTAGTATACGCTGATCCGTACTTTCATTTTCCTCGAACTCCCTCCTGGGCTCTGTTCCATCTGAGTATGTTGTTCACAGTGCTCATAAGCTATTCTAGATACCTGCCGTCTCATGCATTAAGCAATCTAACGAGAGTATGCTCTAACTTCATAATATTGCTCTTCTCTAATCCCGTTAGTTCTAGAAAATATACAATATTCGTCATCTAGGCATAGATTTCCGTATGGTAATAATCTAGCGGCAAAATTAGTTAACATAATAAATCCTTTACCATAAGTAATCTAGTGAGCAGCATATTCTATTTACTTGAGGTTTTTGAAACTTTGATGATGATGAAAAAATGATGACTTTTGCCAATACTTGATTACTACAATAAAACTTAGCACAAAGCACTCACAATCGTCTGCGTCATTTGCTTTTTTTACATCTTCCGCCATTGCATATAAATCCGTATGTAAATCAAACCATAGCACTACCAAAAACTGAAAGATTTGAAGTAGATCAAATACATCTGTAATAATCGTACGTTTAAAGAGATGTAAATTATAAATTCCCAAATACCGAAATCAAATAATCTTTAAATAATTTTATTCATTATATGGTGTATTGGTTTTTCTCACCAAAATTCCGGCTTTGCAAAAGAAAGAAAATGAGAAGCTTTCATAATGTACTGGAATTAGTTCTTTGTAGTTATATCATATTTAATGAATTTTACAACTATAAATCCTATTTAAGTACAGAACTTCTTTTATAGCACTATATCTGTAATTTTAGCTCAATGAACAAATATGAGTGTAATCATAGAATATTTAGTGACGCAAAAGAAAGAAATCTGAAGGAACACAAGGCATAAATGGCATAGCTAATTTATGTAACATTTAAATTTCATTCGGTTACTAAATTATTAATTAATCTAAACAAATGAATTAGATGACTTATGCAAGAGCGATTTGAAAGTCAAACGAATGGTAGTTCCAAAGCCAAAAACGTTAAACCTCATCAGCGCAATAATCAATATTCGTACGATTCCCATTTACACATTATTAAATATATCATACATACATATCCGCCCATGTGATACGTAACAGGTATAAATAAGAAACATAGTTTATCTGTTCATATTTTACTTTGTGGCAAAGAGATTATATAAATTCTTTTATTTTTAAGATAAGACATTTATTATAAGACATTATTTATTATAAGATTTATTATAAGACAGCGCAGACTATGCATAGGCTGATTCAAAATTCGCTGAAATCAAACTTACAGAAATTCCGAAATGTCCCGAAATTTCAAAACTTATTGAAATTCCAAAATGTTAATTAGTGGCAAAATGTTTCAAAGGATGACACTCCTATAATACAATATTATAAATAACATATCACTTAAAATTCCAAGTGATGTGTATGCTGTTAGCTTTATGTTTACGATGTTAGCTATGTTCAGTTTACTCTGTTAGCTTTAAAAACCATTTGTTGTTGTAAGATGAAGATAAGTTTCTCTAAACCAAAAACGAAATTTATGATTCAGCAATACTTAGCAACTCTTAAATTGATTGCATTGCTACCCATCTCACACTATTTGTTGGTGCCGCAAAATTTTGTTTCGGGTTTCGTTCATTTTTTTTTTTTCAGAACTCTGAAGAGTGGATATTTCATTATGGCAAACGCTCCCAATTTTTTTAAATCAGATTACGAAGCTGAAAATCATTGTCGGGTTAGGTTCATATGCATAAAAAAAGTATCTTAAAATGCTGTAGCAATTGTTCCATAAAAATATGTTGCAAAATACTGCTCAGTCATAAACATTCGCTCTGCCTGGGGAAAATTCTTCCCCATATTGCCCGAAACAAACGGCTTGAAAGCTAACAAAATGAACTGCAACTGAAATTTCAAATTTTATATTACTTTTAAAAATATAAAAGTTTTATCTGTTAAAACAATTTGCCATTCATATCTATTAAATTTGTTGTGTGCTATTTTTTGGATCAGTCTTTATGTTTGGTTGGTATTTGATCCCTGTGTTTTGAAAACTGTCAATACATTTAAAACGGTGTCTTTTCAAGAAACCTCATAACATGTAATGTTAGCAGGAGAAGCGATTTATTACATAACAAGTTCCGGTTTCTTAAAAACAAATTTACTGACACTTTTATTTTCTACTATTGGTAACTTGAAAAATTCAAAATAATTTTTCTTCGTTTTGAAATGCAAATATTTCTTGTTTTAGTATAATTTCTAGGAAATGTTTTAGTAAATATTTCTGCTTATTTAATGCCTAAAATTAAATTCTTATTTAAAACACACAAGAAGGATATCTGATCCGACTATTCAGTATTTCTCTGACTATGTAATGAAAAGCCCATTATTACACTGCGTAATAAAATGTCATAGTAAAACAAAACTTATACAATAATAAAAAATTTAGATTCATATAATATTGTTACGAATTTGGTATTTAAAAAGCAAATGTTAGTTCAATTATAAATTAAATGGTTTTATTTCTCGCGCAGTGCAGCGCGTGACGAATATTAAAAGAAAGCTAAGCCGGAAAATTGAAAATACAAGAGCGCGTGCATTAAATAAATAAATAACTCTTTTTCATTTCGAGAAAGTACTGGAAAATTCTAGCGCGTGATTTTAAAATGTTATAAAAGGAGGAAAACATCTCAGTTCGTAGTAGTTGCTTAGTTTGTTGTTGTTTAGAAAACTACTGTTGTTGATTGTAGCGAATTCGTGGATTAGCGTTCTTTAGCTGTTTTGAATTACGTTCTATTGGACATTTGAGTAGTTAAAAGAAAACTACTGTGAGATATTGTAATACTGCGTGATAATTTGAGAAAATTTAAGCATTTTTGTTGTGATAATAATAAATTTTTGTTCATTTTTCATCGGACTTGTGCATTCATTTAGTAACGAATCCGTACGCACGCAACAATTTTTGGTGTCAGGAGTGGGGTTTGAATGCCAATAACAAGAGCGATGGAAGAGCAGTTAAGGCAATTGATAACAGCCTTTGCCTCGTTTAACGAAGAAATGAAAGAAGAGATGAAATCTAGCCAAGGAAAGATGGAAGGGGCCGTCAACTCTGTTAAGGACGAAATGAAAGCCGTTCAAGCTGGTCAAGAAAAGATTGAAGCAGGTCAAGAAGAAATGAAAAAAGAGATTACCTGCATAATAGAAAATAAATTTGAAGCTATGGAAGGCAGAATTGACACAGTTGAAAATAAAGTTGGACTAATTGAAGAAAGAGTTTCTTCGGTGAAAGAAGAAATAGAAGAAAGAGTTTCTTCTGTAAAAGAACATATAGAAGGGAGAGTTTCTGCTGTGGAGGAACGAATTGAAGGAAGAGTTTGTGCCGTCCAACACCAAATCGAACAACAAATTGATGAGAGAGTTTCTGATGTTGCCAAAGAAATGGATACTTTAAAGAAATTCGTAGCGTCGGCAGGGAGCAGGAGTGATGATTTTAAATTCTTACCAATGCCTGCTCGTCCACCTCTGAAGCTATCCACATATGATGGGAAGACCTCCTGGCAGGTGTATAAGACACAATTTTCTATCGTGGCGGATGCGAATGGATGGGATTCCCAAGCTAAGGCCTGTCATCTCGCCGCTTCTCTAAGAGCCGACGCAGCGGATATCCTTCAGACTCTTCCCGAAAACAAAAGGTTAGATTTCGAAGCTCTGTCCGGCGCCTTGGAGTTGCGCTTTGGGGAGAAATGTTTAAAAGACTACAGCAGGCTCCAATTAAAATCTCGTCAACAGAAGCCTACCGAAACACTTCAGGAGCTCGCCGCGGATGTTGAAAGGCTGTCCCATCTCGCCTTTTCGGAATGCCCGACAGAAACAAGGGAAATCCTGTCCTTGCAATACTTTATCGACGGCATCCGAGATACTGAAATACAGAAAGCTCTACGAATGGCGGATGTAAAAGATTTAAAAAGTGCTCTAGTGTACGCCATGAAATTTGAGGCAGCCCAGCAAGCCACTCGTCGAGACCGCCACCCAGTCAGAGCTGCTCAAGTCCAGGAGCCAGGGGATCAAGTCACCGCTCGACTTGACGATTTAACTAGACAACTGAACGCCTTGAGACGGAATATTGGTGAGAAGAAACCGACCGTTAAGTGCTGGAACTGCGGTGCTGAAGGACACATACGAAGAAACTGCAAAACACCCCAGGGTACTGATGTTAAGACCGCTTCTAACAAGCAGCAGGGAAACTAATTAGTGGCCATCTCGCGGGGCGGAGGTTGCCAGATAATGAAAAGCCCCCGTTTAAAGCGCTTCAGATTTCTGCAATGAGAGGCGGCAGTAATGGACTTTTCATAATAGGACATATTAATGGAGTTCCGTGCAATATGACTATAGATACAGGAGCCAACGTCACTATCATCCAAAAAGATTTGGCTCAACAACTAGGAAACAAACTTATCTGGACGCCGCCCTGCGTTACCCTCCAGACTGTGTCCGGTGAGAAGATCGACATCGACGGAAAAGTAAATGTTAACATCACGTTTGGAAGTGCCGCTTACCATCACACGGCATATGTAGCAGAGATCACTGATTCTTGCATACTCGGATTGGACTTTCTAAGGAAATACAATTTTTCCTTGGATTTTAAAAATAACGAATTGCATTCTACATCTGAGGACATAGCGTTATTTCTCGTTAATGATGAAGAAGTTAAATCTGTCCATAAAATCATAGCACAAGACTATATCACAATACCGGCAAGAACAGAAATTTTACTTCCTGGATCCATAGCCGAAAATAGAAATTTCCGCTACGGCATCATAGAATATCCCAATAACTGTAATATCCCAAAAGGAGTACTAGTAGCCTCAACACTCGTCGACCTATCCAGAACGGTTATCCCGGTGAGAGTCGCCAATGTAACTGAAAAGTCGAGAGTTATTAAGAAAGGTGAAGTGGTTGCAACATGTACTCCAGTAACCAGCGTTGAAAGAAAGAGTAACATCCCAGAATCCGTGTCCTCAGAGAGCATTACATCGGAGTTATTGCAGAATGCACAATTAAACGATAAAGAGAAAAATGCTGCCGATCGCGTCATTAAAGATCTTCAAGTTGTTTTCTCCCGCTCGTCTTCTAACGTGGGTCGAACTAGTTTGACACAGCATAGAATAGATACTGGCGATCATCCCCCGATCAAGCAACATCCAAGACGTCTACCGTTTGCTAAACAGGAAGAGGTGCGAACACTGTTAAAAGATATGGAAGAAGGCGATGTCATCGAGCCTTCAGCGAGTCCATGGGCATCTCCCATCGTTCTCGTCAGAAAGAAAGACGGCTCAACAAGATTTTGCGTTGACTATCGCCGGTTGAATGAGGTTACGAAGAAAGACAGTTACCCTCTTCCTAGAATTGATGACATTCTAGACACTCTTTCTGGAAGCAAGTGGTTCTCAACACTTGATTTAAAGAGTGGGTATTGGCAGGTAGAAATCCATCCTGATGACCGAGAAAAGACGGCATTTACTACGGGACAAGGACTTTGGCAGTTCAAAGTGATGCCGTTTGGACTGTGTAATGCGCCGGCAACATTCGAACGTCTTATGGAGACTGTTTTGAAAGGCCTTTCCTACGAAGCCTGTCTGATATACCTGGACGATATCATCATCATCGGAAAGAGTTTTGAAGAGCATCTAGAAAATCTAAGAAAGGTGCTTCAGAAACTGAAAGAGGCCAATCTGAAGCTGACTCCCGCTAAATGCAAATTGTTTCGAAAGGAAGTGACTTACCTGGGACATGCCATCTCTGCAGAAGGTGTGCGCACGGATCCTGAAAAGGTATCAGCGGTTAAATCCTGGACGCGTCCCGAAAATGTCCATCAGCTGAGAAGCTTCCTAGGGCTTTGCACCTACTATAGGAGATTCGTGAAGAACTTTTCTTCCATCGCAAGACCACTTCACAAGCTGACAGAGAGCAAGCAAAGATTCTTGTGGACAAAGGAATGCGAGGATGCATTTAACAACTTAAAGGAAGCTTTAACATCTGCTCCAATACTGGCGTATCCTCAGCTCGACAGACCATTTATTCTCGACACCGACGCGAGCAATGAAAGTGTCGGTGCTGTTTTGTTCCAAGAAATAGACGGCCAAGAACGTGTAGTAGCTTACTGGAGCAAGTGCCTGTCTAAACCGGAGAGGAATTACTGTGTCACAAGGAAAGAGTTGCTCGCCATAGTCAAAGCTATAGAACATTTCCATCATTATCTATACGGGAGAAAATTCCTCCTCCGCACGGACCATGCCTCATTGGCCTGGCTTTTAAATTTCAAAAATCCTGAGGGTCAAATAGCCAGGTGGATACAGAGACTCCAAGAATATGACATCACTATCCGTCATCGTAAGGGATCATCACACGGAAACGCCGACGCCCTGTCTAGAAGACCTTGCCAAGGAAGCTGCGGATATTGTTCCAGGGTGGAAGCGAAATACGAGCTGCTGACTCCGGTCGCAAGACAAATTACAACATCAACATCGGCTGATCGAGACCCGTGGAGTGATGATGAAGTCAGGAAAGACCAGCTGGAAGACCGCGACATTAAACCCATACTTGATTTAATAGAGTCATCAAACAGAAAACCTACATGGCAGGACATTTCTATCTGTAGTCCTACAACAAAACAATACTGGGCACTCTGGGATTCACTTCACATTCGAAACGGCGTCTTATACCGGAAATTCGAGTCGGATGATGGGAAGACGTTCCAATGGCAACTGATACTTCCAAGATCCCGGATTCCTGATGTCCTCAAAGAACTACATAACAGCCCTACAGGAGGTCACTTTGGAATTATGAAGACCTTACAGAGAGTTCGTGAGCGCTTTTACTGGAATAATGCAAAGAATGACGTGCAAAAGTGGTGCCGATCTTGCGATGCCTGTGCAGGTCGGAAAGGACCGAGGAAACGCAGCCGAGGCAGACTGCAACGTTACAACGTAGGTGCGCCTTTTGAACGTATCGCCTTTGACATCCTGGGACCTCTGCCACGAACTGCTGATGGCAACAAATACATACTCGTTGTCATTGATTACTTCACCAAGTGGCCTGAAGCTTATCCTATTCCTGATCAAGAGGCAGTCACAGTAGCTGAGGTAATGATACAGCACTGGATTTCCAGGTTCGGAGTGCCTCTTCAGTTACATTCCGATCAGGGAAGGAATTTTGCCTCGGCAGTAATCAAAGAACTATGCAAACTACTTGGCATTGACAAAACTCAAACGACGCCATTGCATCCCCAGTAGAGAGGTTCAATCGAACCATCCTTAATAACCTCTCATTAGTGGTTTCCAGAAACCAACAGGACTGGGAGAAGAAATTACCACTCTTTTTACTGGCTTACCGCAGTGCTGTCCACGAGACTACCGGCTATTCTCCATCACAGATGCTCTTCGGTCGTGACCTTCGTCTGCCTTGTGATCTATTGTTTGGCCGCCCTCCGGATGCTCCTTCATCGTCTGAGGAATATATTGAAGATCTCCAGGCCCGGTTTGAAGTGATGCACAATTTTGCACGAGAGCGAGTCAACTTGGCGACGGAGAAGATGAAGACCCGATACGACACAAGAGCTACTGAACATCAATTCCACGAAGGAGACAAGGTGTGGTTGTGGAATCCGACTCGACGGAAAGGACTTTGTCCGAAATTACAGTCACCTTGGGATGGGCCGTACACAGTCCTAAACAGGCTGAATGACGTCGTGGTTCGGATTCGTAAGTCTTCGAACTCTAAACCTAAAGTCGTTCATTACGACAGGTTAGCTCATTACTATGGCCATAGTACATAATGTAAATAATTGTAAATAGTATAAGACCATGGTCCTTTTTGTTTTTAAATGTGTATTTGATTTGATTTGTATTTAGTATTTGATTTGTATTTAGTATTTGTTTTATATTTAGTATTTGATAGCATTTGATTTGTTCAAGTTAGTTATTGCATTTATTGTTCATGTTGTTTGATATTGTAATGTAATGTTTATGCCTCAGTTGCATTTATGCCACAGTTGTAAGTTTAGCTTCCTATCCAGGGATTGTACTGCCCGGGACGTGCAGTCCTTGGGAAGGGGGCAGTGTTACGAATTTGATATTTAAAAAGCAAATGTTAGTTCAATTATAAATTAAATGGTTTTATTTCTCGCGCAGTGCAGCGCGTGACGAATATTAAAAGAAAGCTAAGCCGGAAAATTGAAAATACAAGAGCGCGTGCATTAAATAAATAAATAACTCTTTTTCATTTCGAGAAAGTACTGGAAAATTCTAGCGCGTGATTTTAAAATGTTATAAAAGGAGGAAAACATCTCAGTTCGTAGTAGTTGCTTAGTTTGTTGTTGTTTAGAAAACTACTGTTGTTGATTGTAGCGAATTCGCGGATTAGCGTTCTTTAGCTGTTTTGAATTACGTTCTATTGGACATTTGAGTAGTTAAAAGAAAACTACTGTGAGATATTGTAATACTGCGTGATAATTTGAGAAAATTTAAGCATTTTTGTTGTGATAATAATAAATTTTTGTTCATTTTTCATCGGACTTGTGCATTCATTTAGTAACGAATCCGTACGCACGCAACAATATATATATGTAAATTATAATATTTTAATCTGATGGAACTATATCACACGTAAAAATGAGCGTAAAAATGAAATTACGTGTTATCACACGCAAAAATGACAATATTTTCCCCAAGATTAGATGCATAATTATGCAAGGACATGATTACTATATACGGAAAATGTAGTAAAATATATATAAAATATCCGCTTAAGGTTTAATGCGAAGATCGGAAAACTACAATATACTCCATCTAATGATTATAATGAAGCTTAGAGGTTCCATTATTTTAGGAAAGATGAATTTTGTCCTTATCAGCTTAATTATTCTATACTTAGGAATTAGATCTTTCTTTTTGACTGTGAATAACTTTATTACAGTCTGGACTCAATGAAAATGAACAATTGTTCATTATGTAATTCAAATGAAATAATAGATGGGTTATTTTAATATGAAATCGATCTTTTAACAAACAAATATATCTTAAATCACTCAATTTCCCTGAACTTTTAATAAAAGTATAGTTAATGATGACGACAGTGAAAACCTGCCTAATTTAATCATTTTAAATGAGCTTCAAGAAAATTTTAAACTTTAGCCTTGCAATTTGGCTTTTCCATTTTTGAAATATCTACTTATTCTTAGCGTCTTCATTTTCTCAACGGTTTTTATTAATTTTAAGTAGAATATCTAAGGAAGTTGTAATTTTACTTTTAATTTATTAATAATTTTAAATCAGCATTTTTTTTTTCAGATTTGTAAAACTAAGTTAAAGTGAAAAAAGTTGCTAACAAACTCACTTCTATTCATTAACTAGAGGCAAAAAATAAAATGCTAAATTATTTAAAACGTTTAATTACTTATACTAAATTATTAAAAATATTATTTATAATTTATGATAGATATGAACTGAAATTATAGTTAATTTTGTAAAATATTGAACTGGGGAAAAGGATTTATAAGTAAAAGATTTAATATCCTTTAATATCTGGATATATGATTTTGTTTTTAAAAGATTGAAATCTGAAGTTCATTGAAACTTTATTTGTTTACTGTCTATTAAAAAATACCATGCGTTTTCAATAAAAGATTCCGTAATAGTTTTCATAAATATTTCTAAAAAAGGCGAATTTACAACAGAGGAAAAATTGAGATTTGTGAAAAGGAAAAACTAATCGTCAGTCTCTATACAATTTTTTTTAAATGCGCATCGCAGGGGTTGGCAACCTTCTTTTTATTAGAAGGGCATATTTTACAAATGCGGGAATTCGGCTGACATCATGGAATGGGCACTGTGGGCGACGGCGTACACCGATTATTTTGATAAAAATAAAAATAAATAATAAGTTTAAAATAATAATAATAATAATAATAATAAATATATATTTATATCAAAATAGAGTTTATGTATGTTGATTGTGAAAGTTTTATTGTTCTAACAATTTGTTTTGTTATTGAGAAAATACTTATGAAAAAGAGTACGTGAAAAAAATTTTGCTAGCCAAGCAGGAAAACTGCAATTTGTTGTTGCTGCGCAACTGATATAAATTGTTGACATATAAGAATCAGCTTAAATGAAATGAAATTATTTTCTTATTAACCGCCATTTTAAAGCAATGTTTTCGTTATGTTTTAATCTTAATGAAGAATGCGTAATCTGTTTACGCGAAGCACAAATTCACGAAACGACGAAGGGAAGTTACTAATACGTAGCGTTCGGGATTGAACAAAGTATACGAGGATAATGTGGACATAAAATAATTCACAGATGCTTCCAGACAGTCTAAAAGTCATTCATCTAGTCGTTCGATATTTTCTAAATGTCGCTAACATTAAGGCTTTTTCAAAAATTTAATTTCTATAATAATTAAGATGGTGATTATTTGTTTACATTAAATAGAGCTAAAAGATGCCCTATCTGATTTAATCAAATAAAACGTTTTCCAAACATATTTTCCAAGTAGAAATAATTTTTAAAAAAGTAAAAAAATAAAACTGAAAGCTTTCAGATTTTATATCACGCTCAAAGTGCTGTTTTTTAATGTCTTATATGTTAACTTGATTTATTAAATATCATGCTTTTAGCAGTTAAACCATAAAATTCAGCTCAACAGCAATATTGCAAAATAATTTAAAATGAGCGCGACCTTAGAATTTCCGATACACAGTCTCGCGCGCAGGATATAAATTTTTTTTTCGTACTGTGCTCTCATTGATTGCTTTGAAATCATTGAGTTTCTAAATCAAAAACTCATTATTGTTTTACAAAATAGGAAATAAATAATAAAACAAATCTCAAAGTCGAAATTTGGGCTTCCAGATGCCCATATTCGGGGGGAGACAGGTTATTCAATATTTGATGGCTCTAGATAGTGTTGTTTTATCACAATGCGAGAACACATACATACATTTATGCAGATTCTTCTTCATTTAAGTTCTTTAAATATAAGACAGAGCGATAACAGTTGGTGGTAAGAGTTTGAAAAGTGATTCAGACTTTTAAAGTTTTCGACGCAAAATGCCAAAATGAAATTAGTAGCCCTTCTGGGCTAACGCCATTTAGGCTAATAATCTCAAAATTCAACTGATTATTAATGAAATAATTTCCGCAATTCAGTTACAAAATTAACATGTACGTTAAACTTTAAATCCAAGAACTAAGTAATTTTAGGAGGAAATTATTTTTTTCTGTTAAAAGATACTTAAAAGTATTGTTTAATGGCAGTTGATCAAATGGCGCCAAAATACGATTGCAAAGTTTCCTTTTGCCAAAATTGAAATGGACATAACTACTGTTGCTTTATACAAATCAGTAACCATTTATATGCAATAGTTAAAATTATTCATATAAAGCATCCAATAATATGATCCGATAACATAAGTCAGTTAAAACTAAATATTACAATAGTTGCAGGTCAGGTGTTTTCTAGTTACTGAATTCCACGATGATGATAACGCTAATTATGTTAACGCAGTGCAATAAATAAATGTAAATTAATTAGGAGAGGCCTTCTATCGTGATAATAAACAAATAGTAATTTCCTTTTTTAACATTATTCTGCTATATCTATTAAAACTTTAAGAGCAATCAAAGAGGAAAGAAACTTATAATCTAGAAAAAAGGGCTTGAGCAAGCCACAAAAGTTTCAAAAATACCATAACGTAAATTAAAATTGCGAAATATTTTTATTCATTATGATATGTAATCAATATTTATTTTGCTGAAAAGTTTTGGAAGAATTTTTTGGTAACTGAAATTACCTTTTTCTTTATTCAAAATGAAATTTTTACTGGGAAAATGAGCTGATATATCAAAGCAAAAATAGAAACCTGCATGGAAATTTGATCCACTACCCCTACAGTTCCCCAAAGTTATGGTGATAATATGCGCATATTTCCTACTTTGTAATCATTGTGGAAGTTATATCTCGGCACATTTACTCTTACAACGTACATTACTCTTACAACGTTACATGGACTATAAAAAGAAGACATGGGATATAAAAACCTCTATTAAAATGCATATCTTAAATGTGCAGTTCTGGAAAAGTTTGTTACCAGCGTTATTCCAGTTTAGACTATAACTCTTACTCATATTCATTTAAACTGCATCATATTTTTTGTCACATTTTTTTCTTTCAATTACCTTAAACGCTTTTTAAATATTTCTTTTAGAATAGTAAGACAGATTTTATGGAAAGACAGCTCACCAAAACTAAACTACCATTACACTTCTATTACCCAGTAGACTAAATTAAACAGTATTCTAAAATGTCTTCTGCAATCTAAAACAAAACAACAAAAACACTTGATAATTTCTTCAAGAATTGTGATCATAATTCGTAGTTACAAATTCTATAGAATATTATCACATGCAAAGCATTTTTCCCTGTCATTTGTCTTTCTCATTTTTAAGAACTAATTATAAATATAAGGTTTTATTTTATATATCTTTAATATCTAGAGAACTAAATTTTGCATTAGTAAGCCTGTCATACCTGCTTATTTCCAATTTTAAGATTTTTATACTTTTAACATTTTAATTATTTTAAAAGCGCTAAACTTTAGTAGTAAACTGGTTAAATTAGATTAAGTAGACTATAGTTTAAAATATTGGGATTGCACTTTTTTGCCTCTTCACGTCAGAAACATTTTAAAATTTCCTTGCAAATTTTTTGGGTTACTATCAAATCTCTATTCACTTGAATCACATACGAAATTTAATATACTGCATAATTACGCAGTATTTATCCGTTTTGAGCAATTGTTGGACTTTCCTGATTCAAAGAAATTTCAAAGACCAACCACTTGTAAACTGAACGTAAAAATATAAATCTACTAACTAAAACTCTAACTAAAAGTTAACTTTGAATTAGTATACAAATGCCTAACACTAAGACTGGCCTTTTTGAAAGGTTACGTACGCAAACTGCTGAAATTTCAATACATTTTGAATATCAAGAGGACTAAACCTCTGGCCTTAAAGGCAAGCAGCAACTGATTGAAAATTCGTAAGAATGCAGTGGCAAGGCGACTCACTTCTTCTCTCTCTCTTTCTCACTCTTGGCAAAAAGCCACAACGTAAATACATGGGCATTAGCAAGTACAATTTGCATAAAAAAGTTAACACATTTAACTCTGGCCAGAAGTGGAAAATAAGAAAGTATAGTAAAGTTTTAAAATAAAATAAACGTTAGTAAAACTTAAGATCCTTACGACATAAAATTATTGTTTCTTCCACTTGTAATTTGATTTTTTAGCTTAAATTTTCATGATGCTTGATCTTCGAAAGTATAATAATGAAATACTTTTTTTTTTATTTCAATGTACAAAATATCTCATGTTGATTTGCCAGACAACGGAATTTTTTCAACTTCTCAAGTAGACAACGAATCCAAAGGTATACGTTTAATATGGATATTTTATCTTATTTTATCTCTTTTTAGTTATATGTGTTTTATGATAGTATTTTAGCATCTTCTGAAGGTAATAAATTTTTGTCAAAGCTATTCCTTTAGTTACTTTCCCCCTAGATTTAAAAATCAAGTATAACAGAAATAAACATATTTCTTTCAAGTCTATCATTTAAAAAAGTTTAAAACACGAGGTAAAATTAATTTAATAATGAGAAAAATGTTTTTCAGATCAAAATGAACCAAAATATTTCTGAGTTAAAGAACAAAGAAATATTAAATTATTTTAAAAGAATTTTCCTCTACCAGAATACTCTGAATTTTGACAAAATTTAAAGACATATTTCTATGAAAGAACTAACTAGACTTAAAAATTTTAGAATGACAAATTACTCTGTCGCCCTATTGAAAAAGCTGAAAATTACCATTTTCCTTGAAAAGCAATAAGTAAAACAAATAATTAGAAAATAAAAGAACTATGCCGTCGTTAGCGAAGACAGCGTTTTTAAAGATTCTACATGTGCAGATAATTGAGAGCACTTTTTATCTGTTGTCACTGAATGTGAAATCAGATAAAACAAATTGGAAACTGTAATGAAGATTTTTCCCCAGCGTTTAGGTTTCCCTTCTGTAAATTAAATTAATTCTTTCTTTTCTCAACTGCATTTGGATTTCTAACTGGGTTTCCACTTATTCGACAGGTTAAAGAACACAACAAAGGCGAAGACTTTGTACGTTCTATTTTTAAGTCTCTTAACAAGATTTATGTTTTAGAATGTCTGATTTTTAAATGTATCACTTATTCTCTTGACAGAATTGCCATATTCGATTTCCTTCAGCTGGACTGAACAAGCATGGCATATTCATTATCATTTAAATATGCTAAAAGGTTTTGCAAAGAAATCATAAATATTTTTGCAGTTTTTATCAATATATTTTTCTTTTTGTAAGTCCGTAAAACATATACATCACCCAAACAAATTGCCTGTAAATATGTAACGTTTCAGTCCTCAAAACTGCTCTCAGTTAAGCAGTTACATTATTAACAAAATCAAAATTCCGAATCTTAAATTATCTCTTTCATTCAGAGAGATTGATTACATGACTCTCTTTTAGCCTTGCATAAAACAAAAAACTCAGAAAATATCTCAGCCATTTCACGCTGCTCGCAAATGAATGTTGCACGGATTTCATAGGTTCAGAAATCAAAACTAGATAGTTTACAAAACCTAAGTCACAGAATTAATTTGCTGCAATCATGATGAAATAGATCTGTAGCATTTAATAGAGTTTATCTACCTATCTATCTATATATGTATATGTGTGCGTGTTGGAACCCAACTCCGAAATCGAACAGTGTCCGAAAAAATGATCTTACGCGAATGGATCATTAACAAATGCCCGAATGTGGCAAAGCTAGCCCCCATGTTTGCCTCTGTCCTGTTATTCCTCACTCTCGTTCCGTTCTAGTTTTTAAATGCTCACGATGTCCTCTGCTGATGACAGTGTTAAATCGACCACGACTACTTGTGGAAATGAAATGAAAGCTTAATTTCTTGAATCTTTGGATAGTTTTTTAGAACGTTCGGGTGACAATAGTTGTGTTTTCACTTTCGAAAAATATGAAAATTTAATTACGGAAATGAAACACAGAATGAAGAAATGAAAAAACAAGCAGCCCTTCAGTTCTAAGGATTACAGAAGTCAAAAAATGTATGAGGTAGTAACTATTTATGGTATCGAAAAATTAATTTAAAAAGTTACAAATGATGCCCAAATCACAAAGTATTTTTATTATACTGACGAAATTTTTGAAGTTATTCATAAAGCTCATATAGACTTGAGTCACAAAAGAATGAAATGTATGGAAGAGGAGCTAATACAGAAATACTGTAATGTGCCTCGAAAGTTGATCAAGTTATATCTCTCTGTGAACAGTGTCATTTGAAAAAAAAAAGGGTAAAAACAATGCAGTCGTTGTTAAACCAATACTTACGCATTCCGAAAACGAGGACAGGTTGACCTCATTGACATTCAATCAGAACCTTATCGCGATTATAAATTCATTTTGAACTATCAAGATCATTTTATCAAATTATTTTTTTACGCGCACTGAAAATGAAAACAGCCGAAGACGTTTCTTATAATTCAAAGGATATTTTTTGTATCATAAGAGCTCCCTGTACTTTGCAGTCCGATAATAGACGTGCGTTTTAGAATAAAAACGTAAAAGCGCTAGAATGTGTGCTTGAATCAAAAACTGTCAATGGAGAACGCAGACATTCTCAAAATCAAAGCTCCGTCGAACGAGCAAACCAAGATGTACGTGACATGTTGGTGACGTTGGTGGCAAATAATCAGACAAGCCAGTGGCCAGAAGGCTTGCGAATTGTTCAAACAAAAAAGTAGTACCTACAATCGTGGAATCACCAGAAGACCATACGAAGTTCTATTTCGTGTTCCACTTACTAATGGACTACTCCAGGCTTTGTGTTGCTCAACGGACCTTGACACTGAAGAGCATCTTGAAGACGTTTTGGCCAACATACCTGAAAGTAACCATGAAACTGATTCATCAGATTCTGAAAACTGTGATGTTTCCTTCTTACAAAAAAAAAAAAAAAAAAAAAAAAAAAAAAAAGTTAATTGAAGAGAAACGAGCTGATTGTGCCCAAAAAATAAATAAAAAAAAAGCAACAGGACGATATACTAAGAGGCAGTGACTCTAAATTTCCTCTCATAATACTCCTCGGTCAGAACGTTGTGTTACGGATTCTAGAACTTGACAGAAGTGGAGCTGCACCCAGAGATGTGATAGCTGTGATAATGGACGTGAATAGTGAGGATTTATACAAAATCCGTACGAAATTCGGAATATTGGAGAAGTTGCATTCCAGAAATGAATTCCAACAGACTGAAGACAACTCCGTATCTGAAAAGGATATTCCAAATTTCGCACACTCTCTCTTACACACCACAGTTACCCCGGAATTAGGAAGCTGACAGCATTTCGTCCACTGCACTTGTAGAAAGCAGTGTGACAGTAAGCTAGTGCCTATCTATTGACATCAAATGTAATTCAAAGTGCCATCTCAGTTCTGCCTGCAAAACTAAAAACATTTTTCATAACTTTTTCCATCATTTATTATTTTACTATGTTTTCATTTTGTTTACTATGGACATACTTTCTTTAGCTGTAAAGTTATTAAAAATTCAAAACATATCATTAAAATAATTTTAACTCATTTCATTTATCCAAATAATTAGAGTTAAAAATGATTAATTTCTGTCATTATCTGGCTCATTTATCGATGCAGTGGTGTTTAGTCCATCCTCCAAGTATGAAATCAGCCTTGAATCACTACTGATTTGCCGGATCGCGAATTGATCAAATCAATGTGTACAAACTCCGAAATAAAGTAAGATTTCGAACTTGGCGCATTTGTCAGTGATATATTCGCGCTGTGAGCATTTTTTTCAGTCATTGTCCGATTTCGGGGTTGGGATCCAACATTAAGATAATAATTATTATTAATTATTATTAATTAAGGTAATAAAGTATTAACGATAATAAATAAATAAATTATTAAATAATTAAATTAAGATAATCAATTTTTAAAGCCACTCAGTATGCTGCAAAATTAAATATTCAAGAGAAAATAATTAAGTCAAAAATTAATTCAAGAAAGAGGATAACAGTCTAAAGAGAAGTATGCAGCTTAAAATCGAGACAAAAATTCTAATTCCATAAAATAACATGATAAAATTTATATAAAACGTTGAAATTCCCATAGTCTTTTTAAAAAAAGTTTAAGGCGTTTTCAAGATTTTAAAATAAATCAAAAGGAATAATTAAAAGAAATTTATTATAGTTTCTTATTATAGAATTCTTTTTATAACGTTTATATTTACAGAATTGCTTGTTTTATTGTTACGTCTGGTAAATTACATCTTGATGATTGATTAAAATTGTAAAAAATGTTTTATAATTTTCACTTTATTGCACTTTTAAAGGATTGCAATTATTAATTTTATTTAATCAATAATTTTAATTATGTTTTTTTTTATTTGGTACTAAAAAATTCTCAGTCATCCGGACATACTTCAGAATTTCAGGCTTTATTGAAAATTCTTCAGCTATCCTTGAAGAAAACTATTTTTCAGCAACAAATGTTGATAAAGAATTTTCAGCAATTTTTGTTAATATTAATTTTTATAAACATATTGTAACATATTAATTTTGTTGAATTATTTTTGTTTCTATTTTAAAGTGCGTTATTTGTACTAAACTGTTAACCCCTTTTCTTGATTTAATTTATGATTGATTTTTATCTCTTTATTTTACACATATAAAATTTTTGACGTTTTTCTGGCTTCGTTATTGCTTAAAATTAGAAAAAATTCTATTCAAACCTTCAAAATTAGTGGCTCTTCAATATTCTGAAGTGGGCGGTTTTCTAGTTATGGATAAAAGTAAGCTTTTACGGCTTAATTCAGCATATTCGATTTACCTGAAATAAATTTCAGTATAAAATTTGTCAATACGTTTGAATTACAAAGTATAACCAATAGCCTGAACTAGTTACATATCAATGAGTACATAATCAATATTTCTAGCAGGTAACGTAGACCTTCAAATAGAAAATAAATAAAAATTATAAATTTTTCATTTCTGATGCGTCGGCTGCTTTAAAATGGACCATTTTTCCCAAATGCAGTTTGAGACCAGTACTTCCCAGTATTTTAAGTACACGAGTAGTATAAATATCATAATTTGTAGGCAAAAAATACAGTAAATTTAAATAAATCTTGCACTTGCAAAATGCTAAGAATTAAGATAAAAAAAAAAAAAAAAAAACAGATTATACGTCGAATTCGAGTCTAGCTACTTACCAAAAATATTTGATACTGCAAACTTCCCGATAGACGAATTCCAGTGATTTAGAATTTAGTAGCTGTATGGACTTCCAATTCAGTAACCATATATTTATCGATGTGACTGCAAATATATACAAGTTTAGCTATATGAAACTCAAATTTATTAACTGTATAAATATATTAAATTTATTTAATTATATGAATTATTTTTTATATTATATAATTTGTAACTCGTACGGATTCTATTAACCGGGTTATCCGAATAATCATCAACTATTCGAGTATAATGTTAATTAAATCCAATGTTACGGAATAAATCTAACTACTATCAAATAACTGGAGATAAGCATGGAGCTAACCTTATGCGAATAAATGTAATAATGATTATTATATTTACTTCGATATTAACTGGTTTTCCTAAAGCAGCGAAGTCCTCATCAGCCGTTATAGCTAGCTGTGTGGTATTTATTTTCCCAAATTAAAATAAATATGATATGCACACCACATGATTCTCATGTACGGCCTATTATATTATACGCATTTTTCGTTGCACTTCATTTACACATATTTTTTTCTAATTATTCTAATATAATTACCGATTTCTCAAGATAATTTGAAAATGACATCAAAAATTGCAAATTTTGAAATTAAATATCCTGGTCAATTTTTGTAGTACGGGAGTCAAACATCTTATAATTTTAATTTTACATAACGAATATAAGACTCCAAACATAAGTATAAGATGTGTGAACTCATGATAAAAGTTACAGTTCATTATTTGCCAAAAGTGATTTTTTTTTAATTTGGCATTGCCAAAACACGAATATTTCTGAATTCTTGGCAATATCTCCTACATAAAGGTTATAATGTCCCAGAAATTCCTCCAGCTACAGCCGTGGCATCATTGCGTCTTTTGACGGAGCACGATTAATTTATAATCTTTTACATTAGGTATTGTCTTTGTCACTGTGGCCATCTTATGAGTAAAAAACATTTAAATACGTCCACTAGACTTGATAGATTTAATTCTATTCCTCAGAAGCATTGAAAAGCAGGTTAACTAATGACTTTACTGTTAAAAACCAGACATTTAAATTTAATGAATAAGTATTTAATAAAAATAATAATTATTATTTTAAGGTTAATAAAATAATAATTATTATTTTATTTATTAAATGCTTATTCATTTATTCGACCATAAAAGATCGAACGGTTTGAAAATTTCCTAAATTGTTCGTATTAAATCCCCCATTTTTTCCATAACACCTGAGGTTCTATTAATCTCATCTTCCTTTTTTGTCCGTATCAATTTCCAAATGTTGTCACCAAATAATGCCATGTATTATTTTAAAAAATTGCGTAGCGAATATAAAAAATATATCGCTACACAAATACTGCCACCAAATATTATTAGATAGAAACTTCAATCTGATTGGTATCAGTTATCAAAGTGAATTCAGTTGAAATTGTTTTTCAATTGGATTTCCGCATACCAGTGTTTTAGTGTTTCGCGCAAAATGCAAAACGTTCTGGGCTTCTTTTTCTGCAGAACGTTCTAGGCTATCCCCACTTTGGGCTAATAATAGAACATAAAATCTCTATCATTAAATAAAGAAGAATCATTTTGTATGTATGTTTGTATATTCCTTGCATTACGGAAAAACGGAGACACCTAGAGCTATCAAATTTTGAGCACAGGTAGTTCTCCGCCTGAATATGTGCTCTTGAAAACCAGAATTTTAAATTCCGAAATTTGTTTTAATTTATTTCGTTTTTTGTACGAATTTAATGAATTTTTGATTAGGCCTATCTTATTCATTCCTCAGTTCTTCCAAAAAGCTGCATTTCGAAAATAAGGATTTTACGAAATATTAGGTTTTTCTATCTCATCGTATGAACTGGAATACTTAGCTTTAGTCGCATTAATATTGGCTGAACTTCCATGTTCCATTTAAAAAAAATTCCTTATTTCACGGAACGATTTGGATCCATTTTAATCACATCAGAGCACTTTATTTCAAAGCTACATTCTGAAGTCAGTCGATTGATATAGGACTTTAAATTCATTAGTGAAAGATTTTATGGCCAATAATTTTATATTCATTGCCGTTTTAGAGAAACTGAACACAAAAAGAAATAACACAGAGAAAATGAACTTACGAAATTAACAGTTACGAACGTTCAGACAGATACAGAGAACTGAAATTACATTCAAATTGCAGTGATTAACTAGTGGTTTTAACCCGCTGTAAATCTAGGAGTAAGTATTTATTTCTGAAGAGTGCCCATAACCGCGCGTACATGCTCTAAGCCACATATCTGATACTGACGTTAAAAATATATTTAGCAGGGTTTTCTCCAGAATTTTTAGACTTCAGTCATCCCCTTATATCCTCTGATTCAGTATTCACGGTTCCGAATGGCAGAAGGAGAGATTGCTGTAGGTTCTAATTTTCGAAATACAGGCAAAGATAAAATATTCCGTAACATAGCTAACATAGCTGTGGAAAAGCGTTTTATGAATTTACTGCGAGCGTACTCTAAACAGCAAAATGATCGTTCTTGGCGAGCTTTATTTTGACCACCCTATTTATTGGAGATGATAAACACTGTCGTAGGTATGACAAGTAGGCAAACGCCTAGACAACTGCATAATCATTTGGGATCAATGAAACTAAATACGGGGCTACAAAAATTTTCTCTGAGAAACCATATGTATGTTCTCAGGTTATAGAAATATACTTTAGACTCTGGTATCACACACTACTTTAATGGGTTTGTTTAATGTTGCCAGGAAATCTCACCTATGGGTGGTCAGAAGATATTTATCCTCTTTTTTCCATACATATACTTCTTTCTACGCTTTCTCGAATTCTTACTTCTAGCATTTATCTTCTTAATAACTTATGACTGAAATTCCCTTGTTCTTTTAAATTCTGTTTACTATAATATGTTCTCCAAAATGAAAGACTGTTAAAGCTACGAACACTTGGAAATTTTTAGTCTGTTGTCAGTGTTAGGATAATTAATACGTTTTAGTTCTATAAATGTTTGAAATAGTGTGTTATGCCATCTACAGTTTAAGAACTGCATTTCTTCAGTTCTAAAGTTCTTCCACATGCCTATTATGTTGAAATTTCAGACTGCCTTAAATTCATAAATCTGAGACAGAGAGTCCAATACCACTGAACAGTACATTTTACATTATTTATGAATTAACTCGCTCACCAACAGCCGAGCGGTCGCCAACCGTCTTTGAATACATGTAGTTCGGTACAGATTCAAATTCTGGGGAAAGGGCTAGCTGGACGGGCACTTTCACGGTTTTGTTCTGCATGTAACGTAGATACAACGTAGATATATTCTTTAAAAAAATCTGTCTTTCTTTTAATTACAGCTTATTTTCCTTAAGTCCACGAATTTTCTCGTGGCAAAGAGCAAGATTACGTCTATTGTTGGCGTGGACCTTGAACACCATGTAGATGACAGCATGATTCTTCCCTGCTCTTCTCCAATTTTGACTGAGAGCACCTCTGGGACGGGTAAGAAAGTTTCCCACCCCTCTTGTCGTATGATCAAATTACTAAACAGACTATTTAGTTATTCATTTTGAGCGTCTCTACACCACAGAGACACTATACATATACAGGCATCCAGGAAATCTTCGAGATTCGAATCTGAGCTTAACAATGCAGCAGACAGGAGTACTAAATTATACACCAATTAGGGCAGCTAGAATGCCGTCCAAAAAGGCATCCCTACCTTTAAGTAGGTAATCGTCGTGTGCTTTCCCATGATCAAACAAACTAAACCAATTTTTTCGTAATGCCAGATATCAATGTATTAAGAACGCATTTTATTATATTTTTCCGCAATTAAAAAATTATAAGTCTAAAAAAAGTACCAGGTTCCCAAATAAGCATCTAAAGTTCGTATGAGATAGTTCAAAGTAATTTTTCTCTAAGGTTGAAAATTGTATGAAAATCGAAACACCGTGAGGTAACGTAATAATAAGTTCATAATTATTTACATACATATATATATATATATATATTCTGTACGCGTCAGACAAAATTTAATAAGTAAAAGAAACAGAATAAGTTACCATCATTTATTCTTAAAATCTGGTCGCACTTGGAAAGTCTTCTTAATTTTGTTTTAGCTTAAATAAGTAAGTTAAAGGTTTATTCAACATTTAAGAGTAATTTGAAATATATTTTAACCTGAAAAATTAATATTTAGCTCTCAATATATATGTACTATCATCAGGAATTTCATGCAGGTACCAGATTTTAGATTACAGACAGGCAATTGATAAAATATAATACCTGGTAAACCCAAATTGCGGCGTGTTAGCTGCTTTCAAATAGTTCATTTGGCCTGCATGCAGTAACACTGTACCCAGCAGATCTGCATTAAATATCTTTAGCCATCACATCTATAAATCCTTAAAGCAGAAAAGAAACTGAATTGAAAGGAAATGACTTAAGGAAACGGAACATCTAGGATACAGATGATTTCCCAAATGGAAAAATATTCATTAGAGTTAAGCGATCTTTTATTGAATATTCGATAGCAATATATATCGTTAGGAAATGAAGATAGATGTCATTGATCTTTTAGAAAGGCAACTTGCCAATGTTCTCATTTTATCGGTATCTGACATTACTTAGCTTCAAAAACGGATTATTATTGTTCACATTTTGAACGCTTTTTGCTAAATTACCCCATTCATTTCATTCCCTTAAGGGTTAGAAAAGAAGTTTCTGGTTTTTATAATGGTACATTTTTTTTCTTATTGTATGACGTGAATGCATTTTCTGAAATGAAAAAAACTGGAGAACACATAATTGGTTCACTACGACAAGGAAATTCTAATTCAGAACTTCCAAATCCAGATAGTTTGGGAAAAGTGCTCTGTTAAAGTTCCATTTATACCCAGTTCCTATATTACGCAAGTCCCATTGTTTCAGAATAGCGTATTCGTATTTAAATAAAGGAAGATAGTTATATCAAATATGATGGCATTAAATTCCCCAACTTTTATAGATTTTAGGAATTAGAAATGTAACCTAATAGTTCTGTAGAGTTCTTTTAAATTCTGGCATTCTGTCATATTGATTTAATATTCATAATTTTTTTAATAATTTTTGAGTGTATTTTATTAACGCTTTAATAATGTTTTTAGAAGACAGACGATAGGAAATTCATCCTTGTAATAGAGAGTAAAAGCGACAAATTTATAGAGTATATAACTGCAAACATTGTATATAAAATGGTTAAGTAAATACATTTTTTAAAGAAAAGTATTTAGAATAATATAGTTTATATCAGTTTGATATATCATAACAATCCTAACATACCTCTACTGGATGTATTTTAATTTGAGAATTATACGGATTTTTCCAGATATCAAATATACACCATGTTCAGTAATAATCGTACGAATTTTAGGCATATACAGTGGTAACTCGCTATACGCCAGCTTTGAAAACCGTCCAATTTGGTTTACGCCCAGTCTGGACGCGAAAGCTTTTCTTATGCGATATTTATGTAGAATACTATTCGAGTTCGATGTGCCTTTGAGCGTCAGTACGATTATTGCCAACATTCAGTAATCAGTCCACGCTATAACTCTGAATTTTCAAGTGACTTTTGATTGATTTTTTAGAAAGAATTTTGTAGATTCATTAACAATGAATTTTAGGAATGTTAATGAGAAGAGTCAAGCAACGAAGAAAAGTGTTAGGATTGCCATGGAAATGAAAAAGTGATTGTTGAATAAAGTAGCAAGATGGCATGCGTATCCAGGATTGTATTTTACGTACCGTATGCCGAGTATGATGGTGTCTACTATTGTGAAAAACAAAGACGCTATTAAACTAGGTAACATAGCAAAGGTGATAAAATCGATAATCAAACAATGTTTAGAAATGTCAGAACATATTGAAAACTTGCTTTTGATCTGGATAGTAGAAAACCGTTCATCTACAGGCTTCATCACCTGCAGTGCTTCATTTATGTATAATACATATTTTACACACTGCATTTGTATTTCGGTATTAAACAATATAATAATAATAACAACAGGACTTATATTAATAATAACAGGATTTTTTTGGGGGGAAAAAAGGATTATTTTCCCTTTATTTCTTATTTAGAAGTTCGTTTGACATAGATCCAAGGATTTGGAACGGATTAATGACGGATACTGATGTACTATTGTACTTTCAATTATAAAGATGTACTAAATGATCTTTCGTCATTTATAAATTTCAAAAGTCAGTTTTTGTAAAAATTACGAAATGTAACTTTTTACACCACTATAGTTATATTTTGAAGACCCTTATATAAAATATAAAATGGAAAATAGATTCCAAGATAAAAATGGACAAAGATTCTGAATTTCAAAATTTGGGATTTTTGACATCGTCTTCGGCTTGACATGAGCTGATAAAAAATTAGAAAAATTCCATACTGATTTTTTCTTTGATATCATTAAGATATTTTCTTTTTGTGTGTGTGTCCGTTTGAGTGATTTCTATTGTATAATATTGTTTAATTTGTAATTTTGTTGCGCTGGGAGAATTAAAGATTACAAACGCCTACTGCGTTATTCAGTTTCTAATTCTCTTTTATTCCTCCAGTATCCTATTCTAACAATTATATGAAAAATTGATTAAACTAGAAATATTTAATATGATTTAGGAAAATAAGGTTACCAGTTGGCTACGCATCAATACTGCACCCTGGCTGTATTTCCTAGAACGTGGATTCTGTAAGATTTTGTGAATAATATCTCCTTTTCGAAAAAATTGTTTTCATCTTCAATGATGACATTAGTATAGTAACGTTCATCATTTAATTTCTTAAGATCAGAAGCCTTTTTATAAAATCATATTTAATTTTTAGTTATGTACGGATGCAAAATTTTCGTTCTTTACTATATGCAGAACTCCTGAACACCATCTCAAATCTTAAATATCTTTGCCAATTTTTGTCGAACAAAGGTCAAACAATATGGGGTTTATTTCTCAGAAGAAAAATAAATTTTTATTAAACGTAACTATAGGACGGGTGTTTCGAAGGGCAGCATAAAATGCTAACTTTCTAAATTTTTACAAGATTATTTTTTTTTTAATTTAAATACATCAAAACTTGGACGCGTAATTTGAAGCACTTTTGTACCTGGAGTTTAAAATTTTTCAATTTCTTCATTTGATTTACAATACTTCCAACTAGTGTAATTTTATAAAAATATTTAATATTCCTATTTAGACATCTCGCGATTTAAAGGCATTTTTATATAAATCAATCAAAGTAAAAATTACAATGAGTATTCTTAATAACTTCGTTTGTTGCTTAAAATCACTTAGTACTAACATACAGATTAATAAAAGTTAAATATCTTGCACGTAATGGCAACACGTTGGCGCACAGAAGACAGAAGTATTTTATTTCAACCAGTGACAACACATTGCTTTTAAACAGCTGTGTTTGTTGATTCCTCTGGAATACCCGCCCAGCGTGCAGAACCACTACACCACGAAAGCACGCTAGGAAGGCGGGAGAAATACCTTATATACTCCCCCTTTTAAAGGGCGACTGAGGTTTTTAGGGGACCCAATCGCCAAATCCTGGGTGGGAAGAAATCATCATTCACCACCCTTTTAGTTCGGGTGCCACTGTAGAGACATTAGGTTAATTGGAAAAGCCGGAGAGATGAAAAATGAGCAAACGCCTTCGCCGGGAATCGAACCACGAACCTCTGGAATACCAGCCCAGCGTGTAGAACCACTACACTAGGAGGGTAAGCTAGGAAAGCGGGAGAAATACCTTATATACTCTCCCTTCTTAAAGGGCGATTGGTGTTTTTAGGGTACCCAATCGCCAAATATGAATATTATACACTCTTAGACGAAAAAAAAAAAGACGCACCACGACGCACTGAGAAGATATAAAGCAAATTGGACACAAATTGATATGCATGCAGGTTTCGACAGAAAATACAAAATTTTACATTTTGGCTGCCAATAAATGAACGGTTGTCGCTACAGCGCATCTGATCTGAGCAACTGGCAGGATATTTAAGAGGAGAAATTACGATTCCAAGTCATAAATTCTTCACGAATTTCATTCCGTGTACTCTGGTAGACAGGTGACAGGTGACGGAGGACGGGGTGACAGGTGACGGAGTCGAATAACTGTTTGTATAAGAGCCAGAGGTGGACAAACGCGTTACTGACTTTTTCACTTTGCTCTATCACTTTAATAAATCATCCAATTTTTCTCAAACTGTAATCATTTGTTTTTTGTACATGTACATCACTTCTACCAATTTTCGTCTCATTCGGATAACTCCTGCTTGGTGTGTCTTTTTTTTTTTTTTACCCTAAGAGTGTATTAGTCAAAATTAAGTCTATATTTCAAGATAGATTTTTAAGTCTAAATCACGAGGATATTTAAAACATTGTAGACATTTCTTTATACATCTATTATTGCTCTGCGAGAAAATTACTTATAATTTTCCAAGATTTCCTACATAAATTCACTAAGAAACATTTTAGCTAAGTATAATCAAATAAATCATATGTAATGCAGTAACAAAAGACACGTTTTCATTTCAGATCAAGGATTTGGCATCGATAAATCGACTGAAGTTTCAACAAAATTATATTATAGACAGAAAGCACTTCACAAAATTTGAGGGAAGACAACCATACTGATTCTAAGTTAACTCTGTTTTGGCAGTTAACAAAATCAACAGCATAAGTAATTGAATTTCGATTGATCATCTACTTTCCAATCTGCTTTTACAATAAAAGTCGCATTTGGTCTGAAAGATAAATAACACTTTAAAAGCTTTATGGTATCTGAAAAGATAAATATATTTTTCTGTACAATTTAAGTTCATTGAGTTCTCACAGGGAATTTATATTAAAAAGTAAAAAATATTATTAGATATGTATTGTAAGCACTGTTACTGAGTGTTTCATAGAAAGGTGTATAAGTCGCTAAACGCTACACGTATACTTGATGAAAGTAATATAAAGTCTAGAAATTGAAATATTTCATAACTCAGGTGAAATACACGCTTTTATGTTATTGGCTTAACGCTATTTTAAAAAACATATTTCAATGCAGCTTTCTCTAGTTTTATCAGAAACTTTTACATGCAATTTTTTTCATTTTACGATAAAATTATAATATCTAAAACGCTAAATTATTCGTCATTAACACGATACAAACGTCTGCATATACATAAATGAAATGTTTTCTAGTTTTATAGGAGTTTCATTTTGCTTTAAGTCACAACACTCTTAGCTTAAATATCACTTAATGCATTATACTTATGAATCTTGAGTGAAGACACAGAATCCTTAATATGAGATAGAGCAGAAGGGCAAAAAAGTCTTTTTGAGCATTGGAATAAAATGCAGATGAATTTTAAAAAATATCTGTATTTATCTAATTATTAAAATAAATGTACCTGTAGAAATAAATTGATAAAAGTTTCCAACCACAAGAAGAGATAACATAAATTCAAGCAAGCAAGAGATAACATAAATTCAAGCAAATTTCGAGCTTAGATTGAAGAGGGTTTTATAAAAAGCTCTGTGTAATTCACGTGATCGAGCCCTTCAAAATATATATAGTTCTTTTACGCATCTAATGTCAAACTGAGACTGAATTATTTCAAAATTTAATTGCCTATTATTGAACTATTCTGTCGCATATAACGGGAAAATATCTTAGAGCACTTCTTTCTACAATGCACTTTTTTCTGCAATTATTTTTTATGAAAAGAATTTAGAGAGAATTTTAAATTTCTCTTGTCTAGTTAAATACAAAGTATACAGTCATAACAGTTTTATAAAACTCATTGAATAGGGTTGCTACATGGGAAAATTTCGTTTTTTTACACGAAACATTCTTCGTTTTAGGCATTCGTTTAAGACATTCTTCGTTTTAAGCAGATATATCTGTTGTAATTAATTAACACGTTGACGGCGGCGCGGATATTCATTATCTTTTAAATTATATTATGTTATTTTTTTATATACAAGCGTGATCCATCGGTGAGTCATGCTTCCTTCACCCCACAAGGAGCAGAAAAGTATGACTCACCGGTGGGTATGGGCCGGGGTCAACGTGTTAAGTAAACAAACTTCTCTACATTCCCCTGTATACCAGAAGCTTATGCTCAATACAAAATAAAAAATGGTTTGCTTAGCTAAGTTATAAAAGGTTGGAAAATAGTGAAGATGTCGATATAAACATTGTAAACCATTTAACGCCTTGCTTATGCTAACTTGTTGAAAGAAGACCTCGATTACTCTTCATTTATCAGCATATAATGAACTTTCTTAATAATGTTTTGTAGAAAAACTGTGATTTCAACATGAGTAAAAGACATGCTGTTGTCGACTTCTTACATTAACAGAAAACAAGGAACAGAAATTTTTAGACCAAATATCTTTCTTTCTGTTAGAAATATGTGCCTCTCTTTCAAGTTTCCAATAGAGAGGTTAGCAGTCAGATCACTTTCCGAAGACTTTTTTTCATGGATTTTTTACGCATCGCAGGTGGCTGTGTACCTTTCAGTATAATCCTTCTTTCTACCTTTACCTTTATCCAGCCTTAACGGCTGTTTAATATACTTAGAAATGAAAGAAAAGTTCATAAAGTTCCCTTTATGACGATCTTGTAAAAATTCCGAAGTATAAATGAAAACACTTTTAGCTCTTAAATCTCTTCACTTGACTATGTATGTGTTATTGTCCATTATACGACATCAAACACTGTTAAATCTTCAGTTAACAACAAAAATCAGTGTTATTTATGATTAATATTAATTTTAAAGGGTATACGCTATGATAAAGAGAAAAGACAAAGCTGTTATGGATTTAGTGCTGCCGCATGGTTGCGCTACAAGAAGATCTATGCATTACACTCGATTAAATGGTAAAAATCACGTATTTTAATTAAGGCAAAAGTAGAAAAGGCCAGATATCTAGAATGATAATTACGGGCGAAATAGCGTTTGTAGTAGGAAGACTGATTTGACCATGTTTAACATGTAAATTAAACTTATTTTTAGTTTTTGTAATGAAGTATTGATGACTGCTCATTAGGTGTCAGTTACAAACTAGAAACCTTGTAGAATCAAATTCTACAACAATTTATTGGTACAGTTAAATCAATACCTACTTAGACTATGCTTTTGCTGATAAAAGTAGCCCCATCAAGTTCTTACTGAAAAGAACAAGCATTGATTTAATTGCAGAAGTTTTAGCGTTTGTATGGTACTGACTAATTAGGATTATTAGACAACAACAGTCTTAAAACTTAGCTATATTGAAATCAAGTTAGCTGCCGTCTAGTGGAAAATGTTACTGTCACCTAAGAAGTTGATTCATTAGCTGGGCCATTGTGTCTTCTTAATGTTTGTAATAGTCAGGAAAACAACTGATTTAATTACTACATTTTAATTAGTAATTATTTAATTCAATTCTGTAGACAAGCAGAAACTGAAATTAAATTAGTGCTGCTTCTTTTGAGCCCAATCAAGAGAGATACTTCAGTGATAACTAAATACATGTTTATTAGGATGGTTCTCTTTCAGAAGCATTATTGTAGCTCGAGCTCTATCCATAGCAACCATTTTTCATTCCATTTTGTTGTAGGTACAAATATCGTCCCTGATCGGTATGCCAAAAGATCTCTCGAGTTACCTGGTGGTAGGGAAAGAGGGGTTGGAGATCGTTGTACCAGACCCCGAGGTGTTCTCCACCAAACTAGGGTACAGTTGCACAGCAAGAGCCATAGGACTATACATGTGCAACTAATGGTGAAATGCTGGTGTCCCGCTCATTTGTACCTGTAGATACAGATAAAAACAACATTATATGCGAATGGAAACTGCATATTTAGCTCCTAATTAGTTAACTAATCGGAGAAATATGTTTAATACTGTCGTCATACTTTCTAATTCAAAATCTAATCTAGATATTATTACTAAAGTTACGATATGTAATTCAAAATGAATCTATTATCGCCGTCACCTTGTAGAGACATTGGGAATTTTTTGGAAGCAGGAGTCATGAAAACTGAGCAAAGCCCTCTTAGGGATCGAACCACGGACCTCTGGAATACGCACCCAGTGTGCTGACCACTATACTACGAAGTCATGCTAAGAACTCCCCCCTTTCAAAAGATTAGGGAACTGGTGATTAGGGGACCAAATCGACAAATCCTGGGGGTGGAGAATCATAATCCACCACCCTTTTTAGTTCGGGTGTCACTGTGGAGATATTAGGTATTTTTTGGAAGCAGGAGTCATTAGCAACGCCGTCATTTGGAAGCAAGAGAATTAGCAACGCCGTCATCGGGAATTAAACCACTGACCTCTGAAATACGCACCCAGCATGCTGACCACTATACTACGAAGGCTTGCTAAGAAGGCGGGAAAAATACCTTATTTAACCTGATTAACTCTTTGCGTGACTCTATACTTTCTTCATTACGGTTGAGGAGAATAAGAAAGCAACTTATTTTAAGAACGATACAAATATGTTCTAAATACGTGAATAACAGAAGCGACTACTCTGAATGTGACAAGCAAATATTATACAGGAACGTTTTGTGGCTTTGTGATATAAAACTATGGAAACCTTAATTTATATTTAAAAACTAAAACACGATTAAAATTATACTGCTTACATATTACATATTTTAATAATAGGTTTTTATATCATCAGTCCTTTCACGTCAGTTTGAATTTTCCGACAGAAACAGTGATATAATAATTTGTTTAACATGTCTCTCAAACTGCTTATACTTCGATGAGATGAAAAAAAAATTCTTCATTAAAAAAGGTACCAATAAATTACAATAATAAATACGCAGAATGAATTTCAGCCAGAGTTCCTATCTAACGTTTAGACATTGTTTCCAATCCTACATTATCTGTCTCGAATAGTTTTTTGATGTGTTAATGTTGATGTTAATTTGTCGAGCGTACGGAGAGTGTTTTAACTGTTCTCATTATCGAAAACATTACTTGTAAACGTAAATTGATCAGATGAGAACGTCCACACCACACAGATGTTTTTGTCTTTGTCTTTCCTTTTTCCTCGACTTTTTGAATCACATTAACCAAGATGCTGATAAATAATCACTAAAGTAGACAAAAGCCTTAAAGCTCATTCATCTCATCATATCTTAAACCTAACATTAAAACAATTTCATAACCGAAATCATAATAAAAAGGCTTTTAACATCCTATTGATTCTATAGTTTTAATCTGAAAATTTACAGTATTAGCAATATAAAAATAATGTCTTAAACAAAACTTAGGATTCCATTTTAAATTGGTTTACAAATCTTTGCCATCCAAGCTTCAAAACAAAGAATAATTAAAGTAAATATTTTGATTTTTTTCCAGAGTTTTCAGATACTGAGGTAGTATTTAGGAGTGTTAAATGCTCGTATAATCTATTTGAAGCACATCCGGATAGCCTCATCATCTGGATATTTTCATTAATTTTTATCCCAAAATATAAATAATATAGGGAATATAAAATGTATGGCAACATTCAACTCTTTGTAAACGTGAAACATTGATCGACTGATTGCGTCTACGACACATATTTTCTTTTCTCTTTGCCTCATCTAGCGTAAGATAAACGCTGAAGACCTGAATGTTAGTGTCTTCGGAAGGTCTATTTTGTAGCAAGCGTATGATGTCTGTAGAACTAGTTGAAGAATGCATTGGAAGCGAATATTATTATTTTAGCAGCAACATGAAATTGAAATTTTATGGAAACACCGTCTATTAATTCAAAACTAATGCAACAAAATATTTACTTAATAATGAAAATAAATTTAGCAGCGAAATTTGCAGACAGATTAATTATGGGAAGCATCTTATGTTATTAATAATCTCAGGAGTGATTAAATAACAATAGAATATATTTTAAGGCTACATTTATCAGACATATGCGATTACTGTTATTCCGTTTCCTCGCATAACTACTACGTATACAGCAAACTGCAAAAATATATTTATCAAATAAAGTTTTCCATTCTGAGGTACACATTTAACAGTCTTTTTATCATTTTATTTCATGTTCTTGATCGTTGTGAGATTTCTGTGATACAAAAACAAACCTTTTTCTCAAAACAAAGACTAAATTATTTATTTGCCGCATATTTATTTCCTGGGTTTTAGATTTGTTATATTGCAATGCTGTTCCACTGCAACGAAAATCTAAACTGTCTGTTTAAAAATTAAACGTAGTAATTTGCTTTTAAGTATGTTGGATATATTTGGTATACTTTATGTCACATTTAACGAAATATCTTCCTTATTCTTTTGGTTTCTATTTGTTCCAATGTCATGGCGTATTTAATACTTTAACAGAAAACGATTCAATTTCGTTGTCAGTAGATCCCACGAGTTTTTCAAGAGGTTTTGCTTTTAAAAAACAAAACCTCTTGAAAAACCTCTTCTCCGTTGAGCGAAACTGAAGATAGCAAGAAATTATTTAAAAGACATTTCTTGCTTTGCTTCAAGTTTATTTGCCTTTTTAAATCAGCTTGATTTTTGTATTTGTGTCCCCCCCCTTTTTTTTTTTTTTTTTTTTTTTTTTTTTTTTGTCTTCAACAGCAGAATTCTTGTGCCTGAAGCAAAATTTCGTGCTTTTTATAATATTCTGCGAAAGCAAAGTTTTCTGTTCGACTTCCAGCTTGTTAGAATCTCAAGCATAATTTCAAATGTGTTTTCATTAAGTATGTGATTTAATAAGCGCATTTTTATTTTAAAAGTATTTAAGACTACATTTGTTTCTAAACTTGGAGTCCGTTGTCAAGTAACGAAAAGCAAAAATTGGTTGAGGAAAGAGGATTTGATTACATAGTAGTAGAGACTTCCAGTGTTTACGAATTTAGTGACAAATATATATACAGGTAGTAAGCAAATGGTCGCACACTCGCAGCCCCAAGGAAATTTTATGAGGTTCATTAATTCATTTTATTATGCATTTATTACAATTATGGTGCTCACAGTTTTAAAGACACAAAGATGTGGAATACTCTTATGTGCGCCATCATTATTGAAGGATACAGGGTAGAATGAATAGCTTGGAACTTTGTCTTTGCACGCGTATACGTCAGGCTATGTGTCTGCGATAATGTGGAATAATTTCTTACTTTGGTGCAGTCAGTAAATTTAGTTTGCCAGCCTACAACTAGTGGTGCTTCAGCATTCTGAAAATTCATGTTTTCCGTTTAAGATTAAAAGTCTGATTTCAGTGGTTAATTCAACATATTGGAATTACCTGATAAAAATGCTTATCTAAAATTTGATGTTTTGCTTTAATCAGCGCGTTTAAATTACAAAGCATAACCAATAGAAATTTCTTGCATGTTTGGATATCAGATCTAAAATCCATATAAATTTAAATTTTTACTTGTGCCATTATCATAATTGTTGATATATGTTTTGATAAATATTCCTTAATTGAAATTTTAAATTTATTAATGTTATTACTATTTACTTTTTGTTTTTGTTTTATTAAAAATGTTTTTAAATTTTGTTAAAAATACTCTGTAACCCATCAGCCGCTTTCAGAATAATCATTCGGGATACATGCTATTTGAGTTTGAAACAGCTATAGTAAGGAATTAAAGCCATCCTTTGCACAACGATAAGCTCAAGTTACATGCCATACTTCTTGGACATCGCCATTGTTCATAATCTGTTAAAGTTTTGTACTGTTCTTTATGCATTGTCCGTTATCAGAAAGGGAAGCAAATAGTAAAAGAAATTAAAGATGGTGGCTTTTCTAAATCAATTATCAATGCACTCGGATGCTTAAAAAATTTCATTTTCAATCCAGGGTAAAATCTTCAGTGTGATTCAGGTTATATCAAGAAGGTCTGGTAATGTAACTTATTGCTTTCGGTTACATTATCAGGCCATGGTTGAGAAAGTAGACGCATTACTAAGCGTAAAAGTTGTTCTTAAAAACATCCAAGTGTAATACATTATTACCTAACAATGTCTTTTCCATATCTGTGTTGAGAATAATAATGAGATATTTTGATGATAACTCAATGAGGTGCAGAAACCAAAATGTTAATACTTTCACTAATATTTCGTAATTGCTTTATTATAGTATCCGTAAAAGACATTTACGGCTGCCAGTGCAGATCAGCAGGCTCGAATTTCTTGCCAGTTCGTGCTTCAATACTTAGTGCTTCAATACAGTAGTGTCTCTATCATGTCCTTTCCCTCCTCCTTTCAATATCCCTCACTTTGAATAGTCAAGTCCGAAAGACATTTCACTAAACTCTAGCCTTTTGGCCCAAAGAGACATTAGCCCAGAAAGGCTATTAGACTCGAAATTGCACTGCATTGAAGCACCAAAAACGGCTGCATCCCTTTCCTAATTTTTGTCACCAATTATTATCGCCCTCTATTATATTTAAAGAAATTAAATAATGAAGAATCTGCATGAATGTATATATATTTCCCGAATTGTGAAAAAACAACCATACCTGGAGCCATAAAATTCTAAATAACGTAATCCTCCACTCGAATGTGGGCACCTGGAAGACCGAAACTTAAATTTCGAATTTGGATCATTATCTGTTTCTTTTTTTAACTTTAACGGATTTTTGATTAAGAAACTCAACTATTTCAAAGCGAGCAGTTGCAGTATCCATGCCAAGGTCAGTTGCAGCTGTTTTTCAGGCTCAAAGTCGCCCAACGAGTTATTGAATAGGTAGTCATAATGTTTTGCCTCTTCAGTGTAAACAACGATAATAAAATAAATACGAATAACTAAATAATAATGCTATAAATATAAATAATATTAATAAGATTAACAAAACAATAGTAAATAAATAATAACAAATAAACAATGTAACAGAAACATAGTAATAATGTAAATCTAAACCCTAATAAAAAGTAGTAATAATACATAAATAATATAAAATTTTTAATCCATTACAAATATTTTAGAATTCTGAGAGTTTTATTCAGCAGATCAAGTAGAACAAACGATGGGTGGAAAAAATGATGCAAGGTTTGTGCAGGTAGTATAACTGCAGTGTCTCACATAAGTGATGGGACACTTGTGCTTTACAAAAGGAAACTGTTGTAAAATAAATTTAAAAAACATGTAAAAATTTTTTGTGCCTGTGTTTCATACTTAAATTTAGTAACAATTATTACATAACATACATTTTCTCAAAATATTAAATTATTAATTTAATAAAAATGCAATTGTTTAGAACGGAGCAAAAAATTGCTCACATAAGTGGTGGGACACTTACTTTTCCATCAAATATTTATCCAAAAATTTTACTTTTTAAAAGGTTTTAATATTTTGTTGGATTTCCTTTTACTTTTAAAATATTATTTAATCTTTTTCGGATGGACTCGACTAATTTTTTTGTGATTTCTGGAGTGATTTTACCCCATTCTTCTTGAAGCACCGATTTTAATTGTTGTTTTGAAGAAATGGTGTGTTTGCGAATTCTTGATTCCAATTTTAGCCAAATATTCTCTATGGGATTTAAGTCTGGAGATTGTGGTGGTGTTTTTATTATTTCAGAACAGTTATACAGCAGCCCAGGGATAAATAGAAGGGCTAGCTCATTTCTTTGTTCGACTCCTCGCCGACGCGAGCCTAATGGGGGAAGACGTAAGAGGCAATAATCTGACGTCACTGTGATGCCACCTGTCCTGATTTCCCGCGTTTAAAACAGTGGTTTCATTGAGCTGCGAGACGATTTTCTAGAGGTTACATATCCCAAATTAATTTTAATAATATATATATCTGTTTTCTAATAATGTATATATTTAAAATAATTTATATATATGTAATTTTAGTCAGTTTTTATTTTAAATTCTATATTGTAAAGTATCGTGATATGGCTACGTTATCGTATACGTAATATGGCTTTTTGCGCTGCAGTAACGCGCCGTAGCACTTACAGAAGTATGAAAGGATGAGATGTTTTATTTCATGGGACCAAAGGATCCAAATGAGAGTTTGCTTTTGACGAAAGAATGGATACACAAATGTCAAAGAGAAGATTCTATTAATGTGAAGAGCGGAAAAATCTGCAGCGAACATTTTCTATGCAGTGTTTATGAAGATATGAAAAATCGCTTGTTTGGATAGCCACAAAAAGAAACTGTTGAAATGGAATGCTGTGCCGAAAGTAAATTATGATGGCAATAATAAATCGAAATTGATGATGACAATAATAAATCAAATTTTAATGATTTTGAAATAAAACTCACAAATGAAAATGTAGATAATCCTGAATGTTTAAGGATAAACAAGAATGAATTGATAATTTGAAGAACAAAATAATATCCTTAGAAAATTGTATTAAAGTATTGAAGAATAGAGAAAAGAAAAATTTTAGAATGTTTGTTCAGCGATAAAGAAGGTGAACGACATCTAGACAGAAATTGGTATCAGAAATTAAAATCTCAAATAGCGAAATTTGGGGGGGGGGAGCACAAATCGGAGAATTTGGAAAAATGTCTAAAGCCTATTTTTATAAAGACGCAGATTAATGCATTACTGAATAAGAAGAAAAAAATCAGGTGGACTAGTGAAAATATTTCACGTTGCATCGTCATAAGAGCTCTGTCATCTTAAAGCTATGATTTTTGGAAAGAAAAAAAATTAAGAAAAAAATTGGAATATCTTTACCTAGTATTATGAAATTAAAGAAATGGTGTTTATTTTATTTTTTAGTGTTTTCTAAATCTTAGTGTAGTCCAAGAATTCAAAGTAATGTTCTTATTCTAAAGAAGGAAAGAGGCGAATATTTGTATTCTGTAGAAAAAATATGCGTTCTCAGTTTCGATGAAATGCATATAAATTGAAAACTCTGCTATGACTCTAAATTGGACTAAGTTGGTTCTTTTTAAAAAATGTGCAGTTTGTTTTAATCAGAGGTCTCATTTCGCGCTCTGCCTCAAATTACTGAGAAACCGCGTTTTAGATAGAGGATTTGTTTTAGAAAATGTAACTGTTTTAAATTTTGATATTATTAAAGAGGTTTTAAATAGAGATTGAGAAGAAATCAAATTGTGTCACAAACTAAAACCAAATTATTTAATGGTCAAGGGAAACGAGAGACAAAAAGTCGCTCCAGAGAAACCATTATTTTCAAAAAGTACCGCAAAAGGTATACTCTACCCCACAGGAAATCAGAATGCACCTGACTTCTATGAGTTAATCGATAATATCTTCGGTATTATGAATAGTACCAAAATAGTACCAACAAGAATAACAAGTATTTATCAAACTAATTTTGTTAAGTACTTGTTAAAGTTATTCTTATTGTATCCTTTGTAACTAATTATTGATTAGATTTTGTGCTAGATTAGCATTCTAGATAAAATATAATAGTATAAAACATCAAAGTAATTGGCATAAAAAGACCTGCTTCCTTTACTCACACTTTTGAAAAATTAAACAACTGTTTTAGGTACTCTGAATAAAGCTATTTCGTCAAAATTAAGGTAACAATTTCATATACATTTATTTAATTGTAATATAGATATAAGTATAAATTACAAAATTATTTAAAAATATCTATTATATTGAATCGGAAGAGAATTATAACAATGTAAAATTTACAATTAGGCAAAAAATCAAACGTAGGTTAGCAGAAATGTTGCCATATATGTCATATATGTTTAAACCTATGTCAATGTAAAGTTGTTTTTTGAGTAAATTTAAATAGCTGCTATTATAGTTATCTTGGAAGCAGTATAAAAATTCTCTCAGTTAGCATGCAAATAAAGAAATGATTAGAAATAAACACATTTAAATAAAAAAAAACCTGCAAATAAAAATAAAAAAAACCACGGAACTTTATGTTAAAAGAGTAGCACATTTTATCTATTATTTTAAAATTGAGTAAGCATTATTAAATTTTTAATGGTTCAGTCTAAAATGCATAAAGCAGTAACATTGCCTCTTCCAAATTATAGCTATCTTTCAGACACAGTTCATTTTAAACGCTGGTTCAAAAACGCTAATTTCCAAGCTGTGAATTATATTGGCGCGCTCAGTGTCATCATGGCTACGTCATCACTTCTCACTTTCTGCTTCAGGGAGAAAAGCTCTATGAGCTAGCCCTTCTCTTCTAAGTCCTGACAGCAGCCAGAGTCTAACGTTCAAAGTAGTGTGCTTGGAGTCATTGTCCTGGTAGAATTTAAAATTGTTCTGAAGGTTTAATTTTCGTGCTGAAGATTTCCAATTTTGATTTAAAATGTCTATATACTTGTACTGATCCATTATACTGTCAATAAAAACAAGATTACCAACTCCAGTGGACGACATACACCCCCATACCATAATTCCTCCTCCACCACGTTTTACTGTTGGCACCAAGTTCTGTTTGCGAAATTCTTCCCTGGGTTTTCTCCACATCAAGATTCTACCACCAGAACCAAATATATTAAATTTACTCTCATCAGCAAATATAACTTCATTCCAGTAATCAGAATTCTTATTTATGTTGGATTTTGCGAAAGCCAGTCTGAGTTTTCTATTCTTTTCACTTACGAAGAATTTTTTCCTGGCTGCTCTACCGTGATATCCAGCAGATCGAATTACTCTTCTAATAGTCTCAGGGTTAACAATTACTCCATATAATGTTTGTAAATCAGCAGCATCTTTAGGAGCACTCATTCTTGGATTTTTTTTAATATTTCCAACGATAATTCGCTCTATTCCATTGGATAGCTTTGATGGTCGGTAGGTCGGTAGGTTTGATGGTCTTCTTTTATCCTGAATCATAGGGTTCTTTTTATATCGTTTAATGGTATTAAAAACTGTTGAATGACTCAAGTTAATTGTTTCAGCAGTTTCCATGTTCAATATGCACATTAATAATTAATTTTCGAATTTCAGGCAAAGTGTCTTTTCGTTTAGCATTCATGGCTGCACAGAGCTAAAAAGCACAAAAATTCCAAAACAAACTGGAGAGAAATACTGCAGACGATTTTATAAATTATTGTCAATTGCTTTTGAGTAAAAATAAAAACCCCAAAAATTATTTTTGTTGTAGTACGTAGTAGTATCTAATGGTGTCCCATCACTTATGCGAGTCATTTTTTGCTCTGTTTTAAACAATTGTATTTTTATTAAACTAATATTTTAATAGTTTGAGAAAATGTATGTTATGTAAAAATTGTTACTAAATTTAAATGTGAAACACAGCCACAAAAAATTTTACATGTTTTTTTTAATTTATTTTATTACAGTTTCCTTTTGTAAAGCACAAGTATCCCATCACTTTTGTGAGACACTGTATATTTTTCAAGCTGCCATATTCAGTTGCCACAAATGAAATTAAATTGTAATTATGAAATTCGTAGGAGAACAGAAGTGCATTTAAGTAATTCTTTTCTCGGAAAGGTGAATCATAAGCAAACATATATTAAAAGAAGTTAAAAATATATATGGTATTTTCTATAGCAATTTATATAAATTTTTGCATAGCTAGTCTAGGAATTATGTTTCACTTAAAAAATAAAACGAAAAACATCTGAAGATTTAAAAATAAGTAAATATTTAATATTATGATTTTGTATGTTCTTAAAAGATTCCCTCTTTCGAAAGGTAATTAACGGTTTTGAATGAAGCTTAAACCAATAAACAGACAATGCGTACGATTTCACATGTATTGCAATAAACAAAATATGTTTACATAGTGAATTGTTGAGCAATTTAGAAATTTCTTTTTAACTTTGTTAACGTTTGCTACCATGTAAATATGATTTTAATTATTTTCCTCCTTACATAGAACTACACTTTCCATGGCACGTCACTCAGATTAAAATGACGTTAAATTTAGTTGCTTGTAGTTTTTATACTGCTTTTTGCCATTGTGCGTTGGTTGCCCCTGTGTTCTTACTTTTTTGGCAGAGATTTTCTCTCTAGAATTTTCATGTTACATTACGAAGAAAAATACAAAAGTTTCACATATAATTGCACAAAAATCATCTGTCTATGTACAAAGTTGATAAAAATATATACAATTATTTAGATTTGGATTACCTTTTAACATGTTCTATAAATTAAACATTAAACGAACAGAAAATTTTGATAAATACCAAAACTTGAATAAAAGTAGCTTGTTATACTCATAGCTTAAAACTGAATATATTTAACAGCTACATAAGAGCCTGATTTCCGTCTGATTGAGGACCCTGACGTGAAGAGTCGTAAAACGGTGATTTATTATGATTTTACACCGATCTCTGTTCCTTGAGTGCACAATATTATTTTACAGTAAAAGGAAGAATCTATTACTTAAATTTTAGTGGTATGAAAAACAAATCCAGTATTTTGTTTCCTTAAAATAAATAAAAACATTTCTTTTCTTAATTTAGAAAGCAAAATTAAAAAAAAAGATTATGTGCTTAGTTCTACGACATACTTAAAATTATTATTAGTCTAATTTATTTTAGTTGAAACAAAAAATGATTATTTGGTTAGTCAAATAAAAAGTAATTCTGGTGTTATTTTTTCTCAAAAAAGTGTTTCTTATTTTTCCTCAAGGAAATAAAAATATATTGTTTTAACTACATAAATACTGATTTAAAATACGATAATTATTTTCTTATATAACAATAAATATGTGTTTGGCTTAGCGAAAAAAATAACCGAATTATCGGGATCGATTGTTGTTGTGAGTTTTGCATATTCACATATTCGTATTTTTTTAAAGACTCTTTTTTGCCTTGGAGCATTCATTACTAAAAATCGCTTATAATTCTCAGAAGCTGTTTTATTTTTAACACGTAGCCAGTGCCTGCAGCCAAAATATTTCTCTCAGCACATCCGTGAATTTTGCTTCTTCTTTCAGCTTAGAATAACATTCAACACATTTGACGTCTTCCTCTCACCACGTAGACGATATAGCGGGCATTTGTTTTGAAAACCCATTAAGTTATTACAGAGACGAGAGAGAAACGAGATAATGTTGACTATGTCGTGCGTTTCCTAACGCGCGATTAGTAACATAACATCCGGCGTTACTGCACTTAAAAATAATGAATTTCTTTTGGAACAGAGGGGGAAACGCTTGTCAGACAATTTCCTAAACCTTCCGGGGTTTACGAATACGTAAATACCCTAGGGAAGACATAAAATTCTTTCATTCGTATTCCAAACACGTTATTTTTTAAGTTCCATTCAGAGCCGGGACAAAATAAGAAGAGGTATGAAATTAGCTACGGAAATTTAGAAATTCATTTCAGAACAGAAATTTTCTTATAATTAGAAGAACACATCGAAATGTATCAAAAGAATTCTGTGTCATGAACAATCCAGGTGAACTAAAAAAGGAATTAATAACATAAATTTTCTCTGGAAAGTGCTGGAAATTAAATAACACAGTATTATATCTACCTTTTCCTGACATTAAAATGTATTGTTGGAATTAATGCATAGAACAGGGGTGGCCAAAGTGCGGCTCGCAGCCTGATACGGCTCTCGCAGGTAATTTGTCCGCCTCATGCATATAAAATATATGTATGAAACACGGTAAACTAAAATTATTCAGTGTCCAAAAGGAAGTAATTAATTTAGACTCTTTTTACAAAGTTATCAGGGATTTCTTTCTATTTAAAATCTCCTCCACTACTTCTATAATGATGTAAATGTGAACTTGTGGCTTTTAGAAAATTTAGATGCAGCTCTCGAACATTCCTGAATTCAAACGTGCGGCTCTTACTGACATGAAGTTTGGCCAACTTTGGCGTAGAAGTATATTTACGGTTGCTTAGGCTAACGTATTGTATTGCATGAACTATCACAGAAAGAACCATGCTGCCAACGTTTGTAAGTCTTTACTACTTTTCTTTAATTTGAACTCGAACTTTACTACTGTTGTAAAAAAAAAACTTTTCAAAGTTTATTAACTGAGCATGGATAGTAACACCAACCTAAAATTTGTTGCAGCAGATCTAATTCATAAGCGCCTATTGAAAGAGCATCGGAACACTAAACAAAAATGTTTGAAGATGAGAAAAATATAATTTATTTGCATCATTTTTTGTTTAACTTGTTATTACGTATTTCCAGCGTCATTCTGACTAGAGGGCGCTGTGTTCGTCCCAATAGTCAGTGGCAGGCAGGATACTAAAGGTGTAAGACGTGGAAGGCAGAGATGCCTAATAATATATCTCTAATTGATTGAAATTTTCGTATATTTTCTTGTAAATAAATGTTGTTATTGTTAACAAAACCTCTTATTATCTATTGGATGCACCTTTAGTCTCACATAATCATTAGATGCAAATTGGTGCATCGGCCGGGAATGTAGAATATCGGAAGTAATTAGTCATCATTACTGGATTATATTTTTGAGAAGTTTGGATACTTTACGTACGCTTTTGGACACGTAACATTGCATACTGGACTGTGGAGGTAAGACCTTTTGAACTCACAAATTCGGAGTTAATATGGATAAGCTTTCGAAAATAACTGAAAAAAGAAGTAACGTTCGCGCTAGTGTTACTAAACTAGTTAAAAGAGTGCAGAAGCTTGATGAAGCCTTCGAAGACGTAAGTTCATTTTCAGAACTACTGGAACTATTAGAAACGAAAGAGCAGATCTTGAAAAGCCATGATTTAGAGGTGGAAGCACTCATAGACGATCCGGAAAAATTTAAATGTGAATTGAAAGCTTCGGAAGAATACGATGACAAAATATTGTTAGCTGATTAAACTAAAAAGCAAAATTAAAGAATTAGCAGCAGAAAATGTTCAGCGGACTTTTTCAGTTCTTAACACATCTAGTGTTTCGGAAAACACCGTTACGGCTTTAAAATTATCAAAGTTAGAAATTTCCCGATTCTATGGTGATTCTGGCAAATTTATGGAATTCTTAAACTGTTTTGATAGCGCAATCGGTTCAAACAATTCACTTACGAAAATTGAAAAATTCCAATACTTAAAATCTCTTCTTTCTGGTCTTGCATATAACGTTGTTGCGGGTTTTGAATTAAATGAGAAAAACTATGACTCATGTCTTGATCTTTTAAAACAAAGATATGGTAGAACTGATTCTGTTATAAATTCTTACATGACTAAATTATTAAGCTTAGAATCCGTGAGAAGTTCGTCTAATGTTAAGGGTTTGCGTAAATTATACGATGAAATAGAAGTTAATATAAGAAATTTGCGTTCATTAAAAGTAACGGAGGGTTCATATGGGCATTTATTGAATCCAATATTATTGAAGTTGCTACCACAAGATTTGGTGTTAGATTTTCACCGAAAACGAAACAGGGAAGTGAATTGTGAGGTTTCGGAAATTATTACGTTTTTGAGGAATGAAGTCGAATGTAGGGAAATTGCCGAAACTGTGATTAGCCCCCTAAAAAGTTACGAAACGAAACGATCCTTTTCCCAAAATTATCAAAATGGTCAAACTTATCAGAAAAACTATTCAAAGCCTAAAAATATATCAACCGCTGCAGCGTTAAATACACAAATAAAAAATGTTTGTTTATTCTGTGACGGTCATCACGATTCCGTAAGTTGTAAAAAAATGGATGTAGAACAAAAAATAAATAAAAAAATGGATGTAGAACAAAAAATAAATAAGCTTAGGACTGAAGCTAGATGATGGTGTTGTTTTCAAAAATATCACATGTCTCGCGTATGTAGGGCAAAAATATCGTGTAAAAATTGTTTAAGCAATTTTCATCATGAGTCTGTGTGTAGAAAAAATAAACCCGTTAATGTTACGATGAGAGGTTCTGAGAAGCAAGTGGAAAGCGAAACTGTTTTGAATGACTCACAATCTAAATCTAATAAAAACGCCGAGAATATTTCTGTGTCTCATAGTAATATATGTACCAAAAATAAGCCCTTTTTGCAAACATGTACAGTTTTAGCCTGTTCGGATAAAAATTCAGTCTTAACTAATGTTATTTTAGACAATGGTAGTCATCGAAGTTTTATTTCATCTCGATTAGTTAAAGAATTAAAATTAAAGCAAATACGCTACGAAAGAATAGCTATTTTTGCTTTCGGAGACAAAATAGCACGTGTGAAGGAATACGGTATCGTTTCATTGACGTTGCGCAATAGGGATAAAAGTTCGAAATCGTACGAGTTAGAAGCTGTCATAACGGATTATATATCTAATTTGTCCTTGAAAATTCCTGATGTATCTATTCGCAATGCGTTGAAGGAAAGAGGTTTACCTTTGGCTGATTCATTTTCTGGCGACTGTCAGACGGAAATACTTATCGGATGCGATTCATTTTATGATGTTGTTTATGACCAGAGAGTAAAGTTAAATGAAAACATTACTGCGATAAATTCTTGTTTCGGTTGGTTACTAGCGGGAGTGAAAGGAAGTAATAAATTGACTAATAATTATGAAAATGTATGTTTAGTCATGGACTCTTCTTCCATTTTGTGCGATTTGAAAAAAATTTGGGAAATAGAAGAATTTCAGTCAGACAAACAAAACTTTTCTGAATGGGACAATCAATTGATTGAAAAATTTGAAAATTCTCTGGAATTTAATGGGGAAAGGTACGTTTGTAGATTGATGTGGAAAGAAAACTTGGGACCTGCAGTTGGGTTGAATTCCAATTATGAGGTTGCTAAAAAGCGTTTTGATTCGTTAAAGCAAAAACTAAATAAAAATCAAGAAATTTATGACCTAAACAAATTATATCGGATCAGTTAGAATGTCAGATTGTGGGAAAATGTGTTAATGAAGATAAAAATTCAGGATATTATATGCCCCACAGAGCAGTAATTAGGGATGACAAGGAAACAACTCGAGTTAGAATTGTTTATGACTGTAGCAGTAAGGCTAATGAAAATAATAAATCTCTTAATGAGTCTCTAGAATCAGGAGTAAATCTTTATGCAAATTTATTGGACATAATTCTTAAATTTCGAGAATATCAAGTTGCATTTTGCGGAGATTTAGAGAAAGCTTTTCTTATGATACAAATTGCGGAGGAAGATAGAAAATACCTTAAATTTTTGTGGTTTCCCGAAGAGGTAGGTGATTCAACCGAAACTCTTCATTTAAATCGTCTCCCATTCGGTTTAACTACTTCGCCATTTTCCTTGGCTTGAGTTTTGAAATTTCACATAAAGAAATTTAAGGAACATCATCCAAAATGTTATGACATGTTAAATTCTTTTCTTTATGTTGATGATCTCTGCTATGGAGCCAATACCGTTCAAGATGCTTATTATTTGACGTCTATGGCAATAGAGATATTAAAAGCAGCGGGATATCATTTGAGGAAATTAAAAACTAATTGTCCGGAATTGTATAAACTTTGGAAAGAAAACGGATATGATGAAAATACTGACTTTGGGCAAGGAACAGGTTTCTTGAGATTGAAGTGGGATCCGATTGAGGATAAAATTAAATTAGATTTAAGAGATGTTAGGGATTCCATTGATGCTGGAATCACTAAGCGTCACGTTTTGAGAGTTATTTCAAAGATATTTGATCCATGTGGACTGATTAGTCCCTTTGTAGTCACTGTGAAAATTTTTCTGCAAGAGATGTGGGAACGTGGTCTACAGTGGGATGAAGATTTGCCAAGTGACCTACGAGATAAATGGAGAACCTGGTGTTCTGAACTTTGTGAACTTGAATCAGTATCTATTGAAAGAACGTTTTTTGAAAGTGTAGAAATAAGTGACGTTTCTCTTCATGTGTTTTGTGACGCCAGTCCCAAGGCATATGGGGCTGTTGCGTTCCTAAGGTACGTGAATTACAATGGCCAAATCAAAGTGAGCTTTATAATGTCAAAAAGTAAGGTTGCTCCTTTAAAAACTTTGACTCTTGCAAGATTAGAGTTAATGGCAGCACTCCTCGCTGCACGTTTAGGAAATTGTTTACAAGGTCTATTTCCTAATTTCGAGAAACAAATTTTCTTCTGGAGCGACTCTCAAATCGTCCTTCATTGGTTGAAAGGATCTTCTAGACAATGGAAACCATTTGTCGCCAACAGAGTATCTCAAGTGCAGTCGCTGACTCTACCAGAGTGTTGGAACCATTGCAGTGGTTCCGAGAATCCCGCAGACCTTACTACTAGAGGATAATCGGCTAGGAGGATTCTTACAAGTTCTCTGTGGTGGTCAGGCCCTGTCTGGTTGTCTAAACTGCTTTACTCGTGGCTACTTCAAGAATCGCTACAACGTTTTAATGACATCTGTGATGAACGCGTTATAGTGAAAGAGCGACGGACTGCAATGGTTAATTCCGTGGTAACCAGTTCAGCTAATGGAAACTTACCTATGTCGTCGTTACTGGACGTTAATGACTTCAGCGAAATAAGTAGATTACTGCGTGTTACTGCTTGGATTAAAAGGTTTGTGCACAATTCTAAACCTAATTCTACAAAATTAAATGGACCTATATGTGCTCCAGAACTCGAGCAAGCTTTGCGTTTTTGGATCAAAGCTACTCAATTCAAGCATTATAGTACAGAAGTTACCCAACTTCTTTCTAAAGGAACTATTGATAAGAGTTCACGCATATTTAATTTGAATCCTGAACTTGATGATAATAATTTACTTTGTTTAAAGGGACGTTTACAGTTTTCAAGTAACGATATGCGAGCCAAACATCCTTGGCTTCTTCCATCTAATGATAAATTTGTTGAACTACTTATCTGTGATTCTCATACTAAAATGTGCCATTTAGGTGTTGATGCAACTTTAACACATTTACGACAACAATTCTGGATTCTTAAAGGTCGTCAATTTGTGAAAAAGTGTTAAATAACTGTCTGATTTGTAGACGATTCAGAGTGAAATCTGGAATGCAGGTGGTTGCCCCTTTACCGCCTGATAGAATTCAAAAGCATTTATGTATGCGGTGTGGATTTTGCCGGACCATTTTTTTCGTGATTTTAATTCAAAGTGTTATTTACTTATATTCAGCTGTGCAGTGACAAGAGCTGTCCACTTAGAAGTAGTTCTTAACATAAGTGCTGATTCCTTTTTGTTAGGATTCCGACGATTTGTTTCTCGTCGAGGATTATGTTCCACTATATATTCTGATAACGCCAAAGCTTTTAAAAAAGCAAATAGTGAATTGAAAAAATGGTGGAATCAGATAGATAATGATCAAGTTAAAAATTTGTTTGCTTCTAAAGGTATAGTTTGGAATTTTATAGTTGAAAAAAGTCCGTGGTGGGGAGGTTTCTGGGAGAGACAGATACGGACGGTTAAAACCTGCTTAAAGAAAATTGTTGGACGATCATCTCTATCTTTGAAGGAATTGGAAACTGTTTTTTCGGAAATTGAAGCTCTGGTTAATTCCAGAGCTATCACGTATCTGTACAAGGAACCCTCAGAACCCTCTCCACTCACCCCATCTCATTTTCTTATTGGTAAAAGATTGGTGTCTTTACCTGTAATAAAACATATAAATGAAAATTTAAATGCTAATAGAAATTCAATGGTAAGTGAACTCAAGTGAGTTCAAGTGGGGAGTATTACGTATTTCCAGCGTCATTCTGACTAGAGGGCGCTGTGTTCGCCCCAATAGTCAGTGGCAGGCAGGATACTAAAGGTGTAAGACGTGGAAGGCAGAGATGCCTAATAATATATCTCTAATTGATTGAAATTTTCGTATATTTTCTTGTAAATAAATGTTGTTATTGTTAACAAAACCTCTTATTATCTCTTGGATGCACCTTTAGTCTCACAGAACCATTAGATGCAAAACTTGTCATTTCTGTGTAACTATATATATTTCTGTAAAACGTTTACAGCCCAGCTTTCTACGATCATCAGAAATACCTCAATGAACTGCAACCAGGTTACAAGGGACAAAGAATAATTGTTAACATCAAAAGCACAAAACACCAACTCATATCACACAATGGAAAAGTATTACCTTGACGGCTCAAAAACCGAGAAAAGAGTTGGTTGTGCCCATGTCCAAAAGATAATACAACAATTGAATAGCGTCTTCCAGTCGAAGACATTGACCATCTTTAAGGCCACTGAGCAAACTACAAGAGAATATAAGTCATATGCAGTTATCTACTTCGATAGCAAATCATCTCTTCTGGTCATTCTAAATCTTCGGTACACCTCTTCTCTCATAACAATTATTCAAAAACGCATATATAAAAACGAACGTACTACCATTGAACTTATATGGATTAAAGCACATAATTGATTCGAAGGAAATGAAATAGCTGACCATCTTGTTACAGAGCCGACGTATGACATTGACGTAAGGCAATGCCACATCTCAGCATCGTCGTTTCACCTTAAATGTATTTTTCATTATCAAGCATCAACCCTCTAGCAACAAGAATGGAATAACAGCGACACGAGACTTAGTTCTCACTCCTTTATTCCAATTGTCTTCACTGATCCACACGTAGTGTCACGCTTTGCACAACATTATCCAGCAGCTGTTGGAGTAATTTATCCCATTACTCTGTCAGTTCACGAATGAGGGGGTTCTTTTTTATTGGACGGCACTGCAGACCAGCAAGACTCCTCCCAAAAGCACCCCGAACATTTTCAGTGGGATTCAAATCTGTAGAACATGATGGCCTTGCTAGGCGTTGAATACACGAATTTATTACTGATAACACTACAGAGCATGCGAACATGGGGCAGCAGAACGTCATTAATGTGCTTTGTTCAATCATAGTCCCAGCTGGAAGCACATAGAGCGACGTACGGCCGTTGATCATGATGCTAGCCCATACCATGACACTACATGTAGGATATCGGTCTCTTTCCTGTATGTTTACTGGATTATGTGCGGTACACTCACACGCCAGATCAACTGGCGCTGACAATCCGATGACAGATTGAATCTACTGTCATATCTTCCCTTTAATTGCGATGCTGACGACAATATTGCAAAATGGCGGAACGATGACGTCTAGACAATGGAATGCACACAAAAGGACGGCGGACGTTTAGTCCTCTTTGATGCAAACGACTGGGTTTAGCTTTTGGGAAATGAGTTCGCCATTAGCAGCAATCAACTGTTTTGCTACCTCACTAGCTGTGCTTCGCCAGTTCCTTTTATTAATAGCGCTGTACCTATCTTCTGCAGGAAATACGACCTCCCCTGGGACATTTCTTATACTTTCCACTTGTTTGAAATAATTTCCAAAGCTTTAAAACAACACTGTACCTGAAGTAGAACTCCTTAGCAATATCTGTTATTTTTCGAACTTATTCAATCTTCCCAATAATACGGCCACACGTAAAATCATCTAAGTGATGTCGGAAAGATATACTGAAAATTGCAAGTTCATCAATTGATATTTTTCCGTTAAATTTTTATTTTGAACAATAACGATCAATACGGATTAAATTCTTTGTACCTCTTATAAGCGCTATCACGTTGTAGAGACAATAGGTTATTTTAAATCAGGAAAGATGAAAAATGAGCAATGCCCTCGCCGGGACTCGAACCACATACCTCTGGAATAAGCCCCCAGCGTGCTGACCACTACACCACGAAGGCATGCTAAGAAGGCGGGAGAAATATCTTATGTACTCCCCCTTTTAATGGGCGACTGGGGATTAAGGGACCCAATCGCCAAATCCTGGTGGTGGAGAATCATCGTCCACCCCCCCCTTTCTTTAGTTCAGGCGCCACTGTACAGCTATTAGGTTATTTCGAAGCAGAAGAAGTGAAAATGAGCAGTGCCATCGCCATGCAATAATACGGCCACACGTAAAATCCACGAATTTCTCAAATACGGATCTCTCGAATTACGGATCTCGAACCACGGATCTCTCGAATACGCGTCGAGCGTTCTGACTACTACACCACGAAGACGTGTTAAGAAGGCGGGACAAATACCTTATAACGTGACGAACAACTTCGGCTATAACAGACATTAGACCAAACTGCTGTAATATTAAAAGCTATAGCTAAACTATTGTACCAAAATTATTAATATTGTATCCAAACCATAATTAAAATATGTATTGCACCAAAATTGTTAGTATTTATCCAAACTGTAATTGCCAGTCATACCAGTGGCACTACCCCAAAATTGAAGGCCATCTATGCTTTACGAAATATTTATTAGATTATAACCAATATGTCTAATAATATTGCAATCATGTACGTATATATTTCACTCTGTAACAGCAATATTTTTATCATTCCCAGTTGCAATATGTATTTCAACCATTATATGTATATTTTTAGTAAAGAAAAAGATGGACTGGGTGTTATGTCATTTAACCATTTGCTACAGTGATTGTACCTGCTTTCTTCCGTCATTCATTAAACTTACCTTTACGAGAAGCTGTAACTTAAAAAAGTAAAGAAACCCTATTCTTTTAATAGCTTTTTAGTTTCAGAAATCCTTTCTGCAATAGTGCGCGCGACAGGGCAGTTGGAGAATTTCATATTAAGAATGTAAAAATTCGCTGTAGAATATTTTATAAATTATTTGATAAAAAATATGCTGTAATTTTTAGGTATTGTAATTCATTTGGGATAAATCTAGAAACCCAACATAAATTTTAATGGAAATTACTAATTAATGAATGTAGTCAACAAAAAGATATCTGCTGAATATGTGTTTTATGCCTCACTATTTTTCATTCAGTTTTTGGAGAAATGACGTTTATTAAGAGTTCTCTTATTAACATCTCATATTATTATTAATATTATTTCAAAGCTACTGATTATCAGAATAACAATAATTTTTTGCTGCAAAGTTAAATATAATAATAAATAAATACAATTCTCTTTAATTGATAAATATGTAAACATTATTGCCTTTTGCTGACATACGAATTTCCAAATCTGTTTTAAATAGCAGCAGAAAACACAGTTGCGAGTTTATTTTCTCTTTCAAGAATCTTTTAACCTTATTCTGCGTATCTACCAAAATGTGCTATGTTTAGTTAAACAGAGACTTAGTCTGTTACAAAACAAAGATGTGAACCCAAAAGCGAAGCTATTTCTGGTAAGGGTGATATTCGTGAAAAACTTTGCTGAAGCTAGAAAACTTAATCTTTGCATAAACCAAATTATTAACAGAAGTGTAAAAAAAGCGAAAATGATCCTTGGTGTATAGCTTAATGATTTCTGTTTGTAAGAAATTACGTGTTACTTGTCATTAGAAAACTTTCGAATTAAGCTAAATTACTTTTACTAATGCTTATTCAGATGAAATGTAACAAATTTAAAAGCAAATACAACCTAAGCTCTCTAAGTAAAAGGAAACTTAGATTAAAATTTTTAAACTAAAATTGAACCTTTTTCTTCTCGAACGCTTTTCATATCAATTTAAGAGAGATAGAAGCTACAAATCCCATATTGATGGTCAGTCACAATTCTTGTTTCCAAATCCATGGAAACAAATTGAACGAATAGCAAGCAACGAGTTGAACGAATAGACCTTCTGACAAATAGCAAACAAATAGTCAGATAGTCTTCTTTCGTGTTGTTCATAGATAATTGTAATTCTTGCTATTGATGGAATATTTTACTGAAGAAACTAATGTTGATTTCAAGGACGATGATGTAAAAGATATAAACACATTTAATTCTATTAATCACTGTTGTGAATATTTTTCTGAAAATTAAGAAATGAGGTCTGCAAGCGATAGTGTACTAAAGTTCTGGAGTAAAATATTTAGTTGAAGAAAACCTTTAGTCCAGACGTTTTTGCAATAAAAGGAAACGAAAGTATTTAAACGTGATCAAATTTTTAAATCTTTCTTGAAACGAATATCTGGAGTAGACTTGTTTTGCAGAGTATGGTATGCAATGCCTGCTATTGCTGCGTCTGAAATTAGTTTTATGATGTTTGTTTATCAATAGTTCATTTCAATCAGAGACGTTTTAAATCATGCTACATGGACCTCATAAAAGATAGACTAACACAGTGGGCGGGGCGCGCGTCCCCGACATGCCCGAGAGAAAGAGTAGGAACGATCTTGTTTACTTTAACATTGAAACCTATGGCGTTTATATCACATAAAAGTTTTGAATTATTAAATGTGATACTTTGTATAGTGATGAGATTATGAAAGTCACAGTTTTTTTCAAATATGATTTAATCTATCTCATTAAAGCACGTTTTACTGCATTTCGCGCATTTGTTTCACGCGTACTCCTTGTACAAACATCTTTGGTAAAACGGTAAAAACTCTAAGCACAAAATTTATGAACTTCATTTTGCGTAAAAATAAAGTAAATTTGAAATAAATAAGGTAAAATTAAACAAGATCTGACAATTTTTTTTTAATTTAATGAGCACTCTCAGGCAGTGGTTTTCAAAACTATAATAATATTACAAAACGATTATTTATTTGATTATATCATCATTAAATTATTAACATTAAAGTGGATTATTTACTTTAGTAATTTATGAAATTCGGAGTATAAAATTTTCTGAGTGTATTGAAGGAAAAAAGAGATAAAATAAAATCTAGATGATTTAATATTACGCCCAAAAGGAACCTTTTTTTACTGTTTTGTGTGTTACCTATACTTATTGAACATCATGTTCTTCGCCCGTAAACAACATTTGAAACATCGCCCGTAACATTTGAAAACAGCATATCTTTAGAATTTCCGCACTGGAGATGAAAATGTTATTTTCGGTGCAGTGTTACCATTGCTCACTTTGAACTCGCTGAGTTTATTAATCAAAAATTCGTTAAAGTCTTACAAAATATGAAATAGATTAAAACAAATTCGAAATGCGGCCGTCCAGATGCCCATGTTCGGGTGAAGGATTACATTATTCAAATTTTGATGGCTCTAGATACCGTCGTCTTTGTCACAGTGCGAGAAACATACATGTATTCATGCCGATTCTTCATTATTTAATTTCTTTAAATATAATACAGGGCGATAATATTTGCAAGGAGACACGGTCATTTATAGTTAAACAGCGCAAAATGCCGCTTCGAACTAATAAATAAATTAACAGTAAATAAAAAAAATCTTACGCAGAATTAAAAATAATCACTATAAAATACAAGCAAAATTAATTATTACGCTTAAATACAATTTTAATATTAGAATTAAATGGATAAAGATTAAGAAGTCAAAAGTGTTTATCACTATGATGTATTATGAAATATAATTGAAATAAAATTTCTTTATAGAAATTGTGCTATAATACTCATCTATAATTTTACAAAAGCAGCACAATTTAGAATTTTAAACAAAACGCTAATTATGCTTGATATATATGCTAAATTTTTAAAAATAAATCTCAGTTTCAAAAATAAAAATACGGAGAATTTCTAATTTGTGAAATTAGGCACTACAACCAGCTTTTTCTGGACAATTATACACGCTGCAATAGGCAACCACTGTTAAATTTCTGCAAGTGGTCCCTACTCCTCCAGATGTGATCAAGGTGACAACCGGGAACGCGTCAGACGTGGAAGAAAACCCATTTGGGTTAGTCTATTTCTTATAAGGTCCATGCCATGCTATTCATGACGTGGTGTAAATTTGGAATTAGAAGTTTAATTCAGGCAGCTAGACAAAAAAAAGTCAGTGAAAATTAGACAGATATAGTCCTTTTATTGAAATCATAGGGAGTTCAGAAATTTCAAACCGACATTCAAGATTAAAAACTATGTGTTTTTTTTTTCTTTTAAGTTAAAAAAGTTTTTAAAGATATTTTTTTTATAAAAATGTCTTGTATTTTTTAAATAATTTTCAGTTTTATTTTTAAATAATTTCTGAACTAAATATTTGTAACTTTAACGAACACGTTTTAAAAAGAAATTACTTTTTTTATTTAATTTTTATAAGTTATAACTTTTAATAGTAAAAGATAATGTTAAGCCGTTATAATTTTTTTAAAGGTAATTCCATTATAAATGTTTTATGCAACTTGAGGCATATTTAAAACTTTATTGTTGTCTATGTACTTAGTATATATATATATATATATATTCCGTAATAATTCTGTAAATGACAAATGACATGAGGTAAAAAATAGCTACTTAAATACGGAAGATGACATAACATAGAAGAAAAGCTTTTAAACTTGGCCGTTGATTTGAACACCTAATTTTATTTTCTTAATAGAGTAAGCCTTGATATGCATAAGCAGATTCACACAGCATCACTTGCGAGTGAGAGATGCCCTCCATACTTTCGTATAGCTTACATTATCGTAGACGAATGACGAAGAGGAGATCAAAGTATGTGTTCTAACAGAAGCAAGAAGAAACAGGGAAAAGGGTTGCTCAATAGTAAGAGACTTGATGTCTTTGTTTAAGATTTGAGCTCTGCAAGTGGATGAAAGGTCATCAATAATGCAGCACGATTGCATAAGAAAGCTTGAAATGGAAAGACGCAGTTCAGAAAAATTAGTATAAAAAACTTAGAAATGATTAAAATGTGAAATTAAAAGGACTATTGCTAAATTAAAATTAGTAGCTTTGTTTCATACTTTATGTCTGATACCCCCAAATATATATATATATATATATATATATATATGTAAAATATAAAAAAATACGATGGCTTTGCCCTACGCGAACAGGCAACCTCTAATTAACTTTCTGCAATTTCAGGATCTTCCCCCTAGACCAGTACTTCTGGCATATTATGTAATCGCTACTATAAATGCAGAGTTCGCGCAATTTTTCGTCAGACTGCTTCCTGCCATTGCTGCCATAAGACCTGCGCTGACTGTCCCTTCTTCTCCCCATTATTAGAATAGTTATGACGTCGAAAGCCTAAAGTTAACCTTATTTTAATTTACATAATTATTGGATATGTAATTTCGGAGAATCTAAAAGAATAGTGGGATGCCATTTTAAGTGAATAAAGATATGGAGTTTTTCAAAAGTGAAATTCTTCTGTGTTTTCAATGCTGCTGCCTTCTACTTCACAATGACCACATCAGGACCCTGCTGTGACCAGATTGTTAAACGTCATCATTTCCAATGCCCATCTACTACAAATATCACACACACACAGACACACACACACACACACACACACATATATATATATATATATATATATAATATAAAATCTAGCTTTCAATAATAAATTAAAAGCCCTTTAAAGGTCAATTGTGTAACAACTCCCTCTCTTCTGTCTTCCCTTCGGCTTCCAGATGATTGTGCCGCCTTGCCGCAGAGTTTACTTTTCTAATTTTCGTTCTTTAAGAAGATGTAATCTGTAGAAAATTGGTAGGTGCATAGCGCACCCACAGCGGTAATGTACATTATTCAAGAAATAAAATTATTTATGGAATTTAAGCCATGTCTGCAAGTTTTGTTTGGTTTATACATTCATCGTTATAACTACGCAACAAAATCTTCAAGTTATGATGCAGTTCTCAACGACCCAATCCTTTGCAACTCTCACCAAGTCATCTTATTCCAATAATAACGCAATTTTAGTACAATAATGGAGCAGATTTATTATATACACACACATATATATATATATATATATATATTTATATCTTATTCCAATAATAACGCAATTTTAGTACAATAATGGAGCAGATTTATTATTATTATATATATATATATATATGTATGTATATACGTAAAAGAGCGTTTAAAATACGTTTAAAATTTAAAATTTTAATTTCATTCCTTGCAGCAATGGCGCAAAGAATTAATTAAATTTGTATTTATTCAATATTCTTTTGAAACAACATATATATATATATGCAATACGTATTACTTTAGTTTATCGTACTTCGTTAAACTTTGGTTAAAGAAGATGAAAAGAATCACCTTTTAGTCATGATCGAAAAAGCTGCTGTATAGATGATGACTGGAGAGAAAATCACAACTGGCTTGATGGTCAAAATAACATTTTTATTTTGAACAGGAATAATTCTTCATAAATGCATTTTTGAGTAATTGGTACAACACTGGGAATGCTAAACACGCTGTACAAGTTCTATATATGCAGCTTACATTTTAGATAATACAAAATGAAGTTTAGCGAAGAGACTTGACTTTCCTATGAAAAGCCTGCAGCAAAAAGAGCGACGTATTTAGCAACTAGTACTATTTATAATCTTAAGAATTATTTGTTTTAATCCTGCGCACCGAATGAGCAAGAGTCTACAACAATGCGGAGAAATTGCAGGGAAAGGGTCACGTGAATGACTCAATGTATATATATATATGTGTGTGTGTGTGTGTTTGTGTGTGTGCGTTGTGTGGGTAATAAAATTGCTATTTGTCTAGTTAATTATAGAACCTATTAAGGAATTAATTGTTAAGCGCCATATGAATATTCAATAAATATATTTCTCTTTATTTTTCCATTCATGTCTTCATAGTTTAGCAAAATAAATTATAAATATCCTCCTATAAGTTTCTTAATAATGCGGATTTAAGATCAAAGAGGATACGATAAAATATCTTGAAGCGGTTGTGCAGATACAGTTTCACATAGGAATAAATTCTCAGCTCACTCAGATTAGCTTTTCTAATCGTAAAATACGCCAGTCTGCTACTGCTAATTGGATTTTAATGTATGAAGTCGCGAATTTAAATTATGGCTTAAGATGAAAGCAATGGAAACATCTTTAGTTCGGAAGCTATATGTAAAGCAGAAACTTTATATCTTTTGAACTTCGATGTAATGAAATGCATGTCGTGTTCAAAACTTCTTACTCGTAAGGAAAAGGATAGAAGATACCATCTTTAATGATTTAAGTACTTCTGAGCCAAAGGCTTTTATTTAATCTAGAAATTTGTTCCTAATTATATTCAAGAATATGACTTTAAGGAAACACACAACTCTCTGTGCAGTGATTATTTTCAACTTAGTCATTGAACGTGTGCATTTATTAAGAAAATATGATAAGTTTGAAGTTTAAACAATCTCAAGGAATTGTAAATTTGAAAGTGTGCTTTAACAAATAATGCGGCGAAAGAAAACGGAAAATTAGTAGTAATGACCCATGTCGGAATATTTTTTCCGCAGTTGTTGCCATAGTTATGAGTCTTGGGGACAAGAAATATTCTTGAAGTAACTATTTTAAAGAAACAGACTACAATGAAGACGAAACACTACTTTTTTTTTTTTTTTTTTTGGTTAAATACTTAAAACCCAAATTTTGCGGTTTTAACCATTTAATCGTTTGCGGCTTTTAAAAATGAACGGTAGTTCATATAAGCTTATAAGCTTCATATAAGCTATAAGCTTATAAGATCTCACATGAATATGATGTTATAATATCTCATATGAATATGATGGTATTAATTTTTGCTATCATGCAGCTCTGATCAGCATAATACATAGCTCTGCTAGCTACCGTATCGTTGCATCGGGTTCGAATACCGGAGCAGATATGGATGTTTGTTGCTGTTGTTACTTATGCTCACTTGTTTTGACAGTAACATCAGCCCAAGCTCCCGAAATTCCTCCTGGCAAGGAGCGCACGATACACCTGTTGTTGGCATCAGCCTTGAGCATATTACAAGTGACAGTGCGATTTAGCTCAGTTCCGCCTCCAATTTTATTGGAGAGCACCTCGGCGGGACAGGTCCGAGGGTCTCCCACCCCTCTGTTCTTCCACCAAACAACACGAAAGGACTTTCTGCTCGCGGCACATTTAGAGTGCACAATGTCGCATTGACGCTACCAAAATCACTCAGATGACAGATAAGCTTACTAAGTTTCCTAAATTTATCAAGGCAATCAAGACTGAAAGAAATCGGTTACGCAGAAGCTACAATACTACCTGGGATCCGAACACGAAAGCTGAGCTCAATAGAATAAGTAAAAGATTCAGGAAGGAAATACAGGATTTCATGCAAGAAAACTGGAATGATAAAACCGCTGAGTTTGAGATGGATTGCGATGCTTTCTGGCGCTTCACTAAAATGCTTAAGCACACGCATCAATGCGACAGGCCTGTAGTAGTAAATGGTATGATAGCCTACACTGATAATGATAAATGTAAGATTTTCGCAAATCACTTAAAGAAGCAATTTAGTCCCAACATAACACCATGCAATAATTCGTTTGCACAGCAAGTTCAAAATGAAGTAAATGAATAGCTGAAGATGCCTACTGCACTTAATGCTAGCGGGCTCACTACTCCGTATGAGGTTACGAAGATAGCATCTAAACTTAATCTAAAGAAGGCGCCAGGCATTGACGGGATCACGAATCTCATGATCAGGAATTTGCCTAAAAGTGGCATTACAAGACTCACAGGTATCTTGCGACGCTAACCTCTATACCGGTTGAGTGCAGATGGATATTTATAAGCTTAGAATGACTTTGCGGCATGGGGGCACTTAAATACTGAAAAGCCGAAAGTACTCTTGAAAGATTTAGTGGAAGACACTCGGATCTGTTTCCTAGGCTGTTCTCTATCAAAATAAGAAAACTTCCCTGTGCTTGCGGGTGAAAATATATCTTATGAAACATTCTCGGTTATAAGATGGCTAAATGACCAATGAATCCATTAAGTTGCAAGTGTGCGGCCATTTGAAACGAGAAAGTTTGTTGCACTTTTTAATTGTTTAACATATTAGAGTAGAGCGCAGTACTCATATAATTAGCATATGAGCATATCGCGCAGTACTAATTAACATAGAAATACAATAACTGTGTTTATTCTCTGTATTTTCATTTGAAAAACAAATCGCTTTTTGAATTATTTTATTACATGAGAATATTTCAAACGTATAGTGAAAAGAAATGCGTTTTGATTAAATTTGGAGATACAGAAATTACTTGGATTTTCATTTGGAACATTTCATGAAACTTTTAATGAAAACCATTGGAAAATTAACGAATGCTTTTGTCAACAACGAATTGTATAAATGATATGAATGAAGTGCTTTTATTAGTTATTTCACGATGAAAAAAAAAAAAAAAAAAAAAAAAAAAAACCCCGCTGATGAAAACGAAGCGAAAAAAATAAAAAATAAATAATGAATATTTTGTTATGGTTCTGAGCTTTGATGATAATCGCAGTTAGCACTTATTTGGTAAGAGATCTCTTTTTATTATCTAGTAATTATTTTAACGGCTACTCACTTGAATTTCATGATATTATAGTTATAAATAAATTGTAATGCAACATGAAATTTTGCTGTATGGTGCGTCTGTATACAAATTTCTGCTATACAAAGCAAAATATTCTAAACACGATTTTATTCTACATGCTATGCTAATTTAGGACGATAGAAACCATATTTTTGTAACAGAAAATCATTCTATTCTAATATTCTAGTTCTTGCCATCGCTAACTGCTGTGCTGAAAAAAAAAACAGTAATGAGTCACTCGTATTTATGTGCAATGAGCCAATTTTCCTGAACATTTGTCGAAAAAATATTAGTTTGAAAGAGACCCCCGAAAGTTTGATTGGTGTTTGAAAATAACACCGATCAAGAATATTTGAATTTTGCCCTTATTAAGTTTAAAATGCTCTTTAACTTAAAAAAAATTACTTAACTATAAGCAACTCATATCAGATACTACTTAAATTACTTACATATAAGAAATATTGCTTAACTCTCTGCAATATTTTTAAAGTCCAGTTGAGCATTAAAGTGAGTGCTTTCGTAATGCTTTTACACCTAGTTCGAAAACTAAACAGTCCCTGAATCTCACATAAAAGAATCAAATAAAAAAAAGAATCAAATAAAATGGTTATAGTTCTTTTGCCTCGATCTTGTATCTTTCTTTAGTTTAGGCGAAGGAGTTATCACAGCCTCCTTAAAAAATAATCAAAGAAAATTAAAAAAGGAAAAGCTTGTTTTCACTTAAAGAATTTTTACAAATTGAAGACTTAGGCCAGTATTCTTCAAAATTCAGAGTTTATATTTAAAACTTATGTTATTCTGAAACTGAGTCTCAGTTAAATACAAAAGAGTAAAGAGATCATGAACTTCATGAATTACCCATTCTTGTGTTTGATACATTGCACTGTTATTTCCTTGTTCCATCTCATTTTAGTTTTTGATCTCAAAACACAGATTTTATTATAATATTTTCATATTTTCTAAGTAAAGTTTTCTGGATTTATTGGAATTTTGTAGGGTATATTTGTGTTAATTCGCAATTACTTTATGTTCTGAATGTGTACTGTCACTTCTGTCTTTCCATTTTCCTGCCAGAATGCAAATTTAGCTCGCGCGTATGTACGTCATGGTTTGAGATTGCTTAGATAAATCTTGTTCTGCGGAAGGCCACGTTGTTAGTTGTGATTCTAAAGAAGATAAGTGTTTATGTCTGCGACGTTGCTTTATTCTTGCCGATAGTACTTTCACGCCAGTTTAAGCTTATGAGCCAATTTCCGCGTTTAAATTACTTTGCGTAGCCTTTGGCTAATAGATACTTGTTTAGTTTTAACTTAAAAAGATAATTCGCTTACAGTCTAGTGAGGATTTGCCGCAAGTTACATTTAGTAGAAAGCGTATTCTCTACAGCTTATTATTAATTATCTGAAATTAAAAATAGGCCAATCTAACTTGAATCTGCTCTGACTGGGAATGGTCATTCCAAGTTTTTTTTTTTTTTTTTTTTCATTTTGTAAAGAAAGTGAAAGATTTACTTATAGTCATGTTATCTATATTATAATCATAACATGAAAGACACCTTAGCGACGTCTAAATAACGCAAGGTTACTGCATGATGAGACATAACAGCAAAAGAAAAGATAAAAAAGCTTTGCGAGTAAGTTTGAAAAAAAAAAGATTTTTGTATTGACAAAAAACGATTTATTTGAGTAGTTGCTATGTTTGTTAAAGTTATTATGTTTGAAGAAATGGCAAAAAATTTTTATTTTATTTCCTCAGTACGTTACATTTTGGAAAACATTCCGGAAACAAAATATATTTACCAAGAAAAGCTGTTTATATTTTTATTGCATAAGTTATTATTGTATATCCAAAAGTTCAAACTTTTTGAAATAATACAAATTTTTGTCAAATTTATTGATATTAATACTTGGCTTCTTCTCTTTCCCTTCTTTCACTTATTTGTCTTTTGTTAGATTCTTATAAAGGCTTAATCTTTAACCAATATCTGTCATATTTCTATATTAATCTTTTATATTTTGACTCGCAGTTTCATATTTTATTAAACCTTTTGACGATTATGATAATGCTTGCCACTTTAGATATTTTTTCCAGAACAAAGTTCATTTTAATTGTCATAATGCTTTACACATATAGGCACTGGAAAGTCATTTTTCAGTCACGTTTATTATATTTGACTACATGTGCTGAGATCATTTGTTTACTGGCATATGTATAGTACCGGCCACTTATTAAAACGTTCAAATTTCCAGAAGACACATATTTTATTTGGATTGAACCTAAATTTTGAATTATGAAAGAAGAAATCAAGTAAGTTAAATAAAAAAGAGATAATAATATACTAATAAATATATACCAAATTCAATTAACATTGAGGAGCTAAAATTTTAAGAGCTAATATTTTAAAAACTGCTCTGATCGGATTAAATATTTCTTCTAATTTATTTGTGTGATATTATGTAGAAAATAATCAAATTATAGGATACTTTACTTATATCAAAGATTCCTTTACACGTACTCTCATACCACACATAAACAAGCAATACAAGAGAGGGGAAGATTAAAAAAATGTGAAGTTGATTTTATTATATGGTGTATATTGTTTCAAGTAATTTTATTCCCTTTATGTACCGTATTCAAAACCAATTATATAAATCTTAATTTTCATACAATATAGAATCTGCAGGTCTGTCAAACTGGTCGATACTCATCCTGAAGTAATTGAAAAAATAATTCAGGATATTCATTTCGAGGCAGTAAAGAAAAAAAAATGTTTTTGAACAGTCGGTCTAAATAAATCTTTCGCACCCATTCTCGCCGGTTTTTTTTTTTTTTTTTTTTTTTTTTTTCGTTTTTGTCTCTGCTTAATGATTGTATTTAATAATAGTAAAGTTTCATCTATCATATTCTGACATCTTGCCACAGACATAGAAACACAGCAAGTAACAAGATGGCAGGTCCGTTGAACAACGCTATATGACAGCGTCACGTGATTTTTTGCACCAAATAATTCTATTGGTTAAGTGCACTCTTCGCAAGCATACTCGTTTGGACGCTGTTATCCACCGTGATCTCAAGGCAAATACAATTCAAGATTATATTCAAAATCTTGTCAGAAATTTCTTCTATTCAGTTCTTACTCATCCTAACAACTGCATGAACTCTATCAGATGTTCTCAATTTCCCAGAGAAAAGCACAAATATCCATCTGACATTCTCCATCTTTAACATTTTTTACTTATACTAGATTCTTCAGTTCACTGATTTGGACCTTCGACCAGACTCTCCACCTGACTTTTACTTTCGTCCTTTTGTTTTACTGATGTTCTTCACGTGATACAGAGTAAAAGAAAGCGCTGCTTTCTGAAACTCAAATTCACTTAGTAGTTGGACGCTGTTTTCGCTCGTAACATAAAATACGCTTTCGTCAGCTACGTTTCGAGCGTAGCCGTGTGGACTGGCCTTCATGACAAAAACTAATCTTATATTTTTCTACTCATTTCTGCGAAATCTGTGCTATTATCTAAACTTTTCGAATTGCTGAATTGAATTTTTACCCATTTCATATAACTGGAGATATTTTGTTGATTCATTTTATTTCGGCTAACGTAGCCCGTAAAAGAAAGATTTTTATCTTAATTTACTCTATACACCCAACCATCACACACTACTATTACTATCTGAGATCACAGTTAATGAACACAGTAAACTTTTGCACTCTCTTTAAAAATTGCATTTCTTTAGTGTTCTTTTCTTTAAAAAATAAATATATGCTGTCAAATGTGACATTTTTCTACGGACTGGATAACATAGTTGGAAAATTTACGGTAAAACAGCCACCTAGTAGGAGGTGTGGGGTCGTTTAATCATTAGTGGAAAAAAGTCTATCTTTTTTCATAATTATTATTGTATTTTGCAATTTTATTGGCTAGTGGAATGAATGTCACTTTGATATCGATTGTCACAATGATACTTTGATACTTTGATTCAATTAAATTGTCGGAAGATCTCATATGATTTTATATCAAAATTTGTCAACTTTGATGCTGCATTTCTTTTAATTTTTGAATTTAATATCACTACTTTAATTTATTAAAAGTGTGAAACAATATAAGTGTAGCTATTTATTCATATTTAAAAAATCAGCGATATAGAAAACCTATGCTGTAGCAACAGACCTGTTTTATACAAAATATATTTGCATAGTGGTTCAAATAGTCCTTTAAACATACTTACAAAGTGTTTAGCTGTTTTATGCTACTTTCACTCGAAAAGCGAAAGCTGATTTTTTAAGAAAAAAACGGATAATATATCCAAATTTGAAGCCAAAATTTAGATGAAACGATCTTCAGTAACAATTGTTTTAACAGAAATTTTCTAACTTACCACAAATATAATTTACTATAATAAATAAATATCTGTTTTCTATAGTGAAAACGTAAAACAAGATTTTAAAGATTTCATATTTTTATTCTGTTTTTCTTTTCCTTTTTCTTCTTTTTTTAATGAAGCAAACTATATATGCACACACAGAAAGACGCTTATTAAATAAATAAAATGTGTCTCATAGCCGTAGCGTTTGCAACACGCAAAATGAAATACTGCATCTCAGAACGTTAGAGCATGACTACGAAAATGCTATCCATTTTAAATGCGAAAAAGCCCTGATTTTGAATACGCGCAAAATATTAACAGTAGTAGTAGACGTGAAAGATATTAGTTTAATGTTCCGTTTCAGTACTTATTCCAGAAATAACCCGTACTCTATAAATAGCTACAGGTTTTGTAAATTGGCAACGGGAATTTTGCGAGTGTCTACCCTTAGAAAGATGGAAATGTTTCTGTGGGTCAGAATAGAAATACATTCGATAATCAAATCATCGTGAAGAACAGAACTGACGCGTTTACAAGAAGAAAAACCAGTGAAAGAATTCTTGGGTTCCTATTCCAGCTGCGTCTCGTTGTTGGAAATGAGGAACAATTCCACTCAGACAGTCAAAGAATTTTAAATAAGTCACTTTGAAAAATGTGGTAAAGGTGGAAGGGGACTTAATTCTTGTTAAGAAAATATTTTGGCAAAGTATAGATGTCCGAAATCGAATTATTCGACTAAATGTCTTACTTAAAAAGGTTTGTCACAGCTGAAAAAATTTGGCAATCTTCAAGGAATAAAAATAACATTGCTTCGGGACGGACTGAAATCTCTCATTCTCAGATTAACCGTGTTTCTTCCAGGTTTCTAAATTTAGTAATTTTTTGTCTGTTTTTAGCTTGTATTTGGAAATTTGATATTTGAAAAGTAGAATTTAATGCCTAGAAATGAAGTATATAAAAAATGAAATGTTGCTGAATCACGCGTAATGTTCAGCCAGTCTACATATAAGGAGAAAAGAAAACTTCTAAAGTAGACAAGGATAAATATTTAATAACCCAATGCTTTAAAATTACTTAAAATGTAATAACTGAAATTCTCAATAACCTTTCAAATATTTAACTCTATTACATATTCACAGAGTCCAAATTTTTTATTTAAATATAGAAATTACCATTCTTCTAGGTCATTCTTCCCTCAATTATCGTTCTATTTATCCATTCTTGATTTTCTAAAGATGTTTTATGTATTTAATAATAATTTCACTTTTTATTGCTGCATGCATAATTTCAAGGACATCATTACATGCGCATTGTCTATTTTAAAAAATTTAAATAAGCAAGCTTATTTAAGATTTCTAAAGAAGAACATCAAATAAAACAGTAAAGCAAAATTAAACTAAGAACTCGAATTAAGTTATTTTGATGTACATAAATTAGTTCTATTTTATTAGCCACTTCAGAACAACTTTTAATATTTTCGTCAGTGAAAAATGTAACTTAAGTTAGCTTTCTTTCACTAATCTTTTTATAGTTGTTAGCTTGTTTGCTTTATTTTTCCACTTTTATTACAGTTTTAGTTTCTCATTCTTGTAGTATCTAGTCATTTAAAAAACTGATCATTTTTTGAACTGATTTTAATATTTACTTTAATTTAAATACAAATAATTGTCATGCGTATGTGTATACAAATATAGCATTGGTCTTTTTCATAATTATAAAATATTTTTCGGCATCCATGATTTGACATGATGTAGTAGTGCATAGTTTCAGTTTTCTTATAAAAGAATTAAGTAATACAATAGAAAAACAACTGCAGAAGGGTAAATTTGTAAAACAATTCTTTTTCTTTTATTTGATTTAAAGAAATTCTAATACTTTTTATGTTAAAATTTTTTTAATGTTAAATAACAATATTTCAGGAGTTCGTGTGAATAATATATATTTCATATACTTGAATAATATATAATATTTGAATAATATGTTCATAAGAACAGTCTTTCAATAGAAAATTTATTTTTTCTTTCATTTTACATTTTGATAAAAGGCCTCTTTAAATGAATCTAAAGAAATTTTAAAAGCATTTTAAATAAATACGAGAGAAGTAACTTCCTTAACCGAAAACATAAATCCTTAAAATGGATTCTGGAGGAAACATGCTATTAATCTAAACTTTTTTTAAGTTATTTGAGGCAATGTAAGCAATTATTATTGCTGAAATTAATTTCTAGGACATATTTAAAACGTTTCACATATTTATCTTAGTTTCCTAAGATTAAAAAAAAAATAAATAACTTGATTTTTTAACACATTCTTGAAACTGACTTGTTTTAAAATGACTTAATTTATTTAATCAAAGAAAGTTTCCATTTGGAGCTATGCAAATTGTAAGATTTATATCAACTATCCAATGTTCTTATGATTTGGATCTTTACTGTCACTTTTTCCTTTTGTTAGTTCTTACCATGATTTAGATAAGAACACGGGTATTAAGACATAGTTTTGAAAATTTAGAGAGAAGTTATTTAACTATCGGCGCCGCTCTTACTACTTATGTCTTGCCAAGCTCTGCTGTTTACTTAGTTATTCAGCGTTAGCAGTTCTGTAAGCAGAAGTCAATTTCGCATTTAGCAAATTTGAGCCAATTCTCCTCAGCCTGTTTTCATTACAGTCTCCAATATGTAAGCCAGTATCGCTTCTCGGCCTCAATGGCTAAGATCAAGTGTATAGTATGTAAGTCAGATATTAACAGAGTGTATTTTCCCAAAACTTTGGATTCTCCATTTTTTACCTGTGACTATATATACGTTTAGTGATTGAAACACGAAGGCATATTATTGTCAAAAGTAATTCCCCTTACGAATAATCGTATCATTCCTATGCAATATGACTAAGCAACAATAACCTACCCTGACCATGAAACATTTCAATGACAACGAATACGTCTGTCGGCCCTACCTTGAGATTATTCCACCGAACAGGCATCATTCCGCATGGATTATTAGGACGGAAGCCTGCTCCGTGGCGTATAGTATTAATATCCTGGAGTTCACTGAAATTTTAAAGGGGAGTTGATCAAGTGGACGACTGAGGATCGATAACCGCATATGGCCCGGTTGCATATAAGCAAAATGTACACTGCTAGGACAACGGCTTGAGTTTGGCCAATGACAATCCAGATAAGGGTCACCATTAACTTCGCCCACATGAGTGATGTCACGTTTCTTACGTTTGTTTACATTCAGCTATTCGGCGTTAGGAAGTGCGTTGTTTAATGAAAAATATTTTTACTCTGCAGTGTAAATTTGTTCTAGTGATACTATTTTTTAACTTTTCCTTTAAAGTATTATTTCCTTACTGTTCCAGAAGGAATATAAATTTATGTCTCAAACTTTACCAAATAGCTCTTTATGCATGAGTGTGTATACACACGCATGCACACATACATATATTTTCAATATATAATCATATGTGAATTATATCTATCAATATGCGTGTGTATGCATATAAATATGAGTGAGTGTGTGTGTATCCGTGTATTCATTTTTAAGAATGTCAGATTTCTAGCAAATAATCTACAAAGCTTTTTTCTCTTAATTTTTCTCATCTTCACATTCAGTTTTTTTAAATAATTAAGATGATTGTATTCATATTTAATATTTCTGCACAACTTGATTTATCACTTAAAATTGCTTTTATTTAATTTTGGATAAAATGAGTTAATTCCAGTAGTATATGATTTTTAATAGTAGAATAATTTCTCTAAAGAAGCTTTTGTTTGTTTTTATAAGTCCTTTACAAGAAAATTACCTAATAATATTAGAAATAATTAATCTATTACTTACACATAGCTTAAATATGTTAACATAAAATTGTCATTCAATAGCTTTATAAATTTACTTTATCCAGTATTTTAATTTAATAAAAACTAGTGTTGATAAGTGAATTTTCATTGCTTTCTTTATACATTTAGTTTAGAATTCAGTAATTATTCTCCTTTATGGCCCTCCACACACAGCCCAACAGCGGGTGAGCGGTGACTGGAATGCTGATAGTTCGATCTGAGTTTGATTCCAGTTGGACAGGCTGGCTGCATGTGTAACATGGTTTCCTGGTTTTCCACATGTGTAACATGGGTATGAGAGTTTTTTCCCTTAGAAAATCCTCAACAAAGACATCCTTCCCACATATACCTTGCATGCTTTCCATAATCAAACAAACCAAACCAACCCTCCAAGCAAAACAGCTTCTCAAAAGAAATTCTTCATACCTGTCAAGCAAATGACATTCGTTAATGTAATAAATTGTCATCATACACACTAAATCAAACTCGGAAGTTGTTATTAATTATGCTTACAGAAACAAAGTACTTAATACCAGATTTTGTTGATTAATTTGCATTTTTAGAAATAGTTAAATAAATTTCTGAGCTTTAATAAATACAGTGAACCCTCTCTAAGATGACAACCAGCAGTTCTACGTGATTTTAATTTTGTGTAGAGCTTGTCATTTCAAGCTCTACACAATGATGTTCAGTAACAGAATTTGTATATTGAGGATTAGTCAGTTTCAGAAGTGATCAAAAAGAAAAGGTTTACTGTGTTAAAATGATAATCTGTTCCTAACTTTTTTGCAGAGTTGGATTTGGTTTATGTGATTTATGGCAATGCCTCAAGGGCTATCTGCCTAAGCAGAGGGATGCCTTCATGGAGGACTTTCTAAGGAAAACTGGCTTGTATAAACGTTACACATGGCGAAAATCATGAAAACGTCCATGCATCCAGCTTGTTCGCGAGATTCGAACCTCAGACCGAACTACCAGTGTTCAGCGACTTTACCGCTCGATGCTGGTGGGCTCCTTTTTTGCAGGGAAGGAAATATTTTCTAAGTGTAAGACATAACATATCTAAATAGTCCATGTTAAGATTTAATCTAGGAAATGAATAACGTTGAAGCTGAAATTAAAATTATATAAATTTGAATATCATGCATGTAATGTTAATTTCAAATTTAGTTTCCTGTGATGTGATTTTTTTAATGTAAAGATCAGGCTCTGGTATATTGATATATATATAAACTTTAAATATAGCATGAGGTCTTATATTTGAGTATAATACTAAAAAATGTTCGACATATGAGAAAATAAATATATGTTTTCTTCACATGTTATGGAATATTCATCCCTAACTTAAGGGAATGTGAAGTTACGCAGTTTCAAATCCACCAGAAAAATGTATGATAGTCACAAGTTTGACAAAAGATCCTTTGCTCAAATAATAAAAAGCTTTGGGGAACATAGATGCTAATTAGAAATGTGTGCTAAATATGAGGCTATGGCATCCACAAAAATGCAGTCTATTAATTTTAATACTGTTTTAGGTTCTTACATATTATCCCTTTGACCGGCCAAGTAGCATGATATAGTGCCCTTGGTTTAGTGATTTTCCCCCCCTAGGTTTGGTTTATTTAATTATGCAAAGCACTCGAGTGCTATCTGCTTAACAGGAGGGATGCTTTCGTGGAGGAAGGGAAACTGGCTCTTAAACACATTACACTTCAGGAAAACCATGAAAGCGCCCATGCAGACAGCGCATTCGGCAAAATTTGAACCCTGGACTGAATATCTAGTATTCAGCGATTTTACCACTCGGGTGCTGCTGGTCTGGACCTCAGTCCTATTAAACTAAAATGCATCTATATTTATAAAATGCCTATCAGAAAAATGCACACACTTTAATAATAAAAGAAAATTCTTGTGGTTTAGTATTTAACTTAATTATAAGTTAAATAAATCATACATATCAGAGGCTATGCTAGGTTTAATAATAATATTCATGAATATGTACCTGTACAGTTACTTAGATTGCTCAGTCACAGCGGTAGCCATTAACAGGTAGACATATAGCACAATACTGAGCAGTTATTTGAACAATGTTTAGTCGATATGTCTGAGGCGACTGCTGCACATTCTGCCATAAGTTTTTGATGAAGGACCTCTAACCTAATCGATTTCTTGTACTAAACAACATCCCTAAAGTCCTCCAAATCCATTATGGTTCACTGTCATGTGTTACATGTATGTGAGAGTACCAACATGTTAAGGAAATATCATACTACATATTATAAAGATAATTCAACTTTGAAACCAATATATAGATATCATCTGTTAAAGTCCCTATGTATTTTTCTGACAGATTCTGTATGTGAAGCTGTACTTTTCATTAGTCCCACCTATTAACTTAGGGGTATTACTGTACAGAATATCTATGAAACTGAACTGATAAATTTTCATATCTGTTCATTTGTTTGCTTTTCATATATTTTTTTAATAGTTTTATTTTTTATGTTGCTTTACATGACATATTTAAACATAAAAAAGCAAAGAACAAAAGAAATTCACACTGAAATTAAATTTAAAATTAGTCTGAAGATTACTGATGTAAAATAAATAGTGGCTAATTTATCAAAATTACATAAGAGGGCAAATAAATAATTATCATATTCAGATATTTATTATAAGTAAAAATTTTATATTCTTAACAGTAAAAATGTACACATTACAATGTAATTAATTTATTACTCTCAACCACCTCAGTAGAACTCGTCAAATTTTTAAAATGTGCCAAACTCTAGCAACCATGCTCATAACAGTCCTTTAATAGGGCAATGTCGCCATTTTGGTATACATTCTTTGTGTTGTAGTTCAAGTTTCAACATTTTTTTATGAACAAAGTGAGACATGTTTTGCCTTAATTTAAAAATATGCTCATTTTAATTTATCAACAATGGAAAAAACTACGGTGGAAACTCTACAGGAATACAAAATTTTGCCAACAAATTTCTAAAAGAAACAAAAAGGAAATGCATTTGGTAAATAGCCGATGCTGCTGAAGTTCGTGGATGCTGAGTCTCTGAAATTATTTAATTTTTTTCAAGCAAAAACAAACGGCTTAGGGAAAAGAATAGGGCAAAATAATTACAGAAAGATTTGGAGATAAACATGTTTTATTTCCTTATTTAATAATGAAAATTTATATTTCAAATTACTAAAATATGTTTTCTTTTCATAATTAGAAATACTTATTTTTAAAACTCTAATGCAATATAAACAGATTAGCATGAAATGTCTGAGTAAAAGATAACTTGTGATCATTATTTATATATAGTCATTCTTATGTAAATAAATATTACATGATTTCTTAGACCTCTGCTTTTAAAACTCTATCTATTAATCTGAGAATTTGATTATTTCACTATAATAAATAAATAAGTTTTAATAAATGTATTATAGAAGTCAATATGCTTGTTTTCTGTAACATATACTTTCAACATTTTAATTAAATAATTTTTCATCAATAATGTGTGAATATATTTTACCTATGATGAAGAGAAATTAACACTTAAAAAAGGAATTATAGACTGAAAGTATTTTGTAAAAGAAGATATCGGAAAAGGAAATTATTGCAATTCACAGAACTTATAACTAAATAAATGTAATAATTAGCATCGTATTGTTCTTTTTTGTTAAAAATAGATATTAAATTATTGATAATAGAATGGACTTCTAAATGTGAAGCACGTAGGCGAGCAATAACATTAATTCATAACATTTTGATCATGATTTCAGTACTTAATGTAAGTATAAAGTATTATTGACAGCTTAATGGAACTCATATTAAATAGTTACTGTGCGATCTTAAGTCCAATGTATTTGTTACAAGATAATGAAATATAATCTGGATTTTAATTCAAAACTCTTTTCACATATCTTTAAAAGCCCAATTTTAACCTGTAATTTTCTGTTATCGGGACAGGATTCAGGGATGTAATGTATGTATCCACGAGTGGTTTTGGTTTCATTTTAGTTTATTATAGCAAAGTACACTAGGTCTATCTGCCTGTGGGAAGGCATGCCTTTGTGGAGGACTTTCTAAAGGAACCTGGTTGGTATACACTTTACAAATGGTCAAAAACCCCACGAAAACGCCCATGAAGCCAAGGAATTTGCCTGGATTCGAACTCGGTGTTCAAAGATTTTACCACTCTGCCACTGGTAGGCCTATGCAAGTGTGTATAAGAGTGTGTGTATACACACACGTAACATGAATACATACATGCATACATACACCCATACATTTCTGAATCTGGTTCCGAAAATAGAATAGTACCTTTTAACCTCATATCTTACAGTTTTGATTAATTTTATGTACTGTCATCAATAATACATCTTATTAGATACCTCAGTAATGCATCTTATTATTATTAACTTCTTACTAACAATTCAATTTCAATTGCCACGAGTTGATGCATGACTCTCTCTCTATATATATAAATAAGTTGTTTCAATATAAAGACCACAATATAAGTTACATAGCATATTTACAATAATTATTTATTACTCATACACATAATGTATAAAATCAGGCAGTAAATTGTAAAAATATACTTTAATGAAATCGGAAATAAATGAAAATATAATAATCCGCGTGCCATTACATTTTTTAAATGCACAAACTTCACAGTTAAAAATACATATTAATGTAAGAAAATCAATATTAAATGCTTTTTCTCAAAAAAAAAATTTCGATTCAAGAAATATTTTATCAAGTCAATCAATCTTTAATACGACAAAATGTAAAATTTGAAATACAACTTTAAGTTATTTTTTTATTCCATTCAGTTTTGGCTTATGTAAATTTTGCTGTATTTAACTAGATGTAAAGGACTATAAACACACATTCACACAATTTACTTGAAGGTATGTTTCCTAGAAATAAAATTATACTTATTGGATTCAATTCAGCGTTACACCTTAGAACACGTAATGATACCTCATTGTTAGGCATTTTCGATAGTCTTGAAATATCATAACTGGTAACATATCTTACTAAATTCAAGTCTTGTTAAATTATGTTCAGCATCATTTAGCATTTGCAGTTTTATAGCTAAATTAGATTTCAGTAGGTCTATTACACTGAGAACTTACAGTTATTCACTATTATTTTCTTAACATTTCAGCAAAACAATGAACTTCATTTCTAAGAATGCATACTGAACAATGAAAATTCCAAATATGATATATGTTTTACCAGAACCATAATGTCAGTTAATAGTGATTTAATCTTCATAAATAAGCATATCCAACAGTCTTGAAATATCAGAGCTGGTAGCATATCTTAAATATATTCAGTTCTTATTAAATAACATGTTCATCATTTAACTTCAGTAGTTTCACAGCTAAATTACATTTCAATATGTTCATTAGAGTGGACACACTTTTTCATCTTTATACTCTTTACGTTCTAAAAATGAAATGAAGTTTATATCTAAGAAAGTATATTGAATCAAGTAAAGCATATCGATTTCTTAATAATGCTATAAATATTCAGATGCAGTTAATAATGCTATAAATATTCAGATAGATATATATGAAATGTATTTTAAGGATTTCTTGACACACACTATGTCAATTCATTGCAATAGTTACTGGTGGCATTTTGATTCAAAATATTTACTGCATTAACTACCGACACAAAATAGCATTTGTATTCACTAACTTAACATGAACTTGGTTTAATTCCCGCAGGTACATTTTATATATTAGATGATTTAAGTCCTTATCACTTAAAAGTTTCTGATTATCAATATGCAGAATAATTTGTAAACCACACTTTACATGCATCTTCCAGCCATCAGTAACTTCCATCTGACTAGATCTAATTTTGTATTGGAACAGTAGAGTAACCTTAATATTCCGAAACAAACATTAAATCGTTATATACAGATATAAACACTTAATAAGGTCTCTATAAGGTCTTAATAACGTCTTACGCATAGATATAAACACTTTAATTCCGAAAAACTAAATGTACATTCAAAGAACGCACTTCGTAACTCCGAAGAGTAGAATGTAAACAAACGTCAGAAATATGACATCACTCATGTGGGCGGAGTTAATGATGACTCTCATCACTACTCCATTGAGAAAAATATTAATACAGTTTACTGTAATTATTTAATAGTATAAAACTGCATCATGTAGTACATAAGAAACCATTTAAAATAAATATGAGGGACAAAATGCACTATTACTTAATAGGTTTTAAAAATCGATAATACGTTTTTAAAAAATACATAAACTTGTTACGAAAAAAAGTGCAGTCTTAAAAAGTTAAAAAAAAAAAAAAGGAAAAGCGAGAATGCCGAAAGAAACTACGAAGAGTGAAAACTAGAATGGTAAACAAGAAAGAGATTGAATATGTGGGAATAAGCTGATTTAAAAATTATATTAAGCACTTTCATGTCAAATATTAAAAATATTGCATCAATACACCAATCGTTTCCACATCAATTAAAATCGAACTTTTGTGCAATTACAAGATGCAAATTTTTTTCCGAAACCTTGTTTATACTTGTAAAGTTAAAAGTAACTCAACATGAACCTAATAATTCATTTTTTCAAAACTTGTTCTTAATCTAATTCTTAATTCTTAATCTAATTGTTATCTTTAATTTATTTATTTACTATTATTTGTATTGTCATTATCCTGCATAGTATATATTATAGAGAAATTTGAATCATAAGACATACAGGCAGCCAGTATAAAATTTAAGTCATGCATATGTATATATAGTTTCACCATTCAAGATGCAGAAGTCAGCGAGCCCACTAGAAGGCTCTGAGGTGAAGTTAGTTATGAGGTTGTATGAAGAAGCATCACAAGCAACCTCATCATTAACTCCACAGAAATAAAAATAGTGAGAGGCAGAAGACTGGAATATAGAAAGGACGGTGACGCATACCTACTGGTAATTCATCACCGTTTTGCGTACATTGAAGCAAACAGGGATGTAGGACGGAAGATGTAGGACGAATATTTTCTGACTTTTCTCGTTTACTGCAAACAAGTAAAATTTTTGTAAAAGCATGTTGGCATAAGGCGTACTTTTTCCCTTTATACTCGAAATTATGGCCAGGTTATCTGATCCGTTTTTGGTTTCCCGTGAGGCGAGGAGATATTTTTATCAAAACTTGTGAACGTTACGAAGCGTAGATACTCTAGAATTTTTCTTCTATCCAAAATGCACTGTAAGTTGCATATTAGATAGAGACCTGATAACTATGAAGGTCCGGACGAAACACCGAACACTGGGTTATATTTTTGTTTCGCCTTTGTAAAAATTTATCTTAAACTTCCACTGGTAGATTAGATATTATATGACGTTTCTATGTTTTAATTTTATATATCTAAAGATTATTAATTTAAAAATAATTTTTTAAACTTTCAGCCAAAATTAAAATATTAATTCTTATTGCTAATAAACACGAATCACAGAATTGCTATTTCTGTTTTTTTTTTTTTTTTTTCCTAAAATCAACATCAAGATTCATTAAATTCCCTTATTTGAAGATTCTTCATTCTAGCATTAGGTCTCTAATCTTACAGATACAATTGAAATATGTTTCTGTTAATCATGTCATAAATATTTCATCTATTCATCTCAGCAGACGAAACCGCTTATACTTATATTACTCATTTAAAACATAGAACAACTTGCTTTTGTATACATATTTGAAACTATATTATTTATTAACCATGTCAAATATATTTCAGTTTTGCCAATTGTTACTTCGTCAAAATCCTCAAATTACTTTTAAGCAACTTATGAAATGGAAAAGGAATAATGACTTCGCTGTAAAGACCACTATTGTCCCATCATGAAGCACGATATACGATCCCCAACGATGTTTAGCTAATAGGTACGTACTGTATTATCTACGCATTAATAGTTAAATAAAAATATATATTATTTCTCCGATTTTTTAAAGATTCTGTATTTATCCGCAGTTCAAATTGCAAGCGCTTATCAGTTGGAGTCCCACCGAAAAAAATGGGACTCATCACCGTCAATATGTTTCCTTGAAGAAAATTGTGATTAATTTTACATTTAACCTAACTTCAGTTTAAAATAATCATACATAAAATATTACACGATGGGAATGCAGATCTTTAAACTAGGTGAAAGGAATTGTTTACATGTAGCGTATGTAACGTGTGCTTAAAAGTTTTAATTAATCAATGGTCATGCTCCTTGCTTTATCATTTACGAAATAAAGCTTTTATTGCGCAATATTTTTTTAAGTAGCTGTTTAAAATATTAGATTATAATTCAAAAGTCATGCAATTAGCATGTACGCATGCTTTGAAGATCTTAGGTGCTTAAAGTTTAAATCATTTTGAAATGTGCTGATTTCATTCGAAAAGATGTCAAGAAAAGCTGACTTACAAGTTCCTACCATGTAAAGTATTTATTTTTATTATATTTATTTTAAATGTACAACTTATTTAGTAAAGTGAGCACCGATATGTCTATGAAAGAGAATGAATACGTTGATAATAAAAGACTCTACAAAATGACTATGCAATGAATTGGAACTAAATTTTCTGGCTTCTTTTGCTTGAAATTTCAATCCTAAAAAGGTCTTTGGAAATAAACTACAGGAAAACCTCGGTTCACGAATATAGTTCATTCCTGAAAACCGATCATCATCCGAAATCGTTCACAAATAGAAACTATTTTCGTCCTATGAATTACTGTAAAATAGCTTAATCAGTCCCCTGGCAACAGATGATTGCTTATTTAAAAAATTTACAAGGAAAACATCTCTTTCGTAAAAACATCAGGTAACTGTCTGGATCCTCTGTTATCCTTACTCTGACTTTCAGCGCCATTCGACTCTCCTTGAGACACATTAAGACTTCATTTCACGCGAAGTTTTTGCATCTTGATTTGTTACTGTCTCCGTCTTAAAATGTTTCTAAAGTGACTAATGGTGTTGTCATTAAAAATGCTTCCTTTATCAAGGTGATATTCTTAAATGAAACATTTCATCTCATTCCATTCCGCATGAATTTCTTAGGTAAAAAAGTAGTACTAAGTTCTTTCCGTTCCTTTTACTGTTAAGAAATATTTCCCTCATAGTTTCTATTTATTGCTGCTTCTGTAGATGATTCAGTTCTTTTTTGTTGAACTCATTTTTATGGTCTCTTAACAACTCTTCTATGCCTTCACTGTTAATTTGAAAATTCGCGGTTTTCTGTAGAAACACAATATCATAGATTAAGGCTTTTCAAAATTTCTTAAAGTAGGGATCGCATTATGAATTAAAATGTTCTGCAAACCACTTTACTGTTTCCCCTTTCAAAAGCAGTTTGTTTAACGTATATTAATACCAGTATATTTATATTTTTAAATTAAAATTAACTAAAATTAATTTAATTGTGTATTATGTTAACAGAATAAATTTATATTTATTTTAATAATTTAGTTTGTTTGGATAACCTTTATCTTATTAAATAAACATTAAATAAATACTGGTTACTCACATTAATGTCATGAATGAGATTGACAGCTGTTCTATGTTTGGATGTATGGTGGTAACCGGAACACAGGTCAAGCCGATTTTGGTCGTTTGTTTTTATTCTTTTATTTGAGTTAGTAATGAAGGCTCTTTCCTACACAGATACGCAGAATCAAGCTTATTTATAATTTTTAATCACGGCTGTAAAATTCACTAAATTTTGTTTTTACTGGCCATGAGGTCCAGAAATTAACCATTCACTTTTCTCGGAATTCCATTTTAAGGACTAGTGTATTAGTGAGTTCGGTTGACTGTTTGTTCTCTTTCATTTAATGGCAGTTCGTTAAATAGCAGTGGAAAAGATTAGAACCCATGAAAATTCACTATATTTACCAATTGGAGAATAAGTATCAAATTGTGACCCCAGTGTTTTGAATATGCTGTTGCATAAATATTTTCCCGTAATGACGTAATTTTGTATTTTTTTCGGTTTTTTTTTCGGTTTCTTGCTAAGAAAACCGAATATTAATAAACTGAGAAAAGTCTGAAAAAATATGAAAAAGTCTGCCAACACTTAATATTGCATACGGAATTCTAAACATATCCTGCTTTGCAGTTTTAGCGATTTTGCTATTGAACGAAGAAAGCGATAATTAATAATAGAGTTAAAAGACAAAAAAAAATGGGTTAGCAGGAATGAGTCCAAGAACAGGCTTGAAGACTGCTAGCTCAGAGTCTAAGTAAAAAAACCTTATCAAAACCTTTTCGGCGGTCATTAAAAATCTTAAATCCTTTAGACTTTTTAAAATTTTAATTTTAATTTATATATTTCAACTAATTCATTAATTTTTATTTACTTGTAAAAGATCAAATTACGAATTGAGCAAATGATTACACAAAAATTACTTACGAATATTTGGAAGGAATAAATCCAAATGAAAAGGTAGGGAAAAAATCGCAACCAGAGTCTTGGTAAATTACATCTCATCATTAGTTTGCCTGAATTCCTCTCATTACTGTCTAACATTTCTCTTAATTCCAGTATACGTATGGGAAATCATCTTTGCTATCCCAATCAAGATGTTCCGAGATGCGATTTTTTCCCGTGCTATGGCAACAGCTTAGAATGTTCTTAATCACTTTGCTATCAAAAACTCTTCAGTAAAATAAAATGAAACCATTATCTTTCCTTTTTCCATGCAGAATTATAACTATTAAGCATTTTTTATCCCTAAATTTGAAACAAAATGAAAAAAAAGGATTAATGAGTTATGGAATGAAGGAATGTTTGCGTAACTTCGTGCTGAAATAGGTTTGTCATCTCTTATGTATACATTGTTTTTCATAACGTGCTTTAAAATATCAAGTTAACATTACTATAACCTTGAAAAGATTACCCTTCGTTGAAACTGAAGAGATTTATGATCAACTTAAAGAGTTTATTTTATTTCTTGAATTTCTTTATCCTCATGAATGATTTACAGGTCTTTAGCATTTTTTTTAATATTTGAAATAATGAAAGAATTATTTATTAATGAAAACAATTCGTGTTCTGAAGGAACTTGAGAGGAAGACTGAAAATTTTACAGCGAAGGTGCACTGATTATTTGATTTATTGAATTATGGAAAGCACACTAAAATTATATGCCCAAAAGAGGGGGGGGTATGCCTTTGTGATTGCTCATGAGAAAAATCACAAAAATACGGCCTGTAGCTAATACGTTCGCTCTTTCGTGTATGGTATACGAAGAGCATACATAGAGAGAAAATTTGCTGATTTAAGGTAGCATTGGCGGAATAGTACCTTATAAGTTAGGGTGTGTCTGCTTAATGGGTTTCAAAACTCGTTCCTTGCATAGTTAGCTGCAAAGACATACGACTGCAGCCAAGGCTACTTTTCCGTGTTTAAATGAGATGAATTTTCTTTAATTAGATGTAAACTGAATACCGAAAATCTGAGTACTAGTGTAAAAGAAAATGCTTAATTATACAAGACTAAATTATGGCATAGAAAAAGAAAGTTTGAAAGTAATCACTAATCGAATAAAAATGAAGTAAAAATATATGCTGCAGACTAAATATACTAGGAAACAAAGTAAGGGAAGCCATTATTTCTTGAAAGTGGTCTTGAAAATTATTTCATGAATGTTCCAGTGAACGGAAGGAAAACAAAATTCCCTTTTTGTATAAGCATATATAAATATAAAATACTATATATATGTGCATATATAAATATAAATAATAATAAAAATGTACATATTCTGAAACAAGTATACCTTACCAGCATTGCTTATTTTAGAAATGAAGGATAAAAATTTGTATTCTGCTTATGTAATTAATAAAAATAGCTTAGTTATGTAATGTTTGGTGCCTCAGTAAATTTTGATGCACACATTTTTATTTCTGGTTTTACATATATATATTTCATCATAGTAAGTATAATGAAATGGAATCGACAAATTTCAGAGATTCTTAATTGACATTTATTAGATTAATATTTACTGAATTTATAAAGAGTAATTTAAATTAGGAAAAATACGGAAAGCTTTTAAAAATTAAATATGTCAAACGTTTCTAAACTGGGTTCTTATTGTATCGCTATCAGTTAAGAATTACTTAATTTTAACCGATTGCTGCAAAAAAAGAAAAAAAAAACTATAATTGTCATTAAAGTGAAAATGAAAAGGAGCATTATTTAATAAAATGATTATTGGAATGCTGATATTTGAAGGTGTGACATTCAAGTGGTACTTGAAGGTGTGAAATTCAAAAGCAAGCTAACTGGAATAAGAATCATTTGTATCTCAGAATTCCTGTATCATCTTTATATGCTTCGGAATGGTAAACTTTAATATCTTTCTTTTTTTCACTTTTCTAACAGTAATATCAGATAAAGTCCATTGATTTTATCCTAAGTTAATCTTATATCAAAAAGTAGAGTTTGCGCTTGTCAGTTTTTTAGACCTTTGGCACATTAAGCTCCGTTCCAGTTTGAAGGAGGATTTCCCAAGGTGCTTATATAGAGAAGCAAGATTAGCTTATGTCAAGTTTGAAACAAAATGAAAAAAAGGATTAATGAGTTATGGAATGAAGGAATGTTTGCGTAACTTCGTGCTGAAATAGGTTTGTCATCTCTTATGTATACGTTGTTTTTCATAACGTCATAACGTTTTTCATAACGCTTATGTCAAGAAGCTTCGTGACAGTCTCTTGCTTAAGGCTCGGGTACCTTAAGATGCCCAAGGGTTAAGCACCAGACTCTCATCATTAAAGGTGGCGAATTAATCCAGCTCCGGCCTGGTTTAAAGGAGATTTCCTTAGGGTCGAATCCGAAGGCGTTTCTTCCCTTTCCATCAACCTTCTGAGAAAACGTTTGGCTCGACAGTATTTTAGTGCCCCTTTGACCCTGGATTTGATGTGAGGCTCAAGTTCATAACAGTCGGGTCTCTTACCACGCTAACGAAAGTGTTACTTCTTTTCTCTGAAAGTACTTATTTTCTTCCCATGATCTCTGAGCTAGTGTTGTAAGAATACTGTTTGAATGTGTTTCTTTAAACCTTCAGCTAAGATAAAATTTACAGGCTATGCGCAGAAGATCCAAGTTAACTACAGTAGTATTTTGTAGTATTAAAATTTGATTCATCAAATAACCTGACATCTTTGTTATTTAACCGATGATATCATAAAATGAATAAATTTCACAGTTAGTTTATTCTTTAATAATATTTTCACGAGCTGTCATAAATCACATAATTGATATCAGAGTACATGCTACTACACAAAAGAATGTTTATTTTGATTTTTATGTTATGTGTCTCCTTCAATACTGAGTAATTTTAATTTTGTTGGGGACTTTTCGGATGCTTAAAGTAAACTAAAAACAGTACAAGAAAACTTCTGGAAAGAAAACTAAGCCCGAGTGAAGAAACTTATAAAAGAAATAATTGCAAACCAGAGGTGAATTGAAACTCATATAAAAAAATATAATACAGGATTTGTGTCAATTATCTTTGAAATTTACGAAATCTTTGAACGTAAAATTGAATTATTAATATATGTGAATGTTATGTTATTCAAATATATCATTTATTTCACTCCAAAATAGAAATCACACGATAACGAAACTAAACTAAGAATAGGCAAACGCAAATAATGTATGTTATAACAATTTATATCTCTTAGATTTAGTTGGTAAAATTAGGAGCACGGTGTAATAAATTATATGAAGTGTCGAGATAAATGCAAATGCTTAACACCGCCGTCAGCTAAGCACAATTAGTTAATTCTATTGGAACATTTGCTTACGAGTTATGCGCCAGAACGCGCGCCTCTAACCTTTTATACGAATGTATAAAATTTCTGGAACTGTGTCTTGTATTTCGTGCTCCATGCAATTTCAGTTCCGTCCATGTACGTAATGGTTTCCTTTTCCTTTCATTTATTTTCATCTATTTGGTATGTCAGTAAAATATTGTATACACTCTCTTAAAACAAAATATTCATAGCTTGTCTAGATTATACAACAAGCAGTGTCTCGTAGCACACTTATACCAATACCATTTAATTTCCAATTTACTCTCTGATTTCTTTTTACTTTAAAACAGGTCTTCTTAATTTTTTTTTCAGTGGCAACCACTTTTTATCACTGAGATTTTTTCGTGACCCCCAGGACCCCATAATATTTACAAAACTTTTGTGGTATCCCAATAGCATTGCGCAAATCCGACCCACGCGTGAGTGAAACTGTCAATTTTGTCATTTATACTGTAATATACTATTGCAGTTTTAGGTCATCAATTTTAATTTCTAACTTTAAGGCATAGAACAATGTGAAAATTTTAAATATGTAACAGACGAAATGATAGCGTCACATGCAAAGCATGTAAAATGAACATTTATATTATAAAAAGAATGTGTCCAAAGGTTTTCGTTTTTTTATCTTTGTATCGATTGTCTTGTATTTATCTATTTTCAGATGCGTTGTGTAAAAATATTTGGTAATTGTAAAATTATTTTAATAAGTTAAAGAAATATCAAAACTGCTAAAATTTTGGCTACCCCCTGCTGCAGGCCCCGCGACTCCCTTGGGAGTCGCGATCCACAGTTTAAGAAACCCTGCTTTAAAAGAAAGGAAATGCTTGTTCATTATTTTCTTACCTATCACCAAAGATTTTTTTTCAAATTTTTTCTAGATCTATTGATCCTGGGACCTTTTCATCTGTGGATGGTTTGTTGCCATTGGCAATCGGCTTCCCCAAGCTCTTACATCCATGCATTTTTCGAGATTTGGACCTTGGCCTAGCGTTATAGCAACCTAATCTAACACCATGTCAATAGCGTGGCATCTATCATGTAAGTAACCTCTGCAGTAAGTATTAATTCTGGAGGGAAATTTAAATTTATAACATTATACAAAAGTTTAAATTTCTTACCCTGTCAATGACCTTTCTCCATATAGCAGCACTGGTTTTAAATATAACCTAAAATTTTTGTGTTTCAAATGTTCTATTTGATAACCCTTATTCTTCACTATCTTTATACACTGTAGTTTCGAACACAATAAATACTTTTGTAGTATCGGAAAAGGTATTTTATCCTATTGTTCTCGAGCAGCTTTCCAAAGTCTAAAGAGGTTAGGTCGTCATTTGGACAACCCTCTTTTGAAAAGTCGAAAAGCGCAAAAATACATTGGTGACTGATCATGAGATTCAGTAGGGGTATAAGCGAATGGTTATTGCCTTGATACCCGTTTTTTGTTCCATTTTTTCCAAGAAATCATCAGTAGATTTTGACGCGTGGCTGCATGCTTTGTCTTAATGCAGTTCTACTGAATGATCATACTGTATATAAAGAGAAGGTATATCATATTTGAAAGTTGGATATATAATATGTTGAGTTGATCTTAACATTTTTCTTCACTCTCTTTATTTTTAATTTTCCGTTATATGGAAAACCAACAGCAACTATAAATCTCTTAAAAAACTTTCTTTAGATTCCTTGAAGCATCTTTTAATTTTTTTCCCTTTTATATGATAATAAATGGATCTCGTTTTAATTGCAGTCATTTAAATACACTCAGGATTTCTCTATTTTGACAGCACTTTTCCTATTTTTGTTCGGATAAATGCTTCTCGTAAATAATTCTGAAGTGCGTACTGCGATCTGTTATATGTCATGGAGGAAGGCGATGCATATTAGTTTTTTTCGCCTTTTTAAGATTGAAATCAGTATTAATCACTTTGTTTACAGTTCACACTTAGCATTGTAATTAATTTGCAACTATGCTTTGACTTAGAGGCTTTTCTTTTAACAATAAAGATCTTACTTTTGCAACTTTCGAAACTTTCCGTTTTTCCTTGGATGCACATTTGGAACAGTTTTCCCATTTCAAGCTAAAACCTTTTTCTTTGATGTTTACAATATTACCTACAGTAGCTTTAGATTTCCCATGGCATTCACAACATTTTTTAATAACTAAATACGAATAATTTTCTTCGTAAAGAACACAAACATAGCGTTCAATCCATTGTTTCTTTAAAAGCGATATTTTTCATGAAAACAAAACTGTCAAGTAGCAGATGATAATTTATACTTTTGAAAAATATAGTTACAGTTAAAAAATTTCAAGTAGAATTTTTTTAAATTCTAAATTTTTTTAAATAAAACAAAAGTAAAGAAAAATCGTCTAAAATGTGCGAACAGCTTCCGTATATTGTTAACGGTTGGTCTTCCAGCAATGATTCCATTTTGTTGAAACTTATTATATTTATACTTCTAATGAAATTTTGGTCGTGTAAAGCGAGTAGTAAAAAAAAGTCCATACCAAAGTTACTTTTTTTATAATAGCCTATAAGAAAAAAAATTTTTTTTCATAGCCAAATTAGTGAAGCAGAGAATTTGCACTCTCATGCAAAAAACACTACGGCGGCATCATTAATTAAAGTTTTCCACTGAAAATCAGGAAAATGTTCAGACCTCAAACTGATGGTTGTAGCTTTTTTTTCATTGCGTGAAAGTAGTTTAAGTCGGGATATGACAATTCTTTTCAGGGCTAATTTTGCATATTTTAAAAACAGTAAGATATTAATGAATTACCAGTTAAAATTTCGGTTTTGAAAGCCATTAAGAAAAATTAAATTTTTCAAATTTCACTGTCTAAATGTTCAAGAAAAGCTTCTCGTATACTCGTTATATGATGGTTTTGTCGTTGAAATCTGTAATTATTATTACGATTTAATTTGATTTTACAGAATGTGAATGACTTTTTTTTAAAACTATTTAGCTTAAAAGGAAGATTATGGAGTAGGTAAAAGTGTATTTCAAAGAAAAGAATATTTATACTTTCAGTTTGCAAAGTACGTGCTGTAAGTATTTGCTGTTAGTCAGCACTTGCTGACTAAGTGTTTTTTAAAGTAACCAATCACTTTAGCTAGAGCCGGTAAACAGCCATAAATTCATAATTACGTAGAGTGTCCCGTTCAACGCCATACTCACTACATTACATAGAATGCTGCGCTTTATAGCAAGGGTTATATAACTAAGGTCTTGTTTACAATTGTAAAAAGAACTAAAATTGGAAACTTCTCGATTACTGTTTAAGCTTCGAAAAAATTACCGTTACAGTAACAAAATTCTGTAAAATTTTTAAATTGTTGAATATTTTTAATGTTTTGTTAAGTAACCAATCATTTTAGCTAGAGCCGGTAAACAGCCATAAATTCATATTTACGTACAGTGTCCCGTTCAACGTCATACTCACTACATCACATAGAATGTTGGGCTTGTTTTCCCATCTTAAACCCATTAGTGGTCAGGAAAGAAGAGTAGAAGCAGGGATAGTTCGAACTGCTGATATGAATTCTTTACCTTATATATATAATTTTAATTAAATTTCATTATGAAAATTCACTCTGATCAGAATCCATGCGATATACTGTCAAATTAAATATCTTTTAAATTATCAATTTAGATATAACATTCAAAGCCCTGCTTTTCCTGAAACCAGTGAATATATTTATATATTATTCAATAATTAAATTATAGAACATCTAACAAAACTTAGTTTAAAATTTCGTGTTTCGCTTTCGTGTTTTTTTCTTGTAATTTGACAGTTTTCCTTAATTTTTGGAGTCTTCAGTCAAAATAATCATGTTGCTAGGTTTGAAATGTTCATATGCTTTGCGTCAACTTATGTTAATGTTAAATACTTATGCTTAAGTGATAAAGCATGCATTAGGTATAGTGTCACACAAACACTTTCTTCTTAGCTGAATCAGCACTTAAATGGTTAGGGCTGCTGAATGGAGTTCGACGCAGTTTCGATCTCATGCAAACTGGCTGGCTGCATACTTGGTTTTTGAGCTTTTCACCGTGTGTAACACTATTACGAACAGATTTCCTTTAGAAAATGCTCCATGAGGGCATCCTGCTTCTCAGGCACACAAACTTGAAGCGCTTTTCCATTATTGAATAATCTAACTTTTCTTACTATTATGCGTTCCAGCAAAAATATCTGATTAAGAGTCAAATAAATGAATTCTTTCGAAGTTTTCCGTAATATGCATCGTTATGCAGTGATAAATATTAGCACGGAAAATTACAAATATTATTATTTATGCTTGAGTCGTTCGTATAATGAATCATTTTAAAATATATTTGCTAATTTTAGGCAATAAATATATTAATGTTTCTAATATAATTTCTTTTAACAATTTTTTAAAATGCCTACATGCATTAAAAATATGGTATTTAAATTAAAAATATGGTATTTAATTCTAAAAACGATTTAAAGAACGCGGCGCTTTAATTTAGTTCGGAAGTTCGTCTCTTATTCCATTATTGTTCTCGTATTCATAAAACAACGACCGCTGTCTTTGGTTAAAAGATATTAAGAAGAAATATTACAATTTTATACTTTAATAATATATATCAATTAGTGCTCTTTCGTTTTTTATATTCCCGTATATATTATTTCTATGATTCTATGATCTGTAAAAAATTTTGGTAAATATTACTCCTTTATTAAGTCGAGGTTAACGGTAAACGTTAATGAAATTATTTGTCCTTTTTATTTCCAGAAACTAATTCAGGACATTGTTAAAACAGAAAATAAATTATGTGAGGGGTGGATAAAATAAAACCTATTACTGAAACCCACCTTGCACATGAATAAATTCATTCCATATTTAGGAAATTTCTGTGACGCGTAGTTAGTTTTAACCTCATATGAATCTTTTATGAATTGCGATATCGGATTTTAGGTCCGGGAGTAGGACAGGATGCTAGTTAATTTCCCTTTTGTAAAGGTCATAGGTTAATATTAGCTCTAAAAATGAAGTAACGAACCCCCATTAGTTAAGAACATAAACCTTTCAAAGGAGACATGTAAATTTCTGTCTTGTAAATGAAGCAAGACGGATGTTTCTTTAAATTTTTGAAAGGTTTTGAAGTTTTCAGCTGGAATTATAGTTTTGTTTATTATAAATAATTGCCCGAAACATTATAACACATTTTGGCCAATCAAAACAGCCTTGAAATCTGTTATATGTTTCTTTTACATGTTTTAATATTTAAAAATGTCTTCACTCATCAATGTCATAAAATGAATCATTTAAAATTATTTTATTTAACTTTCTTCATATAAATTTTCTAGAGACGCTGTGTTACACTGAAGGTGCGATGAGATGTATCATAATACACCAAATCCAGAAATTTTTTCCGTACACAGTCGTACACATCCAGAATAAAATCGAAATTTTATAGCAACGTACAGAACTTATCTTGTAAAATTTTGATTTTATTATACTATATATATGTGTGTGTGTGTACTATATGTCTTTCCTTAAAGTTTTTTCAAACAGCAATATTTTAATACTTTGGTATTTTTATTTTTATATAATTTTATACTGCAACAAAAATTCAGAAATGAACAATGAAACTTAATGTTATTTGTTAATGAAAGTACAGTTCTCTGAATAGATATCAATAGCTATTACATTTTTCTTTAAGAAGAGAAAAATACTTACATAGTTTTTCTTACATTTTAGAATTTTCTTTGTTTTATTCATTTTGAATTTATTAGTAGACCCTTCTTTTACACGTTAAAGTTTGCAATATTCCTTCTTTGAAAAATAATTTGATATGATTGTAGAGACATTAGATTCTTTTGAAAGCAGGAGAGACGAAAAATAAGTAGTGCCCTCGCCGGGACTCGAATCACGAACCTCTCAAGTACGCGCAGAGCGTGCTGACCACTACACCACAGAAGCGTGCTAAGAAGGAGAGAGAAATACTTTATATGATAAGTTCCCAGATGCCAAATTATTTTTTCTATTTTTCGCTATTTAGTACGGAAAAGAGAGCAGCTCACAGATAAAGCTGTAGAGACATTATGTTATTTCGAAGCAAGAGACGTGAAAAATGAGCAATGCCCTTGCCGGGACTCGAACCACGGACCTCTTGAATACGCGTCGAACGTGCTGACCACTACACCACGAAGACATGCTAAGAAGGCGGAAGAAATACCGTATATACTTCCCCCCTTTTAAAGGGCGACTGGGGTTTTAGGGCACCCAGTCGCCAAAACCTGGTGGTGAAGAATCTTCGTTCAACAACTTTCAGTTCGGGCGCCACTGGAGAGAAGCAGGAGATGTGAAAAATGAGCAGTGCCCTCACAGAGACTCGAACTACGGACTTCTCGAATACGCGTCGGGCGTGCTGACCACTACGTCACAAAGGCATGCTAAGAAGCCGGTAGAAATACCTTATACAGCAAGCACAGATATCAACTTGATGTATAAGCAAACGTTAAAGCTTCGTTTTGTTGTAAAACGTTAAGGCTGGCCTAAGTTTGAAGTATTTCAATTTCAAATATGTGGCACCAACTGTGAATAAAAAAGTATTAAGCTAATTTTAGTTCATCGGGAATTACCCTGTTTATATGTTATTTCATAAGACTTATAATGAAAATCCAAATCATCTCACCGAAGTTGGTTTGTTAACGGATGACAATAAAGTAGCAAAAACCGGATGCAGCCAATTCATTTGCTAGGATCCAAAACCAAGACGAGCTACTAGTATCAAGCGGTATTCCTTCTCTTATTGCTTTACACCTTGCTGTAATCTTTAAACTAGACACTTCAAGGTTCTTTCGACATCTTTTATTTTGTATGCATCATCAACGCACAGTATTTATTTTCTCCACCTAATTTGAAATTACAGCTCAAGTTACTTTTTATTGAGCTGTTCATGTAGCAAAGGACACTAAATAGGAATCAATTTGAGAAAAAAAAAACATTTAGGTGACTCTACCATCCGCGTAATTGTCGCTGCCATGGTTATGAAGCAAGCCGGGTAGGAGAAAATGATCTTGTAGTGTTTAAAGGAACAGATTATAACATAGTATTTTTTTAAAATGTAGGTATATATATATATATATATAGTATAATATAGGTATATATATATATATAGTATAATATAGGTATATATATATATATATAATTTATTTCCTAAACAATATTGATTAATTGATTATATTATCTCCTAAGTTTAATTAAAGTAGAATTATTTAAAAGAGTGAATCCATATTAGTAAGTTATATTTTGAAAGATGTTTTAAAGTAACTCGAATGTAAAATGTTAATAATGTTTTAACGGGGACTGGAATTAAATCATCATGAAGATCAAAATTTCTATTGTAAAAGGAAAAAAAATAAATTCAATGCTTGTAATCATTGTCATTGATCGGAAATTAGTTGACTTTTCAAGGGGAACAAACAACTCCCGTTCAATGAACAATAATTAATAAATAAATACGTAAATACGAAGGTGTTCCGTCTTTACTCGAGTAATAAGGTTAAGCCAAACCGGCAATTCTAGTCAGGCCAAATATTTCCGTGAATGGAAGGGATTATGAACCAATGCTGATACTCAAAGAACTTATTCCTATGAAGCATTTTAGCCAATTCAATTTTGAGTGAAAAGCAATTTCTGTGGGGAATTCCGAAAAACTCGAGTAACCGTCCCCCGACATCCCCGTGTTTATGCATTTGAGTTCTATATTATTTGTAAAAAGGAAACATTGGAAATTGTCATTATGAAATATAATTCAAAGTATAAAGTTGCAATAAATATAGAAGAATACAGAATAAGATACATAATGCAAACTTTGTAAAAACAAATCAAAAATAATATAAAAAAAAATAAGAACAGTGAATGTACATGAAGATATAAAGGCCAGAAAAAGTATTAATTAACTTACATTCTTTCTAGTGGGGAGTCGGCAAAGTGTTCTCTTCGCGTCTGATTCAGAAGTGTAGGGTGTCCGAAAAATTCTTAGCGGCAGCGGGGGCTTTGAATAATATCAGTCGGTAAGACTTGGGTGAAGTAATTTATGGTAGTGGGTGGGACTCGGAATGAGGGATGTATTATGTGGAGTTCTTATTTGAGTGAAACTGTCTGTTAAGATCTTTTGAAAATACAAGTGAATGGAAATTAATTAATTTCTGGCTAATTGTCGTGTCGAAATGATTAAGAATTTAAGAAAGGAAAAAAAGGAATTTTCACTGTCTAAGAGCTATTAGACAGACTAAAGATTATGAAATAGGCCCATTTTTTTTTAGTAACAGCATAGTAACAGCATAAGTCTGAAGACAATTAGCTTTTTACAATATATACAACTGAGTAATTACACTATATACAAATCCTTCAACTGATAGTCATCCAACTTATACCGCCTTCTCAGGTTTAGGAACAAATTATCATATCCCTATCAGTTAAATGATTTAGAGTTAGTATTTAACGCCTGCTCTTTTAAGTCAATGGTTAATAAATTGAATGGGTATTAGATTCTTTTTGAGAATTTTAATAAGGAGCAAAATTTCGCGTTGTAAATCCATTGTATCTGTGCAGATAATTTTAATTCGTTGAATTTGATTTATTATTGTATTGTTAATTACTTTTTTGGATTTGTTGGAATTCCAATTTATTAATTTGTTAGCATTGAAATTGAAGTTTCTTGTTTTGTCAAAAAGTAAAATTTTTTTGTAGTTAATGATTTGAAGATCTAGATAGTTTATGCTATTTTGTGAATTATTAGTTTTATTAAGTGTAAGACAATTTGAATAAATCTCGAATCTATATATATAGTATATATATAGTATATTAAATTTATCTTCTAATTTCCTTAATTTTGCAGCACTATGCGCAAAATTTTTGACCGCATAAAGGTAAAGGACCAGCCCGTACGTTGATGTGTATTTTGACTAATAGCAGACCGCTATTTATTTTAATTTATTATTTTTATTTTATTATTTTTCTACTTTGATTTTGATTTTGATTTTATTTTACATCGCTCGGAATCATAATAGCCTTTGACACCTTAATGTGTTTTTCAGCGGACGCGTCGGGAAAAAGAGACAGAGCAGTGGAGCTACTAAAAAGGATTTATTCCAAAAGAATTTTTTCGGAAATACTAATATACTTTTGTATAAAGTTTTTTTCGCATTAAACAAGAGCTTCAATGGTCTGTTTCGGCGAAACGCGTAATGGTATTTAGCGTATTTCGTAGATCAGTTTTTTTTTTCCCTTGAAAAGCCAACTGAGAGTGCGAGTGGGCTAATATACCATTTTTCCGCTATTTAATTATTGTTTTTGTAGCTACTTTTTGATGCTTTTTTTGTCTTTTTATTATTTTTTTAATTTTGATTTTAATTTTTATGTTTTGGCATATTATATATTGGCAATTTTAATTTTAATTTTTTATGTATAGGCATTTTATATATTGACATTTATATTCCATGTTTTTGTAACTTCCTGATATATATATATATATTTTTTCTGTGTTTATGTGAGTTAACTTTTCACATTACACAACGGTCAGATTAATTAATTTTTTTTCGTGAAATAAAGTCTTCCAGCACTAAAATTTGGCAATTTTATCGCGCTTATACAGTTTTTCCAGTTTTAACAGGCAAATTTCTTATTGTCTTTGTAGTACTATGTTACAACATTTCGTGGAGCTACAGCTCCTGGTAACTTTTTAGCAAGGTTGCTGCAATGTTCCTACCTGCTACTATTCTTTCAAATCTTTTTGCAGCATTATGCGCAAAAGTTTTTGAGACCAGATAGCTCTTTCGTCTAATTACCAGTTCGCTTTACATTTTCTTTTTCAATATATATATATATATATATATATATAGTATATATAAAAAGTAAGGACTGTATTAAAATTTCGTTTCACTTTATTGTCTCCAAGATAAAAGAATGGACCCAGAGATTGGATATTCTTGTGTTTCTTTTTTTTTGGGGGGGGAGTACCTATAATACAATATTTATGATATCAACGATTACAAGACATCAAGATTATGGTTAGTGAAAATAAATAATTTTCCAAAATATTTTTTCAGAAATACTTTTGTATGAAATAAGACATTCACACAGATATCACCTGAGTTTATGACATTTTTTATTATATCTGCGTACGTGTTTGCTTGATCCATAAGCGCTTTTATACCAAACGTAGACAACTCTCAGGCTTCACAAATAACGCTTTGCCTGTATCTTTTTTCTCTGGGAAGAAGTTCTATTGTTTTCAGTTAACTAAATAAATGCTACAAAATTTGGAAATGATAGGGTGTTGTCGTTTTTTTTTTCTATATCAATATAGACCCTGCTAGCCCAACTCTAGAGTACTTCACCCAAAAGCTAAAGGAATATTTAAGAGATTGCGGAAGAAATCAACATACATAAAAATTATTTTAAGATGTCTCAATAAATTAATTGTTCCACGCTATGTACATTTATTTACACAGAGTGAATCATCTAAAATTTGATATTTATTTTTAAAATAAAAGGTGTTATTAATGTGCTTATTTCTCAGATAGTAAATTTAAACAAGCTTTCATACTCTAAGCCCATACACAGATTTTAATAATCATTAGACTCTTTAGTTTTGGAATAAAGCTGAATCTTTTCAAATAGAACAATTCCTATTGATATCAATAAAATAAATCTAGAGGAAGTACAAATGTCAATCGTGTTATAGGGCAAGTAGTTTGCGAGCTATCATAACATCCATAATTATAAATATTGACAGTAGTCTGCTCCATTTAACGACGTAGTTACTAGCTATGATGTTCTTATGTGTTTTTGTTGATATTTTGCATTAAAACACATGCTACAATTTGTAATTTTTTCATGTACCATTTGATAAGAATTTGTTAAGAAATACAGACGTGAAGAACAATATTTTGGAGATTCTGAGTAAGAAATAGAATACTGGCATTAACAGCTTCTACTCATAACGATGACTACCAGCTACAATACAAGCATCCAGTTTGTCATGTAAAGACTGCCACACGAAATTTCAAGTACAGGTAGCTAAAATACGTCGTTTCATATTTTCTGATGTAAACTGTATTTCTTTGCAGACAGTGTCGACTATTTTTAAAATCAGAGAAAATAATCTGGTGAATGGGCCAGTCAACGAACAGCTCCCCCTTTCGCCCAGATCAACGATTTTAAAACAACTGGTAAAGACAAGCTGTAGTACGACTTGCGCTATGCTCTGAACAAAAATTACGTGGATACTATAGGTTCCTCACAACCTGCAATGGGACAAAATCTGTGGACGTTCTTCTGTCATAATGTTAACATACTTATTTGAACTCAGATTTCCGACAATGAACAAAGGGCCTAGAAAATTAGGGTTAATTATTCCACACCACAGATTTATACAACACGGATGCTCCACTTGGCGAAGCTATTGGAGATTATTTACTGTTATGTACTTTGCTGTTATTATTCTGCTGTTGATGTTGCCGTGAATTATAAAATTTTCTTCATGATTAAACAAGAGGCATGGCAAATCTGATCTATCCTTTCCTTAAGCCCACGTAGAAATGTTATTGTGATTTTCAAAATTGTTGCTATGTAATTTTTGATGGAAAGCAACATGAAATGAGCGGAACTTATGACTCGTGAAAATGCATAGCACACTTGGCTGACTGATGCCACTCTTTCTTGCGATGCCCCGAGAACTAACTTGCGAATTTACAACACTCAGAACATTAATTTCGTTCTCTTTTCCAGTCATTCGTTTGTTTCTGTTACGTTCTATAGATGTTGCACTGCAAGAACTAACAGCGTTTTTCTTAAATTCCCGTATACAAAAAGCACGTGGACGTTTTCAGCATTAGTAAATGCGGTCGCCCAGTACGTCTTGCTTCTATGAACTATCACAAAGTACTGACAAGAAAGTCCCAATACAAGCTGATTAAAGTAAAGTAAATGTAGACAAGCAGACGAACATCGTAGCCACTAACTACGCTATCGTAGCCACTAACTACTCTGCGCTAATTGCGGTAGCTACCATTTTCATATGAGACAGCTTGTAAGCTACTTGTACTAGAATCCTGCAGAAACCGTCATTGACATTCTAATAGCCTAATAATTCTGATTAAAGTAAAAAGTGTATGGACTCAAATTAAGAAACCTTCTCTAATCTTCTATTCTTTGAAATCACTAACAGCAATTTTTTTTCCTTTCAGAAATCCCTAATAGCACTTTTTTCGTAATTCACAGCGATGGACGTTTTAGGTGATTCACAATGTAGGTACTATAGATATACAGAAATAGAAATGGTATTTTAAGACATCTGACATCCTTTCTTTAAGCACGGGGAGAAAAATTTAATGGCTGTACATTCTTTTGAAATACGACACATAAATTCTGTTAATGGTTACACCGAGTCTCAGACCATATTGTTTACAGGACATTAATTTTTCCGATAACCCAGTAATTCAGTTTTTCTGTAGAAAGTTTACTTATACATTTCTTTTCTTCCCTTTATTCTCTGAATTTCGAGTTTTCCTCTTTATGTGTGCCGTTTATAGCAGCTATGATATGTTGCTAATAGCAAATGTTTGACTGAGTAACCAAACTAAAATTACAAAACAATTGAAACAGTGTTATTTAGTAGGAAACATACATCACAAAGAATCCTAATTAAAAAAATTTTGTTAAACAATCTTACCAATTTTGTTTCTTTTAGGTAGAACATAAGTTTCGGTGAGGTTCGTAAAAATGACATTAAATCGATCCGATTGTTTCTTGCTTCCCTTTACCATTTGATTAATTTAAATTGTTTTGCACGATAAGCATATGCCTAATACATAATGTCATTGAATAAAAAAATGATATATATGCTGATCTTCAGTTTATTTCAATTTTTAGTATCCAAACTAAAGGAAATAACATTAAAATTTGATTTGGTCTGTCTTCATTCAAACACGTTAGATTAAACAGAGCCGCCCAACCGATAGAGTGGTTGGCGTCGCTGACTGCCGTGCCGAAGGCCTCGGGTTTGAATGCCGGAGAAGGCATGGATGTTTGTAAATGTATAGTGTCTGTGCGGCATGGCGGCACTCTAAATATGCGGCAAGCCGAAAGTCCTCTCGTGTGGTTTGGTGGAAGGGGAGAGGGAGGGAGACCCTTGCACCCATCCCTCTCGGGTGCTGTCCATCAAAACTGGGGGCGGAGCTGAGCTAAATCGCACTGTCACCTGTAAAATGCTCAAGGCTGTTGCCAAAGACAAGCGTACCTTGTGACGAGGAATTTCTTGGGCTTGGACTGATCGTAAGTTAACAACAACAGATTCAATAAATTTCTATATTGTATATTTGTTGAAATTACATGTGTATATTATCAGTTTCAAGAATAGACTTTTTTAATAATTTGAGCACAACTGGGTACGAAACAATTATATTGCATTCATAATTTTATTAATCGTCATATAATTTATTAAATTAATTTTCAGTTAAGTCGATAATTCACGTATCTAATTACTTGTGTCAACTCAATTACATTATTTGTGTACTGTGAAAGTTTATTAGGTTCCTTTACATTTTTGGAAAGAGAGTTATCGGCAACTATTTGAATTTAGTATGCATCGGTTTAACTAAAAGTTCTGATACTATGTTGAATTGAACAACTCGGTCAAGACTGAAATGCTAATGTACATTCTCGAATGCTTTCTTCATTGCGAATCTTTAACATCATTTGTAAATATATGACAAAATACTCGGAAAATCTTTAGCTTAACTGGAATGAACATACGCACACGAAAACTAATGTACATCCTACAGACCACTTTTAAAAGCAACCAGTAGTTCTTGAAACTTAGATAAACATCGGATCATTAGCTAAATAATAATATTTCAATTTACCTACCTCAGCAGAAACCAAACTTCTCTGGAATCTCGGGCAGACGTTTTACATATATTTCAAGATATAAAACTAAGAATGCAAATATTTCCACGGTATATATATTTATTTGAAGCATTTCACTAGCAAATACAAGGGCATATTGTGAATTCTATTTTTATTACCCAAACGTTATCTGTTATTATTAGTCACTCTAAAAAGTTAAAAATAAAAGTAAAAGCTGTAACTTAGGTGTAAAAATTTGCACAATTGAAAAGATAACCAAGCTAAACTCAAGTATTAGCTCTGAAAGAATGAAATTGAACCAAAAGTTTCTCGAAGTAAAACAATTAACTGGAAAATGGTAGCTGTTAAAAAGTTTTCAGACAAACTAACGCTGTGAAAATACAAAATTACGGCAAACATTTGATAGGTATAAAACTAATAGAGGCTAATGAACTTTACATCTTCCGGTACACCTTCGTTAGACGGTTGGTATAACGAATGACGCAAAAGGAAGGCCTTTTTCTGAACCGACAAATACACAAATATATAAAATTTACCTTATATTACAAAAAATAAATCAATATAATAAATATATAAATATACGAATTTACCAGTTCAACACTTATATGTTGGAACGCAAAAGGCAAATTGCCCATTCAAATTCATTTTAACAGTAAATAAATGAAGAAAGTGAATCCATAAATTAAAAAGCAGTACAAATAATAGCTTAAAGTTTTACATATTATTTATTAATATGTAAAAGTTTTACATATTATTCTTTTCATCATTAATCATTACATTATTTCATCACTGCATCATTAAATTTACATCTTATTTATTTTACGTATTACTTATTTTTTTACATTCTTAAATTTTATCAAAAGTTTAATGCAAACTAATACTTCAAACTGCAACGATAGAAGCAATTTAGTAAATAACTTAAAGTATCTACAGACCATAAATCTAAGTCTCACATTATGATCAATAGGCATAATAATTGTTATAAAAAAGCTTAATTAAATTTAAAATTCTTTTTGTTAAATACTAATGAACACAAATTTATCAAATAATTAAGAAACCTATGAATAATGAATTAATAAAGACGCTGTGAAACAAATATTTTGCTGTTATTAGGTTTAAAAATAATTTCAGAATGCAACTTTAATGCTACTTCTTTGATCTGGTGAAGGCCACGCATGCGCACTTTTAGACTAATCGACGCGAGCATTGCCTCTCTCCTACGAGGTATAGAGTTAGAACACAGACATCACATGAACGGGATGCACACCTGAGTAAGAGATGTCGAAGAGATAAATCACAGCTAGATAGACAAAAAAACCTTCATTGTCTGGAAGTATTGTTTCTTTCATCGTTCTTAAGCAATACAGTATTTCAGAGCAAAGTAACCACATACTCCTCTATCTTCTTTTTTAACGTCTGACTATCACTGCTTGTTTCTTTGTATCTTGCCTCTTTCGAAAGGATTTCTGGCGTAATCATTATAGAGAGTGCAAAATCCATTTGGGGACCAATCACTATTGGTAAATAAATTCTCTAGAGTGCAAATTCGAATGCTAACGAAAGTGAAAGTATACATAAATCATTGAAGACAATGGCCACTGTTATTTAATAATGTATTCTCACATTTACAAATAATGTACAGATAATTTAATGGTGGAAGTTATTTTAGTTTCTAACATATTGCTTCAAACTAAAATCCCCTCACCCAGACGAGATAGTGGTTAGTTACTTAAGCCGCTGAGTTGGCTCCCAACCCAAGTATGTTTCCTAAATCTGTGCGAAAGGTGTTATTGAAGCTGAATGATATACCGATAAGCCCATGCTGAAATACTGGAAAAAGCATGAATTTTTTTAAGCGTGTAGTGTCTGTACGGCAAAAGGCACTCAAAATACAAGGCGAGCCGAAGCTCTTTTCGAGTGGTTTTGTGGTAGGGAAAGAATGGGTGCGAAATTCTCAGGCTGCCCCGCAGGTATTCTTCCTCAAAATTGAGGCGCAGCTGTACAGTTACTGCGCGGAACTACACCTGTTCGAACAGTATTGAAATTCTGGTGTCCTTCCCATATCATTCTGTACTTGATTCAAACTAAAGAACTATTTTACCCTCACTCAACGATGATTTATTTTTTGAGAAGTGCGGGATAATTATTTTTATAGAATATTTAATCGACAATATACTCACTTTTTGTGCAATGTTTTTCAATTTCGTTGCAATGTTCATTACATTAACTGACATATTCAGTAATTTATTTCAACATCGATAATTAGTCAAATTAGTTAAATAAAGTAAAATATTAGTTAAAATATTATTAGCTAACATTATTAGTTAACTAGTTAATCGAAATTAGTGAAATAGCTCTGTGCTACTGCAGATTAATGAGCACTGCAGAGAGGTAAACCCTTTCTATATTTCCCGTTTCATTTCGCAGATTGAAAATTTTTAAATTGTTTATTTTATGTCTCAAAGGACTAGTTAGGACAGTCATTAAAATTTATATGTAGCCTTGTATTAAGATACGAATTAGCTGCCTAAAAATATTTCCATATTTTAATTTTGTACTCTAAGTTATGCTAAAATAGCAAGTTTTGAGAAACTTGAAACGGAATATTTCGAAATACCATTCAGATATTTAAATTCTGTAAAGATAATTAAATTCGGCTTCTACTTAATGCTTTATATACATGCGTTTCTTGGGGGGGGGTAATTTTAATCCAAGTATATTATAACTAACAAATTTTTCTAGCATAAATTTAAATTAAAATTTTAAATTACTTTTTTGTGAAGTTTGGAAAATCCTCTAAATATATGCTTATTAATTGCTTAATAGTATTGTAGATAATGTTCTTAAACAATTTCCAAAAACTAGAATATTTTCAAAATATATTCAGAAACTAAAATTTGCATTTCTGAGCTTCTAAAATTTATAATTTCATATCTGGGGGAAGATTAAAGCATTAAGGTATTAAATCTAAGCTTTTGTTTTCCCTCATCCTTTATTTTACTAGCGATTTTAATTTTGTTCTATTTTACGTTTTCAAGGAAATTTCAATACTAGCATTTTACAAATTTTCAAATATTCTAATTTAAAAACAAGTCGAAACTAACCAATTTCCTAAAATTTCTAAAGATGTCAATAAACTTTTAAGAACGATTCCTATGTAAAATAAGTGATTAAATTTGAAGCAATAAATAGCTATTTACCTCTCGTTACATTACCTTTCTACTGAGTCTTGATAAATGACCAATACTAATTTTCTTGTTCTATGGTATTTTTTCGTTGGTATTCTTTTTTGTCCCGTGCACTTCTTTCAACCATTCCTCTTGGCAAACTTTCATATTGGATAACTACGCACTTCAGTTTCTCTCTGTGCGTTGCTTGGACGTCATTTAGTAGTGCTCGCTTCCTGTTGCAACAATATAAAAATGTAAATGTTCTTGGATAGACATGACTACAGAGCCAAGTGAATTGTGGCCACAAATGTCAGATCAAGAAAAAAGTATGTAATAATAACAAGAAAAAGACGGGGCAGCGTCGATGCGTAATAGCTTTATATGATAGATCGTAGATCCATATTGAAGAGGAAAAATTCTGATTGCGTGGTATGCTAACATGTTGACTTCTAATATCTAAAAAACTTAGCAGTCGATGCAGTTTTAATTCCACTTCAAGCAGCGCACAAAGAGAAGATGAAGTGCGTAGTTATCCAATACGAAAGCTCGCCAAGAGGAAGCTTTTGGTTTAGTTTAGAAAAGTTTCATTTCCTAAGAGTTATGTCATCAGTTTTGCACAATTCAAAGTTGATTTAGAAATGACGTAGTCCAGAGAAGTTATTACGATTTTTAGAACAGAGAATGAATTAAAGGGTTAGTTTAAATTATGATTTTGATTTACATGTTTTAGCTTGCATATCTATATTGCTCCAAACATCTTATATACATGTTGTGAATTAAATTCATTTGTGAAACCTTATTATATGCTATTTCTGTCTTTAATTGAGAAAATGTTTCTCAGAGATTATCCAAAGTATAATGCAATTCCTAATGATTCTCACTTTATTAGATTGAGTCAAAGTGTTTCGGCTATAAGTGATTTTTTAAATGAAATTAACTTTCAACGTTTTGGGTTACTGTCGTAACTACATAGATGTTTGTAGCAAAACTAATTAATTAAAAGGAAACCTGTAAACCATTGAAAAATGTTTGAATGATTATGTAATACATAAATATTCAAACATTTTCCAATGCCTGTATGCCAGTTAATATGAAGAAGAGTAGATTGAAAAAATCAAAAATTAACGAATTTCAGAAAATTTGCAAAGAGAATATGTGTGAGGATTTTTCTAGTAATAAAGTTGTAGCTTACTCAGAAATGAATTAGAATAACAAAATTGCTACAATGGGCCTGATCTCATCTAGTTACATTATCAATCACATAATTAACGATATATTGTGTAAATTCCCTTTTCTGAGAAGAGATGTGAAATATTTACACTTTAGATAATGTAGAAATTGATTATTACTTTCTTCGTTTGAATTTAATTACGTGGCAGAAACAGCATATTACTACCGTTTAAGATACTTTTTGCTACGTATTGTCAAACATGGAAGATTTTTTCTTTTCATATTTCGGGTATGCCATGAATGCAGATAACGCAACAGCACATTATTGCACTTGCCAACATTTAAAATAATTTGCTACGTCTTCCCTAGAGGATAATAAGCTGAAAGACTATTCAACAAAACTGTTGAGTTACAGTTTTAACAGAAGAAAATTTCCTGAGAAGAGTCCTGTGAGAGTTTCATCAGACGGGAGAAGTTTTTTAATGTCTATTAGTGTACAATTGTAAGACAAATGCAGTTATAAATTATTATAATATATTTTTAATTTTAGTGCTTTGACATAGCATAACAGCTCCAGATATTATCTTACCTTTAGCTTACAAGAAGAAGAGGTAATTATTAGCCTATTTATTTATTTTATATTATATTGTTTTAAAGAGAAAAATTATTTTGCGCTTTTTAGCTTTTGCGATAAATCCAGAATACTTCCTTCTGAAGTAATTAATGAAGGTATAATGGATATCATTAATGTTAACTGAAAGCACCAATTCTATTCCCAAATAACTACCTACATCAGGAACGTTCTTAGGAGAGTAATGGTCAGTTTCGAAAATAATCCACAAACCTGCTTTACAGTTTTGCTATTCGGCGATCCGCTATATTTCTTCATAGCTAAAACAAATAATTATTTCTTTTACCTTTTTTCCTAAGCAATATCTTATCTATTTAATAGTTCGTTAATTTTACTGTTTTTCATAAAAAGGTGCCCCATAATCAATCTCAGAACGTTTGTGCAACGCCAGTAGACAGACAAGTTAAGCTGTTCCCAATGCTCAAGTTACATGATATCACTTCACTTCAAGAAGTGGGAGGAACAAAGACGTAATTACATTTATTTTCGCAAGAGATTAGCTATATTCGGGCATACTATGAGCTAGTGACGTCTTATTCTCAAAGACCGGTAGTCAGAAAGAGTAACTTTATTGTTTACGTACAACATACGTGATGCCAGAGATGCCATTGGCTAGCTAGTAATACTTTCCCATACTAACTATCCCCTCCAAAATTTTGCTTTATGAAAGAGCTAGTAATGAAAGAGAGATGGAACATCTGAACCAAGGAGATGGAACATCTGAAGCTTCCCAAATGATCCACAGTTTACTGTATACCGTGCTTTCCGTAGTTATTACAAATAGTGCTTTTGGACATAACTGGAGTGCAATACAATTTTCAACGCAATTTTTCATTCACAAATTAAGTTGATCACATCTCTTTTGATATAAGAAAAACAAAAGATTAAAAAATAAGAGCAAATAATAGAATAAATACTGCGAATACAATATTATAATGAATTGTACTAGTAACATTCGGTAACTGTCTATAAATACAGATCGTTTGAGAACAGCATAAAAAACATGCTGTGAGTTAAAAATCTGTGAATTTAGGGAAAATTTATCAGATTTATTTTTTTTAAAATCCTTATAGTATAGTGTAACCTTGTACTATAGTAAAATCTTACAATATATTAAATTTGTAGTAAAGTATAAACTTACATGTTTACACTTACCTGTCATTTACATGTTTCTTGAAACGCAGCTTCTTGACAGAGATTTCGGAGGGATAATTTCGTGACTTCCTTTCTGTCACTGACATCAATCACGTCATACCTCAGCTATGCTAATTACTTGATGAATGTTATACAGTATATCTCAATATCATTTCAAATCTTGCTTGAAAGGAAAGGAACATTAGCGACGAATAATTACATTAGTCTGCGAGAAAAGTCCATTGATGATCCGAAAGGACATTAATTTGCATGATAGCTCTATTAAGCTTATGTTTCAGTGATTAAATTGGAATAACTTTGTTATTATAGATTAGTCCTGGGTAATAAATTAATATTACGCTATCTGTTAGAAATATTCGTGATCAATTATGGTGCAAGCGCTGATTCTCTTACCAGGTTACCCTTTAAGCAGTTTTAATACTGACAGAATTGAAAGTAGATCTAAGTTGTAAGGACTGCACAAAGCAGATACTTCTATTATATATCACAGATATGAAGAAGAGATGGATTATTTATATTCATCCTTGTCTCTACTTCCGAAATTTTCAGGTTATATTTTAGAGATCTTTACATTTTTGGGGCAAGCATGAAATGCGAAGATTCAATTGCGTCTTTAGCGGTATTCGAACCACTGGTCTTCTAATTGCTGACTAACTGGGCTACCAATTACACCACGAGAATACACATGTAGAATGCAATAATTTTTCCTGTTCATCTACATAAACGGCGACTAGGGAAAGGCATGAGACACAGTCGACAATATGGTGGCGGATTATCGCCCACTACGTTTTAGTTGCCACTGAAAAAATGTATTTGCTTTTTCTCCTGGATTAGGAAACGTGAAACGTCTTATGCCTCCTTTATTCGAGTCCTTTATTCAAGTAAAAGATCTTCCAGCAGCTAGCTGGTCGTACTACCACTTACACGAAATGTGTATGCAGAGCAGAAATCTGTATTTTAAGTAATAGATTGATAAAGCCTAGTAAGTTTTGGTCTCTGTATGAAGAGGTTATTTTGCAGCTAGCCACATAATATACGGCGCTAAAAACAACTAATTTTTAATTTCAATAATGTTATAAATGTTTGCAAACGTTATCAGTCAGATAAAATAATATGAATTTTGTCAAATAATAAGAAATAAACTAAAGATAAAAATTGTTATGAAATACCTATGTTATTTTCAAATTGTTATTTATTGGATCGATATGTAGAGTACATCATACTTAATTCTAAGATAAATTTCTGGTGTTTTCTTTGTTTTTCGTTCGATAGGATACTATGGCAGAAATTTATGATTGTTATACTTCAGATGCGCATTTTAGTGTTTCCTTATCTTTAGTACTGTAACAGCGTAACGTAAGAAGGCATTAAAATGGAAATTGACTGTTGACATTTCACAAGAAAACCGCTTGAAGAACTGTGAGTACCCCCTGTCGCATATGTTACGTTCTTATTCTATATTCATTTTAAAATGTTCGAGAGAACGTTTGTGGCAACACTGCGTCACCAATCTCAAGTTCTGAGTTGGTAGTCCTGTGGCGATTAAAAATTAAACATCAAAGTGTATGCTTATGTGATTTCTTTTTTTTTTTTTTTTTTCCGTTCGATAGGCTACTATGGCAGAAATTTATGATTGTAATACTTAAGATGCTTATTTTATTGAAGCGTTGTATTCACTTTACATATTTATTCATTCTCAAATTCTCATTAATTCACATTTTTGTGCCGAATTGCGTTATGTGGAATTTAATGTTGGACACTCCAAGCTCTACACAAATATTTATTTTATTTAAATACACAAATATTAATTTAATACACAAATATTTATTTTATTTAAATACACAAATATTAATTTAATACACAAATATTTATTTTATTTAAGATTTGTATTCATTTTAAATGTTCATTCATTCTCACATTTTTATTAATTCGTATTTTTGGTGCCGAAAATGCTGTAAGGGGAATTTAGTGCTGGACATTCCAAGCTCTTTTTCATCTCATATACCATGATTGCAGTGCTTTAACGGCTGTTCAACAACATACATTAGAGTGTCATTCTTAACGTTTGTAATGCGAATTGCTTTTCCTACCATAATTAGCTCTGTAATGCTGTAGGATTTTATATTTATTAACTACTTAAGTTATTATTTTGCATTTACTGTCACTTCCATTCTTGTCGACTGCCATCAGGTTGCAAACTAGTTAATGTAGAACGGAGTTCGTGGACGAAGAGAAAACAACGCAAGGAGAAAACGTCATCTAAACGTCGTCGACGTAAACGTGTGTCAACACTGTCGGAGAAAAGAAAAAAGAAGAAAACATATTTGCTCTATAACATGGTCGTAGAAAATAAAGCGTAACGAAAATTTCGCAAATTCAGAAGATCATCAGAGAAAGCATCGTTGTAGAAAATAAAGCAGCTACAACATTTCTTTTAATATAAAATTTTAAGTGAATTTTCGTGTGATAATTTGTGAGCATTCGAAGTAAATAAGATTTTAACCTCTACACTTCATAGTTTTAAATTCACTAATAAATTTTTACTGAAAAAGCAAGACAGAAACTTAAGCTTTCAAAATCTGGAAATTAGTGAAATAAATGCTACATATAGCAGTTAAAAGAATTTGAAAATTATGTTTATAACAATTAAAAATCATCATTCAATTACGCTGTTTCAAAAGACCTAGTAGTGCATTTTCTTGAAAAATATTGTGTAAAAAGATTAGAAAATGGGAGATACATAAGTTTAAAATTTTATTACTTTCAATACTTAGCACTAATTTTTACTAATTTCAAGATTTTGAATAACGAAGTTTCCTTTTTACTTTTTTACAGTAAACATTTATTTGTTAATGCAAAATTAAAGACAAAAGTAATATTTTTTCTACCTGTGCTTACAAATCATTGCGCAGAAATTCAACAAGAAGCAGAGCAAAATATCAAATATTAAGACCGTTGGAAACCACAGTGCACCACAGAGTAGTTAAAGCTTTGGATTTTAACACTACAAAGTTAATCATAAATACATTTTCATAGATGCAAACACTGGAGCACACATTCAAATGATTGAACGAAATACGAAATGGGGAAATATTTTTTTTTCTGGCAACAGCAGGAAGAGAAAGCTTTTGAACATATACATTAAGCCATTACAGATTTGGGGTCTCTTACAAATTCTAACTGTTATGAAGTAATGAATAAAATTCATTTTCTCCATACTGTAATTAGAAGCAGTTAAGATTTGAGATTTTATTAACAAATCCCGTTTCATAGATTCTGAAATCTCTCGTTGACCAAGTGCAGGGAGTTTTTTATTTGCTTGACAAACGCAGCATATATGTCCTTATTTTTTTGCCCATTATTGAACAGGTGCCCAAATAGTTTTGGCATAACAAAACGTCGAAGCTTACAGAAACTCGTACTTCTATTCATGTGGTTAAAATGAATGTCACAAAATCCGAAAATTCCTAATTTTTGTTAAAATTAAGACTTTAATATAAAAATATAGTGTTCTAAAATTGATAAAAAGAGAAGAAGCTTCGTTAATAATTTTATGCCCCAAAAGTGATAAAAAGAATGAAATGAATCAAAAATAAAAAAAATCTGATGTGTACACCACATGACTTCCTTGTACGGAATATTAAATTATACGCATTTTTTCTTGCATTTCATTTAAACTTATTGGATTGAATTAAATCTACTTCGCCGACAGCGCATAAACCACAATAGAATAAATGCATTCTTTAAAATTCACTCTAGTATTTGTTTACCATAGCGACACTCTGGCACTAGATTCACTTAACAGTATTAATAATTATATAACAGTTAACTTATATAATAATTATATAACGGAAACTAAATTAACTGTTATATAATCCAATAATTATATAACAGTTAACTTATATATTTCGTTCATATTATAACTCATATTGCACAAAATTTATATCATTTAAAGAATAGAATTATCTAATCGTTGCCACATGTTCTATTCAAATACTATAATAAAGCTAGAATGATGTATAAAAGAAATTAAGCAAACAAAACAAAAAAGAACAGTTTTTCACAGACGATTGAGTATTTCTCATTTAATCAATTCAGTTCTCACTTCGCGAGAGGCAAAAATACATAAAAACTCAAAATATCTATATTAAAAATTACGAAGTAAATCTTAAACACTTATTTCCTCGAAAAAATTCCAGAAAGAATTAAGCATGATTTAATTTGCAATAATAAATGAATGCGTTATCTTTGTTGTTGCGAAGCTAAGTTTCTCTAAGATTGGCAACAAATCCACTAGTCTCCTGTTTCAAATGTAAACATCAATGGCCGCCATTAAAAAAAGGCTTAGCGGCACTTAGACAACTTTAAAATTGTTGATAATTCTAAATATATTGCATACAGATTTACTAAAGGCATAAAAACCTTAACCGGAAGATAAAAACAACATAATACAATCATTTTTAAAGCAAAAAATGTACAATTTACAAACATATAAAAGTAAAGAAACTGAGATCACTGAGCCGGGTAACAGAGTGGATATATACATAAATATATTTATATACGTTTGGTGCGGCCGATTGCAACCAAAATACGAGGTGTACATCTACATGTAATAGCAGTCTTATATACAAAATTTCAACGTCCTGAAGCTACTCGTTTTTGAGTTATGCGAGATGCGTACGTACACACGTACGTACATACGTTCGTACAGACGCTACGAAAAATTCTTTTCAGAATTAATTTTAAAGCAGTTTTATAATTTTTTGAAGGAAACGTGTATTTTATTCTGTCCTTACTTACAGATATCACGCAAAAACATCGTTAAATTGCATTCGATAGCGGTCAAAATGGATATTTTCAAATACGAGGTCAAAATGATCAAAATGGATAAATATGCTGCCTGAAACTTTTCGCGACTACAATACTTCCTTTTTACTTCGTACAAGGAAGTAAAAACGCTGAATTTTCGATTTCTTAGTACATATAAGAAGTTTTGCTTGCATTCCATGTACTTCAATCTGCAAAGCAATAAAAGTTTTTCCTTCCTTATTAATTACATGTTCTCTAGAATTGCAATTTTAATTTTCTTCAGGAGTTTTTCTTTCCTGCACTTTCGATAGTCAGCTAATGGTCTGACGTAAGAGGATTAGTTTTCGGCTTGTCTCGCTATTTGACATTACTTTTTAAGATCATACTCTTTAGCTTTTGATATAAAATGAGAGACTTGACAGTTTTCTTTTCATTAAAACATGTAAAGAATAATTCTATTATTACCCATATTCATTTAATCTAGGTTTTCTGTTCGTATGTTTGGGTCAAATCTTTAATATTTGTACCCTAACTCGAATTGTTTTTCCAAAGTGTTCCACATATACATATTTGTGGTGACAATACACAGCATTCCTCACGAATTGTTTCAAAATTTTGCGTGAGATATACTTTAATTAATGTTGAATTTTTTCTTAATATCGAGTTTTAACAATAAATGAATCATTGAGGAAGTTTGATTCTTACATAATCGGATAGATGAACAAATATATTAACATGAATATTTTCTACATTTCTAATATAATTTGCCAAATTTGGACAAAGGTTTTCAGAATTTGTTTGATTATTTAGCAGTTATTCAACAATCATGTATACGCTGATAGATTTTGGATTGTTAGATTCAATTGTTAAATTGTTCATTATTAGCAGGCCATGAACCAGTGATTATTAAAATCGGATTTCTGAATCATATGGAATTTTAAATAAACTGATTTTAAATAAACTTACATCAGATTGGATGTAATATTACATCAGATTACATCAGCATCTTATCGTATGTAAATAAAATTAAAGCCGTAGGGTTCTTACACATGAATTGTATTAGAATATTGTTAGATGTTTCAATGAAAAAACAGAAGTTATAATAATCTAGAAATGCCACACATAAGAATGATATTCAATTTATTTAATTGTCTTTAAAAAAAATTTTAGATGCCGTTAGCTACAGCAGGATTTTATTTTTAATTTTATATAGCGAAGACGGTTATGATTACAAAAATTATTTTCCACATTTTAGCACTTTTCATTAAAATGCTATAACTCGAAAAGTATTTTATGCATTTTATTTGCAAACTTGAAACCAGTAAACCTGTTGGTCAAAATCAACCATTATCGACGCTCCCGTCCGTTATTATCTTTAAGTCTTAGAAATTTCCCATTCTTGTTCCAGAATATTACCGTTGATGCATTTGTTGAGTAAGAGCAAGTTCCATGTTCTCCATCAACATTCACTGCATTCCGAAAATTACAAATTCATACCTACTTGGATTGCGACACGACTTATATGTAAAATTTATCGCTTTAATTTTGATGTGCGGATATTTTCATTTAATATTAGGCTTAACAAATTCGCACACAATGTTTCTGTCTTGATTCCCTTTAAGCAAACTATATAACTGAAAACTATTATATACAATGAAACGCCGATCATTTGCATTTCAAATCAACAGAAAATTTCTGAAATTCCTAGGTATAATTTAATCTAGGAGAGTAGGTTACCCTCTTCTAATTTCTAGATGATATTTCTCCTGTATCATCCTTATACATTGTCTGTTTGTAATGAAACTATCACGAAATTCTTAGCATTTCGTGTTTCAGCTTAAGTAGTTATCAGTATCACTAGAAGAACTTGTTAATTCATGAAACATATTGCAAAAATAGTAAATGAATGAAATATTTGAAGATACACATAATTTCAATTTCATGTTGAAACTTCGGGTACAAGATCTAAAGGACGATCCGAAATGTGCAAGTAATTGTGATATTGGATAACATTGCTGTTTTTAGTTAAACAGCAGAAATATATAGGTCTTTTTTGTTCGAAGATAAGGCTTGAGTAGTGTTTAGACATTTTTAAACTCTAATTTCCTACGGCATCTAATATACGATATGTAATAACTTGAGTGACAAGCTGCTAGAGTCTATCAAGGCATTCATTAATTATCACGCTGTGTGTTCTTAGTCACTTGAACATTGTTAGGCAAAACAATACCTTTATAAGCTTAATCTGTTTAATCTAAAAGATTATATAAAAAGAAAAGTAATATGCTGTTTAACTGAATATTCACCGCCATAAGATAAGAACACAGTTGAGCATTAAAAATGGTCTTCTAAACAGAAAAAAGAATAAACATATCATAGAAAGATGTAGATGAGCGTAAAATATTTAACGCAAATGAAGCAAGCTTTTTTAACTAATTAAAAGTCCTTTAGGAATTCCAGACTACGTATAAGTATGTTAGTTACCTTACTCTCAGAGCACTTTCTAATGAAAGCATTCTATGTAACTGAAGGTAAAGATCAATGAATTTAATTAACACAAAAACTAAAGCTATGCTGGAAAGAATTATGATATATTACTACTCAGATCAAAATTAATGGAAGAGCTTGTGCAACAATAACCAAATTAAAATTTACCGTAACTATTTATTTGCAGAATTAAAGTGTAAGAAAGAATTTGACCTTTGTACAATATCTTTTTTCGATGCTTTGAAGTATCTTCAATTGTTGAGACGAAGTAATTCAGATCTAAAATAAAAATTTCAAGCAAGGGAAAAGCTTTAATGTTATTTCCTTTAGAATGGTAGAATAATAACATATTTACAAAACCTTTAAGCTCAGAGATGGATGGTTTTAATGTAACTGTTTTAGTATTATCGGAACATGAAATGAGTTGCCTAATCTGTTAGAGGTGATAAAAAGCTATAGTCATGGAATGTAAAAGAATTTATGTTTAAAAATAAGTACTGAAAATAATTTTACACCATATAAATAACCAGAAATTTGCAGAATAGAAATCCTTATTTCACAGTTTTAATTCGTCAATTAAGGTTGTTTTCAACGCATAAACATTTTTATTCTTCAGTTTATTTTAAAATTCATGAGGGATACCTATTTACTTACATATTTATATGAGTGCCATTTTTCTGTGTTATCTAACAGAATAACAACATAATATTTTATTTAATGAATAGACTGAATAATGATAATTTTAAATATTATTAATTTTGGGCACCAGAATTAGTTAACTGTTCCAAATTATGTAGTGATAATATATTATTAGCTCAGCTTTACCCCAGCTGTGGCACAGTTGAAGCCTCCAAATACTTGTAATCCCTCGTTTCTCTGTTTAAATGAGCTGGGTCCATGGTATTTTCACAGATTTTAATCATGTGGATCCCACATGCTAGTTGGGGACCGCATCTCATATGTGGATGGGTGGGGACCGCATCTCATATGTGGATGGGTGGGGACGGCATCCTACATGCGTACATGTGGATGGATCTGATGGCCCTATTTCATGTATAGTTTTTCTCATAAAGTCCACAGACAGACAACTTTTATGTGCTTTGCCCTAATATAATAATACAACTAATCCAGTTATTCCACATCTGTAAGAAACTTAGTCTCAGGCATGAACAGCCAACATGAATAAGTAATTAAATAAATAGAATGAAAATAAATAACATAATTTGGTTATTTAAATTACCCCTGTATGTTTAGTTTTCAAACGTGTGGTGATACCAATTGAACTGTAGAAATTTATTGCTAAGATGCAATTTAAAAAAAAGCATATTTTAGATTCTTTGAAATGTGGTAGCATAAATTTTTACTCTGGTATGCTATGTTCTTTACGTATAGATAACAGATATCTTTTTTTGTGTGAAAATTAATGATGTGTGAAATATGAAACGATTGACATTTCCGGAAATTCGAATTTTCGGAATATACGTCCTTCTTGTGATTCTTTTGCTACGCACTGTTTCTATTCTTTAACTGGATCATAATTTCAAAAACCAAAACAGAATATGAATCATCTTATTCACTGGCTTTGAATTTTAAAACCAACAACACTTGACTCTGATAAATAGTCAATTTCAATGCTAAGAAATTAATTTCAAGCTACTATATATAGTTTAAAGAAAACTGTGCACCTCCAAACTAAGGAACTGGTGGTTCCAAATTACTCTTTTTCAAATGCATATTGCCTACATATTTTTATTGTAAAAAGTAAAAATTGTAGCTGAAAAAGAATTTACTGTGATGTTAATCCGTTTAATATTTAATGCACTTAAAAATATTATTACAGTGGAAAACAGTGGATTATTTTCAAAATTACGCGATCCTACCTTTTAAACAGAGTGTCTTTAAGAATATACAGTCAGCTGAATATTGTCAAATAAACAGTAGTAGATAAGAGAAATATCTGCCGGAAGTTTGTACTCGCAATTTTCTAAATAGAGCTGCAGGCAAAACCAGAGGGCTTAACAAAATGGCAGAAATTGACGAAAGACTTTTTACAAAGAACAAAAACCTAAGCATGTAGAGTATTGATTGCTTTGTAGGGTTTATATTTATTTTAACTAACATTTATTCTAAGTTTAAACTATCTTTCCTGTCAAGCCTTACTTTCCCCTCGAATTGCCAATGTCAGAGTATGTAAATTTTAGTAGCAGAATTTTAAGCAGAAGTAATTTGAGTTAAATAGAAGGGAAACGAGTTCGAATGTGTGCTTTCTTGCTTCACGAGCGTCAAGGTGGCTAGGTAGAAATTGAAGAACCGCGCGTTTCGGCCTGTGTGCTTGCCTCGGCAGATAGTTGAATCTTTCAACTTAATATTCAGAAGTTTGCTGAAATATCAGCGGTATCTTAGAACGCGGTTAGGTTAGTTACGTTTAGAGAGCCTCGTAGGTAGTAACTTGTTATTATTCCTTTTTAGTTTCTTATTTTTATTTTACCGCCGGGTTGGCGTAGTTTGTGAGCGTCAAGTGCACGCATCTGTAACTTCTAAAGTAGAATAAAAAGGGAGTTAAACCCTTCTTAAGAGGTTTGTGTACTTTCCAGTTCATAGCAGTCACTATTATTGTTGCGTGTAGGTTGGGGCCGCGCAACACCACAGCTTATTAAATAAAAAGGTAGTAGTTTCTTTCGAATTCCACGGGAGCAATCTCTTTAACTTTGGTTGTATTTCCGCCATGTTCAGTCTTCGATGGTAATCAACTTTCACAGTCGACGGGATAATAGGTAAGTACCAAATATGTTAAGTCACTTTTTTTAGCTTTTATATGTTTAAGTCTTCGAGTTAGAGATTCGTTTAATCTAAAGCACACAATATTAGTAATCTGAATTCTTATATCAGATGCAGTATCAAGATCGCTTCTATATTTGGATTTTGATTTAGAGTAATGTGAAAACGCTGCCTTACAAAAATGCGCTGTCGCAAAAAGAAATAAAATATGATTTCAGATAATCTTCTGACGAACTTATTCAAAATTCGTTTAAAGGTAATTCTTTACTTTTTTTAATTTTTGTTTTACTTTTTTTTTTCCAGAATCAGTAGTGAGATCAATTAAGTTTTCGAAACCGGCTGCGCGCATAACTGTTGCCGTGAATCCAAAATTTGGTCTTCCTTGCACTGTAGAAAATATTCACCGAGGGTACCAAGTCATGAAAATATTGCAATATTTCATTATAAACTGTATAGTCTATTTTTAGACTTTGTTTCTTTGTAAATTCATCTAAGGCAGGAAAAAGGCAATTTTATTCTCTTCTAGTGAAGAAATTCAGGATATTAGCTTTTGTTCGATTCATTAACGATTCAGTGAAAGATGATATTTTATCCGTTACGCTAAAAATGGAAATATTTCTTCCTTTTAATTATAATATTTCGCGAAACACCTAATGACTGTTTACGGAACTTCAGTGTTCTGTGAATACAGTTTGGGAAACACTGTTGTAAAATATTTAGTCTGCTTTCAGCGCAAAGGTCAGTTTTGAATGGTTTCTATATGCTCCACATCCTCTGCGATTTCTTTGCCTTCTGAACTGATAATGATGGGAAGTCAGTATAGCGAAATGGTGCTTCAGAGAAAGTCCAACTTTAAAATATCCGCCATCATGTGGATTGCGGAAGTCGGTGCGTTGCGGCAAGCGGAAGATTCTAAAGGCCCGTCCACACGAGGACGCTCCCGACGTAGATAACGCAAGCGCATTTACGTTACCTGCGTAACAGCGTCCAAACGAGTACGCTTGCGACGAGTGCGTTTAACCAATAGAATTATTTGGCGCAAAATAATCACGTGACGCTGTCAGATCGCGTTGTTTCCCGGGTAAACGGAGCAGTTGTCTTTCTGTAAGTTTGCTACACGATGTCAGATTCAGATGATTTTTGGATAGATGAAACATTACTATTAAGTACAGTCATTAAGCAGCGGCAAAAACGTAAAAAACGGCGAGAATGGGTTCGAAAGATTTATTTAGAGCGACCTGTTCAAGGAGATTTTTTTTCTTTACTGCCTCGTATGCGAACCGATTATCCTGAATTATTTTTTAATTACTTCAGGATGAGTATCGACCAGTTTGATAGACTTGCAGCTTTAGTAAGCCCCTTGCTTATTAAAAATCAGACAAATATGAGAGCTCCACTGAGTCCAGAAGAAAGGCTGAGCATTTGTTTGAGGTAAGTTTGCATTTCCTATAAATATACTGAAAAATATTATAAAATATATCCTATAAATGTATGATATATAATAAAAAATATGTTAAAGTAAAAAATTTATTTAATTTGGGTTCTCTGCCTGGAAAAAAAAAATTCACTAAAAAATTGAGGAGTACTGAAGCCAGGCTCCAGCTGATTTTAAGCCGTGCTAAATTATGAATCAGATTAAAGGAAGAAATTTAAAAAACCCTTTAAGCAAGAAACTGCAGTACATTAATTATTTATTAGTTTTATTCTTGTTTATCATCAACTAATAATGGACTTGTAATTTAAATAAATTATTAACAATAAGGAAAATAAAAGAAAAATAGATTTCATAATTAAAAGTTTTTCTCTAAAAATTTAACTTCTAGCAGTTGGTCTGACAAACACTCTAATGCATGATACCCGTTACTTTTTGTTTTTTATTTAGAATATCAAACATTGCTATTTATTATTGATTGCAGGATTTTTGTTGTTGTTAAAAAAGCATAAATTCTATCATTCATTTGATTTCAATTATTCTGCAATATTTATATGAATGTCAAATGAGATAATCATTTTGATTTTTCTATTTCTTGCTTACCGACCTTTAAACCAAACACTCTCAGTCATTCAAGCCTGTCACTGACTATGTGACTAAAGCCTTTAAATGCTGGTCTTAGTTCCAGAGGTGTGGAACTTATTTAGGTGCATGTTTTTTCCCCCTCCCCATGGGTGTTTGCATAATTATTAGAACTACAAACGAACTCCTTTTATAAAGTTCTTCATGAAAGTTTTCCCCCTCCCATAATAGGCAGATATACCATTAAATGTTTATTGATGATGAATGAGGTAAATAAAATGTAAATAAATAATTCAACTTAAATTTTTATGTATGTGATTCTAAATTTTCAAATGGTGTATTTAGTACTATTTTATTATTGAAAGGTACATAGTTCATTGGTAATTTATGCAAATGAATTAATATGAATGCCTTTTCAGAAACACTATACAAGAATAAATATTTCAATGTTTGTAAAACACGTCTTTTTAAAAATAGGCAATGTAACAATTTTTATGATACTCTGTAATTTTTTTAGAAAAAGAGTATTATCTTGTGTTACATTACAGCTTTTTCTGAGTACATATACAGGGTGGTTCAAAACTATATGTCAAAAATGTAAAGGCAGGCAGAGGGGACCTGAATAAGCAGATTTCATATAGGAATGCATGTGTGGTAATGTCGCATTAAAGACTAGCACGTAAAGCAGTATGAATCACAGGAAACTGAAAAGACAAGTAAAGACAAAAGAAAAAAATTATTAACAGTTTACAATAGGCATTTGAAAGAGTGGCTACCAACAAAGACACAAAATTCAGTGGCGACACATGGATCAGCGTACTTTAGAAAAGACGTCAGGTATGTCGAGCACATGTCCAGCAACAACAGACAAGTGGGAAACAAGGATTACCTGCAGATGTGACTGGACTCCTGTACACGAAGCCTTTAATATGACCCCAAAAAGAAGAAATCGAAGCAGGTTAAATCAGGAGAACACAGTGGCCAGTTCCTCCCCATCCTATCCAATCCTGACATTCCCACTGAAGTGAGCTGGGGCTCCATCATGCTGGAATCACATTTGTCTGTAAACAGCTGGTTTAAGTAAGACCTCCCCGTAACATTGCTCCTTGTACATTCTTTGAACAGTTAATTCATTTCTTTATGCATACATGAAATGCATGTTGGCAAGCTCTGCTTTGGTGTAACGATGCATGCTGTTCGAAATCCATGCGGAAAACGAAGAATCCAGCTAGGACAGCGCTTTTATACGCCATACTCATCAGTCACTAAACAGGTCTTGATTTACTTAAAATAAAAGCAAATGATTCATCAAAATGGAAGATTTTCTTTCTTGATTGAAATATATATTTATTTCTCATCAGCAGTTCTAATATTAAGAGTCATTCTTTTTATTTAGAAACATCTACCATATTAAATATAAAGTAAATATTTTAGTGCATAACTCAATAAAGAATGTAAACTCTGATCGAAGTACTTATTTGCCAATTATGCTGAAATGATAAACTGTGAAATAATGCATTGGTAGATGTATTTTTAAAATAACTTGCTTTCAATTTGATATGTTTATAAATGTGTTGTGATTTATACTTTACATATATTTAATCTTTGTGATATATATTCTTTTTAGGCACCTTGCAACTGGAAACAGCTACAGTTCTTTGGCATATAGTTTTCGTGTTGGGAAATCTACTGTAGGAGTTGTGGTGCCTGAGACATGCAATGCTATATGGACAGCTCTTCAGCCGGTATATCTAAAAGAGCAAGAGAAAAGTGATTATGAGAGAATAGCTGTAGAATATGGCACAGTGTGGGACTTCCCAAATTGTGTTGGAGCTGTCGATGGCAAACATGTTGTCATTCAGGCTCCAGCACATGCTGGCTCTACCTATTTCAGTTACAAAGGGTCACACAGCATCGTTTTGATGGCTGCATGTGATGCTTCATATTTATTTACAATGGTGGACATTGGAAATTTTGGCAGAATCAGTGATGGAGGCATTTTCTCAGCTTCAAACCTTGGGAAAAAGCTTTCTCGTGATAAAGAATTTCTGCCTGGGTACAAAAAGTTACCAAAAAGCTCCAAATGTCTGCTACATGTCTTCGTTGGAGATGAAGCATTTGGACTGAAAGAAAATTTCATGCGTCCATATTCAGGTAGAAACTTAAGTAATTCAAAAAGGATTTTCAATTATAGGCTCTCCAGGGCAAGAAGATGTATAGAAAACACATTTGGTATTTTGACTGCTCGCTGGAGGATTTTACGGAATCCAATTATTGCACAGCCTCAGACAGCAACATTAGTTGTTCAGACATGTTGCTGCCTGCACAATTTCTTGATGAAATACGAGTCTATATCTCATAATTATAAATACTGCCCACCTAATTTTGCCGACAGACCCATGCTTGAGACAGCTAATGGACTCTGGCGAGATGATACATCTCCAAACAATGGTCTAGTGAGAATTCTTAGATTAGGGAACAATAACTATTCATTTTCCTCTGGATCTGTTCGTGATTTATTTTGTAGTTATTTTGAAAATGAAGGAGCACTCTCTTGGCAAAATAAAAGAATAGGTCTGACAGTGCACCCAAATTAAAGATAAATGTATGTAAATAATATTTTTTTTATTAAGTATAACATAGACAAATTAGGAATGAATGTAGATTCATTACAATAGTTAAGATGTGTATCATTATGCTGACATTATTGACATCTATTTTCTGTATACCTTTTTCAGATCATTCAGCTTTTATCATTGCTAAAAATTTAGTTTATACTTATTGCCGAGGCATTTTGTTGTCTTGTTCTGTAATGTACGATGCACTTTTATATTTTCCTGAAATGTCTATGCTGTGTACACGCTTAAAGTAGATTTTTTGTTTCCATTACTTAATTTAATAGGATGTAAAATTAGTTTTTATTTAAAGAAAATATGCATAACACTTAAATAATAATTTTAAAGTCATGTTAAGTATGATGCTCATAGTACATAGTCTTAAATAATAAAACAGAAATTAAAAACATAATTTTTTATTTTACATATTCTGCAATTAATTCCAACATTCTTCTTTTTAATTCATTTTTTTTTTCCCGTGGTACAGCACCAAAGTCATCACGGAGACTTAGTAGAAAGTGTTCATCATCTGATGTTTGGCTCCGTGATTTTAATCGTGCTGCTGCCAAATCTAAATAAGTCGACAATTTTGAATCGATGTCTTTTTTCTTTTGCTTTTTAAGTGGAGGTTCTAAAATCTCTCCACCATCTACAAGTTGGCTGCTGCATGCAGCTTCTTCATTTAATGATTCATCAAAATTTATGGAGTCATTAAATGACTCCATTGTGTCTTCGATAGGGAGTGAAGGCTCATCAATTATATTGCTCGTGGTCCTGTAAATAGAGGAAACATTAAGAGAAAATATAAATAAAATTAATATATATACATAAACATATACATTGTGTGTGTGTAACAATTTAGATTCATTTCATTTCAATTTTCATGTAAAGTAGCCAAACTTTGTTGGAAGAAGCTACATATTAAAATTAAGAATCATTTAATAGCCATAACTAGATATTTATAGTTTTTAAGAAGGTTGATATTGAACCCACAGAGGTCAATGAGGATCAAAAGGGTCGATTGCAAATATGCACCAACAATTTATAGGAATAATCAAGCCCCCATTGAATAAAAAAATGTATAATTAATTGTTTATTGATATAAAACTACACATGTGGTAAAGAAGAACACCATACAAAATAAATATAAGGGAAAAAATACATAAAAATTACTTAATAGAAGTTTAAAATCCCATTTTCAAAATGTATAAATTATTTATGCAAAAGTACAGTATAAAAGAATAAATGCAGGAACAAAGAAAACACAACCAAAAATATAACAATGCAAACTTTCTCAGAAAACGTATTGTTATATACAAGATGCTTGCAAAATTGGAAATTTAAATTTGTCAGTGGCTCATGGAACCTCTGAATTGCAATTTCAGATCAATATTTGATCTAGATTTTATGATGTAAGAAGAGTTGATTATATTGAAGGAGGATGTTCAAGCAGAAGTCTTATTCAAAATGGAAGTTTAGGAATTAAATATTATCAAAGAGAAATATTCCAAAATAAAAGTTATCACATAATGTTATCGAGTTTCCCTTTTTTTTTAACGTAGTAGATGTACTCTTTAGTCAAGATGAGAATTTTCAATGTAAAAAAAGAAATAGGCTGAGCATTTTCGAATGAAGAAGTAGTCTTAATAAGAACCAAGCAGTTTTATGCCGAACACTTAAAAAAATGCATCATTACATCAAGTGCAGCATTTGCATTAATTAAAATGGAACTTTTCTGTAATGTTGTTTCTAAAAACTTGTTTACATTTGTAAAATTAAATATAATAATAATAGAGAAAATAATATAAAATAAATCTAATAAAAAAATTTTGGTATATCGGTCTTACAGCAGTCTACCCCCCCCAAGACATAAATCACTAATCGACTGAAATATCTTCTAGAAATCTTGTCGTGTGTTCTTATACCTCACTGCATATTACATCTCAGTTGTTTACCAATTAAATTTAGGGGTACTATAAGCCAACACAGATATATCAGTGCATTGATTACCAATTAAATTTAGGAAAATGCTATAATAAAGATGTATCAATTTTTCTTGAAACTTTTGTTTATATTTCAATATGTTATCGTTAAGTTATACGGTTTAATCCTAGTATCCTGTTCACACGGGATTTGGCGACTTTATGATGAGCAGTAAAAACGGGGCATATACGATGAAGTATTAACGGGTCATTTAAAGAATATATATAGTTATACATAGAACGTTGTTTGGGTCATTTTTGGTGTTGGCGATAATTTTCAAAATCGCGTCAAGGCTGTAGCGTATACTAGGATTTTACCAGTTATGCTTGTGCAGTTATTTGTATTATGATTATGTTTCATGCCACATATAATAGAGAAAGCATTGAAGAAAACCATCCTTTTAAAGGAAGTCAAAGCAAAAAAAAAAAGTTTGGAATCCCTGCACAAGAGCTTTTGCATAAAAAAAGTAATTTAGTTTTCTGAAACAATTAACTTAAGCTTTAAATTATTTTACAAACTGGAGCAGAAGATATCCCCTCCCTCTCCTCCAGTATACGTTACATATATTCATAGTGCTGTTAAGAATATGAATGCAACATCTGTTGATACATGTCATTTCTGCTGTCATACAATGTCTATATGAAATGTAGCATATGCACAGTAGTAAATTCCATAAATGGAACTTTTGTTTCTTAATTTGATGCTAAGTGTGCATCAAGCAGTTTCAAATTGCTTAATGCTATTAAACACAATGTAATTTAAAATTAATTTGATGATTGATAACAAGGCATGTCATAAAAAAATTTCTGTTTCAAATTGTACTTAAAAAATGAAATCGTTTCTTATAGCATGAGCCACATTTAAGGACCTTCCAAAATAGTTTTCATGGCTTCTTCCACATGTGTCTTTCTCTTATTCAAAACTGCACTTCCAAGGTGTTTCTCTTTTACATATATAGCTTAGTTAAAATAATCTGTAAGCAACCTATTAAATTTTATATAAATTTCCTTAAATAAATACCATTTTGAAAAGCAGTTATAAAATTCTTAACAACTTCAGGAATATTTTGAGCCTTACAAAAAGTATTCTCACTTGTTAATGTAGTTACAAAATTCCCTTAGCAAATTTATATAATAAACAATATCAGAACTATACATTTAAAGATGTAATTCAATTTTATTATTTCAACTACAAAAGTAGAGAATATATATCGCATAGCTGTGATATTTTTAAATATACAGAATATAGTAATCGTTTTAAAATATTAAAAGTTGTTAGAAATACTTACGGTCGATGACTAACTGTATCTCTTAAAAAAGATAATTCCTCATACAATCCAAATTTTGGAGTTGTAGCTTCAGAGCCACTCCTATTTTTTGATTTTAGAGCCTTGCACTCCCTAACATATCTATCACGCAGACATTTCCATCGATGTCTGATAGTATTAACTGAAAATAAGCATATTATAATCATTAGTAAGCATACGTTTCATATCACAAAAAAATATAATATATGCAAAAATGTTCCTTGAAATATATGAAACAGACTTACCGTCGTATCCTATACTATTCGATATTTTTATCCAGATTAGTTCTTTTCTTTCTTTATTGCGATAATCTTTGAGTTTGTGATCCCATAACAGTGGGTATTGTCGAATCTCGTTGATAAGTATTTCGTCGTTAAACGCAGCCGCCATGTTGAAAGCTGTAAACAAAACTTTGGAGCAGATCATGACACGTGATCCGAATTCAGTGAGCTATTGGCTAAACGCGCGCGTCGCGGGCGAAAAAGCTGAACAGGAGCGTCCTCAGTTTTACGTCTTCTGCGTCATGCGAATTTACGCCGGCGTCAAAAAAGTTACGTCAACTACGTCGGGAGCGTCCTCGTGTGGACGGGCCTTAATACTCCTCTCTGGGGGAGATTTTAATGTGAGCTCACCTGCTGCCTAATATGCAGGTAATGTGTTGAGTACGTTAAAAGTGCTTCCGGTATAAGCAGAACACTTGTAACATTATTATTATTGTTGTTATTATACTCAACACTTCAACAGAATATTTTTGGTGGATTATTTCTGATTGTTCTTTTATGTACGAAAAACCAATGCATATGATACATATACATATTTCTACCTTAAAATATTTACATTTAAATATCCATCCACTGAGATTCTTAATAAAATATAGACGAATATTTTTGCAGAAGCATTTATTTATTTATTTATTAAATTTAAACTATTTAAATGCAACTAGAACAAGCAAGATGTTTATCAAACATTTCTACAGTTAAGATTAGTCAAGGAAGAAATTTGCTGGAATTTTTCCCCTGAATTCTCTGTACATATTCTCCTAATTTTAGATTGAAAAGCAAGCAAAAATGCTTTTAATATTTAGAGAACTATGCTTGAGCAGTTCTAGTATGGTGGACAAGACCATTGTCGCTGATGAAAAATCAATTACTCTCCATAAATGTAGTAATATTGTCAAAGAGAGTTCGTTGGTAGTATTTGCCAAATAATCTTAAGGGTATAAAATGACTTTCTAGGAATGAGCAAGTTCATTCGTAGTAAAATAACTTGCTCACTATACTATCATATCTTGAAAAATAGCTTTAACCATACTTTACTAGTCTGAGACTGCTAGCATAATTTCTGACAATCTCTGTCGTAAGATCCAAATGTGTTTATAAATGAATTGTCCAGCTTTTCCCAGAAAATAGTGATTTCCCTTACAGAAAATCACTGCCAACTAATCTTATAATTATCTGTGTTTATTTCAGCAACGTATTAGTCGAAAGTAATCCTGATTAAATTTATCAGTAGACCATTACTCACAGCAACGCTAATTTACCTCATGTGTCTTCGAACACTGATCTTAACCCATTTTCTTAGACTCATTTAGGTCTTTTAGGAAAGAAAATTAGGGTGCTTTTACCATTTTACCTAGACGGAAATTTCTTCTTCTGAAAACTAAACGAGTCTGTGCCTTTTCTTCTTCTAGTCAGAGATATTAAAATCAAGTAAATCTAAATTTTTCTTTTCTAAACAATATTAACAACGATTATATACTTGTAGTAAAAATAGAAAGTTGCAAGAAAAATGCTTGATAGGGACGAGCAATGAATTAAAACATATATAGATTTCCCTTTCGCGTCAAACAAGAAAGATTAGATTCTGATTATTGGATGGCCCGATAACGGAAATCCGTAACTGCTCTATTTTAGCTATATAAAATATTTGGTAAGAAATAATTTCCGAGTAGAAAAATGGCATCTATTCTGCAAATAGCTAAATAATTTTCGGATGGCATGTATTCTGCAAATATAGGCATAGAAAAATGGCATGTATTCTGCAAACAGCTAAATAAAGATTGAATATTTAAAAAGCGTGTATTCAAGGATACATACAGCTGTAAATAATTATAGTTATTTGCTTTTATTTTTTATATATTTTTAATTTGCTTTAATGTTTAATTAATTTTTCACTTGTTTAATACACAATGAATCATAATTTCATACTTGTTGCTTGTGTATTTCACTTAATCATTAATCTGTGAAAATTTACTGTGCTTATATGTATTTATTTTATATATATTTCCATACAGGTTTAAATTTTGAGTTCACAGACATTGAAATTCGAAGATGAGTTCAAGCAAAATATGAGATATAAGCGAAACTCTTCCTAGCGGGTCTTGGAGAATTCTCGGAGAACTTTTGTCGCTTAGTTGTGGTCATTTGGTTATTTCTCGCCAACGTGGCAGTATTCTATAACAGGAAAATTCGTTTTAAACGCGTCGGAAGCAATTTTTTTTTGGTAATTTCAAGATGTCCTCACAATCCACCTGAGCAGAAGTCTACATACAAGATTCGATTGGAGTCTCAGCTCAGTTTAGAGTCATAAACTTGTAGGGTTTCTCACTCTTTTTTGGCTAAAGTATATGTCGAGGAACCTAGTGAACTGTTAAGCGACTTATTGCTAAGTTCCAATAACTAAAGACGTAGTCTCAAGACTGGTTAACTACCCTTTATTTCATGCAAAATAAGATGAACAGTTGACCCCTTTCTCGGGCTTACAGCAAAGCCTCAACTCGGGCATGAACTCAAAAAAAGAATAAGAACAAAACTATAATTAACTAAGAGAGACTTAGCCGAAGCTAAACACAAGATTTAACGTAGTTGGCCTTTAATTTAAACTAGTCGGCGAATAATAAAAGGCGCCTAATATACGACAGAGGGTAACAGCTTCAAGACAGATTTAGCCCGAAGGCAAAGACGTGCTACTCAAGATTCTTAGCTCTCTCCCACGAAGTGAGTTGAACCTTCCTTAAATAATGCTTCTAACTCATTTGTATTCAACACGAGTCTAAAACCTCTTTCTTGTAAAAGGAGTTGTAAAAGGAAACAAGAATTGATAGGAAAGTGACTTTAAAATTAAAATAACAGTTATAAAATTAAAAAATACCTTACAAGCTGTTGTTTTGCTACGGAGCTTCCCATTCGGCAACTGCAGGTTTGGAGTTTTTTTTAGCGAGCAATTTAATTTCTCTGATCAGCAGAATTCCTTTCATATCAACGAGAACTTCTGCTTCTTTTTACGGTCTCATGACCTATTTACATGCGTATATTTTGCAATTAGAGCTCTCATTTATTTCAATGAAATTTGGCACACTTAGTGTTATGTATCAGCATGTTAAATTTAAAATTTTAAATGTACTAAAATGATGATGGCTATAATTTTCCTTTAGTTTTCATACCAAAACCAATTTCAGTTTCTATAGTTAAATTTATTAAGGATTTTGTTAAAAAGACACGTTTCAACGATTTTATGAATCCAGTTTAATAACTATGATGCCCTCTGTCAGTTTAATTAACTAAGATATACCATACTCCAAAATGATGCTCCTGCTGGTGAAATGATTGATATCTCAGTTCATTACAAATTACACTACTTCAAAATCTGGACCACTTCAAAATTGAATAAAAATGCCTATTCAAAATGCCAATTAAATTCTAGAATAACATCGAAGACTACGAAAATCACTTATACAGTGATACAACTCATCCCTTTTGGACATCAGTACTCTCGTCAGCACTTAACTGCTATAAAAATCTGTAATTCATAAAATCTGTAATTCAGTTTTGATCTTAAATTAGAAATCTCCACTTACAGTAGTAAACTCTAAGTATGTATGTTTTCATCCATTCTCCAATCTACGCGTCATTGTTACAACTTTTCATGTAAAAATTGGATATTTTGTTGAATTAAATTAAAGCGAGAAATATGAACCCTCCCCCACTCCCAAAACAGCATACGATTTGAGATAATTTCTGCCACTTCTTTTATGGTAAAAAAGGTGATAAAAATTTTTAAGTTAGAAATTTTGGACATGTATACAAATTGCATTTTCCCCTAAAAAAATAGGTTCGAATCACGGCGAAATGGCTGGCTGCATGGGCGTTTTCACAATCTTTGTCATATGTAACATGTGTACGAGCCACTTTCCCTTAGAAAGTCCTCCATAAAGGCATCTCTTCCACCTTAGTAAGATAGTCCTCGAATGCATTGTCATAATCAAATAAACCAAACTAAACCTACGCTAAAAAAATTCGTTACACAGTCTAAAATTTTCCATTTTCGAAGTGGCGGTTACAAGTATATTTTTGTTACGTTTCTTCTTCGGTTGCACATAATACTAGCTTTTTTATAAGCAGATATTTGAAACATTTCGCATAAAATCACTGTCACTTCACTAAACATATTTGCTTGCTGTTATCTCAATGTAACTTTCTAGTAATTCACATAGTATTTCAAATACCACGTTGTAACCTTACCTTATGTTAGTCTAACCAGTTATTATGACTTAGATCTTTACTGTTACTTTTTCTTTCCGTTTCCCTACCAGAATGCAGATAAGACTTAGTGTATTTAAGGTGACGTTCTTGGATTGTTCTCTCTACCTAACGTTATTAGGTTTCTCTAGCTTAGATAAGATTGTATATTGGAATTTTGATTGCCCTCATTTAAATTGTTACGCCGATGAGAAGGTTTATAACCGGACTTCGCGTTAAACAAATTACATAGTCTTTAACTGATAGACTTAGATTAAAGTATTTGAAATTTACTATTATTTTAAATTACATCGCCACAAGTGATTGGCTGATTTGTCAAGCACGAGACGTACATTTATGTTGCAGTTATGATATATTAAAAAGATTTATTTTAAAATCTTCTCAAGACTTTAAAGTTCTTTTCAGACGAAGCGATAATTCATTTGGTTTAAACTATTTCTAATGATATCTCTACCACTCACAATCCAAAATCCAAAATCTATGCCGTATGATAGAAATGAGTAGTTGTGTACTTGCGTGAAGATACGTGTCATGATAATGTTTAATAAACAAACCCGTAATATTACAATTCTTAGGTAAAATCATAGGATGTTTCTGATTATTTGAAACTGCAGAGTTTCTGAGTCTTCCACCTACACGCATTGTCCCTGAGGAATCTGAGAAAGGATTTAAAAACAGTAGTTTACTTGATGTCTTCAAGGGTTTATCCGATTCTAACTGAAAATTCGGCTCTTTGTTACAATCCTACCAATCATAAAAGTAATTTCACAAAGTTCTTCAGTAGTTAAATAACCCTTTATACGCTCTGCAGGTAACTTACTGCAATTATTTCTGAATCTTATACACTACACTAACTCGACATAGCTATAACCAAGATGAAAACTTTGAAAATATATTAGGCTCTTCAAATTTGAGAACATTTGAAATAAAACTCTTTTTCAGTTCCCTCAACATAACTTCATTCTATAATGCTGCACTTAAATTTTGCTTTACATGATCTATAGATTTGTTTAACTACTGTGGTGCCTTTATCCATAACTCGCATTGTAAAAATTATGATGGTATAAGACCTCTGGTCCCCACAGTCCGCAGGATTCTCGTTTCCAGCGACATAATTCCATTGAATACTTGGAACAGCTTCCTGAATCTTCGCAACCCGATTTGCTATAAAAGGTAGCCAACGGTGAGGCTCGAACGAAACCCATGCCAATGTAACCCGTGAATCGATCCTTACGTAAGTACTGTTAATCGGCAGTTCTGTAGATGATAATACTGCATGTAAGAGGTTGGTAAAAGTAACAGCTTTAGTCTTGGAAGAGACTGGGTTTTTAAAGGAGCTACTCTGGATTTTGATGTCAGAAGGCTAACCTTTGACTGAAGAATCAGAGCTGATGGTTCTGAGATAGATGACTGTACAGTAAGCTCTTTCTGAAGCCTCACAAACGGCATGAATTTCTATAATTATTGCCTTCGGACTCAAAACATAGCTCGGAATTTGTAAGCTTGATAGTAATTCTATGTAGAAACGTTTCCACTTTTTACTTATTATCTTGTCAACAATTTCATTCCAACCAAGCTGTAAACTCCACAACTCTGTAATAATATTTTCGCGTATATTATTGTTCGCGCTAACCATCCCATTGGATCAAAGATTTTGGCTACCTCTGATAAAATAGTCCTCTTGGTAAATTGTTTATCACTTATGCATTCTGAAAAATGAAATGTATCAATAGAGGTATTCGAATTAATGCCCAATACCTTCACTTCTTTATTACTGGTTATTTCCAGAAAAATACTGGATTCTTGTAAGCACTCGGGAATAATCTCTAAAATAGCTGAACTGTTCGATATCCACTTCCTTAAGCTGAATCCACCCTTTTCCATGATTTCATTCAGCTTTTGAACTAAAACATTCGCTTACTCTTCACTTCGTGCCCCTCAAAGCAAATCATCAACATAAAAGTCGCGAATATCTTAAGCGGAATGGCACGCTTCCATTCCATTCCATTCCGCGGCCACAAAACGGTTGGCCACCACTGTCCTAGAGGCTACTGGTTTACCTTCTTCGCATTTAATCCTTCCCCCCCCTTCAAAAGAGGTAAAGCGATATCTACGTCTAAAAATATATCAGCAGGCCACACTTGTAGATCTGCTAACATTAAATCATTATATTCCTCAACCTACTTCTTATCTATTGTAACACGCGGCAAGGTTCCAATCATTCTATTGGTGATAAATACTGGTGTTTTGTATTTTTTATTTCTTGAGCAGATTTTAAAGATTTCATAAGTTTTTTCATTAATATTACATATATTTTTATATGTATTCGTTGAGACTGATGCTGAAAATGAATGTCCAAAGCTCATGATTTCTATTTGCTTCAATAACGTAGGATTTTTTGGGAAAAAACATTTTATAAACAACACAAGATCATTTGAATCAGCTATTAATAGCGATACAACTGCGTAAAAAAAGACAGTTCTAAATCTTCCGTTCAACTGGGCCGATTGACGAAATTCAAATTGCGTTTTCCATGTATCGAAATCGCGACTTATGATATATATTAGATTTATATATAGCATTGTTCTAATATAGACCATTTTGTCACAAAATCGGACTATTTCTGAAATGACATGCCATTTTTTCCCATATTTCGATTCTACGACTCAAATTAAGCCCAGATATTAAATTTTGTAATTTCTGGAGAGAAATTTATGGAGAAATTCAAAAATTTCTCTTGGCAAATTTTTTTCAGTTTGCGCCAAGAATAATTCACTTGGCAAACTTCTTAATTTATAGCAACGTATTTTCCTTTGCCTTTTTTCTTTGTGCATGAGCGGGGGGGGGAAAAGTCATAGTTCATACTTTCAAATAATTTTAACAAAGTGCGTACACCACATTTTCGTTATTATAGCTTATAATAAATATGCAAAATTTCAAAACTCTTCAAAATCTAAATTCACATATATCCTAGGAAATTTTGAATAAAAAAACTGTAATTCTTGCAGGTGTACTTAGAAATCCATCTACTTTAAGATGATGGCAAAACTTTTATAGGTTACAATTCAATTTGTTTTCGAAAAGATTATAAAAATTATTTAAAAATAAATCATAAAACATTGGGAAATTTATTTGGAATGAACTTAAATTTCTGGAAGAAGGAATCAAGTAAGTTTAATAAAAAAATAGTGCGGGAATCGTGCCTAAACGAAGCACCAGATGTCGCTATCTATCTCTACTCTGTAGGAACTTTCCAGGTAAACACATCTTCACTTGGTTCGAGAAGTCCGACAGAAGCGGTCTAACAGAACGCTCGCGAAGGAGCTACAACTAGACGCTTACCGGTCGCGCGTAGACGATCGGATTTGGAACTTATATAAAGTGACTGCACGTAGGTGGTCAGCTGGGACTTTTACATCTCCATACTGGAACCAGTGTTGTGATTACTCTTCTAAACATATTTAATCCATTTGTACATACTCATTCCGTTTATCTTTTTTTCTATGAACCAGGAATAAAAAACCTGATACTTTGAATCGTGAGTGTGATCTCTGTTTGATGATAAGACGTCACCCTCACAATAGATATTAATAAATATATGTAAAATTCAATTAACATTGAGGTGCAAAGATTTTGAAGTTAATTTTTTAAAAACTACTCATGCGATTTTTACAAAGTTTGACATAATTTGAGTCGTAGAATCGAAACATAGAAAATGTTGGCATTTCATTTCAGAAAAAGTCCGATTTTGTGTCAAGATACCTATAGTAGAACAATGCTATATATAAATCTAATTTATATCCTGAGTCACGCTTTCGAGGCATGAAAAACGCAGGTTGAATTTCGTCAATCGGCCCAGTAGAACGGGAGATACAGAACGGTAACATTTTTTCTTCGCAGTGTATATAGCAAATTTCTAGCTTGTACATCCTTGTTTAATGAAAATGAAGCTAAAGTTATTGTGAAGTGCTTTTCACACAGGTTTCAGCAGTCAGCGAATTAATTTGACAAACCTAGTCATAATACTGGGATATGCTTTCTTCCGTACCATTCCAAAATAATAGATTTTTCCCCAAAAATTTCCAAATTGCAAATTTGGATAACCGCGTAGTGAAACTTAATTAAGATAATTTCTCCCCAATCTTTTCCTAATAGAAGTTCTGTGAAATAATGCATGTTGTATTTTAGATTGTTTTAAAATCCATCATAGTTATTTTGCATTTGGATGCTTAATTATTTTATTATATTAAATATTTTGAATTTCTGTGATAATTAATAACAGAAAATTATAGTTTTATTAGAACCAGAAATATCGTCTAATGAACTTAAGGTGTTTCTAGGAATTTTCTGCTAAATTTAACAGTTTTCTAGAAGGTAAAGATTAATTTGCAAACTAACTAACGAAAGGATTTGTGAGATGATTATAAAAATTCCTTTCATTCTATAGTAAAATTATTAAAGTAGAATGGGTATATAGTCGCAAGATGATCAAATGTTCTCAAAATTGAAAGTGCGATATTAATAGTTTCGCTTTGAAGATGATTTTAGTGATATCTTCCATACAGCTCAAATTATTTTTCACTGTTTTACGCAACTGTATTATTTGCCTATCGTTCTAAAACTTTAACAAGGATCCTTTTCCTTTCCTTCCGTTTTTTAATTGGGATTCCGAACACGAGTTTGTGACTCAGAATAATGTTTGCAGATCAGGAATTATTTGTTATGCGTTTCCCTTTTATCGACTTGTTTACTAACGTTTTGCTTTTTGAAATTTTTTTCTTCTCTAATAACAATTCTTTAATTAGGAAGAAATTCTATAAGCTTGTGAAACGTTTAAGAAAATGTTTAAAATAATAATGGTTGAGAATTTGTTTGCTTTCATTCAAATACGTGATTAGAACGTATATGAATAAAAAAAGAAACAAAATGGATTTTTAAAACATGTTTTCAGTCGGAAACCATACAGAAATTGTTCAGCTGATGAAATAGATTTCTTTGAAGCATTTCTTATGCCTAGAAAATTGAAAATTTTAGTATCTTCTCGCTAGATATTGTTATTATTATTTGTTTGTTATACTATATGTGACATTATATTTATGTATTCAAATTTAGTGCATCGAACAAGTAACCTTTTCTTCTGAGACAGAAAATTTCTTCTTGATATCCATATAAATGTGCTGAGTCCCTTGCTTGTTCAGAAACTCATTATAAACAGAAAAATCATTATAAATATGATCCATGCAGTCTCTTCTTATAATATATAGCAAGAAATTCAATTTCTTTATGCACTAAACAATTTAACACACAAATCTTGCACCTACGCATGAGGCGTTTTGTATTACTTTTGTATTGTAGTTTAGACCAATATATGTATGTTTGGAGAGCTAATGCGCTACTTTATAATAGTAAAAATATTATCCATTCTTTAACATTAAATTGCCTCCTAATACGTTCAAAACATCGATAGGAATACTAAGGATTACTCTAATATGTGCGGTAACATAAAATCATGGCTTAAAACATACAGAAATAAAATTTTTGATTCTCTTTAATTACCTGATTGAAATTATTAGATTAATTGCTTCATTTCCCGAAAGGTTATTGGAATTCTTTTTTGAAGTATTCTTGTAAGAAAATTTTAAAAATAGAAATTCTTTTTACAAAATTATCCTACATGAGAATTAATTATGAATTCAATGAAAAGTTTAGTCTTCTGTTTTGACCTTCCACTGCTATAAAAATAACCCTCTATCGCTGGGCAAATAAAAAGTTCGGAATTCAAACCATAAAAACACGAAATGAAGACAAATAAAGGCAAATATTTGAAAGGAAATACAACAAAAAATAGAAGTGTCTTCTTTTCTCATAAACTTCAGGCTTTCCTGAATAGCAACAATGCGAAAAGAATATTTCCGAGATTTAACCGATGCAAAAGAAGTACCACCCTCTCGAAACAACGAATAGGCATTCACAGCAGATCCTGGATCATAATATTTCACAGAATGCTATTCGACTTATTTTTAAAAGATAAAAAGCGCGTTGCTGAGCAAACCAAAACCGAAAGAACAAATGGTAAAGAAAGAAACCTACATCTTGAAGCACAAAAGATATCAAAACTAGGTTTATGGCCAAATAATAACGTTAAAGTGTGAAATGATTAAATGATAGCCTCATTCTCTTGCAGAACATGAAGAAATCAGTATTTTGCGAATCTGTTATGTTTGTAAATAGCTGCAGAAATGTGCTCAAGCATTGAAAAATGTGCAGTTAGAATACGTCAGTGAACGGTGTGTTCACACGCTGCGAAACTTCATCTGGCGTAAAAAAGGCCTGTGAAAGTTGGGCTACTCGTTTACCACTCTTCGAGCAGATGTGTTCAATGGGTGATATATTAGGAGTATGGACGGATTAAGACTGTAGGAGCGATCAAGAAAGCATTGAAAAATAGAACGTGGCATGTCACACTTATCCATGATTCATGCTACTAAAATTCAACCCCATGCAAGCCCTGAAGTTAAGAGATGATAAGAGGCTTCAGAAAATGTAGCGTTAGCTGTGTAAGTGACTTCTAAGCGTATTAGGCGGGTGCGGAAATAAAATTTAATGACACTGCTCTCCATAATCGGATAACATTCTACTCCAAGTCGGGTTTGGTAATGCATAAAGCAATTGTCATAACATGTGTCATATCCATGCCATCGAAATCGAGTACGCCATCGCCGTGTTTTTATTGGAATCCAGTAATATCTCTATTTTGCGGTGAGGCTCAGCTGATCCAGTCATTTGTTCATATCGAAGGTTTAAATTATCGAAGGTTTAAATTAATATTTCAAACAGCTTATGCCAGTAATCTATCAATTGAAATGACAACAATGGACGCTTTACATGCATTTGTTCACATCCTCTGTGAACGATGTTGAATGATACTTGCTGTTATTGTGCAACAGTCTCGAATTCTCGTTCTTCGTTTCTTGATACTGGCGTAAACTCCGTTACTTCCACATGCACAGCGTGCCTACCATCTCCGTTCGGTGGAGTAACAAGGCTAGGGCAAACGTTGACATCGGTTGATCGATTCCAATTTTTACCATCGATTCCATACTCGCTTTCATGAGCACCGATTTCTCGGAAGGATAATCCATAATATTTTTTAATTAAATATTTTCAGTCAAATTCAAATAGTTGATCTAATGACTTCCGTTATTTAAATTTTTTTAAAAAACGTTAAAAAGAATTCTTTTTTTAGTTTTTAAAAATTTTTTTAGTTATTTCCTACTCAACGAACAGCAGGAAAACATATAATTCCCACACTTCAAAGAACTACTATTCTCTCTTTTTTTTCTTGATTGCACTAATGGCGCATGTGCCGAGTCACTTAATTAAAGTTGCTATGGTTGGCATAATTTCAGCTGATGAAAGTCGGCATAGTATGGTGTTCGAGTAGATAAACAAATGGCAAAGAAATGGGGTGGAAAAGTGTTTTATTTACGGATAGTCTTACAAAGAATGGGAAAATCAGTAGGTGGTAAAGGCATCCCCGGCAGTTATACTCAGTTTCGCATGGAGTCTATTAAGATGCCATTGTCTCTCTGCAATAGATTGTACCACAAATGGTGTAACTGGTCAGCGAGTTGGGACGCATTTGCACACGTCTGAATTTAGGTGCCCAACATGTCCCTACATGGTCGACAGGCAACATGTCTGGAGAACTGGCAAGCCAGTCGAAGACATTGTTAAGAAGGTTGTGCTGTATGTGGCCGAGCGTTGCGCTGCTGGTAAACATGACCCTGACGACCTGCTCGTATAAGCAGTGTGATCGGATGCAAAATGTCAGGGTGGTTGCGAGCAGTCAAGATTACCTCGCAGCAAGACTAATGATCGCTATGGCAGTCAGGGTGACTAACCACTATATCGGCTCAGCGACTCTCGAAGAGGTCATCCAGATGGCATTGGCAAGCTAGGGAAAATTCGTCCTTGGTCGTGAGAAGACGCGTTTATGGACTACAAAGCTGTTTTAGTACGTCTAATATCTATGCGTTTTAATTAAATCTTTATTTTTTGATTTTCATTACGCCTTTAAAGTGATGTATGGCGTTATAACCCAGAAATTACAACAACGACACTAAAGTGAGAGTGTACAGATTTCGTAAACAACCGGATTTATTACAAATAATGTTTAAAATTGACACTAAGAGAAAATTTTACCACTTCGAAGTATTCTAGGGTAAGTTAGAGAGGTAATGGTATTACCAAGTCTGTATCCGGTTGCGTGTATTGCTATATAGTATAGTTAGTATTGTAGTATAGTTAGATAAAAGCTAGAGCTTTTGGCACTAATCCTGTATGGGTCAGCGACCCGGGTCTGATCCATTTCTCCAGCTTTATAGCGTAATAATAACATATTTAATATTTGATTTTCCGGCACATTCCAAAACAAAATTAATTTATTCTCAAGAGATATTTTGAGTACTTCGAACTTTAATTTAGACTAACTGTTAGGGGGCATACTGTTCTTAATTCTTGCAAATGCATTGACTGCCCCTCTTTTTCAGTTCGAAATGATAACAGATCTTTTCGCAGTTTTTAAAATGCTCAGATCCCAGGCAATATTTAAAGCTGTGATATCAATATGCATTCTTCAGTTGTTAGTGAAAGCATTGCTTCGAGATACAAATAGAAAAATTTTATGCCAAGCAGCCAAAGCAATATATATAAATATATATATATGAAAGTGCCATAAGTACTTCAAATAAATTTCTGTGGTAAATTTATCAAAACGGTTTTTATGGGTGTTTTGGCCTCCTCGGTGGTTGCGGTGATTTGTGCCCAGAGGGCGCACCGCACAAAAAGTTAGTTGCGTTACAGAACGTAAGGGAAGCGGACACGCCAAAATGTCGGGCGTATTACCGCTAATTGAGGTAATTGCATCGTATCTGTCAGGTGGCAGAAAACTAATATGATGTATCAATTCACATGCCAGGTGGCAGAATATGTCTATCATGTACATGCCAGGAGGCATAACGCTTGTAAACATGCCAGGTGGCATACGACTTGTAAATAAATTGTAAATAAATGTACAGTAAAATATCTTGGTGCAATAGATCAAGGAACAAGCATCAACAACCTTCTGATCATTTGGATACGTACATTTTTTCTGGTGACCCGGACGTGATTTGTGGAGATGAAGGATGGACGAAGAAAATTAGTGAGTTCATGACTGAAAAGCCAGGATTTAACGCGAAGAAATTCGAGGTAGGCCCTTTTTCATTTTTCCAGTTTTGAATAGAATTGTTGAATAAAAATCTTGGTGATTATTATAGTTGATAGAATCTAATGGTAAAATGGAGGCTATGAATAAGGCAAAGATTTTGCGTACGGTGACGCGTAACTTAACTACCAAGTTGATGAGTAAAATAGATTCTGCATTGTTAGAAGAGGGTGAAACCGCGGATGAGAAATTAAAAGAATTACTCGAAATGTTACTTGAAAAATCGCAGTTGTTGAAACAATACGATTCTGAGATTGAAAACTTATAATTACGGAACAGGAGTTAGAAACAGAAGTAATTTCCGCGCAGGAATATCAGGAAAGAATTATAAGTTTTAAATGTAAAATTCAGGAAAAATTAAGAAAAAACGCGTGTAAAGTTGAATCTAGAAATTCTAGTGAGGAAACTATATCCCCGAAGTTGAAAACTTGTGAAGTTAATACTTTAAAATTGCCAAAATTAACGATTACAAAATATTACGGTGATCCTTGTTCTTGGCTTGAATTCTGGAATCAGTTTAGTAATTCCATTCACCAAAACGAAAGTCTCAGTTCGGTTGACAAGTTTTGTTATTTAAAATCGCTTTTGGGAGGTTTAGCTTTAAATGCTATTAGTGGATTAACATTTACTAGTGAAAACTATACGGTGGCTGTTGATATACTAAAAAATCGTTTCGGCAGAGATGACCTGCTAATTAATGCGCATATGAATAAATTGTTGAGTTTAGAACCTGTAAAATATTCCGGAAATACGGCTTCTTTGAGGAAGCTTTATGACGATATAGAAATACAAACACGGAATTTAAATTCTTTAAATGTTACTAGTGGTTCTTATGGACATTTATTATCCCCTATTTTGTTAAAGTTAATACCCGAGAATTTAACTCTAGAATTCACTAGGAAAAGAAGTGATAAACAAAATTTCGATGTTAATGAACTACTAACGTTCTTGAAAACTGAAGTGGAATGTAGGGAAACATCAATGATGTTAGCGCGTTCTAAGAATTTTCATGTAAATGAAACATCAATACGAAACAAAAGTTCCCATCAAGGTTATCAAAATAAATCTTACATGCATTCTAAAAGAAATATTTACAGTACGAATAAGCAAGGTGCTTCAGTATTAACTAGTCAAAGCGAAACTCCCTCTAAATACTTTCAAAAATCACATTTTAAACCAAATCGAAAGTTCTCTACCCCGCCTAAGAAAGAGAATCAAAATGTCTGCATATTTTGTTTATCTGCTTGTCATATGAATCATGATTGCGCACTTGATTTAAAGGCTCGCCGAAAGGCATTAATGGATCGAGGTTTATGTTTTATTTGCTTTTCGAAAGGGCATCCAAGGCGTTTTTGTGCTCATAAAGATGAAAAATGCAGACTGTGCAATGTCCAAGGTTTACATAATTCGTTAATATGTGACGCCGCATCGAAAGATTTAGAGACGGATACTTCCAATCAGACAAAACAAACGCCAATCCTTGAACCTTCTCTTTCGCTCTTATGTAATGAAAATAATAACAAAATTAAACCACCGACTTCCGTTCTTTTACAGACGTTTTCGGCAGCAGTTAGGTGTAAAGGGGGGGGGGAACGAAAAGGTATTACGTTGTATGCTAGATTCAGGGTCAACAAAGTCATTCATCTTACGAGAAGTGGTTGATTCACTGGGGTTGAAAATTATTAATAAAGAAGCGCTTATTATTTTCACATTTGGATGCAAAGATGCAAAAGAGCGCTTGTATGATATCGTAGAAATCGTATTGCAAAATGTAAGCCATCTCAGTAAAAAGATAAAAATTAACGCAATAGTCATTGATTCTATAACACTAGGGCAAGTAAAATTTCCTTCTCGGTGGATACGAAAGATGGCGTTTGAGAAGGGAATGGAATTAGCAGATGCTGGTACGAGTGACGAAATTCAAGTATTAATAGGTTCGGATTATATTTGGGAAATTTTAGGAGAACGAAACGTGAAGATTTGTAAAAAATTAGTCGCAACAGAAAGCACTTTCGGTTTTGTGATTCAAGTCAGGGACGAAGGATCAAAGTGTAAGGACGCAAGAGTTAATCATATAACCGTTGTAAATGAGGACTTAGATTATGAAAGAGTTAAAAAATTATGGGAATTAGAAGCAATTGGGATAAGTTCGGATAAAGAAATATCTCTATCAGATAAAGAAATTTTAGAGTCATTTGAACGAAATACAACTTACAAGAATAAAAGGTATGAAACTCGATTATTGTAGAAAGAGGGTGTTGAAGGTTTAAATAACAATTATGAAATCGCGAAACAGCGTTTACAATTTTTAAATAATAAGTTTCAGAAAAATAGCGAGCTATATTTAAAATATAATGAGATAATTAATGAACACTTGAGAGATGGTATAGTGGAACGGGTAGATACGTATTTAAATAGTAGTTTGAAAACGGGGTATTACATGCCTCATCACGCAGTAGTGCGCGAACAGAAGGATTCTACAAAGGTTCGAATAGATTTTGACGCTTCTTCTAAAAGTAAGGGAAATTTATCACTTAATGATTGTTTGGAAAGCGGACCTAATTTAAATCCTGATTTGCTAAAGATTATCATTAAATTCAGGGTACATTCAATTGCGTTTTGTGCCGACACTCAGCGTGCATTTTTAGAGGTAGGCTTAGCTAAAGAAGATAGGGATTTTTTAAAGTTTTTGTGGATAAATGAAGAAGGGTCAAATCTCGATCACAGTAATTCCAACTTACAAGTTCTTCAACACAATCGAGTTCCTTTCGGGGTCAAGTGCTCACCTTATTTCTTAACAGCTACAGTAAGACTGCATTTAAAAAAGTATGAAGATGCCTACGAAGAGGCATGCAGTATGTTAAAAGAGCTTTACGTAGAGGATTGAATTTCTGGGACAGTTAATGTAGCAAAGGCCTTACATTTAAGCAAGGACATGATTTTCATTCTTAGCGAGGCCAGTATGAATTTACGTAGATGGGTTTCGAACTCACCTGAGCTGAATGAACTATGGAAACTTAATGGAATTGACTCTCGTGAAACATCTGAAGACTCTTTGGTACCGTTGAAAGTTTTAGGTCTTATCTGGGACAATGTCAATGATAATTTGAAAATAGATGTATCTCAGTTTGAGAAGTTACAAAATCTCAAAGTAACTAAACGCATCATTTTAGCAGCATGTGGTATGCTGTTTGATCCCTTAGGAATTATGAATCCATTTACTGCTCGAATTAAACTCTTAATGCAAACTATGTGGGAAAAGGGTATTCAATGGGACGAAAATGTTCCCCTTGATACAGAATTCATATTTCAGGAATGGTTAAAAGAAGTTGAAAAAATAAAGTTTTTCGAAATTCCCAGACAGTACTTCAGTGATATGTGTTGGAAGTTAATAGAAGTTCACATATTTTCTGATGCCAGTCCCAAGTGTTATGGTGCCGTAGCATATTTTAGATTTAAGAAGAAAAATAAATGTAAAACAAGTTTCATAATGTCGAAATCCCGTTTGGCTCCATTAAAAAGGGTAACACTCCCTAGGCTTGAACTTTTGGGAACATTAATTTCTGCAAGATTAGGTTCGTATTTGCAATCGATATTTCCGCAGTTGGATAAGGGAAATATATTTTACTGGACTGATTCCCAAATTTGCATTCACTGGATCAAGGGATCTGCCAACGAGTGGAAACAATTTGTTAGAAATCGTGTGGTAGAAATCAAGGAGAAAACAATTTTAAACAACTGGTACTTTTGCAGTGGGAAGACAAACCCTGCTGATAAACTTACGAGGGGGATGGATGCTGAAGCTCTAATTAATGATAGTGATTGGTTTTCTGGGCCACCCTGGCTTTCAGAAGTAGATATTCGACATCACATAAACGAAATGAATCCCGATGCTGACTTGCAAAACGTTAGTGAAGAACGAAGATGTGTTACTTTGAAAACACTTGTGGAATCTACAGAACCGTTACTAAATCTTGAACTGTACGGAAATTTAAACAAAATACTGGGAATAATGGCTTATGTTCTGCGCTTCGTGAACAACTGTAAATCCGCTCGTGAAAAGCAATCTGGTGTGCTTACCGCCTATGAGTTACGGAAGGCTTCAGAATTTATTATAAGAAATGTTCAACTTAATGAATTTTCAGAAGAAATTCAGGCTTTAAAGACAGAACAACCGATTAAAACTAAAAGCAAAATCATTTCACTTAATCCATTTCTAGATGAAAACGAAATTTTAAGAGTAGGAGGTAGATTAAAAAACGCAGAAATTACCAGAGAAAGTAAACATCCCATTATATTGCCAAATAATAATCACTTCACAAAATTAATGATACAGCATTATCACGAAAAACATTTACACGGAGGGTTGCATTTAATGTTATCCGCAATAAGACAGAAATACTGGATAATAAGTGAAAAGAATGAAATTAAAAAATGCATTTGGAAATGCATAAAATGTTGCAGAGTACGAGCAGTAACATCTATTCAATTAATGGGAGAACTACATGCAAGTAGAGTGATTCCAAGTAGAACCTTTTCAAAGGTTGGCGTTGATTATGCCGGCCCATTTTCTGTGAAAATGAAGAGGTATAAGACCAATTAAATGTTATGTCTGTATTTTCGTTTGTTTAGCTACAAAGGCTATCCATTTAGAGATTGCTAGCGACTTATCAAGTGAAGCATTCCTAGCTGCTCTAAAACGATTTGCTTCGAGGAGAGGAAAACCTCAAGAAATAAGAAGTGATTGTGGAACTAATTTTATAGGTTCAAATAAAATCCTCAAGGAAGCAGTTTCATCTGTTCAGTCAACCTCAGAATTTCAAAGGTGGCTAGCAAATGAAAACATAAGGTGGAAATTTAACCCGCCAGCTGCTCCACATCATGGTGGTATATGGGAGGCAGCTGTTAGATCTATGAAGCTGCATCTAAAGAAATGTGTTGGAACTCAAATTTTGACTTATGAAGAGTTTCTAACTCTAATTGCACAAATTGAAGCATGCTTAAATTCGAGGCCAATAACACCGGTCTCCAGTGATCCCAATGATTTGACAGCTTTGACTCCTGGTCACTTTATTATAGGGACTTCTTTAACAGCTGTTCCGGAACAAGATTTAACCGAAGTACGAGTGTCTCCATTGCAAAGATGGCAACTAACACAGCAGATGTTCCAAGGGTTTTGGAAGCGGTGGTCTAAAGAGTACCTGTGCCAACTACAGCAGCGTAGCAAATGGAGACAGCCTAGCAGAAATATTCGTCTAAATGACTTGGTTCTCATTAAAGAAGATAATATGCCTTCATTACGTTGGAAACTCGGGCGAGTAATAGAAGTGTTTCCTGGAAGAGACAATAATGTCCGAGTGGTTAGACTAAAAACTGTGCACGGGAACATTAAACGTCCTATTACCAACTGTGTCTTTTACGAGTTGAAGAACATTAACTTAAGTGTTTGGTTTATATTGAATATGTTTTATTATTTTTTTTATTTCTTATTTTACTAATAATTTTATTTGTTTGCTCTAGTTTAACCCTCATAGTTAACGTTTCAATATAGTAAGATATAAGATGTTTTGCTAGAAGATTGGTAAGTGTAACATGTAATTTTATACTTTTTGGAGGTTTTTGTATGTTTTCAGTTTCTATATTTTTCATTTACTTGTTTGCATATATTGAAGATTGTATTAAGATGAATGTAATTCATCGGGGGGGAGGATGTTTTGGCCTCCTCGGTGATTGCGGTGATTTGTGCCCAGAGGGCGCACCGCACAAAAAGTTAGTTGCGTTACAGAACGTAAGGGAAGCGGACACGCCAAAATGTCGGGCGTATTACCGCTAATTGAGGTAATTGCATCGTATCTGTCAGGTGGCAGAAAACTAATATGATGTATCAATTCACATGCCAGGTGGCAGAATATGTCTATCATGTACATGCCAAGAGGCATAACGCTTGTAAACATGCCAGGTGGCATACGACTTGTAAATAAATTGTAAATAAATGTACAGTAAAATATCTTGGTGCAATAGATCAAGGAACAAGCATCAACAACCTTCTGATCATTTGGATACGTACAATGGGTATTGAACGGCATAATGCTTAATAATTCTAGAAAAAATAAAGAAACCTCGAAATGAAAATGAATTTTATTCGGTCGGTGCATAATATTTTTTAAATATAAATATAAATCAAAACAAATCTGCACATATTTTACTATAGCTTAGTTCTAGCTTCAGGGTAAATTAAATTATTTAAATTATAAAAATTATTTCTCCTTTGTTTTTATATTCCTCGATATCCCACGTTTTCAGTTATTAACACAAATACTACCTATACCTGCATATAAATAACAAGGCTTGAAATTAACACTAAATAAATTATTTATTCTTCAAACGTGTATATCTCGTTCTGTAAATAATGCAGTGTTTTAATGATTCTATTTGTCGTCTAAAAGTTCTGTAGGTGAATTTCATTCAAACGATTCTGTAATTTGGGAATAAAATTCATTATTCATAAGAAAACAAAAATCGGAACATAAAATTTACGAAATTTCTTTAAAATAATTTTATAAAACATACTTACATGTATTACATGTATATTAAATAATTAAATAAATAAATATACCAATGTACATGATCGGGTTATGATTTATATATACATACACATATATCCGATACGCATTTGTTCGATACATTTCATTTTGTATCTTTTTGGTTTTTTTAACCTTGTTTTTGATTGAAATAAATAAATCTCCTAATTACGCATGAACGTAAAGGTATAATACAATGCATAAATATTATAATTTCTGGTTTGAAAATATTTAATTTTCTAAATAACGCAAGCGGCTTCATAAGGCCCGTACATCACAATGACGGAACACTGTGCATTACTTTTTAACATACAAATACGCTTTCTATTACACTTTCATTCCCTTGTACTAGTAGATGTATCATAAACAAACAGAACAAGTAATCTATCAAGTACTAAAATTCGTCATTCCTGCCTCTCGCAGTTTCATTAAAACTGTAAAACTTCACCTACAGAACTTTCAGACGACAAATAGAATCATTAAAACACTGCATTATTTACAGAACGAGATATACACGTTTGAAGAATAAATAATTTATTTAGTGTTAATTTCAAGCCTTGTTATTTATATGCAGGTATAGGTAGTATTTGTGTTAATAACTGAAAACGTGGGATATCGAGGAATATAAAAACAAAGGAGAAATAATTTTTATAATTTAATTAATTTAATTTTTTCGAAACTGTTTTTCTCAGATTTATTTTTTTACAAATTTTTCTTATGGCAAATATATCCATAATTAATTTTTTATAATGCTTTTATTCTTTTTTCGTAAACTTTATATTTATGAATGTCCTTTCAATATTTCTAAAATACTAAAATTTTATCTTAAATATTTATATTCACTGCCGTTTTTATAAAACATTTAACGTCTTTCTACTGCTTATTAAATTATTGTCTTTCTGCTGCTCATTATGGATTAAAAATGCATTTCAGGCTATGTTTGCAAAACTATTAAACTGGAAGTCTAAAACTGATTTGTAAATACATATGAGTAAAATGTAGTTAAAAAAACAAATATTTTATAATTGAGTTTTGAAAAATAAATTTATAAAATATAATTTACAGCTTAAACAAAAACTATTGTTTAAAGTTCTCATGATAGGAAATTTCTCTTATACGAGATGTAATTTTTTTGTCTACTAGAAAAATTGCAACACTTTTGCCAGTTACTGATATATAAACGAATTTTGAAGTCTTTTTGCACAAATTCAGAATCTGCCCAAGAAGTGAATTATCAATATGAAAAAATAAAAATGCCAACAAATCTTAAATATAAGAATGAGATAAAAAATTCACTATAACAAACACATCAATATAAAACTTACCTGTCAAAGTTAGGCAAATCTTAACGTATATTGCAAAATTAAAAAAACTATAACAACGGAAACATTTTCATTTTCTCAGAAGTGGGTTTCAGTATGAAAATCATTAATAAATAAATCATTAATTGATTTAAAACTCCCCCCCCCAAAAAAAATATCTTCAATTAAAATGCAGTCAATTTTCAAAGCTTTATAAGTAAATACTAAACCTGAAAACTTTTAAACACAGCTCTTCAAAATAAAGTTTTATAAAGCAATATTATAAGGAAATATCACTAAGGTCTAAGAAAATATCACTTACCGCTGCTGCTTTTTGTACAAAATTCGTACTTTCGACCCTCGTTAAAAATGTACCAGCGTAAAAATCAGAAACAACTGATTTTAATATCTATAGTGAGCGTTGAGGGAAAAAAATCGGAGCGTTGTACTTTTCAAGCACCGATTCAGAGGTTGCGCGCGTATCTGCGAGACGGCGGAAAGTATCTCGAACTTTGTCAGTTATCGATGCATATTCTGCCTCTTCCATGGATCTCACGATAGGGGATGAGGGAAGTTTGGACACACAGCGACATCTGGAACGCCCACCTGTGTGCGTCCATTGGCCATCCATTATAAATCAGAAGAAGTAAACAAGTTTTTATAACAAGAACTCTTACATATAATTTATATACTTTTCTTGAATTTAATAACGCGTTTTCCTCTGAAGATAAAACTTTCCTCGAAAATAGTTACCGCCGAAATGTTTTCCATATTTAACTTAGAGTTAGGTATAAATGATAAATAATACACCACTTCCCATTTCTCCATTATAGTGGGGCCCCTTTATTCTGCATTTTCGGATAACACGTGAGTACTACTTTATACACAGATAAATTAAGTTTTACCGGATTGATAAGCTTAACAATTAAAAAAATCAAATTGTTGTCAAAATACTTTTCGCGCTAATGAATAAAGAACAATTAAGAGGAGAAAAAGTAAAACAACGCAGAATAAATGTCATCTTCAAGCCAAAAAGACATCAAAGCTACAGAAGTTTTGAATTAGTTGTTAGAAGAGCTGTACTTGTGAACTGCACTAAAATCTTGCGTGATAATAAGACGTGATCAAAATGTCCCGTTTACAGAAAATTGAGAGCTGAAAATTTTCAGAAATATTTCTTTAAGAGAACACGCATATATAGCTGACATTATTTACATTTCTAGATAACACATGTCTTTCGTGTACTGCTTATTAAAATTTCCGCATTTTATTCTGTTATCTGTTGTGTTTTATTTACATAATTTATTGACTGAAATATATAAAAGTGATTTTTTAAGCAAAATATAAAACACATGATATCTCATTTTCCCATTCCTTCTAATTATTACATTTTTAATTTAGGAAGCTTTCAACGTCAGTGAAATCCTTTTCGTCTTATTGCATGAGTTTAATTCTGTCTTCCTTTCCTGTATTATAATGAGCAAAACCTGACATTTCATTTTGTAATTTCGACATTTCATTTTGACACTTCATTATAAACTCTAATGATTTTATAATGAATCCTTTTTTTTAAATGCAAATTGGAATAAAATCAGTTTTCCAGATTAACAACTATATAAAGCTCGCAATTTTTAATGGCAAAACATATCTTTACATTTGCTGTTTGAAGACTTCAGTATCATTTAAAAGAAATATTAAGAACAAAACATGACTTACTTTTCATACATTATCCTCCTTCTCAATCCATGTCAAAATATGCTCTGAAATCTTTGCGTTTACTTCGAAGAACTTGGTGATATTCCATTCTTAGCATTATACAATGTCACCAGGATTACTAAGTACAAATTTCGGAACAGTACTTATAATAGGATTTAGAATAATATTTCATAGAAGCAGTGCGACAAATAATAGACGAATTTCAGGCTAAAGGACGATTCAGATATTTTATATTACATGGTTCAAAGTTTAATTTTGCAACAAGTTTGGCTTAAGACTGAGTAATAAAGTATAACAATAAAAACAATTTCTTGTTTTTGAGTTTTTTAAAATAATAAAATAACAGCTCTTCCTCAAACATCATTTAAATTGAAAGTAAGAAAGCTTTCTTTAAGATAAATGATCCAATCCAAGAATTCCTATGATAATCCTTTAAAGAGAATGCATTTGTTTTAAATTGCTTTATGTTCTGATACCATATGTACCTCCATATGGTGGTATCAAAGTGTTTTTCCCAGTAAGTTGATAGTTCTTTCTTAGTTCTATACTTGTATATCAGTGAATTCATTCAGAAGAGCATGAAACTAGTGGCTTTATTATACTGTTCGTGCTGAGATTAATTTAGCATGAACTTGATTCATACAGTTTTAATCATTTTGGACGTGGGTCGAAGTTATGTGTACATATTCTGAAATTATTTGAAATTGTTTGATGTAGAAAATAATAAGAATGTTTTACTAAGGACTTGTCTTGGAAGCTGCCAAACTTGTATAAAATATGGATAAACTTTCTTGTCTCAACTATTATATTTCTAGGCAATTATAATTTTGACCTAAACCACTTAATTTCTTTATTTCAGAAATGTGTAATATTATGTAAATTGAGTCGTTATGCACAATGAAGGATATTATTTTCACAATTATTGATCAAAATTGTACTACAATCTGCTAGCCCTTTTGGTAAAACAGAAAATTGTGATTAGTTAAAGAACTATCAAGTATCATCAGTTGCTAAAAAAAAGATTATTTTTGTCATAACATGTAATATACATTTTGCTTTCTTTTGACCTTTCTTGTTTTGCGCAACTACTAAGCTGCGATAATTTATGTTTTGTGACCTTTTTTGGTGCTTTTGTTGTTTTGGGACTGAAACTATTCATGTTATTTATCTCTTTGCAGCTGTCCCACCAGAGGCCTAGCGGTAACGTTTCTTAACACTGGTAGTTCTGAGGTTCGAATCCCGCGGAACGGACTGGCTGCATGGACGTTTTCATGGTTTTTCCCATGAGTAACCTGTATACGAGCCAGTTTCCCTTGGAAACTTCTCCCCGAAGGTAACCCTCCTCTTAAGCAGATAACCTTCGAGGATTTTCTGTAATCGCATAAATCAAATAAAATCTCTTTGCAACTAAATGGTATTCCAATAAGAATATTATGATTTAAAAACAAAAGGCGGCTACTAAAACCGTTATCAATGTTAGGAATTTTTATTTATTTTTAGCATGCTTTGACGGTTCATGATGGAAAAATACATTCTTGAAGAACGTAATTTTGAACAATAAAATTATTTTCTCATTTCTTCTTGAATGGATATGTTAATAAGTAAAATAATTGCTTTTAGTGTGAAAATAATCCACAAGTGACGTATGCGAAATTCTTGCATTTGCGAAAGGTTAATTGAATGATGTGTTTTGTAATATAATGGCTTCACCTGACCATATCGTTTTCTCAGAACGATGGAGGAGATGCAGTTAACTGATGAGCGATACCGGTTAATGATAACACATTTTTCGGCTTATTAATTAATGATAACAAGTTTTACTAAATTTGGAAGACATGTGGTCTCAACTAGACGGTGACACATATCACACTGCTAACGTCAGTATCGACGTACTGCAAAAACGTTTAGTGAAAAGATAATTTCGCAAAATGCAACTATTAGTCGGCGTTCCAGAAATTGGGATTTAACTTCTTTGATTTCTTTTCCTGGGTTTATTTGAAATCAAAGTCTATTCGAACAAATCACGACCCTTTAGAGCATTAGAAAAACATCGAATGTTGCATTCATGACATTAGGCAAACCGTCATCGAAAATTGGGTTCATCTAATTCGCTCGCGGGCATTACTGTGAAAGTCGAGGTGTACACTTAAATGTTGTTCAAAATATAATGTCATAAATTGTACTAATTGTCATAAACAGATTAATTGCACCTAAAATAGCTTTTCTTTTATTTCATTTTAAAATCAAATCACTCTTATTGGTAAATATTTTATTTAAAATTGCAATTATGACAAAATTATACTGTCAGTTTTTTTAATGAAGTTATATTAAACTAAAGATATTTTGAAGTTACCGAAGAAAAATTATACAAATCGGGAAAAGTGCCCCAGATAAAGACATAAAACGTAATATCGTTTCAAACTGTTCTAATCTACTCCAAATGGAAGCTCAAGGGTCACAAAAAAAAGTTTGACAAGGAAATTAAGAAACGAAAGCGAAGGAAAAAAGGGAGTAAAATTTTATGGCTCCTAGTTAGATGACTATGATATGGGACGTTTTCCCTAGACTATCAGTCCTATTAAAGTAACTTCAGGGGATCTTAAAGATTGTTAAGTACAAACTGCATTATTAAATAAAATTTGTTCAGCAAATTATTACTATTCAGCAATAAGAATGGCAGAAAGAAAGGAAAAAATGTTTTTTTTTTTCGGTTACAAAGAAAAGTTACAGCCTAGGGAAGTAATAAAACTGGATCTTCGTTTTACAGTAATTAGATCTATAGAAAAGTTCGGAAAATGAGAAAATTATAAAAAGTATATTTATGAATTCTTCACTAGCAGGAAGCTATATTGGATAAGATCAATGAACCAGATCCGGTAAAAAAATTATTAGTAAAATGTTGATGAATTTGCTAATGGAATACGTAAACATTAATTTTAATTGCTTCTAAAACTTTGATTTAATACTGACAGAGAGATCACGAAAAACCCTTTTCTTTTTTTTTTCTTTTTCTTTAACTGGATGGAATTTGTTTTAAAAAGAATAAATAGATACTGTTGTTGAATATTTTTTTAATAATTCAATCATTAAAAAGATTTAAAATGTAAAGTTTTTTAATTCCTTTACTTAAAGTACGCCAAACGTTTGCATTATATGTTAATAAAAAGTATCTATTAATGGTTTTAAGATTTTAATGATCTGTTTCGAAGTAGTTTTCAATAAAATATTTCTTGTTATCCGGTGAAAAAGGAAGCTTAGCATAGACAAAATTCATGGAATATTCTCAGATTTTTATCAGCTCAAAGCATATTCTGATGAAAATTAATTAATAAAAATATTAAATCGAAAATGTTATAAATGAACAAGAGATTTTGCCTCCGCGGTATTTAATGGCTACGTTCTTAGAAGTATCTTTTATTAATTACAATAATTCTGATATTACTCATAGCATTCAGCTGCGTATGATGAAAATTAATTTTAAATTATATCAGCTGCATGAATTATTAAAAAATAAAATAAACCTTTAAGTTGTTAAGAAGTATACTTTTTGCTTTCACTTATAGCTTAGGTTGTTAAACAGTTATAGCCTGAAACATAAATTAAATGTCTTATAGATTTTAAAGTTAAATATCTATTTACCTCTATCTTCCTACCTTTACTGTGCTCCGACAAATTTCACCTTCGCATTTTTATGTTCTGATGCATTGTGTAAAGGAATTTCAAATAACAGCATAAGAGTTAAAATTCGACTGAAAGATTTATTTTCTACAACCCAGAATTAATTTATCCACTAGTAGGTTTTTGAAGTAGCAGGGTTATTGAAAACAATAAGAGAAATTTTAGATTTCTTCTAACACGACTTACAAGGGAAGATCTTTTAACTTCGAACTCTCAATTTTTAAAAAAAGCATATATGCCCATTTAAATATATCTCTAACCTTCTAAAATATATAACCTTAAAATTAGGTGCAAATAATATGGCAGTTAAAAATTGTTAACAATTAAAAGCTTCGATGATAAAGGTCTATTAAGCAACTTTCAAAATTTTCAAATTACAGTACCTCTGGAAAATCGCAAAGGCTGACCGATTCGTGTAACAAAAATATAAAATAATGAATAAAGGTATAAGCAACAAAAACAAACATATTTTGGGAGCCAATACACGTAAAATTAAGTTAAAAGACTTCGATGAAAATTTGAGCACTCAAAAATTAGATCGGAATACAATATATTCTGAAAAGCAGTTTTCTCTGGAAAGATGCGTCATATTTCAATAATTTTTATCGTTACGAAAACACTTCTACTTTAAGTAATAATAAGTACACTGATTTTATATTGAATGCATAGCACAAATGAATTGCAATAAAAATAATCAAAGTTGTATAATTTACCTCACGATTTAAATTTTACAAATCAAAGTTGCGGAATTCACATATCCCGCCAATTGCAAATAACAAACGGATTCAAATTACAAAAGTTTTGAGAAGTGCAGACACCTGAGATTGTTGAATGGAGCTGCTTCGACTAAGGGTGAAATCACGGTAAACGGAGTGACTGTGTGGGAGTTTTCTTTGTTTTCCCCATGGGGCACTTGAATGTAAACTTTATTTGAATTAAACATATTTAAAATTATGCTTCCTTTATTTTAAAATAAAAATGCCATAAATTACCTAATTCTATTCTTAATACAATGAAGGACACATTTCGATGTTTTTAAAAATCGTTTTTTATACTATGTCAGAATTTTACCACTTTTTCCTTATTAATCTCATAATACATTATTTGAAACGTCCTTTTCTCTTCTCACCTGCTAATACTTTATACGATGAAATAACTGTTAATTCTCTCTCTCATATGTCTCATGTGGCTCATTTTGAAAGCTCTCTTCTTCAACTGATGAAGCGGGAATTTCTTCTGTTACTTCATAAATTGTAGTTTCTCTTGAAGATTCATATTCTTCTAAAATCTCAGAAATCAAATTTTTCAATTCCATATCTTCTTATATAAAATCTATTAATTTCGAATTCCATCTGTATAATCTTTAAATAATATCCAGATTCCACTCTCTTTATGTAAACCTCCAAATAAAAACATACTTTAGAATTTACTCTAAATCAATGTAATTGTCTTTTTATACCTTGGTAATAAATTCAATTGCAAGTTAAAATAAAGTTATTTGCAACTAGCAACTATAAAAACATTTTTAAAAAAGGGAAAAAGAAAATTTGAGGGCAGAAATTTCGGTTTAAGTGAATAACATATAATGTAACATAACTCAAGAGTAAAGAATTTAATTATAATAATAAATTGAATTTTTAAAGGAGAACGTCAATTTTAAATATTTTAATTCAAATGAAGTTTATATTCACGGGTACAGGTAGAAGCTAGACAAGCACTCTGCAGTACCACAGGTGATTGAGGTATTGTTGAACCTAGCTAATTAATAAGTTTTTATCCCAGTTTTGAAGGAGAACACCACAGGGTGTGGTCCAAGGTTCTTTCACCCCTTTTCCCCTACCGTCAACTTCTGGAGGGGACTTTTGGCTCGTCGCGTATTTTGAATGCTTCCTTGCCACACACTGAATATAACACTATACGCTATACGCTTACATACATCTATGCCTTTCCGGAATTCAAACCAGGGCCCATCGGTACAGCATTTAAAATCACTAACCACTATATAGGTTGGGCGGCGCCAACATTGTACAGATATTCTCTTGACCTAATAAGGTTTTAGAAAGTAAAACATTCTTAACCCTCTGTCGGACGCTGTGCGAAAGTTACGATTTCAGGCATAATGAATTTATTTTCTGTGAAATTTCTTCATTTACCGTATATACCCGCGTATAAGTCGACCCCCCCCCACTTCGACATAAAAAATTCGTATAAAATAAGAAACCCACGTATAAGTCGACCCCTCACTTCCGAAATCGATCAAGAAACTTCGAAAAAAATTTTTAAGAACTACATTTATTCAAAATCATCTGAGAAAAAAAGTAAATATACGATAAAAAATACCTTGGTAAATAAACAAAATCAAAATCCTTCAACGTCCGATTCATGGTCAGATTCGCCAAACATTTCATAGAACTCTTCTGTAGTCATTGGCTAGTCATCATATATATTTTCAGTCTCGAACTCTGTATTGTTACAATCACTACTAGAGCCTTCGTAAATTAAAAGCAATGTGTAGTAAGTGTGTATTTTGATTATTTAGTGTAAATTTTTACTTGTAACGCTTTGTATATATTAGAGAAATTAAATATAAAAATCAACAAAATATAAAATAAGGCGAAAATTTGTCAGGCGAAAAAATGGATTTGCAGATTAAATGCAAAAGGAAATATTAATACCTAATTCATAAGTTTAAATAATAAAATTGTACTCGTACTTTATTTCTGAAATGCCTGAATAGGTACTATTATACAGAACAAAATATTTTGAATAATATGGCATCGAATTCTGAGAGAAATTTTGCCTTTGGTGACTATAACCATATTATTTCTCAGCAGTTAATTTCATAACCTTCATTCTGAGGATGTAGAATTAACTATACTTTTCTCCAAATCTAGTCAGAGCAAGTACAGATTGCAGTTTTGTTGAAAAAGTCGTTTACAAAAAGCACCGAAATTATTCGAAAATAAAAATACACTTATATAAAAAAAAACTTTTGCCCGTTTAAAAATTAGACTTTGCCCGTTAGAAATTCGTCACTGGCGATCAAAGATTCTTTTTAACACTTTTTTTTCTTATTATCTGTGGAACATTAGCAGCTTATTCCTGTTTTTTACTATTATACGTTTTTAATGAATAGTTTTACTTATATTTGTTGAGTAAAACTGAGAGTTCAAAATTGGAAGTTTTTTTTAATTAGCTCCAGAAACTGACTCCTACAATTAAACCTAAACTTTAACAGCAAGCAAAAGTTTTTGAAAAATTTGTGGAACAGTAGCTAGCAGTGGCATTTGCCTCGGAACAAATATAAATACTGGCTCACTATTTAAACTTAATTTGCGTTTTAGTGAAAGTCAACGGAAAAAGTAGCAGATGCAGAAAAGTAATAATATAAAATTACTTGTTTGCTAATGCTAACTTTGAAATGTCACATAGAATGACGTCATCTTAAAAGCAATCAATTATCCAAAGGTCTTACTTAATTAAATATCAGAATTAAATTTTTTTTTACCTTCTTTGTTTTTCAAAATAACCTTTGTTGGTATTAAATGAAACAAAGTGTAATAAAACCCATAATTATGTTTAGAGTTTTGTTACACTTTCAAATAATGATAGATATTAATTTCCTGGTAATTCACTAGCTGACACTTTCTGATTTGGACTCCTGTTTGCGGGTGAAGAGACGACTAGCCTGAGTATCTTTTCGATCTAATCTTATTAATGAATGGGAGAGCATATTGCTTAAAAGTATTTTGCGAGAATTGGAGCTTGGCTGTTAAGTTGATATGAATCCAAAGGTACTGTTAATCGTGATTGGCACCAAAGGCTCAACCTTTCGATAAAGTAGTGACATAATTATTATATTATTTTTAAGAGTAAATTTTTAAGCATTACAGAATGATTTTTAATTCCTTTTGAACTAGGTTTCGTGTCATATACACCATTTTTCTATAATTTTACGAATGCGTTCCTTTATCACTACAACAATGAAAGACAGCATCGGGCAACAATTGCAAAGAAAATTAATTACCTACAAAGAAAGAAAAATGGATGCATAACATTTCGAAGATATCTGAGAAGTTAAGGGGAATTCACAGTATTCCCTGCTTTTATTCGTCACTTAAAGGAAACTTTATTTACTTTAAAATTTTCAGCTAAGTGTCCAACAGGTAGAAAAAATTCTTTGTACCACATCTAGGATTAAGGTGCCAAATCTGAAGACGCGATTCATTCGGCTAATCTGATTGCGAATGAAGCATACTACACATGAAACGCGTATTTTTGAAAGCTTGAGACTTCTAACGGCAGATTAAAAAAAAAACATTTGAATCTTGGTATAGGTTGATTGTATTTCAAATTTGAAAATACAGTCGAGCCTCCTTAAGTGAGCAGCAAACTTCACTGAACATTTCTCATCAACAAATATGTCAGATTCTTGAGGTTAGAGATGATTTTATCCCAGTTAATGGGCCTTCACTGATGAAGAAGGATCAATCACTTTTGTACTGTGAGTTTATGCTGACAATAAAGAATCGTTTATAATTTATATAGAGTGAAAATTTCGGAAACTTAATTAAATTAACTTTTACTTAATCAAACGCGAGTAGACAATACGGTTATCATAAATTAAACAATTAATTTTCAGTTTGGAAATATCTGCTCACTTTTTGCAATATGATCACATAAATTTGAGCAGATGTTTAAAAATCTCAAAGAATGGGAATTAGGTTCAATATGTACATTAAAGTTGTATGATTTTCTAACTTAGAAGCCTACTTGATTTTACACATATATGGCTTTTCAATTATAATGGTTCAGGTTCGAAAGATATTCGTAAATATTACCATTGCATCAAATTAGAGACAAAAACCAGCGCATTTTATTGCTTTCACTTATTTGCATTTTCTACCCATCTTTCGATAATCTAAGTTATGCCAAAAAGGTCCAAAGATAATGATCCAAAGGAAAAAAAACGTTTTAAGTAGTAAATTCAGGCAGTTTGCTTTTCTAAGCTGCAAAGTGTTTTGCTAAAATACATTTCTTTTAAAACAATGTTTACGAATTTTTCCTTAAACTTAAACGGTTTCGTTAAAACCATTTAAACAATTTAAGAAAAGGTGATCTGAACATTTAAATTTAGAAAAGCGATGTACAGGATGTTAGATATCCTCTGCATGTGCAAGTAGACTACTCACATCATTAATAAACTAAACACTATAAGTAGTAAGTAAAATTTAAAAAATTAAAACTTAAAGGATTTATATTTTAACGTCGCACGAGAGGGTTTATTAAGGATTTTATGCTCTCGTTGAGCTCGCAGTTAATCTATCAGTAACTGGACTAACTCATATTGATACAATCATCTTTGTCCTTTTAACTGTATTATTAAATATCACTTTCTTCGCTCAAAATATAAATTTCAACAGAAAACCACAACATATATTTAAAACTAGCATGTCTTTAGAATTCCTAATGTAGTGTTAAATATTGCTATGCATTTTTTGGCTCAGATATGTTATTGGCCTCGTAACTCACTTTTGCGCCCAGTCATTTCTCTTGCTTGTTTGACTTTTCAAATAACTAGCCGTTGGAGCGGCCATCCGCCTAAAATAATCAATATAAAAAGAGAAAATATGTATAATGCTTTTAATAAATCCAATTAATGTAATTTCACGGGTTCAGCTGGTAATTAATAAAACAAGGATAAAGAAGTGTGTTTATTGCTTTAACTCGCAAAATGTAGAGATAAAGAACCTCAGTTATTGTTTAAAGCCGCTTAGTTTGCTGATAAGTAGAATAACCTTAAAAGAAAAATTAAATAGCTCGTCGTTTTCTCAAAGGAAACAAACTGGCTCGTGGAAATTAAAAATATTTTACATCGGATATTAAAATTTTCGACAAAGAGTTAAATATTGTCATACGCTTTTCTATATTATATATATATTATTTACACAGCCAAAATATTACATTTTTTATATTTGCTGCATTATTTCTTTAGAAATATGACATAGACATTTGGCAGCAACATCCTTTTATTTTATATCGCCATATTTTTTCTTCTATACTGCTTGCTTTATTATTTTTATAAAAATGAAACATGCACGCATTTGGTGGCAACACTTGAAAAGTGATAAGGACACAGACGTGAGATTTTTAGACTAATAGCACTTCTGGTGTTAATAAATCTGGAAGGATTCAGATTTTAACATCGCAATAGAGGGTTTTTTCAGATTTTTTATGCTTGCACTGAGTTTGCAATTTTCCAGTTTGCTCTTGGTCTCTCTCACCTGCTAACGTAATTATTAAATATTTACCTTTATTATTAAATATCGTCTCTTCGTTCTTATGCTGTGTGAAACTCAACATTAAAACCATAATTTTTCTAAAAACAGCATATGTTTATAAATTCCAGCACAGTGTTAAAAATAAGATTTCTTTAAGTCTTTCTGCATTTATCATATCATTGTTCGGTTTCCTTGTTAAGATGATTTACGCAACTTTTTTTTCTTTTTAAATTAATGCATTAAGCATGACATTCTCCTCACTTACGCTACATAAACTACAACAGCAAAAGATGAGTAGATTTTAATTAAAAGAAAATATAGCATTTTGAAGTTCCGGGAAGCCCTCTACTTCCTTAAAGATAGCAAGAGTCAGGTACAATAATTAGCAGTCTAATAGGTGACAAGAATATTTAAACTTTAATTTGTAAGAAGATGGCAAGACGTCTTAAAAATAGGCTAATTTTTACAAAAGAATAGCTTCGTACGCGTGCTCTTCTTGTGGTCGCGATGTATGATTTTATTTTTGTGAATTTTAATGTTTTTTGAATTAAATTGTAGAATTATGAATTAAAAGTTTAGGGCTTGGATGATGCTTATTAATATAGTAAAACCTGTGAGCAGTTTTGGAAAAGTGCAGTTTTTGTATCGGTATGTAATGTACTATTACTTATAGACCAAAGGGTTATTTTGCAGAATATGAATTTTGGTGAAATATTTTTTTTTAAATTGCCATATGAGGAAGACTAAAAGTAAGACTGAGTAGATACTGTTTGACATAATTTCATATCATTCTGAAGAAAACGAGTGCTACTATATTTTCCGAGAAGAAATCTTAAGTTAGCTATGGATATATTAAACTTAATTTTGAGTTTCTCAAAATGAGGTCTAAAAATGAGTTTGTTGTCAAGCCTGATGTCTAAGCACGTGATTTCTTGCTTCCAGTGTATTCTTTCTTCAAATAGCGTGAGAGTCAAATAACGCATTGATTTCTTAACATTAATTCTCCAATATAAAAGACGCGCCTCTAACAAATCAAAATAATGATAAAGTTGACTGTAAATATTTTCAAGTGTTTTAGCCTGTGTCAGAATAGCTGTATCATCAGCGTACAGTGCTAATTGAATTGTAGGTTGTTCTGGGATGCACTAAGTATAATATGTTTTATAACAGAGGTCTTAGAACTGATCCTTGTGAAACCCCTGCCTTTATTAGCCTCTGGACAGGTACGGATTTCCAATTCGGACACTGAAAGGTCTTTTTATAATGAAAAGAAGCGACACTTCGCCTAACGTTTTCTATTAAATTAAGTTTGATTAATTTATAAATAAAACCACAGTGGCAGAAACGGGCAAACACTTTTACAATTAAAAAAAAACACTCCTGCGCTTAATTTGCTACTGACGCCTTCGGTTTTCTATTAAATTAAGTTTGATAAACTTATAAATGTACCACAGTGGCAGAAACGGACAAACACTTTTGCAATTAAAAAAAAAAACACTCCTGCGCTTAATTTGCTACTGACGCCTTCGGTAACAGTGCTGATGACACGAAAGTGCAGTTGTGTAGTGCTATGATTTACTTTAAATTCATTAATTGTTTGTGTGGTAGAAGGGAAGAAGGTAAAATTGTGGTTTGAATATAGCGGAGTATGTATACCAGCAGTTTTAAAAAGAGAGCTAAGGAAATTAACAGGTCGATAGTTTCGGAGAAAAGTACTATTATGATTTAAGCAAAATATTTGAAAACAGAAACTTTAAAATTCCAGATAAGAAAGTGTATTAGCACTCTAAGAGTTGCCATACATTTCTTAATAAATATTATTTCTTTAAATATTATTACATGTTATATTTTATATTCTTCCTTTTTATTTCTTTTTATATTCTTCTTTTTACTATTTTTATTACTTCTTTTTATTTATTATTTCTTTAAAAATAATGCATGGAGATAACGTCTGGCGACAATATCCTTTTATTTGAAAAGTGATACGGACAGAAACGGAAGGACCCTCACTGACAGCACCTCTAGAGTGAAAATGGAATGTATCCAGGCTATAGAAGGGCCATGTCTAGCCCAAGCTATATGGCACGAGGCATAAGGCTTTTAATAGAGTGACAAAGGCTCTTCTTATTTTCACTGGTAGAGAATGTGAATGTACCCGGATAACTGAAGAATGTAACCATAATCACGTTTCTGCAGCTGTTAGCCACCTAAATCTATCCAAAGTGTGTCCCTTATGATTGTCCGCATTGTATGCTGGAATCTGCACATTATTATATGACTGAAGAATGCTGATCAATAGATGTTCAATTCTTATGTTTTTAGCTTGCGCAGAAAGTACTCCAAAGAAAAACACTATTGTACTTTGAAAGTTTCTCGCCTGAATGTCTGTCTTGCATGCTGCAATCTGCATATTATCACGTGCTTCAAGGAATGTTGACCAAAATTTCGTTGCTTTAGACTTAATATAATTTAGATTTTAATATAAACGAAACCAAAACCATTCATAGATAAAAATATCTGCTTACTATTTGACAGTTATTTGATCTATAAGGTGAGTGAGTGAGTGAGTGCACCGCTATGATGGCTTCCGACCACGGACATGAACCAAACGGAATTATATACCATCACGGCGGGGAAGACTCCAGAGTAACAAGGTTGAATATTATATACTAATAACAGTTTTTACATATTGATAACTGAAAGGCACTAAGCGTTATTCTGGTTATCTGCTTTAAGTTCTGAACATTTGAAACATTATAATATTATCCACGGTTGTTTCTGCTTAGGCAGTGACCTGAGATTTTCTCTATTTTATCAAGGGCTATTCTGTTTTTGAGTGTGTTAGTCGTCCACATTTCCCAGGCACAGTCCGCTGGTTTCTTCAAGTGCCAGGTTCTTGTATGTACACAATGGAAGTAATAATTATCCGTGTCGCCTTCCTCTCCGCATTCGCAGAAAGGAGTATCCCTAAGTCTCAATCTGTTCAGGTATACTGGGAATGGTCCATGACCTGTCAAGAACTGTGTTAGGCTAGCACAGTGGGTCTTTATTTCCATGTTAACTTTTGGCAGTAAGCGAAATGTCCTTCATCCTACCTATGCCTCTGTCCATCTACTTTGCCAATTTTGTAGCAGACTTGTCAAAGTTGTTCGCTTAATATGAGACCAAGGAAGTTTAGTTGGTCTTTCTAATATATCCGTGCAGTTGGCAGCCTGCTTGGCCAGTAGGTCAGCGGCTTCATTGCCTTGAATCCCTGTGTGAGCGGGAACCCATTTTAAAGTGGGTCTTTGTGATATAGGCATCGTCAGAAGCTGTTTCTGAATTCGGTATACCAAAGGACTTCGGCTGTTTTTACTTGCGATAGCCGCCAGACTTGATGCCGAATCACTGAGTATGGAGAATTTCTCCTGTTGACATGTGTTCGCGTATCTAATTGCAGCACTGATAGCTAGAAGCTCTGCTTGGTATACCAAGTTGTTCGAGCCTAGTTTCCTTTTCCACTCGAATGTTACAACTCCATTTTCTAGTCTACAGAAGGCCCGTGCCGTTCTCAGTTTTGGAGCCATCTGTGAAAAGGTTATTACTGTACGTCTGAATTGGTTGGTCGTTTATACTGATACCGTCGGAGAGATTAAAAGCTGCTGGATGAAAGTTATTGCAGTTGTTTTGCTCCTCGTAGTCCGAGTGGTGATAACTATGACCCCAGAGTGTTGAAGTTTGACCCAGCCTGGTAACCCTTACGATAGCTGCCTCCCTTTCTACTATCAAATCTAGGGGAGGAATTCCTGCTAGTTGTTGTAGGGCTAGTGTTGATGTGGTACGGTAGGCCCTGCATACTTGAAGTAGCTGCTGTCTCTGAATAGAGAGCAGGGATCTTTTCATATGAGAGATAAGTTCGCCACCCCAGATTGCTGCTCCGTAAGTTATTACTCTTTCTGTAATGGTTCTATGCCAAATTTTTAATAGCTTAGATGAGATACCCCATTTATGTGAAGTCATGCGTCTCATGTTGTTGCTTAGGATGCTAATTCGAGTCTTAAGATTCCTGACATGTGGCATCCAAGAAAGTCTGTTGTCGAGTAATAGCCCAAGATATTTCAATTGGGGGAAACATTTTACCGGTACATTTTACCGGTACATTTTACCATGGAGTTTAATGCTTGGGTTGCGTCATAGCTGCCTGCTGCATCCTATGAGTAAAGCTTTAGTTTTCTCTGCCGAAATCTGAAGCTTATGTGCTCTGGCCCATTGGGAGAACAGATCAAGACAGTATTGAGATCTCATTTCGAGGTTACTCCTTCCTGCCACAACTAGCATAAAATCGTCCGCATAGGCTATGATTCGAGCGTATTCTACGCTCTCAAACTGACGAAATGCCGAGTTTGCCACTATATTCCACAGTGTTGGTCCAAGGCATGACCCCTGTGGGCACCCTCTAAAGACATTTTTGACATAAATGCCGCTGTCTGATGTTACTTGTACACTTCGATCTTGAAGGTACGAGCGTAATAATGGCTGTTGGGCAGGCCATGTTGTGCAGCAAATTTATTACGTCTGGTCACCAAGAGAGTCAAAGGCTCCCTTGATGTCAATGGCTATTGCTAGTGAGTGCAAATTGTTATCCTTGTTCTGTTGGATAGTGGCCATTAAGTCTTTTATGGCATGTTCAGTTGAGTTGCCCATTCGGAATCCATATTGGTAGGGATGCAGGACGTTGTTCCTTTGCAGGAAGAAGTCCAGTCTTTGTAAAGAATTACTCCTTCCAATACCTTACCGAGCGCTAGCAGTAGACAGACTGGCCTGTAAGATGAAGGTTCTGCCGGAGTTTTGCCTGATTTTAGGGATAGCGCCACTTCTGCCAACTTCATATTTTTAGAAAAGTACTGATGTTTCTAGCAAGCTGAAATGACCGCAAGGAATAGTTTTGGGAATTTCCGGTGTATCTCTCTAATGATGATATTATCAATTCCATCTGGACCTGGAGCTTTTTTGGGTGCTAGAGTACGTATGATGTTGTCCACTTCCAATTGCGTAGAGGGAATTCGTCTCTTCTGGTAACTTGGCGAAATTTCATGCTGTAGGTTTTTATCGCTTCCTCTTGCTCCTCTAAGAAATCCTCTTCATCATCATCAGGAAAAACTGCATTTATGATCTCACTGATTACTTAGATGTTGGATGAGGCAGTGCTATTCACCATAGGCGAAAGGGTTGTAGGACGAAACACCTTGTTATATGTTATCTTTTGAGTAGGTCCAAAGGCAAGATTGGACAGTGAGTGACCTGCCGTCACTCAGTGATCACAAAATTATTACTTACAGGCTGGATACTCCTATAGACTACATAATAAAGAAAAGATTCAAAACGGCATTTGGAGGACATTCCGTTTTACGGGAACACATTCGAGCGCATGTAGAGAAATTTATCAAAGATTTCAACAACTGCCAGGACAGAAACTCCTTAGATAATCTCTACGACTTACTAGTTACAAAAATAATGCAAGCCGCCCACAAAGCATATCGTTTGATCTATAAGGTATTTTCTCCCTCCTGTCTGCATGTTTTCGTGGTGTAACTGGAAGCACGCTCGACGCTTGTTCGAGAGTTCCGGAAACCGAATGACGGCGAGGGCAGCATTAGAGATTTCGTTTAATTCTGCTAGTATTACAATCAAGTATTAAAACTTTCATTAATGAAATTGCAGACATAGAATTCAAACGTGCAAAAAATTAAACTTACAGCAAATGTTTACAGCAAACCATTAGAAATCACAATAAAAAAAATTATGATAGTTTTAAGGGGTAATTGTCATTAGAGAATTTAATTCACGTTATTTTGGAGGAAGAGGCAGAAGTTTTAATCGCCGTAGATTTAAAATGGTGAGCATCTTATATTAGAAAAAACCAAGAGGAAAAAATAGGTGCGACGTGGACGCATTCAGCTGAGGAATGTTTATTAATGTTTTTATCCGATACATAGCGTACAGTGACGTTTTTGATTCATTTCAAAAGTTGATTTATTTTGTTACCTTTACTGCTCACTGCTGCGCGAAATTTAAATTATGTTGTGAAATAAAACAATAAAAAACTCATCAGGGAAAAAACTGATCAAAAACCTGAAAATAAAAAAGGTGTATAATTTATTTATTATTTAGTTTCATTTAATCTTATCGCCAAGTCTCATAATGTATATATAGTTTTAAAATTGGCTTTATACTCTACGTTTTAATTATCCTATTCTGAATCCCACGCAAACACCGTAGCGATTTTCAGGCTTTCGCATTTTCGGTTCTTTACAAAATCGGGAATTACTAGTAATTATATAAAATGTTAAAAAACGAGCTCTTTCCCATGACTTCTAAAGGTTTATTATATTCATTTAAAAGTAAAGAAAGACTTTCAAGCAATGAACCTGAATATATTTTATTTAATAATTTTATAACGTATAAAAATAAGTAAATCATTTTGAAGTAAAAAAATTCTTGAACATTATTCAAGCTTAGCAATAAATAAGAAGAATAAAATGTTGGTAATCAAGTGTATATCAGTTCATTAATTAGTGAAAGAAACTTTATTGGTATTTCCAACTAAGACAAGACACTGGACACAACCAAGACCCTGGATTCAAATCTTTTCTAACAAAAAAACAAACAAAAAAATAGCATAGCAAAGTGTCTTTGATAAAATCCTCTCAACCAAATTAATTTAAAGTATAGCTTATTCCGTCTAGATTTTGTCTAAAACTAGTAAGTTTAAAATTTAGGGGGGGGGGAATCTAATATTTTCAAGCCTTATTGATATTATTACGCTTTATTTTTGCTACATTTATCAATTACAACTTCTTTCACTATTTATAGTAAACCCTATAATCACATCTAGGGTATGTAAATAATTGGTACTGGACGAAAAAATGAGTAAAAATATTAGTTCTGAGAAATTCACTTGGAAAACTGAATCGAAGCAGAACTAATAAAATGATTCGTTATTAGCCAATGTGTGAAAATGTTTCAAGAAAACGGAAACTAGTTTCCTGTTTCCCATAAATATTGCTTTGTCTCTTAAATTATCTCTGTTGAAAGTTTCACAAAGCAAACTAGATATGTCAGACCACTAATGTAGACGTTAATGTGTAGAACCTTAATGTTAACCAAATTGCTGATGTAGTGAAAAACAATAGGTTTTATTTCATTTTAATTGTACATACAGTGCAATATTCTAAATGTGAGAAAAATTGCTGTACTTCTTGAAAGAATGTGTTTTGCACATCTAACCAAATTAAAAATTTTAATTTTAATGCTAAATTTAACAATAAATATATCAATTCAAAGGTTACTAGATTGAATTTCAAATGAAAGTAATAAGATAAAATTACGAAGTATGAAACATTTGTATTGCTAAATAATTTCAAACGTCGAATAACGCTTAAAATTATGGGCCCTTGAAACACATACATTGATTTGGATTTAAAAGAAACCATTAACTGGGCAGTTTTCTTTCCATGTATGCCTCTATCTTTCACACCTATCAAAACAGTCTTTTAAAGACAGCTAATAATAAATATTTCAGTTATTTTATGCTTTGGTTTTCTCTTTGTATGTTTATCTTTAAACCTTCTAGTTAAAATTAGTCATGCATCTACGGAATGTCAAATGATGGTAATAAACTGAGGTTAAGCTAATTCTTTATTATGCAGTGCAATAAGATTTACGAGTACGCGTGAAATTAGATTGTTTGATGCAAACCCTATTCTTTAAATTAACATAATTCAAAATAGCAGCACACGCTTCTCAGCATAAGAAGTTTAAAGCTTGGTAAATTATCAAGCTTCAAGCAATAGACTGTAATAATAATTAGAGATTTTTCTTCGTTTTTTACTTAAACCTTTAGACATGAACGGATTTTGAAAGATTGAAACCTATATGTCATTAATTATAACATTTCAGAACTCATGATAGAAAGATGTGAACTCGTATTGACTGTGGTGCTGAATTCGTTCGCATTGCGAAAGACTGTTATTAGTCTTTTCCCCAATTGCTTGGCAAATTCTTTGCAATCAAAAATTTCTTGCAGCTGTCTGTAGTCATAATGTTTAATTTTTACATAGGTATTATGAGCCATATATATAAGTAGTCAATAGTTCCATCTTCAAAATCTCTATACAGAGATGTGTGTACAAACCTTTGTGCATTTGTTATAAACCTGAGATATTAGCTCTAGAAGGATTGAAATTAAATCCTATATGTCCGGCTTAGTAATCATCCGGGCTGGCTGGAACTGTATGAGGGTCCGTTTAGAGCCTTCTAAATAAGAGGCTTAAAAACAGTTGCAAAAGGTGAATTTTCCCCATTAATGTTACCTGTTTCATTAAAATAGCAGTTACTTTCTTTAATGCATAGCCAATGTGATATTTGAAACTAAGTCTCTTATCCAAGACTACTCCTAAATATTTGACAGGAATCGTCGGACTTATGCTTTTCCCATTGATCTCCAGATGAATATTTCCTGGCCTAGGGACAAAATAACACAAATGCATATTTTTCAGTTTTTATATCACAAATTTATCTCATTTTTCGCATCTGCCTTGAATATTGTCCTATGCATCACTGCCTTGAATATTGTCCGATGCATCAAACTTTAAACAAACAATACTCACAGTTTTATATAGATTACAGGTTTTATACAAATAGACAATAACTAACAAAGGCTAAGCGATGAATCTAAGCAGAAGCGAGAGAAGTAGAAGAAAAAGGGTTGTAAAGTCATTAGGATTTTTTAAAGAAGAAGAATTAAAAATTAGCAATGTTCTTGCCGGGACTCGAACCACGGACCTCTTGAATACGCGCCGAGCGTGCTGACCACTACACCACGAAGGCATGCTAAGAAGGCGGAAGAAATACCTTATATACTCCCTGTTTTAAAGGACGACTGGGGATTAGGAGACCCAATCGCCCAATCCTAGTGATGAAGAATCATCATCCTCCAACGTTTTTAGTTCGGACGCCACTGTAGAGACATTAGGATTTTTTTGAAGCAGGGATCATGAAAAATGAGCAATGCCCTCCGCGGAACTGGAACCACGGAGCTTTCCAATACGCGCCGAGTTTTCTGACCATTACACCATGAAAGCACGCAAAGAAGGCGGGAGAGATACCTTTAGGGTAAGCAGCAGCAAAGCTCTAGATATATAGTAAATTATTTCTTTAATCTGATTGAGAGCCGTAGCACTGCAGTCTGATTTCATAAAACATATGAAATGTACTAATTTTCAGATGGCGCACTTTAGAATCACATCTTAGTAATTTTAAGAAAGTTAGAAATTTTGTTAGTAATTTAGTTCCATACCTTATATATACAATTATCTTTAAAATAATGTATGATTTATTAATTTCAGAATTGGAGCTAACTGTCAAAATATGATTATATCCTTAGAGCATACGTGTTCAAGAAGCGTTGCAGAACTCTTAAACCAAGTTGTATTATATATCATGATATATTAAATTCAAGGAGAGTATTTCAGGCTGTTTTGAGTTGGGAAAGCTAGAAAAGTAACATCAATCTGTTGTCTTGCATGATTGATCGATTTTAGGGAAATAATTAATTATTACTAAACAGAAATGTGCGAGGAATATGCATCAAATTGTGCTTTAAAAATTAACAGAAATTAACTTTAGCTTGTCATTGATTTCAGATGAATAATTTTAATACATTTCGAGAGAAAATCAAACTCGTTCTGCTGTAAAAGGACATTGCTTATCAGAATAAAATGCGTTTTACTTTATGTCCTTAGAAATAACGGACATATCGCAACATCGGAGTGAAACAAAGGAGCGGAAAAAGAAAAATGAGTGTTCTTATGAAGTTTAGATTAGAAGATGTAATTTCCTGATTAATGCAAATAAAATTGACAGAATATGGGGAATGAGGAACGCTTTAAAGGAAACCTAATTCGCAATATGAAGAGAGTTTTGCATGATTTTAATAACAGGAAGATTCAGAAGTTAGATTGCTTAGAGATGGGAAATTCATTAATTTCTCATTTTCTGACCGTAATGATTAATGTTCATGCTCTTTAATGGGTACTTTCAAATCTGTGTTTGTTTGATAAATGCCCTTTAAACCATACTCACAAAGGAATTTATAAATTTTCATAAAATTTAGCTTTAATACTGGATTTTAATGTTTCAAACTCAAATTTTGCTTTTCAGAAATAAAGTAATTTTATAATTTTCTTATAACAATTGCTTGTGTTTCAATAATGATTAAAAATTTCATCAGATAACGTGTAATTCAAACTAGAAACAGAAATAAAATATAGTTAAAAAAGAAATTTTATACAATAAGGTTTTTTTATACAATAAGCTTTATTAATGTATTAAAGGGAAGAAAGTTTAACAAGAAGAACTGGTTAAATAATTCTGCTTACTGAATTTATGTTTTTGTTTTATAATAATAAGGGAAAATTTCAAAACCTTAAGACCTCTACATTTTAATGCCAAAATTTTAAAATCACAAGCAACAAATATTCGAAAAAATTAAATAAAGTTCGAAAATTTGCCAAAAATTCAGAAACTGTGTTAAAAAGTTCATGAAAATGTCAATTAATTGTTTTATTGCATTCTATCATATGATGCAAACAATAAAATTTCATTAAACGAAATTATGTGCTGAAATTCATTTTTAAATTAAATTTAAAAAGCTCTAAATCGAATATTGGAAAGATCGGTATTGTCATCCGCAAACAATGTGCGTATAAATTTTGCTTATCAGAAAATAATTTAAGAGTCGATGACAAACTTTCGACCATAGCAACAAGCACGATATGGAAACATTTTAGTTCACTTATGGTGCTTGAACTATTTACTTCACTTATGGTGCTTATGGGACAATATGCACGCATTGCATTTTGTCACTTAGAGCCACAGAGAGGACTACATGACAGGTTAGTTGCACGCGTTTTTATGTCAAAAGGATCTGATATAGATCATATGTAATGATGACAAGAAACTCGGATAATTGAAGTTTAATTTAATGTATCACAGGTAAGTATTTGCTAATTTCATTATTTGCTAAAACTATTCAAATAGAATATTTCTTTTGGATTTATCCTGTATAATTTAGAACAAATCTACAGCTATTTTATGAAAATAAAAATCTTAATTTTAAGAATGTTTTTATGGGAAAATAACCCTGGTTATCAGGCAAAGAAAAGATGGACATTTGTTGATATCTCTCAATCATGTGCTTTCTTTCGGTAAAGTTGACATCTTGTATGCTCGCTTAATGCTAGGGCACGAAATCTGAAAGTATTCGAATGTCCGAGTGGCAAAATAATTCACTTGTCACGTTCCTGAGCCAGTTATCTATTATAAGTGACAAAAAGAAATACAATATTTCACGAGCAAATGGTAAAGGCTTTTCTGACGAACCAATAAAAATATAATGACAAAGAAACGTTTAGAACTTATGTCTTCTCGAAGAAAACTATATACGTTATTCCTCTCTTTATTCGTACCAGTCCTACTTGAGAAAAATTTTTATCTAGGCGTATTTATGAAAAAGATGGAAACTTGATGGATGAAGATGGAAAAAGAGGAAAACGCAAACCCTTTTGGGTCAGAAATGCAGTTTTATTTTACGGATAAAACAGCAAGATTGAATTGATATTTAACTTTGTTTTAAACATACGCAAAAGTAAAATTAAAAATGAAATATACTGAATCTTAAACATAATTTTTTCCACATGAGCAGTTTTTGTGTTTCTTATTACATTCTGTATGGGAGCACCAATCCTTCTTGCGATTTAAAAATAAATATTTTCTTTATTATTTTTTTAGTTATTGATTAGCCCAAAAGGTCGTTAGCTCAGAATTAATCTCGAAACGCCATTTTACGTCGAATCACTATAAATGGCTGTATCGCTTTTCAAATTATTGCCACCAAAGAGTATCGTCAGTATTGCATTTAAAGAAATTAAACAATGAAAAAGCTGCTTGAACGTTTATAGGTTTCTTGCAGTGTGAAAAACAACCCAACCATCAAAGGCCATCTCAAGCCATCAAGTTTTGAATAACGTAGTCCTCCACCTGAACATGGGCACTTGGTTTGAATTTGTTTTATTATGTATTTCCTATTTTTTAACTTTCACAATTTTTCATTAAGAAACTCAAAGATTTCGTAGCAAACAATGGCAACATACTGTGCAGAGTAAAATATTTTTATCTCCAGCGCGCAAGACTCTATCGAAAATTCTAAAGTTATGCTGTTTTTAAATACAGAATTAGCCTAAATTCTCTGGAAACGTGTATGTATGTATAAATGAAAAAAAACGCCCCTTTGGGTGTAATATAAAAGTCTGAAAGCTTTTTCAGATTTTTTATTTTATATAATATTTTTATTTTATTTTATTTAATACGTATTATTTTTAATTTTCATTTCTTATTTCGAACTGAGATTACTTTCGTTTTCATCCGATCATGTTTTTACAAAGACACGTAAATTTTTATTCATAATTTGTAACTTATTCATTTTTTCTCCTTGAGCTCCATTTTGAATTTGTAAAAATTTCAGAAAAGGTTCATTTGCTTATGTCATAAATACGTTGCTCTGTCGTTGCCGTAATCCAGTATGTGGGAAAATTCGTTTCGTTCTGTAACATTTTTATCATTTTAGAGAAGCAAAAATGGTAATATTAAAGCTGTTTCTCAAAAAGAAGAAAAAAAATAGCGGTCATATTTGTTTACATTTGAAACTTAGCAAACTAATGGATTTGTTGGCAATTTAGGGAAACTAAACTTCGAAAAAAAAAAAAAAAAGATAACGCCTTTTATTTTTGTAAATCAAATCATGCTTAATCCATTCTGGAACTTATTTGAGGAAATAAGTGTTTAAGTTTTACTTCGTAATTTTTAATAGAGATACTTTGAGTTTTATGTGTATTTTTGCCTTGTCGCGAGGGGAGAACTGAATAATTGAATATGAAATACTGAATCGTCTTTGAAAAACTAAACTGTTTCTTTTTTTATTATTATTTGTTTGGTTGGTTGGTTGTTTAATTACTTTTATACATCGTTTTAGATGTATTATAGTATTTCAATAGAACATGTGCGACGATTAGATAATTCTTGAGATGATATAAATTTTGTTTATTCTGAGTTATAAAATGAAATGGAGAACTGGTAACGTTGCGCTTCGCGCAATGAACTAGTATTCATCTTAGTTTCAAGTAGTTATAAAATGAATGAAATGTAACACTGTTAAGTGAACCTAGCTCCAGAAAGTCGCTATGGCAAACAAATAAAGTAAATTTTAAAAAGGGAATTTATTCTATTGTGGTTTATGTGCTATCGACAAAGTAGATTTAATTCAATCCAACAAGTTTAAATGAAATGCAAGAAAAATGCGTATAATATTATATTCCATACAAGGAAGTCATGTGGTGTACACATCACATTTTTTAATTACTTGTTAGATGCAATATAGTTATATCAATGAAATATGCAAATAAAAATATGATCACACAAATTATTAGTATATATAAACAGCTTGTTATATTGACAAGTTATAATTTGAAAGTTTAATTAAATATGTATCTTTGGCAGTAACTCTCAGGAAATAACTGTTTTGAAACTCGCGCTAAGTGCTTAATGTGAAGATAGCATAATATCATATGATCCATAAAGTAAAACGACGACAATAGTTTTCCTAGCCTCAAAGTATTTTTAGTTTTGAATATTTAAAAAACATCTGCCGTACATGATCTCAGTTGTAAAGAAGCAAATTTTATTTTATTTACATTTTCTAAGGTATGTAACTAAAAATTATAATACTACATATTCCTTAACTTATTTAATATCATGTTACAAAGTATTTAGAAAATAAATCAGTTTAATTTGTTTCAGCACTTTTTGAATTAACATTTGATACGTTAAAAAAGGCTGATTAAAATTTGTAAGGTGAAAAGATGTTTTCGTTATACATCTAACGTTTTCAATTAATTTTCTTCATACATTGTTACAGCACAAAAATAGCATCTTCTAACATATAACAAATTATAGATATTTTTCCCCAAAATAGATGAATTTCGATCAAGAGATCAATTCCACTAGTATGGGTAAATCGACGACCACAGGACGATGTTGATATAATTCGAAGAAGAAGCAACGAACTGAAAAGAAAAGAAACTAGTTCTTTTTAGGTGAGTAGTTTTTAGATTGATAAAACTTCTCTAACTTGACACCGTGTTCAATCGGTCCTGACGGACCTGTCCTAGGGTAAGATATCAAAGTGTCTAAAGACATACAACGAATAAAAAGTAAAATAAGTTCCCTATATCATACGTAATATCAGTAGTCGCCTTGGAGGTAATTAATTATTGTCATAACTGAAATAAACGAAATGCTTTTTTGAAATATTATCAATAGCTAAGATTAACTATATTAATATTCTTATTTTTATTCCATTATAAAACTTACTATAAAATGTATTTTTTCCCCAACGTTCTTAAAAAGAATTGGTAAAGCATTAGTATCAACTTAAAAATAACACAGAAAAATAAGAGCATTTATCTTGTAGTACCGAAAATCATTTGCTTGAAAATTTCATTTATGGACTAGTTCACTAATTTTCATATCATAGCGTTTAACTCCCTTTTCTCTTAATTTTAGTTAGTTTCTCAGCTCACATATACAGGGTGCGGCAGGGAAACTACCTTATTTTAAAAATGAAAAACACAAATAGTATAAGCGATATCAGTTTAATTTTTTTCCAAGTTCTAGAGACACTTAAAGTTTTTTTTAATTTTATTTTTTGTTACGGTTTAAAAATAATATCATGAAGGTGGCCTCCGTTCTGGACAATGCATTAAGATAGTCGACTTTTGAAGTTTCTTTCCACGCCTGGCCACCGACAATCGCCCCGCCCCGTAAGTAGATAAGGCGTCCAGGGAAATGTTCTTCAGAAAACCATGGTCCAATGATGCCTATCCTGGACAATGTGCAGCAAACAGTCACACATTCTGTATGGAGGGGCTGCTCATGAAACTCTCGCGGATTCGTGCCACTCCATTATCGCATGCTGCAGCCGGAAAGATGAGAATGAGCCTCATCGCTAAACACAAGGGCATCATGAGGCATATTGTCAAGAACAGCTTTGATGACAGATGAACACACATGTGAGGTTGTCAGATACCATTCCTTGTGATGTTGTCAATCAACATCGAATTGTCACCCCTGGGGTTTATATTTTTTGACAAAAACGGCACAGGTTAGTCTCAGCAACGATTACTATCTTGCGTAGTTAAATGACGAGTGCGTAGTTTTAAACGAGGAGTCACGCGATAAAATATACAAACAACATAATCTCATATAATAAATTTCCGTTGTTTTTCATTCACTCTGATATCTGACGTACACTAGTACGTAAAAATACAGAGTAATATTTGCGGGTAATTCGTTCCAAGACATACCGCGGATAGCAATTAGCTCTATGTGGAACAAGATATAAATAAATCCGCTGAAGTTGATAAGTATGACTCAGTAAAATACTAATAAATGATAATAAGAATATATTGAAGAATATACCACATCACAGACTGCATTTTAACACAATAATCCATAATTTAGTCTTCAAAATGTTTGCTTTCCAACTTATGGATAAGACATTAGGGCTTCTCTCTCTTATGTTTAGAAACACTGGTAGCATCACTACTGTTAACGTTTAAAAATCATTGTAACATAAATAAAAAATTTCCAAATGCAAGACTTGTGATAGAATGTTGCTAATGAGAACGAGGAGACTGTTAAAATGCAGACGAGATAAATTTAATTCCAAATTTATATACGTAGGAAAAGGGCGGAGCTAGATTATATTGACCTTTGATAGCCGTGGACCCTTGTTGATATTTTTATAGCCTCCGCTAGGCAAGAGAAAGATTAATTTAAAAAGTGCCATTTCGGAGTATATATTTGAATCTAATAACATACATGAGGATGTACATAACGTACCTAATGACGTGCATGAGGCTCCATATATTATAAATTATATTCCCCCTTTCTTCTGCATGTTTTCGTGGTGTTGGTGACACACTTATCGCGTATTCGACACAAGTCCAGGTTCGACCTCTAGCGAAGGCATTGCGGATTTCTTCGATTTCCTTATTTCGAAAAAATTAGAATGTTCAGTTAAAAGGACTCTACAGAGGCGCACGAACTAAAACACGGTAAATGCTGATTCTTCACCATCAGGATTTGGGGTTTGGATCTGCTAATCCCCAGTCGCTGTTTAAATGGGGACGTATAAGATACCAGAAGTGGGCGCAGCCCAACCCACCTAACCAAACAAGTTAGTCTAATGGTCATAACAGGCCGTGCGTGGAGTATAAGGTAGTTTCTCTCTTCTTTCTGCACGCCTTCGTAGTCGATGAGTATTCGAGAGGTCCAGGTTCGAGTCTCGGCGAGGGCATTGACCACTTTTCATGTCTCTTCCTTCAAAATATCCTAATAACTCCACAATATGACCAGTTTCGTAATTTTCCCATTTAGTTCCATCCATCAGAAATATTTATGCACATGCAAAAAATCGTGATGATTGTGAGAATATAGTGCTTAGCTTGTTTCAGTTATTGTGTTTCACATTTGGTCGTAGTCTGCTTATCACTTAAAGGACATTTTGAATTTTAGAGGACGTCTTTCCTCCGTTGTGAATTCCGGATATGGAATTCATGAATACGAGAATATGACTGTAATTCAACACTATCTTAATTGAGATACAATAACACGCCGAACAAATATTAATTTACAAGTCAAACAACAAAAATCAGCTTTATATTTTCAAATTTTCACAGGACTAGTTTCGATGGTTTTACCAAACCATCATCCTCAGCTAAAAAGCGCAAATGAATGAGATAAGATATAATGATTAGATAAGATAAGAAAGACTGGACAGGAGATAAGCCACTGGCGCCATCTGTTGATGAAACCAGAACTAAAGCAAAATTTCTTTAAAGGCTGAAGGCAAATATGGATTGGAATTAGGGTCGTTAACTAGAACAAAAAGATTTTCTTGAATGTGAAATGCCTCTAGAAAATCTAGTTCACCAATGGAAGATGTTTTTTGAATAATTTTGGCAGCAGAAAAATTGAAAGTGTGATTTACGGACCAACAATGTTAGACAACAGAAGATTTCTGTGTTTCCTTTTTTCTAACATATGCCTCATGTTCCTTAACACGAAATTTTAAGGCTCTCTTAGTTTGACCAATGTAAATTAAGCCACACTATAGTCACTAAACAATAGTCTTGTTTAGAGCAGTCTGTGTCCCTTAAAAATCAACTTCCGGCCATTTAAACAGCAACTTCCGGTCTTTTAAACAGCAATTTCTGGTTCATGGTGTAGAACAAAAACAGCCATAACTCTATTTGTAATCACCGGAAAGACAAAACAAAAATAGACTTTGAAAGCTAAAAATATAAGCTTTAAATTAAAGTAATAAATGTTTTTTGAAAAATTTCTTCAAAATTGACGATTAGAACGTAGTCGGATACCTTAGTTTACATTGACCAAACTAAGAGAGCCTTATAATTTCGCATTAAGAAACATGAGGCATATGTTAGAAAAAAGGAAACACAGAAGTCTTCTGTGGCCCAACATTGTTGGTCCAAAAATCGCACTTTCAATTTTTCTGCTCCAAAATTATTCAAAAAACTTCTTTCATTGGAGAACTGCATTTTCTAGAGGCATTTCACATTCAAGAAAATCTCTCTGTTCTAGTTAACGACCCTAATTCCAATCCATCTCTGCTTTCAGCCTTTAAAGAAATTATCTTTTAGTTCTGGTTTCATCAACAGATGTCGTTAGTGGCTTATCTCCTGTCCAGGCTTTCTTATCTTATCTAATCATTATGTCTTATCTCATTCATTTGCGCTTTTGCAGCTGAGGATGATGGTGCGGTAAAACCATCGAAACTAGTCCTGCGAAAATTTGAAAATACAACGCTGATTTTTGTTGTTTGACTTTACTATTGTTAATTGTAATCATAATGAAACAAGAAATATGTCATTATCAATAGTCATAGCAGTAAACGTGTTGTGGATTCAGCATAATGGCTAGCCTACGGTAATTATGCATTCTTAACAGGTATTGAACACAGTTTTAGTTAAACTATCATTGATATATATCTGCCAAATTTGTTTAAAATAACATACATATAAATTATAATACTTTTTATTAGTTTATTATTTGTAATTTTTAATATCAAAATTTACTAGTAATTTAACTTTCTTGTGTTAAGCAAGAGATAATAAGAGATGTTCTTCGGAAATGCTTGAGAAAGAGCCAAATATTCGAAATTTAACGTTAAAATTTTCAAAATTTATGATTAATTTTTAACAGGTTTCAGTCATAAAATTGCCATATAATTTATTTCCCCAATCTGGAAAATCAAAACTGCAAGGCTGAAAATTCGAGATTATAGTCTAGCCACTCGTAATAAAGTTTACTAGTAAATTTTAACTTAAAATAATACAAACTATTAAAAAAATCAGAGATATCTTTTTTTAATAAACAAAACATCTGCTATTCCCACAGTATAAAACTAAAAAGAGAAATAAAATTGAAATTCTATTAAAAATATTTTAGTTTTAGTTCAGTTTAGTGATTCAGTTTCAGTAACACCCCCGCATTTACGTAAAATTGCTGAATTCCAAACAAATGTAAATTCCAAAGTATTTTTAACTACATTACAGTTTAAAACATAAGATTAATGTATGAAAATATTTCCAGAACATATATATCTCTCTCTATATATGTATGAAAGATTAAAAAATATGAGAGCAAACTTCTAAATTTAATTCACTATAACTTCTTTTATTTCCTATTTCATTTGGGAACTTCATCTATCTGTCCTAAAAATAGCGCTTCAGTCTAAACTGCGTCATTCAAATTAATCATGCTATCTTACATAACCCTTAATGCAGATGCCTCTTGACCAATCACGAAATTGCAAACCAAAACTATTCTCTTCGCGTGCTTCCATCTTGCATAACTAACTTCAATTCAGCTTTGCTCTCTGCTGTGCTAAGATGTAATTTCGCTGGCTTGATTTCTATCTCAACGATATCAAAAATGTAAATCTTCTGTGGAAAGGCAGGACTAGAGTGCCAAGTGATTGTGGCCACAAATATCAATTGCAAAAAAAAAAAAAAAAAATGGAATTAAAACAGCCTCGACTGCCAACTTCTTTAGATACTACACAATCAAAATTCTTCTTCAATATGGATCTAACAACGCATCGACACTGCTCCGGCTTTTCCATGTATTCTTATTATTACACACACACACACACCATCACACACACACACACACACACACACACACATATATATATATATATATATATTGAAAGAGAGAAACATACTATGTGTGCGTGTAATAATTTAGGATGCGGGAGAGACACAAATAATTTTAATCATGGCTAATAGTTACAGATGGTACTGGCGTAACTGTATAGTAGAAGGAAGAAACTTGGAGGTAAACGTACACGCAGATACCATATAATTTATGATTGGGGGAAACAATTCTTGAGATGCATATTCTAATTAACATATGATTCTCATATTTCTGAAAGGTTAGCACACTGTAAGACAATGGATGGTCTAGAGAAAGGAACAGCGTGTGTTAGTTGGAAGCAAACTAGCGGGAAAATGAAATTCCTTTTAGAAGAAGCGTGGGAGAGTGTCAACGGGTTTTGGTTCGGAAATTTGCATTTTGGGGAAACTTTAATAAAAGATTAATGCATGAAAATATTTTCAGTATATATATAGAGAGAGAGACTATGTGTGTGTGCAATAATTTAGGATTACCCGAAAGAGACACAAATAATTTTAATCGCGGCTAATAGTTACAGATGGTACTGGTATTAAAATTAAAATAGAAAAACTGTCATTTATTCTAAGCATCTGAATGGGAATTTGCAAATATATTACTAACTGTAAATGTGACATTGACAAGTCTATAATTATTTCATTTACTATAATTTTCTATTTGTATCAGGACATCGTTTTAATTTATACTTTTAATTTTCTCATTTACTTTTAAATATAACGTTAGCTTTTGATTTCAAATTTTTGAGATTATTTTTGAAGTAATACATTGCTTGTGAAAATATATATTCCCAGTAAGTTCGCTAATATGGAGAATTTAAATAAAACTAATTGAAGATTGCCCGTAGATTGACGCTCAGCTATATAATGTACATTGAGAAGTGTGAAACATTTTTGTACCTTAATTATTCTTTCTACGACTAATGAAGTAAAACTCTAAGATATGTTAATTAAAATCAGACTTTCTCACTCTGCCAAAGGTCTATTCTCCCCATATATTTATTTATCCAAATCTTCATTATTCCTAACAGGCAATAATCTTGGATAGTTTCTACTCTTAAGGATGAAAATCAGGCTGTAGTTTCATGAAAGCACGTCTTCAAATAAGCAGTTTAATTCCAGTATCCTGATCGGCTGCGTCCTGTAAAAACAATTTTTAACATAAAAACAATAAAAAGATTTTAAAAAACTTAAATGGTAGTGTAGCATAACCTCTAGTTACCGTTTTTCGATGGTTTGAAGAGCAAACCGATAAATGAGAGAAAAGACTGCACATTAAAAATACCCCTGATTGATGGGAGAAGTCTCAGTTGGGACATATACGATTAACTTATAATCACGATTAATCGAGGGTAACTAAACCACGTGAAAGAGGAATAATTCATCCTTATAATTAAATAGGAACTTCCTAGCATATATATATATATATATATTATGCAGAATATACTAAGTTTATATATATTATGCAAAAATATGTACTACATACATTTAAAATACTATATGTATTTATACTATATGTATTTTTATTAAATTCGAAACATAAGCCAAGCAAATTCAAATATCTTATTCAGATATAGAAAAATAAATTGGCACATATTTGTTTTCAAATACTAAAAACTATTGTAAACTACAAACTAAAAAATGACAGCTGGGTACTTGCGTATTAGCTCAATCCCTTTATACAAGTCGTCATATTTTCAGAATGTACCAAACTCCATCAACCATGCGCATGAACAATCTTCGGGCAACCCATGCTCATAAACGGCCTTCCGTCCAGCAACATCGCCATTTCCGTATGCAACTTTTTTTATTGTATTCCAAGCGTCAAGGATTTTTATAGGCAAATCGTGATATTTTTTGCCTTAATTAAATTTTAGAATATTAATTGAGGAGTTTGCCAACAATGGACGAAATATAGTTAACATTTCTCCAGAAACACAGTATTTTGCAACAAAATCCCTGAAGAAAGGAATGATGAGATGCATTTGGTGGATAACCGCTGAACAGTGCCGAGCTTGTCCAATTCTCTGATTTCGTTTGATTGCAACAAATCGCTGTATACATGGGAATAGGAAGAGTGCTAAAAATTAGATAAGGATTTCGAGGAAAGCATAAGTGTTTTGTTGTATTTTAATGTATCAGATTGTAAGAACCATTTGCTTATCTTCAAAGTGACAATTGTACATGTAGTAAGTGAGTGTAGGAGCTACACAGGAGAAGGATTAAAAGTACTCTTTATTAAACTCTTTAAAACTCACAATGCGTCGACTTGACGCTAACTCACTACTCCTCACTCGGGCGATAACGGAAATAACAAAACCTAAACTAAAAATTCGAAGATATTAACAAATCTCTACAGAGCTCAGGAAACTCCTGTTACTTAAAACTGCGTCGCAATCTAGTGTAATCTAGCAAAGTAATAGCTGTTATGCCACGTAAACCAGCAATAACTGCAGAAATAGAAGCTCACGCTACAGAGGTGACAGCGATTGCCCCAAACTCTCTCATTTCCCTCTACAACTCACATGGAGGTAGGAAGTAAGAAGGAGTCGCCCTAAACAAGTTTCTCCGTACCCTGCTCTGAAGCACCGGCGATCCCTACGTGGTGACCAAAACATTGGGTCATTTACCATTGAGTTCTATGGGATTTGACGCGTTCGGGTGTAAATATTTTGTAATTACGTCGCAAATATACATATAAATGTATATATTTTCTTTTTCTACAACACTTCAGAGTCCTAAGTATGTGAAAACAACATATTTTTAAACAACATTTCATTCTGAACGGAATTAAATGCTATACTTTTCACAGGACAGTTTTCTCAGAATGGTTTAATTTGAATGAAATATTTTCACAAGTTTTCGTTAATTACATTAGAAAAAAAAAATAAGGTAATTCGATTTTATTCGGTTAAGGTACAAAAATTAAGATCAAAGTTTATTGTATTATTAATATTAAAATTATGCATTATTTCTTTTCTATTTATAGAGCTTCTTCCTAAAATACTTTCTTAAATACGACATGATTTTTTGGCTTCTTTTAAATCGAAAAATGTAAGTCAATTTATAATTAATGCTCTATTCGGTTCATTTTAAATTAGAGAATTATTAGGAATTAGCGAAATACTTTAAATAAGTATTTCGCTAATTCCTAATAATTAAATAGGTATTAAATAGTATTTGACTTTCTCTTAACATTTCTGAAAGGGAATAAAATAATATTATTTAAATAGATAGTATTATTTAAAACTTGTAACTGAGTTATTATAAAATGTAAAGGAAATAATTCTTTTAATTATACTTATCAGATTTTTTTTTTTTTTTTTTTAACCCTTCATTTCAACAATACATATTCCAAAACTCTTTATTACGTTCTTAAGTGCGCATCTTATAGCATTTGCTTTACAATACCTTTTAACAGATTGCTTTCCAATACGAACAATTCTTGCTTAAATAGTTTATAACGTATTTGTCAACAGGATTTCAATTTATGTTTACAATTCAATATTAAGGTTATTATATATTTTGATAACATTTATAATCATTATAAATTAGATACATTTAATCATTAGATTTCTTCACAGTACTTTCACAGTTGTTTATAAGTGAATAAATTCTTCATTTCAAATACATTTATAAATAATTTAATGAATATTTAAGTATTTTGTCAAAGGCAGATACATGCTTTTTGCAAGCACATGCATAAATACTCATACATATTTCCTATTTATCATTTCCGGCATGTGCAAATCTTTAATTTCTGTGCATTCACTATATTTTTCGTGTAAAGTAATTTACACTAATTTAGCATACACCCGAAAGTTTTACATAAAAAATATAAAGGTCAGTTTTTCTTCAAAATTCCTCCACGATGGCATCTCTCTCTTTAGGCAGATAGCCCTTGCATGCGTTACTCTATTTAATAAAAACTTAATCTGACCTATGTGCCTAATTACAAATATTTTAACATACATAATTTTATATTTACATTTAGCCATCAAGTTTCAAACTTTTCAAATCTTCTAGAAAATAAATTTTGGCAGATCTCTTTTAGCAATTTTCTTAAAATCTATATTTTTGTAGTGCAACAGCTTAGAATTTTATAAAACAAATTCATAATCAAAATTGCTGTTGTTAATTATCGAAAAATAACCAAGATGTGATTTTTGCGTAAATGTCAGCAAACTATACAAATTGCTATTATCCATCACACTATGAATGTTTCTTTCATGCGAGAGTGTCCCTTTTTCGATTTCTATGGAACTGTCGTGTGTCGAAATACTATCAGAATCTTGTCAAGCGAGCTTCTGAATGTAAACAAAGAACGCCCCGTCTGGTGACCCAAGCTTCAAAGCAGTGCTTCACTTCTAGCGCGGAATGGCCCCTCCTCCCTTTCCTACCTCCATGACAACTCAGTATTTTTAACTTTTTCTCCTCAAGGTAGAACTTGCATTACTTCACGCGCGCTACCAAACTTAAATATTTCGGCATTGACAATTAAGGTATTGAAGGAAAGAACTTAAAATTAAATTAAATTGGTTATTTAAAATAAATATAAATTCCTACAAGATAATCCTAATTTAATAATTAAAATTTGTATTTTAACCTTCTAAAGTGTGTTTTTTTTTATATGCTTATAATTTTGCAGACTTACAATAAATAACGATAGCTTTGTTTTTCCGAAATCCTCAGATAAACCCAAAAAAATAATTCATACAAAATTAAATTTTATAAGTTACGTGCAAAACGTAATAAGTATTTTAGACCTTCCACTACATCTTCGTCAGGGGAGTGTTTGATCGATCAAGAAACATCAAAGATAAAGCCTGTGTCTGAACTGATAAATGTGCAAATATATGAAGCTAATTTATAATTAGGAAAGTATAAATTAAATCAATATTTGTATTGATCAGTGCTACCCCTACGGGCTGGAATCAAAAAGGCAGCTTGCCCAAATTTAAATGCAATTAAACAGCACACCAAAGGCAAAAATGAATACAAAAGTAGAAAGAACAGCAGAAAGAATGATTTGTAATATAAAATTTATTAAATTTTATAAAAGGTATAATGCAAAAAAAAAAAAAAAAAAAAAAAAAAAAAAAAGAAAAAGAAAAAAGAAAGAAAGAAAGAAAGGAAATATATACTGGAAAAAATCTAGTTTCTTCAATATCATAATGTTATCTTTAGATTAAAAAGCTAAGTATCGTGTAGAGAACAACAAACATGATACTTGTTATAAAAACACTAATTATATATTTAAAAATCCTTATGTTAAATACTAACTAACACAAATTATGTGAATAAATTAAGTAATAAATATTAAAGTAATAATAACATTAGAAATACAAAAATAAATTTCAAAACAATAAAAATCGTTCTTCACGTGTATAAACTGTCAAGAAAAAATGTTATGGTTATTAATTAAGTAAAAAACATCATTAAAAACTCTAGAAATTATCTTTAATATTAAATACTAAAGCATAAATAGAATTAAAACTATGATTGTAGAGAAAAATATTTTTTACATTAATTCATTATGAAAAGCTTTAGAATACTTATCAAATGATTTTTTTCTTTAATACTTAAAGAATAATTTTAAAATGCATGCGAAACAATTCTTACTTTAAAATTTAAAGAACAATTTAAGAATGCATGACAAACCAAACGATACTTACCTTAATATTCGAAGAACAAAATTACAATCGATTCTTTTCTTAATACATAAACAACAACTTGGAATTTTAGAATGCATGCCTAACGATTATATGCTATATATATGTATGTATGTATAGCATATATATATATATATATGTACGTATAGCATATATATATATATATATGTAAAATATAAAAAAATACGATGGCTTTGCTCTACGTGAACAGGTAACCTCTAATTAATTTTCCGCAATTTCAGGATCTTTCCCCTAGACCAGTACTTTCGAGAACATTCGAGCATATTACGTACCCGCTCCTATAAATGAAGAATTCGCGCCATTTTGCGTCAGAGACTGCTTTCTCCTCCTGCTGCTAACAGATGTTTGCTGTCGCTCTTCCCATTTGTCTCCCTTTTTTCGAATAGTATGACGCAGTAAATTTAAGGTTAATCTTATTTAATAAATCACTATTGAATATGTAATTTTGGAGAATTTAATCTAAAAGAATAATGATTTGCCATTTGAATTGAATAAAGATATGGAGCTATAAATTTAAATCCTTCTATGTCGTCATTGGATGCCGCCTTACACTCAGTCACAACAATGTCCGGAATTCTGATGTGACCAGATTAACAAGCTTCACTCATGTGCCCGACTGCCAAACAACCTTTGTTTGCCAGTCGGGCACAAAGGGTTTTCAACCTTTGTTTGCCCTATGCATCCCTTTCACCATTGCCGGAAGATATTTCTCCTCCTTTTCCAAAACTCGACAATGCGTTCTATAAGTTAAACAACAAAAATGCAGAAAATGTTTACAGCACCAAAACTTGAATAAAAGTAGTTTTTTTTTTCATAGTCATAAACTAAAACTAAATATTTAACAGATAAATAAATCCTGACTGTATCCTCCCCTCCTGAAAGTATGAAATTTCCACCCTAATTGAGAACTTCTGATATAAAATACTGTAAAGTTATCTTCAAATCTGTTTATCGTGCTCTGTCTGTGGTAAACGTTTAATTAGTGATTAATATGCCTCTCCAACAGGGAAGGGTGTCATACCAACAACAAACGCAGTTCGAACGAGGCCGCATCATCGGTATGCGAGAGAGTGGACCTTCGTATTTAGCATTCAATGCCCGCACGCAGCGTAATGTCACAACGGTGATGTCTGTTTAGGAGAAATGGACAGAAGTAAGCCAAACTAGGCGAAATCTTGGCACTGGGCACGCAATAGCACAACGGCACGGGACAACAGACACCTCATCCGCATGGCTGTTAGATTGTACAGCGTCCTCTCGTGTGTTAACATAAAGTTCTAGTACGAAGACAGGTGTTGTATTGTTTAGCTCCAAGGTTCGTCGCCGTCTGCTGCAGCATAAACTACGTGTAAAGGTTCCTCTACGAGAGATTTCACTGTCGCTGAATAACAGACTTTCCCCTCCCCGATTTCAATGGGCACAGCAACACAATGCGTGACCTGTGATAACAAGTTGTTTTCTCCGATGAATCTCGCTACAATCTAGAGTAAAATGATGGAAGTGTACATTTCAGATGTTGCAGAAGGGAATATCTGCTCCGACAGCGTGTGATCCAGCTTCATACCGCACAAACGCTTGGCATCATGGTGTGCCGAGCTATAGGGCCCATCTATTGCAGACTGCGGGCAACCTCAACATTGATCGCTACATAAGGAAAGTTGTGGAGCACAGCCTTCCGCGCATTCCGTCGCTGTATTTCAGCAAGTAATGTCTGTGCACGTGCTTCTGAGACCACACAAGCCTTCTTTAGGGCACAACAGGTTTCGCTTCTTCCATGGCCTGCTTATTCCTCGGATATGTAGCCAATTGAGCATGTCTGATATTTCATTGGTCGGCAACAAGTTCGTACAGCTGGTGGGCACACACTTAGACTTAAATTTGACGTCAGGTCGAAGACATGTGGAATGCCATTCCCAATGATTGCATTCAGAGCTTGTGTGATTCGATGCTACGACGCATACAGGCTATCATCACTCAGCGTGGCGTACATACAAAATACCAAAATACTGATTTCCGACGTTCGTTTTGCTTTATTGTCTTGTAAATTTGATCGTTTATTTGCACCTCTATCAGTAATATATGAAATAAATTTTATTAATTTCTCACAATTCTTTCATAGTGTTGCATTTTCACAAACATTAGTGTAGTATACAGAAATATGATTACATTAAAATAGCTTGCATATATGGTATATCAAATAATCGTATAATGTACATAATAATCTCAAATATATGCAGATATATACATATATATATATAGATTATGTAGAAAAATACTATAAAAAAGAGGTAATTTTTCATTATGAGGCATATGAAGAAATACAGAAAAATTATACATACTTATTTTTCGCCGTAGTCCACATGACGTGCAATGAACGCACCTCATTGCTTCGGAAGAGCAGTGATATCTCATGAGAAGAATTCTTGTGGTTTCGACGGTTGCCATCGTGCAGTGCCATTTCAAGGTCAATAGACAAACCATGTTAGGATCAAACAAGGTAGCATTGTAGTTATGAAGTTCGAGCACATGATTTTCCGATTGGCAGCCGGACGTGCTATTATTTGCACCACAAAGGTATATGGGAAAAAAGCGAATATTACTTACAAAGTAAATAATAAATGCTTACTTAATTTTTTCCAAACAATCTATATAGAAAAAGCTACATTGGAAACAAGATTTGTAAAACATTAATTCTGTTGAACGATTGTTCAGCGAAAGACTAAGGCGAAGATAACGTTATTTACATAGAATTTCATTTATGACTGATAATGTAGAAAGAAATATTGGAAACCGATCGTTACAGAACGGATACTTCAAGAGGTCTTTACTATGTCAATTCGATACAGCGAAGAATTTTGTTCGCTTCTAACAGGAATTGCTTTTCCTAAAATTCATGTTAGGAAATCTGAAAACATCGGATCTAAAAGGCAAAAAAGTTTACTATGAAATAATTTTATTTTTAAATATTTATTTGAAAATTATGTGAAATATTATTAGCGTATTTTAATTTTTTTCTCAAATATTTCATCTCATAACTGATGGATCGTATTCGCAAAACTTAAACTCTGAGGTTACTTCACCCTTTCTAAGAGTAGCTACCATAATGAAAATGTAGCCATGAGTAAACATGGAGACCATTTTGCTAGTGGCAAATCAGAACGGCAAACTTATGCTGTGGTTGTATTTACCTCATTCTTCTGGGAGGCCTTTTCTTGGAGAAAATTTCTGGAAATTTTCGTCTTTGTATCTGACATTTCAACCTTTAATTGATGATTCAATAAATTTGGGAAAATTAATTACATAGTTAAACTTTTGCTCCTGGACTGAAATGTTAAACAAACGAGCCCTTTGTGGCTGTTATTATATATGTGTAAATACGCAAAACTCAAGGCAATTAATTTCTTCAATTGCTACTTACATTTCGCATGGTGAGATCCTTAAATAAATATGAGTTTGAAAATTGCAAATACTTTCCACACTAATTTTTTGTTGTCTGAACATTTTCGAAAGGATATCATTATATTTTCAATGAATCGATATATTCTTCTCTACTATAAAACAATGAAGAATCTATACGTACGATTGCACGTATGTTTGTATATTCCTGGCATTGCACATAGAGTTGGAACCGGGCAAACCGTCAAGACTTACTATTCACTAAGAATCACCTTAATAAATAAGCTCTGGCCCAGATGTGAGTTCAATTGAGACCAATATAAATTTTATCCTTGAAGAAGTGTGGAAATTCTCGAAAGACCACAAATTGAGTTTTAATCCAACTAAATCTATTGTTAGTTTTTTTACCACCAATAAGAAGATTTATAATTATCATTCAAAGGTTTTTATGAATAATTTGCCTCTTACATATGACAAACATCCCAAATATTTGGTCTTCGTTCTCGATCCAGAGACCACTAGTAACAAACATGTGGATGCGCTGTTTTTAAAGGCAGAAAACGCTTAAACATTCTGAAGTATATCTCGGGACGTGATTAGGGAGCCAATGCTTGCACTTTGAGATCTACTTACTTAGCTGTCATGCGACATATTTTGGAAATACGGTTTCCCAGTTTACTGTTGTGCCTCTTCCACCTACCTCCAGAAATTGAAAAGAGTCCAACTCAGTGTTTCTCGCATTTTAACTGGCTTGCGCAACAGTTGCCCGAATAACATTGCGTTGTATGAAACAGACCTTCAACCCCTCAGTCTAATAAGAAATGCAGGCCTCGTAAAATATTATAATAAACTTCTCAGTTATGGCTCCCAGAATAGAACTTCAGAATTTCTGCAGCACTGGAGTAATAACCAAAGACTTAAAAAAATAGTCTACTTTGTCAAATTGAGTATGCTGGTATAATTGACCGTAATGTTGATCAGCATTCCTTGAACCAATGTTTAGATCTGTCTGAGGGACTCCCTGGAGTCGGGATCCATGCAAAACTTTCGTCTCGAGTTTCCAAGAAAAATGATATTCCGGCCCTGTTACGACAATCTGCCTTGGAAACTATACATGCAATTCTCGCTGAAGCTACCCTCATCTATACTGATGGGAGTAAAAGCGAGGACTCTCGCTCCGGTAGTGGTAGTGTCATTAAATGCACAAATGGAAATATTGTTAAAATAAAGAAAAGAAGTTCTGACTTCAGTTCGGTTTTTAAGAGTGAGCTTATAGCCATCGAAGAGGGACTTAATGCTGTTTTGTACTTTACAGATCTTAAGGCAGCATGGATTTTGTCTGACAGTCGCAACGCGATCAAATATCTTTCAAAGTGGCAAAGAGTTAGTGATAGGGCCGGAACCGCGATTCTTAGCAAACTTAGGAGATGTCTCGTCTCTCTGTAAAGTGCATCTTCAGTGGATTCCTTCCCATGTTGATATATGGGGGAATGAAATGGCAGACATTCTGGCGAGGGAGGCTTCTGAAGAACTTTTCCAATTATCAATTCACTAACGTATCTTGAACTGTATTCCATTAGAAGACATGCTGACAGGCAAATTTGGCTCGTTCCCCCGAGTCATCCCTGATATCAAGTTGATTGTCCTGGAAGGTCCCTTGCTATGGATTGCGAAAGATGTGTTCAGACAACACTTTCCCGATTCTTCAGTGGGCACTTGAGGGGACTTTCTTTTGAGAGATGCACCCAATTTGTTCTAAGTGTCACAATGCACCCGCATCACCGGCACATATCCTTGAGTGCCTGGAGTTGTCTCTTGTGGACCTTTACGGGTCTCCTAAGCTTGCTTTCGATTTTCTAAAGGTGAATGGACTCGTGGACCTCGTCTAGTATATTCCTAGGCATGTAAATTAGTAACAACAACAACAACAATGTATTCAGACGTAAATCTAAAACTACGTTCTGACCAGAAGTAGTAAGTTGAAGTTAAGAATTTGACAGGAAAGAAGTTTAACTCAAAATTTAACTGTTAATAAAATTAACATAATCCTTACAAAATTCAAAAATCTCCTTAAGATAAAGAACAAATGATAAAAATTTTCTGTGCTCGAACTCTTACTGAAGTTTTCAAGAAAAAAAAACACACTTGTTAACTTTTCGCTGAACCGAAAAAGAGAATTTAAAGGCATTTCAAATAATGCTATTAAAATTTTATGGAATTTCTGCGCAGCTAATTTGTATGAACAAAAAATTTCTTTCATGTTATAGTTGAAAAAAAAATACAGAACAAAATTAAAAGTGGATCCTAATTTACGGTTAAAGCTAAGTGAAATATAACCAAACATAAAGAAATTGATCTCTCTTAAATAGGCCCAAATTTCACAATAAATTTTAGAGTTAAAATATTATAACTTGAATTTTGATAATTAAAATGGTAAACAATTTTTAATCTAATATTTTTATGTGTGCATATTTAATACAAATAGCCAACAGGTTGTGTAAATTGCAAAATATTTTTTTTTAAATATTTCTATTGAGAAACTGAAAAGTAATCATTGTAAAATGTAGTGGTGGTGCTAAAGTTTTTAATTTTTTTAGATGGTTCACATTAGTCAAAAGCTTAAGAACTGCTCGACTAAGAAATTCCTTTATTATGGATATTTTTTCTTACAACATTGAACTGATGTGAATTACGATTATCATATACAATAGGGCCTATATCCATCATTTTTGGATGAGGCGAAAAAAAAATATAAATTTCGGAAAGATTTAAAATTGTTAACATTGTAGACAAGCAACATACACTGGTGTGCAAAAATTAAGGGCGAGACGGTTTTTTCAATATAACTTTGTACAAAAGCTTTCCAAATCATCACATTTAATACCGTAAGATCCCCAATACGTAAGGACATGAGTAATGTAAGCAACACTTACTAAAAGAGAAATCAGAGGGATAAAAAGAAGCTTTATTGAAAAAGTAGCATGGAGCGCAATGCGACTGAAGGCCGAAACATCCCTGTGATGGGTGTCCAGCAAGAAGCATCCGGCCTTTAATAGGGGATTTGATCTCCCCTGACTGCTAGGCAGGTTTCACAGCGTCTGCCCATGCTGAGAATGAGGGTGTGAATGAGTTGTTGAGGCATTGCTGCCCATTCGTCTTGCAGCGTCAATCGAAGCTCCGGAATCATTACTGGTGGTAAGGTACGAGCTGCCAAGCGTCTGCCTAGAAAATCCCATACATGCTCGATGGGACTGAAATCCGGAGATCGTGCCGGCCAATCCATACGTTCAATATCCTCACTCTCTAAGAGCTGTTCGGCAGCTACTGTGCGATGACATGGTGTATTGTCGTCCATGAAAAAGGACTGCGGACCCATAGCGCCTCTAAAAAGACGCACATATGGAAGAAGAATCTCGTTACAATAACGGGTCCCGTTGACTGAACCTGCGTCGAAGATGTGAAGGTCTGTACGACTACCAAGCATGATGCCTCCCCAAACGAGAACACCTCCACCTCCATACCTGTCCCTTTCAATGATGTTCGAGGGATGATTGCGGCTTCCCCGCTCTCTCCAGATGACTATGCGATGAGAATCGCTACTCAGACTGAATCTGCTCTCATCTGTAAAGAGTACTCGTCCCCATTCATTGTCTCTCCAATTCCGGTGTTCCCGGCACCACAGAGAACGCCTTCTCCGATGGTCAGGCATCTTCTCCGATGGGCAGGCGTTACACACCGTACAGGGCGTCGTGCAAACAGACCACCACCGTGCAGTCTTCTGGCCACGGTAAAACGCGATATCGGTCGTCCAGTCGCCTGTGTCATGTGTCTAGCGATTTCTCCCGCTGTCTGCCGCCTGTTTCTTCTGGCCTGTAAGGCAATATACCGGTCATCTGCGGGTGTGGTTCCTCGTGGACGACCACTACTAAACCCCCGGATAGCTGTTCCTGTAGTTTGAAATTGTCTCCAAAGTCGTGAAACGATGCTGTGAGCAATTCCGAACTCTGCAGCCACACTTGTCACACTGCGGCCTTCCTCCAACTTCCCAATGATTCGACCTCGGGTAAAAACATCCAGATGTCGTCTAACAAATTGATTATTCGCCATTTCTCGCTGAGGCAGCAACTCGGTGTGATTTTAACTGCTATACGGCGTGCAATCTCTTTGCCAGAAATACTGATCTTACACCGACAACATGCTTTATGCTACTCAGACACTCCCCCATTACGTCTACCTGCATATCTGCGCATGTGCTACCGTACATCACCTTACTTAATCTCCTGATTGGTCTTTCTGTCCGCTCTGCCTCTTCGTTTAGCTGATATGCTAATTTTTCGACTTCGTCCTTAATTTTTGCACACCAGTGTATTTCAGCATGAGTATACTACATTTAGAAAGTCTTGCAATGTTTTAAGCTTAATTTTTCCTCTCCTTAAACAGTGATTTCTCGAGAATAAAAATACATTCCCACTATGCTTCTCTTTCTTTCTGCGCTTAGAGAAAAGGGTATCCATCGAAATCATTGCCGGAAAAACATCGCGGATGTAAGCATCATACAGAAAATAACACAGACAGGTAAAAACTTGCAGTCTTAAACATCGTGGTAAAATTTAAAGCACCTACAAATCATCGCATGTTAATGACATAGCAGATATGTGGCTTTTCTTTCTTTTTGCGCATAGTGATATGTGGTATCTTTTTGCGCATAGTATATAGATGACATAGCAGACATGTGGCTTTATACATTTAAAGTTTTGAATGCTGGTTGGCATAATGATTTGTGGTAGCAAAAGAAATGAGGAATATTTTTACTTGCATATTTCATATTTTTGAATAAACTATATAGAGAAATTAGGTATTTCTAATCAGGAGACATAAAAATGAGCAATGCCCTCGACTATGACTCTAACCATGAACCTCTCGGATACACCACCGAGCATGCTGGCTATTACACCACGAAGGCATGCTAAGATGCGATAAAAATACCTTATAATAAATTTTTACTGAAAACGCAAGAAAGAAACTTAAGAACTTTTGTGACAGCAATGGATAAATCTCTATTAGAATAGTACATTTCAAAATTTAAAAATGTATAGAATGTGAAATTAAAACTTCGTAAAAGAACTTGAAACTTAAGAAGTTAACTGTTAAAACATAATTAAAATTATTAAAATTTAAATTTAAATTGCATTAAAATTGTTTAATTAATTATCATGTTGTTTGCAACGTTACTATCGTGCAATGATTTGAAAATGCTTTATTTTTACCTCGATATGTTACACAATGATACCTTAAAAATCACAAGTTTTTGAACTGCTTTATTTTGTATGACGATATTTTCCCCCTGGCTTTGGCGTTTTCGTCTATTTCGATTTATAAGCTATAAATTTAGGAAAACGATAGTTCGGAGAACGACTGATGCGGGAATAAATACCGCTATTTGCATTAGCTATATAACTATGCTATAACATTTTATTCCGGGCTATGACTAACGATACGTGCGCAGAAAAAGATCGTTGCAGAATGATAAATCAAGTATAATATCTATAAAATGAAATAAAAAAACTGTATAAGGCTAATGAAAATATAATGAAACCGTTCACTAAGAACCACCTTCTGTAGATAACTTGAAGGGAGTCTGTATTTGTGATAGCAATGAATAAATCTCTATTAGAATAGTACATATTTCCCTCTTAAGAATCTTATCCATAGATGATGAATGTTGTCTGGAACAGAAGGTAGTCATCTTAAGGCATATTTCTTTATATTTTTCCTCGTTAGTTTTCATTGAATGTTTAATGCATGCGCCCTTTTTCCTAAAATTGCTCAAAAACGGAACTAAGCAGTGTGCGTTTTGAATCTTAAATATATATTGTTATATATGTCTCCAGTGTAAACGAACATAACAAGGTACAAATATATTTTTATTTATGAGAGCAAATATGACCTTATGACTTCCGTCATCCTACGATTTCTTCGTTTTATTAAATCGAACTGCGTTTCCCATACAACCCGAAGCTAATGTTTAAATATGGTCTTTTCCACTCGCGTTACATAGTACTAGCTTATGATATTGCTTTATTTTTCTCACCTTCCATATTTACCAGACCTTATCCGTTAGATTTTCATCTCTTCAAATGGTTTAAAATTTCCTGAATGACCTGGAGATTACTTCTTTGGACGCTATCAAACACCATCTCGATAACATCTTTATGAATAAACCTAATGACACTTTGAAAAAAAAAGGAATTTTCCACTTGCCGGAACGATGGCAGAAGTCATAGAAAAAACGGTGCTCATGTGATTCAATGAAATTTTCATACGTTTTCATACTGCTTCATTTGTATTTATCATTGTTGGAAATCCGTAGAATTTTCTGGATGACCCTTAGGAAATAAGTATCGGAACAAATAGACTTAATCCATTAGATATAATATTAAAATTAGGTAAAAATACTGCCACAGACTGGCCTAAAATTTGAAGAAAACTCTTTAATTCTAAGCGCGATCTGACATTGTTTGCTGCCTTCGAAATCGATATAGCATTGTTCAAAATCAGCGCTTGTCTAAAGCTACATTCTTATTTACTTATTTACTTATTAATTTCTCTTCCAGTCATATGTTAATATTTTTTAATAATCCTTGAATAAGATCTTGTAACTACATAACTATTACACCATATTTACTTATACAAATACTACAGATAAATAACAGCATACTACAGCTGCATATTAAAACTAAAGTGTAAGACATGATACCAAAATTACAAAAATATTTCTACACTTTATTTAATAAAATTCTATCTGCGCAATGAAATAATTGTACAATTTGCATTATTTATTTGTATCGAAATGATTACTCTATTTAAAATAACGGTTACAGCCGAAAACATCACCGGAAAAACATCGCGAACGAAAACGTCGTAGAGAAAACGTCGTGGTACAAAACATCGCGGGAAAAAACATCGCAAAGAGAAAAATCGCAATTCTTAAAACATCGTGGTCAAAATAAAGCGGTTAAAAAACTTCGCAGTTTAAAAACATCGTCGTCAAAAATATCGTGTTAAAAAATAAAGTACGTACAAATCATCGCATGACGATAAAATCACATGCATGAGTTTTTCAAATCGCATAGTGGCATATTATGTAACTGAATTTTTCGTCATAACTAACAAATAGACACCCAAAAAATTGATTGCATGCTGTACATGAAAATGTTAACGACACTTTAAGAATAAACGGAAACAAAATAATATGTAATTTTCATGAAAGCACTATCAGATTAATAAATGGGAAAGAAAATAATTTGATCATTAACTAAGCAATTTTTATAGAAGTAAACTTATGCAGTTATTTATCTTCTCTTTTCAAACATTTTTAGACAGTACATTTCATGAAAAATTGTCAGTTAAACTTTATAAAGAAAGCTTACTTTATTAATTATCTTTGTTAATTAGCTATATAAATTTAAAATTATTTTAAGCTTTTTAAGTTGCATTAATTTTCTACTCATTTTTAAGTTTTTAAATGGTTAAATTTCCTTCTTATTTTTCTAGCAAAAATTTATTATTTCTTTCAAATATATGAAATATAAAAGTAAAAAAATTCCTCTTTACTTCTTGAGCTCTATGATCTTTATACAAACATGCATTTGCGTCTTTCCAAACCTGAAAATGCATGTGTGCGATGTTATCGTCCTGCGATGATTTGTAGGTACTTTAATTTTTTACCACGATATTTTTGACGACGTTGTTTCTAAACTGCGAAGTTTTTGAACCGCTTTATTTTCGACCACGATATTTTGTACCACGATGTTTTAGAACTGCGATGTTTTCTCACACGATGTTTTGTACCACGACGTTTTCTCCTTGCGTTGTTTTCTCCGCGACGTTTTCGTTCGCGATGTATTTGGCGCGATGTTTTCGGCGGACACCGAAAAAACAATGTCTTTCTTGTTCTGACATTACTTTGAAAGCGTATAATTTATTAATTACGATACAATTGCATTAGTATAAAAAGTATTTATTTAACTTATATATATATACATTGCAAGTTATTTAATTTTTAAACTTATTTATTGCTTCATGTGCCTCATTAGTGGATTCTCCCGCACAGAAAGTGTTTTGAGAGTGAAACACTGTCTTTCTCATGCGTTCTTATAATTTAGGTTTAGTGGTACTTAAAACACGTTTCAATATACTCTCTTTTATTCTTTGCATCATTGTCAGTGGTTCTTCACTGCGTCAGCAAGACTTCTTAATGAAGTACATTTGTGAAACGAGAACTTCAAAATTTTTTTCCAAAAATTTATTCACGTTCTTTGCTTTTGCGATTACTATGCTCCTTTATTTTTACCTTTAGCTATGCAACTTTATCGGTTGAACAACTTTAATGTGATACAACTGCAGCGGTTTCTTCTTTGTCATTTTAGCATTTGGCTTATTGGCATATCTTAGAAGAACAGTTTTGGCTGATACTATATCATAATTGTATTGATAGCCGCTCTAATACCATGCTTAAATCTTTTATTTTAAAAATTTATCCATAGCTGCTGTCATTTATCTTCTCAGACCTTAAATTGCACTTCTTCCTCATAGCTGTATAAAACAAATTGAAAATGAATCGACTGTTTCGTAAAAGTTGAAAACTATTCAAAACTATTCCTCCCACTTCTGTCTCCTTAAACTGATACAAATTTATAAATCTTACAATCATTTCGGTATGAAGAGATTATCATAGTTTGTCACTAATTAACTTCGATATTCAGCACAGAAAATGAGTGCTGTTATTATCATTATCAGAACTCAGATAGGTATAATTTCAATCTGAGTTGATACATAACTTTCTCTCAAACGTTTAATCGCCAGTATTTCTCAGCTATTTATATTTACTTAGAAGGTCATTTAAATTACTTATTTCTCATATTTTATTAAAACGCATTTATTTTTGATAGTTTTTCAATGAAAAATGTTTTATTTATTTTAATATATTTAATGAATTTTTGTTTTTACGAACATTTAATGTAAATGTTCGTAAACTTATGATAAAAGAAAACTTATGCTTTTTCACTTTTCCATGAAAATTTAGAGACAAATTCCAGAAGTGATGTGGGGATAGCTTATAAATATTTCTGCACAAATATATGTTAACTTCAACAGTATGTGGTATAAATACGTGTGTCAGTTTTCAAAAAGCTTTTATTTTAAGTGGAAGTGAGGGTAAGAGAAAATTCGAGAAGGGATAAATCTCCGATTCCCATTCGAATAAGCCAATTTGTTTTAGGTCTTCCTTAAATCCAAGAAGATGACACATTTAGTCTCCCACTGGAGCTTGCTGGGAAGAGGGAAAGTTTCTGTGTCAATATTTCATATTTTACTCTGTGTGCACTTACTATACTTAAAATTCAATATTGTTTAAAGCTGTTTCTAGTATTTCAAGGTTTCAACTTTTTTTTTTCATCTGTTGCAATATTTCTTTCACATTTGGCATTTTCTTCTATTTTTTCAAAATTTATACTTTTGCTTTACTTTAACAGTTTCTCATTCCTCATCATTTTTAGATTATTACATTATCTTTCGTAGAAAAGGCTTAAGAACATGTATATTCTTTCGTTTGAAAGAGTAATTTTACTTGCTTTCTCCTATATATGTCATTTTCCCCATACAGAGTTTGTAGAATCATTAGGGTTTTGAAGCAGGAGGCATGAAAATTACGCTGTGACCTCGCAGGAACTCTAACCTGTACCCTCTCAAATACGCAGCGAATGCGCTACTGTTATACCAGGAAGGTATGCTGGAAGGAGGGAGAAAATACCTTATACATTCTCCCTTTTAAAGGGCCAGTGAGGATTAGGGAACCCAGTTGCAAAATCCAGGTGATAACGAATTATTATTTACCCCCTCCCCGTTTTAGTTCGGCCGCGATTGCATAGTTTATTAGAGACATGAAAAATGAGCAATTCCCTCCTCGGGACTCTAACCTTGACCTCTCGAATACAAGCTGAGTGGCCAACCATTACACCACGAGATAAGGAGAAAATACCTTTATGGTTGATCTTTGAATTAAGCGGTCAAGAGCCCTGACCTATCACGTACCAACATCCTAGTATAATTTTTGGCTCTCTGTATGAGGTTACACTCCAAGGATGTATTCACACCATGGTCTAATCGTCACTATTCTCATAGTCTTGAGGCGTAAATATCGTTCACTTTTCTGAAGCAAGAGTGAAGCGGTAATCAGTAACGCAAAGTAAATATCTTCATGCAAAATTTGCAGCTGACTCAACGAAGTAGTCAACCGAATGTCAGTTTGTGATTCTTTCGCTGTCGAAAAAAAAACTGCATACTTCTCACTGAATTAGATTCTTTTATCAGGCCGTTGCATTTTCAAAATAATTTAATATTTTAGAACTTCGTTAGGAATATAAATAATGCGTTACGTAAAACCTTTTCTGATTATAACTTACTCTTTTAACTTTGTTGGGTGGATGTGAATAGCATTTGCTTTTTTACTGTTTTTTTTTAATCTGGAAAATAATAAATGCTCATATTTTAAAGTTGGATATGTAGTTGTTTAGTTTGTTGTTGTTTAGAAAACTGCTCTTGTTGATTGTAGCGAATTCACGGAATAGCTTTCTTTAGCTGTTTTGAATTACGTTCTATTGGACATTTGAGTAGTTAGAACATAACTACTGTGAGATATTGTAATACTGCATGATAATTTGAGGAAATTTAAGCATTTTTGTTGTGATAATAATAAATTTTTGTTCATGTTTTTATCGGACTTGTGCATTCATTTCATAACGAACCCGTACGCACGCAACAATTTTTGTGGCAGCGGTGGGATTTGAATGCCAATAACAAGAGCGATGGAAGAATAATTCAGGCAAATGATGACTGCATTTGCTGCTTTCCAAGAAAAGATGGAAGGAGCCGTCAACTCCATTAAAGAAGAAATGAAATTGGGCCAGGAATCCCTTAAGGAAGAAATGAAAACGGCACAGGAACAGATGAAATTGAGCCAGGAATCCGTTAAGGAAGAAATGAAAACGGCACAAGAAGAAATGAAAGAAAAGATGGAAGCTAGTCAGAAAAAAATGGAAGAATCCGTTAGAAGAGAGATGAAATCAATTAAAGAAGAAATGAAAGTAGGTCAGGAGGAATTGAAGAGAGAAATTACTTGCATAATAGAAAACAAGTTCGAAGCTATGGAAGGAAGAATGGATACAGTTGAAGACAAAGTTGGAGAAATTCAAGAAAGAGTTTCTGCGGTAGAGCAACAAATTGAGGAAAGGGTTTCTGCTGCTGTTGCCAAAGAAGTTGACACTTTAAAGAAGAGCATAGCGACAGAAGGAAGCAATTCTGAGGGTTTTAAATTCTTACCGATGCCTGCTCGTCCATCTCTGAAGTTATCCACATATGATGGGAAGACATCCTGGCAAGTCTATAAAACACAATTTTCTATAGTGGCGGATGCGAATGGATGGGATTCCCAAACTAAGGCCTGTCATCTCGCCGCTTCTCTGAGAGCAGACGCAGCGGATATCCTGCAGACGCTTCCTGAAAATCAAAGGCTAGATTTCGAAGCTCTATCCGGCGCTTTGGAGCTGCGCTTTGGCGAGAAATGTTTAAAAGACTACAGCAGGCTTCAATTAAAATCCCGTCAACAGAAGCCCACCGAATCACTCCAGGAACTCGCCACAGATGTTGAAAGGCTGTCCCACCTCGCCTTTACGGAGTGCCCGAGAGAAACGAGGGAAATCCTGTCCCTGCAGTACTTTATCGATGGCATCCGGGATCCCGAAATACAGAAGGCTCTACGAATGGCAGATGTTAAAGATGTAAAAAGCCCTCTGTTGTACGTCGTGAAATTGGAGGCAGCGCAGCAAGCAACTCGTAGAGATCGCTCACCAGTCAGAGCTGCGCGAGTCCACGAGCCAGTAGATCAACTGATGGCTCGTTTAGATGATTTAGCTAGAGAAGTCAATGCTTTGGTACGGAGTAGGAGTGAGAACAAAGTGACTCTAAGGTGTTGGAAATGTGGTTCTGAAGGTCACCTGCGACGGCATTGCAGAACACCCCAGGGCACGGATAATAAAATGAATGATTTGATAAGACCAGTGAATGCCTTAAGACGGAATACTGGTGAAAGGAAACCAACCCTAAAGTGCTGGAGCTGCGGTGTTGAAGGCCACATACGAAGGAACTGCAGAACACCCCAGAGCACGGAAAATAAGAGAGGCGTGTTAAATGGACAATTAAATGCCATGGGACAGAAAAGGATTGGCAAGAAGCCAAAGAGCTGGAACTGTGGAACTGAAGGCCACGTACGAAAGAATTGCAGAACACCCCAGGGTACGGAAATTGAAACCATTTCTCAGCATCGACGCAGGAAACAAATTAATGACCATATCAAGGAACGGAATTCCCAGATAAAGAAAAACTCTGTTTTAAAGTGCTCAAGATTTCAGCATTGAGTGGCAACAGTAATGGACTATCCATCAATGGGGTTATCGACGGAGTTCTTTGCAATATAATCATTGACACAGGAGCTAATGTTACGATCATTCGGAAAGATTTAGCTCAACAATTTAAAGATAAACTGATTTCGACGCCATCCTGTGTTACCCACCAGACTGCGTCTCGCGAAGAAATCTCCATAGCTGGGAAATTAAACGTGAGCATCACGTTTGGAAGTGCCGTCTACCTTCATACGGCTTATGTGGCGGATATTACAGATCCTTGCATACTCGGATTGGACTTTTTAAGGAAATACAATTTTTCCTTAGACTTCAAAAACAACAAACTGCTTTCAGCATCTGAGGATATGACTATCCATCCTCAGAAGGGATCCTCACCTGAAAATGCCGACGCCTTGACTGAAAGATTCAGCTCAGGAAGCTGCCGAAATCGTGCTAGGGCCAAAAAGAAACGCAAGACTACCAGCTATTATCCATCCCAGATGCTCTTCGGTCGAGACCTTCGTCTGCCTCGTGACGGCCTATTTGGTCGCCCTCAGGATGCTCCTTCATCGTCTGAGGAATATATTCAAGATATCCATGCCTGGTTTGAAGTGATGCACAACTTTGCACGAGAGCGAGTCAACTTGGCGACGGAGAAGATGAAGACCCGCTACGACACAAGAGCTACTGAACATCAATTCCACGAAGGAGACAAAGTGTGGTTGTGGAATCCAACTCGACGAAAAGGACTTTGTCCGAAATTACAGTCACCTTGGGATGGCCCGTACACAGTCCTAAAAAGGCTGAATGACGTCGTGGTTCGGATTCGTAAGTCTTCGAACTCTAAACCTAAAGTTGTTCATTACGACAGGTTAGCTCATTACTATGGCCATAGTACGTAATGTAAATAATTGTAAATAGTATAAGACCATGGTCCTTTTTGTTTTTAAATGTGTATTTGATTTGATTTGTATTTAGTATTTGATTTGCATTTAGTATTTGATTTGTATTTAGTATTTGATTTGCATTTAGTATTTGATTTGTATTTAGTATTTGATTTGCATTTAGTATTTGATTTGTATTTAGTATTTGATCTGCATTTAGTATTTGATAGCATTTGATTTTTTTATTTATTGCATTTATTTTTCATGTTGTTTGTTATTGTAATGTAATGCTTATTATTGCATTTACGCCACAGTTGTAAGTTTGGCTTCCTGTCCAGGGATTGTACTGCCCGGGACGTGCAGTCCTTGGGAAGGGGGCAGTGTTATGAATTTGGTATTTAAAAAGCTAATGTTAGTTCAATTATAAATTAAATGGTTTTATTTCTCGCGCAGTGCAGCGCGTGACGAATATTAAAAGAAAGCTAAGCCGGAAAATTGAAAATACAAGAGCGCGTGCATTAAATAAATAAATATCCCTTTTTGATTTCGAGAAAGTGCTGGAAAATTCTAGCGCGTGATTTTAAAATCTTATAAAAGGAGGAAAACATCTCAGTTTGTAGTAGTTGTTTAGTTTGTTGTTGTTTAGAAAACTGCTCTTGTTTATTGTAGCGAATTCGCGGATTAGCTTTCTCTAGCTGTTTTGAATTACGTTCTATTGGACATTTGAGTAGTTAGAAGATAACTATTGTGAGATATTGTAATACTGCATGATAATTTGAGGAAATTTAAGCATTTTTGTTGTGATAATAATAAATTTTTGTTCATTTTTTTATCGGACTTGTGCATTCATTTCATAATGAACCCGTACGCACGCAACAATATAGTATATATATATATATATAATATTATATATAATATATATATAATATATATAATATATATATAATATATATAATATTATTATATATAATATATATATAATATATATAATATTATTATATACACACACATATATATATAATATATATAATATTATTATATACACACACACATATATATATATATATATATGTAATTATGTGGAATTGGCCTGTATTCGAGAGTAAAATGAGTGTAAAATGTTTAGCTATAAGTGTGAAATGTTCATGTACTTGCAACAACGTACACATGTGTAAAACAAATATTATAACATTCCAGTGTTTAAACCTAGGTGAACATAAAATACACCATGGTAAAGTTTAATTATTAGTGCATAATATTTATGTAAAAACTGTAGTGTGTGCATCAGTGTATCATTATTGTCTTGTGTAGAATCTATAATTTCAGTATACAGCACCAACAAAAGTTTCTATTAAGTTCCTCACGCAGCGCTTCTGGAGCGTCAAAGAGTTCTCGCGTTGTACAGTTGCGGATTCCAAAAGATACCTGAATAGTCCTAGTAAACCGCTCTCACCTATCACCACCTGTTCACCTAGAGAGGTGTTCCTATGCTTATTTCGGAACAGGAAACACGAAAAGACGGCATTACCATCGCAAGTATTCGAACTAAGGATTTCCCAATTATTAGATCTACGAAGAGACGTGGTATGAAGGCAGAACAATCCTTATAAAGCAACCCTCAGTGAATTTGTTCAGGAGTAATTTAATTACTTATGTAAAATTGGGTGGCAATAATATTATTACAATCTGAGCGGCAACGGTTAAATTTACCTATCGAAATGGCAGCAATGAAAATTGTTCTAGTACTTTTACCTGCTATGTAAGGAATTTTAGTTCTGAAGTATGTTCTGAAGTATGTGATGTGACTATGCGAATAAAATATGTAAAACTAAATACGCCATTTGCATAATAAAACTTTAAGATGGTAGTAGGTACGTGCTTAAGATGACTTAAATAAATTGACAGTTTTTGTGAAGATTTAATGTAAAAGAATTGTTCTAAGAGGCATAAAATGGCAACAAGGGAGAATGAAACAAGTTTTATTGAGGAACTGAGCTAAAAACTTTACTCCAGGTATGGAAATTTCAAATAATAGTATTTCTTAAATCATTTAATTTATATAACATAATAACAGGGAATGAAAATTTAAGTGATATCAAAAATGAAGATAAAAAGTTAGAATTAATTAAGAAAGATGCCATATCTCAAAAGTTTATAACTTATTCTATAGATAAAGGTCCAATGATGTATATAATAAACCGCATTCGTTTAAAAGAAATGTTTGATAAATTATGTTGTATATAAGTAAGAGATTCTGAATCAATAAAAATATACTTTGTTAAAGCAATAAAAATATAACTTTTTAGCGTGCCATCAATTTTTAAACTCTCAAAAGTTCACCATGACTATAAATAGGTTGGGAATCTCTGCTATATTCAAAATAATCATCATCTAAAATTCCCTAGATCTACAAAAAGAGTTTACTAATGGAAAAAAAGATATGCGCCCTTGATCAGAAAGTATGAAGCACATTTTCCTGTGAAATGAAATTATAATTTCTATCTGGAAAAGAAAACAAGATAAGCAAAAAATTTCATTGTAACATTTTAATGCCTTTTCTGTTAAGTATTCCTACACTTAACAGATAATAAGCCCTTTACATGTAATATATGCACAAACAATAAAAATGAGGTAAAAGAAAGTAATAATGAAATTTTCCCTTTTATGAGGCCAATGAAGTAAATGGCGAGAAATATTCACGAGAGTATAATAATCTGTTAAACGAGTTAATTTGAATGATTTCAGAATTACCGTGTGTGCAGTGAGCAATAAATATCTCATGCAGATATAAGAAGCGCAACATTATTGCGTAGCACATTAAAGGGAGATAAGAAGGAACCTCGAGATGATATATGCCTATTTCACTTTTTCATGGTTACCACCAGAGATGGCTTAGCATTTTCGGCACATTAACCGATCAGTGCAGTGGGCGCCCTGTATACATTAAACACATTAATAAAGGAAAACAAAATATGCTTTTATTATTTATCGCTTGCGGGAAAAAGAATTTAGATCTGTACTTTATCACCCTAGGCAATTGCTTACGTTGCTTATGCCTAGAGGTGGACCTGGTTACTTCTAAACGAGAGGCGAAAATATTATACATTAAATATGAATACTGTTATACATACTTTTGCTTTTCGTTGAATATCATAGTAACACTCGTAACACTACAACATAATATGACATACAATTTTTGTCTCAAAGCTTGGCAGTTTGACAATGGCAAAGCACAGACTATCAGCATGAGGGGGTAGATGCCTTCGTGGAGGACTTTCTAATGAACACTGACTCGTATTTATGTTACACATAGTTCCCTGTGTGTAACATAAATACGAAAATAAACCTCGAAAATGCCCATGAGCCCGTTCACAAGAATTTAAGTCAAACTTCTGGTGTTAATAGCTCAGGCTGGCAAACTACTATTTTGAAGCATCCTACAGCGTAAAATACTATATCAAGTGCAGATGCCATTCGTAGCGAAAATGGAAGTGATATTAATGAGAAGCTGTATAATTTTTTAAATTTTATTTTAAACATTTTAATGTAAACATATCTTCTTTGGATGATGTATTTTAGACAGATAGGATTATGTTTACAAGAGATAATATTATCAAATAAAAAATGCTCACTTCTGAGGTATTCAGAAGCCCTACGACGAATGATCCGACAAATATCAATTATGTTGGGTACTTAAATGCTGTAAAATGACATAAAAATCATTAAATGAATCAGCTTATGGACGGCATCTGTAATTAAATTCATCTTTTCTAAGGGATACTAACTAGAGACAGATATCTTGATTTTCTTCAAAGTCATGTACTTGGTTTTGTGGATATTTGACTGTACTGTTGAAAGAAAGAAACAAAACGAAAAGAAAAGCAAAGAAAGAACATACTGGACGGGAGTTACGAATGAATAACAGTTCATCCATTAAGAATCTTAACGCAAGAACTAAGATTTGCTGTTAGAACTTGATAAATAGTAGGACTGCAGCGTAAACAACCTTTCAGTGATATTTCAATCAGTACTTAGAACAATGTTGCTGGAAAGTAATATTTTATTGTATGAAACTACGTACCGAAAAACATGGCGAAGTTTCTACTATAAAAAGCAGAGACTTTTCATTCACTTTTGGGTTATTTGAGTAATTCTACAGCTTAACACTGCACCTCCAAAATAAAATAAATCAGCTGTAAAATAACGCTGTAACACTTTAGATTAGATTTTAAGAATATGTTAATCATACTGTATATTATCCATATTATTTATATTAGAACGAAATGCAAACATTGTACACGATATAACATAGTTGACAATTTTGGACTATATTATATAGTCCAAAAATATAAGTATACTGTCTTTGGATTGTACACTATATTACATAATACAAAATTTTACACCCTATAATGTAGTGTACAGTACTATATTATAGAGTGTACATTATATTATATATATACATATTCGTTTGAAAATAATAAGATATAAATTTATAAAAATATTCAAACTTTTAATTAAAACTGGCGGTATTGACTTAAATATTAAGAATACATATATCTACTTGCGTAATTTAGAAGATTTTTCATAAATTTCGATGAAAACAAAATTCCAGTTTTTGAGGTATGTGAAAACTTTAAATTAACTTGAAACATTCCATGCATTAAACGATTTGATTTGTTTCTGTATTTAGTTTCTTTAGACATCTTCCATTTATTGCAGTATAATTTAACACATATTTTATCAATTACAAATCCTATTGATGTCCTAATTCCTCAATCCCTTTTCCTTTCTCGACATTTCATTAGTATGAATGAAAGTCTGTTTCAGCATTACAGGTTAAAAACAAACTGCTGTTTGTTTTCGCTCTTGCTCTACAGTTAAATAATAGAAGGCTTTTTTTTACTCTCTTATTTTTCATTACTTAACCTTGTATATTAGTACTTCGCATCTTCGTTAACTCAGAAACTCTATTATTTACCAGTTGCGGCTTATGGGGATTATTTTGCTTTTATTATTACTCAAACATTTAAACTACTTATTTTATTCAAAACGATAGCATTCTTCTAGGGAGGTTTCCTTGATCTGAAACTGGTAATTTTTCCTATAATTTCAACCATTTCCTCGATTATAGTTATTCCAGATAAAGCGAATAATCGCTTTATCTGGAATAACTATATAATCGAGGAAAGGTTTAAACAATGTTTTTATTTAAGCAGATTTTAGGATATAAACGCACTTCTTGGGCTAACAAAATCAACTACAGGTCAGGGTGATTCACCTAAAGGAACAGTGAAATTCAAATTAAAACGTGGATAAATAATTAAAGACTACACAACTTAAATCTTATTCAGCAACTGGCTCAGTAATTCTAATCGGAGTGTAAAAATCAAAATGTCGTCGGTGATATAACACAAAGCTAAATAATAATTATTATCGGAGTCGACAGGAGCTAAACATAGTTTGCACGTGGAGGTAGAAACACGCTCTACCTTAAAACAGAAAAGTCTCGGCTTGAATTTTAGCTAACTCATTTAAATTCTAGAGAGAAAGGGGAAAGGATAAATTACAGTAACTGCAGAAATTTTAAATTACTGGTTAATATAAATAACAATTTCTATGAGGAAAACAATCGTTTCATAGTAGAGGACATCCCTGTAATTCTTCGGGTTTTATTCTTGAAACATTCTAAAGCAAAAGTAATACATCCGATTTCTTCTTCAGAAAATAGGAAGTTTAGGAGAAATTTTTCGAGTGCTATCCAATAGAAAGCGTAAAATTTATCTTAATATATCATTACATTAAAAAATTACGGCAGTATGAAAACCTGTTCCAGAGAAAGCATTTGTGGTGAATAAAAATGCTGTGAGACTCTTCATAATATTACTCTGAAAATTAGCTTTTATTCGTATTGTTACGAAATGTCCTGGCGCGGTAAGACAGCTTCCCCGCAAAGCAGTTTTAGGGTTGCCATAAAATGGCAAGGGAAGGCAGGATTGCCACACACACAAATCTCCCATTTAGCGATAGAATTGGCCATATACCATGGACGGATGGAGAACCTTCTGGAACGAATTCTTACCGGTTTAGCCCAGAATGTTTTCGAACACAAGCCGAAAGCTATATAAACCCTGCTGGTCCGCAGTCAGTTAGAGAGTGTGCCTCGTCGAGAGGGCGAGAGAGTGTGCCTCGCATAGAGTGCGAGATAGTTTGTATCGAGTTGGTGTCTTGTCTAGCGAGTCAATCCCTGCGGAGCCGATCGAGTTGACAGACGGACAGCGAGTGCCGAGTGGATCGTCGTGTGCACCGAAAGAGTCTCGTAGTGTATCGCGGTTAGTGCATCGTCGAGAGAGCGCGTTAAGCTCCGGGAATGACTGAATCGAAGAGTCACGAGCTGTGCTTTGCGTATCGTCGAGTGCATCGCGAGTTGCAGCGTGGAGAGTTTCGAGAGTACGTGGAGTTCCGAGAACGACCAAGCAGAGTCGAGAGCTGTACTCTGGTGCTTTGCAGTGAAGCTGTCCCACCGTGAGCCACCTGAAGGCTGTGTCGCTGATCGTGTCAACGTGTTTATAGTAGTTCATCGCCGATTGTAAAACGTGTTTTGGAACTGTCCTTACAATACTGGCTAATAAAGTGTGTTTCGATCCTTCAAGTAGTGTCGTCATTATTCACTCCAAATCCTCACGGACCCCGCATGAACGTGAAGGAAAAAAAAAACGTAATAATTGGTGTCAGAAGAAGTGAAAAACGCAACAGTATATCTTGTCACATACCCCTAATGGTGAATCAACATTGCGCTCAGTAACGTATTCCTTTGACTTAAAAATAAACTCTCTGCTTCTGTTCCAGTTCTGAGCAGAAAGCTGCAAACAATTGTTAAAGACATCAGTAGCTGACCTGTTATATGGTATTTGATTTTATCTTTGCTTTACTTATTTATTTACATAGCAGTTTGTAAGGTCCCTCACTTGAAATTCTAAGTTAATGTTGGAAGTGAGGAACCTAGGAACTGATAAGCGAATAATCACTAGAGTCCGAAGACAAGCAACAAGAGAGAAGGGTAAATAACCCTTTATTATTTCTATAAGATTTAACAAAACTCCGCCTGGGAATGAACAAATAAAGTCCGCACTTTGGACTTGAACTTAAAAGACTAAGAATTAAACTAAAACTAAGATTAACTAAATAAGTATAGCCAACGCTATCAAGGTTCGATGAGAGTTGGCCCCTTAACTTATTTTACTACGAAGCTTAGCAAAGGCCTGAGTACGGCCGAGCGTAAAACAGCGTTGAGAGAGAGAGCGGCCAAAAAGGCAGACGCGCGTAGTTCAGAAACTCTGTTTCTCTCTCTTTTGGACCGCTATGCTATGACCCAGAGGAGTATGAAACAAAACGTCTCATAAATGCAACCCATCCTTCACACCATGGAAAAGGGGTTGTAGCACACACCACCTTTCAGCACAGCCTCCATGAAAAAATAAGGCCAGTAAATGTCATCCATTCGTCTAACTACGGAAAAGGAGTCTTGGCCCACACATCATGGAAAGATGACTCTGACATAAAGGATCATTATTACGTTTATACGGATGGTTCAAAAGTTGACGGACAAGTAGGCTGTGGCCTTATAGTAACTAAGAACAAGGAAACGCTGATAACATGGAAAGGTCATATGGGACAGAATAATTCAGTTTTCCAGGCTGAAGCAATTGCGATTCGTAAAGCTATCGAGTTAACAAGCCCCCCAGTAGGATCCACTGTTAATATTCTTACAGACAGCCTCTCGGTCATATATGCCTTACGAAATCCCAGACATCCTTCTCCTATCATAGCGGAGATTCAGGACACGCTGAAGGAGCGTTCGTCGACAATGAATATCCTCATATCTTGGATAAAGGCACATGCCGGCATTCAAGGTAATGAGGAAGCCGACAGGCTAGCAAAAGAAGCAGCTCACAATATCGATGCACAATGCGTAATTACCAAACTCCCGTGGTCTCACCTTAAAAAAGTGACAAGGACAGCAGCTCAGCACCAGTGGCAATGGGAATGGGACTCTACCGAACAAAGCAGGAAGACCTATGAATATTTCCATAAAGTTTCGCTCGATCGTCTCGAGTCATCCCCACAAATAACGAGATTTGTGACGGGCCACGGGCCTTTCCCCTCCTATTACTATGAGAGAGGAATTGCAAATATCGAAAATTGTGTCTGTGGAGGCATTTGTAAACCAGACCATTACTTGACCCAATGCCCTCTAACCGCACAGTGGCATGTGCAGCTTTCGGAACAGGCAACTTCTCATAAGCGTTATCTGATCAAACAGCCAGCATTTCGCATCAAAATATGCAAGATAATGCAGAAACTGGAGGAATTGGGAACAGATTTGTGCAGTGTGGAGTAGTTCCCTGTCAATCTCTCTTCTCTCTCTCTTCTATCTTTTTTTATTTATTTATTAATTTATTATTTATATTTTTATTTTTATTGTATATATTATGAAACATGTATGTATTACGGCCCACTGTATATATTCTGAAACATGTATGTACTATGACCAATGAAAATTATTATGAACTACTATGTATGTATTATGTAGCAGGCTTAATATATGATGTACTATGTAAGCATATATATGTATGAACTACGTATGTAAGCATGTATATGTATGAACTATGTAATCAAGCATTATGTAAGCAAGATCTATGTATTATGAACTACTTGTATATAAGCATGTACTATAAACTATGTAACTATGTAAGCATATATTATGAACTATGTAAGCATGTATACAGGACCAACGTATGCTCTTATAGTCCCCATGAGGTGTTGCCCCGGATAGTTGCGGAACCTGGACTAGACCCGAATAGTCTTAGTAAGCCGCACGGGTGTCCAGATTCTGCTCTCAACTCAACTCAACTCAACTCTCTGTCTCAGTAAGTAACTTCGTGGTTTAAATACCGCTCCTTCTCATTAAATATTCAGCAAATTCCAAAACTACGTTCTGGCCGGAAGTAGTAAGGTGAAGTTAAGAACTTGACAGGAAAGGAACTTTAACTTAAAATTTAACTGTTAATAAAATTAACATAATCCTTACATAGCTTCCGACCAGACTTTAAATACTCGAAAAATAAGGTCTCAGAACGACCTTGTTTAAGACTTTAAAGTCTGAAAACTTACATTAACTACACTCTTCTAACTTTTACATTAACTAAATGACTTTAAAGTTTCGTTTTTAGGGCCAACTTTACAACAATTCTAAAAGCTAGACTAAAGCTAGGAAAAATAAAAATTTACAATGCATCCTTTCTGGACATTATATCTTGACATACATCTTCTTCCTACATACTCTTTATTCTGCTAGACTTTATGTGAGGTCTTTGATCCTTCCATATCTGGAAGGAAATGTCATTAGTAATGCATTTTTACAAAACTTTACTTTAAATCCTAGATTTACGCTTTTAATTCATTATTTGGCCCTTATGCACTTTCATTCATACTACAGATTTATCTCACTCATGCTCTCCAGCAAATGTACTGAAATGTACTTAGGGTCTTCTATGTTGTGTTACCGCGAACAAACCACCGCTACACAACACCTAACTATGTTAAAATTGACACACTAGACCTGCCAAGACTCCCTATACGAAAACTGTTTCTACCGTAGTAAGCAAAAGCTTATATTTTACTTTTAAACGTGTTAACTGGAGAGCCTAACATTAGACACATATATATCAACATTCCATTCTTCCGTAACTTTCATACACAGAAATAAAAATTTATTTTCTATGTCCTTTTAATCTTTACGATATTTCAACACAAAGATCAAACATTTCTACATGAACATTTAAATATTTACACAACACTTTTGAATTCATTTTACATCAACAGTCATAGTTGCTTAATTACACTTTACCAAAATTTACATGAAATCTTAACTTTACGTTAACATATTATAGTGTTCCAATAGTCTTCCGACTAAACTTATTCAGAATTTACTTCTCGCAACTTGCGAGTTCTTAACAAAAAGTATTTAACGCTAGTAGCTTCTCGCCAAATTACTAACATAAAAATCTATGCTTACGAACATTTACAAAATATCGCTATCTGCGATTTAAGTTTTCTAAACAGATTTAGCAACTTATAACAATATGATATAACTTGAACTTCAAAGAAAAATTAGCAAAGAAATTTTCACTTACCTTTTTCTGTACTCCTGCATCCTGTCTTTACAGAACTGATTAAATGTATAAAACCTGATAACCTCCACTCTTCTCGATGTTCGATGTTCCGTTCCATTCAGTTCCAGTGCTTTCCTTTTCTTTCCTTTATGTAGGAATGTGGGACTCTTCCGGGCAGGTTGTGGATTCTGGAATGCCAATTTCCTTTTTGACTCCGGCGGGGCTCTCCGTCCTTCAGGGTCTTTGAATCTTCTCTTGGCCCTTCTAACATGTTGCTCCGGCACGGTTGTGTCTACAAGTCTTTTCTGGCTTTGCTGTCTCCACGCTGGTCCTCCTTGGGTCTGCCTTGTAGTTGTTGATGCTGGAAACTGTGCTGTACTTTTAGTTTTAATTCGTCGTTGAATTTTCTCCTTTCCTGGAACCTTGTCAGCAGGCTTCCCTCCTGTGGTCGATGGCACTTGAGTTTTTGCAGCATCCTGGGTTCTGAATCGTTGATCTGTCGGTGCTAATTTCCTCCTTTTTGGTGCGCTTGTAGCCTTAGTGGTATGGGTTTCCCTGGTCGAGATTTGCTGGCTCTGCTTTCTTTTTTGCGTTGGGGGACTCGAGCTGTACTCCTGAGCTGGCGGGCTTCTCTCCTTACTTCCAGGATCCTGTAATAAATTCTGCAATATTTTAAAGTCAGTGCGGCTGTAATAACGTTTTAACTGATCGATATTTGCCACCAGTTGTTGGCCATTTTCGGCCATTAAATAAAACGTGGCTTCTCTTATTCTTTCCACCATGTACTGCCCTTCAAACCTGGGCTCAAACTTCGCCACTCTGTTTTCTGGTGCCGACGATAACGAATATTTCAACTTAAGCACTTTTGTCCCACTTTATATTCCAATTCCCTTCTATTTCTATCGTACTAAATCTTTTGTTTTTGTCTTGCTATATCAGAATTTTTAATTGCTTCGTCAATAATTTTTTGAACGTCTTTTAACTTGAATTCTTCTTGTCGCTGTTGTACAAAGAATAGCTTATCCAACGGCGTTATGATTTTTCTTCCTAAAAATAACTCCGCGGGGTTTTCTGCATAGTATCGTGCTTTGCGGTTCTCAAGGCAAAACCCAACTCATTGACACAGCTGTCCCAGCGGTCATGAAAGTTTTTCACATATTCCCTGATAATTTTTACAATATTCTTATTTACGCGTTCCGCTATATTCGACTGCGGTCTATATGGTACCATTTTTAGATGGCGTATGCCATGTCCTGTGCACAAATTTTTAAATATACTACTAACAAACTGTTTTCCATTATCTGATATTACTTTTAGTGGGGCCCCGTATTTTAATATATATTTATTTAAGAAAGAACCTGCGACTATTTTAGCTGAAGCTCGTTTAAGAGGGACTATTTCTACCCATTTTGAAAAATGGTCAACGATTGTTAAAAGATATCTGTTTTTATTTATTTTTATCCTAGGGTAGGGTCCTAGCAAATCTATTCCAACTATTTTGTTTGGAAAAGTGGTCTTTATGTTTTTTAAATACCCGGCCGGGCTGTAATTAACATTGTTTATTAATTGGCACATATGACACGACTTAACATACGCCGTAACAACTTTCTGTAACTGCGGAAAATAAACCGCTTCGCGTACCCTCTTTAGTGTTTTTCGTATCCCGAAATGTGCTGCAGAAGGTAGATCGTGCAACTCCTCTAAGATACTTAAACGTAGACTCGCTGGGATTACTGGTCGGTATTCCTGATTTTCGTTAGTTACCTTTGTGTAAAATAACAATTTGTCGATTATTTCGTAATGCTGTGCCCTATTGCGAATAGCCGTTAAATCTATATGTTCAAATTTTTCAGGGTCTTCCACGTATGCGTAAATATCTTTAAACTCTGGGTCCTTTTTTAATTCTTCGATTATTGTTTCACGGGACTCAATAACTCTTGAGGTGAGCATGGCACACTTGATAGTGTTTCCCTCTTCATCAATTTTTAATCGCGAAAGGGCATCGGCGACCAAGTTTTCCTTTCCCGGAGTGTGTTTTATAATTAAGTTGAACTCTTGTAATTCCAACGTATCAAGCGAGGCGATATTTTTTTTTTCTGAATACAAGCGACCCACTGCCGCATGATCTGAGTAGACAGTTATCGGTGAACTTCCGAAGTAGACCCGAAACTTCTGGACTGCTAATAATACAGCAAGCGTTTCTCGCTCAGTAGCGGAATAGTTCCTTTGCGTAGCTTTCAAGGTTTTCGAAAAAAAAGCTATAGGTTGCCCATTTTGGGAGAGCACCGCTCCAACTGCATAATCGGATGCATCCGCTGAAATTCTAGACCTTGCTCCCCTTCTGGGAATTTAAGGACTGGGGCATTGATTAGGGAATTCTTTAATTGTTCAAACGCGGTGTTCGCTTCGGCTGTCCAAGAAAATCTACTTTTCTTTCTTTTTAGCACTAGAAGAGGCTCAACTATTTTCGCAAAGTCTTTTATAAACATTCTATAATAGGAACATAAGCCCAAAAATGAAGACAATTTCTTAGCCGTATTTGGGGGAGGATAACTTCTAATTGACTTAATTTTTGAATCATCAGTCTCTATTCCCTTATTCGAGATTTCGTACCCGAGGTATCGCTATTCCTTTGCCGCGAACTTGCATTTTCTTGCATTTATTTTGAAACCGACCTCGTTAAGTAAAGAAAAAACTTCTTCCAAATGTTTCAAATGTTCTTCTAATGTTTCGCTGGTAACTATGATATCGTCACGATAAATTATTGTACTTTTACCTAAAACTGGCTTTAAGACTATATCCATAGCATTTTGGAACGTAGCTGGCGCTCCGCTCAAACCAAAGGGCATTCTTAAAAAGGCATAGACGCCTGACTTTGTTATAAACGTGGTCTTCTGGACATCCTCCGGCTTCACGGCTATTTGAAAGTAACCCGACGTGAGGTCTAGGGTTGTCATGAATTTAGTCGAGCGAATGTTCCTGATGATTTCATCAATTATTGGTAGGGGATATGTGGGATATTTTGTTATACTGTTTAACTTACGATAATCAACTGCAAACCTATACGCGTCCGGATGTTCAGGCGGTAGCCCGTTCTTTTTTCTACAAAGGACCACCGGACTTGCGTAAGGGCTCGTGCTTGGTACAATTATTTTATTCTTTAACATAGTTTTTATATGGGTTTCCAAAATTTCTCATTTTACTTTATCGTACCGGTAAGGTTTTGACCGGACTGGAGGGGCATTCCCAGTGTCTATGGAATGACTAACTACCTGACAAAACCCAGCTTTTTCGTTAAACAAAGAATTAAATTTTCTTACCAATTCTTCAATCTTCTTTTTCTCTTCTAACTTCAAATGTTCTAGATTCAATTCCGGCATGGAAACTTCACCTTCTTGTACCGGGTCCATGTGCACCTGAAACGTAGAATTCTGAAAATTAAGATTTGCGCCGGATGCGCGTAAAAAATCGATCCCCAATATCACTGATGTGAGTAAATTTTTTACGACTAAAAAATTAATTTTTAGGACCTCGTTTTTAATTTGAATATGCAGTGCGGTTTTCCCCAAACATACGCACTGTTTGCCTTGGGCGGCAATTACTTTCTATTCCGTGGCTTTAAACAGTCTGTAACGACGAAAATGTTTTTTGAAAAAATTTTCTGATAGGAATGAACATTGTGCCCCTGTGTCCAGGAGTGCAGTGGTTGGTACATTATTTACCAAAATCTGTATCTCCGGCATAGCAAGATTTTGTACTACGACTATATTTAGACAAATTTCTGAGGGGTCTTCTGTCCTACTCGGTGACCGTTGTCCCTTCTCGATCACCGGTTTGCGTTTAAAGTCTGGTTTCCTGCCGCCTCTTTTCGCTGATTTTTATATCCACCGCCCTTAGATTTATCTGCGCTCTTGCTATTAAACTTTTCACTTTTTCCCGTCTTCCTATATGCCTTGTACTGAACTTGTGGTTTCTTTTGGGGAGTAAATCTTGAGTACTGGCCAAACGGACTTGCACGCGCCTTCTCTGAGTTTCTTCTACTCTGAAATTTCATTGCAAGTTGGAACAGAATTTCCAACGTTTGCGGATTACGCACTTCCGAGAAAATCTTGCGCTGACGGTAGAAGACGCGGTAGAATTAGTTCGATAATTTCTTTATCGGGCCTTTTCCCATATAATAGATTAAAAATATGAACTTTTCTTAAAATGAACTCTGTCAAATCCTCGAAACCGCCTTGGTATTTATTATGCAATTCTGATTCAAGCTTCGCACGATCTTTAACTACTGGAAATGCTTTTATTAATGCAGATTTAAAATTTTCCCAGTTATATGATTCAGATCCTGGGTCCCCCAACAAGAACTTTCCTATACTCTTCTGCCAGCTAAGGGCTTGACCTTTTAAGGCTGTCGTAGCGATGATCACTTTTTGTAGCTCATTCACAGGGTCTAAGGTGAAATGTAGGTCTAGTTGCTCCAAAAATGTCAGGACTGAGCCCTTGCCATCGAAAGTGGCTGTTGGTTTTGTGGCTGCATGCAGCGTTTCCACGAGGAATCCAAACCCTTCTACTGGATTCGTGGATGTTGTAGGGATCTGAAAGGTCGGAGAGGTCAACGTAAACTTCCCGGACTCTAACGACATGGTCCGTTTAGAATTCTTTTCGGGCGCCAATTGTAAGGTCCCTCACTTGAAATTCTAAGTTAATGTTGGAAGTGAGGAACCTAGGAACTGATAAGCGAATAATCGCTAGAGTTCGAAGACAAGAAACAACAAGAGAGAAGGGTAAATAACCCTTTATTATTTCTATAAGATTTAACAAAACTCCGCCTGGGAATGAACAAATAGAGTCCGCACTTTGGACTTGAACTTAAAAGACTAAGAATTAAACTAAAACTAAGATTATCTAAATAAGTATAGCCAAAGCTATCAAGGTTCAATAAGAGTTGGCCTCTTAACTTATTTTACTACGAAGCTTAGCAAGGGCCTGAGTACGGCCGAGCGTAAAACAGCGTTGAGAGAGAGAGCGGCCAAAAAGGCAGACGCGCGTAGTTCAGAAACTCTTTTTCCTCTCTCTGTCTCAGTAAGTAACTTCGTGGTTTAAATACCTCTCTTTCTCATTAAATATTCAGCAAATTCCAAAACTACGTTCTGGTTGGAAGTAGTAAGTTGAAGTTAAGAATTTGACAGGAAAGGAACTTTAACTTAAAATTTAACTGTTAATAAAATTAACATAATCCTTACAAGTTAATAAATGCAATTTTCGGTTCATGTAAACTGATAAGTCTTAGTCATCAGCTTTGCTTGATTTTATCTAAAAATTATACATATAAACTCGATACGTCCCATTCTTCAAATACTTCTATACATGCTTCAAATTCTTCAAACATAATTATAATAAATACTTCATAATAACAAATACATAATATGCATCCTGCTTGGACGCAAAAACTTTTCTTTGGAATACTATTCAAGTTTGACAAATCACGGACGCGTGCACTACGCTTCTTTACCTCTTTCATAACAATGCTATGCCTGTCTAAGAGAGCCGATAACTTTCAAATGATTTTCTGTTTTTCTGAGTAAATGTTTTATAAATTCATTAAGAAGGAGTTAATGGGAAAAGTCAAACAACGAAGAGAATTGTTAGGCTCATTATGGAGGTGAATAAATAGATTCTTGAAAAGTATGAGAGAGGCATGGGTATTTGGGACTTGGCCATTGCATATCACATGCCAAATACGATGGTGCCTTTGATTGTAAAAAAACCTATTAAATCGGCTAACTTTGTAATGGGGGTGAAATTGATTACCAAGCAAAGATCAGAGATGTTGCAAAATTGCTTTTGATTTGGATGACATGAAAACAGTTATGTATAATATCATGTGCAGTGCTTCGTTTATGTGCAGCATATATTTCTTCCACTGCATTTGTATTTTAGTGTTAAGCAGCGTCTTAATAATAATACCAATAGGAGATTTTATAAGAGTAGGTTAACTATTTTCTCTTGATTTCTTATTTGACAAGTTAGTTTGGTACATGCCCAAGGACTAGAGCAGATTGTTCGTGATGCAGATAAATTTTGGGTAGTCATTTATGAATTTAACTTTTCATAAACGACTTTTAAACGGGCAACGGATGTGAAATAAGTGAATAATACGTTAATGATTGGTTGGCTGGAAAATTTACTGGCGCAAAAACAATGGTAGTTATCATGCGCCTAACGTAAGTCAAATAGATTCATAAACAGATTCATGAAATCTAAGGAATAAAGTCATATATAAAACGCTGTTAAATCACAGAAATCGAAATACATTAAAATTATTTATATTAACGCCGAAATATATTAAGATACAATAAACAGCTTCAAATTAAATTAAATAAGTCTCTTTTAAGTACTGCAACAACCTTTAATTACCTTTTTTGCAGTTATACTGTCAAGAGGCAAGCCAGAATCGCTAAACTACTTCAATCGATTTCTATTAAAGTGACCGATACTACAGCGAGTCAAGGAACTTTTAGCAATTTCTAGCAATTCAAGTTCATTACAAGTTGAGATGTACTAAGCCTAGGTTGAATATTCAACTCTAGGCTTTACTATACATCTCAACTTGTAATGAGCCTGAATATCCAAAAATATGTTAAACTAAACGGATAAGCAGCATCAGATAATTCTTTTGCGCCTACTAATTTCAGTAAATTTCTTACTAATTACTGCTATTTAACTTTTGCAAATAATTGACCTTATTTTTTTTAATGTTATAAAAACTTTAAAGCTAAATATAGTAGTATATATGGAAATTTTTTTAGCTTTAATTAATTTTTATTTCTTTAAAAATCTACAACTTCAACTAACCAAATGTTAATTTTTGTCAGTATTTAAGTTTATTTTGCTTTTAAATTTTAAAAAATATATAACATTTAACATATTCTACTTCTTTTTCATCATAATTCAAGTTTATAGATCAGATTTTAGGTACATGAAAAAATAATACTAACATGCATATCTAATCTCTTCTCCTTTAAAAGACAGAATACAAAACACCTTCTCGAAAACGCATTTGTAGGACTTAGGAGTTTAGAACATTAAATACAAAGTCACATTCAGCAACTCAAATTTTTTTACTGAAACGTTATGCGTAACAGGAATTGGAAGCGCTGAGGGCATCAAACTCTCATTTAAATCTATAAGAAATGAATCAAAAAAGAAAACTTATCACTCTTTTAACAATTCTTTTATTTTGCATTATTTGATATGTACGTTAACATAATAATTATTCATACTTCTTTTTTGCAGAAGGATGCAAAGTCTTAAAATGCAAAAGCTCTTCTAGAGCTTTTGCATCTTAAGACATCCTGATCATGTTCATACCTTACTAAATTTCGTTTCAATCGAGTCTAAGCGATATATCTTCGCTGGTGTCAGTTTCGATGTTTTCCTAAACTCAGGCTTGTCGCAAATAGAGTTGATTTGTGTCTTAAGATATACTTTCCCTCTTTTATTGGTCATATATTTACTGCTAAATAATTCAGTCTTCACATTTATGCTCAAGACAAATTTCAGTTTCATCAACGTTTTGTTTCCTGAAAGGATCGAGTCAAAATGATTTCTCTAATACTAAAAGATGCATTTCAAAATGACTGCATACTCATATTTCTCCCTTTCTGTTTTCTCGTATCCTTGTGTACACATTCTCGAATCTGGGAAATACGTAGCCTACACACAATGAATAAAAATAAATACAAAAAATTTACATTTTCAAGTTTTCAAGAAGTTTTGTCAAATACTTGCATTTGTAAAATGCAGCATCTGAATGTAATTCACTGTAAACGTTTTATGCTTATATTTTTATCTTACAGTTCTGAGTTAAACCTAAAATGTTCCATACATAAAACGCTTTGGTACAATCGGAATTCGATATAAAGGCGATGAGAGCGGAATAATAATTTTGTATTATCACGCTCTCTTATCGCTTACTTCAAACAAACGGTTATAGTATTAAATCATAGCGTGCAATAAACAGTACAAATACTTGTTTACTTAGTTAAATATCTATAGTTGCCTTGAACTAGAAAGCATCAGCTTTGTATAATAAACTTTATTGCTATTCTAAAAGATGAAATATTTAAGAGAAAAATTGCCTGCAGCGCAGTGCGGCTAAGAACACTATTCTGGAACATAAACATGAACAACTGTTGCCATTCACGCAAACTTAATAGCAAAATAAAGCATGTTACCAGTAACAAGATTATTGTAAATAATAACATAAAAATAAACAGTGAGCAAATAAAATATACAAAGTAGAAAAGAAATGCAAATATTAAATATACATACAACATTAACTCCCACCCTCGCCATTGCATTAACAATAGATCATTCCCGCTGCAATGGCAATGGTAAAAGTTTTACTATAGGTCTTTTAAAATAACCATTAACAGTTTTTACTGTAACAACTCTATCATTGCCATCCTTTCCTGGATGGATTTCAACAATGCGACCTAAAGGCCAAACACCAGGAGGCATGTTGTCCTCCTTTATTAATACAATATCACCTACAGACAAATTTGGAAGTTGTTGCTTCCATTTGTATCTTTGTTGTAAGGAATTTAAATACTCCTTATAATATCTCTTCCAAAGGCCTTGTTTCATTTGCTGTAACAATTCCCATCGCTTTAATAAAGTAGGTTTGGAAATATTAGAAAAATCCTGTTCTGGGATGCTAGTAATAACATCCCCAGTTAAAAAATGTGATGGAGTCAAAGCATCTAAATTACCTACATCATTGTGATTAGTTTTAGATAAGGGGCGTGAATTTAACACAGCTTCAATTTGAGTTAGTAAAGTAGTTAATTCTTCAAATGTTAACTTTGTCTCTCCTATCATTCTTTTCAAATGAAATTTTATGGACTTGATCCCTGATTCCCACAAACCACCAAAGTGGGGAGAAGCAGGTGGAATCATTTTCCATTCCATAGTATTTTCAGCCAAATAATTTAAAATCAATTCATTGCTGTTAAGTGAAAGTAGCAGAGTTTGCAATTCGGACAATTTTCTTTTTGCGCCAACAAAGTTCATACCATTATCCGAAAATAAGTATCGAGGTGTACCACGCCTCGATACAAATCGCCTAAGAGCAGCAATGAAAGAATCTGCAGTTAAGTCGCTAACTACCTCAATATGGTAAGCTTTGGTAGCTAGACATACAAACAAAGCTATATAACCTTTAGTGGTCTTAAAGCAACGACCTTTGTAACATTTCAAAATTACAGGACCGGCATAATCAATACCTGTGCTAAAAAATGGTCTCTCAAGTGTTACTCTTTGTTTTGGCAAGTTTCCCATTAACTGATTATTAGATGACAATTTATATCTGTGACAAACAATACATTTATAGATAAAAGACTGAATAAGTTTCTTACCATTTACAATCCAATAGCTTTGCTTTAAAATGTTAGCTAGTAAACTGGGCCCTGCATACATATAAGTTACATGATATTGTTTAACAAGCAACAAAGCAATCCTGTGTTGACCTAGTATAATTATGGGATGCCTAGCATTGAATGACAAGTCAGAATTTTGCAGCCGACCTCCCACCCGTAAAACACCATCATCATCTAGAAAAGGAAAAAGTGAGCTTAAAACACTTTTAGGACTTAAAGATGAATTATTTTTGAGATCCTTTATATCTTTATGGAAGTGCACAAACTGGATCCATTTAATCAACTTCATAGCTTCTTGCCTTTCCTTAGATGAAGGTACTACTGCAGGATTTTTTAACCTATTATCTTCAGAAACAAAGACCCGTTCTCTGCACCTAGAAATAAATCTTAAGCAAAAAGAAATTACATTAACTATTTTAGATAAAGAAGAACAGTTCTGAAATAAATTGTCCAGAGTGTCATTAGTCAAATATGCTGTTGTACAAAAAAAATTGATTTTGTCCTTTGTTCAGTTAAGACAGTTGCATCACTGTTAGTCTCATTACTGACAGAACATTGTAGAGGCCACTTTGAACTGTCGAACGCTAAGAATGATGGCCCATGCCACCATAGGGATATGTTCGGTAGAACTTTAGGATCGATTCCTCTAGAAGGAAGATCGGCAGGATTCTGTTTCGACGAAATATAGCTCCACTGTTGATAGGGAATAGCATCTAATATTTCTGAAGTCCTGTTTGCCACAAAAGGCTTCCATTTTCGAGGATGAGCTGCTAACCAACAGAGAACAACCTTAGAGTCAGTCCAAGCGTGAAAGGAAATTTCAGTGGTGGAGAAGGCTTTACGGACAGCTTTGATTAATCTGGCAAGGAGCAGTGCACTTAGGAGTTCCAGTCTAGGTATGGACACTTGTTTAATGGGAGCAACTTTGGTTTTAGCAACCACCAAATTGACTTCATTTCTGTCGTGAGATGTTGGTTGAACACAGTAGATAACCGCAGCGTAAGCAGATTCTGACGTGTCACAAAAACCATGCAGATAGATGTGGTTAGACGTAGTTTGAAGCCACCTCGAAATTTTAACATTTTTGAGAGCCTTAAGATCTTCTTGAAGTCGTTGCAACTTCTCTTCCCATTCTTTAGGCAGTGGGGCATCCCAGTCAAGTTTTAAAAACCACAATTGCTGATAAAACATTTTCAACTTGACTGTACATGGTGATAGCAAGCCAAGAGGATCAAAGATTTTAGAAGATTGAGAAATGAACCTTCTTTTAGTAATTTCAGTCCCAAAATCCATAGAAATGTTAAATAAAAATACGTCTTCTGTAGAGTTCCAAAACAGCCCTAAAGTCTTGGCACAGTCATCTGAGTGAACTTCCAGGTCACCTTCTTCATGATTATCAATGGATAAATTTTCGAGAAGCTTTGAGCAGTTTGATCTCCATTTCCTTAAATTAAATCCACGTTTCTGTAATAGCTGTGAAAGCTTAGACCATAGGTCAACTGCTTCCTCTAAACTGTTTGCTCCAGATAAACAATCATCTACATAGAAATCATTTTTAAGAACGGAGGATACATGAGGATGATCCTGTTCTGCATCCAAAGCAATTTGCCACAAACAGCGTGTTGCTAAAAATGGTGCAGATGCAGTGCCATAAGTAACTGTACATAATTTATATGTCTGCATTTTTGAATTAACAAATTCTCTCCAAACAATTCTTTGTAAATGTTGATCCTCATTATCTACTAAAATCTGGCGGTACATTTTTTCTATGTCAGCAGAAAAAGCTATTTTATGTATACGAAAGTTGAGCAATATTGAAAATATATCTCGTTGTAGTGTTGCACCTACCCCTAAAACAGAGTTCAAAGAAACTGAATTTTTAGGTTTACATGAACCGTCAAATACTACACGAAGTTTAGTGGTAGAGCTACTCGGTTTAACAACAGCATGAAGCGGTAGATAATATACTTGCTTATTTTCTTCAGTCTGAACAACTGGAACCATATGATTTTTCTTGCATGAACTCCTTGTATTGCCTACAAAGTTCTTTATCTAAATCATATTTTCTTTCCATGGATAGAAGACGATAAATAGCCAAAGGTTTGGAGTCGCCTAACTCTTCAGCATTACTGAAAATGGGCAGTCAGACAACAAATTTGCCATTTTCGTTTACTCGATAATTTTCTTTAAAATGCTTCTCACAAAACTCTTCTTCAATCGTTGACGTCTGATTTTGGAACGTTAATTCTTCCAACTCTCAAAAACGCTTAAGTGTTTCATCGAAGTTATCCTCAATATGTAAACTAATGCGATTAACACTAATGGGATGCGGAGCATTGCCTTCTGTTTTAATTCTGCCTGATACAACCCAACCAAAAATAGTATTTTGCGCAATTACATTTTTATAGCCAACAATCTGCCCTGGCTGAAGCAGAGAAAAGAAATAGTCAGCTCCAATTATCATGTCTATTTGTTTGGGCGTACTGAAATTCGGATCTGCAAGATTAATTGAATTCAAATAATCAAGGTCCTTGCTGTCAATCTTTACTGAAGGCAAATGCGAAGTTAATTTTTTAAGAATATATGCTTGTATTAAAACACAATTTGTTTTCAACTCAGATTTCGGAAACAATTTTACGTTTACATAATCACGAGTCAAAGCTGCTTCAGAATCACCAAGTCCCTTTACGCAAATACGAGCATTTTGTCTGCGTATATTTAATAGTAGAATAAATGATTCACTGATGAAAGAAGCTTCACTTCCACTGTCAAAAAGAATGATACATTCGTGACCTTGACCAGCAGAATCGTAAATTATTACTGCCGCCGTTGGTAAAAATGAAGTACTCTGACCCTGAATAGAAAAACTCGAAATATTATTTTGTTCGTCTGAATTAGAAATTTGTTCATGAGATGTAGATGAATTTTACACAACTACGTTATTACTTTTAATATCTTCATGCAGTAAAGTATGGTGTTTTGCTTTGCAAATAGAACACACATTCTGCGATGAACAAAATTTTAATTGATGATTTCCGAAACAATTGAAGCATAACAAATTCTTCCGAATGATATTTTTCCTAGTCGTAATATCTGCACCTTTAAATTTATAACACCTTGATAAAATATGAGAACTATTACAATGCTGACATTTTAGAACAGAATGTTTATTATTATGTAAAACATTCTTCGAAACAGAGCACTGATTTTTATGCGATACTCGCTTTTCATTATTATGAGTGTTTAACATTTCAAGTGAAACACATCTTGAGTTTAAGAATTCCAAAAAACATTCTAAGGTAGGAAATTCTTCTTCACCATTTTTTGTGACCATAAATGGCGCGTTTCCGGATCGACCTTTTGCAGCAAAAAATAAATTAACCAAACATCTCTAGACGAAGCCTTTTCGCCAAGAGATTTTAATCCACGGATAACTTCATCAGATGTATCAAATAGTTTTCTTAGATTAACAGAATCAGCGTTAGTAATTTTGGGTTGCTCAAGAAATGTTCTGGCAAGCGACATGACAATTTGATTTTTTCTATCATAACGATTCATCAGTTTGTCCCAAGCCTCGTCATATGTAGCTTCGGAAATCGGAATGTGCTTAATAATAGCAGCTGGTTCGTCTGTTAAAAGTCCTATAAAATATTGGAATTTCTGAATTTTCGCTAATGACTGATTGGTATGAACTGTCGCCATGTACAGATCTTTAGCCTCAACTGCAGTGGGATTTGAAATCGAAACATTTCTGGCCGTTACGGATTCAATGGCGGTTTGATACATTACTTTCGTTTCAAAATATTTAGCTTCGAATTCAGCAGTTTCAGAAGCTTCTTCGGGTAAAGCAGCATCGTATTGATCAAATTCCTTAAATATTTGTTCAATTCTTTCTAATCGTGCTTTTAATTCCGTTAAACTTAACTGATTACTGAAACTATTGTGAAGCCGCGTTAGGGTAGATTTCGTTCGCCCTCTTAATCTTTTAAGATCAGTTTCACTTAATTCTGTCATTATTACCATGAATAAAGATTAATAAGCACAAATAATTTCAACAAGATACTTAAGCAGCAAAAAATATTTCCGCTTATCTTTCTGACGTCACGCAGACGATTCGCAGTACCAGTACTTAAAAGTTCGTTAAACACAGTTCTAAAGCATATAATAATAACACATTAAATAGCATTAAATTCCTCACCTGGGGAACCAAATGCTAAAAACCAGTGCGGCTAAGAACACTATTCTGGAACATAAACATGAACAGCTGTTGCCATTCACGCAAACTTAATAGCAAAATAAAGCATGTTGCCAGTAACAAGATTATTGTAAATAATAACATAAAAATAAACAGTGAGCAAATAAAATATACAAAGTAGAAAAGAAATGCAAATATTAAATATACATCCAACAATCTACTTGCAATAATAAATACTTTTTTTTAAATGTTTGAAAAGGTTCAGATTTTATCGGTCGTCCAAAAGGGTTTGTTAAGGTTTTGTCACACTCCCGTTGAGTTCGCCCTCTACCAGTCTACTGCTCACTCACTCCTGATAACCCATTTATAATTCTCTTTACAGCTTTATTATTAAGCGTCACTTTCTTCGCACTTAGCTCTATACAATTCAACAACAAAATTACAAAAATTTTAAAAGCAGCTTATGTTAGAATTCCCGATTCAGTGTTAAGAGTTGCAGTATATTTTTATATTTTTCTCAGTTATCATATCATTGTTCACCTTTCCTAGTAAGACTGCTTGCATTTTTTTCTTTTCATAATAAACATTTTGCGTCTTAAGTTTATTAATTTAATATCATGTTCTTCGAACATACCGCCATATAAAATTCAGTTGAACGGCAAAATCACAAAATATTTAGAAAAAGCATATTGTTAGAATTTCAGATAGACAGTTTCGCGTGTTAGATATAAAAATATTTTATTCTGTAAAGTGTTGCCATATCTCCCTTTCTAATATTTCAGTTTGGCGAATCGTCTAAATCGAAAGCTGCACATGTTCAGGTGGAGGTACATTTTTCAAAAACTGATGGCCGTAGGTAGCTTCGTTTTTTCACAGTGTAAGGAATATACATACATATACACATTTAGATTTTTTGCTATTTAATTTCTTAATACCTTTAAAAATAATTCAGAGCGATAATATTTAGTGGCAACAATTCGGAACGTGATACTGCCGTTTATAGTGAACAACGCAATACACCATTTCTAGACTAATAGCCGATCAGGGTTGTCAGCGCTTTTGAGCTAAAAAATTATTTAAAATTAAAATTATCAAGAAAATAAGATCTTTAACACACTATCGTCTCACGCAGCTCTCAGAATCTTGGGTATACCTCAGGATATTTTAAAATAAATTAATTTTTAGTTTTTTCTATTAGTCGCATAGCGTTTCGATATTATAATATCATAGACTATCACGAAAATCAGGACTGCGAAGTTAGGGGCATCAAAACCTTTATTTCTGGACTAAACTACAAACGGAAAAAATAAATAAAATAAATAAGTAAATAAAATCTGAAAGGATTCAGATTTTAACGTCGCTACAGAAGATTTATTAAGGTATTTTATGCTCTCGCGAACTCGCAGATTACTAGTTTGCTTTGACTCACAGTTGCTAATGCACCATTTCTTTTCTTTTCTTTTTCTTTCGTCTTTTTAACTTTATTATTAAACATGGCTTTCCTCGCAACGATACCAATTCAACTGTAAAATCACAAAAATTTTAAAAGCAGCATATTTTTAGAATTCCCGATGCTGTGTTAAGCGTTGCCGTTATTTTTTGTCAGTCTTTCCTCAGATCATGATATCATCGGAGTTGAAAGGGACGACCCCAAGGAGCTTGTACTCCAGGCACTATCCCAGTCGTATCAAACTTGTCAGTGGAGCCATGGCTGAATGCATCATATCAATGTTCAGTTTTCTAAGTAAGATAACATAAACAGCATTTTGCGTTTTTCATAATTAAGTTTTTGTCCTAAATTCACTTAGTTCGCATTAATTTTCGATATCAAATATCACAGTCTTCGCACTTACGCCACATAAAATTCAACAGCAAAATTACAAAACATTTAAAAAACAACATAACTACAGAATTTTCGATTGAGTATTAGATGCTGCCATACTTTCGTTTTACATTCGCTGTACGTAAGTGATACAAACAAGAATATGAGAATACAAACTAACAGCAGCTCTGGTGCTTAAAAAAAGTTGCTTAAATGTGTAACATTGACAATATTTTGTCAAGAACTGAAAAAATTTGCTGGCCTATGGGGGAAAACTGGTTTTGGAGATGGATTAGCTACGTCAGCTATGTCCGTTAGCTCAAATAAACCCCAGTGGGAACGGTCCTTAAAGGATCATTACGGTAGTGAAGGTATAATGGTTTGGGCGGGCATTATCTTGAACATCCCTGCATTTGTCAAAATCTCTCTGATTGCTATGAGCTATAGAAAGGAGGCCTTTAGATCCATATGATCGACTTTTCAAGGGCGTAGTTGGGGCTGGTTCCCTATTAATGGGCGTCAACGCTCGTCTACATCGGGCTCAGTTGGTAGAAGATTCCCTGGAAAGTGAGGATATTCACCGCAAATTTGGCCAGCCAGATCTTATGAACGTAACACTGTAGACCATGTCTTTGAAAACTTCCTTGGCTGCAGGAATGGGCTTGACTGCCACAGGTACATCTCAGATGTCTCTCTTCCAGTATACCGTTATACTGCGCAATCTGCCTGGATGTGAGAAGTCACCATACTCCATATTAGACTCAATTTGAGTTCGATATCACAAAGTTGATTTTGTATATCCCTACGCAATGAGCTTTACTGATAATCATGCATACACAAAAGGATTTTTGAATGGTATATATTGTTCTCTGTTATAAATACACATTCATTGCTAATTTCCTCATAAATTGTCCATTAATTTTTCAGAAATTCATCATCATGAGCAAATTTTCTTCTTTTTGCACACGAGTGTACATCTAACATCGTATATTTCTTGTTCAGACGCAAAGATTTTTGTCTAGTATACTTTATTTCATTTAGAATACGACTAAGTTCGATGAGTCACGCCTGCGCGCATTACACTTATTTACCTCTTTCAAGACAGTGCTGCGACTACTCATGAACGTCAGTATAGCTGTTGCTCTGGTATTCAAACTCTGAATTAGCAAAACTCTGAATTTTAAATAGATTTTGTGTTTTGCGCAATTTTTGTTTAATTCACTAACAATGAATTTTCGGAAAGTTAATGAAAGAAGTCAAGCAACAACGAAATTGTTAGGATCACCATGGAGGTGAAAAACGAAATTGCTGAAAAGTATGAAAGGAGTATTCGTATCCGTGTTTACTTGTTTATTGCATATCATATGCCGAGTACAGAAGCGTATATGACTGTGAAAAAAAAAACATGCTTTTAAACCGGTTAACGTTGCGAAAAGAGGGAAAACGTTTACCAAACAAAGATCAGATACGTTAGAACATGTTAAAAAATTACTTTTGATAGCATAAAAACATTTATGTACAGTGGTCTTGTGCAGTGCTTTGTTTATGTAAAGTATATATTTCGCATTTGAATTTTATTATTAAACAGCTTTATAATAATAACAATATATTTTTAAGAACAGATTAATTATTTTCCCTTTATTTCTTGTTGAAAAGTTCGATTGCTTAAATCCAGTTTGGTGTACGTCCAATGATCTGGAAGGGATCAATGATGTGTATTCAGGTACCACTATCCTTTTATTATGAGCGTATTTCATTTATTTTTCTGCCGTTTAATTACAAAATATTCTATTTTTAAGGAAAGTCGATTTAATAGCAGAATATTAATCTGTTATTTCAAATCATCATAATTCTGTTTTCGGACTAAATGTTGATGCAACAAATAATTAAAGGAGCCACACTTAGTAGTTTCGAAAAGAATACATCAATTTCAAAGGATACAGAGTATTTTGTAATAGTAGTATTTCTTTTGTATTCATATTAAACTCTTTCCTTTCTAACAGCTGCGTATTTGTTCCAAAAAGCGATAAACTACCGAGAAAGAAATAATATTTGAATGCGGAACAGAAATTCTTGCATGCGTTCTTGAAAATATTTTTCTAAAGTATTAATGACTGAGCTAAAACGCCTGAGATTGTGAGTCAAATTAAGATGCTCATTTGGAGATTAAAAATGCCATAACTCAACTTGGAGTGGTGTGAAGACGACTGGGCATACGATGTTCATGCAAAAGAGTAATCGTGTTTTTGATTCGGAGCAGAAGCAGGTAAACAGTTTTACTCTTCTTCGAACAATCTAAACTCAAATTATAAATAAAAATAATTGGCGTATTTTTGTTTTCTAAATTTACCAGATTTTGCAAAAGTAACTAATCTTTAAAGTAAAGCAAAGCGTTCTGATGAGTAAACTAAAATTAATGGCAATTCTTTAAAATAATTTCATAGCAGGATTTTTCAGACGGATTTTTCCATGCTTCCATGCTTACCCTTGCTAGCATAAATTAATTTCGCTTTTCAAAACCTTACATTGGTTATAAAATCAATTTTATGTTTAGAACAAAATTTTCCACATGAACATACTGTTTCTAGAATATTACTGATAAGTAATAATTGCACAGTGCTTTAGTATACTAGCAGTAGAATGCAAAATGCTTTAGAATAATGTGTTAGTTAACTATACTCAGGCAGAAATGCTTAATGCTTATACCGAATTCGAGAAGAATTGAAGGAAAACCGAGAATTATTAAAAAAAAAGAATTATTACCGAGAAGTTGAATTGAAGAAAAAGGAAACGTATGCATGAAATGCGTGAGAAAATGTATAAATGAAATGTATGAAATTTCACATTAAATTCAGGTTCTTTTAAGAAATTTTAAATAACATTGCTAAGCATTGCATTCGTGTTTGTTTCAAATTTCACATTTGTTAAAAATCTAATAGCTACACATTTTAAGAGTTCAAATCAAACTTCGTAAAAGATTCCGAGACATTACATAAACGTTCATATATAAACATGGAATTTTAAATTCCAGTTATAAAAAATTCTAAAATTTAAATTCTCTGCAGCAATGAGCAGAGATTTCTGCGGCTCCTAAAATCAATATTTTAGCATCAGACGAAAGTTGTTCAAGCTATTTAATTTTCTTCATTACTTATCAGTACCAAATTTGCTTGTTGACGATGATTTTGTCGAAAGTACCTTCATTAAGATGAAAATGCAGCTTATTAATTTGAATTTTCTTCATAGAAGACCAATGAAAGAAATAAAATTATGTATACATATAATTGTTACGTAGTCAAAATGACAGCAGTCTGAAAATACACATTATTTGCTCTCTAAAACTATATAATTACGACGATACAAGAAACCCTTCACGAAATATTGTCAGAGATTTCCTTTGAAACATCTTACACACACAAAATTACAGTAAAGTAAAAATTTGCTAATAAATAAATACACAGGTACAGGCCGAAGCAAGGCCGACACCTAAAACGTCTGTGTAGAGATATTAAGTATAACTGGGTCATCCTAACTGCTAAGCTATCAACCCAACTGTAGTTTCGAGAAAGAATACTCCGAAGGTCTCGCATCCCTCTTACTCTCCCTCTTCAATCCCTTTAAGGAGTATTTACTGTACTGAAAGCTACTGTAAGTGAGCTTATAAACAGAATAATGAAATTTTAAATAAACCACCGTGCTAGTATTATACTTACGTTTTAAGCGAGATGGCAAATATTTTTCCCAATGCAGAAAGGATTTCTCACTAAAGTAAGAGAAAGCTTATATTTGTCTTTCAACCCAAAAATATAATAAAATAATTGTGAGAGAAGATCACGCGTCCAAAGCCCGATTCAAGCGTAAACGGCAAATAGCATCTATGGCGCCGAATTTTGCTAGATGAGTTGTTCTGACAATTCACAGCTATATAAAGCAATATATAACTTATTAATATACTTAATATACAGGGGACATCAATTGTACTTAGAGGGCTGAGAGTTCTGAAGTTAACCTTGCACAAATTGATTGTATATATTTTGGTTATGAGAGAAAGGAATGTCCAAATAGCTCCTTATTGAAAGATTGAACATCGAGAATTAAGAAACAATTGCATTTACAGTCACATACGAATTTTTTAAGTATTAAAAATACGAAATTTGAAATTTTCATGCGTAATATTAATTTGTAAGCGCGCATATTTTTCATTTTATTTAACTTTGCCCAAAGAGAGACTTACAATATACCCTTTCAACTCTACACTCCAAGTATGCAGTTAGAGGTTTTAGCTCAGAACAAACATCAAATGCTGAAAGTCAAATAAATGTTTATAATGTAGAATCTCGAACAGAAAGCGATCTCATAAGAAGGCAATATAAATGCAAACCTTCATTAAAGTAAAGACTAGAAAAAGAAAAGTGTCTGATGATGTTCTAAGCACAGATATTTGGAGCTATTTTTTCCAAGAAGTTCAAATAACTACTCTTAGAAAAAGGTAGGATTTAAAATGAAAACCTATGCAGGGGCAGATTAACTCTTTTCTGTCTCCATAGTTAACTTCTTAGTTGATATATTCTAGACAAGCTACAAAAATGCTATTGTAATGATAATGTGTGTGATTTAGATTCCAAGCAAATATCATCTCTCATCGAAAATTTAAAAACAGGCTGAGAGAGAGATTTTCATCATGGCTGTCAAATAAAGGTTTTGAATTTTAAGCTAGAGAAAAGCAGTGAAAGCATATAACGAAATTCCAAAAATATACATGTTTATTTTTTTTTTCCTTATACTTTTTTTCCTTATCCAGAGGGAGAGCTCCAAAATCGGATCATCACCATTATCCTCAATAAAGCTACTTCCATGAAGCGAAAACCCCTAAATGTAAATAGAGTGGGGGAAAACATTAGGCGAGTGGAACTATCTGCTGCAGCCGTTGTTTCCATGGTTGCATGACAAGCTAGATGTTGGAAAATGACTTTGAATTTCCTTATTTTAAAGTGGCAGACTATAGTTTCAGAAGAGCGCAAAAGAACGAGATAAGATATAGTGATAAAATAAGAATGGCTGGACAGCAGTTAAGCTACTGGCCCTATCTATTGGTAAAACGAGAACTAAAACATAATTGTCTTAAAGGCTGAAGGCAAAGAGGAATTGGAACTGGGATCGTTAACTAAAACGGATAGATTTTTTTAAATGTGAAACACCTCTAGAAAATCTAATTCACCAATGGAAGGATTTTTTGAATAATTTTGTGGTTTTCATCCGCAGAGAACCCGTTGGCGCTTCGGGAAAGAACCCGTTGGCGCCGTTCCGAGCGAGCCGTAAACGTGATTTTTAGTGCATGTAAATTCAAGTTAGCAGATAAAACAATATATTAAGCATATTGTAGTAAAAATTCATAGGTAATAAGCATGTAGATGTAAAACTAACCGGTTAAACGTGATATACGAAAATTGTATTAAATTCAAGTTAGCACAGAAAAGAATATATTAAGCATAAGAGCATTTATAACGGAAATAAAAATTCATTTAAAAATATAAATTAGTATTAATATACTGAAATTAACCGGTTAAAGGTGATATACGAAAAAAATGTGTCTTAAATTCCAATTAACACAGAAAACAATATATTCCTTACTCCAGCAGTGGTTTGCTAATTTTGATGACCATGGTGATGCATCAAACTATTCTGTCATCCTAGATAATGAATAATATTTTTTTATTTCAATTTAATCATCTATTTATGTCACACCTGCCATGCTCTGAAAGGTTATTGTTAGAAAAGCATTAACAATACATTATCTTGTTAAAATTTTACGCCATAAATATTGATTTATTCTCAGAATTTTAGATGACAATAACTAATAATAAAAATAAAAGCATTACTTAATTATTTAAAATGCACATGCACATTTTTGCGGTCTACGAAAACAAATTATTTTAAACGTTGGAAACCTCATGGTTCTTAGAGCTGTTAATAATTAAGAACACAACTTAAACAGCCGTGTTACAAATTAGCATTCACCCATCCTTTCATCCCGAACCGAGAACCGGCATCTATCTCGAAAATATTTCTATCTATTCGTTGTTAAAAAATTCAGAAAAAATAATAATAAATAAGAGAAGAATAATATAAATCTGCAAATGCGAACAACGACTGTGATAATTCAACAAAATAAACGCAAGAGGAATGGTTGCACACTTCGAACAAGCGAATAGGGTATATCCGATTGGTTACCAGGTTTGAACTATTATCGCCAAAGTTGGCGATGTTTACATTTACCGGGTTTCTCTGCGGAAGTTCTTCCTAATTTTGGCTGCAGAAAAATTGAAAGTGCGATTTTCGAACCACCAATGCTGGGCAACAGAAAACTTCGGTGTTTCCTTTTTTCTAACATGGTTGTTGTTAACGTTTTTCTAATAGATGGCGCCAGTAGCTTAACTCCTGTCCAGTCATTCTTATCTCGTTCATTTGCGCTTTGGCATGATAGTTCCGTAAAACCATCGAAACTAGTCCTGTGAAAATTTGCAAATATAACGCTGATTTTTGTTGTTAAACTTCTAAATTAATACATGTTGGGCGTGTTATTTTATCTTAACAAAGTATGTATTAATAAAATTGGCATGAACTTAGGTACAGAGCTAAATTTCCGTAAAACTCAATATTTTCGGGGACTCATCACCCTTTCAATCCATTTTAGGTCAAGTTTGTGGAACTATAAATGTTATTCGAAAAGCACTGAGGTTTTATTTAAAACAATTGAATTCAATGATTCATTACTACACTGTTGGCGTTTTTATGCGAGCAGAACTTAAAGCATGGGGCCTTTTTTCTTTGGAGATACGTTAAGGATGTTCTGACTACTTTTAACCACAGGCTTATATGATGGCAATAGCTATACTGGTTTTGTTCTAGAGATAGTAATAATAGAATGCAGTAAGAAAAATTTGATTTTCATATTGATGTCCACATAGCTAAAGAAAGACACATAGAACACTTTAACCACAACATGAGCAGCTTACAAGTTATTTTGTATATTATTTAATAGTTTGTAACTTTCTAAAATCAATCAATTTATATGGAATCAAACACTCAACAAAGCAACAAATCTATATGTGCAAGCTCTGAAAGTACATGGAATTGATTTAACAAATTACAGTTTAGGAAAAACTTGAAGTCGAATCTTAACAAAGTTTTCCTAATCCGCCTAAACTCTGATGAATTAAACCTTCTCCTTAAAAAAGTGTAGAATTTCGTAGTAGATAAGTGAGGATTTAGGGCAAAGTCACTTCCAGCTTTTGTATACGTAAAGAAAACGTATTTCCTTCATTGAATGAGAAAGCTTTTAAGCTTCAGGGCCTTTCTCGAAGATATATTGACGCGATGCAGGATTTTTCGCTAAGACATCTTGAAAAATAAAAATGAGAAACTTTCTTAGAGTTTTAGGGACATAGGGCTTGCATTTGTTAGCGCCATTGCTCAGAGATTAGATTTATCACAGTGACTAGTTCGTGAACAGCAATCATATTACGTTTTATATGCCGGAATAAAATGTACTTTATCTTCTGAATTTTTCTATTGGACCATGTGTGATAAATCAATAGATATTGTTCTCTGTCTACTATGGTGACAAAAGAAAGTTATGTATCATTGCAAAAGTTTTCCATTTTTATTTATTTCTGCGCGAAACCGTAGAAGATGTTGCAAGAGATGCTAACATATTTTTCTCTAGCAAATTTATTTTCTTAAACGTGTTACAAGTTTAAAAAGTGATCATATCACAGAAAATATTCTGAATTCAATTCTTTAAACAGAGTTAGCACATTCTCGATAAAATTATGGACAATAATTATGCTGTTTTACCTAAAATATTCTTATCCAGTCATTTTTATATATAATAGTAAGAATTTTGCATTGATATATCTGTTTAATTTCTGGCTGTTATTGTGTGCTTCTACATTTTGTTATTATCATTGTTTCTCTAACATTAAAGTATTAAATTCCATTAAAAATTTATATAAGCAGTTGGTTTTCTAAACATTTTAGTTGACGACATGTCAAATGAAGAGTTATAAAATTAATGACCTTAAGCTTTCCACGCAATTAACATAGCTTTTTACTATAGAATTGCTGTAATGTTACTAGGTACAGCAGATTCTCTAATCACGAGTGTCTCGCATCACGAATCCTGCGTTCGCTAGCATATTATCTGAAAAAAAAAGTTCAAGAGGACGAAAAATATCTCGAGTTAGGAACACTCAAACCGACCAAAAATTATTTTCGAATCGGTTTTGAGGCCACAGAATTAGCATTCAGCAATTTCTTGAAACATTAATTTAATATGTTTAATTGTTTAACTCCCTTTTATAAAACTTAGCACCAAATTACTTAGAGAATCATGAATAATCATAAATTTATCTTGGAAGAAATTATGGCCATATTTTGGAGCAGATTAAGACTTTGAGGGCTTTAACACTTAGAACTTTTTTGTTATTATTGGCTTTGTGCCACCTAGGGTTGTGCTTGAAAGTTAACTATTAATACGCAGTAGGATTCTAAAAGGACCATAAAAGTGAGATTAGTAAGTAAGAGCTGTAACAACTTCAGTAGCAGCAGCAAAAGCGATCGCGAAGGAAGTGTTTTCGGAGGAAAAGGAAGAAGGAGAAGAGGATATTTATTCCTTGACCTGTGAAATGTTTGTAAAATTTGACAAGATGCAAAGTTTTCGTGTAACGATATCATTGTGTTAAATCAGTCGCAAGCTACAGCATATGCATTTTGAATGGCAACGTCTTGTTTCTCTTTAGACACATTTTAAAATGTAGACAGCAATAAATGACATGGAAGGGTTTCTGTGTGAAACGGAGGCTCAGTAAGTCTCAAGCACAGCGGTGCAGTACTGAGAAACTAAGAAAACATTAAAGAAGACGCCCCAGAAAAACAGCTACCTGACGTTTTTGAGGAAAAGGGTTACCTCATTTAAACAATATCATCTGTTTCGTCTCTTTTATCAGCCCTTTATACCTAAGCCGTTCGCTGTCTGTGATACAAATATAGTATAATTAAACAATTAAATTAAGATTTTTCTATTTCATATCTTTAATATAATGTTTTCTGTTTCTCTTCGTTAAGACTTCCATTGGTATTGTATTATAAACTTGTATACAAATTTTTGTTGTAAATTTTAAATAAGTGATCATCAGCAGATTAATCTTTCTACATCAATTCCAATGGAAGGAAAAACTTCCTGTTTATGAATTTTTCTTATAATAAACAGCCTTCAGGAACGAGTTAGTTCGTGAAACGGGGTATCACTGCCTTTCGTATTCTATTTATTTATTTTAATTCTGTAAAAATTTTCTTCGCATCATGACCATCAAAACTACTTCCAAATAATAAATTGAATAAGCATTTAAAATTTTAATTATTATATTAATGCTGAAAAATCCAATAATTTATTGCGACCATTAAAAATTATTATTCTAATGAGTTTTTGAAATCTATGTCGTTCTTATCAAAAAAAAAAAAAAAAAAAAAAAAACAAGCTGAGAAACTGGTTTAAAATCAAAGTTTTGGGAACAATATTATAAACACCACAAAAATTGAAGTCGTTTTGTAGAGACGTTAGTTTTTTTTTTTTTTTTTTTTTTTTTTTTTTTTTTTTATTTAGCGAGAGAGAGATGAAAACTGAGCAACGCCTTCGACGGGAATCGAACCACGGACCCTGAAATACGCGCTCAGCGTGCAAACCACCACATCACGAAGGCACGCCAAGAAGACGGAAGAAACACCTTATATACTCCCCTCTTTAAAGGTCGACTGGAGTTTTTAGGGGATCCATTCGCCAAAGCCTGGGTGAGGAGAATCATCATCCAACACACTTTTTAGTTCGGGCGCCAGTGTAGAGACATTAGGATTTTTTTGGAAGCGAGATAGAGAAAAAATGAGCAACGTCTTCATCGGGAATCTAACCACGAACCTCTGGAATACGTCCCCAGAGTGCAGACCACCACACCACGGAGGCACGCCAAGAAGGCGGGAGAAACATCTTATTGTTTAACTATGAAAATGTAATAAAAAGTACAGTTAATAAAATCATTTCTTTTAATCTTCCTGGATTATCGATCAATAAATACATTTTAGCTTTAAGTTTAACAAAACATATCTTTAACATTAAAAGTATCCTGACTTTAGCTGCATCGTGAGAAATATGCTAATTCTTTTAAATTTTGGACAGAAAAATTGCTTGAAATTACTATCGGTATTACTTAATAAGAAGATTTTGTTTGCTTTAAAAGCCTTCGGCCCATTGGCCCATTGACAATCATTTCCTGATGAGGTACAACAGAAAAATAAAATTTCTGTCTGCTCACGTCCCAAAGTTAACAAACCATTTAATCAGTTATAACTAAAAAATAGAAATATATTTCCTGAAGTCACGACCATCAATATTAACTAAGCAACAGCTTGAGATGACCACTAATAGTCATTATTCAACACTTGTAAGAGTTACATGGCAAAATAATCGCACCATTTGTTGCCAAATGCTATCACACAGAGGTGCAAAAGCATCAAACCAACTGCTGCAAAATAAATTTTCGAAACAAAAGTGTATAGAGTCATTAAGTTTTATAGATGCTGGAACGTGAAAAAGATGCAGTGCCGTCGCCCTCGATTCGAAATCCGATAACTCGCAAATGCTTCCAGTTACACCACGAATGCATGCTGAAAGAAAGGAAAAAATGCTTTATAAGTGTACTACAGGATGCCTGCACTTCTCCCTTTTCGCTTCGCTGAATTATTTGCTGACTTTTCTTTAAAAGTTAATGTTGTTTAGTGATCAAAACAGCCGAGTAGTCTTTAGTAATGAGTTAAAAAAGGATAAATTATCCGCCATACGTGTTTAAATGACCCAATTCACCGATCCTGTCTTCACTATGAAATACCCTAAACACAGAAAAAAAATCAGAAATAACTGCCTTTAACCATTTTCTGTGAGAATTAGAGAGTACTGGTTTTCTTATTTCTATGTCTGGGATTACAAATTTATTTCAAGACATTCTGCAATGTGCAATATTACCATAATCTTCATAACATCTTTAAGATATTTTTCAATAAGACAGTGTGTAATCCACGAAGCTCTATTCTTCTAGCGCAAATTTCGAAAAGTTATCTATTATGTTAGCCCATTGACAATCATTTTCTGATGAAGTACAACAGGGAAATAAAATTTCCGTTTGCTCACATCTCAAAGCTAACAATCTCTTTAGTCAGTTAGAACCTAACCGCTTTTATATAATTTAGATACACTCTTGTGTATTACAAGCAATGTAACTCCTTGCATTTAGTGTATTGTTATAATTAGCCAAAACTCAGTTTACTCCGTATCAATTTTGCGTCCGAATCATTTTTCAAATTGTTGTTGCCAGTTAATACTATCGCAATGCATTATTTGAAGGGAATTAAATAATGAACAATTTGTATGCATTTGTGAATGTTCTTAACATGAAAAACGATGGCACCTAAGCCAACCGAATTTTTAATTCACGTAGCTCTCCACTCAAATATGGGCACTTCCGAATTTTAAATTTCGAAATTTTTTTAGTTATTTCATAATTTGTACAAAGTTAACGAATTTCTGCTTAACAAGCTCAGTGTATGAAAAGCGAGAATTTGTAATATTGTTCAAAATAAAACATTTTTATCACCAGAGCGATGATGTTGCCGTTCATTATATATTAATTGCGAAGATAAGGGCAAAGAAATATAACATTAATAGCAAAGCATATGCCATAATGTATTTTCTCTAGTTTTTTGGGGTTATATAATATTAAACTTCTATTTAATAATCTGCTCATCTTCGAGACGAAAAGCTTGTAATCCAGACCACGACAAAACAAACAAAAGAGACTTCTTTTCCAGTATCCATTTTTCATCTCTTGTAAATTTATCATGTTTGAAGATTTAATTTTATATCGCAGCTAATAAAGATATCGAAAATTCTAGAATAAAAACACTGGGACTAATCCTAGACTATTACGATGGGCTTTGATCTTACAACCTTTTTAACTATGCAGAATCGGTATTTACTGTCTACGAATATGATATCTGTAAACTTACTGCTTTTGTGACTGTCTAGGGGCTAATAAACTAGTCCAATTTACAAATAACTTGAACATTTAATGGAAACATGAATAGTTGCTAAAACCTACGAAATGATTACATGTGTAGAAGGATGAATTTACATACATGATATTTACAGATGTAGAGAATCGACCGTCTTTTACATGTAAACTTCTTTCAGTCGCATCATCGTCTTAATGGCGGAATCGTCTGACTTCTATCATCGGAAAAGTAAAAGATTTATTCTCACAGCTTGTCGCGTCATCCGATTATAATGAACGATGCCATCCCACAACTATGAAGTTGCGCATAGAATGGGTAAATACCATAAAAGTGCTGATAGTTTAAGTCGTTGTATCCAAACACCTCACAACTAAAAATATATATTCTAGGAGAAATTTAAAAGTTCATTGTTTAAATTTTTTTAATATTAGAATATTAAATTTTAATTGTTTATTTAAAATACTTGTTTGAAAGCACTTTTACTCATTTGGTCTGGTATCTAATTGTATTTGTTACAGATATGCTTAAACATTTTTGTCATGCAAACAAAAAACTGAAAATGTTTCTTTAAAAGTTCCATAAAATTTTTTAAAAAAAACTTTTCTTTTAAAAGTTCCCCGTGAGAGAAGGACTTTAAGACTGTAACGTATTTGCGTTGCTACGCTACCAACATAACTCTACTAAGAAATTCAAACAAACCTCGCGCATAAAATATCCGTGCGTAAAAGATGCAAGCGCTTAAAAATGTTTTTCAGTTATTCTGTAAGTTTGACTAATAAAGTTGGTTGTTCTTTCAAAGATTGCGAGATTTCTTTAAAACTTCATTACAGACGTATAGAAGAATAACTCTCTGGTTGAAATCACTTTTATCCCCTTTCTAAGTTAAGTAATTTAAATATTATTGCAAGCATTTCAATTACATATACTTATGAGAATTAAGAGAAAACATTAGTCATTAATTATCTAGTAATAAATGTACGTAACATAGCAATTGTACGTATTGTATTGTAAATCATATGTGTGTAAGAAAATTAAATAAAATTCACCCCCAAAAAATAATTAAAACACACTTCCAGATTTTCTGTTTCCACCGTAAAAGTTTAATTATTTTTAGTACATTTTATGCGGTCAATCAAAACAATCTATTCACAAATATGAAAGATTTGCGTAAATGTAATTTTATGAAAGTTTTTCTCATTTGATAGAAATGTTCTTATTAAATATGCCTGGGGAAGAGCAAATTTTAAATCAAACAATAAATACTTGTCACAAAAATAACCCACACAAAACTTCAGATGTTGGATTTTAAAACCCATGAACTAAAATCTAAAATCTATTTTAAAAGTTTTTATATTTATTACAAAGTTTATAAATTAACTTCTATACGCACAGAGGTACCATCAAACCATTAAAGAAAAGCTAAATCTTCAACTAAAGTTAGCTTGCCTTGTACAAATAATTTTAAGGTTGACTTCAAACTCAACATTTTAAGATCATTGCTGCTTTCAGTGTTAAATATATCTGTAAACTAAAACCAATTAATGAAAATGACCATTGTAAAATTCTTCTCAAATTATGAACCACAGCTAATCGTCTCAATGCTTCGAGCAGCAAGTCAAAGAGCGAACTGTGATTTGGCTTACTAAACAACATATGCATTTCAGAGAGTTTAATTTTTACCAGCAACTGAGTAACAGCCTGTAATGACCTTACGGATTAATAAGGCACCATAAGGAAAACGACACCAACATTTATTAAAAATTAACTTTCAAAGAATAATGAAAAAAAAATTAACATTTAAAGAATAAAGGCAAACTCGGAGCACTACCTCGCTCCTACAACATAACTAACCTACAACCTGCCTCCTCTGAGGCTAACATGCAACTCTCTTCTCTCTCACTTGCTGGGCTCTGCCAGGCAGCTGATTGGCTCACCGCTGCCAGATACATGACACCCCCCCGGTAAGATTGTGCTACGCCAAAGCGAAGCAGAATCTGAAAACTGAACCAGCAAATACAAACTTAAGTTGTATACTCCACATACCAAATTAATTCAAAATATATGAACATGTATACATGATGTAATAACATACTTTGAAATAAACGCAATAAACATTCATCTCACAACAGATGAACAGATGGCTTGATACAATACCGGAGTTCTGTAATAAAACATATATGCAATACTATTTCAAAACACACTATTATAATGCAATATTAAATGGAAACCAGTAATTTGATTTTCAAAACAGATGGAAAGTAGCTCTCGTACAATTCCGGAACAAAAGAAAGATAACTAATGCAAAGTTTTAAAACATATTAGTTCATACTTAGTTCACACCTATTTCATTCACCCACTAGTCTTGAAAGACCATCTGCATTTTTTAATTGTGCACCAGGGCAATGAGAAATATGAATATTATAGCGCTGAAGTGCCATTGCCCACCTCTGTAATTTGGCTGAATGCGGTGCCGACTTATACAAATATAATAATGGATTATGGTCTGTGATCAGCTCGATATTCGATCCAAACACCCAACACTCGAACTTTTTTAATGACCACACAACGGCATAAGCCTCGCGTTCAATAGTTGACCAGTTCTGCTGAGTTTTTGAAAGTTTTTGACTGGCAAAGCTGATAGGATGCAAACTGCCTTTGCTGTCTCGTTGTGACAAGCAAGCACCAACACCATATGAACTAGCATCACACTGTATGGTGTAAGGTTTTTCTGGTTCTGGAGTGTACAGTTTTGGTGCTTCACACAGTCGACGTTTCAGTTCTTTAAATGCTGATTCCTCAACATCAGTCCATGGAATTCTCTCAGGAATTTTCTTTTTCGTAAGCTCCGTCAATGGGCGAGCTATTTCTGCATAATTCTTTATGTAATCACGATAATAGTTGAATAAGCCTAATGCACTCTTTACAGCAGTCTTTGTTTTAGGACTTTTTATAATTTCAATGCCTTGTAATTTTTCAGGATCAGGTTGATGTCTTCCAGCTCCTATTATATGTCCTAAATACTTTATCTCCGAACGTGCAAAAACACATTTCTTCACGTTCACCGTAAACCTGAGATCACTTAATGTAGTTAGCACAGCATCTAAATGTTTGAGATGCGAATTCCAATCTGGTGAAAAGATAGCAATATCATCAATATATGCTTTGCAAAAATCACTATGTTTTCTTAAGGCATCATTCATCACTCGCTGAAAAGTAGAAGCTGCATTTTTTAATCCAAAAGGCATCACTTTCCAACGATATTGGGAACGATGTGTCTTGAATGATGTTAAATCACGACTTTCTTCTTCTAAAGGTATTTCCCAGTAACCTTTCAAGACATCTAAACAGGTGATAACATTCGCGTGTCCAATTTTATTGATTAGATCAGTCACATTCTCCATTGGAAAATCAACAGGTTTGGTTACTTGATTCATCAACCTGAAATCAATACATAAACGCATACTTCCGTCTTTCTTGGCAACACATACGACTGGGTATGCTATTTCAGCTTCACTTGGCTCAATAAGACCCAAGCTCTCCAATTCCTCGATCTGTTTATCTACTTCAGGTTTCAAAGATTCTGGGATCTTATAGATATATGGCTTTTTTCTTTCAGCTCCATGTAACAACCGAATTCTATGTTCACCAACTCTGGCTATTTGGATCTCCCCAGAAAATAACGCGATGTGCTTGAGTAAGAGCTCGTGTAATTCCTTTTGTTTGCTATACTCTAAATGACTAATATCCACCTCGATGTTCCTTCTAGTTACTGCGCAATCTCCTTTATTTGGAGTGGTATGAATTTCCCCAAACTCAGAATCATCTTCAAATATCACTCCCACAGTTTGTGCTCGAACATAAAATTTTCTTATTTTGTTCACATGAACATGCCTCACACTCCCATCGGGTAATTTAACTTTGTAAGAATGAGGATTTACTCTTTCAACAATTTCACCTGGACCTGTCCACCTAGCATATAGCTTGTTGCTAGAGTCTGGTATAAGTAAATATACTAGATCACCATTTTTAAATTCTTTCAAACTTTTGCGACGGTTAAAATAATATGCATAAGCTTCTTGTTTTTCCGCGGCAGATAAAGAAGCGAGCTCAGATGCTTTCTCTAAATTTATCTTTAATTCTTGTAGATAATCAACTGCTGAATTACTCAGATTAAGAGGTAATGGTATTTCACCGGACCATGATGATTTTAACACAGCTAAGGGACCTCTAGCTTCACGACCGTACATAAGCATAAATGGAGATACACCGGTAGTGCAATTTGGAACTTCACGATACGCAAAAAGTAAATAAGGTATGTGCTTGTCCCAATTAACAGGATCTGTGCGAATTACATGATGTAACATTTGTTTAAATACCCGATTCCATTTTTCCACTGAGCCGTTTGATGCTGGGTAACCAGGTGTCGAAAAACGAGGATGAGTTCCTAACCTTTTTTCGAATTCTTGAGTTAATTGTGAGGTAAAATTAGTGCCTTGATCACTACAAATTATTTCTGGAATACCGGTTCTCATTGCGGATTAATAAGGCACCATGAGGAAAACGACACCAACATTTATTAAAAATTAACTTTCAAAGAATAATGAAAAAAAAAATTAACATTTAAAGAATAAAGGCAAACTCGGAGCACTACCTCGCTCCTACAACATAACTAACCTACAACCTGCCTCCTCTGAGGCTAACATGCAACTCTCTTCTCTCTCACAATGCTGGGCTCTGCCAGGCAGCTGATTGGCTCACCGCTGCCAGATACATGACACAGCGTATCAAATTTCAGTTGGAATTAAAACTTTGCTCGATTTTCTGCAAAAAAAGAAATGAAAGAGAATTCGCAGTTTCAGTTTTCTTGAGAAGAAATTAATAATAAGGCATATGCATTTCTTTATCACGGAGAATACTTTTTACATAACAGTAAGGATATCAATAAGAATTTCAAGATAAAAGGCGAGTGGAAAGGGAAAAGGTATCTAACTCCTGAAGAAAAAGACTGATTAAAATTATTTTTACAGGCTCGGAACTATGTCATTCTGTCTCTGAAAACTTTTTATTATGGAAAAAGGAAAGCATCATTTTCACATTTTTATTTATTTATTTAAAGCATGCAATATTTTCTGGCCAGATTAATGAAAGAACTTCACTTGCAAAATTATTATAATGAGTTTTCATTCATGGCTACAATATGTATTGTACTTAAAACTTGGCTTCAATTTTTAGTCTTAAGTTGCATTTGTCTATTTTTTCTCGTTTTTGCATTTTTTTGTAAAAGGTTTCTTTTTATATTTTCTCTTTCTTTTTTCATTTTTAAAAAGTAACTATCGCATTTCTCACAAAAATTAAATATTTCATGTGAAGCCCTCATGATATTAGAAGAATCATAATTTTTATCGTTTTGCTAAACATGCATTCTTAATCATGCAGCACACCTTAAACCTTTTGGCATCTATTTAATATTTTTCATGAAACTTAAGGGAAAACTTTACTTAATTGCTTCATATTTTATATTTTGAATGCTTATGATTTTTTTTTTATTTTAGAAAATTCCATGTAGCTATAGAATCCTTTATTTATCCCGATCATAAAGCATATTTTCTCAGAATAGAAGAATACATTGATATTCCATATTCCTAAAATAATTAGAACGCAGGCATTTTTCTTGAGTATATCTAATATAATTAGAGCATAGGCAATCGCGATATTAGAAATTTAAAAAAATAATAACAATATTTGGGCTGTGTTTTCTGAAGGTTCCATGATTATTACCTCTAATGCAACCTGAAAAAATTTTATTTTTCCATTCACTGTTTATAAGATAGTTATAAATAATTCGTTAGGTTTTAAATATTGTATCTCAAAGCACATTACACATGGAACAAGAGTGATACATGAAAATAAACGTTAGGTATCCTCGTTTATCTTCATATCACCACAAATTATCCATGTGACTGTCCACGAGTAGCATTAGCATCTCTGTACTAAAGGCTTCACCAGCAGTCGAATGATACAGTTGTAATCACCGTAGTTCCGCTGGGTTTCAAAACCCGACGAACGGACTTACTGCATGTTATGAATTGATAGCTCCTGCAGTTAGGTGACGCTCCGAGCGTCTTTTCTCTGATGTTATTCTATAACTTAACTTTAGTTTCATGGAAGAACGAAGGTGTTAAGCCTAATAATAACGAAAGCATGTGACTAATAATTATGTTTGTAACCATTGTGTTATGTATAAATAAATTTGTGTGTGTTAATAACGAAGCAGAATCATCACTTACCTCTGTATTTAATGCTCGAAACGAAGTGTAATGAATGGTAATGTAAATAATTACTACTAAACTGCATGAGCATTTTTGTGGTTTTCCCCATGTGTAAAGTTGATACGAACAATTTTCTCATAGAAAGTCCTCCACGAAGACATCCCTTTCTTTAGGCAGATAGCTCTTGCGTGCTTTGACACAATCAATAAAGCAAATCAACCTTATTAATGGCCATAAATACTTTGGCATTGTGATTCTTGGATCCATCTAAAGCTTTCGACAACGGGATATGTAATCAGAGTCTTACCATACCCCTAATGAAGAAATCACAAACCGTGAGGTGTGGAAACTTTTTGATGACCACTGTTTTGACTTACACAAACAATTCGTGTCTTGGAACTGTTGGTTCTATTATAGAGTGCTCTGTTAGCACTGCGATTGTGTTCCATCCTGTCTTTCGGAAGAACACTATGCGATAACAACAGTTAAACACATTTCATATTCCAAAGCAAAGAATGCTTTTCACACACAAGCCATCTTGAAAACGGCTGTCGCTTCTGTTGATACCTGGTCGAAAATGCAAATTAAAGCTGAGACTTTTGTGTACCATTCATTATTCCATGTGTAATATTTTTAAAAAAATGCAGTGATTTAAAACTTGATGAATCGTTTATAATCAGCCTGTATTTTGCTTTAATAGATAATATATAACTAATAAATGTTACATTTAGAAAGGGGGAAAAATATGATACGTAAACGAAAAGTTAAACTGTGGCAACTGACTGCAGTATAAAATATTTGAAAAAAGTGCACAGTTTAATAGCAAACAAAAATGTTCCATGTGTAATTATCACAGTAAAAGCTTTGTGTGAAATTATTACAAGAGAAATTATCCCTGACTGCAATTTTGTTGGAGCTTAGCTCAACTTTGTTAAGCATCGCTCTTACGAAAAGCACAGTAGAAATTTTGATGCTTCGCCGAAACGTTCGAATGAATGGCATTTGCGGTCACGGTGGTTGTTTCCGTGTTGATTCGGTTTTTTAATTCTTCGATGATCCGAGTCTCTTTAGTATAAACATAATTCTTCAGGTGTTCCCAGAAAAAAGAATCGAGAATTAAGTAATGTTACATCCGGAGAAAAGGATGGCCATGACACTGCTCCACCTCTACCAGTTCAAAGATTTGGGAATGTTTCATCAAAAATAACATATATATAAGTAGCTCAATGGCAGGGCCCCCAAGGTGTTGGAAAAAGACGTTTAGCTGCATTTCTTTTATTTGCGCCGCCGAAAACTATCTCGGTATATCGAAGTAATCATCCAAATTAATTGATGACTTCGAACAAAAAAGTACAAATCACTTTTTTATGGGTTAGTGCGCATCAATCGTTAACTTAAGGGCTGCCTCACTCAATTTCCATTACAAAATTCAGATTTTCTGACACCCTAATCCCGCAGCTATTTTAATTAGTCACACTCAACATTGAGTACCTCCACTAAAATACAAGAAGGGAAAGTTGTAGATGACTTAAGTCACTCAAATGACAAATACATCTCATTTGAATTATCAGAAGAAATCCTGACCTCAAATGCTTCTGCTTTGAGATTGAAAATCTCAAAGCAGTAAAATCACATTCCGATATTATATGCAATAATACCACTCCAGATACTCCAGACAATGTGGAATTTCACCCACAAAAAATTTCAAACGTTATTAAGTATCTTCCGAATAATAAAGCTTTGGGACCTGACGGATTAGACAACAAGATTATTAAAATAATTCACAATGCAATTTCTTTTCTGTTTCACAAACTACTAAACCTCTGCCCCAAATTTTCAATCTCAAAGCAGAATGCAAGGCAAAATTTAAAAAATCTCCACCTATCTTCAATATGCGAAGAAACTTATAAGCAAAGGCACATCACTCGATTCAGTTCTTGATATAACGGAATCGATTATTAAAACAATACAGGAAACAGCGATCAGCACGTTTAAACTCCTTAATAACAACAAGGAAACGAAGGCTAATTGGTAGACAAAGGGATTAAGATGTGAAAAGCTACATACAAAAACCTTTCGTAGAAAAATGAAACGTACTCTGGACGGGTTGAAAATAAAAATATGAATAAAATATAAGCAACAAAATTTGCAAATTACAAAAAGAAAATAACCGAGGTTAAATTCGCAACTGAAAGAAATACTGCTGAAATAAAAAGAAACATACGGCCAACTGTATAAAATGGCTACAAGTAAAGTTTTCAGTCCCGCATATATCGCTCTTCCAAAAGATCAACTCTGACATAACAACCACGTGGGTAATGTCACCGAAAATATCCTCAACAATATTTTAGATGCTATTTTCCTGAAAGGTAATGCAGAAGACGATGGCCATTCACATTCCGATATTATATGCAATAATACCGCTCCAGATACTCCAGACAATGTGTAATTTCACCCACAAGAAATTTCAAACGTTATTAAGTATCTTCCGAATAATAAAGCTTTGGGACCTGACGGATTAGACAACAAGATTATTAAAATAATTCACAATGCAATTTCTTTTCTGTTTCACAAACTACTAAACCTCTGCCCCAAATTTTATGTCTTCCCGAGTTCTCTCAAACAGGGACAAACAATACTGTTCAAGAAAAATAATAAAGATCTAAGGAATCCGGGAGTCTTGAGACCAATCAACCACTTACCTGCAATAGGTAAACTACTGGAACGTGAAACATCGCTGGCAGAATACGCCACCACTTCGAGAAAAATGATGCGGTAAGCTCCAGCCAATACGGCTTCAGACCTCTCAAATCCACTTCACATGCGATAGCAGAATTTCAAGAGCAACTCCACAGGAATAAATCTCCATCCCTCCATACAGCTGTACTCTGTATGGATCTCAAAAATGCGTTTGAATCCGCGTGGTGGCCTGGTATCCTTGAAGCCTTACGTAACATGAAATGTCCTCAGAATATAATCAAGTTAATGAATAGTTTCTAACAAACAGAGCAACGATAATCATCACCAACAACTGCATAGTAGAAAGAAGAATAATAAGGCTTCATGAGGCTTTTGTCTAAGTGCAGACCTATGGAACATCACCTTCAAATATATCACCTCCTACAAGTGACCGGACCATACAAAGCTCATCGCCTTTGCCGATGATGTGGCTTTCGTTATAAATAGCACTCAAGAGACATGCTAGAAAAGAATTGCAATGACACCCTCTCCATATTCCAAACATCCCAGAGTTGCACAAAAATGCACTCCAATTCTGCTTACTCTTGTAAAAAACGCCAAACAAATAAATGGGCGATTCTGCATTTTACCCTTCCATTCTCTCGGCGTCAATCAAAAACTAATAATTTAAAAGCCCAAATCATATATTATCTTATTTCCAAAACCGGGAAATTCGCTACAAAGGCTCCCTTGCATTAAAATCAATAACATAAGAATCAAGATCTCAAAAGAAATAAAATTTCTTGGATTGAAAATTGACCAAACGTTTTCTTGGATTCCACACTTTATGGACATTTGGAAGAAAACCCAGACTATTTCTAGAGCCCTCGCAAGGATGCAAGGAACAACGTGAGGCCTCCAGTTGAGGATGCAAAACATCCTTTATAAAACTATGATCTAAAAAATAATCCTTTACGGGGCATCAGCATAGGCTCATCTCATAACAGTGAGGAAGAAAAGACTCCTAGCTTCACTTCAACGCTCCTTCCTTTTACAAATAACAAAATTATAGTGTACATAAATACCTCAACGGCAACACTTCTGTGTGTTAACAGGAATCCCATCCTTCCATCTGAAAGCAGAAGAAGATGCAGATTTAGCCACGTTATTTCACCTCAAGAAAAGCATAAATGTAGAAGATCAAGACTTGTGCTCCCTTGATTTCAAAGAGCCTGGAAAATCTTTACCTAAGACATCCTGCAGTACATACAAAACTCATAATTTCTACAAAAGAAGGAACCTTCAGTATACCTACATTTCCAGTAGTGTACACAGATGAGTCAAAAATAAACCGAAGAAGTAGGATGCGCGTTCTTAGCACTCCTCTCAGAACAAGAAACTTCAGAATGGAAGGGAAATCTAAGAAATAACAACAGCGTCTTCCAAGCTGAGCTTTCAGCCATAAAACACGCTATTCTATGAATTCATCAGAGACATTTAACAAACGTTACCATCTACAGCGATAGCCAAACAGCAGTAAAAGCTATTAATGATTCAAAAACCAAATCATCAATACTACAGGATATCTACGACTTAATATCACAGCGCAATAGGACGTCTATAAAAATAAATTGTGTAAAAGCGCATGCAGGTCAAGCCCAAAATGAAAGGGCAGATGTGCTTGCAAAGGATGCAGCTCAAGACCCATCTCTACCATCAATCAATGATCCATTCCCAAACTCGTATGCGAAACATATGTTAAGAAAAATCACATTAAAGAAATGGCAAGCTGGATGGGAAAATGTAGAAGAAGGTATAAGGCTTCTAGAAAAAACCCACATATGATCCATCCTCATATAACTTCTCTTTATCAACATCTTTTTATCTGGACATGGTCCTTTCCCTACGTACTACTTTGCACGAAATCTGAGCGACTCCAACATGTGCGTATGTGGGGAAAAGAGAGACCCAGAACACTTTATTTTCAAGTGCCAGCTCACAAAAGAGCCACACTGAAAAGAAAGGACACAAATTACGCCTGAGTACATTAAATGCTTACTAACGATTCCTCAGTTACAACAAAATATTTCCTTGATTATGAAGAAACTTTTCTGATATAAAAGAGAAGAAATATGTCATGATGCTATCATGTCTATATAATTACCATATATTCTAAAACTTACTAAAATAATGCAAGATTTTCGAAATGTTGCAAATGCCTGAAGCAGGCTAAATATGGTAGGAAGTGCTTTAAACAAAATAATCACATTAACAATATGTCAATGTACTAGAAGATGAAAAAAAAAACATTTTGTATTAATTATATCACTAAAAATTGTTTAATATAATTTGATGTAATTATGCATATTAATGTAAATGTAAGTACTATGTGATGTAATAATGTATGTTTGATGTAATTATGATATATTAATTTATAAAAACAATGTAAGATTTCAGAAATGTTGTGACTGTCTGTAACATGATAACAATGAAAGGTAATGTATAAACAAGATATGTAATTTCAAACAACAAATACCTTAGTTCCTTAGGAATACCGCAACGTACTAGGATAGGCACAAAATATTCTACAATAATTAGTCCCTTAAAAACATTTTTAATGTAATATGATGTAATTAGATATACTAATGTAAATGTGTTGTTTGTATGATATAGTAATTATACTATATTAATCTGACATAATCCGACTTTTGTTAATCGATTAAGTTCATTGTAATAATTGTATACCGTGTTTTTGTAATTGTATATTCAATACGAAAGTCTAGAATTAAGGTAAATTATCTCTGTAAATGTCTTGTTTGGCTTCTGATGCGAGGCAACCGTACGCCTAGCGGGTGCAGTAGTGCGGCGGAGCAATACTTGTAAAAGTTTCCGACGATGTTCTGGTGATACGTCTACTTTTCCCTGTCCCTGATTAATCACTCCTTAAACATGTAATGTTGCTCCATCTCTGAATATGATTTTCTGAAGAAATGGATCATAATTACTGCTACTGCCTAAAGTGTCTACAGAAATTGCTACGAAGGACTCTATCATTAGGTTTATTGTCATATATGCAATTTATACGCAATCAGTTTCAAACATTCATGAACAACTTTGGCACTGCGAATAGTTTACTAGAAGAGTACACACACACAACTCGAATGGCAGGAACAATTTCATCACTGACGCAAAAAACCTACCTGCACTTCCTTTAGGCAAAATATGTTCCGTTTCTGAAGACTGTTTTAATCATCTTTTAACTGGTTTCGTTGGGGGAACTTTAGTACATTTATGTCAGAATCGACTCTAAACTCTTTTCAGAGATTTCGTTTCCCATAACCAGAGAATGCTCATTACTTTTTCAATCCATGATGCCATTTTGTCTGTAAACAAGCAAATTCTCTGTTGCCATTCCCAAAAATTAGAACACATAGAATTACTCAAGATTATATCGATATAAATTATTTCTTGCTGCTTCGTAAAATTACCTTCCAGTTTGTTTTCCGATGATTAATTAGGGAAACCCTGTATACTTTTTTATACTTTCCTTAAAGTATTGTTACTTACTAGCATTATTCCGTATTCTCTCCAGATCTTGATATATGTATTATTGCAGTGTATTATTAGTTGTTATCTCCTTTGTGATATTATTATTGTTTTATGGATTATTGTATTGTATTATTAGTGTTATCTCCTTTGTGATAATATTTTAGTTTTATGCATTTTTTTACTATTATTATTATATTTGCTTGCATACTTCTATAAGCCTCGGGCATACTTTGTGGAATATGAAGAATTTTGTATTTCTTTTCTGAGAAACAAACCTTCTCTTCTTTCGACCAAGTGCTACAATTTCCAATACAACTTTTACTTCGTTTACCGTAATAGCAAAAATTTGTGAAGTGAAGCTATTGTAGAAATTGCAGTTAACTACAAATTTTTGCTTAATTCTCTTTTGTTCAGCATTTTTAATTTATTTATGATCTAACCACTGTATATTCTTTGGGATACGTTACGTTTCTACAATTGTTTCTGCTTCATATTTAAATTGCATGTTTCTCAAAATATTATTTGAGAAATACACTTTCATTTGTTTTATAATGTAACTCGTAACCATATGCAAATACAATAAGCTACGTGAAATGAAAATAATGTCTGTGTATTCTTTTAAATAGAACGCCTACATTCATTCAAAATTCAGGAATAAATTAATACAATAGACTCGTATCTTTAACGGAATGCTAAAATGGGAACAAGAAATATCTGAATTGTAATCTCCTAACTGTATAAAAGGTCTGAAAAGTTTAGTAATGATGTGAAAGCCTTCTGTTTTCTTTTAGCAGAAATTTGAAGCAAATAAAAGATTGCTAACGAAAGTTCAAATAAATTTCCGAAATTCAGTCAATTAGTTTTCAAAAAAACTTTCTTTCGAAACGCTACATTTAAAACAGCTCATTATTTTCGTTTTGAAGTTGCATTATATAATATGTATTGAAGAATATTTGATTGTGGGGCAAATAAACGACTTATGTCGTAATTACTTAATAAAATAACAGAATGCAATAAAATCATATTTTTATTATCCAAATTCCCATACTTTTTTTAAGGATTTTAGCCTTTTTCAAGAACTAAAACTTATGAATGAATCCAATAACTGAACCTAAGAGCTATTTCTATTCTAAAAGATTTTATTTTCATTATAAAAAAAAAATTTTATTCTGAAAAACTTTTTTTCTGTTAATGTTAAAGTTATTCTTTAATATTACTATGTAATTGCGAATTCTAGCGGAAAGTAAAGTCAAAAAACAACCAAAAGTAATTTATTAATGCGCTATTTTCGGTTTATCGTTTCATCGTGTTGCATAGATATTTGTGCAACATAGTTTAAACATTTTATGCAACTTTCTGAAATTCTTTATAGAAAGTATTAAATAGTCTAAAAGCACACATAAATATCTTAAGCGATAAAAAATATTACTATTTATTAAAGTTTCAGTCTATGTTTTAAATAAGCCTTTTAATGTTCTAAATGTATAAAATTAAACATAATTCAAATTTAGAATGCCAATGGTCTTAAAAAATCTCTACGCTTTAGAAAAACACTAGAAAGGCGTTTCTTTTCTCCAGAAAACAAAAGTATTTTAAACAAAATAAACACAAGACAACATTATTTTAACTCATAAGAATAGATATACAGGATCCGACAAAAAAATGGTTAATATAATCATACATATCATAAATTAGGTAAAATTTAATACAGTCTTCCTTCACATATACCTGCCTGTACAGTTACTTAAAGTGTTCAGACTACTAGCTATTAATAGCCAGAAACATAGAACTACGGCCAGCGGTTACTTCCACAACGCTGAATGATGTGCCCGCCGGGATTCCCGCACATGCCTCCGTAATTTCTTGACGAAGGACCTCCACGATAACCGATTTCCTTCCCTACGCGACGTCTTCAAGGGACTCTCAAAGCTATTTTGGTTCGCTATCATAACTCCATACCATAAGCCATCAGAATACAGAGATAGGTACGTTAAGCAAACACCATACTTCAAATTGTTTATATAATTCAACTCAACCTCAAAATCAGTACACACATACCAACATACCATGTGTTTAAGTGCATATACATTTTTCTGATGGACCCTGTACATAAATAAGTATTATATATATTTTCTTTTTTTATATCATTATATATATATGTAAGATATAACAAAATATATGATAGCTGTTTAAAAAAAATAATAATTGGCGACTTCAAAATTAAAATTCTAAATTTGGTGATCTGCCCTAAATTCATCTCTTCTCACAGGTACCAGATTTTTCTGTCTCACATAACGTTTTAATGCAGTTACCTCTTGTCCAATGAAATTAATTGTAAACCAAAACTCAAAAATGAAACTTTCCGCTTCCCAACCGTGCTAAATTGCGTCATTATGCTTTCCACTCTGCCACCTTCAAGCCCCTGCGGTCTTCTCGGTCATCTACGCAGTATCTAAGCTGTTTAAAGTTCCATTGTTTTCATCTACGTATTTTAAAATCATTACATATATATATATATATATATATAATCATATATATATATATATGTATATATGATTAAAATATTTTCTTGCACGAAGAAAAGAAATCCTTTGCTAGGTCTGCATTCCAAGCATGTTTTAAGTCTACACGGAAATTCGTAAATACGTTTCAACATTTCACTCAGAAAAACGTTTTGAAGACTAAAATTTTGCAAAACATAAAGAATTAATTTCAATTTAAAACATTTATATATTTTAAATATTTACCCTATCCTTATCGGCTTCAGAATAATGTTTCAACTGATAATGATTATAAATTGTTGTATCATAGTTATATTTCGTAACAAAAATACATTTCTGAAATATAAGGCTGTGAATTAAGTGCCAAGAAGTAATCATGAATATATAACTATAAATTATTAGAACCTGATGGTAGAAAATGGTTAGTAACTATGCAAGAATTGCTAGATTCCAGGCTGCGATGAAAATATTTATGGGACATCGAAACAGAAACTGCAGATGAAAAGTAATGGCAATTGAAATTTATAATTAAGCAAGGCTCTACAACTGTGTGCTGCAATAAATATAACATATTTCTAGAGAAAGAAGATGCTTAAAATTAATGTATAGAATTCAAATGATAATGTATTTCATGCTTCTCAATGCTTAACGAAACGGAAAGGCACTACTTGTTCGACAAACGAAGTTCTGTTACTTTTGGTCTTTAAATTAGCATGAGATAAATTCAAATATAGGCAGCGTAGTCTGAGACTAAACACAAAGTACACTACTCGACATTGAAAATGCAACACCAAGAAGAAGTGGTCAGAAAGTGACGAAATTTGGAAAAATAAGACAGCAAGAAGCAATAAGTGATCTTTATTTCAAAATGATAGTCAGAATACAGAGCGAGAACGGCGTCGGCTCAGTAGGATAAGGGATGGCTCTCCATTCCCTTTCAACCATTTGCCATAGTTCGTCTTCTAAACGAGGCAGGGGCAAAGTCTGCAAACGGCGTTCAATCACATCCTACACATGTCCGATTGGTGACAGGTCAGGAGATTACGGTGGCCAGGGAAGTATCTGTATACTTTGCAGATCATGTTGGCAGATGCGAGCACTGTGTGGTCGGGCGTTATCCTGCTGAAAAATTGCATTAGGCAGCCCCTGAAGGATTGCCACCGGCCGCAGTATATTATCCAAGTATCGTTGGGCCGTCATAGTGCCCTGAATACGAACTACAGGTGACCTGGAATCGTAGGCAATAGCGCCCCAAACCATTATGCCACGTTGTCCCGCGGTGGGGCGTACCACAGTTACTGCCGGATTAGATCTGTCTCCACGTCGACGCCACACACGTATGCGGCAACTGTCACTGGATAAACCGAAGCGTGACTCATCTGAGAACACGACGTTTCGCCATTCTGTTATCTACATCGCTCCAGTCCGGCACCATTCTAAACGTTGGCGTCTATGCTGTGGGGTCAATGGCAGTCTTCTTAACGGACGCCGTGAGTGAAGGTCACGTTCAACCAATCGACGGGAATTGGTTTTGGTCGACACGGGAACATCCAGGGTATCTTGCACATGTTGCAGAATCGCGGTACAAGTGAATTTCGGGACCACCACAGCTCGTCCGCGGATGCGTCGATCCACGCGTGCTGACGTCACTCTTGGCTGCACCTGCACCCCTCTTCTTCCCACATTTCCTTGTTCCAACCATGTTCGACATAGCCGATGCACCGTGCTCGCATCTATGTGGCTATCAGCTGCGATTTGACGTAAGGACCAACCCGCCCTTCTCAGTCCGATCACCATACCCCTCATAAAATCGTCTATCTGGGCTGGAAGTGCTTTCGTTGACGACGGCCTGGCCATTCTCTCCTATTACACCTATCCGTCGGGACAAAAAACAACTTTCTTCGACAATTTGTCTGGCAGAAATAACGACACGAATATTGCCCATTGTGCACGTTCGTTCCCTTATATCTTACTTCACGTGAGTCGGAGAGCTGCGCATTTCACGTCATTCGCATAACTCAATGACGTGCGTCTACTCTAAAATTTGCATAAATTTCTGATTACTCCTTCTTGGTGTTTCAATGTCTAGCAGTGTATATTACATTAGCTGGCCCAAGATACTATCCACAAGTATTTTAAACGTCGATTAGCAAGATGCTTAAAGCCGGAATAAAATTTGGCTCAGTTAGCGATATTAAGTAACAGCAAGACGTGGCTGCTAGATATGCTATAACTCTAAACACTAAATACACAAGTAACTAATTTGCATCCTAGAAAGGCTACAGAAAGTAAAAATTATAGTAAAGGTTTAAACCATAATTATGGGTTAATTAACATAAAATACCTTATACAATAGAGAAAGGTTAAATAGAGAGAGCGTAACACCACTAATTTTAGATAATACAACACCTTTTATAAAGTAAGTAAAATATCTTCATACAGGATTCTTTCAAAAGAATAGTCAACTAAGCACATAACTAGGTTCAAAGTTTTAAGCCGTGATATATTTCTAAAAGAAATAAAGAAAATATTAATAGCTTGTTTTCAAATGTGATCCCCTCGTATATATATCGCTTAATAAACAGCTCTAGAAGCCTAAAATAATAATCTAAAGGTTTGTTCCCAAAATGTTACACAACTTGTACGTTGCTGGTTTACAACTTCTGCAAGAATTAAGTAGACATTTTTCACGTGTTCATATAGAATGCGCAGAATAATTAGAACAGATATTTTAGATATCCGGTTTTGCCTTAATCTGCTTGACTTTTAATTTTCTATCGCTCACTATTTCCCCCTGAACACGAAAAATACTTTTTATGTTAATATCTAGAATGGACGAACTTCTTAAGAAAATTCTTCTACAGATTCTCAACTTATTCGAAATTGTTATCAATTTTATCACTCCCGATCAGGAAGTATACTAATCAGCATGTACACGATACAAGCATTGTTTTATTTTAATTTTATTTTATTTGTTTATTTTATTTTCTTTGCTTATTTATGTATTTATTTATTTTGAATTAAGGCCTTCTTTAATCAAAAACTTAATCACAGGGAAACTTTTAACATACATATTAATAGCAATATTAAGTATATAAAAGAGCTTGTTTTAATTTTCATGATTTATAACTTAAAAGTTTAGTGCAGCATAGTTCCTTGAAAGTTTCTTTGTAAGCCTACTGATTAATGATGCGGTTTCATGCGGAAATTCACCTTAACAAGTTAACAACGTTAGATCCCAGAAGCTCATTTAAATAATTGTTGGCAAAGTTTACATAATCAAATTACTGATCATGTAAAAAGTGGTGGAAAAGTGCTTTTCCGCCTATATGATCGGTGAAAGGGACAAAGCGTTCTACGTAATGAAGCCAATAACAATTCTAGGAAGCTAACTTCGCTATAAAGTGTAATTTTGCCTAATTTTAAAATAGGAAGTGATGTGTTTCTCTTCCATCTGTTGATTAGTTATTTTAAAAACACTTTAGTTATCATTGTATTCTATTAGAATTTTTTCCTCGTGTCTTCTATTTCTCCCTGTATCAAGTTCAGATACACACAATAATCAATCACATTAAAAAGTTAAGCATATTAGTATACAGGTATATTATTTTCTTAAAAATGCTTAGAGATTTCATTATTTTTAGAACGAAATTCAACCTTAACAAAAAGTGCTTGTTAATGAACAGAAAAATGGATCCAACTTTCATATAACATGAAAATCTTTTATGAGAACTAGAAATCTTTCGGAAATAAAAAATTAACTGCATTTTAAATGCTATTTTGTTATATTTATAATCTAAAGAAGGTGGACTGGTAATAACTTCTTTTCCTGTTTTCAGAAATATTGTAGAATTCTTCTTTCAAAAATACACTTTTTACACAGGCTGTAAGGAAACAAATTTCTATTCTAAGCAGGGTCTGAAATGTGTTTTTCCGACCTTACTTTCTTTGTGATTGGATAATAAAGAAATATTTTAATTCTTTTCTAATTATTATTGAAAAATGAGCAAACTCATTTGATCGTTTTTATATTCTGCAGTCTCTTTTTAATAGAAGTTATCTATCTCCAAATTTAATATGAATTTTTACTAAGTTGTTTATTTTGTCTGCACTGTAAAATAAGCAGTTACGTTTTTAAGAATTTTGAAATTTGCGGATTCTGAATATTAAATGTTTCATTTCTAAATATAAATATTCTTTTTTTTTATTTTCAAGGCAACATTTGCTTTATCGAATAGAACAAATGAATTTTTCAATAATTAGCCTCAAATTAATATAGCGTGCCAATTTGTACAAAAAATTAATGATTTTTGTATTCCTGAAAAATATAATTTTACAACGCAATTTAATTAGAAATGGCCTGGAATTAGAGAAGACGTGGAATTTGGATTTATAGATCAATTAACTATTTCTGTCAGTTATAAAATTTGGGGAGTAATCTTGTAAAGAATATAAATGTTTTCTTTTTAGTTGAGGATATGGTTACTTTATAAACCAGCAAAATGGATAACCTCAGGTTCAGAATCCGATGCCGATGCAGTTAACGTTTCTAGATGTATTAAAAAAACCAATTAATGAAACTAATATTTAAAATTTTAAAGAATGATTTTCAATGATGTAAATAATTTAATTATAAATGTATTTCATATTTAATGGAGAATATTTCTGAAAACTAATACCAAGCTCTGTTCCAAAAACGAAATAGGCTTCTTTTAGTGAGACTAAATATGTTACATCAAAGTTCCTGCACATAAATATGGGATGACTCTAAACTATTTATACCATTTTTAAGCCTGATTTTCGGTCATTTGAATATTTTATTCAGGAAGTGCACTTTATATCTGCTCAAGAAAATTTCTGAATATGAATATCAAGCGCCCACCAGCGACAGAGCGGTAAAAGCCGCTGAACACTGGTAGTTCGGTATGGGGTTCGAATCCCGGCGAACGGGCGGGATGCATGGGCGTTTTCGTGGTTTTTCCCATGGGTAACGTGGATACAAGCCAGTTCCCCTTAAAAAAACCCTTTTCGCGTAGTTCCTAAGAGCGGAGCACATAATAAGTGAAATATGAATAGCAAACTATATTTTATTAAGCTAAATAGGATAAATTCGTGTAGTTACAAACAGTTAAAATCTCGCAGGTTTCCAACATTTAATGATCTATTAGATAAAGTCGTCCTTAGATTCAGCTTGAAATAATTTTTATTTTTAGGATTTTATAAATAAAATGAAATATGATTAATAAGTTTTATAAACAAATATGATTTTTATTTAATGATATTAAAACCTAGTTAGACTCGGGTTCGAGTAAGATGAACAAACTGGCTGCATGGGCATTTTTGTGCTATTGCGTATGGGTAACGTTCAAGAGCAAATTCTGTTAAAGCATGTTCCTTTAGAACGTCCTTCACGAAGGCATCCTTCTTCTTAGATATACAGCTCTCCTATGCTTTGCCATAATCTAATGAATCCAAATCCAAATTCAAATATTTAAATTTCATCCTGTTATCCTTTTCAATCTATGTTATTCTTTTACAGTAAGTGCTTTATGTTAACATGATTGACAATGAACTTACGTGTATTATTTTAATCTGTAGCTTTAGTTCTACTGAGTGTTATACTCTGTAGAATAAATGTAGTTTTAAATAGTAGTTTAGAATCTCTAAATGTACTTAGATATTTTAAAACTCGTTATAATTCCTTACCATAAATTTCCATTGCTATTTTTTTTTTTTTTTTTTTTTTTATTGAAACGGTCTGGAAGCTGGAAGTTCAGACTGTGAAAGAGGAAAGAGTACAGCTTAAGTCTGATAGCGGAAGTTCAAACTAGATGCTGACAGCAAAAGCAGGAATTTAGTTAGCAGATAGAAAGCGTAGTTTTGGGAAAATTGCATTGATACACGAAGAAGTTTAAAGAGAACGTAAAAGTTGTGAGTCTCAAATTGTCGAACAAATTTATGATGAACAGTCATCCACAGCATTTTCCACTCATATGAACTGACGGGTGTATTCCAACTGCGCTAATGAAAATCCCCCCGGGTCGAGCTATAGTCCAACTGCGCCAATCAAAATTTCTTTCTCCCTGCTGCCTACAGGGTTACAATTTAACTTTTCGTGCCAATCGTAGCCAAGAGGAAAATAAAGATAAATAAATAGAATTACATATCACAAGAACAAGTAAAAAATATCTAACAAGCAGGCTAATTACTTGAATAACAGTAATAAATGCGAGAGCTAACAAAGAAAATAAAAGGTATTGGTAAACATACATATTAGCATTACAAACATCTTTCATTTATGATAATAATATCATAAATTAAATAATTATAAAGCATACAAATTATATTTTTAATAAATTACATCAATAATAGTCAAGATGTCTGAACTAGACTGGAAATTTAATAGAGTGCAAAACATTATTCCATATCAAAGTGTGTTAAAGTGTGCTAGAAATATTTTTCGTTAATTAAAGCAATCATGTAAGTGTTTGCAGAAATTAATAGTTAAATTTAAAAAAAAGCTTAGCATGAAATCTATTATAACAACATTACTATGCGCTTAGATCACTGACGTATAAATTTTAAATCAATTTAAATTATTATGCTAAGAAGTTTTTCTAAAATTTATCTAGAAGAAAAGAATTGGATAAACAGTACTGCAAATTAATATAATCAATCAGGCCTCTCAATAAATAAAAGATTATTTTTTTCAACCAAAAACTAAAAATTAGGATGCAAAAGTTTGTGTAATACACTTGGAAATATCTGAACATATAATTAGTTAGAAACATACAATTAAATTAATAACAAGCTAATTAACAGTAACATTAAGCTTAATTTCATTCAATCTAAAACAAGCAATCGATCAGGAGCTCCGCATAACTGAAGTTTTAATGCTATTTTACGTAGATTTGCGTATAAAATAAAAGTTGCACTTGTGAAACAAGTGAATTAATGTACTGATAGCCAACAGGAATTAAAATACAGTGGTTAAAAATATAGCAACTTGTCAGAAGGTATGCAAAGTTGCCATGGCTAGAGGAATTGAATGATTATAGAAAACTCATAAAGTTAAGCGCTACAGTGTGAAAAGAAAATTCTGGAATAAACATGCTGGGGAAATAATCCTTAATTTATTGATATCCATATAAAATCTATGCTTTTGGAAAAATGTTACATATAATTTGCACCGAGGTATCAATCACCGAAACTGAGTTAATGTCTTTCCTTATTTTTTCTTATTAGAGGGATTTGTAAAAAGATATGCTAAGGTAAAGGTAAAAATTTTTGCAATAATTTTAAAGAATAAACTAAAAAAGTATTTTTACTTCATGAACTGAAATTTTTACGCTACATTTTTATACAGTAAATAAGTATAAAAAAAGAAAGAGCTGGGGGATCACTGGGACTAGAAACTCGGGTCGAACTACCAATGTTTAGTGGCTTTTCCACAAGACCTTTTGAAATTAGGCTGAACAATATATCAAAGAAAATAGAAGATACAGCACACGTAAGAACAAAAGTGGGCTGAATTAGAGATTTACATGTTTTTTGAATGAGTTAAGCTTACCTGTATGCCATTATGAAATTTTAGGAATGTTAGGAATGTAGCATAAAAGCATGAGTGAAGAAGGCAATGGCAATCTAAATCATTGTAATCTAAATGTATATTATTATGAGTATCTGCTATTAATTTCAATACTGCTGAAAACATTGTAAATGAATTACATTATAAATCACATGAACTCGTTGCATTATAAATTAAAACAGTTAGAAATATTATTAGCGTGATTTAGCGACCATCTTTGTTAACAAATAATTTCAAGTAATTAATTTTACAAATAATTCAGCCTGAAACTAGGTTGGAAAATAAGCTACATGCTGCAGATTAAGCTTTGCCAAAGTATTAGAATCATCTTCTGTTAACTAGAGTTGTGATGCAAGAATTTGTAAAAATTATCATTTAAATATAAATTGGCATAAATACAATACAAAGTATATAAATTCTACATGCAGGAAAACTTGTGTACAGTGCAACAGTATGTGAAAAAGGAATGGATTAAAAGGGAACTGAAAATCCCAGGATATGAATATAAGGGAGTTTATTTTTTTAAATTTTTTTGTTAATTATGAAAATTCTGCTGACGCTCATAATTATTAATTTATTAATTAAATGTGTATTAGAAATTAAATGTATGCCAAAGTACGTCAGGTGGAAAACAGAATAAATATTTAAACGTTTCTAGTATTAAAACATGGAATTTGTAAGAAAGTTAAATAACCTTAAAATAACTTCAATAATTAAATATGGAAAGTTTAATACGGGAATATATTGCAATAATATTAGTGTGAATTTAGAACGATTTAAGAAGTCCAATTTTTAGATTTAATAAAAATAATTTTTATAATTAAATTAGAACTGTTTACCTAAAATGGTAAATTTGAATGTTAAAACCATTCTGCTATCTAAGAAGATTTGTTAATATTTATCTAGACAAGAAACTTATTTAAGGTGAGCTACAAATCCGATATTTGATACGTTGATTATGTATCAGTTTTGTGTATGTCATTAATCTATCAATTTAATCGATTCAAAACTGATATATATATATATATATATATATATCAGTCAGATATTTTTTCGTGCATTCGCATGTCTTCCAACATTAATTTTAACGGTTTTTTCGCGTGTTTACAGTTTTTTTCCAGTTTTTCCAGATAAATTTTTTTAAAAAATTCTTCTTAGTTCATATTTTATTAATACAGCGTTGAACTATTTCGTGGAGCTACAGCTCCTGGTAACTTTTTAGCAAGATCGCTGCAATGTTTCTACCTACTATTATTTCGTATCTTTTCGCAGCATTATGCGCAAAAAATTTTTGAGACCAAATAGGTCTTGCGTCTCATTACTAGTTAGCTTTACAATTTCTATTTCTATTATATATATATATATATAATATATATATATCAGCGACTAAAATCTACAACTTGGAAAGTTTTTAATTCTTATAGAGAATAAAAAAGATCTGGCTCATCATTCCTTTAAGCATCATAAAACTTTAAAATGAGTGTAAAAGAAATTTATTTTTTAACACACGCCAGACTTTAAATTAATATTTGTTTTACATGCACAGTTTTTACAATATTGATAAACGAAAATAAAGGCTTGCAGTCTCAACAGAATGTCCCATTAATGGCGATAAACGACTTTTTGTAGAACTCAATCTTCCTGGAAAGAAATGGGGGACAGGAAACGTCGCGCAGTTCGTGCATTAGAAAAGAGGGGGACGGGGATTTTCGATCAAATTCGGCGCAGTTCGTACCCTACCGAAATGACATAACGAGTATCCTAGTAATGTCAAATCCAGGTGTTAAAATAAAATTTAAAGGATCAGATAACAAATAATTGTTTCCTATTGAGTTTCGTGTAAAGAGAAATAAGCCAGTGAATTAAAGTTTCGAAGAGAGTTTTAATTTTCTCTTTTTTAATTATTTATATAAAATTCTCCATAGAATATATAGCAGGAAAATGCTAGCTCTTTTAATTAACTCCAAAATATCAATTATTCAGTACAGTAACTTGTTATTCTTTTGAATTATGTATAATAATATAGTTAATTAGCAATTTTTATCATTTTATTACGAGTAAAATGTAAATTAATTCGTTATAATCTATAGATTTTAACAAATTAGAAATCATTCATATTTTGCCGTACTATCACAAATGGAATATTTAGATGTAATGTAAATGCAAAATGGAAGTCTCACAATATACTAGCATGTAAAGAAGTAATCTATATACTTATGATGAAACTTTTCTTTCAAATGAATATTTTCATTTTAATGCATATTTTATTGAAAGAAAGAGGTGTTTTATTATGTAAAGATACCATACGGGCTTATATGAAGTTAAAAGTACTGCACATAGCATTTTGCAGTAAAACGCAATTTTCGTCAATATTTTCTACTACAGTTGTTAAAAGACGAGTTACAGATGGAAAAATACTAAGTAAAATTGGAAGCAATTGAATGAAATTCCAAATATCCACCCAATAAACAAGAGTTGGGTAAAAAAACAGGGTCAACATGTCAGTAGCTCTGAAAAGATTTATCGTTATATATATAAACACTTACAATCCCTCAGTACAATAGGCTGCATATCTGCTACCTTTGTCATGAACCACCTTCATCTACTTTCACGAAAGTTTTTATATACTAACAGCGCGTCCCGTCTATTTATGGTCAGCCATAAAGCATAGATAAACTCCTATCTGCTATTTTAATAAGTCCCTCTCAGTAATTCTTTCTTTTAGCGAAGAGATTATGGTTACACAAATCATATATGGCGATATCCAGCAAGTATCGAGTTTCATTTCCATTGTCGTGAAGTTCACGTTATAACAACGCTTATGGACATAAATCGTGAAATTTGTCACTATCAAATATCATCGCTTTCTCCTGATTTCTGAGTGCAGATGATGTCTTAGATGAGAATCCCATCATTTTCTGTAAAAATACGTAATATCATCAAGGATCTCCTGCCATGGTAGCACTGAGAGGTATTGGGTTTCCCAACGTGCTTTACAAAATGTGGCTATGATCTCTTCACCAAAATGAAGGAACTCCATTAGTACATTAGAGTAAACTCTTTACAGTAAAATTGGGGTTGTTTGTGCTTTAGGACAGTTATTGTAGAGCACCATCAGACGTACATGTGTTGATGGTGCACTAGGTCTTCCAATAATTTGTCAAAAGGCTTTAGACATGGCAGGCGATATATGAGGGATTGTAAATACGTGTATCTAGGGTAAAAAAAAATCTTTTTAGATCTATGGATATGTTTCAATCTTCATACTAAGCTATGCTGTAAAAATCTTTTTCGAAACAGAAGCATTTTTCTAAACATTGCTTTTAAGGCACTCATTTTACTGAGGTGCATTTACAGTAGTTTTTAAATTCTTTCATGTTCTGAAAATGTTCTTTGCAGCAATTTTAAATTTTGCTGCAGCTTTTGAAATAGAAATTTAAACAAGCAGATAAACAAGTTTTAATAACAATCTCCACTAATGGGCAGGAAGTAAGATCAAAATCGTTTAAAATAATCCATAAATGATAGTAAACTAATCCAAACAAATAAAAGAACTCTAAAAAATGAGTTCTGAGAAGCAAAAATTGAGAATGTTTATATTTTTATTACAAATAAAACACATAGTAATCCAGAAGTCTATAAATATTAAAGCTGTGTCCCAGGATGTCTATAGCACACCATTCTGTAGAAGTACTACTTTCCAGAGAAAATTGCTAGCACATGTTTTTCTTCAATGGAAAAGATCCGTTGCGTAACTGATTATTTTCTACAGAAGATGCATGCAGCAACTTTCCAACTCAGATCATTATTTTGGCTTACCAGGGAAGTTTCGGCTCAAGCTAAATGCCATGATGTCTGCTTTGCATGCTTTAGCAGCCGATACTTTATATTTACGCTGTGTTATTTTATTTGAGCCAGCTTGTATCTTAGTATTGAACTGTGTAAGGTTGTTTAAAACCTTTGTAGTTTTGTCACGTTATTTTAGACATAACTCGCTACCTGTCTAGTCAGGTTATAGTTCTAGTATTAGACTAAAAATAACCTTATAATTTATTCGATTCACTCTGTTCCAAGCACAAATTGGCTATCTCAGAAAATAAATCTGCAGCTCTTATTATAAATACACCAGTAAACTTGAAACGCTACCCCATTTTCAAACTCAATGGAAAGAGAATTAAAGGTGTTAAGAATTAAAATATTTAGGTTTTAATATGGGATGAAAAGCTCAGTTGCATAACCCATATAGAAAATTTTAAAATGAGAAAAAAGTTATCGCGTATCACATTAAATGATTTCAGAATATGAAATGGGGTTTATACACAAGAAGGTATATATTGCACTGTGATAGAAATGGTTATTATTTACGCAACTGTTACCTGGTGATTTTCATTGAAAAAGAAAAATCTAAATTTCTCATGAGAATTCAACGCAAGTTCTTACAATTTGTAAGACATATGGTACTACTTCAAATTTCTGCATCATATGTGCTTGCAGGTTTGCCTCCATTGCACGTCCGAGTTCAGCATGAAGCAGTTTTCGTGACTGTACTACAATTCAAAAGCCAAGTAAGTTATGCCAAAGAAATATTTAACTCATTCTTGTATGAAGATTGCACTGTTTCTGATAATATTCATCCGGAACATAAGGGAATACCTGAAAGTATATTCATTAATAAAAATAATAAAGAAACACAACCTGAACATTTATCTTAAGGCAGTAGAATGCCTCTAATCTGCACCGATGGCTCTAAAGTTAATTAAAATGTAGGATGCGCATTTGTTCTATTGTAAGGTAATTCTATTAAATATGAACGGAAAAGACATCTTGACTATGAAAATAATATATTCCGAGCAGAAGCATTAGTTATAATTAAAGCACCTGAATACATTGTTTATTGAAATATTTGCATTAATAATATGTCAGTACTTTATGCAGTTTCAAATTATTTACAAACTTCATCAATAATTTACAATACAGCAATTGTTCTGAAACAAGAGATTAATTTGTGTCACTATTTGTTGGATAAAATCTCATGCTGGATCACATAAAGAGAGAGGCCACTGAAAATTATAACTCTTTTCAGCACTAAACAAATGCCAAAAAGATTGGAATTTTTGTGAACAGGACAGATGCACCTTTAAGAATCAGCGAACAGTTGAACTAAATCAGCAAAAAATTTCGAATTTGCAGTTATCAAGATTGCAAAGATCGTGAATTATAATTAAAAGAAACAAAGTTATATTTTTCCGGAATGGTAACATCAGAATAAAAGATATCCTATAATATAATTAAAGTTATGTAAAGATCGTGAATTATAAATAAAGGAAACAGATTTATGTTTTTACGGAATGGTAACATCAGAATAAAAGATGTTCTAAACATAACTAAAGTTATGTAAAGATCGTGAGTTATAAATAAAGGAAACATAGCTATGCTTTGCTAGAATGGCAACATCAGAAGATGTTCTACAAATCTGATATAAAATTTGCACTAGTAGTTTTTTATTACGTTGGAGGAGCCATATGTTTGTGCTTTCAAAAGACTAAATAAAATTTATTAATATTATCAAAGATGGTTTTTCTATTGGAAAGAACCGAATTTCTCATTTATTGAAATAAATGTTTGTATGAATTTCATCTCAGTATGGAATTTTAGAAACAAGAAAGTTGTACTGGCGCAGCCGACCAGGATACCATACCGAACCAAAATAACCCAGGTGAGAGCTCAATTTATTTTGTAAATACATGCTCCCACGTATTTAAGTAATAATAATTATTTACGCGAAATTTATTTCAGAATTACTAAAACTGAATTGTTCTTTTCTGTCATGGAATATTAGTTTTGTAAAGCAATGAATACAGTGTTCTTAAGTAATTTCGATTTATTCGTCAGAGTAAGTGAACAGCACATTCTGATTGTTAGAGAATTGTTAAGAATTGAATCTGTTGTTTTGATATCGGTCCCACATAATTAAAAAATTATTTTAATAAATTAAATGTATTGTGTATTACATGTAAAATAAAGTAGTTTATTAAACTTTTAATTTCGATACTCTAACGCACGCGAAGGCATAATTTTTTATTCTGTTTACGAACTGTAAAATATTATGTAGAACAAATACTATATAGCAATATGAGCTAAAATATTATTTGAATGTAACAAAAAAAGATTGACTTGTCTAAACGTAAGAGTCAGTTCATTCAATAAAGTCAGAAAACATTATTTGGAGTCAGCTAATTGTTACAGTGTCACCCATAAAAACAGTTTTTTTTTTCTTGTTTCCGCAATGATAGAGAAAACTACAAATATTTATCTACCTTTTTCTTTCTTCAAAATATGTGTTTATTGTAGAAAGAAGTTACGAGATCCAGTGGTTGTTTAAAAACATGCATTATGAAACTGTACTTCTTTTATTATATTTTGATTACTTTGCTGAATTGATTTTCACATAAACGTTTCACTATTTAAATTGCATTTAAAAGAAAATAACAGTTTTAAAATACATGAAATTAACTAAATTAATTATAACAAATTTCCGTTAGAGAGTTCACATTTTAACTAAAGGGTAAATTTAAGGAAGTACTTTTAAGAAATTAAGTTTTCGTTATTAAATCTTTAAATATTGAAGTTTATTTAATTAAAGAATGAAGTATCATGCTTTTATGGGACGTGGGAAAAAAAGGAGGATTTGTTAGTTTTAGCTGTTGAATTAGAAATTCAAGTGGATCCAAGTATGAATGTTGTAGAAACAAAGATTTAGGAACATAAAAGGAAAGAAGAAAGAGAAGAAAAGGGGAGAAAAGAAGAAATAGAAGAAAAGTGGAGGAAAAAAAGAATTAAAAGCACAGCAGAAAAGAGAGTAAAGGGAATTTAAATTGAAAAAACTCGAAATTGAACCTCATACTTTTCTAACACAAACTCTACAGATAAATGAAAGTGGACAACATAATTTCTATTTAATTGAGCTTATTCCTAAGTTAAGAAATGATGATATCATGATCTTTTATTCTTATTTGAAAGACAAGCTAAAAGAACAAAGATTGATCCTAAGGACTGGGTACCATGTAGACTGGGTGACTTTAATGCCATCTGAAATCATTCAACTAGTAATTGGTAGAGAATCTGAAGAAAATTTTGAAGATTATGAGTACGTTAAGGCCATCTTATTGAAGAGATTTAAATTAAATCCTGAAAGCTTTAGAAAAAAGTTGTGATGCACCAATGGAACGCTGAAAAATTATGGAGGAACTTTTTGCTATGAAATAAGAAGTTATTTTTAAGAATGGTTCAATGAAACCACATCTCTCATCACAGATTTGTTGTAGTCCATCGAAACTCAAAAACTAATGAAAAGTGGCGACCTCATTCTCCACCTCCAAGTACTTTCAAAAGCAAATTTTTCTTCGTTCAGAACACGCCACGTGTATACCCATCTTGGAAGAATGACGAGCTACAAAAGCCAATTTCCAAACTAACTTGCCGTAATTGTTGGTAAGAAGGTAGCACATCTAAATTCTGCACCAAAAGTCGGGTACCAAAGAATACTCTAGCAATAGCGCAAAACAGCTTAATCCAAATACAATCAGCCCTTGTAAGAAAAAGAAGAACCAGGAATGCTAACAGCCAAGATCTCTCAAAATCCTGTCTCAAAATCCGTGGACGTATCTAGAAACATGGATGATTCGAAACTTGTCAAATTTAAATGTGGAGATATTGTTCTAAAGGGAATCGTAGACATGGGAGCACAAAGTTCGGTAGTCCGTGAGAGACTGTTCGGCGACATACATTGCAAAGGATAAAGTAAAATAAAGATAACTTCTGCTTTTGGCGAGAACGAAATTACTCCACTGAAAATTTTCCTGATGAAAATTGACGATGATCTTCACGGTAGATTTCCCATTACCTGTGCTGTTTAAAAAAACTAGTTTGCTTCTGGCGAATGCTGTCCCAAGCGTATAATAGTGACTGTTTGCTGTCAAGAGTGAAACATGGCGGATATTCGGTCATGGTTTAGGCAGCCAAACCGTGGTGGAGCCCATAATTACTGTGCAAGGTCACATTATTGCGAATTATATGACCATTTTGGTTGATAACGCCGCCCCATGGTACAAATTTTATTTTCCAATAGTGATGCCGTATTCCAAGAAGACAGAGCTCCTGTTCACTCCGCTGACATCTTTCAGGACTGGTTTTCTAAACATAGGGTTGAACTTTCACATCTACCATGGCCACGACAGTCACCAAATATCAATAATATTGTGCCTTTGTGGGCAATTTTAGAGAGAAATCTGCGTGAGCGCTGCCCACCGCTATCAGCATTAACTAAACTTTCCAACGTTTTATAGGAGGAATGGAAAAAAATTCCCTTGCAAAGCGTACAGGATCTCTATTTATTCATTCTGAGAACACTGCAAGCTGTTTGAATACCAACGGTTTTACTTATCAGTCACAGGAATACATTTTTATTTCGGTTATTTTATATTTTTCCCAAATTCCTGTATTTCTGATAAGTTCTAAACTAATTCAGAAGACAAACAACAAAAATCAGCGTTATATTTACAAAATTTTCACAGGATTAGTTTCGATGGTTTTACAGAACCACCATCCTCAGCTGCAAAACCGCAAAAATGACTCCCAATCTTTACGAACGGCGTAGTTCTAAACTCCCAATCTTTACGAACGGCGTAGGATTTTTGTTAAAACTACACGAAAAGCAATTTTAAAATAGGGTGACATTTCTTTATCAAAATAAAATTTACTAAATGAATCATAGGGTTGTTTACAAAATTGGCGAATACATTTTTTACAGCACCAAGATTTAGATATATGCTTTTCTGATGTGAGAAATTTCTATAATTTAGATCAGTAGATGTTTAACTTTTTAGATTCACGGCACATTGTTTCGCTGCACGCAATATATCAGCTTATAGCGAATGAGCGTAAAACCATTGGAACGTCGCTAACTCGCTAGCGGAGCATATACTACAAACCAATGAATAGTTATCCAGGGTGACCAGTCGTACGCATATGTCGTACGCATATGACACAACTATAGTCGTACGCATATGACTGTTTTTACAAATTTGTACATTGTTTGACCGAACCTCGGGTCGCCCACAGCTTTGTACGACGATTATATTCTCAGCCATATATTATTTCTGTAACTTAGTAAGGTTTAATTCGAATAAATATAGAAATTTCAAACAACAGTTTAAGTATTTTCTTTTTCAATCAAAATATAGACATTTCTAATATGCATTGAAATGGATTGCCTTATTGACTGGTAAATGTTATCTTGATACCAGCCATGTACTGTGCTCTTTTTCTGTATCTAATATTATTTCATTGCCCTGTTTTGCTCAATCAGAAAAAGCTCTGTATTTCAAAATGTAAAAAGAAAATCACTGAATTCTTTCTTAGTTCCCGACTCCAACTTATATCTCTCCTTCTTTTAAGACAAAAGCAGAGAGACTGTGTTTTCGCTCTTATCTTTATTAGAGAAATCAATCATTGATATGCAACACAGACCACAGTTCTGAAAGTCTCTCCTGCTTCTTGGCATGTCTAGCAAGCATGAGTTGCTCATGAGACTGTGATTGCTCATGAGAATGTGTTGCTCATGAGAATTCACACTGAAATTTGCTTGCTGCCAAAAGAAAAAATACTCTCCTGACTTTTTGAATTTAAAAATGAAATGCTACAGATATTTTCTGAAGAAAAATACTAGCTTGCTGCCTTAATTAGAGACGAAACATTGTGTTCCAGAATTGCATATTTACTGATATTTTTGGGCATCTTAATATTCTTAATGGTAATATACAGGGAAGGGAAGAGAATATTCTTACACCCAATCGTAAACTTAATGGGTTCTTACAAAAATGCAACTGGGGAAGTTTAAAAGAGTGAGCTGAGCATGTTTCCTTACACAGCGAGTACTGACATTTGTTTCAATCTCATTTTAGGACATCTTTCTGTTCTGCACGATAAAATTAAACAATATTTTGTTTCTATCAACCTGAACGAGTGTGACGAGTGCAACAATCATAAAGATACGCGTGATTACATAAAATGTTAACATTTAAAAACAATATGTACATTTTTTATTAATATTTATGAATTTTTTATCATTAGCTTACTTGGTGAAAGATTTTTAAGTCCCAAATATTATGTACTTTCAATTCAAAATTATAATAGATTATCTGAATTTCATTAGATGTTAATATAAATGAATTTTGAATCAAAGGAACGAAAATTTTAAAGCTACTCAAGTTAGATAAAAGTCAATAATTTTTCATAATCTGAAGTAATATGATGCAGGTTAAAATACTTTTGTTTGCTTCAATAATGTTAACTGGTATAAAAATGCAGAAAATTATTCAAGAGTCACTTTATTCAAAGTATTTGTTAAATTAGAGGAATCGATATGCCCACGTTTGACGATAAATTTTCCTACCTACTAATTCCCTGAAATTTAAAGAAAATATTTGAATAAATTCATGCTTTGAAACTAATTATACTATCATATGTTATGAAAAATTCTATTTTTTTTAATTGGTTTAATGCAATACTATAGTGACATAGATTTTCTTCTCCTGGGATATTATAATACAATTTAAGCATGGAATTAATAAACTAAAGTAACATAGAATTTTTCCTTATTTTTACGAACTTTTTTTACCTTCCAATATTTAATCAAGATTATATTATCTTCTGGAAAAAGCAAAAGCCCTGATGTTTTATCTTGCATTTTTATCTACGCTAAGAGAAGCAAAAATTTTAATGCAATTTCTGTATTAGTTTCTTTATTAAATTATTACATTTGTTGATTTCCTGGATAACAAAGTTATTAATAATTTATAAGGAGTTTCAAGTGCATAACATTTACTAAATAAGCCATATTAATATATTTGAAAATAAGCAGAAATAATATTTATCATTTATTACGTATTGTATGCAAACTGAGTACTCTTTTATTCTACACAGAAATTTTAATCTATATTTAAGACGATAATAATACGACATTTCGAACAAACGCTTCAATTTGCAATAATTGAAAACATACATAGCTCTAAAATTCAGGTCTAACTTAATTTACTCGTCATTATGTTTCAAACACATTTAGAATATTATTTTATATACTCCGACAATGTAATTATCTATTAATTCTGGCAGTCTTCTATAATATGCTGATGTATATACTTATGAATATGGAAAGACAATATAATCTTATTTTAACTTTAAAAATTTAGCAGTTGATTTTAAAAAACGAAGGTTCCAAATAAAATTATATTCCAAGATGCCTCATTCGTATGCCATTAAATATCATATGCCATAATATATCTTGCATCCATAATATATCTTGATTCGTATGCCATAATATATCTTGTATCGACTGCAGAAATGCTGAGAATGTTCTCAACAAAGCTCATTAAAGAAAACTTTCCAAATCGCTTAGTTTGTTAAGCAACACAGTAGTAATCTAAAGCACAAACTGAAGGTTCTCTGCTGCGTTGATTGAGAACACTAAAAGCAGTCTATTTGTAAAAGGTGTACTGTTTATATTAATCAAACCAAACTTCTTTTCGTTAGCTCTCGCCAAGATGCAAATAAGCTAAGACAATTTAAAACTTAGTTCTTAAGAGTTTTAGATGTAGAGAATTTAACAGCGATGCTGGTAGTTCTTTCTCTCGTCCAGCTGCGCTACATTAGTATTTTAGCACTAGCCATTTTGTTAGCCGAAGTTAAATCGATCGCTTTTAAATTTTAGCTAACTTTTAGTTAGGACATTTCAACTGTAGTCCCGGCTAAAAAGAACATTTGAATTTTTCTTACAACGCTGTAGTAAGACTTACTACGTTGTCGTACAAACGCAGCAAAAATTCGCTTTTTAATCTGAGTAAGTTTTTAAAATCTTTAAATTAAACTTAGATAGGATAGTACCTTACAGACTAGGTGATAATTAGATCAAAGGGGTTACATTTTCTGCAAGATTGTGTAAATGATAAGTAGCATGCTCTGAAATGCAAAGACCCAGAAATTTTAAATAAGGACTTTTTTAACCCCAAAGTGGTAACACTTGACGCCGTTAATTGAGGTGAAAAAAAGCTAAAAGTTTCTTGCATTATTCCTTAAAGTGTGACTGAGGAGGAAGGGGACTCAGGGATAAGATCAAGGTGATGAAAAATTATCGTTTACCACATTTTAATTGGAGATCATTCGTTTAGTCTATTATCATTTCAAAGCAGAAAAAACAGAGTGAGCTATGAGCGGAATTCGAACTTAGAGATCTTATGATTGCTAACTGGGCGTTCTACCAATTACACCACAAAAATATACAGTGAGGGAGACTAAAATTCCTTACAATTTCTCTTAATTAAAAAAAAAAAACTTTTTTTCGGTATAAAAATCTGAAAAAGTTCATTTCACACAGATCTGGAGCAGTGCAATAAATTTAGCTATACATCCATATCCAAAATTATATTTACATGCATGACATCATAGATTCCTCAGAAACTGTGAATTATAATTGTATGGATTTGGATTAAATAATACATAATATAGTAACGCATAAATAGAAAGGAAAAAGTTTTAGAACTCTGCATATTGTATAAAGCTGGAGCATAAAAAATTAATTGGTAATATATGCTACAAGAAAACTAAAAAACTTTAAAAGAAAATTGATAAAAGAACACCTTCTCCAAAAATAAAGCATATGAATTCAGTTTGGAATGTGATCTCCCCTGACTTGTATCACAAAGTATGCACACATACATATCACAACGTATATCATAACATCCTGATGTATGATTTATTTCCATATATTTTCATACTGCCAGCAACGTTGTTAATCACAGTTTCTATAATGAAGTTCCTCCTGCCTTCAGGACATTTACATCTCTAGGAGGATGTTTCAATGGAACTGCTTTTCCATGGTGTTCCTGTAAGTTCCTAAATGGGTTAAGATCAGAAGATTTTGCTGACGATAGTTTGCTCAACTTCTTCACTTTCAAAGAATTTGCCAATGCATTTTGCTCGATGTGAATGAGCATTATCGTCTACTTCAAATCCATATGTACGTCTGTAAAATCTTACATAAGATTCTGAAACTTCATTCTGAACGGTCACAGATCCAAACTGTTGAAAACATGTAGGGGAGTACTTTGTATCTATCATTATTCCTCCTCATGCATCCTACCTGAATTACCGAAACGCTCAAGTTGCACAGTGTTCGAAGGACATTTCGAGTTTCTGGCTTTTTCCGGATATAAACACATTTAGAATCTGATGTTAAACAAAACCTACACTCATCAGTAAAGATAACTTGAAACCATTAGTGTTCACTCCAGTTCTTTGCTCTTATTAAAGTTATTCCTCTTTTATTGTGAAGAAAGTGAAACATACACCCTTGGTTTTCTAGCAAAAAAGGCCTTTTTCATTACCCTTTTTGTATAAAGTTTGTCGTGATACAACAGTTTCAACAGCGACTACAAGTTATGAATTTACCTGCCGAGCAGTAGCCTTTCTGATACAACGGGCAGTTATTGCCAGATATCGAGCTTGAGAAGCAGTTGTTATTCGTTTATGACCTTATCCAGGTCTCGTTACATAAGCTCTAGAATTCTGAAATTTCGTCCATAGCCTAGAGACTGTCTGTCTTGAAATATTTGCACATCTCCCTGCTTTCATGATGGTGCTCCATGATACTGCCCATGATGCCCAGATGGACACTGCATTGCAGAAATTCAGTCAGATTTACCCAAGTGTTTGCTTTACGGTCAGATGCTCTACCGTCTTTTTCTGCATGCTAGAAACGATTTAACTCTTTTTTATTCGATAATGCTGCTTAGGTTCGTCTTTCCCAAATTCCTTTAAAAATTTAATACATCAATAAGATATTTAATGGAATATCATTGGTTTGGTTTAAATATATATATATATATATTGTGCAAGCAAGCCTCCACATTATTCAGCGTCAGGTGTACTAACCGCAACCGCTCAAGGACAACACTAAAAAGATTGCAACAACCGGTTTCTCGCTCTTCTGCTGCTGGCATACGAGGGTGTAGGACGGGCTTCGGTCTGTCCTCTCCCTGGCCGATGGGATGTGTCATTTTCAAGCTTCGCTTTGCTGTTCCTTTGATGTTGTCTGCTATACATGAAAATCCTTTTTAGTGAGATTTTTACATGAAGATTCAAGAAAATAATTACTCCTGTTTCCTGTACATTGTTGCAGAAAATAATTTTTGTTCAGCTTCTTCCTCCTTTTGAGAACTCTTCGCGCGCACGTGTTTGCGAGATCTGAAACTTCCTGATTTAAAGAAGAAAAAGCAGAAATACCATTATTAATCGAATACGCTTAATGACTTCCATAAAAATTCGATTGTTCCTTTTACACCAAGACTTTGTTTAGAGCTGATGGAGAAAGATTGACTTTATTCTGAGTGCAACGTTAATTCTGGTGATGCCCATCACTCGTGCTTAATATTCAAATTTATTCGTCTGTCTGGTTGAGAATTTTATTTATATTAATGCTTATTTCAATATCAAAGATGAAGAATAAAATATAATTGATTTGGTAACATACAGTTGTCATACTTTAGTGTAAGTACTTTGATTTCATATTTCCTTCTAGATCACACATTTGATCTGCACGTTAGTAAGCATTTATGGGTTATTGCTACACAAACCGATTTACTAAGTAAGCAATTCATTTGATTTACATTTGCTAATCCCTTAACTCAAAAAACGCCAAGTGACTATTTTTGGTGCTCAAGTAATTCTAATTCACTACACTTAATTCTATTTCATTTTTACATTTAGCACCGCAACACACCATCTATTATAACATATATATATATATATATATATACATATATGAATATATGAATATGAAGAAAACGTTAATCTCAGCACTCTGAGGGGAAAGACGGCAAAGCCGAGTAATAAATCGTATCAGGGCAACCAGAAGCAAGCTGTTCAACATAAGCAGTGGCTAAGCCCACATCAAACTTTCTGAGTCCACCGATGTGAGTGTTTTCCCAAGGACAGACGTAAATATCAAATATATAATGTCATCTAGTACAGATCCTAACAAGCGCGCAAGAGGATTTCTTCTTTCGACTCCCGTGCGGTAATTGTTTTGAGTATGTACAGATAAATTAAGATATTAATGAAGCTATAAAATTAAATGGAAAATTGAGTACACCAGTGACTGTCAAGGCTGTTGGTCAACGGTAACCTCTACGTTAACATTCACTGGAGATAAACGTCTAGGTGATCATTGTTGTAAAGATGAAGTAAATTTAGATAATTGTTCTAAAGTAAAGATGAACCAAAAGAAACTGAACACCATCAAAGCAATTGATCACTAGTTACCGACGGGTTTCACACTGGTGATTTAAGATTATTATACTTCGTCTGTATTCCTTCATGAGAAATTAATTAAAACAAGATCTCATAGTTTACTTCTGGACACACTGAACCATGAGTTTAGCCTAAATAAGAAACCAGGACCCATGGTCAGATTTTTTTATTGAAAACAGAATGAAAGAAACTTAAAGTTTCTTTACACTAAAGCAATGCAATCATGTGCCCGGATCTACGAATCTTGCAGATTTGTTGTCTAGAGAATGCAGTACCTAATAACTTTTAAAAGAACGATGATGTGAGGGTACCGAATGGTTGAACAATGTCCCTCAGAATTGGTTTTGTAATAATATGTCAGTTGCATATTTAAAGGAAATTGAAAAGAAAAAGAGAAACACTAGATTTTTTGCGTAAAACAGGGAAGCCGAATTGATAAAAATTTAATTGGCTAACAAATTTTCAGTTTATGCAAAAAAAAGTGAAAATAATTGCATGAATACTCTGTTTAATAGGGAAAACTCCAAGTTTTCCAAGATAACCTTACGTTACTTATATTCTTCAAAAGAATTTTCTAATTATACCACTGTAGAAGAAGTAATTTCTTGATGTATTCAATTTGAAATATTTTTAAGAAGGATTGCAAAAATAGCTTAATGACTCTTTAAGGTCTAATAGCGATGACTATGGAATTCTTCAAATGGGAGCAAGATTAGGGAATGAGAAGGATAACGAAGAATGTACTGATCCAGTTGTTCTTCTTACAAATATCCTGCCGTATAAAGAATGATAAAACGTAAATGCTTGTTTCAGAATGCATGCTGGAGGAATTCCATTTCTTACCAATCTTCAAGAAAAGGTTTAGACCTTAAAAAGAAAAAACTGTAGTTTCCACTGTATAAAAATGCATTGCATGTAGAAGAAATCAGTCTGAAGAAACTAACAAACTGAGTGTATTTAAACGTCAATGTTTATATAAAATTCTTCGGGTAGGAGAGGTAGGCATTTGTATTTACACTGAAATAGTTACTTTAGTGAAAAGACTTAATCGTCTAAAAACTGTAAGAGAGAAAGCAAAATGAGATTTAAATGGGATTAAGGTGGACGTTTAAAATCACCCACAATCAAGGATACTGATTCAGTTAAAATGGGATATATTACTATAAATTATAATGACAGCAAAAGATGATTAGCTTAGCCATTTGCAGAATTTATTGGAATATTTCCGGGACCTGATTGCTATTAATAGGCTTGTAAGAAAAGGACATCGAACGTATATCAGTTAACATCTGTGCAGAGACTCTGTTTGTTAGAAATTAACTGCAAGACCGAAGGATCTATCGAAGGAAAAGAACCTTTCAGCATTTCGAAAGGGGTAAAATTTTTTAAAATGAACTGGAGTAATATCCCATACAAACAAGTTTTAAGAAAAAATGAAACATCTGATCTCTAAACACATTTGAACATTTTAGCGCTTTCGTACATTTTGTTTTCATTAATGTTTGTAAAGCTGTAAGTTTAAAATTTGGGATGATGTTAGAAATGCTATTTCTTAGCATTTACTTACAAAACTGTAGGAACCTAGCAAAACCATAACAACCGATTTATTATTTTGTTTTAGCTTCGTATGTTTAGATCACTGCTGGCTATTCTTCAGAATGTGATTTTTTTCCATAAAGCTCAATATTTCTTAACATAAATAAATATTTATATTTATGCCTTTCGAAGCTTTAACTCATTTAACGCTCTCAAATTATACCCATTTGGGCTAGAAAGTAAGTTGGTTTGAAAAACCAATAGATAAATTAGGAATCTGACTTTGTAATTTCCAACATCTTGTAAATAAAGAAAATGTGAATATTAATTTTATTCATTTATTTTGTTGTGAGGGTATACAAATTAATATTTTGTATTTGGCTTTGGAGTAAAATATTTTAAATAAATCTTTGCTCGAAATTTTTGAGAATAGCTGGATAACATGTCTACTTATTACAGCTATCTTTAACAGGCCTATTATTATTTCATTAATTTATATATGCAATATGATAAATTACGAGAACATCTGGATTCATCTTCATATCCATATTTCATCAATATCTTGCTTCATTTCAAAATTATTTTCAAATTTGTCTATCCTGTGCCTATATTAGCCTTTTGCGTTATAAATTATAAAGTTGATTAGATTGCCTAAAACCTCGTTATTTATACTCAAAGTCAATTCAGTGTCCACAGGAGGTCGCAATTCTTTTAGATAAAGATCGTCTGTATAACTTGTTAAGTCACTTATGTGTCTTGCTCTAAAAAACTGCTGATCATGCCACTCCATCCAATTCCATGATGTATTCCTAGTACCCGTCCGCGTTAGATTATATCTGCTGGATTACTCTCCGAGAGGACATGACCTCATTTGAAGTTCTCGATAAGTATAATAATATTATGGTGACCGGAAAAATGCCCACAGGAAAAAAGCTCACAGGAAAAATGCTCACAGGTATAAATGCTCACAAAAAAAAAAAAGCCCACATAGAAAAAAGCTCACATGGAAAAATGCTCAATTAGAAATATGGTCACACGGAAAAAAGCTAACATAGATATAGTCTCACATGGAAATAAGCCCACTGATAAATAAAATACGTCGAAATATCCTTACATTTATCAATCAACAATTAATCGATTTGAACATCGTACACTACTTGACTTTTTCAAAGAAAAATTATTTAAATAAGCAAAACATCTATGGTATATATATATATATATAGCAAAAACTGTATAACTTATGTGTAGATTTAGTTGCTATATAAGATTAACAAATGGGCCGTTTTGAATTAGGAAAAAGAGAGAAGAAAGGAATAAAAATGAAATAGAATATACAGCGAAAAATTATTACAATTTTAATTGTTAAAAAAAACAAAATAATAGTAAGTTACACATTTCATAATATAAATTTTAGAAGAATAAGCAAATAGAAATAATTATTTTATTTAAATTACGTAAAATACCTTGTTATATATAAATCATGTATATTTCACATAAACTTATAAGGTATTTCTCCCACCTTCTTAGCATGCTTTCGTGGTGTGGTGGTCTGCACGTTGGGCGCGTATTCCAGAGGTCCGTGGTTCGATTTCCGGCGAAGGCTTTGCTGATTTTTCACATCTCCTGTTTCCAAAATAGCTAATGTCTCTACAGTGGCGCCCGAACTAAAAGGGTGGTGGATTATGATTCTCTACACCCAGGATTTGGCAATTGGGTCCCCTAAAAAGGGGGATGTATATAAGGTATTTCTCCCGCCTTTCTAGCATGACTTCGTGGTGTGGTAGTCTGCACGCTGGGCGCGTATTCCAGAGGTCTGTGGTTGGATTTCCGACGAAAACTTTGCTCATTTTTCACATCTCCTGCTTCCAAAATACCTAATGTCTCTACAGACTTACTGAATATTAGCTAATATATGTAAATACCTAATTTTATCATCGATTTCATCATAGTTTTTTACATGATTTGGAATTACCAAATGTAAGTTTTCATATTTTCTTTTACATTTACAATAACTAGTAACTTTGACAGCTTAAATCTTTTTTTTCAGTCCGTCAAACAAAAACCACATACTAGGATGGCTCCAATTAAATAATGAATTTAGTACCTTATGAAAGCTTTCGTAATAATTTGGTGTTTTAAGAGATTTTTCGAAGGCTGCTTCATAATGATTCCACAAAAAAAAAAAACCTCGATTGGAATTTGTGGTCTTCTTGAACATAATTGGCTCCAAACTTAAATAATTACATTCAGACATCAATTTCTATACATATACATCAAAAGTATGCAAAAACAGAGTAAATAAAAAACATAAATAAACTATTGGAAGTTAAAGGGAAAAAATGTCGTACGGGGGGAGTGGTATAAAATATTACAGTACATGCAAAATTTTACTATAGTTTTCATTTCTTTATATACCGCCTCTGACAAGGTTAATATGAGCATTTGTCGAATAATTTTTTCAAATTATCAAATAATTTTCTTTAAAAATTTCAAGTAGTGTACGATGTTCAAATCGATTAATTATTGATCGATTAATGTAAGTATATTTCCACGTATTTCGTTTATCAGTGGGCTTATTTCCATGTGAGCATATATCTATGTGAGCATTTTTCCGTGTGAGAATATTTCTAAGTGAGCATTTTTTTATGTGAGTATTTTTCTATGTGGGTATATTTCTGTGTGGGCTTTTTCCCTGTGAGCATTTGTAAGTGTGAGTGTTATTCTGCGAGCATTTTTCCTTTGGGCTTTTTTCCTGTGAGTTTTTTTCCTAGAACCATATATCATAGAATTTGGTAATGTTCTGAAATGTGTATTTACGCTTATTCTTTTGTTCTTGTGAAATAAATAATGTTTTATACGTGGCGTGAGAGGTTTAAATTAAATTGCCTTGACCTCAATATGTAAATAAAAATATTTTTGAGAATCTGTTTAATGAGAATTTTTACATTTCAGATTAATAAATGTAATTTTGAAATTAATTCACTCCTCGTACAAACCGGAGAATTCAAATAGGAGAATTTGGGGAAGATTTCTGAAATTTTAGTTATTATTTCGAACTTCTATTTTAATACTGAGTAATGAAGTTTAATAAACTTATCTCATTCCGTCTCATATCGTTCTTCCAGATCTTCTAACAAAGCATCAATTTCCTCCAATTCATCTTTAGCTTTTTCCATAATATCCATTACCCAATTCAGTCAAGTCTCGAAGTAGAGGTTGTGATAAATTTAGTTTCTGTTCCAATTGTGTTATCTACACAAATTCTCCAGCATCATCCAAAAGGGTTTACCTAAATCCCTCTCTTGTTAAAGGAGCTTTATTGCTGTCCAAAGTAGTTAGAGCCATTCTTTTCTCTTGCTGTAGGGAAAGCCAGTGTTATAATATTATAAATACAGAGAATTTTAATGTCTTCTATATATGTGAACAGTTGGGCTAAGTTTTCATGTGGTTCCATAAAATAATTCAGCGGCCATATTTGCAGCAGTAGGTCGCATTTTCGTCGCTCCTCGTGTTTCGTCTTTAGCAGCGGAAGTTTTTATTTTCAGGTGCTGAAACAAGTTTTATTATTTAGCCCACATTAGTAGGAATACGTAGACACTAATGTTTTGGTTCTACGACCAACGGTTCATTAATTACGGATTCATTAATTTCTCAGTTTAACATCCAACGGGGCTGAACCTTAAATTGCTTTTGAGCGCCCGCCGGAAGCCGAATCATATTGAATTTTATATCGCTGGAAAGAGGACCTTACAAGGAGTATTTACAGACCAGTTTCAAGACAATTGGTTAATTATACCGCTAGTAATTAATTTTTAAAGTAAGTGATTCTGCAGCCACGAGGTGTCCCTGACCCTCGACCTTTTCAAGCGATCCAACGACCACCTGCAGTCCAGCGACCCCCCGGCGTCAGCGACTTCCTTTCTATCAACAAAGGGGAAAGAAGACCAACAAAAGGGACTGTGTTTTAATTCGTCTCTTCGCTAATTAGGCAACTAACTGAAGTAGCTCTTCGGAACCTTCAGTTTTGGACTCCTCATGTGACAGGGATTACAGGGATATAAATTTCAAATTTTTTGGACGACTACAACCCGAGTTTTCATTTTTTGTGACTTTATTTTGGACAGGATTTTCACCTTCGCGCGTCTGTGTTTACGTACAGTGTTTACCTGATTTATATCCACCTTTTGGATTACACAGTGACAATATTTGAACGATTTCTGCAGAAACTCATTATACAGAAGAAGAGCAGAGAAAATAGCGGCAAAGTGTCAATTCGCTTACCGCGGCTGCTTATAGATAGTACAGAGAAGGTTAGCAACCAAGGTAGGATTGCCTGTTTCTAATTAAATCAATTAGTTTAATTAAGAATCGCATTACTTACTGGTTAGACTCGGCTAATTTTAGTCATTAACTTCATATTATAAAATAGGCTTCATGTATAACACCGGATTATAATTATCAAACTATGTCAATTTGTGTCATTTTGTGCTATCTAATAATATCTATTACTGCTATGTTAATTTAATTACAGTTTCTAACGCTACAATTTTGCTGTGATCGTGTGCATTTAATTTGTACTCTGCACAGAAGGCTCTAGCTCCCATTACAAATCTGTTTTATTTACCTCAGTTCAAACTGGCTCATTAATTATATTAATTGCCAGTATAATTCTCTTGTATCAGTATTTGATAATATGTTTTTACGGAATGCATAAACAGTAGCATTTCTTATCAGAGCATTATGATTTAGTTTCTCTGTACTTTATTCTAAACTTTTATGTGTGGTAATTGCCTTACCAACGTGTTTTAACTAGGCAGTAATTAAACATAAATAGTAATACTATATTATTTGTGTGTATCCCTGTGCATATTATTTATTCCGTGAATGTATAATAGTACTATTACAGCATTCTGGTCACCTTTTGATTATTCTATTTTATTAATTAGCATTAATTAATTTGTTGACCATTACAAATTTCTTCGAATAAGAGCATTAGCGTTACTTAAAGTGCAAGTGTGTGTGAATTACGAGCAGAGTTAGTGTCACAGTGAAATTTTACTGCAGTGAAAGTTAATAAGTGATTATTAAGTGCTTACAGTGATACGTGTGCAAGCAATTAGTGCACAAAAAGTGCATTAGTGATTAGTGCTGATTAGAGTTAGTATCACAGTGAAATTTTACTACAGTGAAAGTGAATAAGTGATTATTAAGTGCTTACAGTGATAAGTGTGCAAGTAATTAGTGCACAAAAAGTGTATTAGTGATTAGAGTTAGTGTCACAGTGAAATTTTACTACAGTGAAAGTGAATAAGTGATATTAAGTGCTTACAGTGATACGTGTGCAAGTAATTAGTGCACAAAAAGTGCATTAGTGATTAGTGCTGATTAGATTTAGTGTCACAGTGAAATTTCACTACAGTGAAAGTGAATAAGTGATTATTAAGTGCTTACAGTGATACGTGTGCAAGTAATTAGTGCACAAAAAGTGCATTAGTGATTAGTGCTGATTAGCACAAGTGCATTTACGTTCAGTGAGTGCATTTACGAGCAGAGTAAGTGTCACAGTGAAATTTTTACTACAGTGAAATGTATAAGTGATCTTTAAGTGTAACAGTGATACCTGTGAAGCGACTTCTGTGTGTCTCTATGTGATTTTACTCTTTGCATCAAATTCAGTGCGCCATCTCAAGTCCACAACTGTTTCTCGCACTGTATAGTGCAAGTGATTGCTACTATGACACGGCCATCAACCTCAGTGGCTGAGTACGACAATTCTAACTGCGACTCTGATCCGGCAACTCTTGCTGGCTCAGAATTAGACTATCACACAAAAATCAATAAGCTCTGCGAAAGTCTTAGAAAAACAGCCTCCATACAAAGACGAGGCAGATACCTTCTTCCTTCAGACGTAAAGGTATCTCTCCTGGATTTGATAGACGCAGTGCACACTTTGGCACTCGAAGGTCCAAATTACATACCGAAACCTGAAGCAGCAGACGCCTGTACCAACACTCCCTCCATAGTCTGTTGCGGTTCATTGCACGGCACAGCTCCCAACGATTCATCAGCGCTTAGCGATACCGTCGTCAGAGTCAAAACATACGCGCAAGCAACCAGACCGAAGCCAAAACATACGGTTTTAATTTATCCCTCTGAGGGTACTGCACAGGGTAATAAGGACCTAAAAGCTGTCCTTAACGAAAATTTCCCTATTCAGAAGCTTGGAGTTAAAATCTCCTCCATTAGAAATCTACAGAAAGGAGGACTAGCTAAGGACTGTGTTTCCAAAGAGGACGTGACCAAGCTCACTACTAGTTTACAAAGCACGCAGGGACAAGTAATAGTCAAGATCAAGCAACCACTGACTAGACTACCACGAGTGGCTATCCACAACGTATCTCCTGACGTCCAGCCAGAAGAGATAGAAAATGCACTCGCCTCAGAACTCCACCTCACCAAAACAACAGCCAAAGTCATGTACCGACTCAAGGACAGAGGAAACACCGTCAAATGGATACTTGAATGTCAACCAGCAGCATTTAGAAGCCTCCTCCAGTCATCCAAGCTCTTCATTGGGTGGAGAGGACATAGGATTGCTGAGCACTTCGACACAAAAAGATGTTTCCGATGCCAGGAGTTTGGCCATCTGCAGCAAACATGCACCAATAGAATCTACTGTGCCTTCTGCTCTGGAAGTCACAGTGTTAAGGACTGTCACGCCAGCAGGCCAACATGCATCAACTGTTCAGACGCCAACTATAAAACGCGCAGCACAATGCCATGCAACCATCCGACCTATGATACCAACTGCCCAACGTATGGACGATACATCGAACGCGTCAGAAGGAGCACTCTCTATGAATAATGAACAAGAGCCGAACAGCACGACAACAGAACAAGCGATACGCGGGCCAACCCAAGAAACTTCAAGTGCGGAAGCTAATTCTAATCAAGCACAGATAAAGTGCACACAAATTAACTTACAACGGGCGGTAGCCGCGACCACGCAGGTAGTCCAGCATGCTATTCAATATAACTTAGATTTCTTGATAATTCAAGAACCTTATTGTCGCGAAGGACAAGTGGCAAGCCTACCAATGGCATGGAAAATTTTTCAGAAGAAAGCCAATGCAGAACAAGCACCACGGGCAGCCATTGTCTGCTGCAACCCCTCATGGTCTCCATACGTAGTAACCACAGAAAGAGACTTCGTTACTATTCTAGTCATCTTTGAAGAGCAGCAGTTCCTCCTAACCTCCGTCTACTCCCCGCCCACGGAAGGTCTTACGGATGTGACTTGCAACTTTATACGAGTGAAACAGAAATGCCCAACAGTACCTCACGTCGTTGGAGGAGATTTCAATGCACATAATACTATATGGGGCTACCAAGACACAACGCCTAAAGGGCGAGACATGGAAGACTTTATGGCCTGTCACGATCTACCTTTACATAATAGTCAAGGGGCACAACCAACCTATGACAATACTTATCATAAAGGATGGCCTGATCTTACACTTTCAACTGCTAATTTTGCCAACAACTTTAGCTCATGGGATGTTCTAGATGATGAGAGTAACTCAGATCATCGATACATCCACTTCACACTAACACTTGAAGCCAGCATTAATATCCTCCAGAGATTCAAACTACCGGGCGGAAAGATACGACGACTGAAGAATGCCTTTCAGGAGCTGCTCATCAGAGAAGAAGACATACTAGAAGACCTTACCAACCCCCAAGAACTGGATGATTACACAGACCACATTCTGTCATTACTCAGACAAATATGTCAGCAGATCCTCCCTACAAGGACCGCCAAAAAACTCCAAGGCATATCCTGGTGGACGGGAAGACTGAGAGAGATGAAACAGAGGTGCAGAGCTCTGCGCCGCCGCCTCAGATCTGCTACCAACGAAATTGTAGCTTCCAACATCCTTACGGCCTTTCGGCAAGAAAGGGCCGCCTACAAGAAAGCAATTCTTGAAGCTAAAATTAACAGCTGGAGATCTTTCTGCACAGTAACAGTAATCCATATGGAATTTTACACAAACTGGCAACGCAGAAGATCTTCCAACCAGCGCAAGTACCAGTTCAAACAACAGCACCACATACTATGGACGTAGCGGCCTCCACCGCCAAGGAACTTTTAAATGCTATCTTTCCCACAGATGATACACAAGCAGATACTTCAGAACAGAGGCAAATTAGAGAAGATACAAGCTCGCCATGCACACCGAACGATATACAGTTTTCTGCACAGGAGATACGTAATATATTCCGGTATCTGCCACTAAAAAAGGCCCCGGGTCCAGACGGACTCGATTACGCAATTATCAAAGTTGCATATCAGGCACGACAATCCTACTTCCATAAATACTACAACCAGCTTCTGCATTATAAAATATTCCCCACAGCTTTCAAAAAAGGCAATGTGGTATTATTTTTAAAAAAGGATAAAGACCCCCTAGTATCGAGTTCCTTTAGGCCAATTTGCCTTCTGTCGGCGGAAAGATTTACGAGAAGCTCATCGTCAACAGGCTAAAATTTCATCTACATCAATACCAAAGCATTAGCCCAAGACAATTTGGCTTCAAACAAGGCAGTTCTACCATTCATGCCCTGCAGCGAATCCATGAAGTCATAATTCAGAACAAATCGCAGGGCTACCATACGGCTTTTATATCGATAGATTTGCAAAGTGCGTTCGATACCCTCTGGTGGCCTGCCATCAGGCAGGCCCTCAGAGAGGCAAGATGCCCAAGAAATATCTTTCAAGTTCTGGACAACTATCTGGCAGACCGGCAACTGATGATCTCTAACAACAGTAGTACTGTTTCAATAACACAAGTGAGAGGATGTCCACAGGGGTCCTGTGCAGGGCCTCTGCTATGGAACCTCACCTTTAATAAAGTCTTAGAGGCAAGGTGGCCACAACATACTGTGTTAGTTGCATACGCGGACGACGCGGCATTACTGGTCAGAGGCCGCACACGCGCTGAGCTTGAAGCCCATGGCAGTGAGTCATGCACTATCTTTGCCAACCTCTGCGAAGAGCTAAAACTCAAAATATCCACCACAAAGTCCACTGCTATCATCTTTCCAAGAAAGGGTACAAATCCAACACGTAGCCCATGTACCAAACTACAAGGCCGGAATATTAAAGTCGTAAAAACTTTAAGATACCTTGGGGTAATATGGGACCCAGGTCTGACTTGGCTTCCGCATATCCAGGCACAAAAGATTAAAACATCTGCAATTGCCAGGAGATCACGACAATTCCAAGGCCGGAACTGGGGACGGAATCCCCACATTCAAAAGGTACTTTATAAAACTGTAGCTGAGAAGGTGGCACTCTATGCGGCAGCTATATGGGCACAACCCATGACCGCACGCAAGGTTAAGCAACTCCTATCACTACAGCGCCCATTCGCCATAGGCTTATGCAGAGCCTACCGCACCACTGCAACTTATGCAGCACTCACCTTGGCAGGCATCATACCACTTCATATCCAAGCGGAGCTAGAGGCCACATATACTAAAATAATACATCTACAGAAAGACGCAACCTTTGCAGGCACCTTACATAGCCCTGCAAATTACGAACATCCATGTACTCCTCTCCACACGCACCCAGCACACAAGGGACTTGGCATTCACACTGTCCTCAAACCGTCACGAAGTCAACCAGAAGGAAACCCTAATATGCACGCGTTCTACACAGATGGCTCGAAAACTGCTGAGGGTGTAGGTAGTGCCTTTATATACTACAGGCAAGGCCATGCTGTACACCATTGGAAAGGGCACCTCAATCCAAATAATAGCATTTTTCAAGCAGAAGTAGTTGCCATAACAGCTGCCATTGAATACGTGGCGCTCAACAACATCACACATGTGCAGCTTTATACAGACAGTATGTCGACACTGCTTGCTCTTGACAAACATAGTCACGCCTGCCCGCTGATCATACGACTGCAGCATATCCTAAAAGATAATCGGCACGCACATGTTGACCTAGTATGGATTAAAGCCCATGCAGGTAACATGGGTAATGAGACAGCGGATGAACTCGCTAAAGAGGCTGCTTCGAACCAAAATGCCAGACCGATATCAGTATCAGCACCACCATCTTTCCTCAAAAGTCAACTGCGAAATGCCGCTATCCAGTGGTGGCAAAGAGAATGGGATCAGGGCGACACGGGAAGGAGAGCGCATAGCTTCTTGCCAAAAGTAACCACGGAGCGCCTTATGGCAATTGCTCCCCTTACCAACTTCATTACTGGTCATGGTCCCTTCCCGGATTACTTCTACCGCCGCACCATCTCAACCACGGATCGCTGTGTTTGCGGGGGTGAGGGGTCACCGGACCATTATATCTTTCAGTGCCCACTCACGGAACAGTTCCACTTCCCGATACCAGCCAATATCTCAGCATTTCACAAGTTCCTAGCCAAAAACAGAGCGGCCATAAATAAAATCTGCAAAATAATAACCACCATTGCAGCATATGGCCAGGACCTCTGTCAACCAGAGTAATATGGCTTACATGCATTACTTGCACTGACATATGCACTCTAATGCTCTACCATCTAATCTCTGACTGCATAGGGAGCAGAAGAAAATTGAACACCATTTTTAGGTGTTTAATTTTCTTCTTTTGTTATAACCTATTAAGTGTTTTTTTTTTTTTAACCGTGCCTGTATGTTAATTCAAATGTACTTCAAATGCCAGATGTCAAACAGTTGCCCCTGTATGGCCATGTATCCACACTTATAACTATTAAATAAACTCCAGGGGAGGACGCGGGACATATGCCTGTTAACCTCTGTTAAACTTCAGGCGTCCCCGTCCTCCGTCACCTGTCACCTGTGGTTCCAGAAAACAAAACACATGGTGAACGTTCAGGAATGTTCCTTCCAGACAAGCCTTAATATCGCAAAGTAAGAAAGGCATTTTTCATTATTCTGCGAGCATAAAAGGGACGATCGCAACCGGTAATGAAGCTTCTTCGTTTCTGAAGATAGGTCTTAGTCTCGCGGACGCGAGTTCCTCGTGAGCTATTTGGAATGGCAGTGTGATAAAGATGTTTATTTGTTCATTTTTGATGTAAGCAGCTTTTCGTTTGCGTTTTAGTCAAGAAGTAAGGATTTTCATGCCTTTTCCATATAACGCAGTCCTGATTTTCCTGAAAGTCTGTAAAAAAATAGCATCGAGTTATATAAGAGGTAATAGCGATATGGATTATGGGTTCCGCTATCCCCATAACATTGCGTTAAGAGTTTTAAGTATGATAGTGCCAATCCTTATAGATCCGCTTAACGAAAATTCAATTTTTAACGGCACTTAGATAACAGCTAAACATTTGCTGCTGGGAGTCCGACCGAGAAAGAAGGAATTCGACATTGCAAGTACACGCGTGACGGAAGGATAGCAGAATCATCACCATCTAAATTCCGCACTTAAGCGTCTGACGAAGCGATGACGAAAATCTGCAATGAAACGTAGTGCCTGAGTTATAGAAGAAGGAGGCTTACGTTAGTACCTTTTGTAATATTAATTATCTTGCGCATCAGGACTAGATTTAGATTTGACGAGATCCTAAGCTATTTGAGATATGAGGCCCTATATGAGGGATATGAGTCAATGTTTTGTATATGGGACATGGTACTATTTTTGGGGCTTTGTCCAAGAAAGTGGGGGCTCTAAGCTATAGCTTGTACGTAAATCCGGCACTGTTGCTAATTAATTAAAGGAAAAGTTCTTTTGAAAGAATCCCGTTTTAAATTGGGATTAAAACTGTATTTGAGTCAAACTGCAAACTTGGGCAGTCTGTGTCTGGCATATAGGTTGAATGCTACTTAATAAGATCAGACTCAACTATAAATACCTGCATCTAGTAACTGTAACACATGTGAAGACTAAACTTTCAGTGAAATCCTAAAGTGTATTAATTTAGTAAGGCAGATGAAAATCTGCATTTAAGCAAATAGAGAAGGCGGTTCTCTGAAAATTCTTTGAATAATATTTCGTATTAATGGTGAATTGTAATGAATTCCAGTAGTAAATGAATAGGAAGTTAAATCTTTTACCATACTGCCATTGCATTATATCTTATTGTGTGGAATGATGTCAAGCGGTAAATTTGAATACTAATTTAGAAAACTTTGCAATGTAATTTTAAGTGGTTAGCAAACATTAATATTGTGCATTAAGACAGACTTACATCTACGAGAAGTTTGGGTGTACTGCATTAAACATGAGGCCGGTTATTATCGGACATGTGGGTTGCAGCACACTCGTGTAGAGTCATTAGATTATTTTGAAGCAAGAGAAAAGAAAAATGTGCAATGCTCTCGCCGGGACTCGAACCTAGACTTCTCGAATACGCTCCGACTGTGTTACCACTATACCACGAACACACGCAGAATGGAGGGAGAAAATTCCTTATATACTCCTCCTTTTAAAGGGCGACTGGGAATCAGGGTACCCAATCGCCAAATCGAGGTAGCGAAGAATCATCGGTTACCACCTTTTAGTTCGGGTGTCACTGAAGAGACATTAGGTTATTTTGAAGCCTTCGTCGGGAGGTCTCGGAATTGGACCTCTCGAATACGCGAAGAATGCCCTACCGTTACACTACAAATGTATGCAGAAAGGAGGGAGAAACTACCTTATACCTTTAGAATTTTAACTCTTGTTGCCAATTTTGAAAAGCCCTTCTTTGACTTTTTTAAAACTTGAACTGTGTAACGATCTCCAACTCTATTCATCTCTAGAAGTCTTATCTGGCAGCTTGTCCACGTGTGTCTTTCTAGTCATCTTATGGATATTTGCTTTCGAACGTTGTTTGTGGAACGATCTATTGGTAGGAACAATTAAGAACTTGTTAATATGTTGAAAGAGAGTTCTTCTGACACCTAATTTTTTTTTCTCACGTGTAAAAAAAATTTAGGGCTAAAAGAATTAAGGCGGGTAGTGCAGAAGACAATAAGCGCAGTTTCTAATACAAAGTGTATGCCAAAATGGATCGTTAATAAAATGGCAGAGAAAAGCAGCTGTGCTGACAGATAAAAGTGCTTAGCTGGCTAAATCTTTATCTCGAACGGTATACATCGCTACAGGAAAGCGAAGCTAAGCGATATGCATTTCATCTACTGGGCAGCGAATGGAATGAAAGTAGCTGCTAAAAGGGGGTCCTCGGGTTTCGTTCTCTCTGCCTCCTTTCATAATTGCTTCGGTTTAGCTCATTCCCACAGATAAAATGCATATCACCATGATCCATGCAAGTGTAGCGACGCGCACCGATAAAAATCTGCACGGGAATTGACAATTTATTCTAGCAGAATGCTTTTATCTACCGCTTTACAAAACCTAAACTCTCCGTTTCCGAAACCTTTAAAAAATGTGCAAGTTTCAGTCTTTCTCTGTTTGACCATGCTTTTTTACAAAACATTTTTTAATCATCTTATAGAAGGATTTCAATAGAGTAGTGGTTCCAAACTGAGCTCTGCGGCGCCTTGAGGGGTCCCAGCCTCTTCACATGGGCTCCGCGAAATATTGTAAAAGCGTCGTAATTAATTAAACTAAGAAATTTGTCATATCTAAACAAAAAAACAATTTGAAAAGCTAAAACTACGTAGATTTTTTGTCGTTTGTTTCTGCCTAACAATGTATAAAAGTAAAGTTGCTTGCGCATAATATTCTTATGAACGAGAACCGGCAATCCTGCGCCTTCTCGATGGCTCCATATATTCAGGCTATACCTCAGGGCAATTTAACATGAGAACAGGTACAAGACTAGAACTATCTCTTCACGGCTCATTCCGAAAAATGAAACCTTGAACTTTTCTTTGTATTTTAGCTTAAGTTAGCTCATCATGTTCGTTTGGTTCGGGTTTCGCAAACCGGCTTTCAGAGGTCGTTTTTGTTAGGTTAATGTAATTTGCAAGAGACGAAATGTAAGTAGTTTCATGCACTCGGAGAACTTATCCTACCGGCTGCTATAGATAAGGTCAACATTATGGTTGGTGAGTCTACTGGAAATCTGCTTTTAAAAAACACCTTAGGTAATGTAACATATGGCAGAGCTTATCAATAATTAGTGAACTGAAAACACTAATGGAGTATAATTTGAGTTGCAGCTCGATAAAGCTACGGATTATTATAATGATGTTCATTTGATATGCTACGTACGGTTTATAGACAGTAATAATATTAAAGAAAACCTTCTGTTTTGTAAATATATTGCAGGAGCAAAGACTCAAGACCTGTTCGAGATTCTTGATACATTTATATCTGAAAATAATTTGAATTAGCCTAAGGTGTCTGTACTGAGGAACTCGCTCCATGTCTGGCTCCTGTGGAGGATTACAGGCACTTATTCGAAGCAAATCATGAAATGCCCTTTGGACTCATTGCATTATTCATATAAAAGAGCTTGTGTCAAAGTATTTAAGTCCTGCACTAAAGTGGGTGTTAGAATATGTGGTGAATATGGTAAATTTTAAAACATCTCGATCACTGAGAGCAAGGATTTTTAACACACTGTATGAGGATATGCGAGCCGAACAATCGTCCTCGTTGTATTATAACAATGCACGATGGCTGTCAGTGGTAATGTTTTATCATGTAAATTTGAACTGCGACAAGAAATGTTTATTTTCCCTAAAGAGGAAGAGTACAAAGATGCAGTAGATTTTGCTGATGAAGATGTTTTTAATATAACTGGCATATTTACGCGACATTGTTTAAAATCTGAATTCTCTTAATCTGTTTCTTCGGGGAAAAAGAAAAAATTACGAAAGTGACTGTTGAAGTCAACGATAAAAATGCCAGCTTTTATTTAAAAAAACCTCAGGCTAGGGGCAAGAAAATTGAATGAAGACGCAAGCAGAGATTCTTTTTTAATATTGTAACAATCTTTGACGTCAAATGAACTTGATATTTCTCAAGATATAAAAATCACGTTTAAAGGGTTATCACAGTTAATTTTCTGATTCGAGAAGTACTCCAAAACGAAACTTTCGATAGCTCGGATTTAATGTCCACTTCACACTAATGATCCGTCTGAATTTACTTCTGAGGAAGAAAAGTATCTTAGTTGTCTTACGACAATAGTTTGAAAGAAAAATTTGGCAGCATGGAATTGACAGAATTTTGGATTTCAATAAAAGATGAATACCCCATCCTGGGTAGTTAATGTCGTATTTGTGCGAAGCTGGGTTTTTGGCGATGGCGGTAATAAAAGCAATTATTACAGCAAAAATCAACGTGAAAAACGAAATGAGTGTGGTCGTGTCCGGATTAATTCCACAATTTGTGGAAATGTGCAGCGATTTGCAGGCTCATCCATCGCATTAATTATTAATTTACTATTAATAAAAAATTAAATAATAAAACATACACGGATTTTATTTATTTTTCTCTCTTACTTACGATTAGTCATTCTTAAGGTAGCATGCCATGAAAAAATTTTAATTGAGAAAAGGCGCAGAGACTCTGAAAAGTTTGAGAATCACAGCTATAGAGAATTTTTAACATAACATTTAAGGTCATTTATCCCCCTGAATAGTACTAAACAGCCATTATATAACAATTATGAAACACGTTTTGTTATTTTATTGAATTTATTGACAAAATAATCATTCCTCCAGCTCCAGAATTTTAAACGTTTGACTGGATATGCCCAGCAATTGTTACTGCCTATTACCTTGGCATAAATAACACTACCGATTATCCCTACTAGGCTTCGATGTCTAAAAATCACGTATAATCATAGAAAGTTACTGTAAAATTACAATTAGTAGACAATGAATGCATAAAATAAGCTTTTAAGAGCTTTTAAGCTAATGACACTATTTTACTGGCTGGATTGCAGTTCAATTAACATGATGACAAAACTGACATAACGTTTTGTTTTTCTATCAGAAAATGTTTGTTTAGTTCTATTCTTAGGGCTATGTTGATGTTCTTCCAGGCAAGGCAAACAGTGATATAATTACGCTATGATGGCATTCTTTCAAGAAAGAGAAACGCTTTCAGATGCCTTGTCTGAAAATTTTTCTTTTTCAAGAAAGATTCTTTCAGATGCCAAAGTTATGATGTCATTAAATTCGAATTCACTTTTCTCGTCCAGATCTCGTAAAGGCTTGTCTGCATATTCCAGTGTCTCACCTTCCCACAGGTTTCATATTTATTTATTCCACTTGAGTCACTACAATAAGAATATCTGGCTGTCATAGAATCCTATAACCATCACTTTCTTGCCTTTCTCACTTACAGTTCTAGTTTTTCTGCATTTATATTTTCAAATGCTTAGACATGAGAAATAATTTCAGAAAGAACTGGTGAAACTGCATTTTTATAAAAATAATTCCTTCCTTCTATACTCTATCAGGAATTAGAATTTTTCCATCTATGATTTTGCACAAAATATTTTACTGCATTCCAGATCTCATCAATGAGATTAATTGCAATGAAAATTGCAAAATCTTTCCTAATATCACTACTGTATACTGTTATTATGAGCACTTCAATATCATAGGGACTCTCCTCTTATTTACGACTGCATGTGTTGTCATCATCGCATCGAGGAAACTGGAAGATTTTTTTTAGACCAAAGGAGAGTTAGCTCGAAAGGGTTATTAATCTCGGTACGGGATTTTGCTTTCAATCACTCTAAAAGGCTGAATCACGTTTCAATTTGTTGTCACTAAATATTATCGCCTTGTACTATTAAAGAAAAATTAATAAAAGAAATTAAATAAAGGAGAATTTGCATGAATTCTCACATTTTGAGAAAACTTCGGTATCTAGAGCCATCAAATTTTGAATAACGTAATGCTCCACCTGAACATAGGCACATGGAAAACCCCATTTTGGAATTTTGAATTTGGTTTATTGCCTTTTTCACATTTTGCAAAACCTTAACGAAGTTTTGATTAACAAATTCAACGATTTCAAAGCCAGCAATGGCAACACTGTACAGAGGAAAAAATATTCTTATCCAGCACGCTAAACTGTCTATCGAAAATTCTAAAGGAATGCTTTTTTCAAATATTTTTTCATACTGTTGTTGAATTGAATTTTATGTTGTTTAAGTGCGAAGAACATGATATTTAATAAATAACATAAAACACAAAACTTTAAGAAACGTTTCTTTGGGCGTATTATAAAATTTGAATGTTTTCAGAATCAGATTGTTTTTAATTTGTAATTTTTTTTAGTCCAAACAAACCTTAGCCCAGGAAGGCTACTATTCTCAAATGGGATTTTGCGTTGAATCACTATAAAAGTCTGAATCACTTTTCAAATTGTTGTTACCAAATATTATCGTCCTGTATTATATTTAAAGAAATTAAATAATGAATAATTTGCATGTATTTTCCATTGAGAAAACACAACGGTATCTAGAATAAGCAAATGCTGAATAACGTAGTCCTCCACCCGAATATGGACACCTGGAAGCCCGAATTTTGAATTTCGAATTTGTTTTATTGTGTATTTCATATTTTGTAAACATTTAACGAATTTTCGATTAACAAACTTAATGATTTCAAAGAGTTGCTATTTTTAAATATTTTATTATGTATTTCAAATTGTTTTAAACTTTAACGAATTTTTTATTTACAAATTCAACGATTTCAAAGCGAGCAATTTCAAAACTGTCCGGGAAAATATATTTTTATCTCTAGCGTGCAACACTGTCTATCGGAAATTCTAAAGGCAGGTGGTTTTTAAATATTTTAGCCCAAAGGAACATTAGGCGAAATGCCCTCAAAACGTGCATGTGTATGTAAATGGAAAAAAGCGTCTTTTTGAGAGCAATGTAAAATGTGGAAGCTTTCTTTTTTTTTTTTTTTTTTTTTTTTTTTTTTGTTCGTTACCATAGTCAATACATTTTTTTCCTGCTGTTGCAATCAAGACCATGGTTATGAAGTATGGTTTAAGGGAGAAATGATCTTATGTGCCTATTCCTAAATAACAGACTATAGTAATTCGTTTTCTTCAAGTATCAACCTAAGAGCACTTGACGGCATGATGAAAAAGTAATCAGCGAAACGGATATTCCTTCCACAGTTAAGTGAGAGTTCTGTGTAAACAAAGCTTGTTTAATAAAACAAAAGAAATGAAAACTTACAAACATTTATACCAACGTTTGTTTATTCAGTCGAGTATCGAAAAACATGAAAGGGTTATCTGCCTAAGGAAATGAGTGATTTTTTGAAACACTTTCTAAAGAAACGCGGCTTCCATTCGCATAACATATCATATGCGAAAATCTATCAAAACGCCCTTGCAACTAGATCTTCTTTTCAGCAATTAATATCTGGGGTTTGTGAAACCCTTTTCCATGTGCAAAAAGAATGTTTCTTTATTGCTCTTACTGTGATTCTTTGTTAAGTAGATTCGAATAGTACACAAAACACCGCTTTGAACTGATGCCATGTTAGGTTCTAGTTTTTAGTTTTAAAGCAAAATCAGAATTATGAAAAGCTAAAGAGAAGAGATGATGGCACTTTTTACGTTCACTCGTTTACGTTACTCGTGTACCTCTTTTTTAGTTAGTTTTACCTCTTTAATATTGTCAGAAACGGTATATACCAGTTCTGAAAGGAAGTATGAAGGATTACTTGGATTGTGGCAAACCACTCGCCGGTTATCTGCCTCGCCAGAATGCAAATAGAGTAGCCAGTATTTATTTAGTTCCCCGCTATCTCTGATAGGCGTAATTATTTGGCATTGCATTCTATCGTTGACGGAACTTAAATTCTGACGCTTCGGTACACTAGTGAGCCAGCTTCTAATAAAGTAATTAATTGTGTAGCCTCTGACTACTTATCCACATTTAACTTTAATATGGACTGTTCTATTTTATTTTGCATCATCACGAGTTTTAGAAAGTGCCTATCAGTTCTAAATTTTATTTAAATAATAAAAAAGCTATTGTTAATACTCTCACCACTTTTTCGTTGTTTCAGACATTAGCAATAATTCGTTCCATGTTATCAGATCAAGTGTAACCTACAGCTTTCAATACAACATTTTACATGTATACTTTGCCATTTGTTTGCATCTTGTATGCTGATATCAGAAGTTTTTAAATCACTTCTTGCAAATGCTAGAGACAGAAAAGTGAAAGTAAATTTGACATTTCATATTTACTCTCATATTTCTGTAATAATCCCCAAATCTGCGTAATTTCAAAACCAAAAATAATCACCAAACTCCCAAAATAGTCCCCAAGTCTGAGTAATGTCAAAACAACACTTACTTGATTTATAAGCTAAGTGCTATTAAATTAATGTCAGCATAATTCAGAAGTTGTTCCTCTAACACGAAGAAAGGGAGACATAAGTATGTCCAGTGCATTATATGTGCATTTTCTGTATATGAAATGACAATTGAAATGGCCACTATATGAATCATAAAGCAGGAAACCTTTCATAAACACTCCCTTTTTACGAGTCTTGGACATTCAGACAGAAGGTGTAAGTGGGTGTTATTCTTCATTGTATGTTGCAGACGACCAGATTAAAGGTATTATGAGGTATGTGCGTATAAAGGATCCTTTTGATGCTCCCCTCTGTTCAACACTTTCTTATTGTCCACTTTAGAATAATAGTAGGTAATAAATATATTTTCTGAAATTCTAGCTATTGTTGCTTAGAAATAGAGCGATGAAGCATTACTTTAAATATTATTTAAGCTCTATGCTTTCATTTATGAAACTTTCTTATAATGACCTATTAGAAATGTGGGAACGAGCAGTCTTTCGTAAGGTTAAGAATTTTGGTGCATTGCTATTATTATCACGCATTTCTGTACACGAATAAAATTTTCATACTTTTTGATAATGAATAATGTGTGGTATACGTTTTAAACATAGCATCTAAAATTTCAATAAAACGTTACTCTATGTATTTGAATGAATACAAGATGTAAACGAGTGGAAGAAGCATATGTTGCGTTATTTTAGTAATATCATTGTTTCAATATTCATAAGCACATATATGTGTAAAAACATTTTGCTAAAGCAGGTAAAATTATCGTAAAGAAATGGGCTGATCAGTATCACTATCGGCATTTTGAAATGATCTTCAATACCACTGAACTTTTTTAACTTATTTAGATAGTTATTGAAATCCACTGTATAATAAATTCATAACATTTTATGCAGAAGTATTAGAAATATCCACTATCAGTCACAACACGGAATACCCTAAGAGATTATACTTGAATGTTCTCCTTTGTAACAGGTTTGTTGCTTATAGAGGCATGATAAATTCATAGATCTTATCAAAGGATTTTCCGTTTTCTGCAATTCTTTCAGAAAAAAAGAATTATGTTCCTCAGACAAACAAATCCATATAAGATTGGAAGTCCGAGAACATGATGTGACAGGCGAATTACAACAGTTTTGATTGAAGTGATAGAGTTCTGTGCCGTAGGAATCATAATAATCTTCAATGTTTTCCTCTAGCCTGTCAATTAATGTAGCTTGTGATTTTTGTCTAATTAATATTCCTTCAAAACAAGAAGCTTAAAATGTTGGTTCTTAATCTTCAAATGTGGCATTGTTTCTGAGGTGGAAATGATATTTTGTCTCTTGTGCAAGTTACGTAATCTTATATGAGCAAAAATTGCAATGGGAACAGCAAGCGTAGAAATGTGTATACTTACTGTTGCAAACGTACCAGCAAGCATGGAAAAGATCCGAGGATTAAGTATTTTGGTGAGTGCCTAGTACCCACATCATAAGATTTAAATAGAGAGCAGAATTGGGGAAGAATACATAATAGTGGTCGAGGAAGTTAAAAAAGGAAGTCAATATGACTTAAGAAGAAAACTTTTTAAGAATATTAAAAGTTTTAGAAAAATTAAAAGCGATTAGCGGAATTCGTTCTCTGACCCTTTCGGACTCGAGTCTAACTCGCTAACTACTGGGCTAAAGAAAGGACAGGATTTTTTGGCGTTAATATGTTATGATTTTTTTTTTTGGTATTTTATAATTTTGTTGTATAACAGTATAACAGTGTATAACAGTGTTGTAATTTGCTGAGACAACGAGGGTCATTTTCAGTGCAGGATTTGAGAGTTCGAAAAGAGACCTGGCAAAGTTAAATTATAATAAAAGTTTAAGAGTTTCATTCTTAAACTGTACTGAAGTTTAGACACTCAAAACTTTATTACTTTATTATTTTTAAACTTTATTAAATTACTTTATTAAGTTAATAAAGTTATCTCCTGTATTGTGAGTGATATCGTAGTCCTGGTATAAGTGCAAAGTACAGAAAAACACTTAATATTATAAAGTTTTTAATAAATGTTGATAAATTACCCATCACAATTTTTTAACATTTAAGGTCGATATCATGAAATGAGTTTTAATAGTCGGTGACCAGGTAGAAATGCATAAACTGATAGCCTACAGTTCAGCACTGTCTAGAAATAACGTCTTCAAACTAAGCAATATATGTGCGCAATGCAGTTATTCTGCGAGAAACAAGCAGGCTCACTAGCTGGGCTTGAAAGGATGTTGTTAGTGGAATGCTAATTGGCTCTTAAGAATGTATGAATGCGTCGTAGCAGATGTGTACAAAAGGCATGAAATAGCGAGCTAGATGTGTGTTGTTAGGGCCTGCGCATTAAATGAATTCCTCCAGGATAGTAATGTAATGGTTGTTTTCGTTTCTTAGGTTTAAAGCAGGGTTTTTTGGGGAAGTGCCTTTGCTCTTGTGATAAAAGTGCATGATGCATTTTTACCATAAGATTCGGGGTTCTGTCCTAGCCTTTTAAAACTCGTGCTGTTACATACAATCTATTCATGTAAGTTTACTCTAATTAAAATAATTGATTCAATAAATTCAAAATAAATTAGTGGTAAATAATTAGATGTTTAGTTAAACATAATTATTATATGACCTCATCACTTTTAAGCACTTTCAAGATGAAATTATTGTTTCCCCAAGCGAAACCATCTCTGAGGAAACCGTCTTACAGAATAAATGCAACGCAAGAGTAAAACATCGTCGTGGAAAACATTCTGGAAGAAAACAAAACACGGGAAAAAAAACGCAGTTCTAAACTAACGCTATATAAAAATGTCATAGAAAATAAAGCTGCTCGAATATTCGAAATTTTAAAATATCGTCATTGAAAATAATGTGATAAAATATAAAGCATCTACAAACTATCGCATCGCAAACACATTGCAGACATGTGCTTTCAGACTTTAATATTTTACATGCATGTTTGCATGACTAATCCAGCTTTATAAAACAGATTAATTAAATAACGACCTTTAATAGTTACCTACAAATGTTTAAAATTCTATTAAGTACTATATATAACATTAATTTTTGACTCATTTTCAGTTTTTGAATGCTTAAATGTTTTTCTTGCTTTTTTTAGTAAGGCTTATTAGCTCTCTTCATTTTTTCTTGCACTCACAAATCATTATACGAGCATGCATTTAAAAATTAATGCGAACATGCTTTCAAAGTCTAAAAACGTATGTCTGTGATCTTATCATCACGCGTTTCATCAGGTACTTTATGTTTTACAGCGATAATTTTACGACAATGTTGTAAAACTGCGAATGATTTGAAATCTTCATTTTCTACGACGATGATTTGTACTAAGATGTTTTAGAGCTGCAATATTTTCTTTCTGCTTTCGTTACTTCTACCATGTTTTGTATGATGATGTTTTCCCCTTGCGTTATTTTGTACAACGATGTGTTTCCCTTGCGTTGTTTTCTCCACCGTGTTTTTGTGTGGGATATTTTTGCCGCTATGTTTTTACCTGTAACTAAAATTATTGAATCAGATTGATATGTACAATATATTGCAACAGCATCTTTAAAAATCGTTATTTGTCTTCCTTTTTCTCCTCCCCTCCCAAATACGTATGAATGGCGGCTCTGTATGAGATGAGCATCAGCTAGAACTTTAAAATTAGACAAAATCCAGTCCTATCCTGATATTAGGTTTTCTGCAAAAATCCATTGTATTACACGGAAAACTCATTGTTTGCAAAAGTAAAAATATTCTGTGGATTTTTTAAATACTTTCCTTAAATACACGAAATATAAATAAATAAACTTTAGAAGAAGAAAAAAGAAGTAAATTTCTTATTGAACAAATTCTAAATAAAAGACTTTAAAATTGTGTCATATAATTTTTAAACACTTTCGCAAGAAGCAATTTAAATCAGCTGAAAGTTGTTGATTTTATTGAACATGGAAAGTTTCAGCCTTTGCAGTGATAACAAAGGTATGGTAGAAAAACCATTCTAAGTAAGAGAATTAGTAATTTATCATTGGCTAATATAGTTTTCGAATGAAATACCTTGTTACTTTCTTCCAAATGTAAACATTATGTATTCTTCAAAACGTTTCTCATTCTTTAAAATCTCTGTTATATACATAATTCCTCATTTCTCCCTACGTGAAATTAAGTTGTTTCCTCGACCTTCCGACTTAAAATATAATGCTTTATCCCCTTCCCTCTGGAAAAACAAAGCCTTTGTTTTCTCTCCAATCTCTTTTGTTTCTAACATGTGTTCTAAATAAGCTGAAATTTACAAACGGAACCATTCCATTTTCTGAAATGATTTGATGTCAACTGTTTAATTACTTAGCTCCCACTTAACTATTATTCGCTAACGGAAAGTGTACACGGAATTCTATTTCAGCAAAGAAATTAACATGTGTTTAATAAAATGCTTTACGGGAATAATTTTTATTACTTATGGTGGGTATCGTTAAGTCTCCTCCCTATTTCATTTTGAAATATTTTAAAGAAAGACAGGAAGCAAAAAGATTAAATTAAGCGAGAACCAGAGCTAGTTCCTCGATAACAAAATGTTATGGTTATGGTTATTTGATTATGGCAATGCATACAAAAATTATCTGCCATAGGAAAGGGACGTCTTTGTGAAAGGCTTCCTAAGGGAAGTTGGCTCTTATTCACGTTCCACACTAGGGCAACCACGAAAATCCACCATGCAGCCAGCTCGCTCCCTTGCGTTCGAATTTGGTTGATTTCTGCCACAAATTCTTGATGGCACTTTGTATTAAGGTGAATTCTTCAAATGTTTGTATAAATCTTCTAACTGAAATTTGAATCGATTCTCTCATTACAAAATTTCCTTGGATGAAATTATCTATAACACCTTTTACCAAAAATAATAATACAAATATCACCTAACATGTTTATTAACTGGCATAGATTATCCAAATTCTACGTTTTGCGGGAGTGTATGTTTTCCTACACAAAGAGTGTGTTAATTATTTCCTTTACTGCAAGTAAATAATACGCATGAAGTACAAAATACGAGTCATCGATGATTTTCTGGCAAAAGATGGAGGCAGTAAGTTCGACATTCACTGAAAGCTAATTAATACCTATAAATGCGATATTGTTGACCAAAGTAATGTGCCCAAATGAGTGAAGCGTTTAAAAAAGTAAAAGCAGCACTAAAACAAACATATTAGCAAAGAGTGGCGTCAAGTGCGCATTAGAAATTTTTCTATAGAATTTCAAGAGTGGGATCATCGATAGCATAAATTCATCGCTAGTCATGCAGACAACCTTCCATTGAAATGTACATATTTTGTATATATGAACAGTTAGTCTAGCAATATGCATAATTTAGACGATTTGTTTCGCTTAATAAAAGAGTTGGTCCTATTTGTGCATTACTTTGGCTACAGAGCATATGATGCTCAGTCAGTTCTTAAGTAACTAGTACTGTGCAATCCATAAATTAACCTCTAAACTATAAAATTACACTCTTGAAATCTTTGTTATTCGTGTAAGATGTTCTTTCTTAATTTGTTTCTTGCAATTGTAAACAGACTACGTCTTTAACGTGTTCCTTTACACGCAGTAGGCACATAATATTTTGATATTTCTATACTATTTTTGGAATTTACGCATATCTAAGAAAACTGAAGAATGAGGTTACAATAACTTGTCTTCATCAACAAATTTTATTATGGCTTCTGTTAAGATGTTTTGTATAATCTGACATAGATGACACAGTTCCTCATTTTTGCCGTAAAACAATTCAATTAAAAACTGCAGAACCAAATCAGTTTTGCAATTTTTCCTAGATTCACTACATTGTTACTAAAGTACTCTCTGCAACTAATGAATAACAAATCTTAATATAACTAAGTAATTTTCAGATTGTTGTTTTAAACATGAATTGGAACAAATATCTTTCATGAATGAGTTTGGGATTTTATTCCAAACACATAACTGAATTATCGACAAAATAACAGTCGTATAATAACAGGAGTAAATTATCAGGAGGAATTAAAAATTGTTAATATACCTAGTAGTTTGTTTCACGCTATTAATAATTATTTAAAAGTTTTTACCTCAAACTTCAAACCACCCAGTTTATTTGCTAAACATTCAAGAAATGTGAATTCTCAGATTCTGTAGTCAAATGCTTCCTACTTGTATTTCCCAGAGGTAAGTGTGATTAATAAAACACTGGTGTTTGCTAAAATATTTAATATTTAAACTCAACTATCCATTAGTTTCCAACAGTACTCCAGATGGTGGTATTTAATTTTAGTTCCCAGATAACTGCGAACTAAAATTTCTCAGAGGATCCAGAATTGGTATTAATGCGAATTAATTTATAATCCTAATGAATCCTCTCTATATGAAAGACTTCTGTTTGGTTCAGAAAAGCAATTTAAAACATAACTTAACATTGTTGAAGTCACATCTTCTTTAAGGGAAATCAACATAAACCCAAGTGGATTGATTTAAAAGACTGCTGTAAATTTGTAAGCTAGTACATAGTGACGTTTGTATTAAAATGAAAAATGGAAATTAATGTTACGAATTTTGCATATAGATAGCTAATTTTAGTAGAATTATAATTAAAATTGTTTTATTTATGCTTGCAGTTCAGCACTTGATAAATTTCAAGAGAACGCTACGTAGAAACAGTAAAAATGTATGAGCACGTGCATTTGACATTGAATAAATGAATATCTCTTTTATTTGTATTGACTTGAATAAATGTAATTGACTACTGTTTTAGCTGCAACCGTAATTCCATCGTCTTGTTGGCTTCCAGAAATCTCGAGAAGCAAAGAAATTACTAGAACTCTTTCAAAGCGCTTCAGATTTCTGCAGTGAGTGGCAGTAATGGACTCTTCAATCATGGGACATATTAATGGAATTCCTTCCTTGCAATATGGCGATCGATACAGGAGCGAATGTCGTCATCATTCGGAACTCATTTGGACGCCATCCTTTGTTGCCCTCCAGACTATCTCTGGTAATAAAATCGACATAGATGGGAAGTAAAACGTAAACATCACGTTTGAAAATGTCGCCTACTATCACATCGCATGCGTGGCAGATATTATACGGATCCTTTTATACTCGGATTGAACACGTACAGAGAAACTGCAGAAACCCCAGGCCAAGAAAAATAAGACCATTCTCCAACAACGACGCAGGAAACAAATTAATGGTCATATCGCAGAAAGGAATTTGAAGGATAATGAGAAGCCTCATTTCAAAGCGCTTCAGATTCCTGCAGTTAGTGGCGGCAATAATGGACTCTTCACCATGGGACATTTTAATGGAATTTCTTGCAATATGGCGATCGATACAGGAGCGAATGTCCCCATCATTCGAAAAAATTTAGCTCAACAGTTTAAAGATGAACTCATTTGGACGCCATCTTGTGTTACCCTCCAAACTGCCTCTGGTAATAAAATCGGCATGGATGAGAAATAAAACCTAAACATCATGTTTGGAAATGCCGCTTACTATCACATGGCATACGTGGCAGTTATTACACATCATTTTATTCTCGAATTGGACTATATAAGGAAATACAATTTTTCCTTGAACTTTAGAAACAACAAACTGTATACAGCCTCCAAAGATATAACTATCCATCATCAGAAGGGATCTTCACCAGAGAAAGACCGACGCCATATCTTGAATACCTTGCTCAGAAAGCTGCCCATATCATACTAGGATAGAAGAGAAACACGAGCTGCTTAATCCAATTGCACGGCAAATTACAACATCTAAATCGGCTGATTAAGATCCATACAGTTACAAAGAAGTCAGGAAAATCCAGCTGGAAGATGTAGACATTAAACCCATAATTGATTTAATAGTCTTCAAGCAGAAAACCTACCTGTCAGGACTTTCAATCTATAGCACTACAACAAAACAATAATGGGCACTCTGGGACTCATTCCACATTCGAAACAGTGTCTTACACCGGAAATTCGAATCGGATGATAGAAAGGCTTTCAGATGGGAGCTTATACTTCCAAGATAACAGATCCCGGACGTCCTTAAATAACTACATAATAGTCCTACAGGAGGCCACTTCGGAATAATGAAGACCTTGCAGAGAGTCCGAGAGCGCTTTTACTGGAGTAATGCAAAGGATGACGTGCAAAAGTGGCGCCGATCTTGCGATGCCTATGCGAGTCGGAAAGTACCGAAGAGAGGCAGCCGAGAGAAGCTGCAACATTACAACGTGGAAGCGCCTTTTGAACGTATCGCCTTTGATATTGTTGCGTTTTTTTTTTTTTCTGACACCAGTTTTTACGTTATTTTCTTCCTTCGGTACGTTCTTTACGGGTCCATGTGAATTTGGAGTGAATTACGATGACACTACTCGATACAGTATCGAAACACAATTTATTGGCCACTATTGTCAGGACAGCTCCAAAACACGTTTTTACAGTCGTCGATGAAATACTATAAACACGCTGACACTATCAGCGACACAGCCTCCAGGTTATCAGACTATCACGGTGGAGACAGCTTCACGGCAAAGCACTAGAGTACAGCACCCGACTCTGCTTGGTCGTTCTCGGAACTCCAAGTACTCACGAGACTTTCCACGCTACAACTCGCGATGCACTCGAGGACACACAGAACACAGCTCCCGGCTCTTCGGTTCAGTCATTCCCGGAGCTCAACACGCTCTCTCGACGATGCACTTAACCGCGATACACTACGAGACTCTTTCGGTGCACTCGGCGACCCACTCTGCACTCGCTTCCCGGCTGTCAACGTGATCGACTCCGCAGGGATTGACTCGCTAGACGAGACACCAACTCGATACTAACCAACTCGCACTCCAAACGAGGCACTCTGACTCGCCCTCTCGATGAAGCGCACACTCTATCAGCTCGCTAGGCGAGACACTCACTGACAGCGAACCAGTAGGGTTTATATAGCTTTTGACTGGTGTTCAAGCATATTCTGGGCTAAACCGGTAAGAATTCGTTTCAGAAGGTTCTCCATCCGTCCATGGCATATCGCCATTTCCATCTCCAAATGTCGCCAAATTGGTAATTTCTCGCCAAATGTGGCAACTTAGCTTTCCCTTACCATTTTATGGCAACCCTAAAACTGCTTTGCGGGGAAGCTATCTCACCGCGCCTGTACATTTCGTAACAATATCTTAGGACTTCTGCCACGAACTACTGATGACAACATATACATCTAGTTGTCACTAATTACTTCACCAAGTGGCCTGAAGCATATCCTATTCCTGATCAAGTAACTGTCACAGTAGCCAGAAGTAATAATACACCACTGTATTTCCAGGTTCGAAGTGCCTCTTCAGTTACATTCCGACCAGGGAAAGAATTTTACCTCGGCTGTAATCAAAGAACTCTGCAAGCTACTTGGCATTGACAAAACCCAAACGACGCCTTTACATCCCCAGTTAGACAGCATGGTAGAGATGTTCAATCGAACCATCCTTAATAACCTAGTGGATTAGTGGTTAGTGGTACTTAATTAGTGATTTCCAGAAACCAACAGGACTAGGACAAGAAGTTACTACTGTTTTTACTAGCTTACCGCAGTGCTGTCCACGAGACTACCGGCTATTCCCCATCACAGATGCGTTTCGGTCGTGAACTTCGTCTGCCTTGTGATCTCTTGTTTGGTCGCTCTCCGGATGCGTCTTAATCGCCTGGGGAATGCATTCAAGATCTCCAGCCCCGGTTTGAAGTGATGCACAGTTTTGCTCGAGAACGAGTCAACTTGGCGACGGTGAAGATGAAGACTCGATACGACACGAGAGCTACTGGACATCGATTCAACGAAGTTGACAATGTGTATTTGTGGAATCCGACTTGACGGAAAGGACTCTATCCTAAACTACAGTCACCTTGGAGGGTCCGTACACAATTCTAAACAGGCTAAACAACGACGTATTTCGGATTCGCAAGTCATCGAATTCTAAACGGTTCATTCATTACGACAGGTTAGCTCCTTACTATGGCCTTAGTACGTACTGTTTGTAATGTAAATACGATAATACCATGATCCTATTTGTTTCTAAGTTTGTAAATTTGTGCACTCATTTATTTATTTAGTATTTTATTTGTTTTAATCTGCTTATTGCAATTATTGTTTATGTTATTTGTTATTGTATTTAATGTGTATTATAGCATTGATGCCTTAGATGTAAGTATGGCTTCCTCTCCAGGGATTGTACTGCCCGGAACGCGCATTCCTTGGGAAGGGGGCAGTGTTACCAATTTTGTATTTAGATAGCTAATTTTAGTAGAATTATAATTAAAATGGTTTTATTTCCCCGTCAATGCAGCGGGCGATAAATTTTAAGAGAAAGCTACGCCTAAAAAGTAGAAATATAAGAGCACGTGCATTTAACAATGAACAAATGGATATCTCTTTTATCTCTATTGAAATTGAATGAATTTAATTGGCTACTGTTAGCTGTAACTGCAATTCCACCCCCTTTTTGGTTTCCTGAAATCTCGAGAAGCAAAGAAATTACTAGAAATCTCTCGCAATCAATTAAAAGCTTTGAAAAGTCGGAGAGAGACTTCTCAGCTTAGTTGCTCAGTTTTTTAGTTAGCTGTTGTTGTTATTGTTGATCGAATTAGCTTTCTCTGTGCGTTCTACTTAATATTTCAGAAGTTTAAAGTATAACTACTGATTATTACTGCGTGATATTGGGAACACTGCTACATATATTTCTGAGAAAAATTCCAGCGTTCTGTTATATTTCGTTTGATGAGAATTAATTTTATTAACCTTTTATCAGAATTGTGTATTTAATGTGTTACGAACCTTTACGCACGCAACACTCTTATAAAATTATAGCTATGCAAGTAATTTTAATTACAGACCTTTCAATTAAGCTTCCCATCATGATACGAAAGAATTTAACGTCTTGGAGATTTCTACCTGTAACTTTGAAGGGGTATAGTTTCAAAGCTTCAGAAATCAAATGAAAGAAAATGCATTAATGATTGAGTTACGTGTTTACAAACACGGAAATAAAATTCAAATTTTATTACATAGCCATAGAAAAGGATCTGCTCTTATAATGTTAAAATGCAATTCGTGGGAATTACTAAATATAAAGAGACTGCAATTATGTCTTGAACAATTGAATTTAATTATCTCTTAGATGAAGGAAACATTAAGGTGTCTAATGGAAACATTTCAGATTCTACAATAGATTTAAATTAAATTATGCTAAAATTTAATAAGATAAATTACCTTATTAACCTTATAATTCATATTATTAATTTATAGTAAATGTAATTTAAGATTTAGGTTAAAATAACACGCCGAACAAAGGTTATTGAAGTCAAACAAAATCAGCGTTGAAAATATAACGCTGACTTCTGTCAGAATATAACGCTGTTTCAGAAACAGCCGGATATTTGATTTTTAATAATTCAGATTATTAATTGTGTATCTCAAACCTTGATTATAAAATTCCTTTTTCACAGAATCTATTTCTTCAAGTTTTCATAAATGTTACTTTTTCTAAAATTGGATGAAACATAGGCCAGTTGCGTAATATGCAATAAATGTCTAACGCTGGTTTGATTTTTGGAAATGTAAAGCTGATTTTTTGTGGACTTCTAAAATAATAATTTAAGATGTTGACAAAATTATGGCTTAAGGAAACTGACGCACTGTCACAGATAAAATAGTTAATGAGGGAAAAGATACAGCAAAATTAAAATGGGACATTTATTGCATATTACGCAACTGGCCTATGTTTCATCCAATTTTAGAAAAAGTAACATTTATGAAAACTTGAAGAAATAGATTCTGTGAAAAAGGAATTTTATAATCAAGGTTTGAGATGCACAATTAATAATCTGAATTATTAAAAATCAAATATTACGTAAACAAAACTTAAATCAGAAATTGTGCAATTGAGAGAAGAAATATTTTACACTGTTAACGATTTTTTTTCTTTTTGTAATACGCAACTATGATTTAGTTATAAATATTACCAAAACGATACATTTGCACATTATGTGAACTTCATAGAAAATAATGAAAAATATCTCATTTCTTCTTCTATTTAAAATTTTTGTTTCTTGAGAAATTCCTATATGCGTTAAAACACACTCTTTGCCGAAAGCTTTCCTGCATTTCTGCAAATCTATATTAATGCAAAGATATTACGAGCCACCCAAATGGAATAGTGATTAGTGCCACTGACTGCCGTACCGAAGGGCCCGGGTTCAAATTCCGGAAAAGGCATGGATGTCTGTAAAGGTTACAGTGCCTGTGCAGCATGGAACAACTCTAAACATGCATCTAGCCGAAAGTCCTCTGAAAAGGTTGCTGGTAGAGGAAGAAGGGGGAGACCCTCGGACCCTTTTCCTCGGGAGATCAACATGAAAACTGGGGGCGAAACTGGGCAAAGTCGTATTGTCACCTGTATGGTGCTCAAGGTTCTTGCCAACGACAGACGCAATCTTGACTCATTGCCAAGATGGATTTCGTGGGCTTACTCTGATTTCAGAGACCTGATCTGATGTTACTGTCGATATCAGGTTGTATAAGTCACAACAAAATACTAACAACAACAGATTTTAAGATCGATAGACGCAAATTTTATTAGTATTATTGCTGCTAAAGATGTTTTACTTTATTTCGAATAAAGGTCTATAACAATCAAAGCTCCTAGTGACTACCAGTTTTAGATAACTTTCCTAATCAAATAAGTTTAACATGGTGTACGGTAATTATTATTTATAACTTCAGCCTTTACTCTAACTTCTCCTTTCCGCTTCCTCACTAGAATGCAAATTAGTTAGATAGCAATTAAAGTGGAGTTTATTGGATTGTAAAAGAGAGAGTTTCTGGCCTGCTCATGTACGCTACTTTAGTTCCTGCGTGCTCTGATACATTGTAATTATTGGGCTTTGCGTTATCGCTGCCGATATTTGAATTTGTTGCGCGGTTAGTGTTATTATGCCATCTTCGTGTAATTGTGTAGCTTTGATTTAAACGAAGTTTGACAGTTCCTGTTTAGTTGTATCACCACGAGCTGTGTTTTATTTTGTTAGCCCAAGAAAGCTCATTTATAGTCTATGTTTAAATAAAAATGTCTACTTAAACCTTTACCTGACTCTGTAGTTACTTCCGGACATAAGGATAATTTGCTTCATGCCTTTTAGGTGTTTTGGACTTATTAACTTTTATCAGATCAATGAAATCCTATATGTAATGCTTTTATTGGCAATATAGATTCAACACAGCGGCTTCAAAGTACAGGTCTCACCAGTAATCAAATAGAAACAAGGAATAACTATTGAAATTTTTTGGAAGTAATCAACTTCAGGTATAATAGGCTGAATAATATAATTTTATTCAACAATTCAAGTAACAATATCATTTTATTTTTCTCATAAATGATCTAAACAGGTATTTCTTCAGTTTAAACCAGATTTCCTTTAAAAATCCGCCATGGACGTATTCTCCTATGGCAATCAATCATCATATTTTTTAATTTCAATTAAAAGCAGCTTATGAATGTAAATGGATTGTTGATTAAAATAAGGTACGCCGGCCTACTATGGCACTACAGCACTAGAAGATTGAATTCGCTTTTAAATTATACATGTGAAAAATAACAAAAATCTCATGCAACTAATCCATTCAGCGGTCATGAGTAAAATCTCGAGAGAACTGCTAGTACTTTCCATTTTAAAAAGCAATTCAGTTTCTAGTGGGTATTGAAAGATTCTGAAATTTGGTTTTCGTTTTTGTGAATCAATAGCTTAAATCAGTGATCTCAAACTCAAACTTCACGCCGGCTGAAAACAGCTGAACGGCCTAAACATTTTAACTAAATTTTAAAACCATTTTAAGAAAACATAAAAAGGAATAAAATTAATTTCACTTGCTAAATATTTATCTAAATAAAGACAACACAAGGAAAAAATTAAAATTTATATTTATTTTATATCTGAAGTCCAAAGGTTCAGAAGAAGAAACTGCAAGAACTTTCTTTTAGTTATATTTCTTAATTAAAGTGTATTGGCAGCTAACTATTAAATTTTAGACTAATATTTACTTAAGTAATTCAAATGTATTGAATTATCTTCTCAGTAACTCACTTTTATCCTAAACTGGGAAAACCAGAATGCTGAAGCACTATAAGCTGACGGACGGCACTCTACTCTTATTATACCAACGTGGGAAATTCTGTCCCCTTAATCTAGTCTTGTAGCCTGGAGTACAAGCAGTTAGTGGGAAACACAAGCCCCAACCTATTCATTCTATCTTTTCTCTTTCAATAGCAGTTATGCACATAAGCTCAGTTCGTATTATTATGTCTAAAATTATAAGCATCGCATTTACAACAAATACATGTTGAAATGTATTCACGGGCCGCATAAAATTCCTTCGCGAAAAAGCAGGCAAGTGACAAGTGACAAGTGACGGAGGACGCGGGCACTGTCCCTTTACCATTAGGTTAATCGGTATAGCACCGCGTCCACCCCTGTCTAGAGACAACACCAAAAAGAGGAGATCTACACATGAGAGCCCCCGGCACCGAAGCCCAACGTCGGATCCAGGCCCCCGTGCCGTTCACTACCCAAAGAGCCACTGGGAATTTATTAAAAATCAAATAAAAATTACATGTCTAAACAAGGGTTAATAATGACAAAAGAAATAATAAACATAAATATTATATGAGATAATATTAAATATGCTTAAGTTAGCCAGATATAATAAGAAATGGTTGAAATAGTAAGTAACTATATGATAATAATTAAATACAATAAATATGGAATTATAAATAAATATGGAATACAAGAAGAATTATAATAACATAAAGGTTTTAACATGGGGGAACGGCACCAAGAAGGCATGAACGTTACAAATAGCATTACAAGTATTGAAGTACCAAGGACATTAAAGGTTGGAAATTAACATTCCAAGTGGGTAGCCGGTTTTGTTCAAATGCAATATATAAAACATACACATCACTATAAGTACAATATAGATGGTATATATCGACGGTATACTTTCAACTCCAACAGTGAAATAGAAATAATAAATTAAAAATACAATGCAGGTAATGTGTGTACTAAAACAATAGTTTCAATGTATAAACATAGTGAGGATATATTTAAAATTGTAAGTACAAGACCATGTTGATGTAATATATTTTGTCTTTTACAATAAGCAATATATATATACTATTATTTACACAGAGATTTAAAGCATATATATTTAGTTCAGATACAGATAGTATTGCAGGTGGGACCAATACAATAAGTACTTGCAGTGAATATGCGATGAACAAATACAACACTTAAGTAGGTAAGTACCAGAACGATGAATATACAGATATGTATGCATTATCAATAAAATACACAAAAATAATAGGAGTATACATATGTAGACAATACGCATACAGGGAATATACCTATTATATTAATAAGTACATTGCAGAGAAACATTGTGGTACACATAAATATATATATGCGAAAAGATCGGAGGTGTTTGTTTTCCTGTTTGATACATATAAAAGAATACATAGACTGCAGTTAAATACATTATGCATAAAAATAACAATAAGAAATATATAGAAAAATATATAATACGAAATCAGAAGGATACCAGAAATATATATAATGTAATATCCATACCATACTTTAAATAATAATAAGTGTACACAGTACGATAGTCATACGAGACTTTAAATACCCAAGACTGGGAATGCACACATATAAACTTAATACCCAAAAATTGTGCATTAAAAAAAACCAAAGATATATAAGACAATAATAATATTATATATTGAATATCCTGAAGTATACACTATACAATATGTATACCCTACATTAAATGCCTAGGACTATGAGTGCGTACCTATAACTTATTCCCCATACCATTACAATATAGAGACAAGAGGTGTAAACAAAGAAATTATATATATATATAATACAATATTCATACCATACAGTAAATAACAATCAGTGTGCAAACCTTACATTAAATGCCAACACTAAGAATGCACACATATAAGCTTAACACCAATAAGTTTTGCATAAAAATGCCAGAAATATGTGTAACACAATATTAATGCCATACATTGAATATCATGAGCGATATACGAAACAATATACATACCATACATTAAATGTCGAGGACTATGTGTGCAAAAAATAACTTAATCGCCATACTGCGACGGAATGGTTACAATGTAGATACAAGAAGTGCAAACAAAGAAATATGTATAAGAAAAGATTCATACTAGATAGTAAATAACAATCAGTGTTCATACAATACATTAAATACCCAATGCTGGGAATGCACACATATATACTTAATACCCATAAGTTGTACATAAAAATGCCAGAAATATATGCAATACAATATTAATACCTTACATTGAATACCATGAAGGATATACTATACAATATACATACCATACATTAAATGCCGAGGACTGGGAGTACATACATATAACTTAATCCCCATACTGCGATTGAATACGTTGCAATGTAGATACCAGAAGTGCAAACAAAGAAATATGTATAATGCAATATTCATGCAATAAAGTAAATAACAATCAGTATTCATACCATACATTAAATACCCAACACTGGGAATGCACACATATAAACTTAATACCCATAAGTTGTGCATAAAAAGGCCAGAGATATATGTAATACAATATTAAAGCCATACATTAATACCATGCATTGAATATTATGAAGGATATACTATACAATATACGTACCATACATTAAATGTCAAGGACTATAAGTGCATACGTATAACTTAATTCCCATACTACAATTACCTAAACAAAGACTTACAGGTCTTTTGAAGCAATTCAATAAGTTCATGCCAATTGTTTAGTGATAAGTATAGGGAATATATACAAAATATGCTGATATAATGTTGGCAGCAAGATTATAAATACAATCAAATATAATCAATGATATAAGGGCATGGTGAAGTTACAATAAAATTGTGTCAAAGAAATTCTTAATACATTACAATCGATACATTTAAAGAAAGCATGTGAAAGGGAGAATCATATACAAATGAACAGTTTAAGACCACTGCTATACCTTGAGAACATAAAGTTTATGCAGTTTGGCATAGATCAACACCATAGTCGAAAAGAAGAGACATTATGGAAGATATCCTTTTGACCAGGTGAGGTTGTTTCACCATAAATTTGGCAAATGCCTGTACATTAGTTGATGGCATCTTAATATGATGAGCACGAGTGAGTTCACACGAAGTAAGATAATGTTCGGGAGTTCCCGTCTCCCCACAGACGCATAAGTCTGTATTTGTTGTACGGTGTCTGTGAAAGTAGACAGGGAACCGCCCATGGCCAGAGATGAATCTTGTAAGGTGAGGATTGGTAATCTGACGAGCCGGATCTACGTAAGAAAGATGGTAATAAGTTCTTCTGCCCGTCGTAGCAGAGTCCCATTCAGCCTGCCACTTGGACACAGTTTGTAAGAAGATTGCATGTTTTAGGTAGGAATATGGCCATTTTATTTGTACTGATTCAGCTTGAAAATTGGCTGCAGCCTCTTTTGCAAGAAAATCTGCAAGTTCGTTACCGGCATTGCCAGAATGGCCTTTAGTCCAGACTAAATGTATGGACGGGTAGTCAAGATCATGCAAAAGTTGTTGTATGCTATGTATAAGAGAAGAGGAATGGCGAGGATTAAGAAGTGCGAAGAGGGCTGACAGGCTATCTGTAAAAATATTGACAGAAGACGCTTGTAACGTTGTGGCATAAGCAATAGCTTGTTGAAGGGCCAAGCATTCTGCTTGAAAAACACTGTTATTGGAATGCATATGGCCCTTCCAATGAAAGATGGTGAGGTTATCCGCATAAGTAACGTAAGCACAGCCTGTAGAATTATCAAGTTTTGATCCATCTGTGAAGATATTAATGGTGGTTGCTGGAGGTTGACATTCTCCTTTCAAGAAGACTGATAAACCTTTCCCAAAGGTTGATGGATGTATAGTAAGTGGATGCGCTGGGGTATCAAAAGGAACTGGCGAATGAAGAATATCATCCAAATAGACGGCTTGCTGAAGTTGTTTAACTTTAGTGATTGTAGATTCTTGCAATGCTTTAAGATGCAAAGGAATGAGGCCAGCGAGTACACATAAAGCGTGATTAGGAGTAGTACAATATGCCCTTGTCATGGCAAGGGCAAAAGGACGTTGAATAGACTGCAGAAGAAGGCGCACCTTGCGTGCTTGCATTGGTTCAACCCAGACCGCTGCAGCATAGGTAATAATTTTTTCTATGACGGTCTGGTATAGAATTTTCAAAATAAACGGATTTAAACCCCAGGTAGATCCTTGCATTTGACGAAGGCGTTTAGCAATGGTAAGAGCTCGCGTTTTAAGGTGAAGAATATGTGGGATCCATTTTAGCTTTTCGTCGAAGAGAAGGCCAAGGTACTTTAGTTGAGATTCAATTTTAATTCTTTTGCCATTAATTAGAAAAGTCGGCCGTCGAACAAGAGAACCTCCTTTTTTCGGAATTAAAAGAGCACATGATTTTTCTTCAGATATAGATAATTTTAATTTAGTGCATAAGCGATAATATTGATCGCATGTTTCGTTCACATTTCGTTGCAGTTCTTCCCGTGTTCTGAAGGCGTGCCAGTCCGCCTTCAGAACGCAGTTAAAAGTCAGGTTCCAAAGGTCCGGACCAGCGCAAGAGCCCTGAGGACAGCCACGATCTTGAGGTTTTTGAATAATTCCAGCATTATGAACATAGATGAGATGACGATTAGATAGGTAGTTCTTGAGGACTAGAAAAAGATTCCTTGGGCAGGCGGAGTCCAATAAGGCCTTCCGGATGGCAGGCCACCGCAGCGTGTCGAATGCGTTTCGAAGATCGATGCTAATAAAAGCGCTGTGGTAGCCGCCATTACGATTACGGTGTAAAGCCTTAGAGATACCGGACAGAGCATGGAGTGTTGAGCGTTGTGGGCGAAATCCAAATTGCTTATCACTAAGAAAGCCAGTATGGTGCAGGTGAAATTTCAAACGACTCATGAGAAGACGCTCATATACCTTGCCCAAAGCAGACAGTAGACAGATGGGACGGTATGAAGAAGATTGTAGAGGGTCTTTATTTTTCTTCAAGAATAAAATAACTTAACCAATTTTGAACGCATGGGGAAATAGACCATATAATAGTAGTTCGTTGAAATAATCAAGGAAGAAATAGGCATCTGCTTGGATAGAAACTTTGATAATAGAATAATCTAACCCATCTGGTCCTGGAGCACGTTTCTTGAACAAGGTACGTAAGATGGTGCGGAGTTCACTGAGAGCAAATGGAGGATCGTCAGCTGTAGATGGGATGGATGAAATATTGCGAATTGAAGCATGATGTGGAGAATCATCAGTTGGTGTATCTGCTGGAAAAACGGTATTTAAAATACTTTGAATGGCCTGATCTGTGGAATGAGAACTGGATAAATGCATAGGTCTAACAGGAATTTGAATAGGTTTAAATAATTTATCCAGCGCAATTTTGTGATGTAGACCATATGTTTCATTATTAGATGTGCAGTAATTTCGCCAGGAATTTAGCTTAGATTGCATAATTAATCGTTTATACTTTGCTCTTTCATGTTGATACAGAACCAATGTGTTAGTATCTTGGCCACGGCAACGTTCTTGCTTAAGACGGCGACGAAGAGCCCGGCATTTTTTCTGCTGAATGCGTAGATCATTAGTCCACCAATGAAGAGTATGTAATTTTTTAGTAGTTCTCTGTGGAAGCATTTCTTGGCAGGTAGTTTGAAGACTATGAATTAAAGTATCCGTAAATTTTTCCAACGATTCAACAGAGTCAACCATTGCTAGTTGAGGTTTAAGGGTTTGTAAATTTCGAAAAATCCGTTTACCAAAAGATTTAACTTTTCTACCTGGTAAATTGTAACGCTGGATGATAGGTACAGTGGTTTGCTCATGAAGTTGGAAAGTAATATATTTATGATCCGAGAGGCTTTCTTCCTCCCGGACCTGCCAGTTCTGTACCAGATGTTCAGTGGCTAGTGACGCCAATGTCAAATCCGGCCATCCTTTGGCGAACAACCGATCAAAAGTGGGAATCATATCGGAAGTATTGAGGAGAACAAGATTTCGTGAGGTCATGTAGTCTTCTAAAAGACGACCTTTGGGTGTTGTAGTTGCATAACCCCAACTGGTATTATGAGCGTTAAAATCCCCACTAATAATTAAATATTTGGAACCCAAAGAAGGGAGAATAGTATTTAGTTGATCTATGGTAAACTGAAGATCATCATTAGGACTAGAATATATTGAAATAAATACAAATGCATAATTCTCCAAATCCAATAGAATCGTCGCATGATCACGAGAAGTGGAGATGATAGAGGGGGACCAGTTAGGGTTGCAATTCACAATAGCTGCTCTTGGAGGTGCAATTTCGTCTTCAGATTGATAAACAGTCCACGAAAGTGGTAGACCGACTATTTTGCCATTGCGCGTGTAAGGTTCTTGAATAAATAACAAGTGAATATCATTGTCTACAGTGAACTGAGAGACTTGCGACATTGCCACTTGTGCTTTTTGAAGATTTATCTGCAGGCAATTGATATTGTCAATAGGATGTCTACGACTTAGGTTGATAGAACTATTGGTGGTAGGTTGTGAGGTTGCGAAGGCGGGCAATGTGAGACTGGTAGCAGGGACATTGGTTTGCATAGGCAGGATGTTCCGTTGGGACATCTGTGCGTCTGGTGTAGTTGAAGTCAAGACAGTTAATGCAACTTGGTTGTTCTGCAGTGCAGTCTTTGACATCGTGGTTGCCTGCGCAGTATGAGCAGAACTGCTTGCTGCGACATTCGGATTGTAAGTGTCCGAATCTTTGACAAACGAAGCAACGTTTGATGGCAAAGTACTCGGATATAGTATGTCCGAACCAACCAATGTAGAGCTTGGGCTTGCGCATGATCTTGGAGAAGGCGGACGGATGACATTCCGCGATCCATTTAACGTGCTTTCGTTGCTTGAGGCGATATAGGAATCTGATGTTTTGTCCATCAATGCCAAACTCTGTTTCAAAAGCTGCTTCCACGTCCTCCTTAGAGTAATCAACAGGAATATTGTTAACTGCAATTAAAGGTTTCCGGCGTTTTGGTTGTCAAACGTTGATGAAATTGGAAGCCTTATCAGAACTAAGCGCAGCAGAGAGTTTATCACGATCTTCTTCAGTAGAACAGGTGACCGTTAAACCGCTCTTTTGAATAGGCTTGATATTTGTGACCTGAACACCTAAAGAGGGAAATGGAAATTCTTTGGTCAACTGAGCCTTTAGCTGTTGACTTGTGGCCTGCTCTTTAGGTTAAACCAAAAGAGTGGAGCTGGAGGCTGCAGGTTTTTGTAGGGCAGCAGCGTATGTAAAAGGGCCAGGAAGTGGAGTAGGTAGTGGCAATGGAGCAGGGTATTGCACAGACAGTTGATCAGAGTGATGCGAAGGATATTCGTGTGAAAGTTCACAACATAGGAAGGTAGAAGTATTAACACCACTGTCCTGCGTATCAGGTCGAGGAATATAATCAGGGCCTTGTAGGGCAAACTTATGCAGAATCTCTAGTGAGGCAAGTAATTGCGCACGTAAATTCGTTGGAAGTAAATGTTTGTTTCCACGGTAGGTGGTGGCGACTCGACGAATATCGTCTGTCAACAGGGTGACTTTTTCAGAATACGGAATATCTGAGTGAAGCAGTTCAGAAGGATTAAAGTCACTAGAAGAAATATTGGAATCTACCTCGGTGGTAAGTGCAGAAGGGCGAGACATGTTCAAAATACACTTAATACAATATAAAGGTATGCAGTGGGTTAACAGAAAGCAAAGATAAAGATCTTAATTAAACATAGATACATAATGCATTTCAAGTTAAAATAATTAAAAACTGCCATAAACTGATATATATATTATACAACAATATTAAAACCGTCAAAAGTAAGTAATATGACAGAAAAATGCAGATAAGATCAATAATTAGCACGAGTAAAACACAAATAACATGACCGTCAAAATAGAGAAAATTGCATCAAAAAGTTATTCGACGTCGAGTCTAAATCCGACAGTTGAAAAAGTAAAGACGTCAAATGAAGTGTAACTATGAAGCAGTATGTCTACATTAACATTAGTGTCCAAACCCGGAGGTCCGACCCTGTGGCGTTACGGACAATATTAAATGAAATAGCGAGAATACAGTCAGAGTCATATTAATGACGAATTATTAAAAAAAATTTATTAGGCCTAAGATACTAAATCAAGAAATAATGCACTTAGACAATAGTTATTCAGTTTAAAAGGTAGATCTTAAGAAACATGCCTTTTGTCTGAAGACCAGGCGTTTCTAGGTGCCATAGAACTCGACTATATGATTTTTCAAAAGAATTGATGAATTTCAGGACTTAGAAAAATTTCCGTCCAAAACTGAGGCCTACAAGGAAGACCACGTGTTGGCTAGGCGGGACCCTTCCGTAGGGAAGAAGGCTACTGATGTGCACAAAACTCCCGCAGAATTGTAGCAGCCTGAATTCTTTTGTTACACTCACAAAAACACTTTTTTCTAGTGTGTGCGACTTGTGGTTTACAGAAAAACCACAAGTCGCACACACTAGAACGATCTATCCATAGATAGAGGAAGGATTCACGCACGTTTTAAGATAAAATTCACTTCTTGCACTGCAATATTTATGGCGAAAAATCACAAAAAACCAGGAGCGCGAAAAAGTGACGTCTTTCCACGTCGGAATTCGGATATGAAGCATCCGAAAAAGCAGGCAGCGAATATGTGACATATGTGGCTAATGCAAAAAATAGTGCATTGTGGCCAGGCCCGCGCCGACAATAGGTGCAAGGTCGTGTGACGCACGACGGCGCCGGGCAATCATTAAAACAAGCAGTTCGTCTCGCTGCCTGTCTGAAAAAGGAAAATTCTTGTCTTATTTGAACGCAGGTAAAACCTGAGAAGTTACTAATTAGGATCTGTACCTAGGTAGTCTCGGCCACGGGTGTTTAAAATCAGTCTCCACAGGACTGGAGTCATCGCTAGAAATGGCTGTATCAGACTCGGCAGGGACCATATGGCTTTCTCGTTCGTTCCGTTGGTTGTGGTGGATCCATAGAGTCAGATATTCATGGTTGTCCGTGGCGAAACACCCCCGTTGGTGGAGTTGGCGAATTCAGCGAGCCTTTAAACTGCTTGAGATTTCTACTGTGCTCCTGGAGCCTCAAAACTGATTATTCATATCCTTCCATAGTTTCCCCCTGGAATCGCCTAAAGCCGACATCTGTATAACATGATGTAGTATTAGCAGGCCGGATTGGTGGCCCGGTCTGTCTAACAGTGTTTAAGTGACTTCGTTCTGCTGTCCGGCGTTGGGTCCCCTGTTGATGGCAGATGTTTTTACCGTCTCTCCAGAACGGGGACGGGGAATGTGAGTTGCTGAGTATTCCTGTCGACTCAGCTTAGCTTGTCGGCTCGACCGATAGGTTAGCGCCCTCTTGGATTGCCTATAGGGCTTGTGGTGCTTAGCTGTGTTAAGGCAGCCTCAAACTTGCCAGGTCTGAGTGACCCTTCTCCTAGCACACTGTCTTATTTGACCGAAAGTTATAACCAGGGCAGGAGTTCGTCTCTGGTGTTCTCTTCTGTATTATTTGAACGTGAAAATAGATGATGCCGATGAGTATGTAAGAACCATTCGACAAATTGTTTAATCCTTATTTTGTGTCTACTGTTGCAATAGTAGTAATTTGTGCAACATTTATCTTTTTTGTGATTGCTTATTGTTATTATTTTTCTGCATAAAAAAGGTAAGTGCAGTTACATATTACGTTAAACTTTGGTCTTTTTTTTTAATTCCGAAAAGCAACGATTTGAGCATAATTACTCGAAAACTGTTTACCTCTCATGTTTGAATCATTGTCGTATTCTTTGCCGCGTAAATTACTAATATTTAAACCATTTTCATCTAAAGCCTTTAATAAAAATGTTGTTCGTTATTCACCGGCCGTATCTGTTGAAACACAAAATACTAAAACCTTTCTTCAGTACTCATGTCTGTACTTTCTAAATTAAGATAAATCATACAAATTAATAACTGCTCTTGATGGCTGGCATCAGGGGTACAATCAAGTGAAACAGAAAAATACTTTGCCTGTTTGACCTTACTTAAAATAATTTGCTTTATATTATTCCCAAATATGCTAATTGTTTCATTTTGAATTTTATCTTCAAGGTAATGAAGCATATTTTTTTTAGTTTGAATTTTATTAATATATGCAGACATGATATGGCCAAATTTTGTAATAATTTCTATGCACTTTAAAAAATTATTATTTCTTTCGAATAACTTGTTACTGGAATCACGGAAAGGAGCGCAAGATACGCCTGCCGTTGGCAACAGCCTTGAGCACCTTACAGGTAACAGTGCGATTTAGCTCAGTTTCGCCCCAATTTTGATGAAAAGCATCCTATGGGGGACGGGTCCGAGCATCTCCGTCCCCTCTTACCCTACCACCAACCTTTCAAAAAGACTTTCGCCTCACATATTTAGAGTGCCCCCATGCCTTCTCCGAGATTCGAGCCCGGGCCCTTCGGCACCGCAGTCAGTAACGCTAACCACTATAACATAAATATATGTATAATTCTTCAGTAAATATGCTTGAGTGTGGGTTTTAACAAAGCAAAAAATGTTTGCATATTTAGACAAATTAAAAGATAAAATGTATTTTTGGGGGGTTCATATTATTATATTCATAATGCTTCATATTAAATGTTCACCATAAGCAAAAGGCGTCACTGCATAAAGGCGCTCTCTAGACATTTTCACGACGGTGCCGATTAAGGCTTGGCGCGGGCCTGATTGTGGCTGATGGAAAAAATAGAAGGTATAGGAAGGAATCAATATAAAAAATGAAGAGTTAACTAAAATAAACCTATTATTGAGAATTTGCTTTTCCAAAAATGAGGTAATGAAATTTTGCGTTTGTGTTATCTCCTAAATTTTTTTATCAATTATAAGGCGAAAAGGAATTTTCGGTAATGGAATCACCTATTATTTTACAATTGATTTTAAATGACTTATATATTAACAAGTAAATATGTATCGTTAGGAAGCATAAGTGCATTCGTATGAAATATATTTAATACTAGAATATTAAAAATCTTTTTTACGGACAGGAAAACTTACACAATTTGTAACTTTATAAAATATCTCAAACAATCCAGGATTGAGTATGAAATTTTCTAAATGAGAATTCCTGAAATAAATGAAAAATATGTAATTAGAAATTTTTTATAGCTAGTAAGAATTTTTTTCGAGTTTCTGAGTTCTTTCGGTGATAAATAGCACGCCCTTGCCATTTCTTATTTTTATATACATCTCTTTTTATATCAGCTTGAAATGAAGCAGGCGTAACTACTCAGAATATTTTTAATTATATAAAGACTGCATATTAATGAGATTTTAATGAAGCGGCCTGACTGAGTTTTTATTTTTTGTGTTAGTTTTTTTCATGTTATCAACTGAATAGGCTTATATCATATTACTCGATTATAAATTCATAATGTGGTTCCATCATTAACATTTTTTACAAGATATGAATGTTAACAGAATATGTAGAAGGTATCTATCTGCTTTAGCTCAAATGTTTTTCGTGTAGAATTTTTTAAAAGAGAATTTACACTATACTGGAGGAAACTGCAAAATTAAGCTCAGCCAATTAATAAGAACCTCAAATAAGAAGAGCGAAGTATTCTTTTATTGAAATTTCTCATGGTTCTATCTTGGTACATTTTTAATTGTACTCCATACAACATATTAAAATTAGATTTATTTCACGCAAAATATTAATCGCTTTTTCTTCTGAGGGACCACAAATATATGAAGAGATGTCAAAAACTTATAAAACTCGAAAAGAGAAGTGTAAATGAATGCGGCTTTTATGTAAATGAATCTCAAAAACTGCCCTCCTCTTCCTATTCAATGGATGGGTTAAATATTTTGTTGAAACATTTACCGACAAATGGCGCTGTAGTTTAGCGACAGCGGATGTCATTAAATCAGAACCGTATTGAATGTCAGAACTGGATTGAAAACAATTTATTCATATGCTAAAAACCCATAATAAACCAACAGAATAATTATCAAGATAAATAGTACACATTCAGTACTGTTCTAATTGTTCTACTCTAAAGCGCCATCTATCGAGAAAAAATTTAAATGAATATGCATGCATTGTCAAAACATTAATACCCACTTCAAGAATTTGCAAATTATAATTCGTTGCATCAGTCTCACAGCACCCCCTCCTGTGTTTAGTCCCAAAGCAACCTTGGTACTCATTTTATCGACCCACTTAAGCCATGAAATCCTGACTCAACCTTGCCAAGGTTGGGGGACCGAACCCCGGATCTGTGGTGCTACTGAGTGAAGCGCTAGCCAATGCACCGCCGGGCCTCAGTTTAGCAACTCAACGATCATAAATAGAAGATGCGAGGAAAGTTATTTGTAAAAATCGTCATGAATTGAATTATGATAACACCAAGGGTTTGGATTACATTGCAATGAAGATGAAATTACTTATCTCCAACAGAATCTAAAATCTCTTTAGTTAGAAAAATTAATTGCTTTTGCTTGCGAATTAAACTTCAAAATATGAAATGTTGCCATGCTCAGCGCCAAAGCTGAGGTTGATGGTTTCTTAAAACGATCGCACCTAAATTTAAAGAAGGCTCCCGGACCAGACGGCCTAGATAATGTTGTTGTTCGACTGTTGTTCAATATTGCACCGGAATTGATCATCGCATACGTCCAAACCTTCTGGCGACTCCGATACATTCCGAAAGAATCGAAAAGAGCAGAAATCGTACTTTTCTTAAAACAGCACAAAGATTCACTTAGACCGCAATCCTACCGGCCAATTTGTTTAATACCAGCTTTAGGTAAGCTCTTGGAGAGGGTAATTTTAGGGCGTCTGCAGTATTATTTACAGAAAAATAGTATACTACATCCATCACAATATGGATTTCAAAAAGGGCGCTCTACAGAGCATGCAATCTACGACCTGATTTCGTCACTACAATCGAATAGGAACGAGCATTTGCACTCGATTTTGATCAGCATCGATATACAAGGAGCTTTTGACTCCCTGTGGTGGCCGGACATAATAGACGCTCTGGTCACCATAGGGTGTCCAGTAGATATCATTGACCTCATTCAAAGTTATCTGCAAGATCGTCATATCCAAGTGACTTTAGATTCAGGACAATATGATCAAGAATTACAAAAAGGGTGTCCTCAGGGATCTTGTCTCGGTCCCATTTTGTGGACGATAGTAGCTGACTCTCTTTTGCGACAGTTTGATGGAAAGTCAGAATGTAAACTCATAGCTTTTGCAGATGATTTTATGCTAATTGTTAAAGACAAATCGGGTATTTCTTCTGCGGCTCAAGCTTATCTGGATATTATAGCAAACTGGGCACGAAGGCACAAAGTGGTTATTTCTACCAATAAAACTCAAGCAATGTTGATAGGGGCATCTAAACCCCTCAAACGCAAACCACCTTTAAATTTGCAAGGCAAATCTATTAAATTTGTAGGAAGCTTGAGATACCTAGGTCTTATTATTGACTCCAATCTTTCTTGGACGACTCACTTGAAGGCAATCAGAACAAAAGTAATGTCACTGACAATTTACATGGAACGAACAGCTAGTAAGAATTGGGGAATCTCATCGCGGATTTTAAAAATATGGTACTTGACTGTAATAGAAAGAATAATCTTATATTGTTCAGCAATATGGGCTTACTCTCTTAAGACACATGAGAAACGACTCAAATTCAAATTTCTATTCAATTTCTATTCAAAGATCTTTTCTTCTAATGATCAGTCGAAGTTACAGAACAACTTCCAATGATACTTTGCAGGTCTTGGACTTAACAGCTTAAGTCCGTTGGACTTAACAGCAGAAAGGGAAGCGGTGCTGACTCGAGTTTTGCGTCTTCGTCTAGAGAGTAAACTGTGGAATGTTTCATACGATCCTTTTAGTTATGAAACTAGGAGCACAGAACTTCTGTGTCATCCAGCACAAAATGGCATGTCATGTGCAATAAGGACAACCTTCTCAAATGAGTCAAAAAGTCAATTCCAGATTTACACAGATGGATCTCATTCGGAACAAGGAACAGGATGTGGACTATGTGTAATTCAAAATGGCAAACCAATGCATTCATGGCGTCGCAGACTGAGGCCAGCGAACTCTATCTTTCAAGCTGAACTACTTTCATTAAAAAAAAGCAGTACATCTTTCAAGTCAATTTCCATCACAAGTGGAAATTTACAGTGATTCACTTTCTAGTCTGGAGGCCATAAAGGGGGAAAATTCAAGAAATACAATAGTAGCAGAGATAAAAAAAATCCTTCTTCTTAACCTTCCTGCCTCTTCTAGACCCTTATTGAACTGGGTTCCCGCTCATAGGGGGATTTATGGAAATGAGTTGGCAGACCAGTTGGCAAAAGAAGCGGTAAGAGGGAATAATCTTCCTCAGTATTCATTGCCTTTACCATTTTCTTATATTAAGAGATATACAAAAGAGAACTTACTCCAGCAATGGCAAAAAAAGTGAGAACACTCCACAACGGGCAGAAGAACTTTTAAATTTTTGCCAAAGGTCTCGGAAACATTTTTGGTTTCATCTGCAGCGCAGTCAACTTTTCTCACGGGACACGGTCCCTTTCCGTCGTTTTTATTCCGATTTCATCTTAAGAAAGATGACAAATGTCACTGTGGAAGTATTGGGTTTCCAGACCGTTTTGCTTTTTCTTGCCCGCTCACCGCTGAATTTCATCTGCAAAGACCATCAGACTTATATTGGAGTGAATGGACTAAAACACTATTAAAACGACAAATTCTTCAGCACAGATTAACTCAAATTTTTAATATTTGCAATGAGATGTATACGTTTCCAACAACCTTCATAATATTTGCACTATGGGTAGCCTTTTAATTTTTTTTCCCATCTGACATGTTATAATGATAATTGTGTGTTTAACTCCAATGCATAGAATATTTAGCACTATTAAGTACTGGATGTGCTCTGCACTTCCACATGGGAATAAGTTCTGCATTTGGGAATTGTCTGTTTGTATGTTAATATTATAGCCTTCTTAACAAATAACAAAAAAATAATTCTGAATTTTTTTGTTATTTTATAGTTATTATTTTGTTCCTTTTATTATCATTATTATTTTTTTTGCCATTTTGTTATTATTGTATTATTTTTGCATTTTTGTAAGTTAATTACAATTTTTGTTAGCTGGTAAACTGAAATATTCTGACTGTGAAAAAAAAAAAAAAAAAAATAAAAAAAATAAAAAAGTTCATTACAGTTCTTAGAATATCTGCATTTTCAGTAAGAACAGGAATTTAGAGCTGTATCTCATTATTTTGTATGTATATCGTGTCCATCACAATTGGGTATAAGTTTCTGTTTTCCAGTAGATTTTTTAAGTAGACTATTTTAAGCATTGTGAACTATTACAGCCAATTCAACTTAGAGCGAATTTATTTTATTAGCTGGCAAATTGGAATATACTAACTGTAATGAAAAATTGGTTGCAGTATTTGAAACATGTGCATTTATATAGTATGATGGATTGATAACTATACTAACTGCAATGAAAAATTAGTTGCAGCATTTGAAACATGTGCATTTATATGGTATAATTGATTGGTATATAATATGTACTGAATAATTTTGGATATTTCATGTTTGTTACGATTGGGAATTGGTTCCTGTTTTTCTGTAGATGTTTTTAATTATTTGAAGAAATTGGGCCCTATTATAGTCATTTTACAAGAATGATTAGCTATATTTGAATATGTGTTCTTATGTTGTAGGAAGAATACCTGCCAATTTGTATAGATTGAAATTGTTTATTTGTGCTATTTATAATTGTATAATAGAAATTTATTATTTTAACTGCCATGAAAAAAATTAGTTGCAGTTTTTTTTTTTTTTTTTTTTTTTTTTTTTAACATGTACATTTGTAGTATGTTTGATTGGTAAATATTCTAACTGTAATAAAAAATTAGTTGCAGCATTTGAAACATGTGTATTTTTATGGTATGATGATTGGTATATAATATGTGCTGAATAATTATGTAATTTATGTCTATTTTAATTGGGAATTAGTTCCTGTTTTCCATTAGACGTTTTATTTTAGAATATGTGCTTTATATTTTTGGAATACCGGTCAATTTGTATTGACTGGAACTGTTTAACAAATCTGTAGTTTTGCACAATTTAGAATTGTATTGAAAAATTTAAGAATTAGTTTCCCTTTTTTTTTTATCATCTGGGAGCCAAGTCATTATTTACAAAACATTTGCTTCTGTGGATAATAGTAAAATAGTGTACATATTACAATGAAATTCCCAATTGCAATTTCATGTTTGTCTTGTGGATAATTGCGACACAGTGTGCAAATTGCTATGGACGCACATAATGAGGTGTGCTAACTGTTAAGGACACGAAGTTATGATGTATCAAAGTGGACAAGTAGTATTTACTTGAACGATGAATTTAACAAAAGTGAACATAGAATAGCCTACACAACATCATATACTTTGGGCTACGGAACTATCAATTGCCTGAACTGATGTGACTTGCTTACTCTGTGGATAACTGCAAAAATAATACGGACACACATCATTAGGTGTGTAACTGATAAGAATATGAAGTTATGATGTATTGAAGAAGACATAGGTTTAAAAACTGGTTGATATATAAGTTCCACTCTCCACAACATAGATCCTATCCATGACAATGTAATTATTAATTGATCGTATATGTATTTTCATACGGATTATTATGTAACAATTATTGTATAGATGCCACTGTCAATTTAGCATTGTAATATTACTATCATTGATTCAGTGAATGCCGCTGGCGGTGGATTGTAGATTCTTTTCCATCGCATGGACATATAACTCTGATTGGTGTAGAACTTTAGGTCGGAGGTCCATGCGACTGCGTATCAGTCCTTTGTAAATATAACGCTGATTTTTGTTGCTTGAATTCTAAATTAATATACCTAGATATTTTATTTTTCATATCGTATTTTTTCTTTCTTAGTTTCCCCGTGACAAATCTAACGATTAATTTAGGGAGCTGGACTGCGACTACCCAAAGAATGTGAAACAAATTGTTTAAAATACATCCAGTACACTATTAGTATTAGAAGAAAAATAAGATATTAATGTAGTAGTCTGATATAGCTTGAGTCAGGTGCAATTGTTTATCATTGCATTTATAATTTTACAGCGCTTTAAAATACGCTAAGTACTTGTATTGTTGTTGTTTCGTACCCCACTTGATCGACAACATCAACTAGATCAAGTCCATGAAACCTTAGATTTTCAAACAATAGAGAATCGCATCCGGACTGGAGTACAGCTGGCTTTTCAGAAAGCTAATGCATGATAGAACAGGTGTTCCCTCAGTCAAATTGTATTTCGGACGAAAAGGATTACCTTTAAGGCCCGATACGTGTCGTTGGACACGAAGAAGACCACTGCGAAACCTAGAGAGATCTGTCTGTTCACATCTACTGCTTGACACGATCATAGCAGCACCCGGACATTTACAGTAGTACCACTCATGAATAGTGGACTTGCTCCAGGTGGAGTTAATTTCTTGTTTGACCTGGGAGGCGAATTTCGCGAAAGATAGACCGCCACCATCAGTGGAACTCTTAAGACTGCCCTCTCTGGCCAGCGATCTGCAATCGATCGATCAATGAGGGAAGAATTAATACTGTCCTGAGCAGAAGTAATGCAATAACTGTTATTCCAGATAATAATATCATCAACATATAGGCCCATACACTGATTAGCATTAGTCTCAGCCTCGATAGCAGTCTGTAGTCAATAAAATCAACTCAGGTTCAAGGGATTCTGAAGTTCCTCCGATAAGCTGCATAACGAATCAGACGATTAAAAATACAATAGAATTAAAAATAGCGTACCTATGTCTGTCTGCGAAAGGTACTAGATACAGCAAGTACACAAAGGGCTCTGAAACTCTCAACAAAAGAGAACTGTCAAACACTTAGTGCTAGCAAGAACTGATTCTTCGACTAATGCAGAGTTAACTGTTCATACCTTTGAAGACACGCAGGTTATATCAGTATTGCTTTTATGTATTGAACTTGTTACTGACACATTAATCATTTATTAAGTTTTTTTCAAAAAGCTTCATATTGTCTATGTTTAGTGTTGCAGATGTTCATGAGTTAAAATATGAAACCTTGTAGAAACATTAGGTATTTTTTGGAAGCAGGCAAGATGAAAAGTGAGCAAAGCCTTCGCCGGGAATCGAACCGCGGACCTCTGGAATACGCGACCAGCGTTCAGACCACCACATCGCGAAGGCATGCCAAGAAGGCGGGAGAAATACCTTATAATCTAAGCAAAATGCAACAAAACCACAAGTCGGCCTTCTGCTGTGCAAATAACAGTAACACTAGGCACCGCTTTGTTTACGACTATCTAGATAATGTTAAACAAGGACAAAAAATATCCTTCAAAATAGTAATGGAAGTAATTGAATTTAATATAAATATAACTAGAAACATATAAATGATGTTTGTGAACAGTTCACAATATTTTTCGAAATACTCCAGAAATCTTAATGCTCGTAATTCCACGCAATCTTAATGCTCGTAATCTTAATTCCACGCAATCTTAATGCTCGTAGAGAATCCTTGATTGCGAGAGAACTTGCCGGTGTAAAACTTTAAATTAGGCAAAAGAGCAACTTTAGTTTGCCATAGATGTTTTTATCAATATTATTCTGCAGACCTTTTTTCCTCCTGAAGAAAAGGGACCTATGTCTGATCTTAAAATCGAAAGAGTTATTGAAAATTTACATACCACTAATAAGATTTATTTTAATTTTAGATGACTGACTAAAATTGAAACCAAGATCTTTGGACCTACTTTAATGTAATTTGGCAATTTTTGTAATGCATTTTAAACATATTTCTCGACTTTACTTCAGTTTAAAAAATTTGCTGTACAATATTTGATCATATTAAGCGAAACGTTGATTCTATATATATGAATGTATATGTATTTTCTATGTTTTCGTATACAAATGGGTGGGACTTTGGCAATTCGATAACAATATTCTCATAATATATTAAGCGGCGGCTCTTATATCTGCAACTGTAGTGAAAGTTCATTATAGAATTTTCATAAGCAAGGCCTTATTTCAGAAAATTCTTTTGGCATTCCAAACTGAGCTCTCAATATCGAAAATACATATGACGTTACATTTTACCATAAACATTGTTCATGGCATAATTATCTTTCATTGCCTAAAGTCAACTGAAATTTTATAACTAGGAAATAAAATGGCCGTACATGTTTCGTATTATTTGTCAAACTTCGGCAAAATCTTACTTCATGAGTGGTTCCGATTGAATTGCAGTGCAAAATTTTACAACTCGTCTTTCAAGATTCTTAGCAGGAATATTTTACAGGTAGATATATGATTACTGGGTTTTAGATATTTTATAACAATTACAATAATACAGAAAAAATGCAATAAATTCTATAATATTCCTTAGTTGTGAGCCATTCTGATATCTTTCATCATCTTTTACATTATCTACTTTTCTAAACAATTCCTTTTTTATCTTTTAGAGAACAGGCAATGTTTTCTAAGAAATGTATTTGCATTTTATCTAATCATTAATAAAAATACTTTGAGTATTTTTATTAATGATTTTACATTTGAACATTTGAACTGTACATTTGAACTTATCCCATTGACATCTTGTAAATCTTAACGACTTAGAATTCTAGGGATCTAGTAAAACAATAATGAAATCCGATCTTGATAAATATGCATTTCTCTATTTCTAATAAAAGCAAAAATTTATGTAAAAAAAAAATATTTGTGCTTTCTCTCAGTCTTACTTCCTTGTGCGAACTAAAATTAGCGCGAAAAATTTCGGGTATAATATGTCAACTGAAACATTTTGGCTGTTTCCGAATTCACTTGGAAAATGTTTCTGCGTGACGACTGTACGTACGCACGGGCAGGATAAAGAACCCTTATTTCCAAAACGGAGTGTCGAATCGATTTAAAATGGATTCAAAGGAGATTTTTCGTGATGACCTTACGTACGTCTATACATATGCATGTATGCATCTAACATAACTCAAAAATGATTACCCATAGAACGTTTAAATTTTGCATGTATTACTGATATAACATCCGGTGTATCTCTTTTTTTTATTGCAGTCGGTTGTACCAAACGTGTAAACGTCCTTACCCATCCTTTAGTTTCGATACCGTTGTGCTAGTCATATACTTCGAATTATAGTTTAGTTTAGTTTAGTGACGGAGGACGTGGGCACCACCCCTTTACCATTACGGTTAATTGGTTTAGCGCCACGTCCACCCTTATCTAAAGCTGACTCATGTTAGGGCCATACGAGATCCACTCACAGGGCACATTGATTAGTGTTACAAAATATAGATATTAAAAATGGTTACATCTGTGTGAACACAGTACTTATGAGTTATGAACAAAACTTTAGCAAGTGACACATAAGATTACAATCCTAGCAAGTAATTTTAGCAAGTTACATATAAAGTTTACAATTCAATACATAAAGAAGATATATCATACATAATGATTATATTATACTGTTGTGATTGATAAGTGACGACATTGTCAACATGAACTTACTAATGCAAAATTCAACATTTAAACTCAGTATACAAAAACCGAAGAACATACAAATGCTTATATTTCATGTATTGCCAACTCAAATTTATAGTGGAGAAGTATAAAAATGCTTAGATCTCACATAAGTCTCTAATTATTCTGAATGTCATTGTTAACTTTTATATTACAGCTTACTACTGAAGACACAGTTATTATATTAAAATTGGATATTAATACAGGTAAATGAAGAATTGCACTTAGACTATAAATACACTATAAAAACATTAATTCTATACAATTTCTAAAATGCAATGATTCAAAACAATGATTATATGCTAATATTAAGACAATGATTCACTATAAATATACAATGATTCAATACTATTACTTAAATTAATGACAATACTTTTCATATTATTAATCATATATGCCATCAAAATAATAATTTCTTCATATAGGTGCTTATGACTGAAATGATGTTACATATTACTAGCAAGCAATTCAATAATAAGGTATATACAGTACAATTTTACTTGCACATTGGAAATACTATACAAATAAATAATTCAATACGATGATACCGTACGATTACTCATTAATAATTCAATACTATGATTCAATACGATTATTCAAATGCAATGATTCAATACAACAATTCTATGCGCTTATTAGAACAAAAATCTATATAATTATTCAAAATTTCAATATTATTGCTCAAATTAATAAAAATACCATTTATATTATAAACCTCACTAGCCAAGTGACACAAACATTTAAATTACACAATTAATCATTACAGCAATGATACTACATGTTACATGAAAGCAGTTAATTATAAATTATGTACTGTACAGTTTTACCTTGCACGCTGAATATTATAAATAATGTAATGATGCAATACAGTGATATTATACTGCTTCTTTAGACCATGTTCCAAAGCAATAATTATATGCAGTTACTGAAGTATAAAGATTAAGATACAAGTATTCAGTGATTTAATATATATACTCAGATTTGTAATAATACTATACATGTTATTAATAACATTTAAATATATGGTATAGTCATTTAAGTACCTATTATAGTACTGATGTTACATTTCCTTGTAAAGAAATCAATTGTTAAATATGTACAGTACAGTATAACTTTATTTGTTCATTACAATTCAGTGATTCAATAGAATGACTCTTTATGATTACTAAAATATAATAATTTAGTACAGTGATTCTATGCATTTGCTAAGTACAATGATTAATCATACCAAACCAGTTAACACAATGATATTATAAAACAATACAATTACTCTTATTCAATATGATTACTCTATTTAGTAACAGAACTATTCCGCTATCAATTATGCTAGTTAGGTAAACATTAAAAGTAATAACCTTATCATCTATACGATCATCAATACGATTACTCTATTACAATGTTTCAAAACTATGATACAATGAATTAATACTATACACAATTTCTCTGATACAAAACGATTACTGTACTAAAATAATTATTCAGTATAAACGTAGCCGAGGGAGTCCACATAACGGGATAATTCTTAGTTTTTATTTGCATTAGTTTTAGCACAGGTCAAGATAGTGTATTTTATGATAAACTTTAGAGGCATATATAAAATTAGATTTGACACAGGTCCGTGCCCGAGGTCCATAAGTTTATTAACAATTTTGTTAATCTTTCGTACTGTATGCTTGTTATTAATCATGAACCTGCTAAATACTTGCTCATTCATTGGCGGGATTGGCAGGTGCAAATCAGTTGTTAGTGGGCAGTTAGCTACATAATGTTCGGGTGTGCCCAACTCACCGCAAATGCTCTGTGCCGTATTTGTAATGCCAAACCTTTCAAAATATACAGGAAAAGGACCACGTCCCGTTATATACCGTACAAGCTGAGCATGTATTATGAGACGATCATAAGTTACTGTGGGAATATGATAATAAACACGACGTCCTGTGTCGTCAGAGTTCCACTCTTCCTGCCACAGGGATTTGATTTTTTGCGTAAGATTTTTCTTTAGCCAAGAAATTGGCCAAGGTATCTTAATTTGTTCAGCATTTATGTTCTGCGCCGCTTCTTTGGCTAGCTGATCCGCCAGCTCGTTTCCTGTTTGGCCAGCATGGGCCTTTATCCATTGCAGCTTTACGTTTAAATGACTGTTGTCATGTAATTTCGACTGTATGTCTGCTGTGAGCGGGGAACAGTGCACTGGATTTAAAAGTGCATGCAGAGACGATAAGCTATCTGTCAATATGAAGCTTCCATTATGTTGATCGTGTATGATGTGGGTTAGTGCCCGGTCAATTGCTAACACCATACTCTGGAACACGTTATTATTGGTGTCCAGGTGACCTTTCCAAAGTGTTAGCGTATCCAGGTTTCGCAGGGCTATGTAGGCACAGCCTGTGTTATCATCTATTTGGGAGCCATCTGTATAATAGATTAAATCAGCATCCGTTATGTTGGTATTTTGCTTGAGATTAATGTTCACGCCTTTTCCCTGTTTCGCTGGATGATCACATAGCCGGATCAACTTCTTCTCATATTCCGCTGGAAAATAATTATCATTATGGAGGGTTGCTGGTTGGCCTAATTGGACGACTGTTTGATAAGTCGCTTCTTTTTCCACACTAAGATGCAACGGTGGCAGACCCGTCAATACACATAGTGCTTTAGTTGGGGAAGTACGAAATGCTTTGGTAATATTCAGTAAGAACGGTCGTTGTATGCTTAGGAGATGTTTTATCTTGCGACCTTGCATAGGTAATGACCAAACTGCCGCCGCGTATGTAACAATTTTTTCAGTTACTGTTTTATACAATACCTTCTGTATGTACGGGTTAAGGCCCCATTCGTGACCTTTCATGAACTTGAGTTGCTGAGCTATTCCCAGCGTCTTCTTCTTCAGTTCCATAATATGTGGTATCCAATTTAGTTTGATATCAAATACTGTTCCTAGGTATTTCAGTTCTTTTACAATTCGAAGTCGATGATTATTCAAAGTTGTTGTCAAAATTGGTTGTCTTGCGAGCGTACCTCCCTTTTTGGGAACTAGAAGTATTTGTGACTTTGCTTCAGATATTTTGAGTTTAATTTCTGCACATCTCTGATGAAATAGCGAGCAGGATTCTTGGGCGTTGGTCTGAAGTTGTTCTCTTGTTCTACCCCGAACGATGAGTGCAGTATCATCGGCATACGCAATGATGCACGTGTGCTCTGGCCATTCGTTGGTTAATATACCATCGAATGTTAAATTTCAAAGAAAAGGCCCAGCACACGAGCCTTGCGGGCATCCTTGATTTTGATTTTGCATTACCATACCACTATTATGGGGTACTATTAGCAATCGGTCAGAAAGGTAGTGTTCCAAAGTAAGATAGATATTTCTTGGGCATTTAGCTAGACGCAGGGCTTGAAGAACCGCTGGCCACCACAGCGTGTCAAAAGCGCTTTTTAAGTCGATGGAAATAAACGCTGTGTGATAGCCAGCAGACCTATTTTCTAGAATTTGATTCTTAACTTCTGTAAGCGCATGCAAAGTAGACTGTCCTGGACTAAACCCATATTGTATTGGGCTTAAGTATTTCGTAACATATACTTCGAATTATAGACATGTTTTGAGTGACTAAAATATTCATATTTTAGAAACGTCAAATTTTTTTAAAAATTTATTTTCCACAAATGACAAAATCTTGCTACATATATAATAAGACTTTATATACGCAACTAACTAACAGTAAATATCCAACATGATTCAATATTAGTTTATTGTTATGAATATCTAACAATATTTAGTATCAGTTTATTGTTGTTCTAAAACGAATATTCAAACGGCCGTACAAGGAAGTCATGTGCTGACCACTTCTGATTTTTTAATGTTCCAGTTTCAGTTTTAAAATGTCCACTTCTGGCGAATTTTTATGTTTATTCAAGAGCATTATTATTTATAGGAGTGAATTTCAACTTCCCCGCTGCTTCGTTTTCATTTTCAACAATCTGTCATTGTTTCCTAAAATATACTTGTGCAGAAAATTAAGAAAATCTGCACATTAAGTCGAATTTTTGAAAACCTAATCAAGAGATTTTAATGAAATTTCGTAGGAATATACCTTTATAACAGAGAAAGAGATGTACTATTCAAAAGTCATTTTATACATGCATCATTATCAGTAATGATCATAGTGCAAGGAAGTCAATAACCCGCACTGGGATATCGAATTGAAAATGAGTCTAATATGAAGTATGGTCACCTCTCACAGCTACACAATTCACCCACTATGACCTAATACTAGGCAGGAGGCAGCTGAGGAGTCCCTGTGGCAGTCTATCCCATTCCTGCAGCAAGGCAGTTTTCAATTCCGGAATGGTTCTTGGAGGGAGATGGCGAGATGAAATTTCCCTCCCGAGAGCGTCTTAGATGTGATCTACAGTGTTATGATCATAAGATCTGCCTAGTCAATCCATGCGGCTAATATCCTCATTTTCCAAATAATCGTTGACCAGCTGAGCTTTATGTCGACGAGCATGGCCGTCCGTTAACAGGAACCCAGGACAAACTGAACCCCTGAAGAGTCGAATATAGTGCTTTAAGATTTTATCTCTATAGCTCATAACAGTCAGGGAGTATTTATCAAAAGCGTGCACTATTGTGATGTCGTGTAGCGTAATGTCTGCACAAACCATTATAACTTCGCTACCGTAATGATCCTTTTCCTTGATGAATGAAGGTTGGCTTGGTGTTCCAAGGCTCTCTCCAGAGATATGTACGCCGAGAATCAGTGTCTAGGCTGAATCCCAATTCATCTCCAGTACGCACGGTGTTTCAGTCTGGTCCAAGGCGATTGGTTTCTGCACAATTCTAAATGCGATTCCCTGTATTCTGCAGTATTTGGGACAAAACAAAGGATCTTCTGGCTCACATCTCTATCTAATGAAACTTTCAGGCAACTGTAGACTCTGAAAGTCGGATTCCAGTGGCAGCCTAATGCTCACGTAAGAGCATGAAGCGACAGCAGTCCTGTGTGAGTCTGAAACGCCAAATAATGATTCTCATTCGTCTTTGTAGATCTGCGTAGGCCTTTTCAGAATTTCTCGATATGGATCTAGTATCTTAAAACTTTTTCCACAAATTGCAGACGACGATAGGCGATACGTAACCGCATGTGCTGGTGATTGGCCTGCCTCTAATTTACCTGAAATTCTCCATCTGATTCCATCATCCATATGTTTGTGATCATTCATTTATCTGATACCTTTAAAATTTATTCCACTCTTATGGGAAATACTTTGAATGTCGTGAATAACTATGAGCTCACAAATTGCCGAAACCCCTTGTGCACTTATATCCCATCCACAACCAAAGTTCCTTAGAAACGCACGTGTTTCCTTGTGTATTCGATTCTGAATATATGCATAATTCTTTGGTGGTATGATCATTATATTTGGTTTAATATTTTTCTTAAAAATAAACATAATTTGCAAATTCTATTAATTTTGAACACTAATGCACTTTTCTGAAATTGCCGGTAGATGAATGGAATGCTTTGTGCGAAAGTGAAGGGAACCATCAATGCCTCAATACTTAACAGCAAGTATTAAATAAAGAAACAAACAACTGTAAACTTTAATGCTATTATAGTGTATCAAGTCCGGAAGGAATGATCATAATAATGTATTGCATTTATTCCACATAATTAACAGACTAAATAAGAAAATGTTGCAACGATTTACCTGTAAGACCTGTAAAATGTAATTACCTGTAAAATGTTCAACGAAAATATCTTTAAGATAATCTGTGAGAAAAATCTTACCGATATTTTATTATCTCTTACTGATTTAAGATATTTCAAAAGGCACTTGTTGATTTTTCAATAGATTTTTTTAAGTATATAAACTTCACGCATTTGTGTAAAACAGTCCCGAGCAACAAGTAAGACAATATCATAAATTTACTATAACGTTTGGCTGTATTACTAAATATACAGTATTGAAACCTTGATGTAACGGTTTCAACTTATTTATTAAAAGACTAAAATAAGTTTCTAACCATTCTACGAAGAGCTTATATCTCAGTTAATTAAAATTCCTCTTATCCGATAACCATTCAAATATATCAGTTCCGTTACTTTACGAGATTACATTATATAAAAGAATACATTCGTTTGTTTAAAATAATGCTGATATCTGTTTTTTCTACCTCTTTTAACTGGTAAGCCCAATTTGAAACTATTAAAGCTTTACACATGTACATCATTTACATATTTCTGTTCGGGTTTGAATGTTTCTTTAATCATCCACTAAACTTACATTTTGTATCATTCGAATACAGAAAAATTTGGATTCATTATGTATCATATCATCGCTCTTCACTTTTCAACAGTCTGCGTCTTGAGAATTTGAGCACAGAGTAAATGAGCTAATTTGCAAGCTGAAGTTAATATTCGTTTCCATCTTGCTACTCTACTCCGAATGTCGCCCGACCGAAACGCCGTCACATGGACCTCCGACCTAAGGTTCTACACCAATCAGAGTTATGTCCATGCGACGGAAAGAGAATATACCATCCACCGCCGGCGGCATTCATTGAATCAATGACCCTGACTGAAGTAGCGATGAGCCTGGCTTCAAATCTCGGAAAAGACCTGGTTGTAACTGCTCGTCCCTTCATAGGAGGCAACTTTGGCCACCTATTTAGGTGCTTCCATAATGAAATGGCCACCACTCCTGGCCCACTTGTAGTGGCGCAAGGCTAATGGCTATTAAAAAAAGAAGAAAAAAATTCGCGATATCCATTTGATAACGCAATTTTCCCTCAGAAGTTTGAGCATTGAGCTCGCTATTTAACAGTTTGGTAGAATTTTTGTCTTGTTTCGAATTTGTTTTGCGTGACAAAGCAAAATATTCTCCGACGGTCACAACTTGTTAAAATGGGTTTACGATTACAATTACTATCGATCAGATTTAAATGACACACATTTTCATATGTTTAGCTTACACACATGTAAAAATGTATTTCTGATATCAGCTGCTAACTTTGGCATTTCTTCGACAATGTGTCTCTTTGACAGGAAAAGTGCTGTTACATTTTTGCAAGTCACTTACATCTCGGTTTTGACGCATTTATTCGGGCTTTATATTTCTTAATACTTCAACTTCAAACATTTTATAGTACGAAAGAAATCAGACATCATTATTTAGTACAGATATGTTTAAATAAAATTCTAATTGTAATAGCAGACGCATCTTTTGTGTAACATTTGCATATGATCTATTCAACATGCTTTATTTTTTGCCTATTTTATACAATTCCTCATAAACAAAGATTTATTAGTACATTTGTGCTCTCTTTGGTCATTTATTCTTTAAACTAGTCAGTCAAACCCGTGCTATTACAATTAACATCTTAAGCCTAGATAACAGTAGTACGGCTTTGTCCTCTTCGAAATTAATTTTAATTAACAACATAGGCTAAATATATGCAGTCTGAGAACCTTCTTATTCTTCATATTCTACCATCAAACTTCTGAAAAAATGGACCGGCACATAAATTCAAAAAGACATTACATTAAAGAACATTTACGAAAAGGCATTACACTCATGAACTTCTCCATTATGCTTCAAGCTAGAATTAAACGATCATTAATCATCGTAAAAAACTTTTGTTTGGTTTGCTGCATTACATTAAGTTCCACTAACGAGTTTGATTTTGGTTTACATCTTTCCTGTAACCTTTTTTATCACGAGTTCGCTCATTTCAGATATTATGTGGATTTGAGTAGCAAATATTTAGTAAAAGTTAGATGAATAGCTCGCAACACTAGAGAGTTTGAGTTAATGTTAGCTGCTTGCCCATCCACCTTGTCACTTTGCTAATACCCGTTGCATAGACTAGAATCTCAAGGTTTACTTTGTTGGTTGTCCATTCGCAACTTCGAGCTTCTTTTATAAAATAATTAGATAATGTGTCTTCGTCACTGTTAAAGACCAATTCAGTTTTCAACACTAGATTCAGGCGGTTTTCACCATCAGGCAACTTCTTTTACAATATTTTTATTTTTAACCTTCGAAAGAGATGAGGTAAAATAAATTAATGTGAATATTTGTCTCTGTTTCCAGAAGTAATTAAGATAGTAATTAAGATAATAATTAAGATTCCAGAAGTAATTAGGATTTCAGAAGTAATTAAGATATAACTCAATTAGCTTTCATATTGCAGAGACATTAGGCATTTTTTGGAAGCAGGCAAGATGAAAAATATGCTACGCCTTCGCCGAGAATCGCACCGCTGACCTCTCAATTACGCGCTGAGCGTGCAGATTACTGCATCCCGAAGGCTCGCTAAGAACGCGGGAGATATATCTTATAATATAACACCTGAAGGACAGTAATTGTACTTTAACAAGTTAAAAATTGGATACAGCCCCATGTAATAAAACTTAAAATTATTTTTTATTTTTTTTAAGTTGTCAGTCATGTAAATAAAGTTTGTTTCAAAATATATTGCAACTATTTTTTCAAGGCCACAAAATTCAAGAAACATTCCGTTTGCATTTAAGCATCTGATATTTACTATTAACTTACTCTGAAAATATTTGTTTCAGTACATCCGTAGATTAACCATCTAACAAGAAAAATACAAAATGTTAAAAACTCGGAACTTCAAAGAAATCTTAACTAGAATCCTTACATCTTCCAAGAAACACGACCAGAATATGGCAAAAGGAGATGGGGGGGGGGAATATTTGAGCTAGAGAATAATTATTCTATCTCTTCTTCTTCCAATTTAAAATGGAAATTCGGTGCTTGATGTCAAAGTGTACTGAAATTTAAAACGAGAAAAAGACAGTAGAAATGAAAAAAAAGTATCTTCGCTTTCAAAAAGCTGGGCTCTACTTTTCTCAAACCTCCATAGCTAAACACCTACGCTTTAAACTCTCCAGAGTTCCATCGCCTTCTAAAACTCAAAAACCCTTAAGAATGTTATCTCACCACTAGAAGATACTTCTTTTGAAGTTAGAATATGTAGTTTAAAAAAATGCGTCTTTAAAATTCTTCAAAAGGCTTTGATGTGAAATATAGCTCAGTCTGCACTCAAACTTTTACTGTAAGAAATGTTGCATTCAAATTCGCCAAATTAGTTCTACTTACAACTGTGTTCATTAGAAATTTTATTTGAACAAATATTTTCAGAAATAAATAGCTATGCATCTCTATATAAAGAATTTAACTTAATTCTCTTTAAACCCTAATTAAATGAATTTATCTCTTGAAGAACATTGGTTTTTATAAATGCGATTCGCATCGAATTTTATGATTAGGAAAGAAAATTTTGTATTTAAAACGTTATAAATAATTTCACTCATAAAGTAATATAAGGATATTAACATAAATGTACATATTTTATTTTATTTTTTATTTTTAGCTCAAAAGAGCGTTAGCCCAGAAAGGCTATTAGTTTCAAAGTCTAATTCGTCTAATCGCTGTAAACGACTGTATCACTTTTCAAATTATTGCCACCAAAAATTATCGACCTGCCTTATATTTAAAGAAATTAAATGATGAAGAATCTGCACGAATCTATGTATGTTTCTCGCGCTGTTGAAAACTACGATACATAGAGCCATCCATCAAATTTTTTATAACGTAGTCGTCCTCCACCCAAATATCGCCATCTGGAAGCCCGAAATTTAAATTTCTATTTTGTTTTAGTATCTATTTCATGTTTTTAAACTTTAATGAATTTTTGATTACGAAACTCGACGATTTCAAAGCGAGCAGTGGCAATACGCTGTACGGAAAATATTTTTATCTCAAGCATGTGAGACTGTCTATCGGAAATTCTAAACATATGCTTTTTTTAAATATCTTTACCCTAAAAAGGCTCTAGCCCAAATGCTCTCGAAACGTGTATGTATGCGTAAATGAAAAAAAAAAAAGTCGTTTTGGGAGTAATATAAAATCTGAAAGCTCTCAGATTTTTTTAATGAATTTTATACATACGCTTATTTCTATTTTTTATTTATTTTTATCATTTTGAAATTATTTTAAGTTCATATTCTTGGTTTTACAAAAGCTGAATAATTAAGTGTTATGAGAAAGGCAGTGTATTTGATGATATTCAGTTCGTATTTAACAACGTCTTCCAGAACTCAAACATTTGATTCGTATCATATTTGTACCAAATCACTTTTCAAACTGTAGCCATCAACTATTATCACTATGTGTTATTTAAAAAAAAAAGTTAAATAAGGAAAAATCTTTATGTATGTATTTATGTTCCTCACACTGTAGGGAAATGATGACACCTAGTCACCGAATTTTTATACACGTAGTCTTCCCGAACACGGGCATGTGGAAACACGAATTTTGAGTTTCGAGTTTGTTTTTGATTTATTTCATATTTTGTACAAATTTAACGAATTTTTTTAACAAACTCAGCGACTTGAAAGAGAGAAGTGCATTGCTCAAAATAAAGTAGGTTTATCTTCGGCTCTAAGACTGTTGCCATTCGGTAAAATATAATATAGTTATTTTTCAATTTTAATCCATAAATTCGACTATTGGAAAGGAATTGTTGGCAGAGTCTCAAATAAAACAAGATCGTTTTCTGTTCGTCCTGGAAGAGGAAGAAAATTGGTTTCTACACAAGCAAATACAGAAGGTTGCACTTCAGATGACAGAGGATTCAGCTTCAAACATTCAGGCTAGCACCAGTGTCCGGCATGTAGTACAGGCGTTGAATAGGCGATATTCAATTGTCCACAAGATCTTGCGGAATATCCTCTGATGTTGTTACAAACTTTCACTAGTGTCGCGGTTACCTCCACACGATTTTGAGACCTGACTCCGGTTCTTACTCCAGGTTATTGCTCGTTTTGATGTCGATTCAGAATGGCCTTGGAATATCCTCTGGACAGACGAAGTTCATTTTCATTTGGACTGTGCAGAGAGTACCCACAACTGAAATTTAGGAGCTGAATTTGGGACAGTATTCAAAAACGAAATTCTTTTTTGAAATGAACTCACAACTGAATTTAGGAAGCAGAAAACCTGCGCCTTATCTTAATCGGAACGTTTCATTCACCAAAAGTAACGGTATGATGTGAATTTTCCCCATCATTTATTCTCAGCTTGTACTTCTTCGAGGAGTTACGTTCTACAGCCCAGTGAAATTCTGGATCATCTGACAGCGATATGCATCGCTGTTAGTTAACAAAACGTTATTGGTTATAACGATAAATAATCCATAAGTTAATATCGAAAAATAAACGTTAGATCCGGCTCTGGATGTATCCTTGCACGCGCAGTCTTTTCGTAAGATAGAGCTCCTCCCCATATTGTAGGGTATGTTAAAAATGTTCTTAAATGTCGTCTTACAGAAGAACTTGTCGTCAACCGGCACTTTCGTAATGTGTGGCCTTTCTATCTCCTAGACCTCAATCCATTTGATTTATGGCTTTGGGGGCATTTGAAACATCTGGTAAGTCATGACAATCCAAAAACTTTACCTAATCTTAAATCTAGCATTTCACGGCACGTGCTCAACATACACACTTCGGTCAGTACACACTTCGGTCAGCTTTGGAACATACCATCTTGCGATTTCAGATGTTAGTTGAAAGTGATGGACATCATGTGGAGCATATTTAGTTGTAATAAAATTTACAAAACTGTAAAATTTTTGTAAAGATGTGGCTAAGTATGTCATTTATTAATACAGCGCCGTCTGGTGGCGATATTTATAAGTAATCGTTTTTTCTTTTTGCTGAAAGACATTCCCATCTCTTCATTACGTCCACTACAAAATTTCAAAAGTTTCTGATGACTGTTTCGCCTGTAGACAGCTTTGAAATAATGTTCTTTAATTCTGGACATCTCCATTTTAAATTTTTAAATTATACGAATAAGATTAGGAGAATTAAATATCAAATAAGTTTAGCAGAATGCAGGATAGTAATTAAGATAATAATTAAGATTCCAGAAGTAATTAAGATATAACTCAATTAGCTTTCACATAGCACTTGAAGGACAGGAATTGTATTTTAACTAGTTAAAAATTGGATACAGCCCCATGTAATGCAACTTAAAATTATTTTTATTTTCTTTTAAGTTACGTAAATAAAGTTTAAGTTGTTTCAAAATATATTGCAAGTATTTTTTCAAGGCTTCAAAATTCAAAAAACATTCCATTTTCATTTAAGCATCTGATATTTACTATTAACTTACTCTTTGAACACATTGAACTAAAACATTGAAGCTTGCCTGTGTTCTCTAAAACATGAGTTTTGTAAGCTTCCGTGAATTATGTTAACAAAAAAAGTTTTATTTATCATACTTTTCACCAATAATATGCATATAAGTGCTGATCGCATAATCTGCTAATATCAGAAATCTTTTGCTAAACTGATATTTTATTTTATATAAGTACAAATGCAATCACCTCGCTCTTCAATTTGTTTACTGCCGCTGAATATGATGTCCAACTTTAAGTATGTCAATTGTTTTCATATGGGAGTCATACTTTTACTTGGTGCTTTCTATAACGAGCAAAATATTTTCCTAACTATAAGAACAGGGACCGAGGAAATATATAAATTGTTAGATTTCGTGATATTTATCAAACAGGTTTGTTTGTTTTTTTTTTACTTAAAAGCCCCAAATCATGAATATTTACGTCAATTTAAATATTTGTGTAACTGGAAGTATATGTCTATGTTCAATGGTTTTGGAAATAAAAGCTGGGTAAAGACACTTGCGGACACGATATATAATAAAATGTTTAAAAATGCATTATTAGTCAAATAGAATAATCTATATAAAAACTATTGGAATTACAATTTAATCCGAAATCATATTTTTAAAATGTTAATTATAGCTTTAAAATGAGATATTGAAAAATATTTGCTAATATAAATAAATATTTAATTTCATAAGTTTTCTAATTTATTGATTTTTAAGTTCATTTCTAAACTGAAGAAATCATTTGGAGTGATTAAAAAATACTTATATGAAGCTTTCTTTCTTTTTTAATTTAAAATAAAATTTAATTTTCCCGCAAGAATATGCATTCATATTCTGACATGCTTAAACTACTAAGCTAAAATCTGAAGGAAAAGGATTTTTTTTTTAATTTTATTTTTCAAAGAATAATAGCTGCACAGGAATATTTCATTTCAGACAGCTTTTGTTTAGGTAAAAGGGATTCAAAGGACCGGTAAAATAACCACGCCAGAGTCATGTTAAAATAATCGAAGCTGAATATCACAGAATGTAATCTTATAACATTGTTCCGTTTGATCTTGAATAAATGCATTATGCTTGTGTTCTAAACCAAATAGTTTCTCAGTACTCAACAGACAGAATTCAAAGGACGCACGGGGAAATGTTAAACTCGGAACAGAAAGGGTGACATAGTTCTTCCTTTTATGAAATGTTAGCCGCATGGTATTGAATTTTGCTTTGCTTAAAACACTAAATTTGGCATTCTCGTTTGCAAATTCTAAATTTTTCATAAAACTGCCAAATTATAGAACATTATAAGAGGACTGGAATAAAACTAAAAGATTTTGCTGTTGCATTCTTTCTCTGGATATATATGTATATATAGAGAGGGAGATATCAAGAATTATTAACTTAAGTAATGATACATTGCTAATGGTTAAATTTAGTATGCTGATCTGAGTGCAGTCTAAACTATTGAATACATTCCAGGAAAATATTTCGCAATGGCTACATTTCATAATATTTCAGCCCAGGTCGAGTTATTAACGTTCCTGAATACTGATATTTCGGTTCGAACCCAAGCGAATTTGTTCTTTGATTAGTTGGCTTTCTTAGTTTATACCATATGAAATACGAATATAATTGATATTTCCTTAGAAAATCATCCCTACCCGTGCGAAGTCACTATACACTGTCTCTAGGAACTCTGCCATATTCAAAATTGCTTGAATTTGTTGACCATTTGTCATCTATGAAATTTCAACATTCAAAACATATCGGTTACTAGCTTTTGAAATTTTAATATATTATATACAAGTATAACAAACTTTTCACTTTCTTTTTAAAAAAGAATAATAAAAATGTTAATTAGGCGGTTTTAAACATTATCATTATGAAACAGATGGAGAAATATCGCTTCTTCCTTGGACATTGTTAGGAAATAGAGTTTCGAGGTATGCTGCTACGACATTTTTATTTTTTTCTCCATAAGTCTGTAGACTCTTTTTTTTTTTTTTTTTTTTTTTTTTTTGGTACTTTTTTGACACTTTTCTTGTGTATGAAATACTAGTTTTTGTGAGAATTTCCTCTTTACCCAGTATTGGTTTGTCTAGTTTTTTACAACAGATATTTTTTGTGTTCATGCATTATTTCACACGTTAAGGGGGACATTTGAATTTGCTTCGATTATGTTTTGAATTTAATAAATATTGCCACTGAATTAGAGCAAATTACAGCGCATTATTCAGGTTTTGGTTTCAAAAGTTAATTTTTCCTTTGTTTAATTTTTTTTAATTTATTTAAATATGTATGTACTCGTATGTAATTACAAAACAATTATTTTGAAAACAAAATATTACCTAGTATTTTCGTGCATTAAGCTGCAGAAAAATTAGCATTAAATACATAACGTAAGAAATTTTATAGCATTCCAATTTTTTTTTATTTTAAAACCTAATTATTCTAAGCATTTATTATATATATGTGTAATATATAACAAAATACGATGGCTGCTCTAAAAAAATAATTGGCGACTTCAAAACTAACATTCTAAATTTGGTGCTCTCCCACCTAAATTCATCTGCTCTCCTAAATTCGAGATCACTCCAAATTACATAACACTGCTTGAAACAGGTAATTAAAACTAGTGTTGACCATAAGTTTAGAATGCTTTCTCCACCTACGGTCTATAAATACTGAGTCACGAGCACTGTGCTTTTCTTTTTTCCCTAACTTCTGCCACGCAAAGGACTCTGCGCCGCTTATGCTTCCCTGCCTGAAATGACGTCGTAGCTTTTTATCTGTGTATATAAAAATTATTTGTATTCAACTATGATCGAAAAATAATTTGTCCGCCAAAGAAATAATTTTTGATGTGCCTAAAAATAAAGATGGAGATTCGTCGAAATTAGTTTTTGTGAACGTCATATTCCTGCCTTCCACCCAGCTATGTCTACAGCCAGAAGTACCGGATTCATGACTGCGCACTTAGTATATTACATACATACAAATATATGTAATAGGCGCGAAAGATGTAAAATATAAAAAAAAAATACGATGGCTTTGCTCTTTGCGAACCAGCAACCTTTAATTAATTTTCTGCAATTCAGTATTTTCCCCTAGACCAGTACCTTCTAGAACATTCGCGCCTATTACATATTCCCCCCCTTCAAAGAGAAATTTAATTAAAGGTTGCTGGTTCACAAAGAGCAAAGCCATCGTATTTTTTTTATATTTTACATATATATAGTAGATATATATATATTAGTCCTCCACGAAGGCATCCGTCCCCTTAGGCAGATAGCCCTCGAGGCTTTGCCATAATCACACACACACACACACATATATACATATGCACATAAGGGTTACATTGTTTTCATAAGTTTGCTTTTTTCTGTTTACTATTTTCAAAAAATAAATTGGATTAAAATTATTTCAAATGCAAAGTTTTACTTGACTAATTAATTTGAATTAATTTGCACAATATATATTCAGCATACATTATGTAATTTTATTTAAATATCTTCAGCATAAGCGTTTTTTTGTAAAGCTTTAATATAATTATTTGAAATTATAGTTACTGATGACATTATTGGCCCAAAAAAATAGAAAATATCTAAATTATTAGATTTGGGTCTCAGAAAAAAAAAGCGCCAAGATATTAATTGAATTATGGATTATTAGAATTCGGGAACTCTGCTCATCTTGAAATATTGCACGCCTACGTCGTAAATAATTTTATGCAGGAGTTGTGATCAAACAAGATTAAAATTAACCAAATAAGTAAGCGCTCAGGGAGTGAGATTCTGAAACATCTTTTAAAAAATTGTATTTAGTATAAATCAGATTATCAAAATGGCTTTAAAAAATAATGCATATTTATTAGATGAAAAATTTTTTTCTTCGTTTTACAGTGTGGTTAAATAAAACGAAAAGTAACGATTTAATCTAAAATTGGTTTTTACGCTTATCCTTCTTCAGGGCATTTGTTATCTTATTTTTCCATCAAAAGAAACTTGTTTACTTTTCCATTGTGTTTACAACTAAGAATAAATTGTGTAAAGGAGAGAGCGTTATTTTCGCGTTTACAGTGGGCGTATTTTATGATGGTGCGAAACAGACATGCATTCATTCATTACAAAAAAATAAAGAATTAACTTTAAATCTTAATTAAGTAATTTCTGAGCTATCAATATGTACATGACCTAATACATTCTGCTAGTTTGATCAAACAAATCCAACACAAATAGATGGAAGATACTCATCCTTGCTTTAAAGTAACACGTATTGAAATGAAAACAGAAATCTGATATATTGCTTAAAAGCACTGTTCTTGTTAAATGGTCTATAGACATCGGTGTTCCGATGCCATCTAGTAGCTGTCTACAAGGAAATTGGTGATCTTATGCTTACTATAAGATCCGTGCTAGAGAGTAATTCCCTTCAGTTCCAAGCTTCGAAAAAATTTTAAGCCCAGTATATTCTAACTGCGCATAATAATGTAAATCTGAAAAAAAATTTGCAATTCTAAAGAATATTTGAAGCAGATAATTAATTGAATATTGCATTAGACGTACTGTTTTACAGTAAAATGACAATAAACTGGGGATATATCCAAGCCATTATTACAAAATTTGTTTTTATTAAAATTTATCGTAAGTTTATTATAGATGTAAAATTTTCTTCTCAGCATCTTTTAGGTAGACTAGGACAGTAGTTTGAAACTAGTGGCCTGGAAATTGCATTCGACCTCCGAAGCAATTATATACGGCCCGCGAACCCATTTCAACTAAGTATTCATTGTAAATATTGTCTTTATTTTTAGTTATATAGAGTTATAGGTTGAGCTTATGGGCACGAATGTTACTGAAAGAAAAAGAGAAAAAATGGGCTTGGGCTTGAGTTTGTATGCGAGGCCATGTGACTGATGTAAGATGAGAAAATTTCGCACGTCCGTACGATCAGTAAATTTCGTTCGCCAGATAATAGTTTGCTTAAGTTTCCTTCTTAATTTTCGAGCAAAAATTTATAATTCAAAAATATGAAATATAAAAGTGAAATATTCTTCCTTATTCTTCATCATTCGAAAACCTGGGTATTTGAATTGTTGTTGTTCCCTGTAGATCAAACACTTATTTTACAATTAACCAAATTAGGAAATTTTATCATTTGATTATTTTACATTATTAACGATTGCATTGCTGTAAAAACAATACTATATAAGGTATTTTTCCCTCCTTTCTCAATTCCTTCGTGTGTAACTGTAGCACACTCCAATTACCATTTCGTTACCCAAATTAAGATAAAAATTCTCTACCGTCAAAGGAAATTGACAAAACACCACCACTTTTGTTTAGTATATTTCTTAAGAGATTTCTTATTATGGCTATAAAAGGAATCCCAGAGTAACCAAAGAATATTCAATATGCAGAGCAAAACCGCTTTTCTATTAATGTTTATAAATGATATATTTGTGGAAAACTTTTAAGCTAGTTATATCGAACATGCATTCAAGCAAATTAATTAATTTTCCTTTTAAAACTAAGTACAGCACTTTATTATATTTTATTATGTTACATTTTATTATTATCATTTAAGCTGAAGAAAACATTAAAACTGTGCAACTAAAATAACAACAAACTTACTTCTATTTGGTTAGAAAAATGAAGAAGAGATGTAGATAACTCGAGTACTGAACGTATGTACTTCTAGTGTACTTCTAGTGAAAATACTAAGAATATTCCTTTGAGCTTGAACTTGCCTCTAAACGTCTTTCATGCATCATAAAGAAAAAAACTTTCATTCCCAGATTTTAAACGTGACACATCGCCACTTGCGTCATTTGAGTGGTCTTTAGAGCACATATTGTGCTCCCCATTCTGATCTACAATTTAAACCATTTTATCGAGTTAGTCACACAAGCATTATACTTTTGTATTTGTACTGAAGGTATTTTAACTTTCTATGATAAAGTGAAACAACGAAATTACACTTTAGAATTAGGAAGTTATGAATCGTCTCTGACTTTGTGTGTTGATTGAATTCATATTACTCTGAAACTGAATTAAATTTCAATAAAGAACCCTTTTCCAAATGGATAAGCTTAAAAAAATTAATTTTACGCTTTTAGTGAAGAGGATTTGAGAAAAATCTACAGGGATTAATTAATGATATAATGGATAGAAAACACTATATAGGAAATCCGTGCTAAACATTAAATACGTTTTACTAAATTTATAAGTCTATGTTCATGTTGGAATATAAATATATTATTAGAAATTAAAATTGGGCATACAGAAGTACGTTTCAGAGAGTCGCTACTAGTAATAATAGTACAGAATAAATCTTATTGCATAAAAGAAGGGTTTTAACCAGACATTTTCAACCATGAGGTATTGAAAAAAAGGAGACAGACACTTTTTAGGAGTATATGAACCAAGTATAACAGATATACATTACAATTCCTCTAGATACTTCACTTTTATTTACAAATAGTACCTTTTTACATTAACAAAAATTATTCATACATGCCAATGTCTAGTTGATATTCTATACCTCAAAATCTTATGTAATAGATAACATCATTCTAATTGCAAGTGAATTTGCACTCGATTCTTATTTGACATAGTTAAAAAAAAGCCCTAATATAATTAGAATTATGCTTAATTTTCTCCAGAAGTCACTGAAAAAATTTTCAAATTCCTATAATGTAATGCGAATTTTAAGCGGCGCATTAAATGTGCGGCTAAGAAATGAATTTTTAAATTCAATGGATTCCCTAAAAAAATATAGCCGAAATGTAGGGAAGAAGTTGCATGCAATGAAACTAAAACTGAGAATGGAAAGAATAATAAGGAATAAGTATAAATTTATCTTCGTAATGGATGAAACATTTTTCATATGAAAAAGTGAAAACTAAAAAATTGCATATGAATCCCATTCTAGGTTCATAAAAGTTACAAAAGAAATTAATTATCTATTAAATTTTAACACAGAATTTTTTTAATTTTAAAGAGCAATTAAAAATCTCTAAAGTGAAAATTCTATTTAAATGTTAGATTTTACTGAAAATGTGTTTTTATTAAAAAAACAGAGTCTGCATTTAAGAAAACTTTTAAAAAGGCACCATTCTACATTAGCATAAAGTTAATAATACTTAAATGAGTGCACATTAAACAGTTTTAGCTTGTATCTTATAAATATTTCACTTTTTTCTGATACTACGAGTATTAGCTTCATTAAATTTCAGGCGTATTTCTCTTTGCTTTATTTTATTTCTAATTAGATAATTTTTCTGTCTCAATTGTTTTAAACATCTGCTTTTAAAAATGTTCTGAATTCTTTAGATGTGACTTCAAAATTTAGCCATATAAAAGTTTAATGAAGCATTTACGACTTGTAATAAACACGAAATGTGAAAAATCAATAAAGCTTGAATAATTTTACAAACAAAATAAATTTTCCACTCTTTTATTAGCATCTCTTTAAATTAATTTTGATGTCGTATCTATTATTCATGTCTGATCATGTTCAGAACCTGAGAAGACAAAAAGTGTTTTTAATTGATAGTACAGTTTTCAAACTCTTTAATAAACAAAATTATATTTATGGACTGATACTCTAATTTTAGACTCAAAGAACACAAAAAAAAATCAGCCTCATATTAAACTACAACTAGTGCCTTTTCCTTCAGCCGTGATATCGAAAAACTAGATATTTCAGAAAAAAAAAAAAAAAAAAAATAATAATTCTCAAGTACATTTGCAGGTACTCTTCAATTTTTTAAAACAAAATGCTTTTAAGTTAAATCTCAAATCTTGACTCATTTACATAATTATTAAAAACCGTATTCAAAATTTTACGACAAGATTTAGTTCCTATAAATAAATTTTTTAACACTAACATTTTTTATACATTTGCAAAATTTCAGATTCCTCTCAGACTACTATCCTGCATAAAAGCTTTTGATTTCCTCTAATGCTTTATTAAAAATATTATTGAAAAATTAAAATATGACACAGAACCTTTTGGAAAATTTTCCTTTTCTTCTTTCCCTTCATGAACGTGGAACAGTAGTAATTCGATTCGGGTTCAGATCCCAGCGAACAAGCTGGCTTTATATGAGTTTTCATGATTTTTCACTTTCATAAAATAAATAACAGCTAGCTTCCCTTAAAAATACCACAAAAGTATTCCTTCCCTCAAGCCAGATAGTCATCTCGTGCTTTGACATAATCCAAGTAATCCTTTATTTAACATCATCACATCCTTGGCATTTCATTTTACTCTTCATATCTTTATGATATATATTAATAAAGATAAGAATATAAGTACTTAAGCTCTCTCTATATATATTATCAATTTTTTATCTTCTATTATCCCCTAGGAAATGAAGAGTAAAAACTGTTGTAAAATAAATTTATTAAAACTTAATTCTTTAGAAGATTAAATTTAAAACTATGGGAAAAATACTTAGTTTTAATTTGCATTGGAATTCATATTAAAAAACTCAAATTACTAAAACATAAATATCAAAAGAAAGTTGATTATTGTTAATTCCATGGAAGAAAACTGAGTTTTAGGGAAGGATTAGGATTTTTCCATAAAATTCTCAATAAGTAAGGAATGATGCCTTTTCGTCTCCTTCGTATATTTGAATGAAATTAGTTTCATAATGCAAAAAAATATAAGAGCTATAATATTTTTGAATTTAAAATTAGCAATTTTATAAGGAAGGAAAATCATGTATAAATATATATATATTATGAAGAAATACAAAAGAATATGTCAGGAATACTACGGAATAATCTAAGGAATATATAAATATATACAAGCGATATATATATATATATATATATATATATATATATATCGCTTGTAAACATAATTAAGATAATTTCACTAAATATCAATTTCCAGTATTACAAGAATGTGTCCTATTCATTAGAATTTCGCTTTTCCTGCTTATCCCATGGAAAAATTTAAGTTTTGAGTAATTTTATAAAACATTTTCCCAAGACCAAAGTTCTTGTAAACTGAAATCTTCTCTTACTTGGCCCAATTTTAAGTAGTTGTGATAGATTTGAGACCAGTAGTTCAAGAAATAGTTAAATTATTCTTTTAATACTTCAACTTCCATAAAACCATATTATAAGAACAAGCATCACATTTAGCCTCGATTATTTTCATTGGTATCGTTTTTGCACTGCAAGGACAAATTTGTGTCTTTCCAGTTCTTTCACTAGCAGCTGATAAGCAGGCCGTGTATAAGAAGAGTAATTTAGCGTCATTTCTCTTCCTCCAGCCAATGTATGTGAAGAATCCTTATTTGCTTGAAATACATCAAAAGGAAAATCTTCTGAAGATGCAGTTAATTTCATTTGGTATACGCAAATGAATTTTTGGTCAACAAGCGCATGCCATCTATCCAGTAGTTCTCTCTGGTCGTTTTCGTTATTTTGTGTCATGGCTTTTTCAACTCAACACAAAGTTTTACTGGTTCAACAGAATGCTCTTTTATCTGCCCTTCTTATAAGTCAAAAGGCAACGGAAGAAGGTAAAATAAGAAAAATAACGAAATGGTCTAGAGATATTTTTTTGAAAGACCAATACTTGGTTGGCACATATCTTTCTGTGCAAAGCAGTATGGAATATTTCTGCATTGTACTGTAGTACTCTCTATACTATAAACATGCACATGCATATTTATATACTACATAAAACCTTCTTCAATTTTTATATATAACTTTTCTTAGGAGAAATACGATATTCTAAATATGCCTAATTAAAAAAAAATCTTGAGGATAACTAACAGATAGCCTGTATATGATATTTTTCCATTTTGCAGGTGCGAAAGGAGTTAAGCTAAAAACAGTACTTACCATACATTATTATTATTATTATTATTATTATTATTATTATTATTTAATTTTCATTCAAAAGGAACATGTTTCTGTGACAGTGAAACATGTGTGCTTAGCACTCCTTATTCACTGTCCCTGTCGATCACTATAGTAGTTTGCTGCACTACCAGTATCAATTATCACTAGTACTAGTATCCCACAACTGGTCACAATAACCAGCAACCACAACTAGTACAATACTAGGAAACGTTCACCCAACAATGTATTTTATGCTCAATCATTAAATACATTTTGCTGTCTTGCCAGCTGTTTGTATACATCTATTTTTAATAATTTGCATGTATAAGCTGCACCCCTGAATTTAATTTCAACATATGCCGTCATTTCTATTTACGACCAAATCTCAAAAGTAATTTCACATTGACAAATTTTAGGTACCCAAGTCTTCAAATGCATCAAAATTATAAACATTCATACCTTATCCAGAAATTTCTACCACAGAAATAGCATGAATTTAATGATCGAAACTCCATTCAAATGATAGTAATAAAGAGTGGATAATAATAACAAATACTATTCATTAAATTATAGTCCATGTTATGAATTATGCGTGCTATTTAGTTTCAATAAAAGTTAATTCCTTTCATGGAGAACGTAATTAAAAAACAGAACGGAACTTCAACAGGAGACAAAACTGTCTAGACTGTTGACTGTTGTTTTAAGGATATTTCATTACATTTTTTTTCTTGGAATTCATAAGAACATTTTCTCAAAAGATTAATATTTTATTACTTATACAAAGCTTACACCATTGAATTGACTATTGTGACTATTCTTAAATAAGTGAAAATAATTTTTTTCTTTTTTGTTTAAAGTAATATTTTTACTGTTAAAAAAAACAGCAGATTCTTGACATTGATTTGATACTTTAGTAAAATTAATTCATGAAGTTTGTTTGGAAAGAAAATCAGCATTTGAAGCAAATAGCAATACAATATTTCCAGCTTTTTTAATAAATTTATTCTTAAATACAAAAATAATTAAACAGGAAAAAATTATAGTAATAATTTTTAAAAAAATATACACAGAAAGAAAGTAATAATAATAATTTACACAGAAAAAATAAAATTTTTGCAAGCATGCATTTTTTAAAGTATTTTCATAATAAAATGAAAAATACTGGATGGGATCAGGATCATACATAGCGTGCATAATCCTGAGCTTAACTTTCGCTTTACGAGTTTCATCCATATTTTTCAATATAAATTGAAAATCTCATTAAAAAATGCATTAAAAACTCATTAAAAATGCATGTCATCATCGCAGATTTCTTGCGAGATCAACTCTTTATTTCGTTCGGATACGATTACAACTCATTATTTTGTTCGGATACGATGTGTTCCATATTAAAAAAGATATCGCCTTCGATGTGACAGCGAAATCGTGTAAAGAAAGCCGCTTCGTTTTAGCTTCGCTCTGATTGGTCGACGCTTATCCCAAACTCGGCGTAAAGTTGAAAACTTGGAACCCTATGCCACGAGCCCTAAACCAGATTCTGTGACGTAGCAGTGACTGGTTGCCTTGGCAACGGAGGGCTTAAAGGGGGGGGGAATATATAAGGTATTTCTCCCGCTTTTCAAGTGTGCCTTCGTGGTGTGATGGTTCTGCACACTGGGCCGGTATTCCAGAGGTCTGTGGTTCGATTCCCGGCGAAGGCGTTTGCTCATTTTTCATCTTGCCTGCTTCCAAAAAAATACCTAATGACTCTAGAAGGGTTACAGCGATTTGAATCAGTAAGCGAATTTCTCTAAATCATTTGTAATTTATAGGGTTATTACACACCCACAATAATGCTATATAAATAATAATGCAATATAAAATTAATATAACGAATTCTCTGCAAATTTTCTAATATAATCTGATTTATAATGGCACCATTTTAAACAATCACTTCAAAAATTACATAGTTTTCCTAACACATAATCAGATATGTATACCATAACAACACATTTTGGAGCTGAGATGCTTTTCAAAGTCCTGATTCAAATATGAAATTCAGTTATATTTTGTCCTCATTTTTAAAAGAAAATCCTCAATGAAGACATCTTAAAGAAATAACCCACGACTTCTCACTAACTTATTCACATGTTATCCTTTAAGCTACGTTTAAAATGTCGGTAACTGTTGCACTATCAATTATTCTTTCATTTTTGCAATGTAATCTAAAATATTTTTACTACGAAATAATTATTTCTAGTACTCAAATCCCTTATTTAGCTACTTTTATAAACAACTTTTGCCCTCCTCGTTTTTTCCTTAGACACTTTTTTCCAGAATTTATCGCATTATTTAACATTTTATATTATCTAATATTGAAGCCTAATACTTCGAACCATTGTTTCAGAGTACAAAAGCGTAATTCAGAAAGCACAATCTTACTACCAAAACCACAGAACTAAATAAAGATCGGCTATTGTTTCCATCGTACCTTTAGAAAAAGAACTCAAGAAATCTTAAATTATAATAAAAAGTTTGTATATCAAACTCCATTGTATTATAGGATCATTGTCTTTAAGAGAGCTTTGAAATCTGATAATTTAATGCTTCCTTTAAAAGAAGTTGTAGGGAAAAAAAATATCATATACTTCTTTTTTGTTTCGAAAATTCGGTGTAACAAGTGTACTGTGAAAGCAAATAGCACTTTTAAGCGGAGAATAGGAGCTTCAATAGACATTGATTTTTGTCTTTTACAAAGCTTTTTGTCAGTTTGATGATTTACGGCAGTTAAAGAAATAAGTAACAGGCTGTAAGAAACATATGGCTTCTATTTTGTTGTGGATGGAAAGAAAATTTAGATGGACAGGTTTGTAAACTTCGTTTGATTATACTTTACTCTTCTTATTATGACTATTTTCAATGTGTATTCGGATGCTGAGGCTCTTTGTTGTACTGGGATCGGTATTATTCTGTGATTTATAGATTCAATTACTACAAACACTATTTATTCGAATGCGATTTCCAAAGAAACCGCAAAGAAAGTAGGAAACATATTTCATGAAGAATTCAATCTCAAAATTTTCAGCATAGTTTGAAGTGAAAGTAAATATTAGTTTACTACGAATACTTCATCTTCAAAGCAATCCAGTCAAAGCAATCCAGTAAAGTTCTTCCATTGAACAGTTAAACGTATCTTAACGCTTTGCGTTTGGTAGCCACTCCAGTTCAAGAATAGCGTAGATATATTTTCTCTCTGCAATCCAGAAGAGCAATATAGTAGTATCTCACTTAACCGGGAGCAATAGAACTTCCTGATTCCGGATAAAAGATTTTTCCAGATAATGGAATAGTGTTTCTTTTTGCTTATTTATTCATATAACTTATTTATTCATATTTAGTGATGTCAGGTTAAAAATTGCAGTATGCGAGGTCTGCCAGTTTTGTTTTTCAATCTATTGACCGGAACTAAATAAATTACAGTAATGTCGCCCAATAAGGGCCACCCATTGGACCAGACATTTCGTCCCATAAATAGAAGGGTCTTTTCTTTAGAAGATACATACTTAAAAAGATGTGTAATTTAATTAGCAATTCAGGTTGTATCAAGCTCTAAATAAATGATTTATAAACAGTAGCTTAGTCACAGGTATTTTTTTGAATTTGAAGTTAATGAAAAATGAATATGCTCAGATTGCAAAAATGTACGAAATGAACGACGGAGTTTCGTACTTATAGAAATTTATTAAAAGTAATCCTTTACACGGATTTGTTTAAAAGTATGTGCATTTCAAGCATTTTTTCCACGTGGATCTTAAAGTCACTGATGAAGTCAGTGACTTTAAGATTCATTCACAGTCACCAACAGTTATCATGACTTTTTTAATTGGAAAGTGTATTTTAAGGCATCTATATAGCTTCACGTGTCGCACGTTTCATCTAGCTCTTCTTCGTTTTCCTCACTGCTTCCCGCTCACCAGCGACCGAGCGGTAAAGACGCTGAACACTGGTAGTTCGGTCCGAGGTTCGAATCCCGCGAACGGGCTAGCTGCATGGGAGTTTTCGTGGTTTTCCCCATGTGTAACGTGTATACGAGCCAGCTTCTCTTAGAAAGTCCTTCACGAAAGCACCCCTCCCTTTAGGCAGATAGCCCTCGTGTGCTTTCCATAACTGAATAATCCCAATCCCTCACTGCTTCCCAAGCTATTTTTGTCAAAGCTAATATCATCAGCTACAGTTGATATAAAAGATTTTATGTCGTCATTGGTCTCTTCAGTAGACAAGATATCATCGATTTTTAATTTTTTTTTTTTCTTTTGATCCCTGCCACTGATTACGGTAAATTGTCAAGAAAGAGCAGAATCTTCCTATTTTTTCTACACATTGTTTCATCAAGACCAATTAACCATTCTGACATCACGAATTGCGTCATCCATCATTTTTTATTGTATTGCTTGTGGATCGATAAAAATGTTGATATATTCGGAGTATCTTTGTTTTTCTGGTCTTCCCAGGTACAAGTAGTTGCTCAAACTCTCCTTCCATATTACAACAAAATAGCACGGTGAGACGTTTCGTTGGAGATTTTACAAGCAGAGCTCTTTTCTCCTTTAAAGCATAGAGTTAATCCAGTTTCATCATCATTGCAAATGTGTTTACTTCGCATCCTTCACAGGTTTCATTTAGTTTTTTTATCCAATCTGTTACATCCTATTGCATGTTATATTGAAGACAGTGTGAGAAGAATAGTATTACCTGCATCCACTCAGGTTTGTACCACCTCTTTGCTAAGACTAATTTCTCGGAACATGTGTGTTAGCAAAATTTACGCCAACAGTGACGTAAAGTGATATTCTTTACGTTTTTCCAGGCGATACTGTAAATAAACATGGCATCTATCAATGTGAATTGTTTCTGAAAATCATGAACACTACTTTCAAAGTTCACACATTGACACATAAAAAGGATCGTTAGCTCGTCTTTATAGTCTGGATCAGTGTGAATTGTTTCTGAAAATCAAGGACACTACTTTCAAAGTTCACACATTGACACATAAAAAGGATCGGTAGCTCGTCTTTATAGTCTGGATCAGTTTTTGTCATTAACTGGATACGGTTTGCTACGTACGATGGCAGAAAAATAGCAAAAATGTTTTGCACATTTAAATCATCAGATTGTTAGCCAATTATATATTTTTTTAATTCATAGGTTTAAACTTGAAATTTAAAGCTTCAAAGTACGGTTATTTTGACATTAGTGTCTAACTGGATGCCGGTTACAAACGATTTTACTGTAGTTTCATGCCTATAGTATTGGTTCATAGAAAGGATCTTCGAACTATCGTGACACTGCTTTAGGAGACTTTTTCTTATTTCCCAAAGAAGGTGTTTCATTTTAATCAAGCAACTAAAAGAATGCCAATACCTTGTAACGAGAAGCTTCAATAGATGCGAAGAAAATAAAAAATTTTCATATGACAAAAAAAGAGTACTTAAACAAAGAAACAAACAAAACATGCTAACAATAGATAAGCTAAGCAAACCAGCTGCCCAACAGATTCAAATCGGAACTGCCTAAAGTAAAATATAAAATTCTGGCTGTACTATTAAAACATTCCTGGTAGAACAAACTAAAAAATACGAGTATCAAAGGAAATCCAATATGATAAGCTTCGTAGTTTACAGAAGAAAATCAATTCAGATAGATTTGAAAATAAATTTTATACACCTTCCATTTACTCCAAATATTGTTAAGTTCTTTATGTAGCTGAAGAATTGGGGGGAGGGGGTAAATCCAATAAATAACCAAGCTTCAAAAAATATTGAAGAGACATATTCGAAATCTTTTTCGCATGAAACTGAAACGATCAGATTACTACAATACAACACCTAATTCGTGGATGACAATGTCGTCTGAGCAAGATGTTATCGATTGCCCGCAAGAGATGAGAAAGTAATTCCAGGGAATTTTTTCCTTTACCCAAATGAGTTGATAGCCTATAATTAAAACTAACATTCTTTCTGAATATGCAAATAATCAGACTATTTAATGCACAGAATTTCTAAAATCTCAATGCAAAATACAAAATCATACCAAATATATAATATTTCAATTTAAACTTTAAATAACAGTTTAAACTTAAGCAACGTAAAGATTGCTCAATCGATCTTAATTTATTGAGCATTATTTACGAAATTTCGGAGCTCATAACCTTATTTATTGAAAGAAGGTATAAAGAATTTTATAAATTATCTTACTTTGTTTCGTTTTGTTTTGATTTTTCAGTTTAGAATTTCCAATTTTGGAGATGGCTTGCCATTTGTATTATTTACCCAGAAATAGTATTCCTTTGCGAAGGGCCTAAGTTTCCCAGTGATATAAATTTCCTAGCATATTTGCAAATAAAGTAGAGATAAATTTTCAATAACTTAAGTTAGAATCTAGTTTAAGAAGAATTGAAATCTACTTTAATGTAGATCGTTTTTTTTTTCTTTCGAATAAAAGAAAATACCTAATAATCCAAACTTAACAATTAAACAGGAGCTAAATTTAGCCACTGATCTTTGAAAAATCGATACTATTCATGATAAAGACACTTTTTAAAAAAATTTCAGTAGACTGCAAATGGTACCTTCAATAAGTCCCTTGATTTTTTACGGATAGAAATAGAGTAGTTTCGTTACGCTTTTAATATTGTTGCGTGCGTACGGGTTCGTTATGAAATGAACGCACAAGTCCGATGAAAAATGAACAAAAATTTATTATTATCACAACAAAAATGCTTAAATTTTCTCAAATTATCATGCAGTATTACAATATCTCACAGTAGTTATCTTTTAACTACTCAAATGTACAATAGAACGTAATTCAAAACAGCTAAAGAACGCTAATCCGCGAATTCGCTACAATCAACAAGAGCAGTTTTCTAAACAACAACAAACTAAGCAACTACTACAAACTGAGATGTTTTCCTCCTTTTATAAGATTTTAAAATCACGCGCTAGAATTTTCCAGTACTTTCTCGAAATCAAAAAGAGATATTTATTTATTTAATGCACGCGCTCTTGTATTTTCAATTTTACGGCTTAGCTTTCTTTTAATATTCGTCACGCGCTGCACTGCGCGAGAAATAAAACCAATTAATTTATAATTGAACTAATATTAGCTTTTTAAATACCAAATTCGTAACACTGCCCCCTTCCCAAGGACTGCACGTCCCGGGCAGTACAATCCCTGGACAGGAAGCTAAACTTACAACTTTGGCATAAATGCAACTGAGGCATAAACATTACATCACAATATCAAACAACATGAACAATAAATGCAATAACTAACTTAAACAAATCAAATGCTATCAAATACTAAATACAAATCAAATACTAAATATACATTTAAAAACAAAAAGGACCATGGTCTGATACTATTTACAATTATTTACATTATGTACTATGGCCATAGTAATGAGCTAACCTGTCGTAAGAGTTCGAAGACTCACGGATCCGAACCACGACGTCATTCGTGTTCAGCACTGTATATGGACCATCCGAAGGTGACTGTAATTTAGGTGACAGTCCTTTTCGTTGAATCGGGTTCCACAACCACACCTTGTCTCCTTTGTTGGATCTATGTCTAGTAGCTCTTGTGCCGCATCTGGTCTTCGTTTTCTCCGTCGCCAAGTTGACTCGCTTTCGTGCAGAATGGTGCATCCCCTCAAACCGGGCCTGGGCATCTTGGATGTGTTCCTCAGGCGATGAAGGCGCATCCGTAGGGAGACTAAACAGGCGGTACCAAGGCAGACGAAGGTCTTGACCGAAGAACTTCTGAGATGGAGAATAGCTGATAGTCTTGCGTTTCTTTTCGACCCTGATATGATTTCGGCAGCTTCCCGAGCTCGATCTTTCGGACAAGGCGTCGACATTTCCAGGCGAGGATCCCTTTTGAGGATGGATAGTCATGCCATCAGATGCTGAAAGCAGCTTATTGTTTTTGAAATCTAAGGAAAAATTGTATTTCCTTAAAAAGTCCAATCCGAGTATGCATGGATCTGTAATATCCGCCACATATGCCGTGTGATGGTAGGCGGCACTTCCAAACGTGATTTTCAGGTTTAACTTCCCAGCTATGTCGATCTTATCACCAGACGCAGTCTGAAGGGTAACATAGGATGGCGTCCAAATAAGTTTATCTTTAAACTGTTCAGCTAAATCTTTCCTAATGATGGTAACATTAGCTCCTGTGTCAATGATCATATTGCAAGGAACTCCATCGATATTCCCATTGATGGACAGTCCGTTATTGTTGCCACTCACTATAGAGATCTTAAGCGCTTTAAAACAGGGTTTCTCATTATCTGGCAACCTCCGTTCCTTGATATGGTCATTAATTTGTTTCCTGCGTCGTTGCTCAGAAATTGTCTCAATTTTCGTACCCTGGGGTGTTCTGCAATTCTTTCGTACGTGGCCTTCAGCTCCACAGTTCCAGCACTTTGGTTTCTTGTCAGTCCTTTTCCTTCCCGTGGCATTTAATTGTCTGTTTAAATCGTATGCTTTATTTTCCGTGCTCTGGGGAGTTCTGCAGTTCCTTCGTAGGTGGCCTTCAACACCGCAATTCCAGCACTTTAGGGTCGGTTTCGTTTCACCACTATTCCGTCTTAAAGCATTCACTGGTCTTGTCAACTCATCCGTTTTATTATCCGTGCCCTGGGGTGTTCTGCAATGCCGTCGTAGGTGACCTTCAGAACCACATCTCCAGCATCTTACAGCCACTTTGTTCTCACTGCTACTCCGTATCAAAGCATCGACTTGTCTGGATAAATCATCTAAACGAGCCATCAATTGGTCCCCTGGGTCGTGGACTCGCACAGCTCTGACTGGGTAGCGATCTCTAAGAGTTGCTTGCTGGGCTGCCTCGAACTTCATGGCGTACAACAGAGCGCTTTTTATGTCCTTTACATCTGCCATTCGAAGAGCTTTCTGTATTTCAGGATCCCGGATGAAGTCGATGAAATATTGCAGCGACAGGATTTCTCTTGTTTCTGTCGGGCACTCCGAAAAGGCGAGGTGGGACAGCCTTTCAACATCCGTGGCGAGCTCCTGGAGTGATTCGGTGGGCTTCTGTTGACGGGATTTTAATTGAAGCCTGCTGTAGTCTTTTAAACATTTCTCGCCAAAGCGCAGCTCCAAAGCGCCGGACAGAGCTTCGAAATCTAACCTTTTGTTTTCGGGAAGAGTCTGAAGGATATCCGCTGCGTCGGCTCTTAAAGAAGCGGCGAGATGACAGGCCTTAGCTTGGGAATCCCATCCATTCGCATCCGCAACGATAGAAAACTGGGTCTTGTACACTTGCCAGGATGTCTTCCCATCATATGTGGATAGCTTCAGAAATGGACGAGCAGGCATCGGTAAGAATTTAAAATCATCATTCTTGCTCCCTGCCGTCGCTACGAATTTCTTTAACGTTTCCATTTCTTTGGCAACTGCAGAAACTCTCTCATCAATTTGTTGTTCGACTTGGTGTTGGACGGCACAAACTCTTCCTTCAATTCGTTCCTCCACAGCCGAAACTCTCCCTTCTATATGTTCTTTTACAGAAGAAACTTTTTTTTCTATTTCTTCTTTCACCGAAGAAACTCTTTCTTCAATTTGATCTTTTACGAAAGAAACTTTTTCTTCAATTTGTCCAACTTTATTTTCAACTGTGTCAATTCTGCCTTCCATAGCTTCAAATTTATTTTCTATTATGCAGGTAATTTCTCTTTTCATTTCTTCTTGACATGCTTCAATCTTTTCTTGACCAGCTTGAACGGCTTTCATTTCGTCCTTAACGGATTCCTGGCCCAATTTCATTTCTTCCTTAACGGATTTCTGGCCCAATTTCATTTCTTCCTTAACGGATTTGACGGCCCCTTCCATCTTTTCTTGGAAAGCAGCAAATGCAGTCATCATTTGCCTGAATTGTTTTTCCATCGCTCTTGTTATTGGCATTCAAATCCCACTTCTGACACCAAAAATTGTTGCGTGCGTACGGGTTCGTTATGAAATGAACGCACAAGTCCGATGAAAAATGAACAAAAATTTATTATTATCACAACAAAAATGCTTAAATTTTCTCAAATTATCATGCAGTATTACAATATCTCACAGTAGTTATCTTTTAACTACTCAAATGTACAATAGAACGTAATTCAAAACAGCTAAAGAACGCTAATCCGCGAATTCGCTACAATCAACAAGAGCAGTTTTCTAAACAACAACAAACTAAGCAACTACCACAAACTGAGATGTTTTCCTCCTTTTATAAGATTTTAAAATCACGCGCTAGAATTTTCCAGTACTTTCTCGAAATCAAAAAGAGATATTTATTTATTTAATGCACGCGCTCTTGTATTTTCAATTTTACGGCTTAGCTTTCTTTTAATATTCGTCACGCGCTGCACTGCGCGAGAAATAAAACCAATTAATTTATAATTGAACTAATATTAGCTTTTTAAATACCAAATTCGTAACAATATAATAACATTTTAATTTGAATCTTCCTGTAGACCGTAGTTTTCCTATTGCAATAAAATCTATTAAAGCCGAAGATACACTTTGGCGAATATGGCGATAAAATTATCAATTACTGAAATATTTTGTTTTATTAAAGCATAGGTTTCTGTTTTCACTATGTGATGAACATAAAATCACGCCCTTTCAAAACAGAAAAATTCTCACACTATAATAGCTAATACCCACAGATCACACAGAAAGGATATTTTTAGAGGAAAGTGGTGACATCACAGTCTTCAGTTTCAGTTTTTTTCTTTTGATTTACATGTAAGCAAGAATAAGTAATTCTGTTTATTAAAGGCCCACCAGCGGCCGAGCGTTAAAGTCGCTGAACGCTGGTAGTTCGGTCCGAGGTTCGAATCCCGCGAACGGGCTGGCTGCATGGGCGTTTTCGTGTTTTTCCCCATGTGTAACGTGTATACAAGCCAGTTTCCTTAGAAAGTCCTCCACGAAGGCATCCCTTCCCTTAGGCAGATAGCCCTCGAGGCTTTGCCATAATCACACACACACACACTGTTCTATTAAACTTAATATGTTTCACAAACTATAATCAATCAACAAATGGACTGTATTCCTACACTTTTATTAAATTACACTTGTCAGCGATGCAAAATAAGCGAGCCATTCTACATGGCTGTCACAAACACAATTCTATCAATCAATTATCTTGTTGCCACACATAAAGTTCAAAACTAAAGGAAGAAAAGCAAAAGGAATTTACGCTGTTTGCAACAATAAAATGAAGCAAACGATACTCACATAAACATCCTGGCCCTCGTTGAAATCTCAGGGGATTTCAACAGTTGGAGCATTTTGAAACTTCTTAGTCTGTAATAAAGATAAACATAAGAAAAAATAATACAAAATATTATACGCGAAGCAGTTCATAGTTTTTTAGTCTGAATAGGAAGAGGACACCTATAATTTAGGTCTGTTTCAGGTATGGCAGTTAAAGACGTTCCTATTAGGAAATGACCAGGTGTTAATGCAGTTAAATCATTTGGATCAGCCGATGTTGGACACAATGGCCTAGAGTTGAGACAAGCCTCAACCTGCGCTATCAAGGTCTGAAATTCCGGATAGATCAGCACAGTATCACCAACAGTCCTTTTTAGATGTAATTTCATTGACTTTACTGCCGATTCCCATAGTCCACCAAAATGGGGAGATGATGGCGGGTTGAATATCCATTTTATTTCCTCTAAAGACAAAAATTTGTGAATTTCTTGATTTTGCTTACATTGCAAAAACCATTTTCTGATTTCTTTGTCTGCACCTTTAAAGTTAGTACCGCAGTCACTATAAATCTCAAATGGTTTCCCTCTTCTTGCAATAAATCGTTTCAATGCACTTAAAAATGCCTTTGTTGACAAATCTTCTACCACTTCAAGATGTACTGCCTTGATTACAAAGCACACAAATAAGCATACGTAATATTTAAATGATTTTTGTCCACGTCCTGCACGATGTTTAATCATGAACGGTCCAGAAAAATCTATTCCAGTTCGATGAAATGGTCGTGATTGTGTTACTCTAGATTCCGGTAGATCAGCTATTATTTGACTTGCAGTTTTAGCTCTAAGTTTGCAACACGTGATACAAGATTTTACTACTTTTCGGATAGCAGATCTAGCAGCTATGATCCAAAATTGCTGTCTAATTAAAGATAGAAGAAGTTCCGGTGCTGCATGCAGATATTTCACATGAAAGTGTCTAATTATGATTTCTGTCAGATTGTGTTTTGAAGGTAATAAGATTGGATGTTTTTCATTTTCTGATAGTTGCGCATTTTTCAGTCTTCCTCCTACACGTAACACTTTGTTGTCATCTAAAATTGGACACAAGCTAAGGAGGTTGCTGTTTGTAGGTAAGTCTTTTCCCAACTCCAAACATTGAATTTCTTTAAAAAAGTGAAATCGCTGTATTATTCGGACAATACAGAAAGTTGCAGCTCGAATTTCATTACTAGATAAAAAAGACGTATTTCTTTCTAGATATGCTACTTTAGAATTCGATATGAATCTTAATATCCAAGCAAATATGCGTTGTAACTTTGGAAATGAAGATATATTTGATATAATAGCAAGTTCCTGTACAGGTTCAGAAACTACAAATGATACTGTTTTACGTGCATCTGGTAATGCCTCTTCATCTATAAGAATATTTTTAGATAAGGCAATCTCACTGCACTTTAACCAAGAAGTACCATTCCACCACAATTGATGAGATAATAGTTCTGCAGGAAATAATCCACGTGAAGCACAATCAGCTGGATTTTCCTTGCCATCAACATGACTCCAGTTCTCAGGTGGTAAGATGGATTGTATTTCAGAAACTCTATTGGATACGAATACTTGCCATTTTTTAGGAACTGACCTTAGCCATGACAACACGATTTGTGAATCACTCCAAGCTTGCACTAAATCAAAATTTATAACTAATGCAGCTTTTACAGACTGAATCAAGCGTGCCAATAACACTGCTGCACATAATTCCAGTCTTGGAATCGTAATAGATTTTAATGATGCTACACGAGTTTTAGCTGTTACGAGTTTAACATTAATGTCAGAGTTATTGCAAGTTTTGATATAAATAACTGCTGCATAACCTCTTTCAGACGCATCCCAAAATCCGTGAAGTTCACATCGAAAATAATCAGGTAGCAGAATTTTCCTAGGTATATTTATAGAATTCAAAAGTTTAACTTCTCTACATAGATTTCTCCAATTTCGATCAATCTCTTCTGTTACAGGATCATCCCATGATAACTGTAATTTCCACAATTGCTGAAGGATCATTTTAGCGAGAATTACAAACGGAGCTATCCACCCCAATGGATCGAATAGTTTTGCTACGAATGACAAAATAATTCTTTTAGCCGGAACACTTTGATACTCTATTACACCGACATTACATTTGAATTCATCATTTTCCGGATGTCATTCCAATCCCAGAACTTTCAATGGTTTGTCTTCTATTACACGATGAATATTGTCACTATCTGTGTTTGTTAAGCCAGAGGTTTTTAACAACGACGGTTCACTTGTCAACCATTTGTGAAGCTCAAAGCCACCACTTTTTAGCAGATGTTGCAATTCGTCTATCAATGCAATACCTTCCGAACTATCTTTTACACCAGTTAACATATCATCAACATAAAAATCTCTTAAAACTATATTCTTTGCCTTTGGAAAGTTCAATCCTTCATCAATCGCTAACTGACTCAACACTTTGGTTGCAAGATATGGAGCAGCTGCAGTTCCATATGTAACTGTTTTCAAACGACAAACTTGTATTTGCTTATATGGGCTATCTCTCCATAATATTCTCTGAAAATCTCTATCTTTTTCATGAACCTTTATCTGTCTGTACATCATTTTAATATCAGCGGTTATTGCAATGTTATGAAGTCTAAATCTTAGTAAAATACAAATTAAGTCATCTTGTATTTTTGGGCCTATCATTAGTGTATCATTTAAAGAAACACCTGTGGTTGTTTTAGCGCTCGCATCGAAAACAACTCTCAATTTTGTTGTTAAGCTAGAGTCCTTCAACACGAAGTGATGTGGGATATAATAGTGTTTATTCTCTAATTCATAATCTGTGTCTGGCACTAATTCTACGTGTTCTAGTGAAAAGTACTCTTTCATAAACTGAATATACTGGTTGTAAATTTCTTTCATAGATAACAGCCTCTTCTCCAAGTATTGAAATCTTCTGTACGCCACTTCACGGGAGTCACCTGGAATATCTCTATTATGTTTGAATGGTAATGCAACTGAATAACGACCTGATGTGTCTCTAAAATGCGAGTTTTTAAAATGTTCTTCACAAAGTTTTTCTTCATTTGTTAAAGGTTGTACATTTGGAAACTTTTCTAACTCCCAGAAAGAATTTACTAACTCATCTGTGTTTGTATTCAAATGATTTACATATACTGGCTCAAAATTTGTAGATTCAAAATTTGTAGTACCCGAAATTATCCATCCCAACCTCGAATTTAGAGCAAATGGTAGATCAGGACCACGTTTGACAATTTCTCCCGTCATTAAATGCAGAAATACATTTACTCCAAATAAAATGTCAACTGGTTGTGACTTGTAAAATAATGGATCAGCTAATTGTAAATCACTGAAGCTATCGAAGATGATTGATGGCAAAGATACATAGGGAATGTTATCTGTCACCTTGTCCAGTACAAACGCTGATGTTGATACACGAATATCACTTTTAAAATGAGAAGTGAATACTAAATCGACTTCCCCATTACTTATAGTATTAAATTCTCCTAAACATGATACAGAAATGGAACTATCTTTCACTCGTAATCCTAATTTCTTCACACAATCCCTTGAAATAAATGATCTCTGAGATCCAGTGTCACATAAACATCTACACTTCACAAATTGTTGCTTAGAATTTTGAACTTTTTTTAAAGCAGTACACAATAAAATGTGACTGGTTTGATTACCTTTTGCATTCGAATCATAATGAGAGGCACAAACTGTGGCTGAAACGTCCTTAGGACTCGTTAATTCATCTCTTTTAGGGATATATTGCGTAGGCGGAGATATACTGTTTAACTGAGCTTTATTCTTTAAATTATTTACAATGTGCAAAATACTGTGATGCTTCTTAAAGCAATGTTGACATGTATTTAAACTCTTGCATTTTTTGAGCAAGTGCATATTAGATAAACAATTAAAACAGTAACGATTAGATTTTACAAAATCTATCCTTTGCTGAACCGATAAATTTAGAAATTTCGAACATTTGGCTAAACTATGATCTTCTTTACAATAACCACAACCCAAAGTAGCAACCAGAACATTATTCTTATTTTGAAACACAGATTTAGGTACCTTATTACTTGTTGATTTGCTATTTTGAAGTGTTCTTGCATAGTTTTTTAGGAATTCAATTAAAGTCGTAAGTTTTGGAATTTCATTAGATTTTAACTGACGTTCCCACCATAATTTTGTAGCAGGGTCTAATTTTTGCAAAATTAAATAAGTCATTAAAGTGTCGTCAAAATTATCAATGGTTTGATTCAATACTTCTAAAGAACGAATTATTTCATTAATATTGTCAACTAAATTTAAAATAGCAAATGCTGATTCATTTTGAATAGTTGGTAAACTTAAAAAACGTTTAATATATGCAAAAATTTGTTCTCTCTTATTTGAATATATTTCGTCTAACAGATTTCATGCTATTTCAAAATTACAATCCGAAATTTGAATGGTTTGAATAATGCGATATGCTTCACCTTTCAACGAAGCCTTCAAATACTGCAATTTTTGAGCATTAGATAAATTTGTATTATTTCTTACACAAGCACTAAAAAGATCTTTAAAAGCTATCCATTCTGTAATATTACCACCAAAAGTCGGTAATGTTAACTTGGGTAATTTAATATTGTCAAGAACCTGTTCTGAAATTACACTATTAGAATTATTTTTATTATTTTGATTTTTTAATATTTTTTCACCTTTAAATTTCCACAAATAAATTTTATCTGTGTACTCCTGAACATTATCTATTTCGTTTTCTAATTCTTTAGTATCTGTAATTAAACTTTCGATTTCAGAATCAAGCTTCCTTAACTCAGTTTCTTTTTGTTTCAATAATTCGACACATTCCTCTAGTTCTATTAAATTAATTTCATCTGCAGTTAAAATAGTTTCAATTTTCTTTACATAATTAGTAACACTCCTGCGTAAGACCGCTCTTTTTGTTTTAAAAGTTATAAGTTCACTCATAATTGATCAATTCAAAAACAGAAATTGTTCTTAAATCACTTAACACTATTATTAAAATGAAATCGAATTCTATGTTGTATTACAACATTGTTCTTAAAATTTAACAACAAATTAAACAAATTTTTGTTCAAAATCCACTTACCTCACAAAGTGGATAATTTTCACAAACCATATGCATATTGCGTTGTTAGAATACACTTAGAACAGTTTCTATCTTCACTAGCTCTCCGGCTAGACTTTTGACCAACAATATATGTTCTTTACACTTAATATGTTTCACAAACTATAATCAATCAACAAATGGACTGTATTCCTACACACACTGTTTATTAAAGAAAATTTCAAATTTTTGATTATGCTCTTGAGATTTTTAAAATACAAGTTTCATGCGTTAAGCTGTAATCTAAAACAAAAATCATCTCTTACCTATGCTAATCATATTACGTTTTCTAGATTACATTTTCTTTCAAGAAAAAATATATAAATTCTATTAGCATAATTTCGTTGAATAATTTATTTTTGCAAACATTAGTCTTAACTGAACTTCTTTTACTGATAGCTCTAAAAACTCTCTTAAGATGAATATTTTAATATTTGATTGTTGAGTAATCGCTGTGGAGTAAATACGAGTAAATAACTTATAATTTACATAAAGAAATAATAACTCACGTTACTACGTAAAAATGCAATGGATTTTTTATAATATATAAATTAATAGACATAAGAGTTAAAACTGAATATAATTTTTGAGCAAAGCGGAGAAAAAGGAATAGTTATATTTAATATATTCTAATTTACGGTGGAAAAAGTATTAACCAACTTAATGCTTATTCTTTTTGCCCTTTTGGAATGCTTTCGCTCTTAATTCAATGATTTTTATAAAAAAAATCAGATAGTATTTTCCGTTGATTATATTTTACTACTGTTGATTATATTTTCTAACACTTGAAGAAAGCTGTGAACTTAAATTAAAATAATCACAATTTTTTGGCTTAAGCGCTTTATCTCTACATATAATAAAAGAAGGAGTCTGTCTGTGTGTCTTTCGTTCGTGCTGCGCGTAAGCTTATAAACCCAGGGCTACGAAATTTGGTACATAGGTGCAGCTAGACAAGAGCCAGTGCACCTCGAAGCGATTTTTTCAAAATTCGAATCAGATTTTTTATTTTAACTTTTTTAATGAAATCGCATCATTTTGATTAGTTTCATTCTTTTAGAAATGTGGTTTTGGCAACAGTTTTCCATTCAATGCTTTGTACTGCTGACTGTTGAAAATATGAGATAAAATGCTACTTATTTTCTTTTGATATTTGGACACGCACATCGCAATCTTCTTATTCTGTGGCGCATGTGTCTCGCGAGGCACATTAGAAAGAATTTCATTTGTTTTCTCTCTCTCTCTTTATTAGCTAATGGCAAAGAGGTTTGTATATTTTGAATTATGCCATCCATAAAGCACAATTTTGATAGGTTATTGCTGTCTGATGATAGTTTCATTCTTTTAGAAATGTGATTTTGGCAACAGTTTTTCATTCATTGCTTTGGATACTAGACTGCTGACTGTTTTCTTTTAAAAATATGAGATTTATTGCACGTTTCATTGTAATTTTATATTATGTTTTAATTGTATATAATTTTAATTATATAAAAAGTTTTGCATGATTTTGCTTAGGAAGCAAACTTCTTAACTTCCTTTATACCATTTGAATTCTTAACATTTTGCTACGAGAAGTTGGTTAATTTATTTATTAAGATGATTAATATTTGTATTAAGGGATACTGCTTATTTCATTGTAATTTTTTATTATATATAATGAATTTTGATTATTATTATTAAGTTCATCTGAAGAGTAAAATTCTGCGCAATTTTTAAATTTAATGTTTGGTGGTCCCTTTAGGCATTTTTCCGGTACATTTAAAAGCCAGACGAAGGCTGGCTGCGTAGCGGCTAGTTTGATATAAAGCAATAACCCTTGGAACACAATGACTTCACAAACTCGTCATTTATCAAAATGATATCACCCGAAGTACTGCTATATCGGATCACATGACAATCATGAACGGGGACCTCGATGCTTAGCCGACAAGACACGTGGCTGATACGATATTTAGCTGACTCAGACATTTAGCCGACATGGACATATAGCCTACAGGATATTTAGCTGACAAGTCATTTAACCGAAAACATATTTAGCTGACAATACTTGCGTTTAGACAAAAAACATACGACAATATTTTAGTAAAATTTGTCTATATTTATCCTAGAAAAGGCGTTTCCAGGATACACAACGACAAGGTTATGGACAAGTGTGACATTTGAATCATTATTTAAAGTTATATACAGAATATGTTTTAAAATTATACAGAAAAGCAACTTTAAGTTGGCTTGGTTTATGTAAAATGAAATTTCAGAAGCCATAATCGACTCTGAAGTTCAGTCTAAAATACACAACCATTTCTGTATAACTTTAATCATAATAACACTTGTATGTCTCACTTTATATGCCTTTTAAAAGTTAATTTTTTTGTTTTGTTTTTTCATTTTTTCCTAATTTTCATATGCTAATACATATCGTTGTTTTAAAGTGTTGCTTAATTTTGTTTTTCTGAAATCGAAAATCATGTTATAGGCTTTCATTTTTTTAATTCTGTAGAATTAACGATATTATTTTTTTTAACTGTTGCAAAACGTCTCAAAAGCATGACCTGTGGATTTCGCATACTGCAGTTTTTACAGATGGCATCTCAAAACATGAACAAGTAAGTTATAGAAATATGTAAATAATTATCCTTAAAAATCACTTATACGGAATAGGCTCGGGGACCCTTTTTTCGCTTAAAAGGGATTATACTGCATTTCCATGCAACAATTACAATTTTTTACAGATTTTAAAAGAGGTTTAGTTTTTCCAACGTGCCAGTTGACAGGTGACGGAGGACGGGAACATCTGGTGTCTAACAAAGGTAAGCAAGTATGTGTCCCATGCCCTCCACTATAACCGCAACTCTCGAGACCCAGGAGGCCTGCCTCGGGAACGCATTTGCTTCTCATGAGATTCTTTGTTACGATGTTGGGTATGGCAGAATAGACAGAAATTTAATCATGCATTGTAATATCTTAAAAAAATTAATGGCACTTTCTTGAAACGACTATTAGCAAGGACCAAACACGCAATTTAGCTGAAAGACGAGAGTCCTAATCACTGCAATGGTTGGGACCTGTAAGCAATACACACTTTTGTACAACCCTGAAAAACAGCTAAAATGAAAAAGTGCTGTTATATAAAATTTTAGTAAATTAATATTTTCAAAAACAAGCAATAAGCGAATATCAAATGCAAGGTAATAAAGTTGTAGATTTGTAAGCTTTACAAAGCTACAAACATGCAAAAAATTAACCCAGCCTTCGCTGGTTTCGAAATCGGGATCTTCTGATTGTTAGCGGGACGTGCTACCACTTACATCAGAAAAAGAACGTTTTAAAGAAAGACAAACATCTTTATATTCATCCACACTGAAGAGAGAGGGTATGTGATCTCTAAATATATGTTGTAACGCATTATCATTCATCACATTTTTGTCGGGGCCATTTGTAGAGTCTTTTAGAATTTTTCTGAGCCAGGAAACATCAAGAAGTCAGCTATGCCCTCAGTGGGATTTGAGCTCCGGACTTTCGGATTGTTTCTCGGACGAGCTACTAAGTATATCTCGAAGATAAGTGGTAAGAAAGGAGAAAATTCCTTGTAACGTTACTATAGACAATTAATTTTTATTTCATGATCGCATATTCTTTTACAAAAAATATCGAATTCTACATCGCACAAAGTAATCTTTAGTAAACATTGTGCGTCGTGGTACGTACTAGCAAACGAATTCTATTTTGTATCGAACTATCTCTGTGCGGAAAAGAAATCTGAATTTATAACGCTTTTGTAATTTTAAAGTTTAATGTAGCTCTTAATAAACTATAAAATTAAGGTAATTAAGTTTAGAGTCGCAATATGCATGTTCCATACTAATCCAAATATCTTCTGGGAGAACTCTGGAAGTTCAGATTTCCTTTGTAGCAGTAATTACTCCTTTTGGAGCTACTAAGTGTTCCATTTACTTTGAGTAAGGAGAATATTCAGTGCAAGATGCTACTTAATTTCTCTGAATAATGAAATGAAGCACACTCATGCAAGAGGTACCCCATCTGCAAATGTATCCTTTAAACAAATATTCGTATTAGTAGAATTTTCGCATTTAAATACTTCATTTTAATTTATTTTTCCCAAAGATTTTTCCTAAGTCCACAGGATATTGGTATAAAGTTTCCCATTAATATAACGGAGCTGTATTTAACTTTAAAATTTTAAATTTGTCTTTAAAAAATTTAAGCTCAATGCTTTAATCTAAATTTTAATATTTTAATAATTTTCATTAAAAAATAAACAAACTTGCATAGCGAATCAAATTTATGTTTATATAAATTTGATTACATAACACTGAAAAAATGCACGCCAATTTAAAATATAACATTAGACGTACACTTTCTCCCCCTGGAAAAAAAAAAAAAAAAAAAAAAAAAGCTTATATTGGCGTTAGGTTTTTACATTTTCCCACCACTCTAAAGTTGTTTTCTTGCCTAATTTTACTACACTATACCATATTATCGTTCCAACCGCAATGAATTTTTTTGTATTTATAATACTGAAATTACTCAAGTAAGTATGTCGATATGGAGGAGATATTACCATTAATCTCAAATAGTATCTTGGTATAATTCGAAACTGAAATGCCTTAAGATGTTTTTTAAGCTAATTTAATGAATCTGTTAAACGAGAACTGTCTCCCTTAGGCATATCTGCGTAAAAAGCATTTCTAACAAAAAGGTGGATCTTATTCACAGAATATATGGGAAAACTACGAAGTCACCCATGTATATGATTCAAGATGTTTTTTGTCGGGATTCAAGCCCGGATCGGACTACAAGAATGTAGCATTTTATATTCACTTGGTCACCGATCCAGGATAAAATATTAGATCATAGAACAGAAAGTTATGGAATCATAAAATAGTATTTTGAATGTGAAAAACTCTATTTCAATTCTGAATTACTTATAATCAGCTGTGTTGAAACATATCACAGCTTATTTCGAAGCGTACGAAGTGAAGATGCATATAGGTTTCGTTTATATGATTACGGCAAAGCCTAGAGGGTTACTGTCTAAGGCAAGGGATGTCTTCGTGGAGGGCTTTCTAAGAGAAACTGGCTCGTATACACGTTACACATTGGGAAAATCACGAAAGCGACCATGCAGCCAGCCCGTTCACGGTATTCGAATTTCAGACCGAACTATCAGTGTTCAGCTATTTTAACGCTCGGCCGCTGGTGGGCGTTTGAGAATTTGGTTTCTGCTTTCACCTAACAACTGTGATTAAAATATTTATGCGGAAGAACAGCTAAACAGCATTGTTTAGTTACATTACTTATTTTAGGGCTTAATTACTCAGGCAATGATGCATTTTTTAAAATAAAATGGATTCAAACTAAACGTTAGGATTAAATTCTCTTTCATAATTATGCACATCAACAACATATCTTATCATCATTATTATCATAAACGTGGTTGAAATAAAAAAGTAGGGGAGGAAAAGAAACATTTCATGTGGCCATCACATGATCTCCTGCCAACTCCATGTTAATATTTGAAACTTATAGAATAAAAACGGGCTTTAAGTAAACTCCCATTTCTGTTTGGTCGTTTGTAAATTAAAATCTAATTTGTTTATAAACTTCGTGAATCAATATTAATTATAAACACTGCTCATTTTTTTGTTATTAAATTTTTCCATACAACTCACAATGATAATTATACGTGTTCATGTACACATCCGTTTTCATTCTTTGATTTTAAAATGTCATGAAAATTATGTGTATTTTATATTAACATGCTTTATGTTATAGCCTTCGATAATTCTCGTTTCATGTAATCGAAGTAAACTGTTGAGCATATCACCAGCTTCGGGCATTTCAAACGTATATTAATGGATCTTTCCTCGAAATTGAATAATTAAAATGATTTCATGTAACAATACAAATCGCTGAAAGTATCAATTACATAACTGAAATGGACTGCTACATTTCTTTGGAGAACGAGATCTCGGTCTATTCTTTATCGATTAATTGAATCATCATCGTTGAAAATTATAACTATTCATAAAACTTTAATAACATATGAATCCTGGACTGATGAGTTCTGCCAATATTCTCAATATCATATACTTAATGCGAAAGATTAATATGAAAGAGCATTAGTTCATATAAGCCAATTTAAACCACCTGGTGGAGGACCACAATTTCGAAAATGGGTCATTATTAAAGCCCAGTGGTTAATTAGTGAGAAGTGAGTGCTATTAAAGGGACTAATTCAGAGCAACATCTACATTGATTCTTAATGATGCAATTCCGAAAAGGGCTATAGTCGAAGCAATAACTATTCTGATGAAACAAAGGCTTGTTGCAACAACAAGCTGTTTAAAACTATCTAGTATTATAAATACTCGAAATTTTTCTAGTTTTACTATGGAACGTTAATGACTAAATATATTATATAATCTAATAGTATCTATAATTTTTTCTTTCTTCCTATAACTTTTATCATCCGTTTGTTATTAATCGATAATTTGATATTCCTAATGTTCGCTACAATTGTGAAAGTTAAAATTGTAACTGAGATCAATTTTCCGCTGATAAAAGAAAGTAAAGAAGTATTTAAATTACCTGAATGTAACTAGGTATCCAGCTCATGCACAGGAATTCAGGTTGAACTTCTAGTTCCTTATTCACTCAATCTTGACTTTTATGGAAGCGCATTTCTATAAACATTCGAGTTTGACTTTAAAATATGAAATGTCGCGAACTTGGCAACGAAATTTATCACGTAGGCAAGTGGATTTTTTAGGCAATATCTCTGTCTCTGCAATTACACAGAATTCATATTTCAAAAATTATAAACAACTTAAATCTTAGTGATTTTTACCACTCGGCCATTGGTCTGTTAGAGTAATACAAAACAGATTTAAAATCATTCTACAATAAAATACAAATAAAGAAAGCAGTTTTGCAAAAATATTTACATAAATTTACAATATCTCAATAAATAACATAGTAACCCTAATTTAATCATCCCATAAATAATGCGTCTTTTTCAATTAGTCGAAAAGTCGGAGGAGGACGGGAAAAACTACCAGCATCAACTTGCTGTAAAAGCAAGTAGTAATTTTACCTTGTTCTTAATTGGGCCATGGGTTTGCTTATCAATATATCCGTTACCTTGTTCTTATTCTTAGGACAAGTGTTGAAAAATTTCAATTCCATTTTAACTATTGTGTATTCGAATCTAAAAGGAAGTGACATAGGAGTGCATTTAGCATATTTTCTTTATTATATAGTTATTAATAGGAATATTAATGCAATATATGGGAATCGGAAAACAAGCGTAATAAGCCGGTGTCAACTGTGGTTGTAGAAATTTCGAACCGAGAACTACAGCCTAGAAGATGAAATCCTGGAACATATGCAGAGTTCGACAAGAACGTTCTGCAATTCTTAGTGGAAATAAATCCCTTCGTATCTGTTGAGGAAATAGTGCGGGATGGAAAAAGATATTTTAGACTGAAAAAGAACTTTGCTTGCCTTAATTTTCAAAGAGTAAAAAGATATTAAAAAAAAACCAAATCATTTATGGGAGGACACAAAATTTGAGTTATGAGTAATACGAAATAGAGTTTGGGCTAAATAAAGCTCATCCCTTAGCCGATATAATTCAATCATGTAAAAATCAAAATTACTAAATTTTCTTAATTACAAGTCCTTTTCCTGATTTTCTTGAAAGAGTTAAAAAAAAGCAAAAGTGAAATAAAGTCTTACAGCGCCTAGTTTAACAAATAGATTCAGACAGCTTGCTTGAGTTAATTGTGCTTATTTGTGCCAGCACAGTAATTTCTTAAACTGACATTTCTAGTTTAAAGTGGTGACTGTTTTTTAAAATAGTTAGTAAACGATCAAATAACATTGCGCTGTAATTACAATATAGTTACATCTACTAAATTCAATTTTAGCCAATATTATACATAGTTGCAACTATTTTACCAATGAATGTTTTCAAAGTATCACATTTATTAAAATAAGAACAGATTAAAATTCTCATTTCAACTTCTAATTGCAAGAGTGACAATTATTGGAAAGGTATTAAAAATAATTACATTCCTCACTGAAGTTTTGAACGCCTCATGTTTGTCTACACAGCTTGAAATAAATGAATGTTAGTAACCTTTAATGGAATTCTTTTGAACTGCACGAGAAACTTAACACAAAGTCTGCTTCATTTTTCATATAATTAAAGAACATTACAAGAAGAATAAAACATAGTACTTTTATTCGGTTAAATATTATCTGACGCTTATTCGGATTAAATGTTCTTAAGTTCCAAAAATCTTCTGTATATCTGTTCATATTTCTTAGGCAAATGAAACAACTTCTATTACACAAGTCTCCAAATGTGGCTGTAATGGCAAAATTTTGTAAAATGTAGTTTCTCATTTCACCAGAATGAACAATGCAGCAAAGATGAACGTGATGTTCTTGTTTATTTTAGAAAATAAGCACTGAAAAGAAGAAACAAACTGTGTTCTCAAAATCTGATATCTTCCTGCAGAGCCCTGGTGCTTACTAAATCACGATAAATGCTCAATGCCCAGTGTCTTCTTTCACCTATCTCGAGCCTCATCAGAGTTAAATTAATGATCTTGTTTATTTCAGAATCTTCGCTATTAGACAATTAATTTCACTGGCTAAAAAATTTTGCAAGATTATGAGCTTTCCAATTATATGTATGTTTAATAATAATGTCAATACAACAAAATTCTAGTTACCTGCAGACTGTTTATGAGGACCATTCGCTTTTCTCTCAGAGTCATTTAAAATGAAACTCGCTTTTAGTTTATACAAACACGAATGAGTGTAGTAAAGCACATTTAACGGGTAGCGTAATATTAAATTAGATGACAGTGTACGGTATAATTCGCTGCTTTCCAATAAAATATATTTTGTTATAACCCAACGAGACAGTAATAAATATTCTTCTTATTCAATTCAATAACATGTCATCAAATCTCAATGACATGTAACCTCATTTCATCCGGTAAACATGTAGCTCATTAGCATCAATGGAAATCAGTAAAAGAAATTATTATTTACTATATATCAGCACATTCTTTCTTCTCCCAGTGTATTACTAATTAACTATAGTAAGTACTTTATTTAAAATAGACTAGTCTTCATAATGATGTATTTATTACCTATTCCCTGAGTTTTAGAAAAAATAAGATTATGTTATATGGTTTTAAAATCAGAATGAAGGTTAAAAGGTTAATAATGAAAATTTCTGGATTTCTGTTATTCATGTTTACGTAAAAATTCTTATTAAAAATTGTTATCAACTACAAAAAAAAATTCTAACCTCCTTGCCATTTATCTTTCATATTTAATAAAAGAAATGTATTGCCACTATCTAATATAAAATAATTTTATTTTCCACTCGCCAGTTCGTTACTACTTGGGGAAGAGTTAGGTATTTAATTTTTCTTACAAACTTTTGTTATTTAGTAACAAATTAAGTGATTTAAATATATAAACACCAAGTTATTATTAATTACTAACTGGAGCCATGAAATCTCATTAGCTTAATTCATTAAAATCATTACACATTTCTTTTCATTTTATAGCAATTATTTTCGACGTCACTGACCAAGCAAGCGGTTAGTCTTTTTGAATGACCAAATTAAATAAAATTATTTTTAATCCATTTCACATAATACATATACTTCTCAGAAACTTCTTAAAATCCCACCATTTCTTCTAGGCGATGTTGCATAATTGTTTCAATCAATAAATTATTATATTGTTTATAGCGTTAATATAATAAAGGGTTAGAGTTCGCATGATAACTATTTTAGGCGTATTTAATTATGGCAAAGCACACTAGGGCTATCTGCCTAACGGGAGGGATGCCTTCGTGGAGGACTTTCTAAAGGGAACTGGCTCGTATACACGTTATACATGGGGAAAAACACGAAAACACCCATGCAGCCAGCCCGTTCGTGGGATTCGAACCTCGGACCGAACTACCAGTGTTCAGCGACTTTACCGCTCGGCTGCTGGTGGGCGATAACTATTTTAATATTATTGAACTTAATGCATACTAATTTAATATTATGCCAGATGTATTGGAATTATTAATTTTTCGTTTACTAGATGTCACTGAGATTATGCAAGTGGAAAGAAAAATTTTTACCCAATATAGAATATGTGCATTTCCTGCATGTTAATTATTGACACAAATTTCCTTTTTTAAAAAGACACTTTAAAAGAAAAATATTACACGCTGAAGTGAAATCATATTTTCTCGCAACGATAGTATTTTACTTTTTAATTTTAGTCCTCCACGAAGTTTCAAGCGAATGTTTTCATTGTCCTTATGCTTCGATTTTATTCAACAGAAATATATTTATTGCTTTAAAACGCTATCCATAATTACTTTTTGAAATATTTGTGTAAGTACTTTTATCCCTTTTATCGCAACATCCATTACTAACTGCTGGGGAAGTAAAATTGTAAATCAACATTTTTTAAACTTTCATATCTGCAAATGGACTTCATGAAATCATTTATTTATCTCGTAACATTAATGGTTCATTTCTTAAATCGCGCTTTCTTTCCATAATAGATATTTTTAGTTTTGCCTTACATGAAACGCTTACAAAAATAAACGACGTTTTCAATCAAAAATATATTTCAGCTTCTAATGGCATACATTAAAGTCAAAAGTAGTATTCAAAGCTGAAGCAGCAAAGATTTAAAGAATAAAGTTAAATGTTATTCTCTTATCAGTACAGAAGCCAAGCTTATAAATCCTAGTGCAAATAAAAGCTTTTAGAATAAAAGTAAAAGGAATTCATGATTTTATAAATCGCTTTTATAAACAGTTCTCGAAACATCTCATTAGAATTTTGAGTATGCACCAGTTTTATGCTTTGAAATTTTGAATAATTGTCATTTCAAAGATTTTTTCCCTCCACTTCCTGCCAAAAAAGTCTAAGCGTTATATTCTGTAGCGAAAAATTTAAGATATTTATTTTTAACTAATATTTTAAAACATTATATTTCTCTATGACATAATTCAAGTTTAATACAACTTAAGAGCAAAATGCTTTAAAATGTAATTAATTACCTACAAAACCATAATTTAATAGTTCATGAGCGAGTTTAAGATTGTTGGAAATAATTTTCGTTTAATACTTGAATTAGAAAGTTTTAGTTATATCGAAAATGAAATTAACAAGTATTTGACATTTACGGCCTTTAATATATATATATATATATATATATACTTTGGGGAATGTTGAAGTCATGGTGTTGAAGCCTAAAGATGTAGTTGCAGACTTAGCGAATTTAATTTTTCGTTTGCCGCCCAACCGCGATAGTGGTTAGCGACGCTGATTGCCGTACCGAGGGGCCCGGATTCGAATCTCAGAGAAAGTACGGATGTTTATACATGTATAGTGTCTGTGCAGCATGGAGACCTCTAAATATGCTGCGAGCCGAAAATCCTTTCAAGAGGTTGTGGTAAGAGAAGAGGGGAGCGACACTCTCGGCCTCTCCCAACACCCTCTTAAACACTGTTAAGCCTCCTAAACTGTTTAAGAAGATGTTGCCTTTCTGAGTGCTCTCCTTCAAAATTTGGGGGGCGGGATAGAACCGAGCAAAGTCGTACTGTGACCAATAGGCTGCTAAAGGCTCTTGCCAACGACAAGTACAAACTTGACCCCTTGGCACAATGAATTTCGTGCCATTGCTATGCTATGATTCTATTGCTATTCGTGCCATTGCTACGCTATGATTCTATTGCTATTCGTGCCATTGCTATGCTATGATTCTATTGCTATTCGTGCCATTGCTTGCTATATCAGAGATCTGATCTGATGTTACTGTTGATCGAGTGGGTTAAGCCATAAATAAACAACCAATATGCCTCTTCACTTTGGTTGATACACATTTTCAAGCAAATACAAATAAATTGACACAATAAGCGAGCCTATTCTAAAACGTTTTACATTTTTGAAGTTGCAGTAAGAAAAAAAACAGCAGGCAATAGCCTAGCTAGAGCAAGAAGCAAAAAACAAGTGCGATATATTCGAGATAAAATCTTAGTTTTGATAGTTACTCAACAAAATTGTTATTGGCTATATTCATTTGTATAAGTTATCTACGCCAGAGCGTTATGTATGTGTGTGTGTGATTATGGCAAGGCCTCGAGGGCTATCTGCCTAAGGGAAAGAATGCCTTCGTGGAGGAGTTTCTAAGGCAAACTGGCTCGTATTCACGTTACACGTGGGGAGAACCACGAAATCGCCCATGCAGCCAGCCCGTTCACGGGATTCGAACCTCGGACCGAACTACAAGTGTTCAGCGACTTTACTGCTCGGCCCATTGTGGGTCCAGAGCGGTATGTAAGATCATATGGCATGAATTTATTTTGAAATGCTACAGTTTTGTGTAATTTATTACAAACAATTACTATTTTTTGTGTCTTATTAATCTTATAAAAAGGAAGTAGTCAAATTAAAAAGGAGAGAGTATTGCAAATTAAGTATAGAATTTACAGTAAGTACAGAATTCTGTGCAATTAAGTACAGAATTTATGTACACTCTTTTGCAAAAAAATCGAAGTACCAAGAAGGAATTTTGCGATCGTGACGAAATTTGGTATCCAAAAACATCTTGATCGAACATGGAAATGGTCAAAGTTTCAAGGCAAATGAACAAAAATTGCGATTATAACGTGCATTTCTAATGCGCTATTCTCAAAGTATAAAACCGGTAACAGAGGCGGAAAAATTATCTTTTTTTTTGGCCTCGGTGTTCGTGTCTGAAGTCGAAGGGGCCAGCTGTCCTAATCAGCCGTAACCCCTGGTGTGACGGTGTGGGCGCTATTTCTTATGACAGCAGGTCATCTTTAATCATCCTCCGTACATCTTTAACAGCTCAACGATATGTTGATACCATCCTGCGGCCGATTGCATTACCCTTCATGATGCGTCATCCTGGGGCCATTTTCCAACAAGATAATGCCAGGCCACATACCGCTCGCATATCTCTGGACTTACTCCGTGTGGTCGATACTCTTCCTTGGCCAGCAAGGTCACCAGATCTTTTACCAATCGAGCGTGTCTGGGACATGGTAGGCTGCCAGATTCGCGCACCCCAAAATATCACAGATCTGGAGCGACAACTGATGAATGCCTGGCAGAATGTGTCGCAGGATGACATTAGGAACCTCTACCACTCCTTGTCTCGACGAAGGGCCCTTGCCACTCCTTACCAGGGGCGGTTCGACCAAATACTAATTTGAACACTCAATGGCTGATTGTGAGTCGTGAACAGGTACTTTCATAAAGAACAACCACTTCCTTCATAATGCTTCGAAATTTTTTTTTTTTCTTTTCAAAAGAGTGTATTTTTACTTAAGTAATGTTACGTAATATTACAGCTAATGACTTAAGTGACCCAGACATTTATAAGTAAATATATATATTTATAAGAAAGCAAGAGAATTTTTATATTTACAATCCCAGGGAAAGGAAAATTTGCACTAAAACAGGAAAAATAATCAGTAATAAAAGAAAATTCTATTAATATCTTGAAAAACTCGAGAGAACCAAAAATAAAAATCGAATGAAAAAAAAGCGTAATTTTTTTAACTTTAAGTGACACAAAAAGTAAAATTAATAAGCGGTTATTCGATCTAAAATAAACCCCGAGATATTTTTAAAGCATTTTTTAATAAAATAAAAAGTTAATGATACTACAGAATAATAAAGACTTTTTAAACACGCTGTCATCAGAGGGGAAAACGTGTAGGTAAGGTAATTTAAATACAAAAATATAAGCTTATTTTCGTCATATTCTGTACACACTTAGCAGCACAATATTTATAAGCTATAATCTGTACTTTAAATATGGCAGTTTTCATATTTAAATGGATAACGTACTTCCAGGACTAATTTCCTTACCTGTTTTTTTGCCATATTTTTTTTTCTGACCAAAAATCAATTAATTCCAAAATAAACAAATTGTTTTTCAAATCTATGCTTACATTGTTACTAATTCTTACAAATACCTTCACAATCAAAAAGTCTTGATTTTGTGCCAGGTTTAAAATCAAAATTTAGTATAACGGATTTTTAACATATAACATAATGATAAACATATAAAGTAACATTAATTTACATATAAAATAACAATAAAATTGTAACTTTTACGGACTCAACGCCATATAAATTCACTTAAATACGAATCAGAGTATTGTTGCCATTTCGAGCAGTCTTTCATTGCACTATTTTGATTAATTCCACAATGTGTTCTATAGAAGGCAGATCTCGAATTTTAATCCTCTTTTTCTTTTTAGTCCAAAGGGGCTTTGTCCCTGAAGGACTTGGTTCCGTTTTCGATTTTGCGTTGAATCACTATAAACGGCGAATCACTTTTCAGACTGTTGCCGCCAAATGTTAGAGTTTTCCATTATATTTGAAGAAATTAAATAATCAAACATCTGCATAAATGTATGTATATTTCTCGTATTGTAATAAAACAACGGTACATAGAGACATCGAATTTTGAATGACGTAATCGTCCTACGAATATGGGCATGTGGAAGACCAAATTTGAAATTTGGAATTTGTTTTATTATCGATTTCATATTTTGTAAAACTTTACCGAATTCACTTAGTAACAAACTCAACGATTTCAAAGCGAGCAATCTCAACACTTTACAGGGTAAAAAATATTTTATCTCCAGCCCGCGGAACTGTGTATCGGAAATTCTAAAGATATGCTCATTTTGAAATTATTTTGTGACATTGCTGTTAAACTAATTTTTATGGTTTAAGTGCAAAGAACATGATATTTAATACATAAAGGTAACACACAAAACGTTAAAAAAACGCCCCTTTGAACGTAATTTAAAATCTGAAACGTAAATTAAACGTAATTTACCTTTCAGATTTTTTTTTTTTTTTTTTAATGCATGATAAAATAGAGAACTAGTATTTATAACTGTTTCACAAAATCTAACATGCGTTACTGAATATCAGGGTTACATAAAACCAAAGTTTATATGAGTGTATGTGATGTCACGCTTATCCATTATCGGAGATAATTTGCACTTCTTGTTGACATTGCGAAAAAGACCGACGTAAAATACATAAATACCAAAATCCTAGATTTGAAAACTTTAATATCTTAACCAAAACAAAGAGAGAAAGTTTAAACTCAATTACTCGTTAATAATTTTACTGACATCTAATAACGGGTTCGTTAAAAAGAAAATAAGAGTCTTGCAATTTTAATGAACCTGAATCACTAAGTATCACCAAGTGGCATCTCTTAATATATACGCTTAACTTTTTTGAAGAGAATTTAGCATTCAGTATTTAGTTTTTATCTGTGTTAACGTTTGATATAACTCTCTCCTCTCAACACTTCATTCAATTTAAAAATACCCCAGGCAAAGACTAAAGGCAAATTGGATTATTACTCAGTTTGTCAGATTATATTGAGATTTACTCCAAATTATTAAAGTTTGGATCTTTTAAATAGATGTAGATGTCTTTTCAAAAATTGTGTTTTTAAATTTAGATTTCATTAAACAAAGATTTCAAATTTTAGTTTAAGAATAAAAGGGTTTTTTCCTTCTTTACTGTTCTCATTTTTACTTCCTTGTACGAAGTAAAAAAAGAAGTATTGTAATCGCGAAAAGTTTCAGGCAGCATATTTCAACGAAAATATCCATATTGACCGCTATCGAATGCAATTTAACGATGTTTTTGCGTGATATCTGTACGTTAGGACAGAATAAAATACTCTTTTCCTTCAAAAAAATTATAAAACTGCTTTAAAATTAATTCTGAATAGAATGTTTCGTGGCGTCTGTACGAACGTATGTACGTACGTACGTACGTTTGAGTTATGCGAGATACGTACGTACGTACATACGTTCGTACAGACGCCACGAAAAATACTCTTCAGAATTAATTTTAAAGCAGTTTTATAATTTTTTTGAAGGAAAAGAGTATTTTATTCTGTCCTTACGTACTCGTACATGACACGAGCGAGATCCGTACGTACGCACGAACGTACGTATCTCGCATAACTCAAAAACGAGTAGCCTCAGAACGTTGCAATTTTGTATATAGGACTGCTATAACATGTAGATGTGCACCTCGTATTTTGGTTGCAATCGGCCGCACCAAACGTATATAAATATATTTATATATATATCCACTCTATTACCCGGCTCAGTAATCTCAGTTTCTTTACTCCTATATGTTTGTAAATTGTACATTTTTTGCTTTAAAAATGATTGAATTATGTTGTCTTTATCTTCCGGTCAAGGATTTTATGCCTTTAGTAAATCTGTGTGCAATATTTTTAGAATTATCAGCAATTTTAATGTTGTTTAATTGCCGCTAAGCCTTTTTTTTTTATGGCGGCCATTGATGTTTACATTTGAAACAGGAGACTAGTGGATTTGTTGCCAATCTAGAGAAACTTAGCTTCGCAACAACAAAGATAACGCATTCATTTATTATTGCCAATTAAATCATGCTTAATTCTTTCTGGAATTTTTTCGAGGAAATAAGCGTTTGAGATATACTTCGTAATTTTTAATATAGATATTTTGAGTTTTTATGTATTTCTGCCTTCTCGCGAAGTGAGAACTGAATTAATTAAATGAGAAATACTCAATCGTCTGTGAAAAACTGTTTCTTTTTTGTTTTGTTTGCTTGATTTCTTTTATACATAGTTCTAGCTTTATTATAGTATTAGAATAGAACATGTGGCAACGATTAGATAATATAACGATTAGATGATATACATTTTGTGCATTCTGAGTTATAATATGAATGAAATATAATACTGTTAAGTAAACCTAGCGCCAGAGTGTCGCTATGGTAAACAAAGTGAATTTTAAAGAATGCGTTTATTCTATTGTGGTTTATGCGCTGTCGGCGAAGTAGGTTTAATTCAATCTAATAAGTTTAAATAAAATGCAAGCAAAAATGCGTATAATTTAATATTCCGTACAAGGAAGTCATGTGGTGTACACATCACCGTACACATCATCATTATATCAGGAGTTCGAGACACGAATAGTTCTAGATTCGAGAAAATTTTATTACTGCGATTCCGATTAGCAGAAAGTTAAAAATGTGACCCATTTTTCTTTTTTCTTTCTCACGTATTTTCGCATTTTACTTTCATGTTATCCAAAGTTTTTAATATTATTTAATATTCATATGGCATAGTAGTGGAAAAAGATTCCGATTTTTTACAAGCTTTTAACCAGAAATACTACTTGCAAAAAAATACTTAGTAGGTGAAAGAACTAAAAATTTGACAATAGGCTTCTTGGTGTCGCCATCTGTTGATTAACTATGAAACTATTTCTTGTAAATCTGCAGTAGGTAATATCAATTCAACAAAAACTAACAGTTTCACACCACATGAATGGTTGACAGCGGTCCTATTCCACCCACGTATCAAAGTTTCACACCACATGGATGTGTGACAGCGGTTCTATCCAGGTACAACTTGATTTGGAAGTGAACAAAACCTGCTATAAAATTTTAAAATTATATTTTATTAGCTATACTTATTTATTTCGTGAAATAGTGGTTATATGGGCTCAACTCAGCCATGTAAACGCCATTTGAGGAATCGTCGGGAAGTTTTGCAAGTATATGTGAAAAGATTATTTTTAGGAAGGAGATTGAATTACAGTGAAGAGCAAGCCTAAGAATGTGAAAAATGCTATGGAATTTTGGATTCTGTTTTAACAGTGAGAAAGTGAATATATTTTCATCGATAAGTTAGTAACATGTGTCGCCATCTAGCGAACAAATATGAATTCAGTGTTAAAAGCTGGTAGCATTAATAATTTGTACATCTAATCCAGTGGTGCGCAAACTTTTTTCGACTGCGACCCCTTTTGTAGAGAGAAAATTTTTGGCGACCCCTAGAGATAAATGTTCACAAGATGTATATTTCGCGCGTTTCTTTCGTTTCATCGAATAAAAACATCATCATATCTGACTCATATTAGTTTTATTTATAATTTTAAGAAAATACTTTTTGTATAACATAAAAATCAGTAAATTGCACTTTAATGAGATGTATGTGGCTGCAAGTTTCTAATTATCTCATCGACGTTTGGTTGTATGTTGCTAATTGCAATTCGCATATCATCTTCAGGGTTTAAACACGAGTGGTATTTAGTTTTTATTGAAACTAGTTTGCTAAATCCAGTTTCACATAAATACGTTGATGCAAGTTGTATTAACACTCTGATGGCATTCTTGCATAAAACAGGATATTGTTTTTCCAGGGATAGCCAAAATGTTTGGCAAGGCTGAATCTTAAATTGATTTCGAAGAGTACAATCACTAATTAGATCTATCAATTGCTCTTTTTCACTAATTTGAAGAGCTGAACTGCATATGTCAAAGTAAAATGGATCACGAATCCAACCAACATCTTTTTCAGGAAAATCCTCGAATCTTCTCGAAAAATTTTCAACTTTTCAATGTGATTGGAAATGATGTTTTTAAATGTAAATATATCTATATTATTTTTCTCGATAAAATCGTTAAAGCAAGGGAACATGTCGGTGTTGTTTTTATTCAGTTCAGTTTGCCAGAGACTAAGCTTATTCTTAAAAGCTTGAATTTTACTGGCTGAAGTTATGATATTTGAATTCTCACCCTGCAAGCTCAAATTTAAGTCGTTAAGTTTTTCAAAAATATCAGCTAAATAGCTCAGCTTCCCTAGTCAAACTTCATTGATATAATAACTTGCCAATCTATGTTTCTTTTCGATTAAAAACATGTACACTTCGTTTCTCAAATCAAATATCCGTCGTAGTATTTTCTCACGTGAAAGCCATCTGACTTCGGTGTGTAACAGTAATCTCTCATACGTTGACACCATCTCATTGCAAAGTATTGAAAAGAGACGGCTGTTGTGGCTGTTGCATTTAATGTAGTTAATTCAACTAACAGCGTCATATAATATGTTGTGCAACTCTTCATCCATATCTTTTGAAACAAGAGCTTGCCGATGAATCATATAGTGATTAAATACCGTATGAGGCGCCACCTTCTGAATTAAGCCTCTGAGCCCTTTATTCGAACCTGTTAATGCTGCAGCACCATCAGTACAAACCGCAACACAGTTTGCCCAGGTAAGGGACTTTGTTTCAAAATATTCATTTATTACTTCGAATATTTTTTATCCAGTTGTTTTTCCTTCCAAACTTTTGCAACATAAAAACGTTTCTGTTATATCTTCATTAAAAATAAACCTAACGTAAATAATTAGTTGTGACATTTTAGTAATATCGGTAGTCTCGTCCAGTTGTAAAGCAAATACAGGTGAATTTTGTATGCGTTTTATGACTTCTAACTCGATATTTCGTGACATTTCGGAAATCCGCCGAGACACGGTATCTCTTGATAATGGTATTGTTTTTAGTTCATTTCCATATTTATCGCCATGCATAATTGATGTCATCTTAGTTGCTGCAGGAAGGATAAGGGATTCTCCAATGGTATGGGGTTTCATTGTTTTTCCTATTAGATAAGAAACTTCTAAAGAAGCTCGTAATGCTTTCTGAGGTATTGTTGTAAATTTCTTTAAATGTGCACTTTGAATTTTCAGATTTTCAACTTGTCTTTGAAAAAAATCGGCATGTTTATTTTGAAGTTCTTTATGTTTAGTTTCCAGGTGCCTTTTTAATTTAGCTGGTTTCATGCTCTCATTTGCTAATTTTTCGTTGCAAATGGCACATATCGGGCGTTCTTCATCATCAACAACACAAAATGTAAAACCACAATAAATTCCTCATTGTATTTTATTATTTTTTTAGATCGGGCATTTAGATCGGGCAGTATTTTGCGACTCCTCATCAGTATTTGTTCGTTTTTTAGCTGAAGATGTACCTGGTGTACGTATTACCCATTTATCCATTATGAAGATAGGGGTTAAATTATAACAAATAATATATAAAATTTTATCATTTCGAGAAATTCAATAAAATTAACAGAGATCTTTTTCTAATGATAGTACATACCTGATAACAAAGAGTAGCAAAGCCCGATAAAAATATAAAAAATCATAATTACACAACGTCACATGATAAAACTCGAGGATAAACTAAAACAATTGCAGGCCAACTAGCTGCATGCTACAACTTCATGCGAACACTTCACGTCTTCACTCTGACTATCAGATAAACCGCGTACCTCGCCATCTGATTGGCTGATCACGGAAGCGAATTTTTGCGCTTTCCCTGCGAATTTTTACCCTTTCCCTGAATTTTCCTTTCCCTGCGGTTAAAGTCTAGTCAAATAGGCGCTTTTCAGCAAAACTGACGAATTACTGCAAAGAGGGCGCTATCTACCGGAGTGAAAAACTTGTGTCTTCACACTTTACATACATTACGCATTACGGTCAAAGAAAGAGCGGACAGCATGAAGTTGCAATTAAACAGTGAGTGACGGCGTTTCACTCTTTATATGTACAGTGTATGGTATGCAGCATGCAGGCATAATGCATTTCATAAAAATTTGGCGACCCCCAGAGGGGTCGCGACCCCTAGTTTGCGCACCACTGATCTAATCAATAGATGGCGCATAAGTAGCACATAACTAAGGCGGCAATTTTATCGCCGATAAAATAAGCAGATTTCGGCTGGTAAATTTGAAATTTAAGCAGATTTCTGGAAAATTTGAAATTTAAGCAGATTTCTGGAAAATTTGAAATTTAGAGAGGCACTTCAACAAGCACTCAAATTATTTACAACTGAAAAATAATCCAATAATTACGACAGAAATTACAAAACAGATAAATATATGAAATTTGAAGATTTATTTGATGTATGAGAAATCCTCAAAAACGTCTAAAATTCGTGCAGCAGTAAAATTTCTACCTCAATACATAACTAATCAATTAAAATGAAAATTACAAAAGTATAAAGCACGGATAAAATACCAATATAAGGGAATTAACGAAAAATATTCATAAACGGAGCCCTAAAGGAAAATAAAATTTTTACTTAACCGTATATTTAGAAAGTCGTGTTATGCTTACTGTTGGGTAGAGGCGAGCGAACGTTTTTTCTTATGCGCATGCGTATGATGGCGCAACTGTCTCTTCTACCGACACATCCGTCATTCGAGCTTCGAGCGTAGGGAGATGCTGATGTGTTATTTGCTGTGTGATGCTCAATATTATTCCTGTGTGATATTTTTATTCATTATTCATGTAAATAAAGTGTGTTGTCCTACGATGGCTTCTTTACTCTAAATATCGGCCTCTGAACAACAAATGGTAACAGCTCCGTGGTTTTGTCAAGAAGAATTGGATGTAAGAGACCAAGTCGAAACCGAAACTGTCTTAGTGGAAGCCGAAAATGGAGAAGTGGAACGTTCCCGAATTAACTGGAGAGAACTGTTTTATTTGGGCATTGAAAATTAAAGCTGCCTTATCACTGAAAAGACTTGACTCGGTAATTTCAACAGTAAAACCAGAAAATTTAGACGAGAAAGATGAAAGATTGTGGAATGAGAAAAACGCTGACACCGTAGCATATATAAAACTTTCACTATCGGATCAACAGGCGCTGCAGTTCTCCACAGAAGAGAATGCAAAAATTCTTTGGGAAAAAATAAAGTCAACATTTACGGGACAAGCCGAAGATCGAAAAATAGATGCTGGTAATGAGTTGAAAAATTTAGAAATGAAGTTGCATGAGTCGGCTAATGATTATATCGCTAGAGCGAGAGGAATAGCAACTAAGTGTCAATCGCTAGGACTAGATGTATCTCATCGGGAACTGGTGTTTTACACAGTCCGTGGTCTTCGTGGAAAATTCTCTCGAATTAGAGAAATTGTAAAAACTCAGCGTGAAAAAACAATTGACGAAGTACTCGAAATACTCCGTGAGGAAGAGTCCGTTCACAATTCAACGAATGAGAAACGACCTGATGGAAACAACGCAGAGGCGTTCATATCAAGAAGGAATAAAAACTATAAGCCAAGAATTTGTTACATTTGCCGACGGCCTGGTCACATCGCGAGGGATTGCTATTACAGAAACAAGAATCCAAAAAGTGAGTTATCCAAAGGTAACAAGGAAAGAATGAAGTTACAACCTACAAGTGTGAACGTTTCATCTCGTTCTGGTGAAAGAGAAAATGATTTTGCTCTTCAACTTACGCGTGGAAAAAAATGATGAATGTGATAAAATTTGGTTGCTGGATAGTGGTGCAACCGGACACATGGCAAAAGACTTCTTTTGGTTTCAGAATATTACACCAGAGGTGAGGGAAATTTACCAGGCAGGTAAACACTCAAAAATATATTCAGAAGGTATTGGTACTGTTAAAGCAAAAGCTATAAATACAAAGAATTCTAGTTTTATTAATTTAACTATTAATAATGTTAGTTATATTCCTGATTTAAGAAATAACTTATTGTCACTCACTGCCTTAATGGATAAAGGATGTAAAATTGAATCAAGGAATAATTCTGTATTAGTTTTTAGTAGGTGTAATGAATTACTTTTTAAAGCATTTAAGAATAACGGTAGGCTTGAAGTTAATTTAGAACCATATTATAATTCTGAATCTTGCATTGCTAATGATTGTACTGGTAATAATTATGAACTTTGGCATAGTAGATTGTGCCATTTAAATCCAAAATATATGCTTAAAATGAAAGAATACATTGATATTAATGATGTAAGTGATTTTAAGTGTGAAACTTGTGACATAAGTAAAATAACTAGAAAAAGTCATCCAAATATTGACATTAATCAGAGTTCAGAAATTTTAGAATTAATTCATTCGGATCTATATGGCCCTGTTCAAACTGAATCAATTGGTGGGTCTAAATATTTTATGATCTTAGTGGATGATTTTTCTGGAATGTATTTTACTTATTTTCTTAAAAGTAAAAGTGAAGTGTTTGACGCATTTTGTAAATTTAAAGCTAAGTATGAAAATTTAACTGGTAAAAGAATTAAACGTTTGAGAACAGACAATGGTTTAGAATTTGTAAATCAACAATTAGATAATTATCTTGCTAATTCAGGTATTTTTCATGAAAAAACAATTCCATATAACAGTGAGAGTAATGGGAAAGCTGAACGGGCAAACAGAGTTCTTTTAGAAAGAGCTAGGACATTACTACATGAGAGTGAGCTTCCGGTAAAATTCTGGGCAGAAGCAATTAATTTTAGTACTCAAGTATCAAATTTAACACCCCGGAAAGGAAAAGAAAAAATTCCTTTAGAAATTTGGACTGGTAGAAAACCCAAATTAAACGATCTAAAAAGGTTTGGATGTGTGGCATACTTTCACATTCCGAAAGTAATGCGAAACAAATTTGACATACCAGGGAAAAGAGGGATAATGTTAGGATATGCTAGAGAAAGAAAAGGATATCGTATTTATGATATAGCAAGTAACAAAATAATTGAAGAACGATCAGTTAAATTTAACGAATCTTTAAAGGGTAGTAATTATATGGGAAAAAATAAAACTTTAGAAACTTGGGATATTGAAGAATTAAAAGGAAGGGGAAACGAAGTAGATCAAAAACCACACCTCAAATTGGTTGTTACGGAAAATACTCAAGCAAGCGAATATGATGACTCATCGAATTTCGAAATCGGCGACATGAGCCGTTGTAGCGGAGGTGATGACAGGGGGAATAAAGTCCAAACATCTGATAGCTATGAAAAAAGTAATAAATATGGAAATGAAATACCATTAAGACGATCCGAGAGGCTCAAATCAAAACAACTAGCGTCAAGTGTAATCAGTAATGTTCCGAATAATTTTTCAGAAGCAAAACAAAGTGCTAATTGGTATGACTGGAAATCCGCAATGGAAAATGAAATAGATTCATTACATAAACACGAAGTGTGGGAAATAGTAGAGAGGCCTGAAAAAACAAAATTAGTAAAAAGTAAGTGGGTGTATACTTTGAAGGAAGGAGACTCTGGGGAAGTAAAATATAAAGCGCGATTAGTAGCGGCTGGGTTTAATCAAATAAAAAATAAGGATTACACCGAATCATATTCACCAGTAGTTAACATTGAATGTTTTAGATTATTGCTTGCACTTTCAGCTAAATTAAACTTGACTGTTAAATTTTATGATGTAAAAACAGCGTACTTGTACAGTGACTTAAACGAGGATGTGTATATGACTCCTCCACCTGGTTATGAAAAACTGATTGGAGAAGGTAAAGTATGTAAATTGAAGAAAAGTATTTATGAGTTGCCTCAATCCGGTAGAAATTGGTATATGAAAATAAAAAATGAGTTAGAAAAACTTGGGCTGGTACAGTTAGCATCTGATAATTGTATATTCATTTATAATGATACCAAAAACATTTTTATATTGTGTTTGTATATTGATGATTTAGCTGTATTCTGTAACAATAAAGTAATGCTTGAAAATATTGTTTCTAAAATAAAAAATGTATTTGAGTTACATGAAAATACTAATTCAAAATTTTTAGGAATGCAAATAGAAAAACTTGAAAATGGTATATGTTTGTCTCAAACAGAATATATTGAATCTTTATTGACTAAACACAATCTGGAAAATTGTAAAGTAGTGAAAACGCCAATCGTTAAAGGGGCAGATAAAGGTTTTTCATGTACCAGAAAAAAGGCATTATCTTTTGGCTAAAAGGGTATTAAGGTATTTAAAAGGTACAAAAAATAAAAAACTTTTCTATAGCAATGATTTTGGAGTTTTAAATGCATATGCTGATGCTAGCTGGGGAAATGCAGAAAATGGTAAGTCATTTTCTGGTGGTACTATTTTACTAGGTGATTCATTGATTTCTTGGAAATGTCGTAAGCAGAGAAGTGTTAGTCTGTCTACTTGTGAAGCAGAATTATTTTCTATTTCTGAAATTTGTAAGGATATTATTTGGACTGTAAATTTATTATCAGAATTAAAATGTAAACAATTTTTGAATGGTGCAGTGGTCTTGAATACAGACAGTCAAGCTGCCATCCAGTGGATCAACTGTGCAAGATCTTCTACGAAATCCAGACACATGAACTTACGTTTCCATTTTATGAAGGACTTAACAAAGGACAATGTTATTAAGTTGGAATATTCACAAACTGATAATATGATTGCAGATTTTCTTACTAAGAGTGTCAGTGAAGAAAAATTAATGTATACATTGAAAGTAATTTCCTTAATTTCTTAATGTAATGTGTTATATATTGTTTGTATTTCTGTATTGAAAAAAATGTTGCTCGCGGGAGGGGTGTGTTGGGTAGAGGCGAGCGAACGTTTTTTCTTATGCGCATGCGTATGATGGCGCAACTGTCTCTTCTACCGACACATCCGTCATTCGAGCTTCGAGCGTAGGGAGATGCTGATGTGTTATTTGCTGTGTGATGCTCAATATTATTCCTGTGTGGTATTTTTATTCATTATTCATGTAAATAAAGTGTGTTGTCCTACGATGGCTTCTTTACTCTAAATATCGGCCTCTGAACAACACTTACATTATATATGAATGGATAATCTGGCAGTATGGGATAGAACAATTCTTTACTCATTATAATAAAATCCCAATCAGTTTTGAAAATAACTTAAGTAGATATCTCTTATTTATATTATACTTTTCTTTTTATATTTTCTTTTCATTTATATAATTCTTAAACACATAAAAGACTGTATCAGATATTATCTTTCTTAAATCTTTCTGATGCCACTCTTACTCACTAATCACACTGTGCCGCAAATACATTTGAGACACAAATGAAAGAAACTGCCTCCATTCCCCATTGAGAAAAAAATTTCACTGATTTATAGTATTTCTATACATATTTTTAATTTTTTCCCCCCCTTCATCCGAAAAAATTTGTAAAGAGGGGAAAATTGCGCAAATAATTTAGTTTTCGAAGGGCGCATTTACAGCAAGAACAAAATAAATTAAAAGTAATCATAGATAAACTGCAGGTAATAATCACAATATTATTTCTTTCAAAGAAACCTACATTCTAATATGAATGCATAGCAATATTAGCATTACAATATCTGATATGAGATCTTCATTTATACTTCCCCGTAACTTGAATCTCATTCGTTCTTATTGCTGTCTCTGCTGGTCTACGCTCTTTACGTTGTCTGTGCTGCTCTTTAATCATCCATAAGTAGAGAGGGTTCATACGGACTCCTTTGCATACGCGGATGACTTCATATTTGTTTCTTGTAGACGAAATACACTCAAAACTTTGTGTCGTTATTGATGGTCAATTTAAATGGCTCCCACATGTGAACATGTAAAGGATAAACTTACAAACTGTTTCGAAGCAAAGAAACATGAGGAATATTTACTTGAGGGTTGTAAAGCAAGGTACAGAAAATCAATGCTATACAGTAACAGAAAGGAATGCCTTGTACTTTGCAGGTATGAGGTTTCAGATCCATACTGTTATTAGCAAATCATGTGAAAATATGCCAAAGGTTCCTGCTGCTAAAAATTTGCTGTGCGTACAGAACTGTTTTTATCAGTGCTTTACAAAATTTAGCAGATCTATCCTTATGGGACTTAGTCGTACAACGCAAAGCAGCTATCGTAAACTCGTAAGCTCAACGTCAAAATCGTAAACTCAACGTCATTGCACGTTTACTTCGCTGTGACTGGTCAATTCTAGTATTAATCTGGCATAATGTTCAATAATTAGAGAGGAAAAGTTCTGTGCTACCCTTCTCCACGGAGTTTGCTAATGTTTGTTAATAAGAAGAAAATCCCTACGTCAAGGAATACATTTTAAAATTTAAGGGGTCTTGTTCTCTGGAAGCATGTTGGAAGAGGAACGTTGGAGCTCTTCCTGACGTGACGAAGAAATGTTTGCCGAGTTATGTAATAATTAGATAGAAAAGCCGGAGAGTTACCTATTGATATAAATGGCTTTAAATAAGCAACATTTTCGTGGCAATATAACGGCTTAACTAACCAAGCTTTCGAAATAAAGTTTCGAAGATGGTCGATAAGCGAATAAATTTATGTTAGTAATAAATTAAAAACCTAAATCGTCTGGAAAATAAACTCGATGAGTTAAGAAACCAGTTTTTCAAAATGTTAAAAGATGAAGACGTTGAAGAGTGTGACAGCGTGCTTGACGAAATTGGTAAAGAGCTGCAAAAAGTAAGATTTTTTTTTTTTAATCTAAACAAATTAGAACATAACAAGTTAGAACTGTACATTTAAGGTAATCAGAAGTTAAATCTTAAGCTTCCAAAAATAACTTTAACTATCTGATGGTAATTACAAAAACTGGAGTAATTTTAAAATTCAATAATATAATTACTTCTTACGTATTTTACTTGATAGTCCGAAGTTTTTTTTTTCATTTATAATCATCTTTAGTTCTAAACGCTAACCAAAATAAAAATATAGTTGATACGTTTTAGTTTTTATTTCCTGCCCTTAAAAACAAATATGAAAATAAAAGGTTAATTGTAAATAGTCATATCAATTCTACATTATGTTTAGATAATATCACATTTGAGTAAGCTAAAAAGCTAAGACATGCTAGAGCTATATTCTGAAACATGCTAGAGCTTTAAATATAATGAACATTGAAATGAACAATATTAGTGAAACTTTGTTAATACAAATACTATTTCACAAAATTCGGGTACGGTAACTGCTAACGAATATGAAGTGACTCTAATATCTTCAGATTTGCCAGTTTGGAATAGATTTATTTTGTTTCTTCAAGAGATATCAGAATCTAGAAAATTTGCAAAACAGTTGGTATCATAATATCAAAAAGCTTCTACAATTGCAAAACAAGTTAAAAATCTTTGTTTTAAATTCAAGACGTGCAGTATGTAATTTGAAAACAAAATTGTCTCATCCGTTGTATAATTGTGATTGTCTTTTTTCCAAGTGAATCCTCTTCAAAGAATTGATTTTGTTAAAAAGAAAAAACTTTGCATTAATTGCTTATCACAATAGCATCAGTTAATTAATGGAAAAGCAAAATATGCATGTAAATTATCCCAAACTATATTTTGCACAGAACACAGAATTCTATTTTGAGCCAAACGGCTCCGCATTTGACATCTCTCAGACTAATACAATCCAGGGCAAGAGAGATGAAACTCACGGATGCAGTTTTGCTTAGCAAGAAGAAATAAAAATGTGGTTTTGACTACTGTTATGATATAGATGAAACTCACGGATGCAGTTTTGCTTAGCAAGAAGAAATAAAAATGTGGTTTTGACTACTGTTATGATATATATGAAACATTATTTGATGCTCTACATAAAATATCAAAATAGCTGTTTGATTAAGGCTTGAGCAATACTTTATTCCGGGAGTTAAATATTAGCAGTATCCATGAATATCGCTAACAGTTTTAGTTTGAGGGAGAGAAGAGTGAACATTTTAATTTTGAGTTTAGCTGCAAATTTATTAGTGTAAAGAGGGAGATAATGGCAATAATTTTTAATACGGAAAATGTTTTCTGCATCACTACTTTTGGATCATTGATTTAAAATCAGCTGTTCAGATACATAGCTACTATTTCAGAATTCCTGGAAACATTGTTTTAGCAGACCTTATTTTCCACAAACCTGATCAGGTGGATGTATTGGTTGGAGCTGAACTATTTTTTTTGATATTTTAAAGGCACAATTTTAAAAGCACAACTTATGTTATTAACTCCTTGATAATGACAGAAACGGTATTTGGTTAAATAGTTGGAGAGATAAATAAAGTGTACGCAAAACGAATAACTTTGTGATTTCATCTTATATTTATATGAACTGGAAACAAGTATTAAACAGTTTTGGAATTTAGAAAACAGTGAGGATACACCCAGTTTACAACACGAGGAAACTGAATGTGAAAAACTGAACGTCTTTTGTGAAACATATCGTAAGAATGAAATCACAGGAAAATATACTGTGAGTCTGCCATTAAGAGAAAATGCATAACTGTGTGAATCTAAAACTGTGGCTAAAACACGATTAAAAAATATATGGAAAGATTGGATAAAAATACAGAATTTAAAACACATTACACTGATCTTATGAATGAGTATAAAGGCTTAAGACATATGAAAGAAGCTGAATTTACAGGTAATTTAAATTATTATGTAATACCTTATCGAAGTATTGAGAGAAGATAACAAAACAACAAAATTAAGTGTCGTCTTTGATGCATCAGCGCCTTCGTCCAATGAAGTTTCGTTGAATAATTGCTGATTTCAGTGTCCTGTTACTCAAGGAACTTTAAATTCATTTAAGACTTGGTAAACCTTTGTTACTGATGTACAAAAAATGTTCAGGCAAATTTTGATAAATTCTAAACAAATCAATTATAGCATATATTACGGAAAGAAGATTTAAAGGAAGATGTTAAATTGTTTCAGTTGATGACAGTTACTGATGGTACAGCATACTCCCCTTTTTTGTCAACCAGAGTAGAAAACCAATAAACCCTTGATGAAAAACAGCATTACCTATTGGCTGCAGCTGCCACATTGTCCGATTTTTGTGTGGACGACATTATTAACAGGTGCCATGGATGTAGCTATTGCACATGAATTGCAAGAACAATTAATAAGGATGTTAAATAGTGGAGACAAAACACTTCACGAATGATCTTCAAATTGAAAACATTTGTTGGTTCGTGTTCCTCCCAGTCATAAGAAATACGACTTAGCAAAACCTTGAATTGAGATGAAAGACAAGGAAAAAAAATGTTTGTTTTAATGTTGTTTGTAATACAAACCTCCAAAACAATGCCCTGTGTAAGAAATTTTATGTGGAAATATATTTTAATCGCCAAAGAGGGCGTAAATCTTTCATGATGTTCTACTTCTCGTTCTTGGATCTGCCAGTGCCAGTTGAATGTGTGTTGGACGTAAATAAACTTGGCAGTTTTGAAACCTGATTCGTAATGTGGTGATTGTGGGATTGTGACACACAATCACCACATTACGAATCCTTGGTGATTTGTGTGATTTGAATTAGTGTTTCTTGAACCAGGATAACTTGAATTCTTGAAGGTTATTATAATATTTTATACCCAGTGTTGCCCGAAATTGCTCGACACTTTTACGCATTGGATCTGTTAGATCCAGTTACCATACAGGCTGAAAAATTCATGCAAAAATTATAGCAGAAGAGTATTGATTGGAACAAGGAATTGCCGTATTAAAAAAAAGAAATATGGCAACTTTTTCGTAGAAATTTGTTGGAATTTAAGAAGATCAAAATACCGCCCTGTGTGTCAGTGAATTGCGTCACTATAACTTATAAGGTATTTCTTCCACCTTCTTAGCGTGCCTTCGTGGTGTAGTGGTTCTGCCCGCTGGGCCGGTATTCCAGAGGTCTGTGGTTCGATTCCCGGCGAAGGCGTTGCTCATTTTTTAATCTTGTCTGCTTCGAAAAATATATACCTAATGTCTATACAGTGGCATGTAAAGAACATGTACAAGAATGTTGTGTTGAATATACATGCACAGGATCCATCAGAAAAGGTGCATGCAAATAAATTTCAAAATATCAATGTCCGAAAACAAAGGTGAGCTACTGTATAATTGCTTGTAAATTCGATTTGTGGCTACCGAATAGTCTGGTACTACAGATTGTAGATCATCTATGTAGTTCATTATTCTCTATACGCATTGGGGCCACCAGTGGTTTCACCGCTGAAAGTCTAGAGCATTTGAAGTTTTATTCTCTACCAACACACGGGAGAAGCTGAGAGCTAGTATAACAGATTTCGAACTCGGGGAATGAGTGGTTTCCTCATGTGTAATGTAAATAGGAGCCAATTTTCCCTAGAAAGACCTTCACCTTATGCTTCGTCGTTGTCAAATTAAGAAGGTTTAAGGCATACAGTATTGTAATTTTATTAGTATTACTAAAATAGCCTTCGTGTGCTTTGCCATTTACAGATAACCTAATCCGGAAATGGACGAGTTGTGTGGCGTTTTCTCCCTATTTATAGTGAAGGCAAAGTCTCCCCCCCCCTTTTTTTTTTTTTTTTTGTAAACTCTCTGAAGGCATTTCTTTCATGGATGACAGTCTTTTTTAAACATAGCCCTAATCAATTACGTTATTTATGACGATAGAGCTCTCTACACCTCTGATGGAACTCTGTAACTTTGAATCAAATACATGTACAGGATCTATCAGAAACATGTATAGACACTTTAAGGAAAGAAAATATTTGATGTCTGCTAGAATTTCATTGTAGGTTAATATAATTATCCATATCACAGGCTAGGTTTAATACGGTCTTTCTGCATCTGTACAACTACTTAGAGTGCTCACACAGTCGTGAACATTAGCGGCCACAATTCCCAGTGGCGAGCTGTTTCTTCAACAACGTTGGTTATTGTGTCCACGAGGATTGCCACTGCAATTTCTCGATTTCTTAATGAAACACCTTCAACACAAATGATTTCCTGCACTGCATATCCTCTCATCAAACATCATTTTGATTCAATATCATACTTCACATATAGTCATGAAAGTACCCACATGTGCTAAGCAATCACCATACTACATGTTGGAAACACAGTTCAATTCACCTTTGAAACAAATAAGTAGATAGCATCTGTTAAAATGTGTACATAATTTTCTGATGAACCTTTATATATATCAACAATTGTAATAACGCTGAAACATTCCAAAGATTTGCCATTTTGTTTGTTTGATTATGGCAAATCACGCTAGGGCTTTTTAAGGGAAAGTGGCCTCCATCCACGTTACATATGGGAAAAATCCCAAAACTTCTTATGTGGCCTAGAATCGAACCCAGGTCGCACTACCAGTATTCAGCGACTTTACTATTTGCCCGCTGGGGGAGGAGATTTACTTTTCATTTCAGCCAAAAAAAATTCTAAATATCGTTTAGTCTGCATATTCAACTTAATGCAACATACTTTTTGAGTTTTTTTTTAATAAAATTCTTTATAATCTCACCTGGAAAACTTCGAAGCCAACGAATTGAAATCTTTGTTTTAGCAATACTTCACGCCTTTTGGATGGCACAGAAATTGACTTTTTTTGTAGGGGGAGGAGGCTTCAGGTTTGCATTTTTTGAAAAAACTATTAATTCACATATTTACGAACTTTTGTTTCACAGTTTTATGTGCCATATAGAAATATTAATAACGGGAATATTTTAGGTCTCATAATGTGATTTCATTGAGTACTTGTTTATATATAGACATCGTCTAAAATGCTTCAGATAATGAGAATATTTATGTCATCGAATTCTTAAGTTAAAAAAGTTGCTGAAATCTTCGTAGCTATATTTATCAGATCTAAACAACAGGAGTAAAAATAAACTTATACCTTCAGAAGTCAAACAACAAAAATCAGCGTTAATTCACAAAATTTTCACAGGACTAGTTTCGATGGTTTTACCGAACCATCATCTTCAGCTGCAAAACCGCAAATGAACAAGATAGGAAATAATGTTTAGATAAGATAAGAAAGCCTGGACAAGAATAAGCAAGTGGCGCCATCTGTTGGCGAAACCAGAACTAAAACATAATTTCTCTAAAAGCCGAAGGCAAATTTGGATTGGAATTAGGATCGTTAACTAGAACAGAAAGATTTTTATGAATGTGAAATGCCTCTAGAAAATCCAGTTCTCCAATGCAAGATGTTTTTTGAATAATTTTGGCAGCAGAAAAATTGAAAGTGTGATTTTCGGACCAACAATGTTGAGCAACAGAAGACTTCTGTGTTTCCTTTTTTCTAACATATGCCTCATGTTCTTTGACGCGAAATTTTAAGGCTCTCTTAGTTTGGCCAATGTAAATTAAACCGCACTGACAAGGAATCCTATAAATAACCCAGGAATTCATATCCGGAATGGGGTCCTTGAGTATAGAAGTTGGAATTTTATTGATGGGAGAGTAAACAACCCGAAAGTTAAATTTCTGCAAAATATGTGCAACTTTATAACTAATTGATGGAAAGAAGGGAATGACAACAGAATTTTTATAATCTCCTAAAATAAGAGTGTGGCTTTTAGTGTGTTGAGATGAGAATTTTTTAACTGCTTGATTAATAATGTTGGGTGAAAAGCCCCTGTCAATAGCTATTGCTTTTAAATAATTTAGTTCTTCATCAAGGGCTAGTTTGGAGGAGCAAACTTGAAGAGCACGGAAAACATAGGAATAAAATGAAGCTAACTTTTGTTTAGTCGGATGACATGATTTAAAGTGTGGTGGAAGGCAAACCGATGAAGGTTTACGGATGAAGGTTACGGCCTTCCACCACACTTTAAATCATGTCATCCGACTAAACAAAAGTTAGCTTCATTTTATTCCTATGTTTTCCGTGCTCTTCAAGTTTGCTCCTCCAAACTAGCCCTTGATGAAGAACTAAATTATTTAAAAGCAATAGCTATTGACAGGGGCTTTTCACCCAACATTATTAATCAAGCAGTTAAAAAATTCTCATCTCAACACACTAAAAGCCACACTCTTGTTTTAGGAGATTATAAAAATTCTGTTGTCATTCCCTTCTTTCCATCAATTAGCTATAAAGTTGCACATATTTTGCAGAAATTTTACTTTCGGGTTGTTTACTCTCCCATCAATAAAATTCCAACTTCTATACTCAAGGACACCATTCCGGATATGAATCCCTGGGGTATTTATAGGATTCCTTGCCAGTGCGGTTTAATTTAAATTGGCCAAACTAAGAGAACCTTAAAATTTCGCGTCAAAGAACATGAGGCATATGTTAGAAAAAAGGAAACACAGAAGTCTTCTGTTGCTCAACATTGTTGGTCCGAAAATCACACTTTCAATTTTTCTGCTGCCAAAATTATTCAAAAAACATCTTCCATTGGAGAACTGGATTTTCTAGAGGCATTTCACATTCATAAAAATCTTTCTGTTCTAGTTAACGATCCTAATTCCAATCCAAATTTGCCTTCGGCTTTTAGAGAAATTATGTTTTAGTTCTGGTTTCGCCAACAGATGGCGCCACTTGCTTATTCTTGTCCAGGCTTTCTTATCTTATCTAAACATTATTTCCTATCTTGTTCATTTGCGGTTTTGCAGCTGAAGATGATGGTTCGGTAAAACCATCGAAACTAGTCCTGTGAAAATTTTGTGAATTAACGCTGATTTTTGTTGTTTGACTTCTGAATCAGTATTTATTCGGCGTGTTATTGTGTCTTAATTAAACTTATACCTTGCTGCGGATGAACAGTCTTAGAGGCTCAAAAAAGTGTTCCATGTATAATACTCGTCTTTTAATACTAGATTCATGGGACCCGTCATTTTGACGCATTTCGAACTTCATGAGCAAAATTACAAAAACAATTATTTTTTTTGTTTTCTAACTTATGCTGACAGTTATCGATTTAACGAGACGAATACATACCTGAATGTATTTCCCCTTCAGCCCTTTAAGTTCTGTTTGATGTTTACCTACGTAATAGTATGACTATTATGGATACTCGTCGAAATAACGGGTAAGATAAAGTTTCATAGTTAATCGGAATAAATCGGTTTTTTATGAAATTAATTTTACTTGTTTAACTTGTTAAACATGAAGTATATAAGTCTAGAATACTCAAACAGATGTGGGGTACGCACATGCATGAGTTGACTACTATCGCTAGATGTTCTGAAATTTACTCAAAACTTGGCAATTTTATCATGTCTTGACACTAGGGGTGCGGATAACCAAAATTAAGAAAAGTACCAAAAATTTAGTTAACGATAGGTTTCCGAGCATTTTTGTGTACCTACATTTGCGGACACCTGTTAAATAGACGTGTATAGGAAACCAAGCATTTTCTTAAAAAACGAAACTAAACTTTTCCTACAACGTCTTGACACACTAACTGGAACTCAAACTGTTTAGGAATGTACTTCATGTTTTAACTTGTTAAACATGAAGCATTCGTTAAGCAATATTCATTAAATTTCGCTAATGCAATACTCATTAGCCGTAAAAATATAATGATGTAAAAATGCAAGATTTTTGTTTTCTCATAAAATTTACATTTCTGAAAAAGACTGCTTTTCATTAGTATTATTATTTATGAACGGAACAATATCTGTAACCATCGAGATTGTGAGCCGGTAAACGTTTTTCACCAGCTCACAATGAGTAGCAACTTTTCGCAGAGGCACGAAAAAATGAGGGCAATAAGTACCAATATACGATTATTTTCGAATCAAAGCCAGAAAATATAAATACGTATTAAAAATGTGAGACAAATTCAGACCTGTAATTTATTGAAATATATTACAGAAATTGACTAACAAAAACATTGCTGTGCAGTATATTACAGAATATTCATCATTAACATTATGCAGATATAAAATTACTAGACATACAAGACAAAAAAATCTGAGCTGTAAGTTTAGAACTTTAAGGGAAGGGGAAGGGAAAAAAGGTTAAAATTCAGCACTAAAATTATCAACATACAGAAATTGTAATATAAAAATATAATATTGTATAAAATATTTTAATAATTAGAAAATTTCAGAAATTTATTACCTTTCCTTAAAAAAACAAGTAAATAGTTAAGAATAATGAATGACAAGTACGCTTCTGCCATGCTTTTAATATGATTAAAATATCTGAACTGAGAAGTAAAACCTTGATGAATGAAATCATAGTAAACAGAAAGGTAAAAAGATTAAAATCAAAGTAGTATTTTGAAAAGTAGACAGGTATTTAGAAATTAACAACACTCAATCACTTGCACATAATAAAAAAGTGAAAATATTTACAAATAATTCCTACTAACACACAATATTCCTGGGTAATAACAGACAAGAAACATACTTCAACAAATGCAAAAAAGTTATTTGAAATACAGGACTGATTCCTCATTTGCAACCATGAAGTATAAAACAGGAGTCCAACCTTTTTTTTTTTTTTTTTTCCCTCATGTAACCCTTTCACCATTGCTAGAAGATCATTCTCCCCTCTTTTCCAAAATTCGACAAATAAATATAAACATTTATCTAGATTTGGATTATTTTTTTTATAAATTAAACAAAAAGTATAGAAAATGTTGATAAATGCCAAAACTTGAATAAAAGTAGCTTTTTATATTCATAAACTAAAACTGAATACTTAACAACTAAGGAAAAGGCTGACCACATTCCCCCTCCTAAAACTACAAAATTCTCAACTCAAGAGAGAATTCCCCCTTTGTTGAGAACCACTGGTATAGAATAAAAAAATCTGAATTCTGTAAGTAATGGCAGTAAAGAACAGAAATATTAGATAAAGTGGTGGTTATTTCTAATGATACCTTTATAACTCTGTTAAATGCACATTAAAATTAACAAGTTCACCCTTTAAAACAGGACTTAAATTCAGATGGAAACCGGTTCGATTATTTCTAAACTTTTACAAAAATTTTTGCTCTACCCAGAGTCCAAAATTAGCCAAATATAGATACTTTATTTATTCAACTATTTCCATTAATATTTTTTATTTATATATGTACATTTCATTCAATTTCAATTATAAATTTATTATTTAGTGTTTGTTCCCATTTTCTGATGACCTTCCGAAAGGTTCTGGCATTTCCAGTGTTTAAAATTAAGCTCTACTTTTAAAATAACAGAATTAGAAAGTACTTAAAGTTCTTCACTTTCAAATGAGTTAATTTCAGTTGGAGATTATTTTCAGCAACAAATATTTGCAAACCAAACAACTAAGCCTGATTTTTAGTTTTCAGAAAGATCATGAAAATAATTTGCATAAGTAACATTCATTTAAAATGACACATATGTTTCCTATGAACTACTTGAAATTATTTTAGACAACATTATAATGCATGTTCATGAAATGATAAAATTAACTACGTCTTAATACTTTTACAACTATCAATGAAATTTTAATGAATAGACAAAATGCAAAAAATATATAAACTAACAGTAATTTGATACTCAGGTTGCTTTCAAGAGACTCATGAGACAACATCAATTCTATAAATATTAAATGTATTTCACAATAAACAAGTAATAGCTATGAAATAAGTCTTCTACAGTTCCATCAAAAGCACATTATAATATAGTACCCGAATTAACACCCTGCTTCCTGATTAATACGAGTTGACGGTTACACAGACTTAAGTAAGCAAGTTCAAAACTTTAACGAATTAGTTCACAGTTAATGACTCCAGTGATATCCTGAGTACTAGATGAAATTTTGTACAAACTAAAATGGATGATAAAGTACATTGAGAGATCACTGCAAAACTTAGATCCATTCTTGATTTATGTGCATCTAGAAAGTTGTTGTAATGTGTAACCAGAAATTCAGCCCTCATTTATGCACAGAAATCCACGATAAAAATAAATGAAATTTTGCTACTTCGCATGTAAGCAGATAATATGCAAGAAATTTTAGTAATGGAATGTCGGTCCAATAATATAAGAAAAATTCAAAATGTAGTTCTGTATGTTACCATGGGTTTTAATATCAGTATTACACAAATTATCTTAAGACTTAATAAAAAGGCACTTAGGTATGTGAAAGGATTTTAAAATGTATCACTTGAAAAGCTCATGTTCATAAAAATTTCCAAGTTCTAATAATACATGTATGAAAAGCAAATCTGGTAGCTAACTGTTAAAAGTATTGAAACAAAAATATTACGCATTATTAACATGGAACACATACTTCTTTATACAAAATTATGATGTGGGAATCGTGAAATGTATTTCAAATAGCACAGTAACATTTCTATTTGGTGTTTTCTTCTTTTAACAAAATAAGCCTTAGCTTGTATTTTTTAACAAGTCAACAAAAAAATAAAAAGTGTAGCAAATATTTACTACACCTTCACAAAAAGTAGCTATACATATATATATATGTATATATATATATATATATAAAAGTCAAGCGCGTTACTTTGGGAATTGCATTTATCCAATTTTCTTTTCAACAGATTTTTGTTTATTTTCTAAAGATACTCCTAGGTTAGCTTTCTTTCCTTCATTTTCACGTAACAGTTTAGCATCCAGATCTTTCTGCTTCTGAATAGCCCTGTTCTTTAGATATGTATTTTGGAAATAGTCATAGAACATAAGAAGGAAAAGTCCAGCCAAGAATGTATTCAAATAAATAATGAACTTGGACACTTTACAGTTGGTGATCATAAGCGTCATAACATAGAAAAATACCATGACAAACTGGATCTAAAAATTAAAAAAGCATATATTAATCAGATGAATTTTATAGTACATACATATATCTGCTGACAAATTACTTACAATTTTGCAATAACATAAAGGAATTTTTAAAAGATAAATTTTATTACTTTTATCAATTAGATAACAAGCAGTTCCAAATATTTAATAAACATGTATACAAAATTTTCAGATGCAAACAATTAAAAATACCCCCAAGCCAGAGCAAAAACTTATGGCCAAAAAATTATGCTGCAGTTCTTCATAATCCTATTTTTTCTAACATAAAAAAAAAAAAAAAAAAAAAAAAAAAAAAAAAAAAAACCTCAGTGAAGGATCCAAGGACATATGCTACCTTATTCAGGTCTTGATAGCATAATAAAGACACATGTTTATGATCTTATTACAAAAATAGTCTGCACCTTTTAAGATTCCAAATGTTTTAGGAAAAATTCTTGTGTCATACCATTTGTAAAATTGCTTTCTAGAAATAATCAGAGACAATTTTTTTTTTTTTTTATAATTTCAGTCCACTTTAGTCAATAATTCTTTGCTACTGTGCTTCACGTAGTGTATGACGAGTTTGCTTTCAAATTTTCTTCTGTTGTGTTATGCAGAAAAACTGAATGTGGCTACAGCATGTCATTTGTAAGGTTAAATTGCTCATTATTTGTCATAAGAATTTCAGAACCGACACTAGACTTAATTGCCTAGTACAATTTCTGTCCCTATTACATTCTGCATTTTGTTGCTTCCCCAATTCTGCTGCACCTAAATTATACAGCCTGGTGCAGTTTTGCCATATGCACAGGATATGAAGCTGGCATTGAAAGCTATTATTTAATATTCTGTACGAAAAGAAAAACAGGAACTATTTGTATTTATGGGTGGGTATTTAGAGAGTAGATTATTATACATAAAATACGGATACATGTATTAAGAAATAAAAACACCTGTGCAATTTCACAGAAATCAGTAATGGAGCTTTCACAATTGGCATATACCGAACTTCGTTACTAGTTAACCAGATGACCTTTCTGCATTAAATTAGTTAAATAAATTACCTTGATACATCAAAGAAACTTGTATAATGATTTTGTCAAAGTGCTCTAACTGTTCAACTTACACCAACACGGTTAAGTATCAATCAATGCAGCAAACATGAACTGACATTCGCTCGGCGAATCCCTTTGTCACCGGTGCCTTCAGACATATTCCACTTTCTATTCCACAGATCTGAACCGAGTTAATGACTATTGCACCTTAGGACTATAAATCCAGACCCACTCAGATTAACGCAGGGATTAATTCTGAAACCGATTCTTTACATAATTTTCGTACACGATTTTTTAAGTTCATTGAAGATCACAACATACTATTTGAATGTTATGCCGACGACACGGCAGTTCTGGCAAAAATCCAGAAAAACCAAATCATGCTTTTAAGAGACTGCAAAACAAGATACTTGTTATAAAAAATTGGTTCTGCAAATGGAAGACAAAAATCAATCCAGATAAATCAGAAGTCTCACTTATAAGAAAGTTCAAGAAACTTGAAATGATCACAAATGATGTCACCCTTCTCGGATCACGAGCTCCTCTTATCTCCATAGCTAAATACCTAGGAGTCACTCTAAATAGTTCTTTCATTTGGAAGAATCATATTAAGCAGATAAAAGGTATGACCTCATATCATCTTCAAGCTTAACCAGATCCTCTCAAGTAACTTCCGACCTAATCTGACCAGAAAAAGGAGAATCTGAGCTTCCATCATAAGGCTCATCTTCCCTTACATCTCGCTTGCAGGGGGAAATGCCATCGAAAAAGATATTAAGCAAGTATAAGTTATCAAAAACAAGTTCCTCTGAATCATCATAGGAGCATTTTACTTCATTCTGGGCTCTTGTCTTCATCGCGATCTCAAAATTGAAACTCGTAAGTGAATATTTCAACAAAATTCACAAAAACATCTTCAGTAGTGCAGTATATTGTTCTGTTGTCAACTTTGTTCAAAATTTAAATTAAGAAATGATCCAAAATCTCCATATTAGACCATCTGCAGCTCACAAAATTAGGCAAGACAGTTAACTTAGTCATTTTTGCATCATTTCTGAGAGTTTGCGCAAACTCTTAGTTTGAAAAAAAAAAGGTGCTGTGATTTGGATATATTTTCTTAAATTTAAGACACTGCTTTTCATATATTTTTTACGCACACAGAATATTTTATTTTTTATTAAATTAGTTCATTCGATTTACTCAATTTTGCTTATCGCACGAGTGCTATGAACGTATGTATTGACAACCGATGTACCGACAGCTCCTCTCCCAGACATTATGGAGAGCTTTGATAGTGGATAAAGTGCCTCATCTTCCTTTTTAATTTCCCGAACTACTCCTAGAGAGTGCAAATAAAGACTCGTCACTTTTCTCACTCACCATACTCGTGCAGGAAAGAGTTACCCAAGGTAGCTGAGGCATGTATAACTGAGTATCCGACAACTATCATAATAATGATGACTAGACCATCGGATGAATTTTTTCTGGGAGGTCACGTACTTTTTATAGCTTAGAAATTTGGGCGCTTCTTTGTTATAATTGCCCCAACCATATTTGCCGATTTTACATTCTCGCCAAGATCTCCCTCAGCTATAAATTTGCCGAGTTCGTGAAGCGCGAATGTAAAAATAAAGAACACAATATATAATACTCACATGTCGTTTCCTAAGAATGTTTTTAATAATCCTTATCCATATTATTTTGTCGCATGTAATTGTTCTACAACGGCAGCACTTTCGCATATATTAATCTGTTTGTAACACTATTTTATGGACCTTTTATGGATTTATCAACTCCTTTTGTCCAAGAATATAGTATAAACCTAACAGAAATGACAAACGATATTCTGGATCCACTGAACTACAAGGGGTGATGAAATGAAACGGTACGAAACGACGTAAAAACGTAACAGTTAAATATTTGCATATTCCGCCATGGGAAAACGTAGCGAGACATCTCAGGATGCGATTTGAGTCTCTGACTAAGATCGGAGCATGCGCGGGCGCCCACATGCACAGGAGAGAGCAGAGGCTCTTATCAAAAGCGGCTTCCAAATGATGCAGCAGGTCCGTATGAAGCCAGGATGGCGTTCGCATTGCAAAATTCGACTACTGAGGAGCAGCGACGTGTTATCGATTTCTGACAGCGGAAGGTGAGAAACCGGCAGCTATTCATCTCCGGATAGTGACAGTTTACTGGGAGAAATGCGTCTTTTGACAAGTCAGAAAATGGAGTGCCCATTTTCTTGCAGGCTGTGAGAGTGTGGACGATGATCCGAGACCAGGCCAGGCCAGGCAAACACTATCATCACGAGCCATCTCATCGACAAGGTGGACGATTTAGTGAGAAGTGATCGGCGTGTCACATTGCGAATGTTGGCGGTGAAGGTGGATGTCAGCTATGGAACCGTGTGGACAATTGTTCACGACAGGTTGCGATATCGGAAGGTTTGTGCCGCTTAGGTTCAGCGGCGACCAGCAAAAGGAACTGCGTATGGGGCTAGCACTCCAACATCTGTTTCGGTATCGGGAAGACCCCCGCTTTCATGGAGTGGATCATCACAGGTGATGAGACCTGTGCCATCACTACGAGCCAGAGACAAAGCGGGACAGCATGCAGTAAAAGCATGCGTCGTCACCTCCCTCTAAAAAGTTCAAAGCCGTGCCGTCAGCAGGCAAGGTGTTGCTCACCGTCTTTGTTGACGTTCAAGGTCCGCTACTTGTGGAATTCCTCGAGCACAAAAAAAAAAAAAAAAAACATTAACTCCGATGTGTTCTCTGAGACACTCCGACGCCTACACAGGTCCATCAAGAACAAAAGACCGGGGCTGCTCACAGAGGGCGTGGTTCTGCTCCATGATAACGCGCGTCCACACGTCTCCAGAGTCACACACATGGAACTGGCCAAGTTCAAGTGGGAGACGTTGGACGATCCGCCCTACAGTTCGGACATGTTGCCCTGCGATTTCCATGTGTTTGGTCCACTGAAGAAATACCTGAAAGGGAAGCGCTTCAATTCGGACGTCGTACGCAAGGACGCTGTGAAGGACTGGGTCTCGTTACGGCCACTGGAATTCTGGGAACAAGGAATCCTGCGGCTTGCTCATCAGTGTGATCGTTGTGCTCAAGCCTATTGTGTATATTTTCAATAAAGTCTACATTTGTACCCACCGTGTCGTTTCGTACCTTTTCATTTGATCACACCTTGTAGTTTCCAGCACCGAGGCCCTCGTTTTGCAAATTTTTTACATTGCACCCCAGATGGTTTCTTCGTTAACAAAATCTTGTGGCCATTTTCGCATACTCATTCGTCAGGTAAAAGATTTCTTGAAAAAATGGTATGGCTCCCACTTCATTACTTGGTAAATTAAAGACTGTTAACAAAACATTCACAAAAAAATGAATATGCGAATATTAAATAAACAATGCGAAATCAAAAACTTCATAAAAATTATATGCAGCGAGAACAATAATTTAAAACGGTGCTAATATACGATCTCGTGGGAAGGTATAAGAACACGCAGCCAGATTTTGGCGAGATTTCTCGGCTGATTGTCGTAATTGAGATTTCTCAGCTGATTGGCGATGACCTCGGGGTACACTATGACAAAGAAGTACCAAACTTTGCTTATATCCAAAAAGTAAATTAAAACTGTAAATTCGATACAATATATTTTCTTGAGAGGAATAAGAGTAAGTCTTAAAAGCTCAATGTCACAAACACTCACACACAAGATAATTGATGTAATATAAAAAATTTTATAAGTTCAGCAAAATGGCAAGACTTTCGTATTAAAAAATTATTCAGAAATTTGCCAAATATCCCCGACTTACTTAAAAGCATTAGTAAATTCTTCATATAGTTTTCCCATACATCTTCAGCGAAATATTTACATTTATGAAATGCAGCAAAAAAATGCATTCAAAACCTACATGAGAATGAGATAAAATGACAAAATTACCATTTGGAATGTTGTCAAATACTTCTTCCACCACAGGTACTTCTGTACGCTTGGTCCCAATGCTGCTAATCCGTAATAAGTGTACATTACGGTATGGACAATTGTATTTATCAGAGGAAAGAAATAGTTGTAGTTTCCTAAAAAAGAGCATTTTCTAGTTACATTTCAAACCTATTACAGAACCCAACATGAAAGTAGTAAAGCAATACAAGTAATTTTAATAATAATGCGTCAAATTTTGATTTATTTCATTATAGATTTTTCTTAAATTCTTTCTAATATTACCATGATGAGAAATATTTACTAAAAGCACATATCGTGGAATGCGACCAATTTCCTTTAAAAGTACACAAATCTTGAAATCCAACATTTGTAGTATGAAAGGTATAGTTATACAAATAAAAAGATATTTTAAAATAAAATGACATTCAGATGATGCCATCAACATTTAGATGATGTAATGAAGTGGCGAATTGTGGCGAGGCTAGCGGCAAGCCAATCGCAAGTCCAGATAAGCAGAGAGTTTAATTTAACGCCCAGCGTTGTGTGTAATCTATGGATATAGTTCCAGGATACTGGATCTATCGAGAGAAAGCCTGGGCAAGGTCGTCCAAGAGCCACGACGGCCAGAGATGATCGCTATTTGTCTATTTTAGCGAGGAGAAACAGAGTGGTTACAGCTTCTCAGCTCTCTCGGGACCTGTATGCAGCAACAGGAACCCGTGTAACAAGAGTGACTGTTTCCAAAAGATTGAATGAGAGAGCGTTGTTTGCCAGAAGATCGGCTGTTTGCGTCCCGCTCACGTCTACGTACAGAAGAGTTCGATTAGCATGGTGCAGGCAGCATAGTGATTGGAGTATGGAGCAATGGGCGACCGTTCTGTTCACCGAGGTGACCCGTTTTAGCCTAAACACCGATACTCGCCGTACTTTGATATGGAGAGAGCCAGTGACCCGCTACCTACTCTCCAATGTCCACGAAATCAACAATTATGGCGATGGCGGTGGCGGTGTAATGGTCAGGGCAGGCATCATGTTGGATGGCCGCACATCTCTCCACGTCTTTGACAGAGGCTCTGTGACTAGTGTGAGGTATAGGGATGAGGTCTTGGAGCCCTATGTTCGCCTTTTCTGGGGTGCAATGGGTCCCGAGTTCATCTTACAGGATCTACGCGAGGCCACATAGAACTCTTCTGGTCAACGAATTTCTCGAGAGTGAGGATATTCGCAGGATGGATTGGCCAGCCAGGTCTACAGACCTAAACCCTATACAGCATATCTGGGACGCTCTGGGGAGGGCAACTGCAACTCGCAACCCCCTCTCCGAAACCATCCAGGAACTGAAAACAGCATTGCTGAATGAGTGGGACCATTTGCCACAGGCACTCATAAACTCCTTATTTCCAGTATCACATCACGCTGAGCGGCCTGTATGATTGTAAGAGCCATACAGGCCTCTCATTGGGTTAATAGAGATGGTTATATATTGGTTTAATAGCAAATGTATTAATATGACCATACTCCCTATTAACCAATTTCTTTTGTCTTCTGCAACCGCTGTGTCAGACCTTCAACCTCTCATGAGTACACACGAACATGTGTGTCTATTATAACTGTTGAATGTTTATTTTGTTTGTATTATATCAATCTATGTTCGTACCAAATTTTATTAAAATCTGTCCAGTAGTTCTGGAGATCGTAGATGAAATATGAAAGTTCTCTTAATTTATTTCACCAGTGTAATATTAACATACTAAATTATATTAAAAATTATTACACATAATATTAAAATTATATGCAGGAAACAACAAAAATGCATAATATACTAAATCAAGTAGGAAAGGTTTGGTAGATTTTTTAGTCTTCTACAGTAGGTCATCATATGTATGTCGGTTATCAAATTGTAGGCTGATCCATCCTTCCGACGCTGAATTAGTTTAACAAAAATGCAATAAAATTACATATTACCTGGTTCTACTCGGAAACCGCACCATACTGCAATTGGCACTACTGCGTGATGCACCACATGAAGAGTAGAAATATGCTTATTCTTTTTTCTTAACACAAAGAAAATCTATAAAGATTAAGGAATATGAAAACATACTCAAAACATATTGGAACTTGAGAACAATTAAAACAGTTCTACAAGAACTTCTTTTAAGAGAGTTCTATAAGCTTAATGTCATGAAACGATAGTATAAAAAATCGATGCATAAAATAGGTGATGTTTCACTTGTGCAGAGGACAAGTGGAACAAGTGATATTTGCGCATATTATCCCGTGCAAGAACATGAAATTTTCTAACAGGTATTATTAGGTAGTTATTGACAGCAAATGATGCTTCAGCACAGCATGTGAGAAATAATCAAACAGAGATGATCTATTGACATGAATTTTTCTGAAGTCGTGTCCATTGCTGTTCTGACATTATTTAGAGTATATCTTGTAATATTATTAGTTTTTCTTTCCCCCTCCCTTGAGTTCTTTATAGAGCATTTATATCAACTGAATTTCACCCTTATTGAAACGCCTAAAGGTAATCCATGCGCAATCTATAACCACTATTGGCAAAGACAGTTGCCATGTAGATTCTAAATGCAGATTAATTAATCTGTTAATGTAGATTCTAAAGTGACAACATGGAAATGCAATAAAAACAAAACAGACAAAGGGTAGATGACGAAGCATGATGTAATTTTGAAAGTGACAGAACCTATCTGGCTGATTAGAATTTCAAAAAATTTAGACTAATCCTATAAAATCTATCTGTATAAAATTACCAATTATTATGTTTCTGGCCCCAAACCGTCTAGGAGTATTCTGCGAGGAGTATTCTGTACCCACATTTGAGAAAAACTTTATGGGGTGTTCGATTTGAGAGTTTAACCATGCATGCTATAAGGAGAAAAAGAGGATAAACTGTACAAATTCTCTGATGATGGCTTAAAATATTAGTTTTTCGTCGGAATAAGTGCATTCAAATAAATAGGATTATGTTGAAAAACTGCATTGTAATTTTGATGAAAATCGACAAAATAAAAAAAAAAAAAAAAAAAAAAAATACCTAAATTCCTAAAATTAGAACAAAATATCCAGCCTAATTTACGGAAAGCCTAATAACGTACATTTTATGAAAAATAAATACATACATAAACAGAGATTACAGTTCATATTTTTTATTAACCTCAGTTAATAATGGATGATTTTGGTTTACATAATATTCGAAAATGTCCCAGCGGATTTTGAAGCTTTAGAGTTGAAGTATTTTAAAAAATCTGAAGTCTGCACCAAATGACTTCCTTCTACGGAATATTAAGTTATAAGCATTTTTCCTGCATTTCTTTTTAACTTATTTCGTCGAATTTCATTAGAGACATATTTCTCATTCAATTAATTCAGTTCTCACTCTGCGGCAAGGCAAAAATACATAAAAAACTCAAAATATCTTCATTAAAAATTGAAAGATATAGAAAAACATAAAACATCAAATACAGTTAAAACAATTTTAAAAAATTACAATTAAAATTACGGTTTCTGCGCAAAAACAAGAAATTCGGCCAGCAGGCAAGAAAACAGATTTTTCGATGCACAAAACTGAAATTTAATTTCGGTCTCACTCCGCAAAGACACTGAAGGTGCAGAAATACTTAATTTACTATTCTGCCAAGTTTGAAAATTAAATAAATATGTCTGCTGTAGGAAAAAATTAGGGCTTAGCCGCACTTAAAAACTTTTAAATTGTTGATAAGTCTACAACTATTACATGTAGATTAACTAAAGGCATAAAAACTTTAACCGGTTGATAAGAACAACATAATTCAATCATTTTTAAAGCAAAAAATGCACAAGAAAAAAAAACTGAGCTCACTGAGCCGAGTAACAGAGTGGGTACATATAGAGTGGGTGTACCCACTCACAATATATATATATACTTTTCGTGCGGCCGATTACAACCAAAAAGGGAGGTACACAACTACATGTTATAGCAGTTCTGTATACGAAATTCTAATGTTCTGAGGTTTCTCGTTTTTGAGTTATGCGAAATGCATACGTACGTTCGTACAGACTCAAAGAAAAAATCTCTTCTGAAACCATTTAAATAAGTTTTATAATTCCTTTGCGGGGGAAAGAGGGTTCTTTATTCTGTCCTTACGCACAGATGCCATTCAAAAACATCGTTACATTGCACTCGATAGCTGTCAAAATGGATATTTTAGTTGAAATATGAAACCCGGAATTTTTCGCGATTACAATTCTTTTGTTTCGTAAATAGAGGAAAAAAAATCAAATTTTTTACACAGTTTCAAAATTAAATGTAACTCACAAATTAAGAAAGTCATACAACGGTTTCATAGCAGCAGAAAAAAAAAAAAAAAAAAAAAAAAAAAAGGGGCGAATATTGGCATCATATACTGTGAGAACTTCATTATCTAAGCATATTTTGTATGTGGCATCCTATTGCTGATGCAATAAATGATTCTTTTCCTTTAACGAACCAATAATGTTAGCGCATACTGAGCAGCAGTAGTTATACTGCACATTTTATATTGAAGTTCTTAGCAACAGGCTGGCCAAACTCATCATAAAATCTGTCTTTTAGGGACTGGCAGTATCATTTAGAAAAAGAGGTAATCGTTATACCGAGCACAAAAACCAGCTGGATAGAGGTATGGTTTTTGCTTACGAACTGATTCAAAGAGTCGATTCTGAGTGTTACTGAGCAAGCTACACAGTGATTCGATAAAATGGAGCGGTAGCTCCTATATAGTACCAATAAACAGCTCTTGTTGGAAACCTGCCGGAAAAAGTTATTCTTATTATAGGGAAGAAAATGTTAATCACAGAACTACGATTTAAAGAAATTAGTTTAAGCAGTTAAAAAGCTTCGATTTAGTCGATTCTGTATATACCACTGCTCGTGCCAATTCTTTCCACTCTTTGCTCCCTCATCACATGCCTATCTTGATTCACTCCCTTTAATGATCTTACTCATCAGAGTTATTGCGAATGAACGAAGGGTTCTAAAAAAAGCCTATTCGGTTAAATTACAAACAGTTCTAATCTAATCTCATAAAAGAGCGGTTTTGACCATCACTACAACTAGATGAATGGTTGAGGTACATAAAAGTCTTTACTCAAGTTAGAGAATGACATATTCCACGAGAAAATTTGTTTTCTTAATTGGTTAAGAAAATATTGTCTGATTTTCTATTAGTAATGTGATTTCCAAAATATTAAAAGCTTTTTCAAGCATTAAAATGCATACATATATAAAATATGAATTATTATTATACATTTTACGCTTTAAATAAATTTCGTACATAATTTTCTTTATATTCTGTTAAAAGATCATAGCCAAATAATTACTCTTCCTTCAACTTCTAGAAGGTTCTTAAAATCTGATACAAATTTTTGACACCAGGTTTTATTGCTTTTGTCCATGAAGAGGCAAAAAGGGTTTAGAAAATCCTAGATTTGATACAATGGCTACCTTTAATAGTGTTATTTCAAACCATATCAAAATGAAATTATAATTATGAATCAAATTATTAGCAATTTTGGGAAAGATATGAGACTTTATATCATTTCACAGTAATTTTAAAATAAAACATAGTTAAAAAAGTAATCCATTTCGATCTACTTACCGTATCAGCAAATTCAATAAATTTCATGAAGAAAAACCACCAGCCAAGTTCGGCTAACTAAAATAAAAATTTTAACAAAAACGATAAGTATCTAATGTCGGCATAACATTTTTAAACTTTAAAAGTTTGCTAATGGTAAAGATAGTCACTGTTCATATACATAATTACACTATTCACGAAGAATATTAAATACTTCCAAAACTTCCAATAGAATTTTTTCTGTGGCCTTTTCTGACACTAATTGAATCAGATTGCAATTAACAGTGTGTCCTTGAAATTGTTGTAATCTGATGACCTCTAAGAATGTTCTCACAGTGGGACAAAGTTTCTTTCGTGCAAAACATATGACCTTGCACTGTTCATTGTTCTGAAATCTTAACTTATTGTCTAGACCACATAACTTCGTTTTCCCTTACTGTTTACAACACAAAGCATGAAGTTTGTAACGCAAGATAAAACGTCAAATTTATAACTTACAAGTTATTGACCTTAAACTTAATACTATGGATGACACATCAAAATTGTCAGATAAGTGGATTAGTTGCTGTAGCATGCGTCTATGGCAAATACGTTAGTTAAAGGTAATATACATTTAATATACATTTTAAAAATATTACTGAATTATGATGAGAAGCCATATACTCTTACATTTGAAATTTCAGCCTGTTAAGTATAACTACAGTTTTTCCAATATTGTCCAAATAACAACAGAAGAAAATTTTACCAAATGCGTTTTAGAATTCACCACTTACAAAGCACGTGAAACAATCTGTAAAACAAATCGATTTCAGCTCACTAAATGAAAAATCAGAGCGAATACTATTGTGCAAGTCTAGCTCTAGCATATTCTGTATTCTAGGCGGTTAGCACACTTGGCATTAAACATATTCATAATCTAAAGCTAATGATACTTTTATATAGTTTGCGGCATGTGATAACGAATTAGACTATCTCTTTTTGTGCTACAAATGGCTGCTTCCACATCAAAAACAACTAGTAATTAGATTATGTAAAACAGATGCACCTGGAATTCATGTTTGTGTGTCATATAATAATATCCAAATAAATTTGCTGGATAAACTTATGCTATGATATAGCAAATTGAAGTGAATGTTTTCTTAAAGTAGTCGTTATGTACTAATATATATGTATACCATAATGAAATCAATGATTCTTCACTAATATACTACATTTAAACAGGATGGTAAATTTTTAATCCATTTTTAGTGTATAATATAAAAATATTGAGTAAAACAGTTTGGCAACTGTTTGCCAAAATCAGGTACTAAGGTCGGATGCAACTCTCAGAAACTAAGATTTTCCTGAGGACTTGGGCACAAACTTCCCACGTGGTCACTTCATTAAATAAAGTTCAAGAAAATTTAACCTACTACATTGATTAAAAATCTACTGCTAAATATAAAAGACAAATCCTGCTTATATGTTTTTTACTTCTCTACTTAGCCTTTTGCAAGAAAGGATACTAAATCTTAAAGATGTTCTTTTTACTAAGCTTAACAACTACGAGGGGAAAAAAATGGTTAAAAATAGATTTTGTCTGATAAATTTATTCTTTGCTTCAAAAAAAGATATACAGTGCATAGTCCGAAATCCGGACGTCCATTATCCGGAATGATCTAAAATCTGGACCTCAAAATCACCAACAAAGTTTTTTCTCGTAGGCTTTACGCATGCGCATTTGATTCCTCCCCTCCGCGCATAATAAAACATCTGGAGAGTCTTGATTCTTAATTTCATTTCGGCACTAAATAAAATACCTTGTTATTGAAGAAACAATCATTTTAGGATAAATTTGTACCATCAGTAATTTGGCTTCGTTGCTGACTATGTGCTTGGCACACATCTCAAACCGAAACATTCCACATATATACATCGATGATCTGACGCCAACATGGCAAATCATTATTATACTTTCCTTTCATCACTGCATGTTTATCAAAACATGGCAACTTGAGTAATGACTCATCTAAACAATGTTTTTATGTTAGTAATTGAATAATAAAGGAGTATGATAAACTTTTATGTTGACGATGAGCGTTTTTATTGCTTGGCGATGATTACAGATGCCCTAAAATATTTTGACGAGGAAAAATTTACCAAAAATTTCTTTCCATATGCTAAAAATAGATTTTGTTGAGGATACTCGTAACTCAAAGATTACATTTAAGGCTATTTGAATAAAGAATAACGGATTTGTTATAAACCCAGAAACAGCGCCAGGGCTCGTATGGCCGCACTGAGTCGCAGAATCTAGGACCCACAGAGACTGCATCAGGGGGTAAGATATCTAGCTTCAGCCCTCAGTAAAGCTTAAGTATATGTGGGAATTTATTTATTCAGAACTTTCATAAGCCTTGAGCATGTGCAAGAAATAGACATAAGTATAATAAATAACTAATGCAATTCTGACTTAATTGTCTCAGTGCACGATAGAAGCAAGATTAAATTTAATGGAACTGCTTGTTGTTAGTCACCAAGCTCATGATGCATTATGTGTAATGAAGGATAGCTAAATTTGATGATGATGGCCGCGAATTTTAAAGGTTTTCGGATATCGCAAAACAAAGCTGAAATTTTCCAGTTAACGGATTTTGTAAAGAAATGTGGAGAAGCGTAATAAATGAAGTGATATAAAAGAAATTTTTCATTGTGATGACAATGTTTCTCAATCATCAGTCAAATTAATGAATGGCGAAATCTGTAGTATGGTTCTATATCCAGAAAATACCGCTACCGATAGTAAAAAAAAAAAAATGACAGAAAACAAGAATTCGATTGACAAGTTAGTCGTAATTCTCCAAAAAGTAGTTACAGGACTTCAACAATGTAACTAAACAAGAGATTATGTCTGTCTACAGAATTAAAGAGAAAGTATTAGCACTAAAAAATGAAGCAACTTAAACAACTTACATTGAAAGAAATGTTTAATAAGGTAAACAAATAAATATTCAGCTTTTATTTGTAAATTTTGATACCCTTTAGATCATAAATACTGTTACTTTTCTGACACCAGTTGTTACATTATTTTCTTCTTTCACGTTCGTACGGGGTTCGTAGATTTGGAGTGAATAACGACGAAACTTGATGAAGTATCAACACACACTTTTATTTATCAGTATTAATCAGATAGCTCCAAAATCACTTTTACAGTCGTCGAACTGTTATAAACGAGCTGACACATTCAGCGACACAGCCTTCACACTGTCAGGCAATAACGGTGGAGACAGCTTCACCGCAAATCACCCGAGTACAGCTCCCAACTCTGATTGGTCGTTCTCGGAATTCCCTGTACTCTCGAGACTCTCCCTGCGATGCACTCGACGATACATAAAAGTATAGCTCTCGACTCAGCTAAGTCTAAGACAAAACTCGACGATGCACTAATTCGCGATGCACTAAAAGACTCTCTCGATGCGCTCGAAGACCAACTCGGCGCTAGACTTCGAGACACTCGCTCAATGACTGACTATCAGCTCGCTAGACGAGGCATACACACTAACTGCGGACCAGCAGGGTTTGTATAGCTTTCGGCTTGCGTTCGAGAACATTCTGGGCTAAATCGGTAAGAATTCGTTCCAGAAGGTTCTCCATCCGTCCATGGTATATCGCCAATTTTGTCGCTAAATAAGGCGACCCTGCTTTCCCTTGCCATTTTATGGCAAACCTAAAACTGCTTTGCGGGGAAGCCATCTTACCGCGCCTGTTCATTTCGTAACAATACTTCATTATTTCATAAATCACGATTTCAAATTTTTAATTTTATAATTTCTACATGCCATCTTACTAGATTTAAACTGATGATCTAATATCTGGAAAAATCCCAAATCCGGAATCGCCGAGGTCCCGACGAGTCCGGATTTTGGACTTTGTACTGTAATAAATTAAATGTAGGCTTTTAGGTAGCACTTTTATTATTGCTCTTTAAATCACTATACACAGACCAAGACAGCATGGCTCTTTATTGTTTCAGTAAAATCACGGATCTTCAAGTATGATCATAAGTTCATGAAATAATGTTGAATATGTATTTTTAAACATCAAGTTAGTACAGCTACAATCAAATACAAAGTCCAAGCAAGCCCATACTACAGGACAGCCATTCCATACTTCATTATAAAGATAATTAGTTATCTTTATAATAAATCACAATATACACAATCAGTTGAACAAGAGTACAGTGATTTTGCATCCTTCACGGCATCTATTCTATTGTTTATGAACAACTAGTAAAGTTCCACGTTTATCATCCGTAATCCTACAGTTATGAAAAGCTTACGTGTAACAGAATCGCAAGAAGTTTTTTTTTTTTTTTTTTTTTTTTTCCTTTTAAATAAGGCTCAAATAATTTGTCTTGCAGGATAACGATTCACATTACATGAAATATTATGTTGCCATCAAATTTTCTTTTTACTCTACAGTAACGTATACTCAATATTTTATAACAGCTAAACGCAATTCTATCTGCTTTATTACTTCTTACATTCCTCCGGAAGCTTCACAATGTCTAAGGATTTTTTTCTAAGGATTTATTTGTTTGTCAGAAGAATATCATACCTAATTCCTTTTAATGTTATTTACTTAACTTTTATTGCTAATGTTTTAATAAGAAACTAGACAATAATTATACGTGGTAATATGAGGAGAATACTAAAGATGAGGTAGAATATTCCAGTCAAATATTAGCAGATTGTTCTAAATGCATAGGATCCCTAGCCATTTTTGCTATTTGCTTCTTTCAGTTTGTTCATTTGATAATATTTTATTCAACCAATTGTTTCACCCTGTGAAAGTGGTTCATAATAAACGAAGCACTCTTACTTCCATAAACTGTCATTTAAGCTTTCTTCAGGTGAAGTCCGGCTCTTTTGCTACCGTTAAAGCGATATTATGGCTCGACCAAGAGCGTTTACAATTAACAATCTTGTACAGGATCAAAAGTAACCATCTTCAGCAACTAATCTCTTCAAAAATAGTTCTCTCGTTCTATCGAAGAAATCACATGTGTAAGCACGATTAAGGAGGGTTTTCTGAGCCAGCTGATGCTGAACCCATGCTTCAGAACTATCGATGTAATCGAATTTTGAGATGACCGTGTACCATTGTATGGGTAAAGGTTACTAATCCACGATGTACGTCAAGGTCTGTAAAGGATTGCGTGACCACTAAACTTTTCATTTTCCAGTTTAAGTTACGAACTCGAAGACTTCTAACACAAATGCGAACTTTCTGTTTGCATAATCATTAGCACTGTTGTCTTTTTGAATAATGAAATAGATGTTGAAAACATTTCCTTTTATTATATTTACTTGAAAGGTGTAGGGAAGTATGTGTATAATTATTCATAGTATGTGAATAGAATGTATTTTACAGTAGTATTTAACACACATCGTATCTGGTGTGGTTTCTGTAATTACGGCAAAGACTCGAGGGCTATCTGCCAAAGGGGAGGGATGCGTTCGTGGAAGGCTTTCTAAGGAAAACTGGCTCGTATACACGTTACACATGGGGAAAACCATGAAAAAGCCCGTGCAGCCAGCCCGTTCGCGGGATTCGAACCTCAGACCGGCGTTCAGCGATTTTACCACTCGGCCGCTGGTGGGCTCCACATCGTATCTATTTCCTACTATACTATTTGACCAAACTTGAGACTAAAGAAAACTGATCAAAAAGGTGCCTCACATGCAGAGCGAAAGTCTACATTTTTAAGGCGAAAGATAATGTTTTAATTTCCCTCTAATTGGCATTGCAAAATTAAGCATCGACAATTTAGTTTTCCAGACACCGGAAATTTTGGTTCTTGCAACAATAACGGTAACAAAATCTAAATTCAAATTTAGTTTATTTTTAACCTTCGAAGTGTCTGGAAGAGATAAATAACACAAACTGACCGTTAAATGAGCTTTTCACCCCGTTTTCCTTGACCTGTTTAATAACCCCAATTAATACCCAAGCTGAGAAAAATATTCGTTCTTCAAAAGAAATGTAATGAAATACATGTGGATATTTTTTATGCTATTCTTAGAATCAGGCGAAGTCCAAAATAGATTATATACGCATCGTACTACATTTTCAGAAAAAGATTTAAAACTTAGCATTTGATCAAATTTCTTCTTCAGATTCCATTTGTTCTTTATACATTTTAGCATTTATTTAGGCTGGAGCTTTTCATCTATTATAAAAAATGTTTTCAAATTAGGCTGGTGTTTTTCTTGCCTTTTACTATTACCAATTACCATTCACGGACAGCGTTGCATCCTGCGCAGCATTCTCGGTGATCAGATGGCAAAAGACCAATGGGTGTAATCATTTTCAGCGCAAGTTTGAAGAGAAGATGCCCGAGTATTGGAGGGAGGACGAACTATTACTTCCTTTCAAATAAATGTTTCAGATTTGATCTGGATGAAATCTGGATGTATATTTTGTACATCCTTTATTTTTCTTTTAATACGTATTTCCCAAACCCCTTCTAAAGTACCATTTCCTTTCTGTATGATCCCTCCCAACTTTCAACTGAGAAGAAGGATTCAACGCTTTCGAAAATAAATAGGAACCTGCTGTAAAAGAGAATTGTTCCATCACTTTATCAACAACTATCAAACATCTTAATATTCTGCTTAAATATATAACGCGTTTAAATTTTTTTTAATTCATTATTCTTGGATTAGAGAAAAAAACTTCGAATAAAAATTACATTTTTTCTCGTTTACTTTCTGCTGTAATATTAGATTAAAATGCATGTCGGGTAGAAAAATATTGAGATTTTTTGTTAATTGTTTAGTAGCCATAAAACAGAATTATTTCCATTTAGTTTTAATAAAGCGATGAAAAAGATTTTCTAATTTAATACTTTTTTATGTAAAATCTTAAATATATTTTTAATATTTTTTTATGTATAATCTTAAAAGCATTCACAATCCCAAACTTAGCATTTGGTCTGTATAGGTATATTTACATACTTTCATCTATAATTTTCTAAAATATATCACATAATCGAAACTGAAGTTTTCTGAATACCTGACTCATTTGATACATAAAACTTTAACCGAGAACTGTGATCAATATTAAAAAAACACTTAAATCATCATAAACGACTTGAATGTACATATTGAAGATTAAACGTGTCACACATATATACTGATTTATACATACAAATATATTGAAGATTTTAATTCTCTATATTTTTTCTTAGATAAAACCGCAGCACTATGAACACCACACATCTTGGCTTATATCTATGTGCTAATTATATCCCACTAAATCAGTTTCATAAAACATTTAATCAGAACGAAAAGAATCAAATTAAACTACACATAAAATTAAATTAATAAAAAATTATAACTTATTTGTATTTTAGGTTACTAATATTTTCATCCTTACCCTAATAGAATCTGGATCATTTTTGTTATCTATTCTACAGGTCCAGTTGCGAGGCGGTTTCAGTAGTATTTTGAATGACTGAAAAGGAAAGGAAAAAAAAAGATTTAAAATATGATTTACCATTCTATTTTAAGCACAAAATATTACAAATGTACTTTTTGTTAATAACGCTGCAATATGAAATTTAAATTTTATAAACCTTTAAGAAATAATAAAACCAGAGCTTTTCCATTGTAATAAAACCAGATAATAACTAGCATAATAGCTGTTTTCGTTTCATAAAAAATATTTAAATCAATAGTCTCTGATGGGTGGGTAAAGTCGGAAATGGCTACTGTAAATTATAACTTCACGCTGTTGCAATGAACGTTAACAGAATGTAAAACAAAATCAGAAGATTGTTAACAGAAAGATTTATTGAAACATAATACAAAATATTTTTTGTACAAATGTTTGCAATACCTCAACCGCGAAACGGGTCGAAATAAAACACATTCATTGGTGGAATTTATTATCGTAATTGAAGTCGGGACAAAGGAATCAATGAGATTTCAATGATCAAATTATTCACTTGTTCCATTTATCAGCAATTCTTTAAAAAAATTCTGGCAACTAAAGTTTTCCTGGTATCTTTTTTTAAATATATAACTTAAGATATGTACAAGGTTTCTTTCTGATTTCGAGTTAATTTCATTCAGATTATAGATCGTTTTAATGCAAATTTTTCTCCATTTGCATTGTAAAATGAAGTTTAGTTCACAAAGTCTCATAAAAAAGACAATGAGAAACTGAATATTTACCGAGAAGCATAGAATGAATATTTCTATTTAAAGTTTTAGAATTTCAAATATTTGTCAGTTTGGTTTTGTTCATTATGGCAAAGCAAACTAGAACTACCTGCCTAAAGGGAGCGATGCTTGCATAGAAGTCTTTTGAAAGGAAACTTTCTTACACGCCCCACATGGAGAAAGCAACGAAAACGCCCATTCAGAAAACTTGTTCGCCTAGTGTCGAATTGAAGTCCTAACTACCAGTGTCCAGAGATTTTACCCCCCCCCCTCCGACTGCTCGTGAGCCAATATTTGTCAATAATAAAAATTTAAATAGATATTTTATTCATCTTATTACCGACTATTAATTCAAAATATATATTGAATACACGTTTCGTCATAACACTACTAAAGTCGTTACTCAAAGTACTATACGTTATGGTTTCGAATCATAGTTCGAATCTTAAGTACTGATAGCTTAAATTTACTTAACGGTTGTCATGTTATATTTTTGACACCTTTTAATATTTATACCGTGAATGCTCTCAAGAGATTCTCCAGCACAAAGAAGCATCGTAAATTACCCAACAACGCGTGTTGAGCTGCAGATCTTACTTAGGATTCTGATCATTAAGCTGAATCTGGAAAAGAAAAGTCGAGGTTCCTTCATGCCGTAGCTCAGAATTAGATGTTAGTTCAAATAGAATTTTCTACCACAAATAATAAGTTTTAACTTTTAGTATTACGACAAGTTACTGCATGCAATGCAAAATTGAGAACAATTGCGAACATAACTGTATTTATTTGCAATATTCATTCCTTTTTTTAACCGTAGTTTTGCGTGATTCATGCAATTTGAAAGAAAAGTTGCGTGCTTATAAAATATGTGCACAATTCATGAACATTTAACCGCTTTTTATGTACTTACTTATTTAACAGGTAAACTCCAAAGTTAAACGTTTCACGTTCCACAGTAGAGAAAATGGTATTCAAATATCAATATAAATGCTGTGTTGACTCATACAACAAATCTTTAAATTAATAAAGAGTTATAGCGAGTGTAGAAATTATTCGTACAAGAGGGGTTTCGTGAAATGAACTACTGTTTTGACGTGTTAATTCTGTTGAAACCTCTTCTAAAGGCAATAACTATTAAAAAAAGTTACCAAATACGAGTGCAAGAAATATACGGAAAATATTGAATTGACTTTTAAATATATAGGAAAATAAAAACTGTGGATTTATTGGGCTTAAAAAGTATTTGTACATTCAAGCAAATGCAAAATTTTGATAGCATTTTTTAATTGTTTAGTGAGTTTTTCGCCAAAACTACGTGAACTAATGCCCAGAGTTCTGCAAGAACATTACTTTTTCAGATAAAAGGAAATTAAATATTTTTGATACGACGGGAGGCGAACGGTGTGGACAAAAAAATGCATTCAAGTAATTTACAACAGTGAAACGTGGAGGTACAGGCATGTTGTTTTTGGGTTGTGTGTGTGTGCTTCCAAGGTCGGTTATTAGTCATCATTAATGGCATTATGAACCATCTGATACACATTGATATTCTAAAAAATAATTTACGGTTTAGTACAGTCTACTGAAAATGAATTTAGGTACTGGATATCTTAATAATAAGATAACGAGGCATAATCCATTTAGAGGTGCTCGAAAAAGTCAAACCATAAACCTTAACTATCAGCAAATGGATCAAGCAAACCAAAATTTATAGAAAAGTATCCAATCCTTATTAACAAAAAAGGCGTCATTTTCTACAGCATGACAGCGTAACAGACTCTGGATAAAATCAAAGAGTTGGGATGAGAGATATTACCTAAGCCACCTTACCTCTCACTTAACCATTTATTCGGGTTCCTGCAACATTTGATTGGAAATAAATTTCAAAATGCGGAAGCGTCAAAAATGAAATTTACTTCTTTTAATCAAAAATTATCTTTCAACAGATAGATTCTACAGTTAGGTTCTACAGATCCGGATTTGAAGATTTGGTGTACTTGGTGTCAAAAATTCATTGAAAATGAGAATAATTACACCACCGATTTAAATAAAAATATATAATAAAACTGTTTTGAATTGACAAAAACATTTTTTTTACTTTCCAGTTTCGTTAGTTTTTTAGTTTGTTTTTCCTTCGTTTTGTAGGTTTAGAGGTTTCTTTTTTTTAAATTACTGCAGCAGAAATTAATGAAAAGACTATGCATTACGGCATGATTAACAAATGTTTGGGAATGGAAGATTCTCTAAAAAGAAAATGAAGGTGACCTAATGAACGACGCCTGTTGCAATCTAATATATACACTGCAGCCTTTTGCGCCATCTGTAGCAGAATAAAAATATGGGTCGACTACGTTATCAGAATCTAAATTGATAAGGAATCCAATATATGCGAAGCTACGCCTCCTGTGGCTCAAGAATCTTCAAGCGCCAATGGGGCTAAACTTCCAACAGTGAAGATGTAATCAGCTTGAAAAATATTACAGAAACTACAAAATAATTAGAAGTTTTATAACACACAGTTTATAGGCCTTAATAGATGATTCACCGTTCTTAATGCTTGAAAATTTAAATCTTACTGCGAAATTTATAATTAAGCTACACAAGAGTAGGCGATATCTAAGCACAACATAAAGAAATGCACTTAAAAATCGGCAAATATCTCTCATATCGCATAAGCCCTTGAATTATGGCATTCTTCTAACAGGAGTACACCTGAGTAAAAATAGTTTAGCCCTTCAGTAATTCAGTAGATTAAAGGGTAAAAATACGAAATTATTTTCTTTATAAAGTCCTTCGCGACGGCATCCCTCTAATTAAACAAGTAATTTTCAAGTGCTTTGCCATAGTATAAATAATCCAATCCAAACCATTAAAACGTTGCTTGGTCGATTCCTACTAACTCAAGTTTGGCTGCGCAAGTTTTCGGAGGTCTGTTTATATGCAGCATGAATCAATTTTTCATACATTCCAAGAATATATTCCTCATAAAAAATCTTACGTGCTACATTAGCGGAGAATATGCCTTCATACCCTTTGCGTAGTGACGTTGCATGCTTAAGATTTATTTTGCAGCATGAAAAACTTACGTTATATGTTACGCTTTTTTAATACACTTTTACAATTTAATTCCAGTTTTGCATGGAGTTTTGAGCCCCTTTCTTGTGGCTCAAAACTTCATGCAAAACTGGCTTCATGACCCATTCTCATTATACTGAAAGTGAAATGTTTCAAATATGTTTTCAATGAAAGGTCGTTGCTGGAATTCAGAATCGCGTTTTCATTTAAAAACAATCATCACGAAACCTTGATGTAGCTAGCTATAAACACGACAATAAAAAGTGTTCAATCATTTTGTTACTCGTAATCTATGAAGCAGATTGTTGCTTTTTCCAAGTCACGTTGGATGGACATGAGGGAAATGTCAGTTATCAGCTACGTTCAAAATGACAAACTGGGTGTTGTCTTTAAGGGGTTAAACAACTGTTGTGAAATTTTTTCTTCTTTATTAGACTGCTATTATTTTGTCTCGAAGTTTCTTCACAAGAAAGGGAATTCAAACGCCTGAAGGTAATCAACAATATCGAAATCATGGACATAGCGATAGCTGAAAATACCGGTTTCAATCAAGGATAGAAAGTCTTCAAATAGATCATATGTAGCGTCATTGTCGAAGTCATATATCTATTTTCCGAATTCTTTAAATGTGTTAAAATAATTTTCAAATATTTTACCCTGCTGAGTATTACTAATAGAGGGCATATAAAATAAAATACAGGAAAATTTATGATTTTCCAGAAAATTTGAAAGGCACTGTAAGGAAGCCTTTTCGAAAAATATTTCGATTTCAAATTTGATATGTGAAACAACTAGACGGATGCACATCATATTCTGTCATTATAATGAATTCGGAATTAAACCGGCTTTATGACCCATTCTCATTATACTGAAAGTGTTTCACAATAAAAACCTCGAATAATTACACAATATTAGAAAACAATTATGACATATTTAATAATGAACTAAGTATGTTAAAAAAATTCCGAAGTTTTTAGCCTAACTTTTTTTTCATTCATTTTGTAAGTTTCTTCATCTGACTCTATCGTACATTTTGAAAAGAATCAACTTGTTCATAAGGCGAGACTGACTGAAAGCAGTCCTGTTTTGCTACTAGAACGTTAATACAAAAATCGCTACTGTATTGCTATTCCTAAATCACTAATTTCGATTTTAATCACATATAATAGAAGAAAAACATCCCAAATTAGGCATATCAAACAGCATTACATCAGCTGAATATTCATATTTCACACACAAAAAAATTTATAAGATTATGGCAAATTTCATTAAATGGTTAGAAAACCAACTTGTCTGTATTTTGTAGATCCGATCACTGTTATCATCTGAAAGTGTTTTAAAAGCAAAAGTTTAGTTTGTTAAGCTAGGCTTCAGACGTTTATTAAGGCCTTTTTTTTTAGGGATGAGGGCTAATCTTCTCGATCAAAATAAAGACTGAGGTGTCATTCAGAACATTTTTAATCAAATAGGTTTGCTTAATACATATGATTCCTTCGAGGGCTGCGTAAATAGTTAATTCTAAAATATCAAGACTACTTCACTGACTGAGGCAGACTGGTAATAATCATTTTTAGGGAAAGCTCACCATTAAGGCAGACTGGTAGACTGGTAGACAGGCAGACTGTAATAATCATTTTTAAGGAAAGCTCACCTATAGTTGCGAATGATTTACACAAGAGTAGGCAAATGGTGTTTATTTCAATTTTGTCTCTGCAAGATGTCTAAGGCATGTTTCATCATCTTTTAGAGTCTAAAGGTGGTCTGGCTGATCTTTCTGTCATTATTGAACTCCTCGTCACCCTGAGTCGTAATATGGGGTGTCATCAGTACTCGGTCATATCTGATGCAACTTTCAAAATAATATTGTACTGATGTAATGGTGAATTCCTCCATCCATTTGCACTACTACCATATGCTCCAGACCTAAGAAATGGCGTTATCCAGCATAATAAAACCTTGCTATGCACAGCTAACATCATATATATCCTTTCCAGAATGCGATTTCTTTTCTAACAAGATCTTTCTCCAATTCCTTATGCCAATCGAGAACTTGTAGGGTATGATTTAGGCTGATATGAATGTTCTTAACGTCTTTGTAAAAATGACGAATTGAAGGTTTTGTTTAATGCTGTATCATCCTAGGACACACCCTAATACAGTTCTAAGGCTTACTGAATCCATCTTAAGCCTAGTTAATAATCGTAAACTTCATTTCCACCAATTTCTTACTGATTACCCCGTAAATTCCGTCACTGGAGCGTGCAATTGCTTAATATTAAAATAGGAGTTTTAAAATCTTTCTCTGGGTGTAGATAAAGCTTTATCTCATTGGAAGCTATTTTTTCATGTATGGATGTTTTTCTGAAAAGTAAGAATTCAAACACATCTTTTAACTTCTACAACGAGATACTGAAACTTCGGCCAAACACATAATGTGTATTTACTTTTTCTCCATATCTTTTCAAAGGTATTAAGTTTGTATTCAATGGGAAACTATATCAGACTTTTAAATTTTTAAATAAAAGAAAACTAGGTATAACAAAATAAATGAGGTTAGCTTCCCACGGAACATTTTTGGTTTTACTGCTGTTAATTGGCTTACTTAAATCCAAAAGGACTTACCTCAATAAGTAAGTATAAATTCGTCAGTACCAATACAGCATTGTACAAGAACATGGAGTATCTCATGTCGTACGGCTTTTTGTCCATCATCCATGCTGGACCAATCTTTTTCACAAATAACACATATAAGAAAACAAGTGTGAATGTTGGAAGGGGCCCTTCCATTAGAAACCATTTCGTTACACGAGGATCTGAAAGAAATGCACAGATATAACATTCGAAAGCTAAACACTTTTAATTATCAGAATTATTAAACAAAATCATTTAGTACACCTCTTGAAGAAGTGAAATAAAATTTATGGTTCCTTCATTCTAGTGTAATCCGTCAAAAGCTCTCAAGAAGATTTCGAGATAAAATTCAAACAAGCTGTATGTTTTTTGCGCACTCCAGACGCAGCTTATCACCATCGTAAATTATAGAGTTCAACGTTAAAAATCTCGGAAATAGTGTATAATTAGAATTAAGAACTATTGCTATGATATTTAAAAATCGTATTGATTTTGCAAATTATTTTTATTGGCCAAAAATATTTTTAGTGATTTAAATTTCTAATGAATATCAATTTTGGCGAGGCTAATGAATAATGAAATAATTAAGGGAATTCTATGTTTTACATGTAGTAAAAACGCCTCAATTTAATAGTACCTTTACTTTTTTTTAAATTCTTCTTGAATAAAGACTATAGATTCATTCCATAAATTTGAATAAAATAATATTGGGCACGAATAGAGTGGTTTATCTCTTTTATGTTTGAGATGTTTACTGTTATTACAGATTGAAGAAATGAAAAAAAATAAAATTTTGCTTATAATTAAGGTGGTTAAAGCTAGTCAAAGCAAAGTTAAATTTGTTTAATACTTCCTGCTTGTAGATTATTTTCTAGAGTTTTCTAGATTTAGGATTATGATTCGACTTTATATAAAATTGAGGCTGTCAAAATACTGTCTTAACAGCATTACTTCAAAGATCTATTATATTTTCTAATTCCTATTTCATAGATAATCTGCCTACCAAAATATTAAGATTTCACTTAGTTTCCACTTACTATGCTTTTTAAAATTCACGTTAAAAATTATGACGAATTTTTCGAATTTACATCTACTATCTTCATTTTAGAGAGCAGTAGAAAATAAAGTGTTTTTCAAGTGGTGTCTAAGCAACATTAGCACCGCGATATTAAACTGATATTACTAGATACTTGTTTTCACGCTGGTAGAAAAATATTCAACTATCCATTAAAATGAAACTGATAACTAATTTAGGCAAGTGCAATAATAGATGTTTTGATTACCAGCACCAAATTTACAAATTACTTTTCTTATAACTAAACAAAAGGCAAGTGCAGAGAAACTTCATTTTATTTTCATTTCTTATTTCATTTTTTTTTTTAAATTTTAATATTGATTATGCACACGGCTCAAGCTTGCGCAGTAAAACTGTAAATATTGAAAGGAACTACCGAAAGACTTGCTGCATACTTAATTTACAGTATGTAAACATAACAGTTGTGAACATACCTCCATTAGCCATGTAATCATCGTAAACATCTGTTACAGATTTTATAAGTGTCGTCATTTTGAACTGTAATACTTCCTGGCGACTAGAATAGTTAGGACTCCAACAGAAAAGGTTTTATTTTGAATAAACCAACCTGCGAGACCTATAAAAAAAAGAAATAAGGTATATAATAAAGTAAACATTTACATACATTTTTAGGTCTTCAGATATCAAATAAGACTTTTGCTACTATTAGCATATTTTTTCCGTTTTGAGAATGTTATAAGTCAAACGGTATATGTTTGACTATGGTATATGAATGTTTATATTTTTCTTAGATTAGGAATCTTCTGTTGTATTTTAATGTTAACTTTTAATAGAAATTTTATTTTAAAATATTTGATATATCCATACTGTAATTTAGATGGAATTCTCTTTATTTATTTATTTTTTTTTTCAGCTTTTAAAACAAACCAAAAGTTGCTTCAATTTAAATAGTTGCATATTTCCCAGAGATTTCAGGATTTGAGCGCTGATAGATATTAGGGGTTGTAATTCCTAAAAGGAAATTCAGATTAAACGTCTAAGAAAGAAATTTGAAACAGCTGTACATAAGCAGATAAAAAATACAGTTAAATGGGAAGTCTAAAGTATTCTTACGGATAGCAAAAATAAATTTCAGCTAGATCGTTTAAATTCCTTATCTACTGTCAATGTACTACATTCAAACCCACTTTTCAAAATATAATTGAAAAATCGTATTTTTTAACTTATACTGGAGTGTAAGAAGATAAAATACGAATAAAAGCGGGAATAAAAAAATGTGCCTAGTAATTTAGTACACTATCTAAAATTTTTCAACCAAAAAGCTAACTTACTTAATACTATCCCAATTCTTTCGACTTTGTGACTATTTCAAAGAAAGAACTTAGAAATAAAATACTAAAGCTTAAGTTCGGAAATAAATCGTTAATAAACACGCACTTTTTATACACGACTATTTTCGCAGGAGAGTGATTTGACTAAAAAAAGAATTACCTTTCTAACTGCATATTTTATACAAAATTATAATTACCTATTTTAAATATCTTGATAACTATTAGATTTCCAGATTTACTCAAATTAGATAAACCAAAAGAACTATACTAACTCACTGAATACGTTTACGGTGTCTTATCCCTCACAACAGCCTTTTCATAAATGTTTCACATTTCACGGAAGCAGAATAGTTTTCAACAGGGAGAAGAAACTAGGTGTAACTTCATTCAGCCACGGAATTGGAAAAACTACTTACGTCAAAGAATACAGAAAAATCAAGATACTGCGGAATTTCTCGAACAGATAAATTGCTCACCAAGAGAGGAAAGGAACAACCTGAAAGTGTTGAAAAACCACACGAGATAAACCAGTTCGTGGTCCCGGGGACATCGCTGGTACAGGCCGTGAATTTTTAATTTGACATTGCAATTTCTACCCCCAGGGAAGGTCGAGAAGAATGATTAGATTCTCTTTCCCTACCTTTTTTATTTTTTAATACTAGAGGGCAGAAAACGCTATAAAAAGGAAAGTGGTAAATAAATCGGCTAGCAAGACCTCTGAAGCGCAAGGACAATGAGGTTGAAAATGATCGGAGAGGTTAAATTCTAAAAACTTACTAATTTGTTAAGTTGGAAACAGCACATGTTATAAAACCCGGTCTATGTCGTCTTGATTCAGAAAAATAATGTATGTGCATTTACTTTAATAGATCGTCAATAACACCCACTTCAATATGACTCGCATATTGCTCACAGTTTTTAGCTGTTATGTTAATCAGACATAAAGCGTGCTAAATTGTATAGGAGTTAGTCAAAAAATCAGTGGAATTTCATATTATTTCTTGAACTTTTTGGGGGGCGGGGGGGCGGTTACAACTGAGTTACTAATATTCTGCCACCAAAATATGCTTTAAATTTATAGTATACAATGGAGTCTACATAGAAAATCACACCCATAATCACTGAACGCAAGGAAAAAACACGATTTTATATAAAACGCCTTGGTCATCTGGTGTATGAAATGGTCTGTTATTCATGAGTAGCATTCCTTTAAAAAATGGGATCGTACTGCACTCAGGCGCTTTCGTTTTTCATGCAAAACGTGTTTGTTGAAACGGGTGAAGTGCTCCGGGCTAATGAAACTCAGACTATTTAAATAGTTCCAACAAAAACATTTTGCATAAAAATATCGTTTGTAAAAAAATATGTCCTTTTACGTTTTTGAATTTCTTAGACGAGAAAAGCTAAGTTATTTCAGGGTATTTTTATATTTATTGAAAATACTTAAGTTTTAAATTTCGTAACGTTATTGCATATTATGAAAGTTGAAGATTTGCCATCTGCCAGCTGATGAATTAACTCCAGCGTCGCCTTTGGCTAGTTCTCACAAATAAGCCACGAAATAACTATAGACAATATTTTTAACTTTTTTCAATATTTTGCGCAACATAAAGAATCATCTTTCCTTAAGAGAATCCAAATGACATGAGCTTTCATACTTAAGTATACTTCAGAAAGAAATGAAATGCTGCGTAATAAATCATTATTTTATTGACAATCTTAATAACCTGAGATTTAGTTTTCTTTGATTTTATTTAATTTATATATATATATATATATATATATATGATTCAATACTTACAGATTTACAGTTTCTTTATTACTTTTATATATAATTTGTTTTGGCATTTTACTTAAATTTAATCACACTATCTATTTTATTATTATAATGATTTTAGCTCACTGTTCACAATCACCCTCTGTATCCGATTATTTAAATGTTAGAAATTAAGCTATGCCATTAAAAATATATACCTTTTCGAAACATCTCATTAAATGTCCGCAATAATAATTTTTCTAGATAATTTTTATTATATACCTACCCTTTAATTTCTCCCAAATACCCTTCAAACTTCATTTAAACTACAATAATTTTCGATTACCATTGGTAAATCCTAACGCATATCAATATTAAAGCATTTAGACAGCTAACAGGTAAATGATTTTTAAAACGTTTTGGTTTGGTCTGTTTGACTGATTATGGAAGAGCATGTGAAGGTACCTGCTTAGAGGAACACCTTCGTGAAGAACTTTTTATGAGAAACTTGAAAAACACAAATAGAAGTTTAAACACGGGAAAACCCACAAAAATCGCATCCACCAGTGATCCAGCGGTTAAAGACTCCTGAATGCCGGTAGTTCGTTTTGAGTTCGAAACTAGGCGAATAGACTGGTCTTCGTTGATTTCCCAGTGTGCCAAGTGAATACTAGCCAGTTTCCCTTAAAAAGGTCCTTAGGCAGATAGTCCTTGTGTACTGTGGTCCGGTGCTTGCTAGGTGTTCAAACTGACCCTCTTTCCAATAGTCCTTGTATACCTTGCTATATTCAAATAACCTAAAAATGAAAATTTACAGGCAGCCAGGTCTTTCTCTAGATGAAAAAAATCGTTACGCGAGGGATGTTTATAAAGATAATTATTGTCAGGAAAGAAGTTAAATAAACTGCGGACGTCTAACGCCAAGGAAATATGACGAAGCAAAAAAAAAAAAAAAAAAAAAAAAAAAAAAAAAAAAAAAAAAGCGCCAAGTGATTTAAATTGGAAATACCTAAGAAACAATAAACTTATTAGAAAAATACGATTTATAAATAAAACATGAAGTAAATACATGCATGCTTCTGTGGATATATGTACCTAAATTAAAATCAGTGGCTATCCTGACGGCATGCATATTTATATACTTTACACGCCTTCCCTTATTTGGACATATGATGCTCTAAAAATCATTGTATTGTTTTTAGACATATTGTTTGTGTAATAGATTCATGCTACGTATTGATATATCCAGCAGTGTTATAAAAGAGCTGTATTGCAATTAATAAAAATACATGCTCATAATTTGAAGATATGCATTCATTTCTAAAAGAAAATGAAAAACCTTATTTACTGATGTTTTCAAACAATATACAGTGGATGGACAAAAATATGGAAACACCTTGTGAAATGTATGTTTGAAAAGAAAGATTGATTTTAATGAAATATGTAGGTGGCGCTGGCGTTTTTGACTACTGACGCCACCTATACAACTTCGTAAATGTGCTAAACAGTTCAGTTGTTGTCGGAGTACTGTTATGTGAGGTTGTCATTGCATTATGTCAGAGATAACAGACTTGGAACTTGGGCAAATTGTTGGAGCACGTATGGTAGGCGCTTCCGTAAGCAAGGTAGCCGAGGTGTTTAGTGTTTCAAGAGGTACTGTATCGAAGATTTATTCCGCATATTTGAAAAGCGGAAAAACATCATCCGCTAAATCACAGCGCGGACGAAAGTGTGTCCTGAGTGATCGTGACAGACGATCATTAAGGGCAATTGTGACGAAAAATAAGAAGACCACAGCTGCAAAAGTTACTGCTGAAGTGAATGTTGTGTTACCGAACCCTGTGAGTACCAAAACAGTTAGAAGGGAGCTTCATAAACATGGAATTGCTGGCCGTGCTGCAATTGAGAAGCCACTCATCAGTGATGCTAATGCCCGTAACAGGAAAAGGTGGTGTTAAAGTTATAGAGCCTGGACTATAGAGCAGTGGAAGCGAGTAATATGGTCTGACGAGTCTTCTTTCACAGTGTTTCCCACTTCTGGTCGAGCTTACGTCTGGAGAACGCCATCTCAAGCCTATAATACAGACTGCTTGTTGCCAAGAGTGAAACATGGCGGGGGTTCTGTTATGGTTTGGGCAGCCATATCGTGGTTCTCTGCTAGCCCCATGATAACTATGTCAGGGCACATGACTGCCAAGACTTATGTGAACATTTTGGCCGATCAAGTTCATCCCATGGTACAAACTTTGTTCCCCGATGGTGATGGTGTCTTCCAAGACGACAAAGCCCCTGTTCACACAGCTCACATTGTCCAGGACTGGTTTTCTGAGCACGAGGATGAGTTGTCCCATCTCCCCTGGCCACCACAGTCACCAGACCTAAATATTATCGAACCTTTGTGGTCTACATTGGAACGGAAAGTGCGTTCTCGTTATCCATCGCCAACATCGTTATCTGAACTTGCCACCGTTTTGCAGGAAGAATGGTATAATATTCCCTTGGCAAACATACAGGAACTGTATTTATCCATTCTGAGAAGACTGCAAGCTGTTTTGGATGCAAACGGGTTTCCTACACCATATTAAGCAAAGAAACATGTTTTTTTAAAGGTGTTTCCATATTTTTGTCCAGCCCCTGTATTTTTTCCTCATTTCCTACTTAAAAGCAAGAAAAAATATCTTTTCATAAGTTATTTCAAACACAAACTTTAACTTACACAGATAAAGACTGTGAAAGGAGCTTTGGAAAACCAAGGACAATTTTATAATTGTCTCTTATTTAATTATTCACTAGTCAGGAAAAAATAGTCCGTATTTAAATCGAATGTCACAAAGCCGTTATTCTTCCAGCGAGATCTAAAGCCTAATTTCCTTTAACACAGATTTTCCTGTTCGCAAAACCTCTCGATGTTATTTATCAATAATGTTTTGTATAATAGATTGTGTAATTGCTGGTCAACGAATAAAATAAGAAAATTCAACATTAGGAATTGCTTTAATTTTGGAGAAACTTATCATTTACGTATTTCGAGATAATTTGACAGATCTTTTCAAGAGAGTGGAATATTTATAGTCAGGTGTTGCTACTTTTAAAATTAAAGTTTACGCATTTTTCTTATGTATTTATACAGCAGCACAAAACATTTCTTAACAATTATTACGCAGCAATACATCTTTCATCGTCGCCCAGACAATATAGAGGTTAGGGAAGCCTACTACAGTACCGAAGGGCCCAGGTAAGACATGGATTTTTGTAAATGTATAGTGCCGATGCGGCATGGCGGCACTCGAAATAAGCGGCCAGCCGAAAGTTCTCTCGTGTGGATTGCTGGAAGAGGAGAGGGGTGGGAGACTCCCGGAACTGGGGATGGTGTGTGTGTGTGTGTGTGATTATGGCAAAGCCTCGAGGGCTATCTGCCTAAGGGGAGGGATGCCTTCGTGGAGGACTTCCTAAGGGAAACTGGCTCGTATACTTACACATGGGGAAAACCACAGCCAGCACTTCGCGGGATTCGAACCTCGAACCGAACTACCAGTGTTCAGCGACTTTACCGCTCGGTCGCTGGTGGGCGGAACTTGGGATGGAAAATAGAAGTCCAGCCTCTCTTTGGAGTAGGCTCTGGCAACCGTTGTTCCATGTAACATGGACAAAACAACAACAACATCTTGCATTATAAAAGGACTAACTTATAAGCTTAGATTAGGTTAGGTTCCTTGAGTATGAAAACGCACGTGAAGGGTGTCTAAGGGTAACGGCGTCTTCGTGGACGATTTTTTAAAGACAGCTGGCCCGCATGAACATTGCGTACGACGACAATTATGAAAACTGCCATGCAGCCAATCCGTTTGCCGGGATTTGAGCCCCGGTCTCAAACTACCAGTGTTTGACCCTCCTTCCGCTCGGTTACTGGTGGGCGTGAAAGCTACGTGCTCTTGAAAGTGATAGACTCTTGAAGGATCAATGTTTTTCTTTTATTATCCTTTTTCTGAAAACACAGATACAGACTGTATGCGATAAATGGAATGGGTAACTCAATTAAATTTATTTCGACCCTATGAATATCTATATTCATTAAGGAAACTGAATTATCTGGGTTTATAGACCAGGGAAAATTCCATCGTAGGTCCTACTTTCTATAAAGTGAAAAGCAATTTTTCAAAATTATACTAACAGTATTTCAAAAATCAAAACTTGAAAAGGCAAATTTTATTCATTTTAATATAGAGTGTCTATAAATGTTCTTCGTCTACATACATAAGCGCAGTGTTGGCTAAACAAATTTAATACTCCCGTATGAAATCTCGTAAAATCAGGTGACCGGGCAATTCTTCAATGAGGCAAGTTTTAACAAACAGGCTTGATATGCTCTAATTTGTTTCCCTATTTAAAGACTCAAGTGGCTAAATGGGATTTTCGAATAACGCGCAGCGCAGTCATTATTAGGAAATTTTCTGGGATCCTCAACTTCGGGGGGAAGTTAGAAGAAACTGCCTAATCAAGGAACATTTTTACAGACGGATATGGTGGAGTTTTCGATGCTCATGACAACTGCATTTTCAGACTGTACATACGCCTCTCGATTTTTTCCTGTAAGATACGTTCGAACAAAGTTTTACATAGTATAGATAATAAATATTTTAGAGCTAATCAGGTAACACACTGTTTCACAATAAATTATGACATATAATTTACTGATATTAAAATATCGGTTTGAAACAAAAGGCTCAAATACTGAATTTAGTAACGACATAATAAACTTTCTACATAATCGTTAACAGTATGCATGAACTTTGTGTTTCTATTGTTTATACTTTTTCCGCAATTAATACAGTTGCTAGTTCAGTGCCTCACCCTAAAGCAAGGCTACTGAAAAAAGTTGTCTGTACGGAGTGCTAATCGAGACCCCCGGATAGTTAGTTCTCCAGGCTAAAAGAAACATATTTTGTAACTTCAAAAGAAAAACTGACCTTGAGTAAACGTAGTCAATATATTCATACTGTATGGTTTCCAATATATTCATACTGTATGGTTTTCTTAGCTGTACCTTTTGTATGGCCGGCCCCCTACAGAAAAATATCGCAAGAAGTCAGAACTAGGCTGCAAGATGGGGGAGCATTTTTATGTTCCAAATCTACTATTCTCTCAGCCTTAGTCTGCCAAGAAATCAGTTGACATCATTTGCAAAATATTGAGGTTCATTCTCATTTCACATTCTGTAAATGGCCCACCAGCGGCCGAGCGGTAAAGACGCTGAACACTGGTAGTTCGGTCCGAGGTTCGAATCCCGCGAACGGGCTGGCTGCATGGGCGTTTTCGTGGTTTTCCCCATGTGTAACGTGTATACGAGCCAGTTTCCCTTAGAAAGTCCTCCACGAAAGGCATCCCTCCTCTTAGGCAGATAGCCCTAGTGTGCTTTGCCGTAATTAAAATACATACATACATACACATTCTGTAAATGACGTTCATGATTAATTGCAGCATTCGAATTGATGAACTAGTAAACGTGGCACACACCAACAGTCCACTTGCAAACAAAAACTGATTTACCGCTTAATTCCGTCTGGATGTGGATCGAAGAAAACCAAACAATTTACATAACTCGGAAACAGTCGCAATGGGTTTTCAAGCATTTTACATTCAGCAGCAGAAAACGTCACTTTATTTAACCCTTTAATGTACCAATAAAAATTCAGAAAGTGGTCTTTTTTCAGATCTCTTTATTTTAACTCAAAATTGTAGTGATTATTTCCTGTTATATACATATCTGGAATAAAAAAAAACTTATTTACTTTGGGTGCAGGGAAACGACTTAGTTTTCTGCTGTACACAAGTTAGCTCAGTTGAGTACATTATGGGATTAAGGGAAATGGGCATCTGGAATATTGGAATGTAATGGTTTTTGTTGACTTAAAATGAACTTAAAACTAGCAAACTCCAGGGACAGGAGTAAAAATATCTAATTTCAATAATTTGGTTAATAAAAAAATTATAAAAACATTAATGCAAGCTTAATGTATAATGCGATATACGCTAAATCTTCTCAAATGGGCAATCGTTCTAGATCTCTTTTCAAACCAGATTTACCAAGAATACAAAACCTTGGTGTAGCTTAACTACTCGGGTAAAATATTCTACCGGTAGCCCAGATGGTATAGTGGTTAAGAAAGCTTACTGCGGTACCAAAGATGCCCGGGTTTGAATCCCGGAGAAGGCATGGATGTTTGTAAATGTATATTGTCTCTGCCGCATGAGGGCACTCTAAATATATGGACAAGCCGAAAAACCTCTCCTGTGGTTTGGAAGAAGGGAAGAGGAGTTGGAGACCCTAGAACCCCCATACGGGGTTCTCTTTCTTAAATTAGAGGGGAAGCAGAAATTCAACCTCCTTAAGGCTCTGGCAACCATTCTTTCATGAAATCCATGGACAAGACAACAAAACATTCCACCACTCAAGGAAATCATGCCATCGTAGAGTAGTTTATAAACGAAATTGGCTGTATTTACTTAACAGCTAGGTAAATCGCGAAAATATCGTGCATCTCGTCTATTCTATTGCTGAATATGTAATACTAGTAGAACTAGTACGACTTTTTCCACCATTTTACCGCCTTGAAAAATAGTTGGCCATATATTAAGATGTGATTAATTTTAATTATCGACGGATTATTTAGCCATGGCAAAACACAGTACATGTGTCTGCATAAACTGGGAAACTGGGAGATGCCTTCGTGGGAGCTTTCCAATTAAAATGGACAATACTTACTTCCCTCGTTCGCAATGGCAGTGGGCAAAATGCGACTAATTTATATTACGTCGGTTTCAGTCGGAGATTCCGTACTTATAGGGTATCCAAGTAAAAAGCAATGAAAAAGGGCAGCACAGCTATTCAAAATCAGTATGTTTATTGCATTGTGGTTTATAGTTGGAATGCAGAACTCAACTTTTGTGTTTCGGAAAGTCTGTTATGGAGCGTACTTTAGATTTCCGTGCCCGCAACGCGTGGCATGAGAATATTCCTTAGACATAGATCGAACTTACAACATATAGAAGTGTGCCAAAACACTGAGTTCTTCGTTCCAGATATGTAAACCACAATGCAATATACATATTAATTTCGGATATAAGAGAATGTCCCTTTTACATCACTTCTTTCCAAACATCCTGTATTTACACTGACACGAGACGGACATGATTTTTACATTGTTAATGCTAACTTATTTTACACATTCCGGAAAGTCTGATATGGAGCGTACTTTAGATTTCCGTGCCCGAAATGTGTGGCATGAGAGTATTCCTTAGACATAGATCGAACTACAACATAAAGAAGTGTGCCAAAACACTGAGTTCTTTGTTCCAGATATGTAAACCACAATGCAATATACATATTAATTTCGGATATACGAGTATGTCCCTTTTACATCACTTCTTTCCAAACATCCTGTATTTACACTGACATGAGACGGGCATGATTTTTACATTGTTAATGCTAATTTATTTTACACATACTATAATGAAATACACAGATGTCCAACTTCATCTTTACATACTCAAAATTAATGCTATTCCATGAAATCCAATTAATGAAATTCATTTTTGTAGAGAATGTGTGAAGGTCATGCCTAATTAACACTATCATATCAAGTGATTAAACAGTTCCAAATATGCAAATCAAGGCATTATGTCATCTGATGCTGGATCAAGTATTTTGCTCAAAGTGAATATCTGAGTGAAATTTATAATACATGGCTTGATTTTAATGTGTAAGGACTCAAAACAGTTTGTTATAGCCCCGAAATATCATACGGAAGAACCTGTGAAATGGCGAATCATCGACCGTTTAGAAGAAGAGACAATCATGAAAACAGTAAAATATGTGAATATTTCAAGACACACGTGTCTTTATGCCATGGACATAACTTTAGAACTCTGGAGCTGTCCGCTGAAAACACTGAAGCACAAACATCGCAAACGAAAACGTCGCAGAGAAGCGCAAGACGAAAGCGTCGTCGTACAAAAACATGGCGAAAGATAAAAAAGTAAAAGAATTCATCGCAGATTTAAAATATCGTGGTGCAAAACATCTCCCTCAAAAAGAAGATTCAGAAACATCGCAGTAAAAAATAAAGTAACTAAATATCCCCGTATAAATATAACATCGCAATATCATGGCAAACTATATACAGTAGGCTTAATGAAAAACGTTTTTATGCCACAAAGCCAAAGATGCGTGTATCAATCTTTTCTCAATGTAGAGGGATTGCTTTAATTGGTACAAAGAATATCAGAACTGAAGTAAACACTTGTGGTGTCATGTTCTCTTTGCTGTTGAGACGAGGTTTAGTTTAACATCCGATTCTAGACGTGTTTACATCTAAAGGGAGTCAGGAACGTGAAATCGTCCTTCGGGCATTATGAAATGTGACAGTTTCGGTACAGGTTTGATGGCACGGGAAGGTATAATGATCGATGTGAGTACGGCCCTACATGTTTTGAACAACGATTTTGTGATCGACTAAAAATACCCGAATGAGGTTTCAGAATAAATACAGATGGCGAACCAATGGCTCCCGCCAAACAAAAACCAAAATTGGGCACGTCATTATATGAAGAATTTAGGTATTTATTATCAGCATAGTTAGTCGACGCTTGACCACTTTCAAAACTATTTCCCTTGCGAGCAGCGATTGTGACTAGCTCTCTCTCCTGTGTTCCATAGGGTTACTAGTCTTTCCTCAGTGCTCTTCCCTAGCGTGCCCCGGCGGCCAGACTGGCACGAAACTAGTTATTGTCTTGTTTTTGTTTTGTGCGTGCTTACTTTGCTCAACCCCATTAAAGCATCCACATTAAGCAAATCCCTTAAGCAAAGCTCATCAACATTAAGCAAACCTCTTTGAAGAATTTCATAAAAGTTGTAGACTTTTTTTTTTTTTTTTTTTTTGGAAGCCGGAGAGATGAAAAATTAGCAATCGCCTTTCCACGAAATCGAACCACGGACCTCTGGAATACCGGCCCAGCGTGCAGAATCACTACACCACGAAGGCACGCTAGGAAAACGGGAGAAATACCTTATAAAGTGAACACACTAAGCGAATACCGTAGCCAGCAAAATCTCTTGATTTTAATCCGTTGGAGAATTTATGGAGCCAGCTTGCAGAAGCAGCTGCACGGAGACATTCTCCTCCTAAAGAGATGAAAGTACTCTGACGACCGCATTGCTGAAGGAGTGGAACTTAATACCGCAAACTAAAATTAACAGCGTTATTGGTAGCATGAAAACGCGTCGTGAGATGCGTGTACAATTCAGGGAAGATCCCATTCCATATTAAATTCATAAGCATTATTTTTTCCCTGAGTTACGTTTTTTAACTGAACTCTCCTTGTAATCTATAATTACCATTTCTATTGTTCCCGCTACAGTTTTAAATGATTATATGATGTTATGCCACACAAATTATTAAATTACATTTTGCAGTTTCTGAGAAATCCGTGGTTTTATGCATGTAAAGGTAATTTTAGATATGAATGTAAACACAGGGTGCGGCAGGGGAACTTCCTTATTTGAAACACGCGCCATCTAGCGACATATATTCCGAGAAGGGTGGGCTGGCGCTCATTGAAAAGAGCCGTTTTATGTCAGGTAGGTTTAGTACCGATCATGCAGTGGACGAGAGAAGCGCGCTTTCGCCGTGGAATCGCAATTTTCAACGTACTGCATTTTCATCCATATAAATTGGTAGTTTGGCAAAAATTTAATCCACGCGATTTTCTTTCACGAAAAAAATGCATGCGAAGCCGTTTTTGACAATATGCCTCATGACACCCTTGTGCTCTTTAGCGATGAGCCTCGTTTCATCTTTCCGGTTGCGTGAATAAGCAAAAACTTGCGATATTGGAGTGGCACGAATCCCTGAGAACTTCATGAGCAGCTTCTCCATGCAGAACGTGTGACTGTTTGGTGTGCATTGTCCAAAATAGGCATCATTGGACCATGGTTTTTTGGAGAACATCTCCCCGCCTTATCTCCTTACGGCGCGATCTTCAGTGGCCAGCGCGCTCGCCTGATTTAGCCCCATGTGATTTCTTTTTGTGAGGTTATCTGAAATCTCTAACGTCCAAAGACCATGGGCTCAACTGAAGAACAATATTCAAGCTGCTATCGACAACATACCCATTGATATGCTGGTAAAAGTGGAAAGAAACTTCAAAACTCGACTATCTTAATGCATTGTCGAGAACGGAGGCCACCTTAATGATATTATTTTTAAACCATGATAAAAAAAAAAAAACCCTTTAAGTGTCTCTCTATAATTTCGAAAAAAATTAAACTGCTATCGCTTATACTATTTGTGTCATTCATTTTTAAAATAAGATAGTTTCCCTGCCGCACCCTGTATAATCAAGCTACTTTGTTCTAACCTTTGTATGAAACAAAAGGGATGCCATACATACGGAAGCACAAAGTCCCATACATGAACAAACTATTGTAAAATGAGAAAAAGTATCATTTAGCCAGAGACAATGCTGCATCTCTATCTCAGGAAGTAAACACGATATTAATATTAACCACATTTTTATCAATCAAGATAAGGACAGCCGTAGAGATGAAATTACGAAACCTAGCTCAGACTTCAGCAAGCGAAACAATTTGAAAAAACGTCATAATTTCTATTAAAAAAAGTCGTTGCAAGTTTTACAGTCTATCCTTTCTATAAATAAATATCTAAAAACGTAAATCGAAATAACTAAAACTTTTTGCCCCAGAAGATAATTTTACTTCCCTTCGTTAACTATCATAAGGCCTGTAATAAACCATAATAAAAGACGAAATAATTATAGCCAGTAATTAGCCAATCGCAAGTAAAATATATTTCTAGAGCCATTCCAACCGAATTTCTTTTCTTGATACTGAAGTTCGCTCTTTTATCTCTTACTCATTTTTTAGCGAATTTTAGTATTATTAGCTTATACATGTTTTTTCTAATAAGCTGATTATACATCAATAATTTAGTAGGATTTAAAAGTTGAGCTGGTCATCATAATACATTGAAAAAATAAAATACAAAAGTTCGGTTTTCCATTTTTTCCCTCCAAGGCCAAAAAATCGTCGACTCTTATCAGCTGCCTTTTCTGACAGAAATATAACCGAATAAAATTTAGCTGTTTATAACACTCAGAAATCCGAATATAAAACTAACATTTAATTTCAGAATAATAACTACATAATAGTTATGATCAGAGAGACTAGGTTAAGTTACTTAACAAACATCTCGACAGATTTTTTTATCATCAAAATTATAAGAACACTTTTTCAGAAAATAGGCCATCAACTGCCCCCCCCATTTATTTTTCATTTGATAAGTTTCGATTAATATGGTATCTTCTGAATATAACTGGAAAAAAGATGAGTCAAGGAAAAAAATTTAGCGCTGCTGAATTAAAGTACAAGAAATTCGTATCATGCAATAGCATCTCATGTGTTTGTGACTATTGCTTAAATTACTTACACTTAAAAAATGAACGGATTTGTTTTTTTAGGAAATTAAAATGAATGTGAACTAAAAATTTTTATTTATTATTTAGCTTTAATAATAAATGAGATGTTACTAAAAATTTCCTTAAGTACTCCTTAATAGAAATTTAAAATGAAACTTTACATTTTTCTTTAGTTAAGAGTGTGAAGGCACAAAAAAGGGCACTTTTGTATTATTAAAACTACCTTATTAGCAATTTGGCCATTTTTTGACGAAAAAGAATGGTAATTTCAAATCGGAGAAAGTTATTTATTTCTTATCATACATGTTATTAGGTACATATCTTAATTTTTGTTCAGTATTTATCCTGGGAAACAATTTAAAAAACTTCTTACAAATAGTATCTCCCACATGTAATTATTCCAGTCTACTCCAGGCTTATCGGCCATATCTAACTCTTCCAAGCAAAATTTATATAACACTCGTTAATTCCTTATTCCAGCAATACATAAAAAGCTGACTGCTGCAGTAAATGGCAGACGAATATTCTCGATTAATTACAGCCGAATTATTCGAGATGCCGATTTGTTCGTCACAGTCTTTAATGTTGCATTTCCAAAAAAGTTTGTTTTCCAAAATACATCATCATTAAATGCGAATCTGAACATTCCTGACTGTGTGGCAAAATATTATATTCCTACAAAAATTTCACAGAACTTTCCTCATTTGCAGGAAATCCTACAAACGAATATTTCAAAATTCTTAAGACACAATAACACGCCGAATAAATACCGATTCAGAAGTCAAACAATAAAAATCAGCGTTAATTCACAAAATTTTCACAGGACTAGTTTCGATGGTTTTACCGAACCATCATCTTCAGCTGCAAAACCGCAAATGAACAAGATAGGAAATAATGATTAGATAAGATAAGAAAGCCTGGACAAGAACAATATAATCTTGTTCATTTGCGGTTTTGCAGCTGAAGATGATGGTTCGGTAAAACCATCGAAACTAGTCCTGTGAAAATTTTGTGAATTAACGCTGATTTTTGTTGTTTGACTTCTGAATCGGTATTTCAAAATTCTGCTGGTTTCTAATATTACCAAAAGTTTCTAATATTACCAAAACAGCATGCGCGAAAACGGCGACTTTACTTTTCAAACTTAGTTATCGATATTATTACTTGTAGAATTGTTGTGCGTATAGTTGCCACAGTTTAGCGACTTCTGAAAACTTGCCGACTTCTACAAAGGTGGTTGCGGTAATACAAAGTATACAAAAAGCGAGTTTTGACAAACAAATTTTGGTTTATACAAATGTAGCCCTTAACCGTAAAGTTAGAAATACACCAACAAAGGGGGAAAAATGGTGTTCAAAATTTCTATCTAAAACCTTCAGAATTTTTACAGGATGTTTTAATTCTCAACACAGTTATGATGAAGTTTATCAGACAGACTTTTTAAAAAAAACTATTTTAGTGAAAGAAAAACAAGTTACGTTAAATATTTTTATTATTTTCAATATAAACTTGTTTAGTTCGATGCAGTAGCTTAAGATTTCACTTATCACTCAATTATAATATGTGTCTTAGTTCGCGTGCAACTGATATTATTCTTGTTTGCTCTCAGGAAAAATAGTCACGTTTTGAGAGACAACACGCAATAATGTAAAACAAGGTTATCTCCTTGACAAATGTACTTTAATAAAGCCCTATTTTATTCAAGTTAGATCTTACTTCATCAATCAGAAAGAAAAAAACAAGTTTGGAATCAGAAAGAAAAAAACAAGATTTCAGAATTAACAGAAAGAAAGTGCGTAATTAATTTGTATTTAATTATAATTAGATTTTATATAATGATTTCAGGATTAATTTTTGTCTTTTCCCTCCCCCCCCCTTTTTTGTGCAACTAGCCTCGTGGCGCATACGATTAGCAGAAATTCATGAGCTTCAAATAGGCATTGCCTCATTTGAAACAGAAATGATTATTAGAATTATACTCTTTTAATTTATGGTACTTAAAAATGTACTGTTCATAATTCATTACCAGCTTAATTTTAAAAGACGACAATTTTTTTTAAATTATGTTTAAAAGAAAAGTTCATTTAATAAAATTAAAGAAAAAAGCATTAAGCTACTCAGGGAACCGTCTGCTTTAGGTACTGTCTCAGAAATTCCCAGAGAAAGCTTGGATGTTTGGTCTTCACAACATGGGGGCACTTAAAAATACTGTCGAGTCAAAATCCTTCTTGAAATGTTGATGGTCGGGGAACAAGTGTAGGTTGGGGTGATTATGAGAATATGTTTTTAAAAATTGAGACTTATTTCGTTTATGTCCTGAGCAGCTGCCTTGAAAATATATATGTATATATAAACGATGTATATTAAACGTAACTAAAGTAGACATCAAGCATAGCTGAAATGCACATTAAGTAACTAATTTTGACTAGTGTTTCATTTATTCAGGATTATAGTTGTGTATAGTTTTCCAGGAGGGGCAATTTGCCCGGAAGAGCTATTAATTTCATTTTGGCATTTTGCGTTGGTTCATTATGAACGCCGTTTCCCTTTTCAAATACTTGCCACCAAATATTTACATTCTGTAATTAAATAATGAATGTTGCATAAATGTATTAAATAATGAATGTTGCATAAATGTATTAAATAATGAATGTTGCATAAATGTATTAAATAATGAATGTTGCATAAATGTATTAAATAATGAATGTTGCATAAATGTATTAAATAATGAATGTTGCATAAATGTATTAAATAATGAATGTTGCATAAATGTATTAAATAATGAATGTTGCATAAATGTATTAAATAATGAATGTTGCATAAATGTTTCTCGCACTGTGAAAAAATTACGGTACCTCAAATTTTGAATAACGTAGTCCTCTATTCGAATATGAGCATCTAGAAGCCCAAATTTGAAATTTATTTGATTATCTATCTCACATTTTGTAAAACTTTAACGAAATTTTGATTACCAAATACAACGATTTCAAAGCAAGTAAAATCAACACTGTCCGGGGAAAAAACATTTTTATCTCCAGCGCGCGAGACTGTGTATCGGAAGTTCTGAAGATCTGCTCTTCTTAAATTATTTTGTGATACTGCTATTGAATTGAATTGAATTGAATTTTATGATTTAAGTGTGCTTAGATCGTAATATTTAATAAATAAAGATAACACACAAAAGGTTAATAAAAGCTCTCCTTTGGGCGTAATATAAAATCTGAAAGCTTTCAGATTTTTTTTTTAATTACAGCAAAGCACTCGAAAACTATCTGCCTAAGTGGAGGATACCTTCGTGGAGGATTTCTAAGGGAAACTGCTTTGTCTACATGTTACATATGCTGAGACTCTATATAAGCATGTTTTGTTTTAAACTGCCAATAAAATGGATTTATTTGATATAATTTTAATTTAATAGTGATGGCGTAATTAGTGCTCCTAAGCATAGTTTATATCAGAGTTGTTTAAACTGTGGGTCGCGACCTACAGCAGGGGGTCGCCAAAAATTTCAGCAGTTTTAACATTTATGTAACTTATTATAATAATTTTACAATTACTAAATATTTTTACACGATGTATTTGAAAAGATAAGACAATGCAGACAAAGGAAAAAAAAAACGAAAATGTTTCGACGCATTCTTTCTATAATATACCCCGACAGTTGGCATGATATTTTTTTTCCAGCAACCAGTTTTCATGAAACAAGCTGCTTGCTTGCTCACTATAACGATTTTCAGAAGTCTGTTAAGTTACATTTCATTGCAGATTTGTTCCCTTTCATAAGCGAGAAAAGTAGTTCACACTTACTACCAAATGTGGAAATCACATACAAAATTTGCGACTATACGGAGAACACGCCAGAAAGTATTTGTAAAATTCGGGGGGGGGGGGTTACTCACTTCAAATATATGTTTGTTTTAAAGCAGGGTTTCTTAAACTGTGAGTCGCGATCCCCAAGGGAGTCTTGGGACCTGCAGCAGAGGGTCGCTAAAATTTTAGCAGTTTTGCTATTTCTTTAAATTTATTTGGTAATTGTAAAATTTTTATAACTTATTATAACAATTTTACAATTACCAAATATTTTTACACAATGTATCTGAAAATAGATAACGATAAGACAATACAGTCAAAGAAAAAGACGAAAATGTTTCAAGGCATTCTTTTTATAATATAAACGTTCATTTCCCTTGCTTTGCACGTGAAGCTGTTATTTCGTCTGTTACTTATTTAAAATTTTCACATTGTACTGTCTTAAAATTAGAAATTAATGTTAATTACCTAATACTGCAATAGTATATTACAGCAGAAGTGAAAAAAATTGGCAGTTTCACTCACTCGTGTGTCGAATTTCCTCAATACATATGCAGTCCCATAACATTTTTGTAAATATTATGGGGTTCTGGGTGTTGCGAAAAAAATCTCAGTCATTCAGGGGTCGCAACTGAAAAACGTTTAAGAAACCCTGGTTTGCATCATGTTCATTTAACCTTGTAATATTGATTGGCAGCATGCGTCGTTAGTAATATTCTTCGAATAAGAAATTTTACTTAATTAAATATGTGCGTAACAACTAATCAATATTCTAGTATAGAAAAATGTACAATACTATTTATTGTATGTAAAAATTTCCGTTTTAAAATTTTTGTATCTGTGACTCTGTAATTTTGTAGAATTCTTAAGAAAGGCCGTCTGATCTGCTGGCTCTACCCTTGGATGGGACTAACAGGTGTAGATGAGATCTGCTAAGATGAAAAACATACCGTGAGACTTATTTTAGTCCTAGTATCGGCGGTTTTCTCTGATACTGTTTCTGGCGTTCTGTTTCTGCGTCAAAATTAATGTGGAGCCGGGTAAATGTCGGTAATCTATAAAGTGCCCAATCTCTCCACAAATAATTCCATTTATTCATTGAGAGAAACTTGGCCAGGACGAATAAAGCATCTGATCGCGAATTCTCTCAATCAGCAAAATAAGAACAATATAAAGCATTATGAAAGTAACTCCAGAATTCTTGGATATAAATGTAATAACTGAAAATTTACTGCTGAAAATATATGAATTTTCTTTTATGATGTGTTTTGCAAGCAATTTAGCTAACTGCTGGAAATTGCTTCCGAGTTGAGCTCTCGGCAGTTTATCAATTTGCACTACCAGGATATTTATTTGTGAGAATGCCATCATGATTTACCATATTCGGTAGACGGCAGACAGGCTGATAGCTGAATAAGGTCACGAAGTCGTGGCAGAGACAATCGGAGTTCTGTGCAGTGTCAACGCAGTACGGAATCCTGCAAAATGCGAAATATATCAGCTACCAGAGATGTATACAGAATACCATACATGGGACATGAGTAATGAAAGATCGCCTTCTGGTCAACTTTTGGTCAATCAGAATCTTTCACAAGATATCACTAACAGTAATGGATATTTTTAAACAGAACAGAGCAGCTTGTATGGTCGCAAATTATTTGCGGACATATTTATTTTCGAATAGCACATATATACTATCTTCAAACTTTTAAACCTCGATTCGTGAGATTTAGTAAGGAACTACTAAACAAGAAGCCATTTCTAGTGGATGTATTCTTGAGACAGTAAACTAATTAATGCACCTTTCTTAACAAGGACATAATTTGAAACTGAGAAATGGGGAAATTAATTACACGACGATAAACAGTTCCTATCACAAGTCTAGTAATATTATGCGAAATTAAACTTCTAAAACCATTACAAATCCAACAGTTGCATTTGTAATGGTAACTTTTTCAAACAATTAAAAGAGAATGTTATCAAGATGATTTCGCCAGATCGTTTATTTGCACTCCATTAATTCAATTGACCTAAGAAATACACGACTTATTCTTTTTATTTCTTTAGCTTCGCCACGTTTACCCTCTCGGAGAGAGTGCTGTAAGTTTGAAATAGTTTATTAACATGATAACGCTGTTTTAACATTTCTTAAAACAACATGCATATAATCTATTTCCTGTCTCATAATTGGATATTACAGATAACGGTTGTAACGCTTCTCACAAATAATGCTCTAGTACATTTTACTGTTGGTGTTTTTGGCAATAATGTGTAAAAAATAATTGTTCTATTTAGTGAATGAAAGAAAGCACAGAAGTCTATCTGCCAAAAGGCAGGAATAATTCTGTGGTACTTATTTTATTTATTAACTGAAAGAAAGTGGGTTTTATTACTTTACACATCAAGAAATTGTCCATGCAGTTACTAGGACACGATTACAGCTCTCTAAAGATATTATCTTTCGGCCACTAGTGGGCTTTATTCAACAATGATTTTTAACAATAATTCACTGCTTCAAGAAATGTTAAGTCAATTATCAGAAAATTTGCATTCAATAGAAAATTTTGAGCGATTAATACATGATTCTTACGTGACAAATAATGAAAAAATGTGTTTAATGTGATTTATGCCAATGCCGAAAAGCCTACACTGAGAATATTGATTGCCAGAATCTTCCGGCTGGGAATTTTTTTCTTGCTCGACAACATACAAATTAGTAGTCAAAGCCGTGACTAAGCTGATAAGACCGCATCATGGCCTACACTCGCAAATGAACTCCACTACGAAATCAGGTAGCACAAGGTCTTCTCCAACATTCTTTTTAATGATTCTAGTCTTGCCTTATTCTAGTAATTTATCTTCCCCCTCCCTCAAGTTTAGATATGAAAACCGCATGGGTGTATATTAAAAAAATTCTATCTAGAATATTTAAGAAAACATTATAATTCATGACTCTTCTAGAAGAAACAATCATCTAATTCAAAATGGAAACAAAATTAAAAAGGGTTTTCCTTCTTCTGTTTGTTACGTGAAAATGTTGTAATACGAAGAAAGAAATGAGGATATTGTAATATTAAAAAGATAAGGAATTCATGATTTTTTTCTTAGAAAAGCTTTTAAGAAGTAATATGACAGCTACCAATCTAGTGGACAACTTAATTTTTAAAATAAGACTACAGAACATTAATTTGACAAACTTCATTATTCTTACTTTTAAGAAGATTATAAATTGTTTCACGTATTTTAACTAACAAAAAAAAAAAAATATTGAAGTAGATTATGATTGAAACTCCCTATTTTTCGTCGGAACTCAAAAATTCATATATTTATGTTTAAATCTTAAAAATTTTATTAGTTATCTTTAAATCTTAAAAATGTTATTAGTTATATTTAAACCTTAAAAATTTTATTAGTTATGTTTAAATCTTAAAAATTGTATTATTTTTTCCTTTTTTGGAATAATTTGCTGTTGGAACATTATAACTGTAATTTTGGCTATAAGTAAGTGAATTTATTTAGTTCGCGTCATGAAGTCTTATTTGAATAGCTGTATAAAAGAGTATATATATTACTTTATCACGAGTGTATCTATATAATGAAGTACTTGGCTCTGAAATTCTTTCAAAAGTACTTTCTATAGCAGGAAAAAAAATGTCACTTATCATTTACCGAAATTATCATTTGGTGCTCATGAGTACTTGGAAGCCGCTAAATGATTGTTTAGTTATTAAGACGATACACACGAGAGCTATTTCCCTAGTAGAGTTGATATTTCCGTGGAGAATTTCCCTGAGGGGCAGGGCTTAATTTCTAAGATTAGAAGTGCCGGAGCCCTTGGGAAGACCGTCAGCAAAGAGGAACAAGAGTAAATAAATAAAATGACTATTAAACTCATTAATAATTTTAAAATTAAATAGTTAATTGTTATCTAATTAATAGCTATTTAACTAATGCTTATAAATTATGTAATCCATAATTAATATATATAATAAATTATACTTCAATTGATAATTATTAGATGATTAATTATTATTTATTGAAATAATTAAAGATCGAAGTAATTAAATAATTAAAATTAAATAAAATGTAAAGATAAATTGAACTTTAATAAGCGATTTTTAATATAATTTTATTGTTAAAATAAAATTTCTTCTGAAAGTGTTATAAAAGAAGTGCCGCAAGCCTTCTTATTCCGGTGCGTTCCGGCTAGAATTATGATTTATTACAAAAACTAAGAAGCACCGGAACCGAGATCCGGTGGGATTCGGCCCAATTTAAGTTCTGAGGGGGGGGGGAGTTATCATCACAAAAATTAAATACACAAAGTATAGCTGATGAAAATTCCAGGGCGAAACAGAATGAGGGTATGAGTGGGTGGATACAAAATTGAGGGAAATCTTGGAGGGAGAGAACCTTCTCTTTGACCGCGGCTCTCTGCTGATATAAATTATAGCCATCGAGCAGATGTGCGTCAGGGGTAAAATGAGTCCTGAATGCGACTCCTAAGAATGAATGTAAAGTTGGTGATTACGCTTTCCCCATTTGTGGATACTGTCTGAAGACGATGTATAGGACGTGCTTGAACAGTTTATCTCAGTATTTCACTCTTATTGTACTCGCTGTCACTTAACGCACATTTAAGAACACAAATTTTCCTTCTTGCTAGGATAACTAATTGTAAGCATCGATAACAATACACAAGATACGATGGCATGGCGAGAAATTTACGCGTTCCTAAACAAACTCCCCCAAATTTACTGCCCTCCTTAAAGGGAAAGGTTTCCGCATGTGAGTGAGGGGACTTTACTTGAACGTCTCATGTTCTGAGTTCGTATTTCTAGGGAAATAGAGTATTGCAAGGTCTCCTTATTGTTAAACTAAAACGTTAGAAATTCTAAATTTTTTCCCTTTAAATTGTGGTTCAGTTTTATAAAAAGAAGTACCGGAGCTCATCTTATTTAGGGCTCCGGTGTGCTCCGGCTAAAATTGTAATTTATCTTAAAAACTGAGAAGTACCGGAGTCGGGCTGCGGTGGGCTCAGGCGCAATTTAGGCACTGCTAAGTGGTATTGCTTCATATGCTTACAGTTTCTACAGGATTCAGAAGAAATGAAAATGCGTGCTTTTTAAAACTAGATTTTTCGGCAAAAATTGCGTAGCATTTATACACGATAAAAATTCTAAAGCGGTTGATGATTTCAGCCGCTTCTTTTAAAACCTCTAAATTTGACGAGCAAGTAATTTTTTTCCTCCACTTAGAAACTAAAATTCGGAGGTTTTTAGGTTTACGTTTTCTTATCATCATTTGAATTACAGCACCAAAACATTTATTACCACTTTAACTTATTTTATGGATATTTTGGGCTAAGTTTTCTTCTTACCCTTATTTTAGTTATGACATATCCCTTTCGGTTCTTTTATAAATATATTTGTTTTGTTTTCTCTCCTTCATAACACTTATTAAAGCCTTCAATTCTATTAGAAAGACATATTTTACTAATAAAAAAGTTAGTTTCCTTTTATCAGTGATTCCCGACTATCTGATTTGTCAATCATTCTTTACAGTTTCTCCTTAAGATTTCTTTATAGTTATATTTAAAGATTCATTTTCACAATTTTATCAAAAACATATTCAAAAATCATTTCCGCATTAAAGGGACAGAGGATCTTTCTAGTAATGCAGTGTTTACCATGTTAAAATTTTGATTTAAATTTATTTTCTGTATTTTAGTACAAAAATTTATTTAAAAAACTTTGAAAGGAAAATGCTTTAAGTGTATACTCATACTGGTTCTCCTTCTGAATAACTGGAAACAGGAACGAGACAATCCAAAGTAAGCAGACACATATCTCGTACGAAAACATCTACAATATCTGTCAGAATTTTAAATGGGCATCAATCATTTTCAGCATAATTTCATCGAATAAGATTTAAAGATTATTTAGGATCAAGTGTTTATAATCATGTTAAAAATGATCTATCTATAAATACAACCGTCAGATGGAATAGAGTTTAATATAGCTGGCAGGCATACAGAAGGGCAAGTGTTCGAATCTCGAAGAAGACATGGATGTTTGTAAGCGTATAGTATATGTGTAGCAGGGAGGCACTAAAACTACACGGCTAGCCGAAATCCTTTCCAGATATTGGTGGGAGGGGAATCGGTATCCTCCCTCGGAATTACATCCGCGAGTGCATTTCAGCTGTAAGACCCAGAAATACCTCATGTGCCTAGATGGAGGCGCAGATGCCGGCCTTGCTTCAGCTTGTACCTGTGCTGTTTCTGAATAAGTTCATACTGAACACGCTGTTGTTTCCAATTGAGAATATTGATTACTGCACACTAGAAATGCTTCGTGCAAATAAAAATAAGGCAGCATTCTTTATTAGAGAAAAAAAAAAGTAGCGTTGGCAAGTTGCCTTATCGTGAGTTCCGTCGTCGAATGTAGACGCCCAAGCATTTACTAATTAACTATAATTATGCTCTTGTGCTTAGCTTTTTTTTCATCTGATAATCTTGACACTTACTGGTTTTGACTGGAGATGACCGACTAATCAGAACCTATATGTTTTATAGAACAATAAGCTACCTTTTCAAAGGTGAATTAGCGTTTTATTTTATGCTTTAGTTGCTATTTTCTCAATTTTTATTTGTATAACATAAGCTTTATGTACTGTATGTTTATTTGTATAACATAAGCTTTATGAACTGTATGTTAGTTCAGTAGAACTGAAATTAGTGTTATTAATAATAATTAATATTCTAGTTTTGTAATACCATTGCTGAGAAACCCTGAAAAATCTACGCATGCAATTTTTTATGTTACTTTATCATGCGTTTTATTTACCTTTATGTATTTATATTTATTAAAAAAATTGTCCCCTAGGATGGAGTTCAGTTCCATATAGTTCGACCCAGGATAGATATCATCTTGGTAAGATACTGTATGCTGAGTGTGACATAGTTATCATCTATCTTAAACCCAAGTTTCTCTTTTTATACTTTCTTTATACCTTTCCTAAATCAAAAGCATCATTTCTCTGACTTTTGCTCAGCAGTATATAATTTTAGTGCACCGTAATAATGAGCGAACTTTTTTTTTTTATATTTCTCGCTGACTATTCAGTAATGTAGTTTAAGATTTCTCGTTCCTTACACATTAATGCAGTTTGAGAATTAATATACGTACGTGGAAGAAGTACACATAAATTGCAAGTTTGAAAATTTGGCATTTACTTAATACATTCTAGAATCAATTTGCCACTTAATTCTAAAACAGATAAATGATATAATGCTCGCTTGATAAGTTAAAATAAGCATGTGTTTACCTTCTATCCATTTTCTGGAAGATTCATTAAAAGCAACTGCAAGGTTGTTCTACCCATGAACATTCCAGCAAAAACCACATTTGTTTTGCTTAACGTCAAGAACCTGGAAAATCTCACTAGTGTTTAACATAAACTTCCGAAGTTTCTACTTTATTATTAAAAAAATGGCGTTGCAGTAAGTTGTATGAAGCACGAACGAGAAAATAATTATAATTTTCAGACGGTTAGGAATTTCTGACGTCACCAAGAGCTTAACATTTTCTGAAGAAAATATTTTCTTATTGTTTATTTTGTATACACGTATGAAGTAAGCAAAAGTTATCTATATCGAAAGGATAATTTCCTATTCTTGGACTACGATTTTTTTCATAAATCTCCCCGTTTTGTGCAGACAGAGATAGAGATGGACAATTTGTTGTTTGATGAATCAGTTTTAAATGGTGGAATTATTTTTGAGACTTCATATCAACAACTATTTACAAACTTTATAAACGTAAAGAGGAAAATGAAATGACTTATTCCGAGTTCGCAAATTTAGGGAAAAGCAATATTTGAAAAATATTTTAAATATATATTTAATTATACTTTTGGATAAGTTAATCGAGGCAAAACAAGCGAGGAACTTCCATCTAAGAGCAGGAACTCTTCATGAATAAAGGTTATTTTCCTAAAAGGACACATGAATGACTCAGTGTTTCAAAGAAAACTGGCTTGTATTTGAATTGAAGTTTTCCATAAATACAAAAACACATTTTACTCGATTAAATGGAAAGCGAGATATTTCCTCCCCTTTCATTTCCTCCGGTTACACTCATGTTTGTTCAATGTTCTCTTTCACGAGGTTAAGCATATGGAAATCACAAGAAGAGAAACGTGAACTAAAAGTTGTTTCTACAACTCCCATTGCACTTTGGCAACAAATACATTTTGCAACCGGATCCAGGTGCGGCCTAGCGGTAAGATCGCTGAACACTGGTAGTTCGACACGGTTCAAATACGGATTGAACATGCCTACCCATGGGAATGTTCATGGATTTTTCTATGCGTTAAATAAATACGAATCCGTTTTCCTTAAAAATTCCTTCTACTAAGGCAGCATTTCTTAAACTGTGTGCCAACCTTGGAGTTCCGTGCAGATAATTCATGTGTTCCACGAAAAATACAGACTTTTTCTCCAACAAAATTGTTTTAAAAAATGCAGTAAACTTCACGTCTCTACGCAATTAAAAAAAAGAATAGGAACTTACCCTCGCTTTCATTTACTGGAATAGACGATTAAATGCGACAGTGCGTCCTCACGAGTTGTGACGACGTCGTCGGGCAACTTTTGGTATTTTACAGCAGCCGCATTGGGGAATTTCCAGGAATTTGATTTCTTTATTATTCTATGGAAAATCCCATAGATCTAGAAATACAGGAGTTAGTTAATAATCCTAGTTTTACAGGGTAATCCCGTGCATGAATATAAAAGGGTACTGAGGGGTATTATAGTTACTTGTCGATGTAAGTCTTAGAAAATATAAATTGAATGAAAGCATTTCCTTAAGCTTTTGCTTAAAAATTTAATTTTGTTCTTATTAAAAATGTTACCAAAGCTGTTCTAGTAGCCACTGTATGATCTACAGGCAAGCACTCGCTGGAAAAAAAAATTACCGCAGTTATAACACTGCTCTTCAAATCGTTAGTCATTTAATTCCTAAAATCTCAGTCAATAGAAAATCCTTTATTAAAAATACTATGTAAGGACATGGGTTGGTATATTTGATTAGGCCAAAGCATATTATCTGCCTAAGGGTAAGGATGCCTTTCAAAGGAAAACTGGCTCAGATAGACTGTAAGGACTTGAGAAGGGTATATACATCTCTTTTATTATATTCAAAGTCAGATTCTTATCTCGAGGAAAGCTATAACCCGTATTTTAAGCTACAGAATGAGGTGCGTGCTTTTTTCTTAGACTACAATTTCGAATTGAAAATTCGATTATTTAATGGAAATTGGCTGCATAAACTGCCTATTTAAGCGACATTTTTACAAAGGTCAATAAACTCAATCTAACCCTGAGGACAAACAAGTAAATGTGTTTATTGGTCATGAAAAATTCTGGCTTTCAAGAAAAAGAATTTTGGACAGTTTGTACGAGTTCCGTCGATTTTGCTTGCTTCCCACCATATAAAAAGCTTTACAAGAGTTTAAACAAGGGAGACATTTATTGAAGAAATTATATAGCATCTAAAAGATTTGACAGAAGCTTTTAATCATTTATTTCAAATGAACAATAGATTAAATATCAAAATAAACTATGGATTTAAAATCCATTTATTATCAATGCACGAACTTCGACCATGTCAGCAGAAGGATATGAAACTTTTATTGAAATTACATTCTGATTCATCTCTGCAAGAAAATTTTAAATTCATGCCGATTGTGGAATTTTGGTGCAGATTAAAAGATGAATAACCTCAACTGTCGCAAAAGACAGAATTGGCATTTTTATCATTTGAAGCTACATATATGTGAGAAACGGAGTTCTAAGCTTATGAGTCGACAAAAGATAAATACCACAAAAGACTTGATGCCTAACTTGACACGAGAATTTAACTTTCATCCATAAAGACTAATATTAAGCATATTTATGATAAAGAGTTCTGTTTGAAAGTTATTTTAAGTTTGAGTTAATTTTGAAATTACTTTCTGAAATAAATATTATTTGAAATAATTGTCATTTTACTGCAAATAATGCATTTACAAAATGTTACATTCAAACCATCCTATTCAAGCAATCTAAGGGTTCCACGATAAAAGTGGTCATTAAAAAATGTATCCACTTCCACTTACCAAAAAGATTAAGAAACGCTGTACTAACGCATCCTTTCTCAGAGCCAGCTAGTCCTCTAGTTGCTATGCTTCAACAGTTAACCTAAACTAACCATTTTGCAATGATCTGGAGAAATTAATTATCACCAAATACTTCATGAAATTGGTAATTAATCGCAATGGGAATACACCTTCCTACGTACAGAAAATAAATCGGAGTACATACCTACGTTTTGAAAGCAATAAGGGTATAAATAATTTTGCCTCTATGTCGGTATCCACCCTTTCGAATTATCGAATTTTTAATTGTTATCAATCCAGTTAAAAAAAATGGATAGCTATGTATTCTTGCTGAAAATTTGCTTTGTCTTGATAGTTATTGCGATAAAATTATTGCTAATGAATGAACATTTTATGAGGTCAAGAACGTCGATGAATATCTGACATAATTTCCTTCTAGAATTTATAATATCTGATACCTATTCAATTGCAGTGACAATGAGGTATGTTAATCACCAAAACCTCTCTTATCAAAAAAGCAGTTTACCCACGACGCCAGTGTATGGAAAGAACTCGAAACCTTAACGTTGCGGTATCGACCTTGACATCGCGCGAAACTTGATTTCTGGAAGCTACGATCGAGTCAGAATCAGGTTAAAGAGATGAAAATGTAACAATTTCAGTAGCCCAACATCGCTTTCCATTAAGTTACTTAACAAGCCAATTAACGCTGACACGATTTCAGTGTAAAATAATTTCACTTTTAAAAGACGGAAACATTATAGCATATCTTTTGAACTATAGAACAAATAAAATATTGGTTGAAGATAGAAAAGTGCAGATAAGAAATAAATGGCTCTGAATTCCTTTTGTATATACACATTTATATATTTATATATACATATATGCAAGTTAAAAATATAAATATAAATTATAATTTAAATTAGCAATAGTGAATTAGCAATTAATGTTTAGTTTTAATTTGTTATTACCCCTCTCTATTCTAAAAATAGTAAGCTTTTCTGCACTCCGTCATTTCAAGACTTATCCGTATCATATGACTCTTGCATAACGCTGGTGATGTAAATGGATTTAAAACTCAAACCCAGTCAATAATAATTTTACAGCCGTATTAATTATCTAATCAAACGCATTGGGAACCGAAACTAACTCATTCTGAACACAACTTGCTTGCTTTCTGCACCTAGTTGAACTTTTCTGTTCTTATTGGAAAGCCATCAAAAATGTAAATATTATGGTGGTGTGGTGTGGTGTATTTAATTATGGCAAAGCACACTAGGGCTATCTGCCTAAAGGGAGGGATGCCTTCGTGGAGGACTTTCGAAGGGAAACTGGCTCGTATACACGTTACACACGGGGAAAACCACGAAAACACCCATGCAGCCAGCCCGTTCGCGGGATTCGAACCTCGGACCGAACTACCAGTGTTCAGCGACTTTACCGCTCGGCCGCTGGTGGGCCTTGTAAATATTATGAAATAAGGAATGAGAAGTGCGCCAAATTTTTGTGTGCGCAACATGTTTTTTAAAATAAAGATGACCAACTAACCTGCCTCGGCTGCCATTCACTTTATTATGGATCTCAGTGTCTCTGCAATCAAAATTCCTGTATCATTACATCTACATTATATATATTACGTAAGCTCTCTACAAGCTTTATACCAATATTAGGTATTTTGATTTCTTTAAAAAAAATGACTGTTTTCTGTAAGCGTGGCATTTTAAAATTAAATTAAACTAAATTAACTATTTTGCTTCATAATATGTAGATTAATGATTCTTAACCTGAAGTATAAAATAAGATATTTAGGTTTCTATGAGAGTTTGATCAATTATTGCAAGATACTCGAAGGCTATCTGCCTAACGAAAGTTACGTCTTCATGAAGATTTTCCAAAGTATTCTGGTTCGTATGTAAGACTCATGGTTACGTTTGGTATCGCGAGGACCCAAAAAAGAAATATTTACTTGAATATATGTGGCAACAGTAGTTTGTAGTTCGATATTGTCAGTTTAAATAAAATGTTTTTGGTTTATATAGTTTTGCATTTATGTTTGAATAAATGAATGTTAGTCAACTTCTTCTCTTCATTCCAATGTTATTTTTAAATATTACCTTATTTTATATATGTTTACGTTACAATCCACGAAGAATGTGAAGGCCTCATGCAGCCACCAAGTTTACTGGGAGCGAATTTCCTAATTGCTTGTGATCTTTCGTGAAAAGGTTAAATAAGAATTGATTTACTGAAATTTTGTTTAGTACCGAATGTGTATTTAAATTTTCCAAATTCACTTAATAATATACTGAAATCTTTCTGCATAACACCATAGTTTTAAATATTCTACAGATAAAATTAAGCGACAAATTTTCTCGGCGATTACAAATCAGCGGTAAAATTTTCACAAAACAACAAGGACTGTCGACTCGGAGAAAACTATTGCAAACGCATTAGTCCAGTGTAGGAAGCCCCTCCCTTAGTTGCAATAAAAATATACAGTTATGAAATTAACTTGCCGGGATTGAAAACATGGAGTACAGGAAATTCATATTGCTTCCTTCGGCTTTTGCAGGTCATCCTTTTAAGTTTTTAACTAAGAAATGACTTCAGTGAAGCTAATTGAAGTTACATTTTCCTCCAAAAAAGATTTAAATGTTAAACGACGGAAACCTATTTTGAGACTTTCAGTTTTTGAAGCTTCGTAAAAGGTTAGCCTGTTTTAAAGTAAGAAATAAGTAAAGGAAGATTTTTGGAAATTTGCTGTTATTTATTTTATTTGTATCATTGAATTACATTCTTTTTTTTTTTTTTTTTTTTTTTTTTTTTTTTTTTTTTTACTGATGACACCCTAAAAAATATGCTTGCTAGCTAAACAAACTAAATGCGAAGCCATAGTAAAATGGTTGTAATTTAAAAAAGCGCTAGTTAATTTTAGACTTTTAAACATGAAATAACTTAGCTCTAACAAGCTAATAATGTTATAATTTCTAATAAGTGTTTTGTTACAGAATTTTCTTCGGTACAATGAAGAAAAATATTTCCAACTATCTGACTATTGGCCTATTTTGTATGGATTTTAAAGTCGCCGCACAGCTGCATCTACTTTACTAAATGGTTAAAAAATAAGTACTTACGTATTACCAGTCGATTATGAAGCTGTCGCCAAGCAGCGCAATTTATCGCCAATTATGGATAAGCGTAACATAACACTCATAATATTTGCCCTTTCGTTTGATGTAACTTCAACCGATTCTCGATAAGCGAGCTTTTGTTTTTATGAACAAGGATATAAATTAACCTGCTATTGTTGCATTTAAAAAAAAAATTATAAAAATTTGGGTTTTTCTTGCCGTAGAACAAAACAGTAAGCGTTGGATTATTTCAAAGTTACGGGATCATACCATCAAAAAAAGTGTGTTAATCGACACGATGAGGTATTTTATTTGAAAACGGATAAACACTGGGAATGAAACACTTGTGACTGTATTCCGTTTTATTTACAGCTGGTTGAGAGAATTAAAATCTCGTAAATAGAGAAAAGGAATCGATGGATGTGGCTGGCAAAACAGTAATTGATTGCAGCCATCTGATCGAATTGTTTCTTCCCTGGATGAAGACTGCATTCAGTTCTAATCAGACATTTCGTTTAAATCGAATGGCCTAACAAATTACAAGTATTCGACGAAAGCCTTTTCACATAGCAGGTAGAATAGTTATTGTTTATTAAACAAAGAAAGTTAACTCTTTCAGAAACCCGCAGGAATGACTAGGAGTAACTTTGGCGGATTCTCTACCAACTTTCATAGCTCAATGGCAGACAACTTTCGACGACGGGATAATAAGTTGAGTACCAAAATTGTTTTAATCGGCAGCTTTAAAAATAATGATGCTGCTAGAATTTTTATTTCATGATATGTAAGGTTATAAACATCTATAATTTTAAAACAATATCCTTTTATAAATGTTTTCGAAAAATTCTTTGTGTAACTGAGCATAGCTATGATTAACAAACTTATTTATCTCTTTAGCATATCTTAAGACAAAGTCAATAAAATCATTGTTTTTTCTTTAATGGAAGTATATCGAAAACACCTAAAACAAACTGCTCGCTGTGATAGCATAATTATTCTCTTTAATAACAGAAACGTATTATTTAGAAATACAGATGTCTAACAGAGCCCTGAAGCAGACATAAAAATGTATTTTTTCACTCACTGTTAAGACAGTCAATTGTTTTTATTTCTAAAACTGATAATATTTCTACTCGCTGTCAAATAAAGAATCAAAACCACTTAATTACCGAATTTAAAATAATTATATTATACATAAAATAGTTATAGATATTCTTAATTTCGAAATATTTATTTTAAATGAATTCATAGCCTTTATATTTTAATGATAAAGTAAATAACCGTAGAAGCGCACATCGAAATCCAGAATATCAAAAAAATCTAATACTGAATAAAAAAAAATATTCGGACGAATGACCAGCAATTTTTTTAAAACGAATATAACATAGCTAATCTAAAAGTGTTTTAAATAACTTCATATAATACACATATTCCATTATTTACTTCAACACAACTATCAAATAAGCTGCGTTATAAACAGCACTTTGCGAAGTTTTAGAATTGAATTTTTGAAATCTTTTTGGGAAATTAGCAAGGATAATTAGAGGCTAAAATTAATTATTGGGTTTCAAGTTGTTTTCATTAAAATCCTCGCTTTCTGGAAAATAGTTGAAATGAAATATATATATATATATATATCAGAGATCAACCAATCAGACAAAAGTTCTGCTTCTATAAGATCACGTGTTCCCAATCTGAGCGATAATCGATAACGATTTGTAATGTTTGGTGTTAAAGTCTTTGTTGTAAGTGAAAATGATAACCTAGCTTCTTTGACCTAGCTACGTGGGTTTCCTGGAAATGTGCGAGTTCTGAGAATTGCCCCTTTCGACCTCGTAGCCGAACATAATGTGATTGGGACTTAATGTGAAAAGAGCCAATTTCTATTTAGCTTTCATTTATTAGATAGCGCTACGAAGACATTCCCCTCGCAAGTAGATAAACCTTGTGTGCTTTGCTATATATGATAAAACGAACACTATGCCTCTTTATTCGCCAGATTTGACATCTACGAGCTACTTTCTGTCTAAAATTGAACACCATTCTCAAAAGCATTGAAAACCGTTCAAGGAAACGCAATTAGGAATTATAAAGCATTCCAACAGTTGACAAAGGTATTCAAAAACTCAAAGGACATCTTTTAGATGTATACGCCATTAAAAGATACTTATGAGGAAATCTAAACATTGATCATATTATTTTCTTCAAATCTCGATGTTTCATAAATTAAGTACGCATCGTGCACATTTTTTCTTTGCGTTTAAATAACCATCGACTTAACATATGCATAATGTACCAACATAATGCATAATGTACCAACATTCTCTCCTGGACTACGTTTAGGTACATTAACCATTTTAACTAATTCTTTTAACAGTTAACAAAAATACAGCAAGAAATTCTAAGGACTATTTACATGACAGAGTGGAGTATTGTTTAAACACTCTCATTTTCCTTTCATACTTTAGACAGAAAGAAAATAAATATTCTACAATGATTTTGCAGGTTTTATTCGAGGTCAATAATTATAATGGCGAATATTTAAATTAGTAAACACTTTATGAAAGCCCCAGATTTCTTTTTTTTTTTTTTTTCGCTATCATCAGATGATATCTGTTGAAAGGTGTCCTACCCAAGGCTAAATGAAGAACTGCTATGCATACAGTAGGAGAAAGAACAATGATGGACTCATTAAAAACAAAGATTTCTCAAGGTTCTTTCCAACAACCATACTGAAAGACAAAATCTATCAATAACAATTAAAACTCTTAAGTTTTAATAACAGCCCACACCTCCAAAGAAACTGAGTAAACAAATGAATTGAGATTTTCCAGCTTTTCATTTACGGTGCAAATGACGCTAACAAAATAAACTTTACATTAGATTTAAAGTTTTCATTCGGTATTTTTTTTCCTTTTCTTTCATAAAAAAGTGAACAAACGGGAAATTATCAGTGCATTAGTAATTATTCGAATTTTCTTCACACATTTGCTGTTGCCACATGGCTAAGCTGAAAACTGAAACATGGAAACAAACTATCATCGGGAAACCTATGTGAATGTATATAAGTATAGTATATTTTAAAAGTATTGAAAAGAATTCAAATATTAAGCTTATTTAGCTTTAAATCAACATATACTGAAGTTTTCTTACTAATATTTAAAATCTTAGAATAATCGAATCAAAACTAAATCCCTAGACATGAACTAGCAAAATTAAATTTGGAAAATAATAGTTCCATTGCAAAACTTCCTCGACTATACTGGCACAAGCAAAACTTCAAGCAAACTATTCTAGGAGAAAGGTTTTAAAAATGTGAAGCGTTTATATCAAACAATACATACACTGAAAGAGTAGAGATTCTGGCTAGAGTTCAAACCCTTAGCATCGGTTCCTAAAACGTTTTTAATTCTCCGAACCGGTTGTCAAAATTGAATATTTATTTAGGCAATTTTTTCCTATTCAACAGCAAATTTTCAACTGTTGTTTAGGCAGCGAACATATTTTTGATATTTTTCAGTGCATGAATGACATTGGATGGCATAATATTCCCCATAACTCTGCTGAAGAAATAAACATCTGAGAAGTTTTGCCACTTAAATGAAACCAAACATAAATGCAGTGTGCTAAAGTGTTCTACAGATAAAAGTCATTGGAAGATAAAAAATTGTGTGGAGCAAAATTAAGAAAAGAAACAAGAAAGAGCTTCTAAATCTGGGGGGGGGCGGGGGGATCGAACTAGAGGGATCCTGCGCAATGTTTTGCACCAGAAGTACTGTTAGTGTCGAAATTCACATGTTGCCCATATCACTATTGTGTCCGAATAAGGTTTCAAATTGTTGTCAATTTGTTGTCACAAATATCATTGTTATGTATTATTTAAAAAATAAGTACATAATGAAGAATATATATATGCGCATCTGACGGCACCTAGAGCCACTGAATTTTTAACACGCATAGTTTTCCACCCGAACATCTGCACATCCAAGACCGATTTTTGAATTTCGAATTTGATTTTGATTTATTTCATACTTTGCCCAAATTTAACAACTGATTTACAAACTCAGCGATTTAAAAGCAGGATGTATCAACGCTATTCGAAATAAGTTTAAAACTACAGCATGCCAGACCGCAGCCATTTGGCAAAATGTTAAGATATTTATCTTTCAATTTTAATCAAAAACAAGCTATCTGAAAGCAATATATGGCCACTGCTTCAAAAGAAACTGATTTAAAAGCAATAAGCATATTTCTTAAGAATATTTATTTTACTTTTAAATGAATGATTGAAATAAAAATGCATTTATAAAACGAGATCTACTTAGAAATATTAATTATTTTTATGAAATGACACTGGCAGGACTGATTAAAATCATTATATATATTTTTTTCTCTTTTATAACTATTCTAGACGGATGCCCGCACAATCAGCTAATTTTTAAAGAAATAAAACAGCTAATATATATAAAAAAAAAAAATGTGCGGGAAAACCTGGAATTCAAAAGATAGGTTTTCTTTTTTTATATATTTTGCGATTTTGCTGTTGAATTTTATGAGGCGTAAGTGCGAAGGACGTGGTATTTAATAAGTCAAATGCAAAAAAAATTAATAATAAAAAGTCAGAAAAAAAAGGTACTTACGTATTATCGCAACCAGGTTGGCGCGATTTGTAAGTTTGAGTAAAAAAGTATGAATAGAAAGAAAATGTACATTTATTAATTACAGATAATTTTTAATACAGTTTTTTATATTATTTTGTTTTAAAATATAAAATAGCAATTAAACCCTTCCGCTTTCGAATTTGAATAAGTTGCAGAATTATTTTTTCGGCGGAAATCTTTTGGCTATTGCACAAGTCCTTCGCCGCCTATTTGCTTTCTTTCCTTTTCATCCATTTCAAGGGCACATATCTCCCGCATGTAATTATTCCAATCTATAACAGTTTTGTCAGCAATTCCCATCTCTTCTGCACAAAATTTAATTGAGGTTAACTCTTTACACCAACAATAAATGAAGCGCACCGCTGTCACAAATGAAATTCGGCTACCTTCAAACCAATTTCCGGTTCTCACACCCAACTGTTGATTGCACTCTTCGACGTTACATTTCGAGAAGATTTGCTTTCCAAAATACAGTTTCATTTTATGAGAATTTTTACAAATACGTTCGTTCGGTATAATTCCATATCCCTGCAACAATTCAACAGCATCCTTTTTCACTCGCGGGCAGATCCTAAATACCCATAGTTAAAGTATTTCAGAGCATTCAATCTAACCAGTAAGAAGAATAATTTATTTACGAAAAACTACGTATAACACGTAGGGTTGCCGTAAGTATGGTCGCCAAATTTGGCGATTTATGCGAATTTTGGCCTGGTTGCGTTAATACGTAAGTACCAAAAAAATTTTGTTAGTCATCTTAGTAAGAAAATTTAACACCGATATGATGAACTGATAATAAAATGAAAAACATATGCCAATACTTTACACAGTATAGAGAATTCTAAACATAAACTACTATACTATTAAAAATTTTGTGGTTCTGCTGTTAAATTGTATGTGGCGTAAATTGCAGAAGAAAGCGAAGCTTAATAATAAAGCTAAAAAGACAAAAGATTTCTGTTAGCAGAAGTGAATCCAAGAGCAGTTTGGCAACCAACCTACAATGTTCAACAAGAGCATAAAAAACTTTAAAAAATCCTCTGTTGCGACCCTAAATTTTGAAAATCCTTTGAGGTCTACTCTCCCCCCCCTTTCTTTCTTTAATTTATTTTTGAAGTTACATTTGAGAACTAAGATTGTCTTTTTTTATGTTCTCTTCAGTTCATTTATTAAATAATGCGCTATTTCTAAAATCTGCTTTTCAACATTGAAATATAGATCAAGTGTACTTACGAACTGGGATTAAAGGTATATCAGTGTATTTTACCAAATCAAAAATAAACAATTATAAAATGTCATATAATAATATTTCCGCTCTTATCAACAACATTCTAAACTACCATATTGAGTAATAAGAGATGAAAATTTGAGTGAAAAATGTTTAATTTTCCAGAATGTTAAGACAAATAACAAAAGTTTTTAGTATACATAACTTACAATTATTTAGTAAACTATAAGTCAATTAACGAAAACAAAGTCACAACAATAGCACAGTTTACACGATGTGGATTAATTAAGATAGTTGTTTCGTTTCGCTAATTAAGTTAGAGAATTTAACATATTTCACACTTACCGGTCCGTGCTAAGTTTTGGAGCACGGGAAGACTTCAAATTTAAAACAGGCAGCATATACCAGCCTTCAGACTTTTGCAAAAAATTGGTCCTTTTTATTGCTTACAGGTTAACACTTATAGTCCACTTTGACTCTTGATAGTTGCAAGTAGCACTTTTGGTGTTATAACTGAACACTTATAGCCACAGTCGTTTTACCTATTTGTTGCATTGTTTTAAATTTGTCTCCAGAAAGTATTTTGATAATAGGAGAAATAAAAGGACATAAAATTATTAATTCAGATAGTATCCTTAACAAAAGAAATAGAAAGGTATCTCAGCTATTATCTAATACGAAATAATACCAATTCTATCGGGAATTACTTTTACATTACTTGGCGTTCTTTTGAAAATAATTTCAAAGTTATAATACTGTTAAAATTGCTGTTTAAGGAAATATATAAAATTCCTCAAGGAAAGGTTTACTAAAATTCACGCTTAGTGTATTATCAATCGCTATGCTAGTAAATCAAGTGACAATGACGAAATGTTTGACGGAACCTTAATAGAGGCAATTTAGCATCTATTTCTTCGCCTCTGCCCGCTCATTTAAGATTCGAGGAATGGCACCTGCAATCAAAGACTGACCAATCTACTGAATTCCGTCATTACAAATGGCCTTGTACGGTGCAACATTTTAATAGGGAATAACATTGATCTGGATCTTAATTGGTCACAGAAAATAACTCATAAGCAAAACAAAATGCACTGTGCAATATAAAACTAATCAGTGTTAAGATCATTTTCAAGGGCTATGGATTTTAATCGATTGACTTGCTATGTGGATGGATCTATGATTTTAGCTTATAGACAATAAAGCCCGAGATAAATTTTTTCTCCTTTCGATTTCAATCATTTTCAAGGGCTATGGATTTTAATCGATTGACTTGCTATGTGGATGGATCTATGATTTTAGCTTATAGACAATAAAGCCCGAGATAAATTTTTTCTCCTTTGGAAAAACTTTGGCAAATAAATTAGCTCTTTACCTCTTGATCTCATTTGCATATGAATGACTAAGAGGATAAGATCGCTGACCGTTGGTGTTTTGATTCGAATGCTGGCAAACGAGCTGGTTGCATGATGATTTTTCTAGCTTGAAACATAAACACGGGCTAGTGTCTTTAAGAGATTTATTTCTGTATGAAGATATTCCTTTCTAGCTTTGTTTGTTAGAAAGGAAAGTTTGTTAAAATAAATATCATATCGAATATTCCACTGTTAGTTGTTTCTGGGCAATTCCCACTGCAGAATAATAATTGGTACTTCTGTTATCGGCTGCCTGTATGTATGAATGCATGTGTTTATGTATGCATGCATACATATGCGTATGTGTATGTGTGTACAAACATACATATACGCACGTACACCAAAGCATACATTACTTAATCTGGTCCCGATAACAGATGAGTTCCTAAGAATTTAAGTAGATGATGTTCTAAGATTTAATTTAAGGTAATAAGATTTTAATGTGAATTTAGTATACATAATTTATTTTGAATTAAAAGGTGTCCTAAACATCGCTATTATATTTAGTTCTTGGGAGTCATTCTTTTTCAGCAATTTTACAAGAACGTTGCACAAATTCATTACAGATACTAAACAATTAATAAAAATATATCCTAGATAATGCGATATTTTATATTTAAAATTTCTTTGGTATAAGAAAAGTGATTTCTTAGAAATCTTGAGAATTATGAGTTTCTGTCCTTCTTATTTATGCATGAAACTTTCTAAAATTCGTATTAAACGATACATAGTTCAGTTTTATTTAATCATTATTTAGAATTACACTGAAGAGAAAATTTATTCAAAAAGACCATGTTTTAATTTATGTATGTAATTTAATTTTTTAGATTTTTTTAAATAATAGATGTAGAAACATTTATGATATAAGAATTATAATTATCTCTTCTTTAGACCTTCGTTTCTTTAGACCTTTAGACCCTCTTTGGCTTTCCCTTCTATTATATGTTTTACATAAAATCATTAATTAGAACAGATCCTACTGAAGTCTTAATATAGGTTATTGGCTGCATTAAATACGCTTGTTTCGAACATCTACATTTTTCTCTGTTGTTTACATAAACAATTTACTATAGTATTTGTTTAATAACTTACTCTATAACATCAAAAGATAAGATTATCTAAACACAAAAACTATAAATAACACATGAGGAAAACCACAAAACATCTATGTTGTCAGCCTGCCCTCCTGGACTTGAACCTGGATTGAGCTACAAGCACGTAATAGACTTATCCACTCGACCAAAGAATAGCTAAATAAAATTTGTATGCATGTAATCTGCAGGTAAAATACTTAAGACATCCAGAGTTACTTTTTAACTATTCATGGTATTATGTCCATAAATTTAAAAAATAATACCGTATAATACAATTAATAAAACAATACTATGGAAAATGTTTAATTAAATTTAATTACGTTTTAAAAATTATTAATTTTTTAAAAGAGATCATCTTAAGGCTATGGACAGTAAGACGAACAGTAATGAGAAAATTCGCTGTATTTCTAACAGATTAAAAAGTTTGGTTGTTTGCTTTGACGCAAGATGGCTTTTAAACCCTTAAAAGTTTTTAATATCTTAAATGAACATCAAATTTTACTTTTATTGAGCTAAAACCGCCTAGTAATAGATAAAAGCTGTAATGTTGGTTTATGAAGTTAAAAATGAATAAAAGTATGTTTACTACGTATAATGATTTTTAATACTGCAGTAAATCTATGCTAATTATTTCCTTTATTACATCAAAACACTTGATTTCGACAATCTTCAGAGAAATGTCTTTTGCAGAAAAATCTAAAAGATATTTACTGACTTGTATTTGCGTAACAGTGTGCGGGATCGACTTATAGGAAGTAGCGGCCGTTTCCATCAAGAATGGAACACGCAACGAACTGCTACCTGTTTAGGGTTTTCGGTTCCAAGTTATGGCAAATAAAAGCGTAAATCAAGAATAAGGAACTCAAATGCACAATAACTACAACAATAATACCTACTAATTGTCACTTTTATAATCATGTCACAACTATTAACTCTTAAAATGCCGCGTGACTTAAGCACTGAATCACGGAATTTTTAAACAACCAACCGCTTGACCCAAGAAATGGATAGCATTCTCTATTTTCAGCTTTTTTACAACTGTAGCTAAGTGTTTGTTTACACCAAAGAACATGAATAGAAGTTCTTTGGTATACTCTTCCATCTAACGTAAATAAATGCTACAATATTGCAAATGTTTATTTTAAAGGAAATTATACCCTACAAATTCATTTCGAGGCTCACACTCTGCAGGACTTTTTTTTAAAATTAAAGTTACTTGCTTAAGAGCTTCTCCTTTCGCTTCATAGATATGAAATAAGAGTATACACATATGTCCTACATATGAAATATGAATATACACACGCATGTTCTTCGCTATGAATGTACAGAACATGTCTATATACATATATATATATTTCGTACATGAAATATGAATAAACACGTATATTCTTACATATTTCGTTCATATGAAGTAAAATAAACATGTTTCGCTTTACATATTAATGTAGATCTCATTTATTTTTTTATGTTCTAAATTTATGCTTGCTTTTATTTATATGAAATTAGTTTTATGCATAACATATACATGTGCATCAATTTCATGCACATGTTATATACATGATATGGAATATATTAGAAAGACATGAATTCAACAGAAAAATATAAAATTGCTTAAAAACAATAAATAAATTTAGTCTTTTTAATAATATATAAAAAGTATTAAATATGTATGTGTATATTCTTTTCACTAAAGACGATCAAAGTCAACACGATTTTTTTATATGTGCGAGAGTCGGAAAAGATGTCTATATATTTTTGATCAAATCTTGGTAAAAATATTAATATAAACCGACAGTACTGATCAAAGATTAAGAATGTATCCTTTTTTCCGATCGATTTATTTTTGGGAGGGGGATAGATTAAAAAAAATGGTACATATATAGTTAATACAATCGGAGACTTTTTTTTTTTTTTTTCAGTACTTTTAAGTAAATATAATCAAAGTTCCAAACATTTTTCACAGAAAATGTAGCCAGCTAATTAGGGGAAATGGTTACTAATAGTATCATTATTTCTGTACTAAAGTTACAAAATGACTATTAGTAATTATCATTAAACTATACTGCTGCTAGCAATAAAAAAGCTATATACAACTGAATAAAATACTGAACTGTTAGGAATTACATACAAATTTCTTTATCGTATTTATAAATATAAAATGTTCTTAGGATATTTTGAAGAAAGATTAGATTATTTCAATACTGCAAAGTACATAAATGTCATCTGCTTAAGGAGATGGCTTTATGGAGGTCTTTTTAAAGGGAAACTGGCTCATATTCACGTTACACATGGAGAAAAATCAATCATGCCCTTATGATAAAACTCAGGTCGAATTCCCAGAATTCAGTGGCCTTAAACCACTAGGCCATTAGTGAAACAACTGAACTTATGCGAAGAGAAATTCAGATTTTCGAAACATATACAATTGAATAAAATAGTTAAGTTTATTAAACTGCATAGTAGTTATTTTACTCAAAAAAAGGGGGGGAGGGGAATTTATGAAATTCTTCTCAACTGAAACGATTAATATTAAAAGTAATGATCACGTGTCATCGAATCTTTCGTAAACTCTTAGAATGCCTTACGAGATCTTTTACGAAACTTCTAAAATCAAGATTTGTTATATCAAGTATTATTATTCTTGAAGTAAATTATTTATTAAACATTACATTGATTAATGGTAGCTATTCTTTTATTATTAAGCAGCTTGTTATTATTCGTGAGTGATGATATCATTGTGCGTTTATTATTAAACATCATACCATCAATACGATATCGTCGTACCACGCCAAACGCATGAATCTGCCGAATCGTTACGTAAAGAAAAATTGTATTATGCATAACAGCCTTTTTTTTAATGCGTTTCTCTTGTTTAATGTATTGCAAGAAATCAGAAAGAAGGCTAGAAAATGAATGTAGATGAAAATCATTTAAGTCAGAATCATTGTTTTGGTGTATTGCAAACAAATATCATGCACAATATATGTAGCAGCAAAAACATTAAGTAATTAGTATTAGCATTGTGTTATCTGTATTAAATTAATAATAAATTAATTAGCATTGTGCAATCATCTGTATTACAATCCTTTATTTGACAGAATATGTAATTAAATATTTTCATCAAACCCTGCTAAAATATAAAATACAATTCATATAATCCTAACTACATCGGATCCACAAGCTACCGAATATGTGAATTGCCTTTTTGTAATCTTATTATACAATAAGCGCTTGAGTGAAATTTGCCAACACGCTATTCACGCGTAATTATTTACCATAATTATATAATAAGTACAAGAATTAAAAATGTTTCAGTTAAAAAAGAAGTGTACTTACTTAAATATTGCCAAGGAATAGATGTCACGTTGAATGTATGGGTTCTTTTCACAGCAAACCGCAGCGCCTCGGAAGTTTTGTATTTATAGGTAACGAAGGCCAAACATGCCTTCACCGGTTTTCGAGACCTTCCGTCGCCAAATTTCGCCGCACCTCTCTCTCAAGACTAGACAAGGTGAGGTTTATCATTTCAATGAAGCGCCAAAAACGAACCTTTCGCTCTCATTGAAAACATCCCGAGGGTCGAAAACAAAGTGAGTTAGGAAAGACTGTTGATGAAAGAGAAACTCGATTTCTGACAGAAACGACAAGCGTGAAATATAATGAAGATACATCACGAATGCTTTCGTAAACTTTAGTATGTTGTTTCTTTAGGATCTTTTCGACGGAAGGCTTTTCCGAAACTCGAAAACATCAGGCTTTCGGATTCTGTCTCTTATTTATTAAATATTACTTGCTCATTAATGCTAGCATATTATTATTCACACCTTAACCCTTATTTCCATGTGTTATTTAGCAGATAAACATTATTTATAGGTTTATAATATTTAGCACTTTTATCACTAAAATTAATGCGGTGTACTTTCATATAATGTATTATAGAATATTTTACCTATTTTTTTTTAATCCTAGGACACATATTGTACAATCCTTTTAACTACATCAACACCTATTAATAGCCGATTGAGTTAAACCACTGTTCAAAATATTTGTTAGCACCCGAATCTATCTATTTAAGAGATGTATTTTTGAAGGACTTTCTAAGGGAAAGTGTTTCATACTCACATTACACTTTTATTATTTTAACATTTCTGACGTTTGGGAAACCCACTAAAACTTCCATGTAGCCTGTTCATTCGCCAGAACTTGATTGGTTTGTTTTTATTATGACAAATGACAAAGCACGGGAATGTTATCAAGGCAAGGGATGCTTTAGTGAAGGATTTTCTAACGGAATCTAGCTCATGTCCAAGTTACACATGGGAAATCCACCGTAGGTTTTGAACCTGGAAAGAAATACCAGTTTTCAGCAATCTTAGCCACTCGGCTGAGCGGTAAAGTCGTTGAATACTTCCACCTGGCTCAAATCCCGACGTATGGGCCGGCTTCATGAGAGTGTACGTGATTTTCAGTTCAAATGTTGAGCAAAAGGATCGTTGAACACTGGTAGTTCAACCTAGATTCAATATCAGGGGAATGGACTAGCTGTGTAGAGGTTTTCATGATTTTCCATTTTGTAAAATATAAATAAAAGGCAGCTTTTAATAGAAATTCCTCCATTAAAGCATCACTTCCCTTAGGCTGATATCCCTCGCGTGCCAACCATAATCGAAATTTAAAAAACATATATATTTAAAAATACCCTCACGTGTAATGTAAATACGACCCGGTTTCCTTTAAAATCCCGTCCTTCATGAAGACAATTTTCCCTTTGAGCAGTTAGCTCTAAGTACATAGTATTTGAAAAACGTTTCAATTTTAAAACCTCGAGTATACTGTGCAAATAGCATCATCGTTATAAATTCCACTTCAAAGATTTATTTCCTCTTTATGGAATAAAGGCGTTACAGGAATACATGATCTAAGTACTTCACGGCCAAACGTTATGCTGATCATTACACTGACTGAAATCCATCATCTTGCGAGTTTTCCTTAAAAAAATAACAGTAATAATATTAATACTCTAAGTCTTTTCCTTTCCTTAAACCCCGCAGTAAGCTTTATCTAAGCTATGTCAGTGTCCATTATATGCCTGCGTTGATCAGATGGAATTTCAAATATGGGCGGAAGTTTAACAGTTAACTAGGTACAGCAACACCTCAATCACCCATGATACTGCAGAGGTTGCGGCCTAGCTTTTACGAGTGTTTAACAAATGAGCATCTATCATCCTTTTCGAAATTAGCTCATTATTAAAATTCCTTTTTTGTCGGGTCGGTTGCATTCCGGTAATATCAATCCAATGAATGTAAGTGGTAACATTCTCATTACATTTCTATTACCTACATAATTAATAAAAGGGAATTACATAAGAATACCTATCTTTCTCTCTCTTTTTTTAATATTTTAATATTATAACCAGTATTTTAATATTATAACTTGTGTTTTTAATATAGATTAAAAATTCATCATTGCTAACAGGAAACTGAGACTAAAAACAACTGCAAATAAAATACAGTTAAAAAAGTTTTATTCAATAAACTTATATGCAATGTAGATATAAGAATGCATTAAAAAGAGAAAAATAATTCATCAAGTATCCAGTTTAATGAGAATAATAGATTAAATACTTCTATTTACAGAATTTCTCTACAGTTTTATATCACAAACAATAAAACTGTAGGACGCATATTATGAATTTAAAAAGATAATGCCTTATACATTTGGCAATGCAATTAAAATAATATTAGTTATTTAGGTGGCTTGCGCTTTCATTATTTTGCAATATAAAATTGTAGATGAATTGTGTAAATAGAATTATTTAATGTATTTTCTCATTAAACTATATGACAAATTATTTTTCTCCTTTTAGTGCATTAATTATCGTATACCTTTTAAATTAAATCTTATTGCATAAAAACTTTATTTTATTTTATTTTATTTATTTATTTATTTAAATAAGCTTCGAAACTAATGATGAATGATTCGCAGTTAATTGCTCATAATTCAATAACATTAATTTATTAATTGTGCGACATTTGTTTGTTAATAATTTATTCAATAAATTATTAATTGTAATAACATTTACTTATACATTATTTCAAAAACATAGAAATTTAATTTAATGTATGTATGGATTGGATTGGATTATTTAATTATGCCAAAGCACACGAGGGCTCTCTGCCTAAATTTAATGTATGAAAAGTTATTTAAAATTTCACTATTACTCATAAACATTTTTTATTTAATTGGCTTTGCATAAAATTCTTAGTTTTTATTATCCTTACTACATATAAGTACACATAAATAAACAACTTTTTCTAAAAATCTTGCAAATTAAGATTAATTAAGGTATTCTTTCACATATATATGTATCATCCAATGCGAAAGAAAAACTAATTGGTGACTGGAAATATACTATAACAATCTTTGAGATACTGAAACCGGGATAAAACCCCTGTCTCAGACATATTTTGTCACTATTCTTTGTCCATAATAAGAGAGACCAGTAATTTCCAGAGGGTTCTACACCTTTCTGGCTCTGTCATCTCTCCGCCCCTTGTTGGAAACCAGAAAATGCCCCAAACTCAGCGCGTCAGCCATCGTTTCTCATCCCCTAAGCAATTCTCACCCCTAAGGGGGTTCGTCAAGATACCCATCAGGCTTATGCCCACCGGCAATACCGGTTCATAGGGTTAGACAGCCTTGTGAAACACCTTTAACTACCAAAAGGTAAGCTCATAAAATTTTAAAACACAGCAAAATCTTATTTTCTGTTAGCACCATCAAATTGATTCCGCTGTTAAAAATTCGGTATATCATTCCAGTCTTTGAACACTGTATTCTGTATCGGATCTGTATCGGATAAAAGCAGAATATATGTTTTTGTTTTTTTAATCAAAAGACTTCAAATAAATTTCTGGTTTGATTACTTGTAAATTTAATTACTAAAATGGAGAAATAAAAATCACTCTTTTGTGGTAACAGATTTCAAAGTTATATTCTTATTTTTGGCAAGAATTCTGAATTTTATTATTATGTAAAGAGGAAATTACCATATTACTTTCAATTTAATCCGCAGTAGGATTTGAGACCTGGGAACTGGTATAAAAAATAAGCATTCGTAAATTTAAGGTAAATAGGATTTTAAAATTGAAAAAATGGAAAAACAAAAAATATAAATGATTTTAAAATAGGTATCTAAAATTACCTATTACGAAATCATTTTGATTTTTAAGACTTTAATTATTTAAGGTCTTATCACTGGACAGATGGAGATCAGAAGATATAAGCTGTAAAAATATCCGCTTTGAGTTTAAGCTGCTCCCAAATTTTACGTCTAAAAAATCTGGATAAAAAAATGCGGCTTCAATTTGAATTAATACAGTAATTTTTTTAGCAAAATATTGAGAAGCTATTTATCTAGAAGATAGCAATGCTTTCGTGGGGTTTTGTTTAAACCGAATATTTGGGAGCAAGCAGCTTTTTTTCGTCACTGGTAATAAAATTTGAGGTGGGTTCTTCTGGTACTAGAATATGAATTGCTAGTAATAAAACTTTAGGTACCCAGGTTTTAATTTGATCAACTGATTACGGCGCCGGGGGAAGAAAGGGACTTTAGGTATTTTACAATAGCAGGAAAAATAACATTCTGGAATCTCACTAAATAATGAGCTAAAAATTCGATGCACTTTTTTTCTACAACCCTCAGTTATCGGAGCACTGTTCTTTATATAAGATTTATAATAAAGAAATAAAATACTAAATTCAGAGAAATGATTAAATTTTTCGGAGCATGAATCCGGAAAAATCAACTGTGCTTTCACTGCATTTCGAATTGCTGTTTGAATGTGCTAACACCCTTATATCAGGTATGTAAGTAATGCAGGAATTCTTTATATTTCTTAATCCTTTTTAAAGGGGATTCAGTCGACTAAATCCAGATGTGAACAAATTATCATCAGCCACATTTTTCGCTGCAGAAAACGTTGAGTTTTTCGAAGCAGGAAACACGAAAAATCAATTGAGCTTTGGGACTCGAGCCTTAAAAATGTAGCAGATAGAATAAATAAATGTAAAATAATAAAAAAAATATAAAATGTCCAATTCATTGGCAGTTTTTTCGTACAATTAAAGTCATATCGTAGTCATACATTTATGTTTATAGTCTTTTTTTAATGACCGAGCGCTTTCTTTAATAGACATTATTCTTGCGCTACTACAAGGGCCGGAAGTGGTGGCCATTTCATTATGGAAGCATTTAAAATAGGAGGTCACCGTTGTCTCCTCTGAAGGGACGGACAATTACAGCCATGCCTTCTCCGGGATTCGATCCCGGGCACATTGCTACTGCAGACAGGGTCAATAACCACTAAACCTGCTCGTCGGCAAATGCTTATAGTCTTATTGCAGTATTACTGCAGTATATTCTGCTTCTACGGATTGGATTTGTCAGGTATCAGGCATCTCTGCTAAATAATCTCTGCTACATTTTGTGCCAAACGCTCCGAACTCAATGCTTCCTAACTCCATTTGTTTGGGTTGCCCAGTTTGTTCATAAAGTCTGACAGCCCCTTAATAGAGCTCAGGTGTAAGAGATTGCCTTTTTTCACTTTTTCTCTTGGATTTTTTTAACCCAAATACCTTTGACAATTTTCAATTCTTGGGCATATATATATATATATATATATATATATATATATGCTTCAGACATTCTTTTTTTGATTTTAATTTTATCTAGAGAGGCAGATATGCTTTTAATAGCTTCTTGCCCTTCTCCAGATGTTGATTGAGTAACTTGAGTACAGGTCATTTCTAGCTCATTCGATGAAGGATTCATTTTTACACCTTTAATTGATTTCATCTGGATTTCCTTGTTTTGACAAGAAAGGTGTATCTCAGAGGTTTTGTTGCAAAAGTAGAATTTTTAGTTATATTAGATAAAAACAGTATTGTCTGTTGCTGCTGGGCAAGGCAGAATACTGTAGAAATCGCCAGGACTTCTAGAGGCTCCGCTAAGATACTATAACCGCAGTGTCATTCACCCTAGGCACAGGTCGCATAATACCAGGGTTACGGGAGGGGGTCCGCAGCTTCTTATTTATTAATCGAATCTATCCTGTCAGATAACAGAAGCCATCCGGACATCCACAACTTGCCGACCCGCCTGGTAACCACTCAAGCCCCAGGATTATTGCAGTATAGTCCTAGAGTCATTAGGTTAATCGGAAGCAGGAAAGATGAAAAATATGCAACCGCCTTCGCCGGGAATCGAACCACGGACCTCTGGAATACCGACCCAGCGTGCTACCGTTACACCACGAAGGCATGCTAGAGAAGTGGGAGAAATACCTTATATAGTCTTATTGCTCTATAGGTAGTCATTTTATCTCATATAGGTATATAATGTCGTAGTCTTTTAAGTCTTGTAGTCTTGTAGTAATCATATTTGCAGGTAATCATATTCCACAGTTATGCTATTAAATCATTATTTTAGAAGTTTGCTTGTTGTCGTTTAGGTGATAAGATATAGTTCAATATCTAGTTCTGATAATTTATTCATAATTTTCATAACTTGGCTAACTAAATGCTTTTGCTTTATCAAGAATTTCAAAATGCCCTTCTGTTTGCAAGTGGATGGGTATATGCAGACCGTTAGTCAGAGAAGAGTTCTAAGTGTAATTAATGCTCAGGTGTTCCTGTATCTCCAAAGCTGCAATGGTCTGTAGTTGCAATTGCATGTCTGGCAGAGTATGATGGGAAGCGGCGTATAAGTGAATTTAAGTTTCATTTATATCCCTACATTTAACATAGATGCTAAACGATGATCATGCTTCGTTTTTTAAGGTCGAGTTGATGTGGTATCCATGTTAATTTGGTATCAAATATAAGTCCTAGGTATTTGAGTTGTTTTACTATACGTATTCTTTCTCCCTTTATTGTGATGAATAGTTGTCGTGTAAGTGATCCTGCCTTTTTTTTTTTTTTTTTTTTTTTTTAACTAAGCAGTAATTGTGATTTGTATTCTGCTTATTTCAAGTTCACTGCATCGAGAATGAAACTGTGAATATACCTCAACAGAAGGGGACGAGACCTAATCTACCAAATGCAGGTGGTGACGAATAACTGTCCACTACATTTTAGTTCGGGCGCCGTTGTACAGTAGGCGCTGAGAAATGTGACCACATTTCTCCACGTTATTTTGATGAGATTAACCGAATGATAATAAGTGATGAGAATAATATCTTTCAAACTCTCAATAGACTTTAATTTAATATAAATGCAAGTAGAAACATACAAATATTTACTTTATTTACACAGTATCTTAATTAGGGAAAAATTTCATCTATAGTTGGTTATTTGGAATTCCAAAAATTTGCTTATGAAATGCTCATATTCATAACCATACTTCAAGAATTTTATTTCAGAAAGCGATAGGCAGATATCTTCTTCTGTCATTGATGCTGCTGCAACTTCAGTTTTTTCATCCGTATCCAACTAAGTGCTGAATTTTTCGCAATTAGTTGGAGACGAACTTAGTTATTCAACTTCCTTTATTTCACCATTTATTAAAAGGCTGGATTGTTTTAATCCGTTTTTTTATTATCTTTTCTGTGACGTGGTTTGAAGATTTAAATAGTATAGCTTGAAATCAAAACTGAGATTTTTGGCCAACTTAATATTTTAGTCTCCATCATTTGAGAATTTCTGTACTTTATGTGGACCTTATTCAGCGATTTTATCCTTGATTTGACGGCATTATTTTAGTTAAAAATGTTAATTCTAGAACATTTTTCATGCTTTCGTATACAAATGGGTGGATTTTTGATAATACAATATATCCGAATGATAACATTAACAGCGATAACATTAAGCGGCGTCTACTCTAGTAACTATTTGGTTTGCGGAACGAGGAATGTGAAAAATTTTAACAACATAACTTTCATTTGCTAGATGTATCTGCTGATCATTTACTCTCTCAGGGCGAGCACAGTGTAACTGAATAACTCTTTAGAAAATTATATTGCCGACGAGTTCGCTATCAAACTATGATACTTGAATGCTCACGGAGAAGGGTTGACTAACTCTGATAATAATTTGATGCAATTACATTTTTTTTAAATTTTTTATTTCGGGTGGGAAATGTTGAATAGTCTTATAAGAAACTAATGCCATCCTCTTCATTGTTGCAACAATTCGCTCTTTTTTGAATGGAGTTTTGGCTTTTTCTCCGCTAACCATAAGTATAAAATTAATAATCTAGGAGTAAAATTTATGCGTTCATTTGACGTGTCGTAGTAAAAATGTGTAAGTGAGAAATATATATTTATTGTAGTTAATAACAGTTTTTTAAAATAATCTGCACTACGTCTGGATGTTTTATCATAGGAAATCACGCGGGAATGCTATACTTTATTTTGAGATACCAAAATGGCAACTAAAATCAAAAGACTTGTATTGTAAGTTTGTAAAGTAAGATTTTAATCATTTCAGTAATTCCGAGAAACCGAATAAAAGAGTGATATTAAATGTGTAATTTTTCTGAAATGATTTCAGAGAAACGTTTCAAAGTGTCACCAGATAGCAGCTATTAGAAGGCAAAATGAAGGAAATTGAACCTCTTATTCATATATTAATATAATGGAAAAGAAAATTACTTTTCACACAGCAATAACCGGCATTTGTTTCGGCATGAAAGAACCGGTTATTTTTGTATTCTATCTCTCCTTTCCTCCAGAGTCTCGTTTCATTTACAGAACGAAAATTGAAAGTGAAACAAGGTAATGATTTGATTCAAATGAAGACGACGTTTGTAGCCTTCTAACTACGAAATAATGTCGTTTTGAAATAAGCGTTTTAAATACCAGTTAGTCTTGAATTCACTGTAATTACTACAGCAATTAAATACTTAAGAAATCTCAAAATTATTTTAAAACTAAAAGTGCATTGCGTAATGCGTAACGAGAATTTACTGGCATTCAGCGCATTTTTCTGATATAACATTATATGCTTCCGATTATAAATTTAAACATAAAAAAGGGGAAGGTATCACCAATGGACGAATGGTTAAAAACGCTGGTTACTGGGAGTTCGATCCTAAGCGCTAGGGCTGACTTCCGCATGTGTAAAATGAATACGCATCAGTTTTCCGTAAAGCGCCCACCATAAAAGCATCCTCCCCTTAACTGTTTGAGGGGAAGGAAAAGGCAATTAACTTTTTCAGCAAAACTCTTGTTTTATTTACTATATCAGGTGTTACAATGAAATTATTTGCGACAATTACACATATTTTGTCCAAGACGCGTGAAAAATTGACCACTTTTGGTTAGTGACAGTGACCACCGCCCATTGAACACATCCTACAAATCAGTCTCTATGGTACTCATGGAAACAGTTTTCCTTTTTTAAACAAACTTTGCATGTGTTGCATTCCCACGTTGTTCTTACAGGCTTTTCCATATTCGCAATATCTAGAGGAAAAAAAAAATATGCTTACTGTTACCAAAAATTGTCAAATTTTTAAAAATCTGTGGCATAGTAATAAGGGCAACTGGGGCGATTGGCTGGAGATTTGAGATAAGCACTGTTAAATAAAGAAAGAATAATTTTCTTTTCCTTTTTTAAAGATAACATTGAATGTATGTTCAAGAACTCTTAAAATCTATGAACATCCAAGATATTTCAACACCTGGAATTTTTAAATATGGTACAAATCTGCAAATTTGTGCCCATTTAACAGTTTTTTGGGAGATTCAGTATCCGCTTTTTTTATATTTAAAATTTACGTAATGACAAATAAGACCGATGGGAATAATTGCCCTAAAATGTGAGACTAAGTTTCATTAGATGTACGATGAGCAATACAGTTGTTTTCCAGATTCAATATATTTTTTAACGTTTTGTTTGAATTTTTCTAATAATACACTGCTGGCTATTAAAATTGCTATACCAACAAGGAAAACAAATAACAAAATCTTATTTATTACAAAAGACATGACTAAATTTGAAAGTGATGTAGAATACACAGTGTAGCGAATTTGGGTGAGAGATATGGAGAACGTGCTGGCCAGGCAAACAGTAGAAAGCACTTTGTATGGAAGAACGTCAGGACAGCACGGGTAACATTCGGTCGTGCATTATCTTCCTGAAATATGGCATTATCCAGGCCTAGAAGATAGGGCACATCCCCGAATCTTAACACATCAGAAATGTAACGGCGTGTTTCCACATTACCGACTATAAAAAGAAGAGACCGGGATGTGTACCCTTTGGCATCCCATACCAGCACTTGGCTCCTCTACTTGGATTGTGAATGCAAGCTGGCTACGTTCATTCTCTTTGGTGTCTGCATACATGGATATATCCATATAATGCTGTACGCAGATCAGGGATTCATCTGAAAAGATGACATGGTACCCCTCCTGTAGTCAGTTTCGTTGTTCGTCTCATTAATGATGCAGGCACGCCTGTTTCTGCTGCAGATTCAAGGGGAACAGCAGAAATGGTCGCCGTGCTGACACTTCGTGGTGCTACAGACTCGTCCCTCTGTCCGTGCTGACACTTATTTTCGTGTACACAAGCCAAATTCCTGAATCAGGACACATGATATGGTTGTACAATCCCAGAAGGCTGAGAGGACAACATGTCTGTCCTCTCAGGGTATTAGTGAATCAGGCTGCTGAGACTCTGCATGGCGTTCGGTATGGCTCTTTTTGACCCATGGATTCCATATTCGCTTGGCAGTTGTGGGATTCCGACCACACGAGCAGCAGCGTCGCGAAAAGTCAAACTGCAATCCCGACAGCCCGCGATCCTACCGCGGCTGAATTCCGACACGTGCTAGTAGAAATTTTTTCCTCATTCACAAAATATAACATGACTTGTATGCTAACAATCAACTCTCAAATGTGATTTTCAAATTTCCGTAGTAAAGTCATTCCATTTATGCAAAATGTAGATGGCGTCACACACATGTGCTTTTTGCGCATGCCTCGGAATGCTCATTATCTGCATATCCTCTCGTATAGTATGTTTCCTGCAAATTTGAGATTTGTCGTATGCATTCTTTATGGTGTAGAAATTTTAATGGCCAATAGTGTAATTAACAGTGCCTTTACGTTGCTATTAACAACACCTTTCTTAAATAAAATTCTAGCTGATCCCCAGGTAGATTGCATGGTTCATTATTTATCTCCCACAGTGCAAAATAAGGATTTTTTTTAATGTATGGAAATAGGAATTATTGTTTTCACGTCTGAAAGAAATTTGCGTCATGTTAAATGGTTACAGTTGAAAACAACAGTTGCAGATTAAAAGCAATGATTAAAGGTGAAAACATCGTAGATAGTAACATCGTCAAAAGGGAAAAACGCCGTCATGGAAATTATCGGTAAGAGAAAACAAAGCAAGAAGAAAATATCTCTGCTCTAAAGCATCGTGATATTAAACGTAAAAATAAAAACTTCTCTGCTTTAAAATATCTTCGAACAAAACACTATATTAAAAAATAAAGAACCTATAAAACATCGCATAATAACAACATCGCAGACATACGTACGTTTTCTGACCATAAATATTTTTAGTGAATTTTCGGGTTATGATATGTGAACACAAGAAGCAGCAAATAATATTTTTATACTTCATTTTTAACTGTCCTATTTTTGCATTAATTAATAAATTTTTAATGAGAAAGAAGAAGAAAATTTAAGCATTGAAAATCTAGAAATTATATAGCAGTTAACAGACTATTAAACTTTTGTATCTTTCTACATCTAATCTTTTTTACAGTATATTTTTAATAAATACCTATTAATATGTCTTTATAAAAGGGTTTTGTGGTGATGTCTTCGGCGGACACCGAAGCAATTACCAGCTGATGGAGGGCAAACATTTCTAGTTATCTTCCGTTTAATAAAAACTCGCTGTTTACCAAAGTAATAAAATGAATCATTTAAAAATAGTGGGTATTTAATAATATTTTGTAGCAAATGCATTCATTAATATTTTAAAATTTTGCTGATGCCATATATCCAAATGGAAATGTAATTTTTACTAACGTATGATATTATTCTATATGTTCTTTCGGGAATAGGATAGGATATATAAACAAGTCTCAAAGTTTTAAAATTGATACATGTTTCAACTTAGTTTCATTTTTATTTAAAGATAAAGATTTTTTTTCATCAAGTGGATCTCCTCTTAAATATCCTGCCAGTTGCGCAGATCAGATGCGCTGTAGCGACAACCGTTCATTCATTTGTAGCCAAAATGTAAAATTTTGCATTTTCCGTCGAAACCTGTATGCATATCAATTTGTGTCTAATTTGCTTTACATCTCGGTGCGTCGTGGTGCGTCGGTTTTTTTTTTCGGGGGGGGGGTGTCTAAGAATGTATAATCGCATTTTCTATATTGCTACGAAATTTGTATATAAGTAAATAACTTTAGTGAAATTGTAGTATTTTTCTGTATAATGTAACATGAAATGCTTGAAAAGGACGAAGCTTTGCCAGGAAAATAAGAATACAAGGACAAGTCTAATTAACTTTGAATAAATGGTTATTTCTCTAAAGCCCCGTTCACATGCAACGCTCCTTCGCACAGCTGCTGTTAGCAAGAGGAGAAAAAGAAGACATGAAAGGGTTTAGTCTTTAGGACCCGTTCAGAAGACCACCGTCTGTGAAGCTCTGTGAACGAAATACCCTCATATGCGGTCAGGTCGTAAATTTACAATCCCTTTTTTCAGAGGGAGAGCTGACAAGGAGCGGACAATCTCGCTTGGGATCTTGAGAAAATGTGGGGGTTGTTTAAACATCTAACTTCTCTACATTCAGTTTTATACAGAGGAAAATACAAATTGAATTCTTCGAATGAATGTAATTTTGTACAATGAAAATGTATTACTTAACGATAAACTGTAAGATAAATAACATCTTTTTTTAAAGCCATAGGTGTAGAAAGACAGATATTTGTTACACGAATGAATTTGTAGTAAATATTAAGTTTTTCGTTTCGAATGCTATGTTCCATGTATGCGAAGTAACTGAGTATGCGAGATAATAGTCATAACCGAATGGCTTTCAACCTTTTCACGGCTAAGGACTGTTTCTCAATTACATTGTGGTCGCTGCTTTTTGGTTAATTTTCTAATGGCATATAAACAATAATTGTTTTTATTTGAGACTTATGAATAAAATAACGCAAACTAGACTGCAGAAAATTCTTAAGAATGAAGTTAAATAATACTGAAAAATACATTATTGATGCACTTTTGGGTTTTATATGTAGTAGTATTAACTACGACTATAATCCTGAAATAGAATCCTTAAATTATATATATCTATGTATAGGTATATATAAATGGAACCAATTATAGAACAAGGTATAAAATATCTTTATTATACAATGTTCATTACCATACGTATATTTACGTAATATCAATATAAATAGTTAGTTAGATTTCGTACATATATAATTTATTCTTATATTTTGTATTTTTTGAATTAGATTCAGTATTGTATACGTATCTGAAGTTTAATTTTACTTGTTCTCTTTTTGGGTTACGACTTTAAGTGAGAAAGAATTGTTAGGGCCTTCATAGGGATTACATTATATACAATCAGTTAGGATCCGACTTTTCCTTTCTTTTAATCATTATATATATTTAAATACTACTTGATAAGTATACATAAAATATAGCAGTTTTTTAAGCTACTTATTTATATATCTATTGTTTGGTCTGGTTTGTTTGATTATAGCAAAGCATTCGACGGTTATTTTCCTAAGGGTAAGGGTGCCTCGTGGAGAACTTTCTAAGCAAAACTGACTCTTACGCACGTTACACGTGGGGAAAACCTCGAAAACGCAAATACAGCCATCCCCGTCGATCCGGACTCGAACCCCGGATCGACCTGCCAGAGTTCAACGGCTTTACAGCTCAGCCGCTAGTGAGTCCCCCCCCACACACACACATCCACACATATACATTAAATAGTATTTATATGTCGTTTATAAAGTATAATTGAGTGCAATTTAATTTAATCATAAAGAGTTAGAAAATATTCTACGGAATTACTTCACTTCGTAGACTTTTTGTTAAGTTGTTAAAACTGAAAAGAGATAATAACAAGTGACTAACTACGAGGCTCTCTAAACGTAACTAACCTCACCGCGTTCTAAAATACCGCTGATAATTCAGCAAACTCTGAATATTATGTTGAAAGATTAACAATTTGCCGAGGCAAGCACACAGGCCGAAACGCGTGGTTCTTCAATTTCTAACTAGCCACCTCCACACTCGTGAAGCAAGAAAGCAAACCTTCGAACTCGTTTCCCTTCTATTTAACTTAGAATACTTCCGCTGATAATTTGAATCCTTGCGCGTTCTACTAAAATTTACATACTCTGGCATTGGCAATTCCAGGGGAAAGTAAGGCTTGACAGGAAAGATAGTTTAAACTTAAAATAAATGTTAGTTAAAATAAATATAAACCCTACATTTGCCGCTGCCAGAATTTGGAAAACTTGGAAGCAGGTCCTACAAACGACCTGTTGAAAAGTTTCTACAATTCTGAACTAAATTTTAAGAGCCTCGTTTACATAAAAAAAAAATCTGTTGTCTCACAAAAGGTATAATAAATTTCTGTGTATACTTATTTTAATTCTCTCTTCTTACAGCAACCTTTCCTGGACTTCAGCAATCAATCTGTTCTCCTCCTTCCAGCATCTGGAAGGAATAAGTATCAGTATCTTTCTAAATACATTATAATTTACACTTTCTTGACCCTGAATAAGTTTTTGTTTTTGAATGATTTATTTTGCTTAGTTACTGCTTAATTCACATTCATTCAAGTATTCAAACATGAATTTAACTTTACCCTGGCTCTCAACCATGTGTGGTGTCAAACGGGAATATTCGTGTTTTAGTATTGCAACACTTCCCCTAACCACAATGATTTGTTAGAATTCAACGACCAAATAGACACACCTTACTCGACATTCTACAACTCGATGAGCTACTTTAACATTCTTAAAATTCAAGTGTAGGTGGAGAACCCTACAAAACACATTCATTCTAAATTCCCCCTCATTCATCTTTAGACATGCAGGCTTTCGCTCTAAAGTATGATTTTATCTACAGTTTAATACTTAAATTTGAATTCATTGCTTTTGAGCATTTACTTTTAGCATTTAAAATTTTATGCTTCTAGACTAAATTGTACTTTTACATAACTTTCAAGTATTTACCTATATTTACAAAATTCTAATACATATGATTTTTACAATTTACCATAAAATGAATAAGAGAAAAAAAAATTTTTACTTTACTCATTCTTCGCCAAGCTGGCGGCACTGAAACTAAAGTTCTTATTAATACAAGAATACGAAGTTACTTTTATCTTCGGCCAAATTTTGGCTTTAACATAACAGAATTAGTCTTTCGACCAACAGAAACTGCTTGTTCTTAGATTTTATACTTAAAGAAAATAATACTTTTGCCTTAGCTAAATAAAGTAAAACAAAACTAAGTCTCAACCGAGACACATTGACTTCCGTCAAAACATAGAACTTCGTATTTACTCATAACATTTCGGAACAAAAGAAAAAAATTTTAGAGATAGAACTTTTTTAGAGATAGAAAAATTTTAGAAATAGAAGATTTTAACTTATCTTTGAGTTTTCAATGATTGGAACTCCGACATTCTTTTCTGGCAGAACTGCTCCCATGTTATAGGTTTCATGGACGTCGTCCTCCGAGTGTCGTCCACGTTAATTTTTCTTTTTCGCCCTCTGCATGCTGGCCTCTTGGAGTGGTAGTCGTCGGGTTGCTGTCTTTTCCGTTTTTCCCCTGGACGACTGGTCTTGGAGTCCTCCGGTCTGGAGTCATGCTTGAATTTCTTCTGTTGGTGGTGGTCTTTTCGTTCCTCCTGCTGTCTTTTTATTTTCGGGAACGGCTGCCTTGTTTGCACCTGACTCTCTGGCCCTGGGAGCGTTCTCCTCGATGTATAATTTCTACTGCGATACCTTGTAAGTGGTGTTTTCCTCTTTACCAAGGTTTCTTTACGCGGCGGCTTTGCCTTCTTGTTTTTCTTAAATGCTGGAGTCTGAAAGTTTTCGTTTCTTCTTTTCGGTACCGTCGCATGGGTTGTAGAAGGGCTAGGTTTCTCTTCAGTTCTCTGCTTCTTGGGTGGTGAAACGGGTGACGTTAATTCTGGACCTTCTACTTCTTTTACACTTGAGTTCTGCAAGAAACTTTTCAGGATTTCAAAATCATTTTGATTATAATACTTTTTCACCTGGTCGGGACTTGCTTTATAGATTTCCCCTCTCTCGTTCTTAAGGTACAATACGACTCCCTTGATTTCCTGTATTACATAGGGGCCTTCAAATTTTGGAGCTAACTTTGCAGTAAAATTGCTTGGGGCACTTGATAAAGAAAATTTCCGCTTCAACACTTTATCTCCAACTTTAAAATCTGCTTCACGGCGTTTTCTATCGTAATATAATTTCTGCCTATTTCTTGCCGTATCCGAGCTCTTAACCGCGTGGTCAATAAGTGTTTGCACGTCTTTCTGTTTAAATTCTTGCTCTCTTTGTTGCACAAAGAATAATTTATCTAATGGCGTAATTAACTTTCGTCCTAAAAATAATTCTGCTGGGGTGTTTCCCGTAGTATCGTGATTTCCCGTTCTTAAAGCATAAGCTAACTCATTCATGTAGCCATTCCAGCGCTTATGATGTGTGCTAACATAACTTCGAATTATTTTTACAATGTTTTTATTAACTCTTTCTTCTCTGTTTGCCTGTGGTCTATACGGAACCATTTTGATATGGCGTATGCCAAGTCCAGTGCATATGTTTTCAAATATTTGACTAATGAATTGTTTACCGTTATCGCTAATGACTTTTATCGGTGCACCGTATTTTAAAATGTATCTGTGTAAGAATGCATCTGCGACTGTTTTGGCTGACGCGCATTTAAGTGGAACAATTTCTGTCCATTTTGAAAAATGATCTACAATTACTAAAAGAAAACGATTTTTATTTAACTCACTCTGGGGGAAAGGACCAAGAAGATCTATGCCTAAAATTTCATTCGGAAATGTAGCGCGAATGCTATTTAAGTACCCGGCCGGGCTGTAATTAATATCATTTATTAACTGACATTGATTGCAGGACCTGACATACGCAGTTACTATTTTGTATAATTGCGGGAAATATACCGCCTCGCGTACCCTTTTTAAAGTCTTTCTGACCCCTAAATGGCCCGCTGTTTTCGCGTCGTGTAATTCCTTCAAAATGCTTAATCGAAGCGAGGCTGGGATGACTGGTCTATATTCGAAATTTTCGTTTGTTGCTTTCGTATAAAATAATAAATTATCTATTATTTCATAGTTTTCTGCTCTATTTCTTATCGCATCGATATCTGTGTGCTCAAAGCTTTTGGGGTCTTTCAAATATGCATAGATACTTCCAAATTCAGGATCAGCTTTCAGTTCAGCGATAATTGTATCTCTAGAATCTAAAATCTTTGAAGTCAACACAGCGCATTTAAGTTCGTTGCCTTCATCGTCCAATTTTATACGAGAATGTGCGTCAGCTACATTGTTTTCCTAAACTGTTTATATTTGATTATTAGATTATATTCTTGGAGTTTTAAAGCCCATCTTATTAACCTGGGCGTTAGGTTTTCCCCAAGTAAAGTCTACCAACAGCCGCATGATCCGAAAAGACTGTTACTGGCGCTTTGCCGAAATAAACTCGAAATTTGTGTACATACGGCTAATGTTTCTCTCTCTGTAGCTGTATAATTCCTTTGTGTATGATTCAACGTTTTACTAAAAAATGCCAAATAATGGCTATTTTGCATAAGAACCGCACCCACAGCATAGTCCGACGCATCTGCTGCAATTTCCAGGTTTTCGTCCCCCTCCGGGAATTTCAAAACAGGGGCATTGATAAGCGCTTCTTTTAATCTTTCAAATGCGGTATTTGCTTCCGCTGTCCACGTGAATTTACTTTTCTTTCTTTTAATTACTAACAAGGGTTCAACAATATTAGCAAAATCTTTTATGAATGACCGATAGTAAGAACGTAACCCAAGGAAAGAAGAAAGTTTCTTGGCGGTGTTGGGAGGTGGGAAATTCTTGATTGCTTTTATTTTTGAATCTTGAGTTTCTATACCCTTTTGCGAAATTTTATAACCCAGATATTTAATTTCTTTAGTTGCGAACTTGCATTTTGAGGCGTTAATTGTAAGACCGGCCTCTTTTAATAATTTAAAAACTTCTTCTAGATCTTTAATATGTTGTTCCAACGTACTACTCGTTATAATTATATCATCTAGATAGATTAAAGTCGATTTTCCTAGGACAGGCTTTAGAACAATGTCCATAGCTCTCTGGAATGTTGATGGGGCCCCACACAACCCAAAGGTCATGCGTAAAAATGCATAAGTGCCCGATTTTGTTATAAACGCGGTTTTATGTATGTCTTCGGGTCTCATAGCTATTTGATAGTAGCCAGACGTTAAGTCCAAAGTAGTCATGTATCTAGTAGATTTAATCTTTCTAATAATTTCCTCTATAACCGGCAAAGGGTAAACTTGGAATTTAGTAATACTATTCAGTTTTCTGTAATCGATAGCAAACCTCCAAGCCCTTTTATCCGAAGGAGGAAACTCGTTCTTTTTCCTACATAGTACGACTGGACTCGCGTACTCACTATTTATGGGCGTTATTATTTTATTCTTTAACATTTCCTGAATATGTTCTTCTATGAGTAGGTCTTTCTGTTTATCATAGCGATAAGGTTTAGTCCTACAGGGTTTGTCGGCAGTTAACTGTATCTCATGCGTAACTATTTACAGCTACCAGGCCGTTCTGAAAACAAGTTTGAAAAAGTACTCACCACTTGCTGGATGGCATGACTTTCATGGTCATTCAAATGGCTAAGGTCAACTTGCGGTTGTTCCACTGGTTCCACCACCCTCCGGTCCATCTCCAGCACAATAGAACTGTCCTGAAAATTCAATTTGGCCCTCGCGGCCCTTAAAAACTCTCGATTTGGCAGTTTCCTGGTTTTTCTGAAAACAAATGAGAAAAATTACTCACCACTTGCTGTATTGCCTTACTTTCATGGTCATTCAGATGGCTAAGGTCCAATTCAGGTGTCTCCACAGGTTCCACCACCCTCTGGTCCATCTCCAACACCACGGAACTATCTTGAAAATTTAATTTGGCCCTCGCGGCCCTTAAAAAGTCCATACCTAAAATAAGTGGATTTTGCAGATTTTTTACTACAAAAATTAATATTTTGAGGCTTTCATCTTTTACCTGTATGTTTAATGATAATTTCCCGATGCATTGACAGGTTTTTCCTTGCGCCGCTATAATTTCTGTGTTTTTATTTTTAAATAATCGTAACCTATTAAAATTCTTCTTGAAAAATGTATCACTCATAAAATTACCTTCTGCCCCTGTATCAATGAGGGCTTCTACTGGTACATCGCCAACCAGGACTTGTATAATTGGTAGATGGGAGTTTTTTACGATGACCGTATTTAAGTGTCTTTTTAAGGGTTTTTTCAAAACTTCCGGGGTCTGGACCCTTGCTTTCACAGGCCGCTCTACTCGTTTAAAGCTTTCCTTTCAACTTCTGCCATCTGGGTACGCGGACGTTTGTTTTCAAATTTCCTTTTTGGGCCTTGACCTTCGAGTTTCGATGAGTTAGCTTGATAGCTCTTTCCTCCATAAGAGCGGTTTGCATTTCTGGTCTGCTCATTTGAAGATTGCCTTCAGATACTTTGAGAATACGATGCCCCTCTAGCTTTTTTCGCTATTCTGCGATTTTGAAACTTGACCGCCAATTCGAAGAGCTCCTGCAATGTGCTTGGGTTTCTAATTTCAAAGTAATCTTGAACAGCAGGTAACAATCTTGGTAAGATTATTTCAATAATCTCCGCGTCGGGTTTCTTTCCATACAGCATATCCGTCAGCTTAATTTTTCTCAGAATAAAGTCCGTCAACTCTTCTATATTCTGTTGATAAAAACTATACAGTTCGGCTTCTAGCCTTGCTCGATCTTTCACTATGGGGAAGGCCTTTAATAACGATTTTTTGATATTTTCAAATGTATATGTCTGGCCTCCGAATTCCCCTAATAAAAATTTGCCTATATTCTTCCACCATAGCGCAGCCTGTCCCCTTAGTGCAGATGTGGCGATGGCAACTTTTTGTCTTTCAGGCACAGGGTAGAGCTGGAAGTGATTGTCTAGGCCTTCTAGAAATATCACCACCGAATTTTTTCCGTCGAAGTTGACGTTTGGCTTAATTGACCCTCTCATCGTCTGGACCAGGTATCCAAATCCTTCCATTTGGCTTGCCACTTCTTGTTGTTGTCCCGCAGCTTCCATCCAATTTTCGGCCATTTCAGTTCGACAAGTGTTCGGACGCCAATGTAAAGTTGCGTGCAGGTTGGAAGCGCGCAACTTTACAACCTTATTTTTCATGCTTTGAATTATATTTAGAAAATTATTTCACTTGGTTATAGCTGAAAATGCAGTTTTTTTTTATTGAAGGATTTAAAGGTAAGAAGAGAATTATGCCCTTTTCTAATTATTCTTGAAGCATTTAAATTAAAAAAAAAGCGCACATTAATACGGATCACTGAACTAAAGTGCTCGATACAAGACAGATTAATTAGGTACTAAATTTTGATTTTCATTGAGTAAAAATGAATTCATCTGCATTCTATAAGAAAGTAAATATTCAAAAAATGTTTTTTTTTCCCTATTCTCGCAGTCATAATATTTTTCTTAAATATTCAGCTAATTCGTATTCAAATATTCCAATCCATTACAATTAGTAATAAATCGATACAGTAAATAAATAATTAAAATCAATTAAATGGAATTTTAATTGATTTTAATTGCCATTTTCCCTCTGATAAACCCCTCTTTAGAGTTCAATAGCAGTCGATCAGCTTTTGTTGGGGTTCATTTTTCTTTATGCTATGCTTACGTTATATATGTATGTATTATGCATTGCTCATACTCGTCAATTGCAGCTTTTAATATCTTTTGGAAAAAAATCAATATGAGAATCCAGAAAATGATTCTTAGCGACGCTAAAATTATTATTACTAGGCTCTGTCATGCCACAATGTTTAAAAAATAATCCCATTGTTTAAAGGTAGATTCTATGCTCATATCCTAGTCTAAAATTAAAAGCTGCGAGTCAAAATTAAGGGGGTTGCTCTTAGAAAGCCTCAATTAGAAGTAGTTATAGAAAATGTTAATCAATACTTATAATCTTACGGAGTAAACACTTATTCCCTATTTGATCACGTATATGGCAAACAGATATTCGTCATTCATAAAGAAAAGAAAGGTGAATCAAAATGAGTTTTCAAGCTCTATTGCATACATTAGCAATACTTATTCTCGTAATAACAGATACGTATATGTTATTCTCTTCGTAATTTTCAGTACATATATTTATATTTATAATTAAGAAATCTTTTGAAAGCAGCGTCAAAAGCTGTCAAAATTGTATTTTAAAATTGTTATTTAGAAATGCGCCTATAATGGTTTTTATATTTACGAAAGATACTTCCCGTTTACTCAGGCTCACTGTATTCAAGTCGATAAGACCAATTAAATGGAAAGGTCGATTTGTTAATTCATTTCCAAGTTTCAAATCGGATGAATGGACTCGCGCATAAAATGGCACATTAAAATACGGTCACTGGACTACAGTGAGCTATGAAAATTTTAACAAAGGTATCGTGCTTTATCTTATGAAAACAAAATATCAGAATCTAATTAAATGTTTCACTTATTATAAAAATAGAAAATATAAATATTTGTGAATAAAAAGAAATTATCTTTAAAAAATAAAATTTAAATGAAAAAAAAATAAAAGAATTACAAAATATTGCAGAAATTACATAAAATAGCGAATAAACTTATTCGGCACAAGCTCGCTAAATGTAAAACAGATTGTACAGTCAGAAAGCTCGCCTTGTCACAGAAATATACTGTTCATCGGGTTTAAAGGTTATTCAGACTAACGTGCGAAGTTCAGTGAGTAACTTGTATTTTCCTTTGAATGTATAAACTAGCCAAAAAAATTGAGCACTTGACAATTAGATGCAAATTTAACAGATGGGAGCACTTGACAATTAGATGCAAATTTAACAGATGGGAGCACTTGACAATTAGATGCAAATTTAACAGATGGATTGAAGGAACCCTACTGCAACGTACCACTTTGTGTGAGCATTTTCGTGGATTTCCTTAAGGTATGTAAATATGAGCTCATTTTCCTTAGAAAATTCTCCATGAAATCATACCTAGCCAACCCTCATATGCTTTGCCATATTCAACACAAAATCATTCTTAAGATGATTAATTAATTTTATGTTAGATGATACGAAGCTTTTCAAAAACTAGGATGCTTTCCGTAAACATTTAGTATTAATAAGCGCTGTCCAACTGGAATTGGGTTGGATTATTTGTTTATAGCAGTGCTTTTCAGCCGACTTACATGTACCTGTATGTATTGCTCAGAGAGAGGGGGGTGGAAGGAAATTCCTGAACGAAAACAATGTAATAATGAAATGTTAATAAACAAATAAATATAACTTTTCGTATCTTATGTAATTTGTCTCCATTCTGATACCATGTGCATCATTTATTTCTGATATACTGATACTGAATGAGACCTAAAAATACTTTTTTTTAAATATATCTTCCCTTATGATCCCTGACACAGCCGTTTACTTTCCCCTTCCGTAATTAACGTCAGTCTCCTGTTCTTGACCGCATTTGCCAAGCCACCCTGTGAACAATCATTGGCCGATTTCTAATACTGTTTACACATTTTTAACGTTGTTTACTGTTGTTAATTTTGTAATCTGTACTTTTGCAACTGGTACTTGAGCTTTCTTAATGGTTCCTGAAAAATATATGCATTTTAATTATTATTATTTTATTAGCTGTTATTTAGTTCACTCTTGGTGCTTGTCGCTATGGTTAAAAAAAATTATAAAGGAAATTGATTGGATGATTTTTTTCTTTAATTTTTAAAAAGATATGCAGATATGCAATGAAGCAGAATGGGAATTATTGGTTCTTCTCGGGCATCAATTCGAAACATCGGTTTCAAAGTAATAATCTTATTATACCACACTATTTTTATGACATTATTTATATTATATAAGTTGTTATTGTTACCAGTTGTTAGTTCAGTCTGAGATTGGAGATATTTCTGAGTTAACTTTCTCTTAAGATGCGTTTTGCATTCCGTTGTGTTTAACGTTCTTATTAGATTGAAGCATAACTACTGATTATACTTAGTGATATTCTAAACACTTGTACGAGTATTTCTGTGGAAAATTCCAGACTTTTGAAGTGTTTCTGTTGATAAAATAAATTTAATTAAGCTATCATCGGATGAGTGCAATGACAATCCTTTACGAACTATTATCAATCTATTAAAAACCCCTACGCGCACAACAATATTATAATTAATTAAGGTATCAAAATTGTTTTGAACGTATTTTACAAAATAAAAACAGATAAGAAAAATTCTGCTTGCGTTATATGATTTTTTGCAATTTTTCTGGCCACATAAGGTTTTAAAAAAAGGTTTGTAGTTTATGTTTATATTTACCAATTGAATAAATAGCACTATGTTTAATTTATATATATGTGTGTGTATTGAAATTCAGTAATAAAATTTTTAAAATTTGAAATGATTGAATGTCTATTTAGACAGTTTGTATTCTTTAAACTGCAAATGCAAACTGAGAAACCTTTTGCATTTTTTTCGATAAATCCTTTTACCTAAAGTCCTAAAACATATACCGGTATGGATTAAATTATTTATTATTTTACTGCTTATTTAAAATTATATACTTTATAGAAACAAGGATGGGTTTTGCAAAATACTGAAAAGAAAAATTATTTGAAATGAAAATGTGACTGAGATCATATTTGTTTTAAAGACTTTAGATAAAAGTGTATTTTAATTTTTTTTTTCTCAGAAACTAATTCATTAATTGCAAAATCATTCCTTGAAGTTTTTAAGAACACTCTAATAAATACAATATAAAAACTGGGGGGAGACATTGAAAATTGTAGGAGAAGAAAAACATTTTAATTGTAAAATATTTCTTCAAAAATTTTAATTAAAAAAATTACTAGCAAAACCTTTTTTTCAGCTTAAAATTATTTTGCCTCACAAAACCATTTAATAATATTCATAAAAAGTAGATGAAAATGCTTAATTTTTTTTTTAATCATTCAAAAGGTACCGAGTCACTTGTCGCATGGAAGCCGATATGCACTTGTCTTAACTTTAGTTTTAATTTGAACGATATTTCTGGATACCTAGCATCAGATAACCTAGTCTGTATTTGTCTATAATTTTCGTATCTTGTACAGTTCTATCTAATTTTTTTTTTGGGGGGGGGGTATCACATCTCCAGACATCTATCAGTGAGATTATTTCGCTGAGAGTCCAGCGAGCAGTAACTAAAATTAAGTGAACGGCACAATCGTGCAGTATTATTAGTACAGGAAATCTCCCCATTTGCCCCACTCCCGAGAAGTAGAAGCATTCTACCTCCAATTCGGCGAGGCAGTTAATGCTTGTTCCCATGTGATTGGAACACGTTGGAAGAACCAGTTTTCGCTACCGGTCGAATCTGCTCTTGTGAACGGGGCTTAAAGGCCCGTTTCCACTGGTGCGTATGCGTTTCTCCAATCAGCGAGCGAATTCACTTTGATTGACATCTGCAATCCGGTCGATGTGCGGTGACAAATGACGTACGGATGGAGTTCAACAATGCTCAACTTCTATCCGTATGTTTGCGGATGCGTTGGGGTCAAAAAAGGAGCAAACTCACTAAATATGAATGGCGGCAGAAGTAGCGATAAACGCTCGCTTAGGAAAAGAATGTTTTGCTAAAAAATGCTTATTTCTGAATTAACATTATAGTGAGAAATCTGCGTGCTGAAAAAGTCAGCAATCAGCTGAATTTAGCTAAAAAAGGATAAGAAAAATAAGATAACTGCAACTACAGTACTTGTTCACAGATAAAATCAAGTGTTCAAGAAATTCAGCTCAAGAAAATCAGCGACAAAAATTATAATTCCAAGTCCATGAAATAGCAAAATTTGTCCTGACAATTATTTCCTAATTCTGCATACTCATTTACCTTTAATGAAAATGAATGTCTGACTATATCAAACTGCTATAGGAAATTAGATATGATTAAAAGATTTGTTCTTTTTTTCTTTTGTAACAGGTAAAAACTAAAAAAGTTAATTATAAATTAAATTTGATAGCCTTTTAAATATTCCACTGCATTAAAGAGTATGCTAAATTTGTATTTCTCTATTTATAAATATATCTTTTTGGCTAACATATATTTGTAAGCACAATGAAATATATTTTTAGCAGCTCGTTTAATTTCAATCGGAACGCCACTTTAAAAGATAATGTTTTTTGTAAAAAACGTACTAGAAGCTGAAAAACAAACTCTGGTGAATTTTTTAGACGATAACACATTGAAATAGGACGAAAAAATTTAGTTTTAAGAATTCGTTTACTTAATGTTGTATATAAGCCAAAATATGCATACGACTCCCATGTGATGCTATCTTAGTGGTAAAGCTGATGGTAACACGTTTGAACTTTTGTGGTCGTGAGTTCGAATCCCATACGCTTCTTGCATCCTGTCTGCAACTTTCTTAGCTTTTTGTTCAAATTTGATCTATATTCATGTTTTATAATTTATTTCTATTATTATATACATTAAATAATAAAATATATTGTTTTATTTGTGTTCTTATTTATTTAAATTTTTCCCGCAAAAAGTTTTGAAAATTATATAATACGAATTTAAAGCATACCCTGTACATATATATTTAAATTTAACAAACGTTCTCTATTCGTAAAAAGCAAATTTAAAGTTAATTGAATTTAAATGAAATTTAATGCAAACAAGTAAATAGTTAATTATTGCTGCGAACTAATCTACAATATCATTTAAATTCTGAGAGCTGATTGAAAGAATGATGAGAGAAATTGATTCACATATATCAAGTGCAAGTATCAAAATCCATGAATAAATATATAATTCCAAAAATTTTTTAATCCAAAAAATTAATCATTTATTTGTTTGCATTAAATTTCATTTAAATTTAATTAACTTTAAATTTGCTTTTTACGAATAAAGAATGTTTGTTAAATTCAAATTTCATTCCTTGCAACAATGGTGCAAGAGAATTATTTGAATTTAATTTAACTTCAGTATTTATTATTTTGAAACCCTGTACACATATTTATATATATATTCGTTTCACTTTTATGTGAATGTACATACACGTGCTCAAACTTTGGGATGTTTACGGCTCTAAACTTTCATTACCAATTAACATGAGACAGTATTAATGCCCTAAATATTTTTAACAAAAAATTACTACAATAATTGCTTTTAAATTCAGTCCTCTCCAGCAGAAGCGCAGAAATTAATTAATTAAATATTTCCATTTTCTTTACTTAATGTGTGTATATATAAGAAGAAAAAGCTTATTTTTATAACTTCTATAAAAAGAGATATGAATTAAAAATTTTTTAATTAAAAATAGTATTTTATAGATTATGCATAAAATATAACAGCCCATAGTGCATTTTAAAACAAACGAGATTTCTAATAAATTATCCAGCTATGACCCTGAAGTCAGCGGTATACAAGCATAGCAAATTTTGCGTAAATATTGTGAACCTTCCTTTACAGTTGCTCTGTATTTTTAAAGTACCAACTATTTTTTAATTCATTTAAACTTTTTTATTTTATTTATTTGTTTATTTTTTCGGTAACAGTACATTTTAGTTTTAATAATATATATATTATTTCATTTATATTTAAGGCTTCTAGAAACGAAAAGAAATTTTTTTAATTTACTTCAGCTTCTATGCAATTAGTGATGTTCATAATATGCTTTATCACCTTAGTTATCTAAAAATTGCTAGCGTACTTTACTTTCGCAGTTCATAAGCAGAAATACAAATTTCCAATATCATGGAATTTAAAACTTTTCTGCGTTTTACGTCAGGATCCATATCAAATCCAAAACAAACAATATTCGCTTAAGCGGGAAAAATTCAGATTTTCAGCGTCGTAACTCGAGAACTGGTTGTTTGGAGCCAAAATATTACAGTGACACTTAGCGGCGGAAAATGAAAATAATCTAAGGATACGCGGCAGTGGAAACGCTTGTACGGATGCCGTAGGCATGTCTTCAATTGACGCAACGCGTTCGTACGCAGTAGTGGAAACGAGCCTTAATACGCATTACCGGTACTTTAAACAGCCAACGCTACATCTCCGAGGTGATGGAGCCAGTTGTCCTTCCTTACTTTCAGGGCTTGCCCACATCCATATTGCAACAGGGTAATATGCGACCACACGTGGCACGCATTGTCCAAGGGTTCTTCGTCAATCTCCAGATTGAATTGCTGCCCTGGACGGCTCGCTCTCCGGATCTTTCGCCGATAGAAAACATGTGGTCCATGGTTGCTGAACGAATGATCCAGATTACATTACAAGTTACCACACCAGATCAACTTTGGCAACGTGTGGAAGCTGCTTGGTCTGCTGTACCCCAAGAACACATCCAAAGTCTCTTTGAATCAATAGCGAGGCGTGTGGCAGCGGTGATCTCCAACAATGGCGGCTACTCTGGCTACTGATTCTGGAAGGAACCACACTTCACAGAAGTCTATAAATTTAATTATTTAATACTTGGTCAAGATGTTATCTACTAAATAAATTTTGTTGTGATATCTCTTGTCTTTCTTGGTGTTGCAATTTGGGTGGCCAGCAGTGTATTTCATATTTCGTAAAACTTTAACGAATTTTTCATTAGAAAACTCAACGATTTCAAAGCGAGCAATGGCAACACTGTACGAAAAAAAAAAAAAAAAAAAAAAAAAAAAAAAAAAAACCATTTTTATCTCCAGCGTGAGAGACTGTGTATCGAAAATTCTAAAGATATGCTCATTTTAAAATTATTTTGCTGTACATCTGTTGAACTGAATTTTATGGTTTAAGTGCGAAGAACATCATATTTAATAAATAAAGTTAACTGACAAAATGTTAAAAAAAAAAAAGGCCTCCTTGGGCCTCTTTTTTTTTTTTTTTTTTTTTTTTCTTTTCTTTTCTTTTCAGATATCCTACCTTTTTCTTGCGTAAGATACTTAGAAATATTTTTGCTTGAGGATCACAATGCTTCCTACTTTTCATCTTACTCTTTACTACTTACTACTTTAATCGAATAAATAATGAACTGAAAGTCGAAAAAAATGACTTTATTTTATTTCAAAACAAGAATTAAAATGAAATCTCGAAAAACTATAATTAATATTTTTTTAACTAACTGAATTTTTATAAATATTTAAATGTAACTGAGTTTGTACTTTTAAGTCTGGTTTACAATTTTTAAAGGCTGTTTGTAATCTTTTCGTTATTAACAGGTCTCCTTGGGCCTCTTTTTTTTTTTTTTTTCTTTTTTTCTTTTCTTTTCAGATATCCTACCTTTTTCTTGCGTAAGATACTTAGAAATAACCATTCATTTATGCTGCTTGGCGTCCGTCCCAGCAGAGAACGATTAACTGGGATTGGTTTGGTTGATGTGATTACAGCAGAGCATCGAGTGCTATTTGCCTGAGAGAAGGGATACCTTCGTGAAGGACTTTCTAAGGAAAACTGGCTCGTATACAAGTTACACATGGGGGCGAAACCACGAAAATGCCTTGCAACGAGGCCTTTCGCGAGATTCGAACCTCGGACTGAACTACCAGTGTTCCGCTACATTACTGCTCGTCCGCTGATGGACGGATTAATTAGGAGTCTACGTTTTATATATATTCATGTAAAATATTTCTCTTTTAGTTTCTTTTTTATTATTTATATTTTTTAGTTTAGTTACTAAACTTTAAATAGCTTCATAGATGTGTTGTTGTTTCCAGTTCAAGATAAAATTCCGTCCTCTATTTCTTATACAAACAAACAAACAATAAATAAATAAATAAAATCACTACATTATTGCCAAACGGACGATCATAAAATTATTTTATTTAACTTCGTTGTCATGGGAGTGCTTTATTCATCAGCGTAAGAATTCAATCATTAAAAAGAACATTTAATATTTGCTTCTTTTAACAGCAGTTTCCTAGTACGAGTTTATTTTTCCTCATAATAAGTAAAATACTTTTTTAAACGCCCTATAAATTATCGACTGCAAATTTTCTAATTCTTCTTTTCTACACCATAAACTGAAACCAAATTCAAGTTAAATGTTGAAGATAAAATTTTGTAGTAAAGTATAGATATAAGTTTCCTAAGTTTTCTGTTGAATTTTATTCAAACAGTAATAATCCTTTACCAGTATTCTAAGTATTTCCTGTTTACACCATTTCGTGTTTAAAAAAATGCCCAAAAAATACCTTTTTGGTTTCAGTTTCAAATTTATTCAACAATAAAGATTGTTTTTATGACTTAATAACAGCAGATATTATTTTCCTTTAAGAAAAAAAAATCTGATGTGTACACTACATGACTTCCTTGTACGGAATATTAAATTATACACATTTATTTCTTGCATTTATTTTAAACTTATTGGATTGAATTAAACCTACTTCGCCGACAGCGCATAAACCACAATAGAATAAAGGCATTCTTTAAAATGCACTCTATTTGTTTAACATAGCGACACTCTGGCACTAGGTTCACTTAACAGTATTACATTTCATTCATATTATAACTCAGAATGCACAAAATGTATATCATTTAAAGAATTATCTAATCGTTGCTACATGTTCTTTACAAATACTATAATAAAGCTAGAACGATGTAAAAAAGAAATTAAGCAAACAAAATAAAAAAGAAACAGTTTTTCACAGACGATTGAGTATTTCTCATTCAATTAATTCAGTTTTCACTTCGCGGCAAGACAAAAATACATAAAAGCTCAAAATATCTGTATTAAAAATTACTAATTATTAAAAATTAAATAAATCTTAAACACTTATTTCCTCAAAAAAATTCCAGAAAGGATTAAGCATGATTTAATTCCCAATAATAAATGAAGGCGTTATTTTTGTTGTTGCGAAGCTTAGTCTCTCTAGATTGGCAACAAATCTACAATTCTGCTGTTTCAAATGTAAACAAATATGTCCGCCATGTTATTTAGAACTTAACCGCACTTAAACAGCTTTTAAATTGTTGATAATTGTACAAATATTGCTTCCAGAATTACTAAAGGCATAAAACCCTTAACCGGAAGATAAAAACAACATAATTCAATCATTTTTAAAGCAAAAATTGTACAGTTTACAAACATATAAGAGTAAAGAAACTGAGGTCACTGTGCCGAGTAACAAAGTGGATATATATATAAATATAGTATTTATATAAGTTTGGTGCGGCCGATTGCAACCAAAATACGAGGTGCACATCTACATGTTATAGCAGTCCTATATACAAAATTTCAACGTTCTGAGGCTACTCGTTTTTGAGTTATGCGAGATACGTACGTACGCACGCACGTACGTACGTACATACGTTCGTACAGACGCCAGGAAAAATTCTCTTCAGAATTAATTTTAAAGCAGTTTTATCACTTTTTTGGAGGAAACGAGTCTTTTATTCTGTCCTTACGTACAGATATCACGCAAAAACATCGTTAAATTGCCTTCGATAGCGGTCAAAATGGATATTTTCGTTGAAATATGCTGCATGGAACTTTTCGCGATTACAATACTTCCTTTTTACTTCGTAGAAGGAAGTAAAAACTAAATATTTGTATTATTTTTTAAATATATATATATAATATAATATTTTTTTAACTAACTCTTCTTTGCAGTATTGAAGTGTAATTTGAAGACTTGAAACTGCAAGTTGAGTTTTTATTTTTACTTTTAGTTTACCAAACCTTGGAGGAAAATAAACAACGATTAGTAAAACAGAGCTTAACAAGTAATCATTCATTCTAGTGTTTTTAGCCTTTACCTTGAAGGCTAGCCGAAATCAATCACTTTATATGATAAACAAGAGGGAAAAACGTTCAGTGTTTTCACTCGTCGATTTATATTTACTGTTTATACAAGTTCCCAATATATGCAAATTAGTTGAAAACCTATGCTATCACAAATTCACTTCAAAACGAGGACAAGGTAGCTCAGCAGCAGTCTCAGTGGATGCAGTCAATAAAAAAGGAGTAGAAATTGTGCATCAATACGTTTTATAGCTATCTAAAATTCATCTTTCAAGGATAAGAAAATAACACTTTGTTTATTATTGCTCATCACAAAAGAGATGAAAACTTTAATTCATTGTTAGTAATAAAAGTTTTGAAAATCTAAGAAATAATTATTTTAATTTATGATTAACATCAAGATAAGATATGTATTATCTATAACTAATATCAAGTTTATCACCCAAAGTGTTAAGAATAATATATTTTATTGCTGTTACAACGCATTGTCTAGGAATAAGTAATTTCAAAATTCGTATTCAGTTTTCATAAAAATCCGTATTTATGTCTCAAAATTCATGTGTTTTTGTTCAAAATTTTAAGAATGGCAGTAGTTCCTAGAAGCTATAAGGAAATTTCTTGAGTCAAATAAAAATCATTGGGTACTATTCTGTCTGATGGCATTTAACTTCAAAACTGAATATTTTTCGAATATATATTCTAGTAACTTGCTTTTATTAGTCCAAAGGAGCTTTGTCCCTGAAAGCTATTGTTTTTGTTTTGCGATTTGGCGTTGGTTCACTATAAATGTCCGTCTCACTTTTCAGTTGCCACCAAATGTTAGCGTCCTGCATTATATTTGAAGAAATTAAATAATGAAAAATAATAAATATATGTATATTTCTCGCATTGTGATAAAACAACGGTACATAGAGCCATCGAATTTTGAATGACGTAATCCTACTCCGAATATGGGCATGTGGAAGCCTAAATTTGAAATTTGGAATTTGTTTTATTATCGATTTCATATTTTATAAATCTTTAACGAATTTTTGATTAACAAACTCAAGGATTTCAAAGCGAGCAATAGCAACGTTGGTATAATGTTATATAAAAAATATTAGAAAATGCATTTTTTATCTCCAGCGCGCGAGATTCTGTATGGGAAATTCTAAAGATATGCTTAATTTAAAACTATTTTGCGATATTGCTCTTGAACTGAATTTTAGGGTTTAAGTGCGAAGAACGTGGTATTTAATAAATAAAGGTAACAGGCGAAATATTTAAAAAAAAAAAAAAAAATGTCCCTTTGGACGTAATTTAAAATCTGAAACCTTTCAGATTTTTTTTTTTATCTCTTATTATTGCTACTCAATCCGTAAAAGAGGCTTTTTATATGGAACAGTGAAGAAATGTTTTGAATGCAGCTAAAGAATTATTTTTCTCTCGTAAATTTTTCATGTGGTTGAAGATATTAAGACATTATATACAATTATTAATTTAAAAACATATCTCTCTAGATATTTATTTATTATTCATAAAAATAATTTTAAAAGTACTATCTGAAACTGCTAGATTTAACATTCTGACTTAAACCAATGACCTTCTTTAATATTAGTACTTTAACAGTTATAGAAAGTGTTGTCTAAATTCGGTGGTTATTTCGTTTCGAACGCACTGAAGACTAGTAATTTTCCAATTTTGACCGATATTTTAATTTCTGCTTTGGAACAATATAGTATTTATTCAGACGGATTTGTGATCAATTCCTCTAGCCTTTTTCTTTAAATTTGAAACATCTCTATGTTCTAAAAAGGGCTGACGGACGTTGATCACGAAGGCTAAAAACAGTTATTCAAGATGAGAAATATTCGTCATACTGCCAAATGAGTAATACTTCTTAATTCTCTAAACTTTTCCCTAAAAAAAGCTAAACAAATACAAGTTGGCCGTCCCAGTACACAATCTTCAACACATAATGGATCATTTTTGTAATGGCCGGCAGCTTTATTTAATAGCCATTAGCCTTGCGCCACTGTAAGCGGCCGGAAGTAGTGACCATTTCATTATGGAAGCAACCAATAAGTGGCCCTCGTTGCCGCCTATGAAGGGACGGGCAGTTACATCCATGCCTTCTCTGGGATTCGAGCCGGAGCCCTTCGGTACCGTAGATTATGTTTCTGCGTTTTAAATTAAATTTATTATGTTGTTTTAAATATCCACAAGTATTGGAAGTTTCATCTGTAGCACAAGTTATGCCTATTTTGTCCAACTTTAGATATAAAAGACTATTTTAATTTTCTCTAGTATTTGAGTTGTTTGAGACGTAGCGGTAACTCGCTGTTAGTCTATCAGCAGGACTTTCAAATTCTAGTGACTACACGTTCAATGCTTTTCTGCCAAATTTTACTATTTATTAAGTTTCCACTAAAATTGACATTTTAAGTGTAATTAGTATAAAAAAAGAATAAAATATGAAAGGTTTGGAGTTTAACAATCACACAAAAGGATCTGTTAAGGTTTATCACGCTCTCACTGAGTTTGCAGTCTACCACTCTTCTGTGACACTCACTCCTGGTACACCTATTTCCTTTAGTGTTTATAGCTCTATTATTAAGCAGCATTTTTTTTGCACTTACGCATACAATTCAAAAGCAAAATGGCAAAAAAAATTTAAAGCAGCATAGCTGCGTATATTTAGAATTCTCGATGCAATGTTAAGTGTTGGCATATATTTTTCTATTATTTTCAGTCTTTTCTCAATTTATCATATCAGTGTTGTCTTTTTAGTTTTAAATTTTGTGTGTCAAATTTATTTTTTATATATCATACTCATCGCCAGATAAAATTAAATTCAAAGGAAAAATCACTAAATTTTTAAAAACAGCATTTCTTTAGAATTTCCGATATACATTCTCACAAACGGGAGATAAAAGTGTTTTATTCATTACAGTGTTGCCTCTGCTCACTTTCAAATCGTAGAGTTTGTTAATCAAGAATTTATTTAAGTTTTACAAAATGTGAAAGATTTTCAAAATTCAAAATTCACACAAAAGTTCAAAATTCAAAATTCGGGTGGAGGACTACGTTATTCAAAACTTGATGGCTCTAAGTATTGTCTCTTTTTTCTGCCATGCGAGGAACATACATACATACATGGAGATTCTTCATTACTTAATTTCTTTAAAAATAATATTTGGTGGTAATAATTTTAAAAATGATTCGCAATTTTTAGTGAACCACCTCAAAATCTCATTTCGAGACTAATAGCCCCATTTGGACTAATAAATATTTAAAAAAAATTGTCCTTAAATATTCATGCTTTTAAATGGAACAATATAATGTTAATCAATATTTATAATTCCTTTAGCCTTGATTTTATGTTTTGTTGTTAATACCCGTATCACCTTATATTTAGCTCTCTTTATGTTCAGCTTTCCATCTCATTTTGTGATGAAATAAATACATTAGTTCTATGGATTCTTTCTTCTGAATGGTAAGATACGGAGCCGATGATTCGAAGATCACTTGTTCAACGTATGGCAAGCGTACGTTTTATTTTCAAAGACTCTTTGCTCCTAAAATTCCTCTTGCCTGTATAAAATCGATTTCTAAATTAAAAATGGCGAAAGATAACCCTTTCCCGATTTGAATTAGTCAGTTTAAATAGTAGGGGGAAGCAGCAAGTTAAATGCCTTATTTCAATAAACTCTTGAAGTGCAACCCTGCGATATATTACAGCACTCAAAAATCTCTGAAAGGTTACTAAAATACACAACAGCTGCCTTCTTCGCAACTTTGTAGGGGTTATACCTGTAAGAGTTACAGATGTTGTGATTGTAACGTTACAGCTTACAGCAAGTAAGTTTATAAGCAGAACATATTTTTCGTATATAAAATCACAAACGACACATCTATAAGGGTTATAGAGATTATCTGTATATAATGCTACAGAGCAAATAATTATGTAAGCAAAACATATTTTTCGAATGTTAAGTACCGAAGCATATGTATGTTACTTGCTTCTAAATGTTATTACAGGTAAATCATATATGTAGAAAAAGCATGTCAAACGTCAAACTTAGTACCACACAAAGTGGGCAAAATAGTCATCATTTTACAAAAGCGCAGGCCAGTAGGGGGGGGAAGACCATATTCTTTTTAAAAATTAAATAAATACGTAAACTCTTACCTAATACTGTAGTTCTTAAAGAAAGAAGAACTAACATAAAGAAATCCTTTTGGTAGTAAAACGTTTGCTCTTTCTCCCGACAGTGGGCATGATATCTTTCTTCCAGCAACCAGCTTTCATATGCAGCAGATTTGTTCCCTTTCATAAGCGAGAAAAGTAGTTCACACTTACTACCAAATGTGTAAATCATTTACAAAATGTTCAACTATCCAAACAACACGCTAGAAAGTATTTGTAAAATTTGGGGGGGGGGGGGTAGGGGTTACTCACTTCAAGTATATGTTTGTTTTAAAGCAGGTTCCGCGACACCCAAGGGAGTCGCGGAACCTCCAGCAGAGGTCGCCAAAATTTTAGCAGTTTTGATATTTCTTTAACTTATTATAACAATTCTACAATTACCAAATATTTTAACACAATCTATCTGAAAATAAGTAAAGATAAGACAATACAGACGAAGAAAAAGACGAAAACGTTTCGACGCATTCTTTTTATAATATAAACATCCATTTTCCTTGCTTTGCACGTGACGCTGTCATTTCGTCTATTACTTATTTAAAATTTTCACATTGTTCTATGTCTTAAAGTTAGAAATTAAAGTTAATGACCTAAAGCTGAAATAGTATATTACAGTACAAGTGAAAAAACTGTCAGTTTCCCTCTGTGTGTCAGATTTACGCAATATTTATGGGGTCCACAAAATTTTTGTAAATAGTATGGGGTCCTGGGGGTAGCGAAAAAATCTCAGGGATAAAAGGGGGTCGCGAATTAGAAAAGTTTAAGAAACCCTGTTTTAAAGTATAGTCGCACAGATTTCCTGTATTTCTGTAAATGGATTGGAACTTTCTCAACGTCGGTTAGGAACATATCTGTCGTAAGTAATCGTAACCCTCTCGTTCTCTGCTGTAATCAAATAGAACTAAAAAAAAAAAAAAAAAAAAAAAAAAAAAAAAAATCCTTTTTGTATTGTGAATGGAAGAATTAGAATGACACTTACTTACAAGCATACTGAATGACAAAAATTGCAATCATTAGCTACCCAAACGGATAATAATTAGTAATGCTGACTGCCATACTAAAGTGAACGGGTTCGAATTCCAAAGAAGGCACGGATACTTGTAAGCGGATAGTGTCTGTACGGCAAGGGGTACTCAAAATATAAGGAGAGCTAAAATCCTATATGTCGAATGATTTACTATAGAGGGAAAGGAGTGAGAGACCCTGAGAACTGTCTACCAGGATGCTCTACTACAAATTGGGGCGGAACTGAACAAAGTCGAACTGTCATCTATATGACATATACGAGCTCAAGGCTCATGACAACGATAACAGTCTTATAATCCTTGCCACGGTACAATTACTGGATTTGTTCTGATTCAGTCAGACAAGTTAGATTAACCATAACAACAAGTTTTAAAATAGTCGGATTTTAATTTAGATTTAGTCGTACAAATATTTAATAGTAACTGACATATGCAGAAAACTAAAATTTAGGATTAAAATGCAATAGATAAAAAAGTACAGACTTGAAATAACGAAGTTAAAGCTTATACTTTCCTTCTGAACTTACTGAAAATGGTATTTGATGCAAATCTTCAATAAAATCCTCTGTTATCCGATTAATCAGTTTTAATTAATTTTTTCAATTAAATATTTGGCTTTGGAGCATTTTAATTAGTAAAACTTATGTTTTATTGCTTGTTTTTGAAACTGTAAAGTTCTCTAATGATTATCAAAAAATGTATATATTTGTTTTTAAGATTTATACATGATTGCTTGAATTTTATTTTAAGCACAACTTTTATATGTTTAACTTTAAATTAATTTCTTTATTTTCCGTTTCCTTACAAGGACATAAAATGCTAATAAATATTTTAATATTTTCCCCCCATTCATATCAAAGGGGAAAATCCTAGGGGATTTTAATCATGTTTGAGAATCTCACGTGTAGCTCAAATATGCTCTTTTATTTAAGAATTTCGATACTGAATATACATACATCTAGGGTACCATCACGTAAATATCGAAAAACTTAATTCATTTGAATATTGTTTAGATCTATAGGTTTCTCATAACGACATTTGAGAGAAATCAAAAACGCCCAGAAACGATTAAGGATATTTTCAGCAAATAATATAATTAATTAAATAACATAAAGTCAAATATTATTCTTAATAAATAATGTATTATTGATTTTTTTTCCGTTGAAACAAATTAGTTTTAAAATCAATTACATTCCAACCACAGAATCATTTCGGTAGAAAACGAAAAAAATGCGTTATGTAAAATCTAAAACGTAATTAATTTAATAATTTAAAAATAATTCCTTAAATGTTGCCAGTTGGAAAAAAATAAGTAACTAAAAGATTAATGTAATATGGACTTCTATATTATCTCAGATTTATGGTTCAATTGATGCCAAAAAGCGCGTATTAAAGAAAGAAAGAAATTATTTTACTAGTGATGAGTCTTTAAAGACCTTTCAGTTATTGGGAAACATCTGTACAGGTAAAACATTGATTTGTGAGTTCACTAACGTAGATAAAAGCTGTTTTAGAAGAACAATTTCAAAACTCCTACAGTTTCTTTTATCTCCCTCTTTCTGTACCTTATAACCCCTATTTTCTTTCTTTGTGAGAGAAAATACCTCTTACCCCTCTAGAGTAAAATCAACTCCTGTCCCCTCCTTACAAAAGATAAATAGCAGTCAATACCAACAGGCGTCGCCAGAAACGTCTGTGATGCTATTCACCTTTTACCTAAGCAGACACCATTAAATGAGCAGATACCCCACCTTTTACATACCTAGATAATGGCCTCCTTGAAGTCTTGAGAATAAGAAAACTCTCAAAGAATTTGAATGGGAAAGGAAATTTCCTTTTTGGGGGATGGGGTGTTCTCGAAGATTCCACCCAACTATGGAATCTCAAAAAAGAAAAAGGAAAAGACAGTAGAATTTTAATGTTTGTTTATGTTTACCACTTACATAATTTTTAATAGAAATTACAATTCCAATCACAACAAAATTAGCGGTCGCATTATATAATACTCCTTTTTTAGCTTGTACTGCGGTAGGTGGTTTTTGTGTGTGTTTTCCCATATCTGAATGCATAAATTAAATTATTGTGTTTCCCCATATCTGAAATTGTGTGTTTCCCCATATCTGAATGCATAAATAACTCAAGGACTTAACATATTCATAAGAAAATCATCTTTATTAAAATTCGTTTCAGCTCGCTAATTTATATGCACACTTGCTATTTTCTTTCATTATGTTGAGTTAAATGTTCTTCGACGTTTATCTTCTTTCATATCGGAAGAAATAAATTTACTATTTAATGTGCTACTAAATTTACTACTTTACCTCTCGAAAGAACTCTGTTTAGCAGTTATAATAGGATGTAAAGAGTCAGAAATTAAATTAAAATATACCTACAATCGTTTGACATTTTGGGCAACGCCATACATCAAGTTAGAAATCACAACGTAAAAGTTTCTCCTTTGTGATCAATAATTTGAGTAAAATTAACTTTGGCAATCTACATTATCTTAGCAATTGGCTCAGTAAATTTATTCACGTTTAGGAATTGAATTTTTGTATTAATAAACTGTGTCATTTATTACAGTATTCTTTACTAAATGGACATTGCTCTCTTGTTGGTAATGGCATCACTACGCCAACGAATCAAATGCCAGATAGAGACTGAGCTCAGGGGACGCCAGAGATAAACGAATAGTTGCGGTTTAGATAGCTAAGGACGATGTTTGCGTGAAATAGTTAGATATTTCTTGTTCATTTAACTTGTACAAATGTGTAAATAAACCTTTTTCCTTAAGTTTAAAAGATTTGAAGTGCTTCATTTATGATAAGATAGCTGTTAATTCATCGGGTAGATGACTTATGAATCCTTTCTGAGCTAGCCATTGTTCGAACGTAACGCCGTAAGTAACATAATACCTCTACAGAAATCGTAAAGTTTGTGTTTATAAAATTCTAACAATCTCAGTCTTGGAATAATTTGCATAAACTTTTTTATCGTATTTAATGAACCTGTGCAAACTGGGTGAGTACCTGAGGATACTTGAAGTATCAATAACAACTTCCGACTACGTTGTACAGTAATTGAATTCAGCACAGATGGAATGCACGTGCTTTTAACAAGCAACACTGACAATTCTACTTTCATGTAAATTAAGAATAGCGTCACATATTATGAACAGCAGTTTAAAATTTCTCAGAAGATAACACGGACTTAAAAGAGAATGTTGAAGTGGCAAAACTTTTATTAAAACAAAGTATTTTAAGATATAAAAGACAATTCTTAGGATTCCCCTTACTTTGCTAAGTAATTATTTTAATTCTGGTATCTTTTATTAATTCTCTTATTTACCCTCGCATTTCCTCGCCAGGATGCGATTTTCCTCCCACAGCTCCTCAAGATATGTCCATGGAGGTAAGAAAAGACGTCTTACTTCCTACCCCCATGGAGATGTCTCGATGAGTCATTTAGAATAGCTGAACTATAGTGTACTAGAAGATATAGTGGGATTATCGCCCCATACACCCCGTGTTAAAACACGGTAATCTTTTTCGTACAAATAATAGAGGGCGCTGTCAGCGCATATACCCCATCGAAATCAGGTAGACGTTTGTTTACAATCGTTGACATCTGTCACTTGCTATCTTCCTATTAAAGATCGAATCATTACTGCTACTTTTAATGCTGTAAGTGAGCTAATAATTTTACACAATAATCTTGGGTATTCTTTTTTGTTGTGAGCTGCTGAAACGTAATTTGATATGTCGGCAAAACTCTCATGAAAGTGTTTTGTTCCCGGCTGTATATCTGGTCACCAAAATGCCACAAAAGCATCACTGTTTAAAGTTCCCAAAGACGAAAATCTTCGTCGAGAATGGGCGAAAAGAATCTCCAGAGGAGATACAGAACTATCGATTCACCACAGTGTGTGTGAACTGCATTTTGAAGAACATTTTATTGAGAAATATTATCATCATATTGTTAACGGTGAGGAAATAAAAATTCCAAGAGGTAAACCACTGCTTAAACCTGAAGCAATACCTAGCATATTTCCGAATGCTCCAAAGTATTTTAATAAACCTCTACCACAAAAAAGGAAAGTCAGAAATAATATAACAACTGTGACAAAAAAAAACATGTATGAATAAAGAAAATATTAGTATTTCAAACATCCCTGTTAAAAGAACTGTAGCGATAAGTGATGTAGAGACTGTCCAGTTACCTTCTCCATTTTGGTCAAAATTAAAAATCAAAAGCTGTCCTCAATCCATAGTATTCTTAAATCTGATTTTTAATGAAAATTTTCCGTACCCTTTGGTCAGAAAATTAGTCAGTATCATAGAAAAAAATAATGAATTCATTGCAGATGTTTCCATGTGTGGCCAAAAAACCCAATCTGTTACTTTTAATGCTGTGAGCGAGCTGATAATTTTACTGAATAATGTTGAGGCAATATCTGTCTGCAGTGGAGTTGGAACCATTTTGGAATATAATCAGCACTATCATAAAAATGTAAATATTATGCATGATCAGATGTACAGTAAAAAGTGTGCAATTAAAATTAATGAGTCTGCAACATGTGTGCATTGTAAATATGTAAATAGATTACTGAAAAAAAAATTTGTAAAAATAATTATTTGAAATCAAAATTAAGCAATAATAGAAAAAACAAATTGATATGTTGTTTAAGAAAAAAAATTACAGAGTTATCCTTAAAACTGAAGGAACAAAAAACAAATGAAATGGGCACTTCTGTTGTTGCCTCAAATCCGAAGCAATTACTTGCTATAAATGCTTTTAATAATGCCTCCAAATGTAAAAGTACTCAAGGTATGATTTATGATCCAAAATGGTTAATTGAATGTATAATAATGAGAATGAAAGGACCAAAACTTTATGAACATATCCGTGAAAATAAAATTCTGATTGTGCCTGGAAAGAACTGCCTACAAAGATATGTTAAAAATTACCGCAGTGGATTTGGTTTCTGTGATTCTGTTTTTCAGGCAATCAAAGTGAAAACTCAAAGTATGGAACCATATTTTCTCCATGGTGGTATATTGATAGATGAAATGAAGTTATCTGAAAATTTGCACGTGAGTTCAGATGGTCAAATTGAAGGATTTGTGGACTTGGGAAATTTTCAAAATGGAAAAAAGCAAAGCAATCATGGATTAGTATTCCTATTTCAACCATTTGTGGGTGACTGGAAGCAGATTGTTGCAGTTTTTGCCACATGCAACAATATTAAAGGAACCTTGCTTGCTGACTTGATAATAGAAGTAACAATTTTGTTAGAAAATGCAGGTCTGTATGTAAATTTTATAACTTGTGATGGGGCTACGTGGAATAAAGTAATGTGGAAGAAATTTGGTATAGGTACTCAATCAGATAATACAACTGAATATCAGATAAATCATCCATGTGATGAAACACGCAAGTTAAATTTTATATCTGACTTTCCACATTTAATAAAATGTATGCGAAATGCCTTTTTGAAACATGGATTTTACACACCATATGGAGAAGTGCGCCCAGAGCATATAATTTGTGCATGGAAGAAAGATTGTGGTGCCGTTACTTTAAAAGCAATGCCACATATTAATAGAAAGCATCTTTTTCCGAATAACTTTGAAAAGATGCGAGTGGATTTAGCATTTCAGTTGTTTGGAAATGAAGAAGTTAATGGCCTTAGTTTCTTCCATAATGAAATAGAAGAAATGTACGGGTTTGTTAGTTACTGTGAATTGCCGCAACTATTTTTAACCTTAAATTTCAAATAAATTTTTACTGAGAATTAATTATATGAAATTCTTTCCCTCGATGATGCGTAATTAATATTTATTAATACTATATGAAAAGCTATTTTTTTAAAATTATAGATGATATTATTGACATTTTAAATTTTTATCAGTCCAAAGGGGCTTTGTCCCTGAAGGACTATTGTTTTCCTTTTGCGATTTTGCGTTGAATCACAATAAATGTTCGTTTCACTTTTCAAACTGTTGCCACCCAAATATTAGAGTCTTGCATTATATTTGAAGAAATTAAATCATGAAAATTCTGCATAAGTGTATGTCTATTTCTCGCATTGTGATAAAACAACGGTACTTAGAGCCATCGAATTTTGAATGACGTAATCCTCCTACGAATATGGGCATGTGGAAGGCCAAATTTGAAATTTGGAATTTGTTTTATTATCCATTTCATATTTTGTAGAACCTTGATGAATTTTTGAGTAACAAACTCAGTGATTTAAAAGCGAGCAATGACAACACTCTACGGCGAGGAAGAAAAGCTTCTATCTCCAGCAGGCGCGGAACTGTGTATCGGAAATTCTAAAGATATGCTGATTTTAAAATTATTTTGCGACATTGCTACTGAACTGAATTTTATGGTTTAAGTGCAAAGAAAATGGTATTTAATCTTTGACTAAAATATGAATAACATTTTAAGAATTTAAATGTAGGATGATAAAATTGTGTAAAGCAATAGGCACAATGATAAAATTGTTTAAAGCATTGTATGCAAGTCACATTAAATTAAAATGTCGGATATACACCTCTCTTATTATATATCTTTTCTGAACGGAACATTGAAAGGCGTGTTAACTATTCTTTACTGTATTTTCTCTTTTAATATATACAGTTTTCAAACGCATCGTAGTCTGTGTCACAAAGTATTCTTCCGAAAGAAACGCAATTCAAATAAATAAAATCAAATTCTGGAAAATTTATATTAATAAATACACTTAAAATGCGCAGTTCGAATGAATGAATGAATAGAAAATTTTAAAACGGTTATCTAAAGAGACAATGCAAGACAAACAATTAAAAAAAAGTCTAAAAATTTAAAAATTACCTAAAATGATAACTATGACTAAAAAATATAGTGTAAAGAAAACTATTTGAAAAAAAAAATAAATAAATAAACGATTCACCTTTTATTTAAACTACGCAGTTCGAATGAGTAAATAGAAATTTTTAAATTAGTTATTTAAAAGAAACCATGCAACTAAAACAACTAAAATCAAATTCGAAAAAGAAAAAAAAATTATTTAAAATAATAATAATTATAATTAAAAACATAATATAAAGAGCATTATTTGAAAGAAAGAACGCAGTGACTTTTTTCATCTCACGCGCAACGTAAAAAGGGAAAGGAAAATAGGTTGCCATATATTAAGAAGTTCGCAAAGTGACTATTGCGAGCAACTGAAATTGGCGTAAACTGAAAAAAAGCCCCGAGATAGATTCTTGAATTTTTCCGTAAATTTCGCACCAATTTTTACAAAATTTAATATTTCGGCATAATTTGAGTCGTAGAATCGAAATATATAAAAAATTGGTATGTTATTTCAGAAAAAGTCCGATTTTGTGTCAAAATACCTATCTTAGGAATAGTGCTGTATATAAATCTAATATATACCCTGCGGCGCTTTCAAGGCATGAAAAATGCAACTTGAATTTTGTCAATCGGCTCAGTAAAACGGAAAATACAGAACTATTCCTTTTTTTTTTTTTATTTTTTTTTATTTTTTTTTTAAGCAGTGTACATAATTGTACGTATTTTGAGATTTCCCGTTTCTGAGAACATAGATCACGATTTTTTTCACCTCTTAATCTCTCATCCAAATCAAACACAGCCGTCTATTTCATGGGCATCTTCACCATGTGCCTTTGTCAAGTGTTCTAATATTTCAGTGAGGTTTTTTTGATTTTCATACTTAATGTTGATACGCTGTTCTAAATTTCAGCCTATTACTTTTACGTGAGAGAAAATATGCAGATAACAGCTACTTTTTCAATAACAAAACATGCCGATCAAAGGCCAAGCGGTGAAAGCCGCTAAACACTAGTAGTTCTGTTCAGGATCCGAATTTCAGCGAACAGGTTGGCTGCATGGGTGTTTTTGTGGTTTTCTCCATGTGCAATCTGGATACGATTCAGTTTCCAGTATAAAATCTTCCGTAGTGCCTAAAATTGGAAGAAAGTAATATATAAATAAATAAATAAAAAAGCAAAAGCCTGTCCTCTCAGCTTGAAATTTATTATTTTATATATTTGTATCACGAGCGACTTTAGGCAACCGTTCTAGAACTAAATAGTAAGTAAAGTACACTTTTCTTGCAATTCAAGCCAGGCGACGTAAGTTGAAATATTGTTGCATCTTCTTATCCTTCTTACAACGTAATCAACTGAGCAATGCTTATGTTTTTGCGTATAATGCTTGGTAATTATGTTCCAATATTATTCTTGAAATTTTGTAGTCATACTTAGTGAGATATTTTAGCCGTTATACTTGCATACATTATTAAAAAAATAAATAGAAATCATAAAGGGCGGATGGAACTGGTTCTGACTGGCGCGGTCAACTTGCACGAAGCCATAATGCAAGAGATGTCGGCACCCTTAATAAATTTTACCCAAATTTATACCAAAAGAATGCAAGCTCCATCAAGATGCTGGAACTTTCGTATGAAGATCTAAATAAATAGTAGCTAATTGTATAAAGGTGCCGCCGCCTTTTCAAATGTCGCCATTGATCGTCAAGACACGAGGAATGCCCAGAGGTTTAGTTTATACCGTGAAGAATGAACCTTCATCAAGATCAGAGTCGTAGCTAGGGTTTTCAGCGCCCAGGGACAACTGAAAATTTCGCGCCCCCTACTGCTTGCCAAGGATGGAAAACATTTAATTCTAAACTGTCGTAACATCAGTTTGGCGCCCCTTGGATTCTGCGCCCGAGGACAGATGCCCCCCCTTGCCCCCCTCTAGCTACGCCCCTGATCAAGATGCCTAATTGAATAAAATTGTCGCAATCGAGAAATATGTAAATTTCCCAGTTTTATGCTATGGCGTAAAGAATTAATCCATTAGTTGTGAATTTGACAAGAGCTAACAAAGAAGGGATTAAGGCAGTGAATTTAATACATTTACCATTAGTTTGTGTTTCGCATTCATTAATTTATTTTATTTAAATTAATTTATTTATTTCGTGTCTTTAAATATTTTTTCTTCTACTTAGTTTATTGCTTTCAGTTGCATGAATTTTACAATTACGTTTAATGTTTCATCAATATTTAAACCATCGGTACCAGGTGACAGGGCAGACTTACTAGCACTGGAACCAGGGGAAATTAACCGAATTCCGGATAGCATATTTCACAAGTGCACATCAGCGTAGCGACTGAGGGAGGGGTTTCGAAAATGAACCAATGTTCTTCTATTGCTTTTGTTACGCTAAATCTTCAAGCCTAAGAGCGTATGTTGTTTACGTTTTAATTTGCATTTGCTTCGCAGTTATAAATGTATGGCGTAATAGTAGAAGTAGTCACGTAATAGTAATCACGCATTAATATTTGGATTGATGTTCACGGCATATTATTGCTCATTACATTGAGAAAAGGACTCAAGCTACAATTAGCCTTCAATATTATGCATTTACTAACACCTGTGGATTAAGAGAATTCAAGTGTACAATTTTTTTTAATTCTGCTGAAAAGGACTGGAAGTGTTACAATGAATCTAATGTTTCTTATTTCAATGCTTGCATTTTTTTGATTTTTAAAGTGTAAGATTCAGAATAATATTGCGTATGATCTGATTATATCCATTGTCAACATGAAAAGTTAATATGTGAGTAAATTGAATATATTCGTTGTGAATAAGATAAATTCGTTCAGTTTGATGAGTATTTCTTGTGTAGACAGTACATGTAAGACTGAGAATTTATTAAATGTGAAATTTAACACACTAAATATATACGAATCCAAATTCGTAAAGTTCACTTTGAATAAAATTCTGCATTGGTTATTATAACTTCTTTTTCATATAGACTGCAACGAAAATCAGAGACTTCTATTTACATATATAATTGGTATAAATATTTTTTTCATGTGCATAGTTTTATGTAAAGAGAGCATTTGGGCACAGATATTATCACACATTTCTTTCTTCATCTTATTTATCATTTATTAAGTAATATTTCACATGGATATTTTTGCGGAGTATCCGAAATTTCTTTGTATTTATTTCAAATTCCTTCAACCAGGCAGTGAAACCTTCACAATTGCTTGTATTTGATCCAATTTCACAATGAAAAGTTTCAGAAGAAATCGACGATGCTTTAATTATTTTGTACAGAAAATTGCGTGGCAGAATATTTTCAACCATCTTGCTTAAATCTTAAAGAACACAAAAGGTCATGTAACATGACAGAAATATTACTGGATGCCCATTGGTCCATCCTAGAAACCACTTCCTCTGTGGCTAAACAGATGTGCACTTGTGCAATATGCTTCCGGATAGACCCATCGATCCCAATATAACATATTTCTTGCTAAATTTTAATAAAATGTCCAGTTATCTATTAAAATTAAGCAAATAAACATAAAAGCTTTTGAATCAAAAAAAAAAAAAAATCCCTTATTCAAGAAGCCAGGAAACAAGACTTCGCAGATGCAGATAGTGTATAAGTGAAATGTTGGCTTGTCACCAATCACTGCGCTCCCTTTCAATGCTAATTTTGTCTATCTCCTTTCAAACACAGTTGCGAAAAATCAAGAATTAAAAATTTTTCTTTTGGCGTACAATTCTATCAGTCAGTTTTTTTTTTTTATCATTTTTAATGAGGATCCTTCTTTGAAGGAAGAAATGAATTTTCCTCTCTTTAAATATGAATAAATGTAGAATTCTTTTCAATTTTAAGACGTGTATTTAAATTATTTACGCAATATAAATGGTTGCGAGAAGATCTAATGTAATTATTTCCATATAAATAACAAGAAAATTTATACAATAATTATTATACAATGTTTATTTTTAATTTTGTGTATGTGTTCATTTAATCTGTCAATTTATCACTTGCATACAAGGCCACGATATAACCTTGACACATGATGCAGCATGTTGCTTACCTTCCAATGATGATACTAAATAAAACTGTTCCGCACCGTTGAAACTTAATTTCATTTCTTCTGTTATAATGAGAAAGATCACGGAAAGTATTATTATCATTGCGTCCCTTTAAAATTTACTTTTGTAGCTCTAATTAGAACATAAAAACATAAAAAATAATGTGCATTTTATCTTCATTTGCAGTCCAGTTTGAGCTTCTGCAATATTTGTAGCGGATGTTTAATAAATATGCTTCTCAAACTTCGCAAGTGAAAGTAAGAATTTCCAGGAATACGCTTTCTAAAGCAATTATCTTATAAGATAACAACACAGGTGAAAAAAAATTCCATATTTAATTTTTGGTGAGCCATTATTGAAAAAATTACATCCTTATAATTGAGCTTAATTCGGTTTTAACTACACTAGTGAGTAAAAATTTGAGGTAATTGTAAAAGCGAATGGTGAAGTGTAAACTGTACAAAACTACAAAACTGTTTGAATATATTTAAGTAGTTATAGTAATTAATTATATACTACTGATCACAAAAATCTGCGCAGGACTCCACCAGAGGCCAAATGGATAAGATGCTGAATTTTGGTAGTTCGACTTGGGTTCAAAATGCAGGCTAGCTACATGCAGCTTTCGTGATTTTTCTCGTGTATACCATGAATATGAGTTGGTTTTTGTTAAGGCCCATCTACATGAGGAGACATATCCCAGAACAACTATCTCTGGACGCCTGCGGGATCAGCGAAAGTCCGTCTTCGGAGGAATACATACCGCCGGCGCGTCAGATAGATGTCTGCGGCGGCTGCGCCAGGAGTCGTGAACATTGACCATGTCTGGATGCATTATTACTGGAGACATATTTGGCGACACTTTTAATGAAGTTGCTTATTGAACTCAAGTGTCCGGAAAGATAAGGCAGTTGCAGATTCAGCGTTTAGCTTACTGAATAACATACGCTGCGAATTGTTTGGCGTTTTTGTTGTAGCCTCATTACGGTTTTTTTTATGGGGGGGGGGAAGCAGGAGTCATGAAAAATTAACAACGCCTTCACCGGGAATCGAACCACGGGCCTGTGAAGTAGGCACCCAGCATGCAGACCATTACAGCACAAAGGCACGCTAAGAAAGCGGGAGAAGTACGTTATATCGTTATTATTTTAACAAACTTTACTTTTGATGCGATATTTATTTCGGATCTTAATTTTCGATTTCTTTCTTTATAGGTAGAATATTTTAACATCTTAATAAAAGAGATTTGTTTTTGTAAGCTCTAAAGTGATCTATTTTTATCTCATTTGTTATAACTAAATTTGTTAGATTCTTTTTTTTTTTTCTCCTGTTTAAGAAAAAAAAATTACTGTATTCTTATATTCTGAGAAGTCTGACAAACAAGAACAACGTGATTTATCATCTGTTTGCTTTTGATGATATTTCTGGTTTCCTACTTTTTGTGATTTTTTAACTTACATACTAATGAAGGATCATGTTACATGCCATGTTTATTTCGTATCCATAAAGGACATTGTTTCCAAGGTGGCAGTTTCCTGGTTTGGAAAGGAATTGTGATTAATGGCATTTAACCCAATTTTTGTAACCGCACGGAGATATATAAATAAGATTCTTACAATAAGTTTGCTTAAGAATGCTTTGTTCATGGAGCCGAAATGTTTTGTTCATGGATGACAATGTTCTGTTTCATCAAACTGTTTTGGTATCTGAATGCCTTCAGACTAACAGGGTTCACATGAATTGTCTATCAAATCGAATATATCTCAGTCTAACTGAGCATGTGGGAGATGCTCAAAGACGGAGAACCGTAATGCAATAGCTCCATATTGAGCATTTAGGATGTTAGATATACCTTGTTCGATCCAACAGAACTTAATTCAAGCTTTCATTAACCGCTTTAAATACGTTGTGATGTATTTATTTCCGCCAGAGCTCGTCTTGCACCCTATTAAATAACTATGCCTTCGTAAACAGAGTTGAAGCATTTTCCTGTTTTTTCAAATTGTCGATGCTATTTTATCCTTTTGAGAATCTACGTAGAAAAATATATTAAAAAATATAAAAAACGCGTGTTTTTATTGACATAAAACAAATAGCCGTAATAAATAAGTAAAAAAAAATAGACGTAAAGACTTAAAAAAGTAGACGTAAAAATATTAAAAAAATATATAAATAGACGTGTTTTTATGCTTCATCTTCTTGTCGTAACCGTAGAAACACCATTCGTATAAACGAATAAAATACTAAGGATGTCCATCATTGGATGCTTTTAGATTGTTTTAGATTGTTAGAACTGCTAATGCGTATTATTTATGCCTTTTATATTTTTAGGTAATTTATGTTTACTGTATATTTTTGCCACATTTTGATATATCTTACATGCATTAAAATACTTTATCTGATCTTGAACTGCATAAACGTATTTCCATCTCTCTGTTTCTTAAGTGTGTATAAATGTAATAATTTAGAAGAGAAGATTCAGGTTGTAAAGTATTTTCTTCTTACTACATGCCTTGGTGGTGCGTGCCTCAGAAGCACATCCGTCTAGCTAACAGGAAGTCCGAAGTTCGAATCCCGACTAGAGCATTGTTTTCTGGCTTCATGTTTTCTTCATATTTTCTGTCTTAAAATAAAATCAAATGCCTCTACAATGGAGTCCGAACTAAATTGTGGTGGACGGTAATTTGTCACCATAGGGATTTGGCAAATGAGTTGTCCCCTCTCCAGTCTCTCTTTAACTGTGGGAGAATGTAAGGTATTTTCGCCATCCTTAACTCACTCCTTTTCGCTGTAATTGGAAGCACGCTTGTATAGAAGTCGGAGGTCCGGAGTTCGAATTCCAGCAAGGGCGTACACATTTTTCATGTTTCCTGCTTGAAAAATCTAATGACTCTGTTAAGCAGTGGCAACCATAACCCATTAAACACATTTTTCTTTATTCTTCAGATGTACGATTTTAATATGAGTTATACATAGTAATGGATGAAATAAGCGCCTGTTATTGGAGACCAACATCGGTAGCCATAAAATTTTGAAATAAGTTTGAAGCAGTAAGCGTTGGCAGGTCTAGGTAGCAACAGTGCGATGTGTTTAAGAACAAATCTTAGTTCCATGTGATTTAGTTTCTATTTCGATGCATTTTGATTAGCTTATTAATATCGATTTAAAATTATTATTGGCTTGAGCGTAAGATTTTGCTTCAGCGTTATATAACAGTCATATGGCATGCGTTAGGTTTGAAATGATGCAATTTAAAGAGGTTTTATTATAAACAATTATTGTTTTTAAAACAGAAAGGGAAAATAGCCAAATTTAAACAGAGAGTTAAGGGGATATTGCAAATTAAAATTAGAATTTTTCTTTGCTTATATAGTTTCATGTCTAACTGTATGACCGCCGAATTCGAAAAGCAAGATCCTATTACTGGGATAGATTACAGAATGGAGAAGTCGGTTTGTTTCTAGCTAACATCTTTATCTAGTAATAATAAAGATTATCTCTTTATTATTACTAGATGCTAAAACTTTTAGCCTGAATAATACTGCATAAATGATTTGTCTTTCATTCTTTCTGTTATATCTCTTATTATTTTATAAAAATCATATGACATTCTTTAATTTCAAATGATACTCTTCAGAAAAATTAGTTAAATATTATGTTATTATTTTTTGAGTAAAAAGGGAAAATAACTAAACTAACTAAGTTTTAGGAATTTAAGGAGCTGTAACGGATTAAAATTCTAATAGAAATATGTCTTAAAAAGCTGACGTTAAATATCAAATTTAATCTTCAAACTAACAGGTTATGATAAGCTTATCTGAAACCGACAGGAGGGTAACAAAATATGTTTTTTCAGAATTAAAGATTTGTATATTTTATATTTAAACTGTAAATTTTATTGTATATACTTCTGGCTTCTATCCTTTAAGGCTGCGTTCAGACGGCGGCGTAGAAGACATAGAGGCGTAGTCATAAGGGCATAAAATACGGTAATTCCGTTCACACTTGCGAGAACAGGGTGAAAGCCGTGGCCAATGAGAGAAGCTAAATTTGCGCATGCGTGGATGTGTCTACAACTTTCCCGCGCTGTTCTCCTGGTCGATTGATTCCCCGCGTTCGCTCTGCTTGTTTTGTAACAGCGAAATCTTCTGTAGAACGCCGCTTCGTTTTAGCTTCGCTCTGATTGGCTCCCAAACTCGGCGTAAAGTTGAAAACTTTGAACCTTATGCCACGATCCCTAAACCAGATTTTGTGACTTAGCACACACTGGTTGACTTGGCAACGGAGCTCGGCTTTAACCACTTATACCCTTTACGCCCCCGTCTGAACGAAGCTTTAGTACCATGGCGCATTTCTTTTCTAAGCCTTAAAGCAGCCATTTAAGTGACGGCTTTCGACTGTAAATCTCTTATTTTCTTTTCCCTTGAATTTTAAACAAAAATAATTTTAAAAATTATTAGTTTTTACTCTGAGCGTTTTATAATTATAATATACATAATCTTGCCAGAGAGACAATAGAACCTCCTTCCCGCTCAATTTAGATTTTCTTGGTCAGCAGCTATTCAGAATGCTTCTTTCTTTAAAATTTTCTCGCCAATTCAAAATCTGCTAATAGCGAAACAGTAATCTGAACACTCCCAGCTTCTAACCTTAGGACCTTAGCCGTCCTTAGCATGCTGCTGCACTCGTACCTCCAGTGTGAATAGGAAAATGCCTGCTACAGTAGTTAGAAGGAGTATTAACTGTAAGCTAAAATTAAACTTCACTTTTCGGCCAATATAAAAATCAAAATGTTGATAAGACTTTAAAAATATATTTTAGTTATATTGTCTCTGTTTCTATTCAGTAACTTTTATCTAGTTTTGTAACTATTGATACTTATTTTATGCTTAATATATATTGTTACAAATTTTGTAAATAGATAGATAATTTTAGTGAAATCATATGTGAAATTTCTGTATTTTTTTCTGTAACGTAACACAAAATCTAGAGAGACGATGCTCTGCTGGGAAAATAAGAATATATGGACAAGTCTATTTAAGATTGAGTAAATGGCTCATTTGCTAAACTGGAGAGATATTGCTAAGATGGCAATGGTTTTGGAGACTAATTTTTTGTCGACAAATTTGGTGGGAAATCGCAAAACGTCGCCAAACTTGGAGACCATTTAGATTCTTCCAGCTCTTTCATGGATTGATCCTGCTTAGCTAGACCATCACCGATTGATCCGGCTCTTGTATTATAAGGTATTTCTCACTCTTTCCAAGCGTGCCTTCGTGGTGTAGTGGTTCTGCACGCTGAGCCGGTATTCCAGAGGTCCGTGGTTCGATTCCCGGCGAAGGCGGTTGCTCATTTTTCATTTCCTTTGCTTCCAAAAATCCTAATGTCTCTACAGTGGCTCCAAACTGAAAGGGTGTTGGATGAGGATTCTCCACACCCAGGATTTGGCGACTGGGTCCCCTGAAAAACCCCAGGGGACCCAGTTTTCCTAGCGTGCTTTCGTTGTGTAGTGGTTCTGCACGCTGGGCTGGTATTCCAGAGGTCCGTGGTTCGATTCTGGCAAAGGCGTTGCTAATTTTTCATCTTGCCTGCTCTCAAAAAAATACCTAATGTCTCTACAAGGTATTTCTCCTGCCTGCTTAGCAACCGCCCGGCGAAGGCGGTTGCTAATTTTTCATATCTCCGGCTTTTCCAATTAACCTAATGTCTCTACAGTATAACTGTAATGAGTATTGTAATTTGAATAACTGTAATTAGTATCTGTATATGCAACTGTAACCGTATCCGGCCGTAATATGCCTTCCAGTAACTTCGAAAAATGAAATTTACTAGAAATTATTAGGAGGCCGGGTGAAAAGACCGAAGGGAGCATCTGCTCTTATTAGTTGTTAGTTGTTAGTTAAGCGTGAGTTCAGAATGCTGAGATATCTCCGGGTTAGCTTCGCTCTTGGATGCACTTTGCATTGCCTTGTGTTTAACGGTCTTAGAAGTTTGGAGTTTAATTACTGACTGTTCGCTGCGATATTGTTTAAAACTGTTCCAGTGTATTTGAGGAAAGTTCCAGAACTGTGAAGTGTTTTTTTGGTAAAATAAATTTTATCAATCCGTCATCGGTTCTGTGTGCTTCAGTCTTGTACGAAACCGTACGCCCGCTGAATTGAATTGACTCCGTCGACAGATATACATATCGTTGCGTGCGTACGGGTTCGTTATGAAATGAATGCACAAGTCCGATGAAAAATGAACAAAAATTTATTATTATCACAACAAAAATGCTTAAATTTTCTCAAATTATCATGCAGTATTACAATATCTCACAGTAGTTATCTTTTAACTACTCAAATGTACAATAGAACGTAATTCAAAACAGCTAAAGAACGCTAATCCGCGAATTCGCTATAATCAACAACGGCAGTTTTCTAAACAACAACAAACTAAGCAACTCCTACAAACTGAGATGTTTTCCTCCTTTTATAAGATTTTAAAATCACGCGCTAGAATTTTCCAGTACTTTCTCGAAATCAAAAAGAGATATTTATTTATTTAACGCACGCGCTCTTGTATTTTTAATTTTTCCGGCTTAGGTTTCTTTTAATATTCGTCACGCGCTGCACTGCGCGAGAAATAAAACCATTTAATTTATAATTGAACTAACATTAGCTTTTTAAATACTAAATTCGTAACAATATAAACACATTATAGAATAAATGCAATTACTCTTAAAAAATTTAATATATCTATTTACTATAATGACACTCAGGCGCTACTGTCTTAAAAAAATCTCAGTTGCGTTATAGAAAAGAAAGCAGAATAAAAACATCACCTGAACGAATTATCAAATCGTTGCCACATGCTCGTTTCAAATACTATAATAGAAACCAAAACGATGTGTAATGTAAATTAAGCAAATAGAAAGGAAACAGGTTTTCAGAGACGATTCATATAGCGTATGTTTATATATCTGCAATACATTTGGGAAAACAGAGAGGTAGACTACGTGCCAGTGGGGGGGGGGGACGAAGATAGAATGTGAAAAGATCAAAATAATATTACTAGTTTTTGATTTAGAAGGTGAAGTTTCTTTTTTTTTTTTTTTTTTTTTTTTTTTTTTCTATCTGAGGATCATAATATAACTTTATAACTGTTGACTTTTATTGTTTTTTAAAATTTTGTTACGTTCATCATCAGCATTATATAAAAACCACATTACAGGAATTAATTTTGAAATGCCACATTTCGAAAATAATTATCATGAAATGCCTTATACGCTGATAAGCCAAAACAGTACAATCAGCCCTATACTCTGAGAGCGCTTGCCAGAATGATGTAGATAATACAAAACAAAGTAATGATGTTATTTAACGGCTGCCAGGGATTCCGAAGCTTCATTTTATCAAATCTGCGAACGTGCAATGAGAAATTTGCTGAGTTAAACTATTTAATAAAGGCTAGATTGTCATAAGCCAAAGGTTAATAGATAGTATTTCTAGAACGAAACCACGCATCCGATGTTCGCGAGTTACTCTTTTAACATTTGAAAAGTGGAAGAAGGACAATAAAATCAATAATAAATGCCGAGGCGTGTGATGTCTCTACCTGATCAATGAATGTTGGTATGACATGGTTCGTGAAAGAAAATACATATATGTCTGTGACTCAGCTGACAGTTGAATATAATGCAGGTTCAGTTACAAATGTGTCTCAACACACAATTCATTAAGACACAGTTCTGCCTTTACTTCTGAAGCACAAAGTGCTAGAAAACTACCAGTTCTAAAGACGCTCTCACCTGTTTACACCAGGATAGAGCTAATAAGCACGGGAACCTGCTTAGTGAATGGCGTTCGCCTGAATCGAGTGCACAATTGACAGCACACTTGGATATGAGATTCTGCAGTTAGATGGCCCGTTTATGTGCTTCATTGTAAAAGAGCTGCTTGGTCTGAAAAGCACGATTTTTTAACATCAAGATGGCCATATCAGGGTACGGCGCCTTCCAAACGAGCGTTGGTCGATACATGTACCGCGAGACGGAAAGAGGCAAAAGAGATGCAGATGGTAAAGATATTTTACTTTGGAAACGTTTTTATGGGCGTTTGCGGGTAGTTGTGATAGAACATATCTCGGACTATATGAATTTCATTGCTAATCAATTACATCCTTCCTTGGCTTCTGTCTTCCCCACCGGATATAACTTTTTCATCAAAACAACTTTTCTTCACACAAGGCTGGAATATTTACAATAGTTAGTTAAACATGTTGATGAATTACAGTCGATGTCCTGCTTTCCGGATATCAGTACTACTGAGTACATCTAGAATGTCATGCGACACTACCTCAGAGCTCCCCAACCACCCTCTTGCAATTTGCAGGGACTGCGAGACCTCTACTTGTAAATCTGATACGATCTTTATTCGTACACTTAGCAAGAACTTGCTTTTATGCTATAATGGGTTATATTTTTTTGAGTGCCCGCGTGGAGAAACTGAATATTTATAGTGGCCATAATGTTTTGGGCCATTCAGTGTACATACATTATTATTTATTACTTTGCAAGAAAAGTAAGTACTCTTTATGGCAGTATAAAGGTAATGTAAAGAACTTATTTTGTCTCTGAAAGTAACTCATACACTTGTTTTAAGTTTTTACATATTAAAAAGGTTGGAAACTCTCACAAGGGTGCCTGAAATCATCTTCGATTATGTGCCATGCATATCAATCCCAATTCTGAGAATCGTAAGCCACACTCACAAAAAATATTCTGTCTAAAATTCTATTGCATCTATATAAATCATACAGAAATTATATTTTCAATAATAATATTTTTATTGATTATTATTGTTTCATTAGTTTGTCATTTATTTGTAATTTTTATTTTTATTAATGATGTATTTCATCAGTTAGTAATTCAGTTATTAATCTCTTTATTCAGCATTAAAGTATTTGTTCTACAGCATCTTTACTGCTTTTGTAGTTTTACCTTGGTTTGGGTAGGGGATCAAAATTTGAGATCCAGAGCTTTAAAGTTACTTATAGTCTTAAACTTTAATATATTAAATTAAAAACCACAATTTTTCATGTAATTTCTCATGTATATTCACCAAACTTTCTTCTTTTAATGGAATAATAAACTAAGTTAATGTCAATATTTTGTCTTCGCTTTACTTAGTCAACTAAAGTAATTGCACTTACTATCCATTTAATATCTGCTATGTTTATATATCTATTGTTTTCTATTCTAAATACTATAATTAAATATTCATAAAGTATAGTAAATTCACACAGGTGTCTAAATGTCTGCAGTGATCTTAATTTCCTTAAAAGATGTATCTTCCTGTAAAAACAATACTGAATTCTAAATCAACTCCATCAAACTTCATGACATTATTTTCCTTGACGCTGAAGATTATTTGAAGAAAGAATTTTCTTAGTTTTTATTCCTCTGTGAAAAGGAAAGTTACTAAGTATTTCTGGCTCATGAAAGACAAGTTTTATTTATATTAGAAAACAAAAGCGGTAGGCTTAAAATTTCGTGTTTGCATAAGGCTCGGCATGGGGTTTGACGTTTATCGCAATATTATTAGAATCAAAAATATGCAAATCACATCTTCTGCAGAAATAATAAAGTTTTTTGTAACCTGCTGAGAGACATTCAGGTCTTAAAATTTACATTACGAACGTGCTTTCAGTGCAAAAAACATGATCTTGAAATCCGACATCTGAATGTCCAACAGCGCGCTGTAACGCAGTGACATCAGTTTGACCAAATTCACAAACAGTTTGACTCAGAATCGATTAGTATACGCATTGGATTTAACCCATCTTAATAAAAATATGCATTTTGTCGTTAAGTTAGTAGATCAAGCTACCCATTCCGAAACACAGAACAGAAATCAAATAACATCAATCTTTTAAATTCTGTTCAAAGATTCGCTAAAATAATGTGGCTATACTGTAATTGTGGAAAACTTTCAGTTAAGGCAGGATATTTAATTTAATGGAAAGAAAACCACTTTCCTAATGTCATTTTTAAAATCTAAATATATCGTAATAAAATTTCGATGAACCCTTTTACGTCGCTCATATATATTTCTGTCTCATACCCTCGCAAAACTATCATATGAATGATTAGATCCTCATCCTCCGCTCTGTATACTTGTTTTGTCGTCGCATTACTGTTGCACTAAAACCGGTGACGAACGTTGCATAAAATCAATTTAAATGCTTGGTTTTAGTTAAAATTTTAAGAAAAAAAAATATAAAAATCTGAAAGGTTGTAATAGTTATTCAACGCAAAATCGCAAAACGAAGACAATAGACCTTCAGGGGCAAAGTCCCTTTTGACTAAAAAAGAAAAAAATGAAAGGTTTCAGATTTTAAATTACGTCCAAAGGGGCTTTTTTTTTAACACTTTGTGTGTTACCTTAATTTATTAAATATAATGTTCTTCGCACTTAAACCATAAAATCCAGTGCAAGATCAATATCGCAAAATAATTTTAAATTGAGCATATCTTTAGAATTTTCGATGCACAGTCTCACACGCTGAAGATAAAAATGTTTTTTAAGCACAACGTTGCCATTGCTCGCTTTGAAATCCTTGAGTTTGTTAATCAAAAATTCGTTAAAAGTTTACAAAATATGAAACCGATAATAAAACAAATTCCAAATTTCAAATTTGGACTTCCAGATGCCCACATTCGCAGTAGGTTACGTGATTCAAAATATGATGACTCTAGGTACTGTTGTTTTATCATAATGCGAGAAACATGCATACATTTAGGCAGATCCTTCATTATTGAATTTCTTCAAATAAAATATACAGCGATAATATTTGGTGGCAACAGTTTGAAAAGTGAAACTGACATTTATAGTGAACCAACGCAAAATCGCGAAACGAAAACAATAATCCATCAGGAACAAAGTCCCTTTGAACTAAAAATGAAGCTTGTAGTTTTTATATAATGAAAGTCCATTAAAAATCTAAACAATTAAACGCTTTTACTTTTTCTTAGACTATTACATTTCAATCTCTCAAGTAAGTAGAAGTGCGATCGAAATTGTTAAACTATTAGACTGAAAAAATAGACATTTTTATTCAGTAGTATTCATTCTTAGTTACATATGCAGATAATAAAACAAAATTAAAAACATTTTGATTCTTCCTGAAATATTTGTTTTACCCTTTTATTTATTTGTTAAGATAAAGATTTTTTTTTTTTTTTTTTAACCTCAACGAAGTAATAGGCCGTTCTAATAAAACACCACGCTCGAATCCCCGCAGTGAATGGGTTTGCTGCCGAGGCAATTCATGGCTTTCCCCATCTATAACACGACTACGAAACAGTGTCTTTTAAAAAGTCCTCCATAAAGGCATCCTTCGCCTTAGAAATGACAACTTTTAAATAATATAATATAATTTAAATAACATAATAATTAAATAATATAATTTAAGAGAATATGAAAGGAAGCCTACTTTCATGTAAATATAAACCTAGGTAAAACTAGATTTACAATAAATCTAAATCACTTGTTTCGGGGCTAAAAAGCCTTAATTTCAGATAAAAAATTTAAAGTAATCTCATGTGCTTTTATTAAAAAAGGAAAAGAATGAATTCTGCTCCAGCTCCAGAAAGTTTACTAAGACCCAAAGTAAATACTTTTTTTTCTCATTATCTATAATAAATTAATAAAAAAATTTCACCGCGTGCCTTCGTGGTGTACTTCGAGGCCCATCCGGCTGGCAATCAAGAGGTCCGAAGTTCAAATCCCAGGGAGGGCAATGGGTATTTTTCATGGTTCTTGCTTCAAAAATCCTAATAGACTCTGCAACCGGCACCCGGAACGAAATGAGGTGAATGGTGATTTGTCATTACCTGGATTTAGCGATTGGATCTCTGCTTCTCAATGGCATATGGGAGCATTTGAAGGGGTGGAACATATAAGGAATATGATAACAGGGGGGATATATATGAGGGATATGATAACAGACAGAAAATAATAATATTTATTATTATGCTTTTAGATCTACTCAATTGACTACTTTTTAAATTTTAGCAACAGAAAATTTAAGCGTTAGATTGTTCACAACAGTTGTCTTTCCAATGTATACTGGTTCATTATTGTTAATTTTAGCTTATTTATGTTTGCCATAAAACTTTAATTGTCCGATTTGGTTTAGTTAAACCGAAGAACAACGACTTCGTTAAACTACAAAGTATTATACTATAACTGATACTATCACTACATTACTTCATCGCCGTTGTAGAAAACATTCAGTTACGTTCCTCTTCACGCAGAAAACTAATAGTATTTCAACAAGATGAATATTTTCTAGCAAATACTCTGCGTTTGAAATTCATTCAAAAGTTAAAGGTTAATAAGCCTATTTCTGGATGCATTCAGTCACGTTTGGTCAAGGTAAATGAAATTATGTTTTTAGAATAAGAGTTTATTCAGTTTAACTACCACCTTGACCCATGATCGTTAAATTTCCTTACTACAGGGACTTAAATCACATGTGTTATAACTATACACGTACCATAAACAGATGCTAATATGGTAATATTCTTGCAAACGAAAAAAAATTTAAATGATTAACAATTTTAACTGAACAAACTCTTAAAACGCCTGAAACGTTTTCGGAGATTGTATCGACATTATCTGGATTTGCGTTTCTGATTCCACTTTTTCTTTTTATAAAACGTGGTTTTATGCAATGGTTTGACATAACAGAAGGAAATAATAGTATCAAAGTTGTTTTAAGGAGACCGTGAGTAGAACTGAGAGGGATTAACAAGTAAAAAAGAAAGCTGTCGATAACAACCGAAAAAAATATTTAATAGGATCTTGAACCCAATTTTCTTTTGATTTAACTAGTAAATAGGATAATTAAGCAATTTTTATTTTAATTTTAATTTTTCCACAATGGTATCACAGTAAAATTGACGTAGATTATGACTTAAACTCTATCAGTCTGGAGGACAAAAATCTCGAGTGGGGGATATAAAAAATATTTCATTCCTTTAAAAAGAAGGGTTCATATTTAATCTTCCCCAAAAATCGATACTTCATGCGTTTATTCCTAAAAAAGAGAGTAAATATTAATTAAATTCTGAATAAATCTTCTGAATAAATCTGTATCCATTTTGGGGTCAATCAGAAATGTATCTGATTGACCCCAAAATGGATACAGATTTATTCAGAATCTGCGAAAGTCTGAAATTGCTTTCTTGAATTTTGGTTTCTTTGAATCTTTAAATTTTGCTTTGGCGTGCTTCTCTTCTAATTAGGTAGCTTTCTAATTCCCTAACTTGCATTGCATGTTAACTTTATTTCATATTTATATCAAAAGCAAGGAGTTTATTCCGAAAGAACTCCAGAAAAAATAGGCAGACAGCTGCGCGTGCTGAGAAGTAAATATCAGCTGTTTTTCTATATGAAATGTAGCTCCAACCTTAATTGTAAATTAATCTCTCGTTAAATGTATGAAACATATACGTATTATAACAGCTTCTTTAAAAGAATCTATGCAATGAAATTGCATTTTGCATAATGCAAAAAGTATTACTATGCTATAAGTGTCTATGAACATAAACAGAGCTGAAATGATTCTTTACAATAAAGGTAAAGACAGCTGACATCTATACATTCCCGATGCAAATTATTTATCTGAAGACTAAGTTAAAGATTATTGGTAAGCTTTATTCACGATACTGGTAAGCTTTTTTAATGTTTATTTGTAATTTAATGTTTATTTGTAATTTGACGCAGTTTATTTATGTTTAATGAATTCAACTAATAGCTTAATTATCATTTATTTTTTATTAAATAATACATTCTTACATTCAGAACACAGAGGCTGTTCGCACAATTTTTAGACAATATTGCTTTTCTATTAAAAAATCGGCTGCTTGAAATTTTTTTAACTGCAGCTGTATATTTGAAAGTAAATTATCGTCTGCTAAATGACAGTTTTGCTTTCATGCAAAATGGAGCTTTTAAAGAAGCAATGAATTAAAGGCTATGTGTGTGTTCTTTCTGAAGAAAGTTACTCGTATCTAGTGACTAAAATACTTTGTGAAAGCCATTGTGTTTCGATATGTAAAGCTACGATATGCAATACCGTTAACAAGAAAGAAAAAAAGTCAAAGTTTGGCTTGAAGTGGAAAATGTTTCCATTGATGCAAAGGTAAGAGGTTTAATGTTAGAAAAAAATGTGTCAGTTCAAAAGACAGTGGAAAAATCCTTAAAACTGCTAAATTTCAAATGTAAACAAAGTTATTAATGCTGATTTGAATCTTAAAATTACGAAAAAGCATCAGGTACGTCGTCTTTCGCCATGACAAATCGCCGAACACAAAATGCGCTGCAGAATTCTTAATGAGAAATATTTTTCTGGAAAAAAAATGAAAAAATGCTGTCATAATATATAAATCTTGGGTGTATTTGAATGACTGAAATAAAAAGAGATCTATTTAATGTCATCAAAGAGGAGGAATCTAAATAAAGTTTTTTAAAGGGACGTATGATTGCTGCTGGTTTTTCATATAATGACAAATTAAAAATAAACAGAGTGAATAAAAATGTTAAAATCAACTCCATATTTTATTAGGAGCATACATTATACCCAATTTTCAAATATGAAGTACCTTCTATTCACTCACTATGCCATCAATAGGTAGAACTGCATAGAGACAAAGCAAGCAGCCACGCATCAAAATCCACTGTCAATTCTGCTTCTCGAGATTTCTGGAAAGCAATAAGAGGATGTAATTACGGTACAGCTAACACAGTAGTGTTCACTTATTGAATTTCATTACAAATTACCGAGATATCTGTTTATTCAATGTTACATGCACGTGCTTCTGTATTTTTACTTTTCCATCGTAGCTTTCTCTTAAAATTTGCCTCGCGTTGCATTGCACGGGGAAACACAACAATTTTAGCTATAATTCTACGAAAATTATCTAACTAAATACAAAATTCGTAATAAATGTGCTCATCAAATTTGTTAAATAACCTTGTTTTATAAAACTATCCAGCTTCATCTTGTGCTACGTGGAATCCAAACTTCATATCATTCATATATATGGATTGATACTATTGTTGAAATTATAATTGTTTTATTCTTAAATTTCTTATAAATAATCCAAAATTGATCTTTATATGTTACTTTTTCTAAAAACTTCGACAAATATGTTGAATATATAGTTGAATTATCTTAATCCGAGCACCCACAGTTCTAGTTTTGGTCTTCTACATAAATGGCCACTTTAAAGAGCTGATATTCAAAACAGGTCTTACATTGATATGATTCAACTCTGAAAGGAACGAACAGAAACACTCTAATAGGCACACATCAACTCTGATAGAAACGAACAGAAACATTCTGATAGGAACAGATAAATTCTGATAGGAACGAACAGATACTAACGGGTTAATTCTGGTAGGAATAAACTCTAATAGGAATGAACAGAAATACTCTGATAAGAACAGATCAACTCTTATAGAAAAATATCAACTATGATAGGAACATATAGACTCTGATAGGAATTAACAGAATGTAAATACCCTACTCTGCTCATTCTTATCAGAGCTGAATGTCTATGACAGGTAATAACAATGGCAGGTTTCGTCTATAACTTCTTAAATAATTTCTGAAGAATAAATAAAAATTCTAAGCATTAAAATATTCATTACCTTGAATTGTCTCCAAAAAGAGTTATATGACTTTTAAAACATTTACTTAGATACAGTTTATAAATATTTTGAAGATATCAGCTATAAAATTAATAATGAAAGCTGTTTAACTGAGCGAACTTCATCAGTCGCTGCAACGATCAGCTTTTGCATAGAATCTAAATAAGCAGAGTCAGCATAATTGCTCTTGGTCGAATTTTGCACATATTGTTGAAGAGGTTTTAATTTCTAACTAATTAAAGTATGAATTTTCTAGTAATTCGTACTGTAGGAGAACCTGTGCAATAAGAAATACATCCCGAAGTAATAAAAACAAATTATTTCAAGAGAATGTTAGTTAATATTTATCTCAAACTAGGTTCCATAAACAGCTTTTCAGATAGAATAATATAGAAATCTCGTGTAAAACTATACACATAGAAATAATAAACGCTGTTTTGAATACCCTGTGATATTTCATAAGTTTAAATAATAGTTAGGAGTTTATTTTCTACATATCCTTTAAGGCTTTCTTCGTCAAGTTTGAGTAGATACTATTGGCAATCTAGATAGTTTAAACTGAGATGAAGAGTCGTAACCGCGTGACTTGCAGTAAAGACGTTTTGCTGTCACTATCGCTGCCATCTTGCCTAGCCTTAATTAGCCAACGTAAGACTGGAAGGATTTTCGCTGAACACTGTATCACGCATACGTACACAAGACATTTTAACTCCCTTGCGGAACTTTCCGCTTGCAACTCTGTTAGCATAGGTTTTCTCTCAAGAATTAATTTTCGCATCAGTCAATTAGGTAGACCGAAAGTGAAGATTCCAGGAAATATTTTTTTTTCTACTCGCAGTCACATGTAATTAGCAGGTGTGATACCGTTTTAAGGATATTCGCCAGTCATTAAGCACGGGTTGATAAGTTTGAATTTAATTTGTAGTAGACTGTTCACCCCAAGCTTGATTTATAGCTTTGAGAAGGAGCACTGGTATAGTCAGTCACTCGAAGTCATCGAAATTGTTGTGCGTTCAAGAAAATAGCTGAAAGTCGAGGAAACCTCTTTCTATTATTTTAATTCACTATAAAAGTAGAGAGGAAAATAAAATTAATATTTTACTTTTTTGTGTGTTTGTTAGTTTGTTAGTCAGGATAGGCAAAGGACTATAAATCGCTGCTAAGGTAACATTTGAGGGTGAGTGTCTAGAATAGTCACTCAGTTAGAAAGTCCCCTCGGATCGTTACAACATTTCTGCGTTTGATTATTAATGTCCTTAAAATGTAATATGACTTAATCGTAGCGTTCAGGCTAAGTAACGAAGTCACTGAACTAATTTTCACCAATAAGGTTGTCAGAAAACCTCACGGACACTGCGTGTTTGCGGCTTATGTGTATTATAGGTTAGCAGGAGAACGTACAAAAATATATAATTATCAGAAATTCTATGGTCAACAACAGCAAAGTAATTGTTAACATCTCATCCGACAACTGAAATAGAAATCAAGAGCCACATACTACCCGCGCCCATTCAGCCTATGTAATTTAAACACATCTCGTTTTTTACTTTAATGCGCCGAATTAAGTTTTTCGTCTAATTTTCATGTCTTTTTAAAACGTCATGAACTAATAATAGTTTTCAGAAGAAGAATATCTGGAAATAAAATCAGGAGTTCGTATCCTAATTAAGCCTGTTTCATCATGAGTAACATTAAATTACTGCAATTTCCTAACAATTGTTTTTGTAGTAAGCAACCTTCTGATCATATCTTTGCTACTAACTCTGCAAAAATTCTTTATTTTTTTAATAGTGACTATAATTACACACATGTTCAACATTTCAAACATCGAAATTCGATTCTGAGTTCACATGCAAAAATCCTTAAAAATAAACCTTTTCATAAAGAACATGATAAACAAGAAATTTAAGTTGTGTTTTATCAATACCATTAAAATGAATTACTATTATCACCTTAATTCTTTTGAAGGAAATTCCATTCATTCTTCATCAATACTTTACTCGCAATAAAACGCGTGAGTTTTAACAAAATAATCAATTGCTTTCAGTAACATTGATCGACAGTGAATGACATGAAATAAATAAAGGAAAGAGGCAATTTGATGTATTTACTACTTAAATGCACGTTATAGAAAGCGTGACTTCATAAGAAAAGAAAAACTGAAAAGAAGGAAATAAAACTGCGTTAAATAATTAATTACTTAATCTTTTTATTTTCGTATGAATTAAGCTAAAGTGGCAGATAGAAAGTTCTTTTCAAATTCGGAATGGTTATAAATTACTTACCAGCTGCGAACGAAAACAAAGTAGAATTAGAATGGGGTTAAGTTCATTATCGACTAAGCCCACGTGGCTGGGATCTTCAAATTGTCCTGTAGTTCTCAAAATCTTATTCTTTCTTAAAAAGCCCCAAAAGCGGCCGAATGTTAAGACCGCTGAATACTGACAGTTCGGCCTGAGTTCGATCCTAGACCAACGGGCTAGCTGCTTGATTGGTCTTTGGGATTTTCCCCATGTGTAACATGAATGAAAGTCTTCCATGAAGGCATCCCTCGCCCTAGGTAAGTAGTCCTTGTGTGCTGTATTACATTTAAATAACGTAATGAATGTAAAGAAAATGTTAGAGCAATAGACGGAGAATAATTTACTCCTGTTTTTCGGCAGATCACCAGTAGCCGAACGGATAAAAATGGTTTCATGGTTTTCTTCTCGTATGAAGTGAATACGAGCCAATTTCTCCTAAAAGCTTCTCCACGAAGGCATCTCTGTGCATAAGCTACCAGCTATCGCGTAGTTCTTATCAATTAACTTAACCCATAAATTCCCAAAGTGGTCTATATCAACACTCAGGGGTCTACTCCCCGAAGTGGCCGAATGATATCTATATCTCTATATCCTGGAAGCTGTCCATGTCATCGAAAGAAAAAATTGAAAATGTATAAGATGTAAATAATGGTCTACAAGACTGAATCCCATTTAAGCACATTCTTACTAGGCGTTTCGTAAATGTCATAATGAACCTAACACAGATTTTCTGTACTTACATAATAATTACTTATATAATAGGTACGTAAATTAACTAATTGAATTTATATTAATTAAGCATACTTCATAAACTTGTGTTAGTAGGTACCTATTTCGTTTATGGTTACAATACTTGTAAAAACGCGCACATTTCATACCATTAGCAACGTCGTGCGCTTACGTGCAGTAGCAGTACTTATCCAGATATGTACCAGAGCTTTCTTGCCTTGCACGCACTTGTTTAATTCGCTAGTTAAGAAATACGAATGACAGAAACAAATATAAACAGTTATTTTATATTTTTTTTTCTTGAATTCTGAGAAAGATAAAGGTAAGTAAATATTTTCAAAACTATAAATAGGTAGGTACATACAACTTAAAGTGAATCAAATTTGAGAAAAGACTTTATATTTTGAGAAAAGTAAATTAAATTTTGAGGGTGGTTTTTTTTTTTTTTTTTTTTTTTTTTTTTTTCTTGCGATTGTGCAGAGACGCCGATGATGTTGGCAATCCGCGAACTTTCTAAAATTTAAATTGGACGCATCTAAAAATAACAAAAAAGATACAAATTTATTTAGTTTTGTTTTCTGGCCAGCAAAGCATCCCTCATCAAACATCAATATAATACATATTTTGCATTTTAACGAATATAACCAAATTTCAAATTGAGTAAGTAGTTACTTTTTGCTTTCGAAAGGATTAAGACATTTCGTGGTGGTGGGGTTTCATACTTTTTTAACACTTTTGCATAAGGTAAACTTGGCAGAGTAACTTTATTTAGTGAGTACTACAACCTGGTAAATATTATGCTCCAACTTTCAAAACACCAGGTGTACCCAATTCAAGATAAAATAAGGTTTTGTACCAAGAATCAGTTTTGAACTGCTATATATTATCATGTTTAAAAATCTTAATTTTTGTCTAGAGTCTGTTACTAAACATGGCCGAATCTTAAAATAAAGTGTAGGCAGTATAGCGTTGATTATTTGAAGTTCTCCTTCATTCCATTCATTGTTGGATATACACCAATCCATGGGCCTTTTATGAGACAAGAATTTTTAACAATGACTTCATGAAACCATCCAAGCTGAAAGATCGTCTGAGAAGGCGTCACCAGGTAATATTCGCTTCGACATCAAAAAGAGACGATGATGGTTTGTACGCGTCTTACAATATCTCATTACTTAAAACAAATTCAGAAAATCTGCATATTATAGGAGAACAGTTAATTTTGCTAGCCATTGAAGATGTTTTTAAAACATTTCTACGCAATCTTACATATGATATACCCAAAAGAATTTCTTTGAGCAACAACACAGTTCAAAGAGATATGGCTAAAACGGTTGATGATGTTGAAAGCTACATGTGTAATTATCTGCAAACTACCCATTTCTCCATACAGCTGGGCGAGTCAACTTTACCTTCTAACGAAGCACTATTATTGGCATATATTCGTTATGTTATTTCCGTCCATACTTTCTTACTGTTTTTAGCATTTTCTGTATTCTCATTAGTGATGCCCTAAGCATTTTACCTTTTCCACTGGTGTTGTGGCAAAAGAATGGCTTTTGTTTCTCTCATCTCTTGAAATAGCACGTTATACCTTATACTCAGGTCTTAAATTCAGCCGGTAGCCGGCTGAGTTAAATTTTAGTGTTTGGAATTGTAAGACCAACCACAGCCCGAAATATGACGAAGTCCGATGTTTTAATTTTTTATTTAGCTATTGAGCATAAATTTAATAAATTTTATTAATATCTTTTTATTTTATTGAATTTTAATTTAATTATTTTAATTAATAATAATTTTATTAGCAATTCTGTTTATTTATTCTTTTCTTCCTGATGGTATTTCATTGGGCTCCGTCACTCTGGATTTTAGAAATTAAGCCTGAGTAAAACTTAAACAAAATATTCTAGTATGTTCTGAATCTCGAAATTTTCCTTTCATAAATATACGGCTCACCAACGGCTCGAGCTGTAAATTCTTTGAACATTAGTAATTCAGTGCGGAGCTCGATTTCTGGCGAACGGACTGATTGCATGGGCGTTTCGGGTTTTTCCCCATCTGTAAGGTGTATACGAGCCAGTTTCCATTAGGAAGTCTTCCACGAAGGCATCCCTCTCCTTAAGTAGGTAGTTTTCGAATGTTTTTCATAATTAAATTAAACCAAACCATAATTTTTCAACTACTAAAAACTGTTTTTATATGAAAAGTATTTTTGCTACGAAAGGAATGCGACTTAACATCCTTTATCATGCATCATTTACATGTTAATTAGAATTAGAAATTTTGATCTGAACAAACCTATAACTGTATTTGGTAGGACCACAGATGCAATCACGTGTACCATTTATTAAACCTTAAGAAATCTTTTTAATAAATTAGGAAATTCAGGAAAGACAACTTACGTTATTTCTATGGAACAGTTTTAATCCCAGCAAAATACTGCAGTCATGATGATAAATGTAAAAATCCATTGCTTTAGGATCCTATGATGTATGTTTTTTAAGCTAATATAAAGACCAATTACAACCCTTATTTTACTGTTAGTTAATTTAACTATACTTTCAAAGTCAAAATCACTTAAAAGAAGAAGTTGGAATATGCAAATTATTAGTATTTCAGCACATTTAGACGACGCAGGAGGGAGGAACGACATCTGAAGCACTGCATAAAAGAAAAGTTGTGCAGTGGTTTCTCATTCGAAAAGTGCTTTATAATGTTGGAGTTTGCTCAGAATATTGTGTTATGCCTCGAATAAGAAGAGAAAATGCTTCCCAGATAGTTTCGAAATTCCATAGAGGCAGGCTCGTTGCCTATCAAAAGTGTAGATTATTGTTCCGTGATATCACCGACCGCACTGGTAGACATCTAACCACTGTCATGCGAATAGAAAATCAATGGATTGTTGAGGGTCATACTGAACGGCATGTAGGTTCTCAACGCCCTCCCGTGACTAACGCCAGAGAGTGCACATATATTGTGAGGTCAGCCCTGCATAATCGTACTACCACATCACGGGCGTTCAGTCAGTAAATGGGCATGTTTGCAGCACGCTCAGTTTTAGCTCATAAGGTGCACCAACGTCTGCAGCAGCGTTGGCTATCAGTGCGGTGACCATTACTTCGGCTTCCCTTGACAATGCACCATAGAGAGAGACGACGACTCTGTTGCGCCAAACGACAAAGCTGGGTACAGGATTGGCACAATGTTGTCTTTTCAAACGAGTCCCGGTTCTACGTGCAGCCTTCTGGTGGCCGTATACGTGTCTGGAGTGTCCGAGGAGGCCGCACGTCGCCTGTTTGCATTCGATATCGGTTTAGGGGCCCTGCACCTGGTGTGATGGTTTGGGCTGCCATTGGGTACATGACACGTATATCTCTAGTTCGGATCGACGATAATTTGAACGCAAATGGGTACACTTCTGACATCTTACGTCCAGTGGTTATGCCTTATCTTCGAGGACCACAAACGCCATGATCCAACAAGATAATGCAAGACCACAGGTTGCACGTCGTGTTCTGCCCTTCCTCGATACACAAGGTATTCGATTGCTGCTCTGGCCTGCACAGTCTTTAGAATTGTCACCCACTGAAAACATCTGGTCATGGGTTGCTGAGAGACTGGCCCACCATCCCTCTCGAGCTAATACGGTTGACGAAGTGTGGCATAGGCTTAAAGCAGCTTGGAATGAGTTGCTCCAAGCCCAGTTTTATTCCATGTCTAATGGGGTAAGAGCCGTTTTAATTGCAAGGGGTGGCAGGTCTTTCTACTATTTTCGCACCTCTGTAAACCTCCAAAATGCTTAAAAATTTAATCATTTTGTCTTTATGCAGTACTGTTTACGTGCAATAAGTATTTTTTTTGGGGGGGAGTGTTTGCTTTCCTTCACGGTGTTGCAATTTTAATGGCCAGCAGTGTAATTGAATGGTTTTAAGTATACTTATGAAAGCTAATCAGAGTATTTAAATACTGATATTATCTAATTTCTTACAGTTAGGTAAACTACATAACCATTTGTATCCAGCATTGTTCATCACCTGTACTAGAAAAAAGTCAATTCTAAGGTCTTCCGAATGGGTATCATAAACATAATCTGTTTCGCACCTGTATTTCAGGCTTGATATGATGCAGTATTGTATATAATTAAATCACGCATTTAATATCTTCTGCATTGATTCATCCAATGTTCTATGCTTAGGTGTCAGCATACATCAGAGCTTGATTCTAGCTACAGTCCACCAGAACTTGGGTGCCGTACTGCGCTACGAGTAAGAAGAAAGAAATCTTAAAAAAACTCACTGTGTTCTTGCCTAGGGTCGTAAACGGAATCGGTGTATCTAATTGCACTAATGCGTCAATTCGTGTCAGCTTCAACCCTATTTTAATCGAAAATTAAAGCAGAAAATCATATTATATAGACATTACTTTTAATTATTAATTAAATAATTATAATTATATTAATATAGACATTATATTAATATAGACATATTATATTATAATTATATTAATATAGACATTACTTTTAATCTAAGGCTAAGAGGCATAAATCCGGAGTACCACAGTTGCCTTTTTGCTTTTCACTTCATTTTCATTTGCCTCTTCGAACTGTGCTTGGAAATTCTTAAACCATTACGTCAAGAGTGCTTTAATCTAAGCATTAAAGGAACTCTGCAATCTTTAGAGTATCCTTGTATTTCTCTTTTCCACTTTCGCCTTTCCTTCGACTGGTATTTTCCAAGAGCTTCAAAATTAACTTTAAAGATGTCCGATGAAGAATCCTTTCATCGGCAGAATCTTTTTTCTTATTCTATTCAATGACTCTACGCAAAATACGGAAGCTGATTATTGATTTTAACAGCCAATAAATAAGGAAAATTTCTGTTTTATAGAATTAAATCCAATTGAACAAGCATCAGGAACTACAGGCTGAATGTATAAGTCTATCATCAAAATACTGAATTTGCTTACAAAGGAATTTTTGAAAAGTTTGTGGGGCAAATGTGAGAAAGAATTCTTGTGATACAATAAAAAATGCAGCAGACGATATTTTTGAGAATAGGTGAAGAAAATCTTACGTATCAGCAAATAAGGAAACACAAGATATATTATATTCAAAGTACCTTTCTTGCGCATCAATAAAGTTTTCATAGCCTTCCTTTCGAGAAACTGAATGGGTGTTAGAATCCTTCTATCATTTTTAAAAATGGTCTTCTTCAGTCAGAGGTCTAAAGAAGATAGATAATAGTTTGCTAAGAATAAATCCACTGAATAACGCACATGATGAATCTAAAAATATTGTTTTTTTTTTTTTTTTTTTTTTTTTTTTTTTTTTTTTTCCAAAATGGAGATTTTACTCATTGAATTTTTAGAAACTCGTGTCCTAGAAAACACTGTCAGGCTTCAGTATTCGCGCATAACCATTTAGTAATACTATTTGCGTTAATTAAAAATAAAAATATTTCTAGTTTAATATTTTTTGCTTCGTTATTACATTATTATTAAAAGTAATAGAACTTCATGAGAATACTGATAACGTACTTTTAGCTTTTGAGAACATATAATGCTTCTAACTTAAATGTGTTTGTCTTCGTAGAAACCTAATTGAACTATGCAGCGAATTATCGCCAAGCCCAAGTGTGTAAACTACAAAGTCCAAAGAAGGATTAAACTCACCTTTTATTATATCAAACTAAAAGTACAATTGGCCCTTTTTTCGGGCTTACAAAAAAGCCTCCATTTGGGCCTCAAATCAAGATAAGAAAGTACGAAACTAATCTAATGATAAACTTAGTCGAAGCTGTACGAAATTAATTATTGTACGGCCTGTACGGCTTGTACTGAAGCTGTACGGCTCTTAATTAAATTAACCAGCGAATATCAGCAGGCACGTTCAATACAGCCCAGCGTAGTTAGCTTAAACAACAAAGCAGCTTGATGGCAAACACGCTCCACTAAGGATTCCTAAGCTCTTCTCCTTTTGAAGTAAGCAAAACCTCCTTTATATACTCTTTTTACCTCATTTACATGTAATGCCATACTAAAAACTTTTTCTGGAAGGGAGTTGTAAGTGAGAAACAAGAATTTAAAGTATAGGGTCTCAAAATTAAAATTAACTATTAGAAAATTAAAATAATCTTTACACAAGGATATTGTAAAAATGTAAAACTATAGCTTAAACAACAAAACAGCTTGATGGCAAACACGCTCCACTAAGGATTCCTAAGCTCTTCTCCTTTTTGAAGTAAGCAAAACTTCCTTTATATACTCTTTTTACCTCATTTACATGTAATGCCATACTAAAAACTTATTCTGGAAGGGAGTTGTAAGTGAGAAACAAGAATTTAAAGTATAGGGTCTCAAAATTAAAATTAACTATTAGAAAATTAAAATAATCCTTACACAAGGATATTGTAAAAATGTAAAACTATAGCTTAAACAACAAAACAGCTTGATGGCAAACACGCTCCACTAAGGATTCCTAAGCTCTTCTCCTTTTTGAAGTAAGCAAAACTTCCTTTATATACTCTTTTTACCTCATTTACATGTAATGCCATACTAAAAACTTATTCTGGAAGGGAGTTGTAAGTGAGAAACAAGAATTTAAAGTATAGGGTCTCAAAATTAAAATTAACTATTAGAAAATTAAAATAATCCTTACACAAGGATATTGTAAAAATGTAAAACTATGTTAAAAAATATGCACGCTTTTTGCACGAATTTAGCTATTTTAAATCAAGAAAGCATTTCATCAAAAACAATAGAAAGTATTCAACGGGCTATCACTGCTGCTATATCATCAAGCAAATGCATCATCAACATCTAAATTGCCGTACAGACGGCATAGTGCGACACTGAGTGCCGTGCCGAAGAGCTCGGGTTCGATTCCCGGTAAAGGCATGGGTGTTTGTAAATATATGGTGTCTGTGCAGAATTGGGGCACTCTAAATACACGGCGAGCCGAAAGTCCTCTCGAGAAGGTGGTGAGAGGGGAAGAGGGGGTGGAACTGAGAAAAGTCGTTCTATCACTTGTAGGGTACTCAAGGCTCTTGCCAACGAAAAGTGCAATCTTGCACTCCTTGCCGCGATGAATTTTAGGGGCTTGTTCTGATGTTACTGTCAGACAAGTGAGCTGAATGGCAACGATTATTATTGTTACCAAAGAAAATAGTCATCGTTTTGCGTAATCTTTAGAACGCAGTGTTTTACAGCTTATTATTGATTTTGTTTATGTTAGAAATGCAAATTTAAGGCTGCATTTTAACTGAATAAATAGTTATTAAATTTTAAAATTATCGTATTCATTCATGTGGAGAACTTGTAGTTCATTCGAGTGATTTAAAAGGCGTCCGTAACGTTTTTGTTCGCTGTTGTTATTTACAGTTATCAACAACCATGGGTCATATAAAACGTAATATAAATTCATTCAAAGCTTCTTGTATTCACCATCAGTTTCTTATATCGTAGATTATTTTTTTTTTAATATTTGTTGTTAAATTCTGTACTCCCAATCAAACTTTTTCGAAATTTTAAATATGCCTTAATAGTGTTGCTTAATATATAGAATCCATTCATAGAGAGCATTAAATTGTCCAATTAAGGATAAGAAAGCCTGCGTGACAAAAATTAATTCAAAATCATGCATCCTTTTCCAATTTTGGATATGCCCGTCATGTATTTAATGTTTCTTCGGCCAAAATAAATTACAAAGCGCTTATAGAAATAAATTACCTTGAACTTTCTTGCATTCATTCATTCAAATAAATAAATAAATAATAAAAATAAATTATTACCTCATTCACGTGGTCTAAATTCTAATCCTAATTGTATATCATTCCATTTCGAAAACAGTTTGAACTTTTGTAATTCACTTTTGGGATCTTTCGCTTCCTTCAAAGAGACTTTATTTTGCTTTTGTTTTAATTATTGTACCATCCGCCTTTGCTGTTCATCAAAATGAGCAAAATAATAAGGGAATTAAGTAATCTATGCATTATTCAATGTCGATATAAGCATAAATGTTTGTCATGTTCAATAACTTCATTTTAAATACGTTATTCATAATTAAATTTTTAAAACTGCTTCAGAGAAAACCCAAAGCCTGAGTGAGTTTCTATGTAATAACAATCAAAATTTTAAACCTTTCTCTTTTCAATACATTTTCCACTATTGACTTAATCTCTCTTGTGGGTGGGACATTAAAAATTACAAATGTAATATTAAATGAAATCCATATACTTAAAATCAAGAGTTTTTCTACTAAACCATTCTGATTTCCTCACCTTGCTTACATTCATGTGATTCTTGCCTTCAATGGCATGTAAACAGAGCGCATGCCCATACTTCGAAAGTACCAAGTTCATTTTTCACCTGAAACAAAACTTGGCAAAGTTTACCGGATACTTTTAATAACCAAATTCAACAAACAAGTAACTATTTTAACTAAAAAATAGAATAATGTTATGATATGAATGATATAATTTTTATATTGAAAATGCAAAATAAAAAAACATCAATCAACTTCCATATCTTCATATTCTCAATAAGTTGATAAAAAGGAAGAACAGGTGTGTCTCAAATTTATTCCTCTTGCAAAAACTCCTCTTGTGTGCTAAACCAGATTTAGTCCGCTCGTTATCAAACCTATCATTTGCATGCAAAAGCGCATACGCGTTAACTTTTTAACTGTAACAGCGTCTGGTGTTTTCGTATATAAATCATATTGAATTTTTATAATAGAAATTTTTCTGTTCAAAAGTCCGTTGAAGTGCTAGGATTAAACCACAATTATCAAGCTAGCAAGTTATGCTGAAAAGCTCACCAATCGAAGAGGGCGAAGAAGAAAATAATTAAATATGCTTTCAGGCAGACAAGTGGCCAAAAATAAATAAGACCACTATAGATCGATTCAGTTTGAATCCCAACAAAAGGGCTAACACTCCACAGTCGATCCAGTTTGTCTAAGAAAGGAAAATTCTCCACAAATCCCCCCTTAGAATAGTGAACTATAAAAACTTATATATACATATATATGGAGAGAGAGAGCTTGTTTAAGAAATATAGGTGCCTTCCGAAAGTTGAGAGATGGAGGCTCCCTACAGGGTCCCTTTTAAAATTATACTTTGTTATGGCATGGTTAAATTGTTACATAATTTATTATAAATAATCACTTTATTTCGAAATTTTATGAGTACTTATGTAATATCTTTTGCTTTTGAATAGCTCTTGAAAATATTGCAGTGTTCAGTAATCAAACAAAATACAAATGTATTATTTAATATTTAACAAAGTGCATATTAGTTTCAAATTTAAATGTATAGCGTATTTTTACTACTAATAATTAATAATTCTAAAACACTTAACAATTTCTACATGGAAAGTTTTAAAATCTGTATTGATATGGTAACATTTTTTAACAAACTTCAAAAACATTGTAAACAAAAGATATTAACTAAATTCTAAATATCACTTACTGAATATTTTTTTAAACACTCATAAAGAACAATAATAATAACCCCCAAAAACTCAAATTTTATTTATTTTCCATATGAAGTCTTAAAGGTATGATTCCATATGAAGTCTAAAGATATCTATTTTCCATATGAAGTCCCTGCAAAAAAATTTATATTGGCTCTACATTGTAATTCGAACGCATTGAGTGAAATATTATATTTTAGACTGACATTTATTTTAAGTAATTCCAGAATGTTGAATCAAGAACTAGATAACTTACTTTTAACATTAATCGAAAAATTCAGGCTACTGAAGAAAATTCAGGCAGAAGAAAAATTCAGGCTACTGAAAACTGTAATTCCGGTAAATGATGTTTTAACCATCATGCCAGCTGCGATTTTCCCTCCAGCCATCATCTACGCAGCAGTTTTACATAAAATATATATATTTGAATTTATGTGACAAAGTTATCAGGACGAAAGACAAATTATACGAAAAGTGATACAAATTAAGTTTAAAAATAAATCAAACTTACTACTTAAGTAAACGTGTACGATATAGTACCTTAAAACAAAAAGAGATTAAAAGAATTGTACTGTTACACAGTAGTCATAATCTCACGGACTCCGAAGCAATTTTGAGCCGTCCGCGAATACATTTATTTCAGTTATATTTGCTGCAAACGGTTTCTAGTTTTAGGGACATAAAATATGAACTGAGCTTATACGCGCGATTGCGACTGAATAGAAAAAATAATGAATAAGTTGGGGCTATATCTTTGTTATTGTCTGTAATGCTTACACGTCAGCAGAATTTCTTACGTTGGTACGATCAGTAAATTTGATTTGCCAGCAGACAGGTGACAATGCTCAAATTCAACATGCGCTTTTTCGAGTAATTTAGTACGAAGAGATACCGGAATTACAATTTTGTATAGTCCTCACTTCTTTATAGTTAATACATCATTAGTTTTCTTATACGTAGGGTTGCAGACATTGTGTAAGTTTTGATTATCTGTAATTTCTTCTAACGATTACAAATTAATATGAACACATAAATGTTGACAGATGATATTTTTAGATAGCATATCAGCTTCAACATTAGTTGAACCTTTTTAAATTTTATATCAAAATCATACATAGATAATTTAACCGACCATCAAAATAGTCTGCCTGTAGGATGTTTCATATTCTTAAGCCAAACTAGGACCGCATGTACAGTAAAATTGTTACCATATAAATAGTAATAAAATGTACACTAATTCAGTAATTGCATAATTTCTTCCATTTATTTTTTGATAATGGAAAGCAATGGGAAGTAAATTACCACCTAGGTGCTCTTGTTTTAAAAATTGCACCAATAACTTCTTGGTATGCATCTCCAAACACAAGACAGGGATATTTTGGATTAAATAAAGTTAAAATAGGTCTGAAATTGAAGCAAATTTTAAATTTCGAAAGGTTGTTTTTCCTTTAAGCCTTTCTTCATATGGTGTGTGTGTTTGGTATATTTAATTATGGCAAAGCACACTAGGGCTATCTGCCTAAGAGGAGGGATGCCTTCGTGGAGGACTTTCTAGGGGAAACTGGCTCGTATACACGTTACACATGGGGAAAACCACGAAAACGCCCATGCAGCCGGCCCGTTCGCGGGATTCGAACCTCGGACCGAACTACCAGTGTTCAGCGACTTTACCGCTCGGCCGCTGGTGGGCCCCTTTCTTCATGTGAAGTGCTTGAATGAAGTATGAAATTTTCTTTTACACGTATGTCAAATATTATTTTTAAATGTTCTAGATATTCTTGAAAATTTTATGAAAATATTATTATGTCATCAAATTAATTTAAGGCAAACTGAATTTGATATTTATTTAGAATTAGTCTAAGCTGGGAAAATTTTAAACTAAAAGGTAATCTATTAAATTCATAAAGATCTAAATTAGTTGTAAACGCCAATTTCTCAGTACCTTTTTCATTTAACTTTATATGCCAATAATCAGATGCCAGTCCTAAGGTAGAAAACACTTTTTCATTTGTTAATTGGTCGGTTTACACATAACGGAAAATTTGGATTTTTCTCTATGTACTATATATAATTACAAATTATAAATGTTTAATTATTTGGGCCTATTCGACGATTATTAATCTCCGACGTGCAACAAATGAATCATGAAATTTTACTAGTGTAATTTGTGTAAAATGTGTTATAGTTCAAAACGAACAAAAAAAAGATAAATGATAATAATTAAGCCTTTAAGATATGTTAGCTATTACTTCCTTTATTCAAAAACATTTCCGTCAAACATTACCGTTTTAAACATTAATAGATACTTGCTTTATTCCGAAACATTGCCGTCAAACATTACCGTTCCCCCCCCAAAAAAAAACCTGTTGTTGCCAATCGGGAAAATACATTTTTTTAAAAAAACCGTTTACAGATATGTTTATATATATGTATATATTTAATTAATGTAGAAAGCAAGTAATATTTAACAAGAATTATGTTTTGAAGATAATCAAAACTTGGATCTTCCACACAGGAAATGCTGACGATAGTGAAAATAATAGTAATCAGTTGGCAATCTGAAGAGGTATACATTACAGTCTGCAACACTCAAAATTATCTTTGCATTTTAAAGTTCTAAAAATAGGAAATATCAAAATAATGTAGAAATATTTCACCGCTTGACATAAAATTTGAATTTTTTTTTTGGGGGGGGGAGACTAGGGAGGGTTTTTTTTTTTTTTCATACTTTCTGATGTGTACATTCCTTTACATTAAGTAACGAAGAAATTTTACATATAATAGTAATCGACTAATATTTATCATCTTCTCTTAGATAAAATGAACAACTCGTTCCTCTAACTCAGGGTTTCTTAAACTTTTTTCAGTAGCGACCCCTTTTTATCACTGAGATTTTTTTGCGACCCGCAGGACCCTATAATATTTACAAAAATTTTGCGGAACCCCATCCCCCCATAAGTATTGCGCAAATCCGACACACGCGTGAGTGAGACTGTCAGTTTTTTCACTTGTACTGTAATATACCATTACAGTTTCAGGTCATTAACTTTAATTTCTAATTTTAAGACATAGAACAATGTGAAAATGGTAAATAAGTAACAAACGAAATGACAGCGTCACGTGCAAAGCAAGGAAAATGAACGTTTATATTATAAAACGAGATGCGGAGAAACGGTTTTTTTTTTTTTTATTTTATTTTATTTGTGTTGTCTTACCTTTATTTATTTTCATATGCATTGTGTAAAAATATTTGGTAATTGTAAAATTATTCTAATAAGTTAAAGAAATATCAAAACTGCTAAAACTATTGGAGACCCCTGCTGCAGGTTCCGCGAGCCCGAAGGGGTTCGCGACCTACAGTTTAAGAAACCCTGCTTTAACTGAATATAATAAATCTCTTCAACTAAATAAAAAAAATACCTAATAAAAAATAATTTTGAAAGCTTAATTGTTTATATTAATCTTTCTTTTTTAGATGTAAAATTCCATTATTAAATAATATAGAATCTGTATGAATTCATAATTTATCTCTATATATTGACTGCCACTACTCTAAATAAAATATTTTTATCTTGCATGCTCCAGTGTGTTATGGCTATGCTTCAAAACGTAAGTTATTTAATTCTTCTTTCAAATTGAATCTATCTGTTGTTGAATAACAAACTAAGCGAATTAAAAACGATAAAAGCAGTTCTCCATCTCTGTTATTATGCCTGTTATTATCGACTCTTATTAATTATTAATTAAAGAATTACACTAGCTAAACAGATTAAAATCAGTATGTATTTTTCCTTTATGATAACTACTTCATGCGGCTGGCTGCGCTACCAGCTTATTAGTGTAAACATAAAAAAGAGAAAATATTTATATCCAAAAGTAGGAAAATGTAAAAACGCTATATCTGTATGCAAACTGAGGAAATCCGACATTTGCGATTCTCTAATAGGCATGGGATAACTTCTTCGGCTTTGTAATTCCGATATTAAAATAACAGCATTCATCAAATTCATTTCGGTAGCGGCAATGAAGGTTGGTTATGAAGACTTAACTGACGGACAGTTACATTTGAAGCAAAGAACTTGAAGTATGAGTTACATTGCTTTATTCTGAAGGTAATGGCAGAGCATCGATTCGATAGAAAATTTCTAAACATTAAAAAGAACTACAGCTGTGATTTTTGCTGTGTTATTTATGAGCTGCTGAATTAGAATTTCAGTGCATGCAAGATTCCAAAAATTTAAAAGTACAACAATAACGTTTCCATGAGAAATTCAGCCTAGTTTTTTTTTTAATAGTTACGCATGACGGCGGCTATTCTGAAGTTCATAATCCTTCGCAACTGCGGGTGTTCCGGGCTCTTTATGTATATTTCGGTTAACAATCAAGTAAAATTATTGTATGTAGGTGTATGAAAGTAAATTCGCGTTATATATGCATGTTTTTAGTTTATAGTATAAGTTGTAAAATTTTGATTTCTGTTAATTAATTGGCCTTATTCGGATCCTCAAGCCGAGTTTTAGATTACTGCTCCAGTATGTATTTACAGCTGAACAATATCATGCAGTTTTAAAATTTAACTTACTTTTTAAAATTTAAAGTTCAAATAATTTTTCACACCATCTCCGTTTAATGAATAAAAACAAAATTTTAAAAATTTTACTGTTTACCCAATCGTATAGAGATAGAAAAGAATCTCTTAAATGAAGTTTATACTATATTTTTAATGTAATTTCTTATTTCCTTCCCCTTCCCAAATCGCTGTATTTTTTCGATTATTTAACGTAACACAAATTTTAGAAGTAAAAGAAAGATTTTTCATTGTTCAAATATAATTTTTCAATTGAACTATTTGATTGATAACGTGTCATTGTGTTTAAAAGGGAAAAAAATAAGTAAATAATGTTTTTTTGTTTTTGTTTTTGTTTTTGTTATAAGCTTTTATGTAAAAATAATTATCGAAATAAAAAGAGAAAAATAATTTATCATGTAATTTAATGGAGAAAAGAGATTACATAACTATCTTTACAAAATGTATCTACGCGAATATAATAACGCGAATAATAAAAGCACAGGCGTCAAAAATAACGATTAATCTACGAATCGAATTGCATGATCAAACGTATAAGCTGAAAAGTATGTGTAAAAATGTGTAAATGATATCGTTGTCAACTCTCAAGGGCTCCGGACGCATTTGTTATTCATGATATAAGATTGTAGATGATTTTTATGCATTTTAAGTAAAAGCTTATTTTAGGGAACCATTTGTAAACTTCATTTATTTTATTTGTACATTGTCTCAATTTTCTTTTCGAACATGCTCTCTATTTAGTTAGAATATTAAATTTCTTAATAATAGTTTAACGCTTCCCCCTTCCTCTAGATGGGTGAGTTCATTTGGCACTGCGCTACGTACACCTGGTTTTAAGCAAATCCCTCATAATATTCAGAACTATGATATATCCAACAGGATTTCAAGAAGCCAGCACAATTACAAGTTACTATCATTTTCATTATTAATTTTGTATGTATTCATTTTATATGGATATTAAAATTCGGAATATGAAGTAAAATAATGTAAAATATACGTAAAATGAAATTCATATCATTTATGAATGCTTTGTAAATCAACCTTTTAAAAAGTTCCTAACTTTGATATTTTATTTTCGCAAACTTTTGATCCTTTTAATGAAATCTAGTTCTAATATTAAACAAAAAGAGTCTCATTAAGGATATATTCTAACAATTCATCGAAGGATTAATTAAGGCTCTTCTTGGAGTTCCCGTCCCTAAAGCATTCAAAACATCCCTTTTAATTAATTGCAAACACGTGCGCACATTACACTGCCGTATTTTCCATTACAAATACCAGACAGCTATTTAATGTTCTTTGTAAACATTTCAACCCCGAAAATATGGGTTAACCTTTGTGCTTTTCTTTGCGTTCAAAAAAGAACGCTCAGCTCCATTCCTTTGTGACCACAACGAACTGTTTACTATTTCGCAAGTACAGTTAACCTTGTGGATAAAAAGGAAACAGGTCTTGGTCTTGTCCTGAAGGAAAACTCTCAAGCCCTTTCGGTTCAAGAACGTCAGGCTGGACTTTCTTCCTGAGGATAAACATGTGCTTTTCTCCATTCTCAAAACGTGAAAGTGAAAAGGAATAGAGCAACGACCGTCTAAAGAACATCTTCGAATGAAGGGTGAGGCCTCATATACTTTGTGACAACTTTAAAACAGCTTTCAAAAAAGAAAGAGCTTGCTTGATTGCATCAGGCTTTCTGCGTGCACTCGTCATTCACTTGGGAAGAAAAGTTTGTATACGCATTGTTTCGCTGCTGGTTCACTTTTGTGCTCTAAGGAAATAAATGTTTATAACTTCCTTTGTCTAGGAATGAAGTGTCCAATTTGCAGTTTTCATTTGTGTATTCAGAAGCGTCCGTTTCCTAAAGAAAAATTTAATTCTATGTAATTGAACTTCAAAAACTTACACATATTTTAATATTTATAATAATACTATATTTTAACGTATTATAAATGTGCTTTATCTATCTTAAACCAGTATTTTTGACAAAAGATTCATGTCATAGCTAGGCTTTCTGACCTCCCGTTCTTCTCCTTCTCGGGTATTTCTGGGAAATCCCGAGAACCTAACTGTCATTTCCGAGAATACATCAAAATTTGAAAAAATTACTATATCTAACTATACTAACGAAATATCGAGTAACTTAGTTCCTAGATATTTCGTTTATATAATTATCTAGTTAATTTATATCAAGTTAATTTTTATATAGTAACTTAGTTACTAGATACTAGTTAATTATTTAACTAAATAGCTAGTTAATTGGGCTTTTTAATTGGTATCAATAATAATTACACAAAATGAGGATATTTATCCATTCCAAAATTGATATTCTTTTATATATAGAGGTACAAAACACAAATAAAATACATTAATTATTCATTTTAAAAAATTAGGGTTTAAGAAAATATAAGCAGTCTATGCGTGCATTGCTTGAAATTGAAACCGTATGTTCCAGTACGATAGCGAGGACAAGACCAGAGATTTACAACCAGAAAGCTCATAAATCAGTTATATATGGGAGGATTTGATTTATCTGACAGTGGTAAGAGTAACATAGCAGAGGTGCAGGTTTTAATTGGGCGTGATTATTTAAACTCTATTTTAACTGAAAAACGCATCATTAGACTGAATCTTTAATGTTATATGAAATCATATTTGGATGAGCACTGAGTGGTAGAGTGGGAATTGGGAATGAGAGGAAAAGTTCATCCGATGAAAATTCGACGGGTGCGTTTATATAAGTTATTCCGATAGAGGAAGAAAAATTGTCGGAACAGACTTTGTCTTTGTCCATTTCGAGCGATGAAAGATTAAAGTCCTAATGGTATTTAAGTTCGTAAGTTCCGAAATTATTAATTGCGCGTCGGAAAAGAGTGAGTGCGATAAATGAATTATTCAGCAGGTGGAAGATGATTTGCAATGTGTAGACGGGAAGTACGAAGCCCGTTAGTTGTGGAAAAGGTGTCCGCAGAATTTGGAAAATATTGTCGTTTTAGCAAAAGGAGTTCGAATGGAAACTCTATGAGAAAACAGTTTATAGAGATAATTAAATACCAGATACAAAAATAACATTATATGAAAGTGTGAAGAAACGAAAAAGGGATATTTCATGGCCATTTCGAGCAATGAAAGATTAAAGTCCTAATAGTATTTAATAACCTAATAGTAATAATGCCGCAGCTGCGAATGAGAAAATCTCTCGTTAAACGATTGCTTAGAAAAAGCACCAATCCTAAATCCGAATATCTTATACATCCTTTTTGAAATTTAAAATCGGATTTTGCGGCGACAGAGAAAAGCTTTTTTGATGACAGGGATAGCAGAGGAGGACAGGCAATATTTATTTTCCTGGTATCTTAATGATGACAATGAGGAATTCGAATTATGCAAATGAATAGAGCATTATTTGGATGTGACAGTTTACCGTTTCTATTCAATGCAAATATCATTTATCCTACAAAGAAATCAAATATCACTTAAAGAAACATTTAGAAGCTAATAAAGAGTGCTTCATTGTATGCAGATGCTTTGCTATGTTATGGAGAGGAAGGTATTGAGTCGACTGTCAGTTTTTTATCAGGAGCGGTATCTGTCTTGAAAGACGCGAATTGAGCTCTTAATTTTATTTTTGAATTTTTTTTTCTAAACATTAACCATTTACAGTTTAGTTAAGCAAGTACTATAATATATTATGCATGTCATCATAGAAACACCTCAGTACTACATTAATTACTGCACTGTAACTTGAAAAAATGCACTCACAGGTCATTTTTTGATGAAAACTCCAGCATAATTCGCTGTCGCAGACGGGAACGAAAATGTTCAGTAATTTCACGAAACTACGCGTGGCTTTCCTAAAACCAGCGCTCAGTTCGAATGTTGCAGCGAAAAAAATCAATGTTTTTTCCATATGTATCACAGAAATGTAGCAAGATTGAAATTAAATATGAAACAAGATACACCAGTTTTCACATTTTATCAATGTAAGGGATAGAATATATTATAATTTTCGTGTCTTTTGTTTTCTCACGTCAAGTGAAGAAACTGAAACAATGCTTAAAAATTTGGAAATCACTATTATGGATTCCTAAGCAGTTAGAAATGGCTGCTCTTTATAGAGAACTATTGTCATTGTTAAATTGCCGAATGCTATATAGTAGCATTAAGGGAAAATAAAATTAGTATAAAAACTGAATACTTAAATGAATATATATAGACAAAGAAATTATTAAAAAAAATCTGAAAGGTTTCAGATTTTAAATTACGTCCAAAGGGGCGTTTTTTTAACGTTTTGTGTGTTACCTTTATTTATTAAATATCATGTTCTTTGTACTTAAATCATAAAATTCAGTTCAATACCAATGTCGCAAAATAATTTTAAAATGAGCATATCTTTAGAATTATTGATACACAGTTCCGCGCGCTGTAGATAAAAAGGTTTCCTCCCCCCCCCCCCCCCGTAGAGTGTTGCCATTGCTCGCTTTGAAATCCTTGAATTTGTTAATCAAAAATTTTTTAAAGTTTTACAAAATATGAAATGGATAATAAAACAAATTCCAAATTTCAAATTTGGTCTTCCACATGCCCATATTCGTAGGAGGATCACGTCATTCAAAATTCGATGGCTCTATGTACCGTTGTTTTATCACAAAGCGGAAAATATTCATACATTTATGCAAATTGAAATCCTTGAATTTGTTAATCAAAAATTTTTTAAAGTTTTACAAAATATGAAATGGATAATAAAACAAATTCCAAATTTCAAATTTGGTCTTCCACATGCCCATATTCGTAGGAGGATCACGTCATTCAAAATTCGATGGCTCTATGTATCGTTGTTTTATCACAATGCGAAAAATATACATACATTTATGCAAATTTTTCATTATTTAATTTCTTCAAATATAATGCAGGACTCTAACATTTGGTGGCAACAGTTTGAAAAGTGAAACGGACATTTACAGTGATTCAACGCAAAATCGCAAAGCGAAAACAATAGTCCTTCAGGGGCAAAGCCCCTCTGGACTAATAAACTTCTAAATGAGAAAAGAAAACGCACCTTATTACATTAAATTTCATTTTCTTCGTCTACAAAAATAAAGTAACAAATGCAGCAACTTTATTGGTAAGCTCTTTCTACAAGAACTTCCGTAATCAAAATTAGCAAATAATTCGCATCATATCATATTTAGCAAAGAATTCAGCGAATTTTAAGCAATTTCTTCTATTCATTTCATTTAGTTTATTTAATTTTCCCTGAAAGAGCTGCATAATATTGATACCATTGAATTTTGTCATTCTCATCATCTATGCATTCTGTTCGAAAATTGAAAATGTTTTCACTTTTTACTTAGTTATGGCAAAACACTTTGGCTGTCTATTAAAGGAGAATGTGTCTTCCTGGACAGTTTTCTAAGGGAAACTGCATCTTACACAAGTTACACATGCGGGAAAAAACATCAGTTTTTTATCTTAAGTGCAAGATAATTTTCACATAGGTCAAATTTAATCTCTAACTGTGTTAAGTATTTTTGTAATTAAATGGTCTGCTTTTTGTGTGACTATCATTCTCAGCAGCTTCGAAATGTGTGAAAATGTATTCTTGACACTATCCCTATATTTATCATTTTTCTGTTCTGTCATATTTTTCTTCAAATTCGCATGGATTATATCTTTTACCAGTATTATTTTTTTTTTTTTTCAATAGGTCCCATTTTCCTGCAAAAAACTGGGTATAATTTGTCATCAATACCAGGCCGAATCTTCAAATTTAATTTCAGTAAGAGCTTGAAGTTACCTCTAAATAAACCTTTACTTACAGTTTTTCCATTAAAATTTGAATTTTTAACTATTCTAAATAATTTATTATTCTTCTGAATAAATCATTCCGAATAGTTAATAATCCACTGTCAATAAGTTAAACCAAATTTTATTAATGATTTATATGATTATTGGTAAAATTTTGATTTAATTTTATTGATGTACGTGATTCAGGTGTCATTTTCACTGATTTCAGCCATTATTATTGCAGATGAGTTTAATCCAAGTCGGATGCAATTTTTAGTCTCTTGACCAGCTTGTGACATATCGTATTCTTTGCTAACATACAATGTATGTAACGTTAAAGACGATAAGTGAATTCTCACTCTGTCTTATGAGTACCACAGAGACACAAAACGAGTGTAAAGGGCCCTTTTATTTGACTAAAATAAAAGGGCCCTTTACACTCGTTAATAAAATAAAAGTTAACAGACGGCACTACTAGTGCTTACAAAAGTTAACAATTATAGCTTAAATCGAAGATAATGTATTTACTAAAACTAAGAAAAGCAAGTTAGCCTAACTGCAACGCGCGTAATAATAATAATTCGCAAGCTGGATTTGACGTAAAGTCAGCGTAATAAGCCTAATGGCAAGATTAACAGAACACCACAGAATGCTAGCAAGAGATTCAAATTAGCAACGTGCCCTTCAGCAGACAGAATACACTGAGATTCTAGCCTGTTTGCTTTGGCTCAGTTTGAAAAAACAGTTGCATTATATTTATTTAATTTATACTATGATGTAATAATTATGCAATAATCCAACAATATAACATATTTAAAGACTTATAAGCAAAATTAGAGATTAAAACATAATAAATATTGCACGTTTTAAAATATAGTAAGCCTTTCCTCAGACGATTTTGATCTGTTGTGGAGGGGCGGAGGTGCGGTCGAGAGTTGTTTAAAAAGAGAATGTTTAATAGAAATATTTATGCATGTTTTCAGAAAAACTGATCGTTTTCATAGATGGACATCTTAGAAAGGTGGTGACATAAACAATGTTCACTGCACTTAGATAATTGTTATATAAATATAAAGCTAACTGAAAATTACTTCATAAAAGTTGAATAAATAAACTAATTAAATGCAATTTATTTGTTACAATATATTTATATAAAGTATTATTGTAATGAAACGTTCCGTATGTTTATACTGTTACGAATTATGTATATATGCAAATAACTTTAGTGAAATTGTACATAAAATCGTAGTACCTATCATATAATATAACACGAAATGCCTTAAGACAGCGAAGCACTTTCGGAAAAATGAGATTACATGGCATTTAACATTGAGATAAATGGCGGTCTCGCAAAACTGGCGAGATAGCTGCAAAGCTGGCCATAGTTTTGGCTACTAATTTTTGTCGCTGTCGGCACCAAAAACTTGCTGCATGCAGACGAGTTCGTAATGGATTGAATGTACGTAGAACCGATGATAGCTTAATAAAATTTATTTTCCCTAAAGAAACAGCTTACAGTTCTAAAACTTTCCTACAGTTTGTCTCAGTATCTGAGCATAATCAGTGGTTACCATTTCAAACTACTAAGAACGTTAAGCAAAACCTAATGCAAAGCGCATATAAACAGCGAAACTCACAGAGATCTCTTTATATTCCGAAGTCAACTCTGACCTAAAAACTGAGAACTGATGTTCTCTCCGGTTGTCCCTCGGCAGAGAAATTTCTAGTATTTTCCATTTCTCGAAATTACTCGAAGGCATATCAAGTTAAATTTACAAATAAGGGCCGGATACGATTACTGTTATATATAGGGATCAATTACAATTATTCAACTGCAGTACCAATTACAGCTATATATTGACCGGAGCAAAATGTCACCAAATGATTACCAAGGTCCCATCCTTGTATAACTGTAACATTCTCAGATCTGTATGATACTGTAAATATGTATGCCTTTCAACAATTTCAAAAAAGTGGAAGGTACTGGAAATTACTCGGTGGCCGGAGCAAACTATATAAGACCGGAGAGAACATTAGTTCTCGGTTGTTTAGTTCAGAACGGAATTCGGAGTATTGAGATCTCCCTGCGATCTTCGCCTTTTAGATGTGCTTTGCGCTGCGTTATATTTAACGTTCTTAGTAGTTTTAACTGTGACTACTGATTGCGCTCTGTGACATTGAGAAGGGATGTACGAGTGCTTATGTGAAAAGTTCAGAACTGTGATGTGTTTATTTTGGGAAAATAAATTTTAGCAAGCTATCATACGTTTTGTGCTCATTCAGTCTAATATGAGCCCATACGCACTTAACAATACTATAAGTTTCATTAAAAATTATCATTCATTGTTCATAAATAATGAAGCACATTTGAAATTCGTCCACATATTCAAACCGGTATTCAACCAAAATTTTCACACGAAATGTAGCAGTGGGTTGAAGAAATATAACAGCACAGATCAGAAACATATGAGTTGCACTGCACATTATTTGTATCATGATGAATATTTTAAATGTAGGATCCTGTTTACTGTGCGCGAAATATAAAAGTGCAAGCAATTGAAAAAGGTCAGTGTGTATCAGCTGACAAGGAAGATGTCTGAATTTTGAACTCCAGTATTTTTGAAAAAATATATATTTAATCTGCAGAGCAAAATATAATGATGTTTAAAAAAATTATGTCAAAACGCTACAGATAGACAGTAATGTAGCTCTGTTCGTTTCACTCCTTTGTTATATTTATTACTTTTTACTAACAAAACGCTCGCTTTTCACTCACTTTTACGACAGTTTATAAAAATAACAAAATTTTACTTTTTTCAAAATGAATAATGCGGGAGAAAACTTGCAGCCTATAGTTTGCTTACTTAGAAATACATAATATTAAAAAAATGCATTCCATTTATATTAAAATACATAAAATAAGAAATTTTAACGATGCAGTGCTATTTTGCAATTCAGCAAAATTTAAAAATGCTGCCACATTTTTTATTAAAAGATTTGCTTTTGGTAATGTAGAAACTCTTATTTAGGCGTCTTTTGGATTTATCTACAGCAAATGATATTAAACGTTATCACTTTTTTTAATGTGTATAATCAGCACAATTTTTTTAAACAAAGCTAAAATTTAAAATTAAAATACATTCTTTATCAGAAAAAAAAAAGAATTTTTAATTTAAAAAAAATTTCCCTAAAAGCTTTCGGAGTGCATTCGAACAACTGACGGCCCACCAGCGGCAGAGCGGTAAAGTCGCTGAACACTGGTAGTTCGGTCCGAGGTTCGAATCCCGCGAACGGGATGGCTGCATGGGCGTTTTCGTGGATTTCCCCATGTGTAACGTGTATACGAGTCAGTTTCCCATAGAAAATCATCCACGAAGGCATCCCTCCCCTTAGGCAGATAGCCCTAGTGTACTTTGCCATAATTAAATACACTACACCACACCACACGAACAACTGACATTTCAAATAATCAACATCCTTCTGTATAATATATAAATTAAGTTTTACTTCTTAACAAATGTATATTATTTCCTGTACATTGCAAAACAGAACAATGAATACTATATTTAATATAAAGTACGAAAATTGTACCAATAAACATTAACACATTGTACCAATAACAAAATTGTACCAATAACATAACTGTACAATTTTCAGCAATGCTCTGAGCACCTTGTTTTGAGATACTAGTGCGATACGGCGTATCAACTTTTCAATCACCTAATAACGCAAGCGCCTATGGCCAGCAAAAGCCGCAAAGTGGTTCGCATGCGCAATACGAATGCAGCTTAATAGATGTATCCCAGATTGGCGTCGTTTTTCGCGGATTTGGCTCTGCAGCTATCAATTACATCCATGTTATAGCTGTGGATCTGCCTGAAATTGAAATTGTTAAGTAGGCTGTTCTGTTTTTTTCTTACTATATAATTATAATTCTAATACAAATCGTAATATTAATATTCTTTTTAACAGAAAAGGAACATAAAAAATGTAAAAAAGAATTTCTGTACTCAGTAAAGTTCTGAATAAAATTTTCAGTTGAGTAAATTATCAAGGCATCCAAGTAAAAGCTATTGAATTCTAAATAAAGGAAATGTAATATTAACTGCAATATAATACATAAATTTATCTAGCTGCCATCAGTTCTGCGTACATTCAATCCATTACAAACCTGTACGCAAGTAACAGTATATTATGAAATAAACGATGGTACCTACTTGCCATAAAATTTTGAATAACGTACTCTTCCCCCCCCCCCGAACATGTATATCTGAAAGCCCGAATTCGACTCATTTTGAACTTTCTTTATTATTTATTTCATATTTTGCAAAATTTTAATGAATTTTGGATTAACAAACTGAACTATCTGAAAACGAGCAGCAGCAATATTGTCCGAAATTAACTATTTTATATCCACCACTCGAGATTCGAGCTTTTAGGAAAAATGCAAGATATTCACTTTTCAGTTTATTAAAAAACTCTGTGAAAGCAAGGTATTGCCGTGGAAGGAAATAAAATATTTTTATCTTGACGCTAACATGTTGCCATTCAGCAAAGTCTATGGTTCTTTCAAATTTAATCTGAAAGTAATAAACTAAGCTATTTAAAAGCAACAAACGCAGTTCTTAAGAATGATATTGTTGAGAGCTATATATGTTTTTATATGTTGAGAGCTAATGTTTTTATTATAAGAATATGTTTTTCTATTTTACAATGTGATTCATTGAAATTACGATGCATTAAAATCATGAAAGTTCCAAATAGAAATATCAATATCTTTATGAAACGAAATCATAAAATACTTTTTAACCGGCTGGCCGTGCAAGTGGCTATTTTGTAAAGAAATAATGTAGCAAATATAAAAATATATATGTTAATCTCTAACACTCTATCGGGAATTCGAAAAATATGCTGTTTTTAAAATTTTGTGAATTTGCTGGTGAATTGAATTTTATATGCCGTAAGGGCGAAAAAGGTGATATTTAATAAGTAAAGTTAACACACAGAAAGTTAATAATAAAAAAGAAAACTAATGTGTTTTTTAAGCCATTTTACTAAGAAAACTGAACATTGATATGACTAATTGTGAAAGGATTGAAAAAATTAAAAATGTATGGCAACATTTACCACTGCATCGGGAATTCTAGACATATGCTGCTTTTAAAAATTTTGTGATTCTGCTATTGAATTCTATGTGGCATAAGTGCGGAAGAAATGATACTTAATTATGAACTTACGAAGACTGCCCCACCACCACCACAAAAGAAAAAATGGTTGGCAGGAGTGAGTGCAACTAGGGCTGTTCCCAGCGGAGCTACAGCGGGTAAAAGTACGCGGGCGGCCAAAATCAGGGGCGGCGGACTTTCGCGATACCCTGCTTAATATTTTTAATTCATTGTAAGTACTTTTTATATGTAAGTACGCTTTATACAATTTGTTATATGTAAATACTTAGTGAGAATGAAATAAAAATTTTATTAATCATTGAGCATTTTTTATTAGTCCAAAGGGATTTCAGTCCCGAAGGACTATTGCTTTCGTTTTGGCATTTTGCGTCGGACTCATAAACGTCGGTTCACTTTTCAAACTGTTGCCACAAAATGTTAGAGTCCTGCATTATATTTGAAGAAATTAAATAATGAAAAATCTGTATAAATGATTGTCTATTTCTCGCATTGTGATAAAACAATGGTACATAGAGCCATCGAATTTTGAATGACGAAATCCTACTGCGAATATGGGCATCTGAAATCCCAAATTTGGAATTTGTTTTATTATAGATTTTATATTTTGTAAAACTTTAACGAATTTTTGATTTACAAACTCAATGCTTTAAAAGCGAGAAATGGCAACGTTATATAGAAAAAAAATACTTTTATCTCCAGCTCGCGAGACTGTGTATATCGGAAATTCTAAAGATATACTTAATTTAACATTATTTTGTGATATTGCTCTTGAACTGAATTTTATGGTTTAAGTGCAAAGAACATGATATTTAATAAATAAAGGTAACACTCAAAACGTTAAAAAAACGCCCCTTTGGACGTAATTTAAAATCTGAAAAATTTCAGATTTTTTTTTTTTTTTTTTTTTTTTTTTTTTTTTGGTAATTTGAGGGCGGCAGTCTTAGGAAAGTACGAGAGCAGCCAGTGGCATAGTAGAAACGGCCCAGAGTACAATAGCAGACAGGTAGACTGCAAGATGTTCAAATAAGACCTTCAAACCTTCAAAGAAGAACAGTTAACAACACTTAGACTCTATAATTGACCGAGCTATTGCGAAGAGCAATGTTGCCGGTTCCAGAATTAAAGCCCAAGGGCACTTGATATAAAGAAATCCGGACGTGGAGAAAATCTCAGATGAGAAAACGGGAAGAAGAGAAGTACCAAAAGCAGCAAGACAATCCAATCGGACAAGAGTTAACAACATATAGCCCAATTACTTAAGAAAATCTATGCCGCTGCCATCTAGCGGCATATATTACACGTCAATAATGCAGCTAATGTTGTAAGATTTATTATGCATTATTTCTTCCAGAATTGTGGACAGCAAAGTAAACGTGTTTCTGTTTTTCACTTGAAAAGACAAAAGATGGGTCGGATGAACACTGAAATGCCATTTGTAGTCACAGGGATTCTAATGAGAGATTAAACCGCTATACTTGATAATCTCTTAAATTTCGATTACATTTCTTCTATTTTAAGTGGTAAAGAGTTTAGCAAGAGACATGTATTGATTATTTATAGAGTAGATTGTGAGCTAAGTCACAGGACGTAGATCTTAATGAAATCTTGCTGCTGCTAGTGATAAAACAATATTTAAGAATATCAAAGTTTTAATTCATGTTTGTAGAAAATTTCTTCGATAAATAGTCTTCCGGTAATTTTAATTACTCGTAGCTGAGTTTCATTATGATATACGTTCGGTAAATGAATTTAAATTTTATTTACATAAAAAAGACGAAATACATTATCATTGTTTATTACTAAAAATTTCTTAATTACTATTATACTTTGTTTTCATTTTATAGAAATAAAGAGTTTGACTTACTTTGGTAGCATCAACTAGTATCAGACTGTAATAGATTTGGACGCTGTGTCTGAAGTTAACTACAGAGACGTGATAAGATTAAAATAACCTTTTTATTAAATTGAAAGTTAAACATGAACGCATTTCTCGTGCTTGACAAGATCAACCACTATTTGTAGAAATGTTACAGTCAAGTTCATAAGTTAAACCAAGCCTTATAGTGAAAAACTACACAATTTTAAAAAAACTAAGTTGGCTCAGAACATCTCACCGCAGTAACAATTAAATATTGGCAGCAATAATGCTAAACCGAATGTTAATTACAATCTTAACACGCTCTGTCTTTCAATATTTTCTTAACTCTTTTATATTTCTGGTGAGGAAACGGAAAGAAGAAATTATAGTAAAGCCCGAAATTGTAAACAACTGATTGATGCAAAATAATAGTACTCGTACAGAAGCCATTCAGTTTTTTGGAGCATAAAACATAAAAATAAACTCTTCAGTTCCCAGAATTTGAAATGTGAATCCCCCAGTTGCTAAATGAATGTGTTAACCCTTTTCACAGGAAAGGGCGGTAATATCGTGCATTCTTCCATTACTTAAATGACGACCTGGGAGAAACGCGAGACTCAGTCGACAAAAATTATGTGGTACTTATATATCGTCCACCAAATTTTTTTCTGGAGCCACTGCAGAGATATTTAAACTTTCCAGAATAAGAAACGTGAAAAATCAGTTGTAACCTTTTTTAGGATTTGAATTCCGAATCTTCCAAAATTAGCTGCTATTGCTAACCATGTACAGCACGGAAGCACTAGGGCACGCACTCAGGAATATAATCATTCTTTATAATTTGGCATTTTTGAAAGTTTGCGAATTCGTATGTCTCCTGATAATTATATTATCATCCACAGAATTCATACTTTTAAATTACATTAAAACGACTTGAATGCATTAATATGCAAATAAGGAAATTATTAAATATGCCTTATTTAAACCACAAATGGTAATTAATTCACCAACAAATTACATACGGCATTTTTAAAAGAATATGAAAAGTTTTAATTAAACACTGCTAAATGGAAACTTGAAAATGTTGATTCAAGTGCAAGTATTTTTCCTTTTAGCTCAAACATGGAAAAAAAAAAAAAGAGAGAGAGAGAGAGAGAAGAAAAAGAAAAAAGAAAGAAAAGAAAAAGGAAAAAAATCAATTATTAAGTGAAAAAAAGTTTGTCTTTTAGCAACGGCGGAACTCTTTTCGTGACTTACATAATTTTGATTGATGAAAATTTATGCTATACACATAAACTCAAACAACCTCCCCCCCCTTTTCAAGCGAAGTATCTCTCAAAATTTCCCTGTTGCCTCACAGTAAGATGATTACACAAACTACGGTGTCATTTAATAGACTTGGAGCACGAAAATTTCTTCCATTCCAGTTTCCCTGAATTTCCAGTGCTGACGAATGGCATTAGCGCAGGTTGTTATTTTCTGTCATACTGGATTTTAGGAAAAAAAAAAAAAAAAAAAAAATTGAAGGACTTAAATGTCTTGAAGCTCGTTACTCATTTGCAATTATCTTCATTTCATGTTCTTCCAAAAGAAAGTTCACTGACCTTTTTTTGCGTCACTTAATCACGCTAGAAGCAATGACGTCAGTAACAGACCCTTTGGTCAATCAAACACTATTTAACATTCTCTCTTTTACTGCGCTTTAATAGAAGTCACGCCCTCTTTCACTTTGTATCCTATCCTCCGGACACACTCATGCATTTGCTATACCTGTAGTGTACTTATTAATTCATGACAGCCGGTATACAGCTTGCTATCTGCAAGCTACACGCGGCAATAATGGAAAAAAGGAAGGAATGCCCTTTGATATTGAACTTGATCTGAGGAAATATGGATTACTGTTGAAATCCAAATCTTCAAATGTCTTTGAATGTAATATTCCCTCGTAAAAACTGGAAGGAAGGAAGAGATATTCGTTGAACTGGCTTTATAAAGAAAACTGATGATTTGTAATAAAAAAATAAACATAATAGAACACAATACAATGGAACCTTGGTTAACGAATTTCTTGGATCACAAACAAATTGGTTCATGAACTAATTTTCCAAACGAAAAATCTTGGATAACGGATAATATCGTGGATAACGGACGATATCATGTGATACGAACAAGTAAGCAGGCAACAACTGATACTTAGAAGAAGTGTCTTCAGAAAGAAGACGAACATGAAGATGTTCTTAAACATTCGACCTTCGAAATTTATGCAAAATATAGTAAGATGTAAAGATTCATAGAACATTTATTAGCCTGATTAAGAAATAGTAAGCGGTAGCATAACTACAATGCAATGTCTTGCTTTAGGAACATTTTGAAACGTTGACAGAAATAAATCACAGTGGACAAATTTTTAATGGAACAAAGGCTCAGCGTTAAGTAAAGGCGAGAGGGGTTAAGAAAAAGAAGAAAAAAAAAAAAAAAAGAGAGAGAGAGAGAGGAAAGGAAAGAGGAAAAAAAACCAGAAAGACTGCAGCTACCTGGTATTTTTATGGAGAATTTCCCTTTACTATGATTTCCCTTTCATACAATGATATTTTGCACCTTTGGCTTCTTCACCGTTTTCCATTTATGCTGTCAATTTTGACTCGCAAGGATACGCTAAAATTTAAAGCAAGTTTTTTTTTTTTTTTTTTTTTTTTTTTTTTTTTTTTTTTTTTAATGTGTATAGTATTGCGTTTATGTAAACATTATGCATGTGTTAGATTAAAAGAATTCGACTCGTTTTGCATTACGAACTTATGTATGAAGTACTCTTTTTTAAACAACTATTTAGGTTCTGGGAACGGATTAATTCATTTTACATTAATTCCTTTGAGGAAAATTGTTTCGGTTCACGAATATTTGGGATGACGAACTATCAAGAACAAATTAAGTTCACGAACCAAGATTTCACTGTACCAGAAATTTATGTATACTTGTCCCTAATGATGAGCATCAAAAATCACTTTTATGCATTTTACTCACTAGATTATACAAAAATGTTTGAAAAGGAACACGGAAGTGCCTGAAATATACGTACCTTACGTAGATATATATATATATATATATATATATATATATATATATATATATTATATAATTAAACAATAAATTCCTCTTGCAGACGTGTAATAGCAATGCTAAATGAATTAATTTGAAAATTTTGTTACAGAAATCCTGAGCGTTCTTTTTTAATGAATGAAGTAATGTGCTAGCTTGTTCCTAACTGTTTAAAAGTAAGATTATTATTCTGCAATTAAATTTTTAACTGAAGAAAGTCCTAATCCAAAAAGAACAAAAAAATACTTTGAACTTGTGTATGCTGAATCGTCTCCTTCCTATTATACTGTGAAAGAACAGGTGAAACGATTTTGCATTAGCCGAGAATTCGTAAAATGGTTCTCGTGCAAGTCAATCATCACACAATGACATTAGAAATATCACTCGAATTCAGGAGCGCATATTGAGTGACAAGAAGTTAAAAGTTCATGAGATAGCAGCAAGAGTGGATCTATATCAAACAATTGTTTTATACATTCTACATGAAAATCCTCGTATGAACAAAGTCTCTGCAAGATAAGTAACCCTACTTCTTTCAGCAATTCAAATACAGCAATGTGTCAGTTCAGTTGGAAAAGAGCAATATCGGTTTAAAGAGCTTGACCTGTCCTCGCCGCTTACAACTTACATTTATCAAAATTTCAGTGTGATTGTTATCAGTTCTGCAAACTGAAATCGGACAGTCGTGGATAGAGATTTAATGATGATGATGGCGTTAAATGAGCAGTTCTAGAACATTTTAAAATTCAGATTACTTTTCCGGGTACACAGAGTTGCCCATTAAACCATGTGAAAAGTGTATTCAGGTACAAGGAGACGGTATTCAAAAATAACTAATAAAATATTCTTTATTTTTTTTTGAAGTATATCAGGTTGGAAACTTTTGGATGTACTTACATATGTCTTTGTACAAGTAAAGCAAAATCACATTACGGGTCTTTTTATATTCAATTCATTTATTTGATATAACATACATGTATTCATATAACATACATGTATTTGCAACATACATGTATGTATTTATATGTATACAGCCCACCAGCGGCCGAGCGGTAAAGTCGCTGAACACTGGTAGTTCGGTCCGAGGTTCGAATCCCGCGAACGGGCTGGCTGCATGGGTGTTTTCGTGGTTTTCCCCATGTGTAACGTGTATACGAGCCAGTTTCCCTTAGAAAGTCCTCCACGAAGGCATCCCTCCCCTTAGGCAGATAGCTCTCGAGGCTTTGCCGTATTTAAATAACCTAACCTAACCTTATATGTATACATATATGTATGTTTAGATTTTTCTAGCTCTTCAGATAACTTACTCAGTTTATCATATTGATGCTCAATTATTTTAATAAGATGGTCCTCATGAATTTTTGTCCTTTCACTTTATTCTTTAAATAACAATAATATGCGAATACTATATCGACTGTTCTATATCCTTCCTCCTTTCTGCTTTTGCATCAGAGCTTCTGTCCCCTTCAATCTCTGTCTGTGGTTACCCTTCTCTATATATTCGCTATAATACTGTTTTAAAAGTAATGCATAGCGAAAACACGTGTAATGTATGTAACCATATTTTATAAAATTAATTTTTTTAATTATATTTACTCGCATATTATTTCTCCTATTAAATCTGGAGTGACATTTATAATTTTTAAATTTAGTCGCACAATTTTTCGTTTGCTTTCTGAAGTTCTCTGACTTCTGCATAAGCCGCTTCAGTTCTTGGAATTTCTCAAATTACTATTCCTTGCACATTTAAAGGCTCTCATTCAACCTTTCAAAAAACCAGCCAAAGTCATTCATTTTTTGTTCTGTAAATGATAAAAAAAAATGAGCATATGAAGAGAGATTAACAAGATATTATCCCCGGAGATTTAACTTCGCGACGTTTTAATAAAAATGGAGTAATAATTTCTAAGTCTGTGGGGGAAGGAAATAAGCACATTAAGCATACAAATTAAGAAGAAAACTACGTACAGCTAATAAATTAGTAAAGAATTCGTCAACTTCTGGCTCTTAGATAAGTTGTTATTCAGATTGTTTTTAATTCGTAAAGCTCACGGATGATCTTTCAAGGCGAATTCTTGACACGCTGTCTCTGATTTTCTAGTTCCATCGGAGATATCCTGGAACGATCAGAGGTTTTTCCTCATCGGACCCCAAACGCGTACTATTGGGAGCTATTTGGCGATCTGTCTGGCCAAAGAAGCATTTGACATCATAGTCAATAGAAATGATTGTTTTATACAACCGGACATTATTTTGTTGAAATTTAAACGTGGGGGCCTCGAGAGGAAGGGCAATACAACAAGCCGCAGAATAACGTCGACGAACCGCCGTGTTTTAAGGATGTCACGCATGACAAACAAAGCGGTGTATCAAATGAAGTGGCAACACAGATTATAATTCCCTTTCCACCACTATTCTAAACGTCTTAAAACACATCTTCGCTTGTCATCGTTCGAAGCGGGACGAATACTGACGACAGTTTTAGTGCAGCCTGTGAAATTCCAAGTCAAATTACTCCACTTGCTCTTGTCAGTGTACACACGAGGGACAAAACGGTCGAACGGCCGTCATGAGCTTAGATTTTGTTTTCCGAGTCATCAATGCATGTTCTTTTGGACTACTGGTGTCTCGTTCCATGTCCAGTCATTGATAATGATGAATCAGGTGCTGAGCAGCTCTGGCTTTTTCTTTAAGTTCTCTTGCCTGCCTAGATCGGCCGCTACCTTCTTAAAGCTATATTCTTCATGGTTCAACCATTCCTACGAAATGGGCGATTGGCCATAGAGTTCAAGGAAATACCGAACGATCCTTTGACTTACTGGAGGTACTTAGTCTGTAAGAATCAGCATAATAGTCATAAATTTACAGGACTAGTTTTGAAGGTTTAAAAATACTAGAACCTTTTTCTTCAAATGATGAAGTGGCAAAAACACACAGAACTGCACTTCTACAGCTGAGAAAAAAGGTTCTATATTTATACTTTCTAAAGTAATCCTAGCAACTTATGAATATTACGCTGATTCTTGTTGCCTAATCACTATCAATAATTATTAATGTGTTTTATTAACTTAGATGTGTTTAACTCAGAACCTTTGATATCATCGCTTTGTGCTCCTTTTAGATTGATTACATATCCCTTTTCAACTGTTGATGTATATTGCTCATACTCTGAGCGAACCCATTTGCGAGACATTGATACAGTCAGAGTCGTAGCTAGGGTTTTCAGCGCCCAGGGTCGATTGAAGATTTCGCGCCCCTACTGCTTGGCAAGGATGGAAAACATATAATTCTAAAATGTCGTAACATCAGTTTGGCGGCCCTTGGGTTCTGCGCCCGGGGACAGATGCCCCCCTTGCCCCCTCTAGCTACGCCACTGGATACAGTCAAAAGTAAGAGGACGGAATCGAATTCGAATAGAAGTTATGCCCTAGAATTGGATTTTGTTCTCATTTATATACCATCTGAAAGACCAATTACGATGTTCCGTAGCATTCATTGAAGCCAAAAATTTAATCATTGGAAAGGTAAATCGAAAGGTATTTGCACAAGAAAACTGTTTTACTATCAAATAAGTCCTTCTTCAGCGTCGTGGATTTTCCTCTTAAGGTATTTTACATGCTTTAATTCAGCATTTTACATACTTTAAAAGCTGATGTCCCTTTTCCTTCGGAAGTGGCAAAATAATTGCAATAGTGAAAAGCCATTTTCTTTCTCACAGATCATTCACTTCTGTTTCTTCAAAACATACGAGTAATTTTATAGCCATTGGAGATACACTCCATAAATTTTCACTCCTGCTTTGATCCTTTTAAAATTTAAAGCAATACGAATCTACAGATTTAAATTAATTATCTTACAAAGAAATTTTGTTTTTACTCGCAAATGAAATCATGGGTACCATGGCATAAGTTCCTTTTTCCCCTCTTCCATCAGAAGTAATCTACATGGTGTAATTTTGCCCTGTAGAGTTTGAAGCTGTAAAAGAAGGGAAATTACGGTATTCTTAAACTTTCAGCTATCATTGGTTTAATACAAAATAACACGGCGAATAAATACTAATTCAGAAGTCAAACAACAAAAATCAGCGCTGATTTTTGTTCATAAAGCAAACGCTTATCAGAATAATAAACATCAGGAACTTCATCTTGGGGCATACAACTAAAATTAAAATTGTGGAAAATTGGTACTTTCTAACCCAATATTACAGTAAATTCTTAGGTGCCTTTGATAAATGGAATTGCATATAGTTACCCGTTGCAGAGTCAAAACATTCGGCATGAGAAGAGTTATGCACGTTCTAGCCCTTTTTTTTTTTCTTTACCTTGTCAAGAATGCGTATATTTCAAGCACAAACCCCCATCCAAAAATTAACAGAGGTTTTTATATGGAACCTAACTGAAAATAGATTTGATTTCCAATCTTTTCCCGGATAACAAAACAAAACCAAAAAAAAAAAAAAAAAATTACTCCCATAAATAGACCTTGCCCGTCTTTAACCGATCTGTTTGGTAAACATAAGCTAAAACATTAATAAGCAAAACATTTTAAAACTAAATAATGCAAGAAAACTAACTGGCTAGCTAGCGGATTTATAAGGGAAAGTTGCTCTGCTGGCCTTGTTAATTCTTTGTGCTGATGGAACAAGAGAATAGATTTAGAAAAGGTAAGTAATTTGAATATGCTAGAAATATCTGTTTTAAGATATGAAAAGACTTATAATCATATTAGGAAGACGGCTTTCCACATTTGAATGATTAAGAATCCGCACTTAAATGGACAGACGAAAACATCGATAAAGCTTCGAAACGTAACTGTAAATCAAGGAAATTGTAAGAAGAATAAGGTATTGTGTATGCATTTTGATAAAATAAGAGTTGCTATTTAGAGGCTATGACTAATCTACTAGATCTATAATTAAGCAAACTGCAAAATATTTCTAGTGGGTGTGGCGTTATGCTTACTCATCACTTGAAAGAAAATGCAGGTTTCTGTGCTACCTCCTCTTCAGCTCAAAAGTAGTTAGCTGATATTTTTTTTTAAGTTATAAAGAAATTAAAACGTTATAGACTTAATTATTTTATCGTTCAGGTATGCATTTCAAAATTTGATCCCTCCTCCAGCCATGAAAAGCTTGCTGTGAAGAGACTAAAATTTCAGAACCAATTTGCATCACAGAGTTTTTGAAATAGCATGGAAAAAGATCAACGTACAAGGCACACATTCTCCATGTGCAGAACATGTGTTGAAGAGTTATAGAACCGCTGATTGTACTATGAGATAAAACATAACATATCAACTTTAATGTCCAAAAGTTTCCTTATTTCCCTAAACTTAAATTCATATCTCTTTTCAAAAAAGAGAAATGTTCTTCCTTTAAATATTATTTCCCTGAAGCTTTGATAAATAAACTTAGTGCAGTTCATGCTGCAAATTATTTGCCTTAAAAATTAATAAATCTGAAGAATATGTTGCCTGATCTCTATTTTTCGCCTGACCTGGGACACTTATGAGTACCAGTAGTTTTTCTAACATTACAAACGAAACTCAAATTTGCTCATTATTTTATTAACACAGTTTTAATTACATCAGTGGTATTTTTAGTATAATGTTTTTCACCACTGAGAAGAATTCATAATGAAATTAGAACAAGCCATTCACAAGAATATTTTAAGTTTGCTTAATATAATATGCATTTGATTCTCTAAAAAAAAAGAACTTCTCTTGAAAATTAAAACATTACATTCTTTTATGCAGATGTTACAAGTAAATTTTCACTCAAATTCAAACACCAAAATTTAAGTTTTGGTGATTATAAATTTAATTTTTGGTTTATGTATTGTCTGTAAATTTCTCTAAATTTAACCTATACTGCAACGCATGCCATTTTCATTAATATAACATTACTAAGTAGTAGTTCTCGAATGTAAACAGGAACTGTTCTTCATTTCTCGGATTTTGAAATTTTACGAAGATTTCTGTTTCAGAACTAAAACATATGAATTTAAAATTGTTATGACCTATATTTCATTATCTTCTATGCTATGAAATTTTAAAATATTAATATGCAAATGAAGAAAATTACTTGTGTATAATGTTACTCCTTTTTCCTTAATACAGATTCTTTAAAAATGTGATGGTAAACTTCAAAATTTCTGTGAAAAAGCATGCCCCTGATGAATCAAACTATGTAAAAAGTTCAGCTAACTTCCAACGATCTTGAGATTTGGACACAAACTAATATTACCTCTCAGATTTATTACTAGCACTAAGAAACAACCTCGTGCAGACTTAAGACTCCCTGAGAAGAATCTTCCTAAAACATTCATTATGATCTCCTCCAAAATCGAGCCTAAAATTCTAGTTTTCTGGATTAATGGGTAAACTACAGCAAAGTAAGAGGCCCATGGAAAGCATGTTTTTAATTCCTAACATTTTAGAACATCCTGACTAAAAACATAAGAAAAGGCGTCAAATAAAACTTATTTTTTGAAAGAAATGATAAATAAGACTGTATTCTGCAATTCAAAAACTCTTCCGTATAGTACAGATGAACTATCCGCCCGCGAACTGACTCGAAGAACCGATATATTTTAATAAGCGAACAAACGGTCATTAGACAAAACAGGCTTTGTATCTCCGTTAAAGTTTATACCGAGTCCTTTTTCTGGAAAATTTGCATATTAAAAGTGAGTTTATTTTTTATCATTTCTTAAACTTTAAAAAAATTCTATTTTAGAATTTTATTCCTAGTTCTACGTAAAAAAAGTAGATTTTAGGTAATCCCAAAATTACAGTTGAAAGAAATCAGTCCACGGAGTTAGCATTTCGATTGAGTCGATTCTCTCGATCCCTCTGCTTGTTTGATTCCTTCTGCTGTTCGATCCGTCCTCACTCACAGCTCTTTATTCGCTCCCTGTTCCTGATCTTATTCATCAAGGACTACAAGTCAAAATTCTGCTCTCTTTCTCTTTCTTTAGCCCCCAAACGGAATTTTTCTTTAGTCCCGAACAGACTTTTAATCTCGAAACGGGATTTTGCGTCGTCAACTGTAAACGACGGAATCTTTTATCAAACTTTTTAAAATGTTTGTAATTTTGCTGTCTTATTGTGTATGACGTAAGTGGGAAATAAAGCTATAAAGACAAAAAGAACAGTAATAAGTGTAACTGTAGTCTGGCAGACTGCGAGCTCAGCGGGAGCGTAAAAAGCGTTAACAAACCACGTTAAAACAAAACGTTAACAAATACTCGTAGTAGTAAGGTAGGATCATTTCGAGACAGAAGCAGAACATAAGAAACTACAGGTGTTGAACAGTTTTACTTGCTCCGTCATTTAAAAAGAAAAAAACCTAGAGGAAAAAGAAAAGAAACACTGTAGATTCCCACACTAAAGTATGTTTTGGATGAGAAGTAATGCAGATGTAAAATGAAATAGTTTTAATCTATGCAAAAATAACATTTAGGAGGAAAAATTACAAGCAAATGAAAAAGAAGAGCTGGCAATCAACGCTTACTTGACAGCTTTTCTGAAAAGAACACTGAATATAAGGATCATCATTCCATCTCAAACTCATCAATCAACCAAGTAAGAGCCCCATCAAAAAATTTTTTTCCCAAATAAGAGATCTCTCAACTATTTCCTTAAGTTTGATGCATTCATCCTTCTCATTCATCATTATTCTACAACCGCGGCAATTTTTGCCTTCTTTTCGCTGTACCCTGAAACCCCTGACGCTAACTATTTCATAATCTTTAAGGTTTCATAAGCTGTATTGCGAATTTCATTTACATTAGAAGAGAAGCAACTTCGGTTCTAATTTGGAACTCTGTTTCCAAGATGACTTAATTATTTACATGTAATTTGCTTTTACATGGTTAATATTTGCTTTTACACGGCTTTTACGGGTAGATAAGTTTCCGACAACAAAAACTAAAAAAAATCTGACCTGATGTGACCAGCATATAACCTCTCGCCAATTCCATACTAAGAAATAAAGTTGGCCGAATAGCAACGATCTTTCAGTAAAATATCTACTTAATCACTTGGTAAATAACATTTGTTACATTTATAATTTGTTTACAAACGTTATGGCTCAATGTTAATTATAAACAATAAAATTATAAACATTAATTAAAAATGGCAAGACAGATGAGATAATGATAACACTGGAAGAAAATTATTTCGGACTTTTCTTAAGACAATAAGGCTCTCTAGTGACCAAACGAATAAACCAAGCAACTGACAGATCATGGATATTTCAGAATTCCAGAATATTTAAAGAGATTTCACAGAAAGAAAGTAAAATGTAAGTGTGGTTGTGAAGCACAAAATGCAGACTTTATACACTATTTTTGTGAGTGCATACAGACAGTCTCTATTAGAGAAGAATATTTTAAATATATCTCAAAAGAAAATATAAAGTATTTATTAATAAAAGAAAAATCCAGGTTAGGAATTATGAGAATTCTAAATAATTTAATTAGATATGAATATTTTGAAGTAAATTGATAATGTAGTAAATTTCTAAAATTGTAACTAAGTTAAATTGTACATTTGTGATTATTTATGTAATTTAGTTAGAAAGATTATGTAATAAGCAATAGTGGGTTTCACAACTGTGAATTTATGTTAAAAGTTATGTAAAATTGATTACTATAAATGAATAAGTTATTCAATATTTTAGAAAGAAGAAAAATCTCGATTCACAAAATTGTTAAAACAATATTTTTAATTGTATCATATTTTGTTCTAATCATTATGCCGAATCTATTCAGAATAAAGGTCGAGGTGACCCTGCTGGCGAGGCCAGAGAATCTTCCTCGGAGGACGAGTTTGGGGCGAGCTGCCCAGTTATTTTAAATTTGGATAATTAGTTTATTCGCTTCTTTGATTGTTCCTCAGTTTTGCTAGTTTCTCAGTATTGGCGGTACGGTTTATAATATTTAGTTTATGTGCTTTCTTTTATTCAAGATCTACTTATATTCTCATGGACTGTTTACCTTTTATTTATCTCTACAGTTACAGACTATTCATTTATTTCTAGGCTCTCTTCTAGAAACATTTATGTGGATTACCATTTAACTTTAAGTTTTCTTTCAAGAAAATTATGATTATTATGAACACTAAAAAAAACATTATAGACACTTCAATTTAGGTCTTCTACCAATTTACTTTATAACCCCATTCTAACATTTTTCAAAATTGAAACTCTAGAAAAAAAAAGACTAAATATTCATAAGCTTTCAACGTTTAGAAATTTTACACTTGGAATTTGAAACTCTGAATATGGATTACTTTAAAGTACTTATAGACTCTGAGTTCCTGAATTTTATATATTATTCTTTTGTACAGTAGACTCCTACTCATCATTTTTCAGTGTATATTTTTAAAGATTTACTTTTTTAACTAGCTTACATTTATACATCTTATCAACGTATTTATATAGCTATTTCAGTGCTCTATATTATATTGTTATCGTTCATTATATGTTTTCTATCCTAATATTATTATACATTAATAAGTACCATATTTGTTTTCATAGTGTGCATATCAACATCCCTGCATTCTACTTATATATTTGTTAATTTAAACTGTCTTAGGTATCCCTGAATGCAGTATATTATCATCTCATTTATGTTTCTATTCTATTATCTTATTTTATTATTGTTCCTTAGATGTTTACATATCTCCGAGTTTATCATTCTTTAGTAGTTATTAACCAATACATATATCATTTATCCATTTAATATTTTGATTATAATACATTATAATCATTACTGTCAGACTTTCTTAATAACTAGCAATACATAAGATATTAACACTAATCCCATATTTTCCTAATATTCACTTTTCAACTCTTCATCTCTTTAATCCCTTACATCTATAACACTAATAATCTTTAATGTTATTAATCTACTTCATCTTTAATTATATTATTTTTTGTTTATCATCATACTGTCAGATTCTACTGCATTATACGATTTTTTAACGCATTGCAGTTTCACTAACTTTACTATCAGATAGTAGTTTTACTCCTACTTAATACTAGTATTATTATTGTTGAAATTTTTATTACTATTTCATATATTGATAATAACAATTCTGTTAATCATTATATCATTTACATTTAACTATCCTTATTATAGTTTTGTGTTATTAGTGTTGTAGTTAACTCTGTACTTTAGTTATCAAGATTTATAGCTGCAATATTTCAACATTTATAAAAAGTGGTTCAATATTAATCATCTTTCCCAAGTTTTTCACTTTTCAACTTACTATCTTTTCACATCCTTCTCTTACTCTCCCTCTCTTCTCTTCTCTTCTCTTACTCTTTATAATACTCCTTTTATTATTATTTTCTTATTGTTAATTATAATGCTTCTTTTCTCATAACTATAAGATTATTCCTTAACTATAAGATTATAAGTTAGAAGATTATTTAATATAACATTGCTAATATTTTTATTATTTCATTTATTATTTACTTTAAGTATATCTTTAATATTTACATCTAGTCTACATTTTACATTTTTCTAAATTTATTTAATGTTTATTCTATATTTAGTGTTTTTCTCATATTTTTTAATTTGGCTTAATTATTTCTAAATTATGTATGTCTAAATTCTTTAAAATGTACAATGACATTTTATATTATATAATTTGGTTATTCTTCAAAATTAGTATATAAAAATCAGTAAACATAAATTTTCAACTTAAGTAACAATTCTCTAAATATTTATGTTATGACCTTTATTGTAAACATTGCCATCTATGTAAACACCACAAGACCTGTATAATATGTCTCTGTATGTCATATGTATATTTGAACAGCCATTGTAACTTTGTAAAATTTTATATCAAATAAATGCCGCTGATAGCGGATGGTAGATAGTTTCCATCAATAGAGCACAAAAGCTGAAAGTCCTAATGATGGTGCAGTTGCTCTGTTGATGGTCTCCTATCTCCTGTACAAAGTTGCCCTTGCTCGCTTTGACATCCTTGAGTTTGCTAATCAAAAATTCGTTAAAGGTTTACAAAAAATGAAATCGATAATAAAACAAATTCCAAATTGCAAATTTGGGCTTCCATATGCCTATATTTGCAGTAGGATTACGTCATTCAAAATTCGATGGCTCTATGTACCGCTGTTATATCACAATGCGAGAAATATACATACATTTACGCAGATTTTTCATTATTTAATTTCTTCAAATGTAACGCAGGAACTCTAACATTTGGTGGCAACAGTTTGAAAAGTGAAACGAACATTTATAGTAAACCAACGCAAAATTGCAAAACGAAAACAATAGTCCTTCAGGGAGGAAGCCCCTTTGTCATTATTTCACGGTCATTATTTAGCTCTACTGTGGCCTGTTTCGAGACTTCGAATCTGAATAGTAATTGTCTCCGTTCTTTAAATTCCAGCATAGTTCCAAAGGAATTAAGGCTAACAGTGAACGTAAATTAAGTTCGGTTTTATCAAGTCATTCTTTTAATAATTCGACAGCTAAATCATAATTATTTTGCGTTAATGTCAATCCTTGCGTACATTTTAATGCGGAATTCTTTAGGAACAATTTTATTAATTTTTGCTAATTGATTATTCTAATGCCTTCAAATTGTCCTAAACCTTCAAACCTTCAAACCTAAAACCTTCAAATTGTCCCCAATGTCCTAGCCAGTTTTCATTTTTGCCGTCGAAAGTTTTTATTTTTAATTTCGGTAATTCGATATTAGGATAATTAGCAATTATCTCTTCGTCAGAAAATCTAAATGATTCAGTGTGAGCATAAAATTTATTTCCGCTTTCATATTCACGCCTAGAGTACCTTTCTAGTTTCGATTTGGAGCTCGTAATCTTTTCGCTGTATTCATGGCTTGTCAGAACATCAGCTTCAAGTATTTCTAAATCACTTATAATGCTTTTTGTGGTAGAATCTAGCCGATAGATCTCATTAGCTTTCTCTTCTAACTGATATTTTAAATCATCGAAATCGTCATAATCAGTGATGTTCCCCTTTAATGTGTCACACATTTTATTCACAAATTTAATTAAAAGAAGTTCGAATAATTTTTCTTTTACTCTTTAACTTCCCTAATTCACTAAGTTCTGCCATTTTTAATTATTATAGATCCCGGTTATTTCGCACCGTAAAACAAAAGAATCCAGTCGACAATCATTTTTAAAAAAATAGAAAGTTCTTGATCTGATGATCTTCAGGGAGAGTAATAGAATCTATTTTGGATATTAATCCTTTATTTACACAACATAATCAAGGGTGACTTTACATTGTTTACGATACATAACACATCTAAGCTACATGCTAAACATTAACAAAATTTTAAAACAGTTTTGGCTAAAACGCCAAAACTGTTTTAAAATTTTGTTAGCCATCTATCAGCTAGAGTTCGCAACAGTGTTTCTTGAACACGAAAACATGTTAAATATTGTGCATGAAAAATAAGACACCCGATGAAAATAAGCTGTAGTATGTCGTTTGCAGAAAAATTTAATATAAGAGCCGGCGTTGCTTTCGAAGAAACACAATACATCTATTGGATAATAAGTTAATTTAATGTCCAAGTTTCAACAGGTTGCGTTTCACAAGTTAGAAACAGATATTCACGAGTGTGCAGGCACTTTTTCGAACAAGGGCCAACTTGCGTAAAGGTGGCGGGATCTTTATAACGGGGTACCGTTATGAAGTCATCCACTTTTGGAACATGCCTGGAAACTAATCTTATACGTAAAGACCTACTAGAACAACATTACCAATTTATAGTCCAGTAACTAAATGAAGTAAAACACAGTAACAGTTCTAACAGTAACAGTTTATAACAGTTTGAATAATAATCAACTCAAATTTCATTGCCATGACTAGTGTCTTACAGAAATACAGAATTAATAGCTTCTGAGAAGTCAGCATTCATGACCATCTACGCGTTATTGGGACGAAATTCTAAATTGGATTTAAAAATTAAAAGAGCACTTTATATCACCTTAATTCGCCCAGTTTTATTGTATGCCGTGCCGGTCTGGGCTACAGCAACAAAAACAGACAGATAGAAGGTGAATGTGTTACAAAACTAGATATTTCGGTCTATCACGAACGCTTTCTGGTTGATAAGAAACTCGCAACTCTATGAAGAGTTAAAAATTCTACCAATTCAAGAACAGATTCTGACCAACGCACACAATTTTTTCAAAAGTATGCAAAATTCTCCTTACTTTGCCATAAGAAATCTTACTATAGTTCGACCGCCTCATCCGCGACCATGAGCGCAAACACGCATGCGCCATTCGGACCGAATTATTCTCAAAATACTGTGAAAGGATGGGGATTTTCTTTCCCTCCAGCCTGAGAAGAGAAGACCTTTCACGTCGCAGCAAGTAATATCACCCCTTTTGGACAAGTCTATATGTTTTGGCAGAATGCCAACAGAACAGGGTTGCGCTTGAGACGGTCGAACTATACCTATGATCCCACTCAGGAGAGTGCAGTAAAACGCCCACGTTCACTCCACCACAACCCACGGTGGTGGTGATTACATAATGTAAATATTTCGTATTTTTTATCGTATCTTATTTATTCACTTATTTTCAAGTTTGTGTTTAGTGTTTTGCATCAAGGACTTTGTGATTTTTATAAATCATCTTGACAAAGTGAATTGTGCACCGTTTTGTATATAGCCAAGTTTAATGCTATTTTTAAATGTGTTTTTGTGTATCTTCAACGTACTTTTGTATTTGCAAAGCCGTCGAACTGTGTAATTTAAATATTTACGAACGTGGGAATTACTTACTCTCTGAAGTTCAGTCAGAATAATCCCAGCTAAATTCCCATTGGATTACGAGCCGCACGTGACCGCATAAGTGTTTACCTGCAAAAGAAAATTATCACGACTCGGTGTTGAAGTTTTGACTTCTTTTTACCATTTAAGAATCTTAAAAGGGCATAGATAAATGATTTTCAGTAATAATAAATTGTTAAAAAAGTTACAAGTTTTTTAGATATCAGCCTTTTGCGTCTCAACATCATGACAAGACAGTGCGCCTTTGACTGAATTCAAAAAATAAAATGAGAGCCCAAGGGCCAAGATATCCGCTGTCTTTGAAGTAGCGGCCAGACTCTAAATTTACGATCCAGATCCAGACGTCAAGTAAGTGTTCTGATTCAAAAATTTTAATTTCATGTGTTTTTTTTAAATTTCATTGCCTTACATGTGACTCATTAGGATTTACAACTTATCACTTGCAAGTCTTCACTCAGACCTCCAGTTAATGGATAATCAACTTCAGTAAGCAGAGTGTGGAATAAAATAGTAGCGATTAGTAACGATTCACTTCAGTATAAGGCATATCAATCAGCTACCAGATATTCATGCTCCTAAACTTTTCTTCCGTCAGTTAATTTACATCGTCTGAAATGAGCTGCTGGGCATACGAAATCAGAACCGAAAGAACAGAGCAAAAATTAAAAATAGGTAGTCAAAATAAACATTCTCTGCTCATATAATTAAATGAAGGATCTTTGTTACGCTAAAAATTGTAAGCATTTTTGATAAAAGAGGTGAAATATTTCCTTTGTCTCAGAAGACACAATTTTAGATTTCATCTGAGGAACAAATGTTGTTTCGATTATCTTTTAACACTTATGGAAACTCCTATTTAATTTCTTCTCAGTTTAAGCTTCTTTATTGTTAATCAGCAATTCTCAACTTTGAATGAAAAAAAAGAAAACTAGTTTTAAAATCATCCAGACAAGTCAAACTAATCGGATTTCCTGATAAAAGATATTGAAAATATTACTTAATCAATTAACATACGTACTCTCCCCCCCCCCCAATTTTCTTACAGTATACGGGAAAACTACTGTAAATAATAATACTGCAGCGGTAAATACCATTAGCCCAAAATTGAGCAATATTCTGCGAGAGGTTATGCCTACAGTGGCGTCATCTAGCGCCGGAAAGGAGATTTAATTTATTAAAGTGCAAGGAATTCCAGCTTCATAGACACAGGGCATTGGAGAGAATTCGTGCGTTCTGGTAGTCATTATGGTGTTTAAGTATGATATAAGTAAAGAAAAAAATGAACTTGATAAAAGTTACTTTATTTGAAAACAGTTCGCATTTGCTTTTAAACTAAAGAAGAAACTAAAGATTTAATAAGTAATAAAAAAAATTAGAGCTGATAGCCAAAAACCGTAACTGGATATATTTTACTGCAAAAACATATTTTATAACGAAAAATATTTTAGCGAAAGCAGTTTTGCTACTTGTTAATTATATTAACTGGACTTTTAGTTTTTTACTTGAGAGTTGACAATGGTGAGCCAGGCGTGATTTCTAAATCATTGTGAATGGGAATATGAAAATGTACAAATCTAACTATATCTGGCCACGTAGCGTTGTTTTAGAGATTGCATGAAATTCTTAGCTTTCGCGAGAAAGGTCACTATTGGCGATCAAGTTTGTCTGAACAGTTCGACACAGGATACCAAAAATCCCATATTTAATAATTTATTTTTAATTTTCATAGAATGTTAGTAGCTAATTCTCTTACTATTTATGTATTTCTTAATAAATATATTTATATATGATTTTTTGAGAAAAAAATGAGAGTTCAAAGTTGGAAGATCTTTCTTGTTAGTAATGGAGATTCGCTGCAACCAATACTGCGAATTTCTTCCAAAGAGCCCTATGTTTTTCTCAATTTATAAATACCAATTCACGAAATTTTTGTGGGGAACGAATAATCCGCAAAACGAATGATCCAGAGTTCAGCAAATTTACGGATGTGAAAAAAAGACAAAACGTGAAATTTCCTTTCTTTTACAGACATATAATTTTTAATTTAAATATTCGTATTCTTAAACCAAGAAATTTTCTCTTATGGCGTATATCCCCTCCCCCCCCCTCGCCAATGATCACCGACAACAACGAGGAAAAATTCCCCTTTCTTGTGGAACGGTATTTAAGACACCCGGGTACCTGTGCGAACCCTAGCCCTAAACCGGAGAAAGCTCCAGGTCCGGATGGTATTGATAATATCATCATTAGAAGGATACACCGGGAATTCCCAAAATTATTCTTCGTTGTCATTTCAGCTTGCTGGAAACATCAGCACTTTCCTAAAAATATGAAGTTAGCAGAAGTGGTGTTATTTCTAAAATCTGGCAAAACTCCGGCAGAACCTTCATCTTACAGGCCTGTCTGTCTACTGCCAGCGCTCGGTAAGGTATTGGAAAGATCTTTCCAGACTGAACTTCTTTCTGCAAATGACCAACCCCCTGCACCTCAACCAATATGGTAACCTTTTGTGTATTTCCTTTATTTATTAAATGTTTTTTGCACTTAAACCATAAAATTCAATTCAACAACATATCTTTAGAATTTCCGACACACAGGCTCGCCGGGCGCTGGAGATAACTTTTTTTTTCCCCGTACAATTTTGCCATTTCTCACTTTGAAATCGTTGAGTTTGTTAATCAAAAATTCGTTTAAGTGTTACACAATAGGAAATCGATAATAAAACAAATTTCAAATTCTAAATTTAGGCTATCCAGAGATGCCCATACTTGGTGGAAAATTACATTATTCAAAATTTGAAGACTCTAGGTGCCTTTGTTTTATCACAATGCGAGAAACATACATACATTTATGCAGATTCTTCATTATTGAATTTCTTTAAATGTAACCCAGGGCGATAATATTTGATGGCAACAATTTGAAAAGTGAACCATTTAAAGTTTTCAAAGCTAAATGCCAAAACGAAATTAATAGCCCATCTAGGCTAACGCCCTTCGGCCTAAAAAATAATGGTGCCCCAGTCAAGCTTCTTTAGATTTTTACAAAAAAAAAAAAAAAAAAAGTCCCGAACAGCTTTTCAGAAAACAGGTCCCAGCAATTTGTACTGGGGCTCCTCCTACAGCGCACAATAGATAGGTCTCCCCCGCCCCGAAAATGAGCGTGGAAAATTAATCTCAGTATAAAAAATCAGGGCATTAAAAAGCTATACTGCTGCTTTCAGACTTGAAAAGCCAGGAGAAGTCAAAAATTATTCAAATCATTTTCTTTAATTCTGATTATATTCTTTTTAATATGATTTTTATTAAGTAGAATTGTAGAGATAATTGTGAGGAGATATATAAAGCAAATTTCCTTAGAAAAAATAATACAAGGTTAATTCACTACTTCAAAATAAAAAAAAAATTTTTTTTTAATTAAAAAAAAGAGCACTTGTATATGCTTATTAACCGGATTTCACTAGTTGACATTTTCTAGATGTACTTGTTTCTGTAAAACTGTTGCTAAAATATATAGACGTTTAAAGTTATAGACGTTAAAAATTAATCTTAAGTTACAGACATGTTTGAATTATGACAGTTTTTAATGGTAAAAATGAAGAACGACCGTTTCTCAAAATCAAGAATTTTCGCGATTAAGTGTAATTTAAGTTTGTAAATTTGAATTAATTGTTGAAGCAGAACCTATTTTAAGCGATACTGGCGCCATCTCGTGTTTATATATGAATTTAAAATATAAATCAATATGTGAAATTTCTTGCAATATTTTATTGTATGTGCATACGAATTTTAAGTTGGAGGTTTAACAATAACTAATGATATGTGCTCCTCTAAAACGCTACTTGATCAAGATAAATTGGCATTAGTCACCACAATAACCAATTACGGTGAGAATTTAATGTTTGTTCAATGACAAAATATCGTTGAAAATGCATTTTCAGTTACGGTCGGTAAAGGTATCACAATCGGCTATCATTATCAATCAAATTCCAGTTGCCAGTTATGTAGTTTGAACTAAGCAAACTAAAGATAAATTGACTTTAATGAATAACGGTTGGAATGAAATGATAAAATTTGTATCAACATTAAGTAATGCATTAAACATGTCTTTGTTTAAGATGAAATCGTTATTAACAGGTACTAGTGCTGACGACGTACACCTTTCAAAATATTTGGCTATAAGCATGTATTCCTGCCGGGGTTAGATTATTAAAAATTAAAGATAATAGGGAATTAAGAACTAAAATTAGGCAAACAGTAGTCTTAATTTCTATTTCAATAAAACTCATTAAATAAAATTAAATGTATTATTATCATATTAAGTACAATTAAGGATTTATTAACATATAAAATGAAACTAAAGATATTACAAATGAGTTAAATCAATTGGGATACTTCTTTCTTTTAGTATTCTTTTTTTTTTTTTTTTTTTTCATTTATTAGTTTTAAAAAACACGCTAGTAGCTTTCAAATATTGATTTTTTTTCTGTGTGTGTGTTAAGTCTGTCTATATAATAAATTAAATAAGGTAAATGAAAACTATTTATCCAATGTAAAAGATAGCAGCGGTCCGTATGAAGGTAACAAGAGTATAAAAAAACACGTCATGATAAATACATGTACATGTTCAATAAATACATGTCGGTTACAGCATAATTTGCAAGATAATCAATTACAATTGAGTATCAGTTTGCTATGATAAGTATTAAACTTTTCATAGATTATCAACAAATGCATTAAAGCTTAGTGCAATAGACACTGCTTAATGTGATCACGTTTGTCCACAGCTATTTTGATATGATAAAACGCATCCAACAAAATAGCAACGGGATTTAGCTAATTTAGTATTTCAAGAAACATATAAGTAGGTATTTTTCCAGCATTTTAATTAGGAAAATGCAAAAGTTCGTTTGTGAACTGTGCAAAATGTCTTTAATGCAGATATTCCTGCATGAATTGTTCATAACATTTCTGGAAATTATTTGACAGATTCTGTGCAGCCGATCTTAATATTTGGAGGACATCCTTCATTGGAATTGAGAGAATCCTTCATTCTTCATGGCCTTAGATATGAATTTGCTTGTGTGCAATTTTAAATTAAGGAAAAATGCAACCTTAGTTTATAGTAGATGTTTTCAGGCAATTTAACCCTCCCCAAAAAGGCGAAGAAAAAATTTTGCAGATTTTGTGTCCTCCTAAAGAAGAAAGACTCGTGTCGGATGGCCCTCAAAATTAATAGAATTATTCAAAATCTACATTAAACTAAGGCTGCATCTTTGCCCAATTTTAATCCATTGACTGGAATCGTAACCAAGATATTTGGCTCCATTTTTCTGTCATTTGGCAATGCTTATAATCGTTGTTGACTTGGTGCCTTTAGTTGATTCTATAATATTTTTTGCTTTTTAACCATTTGTTGATCACAAGAAGGGATGTATTTCCCATGTTTTCGTATACAAGCAGGCGGGACTTCGATAAATCAATAACAGAATTCAAGTGATAGCATTAATCAGATACAAGCGGCGTCTGCTATATTGCAGTTGTTTATGAACTGAATCACGCAATTAAACCAACTGATAAAAAAAAATTCATGTGCATTCACCACATAAGTTGCTTTTTAAATGTCGACGATAAGCAGACGAGCCGTTAAAAGGTATAATACGATATAATGTGACTAATACTCTGCTGTGTGGGGAAAAAGGGTGATGCAGTAATTAAGTAGAGAAAGCTGATAAAATACAAATTTAATCTTTCTTCCAAATGAACATTTTGACGATTAAATATAGCCACGACAATTTTACTTAAGTTCGTTTAGATAGTTCGTTAGTTACACAATTCAAAATTCTTTAACTGTACTATCATAATCAGATAAACACATAATCCTAGCTACCAAAAAAAAAATTAAAAAATAATAAATTATATAATGTATTTGCTCCCTCCTTCCGGCATGCCTTCGTGGTGTAACGGTAACATACTCGGGAAGTATTTGAGAGGTCCAGGTTAAAGTCCCATGAAGATCATTATACATTTTTCACGCCTCCTGCTTCAAAAACGACCTAATAACTCTACAAGTCCTAGGTACCACTTGTTAAAGTTACTATAAAATCACGACTTTGTCCTAATCTTGCTAAACTCCTTACTATATATTGACATTCAAAAACTTCAGATTTACAGAATGAACTCTACAAACTAAGAGGAGGTGAAGGGTACTTTTATGAACAGGCTTCGGTATTTCGGTAATCGAAAACAGTTTTCCTCAACATGCTAGGCAAACTTTATCTGTATTTCAAGCTGTAGACATGAACGTTACACACAGTTGTCTCATATTTTGTCACCACTAATCATAAAACTGGAACTCTGATGAAATTTTCGGAACTCAGGAACTCCGATAGAAGAAGACCCTTCGGAAGAACTATTGGAATAAGACTTTGTGGATAGGAAACACCTCACTGGTCGTCGCAAATCATAATCGTAAGCCCAATTTAAGATCACGAAGGCTGTGGGGAAGCAGTCTCCTTTCAAGTGTCAGTAATTTGGATCACTTCATCACTGCCGGACCGGGACTTTTATTTCTTAGGCTTTTCTTAAGTGTGTGTAAACCTGAAACCCTTCATCCATCGGACAGGATTGATTCTTTACCGTTCAGCTATTTCTTAAATGTCTGTAAAACTGTAAAATTTCGTCAGAGTAGGGCAGAAACCTTCATTATTAACTTTCATTATTAAGTCATTTCTTAAACATCGGTAAAGGTGGAATGCTTCATCAGTGTACGGCAGAAAGCTTTACCACTCATTCATTTCTTAAACATCGGTAAAACTGACACACTTTATCAGTGTGGGAAGGACCTTTTCACACAGTCATTTCTTACCGCTCCTTTCATCTTTTAATTTTTATTTTTCTCTCTCTCCTCATCCAAATAAATAGGCCCCTCTACTGATTATCATCCGCAAATTGCTTTTCTCTCTCTCTTTTTCTCATATTACTAAACTTTGATCTAACTCAGAACAAAAGCTAAAAGCAAAAAAAGCTAAAGCTGGAGGGGGAAAGCCTTTTTTGCGAACTTTTTTTTTTTTTTTTTCTTTTCTTAGGAAGGGCTGGATTGGAATTAGTCATTAAGTAAACGAAACAAATTTGTGTGAATATGAAAATCTTCAAGAAATCAATTTCACCAACTGAAGAAGCTTTGGGGTAATTTTTGCAGACCCAAAGTCCAAGTTGTGATTAAATTTCCAACTATGATAAGCTATCGAAGATTTTTTTTTTTTTTAATTCCTTCTTTTTGGACATAAGATTCGCGTTCCTTGATGCGAAACTTTAACGCCCTTTTATCTTTTATATAACTTACTTTTTCTGCTTGACACACCTTTAAATCCCACATTTTAAATATGTTATAATATTTGATATATTTTAAACATTAAGTGCATGTTACGCTTATAAAGTGTTGAGTATAATTTTTAAACTGTCATAAATCTTTCTTTTCCCTTTCCTTCCCTTCCCAGTCGTGTGGTTTAGTCGAATTTATCCGCATCAAATGTTCAGATATTATTGTTATGTACGAAGGAAATTGCTCATATTGTCAGATTATGAAATGCTCACATGTTGGTTCACATGCTAGGTTAGGAAATTATGTTAGATAATTAGAACGCATCATAATCTACAGTTAAACTATTCATCTCTCTGGGCATTTAACTATGCAGAAGGGAAAACATTCTTTCAATATTTCCCTTATGCGATGGAATTCCAAAACAAAATTGTACAGTGTTAAATTCTTACATTATTACTGCTTGGTCTGTGGTGCAATGTTTACTTATCATGAGCTAGAGAAGCTACGTCAAAATAAGGTTGCTATTTTGCCTACTTTTGAAACACCCATGGTTTCCTCAATAATGCATGAGGTGGTGTATATTTTACATTGCTATAAGTCGGATTCCTGTATCTTGAAATACATCGTTAATAGGGATGATACAAGACAGCACATCAGCGTCGATAAAGCAAAATGCAAACTATGAACTGGAAACATGCGAAATCTGCGTGCAAGCAGTTCAGGAAACGACGCATCCCCAGCTGCAAAAAACAAGCCATGAAGCGATAACTAGAGGAATAACCCAAAATATCCTTCTCTGCAGGTGTTAGAAACTTGAGCAACTATGCCGAGAAATGAAATTATTTTTATCTGTATGCGTGTTAGCATACTGATATAAAAATAGTGGCTTTATTTTTTTTAAATTTCGGCTCATAATGCTTTAATAATTATTATAATGAGGATATTAATTATTTAAAATACTTTTAAAAGTATTGTTGACAGTTTTAATAAATGTATATAAATACTACTTTTATAATATTTTGTTAAATATTAAATTATGTAAAACTTATTATTGTGAATTTTTTGAGCCATAGGCACTCCGTAACTTATAATCATTGGCATTGGCTTATTATTTTGAAGTTTTGAGTAAGACGATTTAGCTGCGTAATAAATTAACGTACTCGTTACTTCAAAATGCTGTAGTAGTTGGAATAATCTGTTCAAAAGTTCAGATTTCTCAGGAAAGGGATCCATCTGACAAATATTTCTTCTGCTGTCCGAAATGAGAATGAGTTAGTTCCCATGCATTCCATTGAGTTTCTACTTATCATCGATAGATGACGCTACTAACGGCAAGTATTACTACGGCAAAATATTTTTTATATTTTGAAACGATCGCTGCAAGATACTGCGTTATTTTTATGATGAACAGTTTTATCACGTTGCTATACAATTGTGAAAGCGAAGAGAAATAAATAGCGCAGTGAATTAAATACTGGTTCCTAATAAATATGATGTATTCTACTGAAAAAAACTCAATTAAATTTAAGTTACTAACTTAACTGATTTACATGTTTTTTGCCTAAAAACTTATCCCTAGTATTTATAGGCTCACTAGAGCGCCCGAGCGGTGAAGTTCCTGAACGGTGGTAGTTTGGTCATGGCTCGAATCTCGACGAACGGGCTGACTGTATAGGTTTTTCCCCTTGGTGTAATGTGTATACGAGACAGTTTCCCTTGGCAACCCTCCTTAAGCAGACAGCCCTCTTCCTTTTTCCTTTTCTTTTCTACTTTTCCAGTGTCATTTTCCTTCTTTTGTCAGTTCACCTGCTTATTTCTCACTATGTTTATCTGTATTTTAAAGAAGGAAGAGTAAATTTTTGATACGGCTTGTTTTATTTATATATGAAATTACCAAATACCAAACATAATAATTTCGGATTTAGTTATATTTGGTTATTTGAATATCACAAAGCGCACGAGGACTACTTGTCAGAGATAAGAAACGCCTTCGTGGAGAACTTTCTTAGAGAAACTGACTCTTGTTCATGTTACACAAGGGAAAACCACGAAAATCAACAATGCAGTCGGCTCGTTCACCTGGATTCGAACCTACATTTAACTACCACTATTCGTTGGCCTTGATCGCTCGCCATTCATGAGGCGATTTCGAATTTAATGCCTGTAAATTCAAAATTTTCAAGTTTATGTTGCGGAAGATAGAAGTATAATTAAACTGAATTATAATACTTTGTTCAATTTTGTAAAACACTTATACAAATTTTTGAGTTAACGTGTTTTACATTTTCACTGGCTACAACTGTAAAAAAACTCTGTCTCTTCAACTAATTTGTAAGATGTATTCTAAATATGCAGGTTACTAGTCTTTCTATGAAATTTTTACTTGAATTAAGATCAAATTTAATAACTTTTATAAATAAAGTACTCTACTAATCATCACTCGATCTTTAATGTAAGAAACGGAGGTTTTCATTGCTATTGTATTAAATTATATCCCATTTGTTAACAGACAGTTAACGCTAATCCATTTGTGGAAGACACGCTGCTTTTCTATCAATGTTTATTATATTGTATTATACATTTTATTATTTTTTATGAAAGCTCGTTGTTAAAAAACCATTATAGAAATGTCAAGTATTCAATGCCTTTTATGAATATGTAAAATATATAACAAAAATTTTATGATAGTTTCATCCAGAATTACAAGAAAAAATTTTAAACGCAATTATATAAATCATCCAATATTTTAAAATTAGTCAAGTATTTTATCCCAAGATTGTAAAGGATTTTGAGATAATGAATTTTTCTAGTATACCTAGAAAAGATCAGGGGATAATGGACTCTAAATATGGCAATAATCGGTCACTATCTTTCAAGAAATAACTTTCGAGAAATAAAACCGATGAACTCAAGAGTTTTTGAATTCGAAAGTTAAAACATTACTTAGATTTATATATACAATATTTATGTAGCTTGCTATTTACAGTGTGTATAACAAGCTACATACTATATACGTAAGTAAACTATATATGTAGTTTGTTATACACCAGTGATAGTGAAACTTTTGAGCTCGGCGTGTCAAAATTTGGAAAAACCCTTCCCTAAATCTGGGGGCCATGTCACACATAGAATAATCCGTCTGCCATACGTATCATCGTTATCTGTCTGCCAAGAATAGACTCGAATGCAGCCGACGTAAGCACAGCATATTGTTGCGTTTTTCTCTTCCTGACACCAGTTGTTACGTTATTTTCTTCCTTCACGTTCGTACGGGGTTCGTAGATTTGGAGTGAATAACGACGACACTTGATGAAGTATCGAAACACACTTTATTTACCAGTATTGTCAGGACAGCTCCAAAACACGTTTTACAGTCGTCGATGAACTACTATAAACACGCTGACACGATCAGCGACACAGCCTTCAGGTTATCAGGTTATCACGGTGAGACAGCTTCACGGCAAAGCACTAGAGTACAGCTCCCGACTCTGCTTGGTCGTTCTCGGAACTCCACGTACTCTCGTGACTCTCCACGCTACAACTCGCGATGCACTCGACGATACACAAGAGTATAGCTCTCGACTCAGCTCTCGGCGATGCACTAAAAGACTCTTTCAATGCACTCAACGACCAACTCGGCGCTAGACTTCCAGACACTCGCTCAATGACTGACTATCAGCTCGCTAGACGAGGCACATACACTAACTGACTGCGGACCAGCAGGGTTTCTATAGTTTTTGGCTTGTGTTCGAGAACATTCTGGGCTAAACCGGTAAGAACTCGTTCCAGAAGGTTCTCCATCCGTCCATGGCGTATCGCCAATTCTGTCGCCAAATATCGCGAAATGGGCGATTTCTCGCCAAATATGGCAATTCTGCCTTTTTCTGCCATTTTATGGCAACCCTAAAACTACTTTGCGGTGAAGCCTGTACATTTCGTAACAAAATGTTGACAATGGCGAAGCCGCTACAAGAGATAAAGATTTTTGTATTATGCAATTTTTGTTTTCGTCGATGGCTCTGAATTACGTGATGCGTGTCACCTAAAAGGGGCTCGCGTGTCGTTTATGACAGGCGTATCATACGTTCGCCATCACTGTTATATACAGTGATAACCGCAGTTTACGAATTTAATTCGTTCTTGAAAGTCGTTCGTCAATCGAAATGCTTGTAAACCGAAATTATTTGTCTCACAAGAGTTAACGTGAAATGGATTACTTCATTCCTGGACACACAGATGATTGCTTATATAAAATATACAATAGTAATTTAGGTACAATTTCATGTTAAAAAAATAGTGGAAATCATTAAAATATAAGACAAAAAACACAATATTAACTAGATTAAATAGATAAAAATTTAATTCTACTGTGCTCGTAAAAAGAAGACTGGACAGCATAACTGGAAGGTGATGAGAAAGAAAAAAAGAAGAGATATTTTTGTTTTTATGAGAAGTCCTCATCTCTAAGAGCATGTAATCGATGAGTCGAATTTGCATGTTAGATTAAAATTGTTTATTATTCATTTTAAAAATATAAAAACCACCTCCTTTTAATAAATGTCTTTAATGTTCGTTATATTAATCACATGTTCCACTTCTTTGCTTTCAGTAATCACTGCAAGAAATGCAAGATAATTCTAATGACCTGTTTCACGGCAGAAAACTAAAAATGCGAATGGCTAAGAGAAGGCCTTGTTATTGTATAAAAGGAAATAATATTATATCTCTTTGAAGGTTGATTAATAAAATGAATAATATTCCTTACTCTCCATTACCCATTACATGAAACAAATATTTTTCTTTTATTCATGTTTAAAAAATTTGCGAGGATTTTAATTTCTTATGATGCGTTATAGAGGCATAAAAGTTATTGCAAAAGAGATCACTAATGGATTATGTTCATTATTTGGACTGCATGAATGGTTCTTCGACAGTATTTTTTTTGGAATCATAATTTTCAATTGTGCATTGATTTTTGGTATTAACTGAATAAATCTGCCTAATGAAACTTTTATATCATTAACATAATGGGGAGTTTATTTCAATCCAAACTGCATTAAATAAATTACAATTGATTTAATGCTTAGTTGAAAAGATAATAAAAAACTGAATTAAAAAATTAATAGAAAGATAATACAAAGAGATAGATCTATCAAAATCTTCTTTAAAGCTAACAGATGTAGCGAAATTTTCACTATATCTATATCTATTATTTTCTCTTATAGCTATATCTGTTATTTTTCCCTACATTTATTATATCTATATCTGTTATCATTTGAAAGGAAAGTCATCATGAAAGGAAAAGTTTATCTGCTGTATAATATTAAATATTCATTACAGAAAAGATGTTAATTTAGCAAAAGCAGAAGTTATCATATTTTAGATACAAATGATGTACAAAAAAATGGTAAAATTTGAAACAGTAAGCAAATAGTAAAGTAAAATAGTAAACAGAAAAGTAAATATTAAAATAGGTAAGCGATAACTTCTAAATTAGTTAAACTGTTATTTATAATACTCTAGATTTGAAATTCATAATAATACGCACTGCTATTATTCCATCGGGCTTTGAATAGCAAAATTTCATTTCAGATGCATATCAGACAACGTAAACTTTACATTTCATAACACTGACGAAGACCAAAGCTATTCTGAAAATGTTAATTGAGCCCTCTTCTTTATTACAAAGCAAAAATTGTTTTCAGAATTTTAAATCAGTTTATTTCTCCGAATTCGAAGCATCTCAGGTAATTTGCTTAAACGCTGATGTTTTCTTAAGAAACAGAATTGTTTACTGATAATTTAAATTATATTTTCTATTGCAAATATATAAAAAATTCTTTGGTCAGGAATAGGATTTTCGCGTGTGCGACATTTTAGAAATGCTTGTATTTGTGTTACTAATTGAAACATGCTTTCTTCTTAATTATACTTTTATTTTAGTCATATATTTTCTTATTCTACAATTTCAATATTAAAATACATGGAGTGTAATTTCATTACTTAAAAACTGTTACTTAAGTCCTGCTTGTTTTTGCATACAATGCAGCTTATATACATATATTAAATAATAAATTTAATATGCTCAGAATTATTAAAATAAACAACATACATTTTTCAGAGGCAATACGAATAATTATGTATCTAAGTAACTATTTTAATGGTACTTTGTCAGTTGTTTAGTATGAAATATTCTTTACCTGCTCTTTTACAAATACATAAATATTGTTCCATCAATAATCCTGTATCTCATAATAGTTTTAAAATCAATGTTTGGAAGAACAAAAGAGGCTGCCTAAGTACTTTTGTGGTTTTCCTTTATATAATGTAATTTTAATTCAATAATAAATTAATGCTTATGTTATTTCGTTTTTTTTCCTGAGGGAAAAAAATTACTTTAGCAAATCATAGTTAATAGGTTTAAAAAAAAAAAAAGAAAATCGTTCCTTTTCCAGCAAAAGAAAATATATAAAATAAAATGAAATAAAATAAAAAATAAACACAAGTGAATGCATAATTGCACTCTTTTATCCAAATTGTGTCATTTCATTTCTTTTTTTTTTTTTTTTTTTTTTTTTTTTTTTTTGTTTGTTTGTTTGTTTTTTTTCAAACAGGAATGTCTGTGGTATTTTACACCCAGTTTGATTTCTCTGCGCACTGAAATCTGAAGACAGCTGATTATTTTTTTCAGAAAATCTTTATTTATAAAATTTCATGTTCTTTACAAAATTTGTAAAATAATCATAATGAAGACTTTTGTGCTAGAAGCTGTTGCAAAAAAATGCGTTTTTCAAGTGCGTCAATAATTTCTGTCATTTAAAAAATTTTAAAATTAGTATTGTACTCAAAAAAACTAAACTTACAATTACTTAAATTGATTAAATAAAGAACAATAAGTCGAATTCGCAAAGGATTTTAAATGTTAATGCCTTGGGGGTTCTTGAAAACAATCCCATCCTCGTTTCTCTGCTCAAATGTTCAGAATGGAAAGGAATGGGAATCACGTACACAATTTGTGACGGATTAATGAGGAGGCGCATTTATCTTTCAGCGAGAAAAACTTCGGACATAATTATTATTTGGGTGTCATATGAGCTATATGAAGGGAACAGGTGTTTGTGATCCTGGAACCGTTTTCAGAGTATCGTTGAAAAAGGTAAAAAAAAAAAAAAAAAGAGGTGTGAAGGAAAACGATTTTGTAAGCAAACGGCTACTAAAAATCATTTTTCTGATTTCAAACACTTATTTTTTAAATATCAAGCACGGAGTGACTTGCAATACATTAAATGAGAACTGCTTTCAGGAAAGAGTTAGAAAATTAGAAAAAAAAAAAAAAAATGTGAAGGAAAAAGAATTTGTAAGCACACGGCTACTCAAAAATCATTCTTTTGATTTCAAACACTTATTTTTCATATATCAAGCAGGGAGTGATATGTAATATATTATTAAATGAGAACCGTTTTCAATGTAGCGTTAGAAAATTAAAAAAAAAAAAAAAATGAAGGAAAAAGAATTTGTAAGCACATGGCTTCTCAAAATCATTTGTCTGATTTTAAACATTTATTTTTTAAATATCAAGCGCAGAGTGACATGTAATGTATTAAATGAGAAGAAAGCAATTGAAAGATTTATTTCAGTATTTTTTACGCGAAATCCCTTTGTTTATGAACGGTATTAAGAGGATAATCAAATTCATGTCGCATTTGTTGAAGCATACTTTAAGTCTTACCGGAGGTAATAATTGTGTCAAAATTATGCATGCTTTCAGGCAAAGGTCAGAAAAAAGTAACACTTTTTTTTTTTTTTTTGCAAAACTGAGTACAGTTATCTTTAAGGGTTAGTGAAACATACTCCACTATATTCTAAGCATCATCGCCATTCGGAATACCAACTTATCGGATCCACGGAGGTTTATTAAATTCTTACGCAAGTCGAAAAAATACAGCTTTGCGAAAGCATGGCAGTGTCATATCTGGATAACATTTTTAAACTTGAACCTTTGATATTTCGTTTGATAGCTTTCACTTTCGCTTTAAAGCTAGCATACGTTTAGAAGTTATGCTTATCGAAAAACTGAGTTTGAATTTAATGTATAACAACCTGAATTAAAAAATATGAAAATGAAAAAACTATTTTTAATGAAAAAAATATATAATAACCCTGTATACTATTCATATAAAGTTCAAATTAATGCACATATTGTCAGAAATTTGAATTTTCTTTGATTCACTGAAACAAAGATAAATTAGAACTACTAAAAATTTCATGTTAATTATGAAATCTAATTTTATGTAGTCCTTTGGATCTCACATACATATAGTATATGCAGAGAGAAAGAGGAAAATTTTATATTTGTTATAACGAAATAAAAGCCAAAAAGTTTGAGTGTAAAAGAACAAAATGTATGACAAAAAATTGACCAAGCTACTTAATTTAAAAATTTTGGAAATTGGACATTTTACAACTTGCATTGATGAGTCGATTAAAAAAATTAGAATAATTCGATGTTCATCCCTCCTCTTAAATGCTATTCAGTGATTATTTGTGATTCACTAGTGTGTAATATTCTATAATTCGTAATTTTTTTATAAACGGTACTCCGTAAGACATTCCCCAAAAGTAATTTATTAATTTACAAACGCTAAAAATACGTTATTGATACTCTCATTCTCATTCTGAAGTTTTATTACTTTAGAATAATAATCTAATAGCATTACAACTAAACAACATAAAACAAGAAATATTTTTTATTTTTGGTTTATGTAACTAATGATACGTCATGACAATGTGCCAATACTAAAGTATGCAGTTTTCTAGGACACGAATTCTATATGTCTGTGTGAATAAAATCTTTATTGAACGTTATTAATCTATTATCATTAGAAACTATTTTCGAAACTGATATTTTATTTTTAGTTACACGTCAATGCAAGTATTGTTCTCTTGAATTTGCATACGACCTTTGACTACAATCTTCAATTTTAAAATGAAATATCTTTGCCAATTTTTGTCATATGGGAGTCATATTTTATGTATTTTATTTTTATAATGAGTACAAAGTTTTGCTAAATATAAATATTAGAGCCGGAGGGAAGGTATAAATAGTTAGGTTTAGTATCTTTTGAAAAACTAATTTTTTTTTTAATTTAAAAATGTCCAAACAAATATATATGAGGAATATATATGCGTCAAATGTATATGCGTTATATATATGCCAAATATATATGTGTCATTTGAAGCATTTTTGTAACTGGATGTATATGTCTGCAACCAAAAGTTGCGAAAATAACGGCTCGGTAAAGACTTTAGTCCAGTCCAGTCCAGTCCATATCGATATTGCCGGACTATCGCTGAAGACTCGCGATGTATCCGGCTCCTAACACATATGCCCGAAGGACGCCTGACATGGAAGATTCCGAACCGATGAAGGAGAGGTCTAAGATAGTAAGAGAAGGGGATGGCCATTTGTCACAATGCAAAAAACCAAATCCAAGCTAAAGCTGCAGACCAGGAGAAGCAAGTGTAGGTATGAAGCACGCCATGATTGTTTATGAGGTAAGTAGATAGAACATAATAAAATACGAATACAAAACACACAGTACAATTAAATACAAAATACAAAGAAAAATTATAAAAAGCATATGTATAATATATACAAGCTGCATCAACTACATAGGGAAGTTGGAATCGCAAACGTGGGCTGCAAATGGCCTGATATTTCGATCTTCTGTGAGTAAACTTCTGTGTCGAAAACTTTGAAATCAGCCATGTGTGAGCAGTTTAAAGTCTTATTAAAGAAATTCTCATTAACTTCGTGGAGGAAAGTCTTGAGTCTTTCGATTTTAAGGTTTCGGCGAAGCGTAGCATTTGAAACATAGAAGTGGGCGTTCGTAGTAAGTCTAAGAAATTTATTTTGCATTATTTGAAACTTATTCAAATCTTTGTTAGAAATTGCCGCCCACGCAGGGAAGACATAAGTAAATATTGGACGGACTATAGCCGTATAGGTGTCTTTTACGAAGTAAATCAAGTTTGGAGAATTTTCCTAGTAGAGACATGAGATTTTTCATTATTGCAATAGATTTTCTCCTGACATTTTTAATGTGCAAGTGGACATGGTGTGTCTTTCAAACCTCCTTTCTTATATATATATATATGTATACACACAAACGAGCTTGGATAATGGATAGGATATTAATAAGTCAGGCCTGTAAAAGCGATTGGCCCAAGAAGTTTCTGAAGGTCTGGTAGTGATACTGGAGTCTAAACTCAAGGAAGGCATATTCTCAGGGAGTTTGTTCCAGTTCATAACGAAGTCCAGAGAAATCCATTCGTACGGAAGTACAAGCTCGTAAGCTTCTTTAATAAAAAAAATGGATAGGTTTATGATAATTTTTATGAAAAACAAGCGATCCTAATGAGGTTAAAAAATACAGTTGTTAGACTGAAATTTAAAAAATTAAATCACAGTCTCCCATTAAAATGCAAAAATGTGGTTTACAATGTAGAATCGTTACCTTTTTGCTGCTGCATATGCAACGCATATGTAAGTTGTATTTTGTTCCGGGTACATGATCGATCAAGGAAACGACGGTAAGATATGCTTCACTGAATGTTACTTCAATTGTAACCTCTGTTGCTACCGTGAGAATGCGATTTCCCATAAGAGAACTTTGCTTAAGATAACTTGCTTGGCTTTTGCTTGGCAATCGAATAAGTCTGTAACAGAAATGGAAGTAATGAAAGAAATTAAACTAAGCTACATTCGCCTGAACCAGATATCAGAGAACGTTTTTATTGCTTGCAGATAAATGTAGGTTCCGTTTGTAATGTGTCTGGTATAGTATTATAAATGGGAGAAACAAAATGCAGCAAATAAAGCAGGTCCAGCATTATTTAACGAAAAAAATACAAAACAAAATTATATTAAGTTGAAAATAAGAATTTCTTTGGGATCATTCGGTTCTGATTCCCAAGTTTTTATTCACCATATTCAAAATTTTAAACTGTGTCAAGGTAACTTCGTAGAGTCATTAGGATTTTTTCGGACCCGGAGAAGTGAAAAATGAGCAGTGCTCTCGCCAGGCCTCTAACCACGGAGCTCTCGAATACGCGGCGAGTGTGCTGACCACTACACCACGAAGGCATGCTAAAAAGGCGGGAGAAATACCTTATATACTCCCCCCTTTTAAAGGGAGACTGGGATTAGGGAACCCAATCGCCAAATCCTGGTGGTGGAGAATCATCATCTACCACCCTTTTTAGTTCGGGCGCCACTGTAGAGTCATTAGAATTTTTTGCACTTGGAGAAGTGAAAAATGAGCAGTGCCCTCGGCAGGTCTCGAAACACGGACCTCTCGAATATGCGCTGAGCGTACTGACCATTACGCCACGAAGACATGCTAAGAAGGCGAGAGAAATACTTATAAACTATATGCTTGTAATCTGAATAGTATTTGTTTCAAATGAATGTGATAATGCCTTATTCACGAGCAGTTATTATGCCGTAAAGTATTTCACTATTTAAAAATCAAAATATTCACTGAATTTTCTCAAAATCATTAAACACTTATGAGACCACTTACTGTGGAGAAAAATAAGCAGCTGCAACTTAACTTACACTAAGATATTTAAATGAGTCAACACTATTTGACGTATATACGTTATTTATTCGTAAAGGAGATTTCGAAAATTTAATTCATAACTAGTCACTCGATAGCCAACACAACAACATATTAAATCTAAAAGATAACATTTTGTAAAAAAACATAAAAGTATAATAGTAAGCATAATGAACAGATAACAGTGAGATTACACACAGAGCATGATAATACGAAACTCTATATTTATTGCAGATATTACAAGTGCATAAAAATATTTTACATCCTTAATGAATTTTGGTGATTTTTTAGTCTAGCTTGCAAACATTATAACCAGAGAAAAAAAGTATTTTTAAAAAATCCAGTGCTGTTCCTTACCATTTCAAATTTAAAAAAAATATATATTGTTATATTTTCGATATTATTATTGTTTGGCAGGCATACACAATAGTCTATTACTTCTTCAAAGTGCGATTCTTTAGTTTGATAGAATTCCAGACTAAGATCACGGTAAACCTGGTATTCTACCTTGGGATATCATTAAAACAATGCGTTCATCAAACACACCAAAAGACTGAGCGAACTTTTTGCTTCAGCAGCTGTTTAAAAGACAAGACATTGGAATGAAAGGCGTTGAGTTCCTAAATTCAATTAATGATTCAATTAATGTTCCTAAATTCAATTAATGAGTCATTCTTCATTCAGTTAATGATTATGAGTCATTCTTCATTCAATTAAGGATTATGAGTCATTCTTGAAGATAGTCTTCAGCAGGCCGATAAGTGCATCTTAACAGTTTTCTGTCCATCATTTCAGTTTCTGCTTTGACAAAGTAGAAAAATTTCACAAAATTCAGAAGCAGTGGAGACGTATTGCATTAAGGAAATAATTTCGATTCTGATTTAAGTTAATGTAACAGGACAAAAAGGTAAAATTTACAGATCTATAGCTACTACAATGAGTTACCGTGTACTGCATTTCTTTTACACTGTGCAGATTTAAACAAAATAGTTTAATAAAACGGTTAAGTAACAGTTTCTGAAAAAGTGATTGACTGAGGGGAAAAAATCTGTGAGAAGAATAATTGGAAATTTTGGTTTAAAAATGGAATATGTGCTTCGCTATCTTGAATGGCTGCACAGAATTTCTTCTCTGTGCTCTTAACTAGCTCGTGAGAGAGAGCAGCAGACATGGCTGAAACCGTGGGGGGGGGGGGTTGAACTGTAGAGACTGTTAAAAAATTTCATTTGAGAATGGAAATTTCAAATGGGTTCTAAATCAAACTTTTGCTTCTTTGCTTTTTCTTTCTTTTATTTATTACCACTAAGACTGAAAAATATGGAGAGCTATTAGCAAAATTTTTACAGCACGGAAAGTGAGAAAATAGGCTGTGGCCGTGTTGACATTCGAATTCCAGAATTCTGGTCGTGCTACTCATTACCCATGAAGGCATGTTGGGAGGAAAGCGAAAATTCCTTATAAATGAAGATGAGCATCCGAAGCCCCTTTTTCCATCCTTTTTTGAAAATTTGTGTCCTCGTGCGCACTGAAAAATTGTCTTTGTTGGATTACTCTATAAGATATTTCTCCCGCCTTCTTAGCATGCCTTCGTAGTGTAGTGGTCAGCACCTTCGGCGCGTATTCGAGAGGCCCGTGGTTCGAGTCCCGGCGAAGGCGTTGCTCATTTTTCATTTCTCCTGCTTCCAAAAAATACCTAATGTCTCTACAACTCCAGAATTTTCTTTTATACGTGCTTATTTACAAATTTAATTATAGGTCATTTAAAAACAAATACCTATTTACGAAATTTATCTAAGCTAGCTTGACACTAGTTTTTCAGTGAATGATACTGCTGGGAAAATACGAGCTTGAAATGTATGCAGGTAATCTGATTTTTATGCCAACGGTTTTTCAGAGGAAGAGGTGTTTCCTTGACGTTTTTCTAAAAATAGGTCATATTTAACGCAGCTTCATTCGTTTACTTCCTCTTAAAATAGACGCAATTCGGATTATCTCGGAAGGAAGAAAAATTAATATAATTTTTATTATGTAACCTGAAACATAGATTCGCAGAAGTTTAATTTCCGTGCTGAATTTCTATTCTTCATTTGTGTATTCGAACTTATCCTTAAACGTAATGCCTTTGATTCTGTACAATTGAAATAAATTGTTACAAAATAATAAAAACTTGTTACAAAATGCATATAGTTAGGAAAAGTTCACTATATCAATTACTTTTCAGATTGTTAGGATGAAAATTCTTCCCGTTTTATATTGTGTTACTTCAGATTCTAAAATAACAGAATTAGATCTTTTAATTTATTAATCTGGAACTCAGCTAACGAATACAAAGCAAATGTAATAATTCAGTAAATAACTGAGTACCAAATATGTACTAGAAAACCATTTTGGAACAACTTATTTCGTTCTATGTGTATTATTATAGATAAATACACAGACTGAAAGTACTTCAGTGATTTATGCAAAGAGAAAACTACAGGAAAACATTACAGGGTGCCCACTAAAGTCCGGTACCACCCGTTTAACCATGGAGGTAGGAAGTAAGATGGAGTCGCCCTAAACAAGTTTCTCCGTACCCTGCTCTGAAGCACCGGCGATCCCTACGTGGTGACCAAAACATTGGGTCATTTACCATTGAGTTCTATGGAATTTGACGCGTTCGGGTGTAAATATTTTGTAATTACGTCGTAAATATACATATAAATGTATATATTTTTTTTTCTACAGCACTTCAGAGTCCTAAGTATGTGAAAACAACATATTTTTAAACAACATTTCATTCTGAACGGAATTAAATGCTATACTTTTCACAGGACAGTTTTCTCAGAATGGTTTAATTTGAATGAAATATTTTCACAAGTTTTCGTTAATTACATTAGAAAAAAATTAAGGTAATTCGATTTTATTCGGTTAAGGTACAAAAATTAAGATCAAAGTTTATTGTATTATTAATATTAAAATTATGCATTATTTCTTTTCTATTTATAGAGCTTCTTCCTAAAATATGACATGATTTTTTATTTATATATCCTAAATATGACATGATTTTTTGGCTTCTTTAAATCGAAAAATGTAAGTCAATTTATAATTAATGCTCTATTCGGTTCATTTTAAATTAGAGAATTATTAGGAATTAGCGAAATACTTTAAATAAGTATTTCGCTAATTCCTAATAATTAAATAGGTATTAAATAGTATTTGACTTTCTCTGAACATTTCTAAAAGGGAATAAAATAAGTTTTTTTTTTTTTTTTTTTTTTTTTTTTTTTAAGTATTATTTAAAACTTGTAACTGAGTTATTATAAAATGTAAAGGGAATAATTCTTTTAATTATACTTATCAGATTTTTTTTTTTACCCTTCATTTCAACAATACATATTCCAAAACTCTTTATTACGTTCTTAAGTGCGCGTCTCATAGCATTTGCTTTACAATACCTTTTAACAGATTGCTTTCCAATACGAACAATTCTTGCTTAAATAGTTTTATAACGCATTTGTCAACAGGATTTCAATTTATGTTTATAATTCAATATTAAGGTTATTATATTTTTAGATAACATTTATAATCATTATAAATTAGATACATTTAATCATTAGATTTCTTCACAGTACTTTCACAGTTGTTTATAAGTGAATAAATTCTTCATTTCAAATACATTTATAAATAATTTAATGAATATTTAAATATTTTGTCAAAGGCAGATACATGCTTTTTGCAAGCACATGCATAAATACCCATACATATTTCCTATTTATCATTTCCGGCATGTGCAAATCTTTAATTTCTGTGCATTCACTATATTTTTCGTGTAAAGTAATTTACACCCGAAAGTTTTACATAAAAAATATATATGAATATAATTTGAATGAAAATTATAAGTATTATTTTTAATACCCACTCAAAGGTCAGTTTTTCTTCAAAATTCCTCCACGATGGCATCTCTCTCTTTAGGCAGATAGCCCTTGCATGCGTTACTCTATTTAATAAAAACTTAATCTGACCTATGTGCCTAATTACAAATATTTTAACATACATAATTTTATATTTACATTTAGCCATCAAGTTTCAAACTTTTCAAATCTTCTAGAAAATAAATTTTGGCAGATCTCTTTTAGCAATTTTCTTAAAATCTATATTTTTGTAGTGCAACAGCTTAGAATTTTATAAAACAAATTCGTAATCAAAATCGCTGTTGTTAGTTATCGAAAAATAACCAAGATGTGATTTTTGCGTAAATGTTAGTAAACTATATAAATTGCTATTATCCATCACACTATGAATGTTTCTTTCATGCGAGAGTGTCCCTTTTTCGATTTCTATGGAACTGTCGTGTGTCGAAATACTATCAGAATCTTGTCAAGCGAGCTTCTGAATGTAAACAAAGAACACCCCGTCTGGTGACCCAAGCTTCAAAGCAGTGTTTCACTTCTAGCGCGGAATGGCCCCTCCTCCCTTTCCTACCTCCATGCGTTTAACAGCCAAACGGCTACAGCTACAGTTATAGAAGTGGTGTGTAGGTACAGTAAAAGTAGCTATGTACTACCGGATGAGACCACTTACAGTGTGAACCTGGTACGGCAGAGTTAGCGGTCCTATCTCGAAAACGATATGAGATAAGAAAAAAAAAAAAAAAAAGAGTTACAAAGTTGTAGAACATCATTGGTTTTATATTGGTTTAAGACATTGGTCCATCATTGGTTTAAGACACCTCGTGGAAAAGTGACGAAACGATCTGGGGGGGGGGGAAACTAGTTGTCACAAGATACCTTTATTTTCAAAGTTCAAACTTCTCTTAATCAGCTGAAAAGGGCAATGTATATCTGGACCCTTATTAGAACTTCAAGTTGCACACGTTGTAGCACAATGGGTAACACATTTGCACAAGCATCTGTAATACGATGTTAAAAGTCCTGCAGTGTTTGCAGATGTGTCGCATATACCTGCTGTTTGATGTATTCACAAGAAAATGTCCAGGTGAACATGGAGGCCACTCTTCGAAAACACCATAACCCAATTTGTTCTCCGAATTCTTCCATCAGGTACTGCTTCACTGGTGATGTCTTGTGCGCAAGCGCGCCGTCAGGTTGAACCATAGATTCCGGAGTTGAATTAATGGCAGATCTTCAACAAAATAGTATGTTACGTCTTGTAGAAGTTCTAAATACTTTGCGGTCGTTAACGTGCTCTGGTAAAATAATGAGCCGATTAGCCTGTTATTGTAAATTCCACATCAAACATTAATTAAAAATTATATTTGATACCGAAGTCTGCAGAATATAATGGATTTTCTAGTGCCCAGTAATGGGTGTTCTGCCTACTGTACATTTCCTTCCGAGAAAAGCATACCTTATTAGTTCATAGTATGCCTGCCAAGAATGTTGGTTGACCTCTATCCGGTTCGTGATGAAGTTGTACCATGTGGAATGTCTCTCGGCATCCTCATCCAGTTACACCTGATGAAGTGCTGGCCAGTATGGATGAGCACCTAATTCATTTAGGATTTTCTAAACGCGACTTTTTTAGAGGCGATAATTTTCATTGATCTCTCTTGTGATCATTCATTGATGTTGGGTTATGTGAGGGCGTATGATAATACACCTTCTGATTGTACTTTCCGCCCTACCTTAGCTGATTTGCCTAACCGAGGTCAGCCCAATCAACCAGCCTGCCTCCCTTAAACGTTTCACAAATTATAGGATGGTATTGTGTGAAGAAAGCGGGCCTGCAGGAAAAAGGTGTCGATACAATTTGCTGCCAATCGTGCCTTGCACCCATATTCACTGTAAAGTATAACCATTTCACAATAATAATTTTTTGAAAATCGCTCCATGACCATGAGCTTCAACGTACAATTCCGAGAAAATAACTCTTTTATAGCTCTCTGAGATGAGCAGGTGTGACGTTTCATACAGTATTTACATAATGCACCAATTTCGCACACCAAGCTCAAGTTGTGATGAGTTGATGCTACAAAATCGTGCTTGAACCACAGTCCTCTCGACTGTGAATTACAAATGATACCGCTGTGACGCATTGCGATCTCGTTTTTTGTTCAAGAGATAATCTTTCCTCCTTCCGCTCAAGTTCCGTGATTCTACAGTTTCGAAAATCGCGAAGAAACAAATATGCGTTTTTGCGTTTTTACGTTCTGTTATATATATATATATATATATATATTCATATCTTCAAAGTATCATTTCATACTAAATCTTCACGAGATTTTTTATCTCAATTCCGAACTTTGTGACGTTAGGTTAGAAAAGATATGCCATTTTCGTACGAGTTCTACACAGGATGTGGTTTTATAACCCGGCTGCCTGCTGACACGTGTTTCTAACACCTGAGTCTTCATACTAAATCTCTGATGCTCTACACTTTTTTCCTTCTGTCTCGTACCGCTTTCGAGATAGGAAAGCTAACTCTGCTGTTTTCTACGAGATGGCGCTGTAAGAGGTCTCATCTAGACATGCTGATTCTTGGCTTAATTTAAATTTTACACAGTACAGTGAACCCTTCCGGAAAGCGGATTTTTGGAACACAGTTTTGCACAAGCGCGTTTTCTTACTTGTTACCATTTAATATGTCCAATATTTCATTCATCCGCGATATTTCCAAAGTTTCGGCCTCGTTGCCATAATCATAGTTTATACAAATCGTACAAATAGCAAAAGCAAGCATTTATTGTTATCGAAGAAGGAGAAATTAAAGAATTAGCTGAGAATAAAGACAGAAAAATCATAAAGGAGAAACTGAATGATCTTCTGACACCAGGCCGAATGTGAAAGCAGCGACAGGGAAGAAGAAGATAAAGCACTTTTAACTTTAAAGGAGTTAAATGAATTACTAAAAAAGGCACAGCAATTGTCTGGTTTTGCAATGCAGATTGACCCTAAAAAAGAAAGAAGAAGACACTTTATGAGAGACACTGAAGATCTCTACGGTCCGTATCGCGAAGCTTACAGAGTTGCATTAGTCATTACCTCAAAAAATCACAATTTTTTTTAAATAATTGCATTTGTATAATATCCCCCGGGGAACGAAGCAGAAAAATCTGTGAAGTTACTGGATAAAATCTGTACCTAATAAGTATCGGCCACGAGGTATGAAATCACGAGCCTGGCGGTTTCCCTTGCCCAGATGGGAGATACCTAGAGACTAATTTCGTTGGACTAGTCTGGGTGGGTTTGCGTAAAGCCTTTTCCGTAGAGTAAGGCAGCCCGCGTAGTATTGGTAGAAGCAATTTTGACGACCAGTCAGAGCTCCAGACGTGCATGTTTCCCGCCTCTGTGAAACCTGGGAACCTGGAGTGGTGACCCACGGCGCCCAGAAGGTAGCAGTGGTTACAAAAAAACTCTATCGCCAAGGACTAGGGGCTCGGGGCGGTAACATGATTAACGTGCATTTCATCTCTTGGGGAACTTTGACTGGCGACCCAGTCCCTGCTTAATATAGGGGTTACTCATTTGGCACCGATCAGTGTGGTGCCGATTGGCGGAGCATGTTAGACAAACACTATTATTATTATTATCTATATACTACCAATTCTTATACATGCTTTTTAAATCTGAATTGTACATAATACATCTTTTTTTCCATCGAAAGTTTACTTTGCGGAGCGCTATTTTGTCGTGCACGGAATGTATTATTCACGTAGCCCCACGTTCAGCAAGGATTTACAGTATAAAATAAGTTACCGTTAAACTTACTTTCTAAAATGATAAATTTGGATTATTTATTGTAGCAAAGCATGCATAGATTGTGTCCTATAAAAGAGATACTCTTGAATGGAGCTGTTATTATTTATGTTGCAAGCTGGAAAACTCACGAAAACTTTACAGAGCCAGTCCGTTAATTCCTGCGTTCTCTTAGCAAAAGGAGTTTCTCTTTTGCAAATAAAAGAAAAAAAAGAGATAAAAGTTGACTTAGCGTATGTTTTACTTCAAGCAGCTAATTTAATAATTCTTATTCTCTCAACTTTTCATAGCACGAAGTAGTAAAACATTCAGGCACACAGAAATTGTTATTTTCTGAAATATTTTGTCTACTATTTAAAAATCATATACATTTTCTTAAGAATTTTTTAAAATTGTTATTTGTCGAAAGATGGGACATTTTGATCAATTTAGCAAAACTGTATTTTTTATTATCATATCCTTAAAAAATTCGATATTTATAACCCGTAGATATTCCCATGTTATTTATTACGAAAATTACCAGTTTTATTGTATTTTTCGTTGACCAAAAAAAAAAAAAAAAAAAAAAAAAAAAAAAAAAAAAAAAAAAAAAAAAAGCGGCCAAAATCAAATATCAAGCTTACAAATTTGAGACGCTGCATATATTTCTATCGTAACTAGAAGAAAACGACTACTATACCGTTAAGTTCAGGTTCGAATCTGGTAAATAAGATTGGTAATTTTTATTGTAATGACTTGGCTTTGTAAAAGCAGGCAATTAAAATTTGTCGAAATATATCCTCTCTGTAGAATTTTTAATAGTGGAAATGGAATATAAAGACCTAAAATTGCACTCTTTTTTTTTTTTTTTTTTTTTTTTTTTTTTGTTGTATTCCATCTTCATTGAAAACTTTGATAAGTTGGACAGAATTATATCATCCCCGTAAAAGTTCTTCAAAGTTTCCTTTCATTGTGCGAAACGAAATTATAAAGGTACCGAACATTCTCCAGCCATTATTTAGATTCTTCATAAGCAACATCGGAAAATTGCCTTATGTTGGTTGTGGATCATCCTGAGTATTTTTCATGCTCTGCTCGAATAAAAAGCTAAGCAGAACTTCACGAAACACAATGTTAAGGCGCCGAAAGAACAGAGTCAGCAATGGTGCTACAATTTTAGTTTTCATAACATTTGATTCTATTATGATTATTCATCAGGTAGTCCTTTTTGCGAACGAAAATAAACAAATGAAAAATATAATAACAAAACTAACCCAATTTTTTTTAAAAAAAATAACTGTTGCGTAAAAATGAAAAAAAAAAGTATTGGTCCCTTTCGAATCCTTTCAATTTCTGTTTCAATCTGGGATCATAATTGAATTTTTTATTATTAAAATCTCTTTACAGTATGACACTTTGTCAAATAATTGATGGTCAGTTAACATTTTTTCCGTCAAAATATTTTCTTGCAAAAGTTTTCTTGATTTCTTTCTATTCCATCTTATTTCTAGTTCAGAATCATTTAAATTCCTGTAACTGATTGAAAAGTTAAACGGGCAACACTATAAACGGGCACAACGAAGAAAAAGGCCAAAATGTTTTTCACAAAGAATTATTTTTCTAAATCATCCAAGTTTCATAAAAATATTTCTAATATGCATTATGTATTTAATATGCATTTCGAGCACACATTGTGGATTATACTTGTATTCCAAAGCAACAAAAATACGTTTTCCTTTATGCAAGCTAGTGCTAACAAAACTTGCTGTGATTGCTTACTAAACAGAGGCTACAGAATTCGGAAATTTTCCAGAACATACTCAGACACGGAATTGCCCCGCATAATCCAGAAAGTTAGATACCCTATCCAGGGCCGGCCCTAGACATTTTGCCGACAGTTGCCTTATCCTTGGCTTGTAAATTATGCCATCCAGTGCCTGCCAAAACTTTAAAACTTTTACCTCTCCAAATTCCGCTGCCCTATGCAGTTGAAGTTGCATTGCTTCTAGCGCCTTCCTGATCCTGTCCCATACTCGTCTATTAATAGCAAGATGATGCACTTGGTAATAATACGTTTTTAGTAAAACGCGTTTATACATCACTCTCTCTTTTTGCAGTAGAGTGGCAATCACAGCTACACTCCAATGATCATGAGAAAGTGATACCTCACTGGCGGTCCATTCAGAATTAAATAATGATGCGTGAATAGGATTAGCAGCCTGAAGTCGCTTTCATATTGCCGGTGGCCTGCAAATATAGGTCACGGCCTATTGGAGGAACTGTGAAGTACATACACTGTAGAAGTCTGCTTTCCGCCCTGCTCTCTTCCCCTGACGTTAGGGTCACTGAATCCTGCTAACCTCATTTAGTTCGTTCTCGATGGTGGTGATGGTGGTTGAAACTTGATTGTGAAAGTATTTTTTGCTAAAGCTTTGTCACGCGAATGTATTTTATGGCGTTAAAAAATACCTTAATAAATGCAAGGAAACATTAACATACATAAGTATGGAAATAAGGAATAACATTAACATACATAAATATGTAAATAATGAATATACATGATTAGAACAATAACTTTGCCCTAAGATACGTAATAATTACCCTTGCTGTCGAAATCAAATAACGTTTTTTTCCCTTCCAAAGAATACTATTTAGAAGAAGAAGAAGAAAAAAAAAAAAAAAAAAAGAATTGCAGTCGAAAATTTGTTTACAGATCTAGAATATTTTTCTGCTCCAGCTGCAGGTGGACTACAATTGCAATGTGTAGAACTTCACAACTGAGATTTATGAATGGATGATTGTGCGGGCTTAAAACTAAAGAGTAAGTCATGATTAGTATTTTTGTTCGATGTGCTTCGATTTCAAAACCGTATTATAATAAAGTGTTTAATTAGGTCTGCCAGGTAAGACTAAAGCACAAAAAAGTTAGTGAGGGTCATTGTCTCAGCAACATAATCATCAAGGAAACTTAAAAAATACTTCCTTCTTCTGAAAGAGAAATCAAAACTTGGTTCCAGGGCAATAACGTTTGAAGCAAATTCTATAGCTTGTTCCAAAATATCTGCAACAACCATCTTTTTCAAATTTTTCTTTTTTCTTAAAATCTTTTTTAGGGGGGTTAGTTTGTTAGTTACATTACGAATCTGATGTTTTAAACTTAAGATTTGAAAACAACTGGATCCTTTAAACCTGTAAAATGTCTGAAATTTTTTACGAAACTACCATCCAAATTATAAATCTATTAGTGTCAGGTAAAGACTAACAATTCGATCAGTAATGAATTCATGAAAAGTGGAGCCTATCTCATTTGGAAATTTAGGCGAACTCGCACTTCAGATCCAGACTACGTTCATTTATTTAATTTAAGTAATAGTTGATTTGACAGCTTTTAAAAGGCAAGGTCCCTCGCGACTGCGAGTTGCGGCACCTTATAAATCTCTCTCTGAATTCCATAGAAGTCCCCGCGGGAAAGCATGGGTGTTTCTGTGGTTTTTTCCACGCATAATGTGAATAGCTACCAGTTTCTTAAAAAGTACACCACGAAAATGTTCCACTTCTTTTAGACTAATAGCCGTTGCACGTTGTGCCTTGATCGATTAAACAAGCAGACTCCAAAATGATGTACGAGGTTTAGCATTAGCGTTATTTTCTAAAATACGTTCAAAATTTTTAAGATATATGTTTACAGGAAATTGTAAAATTGTCACACCGGACTGCATTAATAATTTCAGTAGTATGAATGCTTAAGGTCAATATTTGAGTTTCGGTAGATTTTTAGATTTGTTCCAGTGGCAACGCAATTAATTCGAAAGATAACAAACAATTCATCCTGAACAATCATATACTAATTCAGTGTTTTCAATCTTGAATTGCATGTGGGCCGAATGCACGACCTGAAAGCAGCCAGCAAACCGAACTTTTTTGTTTTGTTTTGTTTTACACCGCTTCCAAAATCTTTTTTAACAAAACGAATTTTTTAACTACATTTTAAATTTTACTTAATAAATATTTAACAAAACGTACATAAACAGTAATAATAATGATACAAAGGAGTAAATTCCAATTTAAGTTTATTTTTTGCATGGTATCTAAAAGATTGGCAAATTTATAGTAGTACAGGAAATGTCTGTTGGTTAAACTTCTGTAATTTAAAAGTATTAATGGCTGAATTTTACATTTTCGAATTAACGCTCATTTCAAATGATACTAATATCTTGAATTAACCACTAAATAACTTTTAATTTAATTAAAAATAATAATAAATAAAAATTTAATTAAAAATAAACAAATTACGAAAACTTTTCAAAAATCTTGAGAATAAATAATGACAGTCTGTACCCTTTCTTGTATTTATTGAAATTTCCCTCGATGCACACAGAAAAAGTACATATATTTATGAATAAAGAATTATTAATTTCTTTATTTTTTACACCTTTCAACTACCTAAAACGAAACATGTCATGGTGTTTAGGTTTTGGTAAGGTTTATAACCTTAGAAACGAATAATTAGAAATTATTTTCACCAGGAATTGTAGATGCTCGTCAGTCAATTTGGTTCTTCTTTTATACTTTGAGTTTTCAACTGCAGAAAAATAACTGTTGGCATATAAATGTATTCTGAAAAAAAAAATAAATAAATAAATAAATAAATAAAAAAATAAAAAAATACAGTGTAAATTAATTAGCTCTATTTGAAGATTTTTCTGAGATATTAGTCGCGTTAATTTTTAATAGTATACAAAATAATGCAAAATTGGACTCGAAATCATAAAATCCTATTTTTTTTCAAATTATTTCCATAATAATTAATACAATAACAATGTTAATTAAATTATGGAAAATGTATTCGCAGGCCGAGTAAAAGTGGTTCGGGGAGTGCCAGTTTAAGATCACTCATTCTAATTTCGATGTCGGACAAATCTACTGTACGAACCAGCTGCATTACTAATTGGTACAGCTAGGCTCTCTGTCATACAAAATGAATTTATGAACAGTCTACATGAAAATATTAAAATTATCGATTCTTCAGATACAATAGCAAAAATTGGTAAAATCCTAGTATACGGTGCAGTCTTGGCGCGACTTTGAAAATTATCGCCAACACCAAAAATGATCCAAAGAACGTCTATATATACACTATATACTATGTGTGTATATACATAGTATATATACTATATACATAGTATATACTATGTTTAACTATATATTTTCTTTGAATGACTCGTCAACTACTCATCGCAATGTCCGGTTTTAGCTGCTTAACATAAAGTCGCCAAAAGTAGCCAAATCCCGTGTGCACCGGATACTAGGATTAAACCCAAAAATTTAAGTATTATGATCTTGGTAAAAGTCCAGCAATAAAGATACATTTTGAGAATCTGAGCCCATTTAACGAAAAAATAAGTACAACATCATTTAAAAATTTAGTGAAGAATTTTAAGTGCTTCACACACTTCAAATAATATCATTATTTTAGTACTCATGACCATCCCCCAAAGAAAACCTAGAAAATCACAGTCGAACAAGGTTTTTGCTATCACCAAAGTATATTCAAACAAAGCTACCAATGATCATAAATTTGAATCATAAATTTGAAAATATTAGGCACAATCTAAATCTAAGCATCTACAAGAAGATATTCATGGTATTCACTAATTAAAATTCACTAATCAATATCGTAGTACGCATGTCATTGAAAGTTACTTTCAACATCAGTTTGCTGACAGCAGTTTACAACACAAAAATAATGAATGTGAAATACAATACTTCCATTTTTCTAAACAAGAAATGCGACTTTCGGCAATCAGAAGCAAAGATAACAATGAGATTAAAAAGCGTCGTTTACCACATTTGAAAAAAAAAAAAAAAATCTTCTTTTATCTTTTAGGGTTATTATGTTTTATCAGCAAGAAATTCGTATGATACTAAATAATTAACTTATTATCTTTTTGACTCTCCTGAAGTTGAAGAATTCTAACTTGTTAAAAATGCTCCTGGTGAATCTGTTTTGAGGCTTTGAATATACTTGTTAAGAATTCGACAATTGTTCAAAGAGTCAGATGTACAAAAATACTTTTCTCTTTATCTCTAAATTCGTGAATACACAGAATTCTGAAACTAAAATAAGATAAACGGTGTGTGTCATTTAATTTTTTCTTTTATAGCTTTATAACAGTTACAATCTTCTCGAATTAAAAGATTCAATTATTTTTCAGCACATAAACTTAACAGTACTAATGTTTAGGAAATTTTATAATAAGTCTATCTGGACATGTAAGTAAGGCATTTTTGTAAATTTTAAATGATCTAAATGAAATCTAAAGACTGCTCATAATGATATCTTTTTTACTGAACTCTTTTTTTTTTTTTTTCTTTTTACGTAATCGTAAAAACGTCAAAGGAACTTTTGCTTTAATCCTCCTGTTTTCCAGGTTAATAGATCCACCTGTTTCTTCTGACAATAATTGAGTAGTTCGAGCTGCAATAAACTACATTTCAAACTGCAGTTTTCTGAAAATGGAAAAAGACGCTTAAAAATATCAAAAGACAAATTAATGTTCACATTTATTATTTTTATTTATCAATTTAATATCAAAAGCCTCTTACTAATGCAGACTAACGGCTTTTCTTTTTAAAAAATAATGTATATTATAGTTTGTCTGTAAAAACAACTCATCTAATTTTTCAGGCTTACAATTTTTCAAAAATACAATTAAAATACAACATTGCTGTAAAGTAATAAGCTTTAAAAATACTCTAACAATGGGCGTTCCCCGATAATGCTTAACTAAACTTTTAATTCCAAGAAAACGGAAAACTTTTCAGAGATTGCTTTAGATAATGAAATCAAATCTGATCCTACTTCGAAAAAAAAATTGAAAACTTATTAAAAACGCAAACTTACTGAAATCATATGATGACCTTCAAACGAAAATTTACTTAATTCTTCAGATGACCAAACTGCTGTGTTTCTTGTAGGATTCATAGTTGCTCTGGAGATGTAGAAAATCATAGTTCTTGGAAAAAGTATGCGATAAGGTTCAAAGTAAACAATAGCAGAGCTAAGTATTTAAACATGTGTTCCTAAAATCCTATCCTGTTAAACTTTCTGTGCGGGGGTATCAAACGTGGGTGTGGTCGTAAAAATTATTATACGGGGAAGGGTGTTCGTCGAATTCAAAACAACGGCGTTAAGAAACTTCTAAAAGATGCTGTTTTCTGTAAAATCTGAAAACGTGAAAGTAGTATTGGCTCAAAGTTCCGGAACAGAAAAAATATATGTTGTATAAGACCAAAATCTTCACGTAATCGGTGTACAAAACGTCTCTGAAACTAAAAAGTCCCATTTTTTTAGTAAAAGCAAGAATACTTGCCAGTACAAATTTGTAAAATAGTAAAAGGAAAGCATACGTAATAATCGAAGTGGAAAAGAAATAAGATCTTTGTGCATACCTACATTAAATTTCTTATCGTAATTATCCAAAAACTACCTCCGATTAAGGTTTAAGTAATAATTATCATATCACTATAGATGAGAAATTTAAAAAATGGTAGTTAGTACCAGCTTTCTTTAGATTTATAGAAATTTTGAAAAAAGGCGTTTTATTCTGTAAGAGAATTTTGAATAAATAATTGATTTCTTCTTGTAAGTATTACACTTTGTTGCAAATATTTTTTATTCTAAGGAGCTGAGTATGTATGACTAGTTAGACTGTTAGACTCTTTTGGAGATATTGGAGTGCCAATGGATGAGTTTAATAGTACAGAGATCAAAATCTGTTCTTTTGTCGTAAATTTTGATATCTTTAAAACTGATAATTTGCAAATCAAGGTAATTAATATCTCCTTTTTGAAAGTTAGTTTTATTGCGTTTCAGACATAAAGGACAAATGTGATCTAATTCTGTATTATTGAATTTGTGGATTTAAATAATATCATCCATGTATTTGTGGATGTTAGTGTAATATGTACGTTGTGCTAGGCATAACTGTTTTTAGAAATGAAATTCCTTGGTGCAAAAGTACAAATTACAAATCTCTGAGCTAGTGCTGTTCCCCATCGGGATTCCATTGATTTGTTTTAAAAAAAAGTTTTATTAAAAGCAACGTAGTTATTTAAAAGAATACATTATAAATATAGCTGCCATTCTTCTTTGGAAATAACCGTAATAATTTGTGGAAATAAATCTGGAAGAGTTAAAAGACTGTGAAAAACCTCTTGTAACGTGTAGGGTTTATATTTATTTTAACTAACATTTATTTTAAGTTTAAACTATCTTTCCTGTCAAGCCTTACTTTCCCCTGGAACTGCCAATGCCAGAATATGTAAATTTGAGTAGAACGCGCAAGGATTCAAATTATCAGCGGAAGTATTCTGATTTAAATAGAAGGAAACGAGTTCGGTGTGATATTCTTACTTAGCGAGCGCGGAGGTAGTTAGCGAGAATTGAAGAACCCCGCGTTGCGGCCTATGTGCTTGGCGGGAAGTAGTGGTAATCGTTCCAGTGAGCTTCAAGTCTGCTGAATTAGCAGCGGTATTGTAAAACGCGGTGAGTTAGTTATTTTAGAGAGCCTCGTAGTTAGAATCTTGTCTTTAGTTTCTTTTCAGGTTATTATTTTTATTTGACTGCCGAGTTGGCATCGTCTGTAAGCGTCAAGAGAACGCAATTGTAATTTGTTACGTTGAATAAAAAGGGACTTAAATCCTTCACAAGGCTCTATCTTTTATACAAGTTTTCACAGTCACCTCTTGGTTGCGTGCAAGTTGGAGGCGCGCAACGTTATATTGGCGCCCGAACAATTATCGAACTGAAATGGCCGAAAATTGGATGGAAGCCGCTGGACAACACCAAGAAATGACAACTCAGTTAGAAGGATTTGGATACCTGGTCCAGACTTTGAGAGCGTCAATAAAGCCAAACGTCTATTTCGACGGAAAAAATTCGGTGTCCGTATTTTTAGAAGGTCTAGAAAACCACTTTCAGCTCTACCCTGTGCCTGAAAGACAAAAAGTTGCCATCGCCACATCAGCACTAAGAGGACAGGCCGCGCTATGGTGGAAAAACATAGGAAAATTTCTACTAGGTGAATTTGGAAGCCCGACATATATATTTGACAATTTCAAAAAATCGTTAGTAAAGGCCTTCCCCATTGTGAAAGATCGCGCACGGCTGGAAGCCGAACTATATAGTTTCTACCAACGGGATACAGCAGAATTGACGGACTTTATTTTACGAAAAATCAAGCTAACGGATATGCTGTATGGAAAAAAACCCGATGCGGAGATTATTGAAATAATATTACCAAGATTGTTACCCGCTGTCCAAGACTACTTTGAAATTAGAAACCCAAGCACATTGCAGGAACTTTTCGAATTGGCGGTGAAGTTTCAAAATCGCAGAATAGCGGAAAAAGCGAGAGGGGAAACATATTCTCAACATACCCGAAGGAAGGAGGAAACCAGAAATGGAAATCGCTCATATGGGGGAAAGAACTATCAAGCTAACGCATCGAAACTCGAAGGTCAAGGCCCAAAAAGAAAATTTGAAAATAAGCATCCGCGTACCCAGAAGACACAGATTGAAAGGAAAGCTTTAAACGACTAGAGGGGCCTGTGAAAGGGAGGGTCCAGACCCCGGAAGTTTTAAAAAAACCCTCAAATAGACATTTAAACACGGTCATCGTAAAAAACTCACAGCTACCAATTATACAAGTCCTGGTTGGCGATGTACCAGTAGAAGCCCTCATCGATACAGGAGCAGAAGGAAATTTTATGAGTGAAAAGTTCTTCAAAAATAATTTTTATAGGATACGACTATTTAAAACCAGAAATACGGAAATTATAGCGGCGCAAGGAAAAACATGTCACTGCATCGGGAAATTATCATTAAACTTACAGGTAAAAGAGGAAAATCTCAAAGTATTAATTTTTGTGGTGAAAGACCTACAACACTCTCTTATTTTAGGTATGGACTTTTTAAGGGCCGCGAGGGCCAAATTAAATTTTCAAGATAGTTCCGTGGTGTTGGAGATGGACCAGAGGGTGGTGGAACCTGTGGAGACACCTGAAGTGGACCTTAGCCATCTGAATGACCATGAAAGTAAAGCAATACAACAAGTGGTGAGTAATTTTTCTCATTTGTTTTCAGAAAAACCAGGAAACTGCCAGATAGGAACTCACAAGATTCAATTAAATGCCGAAAAACCTTGTAGGACTAAACCGTATCGTTATGATAAACAAAAAGACCTAATCATCGAAGAACATATTCAGGAGATGTTAAAGAATAAAATAATAACGCCCATAAATAGTGAGTACGCGAGTCCAGTCGTACTATGTAGGAAAAAGAACGAGTTTCCTCCTTCGGATAAAAGGGCTTGGAAGTTTGCTATTGATTACAGAAAACTAAATAGTATTACTAAATTACCAGTTTACCCTTTGCCGGTTATAGACGAGATCATTAGACAGATCAAATCGACAAGATATATGTCTACTTTGGACTTAACGTCTGGCTACTATCAAATAGCTATGAAACCCGAAGATATGCACAAAACCGCGTTTATAACAAAATCGGGCACTTATGCATTTTTACGCATGCCCTTTGGGTTGTGTGGGGCCCCATCAACATTCCAGAGAGCTATGGACATTGTTCTAAAGCCTGTCCTAGGAAAATCAACTTTAATTTATCTAGATGATATAATTATAACCGGTAGTACGTTGGAACAACACATTAATGACCTCGAACAAGTTTTTAAATTATTAAAAGAGGCCGGTCTTACAATTAACGCCTCAAAATGCAAGTTCGCAACTAAAGAACTTAAATATCTCGGTTATAAAATTTCGCAATAGGGTATAGAAACGCAAGATTCAAAAATAAAAGCTATTAAGAATTTCCCACCGCCCAACACGGCCAAGAAACTTTCATCTTTCCTTGGGTTATGTTCTTACTATATCGATCTTTCATAAAAGATTTCGCTAATATTGTTGAACCACTCTTAGTAATCAAAAGAAAAAAGAGTAAATTTACGTGGACAGCGGAAGCTAACACAGCTTTTGAAAGATTAAAAGAAGCGCTTATTAATGCCCCTGTTTTAAAATTCCCTGAGGGGGACGAAAACCTGGAAATTGCAGCAGATGCGTCAGACTATGCGGTGGGTGCGGTTCTTATGCAAAATAACCATCCGCTGACATTTTTTAGTAAAACGTTGAATCAGACACAAAAGAATTATACAGCTACAGAAAGAGAAACATTAGCCGTATTAATGGCTGTACACAAATTTCGAGTTTATTTCGGCAAATCGCCAGTAACAGTCTTTTCGGATCATGCGGCTGTTGGTAGACTTTACTCGGGAAAAAACCTAACGCCCAGGTTAGTAAGATGGGCTTTAAATCTCCTAGAATATAATATCACAATAAAATATAAACCGGGTAAGGAAAACAATGTAGCTGACGCACTTTCTCGTATAAAACTGGACGATGAAGGAAATGAACTTAAATGCGCTGTGTTGACTTCAAAAATTTTAGATTCTAGAGATACGGTTATTACTGAACTGAAAGCTGATCCTGAATTTGGAAATATCTATGCTTATTTGAAAGACTCCCGAAAGCTTTGAGCATACAGATATCGATGCGATAAGAAATAGAGCAAAAAACTATGAAATAATAGATAATTTATTATTCTATACGAAAACAACAAACGAAAATCTTGAGTATAAACCAGTCATCCCAGCCTCGCTTCGATTAAGCATTTTGAAGGAGTTGCACGAAGAAAAAATAGCGGGCCACCTCGGGGTCAGAAAGACTATAAAAAGGGTACGCGAGGCGGTATATTTCCCGCAATTATACAAAATAGTAACGGCGTATGTCAGGTCCTGCAATCAATGTCAGTTAATAAATGATATTAATTACAGCCCGGCCGGGTACTTAAATAGCATTCGCGCTACATTTCCGAATGAAATTTTAGGCATAGATCTCCTTGGTCCCTTCCCCCAGAGCGAGTTAAATAAAAATCGTTTTCTTTTAGTAATAGTAGATCATTTTTCAAAATGGATAGAAATTGTTCCACTTAAACGCGCGTCAGCCAAAACAGTCGCAGATGCATTCTTACACAGATACATTTTAAAATACGGTGCACCGATAAAAGTCATTAGCGATAACGGAAAACAATTCATTAGTCAAATATTTGAAAACATATGCAATGGACTTGGCATACGCCATATCAAAATGGTTCCGTATAGACCACAGGCTAACATAGCAGAAAGAGTTAATAAAAACATAGTAAAAATAATTCGCAGTTACGTGAGCACACATCACAAGCGCTGGGATGGCTACATAAATGAATTAGCTTATGCTTTAAGAACGGCACATCATGATACTACGGGAAAAACTCCAGCAGAATTATTTTTAGGCAGAAAGTTAATTACGCCTTTAGATAAATTATTCTTTGTGCAACAAAGAGAGCAGGAGTTTAAACAAAAAGATGTGCAAAAGTTGATTGATCAGGCGCTTAAAACCTCGGATACGGCAAGAAATAGGCAGAAACTATATTACGATAGAAAACGCCGGGAAGCAGATTTTAAAGTTGGGGATAAAGTATTGAAGCGGAAATTTTCTTTATCAAGTGCCCCAGACAATTTTATGGCAAAGCTAGCTCCAATGTTTGAAGGCCCCTATGTAATTCAGGAAATCAAAGGAGTAGTCTTATATCTTAAGAACGAGAGAGGGGAAATCTGTAAAGCAAGTCCCGACCAGGTGAAAAAATACTATAATCCAAATGATTTTGAAATCCTTAAAAAGTTCTTGCAGGACTCAAGTCTAAACGAAATAGAAGGGCCAGAGACTACAACAACTATTCCACCACCCAAGAAACAGAGAACTGAAGAGAGACCTAGCACTTCTACAACCCGGACGTCGGTATCAAAAAGAAAAAATAATTTTCAAACTCCAGCGTTTAAGAAAAACAAAAATACAGATGCACCGGGTAAAGAAACCGTGGTAAAGAGAAAAACACCACCTACAAAGGATAGCAGGAGAAATTACACATCAAGGAGAACGCGCACACGGCCACAGAGTCAGGTGCCAGCAAGGCCGCCGTTCCGGAAACTGAAACGCCAGCAGGAGGCACAAAAATACGAGGAACAGAAGAAATTCAAGAAGGACTCCAGACCGGAGGACGTCAAGACCAGCCGTCCCAGGCAGAAACGGAAAGGTCAACAACCAGACGATTGCTCCGTCAAGAGGCCAGCATGTAGAGGACGCAAAAGAAAAAGCAACGTGGACGACACTCGGAGATCAATAAGGAGAAGATTGACATCCATGAAACCTCTAACTTGGGATCAATTTTGCCAAAAACGGATGACGGAGTTTCAAGCATCGAAAACTCAAAGATAAGTTAAAACCTTCTATAATTTTTTTTCTCTTTTGTTCCGAAATGTTATGCATAAGTACGAAGTTCTATGTTTTGACGAAAGTCAATATGTCTCGGTTGAGACTTATTTTTGTTTTACTTTATTTAGCTAAGGCAAAAGTATTATTTTCTTTAAGTGTAAAAGCTAAAAACAAGCATTTTCTGTTGGTCGAAAGACTAATTCTGTTATGTTAAAGCCAAAATTTGGCCGGAGATAAAAATAACTTCGTATTCTTGTATTAATAAGAATTTTACTTTCAGCGCTGCCAGCTTGGCGAAGAATGAGTAAAGTAAAAATTTATTTTCTCTTATTCATTTTATGGTAAATTGTCAAAAGCATATGTATTAAAAATTTGTAAATGTATGTAAATACTTGAAGGTTATGTAAAAGTAGAATTTAGTCTAAAAGCATAAAATTGTAGATGCTAAAAGTGAATGCTTAAAAGCAATGAAGTCAAAATTTAAGTATTAAAATGTAAAGTCATGCTTTAGAGCGAAAGCCTGCATGTTTAAAGATGAATGAGGGGGAAGTTAGAATGAATGTGTTTTGTAGGGTTCTCCACCTACATTTGAATTTTTAAGAATATTAAAGTAGCTCATTGAGTTGTAGAATGTCGAGTAAGGTGTGTCTATTTGGTTGTTGAATTCTAACAAATCATGGTGGTTAGGGGCAGTGTTGTAAGACTAAAACACGAATATTCCCTTTTGACACCACACACGGTGGAGAGCCAGGGTAAAGTTAAATTAATGCTTGAAAAATTGAATGAATGTGAAGTAAGCAATAACTAAGAAAAACGAATCGTTTAAAAACAAAAATTTATTGTGTCAAGAAAGTGTAAATTATAATGTATGTAGAAAGATACTGGTACTTATTCCTTCCAGATGCTGGAAGGAAAGACCAAGATTGATTGATGAAGTCCAGGAAAAGTTGCTGTAAGAAGAAAGTTATAACGAGCAACAGAATTTTAGTATACAAATGGTTACATAAGATATTTTTTTTTTTTTTTTTTTTTTTTTTTTTTTTTTTGTGTGTGTAAACGAGGTTCTCGCCAATTAGTTCAAAATTAGAGAAACTTACAACAGGTCGTTTGTAGGACCTGCTTCCAAGTTTTCCAAATTCTGGCAGCGGCAAATGTAGGGTTTATATTTATTTTAACTAACATTTATTTTAAGTTTAAACTATCTTTCCTGTCAAGCTTTACTTTCCCCTGGAACTGCCAATGCCAGAATATGTAAATTTTAGTAGAACGCGCAAGGATTCAAATTATCAGCGGAAGTATTCTGATTCAAATAGAAGGAAACGAGTTCGGTGTGATATTCTTACTTAGCGAGCGCGGAGGTAGTTAGCGAGAATTGAAGAACCCCGCGTTGCGGCCTATGTGCTTGGCGGGAAGTAGTGGTAATCGTTCCAGTGAGCTTCAAGTCTGCTGAATTAGCAGCGGTATTGTAAAACGCGGTGAGTTTGTTATTTTAGAGAGCCTCGTAGTTAGAATCTTGTCTTTAGTTTCTTTTCAGGTTATTATTTTTATTTGACTGCCGAGTTGGCACCGTCTGTAAGCGTCAAGAGAACGCAATTGTAATTTATTACGTTGAATAAAAAGGGACTTAAACCCTTCACAAGGCTCTATCTTTTATACAAGTTTTCACAGTCACCTCTTGGTTGCGTGCAAGTTGGAGGCGCGCAACGTTATAAACGGAAGCGCCGTGTATAAATTTTCAGACTCGTAACAGAAAATCTTTTTAAATTTTGAATTGTTTATATAGTGTATTAAACCTCTTATACAATGATGCACTTATCAATATTGTTGAGAAATTGCCTTGCTTTGACTCCAATTTACTTTTAACTTTAGATGCTCTAAATATATATATATATATATATATATATAGAGAGAGAGAGAGAGAGAGATGATTTTAATGGATGCATCTTGTGTAGTTTCACGAGTCCAGTTACTAATTAATACTCATAATATTTGAAATGAATCTGCGTTAATTGGTTTTAAATCGCTTAATTTGTTATTAATAATGGATTGAAGGAGGAAAAAAAATTAAATACCTTACTCTTCGCTGAATGATTAAATAATGCCGCGTGGAAGATAAACATATATTAATTTGGCCTGAGTTTTCTGATTAGACATTAAACATAAATAACTATCTTACGCTTTGCAGAGTGACAGCACAAAGCTTCACCCATCACTGATAATTTACTGTTTTACTGCGGTTTATCATAGATTCCACTTGAAAAGCAACAAGATTTAAATGTTCATTTTGAAAATTATTAGCACTACCTTTCCCTCTTGCAGATTTAAGCTTTCCGCTTATTTTTCTTCTAAATCAGCTGTTCTCAACCAATGGTACGCGTACCACTAGTGGTACGCAAGAGAAAAGTTGGTGGTACGCAGTGAAACAAAGTATTTTTAGCTATTAAATTCAAAAATTAAATACCCCAACATCCTGTTTAAGTTTTTTTCTTTTCTAACACTCGTAAATTCATGCCATCTGAGCTTTGTTGAAGGTCCAGCCGCTCATAGACTTTAGCAAAATAATCGGTTTTATTTCCACAAATATCCTTTCAGGCATAGACATAACAAAATTCGTCATAAATGACGTTTTTAAAAGGAGTAATAGAAATGGATGTTATAGTTAATAAAAAAATTTCCTGTAGAAAAGATAATATTAGCTCATTAATTCTTTTAGAGTTGATCGATTTATTACCATGTCTACCCTTTACGTCGCCATCATTTCCCGGATCACATTGCTCTATTTTCAATTAGAATAATTTTTTACGTAGATTTGCTGTCTGTGAGCTTGCGAATTTAAAGGATAAATCTGAAGGATATTTTAAGAGAAAATTATCGATTACAAAATAGTAAACAAGTAATGAAAGATTTTGTTCCTTCAAGTGAAAAAGCTTTGAAGGCTAGTTACCAGAGGCGTAGCTAAGGTTTTAAGCGCCCGGGGACACCTAAAGATTTTGCGCCCCTTTCTGTGTTCCAAGAATGGAAAACATTTCATTCTGAAAGGTGTATCATCAATTTGGCGCCCCTTGGATGCTGCGCCCGGGGACGGATATCCCCCCTTGCTCCACCCTAGCTACGCTACTGCTAGTTACCTAGTAAGCCTAAGAATTGCAAAGACTGGGCAGGCTCACACTATTGAAGAACATCTTTCATTACCAGAAGCTAAAGATATCGCTTTAAGATTGTTAAAAGAAAAAGCGGCTAATGAACTTTATAATATTCCGTTATCAAATGATACAGTAAATCGAGAAATTCATGAAATTGCAAAGTCCAAGGAAGAGACTCTTATTCAAAAAATAAAACGCAGTGAGTACTTCGCATTGAAATGGGATGAAAGTACCGGTATAACGAACTTTGTTCAATTATTAGTTTACATGCATTTCGAAGAAGACAAACGAATTGCCGGAGTATTTATTTTGTGAATATCTTCATGATAAAGCAACTGCAACTGAAATTTTCAAAGTGATTGACAATTTTATGTCTGAAAATGATATTCCTTGGAATTTAAGTGCATTACCGTACGCAGTGGCGGAGCTCGGGCTTTAACAGGAAAACATTCTGGTGTTATTTCTCAAAGAAAGTCGTATCTGAAACGAAATTAACTCACTGTTGCATTCATCATGAAGCTTCAGTAGCCAAAACAATCCCCGAAAACCTGAAAATCATTTTGAATCAAATCGTTGAAACTGTTAATTTTAATAAGGCCCGATCTCAAGAATATTCATGATTTTATGCCAAGAGATAGGCAGTGAACATGAAACGCTTTTGTTACATTCCGAAGTACGGTGATTATCCAGAGGCAAAATTTTAAATCGTCTTTTTGAACTTCGATCAGAAATTCAAATTTGAATCGCAAATTTTTCATTTAGCGAATTACGGTTGGCGTGTTTAGCATATTTTTAGCTGATATTTTTGGAAAGTTAAATGAATTAAACTTCGGATTACAAGGGCGAAGTGTTTACTATTAGAGATAAAATAATTGCAATGATAAAAAAACTCGAGCTAATAATCAAAGAGTTGGATAATAATATTCTAAGCTTTTTACCCCTTTTAGAAAGTTTTCTAATCGAAAATAATTCGAAAATAAAAGAATTAGTATCCGATATTAAAAATAATTTTTTCTCATTGATAAATAATTTCAACATGTATTTTCCCGAGGATTATGAATAAAATTGAATTAGAAAATTCATTTTGTTCAAATGTATATTTTTTATTTTTAAAATTTTATATCGCGAAGCAAAAGTACTATTGAAAGAAAAATTTTCTGTAATAGAACACTAACTGAAGATCTCAAAAATAACACAACTGGTAGCTTTTGGCTGAATCGAAAAAAAAAAAAAAAAAAAAAAAAAAAAAAAAGAATTTAAAGGCATTTTAAATAAAGCTATTAAATTTTTATTGCGTTTTTGGACAACTTATTTGTGTGAAAAGAAGTTTCTTTCATGTTATATTTGAAAAATAAATACAAAACAAAATTAAAAGTGGATCCTAATTTACGGTTAAAACTAAGTGAAATAAGGTTGGACATAAAGAAGTTGATGTCCCTTAAATAGGCCCGATTTTCACACTATATTTTTGAATTAAAGTATTATAACGTAAATTTTGATACGAAATGTAATGAAGAAAATCCCCATTGTCTTACTTTCGTAATCTATCTTCTTGAGTTACGTTGGACTTAAAAATCTTTTTTTCTTTCTTCGACCGAGCTAACAACTGATAACGTTTTGTAGCACGTAGCTTATAAGGAGATATCAAATCTTAATTTTGTTTATTTTTACTGCATGTCTTCTCTCAGAAACAAAGTGGAAATAGTTTCGTTTCCTAGAAAGATTTCCTTTAAAATTCAATTGATTCACTAGCCACTTAAACTCCAATTCCTTTTGGAAAGATAAATTATAAATTCTGCGTCACTAGATTTGATTCTCTATTATTATTTGCAGATTGCGTATTAGGATATGATGGTGGAGAATGATTTTTAATTTTTAACAAAATTTAATAATTGCATTTTATCAAATATACTGTCAAAAGGGATAGTATGGATCCCAGGACTCAAATATTATATTATGCATCATTTTTAAACGTGTAGAATTTTATATGTATTGTTATACTTTTAGTATTTTCATTAAGGTTAAAAGAAAAGGAAATAATTATTTATTCTTATAAATATCTGTTTACATGTTTGAAAAGTGTTTGCAGGACTTATAATTTTATTATGGGTCCATACAATTCTACCGTTTCATTTACGTACAAATTGTTCACCAAATCAGTTCGAATTATGTATTTATGATTTTATTTTTTGATACCAAATTAATCAAATTCCATTGATATTTTGAAAGAAATTTGTTCTTCTCGTTTAATGTTAGCTTTCGGTTAATATTGTCAAAATAACTGTGGACAAACCTGATCACATTAAGCGACACCTCATGTATATCAAAATTTAGAAAATGCTGACAGATTGCCTAAATGTTATATGATGAATGAAGTTAATTAAGTTGTGAAACTCTTTAAGTACCAAAATAGTTCTTTTGAAATTTCAGTCATCCTATAATGAGCACTCTTTGTATGACCCCAATACCCATACTTTACTGACACAGAAATAACGACAGCGGTAGACAGAGAGATTCGAAATGAAAATTACTTTCCCAGTAGCTTACTACATATCAATGGTTGCTGCAGAAATAAGGACATTGAACTTCATCATTGGAAAGTGATGAAATGGCTTCCTCTTTTCCTATCAGTTTTGTTTATGCTACTATAATTACATCAGGTTTGTTTTTAAAAAGTCTTCTCACTGAAGTTTTAAGCATATTTTATGCTCTTGCTTTCATTTTAACCCATGAAAAATTCATATATATAAGTAGCGAAAGGCTAATTCTCCGTGGTACTGATTGCTCTGCGTTTCGTCACATGAAAATTTGAGAAAAACTGAAAAACTCACATTGCCTGTTTGGATCTCGATTATTAGAGCTAATGACTTAATATCTGTTAAAAAGGTTGTGCAGTCTACTTTGTTTGACCACTTTCGTCGCTCCTGAAGTAGCTGGTGACATAGATAAAGAAAATTATTTTAGGGTCAGTGCCTCTAAGCTAATTTACAAATGATGACTGTTACGAAATTTGTTCGTGAATTATATAGAAAAAAGTACACGCGTGTTACCTAATTCGGTAATCCTCGGTTTATTGATCTTCCTTTTGATTAAAATTTCAGCAGAGTTCTACCAGCAATTCATAGCATTTCAATGTAATTCAATAAAAATTGCTCTTTGATATCAATCAAACTAGGAATGTTTTCCTTGCACTCCTTTGTTACAAGGAAACATTGAAATAAAATGATAATAACATATTAAAGCAAATAATAATATCACGTTCAGTTCAAGTTAGAAAACGAAAATATAACTAAATGGCCATATATTGATGACACAACAAAAATAGTAGTACATTGATTACTTTGCACAATTCATTTCAGAGCGACATAAAATTTTAAAAAAAATGGGAGGGGGGCAAATTAAATTCTAAAAGCTTTCAAATTTTATATTTCGTCAAAAAGGGCGTTTTTTTTAATGCTTTGTTTGTTACTTATATTTATTAAATATCATGTTCTTGGCTCTTAAAGCACAAAAAATTCAATTCAACAGCAATATCACAAAATATTTCAAAACAGCATAGCTTTAGAAGACTATCTCGCGCGTTGGAGATAAGAAGTTTTTTTTTTTTTTTTTCCGTACCGTGCTGCCATTACTGGCTTTGAAATCGTTACGTTTCTTGATCAAAAACTCATAAAATTTTACAAAATATGAAATAGATGAAAAACAAATTCGAAATTAAAAATTTGTGCTTCCAAGTGCCCATGTTCGGATGGAGGATTAAGTTATTCAAAAATTGATGGTTCTAGGTACCGTCGTTTTTTTCACAATGCGAGCAATACACATACATTCATGCAGAGTTTTTCATTATTTAATTTCTTTAAATATAATACAGGGCGATAATATTTGGCGGCAACAATTTAAAAAGTGATTCGCCATTAATAGTAAAACATTACAAAATGCCGTTTTGAGACTAATAGCCCTTCTTGGCCACAGCCCCTTTGGGATAAAAACCTCACACCTTTAAATACACCTAAAAAATAACAATAAATAAATAAATAAATAAAAAAGCTCCTCTTTACTCATTTGAATTGTCAAAAGAAAAGGAATTGATAAGTCACTAATTTCTGGTGCCATCTTTTTTTTAACATCTGAAATCAGCATTTCTTAGTGGAAAAAAAAAGCTTTTAATTATCAAATAACTAAAGTACTACCAACCTGTGGGACATAATACTAATTAATAAGAGTTTCCTTGTTTGACTTATAAATAGTTTGATCGATCCCTTTATAATAATTGCCAATGCAGATGTCATAAAATTAGATTTTTTTAAAGTTTTTTAAAGTTTATTATTATGCTGCATGTGTAAGTAAAAACCATTCACTGTTAAGAAAAATTAAACTTCGATTTCTAAATCTTACCTGCCGCACTGCAAAGACATAGGTGAATATCAGCTTTTAAATAAAGTGTGAAAAAGGAAGTTAATTTAAAAATAAAAATAAAAATAAATTAAAAAAAAAACATTTATAGGCAAATGTTAGCAGTTGCGCTGTCAGACAGTTTTATACTCATTAGCCACAACGGTCTGGCAAATTGCTAATTCTGTCGGTTCACCTCAAGATGAAAGGAGTTATCCCATCTAAAAATGCATGAGACTAGGAGAAACATTTCCAAGTATAACGAGCATCTCGTGCTCTTACCAATGGAAGTTTTCTAGCCAAAATATGAACTGGAACTGATATCTTCGCCAACTACGCGGGGAATTTTACAATTGAGATGGAAATCTTTTGTTCAAAGCTGTGTCCATCGTAGCTTCACCCCCTGAAAAAACTGGTTTTCGCGTAAATCAACCAGCCAGATATCTGGAAAATGAAAATTCGCGGAAATGTTTCTTTAGAAACGCTGTTGAGGTTAAGTAACAGATGTGGCACCTGTCAATACAGTAAGTATCATTATTTACACTCAGAAGAGAAAAAGAGGGCACCACGTTATTTATGTTTGTTAAGCAGGTATCGCGTCATATTCTGTGTATCAAGTTATAGATGATAGTTTCTCATCGTGAGCGTTAGCGCCCGCGTTTATGCTCTGACAAGATCTAGAGGTGATTTTCTTATCCATGGAGCAGTAAAGGACGAGCACTGAAAGGATTACAACTAAGAACACTAAACACAACGCAATACAAACGAGAGCGAAGTCCACAAGGAGATCTCTCAATACACTGAATTAAAAACTGAGAATTGATACTTTTTCAGGTCTTATGCAGTTTTCCCCGGGTCGACGAGAATTTCTCGAAATTACTGGAAGGCATATACAGTTACGGTTACATATAGGACCGCATGCATTTTATACTAGTTACATATAGGGATCAGACCAGTTAACATTATACAGAAATTGGACCAAAACGTCGCCGCGACTTTTGGCGATCTCTCACCAAATGTGGTGATAAAAATTTGTGTCCTAAACTATTCGCTTATTTGGAGAGATAGCTATTTACTTCAATACTAAATGGACTTGCCCTTGTAACCTTATTTTTCTGACGGAGCTTCGATTTTTGAGGCATTTCATATTACAATACACGAGATATTAGAATTTTGCGTATAATTTCACTAAAATTATATATATATATATATATATATATATATATATATATATATATAATTCGTAACAATATCATTATCGCCAGTGTACAAGAAGCTGAACAAACTCGATACTAAGCAAAATAAACCTCACACTAGGAGCAATGAAGCTGAGGAACGAATCGTCGCATACAGCATAATTTGGGTTATATTTGACGTCTGGCGCTGAAGGAAAATGTGAATAGTCCAGCAAATTCGAGCGAACAACTTTAAAATGCATTCTTATATAGAGCTTAATTTCTAAAATTAGAAGTGCTGGAGTATTGTGAAAGACCATCAGGAAAAATTAGCAACATTAAACAAATAAGAAATAAAATAAAATATAAAATATAACCAAAAATTAATAATACACAATAAATTAATGATGAACATTTAAATAATGACTTAAAATGCAGGAATTTATATGAGGCTCCAACTGGCATTACAGTTTTACTCAAAGATTGAGCTACTTGCTCAGTCTGAATTTAGTTTAAACATGATAATAATAGACACTAAACATTATAATAACACTAAATCAAAATATACGATTTGGCCGTCCAGACCTGAAATTGATTAGTGACTCTGCCTTACCGAAAGGCCCAGGTTTGAATCCTGAAAAGAGCATGGATGTAAACTGTCTGTCCCTTTATAGGAGGCAACGGTGGTCCACCTACTAGGTGCCTCCATTATAAAATGACCACCGCTTCCGGTTTCGGTAGTGATCAACACCTATAATAGCCCGCCATTGGATAAAAAAAATGTATCTTTTGGTGACGGTTAGGTTATTCGGATCCGGCAAAGCACATAAGTGTATCTACTTAAAGGAAGGGGCGCCTTCTTGAACTCGTGATTCCTAAAAAGACTGGCTCGTAAAACTATCCATGTTGTTATTCCGTTCACCAGGATTCAAAACTAGGTCGAATCCTGAAAAAGCTGAACAAATCAGGAAAGAATCCCTTAACAACAAATGTGTCTTTACACTGTGATAATAATTCTTAAAACTTTTAATTTAAACGAAGTATTGTTAAATCATAATTGCAAATATTATTTTACTTCGTAGAATACAAGTCTTCTTGAAACCTATATTTTTATTTTCTTTATCATAAAAGTTCCAATACTGACCATCTAACTCTCCATCTACGATGATGGGAAGAAAAAAACGGACTTATTTAGTCACATGATATGTGTTATGAATATTTTTGGGTTGGAAGTGATTCCCCGTAACGGAATTCGCTCTGCGTATTCCGTTACATAATGTAACCGCTCTGCGTATTCCGTTATATAATATAACTGCTCTGAGTTAAAATGTAAAAGTGGTTATATTTTTCTTTCATAAAAGATTTTTAAAAAATATGCTAGAAATTAACACTTTTTCGAAAAACCTACAATAATTCTTTTCCAGTGCACCTCATGTTTTTCATAATTTTGCAAAAGTTATCTATTGCTCTATCTTGAGTTGATATATGCTTTCCATAATCACTTTTAGAAGGAAATTAAAATACTTCCAGAATGTAACTATTTAAAATATGAAACCAGCTATTTACTTCTCTTATAAAATTTGCTAAATCGTAACATAATTTACGATCAGATTCAGACTTGCATATTTCTAATGCAGCTGGAGTTGTGTCTAAAAAGAATTGAGCTGTTAGCCGTGCATTTTGTTGCTGAGATTTTTCACATAATATGTGAGTTTCTATCAGTTTATAAACTTTGTATTCATCAGCATTAATTTAAAATAATTCCAAAAGTGGAGTTTTATTTATAACGGAGTATTAATTTAACACGAAACTCATATCTAAAAGCAGTAGCGAATAAGCTTTAAAAGATGCGGCGTTTTGTCTCGCTGTGACGTCAGACATCTAGACTTGATGCATGCGCTCTGTCTCAATTTCCGAACGCGCAAACCTTTTCACTTCACGGGCCTTGTATTAGCGCTAGAATCGGTGCAACGCATGTGACTGAAAAGGTGGCGGTAATTTTTTCGCTTTAGAATTTAGGAAGCCACTGGACGGCAGAATTTAGAAAATGTAGACACTGCACCTGGGAGCAAATTATCCAGCGTTAACACTGGATGGTGAGAGGATGAATCACCAACCTCGAAGAAACGGCAACGTTTGGAAACGCAGGCAATGTTGCCGCAGTTATTGAGTTACTGCACGCAGTTATTTCACGAGGTGTAATGTATCATGCATTTCTATTTCAAACGCAGATAATGGACTGCGACTTTTATGTTCAGGTACTTTCATACCAGGCAATTTTGCATCGTTAAACTTAGTTGTGGGCATCGGGGAAATGATCTTTTATTGCATCATAATGCAAGATCCTATACTGCTGCATCAGAATTAGTTTATGTTGGTCAAATAAAGTATCTCTGCTCTTCTTCATCCTCAATTTCGCTTGATTTCTCGCTGAAAGATGTCTTCCTCTTTTTGTATGGGAAAATTCGCTGAAAGGTTCGGCAATATGAAGACGTTACATCAACCCAAAAGATCGGGATATTTATATCGAGAACTATTCGAGGAGGGTACTGTCAATCTGCTCCTGGGACTGCAGACTGACGTGCAAATCGCTGAGCGTGCAGTCCCTTTGCTTACGTGAACCCTTATGTATTAAAGATTGTAGGTACTAGCTTCTGTATATTAATGAAAGAAAGGAGACTGTAGATATTCTGAGTCACCACTACGGAATAGGCCTGCTGTAAAATTCTTCTAAAATTCATTGTTTAGAGTTAAATGTCTTGGCGTTTCCTTTTCAGGCATAGAAACCGCGAGCCTTTGATCAATTACAGTAGAGTACACGAGTACGAACCGAAAAGTCAGCATTTCATTGCTTGACTATAGTAACCCAGTTCCTCAATCTCAAAACAATATATATCAATATTATAACAAAATCAAACCATGACCGATCTTCTTTTTAAAAGGTCTTCTTTGTTTCCATGTTTTTGAGGGGTTAAGCAGTTTCTTAATAGCGAAAAAGGATAACTTAATTTCACTGGAAAGAAATAGGTAATAACAATAATAAAAGAATTTAAATAAATTTTTATTCGGTGAAATAGTTATGGACTTTTGATATGTCCTGCAAAATAGCTTCATTACTATTAATTTCAAATTAATGGACTTTATACAGTATTAGTATTTTTCTGATTTATACAGTATTAGCCTTTTTTAAATGAGTCTGATTGTTCGCCGAGCATGCACAAATTTCGATTAGGATTACCTTCGTCAACTCTATGACAATAGTGCCCAGATTATACTATTTGTTTAAACGCTGAATTTTTCAAAGTTCGTATCTGAAATGTCTTATGTATCAAGAATTTTTCAACAGTACATTCAAAGGAAGTTTCTGTTTTTACACTCATAAAACAAACATTTTTACTTTTCCACATTCCTAAAGAGATGAGTTTAAAGACCTTTGAAATGAGAAAAATGACTTTGGTAACTGAAGACAGTTAAATAACTAAAGTTTTAAGATTATTCCGTACGTCAAAATTTCTGTTTATACATATTTATATAACAATAACAAGAAAAAAATAGCCAAAGTCAAAATATAAAATAAATTCAAAATACTAAATTTACTAAATTTAAAAGGCTCAAAAGGTTGCAGTAGTATAAAACAGTCAATAAAGATTTAAATTTGTCTGTTAATTAATTAATAAGCAATTAAAAATGAAAAATTCACGGTCAGCAAATTTAAATGTTTATTTACGTATTGATTAATAATAGAAACCTATTTTTTGCTCTGCAGCATTTGATCTTTTTTTTTTTTTTTTTTTTTGCTGCAGGCTGAAATTGTTATTTGAATTCAGCAACAGCCTTGATAGTCTTTGCAAAATTCGTTGTAAATGTTTATCTACGTATTTGGCTTTGACGTTTATTATTATTTGTTAGTCCAAATCTTAATATTCTTTACTTATGAAGAACAATAAAGTCTCGTGGACACCCGAACGTCAGTAGTGGTCTCTTTATAAACTCAGCAGAGCATGAAAATAAAACCGCAGCTTTCTCAAAACGGATGTGTATGTACATTCTTTAAATACTTTTCCTTATGGTCGTTTGCTAAAGTAAAAGTGGAAGAGATCCTTGCTCTTGCTGGTTCTATGACCGACATTTTTTTGACCTTGTTTCTCCTAACGACCGACAGAGGGCAGTAGTAAAGAAAGTGGTTTATTTCGTGTTGGCTACGCGGGAGACTGACATCATGATATTAAGCGATATTAATATACCAATTATTTTCGTAATAAACGAATTGTATTGCGTAAAATAAATTTTTAGATTTAGGTGAAAGTACCGGCTATGATACAGGAATGAAGATGGATGTAAAATTGAAAATTTTCACGTTAAATTGTTGGTAAGCTGTCTGTTTGTTTATAATGAAAGTCTGACAGGTGTTCACAAAGTTTTCGTATGTAAACAAAAATTATTTCACCATGTTAAAAGCTATATGAACTATAAATTCAAGTTTAATAGAACTAATGATTTAGCAATTAAAATATTTGGAAAGAATTTTAATATAAAGCACAGTATAATGAAGTACCGATATGCCATTGTAATAATCCACATGGACAACATTGTAATGTTTAATATCTTGAAAAAAAAAAAAAAAAAAAAAAAAAAAAATCAATATTCAAAATATGGAATTGTGTTATGGATAAATTTACATTTCAAGGAGAAGAAATATAATTTATTAATCTTTTAATATAATTTGCGGTTACTCTGTTTCTGCCTCTTTGTAAAATTTTAAACCTAATTCTACTTTTAGAATAATATTGAATTTGTACAGTAACATGAAAACGGAGATTATATTTACATTTGTTACTTACAGACTTGTATTTGACATTTTTTTTTATATTACTATATTTCAATCCTGAGTATGAAATTTTATTAAATACAAGTACTGATAATCATTTATTTCAATCCTGAGTATCAAATTTCATTAAATGCAAGTATTGCATACTATATTTCAAGTATTAGTTATGTGTATGTTTCTAACAATATTAATGTGTAAAAATTCATCTGTATTAAAATTAAGATATATACCTTCATCTTTCAGCAGGGGGGGGGAGGCTATATAACTTAAAACAAGTAACAATTTACAAGTTACAAACAAAACAGAACAAGTTATATTATATATATATACTTGTATTTGACATTTTATTTTTTACATTACTTTATTTCAATCCTGAGTATGAAATTTTATTAAATACAAGTACTGATGAGCATTTATTTCAATCCTGAGTATCAAATTTCATTAAATGCAAATATTGATAAGCATATGGAAGTATTCCATACTATATTTCAAGTATTAGTTATGTGTATGTTATTAACAGTATTAATCTAATGTGTAAAAATTCATCTGTATTAAAATTAAGATATATACTTTCATCTTTCAGCAGAAAAAAAAAAAAAAAAAGCTTTAACTTAAAACAAATTAACAGTTTACAGAATTTGAAATCTTGGAATTTTAAGTGTTACGAAGTGTAACATGTTAGATTTTCTTAATTTAAAAATTTTTCATGATAATAGCAAAATTACGTGTGTTGATAAATATATTTTGCATCATTTAATGTTGATTAATATCCTAATAGCTTAAACTGTCAGTTAGTTAAATAGTTAAATATGATTATATTGTCAAATTATTAGGACCAATGCAGTTTATTAATGCATTTAAATTTGAAAATGTAACTCTTTCACTTGAATGTAATATCCTCTTATGATTGATTTTATTGTATCAAGGCCTATATGAGTTCCACTGGGGTTGACTGGGGGTTATGCCTCCTTTGATCACCTCTATGAATTGGGGCATTATAACCATGTAAGGCAACTTAAATGTAAGCCAGGTCTCTAAGCCCCATCTCTCCAGTGTACTGTTTCAAGGCCTCTCATTTAATTTTTAATATTACTTTTGTGTCTTTGAGTATTGTTAAAATGCATTAATGATATTAAGCTGTGTATCTTGTATGCTGATGTAATATGTTAAATTTCAGACTTAATGGTAAATACAAGTTAATTGGAAAACTGTATTTTTCTTTCTTTTTTCAGTTGTAGGCATTAAAAATATTTCATATTATATAAAGAAAGATAAATGTGTTTTTTATCATTTATTGCTTGTGACAAAGTGGTATGGTATGTTTTTTAACATTGAAAGAAATATTATATAATGTGAAAATAAAGCTTTTTGTGCTTCTTCAATCGTATCATATATGTACCTTGTTTATTTGGGAGGAGCAAACAAGAGACTGCTAATTTAACTGTTGATTATTTTAACAGTTACTTCTTGAGTAAAATCTAGTGGCATTAAAAATGTTCTTGTAAAAAAAAAAAAAAAAAAAAAAAAAAAATTATCATCACATGTTTTTGTATAAGTGTGATTTTTCAGAATAATCATCAAAATAACTATGAATGCCATCCTGATATTACCACATATGTAATAAAATTAACCCTTTGAGTGGCATGATTTTTTGGGATCTGCTTATAAAAACTTGTATTTAAACAGCTATTATTAGCCAAATATGTATTATTTATTTTAATGTCTGTTTTCGTAAAATTCCATTCAATAAAATAATATTTACATATCAAAATAAGTAAAAAAGGGAAATATTTTAAATTATAAGCTAATATATACCAAATGACAAAAAATTTCATGACCAGAAAATCCACTTAGAGATTTAATATTTTTTAAGCAAACGGTGAGTAATACTGATTACCAAAACGAATTGACAGATAAAGTAAAATGTTGTTATCCCAGGATAAGGAGGTTTCAAAATATATCATTTTCTTATTAATCTGATTGAATTTTTTAAAAAGTTATCTATTATAGAATAATTATCCAAATTTTACTTTTGTGTTCTATTCATAACTTGTTTCCTGTGGTTTTTAATATATCACATAATGTAGAAACCACTAGGCATTTTATTTTGAAACAGGAAATGTGAAAAATGTGCAATGAGCACTCTGGGATTTGAACTCCAGACTTCTTGACCACCAGCCGAACATGCTTTCAAGTATACCACAAAGGTGCGTGCTAAGGAGGGAGAAAATACCTGTACCCTACTTATAACTGAGAGGGAGAAGACCCAGTTGCCAAATCCTGGTGGTGACAAATTGTTTTGCACCTTTTAGTTCAAGCAACACTTTAAAGATTATTAAGCACTTTATTTTGGGGGAGGAAATGTGAAAATTATGAAATTCCCTTGCCGGGATTTAAATTCCGGACCTTCTGATTGCCAGCCAGGTGTGCTTCCAGTTACACCTGAAGGCATGCATCAAGGAGGAAGGTACCTTACAGTAAAAACTGCCAAAGGAAATACATTAAACAAACTTTGGTTTGTGTAGCCAAGAATAATTTATATTACTAGAACTTTAAAATTCATATACCATATGTACTCAATAAGAATATAAAATTATAAAAATATAATTTTTTGCTGTGTTTTTGTTTTAAAATAGAGCATATTACTTGAATGCACTCTGTATATTGAGTATGTGTCAAAAGTTTGTTCAAGAAGAAAGAATCAAAATAGATCAAAAGTTCTAGACAGATGTAGCACAGGGGGTAGAAGAAAAAGTATTGCAGTAATAAGTTAAAAATTGCTTTTTGTTTGTATTATTAAGCTTTCAACAGTGCTTATTTATGTATTCAAGTTCATTATTTATTTATTTACTTATTTGATTATGCATATGAGAGTTATCTAACCAAGGAAAGGCATATTTACACGTATGGTTTCCTAATGGAAACTGGCTCATATTGACATTACACATGAAAAAAAACCATAAAAACACTCATGCAGCCAACTAGTATGTTGGGATTGAAGCTTCTGGTCTGTACAGTACTTTCTAATTATCTATATCTCCTTCCAAAACATGACTAACTCATTACTGGCTGATTTTCCACCAAGCTAATAAGTGAAAGGCAACAACTATTTTGAAAATAGCAGTGCACTAAGAATTCTCTTAAAGAGCAGTGATCAATAAAAATAAAAAAGGAAGGAATATCTGTAGTAAGACGCTTATCTTTTTGAGAGATTTTTTTATTTAATCCTTTTTTGCACCATTATTGCTGCCATGCTCCCACGCACACAACAATCTATTTTTTACTTATTGGAAAATATCGGAGAATTACATGAATTTGGCATTATGCATGCTACTGTTCTACCCAAGTATACAATGATCTATTTTCATTAAAAAAAATCAGAGAATGGTGCAAACTTGACATCACACACAAATTTCAATCCATAAAATTCAACCGTTTAAGAAATGTAGTTGTATGAGAATTTTTTCAATTTCCACTGTTGGGCAAAATGCCATGGTCTGAAGAAGTACAATGATTTCTTTTTCATTAGCTGGCAAACACCACAGTTCCATTATGACTCCTTACAAGAAAAAGAAAAATGTATTGGATGCAAAAACAGACACTAATTATAAAAATGAGTCATTAGTGGGCATACTGAAGGGAAACCTAGTTTAATTTTCTCAATCTAACATCGTTGCATACTGACTTTGAATTTTGACTACACCCATACTGAATCCAATTTTGTCACTCAAGAGCACTCTACCAATTATGTGTATGTTGTGGTGCAGTGACAAGACATTAGCGACAAACAGGCTGTCACTTGGGTTGATCTTTGGAATATGGTAACTGGTAGTTTGGCGACATTTTGGAGGCAATAAAGGTTACTACCTAGGACTTTGGTAATAATGTGAGAAGCACTCAGTTCCGATTACGCATTATTTTGTGTGAGGGGAATGAGAGATCATGAGATATGTCATGTGACATTAATGGACGAATTACGGTTGTTTAATTGGAAAAGGGGAGAAATCTGGAAATGTCGTATTTAGCTATATTCTGTGTTGTGTAAAACGTGACATTAATGGACGAATTACAGTTCTTTAATCGGAAAAAGGGGTTAATTTGGAAAAGCTTCATTGTGTGTTGTGTGAAATAGTGTTGATTAATTTTTGGATTGCATGGCGCTATGTAAAGTGAATTGTAAATTTTTAATGTGTTTATCTGATAATAAGTTGAGATTGTGTGAAAGGAAGGATATTACAAGTTTAAATGGCGGTGCAAGAAATATGGTGAAAATGGACATTTTGTGAAAAGGGAGTGTAAGGAAGGGTACGTGGTTTGCTGAAAGTAGTTTGAGTATAGGTGAAATTTTATTAATTTCTTATTACTTGGTGAATAGACTTCCAGTTGACTACTGGATTTAGGATTTAGAAATTAGCAGTAGTACTGCAGCGACGTAATGAAGATTCTGAAGAAGATTAGGTAAGTTAGTATTTTTAATCATTTGAGGATATTATTTTTATGCATTGTTCTAAATGTAAGGAGTAAATAAATTGAAATGGTATTATTTGAAAATTGTTATTAGCAATGATTTAGTTTAAAGTAATTAGGATTGTAATGTTAATGTATGTGCTTATTTATATTTGAAGTAGTGTTTTTTAATTTAATTATATTTTAATTTAATGATCGTGATTTTGTGAGTTATATGTTTGTAGTATTTTGGAATATGTTTGAGTAGTATACGTTGAGTGTTTTCATGCATTTTCGTGAAATTTTTCTAATTTATGAGAAAAAAGCAGTGTACATGGATATAGTGAAGAGTGTGCACAATGCCATTTTTCTGCAATTCTGGGATGTTTTTTTAAGTAAAAATAAGTCGATGTGTACATGGTTTAGTGATATTTTAATTAAATGATAGTTATTTTGTGAATTTTATGTTTGTAGGAATTTGGTATACGTTTTAGTTGAAGTAAACGTCCATGGAAATAATTTAAATATTTGACACTAAGTATTTGTAATGTTTGCGGTATGAATTCGTTGGTGACGTTTATAATATAATAGATAATTTAGAGGTAAAAGTTTTTAGATATTTTATTTATTTTATACGTGGAAATGTTCATATTTGGAAAGGGTATATACTTTTTCGCGATAAGGTAATTTCATATATGTTCTTTTTATCGGGTCTAAAGATTCAGAAAATTGTCATGCATTTTCGTGAAATTTTTCTAATTTATGAGAAAAAAGCAGTGTACATGGATATAGTGAGGAGTGTGCGCAGTGCCATTTTTGTGCAATTCTGGGATGTTTTTTTAAGTAAAAATAAGTCGACGTGTACATGGTTTATGTGTATGTGTTATTGTGAAAAACGCGCAAGGAGTTTGCGATTGTGCACTTTTTCCCAATTTTGCAGTGAATATTTGTCATGATTAAGCAGTTTTGTTAGATAAAATTTCTAGTATAAGTGTAATTTGGCTAGTAGATTGTTGGAAAAAGTGTTCAGTAAATAAAAAGAAAAGAAACATGTCTTTACTTCGTGAAGACAAAATGGCGGCGGGAAAAAAAAAAATAGAGGGTTGCTGTAGCAGAGTTGGTCGCCAAATTTTCGCCAAGAAATCGCCAAGTTACCGTAATCCAAAGATCAACTGTCACTTGTTCCTTGCTGGGTGCCAACAATCTGTGGGGTACCCATTTGCTCAACTTGTGCATCTTCATGTGGGATGCAAATGAAGTCGACTTTTCCTCAAAAATCATGAAACATTTGGCAAGATTACCATAGGCTTGACTTCTGTCCTCCTCTGTGACTGTCTTGCCATCCAGTACCTATATTTGTCCACTGGAAAAATAAAGGTTGAGATCTCCTGGCCTGAATTTCTGGAATCAAAGCCTGGTAGTACATTTACTTAAAACATCCTTTGCCATCCAATTGCCTGACGTATTCAATTGAATTGATATGGCTGCTGACAGGCACACTTCAAAGCTGCACAGCAAGTAACTATGAATGAGCTATTTAGATACTTTTATATCTTTTCAACACTGGATAAGCTAGGGTTGCTGTATGTATAAAATGTACTTATAATTAGTGCTGGTCAATGGTTACACTTACCCTCCATTGCCTTTCTGATGCATAGGTCATTTTGTTTAATTTTTGTGAACACTTCATCAAATGTGGTGTCAAAAACAGCAAGAATTTTTTTTTTTTTTTTGGTTACCTTGTAGTTTTTTAATGAAATTTAAACTAAATTGGTTTTCTCTGCATATCTATGTAATAAACTTGATCTGTGTTTGTTAATATCAAACTTTATATGATTTATATTGTTATCTTTAAGGCACTTCATTTTCAGTATTTGAATATTTTTTTCATGCTTTATGTAGGGGCATTGTGGGGATAAGCAGGCACAGGAAACAGCGGATGGAAGCTATTGCATCTCACATCGCATCATCAAATTATGATTTTGTGTTTCTTCAGGAGGTATGCTTATAAATTTAATTCTTCAAAGTATTTTCTCAATTATTTCTCAATATGTTTTTCAAGTTTTTTTTTTTTTATAGGATTGGCCAAAACGTGTTTGGAAAAAAAAAAATAAAAGATTTTCAGAGTATACAGTACAAAGTCCAGAATGCGGACTTCTGAGATCTGAAATGATCTATAACCCAGCCCTCTGTATCACCAGCAATCATTTTTTTTGGATGGGGGGGGGGTTTAATGCTTTCAAATTGATATTTTCCGTAATAAAATGCATAAAGAGACCCAATTCTTAATTTCACTTCAGCACTGATGCCAATGTGGCAAATCATTATTTATTATTATTATTATTATTATTATTATTTTTACTTTCATCACTGCATCAAAACACTGCAACTTGTGAAATGACTGGTGCAGTAATGTCTAACATTAAAAAAAAAATTAATATTAGTAATTGAATGCCAAAAAACATGGTAACCTTATGTTGACATTATGCTTTGTGATGATTAGACTTCAGCTAACTCCACTGTGAAGTGTGGAGTGTGTTGTTCACAAGGAGAAATTTAATATAAATTTTGGTACTTCTTTGTTATAGCGGTCCGTCGAGATTGAATGGCCAATCAACTGAGATATCTCGCCAAAATCTGGCTGCATGTTCTTATACGTTGCCACATGATCATGTATTAGCACTGGCTACGTGTTCTTATACCTCGCCTCGTAATCATATATCGGCACCTTGTTGCATTTTTGCTTTTGCTGCATGTTCTTATATTATTCATTTCTTATGAGGTTTTTGAATTCACATTGTTTATTTCAAAATATATTCATTGCTTTGTGTGTATGTGTGTGAACATGACATTAACTGTCCTTAATTTATCAAGTAATAAGATGGATAAATAAATGATACTCATAGGTTAAAAGATTACATTTAATGCTGTTTGAATGTAGAGTACCTGATTTATTAGTTAGCCTAGGACTGGTGCCAAAGCTGGTTTGGTTGTACTAGACAGCAGAATTTAGAGAGACATTTTTAGCATTTAGAGAAGCAGCAAGCAACAAAATAAAAATCTTCAGAATTTAGGGAAGCTATTGGGATGCAAAATTTAGTAGCATCAAAATTCTTAGAATTTAAGGAGGCTCTTAGCAGCAGAATTTCAGACCTACAGAAACTCATTGGGTTGCCAAATGTCAAATGCCAGCCATGTATAAGCTTTAAGTATATGTGGGAATTTATTTATTCGAAACTCAGATAAGTATGTGCAATAAATTTTTGTAAGTATAATAAATAACAAAAGTAATGTGATTCAGATTTAAGTTTGTCAGTGTGCAGTAGAAGCAAAACAGAATTTTGCGGAGCAACATGTCTTGGTAAAAATATATTTCAGGGTACCCTTTGGTGAAATTTGGTGCCATTCCTGTTTACATCCGATGCCTTCCCCTATAAAATGGTGTCCAAAACATGATTAAAACAAAACAAAAAAATAATGTCAATAAACTGCATTTTAAATCAAACAAGGAAATATTATAAGAATGGAAATACATGTTATCTAATCTACGCAGTACAAAAAGGAAATATGAAGTTACCTTATTTAAAAATTTCTGTTTCTTCGATATGTGCGACACACAGAATTCCTTAACAGCATCCAAAACTATTTAAAATTATCTAAACTAGAATCTGTATACTGCCATCACCACATAAATTTACAAAAAAGTATCCTCCGGACTGTCCATAGCATTTCTTTCGAAAATCTCTTCATTACACCCCATATACCTTCCATATCGTTGATAAGAGCTCCGGTTTCCAAATCCTTAAATCTTGCTGCGTAATTTACTGAGAGGTGAATGAAGCCATTTAAGTCTTCATTTGCATACCAATCAATCAATGTTTTCTTTCCCAATTGTTCCAAAGTGTACAGAAACTTCAGGTTAACTGTACAGTATAAAGTCCGAAATCCTGACGTCCATTATCCAGAATGATCTTTAATCTCGACCTGAAAACCATCAACAACGTTTTTCTTGTAAGCATGCACATTTGATTTCCCCTCTGTGCATAATAAAACATCTGGAGAGTCCTGATTCTTAATTTCACTTTGACACTAAATAAAATACTTTGTTATTGAAGAAACAACTATTTTAGCATAAATTTGTAAGATCAGTAATTTAGCTCCGTTGCTGTGTATCTGCTTGGCTCACATCTCAAACCGAAACATTCCACACAGATACATCATTGATCTGATGCCAACCTGGTGAATCATTATTTATTATACTTTCCTTTCATCGCTGCATGTTTATCAAAATATGACAACTTGAGTAATGACTTATGTACCGATGCCTAAATTTTTTTTATGTTAGTAATTGAATAATAAAGTAATATGGTAACCTCTAATGTTGACATTATGCTTGGCGATGATTACAGATTTAAGTTAAATGTACTAAAAGGTGTTGACGAGGAAAAATTTACCCAAAATTTCTTTCCATATGCCAAAAATAGATTTTTTTTATAGATACTTATAGACCCAAAAATTACATTTAAAGCTATTTGAATTGAGAATAACTGAATTGTTATTCACATAAACTCAGAACCAACGCCAGGGCTTGTATGGCCTTACCGAGTTGCAGAATTTAGGACCCACAGAGACTACATAAGGCGGTAAGATATCTATCACCGGCTCTTAATAAGGCTTAAGTATATGTGGGAATTTATTTATTCAGAACTCTGATAAGTCTTAAGCATGTGCAAGAAATAGACATAAGTACAATAAATAACTAAACTAATGCAATTCAGGCTTAATAGTCTCAGTGTGTGATAGAAGCAAGATAAAATTTCACTGAACAACTTGTCATTAGTCGCCGATCTCATTATAAATAGCGAAATATGTATAGTACAGAATAGCTAAATTTGATGATGATAGCCGCTAATTTTTAAGGCTTTCGGATATCACAAAACAAAGGTGAAATTTTCCAATTAGCGGATTTTGTAAAGAAATGTGGAGAAACGGTAATAAATGAAGATGATATAAAAGAAGTTTTTCGTTGTGAATACAATGCTTCTCAATCATCAATTAATTAATGAATGGCGAAATCTGGAGTATGGCTCTAGATCCAGAAAATGCCACTACCGATAGTGAAGAAAGTGACAGAGAAGTTACTAAAAACAAGAAAATTTCGATTGACAAGTTAATCGGAATTCTCGAAACATCAGTTACAGAATTTCAACAATGTAACTGAACAAGAGATTATGGCTGTCTACAGAATTAAAGAGAAAGTATTAGCACAAAAAAAGAAGCAACTTAAACAACTTACATTGAAAGAAATGTGTAATAAGGTAAACAAATAAATATTAAGCTTTTTTTTTTTTTTTGTAAATTTTGATACCCTATCATAAATACTTCATTATTTCATAAATCACTTCATATTTTTAATTTTATGATTTCTACATGCCATCTTACTAGATTTAAACTGATGATCTAATATCTGGAAAAATCTCAAATTCGGAATCGCCAAACTCCCCACGAGTCCAGATTTCGGTCTTTGTACTGTACCACCAGCAGGCATTTTATGGTGTAAAGTAGAAAACAAGCAATGTACTTCCTAACCAAAATCCAACTCATATATAAATTCTTACAAATATTTTCTCAGCAGTCAAAATCACATCAATCATGCATTACAACCAATCACATCATAACAGGGTTTCCATAACATTCAACTACTCAGGTTATCATAAATGAAAAAACAACTTGGTGATAATCCAAGGGGTACCCTAAACTATAAACTAACCCATGCCTTTAGTTGTCAATCTCATGATACATTACCATTAGTGTATATTGGATGCTAGCTAAGCTTTCTGATGATGCCAGGTAATTTGATAGCTTTCAGATATTACAAATAAAAAGCAAAATTTTCCAGTAAATGCAATTTGTGAAGAAATGTGGAAAAGAAGTAATAAATGAAGTTGTGATAACAGAAGTTTTCATTACGATGACAGTGCCCCAGTCATCAATCAATTAACGGATGGTGAAATTCGTGGTATGACTGTAAATGCAGAAAATATCGCTGCAGATATTATAGATAGAGGTGATAGAGGTTGATAGAAAAATTTCGATTGACAATTTAGTGGGAATTTTCAATGTGACAATAACAGGATTTGAACAATGGAATTTTATAACTGAATGAGAAATTATGTCTCTTTATAAAATTAAATGGAAAATATTAGCACAAAAAAACAAAGCAAATTAAACAACTTTCATGGGGGGGAATTTTAATAAAACAAATAAATATGAATTTTTTTAACATTTTGATTCCTTTGTCACAAATGCTTCATTATTTCATAAATAAGTATTTCATATTTTTCATTTTATAATTTCAACATATCTTACTAGATTTAAACGGATGATCTAATGTCCAGAAAAATCTGAAATCCAGAATCACTGAAGTCTCGATGAGTCCAGATCTCAAACTTGTATTGTATTTTCTTTTGTAAAGAGTTTCTCCAAAAATATTTTTTGTTAATCTGCGGATTATGGTAACTAAAATTTGGTGACCAATCCTGCTACAGCAACCTGCTAGTTTTTTTTTTTTTTTTTGGATGTGATTTTGTTTTCACGAAGTAAAGGCATTTTTTTTTTTTTTTAACTCGGCATTTTTTTCCAAAATCTGCTAGCCGAATTACGCTTATGCTAGAACTTTTCTTGAACAAAAGGGCTTAATCATGACAAAGATTAGGTGCGAAATTGGGTGCAGAATCGCCCACTGCTTACCGCGTCTTTAAGAATCGCACATACATGGTATCATCCGTATACATGCCAACCTTTTTCACTTAAAAAAAATCCCAGAATTGCACAAAAATGGCATTGCGCACACTCTTGACTTTATCCATGTACACTGCTAAAGTCCTAGCTAGTAACCTTTATCGCCTTACCAAAATGTCGCCAAACTACCTGTTACCATATTCGGAAGATTAGCCAGTCGCCAAACTACCTGTTACCATATTCCAAAGATTAGCCAGTCGCCAAACTACCTGTTACTATATTCCAAAGATTAGCCATATTTTTTTTTTTTTTTTTTTTTTGGTAACTGTAAGGTTGAAGATGTGTCTAAGTGAATTCTGCTTTAAATTATTATACTATAGGTTTTGATTCGGTATTAATCATGTTTTCTGTTTTCATTACTTATTACCCTCAATAATTTGAAAGTTAATGAGCGCATCTGAAAGACAGTATATAATTCGGTCCTGATAACAGAACAGTACCTATTGTTTTTATATTTTAATACTTTAGGTATGGAATGACAAAGACTTCCAATTAATATGCAAGAAAGCTGCTGCTGTTCTTCCCTTTTCACATTATTTTCATAGGTAAGTTCAACATATATATATTTTTTGATTGATTTTGCTGTGTAAGAAAAAACTATTTTTTTGTTTTGTTTCTGAAGTTGTAAAATATATGAGAGATCTAAAATTTGTCTTTGTGTTGATTTTTGTACTCTAAGCTGAATTTAAAGAATACATATCTTTCAAATGTTCATGAGAATATTTTCTTTTACAAAGTTTCTCTTAGAATATGCAGTTCTTTGACTTATTATTTTGGCTTGCATAATGGTGAATTTTGTGCCAAAAATGGCTGCTACACAAAGCCAAAATAACAGCACAAAGAATTGCACAAACTTGGTATCCATGTACACATCGACCTATTTTCACTTAAAAACAAATTACCAAATTGCACAAAAATTGCATTTAGCACTCTCTTGACTTTATCCATGTACACGTCGACCTACTTTCACTTAAAAAAATATCCCCATTGCACAAAAATGGCATTGCGCACTCTTTTAACTTTATCCATGTACATGTCGACCTATTTGCCTTGCAAAAAAAATCCCAGAATTGCACAAACTTGCATTGCGCACTCCCTTTACTTTGTCCATGTACCTATCGATATATTTTCAATTAAAAAGTCAAAGGTGCACCAAATTCTACAATATAGGCAAACAAAAAATACATAATCTCAATAAAATACATTTTAAACCAAATAATAAAATAACAAAAAAGGAAAAACATGTTATACATTTAAGCACTACCAAAAGCAAATATTCACTTACCATGATTTTCGAGTTTGCTTCGTACACTCAGAGCCACGTAAAAATGAAAATATCAATCATACTTATATGACTTTTTTCAAACAAGGTACTCTTTCTGATTGAACGCTTCACATAGTGACCATCTGAACCTTTCTTCCTACAAACCCATTCAAATCCATCTAAAACGGCTTTTCCATTCGACTAGACGCTTATCTTTCCTACGTACAGGACACTTATAATGGCTACTAAGTAAACCTTCATTTACACACCAGTCAATTAAAGCTCTTTTCCCCTTTTGCTGCAAATCGTACAGAAACTTCAAATTAATCTTGCTACATTCGACCATTGTACTGTCTAAAGAATCAAACCAACACACACCACAAAAACGTTTACAAAACATCCCATGATTCAACAGGGTTCATAGCGGTCCTTATAAGTGCTTATAAGTCCTTATATTTGAAAATAAAATATAAAGGCCCTTATAGGTGCTTACTTTTTCTTTAAAGCCCTTATTTTTTTGTTTTTAGTGCTTATTTTTTTGCTTTTAGTGCTTTTTTTTTTTTTTTTAATGAACGCGTTATTTTTCCCTGTACCAAAGCCAAAAGTTAATAAACAACTTTTCTTCCTAATATGGAATGTCGGATGGTGAGTCATACTCCCGGAAATAGCTTTTCCCCTTTTCTTTGCATTAGCATAACCTTTGGTGTGCACGAAGAGTACAGACAGGTGCCCATCGCTCTATTGGTCAAAGAATTGCGAAAGCAGTAGAAAATTCTGCTACATTCGGCATTCTTTTCCTCCCACCCAAATACTACACACGTTTGAATTTCTATCAAGATCTTAAAAATTTGCATTCTCGTTCTGCTTGGTCAGTTCATAGTCGTGTTTATTATGATCGTTATGCTTATATTATGAGCATATGTATGAATGTTTATAATAACATAGTTGCAGTAACTGCTGAAGTATAGTAAACTTCCAAAAATGGTTGTGTTTTAACACAGATTAGCTTTCTAAGGAATAATATTCGGAATGGCTTAAATAAAGGGAAAGTAATTGAATAGTCAAAATAATTTCATTTTTTTGGCCAGTATATTATACAGTACGAAGGTTGGGAGGTCTTCCCTTTCTCCATAAAATCTTGAATATTGAAACTGTTATAGTTCGCTGCAAAACATGCAACGGATTTTTTTTGGGGGGTCACCTTCCAATCTGGATTGAATAGGACTAAAAGTTCTGCGGTCTACCAACCTAAGCGAAGAATGATTCTATTCCAGAAATTTAACGCCGTCTGTTGAAAATTAGAATGAAAAACACCCCAGTTATTTAGTTCTTTATTCTCTCAATACCAGCAGTTGTTGATTCCGATTGTGTAATATCACGTAGGGAAGAATTACGGCGCACATATTGCGCAATAACGTTTGTGATATTTTGCAGAGATAATTAGTTTTGATGTTCATTCCGAGATATGTTTATGAACACTTAAAAGAGTTATACTGTGCTTGCTAAGCAGAATATTTTTTAGTTCCGTTGGTTTATTTTTATATGATGCACATATTGAAATGTCAAAAGCATTTATTTAGCAGAAAAATCTAAAGAGCGGCTACAGTCTACCCTCCCCTCCCCCTCCGCTCCTTCAAGTTACGCTCGACTGTCCGAATATTCGTCAATTTCCAAGTAAGCGGGTTAGTTAAGATTTTACTGTTAAAGATGACTGCATGAAGCAAATTTCTGTCTTCTGATTTCAGAAATGTTCCTCTTTTTTACTTAAATTACGTTGCTTGCAATATCTGTTAAAAGAAAACTGATATACAATGAAAATTTAGAAAATGTTTAGAATTTAGATTTAAATTATTTAAATATCAATATAAGTGGAAAAATAAATTGTATTTGTTATTAGGTTCCAAGCAAATACAATAAATATGCCTTATTATTGCTTATTTTTTCTATTTTGAACTGAAATTTCATCATTAAATCTTGTAATATAGTTTAGTTCTTCATAGTTTTTTTTTCCTCTTATTGTAAACTAGTTCTGTAAATTTAAGTATTATTTATAATTAAAAACAAGAAAAATTAATTATTTTCCATGGTTGAGGTAATGCTTATTCTCTCTTAATAAGTACATCATTTCTCATAATTTAAATTACAAGTCTAATTTTTAAGGTTATGCAGTTGTGTATGATGTAATTAGACAGGTGCTTATTTTTTTTTTTAAATGTGCTTGAAAAGTGCTTATAGGTACTTATTTTTTTAATTAAAATGTGGCTATGAACCCTGTTCAGAATTTCTCAGAATCATGCACCCGATTACGTCAGAATAGGTTTCCATAACATTCAACTGTTCAGGCTACCATAAATGAAACAACAACTTGGCGATAAATCAAACAAAAACTTGCCGATAAATCAAACATCTTCACCATAATACAAGGGGTGCCTTAAAGTCTACTCTTCTACTCTATTCGTTTTCGCTTATACACAGTGATAGCTTTTTGCTTAAAAATAATCCAATAATCACACAAATTTGGTATCATGCACACAGGGGCGTAGCTAGAGGGGGGCAAGGGGGGCATCTGTCCCCGGGTGCAGAATCCAAGGGGCGCCAAACTGATGTTACGACAGTTTAGAATTAAATGTTTTCCATCCTTGGCAAGCAGTAGGGGGCACGAAACCTTCAGTTGTCCCTGGGCGCTATGACTAACCCTAGCTATGACTCTGCATGCACAGATTTTGATCCATAAAATGTGATTATTTGTGAAATACAACATCATAGAATTTGAATTTTTGCATTCTGTATTGTTAGAAGAAATGCAACACTTTCTTTTTCATCAACCAGCAAACTGCGTAGTCCCATTGCGAGTCCTTACAAATAGTACAATGCAACAAAAACAAACACTAATAAAAAATCGCCATCCAATTTGAAGGTGGAAATCGTGTCTTGATTGCTGCGTGTGTGCATAGTAGTAGTAAACTGTATATTAATTCATAAAAGTCAAGTTGAAAACTTAACAACATTTACTTTCCTTCATGCACAATAATGCCACTTAAATGGGCAAAGAAGGAGTAAGGATTAAGATTAATAATTGACAGCCATTTTGATCGGGCAGAGGAAAGGAGACTCGGTGTGGACTGAGTGCATGCCTATTGCTTACTGATTAGTACTGGGCTCTCACCACTGACCTTATGTGACACTGCAAACGTTAAGCCAGTACAAATAGACAGAAATATTCTAACCGAGATGGAACACCTGGGTTACCTCATAAATACATAAATGCATTTGGCAGTGCCATAAGTTGCCTGTTGTACTGATGTAGCATGTTGTTTTGTGTACTTTTCAAGGGACTGTAGATAATCGGAAAGTACCAACATTTTTTAATTTACCTGTGGCTTATTTTCTTTCTTTCATAAACATATTCAATTTTGTTAAAAATGTGTAGTTGAAATTTAATAAAATTCTTAGGTTTGTTTTCATAATTCATAGAATAAGCTTTCCATTATAATTCAATGAAGTTTTTCACATGATCATCCAAATAGTTTCCAACTGAGAGAATTTGTGTTTAAAATGTGGGTTTATTTAGATGATGCTCAGTGCTAAATTATACTGTATTTTCTGCATATATTGCTAACTGTATTGAGATAAATTTGAATTTTGAGCATTTTTAAAAGCACTGTAATGGAGCATGTGCATGGATTTTCACTTTCAGCATGAAAGCTTGGAAAAATCAACGAATCTGTGTGTATAATGTTAAAATGTTACAGAGCACATCTGTACAAAAGATCTACATTTATTTCTCATTGTGGAAATTCGAATGATGCTGATGAAGAAATTGTCTTGAATAATATATTTGCAGTCAGTTTGCATTAAGATTAATTTTATGATCTATTTTGTCTTTAGCAATTAATTTAAAGAACAGACTGTCAACTGTAAATCAAATCACATCATCATCTGTTTTAAAGCTGGTAGATGAAACTAAATTTAATACCTTCCAAGATGTTAAGTCTAGTTCATCCTGAATGCTATACAATGAGCTTTTATGAAATGCAAGTTATCTTTTTTGAAATGCAAGTTATCTGCCATATCTCAACCAAAGATCATTCTTTCAGATATAATTTCAAATTATTTCATTCCCTGATCTAAAGAATTTAAAAAGAGGCTTAAAAAATTTGAGAAATGTTAAGAATTGTTTGTCGCTATTTGAAAATCCCTGACCTGTAGAAATAACAGAACTAGTTGTATTGAGATATGATTATGCAGCTCTATTTGACAGATTCATCAAGCTAAGAAAGATATGAATTTTAACCCTCTCGCTGCATATTAACCCTTTCGCAATGTCGCGGCGCGCAATGAACTGGAAGTTGATCTGTCAGCACTATCCTTATCTTCAGAGCAGATTTTTTTATTTTATTCGGCTTATAATTCCTTAATAAATGCAGTATTTCATCTCGACATACTCCATCTTTGATATGATTTAAATCAAATTCCTCGTCATTATAAATATCATGAATTCACATCAAATAGTTTTCTGGTTGCAATTTTCTAATTTCGACTATGCATAATGTGTGCTTTACGCATGCACGCTTTGAAAGAAATGTTTAATAAAGTAAACAAATAAATATTAAGCTTTTTTTTTTGTAAATTTTGATACCTTTTAGATCATAATTGCTCTTTATTTCATAAATTATGGTTTCATATTTTAAATTTTATATTTTCTGCATGCCATCTTACCAGATTTAAATTGATGATCTATAATCCGGAAAAACCAATAACCCGGAATCACCAAAGTCCCAATAAGTCCGGATTAAAGACTTTTGACTGTATATATATATATATATATATACTGTGCATGTTGAAAGTTTGAAGGCTTTTGTGAAAGTGCAGAAATCAAATATAAAAGAATTATTGGTTACAGCAAAACGTGATGGCTAGCTCTTTTAACAGTTTTAGAAAATATTTTAAAAATATACAAACCACTAAAATCATACTTTTTATCACAAGATAATCTTTTAATACTTTTTATCACAGAATCATACTTTTTATCACTAGTCCAAGAATATTGCAGCTCTTTTTTGAAAATGACACATCACAAATTTGGCTTCAGTTCATTCACAACCAAGCTACATTATTTCACAATGCTGTGAAAATTATTGAATGGGACAAAATTTCAATTATGGAAGTGGCAAATGAAATCAATAATTTAAAAATGAAATTGCGAGAATTGATAACGATTACGTTCCTTTAGTTATTCGAAAGGACATCACTAGGTTGGAAGAACAAGGTGCCAATAAACGACCTGATTTTCTGAAAGAAGTCAGAAAATTTTATAATAACTGCTTGGAATATCTTGAAGAACGGACAGTTCAATTCGAAGATACTAAAAATTTTCATTGAGTGACATTAAAAAAGGAAATTTTATGGGCATATGTGGAAAAATCTTTTTAATATATTAGTAACCATTTTCCGAAAAATAATATTTGCGAAAATGATCTTTTTGATGAGATGTCATTGGTAAAAAGATATGATACTGAAGAAAAAATTAAATGTTGGTTGTCTGCAAATGTGGGCACAGACAAAAAATGCACGGAGTTATTCCTTCATTTTAAACATAATAATATTCCTTATGAAAATAATTTGAAAACTGTAGAACACTCACTTTCCCTTCCAGGAACAAATGCAGCAACATAATGTGTTTTTTCGAGTATCAATAAAATATGGACAATTGAAAAAACACAGTTGAACATTAAATCTTTAAAATCTGTCTTAAGCGTAAAATATAATTTGACCAATTCATGTGAGAAATTTCAAAACATTTTAATAAATGATCCGAATCTATTGCAAAATATTCACTCGGATAAACAGATATGACTATGAAAGAAAATCATAATTTTTTAAATAAAATTTTTAATTAATTAAAAAACATATGCAAATTATAGTTTTTTATACAAATATTTTTATAGTTACCAATAGTTAATAATAAATATATTTTTGTATATTTATAGACAAATAAATGAATGTATAAGATAAAATATATTATTTTGAATTATTGGTCTGCTTTCAGAACTAAATTACAATTTTCATTTCATTCCATTTGTCTCGCTTTGTCTCAATGAAAATGCGGTCTCTTTAGCATACATTCATAGTTAGTTGATAGTTGATGGGGGACGTGTGCACCATCCCTTTACCGTAATGGTTAATTGGCATATGCAACCCGTCCACCTCTATCTTGAGCTAGATGGGCCACACAGGTGCTTTGCACCATACATCGAAACCCAGCGACCAGGTCATCCAGGTGGCAGTCCAAAAGACCAAAGAAGCCCCCAGAAGCATGTTCACACCAACCGCCCGTGCCTAGTATTTATTGAGTCAAAGTTCAACAAATACATGGCCAGACAAGGGCTCAAAAAATAGAATAAATAGATAAATAAAGGGTACATTTGTAGTTTTGACAAAGCATAAGATTACAAAGGTGCAAGTGCAAGTTTTGAATAAATACTATAATCACATAGACATAATTAGAACAAAACACATACAGATAGCAATAACAATAGAAAACCAAAGGAGTAAACACCACTACAAATCATTCTGAATTCAGTCCCAATATAACAGAGCAGTACCTTAATTTTTATACAGTGGTGCTATGAAATATGGTATATTATGTTGTGGCCCATGTAATGCAGCGAACGTATGAGCGTTGCTCAGCAGAATAAAAAGTTGAGTCTTGTTGGTCTGATTCTGCCAATAGAGGCAAGATTTTATTATTCCTTTAAAAATAGCCACCTTCATCAGATTTCTAAATTATACATCTTAATAAATGTATTTGATTTGAGATTTATGTGAAGTTCAGATGAAGAATAAATAAACCTGTGCACTGTTTCTTTTACATATATTTACTTTTCTTATTCTCAGACTTATTATTTATAAACGTATCATAGAAACATTCAAACAATTGAGTGGAAAGAAATTTTGTGTTGAATTATATTGAAAATCTAGAATATATTAAAGTGTAGTAAGCATTTTGCATTTCTTAGAAACTGGTCAGACCTATCATTACCGCAACATTTAGTGGTAGTTAAAATGAAATTATTTTTGATGTTTTAGTATATTGTATATGTTTGTATATGATACTAGTTATTTCTGAAACAAGTACTATAACTTAAAATGATTCTGCTCTTGCAATCTTCTAAACAGTACTTTATGCAATTAATGTGCCTTTTTTGTACAGCAGTTATTGTGCATTAGAGACAGTATAAGTATAGTTAATCTAAGAAAGATTTAAAATATATAGATGAGAATATCTTGCGCAGAGTACATGTTATTTTACATGCAAAGCTAGATGTATGCTGTTTTTTAAGTAATGCAGCACAGAGTGGATTACTGTCAGTTGGAAACAATTTTTTCTTCCGTTATATTAATATAAACAATAATTGGATGTCTAGATCTAATGATCTTAATGACTTAGATATTTTCTGTCACTTTTCCTATCCATTTCCCTACCCAAATGCAAATTTAGTTTCAGAATATTTATGCTGAGGATTTTGGACTGTAAGTCAGAGCATGTTTCTGTTTCTTGAAGTCATGTTACTAGGTTTCGCTAGCTTTGATAGATGAGAATTCCTTGGCTTTGCATTATATTTGCTGACATTTATATTTTTATGCTGGTGAGAAGTTTGAGCCAACTTCACATTAAATAAATTGTGTTCTACTAGACTTAGTTTTAATTCTTAATTTAAATCTTGAATTTGACTGGCTACTTTAAATCACTTCGCCACAAGTGGTGCCTGAGCTTGCCAAGCATAAGTCATGCATTTATGCTAACCCTCTCAGTGTTATTGATGGAAAATTCCACATAGAAGGCTGGCTTTCTTATTCATTTCACAGAAAATTTCTGCCAGCTTTTAATGTATCTAATTTCAATTTGGGTGTATATTGGAAGTAAAGGAATCAAGGTACAAAGTGAAAGAACCATTTTTTATATATAATTAAGAAAATACAATTTATTCAGGATATTCTGAGGAACTTTTGAAATTTCAGAGTTAAACTCATAATGCTTGGAGGGTTAAAGCTCTGATTTATTTTAAAAACCTCCATAAAACTTTGTCATTCTTTTCAGAAGAAACAATAATTCAAAGTCTGTTTGGACTTTGTTTATGCTACCAAAGAAGAGTAAACTCTGTAACAGAACCTGCTTCTTCAGCTGCAAAAATGTAAATGATAAAAGAGCCTGCAAGTTTATAAATATTATGTTGATTCTTGCTTCTTTAGCTCCTCTAGTAATTGTTATTTGGCAAGTTATTTTAATACAAAGTAATACAGTTGAGGGTTTATGTTTAGAAATAATTGAACATATTGAGACCTTAATTATAGTTTAATTAATCAGTATAAATAAAATTTTATGTTCTTATTTATTAATTTCAATAATACCTTCTTTCTCTACAAGTTTTGAACTCTGCTTTCTGTATAATGTTCAGTGTTCTGTTGTATATGTAATTAAAGTTTTATAAATTAATTAAAGAGAAATTTTGTATTTTATTGTAAAGTAAATTTTAGTTTTAATTGTAACTGCTTTTTTAAAATCTGCTTTCACAGTGGTGTGCTTGGCAGTGGTGTTTGTATACTTTCCAAAAATTGCATTGTTGATGTTGCACAGTTTCAGTATGCTCTGAATGGATATGCTCATAAAATTCTCCATGGGGACTGGTATGGAGGCAAGGTTGTAGGATTATGCAAGGTCATTCATCATGGTTTGAAAATAAATTTGTATGTAACTCATGTAAGTTATAAATTTAACTTCCTGTTTGCTATATCTATATATGTGCAGTATGATTTTAAAATCATAAATTTTCTAAATCATCATGTATATATGAACATATGCAAAAAGTTTAGAGTTTAATTCATTAAAAACTGAGTTATGTGGTGTTTGAGAGGAGAGACTATATTACTGTTTAACTTTTTGCATATATTATTTTCATATATTTATTTATTTGCTTATTTGGTTCTTGGATTATAAGTATAGAGAACATCTCTCTCACAAAACTTTTCCAATCAATGATTGTAATTTTGAAAAAAATTGAGCCGTTTCTCCCACCATTTAATCAGTGTCAGTTCCCTGCCTAATTATAAATAAATCATAACACTCTACAAATGATATTCTGGAGCAACTATGTAGACATTAGGTATTTTTGGAAGTAGGCAAGATGAAAAATTAGCAACGCTTTCGCCGGGATTCGAACTGCGGACTTCTGGAATACCGGCCCAGTGTGCAGAACCACTACACAATGAAGGCACGCTAGGATAGCGGGAGAAATACCTTATAACTAAACCAACAGTAAGAATGTATTTTTTCTTTTGCTTGCAATTTTTTACACTGCACATCCAAAAGCTTTCATTTATATAGTTTCATTTCATAATCAATTTTGCATGTTCGATTGTAAGGTAAAATACCTCACTCTGGGAAGAATGATGTAGCATCTTCCTCAGTTGTTGATAAACCAAAAATTATTAACATTTATAAAATGGAGGAAAATTCATTAAAATGTAGTGCGCTAATTGCTATCTTCTTGAATCATCTTAATTCAAAAGTTGTTGAAACATTTAAAAAAAAAAAAAAAAAAAAAGAATGACTCATTAATGGGTGGCCTGCTTTTGTAGCTTTTCTCATGATTAATGAACTAATCAGGAGATTGTTATTAGTGTAAACATCAGTTCAATTTTCAGAAATAAGAATGATAAATAATGGGTAATACAACAGATTTATCGAAATTGCATTGAAAATTAAACCACTTCATGCAGAACAGTAATTGTCTTATAGAATTGTAATGCATATCTTAAAATTAATTCAAAACTGCTTTGCTCTTATCTTTTTTTTATATGCAATCAAAATATGCAATCAAAAGTTTACCTCCGTGATGAGTGCATGCAAGATGCAGATTTAAACAGTTTATAGTTACTCTTGACAGTGTTTAATCCTTTGCGGCACACTATACGTTAACGTGGGAATTTCAACAAAAAAAGTTGCATGCAGTCTATTTAGTCCTAAAGGAGTATACAGGTACAATTTTGTAAAAATTGCACTTACCGTTTTAATTCTGTGGGTGTTCCATGAGGTGAAACACTGCGCCGCCAAAGCTTTTAAAAGTGCGACAAAGCGAGCATTGCAGTGAAGCATGAAAATGAGTAGAAAGAAGCGTTTGTATATAAATGAAAAACTCTGTATTATGGCTGTATACATGGTTTCCTGGATATGCACAATATTCTTAAATATATTGCATCATGAAAGAATATGATGCCTTTCATGATATTTTTCATCGATAAATGAGATAAATATCCATACACACAAATTTCCCTATTTCTTAGCTTCGTGAAATTGTTCAAAGCAAGTCACACCTTTTTGATGGAAGCACAAACCAACTACAATTAAAATAATTAACTACGATTAATATTAACAATACAGAAAAATAAGCCTATAATATATACATACACGAAAAATATCTACACAATTATTGAAAATAAACGGGAATGAGACTAAAAAGCGACAGCAAAAAATTCGCGCAGGTCTAAGTAAAGATGAGTCAAGCTACTAATAAAATTCAAAACTACTCCCAAAAAATTCGAGATGCCAATATTAGGGCTTTCATAACACAAAACACACCTCACTCTTCAATACTGCTTTGTTTGAATTCATTCCCCCCCAAAAAAAAACAACGGAAACAGAAAACGTAAACAACGGATGTTTTCTCTTAAGCACAGATGTTCTGATTCGTAACAGCATGAGATCGCTAAAGGCGCAATGTTCCCGCTAATGGAACACCCGGTTTTATTCAAGATTCTGCTTATGGTTTTTGTATGAAAGATTAAAAAAAATATAGAACAAATAATTTGGAGTACAGGCAGCAAAATTATGCGTAATTTTTTTTCCAAATAAAAATTTTTATATCATTAAAAAAATAGAGAAAATTACTTGAAAAAAAGTGGATTTTAATAACACATAATACAGTCAAAAGTCGTTAATTCGGACACCCATAATCCGGAATGATCTATAATCCGGACCTCAAAGCTACAAACTTTCTGCGCAAGCGTCGCGTTGATGCTAAGACCTTTACGGCTGCGAATATGCGTGTGCGCAAGCGCATAATACATTTACGCATGCATGTTTACTTTATAACGGATGGTATAAGCTAAGCTAAAATTATCTAATTCAGTTAATGTTGCAGATTGCGTTGTTCCTTAATCTTCGAATTGGATCCGGCTTATTATTTTTTGCAGACTGTTAGAGCAATTTTATAAAAGTAAGCTTGAACTTTAGATTATGTCAAATAGAATTTCCGATATATATTTACTAATGTGTAAAGGATCTACAAAGCGAAAGTATGTTTTGAAATCCGAAATCTGTTTATCAATTTCACGCTGCTCTGTGGCAGGGGGGGGGGAGAAACGCCGCGGCTCCCAATATGAATTGGAAGTTGATCTGTCAGCACTCTCCTTATCTTCAGGGCAGATGTTTTTATTTTATTTGGCTCATAATTCCTTACTAAGTGTAGTATTTCATCTCAATGTGTCTTTGATATGATTTAAATCAAGTTTCTCGTCATTATAATTCGCTTCCAATAGTGAAGAAAGTGACCCACAGGTTAGTGAAAACGAAAACATTTCGATTGACAAATTAGTCGGCATTCTCAACACAGCAATTATAGGACTTGAACAGCGGAACTTTGTAACTGAACAAGAAATTATGTCTGTTTATAGAATTAAAGAGAAAGTATTATCACATAAAAAACGAAGCAACTTAAACAACTTACATTGAAAGAAATGTTTAATAAAGTAAACAAATAAATATTAAACCTTTTCTTTTTGTAAATTTTGATACCCTTTAGATCATAATTCTTTATTTCATAAATTACGGTTTCATATTTTTAATTTTGTAATTTCTGCATGCCATCTTACCAGATTTAAACTGATGATCTATAATACGAAAAAATCGATAATTCGGAATCGCCGAAGTCCCGACGAGCCCGGATTAACGACTTTTGACTGTAAATGAAAATTCTGTGTCTCCTTGTGATATGCTGCTATCTACTGTTTAAAAAGTAAAGTTCAAAGTATATTATAAAGGCATTTTTATCTATTTACGGTTGAATTTAAAGGTTTCAGAAGCGATTCAATTTTGATGTTCCATGTAGTGGAACACTGAGCCACAAAGTGTTAAAACCCAGGGCCGTAAAAATAGGAAAGGGCCAGAAAAAGAAATGTAGCAACAACAAATATATATAGAGAGAATCACAATTTTATATTTAAAATAAAATTATCCCTAGTTATTTCTGTTCAAAGTGCTGTGAAAATTAATCAGTAAAGACAAAAGGTAAGAAATTTAGAATTGTGAAGGGCTCGTTTTTGATAGGGTCATAGAAGAGTCCTGTATTGTAACAAGTATTTATTAACAGGTTTAAGTTACACACGGACATTACATTTAACTTTAAGAAAAATTACAGAGCAAAAGTCTGGTACAACCTATCAAGTGGGAGCCTTGGCTTTTACTGAAGTACTTCTCTGGCTACTCACCAGAGGGCAACCTTGTTGTCACAGTTAGTCCAACAGTTTATGTTAAGGGATTGGTTACAGAACCAATTTCACAAAGACCTAAAAGAAGTGAAATTCAAAACTAGTAAATTTCAAAATTTCCTATAAATATGTAAAATTAAGCAAAATCAAAAGAATTAAGGAAATGTGAAATACTAAAACCTCAAAAAATACAAAAACCACACACACACACAAAAAAAATTACAAGTACATACAGAGGATAATTATATATATATAATATATTTTATTTACTAAATGCACTAAGTGAATTTAAGATCATACAACATTATATATATATATATAATATATATATTTGTTGTAGGCCTGTCTGTATATAGGCCTATTGTTGTAGGCCAATTTGTATAGGCTTTTTTTTTTCATTCTTAGACATAAAAAGTACTTTTTTTCTAAAAGGACAAATATGTGTGGTTACATTATTTCAAATCCTTCTCCGTGCAAGAAATTTAATTGTACAGTGTATAGCATACTGCAGTCAGTTACACACAATTAGCTTTCTGATGCATAGCAAATTAATAATTTCATTGCTTAATTTTGTCATACAAAAGTGTTGTATTCAGTATTTTGTTTTATAGAAGTAAAAACATTTTACCTTTTTAACTGCATAATTTCTGCAAGAATTAAATATGATGAACAAAAAAATGAAATTCTATCTCTTGCATATTATAGTAAATATGCATTTGATCTACAGTGAAAAAATACTATAATTATCAGAATTTTTTAAACATCATGTTGGTCTGTATTCATAAATAGTCTGGATATTTGGAATCTGCTGTAGATATTTTTTATCATACATTTTTTTTTAAATACTGAGATACTATTTCTTACATAAAATCATGTTTCATTTAATATGTTTAGTTGCATGCTGAATATGATGCCTTTCATGACCAGTACTTGCCGCACAGAGTTGCTCAAGCATTTGAATTCAGTCAGTTTGTGCAACTTACCTCAGAAACAGCTGATTTAAGCATAGTAGCTGGTGACTTTAACACAGAACCTACTGATTTGCCATATAAAGTAATTATTCACAATGCAGGATGTGTTGATACCTATCTCAGCCAGAAAAACCCTGATCTTTTGGTAATATATTATTATTATTATTATTTCAAATTTTGTTATATAGTGTAGTTGTTCTTCAGTTCTCCTTCTCTTTTCATCCTCCTCTCTGTGTATTAATGTTATCCTCCCATAAAATTATTTGATTCAAGTGGTGTGTGCTTTCTCATTGATATATTAATTGAAAATTGTAAATTATGTTAATTACTTTTATGCAATAATTTGACATCTAATGATTTAGGTGTAGCAGATACCAAGCAAACTGGGTGGCTGCATAGTTGATTTTTGCTATGGGTAGCATAAATATGAACCAATATGCATTAGAAGAGTGATTCTCAACCTTTTTGAAGCTGGTGCCCCCCAAGAAGTGAAAAATTTTTCAATGACACCCTTTGTGAAAATCCTGTAATTTAGGTATGGGAAAGGGAGGTTCCTAAATTATAAAAGGCAAACATTCTAAATATATATATATATATATATATATATTTCAGTAGACTTAAACATAAATTTGTTATTTAACTTGATAGCTTTGCCTGGAATGCTCAGAAAAAATTGTTTAAGAGACGTTTTATGTTTAAAAATTCTTCATTAAATAATTAAAAAAGAACGGCAAAATAAATACACTAAAAGAGTAATATCAGTGAAACAATCAAGTACAATCAGTTGGATGTCTGTGCTTAATGGTTCAGAGACAGTGTCTGAAAGTTTGGTTCAGTATTTTTAGAGAGATAAAGGTGCAAGTTCCCTTTTCCCACGATTTGGAGTTGACTTCTCTCTTCACCCATGGTATGAGCTTTCCCTAATTTTGTTATGTTATAAGAGGCTATCAAACCATCATCCAGTTTTTTTAACGAAGTTGCTAGTAACCCTGAGACATATGATGCCTTGAGAAATTTGGCTCTGATGTTCAGGAAAAATGATAAATCTTTATTTTACTTGCCAGGATGAATGTTTTGCAGATTCGTCTCACCATTCTTAGAATTGCATGAAAAGAGGTATCGTGTAAGTTCGTTTTATTGCTGTTACAAATTGTATAAATCAGATAAATAAATTTTTGGGGAGTTTTAAATTAAGTTCAAATGCCAAAACATGCTCATTTCTCCCTACCACCCAAACTATCTTTGCTAGCGCCCTGCTGCCCGAAACAAGTTCATCGCCCCTCGTCATCCTTCCACTGCCCCCTGGGGGGAGGTATCACTTCTGTTGAGAACTAGTTCATTAGAATGTTTTCCATGAACATATACTTCTCATTAGACAAATAGCCCTTGTGTGCTTTGCCATATTCAAATATATATAAAACCTAATGTAACCCATTGTACTGTGAATCACCATCCTCTCAATTGAGAACCCTTGTTATAGTGTGATATGACAGCAAACAAATATTAATGAATTTTAATTTATTAAAGAGATAAATTTTATATAATTTGTAATTGATGTCAAGCTATAGTTAGGCACACAAAGAAGTTAATTATATTTTAATCAATGCAACATATCCAAGATATTTCAAAAAGTATTGTTAAAAGTCTGTGTCAGTCACAGGCTGTAAATTGTAGGTAAACCTGTTCTTATGATTGTCTATCTTTGGTTTAATTTAGAAAATGTTAATTTTATTCTGTTTTATATTACATAATTTGTATTGATATCTTACGTAATGTTTTGATCTGTGAGCTTGGTGCTTAGCATAACCAGTATTGCTATATTGTTGGTTATATGGAAACATGTTAAAACGTGAATTGTGCACTCAGGCTTTTCATTGGTTTTATTTTATTTTTATTTTTATTCAAGCAATTTGTTGTGTGAATTAATTAAACAAGTTAACCTCTTATAATTTAAGTTGAGATTGCAAGGATATACATTAGTTTATTGCATATAAATTGTTAGATCTATTAGCATAGTGTGTAAATTGTGGTACTTATGTGTTAACAAAGAAAAAGGCCGAAATTCACCCCTCCAGAAAAAAATGAATAGTTGCCAACTTTAGCACCATAACACAAATTAATCACTGTTGGAACTGTATCATGTTGCTAAAGTTTAAGAACACCTATAAGCCACACTTTTAAGAATAGTTTATTTATTTTATTATTATTATTATTTTGATTTTATAATTTAATCATGGGTGTGTAGGGTCTACCAAATAATGAAAGCTATTTGTTTCTTACAAAACATATTGTGTAAGTATCAGTGCTCCAGTTTGCTCATTCCGCAGTTCATACACAAAATATCGAGTGCATATGGAGTTTTTCAAAATAGCAGAAGAAGAAACATAGGTTTACAGTAAGGCACTGTTTGAAGTCGTACTTGGCTGAGTTCACATGGCAACAGAAGTTGTAGCTTCAAGTAGAAACACTTCAAAACTATTTTAGAAGAAATTCCCAACCATTTTCCAACCAATATAAGAAAAACTAATTGTATTAAATTGGAACCAAAGTTAACTAGTCCTTCTTTATTAATATGTAAGTACCTAAATAATACAGTATTAAAATTTGTGTATGCATCCACATTACTCCCTGTATAAAAAGTGTTTTCATTGGTCCAAAATATACTTAAGGGAACCGAAATTTATTTTACCATGTTTATTGTAAATATAATTCAAAATTTTATGTATAGCACTTAAAAGAGTTTTGCCATTAGCATTGCATTAAAAAATTATAATGATCGTTGCATCACGTCAGACTGTCAAAATGAAGTCAAATATCTTCTTTTATATAAAATATCATTCTCGCAGATAGTTAATATAAAATTTTTGAAAAGATAGCATAATTATTATGTTAAATGCAAAAATGTAGTTAACAAACAACTTCCAGATTCAAAGTGCTTATGTGTTTTCTGAGAAATTAGGAAATTAAATGTAATGTTGATGATACCTTCAGTATGATATGCATGAAATACAGTAAATCAATGTTAAAATTAAAATTCTTCAGAGTTGTTGTAAAGAGTTTCTTTTTTGCATTATACGATGCTTTCATGAGCTTTCTAGGAGAGAATTTTCATTCTCCAATTAGTCATTCATGTGCATTTCATATATAATTTATTTAGATAACAGAATGAGTAATTTCAAGTTTCTGATTCTTCTTCTATTTTTAGATATTTTCCTGTAGGTTGTTTCTGTTTGGCATGTTTTATTTTCTTTAATGGAAGTTTGTGGGGGGGGGGGTCCTATATCTACTACTACATCCTTGAAAAACCAGACATAATGCTGGAGAATTGTATCTTAATACAGCAGGCTGTTATGATTCATTTAAGTGTATTCTTTGCTTTTAAACTTGCATTAGTTTAACTATATAGTAATGATTTCTTTCAAGGATGCTTATTTGATGCACTGGCTTCCAAAAGTTAAGCATGCAATGCCAATTGGCAATTTTCCGAAGTGTATCTGAATTTAAATTGTTGTGGATGCAGATGGCAATTGCAAACATGGTATGTTATGGCCATTCGTGACTGACTGTCCGAACATATGCTAATTAGGTAATTGTTGAAGATGTCTCTCTGAATGGGTTGAGGATGTTCATTGAAATTCGAATTTGAAATATTTAAACTTTTGTAGGATAATTTTTTGTTGCTATTTTTATTTCTATGGCTGAAGGAAGACAAGTGGCAAATAGTGAGTTTGGGCATGCAGTTGGACGCATTGAAGCAAGACAGTCAATCAAAGATGTCATTCTTTGTTTGTTATTGATTATAAAGTAATGATCATCTTTAATGTGGACGTAACTCTAAACAAGTCAAACAGTTATCCGAAAGACTTATGGTCAGTTGAAGAAGGGTTGCCAATTTTCTGAATATCAGTATATTGCTATACAGTCAAAAGTCATTAATCCGGACTCGTCGGGACTTCGGCGATTCTGGATTATAGATCATCAGTTTAAATCTGGTAAGATGGCATGCAGAAATTATAAAATTAAAAATATGAAACCGTAATTTATGAAATAAAGAACAATTATGATCTAAAAGGGTATCAAAATTTACAAAAAAAAAGCTTAATATTTATTTGTTTACTTTATTAAACATTTCTTTCAATGTAAGTTGTTTAAGTTGCTTCGTTTTTTTATGTGATAATACTTTCTCTTTAATTCTATAAACAGACATAATTTCTTGTTCAGTTACAAAGTTACACTGTTCAAGTCCTATAATTGCTGTGTTGAGAATACCGACTAGTTTTGTCAATCGAAATTTTTTCTTTTTCATATCGGAAGCGAATTATAATGATGAGGAATTTGATTTAAATCATATCAAAGACGGAGTACATCGGGATGAAATACTACATTTAGTAAGGAATTATAAGCCAAATAAAATAAAAACATCTGCCCTGAAGATAAGGATAGTACTGACAGATCAACTTCCAATTAATTGCGTGCCGTAGCCCCCCCCCCCCCCCCCCGCCACAGAGCAGCGTGAAATTGATAAACAGATTTCGAATGGTTAGGTAAACAAAGGATATGGCTTTATCCATTTTTTACAGCAAATCCACTTTTTGTTTAATGGACTTCGAAACATACTTTCGCTTTGTAGGTCCTTTACATATTAGTAAATATATATCGGAAATTCTATTTGACGTAATCAAAAGTTAAAGCTTACTTTTATAAAATTGCTCTAACAGTCTGCAAAAAATAATAAGCCGGATCCAATTCGAAGATTAAGGAACAACGCAATCTGCAACATTAACTGAGTTAGATAATTTTGGCTTAGCTTATACCGTCAGTTACACATTAAACGCACATGCGTAAACGTATTTTGGGCATGCGCACACACATATTCGCGGCCGTAAAGGTCTTACGCGCATGCGTCAACGGGACGCATGCGCAGAAAGTTTGTAGCTCTGAGGTCCGGATTATAGATCATTCCGGATTATGGGTGTCCGAATTAACGATTTTTGACTGTAGTAGTAAAGTAGAAGCAAAGAAGTTATCAGCATCTCAGTTGGATTGTCTAAGATCGGCTTAAAATCCTGTTCATGGATGAGTCTAGATTTGCCCTGGAATCAGATGATAACCATGTAAAACTCTGGAGATACCAAAGCACAAGGAATCAGACTCAGAACATCATTTTCAGATGTGGCAGCACTATGATATGGATTGGAACTTCAGTGGAATTATCACACCCAGCTGCACATCTTTAACCCCTTAAATGTTAGCTCAGTGATACGAATTTATTTCTGCAGTAGTAAGAAGTCACAATAGCCTATTGCAGTGATTCTCAACCAGTGATACGTGTACCACTAGCAGTATGCAAGCGAAAGATAGGTTGTACGCAAAGGAACAAATTACTTTTAACTATTAAATTCAAAAATTAAATACCCCATCTTCCCATTAAAGTATTTTCTTAACACTTATAAATTTATGCAATCTTAGGTTTGTTCAAGGTCAATAGCTGCTCACAGACTTTAGCAAAATAATCTGTTATTATTTTCACAAATATTCTTTTAGCAATAGACACAACAAATTTCTATAAATGATGTTTTTTAAAAGGAGTAATAGAAATGGATATTGTATTTAATAGGAAATATGTTCCTATAAAATGATAAATATCTCACGAATTCTTTTAGAGTTGATGGATTTATTAGAATATCCACACTTCATGTCGCCAACACTTCCAGGCTCATATTGCACTAATTTTATTTACAATAATTTTTTCACATAGATTTGCTGTTTCTAACAGCAGGTATTTTGTCTTCTTTGTTGCTTTGTATTCCTTACTTTTTTACGCGATTTGAGAATATCGTCGTTTGTTTTTGAAGAACTCTTAATATATTGTGCATTTAAATTTTTGTGAAAAAATAATAGAACAAACCTAGATTTTCAAAATGGAAAAAGGGCTAGGATTGACTAAGCGAAAAAGTCATGGTTCACAGGTAATGGAACCAAGACAATCTACTAGCCCTAAGAATACTGAAAACAAAGAAAAATTGTTTATAGAAAGCATAATGAAAGTTATTTATCATTTGGGTTTATTTGGAACAGGGATGAAATGGACCCTCAGCCTCAATGTTTTGTTTATGGTAAACTATTATTCAATCAAAGTATGAAACGTTTATTTTGTAAAAGACATCATTTGTATACATAAAGCATTACTCTTTAGGTGCCAGTGATGTCATTAACATGTTGACGCCAGCCTGACCAACTGGTGGGTCATACTTGTCTGTTCCGTGGGGTGGCATGATCCACTGGTGGGTCATGTTTGATTGTTCCTCGGGCCAGCATGACTCACTAATGGGTCATGCTTGTATATAAAAAAATACGTAGTACAAAATTTTATTTTAATTTTCAACAGTATGCATTAACATTTTAACATTATAATGAAACATTTAATACAGAACAAATAACTTAAAATGTAACTTATAAATTAAATATAATGAAATATAAGTATTAATTTTTTCTATGACTAAGAATATTTTCTTAACAATTTCTGGAAATATACTACAGTTTAACTAGTTGACAGGGGCACAGATATTCATTGTTCTTTTTGTGCGGAGCAGCACCACTCCACAAAACAGACCGCTAATTCAAGCACCGCTGCACGAAAAAAAAACAATGCATGTCAGTGCCACCGTCAATATGTTAAAGGATGCTCTTTTGGCTTAGCCCATGATCCTATTTTTCTAATCTTCTTGTATAATATTCATTTGTCATCTCCTGTAATGAGCCATTTAAAAAAAAAAGAGCTTCTCTGCTTCTTTTTTAGTGAAACTTTGCATGTTGAAACTCGAGCAAGCATATTGTATTCTGTTAAAAGTATAGGGTACCCATACATCATGGTAGCTAACATACCCAAGTTTCTTCAAAATATCATGTGCTGTATCTTCTAGAATATTTGGAGTCTCTGATGCTGCCTGAACTGTATAATATCGATTTTCAGCAGTAGCCTTATTTTAACAGATCCTTATTTACAGAAGATGTTCATCCAGAATGGGCATCACCTTTGAAGCTCAAATTTCTGCACTTCTCAAAAAACTTTCGAACTGTGTCATCAGAAACAGCACTTTGTTCATGTATAGCACAAATTTTACAAGCAGTCTGAATAGTATTTTTTCCTTTGTTAAATTAAAAGAACATAGTCTGATAAAAAGGAACTTTTAAATTTTCAATTCTTATCACTGATCTGGAGGGGAAAAAAAGGGAATTGCATCATAACACATGCTAGAATTATGCAACACGGATTGTGTTTTCCATTGAAGTACCTTAGAGGCATACTGGGCACGACTGCTCAGCCGAACATCTTAGCAGAAAAGGTATACTGACTAGATAGCCAATGCTGTATTTCTAAACCAGGATGAGATGAATAAGAAGTATTTGCTCATCTGTCTGGACCTTGACCCTACATTACAACATAGTGGTAATGTTCTCCAGCTGTACTGAATGGCCAGGGATCTTATGTCCTGAGCACATGGTTGTTTCACTTCCAGAGCAGATTTTAATTGTGAAATTTTTATGTTTTGTAAAGATTTTAGTGCTGTAATTCTTATTTTTTAAAAAAAAATTTCGTGATGCAGTTTTGAATTTAATGTTTTTTTTGGGGGGGGGTGCAAGTGGCCTGATGTAACTGGATTGATTTCTGAATAAAGCCATAAGAAACAACAAGACTGTATTTAAACATTCGCTCTGATCAAGGTCACTATTCACAGGAAAAAAAATAATTAGAAGAAAAATCTCTGTGATCTGAAAATAGGATTTTTCAGTTGACCTCAATATTTGTGTTTAGAATGGAATGAATGATGGAAGATATTCATTCTTGTAGTTCTTGAAAGTCTTTTATAATTTTTTTATCTATTTTTTTCTTATTTATTTAACTAGCTTTTCATTATGTTCATACAAAAACTATTCTAATTAAGATTTTTTCCCCCATTTCATGAGCTTTTTAACTGCTTCTGCAGAATGGTATTCAGAATCCTGTAATTGCTAAATTTATTTTACTATGAAAAGCACTCTTTTTTACCTTTTTTCTGTGTAAAATTTTAGAATTGCAGCACAATAAAGACAACATGTGGACATCCTGATAATTTATATACCAGCCGAAAAGAAATTAATCATTGTCCGACTGGCAAGAGGATTGATTACATTTTATACAAATGTGGTACTGGTAAGTAATTCATTATCGCTCTTTAAGCAGATTTGTTGTGTATACTTAATTTCCAATATAGGATTTGATCTTTTCGCTTCTATGGTAAGGTTAATGCAGCTGTGCAAGTTAATAGTGTCTATATATTTTGACATACACATATATTGCACATGTATCAGTTATATACTAACTTTATGGAGTTTGCTTTATTGTTGATGCGTGACATCTCTGAATCAGAGAACCTTTAATATAGATGCATTTGTTTAAAATTGGTATTTCATTTGCTGCAACTTGAAATTAAAAGCAAAACATATTAAAAATTAAAAACAAAAAAAATTTTAATTCAGTACCTTTTGTTTTGGCTTTATTCAAAAAGCAAGTCATTATATTCGGATTTTGTATTATAACTTCATTGTAATGCTCAGAAATATTTTCATGTAGTTATTTTAATTTTATGTATAATTGGGTGGGATTGGCAAAGAAAAGATATATTTTAGTGTATTTTAAAACAAGGAATGAAAGAAAATTAAAAACATGCAAATTACAATAATATAATTTTAAAGCTATTTAATGTTCTTTTAATAATAAAATTATAAAAATTTTACTAATTTGTAATTTTTTAGCAAATGCGTTACAATGTAAGAAAGCAGATGTTTTGCTAAATTCAATAGCAGAAATAAAAAATGCTACAAACTGATTTTTACAGTCAGTTAACACCATCTAGAAACAGAAAAAGTAAACTAAAATTTGGGATAATGTATATAGTCAAAAACTAAAACATTGAAAAAGATATGCCTGTATTTTTACTATTAAGTGATTAAAGATCACTTTTTATTCATTGCAGCTGGAGGCTCTATACTCTGCATTTTAGTTCCAGACTACTGTTTTAATTTTATTAAGCTGATTTCTCTTGTGATGAAAACTAATTTTTCTAATTTAAAAACATTTATTTTTTCCCTCTTTCTTGAGGATATATAACTTCATTATTATTAAAGTTAGAATATTTAAAATTAGCAAATATTATTTCCTTTACTGAAAATTGGATGCAAATAAAATCAGTCGGGTAATGCAGAAATGAATAGTGCTTGAGATGGAAAGATTATCCTCTTTATAATCTTTAAATGACACTATTTTTTACATTTCCAGTAACTAACTGATCACCCTTTGGTTAACAGTCACTGATTCAGAACTACTAGAAATTTAGTAGTATTTTTGGTAACTCACATGAGAAGTGTTTAAAATAATATTAAAAGCAGTATAATAAAAATGTCAATGTAATACAACTTGTAATAAGTTCAATACAATTTGTAATAATATTAGTTGGAATTTTCAAAGTGTAATTTTTTTATATTCTGTTATTATGAACAGTAAGTAATAGAAGGAAAAAGACTATTAAAATAAGTGACACTACTTCATTGGGGAATAAGCAACAATTCTAGTTTTCAGACTGATAACCAGAATGTATTTTATTATTGGTGATATTTGCACATTAAGTGACAATAGTCTTTCAGTTTCTTTTATTCCCAAAGTTGCTTTCAGTTTCATGTTTTACTCTGTTATCAATAATAATAACAAATAAAGGGTAAAAAAATGGCCAACAATTAAATGAAAAAGAACCTATTGTATTGATATATTGTCAGTTGATAAACATTTCACAGTATTTTGATCTTGAAAAATCATGTTTATTTGTTAAAAATTAAAAAATACATAATAGTTCTTTCTTTAAAAGAATTACATCTTTAAATAAAATAGTATTTAGACAAAATTTCTGAATGTTTTATTTTAAATATGATTTAATGAGGCATTAATATAGGCATTAAGCTATAAATTAGATAAACTCATTTATATTTTATGATAACTGTAAATGAGGGAAAAAATCATGATAAATATTTTAGAACATTTCCTTGGGGTGCTGGATTGGTAGTAGGGTGAACCCATTCTCGTGACTAGCTAGTTTGGTTGCTGTTTGTATGTAGGTTGCATATTAAAATGCCCATTGAACTAAAATATATTTATTATAAACTGCAAGAAACGCTATTAACAATATCATAACAATTGATAATTAATATTAATTATGAATCACTTTATAGAAAATTTGAAAAGAAAATATAATTTTTTTCTTTTCTTTGACTTGAAAACAGCTTTGATTCCCTCCCCCAGTATATAGGGACAGATAGGTTCTATAATAGTAGTTAATTTCTTTCACTATACAGCTTTAAAACATTCTAATAATTTCTGGATAAATGTGTTACCTTTTAGGAGCAATATTTAATTTTTTCTTGTGCCACAGTCTGCTGATTGGATTTGTGTTAATTATTTACAACAAAGTAATTTTATTGTAAAAGCCCAAATTTTGGAGATCTTGGAGGACATATGTCTTAAAAATCAATATTCTGTAGCAATAAAAAATTTAATTCATAATGCTGCTGTTATTTTCTCATTTTTTTTTTTTAAATTGGTGTTATGTAATTTATTTTTATAATTTCAAATTTAGATACTAATGTATTAATTTCATTGGTATACTGCCAAAAATCACAAATTAAAAAAAAAGTTTGTAATTGTTTCTGTGTATGTGTGGTTTATTTATTTTATTTATCAAACTAGGAACACTGGAACAGATGAGAAAATTTTATCTCACAGTTATTCTTATCAATCTTCAACATATGTTCAAGCTAGCTAGGCTGATTATGAAGCCTTAAGAAAAACTCTGCTGATACTTGGTAATAAGTAAATTGTAAACCAAAAAAAAATCTGTTGGCTAATATTTTTAGTTAAATAGTCATTTGGGGATATTTTAAACTTTAAACAAGTAAACCATTTGTGTGTGTATATATATATAGTGTTACAAAGAATTTTTTTAAAATAAATATATCCCACTATTATTTCTATGAGATATGCTGCTGAAAAATTAATTATAGACAAAATAGTAAGAAATGGAACCAAATTATCCATAAAAGATATGAAATCAAAAACCTGTTTCAAACAAAAAAAAAAAAAAAAAATCTCAGAAACAACAGAAATGTATAAAAAAACATAAAATAGGAAGAAGAATACAATCTAAATATGATTCAGTGTTATCAAGAGGGGTTAGATCGGATTCAATTAATTCCTCTTTCTAGGCAAACCACTGTGTTTTCGTTCATCTAAAATTAGCTGATGAACCATCTTAAATTATTTAATTATAATAGTTCATCAGAAAATTCTGAATGCCTCCTTGATGCAGCAGCCATCCCTTCATATGAAATAAAAATATACAAAAACAAATTTTAATGATGTAAATTCAATGCTTGATAAAGAAAAAGTAAAATATGTACTATTAACTAATATTAAAATACAAATTAAAACATAATAATTTACAAAATATATTAAAAATGAACAGAGAACAAAGTTTTTCAATTTACTGTGGGAAGTACAAAAGAGCAAAGGAGAGTAATTCAGACGGAAAAAGTAGATGCTAATGATTGCCTGTTTGGTGCTATTGGTGATACAAATTTGCAATGGTAAGTTTAAAATCTCCCAAAAGGTGAATTTATAGAAAGTAAAAAAAATTTTTTTTCCTTTTTTTAAGATTTGGAAAGCGTAATAGTAATGCAAATAAGAGAGGGAAAAAAGAAACAAATGTTAGCAAAGAATAAAATTTTCACACTATGGGCTTATCATGATGAATTATAGAATAGGTTAGGCACTCTGTTAATAAAGGTGTAGTCCAGAAAAAATGTACAGTAATATATATAAACAAATTATACTGTAAAACCTTCTAAAGCTCAAGTAAGAGCAAAGTTGGCCTCATCTATGAAAAGTACATTTCCAGAGAAGCTCAAAATGAATGTAATCTGTTGCAAAATCCAGTGACAGAAATCTACGTGGCAAGGATAGCTGCATTCAGTGCTTGACTTTTCTTATAAGTGGTATGAAAAAAAGTCTTTCCTCATGCAGAAGTTTCCATACAGTGTTTTTATTCACATCTGTAGTTCATGCAGTCTTGTGCTAGTGCTTGAATTATCTTCAACCTCTCTCAGAATACATTTCTCCATTTCTGGAACTTGTAGATGTTTTGAGCAACAAGCATCCAGTCTCTTGACATGAAATGAACCACTCTCGCAAAGCTGCCGGTGTAAACGCAAAAAAATTTTGGGGATCTGGCTGTGTGCTATTAGGGAAATGTTCATGGTACAACCTTAACACCTCTCTTTTATTTCAATTTGCAGCCCCATGCATAAGATGCATGTCTGCTTTCTTAGAGAGTGTAAATTGCTGCATCATATGCAAAATTCTCTGACAGCAAAAAAATTGCTTGAAGCTCCATAACCCTATTCAAACTTAATAAAATTGTTTTGCAGATAATAATGCAACTAAATAAACCTCCAAATTCAATATTTTTCTTTCCCCAAATTCATCTTTTTTTAAAAGTTACGTCACTAAATTTGTATATCGTATGCTCTGCTTATAATGTATATATATTGTAATTAAATTTTGTTTAATACTAAAATTATAACCTTCCAAAGCATTGCAAAAATGCCAAAGGAAAAGTTAAGGGCCAGTAAAAACAAATTTAGAACTTAAGAAGTCTAAGCCTAAGGCCAAAATATTAGAACAGTCATATTGAACTATTTTTCTCTTGTCAGAGTGATGGGCAAAAATAATTTAATTTCCCACTGTAATTAATTGATTGTAAAGATGGTTTCTGATACTCAGCAGTTTTCAGATCATAAAAACAAATTTAAAACAACTGAATAACATCATCCCTTCCCTACATGGATCTGAACAACCAGAAAAATAAAAATAAAAAATCTGAAAGCGTTCAGATTTTATGTTATGCACAAAGGGCTGTTTCTTCTAACATTTTTTGTATTACCTTTATTTATTAAATATCTTGTTCTTTGTACTTAAATTTTAAAATTCAGTTCAACAGCAATATCACAAAAATATTTAAAAGCTGTACAAATACTTTTTGTGGAAAGTTCCAGAGTTGTTAAGTGTTCCTTTTTGTAAAATAAATTTTATCAAGCTACAATCAGTTCTGTGGGCATTCAATCTATTATTACAAACCTGTACGCATGCAGCAGCATAAAAATTCCCTCTTCAAAATGTGGAATATAAATAAACTCGGAATATGTAATTGAAAAACTCTCAATGATGATAAAATAGATAATAAATAAATACAATAAACATAAATCAAGTAAAGATCAAATAAGAATGCAGCTAGTTAAATAGGAAGGAAACATTAATTTAATGCTACCGATGTTCTAGTGGAAATGGAATCATGAGGCAAAATGCAATTATGGAGCCTTCCCATGTGTATGCAGAGTTTATTTTTTTATCCATTTGGTGCACTGGAAAGATGAGGAATAGAAGTTATTGTCTGCAATGTATGAAGATAATTTTCAAATTGTGTTTGAAATGATCTTTGATTGTATGAAATATATTTTTTTCTGAAATTGAGTTCAGGAAGAAGTCATGTATCAAATATCTTTGTGTTTAAAAATTTTCAATCAAAAAATTTTCATTAACTGTGCAAGTAAATTAACTGTACTAAATGAGTTTCATACATGTGGCTTTTTTTTGGGGGGGGATGGGAATATGCAATTACAGATCATAGAGAATGAAAACTCATGCCATCAAAATTAAATCATGTTGTGGTAGAATTTGAGTTTCATATGATCCAATTTTAGTTCCTTATTTAAATATAAGCTTCGTATTTAAATAATCAACTAAATCTGATTAAAAATATCTAAGATATTTTTTGTTACAATTATGCTTGATGAATGATGGGGCAAATAAATTCAGATTACTTGCTGCACCAATGTCTTTTGATGTAAAATGAAATTATTGAGAATAATATTTACATTTTTTTAAAGTATAGATAGAAATTTACTAAACTAATGTAAACCATTTTAGCTCATAAAGTTGTACAAAATTTTGACTGCACAAGCACGAGTAAGCTCGAGGATCTTATTAATAGAAAGAGAAATTTTGATAAACATAAATAGTGATAATAATAATAATACTGTGATGAAACATTTCATAAAGATATTCCATTTTAGTCTGAATAGTGAGATTCAGAAGTAAAAATACTAATCATATAAAAATTACTATTATCTAACTAGTGAAAAGTATAAACTTTCTAAATTTTAGAAACAATAATATATTGAAAGGTGAGGGTACAGATAGTTTAGAACTCTCTGTGCATGCTGTTATCTGTGATTAATTGTAATAGATTTCAAATAAATTTTGATTAAAAAAAACTAGTTTGCTAAATAAAATAATTCTAAACAAAATCTGCATGCAATTGAACTGATATTTAAGAATTGCATTAACAATCATTATAACTGTATAGCTTGAAGACTGCAATGTTGAAATGTTTGATTTCAGTGTTATCTTTGAATTGAAGACTCATGTTGCTATACAATGCATGTATTCATTTTCAATCTTCCTTGAAAATGAATACATGCATGGTGTGTGTGAAACTTTCAGTTATTTTAATTTATGTGCATTTTCATTTCTTTTTCAACTTGCAATAATTCCATTAGGCTATATATATTTTTTTTTTCATTAAAATTTATTTTCAATTGTAAAGTTATGTTCATTGTACGTTTTTTGTTCTGCAGTATAAGTAATTATGTATATTGTTTATAGGCTAATATAATCTATAATACATTGCAGGCACATGTGCAGAATATATTGTTTATAGGCTAAAATAATCTATAATACATTACAGGCACATGTGCAGAATATATTGTTTATAGGCTAATATAATCTATAATACATTGCAGGCACACGTGCAGAATGTTTGACATGTGATACACCATTAGGAAAAATTCCAGGTTCATCTATTCCTTACTCTGATCACGAAGCTGTGGTTGCCACTTTACACATTTTCAAGTCTATTGAAGGTATTTGATTTTTAGCATAGTATTTCTTAGCTAGATGTATTTTAATTTGTCTTATAACTCCATTCATTCATTGATATATTGTATCTCTAGCACAAATTCAGCAGTCAAATCCAAGGGCCAGGCTGGAAGCTATAGATAGTAGTCATACCATTCTACAAAAAAGTCTCAAAGAACTTCATAACAGTCGTCTTATGTATTTTATTCTGAGTTGCCTTTTAATGGCTCTTCTTCTGGTAACTACACTTATAGAGGACATTGGTGTTTTTGGCATACTTATTCTATTCTTTCAGTTCATTGCTACATTTGTTCTTGCCTTTTGTTTATGGATGGCACTTATAATCAATAAAATTGAGTATAGTGCTTTGGTTTCAGCTTGTAAAGCAATGGGTATTTTAACAAATTCATTGATGAATGAATACAATTTGAAACTTAATACAGAATATCCTGTTTCATCATCACAAATTATTTTATGAAAATGCTCCTGAATATGTTTTAGGAAATATATATTATATGCCATGCATATCTTAATTACTGCTCATTGAATGTAAAGATACAGCTGTTAATAAATCGTCAACTGTTAATGATAGATATAATATAATAAATTAATGCACTCAAAGGATAATGTGTGTGATGTGAATGTTTCAAATTAAGGAAAGGTTAGAGATTAGATCAACAAATATTTAAGTACATTAAAATCAGATTCTAATATCAATACAATATGATTTTTGTGTTCCTCTTGCATGTATTATATTTATTGTAATTTGATGTATGATATTTCAGTATTTTAAATTTCATTAATACATTTTTATATTACTTAAGTTCGATGAAAATTCATTATAAAAATTATATCATTTAAGGATTTCTTAATAGCCTGTGTTTAAGTATGATTAATTTTGAAAAATTAGATAACTTAAGTTAATAGAGAATTATTACATAAGTTATTTTAAATCATTCTTCCAATTAATATTTGTGCATTTGATCATTTTAAATTTCTCATGCAAATTATTGTATGAGAATGTTTTTACGAGCTGGCTAAAATTAGTTTTATTTTGTAAGCTATATAAAATAGAAGTAATATAAATAAATAGATATGAATATATTGATTTATTTAAAGATATAGACAGAAAGATAAATAATCTATATTTTGCTAATTGAAAACTAATATACATATCCAAACTTAAAACAGAATTTACACAATGATATTTTTTCATGCTGTGGCAGTGTTATAATGATTTTTCCAAATCAGCAGAGCAGTTAATATTATATTGTTTTAACTGACTGTTGAAAAATTCTTTTGATAACTCTTATATTGGATTTTGGTTGGTATTGATTCTACAGTTTTAAAGTTTACTTTTACAGTAATACAAATGTGCATTAACGGTTTGCTTGGGTAATATGCCATGTAATTTTCAATAAAATTTCATAGTACCTTGCTGTGAAATTCTAATAATCAGAATATAAATAATTTATTTTAAAAAATGCCACAAAAATATTTAATTGTACAGTGATGCATGATACTGTGTGATTTATATCCAAAACTGAATGTGCTGCTTTAAATTGTTACAAAAGTCAGAAATATTTCCAATTTTGCATCAGATATTGAACTAAAACAGATTTAAGCACTGCATTTCTACAAAATTTCAAGAAATTTTCTGTGCATTCTACACTAATGTGAAAAAATTATTACTTAGCAATCTTATAATCTTAATAAAAATAAAATTTTTGAAAAAGATTAAAAAAAAACACCTTAATTTGTAATTATTGAGAAAAGCAGCTTTTTAACTCAAATGCAGATTTTTTTCCTATGGAATATTAAAATATAAGTACATATACTCATTCCTTTGTATAATTTATATTTGGATCAAAACATGTTAACTTTCATTATGAGCTGTTTAAAATGTTACAGTTGAGCTATTTTTCTCCTGTTTTCTCTTCTTTCGCCCCTTGTTTTATGCACTGCCTCACAGTTTCATATATTTTAAAACTTATTGCTACATAATGTAAGTTAAAATGTTTTGCAGTCACATCACTGTTGTTAATTTAAAAAACTTTAAAATAGATACATTGAAGTCAGTTGGTCTTTTATATTGAAGGATGCTTCTGAAACCACCAGGTTGAAATTTATTTGAAGAAAGAGCATTTATTTGAATAACAATTTTAAATTATAGTTAATTCTATCTTTAAAATATTTCCAGCTGAATTATGCATTCTCAGTTTTAATGATGTACTTTTTCTTAATGCTATTAAAAAGTACACTGCATTAAATGGTCAAATTAGATACTTCATGTTTTCTCAATTGTATGTTACAGAAACAAAAATGCATTGCCTTCTCAAATTCAGTTTTTATAGCATAATCATGCTGTGTGTGCCAATATCTTTTAAGATAGCAAATAATGCTCATTCACTTGTATATTTTAAAAACTAGTTTTAATATTTCCAGAATTAGTAGAGTAGATTCATTCTTAGAGTAATATTAACAAATTCTTTTTTAGTTGGAAATATCTAGAATTGTTCTAAAAGTATACAAATAATCTATTTTACAATGAAATAATCTATTTAAATGCATATTATGTAATCCCTTATTATATTGCACACTTATCAATACCAGGAATGATGACATTAATTGAAGTAATAACAATAAGTATTTCTGTATGTTGAAAAATGTTTTATATTGTTGATAACTGGAATTCCGGATTTTTTACTTTCTCAAATCTGGTATTTTGATATTTATGAAATATAGACTCATATTTTTCTCAAATTTATTTTAGAACAAATACAGTCAGAGATTATAAAAAAATTTAACTTAAATGTAAATTTCAGTGAGAAATAAATTTCTTGTATATGCTAATTGACTTTGTGCAGATAAGATATATATATCTTATACAAGAAAGTTATTCTTGCTCTTTGTGTTATACAGAAGAAACTCATGAAGTTTTGCCAGAAGTATTCAGGCTAAAAGAAGATGGAAAGTAAAAATATTCAGTATTAACAAATCTGATTAAATTTGTTTTAATTTGCTTTCTTAGATCCATGGTTAAAATTTCATTTATTCATATGTTTGGTAATTATGGCAGAATGTAGAACACCCTTGAATATTGGTAACCCAGGTGCTGTTCCGACACTGAAATATTATTTATTTTCATTGCACAAAAATATGTAGCTTTTGGATCAATTTATAAAGATGTTAAGGATAATTTATTGAATAACTGAACATTCTGCCGAAATTTTTTACAGGCCATGAACCATTCTTTTGCATCTAGCAGTTTCACACCTACAACACCTATTAATATGCATTCTTCAAGTTCTAATCTAATACTTATTTAAAAAGTTAAGTGGAAAGTCATGGTATGCTTCAAAATATCTTGCTGATCTACTAAATCCATCTCACATTCAACATGAAACGAACCATTAGAAATAAAATGAAGAAACATAGTAAATAATTGCATGAAAAAGTGAAAAACAGTGCATACCAAAAATAAAAATTACAAATGAAAAGAAGAAGAGAAGTATTTACATCTGTCGCCGCATTATTTTCAGGGGGCTGATATAACAAAAAAAAAAAAAAAAAAAAAAGGAATATATATATGTATAAATGTAGCAGTTTCCAGAAATTAAACTATCCTCCTCTTTCTAAAAAAAAACAAAAAAGAAAGAAAGAAAAGAAAAAAACCAAAGTTTACAGTTGTTTTCACAAAGGTCAGATTAAGTAAAATAAGTAGCTGTGTGAAACGATGTAGTGAAACATAAATTAATTTTGAATAAATTAAAAAATAATTTTTGATTCGCTCATGAAATTGTTTGAAAATAAATGTGCTCATATATGTATTTCACATTAATATTCTAAATTATTTAAAATCATGTCAGGTTTGTGTTGCTTGGTAATTTTCAGGATTTTTGGAATGGGATCACAATCACCCCTGTCACATAAAATTGGAAAATCTGTATGACATTAATTTTCTGATTCATACAAGATTTTCAATGAAGTATTACTATATTGCTTATTTTAAATAGTTCACATTTGGAAAAAATGAAAAGAAAAGTATCTGATATAGGCACCATATATGACTTTCTTGTATGGCCTGCTAAATTGTACACAATTTTTGCTGCACTTTTCAACTTTTTTCCTGGAGAATTTCATTAGAAATATATTTCTCATTCAATCAATTTAGTTCTCATTTTGTGGTAAGGCAAAACTGCATAAAAACTCAAAATATCTTCATTAAGAGTTATAAGTAAAATTAGAGTTTCTAAGCAAAAGCGAGCAATTCCGCCACTGGGCAGGAAGACAAAATTTTCAGTGCATGAAATTGAAAGTTAACTTAAGGCCAGACACTGGTTGGTGCACCAACTGACTTAAGTATTCTGCTTTTCAAATGCAAACAAATGGTGGCCTCATTAGACTTAGTGCCACTTTTAAATTCTTAATAATTCTATAACTATTGCATGCAGATTAACTTAAGGCATAAAAACCTTGACTGGAACAGGAACAACTTAATTCAGTTACTTTTAAAGCAAAAAATTCACAATTTACCAACTGTCATGCAAAAACATTATTCAAACAACTAGTTGAAGATGTAGTGAAATCTGGATGAAAATACAAACCAAGAAAGTAAAGGATTAAAAAATAGAAAATGTTTGTTATAACTGGTCACTTTTTAAATTTGAGGTAAAGAAACAGACCCTGTAAGTCATTTGTAATTATATCAAGGAAAAGTGACTGCAAATATTTTAACAGTGCATGGACTAGCATTCTAACAGTGCATCTTAAATATACTATAAATTTTGTATCATTAGCTGATTTTATTGAAAACTTTATTCCATATGCTCTAAACTAAATTATGATCAAAGTAATATGATTGTTAATCATACACAGTACCAGTGTTTATATTCACAGAAATGCTGTCCTCTTTTAGATGAGGTCACCAGCCATAAAAAGTTTCATTGTATTTATTACTGAATAAATTTATTGCTGAAATAAATACAATGAATTGTATTGCAGTAATTACTGTCAGTAAGCAGTGTTAAGTTATTAATATTACAGACTCTAAATGCATAATTTTATTGAGTAATTTGTTTTCAGATAAATATCTTTCATCAAAAGTACTTTAAAAAAATTTTGTTTCAAGTATTTTCTGTTCGAAGTTAAACTTTCATGTTATATTCTATGGTATTTTCAAAGCATGCTGTCTTAAATTCTTCAGAGGATTTGATTTCATTATCTAATTCCCAAGCAAGTATTCCTATAAAAATCATTATTTGATTATTGAACATATTTCTTACCACATAAAACAACTTCATTGAGGAGCACTAATAAAATTAATGCAAATTATATTTTACAAAATCCATGAATATTTATGTAGCACTGGATATTCTCTGGGATAAACCGTGAAGTGTGATACTGTATTAAAATGGGATTATTCTTTTCAGTTCAGGACGTCTGGTCATTTTAACAAAGTGGAAAGAGCTTTATATGAAGAAGTAAAATAGTTCTGAGTATAGATTGAAAAACTATGGAAGAGGTTATATATCTTTTACTTCACCTATTTGGAATTTAAAATTTTCATCAATCATTGTTTAGGCCAGCAGACTGAGAAGGGATGAAGGGAGCTGTTGTTTTAGTTGCTGCTACTTATATAACAACAGTAAAGTAACTGAAAAATTATATCATTAATCCATAGCTATGTAAACAGGAAAATGAAGATAATTATGATGTGAGAAAGGTAAAACTTTAGAAAGATCAATCTAGCTGGGAAGACAGGTCTGTCAGTAATAACATCTACAAATGGTTCTTACCAAATAATTCAATAAATAATAATGGATTAGAGGAGTCAAGCGAGTGTAAATTATAAATATGTGTTTTGCCCAAACATAATAATGCTACAATGTCAATACAAAGAAATGTAACATTGGCTTAGTAAGTAAAAAATCTCAATATTAAGTAATTTAAAAATGGTTAAAATAAAATATGCATTCTTATAAGCTTATATGTATGTGCATATCTAACTTGTCTAATTTGGATATTACAAAATATAAATTGGAAAGTGAAGACAATTTTAATTCATAAACATATTTTAATAATTATAGATGAACTCTGAAGGAAACAGAATATAAATTATTTGTCCAATAAATATAGCTTTATAATTTATAAAGCATTCACCATTCAACATGTAAGTTAATACTAGGCAAAAATATTATATAAAATACTTAGGTGACATTTAAATATGATGCTTGGTACCAAAGTGAAAGTTTTATTACATTTGTAATTGTAGTTGATGTCCTTCATTAGAAACTTTAAATGACTTTTCTGCACAATAATTAATATCATGTTTACAAATTAAGGAATGTTTTCTCTTATGTTATAAATTTAAATCATTGTGTACTATTTTACATATTTAATTGCATCTCTAAAGTATTCAAATAAGTTAATAAGAATTACATACATGAAATATATTTGATGGTATTTGATGTATTTATCTTATCTGCTTTTATTATAATCATTTTGAGGTTGCTTGGTATAGTATGCATAATTTGAAAGCATTTGTTTCATTTATAAATATATAATAAGTAGTAAACTCTAAAACCTTCAAAAGATCAGATTATTTGATTATGGAAAAACACATTAGGACTATATGCCTAATAGTAAATTCTTCGATAGGAAACTTTAGTTGGGAATTTGTCCCATATTTGTGTTGCATATAAGAAAAACTTCATCTAGATAGCTAGTTTAACAACTAGGAATAGAAACCAGAATAATCTAGTAAAAGTTTTAGCCACTCAACCCTTGGTTATCCTTCCGATGGAGTAAAACAACAACAAAAAAACACTACTTAATAATATATCCACAAATAAAGTTCTAGAAATGAATGAATGCATAGCTATAAAGATCAGCCAAGCAGTTTGGGGAAAAAACTTTGTACGAATAAAGAACACATTTAACAAAATCAAAGGTATATTAAAGTGCAATATAGTTGGGAACTATTACATTTGCTGTAATATCATATCTGCCAAGGTGTCATGCATATAAAAGTATATATTTCTACATTACTTATTTTCTTCCTGCTGTAAAGGCAATTGGCATAGTATAAAGCATAGAGCTATGCATTATACATTTATTAATGACTATAAATATATGCTGTGATATTTTATAATTTTAATTTGATCCAGAACTTTATTTTGTGCATTAAAAGGCAGATAAAAAAGATACTGATTTATTATTAAAGTATTAGTTGAAAGTCTTTAAAAAATAGATGCAATCATTGCCTAGATAATTATCATTTTAGATGTAAAAAGAATGTCAATCATAAGTTTTTTTGCACAAGCCTGTAAAAGTATTAAATTTATTACACAGATATCAGTTCAGGTGCATTATTATAGCATTAGTAAGACATGTACATAATAAGAAATATTTATATGTACATTTTTATGAAATGGGATAAAGCAGCTATATATATATATATATATGTGTATTAAAATATATATCTGTAAAATTTAACTGATATGAATTGGCAGATGTGATATTATTTTTCTAATGTCTTATAATTTTGTTACATCTCCTGATGACTTGCTCAAATAACATGCTCATGAGTATATGATCAAAATAAGAATTTACTCTTTTGAAATAAAAGACTTAGAATTTTGTTGAAATGTTGCTTGTTTTAATATTATTAAATATGAAGCTAGTATCATTGCCTTTAAATATGATCATTAAATAAGCATGTTATTGCTGCTTTGAGTGTGTCATGAAAACAAAGTGAAATTTTCAATGTGGGATTGTGAAACTATGTTCAGTGTTTCTCTTTACTTGGTAAAATTTATTATATAATCTGATTTTATTTTTTTACTTGATGTGGTAAATATACAATAGAAAAGTTTACATTTTTATTGTAGCATTAAAGTCAAAATGTCATGTATATGATTTCAAACATGAGAATCATTAAAATATATTTCAGATATCAGTAATCATATAAAATATCAGTCCTTTAGAAAATTAAAAGTTTAAATTGAGTTTTTATTAGCTAGATTTTGATTCATTTTTTAAATATAACTTCTATATACATATTTGTGATGTCACTGCCCCTAAAACTTTGAACCATATTAAGCAAATTCATATTACTGAAGTGTAATAAAAAGTACTTCATTTGTATAATTTTATGAATTTTCAAAATGCATTTTATTCTTTTCTGAAATCATATGCAGAATCATATTGACCACTCCACCTAATTTGCTAACCTAAAATTTTAAAATAAATTGCAAATTCTGAAACTATAATATTCTATTCTGGGCCAATTGTCACTTGTTTCAATTGTACTGTATTGTTTACATTCTGAATAAATTTGTCATCCCTTGCTACATTTTAAAAATTATATACAGTAAAATGCCTTAAATTATGCAGCCTTACAGAATTCTTCCAGATTTCATGTATTTCACCACCTTTAAATGTATGTCTATCATTTCTCTATTCCCATTGATTTTTTCCCAAAAGCTTTCCATTTTCTGCTTAAAATCTTTGTCTTATATATCAGTCACAGTGGCTGAACATTTTGATACATATTTTTGTAATCAAAATACCCGATTTTGGCAGTATGAATGTGGATAATCTGTGTATAATCTATACGGTTACTAGTAAAATAAATTGTTAAAATAATTGCTTCTTCTGTGTCTGTAGTTATTTTATTCTAAATAGCATCTTATGAGAGAAAAGTTAAGATATTCCATAAAAATTCTGTATAATTTGTAAATGTTAAGAAATAAGTAATTAATTCCATTTGGCATTTTTAAACAAATTCCCCCCCCCCCGAGTTAATTGGTTAATTAAAAATGCAAGTTATTTTGCTTCTGATATAATTTTCATTTTTTACTTTTCCCAATATAGTTACACAATTAATTCTATTTTTAGGAAAATTGTAATAAATTAACATTTAATGGTTTTACTTAGTAATTTGGTAATTTACATGACTGAAAGACATTCTAATAATTTAATTTGCAAAAATTGTACAGTGAGGCTACATTATTTTTATACTTTTATCAGCACTTTCATCAACGGTTTGCTCTTTCTGAGCCGGAACTTAGATGGTATCCAGTTCCACCATATATACACATATATTCCCCTTCATAATATCAGTTTTATCTATAATGTTCCTCTGCAGATAGTTTATTTTAATCTGAAGAAAGGCAGTTCAGATACATGGAAAATGGCTTGGAACTGCTTTATTACAATATAGCCTACTCATAATTTTGACTGCTGCTGTAATTTCAAGGCTATTTCTATGGATATAACTACTGATTATTTTAACTTCACTTAGAACTATTTTGAACATAAAGGATTTTTCTGTATATCTAATTAAATATATACAGTTTTCATTAATGCTGTTATTTTTTTCAATGTTTCTGTGCTTCATAAATCTGTCTCAACTTCTAAAACATGTATACTGTATTTGGTGCCCTATTGTCTCATTGCAGGTAATGAAACAGTAGTCACGTTTTTTATTCACCTAATTACTCTGCATTATTTCTGTCTTTCCTGATTAATTTTCAGGTATTATTGAAAGTTTAGACAGATTTCTTGAATGCTGATATATATATGGTAGTTACAGTTTCTTGTAAACTGTCTTTCAATGCTATTAATTTTTTTTTTTATATAAAATGTGATAAATATTGGTTATTCTTCACAATCTGTTAGATGCATTAGTATTTATTTTATATAATTCAGCCTTAAAGAATTTTAAACTCAAAGAAAAGCACCATCTTAATAGACATTGTAAAAAAGGGAATTATTGCTATTAAGAAAGATATCTGAAGTATTAGTAAATTTACAAGTTCATTCTTGGAATAGTCTCAAAGGATAAAGATTATTTAATGGACCATATTCATAAAATCCATGTTTTTCTTCCATATCTTGTAAGATGGAAGAAAATAGTTCTTGCAGTGATCTTTCCACTGTTCAAACAGCAGCTCATGATCTTTAAAAACAAAGAAATTATGAATAAAGTGAAATGCTTCAGATATTAGTCGAGTTTTGGTTTTAAATTGTCATCAGTTTTTTCATTAATGGCAGTTGCACTCTGAACTGAAGCATTGAAGGAAATTTAACATCTATTGTAAACATAGTGATACCAGATTATATTTTATTGGGAAGTTGTGTACAGAATTCATGTGTAAACTGAATACTAAATTATAAATTTCAATGAGAAACAAAATTTAGATTTTCTTTCCAAATTTTCCTACATGTGACTGATTTTTACTAGATGTGATCTAGGAAAGTTTTATTTATGCATCTTGAACTGAATGACATACAAAATGGTTATTGGACTGTATAGATATATATTTTGTATTTCTTAGATATGAGTAAATATATATCTGTCATCTCCAACATCATTTGCTTTTATCTTATTTGTATATTTTAAGATCATGGTCAGCAATGAATTCTTGTACTGAAAAATATTTCCTTTCAGAAAATTAAGCTTTTTCTTCCTAATTTTTTAATAACAAATTATTATAAATAGAGGATCTATGACAGTCAGTCCCCCCCTCCCCAAATGCTATGGATTTTTACTAATGTGTCTACTTTTTTTGCTCGTGAACAGACCTAAATCCAAACTTCTGTTCAACCTTTTGTCATCCATGCTAGAATGAATCAGCCAACCTATCGACAACATCATTTTAAAATTATAGAAGCAATAGAAATTATGATTAAGCCATGACACAATAACAAGTTTTCAACTTATTTTTCATATACTTAGACAGCCAAACTTGAAAGAATAAAATAATTCACCTGCAGATAAAAGTCACAAGGTGGCAAGTACTTATTATAAACTGGAGATGAATCCAATGTGAGGAGGAAGTACATGGGAATAAAAAGAGATAAAGAAAGAGTGAGAACAAGCTGACAAGGTGGGCTACTTGTCCATGTAAGTTTCAGTAGAACTATCTGACTGTTTTAAATATGTAAGAATTTAGTTTTGACATAATTTTACTTGCTGCTTAAATGTCTTCAAAATCCCATATAGCTATAGGGTGACAGACATCATTTATATAGGTCAATTAAAAACGTAGCATTTAAGTTTTCATAATAGTCCATGTCTGATATAAAAAAAAATAAATTGTTCAGTACAGTTGAGAAAGATTAGTTTAAAATAAATTATTTAAATAATCTGTTACTAACATTTAATTTTAATAATCTTAAGTAAATGAATCACATTCTGAAAACAGCTCGGTGTTAAATAATCAAGATGCATTGAAATTTCTGGTTTTCACTTTTTATCTTTTTTCTGCAATCTTCTGAAATAATTTTTCCTACTTTTGGTCATGTAATGTAATGCTATTGCCATATTTACAAAAGTTGGCATGTTTGCTTTTAACCATTCATGGAAAAAACCCTGGAAGAAAAAATCAGAAAGTTAAAATTATGAAAAAGTGGTTTTTACATTTCATGCATGCATTCTAAAAATGTTACTGCAAGGTAAATTAGTATAGATTTTACGAGTTTCTCATCGAAAAAAGTATTAAAATAGTTTCACAAAAAAATATATGTAATTTATGAAACTAAAAATGTTTTTTTGGGTGAGAAACTTACAAAATTTATATTCACATTTAGTAAATTCTATATTTAAATATAGTAAACAAATAAAATAAATTATGAATTAAAATTGCTTGAAATGGGGAAAAAAAATACTCCTTATTTTTCTTCTGAAATTGTATACTTGATAGCAATATATTTTGCTGAATATCTGACATGCCATTATATTATTATTACCATATGGGATATTTTAATCTTAAAAAAGCATTATAGAGAATATGTTTAGAAATGTTCTGTTTATTATTTATTGAAAATTTCACTCAACAGATTATGTGAGATTCTTTACCCCTAGTGATTAGATTTAAAGGAAACTGTCTTCTGAATTTAAATACATAAAAAGGAATCTTATGATTCTAAAAGGTTTAATTTCTTTCTAAAACTTATTATTGGAAAAAATTTCTCCATGATAGAAGTATATGCCATTGGCTGTAATAATGATATGAAACATGATTTTATTCAAATATCTCGCAAGTTAAAAAATTTCTCCTTATTTTCAAATTCACATTGACAGCATTTAAACAATGCACAATTTAAAGCATACAAAATGCCTTTAAAATTATACCATAAATCATGTACATTATAAAGGAAATTAAAGCTCACCCTCAATTTATGAGGCAGATATCCATAAGTGTAATCTTCTAAGCCTACTGTTTTGATTGCACTAGAAACAAATGCTTTTGCTGATGGTACTTCCAAACGTTTTCTTCTATTTGACATTTTTGTTGCAACATATCCTGGGAGCACACACTAAAACAAAATTTGAAAATGAATTTTTGTTTTGAGATTAGGAAAAATCATTATACTTTTAAAAACCTTCATATTCAAGTCACAAAGTTATACTAAAAAAAATCAGTGAAATATTCTTAAAAAAGTGGTACATTTTTCAAAATGGAGACCAAAAATTAAGAAAAATTAAACTCTGAAGGAAAAGTAAGCCTATATATAGCAATTTTGGGGATATGTATCTTCATACCACGTTTCAACATCTAATTAGATACTTGTATATTTTTAACACTTCTGTATTTTAATTTTAAAGTTAACTCTTTATCTGTACTCTTGACAGTGTTTATTTGGTGAATATTCTAGCTTAAAATTTAAGCAAATTCTTGATTTGAATTTTTTTTTTTGGGGGGGGGAAGGATAAATAAAATTCTTTCATTTTCAAAATTTAACCTGAAGTTTAATTCTTGAAAACTGCCAAAAATTTTGGTTGGCAGTACAATTTACAACACAGATACTTTCTCTAATCTTTCACCTTATACACCCAAAAACTTTTATTCTGTTTCTGTACTCCAGAGAGATATTTGTAGAAATTTTAGCATTTAGATTACTTTAAAAATCAATAAACAGCTAGGAAAAGTTTATACTGGATAATCAAATATATTTTTATAGATGTGCTTAACTGCTAATTTGTTATGAATTCAGTATAGTTATATAGTATATTCAATACAGTTTAACTAAATAGAGTGCTGGACTATATTCAAATAGTCCAGTACGCTTATCTAGAAAAAAAAAAAAAAAAAACTGGGACAAATAAAATGAAGGGCTAAAGATAGCATCAGGAGTTTAAGTACAATGTGTGCCACAAATATTGCCCAGATTTCATATAACAAAACAGAAATGGGTATTATGCTAAAATTTTCCTTCACATTTGGAAAGAACAGGGTTTATTACTTTGCTTCCACATATATTAGGAAATAACTTTGTGTGCAGTTTCAACAGGATGGTAGCATTTATAACAAGAGTATAAACATGCTGCTTGAAATGTTTCCAGAGCATCTGATCTCATTTAAGATGCTATTCCATGGCCAGCTCATTTCCCCCATCTTGCATCTTATTTAGGAGAATATCCAGACACCGTTTACTAAGGGAAGCTGAGAATAATCAATGAACTGAAAAATGTATCAGGCAGGAAATCATGGTAACACAACCCATACATGACTCAGTGGGTAAAGGGAGACTTCATAAATACATATACTGTGCAAGTCATCATTTGGATGAAATTTTTAAAACAAAGGGAATTATGTTACACAGAATTAGGAATTGTTGGAAATTCTTAAAATTTTGACAAAAATGGTATGCAAGAGTGATACATTTTGTTATTTTCCAACATGAAATAAAATTCTGAACCTAGTTCCCTTCGACTGTGAAATAAAATTTTATGTAACATCCATCTTTGTTTTGTTATTTGCATGAGATACAGTAGTTATCTTTGCCACTTCCTGTAAATGGCAGGCAATTTTTAAAAGACATGGAAGTGCACACTTGATACTTTATGGAATGAAATGATCATATGCATTAATACAGATAAAAATGCAGAAAATAAAAGAGAAAATTTCAATATTTAATTGAATTATCTTTAAAGTATGACCAACAAATATTTTGAAGCCATACTTCTATTTATCAGCATATAATATCTGAAGTAATATACTTGTGTGACCTATTAAAATCTTATATACTTTAATTCTTAAAAACACTACGGCATGTTAAAAGAGATAATAGTTTGACTTCTTATTTAACACTAATATTGAATCTGCATTGCTATAATAATGTTTTAGGCTGAGCATAGGAAATTCAAAGCTAATATTTAATAGATTCGATAATTTCAATTAGAAGAATATTTTAAGAAAATATCCATATATTATTAAGCAGTTATCTGTGTGTTAATGTTTTATAGAAAATGTTCGATTCAAAAATTTAATATATATTATTGTCAGGTAATAGTGATTTGAAATTACACTACTTAAACACTGGACTGCATTTTAAGGAACTCACCTAAAAGAGAACAACAATTAATTGGAATTTATTTTCTAATAAAAAGTAATGTTATGCGGTACAAAGTCCGAAATCCAGACTGGTCGGGACATCGGCGATTCTGGATTTGGGATTTTTCCAGATAATCGATCATCAATTTAAATCTGGTAAGATGGCATGCAGTGTGTGTGTGATTATGGCAAAGCCTCGAGGGCTATCTGCCCAAGAGGAGGAATGCCTTCGTGGAGAACTTTCTAAGGGAAACTGGCTCGTATACACGTTACACATGGGGAAAACCACGAAAAGAGATGGCATGCAGAAATTATACAATTAAAAGTACGAAACTGCAATTTAAGAAATAAAGAACGATTATGATCTAAAGGGTGTCAAAATTTACAAAAGAAAGCTTAATATTTATTTGTTTACTTTATTAAACATTTCTTTCAATGTAAGTTGTTTAAGATGTTTCCACAAAAAATATTTTCTTGTGTCATATACAGTGGACTTTCCAATGCCATACTCCTTGCATAAGTTTGAGACGGATATGCCTTTATCCATTTTTTGCAGGAATTCCACTTTTTGTTTAATGGACATCAACGCATGGTTTCGCTTTGTAGATCCTTTGGCAACTCCAGAATTGGAAACTCTTTTTGACATAATCAAAAGTTCAAGCTTAGTTTTATAAAATTACCGTAATAAGAGTCTGCAAAAAATAATAAGCTGGATCAAATTAGAAGATCAGGGAGTAGCACAGTCTGCTACATTAATTGAAATGCCTTAGAATCAGTATAGATAATTTTAGCCTAACATAGTAGCATCTGTTATACATTATTGGCTGTGTATCACAAGATTGGCGATGAAAGCCAAGTTGTTTCGCTAAATTTTGTCTTGCTCCTATTGCATATACTCAATTATATTAGTTTAGTTATTTAGTATACCTAACGTTTATTTCTTGCACATGCTTCAAACTAATCCGAGTCCTGAATAAATAAACTCCCACATATACTTAAGGGCCGGCGCTCGATATCGCCTGATGTAGTCTCTACGGGTCCTAAATTCTACTTTCCTACATTCTACATTTTCACCATGCCTAAACTTCAGATCCCAGTGCTTTCCCTAAATCATAAATACTTCTCATCTCTTAATTTTGCCGCTCGGTGCTTCTCCAAATTCCAAAAATTTAGTTCTGCTGCCGCTTCAGGGTTTATGGTGAATAACATATCAGTTATTCTTAATTAAAATAGCACTAAATGTAATCTTTTGGCCTATGAATTTCATTAAAAAAATCTACTTTTAGCATATGAAAAGAAATTTTTGTTGAATTTTTCCTCGTCAACATTTCTTAGAGCATTTAAAAATCTATAATCATCACCAAACATAATGTTAGCATAAAAAGTTGTTATTCAATTACTAATATAAAAAAAGTTTAGACATCACAGCACGAGTTATTACTGAAGCTGTCATACATTGATAAACATACGGTGATGAAAGCAAAATATAATAAATAATGACTCGCCAGGTCAGCGTCAGGGATATAAAATAGGTGAATGTTTTGGTTTGAGATGTATGCCAAGTAGATACTCGGCTACATAGCCAAATTATTAATCTCACAAATTTATGCTTATATGATTATTTTCCATAACAAGGCATTTTATTTAGTGCCTAAGTTAAATTAAGAATCGGAATTTTTAAGCAAAAATTTCCACATGTTTTTATTATGGAAGAAAAAATCAAATGCACATGCGTAAAGTATTAATAAAAAAATGTTTGTGGCTTTGAGGTCCGGATTTTAGATTATTCCAGATAATGGACATCCAGATTTCGGACTTTGTACTGTATTTTGTTATTATAACTTTTTGTTATTGTAACTTGTTTGAACATAGCAGTGACAGGAGATGCTGAAGTAACTTTAGCAGCAGTCTCAGTACCAGTAGCTTTGTTTCTTACTCATAACTACAGCAGTAATCAATTTTTTTCATTGTTATTTCTAGTGGATACTGTCTAGCTATTGTGTGTGATATAGTCCAGCAATTCTCAACCTTTTGACTAACACATACCATCTAAACAAAAACTGAAAACCTTTAGTACCACTACAACAAAGTACTACTACCACTACTCAGAACAAAGCTCAGATCGCATAAATTTATAAGTTAAATAAAAAACTCAATCAGGATGTTGGGGTTTTAATTTTTTAATTTAATAGTTAAAAATTCTTTGTGTAGCACCTATTTTTCTTTTGCGTACCACCGGTGTTACACACCCCTGATATAGTCAATTAAGATAAATGTTCATCGTCCGTGCTGGATTTAAAATGCATTTCTTAGCTTGAAGCTGTATATTTTATCCCATGTTGAGATCTGAGAGAACTCTTGTGTTATATGTCAAAATTTTAGGGCATGATTACAAGAAGGAGGTAGACATTTATTGACAAGCTGTTGCTGTTTCTGGCATCTGTCATAACCATAAATGTCTGGTTCTGGATAAACCACAAGTGTTTGACTTTATTATAACAGTCAAACATCAGTTATAAAAAATTAGGTATATGTTTCATTCAGAAACAGTTATAAATCTATGGAAAGGAGTAACTATTTGATTGTACCTAAACCTGTTTAAATACTATGTGGCATTATAGAACATTTCTAAATATCTAATAAAATTACTTTTAGGAGGATTAAGTCTAAAATATCATGTGCATTTATATAACCTATAATTTAGTCAACATCATAAACCGATAGGTAACCTCTTGATTCAGCAAAATCTTATTTTGAAAGAAACTGAATTCAATCTAGATACTTAATTTTTTGTAAGCTATAATGTGATGCTGTTATAAATGACCATTATAATCTAAGTTACATAACTTCAGTTGCATGTAAGAATGCTAGCGAGCTGTGAAAGAAAGAAGTAGCAAATATTTTTACATGAAGGAAGTAGCACATATTTTTTGAATCCAAAATGAATATTTGGATTTAATAAAGTTTTTGACTCATCTTTATAAAGTACTTTCAAATATTAAAAACTCATATTTTTTAAAAATAAAACTAATATTTTAAATCAAATTACTATTTATGAAATAGGTAAAAACATTTGCAGTCAGTTTGATATTTAGAAAACCTTATATTTTTAATCAACTAAAATTAATATTTTATGTATATAATAACCTGTATGGAGATCCCTTTGTCTTTATATTCATGTTGTAGAGCTCTCGAGAAGTAGTCTACATATGCCTAAAAATAAAAGTCAAAACGTTGTATTTAACCACCACCATCATGACAAATTAATGTAAAAGAAATTCTAAAATTGCTTCATCCTGCAATTAAATGTTTTTATTTTCAATACAAATGTTTCAAATATTTTATTAAAGATTGATAAAGAGCTATTGAAGTTAATACTTAAATATTTTCATATTAGAGTAAATTATATATAATGCTTAGCAATTAATGCAATAATTTAAGTCAGTGCCCTTAGTTATAAAATTAATTTCAAGATAAATAATGTGTATAGTAAATAACATAAAAGTAATAATAAAAAATGATCAAATTATTAATTAATGAAAAGTGTTCAAAAATAGAATCCAAATTCACTAACATGATCTATTTTTAACTACATGTGTTGTTTCATACACGTATCCACATTTTTAAAAGCAGACTAAATATTTGATTATTGCAAATTGCATTTACAGCACAGACGAGTAAAACCTGATACAGCTAACCTGTTGAATTGTCAGGAATAGAAACCCAAACTGAACTGTGTGAATCTTAAAATATTCTATAGATTTGTTCAAAGATTTGTTTTATTACAGACTGTTTTCTGTACAATTGTTAAAAAAAATCTAATTGCAAAGTTATATTTAACAATTTCATTAAGAAAGTTTTCGATATCCTAAAGCACTTTCCTATACAGCATAATATCTAAAGCATATACATTCACTTGATTAAAAATTTTTTTTCTTATTCACTTAAGAATGTAACCAGAGTTAATTTGTTATGCATAATGTATGGAATTTTCTTTATTCTGAGATAACTATGACTCAAATGGATCAATCTTGTCAAACCTGTTTATGTTTGGGCAAATATATAGAGTTACTGTGCATAGCTGAGTATACTCGAAAATAATTCATGGGACTATCTAGCACATGACAGAATATTTTAGACTAGAATAACATCTTTTGCTTTGCTATGGGCTAGAGTATACTTTAATTGTGTATGCTTTAAATTATGCTAAACAATAATATTTCCTTCAACCATAAATTATTTAAAATTTGTATTACTGGTTAATAGATGGCACCATTAAACTACGGATACTATTTAGATTTTGTTAGATGCTGCTATTTCTTTATACAAGTACAGTCCATTTACATTGTGTGTCATGTTCCTTAGCGATATTTTGTGATGTTATTGCATATATTCAAAATGCCAGATGACAAAAATGAATATGAATATTCTGATGGGTTAGATATTAAGTAGATTTAGATGTTAGTAAGGGTGAATTGTTTAGACCAGAGATTGCCAAACTATTGATCACAAGTTACTAGTAGCATGCGAGGACATTTTCAATAGATCTTTTAACTAAGTTATGCAGCGTCACCATATGTTAATGCTGCAGTTGGCTAACTTGGATAATTTGATTTACACATTTGTACCAAGCTAGGCATGTTCAATTGCAACTCTTCTAACAGTGGCATGTTCAAGCAAACAGGAAAAAACTGACACATTCATTCGCTATGGGAAACCGATTACTTCTTTATCCAGGTAAAGGACAAATGTCCTGTTTACTGTGCTATGCAAGCGTATCAATCAGTTGGTAAGAAAATAGTGAATTCAACAAGCACTTCCAAGATTTCAAAAGGATTTCAATTGTTTGTCAAATTGCCTTTTATAGAGATTAATGCTGAAAAGTTCTCTACTTATATTATTATGAAGCATTTTGATTTTCAAGAAGATAATACTGCAGTGGAATTGAAACTGATTGATTTTCAAGATGATATTATCTTTAAAATGGCTTCTTCAGCTCTGAAGATATTTGGCTTCTTGTTCCTAAAGAAAAATACCCAATTTTGGTCCAGGTTTGTCTCAAAGGGAAGACAATATTCAGATCTACATACTTGTGTGAGATTTCTGAAAAAATCTGGCATTACATTTGTTATTTATTGAGTGTCTTCAGTGCATACTTCAATGTCTTTCTTATGAACAATGCATTTCAGTTTCTTTTTGTTATACATAATTTAATTAAAACGGATTTCATATTTACTAGAAATGCAAGTTTATAGACAATAAACTAATGCAAGATTTAAAAAAAAAAAAAAAATGGTATTTCTTTTGGTTAGTAGCTCTGAGTAGGATTTAAAATGGTACAGTAACTCAGAAGCTCCACAAGTTCGGCAAACACTGGTTTTGACCATCCAATGAATTAGAACCTTGCATAACTTCTGCTTGTCAATGGTTTATGCTAAATACAGATATGCTGGCTCCACTGATATTTCCTTTTGTTGCAAAGCCAATCACAAATTTTCAAAATGAAGACAGTACCACTATTTTAGACCATTTCAATCAATTTTTGAATGACAAAATTATCAATATGATAACATTTGAAATAAACAGGTACGCAGAACAGTCCTCAGCAAATAAGCCTTCAGCAACTTCTAATAGTTCATGGATTAATCTTACTTTGGCTGAAATATCGGTGTTTTTTATCTTCGATCAAACTATGAAGTGTTGTGAAAAAACCCAATGATGAAGCATTACTCATCAAAAGATATACTCCTGACATAACCATTTTTTCCTCAATGCATGTCACCGTATTTTTTTGCCAAATTTGGTCCATATTGGCAAAAATATTTTTGGATTATAATTAGGCTCATTGGTTTCCTTTCAAATCAACAATAAAAAAATAACCTTTTGACAGATAATTAAGTAATAATTTGGTTCTTCAGCAGTTAAAAAGGAGCAATAGTAAGATGAATATTTTTTTAATTAAAATTTTTAAGCATCTAAATTCAACATACCTTGCATGCAGCATAAGTTGTAAGTAATGGTGTTGGGTATACAGCAATCAGAGATGATATGTTAATAATGAGACCTTTACCTCTTTCTTCCATCTGAGGCAATATGAGTTTTGTCATCTGCACAAGAAAGTTGCAATATAAACAAAACTGAAGTATAAACATTTGGCACTTAAACAGGTATACATAAAGTAAGTCTAGATGTATTAGTATATGAATATTTAGTACGTGCCAAATGCATGTACTAAATATTCAAGTAGACATATGGTGTTTCTAAAATACCCTTTATATATAGTTTTAATTTAAATTTTTAATTATGGATTCGTTTAAATACTGCACAAAATTTTAATCTTGTATAATACACAAATAAAGATGTATATTTTTACGCATTATCTTCAAACACACCTTTTGACCTTATTTCTTAAATTTTAATACTGTTTACATTAATATTAAAGTAATGCAACATTTTGCTTACTATATTTTTAGATCAAATTTTAATTACTGTTTAATTTTTAATAATATAGTTAAAACAAAAATTTCTCAAATAATGAAAACAATTGCTAATTTAAGCATTTTGATGTATGGCAGTTTTTGATGTAGCTGTGCTGATTATGTTCATTATTCTGATTCTAAAGCTTAATAAAATTACATAGGTTGCTGTTTTCATCCCTCCAGTTAAATATACAATGAAATGTTGAATAATATAAATAATTGTATTTTAAATTATTAACCTGTCAAATTGAAACATTTAAAAGAAGTTCATGATATTAATGAAAAGATGTATAGATATTTTTTCCCAGAGTCTTTTATATTTACTAGTTTAAAATTATATGTGTAGAAAAAATTTGTTTTCTAATGTTAATAGCAGGAAATAAGGAGAAAGAATAAAATACATTAAATATAAAATGGTGTAATTTAGAATTTACAGGAGTGAATTAAATAAATGATTTTATAGCAGATCACCTAAGGGTATATGAAAAGAGCACTTTCTAAGGAAAACTGGCTCATTTTCGTGTTATGCAGAAAAAAATCATGAAAATGTTGATGCAGTTAACCATTTTATCAGGATATGAGCTTGAATCAAACTACCAGTGTCAGTAGCCTTATTCACTCAGACCCTGGTAGGGCCAAGAATATGTAGAAGGAAGAAATTTGTTATAACTAAGAAACTTGTGTTTGCAGCAAACACATATTAAATCAGTTTTAAATACTGATAATCTACATATTTATTATACTTGTGTACATAGCAAATGTATGCATTTCGCCAATTGTATTCTTTTAAAAAAAGAAAGATACGAAATAGAGTTAAGATCTGCACATTTATTAAAGCAATGAAAAAGTAAATATTTTGACATTTTAACCATGAAATCTCATGCAATTCATACTATTCTAATAAATTTTCAAAACTGAAAATATGTTTTACTGTACATTAAAAATATATATAAAAAAGTATTTTTGCAATATTCTTTGCGTGTTCCAGGTAATTACTCATTAGTTAAATTCATCATGATTTTGATAAGATCTAACATGTGTATTTAAAAGATATTGTAAAACATAAAATAAGCTCTTTAGTTAAAACTAAGGATAATTAATCCTTGCTAATATGTTTTCACATTTGCCTGTTTAACAGGCAGTTAAACAGGCAAAGTTAGTTATGAAGTAAAATCCTAATGGAAAATAAAATGCTTAAAGTTATGTAAACTGTATTGAGTGCAATAAATACAATTTTGTCCCTGTATGGCGATAAAAAGTGCAATGAAAATTCGTCAAATTTAATATTCTTAATCACTAAAAGATAACATATATTCCATAGAACTTCATGCAGTATATAAAAAGAAAAGTTTTGTGTTCAAATAAAGCTGACACCTACGTATGAACCAGTTAAGGAGTAATATGGGTACTCTTCTGTTATTGAGACCAGATTCATAAATGTATGTATGCACATGTATATACAAGTATGTGCATGTATACAGAATACATGTACATACAGAATATACATGTGCATACATGAGCACATACATTTATAAATACATGCATATATACTTATATTTCTGAATTCGGTCCTGATCACTGAAAAGTACCAAATTATGTACCTTAATCAAATCTAATCTTATTTCTTTATAAATATCTAAGAATTTCAGTCATCAAAAAGAATTATTAGTAAACATGATTGGTACAGTTAAGACTTGACATATTACTTTATAGCCTTTTTTGGGTTCCTTTTTGCTAATCTTGAAACTTAGCAATAAAACTTGTATTAAAAAAGATTATGAAAATTCTTTAGCTCAGATTTTCGTTACTTTTAATGAACCCTTTCTATAATGAACATACATACAGAAGTAATCCAATTTGATACATGCAATAGTGTATATGGAATCTTTATGACCCAAACCTTTCTATGATACCTTCCACAAAAGATCAGTATCTCTTCCAACTGTGAATGGTCATACAGTATTTCTGAATTCCCTGAATGAATTGAAATATCAATACAGCTAAAAGAGTGAGCAAAACTTTTACAATTGTTCTTATGAATATGCATGACAAAGCAACTGAAATAATTTATGAATATCTTTACCATAGTGCAGGATGCAATATTAGAATTTATCAAATCCATCATAACCTAAAAAAAAAAAGATTTATTTCAAGTGAATGTATTTAACACATATATGTTTATTATGAAAAATATAAAATATTAAATAAATGTTTTGTTAATTAAAATACAAGTACCTTTAGCCCATCAGGAATAGCATGAAAGTACTCAGAATATTTGTAACTCATTCCCACATTATTCACTAAAATGTAAAATTTATTTTAATGAATTCCATATCAGAAAATTTGAATTTTCTATCTTAAAAATATTATTGCATCGTGTTGCAATAAATTTTCTTATACAATATTTGACAATTATCCAGATACTAACTAAAAGCTTCTGTTATCATAATTCATTTATAATTATTCAACACTTTTTTTCAGTTTTACCTAAAATTCCTACTCCACCATCTAATTCATCCAAATGAATTTTGATTATATTATATATTTCAGGGCCAGCAGTAAAATCAACATTTATAATTTTTGTTGATACTTTATACGTTTTCTCTGTAAAAGAAAAGCAAAAAAAGATATAACTAGAACAATCTGTATGCTTTTTCTGAAATATTGATAACACAGACAACTAAAATTTTAATTCATAAAGCTTTTGTTTGCTTACGTATATCAGTTAAGTTAAATTTCATAAGAAATCTTTTAGCATAAATAAACTCATTTTAGAAACTAATAATAATCTACTAGACTTACGTATTTCTGTAGCTACTTCATTTAACTTTTCAATATTTCTGCTAATTAAGCATATGTTAAAGCCTCTTTCTGCTAACTGGAAAATATAAAAACATATTTTAGCCGAAATTTAAGCTATTGGAACTGAAGAAAGAAATATATTTACCTCTTCAGCATAAGCTTTTCCTATTCCGTCAGTACCACCAGTAATAACTAACAATAGAATTAAAAGGTATAAATACTTTTAATAACCGAACATAAAAGAGTTTTTCAACGAAACGAAACTTACCTGCCCATTTTGCTAGTTCCTTCCAGGTGAATTCGAAATTCTTTCTTAAATAAGGATAAGCTAGTTTTAGTAAAAATGTAGATAACTTGAATAGCTTGAAACAGACAACAATTGCTCCTATCCATTTTAAAAATGGATAATTATGAAGAATTTGTTGCATTAGGAAAAATACTTTTGTTAACAGACTTTCGAAACTTATAGCTTCAAAGCTCAAGTTTAAGCGCCATTTAAAACGCCTGCAAAACTGAAGCATGCTATTGGAGAACTAATATCGTCTGCAAAGACTTACCCTCGAAGGCAGGTCTAACGTACAAAATGTCGCTGTTTAATGCATCCAGCTCCCACCATATTCCATAGCAAGCTGCAATAATGGCAGTAAAGGCCTTTCATTGTTTGTACAACTGTTTTATTTTAGACTTCACTGCTCAAGAATAATTTAAAAATTATTTCCGGCATAACTTTCGCAACATTTTAGAGGGAAAAATAGCATCATTTTGCGTGTACACGAGCAGATCTGTCATTAGATCAACATAGTTGATAGAATTGTTTTCGTTGTTTTTGTTTGCTTTTTTCCCCCGAGCATATAAATAAAATATAAATGTTTCCTCCTTAGTGCTGAAAATATGACAGCGAATTTTGATTACACACTGATTGACTATTCTTCTACTGATTGACTGATTTGACTATTCTTCTTTTTACTAAGGCATTGTAAGACTGAAAATTTGATATTTCGTAGAAGCTGCAATATTTAAGTATGTTGATTTTCAGTTTATGAAACAGAATGCCCATTTATTTATTGTTATGTGGACACAGACGCACAAAAAGGCAATTTTATTTCAATATTCTATTTACTAATAATACATATTTCAGTTGCATATGCATAAACATTAGAATAGAGTTTTTATAAAGTAATGTGAAATTTTTTATTTGTAAAAGTTAAATGTTTTCAGACATTTGTGTTTTTCAAGTTATTTACAAATACCAATAACTAAATATTAGCGAAATAACTTTATTTTCTTTTCACATACATGTATATTATTGGTTATCTTTTTTAAACATTGCTTGTTTTAACACAAGATTTTAAAAACATTTTGGGTAAAAAAAATTATTCAAAGCATTTTGAAAACTGAATATTAGGATACTTTGAGCAAGCAGTTTATATTTAACTGAAATATTAAAATAATGAGACATTCAATATTTTGCTGGAAATCATATCAATAAAATTACGCCTTCCCTAGTTTTGGCATGAATTCAACTAATTTTTTCATGCAAGAACGTTCCATTTTCTTCCATTCCTTCCTAAGAACTACTTTTAGTAGAACTTTTAAAGAAATATTTCTTTATTCTTTTCTCCAGTTCATTCCATACGTGTTTGGTAGAATAGTGTTTTGATTATTTCAAAAGAGTTGTATGATAGCCACAAGCAAACACTCAAGTCTGTAGGTTTAAAATCGTTATCTTAATAGAACTCGCAGGGCTTTAACTCAGATTGCACGCAGGCCAAATGCAGGATACAGGCGAAAGACTGCAATTAAAAAAGAGTTTTATTTTATTATTAATAAAACAAAATTTGTTAACTAAATTTAAAAAAAAAATGGTTATAGTTGTGCGAAAATTTACATATAAAAATTACACAAAAAAAGAATTATACTTATTTTCTGCCTGAAAACTGAAGATTGTTATGATAAACTGCAAGAAATTTTGATTGATCACATATTATAATTCAAACTAGCTAATATTAAAATATTAAAAGCTAATATTAAAATTTTCAGATTGACATTTATTCAACTAATTGTGACATAATGAAATAACCATAAATAACTTACTTTAATTATAACTAGAAAGAAATATATGTAAGCTTCCCAAGAAAAACAAAACTTGAGATTAAGTAATGACAATATATTCTCTTTCTTTTATTTATTGCATTTTTCTACGAAACATGCAGGAAAAATACATATATTTGGTCAATAATTATGAACGCCTTTGTTTCTTTCTACACGTTACTGCTACAGCACCTCAGTGTTTCCATTTTCATAAATTTTGTAAGCTTGGAGGAAAATTACTAGAGAGTATCTTCATCAATAATTTGTGGATACTCATATCAATTTGCAGATGAATCTGTAGACAATTTTCTCCTATGGAGGAAAAAAAAAAAAAAAAAAGTGTACAAACAAAGCGATTCTTCTTATTGCAAAACTCGTAACTGAGGATATTTATCTTTTGACAAGTACTAATAAAAGTTAATCAATTTGTATCTTCAAATCGGTAGGGTACGAACTGCGCCAAATTTGATCGAAAATCCCCGTCCCCCTCTTTTTTAATCCACGAACTGCGCGACGTTTCCTGTCCCCCATTTCTTTCCAAGAAGATTGGGTGCTACAAAAAATCGTCTATCGCCATTAACGGGACATTCTATTGAGACTGCAAGCTTTTATTTTCGTTTATCAATATTGCAAAAATTGTGCATGTAAAACAAATATTAATTTAAAGTCTGGCGTGTGCTAAAAAATAAATTTCTTTTACACTCATTTTAAAGTTTTATGATGCTTAAAAGAATGATAAGCCAGATCTTTTTTATTCTCTGTAAGAATTAAAAACTTTCCAAATTGTAGATTTTAGTTGCTGATATATCCAGTGTCTCAAAAAAGTGATGGGACACTTGTGCTTTACAAAAGGAAACTGCAATAAAATAAATTTAAAAAAACATGCAAATTTTTTTGTGGGTGTGTTTCATACTTAAATTTAGTAACAATTATTACATAACATACATTTTCTCAAAATATTAAAATATTAATTTAATAAAAATACAATTGTTTAGAACGGAGCAGAAAATGGCTCACTTAAGTGATGGGACACTACGTACTATGCAACAAAAATCGTCTGAAGTAAGCACTAAAAATATCTTTTGGGGTATTTATTTTTACTCAAAAGCAATTGCCAATAATTTATAAAATCGTCTGCAGTATTTCTGTCCAGTTTGTTTTGGAATTTTTGTGTTTTTTAGCTCTGTGCAGCCATGAATGCTAAACGAAAAGAAACTTTGCCTGGAATTCGAAAATTAGTTATTAATTTTCATATTGAACGTGGAAATTCTATTAGAGAAACTACTGAAACAGTTAACTTGAGTCATTCAACAGTTTTCAATATCATTAAACGATATAAAAAGAATCATATGATTCAGGATAAAAGAAGACCTGGCCGACCATCAAAGCTATCCAATGGAATAAAGCGAATTATCGTTCGAAATATTTAAAAAAATCCAAGAATGAGTGCTCCTAAAGTTGCTGCTGATTTACAAGCATTATATGGAGTAATTGTTAATTCTGAGACTATTAGAAGAGTAATTCGATCTACTGGATATCACGGTAGAGCAGCCAGGAAAAAATTCTTCGTAAGTGAAAAGAATAGAAAACTCAGACTGGCTTTCGCAAAATCCAACATAAATAAGAATTCTGATTATTGGAATGAAGTTATATTTGCTGATGAGAGTAAATTTAATATATTTGGTTCTGACGGTAGAATCTTGGTGTGGAGAAAACACAGGGAAGAATTTCGCAAACAGAACTTGGTGCCAACAGTAAAACATGGTGGAGGAGGAGTTATGGTATGGGGGTGTATGTCGTCCGCTGGAGTTGGTAATCTTGTTTTTATTGACAGTATAATGGATCAGTACAAGTATATTGACATTTTAAATCAAAATTTGAAATCTTCAGCACGAAAATTGAACCTTCATAACGATTTTAAATTCTACCAGGACAATGACCCCAAGCACAGTGCTTTGAACGTTAGACTCTGGCTGCTGTATAACTGTCCTGAAATAATAAAAACACCCCCACAATCTCCACAATTAAATCCCATAGAGAATATTTGGCAAGAATTGGAATCAAGAATTCGCAAACACACCATTTCTTCAAAACAACAATTAAAATCGGTGCTTCAAGAAGAATGGGGTAAAATCACTCCAGAAATCACAAAAAAATTAGTCGAATCCATCCCAAGAAGATTAAATCATGTTTTAAAAGTAAAAGGAAATCCAACAAAATATTAAAACCTTTTAAAAAGTAAAATTTTTGGATAAATATTTGATGGAAAAGTAAGTGTCCCATCACTTAAGTGAGCCATTTTCTGCTCCGTTCTAAACAATTGTATTTTTATTAAATTAATATTTTGAGAAAATGTATGTTATGTAATAATTGTTACTAAATTTAAGTATGAAACACACCCACAAAAAATTTTACATGTTTTTAAAATTTATTTTATTGCAGTTTCCTTTTGTAAAGCACAAGTGTCCCATCACTTTTTTGAGACACTGTATATTAGTTTTGAATAGTAAAATTGATAGATTAATGACATACACAAAACTGATACATAATCAACGTATCAAATATCGGATTTGTAGCTCACCTTAAATAAGTTTCTTGTCTAGATAAATATTAACAAATCTTCTTAGATAGCAAAATGGTTTTAACTTTCAAATTTACCATTTTAGGTAAACAGTTCTAATTTAATTATAAAAATTATCTTTATTAAATCTAAAAATTGGACTTCTTAAGTCGTTCTAAATTCACACTAATATTATTGCAATATATTCCCGTATTAAGCTTTTCATTTTTAATCATTGAAGTTATTTTAAGGTTATTTAACTTTGTTACAAATTCCATATTTAATACTAGAAATGTTTAAATATTTATTCTGTTTTCCACCTGATATATTTTGGCATGCATTTAATTTCTAATAATTTCTAATACACATTTAATTAATAAATTTATAATTATGAGCGTCATCAGAATTTTTATAATTAAAAAAAAAAAAAAAAAAAAAATTCAAACTCCCTTATATTCATATCCTGGGATTTCCAGTCTCCCTTTTAATCCATTCCTTTTTCACATATTGTTGCACTGTACTCAAGTTTTCATGTATGTAAAATTTATATAATTTGTATTGTATTTATGCCAATTTATAATTAAATGATAATTTTTACAAATTCTTGCTTCATAACTCTAGTTAACAGAAGATGTTTCTAACACCTTGGCAAAGCTTAATCTTCAGCATGTAGCTTATTTTCTAATCTAGTTTCAGGCTGAATTATTTGTAAAATTAGTTACTTTAAATTATTTGTTAACAAAGATGGTCGCTAAATCACGCTAATAATATTTCTAACTGTTGTAATTTATAATGCAACGAGTTGATACGATTTATAATATAATTCATTTATAATTTTTTCAGCAGTATTGAAATTAATAGCAGATACTGATAATGTTATACATTTAGATTACAATGATTTAGATTGCCATTGCCTTCTTCACTCATGCTTTTATGCTACTTCCTAATATTTCATAATGTCATACAGGTAAGTTTAACTTATTCATTAAACATGTAACTCTCTAATTCAGCCTCCTTTTGTTCTTACGTGTGCTGTATCTTCTATTTTCTTTAATATATTGTTGAGCCTAATTTCAAAAGGTCTTATGATCAAGCGGAAAAGTCACTAAACATTGGTAGTTCGACTCGAGTTTCTAGTCCCAGTGATCCCCTAGCTCTTTCTTTTTTTTTGTACTTATTTACTGTGTAAAAATGTATAGTAAAAATTTCAGTTCATGAAGTAAAAATTAATTCTTTAAAAATTCTTTATTATTCTTTTAAAATTTATTCTTTAAAAATATTGCAAAATTTTTCACCTTAGCGTATCTTTTTACAAATCCCTCTGATAAGAAAAAGTAAGGAAAGAAATTAACTTGGTTTCGGTGATTGATACCTCAGTGCAAATTATGTGTAACTTTTTCCAAAAGCATAGAGTTTATTATATGAATATCAATAAATTATGGATTATTTCTCATCAATTTTCTTTAAATTTTTATTTCAGAATTTTCCTTTCACACTGTAGTGTTTAACTTTATGCATTTTGTATAATAATTTACATTTATTTATAATTTTCCGCGAATGAAAGTGATTATTTAATTGTATAAGCTTTGCTGAAAGATAAACGAGAAAACAAAATTCTATCACTTGCGATCAAGAGAGTATTTGATATAATAATTCTTATATATTTTCTTTGATATTTTTTATTTAATTTCTTTCATTTATGCATTACTACATAGTTCTTTTCAAAAAATATTTTTCTGTGCCGCTATGTCCGTATTTCAGTTTCAATGAATGCGTGCTCCGTGTAGGGTATGTAATGCTTAATAAACTTATGATATGAAAGAGATCTAAATTCTCTTCTCATTTCTACTGTATTTTTTAAATTTCAACCCCTAAGACATTTACTCTAGAAATCGTTTTCATATGATTTAATATTTTATACTTATTTATTTATTTTATTCATACTTTAGCATTTTCTTTAAGTTTATCCTTTATCATGCTAACCTGTTTTTAAATATTTTTCTCAGCAAATATAATTTTCACCAAGATAGTCAAAGAATCGTTCGGAACTGATTGAAAATTTAGCTATTTAAGTAATACACACTGACTTCCGGTTGTAGGGGTGAAAAAGGTAAGAGCCAATAGTTGTGCTCATGAAGAATGCCTTGTAGCCCCACATGTTGTTACAAAGATGAATTTAATGCTTGCAAGAGTATTACGAAAGGCCTCTGAAAATTTCTTTTGTGTTACAGAGCAATTAACAAAAGTAAATCTAAAGCGATGTATAAAAGAAATTAAACAAACAAAAAAGAAACGATTTTTCACAGACAATTCAGTGTTTCTCATCAATTAATTCAGTTCTTATTTCACGACAAGGCAAAAATACGTAAAAACTCAAAATATCTGTATTAAAAATTACGAAGTAAATCTTAAACACTTATTTCCTGGAATAAATTCCAGAGAGGATTAAGCATGACTTAATTCGAAATAATAATAAAAGAAGGCGTTATCTTTGTTGTTACCGAAGCTTAGTTTCTCTAGATTGGCAACAAATCCACTATTCATTTATAAAAAATATATTTCTTTATTTTTATTTTTCTCTTGGCTACAGTTGGCTTCGAAAAATAAAATTGTAACCCTGTAGGCAACGGGGGAAAGAAATTTTGATCGGCGCAGTTGGACTATAGCAGGACGAGGGGGGGATTTTCATCAGCGCAGTTGGAGTACACCCCTTCAAATCTTTGATAAGATTTGTATCGCTGTGTAAATCTCCTTTTTTTAAGTTTTCCGGAGCTCACGTTCCTTTTTAGTAATGAAGATGATGTAAAATTGGATTCGAAACCATTGAAATCTTGGAACTTTCTTTTTTAATTCTTGTTTTAATAAGGCTAATTAATTTATGGAAAATGTATTCTCGGGTCACATAAAATTATTTCGGGGACCTCGAGTTTGAGACCATTGCCGTAACTAATCATTCCTGTGCCCTGAGCAAGAATATGCATTTAGGATCCATAATTAATTATGTTAGGGAAAAATAATAAAACAAATGCATTACAATAGATTTTTTTAATCAGATTTATTTTAATTGCACTTTTCTATTTTTCATTTCAGCTACTTCGTTAATTAAATAATAATAATAATAATAATAATAATAATAAAGATATTGTATTCCATTGATATGAAAGATTAGATAATTGTTCTTGTCCAAAAGTTGATTTTAAATTGTGTTTTATTAATTTCAAATTGCTGAAATTTCTATCGCGCGAAGCAACTAAAACGAGAAGTGTTAGAAAATTTCGAAAAGCGATACTGATATTATGTAAAACTCAACCAAAATCATGAAGAGCCTGTAGAATATTAAGCAGAGATGCAGTTTCTATATTTTGCACAATAGTCGTTACATCAAACTTAATAGTTTTACATGGGAATTCGTACCTTTTAAAATCTTTGCTATATTTAATAGTGAGATGAGCAGCCAATTATTTATTTATTTATTTATTTATTTTTTATTAACAACACTCACTCTGAAGACGAGCCATACGGAAAGTAAAATTCGTCACAAGGTAATTTTCATTTTTTGATGACGCCGATCTATTTGAGGCAAGTGTTAAGAACAGATTTATATTTTAAATTTAATTTTTCAAATAGCAAGTTACTTCCTTTATCTGGTGTTTCATCTATTTCCATTACCTTAACTCTCCACTGGGCTTGTTCGCCTTTGGACCAATTCTGTTTAGACATTTATTCCTTTACATGCCTACATTATATCGATTTTGGCTACATAGTGTATACCTATAGCATACCTCTGTATACTATTGTATACTATATTTAATGGGAACTATCTTTAATTAAAAGAGTCGAATTTTGGCTTTGATATTATATTAGAACTCGATTCTTGCAAGCATTTGAAAGTAAATCGCATGCAAAAATTTGCTGCATAAGAAAAGTTATGGCAAAACATCTTTCTCATTATCATTTAAAGAACAAGGTGATTTATCACCATTTACATTTCAGTATATTCATCGCATTAAAATCTTTTGAATAACATATAAAATGCTTTCGTATGCAATTTTATACCAATAAAACGTTACGCATGACAAAAGTTAACTTATTAGTATAATATATCTGTGTATTTATTACTTTTAAGAGAGTAATGTGCTAAAAAATTCCAAAGTAATTACATTTTTTAATTAAGATTTCAGAAAACTGGAAATTTGCAGCTTGCTTGAGTGATTCTCTGAATTGGCTGATTAAAATTTTAAGGAATTTTGACGAATCGTGTGAACACTGTATCTATAATTTTAGAAACGATAATACAACAGAATATCTCAAAGGCTTAGCCCAGAGGTGGAGAATCTTTTTACTATGAGAGATCACACTTAAATTAGGCAGCGATAAAGGAGGCCGCATAAATTGATATACCTATAAATGCGACTTTTATTAAATTATTATAGCTTTTGTACAGTTTTATCACTTTATTGCATTATACAGAAATAATGAAAAACAAAACATTAATTCATTTATTAAAATAAAAATTTACAATACAAAATGTTTTTGTATTCACATAAGGCTAATAACTTATTATAACATTAATATTTAATAATTTTTTATAAAGAATTACATATATTTAAATACTGTTTCAAAAAATAATAAAGGTGAAGTATTTTTCAATAAATTTATCTTATATATAAGCTGCTTAAGTGTTTGTCGCCGATGGTTTATTGGTTGCTTGTGTAGCTGTAAATTGTTTTATTCCCCGTGCAGTGCAGCGCGTGACAAATAGGAGAAAGCTAAGCCGGAAAAATTAAAAATACAAGAGCACGTGCATTTAACATTCAATAAATAAATTTAACATCTATATATAATAGAATTCGGAAATATGCAACTGGCAAAAACCCGGCAACGACGAAAAAACAAATAAAATGAAATAAATAAATATCTTTATTATATGCGGCTTAAGTGTCTGTTTGTCGATGATAGTTTATTGGTGTCTTGCATAACTGTACTAGCCAATGGGGTGAAGTTGCCACGGCACAGGGTTGCCGTTTCAATTGAGACGTAGACAATTTCCTGTAAAACTTGCCTTTCCTATGACCATCAATAAGTCTCAGGGCTAAACGCTTAAACGTGTTGGCATTTTTTTACCTGAGCCTGCATTTGGACACGGTCAACTTTATGTTGCCTGTTCAAGAGTTCGGGAAAGAACGGACGTAAAATTAAAAATAATTGATGGTGCTTTGCAAGGGCGAGCTTAAAAATGATGGAAAGATCTACACAAGAAATCTTGTGTACAAAGAGATCTTTGACATGTGAATTAACATTTTATTACTTAAATCAACTTTATTTATTGAGCTAGCGGTGGCTCTTAAGAAATGTACCGCCAGTGGTTTCCTTCATTGCACAATTAATTTAAGCAATTAAGCAAGTAGAAGGGAGAAACCCCGTGGGGCAGTAAACAAAGGGGCGTCCTCGCCGCCTGCCCTTGGTAATTCAGTTTGAATTAGCAGACACCGTTGCACAAATCATTTTAATTACAATTTATAATATCTAAAACAGCAGTCATTTCGTATGACCGCCGGGGTTTCAATTACATTATAAGGAAAAAAAATGAAAAAATAATAATATTCAGTTATAAAGAAAAACGTAGCAACAGTATGTAAAATAATGTTTAAAATCCGATGGAAAATGTAATTTAATGTGATATTTGCAATCGTTTCTTTCCTAAAAGTAATTAAATATTTGGATCAAGCTTCGTAACTCGCAGCCTTAGAAGATCTTCTAAATAAGCATCTGTAATTTGATTTTTGTTATGAGAAAAAATGTTGACTCGCAGCAATAAGTACTTCCAAAGCAGGAAAGTAAACGGCGTGCATGCTCTTTGTACACATGGATATTCAACATCATTTTCCCAGATTTCTAAAGATAAACAGTTCTAAAAATAAAGTTAAAAGATAACTACTGTAAGACATTGTAATACTGCACGAATATCTGAGGAAATTTAAGCATATTTGTTGTGATAATAATAAATTTTTGTTCATTTTTCATCGGACTTGTGCATTCAATTCATAACGAACCCGTACGCACGCAGGAGTGCTTTTGCCACATTTCACATACAGTGGTTGCCAAAATTGTGGACACTTTTGGAAATTTTTATGTTTTTGAACTTTGTATGCTTATAGAAAATGTTACGTTTCGCAAAATGCAAACTTGTATATATCATTTTAAAGAGAATTTATTACTGAATTCAATACAAATCGCAAAATTCAATTATTTGCAATACAAAAAAGTTATATGTATTTTAATATAAATAAAAAACAAAGTTATGAAGTGGTTTGTAATATCTAGCTTTCCTGGCCAATCACTGTTCTTGCTCTGAGAACCAATCAAATGTTAGTAACTGCCAGTAGAAGCTAACATCATGTTTACACTTGAAACAATTCATTATTTTGCTTTGTTCTGTAGAAGGAGGACCTGTTTCTAATACACTGCAATTACAAGTAGGAATTTTTGTAAAAATTTTTAATATTTAGTCAAGAAGCAATGACATCAAATAAAAGAGTAGATTGGACACCTAGAAAGAGATGTAATATTATTGTGCTACGAGAAAGTGGTCTTTCCTATGCTGAAATTGCAAGATAGGTGGGTGTTTCAGTGACTACATCTGGAGTCCAAAAGTTTTGTTTACGATATCAGGAGACAAATTCAATAAAAAACAAAGAAGGAAAAGGCCGAAAAAGGTGCACCACATCTATTGATGACAGAAGAATAAAAAGACTATGTCTCCAAGATAGAAAAATGTCATCAGCGGCTATCAGAAGTGATCTGAATGATGCTGGTGTTTCTGTCAGTTCAAGAACAACCAGGAGAAGATTAACAAATGTTGGACTGAGAGGTAGAATTCCACGAAAAAAGCCTTATCTTAATTTTCAGCAACGAAAAAAAAAAAAAAAAAAAAAAAAAAAAAAAAACAAAGGACTACACTGGGCAAAGGAACACATTAATTGAGCAGATGATCAGTGGTCACAAGTTATATGGAGTGATGAATCTAAGATATCGTTATTCGGTAGTGATGGGCGAAAATATGTAAGACGTAGAATAGGAGAAGAGCTACATCTTGACTGCATTCAAGCAACTGTGAAGAACCCAGTTAGTGTTATGGTTTGGTCATGCATGTCAGCAGATGGTATTGGTCGCCTTCATGTCATCGATGGGACACTGAATGCTAGAAAATACTTGACATTATTCTAGAACCAAAACTTCTACCTTCCATCAGAGATCTCTTTTCCAACAATGCTTCGTTTATTTTTCAGCAGGATTCTGCTCCTTGCCACACGGCCAAGATATCGAAAGAGTGGTTTCGTACAAACAGCATTAAATTGTTGTCATGGCCAGGAAACAGTCCTGACCTCAATCCTATCAAAAATTTGTGGCACCGCTTGAAAACTCTTGTCCGAATGAGGCGCCCATCAAATAAAAAGAAACTAATTGAGGCTATAATTGTTTCCTGGCATTATGTAATAACGAAAGAAGAGCTTAAAACTCTTGTCAGCTCAATGAAACGTCGATGTGAAGCTGTATTCGAAAATAAAGGGTATCCTACTGTAGGGTTTGTATTTATTTTAACTAACATTTATTTTAAGTTTAAGCTATCTTTCCTGTCAAGCCTTTACTTTCCCCTAGAATAGCCAATGCCACAGTATGTAAATCGTAGTAGAACGCGCAGAGTATTCAAATTTTAGCAGAATTAAGTTGAGTTTAAATAGAAGGGAAACGAGATTGTAAGTGTGCTTCTTGAATCGCGAGCGTGAAGGTTGCTAGGTAGAAATTTAAGAACCGCGCGTTTCGGCCTGTGTGCCTATTTCAGCAGTTCGTGGAATCTTTCAACTTCTTAATCAGTAAGTTTGCTGAATCTCAGCTGTATCTTAGAACGCGGTTAAGTTAGTTACGATTATAGAGCCTCGTAGGTAGTAACCTCGTTATTTATTCACCCTGTCATTTATTTTTAGTTGTATTTTTCTATTTTGTTATATCGCCGGGTCGGCGTAGTTTGTGAGCGTCAAGTGAACGCATCTGTGATTTCTAAAGTGGAATAAAAAGGGATTTAAACCCTTCTGAAGAGTTTGTGTAATTTCCAGTTCATAGCAGTCACTACTACTGTTGCGGACAAGTTGGGGCCACGCAACATCATATTGGCGCCCGAACACCTTACGAACTGAGATGGCCGAAAACTGGATGGAAGCTCCTGTACAACTCCAACAACAAGAAATGGCGAACCAGTTAGAAGGATTTGGATACCTGGTCCAAACGATGAGAGCATCTATCAAGCCAAACGTCAATTTCGTCGGAAAAAATTCGGTGGGGAGATTTCTTAGAAGGCCTCGAAAATCATATCCAATTATAACCTGTGCCTGAAAGACAAAATGTTGCCATTGCCACGTCTGCACTAAGAGGATAGGCCTCACTATGGTGGAAGAGTATAGGGAAATTTTTATTAGGAGAATTCGGAGGCCAAACATATACCTTTGAAAATTTCAAAATATAATTATTAAAGGCCTTCCCCATAGTGAAAGACCGAGCAAAGCTAGAAGCCGAGCTGTATAGTTTTTATCAACGTAATATAGAAGAGTTGACGGACTTTATTCTGCGAAAAATTAAGCTGACAGATATGCTGTATGGAAAGAAACCTGACACGGAGATAATTGAAATAATCTTACCAAGATTGCTACCTGCTGTTCAAGATTACTTCGAAATTCGAAATCCAAGCAACTTGCAGGAACTCTTCGAGTTGGCGGTCAAGTTCCAAAACCGCAGAATAGCGGAAAAATCTAGAGAGGCATCGTATTCTCAGGGTCACCGAAGGCAATCCTCAAATCAACAGACCGGAAACACAAATCGCTCTTATGGGGGAAAGAGCTATCAAGCCAACTCATCGAAGCTCGAAGGTCAAGGCCCAAAGAGGAAATTTGAAAACAACCGTCCGCGTACCCAGAAGACTGAAGTTGAAAGGAAAGCTTTAAACGAGTAGAGGGGCCTGTAAAAGCGAGGGTCCAGACCCCGGAAGTTTCGAAAAAACCCTCAAGAAGATATCTAAATACGGTCGTGGCAAAGAATTCACAATTACCAATTATACAAGTCCTGGTTGGCGATGTACCAGTAGAAGCCCTCATTGATACAGGGGCAGAAGGTAATTTTATGAGTGATTCATTTTTCAAGAATAATTTTAATAGGTTACGATTATTTAAAAATAAAAACACAGAAATTATAGCGGCGCAAGGAAAAACCTGTCAATGTATCGGGAAATTATCATTAAAAATACAGGTAAAAGATGAGAGCCTCAAAGTATTAATTTTTGTGGTGAAAAATTTGCAGAGTCCAGTCATCTTAGGCATGGAGTTTCTAAAGGCCGCGAAAGCCAAACTAAATTTTCAGGAAAATTCGATTATGATGGAAATGGATCGGAGGGTGGTGGAGCCAGTGAAACTACCGCAGGTAGACCTTAGCCATTTGAATGACCATGAAAGCCAAGCCATCCAGCAAGTGGTGAGTACTTTTTCAAACTTGTTTTCAGAACGGCCTGGTAATTGTCAAATTGTAACGCATGATATACAACTAACGGCCGATAAACCCTGTAGGACTAAACCCTACCGGTATGATAAACAGAAAGAACAAATAATTGAGGAACACATTCAAAAAATGCTGCACAACCAGATAATAACGCCCATAAATAGTGAGTACGCGAGTCCAGTCTTACTATGTAGGAAAAAGAATGATTTCCCTCCTTCGGATAAAAGGGCTTGGAGGTTTGCTATCGATTGCAGAAAGCTTAATAGTATTACTAAGTTCCCAGTTTACCCTTTGCCGGTAATAGAGGAAATTATTAGAAAGATTAAGTCTACGAGATACACGACTACGCTGGACTTAACGTATGGCTACTATCAAATAGCTATGAGACCTGAAGATATACATAAAACCGCGTTTATCACAAAATCGGGCACTAATGCATTTTTAGGCATGGCCTTTGGGTTGTGTGAGGCCCCGTCAACATTCCAGAGAGCTATGGACATTGTTCTAAAGCCTGTCCTAGGAAAATCGATTTTAATCTGTAAAGTTTCGCGCTTCCAACCTGCACGCAACAAAGTGAAAGTGCACGCAACAAAGTCTCAACAAAGTGCTGAGAGCTGGAAATAGACCAAAGTCTTGAGAAGGGTTTAAATCCCTTTTATTAAACTTTCGAAGTAGACAAATGCGTGCTCTTGACGCTCACAAACTACGCCGACCCGGCGGTAAAATAAAAATAAGAAACTAAAAAGAGACAATAACAAGTGACTAACTACGAGACTCTCTATACGTAACTAACCTCACCGCGTTCTAAAATACCGCTGATAATTCAGCAAACTCTGAATATTACGTTGAAAGATTAACAATTTGCCGAGGCAAGCACACAGGCCGAAACGCGTGGTTCTTCAATTTCTAACTAGCCACCTCCACACTCGTGAAGCAAGAAAGCACACCTTCGAACTCGTTTCCTTTCTATTTAACTCAGAATACTTCCGCTGATAATTTGAATTCTTGCACGTTCTACTAAAATTTACATACTCTGGCATTGGCAATTCCAGGGGAAAGTAAGGCTTGACAGGAAAGATAGTTTAAACTTAAAATAAATGTTAATTAAAATAAATATAAACCCTACAAATCTATCTAGATGATATAATTATGACGAGTAGTACGTTGGAACAACATATTAAAAATTTGGAAGAGGTTTTTAAATGATTAAAAGAGGCCGGTCTTACAATTAATGCATCAAAAATGCAAGTTCGCGACTAAAGAACTTAAATATCTGGGTTATAAAATCTCGCAAAACGGTATAGAAACTCAGGATTCAAAAATAAAAGCCATCAAGAATTTCTCACCTCCCAATACCGCCAAGAAACTTTCTTCTTTCCTTGGGTTATGTTCTTATTATCGGTAGTTCATAAAAGATTTCGCGAACATTGTTGAACCGTTGCTAGTAATCAAAAGAAAAAAAGTAAGTTTACGTGGACAGCAGAAGCAAATACAGCATTTGAAAGGTTAAAAGAAGCACTCATCAATGCCCCTGTTTTGAAATTCCCGGAAGGGGACAAAAACCTGGAAATTGCAGCAGATGCGCCGGACTATACCGTAGGTGCGGTTCTCATGCAGAATGGCCATCCTTTGGCATTTTTTAGTAAAACTTTAAATTCTACGCAAAGGAATTATACAGGTACAGGTACATTAGCCGTATTAATGGCTGTACACAAATTTCGAGTTTATTTCGGCAAAGCGCCAGTAACAGTCTTTTCGGATCATGCGGCTGTTGGTAGACTTTACTCGGGGAAAAACCTAACGCCCAGGTTAATAAGATGGGCTTTAAAACTTCAAGAATATAATCTAATAATTAAATATAAACCGGGTAAGGAAAACAATGTTGCTGACGCACTATCACGAATAAAACTGGACGATTAAGACAATGAACTCAAATGCGCTGTGTTGACTTCAAAAATTTTAGATTTTAGAGAAACAATTATTGCTGAATTGAAAGCTGATCCTGAATTTGGAAGTATCTATGCGTATTTGAAAGACCCCGAAAGCTTTGAACACACAGATATCGATGCAATAAGAATTAGAGCAGAAAACTATGAAATAATAGATAATTTATTGTTTTATACGAAAGCAACAAACGAAAATTTCGAATATAGACCAGTCATCCCAGCCTCGCTTCGATTAAGCATTTTGAAGGAATTACACGACGCGAAAACAGCGGGCCATTTAGGGGTCAGAAAGACTTTAAAAAGGGTACGCGAGGCGGTATATTTACCGCAATTATACAAAATAGTAACGGCGTATGTCAGGTCCTGCAATCAATGTCAGTTAATAAATGATATTAATTACAGCCCGGCCGGGTACTTAAATAGCATTCGCGCTACATTTCCGAATGAAATTTTAGGCATAGATCTTCTTGGTCCTTTCCCCCAGAGTGAGTTAAATAAAAATCGTTTTCTTTTAGTAATTGTAGATCATTTTTCAAAATGGACAGAAATTGTTCCACTTAAACGCGCGTCAGCCAAAACAGTCGCAGATGCATTCTTACACAGATACATTTTAAAATACGGTGCACCGATAAAAGTCATTAGCGATAACGGTAAACAATTCGTTAGCCGAATATTTGAAAACATTTGCACTGGACTTGGCATACGCCATATCAAAATGGTTCTGTATAGACCACAGGCAAACATCGCAGAAAGAGTTAATAAAAATATTGTAAAAATAATTCGAAGGTATGTTAGCACACATCACAAGCGCTGGGATGGCTACATAAATGAGTTAGCTTATGCTTTAAGACCAGCAAATCATGATACTGCGGGAAAAACTCCAGCAGAATTATTTTTAGGACGTAAGTTAATTACGCCACTAGATAAATTATTCTTTGTGCAACAAAGAGAAGAAGAATTCAAACAAAAAGATATACAGAAACTTATTGATCAGGCGGTTAAAAGTTCGGATACGGCAAGAAGTAGACAGAAACTTTACTATGATAGAAAACGCCGTGAAGCAGATTTTAAAGTAGGGGATGAAGTTTTAAAGCGGAAATTCTCTTTATCAAGTGCCCCAGATAATTTCACTGCAAAATTGGCTCCAAAATTTGAAGGCCCCTATGTAATACAGGAAATCAAGGGAGTCGTATTGTACCTTAAGAACGAGAGAGGGGAAATCTGTAAAGCAAGTCCCGACCAGGTGAAAAAATATTATAATCAAAATGATTTTGAAATCCTTAAAAGTGTCTTGCAGGACTCAAGCGCAAACGAAGTGGAAATTCCAGAATTAACGCCACCCGCTCCACCACCCAAGAAGCAGAGAACAGAAGAGGAACCTAGCCCTTCTACAAGTCATTCTAGGGTCCCGAAAAGAAGGAAGGAAAATGGTCAGACTCCAGCATTCAGGAAGTGCAGGAAATCAACGCCGCCGCGTAAAGAATCTTTGGTAAATAGGAAAAGACCAGATACAACTTTACACAGTAATAAATTTTGCGTCGAGGAAATCACTTCCAGGGCCAGACAGTCAGGACCAAACAAGGCCGCCGTTCACGAGAAGAAAAAGACAGAAGGAGGAACGAAAAGATTACCACCAACAGAAAAAATTCAAGCAAGAATCCAGACCAGAGGCCGCTAAGACCAGCCGTCCAGGAGCAAAACGGAAAAGATAGGAACCCGAAGACTACCACCCCAAAAGGCCGGCGTACAGAGGGCGAAAAAGAGAAGTCACCATGGAGGAATCTCGAAGAACCCAAAAGCGAAGATTGACTTCCATGAATTCTATAACTTGGGATCAATTTTGCCAGAAGAGGATGTCGGAGTTCCAAGCATCGAAAAGTCAAAGATAAGTTAAAATCTCCTATAATTTTTTTCTTTTGTTCTGAAATGTTATGCGTAAATACGAAGTTCTATGTGTTGACGAAAGTCAATTTGTTTCGGTTGAGACAAATTGATTTGATTGTCTCGGTTGAGACAAATTGATGAAATTGAGACAAATTTGTTTTACTTTATTTAACTAAGGCAAAAGCATTATTTTCTTTAAGTGTAAAATCTAACAGCAATCAGTTCCTGTTGGTCGAAGGACTGGTTCTGTTATGTTAAGCCAGAATTTGGCCGAAAGTAAAATAACTTCGTATTCTTGTATTAATGAAAAATTTAGTTTCAGTGCCGCCAGCTTGGCGAAGAAAGCGTGAAGTAAAATTTTATTTCTATCTTATTCATGTTATTGTAAATTGTAAAAATCATATGTATTAGAATTTTGTAAATATAGGTAAATACTTGAAAGTTATGTAAAAGTAGAATTTAGTCTAGAAGCATAAAATTTTAGATGCTAAAAGTAAATGCTCAAAAGAAACGAATTCAAATTTAAGTATTAAACTGTAGATAAAATCATGCTTTAGAGCGAAAGCCTGCATGTCTAAAGATGAATGAGGAGGAATTTAGAATGAATGTGTTTTGTAGGGTTCTCCACCTACACTTGAATTTAAGAATGTTAAACATAGCTCATCGAGTTTCAGTATGTCGGACTAAGGTGTGTTATATTTGGTCGTTTGTATGCTAACAAATCATTGTGGTTAGAGGAAGTGTAATACAAAAACACAAAGATTCCCGTTTGACACCACACATGGTGGAGAACCAGGTTAAAGTTAAATTCATGTTTGAATATTTGAATGAATGTGAATGTAAGCAGTTAAATAAGGAAAAGAAAAGGTTCGAAAACGAAAACTTTATCCAGTGCTAAGAAAGTGTAAATCATAATGTATTTAGAATATACTGATACTTATTCCTTTCAGATGCTGGAAGGAACAGAAAAGATTGATTGCTGAAGACCAGAAAGGATCCTGTAAGAAGATATGGTAATTTATTCATCTACAGAAATGATTATAATTGCTGTAGGAAACAGTTTGTTTTATGTAAAGTCTCTTAAGTTTTAGATCAGAATATGGAAACTTTTTCAACAGGTCGTTTCTAGGACCTGCTTCCAAGTTTACCAAATTCTGGCAGCGGCAAGTGTGAGGTTTATATTTATTTTAACTAACATTTATTTTAAGCTATCTTTCCTGTCAAGCCTTTACTTTTCCCTAGAATTGCCAATGCCACAGTATGTAAATCGTAGTAGAACCCGAGTATTCAAATTTTAGTATTCAAATAAAGCAGAGTATTCAAATTTTAACAGAATTAAGTTGAGTTTAAATAGAAGGGAAACGAGATTGTAAGTGTGCTTCTTGAATCGCGAGCGTGAAGGTTGCTAGGTAGAAATTTAAGAAACGCGCGTTTCGGCCTGTGTGCCTATTTCGGCAGTTCGTGGAATCTTTCAACTTCTTAATCAGTAAGTTTGCTGAATCTCAGCTGTATCTTAGAACGCGATTAAGTTAGTTACGAATATAGAGCCTTGTAGGTAGTGACCTCGTTATTTATTCATCCTGTCATTTATTTTTAGTTGTATTTTTCTATTTTGTTACATCGCCGGGTCGGCGTAGTTTGTGAGCGTCAAGTGAACGCATCTGTGATTTCTAAAGTGGAATAAAAAGGGATTTAAACCCTTCTTAAGAGTTTTTGTAATTTCCAGTTCATAGCAGTCACTACTACTGTTGTGGACAAGTTGGGGCCACGCAACATCATACTAATAAGTACTGATAACTCACTGCAATCATCACTATCTAATGTATATCGATAACTATTATCGTTTAATTTTTTTGTATTGCAAATAATTGAATTTTGTATTTTGTATTGAATTCAGTAATAAATTCTCTTTAAAATGATATATACAAGTTTGTATTTTGTGAAACGTAACGTTTTCTATAAGCATACAAAGTTAAAAAAGATAAAAATTTCCAAAAGTGTTTACAATTTTGGCCACCACTGTATGTGCTTCGTTTTACCTTGCTGGCAAATATTTAAATTGTTTTATTATATTATAATATCAAACAAAAATGCAGTGTTTCTGCAAAATTGTTCATCTGATAGATCACATAGTTTTGCCTGTTCAATAAAAGTTTTAAATTTGTCATCGAAAACTTAAAACTTTTTTCAAAACCTGTCCTGTTGATAGCCAGCGAACCTTACTAGAAGTACGGTAGATCAACACTATACCTTTCCTCGTCTAAATCTAGCATCTGTCGATATTTACGATCACGCACGAATATTATCAATCACGCTCGAATATTATCGACAATAGAAATAATTCTAAACAGAATGTCTTGCAAAATGGTTATTTTTGCGCAAAAGTTTTGCTGATACAAAATACAGTGTAAAGATATCAATTTTTTCAAGTTTCCCTTTTTTTCTTAATAAAGTAACGAATCCTCTTTTTTTTTTTTTTTTTTTTTTTTTTTCACCTTTCATAATAGAAGGTGCGCCAGTGGTGTAGACATTGACTAAATTACTGACATTTAATTGCAATCGATAGCATATTTCTCTGAAATTTCGAAAATGTCAACTCCGCGAGTTCTTTTAGTTAGCGTACCCAGCGTAAGAAGCTCTTTTAAACACTAAAAATTTTTAGTTAGAGCACGAATAAAATAAATTTTCCCCGTAAGTTTTATCAATGCTTTCATTTAAATTAAGCAACGAATTTAAATACTTTCATCTGAATAAAGCAAATGAAAAGTAAACATCTTCATTTTGCATAATTGTACGAAGTTTCTCTGTTACTCTGTTACATTGGGGAATGTTGAGGGGTGCGAGGCAAAGGGAAAAAAGTAGGTACTGTCTGTTTCTCAGTACAGCCACTGTCACAAGGCCACGGTCTCGTGGATGGCAGCTGCTATAGCAAAAGGGTTAATGTATTTCAAGTAGGAGTGAGTCATGGTCAAAAATAAGAACAAGAAGAATTTTATTGTTGGATGTTGGCAAACTGAAAAGTGCGCCAGATTGGCAATAATTTTGGACTTTAAAAGAATGCTAGAACTGCAACACTGCAGCATTCTTATTAATGTTACGCTCAATAAATAGCAGCACGTTATTTAATTGGACTGATTTTCAAATCGTCTTAATCTATATAATTAAATGGTAATTAATACAAGATCTAAAGGCCGCACAAGAAACTCACGGAGTCCGCACGTTCCCCACCTCTGGTATAGTGGTTAGGGGAGCCAACTGCGATGCCAAAGGGCCGGTGTTCGAATCTCGGAGAAGGCATGGCTGTAACTGTCGGTCCCTTCATAGGAGGCAGGGACAGGGAAAAGTGGATGGAGCACCAGAACTTCGTCAGTGACTTTTACAAGTATTGCTCCACCGCCCTACTGTGCTCGCTGGGCGTTCGATTGACCCGCATCAGATGCCAGCCTAACAAGATATTTACAGAGATACCTTGCATTCATTCTAGACTTCGTAATGAATATACGATTACCAACACGGTATACAATTATTACAATGGAATTAATCGATTAACAAAATTTGAAATATGACAGATTACTATAACATAATTGCTTCGAACATATACAAACATTCATTGTACATCGGACATTGTATATTGTACACTGGTGAAATAAATTAAGAGAATTTGCATACTTTATCGAATTGCATGAAAAGAACTGAACTGAACGAAAAACCACTGCTTCTAGATAAGAATGCAAATCTTACGGCAAATACGTAAGCGTACACTTGTGTGTATGCGAAACCAGCAGAAAAACTGGATTTATAGGCGTGTGGTGGATAAGACGAATTGCGTTTGCTGGCACACCTCCGCGAATTTCTTGGTGTTATCTTACAGCAATCGGTTAAATTCACATCGGAATAGTAGAAATGAGTAACCACCAACGTTTAGATGATGAAATAAGGTGACGAATTGTGGGGAGGCTAGAGGCAGGCCAATCGCAAGTCCAGATATGTAGAGAGTTTAATTTAATGCCCAGCGTCGTGTATAACCTATGGAAGCAGTTCCAGGATACTGGATTCATCGAGAGAAAGCCTTGGCAAGGTCGTCCAAGGGACACAACGGCCAGAGAAGATCGCTATATGTCCATTTTAGCGAGGCCATTTTAGAGGGGCTCAGCTCTCTCGGGACCTGTATGCAGCCAGAGGAACCCGCGTAACAAGGGTGACTGTTTCCAAAAGACTGAATGAGAGACGGTTGTTTGCAAGAAGACCGGCTGTTTGCGTCCCGCTCACTTCTACGGACAGGGGAGTCCGATTAGCATGGTGCACGCAGCATAGTGATTGAAGTTCGGAGCAATGGGCGACCGTTCTGTTCACCGACAAGTCCCGTTTTAGCCTAACTTTTAGCCTATTCGTCCCGTTTTAGCCTAACTTTTAGCCGACCTTAATCGCTTTAGCCGATTCTCGCCTTACTTTCATATGGAGAGAGCCAGGGACCCGCTGCCTACCCTGCAATGTCCGCGAAATCAACAGTTATGGGGTGGCGGTGTAATGGTCTAGGCAGCCATCATGTTGAATGGCCGCACACCTCTCCACGTCTTTGACAGAGGCTCTGTGACTAGTGTGAGGTACAGGGATGAGGTCTTGGAGCCCTATGTTCGTCTTTTCCGGGCTGCAGTGGGCCCCGAATTCATATTACAAAACGGTAACGCGAGGCCACATAGAGCTCTTCTGGTCGACGAATTTCTCGAGTCAGGATATTCGCCGGATGGATTGGCCAGTCAGGTTTCCAAACCTCAACCTTATAGAGCATGTCTGGGACGCTCTGGAGGAAGGCAATTGCAACTCGCAACACCCCTCCGAGAACGATCCAGGAACTAAAAACAGCGTTGCTGAATGAGTGGGATCAATTGCCACAGTCACTGATAAATTGTCTTATTTCCAGTATGACATCACGCTGCTAGGCCTGTATGGCTGTAAGAGGGGACAATACCCACTATTAACCCATTTCTTTTGTGTTTTCTGCAACCGCTGTTTCTCGACCTTCATATTCCCATGAATGTTACACACGAACACATGTATCTATTATAACTGTTGAATATTTATTTTGTTTGTATTATATCTACCACATTAAAATTTGTCCAGTAGTTCTAGAGATCGTAGATCAAATATGAAAATTCTCTTAATTTATTTCACCAGTGTACATCATACAAACAATACATTTTACATTACTATATCTAATTACATTAAACATCTTTTTAAGGAAGCAAATAGTGAAGAAAATTTTGTGCATCTTCTAATACATTGTCGTATTCCTAAGGCAATTTATCTTGTTAATACATTTCCTTTCATTTTTATCATGTTACAGACAATTGCATCATTAGTGAGCCTTATATTATTTTTGTAAATCAGTGTATCATAATTACATCAAATATACATTAGTAAGTAACATAATACTTACATTTACATTAATATATTTAATTACGTCAAATTCTATTAAAATTTTTTAATTAATGATTTAATTATTACAAAATTTGAAGATGCACACGATGTTAATGTTAATGGAATGCTTTGAAATCGTTGAGTTTGTTAATGAAAAATTTGTTAAAATTTTGTAAAATATGAAATAGATAATAAAACAGATTCCAAATTCTAAATTTGGGCGTTTTTTCACAATGCGAGAATATACATACATACATACATTGATGCAGATTCTTCATTATTAAATTTCTTTAAATATAATGCAAGGCGATAATATTTGGTGGCAACAATTTGAAAAGTGATTCAGACTTTCATAGTGAACGAACGCAAAATACGAAAACGAAATTAATAGCCTTCTGAGTTAACGCTATTGTGGTTTAAAAAATCTTAAATAATGAAGATACATGAGTTTTATCTCTTGCGTATTCTTAGTCACACTTTTACTTAAGTAAAGCACCATGGAAAAATTTGAATTGAAAGAAGTTGCCGCGGTTCGCCAAAGTTTGGAAACCACTCGATACACTGTTTTAAGTGTGTAGTAGTTTTTTTAAGATTGTGAAAATTAGTGTTTAAGTTTGTAGAAACTAGTATTTAAGGTTGTAAATCCTTTTTAAACCTCATATGAGGGTGAAGGTGGTTTTGGTAGTATATATCGCTTTTAGCTTGCTATTTTGCGGTAAATAATATTTTGTGTGTTTTGCGAGTGAACTTCTTTTTTAGTATTCTTTGTTTTATCATATCTTCGAATAGCGTGGTGACTGATGCTCCCTGCGATGAAATGCTCCTTATGGAGAGGGTAATACTTACAATATTTCATCGAGAAAACTCGTGGTACTACTGCTTTACTAACATGGACCTTATAAGAAATAGACCAACCCCTCTTTCCTTTTCTCTCTGTTCTGACGCATTCTCGGCTGTCACCTTGACCACATTCGGAGGAGTAGGGACGACTTGCAGAAACTTACAATGGTTGACTATTGCAGTGTGTATAATTGTCAAGAAAAAGTAGGTTGTAGCGCCTCATTTCACAAATTAGAATTTTTAGATATTTCTATTTTTGAAACTGAGATTGATTTTTAAAAATTTAGCATATTTATCAAGCATAATTAACGTTCTAAATAAATATAAAGCTGTTGCATGCTTTTAGGCCTGGCTATTTTTTTTAGCTTTCCTATGCTGTAAGAAAATTTGTAACTATAAACTTAATAATTTTATAAAATAATATTTTAAATCTGAACTAATAGAAAATTTCAAACAAAGAATTTTCTCTTATAATTTTTATTGGTGTAAATAAGTGAAAAATACTAAAATACCCAAAAATGAATTTTTGAAAGTTTTTGCTTAAAATTCTAAGTTGTGCTTCGTTTACACTTTTAACACCTTAATAATTTTTATAAATTTAATTGTCAAAATTGTAAACTGTAATAATTGATTGTGCTAACATTTTATAGTGATTATTTTTTAAATTTAATTCTAGTTCTGCATACGATTTTTTTATTTACTAAGAATTTAATTTAATAGCTCAAAGGGACGGTAGCCCAGAAAGGCTATTAGTTTCGAAACGGCATTTTGCGCTGTTTCATTATAAACGTCCGTTTCACTTTGCAAATTGTTGCCGCCAAATATTATCGCCTTGTATTATATTTAAAGAAATTTAATAATGAATAATCTGCATGAATGCATGTATGTTTTTCGCACTGTGAAAAAATGACGGTATCTAGGACCATCAAATTTTGAATAACGTAATCCTCTACCCGAATAGCCGAATTTCGAATTTGTTTTAATCCATTTCATATTTTGTAAACCTTTAGCGAATTTTTGAGTAAGAAACTCAGCGAGTTCAAAGCGAGCAATGCGGCAACACTGTACGAAAAATAACATTTTTATCTCCAGGGCGAAAATTCTAAAGATATGCTGTTTTCAAATATTTTGTCATACTGCTGTTGAATTGAATTTTGTGTGGTTTACGTTTGAAGAAAATTATATTCAATAAATAGAGGTAACAAGCGTTAAAAAACGTTCGTTTGAGCGTAACATAAAATCTGAGTGCTTCCATATTTTATTTATTTATTCATTTATTTTCATTACACTGAGAAAATTAATGCTCCGAATTTTATGAATTATTAAAATAAATAATCATCTTATGATGTTAATAATTAATAATCATATGATGAAATAAATGATCGTCTTGTAATGTTATAATAATTTTAACCACTGCCTAACTGCCACTATAAACCACTGCCTGAAAATTCTCGTAAAATTAAAAAAAAGAATACCAGATCTTCTTTAATTTTACTTTATTTGTTTCAAAGCTTCATGTACTATCATTCTTATTTAATTTTACTTTATTTCTACTCAAAAGTAAGTTAATAAATTTTATGTTTAAAGTTTTTACTGTTTTAGCAAAGCAAAGATGTTTGTTTATACAAGAATTACGCTTGAAAAGAATGCGCAAAATGCAGTAAAAGTGCTTTAAAGAGATATATTAAATCTTATTTGAAAAAACTGTGACTTTCATAACCTCATCACTTATACAACATATCACATTTAATAATTAAAAACAATTATGTGATACAAACGCCATAGGTTTCAATGTTAAAGTAAACCAGATCGTCCCTACTCTTTGTTGCGGACATGTGTGTGACGCGCGCCCCTTCCACTGGGTTAGTCTATCTCTTACAAGGTCCATGTTTAATAACTGATGATGTATATATTGTGATAACGAAGTTCGACAAACTTTGACATCGTTGCGGAGCTACGCACTAAACATGTTGGGAAAAAGTACATAGATAATATTGTTGCGACTTTGAATCATATTAGTGATTTGGCTCTAAAACAGAGTTTAAGAGTTATCGACTCTACTCATACCGTTAATCTGGGTATGATAACCTGATCTTCATTCCTTTGCTCCACAGACAAGTCTGGTTTATGACTCAGTGTTAGGTGAACTCAACAGGAACATATTGGCTAAATTTGGTTATATCCATGGAGATGTTCCGATCATCAAGACCAGAATAGTTGATAATACCGCATATGATAACCCTGAAGAGGTTTTTAGTGATTTGAGGATAGAAAAAAATGAAGTTGTTATTCGCCCTGTGGATCGAAACACCGTTATCTATGAGGTTTTCACGAGAGCTTTTCTCCGTGGCACTACCTAGCTTTCTACGAGATGTACAGTACTCCGTCGTAATATAGTAATAAAGCTCAAATTTCATGAGCAGACTACTAATTTTGTTGAGATGATTCATAATGAAGACTTTCTAAAGAGGATAATAAGAGCTAGGAAAACCTGTGCTGGCAACTGTGCTGTGCAGATTTCTCTGCGAGATTAAGAATCGGGGGAAAAAAAAAAAAAAAAAAAAACTATATTTACATCACTGGGTGGTTTTTATTACTTCTAAATGTCAAATGCGCCCTGTAGAAGATATCACGGTGTCTGTTGACTACCGTACATTTGCGCTAAAATTTTTATTCGTTCGGTACGTTGTTTCCTCTGTCATCAGTATAGACATACTGAGATTACATGCATAAGAGATTGAGCAAAACACCTTTGTTGTGGAGAGTGCGCAGATTCACACATGTCCAGTCCTTTAATTTTCTCTGCAAATGTTATATCTGCTTGGCAGTACATATCTGAGTGAAAGTGCTTTTCTGCTCTCAAACAAATTAAATTAAAAAAATAAATAAAAAAAGCCGTGAAATCACATTGAAAGTGGTCACTGGAATCGAGCCTTTCTTTGGATAAAATAAATTTTATCAAGTTGAACATTTATTTTTTAATAACCACTTAAATTTTAAGTTTATACTTTTTTTCCTATAAACCTTCATTCCCCTAATTGCCAATGCCAGAATATTTAAATTTGGTAGCGCCGCGTGAAGGAATCTACCATTAGAAGAAAAGATTTAAGTACTGAGTTCTAGAAGGAAAAGTTTGAGAGAGTGGGCAAGCACTATAGCTTTGTAGCGTGAGCTTTTGGTTCTGCATTTATTGCTGGTTAAAGTGGCGTAATTGCTATTACTTTGCTGCCACTAGACTTCGACGCGGTTTTAGATAACAGGATTATCTGAGCCATGGGGAAAATTCTACTGTTTTGTTAAAATCTTTGAGTTTTAAGTTTAGTTCTTGTTAGTTTAGTTATCGGCCGAGCGAATTGGTTGGCGTCAGGTCGACGCATTGTGAATTTTAAAGAGTTTGATAAAGGGTTCTTTTAACCCTTTTCCTGTCTGGTTCCTGTAATCCAGCAGTCACATTGAAAGTTCAGCAAGCAGGTCTTACAAAGTTTTCATCTGTTTTGTATGCATTAAATCTATTATGAACCGTACGCACGCAGCAATACTTTCAAGGTTTGATATCATTACGTTAGATGATTCTCATGCATTTATTATTTAAAAAACAGCACAATTTAATTAGCGTTATTACAATGTTTTTCAGCATTTCAGTTTAAAAGTATATTTTTAAAAAATTTTTATTATTTCCAAAAATTTCAGAGTGCTCAATTTTAAGCAAGGTTTTTTAAAGCCTTTTGTTCTTCATCACATGTAAGTTGGCTTTCTTTCTTCACCTTAATAATTGTGGTAAAACGTAAAACAATCATTTTACACTGTCGATAAAATGATTTTTAATTCGATTTTCATTGATAATGTGTAACTGAGACTAGAAAGAAAAAAAATACAATTAAAAAAATTTTGATACAATAGCTTTTATTTAATATGGGTATGATATGAACTCAAAACAGAAAAATAATTCATCCTGTAATTTTATGGACACAGAAATTTAAATATTTCTCTTCACAAGAGTTATTTATAGTTTTAAGTTATGAAGAATAAAGACATTGTCGACTTTTTAAATGATGATGACACGACAGTTTTTGCGTAAATAAACGTTGTTTACTGTAAATAGTTAACTGAGAGTTACTGATCATTATATAGTTGCAGAATCCTCTCTAGTCCTTTATTTCATCATGCGAGGAAGTAATCAAATGTAATTATGTCTCGAATTTGAAGGCCGTGGAATATTGTAATATGATGAATAACAATCGTCTTGAAATTTACCAGTTTTATCTAACATTTCTTCATGAAGTTTCCCGTTCAGGTATGGATATTGCTAATAGTTTATATCAGCTGTTCTCTACTTTTTGATTAATGCGTGTCATCTAAACAAAAATTGAAAAATTTTGCTTAGTACCACCATTACATTTTACAGTGATTATTTTTCGATTTCTCAATAAAAATATTAAAAAAATACTTCGCAATTTGCACAACCTGTTGGCTATTCGTATTGAATATGCACCCATAAAAATAGTAGATTGAAAATTGGTTACCATTTTAATTATCAAAATTTAAGTTACAATACTTGAATTCTAAAATTTAGTGTGAAATTTCGGCCTCCTTAAGGGAGATCAATTTCTTTATGTCTGCTTTCATTTCACTTAATTTTCTTCTGCATTTATTTTTCAAATATAATATAGAAGAAAATCCTTGTTCACACAAATAGGTTCTGCAAAAGATGATGTGTTTTTTGTGATGCATCAAAGAAGCCATATGCAACCTGCATTTTGCTTCGAGCAGAGAAAGTGGAGCCGTCAACTAGTTCAAGCGAGATCAACAGTAGCACCTTTAAAGGGTCTATCTATGCCTAGATTAAAATATTTGGCTTGTAATGTTGGTGAAAGATTATCGATTTGCTGAAGAATAATATACACCTGTAAAATTAAAAGACGTTTTATTGACCAGATTCTAAGGGCGTCCTATATTGGATAAAGAACGAATGCGCTTGGACTACTTTTTTATTTAACCAAATATAAGAAATATGAAGTTTGTGGTCTGTCGATTCATGGAGACATGTTCCGGGAGTCCAAACTGCGGATCTATCATATGGAGAGTGTGGATCACAGTCTCTTGAGAATCGCTACGGTGGTTGTGTTCTGCCTGGTTATTGAAACCAGAAGAACAATATGGCCTAAAAGTAATATGCCATTGTTCACAGTGGCCTATTACTTTTCAGAAGAATCACTTATATTACTTTTCAGCAGGCAAATACTTTTCAGCATATTACTTCAGAGCAGAGTTTACAGTTTCTATATTGGGCAGAATGGCCCAATATAGAAACTGTGAATTCTGAAAAAAAAAAAAAAAAAAAAAAAACTACAGCCTCAAATACGAAAGTTAATGAAAAGATGTTCTATCATTGTTATTCATGTTATGCAAAAAGCAAAAATTGTACGAATCATTGCATGGATTCTCAGATTTTTCAATAATTATAAGAAGACTAAAGAAGCTAGAATATTCTGTCAATTAGACTCTGATGAACTTTAACAAACAGAACGCATTACTTAATACTAAATTAAATTAAAAAAATCACGTTGAATTTATTTAAATAATTACTTAAATAAATTCAACGTGAAGTTTTTACAAATAATCGGATAAAAGACTGAAAGCCTTCCAAATTTTTATAGATTCCAGTGAAATTTTAAGAGTAAAAACCAAAATTTTTATGCGTGAAGATGACATTAATTTTAGACATCTTACTGTTTTACCCTCTAATCATCATACCGTTAGTAACTTATAATGTAAAAACATAAATAGCTAAGACAGGGCAGTTGTGGAGTGCAGTTATTAATGGCTGATTTGAGACAGAGTTTCTGAATTTAAAAAAGTAGAGAGACCATTAAGAATACTCTACTTGTTGTAAACGAATCATATCTCAACACCAGAAATACTAGAAGCAGTTTTACCCGAAGGCAAGAGTGAGAAACGCATCTGTCTTTTGAAATTATTGGAGTAGGTTGTAGAGTCATTAGGTATTTTTGGAAGCAACCAAGATGAAAAATATGCAACCGCCTTCGCCGGGAATCGAACCACGGACCTCTGAAATACCGGCTCAGTGTGCTGACCACTACACCACGAAGGCAGGTTAGGGAAGTGGGAGAAATACCTTATAAGGTCTTGCTAGTCCACTGAAAGATGGAAACAAGGCTTAGGCATTAATACTGACATGCGCCGTATTTAGAGCAGTACATTTTGAACTTTTGACATCTATATCCAGAGAAAACTTCTTACTTCATACCAGACGATTCATATGTACAAGAGGTCGCCGTTCACTGATTTACTCAGATCACAGAACTAATTTTATAAGAGTTCAAAATCTATTGAAAGTATTGACTTTGAAAAATTAAAAGCTAAAAGCAATTTATCTTCTATTGAATGGAAATTTATTCTTTCCTCTGCAATATGGTTTGGTGGCTTTTGGGAAACATTGATTGAAATCTTGAAAAAAATTTTAGGAAACGTTTTGGGAGGGACATCCCTCAGTTATGAGGAAATTTCAACAGTACTTTGTGACTATGAAAACATAATAAACTCGCTTCCTTTGATTTATGTTGCATATGATATTGAAGATCGTAATCTTATAACTCCTGCAATATTTTTGAAGGAAATTAGGGAAATAGGAATACTCGACCTGGACAGCATAGACAACCTTAAGTTGAAGAAATGACCCGTCTATATTATGAAAATTCGTCAAGACTTACGAACACGTTTTCGTGCAGAATATCTTTGTCAACTTAGACAAGCAACTTTAAGACGCAAAAAGTTCAAACTTTTGCAAATTGGAGATGTTATCATCTGGATAGGAAACACAAATAGAAGAAACTGGCTTCTTGGAATAGTTCTATAAGTTTATCCTGGTAAAGACGAAGTTGTACGGGCAGCCAAAATAAAGTCAAGCTTGGTATTTAAATTCGACCTGTAGAAAATAAAAAAAAAAAAAAATTATCCATTAGAAAGGATAGATTCACATCTGGATATAGCGACTGTTGAGAATACTAAAGAGTCTACTGATACCAAAACTACGCATAGTGGACAATTAATATGCAAACCCCGCAGATATCAACACTGAAAAGGATGTTGAGTTTTGGTAATTACCAAAACGCAAGGTGGGGAGTGTCAAAAATAGACTCAGTGACTTTCGTGAAATAGCATTTTATGTAAATTAACGGTAACCATGTAGTGGAGCTTTTAGCTCTGGATTATATTGTATTTGGGGGGGGGCGAGAAAATCGTTTTGAAGCGATAATTCGCTTTGCAACCAATGCTCGTTTTATTCTGTTTCTAGTATACTTGTATGTGTAAAAAATATGCAACTAAAGTCTCAAAATTTAATTTATTGAGTTACTACTTTATTCTCGACTGCTATCGGAAATTTTTAGAAATACGAAAATCTGTAGAAACCAAGTAACTCTTGCTACTTTTAGATGTGAATTTGTTGCAAATAGATCTTGGAATAGATTGAAGAGAATAAACATTTTATCAATAGAGTTTTCAGTGAACTGGATTTCCGACATCTTTGCCGATACTTTTTGAATTAAGCTAGGTACAGAAAAGCCTTTAAACATATTATACAGTTCTTTAAACAGTTTGAGGATGTATGCAAAAGGACCCATTCCTAATTCATTAGGTTTGTCTTGTCTAGATTTTTGTTTTTTAATAATCGTCGTTCTTTTGTGTTTTGAACACTGATATTAATTGCATTTCTAGATAGAATAACATTTGCATAGGAAATTCCAGGCGTAACCCTTCAGGATTTACTAGCATTTTTATTATCAGTATTATAATTATCATTTTTGTCATTTATATTTTACTATTTGAGTTAAACTTAGAAAGTTTAGGGAATTTCGGGCAACCCCTAAAGTTGTCCTTTTGGCCAGTTTCAAGGCAGTTACAAGACAAATCGAAAAGTGGGGACACTTCATTGTTGAATAAGTATTCATTGTTGGATAGATAATAGCAAGTTGTATAGTTTAGTGGCATTGACGCAATCACATCTTGGTTATTTTTTGATAACATTATAACGTTGCGCGCCTCCAACTTGCACGCAACCAAGAGGTGACTGTGAAAACTTGTATAAAAGATAGAGCCTTGTGAAGGGTTTAAGTCCCTTTTTATTCAACGTAATAAATTACAATTGCGTTCTCTTGACGCTTACAGACGGTGCCAACTCGGCAGTCAAATAAAAATAATAACCTGAAAAGAAACTAAAGACAAGATTCTAACTACGAGGTTCTCTAAAATAACTAACTCACCGCGTTTTACAATACCGCTGCTAATTCAGCAGACTTGAAGCTCACTGGAACGATTACCACTACTTCCCGCCAAGCACATAGGCCGCAACGCGGGGTTCTTCAATTTTCGCTAACTACCTCCGCGCTCGTGCAGTAAGAATATCACACCGAACTCGTTTCCTTCTATTTAAATCAGAATACTTCCGCTGATAATTTGAATCCTTCCGCGTTCTACTAAAATTTACATATTCTGGCATTGGCAGTTCCAGGGGAAAGTAAGGCTTGACAGGAAAGATAGTTTAAACTTAAAATAAATGTTAGTTAAAATAAATATAAACCCTACATTTGCCGCTGCCAGAATTTGGAAAACTTGGAAGCAGGTCCTACAAACGACCTGTTGTAAGTTTCTCTAATTTTGAACTAATTGGCGAGAACCTCGTTTACACAAAAAAAAAAAAAAAAAAAAAAAAAAAAAAAAAATATCTTATGTAACCATTTGTATACTACAATTCTGTTGATCTTATAAAGCTCTTTTCTTACAGCAACTTTTCCTGGACTTCATCAATCAATCTTGGTCTTTCCTTCCAGCATCTGGAAGGATTAAGTATCAGTATCTTTCTAAATACATTATAATTTACACTTTCTTGACACAATAAATTTTTGTTTTTAAACGATTCGTTTTTCTTAGTTATTGCTTACTTCACATTCATTCAATTTTTCAAGCATTAATTTAACTTTACCCTGGCTCTCCACCAAACGTGTGGTGTCAAACGGGAATATTCGTGTTTTAGTCTTACAACCTTCCCCTAACCACCATAATTTGTTAGAATTCAACGACCAAATAGACACACCTTACTCGACATTCTACAACTCAATGAGCTACTTTAATAGTCTTAAGGGGACCGTGGACTTTGAAAAAGCTAAAAATCGACCAAAATATTGAATTTTTTTTTTACTCTCGTTGTATTACATATACTTAACTGCATCGTATGTAAAAAACCGAATTCAAATATTCTAATTTTTAACGAAGTTACAAGCATTTAAAATGTGTAAACAACATAAACTTTGCCCTTTAAATTTTGGCGAAAATGTAAACAAATATGTTTCAACAGTTATTTGCTGATTGATATTTATATACTTATATATTTAATTCTTTATAAATCTGGCAATATAACGTTTTAACTGTAACTGCCATTTCACTGGTTACAGTTTAAAAGTGCTTTTCCTCGCTATTTTCTTTAGTTCTTTTGCTAAAAGTGTTTTATACAAATACATTTTGCAGGACTGTTTATAACTGAGTTTCTTGGACTGGAAGAACTGCGGGTTAATTTATAACCTCTTGCGTAAGAGTATATATATTTATTTATTTATTTATTTATTATACATTATGCATGCCATAAGTCGTCGTTACCGTAAGCCTAAAGGGCGACCATCGAAGAAAAAACTTGCAGCTGTCAGCAAAATTGAAAAACGATGGGCAGCTCATTCGGAAAATGACGTGACATTGAACAGTGAAGAAGTTTCTTCCAAAAAATAAACAAACAATTTTTTCTGAAAGTTCTGTAGTTGAAGCGAGTACTTCAATAAGTGCCAGTGTAAAGAAACTGAATGAAAGTTTATTACGAACGTCTGACTGTGGTGATAACCGAAATGATGATTCATATATTTTGATAAATCGTAAAATGTGGAATCCATTGCTATGTAATATAAAGTGTGACGAGTGCTCAACCAACTCTTTAGATATTGTTTCGAAAGGAATATATGGATATTCTAAAAAACTTGAATTAGTTTGTAAAAACTGTGATAAAATATTTAGTTCAACATTTTCAAGTGAGCGGGTAAAACGGTCAAATACTTTTGATGTGAATACGAAACTTGTCGAAGCATTTTTGAAAATAGGCAAAGGCCACGCCGCCTTAGAAATGTTTTCCATGATTATGGGAATTCATGCTATGGACAAAAAGACATTTGCTAAATGTTTACACAGTTTGTCTGAAGAAAAGGGGAAACTAAAAGGTGATTTCCTTCAGTTTTCTCGAAATATTGTTCGAAATAAGCATAAAAAATTAATTAATATAAATAATGATGAGTGTATAAATATCACAGTGTCGTATGATGGCACATGGCAAAAACGTGGGCATACATCACTGTATGGAGTAGGTATCGTCGTAGATGTCTTGACTGGGTTAGTTATCGACTACGAAATTCTGTCAAAATATTGTCCTGAATGTGTATGCGCGAAAAGAGATATGGATGCTGAGAGTGCGGAATTTCATATATGGTTTGAAAGCCACAAACCAGAGTGTTCCAAAAATTTTTCTGGTTCGTCTAATGCTATGGAAATGAAAGCCGCAGAAATTTTATGGAAACGGTCCATCAGTACATGTAATATGCGATATGTTGGGATACTTTCTGATGGGGATGCGAAAACATATCAACATTTATTAACTCTGAATCTTTATGGTAATGACGTAAAAATTAGTAAAGAAGAATGTATCAATCATGTGGCAAAACGTTTAGGGGCAGGATTGCGCAATAAAGTTAAAGAGCTGCGTTCCAGAGGTATATGTATCGGTGGACGAAAAGAAGGTAATCTGAAGGAAACTACAATTTTAAAGTTAACAAACTATTACAGAAAGGCCATAAAAGATAACATACCGGATATAGACAAAATGAAATCTGCAATTTATGCAAGCTTACTACACTGTTCATCCACTGATGTCTCACCAAAACATTCGAAATGTCCTACAGGTACGTTGTCATGGTGTTTTTATCAACGTGCAGTAGCAAATGAAGAGCAGCCGAAAGCACATAAAGCCATGAAAACTAAAGTATCTGAAAGTGTTCTTTCTCAAATATTGCCAATTTATCAAAGGCTAGCTAGCACAGAATTGCTGTCCAGATGCATTTCTGGTAAAACACAAAATGCTAATGAAAGTATCCATAGTTTAATTTGGAACAATTGCCCTAAAGAAGTGTTTATTTCTAAAAAAAGGCTAGAAATGTCAGTATTATCAACAATTAATGAATTTAACTTTGGTTGTGTAAATGCCATAAGCGTAGAACAGGAAGAAGTGAACTCGTTTTCCCTACTCATTGCAAAAAAGCGCGATCAGCGTCGCTTGAACCAAAGTAAAAAGAGAAGTTTACCTGCATGGAAAAAACACAGAAATAGTAAAAAATATTGTAAATCACTAAACGATAATGCAATTGTAGCAAGTGAAGGTAAAACATATGGTGCGGGTGATTTTTAAAAATTTCATTGGGTATACGGCATAAATTGTTTTTACCTGTATAACTTCGAATCACCTAGCAATTTGTCATATGTTTATTTTTGTAATATTTAATATTATGAGATTAAAAATAGTTAAATCTTACAAAAATGTTATCGAATGTTTACAAATTTATATTCAAAGTTAATTTGCTGTTTCTCATGACTTTGTATTAAAGGTAAGTTTGAAAGAAAACTTTAAATTCATTTTTCTCAAAACAAATGTTTTCGCAATTTGTGTGTTTTGAAAATGCTCCATGCGTCTCATTTTTAGTTAAAAATGGATGATATTTGGAAGAAACTATATTGTTATATGTTACAGTAGATCTGTGTATGCATTTTTAGATATGAGGTTATTAAGAAGTTTAAACTTGTGAAAACCTTTAACAAAAGGTGAAATTTTTTCGAAACTTGGGTTTAAGCTCACAAAAATAGCCTTTAAAAATTTCTTATCCATCATATTCAATAACGGATACACAAATACTTTTACCAAGCCTTTATAAGTAACATAAAGCAAACATTAGGAAAAAATATTAAAAATTGAAGCGCATGGAGCATTTTAAATTTTTAATTAAAATAATTAATTAATTGCTTTAAAAATTTTTAATTTAAAATAAATTGAAATTTTGAGCATATATTTTGTTTACTGATGCTATAAGATGTACATGTATAAAATTTCTTGTTGAAAAAATGAAAACTTAAAAAAATAATTTTTAAAGTCCACCGTCCCCTTAAAAATTCAAATGTAGGTGGAGAACCCTACAAAACACATTCATTCTAACTTCCCCCTCATTCATCTTTAAACATGCAGGCTTTCGCTCTAAAGCATTAATTTACAGTTTAATACTTAAATTTTGACTTCATTGCTTTTAAGCATTCACTTTTAGCATCTACAATTTTATGCTTCTAGACTAAATTCTACTTTTACATAACCTTCAAGTATTTACATACATTTACAAATTTTTAATACATATGCTTTTTACAATTTACCATAAAATGAATAAGAGAAAATAAATTTTTACTTTACTCATTCTTCGCCAAGCTGGCGGCACTGAAAGTAAAATTCTTATTAATACAAGAATACGAAGTTATTTTTATCACCGGCCAAATTTTGGCTTTAACATAACAGAATTAGTCTTTCGACCAACAGAAAATGCTTGTTTTTAGCTTTTACACTTAAAGAAAATAATACTTTTGCCTTAGCTAAATAAAGTAAAACAAAACTAAGTCTCAACCGAGACATATTGACTTTCGTCAGAACATAGAACTTCGTACTTATGCATAACATTTCGGAACAAAAGAGAAAAAAAAATTATAGAAGGTTTTAACTTATCTTTGAGTTTTCGATGCTTGAAACTCCGTCATCCGTTTTTTGCAAAATTGATCCCAAGTTAGAGGTTTCATGGATGTCAATCTTCTCCTTATTGATCTCCGAGTGTCGTCCACGTTGCTTTTTCTTTTGCGTCCTCTACATGCTGGCCTCTTGACGGAGTAATCGTCTGGTTGTTGGCCTTTCCGTTTCTGCCTGGGACGGCTGGTCTTGACGTCCTCCGGTCTGGAGTCCTTCTTGAATTTCTTCTGTTCCTCGTATTTTTGTGCCTCCTGTTGGCGTTTCAGTTTCCGGAACGGCGGCCTTGCTGGCACCTGACTCTGTGGTCGTGTGCGCGTTCTCCTTGATGTATAATTTTTCCTGCAATCCTTCGTAGGTGGTGTTTTTCTCTTTACCACGGTTTCTTTACCCGGTGCATCTGTATTTTTGTTTTTCTTAAACGCCGGAGTTTGAAAATTATTTTTTCTTTTTGATACCGACGTCCGGGTTGTAGAAGTGCTAGGTCTCTCTTCAATTCTCTGTTTCTTGGGTGGTGGAATAGTTGTTGTAGTCTCTGATTCTTCTACTTCGTTTAGACTTGAGTCCTGCAAGAAACTTTTAAGGATTTCAAAATCATTTGGATTATAGTATTTTTTCACCTGGTCGGGACTTGCTTTACAGATTTCCCCTCTCTCGTTCTTAAGATATAAGACTACTCCTTTGATTCCTGAATTACATAGGGGCCTTCAAACTTTGGAGCTAGCTTTGCCATAAAATTGTCTGGGGCACTTGATAAAGAAAATTTCCGCTTCAATACTTTATCCCCAACTTTAAAATCTGCTTCACGGCGTTTTCTATCGTAATATAATTTCTGCCTATTTCTTGCCGTATCCGAGCTTTTAAGCGCCTGATCCATGAGCTTTTGCACATCTTTTTGTTTAAACTCCTGCTCTCTTTGTTGCACAAAGAATAATTTATCTAAAGGCGTAATTAATTTTCGGCCTAAGAATAATTCTGCTGGAGTTTTTCCCGTAGTATCATGATGTGCCGTTCTTAAAGCATAAGCTAATTCATTTATGTAGCCATCCCTGCGCTTGTGATGTGTGCTCACGTAACTGCGAATTATTTTTACTATGTTTTTATTAACTCTTTCTGCTATGTTAGCCTGTGGTCTATACGGAACCATTTTGATATGGCGTATGCCAAGTCCATTGCATATGTTTTCAAATATTTGACTAATGAATTGTTTTCCGTTATCGCTAATGACTTTTATCGGTGCACCGTATTTTAAAATGTATCTGTGTAAGAATGCATCTGCGACTGTTTTGGCTGACGCGCGTTTAAGTGGAACAATTTCTATCCATTTTGAAAAATGATCTACTATTACTAAAAGAAAACGATTTTTATTTAACTCGCTCTGGGGGAAGGGACCAAGGAGATCTATGCTTAAAATTTCATTCGGAAATGTAGCGCGAATGCTATTTAAGTACCCGGCCGGGCTGTAATTAATATCATTTATTAACTGACATTGATTGCAGGACCTGACATACGCCGTTACTATTTTGTATAATTGCGGGAAATATACCGCCTCGCGTACCCTTTTTATAGTCTTTCTGACCCCTAGGTGGCCCGCTGTTTTTTTTTCGTGCAACTCCTTCAAAATGCTTAATCGAAGCGAGGCTGGGATGACTGGTTTATACTCAAGATTTTCGTTTTTTGTTTTCGTATAGAATAATAAATTATCTATTATTTCATAGTTTTTTGCTCTATTTCTTATCGCATCGATATCTGTATGCTCAAAGCTTTCGGGGTCTTTCAAATAAGCATAGATATTTCCAAATTCAGGATCAGCTTTCAATTCAGTAATAACCGTATCTCTAGAATCTAAAATTTTTGAAGTCAAGACAGCGCATTTAAGTTCATTTCCTTCATCGTCCAGTTTTATACGAGAAAGTGCGTCAGCTACATTGTTTTCCTTACCCGGTTTATATTTTATTGTGATATTATATTCTTGGAGTTTTAAAGCCCATCTTATTAACCTGGGCGTTAGGTTTTTTCCCGAGTAAAGTCTACCAACAGCCGCATGATCCGAAAAGACTGTTACTGGCGATTTGCCGAAATAAACTCGAAATTTGTGTACAGCCATTAATACGGCTAATGTTTCTCTTTCTGTAGCTGTATAATTCCTTTGTGTCTGATTCAATGCTTTACTAAAAAATGCCAGCGGATGGTTATTTTGCATAAGAACCGCACCCACCGCATAGTCTGACGCATCTGCTGCAATTTCCAGGTTTTCATCCCCCTCAGGGAATTTTAAAACAGGGGCATTAATAAGCGCTTCTTTTAATCTTTCAAAAGCTGTGTTAACTTCCGCTGTCCACGTAAATTTACTCTTTTTTCTTTTGATTACTAAGAGTGGTTCAACAACATTAGCGAAATCTTTTATGAAAGATCGATAGTAAGAACATAACCCAAGGAAAGATGAAAGTTTCTTGGCGGTGTTGGGCGGTGGGAAATTCTTAATAGCTTTTATTTTTGAATCTTGCGTTTCTATACCCTTTTGCGAAATTTTATAACCGAGATATTTAAGTTCTTTAGTTGCGAACTTGCATTTTGAGGCGTTAATTGTAAGACCGGCCTCTTTTAATAATTTAAAAACTTCTTCTAGATCTTTAATATGTTGTTCCAACGTACTATTCGTTATAATTATATCATCTAGATAAATTAAAGTTGATTTTCCTAGGACAGGCTTTAGAACAATGTCCATAGCTCTCTGGAATGTTGATGGAGCCCCACACAACCCAAAGGGCATGCGTAAAAATGCATAAGTGCCTGATTTTGTTATAAACGCGGTTTTGTGTATATCTTCGGGTCTCATAGCTATTTGATAGTAGCCAGACGTTAAGTCCAAAGTAGACATATATCTTGTCGATTTGATCTGTCTAATGATCTCGTCTATAAGCGGCAAAGGGTAAACTGGAAATTTAGTAATACTATTTAGTTTTCTGTAATCAATAGCAAACCTCCAAGCCCTTTTATCCTAAGGAGGAAACTCGTTCTTTTTCCTACATAGTACGACTGGACTCGCGTACTCACTATTTATGGGCGTTATTATTTTATTCTTTAACATCTCCTGAATATGTTCTTCGATGATTAGGTCTTTTTGTTTATCATAACGATACGGTTTAGTCCTACAAGGTTTTTCGGCATTTAATTGAATCTTGTGAGTCACGATTTGGCAGTTTCCTGTTTTTTCTGAAAACAAATGAGAAAAATTACTCACCACTTGCTGTATTGCCTTACTTTCATGGTCATTCAGATGGCTAAGGTCCAATTCAGGTGTCTCCACAGGTTCCACCACCTTCTGGTCCATCTCCAACACCACGGAACTATCTTGAAAATTTAATTTGGCCCTCGCGGCCCTTAAAAAGTCCATACCTAAAATAAGAGAGTGTTGTAGGTCTTTCACCACAAAAATTAATACTTTGAGATTTTCCTCTTTTACCTGTAAGTTTAATGATAATTTCCCGATGCAGTGACATGTTTTTCCTTGCGCCGCTATAATTTCCGTATTTCTGGTTTTAAATAGTCGCATCCTATAAAAATTCTTTTTGAAGAACTTTTCACTCATAAAATTTCCTTCTGCTCCTGTATCGATGAGGGCTTCTACTGGTACATCGCCAACCAGGACTTGTATAATTGGTAGCTGTGAGTTTTTTTACGATGACCGTGTTTAAATGTCTATTTGAGGGTTTTTTTAAAACTTCCGGGGTCTGGACCCTCCCTTTCACAGGCCCCTCTACTCGTTTAAAGCTTTCTTTTCAATCTGTGTCTTCTGGGTACGCGGATGTTTATTTTCACATTTTCTTTTTGGCCTTGACCTTCGAGTTTCGATGCGTTAGCTTGATAGTTCTTTCCCCCATACGAGCGATTTCCATTTCTGGTTTCCTCCTTCCTTCGGGTACTTTGAGAATATGTTTCCCTCTCGCTTTTTCCGCTATTCTGCGATTTTGAAACTTCACCGCCAATTCGAAAAGTTCCTGCAATGTGCTTGGGTTTCTAATTTCAAAGTAGTCTTGGACAGCGGGTAACAATCTTGGTAAAATTATTTCAATTATCTCCGCATCGGGTTTTTTCCCATACAGCATATCCGTTAGCTTGATTTTTCGTAAAATAAAGTCCGTCAATTGTGCTGTATCCCGTTGATAGAAACTATATAGTTCGGCTTCCAACCGTGCGCGATCTTTCACTATGGGGAAGGCCTTTACTAACGATTTTTTGAAATTTTCAAATATATATGTCGGGCTTCCAAATTCACCTAGTAGAAATTTTCCTACCATAGCGCGGCCTGTCCTCTTAGTGCTGATGTGGCGATGGCAACTTTTTGTCTTTCAGGCACAGGGTAGAGCTGAAAGTGGTTTTCTAGACCTTCTAAAAATACCGCCACCGAATTTTTTCCGTCGAAATGGACGTTTGGCTTGATTGATGCTCTCAAAGTCTGGTTCAGGTATCCAAATCCTTCTAACTGAGTTGTCATTTCTTGGTGTTGTCCAGCGGCTTCCATCCAATTTTCGGCCATTTCAGTTCGATAAGTGTTCGGGCGCCAATATAACATTGCGCGCCTCCAACTTGCACGCAACCAAGAGGTGACTGTGAAAACTTGTATAAAAGATAGAGCCTTGTGAAGGGTTTAAGTCCCTTTTTATTCAACGTAATAAATTACAATTGCGTTCTCTTGACGCTTACAGACCGTGCCAACTCGGCAGTCAAATAAAAATAATAACCTGAAAAGAAACTAAAGACAAGATTCTAACTACGAGGTTCTCTAAAATAACTAACGCCGCTATAATTTCCGTATTTCTGGTTTTAAATAGTCGTATCCTATAAAAATTATTTTTGAAGAACTTTTCACTCATAAAATTTCCTTCTGCTCCTGTATCGATGAGGGCTTCTACTGGTACATCGCCAACCAGGACTTGTATAATTGGTAGCTGTGAGTTTTTTTACGATGACCGTGTTTAAATGTCTATTTGAGGGTTTTTTTAAAACTTCCGGGGTCTGGACCCTCCCTTTCACAGGCCCCTCTACTCGTTTAAAGCTTTCTTTTCAATCTGTGTCTTCTGGGTACGCGGATGTTTATTTTCAAATTTTCTTTTTGGGCCTTGACCTTCGAGTTTCGATGCGTTAGCTTGATAGTTCTTTCCCCCATACGAGCGATTTCCATTTCTGGTTTCCTCCTTCCTTCGGGTACTTTGAGAATATGTTTCCCTCTCGCTTTTTCCGCTATTCTGCGATTTTGAAACTTCACCGCCAATTCGAAAAGTTCCTGCAATGTGCTTGGGTTTCTAATTTCAAAGTAGTCTTGGACAGCGGGTAACAATCTTGGTAAAATTATTTCAATTATCTCCGCATCGGGTTTTTTCCCATACAGCATATCCGTTAGCTTGATTTTTCGTAAAATAAAGTCCGTCAATTGTGCTGTATCCCGTTGATAGAAACTATATAGTTCGGCTTCCAGCCGTGCGCGATCTTTCACTATGGGGAAGGCCTTTACTAACGATTTTTTTGAAATTTTCAAATATATATGTCGGGCTTCCAAATTCACCTAGTAGAAATTTTCCTACCATAGCGCGGCCTGTCCTCTTAGTGCTGATGTGGCGATGGCAACTTTTTGTCTTTCAGGCACAGGGTAGAGCTGAAAGTGGTTTTCTAGACCTTCTAAAAATACCGCCACCGAATTTTTTCCGTCGAAATGGACGTTTGGCTTGATTGATGCTCTCAAAGTCTGGACCAGGTATCCAAATCCTTCTAACTGAGTTGTCATTTCTTGGTGTTGTCCAGCGGCTTCCATCCAATTTTCGGCCATTTCAGTTCGATAAGTGTTCGGGCGCCAATATAACATTGCGCGCCTCCAACTTGCACGCAACCAAGAGGTGACTGTGAAAACTTGTATAAAAGATAGAGCCTTGTGAAGGGTTTAAGTCCCTTTTTATTCAACGTAATAAATTACAATTGCGTTCTCTTGACGCTTACAGACGGTGCCAACTCGGCAGTCAAATAAAAATAATAACCTGAAAAGAAACTAAAGACAAGATTCTAACTACGAGGTTCTCTAAAATAACTAACTCACCGCGTTTTACAATACCGCTGCTAATTCAGCAGACTTGAAGCTCACTGGAACGATTACCACTACTTCCCGCCAAGCACATAGGCCGCAACGCGGGGTTCTTCAATTCTCGCTAACTACCTCCGCGCTCGTGCAGTAAGAATATCACACCGAACTCGTTTTCTTCTATTTAAATCAGAATACTTCCGCTATAATTTGAATCCTTCCGCGTTCTACTAAAATTTACATATTCTGGCATTGGCAGTTCCAGGGGAAAGTAAGGCTTGACAGGAAAGATAGTTTAAACTTAAAATAAATGTTAGTTAAAATAAATATAAACCCTACAACATGTAATAGCGATTTTGATTATGAATTTGTTTTATAAAATTCTAAGCTACTGAACTCCAAAAATATTTAGCAAAATGTATCTTATGCGTAAAGAATGAAAAATGCTTTAAGGCATTTTTAAAATGTTAAAATATCACAAAAATATAACACTCTTCAATTTCCTTATTATTAAGTGGTATATGTTTGAAAATTTGTAAAATTTATATATTTTCAACTATACAATAATATATGTATATGTGAATAATATAGTATATGTATTTGTGAACTTAGATTAATTTGTCGTTTTAGCTGTTTTAAAAATGAAGCAATATTTTGCAGAGTAAGGCAATTAAGATTGTGATCTGATGACAATGAAGTTATTGTTTAAATGTGAAATGGATAGTTGTTATTTATAATATTATCAGAGAGCTATTAAACTGGGTAAAATCACTAAGACTTGTATTGAATGACCTGCCAAAATATATTTACTAGAAAATTTGAATTTGATAATGAATGTATCCAAAAAACGTGTTTTAAGTCAAAAGTTTGAAACTTGATGGCTAAATGTAAATATAGAATTATGTATGTTCAAATATTTAGGCACATAGTTCAGGTTAAGTTTTTTTAAATAGGGCAAGCCATCCAAGGGCTTTCTATCTAAAGGGAGAGATGCCTTTGTGGAGGAATTTTGAGGAAAACTGACCTTTGTGTGCGTATTGAAAATAATGCATGTAATTTTCATTCAATCTATATTTATACCCATTATGTAAAAAATTCTTATATATGTTAAATCATTGTAAATTATTTTACTCGAATAATATAGTGAATGAACAGAAACTAAAGATTTTCACACGCCGAAAATGAAAAATATTAAATATATATTGGTATTTATGAATATCCTTGTAAAACACATGTACTTGGGTTTAACAGAATTTGTTAAATTATTTACTACTGTATTTAGAAATGAAAGATTTATACTTTCAGGGGTGTTTGTGGGACCCCAAAAAATCCCCTGAAACTTTTACGGACTTACTACCGACATTTTGGAGTTTCGAGAAGGGGGGGGGGAAGAGAAATGAAAAATTACAATTATGAAGTATTGAATGACCTAATTATAAAAGTTCAATGAATTACTTTTTTTGCAAAATTAATAACCATAAATTTTCAAACATGTAAACTACTACATTTTATGTAAATATTTTAAATTACCTGAATTAATTCTTTAAAAAAAATTATCTAATTTCTGCTGCTTTTTTTTATTTTCTGATGTTTGTGGGCTTGTCTTTCTTTTGTGGTGAATTTCATAATTGCAGGAAGGTTGACTTTTATTTTCCTCATTTACAGTTGAAGAAATTTCCTCGAGAACTGCACATGCAGAGGTAGAAGGAGTTTGCTTTTCTGCTAATGTAGAAGGCTTTTCAGAGACTTTTATAAGTGACTCATCTGAAATACATGTTTTTAAGTCCTCTTGATATGTTTTCCAACTTCTGTTCATATTCAGTAAGAGATCTTTGTGAAATGGATCAGTCATTGGATTTTTTGAGCCATATTTTTCACATGAGGTTTCTTTAGAAGCCATTAAATCATATTTAATAGTCTGCACTGCATCTAGGGAATCAATCTTAAGAGAGGTTCTGTAGTCAGTGACAAGTGTATCCATTAAGTTGAATGCACTTTCCACTAATGGGCCATGGAAGCAGCTAAGGCAGGCTTTGACCAATTTAGCCAATGTAGGATACTTATAATCATTTGTGAAATCATCTTTTAAATTAAAAACTTTAGACCAATATTTATCAATTGTACACTTGACGTGATTTCCACTTTCATCAGATGTGTAGAGCATTTCTTTGGTGATATCAATATCACTCTGGTATAACCTTATTTCAGCTTCTACTTTTGACTTTTCATTATCACTAAAAATATGGGACATAAAAGATGATAATTTTTCAAAAGCTAATATTGTACTGGTTTTACCTCTTAGCTCTGGATCTAATGCTGTAAAACTAATTAGATATAAATTTTTAAGGGGTAATTTCTGTTTCATATGCTGTGCTGTATTAGTATAAGCTTTCATCAGAGAAATTTGGAATTCTTTGGCTATTGGATGATTTTTTGATAATTTCTTCAGGAGAATGGAAGCTTCTGCACCAGTAAATATTACTTTGCTAGGTAGATGGAATTCTGGATTTGTGACATAAACCTTTAATAAATCATTATAAGATGTGCACTCTATATTTTCTGGCTTCATAAAAAAAGAGGAAAATTTTGCCATCAATTTATAAATACTGGAATGTATTAAATGCAGCATTGGTTTTTTTGTTTCAAATAATTTAATATATGTGTTGAACTCTGGTAATACTGCTGAATATAATGCCATATGCAATAAAGTTTTGGTTTGCATAACAAATAACCCATTTAATATTCTTTTTTTCCGAGCTAAAGCATCCTTTGTGAGTTGTTGGGAATGCAAGCAAGAATACACCCCTTCAACAATTTTTTTCCGAGCTGCAGAAATATTTCTTTTATTGGATACAGTTTCAACATAAGAAAAATAATCCCCTTTATCAGTTTTATCCAAGTAGTGAAAATAAAATGCAATAAGAGCATCCCACAGATCTTTGATTCTTTCTAAAACACATAAAATGTACATCCACCTATGGTCTGGTCTCTTCAAGGGCTTAAGTTTTTTAATGGCAAGGGATTCACAGATTTTGAAAAAATTTTCTCTTTTACTGCAGCTTTTCATATCAAAATAGATGTCATCAAACAAATCTTCTAAGTATCTATCAAAACATGAAGCAAATTTTTTTGCACAGTTATTAGCTGTGTGACATGCGTCACCATCAATATCTAATAAGTGGGGTGCTTTGTTTGATCATAGTCTGGTTTCAACACCCTTTTTTTTTCCACGCATGGTGTTACATGAGTCCATTAATACACTAATTAAGTTTGCCCATGGAATATTATTATCTTCAATAGTATTAACAACTGCTTTAGAAACAGCTTCTGAATTGCAAGATTCCATCTTTAGAGATGCAAAATGATGAACTACAACTTCATTTTGATTGTTGTCATAAAACTGCACCAATATTGCCAGTATACTTTCTTGAGCATTGCTAGTACTTTCATCCAAATTTAGAGAAAATGGAGTCTCCTTTAAAGTTTTAATGATATTTTCCTTAATAGTTTTTGCGAGCCCATATTTCATCTTATAACATGCAGTAGTCCTGGACATTTCCAACGAGTTTAGTGCCGTCTGATCGCGGCTCAACTGTTTGCAGAGTTCAATTAAATTGGGAGCTACATTGAAAGAAAGAGAACTCTCGGCGATAAACGAAGTTATTAATACCTCTTGGCGTGCTTTTCTTGTCACTATATCCAATGGCCGAGCATCAGTCTCCAGTAAGTCATCAGTATTTTTTGAATTAGCATAAAGTCATTGAATGTCTAATGCACTTTGAATATTTTATGTGCGTCACAGATTTAGAATGATTTGTGAAAGCCTTGAATCCTTCCCCACCATACTTCAGCAGTGGGTTACAAAAAACACAATATGCTTGTCCAACAACATTTATTTTCTTGCACCATGTGCCGATGGTATCCCCATTACCATCTCTCCGTTCAATCCAATTCCACCTATTCCGGACACCTTCTTCTAATTGTGTAATATCACTATTTATATCGAGAAATTTCATAGTGAAATTCTCTTGCGTACATAAATAAAAAAATATTTCAATAAACGAAACAAAAAATTTACACGTGCATCAATAAATGAAACGAAAATTTTACACAGCGGAGGAAAAAAGTTGAGAAGCGATCAATAACAAATAGCTAATACGGCGAAAAATCCCCCTTCTCTACTTATTGGCGCCACGCCAGGAGAGATTAGACCTTTGAATCCAGAGTCACGTGATCGCACATCTAGTCGAACGAAGTCTCTCCCTTTTTTTTTTCTGCCGCGCCTACTTGCCGAAAAGAATCCAGAAGAGAATGTCCGAGAACCGGGAGAATGAGTCATAACTCGCAATAAGGAAAGAACAAAAAAGAAGTTTTCCCCCCTTTTCACGCATTATCACTGCCTTTGGAGAAAGGAAAAGTTTTCACCACACACACTGACCTTGCGTTTTCTGCTTTCAAAGCAAACAAAATTACCCAGATCAAAATAAATAATTCATTATTATTCCTACTTCCTTTTGAACGACGATCCCATTCCGGGGATCGAAGTTCAAAATCCCCGGAATTCCGGGGTTTCCCCGGAGCACAAACACCCCTGTACATTCATAACATCCTGTCCGTGTTACCGTGGAGAAATCTAGTTAAATTTATAATGATTATAAATATTATTTAAACATATAATAACCTTAATAATAAATTGTAAACATAAAGTGAAATTCTGTTGACAAGTACATTTATAAAACTATTTAAGTAAGAATTGTTCCTACTGAAACGCAATCTGCTAAAAGGTGTTTTAAAGCACAATCTATACGAAGCATACTTAAGGAAGTCATTAAGAAGAATTTTTAGATTATGTGTTGTTAAAATTAATGGTAAAAAATTGATGAGTTTTAAAAGAATTATTTCCTTACATTTGGTAATAACTCTATTACAAGTTTTAAATAATATTAAAAAAAAAACTTTCTTTAATCTCTTTCATAAATACTTCATAGAAAGTTAAGTACATGGAAATCAAGCAACATTTTAACGTTAATCAAAATCGTAAAAACAACCTTGTATTTAGCGTAAGTATATTGAAATACTCAACCGATTTCGAGGGCAGCTAAAGGTCCCTCCTCATCAGGAGAAAGAAGAAAATTAGCGAAGTTAAAAACAGGGAGCGAGGGGCAACTGCACCTTCACGCTCAAAATATGAACTTCGAATAATGGAAAGCAACCACTGAACGGATTTTTATACCCTCTGGTAGTACCAAACGCGAGGAGGTAACGCCATCTATCGGCAAAAATAGTAACTGAATTAAGATAGTAGAAATTTAAAGGAAAGATTGGATTGGACTTAAAATCATTAACTAAACATGCTAAATCTTTGTGAATATGAAAAGCCTCAAGAAAATCCAATTCACCTATGGAAGAAGCCTTTTGGATAATTTTTGCAGACCCAAAGTCAAAATTATTGTTAAATGTCAAACTATAATACGCTATTGAAGACTTGTTAATTTCGCCTTTTTTGATATAACGCGTCAAAAAACGCGTTAATTTAGCGTGTTTCTCTTCTAGTCTAACATTTTAACGTATTTTATTATTAAAATAAAAGGTGCTCTAATTTGAAATGAACCGAACAGAACATTAATTATAAAATGACTCTGATTTTTGATTTAAAGGATGCGTCAGAAGCTAAAAAAATCATGTCATATTTGAGAAAGTGCTTTAGGAAGAAGCTCTTTAAATAGAAAAGAAATATTGCGTAATTTTAATAATAATAATACAATAAACTTTTGATCTAATTTTTGAAATCCTTAATCGAATAAAATCGAATTACCTTAACATTTTTTCCTAATGTAATTAACGAAACTTGTGAAAATACTTCATTCAAATTAAACTGTTTTGAGCAAACTGTTCTATGAAAAATATGGCATTTAATTCCGTTCAGAATGAAATGCATTCTTTTTACATGCTTAAGATTCTGAATTATAGTAGAAAAAAAATTATATACATTTATACATATATTTACGACATAATTACAAAATGCTTACGTCCGATCATTTCGAAACTGTTAGACAAAACAAAAAGGATTTACCTTTAGCATTGAAAAATAAAAAAATTAAAAACTGACGAAGTTATATCATTTAGACGAGGCAAAATCCTGGCTCTCAAATGGAAGGACAAAAAGGAAGTAACAATGTTATCATATTTTCATGATTCTGAAAGTGTCGAAGTAATGACCCAAAGTAAGAAAAACCGAAAAGAAAATCAAAGGTAGTAATTGATTATAACAAAACAGTGGGTGGTGTGGATCTTGTAGATCAATACCTTTCCAATTATCAGGTAGCAAGAAACGGTGGGAAAAAATATTATAAAAAAATATTCTTTCACCTTTGAGACCAAGACGCTTTAAACGCTTTTCAAGTATATAAAAAATTAGTTGGAAAAAAGTCACATTTAAAGTTTAGACTGGATTTAATCGATGAAATAATTGACAAATACCATACTTTTATCAATTTTTCAAGACGAGGGCGTCCATCAAGTGAAACGCCCTCAAATCGTTTATTTGAACGACATTTTTTGGAACCTATACCACCTATAGAAAAAAAAAACCTTTCCAGAGAATGTAAAGTGTGTTCATCAAAGAAGAATGCAAATGGAAAACGAATTAAGAGAGAAACGAGGTATTGTAAAGATTGCAAAGTAGGACTGTGCATACCATGTTTCAAACTTTACCATACCTAGAAAAATTATTAAATTTTTGAAAAATATTACAGCTATTCTTGATGTTGAATAAAAGCGTTACCATTTGCAGATGATAGTGTGCGTTCTTTAAACGTACGTGGTGTTTCTCTCCAAAATTTACATGTAATCTTAAAGGCCTGTATTAAAGCTTTTCTGCCTAATTTGGGTGTAAGAGGAAAGCCAAATATAAAGTAAAACAAGGTACGTTTATAAAAAAATTTACATACTTAAAAAACTGTTAAATACAACGAAAAATATAGTGTTTATTATTAGAATTTATTTTAAATTTCATAAGCATTAGAAAACATTAATAAAAAATTGATGCTTTTTGAATAAATTTTGTCAATATTTTGCGAAGACCAAGGGTAATACTACTTTTATTAAAATTTTGTTAAATTTAAGTAAACGTATGTGTATTTTTATAGTTTTAGAAAGGGGGGGATTATTTTCTAGCGATGGTAAAAGGAGTGAATGAGCAAAAAGAGGTTGGGAACCACTATCCTAACACGTTTAATGCGTACGAAAGTCATTCTGATTTTTTTTTTAAATTGGGCTAAGTGGTGCAGGTTAAATTTCCCGAATCTTAGGAGTGTACAAACTAATCTCCTCTGACATCAATGCTTTTTTGTAGGCGACATATCCAAAGATTAAATGCTTCAAGCTATCCATTTCTTGGATTCGATGGAATGTATGCTTTCATAACCTCATCTATTTCATTTTTGGAATGAAGATGAGGGCCGCGTAACTTTTGTTTTAGTTTAAGAAATAACCAAAAGTCGCGCACAAGGATCAAGTGAAGAGTGTGGATTTTGTATCCCTTTAAAGTGCATTTTTTTGAAGACATTCAACTGTCAATTTTGCTGAATAAGAACGTTACATTTTTATGGTCCGGCATGAGTTCCCTAATTTTCATTTTTAAATAAACTTCTGGAACATATTTAGTGGTAAATATAACTGTCTCTTGTCTCTTTATCTTGATGCCTTTCATCAGGCCTGTATTTCTGAAGAAAATGGCATATATTACTTTTTTCTTTGATCGTAGTCTTTTATTTATCGTTAATTTGAGATTATTTCAAAGGCTCAAACTTTACGTTCTTGAAGTGTTCGAAGATATATATATAAAACACGGAATGTGCGTTTTATCATCAGTTTTGATTTTAGAAATAATGCGGTGTTCTACCATCGTTAAATAATTTTAGGTTTTATTTACAGATTTTGATGCGCTCCGCGTTTCGGTGTTCTGTTAATTTATGGGGGACACAACGACAAACCAATTTTTTCATACAGAGTTTTCATGAATAATTTTATCTATTATAGCTTCAGATCCAAATTTAAGTTCCTTCCGTATCATCTCATAGAGACAGCGATTACTGTTGATTACCATTTTTCGCTTGGCCGACAGATTTTCTGGGACTACAGTTGAGAAAGGGACTACACTTCCTATGTGTTCTTCACCGAGGAGAAAATTTCGACTTTTACAAAATTCTGTAAACCATCCAAATGCAATATCACGCGATGGAGCTTCATTTCCATATTATAATAGTAGACGTTAATGGCATTGTTCCTGATTTATCTCTGTTTTAAAACCAAAGATAATCGCAGTACGACAAATCTGTTGCTTATGTTTCATTTTCCCTTCTTTCAAAATTTATTCTGAGATAGATAAATTTCAATTATTTCCACAAATGCCCTTTTTCGGGTATAAAAGAGTTCAGATTTACACATTTAAACAAATAATTTTCTTTCAACTCATACTTTCTGCCTCTATTTGAAACATTCAGAGTTTCCATCATATGGCACAGAGTTTTACTCATGCCTAGCTTCTTCAAGGAAAAATCTTTCACTGCGCAGTCGCTGATGCATCTTACTTTATTGCCCGTGTTGAATCTCTTGCCTTTCTTTAAGATGTTACTTCTGATAAAGGGATGCATAGTCAAACCCGATAACACCTGTTAATCCTCTGATAAATATCTAACGTTGTCGATTTTTACCATAATTACCTTACCCCAAATTCGAATAACATCTCAATTGTCTTCTTACTCCCTGTTTCCAAAATGATTGACTTATTAGCTTCTGTCTGCTATATTTATACTTCTCTCTACCATATTATGCTATATTTATATATTCTGTCTACTGCATTTCCCAGAGCACCGGTTATATTTTTCATAGTTACTAACAACCTATGCACATTGATATAATATCAAACTGCAAAACAAACTTGAGCGTACTATGAACCGACTACTGTGTGACTTTTTACTTTAACATTGTAATACGACTCTACTTTCTAAACTTTTTTACTAATAATTATACGTTTCTTCTTTCATCATCAACACTAAAGTTGCGGAAACGAAGTGGCTTTGAGAGTCGTTCCGTGGTCCTTGTACATTATTGTCGTTGTCACCTGTAGTTATAAACATATATTCAATGAAAACATTTATTTGGCTTACTGAATATCTTAAAAAGTGTAATTTCATAAGATCAGTGTAAATAGCCTCTGCTACAGAATGCACCATATTATATGTTTGGCTCGAAAGTAGATTTTCTTTTTCGAGAAAAAATTTATTCATTTACATTTTCATATAGACCTCAGAAGCTCTTTTTTACTAATGTAAGATCTTACAGCCAATCTAGGATGTTTATCTTCTTGATATTGTTTCCATCGACTGAGCTTCAAGATACAGCTAGTTTAGAATGATGGTTACTTTCCTTGAAAACAGATTTAAGCATCTAGTCAAAGTTTTTGCTTTTTAATGTCATCTTGTCAATTATATTGAAAGTTCTGCGCAGTCTTTCATCACAAAAAGGGAAGCGCCAGGAAAATACGTCCTAGAGGGAGGGAGAAGATGGTTAGTGAAACTAAGTACGCCATTTAAAGTATTAATCCATGCGTTATCAAGCGTTAAGAAATCGAATTATTCACCGTAGCCGTTTCGTTGTCACCGCTTTTTCGTTATACAATTTTGCCTTTGGCTAGTTCGTCTTCAGGCCATTTCGCCATCAAGGGATACATTTTCTTTATATGCCTATGTTATATCATGCTATATTATATTACGTTTATTTAATTTAATAATTCTGTTCACCTACTGTATACATCTGGTTGTCTTAGATTTAAAACAAGCTTTGGAAGTTGAATACATCTTCTAAAATAACTAAAGTAGATATTACCTAGAACTAATGATTTTGTTTTCTAGGTAATGACTTTATTTGAAGTGTTTTCCCACTGCGATAATTAGGTGCATTGTATACATATAACAGGCTAGAGTAAAAACGTTAAGTCTAACAATTAGAAGATAATGGCCAAAAGATAGATCAGAGTTGCAATGTTACAAAAAAAAAAGGGGTTCCCACTGAAATATTCCCAGAGAAATTCTGATCCCCTATCCTTCAGGCTTCGGAGTAATTATTGTCCGATGTCCTTCCCTGCCTCTTGTCCGGTGACTTTCGCGGCTAAATAAGTACTACTGACAACTATAAGGTTTTGCAAATCCCCACTCTTTTTCCTTCAACAGTGGAAAATTAGCTCGGGCAGAAAACGTTCATCGAGTTTCGCATAATTCATTTGCTCTCTAGAATTCTACACTAATACTGCGATCTGAGAGGTGCAAAATGCAATGCAATGAAAATATAATCAAACAAAATTTTTTTCTTTCTTTTTTCCCTAACGGAAGGAAATAAAAAAGGAATACACAAATAAAAAAAGGAAAAACGTTATTGTCACAGAAATGCAAGAAATAAAAATGAACAGTGATATAGTTTGAATGATGAAATATTTACTACAATACAAAAGGGGGGAGTCAATAAAAATTTTTTAAAAATAGTAAATAAATAAAAATGTTAAAAGGTTCTCAAATAAAAAAAGATAGAAAGAAAAGAAGCTAATATCACAAAAATGCAAGGGAATTTAGTTAATATATACATATAAATCTAAAATTGTTACTCAGTTTTTTTTTAAATTAAGGCCTATTTTCAATACAAGGCAGAGTTTGCAATACTTAATATTCTATCAGTTTACAATTACATTTTTCAACAATCGATAATTTTCTAACTTACTATGCGTAATTCAGAAGTCAAACAACAAAAATCAGCGTTATACCTACAAAATTTTCACAGGACTAGTTTCGATGGTTTTACCGAACCATCATCTTCAGCTGCAAAACCGCAAATGAACAAGATAGGAAATAATGATTAGATAAGATAAGAAAGCCTGAACAAGAATAAGAAAGTGGCGCCATCTGTTGGCGAAACCAGAACTAAAACATAATTTCTCTAAAAGCCAAAGGCAAATTTGGATTGGAATTAGGATCGTTAACTAGAACAGAAAGATTTTTATGAATGTGAAATGCCTCTAGAAAATCCAGTTCTCCAATGGAAGATGTTTTTTGAATAATTTTGGCAGCAGAAAAATTGAAAGTGTGATTTTCGGACCAGCAATGTTGAGCAACAAAAGACTTCTGTGTTTCCTTTTTTCTAACATATGCCTCATGTTCTTTGACGCGAAATTTTAAGGCTCTCTTAGTTTGGCCAATGTAAATTAAACCACACTGGCAAGGAATCCTATAAATACCCCAGGAATTCATATCCGGAATGGGGTCCTTGAGTATAGAAGATGGAATTTTATTGATGGGAGAATAAACAACCCGAAAGTTAAATTTCTGCAAAATATGTGCAACTTTATAGCTAATTGATGGAAAGAATTACTATGCGTAAATTCTTTATATCCTATATTTGCAAACAAGTAATTATATAAGCAATTTTTATTATGCATTTTATTACTTCTTGACGGCAAAAGGGCCCATGGCCGGTAGATTGTCAGGTCGGCAAAACAGCGACGGTAAGATGGTAATGGCCGAAAGTCCTAGACCCCAATCATTATGGGTGTTTGAAGCTTTATAAAAGAAAATAATCATAAAAACAAAGAATATTAAAATAAAATGACAGAAGTATCATTAATTATGCAAAGTACTTAAAAGTTTTCAATTGAAAGTAATTTAACTTAAAACCACGATCTGAACTACTCAAAACCACCTAAAAGTATTTAACTAAAAACCATGATCTATTCAATTTTAAAGGTTTAAGTACATTCCCATTATTCTTCAAAATTATTACTTTAAAATGATAACATTTTTCGAAACTAACATAAAAGTGTTCTTATATATTTTATGTTATTTATTTATTCATGTAGAAATTTAGCCGCTCAGTTGCGTATCTTATAATTTCAAAAGCATTTATGATATTGCTTTAGAAATAAAGCTACAGCTTCTTCATAAAACAGGCTTTTAATATCCAATTTCGTGACAATAATGCTCTGTATAATATATAATGCTGTCATTGCAAACTACATCACATGTTTTCAGAGTCCTGTAGAGGTAGAACTATGATGAAATACTCCGCTTAAAGTTCAGTCAAGAAGCAATGATTGCAGAATATGTCAAATTAAACAGGTTCATTGAAGTGGTGGCCCGAAAATCTATTCACCCGGTTCAAGGAAATCGTGTTCTTTTTAGCTGAACGCCTATCAGCTTTATACCATAAAGTTTCTTTAATTAGAGTGGCTCAGCAAGACACAAGTAGAATAATTTGTTTTCTTTTTATGATATATTTATTAATTAAGTGGCTCAGAAAAATGAGAAGGTTTCGAAAATTCATTTTCGCTTGAATGATGAATAACACTGAGAATTAGAGAAAAAAATTTCAGTCCAGAATTTTGTCAGTAAAACTTTATAAACGAGACGAAACTATATAAAATGCATGTGCTATTTTCAGATTACTCCAATGTGCAATCAATATTCATGCAAATGAAAATAACATCTTGTACATCTATAAACATAATATTCGAACTTCTAACATTCAGCAGCGTTATAACAGAAAATATCTCTACACCGTGTCCACAAAAGTACCGGCTATATTTATGTTTCCTGAAACGCACATATTCAGGCTTCATGCAGGACTTTTAGGACGCACATAGTCGTGTTTTCCAAGTTTTAAAATAAAAAGGATAGTTTGAAAAAAAAAAAAAAAAAAAAAAAAAACGAAATATACGTTATATACGTTTCTCCAGCACCTATACTTATATTTAGAACAAATTAATAATCATTATAAAAAATACAATGCAAAACATATGAAAAAAATTGAGCGAAATATTTAATTTTAAAATCGCACTTCATATTCATTAGCCGTACACTAATTAAAGTACGATGCGCTTTCATTTGTGCTTAACCTAAAATAAAATTATTTCAAACATACAATCAGTATATGCAAATAAAAATGACATGATATATCTCTGTGAACACATTTATTTTTCTGATAAGCCTCTAACATATGTACATAGGTTTTTAGAAAATTATTATGTTTATCAGTTTTGTAATATTTATCTGGCATTTGCTTTTTATGCTTCTGTGTAGTGTACAATATGTTCTGTACAACAGGGTTAAATTTCTTCTGTACAAATGTTCTTGTGTATAAAAGGTTAAATTTGGAATTATTGTGTAATTTTTAATAGAACTTACTAATCGAGTTTCGATTCATGAATAACTATTGCTTTATTTCTTGATACTAATACTAGCCAACCGACGCTTGCAAAATCGAAAGAACTGAATTACTTGAATTCGTTACCGAAAAGCTCTTTTTTGACGAAGGAAAAGTATTTCACTTTTATTACATGGAACTTAAGTTCTGCCTTTCAGGGCCATCGTACTTCTGATTTGACCGATAAATGTTTTCCTATAGACACAGCGAAAGCACAGAGACAAGAAGTCGTAGGAGAAGGTCGTACTTAGTGTGAGCTCCGATTTGTCGTAACTTCTACGTGTTTATTTTCAACTACGGAGGTACCTGCGGGTACAACTTAAAATGTCCTTCTTTAGGACGCCGAATGATGGTACGGACGATGATTTAAGTGAGCGGGAATCTGAAAAATCGTTCCAGTCTACTAGATCAATGCCAGTTAAGTTCAGGAAGAAAGACTTCGCCGAGAGCAGTATTAGGAAAGGAAAGGGCAAAGCCAAAGGAAAGGAGGTCCAGAACAGTTCTAATATCCAAGTTATTACGAAAGAACAACTAAAGGCTGCGATTAAGATGCATGGTCCAGATGAAGCCTATAAAAGTTTTCCAGGTTTGATGGCCGCGAGGGAATTTGACGAGCCGCAAGCTCAAGCCCAGCAGCAGAAGCAGGCAAGCGAAGCATAGCCCTCCCAGTCGACTGTTGAAGCCAGCATAAAGAAGCTGAGAACTGATGAAATCATCACTGACGAAGAAATGAGTGACCAGGAATGGGAACTGCCGAAGAATCCAGTGAAACATCAAGTTTCTGAAGTGCCGAAAGTCACCCAGACTAACCGATTTGAAGCGCTGGAAAGTACGAATCAGAGAGGAAAAGGAGGAGTGTCTGCAGTGGAAACACCCCCGCCTTTTGTGTTCCCGTGCGATATGCCTGATTAGCTGAAGATTGATGAACTGTTTGCCAAGAATTGCCCAGATTGTTATGAATCCAGTGTCAAGTCCAGAACCATTCCCGTCTATGTGAAAAGTCATGCAGACTATCAAGGTATGAAGAAAATTCTTAAGGAGCGGAATACTGTATTCCATACTTATCAGCCGCATCATGAACGGAACATCAGGGTTATTCTGAAGGAGCTTCCTGCCTCTGTTAAGGAAGACTCAATACTCAAAGACCTGGAAAGGAGAAAATTTCCTGCTGTCAAGGTAAAGCAGTTCGAGAGTAGCAAAAATGGAATGAAAACCAAGTTGCCGATATTTTTCGTGGGACTCAAACGGAATACGGAAGGAAACCAGATTTTCCAATTAAATAATGTCTTTAACTTCGAAGTTCGAGTGGAGAAATACAACCCGAAGAAAAGGTCTGTTTCCGTTGCCAGTTCCTTCGGACATATGCAGCACCTTTGTAATAATCCGGAGAAATGCGTCAAGTGCAGAGGACCTCACAGGAGCAATACTTGCTCGAAAAAACCGGAAGATAAGCCCTGCTGCATTTTTTGTCAACGGGACCATGTCAGCAGTTTCCGTGGTTGTGCAGAATACAAGAAGAAGTTTGAGAAAGGAAACTAATCCAAAAGTCAGCGAAAACCACCCCCAGATGCCTCCCGAGAGAACTTTCCGGAGTTAGCTAAGTCCAATCCCCGGCAGACCAGAAACCCAGGTAGTGTTAGCTACACTGAGAAGTAAGCCCCCAACCTCGCCAAATATCCTGGAAGGTGTTCTATCCTGGTTTGTTGGCCCGGATATCCAAGAACTGATAAAAGTATTCTGTGAAATTCTAGGCTTCCTTCGGGGTGCCAACTTAGTCGAAAAATTGAGACTCTACTCCAGACCGTATAGCAAGTTATGTCCAGATGACCAGTAGTGAGTAATTTTTTACTTACTTCTCACTTCTTCAGGACTTCTGAATATCGCAGCTTTTTACATGTCTCTTGCTCACCAGTTCGAGTTCTTTCTGGCCTTCAGTTATTAAGATTTTGCATCGTTAAATACCTCTTATCCTTAAATTTAAATTATTTTTCTTATATACTTTAGCTTAATTCGTCATCTTACCATTAGCTTTATCAAATTAATGTCTTCATATTATCGTTCGAGGAAAATTTTCCGGTTACTTCCTTATGCAAATCGAAACGCCTAAATATGTTCTACAAAGGGTAGAGCATTCGTCCCAGGTACCCTGATGTTAAGACACCATTCTACTGGCATCTTCAGACAACAAGTCGTACCTCCTGATTAGCGTACAGATGCTGTGGGAGGGTATATGGCCACTCGCGAAGCCAACCAACTCTCGCAAATTCAAAAGAGTTGAATTCCTTGAATTCGTGACCGAAGAGCTCTTTTGTGACGAATTAAATTATTCCATTCCCATGACTGGACCCAGGTTTTTTCCTTCGTAGCCAACGCGGTCTCTCGCATCTCACCTCTGATTCCACTCACAGATGTCGCCACGAGCAAATCTTCGCTAAAACATCAAAGCGTTGACAGCTGCGGGGAATGAATCAACCAGGGCATGTGAGAAGGAAATTTGATAATTAGTTATTCTATTTGACCCCGCACGCAAAGTATATACAACTAATGCTCATCTATTTTGCTAAAGAAAAAGAAAGTCAGGAAAACCTTGCAGCAGCATATCATTACCCTTCCAGACAAGGTCATTCATTTATTTAAATCTTGTTCCCTGCTTTAGGATGTTTAGAAAGGTACTGTTTCGAAAGAGGATATTGGGAAGAGGGGAGATAGAGCTTATCCTGTTGGAGCAATCTTATTTTTCTTCCTCAGTATCAACCGAGTTTGACAAGACACTAGAAGTAGTCATATCTTGAATGAATTATCTAAATGACAAGCACCCCCTTTTAAAACTGATAAGGCAAAATGTAAAGATTTGAATTTCAATTGTTCTACAAACACATATACTGAACTGAACTATGCGATATTTCAACTATATGTCGAAAAATGATCCATATTGCCTCTCACACCTAAATTCCGAATGTGATGCAGAAAATAGGGAGCAACATTTATATTTTTATTTATTTATACATAACAAATGAAGTATAATATAATTTATAATAAATGAAGAGACGCAAATCACTCCATTTCTCTAAAATTGTTCTCTGACAAAAGGGTTTCAAATTTTTTCAACCTTTAGTAATGACCAAACGAGTAATACATCCTCATGCCAAAGTTTCTCCGAATGACACTCTTTCAAAAATTTTTACGATTATTTAGCAAACCATTGGGTCATTGATTATTTAGCATATACGATTATTTAACAAACCATTGGGTCCTTTAGCAACTATCTTGCTAGTCACTGAAAAAAACGTGTACATAATAAGAAACATTGTCAAATATAATAAGGTTACATTCTCAAATAAAGCTTAAATAAGAAATCTTAAGTTATTTCTCATACATTACCTTGAAGATGAAGAAGAAATACATGCTTATAACAAAAACGTGTGCGGACAATTTGTAATTAATGTATTTTCTTTATGAATTTATTCGAAAACAAAGAATAAAATGCAAACATGATAAAAAAATGCTTCCCTAAACTTTTTATTAATAATTTTCAAAACGGAATTATAATTCTGGAGTTAGGAGTTTCGAAAGACACGTTTGAATGGCTGATAGCTTTCTGATGTTTTGATATTTAATTGCAAATTTGAAATTTTGAAGATGATTTTTGACCGCAAACTTAGTGCATAGCAGTACTTATGTTTAGAACTTCACTTGCACGAGTACAACAGGTTAAATTTAATTCTCATTTATAAATAAAAGTCTTTTGTTAAATAAATACCATGCTAAAAAGACATAATAAACTTGCAAGGAATTATCGTGTTCCTCCGCGCATGCTCTTGGGTGTAAGCGTTTAGCACATCCAACATACAACTAAAGGCAAAGTTGGTTTTTTATGTTTCCTGTTTTAAGAAGTCTAATGGTCTTTACAAAGAAACCCGAACTAAAATTGTGTTGGCGGTCAGCACCACCCCAATTTGATTAAGTTGGTTTCGTGCCTCTTTTCAGTCATCCGTTAACTGTAAGAAAATATAAGGAATTATATCATTCTTCCTGGCATGCTGTTGTTGTATGTAATTAGTACCTTCAGGTACTACAACTGGAAGATCGCTGATTCGAATCCCAGTAAGAGCACAGTTGATCTTCAGTGTTTCCTGGTTCAAAATATTTAGTGGTTTCTACAGACTTCTTGGTGTGTACAACGATGTGCGAGAACAAAGGAATTTTTCGAAACTACATTTGAGTCTTTCATCACAATGCAATTCAAAAAGTCCTTTTTCTTATTTGGTTAAAAGGAAATATGGTAAATAACTACCCCCCCGGAGCTGAAAAAGTGTTCGTAATTCATATTTGGTAGCAGAAAAAGAAAACTTCTTATCTCAGTTTTTACGAAAGATTTAAAACAATTTTACATGGAATAACATTTTAGTCGGTGTGAATGAGGTTTTAGTCGATATCCATTTCTCACCTAAAATGTGAATTACCGTATATACCCGCGTATAAGTCAAGATATTTTGGACAAAAAAAAAACAAAAAAACTTCAAAGTGGGGGGTCGACATATACGCGGGCCCATAAAAAATTCAAATAATCGGAAGTTCAAAAATTTCTTTATATAATGGAGTTGTTTTCTTCCCGCACTCAAATTGGACGACTTATCAGATAAGTCACTTACTTGAAGTAATTCATGACTTAAATTATGTGACGAACTAATCACAGAACCCCTCTGAAATGATTATAAAATCATTTAAAAAATGTTGTATTAGCAACGAACTAGACGGCACGGAAGATGATGCTGTTTTTGAAAGTGAAAATGACGACGAAGGCTCTAGTAGTGATTGTAACAATACAGAGTTCGAGACTGAAAATATGTATAATGACGAGCCAATGACGACAGAAGAGTTCTATGAAATGTTTGGCGAATCTGAACATGAATCGGATGTTGAAGGATTTTGATTTTGTTTATTTACCAAGGTATTTTTTATCGTATATTTACTTTCTTTTCTCAGATGATTTTGAATAAATGTAGCACTTAAAAAATTTTTTTTTCGAAGTTTCTCGATCGATTTCGGAAGTGGGGGGTCGACTTATACGCGAGTTTCTTATTTTCTACGAATTTTTTATGTTGAAGTGGGGGGGGGGGGTCGACTTATACGCGGGTATATACGGTATCTATAATTTTCTACTTTCGGTTTCATGAAATCGACGGTCTATATTGTTTCTACCAATGCTATTTTCATATCATTTCTATGACGATAATTATTGCATTACAGTGAATTTGGAGCAGGTTGCTCTCCTTCAAGAATATATATTAAGAAGCAATCTTCTTTTGATCTTGAAGATTATTGTCATGTTTGCCACTTATAACTTTGTTCTTTATGAGGCAAATTCCAAAACACTTGCTTCAATCTCCACTAAGGTGAACTCCAAAATCATCAAAGCGTTCTTTGTTGCTAGCTCTTTGTATGACATAGAAATTGTTGTAGAATACTACCTTCTGCCAGAGTAAAGGTAAATTCATTGCAGAAAAAATGATAACAACTATATCATATTTGTTCAATCTATATACTATACAGCAAAGGATGCCGTGGACATAATTTAGTGATGAATTATTCCTCCAATTCAGTTGCCTCACTCCAATTCATTAGTTATGAAACATTTCTTCAGCTCATTGGCTGTACTTGATATCCCGTGAGACACAGAAACATTTAAACAAAGCACTACCCCACAGCTACATTATTTGCCAAAAATTACACTTGACACCATGTTTATAGCAGGAAGCATTACATTGGACTATCATATTTGTTCTTCACCAGATGGAAAATTTCGAGGTCGCCATTTCATTAAAATAATTTTATAATGTTTTAAGGCTGTCTCTTTGCTTAATTTTAAATTCTACATTAGGTATTCTACTCTTCGAGTATAATGATTTTGAAAATTATTTAATGATTGTTCTGATTGTAATTTACAGTGAAGTAAAGCACTTTTAAGTTATACTTAATTAAATTTATTACAAGTTTATTTGCCACAATTTATATCAGAGCCCGCTTAGTTTAGAAAGTGTCTGAATTTTCAGTAAATTACGTTTCAGATGAAAACGATTTTCAGTAAAGACAGATTAAAAAACTGCTGAAAAGAATTATAAGATTTTATGTTAATTAACCGGGTACTATGTTTTGACCCTTTAATGTAATTTATTCTTTCCGTAGTCCTCACCAGAATGAAGATTAGTTGCTTCTGTATTTAAGCCGAGGGTTTGAAATTTTAGAGTTGGCAGAACCTCGTCTTGCTGCTATCGTCAGGCCTAAGTTTATTCCCGGCTTTAACACCTTGCTAGCCGGCGTTTAAAAATACGCACTGCTAAATAAATATCTTGAGTCAGCTTAAGTAATCTATTTTATGTTGTAATCTCAGACCTTTCTTTGAACTTAACGTTACGTTATGCTAATTTAAATTTCTGCAATTAGCACAGGTTCGTCTGTCACGCAAACAAAACTTTTCCTTCATTTAAAACTTGAATAAAAAAAAGCTGATGTGTTAACATGGCTTCCTTGTACGGAATATTAAATAATACGCACTTTTCCCTGCATTTCATTTAAAGTTATTGAATTGAATTAAATCAACTTCGTCGATAGCGCATAAACCACAATAGAATAAGTGCACTCTTTAAAATTCACTATATTTATTTACCATGGTGATACTTCGGCGTTAGGTTCATTTAATAGCGTTACATCTCATTCATTTCATAACTCAAAGTGCATAAAAATTATATCATCTGAAGAATTACCACAAGCTCTATTCAAATACTATAATAAATCTAAAACGATATATAAAAGAAATTAAACTAACAAAATAGAAACAGTTTTTCACGGACGATTCAGCGTTGCTTACCTAATGCGCATGCGCTGCTAGTTAATTCAGTTCTCACTTCGCGTGTCAAGGCAAAAATACATAAATATACAAAATATGTTCATTAAAAATTAAAAGATACAGAAAAACATAAAACACCAAGTACAGTTAAAACAATTAAGAAAACAATATTTACAATTAAATTTACAGTTGGTGCGCAAAAACAAGCTAATAATTTAAATGATAATTCCAGAATGAATTAAACATAATTTAATTCGCGGTAATAAAAGAAGAATTTACTTTGTTGTTGCGAAGCTTAGTTTCTCTAGATTGGTTACAAATCCACTATTCTACTAAGTTTCAAATGTAAACAAATATGGCAGCTATCGTAAACAAAAGTTAGTCTTAGCCGAACTTAGAAAAAACGTTTAAATTGTGGATAATTCCACAATTATTGCATGCAGGTTAACTAAATGCATAAAAATCTTAGCCGGATTAGATTTAATTATATAATTAATACAAGAAAAACATATTTTTTCTTGTATTAATTACATAATTAAATCACTTTTAAAGTATTGATTATATAATTCAATCACTTTTAAAGCAAAATATGCACAATTTACAAAACTGAGGTCACTGAGATATATATATACATATACCCTTTCGGTGCCGTCGATTGCAACCTACATAGGAGGTGCACTTTAAAATTGCTGATAATTCTACAAATATTGCATACAGATTTACTAAAGGCAACCTTACCTTAACCGGAAGATAAGAAGAACATAATTCCATCATTTTTAAAGCAAAAAATGCCCAATTTTAACTAATATAAGACTAGAGAAACTGAGATCACTGAGCCGAGTAATAGAATGGATATATATATATAGAGAGAGAGAGAGAGAGAAAGAGAAACCAAAAAAAAAAAAAAATACTTTTTGACAAACCAAAAAAAATTTTTTTAATACTTTTTAACAAACAAACAAACAAACAAAAACTTTTATCCAAAAAAGTAATTAACAATACAATAATAAATCAAATACAACGAATTAAAAATATCTGCACAGATACGATAGATCTACAACGCGAAATTTTGCTCCTTACATAGTGTAATTACAAGCTGTATATAATGTAAAAAGCTAATTGTCTTCAGACTTATGCTGTTACTACAAAAATGAGCCTATTTCATAATCTTTAGCCTGTCAAATAGCTCTTTGACAGTGAAAATTCTTTTTTCCTTTTCTTAATTTCTTCCTCTTTACGACGTGACAATTAGCCAGAAATTAATTAATTTCCATTCACTAGTATATTCAAAAATTTTAACAGACAGTTTTCCTCAAATAAGAACTCCACAACATACGTCCCTCAAGCATTCCTAGTCACTCCCTCTCCCATAAATTACTTCACACAAGTTTCGCCGACTGACGTAATTCAAAGCCCCCCCGGAAATTCGGAAACACTATCCTTCTGAGTAAGACGCGAAGAAAACACTTTTCCCACTTCCCACTAGAAAGAACTTTAAGTTAATTCATGCTTTTTCTGGCCTTTTATATCTTCATGTAGATTCCCTTTTATTATTATATATATTTTAAATTTAAATTTTTATTTTTTGATTTGTTTTTGCAAAGATTGCATTATATTTCTTATATTTCGTAATTTTCTGATGTTTATTTCAATTACTTTGAGTTCTATTTCATAATGCCAATTTCCAATGTTTAATATTTTACAAATAGTTTTGAATTAAAATGCATAAACACGAGGGTGTCGGGGGACAATTACTCAAGTAATTTATCAAATTTACTGCATAAATTGCTTTTCACTCAAAATTGAATTAGCGAAAATGCTTAATCAGAATGAGTTCTTTAGTGCTCTGCATTGATTTTTGATCCCTTCAATTCACGGAAATATTTGGCCTAACTTAAATTGCCAGTTTGGCATAGCCTTATTACTTGAGTAAAGGACGAAACACCGTATTTATTTCTTAATTATTCTTCATTGAACGGGAGTTGGTTTGTTCCCCTTGAAAAGTCAACTAATTTCCGATCAATGGCAATGATTACTTGCTTTTAATTTAATTTCTTTTTACAATTGAAATTTTGTTATTCATGATTTATGAATTTAAAACATTTAACAATTTACCCCGTTAAACATTTTTAACAATTTACTTCAAGTTACTTTAAAACAATTTTCGGAATTAAACTTCCTAATTATGGATTCACTCTTTTTAGATAATTCTACTAAAATTAATCTTAGGAGATAATATAGTCAATATTTCTTTAGTAAATAAATTATTATTAAGTTACTCTGTAGCTATTGCGCAAGTAATAGAATAACTCGATTTCGCACTAAGTGAATTTAAGATCATACAACATATATATACTTTTGGTGAGGCCGACTAGCCAAAAAGGGAGGTGCACATCTACATGCTACAGCTGTCTTACATAAAAATTTTCAACGTTCTGAGGCTATTTGTTTTTGAGTTATGTGAGATATATACATACGTATGTAAAGACGCCATGAAAAAAATCTCTTCTGAATCCATCTTAAATCAGTTTTATAATTCGTTTGGGGAAAATGAGTCTTTTAATCTATCCTTACGTACAGTTGTCACGGAAAAGCATTGTTAAATTGCATTCGATAGCGATCAAAATGAATATTTTCGTTGAAATATGGTACCCGGAAGCATATTTCACAAATGCACATGTGTGTAGCCACCGAGGGAGGGGCTTCTAGATTGCACCAATGGGCTTCCAGTGATATTTCTATCATGTCAAATAACCCTTTGGTGCGCTTTAAGCAAGATGTTTGGAAACATTTTGTCACGAAATTTCCTGTACAAAATAATTAAAGCATAGTCAGTTTCTTCTGAAAATGCTCATTGTGAAGTTAGATCAAATGTAAGCAATTGTGAAGTTTTCGGTACCTTATTGAAAGAATTTAAAAAGAAATACAAACACGTTGAGTACTCCGCAAAACTTCGATTGATCAATCTCGGTTTCTGTTTTCAAGGAACTAGATTTCTCAACATTCTTCATATCGTAATGTAAAAGTACGCACTTAAAAGTTCTAGAACAGTTATGTAGCATTTTGTATTTTAGCGTAATTGACTGCAAAATGGTAACTGTAATTATTAATTTAAAATATGTTTTAGTTACTATATTCATTTCAGATGAAAAAACATATATTTCTATACATTTGGCATACAGATTACCTTACAATTTTTAAATAAAATTGCGTAAATTTATTGAGAGTAATTTAAAATCTCTCAATAAAATTATGCAATTGCGTATTATTATTATATCTATATTTTGCATCTGCGTGAAGAAATAGCATTTAAGCCAGATTCATTTAATTATTCAGGCTTCAATATACTACTTAAAATATTCTGAATTCTCTTATTTTTCAAAGAGAAAAACTATGCAACGAATAAAAGAAAAATAAATTCAAATTTAAAATGTTACTAATATTTAAGCGGAATCACACCTGTACTAAAAGGTACGAACATTTCTCAAATAGAATTTTATTTCAATTAGAGTTACTGTTGAAATTATTTCTTTTTCCCTCCGATGGATTCATTTTTCCTTTTATTTTTTGTCGTCTGTCGCCGACTAGGTCACGTGACTGGCGGCAGAGAAGGAATGTAATACTCTTTTAGTTAGCTTGAGGGCGACGCCTTGAAATGATCTGATCTTGGCCGCATAGCGGTAATTGTTCTTGATAAACGAATATTGGCCCTATGATGGGAAAATTTATAATATATGTATGATTGTGCTTTCAATAATGTAAATAATGTACATAAGCTCTTCATTAAATGTTTTGTTTTTATATAAAAAAAAATAGAATCGTGAATTCGTGAGCATAAACGTGACAATTTTTATACATGTATTTTTGGTGCCGAAATTCCCGGACCTTTAGATACTTTAAAATCGAAACTGAATATAGTTGAATATAGTTCTATGCTGGAATAATGGAAGGATACCTGAAAATATCAGGTAAGCCATTTTCTTTCATTCTTGAAGTATTCAACCTTGAAAAATAATGATTGAGTTGAATAAAAGTATTGAATATTTATGTTGTTTTATTTAAATATTACTTGAAAGAATAATACTTCATTGATGCTTGAAAAAATTAATTGGTCTTAATCGAAGGAAATTTGTGGACTATAAGTATATTGTTTTTAAAGGAAGTGCTTAAAATATTGAAATACTGTACTTTAAATTTTGTTACAATTATTTGTTGAATTTTATAAGGTTATATTCCATTACTTGAAATATGGAAAATATAGACAAATTAAAGTCGAAAAGAGCTGCTATCAGATCTGCAATCACTAAACAAATAAATAAAGCAAAACATTTGCTGGTAGCAGCGATTGAAAGAACTGACACAGATTCCTTGTTAGAGTGCCAGGATATTTTGTCAGAAAAAGAAAATTCTTTAAATGAAATTGATAAAGAGATAGATAAATTGATTGAAGATAAAGCTGAATATGAAAAAGAATTAAAATCGGTTGAAGAATACTCTCATAAAATTTTGAGTATGAAATCCAAAATTAAGAATAGGTTAAGAAAATGTAAAGCAGATACCGAAGTTAACGTAGTTCAAAATGTACCTGTAACTCCTGTAATCGAAAGTAAATTTGTTGCGGCAGTTAAGTTGCCGAAATTAAATATTGAAAAATTCTTAGTACTTATTTAGAATTTATTATTCTTAGTACTTATTTAGAATTCTCCAGTACTTATTTAGAATTTATTAACTGTTTCAAGAATGCTGTGGATAACAATGAATCTTTGTCAAAAATAAGTAAATTTCAATACCTGAAATCTCTTTTGACAGGTACTTCATATAATGTTGTATCAGGGTTTGATCTCACTGATGAAAATTATGATGAATGCCTAAAATTGTTAAACGAAAGATATGGTAGGCGTGATACAATCATAAACTGTCATATAAATAAAATTTTGAACTTAGAGCCAGTAAAATCATCAAATAATATAAGGGGACTTAGAAATCTGTATGATAAATGTGAAATACATATCAGAAATCTCAAGTCAATGGGGGTAACAACAGGTTCATACGGGCATCTACTTTTGCCTATACTGTTAAAATTGTTACCAGAAAACATGGTTCTAGAATTTCATAAGAAAAATAATACAGAAAATGAGTATAAGGTCAATGACCTATTGGAATTTATAAGAGAAGATTTACGTGCCCGTGAGGCCACAATATTAGTAAATAATTCTTCTAGTAATAAAATACATGACACTTACACTAATTTTAATTCCAAACAAAAATATAATCAGAACTTTTCTTCTAAGAAAAGTGTTCCTTCGGCTGCTGCCTTGAACACTTCTATAAAAATATTTTGTGTATTTTGTGACTCTTCGGATCATACAAGCTTCGGTTGTAAAAGGTATACAGACCAAGAGAAACGTTTTAAATTGAAGAAGGGAGGATGCTGTTACAAGTGTTTCTTAAAATTAACCCCATGTTCGAAATGTGGTAATAAATTTCACAATGAGCTGTTCTGTAGTAAATCAGAAAAACATGAAAGTCCTGAAAATATTAACGCAGATAAATCCACAACCTTAGTATCTTGCGTTTCTGAACAGAAAAATAAAACTATTTCTACATTACTCCAAACTTGTATTGTATGTGTCTCTGGTGGTGAAAACAAAATCCATGCAAGGGTTTTGTGTGATAGTGGTTCAGAAAAATGCTTTATAAAAGAAAATTTAGTAAGAAAACTGAATTTAAAGCCTATAAGAAAAGAAAATTTATTAGTATATTCATTTGGCGGACGAAAACCACAAGAATCATCATTTGACGTAGTTTCTCTTGAATTACAAAATGTTTCGCAAACAAACAATTCCATAAATATTGAAGCCTTGGTAGTTGAAAAAATAACTGGCGCTACAGTCAAAATTCCAGACAAAGGTTTGATTCAACGCTTGAAAATGAGAGGATTTAATCCTGCTGATACAGGGCATGAACGGGAAATAACTATTTTACTAGGGTCAGACTTTTTATGGCAAATTCAATTAGGTATTGTGGGAAAAATTGGGAAGCATTTATACATTGCAGAAACTATTTTCGGACATACTATTCAGGGCAGATAGAATCAAAAGATAGAAGAATAAATTGTTGTAGTGTATCAGTTGAGAGTGAAAATGATGAACTGAAGAAATTTTGGGATTTAGAAGTCATGGGTATTGTTGAGAATAACGAAAAGAATTCTAGTGATTTAGAAATCATAAATGACTTTCAAAATAATTTGAAATTTAAAAATGGTCATTATGAGGCAAGGTTACTATGGAGCAAATCTCGCGATTTATTGAGAAATAATCTTGAAGTGGCTAAAAGAAGATTTGCTAGTCTAGAAAATAAATTTAAGTGTAATGAAATGTTATTTGAAGAATACAACAATATTCTCAGGGAACAAGAACATTTAGGAATTGTAGAAGTATGCCCTGAAAACAGCTCGACACTTAATTCTTATTATAAGCCTCACCATCCTGTAATTAGAGACGACAAAACAACAACAAAGGTACGCATCGTTTACGATGCTTCTTCAAAATCAAATGATGCTCTTTCTCTCAACGACTGTCTTCACCCAGGGCCAAATGTTTTGGACGTGATTTTGAAATTCCGCGAAAATAGGATCGCCTTTTCGGCAGATATCGAGTAAAAAAGGCATTCCTTCAAATATCAATCGCAGAAGAAGACAGAGATTATCTGAGATTTCTTTATTTTAAAAACCTTGATAGAAAAGAGAGTGTAATTTCTTACAAAATGACAAGAGCAACCTTTGGTGTAACTTGTAGTCCTTTCATCCTTGCCTGCACAATAAAACATCACATTGATAAGTACAAGAATTCTAACTTTAAGACTTTTGAAATGCTTAACTCAAATCTTTACTTGGATGACCTATTTTCTGGAGCGACAACTGTTGAAGAAGCGTTTAATCTATCAAATGAATCTGTTAAAATTCTTGATGAAGGAGGTCTAAATCTAAGAAAATTCGAAACCAATTCCCTAGAGCTTAAGCAGAAATGGCTTGAGGAAAAGTTAATCTCTCTCAATAGTGACATTCCATGTACATCCTTAAAAGTACTAGGTTTAATATGGAACAATGATGAAGATGTCTTAGGACTAGAATTAACACCCTTACTGTCCTCTATAAACACTGAATGTACCAAACGTAATGTATTAAAAATAGCAGCCAAAATTTTTGACCCATCTGGATTTATCGCACCCTTTGTAATTCGAATTAAATGTTTATTGCAACAGCTATGGCTTCAAGGGGTACCTTGGGATGAGATCTTTTCTGGAGAACTCGAAAATGACTGGAAAATATGGCTCTCTGAAATAAAAGAACTTAAAATGTTGAAAATTCCCAGATATTATTTTCATGTACCAAATTTAGACAGGGACACTGTTCAGTTACACATTTTTAGTGATGCTAATCCAAATGCGTATGGCTCAGTCGCATACTTGAGATACAGAACTGATGAAGATAAATTTGAAACTACATTTGTTTTGGCAAAATCACGTGTTGCACCATTAAAGAAATTAACGCTTCCCCGCCTTGAATTGATGGGAGCACTGGTGGGTGCTAGGGTTGCCAACTACCTGAAAAATATTCTACATATTTCAAATGTCATTTTATGGTCAGATTCGGAAATAGTTCTACATTGGATTAAAGGTACAGCTAAAAGATGGAAACCTTTCATTGCTAATAGAATTTCAGAAATACATGAAATTTCAGATCCTTGTTCATGGAGACATTGCGAAGGAAAACTCAACCCTGCAGATCTAATAACAAAGGGTTGTTCTGCAAAAGAACTGATAGATTCTTCGAAATGGTGGCATGGCCCTGCATTTCTTTCGTTACCTGAAAGTCAATGGCCAAAACCCAAACTATCGACGTCAAAATTACATGATGTATCAGAAGAATCTCGAAAATCGGAAGCTATCCTAGCGTGTTTGATCAAAACAGACAAAGCTGAAAATGTTCCACTCATGAATTTGACAAAATTTAGTTCCTTGAAAAAACTTTATCGTGTGACTGCTTGGATTTTCAAATTTATATCAAATTTAAAATTTAAAAGGGAAAATAGAAATTTTGCGGAAATTTCAGCAGAAGAAATCAGTAAATCTGAAACCTTTTGGTTAAAACAAGCTCAAGAAGATAGTTTTCCTGAAGTTATAGAGTCTCTAAGAGAAAACAAGCATATTCCAAAAGATTCTAAATTGTTCGAATTAAATCCCATATTATCAGACGAAGGTCTACTTTTGTTACGAGGTCGGTTATAAAAGTCAAACCTACTATTTAACAACAAACATCCAATAGTAATCTCTTCAAAACATAAATTAAGTGAATTAGTAGTACGAGACGCTCATGAAAAGGTTTATCATGCGGGTGTATCGGATACTCTAGTGCATATACGTGAAAAATTCTGGCTCTTAAGAGGAAAACAATACGTCAAATCAATCCTGAGTAAATGCTTAATATGCAAAAAATATAATGTACGTCCTGGACAACAAATCACTGCACCTCTTCCAGCGGATAGAGTTAATGAATCTCCACATTTCGCAATTTGTGGACTCGATTTTGCAGGTCCTTTGTATGTAAAAGAAAATGACAACAAATACTACATTTTATTGTTTACTTGCGCTACTACAAGAGCTATTCACCTTGAGCTCGTAAAAGGCATGAGCACTGAAGAATTTTTACTTGCGTTCCGCAGGTTCGTATCCCGAAGAGGTTTGTGTTCCACTGTGTACTCGGACAATGCTAGAACATTTAAAAGAGCCGAACTTGAATTAAAGCAAATGTGGAAAGTGATTAACCACCCTGAAGTTAAAAAATTTTATGCTTCGCATGGAATCACATGGAAATACATTGTGGAACGTGCTGCCTGGTGGGGCGGTTTTTATGAACGTTTAGTTCGCAGTGTAGAAACTAGTTTAAGAAAGAACATTGGGAAATCATCTTTGACTCAAAGTGAATTAGAAACGCTTTTGCTTGAAATAGAAGCGATGATAAACTCGCGTCCATTAACATACGTCTTTTCTGATCTTGAAGAGCCCTCCGCACTTACTCCAGCCCACCTGTTGATTGGTAAACGACTCTTGAGTTTGCCAGCTGTAAGGAGGAATGACTTGAATTTACCAGGTTCCAGAGAATTTATGTTAAAACGTTTCCGTACACGAGAAAATCTAATAAATCACTTTTGGAACAGATAGAAAAAAGAATATCTCCTGTGCTTGAGATCTGCTCATTATACCGGTCAGAAGAAACCATCTGCATTCAACGTAAATGATATAGTACTTGTTCATGATGAAAATTTACCTAGAAGCTGGTGGAAATTAGGAAGAATAACTAAAATCTTTATTGGTAGAGATGGAATGATCAGATCGTGTGAAGTGAAAACTGGTAATTCGGTAATCAAAAGTCCAGTGCAGCTATTGTACAATTTAGAAATTGATGATATCAGTAATTGCAATAATCAGTGACTGGTAAAAAAAAAATGGACTGAATGACTGATAAACTGATAAAAAAATGTTCTTTTTCATAATGTTTTCATTTATTCATTATTATTTTCCTTGGTTTAATGATTTGTGGTGATCTTGAGAAATGTTAATTTAAATGTTTTGTTTTTTCTATAGTTTCAGAAAAAATTTTTCTTGGTGTTAAGAAATTATTGATATAATGTGACCTGTATATGTAAGTAATTTTTATTTGTTTCTTATTATTATAGTAATATTGTAATAGTTAGTTAAATTTATGATGAACCTATTGTTCATCGGGGGGGCGTTTGTTGAAATTATTTCTTTTTCCCTCCGATGGATTCATTTTTTCTTTTATTTTTTATCGTCTGTCGCCGACTAGGTCGCGTGACTGGCGGCAGAGAAGGAATGTAATACTCTTTTAGTTAGCTTGAGGGCGACGCCTTGAAATGATCTGATCTTGGCCGTATAGCGGTAATTGTTCTTGATAAATGAATATTGGCCCTATGATGGGAAAATTTATAATATACGTATGATTGTGCTTTCAATAATGTAAATAATGTACATAAGCTCTTCATTAAATGTTTTGTTTTTATATAAAAAAAATAGAATCGTGAATTCGTGAGCATAAACGTGACAATTTTTATACAGTTACTCATGGCTCATCAGAATTAGTTTGATGTTGTGAATGCTATGTCAAATTTAAAAGAACTTGAAATACATAACCACAGACCAAAATATGGTTTCTCAGTGTTTTTTGGAAATTTCATTCGTGTTGCTACAGTTGCATACTGTTGTTTAAAACTTTACTTCAGTAAGTAAAGTTCTTCTGCATTAATTTCCATTAAATAATTTTAATTTAACATTAAACTACCTTTTAAAAGGGTACACATTATATATATATTTACATACATGCATCTTAAAAATTATGCTGCCTAGTCTGAAAACTACAATCTGACTTTGAGATTACTAAGGTAAAAATTGCTATTTATAGTATATTTATATTATATTTTAAATTTAATATTGTCATATTAAATTTGACATGAATATTCATTTGAATTCATGTTAAATATTTGGCATGTTAAATTTCACTTTTAATAACTGGTCACTCTTAAATGCATTGTCTGCACAAGAAATACTCTTCAAACTGAATGAATTTATCTTGTTCACAATGAATATATTTAATTTATTAATATATAATTTTTAATGCTACAATAGATATAATCAGGTCATACAGAATATATATTTTGAATCTTAAACTTAAAGCACTGAAATAACAAAATACTAGATCATTGTAACACTTCCAGGCCTTGAATTCTCTTAATCCACAGGTGTTAGTAAACGCATAATATTCGAGGCTAATTGTAGCTTGAGTCATTATCTCGATTCTTCCGAATATCAATGTGTGAGAAAAATCGAGAAAGTGAAATGTCAGCGATTAAATAAACTCATAAAGCGAGCACTACGAGAATAAACTCATAAATAAAGCACTACGAGAATTTTTTCTATTACGCCACATATTTATGACTGCCAAAGAAATACAAATTAAAACGTAAACAATATACGCCCAGTTTCAAAGGTTCACCGTTACAAGAGCAATAGAAGCTGATTGGTCCATTTTCGAAACCCCTCCCTCAGTGGCTATGCTGATGTACGCTTGTGAAATATGCTGGAATGTTTCGTGATTACAATTCTTCCCTTACTTCGTACAAGGAAGTAAAAATTGTTCCAACCTAATTCTGTCAAGGAAAAAAATAAATAAATAAAATAAAAGTTTCATTAAGGGGTTATGATTCTTGCAGTATTGACTTACATAGAAAATAAAAAATAAGAAGAGTGTAAAAAATTTTAAAAATCAACTCAACCTGCTATCAAAAACGTTTTACGTCCAATATTTACAGAAGAAATTCCATTTCTTTATCCATCCTATGACTTTCAGTGGGAAATTTCATGAAGCAACAAGTCATACTTCGAATAATATCACTGCATTCCTCGAAAGAATGAAGACCGATACAAATATTGCACACATACCTTTCCAGCGCATTCCTGTGAAGTCTTCTAACGTTTCACCTATGGCCCATAGTATTTTTAGTCTTTTTTTGGGAAAAGCAAATACACCACTATTGATGAACTGTTGGAGGTGTGGAAAAGGAATAAAAATCAAACCCCTCGGAATTTTATGTCTCCTTTTTGAATGACAATCACGGTGCAGACTTATAATCCAGGAAAAAGACTATCAGAAAGAACATTTAGAAAAAATCTTTTTTACATTTTAAGCATTAATAAAAATAAGAGAAAAAGAGAAAGAAAAAAGTAAAAAGGTGAAAAAATAATAAAAAGAAAAACTGCTATTTAAAAATTTCGGATTACAATCTAGCATCTAAAACAAGACTTTAGTTTAAAAAGCCTTTTTAGAAGCTTTAATGTAAGCAAAATTAAAAGTATAAAAATTCATAAAAAATAAAAGAAACAGCTGCAATATTCTTTTCATAGTCAGATTCTATTTTAATTTGTGAACACTTTTCAAGTTACACAGTTATGATGAATCAGCTACAATAGTTTAAGAATTAATTCAAGATTCAGAACATAATACCATATATTTGAAACGAATCGTTCAAAATGACAGTGTCAAATATAGTGGAAGAGAAGGGCTTGCTATGATATCATTCCTTGAAAATTAATGCTATGTATAAAATTTTCAATATAATAAACAAACGGCTCAATTAAAATCAAGACGTACTTGTGCCTTTTTTTCACCGAATTGCTTACGTATGAGATTTGCAACAAATCCTTTCTGAAAGTGAAATAACAACAATTTCTGTTTTGTCAGAGAATGAAATTCGCGCAGTGAAAAACAAGATACCTGTTAGGAATTACTAAAAAATTAAAATTTAATAGGAATATGTAACATGAAACAGAGTAAAGCAGAAGAGGAACAAGCCAAAGTGAAAATAAGATTAACAAAGCAACAACCTTATATTTGACGTAGATTTAGTCACGATCTCAATCGACTTCGAAGGCAAACAGGTACAGGTCCCTTTCTATCAACAGCAAAGAAATCTGCAAGACAGGAAAGCAGCGGGTACGACGGTCATACTTATACCGTACGGAAGTAAAGCGAACGAGAAGGTACGTTATCTATCGGCAAAAAATAGTAGTAATGAAACTGTTAAAATTAAGTTAATAGAAGTTTAAAAGCGTTAGAAAGGACTGGATTGCACTTAAAATCTAAACAAAAAAAATCTTTGTAAATGTGAAAAGTTTCAAGAAAATCCAACTCACCAATTGTTATCAGATTTATTAGAAATTCCCTAAGCTTGCAGTTGGTATAAGTTTCTCATCAATTCGGATGTTGAATCAACTTATAAATTATTTTTAACTTGTATCAAATTCTGCATTGATATTAAACGCTTCTTCCGCATTTCATACTTGTGTTTCCTATTCTGCTTATAGACTATACCAATTTCTACCTCGACTAATGCTTCGGAAATTTCGCAGGCCCTTCCTGTAAAGCATCTACAAACATCCATCCATCCATTCGTAAAACATCCACAGGTGACTAAAACTTCAAATAACAAAATAATAACAGATTTATTGTTATTATTGTTTGATAGAATCAGTGCAATAATTTAGGTTTTTGAATAACATTATTAAGTTTCTTAACTAACAAGAAATAAAATAAACGCGATAAGAGAAACTTCCTTTCATGTTACAAGGATTTTATAAAACAAATACTTTACGTTTTGAAGAAGGATTACTCAAGTTTCTTTAAGTGCAAGAATTACTTCTATGAAGCCAATATTTGCCTTGGTCTGACTTTTAGCCAATTGTAAAAGTTTTTTAACACTTTATATCTTTTGATCGTATTGTGTGATAAATTCGAAATACTGAAACTAATCTTCCAATGAGTGCTGACATCTAAAGCATCACGGAAAGTAAAAATTTTATTTTCCTGTTTCTTCCCTTTTGTTTCTTCAAATACCGGTTTGCTTTTAAACACCAGATGAGCGGAATAACCTTGAGACAACTCGGAAAAAAGTGGAAAAAAATGTTCAAGGAAAGCTTTCGCTTTTTTAGAAAAAGAAATCGAACCTATGATATTGTGTAGTTTCAAAATGTCATTCTCATTAACAATATCAGTTTTGTATTATTTTGTTATTAATCACGGTAAATGTTAAAATGTGATAAAGAGTTAAAAATAAGTATTACTCATTATTTTATTTCATTTGCAGGAAATTACGCTTTCTATTGGCCTTTACCAAGCATCGCTTTTGGAAATTCTAATCAAGGGTCAGCAGTTTTAGATCGTAATATTCATGCAATTCAACTTTAAATGATAAATGAAATAGTATCGATCATTTGCGTTAACTGTAGCCATCGTTTTCAGCGTTACTCTGCATATCGGGATTTGAAAGTGTTAATATTAGAAACTGTGCAAAAGGATTAATGTTTTATGAAGTATGAACACATTAAATAATATAACAACGTAGAATATTCTGAATTACAGCTAATTACAATTTATTCCATTTGTCGTCCTCCTGCGAATTTTAGCATTTATTGTTCCATTAAGTCGTTTAATTCTTTCTATTGAATACAATTTTATGTAGTATTTGTGATAATTTAGCTTCATCAGTTTTGTATTTTCTTTCCTTACCATGTTTTATGCTGGAAAGGAAAAATGTCTTTAATAAAATGAAATGAATGCTAAATGCAAATCCATGTATAAAAATTTTAAAAAATAAATATAATATAGCATAAACTTACTTGCATAAAATTATTTATGCAAGTAATTCTAGCAAGAGGTAAAGGGGAGGGATAAATAAATAAAATATTGGAGAGATCTATACGGAAGGAGGAAAAGTAGTGTGGTTCGTATGGAGTCACAGGCTGGAAACTTTCAACGGAAATCACGTTATATCCAAGGAAGAACGGAAACTTTTTTTTTTCTGCTTAAAATGTTCTGTTTTTTTCTGTTCGAGTCATACTGCAGCAAATTTTAAAAAAATTTAGAAGATCCACAATTAATATATTTTCATCTTTCTGATTATAAGAGAGGGGGAAGAGATTGTTTTGAAAATTTCAAAGATTTCTAGCAGATACAGTTTTAGGCATTAAAATTTTTAAATGATGGATTTGAATGGTAAAAAGCAAGTGAGAGGTATTCAAAATACTAGCAAAAAATTAGGAATTACACTAAAAATTTCATTTCAATTCCACCAAAGCATATATTTCAACTCCATTCGATGGTGCAAACAATAAAATTCTGAGAGTATTAGCTTGTTCTCTGAAGGAAGATATATGTTAAAAAAAGTTTCAACATTAAATTAAAAAAAAATTAAAATTTTGGAAACATCGCTTACCGCAATGCATTGCCATTGACAAAGAGTGTGTGTGCGCAGAATTCGAGCTAGATAGCTTATGAGACATTAGTTTAAAAATCGATAGCAAAGTTTTGACCAGAGGGACAAGCACCAAGAATGGGTTACAAAAAAGCTTATATATATAAGGATATGCTACATAGAATTATAATCATAATTCCTCACCGCTTACAGTTATAGGAATATTTATGCTAAATTTTTTATTTAATTTAATTCTTATAGAGAAATATTTTAATACAAAAAAATGTAATTATTTAGTAATGCTCCATATTATCCAAGAGTGCTGTATTCAGAAAAACATACTGTGTTTTACAATGCGCTGTCCGGCGAATTTCTCCATTTAAAGTTTAATTAAGAAGTCGCTCTTAAAAAAATATGCGAATTAAAAATTTAGACTGAAGCCTGAAAATCTATTCAGCGTTAAAGAAACTATGCTATTACTGAGTTGCAGGAAATATCTTTTGGCCATAACATCATTAATTAGAGTAACTCAGCAAGACACAGGTAGAGATTGGAGTGCAATGACAGCTTCCTTTTTCGTTAGCAATAATGCTTATTTCTGGAATGTATTTAATTACTTGCGTCTGAAAGCCCTCAGCGATTTAGAATGCTATTTTTACTTGAATAATCAGTAATCTCTAAGAGCAAAGATAACTATGTAAAATATTGCCGACTATATTCATTCATCTTCATACTGTGCATATGAATATTTTCATAGTATTCATAATATTTACAATTTTCTTTTTTTTTTTTACATTTTTTAATTAACATTTCCGAAATAATTTTTAGAATGATATGCTATATTTGTGTAAGAGACGTCAAAAACTACAAAACTATTTGATGCAATTTAAGTCCAGGTTCAATTATTTATATTCCTTTTAGTAACTGATAAACTTCTAAGCTGCTTTATTCTACCTAAACTGCAGTTTATGAAATGAAAGAGGAAAGTTTCACTTTGTATACCAGAAATGCAGCAAATATTAAAATTTTCATGGAACTTTTCCAGTTAATCCACTTTTTCCAGTAAATCTACAAAAGTTTTCATGTAAGTCAGTTAAAAATTTCGATACAACACATTTTAATTCTTCCAATGCTTGTTAATAGATCATTTCAGCAAGACTTATTTTATTACTATTGTTTCTTCATACATCTACCTGATTCAGAAGAATCATAGCCAAGATGATAATGTGTTCGGATAGCTATGTTGTGACAGTTATTCTTAAAATTTGTCTAATAGTTACGTTTCGAGTTAAATCTCATCCTGTTTCTCTATGCTCATGTCACATTTTCTCTCAAACCAGAAAGTTATCAAATTTAATGGCATGAGGAATAGTTTAAAACTAGGAAGTCTGTCCTTAACTAGCCTACTGGAGCATTTGCCACACCACCGTTGAGAAGCAGTTCTTGTGGCTTATATGGAAAGATAAAAAAATTAAGAAGTAGTTGTACTGTTGGTAAAAACTATAAACTTCATACGTGCTCCAGCAATTGAATGCCGCTGCATGGGTTGCAGGTCGATTTGAAAAGAAAAAAAAAAAAAAAAAAAAAAAAACCATATTAGGCAAGGGAAGGTAGTCCAAGCAAAAATCACCTTGGAAATAATTAAAAATTCGTTTACCGAGCACCCGAGTCACATACCGTGTTCATACGGATTTCTTTATTTCTCCAAACCGCACTTTCGAGCCGAACCCGAAGGGTCACCAATCCCTGTTCTTGGTTCTACTTGTACGGCTTTGAGCTCTGTTGGTAACTAATTTAAAAGCTTAGCCTTAATGTAGACAAACTCAGTTGCTTTAGATTTGAAGCAGAACTTTATTTTATTTGTAAAGATTTTAAATTTAGCTATTAAGATAGCAGTCTCATGTTTATAATCATTTTAATACTACAGATCATCATATTGTAATTCCAGATGACCAGAACACGTTTAATAAATTTTAGTTGACAGTGAATTCGATCTGATTTTGATTTTGGACATTTTTTATGGTTGAATTTAAATATTTATTAAAGGCGGTAATCCGCCAATTGATTAAGATAACTGTGCGTGTTAACCTTTAGTTTAAATATTCATTTATTGTGGTTTAGGGAAGTGTTCGCATTTTCAAAGATGCAGGCCGCTCTCAGTTCACTTTTATTGAGAACAACCCTTGCCCTCTTAGGGCTGAACTGAAGAATGACTTCCTGAGAAGTGAGAATGTTATCCGTATGTCTTAACCATCTAGATTTCCAGACCTAAGCCATACAATATATGTCTGGAATGCCCTTGAAGGGCAGTTGCAACTTTCCTTCTTCTTCCGAGCAGACCTGTAAATAATGTTCCTGCAAGAGTGGGACAGAGTGCCAACAGGGTTCAATAAGCTGTTTCATTTCCAGAACGAAGTCGTATTGTGAGAGTTGTGTATGACTATAACAGAAGACCATACCCCCCTGTTAACCTCCCTTCTGTTCAATTTTGTAGTCTCTGTTTTAGACTTTTCTGTACCAATGAGGTATTACAGATGAACGTGCATGTATACCTACTGTATACATACTGTACGGTATATTTTTTATATTTATGTCCATGTCGAATTTTATTAATATCTGACATCAGTTTTAGAGACAATGAACCAAATGTGAAAAATTTCTTTAATTTTAAACATTAATGTGTAAATTTGAAATATTTATGATAATGTTATGACACTTAATGGTGATACGATACTTAGAGACCTTGAATTCGAAGACAGTTGTATAATATTGCAGTGAAAAAGAGTTTGATATGTTTATATCCTCAAATATACGTATACGTTTAAAAGTCATGACTCAAGGAATTTCTCTACTCCTTAGCTTAGGGAATTTTTATCTTTCTTTCTTAATTTATAGATGATAATGAAAATGACATTTTGTATATGCTTAAGAGTTAACATCTGTTTCTTTGTTTCATTCTGAGAATCAGTTATCCATTGGTACTAAATCTGCCGAACTAGTATGGAATATATATTTAAACAAGGGCTGCGTCTAAGACGGGGGAGGGAAAAAAAAAAAAAAAAAAAAGCAAAAAATAGAAAAAAACGTTCCAAAACAAATCATTAGCATTTTCACTTTCAGACTATGACCTTCATTTTATTTAAAACTAGTTTTCAGCAGTACGAAATCGAGTAAAGGTAGTGTTCGGGAGAGGAAATTTGAATGAAGGTGTGACAGTCACATCCTGTTCAAACAACCACAATACTTTTTCTTCCTGGATGGCAACGAGATAAAGGGGGTGCTAGAAAAGTTGTATTTTGAATGGATTATCTAAGTAATAATCTACATTTAAGACATTGATTTCAAATCGAAAACTGATAAGATAAAATAACTAAAGTTTTAAGTTTTGCTTGTTCAGAAACATACAAATATTGGTCTTTAAATTGTGTTTTGTGAAAACCTAGGCTTCTAAACATTTCTTCTAGAGGCTTTGCGAGTCAAAACCAAAGTTCGAAGCAATTCCTAAATGCCAAATGAATTGCGAAGCTAAAGATCTAAAATAATTAAATATTGAATTTTTTTCATTTATCATTGTTTGGAATAATAATAGAAATGTTTTTGTACGTGGTAAGAAATTTCTCTTCGTTTTCCATAAAATATACACAGCATTGATAAGCTTTTTTAGCATTTATTTTCTTGCAAACGATAAGGATTCTAAATAAAATTTACAGCTAGATGGATTCTCTGAGCCAACAAAGTTGAAAGACGATTAGTTTACTCAAAGCCAAAACTACAAATCTGCAGTCTTTGCTGTTTCCCCTCCGAACTTAGAAGACACAGGCGCCACTTCATTTCTTATGGTGAACACTTCCATTTCCTCAAAATCAGATTACCAAGCCGGAAATCATTGTCTTATTATGTTAACAAACATTTGGAAAAGTCTCTTTAAAACGCTTCAACAACTTTTCTTCAAGAATGTATCGGGAATTAAGGCTCAAACATAAAATTTCAATCTGCTCTTTGGGACAAACCCATTTTCATCTAGATCTAAACAAAAACGACTTTTAAAACTAAGAGCACAAACTGCAACTAAAATATAAAGAGCGTAAACTACAAAGTGATATATTAAATGCAACAATATAGGAGTGTCGTCCATTGAGAAAATTTGCAATTCATATACATTTGTAATTTCTAGAATTTTAAAAATTTCTATATGCTCCACATTTAATAGATATATGCTCCACATTTTCTCCCCGTAGATGCGTATAAAGTAACTGTTTTGTAAAAGTCATGATCTGATTTTTCCTCAAGCATTTTTCCAAAAGGTTTCTTTTAAACGTGATTTTATTCATATCCGATATTGTGAATTCATGGCTTTGGCAGTATAACGACGACATATTAAGTTAGATTATACTATATATGAATCAAACATCTAGTAGTAACAATAGTATCTCTCAAAAGTAAAATATAAATTTGATACTGAATATGGAATAATCATTTCTTTTATTTAATAAGCAAAAGATAAAAATAATTTCGACTTCTTCCTGCGGAATCGCAAAAAATCGCTGTAAGCTGTTGTCTGGGATAACAAAATTATAGTTTCATTTCTAGCATCGTTTACTTGTTCTGAATCTTCCTGTTAACTTGCCAAGGATTCAAGTTAGAAGGAAATGCATTACAGTATAAATATATTAAAATGATAGTATTTGTCTTCAATATTACTTTCTCCTTATAGTTTTGCAAATATTTCTACCTCCTGCCTGTATTTCTCTTCTCTTTATTTTTTTACCTTTATTTGTATAATTATTTAAAATTTTAAATTCTACAGAACGTAGCAAGCTTTTAATAATTAACATAATAATAATATAATAATAATAATTAAAGATAATTCAGAAAAGTTTTAGTGCTCATGCATGACTTTTAAATCACTTTGACTTATTCTAAGAGTATTATTCTCAACTTTATTTTTCAAAATATTTCTTAAATAGTTGCTAAAAATAAAAATTGAGAAACAGAAAAGCTATAAAATAAAATATTTTTTTTTATATTATAAGCTTTCACTTACAATGGATATGATATCAAATTCATTGAAAAGAGAAAAATAACTTTTCATAGAGTTTAGTGCAAATAATAGAATAAACAATTTTATTTAAAGAATTCTTCTAAAGTTTTATATAACGAATAATAAAAGCGTGAGGAACCCATGATAAATTAAAAAAGATAATGGCTTATGCATTCGACAATGCAATAAAATTAATAAATTTCGTTATTTTGGAGCTCCACGATTTTATATAAAACTTTAGATGAATTCAATAAATAGGTTTATTTAATCTGTTATTCCCATTAAATCATATGATAAATTATTTTTCTCTTTTTAGGTCATTAATTGTCATAGCCATGTTAAATAAAAGCTTGTTGTATAATTTTTTTAAAATTTAATTTTATTAGTCTAAAGGGTGTTAGCCAAGAAAGGCTATTAATTCGTTTTGACATTTTGCTTTGATTCACTACAAACGGCGAATCATTTTTCAAATTATTGTCACCAAATGGTATCGCCCTGTATTAAGGAAATTAAATAAGGAAGAATCTGCATAAATGTACGTATGTCTCTCGCATTATGATAAAACAACGGTACCTAGAGCCATCAAATTTTGAATAACGTACATCTCCACTCGAATATGGACATCTGGAAACCCAAATTTGGAATTTGTTTTATTATCTATTTTGTAAAGCATTTATGAGTTAATTAAGAAACTCAACGATTTCAAAGCGAGGAGTAGCAACACTGTATGGGGGGAAAAACATTTTTATCTCCACCTCGCAGGAGACTGTGTATCGGAAATTCTAAAGATATGCTCTTTTAAATATTTTGTGATACTGCTGTTGAATTGAATTTTGTGGTTTAAGTGGGAAGAACATAAAGTGACCACACGTCCCGATTTTGGTGGGACAGTCCCGCGTCCCCCCGATTTTTAGAAAACGTGCATTTCTTATTTTAAATGTACTGTAAAAATATATTACCTGTTATTTATTAATTATTATAGTAAATATAAATAAATAAAAAATAGATAAATAAAAAAACACATAAAATGCATGCAGAGTAAACTAAATTAGGCGATGTAACGAGCTAGATTTACTCGGAGGTGTTCGATCATTGTCGTTACGTCTCGTCAAGGAATATGTATTGTTAATGGAGGAACAGCTAGCATTAGCTGAAGGGCTATTTGCTGTCCCCACCATAAATCACAATCAAAGTTTCAGATGAATTGAATGTATGTCGCAAATGATCAAAACATCGTACGACAAAAAATTTGCATGTGCAAGGACAAAAACCGAAGCAATTATTTGTAATGTTTTTTTCACTATATTCGTTTTCACAATTGCAAAAAGAATTAGATAAATGCAAATTTATATCCATATATTCTGATGCTTCCAACCACAAAGATTTAATATTATTTCGCCCAATTGTTAGACTTTTTGATCCAAAAACAGGAATTAAAATTAGAATATTAGATTTTGTTTCATTGCCGGGTGAAACTTCACAAATAGTTTTTGATTCAATAAGTACTATTTTAAAAAAGAATAATTTGAACAATAAAATTATTGCCTATTGTGAGGATAACACTAACGCAAATTTTGGTGGAAAAGCTAGAAGAGGCATCAATAACGTTTTTACGAAACTTAACGAACATTTGAACCAATAAATTATTGGGGTAAGTTATGCAGCTCACATCCTACACAGTACTATTCAAACAGCATCTGACTTACTTCCAGTCGATCTTGAAAATATTAATGCGAAAAGATACAGTGTGCGTGTTGAAAGTTTGAAGAATTTTTGCGAAAGCGCAGAAATCGAATATAAAAGAATTATTGGTTACAGCAAAAACACGATGGCTAGCCTTTTACCAGCTGAAGAAATAGAAAATATTAAAAAAAATATACGAACTATTAAAATCAAACTTTTTATCACAAGATAAATGTTCAAGAATATTGCAGCTCTTTATTGAAAATGACACATCACAAATTTGGCATCAGTTCATCCACAACCAAGCTACATTATTTCACAATGCTGTGAAAATTATTGAAGGAGACAAAATTTCAATTACGGAAGTGTTAAATGAAATCAATAATTTAATTCAATAATAAATCAATAATAAGAATTGCGGAAAGAATTGATAACGATTACGTTTCTTTAGTTATTCGAAAGGACATCACTAGGTTGGAAGAACAAGGTCTAATTAAACGACCTGATTTTCTGAAAGAAGTCAGAAATTTTTATAAAAACTGCTTGGAATATCTTGAAGAACGGACAGTTCAATTCGAGGATATTAAATATTTTCATTGGGTGACATTAAAAAAGGAGATTTTAAGGGAATATGTGGAAAAATCTTTTTCATACAACCATTTTCCGAAAAATAATATTTGCGAAATGATCTTTTTGATGAGGTGTCATTGGTAAAAATATACGTTATTTAAGAAAAAATTAAATGTTCGTTGTCTGCAAATGTGGAAACAGATAAAAAAATGGATGGAGTTATTCCTTCATTTTAAACAGAATAATATTCTTTATGAAAATATTTTGAAAACTGTAGAACATACGCTCTCAATTCCAGGAAGAAATGCAGCAACATAACGTGTTTTTCCTAGTATCAGGAAAATATGGACAATTGAAAAAACGCAGTTGAACATTAAAACTTTAAAACATGTATTAATATAATTTGACCAATTTATGTGAGAAATTTCAAGACATTTTAATAAATAATCCAAATCTATTGCAAAGTATTCACTCGGATAAAAAATATAACCGTGAAAGAAAACCATAATTTTTTTAAATGAAATTTTAAATTAATTAAAAAACATAATATTCAAATTATACTTTTTTACAAATATTTTTATAGTTACGAATATTTAATAATAAATATATATTTCTATATTTATAGATAAGTAAATGAAACTATACAATAAAATAATTTTTTTTTTAATTATTGGTCTGCTTTCATAATCATTTCATTCCATTTGCTCCGCTTTGTCTCGATGAAAATGTGGTCACTTTAGAAGAGCATGATATTGAATAAAGGGAACACGTAAAACGTTAAAAAAAAAAGTCGCTCTGGGCGTACTTCTCTTTTTTTAGTCTCAATTATGTATTATCAATGATTAAATTTTTAGTCATTTTTAAAATAAAAGCAATAAAAAAAGTTATGAAATAAAGAAAAATAACTGAACGTTAATCAGAGAATGAAGAAATCGCTTTAATTATTCAGTTTCGGAAAGTGGATATAAACTATGTTACAATGAGCATTTTACTTGAAGCTTAAAAGGAGCGGGAAAAAAAAAAAAAAAAAAAAAACGGGTTTTACCAATACATCCATTAAGTGCGCCAAGGTCGTAAACTCAACACCATTTTCTCCGCGAGAAGAGCTTTTTTTAATTGTCTGCTTAAAAAAAATATTGAAAATCACTCAGTTAATATATTTTATCATTTTTATCATCATAGTTCTGATATAAAAGAGGACGAATAGTTTGTTTTATAATGCGGAAAAATTTCAAATCTTTATATCCGATATGTTTTTAGATGTTGAAATTTTAAAATCATAAACGTCAAATAACCTGAAAAAAATCAATCGATTTTCAAAAATAACCTACATATTCAGAAATTAAGTTATCATTTTCATAGAAGTTTCATTGAAAAGATTTTTTTCCACTCTATTTGCATATGCAAACAGTTAAATACTAATGTGCTTAGTTTGTTCATTAAAAAGTTCGTTTAAACATCAAAAATAAAACAAAATCTGAACCGAATTTTGCACTACGTTGCATTGCTATCGATAAACAGTTGGGTGTGCAAAATTTAAACTCGATAGTTAATCAAGAAGCAGATTAAAAATAGATGACAAAATTCTATTTGCGATAAAAGATCCTGAGTAAACTGGAAGTTTATAAATAATAAGTAGGAAAGAACAACTTTAAAATAAAGTGATTAACAAAAAAGGAAAAAAAGCTAGTGATTATAACTAAACTATTTAAAATTATTCTTACTGTTTGAACATCTAATATAGCAGCTGCTGATATGATGGAAAATGAAAGACTCGCAGTTTCTTCTAAAGTTTCATATTGAAAATGTTCGCTGAATAAAGTTTTTCATGGTTTTCCCCTAATTTAAAGTTGTCTACAAAGCGTTTTCTTTCCAAGGTACACATGCTTCATGATCTTAGAATGCTTTGCCATAATAAACTCATTGAATAAATTTATTCTTTGAAAAATAACACATGTATGCAGACTTATCAAAAATCAATAAGTCATTAGTTGAAAATTTGTTGTATTCTTCTGACCTCTCTGATTTTCAGTTCACATGGCGTTCTGTTAAAGTTGTTTACTTTAATGATCACATGCATGTTAAATGTTCATGCAGTGGTTGAAGTGAGTAGATATCAAATCTAAAATAGCGTGCCATTCTGAGTTGTCTTATCTCTCGTTAACGCTATTTTTAGATGCGATAAATTTTAAAAAACCGCATTTTTATAGTAGCAGGAAAGAGATTTTTATTTTAATACCTAAAGAATTTAATTATTTTATTTTATTTTTATTGCTTAGATTCTATCATTTTATCTGAATATCACGCATTTCTTAATTTTTTTTCTAGCCTAAGATATTGGTATTTCATAGAGTCGCAAAGCTACGAACTTACGAAGTCATGATGGAATACATTTAAAAATTTATAAAGATCTGGGGAAAAAAAAAAAAAAAAAAAAAAAAAAAAACACCTGCCAATGCTCAGAAATTTTTGCTTACTGGCAATTCGAAGAATGCAGAAAAGAAAAAATAATGGTAATTTATCTTGATCAAAGGCTTACTAAATAAATAGAATATTTTTGCTTTTTTGAAGAAGAAAAGAACGTCTAGAAACGCTTAACGTTTCTCAGTGAAATCATCGTCAATCTTTAAACATTGTTTGATTCTTTACATTGCTTGACTCGTTACTGTAAATTAACTAAGCAATTCAAAAATGTATTTTGTTATACTAATAATCTGGTTCAGCATAGCGAAAAAAGAGAAAATTTTACTTTTCTGTTTATCTAAAAATGTCGCTTCATTTCAAACTTGGTATTAGACGATAGTACAGCTTTCAGCAGATGTCGGATTGGTTGGTTATTTGAATATGGCAAAGCTTTTGAGGGCTATCTTCCTGAGAAAAGGGATCCACGAGGAGAACCTTTCTAAGAGAAACTGGCTCCTATCCACATTACACATGGGGAAAACCACGAAATCCAACCAAACAGCCAGCCTTTTCGCCTGGGTTCGAACCTAGAACGAAATACCAGCATTCAACAGTCTTTACCTGCTCGGCTGCTGGTGCAGCCTTGATAGGAGAAGAAATATAATGTTTGAAGAAAATTTGTTTGACAGCAATTGAATTTCTATCATTATGCGGCTTATAAACGTCATTGCGAAGTTAACAGCATCAGCTTTTTTTAATTTTGGGCTCCTCATGGTAACGTTGGATATGAGGTAAAACTGCATATTGGTGTCTCTTTTATTTCACTTCTGCATGATTATTCGTTGGGATAATCTTCGACTTGACCTACAATGTTAATCAAAGATTAATAATTGCTAATTACAAGATTCATGACTTCACAACAAGCTGGGATGGCTGAACTTGACATCCGGGCAAGACAGGATGGCTTTCTAATAGTAGATCTAGTAACTGATAGCTAAAGGATAATACCATATTCAAATTTTAGTCTAAAAATCAATATTTTCTGCCATTTTAATGGGCTTTGTTTGCATTCCTGTCGAATATGTTAAGACATTTTGTATATTCTATCGTGTTAAGGCTGAAACATCAGGTTATTACCATCTTTCGTTACATAAAACGGTGCATCAAGTTTTATGGCAATTAACCAATTATTATGATTTTATCCTTATTATAACTTCTTCCTTTCATTAGTTCTCAACAAAATGTGAACCCAGGAGCGACCGAGCGGTGGTAGCTCGCTGAACACTAGTAGTTCTGTCCAAGATTCGAATCTTAAAGAACAGGCTGACTACATGGGTGTTTTAGTGGATTTCTCCATGTGTAACGAACGTATGTACGAACCAATTTTCCCTTAGAAAGCCCTCCACGAAGGCAACCATCCTCTTAAGCAGATAACCCTCGAGTGCTTTGCTGATAAAATAAACCTCACTAGAAAGAAAATTAGCTGTTGTGTTTTTAAACTGAGGGTTTGAATGTCTAGAGGTAGAGCTTATGCCAACCTCATTATGCTGTTATGTGCCATCGTCAGCTCTGCCTGAGTTTATTTCCGGCTTTAGCATCTTGCAAGCCGTTATTTAAAATACGCATCTGGTAAGCATCTTGAGCCAGCTTAAGTATGTGTAGTCACCAACTCCATCACATGATTTGAATTTAATGTTATTTTATGTTAATTTAAATAGCTGCACGTAGCGGATTTTCGTCTGTCTCAAAAGCAGTGTTTTCTGTTCATTTAAGACTTAAATCCAAATGTTACTTCAGACTTCTTAAGATTTGGTCATTCGTTTCAGACGTAAGCGACAACTAGCTTCCAGTCTAGTAGGGTCTACGGGATTTTGACTCAAGCTTCTAGTTACAACAGAACCCTACAAGTGAAAGAGGCTCTAGTTAAGCAAGTAATTTTAATCATCACTGTTTCTTATTAAATTAAAGCTATATCTCTTATAATTGCAATAAAGTTATGATATAATAATTTCATTAATTTTTATGTCCATGTGAAAGACTGACTGCCTTACAAGCAAAGAGAGTTTAAAGTGATTCTTTTAGCGTCTATTTGAAAATAATATCTAGTTGTCTTCATAGTATAGCAGCCCGTAGAGGAACTGCTTGCATTAAAATTGATTTAATTAAATCCAGATATAAATAGCTTTTGATCTGCTTACAAGTTAGATTATAATCTTCAAAAACTCCATAAACTTTAAGGGTTTTCCGTAAGAGTTTTACGCTTCTTGTCACGAATGAGGAGCTACGTCCAATATAGTAATGTTCTTTGTTTACTCCATGAGCCATTGTTTAACCATTATAACTATTCTTTACGAAATAAATAAATAAAAAATATGAAAGCTTCCAGATTTTACATTATGCCACAGGGGCGTTTTTTTTTTTACATTTTGTGTGTTACCTTTATTTATTAAATAACACTTAAACCATAAAATTCAGTTCAACAGCAATATCGCAAAATAATTTTAAAATGAGCATGTTTTTAGAATTTCCGATATACAGTCGCGCGCGCTAGAGATAAAAACTTTTTTTTTTTCGTACAGTGTTGCCATTGCTTTCTTTGAAATCATTGAGTTTGTAAATCAAAAATTCGTTAAAGTTTTTACAAAATATGAAATAGATAATAAAATAAATTCCAAATTTGGACTTCCAGATGCCCATCATCTGGTGGAAACTTGTAGAGTCATTAAGAAGCAGGAAAGATGAAAAATATGCAACCGCCTTCGCCGGGAATCGAATAACGGACCTCTGAAATACCGGCTTACTGTGCTGACCACTACACCACGAAGGCACGTTAGGGAAGCGGGAAAAATACCTTATAAACTTAGCGTTATTCAAAATTTGATGGCTGTAGAAACCATTGTTTTCTTCATGCGAGAAACATACATACATTTATACAGATTTTTCATTAGTTAATTTCTTTAAATATAATACAGCGCTCTAATATTTGGCGGCAACAACTCGAAAATTGAACTGACATTTATTGTTAACCAACGCAAAATGTCAAAACGCCAAAATGTCACTTAGTTCTCTTTGTGCTTTAACCAGTTTATCTTAGCATTTTTAAACAGAACAGCTCCATAAATCAGCCTACCATTTATTAAAAATGTAAATATCAGAAGAAGAACTGGCCGTTTCAGTCTTTTTTTAATAGATAGGTATCTTTTTTATGACGCAAAAAATAGAATTATCAGATTTGAACGATCTGTTGAATATCAGAAGTCTGAAATTTAATTTCATATTCGGCCAAGGCTCGCGACGATGTTTGAAAAATCAAGTGATACAAACAAGAACGATGAAAAAAAGAAGAAATGTGAGCGAAGGCATGATTTAGGCAGAGCGAAACCGATTGAACCGCTTTCTCTGTGTAACGCAAGTATTGTAAATCCAACGAATATCACTCTTCGTCACGGCTATCAGTCATATCGAATTGCGCGATTTTAAGTATGCCATAAGATACACATGACTTGAACACGTCAATCCCGTGAATTTAACCTCGGCACCCGTTTAGATTACGTAGTCAAAGAGGTGATGTTACTCAGCTCTATCAAGCTCAGCTCTATTGATCAGGTCGAATTTCTGACTCTTATTCACATGTAGAAATTACCCTCAGGTAAACAGGTTTTAGTTAAAGTAGTAAAAGAAGTGTAACCACAAAAAGTAAGTTTAAGGCTACCAGACGTGCCGGTTTTTAAGGTTAGGTTATTTGAATATGAAAAAGCGCACGAGGGCAAGTGGAAGGATCGCGTTGAGTTTTTGAAAGGGTAGCCTTCGTTGAGGACTTTCTAAGGGCACACTGGCTCATATTCACTTTACACGTAGGAAAACCACGAAAATCAATCATGTAGCCAGGTCGCTCGCTTTGGATCGAACTCCAAGCATTACGCAGTCTTGATTACTCGGCCTCTGGTAGGTCACCGGATTTTACAGAAACACTTTCGCTATCCCTAAATGATGTTTTTAGAACACCAGTTTTGACTCCCCCCCTGAAGATCCATCGCATCCCTGTGGATCCTTCCATCGCATTCCTGTGGGATGCGATGGAAAAGGACGTAGATCCTTCGTTTCTGAAAAAAATATTTTCTCTTCAAATTTTACTCTTTCTTCTTTCTCCATTCTGTTTGTATGGTCTTCTTCAGCAAGAATATTCATGTTTTTGTCCACGTTTGGTGGCCTGGATACAGCTAATACTTTTCAGATATTCGTTCAGACAAGTTTTCAAATTTGACGCCCCCTATTTATCTTTTCGATCTTCCCTCCGGGCTAGAAATTTAGATGGATTTTCTTCTTATCATGAAGTGTAGTTGTGAGTGGAAGATCGGGGTGAATCACAATGGGGCAAATCTTTGGGCTTATATGCAACTCATTAAGTTGAGACCGACACGCGTCAGATGATAGGTTATTAATTACTGATAACGCCATGAACACGTTGAATTGTGACGTTAAGTAATCCAAAATGTCTCGTTGAGTGTCCTGTTTATGATAGTAGGCCTCTATGTAGGCTCTTCCAGAACATGGAGGAAGACTGGGTTGTTTGTCCCATAATTAATGACTTAGCAATTGAAATTTGTTCTATTACAATCCCAATGATTAGCACTGAGCTTTGTTCCTAAAATCGAAGGAGAAGCAATGTTGAATAATTCCTCTAAATGCCTGACACTGAAGCAATTGTTCGGCGTATTTAAACTGCACAGAAGGTAGTGGTGCCAAAATGTGGCACTTAAATCAATTTTTTTTACCGCTTCGTATCTTTTAGAATTGACCGAAATTTTGAAGCACAATTCATTGACAATTGAGTTCTTTTTACATAGATGAATGTTTTCCCTCTTCGGTGATGAAGCCTGTCGCAGTGATACAAGAAGTAGTTGGTTAGTTTAAGGTGATACGTAAGATTTGCATGGGATTCAGTAATAAAGCAAATGTCCATGTCTTGTTGTACGATGAATTAGTGAAATATATGAAGCTTGTTCGTGATATTCTGGGAATTCCACAGCAGAACAGCAGTTTGATCGGCGCACGCTGCATATAGGTGTAATTATTTATGTTGCACTTGGAACTTCTGGCTGGAACTTCCGCTGCAAAAGCGGTGCTTCCGATGCGTGGATTTGGCTATGTCTTGAAACATATCTAAGGCGGTTTTCAGCTTTCCAATAACAGTGTTTGCATCATTAAATTGCATTTTTTACTCTTCCTGTTGTGGGAAGACTGGGTTACATTTTGCTATTACTTATGACACTATCCGCATAAGGCATTACACTTTTTACATGGGCTGAGCGCTGTTTCGGATGGAAGGAACAACTTGCAATATGTTTCTGCCTACAGTGACAGCAGCATAGGGGTTGATTTTACATTCTTTAGATTAATGTCCTTCACCACATTTGACACAATAGGATGCATGGCGGCAAACAGAATGAGCATGAAACAAGGCTTGACAGCGGAAGCATTGTATGACTCAGGGCGTGCCTTTTTGTTCATCGGACTTGATCCTGACATGCGACAAATAGTTTTCATGCTGTAAATTTCCTTTGAATTGACTGTTTTAGGAAGAATGATTAGGAATAGTGGAATTTAGATAACTTCTGGACATTTTCAACACGCCATCTGCATTACATTATTAATGGTATATTCTTCTGCTGTAAATTTGTCGAAAATCTAAATTGGGTTTGCAACAATGCGGATACTTCTAATGCATCTTTCATATCGTTGTCTCAGGCTAGCTCGTATGTGTGAAATTTTATCTGCTTATTGTCCAACAGGGTTGCAGACTTAAAGTGAGCATGGATTGGGCGCAGTTTTATATTGAACTCGTTGTTCGACTTCATGGCTTTATTATCTTGTAATCTAAAGTCCTTCTAAAAGATCAGCGAATTTCTCCATGTACACTGAAATAGGAGGGATGGGAGTTCAGCGCTTCTTCTTTGGTATCAGAATTCCCCGTCATCGTCACGTTATTGGTCTCGTTTTTCTTCATTGGTGGCCCTTTCTTCACTAGATGTGGTCTTTTCCGGGACTTCCTCTGAAGCGGGCGCAACTTGCTGGAGAATTTCTGTGGATTTTCTGTCTCTCCTTGACACCAACAGAAATAATTTCAGTATTTCAGCATCTTTACTGGTTTGGATGTATCAGGGAAATCGGTAAACATGTTGCACCTGAGTTCTGCGAGGATCGTAGGATTTCCTGGACGCTTGTTACGAACTTGTTCATAGTCCGTATCCTTGTTTTGGTGTTCTAATGTTGTATCTTTGGTGAATGAAGAATACTTCTCTGCATATTCTTCCTCTACCTGCTGATATCGAGTCCATTCATTCAGAAAACTAGCTTCAAAATTTCGGCATCTCTTCCGCTATTGCCACCAAGAACTTTCCGCTCAGACGAAAGGAGACTTGTTCCTGGTCAGTTATAGTGGGTTATAGTTAGTTAGTATAGTGGGTTATAGTTAGTTCAGTTATAGTTATTACTGCGTTTCATAAAATCCATGTAATCAGTAATAATCTGCTTCACGAAAACAATATTTATTAGTTATAGATTCATACAGTTCAAACAGTTTGTAGAAGCATCAGAAAAGACAAGTAAATCTGCGATCACTTCAGCGAAATGCGCTTTTAATGTACGCGAGGCCGTTTTACAGATTCAGAAGAGGAATTTTCAACGAGTCCAAGCAAGCCGAGATAATCGGAAAAAAAAAAAAATAAGTAGCTAACCGAAATTTACAAAGCAAAGCGCAACTTACCTTCACACTCGGAAGCTAAACAGTAGAGGGTGTCATTTGTGTCGTGTATGTCTCTTCCATGCCTTGTGCGGTTGCTCTTTTAATGTTCGCAGGACAATGGAATATGCACAACTGGCCTTGTGACATTAAGGCTTGGGTGGAAGGAACATTTTTGAACATTCGCAGCCTGATTTTTTTCTGGAATTACAAGGAAACTCTAAGCCTACTGTCCACATGCGTGTAGAATACACAAATATTCGCTGTCTTTACAGTATAAAAGTTTTTTTTTCCTTTACAGTGCAGAAGAATATTCCCATAAAAATGTATGTAATATTTTAAGCATATTTCTTCCAGATGCTTAGTAGAATATTCCGAATTTGGGAAATATACATGGAGCATTCCAGGAATATTTCGAAAATCATAAAATATTTCCGGGGATACAGAGACGTAGCTAGGGTTTTCAGCGCCCGGGGACAGCTGAACGGGGACGTACCTTCTCCTGTTTGCTAAGAATGGAAAACATTTCAAACTACAATTTCGTAACATCTGCTTGGCGTCCCCTGAATCTGCGCCTGGAGCAGATTCGCATCTTGACCCACCCTAGCTAAGCTACAGCTACTGCAGAATATTTTCAAGTGTCTGGAATATTCCAGACATTTGAAAATATGCCGGGAGTGTTGAGGCACATTATGGAACGAAAATAGAATATGTCCGGGATATTTGAAGATATGTAAGTCAAAAGTGTAAAAGCTGCAAATAGACGAATTTTTTTCATTGTCTTTAGTAACATTGTAAAATATTTCTATATTTTAATTTTCTTGAATTACTTATTAAAATGAAACCTGAGAATAAAGAGGGACTATTATTTTACTAATACAGTGCTGATAATAGTAGTAATCAAATCTGAAATTTTTACATTATTCATGAACTAAACAAGATTTCTAGCGATTATTCTATATTGGACGTAATTAAACCCTCACAGGACAAATGGACGAATTTTCTGCTGCTCCAACATCCATAAACGAAATCTTTGCTTTATTTAACGTTCTGGAGAACATTTTCAGCAGAAACTTATCATGTGTAAACGGTTAGTTTCCATTTATTTAGTCCTTGCTTATATTAATTTTCAATCTTTTCGCCATACATTTTGTATTTTCGATTTGTACCTAATTTCTAATATTTTGTACTTTCGATGTGTAGCTAGTACTGGTAGCTTTTTGTTTAATCTGTTTCTCACAATGTTCTATATTTCTTGTAAATTATATTACTTTGCCCTAGATTTTCTCAACTGCCTTTGAACACCAAGTTATTTATTCTCCTGTCACCAGTTCGATGGTGACAAGTAAAGACATTGTCACATTTTTATAATCATCGGACTTTCTGTAAGACCCTTTGAATCACCTCCTAATTCGAATTGATATATTCGAAAGTAACAATTTTTTTATGGAGGTAAGTCTACGAGCCAAGGCACTCTAGTGATTACACCATTCTACCAGGAACGTACTATCTCAAGGAACCATCTATATCAAGTTCTTAATAATTTCATTTTCATATTTTTTCAAGGCTAAATTTTACGTGAAATGAAACAGCCTGTTGAGTATTCCTCAGTTAGCACTTCACAATTTTTGAAAATCATTTCATTTATTCATTTCCAATACCTTTCCTTCGATTTAGAGGATATGAGTTTATATGCTGTGAAATGCAGTAAAATTGCAATGTACAACTTCTGCACAAAACCAATAAAAAATTGTATCATCTCAATTTTTATTAAGCTAAAAAAAAGTACCTTTCTAAATCTCAGAATTTAAATACATACATTTCGTGTACCGTATCTCTTTGCGTACTTCCCCCTAGCATTTAGCTCCATATCCGAAAATTTAAAAAATATTCGCGTAGTTTTTCCGTCCCTCAATGAGTTTCGAAAACGAATTCTCCTAAATTTTAAAAGAATTCACATGGAAATTATTTTCATCATTCTGACAAAGACAAAAACCTTGCAAACAACCTGAGAAGATCGCGCCGAGCATTTCCTTTCTAACTGTCGAACTTTATATCAGCTAAATACGAGAATCCACCCATCACAGTGTATTAAGGAGGCCTAAGAAGCAGCAGAAACAGCAATGAAATAGAGGGAGATTCAAGTTACAGGGAAGTAGAAATGAAGCTGTCTTATTAGATATTATAATGTTAATTTCAGTATCCGTTCTTATTGGAATGTAGGTTTTCATTAAAGAAATAACATTATGATGGTTAGTAACCGCGTCCTTTTAACATTAAATTATTCGCATAATTTTTCCCTATCGATTTTCGGACAATAAAAAATTATTAAAAATACGGGAAGAAAACGACAAGGAAATATGGTAGTTCTACTTAAGCATTAAATTAAAATAAGAATAAAAATGTGAAGAAAATGAGGAAAACAACGTTTGCGAAATAAAGTTCTAATGATATTTTGTTTTTTTTTAATTACTTTCGCTTAATTAAACAATACCATTCTAACATTTTTCAATCGAAAATGACGTAATGTACAAATACGAAATTGCGTAGCGAAACCGTCAAGCTCCAGAAAACATAGTTCTCTCAGTGCTTGGGTCTTAAACATGTGTACTTAACGCGAATAAATAAGAAATCTGTTTGGAAGTAATAAATGAAATATTGATCTTTTATACTAACCGAGTTCGATTAGTTACCTTTTATTCAAACTGAAGGTAATTTTTAACTTAATATTTTACAGAATAGTTAAGCTCTTGAAAAAAAATTATTACAGTTACGTAGCGTTTTGTAACGCATTTTTTGAATCTGCAAAACTTTTTACCGCCTATGTAAGAAAATTTATCTATTAGTTTTTAGTTAAAAATTTTTTATCTCCCTTAAATTGTCAAGAAGACGATAACAGAGAAATTTGAGCAAATTTAATCTCAGACCGACTGGTTCTCGAATGTTTGAGAAAGCTTGTCTCATGACCATCTCCTTAAAAAGGGATACAATTTTTCTGAAAAACGAGCATTGATATAAAGAAATATCATCTAATTTTAACTCTGAAATCAATATTCGTCTTTCCGTATATACTGTATTTTCTAGAGTACGTTTCCAAATTTCCTACTAATTTTATCGTCTGAAAACTGAGAGGAAAATTATGTGAATAATTTAATTTCTGAAGGATACCTTTACAGTAAGAGCATAACAAAAGAAAAATTGTCATGGATAACCTACTGGCAACTATCACAATATTTCTTTAAAAGAAGCCTATATTGCAAGAAGAAAAATAGGTAAACAAATAAAAGTGCATCGGGCACGAGTCACTTCACTACAGAATCGAACAGGCATTGCCCCAATACACTAACGAGCTAGAATATGAAAAACTTGAACTGACAAAATTCTAACTAATACAGGAGTAATATATCGGAGTCATTACATTTAAAGATAAGAGGAAAAAACCATAAAATTACATACAAAGTTACATAAATAACACAAACTGTTTGGTGTATTCATTAAAATATTGGAGTAAGTAAAAATAGTAAATTTGATTATCAGGTTCAATGTTCCGTCTAACCTTCTTCGGGAACATGCAAGGACCTGACTCGAAACAGAGAGCTTACTAAAGCTATGTTCAACAATTGTGGGAAGTAGACAGGATACACAAGAAGGGTATACAAAACCCTTTATTTTTCTCTATTTACAATAACTTCCGTACTTCGGAAATACACAGACCCGCTACTTGGGGTCAAAACGTAAAAGTATAAAAATAAAACTAAACTCTAATTTAACTTTAAAATAATAAACGTGGAAGATTGGCCTTATATTAACAGGAAGCCGTATGTAGTACAGAGAACTGTGAACACTACAATACGTTTAAAATTTATCAAGAGGATTAAAACCTCTGGCCTGGAGGCAACCAGCAACTGCGTAAAACTTCTAAGGTAAGCGGCCTGCTTCGACTCACTGCTTCCTCTCTCTCGCTTGGCAAAAAGCCACAACTTAAATACTTGGCGTTCGCCAGACAAACTTTGCATAAAATACTTTAACGCTTATAATTCTGGCCGGAAGTAGAAAATAAGAAGTGATAGTAAAGATTTAAAATAAAATAAACGTTAGTAAAACTTAAGATCCTTACATACTTCCCGCCAGAGTTAATTAGTTTGAAACTGAGGTCTAAAACGACCTTGTTGAAAACTTTTAGCTCTAGAATCTAACGCGAGGCCAATCTTTTACAAACATTTTTCGCTAGAAACTAGAAATTTAAAAGAAAGAAATTTGTTTTTACAATAGCAGCTCCCAGGATACACAATTTTTTCATCTGTACTGCATCTAAACAGGAGCTTTTATTCAAATCTGGTTCCTTCCAGAGATCTGGAAGGAAAACTAGTTTAATGAAATGTTACACAATGAAATGGCAAGTAACATGTATGATTATATTTCTCTTAACATTCTTATTTCATTCATGACTATTTTAATTATCTCTCCCCGTGCTCTCTGACATGTGTTGTAAAAGAACACCAAACACGAATGTGTTTCTGTCTACGTGTTCAACACTTCCTCCTACAATCAAAACACTAACGTGTTAAAATTCAACATACCAAGACCTCGTAACACACCCTAATTTCAACTCTAAACCCTGAGGTACTATTCTGAAAGTGGCTAACTCTGAAGTGTAGCGTCAGAGAGCCTAACTACATCATTCAACCTTTAACACATATTCACCATGATTTAGTCTTTTTACAGTCACACGAATAAAAAAAAAATTTAACATTACTTTCACTTTTACCATATCACGGTATTTCTTAACATTTAAAATAACAGTTCGCATTGTATATAAGAACATATTAACATGCCGTTAATTTTATACATTTGAAAACATACATTAGTAGTACATTGTTAACTTCTATTCTTTTCAAAGCAAGTGCCAATTCTTTCTACATTGAAATAATACATTTCAAAAAGTCTTTCAGACTAAAACTTCTTTCTTGCCAGAATTTTTAAATAATATTTATACAATAACTTTTTACAATATTTAAGTCTTTACACAACGCTATTATACATCAACTTCAGTTTTACGCGCGAGTAATTGAAAAACATAATACCAAAATCGGTAACAACTCATTTCTCGCCCTTTTGGCGATAAAGGTAGACCTCGCATGAGGTAAAACTTCTTGAAATCTGCCACTTGCAGTAAGAATAAAAGATTAACTTAAGTTTGCAAAGTAACATAAAATTTTACTTATCTTTCTGATATTCGGACATTCTTTTCTGGGCCCAGTCCTTAAAGGTAGTGCAGATAGTTGTTTGATTTATCCTCCTTCTTGTACGGGCTCGCCCTTCAGTGCCTTCCTCTAGATGCTTTCTTTTTTCTCCAGTTCGGTCACCCTTGAATACCTTCTTTTTCGCTTCTGCCTGTGGTCTTGGTCGTTTGATGGCAGCTGGTCTTGGCGGGAAACTTCTTTCGTGTTCCTGCTTGGACCTCGTTGCTGGCCGTTCAAATTTTCCTTGTAACTTTTCCTCCGCCGCTGATGGCCCTTCCGCAGTTCGGCGACATTTGCTGCGGAGAGTCCTGTCGGATGAGTAGATCTTCCGTTTTAGAGCCGGGTTATAGTTGCCGTCATTTCTCCTGGTTCTCTTTGCATACGTCGTCCTTCTCCCTTCTTCATTCTGGAGGTGTTCGCGAGCTCTCTTTTCTGGACGGTGGAACGGCTTCTTTTTCTTGCCACCTTCAATTTTTCCGCGGGGAAACTTTCTTTTCACTTGCTCCTGCCTCTTAATGGCTTGCCCTTGTACTTGTCGTTTTTCCACCTCTGGAGCTTGTGCCTGCGGTGTCTGCCGTGCCGGATCCTGCAAAAGATCTGAAAATATTTGCATTTTATTACGATCATAGTAGGGTTTGATTTGATCAATGTTTGCGGAGCAGGTTTCACCATTTCTAGCTTTTAACACTACTACAGCGTGATTTATTTTTTCTATGACATATGGTCCTTCAAATCGTGGAAAAAATTTGGCAGTTTTATCTTCTGGTGCTGAAGAAAGTGAATGCTTAATTTTTAAAACTTCATCCCCTACTTTATAAGTCACTTCCCGTCGTTTTAAGTCATTTTAGAGTTTCTGTTTTCTCTGTGCTACTTCAGTATTCTTCTTTGCTTCCTTAATTAGTTTTTCTATATCACCCATTTTAAATTCTGGGGCTCTTTGTTGCACATAAAATAATTTATCTAACGGCGTTATAATCTTTCTGCCTAAAAATAACTCAGCAGGAGTTTTGCCCGTTGTATCATGTTTTGCGGTCCTAAGGGCGAAAGCAAATTCATTGACATAGTTATCCCAGCTTTTATGAAAATTTTTAACATAACTACGGATAATTTTCACTATATTTCTATTGACCCGTTCCGCTATATTTGATTGCGGCCGATACGGGACCATTTTTAAATGACGTATGCCCAGTTTTTGGCACATGTCTTCAAATATATTACTTACAAATTGAGGACCATTATCCTATATAACTTTTAGGGGCGCCCCGTATTTTAAAATATATTTATTTAAAATAGAATCAGTAACTAATTTCGCGGAGGCTCGTTTTAAGGGAACAATTTCGGTCCATTTACTAAAATGATCCACCATAACAAGGAGATAGCGACTTTTATTTAACTGACTTTTTGGGAAAGGGCCCAATAAATCGATGCCAATTATTTCATTTGGAAATTCGGATTTAATACTATTTAGAAACCCGGCCGGGCGGAAATTAATATAATTAACTGCCTGACATGTTTGGCAGGACTGGACATACGCCCTTGTTAACTTTTGCAGTTCAGGAAAATAGACTGCCTCTCGTACGCGTTGGATAGTTTTTCGAATACCAGCATGAGAAGCTAAAGGGCTGTCATGGAGCTCCTGCAGGATATTTAATCTAAGACTAGCTGGGATAACAGGTCGAAATTCGTTGTTGGAATTCGTAGTTTTTGTATAAAATAATAGACCATCTATTAGTTCGTAATGGGCCGCCCTATTTCTTATCGCCTCAATATCTTGGTGGCTAAAATTTTCAGGATCCTTTAAATACTCATAAATGCTTCCAAACTCAGGATCTTTACCCAGTTCGGTTATTACAGTTTCTCAGGATTTTATTGTACATGCTGTGAGCATTGCCACCTTTACAGTATTACCTTGTTCATCTATTTTAATTCTTGATAGGGCATCTGCTACGATATTTTCCTTTCCGGGGGTATGCTTGATTACCAGATTATATTCTTGTAGCTTGAGTGCCCATCTTATTAACCTTGGGGATAAGTTTTTCCCTGAGTACAATCTAGTTACCGCCGCATGATCAGAGTACACTATTATTGGCGCCTTTCCAAAATAGACTCGGAACTTTTGCACTGCTAACAGAACTGCAAGTGCCTCTCTCTCGGTCGCGGAATAGTTTCTTTGTGTTTGATTTAAAGTTCGGCTAAAAAATGCCACGGGCAGCTGATTTTGCGAAAGTACCGCTCCTACCGCATAATCCGAAGCATCCGCTGAAATTTCTAAATTCTCATCCTTTTCAGGAAATTTCAACACAGGGGCTTGCGTTAATGCTTGTTTTAATTTTTCGAAAGCACTATTGGCTTCGGCCGTCCACGAGAATCTTGCCTTTTTCCTTTTTAATTTTAACAATGGCTCAGCGATAACTGCAAAATCTTTTATAAAGGACCTATAATATGAACAAAGTCCTAGAAAAGAAGAGAGCTTCTTCGCCGTGTTTGGAGTCGGATACTTTTGTACAGCGATTATTTTTGATTCGTCTGTCTCTATTCCTTTCTGAGATATCTTGTAACCTAAATATTTTAATTCAGGGGCTGCAAATTTGCACTTTTCGACATTAACTTTTAGACCGGCCTCATTTAATAAAGAAAACACCTGTCTTAAATCCAGTACATGTTGGTCGAGATTATCACTAGTAATAATGATATCGTCTAAATAGATAAATGTGGACTTTCCAAGAACAGGTCTTAACACAATGTGCATACATCGCTGAAATGTTGCCGGGGCCCCTGAAAGGCCAAACGGCATACGCAGGAATGCATAAATGCCAGACTTGGTTATAAAAGCAGTCTTAGGCACGTCCTCCGGTCTAACCCCTATTTGAAAATAACCAGACGTTAAGTCTAAAGTCCTCATATATTTGGTAGACGTCATGTTCCTTAGAATTTCTTCAATAATAGGTAACGGATATACCGGATATTTAGTTATGGAGTTTAATTTACGGTAGTCAATCGCAAAATGCCACCTTTTTGGATGTGTTAATGGATAGTCATTGTTTTTCTTACATAAAACCACCGGGCTAGCATAACTACTTGAGATGGGCGTTATGATCTTTTTAGGTAGCATATCGGTGATATGCCAGTCTATAATTTTTTCCTTATTCTTATCATACCGGTATGCTTTGTGGCGAACTGGCATTGAATCTCCGGTGTCAATACTATGGTTAGTAACCTGAGTAAATCCTGGAATATCACTAAATAACGAAGCAAATTCACTTATCACTTCTCGGATTCTTCCTTGCTCGTCATTAGGCAGGTGGTCAAGATTTAACATTGGCGGTTCAGCCTTTACTGCACGAACTGGTTTCATTGTCAGCTTAAGGGACGCTTCATTAAAATCCACCGGTGCTTGTGCATCTGAAAGAAAATCTATTCCTAAGATTATATGTGCTTGCAGATTCTTTACTATAAAAAACATCACCTTTACTTAATTAAGACACAATAACACGCCGAATAAATACTAATTCAGAAGTCAAACAACAAAAATCAGCGTTATATTTAAAAAATTTTCACAGGACTAGTTTCGATGGTTTTACCGAACCATCATCTTCAGCTGCAAAACCGCAAATGAACAAGATAGGAAATAATGTTTAGATTAGATAAGAAAGCCTGGACAAGAATAAGCAAGTGGCGCCATCTGTTGGCGAAACCAGAACTAAAACATAAATTCTCTAAAAGCCGAAGGCAAATTTGGATTGGAATGAGGATCGTTAACTAGAACAGAAAGATTTTTATGAATGTGAAATGCCTCTAGAAAATCCAGTTCTCCAATGGAAGATGTTTTTTGAATAATTTTGGCAGCAGAAAAATTGAAAGTGTGATTTTCGGACCAACAATGCTGAGCAACAGAAGACTTCTGTGTTTCCTTTTTTCTAACATATGCCTCATGTTCTTTGACGCGAAATTTTAAGGCTCTCTTAGTTTGGCCAATGTAAATTAAACCACACTGGCAAGGAATCCTATAAATACCCCAGGAAATCATATCCGGAATGGGGTCCTTGAGTATAGAAGTTGGAATTTTATTGATGGGAGAGTAAACAACCCGAAAGTTAAATTTCTGCAAAATGTGTGCAACTTTATAGCTAATTGATGGAAAGAAGGGAATGACAACAGAATTTTTATAATCTCCTAAAATAAGAGTGTGGCTTTTAGTGTGTTGAGATGAGAATTTTTTAACTGCTTGATTAATAATGTTGGGTGAAAAGCCCCTGTCAATAGCTATTGCTTTTAAATAATTTAGTTCTTCATCAAGGGCTAGTTTGGAGGAGCAAACTTGAAGAGCACGGAAAACATAGGAATAAAATGAAGCTAACTTTTGTTTAGTCGGATGACATGATTTAAAGTGTGGTGGAAGGCAAACCGATGAAGGTTTACGGTAAACTGTAGTACTGAAGTTGGATATGTTACGTGTGACCAGAATGTCGAGAAACGGAAGAGAATTGCAAGTCTCAAGTTCAAAAGTGAACTGAATAGCAGGATCAATAGAATTCATTGTTGAAAGAACTTTATTCAAATCATCTTTATTACCTTCAAACAGGGTAAAAGTATCGTCTACGTAGCGGAACCATGCCGGGAATTTTAAAGTTTCAAACAATTTTGATTCATAATAATGCATGTAGATATCAGCCAGGATGGGACTGAGGGGGCTTCCCATGTCTAATCCCTCAGTTTGCTTGTAATATTTATTTTGGAAAACAAAATGTGTTTGTTTCAAACAGAGTTGAGTGAGAGAATTCGCTCATTCTTCCTACTGTCTCTATTACTTCTTAAGCCCCCCCCAAATCATCCATAAATAATGAGAGAAGGTGAATGTACAGCTCACTCAGCTAAATCGTAGACTGAATGTCAGTTTATGTTTGTTTTACTGTGATGAGTCGTTTCTGTTATTAGGCTCGTAACAGAAACGACTGTTAGAAAGGAAAGGTTCGGTGCGAGTGTTTATTTTCGTTAGAAGGACGAAAACAATCTCCACGTAGCCGAATTTATTATTATTATTATTTTTTATTTATTTAGGGGTTTCGTTGAACTAAATGCAGTGAGTAAGGGAAAGTTTCATGAATATTTTAAAAATTTTCGCAACCCGGTGCTGAAAAGCTAAAAGAAAAAATACGTGAGGAATATGGAAAAAATATGGTGTTATTAGAAAAATAAATTAAAATGAAACGAATTAAAATGCATCATTGTATGAGTGTTCTCAGATAATTTTGTAGGGAAAGTTACAGATTAACAAAACAAAACCAAATATATATATATATATGTAATGTTTTCAGTTATTCCAACACATCGTGGGCGAATGGTGAGGCTATTCCATTACACGTTCTGGCAGATGGTTAACGAAGCTGGGGTGATTGAAACACGGAGAAAAATGACGACTCAGGACTTTTCACTTTTAACAGCAAGCATATCTTTATTTTAATTTATAGCAGATGACTTTGTCCAGATGAAGTTAATCAAATAACTTATTCAGTAATTGAACTATTAGATAAGACTGACTTTAATACATCATAACGTTCTAACAAAGAAAGAGGAGCATAGCGGAAGCGTTAGCAGGACGAAGGCGAGAAGGCATCTGTCTAGGAGAACTTATGACTCAGCATTTATATGAATGGTTATGTAACAGAGTAGCTTCTGGAAAAATGTAGAAAACTTATGACGCAGCATTTATATGAGGAGGTTATGTAATAGGCGTGAATGTTCTAGCAGGTACTGGGTTAGGGGACGATCCTGAATTGCAGAAAAGTAATTAAAGGTTGCTGTTTCGCAAAGAGCAAAGCCATCGTATTTTTTTTTTTTTTTATTTTACACACACACACACATATATATATATATATATATAATTATTTAGTTTTATGAGTTTAAGAAGTAGATCCTAGAATACAATATTACATGAATTCAAACACACATATATCATGCATACATTATACATACAAGAATATAAAAAAATATAAAAACGCACTTTTTATTCGATTTCCGAGAGTGAGAGGAAAATGCTTTATTCGCCCCTTCCTCACCGTCGTCCATGTTTATTTGACTCGCGAGTAGAATGAAATCGTTTAATTCTGTTTTCTATATCTTACATAAAGTTAACGTGTTAGAGAAGATTTCTAGGATACAAAAGATTTATCGTTGTATTTTTGCTAGGTTTAAAGGATTAATCAATTTTCTGATAGTTATCAAGTTTATCACGTGCTTGTAATTCCTTATCTGATAATGAATCAAACAATTTTTACTTCAAATACTTACTTTGTTAGAACTTTTCTTCCGATATATGTTAGAATGAAATGGTTATTAGAAAAATATTGCTTAACTGTAACAGTAATCGTCTATATTAGCTTCATCATTTAAGCCTTAACTATTATTACAGTTACAAAGAGGTTAAATGGCACACATTTCTATGTGTAATGACATGCTATTATTCGCAGAAAACTTAAGATAATGCAATAATTTTATTGCTAATAAATGTAAATGATAATACAGCTTTAATAAATAAGAAAGAATTCTGACATAGATTGACACCAGTTTTAAAAAATTGTTATTGTGTGCAGGGCAGACGTTACACATTTTGCAGTCCAATACAGTCTCTGCGGGTCCTAATTTCTACTGTCCGATGCCTAACTAAATTTCAAAAATTTTGCTAACGTGTAATTCCGCTGTCCGGTACTTCCCCTGGATTCTGAAAAATTTGTCATTCCTAAATTTTGCTGCTCGGTGCTTCTCCAAATTTTCAAACTTTAGCTACCCCTATATTCTGTTCTACCCCGGCGCGGCTACACCGGTTGCAGGCCCTGTTTGTGTGAAACCACTATTTCAGTTTTGGAAAGAGCAGTGGTTATTTGGAGAATATAATTTTAGAAAATCAAATTTATCTAAACTTCGACTTTAATCTAATTCTGACCTGTCAGGGTTGTTATCCAGCATATTTAAAAAGAACTGGTCTACAAGATTATGACTTTTGCCGCTGTGCAGTACCCTTAGTCATGCACGACACTTCATCGAGGTGTCTGCTTTGACCCAAGGAGTCTATGTAACGGAAAATTTTATTAAATTTGAAAATAGCAGAAAAAATTTAATCGGAAATAACAGATCCTTTGAGATTGGTGGTATATTTATTTATCAAGTGTTCCGTCATCTGGCACTACACGAAAAGGGAGGGATGCCTCATGGAGGACTTTTTAAAAGAAACTGGCTCGTATCTATGTTAAACTTGAGAAAAGCCACAAAAAATGACCATGCCAGCCAAGCACGGTCGTCGGGACTCGAACCAGTGTTTAGTGGCTTTCACCCCTCGGACGTTGGAATGTTTGAGACTGGCGCTTGCTTGTACTTTGTGTTCTGTTTCCTTCATTTATGAGTTTTTTTTTTTTTTTTTCCCCTTGGGCCATTTTTTTTTTGTTTGTTTTGTTTTTGTTTTTGTCATAGACCGTCCTTATTGCCTGTTAAGTGGGTCGAGCTGTGCCCGATTTATTATTATTATTCTCAAGCATTTATTTTACATTACCTTACGCAGAAAACGACCGTATATCCATTATTTATATGTGAAGTTATGTTGCATTAACGAATAGTTGGATGTCAGCTGGTTGCGTGTAGTTTATGTTAATGGGGCTACATTGTTTTTTATGTTTATATACATTCATATTGGTCGCAGCATTTAATATAGTGAATGCAAATGCACTTCTTTAAAAAAACTCTTTTCTTAAACCTAGTGATGGAACTGCAATCATTGAACTATATTTTTCCATGTTTGCATGATTTTGTACGAACAAAGTTCCACTAAAATGAGTAAAAAAAAAAAAAAAAAAAAAAAAAAAAAGCGTAAATACAGTATTATTAACCTAAAATCATTTTTCTAATGTTCTCATTTTAAAAAAACATTATTGTTTCATTCATTTTTTGGTCATATATAACATGACAATTTTTCTGGAGTCTGAAGACTGAGATTGACCCATGAATTTTATAAACGAATTTATTATCTCTTAAAATATTGTTTTTCCTTTTAGTACCAATGTATGCAGCAAGAAAGCTAAAAATATCGAAATAAATTAATCTAAACCTTAAATTTACGTATATTGGAAAGAAAAACAAGTGATCTGGATTAACTGCAGTTCTACCGAATTTTTATCTAGCAAGAGTCGAAAAACGCATTAGAAAAATATTTGAGCTTTTTCTGCGCAATAATTCCCATGAAATTGCTTTGCCTTTTCACATTTAAAACAATACAGAGGAGTGCATGAAGTAACATTTGCTGCAATGTGTATTCGAGATTATCTTTTGACGTACGTTGAATGATTTGGCCTGATTAAACGATATGGCCGCACTTTCACGCTTCAATTCCTTGTCTGTATCATAGATGGCGCTTTATGTCTGTATTACGCAATATTTGCGCACGTTAAACAGACAGGAAACCTTCCTTCCTTTAGATTGAACCTTTAGATTCCTTCCTTTAGATTGTCACTTCCTTTAGATTGAACCTGTTTAAGTGTTCGGCGTCTGTTAGAGACAACATTTTCTGAAATATTTAGTAGAAACATGAGTTCTTTGGACCAGTTAAAAAAACTTACGGTCGTTGTGGCCGACACTGGCGAATTTGATGGTAAGTTACCAAAACACCTTTTATTAGTTAACAGCAATGCTATTTTTAGTATTACGTATTTGCAGCCAAATTATAACTCCCAAAGCCTTCGCAAATTCTATGTTTACTTCCTTTTTCTAATATTAAATTATTAGTTGTTTATATGTTGTTTCTTACTTAACTTCGCATGAAGCATTTGGTATTATCGGGTTTTAGCAGCATTATAATGTTGCATCATTTTTGTGAAGATTATATTTTAAGATCGCGAAATTATTTTTCATGTTGCAGCAATGAAGCAGTATAAACCAACAGATGCCACAACAAATCCCTCATTGATTTTAGCAGCTTCAAAACTAAACCATTATCAGCATTTAATTGAAAAAGCTGTTAACTATGGCAAGTCTCATGGAAAGTTTGTATCTTTATTGCATCTAGAACTGGAATGTTTAAAATTTCTTTATGTAATTATTATGATTATATGCAGTATGAAAATGATTAATTTTTTTGTGTATCATTACTCTTATCTTTTATCTTATATATATATATTTATGTCATCTATTGATTTGCTAACATTTGAAAATAAAATTACTGTTTTTCGTATTACTTATTAATTTTTGTTCATTAATTAAGTTTTTATATTGGTTTCCCAGTTTATAATCAATTTAGGTGAGGCAAGAGTTATGTATTCAAATGTGAACCAGTTCATGTAATGTTAACATGCATTTAAAGCATATTTATTTAATGATGACTAATTTCCCCCTTTTGATATCATTGCGTAATCCATCTAAGAATTTTAACAATTTTAATACATGCTGTAATGAATTTTTAATAATAAATTTTATGCTTTTAAATACTTTGGTTTTCATATGAGATTGAATAGAATATCTATGAGAATTACATTGTTCTTTAAAAATTAATTATAGATTATATTGATTCCCTCCCATTTGATTATGATTGAATCCATGTAGAATATACCCATCTTTTGGTTAACTTGATTGTGTTGCATACAACTTGATAACTGATTGCTTGATGTATTATTTCTATTTGTGTAAATGTATATTAGATGAATGTGATTTAATTCATATTCATGATTTTTTGGACTAAAATTATAGACCGATTGAAAGCTGATTAAGATTCAGATGAATGGTTTCAAGAGCTGTGTAAGTTGTGGAGTATCTTTGTTAGATATATAAAGATTAAATATTAACTATAAAATGTATTCGGGCACTTCAGCAAATTTAATGTTTCTTCATAAAAAGACTAATTATTAGATTACACAAAAATTTTAACTCTTTTTTTTTTTTTTTTTTTTTTTGTCTTTTTGTAAATGTATTTTGTGGGCACATATGATATCAATTTGTATCTTTTCATGATTGTTATATAAATATTTGTGGAATTTTGGATTATTTCATTATAATTCCCTATTATCCTTTTTGAATCCCTCTGGGATTACATTTTATGAATTTAGGTGAAATTTGAATTAATTTACTTACTACTTTGCCGCATTAAGTATTTTCTTGGTAATACATTTTGGCTTATGTAACTCTTATTATTAAATAATAAAATAATTTTTATTGTTAAGAATTATTTAAAAATTTTTAGATATGTTTGTTCCTAATTAGTTTTCTTTCATGTTCCAGAACTCATGAGGAGCAATTGAATTCTGCAATGGATAAACTTTTTGTTCTTTTTGGTTGTGAAATATTGAAAATAATTCCTGGACGTGTTTCTACTGAAGTAGATGCTAGGTAACATTTTCAAATTTCTGATATATTTGTCTTCTAGTGTATAAATACACTTTAATAATGTAACACATTTTGGTATATATGTTCATTATTTGATTATATTATCAATATGAGTTTTCTTTACAGTTATTAAAAGATATCATTGATAACATTTTTATTACTTTAATATGTTCTAGAAATTGGTGCATAATTTAAACTTCTTTTAAGTAAAGATTACAAAGTTTTAAGATTACATTTTACAAAGTTGTTATAAATATTCATATGGCAAGAAGAATATAATTTTGTGAAAAGCAAGTATGTTATTAAATTGAAAGAAAGGTGTTGGATAAAATTCTTTTATAAGACATTTTCCATTCTTTTAAGTATGGCATGTGGAAGAAATATTCAAAAGTTCAATAAATCTGTGTTCTTTAGAATTAGATTTGAAGAATAAACCATTGTCAGAAGGAAAAAAAGTTTTGAAGCATTTAAAATTTAACTGCAAGTAATATATTTTCTGAACTCTGAAAGTTAACTGAAAATAATTTATTTTCTGATTCATTTAAAATTTTCATTTTAAAATTCTTTATGCATTCATAGAACTCTAAAAGTTTACTAATTTTTCTATGAAAAAGAAATGTTGAATTATTTCGTAGTTTTATTTAAAGAAGTTCACCAGTTAATTGATGACCTAAATTCAATTCAAGATTTTTAGTTTTGGAAAAAGCATTTTCCAAAATTTTCCAAAGTCTGTGTTTTTTTGACATTTCATCAATGCAATTTTGAAGGGAAAGCATGCTTCTCCTTTTTTTTTTTTTTCTTTTCCTCCAAACCCATTGGTGATCTTCAAGAACATTTCACGAATTCACTGGCAACTGATTTTTCATCGTACCAATGTGATAAAGGCAATAGCCAGTTTGAAAATGACAGTGAACTGAGTAATCTGAACAAGAGCAATCAATCATTAAAATTAGAAAAGGAAGAAACATTGATGATAAAACATCTGTTTTAAGAAATCCTTTTTTTAACACTGTTGTTCTTCCCATGTACGTCATGTGGTTTGCTTGCAAAAAACATCAGGAAATTGCACAAACTCAACATCCATACCACTTTGTCATGACATATTGCCCCAAATAAGCATCTACTGCTTGCATACTTTGTCACATAAATATTTTTAAGTGACATCAGTGGTTGCTGCTTAACTATTTTGGTGACATACTGCTTTGTTTCTTGAGTACTTTCGGTGGGTTATGGGAATGATAAGAAAGTACTCTTATTTAATAGCAAAGGCAAAATTTTACATGTAAAACTTGGATTTCTCTGCTGCAGTTTGTTTTAGATGAATTTTATCTTACAGAATTAAGATTCTTTTTAATATGTTTTCTAATTTTATTCTGTCATGAAAATATTTATCAGAACTGCTTATATGTTAAAATAATCTATCTACTTGAATTAATTTATGATAAATTAAAAAAAATATATATATATATATATATATTTAGGCTTAAACTAGAAGTTTGCATCTGGCAATCCTGAGATCATAAGAGTAGGTGCAAACATTTTCCAGAATCGGGGTATTTTCACGTATTTGATTGTTTCTTTTGATTTTTAGTGTTTGCCAGTAAGCAATGCAACTATAGAAAGGGTATTTTCAAGTGTCATTTAACCAAAACCAAAAATCAAAGTAGAATGTGTTTGGAACTCCTAGATTCCATGCTGAAAATAAAGTTGTCATTGGAAGAAAAAATCTGCTGTGTTTACTTTGTACTCTCTTTGCACATGCATACATATAGTTCAGATATTTCTGAAAAGAAAGAAATGAGGATAACAGACCAAGAAAATGAACAGTATGATGAAGAGCTATTAAAATCAATTTTCTTTTAAGTAACTAAAATAAAAAATAATTTCATTTTTACATGATTTCCCCTCCCCCTGAGCATTAAAATTAATCAAGTATGTTATGATATGTTCTGTAGTACATTTTAATACAAGTACTAGTCGATTTATTTTAAGATGAAGAAACACTTTGATAAAAGTATATTTTAGGGTAGCCCTTGGCGAAACCTGGCGATTTTTGGTGGTACATGGATACCGAGTTTGTGCAATTCTTTGACTTGTTATTTTGGCCTCTGTAGCGGCGATTTTTGGAGCAAAAATTGTAGTATTGGCATGCGTGTGCGCATACTACATTTACGCATATGCGTTTAATGTATAACGGACGGTATAAGCTAAGCTAAAATGATCTAATTATCTATTTCAGTTAATGTTGCAGATTGCGTTGTTCCTTAATCTTCGAATTGGATCTGGCTTATTATTTTTTGCAGAACAATTTTATAAAAGTAAGCTTGAACTTTCGATTATGTCAAATAGAATTTCCGATGCTGGAGCTTCCAAAGCGAAAGTATGTTTCGATGTCCATCAAACAAAAAGTGGAATTGCCGCAAAAAATGGATAAAGGCATATCCTTTGTTTCTCTAACCATTCCAAAATCTGTTTATCAATTTCACGCTGCTCTGCAGGGGAGGGGAACGTCGCAGTGCGCAATGAACTGGAAGTTGATCTGTCAGCACTATCCTTATCTTCAGGCAGATGTTTTTATTTTATTCGGCTTATAGTTCATTACTAAATGTATTTCATCTCGATGTACTCTGATATGATTTAAATCAAATTCATTATAAATATCACGAATACACATCAAATAGTTTTCTGGTTGCTATTTTCTAATTTTCACTATGCGTAATGTATGCTTTACGCATGCGCACGTTGAAAGAAATGTTTAATAAAGTAAACAAATAAATATTAAGCTTTTTTTTATACCGTTTAGATCATAATTGCTCTTTATTTCATAAATTACGGTTTCATATTTTTAATTTTATAATTTCGGCATGCCATCTTACCAGATTTAAACTGATGATCTATAATCTGGAATCGCCAAAGTCCCAACGAGTCCGGATTAAAGACTTTCGACTGTACTAATATTAATAATTTTATTGCATTGCAAATTTTGTTTTTAAGTCAGTTTTCCCTCCAATTGTATAGTGATAATGAAGCGATTTGTATCCTGAGTGCCATATATTATCGGGTACTCAGAATGAAATGAAATTCATTCAGAAAGCAGAAGAGAAATGAAATTCATTCTCTTGATTATATTATTGCTAAGAACTAAGCACTAGAAATGACTAAGAAATAAAAGCAAAATCAGTTTTCTAAATAACAACACAAAGAAATTTAACAATGAAAGAAACAGGAATTTTGTTAGTAATCAGAATTTGATGAAGTGTAAATAAATCAATAAAGCAGAACAAAAAATTGACTGAAAAGCATTAACAGTAAAAATGAAGCAAAAACTAATAAATTAGGAAAATGAACTAAAAAAATTTAGCACAAAAGCACTAACAATCGGAAGCAGTTAATAGAGATGAACAAATTAATTTTAAAAATAAAAACATAAATTGATTGAGAATTAATTTTAAAGCAATGATAATTAGCAATAGGGTTTTAAAATTTTTTGTGAAGACTAAGATACTTAATCAAAACGACTAAGAACTGACTTCAGGAACCAATACAGACTGAATTTGTGATGATGTCAGAGGTGTGAATGTATGCAACTATAACGCCAACAAAATCACATCTCTGACGGCATGTGCTACTTTTTTTTTTTTTGTTCTTTTCCCATTACTTTGGTTGAAAAATTTGTGATTCATGATTAGAAACTTGCAAGGAAAATTGAATATACTTTTTTTTTTGCTTGAATATCTTTCTTGTTTTAATTCTGATGGACTTTGCTTTTATATTTTAAAATTCAGTCATTTTTTATTACTCGTATGTTTTGTTTTATTCCAGTAACCTAAGCTAACCATTAGCTTTCGAAGTATAAAGAGTTTAAAATATTTTTAATATTCATGTTTTTATTATTTAATGTTAAATTGTGAAATTTTTTCTTCAGGAATAAATTTGTTGTAAATGTGTGAAGCTTATGCTGATTACCTTTAATACATTTTTACAGCTGTCAGTTGGTACAAGCATACTTTGCTAATCATGTTGCAAATTCTAAACTATCTCCTTTGGAAATGTCTGATTATTGAGATCAGTGTTAATTAAGAACCAAACTGTATTTTTCTCACATGTGCTGATCTAAATGTAATTGATATGAATGCTATAATCATTGCTGATCTAAATGTAATTGATATGAATTATGTAATATTCGCCTTAGATTTGTTTTATGTATATTTTATAATAACTGATAATGAAGTGTATTATGCACATGAAGTAAGAAATTAGCATAATATACCATGATCATTTTAGTTATTAAATTATAATTTTTTATACAAGGGTCACTCTGAAATTTTTGATACACAGGTTTTTCGAGTTATACTTAAATTTTAGGTGTGTTTAAAGTAGGCTTCTCTAGCATTAATGCATTTCTGTAGGTGGATTTTCCAAAGATTAAATGCCTCAAGCATTTGATTTATTGTAATTGATTAAAAAGTGCATGTATAGCCTCATCAATCTCATGTTCAGAATGGAAACGATGTCCATGTAATTAAAAAATAGCCAAAAGTCACACACTTAGATCAGGTGAATAGAGGGGATCTTCTATCACTTTAACGTGTTTTTATTCAAGAAACTCAGCTGTCAATCTTGCTGAATGAGAAGATGTGTTCTCATGGTGGAGGATTAGTCATCTAACATTCACTTCTTGAAGAGCTTCTGGAATATCCTCAGTAGTGTACCAATCAGCTGTGACCATCTTCTATCCTTCTAGCTTGATGGCTTTGGCCAATCCTGTACTTTTGAAGAAAACGACATACAGTACTTTTTTATTGGCACATTGTCTTTTTACCATTTTGGTTGTGGGATCATCTAGACCTGTACTTTACTTCCTTGATGTGTTGGAATGTCAGAAATCTTTTTGATGCCCATATGCGAGTTGGAAATCCAATGGCAAACTAGTTTTTTCAATTCTTCATGAATAATTTTATGCAAGGTTAATTAAATGTTAAATTCCTTCTGCATCATTTGGAAAGTGAAGCAATTATTATTGATTAGCATTTTCTGTATGGCAAACACATTATCCGGGATTACTGTTGGCAATGACTTTCCTGTGTGTTCTTCATCCTGATGAGAGTTGGGACCTCTGTGAAATTTTGTAAATCATGTTAATACAGTAGCATTAGATGGATCTTCATTGCCAAAAGCTAACTGCAGACGTTAAATGTATTCTTCTTAACTTAATCATACAGTCTACAAAAAACTACTAGCAGTTGGCCAATAAAAAATCATCTGCTGGGCTAAAATAGTTCATATTTTCATATCTAACCGTTAATTTTTTCTGTCGCTTATCGTGTGTGCATATCTAAAAAATTTCAGGGTGACCTATGTATTAAGCTTAGTTAGACCACATAAATATTGCATTCATTGAGTGAAATGTTATCAGTCTGTTTTTTTGCTTAAAAAAACTATTCGAAATTTTTATAATCTAGGCTGTCTTTCGATAAAGAGGGTTCAATACAAAAAGCTCGTAGAATAATTGAATTGTATGAAGAAGAAGGCATAAACAAAGATCGTATACTTATCAAATTAGCCTCCACATGGGAAGGTATTCAAGCTGCAAAGTAAGATGATAGTCATTGAAGTTTTTAAATGTTATTTAGTATAATTATCTTTTCGTTTGTATTAGAGTATTAAGTTTTATTACATTATGCATTATTCTGATAAAAATGTACAGGACTGAAACTTTTTTTTCTTTTGCATTTAGTTTTCTATCTGGCAATCTCATTACAATTTATTGAATTCTAATTTTGAATCTTCTGTACTGAACCCAGCGGAAGGTGTGTTGGTATCACATACCCAAACATATATTTTGCGTCTAAAATACCTTAAATATAAATGTATTGATTGTTTGTGTCAAATAACATGCATTATGAAAAGTAAGTAATGCAAATGAAATTTAAGTAAAACAAGTTTTACTTACTAGTGAAATTTTTGGACATTTTTACAAATTGAAGTTGTGCTTCACATGTGTATCTGTTACATGAAGCACAATGGTAGTTAGATTTTCAGTCCTTTTTGCTGAGACAGTTTGAACACCATTTATAGGATTTAGTTACCTTCATGGGTAGCTCATCAGAATCAGTAGTCATGCCAATTTCATCAGTGGCCCATAAATGTTTTGCATTAATATGAGATGGCTTGTATAAGAAACCTATTAGCTCTTTAATTTCACTACTTTTCTAAATATTTTTTACATCTCACTCCCAATTGAATGCCTCTTGAATTGAATCAGTATATATATATGTGTGTGTGTGTATTATTTATGAATTAATTGATCATATTATCTTCTATCAAAACACTTCTTTCAAACTATATAAATTTTATCAAATGTTGTTTTTACATGTTTAGAATAATTAGTATTACCAGGAAGCTTAAATATTGGTTTTCTGAAGAAACATTAGCTCAAAATTTCTCTTTTGACTGTTTATTTTTATCTTTTCCGTAATAAAAATTTCTTGACACGTTGGTTGTAAGCATTTTGCTGTGCACTGTCTTAATCACTTTCTGGCAATAATTCTTAAAATTTTCATCAATCATTTCCTCCACTACTATTTTCATCATCTGTAGAAACTGATTCAAGCAAATGTCACAAACCTTCTATTTCATTTTCATTGCAAGAGAACTGAGCCATTTTGAACAAATTATGAGAGAAAATAGCGTGGTTTCAATGTTAACCCATTAACCGCCAAAACTACAAGGAATGTTTCTTTTCTCTTGAAAATAATAACAAATATTAAATTAAGCATTTATAACATAAATTTACATTGAAAATAAAAAAAATGCTCTTACCTGTGGAAAAAGCAAGTGTTGTGTCAGCGGGAAAAGACTACGGATGTTTAGTGAGTAGGATTGTACTCATGTGATGTTTCTTTTGAGTGGAGCACAGGATTACCTTTTAGCTGTATAACGTTTTATAAATCTACAAATCACTTTAATTGTAATTAATTTAATATTAAAATATACATTGTATTTCTTTTACAAATACAGATTATTTCATTTGAAAGATTCAAGCATGAAAAGCATGATTACGATCATGTTGTAAAGCTACATTACATACTTTGCATCTACAAACAGTCTAGCTATGGTACTCTTTTACAACAAAGTCTTTTGTTATCAATGGACTTTACGATAAAATGTTGACCATCTCCATGCAATGGTTTTTGAATGCTGAATTTACTAGGTCTTCCTGTTGCTGATCTATTTATGGCTAATTCTAAACTAGGAGGCAATAGGAGTTTGCAAAAGGAATAATGCATTCTCGCGTACGAAATCTAAAAGAGTATATTTAAATAGAAGTGGTGATATTTAGTAAGTTTAGATACGGTCTCACCTAATATAATTTATCAGTATTGTCAATTTAACTGTTGTCAAATGCAAATTCTGCTTCATATTCCTGTACTGCAAACGTGATATTGATTCTTGTACAACAGGAACAGAAATATCCTTATCAAAAGACCAATACATTTTTTCTTGAGGTAAAGAATGATATCATGTAAGCAATAATATTCTAATAAACCTTCTCATACATGCTTGAGATGCAATAAATTCTGGGATTTTTTTTTTTTTTTTTGGCTGAGCGTATATATTTGTCTGTTCAACGAAAAGAGAGTAATGTCTAAACCAAAAAGAAAATCGAAAATCTGTGCACTAGTTTTACCTTGTGTTTTGTCTTTTATAATTTCTGTTCTATCTCTTTCTTCATGTTCTTCCTGAGGCATAACAAACACTTCCTTTTTTATGCACTTCAAGATTTCAGTCTTCTGATTTTTAAACTTTTTAGTATGACTATAACTGCTTTTAGAAGGCTGAAACTTACTTACGTGAATTTCAACTTTCCCAGCAGTATCATTTGGTAAAATATCATTGTCATTCCTTTCTGCTTCGTCACTAGCCTCTGCAATTTTTGGGGAAACAACAGCAATATCAGTTTCATTCTGGTCATTATTAACATTATCATCATCTGTTTCTTCATCAAAAAATCTTTGAAGGGCTTCTTCTAATGTAAGATACCTCGTTCTAGGCATTTTTAAACAACCAGAACGTGAACCAGAACATCGAAAGGAATGAGTGAAAAAGGAGATTCACTACCCGTTTCCTGCTGACGTGGCGTCAACGCAACACCTGTTTTCCCTTTTTACTCAACACAAATATAAACATCTGACTTATGTAATGTTCTGATAAACAGTGACCTTGACTAAAAATAGATCACTCATAAAGACGGCGATTCTTTCGTTAAATATTTTCAGCAAAAATACCAGGTCGAAAATTTTGCTTAAAGTATGAGATTAATTATTATAAACAAAATGATTGTTGAAGGCAAATATCTTTTTACAGAAATAATCTTCATAATATTCCCTACACAAAATTATCTGCTGGTATAAAATATCTTTGGTAGTTATATTTATATACACATTTATTTTGACCGTTGCGTCAACGCAACACCAGCGGCTAATGGGTTAAATGAGTAAGCCCATCGGTATCTCACACCCACAGGGGCCGAATGCCATGAAATGGCCTTATCAGTTTTAACTGCACCTTATTCCACTTGATGAATGTGATCTTCTATTCAGCTACTGAAGGTTTAGTCAATTTTCGAAAAAGGTGGTGGGGAATAGGATCTTTTAAATGTACAGATGGGCATGACATACCCACAGTTCATGCTGCCCGGCTAAGTATCTATTGACATTTACATTCATTATTTTTTATTTTGGGCTACATAAATATGTAAATATAATTGGATAACAATAGAATCAATATAAAGAGCTTTGAAATGTTTACCTTTTGTGAAAGATTTTTTTTAAGGGTGCAAAATTAAAACTTAATTTTTCATAGGAAAGGATCTTATACTTGCAAAGCTTTTTGTCTCAAAAAGTATGGGTTCAGCAGCTTTTGCTTGGCCACTAGTGGACATGTTCTTATTGTTTACTACATTATGTTTTTGAGGTCTTACTCAAAGAAATGTAAAACAATCTGATTAGATTTAATACAAATAAGCCACTATAATTGCTCTTTTCTAACTTTCTCTTTTTGTTTTTTTTATTGGGATTTTCTGTAACATGTCATTTTTTAAATGAATATTGTTCTTTAATAAGTATGTTACATGTATTTTATTTATTTAGTTATATGTACCTTAATATGTATTATAAAATCATTTTCCAAATATCTAATTTGTTTTGCATTTTTGTTTTAATTGCATTTTTCTTTAATGTAATCATAGTAGATAGACCAGTTTAATATATTTAAAACATGATGTATTATTTTTTTTCAACATTTTATCACTTAGTATCAAAACAAGAAATAACTGTCCACCCCATAAGGTACACATTTTTTACTCCAAAATGGGCTTTAATGTGAGCCTGTGTTGTATGGGCTGAGGGTAGAACTTTGTCCTAAAGATGCGAGCTGATTCATCAGTTCATAGAAAAAAATACTCTTATTTTTTTTTTTTTTCTATATGAGGCACAGCAAATGGTTTTTTTTATTACAAATATCGATAATAATACTGTTTTGAGCCAGTAGAAAGCAATATAATTTTAATATTTCCTTGATAGTACTTCTTAAAAAAATTCCATACTAAATCATATTTGTACACTTTGTAGTGTATGTAGTTTATTTTCATCTCCCATATTAGACCATTAATGCTAAAATGGCGTTAATGCTGAAAGTACCATACAAAATAACTTTCTTAGCACTTGGGGGAATGAAAAACTGTTTTCAGTTGGCATAATTTTTATGAAATGCATAAAATTATAAAAAGTACTGGTTTAGTAATGCAAATTAATAAAAATAAATATCACTGCTTTATACTCGAAATCATGCCACACCAATAACAAGATTAAGGATCAAGGAAGAAATCAGTTAAATAGTACTTAGGTGCTAGGCCTTTACCTCCACATCATCTGTGAATTTATTATTTACATCAAAAGAGGGGTTCATCAAATAAAGTAAAAAAATTTGAAAGTCAAATTAAATTGTTTAAAAAAGAACTGAGAAGGTAAAACATGGGGTATTTCTTTGGGTGAACAAAGTAGCAGTATACTTAGCAACATTAATTTTGATTTCATACAGTCCAAGCCAGAGTTCAAGAGCTGAAAGGTACTCTGTAATGTAGAGATTATCGTTATGGTGTTGGAATTTTGAGAGATAATGGCTGTATCATCTACACATAAAGCTAGATCGATACTTTGTGCTTTAGGAATATCATGTATGTAAATGCTGAACATTAAAAGCCCAAGTAAACTGCCCTGGGGGTATGGCAGCATAGATTGGGTAGGGAAAGGAGAATTCATGGTTAACTCACATATGGACAAGTTAATGAGATGGGCCAAAAAACCATGTTGCATGAACTTGTAGATAAGTCTGTCATGCCAAGTCTTGTCAAAGGCTTTGGCTATATCAAGATAGACAATTCCCATTAACAAGAGGTATTACAAACCACAGCAGCCGATCACATGAGCGGTAGAGAAGCAATTTTGCTTTCAAAGCCATCTAACATTTTCCACTTTTTTGCACTTCCAACTAACATCTGAAAGTAGTAGTATTCTTTCTTTGTAATTACCTTTTAAAATGCAAGCAACAATTCATGAGAACTGCCTTGTTTACACACTCCAAATTAATTTTTTTATTTCATGTTTGGTGCTTCAAAATAAAAGGGTTTCTGTTTGGCCAGTTCCTACTTACTCAAAATAAAAGCATCTCGGTGATTGGTTCATTAGAATCAGAATATCTCTTGTGATAAACTTGGGATATACAGGCAGCCAAACTGAAGTAAAATGAGAGTGTCATTCATTGCATAATACATCCCTTTCTCTTTAGTGTTCATATCTGCTTTTACGTGGAGAAACAAGTGTTGCATAAAAATTAGAGTACCATAATGGATTTAAAGAGAGAAGACTGTCATACAGTAATTATTTAAACTTGAAGTTGTGAATTAGCTTCAGAGTACAGAAACAGAGCAACTGAAATGTGTATAGCCCATCTGTGTCTGAAAAGATGATACAAGAATGGAGGAAGCAGACAATAGATTTAGTGGATGCAGATAGCAGTAAAAATACTTCATATGCTCATAAATATCTAAAGCTTGAGGAGTATGTTCAGAACTGGATAATAAACCACAGGAAGAATGCAATTACTGTTTCAACAAAAATGATTTTAATTGAAATGAAAAAATTAGTGTTAGCATGTATTGCTGATTTTTCTGGAATTTCAAGCTGCGAGAGGTTCATGAAGAGAAAAAGTCTCTACCAGAACTGCAACAGCATAAAAACTGCCACTTGAATGCAAAAGAAATATTATAGAATTCCCCAAATGCATCATAAGCTTGCAAAAGAGATGCGTTTTGATATGGAACAAATAGGAAACACGAATGAGATATTTTTGACATTTGACATGTCATCAATTGAACAGTGGATGCTAAGACAGTAATGACAAAGATACTGCTGCTGTTGTGTATTGTGCTGGTAGTTTAAAACTCCTTTGTTAACCATTAAATCAATGCTGCTTAAATGTACAGTTTTACATGGAATTTACATTCATGTTTATCCCAAAGGCTGGATGGATGGAGAGAGTTTGAAGCTGTGGTACAGGAGTCCTGATGGACTTCTGAAGAAATTATCTTTATTAGTGTGTGAGCAGTTTAAGGTCGATATAATTGAATCAGCAAACATCCTTGCTATTGAACTGGATTCACATCTTGCTGCGATTCCTGATGGATTAAAAAATTCAGCTTCTGGATGCTTCAGTCAATAAACTATTCAAGGGATTTGTGCACTAAGATTGAATACAGTGATTGAAGCACCAACTCTTGACATCACACTGATGGAAGAAAGGAATGGCCATCAATTTTTAGCATTTGTAAGTGAGTGAAAATATCCTGGCAGAAAATTAAAAGTGTGACTATCAAAGTCTTAAAAAGTGTGGACTTAACAGTTTGCTGACATTATCCATGAGGAACGTGACAATGGTAACCAAAGTGAATGTAACTACATTTATGATTTGAGCAGCAGTGATCATGAATTTCTGGAATTCTATGATGAATAAATCCTGATGTATTTGCTAATTTTTTAATGTAAGAGTTGTGTTCTCATTATATAAAGTGTTATTTTTAAAATAGGTACTTTGATTTTTTTCTCTCTGATCCAAGTATTTTTTGTAAAATCTAATCTGATAAATCACAGTATGCCTTATGCAGCAGTGTATCTTGTAGACCAAGAAATATGATACATAAATAGTTGTTGTTATTGTAGTGGAATATACACCCAAAAATATTGATTTATGAAAGGCAAAAGTTTTGCTGAAGTGTGCCATTTGCCATTGGTACTCACCATAAAAAGAGAATTTTGATGCAAGTGCAGAAAATGCTAAATCAGTTCAGTAATATAAAGTATGTTCCTTTCTTCAGTCCAAATATGCTATAAATATAGTGTATATAAAAAAAAAATCATTTTCACATACATATAGGAAAAATTGCCATTAAATTTGGCATGCTGAATTTTCTAAAAATTGAAATTTATTTGTTTATATTCAAAATTAAGCACAGATTATAGGCATCTGTGGGTTATGAAAATTCCATTGCATATATTATGTAGTACGTTGGGTAATTTATGCTACAGTCAAAAGTCGTTAATTCGGACACCCATAATCCGGAATGATCTATAATCCGGACCTCAAAGCTAAAAACTTTCTGCGCATGTGCCGCGTTGGCACAGGCGTTTTATGCATGCGCGTAAGACCTTGACTACTGCGCATATGCGTGTGCGCAAGTGCAGAATACGTTTTCGCCAGCGCGTTTAATGTATAACGGACGGTGTAAGCTAAAATTATCTAATTATCTATTTCAGCTAATGTTAATGATTGCGTTGTTCCTTAATCTTCGAATTGGATCCCGTTTATTATTTTTTGCAGACTGTAAGAGCAATTTTATAAAAGTAAACTTGAACTTTCAATTATGTCAAATAGAATTTCCAATGCTGGAACTTCCAAAGGATCTACAAAACGAAAGTATGTTTCGATGTCCAACAAACAAAAAGTGGAATTGCTGCAAAAAATGGATAAAGATATGAAGAATGTGACAGAGAGGTTAGTGAAAACGAAAAAATTTCGATTGACAAGTTAGTCGGTATTCTCGGCACAGATTACGAGATTACGGGACTTGAACAGCGGAACTTCGTAACTGAACAAGAAATTATGTCTGTTTATAGAATTAAAGAGAAAGTATTATCACATAAAACAAAGCAACTTAAACAACTTACATTGAAAGAAATGTTTAATAAAGTAAACAAATAAATATTAAGCTTTTTTTTTTGTAAATTTTGATACCCTTTAGATCATAATTGTTCTTTATTTCATAAATTACGGTTTCATATTTTTAATTTTAGAATTTCTGCATGCCATCTTACGAGATTTAAAATGATGATCTATAATCCGGAAAAATCGATAATCCGGAATTGCCGAAGTCCCGACGAGTCCGGATTAACGACTTTTGACTGTAGTGCATTTTTTGAATTGTATGGAACATTACAATTTAAGAGAAATCTGGTAATGTTAGAAAGTGAACTGAAGGTTTAATAGAAGTTAGCTGGACTTTCATTTCAATAAAAAAGGGGCAGTTTAAACTTTTGTGTAATATGTTAGTTGTGTACATGTGGTGAGTGATACAGCTCTAAAGAGCTGCTGTTGAATTTAATAAATTTATGACAAATGATATTTTGTTTTTGAAGTTAGCAAGACTCTGAAAAAGTCTTTAACATATGATCATGCAATTTAATTAAATATAAGAAATTTATTCAATATTATAAAAAGGTTTTCTGCTGTACAGACATAATGTTTGGGCTGTTTATGTTTATTATTTTAGTTTTAAGTATTTATTTTTGTATAATATAAATCTTTGGAAGATTTGTTTTTAGTATTTTATTAATATAAAAGTATTGTTTTAGATGATAGAAAGAAAATGGAAATTGTTAGTTGATAATGCCAGATTTAATTCCATTTATTTTAGCTTAGATTATCCGATATCCAGGTGTAAACATTATTAGCAGAATACTTTTTCTTCCATTAGAAGTTTTGGAATAAACGTATGCTTAATGTCTAGAATTTATGGCTTTAATATCTTATTATATCTGTTATTATTTATTATCTATTAAAATTTATTAAGTGGTAATTTTCTTGCAGATGAACTGTAGAAATATTCCAGAACTGTGCAGCATTTTTAATAATTTTTTCTGTTTCAGAGTTCTTGAAGAAAAATACCAGATTCATTGTAATATGACTTTGCTATTTAATTTTGCACAGGTAATGTTTTGTGCTGTTTTTTTCTTTTAAATTTTATTTTGTAGGTATTTTAATGCATTTGAGGATTTTTTTAATTCAGTGAAGTAAAATATATATTGTTACATTTGTGTTGGTAATGTGATGTAAAATGTATTTCTGAGGTAATATAAATTCCCAAATATTTAGTACTAGTTTTTAGAAATAGCATAATTTCAAATCTGCTGAATTAATATTTTTTATTCCATATAATAGTGCTTTAATTTCAGCTGAAGTTCTGGAATTTGCTATTTTTTTGTTAAAGTAAGTATACTAATAATGTTTTGTAAGATGTATTACACTAATAAATTAACCGATTTAACTTTTATTTATGCATTTGCTTTTATATTTGTATTTATGCTAATAGAAAATACAACCATGAAATAAAAATAGTAGGGTACTTAAGTGCCAGTAGTAGTTACAATGAGAATTTGTTGTTGCTAAATCTGCAAAATGCTTAGACCATGTCCAAAATACTCTAATTTCATATAGACTTTAATGCTAAATATTTAAAATTATTAATATTTTTATTGCCTTTATTGCCTAAAACAGTGTGAAATAAACCTGCTTAAGTAAACATAAGTATGGCAGCTTAGGAAACAAAGGGAAGTTGTCTATCTGGGAAGTCGTGTCTTTCTAGTGTCTCCTAGCAAAGGGGCTTATAACACAAAATTGCAGTCTCCCATGTATTAAACATTTTCAGTTATTGTCCATCACTATATGCTCATGGTAAAACAGATATCGGATACATTAAACGAGGTATTAGATGAGATTGTACAGGTTATAAATTTTATTGTTAACAGAATTTTTTGGCTAATGGAACAGTACTTCAATAATTAACAAATGCAAATATTGGTGTAAAATCTAATTTGATATATAAAAGGCAACCCTAACAATATTTGTAACTTCATGAAACTATGACTATATATACTTCATGATACAATGACTGCAAATCCAAAATAAATGCAAGAAAGAAAGATAAGTAAATGATGAAATTCATAAATAAAAGCTCAATTATACAGCATTTCATTCTTAGTTGCAGCTGACATAATTGTACCAATGTAAACTCTTGAGCACTGAAAAATTATTCAATAGTTGTCAGAAAAGAAAACTGTAAACCTTTAATTTGTAAACCTCTTTTTTTTTTTTTTTTTTTTGTGCTTCGATAATACTAAAATGCAATTCCATTTTTGTTCTTCTGAACAAAATTTTTCAGTATGGGTGCTAATTGGGCCTTGGAAGACTTTAATGATAACTATTTATCATTTGCAAATGCCAAATAATGTAACGTGTAAATAATGTTTTTAAGGCATTTGCAGTAAAACTCTCAAAGGGAAAATTACTGGATCTTTCATTCTTTCCACTTATTGTGATATTATTAATGTGGACATTCATAGCTATTTGTGAGATGGAGTAAAGAAGTTGCCATATTTAACACTTTAATGCAAAGTTGACTGGTGGTGTCCATTAGTTAAAAATTTTGTTAAACCAACGAACTTAACATTTTCTTTATCTTGCAGTGATTTATCTAGTACTTGTTTTTTTACATTCAGAGTTATGTTGGTTATCCGAAAGGGAAATCTTAAACTGGTTTTTGTAGTTAAAAGTTAAGGTTAAATTTTTTTTAAATGAAAATAAACATGATGATGCTTCAGAATTATATAATCATATGTAGTTGCAAATTATGGCCTATTTAGTAGACATTTTTGCTGTTTTTATATTAGTTTTAACATGTATATTTTTAAAATTAATCCAGAATTTTAATAATTGTTTTTAAAATTAGATATTTCATCATATATCAAAGAAACAAATGTACAGTATAAAAAAGTTCAACAATTTTTTAGCAAGAAATTAAATAAATTTGCATAACACTATTAAAAATACATCTAAGAACACATTTCTCAGTTGAAATGAACTATAACAGGTTGTAACTTTTGACAGCCTGGCTGCATGGGTGTTTTTTATGGTTTCCCCTATGTGGAACATGAATACAAGCCATTTGACCTTAGAACGACATTCACAACGTCAATCCTCCTCTAACTGGTAGCACTTTTGAGCTTTACTGTATGCAAATAACTTATCCTATTCAGATATAAGATAAGGAATGAGAATTTATTGGTAGTGGAATGAGATTTCAGAAATGCTTTTTTATGTATCTTGTGAACTTAACTGTTTAAGTATTATATCTGGAAAGTTATATTTATCAGCAAGCTGTTTTAATTGCCTAGAATTTTGTACAAAAACAAAAATGTTCTTTTCATGGCCTAAAAACCTTGTTCTTGGATGTTATGTTTCTTAAATCTGTTTTTAGTTCAGCAGGAACTATATACATGCATAAAAATATTTTTAAGCAGCTCATATATGTAATTTTATATGTGAAAATATAATATGTTGAGTGTAGTGAAGTTTTATTTATAATCATACAAAATTGCTATGCAATGTTTTTTAGTTTCCGATTAGGGTGATTAAAAGTCAATAAGAACATGAAACAGTAACTGTTAACCCTTTGCGGCACAGTGTGTCTGGTCTGGACGCACCTAAAAAATTTCCTTCTGTATGCACAGAAAAATTGAATGAAAAAGGATTTATAGGTTACTATACATTACTCTGAACCTTCTTTATTTATAGTAGATGGCAGCTTAACACAAACCAGTCCATATATTTTAGCCATGTTTAGTTTTTTTAAGACCCTCATTTTTCAAAGAAATCTTCCAGATTTTTTTTAGGGTATGAAAGAAATTGTTTGAAGAGAAATTTCTATGTTATTTTTTGGCTGTATGCTAACCTCCTTATTCTGTATTAGTTTTAAATTTTTACCTTGAAATCTTGCCTAAAATCAAACTGCCCAGACCGGGCTCACCGACAATCTAGGACAATTCAGAAGTCAAACAACAAAAATCAGCGTTATACCTACAAAATTTTCACAGGACTAGTTTCGATGGTTTTACCGAACCATCATCTTCAGCTGCAAAACCGCAAATGAATTGGTATTTATTCGGCGTGTTATTGTGTCTTAATCTAGGACAACTGAGAGTCTGTATTTGTTTCTCCGCATCCCATCGGTCAGTTCATTGACAACAATGCTCGTTTCAGCACTCTTTTTCGAAGGTTTATTCAATCAATGTGCCACTTTGGGCACACCCACAGAATTAAAATGATAAGTGCTTTCTTTACAAAATTTTACTTGTGTACTCCTATAGGCCTAATTAGACTGCCTACCCCCTTTTTTAAATCAAAACACGGGCTTTAAAAGGTAACATGCCGAAAGGGTTAATTTATATTAATTTGCAGGTAATATTTAGATTTTTTCAATTATGGATATATTTTGAATGGTATATTTTCATAAAAATGATTTGTACATAGCACTTTTGTTGTGGCTATGTGCACAATTAATAAGTACTGCAAAAGTTTTTAAATTAATGCCATACTTAGATCAGATTATGATAGAAAAAGGGAAAAAATGGCTTTACTAGAATTCTAAAATAATTTTCAATTTCCTCTTAAATTTAACTTTTTTAAAATAAAGTTTACAGAAAGATGTTCATTCTAGGTAAAATTTAAACATGGTGTAATGGAATGTATATTTCATATGATAATATGTGAATTTGATTTGAAAGTTGTTTTTGATTAGATTGATTTGACTGATCTCTTGTTTCTTTAAACACATAATTATGCAGTGTTAAAATTTAATAATGTGCTTAACTATTAATTTATTGTTCTAAATTTGCATTATTTTTTATTGCAGGCTGTGGCATGTGCTGAAGCTGGTGTTACTTTGATTTCTCCATTTGTTGGCCGTATTTTTGATTGGTATGTTACGAATACCGATAAAAAATCTTTTGAACCCAAAGATGATCCTGGTGTGCAGAGTGTCACTAAAATATATAACTATTACAAGAAATTTGGTTATAAAACTGTCGTTATGGGTGCCTCTTTTCGTAATGTAGGTCAAATAAAAGCTTTAGCAGGATGTGATCTACTTACGATAAGGTAAAGAAAATATTCCTTTTTGTAGTTTTATTCATTACAAATATTTATTATATATATAAAAGTTAAATGGTATGGTCATTTGTAATGTATTAAATGAATATTTTCATACTGTCTAAGTATACAGTAGTTTACGATTTTTAATAAAACAATTCATTAGTGTCCCTATATTAATCAGTTGTTTAGCATTTGTAACAAAATATATACAAACAAACAAAATGTATAGGTTATGAATTCAAATAAATTTCATACATTAGTTCTCACTTCTATTCAAAAATTCCTTATTTGTAGTTTCAGTTATGTCTATGCACATTGAATCTTTTAGGTTGACTTTTAATATTAAATATTTCTTTACTATATTTTTATCATATATTCCTCTTTAGTGTTATTTTTGAAAATGTATTTTGATAGTTGATTTAAAACATTGAAATATCAAAATTTTGTATATTTTATTATTGAGATTATAGCAATGTTCTGAAAGCAAAAAGTAGATCCATGACTTGGTCTAAAAATGTATTTTTGATCTGACACTGGATTAGCAAAAATCAATTCATGAGTTAACCTTAGGTGACAGATTTGGTGTTTGGAAGTGTGTTACAATATTTAGCTTGATATGTTATCACCACCACGATTCTTTTCCAGTTCACCAGTGCTGTTATTCTTTGAAATTGATGATACTGACAATGTGCTAGATTTACATGCATACATATTATCTCATCAAATCTTTCATTTTCAGTGTATTAGGGTTTGACTTCTTCAAGCTGCTTAACATAATGCAGCTTTGCACACTACAGCTTACATATTGTCAAACAGTATGTTGATAACTTCTTTGTGATTAAGGTAATCACAATTTTAAAGAAGGAATTTTCCAACTGCCTGAAAGATGGCAAGATGTCATAAAATAAAATGGTGCTTATGCAATTCAATGAAAGTTTTTATATTATTATACTGCTTCATTTATATTTATCATTGGAATACAACAAATGTTGAGATGGCCCAATAATATAAAATCTGGTCAATAAGTGTTCTTATGATGTGTATTCAAATTTTAAAATACCATGATTTTCATAAAAATTAATAGATGCATTTTGCTGAAAATTTCTCCTGTGACTTAGTAGATTGAAATGATGAGACTTGCTTTTTAACTTTTTAGCCCCAAATTACTTCAAGAATTAGCAGATTCAAAGGATGAAATTCACCGTTTCTTAAGTTCTGACTATGGTGAGTATTGAGGTTTGGAATTTTCTGAATTTATTTACGACAAATTATTAAAGATGTTATTATATACAATCATACTCTGTGAATTTATTAATGTTAATTTTGTAGTTATCATTTACTTAATATAATAAATGTGCTTTTTTACTAGCTTTAAAGTTATTACTTGCAAATATCCACATTCCATTTAATGTGTGTTACAGGAATTTTATATAACTCTGTTTGCTGACTTGGTTATTTACTTCTTAAGTTATATGGTAAACCCTTGCTGAATGTGTGAGTTGTATCATTAACACATTGGGCGTATGGCAAAGTCATTTCTGCAAAGTTAACTTCCTATGGAAAATGTGTTGGATATAGTTCAGAATAGGAAAGTATGTAAAATTTAAACAAACATAAATATTATAATTAAAATGAAAAGATGAAATGAATGCTAATTGAAAAGATTTTTATTACTGTTTAATAAGTACATGATACAATTATTAAAAAAAACTGTGATATTTTGCTTGGGACAATAACTGATGCAACTGTTGAAAAGTTTAATGGTTAGGAGATATTTAAGCCATTAATCCTTTATTGGGACAATATAATGAGGGTCAGCTTTACACTCTGAATGATGCACAACACATCTTAGCTACACTAAAACATTAACATATCAGTGATCATTTCGATCTATAGTCTAGAGTTTGCGATATTACCATGTTCTTATGGTCAATTATCTGTCTGTCCTGGATAATTGCTCTTTCTCATAGCTGATATTAAACATTTCATAAGATATTTAAATTAAAACAGGATCAAATTAAAATGGGAAAGTGTTCAATTAAGGGATTTAAGAACAGTACTCTTTGCATTGATAGTATTCCTATTGATATAATTCAAGCAGCTTAAAATAGAAGTGTCCAACTTTTGTACAGGGAACAGCATAAGGTAATCTGTTGACTGACTATAAATGTCGGAGTATAACTAACTTCTTAACAATGAGTCCTGACCTGTACAATGCTTTTTTTTTTTTTTTTTTTTTTCATTTGTAGTTTTCTGTATTGTGAAGAAATATCACATTCTATAGTAGACTTCAGCTTTTCTCAGTGAGATTGACTAAAATTTTTAATAGTTTATATATTTTACATTTTTTAAATTTTCATAATTTTGCCTCAAGCTGTTATTTTAGATTAATACTATGCAGTTATATGGGCTATATGTTTTTTATGTATATTTTTCATAAGCTTCTTTTATTTCAGCAAAGAACATGAACATTGAAAAAGTGAGCTTTGATGAGTCAAAATTCCGTTGGGAACTTAATGATGACCCCATGGCTTGTGATAAATTAGCTGATGGAATCAGGAAATTTGCTGCAGATGCTGTTAAATTAGAAAATTTAATGAAAACCAGAATCTAAGATTCTTTTAAAAGCGATATTCATTTTCCAGACATCTTTATTTTCCATTTTTAAAAATTCACGCTGTATGTTTTTTTACATATGTTCCTAAAATATATTTTTGCATTTTGGTACTTATATTGTTTGATATTGTTTTGAATAAATTTGTACTTATTGCTTGTTGTATTAGATTTTACTGCCTGCATTCATTATATTTTTGTTTTTATCATTTAATCACCTGAGTGCCAGTTTTTTTTATCTGGTCATGAAAAGCTATATTTAAACAGAAAATTTTAACTAGAATTTTTATAATTCCATAGTTTGCCCTTTGTTTTCATTCTATTCCTTTCATGGATTATATTTAGACTATTAAAGAAAATAAAGGTAACAAAAATTTTGCATAATAAGTAGAGGTATATTAAGTTTACATATATAAATTTTTGGTCAGTTTTTAGAACCAAGTTTATGTTTACTGCTTAATATTTTAATTTATGTACTAGCTGTATCCCTTGCTAGTAATGCAGAAATTCTTCAGTAATTGTTATGTTTAGTCTGTTCTGCCTGTCTTTATTTTACATTACTGTTAGCTGAGCTGCTTTCTTGATTAATTCTATCTTCTTTGAGAAAGGCTCACCAGGTTTTGTTGCATAAGTAGAAAGGAAAAAGGAATTTTTAGGATTAAATAATGTATATGATGAATGTTACAGAATGATTGTTGCTTCTTTTATTATGGAATATTTCATATGAAAAATGAAACAATGTATATTCCAGGTAACATGAATAATTATTTGAGTGTTCACTTAAAAACAGAATGACATATCTAAAAAAATGTGAATATTTTTTAGATGTGAAGGAAAGAATAAGCTAATTTATATTTAATCATTTGCATTTAATATTTATGTGGTAAGATTTTTTTATGCTCTGAGAAATAAAATTTCTAAAATAATATTAAATTATTGCAAATAAGCAAAAAAAGTATTAAACTTCTATTTTAAACATCTTAAAAATTTTGTACTTATTAAAAATTATACAATATACTTTGCTTAAAACATCTCTTATATTATTTAAATTTGTTCATAAGGTAAAATAAATTTGGAATTAAGCCTAGTCTTAAAGGTTTCATATATTTCGATACAGGATTATGTATTTAAAAAATTTTGTGGTTGTAGGTGCAGCTGCTTTTTGATAGTTCAGCAGACTCCCATTACTCACTCTCAGATTCTGTTATTTTATAGTAATAGAGGCAACCATATTAAATACTGGTTTCCTGATAGAATTATTTTGACACTTTGAGGAAGTAACTTTGTAAGAAGATTGATATATTTGTTTTCCTAGTAACGGCTAAAAGAAATTGATTTTATATATATTTTAGGGAAGAACATCAAATAAAATATGCTTGGGATAAAATGTATGAATTGTAATAAAAACATACTTTACATAAAATATATATGTAAAACCGTTTATGAATTTATAAAAATGGCGCCAGATTTATATGGAATCTTTGTAACTATAGGCATTTTTTTAAATATATATGTATATTTCTGATAGCAACCTTTTTGAATTAAAAGGAATAATTGTGTGAAAACATTTAGTATTTGGGGTTAGAGGCCTATTTAAGTATAAAAGTGAACTTTTTATATGGTTCTTTTAGATAAAAAAAAAATTAAATAAAAAAATTGCAAAATTTATTGGTGTATTTGAGAATGAATTTTCTGACTGAAGATAAGTCTTGAATGTTTTTGACTTTTGCATGAAAATGTAGCATTTACTGAAAAATCTACTGAATATTTTTAACCTAACATTCACTATGGGGAGCATACAAAAAGCTAAATTACACATTTAAAAAATCTTCCTAATTTCAATTCTGAAACCATTTAAAAACAGTCTGTAGCATATTTTGAGAAACTTGTAAATTAGAAGTGTAGGATTAATGTTATGGGACAGGCAGCTTCTAGCCATCTTTATGTATTTCTTTAGTCAATAGAAAATGCTGTTTTTAAGTGTATATATTATATATATAACTATAAAGGTTATATTTAGCGCATCAATAATCAAGCATAAAAAGGTTTGATGATTATCATATCATACATTGCAAGCATTCAGAGAATCTCGAACCTGCATGTCTGGCTTTTGCATGACCAATTCTAGATTTTAAATTACGACAAAGAACTGGAAGGATACTGCATGTAGAGAGAAATAAATACCTTGAAGAAGAAATATACATGCCTGTTAACATTAAAATGTTAAATTATACATGTCTTAACATAAAATGTTAAAAATGTACATGCCTGTTAACCCTAAAATGTTTAATTCGCAGGGTTTCATACAGGTGTCCAAATCCCCATAAACTAGAACTGCAGTTGCTGGATATAGAATCTAGTGCAATTATTTTGTGCCTTAACATGTTCCCTGCCGCGTGGGGCGTATACGCCACATGCTAAACTTTCCGTTCAAGCCATTTGGTATTATCATTTTAAAATGAAGAATTTTTTTAAAAATTCATTATGCAGTCAAATTATGGGCATCTTAATACTACTGCTGATGCCCTCATTTAATCGCGGGGCGTGTGATGGGCAATTTTTTTCCTCCGTAACTTGTTTCAACTGCATTCCTCGTATTTCAATCAGTCATTTATTCGCGTGTCGTTGATACACTACTTACTGCTTCTCTGAAGCTGGGATTGATTTATAGTTCAGTGTGTTAGACAAAGGAAATACGGTACGTACATAGTATTTCAGCGTTATAAATTAGGATATTTTACATTTAAAAATGGTTGTAATTTTTTCCGCCTTTTCTTCTTCCGACTTTTTCCAAATTTTACAATAATTACTCCTTATAAGCAGATATGGCATCACACAGCCACAGTTTTTCTAGTGATAATTCTGACAACGAGGAAGGCTACTTTAATTCGATAAGAAGGCGCTGTAAAATTTGTTACGAAAGAAATGTTAAAAATTTGGGTTCTCAATTGGCAAGAAACTGTACTGTAAAAGTTGTGACATTCTGCGATAGTTGTGTGGATAAACCACACTTATGTTTGCCATGTTTTAATAAAGTTCATCGTAACATCCCTTTGTAATTGCATACAAACTTGAATTTAACTAAACTGTTATATTTAAAACTGATATACGTACGATAAAAAAAATTATATGTGAGGATGCAACTTGCTTGGCATAGTAATGTTCAGAAAGGTATTTGTTAAACTAATTCCTAGAAAAATAAATTTATTGGTTTGTTGTGTTATGCATGTTAAACTATACAACCTTTCCTTAATAATTATGATTTTTATGCTATTTTAATTATTGCAAGGCATACGCCAGAAACAAAATAATACAAATGTAAAGTGTGGGGCGCATACGCCCCACGCGGCCTGAACGGGAAGTCTTCAAAAAATGGTCTGCCAGGGAACGTGTTAACAGTTTTGCTACCAGTGGTTTGACATTGATAGCAAAACCATTCTTTCAACATGGTTTCGTTTATTATTACCAGTGTTTCACAATATTACCGTTGTTCATTGGTAGCTGGATCCGAGGGTTAAATACCCCGGCTATCTTCAAGGGCATTTTCATAGTTTTTCCCCATTTATAATGAGAATACAACCAGTTTCTTTAGAAAGGTCTTCCATGACGCTTCCTTTCCATGGATAGATAGCTAGCTCTAGTGAACATGAATACGATTAGACTGTGATAAGAACTTGGCCAGAATAGAATCAGATAAGGCCAATTGAAGAATTTATTCAGGTGCCCCAATACTTGCTTTTCTTGTCTTCGAGAGAGAAAAGCAGCTATTAGGCCATACAAAATGATTCTAGGGATCTTTAAAACCGATAGAGCTTTAAACCTGGCCTTGTGTCCTTAAGCGGCTTTTAAACCCTGGTTTTGCCATAACAAAATAGTCGAATCTAATAATTTGTGGCTATGACTCATGTGTCTGCATGGAATCTGCTCGGCATTAAGTGGATTTCACAACTTAAAAAAGCTGTATTTGTTGTCTTCCAGATATGGTAATTTAAGCTATTCACTATCCTAGCACAGTTACAAATTGAATTTCACCGAGTTTTTTTGAATCAGTTAGTTAATTATTGTTACTTGATATTGCATTACCATGCAGGAAAATATAAAAATTTTATACTGTTTTCGTGGCATGTTCCGTTTTTTTTTATCTAATGCATTTAACTCGCACACGATTATTCACTATTGAACTCATTTGTATGGAAGATTGATAAATGTAATTTCTGGAGTGGCCATTAAATAATTACGAGGTAATTATTCTCATTTCGTAATTATAATTAATTTTGATTTGTTACAAGTTAAAAAAATTAGAAATGATCAGAAATACTCCAAAATATTATTAAAATGAACAAAACAATATTTTAGTTTTTCGCTGAAATTAATTACTTTGAAAACGAGTTCCAGCCAAGAAATAACGATGAATAAAATTCGAAAATATTCCTTTTTATTATAAATAGTTCCGATTACGAACATTGCCAAGGAAATAGTTAAATGCAGTATTTACAAGAAAAAAATGAAGGTGGCGTATTTTAATGAACTCATTTAATTTATTGGAAGTAATAGCTGCCATATTACATTTTCCCAAGTAATATTATAGTAGTAACATTCTATTCCTGCATTATTGTGTTTAAGCTTTTAAGATAGCTATTTTTAAACTGTGGCAAAACTGTTTATTAGCATCTGTCGCATTAGTCTAAAGCTATTAATTTATGGAACTGGCCTAGTAGTCAGTGTGCATGAATGTAATGTAGCCTTCAAATGTGCATAAAAAATTCAAGTCGAAATAGGTAGTGTGATGGCATGTTAAGACTTCATGCATTTTTTGAAAACTATGAAAGTTCAAGGCTATTGAAAAAAGTATGCTTTCCATGTAGCCTATTCTCATCTTTTTTTATGTACTTTAAATAATGCCTATGTTATATGGACAAGGAAGATCTGCCAACCTTGAAAGGAATGTGTAAGAATCTGCTGACTGAGAAATACACAGAGATAAAAAACTAATGGACAAAATGCTGTGGATAAGGAAATAAAAATATTTATATAAAGATATTTGGTGTTACAGTTATATTTGGCAGTATTTCTGAATTTCAATAATGCTTTTATCTAAATCCCTAGATGATCAACTTTACACAATAATTATAACACAACAAAGTAACAGAACCTTAATTTGAACGCATGCTGCATTTATTTTTGTTTAAGCATTTACTTAGTTCATACATGGTATTTAACTGTGAGTATCTGTATGTAACTTTTATTTATCATCAATTTTGAACATACTTCTGGATAAGCTATCAAGTTCCAAATTTTATACCCTGCTATTGGTCCATCACAATGTAGCGTGGTGAAGCGATTTTTTGAAAATTCGATTTAGACTTTTAAATGTAACGTTTAAACGATTTTTAGCACGTCTTTTTGTTTAACGAACAAACCAAGCATATCAGAATTTTACTCTTTACACCGTTAAATACAGTCGTGAGGGGTTCATTGAAATTTGTATGAAAATTCTACTTAATTTCTGAATTTTTGAAAATAGCTCGACTGTTTTCACTGTTTGATGCTTATGACTTCAAAATTTCAACATCTAAAAATGTATGGGATATAAAGTTTTGAAATTTTCAAGTGAACGCTCCTTGTAACATTGTTGTTGCATCCTATTTCCGAAACTAAATATTCAAATCTGATTTATACAATCTCTGAATGACTTTCAGGTATTTTGCTTTATTTTATAATTTGTCTTATATTTTATTGCTTTTGTTTGAATAATAACTGAACATTTCATCATTGATAATGTGTAATTGGGGCTAAAAACCAGAAAATAAAGCATAGTTTGAAAAAAGGTTTTTATACAATAAGCTTTTGTTTAAAATGGATATGATAAATAATGCACTAAAAGGAAAAAAAAAAAAAATATTTTATCGTATAATTTAAAGGGAATACTAGATTAAGCAATTCTGTTTACAGAATTCATTAACAATTTTATAATGCGAATAATAAAAATGTGAGGCGCCTAAATAACGAATATCTTAATTTAACTGCATTGTCAAATGTATAAGCCATTATCTTTTAATTTTATCATGGGCATCCCACACTTGTATTATTTGGATATAATGTAAATGAATTCTGTAAATAGAATTATTTAATTTATTATTCCTGTCAAACTATATGATAATTTTTTTCCTTTTAGTGCATTAATTATCAGCTATTTTAAACGAAAGCTTAGTGTAGAACAATCTTTTTTAATGCATTTAATGTCCGAGTTAATTTATGTTTTACCTATTGATTAATATCAGCAAAAGATTTGTTTTCAGTTAACGTTTGTTCACTATTTTCTTAACAGTTTATGCAATGGTATTTTCGATAAGTCATTTATTAATGCAAAAATATCTTAATAAAGCTATTGGGGAAGAAAGAAATTTATGATTTAATAAGTGCCGCTAGAATTAAGTGAAGTTCTGAAAATCATCTTTTTGTAGGAAGAAACTTCTTACTGCTGGTTGGCGCTGCTGTGCAAGCAATAGCAGGTAGGTGCATATGATAATCAGTACGCTGATTTTACATTAAAATATAGATGAAGCTCTATATAAAGATGAAAAAATATTATTTAATATTATATATGCACCGAATTGAATAAACGTATTATATTATGAATTGTATAAAATAACTGGTTGATCACCGAACATGCAGTAGTTAGCTTTTATGTAAACGTACGTACCTGTAACTAAGAAGCCTTTACTAACATATATAAAGCATGAACAATTTGATGACTTTATTTCAGGAAAGGCTGTAAATTTAGTGGATTCTTGGGAAAATTATTTGCATCAATTATTATAGTTGAATTATTAAATAAGGAATGAACAAAAATATTGCTCATTTAAAACCACATTGGCAATGTTAAAAACGCAAGCTCGAGAGCCACGAATTGCTCTCGCACGTAAAATGTATAGAATTTGATTTTTGGTGATAGATAGGTTTTTCTCTGCAGAATTGTATGTAGCCATTTTTTTTCGAGTTCAATAAATTTTTTATGCTGTGTTTTGTTTTGAACCTGATGTCACAACCCAGGTTTTGCATAGCCGTTTCGGCCACTACACCACAGCAGTAAATATTAAAAGTTGGTGGCAGCTTTTAGGGATTGTTCCTGAGAGTAAATTTAGGAACGGACTTTTTCGCCTGTGAACTTGAGTTTTATGTAAACAGTCAAGACTTTCTTCTCTTCAAGAACGATCTAACTTTGCGTGCAAGGACAGTTCGCGTGGTGAAACCTCTTCAGTGACAAGTGACAGTGTGTTAGAAGGGAACGCCGGAGGAAGCGTGATCTAGTGCTGCAAAATAGTGAAATTTCCCGGAAGAATATCCAAGTAGTGCCAGGAGAGTCAATCGAAGGCGTCTTCAAAATTGGTGAGTACCATTTTTGTGATTTTGGAGAGGTTATGCCAGTTATTCGAGACTAGGCTTATTTTGGATATAGAGCAGGAAAAGGTTGCCTCTTAATTAGCATTTTTTTTATATACGCTTTGTTTGTAGGCATAGGTATTATCATTAAGTGTTGTAAGGCAATTTGTGTTCAGAATTGTTAGGGAATTATTCAGTTTTGGAGAGATAGACCTGTTGTTGTTTTTGTATTATTGTTTTTCGGGGTAGGTTATTTTTCTTTAATTTTCCATAATGGGTGAGTTTATGAGGAAATTTACTAAAGCTCTGCTATTGGAGTTAGCGGAGAAGTTTGAAACAAATGTGTTTCAGGCAAATAGAGTAAGAGAAATTAGGCAGACTATTCTAAATGCCGAGGACTATGAAGAAGAAGCTGCGAAAGAATACGCGGCAAGAATTTGGGCTGCGGCTGAGCAGAGAAAAGCAGAAGAAAAAGCCGAGCAAGAGAGAGCAGATCAGGAACGGGAACGTGAACAAGAGAGAGCAGAAAGGGAACATGAACAAGAGAGAGCAGAGCGGGAACGTGAACAAGGGAGAGCAGAGCGGGAACGTGAACAAGAGAGAGCAGAACGGGAGCGAGTTTTTGAATTGGAAAAGTTAAAACTGATGAATGTGGTTCAGACTAGCTAGCTTCCACGGTTTCGAAAGTTGAACAATCTAGAGAAAAAAAGTTTAATTTGAAAGATCTAGTACCGCGTTTTGAACCGAGTAATATAGATATTTCATTATTCTTTATGCTATTTGAGAAACAAGCTCAAAAAGAGAACGTTAATGAGATTGATTGGGTCTCGCAATTAATTCCTTTATTACCTTACGATGTAGCCCAGTTAATAGTGAAAGAACCAGCGGATAAAGGGGATGATTATCAGCATGTTAAGAAATTACTCATGCAGAAATTCAAGCTTAGTTCTTGGGCACTAAAAACAAAATTTGAAGAACATTCTAGAAAAAACGGAATGTTATGGGTGGATTTAGCGTATGAATTGAGAGTATATTTAGAGAGTTGGTTGGATTCAGTAGAAGTTCAAGATTTTGAAAGTCTTAAGGAACTTATGCTCACTGAGCAAATTAAGCGGCGAGTCCCTCTAGAAATAAGAGAGCACTACTTAGACAATTGGGAAGAATTTAAAACAGCTTCCATTTTAGCAGAGAAATGCGACAAGTATGAGGCTTTGAGAAGAGATATGAGGAAGTTAGAACAGAGAGCGAGGTTAAAGAAACCATTTGAGAAAGATAGAGAGCGGTATGTAAATTCTAACTGTAGTTATAATCAGAAAAGTAGTGGTCATCAAAGAATTAAATCAGAGGAGCATAGAAAAGTGGAGGCTCCTAAAAAAAAAAGCAAGTTTTCAATGAAGCAGGTTTCGAGAAACAGCGGAAAATAAGGTGTTACCAATGTGGAAAGGACGGACATATCCGACCTAACTGTCCTTCGCTGGAAAAGAATAAGGCTAATCTGGTGAATAATCTAGGAACGGAGAGTTTAGGAAAATGTTTTCAGCCGTATTTCAAGAAAGCAGTAATTAATGGGATAGAGAGAGAATATCTGAGAGATACTGGAGCTGGTATAGATCTGTGTAATAGTACTTGGATTAATACTAGTGACTTATTAGGGGAAACTGTATGGGTGAAACAGCCTTTGGACACAGAATGTAAATGTTTACCTTTGGCGAAAGTCACCATTGAAGGTGATTTTGGTGTGGTCACCACAAAGGCAGCGGTTACTCCGGTAGAGTTAGATAAAGAGTACTATTTGTTAAGGAATAAAACTGCACAATTGATTGAGGAAATTAAGGAACGACCGGTTCTCTTGAATGTTGTGGAGACTTGTAGTCAGGCGCATGCGCGCAGGAGTTTAGAAAGAGTGAGTGCAGAAGACTTTGATTCCAGATTGGAAGAAGAGAAAGAGATAGAAATTGAAATGGTTGTGAATAATGAGCTTTCGGAGGAAAGGAAATTAACTAGTAATACAGAGGAGGCCATTAAAATTCCAGACATCAGTTTAGAGGAAAGGGCTATCCTTGTGGATGTTTCGCCAGCAGAATTCTCGGAAGCACAAGCAACAGAAACTCATGATAATGTTCAACACCAAACAAAATGTATTATATCGCATACTGAAGGAACACAAGATCTGCAGAATTCGATATTCGAAAAACCCACTTCTATCAAGACGTTTTCTTCTGAGAAATTGCTTCCAAATAACCTTGCCGTAAAAATGATGTTCAATTATAATGCTGAATCAACTGCATATGCTATATGGCGTGCAATGTATAAGGAGACGTTACCAGCCATTGGCGAGTTTTCTTTGAATGAACTGACAAATCATAAAGCCAGGAAAAAGAAATTGGGACCTCATCCAAATATAGTTGTAAATGTTGAAGAGTGTCCTATCTCCGTGACTGATTATTCGAGATCAGATCTATGGACAGCAGGCACTTTAGCATATGAAATATATGGAGGAGCCAATCCTTTTTCTTCTGTAAACTCTTATTTGAAAAATGATTTTTGTAGTGTTTTGGAATTATATTTTTGCAGATTTAAAATTGTTTGCATTGTGTGTTTCTTATTCAAAATGGTTAGAATTAAATGTTTTGTGTTACGTATTAGCATTTTGTAAACTGAAAAGGTACTTTGTGTAAAATTTGAGGAATATGCTTTGTATAAGGCACACATTAGGACTAGTTTAAATTATTTTTGTTGTATTTGTGTGGTTATGTTATCTAAAAATAAGTGCAGGGTAATGTAACCAGGGATAAATAGAAGGGCTAGGTCATTTCTTTGTTCGACTCCTCGCCGACGCGAGCCTCATGGAGGGGATGAATTGGAAGTAATCTGACGTGTCTATGTTGCACCTGCTCTGATTTCGCGCGTTTAAAACTGTACTTTCATTCACTTGCGAAACTATTTTCTGGAGGCCGCATATCCCAAATTAATTTTAATCATACATATTTGTTTTCTAATAATGCAAATATTTAATAATTTGTATATATATAGATATAGTTTCAGTCAGCTTTCCTTTTAAATTCTATATTTAATGTATCCTTTATGTAATATGGCTTCTTGTGCTGTAGCAACGTGCCGTAACGCTTATAGAAATATGAAAGGAAGAGATATTGTATTTCATGCTTCCCCAAAGGAAAATTTGCTTTTGACAAAAGAATGGATACGTGAATGTCGAAGACAGGATTCTATTAATGTGAAAAACGCAAGAATTTATGGCGAACATTTTCTGTGCAGTGATTATGAAGATGACATAAGAAATCGCTTGCTTGGATTGCCGCAAAAGAAACTGTTGAAATGCAATACTGTGCCGAAAGTAAATTTATCGTATGCAATAAACGAAACAACACCAAGAAATCGGAGACATTTGAAAAGAAAAGTAATGCAGAGTGGTTTTGAAAAACTACATGAATTAATACCAAAGAAAATTTATTTTGAAGCTGACAATAATAAATCAAATGTCAATGATTTTGAAATAAAATTCACAAGTGACAATGTCCTAAGAGACAATATCCCTGAATGCCCTAAGTGTAAAGATAAACAAGAATGTATTGATAATTTGAAGAACAAAATAATATCCTTAGAAAATTGTAATAAAATATTGAAAAATAGAGAAAAGAAAAATTTTAGAATGTTTGCTCAGCGACAAAGAAGGTGGACGACATCTAGAAAGAAATTTGTATCGGAAATTTAGAAATTAAAATCCCAAACAGCGAAATTTAGGAAAAAATAGCACGGATCGGAGAATTAGGAAAAACGGTGTAAAGCATATTTTTACAAAGATGCAGATTAACGCATTGCTAGAAAAGAAGGAAAAAATCAGGTGGACTAGTGAAGATATTTCACGTTGCATTGTCATAAGAGCTCTGCCATCTATAAGCAACGTTTTTGGTAAGAAAAAATAGGAATTCCTTTACCTAGCACTAACATATTAAGGAGATGGTGCGCTAAATTTTCATGTAGTTCAAGAATTCAGTGATGTTCTTCCTGTAATGAAGGAACGATGCGAATATTTAAACTCTGTAGAAAAAATATGCGTTCTCGGTTTCGACGAAATGCATATAGATTCTAAACTTAGCTATGACTCTAAACTGGACCAAATTCTCGATCCTTTTCAAAAAGTGCAGTTTAGTTTAATCAGAGGTCTCATTTCGCAGTGGAAACAACCAATATATTTTTATTTTAACACTCGAATGAAAAAGACATATTCAATCATCTGGGCTCACAGCGGCCGGGCGGAAAAGTCGCTGAACACTGGTAGTTCGGTCCGAGGCTCGAATCCCGCGAACGGGCTGGCTGCATGGGCGTTTTCGTGGTTTTCCCCATGTGTAACGTGTATACGAGCCAGTTTCCCTTAGAAAGTCCTCCACGAAGGCATCCCTCCCCATAGGCAGATAGCCCTCGAGGCTTTGCCATAATCACATACGCAAACACAATCATCTGGAGTAGAAGGGAAAGCAATAGTGTCTGATTTAAGATGATCTAGTACTTTGTGGAAAGAGTTACAGATTTCGATTAATAGTTCTCAGTTTCCAAATACAGTATTGCAAGCGAAAAAAAATATGGGTTTTTGCAGATTTAGCGCACTGCTTCAAATTACTGAGAAACCGCTTTTTCTTATGGCTTCCACTTTTTCCTATGGAACCTTCTCCTATATCTTGGGAATTAGAATTGAATTCCGCCAGACAATTTTCGACCGCCGAAAAAGAAGCATTAACATATGTTGCAGGTTATATTGCCTACCGTGTGCGAAACAAAGACTCATCATTGGGAACAATATCTAAAAATAGTGCTGATGAACCAATATTTTAATTCAGAATGGATTAAATTATTCATTCTTAATTAAAATATTGGACTTATTAATAGATTGGAGGTTTGACTACACCTTCCCATTCATAGATGAATACAGTTTACGAGTTCGAAAATATATTTTGTGCAGTTCATGGTACAGGTTACTATAAAGGGAAGCATGTAATTGGCTCTTTAATTAATAAACTGGAGAAACATTATCCTGAAGTTAACAGAGAAGCAATTCTTTTATTTTGCAGAGTGCGAACTTTTATTAGAATAAGTTTCTTTTATTAGAATAAGTCACAACCCAGGTTTTGCATAGCGGTTTCGGCCACTACACCACAATACTCTTTTGTCGGCTGTATTTAGCTGACCATATCGTGTCCACTTTTCTGATGGTAGGCTTCCGTAAGTTTTGAAAATAATCTTTTGCTTGCTGTTCTGTAAAAAGCTGGTCCCGTCTTTTAAACATTTTCGAAAATATATTTTGTGCAGTTCATGGTACAGGTTACTATAAAGGGAAGCATGCAATTGGCTCTTTAATTAATAAACTGGAGAAACATTATCCTGAAGTTAACAGAGAAGCAATTCGTTTATTTTGCAGAGTGCGAACTTTTATTAGAATAAGTTTCTTAAATAGAAATGCATATGATTTTTCTCAAAGAAAAGCAGCCCTAAAGACAAAAAGTGGATTGCTTCGAATGTGGCAGCCAATAAATAATATTTCAACAAGTTGTAGTAGCATTGTGACTGTACAAGAAAGCATATATAATATGTTTTGATTTGAAATATTTCTAGATGACATTTTAGAAGTTAATAGCGTAAAGCATATTTCAAATGAGAACTAATTTTGTTAAGTTATTGTTAAAGTTATTTTTATTGTATCCTGTGTTATTATTGATTCAATGTTGTGCTAGCTTAGCATTCTAGATAAAATATAATAACATAAAATTAAAGTAATTGACATAAGAAGATCTGCCTCCTTAACCCCCACTTTTGAAAAATTAAGTAATTTTTTTTTAGGTACTGTGAGTAAAGTTGTTTTGTCTAAATTAAAATAACAATCTTACATGTATTTATTTAAATGTAATATTGATGTAAGCCTAAGTTACAAAATTATTAAAAAATATATATGTTATTATATTGAATCGGGAAATATACCAATGTAAAATTTACAATTAGGCTGAAACTCAGATTAGCAGAAATTTTGAAAACTAAGCCAATTTAAGGTTGCTTTTTGATTAATTTTAAATAGCTGTTATTATAGTTATCTTAGAAGCAGTAGTATTTTTTTAATTAAATCTCAGATAAAGAAATGATTAGAAATAAACAGGCATTTAAAAAAAACAATCCCTGCAAATTAAAAAAAAAAAAGGAACTTTATGTTAAGAGTAGCGTATTTTATTTGTTATTTTAAAATGTGTTAAATTAAAATTTTTTAATGTTCAGTGTAAAACGCATACTACAGTAACATTGTCTCTTCTAAATGATAACTGCCTTTCACACACAGCTCATTTTAAATGCTGATTCTTCAAATTTAAAACACTAATTTCTATGTTGTCAATTGCATCTCCGCGTCAGTGTCATTATGGCTACGTCATCACTCCCCGCTGCCTGTTTCAGGGGGAAAAGCTCTATGAGCTAGCCCTTCTCTTTTAAGTCCTGAATGTAACTGACTTCTCTATTATCACTTAAATGGTTACCACTTGTGTTTTGAAAGCAGTGAAATGTATTTAGAATTTTTCCTTCCATAGTCAAGAAAAATTTCTTTATGAGGGGAGGAGCTGTGATAAGGTTACATAAAAGAAGAAGAGACTGAAGATTTATATGGACAAGGATGTCTCGTGAGCATAAGCTGAAAATTATTTTTTTTAACTTACAAATACGTTTTCAATAGTTATTAAAGTAGTCTTTATTAAAATAATTAAATCGTTGGCAATGTTAAAAACGCAAGCTCGAGAGCCACGAATTGCTCTCGCACGTAAAATGTATAGAATTTGATTTTTGGTGATAGATAGGTTTTTCTCTGCAGAATTGTATGTAGCCATTTTTTTTCGAGTTCAATAAATTTTTTATGCTGTGTTTTGTTTTGAACCTGATGTCACAACCCAGGTTTTGCATAGCGGTTTCGGCCACTACACCACAATACTCTTTTGTCGGCTGTATCTAGCTGACCATGTCGTGTCCACTTTTCTGATGGTAGGCTTCCGTAAGTTTTGAAAATAATCTTTTGCTTGCTGTTCTGTAAAAAGCTGGTCCCGTCTTTTAAACATTTTTTTTCAAAATGCGACGACGTATTTTGTAATTCGTAAAAACAAAACATGGCTTATCGAGCGACATTTTCACGAGGTAGGAAACTTATGCATTTCCCTTTTTTTTACAAGAATAAGTTTCGTAAGACTAGTCCTATGACCGAAATGCACTGAAAAATCACTTTCGTTTTTTAAATGACTACTGAATGATTTTTGTATTGATGTGATAAATATCGAGATTCCTAGAAATGTCATTAAACAGGCTTGTGAGACAAATCTTCCAAACCTTCAATGTAGTTTGCCATTAGCGTTCAGTAGCTAAGGCCTCAAAACGTAGGTAATTACCCAAAGTTTTTGATTTTTAAGTAGTTGAATTGGTTGGTTTCTTGAATAGGCAGATAACTGCGCTTTGCGTAATTCATTAATCGAAATTGTTTCATGCATATATAGAATAAACAATAATGAGTGGCAATGAGGGAGACATTTGGCTTTATGAACCCGAACGAAAATTGAACGTATTTATGCCAGTCTGATTGGGTTAATTGAATATTTTTAAAGAAATAACACCACAGTCAGAATACACGCACGGAATGAAGTTATATTGTAGTTGACTTGGTATACATTTTCTAACAACATGCAACCAAAAATTTAACACTTAAACCAGATTTCTATCACATTTAAAGATCTATGCGCACAACTGTATCAACCCATTTTTTGTAAATTATAATTTATATAGGAAAATTAAATTGCTGAAAATAAACCTTTTTTTTTAACTTACTCAGACGGCAGCGCTTTTATTTTGTTTTGTTGACGGAAACTAATTTTAAAGCTTCATAAAACTGATGAAACTTCTAATCAGCCTTCAAATTTTGAAAGAGAAGCGGTTTTGGCATTAAGCAATCAATTATTCGAAGATTTATGGTCTTTGACGCAATCAAACTCGCTGTTACCGACCGGGTTTATTCGTCTGTATGAACAGGCGGTTTCTCCTGAGTTATTTGGAAAGAATTCGAGAATAAGTCAGCTGTATTTGCACCAGCATCTGTATATACAGTTCAAAATGCAAACAAAAGTAGTTTCTATTTTATTCGGTGATATTTAATAGAAGGGAAATTCTTCCTCAGGAAGCCTTGCTACTAGCTTTCACGAAATTGCAGTAAAAAGTTGGATAGTTAATAAAGTTTTTTTTCTTCTTCTAAGGAAAACAAAATTAAAGTTGGAGAATAGACGAATCGTGTGAAAGAAATGAAACGCAGAACGCATCCATCGAATTTACATCTCAAAAGAAACTGAGAAGTTTCCGTCCTTATTTGCTGTTACACGAATCCTCCAGTGTAGACATTATTTACCGTCTTATCCCGAAAAGTTGATAGGTAGAGTCAATATGATCGAACTGGTCCAAGTCAATATGCCAAGTTTTTATCACAATATATGCATGTTTTCATGTATATTTTGGATATGACATTTGTATGTTGCTTTAAAAAATTACAGGAAAAATGAAAATATTCAAAAAGGCTTAAGTTTTTGAAATAAAAGATGAAAATCAAATGAGATCAGGAAAAAAAAAAAAGATACCTTTAGATAAAATGTGGATGAATCAGGTTCCTCAATCGACGGGCGTCAGCCTCTCGTCTTCGCTCTCTAAGGATTCGAGAAGAAAGAAATGAATTATAAGTCACAAGAATGACTCGCACATTTACTGAAAATGCTCTCCTTGTTTCCGTAAAAGGTACATAATAGTGATAATTTATTTTAACTTCTTTGTATCCTATTTCTTCTATATATTTTCGTATTGGTTCATGTTAATCCGATCTTGAATATTTTGAATATAAGATTATTAGTGATATCTATTAAATTATGTTTGTCTTTAGACAACGGAGCTGATACTCCTTTAACCGATTCATCTAATACTTCTGTTTTGCAGTCCTCGATTTATTAGGAAGCATTTTTAAAAAATGAAGACAGTGGAGCTGACACTCCTACATTTTTGACTGAAGAATTTTTCGAAATCACTTTTTCCCAGAAAGATATATTTAGTGTCATTTAGAAATTTGAGACTTTTTTTTTTTCTAATTGCATCATTTATACTTCCTTGTACGAAGCAAAGGAAGTATTGTAATCTAGAAAAATTTCGGGTAGAAATGAATATTTCAACGAAAATATCCATTTCTATCGCTCTCGGAACCATTTGAACGATGTTTTTGCGTGACATATGTGGACAGAATAATGGATTGTTTTTACCAAAATGGATTTAAAATGGATTCTGAAGAGATTTTTTCTTACGTCTGTGCGTACGTATCTCGCATAAATCAAGAACGAGTAGCCGTAGAACTTTTAAGCTTTGAACATGGGATTGCTATAACATGCAGTTGTGCACCTCCCTTTTTCGTTCCAATTAGCTGCACCACTCGTACACACACACACACATATATGTATATATATATTTTCCCTTTCTGTGATCTGGTGCGATGAGCTTAGTTTTCTTTTTTCATTCTTATATGTTGGTAAATTGTGCAATTTTTGCTTTAAAAGGGATTTAATCATGTGCTTTTATGTTCCCGGTAAGGTTTTTATGCCCTTTGTTAATCTTCATGCAATAGTTTTAAAACTGTCAACAATTTAAAAGTTTAAATGGCGAGCTAAGCTTACCGAACCGCCATTTGCTTACATTTGAAACTCAGTAAAATAGTGAATTTATAGAACTGTTTGTTTTTGCGTAGAAACTATAATTTTAACTTAAATTTTTTTTTTTTTTAACGTTTTTCTGCATTTTGCGATTTTTAATGCAGATGTTTTGAGTTTTTATGTATTTTTGCTGTACCCGAAGTGAGAACGTAATTAATTAAATGAGAAATATATCTCTAATGAAATTCGAGGAACTAAAGTTTAAATGAAATGCAACAAAAAAATGTGTATAACTTAATAAGCAATACAAGGAACTTATGTGGTGTCTCCATCATATTTTTTTATAAAACTTATTAACACTTTTAATTCACGAAAGCAGCTAAATTTAAGACATTTATATTTTTCACGTAATACAAATTATTCCTGGCAAAATCTAACTTTTTTACATATTGTTTCAATATATCACTTTAGAAGTAAATTTTATGATTAAAACAAATTACATTTCTAAGCATATTGAGGTCCTCCATTTAATAAGAAAATATTTTTAAGGCCTTTTGGCTAAAATAAAAATTAACACCATTTTGATGAAAATATCTACGCAATTAACTATATCTAAAGCTTCTTCGTGTTTCTTAATTAATTATTTTTCACCTTCAATTTTGTTATGCATATCCTTTTTATATTTAATTATATGTTCTTTAATTTCGTTAAGGAGATGATTTATACCATTGTATAATTTATCACGTATTGGGGGTGTTTCTTCATAAAATTGGGACATAAATGGGTAGAGTAGACTTTAAGGTACCCCTTGTATTATGGCGAAGTTGTTTGATTTATCGCCAAGTTGCTCTTTCATTTATGGTAACCTGAGTAATTGAATGTTATGGAAACCCTATTGTGACGTAATCGGATGCATGATTCTGGAAAATTTTGAATCATGGTATGTTTTGTAAGCATTTTTGTGGTGTGTATTGGTTTGATTCTTTATACGGTAGAATGACCGAATGTAGTAAGATTAATTTGAAGTTTCTGTACGATTTGGAGCGAAAGGGGAAAAGAGCTTTAATTGACTGGTGTGCAAATGAAGATTTACTTAGTAGTCATTATAAGTGTCCTGTATGAAGGAAGGATATGCGTCTAGTCGAACGTAAAATCCGTTTAGATGGATTTGAATGGGTTTGTAGGAAGAAAGGTTCAGATGGTCACTATGTGAAGCGTTCGATCAGAAGGAGTACCTTGTTTGAAAAAAGTCATTTGAGTATGATTGATATATTTATTTCTATGTGATTATAGGTGGACGAAGCGAACTCGAAAATCATGGTAAGTGAATATTTGATTTTGGTAGTGCTTAAATAACATGTTTTTCCTTTTTACTTCCTTGTACGAAGTAAAAAGGAAGTATTGTAATCGCAAAAAGTTTCAGGCAGCATATTTCAACGAAAATATCTATTTTGAATGCAATTTAACGCTATCGAATGCAATTTAACGATGTTTTTGCGTCATATCTGTACGTAATGACAGAATAAAATACTCTTTTCCTTCAAAAAATTATAAAACTGCTTTAAAATTAATTCTGAAGAGAATATTTCGTGACGTCTGTATGAACGTATGTATCTAGCATAACTCAAAAACGAGTAGCCTCAGAACGTTGAAATTTTGTATATAGGACTGCTATAACATGTAGATGTGCACCTCGTATTTTGGTTGCAATCGGCAGCACCAAACGTATATAAATATATTTATATATATATCCACTCTATTACCCGGCTCAGTGATCTCAGTTTCTTTACTCTTATATGTTTGTAAATTGTACATTTTTTGCTTTAAAAATGATTGAATTATGTTGTTTTTATCTTTCGGTTAAGGATTTTATGCCTTTAGTAAATCTGTGTGCAATATTTTTAGAATTATCAGCAATTTTAAAGTTGTTTAATTGCCGCTAAGCCTGTTTTCAATGGCGGCCATTTATGTTTACATTTGAAACAGGAGACTAGTGGATTTGTTGCCAATCTAGAGAAACTTAACTTCGCAACAACAAAGATAACGCATTCATTTATTATTGCCAATTAAATCATGCTTAATTCTTTCTGGAATTTTTTCGAGGAAATAAGCGTTTGAGATTTACTTCGTAATTTTTAATATAGATATTTTGAGTTTTTATGTATTTTTGCCGTCTCGCGAAGTGAGAACTGAATTAATTGAATGAGAAATACTCAATCGTCTCTGAAAAACTGTTTCTGTTTTGTTTTGTTTGCTTAATTTCTTTTATACATAGTTCTAGCTTTATTATAGTATTTGAATAGAACATGTGGCAACGATTAGATAATTCCTTAAATGATATACATTTTGTGCATTCTGAGTTATAATATGAATGAAATATAATACTGTTCAATAAACCTAGCGCTAGAGTGTCGCTATGGTAAACAAAGTGAATTTTAAAGAATGCATTTATTCTATTGTGGTTTATGCGCTGTCGGCGAAGTAGGTTTAATTCAATCTAATAAGTTTAAATAAAATGCAAGAAAAATGCGTATAATTTAATAATCCGTACAAGGAAGTCATGTGGTGTACACATCAGATTTTTTATGTTATTTTATTGTTTGGTTTAAAGTGTATTTTATTGAGATTATGTATTTTTGTTTGCCTATATTGTAGAATTGGATGCTCTTTTGACTTTTTAAGTGAAAATAAGTCGATATTTACATGGATACCATGTTTGTGCAATTGTTTGTCTCGTTATTTTGGCTTTGTTTAGCGGCGTTCGCAAGCCAAAATAACGAGTCAAAAAATTGCACAAAATCGGTATCCATGTACCGCCAAAAATCGCCAAGTTTCGCCAAGGGGTACCCTAAACTATACTTTTACCCACATAAATAATAAAATTTTACAATCATGAATCTTTTGTGAAAATATATTTTTTCTTTATAAGATAGTTAATCTTAATTAAATGATTGTTGATATTATTTTCTATTTCACAATCCTCCATTTAAGAAAACATTTTTTGCAGCTTCACATGAGTGGCTGACATTCTCAGCTCCGCTGTCTAAGTAAAAATTTAAAACTTATCTGAAGGGAGTAAATGCACTCCATTGAAAGTAATCTTGATGAACTTCTAAAGGTTAACCATTTAATTTCAAACACTGAAATCTAAAACCATGTTTGTCAACTTAAGTGATTTTAACTCTAAAAGGATCTCCAAATTTGCGTATAGGTGTTACTATAATATAAGGTTGATTCTTAAATGTTTCACTAAAGGTAACTTAGGTTCTGTCAGTTTTACAATTATCAATTATTATCTTAGCCTGACAGCACCTTATTTATTAGCAATATTTTTTTTTTTTAAATTTCGCACATATTTGAGCTAATAATTTATGTTTTTTTATAAAATTTTCGGATATTTTTTATATAAATGAAGATTACACTAATCTACTTTACATTTATTTAAAAAGTTTTCATTTAAGTATGGATGTTTAATTATCTCAACGCAATCTGTTACATCTTTCAGTTCTTCAATAGTGTTTTCCGATAAGTTCTAATATCTAGAGAATAATTTCAGATTTAATTTTTAAAATGTTTTTTTTAATTAAAAAAATTAAAATTAATTTATTCCTTAATGTCTGCTATTCTGAAATTTTATCCCAATCAGTTTTTTCAACGTTATCTAAAATTAACTTTTCGTATAATTTTTTATGTCTAGATATCCAGTTAATGAGTTTTTCATGCATAATCATAAACGCTCTGAGTATTTCTTGATTATGGTGAAAAACACTGCTGGCCACCGTAAATGCAATACCCTGAAGGAAGCATGCAAATAACATGAAATTTACAGCATGCAGTAGCGGAGGTGAGATATGCGAATGATTAGGATTTCAGCGCAGACGCACATCACGTGCACCTGTGGCGCCACTTCAAAGCGCTATTTAAGTCTTGGTGTTTTCGACGATTTCAAGTTCGGCAATTGTGTTTTTCTTGTGGTTTTTTTCAGAAAAAACGATCAATTATGCCTCGTAGTAAACAACGATCATCGTTTGATCCAGTATCCGAATTCGACAGAGGAAGGATAAAGGCTACCGAGAGTGTGGATTATCTTTCAGTAAAATCGGTAGTCGTATTGGACGAAACCAAACAACTGCAACTCAGAAGAAGATCAAATTATGAAATATTTCAGAGGATCCGTGCTGTCGAATATTCTTTTTCCTTAATAGCAAAATTAGGATACATAATTAGAAGAGATTAAAATGTGATTCAACATATGATAAAATAATAATGCTCATACATAAAATTGAAATATTAATAAATGCGTGAAAAAGCAAATTTCAAAAATGTATTAAACTGTAATGTATGAAGAAAGTTTCTTTAGGAAGTGAACATGCCTCCCCGATCTTGTGACAGTTTGTGTCTTAGAATTCTATAGTTCTCTTCCACTACCACAACCTGTCGAGAGACCTTTCGGCTCGCCATGTATTTAGAGTGCCCTCATGTCGCACAGACACTATAAATTTACAAACATTCATGCTTTCTTCGTGATTCGAACTCGGGCCCTTCGGTACGACAGTCTGGTATTGTAACATATATCTCGCATAACCCTTTATCATGCATCTTATTTCGCGCCTTCTACCATGTATCCTGCCACTTATATCACTCTGCACCTCATATTATGTATCTTGGCATCTGCATATATCTGTATCCACAGCATCTTGTATCATATATCTTGCAACATCGTGTAACATGCCCTTAGATATGTTCTTATGAATGTCCCCTTATACAACTCATGCACCCCATGTTCCTACGTAAGATGTATTTAGGCATCTGAATATATATGTATCTTCTGCACAGTCTATCTGTAACCACCGTAAGTTCTTATGTATCATGTATCTAGGCAATAGATAAAGGTGGACATGGCGCTATACCGATTAACCGTATTGGTAGAGGGATGGTGCCCACGTCCTCCGTCGCATGTCGCATGTCGGTACGACAGTCAGGTTCGCCAGCCACTATCCCGGTTGGGCGGCTACGTTTTTTTAGTTGGATATTTTTTCGGGTGACTTTTAAATTTCAGAATTTAGCCTACAGATATGATTTGAACAATACTTATGCTCTAACATCTCTCTTCAATGGGATCAAATTAACTTGTTTCATAATATGAAGATCAGATATATCATAATTCAGCGGTTATGCGAGTCATCCTCGCAGATTCAAATTTTCGTGGTAGTGTTTTCTTGTCTCTTATGTTTCACTTTTTATAGAGAATTCTTTTTCATAAAAATGTACATATTTACATGTTTATACTTTGGCTGATACTGGGACTCTAGTTCTGTAACCCTAGAAGACATGTAGTAAGTTGTCGCTGTAGCTAAAATACGATTAGCATGAGAAAACGTTTTAAACAACCTTTCATTGAACTGTACTTTTAACAAAATACAGCTTGATTTATGCTACATATAACCACTGCTTGTGGCAAAGGAAATTAAATAAGAACAATAAAAAAAATTACATATTGATCAGTAGTCTAAAACTCTGCAATTAAATACTAAGTTATTAAACTGCCTTAATAATTTAAGAGACCTTACGTTAAAGTATCGGCGGCGGAGAACACAGAGTCGACAGTTACTACTAGCTAGAGCTGGCAGAAATCTAAACACACTGCGCGAATTCCGAGAGTATTCTCTGTCAAGATCTGAAAATCTCAGCTTGAATACACTTACAAAATTAATTTGCGTTCTGGTCAATATGGAAAGAAGTTTGAGATCTAAAGCATAGTACCTCCTTAGTTTAAAATAAGAACTTTAACATTAAAAAAAGTAATATTGATTTCTAAAATATTGAATAATTTTTTGTGTATTTTCTCCTTGTGTTTATTGTAGGATTTCTTTGTTACTACATCATACAACTTTCTATCAATAAACATTTAATTATCAATCTTTTAATATATATAATTTTTTTGTAAACAATAGGATCTTCATTATGCTAATGAAATACAAGCGCATATTTGGCTATTGACCCCCAGTTCATCTCTTGATCATCATTGACCTGTTGTAAGATTTCAACAGGCCCCCAGGGCTCATTTAGCGATCCTGCGTTGAAAAAATACTGCGTTGAACTATTTCATGGAGCCACAGCTCCTGGTAACTTTTTAGCAAGCTCACTTCAATATTTCTTCCTATTATATCATATTTTTGCAGCATTTTGCGCAAAAACATTTTTAAGACCAAATAGGTCTTACGTCACATTACTTCTTAGCTTTTCAATTTCTATTTCAATTATATATATATATTAATATTATATATATATATATATATATATATAATTTATTAATTATGAATTTCAATTTTTAGTCTTTGTGAAAAATGAGCTCTAAATTCTTACTTTATGTCTTTATATATATATACATACAGTGTGTGCCGTAAATGTAGCCACAAACTTCTAGGGTAGATGGGGCTCATAAGATTAAGAAGTGCATAGGAACCCATGCCCAGAAACGTCACTCTACGCCGCCACGGAATGCTCTACAGGAGAGCGCTAGTGGAAAGTGAGGAGCTTTAGCTACCATACGAAGAGCATGGAACACTATACGAACGGACAGCTTGCAGACTTAGTGTGTGGAATATAGGTTCCTGAGTGAGCAACCTACGTCGGAGATAGAATTACTAAATGGCCAGAGTGCGACGCCATAAATGAGATTAACAGCTGGAGGACAAAATAGCAAACGTGCAAACACTAGCAAAATACGCTCTGTCTAACCTTCTCGTTTTGTCTGCTTAAATACTCTCTTCGCTTAATTTGCATCACTGGCGAGGAAATGCGAAGGGGAATAAGAATTTCAGAAAAGATACCAAGATTAAAATAATTAATTATTCAAACTAAAGGAAACCCTGAAATGTGTGTGCGGCGTGTGGGGTACTATAAATATGTGGCGAGCCGAAAGTCCTCTCTAGAGATTCGTGGTAGAGGAAGAGAAGTGGTAGACCCCTCGGACCCATCCCGCCGGTGTGCTCTCCATCAAAATTGCGGGCGGAAAAGTCGTACTGTCACCTGTATGGTGCTCAAGACTCTTGCCAACGTCAGGCGCAGTCTTGCTCTCGTTGCCACGAGGAATTTTGTGGACGTATTCTACTGACAGGCAAGTGAGATAAGTCACAACAACATTTCTGACTTGGGTTGGATTCCAGGCAAACCGGCTGGCTGCATGGGGTTTTCGTGGTTTTCCCCGTATGTAACCTGTATACGACCCAGTTTCCTTTAGAAAGTCCTCTACGAAGGCATCCATCCTCTTAGCAAATATAGAAAATAGCCCTACTGCGCTTTGCCATTATCAACTAAACTAAGAGACTTATACACCAATGCGGCTTACGCACTCAAGAATACCGCATTTAACATATTCTTCTCTCGATGATTAAACTAACGGTTTCAAACCGTAGGTGCATACTCTCAGTTAATAAAATTAGGGGAATATACCCAAGCAGCTTGGCTAGAATTATTTATTTTTATGAAATTGATAATGTTTGAGTGTAACTACTCTTACGGTAGGGAAACAAACAGAAAATGTGAATGAATGGTGGGCACGCAGGGCATTAGAAAAATGAATTAATAACTCTCTGCAGTGTAATATAAGACGAAATGCAAAGTTAATTCTGAAACATTTTGACTACTTTAGGCCAGTTGTTAAATCAATAAACATATATTTACATTGTTTTCAATAGCATTAATGCCTGGAATGTTGTTGAACAAGCAGAAAAAAAGTAACTACATTGCAGCAAAAAGTTTATTATTTAAAAACCAATCTGAAACTATTTGAAACTAATTATAAAAAGCACTTTTTTCTTGAAAAGGAAGTTTTATATCTGCAGGTGAAACATAAAAACTTTTCGAGTGGAGAACTTGGAGAGTGTTGTATTAAAATTAAAGTCAGGTCCTCGGTAAAGTCGTCTTTCTTAATGCTGCTCATTTGGAGTCCCATTTCAGGAAGTTTTAACCTAGAAATGAAACCAAATCACGAACTGAATTATTAATTGATGTAAGAGATATCTAAGAAATGATACATTTAAATAACGATATCAATAAACTCATCCAGAATGAGCTTTTATGCGGTAAGTTAACATTTATTGGTTTCATAGATTTGCCCAACATTACTTTGTGTGAAGATAAATTTCACTATTTTCATTTATTCGAAATTACAGTACGCTAATGGGTTTAATAAATGGGTTTTATTCTTAGCGTATTTATTTCATTTCTCATTTTTCACCGTAATGTATATGCTACAGACGATACTTGATATAATTGCTTGATATTCATAACACAGTATCCACTGCATTTTAAAATCATTTTCATTGCAAACACATTGAGTTTAATAGACGGCAATTTTTTATTGGTAAGTGTGATAACAATTCTAAACTTATTTAGTAAGACAAAAAGCTAATAGTCAATCTAATAATTACCGTGTAATCCGGCGTATAGCCACAGCTGTAATTTCAAACGACATTTTTAAAAAATTTTTTTAGGTATATTCTCCGTATAACGCGCACCCTTATCGTTACGAAGAAACGTTCTTGCCTGCTGGCCGAATTGTTTTTAAGTAGAAACTATAATTTTGTCTTAAAAATGTTTTTAAATTCTTTTTAACTGTATTCGATATTTTTTGTTTTTTTGTATTTTAAAACTTTGAATGAAAGTGTGTTGAGTGTTTATGTATTTTTGCTTTGCCGCGAAGTGAGAACTGAATTAATTGAATTAGAAATTTATCTCTAATGAAATTTGAGAGAACAAGTTTAAATGAAATGCAACAAAAAATTTGTATAATTTAATAGGCCATACAAGGAAGTCATGTAGTATCTACATCAGATTTTTATCATTATATACCTATGTTTTGATAAACATTTAGTAAGCGAAATTAAAAATTTATATGAAGCATTTTAACTTTCTTGTGCACAGTAAAGTATTCGTGAAAAATATCGGTTATCAGATATCAATGGAAATATCCATTTGGATTATCCCCCAATTCATTTTGATTACTTTTTTTCATGGCATCTATACGTGGTTATTGCCGAAAATATCGCGGACGAAAACGTCGCGGAGAAACAACGCAAATCATCGTGGGAGAAAAGAAAGCAAAGGGAAAACATCGCACATCTAAAACATTGTGGTACAAAATATCGTCGTCGAAAATAAAGCGGTTCAAAAACTTTAAAAATATCCTCGTCGAATATATCGCAGTAAAAAATAAAGCACCTACAAATCATCCCATGACGATAACATCGCACACGTGTGTTTTTCAGGTTTTAAAAAGTTGTAAATACATATTCGCATGCTTATTTGGACGTCCAAGAAATGTTAGCGACACTTTAAGAATAAACTGAAACAAAACGAGATATAATTTTCACCAAAACAATACAATATTAACAAATGTAAAAGAAAATAATTTGATAATTAATTAAGAAATTTTTATAGAGGTAACCTCATGCAGTTATTTATCTTCATTTTCCTGTATTTTTCATGAAAAATTAGGATTAAAACTTTATAAAAAAAGATTAATTTATTAATGATCTTTGTTAATTAACTATGTAAATTTAAAATTAAGTTTTATAAGTTGCGTTAATTTTCTACTCATTTCCATTTTTAAATGCTTAAATTTTCTTCTTATCTTTTAACAAACATTTATTATTACATTCAAAAATATGAAATACGGAAGTAAAAGAATCTCTCTTTCCAAACTGAGCTCCTAAATCAATATACGAACATGCATTTACAACTTTTAAAAGTTGAAAACGCATGTGTGCGATGTAATCGTCATGCGATGATTTGTTGGTACTTTATTTTTTAATACGATATTTTCGACGGCGATGTTTTTAATTTGCAAAGTTTTTGAATCGCTTTATTTTCGATGACGATATTTTGTAGCGCAATGTATTAGAACTGCAATGTTTTCTGTTTGCTTTCTTTTCTCCCTCGATGTTTTGTATCACGACGTTTTTGCCTTACTTTGTTTTCTCCGCGACGATTTCGTTCTCGATGTTTTCGGCGGACACTCATGATGTCTCCTCTTACATACTTAAGTATGTATTTCGTCTAGCTAAAAAAAAAAAAAAAAAAAAAAAAAAAAAAAAAAAAAAAAAAACCGATTAGACGTGGAATGTTGACATTTTGTATATGGGGCTGCTATAATATATAATTGTGCAGCTTCCTTTTTCATTGCAATTAGCAGCACCAAAAGTATTTATATATAAAAGAATTTCCCCAATTACCGTCCTTAAAAATCCTTAGCCGTCTTTTACACTCATTTCCATAAATTAAGGACAATGCAAAATCAGGCTAAGGAAGAGTTACAAGCAAAGCAAATTTGACTTATTTATAAAACTTATTTAATAAACAAAAGGTAAAGAGCAAAAAAAAGATGCTATATGTTTGATATTATTAAAAAAATTAGCGATTTTTTCTCCCTGGAGCAAATAAAGAAAAAAAAAAAAAACTATTTACAAAAAACCAATATTATATGGTTGGTATGATTGTTAGTACATTGTATGTCTCCCAGACAATGCAATACAGTCCGTACAACGCCTAGGCATGCTGAGTATCAAATGATCGATCTGATCTTGGGGGATATTACAGCATTCAAAACGCAATGCTCTCCGAAGTTCCGGTAGACATGTAGGAGGAGGTTGACGGGCTGCAACTCGTCCGCGAAGCATGCCCCACACGTGCTCTACTGGATTCAAGTCCGGTGAGAATGCTGGCTAGTCCATACGGGTGATATTCTCCGATTGAAGGCATTCGCTTACGATGTTTGCACGGTGAGGACGGGCGTTGCCATCCATAAACACAAATTGTGCGCCCATGGCGCCCCGAAATAAATGTACATGTTGTTCCAGAATGACGTCCCGATAGATTTGGCGTGTCATGGTTCCAATTTGAACGTGCAGGTCAGTTCTGGAACCCAGAATAATTCCACCCCAAACGAGCACACCTGCACCACCGTAACGGTGTCGTTCAATGATGTTTCCTTGGTGGTGACGGGTACCTGGAGCTCTCCATATGAAAGTCCGGCGAGAATCAGACTGAAAGCTAAACCTGGACCCGTCGGAAAACATCACACAAGCCCACTGTTGCGGTGTCCACAATGCATGCTCTCTACTCCAGGCTAACCGCAGGCGACAGTGAGTTGCATTAAGTGGAACGCATCTGATAGGTCTACGAACATATAGACCAATCTGCCCTAAGCGTCTGTACACGGTCTGCCCTTGAAATTGTCGTACCAGTGTCTGAAGAGAGTTGACGAGACAGGTCTGAGGCTGTGCTCCGCCTGTTTCTTTTGGCAGTAACTGCCAAATACCGGTCCTCATTCGGCGTTGTTACTCTGGGGCGACTCTGTGCTGTAACGTCTACTCACATTACCATCATCTTGGAATCGTTGCCAAAGCCTGGAGATGACACTCTGGGCAATTCCAAGTTCGTCTGATACTTCCAGTTGGGTACGCCCACATTGCAGACGGCCGATAATTCTACCACGTAAAAAATCATCCAAATGCGTCGTTTGTGTCATAACTATTCGGTTATTGCACTGAAATGCTTATAAAGCACCAGCGAACAATTTTACTTCTTTGCCTGTATTCCTTATATATCACTCTCTTACACTCTCGTCATTGTGACGTACCATCGGTGTCATTTGGTTACTTTCTGGAATTTGCATATGATTCTTGAAGATGTGTGTAGTGATTTTACAGGTGATACATTTATTTTAGAGCGATTCCCGCTTGACTCCGAATTATCCTTAATTTATGGACATGAGTGTATTTTCGCAACTGTTGGTCTTAGTATTATACTTATTCCAGTCACAGAAGTGTTTTAAATTACGAAAATATTCATATTTAACAATTAAATAACTAACTTTTAATGTGGTCTCCCGTTTCTACGCTTATATTTATGAAAGTTTTATATTCGTTACGACAAAATAAAAATACAAGAAGTTTGAATCCTGTACGACAACAATTGTGTGGGACATTTAATTTCATATTCCGAAATTAGTTATGAATGAAGTGCAGCAAAAAATATGTATAATTTTATATGCCATGCAAGGAACTTATGTGGTGCCCATATCAAATTCTTTGTTTTGTTAATAAAAATTTTCAAAAAACAAATATTCTGGCCCGTCACTGGATCTTTCATGTATTTCGCGTGCAACCTGAGTTTGAGTCCATTGGCTTAGAATACTGGATTATGATTGAAATTCATTTCTTTAAATAGTATTTATAAATTTGTTCCGTAACAGAACCTAAATGGGTTTTTTAATCATTTAATATACAGGGTGATTATAATTAAAGTTTAAGTTTAAAAACGCTATAAAAAAAGAACCACTGATGAAAATGATGTGAAATTTGAAAGGAATGTTATTGAAGAAGGCGGAAAGCGTATGGCAGAAGAAAAAATTTAGTTTCGAAAGTTAGCCACAGATGGCGCTGTAAGCGGCAGAATCACGACGAGAAATGATTCGTAAAACAACGGCTAAGGTGGAAGTTACACATTAAAACGTATTGACAAATTAGAATTGTTGAATAATTTTATTTGCATGACTGTACATATCACATCGAAAGGGACAAATCGGTTTCAAGAGTTTTGCGGCGACGTACCGCATAAGAACCATTCATCAAAGAAGTTCGGAACTGTCGCGAGACTGGCGCAAAACATGTTCAATATGGTGTCCACCATTGTGTGCAACAAGTTGAAAGCGACAAACAGCATGTTCCACAACGGATCGCAGTGTCTCCGGGGTGATGTTCAGAATGTGTTGTGAAATGCGTGCGTTTAATTGCGCTAATTTGCAATTGGAGCACGGAACACAACATCCTTCAGATATCCCCACAGCCAGAAATCACACGGAGTAAGATCAGGCGATCGGGACGGCTAGGCTGTAGGGAAATGACGGCTGATAATTCGAGCATTTCCGAAATGGCGCCTCAGCAGCTGCTTCACGGGATGTGCAATGTGCGGAGGAGTGCCATCTTGCATAAAAATGATTTCATACACACATCCATGCTGTTGCAGAGCTGGAATCACGTGGTTGCGCAAAAGAGACGCATACCTCTGACCACTGACGGTTGCGATAACAGGACCGGAAGCACCCGTCTGCTCGAAAAAATATGGTTGTAGGATGAATGATGCCATAAAGCCACACCATACCGTGACCTTTTCAGAATGAAGTGGTACGGGGTGCGTTGCCAATGGATTTTCTGTTGCCCGTATTCGACAATTCTGGGTATTCACGTATCGTGTCAGATAAAAATGGGCTTCATCTGTCCACAAAATTTTCCACGGCCATTCATTATCCACTTCCATGCGAGCCAGGAATTCTAACGCAAACGTCTCCCTAGCTGTCAGGTCAGACGGAAGCAACTCCTGCACATAGCCAATTTTGTACGGATAGCATTGCAGGATGTTTCGTACAATTTTCAGCACCGTGCTCGTGAGCCTGTCCAATGTTCGGGCAATTCCTCGTGCACTGCACGGTTGCACACCACCGGCCGACCCCTCCTGTAATGCTGGGGCCACTTCTTCAACTACCGTCGAATGCACTCGTTTTCTCCCTCTACCAGACTGCACATCAAGCGAACCTGTCGTTTCGAATTTTTGCATCATTTTCTTTAGACCTACGACACTCATTGGACCAATGCCTTCTTTTATACCCTTCAGTGTCCTGAATTTTTGCAGAGCTACTCTTGCACAATCATCATTCTTGTAATACAGCTTTACCAGCAGAGCGCGGTCCTGCAGTGAAACACCCATGGCGAACGTCTGAGACGCAAAATGAGGAACAGCCTGGTACCTGACGGCTTTATAACACTGAAATTTAATTAACATTTTAATTTAGGTCTTCTTCCGCTTGCAGCGCCATCTGTTGCTAACTTTTGAAACTAAATTTTTTCTTCTGCCATACGCTTTCCGCCTTCTTCAATAACATTCCTTTCAAATTTGACGTCATTTTCATGAGTGGTTCTTTTTTTATAGCATTTTGAAACTTAAACTTTAATTATAATCACCCTGTACTTTGCAGGTCATAATTTATGCAGAAAACAGGTAAAATAAAATAATAATATTTAATGCCTGAGTTTCCTGTAATGTAAGTACGGTTTCACGAGTTAAATATTCCTACATTATTAGCATGTAGCACTGTATCAAAAGAATTCATACGTACCATATCTGAGATTTATCAGATAAATTTGACACCAGCTGAAAAGAAATAATAATTTCATTAGTTCATTAATTCGTTCAATACTTCATATACGTGCAAAATGTATCCAAGAGTTACAACTGACACAATAATTAATAAATGCAAAAAATTATAACTGAGATCAGACATTTTTGCTTGCATTCATTTGAAAATATAGAATAAGCATCTTAAGATTATTATTGCTTTAATAAACATATTTCTACATATATATAGACCTATGTTAGATCTTTTATGAAGGTTTCTTACTACAAGGGAAGTAATTGAGGGTGTTTCATATTGAATGGGACAAAATGAAAGCCTGTAAGTAATTTTGATATATCAAATTTACTCTGAAATTATATTTATTCAAGTTTCTATAGATATTCTATGTGTGCCCCTCCGGTGACACGGCTAATGCGGTATACCAGTTTTTGGCACATTCGTGATAGAATATCCTTTGCTAATGATTCGATCACGTCAGCTATCGGCAGCTTCAGTTGTTGTAAGTCCTGGAGAAATAGAAGCAAGAATACTTTGTCTTAAATAATTCATAGGAGAAATTCACAAGAGTTTAGATCTGGAGATCTCGGTGGTCAACAAAGCAATGGCATATCGTCTCGTAAAAGCCACGTCTCAGAAACAACACCCAGAATGGCCAGTCCAGCGATGACGTAGACTGTCGTTCAACTACCAGAGTATGCTTTTATGCTAATGTGGAGGAGCACTGTCTTGTTGCAGAGTGAAGTCGAGAACTACTTCCTCCAGATGTGAGAATAACCACCCTGATAGCATATGTAGCTAAATGCACCCGTTAATCTATTTTTCCATGAAGAAAAAGGTATCGAAAACACCAGTGTTCGAAATGGCGCAGAAAACATTTGTCTTTGGAGAATCACGTTCATGTTCTATTACACCATGTGGATTTCCCGTGCTCGAAAGTCGTAAATATGGCGATTAACTTTGGCCGAAATGTGAAGAAAAAACTTCATCTGTAAGCACAAGTCTTTTCGCGAAACCATCTACCTCCAACTTATCTTTCAAATTGCTTTACGCAACGGTTTGTCGGAAGGTTTGAATGCTTGCACCATCTGAAAGGTGTATGGCCGGAATTATAGGTATTCCGTAACAAACGCCACCGTTATATGACACACACTGAGTTCAGAACTCGCACGACGCGTTGCTTTTGTGGGATTTCATAAAAACATTTCACGAATTTTTTTAGTGACTTCGATTTCGGTTGCTGTTTCGCCTGGGCTGGTTTTTTTTTACACAAGCAGCCTGTGTCCTGAAACTGCTTCACCCACTGTTTGATGTTGTGACGATGCAGTAATTCCTTACTCTATTTCGTGCGAAAATGTGTTTGAACCACGATAAACGACGATAGTTTGGCGTATTCCAAAACACGGTATGCTTTCACTTACATGGATGGCGCCATTTTGATTAAGTGCCTGTAGCAGCGATTTCGCAACTGGAAAATGTTTCACTGTTGCCAGATAAAACTTGTATAATTGTAGTTTCAGAATTAATTTGTTTTGACTTAATAAATTAGTCACAGAATTTGTACTATGCTATTCATTTTGTTCACTCCATATGAAACACCCTTGTATTACATATCAACATAGTGCTTGTCTTTTTATGTGGTTTGAAGGTTAATTTAGTTTAAGTTCTTCTAGACAAATATCGATTGATGAGTTAAGTAACTGTAGTAAAATCGAAACTGTTTGCAGGTATGACATTAATACTTGATAATAATAAAAAATAACGATAAAAATAATAATAAATAGTATTTTAATACAAAAAGATACTAAACACAGTATAGTATATAATAAACGTATAATAAATTTCTTCGGAAATCCTACAGGTAGTAAAGACGCACAAGCAAAATTGGGAGAAAATAATAGAAGGATTTCTTAACGAAATGATAAAATTTATAATTTTTTTTTTCATTTATAAAGAAAAGTGTAATCAATTACTCCATAAAACGTGAACAATACTGATTTATTGTGTTGCAACTTATCTCACTTGTTTGACAATAACATCAGAACAAGCCCGTGGAATTCACGTTGGAAGGATTGCAAGATTGCGCTTGCCGTTGATGAGTCTGATGAGCTCGAGATTGTGGAGATTTAAAACAATAGAGCTCCCATGGTTACGCTTAAAGTGGTTGTTGCACTATAATTGCAGGGTTTTGTTATAACGGTGAAATAAAACTAAAAGATGTCTGAAGTAAGGGCAAAACTAATTCATTATACTTTCAGCAGAATATTTGAAAAGCAAATTTTTTAAGACGATATTCTAGGCAAGGGATATCAATAAAGTTGAGCTTCATATGAACAAAACTTCTAGTCACACGTCGAAATTAACTTCAGCTTATTTAGCAAAGAAACAATCAGAAAGAGGTATAAAATGCATCTCATTTAATGAAATGCTTATATCACCTGACGCTTCTCCTGTGGACTTTTGAGCTTTAGGTATTTTAAAAAAAGATTTAGAAAAACATCCATACTGAACGGACTTTTGGAAAACGATTCAAAAGGAATGGGATAAAACTGACATGACGGTAAAAAGAAAAGGTCATTTTGATAGAAAATTCGAGCCATTGAACCAAGAATCAAAGTAATCAACAGAAGCAATTACCAGCAGGAAACACGCCCTGTACGCATAAAAATTACTTATCAAAATCTTTCTTTAGAGTTGCTATATGCATCTCCACAAGTTAAACAAAATCGCTTTTAATATTTCAGAATCTATATCTGAGTTAAAAATCCTTTTTTTCACCCATTGTATCGCTCCGTTGTCTTTTTGGACTTTTTTTTAAACCTTTCCTTTTCCTTTATATTTTTCTTTTTGTTTCCACAACTTATTAATAATCTCCCATATTTTTTTTTTTTTGGTAACGCTTCGTTTTCGAATGAGTCAGTCATAATGGGAGATTTTCTTTTGCATCAGGTCCTATTAGAATTTTTCTAAGGCGAAGCCTTAGATGTCTAATCTTTGAGGATAAAAAACCTATTTTTCTATTTGGGGAATAAAACTATATAAAATAAAGTAATTTGCATGTTAGCATTTGAAGCAGAAAGTCTAACTGTATAAATCAAAATCTCGGGGCAAAGTGCATCTTACAAATAGCGCCTAGCTATTCTAATTAAACAAACATTATTGGTGATTTTGCTAATAGAAAAACAAGTAAATTATAAAACATTTTAGAATGCTGGAATTTATGTTTTATTTGAAAAATAAACACAGAAATTTTACTTATTTCCTAAAAGGCCATTTTCAAACTATAAATTCTTTGATGTACATTGAGATGGTCGAGAAATAGATTCCCGCAGTAGGTAAAAAAGCTCTAGGCTTGACAAGGAAACCTGATTTTAAACATCTGAAATATCTAGATTCACAGAGTTAAGATAGTCGAAGTCTAAAAATAAAATTATACATATTTGAAATGCATGCTGAAACACTACAGAAATAGAATTCTTTGACTTACTCTTAGCTGCTGCCGCACAGACCACATATGCAGCAAGCATGACTGCGGATACGATGTAGTTCGAGATCATCGTTGTGGCAGATGTCTTCAACTCTTTCTTTCGAAATAGCTTTGCACTTCTTGAAGGAAGCAAAATGATGCCTGCTGTCTTTACTACTACTTCTTTTATACCAAACACCAAGGTCTAAAATGCGTTCCGGAAATATGAGCTGAAATGTAATTGTAAAAAGAAATATTGACGATTCATATCGAATAACTGTTACATTAACCACTATTTAGTGGAAAAATATGTTTTGCATCCTGTTTTTCCATTAAATAGCACTTTCGTAAGCCATAATTCAATCACTCGAAAACTGTTCGTGATCTTAGACACATTTGTTCAAACATGACACTATAAAAATTTCGTTCGTAGAGTCTATTATTCTCTCTCTGATACATATTTATTTTTATAGTCGAAACTAAATATGGTTTTCGTCCTGAATATACAATTTTATGGAATATTTGTTTATAGAAGTTAAATCTGAGTTTAAACAGGAGAGTATAGGAGATAGAGGCTAGTTATAACAATTTTTGCAAAAATGCTTACATTTTTAAACATATTTAAAATTTCCTTATTTATAACTGTTATTTTTTACAGAATAATTATCACTTCATCCTATTCTAAAATAAGCATTCGGCAGTTTTCCTGGTTTTAGTACAGTAAGTGCTTTACCATGATCATTCGTTTGTTACAGCCCACCAGCGGCCGAGCGGTAAAGACGCTGAACAACGGTAGTTCGGTCCGAGGTTCGAATCCCGCGAACGGGCTGGCTGCATGGGCGTTTTCGTGGTTTTCCCATGTGTAACGTGTATACGAGCCAGTTTCTCTTATAAAGTCCTCCACGAAGGCATCCATATCTTTAGGCTGATAGCCCTCGTGTGCTTTGCCATAATTGAATAATCCAATCCAATCCGTTTGTTACAATTTGTCTGGATTTGGGACAAATTCTAACAGAACTCGGGCAAATAGTAAGAATAAAAGCTACAATATTTAAAATAATTTAGTGGTTATTATTATTTGGTTTAATGACATTGAATGATATCAAGTGATTTATAGTAAAACAAAGATAAAATTATTTAATCAAACAAGATAAAAGTCAATCTTCATCAGAACTGCAGTTATAAAAATGGTAGATTGTTTCCTCTTACACACTTAATGTGCGCCCACATTTGAAAATTGAGCATTGCATCCATTCTTCTTCATCAAAATGGCTATAGGTATTTCTGAGAATTAAACGCAACAACATTTCTGTTGCAGAAATTGTATCTGAGTTCAAAACCTTTCCTCCATTTTTTTATCTTTTTTCTTTTTGGATATTTCTTAACCTTGCTCTTTCCGTTATTTTTATTTTATTTTATTTTCGTTTCACATTAATTATATTTTCATATTCTTTTTCCAAAGCTTTTGTTTCTGGTGTGTTAGTTAGAACGGCAGATTTTTTTTTTCATTCAGCCTCTGTTAGACTGTCTCCGAGATGATGCCTTAACAAAAGGCTGTATCTGTAGTGTAAAAAATATGCATTTTTCTATTTTTTCAAAAAGAAAACAAGACAGAATAAAGTAATTTTTCATATTAATATTCAAAGAAAAAAGTGCAACTAAATGAATCGAGTTCCAGAGGGATGTTGTAGCATGTTACAACTTGCCGAGAGATTTTGTTACAATTTGCCCCATGGTATGGTTTCGAACATTTTTGTTAATTTACAAAACAAATTATATTGATTAGTAAAAAAAAAATAAAGCAGCATATTTAAACTTAGTACATAGTCGAAATAAATAGGTAAAACCATTTTTAAAAAAGATTATTTAATTTACCTTAAATTGAAATTTACGCAATATTCCCCCCCCCCCCGGTTACCTAGATAACACGGAGTACGTGCACATAACTTCTAACCAGCCGCTTCAGAGTGATATTGATTTTATTTACGTAAAAGAGCCCGTTATAAGAACCCTGTATAGTAAAGATTCTGATAAATAAATTTAAAACTCATAGCGTAATGTGCATGTTGCTTCTGATCCCTGTTCTCTAGCTCTCTTACGTATTCACTTACAACATGTTTTGTTTGTTACAGCATGTTCATGTTACAGCAGTCCTCGATTCTACAGCTAGCATAGCAAAATACAAACCTTGTGGAGCATATGCTTATGAAGGAAATATAAGAAAAATGATTCGGTTTTGAATTACTTATCTTTTGATATAATATTCATCATGCGATTCATTTGATTTTATTCATAACTCACTATTATCCTTTTACTTAGGTCAGAAATACAGCAGATGCCGCTTAATGTGATCGCAGTTACAGTTATCATTCGAATATTGTTGTCGAATTGACCAAGTCCTACCCGTTTGCATAAAAAACATATAAAATACCTCGGTTATTATCATAAGCAGTTCCGTTAAATGGATCAAAATATTATAGGATAATTTTTTTTAAACTAAGGCTGCCAAATAAGGTCAAAACAGATTGCAAAAATTTCCAACAGAGAAATGTAGCCAAGGAAGGGATTAAGTTGCCAGGAACTTGATTTTTATTTTAATCGACCATTTAAAATTAAGAAAAAAAAAAAAAAAAAAAAAAAAAAAAAAAAAAGAAGCCTTAGTTTGGCGTAGATTTGAATAATTCTGTTGATTTTGAGGGCAGTCAGACATCTTCTGCAAGAACATAATTTTTTTTCCTTCTTTTCCTTGAATTAAAAATATCGTGGAAACAACCACTGATGTTACATTTTTTGCCTATATTTGTAATTTTACATTGGAATCTTCTCTTTCAACGAGGAATGCCCTCCGAGGATTAAGATTGTGGTTTCAACATTTGTCAAATAGTTTTCAGACACTTTATGAACAGTTCATAAATAAACTTTTGCATTAGAAACGTTGTGAACAGTTCATAAATAAACTTTTGCATTAGAAACGTTGTGAACAGTTCATAAACAAATTTTTGCTTTTTCCTAATTAAAATGCTGTTTATAATTAATGTCAAAATGTTTCTAATTAATGTTAAAATTATATTTGTGTTATTTTATTATTTAGTTTTATTTATAAATTATATTTCTGTTGTAATACTTCTAACTTATATGTTTAAGTATTTCATAATATGTGTATGAGAAAGGTCATGAACAATGACAGGACATAGAAAAACCTGCAGGTTATGTCCTTGATGCTTCCTCATGTCTTTCCTCATATGATAAACTTTCTCTTGCTTCGCTAATGCATTAATGCTTTTTCTTCCACCATGTTTTCCCAGCCTTTCTTTTGAAGAGGGAGGATATGTAAGATATAACAAAATATGATGGCTGCTTTAAGAAATATCTGGCTCCCTCAAAATTAAGTATTATAAATTTTATGTTCTCCCCCTAAATTTATCTGTTCTCTCAAATTCGAAATCTTTCCATGTTACATAACAGCCTAAAACTAACCAATCACAGATTAGCTGCACTTCTACACCATACTTAGTATAAACGCTCTTTGCAAAACAACCACGTCATTCCTTTCCCTAGCTTATACCGTGCTAACATCTTCGCGCTGCTTTGCTTCTCAAGCTAAGATGCCTAGGTCTTACTTTTAAAACCAGTGTAAATAAAAATTACTGTAATTGCTTTATGATCAAAAAGTATATTGTCTACGAAGAATGATTCTAATGAATAAAATAATGATGGTTAATTAGCTGAACATGGCTTGTGTCAACATCTTATTCCTGCCATTTCACTCAGCCATCTAAGACTGCCAAGCTGTTAAAATTTCCAGTGGCGTCTATGCACTTAAAATACTATATATATATATATGTCATATTAAAAGCACAAAGGAAAAAGACGGAACACTGTAGATGCACTGTAGATGCGTGATTAGACCCATACTGAAGAAGAATTTTGATTGCGTAGTATTTAAAGAACTTGGCAGTCGAGGCAGTTTTAATTCCATTTTTATTTTCAACTGATATTTGTGGCCACAATCTCTTGGCACTCTAGTCGTGCCTTTCCACAGAAGATTTACATTTTTGATATTGTTGAGATAGAAAGCAAGCCAGCGAAATTACATCTTAGCAGAGCAGAGGGCAAAAGCTGAAGTGCATAGTTATGCAAGATGGAGGCACGCGAAGAGAAAAGTTTTGGTTTTCAAGGACAGTTTCAGTTCCCAATGGTAACGTCATCAGAGCTGCGCCGATCATAGAGTGATCTAGAAATGACGCAATGCAAAGAAGTTATTACGATTTTAGAATAGAGAGGAAGAATTAATGTTTATAGTTTAATCTATAATTTTGATTCATATATTTTTATCTTACATATATATAGTTTATTATGTTAAATGAGGTTTTGCACATATCGTCATTTAACAAACAAATTAAGAATACCAGAATTTTATTGTTTGCACCTTCGAGGAGAGCAGGAAAAAACGTCTTTTCAATAAACTATGAAAACTGTGATTTAATTTCTGATTTTCGGGGGAATTTGTATACTGTTGCGTGCACACGGTTTCGTAATAATAGAATGAATGCCCACAGAACTCATTGTAGCTTGCGAAATTTATTTTATAAAAAGGAACACTTTACATTCCTGGAATTTTCCGCAAAAATATCTGTGAAGCTTTTCTCAGTATCACAGAGCACAATCGGTAGTTGCACTTGAAATTACTGGGAACGTTAAACACAACGCAATGCAAAAAGTATCTAAATGTCGAAGCTTTCACGGGTATCTTAATACTCCGAAGTCTCTCTGAATTAACAAATGAGAGTTGATGTTCTCTCTGGTCTTATATAGTTTTACCCCGTTCGCGGAGAAGTCTGCAGTATGTTCCATTTCCCGAAATTACTGGGAGGTATGTAAGGGGCTTGATACGGTTGCAGTTACATATTACATTACTAATGACAATTCAGTTACAGTAATAATGACAGTTACTCAGGGGACGAATAAAAACGTTCCCAAGTGATCGGCAAGTTTGGCGGCTTTTGACTATTACTCGTTAATTTTTGCGACAAAAATTAGTCACTAAAACCACTGCCTTTAGAGAGAGAGCCATTTACTCAAAATAGACTTGCCCCTGTATTCTTAGTTTTCTGTTATAGCTCCGTTTCTCTCAAGCATTTCAGGGTACAATATACAAAAGATACTATAATTTCACATATAACTTCACTCGAAGAATTTACATGTATACAAAATTCATAACAATACTCTTTGACGTTTATGGTTTGAAGTTTCAAGATCTAAAATATATGGTATACAATCTTTTTTAAATTTTCACAAATTATAACACGAACTTTTTGCTCTTTTTAAAACAAGAATGATTGAAAAATAGTTAAGCTATTTTCTATATTTTTAAAAATTTTTATATCGCAGTCTGAAACAGACGAGGAAGATATATTTTGAGTTTGCCTTTTGGCACACTTTAATGACAAACTGGTAATATTTGTTTTCGTATTTTAGCTTCAAGCAAAATACTCATTAAGCAACACTGTAGCTGCATCCAGTTTTCAAAACTGAGCAGTTGAAGAGATTTCTTGATACTCTGAGCGATGTTCCGTTATTTTTCTTTATTAGCGCAAACGGGATATTAGTCTCGAAAAACAATTTTCCGTTTTTTTCCCACTTTCTATTCTAGTCTGTTGCCGTTTGGAAGAACGTAAGATGTTAATATTTCACATTTAATCTGTCTGCTACAGATAAAAAAAACTAAACTACTTAAATGCAATAGACGCATTATTTAAAAATATTATTTTTTGCATTTTAATCTGATTTATTTAAATAAAGATGAATTTAATTCATGTTTTATTTTATAAAAACATTAAATATTTTTATAGAATAACATAATGTACTTTTTTAGTTTTTAAATATATAGAAGGTTCCAGGAACATTCTGTTTATTAACTTTAGTTGGCAACTGTAGTTGGTTCCAGGAATTGTTAATCTAAATGCATATTCATATAATATCGTATAAAATTATAACCCTGCAAAATACGCTATTCCACCTGCATCCCTATCGATATTCTCTTCTGATAAGCCATGTTAAACACTACAAGAGTCCATTTGGGCGAACGTTGAAATCTGAATTCTTTAAGGCGCTTTATGATTTTTATTTAGCTCAAAAGGTACGTTAGTTCTGAATGGGATATTAGTCTCGAAAGGCATTTTGCGTTGAATCACTATAAACGGTATATCACTTTTCATATTGTTGCCACCATATATTATTGCCCTATATTACTATATTTACAGAAATTAAATAATGAAGAATCTGCATGAATGTATGCATGCTTTTCGAATTGTGAAAAAACTACGGTACCTAGAGACATCAACTTTTGAGCATCGTAGTCCTTCACCCGAACATTGGCAACATTAAATATTTCATATTTTGTGAAACGAATTTTTGATGAGCAAACTCAACGATTTTAAAGCGAGCAGTGGCAACACTATAAGAAAAAAAACTTTTTTATCTACAGCACGCAAGACTGTCTATCGAAAATTCTAAAGATATGTTGTTTTTAAATATTTTGTGATTTTGCTTTTGAATGGAATTTTATGTGATGTAAGCGCTAAGAACGCGATATTTAATAAATAAAGTAAAGATATAAAACGTCAATAATAAAAATACAAAAAAAAGTTTTCTGAGGCCATCTTAGTAAGAAAACTGAACATTGATATGACGAACTGAGATTACTGAATAAATAAATAAATAAATAAATAAATAAAAACAGAAAATTGTATGCCAACTCTTAACTTTGCATCGAGATTTCGACACGTATACTGTTATGCTGCTTTTAAAAGTTTTGTAAATTTGCTGTTGAACAGTTTATGTGGTAAGTGAGAAGAAAATGATTCTTAATAAAAAAGCTAAGAAGACAAAAAGTTTAATGGTTTAGAGGGAATAGTGTAATAGCAGAATGGTAAACTGCGAGCTCAGCGCGATTGTTAAGCCCAAAAAACTCGACGATTAAAACCTGATACCTTTCAGATTTTTTTATTTTTGTTTTAAGCCCCAAAGTAGCTATTAGTTTCGAAATAGAATTTTGCGTTGGTTCACTATAAACGGTGAATCGCATTTGAATTCTTGCCACCAAATATTATCGCTCTGCATTTTTAAAGAAATAATGAAGAATCTGCATGCATGTATATATGTTCCTCGAATTTTGTAAAACAAAAATGGCTGTACCTAAAGCCATCAAATTTTGAATAATGCTATCCTGCATACGATCATTTGCATCTGGAAGCCTGGCCGCCTAGACGGTGCACTCTTTAAGGGAGCCTGATTGCGATACCAAAAGGCCCGGGTTCGAATCCCGTAGAAAGCATTTTGGATGTACAATTGTCTGTTCCTTCCTAAAAAGTAACGGTGGTCGCCTATTAGGTGCCTCCACAATAAAATGGCCACCACCTCTGGCCAATGCCGTTATAGGAAAGTGTCCGCCATTGGAAAAAAAAAAAAAAAAAAAAAAAAAAAAAAAAAAAAAAATCTGGAAGCCTAAATTTTGATTAAATAACAAACTGAACAATTTGAAAGCGAACAATGGCTGCACTGTTTGAAAGAAGATATCTGATAATATAATAGGTTCAAGACATCGCCAGTGTGAAAGCTCCTTGGTTACCATGCTCAGCCTTTATCGCTGATTTAGCTCGACATGCATATTTCTTTGGTTTCATTGTTTCCGACCTCATTTTTTTCCAAATTTTAATTAGCATTTATTTACAGAAGCAATGAAAAAGAAAATTTATTAGTAAGAGTGCATTTAAGATAGTACATCACAGTTTTTATTATGTATATAAAACCTTTGAAGAAATTTTGTTTCTAACTAGATATTCACGTTTTCAGTTTTACAAATATAAAATTTAATAAATCTCATTTAAATAATAAATTGCGAATTTGGAATTTCTATTAAGAAAATATCAATTTATTCGTTTTTAAATAGTACACATAAGAAGCACATTGTTACTTATTAAACAGTTGGTATTAAGCTTGTTTTCTAAGCAACTGAATTGACTTTAGGATTTAGAAATGAAATATATATTTCATTTCTAAATTCTAAAGTTAATATACAGTTATAGGTATCTAAATGAGAAAAACTTATTTTTTTGGTATGTAAAATGTAGTGTTTTTAAAAGTGATTTAACAATAACGAAACTCATTTTTCCATTATTCTTGCATTTCTGCATGAATCTAATGCAATCTAGCAAAGAGGTTTAAGGAGGGCTTTTGTTTCTGCCATACAGAAATAATTTAAAAGAAATAAAAAAGTTAGGAAATAAATGGCTTCTGCTGTACAAATCGTATATACTGCACTGATTAAATTAATTTAATAGTATGATTTTCAGAAAGATTTTGCTTTTATATGTCTTATAGATAGAATTATAAACACTAACAGAATGTAGATTTCATAATATTTCTATATAATTCTAGAATTTGATTTTAACAAAAAATGACATAGATCCATGTCATTTTTTCTTGAATTGTATTTTTTTCCCTGTAAAAGGGATATAATGCTGTTAGAACCGAGGCCTTTAATCTGGCTAAGGGCTAATTACGAATGCTTAAGTTTTGTGTGCTTTACCTTTATTTCACTTTTGTATGATTACCAAAATCCATTTTAACATTAGATTTAATTTAAGATGTGTTTGCATAATCAAGCATATTTTGAGATTTCGTATATGCATTATTTATTGTTTGAGTTGAAGAATTCTTACTTTTATTGAAGTATAAAGTATAAAAAAAGTTATGAAAATTCCTGTAAGAATAATTTCTTAGGACTACTTTTACGTTGAAGTCTACGCTAATGATACATTTTCATTCCTGTTAGATTTCACTATGTATTTGTCATGCATTTGAATTTACAAATATGTATAAAAATATTAAAAAGGGGAAGTTATTGTACATGGTTAAGATAACTGCGATAAAAATCAAAATTGCAAACTCAAATATCTGTATGGATATAAATATCCAATTTTGAATTTCGTATGGCTAGTAGATCTCTACTACATCTTTATTTTCCATTTTTTAAAATTCACGCTGTATGTTTTTTACATATGTTCCTAAAATATATTTTTGCATTTTGGTATTTATATTGTTTGATATTGTTTTGAATAAATTTGTACTTATTGCTTGTTGTATTAGATTTTACTGATTGAATTAATTATATTTTTGTTTTTATCATTTAATCACCTGAGTGCCAGTTTTTTTATCTGGTCATGAAAAGATATATTTAAACAGAAAATTTTAACTAGAATTTTTATAATTCCATATTTTCTCTTTGTTTTCATTCTATTCCTTTCATGGATTATATTTAGACTATTACAGAAAATAAAGGTAACAAAAGATTTTGCATAATAAGTAGAGGTATATTAAGTTTACATATATAAATTTTTGGTCAGTTTTTAGAACCAAGTTTATGTTTACTGCTTAATATTTTAATTTATGTACTAGCTGGATCCCTTGCTAGTAATGCAGAAATTCTTCAGTAATTGTTATGTTTAGTCTGTTCTGCCTGTCTTTATTTTACATTACTGTTAAGCTGAGCTGCTTTGTTGATTAATTCTATATTTTTTGAGTTGGTGTTGGTGTATTTAATTATGGCAAAGCACACTAGGGCTATCTGCCTACGGGGAGGAATGCCTTCGTGGAGGATGTTCTAAGGGAAACTGGCTCGTATACACGTTACACATGGGGAAAACCACGAAAACACCCATGCAGCCAGCCCGTTCGCGGGATTCGAACCTCGGACCGAACTACCAGTGTTCAGCGACTTTACCGCTCGGCCGCTGGTGGGCCGCCTATAGTTTTTGAGAAAGGCTCACCAGGTTTTGTTGCATAAGTAGAAAGGAAAAATGAATTTTTAGGATTAAATAATGTATATGATAAATGTTACAGAATAATTGTTGCTTCTTTTATTATGGAATATTTCATATGAAAAATGAAACAATGTATATTCCAGGTAACATGAATAATTATTTGAGTGTTCACTAAAAAACAGAATGAGATAACTAAAATAATGTGAATATTTTTTAGATGGGAAGGAAAGAATAAGCTAATTTATATTTAATATTTATGTGGTAAGATTTCTTATGCTCTGAGAAATAAAATAACATTTCTAAAATAATATTAAATTATTGCAAATAAGCAAAAAATTAATTAAGCTTCTATTTTAAACTTGTTAAAAATTTTCTGCTTATTAAAAACTATACAACATACTTCTCTTAAAACATCTCTTATCTTATTTAAATTTGTTCAAAAGGTAAAATAAATTTGGAATTAAAGCTAGTCTTAAAGGTTTCATATATTTCGATACAGGATTATGTATTTAAAAAATTTTGTGGTTGTAGGTGCAGCTGCTTTTTGATAGTTCAGCAGACTCCCATACTCGCCCTCAGATTCTGTTATTTTATAGTAATAGAGGCAAACATATTAAATACTGTTTTTCTGATAGAATTATTTTGAGACTTTGAGGAAGTAACTTTGTATTGTAAGAAGATTGATATATTTGTTTTTAGTAATGGCTAAAAGAAATTTGATTTTATATTTTAGGGAAGAACATCAAATAAAAGATGCTTGGGATAAAATGTATGAATTGTATTAAAAACGTATTAAATATATATGTAAAACCGTTTACGAAGTTATAAAAATGGCACCAGATTTATATGGGATCTTTGAAATAATAAACTATAGGCATTTTTTTAATATATATGTATATTTTTGACAGCAACGTTTTTGAAATAAAAGGAATAATTGTGTGAAAACATTTAGTATTTGGGGTTAGAGGCCTATTTAAGTATAAAAGCGAACTTTTTATATGGTCCCTTAGATAAAAAAATTAAATAAAAAAACTGCAAAATTTATTGGTGTATTTGAGAAGGAATTTTCTGACTGAAAATAAGTCTAGAATGTTTTTGACTTTTGCATGAAAATGCATGCATTTACTGAAAAATCTATTGAATATTTTTAACCTAACATTCACTATGGGGAGCATGCAAAAAGCTAAATTTAAAAAATCTTTAAATTAATTTTATTAAATCTTTAATCATTTAAAAAATCTTCCTAATTTCAATTCTGAAACCATTTAAAAAATGTCTGTAGCATATTTTGAGAAACTTGTAAATTAGAAATGTGTTGTAGGATTAATGTTATGGGACATTTGCGTAGAAACTAAAAATTTAACTTAACTTTTTTATACTGTTTCAACTGTATTTGGTGTTTTACGTTTTTTTGCATTTTGCGATTTTTATGAAGAAGTTTTGAATTTTTGAGTATTTTTGCTGTACCCGAAGTGAGAACTGAATTAATTGAATGAGAAATATATCTCTAATGAAATTCGAGGAACTAAGTTTAAATGAAATGCAACAAAAAATGTGTATAACTTAATAGGCAATACAAAGAAGTTATTTGGTGTCCCCATCAGATTTTTTTATAAAACTTATTAACTTCTTTAATTCAGGAAAGCAACTAAATTTAAGATATTTATATTTTTCATATAATACAAATTATTCCTGGCAAAGTCTAACTCTTTTACATATTGTTTCACCTATATCACTTTCGAAGTAAATTTTATGATTAAATCAAATTAAATTTCTAAGCATGTTGAGGTAATCCATTTAATAAGAAAATATTTTTAAGGCCTTTTGGCTAAAATAAAAATTAACACCATTTAGATGAAAATACGTAATTAACTATATCTAAAGCCTTTTCGTGTTTCTTAATTTATTTTTTTTCACCTTCAGTTTCTGTATGCATATCTTTTTTATATTTAGTTATATGTTCTTTAATTTCGTCAATTAGATGATTTATATCATTGCATAATTTATCACGCACTGGGTGTGTTTCTTCATAAAATTGACACAAAAATAATAAAATTTTACAATCATGAATCTTTTGTGAAAATATATTTTCTGTTAGGTTCTGTTTATGAAAATATATTTTCTGCTGTCTGTTCTGATATTTTCCTTTATAAGATAGTTAATCTTAATTAAATGATTGTTGATATTATTTTCTTTTTCACAATCCTCCATTTAAAGAAGCATTTTTAGGAGCTACACATGAGAATCCTCAGCTCCGCTGACATCCTCAGCTCCGATGTCTAAGTAAAAATTTTAAAACTTATATAAAGGGACTAAAGGCACTTCACTGAAAGTAATCTTGATGAACTTCTAAAGTTGCATCATTTAATTTCAAACACTGAAATCTAAAACCATGTTTTTCAACTTAAGTGATTTTAATTATAAAAGGATTTCCAAATTTGCGTAAAGGTGTTACTATAATATAAGATTGATTCTTAAATGTTTCACCAAAGGTAACTTAGGTTTAGTCAGTTTTACAATTATCAATCATTATCTTAGCCTGACAGCACTCTATTTATTAGCAATATTTTTTTTAAAGTTCGCACATATTTGAGCTAATAATTTATGTTTTTTTAATAAAATTTTCGGATATTTGTTTATATAAATGTAGATTACACTAATCTACTTTACATTTATTTAAAAAGTTTTTATTTAAGTATGGATGTTTAATTATCTCAACGCAATCTGTTACATCTTTCAGTTCTTCAATAGTGTTTTCCGATAAGTTCTAATATCTAGAGAATAATTTCAGATTTAATTTTTAAAATGTTTTTTTTTATTTAAAAAAATTAAAATGAATTTACCCCTTAATGTCTGCTATTCTGAAATTTTATCCCAATCAGTTTTTTCAACGTTATCTAAAATTAACTTTTCGTATAATTTTTGATGCCTAGATATCCAGTTAATGAGTGTTTCATGCATAATCATAAACGCTCTGAGTATTTCTTGATTATGTTGAAATATTATCCCAGTGTATTCTATCTTTATATTTAGCGCTGAAAGACTCAGATAATTTGTGATATGTAGAAATCAAACAAATCCACAGCGTTTTAAAATTTTGTAATTTAATATTCTCTTAAACCCTGGTTTCAGAAACATCACTCCAAACAACTGCCATTTATTTAGGATGAAAATCCTTCGGGTAAAGAGATAATATTTCGGTTAAAAGGGTTTCCAATCTAACACTTCAATTTTCAAATAAGATTGAATATGAAATATCTTCTTTGCTTGAATTTTTAATTTTAATACATCACGTCTATTAACATACATAAAAAGTGATTTATCTTTAGTTATAACTGTATTCAAAACAAAAAATAATTGCATAAATTCATTTCGAACTTCGACAAAATTTGAATCTTTGTCAGTTGCTTTATCTGAGAAAAATAAGTTGATTCTAACATCGTCTTCTATTAAAAATTCAGAATTTTCATTCAATATTCCATATTTTGTAGAACAATGTATTCTTTATCAAGTTGAAGTATGATAAAGACAAGCGAACTAGAAGCATATAAAGGAGTTTTATAAATAAAATCATCTGAATCAAGTACAATGTAGATAATATTATAAACAAAGCTTTTTGTCGCAGCAGCTTGCTCTTTTATTAGATTTCTATTCTTCTCCTTTTTGCCTCTTTAATATGATAATACTTATCTTCAAATTTCCTTCTAAATTCTAATATGCTTTCACTTATTCACTTTCAGAAACGTCATTGGAATTTTTGCCTTTAATCGCTCGTTCTCTTAGTATGTCGGTTCAATTTCAATCGGCCTTGCATTTTCTTCAGTGAAATGTATTAAACTGTTATCTAATTTTTTCGAGCTATTCATTTTTAATATATATAATCTTCATGATGTGATAGATCAAAGAGAAAAATGGATATAGTTTACTCTATGTTAAGTAATCTACTATACAACCTGTTTATTTTGTTCGTAATTTCTAGTAAAGCTTCAAAGGGTCTGTTCCATTCTAATTTAGTAACATCCATGATATATTTCTCAGCAGGATTTGGTATCCCATTTACCGTTTACCAACATTCTATAATATCTGTAAAAATCGTAGTGGTATGTACGCGAACGTCGTTGCCTATATTACATTAAATATTCTCACAACATTCATTAAAACATACACACAATAAAAATCTTGATTTGAGTACCAGATATGCGTACTGTTCCTCGACAGCCGCTACCTATTCTCGAGCTGCGCTTCTATCCGTTCCCGTATTTATCGGTAGCAGCGCTGGCGCAAGGCGCTTTCCTTATCACTATCAACCAGTGAGTTTCCAACCAGTTCCTTTGATGGCAACTCAGAAGAAGATCAAATTATGAAATATTTCAGAGGATCCGTGCTGTCGAATATTCTTTTTCCTTAACAGCAAAATTAGGATACATAATTAGAAGAGATTAAAATGTGATTCAAAGTATGATAAAATAATAATGCTCATACATAAAATTGAAATATTAATAAATGCGTGAAAAAGCAAATTTCAAAAAAGTATTAAACTGTAATGTATGAAGAAAGTTTCTTTAGGAAGTGAGCATGCCTCCCCGATCTTGTGACAGTTTGTGTCTTAGAATTCTATAGTTCTCTTCCACTACCACAACCTATCAAGAGACCTTTCGGCTCGCCATGTATTTAGAGTGCCCTCATGCCACACAGACACTATAAATCTACAAACATCCATGCTTTCTTCGTGATTCGAACTCGGGCCCTTCGGTACGACAGTCTAGTATTGGAACATATATCTCGCATAACCCTTTATCATGCATCTTATTTCGCGCCTTCTACCATGTATCCTGCCACTTATATCACTCTGCACCTCATATTATGTATCTTGGCATCTGCATATATCTGTATCCACAGCATCTTGTATCATATATCTTGCAACATCGTGTAACATGCACCTTAGATATGTTCTTATGAATGTCCCCTTATACAACTCATGCACCCCATGTTCCTACGTAAGATGTATTTAAGCATCTGAATATATATATATATCTTCTGCACAGTCTATCTGTAACCACCGTATGTTCTTATGTATCACGTATCTAGGCAATAGATAAAAGTGGACATGGCGCTATACCGATTAACCGTATTGGTAGTATTAGTATTGGTCGTATAGGGATGGTGCCCACGTCCTCCGTGGCATGTCACATGTTGGTACGACAGTCAGCTTCGCCAGCCACTATCCCGGTTGGGCGGCTACGTTTTTTAGTTGGATATTTTTTCGGGTGACTTTTAAATTTCAGAATTTAGCCTACAGATATGATTTGAACAATACTTATGCTCTAACATCTCTCTTCAATGGGATCAAATTAACTTGTTTCATAATATCAAGATCAAATATATCATAATTCAGCGGTTATGCGAGTCATCCTCGCAGATTCAAATTTTCGTGGTAGTGTTTTCTTGTCCTCTTATGTTTCACTTTTTATAGAGCATTTTTTTCATAAAAATGTACATATTTACATGCTTATACTTTGGCTGATACTGGAACTAGTCCTGTAACCCTAAAAGACATGTAGCGAGTTGTCGCTGTGGCTAAAATATGGTTAGCATGAGAAAACTTTTTAAACAACCTTTCATTGAACTGTACTTTTAACAAAACACAGCATGGTTTATGCTACATATAACCACTGCTTGTGGCAAAGGAAATTAAATAAGAACAATAAAAAAAATTACATATTGATCAGTAGTCTAAAACTCTGCAATTAAATACTAAGTTATTAAACTGCCTTAATAATTTAAGAGACCTTACGTTAAAGTATCGGCGGCGGAGAACACAGAGTCGACAGTTACTACTAGCTAGAGCTGGCAGAAATCTAAACACACTGCGCGAATTCCGAGAGTATTCTCTGTCAAGATCTGAAAATCTCAGCTTGAATACACTTACAAAATTAATTTGCGTTCTGGTCAATATGGAAAGAAGTTTGAGATCTAAAGCATAGTACCTCCTTAGTTTAAAATAAGAACTTTAACATTAAAAAAAGTATTATTGATTTCTAAAAATATTGAGTAATTTTTTGTGTATTTTCTCCTTATATTTATTTTATGATTTCTTTGTTACTACATCATACAACTTTCTATCATTAAACATTTAATTATCAATCTTTTAATATATATAATTTTTTTGTAAACAATAGGATCTTCATTATGCTAATGAAATACACGCGCATATTTGGCTATTGACCCCCAGTTCATCTCTTGATCATCATTGACCTCTTGTAAGATTTCAACAGGCCCCCAGGGCTCAGTTAGCGATCCTGCTGGGAATCCCTGATATAGAGGATTGTTTCTCGGAAACTGTAGAGAAACTTACAGATACTGTAAAATAGAGATATACATACATACCTACATAGTTTTTGACCACATAGGTCTTTTTTTAGTTTGTTCTCTTTTCTTTAATTATATATATAGTGTGTGCCGTAAATGTTGCCACAAACTTCTAGGGTAGGTAGGGCTCATCATAAGATTAAAAATTGCATAGGAACCCATGCTCAGAAACATTATTCTGCGCTACCAGGGGGTGCTCTACACGAGGGTGCTAGTGGAAAGTGAGGATCGAGCTTTAGCCACCATAAGAAGAGCATGGAACGCTTAAGAAAAGCATGGAACGCTTAAGAACGGACAGCTTGCAGATTTCTCCTGCTTGTATGGAATGTAGGTTGCTGACTCAGCAGCCTACATCGGCGATAGAATTACTAAACGGCCAGAGTGCGTAGCTGCGACTGAGATTACCAGCTGGAGGACAAAATAGCAAACGTGCAAACACTAGCAAAATACGCTCTGTCTAACCTTCTCGTTTTGTCTCCTTAAACCTCTCTTCGCTTAATTTGCATCCTGGCGAGGAAATGCGAAGGGGAATAAGAATTTCAGAAAAGATACCAAGATTAAAATAATTAATTATTCAAACTAAAGGAAACCCTGAAATGTGTGTGCGGCGTGTGGGGTACTATAAATATGTGGCGAGCCGAAAGTCCTCTCTAGAGATTCGTGGTAGAGGAAGAGAAGTGGTAGACCCCTCGGACCCATCCCGCCGGTGTGCTCTCCATCAAAATTGCGGGCGGAAAAGTCGTACTGTCACCTGTATGGTGCTCAAGACTCTTGCCAACGTCAGGCGCAGTCTTGCTCTCGTTGCCACGAGGAATTGTGGACATATTCTACTGTCAGGCAAGTGAGATAAGTCACAACAACAGTTCTGACCTGGGTTGGATTCCAGGCAAACCGGCTGGCTGGCTGCATGGGGTTTTCGTGGTTTTCCCGTATGTGACGTGTATACGACCCAGTTTCCTTTAGAAAATCCTCTACGAAGGCATCCATCCTGTTAGCAAATAGCTCTAATGCGCTTTGCCATTATCAACTGAACTAAGAGATTTATAAACCAATGCGGCTTACGCACTCAAGAATACCGTATTTAACATAGTCTTCTACACTCGATGATTAAACTAACGTTTCAAACCGTAGCTGCATACTCTCAGTTAATAAAATCAGGGGAATATACCGAAGCAGCTTGGCTAGAATTATTTATTTTTATGAAATTGATAATGTTTGAGTGTAAATACTCTTACGGTAGGAAAACAAAAAGAAAATGTGAATGAATGGTGGGCACGCAGGGCATTAGAAAAATGAATTAATAACTCTTTGCAGTGTAATATAAGACGAAATGCAAAGTTAATTCTGAAACATTTTGACTACTTTAGGCCAGTTGTTAAATCAATAAACATATATTTACATTGTTTTCAATAGCATTAATGTCTGGAATGTTGTTGAACAAGCAGAAAAAAAGTAACTACATTGCAGCAAAAAGTTTATTATTCCAAAACCAATCTGAAACTATTTGAAACTAATTATAAAAGGCATTTTTTTCTTGAAAAGGAAGTTTTATATCTGCAGGTGAAACATAAAAACTTTTCGAGTGGAGAGCATGGAGAGTGTTGTATTAAAATTAAAGTCAGGTCCTCGGTAAAGTCGTCTTTCTTAATGCTGCTCATTTGGAGTCCCATTTCAGGAAGTTTTAACCTAGAAATGAAACCAAATCACGAACTGAATTATTAATTGCTGTAAGAGATATCTAAGAAATGATACATTTAAATAATGATATCAATAAACTCATCCAGAATGAGCTTTTATGCGGTAAGTTAACATTTATTGGTTTCATAGATTTGCCCAACATTACTTTGTGTGAAGATAAATTTCACTATTTTCATTTATTCGAAATTCCAGTACGCTAATGGGTTTAATAAATGGGTTTTATTCTTAGCGTAATTATTTCATTTCTCATTTTTCACCGTAATGTATATGCTACAGATGATACTTGATATAATTGCTTGATATTCATAACACAGTATCCACTGCATTTTAAAATAATTTGCGTTGCAAACACATTGAGTTTAATAGACGGCAATTTTTTATTAGTAAGTGTGATAACAATTCTAAACTTATTTAGTAAGACAAAAAGCTAATAGTCAATCTAATAATTACCGTGTATTCCGGGGTATAGCCACATGCGACATGCGACATGTGACGGAGGACGTGGGCACCACCCCTCTACCAATACGGTTAATCGGTATAGCGCCACGTCCACCTTTATCTAGATAACTATACGTGTTCATTGTGATAATATACTAATATATAAACATACATACGAATTTGGTACTTCATACAGTGGCGTTAAAGCTAATTAATGTTAGACACTGGATAATACATTGCCATGTTACAACGTGTATGCAAAAGCATGGATACGATAGCATATATACATAACGTGTGTACTCATATGTTGAGTACACTATGACCCTTTGAAGCATTATCATTAGATTACAGAAGACATGTACATACTGAAATATTAGGTGCGCAATGTTATGCTGGAATAAGTAATTAGTACAGTGAATTAAAAGTTAGACCCTAGATTAGTACTGTGTAGTACAGTGTCTTTGGTGCAATTAATTTTAGAGTGGGGCTCTAGTTAGTTCTTTGCGATACGGTGCTGTGTTACAGGATAAAATGTGCAGATGCCTAGTTACATTATCATATATACAGAACATAAATTCATATACATATATACAGACACATTAGGTACATGATTATTCAGTGTGTAATAGATGTATATTAACTATACAGTGCCAAGATATGTGATAACACTAGTAGATACATGGGTACAATTACATATAAACAAGGACATACACAATTACATATAGACAAAAGCGTATATACGCTTATATTTTGGTACACAATAGTCATTGGTGACATAAACATTTCGTACTTACTTCATATACTGAAACTCTAGATCCATAAAATAATGTTATAACTAGCAATAGGTGCTTATTTAATTTCATAATAGGACACTACGTTGATATTTTGCCTTACTGTGTCACGTTACGTAGAAATGTATGCGGGTGCATGGGTACAGCTTCCTATTTACAATGCTATACTGTTTTCCTATTTACAATGCTATACTGTTTTCCTATTTACAATGCTATACCTATTTACAATGCTTATATCATTCGATTTCATAATCAATAGGTACATGGCACATTTATATACATGAGCAGATGGTACATTGTAGAGTGCCGTTGAGGATAATTGATGCAATTAATTTTATAGTATTTTAAAAATAATGCATTTATACACAATTGTAGGGTGCATAATTGTCATTGGGTACATATACAATAGGCGCATAATACATATACATATTCATATATTAGTTTCTTAATACAATGCTAGGGAAAGTAATTGGTGCTGTTATTTTTACATGTTACATGATGCTGTAGGCGATTGGATGGATAAACTAATATATATACTAATATACATATACACAACTTTTAGGCACATAATAATCACTAGATTCTCAGACATTAGGTACATGGTATACATATACATATATAAACAGATGGTTCATAATACAGTGCTATGGAAAGTAATAAATGCAGTTAATTTTATAGTAAAATTCTAGTTTAATACTATGCGAAACGGCTTCATGTTACACAGTGTTAAATACTGACGCATGAATACAGTAATATTTCTACTTGTTAATACTATATATATAAAAATATACAAATATTTTTAGGTGCATACTTAACATAGGATACATAATTATTAGATGCACTATGCATATACGTACATAATACATAAGATTAGTACAATGCTGGAACAATTCATTGGTGCTGTTAGTTTTAGTGTAAGATCCTAGTTTAACGCTATGTGGTACAGTGCCATACTACAGGATGATATGCGCAGAGCCATGGATACAGTTATATACATACTAAAACACGTATACACAATTATTAGGCACGCAGTAATCATTGGATTTATAAGCATTATATACATGGTACATATACAGACGATACATAATATATAAACAAATATATATATATAATAATAATGCTATAGAAGTTAGTTAATGCAATGGGGTTTTTAGAATTAAGACTTTAGATTAACACTATGCGGTAAAGTGTCATGTTGCGTGATGTTATATTCGGATGCATGGTTACATTATCATATATACGAGGATATATATACATATTATTAGGCACATAGTAATCATTGGGCTCACAATCTTAATGCACATAGTGCCTTAGTCTCGTGGACTTGAAAGTACGTAATAAGGTTCAAATGGTGCTATTAATTTGATGATGCTAAATAATATTAATACAATAATGCAGCAATGATTAATATAGTTAATGATCAATACAGTAACATTTATACTAGAACATATATATACAAGTACAAGGCGCATAATTACATTGAGTATAGAAGCATTGGGTGCATTATACATATACATACATAAAACATAACTACATGGTGATGGTACTTAAGATACATTTATAAACAGGTACAGATGGTCCTTATTTACATATTGCGGTACAGATAATAGACATAATTCGTTTGGTTGGCATAATGCAACTTGATTAAATAGTTTATTCTTGCTATATTACTAGGAGTGTTGGACACTCCTTACGATAATTCACAATTATTTTGTGGTGTTGGTAGTTGGTGCTAGACACTGAATTACTATTCGTCTATATGGCTAAGTATGGCACAGGTCTGTGTTAAGATCGGCCAGTTTATCCATTAAAAGCCCTATTTTTCTAACCAAGTGCCTCTGTTTTATCAAAAACTTACAGAAAGCTTGTCGATTGGTCTACGGAAGGTTGATGTGTAGCCCTTCTGTAAGGGGACAGGAGGTTAGATAATGCTCCGGAGAGCCAGTCTGTCCACAGGCGCACTGGCTAGTGTTACTTATCCCGCGTTTGTTAAAGTACTCGGGAAATGGTCCGTGACCCGTAATGTATCTTACCAATTGCATGTTTGCAAAATTTTTGGTAGTGTCCACGTAGCTGACATGGTAATAAGTCCGTCGGCCGATATCGCTGTTATCCCATGTCTGCTGCCATTTCCCGATTGCCTTTAAGCGCAATGTTCTTTTCAGGTAAGACACTGGCCATGGGATGTTGATTTGTTGAGATGTTGCTCCTGTGGCAGCTTCTTTGGCTAGATGGTCAGCCAACTCATTGCCGTGGTGGCCGGCATGCGCTTTGATCCATTCAAGTCTTGTATGGAGTTGGGAATTTTTTCGCAGATCTTCCTGTATTCCCTGAATAATATCGGAGGGGTGGTCAGGGTTTACTATTGCGTATAGCGAAGAAAGACTGTCTCACTTTATTGTAGCGTTGCGGGAGTGGTGGGATTGCAGGTAGCGGATTGCTTGCGCAATTGCCACTGCTTCTCCCTGAAAAACGCTATTAAATTGCCTTAGTTGACCCTTCCATTGATCTATGACTGTATCTTGCAGCATGACCACATAGGCACTTCCCACGTTTTCGTCTATCTTCGACCCGTCAGTGAAGATAGTAATCTGTGCTGGACGGTGGGCCGTAGTTGGATTGGTAATTATGCTTATTCCGGTGCCTTTGGCTGCTGGATGGATTTTCAGAGGGCAGCATTTAGCTTCATAGTCCTCTGGATTAAAATATTCTTCCTCAAAGGTGACAGGTCTTTTAAGCTGCAGAACGATTTGTCTTGCTGCCTTCTCTTCGACACGGATGTGTAGGGAAAGAAGGCCAGCCAACACGTTGATCGCGTCTGAAGACGTTGTGCGGTAGGCTCTAGTGATACCCAATGCAAAAGGTCTTTGAATGGTAGAAAGGTGTTTAATTTTCCTGCTTTGCATTGGGTGAGCCCATACTGCTGCTGCATAAGTGACTATCTTTTCCACCACTGTGGTGAAGAGGACCTTCTGAATATGAAGATTGAGGCCTCATTTGTGGCCATGAAATAATCGCATTTGCTTCGCTATTGTCACTGTTCTAATTTTGATGTCCTGGATGTGTGGTATCCAGGTCATCTTGTGGTCGAACATAAGGCCCAGATATTTTAGTTGATTGACTATTTGTATCCTCTGATTGTTGATCTTAATGGTTGGTCTTCTTGAAAGAGAACCTTTTTAGGTATTAATAACACTTTGGATTTGTGCTCTGCAATTTTCAGTTTAAGGTTGTCACATAGGGCATAGAATTATTGGCACACTTCGTTACAGTGAGTCTCTAATTCTCTTCGGGTTCGACCTTTCACTATTAGCGCTGCGTCGTCTGCGTAGGCGTAGATCTTTGTGTGCGCTGGCCATGTAGCTGTTAAAACTTCGTTGAAAGTTAGATTCCACAGGTGTGGACCAGCGCACGACCCTTGTGGACAGCCTCTCGTCTGCTCCTGTTCTATTATGCCTGAGTTGTGAACTGCTAGTAGTCTTCTATCCTGTAGATAGTTGCTTAGCATCTTATACAGGTTGCTCGGACATTTTGCCTTCCGCAGAGCCTGTTTGATAGCCGGCCACCATAATGTATCAAAAGCGTTTTTGAGATCTATGCTTATCATGGCAGTATGGTGGCCGCTATGTCGATTCTCTAAAATTGCTTCTCTAATGTCGAAGAGTAGGTGGACTGTAGAAGTGCCCGTCCTAAACCCGTATTGTCTCGGGTTTAAGAACCCTTGCGTGTGTAAATGGTACCGTAGCCTGTTCATGATAATCCTTTCTAGTACCTTACCCATTGCCGATAAGAGACAGATAGGACGAAAGGATGTGGCCTCGGCTGGGTTCCGGTTCTTTTTCAGAAATAAAATAACTTGCCCTATCTTGTATGGTTTTGGGAATATACCTGCTGCCAGAAGCTTGTTGAAATAGTCAACAAAGAATTTAGGGTGAGTTTTGATCGTTGCTTTGGTGATAGCATAGTCCATCCCATCGGGCCCAGGGGCTTTCTTGCGCGGCAGAGTTGCAAGAACTTTTTGAAGTTCATTAATTGTAATATCCGGGTCTGTTGGGGTGTCCAGTGTGGTTGTTACTGTCCTAAGAAGAGCTTGTTCTGTTGTGTCCTGCTGTACATCATCTTTGCAGAAAACTGCGTTTAGGAGCGTACATAGGGTGTCTGCCGTGTACTCCTGACTGTTGGTGATTGAGAGAGGGATCTGTAGCTGCGAAGGTTTAAAAATTTTACCGGTAGCTATTTTGTGGTGAATACCATACGTCTTTTTTGCTTGGGTGCAGAATTCCCTCCAGGAAGTAATCTTAGCCTGAATAATCATCTTTTTGTACCGCGCCCGCTCCCGTTGAAATATGGTGAGGGTGTTGGACTCTATCTCCAACCGTCTTTCGCTTTTGAGTTTTCTTCGCAGTGTTCTGCACTTTCGTTGCTGTATTCTGAGCGCACTCGACCACCAGTGAATGCCTTGAAGTCTCTTAGGTTTTCTAAGAGGGAGATTTTCATTACATATAGCTTGCATTGTTTCTTGTAATGTTACGGAGAAGTCTTCTAATTCTGCTGACGTGTTAGCTAGTTGGAGCGAAGGTTCGAGGCGCATTAGCTGCACTTTAATTTTCTTCGTAAATGTTGTTAATTTTCGGCCAGGAAGGTTATAGCGTTTGATCTTGGACACGGAGGTGGTCTGCGATATAGAGAAGGTAATGAACTTGTGATCACTGAGGCTCTCTTCCTCTTCGACTTTCCAGTCCTGCAAAAGAGGTGCTATGTGCAGAGTGGTCAGGGTGAGATCTGGCCATCCCTGCGCAAAGACCCTGTCGAAGGATGGTGGTGCATCTGCTGTATTCTGGACTATTAGATTACTTGAGGATATGAAGTCCTCTAGTTCTCTCCCTTTCGGGTCTGTAGTTCGATATCCCCAGGCCGTATTATGTGAATTGTAATCGCCTGCGAAGATCATATTTGGGATTTTAAATCGATGTATGACACTTTGGATGAATCTTGTCGTCGGGCCAATATCCGCTGTTGGAGGAGAATAGATCGACGCTAAGATAACAGAGAAGGAATGTACTTCTACGAGCACTGCTACATGATCTTGATCGAGTGAGATAGATGTTGGAGACCAGTCTGGATTATTATATATTATTATTATAGCTCTTGGTGGATGGTCGTGATTGGAACTTTGAAATGCTGTCCATTGCAATGGAAAACCTGCTGCCGCGCCATCGCGGGTATATGGCTCTTGACCTATGATAAAGTCTATTTTATTATCAATTGCGAATTGAACTGTCTGAGCGACCGCAGCCCTGGCTCGCTCTGCATATTGATTTGTAAAAATCTGATGGGTTCTTTGTTTGAGTTAAACACTGTATTTATCTGAACGTTTTGCACTTGTTGACTTTCGCAATTACGTGGTGTGTTGTTATTAATATTGGGTGATGCTGCGGATGTAGGCAGCTGCTCGCTGGTATTCTGCGCATTCAGTTGCGTAGGCTGGGTGCCTACAGTCGTGCATGGTTCCATGTCTATCGTTTGCGTCACGGCAGTTAATACATTCTGGTAGTTCTGCTTTGCAGTTTTTGACATTGTGCGGTCCGGCGCAGTAGGCACAGAAGTTCTTGCATGTGCATTTATTCTGGGTATGTCCGAGCTGCTGGCACTTGTAGCAGCGACGGATGCCCAGGTACTCTGTGATTGCGTGTGCGTGCCAGCCTTTGAAAATTCGTCTTGCCCTAAGAACTGCCGGAAGGATGGACGGTTGGCACTCCAAAACCCATTTGACTCGCTTTGGGTTCCGTTCTCGGAGTCTGAAGAGCGCTTTGATGCCTGTGGATGGGATTTCTGCTGTTGCAGCGATTTCCCCGATGAGTTCCTCGGGCATGATGTTGTCCGGGACGCTATGAACTGTGCAGCGTGGCTTTCTTCTTTGCCGTCTTTGCAGATCAATCTCAAGGTTGGCATTTTGTAATTTCTCTTCTAATTGATCTATGTCTTTAGTTGATTTGCAAAAGACCTCTAACTCTCCTTTCGATGTTGAGGAGATATGCTCCACCGCAATTTGTAGGCTGCTAATCGGGGCTTTTTCTTGGAGCTCCTTCCTGAGTTGTGCTTCTCTCTTCTTACCAGTAGGCTTTATTATTAAACTAGGCCTCTGTGTTAGTTTCACTACTTCTTCAAAAGAGCGTGGGGGTGGCTCCTGTATAACTGCTGATGTTACTGCGTAAGAAACTGATGCACTCAGTGCAGGAAGATCGCTCGAGGTTGTAGAAATCTGTGCGCGTAATGCTTCGCAACAGACGAAGGTGGATGTGTTGACCCCAATTTCAATTGTCTTAGGCTTCAGTATGTATTCCGGGCCTTCTAGAACTAGCCCTTGTAGAACTTCTAACGACTTTTGTATGCGTATCCTTACGTCGTTTGGCAAGAGGTACTTGTTCCTTCTGGATGTCGCCGAGGCCTGTCTGATATCTTCTGCTAATGCTACGATTTTCTCTGCGTGCGTCCGATCTGAAGAAAGTAAGGCAAAAGGGTCTAGTATGCCATTAATAGGGATATGGTCTTCTTCAGTCGGTACAGCAGATTTTCGTCGCATGACAAGGAGCACTATTCAGTATTGCAACACTATTCAAAATTGATGTCACACAACACTGATTCTTAACATTCACGAATATGATAGAGAGGTATGCAATTGTGTTTGAAAATGCAGTTGATTGCACAGTTCAGTAATACAGGGAATATTATCAAGATAGCAGTACTGAACAAAAAAAATAAGAGTTCAAAGTTCGGTACAGGGTATTACTGCATTAAAGTTCAGTCAGTGTCACAGATAGCACTAACTCAGTTCAGTGAGAAATATGTTACACTGTGGACTATTAAAAGCCTAGTGTAAAAGCTGCCACAGTAAATAAAGAACTTGTTGCTTTGATGCAGGTTCTAATGTATGTGTGGCATACACTATATTAAAATAACACTATCACTATAGCAGTACAGATAACAAAGTGACACTATAATTAGGGTAGGCTGTGAGTAAGTACAATTTAAACAGTAAGCCTAGTAAGAAAGTCACACCTGGGGATGTCAGTGTATTATACCTTGCACTAACCACAAAATGTTCTGAAGTGTAGTTTGAGATTGTTAATATACGGGCCTACTGCTCCCTGTTTATCTCAGAATGCAAGAAAGATGAGGTAGTTTTACCTCAGTAGATTAATTAACATTACAGTTAGTAGTATACAAGGATTATTCATTGACCATCTAGTAAAAGAACCGTGGTTGGAGAAATTCCTCTAAGTCCACTATGTGTCGGGAAAACTAAGAAAGAAGAGGGATGGACACTGAGAACAGATGAAAAAAACAAATTAGAAAGGGGGGCAAGAAAGAAGGGGGTCGAAGAGAATAGTAGATGAAATTGTTAATAAGGGAGAAGAAGTGAAGTCAAACTGTGGTGGAGTGGAAACTTTGGGTTAAATAGTTACTGAGTAATAAGAGAAATAAAAAAGGGGTTAGAATCAAAAGGGGGGGAAAAAGGGTCGTAGAGAAAAGTGAGAGGTAAAATCGGAGAGGTAATAAGGAGGGAAGACAAACGAAGGTGGAATGGAGGCTCTAGGTGGTGTGGCTGCTGAGTTATTAGAGAAATAAAAAGTGGGGGTTGTGAATTAAAAGGGGGGAAAGAAGAAGGGTAAGGGCTTATAACTTCTTAACTATAAGTAAGGTGCCTACGAAAAGGCAATTTTGTGTAGAGAGTGAATAAAAAGAAAAGAAGGTGTTAGAATGTTACAGGGAAGAGCTGCAAGAGAAATAAAACGTAATTAAATACAATTAAACGTAATTAAAATAGGAATAGCACTGAAACTAATGGAGTTAGAGAAGAGGGGGAACTGGGGATGTCAATAGGAAGGAAAGGGGAACCTGTGTATGTAATTTTGTGGGGCTAGCTTGAGTTTAAAAAATTGGGGGGGGGGCTTAGCGTATGATTAGTCTAAAAAGTGTTCCTGTGTGTGGGGTACTTATCCCTAAAATTTTCCTTTATAATTCTGGTATGAGACTTAGAAAAATTTCTCCGTTGAACAAAAATGCACTAGTGAACACATTTTGCAGGGTAATAAAACCATTAAAAAAGCACAATAATTGCAAATAAACACATAATATGTTTAAAAAATAAATACAGTATGAGAAAAAAAATCAAATAGAGCTAAATTATAGTTTTAGATCATAAATTAATATGCCTTTAAAACGTTGTATAACACAATACTACCACAGAATACTAAAAATATGGGCAAAATAGCTAAGTACAAAATATAAACAAAAACACGTGGTGAATAAAACTCATATATCCCACTTTGGAAAATTATTTAAAAATAATTAGATAGCTATCGGAGACCTAAAATACCATTAGTGCTTTGTACTATAAGTATAAAGTTATGAAAAAATACTATTATTGACACATATGTATTCAGTTTTTAGTAATAGCCCTTTGAAAGTACCTATTTAGCACAAAAACTACCAGCTCTTGTGAAAACCCGGTTGTGCAAGTCCCGGTTATGCAAATCGGAACCAGAGCCTATTGCAAATTTACAAATTAATTTTTAATAATTTAATTAAAAGTGATATCAAAAATCTGGTTCGATAAGTCTTCCAGATCAGACTTAATGTAACTAAATAAAAAAAAATTAAGTTTCTAGGATAATATTAAAATTTTGACATAATGTATAGAAATAGGCTGTATAAAAAAGCAGTTACATAGAACAGAACCAGCTGCCTCTATACTATTGAATGAACAGAACTTACAGCATTAAATTCACATATAAATGATATTAAAACTGAATACGCTCTTACTACTAACAACAATTGAGCATTATCAAGAATTTGAAGTAGGATTAAATAATAAGATTTAGTTATATTCAATAATCAAGACCACAGAATCAAATGTTAAAATACAAAGTGCTTGTTACTAGGCTCTATCGAATTGTGCATACGACCTTAGTCAAGGTCGAGTTGTTGTTGACAATATGGCTGACGCAAAATAAAGCTGGTCAGTTATTCAATGTTACTCAATTTTTTTTTTTTTTTCACAGCTCAATAGATAGAATGTAAGAAGCCTACCTTGGCAGTGATAAGACGAACATGGTAATCCAATGTAATCCTGGGTAATGAATTTTTAAACACTTTTATCAATGATTTCTTGGACTTAGAATAAATTTCGTAAGGCTAACACATTACACAACACTGTTGACACACACAGAAGAGACGCTACGAAGACAAGAACAATGGACGGATAACAAAAACACTAATTTCACAAAAACCACTAGACGCACAAACACATAACATATATCAAAATGCTCCTCCAACACTCACTCAACTTAAAAACAACTTTTCTATCACTTGTAATTAAAATTTCCGCTAATTACAGGGAATAATTGCGGAGCGCTTACAGACACGTCTTACTCCCTCGGCGGACTTTGGACTCGCTCGGGGTATAGCCACAGCTGTAATTTCAAACTACATTTTTTTAGGTATATTCTCCGTATAACGCGCACCCTTATCGTTACGAAGAAACGTTCTTGCCTGCTGGCCGAATTGTTTTTAAGTAGAAACTATAATTTTATCTTAAAAAAATATTTTTTATTCTTTTAACTGTATTCGATATTTTATGTTTTTCTGTATTTTAGAACTTTGAATGAAAGTGTGTTGAGTGTTTATTTATTTTTGCTTTGCCTCGAATTGAGAACTGAATTAATTGAATTAGAAATTTATCTCTAATGAAATTTGAGAGAATAAGTTTAAATGAAATGCAACAAAAAATGTGTATAATTTAATAGGCCATACAAAGAAGTCATGTAGTATCTACATCAGATTTTCATCATTATATACCTATACTTTGATAAATATTTAGTAAGCGAAATTAAAAATTTATATGAAGCATTTGAACTTTCTTGTATGCAGTAAAGTATTCGCGAAAAATATCGGTTATCAGATTTCAATATAAATATCCATTTGGATCATCCCCCCAGTTCATTTTGATTACTTTTTTTCATGTCATCTACACGTCGTTATAGCCGAAAATATCGCGGACGAAAACGTCGCGGAGAAAACAACGCAAACGTCGTGGTACGAATCATCGTGGGAGAAAAGAAAGCAAAGAGAAAACATCGCACATCTAAAGCATTGTGGTACAAAATATCATCGTCGAAAACAAAGCGGTTCAAAACTTTAAAAATATCGTCGTCGAATATATCGCGGTAAAAAGCACCTACAAATCATCGCATGACGATAACATCGCAAACATGTGTTTTTCAGGTTTTAAAACTTGTAAATTACATATTCGCATGCTTATTTGGAAGTGCAAGAAATGAAACTGAAACAAAACGAGATATAATTTTCACCAAAACAATACCATATTAACAAATGTAAAAGAAAATAATTTGATAATTAATTAAGCAATTTTTATAGAGGTAACCTTGTAAGGATCTTAAGTTTTACTAACGTTTATTTTATTTTAAATCTTTACTATCACTTCTTAATTTCTACTTCCGGCCAGAATTAAAAGCTTTAACTTATTTATGCAAATTTGTCTGGCGAACGCCAAGTACTTAAGTTGTGGCTTTTTGCCAAGTAAGAGAGAGGAAGGAGTTAGTAGAAGCAGGCCGCTTGCCTTAGCAGTTTTTACTCGGTTGCTGGTTGCCTTCCAGGCCAGAGGTTTAATCCTCTTAATAATTTTAAACGTATTTTAGTGTTAACAGTTCTCTGTACTACATACGGCTTCCTGTTAATATACGGCCAATCTTCCACGTAGGCCCTTGTTTATTATTCCAAAGTTAAGTTAGAGTTTAGTTAATATTTTTATATTCTTACGTTCAGACCACAAGTGGTTGGTCTCTGTACTCCGAAGTCCGGAAATAATTGTAAAGAGTGAAAAATAAAGGGTTTCGTATACCCTTCCTGTGTATCTTGCCTACTTCCCACATTTATTGAACATAGCTTTAGTAAGCTCCCTGTTCCGAGTCAGGTTCTTGCATGTTTCCCAAGCAAGTAAGGAGAAACACCTGGCGCCCGACGAAGAAGAATAACCATGGCGGAGTTTCAAGAAGAACCTGTGCTGCCTGCAGAAGCGGCTCAGAATCCAAAAATGCCAGCTGCCGCCCTGGAAGGATTTGGTTACATCGTCCAGACCATGCGCGCAGCGGTGAAACCAGAAGCAACATTTAATGGAAACTCACCGGTAACCAGTTTTTTGGAAAAACTAGATGACCACTTCATGATGTATCCCGTGCACGAGTTCCAGAAAGTCACATTAGCTAATAGCGCTTTGAGGGGCCAAGCGCTTAATTGGTTCAAATGCATAGGCAGAAGTCTCTTGGGTCAAGCGGGAAGTCCCACTTGTACTTACGAAAATTTCAAGACTGCCTTAGTAAAAGCCTTCCCTGTCGTAAGGGATCGTGCGAAATTAGAAGCGGAACTTTTCAGCATATACCAGAAACCAATTGAAAATCTCTCAAGCTTTATTTTACGAAAAATTCACGTCTTCAAACTCTTGTATGGAAACCGTCCGGATCCTGAGATAATTCAAGTGATTTTGCCGAGGTTACTTCCCCAAGTACAAGACTTTATTGAATTAAGAAATCCGACTACACGGGAAAAATTAAGAGCTAGCAATCCAGTTTGAAAGTAGAAGAACGGCGGACATTGAAAGAAGACGCCAATATCAACAACGAAACCAATTTGGTGAGCCAAGACCACAGCAAAGTCAAGCACACGGCTACGGAAGCAAAGCGAATCAGTGGGCAAGGAAACCCGAGCATCCAAAAACAGCAGGCGAACGTCGACAGTTCAATAGCAATCCAGGAAAAAAGTCTCAAGGCCAGTGGAAAAAGAAGGAAAGCATGGAAAGAAAAAAAGATTTAAACTAAAACGGATTTCTGCTGACGGGAGGGTGCGGAAATCCGAAGGTCAAGAAAACCCCTCTTCCTTCAAGTAGTAATGGTGAAAAATTTGACTCTTCCGAAGATTGAAGTGTTGGTGAATAACATCCCAGCCACCGCACTCCTGGATACAGGCGCGCAGTGTTCCTGTGTGGCAGAAGATTTTTTTAGGAAGTATTTTCGGAAATACCACATATATAATTCGGATAATACGACAGTGTTAGCTGCGCAAGGAGAAAGATGCAAGTGCATAGGTAAATTACCGCTATATGTCCGTATCAAGGACGAACAAGTAAAGGTTATGTTTTTTATAGTAAAGAATCTGCAAGTACATATTATCTTAGGGATAGATTTTCTTTCAGAGGCAGAAGCAACGCTGGATTTTAATGAAGCGTCCTTTAAGCTGACGATGAAACCAGTTCGAGAAGAAAAAACGAAACCGCCAATGTTTAACCTTGACCACCAGAATCCGGCAAGTGGTAAGTGAATTTGCTTCGTTATTTAGTGATATTCCAGGATTTACTCAAGTTACAAACCATAGTATCGACACCGGAGATTCAATGCCAGTTCGCCACAAAGCATACCGGTATGATAAAAATAAAGAAAAAATTATAGAATGGCATATTACCGATATGCTACGTAAAAAGATCTTAACGCCCATCTCAAGTAGTTATGCTAGCCCGGTGGGTTTATGTAAGAAAAACAATGACTATCCATTAACACATCCAAAAAGGTGGCATTTTGCGATTGACTACCGTAAATTAAACTCCATAACTAAATATCCGGTATATCCGTTACCTATTATTGAAGAAATTCTAAGGAACATGACGTCTACCAAATATATGAGGACTTTAGACTTAACGTCTGGTTATTTTCAAATAGGGGTTAGACCGGAGGACGTGCCTAAGACTGCTTTTATAACCAAGTCTGGCATTTATGCATTCCTGCGTATGCCGTTTGGCCTTTCAGGGGCACCGGCAACATTTCAGCGATGTATGGACATTGTGTTAAGGCCTGTTCTTGTGAAAGTCCACATTTATCTATTTAGACGATATCATTATTACTAGTGATAATCTGGACCATAATGTACAGGATTTAAGACAGGTGTTTTCATTATTAAATGAGGCCGGTCTAAAAGTTAATGTCGAAAAGTGCAAATTTGCAGCCCCTGAATTAAAATATTTAGGTTACAAAATATCTCAAAAAGGGATCGAGACAGATGAATCAAAAATAATCGCTGTACAAAAGTATTCGACTCCAAACACGGCAAAGAAGCTCTCTTCTTTTCTAGGACTTTGTTCATATTATAGGTCCTTTATAAAAGATTTTGCAGCTATTGCTGAACCATTGTTAAAATTAAAAATGAAAAAGGCAAGATTCTCGTGGACGGCCGAAGCCAATAGTGCTTTCGAAAAATTAAAACAAGCATTAACGCAAGCCCCTGTGTTGAAATTTCCTGAAAAGGATGAGAATTTAGAAATTTCAGCGGATGCTTCGGATTATGCGGTAGGAGCGGTACTTTCGCAAAATCAGCAGCCCGTGGCATTTTTTAGTCGAACTTTAAATCAAACACAAAGAAATTATTCCGTGACGGAGAGAGAGGCACTTGCAGTTCTGTTAGCAGTGCAAAAGTTCCGAGTCTATTTTGGAAGAGCGCCAATAACAGTGTATTCTGATCATGCGGCGGTAACTAGATTGTACTCAGGGAAAAACTTATCCCCAAGGTTAATAAGATGGGCACTCAAGCTACAAGAATATAATCTGGTAATCAAGCATACCCCCGGAAAGGAAAATATCGTAGCAGATGCCCTATCCTGAATTAAAATAGATGAAGAAGGTAATACTGTAAAGGTAGCAATGCTCACAGCATGTACAATAAATTCCCGAGAAACTGTAATAACCGAACTGGGTAAGGATCCTGAGTTTCGAAACATTTATGAGTATTTAAAGGATCCTGAAAATTTTAGCCACCAAGATATTGTGGCGATAAGAAATAGGGCGGCCCATTACGAACTAATAGATGGTCCATTATTTTATAGAAAAACTACAAATTCCAACAACGAATTTCGACCTGTTATCCCAGCTAGTCTTAGATTAAATATCCTGCAGGAGTTACACGACAGCCCTTTAGCTTCTCATGCTGGTATTCGAAAAACTATCCAACGCGTACGCGAGGCAGTCTATTTTCCTGAATTGCAAAAGTTAACAAGTGCGTATGTCCAGTCCTGCCCAACATGTCAAGCAGTTAATTATATTAATTTCCGCCCGGCCGGGTTTCTAAATAGTATTAAATCCGAATTTCCAAATGAAATAATTGGCATCGATTTATTGGGCCCTTTCCCAAAAATTCAGTTAAATAAAAGTCGGTACCTCCTTGTTATGGTTGATCATTTTAGTACGTGGACCGAAATTGTTCCCTTAAAACGAGCCTCCGCGAAATTAGTTACTGATTCTATTTTAAATAAATATATTTTAAAATACGGGGCGCCCCTAAAAGTTATATCGGATAATGGTCCTCAATTTGTAAGTAATATATTTGAAGACATGTGCCAAAAACTGGGCATACGTCATTTAAAAATGGTCCCGTATCGGCCGCAATCAAATATAGCGGAACGGGTCAATAGAAATATAGTGAAAATTATCCGTAGTTATGTTAAAAATTTTCATAAAAGCTGGGATAACTATGTCAATGAATTTGCTTTCGCCCTTAGTTCCGCAAACATGATACAACGGGCAAAACTCCTGCTGAGTTATTTTTAGGCAGAAAGATTATAACGCCGTTAGATAAATTATTTTATGTTCAACAAAGAGCCCCAGAATTTAAAATGGGTGATATAGAAAAATTAATTAAAGAAGCAAAAAAGAATACTGAAGTAGCACAAAGAAAACAGAAGCTCTATTATGATTTGAAACGACGGGGAGTAACTTATAAAGTAGGAGATGAAGTATTGAAAATTAAGCATTCACTTTCTTCAGCACCAGAAGATAAAACCGCCAAATTTTTTCCACGATTTGAAGGACTATATGTCATAGAAAAAATAACTCACGCTGTAGTGGTGTTAAAAGCCAGGAATGGTGAAACATGCTTCGCAAACATTGACCAAATAAAACCATACTATGACCGTAATAAAATGCAAATATTTAAAGATCTTTTGCAGGATCCGGCACTGCAGGCACAAGCTCCAGAGGTGGAACAACGATAAGCACAAGGACAAGCCATTAGGAGGCAGGAGCAATTGAAAAGAATGTTTCCCCGTTGGAAAATTGAAGATAACAAGAAAAAGAAGCCGTTCCACCGACCACAAAACAGAGCGCACGACCACCCCCAGAATGAAGAAGGGAGAAGTACGACGAATGCAAAGAGAGCCAGGAGAAATAACGGCAACTATAACCCGGCTCCCAAACGGAAGATCTACTCATCGGACAGGACTCTACGCTGCAAATGTCGCCGAATTGCGGAAGGACCACCAGCGGCGGAGGAAAAGATACAAGGAAAATTTGAACGGCCAGACCACAGTCAGAGGCGAAAAAGAAGGTATTCAAGGGTGACCGAACTGGAGGGAAAAGAAAGCTCCTAGAGGAAGGAACTGAAGGGCGAGCCCGCACAAGAAGGAAGATAAATCATACACGAATCTTCGCTACCTTCCAGGACTGGGCAGAGAAAAGAATGTCCGAATATCACAAAGATAAGTAAAACTTTATGTTACTTTGCAAACTTAAGTTAATCTTTCATTCTTACTGCAAGTGGCAGAATTCAAGACGTTTTAACTCATGTGAGGTCTACCTTTATCGCCAAAAAGGCGAGAAATGAGTTGTTACCTATTTTGGTATTATGTTTTTCAATTACTCGCGAGTAAAACTAAAGTTGATGTATAATAGGAATGTGTAAATACTTGAATATTGTAAAAGTAATTGTATAAATTTTATTTAAAACATTCTGGCAAGAAAGAAATTTTAGTCTGAAAGACTTTTGAAATGTAGTATTTCAATGTAGAAGAATTGGCACTTGCTTGGAAAAGAATAGAAGTTAACAATGTACTACTAATGTATGTTTTAAATTGCGTAAAATTAACGGCGTGTTAATATGTCCTTATATACAATGTGAACTGTTATTTTAAATGTTAAGAAATACTGTGATATGGTAAAAGTGAAAGTAATGCCAAAAATTTTAAACTTATTCGTGTGACTGGAAAAAAAAAAAAAAAAAAAAAAAAAAAAAAAAAAAAAGAGAAAAGTGTTGTGAATATGTGTTAAAGGTTGAATGAATGTAGTTAGGCTCTCTGACGCTACACTTCAGAGTTAGCCACTTTCAGAATAGTACCTCAGGGTTTAGAGATGAAGATAGGGTGTGTTACGAGGTCTTGTTATGTTGAATTTTAACACGTTAGTGTTTTGAATGTAGGCGGCAGTGTTGAACACTGGTACATAAACACATTCGTGTTCGGTGTTTTCTTTTACAACACATATCAGAGAGCACGGGGAGAGATAATTAAATAAAAGTCATGAATGAAATAAGAATGTTAGGAGAAATATAAATATTCATGTGACTTTCCATTTAATTGTGTAACATTTCATTAAAGTAGTTTTCCTTCCAGATCTCTGGAAGGAACCAGATTTCAACTAAAAGCTCCTGTTTAGATGCAGTACAGATGAAAAGTAATTGTCCATGGAGCTGATAATGTAAAAACAATTTTTTTTAAAATTTCTAGTTTCTAGTGAGAAATGTTTGTAAAAGATTGGCCTCGCGTTAGATTCTAGAGCTAAAAGTTTTCAACAAGGTCGTTTTAGACCTCAGTTTCAAACTAATTAACTCTGGGGGGAAGTATGTAAGGATCTTAAGTTTTACTAACGTTTATTTTATTTTAAATCTTTACTATCACTTCTTATTTTCTACTTCCGGCCAGAATTAAAAGCTTTAACTTATTTATGCAAATTTGTCTGGCGAACGCCAAGTACTTGAGTTGTGGCTTTTTGCCAAGAAAGAGAGAGGAAGGAGTTAGTAGAAGCAGGCCGCTTGCCTTAGCAGTTTTTACTCGGTTGCTGGTTGCCTTCCAGGCCAGAGGTTTATTCCTCTTAATAATTTTAAACGTATTGTAGTGTTAACAGTTCTCTGTACTACATACGGCTTCCTGTTAATATACGGCCAATCTTCCACGTAGGCCCTTGTTTATTATTCCAAAGTTAAGTTAGAGTTTAGTTAATATTTTTATATTCTTACGTTCAGACCACAAGTGGTTGGTCTCTGTATTCCGAAGTCCGGAAATTATTGTAAAGAGTGAAAAATAAAGGGTTTCGTATACCCTTCCTGCGTATCTTGTCTACTTCCCACATTTATTGAACTTTAGTAAGCTCCCTGTTCCAAGTCAGGTTCTTGAATGTTCCCCAAGCAAGTAAGGACAAACACAGAACCTGATAACCTCATGCAGTTATTTATCTTCATTTTCCTATATTTTTCATGAAAAATTATGATTAAAACTTTATAATAAAAGATTAATTTATTAATGAACTTTGTTAATTAACTATGCAATAAAAATTTAAAATTAAGTTTTCTAAGTTGCGTTAATTTTCTACTCATTTCCATTTTTAAATGCTTAAATTTTCTTCTTAACTTTTAACAAACATTCATTATTTCATTCAAAAATATGAAATACGGAAGTAAAAGAATCTCTCTTTCCAAACTGAGCTCCTAAATCAATATGCGAACATGCATTTACAACTTTTAAAACTTGCAAACGCATGTGTGCGATGTAATCGTCGCGCAATGATTTGTTGATACTTTATTTTTTAATACGATATTTTCGATGACGATGTTTTTAATTTGCAAAGTTTTTGAATCGCTTTATTTTAGATGAGGATATTTTGTAGCGCAATGTTTTAGATCTGCAATGTTTTCTTTTTGCTTTCTTTTCTCCCTCGATGTTTTGTATCACGACGTTTTTGCCTTGCTTTGTTTTCTCCGCGGCGTCCTCGATGTTCGGCGGACACTCTATACGTACGCAGAGGAAAAAAAGACTCTTTATTCGAAAACGGATTGTAAATGGATTTTCTCATGATGTCTGCTCTTACATACTTAAGTATGTATTTCGTCTAGCTAAAAAAAAAAAAAAAAAAAAAAGCGATTAGACGTGGAATGTTGACATTTTGTATATGGGGCTGGTATAATATATAATTGTGCATCTTCCTTTTTCATTGCAATTGGCGGTACCAAAAGTATTTATATATAAAAGAATTCCCCCAATTACCGTCCTTAAAAATCCTTAGCCGCCTTTTATTTTCGCAACTGTTGGTCTTAGTAATATACTTATTCCAGTCACAGAAGTGTTTTAAATTACGAAAATATTCATGTTCAGCAATTAAATAACTAACTTTTAATGCGGTCTCCCGTTTCTATGCTTATATTTATGAAAGTTTTATATTCGTTACGACAAAATAAAAATACAAGAAGTTTGAATCCTGTACGACAACAATTGTGTGGGACATTTAATTTCAAATTCCGAAATTTGTTATGAATGAAGTGCAGCGAAAAATATGTATAATTTTATATGCCATGCAAGGAACTTATGTGGTGTCCACATCAAATTTCTTTGTTTTGTTAATAAAATTTTTCAAAAAACAAATATTCTGGCCCGTCACTAGATCGTGCATGTATTTCGCGTGCAAGCAAATAATCATATGTTATTAGCATGTAGCACTGGATCAAAAGAATTCATACGTACCATATCTAACATTTATCAGATAAATTTGACACCAGCTGAAAAGAAATAATAATTTCATTAGTTCATTAATTCGTTCAATACTTCATATACGTGCAAAACGTATCCAAGAGTTACAACTGACACAATAATTAATAAATGCAAAAAATTATAACTGAGATCAGACATATTTGCTTGCATTCATTGGAAAATATAGAATAAGCATCTTAAGATTATTATTGCTTTAATAAACATATTTCTACATATATATATACCTATGTTAGATCTTTTATGAATGTTTCTTACTACAAGGGAAGTAATTGAGGGTGTTTCATATTGAATGGGACAAAATGAAAGCCTGTAATTAATTTTGATATATCAGATTTACTCTGAAATTATATTTATTCAAGTTTCTATAGATGTTCTATGTGTGCACCTCCGGTGGCACGGTAAATGCGGTATAGCAGTTTTGGGCACATTCGTGATAGAATATCCTTTGCTAATGATTCGATCACGTCAACTATCGGCTGCTTCAGTTGTAAGTCCTGGAGAAATAGAAGCACGAATACTTTGTGTTAAATAATTCATAGGAAAAATTCACAAGAGTTTAGATCTAGAGATCTCGGTGGTCAACAAAGCAATGGCATATCGTCTCGCAAAAGCCACATCCCAGAAACAACACCCAGCATGGCCAGTCCAGCGATGACGTAGACTGTCGTTCAACTACCGGAGTATGCTTTTATGCTAATGTAGAGGAGCACTGTCTTGTTGCAGAATGAAGTCGAGATTATTTATTCTACTTGTGCGAAAATGTCTTTGAACCACGATAAACGATGATAGTTTGGCGTCTTTCAAAACACGGTATGCTTTCACTTACATAGATGGCGTCATTTTTATTAAGTGCCTGTAGCAGCGATTTCGCAACTGGAAAATGTTTCACTGTTGCCAGATAAAACTTGTATAATTGTAGTTTCAGAATTAATTTGTATTGGCTTAATAAATCAGTCACAGAATTTGTACTATGCTATTCTTTTTGTCCATTCCATATGAAACACCCTTGTGTTACATATCAACATAGTGCTTGCCTTTTTATGTGGTTTGAAGATTAATTTAGTTTAAGTTCTTCTAGACAAATAGCGATTGATGAGTTAAGTAACTGTAGTAAAATCGAAACTGTTTGCAGGTATGACATTAATACTTGATAATAATAAAAAATAACGATAAAAATAATAATAAATAGTATTTTAATACAAAAAGATACTAAACACAGTATAGTATATAATAAACGTATAATAAATTTCTTCGGAAATCCTACAGGTAGTAAAGACCCAAAAGCAAAATTGGGAGAAAATAATAGAAGGATTTCTTAACGAAATGATAAAATTTATAATTTTTTTGTCATTTATAAAGAATAGTGTAATCAATTACTCCATAAAACGTGAACAATACTGATTTGTTGTGTTGCAACTTATCTCACTTGTCTGACAATAACATCAGAACTAGCCCGTGAAATTCATCGTGGGAAGGATTGGAAGATTGCGCTCGCCGTTGCCAAAGGAGGTTAAGTAACATACAGGTGAGAATACGACTTTACTAGGTTCCACCCGCAATTATGATAAAGAGCGCCTCGAAGGACGGGTCTGAAAGCCTCCCACCCCTCTTCGCCTACCACTTATCTGTCGAGAGGATTTTCGGCTCGTCTCACAGCAAGAGTGCCCCCATGCCGCAAAGACACTCTGACATTTACAAACATCCATGCCTTCTCCGGTATTCGAAAAAGAGAAATCAGCGTCGCTAAGAACTATCCCGTTTTGGCAGCATAATACTGATTTGTAATCATAATATGAATTTCATCACAAATTCAAAACATTAGACTTCACTATTTCAGATTAAAGTATGCAATCCCCCTGAATTTAAATACTGATATTAATACCTCATCCATATTATCGAAAACATGATAAGAATTATAAAACAGAGTAAACAAAAAATACAAAATTCATTTACATATTAATAAGCAGAATATTTTATAGTACATCCTAGAATTTCAAAAGAAAGATGGATCGCTACAGAGGTCGTATAACGTAAAAAACTTTCTTTCATTTTCCTTGTGATATACAGGATTGCCATAAAAAAATGTCCCCTATATATGAGCTCCTGGCGACCTAACCGCTCAACCAATCGAAGTGAAATTTCAGATCTTGTTATCTGATGAGCTCGAGATTGTGAAGATTTAAAACAATAGAGCTCCCACGGTTACGCTTCAAGTGATTGTTGCACTATAATTGCAAGATTTTGTTATAACGGTGAAATAAAACTAAAAGATGTCTGAAGTAAGGGCAAAACTAATTCATTATACTTTCAGCAAAATATTTGAAAAGCAAATTTTTTAAGACAATATTCTAGCCAAGAGATATCAATAAAGTTGAGCTTCATATGAACAAAACTTCTAGTCACACATCCAAATTAACTTCAGCTTATTTAGCAAAGAAACAATCAGGAACAGGAATAAAATGCATCCCATTTAATGAAATGCTTATAATATCACATGACGCTTCTCCTGTGGACTTTTGAGCTTTAGGTATTTTAAAACAAGATTTAGAAAAACATCCATACTGAACGGACTTTTGGAAAACGATTCAAAAGGAATGGGATAAAACTGACATGACGGTAACAAAGAAAAGGTCATTTTGATAGAAAATTCGAGGCATTGAACCAAGAATCAAGGTAATCAACAGAAGCAATTCGACGCAGGAAACACGCCCTGTACGCATAAATATTACTTTTTAAAATCTTTCTTTAAAGTTGCTATAGGCATCTCCACAAGTTAAACAAAATCGCTTTTAATATTTCAGAATCTATATCTGAGTTAAAAGTCCTTTTCTTCACCCATTGTATCGTTCCGTTGTCTTTTTGGACTTTTTTCTTTAACCTTTCCTTTTTCTTTCTGTTTCCACAACTTATTAATTATCTCTGATATTCTTTTTTTGCTAACGCTTCGTTTTCGAGTGAGTCAGTCATAATGGGAGATTTTCGTTTGCATCAGGTCCTATTAGAATTTTTCTAAGGCGAAGCCTTAGATGTCTAATCTTTGAGGATAAAAAACCTATTTTTCTATTTGGGGAATAAAACTATATAAAATAAAGTAATTTGCATGTTAGCATTTGAAGCAGAAAGTCTAACTGTATAAATCAAAATCTCGGGGCAAAGTGCATCTTACAAATAGCGCCTAGCTATTCTAATTAAACAAACATTATTGGTGATTTTGCTAATAGAAAAACAAGTAAATTATAAAACATTTTAGAATGCTGGAATTTATGTTTTATTTGAAAAATAAACACAGAAATTTTACTTATTTCCTAAAAGGCCATTTTCAAACTATAAATTCTTTGATGTACATTGAGATGGTCGAGAAATAGATTCCCGCAGTAGGTAAAAAAGCTCTAAGCTTGGCAAGGAAACCTGATTTTAAACATCTGAAATATCTAGATTCACAGAGTTAAGATAGTCGAAGTCTAAAAATAAAATTATACATATTTGAAATGCATGCTGAAACACTACAGAAATAGAATTCTTTGACTTACTCTTAGCTGCTGCCGCACAGACCACATATGCAGCAAGCATGACTGCGGATACGATGTAGTTCGAGATCATCGTTGTGGCAGATGTCTTCAACTCTTTCGTTCGAAATAGCTTTGCACTTCTTGAAGTAAGCAAAATGATGCCTGCTGTCTTTACTGCAACTTCTTTTATACCAAACACAAAGGACTAAAATGCGTTCCGGAAGTATGAACTAAAATGTAATTGTAAAAAGAAATATTGACGATTTATATCGAATACGTGTTACATTAAACACTATTTAATGGAAAAATATGTTTCGCATAGTCTTTTTCCATTAAAAAGCATTTTAATAAGCTATAATTCAATCACTCGAAAACTTTCCGTGATCTTAAACACATTTGTTCAAACATTACACTATAAAAATTTCGTTCGTAGAGTCTATTATTCTCTTTCTGATACATATTTATTTTTATATTCGAAACTAAATATGGTTTTCGTCCTGAATATACAATTTTATATCTGTTTATAGAAGTTAATACAAATCTTAGTTTAAACAGGAGAATATAGGAGATAGAGGCTAGATATAACAATTTTTGAAAAAATACTGATATTTTTAAATGTATTTAAGATTTCCTTAATTATAACTGTTATTTGTTTACAGAATAATTATGTCTACATCATATTCCAAAATAAATGTTCGGCAATTTTCCTGGTTTTAGTACAAGAAGTGCCTTACCAGGATTATTCGTTTGTTACAATTTGTCTAGATTTGGGAAAAATTCTAACAGAACTCAGACAAATAATAATAATAAAAGCTACAATATTTAAAATCATTTGGTGGTTATTATTATTTGGTTTAATGAAATTGAATAATATCAAGTGCTTTATAGTAAAACATAGATCAAATTATTTAATCAATAAAGATAAAAGTCAGTCTTCATCAGAACTGCAGTTATAAAAATGATAGGTTGTTTCCTCTTACGCACATAACGTGCGCCCACATTTTGCAAATAGAGAATTGCATCCATTCTTCTTCATCAGAATGGATGTAGGCATCTCTGAAAATTAAACGCAACGACATTTCTGTTGCAGAAATTGGATATGAGTTCAAAATCTTCTTCCCTCCATTTTTTTTATCTTTTTTCTTTTGGGATGTTTCTTAACCTTGCTCTTTCCTTTATTTTTATTTTTTTTTTCGTTTCATATTAATTCTCTTTTCATATTCTTTTTCCAAAGCTTTTGCTTCTGGTGTGTTAGTTAGAACGAAGGATTTTATTTTTCATTCAGCCTTTGTTAGACTGTTTCCGAGATGATGCCTTAACAAGAGGCTGTATCTGTAGTTTAAAAAACATACATTGTTCTATTTACAAAAAGAAAACAAGACAGAATAAAGTAACGTTTCATATTAATATTCAAAGAACAAAGTACAAATAAATGAATCGAGTTCCAGAGGGAAGTTGTAGCATGTTACAACTTGCCGAGAGATTTTGTTACAATTTGCCCCATGGTATGGTTTCGAATATTTTTGTTGATTTACAAAATAAATTATAACGATTAGTAAGAAAAAATAAAGCAGCATTTTTAAACTTAGTACATGGACAAAATAAATAGGTAAAACCATTTTTTTAAAAAAGATTACTTAATTTAAATTGAAATTGAAATTTACGAAATATTCCCCCCCCCCCCTCGGTTAACTAGATAACACGGAGCACGTGCACGCAACTTCTCACCAGCCGCTTCAGAGTGACATTTATTGTATTTACATAAAAGAGCCCGTTATAAGAACCCTGTTTAGTAAAGATTCTGATAAATAAATTTAAAACCCATAGCGTAATGTGCATGTTGCTACTGATCCCTATTCTCTAGCTTTCTTACGTATTCACTTACAGTATGTTTTGTTTGTTACAGCATGTTCATGTTACAGCACTCCTCGATTCTGCTGATAGCATACCAAAATACAAACCTTGTGGAGGAAATGCTTATGAAGGAAATATAACAAAAATGATTCGATTTTGAATTACTTATCTTATGATATAATATTCATCATGCGATTCATTTGATTTTATTCATAACTCACTATTATCCTTTTACTTAGGTCAGAAATACAGCAGATGCCGCTTAATGTGATCGCAGTTATAGTTATGATTCGAATATTGTTGTCGAATTGCCGAAGTCCTACCCGTTTGCATACAAAACATATAAAATACTTCGGTTATTATCATAAGTAGTTCAGTTAAATGGATCAAGATATTATAGAATAAATGTTTTTAAACTAAGGTTGCCAAATAAGGTCAAAATAAATTGCAAAAATTTCCAACAGAGAAATGTAGCCAAGTAAGGGATTAAGTTGCCAGAAACTTGATTTTTATTTTAATCGACCATTTAAAAAAAAAAAGCCTTAGTTTGGCGTCGATTTGAATAATTCTGTTGATTTTGAGGGCAGTCAGACATCTTCTGCAAGAACATAATTTTTTTTTCCTTCTTTTCCTTGAATTAAAAATATCGTGGAAACAACCACTGATGTTACATTTTTTGCCTATATTTGTAATTTTACATTGGAATCTTCTCTTTCAACGAGGAATGCCCTCCGAGCATTAAGATTGTGGTTTCAAAATTTGCCAAACAGTTTCCAGAAACATTATGAACAAATCATAAATAAACTTTTGCATTAGAAACATTAGGAACAGTTCATAAACAAATTTTTGCTTTTTCCTAATTAAAATGCTGTTTATAATTAATGTTAAAAATGTTTCTAACTAATGTCAAATTTATATTTGTGTTAATTTATAATTTAGTTTTATTTAGAAATTATATTTCTGTTGCAATACTTCTAACTTATATGTTTAAGTATTTCATAATATGTGTATGAGAAAGGTCATGAACAATGACAGGACATAGGAAAACCTGCAGGTTATGTCCTTGATGCTTCCTCATGTCTTTCCTCATATGATAAACTTTCTCTTGCTTCGCTAATGCATTAATGCTTTTTCTTTTTGCTCCCTCGAAGAGAGCAGAAAAAAACATCTTTTCAATAAACTATGAAAACTGTGATTTAATTCCTGATTTTCTGGGAATTTGTATACTGTTGCGTGCGCACGGTTTCGTAATAATAGACTAAATGCCCACAAAACTGATTGTAGCTTGCGAAATTTATTTACAAAAAGGAACACTTTACATTCCTGGAACTTTCCACAAAAATATCTGTACAGCTTTTCTCAGTATCGCACAGAACAATCGGTAGTTGCACTTCAAATTACTGGGAACGTTAAACACAACGCAATGCAAAGCGAATCTAACTGGGTATCTTAACACTCCGAAGTCGCTCTGAACTAACAAATGAGAGCTGATTTTCTCTCTGGTCTTATATAGTTTTACCCCATTCGCGGAGAAGTCTGCAGTATATTCCATTTCTCGAAATTACTAGGAGGTATGTAAGGGGCTAGATACGGTTACAGTTACATATTACAATACTAATGACAATTCAGTTTCAATAATAATGACAGTTAGTCAGGGGCCGAATAAAAACGTCCCCAAATGATAGGCAAGTTTGGCGTCTTTTGACTATCACTCGTTAATTTTTGCGTCAAAAATTAGTCACCAAACCAAAGCTTGGCGATATCTCGACAATTAAAAGAGATAGCCATCTACTCAATGTTAAAATAGACTTGCCCCTGTATTCTTATTTTTCCATTAGAGCTCCGTTTTTCTCAAGCATTTCATGGTACAATATACAAAAGATACTACAATTTCACATATAATTGGACATGTATACAAAATTCGTAAAAACACTCTTTGACGTTTGAAGTTTCAAGATCTAAAATATATCGTATATAATCTTTTTAAAATTTTCACAGATTATAATACGAACTTTTTGCTCTCTTTCAAAGCAAGAATGATCGAAAAACAGTTTAGCTATTTTCTATATTTTTAAAAATTTCTATATCGCAGTCTGAAGCAGACGAGGAAGATTTTTTTGAGTTTGCCTTTTGGCATACTTTAATGACGAACTGGTAATATTTGTTTTCGTATTTTAGCTTCAAGCAAAATACTCGTTAAGCAACACTGTAGCTGCATCCAGTTTTCAAAACTGAGCAGTTGAAGAGATTTCTTGATTCTCTAAGCGATGTTCCGTTATTTTTCTTTATTAGCGCACACGGGATATTAGTCTCGAAACGCGATTTTGCGTTTTTTTCCCACTTTCTATTCTAGTCTCTTGCCATTCGGAAGAACGTAAGATGTTAATATTTCATATTTAATCTGTCTGCTACAGATAAAAAACTAAACTATTTAAAAGCAATAGACGCATTTCTTAAAAATATTATTTTTTACATTTTAATCTGATTTATTTAAATAAAGATGAATTTAATTCATGTTTTATTTAATAAAAACATTAAATATTTTTATAGAATGACATAACGTACTTTTTCAGTTTTTAAATATACAGAAGGTATAGACCGCTCCGCATGTTAGTCTAAATGCATGTTCATATAATATCCTATAAAATTATAACCCTGCGAAATACGCTATTACACCTGCATCCCTATCGATAATCTCTTCTGATAAGTTATGTTAAACACTACAAGAGTCCATTTGGGCGAACTTTGAAATCTGAATTCTTTGAGGCGTTTTATGATTTTTATTTAGCTCAAAAGGTACGTCAGTTCTGAATGGGATATTAGTCTCGCAAGGCATTTTGCGTTGAATCACTATAAACGGTATATCACTTTTCATATTGTTGCCACCATATATACTATATTTACAGAAAATTTATTGTTGCCACCATATATACATGCCCTATATTACTATATTTACAGAAATTAAATAATGAAGAATCTGCATGAATGTATGCATGCTTTTCGCATTGTGAAAAAACTACGGTACCTAGAGCCATCAACTTTTGAACTTCGTAGTCCTTCACCCGAACACTGACAACATTAACTATTTCATATTTTGTGAAACTTTAACGAATTTTTGATGAGAAAACTCAACGATTTCAAAGAGAGCAGTGGCAACGCTATAAGAAAAAAAAAAAACTTTTTTATCTACAGCACGCAAGACTGTCTATCGGAAATTCTAAAGGTATGTTGTTTCTAAATATTTTGTGATTTTGCTCTTGAATGGAATTTTATGTGATGTAAGCGCTAAGAACGCGATATTTAATAAATAAAGTAAAGATATAAAACGTCAATAATAAAAATACAAAAAAAAAAAAAGTTTTCTAAGGCCATCTTAGTAAGAAAACTGAACATTGATATGACAATCTGAAAAAAGACTGAAAAAAAAATTGTATGCCAACTCTTAACTGCATCGAGATTCCGAAATGTATACTGTTATGCTGCTTTTAAAAGTTTTGCAAATTTGCTGTTGAATAGTATGACGGTTAAAATCTGATACCTTTCAGATTTTTTTCTTTCTGTTTTAAGCCCCAAAGTAGCTATTAGTCTCGAAACAGAATTTTGCGTTGGTTTACTATAAAACGGTGAATCGTTTTTCGAATTCTTGCCACCAAATATTATCGCTCTGCATTTTTAAAGAAATAATGAAGAATCTGCATGTATGTATATATGTTCCTCGAATTTTGGAAAACAAAAAAGGCTGTACCTAAAGTCATCAAATTTTGAATAATGCTATCCTGCATACGAACATTTGCATCCGGAAGCCTGGCGTCCAGACGGTGTAGTGTTTAGGGAAGCCTGACTGCGATACCAAAGGGCCCGGGTTCGACTCCCGTAGAAAGCATGGATATACAATTGTCTGTCCCTTCGTAAAAAGTAACGGTGGTCGCCTATTAGGTGCCTCCACAATAAAATGGCCATCACCTCTGGCCAAAGCAGTTGTAGGCAAGTGTCCGCTATTGGGAAAAAAAATCTGGAAGCCTGAATTTTGATTGATTAACAAACTGAACGATTTGAAAGCGAGCAATGGCTGCACTGTTCGAAGGAAGACATCTGTTAATATAATACACTCATGTCCATAAATTAAGGATAATGCAAAATCAGGCTAAGGAAGAGTTACAAGCAAAGCAAATTTGACTTATTTATAAAACTTATTTAATAAACAAAAGGTAAAGAGCAAAAAAGATGCTATATGTTTGATATTATTAAAAAAAATAGCGATTTTTTCTCTCTGGAGCAAATTAAAAAAAAAAAAAAACTATTTACAAAAAACCAATATTACATGGTTGGTATGATTGTTAGTACATTGTATGTCTCCCAGACGATGCAATACAGTCCGTACAACGCCTAGGCATGCTGAGTATCAAATGATCGATCTGATCTTGGGGGATATTACACCACTCAAAAAGCAATGCTGTACGAAGTTCGGGTAGACATGTAGGAGGAGGTTGACGGGCTGCAACTCGTCGGCCAAGTATGTCCCACACGTGCTCTACTGGATTCAAGTCCGGTGAGAATGTTGGCCAGTCCATACGGGTTATATCCTCCGATTGAAGGCATTCGCTTACGATGTTTGCACGGTGAGGACGGTCGTTTCAACCATAAACACAAATTGTGCCCCCATGGCGCCCCGAAACAAACGTACATGTTGTTCCAGAATGACATCCCAGTAGATTTGGCTTGTCATGGTGTTCCAATTTGAACATGCAGGTCAATTCTGGAACCCAGAATAATTCCACCCCAAACAAGCACTCCTGCACCACCATAACGGTGTCGTTCAATGATGCTTTCTTGGTGGTAACGGCTACCTGGAGCTCTCCATATGAAAGTCCGGAGAGAATCAGACTGCAAGCTAAACCTGGACTCGTCGGAAAACATCACACAAGCCCACTGTTGCGGTGTCCACAATGCATGCTCTCTACTCCAGGCTAACCGCAGGCGACAGTGAGTTGCATTAAGTGGAACGCATCTGATAGGTATACGAACATATAGACCAATCTGCCCTAAGCGTCTGTACACGGTCTGCCCTTGAAATTGTCGTACCAGTGTCTGAAGAGAGTTGACGAGACAGGTCTGAGGCTGTGCTCCGCCTGTTTCTTTTGGCAGTAACTGCCAAATATTCATTCGGCGTTGTAACTCTGGGGCGACCTATGCTGTAACGTCTACTCACATTACCATCATCTTGGAATCGTTGCCAAAGCCTGGAGATGACACTCTGGGCAATTCCAAGTTCGTCTGATACTTCCAGTTGGGTACGCCCACATTCCAGACGGCCGATAATTCTACCACGTAAAAAATCATCCAAATGCGTCCTTTGTGTCATAACTATTCGGTTATTGCACTGAAATGTTTATAAAGCGCCTGCGAACAATTTTACTTCTTTGCCTGTATTCCTTATATATCACTCTCTTACACTCTCGTCATTGTGACGTACCATCGGTGTCATTTGGTTACTTTCTGGAATTTGCATATGATTCTTGAAGATGTGTGTAGTGATTTTACAGGTGATACATTTATTTTAGAGTTCGATTTCCGCGTGACTCCGAATTATCTTTAATTTATGGACACGAGTGTAGATTAAAGACATCGCCAGTGTGAAAGTTCCTTGGTTGCCATGCTCAGCATTTATCGCTGATTTAGCTCTACATGCACATATCTTTGGTTTCATTGTTTCCGACCTCATTTTTTTCCAAATTTGAATTAGCATTTATTTACAGAAGCAACGAAAAAGAAAATTTATTAGTAAGAGTGCATTTAAGGTAGTGCATCACAGTTTTTACTATGTATGTAAAATCTTTGAAGAAATTTTGTTTCTAACTATATATTCATGTTTTCAGTGTTACAAGTATAAAATCTAATGAATCTAATGAATGAATTTTACAAATATAAAATCTAATGAATCATTTAAATAATAAATTGCGAATTTGAAATTTCTATTAAGAAAAATATTAATTTATTTGTTTTTCAGTTGGTATTAAGCTTGTTTTCTAAGCATCTGAATTGACTTGAGGATTTAGAAATGAAATATATATTTCATTTCTAAATCCTAAAGTCAATAATCCTAAAGTCAATAAATATATATTTCATTTCTAAATCCTAAAGTCAATAATCGTAAAGTCAATAAATATATATTTCATTTCTAAATCCTAAAGTCAATATGTAGTCATAAGTATCTAAATGAGAAGAACTTATTTTTTGGTATACAAAATGTAGTGTTTTTAAAAGTGATTTAACAAAAACGAACCTCATTTTCCCATTATTCTTGCATTTCTGCACGAATCTAATCCAATCTAGCAAAGAGGTTTAAGGAGGGCTTTTGTTTCTGCCATATAGAAATAAATTTAAAATAAATAAAAAAGTTAGGAAATAAATGGCTTCTTCAGTACAAAGCATACATACTGCACTCATTCAATTAATTTAATAGTATGATTTTCAGAAAGATTTTGCTTTTATATGTCTTATAGATATAATTATAAACTTTAACAGAATGTAGATTTCATAATATTTTGTATATAATTCTAGAATTTGATTTTAACAAACATTAACTCATAGATCCATGTCATTTTTTCTTGAAATGTGTTTTTTTCCCTGTAAAAGGGATAAAAAGCTGTTAGAACCGAGGCCTTTTATCTGGTTAAGGGCAAATTACGAATGCTTAAATTTTGTGTATTTACTTTCATTTCAGTTTTGTATGATTACCCAAATCCATTTTAACATTAGATTTAATTTAAGATGTGTTTGCATAATCAAGCATATTTTGAGATTTCGTATATGCATTATTTATTGTTTGAGTTGAAGAATTCTCATTTTTATTGAAGTATAAAGTATAAAAAAAAGTTATGAAAATTCCTGTAAGAATAATTTCTTAGCACTACTTTTACGTTGAAGTCTACGCTAATGATACATTTTCATTCTTGTTAGATTTCACTGTGTATTTGTTATGCATTTGAATTTACAAATATGCATAAAAATATTAAGAAGGGGAAGTTATGGTATATGTTTAAGTTAACTGTGACAAAAATCAAAATTGCAAACTCATATATCTATATGGATATAAATATCCAATTTTGAATTTAGTATGGCTAGTAGATCTCTGAAAACAAATGAGATGTCATATTTAAAAAAGTGTATTTTATTATTCATTTAGATTATATTTTCAATCCTATTCTATAAAAATATTTAAAAAAATTTTAAAAACACAGCTTTAAAAATCTGTAATGAGAAGTTTAAAATCGTCATCTAATTATTCTAAGATAAATTTGTGCCAATATACTGAAAGCAATATATGCATGCATTACAAAATTATGAATGAGAATTTAAAATTTGCTTTAAACGGTTAACAAACTGGGGTAAAAAATATACTAATAACTTCAATGTCAATTTTTAAGTATACTGAATTTAAAATTAAGCCCAGGGTTCGAATATATAAAATATTTCGGTGCATGTATCTTTACATTATAATGCAATTCTGAATCAGAAGCACAATAATATACAATATAAGGTTGATCAGAAATAATGCATAGAAATAAAGTACATAGAAGTACACTAATATAAATTCTGGAAAGGTTATAGATTAATATTATCTTGACTTAATGCGCTTTCTTCTTATTTATTTTCATACCATGCACTTATATGTTATATTTTTGTAACTGTCATAAGAACATAAATTCAGTTACAAAATCTGTTTTAATTTATAGATGGGTAAGAGATCTCACAGAAAGTATACAAAATGAAAATATTTAAATTAGTAATGTAACAGTGCTAAATATCAATAAAATATGCATGTAATTCATAATTATGGTCAGGGATTAGTTTCTTCCAATTTAGTAGAAGAAATCTTTTTTTTCACTCAGCCTTTTCTCTACGACGGTATTCTACTGTGGAAGAGACTTGTAAAGCCTGACTATCAGTCTCTTATATAGCATATTGAGCATCCATTATTTAAATCATGAGACTGTGTGCATTTATCATCTGCCGAACAGTCTCCTCCTATCAAACTGCACATAGATGTTCTAAACTCAAAAGTATTCAGATTGCATGTTATATCAAGATTATTTCTAACTTGATAAGCATAAAATCATACAGAGACAGCACAACTCATACTGTTATTTTGGTTTACATGTGGCGGATTTGATATTATTCAGTCTTCTGACGTCTTAAAAAGATTCTATAGTTCTTTTTCTCTCAGATCGAGTATGGGTTTACAATTTTTATCTTCCTGTACATTTGTAACACCCTGAGGATCATAAAATTGAAGTTTTCTACCTTTGGTCCAGCTATGAAGATATAATAATCTACAACATTACTAGGGAAGAAAATTAATTCCACAGTAGTTAACTACTCTTCACTTTATATATTCACTACTTAACTGTCCATCAATATATATTATGTATGGCAGCATTTAAAAGCCAACGATTTTGAATCTAAAATAATACTAAATTTAATATCATGTGAAAATACAACTTTAGTTTGGCATAGATTTTGAGTCAAAATTTTATTGATTTCGAGAGCGATTATATACAAATATTTTTGCCAAATCTTTCTATGCTAAATTATAGTTTTTATTTCTACATAATATTAATGGATTAATTTATAAATATGTTTTCTTATATAAAGAAATATACACAAATTTATAGTAATTCAATCCGCATATAAGTTTCACTGTTCCTTTTTTTGGCCTTCAGTTCATATTAACATTTTATTTAGACTAAACCTACAATCATGGAATAAGAATATTTGTGTTTTATATAAAAAGAATGAATATAAAACTATATAACTTACAATTATATTATTTCTTACACAGGTCATTTATCAAATGATGTAAAATCACGAGGGCAAGCAAGTCTGCCCTAGGAACAGAATTAAAAAAATTTAAATCCTGCTCTACAGTACATCCCAGCTGGCTTGGTTTTTCCGTGAATAAAACTCCAAATGCCAAAAGTCGTTAAATCCCGTGTGTACCGCATACTAGGATCAAATAGATAATTTCAGGAAGAGATGACAGATCATAAAACAGACATAAAACTAATTAAAATTTTTCATAAGCAAGGTGAGACAATAAAAAAAATGTAGCGCAGAATTTAGGAGTTGCTGAAATGCCTATAACAGGTTGGAAGAAGATAAAACATTCAGTATGAACTTTCACACCTTTGTTAACTTCTTACACCAATAATCAATTATAGGAACATAAAAAAGATTAAAAATCACGATTGGCTATTTCATAAAACGATTAAAAAAATTCGAAACGAGATTCAAATAGAAAAAAGGGTAAAGTCAAGGAACTACAAACTATATTTTAATATACAATACATTAGTTTTTACATGCAAGTAAGCTAAACAGATACACAATCGCAAGGAAACAGAGAGTACAGAAACACCACTAAATATTTCACCAAGAAAAGGAAAAATTCAAAAAACTCAACGAATTTTTACTGAGTAAATTATCTACATATATGACGAAGATGAATTTAAGAAAATCAAAAATTACCATTATATTAAAAAATATATATAAATCAAACGGGTACAAAATTGTGTAAGTTTAAAGAATATAAAGCAAACATTTCATAAAGCAGAAGACAATGGAACAGATAATCATGTCAATATGATTTTCAGTTTTAATAGTTTTATATCAAATAATATTTGTGTAAAAAATGTAATCAAATAAATTCACAAAAAGAATATAAAAATTCGTATTCATATGACGGTTTGGACTATCCAACTCACGCGCAAGAACACTGAACACAATTGATTCAAACACTAAAAGCCGCCAAGAATTCAGGAAATTCCAGCAATCAGAAAGCGCCATCGCACTAGGGACTTTTGGCATCATTTTTTGTTCGCCAAATTCAATTTTTGTGCAAAACTGGTGTACGAGACATCGTTTTTAATGCTATGGTAACTTATTGAAGTTATCGAAATTCGTCGTATTTCTTGGGTAGAAGTAATTTTTTTTGCTTTCGTTATTATTTTGAGGTACGCTGAAATGATTTAATACTTAATTTTTAATTTACTGTATGGGCGATAAGTCTGGAATTGACAGTATTTATATTGACTAATTTAAATTTAAGTTTCTAAAACAAAAATAAATAAATAAATAATAATAATAATAAAAGAACACCGTATTTCTAACTCAATTTGTTCTGTCGTTACCGAATTACTTTTTGATTTACCTGATTTATACCTGTATATTTGAAAATGCTTGGTGATATCTAGGTCCATTTTATTTCATGTACTGTAAACATCCTAAATTTCAAGAAAGAAAAATATTTTAAGAATGTATCCTTTTTTTTAAAAATCTTAACTGCAGTATTTTAGATATCTCTTTTTTTGTGTGTATGTATTTTTCTGTAGGCAAAATTACACTAACAAAAGTTCCTACTGAAATATCAAAAATGCTATAATTGTTTAGAGAATCTGTATATTAAAATGTTGAGATGGGATACTTCATAAAATTTCAGCTAACCCATTAACTCCCAAAAGAAAAAATAATTGAGAAATTAACATGAAACTTGATGAACACTCTCTATCTAAATAATTATATTTCATTTCATTGTGTTACATAAAAATAAAGGTATAATTTTTAAGTCTTGCAAAATTGCAGCATGAGGTCAATCAAGTAATTTTTGTTCTTCTGCTGCAGAATCTGATGTATTTGCGAATATAAATTAAATTGTAATTTATTAACCTATATAAAATCTCCATTAAAATATCGAGTCGTGATCTATGAAAATATTCACAAAGAGCTCATACTTTAGCTTATAAAAAGAAAATATCAAATTATGATTAAACGTTTTAATTTTTACAAAAGAAAGAAAATACAAATAATTGGACACAAAAACAATTTGAAATTAAAAAATATCGATTAAATTTCATTATATGCATAATTTATGTCAGAAGTTGCTACACTATTTTCTTCTCTCACCTCAGTTGTTCTTTTATGAGGTTTTAAGAACCAATCAGAGATTTTTTGAAACGTTTCTGCATTCTTCTAGAGGTTTTCTACATTTAAGATTGTCTTTAAATCTGAAATTTATTGTGAGCAAAAGATCTTATTGTGGAAATACTGTTCATCCAGCTGAAAGCCAGTTTAGCTTCATCTCTGCTAATAGCAATAGTCTGCATAATGACTGTAATTTCCTCTACATTATTAGGAATTTCATTATGCAATTTTCGTGTCTCAATGAAAACCCCAAAACATTTTTTTACATATTTTAATTTAAAATGCAATGTTTGTTAAAAATGGTTACAAAACGCAAGACCTGTTTTTGCTGGAATAAATAATAAGAAAACAAAAAGAACATGGGGTTTGAAATTTCGAGACAAATTTAACAATGGGCTCATGCATACCTCCTACAGTTCATCACTGAAGATATCATTATGGATTTTTTGTATCTCATTTAATGTTGCAAAATCCTAATATCACTATTACTAAGAATAGGATAAATAGATTTTACTTGTATATATCAGAGCTATATTTGAAGATATCTAGAGAAATTTCAAGACACTTTTAACTCAGAGTAATTGTCAAGCAGGTTCCTTCCATTGTAGAATTAAGGGTAATGAATAGCTGATTTCTTCACAAAGAAGGAATAAACCTAATGAGAACATTAGTTTCCACTTTCTAAAGTTTTTAGCAAATCTAATTTGTAGATTTTTCATGTGCACACGTGTAATCAAAAGATTTGGGGCGCTGTTTGTTTGAACGAATCCACCTGTAATCACAGATTATCAAAAACACATATTTGTCACAAAATTTAAAATTTTGAGAGGCCAGGAATTTAAAGGTTAAAATAAACCAAAAAAGCGTAGACTGATGCAGATTTTGAATAATTCTTATTAATTTCGAGGTATCTCATGTATGTGCTTTAACCCTTCCCGGCACGCTACATTTTAAAGTCTGAGTATTGATAAAAAAAAGGTAGGCAGTCTAATTAGGCCTAGAGGCCTTCGAAGTAAAATTTTGTGAAGATAGTACTTATCGTTTTAATTCTGTGAGTGTGCCCAAAGTGGCACGCTGATTGAATAGAGCTTTGAAAAGAGTGCTGAAACTAGCATTGTTGTCAATGAACTGACCGATGAGATGCAAAGAAACAAAGAATACAGACTCTCAGCTGTCCTAGATTATCGGTGAGCCCAGTCTGGGCACACCTACGGTTCGCCGTTTGATTTTAGGCAATTTCAAGGTAAAAATTTAAAACTAATATAGAATAAGGGGGTTAGCATACAGCCAAAAAATAACATAGAAATTTCTCTTCAAACAATTTCATTCATACCCTAAAAAATCTGGAAGATTTCTTTGAAAAATGAGGGTCTTAAAAAACTAAACATGGCTAAAATATATGGACTGGTTTGTGTTGAGATGCCATCTACTATAAATAAAGAAGGTTCAGAGTAACGTATAGTAACTTATAAATCCTTTTTCATTCAATTTTTCTGTGCGCACAGAAGAAAATTTTTAGGTGTGTCCAGAGCGGGCACACTGTGCCGCAAAAGGTTAAAAAACCTGGGAGTAAAAACCGTTTTTCAAATTTTTTATTACTGAAGAAGAGAGATTTATGCCAGTTAATTCTGAAAACTGACACAAGATTTTACGCTAAGCTGGTATGTTTGTCTTACTTTAATTTTACATACTTTTATCAGTTAAGTATGATATACTTTTATCTGCTTTTGAATGTATTTTGAATGTAATCAGGTTGCTTTTGAATGTAATCAGCAATATTAATTTTTTCAGGCCATGGGTAGTATCAAAATAAAGTATCTTGGAAGAGATTTAAGTAAGGCAAGTTTGTTTTACAGAAGATTTAGAAGTATGTTTTACAGAAATATAAATTCTTATAATATTGGAAGTCTATAACTTTAAAATATATAACTACAAATGCTTGATTATGTGTATATTTGGTTATAAGATACCTATCCCTGTACTACTTGGTTGAGTAATCTAGTTGATCTGCTTTTGTAATACCTACGAGACACATAAAATTTAACTCGCGTGTTGGTCTCCACAGCTGCAGTAATCTTGTTTTGCAAATCAGATATAGTATTGGGTATTTACGACACAATACTTTGGTCTTCATTTAATATTATAGGGATCATCAGACCAGATAAATTGAGCAAAATGTGTCAAAAAGCACATTTGCTAGGGTTTAAATCTAACTGTCAGTATTCAACAGTCTTACCACTCATGGGCCTCTTTTCCCGATGATTATGAACAACAGATATACTATATATATATGGGAATGCGTCATCGAGTAGATGTAGCTTCAAGCTATAGAGAAATGACCTTTGGATCCCGAGTGCTACGACAGAGTGACGCTGCTGCTATGTTTGCTTTACTTTAATTTTGCATTAATCCTCCACATGTATTATGCTTGTAAAAGCATAACACGTGTGAACATGCTTGTAAAAGCCTTGCCATAGTCTTCTGTGAAAAAATAACATTGCGGAAATCAAATATAAAGCCAGTACTTTAATTACACTAAGATTAAAATGTAAAAATTGTAAGATTTTTAACGTATTATGTAGGTTTCTTATGTGTTGAAATTGGGAGAGAATTCCAAATACTATTAGATAAATAAAAATATATATATATATATATTGCTATGAATTTTGTAGTTAGATAGCTAATATTAGTAGAATTATAATTAAAATTGTTTTATTTCCCTGTGCAATGCAGCGCGAGATGACTTTTAAGAGAAAGCTATGCCGGAAAAGTAAAAATACAGGAGCACGTGCATTTAACATTGAATAAAATGTATCTCGGTAATTTATATTTAATTTAAATAAATGCAATTCACTACTTTATTAGCTGTAACCGTAATTACATCCGCTTTTTGCTTTTCAGAAATCTCCAGAAGCAGAATTTGCTAGAACTATCACGCGTGGCCGGTTAAAAACTATTTAAAGTAGGAGAGAGTCATCTCAGCTCAGTTGTTTAGTTAGCTGCTGTTGTTATTGTTGGAATTCAGCTAGAGATTGGATTAGCTTTCTCTTTGCAGTGCGTTCTATTTTAACGTTTTTAGTAGTTTAAAGTATAACTACTGATTATTACTGCGCCATATTGTGAATATTTGTATAGATACCTGTGAGAAAAATTCCAGCGTTCTGTTACATTTCCTTTGATAAGAATAAATTTTATTAACCTTATATCAAACTATTTATAACCTTATCTCAATGCATTCAATCTGTTACAAACCTGTACGCACACACCAATATTATCCTTTTCAAAAGATTCTTTTTTGAGATTTTTACTATTGTAACGAATGACTATCGTCGGGAACGCCCTCTATCGATGATACAGACAAAATACTCAGTTCAACTCACGCGAGCTGCAGGAAGTAAAAATATTTTTATGTTCCACTCGCCAGAGTGTTGCCATTTAGTAAAGCTTAAGATGCCTTAAAATTTATTTTCGAAGGTTATCGAATAATCAACTAAGTGATGTAAAAGCAATAAACGCAGTTCTTGAGATAAGATGTATTCAAATATTTTATGATTGTACTCTTGTATTTTATGCGGTGTAAGTGAGGAGAAAGCGATGCGTAATAACAAAATTAAAGATCTGATGTGGTACTAAATGATTTCCTTGTACGATCTATTAAATTATACGCATTTTTTGCTACATTTCATTGAAGTTTATTTTTTCGAATTCCATTAGAGTTATATTTCTGATTCAGTTAATTTAGTTCTCAAGTCGCGGAAAGGCAAAAATACACAAAAACTCAAAACATTGAAATTGTAAAATAAAGAAAAACATAAAATATCAGATACAGTTAAAAAATAGCTAAAAAAAATTTGCAATAAAAATTAACATCGTGAATCATGAATCCTTGGTGGGTGCTTAGGCTTGAAAGTATTAAGAGTTTTAACCTGGCTTTTGATAAGAAATAAGAGCATGTGCGCAGCATGAAAAACAAATTTTTCATTCTAAAAACAGCAGAGCTTAAACTGCGCTGGAGCCCACCGGAGTTTGGCTCCAGTACTTCTTAGTTTTTGGGATATATTCTGATTCTAGTCGGAGTGCACGGGATCCCTAAATAAGAAGGCTCCGGCACTTTTTTATGTAACGGAACAATTATTTTAGTAGAAATTTGATCTAGAAAATTTTATTTTTAGCAATAAATTATATAAAAAATGGCTTATTAAATTTTAATTTATCTCTTTATGTATTATTTAATTTTAATTATTTAATTACTTTAATCTTTAATTAATAATAATAAATTAGTAATAAATTGTGAATTAATTAAATAATAATTACAAGTTAAATAACAATTAATAAATATTAATTATTAATGTCAATTAAATAATTATTAACTAATTTGATACTCAGTAACTATTTAATTTTTAAATTACTAATGATTTTAATAGTCATTTTGTTTATATATTTACTCTTGTTCCTCTTTCGTGATGGTCTTTCATAGGGCTCCGGCACTTCTTAGTTTAGAAATTAAGTCCTCAAAACCAGTACATTTTTACTAAACACTAGGTGAAGATAGCGAGATAGCCGCCGAGCTGGCGATGAGAATCTGCTGAGAGATGAGCCCCTGGCGCCATCTGGTGTGCAGGCGAGATACTTGTTGCGCTAAAGATGAAATGGAGTTTTACACAGCAAAAGGGCAGGTAGAAAGTCAAATAAGTCCTGTATTGCTGTATTTAGATGAAACACTCAAAATAAAAAGAAAATTTGAGAAAATACATAATGATACATAAGAAAATATATGGTAAAGTGGTACTAAAAGTGGGGTTTAAATAAAAACTTGAGATATATGTGGCATAAGATGAAATTTAAAGTATAAAATGTGAGTTCTTAAGAGTCAGAATAGGCCATAGAAATACATATAAGACATACACTGGTGTGCAAAAATTAAGGACGAAGTCGAAAAATTAGCATATCAGCTGAACGAAGAGGCAGAGCGGACAGAAAGACCAATCAGGAGGAGTAAGGTGATGTACGGTAGCACATGCGCAGATATGCAGGTAGACGTAAAGGGGGAGTGTCTGAGTAGTATAAAGCATGTTGTCGGTGTAAGATCAGTATTTCTGGCAAAGAGATTGCACGCCGCATAGCAGTTAAAACACACCGAGTTGCTGCCTCAGCGAGAAATGGCGAATAATCAATCTGTTAGACGACATCTGGATGCTTTTACCCGAGGTCGAATCATTGGGAAGTTGGAGGAAGGCCGCAGTGTGACAAGTGTGGCTGCAGAGTTCGGAATTGCTCACAGCATCGTTTCACGACTTTGGAGACAATTTCAAACTACAGGAACAGCTATCCGGGGGTTTAGTAGTGGTCGTCCACGAGGAACCACACCCGCAGATGACCGGTATATTGCCTTACAAGCCAGAAGAAACAGGTGGCAGACAGCGGGAGAAATCGCTAGACACACGACACAGGCGACTGGACGACCGATATCGCGTTTTACCGTGGCCAGAAGACTGCACGGTGGTGGTCTGTTTGCACGACGCCCTGTACGGTGTGTACCTCTAACGCCTGCCCATCGGAGAAGGCGTTCTCTGTGGTGCCGGGAACACTGGAATTGGAAAGACAATGAATGGCGACGAGTACTCTTTACAGATGAGAGCAGATTCAGTCTGAGTAGCGATTTTCATCGCATACTCATCTGGAGAGAGCGGGGAAGCCGCAATCATCCCTCGAACATCATTGAAAGGGACAGGTATGGAGGTGGCGGTGTTATCGTTTGGGGAGGCATCATGCTTGGTAGTCGTACAGACCTTCACATCTTCGGCGTAGGTTCAGTCAACGGGACCCGTTATTGTAACGAGATTCTTCTTCCATATGTGCGTCTTTTTAGAGGCGCTATGGGTCCGCAGTTCCTCTTCATGGACGGCAATGCACCATGTTATCGCACAGTAGCTGCCGAACAGCTCTTAGAGAGTGAGGATATTGAACGTATGGATTGGCCGGCACGATCTCCGGATCTCAATCCCATCGAGCATGTATGGGATTTTCTTGGCAAACGCTTGGCAGCTCGTACCTTACCACCAGTAACGATTCCGGAGCTTCGATTGGCGCTGCAAGACGAATGGGCAGCAATGCCTCAACAACTCATTGACACCCTCATTGTCAGCATGGGCAGACGCTGTGAAACCTGCCTAGCAGTCAGGGAAGATCATATCCCCTATTAAAGACCGGATGTTTCTTGCTGGACACCCATCACAGGGATGTTTTGGCCTTCAGTCGCATTGCGCTCCATGCTACTTTTTCAATAAAGCTTCTTTTTATCCCTCTGATTTCTCTTTTAGTAAGTGTTGCTTACATTACTCATGTCCTTACGTATTGGGGATCTTACGGTATTAAATGTGTTGATTTGGAAAGCTTTTGTACAAAGTTATATTGAAAAAACCGTCTAGTCCTTAATTTTTACACACCAGTGTAAATTGAGATGATCATACTAAAATGCTTGAGTTGAATTTTTTAATGAAAAAATTGACTGAATTAAAAGTTCAAATTCAATAAAATTTGAGAACATACAAGAACTTGGAAACATTTTATCCAGAATCAAAGTTTTTCTTGCGATGTGAATTCGCAGATTATGCAAAGAAGCCTTGCGTTTTACGGTTCGGCTATTATTTTGCATTTCGTTTGATCAAGAAATGTTGATATTAGTTACATAGAATGAATTGGCAGTTTTAAAAGGTCTTGTAATTTAGTAAGCTCCTTTATGATGGTCGAGTTCTTTTATATTAGTTCGAGGTCTTTTATATGGATGTAGAGCCGTAGAATCATAGTTTGCAATATTAGCAATATATTGATGACTTGAATTTAGAACAGAATCAAAGAAATTACGCGAACCAATTAAAATATATGCTTGGCATTAGGAATTTTAAGCCTTCGTGAAGCTGCAGATTTCGATGAAGCAGGGAGCATTTGTGGTAACTCGGAGTATTCTATTCTGAAATACAATAATTTTTCTTCTATAGCTTTTAGGGGAAGTAGCTCAAATAGAAATTCTACGAAACAAAATTGGGCAAATTAGAGAAATATACAGAGATGGTTTCAGGCGAAGGTGAAGTTTTGATTTCCTTCCAGTGAGATTATAAATTGCCATATAAGCAGCGTTTGCTTTAGTTAGAGCGTAGATAACTTAGTCTTTGAATATTAGTTGACTGTCTAAAATAATTCTCAGGTATTTAACTGAATCTTAAGAGTTTTATTTGCAGTACGAAGCTTCATATCAACAGCTGAGTTTTTCATAAACGTTGGAAGAGAACAATGCTGCATTTTCTAATGTTTAATTTTAGCTTTCAAATATTGAACCAGTAGGAGAGAGTATTAAGTCCAAATTGTAAATTATGGACTGCATTCTGTGGTTTCCTGGATTCCGACAGGATAACCCTGTTATCCGCATATTTGCAATTTTACATAAAGGCGGTCCTGGCATATCATTATCAATAACAATGGCGTGGAAAGTAAGCTTTGTGAATACAGGCATTTATGATATTTGTAAGGAGAGTGATACAGCGACGTGGAGCTTCTTCGAGTGCTTTATTAGATATATCATCATATCCTGTTGCTTTAAAAGGATTTAGTTTCTTAATAATTTCTTGAATTTCAGAAGGAGATGCAGGTACAATAGAACTATTATTATGGTTTTCAATAAAATTTTTAATTTCATTGTGAATGTATTCTTCATGCTGTTGATTATTAATTTTGTTCAAAGTAATTGGTAAATTTCAAAATAATTGGGGTAAATTTCAAAGTAATTGGCGAAAACATTAGCAATTTCTTGTTCAGTGGAGGAGTGGGGGGAGGAGATCCATGTGATCGTAAGGAGCAAGCTATTTTCCAAACAGTTCCTTTTTCTATTTCCATATCATTAAGAAGGTTTTCCCATCGTTCATTCCTATAGTCTTGCATGAGATAATTAATTTCACTGAACCAAGGAGTTTAGATGAAGTTTAGTTTTTAGTCCATTTATCATTAGGATCACGTGTGATTTTCCATCTTTTCTGAGTTCGATTTTTAATCTTGATTTTGTCTAAAATAAAGTTTGGAACAGTATTTTGATTAGTTTGTGAGGTACTTCTAGTTCAGAAACTAAAGGTATTCTTCAAAATATTGTTGAAACGAGTGATTTCGAGTTCAGTGTCTCAAATGCTTCTTGATTGCGGAGCACAATTTACATTGCTGAGAAGAAAATTGATTTTTTTCCAGTTAATAGTTTCCTTATTTTTGGGAGATGTAGGGTGGGGTCTATAAAAAAGTAAAAACAGCGGGATATTGATCGGAACTGAGTTCTTCTATTACTTCCAAATGGGGATTATAGTTAAGTCCTTTTGTAACTGGAATATCTAAAATTTCTGTTGAGGCGGTATAGTGCATTCTAGTAGGATTAGATGGACCGGGAAGTTTTAGACCAAATTCGGCAGCAAAATTAAAAAGCATTCTTCCGTTTCGTTTGATAATACTGGAATTCTAACTGAGGTTAGTTCTCTGGCGATTAAATTAGGATAACCAGCAGCAGTAAGATTTAATAAGTCGGGTTTTGGAGATAGACTGATTAGGAGGGTTGTAGACAGAAATAGAAAAAGATAAGATCCTTCGTTGTGATTGCGATTAAAGCAGCGGTGGCTTCTATGCGTAACGGGCTTGACAGAAGCTATTTCATAAATTTAAGGTAATTTTTTAGTAAGATAGCTGTAAGATAACTAATTGAAATAAGTAATAAGATAACTAATTGAGTAAGATAACTCCCCGATTATGAGTGCGTTTGGTACGAATTATACATAACCATGTACAGAGAACCTATCACTGGCACGTAGATGCATTTCGTTATTTAGTATGATATCAATATTATGTTTTTGAAGAAAATTTGCTATTTCAAATTTGTGATTTCGTACTCCGTTGGTGTTACAACAATAGTACTTTAACACAACAGCTACCTAACCCCATGCTGTGTATGACACCGAGATTAATTTTTTCGAAGAAGGATTTGGGAGCTTTGTATTTCTTAATAGTGGCACGAGCTTTCGTAGCCCATTCTCTCATGAAAGGTTGTTTAGTTTCGCGTTTAAAATTAGAGTTTCTGCCCGAAAACAAGCAATTCGGCTAGCGGGCATGATGACAGATTGTTTGGTGCACAAAACTGAAGGTTTACCTTTGGTCCCACTCAGCAAAAAGACACTGAAGCTGATGCAGACACTGACTGAATTCACTATTTTACTAAGAGTTCCAAATGTAAACAATGGCTGCTTCTTTGCTTCTTTAGGCTTAGTACCACTTAAGCAATTTTTAAATTGTTGATAATTCTACAACTATTGCATGCCGATTAATTACAGGCAATAGAAATACGAACACTTATTTCTAAACCTTTAAAAGGTAAAATATGTCGGATGGCTATCATTTAAAGGATTTATAAATATTGTAATTAGTGCAGTTTTTGTACATAATGTAAAATTGTTCTTTTTCTGGCATTTCTTTATTGACATTACTAAAATAGGCCTATTTCAAATTTCTGAGTCTGTTTAGTAGCTCTTGAGCAGTAAAGAGCTCTTTTCTTTTATTTCTTTTCAAAAAGAAAATTAGCCAGAAATTAATTAATTTCTTTTGTTTGGTTAGTTTTATAACAAATTTTACCAGAATACTTTTTCGCTCAACAATTTTCAGCTACAACACACGCCACTTCTTCGTCCAGCATTCTAAAAATAGCATCCAACACGTCCCCGCCTACGCTCTCTCACTCTCTCTTTCTTTCCATTCTCCATCCCGGTAGAATTCCAAATTCCATTCTGAGTAAGAAGAAGGTAACGGTCATTTTAACATTTATACAGCCAGCAATCACGTAAGTTAATTCATTTTCTAGCCTTTGATGTATACTGCGTAAATTTTATTTTATCATTGTAGTCTTAAGAGTAAATTTTATTTTATCATTTAGTCTTATGAGAAAATTTTTGTACACTAGTTCTTCCTGTTTAATTGTTTTAACAAGTTTACTTTTTTAATATGATGAAAGGCGAGAGTGTCGATTAGCAATTTTCTCAAGAAAGAAAATTAAACTCACTTTTGTAAAAATTATTTATTCCGATTTGAAGATTGCATTTAAAGATTGTCAGAACGGCCAATTTCATAATGATTTTTTAATTAGAACCATGGATAATTTTAACTCAGTCTTACTAAGCAGATTTTTGGTTTTGATTCTTACTTGGGAAAAAGACGAAACACTTTAGCTTGTATTAACTATTATTAATTATCAGAAGTTAGTTTGTTCCCATTGAAAAGTCAACTAATTTCCCGTCAATGACGTTAATTACTTAGTTTATTGGTTACATTTTTGCTTTTAACTACTTGATTTTAATAAATTATTAATTCCATTTTAAATTTAATAATTCCAAATTTAAATATGCTAATGAGTTAATTCAATTCATAGAATTCTAGCTATTGTTGTCAAAGGCGATAGTATACTAAATAATCTACTAGGAAATAAATTATTATTTTATTATTTTGCAGCTTTATTATTTTATAACTTTGCAGCTTTTATTATTTTATAACTCAGTATTAGACAATTTATTACTTATAATTACCTTGTTTGCTTATATATATATATAAGTTTGGGGCGGCCATTTGCAATGAAAAAGAGAGGTGCACAACTAGACTTTATGGCAATTCCATAAAAAAAATTTCGAAGTTCTAAGATTACTCGTTTTTGCGTCATGCGAGATATATACAAAAGTACGTACGTACGTACAAACGTCACCAAAAAATCTCGTCTGAAGTAAAATAAATCATTTTAATATCTTCTGAAGTAAAATAAATCATTTTGAATCCACTTTAAAATCCCTTTTGGGAAAAAGAATCCTTTATTCTGTACGTAATATATCGCGCAAAAACATCGCTCAAATGTATTCGAGAGCAGTCAAAAGGGATATTTCCGATGAAATGTGATACCCGAAATTTTTTGAGATTATAATACTTTCTTTACTTCGTACATGGAAGTAAAAAGACAAAAAAACTTTGTTAACAAGTCCGAGAGCAGATTGATAACCTGCGATGCTCAGCAAGAGCATAAAAAACTTTATTAAGATATTAGCCAACAAAATTTTATATTTTATAGCAACTATTTAAGATGGCTGGCAGCGCAGGATGCTAGTTTTTGAAAGAAATAATATAGCGAATATAGAAATGCGCATGGCAACCTCTAACATTCCATCGAGAATTCTAAAGGTATGTTGTTTTTAAATATTTAGTAATTTTGCTCTTGATTTGAATTTTATATGGCGTGAGTGCGAAAAACATGATATTTAAAAAATAAAGTTAACATGTAAAATGTTAAAAATTAAAAGACAATTTTTTTGATTTGCCATTTACAGACAAGATAACTCAACAATGATATGATAAACTGAGAAAAGACTGAAAAAATATAAAAATGTTAAGCTAACACTTAACACTGCATTGGCAATTCGGAACATACGGTGCTATTCAACATTTAAAAATCTGAGATTTTTTTGTTATACTGAGGGTGGCGTAAGTGCGAAGAAAACGATGCTTAATAATAAAGCTAAAAAGACAGAAAAAAAAGGCAATTAGCAGGAGTAAATTCAAGAGCAGAGTAGCGGAGAGTAGCGCGTGCTTAGTGAGAATGTAAAAAACCTGAACAAACATTTTTAAGTGACCATTAAAATCTGAATCCTTTCAGATTTTTTATTATTATTTTCATAATTATCTTATTTGTTGCTTGTGTTTTAATAATAGTCAATAATAATAATCTAGCGACATGTGAGATTTTAACAGTTACCACTCACAATGCTCGAAGCGGCAAATCTCTTCCCCCATCTTGTTGGGTATTGTAAGGCTACATCATTCCAGCAAGTAAGTTTGTTGTGTAGCAACAAGTATCCGCACGAACGATATAACGACGTTTGCAATGCCACGAATTATCAGCAAGACCAAAATATCTTCGGTTTTCATTGACACTACAGCAGACAGCAAAAGCCTAGAATGGTGTATTGAACGACGGGTATAGACTCATGGGTAGCGTCATCGTTTTTGAAAAATTTCGCTTTTTTCACAGCAGCATAATGAACGTATCCGAGAGTGGAGAAACCAAGGGAAACGATCATTAGGAGCTGTCATTTTTCATCATTGCACTGGCCCATTGCCAGGATTGATGGTTAAGGTACCACTGTGTACAGATCGCATTCGCTTCTAATCCGCATATCAGGTATTTTGACCAGCTACTGTTACACTACTGAGGTTTTAATGCTCGTAGGTCTGCCACATCTTCAGGACCTTCATTGCTCTATCTTTTAATGGGATAGTGGAAGACCGCATGTTGTTGACGCTGTCCTACATTTGTTCAATACTTTAGATTTTAGAATACTTGCTTTGGGTAGTACATTTTCCTGATTGTTCACCAATCGAAAACGTCAGACCCGCTGCAGAGACATACCCGCCAGCCTCCGCAGTTATTGGCCGCCAGCCAGTATCTTAGATGAACTCTGAAATTTGTAACCTCATGGAGTGCAATATCCATAACTACCATCAACAGTTTATTAAGTCTATGCCCAGCTCTAAAATAGCTTCTATTATTACCAGAGGCGGATGCTAGGAGTAAATGAAACTACATCGCTTCTCCACCTTTTGGCTAAGATCAAAGTGTAGTAAATGAAACTACATGCTCTGTACCTCAACATTACCCGGAAATAAAAATTTCAGCCTTCCATTATAATGTATTTATAAAATAAACATGATTCTGCCTTCTTCTTTCTTTTAAGACACAGCAATTTTAAAAGCCATCAGGGTATAAAAATAGAAAAATATGAAAATAATTCTTATTATATTTTCTCGAGGAAACCCTTTTAAAGTTGAATACAGTTTCCTATTCCTTCTAGTCACTATTTAAATACTACTGCAATTCTTCCTTTGGAAATGTTAGTTACGAATTTAGTGTAGGCTAACATGACTCTTTCTCTAGATGAATCAAATCTCCATTCAGGCATATTTTTCTTAACTTTAGAAAATAAGAAGAAACATATTGAGTTAAATCTGGACTATAAGCAGACTGGCCAAGAGCCTGAATCCCTGAATCTGGGGTCATTGTTAGGAGTCTCAAAGGACTGTGTTAATAAATTCGTAATCTACTACAGGCCGCATTTATATCAATATTGTAAGAATATTATAGTTGTCATCTTTTAATTCAGTCTTTTCTGAATTTTTATTATAAAAAATACTTTCAGCTGAAAGATGCATTAAGGAACGCAATAAGTACAGCATTAGCAACTTATATTCATGCAAAATAAAAATCGAAAGGTTAGAAAGAAGTAGCATGGATGAAAGCCACCGCAGTCTTAATGCAATGAGAACTTAACTTTTTGTTTGACTAAAGCTACAATATCAGGTGTAATATATGATGCCGCAATTTAAAAAAAGTGCTTCATTTAAGTGCTTATATATCAGACAAGTTCTAAAACATCGCAGTTCTAAAACGCAATATCGCAGTTCGCAAAATATCGCACATATATCGCAGTTCTAAAACATCGTGGTACAAAATATCGCATCGTCGAAAATATCGTAGTAAAAAATAAAGTACCAAAAAATCTTTGCATGACGATTACACATGCATTTTCAAGTTTTAAAAGTTGTAAATGCATGTTCACATATTTATTAAGGAGCTCAGTTTGGTAAGAGGGATTCTTTTATTTCCGTATTTCATATTTTTGAATGAAATAATAAATGTTTGTTAAAAGATAAGAAGAAAATTTAAGCATTTAAAATTTGAAAATGAGTAGAAAATTAACGCAACTTATAGAACTTAATAGAATTTAAAATTTACATAGTTAATTAACATAGGTCAATAATAAATGAACATTTTTATAAAGTTTTAGTCATAATTTTTACGAAAAATACAGTCTAAAAATGCTTAGAAAAAGGAAGATAAATAACTACATAAGGTTATATGTATTAAAATTGCTTAGCTAATTATCAAATTAGTTTTTTTCACATTTGTTAATCTGATATTGTTTTAGCGAAATTACATTTTGTTTTGTTTCCGTTTATTCTTAAAGTTTCGTTAACGTTTTCATAAATAGCGTGCAATCAATTTTTTGGATGTCGATTTGTTAGTTATGATGACAGTCAGTTACATATTATGTCAGCATGGGACTTGAAAAGCGCATGTGTGCGATATTATCGTCATGCGATGATTTGTACGTACTTTATTTTTTATCGCAATATTTTCGACGACGATGTTTTTAAACTGCGAAGTTTCTGAACCGCTTGATTTTCTCCCATGATATTTTGTGCCACCATGTTTTAGAACTGCGATGTTTTTTTTCTCTTGCTTTATTTTCTCCCACGATGTTTTGTACCACGACATTTTCGCTTTGCGTTGTTTTCTCCGCGAAGTTTTCGTCCCCTCTGTGACAGTGTTTGTATGTTTTGATTAGGACAATAATGTTTTCACAGAGTTATGGTTATATTATACAAAAATGTTGTTTCATACTGACTGGTCCTGGGTCTAGAGTACAACAAATTATTGATCAGTGGCTAACAAGAGAACTTAAAAAAATGGATATTTAAATATTTTTTTTTCGAAGAACATCATACTCTTTAGCCAAATATTTAGTTTCCAGATTTTTCTAACGGTATTTATACTGTAAAAACGCCTTTTGAAGACGTCCATAAACTAAAGGCATTTCTTTCCAGCTTTCAGTTTTTTATGTTAATTCACTGTTTGTTAAACTGAAAGAGCATTAAAATGTGTTAAAATTAGACTGAGATAATTCGATCTCCCACATATTAAAATTGAGGAGCTAGTTTCTCTCACTAACGTTTCTTTGAGTGAAAACCTACTTCATTTTCCAAAATAATTATTATCGCCAAACCGAAAGACTAATTATAGGTAATTTCCTCAACCTTGTACTTTTTGGCATTTACGTGCATTATTTAAAGATCAAATTGCTTGAAAACTGACTTTTTGGCTCTGACTTGTGCGAAGATGACACCTTCGCGCTTTTTGATCGTAAATAAGAAGATTTTACTCGGATTTTATCTGTTATGAATTCGCTTGATTGAGCTATTCAGTTCTCGTTTAAAAATAAATCTGATAACTCCAGTTACCTGCTATGAATTTAATTTTAGCGCCACTGTTTCACCGTAAACGCCTAGAGTATTTTATATTAATTAACCAATTATTAAGATTTAAAACCTTTACTATAGCTTTTTCTCGCAGTCTTCACTAGGATGCAAATTAGATGGTGGCACACATAAGTCGACGGTTTCGAATGTTTTAAAATATAGAGCTTTTGTCTGCATCTTCTGCAGTTTACGTTCTGTGGTCTAGCTCTGCCAATGAATATTCTGGTTTTAGCCGCGTTAAAAGGACGCCATGAAATTATTGAGCCAGCTTAAATAGGTCAATCTGTACATTACCTCTAAACTGAATTTTGAGCTTTGTTATTTTTGCATATCTGCAAAAGGCGGATTTTATTTGTACGTACAAATTATGCTTTCTTTTCATTTAGAGTTATAACTAAATAGTTATTTACAGCCTGTTTAGAAATTCGTCATAAATTTCGGACTGAGTGATATTTCGCTTGTCAGTTTAATAGGTTCAGAAAGATTTTGATTTAGTTTCTATATAACTATAAACCTTTTTTCTTTGTTTGCATCCTAACGCTAAATCAAGCAAAAAATGGATTACATATACCACTCACATATACCACTTTCTCAAGGATTGGCCTTCAGAAACTTTATTTTCTTAATAACTCAGTTATTTGAAATAGAATTCCGTTGGAGGAGTTTTTACCATGGTTATTCAAAAAGTCTTTAAAAGGTCTCGTTTTACCAACAAAGACTTTCCTCTGTTTGATGTAACATTAATAACTATATCGTCATTAGATTTCATCTTTCTACTGGTAATAAAATTACACAGATTCTCCAGAAACTCATCTTTTATTTCATTTCCTGTCATGTAAAAAAATCATTGCTTGATTATTAAAGATTCCTTCTGACTTTAGTTCTTGGGGAATTTACAGCGTATCTTGTGAATGTGGTTTGGATATATCAGCCAAACTAAAGAAGCGTTAAAATCTCGATTCCAGCAAGACGAATATTCTGTCCGAAAAGGATAAATAAGCAAATATTTGATAGCGAGTCATAATTGAAAACGTAATCAAAATTTTGAATTTGGTTCAATGAAATTTATCCAGATGGCTTCTGCAGTTGGTGACCTGAATTTTCTTGTAGAGTTTCGTGTTCACAAAAATTTAACTTCTTGAATTAAAGATATTCATTTCAATCCAGTCCTTATTAATAAATACTTTTAGAATTCTAATATCTTAGTTTTTTTTCACTATTTTCTTCACCAGATGGTAGTATGTTTGTCTCTGTTCCGCCTATTGTGTTGATATAGATATGATTGTTGCTCATCGCATTTTGCAGAAATTATTTCCTTTTGCTCTTCTTTAAGACGAAAAGAAATAATGACTTGGGTAGGGGGCGTCCTGTGTCTGATTAGCCTGAAAATCGAGTTTTACCGAAATATGTGCCATACCACTCTAAATTGTGTGTGAAAACTGGCAATATTATACAACTTTCATCATATCCTTTGTCATAAATTCTAAGGTAAATAGAAAGGAAAGACTTTTAAGTTTATAATAATCAAAGTGAACATTTGTAGCAAATTGCGCCATTTTATTTAGTTTATGAAGTTTTTTGATTTTGTTCGGATTTGCTAAGTTTCCGCGTGTGAACGAACGTGCGAAATGAGCTTTCTGTGTTTTAGAAGTTTATTAGGATTATCTATCTAACGCAATTACTTTTGCAGACTTTTAAAGCTAATGCAGTTTCACTCTCCTTCTATACATGTACGTAAATCTTATGCGAAGAGCACATTATTCCTCTACATTGATAATAATACATTTTTAGAACGATTTAAGGACCGTTTAAATTATTCTTAAAATGTAAGTACATATTGATAAATGTTGCATCTGATGGCCTTTTTCAGGGCTATACATCTGCATTGTGCTTTCCATGATTCCACTGTTATCAGTATAGTGCTTAATGCTCTTGTCTTCCGCCTTTTTGGGCTCAAGCTTGATTATTAGAGAAAGCTCGCACATAAGTATATAGTGTCTGTGAGGCATGGGGGCACTCAGAATTTTAATACTATGCATTCCTCTACATTTTCAAATTCTAGATTAAGAAACTTTATCTTCGAAAATGGTAAAAACATATTTATTGATTTAGAACTTGAGAACATTTTCAAAGAAGAATAGTTTCTAAATCAGCACAGAATATGTCTCATTTCAAATTACACTCCGTTCCTAGAAATTACTATTTGAAAGTATTTCAAATCCTTTAGCGAAATCGCTTAAAAATGGGTAAACATCTTCTTTTCGCGCCAAAATAAAATTTTTGCTACTTATATGCTTACAAGTGCTATCTTACTACCTGCCATTTTAATTTTTCTGATAACTAGAGACATGCAGGGAGAATGAATTAGATGGAAGCTAAGTATTCACTTATAAGTCATAATTCTAGTTATTTAGTGTTATTTTTGGGACCGTATAATACTCGATAAATACTGTCGACTGTGCAACAAAGAAGAGGGACCTATGTCTGTTTGTAATCGAAATTTCTAAAGTTTTATTCAAAACCTACGCCAATCAGTGGTTGCAATTTAGCCTAGCTCTACTTTTTAACCTCTGTGTGTTTCTTTCTCAGTTAAGTTTACGTAAGTGAATGTGAAGGGTAGTTTCAAAGTTCCAACAAACCGTCATGGCAGATAACAATCATCGTGAGAATGTGGAATTTTTGCTTATTTTGTTTGTGAATATGTGCTCTACAAGATGACACCAAAATTTTGGATATATCATTTAAAAAATATTGAACGCAAAGAGCTACAATGCTAATCGTGAATATAGTGTTCTGTTTTAGTGTTTTATGTGTTGCGGGTGATTAAAAAGTTATATGGTGGTTTGTGCTTCGGTTATAATATCTTAAGTGCTATATCGTATGTCATGCATATTAATGGATTATTGTGTTCATATTGAAAGGTTTTTTTCTCAGAATTAATTCATATAAAACCAAAAATAACATACAACGGTAAGGCACTTACTGGTTTTGCTGAAAATGCAATCGGTGCAGAAGCAACAACAATTCAAGCTGTTCATTATTTTCAAAATACAAAGAAATTATTGGACTGGTATCAGTACTTAATATGACTGCTGAAGATGAATTATATATATGCAACAGCAAGAAGCAATACATTGAAATTAATAATAATGCACATTCTATACTATGCTGTCTTTTGCAGAAAAGGTTAATGATTTTAAACAGTGTATGAAATGTATGATCGAAAAAAATAGTGTTAAAGAAACATTAGCATTTCTATAAAATATTGTAATCTATAATTATGTGATATTTAATTGTGTAATATTAAAAACACTAAATATTTTTTATTGATTGCAAATTGCAGTTTTATTACTTTTCGTTTGATATCTATTCTTCCAAACAATGTGTAATTCGCGTTTTTTTTTAAATATTGCCGTTATTGTATGTTTATTAGATTATTTCAATAAATGAATGTTGGAAATTAGGTTTTATTTATATTATTAAATTTAAGTATATTCTATTTTCTTCGCTTAATTTTTATGTGATTGTGATAACAAAGAAATTCATAATAAATAGAAACAAAGAGTTTCATTGTGTGCTATTTAACGTACTCAGCTTACTATCATATACTATATTATTTAAATTATTTCTGTACAGTAACAAATTTATACTTTCAAACACTACTAGTTCATATTTTTTCTTAAATAGCTTTGTCATGTATGTTGTTTATTAGTTATTATTTCATTTTAGATATGAAATGGGAAGTTTTTTTTGGTTATTAGATTTAGGTATTTTTGGTTATTAGATTTTGGTTATTAGATTAGGTATTAACTGCTTTCTACAGTCTTTCATTTGCATATCTTGGATATATAGAAGTTAATGGTTATATTTTTTGCTATGAAAGGTGAATAAATTTATACTTGAGTTCAGGTAATATACTTTTTAAGTTACCTTAAGTGTGTGTGTGACTATGGCAAAGCCTCGAGAGCTATCTGCCTAATGGGAGGGATGCCTTCGTGGACGACTTTATAAGGGAAACTGGCTCGTATACACGTTACACATGGGGAAACCCCGAAAACTCCCACGCAGCCAGCCCGTTCGCGGGATTAGAACCTCGGACCGAACTACCAGTGTTCAGCGACTTTCCCTCTCGCCGCTGGTGGGCCAAGATACCTTAATTGGTATAATATTATTAATTACCGCCTCCTAATTTATCATGACAGGGGCAATTTTCAATTTCTCTGAGATTTAACAGAAATAAATGTGATAATGTTGTTATCAGAAACGCTCTTTTTCATCCACATATATATCTTTACTTTTATTTATGTCTGATTGAGTTTTATTTACTTAAAAACCTACTAATTATGTTATATATTTATAATAACCACTTTCATAATTACTCTCACTTAAGAGAAAAAATGATGAAATCTTAAATAATCGTAACTTAGAATTTAAGTTATTTAAACAAGATAGTTTAAAGTACTGAAAATAATTAAAGCTATTATTAATTATGCATATTTAGTCTAAAGAGAAATTTAAAAGCTACAGTTTAAAGCACTGAAAATAATTAAGGTTATTATTAATTATGCATATTTAGTCTAAAGAGGAAAAATTGTATTATCTTCTGGTTTTGATAAAATATTTAAACTTTAGATAAATACAGGGAATACAAAATTTTAAAAAAGCAGAAAAATATATTCTTATTTTTCTGCATAAATCAATATGTAACACAAGGACATAACAACGACATTTTTACAATTGTTGCAAAAAGGTGGAATTTTGCAAACATTTAGGGGTCGTTAAGACGTCTTGATACGATACTTTCACAACGAAAATATCACATGCGAAAGACGCAATAACGATGTCTATGCGACAAAAACCTCATCTACAAAGACGTCTTTGCAACGGTTGCAAAACGGTGGAGTTTCGCGGACATCTGAACGTCTTAAAGACGACATATTGCAACGTTTTTGCAACGATATCCGCGACGAGTTTGCAACGTTGTTACTACGTTGCTGTGCTACTTGGGATAATATATGAAAGTTCAAGGTAAATGTGATGGGCCCTCTGATTGGTGAATTATAAATGAAATAGCCAGGTATGTGAGTTTTTGTACAGTTCCTTTATTTTAAAGTACAGTCTTGCCACCGTATGTTACTTAAATCAATGAAGGAATCTTCCTAATAAACGTTCGATATTTAACTTTACTTAATTTGTTTTATTTACTAGAATATACTGGACTAAAGTTAAAATTAATTCCTGAGTTTACATTTCAAATTTTTTGAAACACAGGGCAAAGATTTAAGTTCTATTTAATGTACACAATTGTTATTATTTATATGCATTTGTGTTAGGTTCCACTTCTATTCAGGTTATGACTTTATTGTCGCACCATTTACTCAATATGTTTTACTTATGAAAGAAACTTCACAGAATATTTTTAAATCATGAATATGTTAACTTTAAGTGGCAGCTAAGCAGAAATGATTTGTGTATATATTAGTCATAGCAATGACTAACAATACCTAACATTTTAAAAATCGACATTTTTAGCATTTTATAGGTCCTTTAAGGTATTATATAATTTGAATATGTTAAAAGATACATTACACCAATTTCTCTGCTACACTATAGCTGAATATATTCTTAAAGAAAGAAAATATTAAAGTTTCTTTCGTTTGATTAGACATAATAAGTATGGACCTTGCAGAGGCTCACAAAATTGAATTTGAATTAAAAGTTGTTTTGATATTTTCCAACTATCGGTGTTAATTTATTTCCATCTCAGCTATATGTAACTCAAGATTAACATTCATTGCTTATGTTAACATTTTTTCTTTTAAAAGAAAAGAAGTTATCAAAAAACAAATAAATTAAAAAAAAGTAATAAAAATAAAAATAAAAACAAAATAAAAGCAGTGTCAGCCCTTGAAATAGTGAAGTGGCTCAGAAAAAAGGGTTGTTTGATTACAAGAAATTTTTTTGTTTTTAGAAAGAGCCTAGATGGAAAATCGATGGCATGAAATTGACTCCAAAAATGTTTAAAGACAGGCGATGTGGAGAATAAATTTTCTCATTTTAATATTTATGTACTCAAGAGAATATAATCGTATAAGATATTGAAAATAACTAGAAGCAACCGTTTCCCAAAGTAATAAAATATTTAGAGAAAACAAATTTTTGAAATATTGCTTAAAAAATAACCTTTTTCGATACAGCAAGCTTGAACTTCATTACGTTTATCGAACAAAAATAAGTGGCTGTCACGCCATAAGGAGAAATGGCACAATATGTGTGCAATTCAATATATATATACAATTCCCAGTATATGTATGCATACATAGATAAACAGTATGCAAAATGTAGAAAAAATAAATTGTATGATGAGTATCAAAATCAATAATTTACCCACTAAGTTAGAATTATTGTAACTTTTTCCTGTAATTCCACTGTCAGGTAAATGCATTTTTCGAATGGTGATCTATTTCTGTTAATACATATATTTTTCGGATAACTAAAGATCGTTGCCGTGAAAAATAGGAATTACATACTTTTGTGCATAGCCTTTATTTGTAAAGAGTTATTTTTGGATATGTTTGAATAAAATAAGTTTTCAGAATTCCTCATTTAAACTTGCGTTTCATAACAAAACTTACAAAAAATATTATGCATCTCATGATTACAGAACTATTGAGTTTTTATGTTATTTGTCAAATATTGGCCAAAAATTTGCATTCGAGTTCAAACAGCAGTAACTGCCTACGGAATAAATGCTTGAGATTCCATCTGTAAGCAGTGCAGATCATTTCAGACCAGTAGCCAAGCAGAGAAAGTAGACTGCCAGCAGCTCCAGAGAGGCAGAATCCTTCTTAGAAGCTGGGTCCAGACCCCTCCAGAGTAGCCAAGCAGACTCTGAGAGCATAATTCCGTAGCCAAATGAGTTGTACAAGAATGTGGCCCTGTCACAGAATGACAGAGTGAACTTCACGAGAATTCTACAAGCGAGTGGCCTCAGCGGAATACATCCAAGAATGGTCGTATGGTAATATCGAGTATCTCAGAAGTGAGGGATTGTGTCGTGAAATGTCTAGCTCCTCCTAAGATGATGTTTTGTTAATTTTTGTATATTGTGAGTTTCTACAATCAAGTTGGTTGCAGCAATGAACCATATTTTTACAGAAGCTTTTGCACTGCAAAACTAAACTCAAAGTCAGATAGTAAGAAATTTTCAGTAATTAAAGCAATAGATTAAGCAGAATTCAAGTCTAAAATTTTACGGCAGGACTGAAATAAGCAGTAGTGAGTGATTTTTTTCCAATGTATTAGATGGCAAAAAAGCCAGTCTTTTCAGAAGGAGAAAGAGAAAAAATTACTTTAGATGCTATGCAAGAACTTAAAAATTTTAAAATAATAAAATTAGAAAATATCAAATTATCTATTTCTTCATTTAGTATTTGTCTTTTTTCGCTTCCAATTAAACTAAATACAAAATAGTATGCTAATATCAGAGATAAGCATTTGTAAATGTCAGTGCAAAACAACAAAATTACATCAAAAATGCATTTAAGAAACGAGAAAAGATTTTGTTTAATTTTCAGTTATGTAAAAGAAAATTATCTGTAGAAGTTTCATTGTGTTCTACCCTTTCCCAGAATAAATATTTACGGCGGCGATCTGCGACGCGGTTGAGGAAACATATTTGTGATAAGAATTTAAAAAGTAGACAGAAAAGTTCTGAAACAACTAAATCTACAATGCAATAGGATCTCAATTCGTTTAATATCCCTTTGTGTTTTAAACAGATTAAGTATTGACTGTTTACATTCTCGCAAGCATGTCTTTACTTTTCATTTTTTGTTTACTTTACTTCTGCTGGAAAATCAACCCCAGAAATTTTGGAATTATATTTACCTTTTAATATTTAATCATGTTTATATTTCTTGCTTTGCAGGCAAGTTTAGTGAAAGAAATTTTTGCTATAAGTGCTTTGAGATAGAGATGGGAAACTGTTTCGTATCAGAAAATATCATTCTATGTATCTAAACTCATATCTAGATGGCCACAAAAAAGAAGTCAAAGAGATAAAATATGTGACAGTATAAAATTTTGTTTAGAATATTTTATTGCATGAGGAGTAAAAAATAAGAAGGTAAATTGAGAGCTTTTACAATAGATGAGCCTATTTAGTTGGTAATGCAAGAAATACAGTAGCATTTATTTAACAACGAAAATAAAGCATTTAAAAAGAATGAAAATGAATTTCGAGCCTTTTATTTAACAACGGAAATAACGCATTTAAAAAGAACGAAAATGAATTTCGAGCCTATTATTTAAACTACGATAATCTACAGATAAAATAAGGATGATTAATTTTTTTACCTTTATTTCTGCCCTTGCAAGTTAGCTAACAGAAAGAGAAAAGTGTGACAACAACAAAATAACATCTTATACAGGGTACTGAATTCCAACTCTGTTTAATAATTACTCGTGTTAGACCATGAGTCATATATTGTAAAATTTAAATTGCAAGTACAAGTAATGCATTTGTTCAGTTTAAGGTTTTGAATAAAAATGTTTTTTAAGCCTTTTCCGAATCAGTTTTTATTTACATAGACGGCGCGATGTTTGGCTTCGTAGCAATTAAGACATCCGCTCAGAAGTGTGTTTCTGAAAACTGCATACATAATGTCATAGGCTATAGACCATTAGGAATTTAAGTTATTTTTTATTTTTACATAAATATTTTTGGCAGTGTCTTGTTGTTTTGTTCAATACCAAAAGGAAAAGCTTTGCTTCCTATGAGAATCATATGAAAGTAATTATTATTAAGTATTTATATCAGTTTATAAGTGGGATAAGCATTAGGAGTGACGTAATAATCCTTGGAATGTCTAACCCTGATGTTAACAAATTAAAGAATCAGTTGAACAATAGTGGTGAGAATATTTGTGTCAGCTATTGTAACATAAAAAACGTCTGTCAATACTGTCGTGAAATGCCACATTTGACAGCGCGGCTTTGTTTAGCTTCATCCACTGCTTGACAGAGAACATTTAGACATCTCGCAAAGCCTTAAAGTCATAATCAGATTTTTTTCCCAGCTAATCAAGCTTTAGATATTGTTCACTCCCAAGAAAAAATTTGCACATTCGGTACTTTAGCATGCTTGTAAGAAATTGTTAAAGCAACAGAGAATCAACGTAGGGTTAAAGATAATTATTTAAAGTTGCTTAGTTACTATATTCAGAAGTCGAGTTACGACTTCCAATTTAGGGTTCCGGTTGGTGGTGCAGTATGCTTAATATGCGAATCGTAATTAAATAATAATTTGTTTTAAGATCTTTCTGAATATTTCCGAAAATCGATTCTAATACCATAATTCTTATTTCGTTTTTGAAGATATATCAAACGTAACATTGCTAATCATTGTAAGAAAATGTTTTTGATGAAATCCAATATAATTGATTGTCTCTGTTGAGTGGTACTGAGGCGCAGTTGTTTATTTATAGCTTCAGAGGCAAGGCAATTAAAAAAATGAACAATGCCGAAATTATTTGACTTGGCGCCGAAGTATCGTCAGCCCCCAATCAATCGTGTTGTTTTTACTGACACTGTTGGCTTTGGTCCATGTATTTCGTTATCTTCGATCTAGATATGATGCAGTGAGGCTAATATATCTTTTTCAAACAGTGATATTTTCCTTTAATTTCAGACTCAATGCGATTACTTTTAAGAAAAAAATCTAGAAATAACGAAAAATCGAATTTTTTAGTACTTAATGTTGTCAGAAAAATTTCTTTTTTTAACCTATGTAAATTTTGCTTTAGTTTACTTCAGCAATATTCTAAAAGACTTTTAAAAGATTCTAAAAGCATTTTAAGTCTTCTAATATACAGTTTTCAAACTTATATGCATCACAGATTTAAAAATCTCAAAGCCCAGATCACTTTAAATACAAAATTTATTAATACTATGGTGCTTATATATATGTGTAAACTAAAGTACTTACAGTGATGTGTCCATTTAAAAAGAGTAAAACCAAATTTTGAAAAATTCATTTAGAATTAAAAAGCTTCTTGCAATTTAAGAACTGTTGTTCTTGACTTCTATTTGTTTTTACTAACTGGTAAAGATTTAAAACACTTTTTATAACCAAATAGAAGATATTCTCCTATTAAAAACGACCATTCCATTTTATCGCTACTTTCTATTTAATTTCAAAGCTAAGAACATGTCGAGTATAATTTCCATGTCACCTTTTGTTAAAATTTGTGGCTCAGGAATTTATAATGCCTTTTGCGTGTGTATTATCATACATACGGATAACGTATAAAGCTTAGAAATTTCATCTTCAAAACGAATCTTGGATCCCCAGCGCCCGAGCGATAAAGTCGCTGAACGCTGATAGTTCAAATCCCGACGAACGGGCTGGCTGCATGGATATTTTTGTGGTTTTTTCCTTTTGCAACGTGGATACTAGCCAGTTTCTCTTAAAAGCCCTCCCTCTTTTTCGGCGAATACCATTGTGTGCAACACTGTTATTAAAATCAATGAGCCCTTATTATTAAATAATTAAGAAACTGCATGTATGTATGCTTCTCGCACTGTGGGAAAACGGAGGAACTTTAAGTCACCAAATTCTGAATACGTATGTATCCCAAATATAGGTTCCACCTGAGCACCTCGACGCCCGAATTTTGAATTTTGAATATGTTTCTGGTTCATGACATACATGCAGCGAACTTAATGACATTTAAGTTAGCAAACTCGACGATTTAAAGGCAAGGTGCTGCCATTCATCAGAAAGTAAGATATTTATTTTTCGTATCTAATTCGAAAACTCATTGATATAAAACAATTGTTTTACTACTGTTCCAAACAGAATATTTTTATCTTCCAGGCGCCAGTGTATTGCATTTCGGCAAAATGTAATATATTTAATTTTTTTAAAAGTTAATTTGCCTTTTATTGACTAAAATAAAGTAAGCGATTAAGAAGCAACATACGCAGTTCTTTGTCTGTCTCTAATATTATTAATTGCTAACTGGACCATAGATATTATTGTAGCTGGACTTCTTAAGTGCATTATAATTATAGAGTATCACAAGAGGAGAAATCCCTAAATATATCAGTGCTAGTCCATTTTTGATTTTTTTTTCCTTCTGATAGAATTGCCGGATAACTCACGCAATTGCTTTTAGGTTCTTCAAGTTCTGGTTATAAATATAATTTTATATTCAAGTTCAACTTTGAAGGACAGTTACACATTTGATTGCCTTACGTTTCTGTTATATTTAAAGCAGTATATGTAGCTGGATGCATGAAATAATTTATTTCCGTTGTTTTGAACTCACACTGAATTGAGGCTATAAGATATTTCTCCCGCCTTCTTAGCATGCCTTCGTGATGTAGTGGTCAGCACGCTCGACGCGAATTCGAAAACTTCGAGTCCGGGCGAAGGCTTTGCTCATTTTTCATTTCTCCTGCTTCTAAATAACCTAATATTTCTACAAGGCTTCTTATTTACTGTTGTCAAAGCTGAGGTAAAATATTTCTAGTTTTCAAAATTCTGCGTATAGCTCATTTCATTTCTTTTATACCTATGTAGTTTAATATGAAGCGGCCATCTGGTCCTTCCCCATGCAGGAGAGGAAAGTACGGCGCAAGCAAGTTATTTCCCAAACGAGTCTAGAGTTCTAAGGAGTTTAGAGGGAATGTGAAGTTTTATGTCTGTTGTTTGGTTTTTTAAAAGTGTATTTCAGTTTGCTCATAATTTCGGTTTCCTGCATTTTTGATTTTGTGGAATATTTCGCAGTTTCAGCAAGATTTTAGCGATATTATTTGCAACAATGGAATTTATCTTTCTCCCGTTAGGGTATTTAATGATATCAGTGCAGAGTTTTGAGAAAGATGAAATTATCCTTGCTTATTCATGGTGCTTATAAAAAAGAAGCACTCTAACTTACAACGACTGGTGTTAGATTAGCGATTTCTTTAAATATCGATTTAGCGTTATTTAATATTACTGGAGTTGCGCACGTCAGCTAAAATTGATTACTATATATATATATATTGCCTATGAACCACAATTCGCCGGATATTTCTATTCATAGGGGGGGAATCAAATGCTGTAGCCTTTGAAAATAATAAGTTAGCTGTAAATGCTTAACTTATTAAGTTACAGTGACCGCAATGAAGATGGAACTGAAAATCTCCTTTGCTGCAGCTATGGCTGAGAAGGCACTGTCATTTAAAACTGAAATATGACACATCAGTTTGAAACAGAAAGCAAAAGATGGGGTGAATAAGAAGGTTGAGGATACTGGAGATAAAGCGCAGAGACAGTTCATCTCTGTCACTGGTGAAAAATTGTAGCTTTTAAAGAAATGATTGCGATGCTAAAGAATATTGTTCAAATAATTATAAAAAACTGAGAATAAAATTCAGTTGCTCTTCGTTTCTACATCTACAAGCAATTAAGATTTCATTTAAAATCCTTATTTAAGTATTCAGTTGTTCTACAAGATGAAATAATGTTTTAGAGCGCGTGTAAGATGCAGTTTGGAAACGGTTATGGAAACAAATTACAGCATAAAAGCTAATTCTGCTCATATCCGTGAAAGCTTCTAGAAAAAATGAACATGTGCCCTTAATGTTTTCTCTGATCTTTTTATGGGTGCGTGCAATGGAATTTCACCTGAGGAGTAAGAAATAATTGGTGCAATTATAACTGCGTGCGGCATTATTTGGATCATCTTAAACGTTCTGTGATACACGTTACAAGTAAAATTACCTGAATATTCCTTCAAAAATCAGTGTAAGACGAATACATTTGCAGCGTAAGTTTTAAGTAAGACTCTGATGCTTCCATGAAATACATGGAGTTTCAGTTCAGATAAATATTGTAAAGATAACCATAGATTCAGAATTGAAAGCGAATGGCTAATGAGTGCTTTCAAACCTTCTCTGCAATTATTGATAAACAAGCATGTCTGATCGAATTCCTTTGTCGATGAGAAAATTATATGCATACAACGGAAACACCCAACGCATTCAGACTAACTGAAAAGTAAACATTAGGATTGCTTTATTTATCTAGCTAAAGCGGACTGCTCCTGTAGAAAATACTGAGTTCTTATTATGCGAGCACTTTTAATGAGACTCTGTTTCTTTAGAATGAGGGATGATTAGGAATCTTGAGCTCTTGTAAAATATAATGAAGATAAAGAGTAAACAAATTATCGGTTGAATTTGTAAAGGAAGGACTTTAAAAAGACAATACCAAACTTCTATCACAGATGAAAATCATTACAAAAAATTCGGGGCATTCATAATATTCGGCACCATCAGATGAAGTGCTAAATCTGCTCCGAAATGTGATAATTTATGATGATACAATATTAGTACCTAAAGCTATACACAAGATTTGGTGACATTCTGTTGCTGACGTTTTGCAACAGAATTGGAAGTAAATGATGGTTCTAATCTGGTAGTGTGATAACTACATTCCACCTTGTACTTAATGATAATGATATTTTCTTTTTACAAATTTCTCAAAACAGTGTTCTAATGCAAATCTAATGCAAATCTCTTTCTCTCAAATGCCAGAAATTGTTTGACAAAATATGGTTAAACACGCTAACGCGAACTGTTTGCGCAGACGATATTTGCGATGATGGAAAACTTCTGTTAAAAGCCGATATATATTATTTATATCCTTCTATGTTAAAAAAAAAGCAAAAAGAGGCGCTGGATGTTTTTGTTCAACTTTAATTTTATTCAAAATAAAGAATTAAATTTATGAACTAGCAACAGTAGATATCACTTTTAAGCAGAAGAGTGAAATATTTTTTAGATTTTTTTATGATTTTAATCTTTAAATATTTTGCATACTTTTTAATTAAAAAATTAGTGGCAAAATTTGTTTTGGGCTGTTAGATTGTACTATGAAATTTTTAAATTGTAAGTTAATCGCTTTTATTTGGGATGCGGAAGAATGAATTGCTGTAAATGGGAAAGGTTTTGCTGTTGCTGCTAATGAAGCAATAGTTACACAGTTTATATAGAGTTTTAAAGTATCAGTTACTATTTCTAAAATAATATTTTTAACTATAGTTTTGCCTAGAAAATACAAATTCCAAAGTTATTATAATTAAAACCATAGTGTTAAAGAATTGTCAGGAATCTAAGATCAAGACTTTTACAGAATTCGTACGACTATCATTTCTTCATGTTTTAGGAAGCTCGGTGTTTAAAAATTATTGTTGCCGTAATTGAAAAATTAAAAACCTTACTGCCTTACCATAAATACATTATTTGTGAATGAAATATGCTCTGTTAATACCGTCAAATTAATTATCTTGTGAAAATAAGGATAAACTTAAAATATGGTTGAGTTCATTTCATTTTCCTCTACTTAATTCCCATCCGAACAAATAAAAAAGTCTTTAAATAAATAACAGTGGCTAACCTCAGGGTATTTTTATTGGGAGGTTTCAAAAAACCGAAAAATGCAGCAAATAACGTATTACTTCACAGTAATACGTCTTCATACATATTATTGTGAAGCATAAAAGCATTTCTCTGCTTTTTTTAAAAACACAAGAACTGAAGCATTTAAAATAAAAGCATTATTGAAGTTTTTTTTTCAAGTGTCTCTTTTTCAAATAAGAAAGTATGCAATTATTGCTTTTGGAATATTGCTATCTGCAGCTATGCGTTCATGCCACACACACTTTTATCCTTTCGCCGGTCGTTTTTTTCGTCAGGTTTCTTTTTCTCTTAGCCTTTCTGAATCATTTTAACCAAGATGTTGATATCACTGCTAAAGCTAGTAATAACAATTAAAGTAACAACAGATAATAACTTAACACTAACTAAAGTAGGCAGCTTACGCCTTAAGCTCGTATATCTCATATCATCTCAAGGCAGTTCCCATAACGCAAATTAATTAGAAAGCTTAAAATATCCTCTATATTATATTATTGTAGTATTAAAATGCACAATTTTAAATATATAAAAATAACATCCAAAATAAAAGTTTTAAAAACTTTCGTTTCCATAACAAATTGCTTTACAAATCGTTGCCATCCGCAACTTCAAACATAGTATAATTAAATTAAACTTTTTAATAGTTTCCAACGTTTTCAGATACTGAAAAGTACTTAGGTGTTGATGGTTCATATAAACTTTGTGAATGAACATGTCAGAAAAAAAAAAAAAAGTTTGGAATCTTTTTTACAAATGCAAACAGTCAGACTTGTTAGAAGTGAAGATATCCGAAGCAAATCATTCGAACACTTTTCATCAATTTATATCCCAAATCTAAAGAGTACAGCTGATATAAAAAAAGTATGCCAACACTTTAACACCTTGTAAACGTGAACATTGCGTCCATGGCACACCTTTTGCTTTTTCTAATCTATGATTATTAAAAGATATTGAATAAGAGTTTATATTTTATATGAAATCAAGCTATTCTTCAATAACTTTTCAGAAGTTTAACCGCTGGTGATCATAAAAGAAAAGGGCATCATTATAATAATGTGTATAGGTTATCGGGAGCTTATTTATTATATGGAGTCTTCTAGACATTAAATCATTATATTGTCTATATACATATTTAATTTTAAAATACTATTAAACAAGCAGACGTTTGGAGCAGACATTAATATTCATCAATAACCAGTCAAAATACGTTTCCAGAGGTACCATTTTTTATTGGACGCTTAGATGATAAAGAAAATGTTTTACTATTGTTATGAAGACGATTAGAGTCTGCATGTTATTTTTAATAATGATTTTGCTTGATTACATGTTAGATTAATATTATTTGCTTGTGTGTATTCATTCCGTCAAATTTTTTATTGGTGGTAGACATAATAAATTTTTGTTATTTTATGATATGTTGTTTGGTTGCTTTATTGCCAAGTTACGGTATACTGCAATAAATGTCTCCGAATTCGCCAACTCTACGATAAAGAATTAAAGAGTCATTTTGCTTGGATTTTATTCATTGTTTTAATGTAACCTTTTTGAATTTTCGTTAAGTAATTAACCTTTCCAAAAAATTAAATTGCAATTCATAATGCAATTTAAAATTAATTGCAGTTCAAATATAAAATTAAAGTTCAGTTCAAATTTGCTGAAAGTTTACTCAAGAGATTGAAATTTTTTCTTGAAACTTTAGAGTCATATTTGAAGCTCAATTACTTTTCGAGCCTTTGGTGTTGGTTCGTTAATTATTAAAAAATATTTTCTTTACAGCAAAATTGTTGTTACCTAAAAAACAGTCCTTTTTGTACATTTCCTAAAATATAAGGAAATAATAGATAATTTAAATCTTTAGCCTTTTGAAATAAAATACAATGCGAAACATGATGCGAAAGCAGTGAGTGTCTGGCATACAAAATTTGGTTTTATTGGTTGCATGTGTACATTACGTTCGGAGGGTAATGAAACTGACTGAAAGAAAAAGCAGTTTCTTGTGTACGCAAAGGATTATTATACATCCATATTTAACAGAAAAAAAAACATACAAAATTTCAGACTTCATCTAAAATCAATTTTATATTTTTACAAAATATTTTTTTGAAGTTTGGATAAGTTTATTGTTAAAAGCCGTCACCGAGTAAGCGTTTAGCGTCTTTTGAAATTAGCGATTAGGATGCTGATTTTTGGGACTAAGCTCGGCTGCATTTTAATGAGAGAAAGTACTGCAATTCTTTTCATAGTTATTCCTAAGTTAACTTTAAAAGGCACAAAAAAATTCCATGCACTTTACTGAGGATTGGATAATTTAAAATAAATGTACACAAATTTTATACTAAATTCTATACAATTTTGGTAACGCTATTTTCCTTTATTCTTTGGTTCTTGTTATGTAATGTAAAATACTGCAGAGAAATATAAATAATCTTACTTGCTTAAAACTTCAATACTGTTGATTCCATGTAACATTAACTTGTACCTTCTTGCCATTAACGAAAAATATAAATTAAGTTATCGTTAAGTTCGCGTCTCCCCTAAAACACAGAAGGACTTGCTTCAGCTCCTTTTTAGCTTATTGTATTGTTATATACTTTTCATTAATTGAATATCTTATTAGAAGATTATTGAAGTGCAAAACGAATATCTAAGACTGAAAGAAAATTAGTACTGTCTTGTTGTCATGAAATTTTACAAATTTTATGGAACTTTTTGTTTCAAAATAGGCTCTTATATTTTAAGAAAGCCTTTAAGAATAAAATAATCTTTCTTTAACAAACGGTTTTAGTATTTAAATTTGACGACATCATTGGCAGAGTTAAAATATGCATCAACGCTATTCCTTAATCTAAGAATTATTCTATTTGCTGTTAAATGTGCTAAACGTTTGCTGATATATAATAACATTTTGTGTATCGGAAATTAAATGTTTTAAAATATCGCTTACTTTTTTTGGTCTCAGGATACGTTTTATTACAAATGTGTGAAATTTAAACTTTTACTCCAGCTCTCTTTGAAGGAAATTTAATTTAATAAGTGATTTCAAATTTCGACTATGTAGGGAGAATAGGGGTGAAGTCTATAAGATGCGAAATCGGAGTTTTGGTAATGATTCCCACCAAACATTCCATTTTATTGGAAGAAATAATATCAATTTAAGAGTTATATGAAAATATTTTATTAAGTGGAAAACTTCGAGTTTGAGTATTACTTCGAATGGAATTTTGAAATTAATATTTCTAGTATTATTAGCATATTTTCCCTTTAGCGTAAAAAAGTATTTTTTTTTATAAATTTATATTACAAATTTAGTCTTTCTACACAGTACTGTTGTGTATATGACCTTAAAAAATTTCAATTTATGATACCTGAAACAATTTCGATCTCGTCAGGACTTATGCGTTTTCTCCTAAAGTCTACGTGGTTTATTAAACTATTTGAAACATTTTTCTCAACAGTTTTTGATGCAAGACTCGTATAACCATTAAAGGTTCATATTTGTTTTCTAAAACTGTTCACGTGGCCACAGACTTCGTAATCTAAAGACCTGCTTAGGATGTGAAAGGAAAAGGTTGAAATTCATGTGTCGAAAGGAGGAATTCAGGAAGATTGCTCTACCTAAAAGCAGTGAAATTTCAGTTATTGAAATATCGGTGATTCAACATTTTTGGCAAGGCAAGCAAATTACCTTTCGCCAATAACATGTATTATTAAAATTTAATATTAAATTGGCTTAGTAAATCTAATTTATTTAATTTAAAAGTCAAACATTAAAGTACGTCCAAATTTTATAGAAAGATGTTGAAGTTTCTTTCTTTTTTTTCGCTGCAGACCAGATATTATCCTAAATTCTGGATATATTCGGCATCCAAAGCTGCCTATTACTCAGTCATCAAATACAAAATAACTTGCAGTCCCCAAGATTATAGAAATAGTTAATCTTCCCCATGACATATTGAAGTCACATTTTTTGAACATCTAAAGCATACTTTTAAGAATATTATAATTTGTTTTAAGTTGCAATCTGTGTTTTTAATTGGAATGAAACAAAGCAGAAATTTTCGTCACCTTGCATTTATAATGTGCTGTAAAACAATTAAATGCTTTCTTTCAGAAATATTTTCATTAAATTGTTTACATCAAAGGATTTACATAAAATTTCTATTATTGGTAGAAAAAATACAGTAGGTAGTCGATTTTATGATCTCTGACGGAATAGTAAAAATTATTTGTAATATGTAAAATCGAATGTTTGTAAAAGAAAATGACGTTAAAAAGCAAAAACGTTTCGTGACAACACAATAATTCATGTAAACAGGTTGTTCGTAGAAAAATATATTTTTTTATAAGTATATAAAGATATTTTTTATTAAAAGTATTTTTTTTATAAATTTAAACGTAAAACGCGAATCTACCATTTCGTCAGTTACAAACAAAATATTTGATTAATATTCATTATCACTTTCAAGTGCCTATTTGCCGCCTATACAATTTTTCCTTGAAATCATATGCTTTCATGTTATTATCAGTTTATGTAACATTTTTCTGATGCAAATATGTAATTAAAAGTTTGATTTAAATATTGCAATTATATTACAACGTTACAACCTAATGAAATAAATTTCATTATTAGTGACAATTCCATGAGTGTACATATATAACTACACAAGACAAAAATTATGCAAAAACTTTCGTATTGCTTTGTAAAATATGTAAACTCATGGAAAAGGAAATTCCAACACCAAGGAGCTGTGCTAGATGAACAATATTTGGCAGGCATATTTATAAATCTGAAAGACGACGTCTGTTTAAATTTCGCGCTAAATGAATAAGTATGCGCTGGTCGCGCACTTGTGAACATGCAAATCACATTTACTTGAAATACGCAATGTAAACTTAGTGTGATTTATTTAACTCCGGAATCGGGCTTTGTAAGCAAGATTTGTCTCAAAAATGTCTAAAAAAAGGCAGCATCAGCAGGAATGCATCCACTGTGCATGCGCATTGGTAGCAGCGATCACGGTAAGATACTGTAACAAGAAGGCCGGGGTTTGCACATGTATCATCACTCAACGGGAAGGCCGCCGTACATGTTTGTGGCGCATCACAATGCATCGCAGTAGACATTCGAGCTTTTCTTGGCATCAGAGGGAAACATCAAACTGTATGAAATAGATTGCTTGAGGAATATCTTCAAGTCAGACTCCCTGTAGCAACCATACCACTAAATCCGTATCGCTGCCATCTATGGCTTCGGTGGTGTCAAGCTGGAGTTCGCTGGAGGACGGATTGGAAATCTGTTGTGCTCTCAGATGAGCCAACTAGCCAGTATGATTGTAAGTGACAACGAATGCAATACAGATGGACCCGGTATCGAATTCCGAAGACGGATTGGGTATTTGTAAGTGTATAGTATCCATGCAGCAAGGGACCACTCAAAATACGCAGAGAATAGAAAGTCCTCTCGAGAGCTTGGTGATAGAGGAAGAAAGGTGGGAGACCCTCGGACCTCGGAGACCCAAATAGCTTAGATTAATCTTCTCGATATTAACATAAATTATTTAAATATGGCAACACACGAATCCTTATCAATTTGTTAGGAAACTTCTAAGCCGTAGATAATAATATTTTACTGAGAATGAACATATCACTCGATTATTTTTGCCGCGCTTAAACATTGACACATTTAGAAACTTAGCACGCGTAAATCAGCTAACTGATTGGAGGTACCAATATATATGCAATTTATAAATTCTTGTTAAGAATGAATGCATGTCAGTTACAGATACCATCTTCAGTGATACCGAGAAGGATAGAGCAACCCATTCTCTTCGTGACATGCACACAATTTGGTACTTAACTAAAGATTAAGAATCCGAAACCATAGTCGAATAATACGCCACAGGACCCAGCGAGATCTAAATTACCAAAATTCCACGCCAGGTAAGAGTTTCTTGCACAGAACCATATGAAACAGATGCCGTTCACATATGAAACACGTATGGTAAACAGCATTTTTTAAAAGTTGCAGAAGATCGTTCTTCTATGCTGTTAATGGAGTTATCAAATGACCAAAGCACAGTTTCTTGTTCAATAAGCATGAATCCTTTTGTCAGGTTAATAATTACTCCGGATATAAAATTACAGCAAGTAATGCCAAAGACTACTCGATTATGACAAAAAAGTTTGAATTCTCCTTCCATGTCAAACCACAGAAAACAGAGGTGCTCTCTGTTTATTGATCTGTTATACACGTAATACACGCTGTCCGAATGTCAAATATGACGCCTAGTTATCTGATATTGGTTGCACTATTTTCCTTCGAAACATGTCAAGAAGGAAGATGATGTCCATGTATAGAAAGTTCAGTGTCTAAAATTACTTCAATTATGCCTTTGTTTACCCATTTTGCAAATGCGTTTTGATATTCTACAAGGCAACTATTCTTTTCCAGCCTTTGGTAGGTGGATTCAGTCCTTTAAAGCCAATTTATAATTATCGGTTAAAGGTTGGTGAACCTCTTTGCATTGCATATGAATCTTCTCTAATAACCCATCTTAAAAATGCTGCACCTTTATATGCACTGTTTTTTAATATGCCTATAATCTCTAACTTCAATAAAGTTTAAAGTTTTTTTATCGGTGATATGTAGTGAAACTTTATGATTTTGCAAATTTCTGTAACTATTTACATTAATTTAATTGTATTGTTATTTTTACGCATTATTGAAAAATGTTGGTTTATTTTATTCAGATATTTATTTGTCGCTTTGGGGAGACAATTTTAGATTTTATTTTGTGAACTGAATTTGTAGGCAAATTCTTTCTATGTAAGTGCTTATGTCTTGTATAGAATTATAAAACTATCATAGCAGAATTAAAATGTTTAAATTGGGAAAATATTTCAACATCGTTTTTTCTTTATGGACTGTATGTCCTGTGCAATGCAATCTCCAAGACGAGGTTTTATGAATACGCACTTGACGGGCAATGACGAAATTTGCGAATTTCTTGCCAACTCGGCTATTTTTGGAAAATTTCGAAAACACATTTTCGAAGCCCTATAACAGATTTTTCTCTTTCCTTCCACAAACTCACACTTCACTATATAATCACAGCTTCGAGAGCTCGGGTAGAAGCTTTGAGACTGTAGCGGTTGTAAGAGAGTTAGGTCAATTACAATTCAACATTTTCTCTGGTGCTTTGGGAACTGACAATATTTCTCGCTTTTGGGAACTGACAATATTTCTCGGGTGCTAAGGAAGAATTGTTTAAAGTTCGCATTCTTTCTTTTAAAATTGAAATGTTGTTGAACTCCAATCCAACGATCAATGATTTTGTATAAGAAATAGGCACTTATATGCAAAACATATAGCCACAAATTCAATTATATACAAAATAAACTCTAGAATTATAACAATGAAACGGAAAATTAAATAAAAAACTAAATGAAACAATGCACAATATTTAAACAATACATAAAAACAATTATTCTGGCTTGAAAAGACACTTTTCTCTGACTCTAAATTGCGACGCGAAAATCAGTAGAAGTGCGTTGATTTAGAAAATGCTAAGTGGCGAATAGTCCGAACTTTGGAACTTTCTTTCTATTTGTTTGATGTAGCTTGAATGTTGCGGGTGAGATGCTAAATAGGTTCTAGATTAGATTAATTCGTTTTGGTATTCCAATAAATTCTCGCTTAAACTAGATTGAATGTTGGTTTAGTTAGAAATGCCTCTGAGAGATACGCCGCACGATTACTGTCTATTGTACAACTACAATTAAATCAAATAAATTTAAATGTTCACAGAAGTTTACAACATCATTTGCATTTCTTTTATTCTTACTTCTGAGAACATTATCCCATTAATGTCCACCCTAATTAACTACCTTGGTATTTAACTATCTTTTCTTCTCTTTGAAAATCAAAACGATTTCCTGCAACATCTCATCCAATCAATATTTTAAGAGGACCTGCATTCCTTTACATATCACTCATAATAATGTTACAGATATCAAATTCTCGAATGAGTTGTCCATAGGTAGTCCAAGGTTCATCCTCCAAAACTGTGTTTTGTCTTCATACTTCCAGATAGCAAATATATTTGCATCAAACTACCTAAATGAATCCCTTGATGTTTATATCTTGATGAGATTTTTTATCACGCTAAATTAAGAGTGATGTACACATTCTTCTTTGGCTTTAATATGGCACAAATATGAGTTATAAACCTTTAATATGGCTTACAACTCCCATTAAAGCTTTAAAATTTTAAAATGCATGATTTGTGATATCCCGTATCAATTAACACACGAATCTGATATTTCGTGACCTATTAATTTACTAATAGTGCTGAAGGTAAACTTCAAGAGTGGGAAACGAGTTTGTATGAGACATGCCATTTTACTTTAAAAATTCTTTTGTCGAATCGGTGGACTTTTTTTTTACTAAATTGAATTATTTTTCTTTTATTATTATTTGTTCTGCGCTGTTCTGTCCATACTGTAAGAAAGTACTTCTTTGAGCAAATCATACATTTCATTGAAACTTATAGTTCTTTGCGTTGCGCCCTGAATTTATTTTCCCTGCGCCTTCGGTCCTACTGCGGTACCGAAGGACCCAGATTTAATCCCGGAGAATGCATGAATGTTTGTAAATCTTTGCAGTATGGGGGCACTCTAAATATATGCGAAGCCGAAAGTCCTCTCGTGTGGTTTGGTGGTAGGGAGAGGGGTAGGAGACCCTCAGACTCTCCCTCAAAATAGGGGTGGAAGAAATCCAAACCTTGAGGCTCTGGCAACTACTATTCTTTCATGAAATTCATGGACAAAACAGCAACAGAGCTTTTATCAAATATTATTTTCTTCTTTTGTGTTATCGACATAGTTTTATCTTTGAACAATCATTACAGTTTCGTTTACTATTATTAAATAAGCAGGCAATACTTATTTGCTTTATCGAAGAATAATTCAGTAATTGTAACAAGTCGTTTATTTATTTTAGAGTCCGCTTCCTTATTTTTATTTAAATGATTAACTCACCAATTGAAACCTGTTATTGCCGTTGGCACTCGTGACTCAATTTCAACTTCATTTTAAATAAATTTCAATAAATTAGTAAGACTCTTTTGATAATTTACCATTTTGTATCACTGATAGACTCTTAAATAATTTCCCTGATATACAAGAAAACTGAACAGAATGACAATGCGCGGTTTTGTTACTATCTAAAGCCTCTAACACCCTCAAGTGCAATTATAACTTTATATATAATGACACTCGAAAAGAAGAATTTTGTAAACTATTTTGAACATCAAGAAACAAAACTCTCTGATATAAGATTTGACTAATTAATCCCCACTACATTAAGGTTTCTCCTATTTTGGGGTAATTTCCTGCCATTTATTACTTTCCTATCAGATTCGCAAAACCAATATTATCATTTTATGAATCCTCTTAAAGACTCAAAGTGGTTACCATTTTCTAATTTTTTTTGTAAAATATTTAAAACTCTATGGGCAAGTGAAAACTAGTTTCTACAAAATTATTTGCCAATCAGAAGAACATTTTACAGTAACGATGTCTGTTTCTTTATTTTTGTTGTCTAGAATTCTTTCAACCTTAAAATAATTATTAAGTATTGGTCAGTAGACTTATCTTCCATTTCTTATTCTGTTTTATGGGCTTCTAAGATAAAATCTATTATTTGTCTATGCAAGATTTTCGGTTCATCAAACGTTACCTTTAAAATTTAAAATTTAGTTTCTGATTGTATCGATATCTCCTTTCTGAATATTAATATAGGTATTTACAAATAAAAGAACTACTTGCTTCTTTTCGCAATTTAGATATCTTTTCTATGTTCACAAATGCTTTATTCGTGGACTCTAAAAATCTTGTAAAAGATAAAACATCAATAACATGTACAAAGTCACCTAAAATTTGTAGTAGTATTTAAATTAAAAGAAGTGCAAGACAAAACAATCGGAAAAGACTCTCTGAATTTCTAAAAGAATTTCGACAAAATAAATTTGACAAAGGACATAAAACCACAAAGTATATAAAGCGTATTCGACAAAGTATATAAAACGCTCGAATACTGAAAATAGTATTTCACAATAAAGTTTCATTTTATTTTTACTTTAGTTTCTGTCTAGCCATTTCTATTTATTTGGTGAACCTGTTCTGTCCTTTTTACGGAATTCTTTCATTTATATTACCATCTGCAACTCATTAATAAATGGCTGTATAACAAAATCTTCGATGCAGCTTTTTACGTGGGAGAGGAATCGTGAGAAATTCAAAATAGATTTTATGTGTAAATTACATATAATAAAATGTATAGAGTTTCATTTGTCAATTTTGGTAATCAAAACTTTTATTAATATTTTAGTATTGTTCTAAATTTATACTTCTTGTTATTTATGTAATTAGTTTAATTAATAAATAGTAATACTTATCATTTTTTTGGATTCGATTTCCGTAAAAATTTGTGTCTATTTCACTGTATTTTACACGTAATTCTGTCTTTGTATTTTACGGGTAATACTTTTTTACTTAAATGTTTATATTTATTTTTATTATGGTTTTAGTTTATATGCAAATAACCATTGGAAAAGTGTTAATAATGCTAATGGAAAGAATAAAAATGTTTCGAATCCATGTAAAATCGATGAGCACTAGTAGTCCTGATTTTGATTCCAGGCGAATGGGCTGGCTGCATTGGCGTTTTCGTTGTTTTCCCCCATTTGTAACATGTATACAAGCCAGTTTACCTTAGAAAGACCTACGACGAAGGACCTAGACGAAGGCATCCCTTCCCTTAGATAGAAAAACCTTAGTATGCTTTGCCATAATAAACTAAACCAAATCACATCACAAAAGATTCTTGAATGTTTCTAATCCTTCATATGAATAAAAAAAGGAAAAGACACTTTTATTTAATACGCAAAGGGTTTAGGGATTTAATATAAGCATATAAAGGAATGAAACTTTTAAAACTGCACAGATTTTTATTGAAAAGATACAAATGAAATTTAGTAAATAAACTATGTATCAAAAATTGTTCATTTTGTTCTGGTTCTTTCATGTAAAATTTTTTTTTTAGAATATTCCCACACCAAGGCAAATGTATTGGGAGACGTATTATTTCAAAGTTTAATGTAGATGAACACATAATATGCAAAGCTGGATTTTCTCCACAATGCTAAGAAGACACAAAAATTAGTTTATTTTAAGAGTTCATATAAACGCTAAACACGGACACTTTAAGGACAATCTCGAAAACACCAGAAACCTTTTATGGATGTTTTTATTTAAGAAACCTATTAGCATTTGCACTAATTCTTGCTCCAGCCTACCTTTGCTTTCAGTTAGTTAAATATGGCATTTAATGTACTCAGTAGTACTTCTGGGGTTGCTGTTAACGGTGGTGTGATGACGAACTCTTTAAAGTGTTCTTTCTTTAATCAATGCCATTGCTAGATAAAGTAACTTTTTGTAAAGTTTTGAGCTAAAGCGTATAAAGGATTTTTTAAGTTATTTAAAAACTGAAGTGAGAAAAGAAAACGTGAAGATCAGAGTCCTCGAATGTCAAATCTTTTACAAGATTTACAAGGATTCGTGTACTGAATTATGTCATCTTCAGTAAACAGCATGAGTGTGATAATTAAAGGTTACTCGATCTTAGTGATCACTTTTATAGCCAAATTTTGGAAACATTTAGTCAATTTATTAACATTATGGAATTGGAATTTCTAAACATTATGGAATTTTTACAGACGCCTTTCATAAATGTCATATACAGTTTCTTCTTTTCTAAATGTGATAGACGTATTACAAGTGATAGCGGTTTAAATTAATTTACAAATTGTAAATATTTAAAAATTTTAGGTTTGCAATGGTTATTGGAATTTTTATTCTTTTGTTCCCAATGTTTGTGCAAGATTTATGGAGTTCAGGAATTTAGAGTAGGTTCCAAAGGAAGAAGGATAAGTAGATAGATGTTATATGCAGCAGATTTGGATAGAAGCTAGAGAATTCTTTTTATCAGGTTGTGTATTGCGAAGGTCACCGCAAAGGAAGTTTTTAATGTTTTTCTTGAGAAGAATCAATGGAGAAGTATTTTTGCTTTTCCTGATAATTAAACTGGTGGAGCTCAAATTTGTTTCTTGTGTGAAGTAAAAGTTTCAATTTTACAACACGTGCAGCGTAAACTACAGAGAATTCCTTTAACTTTGACTTAAATATTTTTTTCAGGAAGATAAGATTTTTTTTCGGTAGTCTTTTGTAAATAGTGAAAATTAGGCGCTATTAAAGTTGACGAATCTAGGTTACTTCGGGGTTTGCAAAGGTAAAGAGCGCCCAGATTTTGCTCTATACCCAAAATGTAGAGCAAGAAGAGAAAGAATAGAGCCCTCCTTTAGGTGCTGTGGTCTCCTGCCTCTCATGCCGAAAGCAACACACAGGGTGCCGAAATGCCAGCTTTTCTATTCATCATTCATAACTGGGACAGAAAGTCCAAACAAAACTTGTTTAACGAGGACTTTTCGATCAACTTCGTTCAGAAATTAAAATTTTTATACTGAGGTCATTTTTGGAGATCTAGGAAGTACTGATTCTGGAATACTATTATAAAATGTTCGAGATACAATAGTTTTTTTATTTATCATTTTCTGATATATCCATTCCATATCATTTTATCACTTCAAAATGCAGCAATTAATAATCGTGTTTCGGCTACACTGTCCTAGAGCCCATATCAACGGTAATCTCCACAACCAGGGGTCTGGACATCTTTATAATGAAAAGGTGAGTCTCTTAAGGACAGTATGGATTGGTACTAAAAAGATGGATCTGAAAGTTTTATCGTGAGAAGCGGTGACTTAGATGATTATAGGACTGGTGTTAAGAACTTGTATCTGGAACTTTATCATGAGAAAATGGATCTTATAATGAACAGCCAATAAAGTATGATTAAATGTGCAGTCAGAATGAGGATTCCAAATGAAACATTTAGTATTGTATTTGTAGAGAAAAACATTTTCAGTTATTATTGCTTCTAAGAATAGTGATACTAAAAGATTACTGCGTCTGAACTATAGTTTTGTTGGTATCAGTTTAAATTATAATTGATATATTTTTAAAATAGGTTTGGTTTGGTTTGGTTTATTAGATTACGGCAAAGCACTCGAGGGCTATCTGCCTTAATGGAGGGATGCCTTCGAGGAGGACTTTTTAAGGGAAACTGGCTCGTATACACGTTACATATGGGAAAAACCACGAAAACACCCATGCAGCCAGCCCGTTCGTGGGATTCGAACTACCAGTGTTCAGCAACGTTACCGCTCGGCCGCTGGTAGGCCCGTTTAAAATAGGAATGCACATGATATAACAATGAAAATGTAACTGTAAATATTTCAGAAAATCTAAGAAAATGTTTAATTCCAGATTATATATAATAAACATTTTGTTATGTGGTAAATTTTGTATTTAAATTCTTTGTGGTCTGTTAAGTTTGAAATATGAACCCGGAAAAATTTCTTTGATAACGATGTCGTATTGCGTCTTGCATGTAAACATGATAACGTTTTAAAGTTTAGCATTATGGATGCTTAAATATGCTTTTTAAAATTTTTATATAATTCTTGAATCGTACACATATAGCATAAACGTAGGAGTATTCTGAAGCACATTTCTATATTTCGATTATTTCTTTCTCCTTAAATCATCTCATAATGTAACTTATACGGACAGAAACAAAGTATGCACCGACTACTGTCAATAAAAGCAACCAAGGGGTTTCACGTTTTTAGTTTTGCTCTGTATAAGAGAGAAGAACGGAATTCCATAAAATTTTTCAATTTCAGGGACTCAAAATATTGCATTAGCCAGAAGACTTTCCGCTCCAACTAATCCTTGGGAAGAAGAACTTCTCAATTATTTAGATACGAGAAGAAAAATTATTCATAGTCTTCTCGTCCTTAACTTTAAGTTTTCTTAACATTTCAAATAATAAGAACATTTTGCATTACAACATTATACATATATACAAATTCTTTACTTATTCTGAGTTCCTAAAATGCAGCAATGCGTGTAAACTATGAAGAAATCCATTCAACCATACTTCATAAGATTACTTTTAATGGCTTAGATTCAAAGCGGATTTCATACGCTTTAGGAAAGCCAACCTTTCTTTTCGATGCACTTGCTATTGACGTTGTTTCTAAAGCTAACAGAAAAGTAACCTTCAACGCTAGGAACGTGAGCTCCTAATTTTGATTTTATAACGGATTTATGTTTATAAATTTATTTTAAACTTAATATAATTTTCAAAGAAAGATTTTTAATACTTGGGTTGATTTTCGGTTACCGAACGAATATTACTCTTGCGTTACAATGGAGAATCATATTAAAATTTTTCTAATCTCTTTTCTCCAGAGTTATTTATTTATTTGAAGATACATATGTTAGCAAGGAAATGTGAAAAGGGAGCAGTCTATAAGTTGCCTAAGCATTCTGTATTATACATATAGCTTTTAGGAAAAGTCTGAACTGTCTTTTTATTTTATTTCAACGTTTTATGTGATTTTCCTAAGCATTATAGAAAAACAAAACAAAACCAAAAAAAAAAAAAAAAATGATATCAGGAAAATATAAAAAAGTCATTTATTGAAAAGTTGCATGTAAACATATAAGAAGTACAAAGGATAAAATACGGATTTTTTCTGCAGAAACAGAAGGAAAAAAAAAATCTAGTGCTTAACTATTTGCCGCTGCAAAGTAGACTGAAATGGTTTTTTAAATTTCAGTTAAGTTTCTATGTGAAAGTGCTTCAAATTTCGGCACTTGTGAGTGTATCACATGAATTCTACGTTGTTACTAGTAGATTGAACGGAAACAACCAATGGTTGAACCATTTAGTCGTCAGAGACGTTTCCTAGTTCTAGAGAAGTTTTCAGGACAAAAAGTGAAATTTTTGATCTGACGCAGAGTTGGTTCAAAATTCCGTAAATTTTAAATTCTGCAAAAACCACCGTCTACGAAGCTCATAACAACCGCCAGCAGATTGTGTGGGTCACTGCTTCCCTGTCGGGCTTAGGAAGTTGCATAGCTTAGGTACAGGAAGATAATTTTTATCGGATTTCATTTTAAATTTTCGGCTCATATTTTCAAATTCTATTTCGATTGGATTTTACATCCGAAAGTGTTCTCAGTCTGGAAGTAAAGTATGTATAAAATATCGACAACACAGTTTCATAATTTACTTTTGTACTTTTTTTACTTTCCTTTCTACAGGCGAGATGTCTGGTTTCTTTCGAATAGACGCAGCTGTTTAAAGAGCCATAAACGTTTTTATAGACATGTACTCAGCATCAGTTTTGATTCTTCCGTTACGAGTTACAGTTTTGTCCATGTTTTGTACAATGGACTCTTTCTTTTGGATAGGATAATCCGGTTCCTATATTTTTGTTTGAGACTTTTCTATTATTTCTATCAGTTGCTTCTCAGTCTGCGTGTTTTTTGAAGCATGTTGGAATCAGGAAGATGTTTTGAGCCCAATTTGGTTTAGCTTCCAAAGCAAACTTCATACGGTGTTCTTTTAATCCTGGGATGAAATGACGTGGTTTTTATGAGTTCAATGAAACATAGTCACTCATTCCATAGGTATATTCTCTCATCTTGTATTTACATACCTAGCTTGTTTTCAATCACCAGATTTACTATTTTTCGACAATTTCTCGGCTTGTTGAGTAGCGATTCTTGCAATGGATGATCTTCAAAATCAGATAGTATTTCTGTAGACCCTTTATTAGCGAATTTCCTGTTACTGAGAGGTTGTGGAATCGATGTTTCTGCAAGCAGTGTAAATGTATCCAGAAGGCTATATGCCACGTCACTGTCTTTTACATCAGACCCTTGAGAAATACAAGCTAAATGAGATGATCTTGAAATACAATTATAATCTTATATGCCATATCAGAAGTTAATTGAAATGTGATGAAATGTACCTGACAATGAAAACTATAACTGAAACATTCACAGGATTTACCTTTATTTTAAACACATTTATTTTTTCCTGCAAGTTTCACAAATTTGAATGAGCTACTGAATGCCGTGTGAAATAATGCTTTTGTATTCGCAGAAGATTTCTTTCAACCTTATGTTACGCCCGTCATGGCCATCAAACACAAAGACAACAGCAAATTTTTAAATATGATTCATGATGAGCATTAGACAACTCAGAATAATGTCTGGTGTAAAGTTGAATTTTACCTAACACATGCTGTAGCAGAATAATCAGTTTAGTATTACATTTTACGATCAAATAAAATTATAGTAGTTAGCTCTCCAAAGTCACGCTGTTTCTTCTTAGTAGCCGTCTTTATATTTTAACATCGGTCAGTAAAATTTATAAAACAGTTTCGATTTCAATAAAGACGCAATATTGAGCAGCATTGGCTAGAACCTTAGATAGTCTTCGCATAAATATCGCTGCATGTCAACATGTCGTATTTGCTTCCGTAATGTAAACAATGTAGCTTGTTCAGCCTCGTAGCTTGTTTAGCCAAATTCAGCCAACTCAAATTCCGCTTTCCACATCACCTAATAAATCCAACATTTATGTTTAATATTCAGACGTGCATTGTCTTGCAATATTAAAATCACTACTCGAGTAATTTATACGTCGTTGATAAACTTTCCAGTATTCTGTAAAATATCTAAATTCCGCTTTCCAACTCAAATTCTGCTTTCCACATCAACTAATAAATCCAGCATTTATGTTTAATATTCAGACGTGCATTGTCTTGCAATATTAAAATCACTACTCGAGTAATTTATACGTCGTTGATAAACTTTCCAGTATTCTGTAAAATACCTAAATAATGCGACAAAAGCGTTTCATATTTTAATGTCGAATTCCGGCACTGTAGTCGTATACAGAATGTTTAATTTCACATTTCGCTACTAATATGTGCACCGAATATGATTATTTCAGATAATTTTATTTTATTTTACTCACATTTAAATGTTCGAAACATTTCTATAGTACATATATTCAATGTTATGGAAAGTTAAAATTATTCTACAATTTATATACTTTAAATTATATTAATTTACATCCTCAGGCAGAAAATCGTTGCAATTGCATAAAAAAGATTGTCCAAAGTATACTGCTGACCATTAAAATTGCTACACCACGAAGACGGCAAGCAAGAAACGTCAAATATTCATGAAAGTTACTTCAGACGGAAATATGCAAATAATTAGCATTCAAGCGCATGGCAAAAAGCAGGTATGAGTAAGATGATCTACACTGTGGATTTCTTATTTGGAACTGGATTTGAACGTTGGTTGTTTGTGTATAGATCATGTTATGCAACGTGTATGAAGGATAAACTCCTATCAACATGTGTTGGAATTCGATCGCGGCAGAATCGTGAAATATTGGAGCTATGGTTTATCGTTCCGCGACATTACTGCTCATGTTGGCCGGCTTTCGATTACTTTTAGGTGAATATAGAATCGATGGATCCAGAAGGGTCATACTCACAGCCAAATTTGGACTTGATAATTCCCTAAACTATTTGAGATATAGAGCCTTTTATAAGTCTGTTTTAATATATTTTAATACTATTTGGATTATATTTTAATTTTTGGCGGCCCCCCCCCAAGAGAGTTGCGGCCCTAAGCTACAGCTTGTGTAGCTTATACTTAAATCCCGCTCTGGTAATACGTGTAGGAATTCAGTGGCCTGAGCTTCTAACGCTTGAGAGGATTTAATCAACTATAAATAAATTTAATTATATCCTCCTCCCATTACAGTGTATACGTACAATAAATAAGATTTTGCGTTTTTTCGCTTCGTTTTGGTTTTCGTTTTGGTAATGGATAGTATATCAGATGATCCATTTGAATGTCAGACTTATACCGCTGAAATTGTAATTAGATAATTTTGCTGCAGTTGATTTGTTGAAACTCTATCAGCATGATATATTATTATATGCAGAATGCAGATGTTATTAGAATCACCTGAAGATTATCACTCGTGTAGAGACTTACTTGATTCAGGAAATTAGTCTAGTTTCTTTTCAAAATAACGGCATAAACAGATTAAACTTATCTAATAAATGTTAGTACATTTATTTAGGTCTGGGATCATGACAACTTTCGCAAATGAGTTTTTTCCCCCGCAACTGTTAGCAAGAGAGTAGTTTACAAAATACATCTTTGTAATTGATAGAATTATATAATAATTTTCCTATTTTGCATTTGAGTTTATTGAACAATATAATGATCTAATTTTGGCAGATTAAAAAAAAAAAACTATAGCAATGGGCTTATCGATACACACTTGGAGCAGAGATTTTTTTTATCACGTATTAGAGGGGAAAACTATAAAATAACGGAGGTGGCAAACAAAAAGACTCTTGTTCTAAATTGTTGAGTATTAAGAGTAGGACTAAACGCATGATGTTGAAAATACTGAAGTAACAAAAATAAGCCTAAATTTGATTTCTGCGAATAGTAGGCAACTGGTGACTGGGACCTTACTTTTCGGACATAGCTTTTGGGAATGCCTTTATATACCTACGTTTAATCTGCATAAAAAATCAGAGAAAAACGTCTGAGGATGACTTTAGTTTTAGGAGATGCAAAAGTTTCAGGTTATGCAAGTACAGCATAATCAAGTTTTCATTCATTACCGTTTGAAAGAGATCAAACACATGGAAAGAATGCTTTATAAAAAAATTTATTGATTCCAAATTTATTGATTTTATTGATTTAGCATGTCGTTTTGAAGAAATATAGTACGAAAACTAGCATTTCTTTATGAAGTTTTAACTAAAATATCAGTAGGACTCCTTAAATGCCCTTTTCATAGATAGCCTCAAAGCTGAAGAAAAATTGTTTACAGTTTTACGTTACAGAATTCATAAAGTTGCACTTTGTTCTTACCTGAAGAAAATATTTAGTTAGATTTGAGTGCATTTTAAGGCGTATACACACTGATAAAAAGTCCTAATGTAAACCTTTATTGCATTATTCATGTATTATTTTATCATTTTAATGAACATCTAGTTAACAAATAATGTTTGGTACATTCTTCTAAGAGTTAACTATGTTTCAACAATTGTGATATCGTTATGGGGAAGACAACCTAACAAATTTACATGCGCATTAAAAGCCAGAGTCAAGCAAGTATTAACAAAAATGTGACTACTTCATTGACAAAGTATGACTGACAGATGCAATCATTTCTAACAGTGCTATATCATACCCGAGGGCTTTTAAGTTTTCCATTTATAAAATAATTCACTTTCAAGTTAGGATTATTGTATTCTTAAATAATTCCCAAGGGAATTGTAAAAACATGTTAAACGCTTTTATATTAAACTACAACTGCTTGTTTTTCCTCATAACGCTTAGCTTTCAAATAAGAAATACAAACGAAGTAATCTTGAAAACGTTCACAATCCAAATTCAGTTTTCTTGATGGAAAGACGTTATTTTTAAAAATGGACAAAAACTAGAAATCCCACTGAAGGTTGAACTTTTTCTTCTCTTCAAAGCATATATTTTCTACATTTACAGGAACAGGAGTTTAGCAAATAACGAAGCAGAGATAAATCATGCAGATAATTTTCCTTATATGTTTCCTCAGAATGTCCGTACGATAATTTTATCCCTTATTTTTGCTGTTCCTCTTTGAGTAATACATCGAGTCATCATTTCAGCTAAGAATTCTGTAATTTCTAATAAAGTTACTATAGACAAGCCAAGGAACAAGCCCATATTTCCTCCGATGTTTGCTATCAATGATTCCCACTGAAAAGAGAATAAACCATGTAAATATAAGGTAAAATATATAGTTTTCTTCAAGTTAAATAAAAGTTACAAGAAATATTAAGGTTAGATTATTTGTGTATTGCAAAGCACAGGAGGACTACCTGTCTAAGTGTAAGGAATTCTTCGTGGAGGACGTTATAAGGGAAGCTGAATTGTATTCATGTTACACATGGGAAAATAATGCAAACCAACCTTGCAGCCGGCACTTTTTCCTGGATTCGAAATAATGATGAACTACCACTGTAAAGCACTCTTTAACCGCTCATCCACTGGCGAGCGTCACCATTCCTACCTTAAAATGTTAATCAGTAATCTTTTCAATTATAAATCATGTAAGGTTACTACTATTTTACATAACTAGACATTTTATGATTTAGATCATAATGTCACTTCGCCTTTCCGGTTCCCTGCCAGAAAGCAAATTTAGTGCGAAAATATTTAATTTGAGGTGTTTGGATAATAAGATAGAGCCTCTTTCTGCCTCTCGACGTCACGTTAGTAGATTTCATCAGCTCAGATAAGATTGCATTTATTCGGTTTTGCGTTAGTGTTGCTGATATTTAAATTTCTGAGCCAACTTAGATTAAATTGTGTAGTCTTTTCACTTCTAGGCAGAGTTTTAATTTTTAAATTTGACTGTTACCTTTGAGTTACATTGCCATGGGTGGTGGCTGATCCTTTCAAGCACGAGAAGTGCGTTCAATAATTCGCTCGAAGTCTGTTAGGAGTTTGGATTTATATACAAAAGAACGTTAGACTCTTAAGTATAAGCAAACTACAGAACTTGCCATTATAATGGATATAGATATGAATCGTGGATATGGATAATGCAGGATATTCTATGTACATTAAAATCAGGTTACTGTATTCCACAACATAATACATGAAATGAGTAGTTATTTAATATAGTAACAGAAGAAAATTATTTTATAAAACAAAGATATCTATATTTTGAATAATATATTGATTTTTGCAATTGTTTTATTCCGGTTATATGAAAAAATGAACTGCTGGATTTAATCTCCTGCTTTCCCCTACGCAATCAAAAACGTGGTGCCTTTGTCTAGCTGATGAGCACTTTGAAATGTATGTATTAAAACAATAAGGGGAGTGTGTTAAGCAAAACAATATACAGGAACATAATGATATAGATATCTTACATTACACTGGGGAACGATCTGTTAACACAATTTCTTTTGAGTTCTATTTTTAACCTGCTTTAGAATTAGATAGGCTGATTTCAAAACGTAGTTATTTTCTTCCACTACAACAAGTTTTTTTCTCCACACGGTATGTGAATGTGATCACTCCCTTTGCATCGAGCGTGGATCATAGGAAGTACTACTGCTATAATGAAATAAACACTTCGACTGAAGGCGGTAAAACAGTGTGTTGAGAGTTAAGGAATATAAATGAAGGGAACACGTTCTAAATTTCCATTTGGTATGCTTACGTTTTGAAGAGAGCCTAAAGATTGCTCAAGTAATTGTTAGGTTTGGATAGCGAAAACGTCAGGATATAATAAGAAAAATAAAAATGAAAAATAGAGTATCCTAGTTTGCCATCAGCTATACGCCCAGTATCTCACTCAGCTGAACACCCAGCGCCACAGGAGGACTACCTGTCTAAGTGTCTGCCTTTCAAAAAATTACTCCCTTTGGAAGTACAGGAATATGATTCTGGTGAATATCAATTTATCCCCATAGACGAAGATTTTGAAACTGATTCAGTTCGTAAGGGATTTGACCAGCATGAGATGAATGATTTGGCATGGGATTTACGACTATCCAAAAAAGCTTCAGAGCTGTTAGCATCAAGACTGTAAGAGAAATACTTGCTTGAAAAAAGACTTAAGATATCCTACTTTCGATCAAAAAAAAGTGCGTTTCGGCAATATTTTGAAGTCGTAATGGATTGGTGTACTGCCATAACGTACATAGTATTTGGTTCAGACCCAAAAAATCATTCAGCTTGTTTGTGTGAAGAATATGAAAACATAAAGAGAGTCATTGAGTTGTTGCAACATCACATGCACTAATGGATCATCTGTGACGACTTTAAAATGATCTGCTTCCTCCTTGGCTAGCAACGCGGGTATACAAAGTATTCCTATCTTTTTGTGCTATCTTGGGACAGCTGAGCTCGTGAGAAGAAGAATTAGGTGCAGTCGAATGGCCGCCAAGATCCGACCTGAAATGTGGTGATCCAAACATTCTACATTAGCCTCTTGTCGACTGAAAGTGTTATGTAGAATTTTTGCGTATGGAATTGTTGTATAGAATTGTTATGTATTATATTTCAGTGCATAAAGAATGTATTAATTTACAGTGAATAGTGAATTTATAATGTTAATATTTGAGAATTAATTTTTAATATATTATTGTTTAAACTCATTTTTTTTCGTTTGAATACGGTAAAGCTCTCATTAAGCTCGCGGAAAGTTTCGTTCAATGAAAAGGCGGGGGAATTTTTCCTTTTCGTTCAATGGAAGTTTCGTTTAATGAAAGACGGGACTGCTCGTCTGGGAGTCAAAAGTCGGCGGACTGTTGCGCTCCCGTCCGTCCCCTTCTTCCAAACTGAACAGGTGGTTTGCGCGTTTGGGAGCAGGAAATTCTTCTGCCTTTCTGATGTGAGAGTCTTGTGATATGTTTATTACTTATGGGTGTCGCAATTTTAATTGAATTACGGTTGAAAACGTTTCCTTGTTGTTTGCGCGTGAACGTGGTTGCCATTTTCAAAAGGGAAGGTTAGGTTTTCTTGGAAATTTGGAGCTTAATTATTGCCCTTTTTCTAGTTCGTTAGAGAGAGAGGACGTTAATCCAGTCAGTCAGTTAGGAGTTTTAAAATATTAATTCCTAACACATTTTAAACGTTAACAAAAAAACATTATATTTCCAACTCTGCATATAAAGCTGGGTCTCGTGAAGCAATTTGTTAAAGCTTTGCCAGTTGAAGAAGACTGTTTCTGATATCTCATTTCTGCATTTCCTAGACTGTCATTTGAAAAGATAATGGCCGGTGTGTTTGATGGTCCGCAGATTCAGCAGCTCCTTAAAGATGAACATTTCAGCGGAATAATTACAGAACTTCAAAAGAATGCTTGGTAGCATTCAAAAACTTTGTCAAATACTTTCTTGCAATTACACGAGCACAGAATTACAGCGACATTGTGCAACAACTTATGGAGAGTGTAAGAGCTTGCTTGCAGCATGAGCATCAAATTGCATTTTTTGCAAAGCTCTCTTCGCAACTTCTCAAAAAATCTGGATGCAGTCAATGATGAGCACAGTGAGCGATTCCAGTAAGATTTGGAGGTTATGGAGGCACGATACCAAGATAGATGTGATGTACATATGATGCCTGACTATTATTGGATTACCAAGCGAGAGTGTTTACACTCTGGAGAAAAGCCATAAGGGAAATTTTTTACCTTAATATGTATGTTTACATTTTTGTAAAAAATTTTACTAATTGTACAAACAAACTTTAAAATTTAACTTGCAGTAATTATATGTAGCCTTTTTATGAATAGAATTGTTTTTCTGTGAACAGCATATTTGGTAAAATTTCCCTTTATTTTTATTGATATCCATATTTTTGTGTGACTTTTGAGACAAGGGAAGGTATCCTGTAGCTTGAAATGTTGACGTGTTAGACAACACTTAGGTTTTGGATTCGGAGGCCAAAAGTTAGTCAAAAACAAGTGACAGATCTAAGACAACGAAATTGCTGTTTCCCAGTGTTATGACTGAGAAAATGTGACTTGTTTGTTGTCGCTTGGAGAGTTTAATATAAAAACAATCCTATACTTTTACATAAAAATTTAAAAAAAGGCGATAGCAGTGAGTAAAAGGTTCTAATCAGTAAAGAGGCGCTAGTAAAATGTTTGTTATATTTAATTAATTAGGTACAAAACGTTATACACTTTCCTACGAAAATTTCATGAGAAGTTCTAAATTTTATGACTTATTGAGACCTATAGTCAAGGCCTATAGTTTGTCATTAGGTAATTTAAAATGAAATTCAAACATTTAGTTTGAAAATTAAAAATGTATTTAAAAATTATAAATGTTTTTAAGATTGTGTGTTTATATTCACATGCTATTAATTAACATTTACATTATCACCAAGAGTGTAATTAATCATATATTTTGCTACATAATTATTAACTTACACTGTATATGGCAGTTTCGTTGACATAGGTCACGAAGAAAGAATTGTAGTAGATTTGTACACCCATTAAACTGAACCTGAAATAAATAAAATTGCATATTATGAATAACCCTCTTGAGCACTATTAAACAACATTTAGTCGAGAGTATAAATATCACTAAGACTGTTACATAGACAGAAGTTTCATCGTTTGGCATTAAGATACAAGATACACTAACTACCAATAAGTATTTGGACACCTGTGATAGAAAAGAAAAACTAACTTTATTCAAAATCAATAGTTGGTAGAGCCTCCACGAGAGGTAATTACAGCGTGCACCCTCCGGGGCATACTTTCCACAATGTGCTTCCTACGTTGTGGCAGTTTTACGGGTTGGACCCCTGTTACTTTCAGGACGACAATGCCAGTTGTCATGTTTCAACGTTAACCAAGGCTTGGTATTGTGCCAATGGAGTTCATCGAATGGACTGGCCTGCCCAGAGTCCAGACCTGATGACAGCTAGTGGTATTTACTTCCTCTCGGCTTGGAGAAGACATAGAAGTTCCTTCACCAATTTTGCACGGGTAGTGCACCCCTGAATTCAGCGATACAACTCGTCCCAGAGGTTCTCGATAGGGTTCAGGTCTGGACTCTGGGCAGGCCAGTCCATTCGATGAACTCCATTGGCACAATACCAAGCCTTGGTTAACGTTGAAACATGACAACTGGCATTGTCGTCCTGAAAGTAACAGGGGTCCAACCCGTAAAACTGCCACAACGTAGGAAGCACATTGTCATCCAAAATAGTGCAGTAGGCATCGGAGTTGAGCTTACCATGAATGGGGACCAAGGGTCCAGCCCATACCAGGAGAAACACCCCCCAGACCATAATACCACCTTCGCCGAACTTGACTGTTGGCACAATGCATTCTGGCAGGAGACGTTCTCCAGGTAGACGCCAGACCCAGACCTTCCATCCGAACGGTAAAGGTTGAACCTTGATTCGTCACTCCAAAGAACCCGTTTCCACTGATCTACGGTCCAATTTCGATGTGCTTTTCACCACATTAACCGAGCAGCGCGGTTGGACTTTGTGATCAAAGGCTTATGGGCAGCAGCACGACCATGAAAACCAAGCAGATGTGCTTCCTTACGAATATTATTCATTGAAACAATACTCCCGGATGCCTGTTAAAACTCCTCGCGGATGAGGGCTATCGGTTGGGTGCGGTTGTTCCGAATTTCTCTGAACAGCACTCGTCGGTCTCTATCCCCCAGTTCCGTTGGTCTGCCGACTCGGGGAACATTCCGACAATCACCCCTCAGCTTCCACTTCTTAATCACATAGGCCAATGTCGATATTGGGTACTTCAAATCGCTAGATATGTCTCTTAAGGATCGGCCACATTTGTGATACCCGATAATTATACCTTTCTCGAAATCAGAGAGCTCCGAACTGCGAGGCATATTGCATGCGACTAAAGCCGATGCTGTTTCCTACACGATATATACCGGCGGAGTCCGTGGCGTACCTTGGGACCGCAGATATCGTCATTTGCATAGGTGTCCAAATACTTATTGGTAGTCAGTGTACAAGTAGGAGAATTAGAAAGACATTATATAGCTGAAGAGTTCATGAATGACTTCAAATATTTTACTAACTATGACGAAGTTACAAATGTTCATAAAAAGCTTAACCTTTGTTATGTCTTTCCTTGAGGTAGTCATCTGTGAAATGTTCGTAAAATTTAATTGATAAGAAAGTCAATATTTATTATATTTATTATTTCAGAAGCATGTGGCATCATAGTTGTCATACATACTTACGTCTGGCCACAGCGATTTTAAAAAGTGCATTGTATGAATAACGCTTAACATTTGGGTCATTCTTGGTTATACTCTCACAATGGACCACACATATTATCTCATTCATGAGTTTTGAGCTCGTAAAAATTGACTCTTCCTCCTAATTTCTCGAAATAGCTTCCATTCTGTAGCCGAAAAAACTACACATTTCCAAAGCCATTTTTCGTCCCATGTTATGCCTGCCCTACCTGTACATACTGAAGCCGCGTTATTCGAAAACAGTTAGAGACAGCACAAAATATTATTGGTCGACAAATAATGTACCTTGGTATAATCGGAACACTAAAATACATGAAGAATTGAATATTGGGGAATTTACATGTATATACTATGAGCTAGTCAAGAAATTCCTTGAAAACTGCTCCTTAATAATGAATGTATTAGTAATTATGATTATGATATATATGATGCTTGTAGTGTAAAATGCTCCAGAGTAATCTTTAATCTAAATATGACATCAGAGTAGCAGTTATTAGTTGTCTTGCTTGTTTTGTTGCTTATATCTGCCGTCAAAATATAAACCCACTGAAACTTCTTATTTTTTTACGTTTAAAGACTTATTATAATGGACTTTCTTTGAATTAACATTGTAGAGAAATTAGGTTATTTCGAAGCAGAAGAGATGAAGAAAAGAGCAATGCCCTCGCCGGAACTCGAACCAAGGACCTCTCGAATACGTGTCGAGCATGCTGACCATTACACCACAAAGGCATGCTAAGAAGGCGGGAGAAATACCTTACAACATGATTCGAAAAACAAATTATTCGAAAATGATAGTACACATACACATACTGTTATGTACTCGAACACATACTGTTCGAGTTATTATATCCCTCATACTGTTCGAGTTCTAAGCATCTTTGTTGTTGCCAACTTAAGTATCAAAACAAAACAACAACAAAAACTGTGAGCATCGCAGTTCCTGTCTTGCAGAGAAGGATTGGTACAACTACTATATTCCATTTTCATTGATAACGACTCCAGCAACACCAGATATGCAGCGAACCGAATGTGCTGTATATTGACAGAAAAGATGGATTTAAAAGAGACATCTCTCTTTTATTGTTGATTGGAGTGAAAAGTCCGGAGGTAAGGCAAACTGGTAACAAATTCCCTAAAATGTCGGTCTTTTGAGAAAAAGTGCGAGACGATTAACATGTGTAATTTCGAGACTCTATGGTTTTCAGCCATATACGTAGTTAATTTCAATTTTATTTTTTACCAATTTAGGAGATTTATCTGGATCACAATGGCAAGATTTGAGGACCACTAGTGGTTCGCGAAGCACAGCAATTGAGAAACACTGATTTAAATAATAAAATTTCTGAGAAAGGTGTACATGGTTTCTAAATACCTTATAAGGTATTTCTTCCACCTTCTTAGCGTGTCTTCGTGGTGTAGTGGTCTGTATGCTGGGCGGGTATTCCAGAGGTCCGTGGTTCGATTTCCGGAAAAGACGTTGCTTATTTTCCCTATTCTTGCTTCCGAAAAAATCATAATGTCTCTACAGTGGCGTCCGAACAGGGACGGCGAAGGCGTTGCTAATTTTTCTTCTCTCCAGTCTCGAAATAACATAATGTCTCTACAGTGGCGCCAGAAATAGAAGGGTGATGGATGATAATTCTCCACACCCAGGATTTGGCGATACGGTCCCCTAAAATTCCAATCGCCCTTTAAAAGAGGGAGCATATAAGGTATTTCTCTCGCCATCTTAGCATTTCTTCGTGGTGTAGTGGTCTGCAGTCTGGGCGTGTATTCCAGAGGTCTGTCGTTCGATTCCCGGCGAAGGCGTTGCTTATTTTTCACTATTCCTCCTTCCAAAAGAATCCTAATATCTCTACAACCTTAAGTCTGTTATAAGTAATGTAATAAATTATAAATCTTATGCCTTAATGGCAGAAGTGCTCTGAATTGACACTTTATCAAACTGTATAGATAATTAAATCAAAGAGGATGTCGATTTGATAGCGTAACATAACATGAAGTAGAATAATTGCGAAAAGTGAAACTAATAGTCTCTAACGTCAAAATTTAAATACTTATAGATATTAATAACATGGTATATAACAGATTAGTAAACAAATTTTATAAGAAAAAGTAAATAAAATGGAATGCCTAGAATAAAGAAAATAAATATATACGATCAAGCATGAATGAATACATGCGCAAATCAATATCGCGTCAAGTACGTTTGTGCATATATTTAGTTATTAATGTGTACTCAAAGAACTTAGATATTGGCAAGTTGTTGAATTGGCAATAATTGTCGTTGGTCCGTTCGGCCATCTTGTCCGTTCCTTCTTGAGCCCTATTCTCTGTATGTGTTCCAGCTGTGTCCTTTATTAACTAGCAAAACGTCATCGGAATAAGCCAATATTTCGTTGTGAAAATTTGCATGAAAGAGATTTAGTGCTGTGTCATGTTATGTCGAGAATTTCAATTATTAATATGTGTTTCAAGTTATTATTATTCTAATAGGAATATGTTATGTCGCGAATTTCAATTTTTAATATGTGTTTTAAGTTATTATTATTCTAATATTTTTATTTGTATTCATGTGTATTTTAATCTGGAAAAAAAAGTATTCTTAAGCTCTTAAGGTTTTATTTAACTCATTATTCTTGAGTAGGAATTGTAACAAAGGCGAAAGACGGTTGCGAGGACACACATCTGGTTTATGGCCTTTCCAACAATGAAGGTAGTAGGGTGTAGGTGTCGCCCTTTTTTAGCTAATGCGTGTGAAACGGAAATCGTTCGTCTTGTCGCTTTGTTAAACTTTGGTGTTTTGCGAACTTCAAGACAGTGGGAGGTGTACTAAGTTAGATAATTGGATGATCGTAAAAGCTAGTTTCACTTGTTAGTTGGGGGGTCTACTTCTTTTTCTCACGTTATGTGTGCAGATGTTTTTCGGATTTCATTGTCAGATTTTCTGGTGTTTGATTCGTCATGGGTGTGTCATTTTCTCAATTTAGATAACATAAAATTCCGGGATTGGTAAGATTTAATTTTATGATTTTTTTGAAAGCCTATGAACTCACAGAGGCGGAGAAACCGAGTTTTCCTGGGTGCTTGCACCAGGCTAGAGATCATTCTGTTTCCTGATTCTTTCAAGCTAAGAGTAAGAAGAGGAGTGGGGGCTTGACCCTTGCGGGTCTTGCTCTCGCGAGCGCCGGCTATTGCGTCGGATTTGGAGACATTTGAGTTGCGAAGATGTAAGGCAGTAAAAGAAAAAGTTCGGTGCGGCTTTACCTCCTGCGGGCGGCTTGCGACTCGGTCTGAGGCGAGGTTTCTCGCCGCTTTCCCGCTGATGAGAATTTGTTCGCACGGAGAAAGTGCTCTACGCACAATTTGATTTTACCGTTTCATCGTGTATTTAGTGATCTTTGAATTGTCATGTTAGAGGCTTTCTAGTTAGAATTGTTCGTCATAGACAGGAGAGATTGGTTACTACTAAGAAGTTTGTGCCAAAAGTGCTCTACCCAAAATTTTGTTTCGCCTCTTCTTCGTGTATTTTGGAGAACTTGAATAGTCATGTTTGAGACATTCCAGTTGAAAAAATTTGTCATGAGATACAGATTTGTTCCAGAAGGAGGTATCATGCTTCTCTTGTTCCTGAGATCAATGGACGCTTCTGAAAGTGTTTTGACAGGAAAAGATTGGACACTAAAGATCTTTTCTTTCGGAAATTGTCTCTCACTTAATGGACATATTTAAGGCGGTTCCTGAATCAATGGACGCTTCTGAAAGTGTTTTGAAAAAAAAAATATTTTAGCTCATTTCCAAGTAGATTGGACACTAAAGATTCTTCAATCCAGAAAAACTGTCTTCCATCTGTGAGTGATTTTTAAATTTGTCTACCTCTCTATCTTTTCAAATTACTTAAACGGAAATTATTTATTTTATATATGTAAACTACTAAATGGTTAGAATATTTTGAATAATGACTAATTAATTTAAAGTCTGTAAAGGAAGGTTTAAAGATTTGTTTTACCGGCTTAATTAGTGAGCTATTGAACGTCAAAAATAGTAAACTTACAAATTAATATGATTATGTTAATTTTGGAATGAGATATGTGTTATTTTAACTCTTAAGGTATATTAATTTTTGTAAGCTGTAAATGCGTGTGACATTATGTGTTACTTTTCAGAGTAAAAATATGTTGTAGGGTACTGATCAGTTATCCATTATTTAATTATATAATATATTCAAGAATTTAATAAATGTGTATTTAAAATTTAATTGCATTTGTGTATTTATGTAGCGTATAATTTACTGTGGTCTGTCATGTCCCTCCATTTGTTTGAGCCGGGAGGCTTTTAAGAAACATGGAGTTTAATTGAATTGGAGTTATTGATATTTCCTTTTACATAGGTTACTCACAACGCAAACATAAAAGTTAAATTGTACTACCACTATACGATTGATTGATAGATATGATATACGATTGATTGATAGATATGATATACGATTGATTGATAGATATGATATACGATTGATTGATAGATATGATATATGATTGTTTATTTGATTCATCTTTTGATTATTATGAATTAGATTTTGAATGTGAATTATTTGATATTTGATTTGATTTTTTTGTTAATTTTATCCGGCACAACCACCATGAATCAAAGTCCAAAGTTTAAAAAGTATTAAAAACAAATTTTTTCTATATAACAGTCAGCTACTAGATTACATAGCGGCGGAACCAAGCAAGATCCTTGAGGGTAGTCGCTATTGATAGATCGCCAGGGCACACCTGCGACCGATGCGAACTTAAAGTCACATCTAATTTTCTCAAACTTTTCCATTTCAGCATTCGAGCGTTCAAATTTGGAACTCCAGAATTCTGTATTTTTAACTTCAAAAATTGCATTTCAAAAGTGCCATGTCAATATTTAGGGAGAAAAATTCAATTCTATTGCGTCCACAATGAAAGGTTCCTTTAATACATGCTAACGTCGCTATGCTATATCATAATTCCTAAAACCTCTAGAAAAGTTTTCATCGTATTTAAAACTGTTGTTTTGAAATAGGAAATGCAAATTACAGAATTATTTGTTTGGAGATGTTTTAGCAGGCTTCGAAAATGAAATGTTTCTCTTTCAAACCTGGGTAAAAATAGATAATTTATTTTTGAATAAATGACTTCTTCAAGCATAAAATATTGCATTTTCTTTGCGTCTGTAATTTATAGTTATAATTATTTAGATGAGACATAACGCATACCACGAAATAAAAGTTTTGCATCCACTGGTCGATTTTTGGTTCAAGATAATCAACACCCTTCTCAAGAAGAAATGCTTTAATTTCTAATAATAATGAAGCGGTACGTTTTAATCTCTATTTGAACTAAAAATTCCTTAAATCGATGATGATAAGAAACTATAGCTACAGTTGTGTTTACATAATTGATCACGAATTCCTTAACATTCGTACGGAAATTTTGTCTGGAAATGTCTGCGCGCAAAGCGCTACTTGATGAATGATACAATAGTAAACAAGTATCTCACGATAATTTTTTTCTTCAAAATAGAAGCAAAAGAAACAAAATAACCCAATTATACTTTTCCCACCTTAATTAGGAAACGGAAACAGTTTTATCAAATGGAATATGACGTTTCTCCAAGCATTCAGTGACAGGATTTGCAATAACATCGCCACGTGTTTATCTTTTTCAATGGTAATAATACTAAAAGCTTTTTTTCTAGATCCCGTTGACGAAATAACAAAAAGTGAAGAAAAAATAAAAAGTGGTAGCTCTTTAATTTTTTTTTACAGAATTTCTGCCTTATTCTTAAAATTCCGGAATAGCTCTTTGGATACATTTTACAAAACAACTTTTACCCCCGATGCATTTATAATACACATTTTTTTTCAATACATTGACTGTCTGTACAAGTTTGTCTTTCTCATCAATCTCTTTACAAACAATAAAGCTTCCAGTAGTAATATTGTTGGAAGACTGCAGCCAACATTTAAATACAAAACTTGATTCTCTTGACTCTTCTGAAAATCTAAAACTGCTTTCTTCCTACACCAACGAAGGGATATTTATTACTAAATGACGCGTGTTTATTAGTAATGTGCCTCTCCAAATTTGACTTGTTGTTAAACGCCAATTTTTCTTGATAAATAAGAAGGGTTGCAAGGACGTTTGAATTTTGTGTAAATGTGATTTTAAATTCAATTTCAAACTCACAGTTTTCGTTTTCTGTTGCTTCTTGTTTGGAGCCATGCAAAATGGATGGCATCTGAAACATGGTTCTTTTTATAACAATAATACAGCAACGCAAAATTATAACAACTTATTAAATTGATGATAAAAATACTTGTGAGATCTGCGGGTGCTGAAAGATACAAGTAGCTTAAGCGCCGAGTAGATACGATCGTGTGGGACTTCCCAGCATCCCAGGTATTGACCACTGTACGCACAAACAGACAAGCTGTGAAAGGCTCGCTATCACTGAACTCCCACGTTCTTTAGTCTCACGTGCTTCCTCTAGGCAGCAAAACCCGCGCTCGCCTCCGGCGACTTTAACCCGACCAACACCTCTCTCGCCCGCTCCTAATCAAAATCGATTCGTGGCAGAGCGGCATTCAAACGGCTAAATAAAGTGATTTGTAGACCACTGGCCTAAGCTAACCTAAGAATGTTTAATACATAAAAATAACCCATTAGAAAGTAGATAAATTCGTCTACAGAAAGCGCTTCTTAGCTGTATTAACAACTCAAATATTCTCACTTGGCATAAAATGAAACTATACTAACAACTTAACGCACTTAAACATCATACAAAACTTCGAATAAATACCAATAAATTAAACTTATATTTTGTTTTCTGATAATCCTTCTGCTGTTCTGTGCGAAGTCCATTTCGGCCAAATTTGTTTACCCAACCCTTCTTCGCGGCTCGATCCCCGATTCTCGTTGATTTTAACTGCAATTCCGAAGTTTCTGGGGTCTGCACCTCTGCGACAAAACATGTTGTTGGGAGGACTAGTTTTCTTCGTCTTGACTGACTCCCTTTTTTATACCTTTCCTGGCAGTAGGATCCTTTTAATTTCTGCTTTCTTAAGGGTCCTTTGCCTTTTCCATGGAAGATTTTGATGCAGATACTCATTTGTTCAAGTCTTATTACGTTCATTTTGGCATTGTCGTTCGCTGGCCTTTCTCACCTTTCGCTGTACTTCTTCAAACTACCTTGGCATTACACTTGGAATAACCAGCAATAATGTCGCAATAACGTTCAGCTATACGTCTTTGGAACTGTTGTTTTCTTTAATAATTTTAGCCCCCTCATCTCTTTTAGATTCCTTTTAGAGGTTTAATCAAATCTGGATCTTTTTCGTTTCTTTTCTTAACCCGCTTCCTTCTTTTAACTTGCGCTCCTTCCCCAGACTCAGACGCAACTACTGCTTACACCGACCTTTCCTCATGCCAGAGGTTACACCTTGAGCAGCACTTATGAGCAGCATGTAAGGCGGCTTGTAGTATTTTTTTAACATTAGTTGGTCGACATAAGTTGTTACAGTTTCTTCTTTCTTACCTCTTAAATATACTACAGTGTCGCTCAATCGCAAAAGAACCCTCATAAAAGTTTCTTACTTTTCCTCCTGGCGCACAAGATGAATGAATTTATTTCAAAACTTTAGCTTGAAAATTTCTGCACGTTATTTACTCGTATTATCATAGTAGCACTTTTGTTTGACATGTGTCCTATCGGACATGTGTTTAACATGTGTCCTATCCTATTGTTGCCTCATCAATTAGGTTTTCATTACCTGCCATCCTAAACTTTTCAGACTCTTTTCTAGCAAAAAATCGAGAAGCGTAATTAAGCAAGTTATCGCTTCGTCTATAAAAATATGAAAGAGCCCCAAGAAGGTTTTAAATAACTTATTTATGAAAAGTTGAATTTAACACAAACTGCACAACTTGAGCGTGCAAGTTAAAACTTCGCCATTTGAGGGTTGTAGATAACAGAAACTTGAATTCACCAATTTGAATGGATTCGAAGCCAGAGACTACAATATAACTGGCCTAACTGAACGCTAGCTCAGGTTTCTAAATGCGCGATTGAATTTTAGCTAGAAAAGTGGTTAATGCAGTCTAACTACTGTAACAGAGGAAAATTAAAACCGCGAGCGTCTCTTCCAAAAGATCCATATCTAAAACTATCATACACGTCTCCTTAAATAGCTTTAATTATTTGCAATCTGCTGAGAGCTAAAGAAAAGAAAAAGTTATAGTACAGATCCAAATCATAATAAAATGGATTAATTAGCGTAAATCGTATGAGGTATTGGTGGCATTTCAACTATTATAAAATGTAAGTATTAATTACATCTTTACATTAATAAATTGAGAAATGTAACAAGAAAAGTAGTAATTCTCAAATAATTATTTATTTGAACTGAAAATATCTGTGTCGTTCAATAATGATTTGGACTAAGACGCGTGAAGTAATGAGACAAATTTTAATTGTTGGAATGCGCAGAAGAATATTACAGGACCTATGCGACAAAACATGTTGCTAGTTTGCGACAAACTTTTTGCTTACAGGATATAGGTTTTCCCAAGAAGTTTTCTGATGACTGTAGCAAATCGTTTTTAAGAGTTCTCTGGCCTAGCCATGGATAGAATTTTACAGTTTCTAGTTGATGACGTTCCCTCGAGTTTTCCTTCATTTTTCAAAAAGTACATAAACCGATGACATGATTTCTGACATATTATCAGACGTTGTTGTTTCCTCACTATCATTAAGTCTGCAGGGCGTCCACTGAATACAAATTTTAGTCATTTTCCAAACTCCATATGCTGTCGCTTGAAGACTTTCTCTTCCAGTACCTATTTCCTAGAAGGTAATACTTCGATTTGTCAGTATTAAGTTGGAAACCTTCTATTACTGCTGCTGGTTGTGCATCCCACTGCCTGATCTACCCCTGTTTATCCCTTTTAACATTTGTTTGCTCGCCACATGCAATTACTAGTTTTCTTGTGGATTTTTGCTGCTGATTGTTTCTCTTTCACAGAAACCACACAGTTCACATTTGACAACTGCGTCAGTTTCCATTGAATCACATTATACATTTATTCATGGTCTTCTACAGCGTGCTTTACATTATAATTCACATTTGCTATTGTGCTGGGACTTAATGGTAGCATGTTCCACTCTTATTACTATCTGAAACAAACATTGCTAAGAAATTCAGCTGTTTATTATATTGAATCAGAGTCGTGAATGCGGACATGTCGTTGTCAATATAGTAATTCTGGTCTCAGGGTTTTTTTTAATTGTGAATTCCTTGATAGGAAGTAGTCGGCAAAATATAGGCTTACATGCGCGTTAAGAGGTGAGGAATAGGACCCGTTCGCTTTCCGTGTGTCTTCTAGAGATAGTGAAATTGTTTACCTTTCCTTAATGAGATATTGGTCACCGGATTTCTGTGGGAGCGGCATTTTCATAAAGAATTGAAAGGAAAAAAAATAAGATTGTTATTGTGCAAGCGGAATCTTTGTGAAGTAAGACTTGAATGGAAATAGACATCAGTTTTTGTCATGCATTACTTGATCTGTGATGCAAACAGAATATGCAGACAGAAATATTGTTCATCGTAGGATCGTAGGAGACGTTCTGTCGGGCGTATTGTTTTCGATTTTTTCCCAGAAAGAGGAAAGTACCCTGAGCTTTCCATAGGGCGTCAACAAAGAAAAATGTGCGGTGCCTACTCAAATTTTTACGGAATTTTTATTGGCTGGGATAAGGTCGTGACAGACTCAGATTCATCAATTAATTTGAAATAAGGCGTGTTTGCGTCGATTGTGGAGATATAATTAATAGTTAGGCTGGAAGTTAAAATTGAGGGATTTGGTTAAAAGAGTTTTTTTTTTTGTCTTGAGGAAGGGTTTGCTTCCGCTGCTTGTTTTGAGTAGAGTCCGCAGTTTTAGATGAAGGAGAAGTGTTCTAGTTATGAGATTTTAAGAAATGGCAAGAAAGTACTAAATGAAAGATGTATTCGGGATGTGAAGGAGAAAGAACGTACTTTAGCGAAGAATGTCTTAGAAAGACAAAAGAAGTGTTCCATTTTCCAGATTTTAAGAAATGATTCCTACCAGTTACGAATAGAAAGAATTCACTGGCTGAAGGATGTGCACGGAGTGGATGGAGAAAGAACTCTTATATGGAGATATCTCTAAATAGAAAGGAAAGCAAAGTAATACCGTGATGAATCTCCAGCATGTGTGAGATAGAAATATACTTGCGAAGCAGTCTTGACCTCAAGAAAGATGACCAGCGGTATGGAATGAATAAGTGTTTAAGTGAAACACAACTCATAAAACACAAGTGAAGAAGATGAATTGAGCTGTGCGATGTTCTCGGCGGTTGTTCCAGTTGCTGAAGCCTAAAGAAACGATTCCGGGTACATGAAAATATCGTGTATGAAAATATTGTGTTATTCAATTTGTGTGAACAATTGAATGAACAATCGTGAACGATTGTGAAGAATATCTAATTGTGATATGTACTATAAATGATTGTTTTAAGGACAGGTTTCGTGTTCGCAGGTTATCGAACTGCGTCGCTAAATTTGTCTTGTTTTTTGACGGTTACGAACCCTGGGGTCGGCAGTCGTCAAGTACCCTTCGCCTATACTTAGTTGTAGACAGATTACGCAAATCTGTATTTTATTGGAATGGTAAATATATATTCAGAAGTTTTGGTATAAGGCTTTTATTTGTATGTTTATTATGACTTCAATATATTATTGGGGAACATGGGAAAAGGTATAAAAAATGAATAATTTTGTAGCTAGGAGATGTACTTATTTGAGAATATGTTTTTTCTGTCAAGAACAGATGCAGTTAATGAATTATAAATAGACATTGATCAAACCTGTGTTATTCCCTTTTAATATCATATTTGTACAAAATGTTCTTTACGCAGTAAATTAAAAATTTGTAGTTCTATCAAAGTTTGCATGTAATTATTTGGCACTCAAAAATTCTATTCACCAGAAAACTGTAATATTTTTTTATTTGAATCTAATAGTTTGTTCATGTGCGTATATGTTTTAAAGATTCAGTCTTATCGAAATATAATGCAATCGACGAAAACAATATTTATTTACTTATTTCTTCGACTCATACTTGCTCTTCATAGAAAACGAGAGACAGACTATTCGATGATTTTTCGAAGATTTTTTTCAGGTAGTTTTTCTCTTAGTTTCGAACATTTTGAGTTCTATTGCACATTTCTATAGGATCAGTATTTAAGGCAACAAAACCTACAGCCACCTGTTTTCGAATCTCATTGTTTAGGATATAAGGTTTCTTTCTTTCTAGCATATTCCATGGTTTAGATTTTAGATCAAAGAAGAATCACTTACTATTTGTGGAAAAGAAAGGTTTAGTTGCTTTTTACAGATCCATCAGCACTTATAGGTCAGCGTTGGTTTTCATAAAATAGTAGCATTTTACTTCTATCTGAGAGCATCTCAAAATTCGTATCTAAGGTCTGGAAATTACTATCCACCCACCGCGAACTATCTGAAAAGATTTTCGCATCGAGAAATTTTCGTATTTTTGGCTCACGTAGATACTAATATAATCAACGCTATACGAAATTCGATTGTATAGCTACTGTAGATTGTAATTCACAGTAGTAAGTGAAAAATACTCAGCATTGTAAAAAGCATACAAAGATAATTCGCTCTTAAAGATGTTTTAAACGCTGATTCGCAACTAGACATGGCCATTGACAAAATTAAAGAGCAGAGAGCATGAAAAACCCTCCAGTTTCTTAAAAAATAATTCTTTAAACCTTCCGAATTAAAAAAATCTAGAGAATAAAAGCTAAAATTATTATACAAAATGTTCTGTTTTTATACGTCCCATTTGAATAGGATTATATCATAATACTTGTGCAGAAGAAATGTAACTTTACACGTCTCATCGCATTTATGAGTTTAAGATTTTACTCCAATACAAATAGAAAAACAAACATCTGAGGGTGTGAAATTTTTTAATATTAATAATGAAGATTTTAATTTACTTTAAATAAATATAAGAATAGGTATATAAGGTATTGTTTAAATTTTGCTATTGCATATTACTATAGTGCATCTTAGAAAGACGTAATTTTAAGCATAAACATAGTAATGTTGTATGCTGTAGATAAAAATCTTCTCTTCCCATCTTTTTTTTTCATTGCAAAAGAAAGTCACTAAATTTCAAAATGATTTGCTCTAGTAAAATTTTCTTAAGAGAACATCCACTATACAAAATGATTTTTTTCTTTTGCGAAGGTGGCCGGCTTAGGAAGCTGATGTCCAATATAATGTTTATTTGTATTCTAAGAAATGATGGTCAAAGAGGAAGAGAAGCACGCCAATAAGAAACTTAAAATTATACAAAATACATCAAATCTTGTCTTGATAAAACTGACAGAAGGTTCTAGAAACTGCCTGTGACAAGCGTTGCGAGATATATACGACTTATGATTTATCTTCTGTGTACCACGGTGTAAAGCGGAATAACAGCTTTCGTTAAAACATAAAGCTTTAATTTGCATTTTTAATTTAATCAGTCTGTTATTCCTTAGTTAGTTAGTGTATGAAAGTAATATATTGCTATTATGCAAAATAAAATAATGCAATTTATTTTCTTATACTCAGCATCGCAAATAGTCGCTCGTCAATACATTGCTATTTGGTAAAGAGCTTTAATTTATTTCCAAAATTTTTTTTACTGTTACTGATTAACAGAATGAATGATTTAAAAGCAATAAACGGAATTCATAATTTTATAAATTATTGTAATTTTGTTGTAATCAAAAATCAGTAATAATGATGACGATAATAATAAGCATAGTTACAAATTGTGTATATATGTAAAATTTTAGTGAAATTATATGTGAAACTGTAGTATGTCTTGTACAATGTAATATGAAATGCCTGAAAAAGCGAGCCCCTGCCTAAAAATTAGGATGCAGCTGCAAGTCTATTTAACATTGAGATAAATTGCTATTTTCCTAAATTGGCGAGAAATTGCCAAACGTGGCGACCATTTGGCCAAATGTAAGCAACCGACATTTCTGCAGTCTGTCAATGTGGGCGTGGGCTCGAGTCACGAATGCACACAGAACCGATTATAGTTTAATAAAATTTATATTCACCAAAGAAACACCATGCAGTTCTAGAACTTTTCACGATAGAACTCGTACAGCTTTTCAAATATGACAGCGAACAATCAGTTACTACCACTTTAAACTACTAAGAATATTAAACAGAAAACAGTGCAAAAAGCGAATTTCGCACAGAGATTTAACTCTGAACGAAACACTAAGAACAGTTTATATATAGAGCGCCATATGTTATTATCTAGAGTGGAATAATTTACCTCCTTTAATAGTGTTTTAAAATATTTCATTACTTTAAATGCATATGCATTTCATTCTTTTAATTTTTAGTTTTGGCTCTTTTTCGAGACACTAATTTGCAGTCTGAAGTCTACGAACTGCAGTTCCCTTTTTTAAATTCCTTTCTTTATTTTGCTGAGATTTATATTTATTTTGACTAACATTTTAAGTTCAGACTTTTCTATAAACCTTCATTCCCATAATTGTCAGTGCCAGAATAGTTAAATGTTGTAGCGCGCGGGAACGCATACAAATTTTATAGGTTGAAGGAAGTACTAGTTAAAAGCTGAGTTTCGATAGGAGAAAGAGAGTTGGGCTCTAGCAGCCGTCTCTGCCGTGTGGGTACGTTTACTTATTGCTGGTTCAAGTGGATGTTAATTGCATTGCCTTACTACCACTAGCTTAGAAAGGGGTTGAAGTTCGGGATCTCGCTGAGCCCCGTAGGTCAGTTTAGCACTTGTTAAACATTTCAACATTTAATTTTCAATTACCTGCTTTTCAGTTACCGCCCAATTAGAGGCAAAGTGTGTTAGCGTCGAGTTGACGCAGTGTAAATTTTAAAGAGTAAATTAAAGGGTTTGAACCCTTCTTCTGTGTAGTTTCCTGCTACTTTTGTATCCATACAGAAGTTAACCCACTTGTACCCTACAATTTTCTCTTTTCTTTTTTTTACCCATAAAAACGAATAAAGAAGCCTATATCGTTTTGATAGACAACCCTAAATGTCAAAGAGAAAAGAAAGTCTTAACTCATAGAACACATAAAATCGTCGAATCATCAAACATATCATAAAAAAAAGTTTAATTTAGAAATGTGCTGTTTTACAGAAGCACACTTTCAATATAAGCAGTCGCTGGTTCTTCGAGAAAGCAGAAACACTTGGAATATTTGGTTTATTACAGTTGAGAATAAAGCGAAAATATATTTTCATCAATCTAACAGAAAAGCAATTCATTAAAATACATAATAATCTCTAAACGTACGCGCTGTGCAGTTGAGGGAGGTTAAGCTTGTAGAGTTTTTAGGACATTGTCGGATAAGGAAATGTGAAAAGTCAACAATGTCCTTTTGTGTGTTTTTACTAACTGGGCGTGCTTCTAGCTACACCACAAAGGGACGCTTTTAGCACGGGAGAAAATCTTTTAGAAATTCTTCTTTGTTCCCGGTAAATTGAATTTCGGAGAACCAAAAATAGAAATGTAGATATTAAAACTATCGCTTTAAAGGTTCCCGAAATAAATACACCTATGATAATAACACTTTGCAAGAAATACATAGGAAACATTAAAATAAGGCCATCATATTTCTTTGATTTCGATAAAATACCAAAAGATATGATTCTATGAAGCAGCTCAAGGAAGGAAAAAATAATAATAATTTAGTAGACCCACTTAATCTCGATGATCTATATACAGGGTGATTATAATTAAAGTTTAAGTTTCAAAACGCTATAAAAAAAGAACCACTGATGAAAATGATGTGAAATTTGAAAGGAATGTTATTGAAGAAGGCGGAAAGCGTATGGCAGAAGAAAAAATTTAGTTCTAAAAGTTAGCAACAGATGGCGCTGTAAGCGGGAGAATCACGACGAGAAACGAGAAATGATTCGTAAAACAACGGCTAAGGTGGAAGTTACACATTAAAACGCATTGACAAATTAGAATTGTTGAATAATTTTATTTGCATGACTGTACATATCACATCGAAAGGGACAAATCGATTTCAAGAGTTTTGCGGCGACATACCGCATAAGAACCATTCATCAAAGCAGTTCGGAACTGTCACGAGACTTGCGCAAAACATGTTCAGTATGGTGTCCACCGTTGTGTGCAACAAGTTGAAAGCGACAAACAGCATGTTCCACAACGGATCGCAGTGTCTCCGGGGTGATGTTCAGAATGTGTTGCGAAATGCGTGCCTTTAATTCCGCTAAATTTGCAGTTGGAGCACGGAACACAACATCCTTAAGATATCCCACAGCCAGAAATCCCTCAGCCAGAAATCACACGGAGTAAGATCAGGCGATCGGGACGGCCAGGCTGTAGGGAAATGACGGCTGATAATTCGAGCATTTCCGAAATGGCGCCTCAGCAGCTGCTTCACGGGATGTGCAATGTGCGAAGGAGCGCCATCTGGCATAAAAATGATTTCATCCACACATCTACGCTGTTGCAGAGCTGGAATCACGTGGTTGCGCAAAATCGACGCATACCTCTGACCAGTGACGGTTGCGATAACAGAACCGGAAGCACCCGTCTGCTCGAAAAAATATGGTTGTAAGATGAACGATGCCGTAAAGCCACACCATACCGTGACCTTTTCAGGATGAACTGGTACGGGGTGCGTTGCCAGTGGATTTTCTGTTGCCCATATTCGACAATTCTGGGTATTCACGTATCCTATCAGATGGAAATGGGCTTCATTTGTCCACACAATTTTCCACGGCCATTCATTATCCACTTCCATGCGAGCCAGGAATTCTAACGCAAACGTCTCCCTAGCTGTCAAGTCAGACGGAAGCAACTCCTGCACATGGCCAATTTTGTACGGATAGCATTGCAGGATGTTTCGTACAATTTTCAGCACCGCGCTCGTAGGCCTGTCCAATGTTCAGGCAATTTCTCGTGCACTGCACGGTTGCACACCACCGGCCGACCCCTCTTGTAATGCTGTGGCCACTTCTTCAACTACCGTCGAATGCACTCGTTTTCTCCCTCTACCAGATTGCACATCAAACGAACCTGTCGTTTCGAATTTTTGCATCATTTTCTTTAGACCTACGACACTCATTGGACCAACGCCTTCTTTTATACCCTTCAGTGTCCTGAATTTTTGCAGAGCTACTCTTGCACAATCATCATTCTTGTAATACAGCTTTACCAGCAGACGCGATCCTGCAGTGAAACACCCATGGCGAACGTCTGAGACTCGAAATGAGGAACAGCCTGGTACCTGGCGGCTTTATAACACTGAAATGTAACTAAAATTTTAATTTACGTCTTCTTCCGCTTGCAGTGCCATCTGTTGCTAACTTTTGAAACTAAATTTTTTCTTCTGCCATACGCTTTCCGCCTTCTTCAATAACATTCCTTTCAAATTTGACGTCATTTTCATGAGTGGTTCTTTTTTTATAGCGTTTTGAAACTTAAACTTTAATTATAATCACCCTGTATATAGGGGGTGGTGTTTTAGTTTAAACGGGGTGGTGTTTCTGACGTAGTTAAATAACCAATTATAAAACAAATATAATTTTTCCGTGCTCAACCTAGTAACTATTTCTTTTAACTGTCAATGAACACATTGATTTCTTGGGGAAATGAGAATTTCTCAATTTACCATGGGAAGATTTTCCATCTCCTCCTATCTTACTTCCATAGTCCATCAACTGTTTTGTTAAACTTGTAATGATTGCCATTTTTAACACACCGAGAGCACAATAATCAATCGACATCACATCAAAAATCTTTTCTGGAATTTACGGAAAAGGCACTGATCTACATATTACTTTAAACAGTCTCCTTTTCAACTTTTTAAGAATTGCAATCGTAAGTATTGACGAATGACTCATAGTTTTGCCTCAGTAGAGTTCAGTGATTTTTATACTTTGTGGACAAAGAAGCTGTATTTCTTTTGAGAATAGAACAATGTTTTGATAACATGTAGAATTTATTTTTAGAAATTTCTCTGATTCTTTTTAATTTTAATTTGAAGGTAAATGAAAACTTTACGCATGAAACTTTTACTCAGAATTTCCTTAGGCTCTAAGACCAAACTTTTAAGTATTTCACTCCTCGTTTATACAACAGTAAATCGATTGTTGTCTGTTAAAATAATTCAAGTATAGATATGCTTCATCTCTGATTTTCAAAATCAAAAAAGATTTTCCTAAGGAATCTAGACTTGTACTCTTCCTCTTGTTTCAGAAGAAGATGAAAAACATTGTACTGTTAAAATTAAAATTATTTTAACATTGAGTAAATGGTTTTATTTTTACAATCAAACATTTAATTTTTGAAAAGGACTTTGCGTTATGTCCCATTTTTCAGACAAACATTAGGCATGTTTATAGATTTTCTTCCCTTTTTTACTGGAATAACATATTGGCTTCGAAAATTAAACGTGCCATGCAGATTATCAATTTTCGAAAGCGCAGTTTAAATTTGAAGGACTAAAAATCACTGCGGACAATATACAAATAGCGCATGTTATAGCCAATCATGATTGCCTGGCCAAACATAGTTAGACAGTCATTGAAGACGGAAGCATTCTGACCATAGGGAACAAGATTAAAATGGTGTCGTTAACATCTCAGATAGACTGTTTTAGATTGACGCAATGGCATGTTCATGGCAGATTCCTGATTTGCGCTGAATCATGAGGGTTTGGAGAGAATGAGGACGTGAAATCAGTCTTGGAACATCACGTATTCAGAGGTGGCAGCATCGTGGTGTGGGCTGGAATTTCAATAGGATATCGCACACAGCTGCACGGTCTTGGAATCTATTCCTGCAGCATACTGTGAGACTTTCCCTTGCAGCAGTTCTGATTTACCCCTAACGGATGGTCATATCCATCCCCATCGAGCCTCTATTGTTAACGAGCACCCGGAGAGTAAGGGCACTTCTCGTATGAAATGGCCGCCTATTTCACGATTCTCACTGAAAATCTTTCGGATGCCCTCGGGCATGCTCTCTCTTTACGTTTATCTCATCTAGGCAATCTAGGATAGTTGGATACTGCTCTAATGGAGAAAAGGGTAGCATCTGCAGTGGTTGATCACCTCGTTGAAATCATGGGTAATCGTTGTAAAGTTTGTGGGAAGGCTGGGGGTCGTCACATACCTTATTAATGTAAGTTTCGCTTGCTTGCTTTTAATTTTAAACATCAGTTCGTTAATGACCAAATATGTTGTCTTCTTATAATTCGCAAAAATTAAATATGCATAATAACATCTGCTACATTCACGTGGAATTTGCTCTTAATCAGAGGTTTACTTTTTCACTTTTGTTGATTTTACCATCGTTTGGAACGTTTTGAAGGAAGCCAATGAATATTGTGCCTTTATATCTATGTGTTATCGGCAAAACATGAAATCTGGCATTCTATAAAATGCATAGGCATTGTATGTAAAGCCTAAAACAAGCCGGCAATGTATGAAATGAATCATATTTCACACATTTCCTAGGCATTCTATAGAATGCCAAATGACAAACCGGCAAATTATGAAATACATTTCCGATTCGTTTCGAAGAACCGAAACTACCTAACCAGAAGTTGATAAATGATGCAAAAAGGCCAAAATGACTATTAAGAAGGAATCACGGGACTACAGGGCCGCGGAATCGCTAGGTTGTGATGTTTGTGGAAAACAAAAGTACATTCATTTATCATGTTAAAGAAAGCATCAGTACTATGCGTATTGCGTCACAAACGCCGAGTTGCTTTCTGTATTTCATGAAAACTCCTCTGAGACTGCACAGAAACAATGTGACAGAATGTCGAAAGAACTTTCAACCAATTAAAAAAAACGTTACACGTAATGATATTGAACTGTAACAACCACTTTTGTGAGCCCTGCCAGAAAAAACAAACAGATATTAAAAAGGGCACTGATATGAAACTTATGATTGTTTCTGAATTTAACTTCCGTTGTCAGGTAGATCTTACTGATTCCCAGTCTCAGACAGATAGAAAATACAAATTTATTACGCTGTATAAAGATCACCTCAATACCATTTTTTTACATATTTCGAAGACCAGTTTTTCTATTGCATTCTTTCATTCATTTTTCAAAATAACATTTGTATTTTAGAGGAATGAACGTATTTTAAATAATAGCCTTATCATAACCTTTTTTTTCATACTTTGCCTAAAGAGCATTTGTCATTCTATAGAATGCCTAGGTATTATATACAATGCTTAGGTAAAGTATGTAATAATTCTCTTATTTCATACTTTTCCTAAAATCGTCCGGCATTCTATAGAATGCCGTCGTTTCATACTTTTTGTCGGTAACATATGCATATATATTATATATGTAAAGATTTTAAAATGCGTAGATGAAAACAGTGGAACTTTTAACAGCTTAGATACTGCGTATATGACCGAGAATACCGTAGTGGATTGAAGGTGGCAGAGTGGAAAGCATGATGACCCAATTTAGCGCAAGATATCTTGAAAAATCACAATCTTTATTTTTTTACGCATATCAAATCATCCTTTTTCAGACAAGATGTTTTCTAATTATATTTGAATACAGTAAGTTGCATTTTGAAGTGCGACGTCGTTTTAAGCAAGTAAACGGCAGCAGCATATATAAAAAGCATTTTGCCGGCAGTACAGCTTATGCAGAAAAGGGGGAAGAGTTATAGTACTTTCAGAAGAAGAAGGTTGGGAAAGTTTCAGTTCAGAGTTTTGGTTTACAATAATTTGATTGGACAAGAGGCATCTGCATTAAAACGTTACGTAAGATAGAAAAATCTGGAACCTGTGAGAAGAGATGAATTTAGGGGCAGATCACTAAATTTAGAATGTAAATTTTGAGGTCGCCAATTATTTTTTTGAAACAGCTATCATATTTTGTTATATCTTACACACACACATATATATATAATTAATAATAATTTATAAGAAGAAAACTTTCCATATATACCATCTACAAGGAACATAATTTTAAACCATCAATGAAAATTTTTTTTAGAATTTAAATTAGTATTTTAAATAATTAGTAACAGCCTACATTCTATGTATTATCTCCAAGGAAAATTCCAATTTTCCCACCAATTCAGGTCCAACTTAAATAGAATACTGCACTTTATGACAACCCTTTTACTTCCATCACTTATTACTTGAATTTACAGCCATTTGGGTTTAAAAGTGTGAAGGCAAATGTGTTAATTTTAACTTAACTTTAACTTTTTTAATTTTAACTAAGTTTAATCTTTAAATTTCTAATTAACTGTTTATTTTAAACCTTAAATTTAAGACTGTATCAGTTCTGATCTTCTTATAACTTAGAATCTACTTTTAATGTTCTAATTTGTTTACTTCTGTTTTTGAATTTGAAAATGACAGTGTAGGGGATATGTCTTCTAAGGTAAGCATCTCGTTCAGATTAATTGTGTTGTTATTGAGAAACTGTAATTTTAAGATAATTTGCTATTTTGTTTTACAAGATTCTTTTGGCTTAAAGGGACTAATGTCTTTGTTTGGATTGAGTATTTATGTAACTTATGGTTTGAATCTAGCAAATAATTTGATACTTACTTGGAAGTAAGATGAAAGACTCTCTTAATTTAGTTATTGTTAATTGATGGTAGATTGGTTTATCCCCTTGATAAGTCGATTAATCTGCGATCAATGACAGTGACTACTTTTTCAATTTAAAATTTACTTTTGGTTTTGGTATTTTTGCGATTAAAGAGTTTTCTTAGCAGATTTTTAAACCAATAGTTGAAATTATTTAAAATACTAATTTAAATTCTAAAAAAAATTCATTGATGGTTTTAAATTTGTGTTTCTTAGAGATGGTATATATGGAAAGATTTCTTATTATAAATTATTATGAATTATTGGTTTATTACTTTGCAGCTTTAGCGGAAGTCATAGGCTTTTTAATTTACTTTTAATTACTTTATTTTGAATTATATATATATATATATATTATACATGCATTTCACTGAATTAATATTCTTTGTGTTGAAAAATGGGACTATTTTTCCCTGTGGAATATAAAAACTTATTTTCTTCCTAAAATGTATTTGCAAGAGATATTCTAAGTTTGTAAAACTTTTCATCGCAACATACATTTCGTTCTCCTTGAATATAAAAACTATTGCCAATTAGTTTTTATCTTTCGCTATCTTCAATTACTTCTTCAATTTGAAATGTGTCAAAAATATGCATATAACCTTTATAAAGATATTTCAGGTATATTCGTAGTTATAAATCTTAAAAAGTAAAATGTTTTACAACTTACTCGTAATCTGGGTGAATAACTGTTGCTGTTCCATTCTTGATTGTAAGGGACTTGGCTTTTTTTACAAGCTGGAAAAAGTCAGGATTCAGTCTACTAGACGAGGTCGTAGTATGATAGTGCTTTTCTCTGTAATTAGAGAAATATCACTGATTACAAGAAGTAATAGATAATATAAGTAGAAAAAGCAACAATTTCAAATTAACCACTGAATGCACAAGAGTTAACTTCATAAAATGATGTAAGTTTTGCTCTAAACTCACACAAGAGTTTAAAATTTATTATATGACATCTGATAGATCTTTCAGGAAAGGAAAAATTTTTTTCCTTAAAACAAATTACAGTAAGTTTGAATGCATGACACGTTCTAACGAAATGAAAAATGATATTGTGAAAGCATTTTATCACTCTGATGAACAATATGGATTTTTCATCGATGAGACATAAAGAAATAAGAAATAAAATCACAATGTAATAAATTTCCCAGAATTTATAATAATATATTCATATATACACACACACACATATAGAGAGAGAAAATCCATTGAAAAGTTTTGTTTGAAACATTAAACATAGGGTAATTAATAATTTTTATTTGCAAAAATATGTTTATTTACATTACATTTTTACATTCATATTGACATTATTTTCAAAAATGATTTTTTGTTGTCCTGTAGGATATTCAGATTTATATATATGTATATAAAAGTAATTATTACAAAAAGAAATATTAAAAAAAATTAAGATTACCTTATCTGAGGAAGTTTGTGTGTTAGTAAAATTGTTTCATGTTAATTAGTAGTGAAAAAATTAAAGCCGGATAAGGAAATACAATGTATATATATATATATATGTGTGTGTAATGATTTTTAAAAATGCGTAGATGAAAACAGTGGAACTTTTAACAGCTTAGATACTGCGTAGATGATCGAGAAGACTGTAGTGGCTTGAAGGTGGCAGAGTGGAAAACATGAGTGAAGCTTTGCAATCTAGTCACATCAGAATTCTGCACATTGGTGTGGCTGAGCGTCGTCCAATGACGACACAGAAAGATCTCATTTTATAGCTCCATATCTTTATTCAATTCAAAAGGCAGATCATCATTATTTACTTAATAAGATTAACTTTAAATTCACTACGTCATAGTAGTCGAACAAAGGGAGGCAGATGAAAGCAGCAACATAAGTTCTTAACAGCAGTAGAGGCAGAAAGCGGTCTCTGACACAAAATGGCGCGAGTTCTCTAGTTATAGGAGCGGTTACGTAATATGCTCGAATGTTCCCGAAAGTACTGGTCTAGGGGGAAGATCCTGAAATTGCGGAAAGTTAATTAGAGGTTGCTTGTTCGCATAGAGCAAAGCCATCCTATTTTTTGTATTTTACATATATATATATATATATATATATATATATATATAATGTAAACGTTTACATTCGGACCGGACAACCGGTGTTCTTACTTGGAAGTATCATGTATACCACTCGAAAGCCCATAATGATATTTCATTTAAATTCTAAGGTCATATGTAAATTAAGTGCAATCTAAAACCATGAAAAATATTTAATTCCAAAAAAATTAATCTCAAAAGTTTTTTTAAGGAATTTTTAAGACCAAATTTATTTGCATAAATGAATAATTGTTGAGCAGGCAGGCGACAGACTTATCAAGGGTAAGTTGCCTCCTGAGTAGAATTCAAAACCAAAAGTAAAATCAAATGTTGTGAATTATTAAAAAAAAAAAATAACTAGTAGGAATTTTGAGAAATTTAGCAAGTAAAATTATTATGAATTAAAATATTAATTAAATGTCAATATAATTAATAGTAGAAAGTAATTTGGAAACTCTTGCCTATTGAAAACTTCACCTACACGAATTATCCATGTAAACGTAAAATAAAGTATATACAATCTATCAAAATATAAATAAAAAGGCTAGTAAATAGCAAGTTTTAATTTAACTTACCTAGAACTACACATCTGAATTCCTGAGAATGGATTAGCATTTGCTAAACTAAGTGAGTTGAGTCGTTTGTTACTGCTAACTATATATGAGTGTTAAACTGCTACTTGTGACAGCGATTGTAAAAACCTATGCTGTAAACTTTAAGTAATGTATAATGCTTGTTTTGTGTGCAAAAATGTTGCTAACTTTGAAGCATTGTAAAAATGTGTAAAAGATTGTAAAAATTGTTAACTGCTACTATTTGTGAAAGTAGATGTTGCAAACTACTAAGGATATAAAAATTCGAATAAGTGTTTTAGAAAAAAAAAATTTGAAGTAAAATAAAAAGTTCGAATAAACATTTAATTGAATTAATTTAGTTTTAATTTTAAGTTGTAAATTATTTAAAAAAAATTTTGAATCACAAATTGAAATAATAGAGAATTATTGTAAGAAATTTTTTATAACAGACTGCATTATTAAAACTGCATTTCTTCAAGTTTAATTAAAACTTTAACTAAATACTGGCCAAAGGTTAGGAAAATTAGGTAAAAAGTTTCAATCTATAATTTCGCTCAATTCAGTCTATAATTGAGACTTTTGAAAAGAGTTGGCCCTTCATTAGTAAAAGAAAAGAATTCAGTATAGATTAAATATACATTTTTATAAATAATTAATGAATATTAACAAGTATAATGCTTTAACTCTTCAAAATCATCCATTACTGTCCATTTAAGATATATATGTATAATTAGGTTTAATTTGAAGCCATTTCATGTATACACAGAGATCCGGCAACCACATTTTTTGTTGTTTCGGTTTCGAAGCTCTGTGATGTTATGTGTCATCTTTTATGTTACATTAATGGATGACTGTTAAATTTATTTGCTGAATTATTTTTAGATTTATTTCCATTTTGAATTCTTTCACTTTTTCTTTGTAAATAATCGAGTGCTTTTCCGCATTTGAACCGTATAACATAGCGATTTAGCAACCACATAACAATTTCTTCTTTAATATAGTGGCATTTCCGAGGAAGTTTCTGATTTAATTTGTCTATAAAAATACTACTGAACATATACATATTTTACTGTATATTATAGCTTGAGTTCTTAAAAATGTTTTGATTTGTAAGTTAGAGTTTTCCTCATAGGTAAATGTAAAATTCGATTTTAAGTAATGTTAAAAGCAGTAGATCGTATGTTTTATTAGTATCAGGCGTAGGCTTGATCGTCATTATCTGGCCCACCGATTTTAAAGTCAGGAAATTATATTCAGTTATTAAATTATTGCGAAACTCATGTCTCGACAAAGAGCACTCGGAGAAAGGAGTCTAGGGAACGAAATCCTCAGTAAATGGCTATCATGCTGTGTTTTGAACTGAGAGCAGGTGAGAGGAAGAGCCACAAGTCTGCCTTTAGGCTTCAAATCTAGACGTCTGTGCCATTTAAATTTCACTAATTGAGTATATTTTAGTAATGAGGAACCTCTCTTTCGTCAAGATCTTAATACAGAGTCCGTTGTGTTCAAAGGGATGCTTGATGTATATCTGGGAACACAAATATGACATACAATACTCGTCGCTTGCTAAAATTACTTTTGTTTCAAACGTATTTGAGTTTATTAAGCAACTGAGTTTCATGGACGGCGAACTGTGCATTGTAAACAAGGATATCAATTTTAAACATTTCAAGTGAAATAATAACTAACAGTTTGAAAGTTCCTTTTCATATGAGCTGGTATACGAGCTGGTATACGAGTATATAACCTTCTCACATTTACAATGCCTCTAAGGAATTAATTGTGTTTGTTAAACTTAAGATGAAAATATTCTGTTGTCCTGGAGTTCAACCCGACCATAAAACTTTCAAAACAGTGTCTCACAGGTACGGGGACCGGAGAGTGGCAAAATTTCGGTCAAACCCTTTCATTCAGCCACTGCTTACCTGAATGATAAAGTCACAGTCCACAATAGATGAACTAAGATAAGCTCTGACAGTTACAAGTAGGATACTCTGGCACTAAATATCAGTCTTTCACCAGTCTGAGCTTAAAAAACGGAGGATTATAAATGCTGGTTTTCTATTGATTTAATATGTATTTGCTTTCATTCCGAGAAATTTGAACGTAATAAGCTGCTATGTTTATTTTTATTAACCAGCGAGTTTAAAAAGCGGCGGTACTGTATATAAAAAAAATACACTCTGTGATTAAATTAAAAACTCATGATGAAGAGTTTGGAGATTGATTTTCTTAAAAAAAATTTAAAAAATCAACTTTATTTAGCTTTTATTTTATTTTAACTCAATCAAAATTAACCTTTGCTGATTTCATTAGCTTTTATTTAGTTTATTCATAGTATTTGCTTCATGGTTAAAAGTTTGTAATAGAATTTTACCCCACTTACTGATAAACTACCGAATTCCTATTCTGTACACGCACTGTTTGTGAATGAGAACGCAATGTGGTAAATTCGAACGCTTCCAAAATTTGATTTAGATTATTTTAATTTTATGTTTGAAGTAATTTTCGCACATAACATTGTTTAATAAGTGAAATTTAGTTTTCAGAAATTTCATATTTACAACAGATACAGCGGAAAAAATATCTTTGAAATAAAATTAATATTAAGTTTCTATCCTTATTTCTGATTTTTTTTTCTCGAATTTTCGAAATCCTCTCGAGTTTTCCTATTATTTCACGTTTATGATTTTAAAATTTCATCCACTAAAAATGTGTCGGTTACAGAATTTGAAATCTTTTACAAATTATAAAACGAATTGTTCGCTCTCTTTTAAAACCAGAATAATATGAAACAAGAATCATAAAAAATGTTAATTAGCGACTTTCTAGAGATTCTTTCTTAAACTAGCCTCGTTTGTGTAAACGTTTTTTCGTTTAAATATTTCGCTTAGAATATTGTCACTATCGATAAAACTTTGCCATCTATTTTTAAACTATTCCCCGATAAGCTCATGAGCTCAACTTTTGCATAAATATTCATTATGGATAACAATATTATGTGGTGAAGAGAAATGTTCAAAATGTGATATTAGTTATTTAAATTGTAATGATGAAATAGCTCTTCGCAAACTTCGTGATACGAACAGACTAAAACTCTCAGAATTTTGCGTTTTGCACCATCGTATAAAATAGAAAAAATCAGTTAAATAAGTTTGTAGTAGATTTTAAATGATCTTAAAGAAAGAATTTAAAGAAAGTACTTTCTAAATTTATTTAGAAATTTTATAAGTAAAAACGTGTTTATTCCTTGTTGAAAAATTAAATATCAGTTGAATAATTTGATTGATAACGTATCATTAAGACTAAAAAATGAAAATAAAAATTAAATAGAATAAAAATATATTTCCTTAAAAAAAGCTTTTATTTAAAACTCCTAGAGCAATTAATGAACTAAAAGTAAGTTATCATATAGTTTAATTAAGGAAGAGATTAAGCAACTCCCTTCATAAAATTCATCTACAATTTTACAAGACAAATAATAAATATATGCGCGTCTAAATAACGAAATCTATTAATTGAATTACACTGTCTTAAATATAAGCCATTAATTTTATAAATCTATCAAAGGTACTTCTATCTTTCGTTATTCGTGATGGAAAATTATAGAAGAATTTTGTGACGAGAATAATTTAATCGTTTGTCCTCATTAACCTATACAATGAATAAATATAACCCATTAATTTTACAAATTTATCAAAAGGTACTTCTATTTTTCAACATTCGTGATAGAAAATTATAGATGAATTTTGTGAAGAGAATTATTTAATCTTTTGTTCTCATTAAACTATACAATGAATTATTTTCTTTCTTTCAGTTCACGATACATTTAATAAATTAAGCTTATTTTATAAAAAAAATTCTCTTTCTCTCATGTGGAGCGTGAATACTAGCAGGTGTTTCAAGTATCTTTTGGGTCGCTTAGCCGGAATAGTGATTAGTGATTCTGACTGCCCTACCGAAGGGCCCAGGCTCGAATACCGGAAAAGATATTATAGATATTTTAAACGTATAGTTGTAAGGATCCCAAGTTTTACTAACGTTTATTTTATTTTAAATCTTTACTATCATTTCTTATTTTCTACTTCCGGCCAGAATTAAAAGCTTTTAACTTTGAAATTTGTCTTGCCAAGTACTTAAGTTGTGGCTTTTTGCCAAGCAAGAGAGATCAAGGAGTTATTAGAAGCAGGCCGCTTGCCATAGTAGTTTTACTCGGGTGCTGGTTGCCTTCAAGGCCAGAGGTTTAATCCTCGTGATAATTTTAAACGTATCGTAGTTTTAGCAGCTCTCTGTACTACATACGGCTTTTTGTTAATTAACGGCCAATCTTGGAGTTAGGCACTTGTTTATTAATAGTTTAGTTAGAGTTTTAGTTAGTATTTTTATATTCTTACGTTCAGACCACAAGTGGTTGGTCTCTGTATTCTGAAGTTCCGGAAAGCTCTGTAAAGATAGAAAAATAAAGGTTTTCGTATACCCTTCCTGTGTGTATTGTCTACTTCACAATTTATCGAACATAGCTTGAGTAAGCTCCCTGTTCCGAGTCAGGACAGTTAATGTTTCCAAAGCAAGTAAAGAGGAATACCAGTCCTGATATAGTGTCTGTGCGGCATGGGGGACTCTAAATAAAAAGTCCGAACCGAAAGTTCTCTAGAGGTTGGTGGTAAGAGAAAAGACTTGAGAGACCTTCGGAGCCGTCCCCGCAGGAACCTTTCCATCAAAATTTGGGGGCGGAACTGAGCAAAATCGTACTATCACGTGTATTGTGCTCAAGACTGTTGCGAACGACAGGCGCAGTCTTACCCTGCTTGCCACGATGAATTTCGTGGGCTTTTTCTGATGTTACTTTCAGACAAGTAACATCAGAACAAACCACAAAACAGCACAATATAACACTGTAGCCTTGGAATGTCTTCTTTGAAATTCTCCTGAAGCACGACCACTTTCTAAAACATCTGTATTTACTTTAAGTTTTAAAATGTTTTGTAAATTTCTAAATTATCTAACTTTATGATTTAGAAGCATAACTGTAACTTAAAATTTCAAGTTTTAAAAATTAAAAAAATAATGTTTCCAATTATGCTCTGTCTTCGGAATGTTTTTTGGATTAAATTTAAAGACCTTAAAACTTAGTATTTAATATTTACATGCATATGTCACTTCAACTCTGTTCTAATTTTTTATGTATTAATTAGTAATTAGAGGTTAGCAGAACTTAGTAACATATGTTCAACCTTCGCTATAGGCTCTTTAAGTTACTAACTTGACAATTTTTATGATTAATTTTTATTCATGCATAGAGAACGTTAATTTCTGCAATCACTTTTTAAAATACAAATCCGTATAATTATTTAAAATACGTCAGGAATTTTTGAATATTTAAATAACTAATATTGATCAGAATTTACTAATCTCAGCCAGAAATATTAAGTGCTTTAAACTTCAAAGTAATCATTTTATAAAGTTTGATCAGTTTTGCAGTCATCTAATAGTACCCAAACTCTTGGTAGCACCGTTTTAGATTAAATCTAAAATCACAACTTGAGAAGAGGGTAAAGACCCCTATTTGAAACTAAGAAGCACAGAATGCACACCTGCTGCTTAGAAGCTCATCCATCTCTTATGACGCGATAACTCAAAATAACACTAATTTCAAACGTTAAGTTAAATTTAAATAAGCTTGTAGCCAAAGATTACACACAGGAATTTAACGAGAAGCTGGTTCAACTTAACATAGTGGAGATACAGTGGTGTGATGTGGGGCCCAGCCTGAATCTCCTGGCAGACTTCAGTCGCCCCATGGTATGACTGCTTAATGTACACATTCCAAATGGCGAGTTAACTCGGCGTGATTCAGAGATTGTCGGAGATGCCTGCTCATCACAACCCAAATGTGCTCTATTAAGGAGAGCTATGGCATTCCCGTCTGCCAGGGAAGTGTGAGAGGAGGACGAAAACAAGCAGCACAAATTTGTGCCATGTGCGGCCGGGTATTATCCTGTTGAATTGTTGTCCAGGCTGCGTAAAAACAAGGGCAACACAACGGAGCATAGAATCTCGTCGACGTAGCGCCATGCTGTAACGTGTCACGGACGACAACCAAGGGAGTTCGGCTATCAAATAAAATTTCATAACTCTTGGCTGTCAGGCTGTGTGGCGGACGATAGTATGCTAAGTATCCCACCGCTGTCTTAAACGTCTTGAGATAAGTCTTCGCTGGTTATCTCGGGAACGTTAGAAGCGTTTCTCATTGCTGAAAACAATTCCACTCAGTTTTCGAGAGATCCTAGGTAGAATGCGCATGGCACCACTACAGACGTGCTTCTCAGTGAGCTGTGAGAGATAGATGGTGGAATGGTCTCTGTGACTTCATCCCCGCTCACTGAGTCGTTTTGTCAGTGGTCATTGCAGTTACTGCTGTTTCATATTCACGTTGGATCTCTGACAAGGACGCATCAGCGGCTGTGAGCGCCTACGGGACGATCACTTTGTCCTCGCAATTCTGTTGCCGCTCTCGGTCGACTGCTGCTTTCTTCACCCATTTCTGCCAATATCGTCCAATGGTAAGTGAGTGGGCCGCCAAAATAGTTTCCCACCAGGAAAACTAGACGGAATTACAGTGGATGGACAAAAATATGGAAACACCCTGTAAAATGCATGTTTGAAAGGAAAGATTGATTTTAATGAAATTTGTAGGTGGCGCTAGCGTTTTTGACTACTGACGCCACCTATACAACTTCGTAAATGTGCTAAACAGTTCAGTTGTTGTCGGAGTACTGTTATGTTAGGTTGTCATTGCATTATGTCAGAGTTAACAGACTTCGAACGTGGGCAAATTGTTGGAGCACGTATGGTAGGTGCTTCCGTAAGCAAGGTAGCCGAGGTGTTTAGTGTTTCAAGAGGTACTGTATCGAAGATTTATTCCGCATATTTGAAAAGCGGAAAAACATCATCTACTAAATCACAGCGCGGACGAAAGTGTGTCCTGAGTGATCGTGACAGACAATCATTAAGGGCAATTGTGACGAAAAAAAAGAAGACCACAGCTGCAAAAGTTACTGCTGAAATGAATATTGTTTTACCGAACCCGGTGAGTACCAAAACAATTAGAAGGGAGCTTCATAAACAGGGAATTGCTGGCCGTGCTGCAATTGAGAAGCCACTCATCAGTGATGCTAATGCCCGTAACAGGAAAAGGTGGTGTTTAAGTCATAAAGCCTGGACTATAGAGCAGTGGAAGCGAGTAACATGGTCTGACGAGTCTTCTTTCACATTGTTTCCCACTTCTGGCCGAGTTTACGTCTGGAGAACGCCATCTCAAGCCTATAATACAGACTGCTTGTTGCCAAGAGTGAAACATGGCGGGGGTTCTGTTATGGTTTGGGCAGACATATCGTGGTTCTCTGCTAGCCCCATGATAACTGTGTCAGGGCACATGATTGCCAAGACTTATGTGAACATTTTGGCCGATCAAGTTCATCCCATGGTACAAACTTTGTTCCCCGATGGTGATGGTGTCTTCCAAGACGACAAAACCCCTGTTCACACAGCTCACATTGTCCAGGACAGGTTTTTTGAGCACGAGGATGAGTTGTCCCATCTCCCCTGGCCACCACAGTCACCAGATCTGAATATTATCGAACCTTTGTGGTCTACATTGGAACGGAAAGTGCGTTCTCGTTATCCACCGCCAACATCGTTACCTGAACTTGCCACCGTTTTGCAGGAAGAATGGTATAATATTCCCTTGGCAAACATTCAGGAACTGTATTTATCCATTCCGAGAAGACTGCAAGCTGTTTTGGATGCCAACGGGTTTCCTACACCATATTAAGCAAAGAAACATGTTTTTTTAAAGGTGTTTCCATATTTTTGTCCAACCCCTGTATATACCATCACAGCCGGGAAATCTGTTAACTCACCATGTTGAATATTACTTACTAATAGCAGTTTCTATATTTTACAAAGTGCTTCTTGTCCAAAGTTAGTTCATATTAATACACATTCTGAGTAACTGAAACAAAAACTGAGATTTATACTTCGTTTTAGAATCATAAAAAATAATTCTATTGGTAATTATTCCACTCAATATAATTCAGATAAACAAGGTTATGGAATGATGTGAAATCCTACTGAGGAATAAAAACTTTGAAAGTAAATATTTTAGCTTAGTTTAATGAATTACTTTTAGTTCATTTTTCGCATTTATATTTCTTTTCATATTTTTGAAAATGTAATTCAATTTTAATAGATTTTGTTACTTAGGTGCCCACAGTTTTATTATTTGTCGTGTAAAATTGTAGATGAAATTTATAAAGGGAATTATTTTTCAATCACCTTATTATTTTATTTTATTTTTTATTTTCTGTTAGCACTGATAATGTAATAAATATAATAATAAAAAATGAAGAATAAAAAGGGAACCTGACCTGCATGGGGGTGGACAAGAACATTTAATCTTTCCAGCAGCATTGTCCATCATTACAGAATATACACATGCATCTGGAACAGAAAATAAATCAAAAATGATAAAGTCATTTCTTGATGTTTCGAGTAATAAATTTACCAGTACTTAAATTAATTGCTAAATAATTTCAGAAACTGTGCTGTTGTTGGTGATTCAACATTACAAGACATTAACTATCGGAAATAATACCAAATTAAGCAAAATTAGAAAAAAAAGTCTTTATCAAAAACCTGGAAAATGGAGGGAGTGCCTGATAAGCATGAGACGAATTTTAGATTTTTTAAAATGTAGAACTATACTTTACATATAATTTACACTCATGTCCATAAATAAAGGATAATGCAAAATCAGGCAAAGGAAGAGTTAGAAGCAAAACAAATTTGACTTATTTGTAAAGCTTATTTATTAAACAAAAGGTAAAGAGCAAAAAACGATGCTATATGTTTGATATTATTAAAAAAATTAGCGAAAAACCAATATTACATGGTTGGTATGCTTGTTAATACATTGTATGTCTCCCAGACGATGCAATACAGTCCGTACAACACCCAGGCATGCTGGGTTATCAATTTATTATCCATCTGATCAAATTATCCATCTGATCTTGGGGGATATTACACCACTCAAAAAGCAATTCTCTCCGAAGTTCCGGTAGGCATATAGGAGGAGGTTGACGGGCTGCAACTCGTCGGCCAAACATGTCCCACACATGCTGTACTGGATTCAAGTCCAGTGAGAATGCTGGCCAGTCCATACGGGTGATATCTTCCGATTGAAGGCATTCACTTACGATGTTTGCACGGTGAGGACGGGCGTTGTCATCCATAAACACAAATTGTGCGCCCATGGCGCCCCGAAACAAACGTACATATTGTTCCAGATTTGGCTTGTCATGGTTCCAATTTGAACATGCAGGTCAGTTCTAGAACCCAGAATAATTCCACCACAAACGAGCACTCTTGCACCTCCGTAACGGTGTCGTTCAATGATGTTTTCTTGTTGGTAACGGGTACCTGGAGCTCTCTATATGAATGTCCGGCGAGAATCAGACTGCAAGCTAAACCTGGACTCGTCGGAAAACATTACACAAGCCCACTGTTGCGATGTCCACAATGCATGCTCTCTACTCCAGGCTAACCGCAGGTGACAGTGAGTTGCAGTAAGTGGAACGCATCTGACAGGTCTACGAGCATATAGACCAATCTGCTTTAAGCGTCTGTACACGGTCTGCCTTGAAATTGTACCAGTGGCTGAAGAGAGCCGACGAGACAGGTCTGAAGCTGTGCTCCGCCTGTTTCTTTTGGCAGTACCTGCCAAATACCGGTCCTCATTCGGCGTTGTAACTCTGGGGCGACCTGTGCTGTATTGTCTACTCACATTAATATCATCTTGGAATCGTTGCTAAAGCCTGGAGATGACACTCTGGGCAATTCCAAGTTCGTCTGATACTTCCAGTTGGGTACGCCCACATTCCAGACGGCGGATAATTCTACCACGTAAAAAATCATCCAAATGCGTCCTTTGTGTCGTAACTATTCGGTTATTGCACTGAAATGCATATAAAGCGCCAGCGAACAATTTTACTTCTTTGCCTGTATTCCTTATATATCACTCTCTTACATTCTCGTCATTGTGACTTATCATCGATGTCATCTGGTTACTTCCTGAAATTTGCATATGATTCTTGAAGATGTGTGTAGTGATTTTACAGGTGATATATTTATTTTAGAGTTCGATTTCCGCGTGACTCCGAATTTTCCTTAATTTATGGACATGAGTGTAATTCTACAAGTACAGGTAGGAGTGGGCGGGCCGCCAGAAGTTCACCATTATCCGTACAGGCATATCCCAACCCCCTAATTGAATATATCTGCCCCAATTTTGTTGGAGAACTTTCAGTGGAAGACGAATTCGAGGATCTGCCATTCTTCTTCCTGTAACATCAAACCACCCACGGGGACTATCGGCTCTCCAGTATTTTAAGTGCCTTATGCCGCACATACTGCATATTTATACATATTCATGACTTTTTTGTGATTAAAATCCGGTCCCAACGATATTAATCTCAATATCGATCTAAGCGGGATTAAAGCATACACCAATTAATTCTATTTAGAAGTGCATATTTCAGTCACTGAGTTAAATTATTGGCATATATTTTTTGCAGTTTGAGCTTTCATGATGTAACTGGTATCACGTACCTGGCCATTGGAAGATCCGTGGATTGAATCCGGATGAAAGCATAGTTGAATTTTGAGGTCACTTTCTATACAAACTAATAGATTGCATAAGTTTAAGAAAATTTACTTTAGTTCTCTTCATGCATGTTTGTACTCTGTTTTTAGAAACTGACTTTAACAGTCGAAAGTAAATTTTCTTAAAGTTATTGAAGGCATTAGTAGGTATTAGAAGTAGGTATTAGTCTTCTTCCTTTCGCACTTGTTGTAATAAAGCCTCATAAATTTTCGGTAGTTTGGGGTTCTATGAGGACATTATTCGATTTAAATACAGAATAAATTTTGTAGGCTGTTTACATAATCGGCAACATGTTCGTACTATAGTTGTTGTAAGCAGTGGAACGTCAATTTACAGATAAGGACTCATACGGGGTAAGAAAGAAATCCAAATTCTAAGACCTGTCTAAGGGCGAAGGGTAAGACCGCCGACCGCAGAATACTGGTAATACGTAGCTCTACTACTAGTAATGTGTAGCGACCAGTTCAGTAGGATTCAAATTCTAGTGAACTGGCTGAATGGGAGTTACTGAGATTTTCTCTATGGGTGAGTACGGGCGAGTATCCCTTAGGAAGGTCTCCGTGGAATCTTCCCTTCCATTTGGAAAATAGCTATAATATGCTTTGTTATAATTCCAATAACCTAATCAAATACGAAAATGATCCTAGCTTTCTCTAAATCTCCTTTTGTAATTTTATAATATTTGTAGTGTTCTAAATGCGCGTAGTAAAGTATTCAAACTAATCTTATCAATCATCAGGGTTCGTACACTTTCTGCACAAGGAAATTAAGTACTTTCAAGTACCATTAATGGAAAAAATTAAGGACCTATGAGCAAATGGGCGCTGAATAAATTCAATTAAAAATATTATATCTATGCCTGAACTTGAGTAGGATGCATTATTATTAATGCATAACTTAATTAACATAATTATAAATATGTTTGAGAATAAAATTAATTTTATGAAATTTAGTAAGTAGCATTAAATATTTTACACTCATAATAACTGGACACATTTGAAAGAAGATAAGGGACATTTTAGTTACGTTTTACTAACAGTTAGCCTTTTTTTTAATGTCTCATTTTGTCACATACTTGCTCAGTCTAGAGGTTTAGTAAATAGTAAGAAGATTTTATGTCAAGCAGCATAGGTTAAAATAAGCATTAAAATCATAATCAGCATGATTCATAACAAAAGACTGGCTGTTGTCACCGCTCCTGCTTGCCTATAGAGAGACCTGCTGATCAGAACAAACCTGAAAGGTCTGATGTAGGCACAGTTAACAAGTTTTGAAAGTTAGCTGTCATCTGTCTGATGCTGTTAGTGTCGTAGCTTCATGTAGAGTTTCTTGGGTTGTAACTCAGTTAATATACTTTAAGGTTCTATTAAGCCACTAAAGCATTAGCGGTGATACGTTGTTTTGCATTAAGTCTAACTAGATGCAAAGAATAAGTTTCACTTGAATTTTTATATTTTTGTGTTTTACCTTGTGACCATAGTAAAGGTTTAACACGTTGAGAACAGCATCGAATTTGCTGTCCTTTCCGTTCAGCCGGCAATGATCAGTCGGCGACAATATTGCGATCAAGCGGTGCAATATTGCCCACTTAAATTATTCATAAATTATAGAAAAAGGAAGGATACGCACATAAAGTCTGAAAGTATTGTTCGAAATGTTATGACAATTCAAAACTATTTGAATGCAAGATAGCCAAAAATGTTATCTTGTGTTCAAAACTATTTGAATACAAGATAGCCAAAATAGTTGTTTCGTATTGTAATATACGTAAAGCTAAGCCTTATTTTTTGTTTAGAATGTTTCAATAAATTTCATTAAAGCTACATTTGATCACATTTCATTGAGACTATACTTATTTTTTAAATTTAATACTGTTGGTCTCGCGGACCGATGCCAGCCAAACGAAAATTTCCAATGCCAGTTCCCAAGGACCGGCGCCGGGCTCAGCATGTTAACGAAGGCAAAAACTTGCTTTAATATAGAGGGATAATTTTTAAGAGAATGCATTTAGTTATAATTAAATTATGTATTAGATAACCTTAGTCATTATGGATTTACATAGCCACTATTAAATTAAATTTATTTTTTAATAATATTTGTTAAAAAGCCATATTAATATCACGATCTCATAAAATTTCACAGTTTAAAATGCTTGAAATTTATGACATTGATTTTTAAACAATATTAGGATAATTACACATTAAAAGCTACAAAACATAAAACTCAACAAAATAATCATGCGTCTTTTTAATTTGAAGGCCTGCCCACACATTTTGGCTAATTTATATTGATATCCTTCTCCTTAAGCATGTTTTCTAACAATTGGAAATTTGTCTCAATATGCAAAACAATGTTCTCATTAATTTCTGCATGTTTTATCTCCTAACTGCCAACCTCTCCACAATGTACTTCCTATGAGGGTTTACTTGATCTGGTAAAAGTTAAATAGTCCGACCCCCCCTGGACAGACGTGAAACAAATTATCACTATGTCTGAAAGTAATTATAAATCAGATAATAAATTTAAATAAGGGTTTAAATAAGCTTCTTATTCAAAAAGAACTTGGAACATATAAGCCTGTTCTTATGCTAGCAAAATCAATTACAGTTTGTGGTGATATAACTAAACAAATCAAATTCAAACTAAAAATATGGACTAGTTGTTAAAGACTATACAATTTAATTTCAATTTAATCTGGTTCAACTCATTGTCATAATAAACTCAAATGTCAGCAGCAGTAATGGAAAGACTAATAATTACAAATTATCAGAGCTGACAGAACTAATGCAGGGAGCAAGTGGAGGTCAGAAACACTCATCTTGCACTCCAAAAACCTCAGTTTAAAAACTGTCTGATTTGCATTGTGGTGAAGAAGTAACTGGGCAATTTACATAATAATAACTGCACATATCTTTGAAGTATAATTTTCTTTCTCTTTACATATTTAGTTTCTTTTTTCAACACTTTTCCTTTTCACTTTAAATTTTTTGGGATTTAATTAAAGACTTCTGTTATTCTAAAAGACTAAATGCATTTGGAATGTATGGAAAAAGCTGCTAATTTTATTTCTTTAGTAATATGAACATTCAGAAGAAATATGAAATACATATGGTAAAGTCTGGTCACAGAGCTGGTGTGGCATAATTTTTAGAATTTAGGGACACACTGAGCAACAAAATCTAGAAATGGCAATACTTTTAGAATTTAAAGCAGGCACTGGAATCAGAATTTAGAAAGGCACCAAGCAGAAGAATTTAGGATCCACAGAGACTGCGTCAGGTGGCAAAATGCCTAGTGCACTCTCTGTGTATGATGCATTAAGACATATTAGATGAATCTTTTGAATTGTCAGTTTTCAATTTCTTTATTAATAAAAAAATTCCTTTCTATAATGCATGTCCATATGATAAGATTAGAAGTACTTTTGATATTTTCCATGCTTGTACCTAGTGAAAAGTAGAGAAAATAAAGGGAAGATAAAAATGTTAATAAAGCGATTCTAGAATCAGAAGTAAAACATTCAACTATTATGTTTTCATTGTTCTTCCAGATGTTCTCCAAAATGTAAGAAACTGCGTGTTACTACCATGGAGACATTTTTCATTTTATTACATTTTTCTGGAATCTTTTAGAATCGTTGGTGTATAAATTTGCCTTAAAATCTTTCTAAATTTTCCAAGTTTCAATGTCTAAAATCCTAAAGAAAAATTACCCCTACCAATTCTGTAACAGCAAAAAGCCAGAAATGTTTTTAAAAAAAATCGGAGGAAGAAAGTGTGAAATTAATTTTATAGAGAAAACTGATGCATTTCTGAGAATTCTGATCATTCTGAAAAATGGGAAAAATTCTTACCATGAAAAAATTAAAAAGACATTTTAATTAATTACACAGCTATTTTGCTTTTGCTATAAAAACTGTTTTGTAAACTGTGCTTTATAGCATTATTCCCTGCTTTTTTTTTCAGATTCAAAAACTTTTATAAAATGTGGCCAAAATGGAAATTTATAATATGACAGTGAAAAATAAAAATGCTTTATTTTAATGTTATTTCTTAAATATAATCCCAATATATTACCATTTTTTAATGAAATTTATCAATGTTAGAATGTTCTAAAAATCGGCAAAAAATTCCCAGATCTCGGAATTAAAAATTTTCTATAGAAACCGATCTTAAAATCGCCAAAATTTTGATAATCACCAATAAAAGAATTCACATCCCCAAAAGCGGAAAGTTGTTTGAGAGCTCTTCATTACAAAAAATGAAATACTTTTGAAATGCTTGTGTTTCACTTCTTGCTCAGAAACTCGAGTATCCCACCATTATTTATATTACAAATAGGAACAAATTATAACTCATGAATTCATTCAAAAAATAGCCATATTTGTCAGTGAATCGCCAAAAATATTCCTGCAAAATGCTAATTCACACTCAAAATGGCAGTCGTAAAAACAGACAGAAATTTCAGATGATTAAAATTAAGGACCTTCTGCTGATTTTGGTCAAAATTAAGGACTTTTAAGGACCAAAAATCGATTCCAAAAAACTTAAGGACTTTTAAGGACTCTTAAGGACCGTAGGAACCCTGATCATACTAGCGAGCAAGCCCGCCAGATGGACGGGCTGCAGCCAAAGCAAAATTTTTAAATTCTATGTACCCCTGAAAAGCAAATGTATAAAAACATTTTAATATGAATGAAATCAGTTCATTCTTTCCAAGTAACAACCAGTTCGTAAATAAATTTTTTATTGCCAAATCAGGAAACAAAAACTTTTGTCACTTCAGGTTAATGCATCATGATTGAAATTTAATGCAATATAACAACATTTTCTCAATATTAATAAAAGAATTAACGTGGCATTAATATAGCGTGTCAATTATACTAACCTGAAACAAAAAAAATTGCCAACAGCAGCTCTTTATTTAAAATGCGGACATTAATGAAAAATTTTCGACTTACGATGACGTCACATACAATCGCGTGCTTGCTTCAACCTTATATAATATGTTTAAAATTTGGTAATGCTATTTTTATTTCACATTCTGTAAAACGTACACATTTTTGATTAACAAACTCTACGATTTGAAAGAGAACAGTGGCAACGCTTTTCGGAATAAAGCTTATTTTTATCCCCAGCATGCAAGACTATTGCCACTCGAAAAGATAAGTGCGAAAATTAGCGTTTACTTTGTTTTTAATTAATATACAGTCTAATCAACTACTATTATTAGTTAATTAGACTACTATTATTACTAATTAACTACTATTATTACTACGTGGGGCTGATAAATTTCCTTTTTGTTGTTGTTATGTTTCACTTGACGTCAAGAATGTTGCACGATACACACAAGCATACAAGGATAAAAATTTCTATTTTCTGAAAGATGAATCAGCTGCTTAACCTCAAGCTCATAAAAATCTTTTGATTACTTCCTTCTTCCCTGAATAACAAAAATTCAAAAATTTACATCATAATATCATTCTTGAACAGCAAAGTGTTGACAACTCATGAAAAACAATTGAAAAGAATCAAAGACCCGATTCAACCTTTCTGCCTCAGCTGATGGATGGTTCTATGGCTAAATGCATGATACAACAGGATCTTCTGAGGTATGGTTTTTGTGTGTTCTGGTGTTCCAAGAACTGGGTGTTACACCTAGCTCGTATGGCCTTTGCTTAGGAAAGACACCAACACTTAGGGGGGGGGGTCAAAGTAAAAACAAGCGTTCTTCGTTAAGTCTTTCGCATCAGTAAAAGATAAAATTTCTTCCTCTAAAACATCCAAATCGCCCGTATATACGATCTGATTTGTGACTAATTTTTGTTGGAATGCATTTCCTTCTACATGCTACATCTTTACCAATAACCTACTTTAGTGAAACAATTACTTCTCTTTCAGGGATCTTTGTGCGGTTTTTCTCACTCTGAAATTTCTTCTTAGGAGAAGATTACAACTGCGAGCCTCGATAGCTAAACGTTGACGCTAAAAAAAAGAGAGGTAAGGTGCATTCAAATAAGAGAATTACTTTTAATCACTTCAAAAGAATGATTGGAATGTCATTTAACAGCTCCCAAAACCAATGAACCAAGCACTAACGTAATGGGACAAAGTACAACGTAGAAAAGGAACGCAGGCGTTCGGGAGACCTGCCGATGTCTAAATACACGGGTGTTTTAAACGACTTCGCTGTGAAAGAGTAACGTAATTAAACGTAAGTTTAACGGTTTATAATTTTTCAATTCAAAATTACAGAAATTCCGGACAAATGTTTGTAAGTACAGGACATTTCAGTCAAAGATATCCGATTTTTATATATTTAGAGTTTTACTACAGTTCTATAAATCAACATTAAGTGTATAGTAAATTGGATGGGGTCTAAAAAATATTTTATTTATCGAAGGGTTCGTTATAAACCGGGTTCGTTTCAGCAGGGTTTCACTGTATGTATAAATTTTATATTTATATTTTTACTGGATGTATTTTAGTAAGTGGTTCTGAAAAAGAAAAAAAGTATTTCTATCAAGGCGACTATTTTTTTAAATTATAATTCAAACATTTTGTTTTCAAGTGTGCATTTCTAGCTGTGAGAATAACATAATAAGGCTATACTATTGTTTACTATCGTTCTTTACATTTCCATTAGTCCTTTTAGTCCTTTTTTACCTAAGTGAGATTAGACCATAATACTAAATGCATCACAAGTAAAGACTGTCTCAAAAGCAAAATGACAGTGGCAGTGTAGATGAAACAAGATGATGAAAAATGATCATATGAGAGGAGAATATTCTAGCAATGATTTCGAATACAATCAAAGCACTATTGATGTGCGCACCTTAGGGAAAACACGAAAAGAATGCGATGACAATGAAATGATGATGAATGATGGAAACTATGAGAAAGGGATGTCCATAGGGGAACTGCGAGAAGGCTAATTTAAGACAAGCGAATATGGAAATAATCACAATAGAATAAATACAACAAATATATTATGCTGCTGCTGATTATGATGACAATTGCTTCAGAAAACTAAGTTTAATTTTCCGTTAAATACCAATTAAGCTTCAAATAGGAAATGAAACTAAACGTAAACTCACTCTTCGTTTTAAAAATTAGATTAGTGAATGAAGAGATGCATAAAATGCATAAACCCATAGAACTACAGTTTACTAATTCCCATGCCTGGAGTAAAAATAAAATCAAGAGGTGCCGAATTTCTTTTCTTCATAGTTATAAAAAAGCACTATGTGCGAGTGTGAAAGTGCTTATATCCAGGATGCTCTTTCATCCCCTTTCCCTCCCCTCAAAAAAACTAATACTGCTAGCAAAGTTTGGCAGAAAATTTCTTTTAAAATTAAGGAGCAAAAATTAGAATATTTGAGTAAAAAATAATTACCTCTATTAACTCTTGAACTTTACTTTAAGTATTGAGAACGGTGTAAGTACATCTTTCTTACGTTTAATTAAGAATTAAGGTAACAGAATTTCATTATGGGGCGGAAGAAGTAAGTAAAGGAGAAGATCATTTAGGCCCAGAATTGTTAGGTATCAGAAAGATAGTTCCAAATAATACAAGAAAACTACAGAAGGTAATTTGTCTGAAGCCCATGCCTCTCTATGTTCTCATTTGCAAGTTTGAAGACGAAGACATAACATAATAAGAGCATAACATATGCAAGGAGGTGACCGACTGACTTCAATGATTGTGCAATTGATATTCACGAATATAGAAATGACACGTAAGGCCAGAGAAACATCATAAAGCTGACTTATTTGTGGCTATTTGAGAGCCCAATATTCATTGAAATGTTTACAAGGACAAACTACAAAATTCAAATTCACCTTAATGCCTAATTGGCAAAGAATAAAAACTGTTTTAACTGATGGAAGACTTAACTCTTCCCTGAAACATGGATGATATGGACAAACACTGAGGTGATAACTTGTTATCTGATGAATGATTTTATCAAATAGCAAAACATCAGCGCTTAAGATTGTTAAATATAAAAAAAATAGGGGTTTTAACCTTTATGACTTTTTAAAACCTTAAACTCATCTTAAACTCGCTAAGTGCCGGACCAAAAACTAACTAAAAATCATTCAACATAAGTTTCTAGTGGTAATGGGTTAGTACATTAGGTGCCGTTGTGAAGCCCACCAGGGAAAAACAATAATCCTAATTCAATTAAAGCTCCATGTTTCTTAAAATCCTTCCTGATCAAACAAATAGAGTGACATGACAGACCACAATAAAAAATAAATACACAAGATAAATAAATGCAATAAAATTTTAAGACAAACACATTTATTAATTTCTAGAATAAAATTATATTACGAAATATTGGATAACTGATCAGTCAATCCTACCACATATTTAACTGTGAAAAGTAAAATATATTGTCACGCACAATTCAGCTTACAATAATTAATAAACCCTGAGATGAAAAATAACACATATCTTATTCCAAAATTAACATATTCATATTAAATTTGTAAGTTTACTATTTTTGACATTCAAGTGCTCACTAATTAAGCTGGTAAACAAATCCTTAAACCTTCATTTACAGACTTTAAATTAACTGGTCATTATTCAAAATATTCTAATCGCCTCTCAGTTTACAATATATTACAAATGATTACTACTTTATTTCCGGTATATTTACATAATTTAACATTACTTAATTCAGGAATATTTGTAAATAAAAAAGACAAGATATAAAAAAAAAAAAAAATCATCTCACAAGGAAAAGTTCATACATCAATCTTTCCGTTGCTAGGGATTGCCATCATCAACCGCATATTAGAGATTTAATAGTTCAGCAGATCGTTGTGCACATTTCGTTGACCCTTCGAAGAAATCGAGAATGCCATCATGGACGGATTAATACGGAGTTTTAATAGTTCAACAGATCGTCCAGCTCATTTCGTTGATCCTTCAAAGAAATCGGGAATGTTATCATCGAAAACCCCAGGAAAAATATTGGTATTAGACAGCTTCTTTCAAATCAGGAACATCATTAATCAGGAAATCTAACGCTTTAACAAACGCAGGTATCGGGATGCTTCTTTTAAATCCGGAACAGGCTTTATCAGGGACGCTTAAATAAACCAGGAAAAAACGCCTTGAAAGGACCAAACTGGAAAAGCACTAGGCAGGATAAACAAGAAACCCACTAATATCTGCATCACCTTGAGAATACCTATTTACAATTCTCGGAAAATTATAATGGAGAAACGATAATGCTATAAATTTTTGTGATGAGCTCTAACGCCTTTTTTTTTTCAATGTAATTTCTCATCTGCTCAATGCCGGGAATCCATAGCCGTAGCCCGCTGGTAAACACCGCTCGCGAGAGCAAAACCCGCAAGGGGTCAAGCCCTCACATTTTGTTTCTTTTTCCTTCTTCTTCAAAAATTAGAATCCGAACGAATCTAACAAGGTGCAAACCTCTCAAGAAATCTCAGTTTTTCCGCCTCTGTAAGTTCATAGGCGTACAAAAAATCATCAGATTAAATCTTACCAATCCCAGAATTTTACTTTATCTTTAACTGAGAAATTCCGACCCCACGACGAATCAAAAACAAGAAAAATTTGATAATGAAGCCAAACATCTGTACTCAGAACATGGGAAAGTAAAGTGGACCCTCCAACTAACAAGCGGAAGCTAACGATAAGAAAATCCAGTTACCTAAGCTTACCGAAAGAAACATTGCAAATACAACAAAGCAAAAGGAAGACGATTTTGTTACGACGCCATTAGTAAAAAAGGCCGCCAGCGAAGGAATCGACAACACAACTGGTGGTAAAAGGCCATAAACCAGGTGGCTCTTGCAATCATTTCTTGTCTCTGTTTACACCAACAGTTACACCTAAATAAGGCTTTAACAATTTAAGAATACTCTTTTACCAGATAAGAATACACATGAGTGCAAATAAAAATACTAGAATAATGATAACTTAAAACACATATTAATATAATTAAAATTCGCGACGTAACAGGATATTTGAATTCCTCGAATCAAGACAAGGCTCACCCTCATCCTAATCAATTAACATATGATGTTCACCTGAAATCTTAATCTAATAAATATTTTGTGAACGTTAAGGGTTATTGTCCTTTCCCCGTGTGAAGAAAGCATATACTGCAAGCTTTGTCACGCCGGAAAGGATGGACAGGCCGTGATCATATAGGTGCAAGTTTAGTTCCACGAATATTTTACCAAGGATTTTAATTTGCATCAGAATTGTTTCACATTTGCAATTGCAATTAACCGCTATCACCCTATTTCTTTTATTTTCAACCAAAACTATTGAAAATTCATATTATATATAGTTCCATTTAAAATGTTTAGAGAGCTTTTTAGGTAAAAACAATTCCTCATTTACCAAAATTCCAAACAGACAAAGCCTAAGATGGGAAGAATAAGATTAATTGTATTCCTGGATAACTCGGCAGAAAATAAAACAAATAGGCTGATTTGCAGCAAAGACTTATGTCTAGATAACATTTTCCTTTCTCGTATACTAAAGAGATATCAGTTTGAAAATTCTTAACATATGACAGTTGCTGGGCGAGTAAACCATAAATTAAGAAGCATTAAATTAGAATACAGGAGCTGAATAGAAATATGAAAAAGAATAAAAGATTGTTATTTAAATTAGTTCAAGAATAGCTTATTCTCGAGATATCCAGTCTTATTTCTAGAACTCTCATATACCTCTATTTGAATAAATACGTATTTTTATTCATACAACGTATTTTGATAAGTTGCCATCTTTTACTGATTACCACCCAAAACATTTAAAAGTTGCTATCTTTTACTGATTACCACCCAAAACATTTAAAAGTTACTGATTTAAATTTAGCTCATTTAATTGGAAAAGAAACCCAGTTTAAAGTATTTTAATTCCGGATGCAGATAAAATTTTATAGTTTATTTTAATTTATTTTATGACGATTTTAATATTATGTATTTTATCCATTTTAATCATTATGCATGTCGTTTTGATAAACAGTCATTTGACATTACTTTTGTCAACTAATTTATCTTTCATATTTTTTATTGTTTGATTCATGTCTTTTATAAATCAGTAATATTCAGCTTTTCATTTGATACATATGTTTTTATACTAATTTATTTTTCTTCTTAAAACAGCAATTGGTTTTCTTCTTTGTGTTTATCGCATAATAAGTGTTGTGAAGTTGTGAGGAAAACATATCACTACATGCTAAAAAGCTTTTTAAATAACTCATTTTTATATCATTAAGCTTCAGACTTGCAGCAGTATCTGTTTGACGAATAATGCAGCGATATCGTAGAGAACAGCCTATGCTATATCCCAAATCTTAAATGAACCCTCTTCATATCGATTTATTGGTTTCAACTAGCCAAGCTTGGCTTTAAGAGACCAATACTAGTTAACTACTGTTGTCGATAACAGTGGTTTCAGACTGCCCGTCCGTGGACCGCATGCGGCTTCCGAAGTAATTTATGTTGCAGAGATTTCAAGAATTTAGTTATTTGAAGTCCGGGATTACATTATTTTTACTACCATTAAAAACGACCATGAATGAATAAAGCCCCAGAAAATGTTAAAATGGACCTCATTAATTTACGATGCGGATGTAAATTTTCTCCGAAAATATCGTTTTCATCATTTGTGTACATAGTTTATATTAAATTATTTATTGATTAAATAAAAATGTAGAGCTATTTTAATTAAATATCAGTCTGAAAATTTCATATTTAGTTGTCACTGTATTTGAATAACAAAAAGTAACCAACAAAAATATCTTGCAGGTGCAAAATTTTTCATTTTGGAATAGAAAATAAATATAAATGCCATTTTTTTTTAAATTTGCGTTATTATTAATATTATATATGTAAGTTTTGATAAAAATTAGGAAGCGAAATTTAAAATTTATTTAAAATATTTTATTTTGTTAGTAAAATAATCTCATTAGAAAAAATTTTCTTTTGTTAAAAAAAAAAAAAAAAAAAAAAAAAAAAAAGAATATTGACTTATTTAAGACACAGTAACACGCTGAACAAATACTAATTCAGAAGTCAAACTGCAAAAATCAGCGTTATATTTTCAAATTTTCACAGAACTAGTTTCGATGGTTTTACCGAACCACCATCCTCAGCTGCAAAACCGCAAATGAACAAGATAGGAAATAATGATTAGATAAGATAAGAAAGCCTGGATAGAAAATAAGCTAGTCGCGCCATCTGTTGATGAAACCAGAACTAAAACATGATTTCTTTAAAGGCCGAAGGCAAAGATGGATTGGAATTAGGATCGTTAATCTAAGATGTTTTTGAATGCGAAATTTTCTGTAGAAAATCCAGTTCTCCAATGGAATATGTTTTTTGAATAATTTTGGCAGCAGAAAAATTGAATCTGTTCTGTTGCCCGTCGTTGCTGGTTCGAAAATCACACTTTCAATTTTTCTGCTGCAAAAATTATACAAAGAACATCTTCCATTAGAGAACTGGATTTTCTAGAGGGATTTCACATTGAAAAAAATCTTTCTGTTCTAGTTAACGATCCTAATTCCAATCCATCTTTACCTTCGGCCTTTAAAGAAATTATGTTTTAGTTCTGGTTTCATCAACAGATGGCGCCACTAGCTTATTTTCTTTCCAGGCCTTTCTTATCTTATCTAATCATTATATCCTATCTCGCTCATTTGCGCTTTTGCAGCTGAGGATGTGGTTCGGTAAAACCATCGAAACTAGTCCTGTCAAAATTTGAAAATATAACGCTAATTTTTGTTGTTTGACTTCTGAATTAGTATTTGTTCGGCGTGTTATTGTGTCTTAAGAATAAAGCTATTCACCGGAAACTTAAAATTTCAATTACCAATGAAAAACAATACATTTTGTGTCCTTTATGTTCTTTTTATATTCCATAAAGTACGACTTGAATTCGGATTTATTGCCAATGGAACTAAAAATTATAAATATTTTGTAATTAAAGTGTATTCACTTCTCTCATTTGCACAATTAGTATTCTGACTTATCAGCAGTTTTTAGATCTTGCATTCCGCTTGCATACAAATTTGAGTTTGGCACCAATGCTGTATGGCAGCGGTTCTCGATCTGTTGAATAACGCATACATACCATCTAAACAAAAATTGAAAAACTTTAGTACCACTACTACATTTTACAATAATTATTTTTCAATTTCACAATAGAAATATTAAAAAAATAATATCCTGCCATTTTCACAACCTGTTGGCGATATTAAATGTGCAGACATGAAAAATATTAAATTAAAAATTGGTTACCGTTTTAATTGTCGAAATTTCAGTTATAATACCTTAATTCTAAAATTTAGAGTGAAATTTGGGTCTCTTTAAGGGAGATCAATTTCTTTATGTTTGGTCTTATTTGACTTAGTTTTAACCGTAAATTAGGATTCACTCTTAACATTGTTCTGTATTTATTTTTCAAATGTAACATGGAAGAAAATCCTTGTTCGCAAAAATTGGTTGTGCAAAAAGACATTAAAAATTTAATAGCTTTATGTGAAACGCCTTTAAAATTCTTTATTTGGGTTCAGCCAAAAGTTAACAAGTGTGGTTATTTTTGAAATCTTCAGCTAGAGTTCAATGATAGGAAATTTCTATCAGTTGTTTTTTTTCTTCACAAGACTTTTGAATTTAATAGTTACAAATACTTTGTTTCTTTGCGTACCACCTCTCTTTGCGTACCAACAGTGGTACGCGCACCACCAGTTGAGAATCGTTGCTCTATGGAACATACTGACACTTTTAGAAAGAGATTAAGGATAAAGTAACTTAGCTTACGGTTCAAGCGGTTGAACTGAATTTCAACAAATTATTGGCAGCTTTGAACACTTTATTACTTATTTAGCATGAAAACCCAAGATAAAAATACAATTTGAAATTAATCTTCTCTACTTAAACTAAAAAGCTTATTTCGCTGAATTAAAGCATTTTTTCGCTGACTATAAGTAGGATATTTCGAAACCTCTTTAAGAAATGAAAAAGAAGTGCACTTACATTTCATTGTGACTTTTTGAGATATATTAAAATATCGACAATCGACTTCAACCCATGTGACGAATCTTATTTGAAAATTTTAAATTATATTCTCAACAAATAAAAGCCTTTTCTCCTGGCATTGAATTTCAGAGAAAGACAAGAGTTAATAAAATTAAATCTGACAGTCTTCTTATTTTCCACATGATACAAGATTTAAGGACCATAAAAGTCCTTTTAAAGATTTAGTTGGATCGGTATGTAATTAACCAATAAAGCAAGACTGTTTGTTTCATGAAGCATTTTTTTTTCAAGAATAAAAGGAGTTAGCTGCTTTAGGAAAACACTGCATAATCAAAAAGCGTATTTTTGGTTAGAAGTTTTATATTTTCTAATTAAAACAAATTTTTATAAAATGTGATACTAGAAATATGATACTAGAAATGCGAAACTAGAAATTGATGAAGATTTCTCAGTTCATGTACTTAAAATTATTCCTTCAGTCTAAAGACCATACGAAACTTGTTTTAACATTTCTCAGTTGATCCTTTGTTATAAACGTTGAATAAGATATTTTCTTATCGATAAGTAAGTAAATATTGAATGTAGTTCTAAAAATTAATTAATAAGTTTGCGAATCTCCCAATCTAAGGTGGATTTCTATTAACATTTTGTAGTACCGGATATAATACATGATAATATATGTGATCTTTTAATTTGTTCAATTAGAGTACTTAAATACAGTTTCTATAAGGACATTCGCACTTTGAATAATATTACTCACATATAATTCATTTAGGCCCATCTAACAGAAATTAAGAAACAAAGAAGCCTTAGTTCTTAATAGCAAAGATGTTAAGGAACAAATCGTAAGTTGCTTAGTATATTTGCTATAGGTCATTTTCTCATGATAATCTGTTTTAAAACTACGTTTATAATTATAATTTATAATATATATTTAAATATGTATCATATATTTTTAAGTAACTATACGTAAATTCTCTGTTCTGTTAAAAAGAAGAACTATATTAATAATTTAAATCAGTGCAAGTCTAAATATACTGGAAAGTATTAAGTGATAATTTTAACGTATCGTTTTCCCAAAATACTTCATATAAAATTTATGATATTAAATAATGTAGGAGTAGTACATATAAAATTTCTACTAGTTCTTTCCTTAACTTCTAATCTGATACTTTCTAAAACTTATTGGAAAAGTGCTGTATAACAGTACCTCCGTATGGGAATCAGTACTCTTGAAAGTATAAAACGCAAATAAAAATCATACGTAGAGCAGGGATTCTAAAAAGTACTCAATATATTATTTAAATTATTATTATTACATATATTTTAAATATTATGTAATATTTTTCTGATGCGTTCAAATTATTTATAAACGCATAACAAAAAATTATACTCTGCCTTATTATAGTATAAAAAATGATCAAGTGAGAAAGGAACGTTATCTTAATCCTTAAACTGTCATTTAACAATTAAGACACTTGTCATTTAGCACTTAATCCATGATGATGTCGTGTCTATAACAAAGTGCAATTCTACGCTGTCCGTCTGCAGAAATCCTCATCTCTTTTAAGTGATTTGTCTTAAGTCTGGTTATGATAGTCAATATGGCTCTGTCACAGTTCAATTCCGGGATGGAGTTTCCTTTAACTTGACCGATTAGTCTTTGGATAGCAACTGCATTGGCCAACGAGGGTTAGGCAGTTGGATGGCTGAGGAGAATCGCGGGATGCCTTTGCAAGCTCATCGGCTTCTCATTAACAAAAGTATTTACATGAGCTGGTATCCATTGTAAGATGCAGGATCTTTGGGCAGCAATGATTTTGTTTGTGAGCTCAATGATCTGATGACTGAGTTGACATTTGCCCCTCTGGATCGCTTGCAATGCTGATCTGGTCAGAGAAGATGATGATGCCCTTGGAACTCTGGTCTTCTTTAGAGAGATAAATCTCCAAAGCACTTTTGATGGCGACGAGCTCGCATGCATAGTTGGAGGCGATTTTCCCAACAGGAATACTGTGGCATTTCTGCACTCCGTCTGGTCCGATGATAAAGACACCCACTCCTCCTCTGTTCAGATTGGAGTCAGAAGAGCCGTCTGTGTAGGCGATCGTCAGATCTTGAGTTAAGGTCGTGAATTCTTCAATGGTATGGTCACCATTTTCTTTGATTATTGCGGTGGGATCCTTCTTGGTACAAGGCTGTAAGAGATTTAAATAAATTTTTGTTTGGGGGAGGAGGCACAGAATGTTGTAAGGCTCTTTGGAAATTTTGAGAGTTGATGATTTGAGAGAGATAATTGAGGTTGATGTTATTTCTGATATCTTGGTCATGTTGGAGGGTCGAGGATCTATTAAGCCTGCAATTTTCGCTCCATGCCCTGAAGGCTCTACTTGAGATATGATGTTCAGCAAGGGTTTGTATTTTGTTGCTAAATTTAATTGTTATTAATTTTCTTCTGCCCTCCAAAGGGGTGAGGCCGCATTCCTTTTCAATTTTGATGTTATATGTTGATGAAACAGATCCAGTGATGATTTTAGAGGCCCTATATTGAACAGCGTCGATCTTTCCTTTAATAGTAGACCTTGCCGATGCCCATATGGGTGCTGCGTATTCGAGAACAGGCCTGACGATGGAAGTGTAAGTGTTCTTGAGGGTTTTTGGTCTTGATCCCCAAGAGGCACCACAAAGTCTTTTAAGGATAAAAATCGTAAAAACAACCTTGTATTTAGCGTATGTATATTGAAACAATCAATCGATTTCGAGGGCAGCTCAAGGTCCCTCCTCATCAGCAGAAAGAAATACCTAGAAAGAAGAAAAATAAAGGGGAAGGAGTCTCAGAAACATGTGGTCCTTATCAGCACTGCACGTGGTTGTAACCGGATTTTTAATCAGAGTTACACTGGCCGCCTACTTTTACTGAGCCAGGCATCTGATCAAACATGTAACACAAAGGACAAGACAAATTAGAGAAGTTAAAAATAGGGAGCGAGGGGCAACTGCACATTCACGCTCAAAATCTGAACTTCGAATAATGGAAAGCAACCACTGAACGGATTTTTATACCCTCTGGTAGTACCAAACGCGAGGAGGTAACGGCATCTATCGGCAGAAACAGTAACTGAATTAAGATAGTAAAATTTGGATTGGACTTAAAATCATTAACTAAACATGCTAAATCTTTGTGAATATGAAAAGCCTCAAGAAAATGCAATTCACCTATGATAGAAGCCTTTTGGATAATTTTTGCAGACCCCAAAATAATAATTTTTGCAGACCAAAGTCAAAATTATGGTTAAATGTCCAACTATGATACGCTATTGAAGACTTGTTAATTTCGCCTTTTCTGACATAAGATTCATGTTCCTTGATACGAAACTTCAACGCTCTTTTTGTTTGGCCAATATATCTTAAACCACACTGACACGATATACTATAAATTCCCGAAGAATTCAAGACAGAAACGCAATCTTTTAGAATCGAAGGATGAATTTTATTAATAGGGGAGAAACTGACTTAAAAATTGAATTTCTGGAGAATCTGTGCAATTTTATAGCTAACAGAAGGATAAAATGGAAGCACGACAAGGTCATTAATATTATTTCTAACAGTGGAATGTCTTCTTTGATGGGATTCTGAAAAATTTTTAACGGCTTTATCAATAATCACGGGAGAAAATCCACGGTCAATCGCAACTGCTCTCAAATAATTAAGTTCATTGGTAAGCAAAGATTCAGAGGAACAAACTTTAAGCGCGCGGAATACATAATAGTAAAAAGAAGCCATTTTTTTGCTTAACAGGGTGGCATGACTTGGCATGGGGTGGTAAACAAACTGCAAAGGGTTTACGGTACACAGTAGTGCTAAAATCAGTTTCATTGCGGATTATAAGAATATCAAGGAAGGGGAGGAAACTGTTGGATTCAATTTCAAGAGTGAATTGGATGGCTGGATCAATTGAATTCATAATAGATAGAATCTCGGATAAATCCTCCTTATAACTGTCAAAAAGCGCGAAAGTGTCGTCTTCATACCGAATCCAAAGACGAAAAGATAGTTTATCAAATAATTTCATCTCAAAATAGTGCATATAAATGTCAGCAAGTACCGCACTGAGAGGATTACCCATAGCCAATCCTTCAACTTGACGAAAATATGCATTTTGGAAAACAAAGTGGGTTTGACTCAGAGAGACTTTAGTAAGCGAAACCAACTCATTAATTTCAGTATGTGTGAAGTGAATTCTTTCCCGAAGCCTGGCTCAGTAAAAGTAGGCGGCCAGTGTAACTCTGATTAAAAATCCGGTTATAACCACGTGCAGTGCTGATAAGGACCACGTGTTTCTGAGACTCCTTTCCCTTTATTTTTCTTCTTTCTATGTATTTCTTTCTCCTGATGAGGAGGGACCTTGAGCTGCCCTCGAAATCGATTGAGTGTTTCAATATACTTACGCTAAATACAAGGATGTTTTTACGATTTTTTTGTCACATTAGCGCGTTTCTCTTCTAGTCTTTTAAGGATGTTTAACTTTTTCAGTGCCTTTATTGAAACATGTTCAAGGTGTTTAGAGAATCTCAACTCTGCATCTACAGTCCAAGATACTTGGGGTTAGAAGTTTGTTTGATTTCAGAACTTAATAGCTTTATAATAGGATGAAACGAGCTTCTGTTTTTTCTATCTGTTGAGAAGACACAAAAGTTTGTTTTATCTGGATTAATTTTAAGATTTTTTTGACCAGATTGCAATGCCCTTCATACAGATATTTAGAGCCATAACGAATAAATATAAAACTGCCGTAACGCTCTGGAAAATGTTTGTTCTCGTCGCCTGCGTTTTTTGATCTTGATGATCTAGTAGCACCATCTGTAGTCGGTTTTAAAAAATTATCATTTATACTAATCAATTTATCAAAATTCTTATCTTATCAGAAGATCTCATTTCTTCATTTCTAATACAAAAGAACATCAGGAATATTTTAGTGACTTGGTTATAATATAAATTTAGTTGCAGGCAATAAAGCATTTGCTTTTAACATAAAACGTATTTAATTTCACATAGCATACTATCGCAAAATTCTGCATACTAAACACACCAGAGAGGTTAGTGGTTGTACATATTATCCATTGCTAAGTTAATTCTAAAAAAATGTCAGTCTGATTTTTTGTGAAGCACGTGCACGACTCACGTGAGAAAGTAAATCGTTCGGGAAATCGTCGCGAAACACGTATAAAGATAGTTCAGAGATTTTCCCGAAATTAATAAAAATTCTTCTGGGTACATCTATTTGTTCCAAATTATGTAACTTGATTTTCAGCTCTTAAATACGTTTAAATTTCTTTTCGGTAAATTGATGTCCCATGAAATTCTCTTTTGCTTCCAATATTATTGAAGCATTAGTGTCAGAATCAGAATATGAGGAGTTATAAGACAAGTGGGTCAAAAGTTTTATGTACTATTGAAAATATATTTCTTTTGCTGATAGACTGTTTTACAGAACTGTCCTTAAAATCACAGTACTATACGTCATCTCAGGAATTCCATTTCAAATCGAGAAATGAAGATTTGCCATTTGCATAATTGCTTTCGATTCATCAAGCCTTCTTCTTAAGTGACCAGTTGTCAACATACATTGATTCCCTCAACATTTAGCTACTTTTTGTTGGTATTTCGGGGCATTCTCCAGATCATAACATACGATTGCGGCAAGAAGAAAAGGCTGGCATTAATACCAAATAGCACTACTCATTTATGTTAATAATTTTTTCGCATCCTCCTTCTTCCTAGTACAGGAATCTAAGAAAATCCCTATCCGGAAGCTAAACACTTATTTGTAAAATGGCGTTACGTATATCTAATGTGATACTGTATTTACGTAGCCGAAATCTGTTTAAAATAATCGGTATTAACTCCAAATAGTTCGGATGTTTTTATAAGCTATCGTTTAAGGACATGCCATTTTGTTCTTTCGCTGACGCATCAAATGCACTCTTTGTTATCTAAATACAGCTCTATATAATAGGCTAAATTTATAATAGGATAGCTCTATATAATAGGATAAATTTCGACTTTAACTTCTTCAACAGATTGTATATTTTCTTCAGCCCATTCGTCAAAATATTTTTATATTCTTTCACACAGTCTTTTGACGGAAAAGTTTTCAAGCAAGATTTTTACATTTTGTCTGATAACAATCTCTTATCAGTTGAAAACGCACACCCTTCTAACTAAGGAAGAGACACCTGATATATACTTCACGCTCTCTAATAACTGATGAAATTATATTTCAGCGACTTCATCCATTTTTCTTCTTGTTTGTATCGTAGCAGGATTAGTTATTCCTAACGAGTCCGAAATTTTTCATCATTAACTTAAAGTGACAATACAGTCTTGGTACTTACTGTAAGAGAATTCCCGCTTTTCAGTGTTCCCCATCATTGTCCATCCTATCTAGTTGTTGATTAACTTTCACTGTTATACGTTTTCTCCCTACATCTGTGATAATAAGAATATGAATTTCTAAAGACGATTTTTCGTATAGCAAATCCACAGGTTTTTTTCTGCACGCCTGTTCAATAAATTCCATGTGTTCGGAGTTTAGCAAGATATTTACCTCTAGAATTTTAAGCTATGTTAATACATATTTTATCCTGATTTAAAGTTTGAAAGTTACAGCGATAATTACCTTTATACAGTCTAATTAAATATTTACTAAAAGTTTCTTTCTTTTCAGTTCTCCAAACAAACCATGGATTAGTTCTTCATTACCACATTTTTTATAATTTAAAATATTAGGCGATTACTTCGAAATATTGAATCACTGGGTACCACAACCCATTAAGATTCTGACATTTTTCGTTTCCATCCTCATGAAGGTTTACTAATTAAGTTCGCGAAGTAATTAATTTGACGTAAAATTTATTCGTCAGAACCTTCTTTTTTACCATTTTCCCGTTCTGCAAAATGATTTCCATGAGACTCATTCTGGACAGTGTAACATATTGTCAAAAAATGATCCTGACGGTATATAGAATACTTGAATGGTACATTTATTATTAGGAAAACTAGAAATCTTCTGGTTTTAAATTTAAACACCTTCCTTTTTAATCAGCTTCTGTTTACTCTCTTCTGGGTTCCATCGGCCTGCATTTGGACAATCTCAACTCTGATGATGTAAATCAAAAATATGCAGATCAAATGTTTATAATTTCAAGCCACATCTCTATATACTAACTGCGATGCAGATGTACATGCTGGCATCCATTTTTCATGCGAAGTTGAAAGTCTGCTTTTGTGTTTCGTTTGCTTTGGAGGGAGAAATTATTCGCTCCGCCTGTTTCGTCTATAACCCTGTTCTTTCCCATGCAATTAGTTAAGTGTTGAGGAAGAAATTCCATTAGACTGTGTAAATCATATTTAAACTCTTCCTTTCCTGCTTATTATATTCAAGTATTAAATCGTCTGGAAAGAATATAAAGAGAATAATACTTCCGTAATATCTGATACCAGCATTTAATGCTTCCAAACTAAGCATATGCGTCTGACAACGGTCGAAAAATTTCTAAAAGCTTTAATATCATTAGCCTTTCTCAGTGAGTTAATTTTCAGTAAATTATCCAAGCGTCTGTTAATCAGCACATCTTTAACTCCGAATCTAGGATCCAAATAAATGAATACAGAAGCTATTCGCACACTTTCAAGCGATTTTCCTCTACTGTAAAAAATCGCCGGCTTAGAAAGCATTTTTTAACTGTAACTATATTTTTGAAAGTGTAAATTATCGTCTGTTATTTGACAATTTGTCTTCATGCAAAATGGCGTTTTTAAAGAAGCAATGGACGGAAGGCTATATTTGTGATCTCTCCGAAGAAAATTATTTAGATATTAAAAATGTTGTGAAAGCCATGATGTTTCGGTAGCTAAAGCAACGATAGATAATGTTGCCAATAAGAAAGGAAAAAAGTTGTAGAGACATTAGGATTTTTGGAAGCGAGAGAGATTGAAGAATTAGCAACGCCTTTGCCGAGAATCGAACCACGGACCTCTGAAATACCGGCTCAGTGTGCTGACCACTACACCCCCAAGGCATGCTACGAAGGTGGGAGAAATAAATAAAGTCGAAGTTGGGCTTCAAGGAGAAATATTGTCCAAAATAAATCAACAAATGGAAAAACGGGATGTTTCTAATGTTGCAAAAGTAAGAATTTTAGTATTAAAAGAAAATCTTTGAAGTCAAAGTACAGTTGCATGATCATCAAAATGCTCAGAGTCAGCTGTAAACAAAGTGATTAATGCTGATTTTAATTTTAAAATGGCGAAAGAAACGTAACGTGCATCGTCTTTTCTTACCATGACATATCGCCGAAAGCAGAACTCGCTGCAGAATTCTCTACGAGAAATAATTATTCGGACAAAAATGAAAAAAATATTTTCACAATACAGGAATATTGAGTATATTTGAATGACCGTAATAGAAAGAGATCCATTTATTATTAACAAAGAGGAGAAAAAATATTAGAACATGGTTTGCAGAATCTAAAGAAAGTTCTGCAAAGGGTTTTATGATTGCTGCTGGTTTTTGGTATAACGACAAATAAAAAAATATGATGTGTGCACCACATGACTTCCTTACACGGAATATTAAATTATACTAAATACTATATTAAATATATATAGTATAATTATAAATATATAATAAATACATAATAATAAATATATATTAAATTATTATTTTCTTGCATGGATTAAATCTACTTCGTCGATAGCGCATAAACCACAATAGAATAAATGCACTCTTTAAAATACACTATATTTGTTTATATAGCGACACTCTGGCCCTAGGTTCACTTAACAGCGTTATATTTCGTTCATTTTTTTAACTATGTCTATGTCTATGTCTTGTCATTTAGTAAGAGGCAATCGACCACTAACGGCCTTTACCAATGTATTATACTTTTAAATGCTTGAGGAATCGAGTAAGTTGTATCCAATAATATGGAAGTACTTGTGCACATGCTGTGCTAGAACTCAGAGATTCCTAGTGACAGAGGCTCCTGTGCCGCCCCCCGTAGAATAAGTAAACTTTGAAAAAATGAGGCGTCGTGTGGCGCCATCTATTAGTATCAATTTTTAACTCAGAATACACAAAATTTATATCAGAAAGAATTATCTAATCGTTGCCATATGTTCTGTTCAAATACTATAATAAATCTAAAACGATGTATAAAAGAAATAAAGCAAAGAACAACAACAACAACAAAAAAGAAACAGTTTTTCACAGACGATTGAGTATTTCTCATTCAATTAATTCAGTTCTCACTTCGCGACACGGCAAAAATACATTAAAACTCAAGATGTCTGTATTGAAAATTATGAAGTAAATCTTAAACACTTATTTCCTCTAATAAATTCCAGAATGGATTAAGCATGATTTAATTCGTAATAATAAAAGAAGGCTTTATCAGGAAGCTTACTTTCTCTAGATTGGCAACAAATCTGCTATTCTGCTATTTCAAATGTAAACAAGCAATGGCCGCCATGGGAAAAATTATTAGGCTTAGCGGCACTTAAAGAACTTTTAAATTGTTGATAATTGTAAACATATTACATACAGATTTACTAAAGGCATAAAAACCTTAACCCCAAGATAAGAACAATATAATTCAATAATTTTTAAAGCAAAAAATGAACAATTTTCAAACATATAAGAATAAAGAAACTAAGATCATTTAGCCGAGTAACAGAGTGGATATATATATATATATATATATATACATATATTTATATACTTTTGGTGGGGCCGATTGCAACCAAAATACGAGGTGCACATCTACATGTTATAGCAGTCCTATATACAAAATTTCAATGTTCTGAGGCTACTCGTTTTTGAGTTATGCGAGATATATACGTACGCACAGACGCCACGAAAAATTCTCTTTAGAATTCATTTTAAATTAGTTTTGCAAATTTTTGGGGAAAAGAGAGCTTTCTGTCCTTACGTACAGATGTCAAGCAAAACATCGTTAAATTGCATTCGATATCGGTGAAAATGGATATTTGCGTTGAAATATGATGCCTGAAACTTCTCGTGATTACAATACTTTCTTTTTACTTCGTACAAGGAAGTAAAAAAGAGAGCACAGAAACTGTTAAGGTCAACTCTGCATTATTATCAAGAACATATTTTGCACCCAATATTCAAATATGAAATAAATTTCTTTACCCACAGTTCCATCAATCAGTACAACTGCATCAAGACAAAGCAATCAGCCGTATGTCAAAATCCACTTTTAATTTCCTGGTGAAAATGAAACAAGAAGTGTGTATAAAGGCCGTACCCTACACTCATATCCCTACTATATGTCCTGATGTATCATCCAAGGATTTTAGCGCTTTTGAACTTTTAAAAAGCGGATTGTCCAGAATTCGACTTACAACTCTTCTTAGGAAAACTGTTGAAGAGGAATGTTATAAAATACCTCTTCTGCTACTAAAAAAAGCTTTACTGTTTTGGAAATTACGGCGTAGAAAGATAATGATGGAAAAGGGTTATCAAATGGAACATTTAAAACACAAATAAATTTTAGGTAAATTATTTCTGTAAATACAATTAACATCGTCTAAAAAATGTGCGAACAGCCTTAGTAGCCGAATCATAATTTTCATAAGAAAGTGAAAATCCTTCTAAAAATACGAATGCAGTTTAATGGAATTCTCCTAAATGTGCATGCAATTAAAATAAAATTAGTTTTTCTAGAAACTCGTTTTCGTGAACAGCCATTTTAAAACATTTTCAAACAAAGACACTGACTATTACAACCATAACATTTGGACATAGATATTTTAGGTAATTTAATACGTTTGGCGTATTACGTTCTAGTGTTTGAGCAGATGTATAAGAATTAGGTGGTTTATATCGGTAAGAGTAAAATTTTGGTTTCATAACCGAACCGTTTTTTTGCTATAAACTTCCATAATTTGGAAGCTTTAAATGATGGTATCACATATTACGGAAGTGCTATATGCCCTATTCTCTTTAAATCCATAACACAATCGTTTCGTAATATTTCTCTGCAGTTTGAAGCCATTTGTCTAAGACTCTCGATCCCAAAAAAACGTTCGATTTCAGGATCACCTATCTTAAGAGAGCAAAATTTATCATTGAACTCTCCTAAGTCTCTTTCTGGCAAATTTATGTTAATAGAAGGCTCAACTAATTCCAGTTATGTCCTTTTAAGAATTCTAGTAATGGTCATTTTCAAGCCACTTCTCGTTTTCTTTAGCTTAGTTATTTCTTCTACCGACATATTGATAAACGTGTAAGATTCTTATGAATTTCATAAAAGTGGCTTTTAAATTCGAAATACATACTACAATAATTGTAATTAAGTCTTCAGAATATCCTCTCCAATCAGTTCCCTAGAATCCCGACAGAGATGCCAAAAAATTGTTCAAATGTGATCGTTTTCTTTTGCTCAAGTTATCAAAACTCTTATCTCATCAGCTGATTTTTATTCCTTCATTTCTGATCGAAAACAACATGGAGAATATTTAGTAATTTGAAGATACTATAAATTCAGTTACAGACAATAAAGCACTCGTCATGCTTAGCATAAAACATATTTAATTTCGCACTTTATATTACTACACAGTCATACACACAAAACACAGCACAGAAGTTAGCGGTTGTCCATCTCATCCATTACAATGCTATTTCTAAAAAAATTAATAATAATTTTTTGTGGCATCCATACACGAATCATGAGAGAAAGCAAATCATTTGGAGAGAGTTTTAACACTTGATATTTTAAACTAATACTTCTGGTTTACCAAACATGAAGGGTGTCCGCGGAAAACTTTTTTTACCACGGTATTTTTTTACGATGATATTTTAAAACTGTGATATTTTTGAATCCCTTTATTTTCTCCTTACTTTCTTTTCTCTCACGGTGTTTTGTAAGACGACGTTTTCGCATTTCGTTGTTTTCTCCGCGACTTGGTGATGTTCGCCGATTGAGAACGCGTATGGAGATGGCTGCTTTTAGGCTCTTTCCTTGAAGCTGGAGTTAGAGCTCGTGATTTCAAGTTTTGTAACTTATTGCTCCGGCCGATCAACTCAAAGTAGCTGTGTCTACCCGAGCTATTCCTAGTGATGTCTTTTCTAAGTGATAATAAATACGCTAGAAAACTATGCGTATGTCAGTATTATTTATATCAAATAATTACGGCACATTCACCGAGTATTAAATGTTCAAGTGCCAAGACTGATGCGGATTCTAGTCGTCGATTGCAAAAATAATTTAAACTTAATGACTGCAAACTTGTTGATTGTGGTTTTGAGGTAAGGTGTTGTTGGGTAATATTTATTTGTAATTCCGCAAGTCATACGCAGTTTCTAAGAATAGAATTCAATAACAGTTTAAATTATTGTTGACTAATCGTAAAAGCATAAGTCGTACTGAAAAATTTAGTTTTAGAAATTTCATATCTAGAGAATCAAAACTAGAAAATGGGGAGTAGAGGCAACAGAAAATTGTTGTTCTTTACCCTGAGTAATTAATTCAATAGTTAGTACATATGGCCTCAAAATATATCAAAGGCCTTTTTAGCTCTTTATTTTAGGATATATTAACTCTCATTTCAAAGATATAATCCGTATCAAACGATTCTTAAAATTATGACCCATATTGCGTGAAAATGCAAATTTTTCTCGAAATTAAAATTATTAAATACATATATTTCCTGTGTTATCTCTTTTGCACCGTTATAACTATCTGAAATATCAAATGGAAAAGAAATTTCAAATTAGGCAAAAATGCAAACTTTATTAAGCTTAGATTATTAATAAATTCTTTCGATTTCAAAGATGACCAGACACAGGTCTCTCTTCTTCGGAAGGAAACAAATTTTGGCTCTTAAAAAATTGAGATCTCTGTCTGATTGCTCTCGAAATCGATTACAGTTTTATTAAAAATCTAAGGCAAACAAGTGCTGCTGAGATAGTTAATATAATTCCCAAAAACTTTATGCTTAGAAGTGAATGAAAAAGAAAAGCTTTTAACATTATAATTGCAGCCAAATATATATTGAGTTTTTGCTTGCTTCATAGAACTTTTGTTTAGTTATGAGATACACAATATGTAGATTTTCTGATGGCAACAAATGTTACCAAGTTTTGTGACTATACTAACAAGATAGTAAAATAATGAAGGTAACTACTTATGCAAAAGCCCCAGAAATAAGCAGAATGCAAAAGCCCCAAAAATAAGATCAGATGATTCAACCGTACAGTAAGCATAATGACTTCCAGCATTATACATAATGAACATCTAATCACTTTTTACAAGACATTATGCTTCGATATAGTCGTCATATCTATTTCCCTATACTATGTATTCAAAGTATTTAAGGATAGCGCAGTAGCTATAACAAGCGACATTAAATTGGCTCACGATATTATTTTTGCCTTTCAAAATAGTCTCTTTTAAATATAAGTTTAAGATTTCGTTACATTTTTCTAAAATTTATGTTAGTTATTTTCAAAATTTGGATTACAAGAAATTTTTCATTATGCCTGATGCAATTATTTTCTCTCAATCCTGCAGTTAAATAATATGCTAATTGAAGAAGAAAAACACTTATCTTCCAAAAATTCATTTTTCAAATCTGATATTAGAGTACAAGATATTATTTTCCGCTTTCCAAAATATATACTACCTTTAATTTGAAAGCAAGAAACGCTAGTTAAATAGTGTAATAAAATGTAAATAAAAATACTCGAGCTCATATTTAAAGGAACAAATATGCATAGAGCGAGTTTCATAAATTGTATCTTTTTCCCATTTATTATTATGCTTGACTTATAAGAAGATGCTCTCATAAATATATCCACTTCAGAATGAAATCTCTTAGTATTAATAAGAAAAAGACTTTTCAGTTCAAAGTAACATCAATTTGAGTACATTCGATAGCGCTCTGTCTAAGAATATACTTATTGTTGTAAACAAAGCTGGGCACAATTCACTTGCAATGTAACTGAATAATAATTGACTTCTAATGTAGTTGCAAATATAAGTAATTCAGTTACAATGTGATTGTGACTACAGTTACAATTAAAGTAATTAAATTAGAATATAACTGTAATTTGAAATCTTCCATTAATAATGTTGCAATAATTATTAATCAGGCAATTATAATGCAATCGCATTGCAATTGTATTATAAATTCAATTATATTGTATAATAAATTCAATTACATTGCAATTGTATTATAAATTTTATAATTACAAAATAATTGTAGTTGCAGTTAATTCAGTTACAATGTAATTGTAATTGCCTGATTTTATAATTAAAATTATATTACAACTACTAATACAATACAATTCTAGCCGAAGCTATAATTATACTGCAGGTACAAAAACTAAAATTGCAAAGCAGTTGCAATCAAATTTATCAGTACTTGCGGTTTAGTTCACTTTAGGGAGGCACATTGTTTTTATTCTAGATATAAAATATTGTTCTCGGGAAACAAAATTTGCAGACACGATCATGCGTCGGAAATTAACCGACAACATGAAAAGAAATCTAGAGGCAGCTTTCGAGAGGTGCTGTCGATGTGCAAAACATAAGATCTTAATAAAACTTTCGCATGCCCTCGCGTATAACTGTTTCTCAAAATATAGTTACCCGGTAAAGCATAAGATCTTTAACATATCTTTAAAATTTGAACTATCTTTTATTCACTGAACAAATTTGGTAATTCATTGTTTTTACTTTATATTTAAAACTATATATAATGCAGTTATAACTGAAGTTATTGGCACTTAGATTTACAGTGTAACTGCGAAAGCAATAAAATTTTCAGTTTAACAGTAGTTAAAATTCTTTTAATAGTGGTATATTGATTCAAGTTCGAATTCAGGCGACCAGTCTACATGTTTGGGATCTCTGTGGTTTTCCTTCTAAGAATACAAGAAATTTCCTTTAGAAAGTCCTCCACGAAGACATCTTCACATTTAAATACATTTGATGTGTAAGTCTACTGAAAAAATTACTTAAAAGTTTTGCCTTTTATAATTCATAAACCCCCTTTTCCATGCCCTAAATTACAGGATTTTCACATAGGGGGCGTTGAGAAATTTTTCGCTCCTCAGCGCGTGGCACCTTTAAAAAGATTGAGAATCACTGATTTAAGCAAAAATTGAAAAACTTTAGTACTACCAATAAATTTTACAATGATTATTTTTCCAATTACTCATCAGAAATATTAAAAACATACATTTTGCCACTTGCACAACCTATTTACTATTTGCATTAATACGCACACATAAAAATTGGTTACAATTTTAATTCACAAATTTTAAGCTATAATACTTTAATTCTAAAACTTAATATGAAATTTGGACCTATTTAAGAGAGATCATTTTTTTATGTCTGGTCTTATTCCACTTAGTTGTAACCGTAAATTAAGATTCACTTTTAATTTTATTCTGTATTTATTTTTCAAATATAATATGGTTCTGTATTTATTTTTCAAATATAATACAGTTATGTATTTACTTTTCAAATATAATATGGTTTATAAATATAATATGGTTATGTGCGTGCTCATTACGGTTTCTATGGAAATGAAAGAGCCGATTTCTTAGCTAAAGATGCTTTAAATTTACCCATTGATATCAACATTAGCATTCCAAAGAGCTATTGGAAGTCCTTTCATTATAAGAAGCTTTTAGCTGAGTGTAATGAGGAATATATTTTTATTTTGTAATGCTGAGGTCACAAAAAAGTTCTTTCCTTCTACTTACCATAGACTGCATTCCGAGTCTTTCCTCTCTATAAATTTTACAGTTTCTCAATTTTTATATAGTCACGGTAAATTTGCAAGTTACCTGTTTCGTTTTAATCTAAGATCAACAATTTATGTGAATGTTCAGAAAGAGTACCTCAGGATGTGGAACATTTTCTCATGCCCTACATTTGATGGCCGTAGATTAGGCTCGCAGAACGATTTGAAAATTTTCGGAGTAACTTGACCAATGAACTTATCTGTTTCGTGAAGTCCAGACTAATGTTCTCTGCTTTTGTTCGTTTTATTTATGCATGCAACATTTAATGTTTTAATTAACTTAACTTCTGTAAGCCCCGTGTTGTACATATATGATGCACGGGGAGTCTGCATGTATTCAAATAAAAAAAAAATATAATATGGAAGAAAATCCTTGTTCCCACAAATAGGTTGTGCAAAAAGGCAATAAAAATGTAATAGCTTTATTTGAAATGTCTTAAATACTTTTAAATACTTTTCTTCGGTTCAGCCAAAAGTTAACACGTGTGTTATTTTAAAAATCTTCAGTTAGAGTTCGATTACAGGAAATTTTTATGAATTGTTCTGTATCTTCCCAAGATAAAATTTCATGTACATTTGAACTAAATGAATTTCTAATCAAATTTTCTTTTCCCTAATCCTTAAGAAAGTACATGTTGAAATTACTTATCGATGAAAAATATCGGATGCTAATTCTTCTTTTATTTTCAAATTAGTTTCTCTTAGAAAACGTTTTTAAATTGGTAAAACGCTTAAAATACTCTTATCCAATTCTTTGATTATTAACTTGAGTATTTTTATAATTGCATTTAGTTTATCTCTATTGATAAACAAATTAACATTTTGTCCTTTTAATTCTAAATTTAATGCTCCAAAAATATCAGCTAAATATGCTGAACTTGCCAACCATAATGTATTAAATAAACAATTTTGCAATTCAAATTTTGAATCACAGAATCAAGAAAACTTGAATTTCTGATCAAAGTTCAAAAAGAAGATTTAAAATTTTGCCTCTGATTAACCGCTTTGCTCCGGAAAGTAACAAAGGCGTTACATATTCACTGCCCATCTCTTGGCATAAAATCATAACTATTCTTGCATTTAAAACTCGGGTCTTCATAAAATGAACCCTTTTCAGAACTTGATTCAAAACATGTTTCAGGTTTTCGGGGATTGCTTTGACTACTAAAGCTTCAGAATGAAAAACGCAGCGAGTAAATTTAGTTTCAGGTGCGACTTTCTTTATTTGAGAAATAACACCGGAATGTTTTCTTGTTAAAGCACGAGCTCCGTCTCTGCATAATTGTCAATTACTTTGAAAATTTCATTTGCTTTTGCTTATTCATGAAGAGATTTGGAAAATAAATACTCTTTGGCAATGCGTTTATCTTATTCGAAATGTATGTAAACTATTGAATTGAACAAATAAATAATTGAACAAAATTCGTTATCAGCACATTCATCCAAGTGCAATGCGAAATACTCACTGTGTTTAATTTTTTGAATAAGTGTTTCTTTTATAGAATTTGCCATTTAATGAATTCTTCGACTTACTGTATCATTTGATAACTGTATATTATTAAGGTCATTAGCCATTTTGCTGTTGAATAATGTTAAAGGCAATTCTTAGGCTTATTAGGTAACTATCTTCCAAAGCTTTTTCACTCGAAGTAACAAAATCTTTCATTACTTGTTTAATATTTTTGAACACACTTTTCAAAATAATCTTCAGATTTATCCTTTAAATTGGCATACTTGGTTTCTTAATTTAATTGGATAATAGTTCACTGCAAACAACACTTTGAGGTTGAGGGTTCTTTTACTCTCCATTCCAAATAAACTCAAATGATAAACAACTGTTATTTTATTTTGTATAAACAATGTTTCTTTTCTTTTAGATATTCTTAATGCTAGTAGATTGTAGTGGATCCACCACCTGGTGAATTATCACTTTTCAGCCTAGTCAATCCTAGCCATTTTTCCACTTCGAAAAGCTAGGTTTGTGTTATTAATATACTATGCATTTAAATATTTTTTCACAAATATTTAAATGCATATTTTTTCCTAAATATTTAAATGCACAGCATATTACGAGTTCTTTAAAAGTAAACGGCGGTGTTCTCAAATCGTATAGAAAAGCGAGGAATACAAAGCAACAAGAAGACAAAATACCTGCTGTTAAGAGACAGCAAATCGACGTAATAAAAGATTTTAATTGACAATAGAAGCAATTTGATAGCGGACATAAAGTGTAGACATGCTAATATATTGACAACTCTAAAAGAATTAATGATCTTTCTATAGGAACTTATTTTCATTTCCTATTACATACAACATCCATTTCTAAACATCATTTATTACAAATTTTGTTATTTCCATGGGTAAAAGAACATTTGTGAAAATAAAAACGGATTATTTTCCCAAAGTCTTGAGCGGCTACTGATCTTAAACAAAGCTTAGATCGCATAAATTTACGAGAGAACAAACTTAAATAGGACATCGGGGTAATTAATTTTAGAATTTAATAGTTAAAAATACTTCCTTTCTTTGAGTACCACTGGCTTTTCTTTTGCGTTCTACCAGTAGTACGCGTACCAACGGTTGAAAATCGGTGGTCTAGAACGTATTTTTGAGCATAAATTACCTGCAGTAGAAAATACTGTTTCTGCATCTAGTTGGTGGCTCTGTTAATAATGAGCGATGCAGTACTTCCTCTAAATATTTGCCTTGAATATCTTCATGTTCTAATAACTCGTCAGATGATTTTGGATAAATCTATTTTTTATATTATTTTTGCATTTGTGTAATTTGTTGCAGTTTTTTATTTATAGTTAACAGTATTTACTTACCGAGAGGCAATGTTTTTCCTATATTAATATCAACATCTTCTTAAAAAAATCCTCTGGATAGGCTTGTGTTTGATTTTCGTAAATGTTTTGGTAGAGATTTACGACAAACGTAATTAAATTTGACCTAGTTAGCTTGCAAGGTTTATCCTAAGTTTGTAGCAGTTATTTTTAAGTTTACGTTCCTTTCCTATCTCTCCTAATTTCAGCTTACAAATTCCTTACCAGAATGTGCTTTTGGAATTGCGTTTAATGCAAATGAGGTTGAGTAGTATTTAAGTCTAAGTTCCACTGACTTCGAGAGAGAGAAGCAGAGTTTCTGACTAGCCTACCTCTAGAGCCACATCTCTCTAAGCTATTATTACGCTCGGCCGTATTACGGGCCCTTGATAGCTTCGCTAGCTAAATTGATACTTAGGGGTCAACTACTTAGAATTGTGTTAGCTTCGACTAAATCTTCTTAGTTAGTCATTAGTTAAGTTCTTATTTCTTATAATTTTGAGTTCATGCCCAAGTGGAGACTTTGTTTTACGTCATGAGAAAGGTGCCATCTTTAATCCTTATTTTGAGCAATAAAGGGTAATTTCTTTGTGATTTTTACGTTTCTGTTACTGAACTTAAGCAATTATTCGTTTAGCTGTTCACCAGGTTCTTCCACACTTAGCTATTAAATAAAAGGGAGGAACACCACAAGCTTCTTTTCTTCTTTTTTGTTTTCTTTTTAAAAGTCTTTACAATTATGTAAATAACTTAAAATATTTTCTTGTTCACTATGCCGTTCTTCTATACACTGTATGATTATAGCATTTCCCAGTCTGTGGAATGCCCATCCCTGGGGGCGTATGGTCCTTAGTTAGGGGTACTTAGTGATGGTTTATTTACTCGAAAAAATGATGAGCGATGACGAAAAATAATAAAGTATTATAAATGCTGATAAAAATCAAAATATTCAGAAAGTTTTAATTTGGTTTTGACTATTTCCAGTGATCGCTATTGACAGAAAAGTATTCAAAATCTATGTAACAAATTGCAACTAACCCGCTCACGCACGCCATAATAATCCGTTTCTTACGCATCATATATAGCCATTCCCTACTTCTTTCCTCACTACGCAAGCTATACAGTAATTGCGAGCTAATTGTATTTTTAATGTACTGAACAAATCATCAAGTTAGTTGTGTAGCTCTCTTTCCTTAAACTGTAATATACAAACCAGTTTGAGTGAAATGCTTTGTCTTGATTTCCTGTCTTTAAAATTCTTAAATGTAAAGTGTTATTGATATAAAAATAGAAAAAAGTTAAAAAGTAGATCTTTGCATCCAATAAATAGAATCCACTTGTGGATAACAGCTCTAATCTGATGTCTACACCAAACAAAGATTGGGAGATCAGCAATTTCAGTTAAGTTTGAAATTTCACAAAGATAAGTGGTTCCAAAGACTTGCATAACCATGCAGCACTTTTCAGTAAGAAATAAATTCAATTTAGGATTGCTCAATGGCTCTATAACTGTTCCAGAACGTCTGAAAAAAAGTGATCTTATGCTTAAAATGTTAGAATTTGGTTAATCATATACTGTAGAAAAAAAGTATAAATATTTGAAACACTTTACGAATTTCTATTAGAAATGTTAGCACAATTTACAAACGAAATCATAGAGAACATAATAATCCTCTTACAAGATCTCCAAGGGATGTTCAAATATTCCTTGTCCAAACAAAGTGAGTTAGAGGCATTTCAAATCTCTTCAATGAATTTTTTCTTAAAGCAGCTTCAAAATTATCATTCTTTGAAAAAGAAAAGCTTAGGTTTTTCTGTCTTTATACATTCCGGTGTATTAAATAACTGTTCAAATAACTATTGCAAAATATATTGCGAGAACAATGGAGTTGTGTCATAGGTTCTGAAGAAGGAAGTGAGGGGTATTCTAAAGTCTCAGGGGCATGCAAAATTAAAAAAAAAATGGATACCGCTACTCTAATATAACCGTTCACAATGATGTAATAAATTGATTTAAATTATATTTCTTTCCTTTCTTTAAAATAATAAAAGGCAGTACCATTTCCTTGGCTATCGTTTGTCGGGCAGATTACTCCTCGTTGAGGGATAACGGTAGCTGCTAGGAACATAGGATGATAGCATTTACATCGTCTATAGAATTCCAAACCAACGCAGTGCTTTTCGCAGTGCTGAAAATAAACAATGTTTTTTTTTAAAAAAACGAAATGTTTTTAAAAAAATGCATTTAAAAAATTTAGTTTGAATTTACTTAGTTCAAAATAATTTGAGAACAAAAAACATATATTTAGTTTTTATTGAAGCAAAATTATTCATAAAACAGATTAATTATCTTTTAATAGTCTGTCTCAGTTTCTACAGTTTTGAAATACTCACTATCAATAAAAATAAAATTTTGGCTCACTTGTTAAGTAAAATGAAGATAGATTTCAGACAAATAGCAAAAAATAAAATAATATAAAAAGTCTTACTAAAGCTTTAGAATAAAATGCATTTGCACGATTTACATTTCATAACAACGATTAGCATTTATGACTGAAATTTTTGTGTGGCTTATTTCTTTTCAGATTGGAAAAATGAGTAGAACATTTTGGGTATAGGTTCATCACAGTCTTCGTACTCAACATTCTTCATGGAAAGTGTAGTCTTTTAAATTTTATGATTGGATATCGCACACCAGAAACAATATACCATTTCGTTTTCCAAGTTACCATTTTTTTAAAAAAATGCCTAAATTTTAAACTAATTAATTTTCCTCTTTTTAAAACAACGCAAAAAATTCTCAGCCTGTTTTGTGTACTGTATACTTACATACGAATGACGTCGGAGCAGGTTATGTCTTATAAATGAATTCAAATAATACCAGACCTTAACATCATTTAAAAAAATGTTTAGTTCCTTAAAATTTGCGTATTATGCATCGATGTATTCTTATAAATTCCAATTTCATTCTTCTGAATTAATTTAATATTGTGGACATTTTATTATAAAAATTTACTTTTACTTCAGGTTTGATTTAAAATAATTATAAATAGTATATTATGTTATTTTCTGCTTTCCTGTTAGAAAATTTACCTTTAGAGAGGATGACTTTATCTATATCTATTTCTCTCTCTTCTTATGTATATATATATATACATATATAACTAGCAAGACAACATGAATTAGAGAGACCTTAGTGGTCAAGAATTTTGCGCATTGAGCTGCAAAAAACTTTTTTTTACATATATATATCCTTACTATCATTAATCCAGAAGAATGGAAACTTTTACTCAACAGTATTCTATTTAACAATTATCTGCAATTTCATAACAATATCTTTAAACAAGTACAAGGAATTCCTATCGGGGAAAATTGCTGGACTGCAATCTGTGGTCTCTTCCTTTTCACTCAAGAATTTAAATTTATACGTTCACTTAATGATGAAGAACACAAGTATTACGAATACATCTTTCGCTATATTGATGATGTTATTCCATTTAACAACTTCAACAAACTTGAAAATGCAAATATTTATCCTACTTGCCTCAAGCTTAATACTACTAAAGCAATACAAGATGATATAGTTTACCTAGGTCTTCAAATTCTAAAGTACAATCTTTTTAAAATTTTTGAGAAACTCAAAGATTTCAATTTTCATACACTCAAACTCACTAGCTGGAATTATAACATTTCTAAAAAGGTCATTATTAATACTTTAATTCACAACTCCTTAGAATTAAAAAAATTTGTGATAACACAGCCTCTCTCCAAGAAGAATTACTCTACTTCACTAAAATCTTACAAAGCAATCTTATTCCAAATACTATCATTAAAAATTCCTTAAAAAAGCTGGCATTTACCTTTTATTTTAGATTATTTGTTTGGAGATATGACATTTTTTACCCAAATCTTAAAGGAAGGTAGATGATGGATGGCTAAATCAAATGATCTAATGTAAAAATGTAACATAGTTTCTAAATACTGAATCAATTGTTTCTCTCTAGAAACAAAAAAAGCAGGTTAAAATTTTCTCTCTAGAAACAATTGGCTTAGAACTTCAGTTAATTTATTAAATTGATTATCACTATTTTCTGGCCAACCCTATCCTTTCATTAATTTTAAAGGCCAATTTCGTTTCGAACTCATTTGTCAGCCCTCTAGCGCGAAGAATTACGACTTTTACTAACAAATTGCTGATTTTTTTTCCAATTTTAACCTGCCTTTGGGCAGATAAACACTTTCTTTGATTTTCGCCATTTTTTTATCGTCTTCAGTTTTTAAGACGACTTAGACCTGAACAAGATGCCATTCTGTAACAGCCGTCTTCCACCTTCCAACCCCCTTTTGGATCCTGTGTTTTTTCTCCACTAACCGTTTAGTACCATTGACTACTGCTTTAATACGTTTGTTTTCTCCTTGCACGTCGTCTCACCTAATTGGTGAAATTTGACTGCTTTTCTATTATGGAAGCATTTCTTTGGAATTCATCTAATTCCGGCAACCTTTTTTCGCGATATTTGCTCACTTTAATTTGAAAAGGCTATAGCTTTGGACGCAGCTAGTCGTTATTTTTATTTTATATTTTTTTTAACAAAGTTTTTATTCTTCGATTTAATAGGGCTTACCCTTAAAATTGTGTATTTTTTGACTAATAGCTTTTAAGCTATTTATTTTAAATTGTACATTTGCCAACCCAAGCTACTTCGTATAGGTTTTTCTTATATCCGTTTCAAGTTCTAAAATAAAAAGGAATTTTTTTTTAAGCATAAAAATTTTCTTGTTTTCTATTTTGCTCTTTAAATTCAATTTTAATTTAATTTGCAGACGCGTCGGGAAATGAGATGAAGCTATTGAGACATAGCTATAATAAGATAATTTAATTTGGTGATTCTATTAATGAATTTCTGCTTTCTGTCTGAATTGATTCGTTTGACGAATCGCACCTATGGTATTAACTAAATTGGAGTTTTCTCACACTTTTCCCTTGATAAGTCCGTGTGAAACCTCGAATTGGGCTAATTGACCATTTATTGCATTCTTTGTATATAACTTCTATGCCTTTAAAATGTTTTTGATTGTTTGCGTACATAATATGAAGTTTTTTTATGTTTAAAGAAATTTTTTAGTCTTTTCTTATTTCATTTTTGTTTTTAAAGTTTATATTGTTTTGTAGATTTTACAGTAGGTTTTTTCATGTTAACCTTTACCGCTTTAGTATTGTATTATTGTTTATACTTGGTGTAACTTTTTTACTCTGGAACTGCAGTATCAAATGCACTTTAAAGCATTAGCGAATTTGAACTTTCCTCTTCTGTGAAAATATTTTTAAAATTTTGCAGCTCAATGTGCAAAATTTTTTGAAAAATAGGTCTCTCTTTAATTTACTATTTTCTACTTATATATATATATATATTGTTTCATAAGAATAAATTGAGTTTAATTAAAAAAATTAAATTTAAATACATATTTAATTAAATATTCTTTGCGCCATTGCTGCAAGGAATGAAATTTAAATTCTTAACAAATACGTATAAAAGTAAAAAAAGTAAAAAAGCAAATTTAAATTCTAAAAAAAGGAAAAAAGCCAAAAAAATTTAAAATAATTTAAAAATATGCAAACATGCAAAAGATTTAACTCTCGAACTAATCTACAATATCATTTAAATTCAGAAGCATAAGCAAATCAAGTGCAAAATCTATCCATGAAAATAAATCTACTAATTTAATAAATTAAAATTAAATTAAACAATTTTTTTAAAAAATGCATATGTGAATGATCGTAGAGTAGGCAGGAGACAGACTTATCAAGGGGAAGTTGCCTCCAAACCTCTCCAGTCATTCAATTCGTGTTTCGTCATTCATGCAGGCAAGGGTAAAAGTCAAAACCAAAAGTAATTCCAATAAAGTGGTACTCCTAGAAATTAACATTTAAGAATTAAAGTTCAAAATGGAAAATACTAATTAAGTCTTTTGAGAAACAAGCAAGTAAAGTTAAGAATTAAACTATTTCTTAAAAAATTAAATTTTTTAAAAATTAATTTTTATAAAATAATAAAAGAATTAATTTTTTATAAAATAATAAAAAAAAATAATAAAATCTTTTTATAAAAAAATTAATTTTTTAAAAATTTAATTTTTTAAGAAAAAGTTTAATTCTTAACTTTACTTGCTTGTTTCTCAAAAGACTTAATTAGTATTTTCCATTTTGAACTTTAATTCTTAAATGTTAATACTTAAATGTTAATTTCTAGGGGTACCACTTTATTGGAATTACTTTTGGTTTTGACTTTTACCCTTGCTTCATGAATGACGAAACATGAATTGAATGACTGGTGAGTTAGGTTTGGAGGCAACTTCCCCTTGATAAGTCTGTCTCCTGCCTACTCTACGATCATTCACATATGCATTTTTTTAAAAAAATTGTTTAATTTAATTTTAATTTATTAAATTAGTAGATTTATTTTCATGGATAGATTTTGCACTTGATTTGCTTATGCTTCTGAATTTAAATGATATTGTAGATTAGTTCGAGAATTAAATCTTTTACATGTTTGCATATTTTAAAATTATTTTAAATTTTTTTGGTTTTTTTCTTTTTTTTAGAATTTAAATTTGCTTTTTTACTTTCTTCCTTTTATACGTATTTGTTAAGAATTTAAATTTGTTTAAATTTAAAATATATATATATATATATATATCATATTTCATAGCTTATTCTTCCCCCCTTTTTCTACTAGTATACTAAATAGTTTCCTAGTTGTGCGTATAAGTTTACGTTGTTACCATAAATAAGAGATTTTAAAATCACGCCTTTGGAAAAATAATGAGTAAATATGCGATAGGCGAGTGAATACAATATATATAAATAACTAATTGATATAAAATGTACATTTGATCAAAACTGAAATAAAAATAAAATAAAGCAAAAACATTCAATTAAAATAACATAATAAACTTAATACAAAGTAATAAAATTTATATAAAAAAAGTGTTGAAAATTCCTTGATATTTTTTAAGGAGCAGACGAAGAATTTTCAATAGAGCCACATTTCCAAATTACATTTGGATAATTAAAAATCCTTGAAATAAAAAATTAAAAAAAAAAAAAAAAACATATAAAAAGTGTAAAAAAAATTAAAAAGGGTAATAAATTAAACATTTTGAAAATCCGGAAATTTAAAAATGCAATAGAGTGAAAATTAAACTAGTTTCAAAATTAATCTTTAAGACTCAATCTTCTCTCCCATGACACTAGAAGAAAGAATAAAAATTCTGAAAAGAATTCTCGAGACTGAAACTAGCACAACGATTGAGGAAATAAAAAGCAATTTGCTAAATAAATATTTATTGAATTCTGACTCAAAGAAAAACATAACTGCTAAACAATTTTCCAAATTGAAAACAATTGTTGATAAACGCAAAATTATTTCAAGTCAAAACTTTGAGGAAACGAAATTATTAGAAGATGAAATTTAAAATAATTAATACAGAAAAGTATCTAAAATGAGAGAAAACTACATAAAAATGGAAGACTTACAGCCTAAAATGTCAAAAGGAATAAAAGTAAAAATTAGAAATAAAATTAAAGAAGCAATATGCCTAAAATTGAGAAAATATAAATAAAACAATAATTAATTAAAGTCAATTAATTTGAAAGGAATATTAAAAAAATAAATTCTGAATAAATCAAAAAATCCACATGGCTACTTGTATAATCCTTGAGAAATTGTTTAGGAAAAGGAGTCGTGTTGAGTTGTTGCAGGAAAGTTTGATGAAATGAAAATAATAAAACACAAGAACTGAGTTGAGGTGTAAATATGGAGGCAGTGAAAACTGGAAAAATGTGGAAGATGGTAAATTAAATATTAAATAACAATTTAATTCGAATTTATTTTGTAGCATTAATTTTAATCATAGAAAAAAATAAAATGTTTAAGTTGTGGAAAGGAATTTTTAATTTTTAATTAATTTAAATTAATAGAAGTAAATTACTTCAATAACGCTACGTAAAATACTTTTTAAATGTAAATAAAAAGTTAATCGGAAGTAGGAAACGTTTTGAAAAGGGAAAAGGTGAGCAACAGTTAAACGTCTTCATCTAGTTTGCATATAATTAGGGCTGCAATAGAAAAGTCTGTTTCTTAATAGAGATAGAAGGGTTATTTACGAATTTAACAAATATATTTACAATTTTTATGCATCCAGGAAATACCTCCAAATTCGCTTTAAATAGATTCTATCATTTCTGTCCCAACCATCCAAATATAATTCAGAAGGTGGGTGTTTGTTGAAATTCTTCGGCTGATCCATGAAAGACACCTAGGAATTTTCAACAACATTTTTCATATTAATTTTATTATGCTGCATTAATTATATTTTACTGAAATGTTTCTGCTTCATTTTATTGAATTAATTTTATTTGAGTTTTAATATGTGCATTTTCGATTATAGAGATGACCCCTTTCTTGATTTAATAAGGATTTGATTAAGACACAAGAACACGCCGAATAAATACTAATTCAGAAGTCAAACAACAAAAATCTGCGTTATATTTACAAAATTTTCACAGGACTAGTTTCGATGGTTTTACCGAACCACCATCCTCAGCTGCAAAACAGCAAATGAACCAGACAGGAAATAATCATTAGATAAGATAAAGACTGGACAAGAATAAGCAAGTGGCGCCATCTGTTGGTGAAACCAGAACTAAAGCGTAATTTCTTGAAAGACCGAAGGCAAATTTGGATTGGAATTAGTATCGTTAACTAGAACAGAAAGATTTTTATAAATGTGAAATGCTTCTAGAAAATCCAGTTCTCCAATGGAAGATGTTTTTTGAATAATTTTGGCAGCAGAAAAATTAAAAGTCCGATTTTCGGCCAACAATGTTGAGCAACAGAAGATTTCTGTGTTTCCTTTTTTCTAACATATGCCTCATGTTCCTTGACGCGAAATTTTAAGGCTCTCTTAGTGTGGACAATGTAAATTAAACCACACTGGCGTGGAATCCTATAAATACCCCAAGAATTCATATCCGGAATGGGGTCCTTGAGTATGGAACTCGGAATTTTATTGATGGGAGAACAAACAACCCGAAAGTTAAATTTCTGAAAAATATGTGAAACTTTATAGCTAATTGATCGAAAGAAGGGAATGACAACAGAATTTTTATAATCTCCTAAAACAAGAGTGTGCCTTTTAGTGTGTTGAGATGAGAAATTTTTAACTGCTTGATTAATAATGTTGGGTGAAAAGCCCCTGTCAATAGTTATTGCTTTTAAGTAATTTAGTTCTTCATCAAGGGCTAATTTGGAGGAGCAAACTTGAAGAGCACGGAAACCATAGGAATAAAATGAAGCTAACTTTTGTTTAGTTGGATGACATGATTTAAAGTGTGGTGGAAGGCCAACCGATGAAGGTTTACAGTAAACCGTAGTAGTGAAGTTGGACGTGTGACCAGAATGCCGAGAAACGGGAGAGAATTGCAAGTCTCAAGTTCAAAAGTGAACTGAATAGCAGGATTAATAGAATTCATTGTTGAAAGAAATTTATTTAAATCATCTTTATTACCTTCAAACAGGGTAAAAATATCGTCTACGTAGCGGAACCATGCCGGGAAGTTTAAAGTTTCAAATAATTTTGATTCATAATAATGCATGTAGATATCAGCTAGGATGGGACTGAGGGGGCTTTCCATGGCTAATCCCTCAGTTTGCTTATAATAGTTATTTTCGAAAACAAAATGTGTTTGTTTCAAACAGAGTTGAGTGGGAGAAAGTAGCTCATCAATTTCGATGTAAGAGAAATGAAATTCGCGAAGTCTGGTTTCTAGACACCTTAATGCACCCTCCACCGGGACATTGGTGAATAATGACTTTACATCAAAAGAAACCATGAGTAAATTACTAGGAGAAATGTTTTTAACCTTTTTTACAAACTCTATTGAATTTTTTATGGTGTAAATATTATTGTCTAATGGAGTTGAAAATCTAGAAACTAAATATTTAGCTAATGGATACGAGGCAGTACCTAAATTTGATACAATAGGGCGGAAAGGAATACCACTTTTATGAATTTTGGGAAGAGCATATAATCTGGCACAATTCGCAACAGATGGGGTAAGCGAATGTTTTAAGTTGCTTGAAATGATTTGCGAAGATTTGATCGCAGTTTTTATTTTGGACAAGTCCGAAGGTGAAGGATCTTTAGGGATCGGATTATATGGTCCTTCGTTTAAGAGTTTAGTGACACCATCGATGTAAGTGTTCTTATCCATGACAATTATCTGGACACTTTTGTCGGCCTTTGAAATGATAATATCTGGGTTAGAATGAATTTCGCGCATTGTAGCTCTTTCTCTCGCAGTTAGATTTGGTTTCAAAGGTTTATTATTGAATTTCACATTATGAGCGATAAGATGCGTAATCATTTCTTTCTGTGAATCTGAAACTTTTCTTAACTTGAAAGCTTTTTCGATAGGAGCCAAAATCTTTGGAATCGAGGGTTTACAGGTTTGTGAGAAGTTAAAATTGTAATTTAGAATTCTCTCTTGTTCTTCTGAAAGACTAACATTAGAAATATTAACTATTGGCTTGATGTTTACAATGGGAAGATTTATTGAACTACTTGAACTGGAAGACTGTAAAAGAAGTTTTTCGAATTTAACTGCAAGGGTGTTTTTATGACGGTTAACTGCATTCTCCGTTCTAGACCAAGACTTTTGTTCAAGGGCAGTGAATTTTGGACATGATTTAGTGAGTTCCAAATGAAGCGTATAGAGTTCATGTTCAATTTTGGACAGTTGTTGACGTGTATCCCTTATGACGAACCGAAGTAAGGCGAGCTTGCAATTTAACAGATTTCTTGAAACGCAACTCGAAGGTTTTTGATTAGATTTGATTTGAATAAAATTGGGGATCAATTTTTTACATTTGCATTTAAGTAAAAGGTCAAGATGATTCAGGAATTTTTGCCGTTTCAGGCGTAATTTAGTGAAACGATTAACGGATGAAGGCATGATAAACAAAGCAGAAATTCAATCTAAATTAACTAAGCAATAATAAAGCACACACAAAACAGCAGAAAAATCCCTCAATGAAATGAATAGAAAACAAAACGTTTGTAAGCAAAATGCATGAAATCAGACAAGCAAAGCACAATATCCAAATATACAAAACATAAACAGAACTTGAAAATTGCAAAAATGTACTTAGCGAAACCCATGCAATCACAAAATGGCGGCCAGACCACGTGCAAAAAAGAAAGCAAAAAGTAAGCCTGTTTGGGGCTTCTATAATTAAGACACAATAAAACGCCGAATAAATACTAATTCAGAAGTCAAACAACAAAAATCAGCGCTGATTTTTGTTGTTTGACTTCTGAATTAGTATTTATTCGGCGTGTTATTGTGTCTTAAACCAATGATAGCTGAAAGTTTAGGAATACCGTAATTTCCCTTCTTTTACAGCTTCAAACTCTAGAGGGGAAAATTACACCATTTAGATTACTTCTGATGGAAGAGGTGAAAAAGGAACTTATGCCATGGTACCCATGATTTCATTTGCGAGTAAAAACAAAATTTCTTTGTAAGATAATTAATTTAAATCTGTAGATTCGTATTGCTTTAAATTTTAAAAGGATCAAAGCAGGAGTGAAAATTTATGGAGTGTATCTCCAATGGCTATAAAATTACTCGTATGTTTTGAAGAAACAGAAGTGAATGATCTGTGAGAAAGAAAATGGCTTTTCACTATTGCAATTATTTTGCCACTTCCGAAGGAAAAGGGACATCAGCTTTTAAAGTATGTAAAATGCTGAATTAAAGCATGTAAAATACCTTAAGAGGAAAATCCACGACGCTGAAGAAGGACTTATTTGATAGTAAAACAGTTTTCTTGTGCAAATACCTTTCGATTTACCTTTCCAATGATTAAATTTTTGGCTTCAATGAATGCTACGGAACATCGTAATTGGTCTTCCAGATGGTATATAAATGAGGACAAAATCCAATTCTAGGGCATAACTTGCAGAAACTTTAACAATGCAGAAAATCAAACTAAATTAACTAAGCAATAATAAAGCACACACAAACAGCAGAAAAATCCCTCACTGAAATGAATAGAAAACAAAACGTTTGTTAGCAAAATGCATGAAATCAGACAAGCAAAGCACAATATCCAAATATACAAAACAAAACATAACTTGAAAATTGCAAAAAAGTACTTACCGAAACTCATGCAATCACAAAATGGCGGCCACACCACGTGCAAAAGAAAGCAAAAAATAAGCCTGTTTGGGGCTTCTATAATTAAGATACAATAACACGCCGAATAAATACTAATTCAGAAGTCAAACAACAAAAAATCAGCGTTATATTTACAAAACTTTCACAGGACTAGCTTCGATGGTTTTACCGAACCACCATCCTCAGCTGCAAAACCGCAAATGAACAAGATAGGAAATAATGATTAGATAAGATAAGAAAGCCTGGACAAGAATAAGCAAGTGGCGCCATCTGTTAGTGAAACCAGAATTAAAACGTAATTTCTTTAAAGGCCGAAGGCAAATTTGGATTGGAATTAGGATCGTTAACTAGAACAGAAAGATTTTTTTATGAATGTGAAATGCCTCTAGAAAATACAGTTCTCCAATGGAAAATGTTTTTAAATAATTTTGGCAGCAGAAAAATTGAAAGTGTGATTTTCGGACCAACAGTGTTGAGCAACAGAAGATTTCTGTGTTTCCTTTTTTCTAACATATGCCTCATGTTCCTTGACGCGAAATTTTAAGGCTCTCTTAGTTTGGCCAATGTAAATTAAACCACACTAGCAAAGAATCCTATAGATACCCCAGGAATTCATATCCGAAATGGGGTCCTTGAGTATGGAACTCGGAATTTTATTGATGGGAGAATAAACAACCCGAAAGTTAAATTTCTGCAAAATAAGTGCAACTTTATAGCTAATTGATGGAAAGAAGGGAATGACAACAGAATTTTTATAATCTCCTAAAACAAGAGTGTGTCTTTTAGTGTGTTGAGATGAGAATTTTTTAACTGCTTGATTAATAATGTTAGGTGGAAAGCCCCTGTCAATAGCTATTGCTTTTAAATAATTTAGTTCTTCATCAAGGGCTAGTTTGGAGGAGCAAACTTGAAGAGCACGGAAAACATAGGAATAAAATGAAGCTAACTTTTTTTTAGTCGGATGACATGATTTAAAGTGTGGTGGAAGGCAAACCGATGAAGGTTTACGGTAAACCGTAGTACTGAATTTGGATGCTACGTGTGACCAGAATATCGAGAAACGGAAGAGAATTGCAAGTCTCAAGTTCAAAAGTGAACTGAATAGCAGGATCAATAGAATTCATTGTTGAAAGAACTTTATTTAAATCATCTTTATAACCTTCAAACAGGGTAAAAGTATCGTCTACGTAGCGGAACCATGCCGGGAAGTTTAAAGTTTCAAATAATTTTGAGTTGAGTGGGAGAAAGTAGCTCATGAATTTCGATGCAAGAGAAATGAAAGTGAGAGAAATTAGCTCATCAATTTCGATGCAAGAGAAATGAAGCGCGAATTTCATTTCTCTTGCATCGAAATTGATGAGCTAATTTATCTCACTCTGTTTGAAACAAACACATTTTGTTTTCGAAAATAACTATTATAAGCAAACTGAGGGATTAGCCATGGGAAGCCCCCTCAGTCCCATCCTAGCTGATATCTACATGCATCATTATGAATCAAAATTATTTGAAACTTTAAACTTCCCGGCATGGTTTCGCTACGAAGACGATATTTTTACCCTGTTTGAAGGTAATAAAGATGATTTAAATAAATTTCTTTCAACAATGAATTCTATTAATCCTGCTATTCAGTTCACTTTTGAACTTGAGACTTGCAATTCTCTTCCGTTTCTCGACATTCTGGTCACACGTAACACATCCAACTTCAGTACTACGGTTTACCGTAAACCTTCATCGGTTTGCCTTCCACCACACTTTAAATCACGTCATCCGACTAAACAAAAGTTAGCTTCATTTTATTCCTATGTTTTCCGTGCTCTTCAAGTTTGCTCCTCCAAACTAGCCCTTGATGAAGAACTAAATTATTTAAAAGCAATAGCTATTGACAGGGGCTTTCCACCTAACATTATTAATCAAGCAGTTAAAAAATTCTCATCTCAACACACTAAAAGACACTCTTGTTTTAGGAGATTATAAAAATTCTGTTGTCATTCCCTTCTTTCCATCAATTAGCTATAAAGTTGCACTTATTTTGCAGAAATTTAACTTTCGGGTTGTTTATTCTCCCATCAATAAAATTCCGAGTTCCATACTCAAGGACCCCATTTCGGATATGAAATCCTGGGGTATTTATAGGATTCCACGCCAGTGTGGTTTAATTTACATTGTCCAAACTAAGAGAGCCTTAAAATTTCGCGTCAAGGAAAATGAGGCATATGTTAGAAAAAAGGAAACACAGAAATCTTCTGTTGCTCAACATTGTTGGTCCGAAAATAACACTTTCAATTTTTCTGCTGTTAAAATCATTTAAAAAACATTTTCCATTGGAGAACTGTATTTTCTAGAGGCATTTCACATTCATAAAAAAATCTTTCTGTTCTAGTTAGCGATCCTAATTCCAATCCAAATTTGCCTTCGGTCTTTAAAGAAATTACGTTTTAATTCTGGTTTCACTAACAGATGGCGCCACTTGCTTATTCTTGTCCAGGCTTTCTTATCTTATCTAATCATTATTTCCTATCTTGTTCATTTGCGGTTTTGCAGCTAAGGTAGGTAGCTCGGTAAAACCATCGAAGCTAGTCCTGTGAAAATTTTGTAAATATAACGCTGATTTTTGTTGTTTGACTTCTGAATAAGTATTTAATTATTATCTCTTAATTATTTAATTAAATTCAAAATATACTGCTTGACTTTAGAAATAATTTATGTATTTAATTCGAAATATCTAATCTCATATACAGTGTATATCTATACATACATAATGTATATATATATAATGAACTGAAAGCAATTTCCCGTAATTAGATAAAAAGAATAAAAAACCTGCAAAAAATTACAACATATTAACATGGAGGAAAAATTTGAAATATTTGTCAAGCCTTATCTAAATACCAAATTAAAAAAAAAATTCCCACGGTGAAATTTCTTTAATTGTGTATAAATTGAGACATTAAAATAACTACTATTATTACATCTGAAAGATTCTTTTAATACTGTATTAAAATTTTTATTTGTTTCCTATGTTTGAAAACTACATTGGCTTATGACAGTAATTCGATCATTTGTAATTTATTTTGTATAATTACAGACACATTTTCTACATTCATAAATATTCAGAAAAATGTAATCCTTCGATAAGAATTTTCCGGTATGTTATTATATCTGCTTTTACCGTGAATACCGTGTATTCAACTGAACCTATGAATAGCCGAATCAATCAAGGCAGACTGCTTCCTCCAACGCAGATTGAATATTTACGTGAAACTTCTCAACATGTAATATACGCATGGGCTGATCGTGATTGAAATGTGCTCTGAAACGAAATTCGATGGCAAAGATCTGTGCTTCATGCTTCAGTAGATAAATCTTAATTTCAATTATTCATGTTGCCACAGTTCGTATTGCGTCATTTAACGATTTCTGACGCAAATTCCTGGTAGAGATGTAATTTCGATTATTCTGGCAACAACACCAGTTTTTTCTTATATAATTTGTTGATTACTATATTACTAAAGAATACTTTTTATTTAAAAACTCTACATAGGGTTCAGATTATAATTCTAATTATAATATAACTTTACATAGAGTTTACGTTACAATTAGAAATATCATGCAGTGATATTTCTAAATTGATTATTCTATTAATAATATCTATAACTGAATGCCACCTGTACACAGTACATATAGGTTGATTATGAAATTTTTCTCCAGATGTACCCTGCTGTTAAAATACAAAGAATTAAAAAAAGTGTCCTAATTAGAGTGTTATATTTTTCTAAGTTGCCTGATTTGTAAATAAATTCATCACACTATATAATCATAATAGTGTTTCGAGTAGAAGATGTTTTAAAGTAAAAATGCCTTCTGAGAAATACTTACTCATTTGCATTGCCTAGAATTTAAATGCTATATTTGGATGTAGTTTTACGCTTATTATAATCTTTGCGTTCCATTTCTTTAGTTCGTCTTTCAGTACGCTGTTTACACTATTTAAATGTCAGAAGACTTTCAATATATCAAGCTCACTTGGGTGAAGATGTCCTACATTCAAACTGTATATTTGTATTGTAAGAATCCTAAGTTTTACTAACGTTTATTTTATTTTAAAACTGTACTATCACTTCTTATTTTCTTCTTCCGTCCAGAATTAAATGCTTTAACTTGTTTATGTAAATTGTCTTGCTAACGTCCAAGTACTTAAATTGTGGCTTTTTGCTAAGAGAGAGAGAGAAGGGGTTATAGGAAGCAAGCCGCTTGCCACTGTAGTTTTACGAGTTTTCACTCGGTTGCTGGTTGCCTTTAAGGCCAGAGGTTTAGCCCTCTTGATATTTGCAAACGTATCGTAGTTCAGCAGCTCCGCGTACTACATACTTACCTTTTTTAAATAAAGGCCAGTCTTAGTGCTAGGCATTTGTATACTAATTCAAAGTTAGCTTTTATTTAGTAGTTTTTATATTCTTTCGTTCAGACCACAAGTGGTTGGTCTCTGTATTCCGAAGTTCGGAAGTGCCTGTAAAAGATTAAAAATAAAGGGTTTCGTATACCCTTCCTGCTTGTGTTGTCTACTTCACACCTTCTTGAACATAGCTTGAGTAAGTTCCCTGTTCCTATTCAGGATCATTCATGTTTCCAAAGCAAATCAAGAGAAACAGAAGTCCTGTCAGTATTGCAAAACAGTATCAGAGGAAGCACGACTTGTATTTGAGATCTTCTTATGCTTGAGTCATTTCGCTAGTTCATTTGAAAGTCGTGATTTTTTTTCGATCTCTTTAATTATAAAGCTACTATCAAGATTTTCTTATTAATTTCTCATAATCATATGTTCTTCGAGGTTCATGCAACGTATATACGTCAGTATGTTAGTAAAGCTTGGATTTCACGAGAAAAGTATACTTCCTCTGAATGAATTTATAAACGCTCAAGCACAGCTTCCTTTGTCTCATTTCTTGTTCTGAACTTCTCAGACAAGTCCATTGATAAATCTGCTGAAGGAGTGCATAACGGCTCAATCCTCTTCATTATGCGAAGAGTGTCAACTGGTTTCTAAAGTTCAGTGCTTAAAGTTTAGGAACATGGTTAGCTTTTCCTCTTCTCCTCTTTGTCCCTGCTACCATGGATATACTGTCATCTTGACTATTGCTTACTGACATCTTCTTTCTAATAAAAAGCCTCCCCACATCAATGCTTCAGAGTTAGCAAACGTAACAACAAACAAACACTTAGGTTAAACAATCAGCCATGTGATGTTCACATTTTAGAGTCATATTGAGATTAGAATATGTTTCGATTATTCCCAGTACAAGAAACAAATGCAACTAAAATGTAAGCGTATAATTTATAAAGTAATGAAATTAAAGCCAAATTTAAGATATTGACTAACCGTTTGGATATAAGGATCTGCGGAATAGTTAGACGGAAGACTCTCATTATCTGATGCACATTCTCCCCAAGGGGGACCCAATCTGTTTATTTCTATGTACTCCACACTCATGGAGACCATATCTCCGGGTCTAACGTCTATACCATTCTCAGAAGCAATTGGTATACTTCGAGGGTCATGAATCACAATGCGTACACCCAATTGTTTGGTGAGTAAGGCGACTGCATCTTTCTTCCTCGCTTGCATGTATAGCTGTAAACCTGTACATAAAACCTATGAATTAGTTTTGAAGTAGAACGAAATAAATAAATAATCAATTGCATCTAATATCAAAGAGAAAATATTTCTTCTAAGTAACTTAAATTATTTTGCATTTATGCCGCCCAACCGGGATAGTGGTTAGTGAGTTTGACTATCGTACCGAAGGGATTGTGATCGTATCCGGAGAAGGCTCGAATGTTTGTAAATGCATAGCGTCTGTGCGGCATAGAGATATTCTAAATATGCGGCGAACTGGAAGTCCCCTCAAGAGGTCGCTGGTAGGGGAAGAGGAATGGGAAGGCCTCGGACCGATACACTCAGAGTGCTCTGCTTCAAAATCGGGAACGGAACTGAGCAAAGTCGTACTAACAACTGTATGCTGCCCAAGGCTCTTGCCAACGGTATTCGCATTGTTGTATCCTCGTCACGATCAGTTTCGTGAGTTTGCTCTGATTTCAGAAAAGAGAGACCAGTCACAACACCACTTTACATTCACCGCACAATGCTAATAATGAACGTTGTAAAAATACTTTAATTACTAATTAGATTTACTGATCATGATTTCTATTCTTTTTTTAAATCAATATGAATTATTTCGAAGTCAAAAAAGAAATCACATCTAGTATGTTTTACATATATCATATGCTGCCGATTTCAATTTCATTTGCTTTAATCCTTTAACGAGAGGCCACACTAAATGGCATCCTAACTATAGGCTGAAGCTTAAGTTTAAGAGGAACACTAATATGCGTTTCGAATGAGTTATTTACTTTTCGATTAGAAAATATTGAAACATCTTTGTTCTCGTAAAGCCATACACAAATGCACTACCTTAGAGTAACCTATCTCAGGCGTTATATACTTGTATTCACTGAATCATGCTCTTATATGAATATGAACCGGTATCTATAAATCTACGCTAAAAACGCTCTGTAAAAATGTTAATGGAAATAAATAAAAATGTTAATGCAATTTTATTTTAAAACCTATAAATTAATTATGTAATTTATTCTATTAATTTCTAGTTATGCTATTTTAACCCTATCACCGAATCACGCAGGAGGACTTTCGACCCTGCACTATTTTAAGTGTCCCCATGCCACACAGACAGTGTACATTTACAAACATCTAAGCCTTCTATAAATCTGAGAAATAATCTCTGAAAATACCTGAATTCGTGTCGGGGCCTGACGAGATAGTTATAGTAGTTAGCGATACTGAATTAAAAATTAAATAAATGAATAAAATAAATAAATGAAATTTTGCTTGAATACTTGTATGTTTATAAAATTAAAACAGAAAAATAATGTACAAGAAAATAAGTGAACATCAGAATATAAGCTAGTGACAACAACAGAACAAAATTAAATTTCATTCGTTGCTTATATCTGTCGTTTCTTTCTTTTATTTTATGGCTGATTTATATAGATTACTTTAGTAATGAAACATACGTCGGTGAAAAAACATTATAATGCAAACACATCATCTTCAAAAATAGACAAAATAAATATGCAGCTTCTCTGCTTTCCTAAAGAAAAGGTAATCTTTCTCATTAAGGAATTTTTCTACCCCAAAAATTACTTGAAAAATGTAAGAAAAAAGGCCTTAATATGTGTAAAAATATAAAAGATTAAAGAAGTAACTAAATCAAATATTCAGGTAATTTTGCCATTATACTTTTTCCCTCATCCAATACAATTCGTAACCTCAAATGTTCGATATTAGAATTCAGATTTTGAAACTATTTTTATTTTGCATTTTTCTAGCTTTGAATTAATTCAAGCTTTCTTTAAAGTTATTAATAAACATTTTAAATATGTTTTTCATATTATGGAGAAATTGTGCAGTTGATATTTCTTACATATTGTTTATGGCAGAATAATTAGCCGTTCACAATTTTTTATAACTCATTTTAATTGTTTCATTTAATTGCTGTGAAATGTTGCTGTGTATTTACTTCTTCCTCCATATTTATTGCATGGAAAACTTGTTAAATTTAAAATGATGGATTTTCTATTTATTCAAGAGAAAAGAAAAAGTGTCAGGACAGGCAATTATATATTTTTCATATCACAGAAAAGAATGACAAAGGCAGTTTGGGAAAATTTAATAGTGACTCATTGCTTTTGTAAAAAGAACATAAAGATTACACATCTTTACATCGCCACTTTACTCGATATTGTTTCAAGTATAACAGGGAAACACGTTGTAAATATGCATTATCACCATAACTTTAATTTAAATTTTAAAAGCTTAAGAAATGCGGCTGGGGTTGAAAACTGCGAACGAAAACACTGGGGGAAAAAACGCAAGAAGAAAACATGAAAGACAAAACATGGCAGGAAAAAAAAAGAAAGAACACATTGCAGTAGTAAAACATTGTGGTAGGAAACAAAGTGGTTAAAAGTATACGCAGTTTTTAAAACATAGTCACATAAAATATCGTTGTAAAAATAAAGCTCTTATAAATCTTCACATAATAATAACACCGCAGACGTGATTTATAACTTTAAAAGTTTTAAATGCATGTTAACATAATGATTTATGAAGGAAAGAAGAAATTAATAACATTTTTACCTCTATATTTCAATTTTTTAACTTTAAGTGAAAAAGTAAGTAAGAAACTTAAAACATTCAATGTATGGAAATTAGTAAAAATTAATTCTACGTAAAGCTGTTAATAAAATTTCAAACTTATGTTACTAACTATTCAAAGTCATTATTTAAATAACTTGCTTTATAAAGACGTTTAGCAGGTTTTCTAAAAAATATATAAAAGTATAATAAAAATTTGAAAGATTTCAGATTTTAAATTATGTCCGAAGGGGCGTTTTTTAACATTTTGTGTGTTATCTTTATTTATTAAAAATCATGTTTTTCGCAGTTACACCATAAAATTCAGTTCATGAGCAATATCGCAAAATAATTTTAAAATGAACATATCTTTAGAATTTCCAATACGCAGTCTTGTGAGCTGGAGATTAAAATGTTTTTTTTTTCTGTACAACGTTGCCACTGTTCGCTTTGAAATCCTTGAGTTTGTTAACAAAAATTCGTTAAAGCTTTACAAAATATGAAACAAGTAATAAAATAAATTGCAGATTTCAAATTTGGGCTTCCAGATGCCCAAATTCGCAGGAGGATTACGTTATTCAAATTTGGATGTCTCTAGGTACATTTGTTTTATCACAATGCGAAAAACATACATACATTTATGCAGATTCTTCATTATTTAATATTTGGTGGAAACAACAAGTGAATCAACGCTGGTAGTGAATCAACGCAAAATGCCAAAACGAAATAATTAGTTCTTCTGGGAAAATTGCCCCTTTTGGACTAATAAAAATAATTAGAAGTATTATGCATAAGTTCTATTGACTGAAACACATAGTATACTAAATTCCAGATTACTAAATTCTACTAAAATTACTAAATTTCAGATTTTGAGTGCTTTAAGTTTCCTGCTTGCTCTTTTAGTAAAAATTTATAAATTATTATATAAACATGAAATATGGTGGCAATCATTTCGAAAAAATTCACTTAAAATATTTATAATTTAGAAAACGCATGTTTGCGAAGTTAACATCATGAGACTATTTTCGTAGATGCTTTTATTTTAGTAAAATGTTTTAGAACTACATTGTTTACATTCTTTGCTTTCTTCTCTCCCATGGCACTTTCTACTTGCGTTATTTCTTTGAAAATATATGTCTACACTTCCACCATTCTTCTTTGGAAGTAAAGGATAATAGTATAATGCTGTACTAGAATTCAGAGATTTCTAAAGAATACTGCGGAAAAAATTCGGATTTTCAGTAACGATCTGTTTTGAAGCTTATTTGGTACGAATATTTGCTTTTTACTTTCATTCTTGATAAACGATGGATTGATGCGCCATAAATCTCAAGAGAACGCTGAGATGAGTTGAAAATAATTTTAAAAAAAAATTCCTCTAGCACCATATTCTTTAGCGAGCTCCATTTAAAAGCTAATATTGAGCGGACTACACTGCTCCAAACTTTAAAAGCGTTAAAATTTTATTTATTTGAATTGTAATTTGAGAGATTTAACTAAAATACACGTATTTATTGTGGCACTATATGTTTTAGCTAATAATGTGTATCTAGAACTAATCTATTGTTTTCTTTTCCCTTTTTCTGCATCCATTGCTTTTTAGAAACAACATCAACTGCAATGGATTCCCCTTACAGCTGGGTGTAATGATATCATAAAATCCAGCGCTAATTTTCCTTCGACGAAAGTAATTTTGTTTTTCTTTTACTTTTCTGGCGTTTTCTTCTCAGCCTTCTCTGATAGTTACTTGAAGAATCATTATAACTATTTAACTAACTTAATATCATTTAAAAATTTTTATTCTAATTTGCCATCTCCAGTTATGCACTTTTGTGTATTATCTGTCCATTATGTTCCGGCTTACTCGGCCCGGTGGCGCAGTGGCTAGCGCATCGCGCAGCGGTACCACAGGTCCGGGCTTCGATTCCCGGGCAGCGCAATCCTTTCATCCCTTGATTTCCATCACTTGTGTCGATAAAATGAGTACCTAGTTTGCTTGGGGACTAAACACTGTCGGTCCTGCGACAAGCTGACCATTTATTCAGGGCATATGCTTACGCACTCCGGGGCCCACGGTCAAGAAAGCAGATTTCGGGCACTGCAGGCATTGACCCGTTAGGGCTATTACGCCACTGAGTTTAGTTTTTTACTCCTCAAATGAATGAGCAGGGTGTAATTATCAGTTGTTTCTGTTAAACTGTTAACGTACAAGTTGGTTCTGACATAAAATCGGTGTGATAAGCCTAATTGCGAGAACAACGCAGTGTAGCAGAATACTACTTTTCAATAGAATCAAAATAGCAACATGCCTTTTAGCAGGAGGAACCCGCTCTGATTCTGCCTCTAAAATCTTCCTTTAAATTCTGTCTCCTTTCTGCTCCATTTTAATATCACGCGAGCTAGAAATTTACGCTCTGGGAGGAAAATGGGAAATCGGGAGGATATGAAAGTAGTTTAACTTAAAATAACTGGTTAAAGGAACTAAATGAAAGCTTATAAAGTTTATAATCTTTAGAGCAACAATGAGTCAAATTTCTTGTCTCCAGTTTGCCGAGTATTTTTAAGAAACGTTTGCACCTGTATCGCCACTTAACTATATGACTTAGTGACCTGTAGTTCACAACAGACTTTTAACATTATATAGCAGGAATAAAATTTTTATGTTTTATTCTTTTTTTAAGTAGTTCAGTGTCGTCGTAATTACATAAGCTACGCGTCGCGCATGATGTAGCAAAGACGTCACAATTTGTAGTTTTCAAGGTATCCAGATGTCAACGAAATTCTACTGTTTTACCGACCGTCGCGAAGACGTTGATTTTGCGTTTTCAGATAGGGCACTTTTAACTCAATTACGTCATTTTCACATCGATATATGCAATATTTTCGTCTCAAAAAGTGCAAGATGCTAGGTTACAATGACGTCATATTGTGGCGTCTCAATAATTTTCTATGTATCTGCTGTGAATGATCTTTTGCAACTGTCATATAACAGCGTTACGAGGTCTTTTATAAATAAATATATAGTCCTTTTTTTGAGATCATTGTATTTACTAAAATATTCAGACTTAATTTTCAGATTTATCGTTTTTCTTGGTATTTATTAAACCCTGACATAACTCTTCTTACCTATTTTGCGGACCATTTAAATAAATTACATATTAATTTAATATAAAGTGACACTTTTAAGAAAATATTAATTACAGTAGATAAAATAATTAATTAGTTAAAGAACGTGAATAACAGCTGCATATCTATTCAAACTTTTTCTCATAAAATATATCAACATCATTCTGAATAACTGCTTATTGCTTCATTTTACATGTTTCTATTTATAAAAAATAGTTAATTGTTACGCCGGTGAGAAGTTTTGAGCCAACTTCGCGTGTAACAGACTTATTTTCCACTTTTGAAATTGACTATTATTTTAACTTATATCGCTACAAGTAGGGGCTGATCTTATCAAGCACGAGACTTGCATTTATTGTCAAGTTCTGATTTAATAAAAAGGTCGTAGCATTTATTGTCAAGTTCTGATTTAATAAAAAGGTCGTTAACAAGACTCTGTTGTTACTTCAAATCAGCGATAATTCGTTCTACCTCTATTAGGAGTTTAATACTAATTAATACTGACAAAGAAAGTCAAACACTATATAATTTATAAATTAATTAGCAGCGGAATTTATACTGCGCATGCTACTTCAAAATACACAGGTCAATGAAAACATTTTCACCGTAAATGTTTCATTAAATCCCTTATAGGAAATATTTAAAAGGAAAAACTAATATACTTTTTCGTTTATTGAATCAATTAACAGTTTCATTGCAATATACTTTCTTTCATTTAACATAATTCTTTCAAGCGCAAAATTCTAAGCTTCAGACAAACACATAATAATATGACGTATGCTTTTAAACGTATAAATAGCTATCAAATTAAACCAAATGCAAGTCATAAAAATGAAATATATCGACCTGTTTAAATCTAATAAATAACATTATATCTAATTATAAAGATTCCTTTTACAAAAACTAATGTGAAAAATACAAATGGTAAAATTAATTCCTTTTCTAAAAGCTTTTTTTTTGGGGGGGGAACGGGAAAGAATTGCTTTGATGATTATAAATAATAAAATGTATAGGACAATTTCTCACATCTTTTATCCATTTAGTACTATGAACTTAAAATAGAAACCTTAAAAGCATTCATATATATTAAAAAAGCTTACATTCTAAGAAAGACATGATGAAATTAAAGCTAGACAAGTTTAAATTGATATTTAAGGAAAACATAATTTGAGTGTGCTTTAAGCAATTAATTATATTTTTCTGAAAACTGGCGAGGATATGCTAGTTTGTAGCAGCTGAAGTAATTGTATGATTTGAAATACGTTTATTACTTACGTTCCGTGTTTATTCAGATGTTTTTAAAACCTTAATGAGGTGTTACATTTACTAGGTTAATTGTTTAGGCAGAAAGGTGTTTTGTGAAACGTTACTTTTGCGAAAGCTTCCGAATATCACAACGCATACCTGCATTTTGACAGAAAACAAAAACAAATATATATATATATATACTTCTTAAAAAACTATTAATTTGATCATGTTTGAATTTATTAAATTACTCATCATATTTCCCCTTTTATAAGATGCTCCTGTGTATAAGACTCACCTTGATTTTGGGACTTGAAAGGTGAAAAATAAGGAATTGTTTGGCTGACGAATTTATTTTTTTATCCTGATTTATCACAGTTTAATAGAAAAAAAACATTATGTTATTGAAACATCAAGTTATTGAAATCAGTGTTTATTCAGTATGTAGATCAACATCTCTGTCAGAACACCCATCCATTAACTCCCCCTAGGGTCATTTAGTACAGCGGTCGCTAACCGGTGGTCCGTGAGAGCTTTTTGATGGTCCGCAGAAAAATTGGGACATTATTTATATTTTTATGAAGATTTAGTTTAAAAAATGACGAGTACAAAACCTATTATGGAATATCGAATAGCTACTACTTTTAGCAAAATTCTTTCTGAATTTAGCGGCTTTTTAGCTACTTTTGCAGGTGTATCTAGGGACATTTGAAAGTGAGAGTTGGCATCCATGGATGTTATGATGTTATCAATAACAGCGCAAACTGGAATTCTCTTTCCGATTGAATTACAGACATATGCTATTGTGGTCGTTAATAACACAGTTTATCTCGTGTCAATAGGCATCCTGATGGATTTTTATGAGAACCATCTGTATTCTTGTTTATAATTGCATCACTGGAAGCTTCCGTTTTTTGTTTTGTCTATCTGTTAATCGATGGTGCCATTGAGTAAGCGATGATTATTATGTTTACAGTAATTAAAAATTGGCGGCATAATACTATCAGTTTATTGATATTGCTTTGCGTTTGCCAGTTTGTTCTTACTTCTCGTGAAGTTCCTTTTTCAGTGATATCGAAATGTGAAGCTTTTTGTACAAGACGGTAAGATTTTGTACATTTCACGAAATTTTTCAATGGGAACGAAATATGTGTAGTTTGCTGATTATTATTGTGTAAATGTATTTACTTTTTTAATTCATATTATCAGGATTTGTGTTCCTCTTTACTTGCTTTGGAAACATGAACTGTCCTGACTCGGAACAGGGAGCTTACTAAAGCTATGTTCAATAAATTGTGAAGTAGACAATACACACAGGAAGGGTATACGAAACCCTTTATTTTTCTATCTTTACAGCGATTTCCGGAACTTCGGAATACAGAGACCAACCACTTGTGGTCTGAACGTAAGAATATAAAAATACTAACTAAAACCTCTAACTAAAACTAACTTTGAATTAATATACAAGTGCCTAACTTCAAGATTGGCCGATATTTAACAAAAATCCGTATGTAGTACAGAGAGCTGCTAAAACTACGATACGTTTAAAATTATCAAGAGGATCAAACCTCTGGCCTTGAAGGCAACCAGCAAACGAGTAAAACTACTATGGCCAGCGGCCTGCTTCTAATAACTTCTTCCTCTCTCTTGCTTGGCAAAAAGCCACAACTTAAGTACTTGGCGTTAGCAAGACAAATTTGCATAAATAAGTTAAAGCTTTTAATTCTGGCCGGAAGTAGAAAATAAGAAGTGATAGTAAAGATTTAAAATAAAATAAACGTTAGTAAAACTTAGGATCCTTACAATATTAGTGGTCCGCCAAATATAAAATTATATATGTAGTGGTCCGTGAAGTTCTAAGGTTTGACGACCGCTGATTTAGTATACACTCATGGGCAGTTCCTTTGTTAGGAATTAGAAACTATATCATTTGAAACGTTCATATATCTCTGCTTGCTAATGAACTTGAGGGGATTATCAGATTTTGTTGTGACTTTCAAATAGAGTTTCAGACATTTTGTTTTTTTAAAGAGACAGGGAAGCGAAGGCCTTTGCATTTTAAGCGTAGACAGCCACAACGTCGTCGACAAACTTTCATCCTTGCTTTAATTCGGCTTTATCATTTCTGTTGGAACCGGCCTTATCGTTGTGTAATTAGACACATTATTTTCAAAGAAATGATGTGTCTTATACACTGGTAGAAACGGAAAATGCTAAATCACATCTTCTTATTATTACCTAAAACATCTATGTCTGAAACTCTTTCGATAATGTTTACGTAATAATATCACAGTTAGATAATATTATCTCTAATTTATATCACAGTTAAGTAATATTATCACGGTGTACTGATAAAATATATGAGGTTTAGTGAGGTACAGAATTAAACGCTTCAAAGGATTTTACGTAAGTGGTTCACATAAACTGCTTTTATACAATATGCTAAACGTTTACTTACTTTTGCTGCGAGAAACAGTTGGCCTCAGTCTCCTTGCTAATGAATTCGAAACTTAAATTTCCTTAACTCTCTTAACTAACTCTGAAGTGCAGTACTTTCCAACCTTTCTCACGCACTCTAAACATTTTGGGCTATTTGAAGTATTTTGTTCGCCGATATAAATATTGTAAATTAAACGTTCAAGGATTTAATACTCCTTTCACACACTTCAATCTCTATCAGTTCTCTTAAATGTTATACGTGAAAGCACCATAGTAAAACAAGTTTTCAAAAAATAAACTTTGTTTTAAACTAATAGAATAAACACTGAATTAAAAAAAGAAAACAAAGTTTATCATATAACAGGAGCAAAAGATTAAATAATTCTGCTTAGAAAATTCATCTCTAATTTTATATCCACAATAATTCTATCGTGGGACTCTCTTAATATATTCATTAAGATAAGTATAAGAATATCAAGTATATTAAATTTCTTTTTTATAGAGCCATTAGATTAATATCATATAACAGGAGCAAAAGATTAAATAATTCTGCTTAGAAAATTCATCTCTTTTATATCCCCAATAATTCTATCGTGGTACTCTCTTAATATATTCATTAAGATAAGTATAAGAATATCAAGATATATTAAAATTATTTTTATAGAGCCATTAGATTAATACGTTTCATTGTTTGAGCGCTTCACTTAGCACTCTCAGGAGCTTCAAAGTACTGTTTTGTGAATATACTTCGTTGTGGCAAAAACTAGTAAGATATTAAAAAAAGTAGAGTAAATAGACTTACTAATACTATTTAATATTTTTTATATGTTAAATGTTAAGTGTTGAATAACGAGAAAAATATTTTATTTAGCCTAGAACATGATCAAAAACTTATCAATTGCAAGTTACAACTGGATTCAGTTTTTGTCTTATATCATGCTTAATACGGTGATTACGCGCAAGATATTTATGTTCTGGAAAGATATTTCTTTGTTATTCGGCTTACAAATTTATATAAAGCAAGTATAGATGAAGCCAAAACATTTAAAATCGCTGCACTTTCTTGTTTTTTTGTTTTTTAGTAGCAGATAATTTTTCCTGTAATAAATGTTTATATAGTATTGAAGATTTATGATTCTCAAAAATTCGGCAACGAATGGTACTTTTGCAATTCTTGCATGATTCTTTTATCACTTGTCACAGCTGCTCGAATAAATTTTTATTTATCGCATAATTTCTGATACAAGTTATTTTTATGATACTTCCATTAAATTTTTCAATACTTTTTTCATTTTCTTTCTCTACTATTCTTAAAACTCGCGTCAACTGCAGTATAGGGCAAATTTTTTTAAAGCCGTTTACCTCTTCTACTTAAAGAAACAGTGGCGAATATGTTTCATTTTCTGGGATTTATACCGTGAAGTGTATTTAAAATACCTAGCGGTACTTTTCAAAACGAATTCTAGGACATAATTTGGAAGCTTCCTGAGTTTGTATATCAAATACTTCTTACACGTAAATACACACATGTCCATAAATTAAGGATAATGCAAAATCAGGTAAAGGAAGAGTTAGAAGCAAAACAAATTTGACTTATTTATTAAACAAAAGGTAAAGAGCAAAAAAAAAAAAAAAAAAAAAAGATGCTATATGTTTGATATTATTAAAAAAATTAGCGGTTTTTTCTCCCTGGAGCAAATTACAAAAAAAAAAAAAAAACCCTATTTACAAAAAACCAATATTACATGGTTGGTATGATTGTTAATACATCGTATGTCTCCCAGACGATGCAATACAGTCCGTACAACGCCTAGGCATGCTGAGTATCAAATTATCGATCTGATCTTGGGGATATTACACCACTCAAAAAGCAATGCCCTCCGAAGTTCCGGTAGACATGTAGGAGGAGGTTGACGGGCTGCAACTCGTCGGCCAAGCATGTCCCACACGTGCTGTACTGGATTCAAGTCCGGTGAGAACGCTGGCTAGTCCATACGGGTGATATCCTCCGATTGAAGTCATTCGCTTACGATGTTTGCACGGTGAGGATGGGCGTTGTCATCCATAAACACAAATTGTGCCCCCATGGCGCCCCGAAACAAACGTACATGTTGTTCCAGAATGACGTCCCGATAGATTTGGCTTGTCATGATTCCAATTTGAACATGCAGGTCAGTTCTGGAACCCAGAATAATTCCACCCCAAACGAGCACTCCTGCACCACCGTAACGGTGTCGTTCAATGATGTTTTCTTGGTTGTAACGGGTACCTGGAACTCTCCATATGAAAGTCCGGCGAGAATCAGACTGCAAACTAAACCTGGACTCGTCGGAAAACATCACACAAGCCCACTGTTGCGGTGTCCACAATGCATGCTCTGTACTCCAGGTTAACCGCAGGCGACAGTGAGTTGCAGTAAGTGAAACGCATCTGACAGGTCTACAATCATATAGACCAATCTACCCTAAGCGTCTGTACAAAGTCTGCCTTGAAATTGTCGTACCAGTGGCTGAAGAGAGCTGACGAGACAGTGCTCCGTCTGTTTCTTTTGGCAGTAATTGCCAAATACCGGTCCTCATTCGGCGTTGTAACTCTGGGGCGACCTGTGCTATAACGTCTACTCACATTACCATCATCTTGGAATCGTTGCTAGAGCCTGGAGATGACAATCTGGACAATTTCAAGTTCGTCTGATACTTCCAGTTGGGTACGCCCACATTCCAGACGGCCGATAATTCTACCACGTAAAAAATCTTCCAAATGCGTGCTTTGTGTCATAACTGTTCGGTTATTTCTCTGAAATGCTTATAAAGCGCCTGCGAACAATGTTACTTCTTTGCCTGTATTCCTTATATTACACTCTCGTCATTGTGACGTACCATCGGTGTCATCTGGTTACTTCCTGAAATTTGCATATGATTCTTGAAGATGTGTGTAGTGATTTTACAAGTGATATATTTATTTTAGAGTTCGATGTCCGCGTGACTCCGAATTATCCTTAATTTATGGACAGGGGTGTAGATATACTTTTTTCCTCTTAAAAACATTCGCATGTAATCAATTTATGTTCCTTGTTATATTCCTCTCTTGCAAGGTGATATCCCACATCGTTCATACATTTATTTATTTTATACTTTCAACGACTGGTTATAACCACTGGTTTAAACAGTTAATATTACGTTTATAGTCTTTCCGTTGGTAAAATAACAAAGTCTATTGATTTTTATTTTAGACCATAATATATTTATTCAGCACCTAATATTATTTAAATAGATGAGCCAAGCTTTAAACCGTTGCCTGTGACGCCCGAACTGTGCGACAATTTTGTAATGCCCGACTTGTGTTCGGGAAAAAGAAAGATTCGGTGTTTCAATTCCCTGACGCCCAAACTCAGTTCGTCCAATGCATAATATGTAATTTACCATTTTTCCAACATACGGACTTGAAATTTACAAATATATGGGAAATCAGGAAGGACATACCACTCGATTTCAAATAAATAAATAATAATAATAAAGGAATCTAAAAGGTTCAGATTTTAAATTACGTCCGAAGGGGCATTCTTTTAACGTTTTATGTGTTACCTTTATTTATTAAATATCATGTTCTTTGCACTTAAACCATAAAAATTCAGTTCAACAGCAAATGTCGCAAAACAATTTTAAAATAAGCATATCTTCGGAATTTCCGATACACAGTTCCGCGCACTAGAGATAAAAAGGTTTCTTCTCCTCCGTAAAGTGTTGCCATTGTTCGCTTTTAAATCGTTGAGTTTGTTAATCAAAAATTCGTTAAAGTTTTACAAAATATGAAATCGATGATAAAACAAATTCCAAATTTCAAATTTGGGCTTTCAGATGCCCATATTCGCAGTAGGAATACGTCATTCAAAATTGGATAGCTCTAGGTACCGTTGTTTTATCAGAATGCGAGAAACATACATACATTTATGCACATTCTTCATTATTTAATTTCTTCATATATAAAAGAGGGCGATAGTATTTAGTTTAGACCGCCATAAATATTTCGGCATTTAGAAAAATATTTTAGCATTTAGAAACGGAATAATCAACTTGACATTAAATAACTCATGAACATTAAATAATAAAGATCATCATACCTTGCTTTGATACCTGTTAAAACTTTCTTACCTTTTAATAAAACAAACTATCAGATTTAAAAAAACCCTCCATCAAAATGGGTGAGCTAAAAATATGCATGCATTTATGTTTTATTGTGAATAACAATCATGCGCGTTTCTGTTATGTTGATTGTCTTCTGTAATATTTTTCTTTCGTCCTTGATTTTTTTAAATTGTAAAATTGAAGAGTTTGATTGTCTTGATTACTCAGGAAATTAAAAACGGCTACTAAGAAATATAAAAGGACTGAACTTTGAAGATAAAACCCAAACCCTTAAAGAAGCTAAATATTCACTCAGAAGAGGTTACTTGATCTTACATAAAAGATAAAATTGCTCCCATATACAATTTAAACAGTTTTCCACTCTGAATAACAGCAGTAGCAGCAATAATAATCAATATATATTATAAAAGTAAGTATACAATGTGCGTGCCTCTAAAAGTCAGAAACGTGACCCGTTGCGATCAAGGGAGTTATATGGTGTGGTAGCCCTGTGTAGCCCATCTATGAAGAAGGTTCTCGATTTTACTAGAAGGGCGTGCTTTTGAAGATATAAGAGTTGGAAGCTTTGCTTTTTAGATATTTCTAGAACTTTCCAGAACATTTGAGAGCATTCCACAACATTTCAGAACATCCCGAAATACATTCGGGAATTTTGTGGAATGTTCGGGAATAGTCTGAAACATTTGGGAACAGTCTGAAGCATTTGGGAATAGTCTGAAACATCCCGAACATGTGTAACATTCTAGAACATTCTTAAGCACTCTCGGAATGTTTAAGAACATTGTGGACCATTCTAAGCCTTTTTGTATGGGTTGGGCTACCCATTGGTTAGGGTATATAAAGAGAGATCCGTCGTGGGTTCGAACGTCAGTTTCTTATCAGTGAAGTGCAGTGAGTGAATAAAAACAAACAGTGAAGTGCGAGTACACCATACACCCGAACAACGCCGAATGTTTCTATCTGCGGATGCTGCTACATGAAATACGAGGACCAAGAAGTTTTACAGATCTCAAGACTGTTCATGGTTCCTTATGCCAGACGTACAGAGAAGCATACCAACGGTTAGGAAAACTGCTGGAAAATGATAAAACTATAAGAAGCCTCACTCACAGACTCAGCTGAACAAATCAGACACTTATTCGCCATAATTCTGACAACATGTAACCCATTTAATTCACAACCGCCTAGAAGATAAATGTTACCAATAAAAAACCATACCTTAGTATAATTTGGGATGTTAGCATTGTGACAAGATGCTTTCAACGTGCTACATTTGGAAGTTCGCTACAGAAGAAATGATTGATATAATAATTGGTCAAGAACCATACCACAGACACGGCAAAATTGTGGGTTTTCCGCTTCAATGGACAACATTTCAAAAAGAGGATTCAACACAACCGCCTCGAGCTTTTATTACAATCTGCAACCAGGCATGGACACCGATTGTGCTTGCTTTAGAGAGGGATTTTGTGGCTGTCTTACTGGAAATACTTAATCAGACAATAGCGTTAGTATCCATTTACTCCCCTCCTACAGAAGAAGCGGACCATACCATAATACACATCCAACAGCTAATGCAATCTCATCGTATAGCAAAAATGCTCCTTGCTGGCGATTATAATGCTCATAGCACCACATGGGGCTACGCTGATACGACACCTAAAGGACGTCATTTCGAAGACTTTTTCTCAAGCAACAACTTTGTAATTCATAATCAAATAGATGCGCCGCCGACCTTTGATAGGCTCCACTCTCGTGGTTGGCCAGACCTCACAGTTACTAGTCATCAAATGGCAAATTTAATACGTGATTGGACAGTAGTTGAGGGACAGAGTCTATCGGATCATAACTATATACGCTATAGTATAGCAAGCAGCACTGCAACTAACATCATCCAAAGATACAACCTACCAGGGCGGAAGGTCCGCACTTTCACTTCTATTGTTAGTAACAGACTAACACCTTTCGTTAATCCAATAAGACATGCTGTAAGTAGAGAGACCCTCCAAAATATTACGAAAGACATTCTATTAACAATACAACAAGTGTGTGATGAATATCTTCCAAAGCGTACTACAAAAAGAATTACCGCACTCCATTGGTGGAATGGTACACTGCGTACTCAACAGCAAAAATATCGTGCTCTGCGCCGACGCCTCAAACAAGAACGTAGGCAGCAACTAAAATCCACAACACTAATGATCTACCAACAAGAGCGAGCGTATTAAAAACGCATGATCTTAGATGCAAAAATTAGCAGCTGGAGAAAGTTTTGTACAGAAACAACCACCACCTATGGACTCCACCACAGGATTGCGGCAGGAAAACTTTTTAAACCATCCACCTTACATATATTGCCAACACCCAATAGTACTGGCCAATATACAGAAGATACAATAAAGGCAATCATGTCAGCAGTCTTCACCACAGACAATCCGCAAGAAGACACATTAGAACAAACCACAATCAGTAACCAGCCCTCAGAAATTGCTACATCAAATGATCCTTACTTCACAATCAGGGAGATTCAGCAAGTGCTGCGCCAGCTTCCCCAGCGCAGAGCACCAGGACCGGATGGTATTGACTACCGAATTATTAAAGCAATTATAAGCACTAATGTAACTCTATTTCAATCACTCTTCAATAAGCTCCTGCAAACGGGGACATTCCCTAACAGCTTCAAAATTGGGCAAGTGGTCTTATTTTTGAAAAAGAATAAATATCCAACGTCTCCAGAGTCGTACCGTCCAATATGTCTACTTTCAGCTTTGGGGAAGGTTTATGAAAAGCTGATCATGACAAGATTGCGGCATCATCTATATGTTACGAAATACTTAAGCCCAATACAATATGGGTTTAGTCCAGGACAGTCTACTTTGCATGCGCTTACAAAAGTTAAGAATCGAATCCTAGAAAATAGGTCTGCTGGCTATCACACAGCGTTTATTTCCATCGACTTAAAAAGCTCTTTTGACACGCTGTGGTGGCCAGCGGTTCTTCAAGCCCTGCGCCTAAGTAAATGCCCAAGAAATATCTATCTTACTTTGGAACACTACCTTTCTGACCGATTGCTAATAGTACCCCATAATAGTGGTATGGTAGTGCAAAATCAAAATCAAGGATGCCCGCAAGGCTCGTGTGCTGGGCCGTTTCTTTGGAATATAACATTCAATGGTATATTAACCAATGCGTGGCCAGAGCACACGCGCATCATTGCCTATGCCGATGATACTGCACTCATCGTTCGGGGTAGAACAAGAGAACAACTTCAGACCAACGCCCAAGAATCCTGCTCGCTATTTCATCAGAGATGTGCAGAAATTAAACTCAAGATATCTGAAGCAAAGTCACAAATACTTCTAGTTCCCAAAAAGGGAGGTACGCTCGCAAGACAACCAAAAATAACGTTGAATAACCATCGACTTCGAATTGTTAAAGAACTGAAATACCTAGGAATAGTATTTGATATCAAACTAAATTGGATACCACATATTATGGAACTGAAGAAGAAGACGCTGGGAATAGCTCAGCAACTGAAGTTTATGAAAGGTCACGAATGGGGCCGTAACCCGTACATACAGAAGGTACTGTATAAAACAGTAATTGAAAAATTGTTACATACGGGGCGGCAGTTTGGTCATTACCTATGCAAGGTCGCAAGATAAAACATCTCCTAAGCATACAACGACCGTTCTTACTGAATATTACCAAGGCATTTCGTACTTCCCCAACTAAAGCACTATGTGTATTGACCGGTCTGCCACCGTTGCATCTTAGTGTGGACAAAGAAGCGACTTATCAAACAGTGGCCCAATTAGGCCAACCAGCAACCCTCCATGAGGATAATTATTTCCCAGCGGAATATGAGAAGAAGTTGATACGGCTATCTGATCATCCAGCGAAACAGGGAAAAGGGGTGAACATTAATCTCAAGCAAAATACCAACATAACGGAAGCTGATTTAGTATATTATACAGATGGCTCCCAAATAGATGATAACACAGGCTGTGCCTACATAGCCCTGCGAAACCTGGACACGCTAACACTTTGGAAAGGTCACCTGGACACCAATAATAGTGTGTTCCAGAGTGAGGTGTTAGCAATTGACCGGGCACTAACCCACATCATACAGGAGCAACATAATGGAAGCTTCATATTGACAGATAGCTTATCGTCTCTGCATGCACTTTTAAATCCAGTGCACTGTTCCCCGCTCACAGCAGACATACAGTCGAAATTACATGACAACAGTCATTTAAACGTAAAGCTGCAATGGATAAAGGCCCATGCTGGCCAAACAGGAAACGAGCTGGCGGATCAGCTAGCGAAAGAAGCGGCGCAGAACATAAATGCTGAACAAATTAAGATACCTTGGCCAATTTCTTGGCTAAAGAAAAATTTTACGCAAAAAATCAAATCCCTGTGGCAGGAAGAGTGGAACTCTGACGACACAGGACGTCGTGTTTATTATCATATTCCCACAGTAACTTATGATCGTCTCATAATACATGCTCAGCTTGTACGGTATATAACGGGACACGGTCCTTTTCCTGTATATTTTGAAAGGTTTGGCATTACAAATACGGCACAGTGCATTTGCGATGAATTGGGCACACCCGAACATTATGTAGCTAACTGCCCACTAACAACTGATTTGCACCTGCCAATCCCGCCAACGAATGAGCAAGCATTTAGCAGGTTCATGATTAATAACAAGCATGCAGTACGAAAGATTAACAAAATTGTTAATAAACTTATGGACCTCGGCAATAACCTGTGTCAAATCTAATTTTATATATGTCTCTAAAGTATATCATAAAATAAACTATTTTGAACTGTGCTAAAACTAATGCAAATAAAAACTAAGAATTATCCCTTTATGTGGACTCCCTCGGTTACATTTATACTGAATAATTATTTTAGTACAGTAATCGTTTTGTATCAGAGAAATTGTGTATAGTATTAATTTATTGTATCATAGTTTTGAAACATTGTAATAGAGTAATCGTATTGATGATCGTATAGATGATAAGGTTATTACTTTTAATGTTTACCTAACTAGCATAATTGATAGCGGAATAGTTCTGTTACTAAATAGAGTAATCATATTGAATAAGAGCAATTGTATTGTTTTATAGCATCATTGTGTTAACTGGTATGGTATGATTAATCATTGTACTTAGTAAATGCATAGAATCACTGTACTAAATTATTATATTTTAGTAATCACAAAGAATCATTCTATTGAATCACTGAATTGTAATCAACAAATAAAGTGCAAGTTATACTGTACTGTACATATTAACAATTGATTTCTTTACAAGTAAATGTAACATCAATACTATAATAGGTACTTAAATGACTATACCCATATATTTAAATGTTATTAATAACATATATAGTATTACTACAAATATGAATATATATATTAAATCACTGAATACTTGTATCGTAATCTTTATACTTCAGTCACTGCATATAATTATTGCTTTGGTACATGTTCTAAAGAAGCAGTATAATATCCCTGTATTGCATCATTACATTATTTATAATATTCAATGTGCAAGGTAAAACTGTGCAGTACATAATTTATAATTAACTGCTTTCAAGTAACATGTAATATCATTGCTGTAATGATTAATTAATGGTGTAATTTAAATGTTTGTGTCACTTGGGTAGTGAGGTTTATAATATAAATGGTATTTTTATTAATTTGAGCAATAATATTGAAATTTTGAATAATTATATAGATTTTTGTTCTAATAAGCGCATAGAATTGTTGTATTGAATCATTGCATTTGAATAATCGTAGAGAATCATAATATTGAATTATTCATGAGTAATCGTACGGAATCATTGTATTGAATTATTTATTTGTATAGTATTTCCAATGTGCAAGTAAAATTGTACTGTACATATCTTATTTTTGAATTGCTTGCTAGTAATATGTAACATCATTTCAGTAATAAGCACCTGTATGAAAAAAATATTATTTTGATTTCAACATGGCATATATGATTAATAATATGAATAGTATTATCATTAATTTAAGTAATAGTATTGAATCATTGTATATTTATAGTGAATCATTGTTCTAATATTCGCATATAATCATTGTTTTGAATCATTGCATTTTAGAAATTGTAAAGAATTAATGTTTTTATAGTGTATTTATAGTCTAAGTGCAATTATTCATTTAACTGTATTAATATCCAATTTTAATATAATAACTGTGTCTTTAGTAGTAAGCTGTAATATAAAAGTTAACAATGACATTCAGAATATTAGAGACTTATGTGAGATCTAAGTATTTTTATACTTCTCCACTATAAATTTTTTTAAGCTGGCAATGTATGAAATATAAGCATTTGTATGTTCTTGGGTTTTTGTATACTGAATTTAAATGTTGAATTTTTCATTAGTAAATTCATGTTGACAATGTCGTCACTTATCAATCACAACAGTATAATATAATCATTATGTATGATATATCTTCTTTATGTATTGAATTGTAAACTTTATATGTAACTTGCTAAAATTACTTGCTAGGGTATTGAATTGTAATCTTATGTGTCACTTGCTAAAGTTTTGTTAAGTACTGTGTTCACACAGATGTAACCATTTTTAATATCTATGTTTTGTAACACTAATTAATGGGCCCTATGAGTGGATCTCGTGTGGCTCTAACATGAGTCAGCTTTAGATAAGGGTGGACGTGGCGCTAAACCAATTAACCATAATGGTAAAGGGGTGGTGCCCACGTCCTCCGTCACTAAACTAAACTAAACTACATTTGGAAGTTACAAAGAAGAAAAGCTACAACATCAAAGAATTACTTCAATACATTACTCACAATAAACCACTCCTCAATGACAATCAAAAATAAAATTTACAACGTTATCATGGACCGGATCAACAGCATCACTGGCGGAATTATTTACTTGGACGGCACCTGGCATTATCCGCCATTGCAGCCACACTTATGGAAGGAGGACGAACAGCTCATTCCGCCCTAGAACTACCGTTGAATATAGCCGAAGAACAATTCCCTGTATGTAAAATCTCAAAAGCATTTGGAGGGGGTGAACTTCTAAAACAAGCTAAAATTATCTTGTGAGATGAATGCACAATGATACATAAAAAATCACTCGAAGCTATGGACAGAACATTACAAGGAGTGCGAGGAAACTCTGAAGTGATGGGAGGAGCTCTACTCATACTCTTAGCAGATTTTCGACAAACACTTCCAGTTGTAACTAAGTCAACACCAAAAGATGAAATCAATGCATGATTAAAAAATTCACATCTCTGGCTACACATACAAATACTGCAACTAACAAAAAATGTGAGAGTTGAACTATCGAAAGACGAAACAACAGCACATTTTTCTCAAAAACGTTTACAAATAGGCGAAGGCACATATCCTAGTGACCACACAACCGGCCTCATTGAACTCAACAGTGATTTCTGCAACATAGCCACTATTGAAAACGAACTCATAGATCATACTTATCCAAACATCTATTACAACTATACCAATTCAGAGTGGCTATTTATAATTTTGGCAACTAAAATAATATTGTCGACAATATTAAGTTTAACAGTCAAAAGAATAATCTCGGTGAAGAGAGAATATAGAGATCGATTGACACGATGATAAACGTTGAAGAAAGTGTTAACATTCCTGCGAAATTTTCGGAACTCTTTGGTAAGTACCAGTTATGTCATTACACTGCCTTCGACTGAAAATTGGATCTCAGATGATACTACTCGGAAATCTCAACTCACCTAAACTATCTAACGGATTAAAGGATGATCGCCAAACAGCTATCGAATAACATTATCGAAACCAAACTTATGACTGGAAATCACAAAGGAAACACAATATTTATCCAAAAATACCACTGATATCTACTGAACTGCCATTCTAATTTAAAAGACTGCAGTTTCCAATCAAATTAGTACATAGGTTTACTGTTAAAAAAGCGCAAAGACAAACTTTAAAACATTGCGGCATCAACTTCAAAGACTGCTACTTTTCTCACGGTACGTAGCTTGCTCTCGAGTACGAAATTCAAAAAAATTGTACATATATACCCCGGATAACAAAACGAAAAATGTTGTTTATAAACAAGTACTGTAAATAGTTAGAATGTGTTTTCAGTAAAAAAAGTGTTAACTCTTATACTTTAAAATTTATCCTTATATTCCAACTGAGTGAAGCCGGATATCCCAGCTAGAAAAATATAAAGAATGGTATTCGAGACAGAAAGTGAAAACATCTCTTCATGGTCACCTTCAGATGTTCTATAAAACTGGTGTACAGTAGCAAATTTGAGCTTAATGTTATTTTCCTAAATGTGTCTTAAATTAATCGAAAAAACGTTTCGCATTTAACGTCAGAAAATGTAGTTCATCGAATCATGAAATCGAGCTTTTATTGTATGCATAATGAACAAGCTAAATTAAATGCATTGCAAAAATGTTAAAACAGATAGGTATGAAATAGCATTCATTAATTGCATAATAATAAACTATTTTAGAGTAAACCATATGCCAAGAAAAACAAAAAACTATGCGTTTTTTGATTTTATATAACAAAATAAAGGCGTGTAGAAACAAAACGAACACTAAGGTACTATAACATAGTATATAGTACGTTATATTGATTATAAGATATATTATAGCAGATTAATTAGATTGATCACAGGTAATACCAGTATGAATAATGGTGAAACTAAAAGCAGAATTACGCAACATATATAATTATTTTTACAAATACAGATACAAATATAGACATACCTTCATGTAAGTGTTTGGAATTTATTTCATAATTTAATTTATTGATTTAAAATAAACTGCCTTCTTGAAATTAGAAACCTAAGTAAGCCACCAATCTTAACAAATGACACAGAAGCACGTTTTCAAAAGTTTGTTGGAAAATATGCAGAAGAGGGGAAAGGCTAGGGGGAAAATGGAAGATAATATGAAATTGGAAGTGAAGGATAAACATCAATAAACAAGGTCTGAAACAGGGTAGAATTACACATATCCTTTTTACTTTCTTGTACAAAGTAAAGGAACTATTGCAATCACGAAAAGTTCCGGGTACCATATTTTAACGAAAATATCTATTTTGACCGCTATCGAATGCAATTTAACGATGTTTTCGTACGTAAAGACAGAATAAAGGACTCTTTTGCCCCAAACGAATTATACAACTGATTTAGAATGAATTCAAAAGAGGTTTTTCTTCGTGGCATCTGTAGGTACGTATGCATTTATGTATCCCGCATAATTCAAAAACCAATAGCCGTTGAAGATTTGTATGTGGGACTGCTGTAACATGTAGATGTGCACCTCCCTTTTTGGTTGCAATCGGCAGCGCCAAAAGAAAGTATATATATATATATATATACATATATATATACACTTTGTTACTTGGCTCAGTGAGCTCAGTCTCTTTTCTTATATATTTGTAAATTGTGTATTTTTTGCTTTAAAATGACTGAATTATGTTGTTCTTAACTTCCGGTTAAGATTTTTATGCCTTTAGTTAACCTGAATGTTATAGTTGTAAAATTACTAACAATTCAAAAGTTGTTCATGTACGGCTAAGCCTAACTTTTTACCAAAGCAGCCATATTTGTTTACATTTGAAATTAGCAGAATAGTGGATATGTTGCCAATCTAGAGAAACTAAGCTTTGCAACAACAAAGCAACGTCTTCTTTTATTATTGCGAATTAAATTATGCTTAATCCATTCTGGAATTATCATTCAAGTTAAACTATCCCATATATTGATTCAGCGTAGCGTCCACAAGATATTAAATCAGTTTTTAGGCCTTTTGTGTCTTTTTTACGAGTGAGACCAAAAGTAAACTTTCAGTCTTGTGCACCGAAAAATCTGCCCGCTAGCCGAATTGTTTGTTTTTGAGTAGAATCTCTAATTTTAATTGTAAAAAAATTTAAATGGTTTAACTGTATTTGATGTTTTATGTTTTCCTGTATCTTTCAATTTTTAATATATACATTTTGATTTTTCTGTATTTTTGCCTTGGCGCGAAATGAGAACTGAATTAATTGAATGAGAAATATATCTATAATGAAATTCGATGAAATAAGTGTAATTGAAGTGCAGGTAAAAATACGTATAATTTAATATTCCGTGCAACGAAGTCATGTGGTGAACACATCAGATTTTTACATTTTACATACAATAATAAAAATAAATAGCGAAAAAATGAGCTCGGAACAAAAGAAAGATTAAAATTTTAAAACCGAAAACTCTCTCTCTCTTTATAATATATATTATATTGTTACGGAATTTGTACATAGATAAATAATTTAAAGAAATTATTGTGTTTTTCTGTATAATGTAACATGAAAAGCTAAGAGAAACAATGCAGTAACGGAAAACTACGAATATAGGGAAAAGTCTATTTAATACTTAACACTGAATAAATGGCTATCTCTCTGATTTGGTGAGATATCACCAGACTGGCAACAGTTTGGTCAACTAAATTTTGTCGCCAAATTTGGAGAGAAATCGCGAAAATTCGCTAAACCTGGTGACAATTTTTCGACATTTGGGTCCGGTCCCTGTATCATTGTAATGGACATTGTACCTGAAAAACTTTAATTGATGCTCTGTCTAACTGTAACCGTATTTGGCCCTTATATATCTACAGTGAATGGACAAAAATATGGAAACACCTTGTGAAATGCATGTTTGAAAAGAAAGATTGATTTTAATGAAATATGTAGGTGGCGCTGGCGTTTTTGACTACTGACGCCACCTATACAACTTCGTAAATGTGCTAAACAGTTCAGTTGTCGGTTCAGTTGTTGTACTGTTATGTGAGGTTGTCATTGCATTATGTCAGAGTTAACAGACTTAGAACGTGGGCAAATTGTTGGAGCACGTATGGTAGGTGCTTCCGTAAGCAAGGTAGCCGAGGTGTTTAGTGTTTCAAGAGGTACTCTATCGAAGATTTATTCCCCATATTTGAAAAGCGGAAAAACATCATCTGCTAAATCACAGCGCGGACGAAAGTGTGTCCTGAGTGATCGTGACAGACGATCATTAAGGGCAATTGTGACGAAAAAAAAGAAGACCACAGCTGCAAAAGTTACTGCTGAAATGAATATTGTTTTACCGAACCCGGTGAGTACCAAAACAATTAGAAGGGAGCTTCATAAACAGGGAATTGCTGGCCGTGCTGCAATTGAGAAGCCACTCATCAGTGATGCTAATGCCCGTAACAGGAAAAGGTGGTGTTTAAGTCATAAAGCCTGGACTATAGAGCAGTGGAAGCGAGTAACATGGTCTGACGAGTCTTCTTTCACATTGTTTCCCACTTCTGGCCGAGTTTACGTCTGGAGAACGCCATCTCAAGCCTATAATACAGACTGCTTGTTGCCAAGAGTGAAACATGGCGGGGGTTCTGTTATGGTTTGGGCAGACATATCGTGGTTCTCTGCTAGCCCCATGATAACTGTGTCAGGGCACATGATTGCCAAGACTTATGTGAACATTTTGGCCGATCAAGTTCATCCCATGGTACAAACTTTGTTCCCCGATGGTGATGGTGTCTTCCAAGACGACAAAACCCCTGTTCACACAGCTCACATTGTCCAGGACAGGTTTTTTGAGCACGAGGATGAGTTGTCCCATCTCCCCTGGCCACCACAGTCACCAGATCTGAATATTATCGAACCTTTGTGGTCTACATTGGAACGGAAAGTGCGTTCTCGTTATCCACCGCCAACATCGTTACCTGAACTTGCCACCGTTTTGCAGGAAGAATGGTATAATATTCCCTTGGCAAACATTCAGTAACTGTATTTATCCATTCCGAGAAGACTGCAAGCTGTTTTGGATGCCAACGGGTTTCCTACACCATATTAAGCGAAGAAACATGTTTTTTAACGGTGTTTCCATATTTTTGTCCAACCCCTGTATCTTTCTGTGATTTGAACGGGCCGAAAGTACTAGAAATATCTCGGCGGCCGAGTGTAACCTATAACAGATAGGAGAGAGCATCAGGATTTTAGTTGCAGTTGTTAGTTCAGAGTGAGTTTGGTGTACTGAGATATCTCCAGGTTATCCTTGCTCTTTAGAACTGCTTTGCGCTGCGTTGTGTTTAACGTTCCTAGTAAGCGTAATTACTGATTTTACTCTGTGACACTGTAAACATCTGTACGAGTATTTCTGTAGAAAGTTCCAGAGCTCTGAAGTGCTTCTTTTTATAAAGTAAATTTTATAAGCCTTGTAATTAGACTATTTGGAAGCAGGAATGAAATGAAAAATGTGCAGTGCCCTCCCCAGGACTCGAACCTGGACCTCTCGAATACGCGCCGAGTGTGTTACCGTTACACCACGGAGGTATACAGAAAAAAGGGAGAAAATACCATATATACCTTTTAAAGGGCGACTGGTAATTAGGGTCCCTAGTCGCCAAATCCTGGTGCTGAAGAATCATCATCCACCAGCTTTTAGTTCGGGCGCCACTCTAGTGTCATTAGGTTATTTGGAAGCAGGAGTACGTGAAAAATGTGCAATGCCCTCGCCGAGACTCAAAGCTCTCTAATACGCGCCGAGTGTGCTACCGTAACACCACGAAAGCATGCAGAAAGAAGGGAGAAAATACCTTATAACCTATCATCGGATCTGTGTGCATTCAGTCTGTTACGACCCCATAGCACACAACGTCATTCAACTATGCAGCATGAGCTTGGAGACTAACGACAAATAGTAAAACTTAATTTTCGGAGAGAAGAAGAGAGGAAACTTGATTAAAATTTAAACTTTAATTTATATATTTATACAATTTATACACAGCTATAATTTATATCTCTACAAATGTATAAGCCCTGTAGGTTTGTCGTCATATCTTGTGTGACGTGAGCCATTTCAGAGAAAATGAATAAACGGGCAATAAATGAAATGTTTGAAAATGTTTTTGAAACGAGCAAAATGAAAAAGGAGGAGCACAATTTAAAGTAATTATTTTTACTTCCAAAAATGTAAGCAAACAAGAATGCTAACATGAGACCAAAGTATTGAAGGCAAAATAATGATGCTCTTTCATCTTCAAAGTAATGATGCTCTTTAAAAGCTGAGTTGATGTCTTTACTTTGGCAGATTGGGAAACTGAAATCAGGAATTTTATTGTTTGCGTTTTAGAAGCCGAAGGAGGATTTTCATTTTGTAGACAAACGTATGATTACTTTAGCATTTTTAATCAAAATTTCCGATGTAAATTTCCAAGTTTTCATTTGAATGCTACTGAAGAAGAAAGAACTATTTCAATAATATTTTTCGTTTTCTTCTGCTTTCTTCTTTAAACTTTTCCTGGACATTATTTCTCATTGTTTGGGAAAGGATGTAAATCGCATTTTATATTGTCTGGATAGATTACTAAAATGCAGTTTAGATTAGCCATCATGTTCTAAATATCCATCAGCAAATACTAAACCGAAAATATCTGGACTTCAAAATTTTCAGGATGTGGTGTCAACTAGTTTGAACGTTTAGGAGAGAATTTTGTATATCCAGATTAAGAACCAATCCGGATACTGAAATATTTGGAATGATTCCTTCTTTTTCTTACAGGCCAGATAAGGACTTTCTTTCTGACTTTAAGTTTTCCATAGCACTTTTAAGTAAGTATATAAAAAAGAATAATTTTTGTAATAAATTGCTGAATGCCGTATGTTTCTTTATGAAATAGCTGCACTAGGAGTGAAAAAAAGTATTTCAGTTGATCAAAAACTCAGAGAATCAGCTTTGAGCGTTTATTTACAAATTTGTAAATAAATCTACCGAAAAATGTACGGAAAGCTTCCACACGTCAGGCCCCACTGGTGGTTAAGACCGCTGAATATTGGTAGTTTGACATGCTTTGGGTTTCAGCTCAGGCGCACAGGTTATCTGCACGCTTGGTTTTTCCAATGTGTAATGTGAATAGGAGGCAGTTTTCCTCAGAACGTCCTCCATTTCTTTCACTTAGGCAGATAGCCCTCTTATTAGAACATAATCTAACCTAACCACTATGTCAGTTCTCTCGCCAGTAGTATAAACCACTGACAGACAAAATCAGAAGAAACATTTCCGGAGCAATAGAGCAAATCATGTCAATTAGTAAGAATACGATTAAAGATGCACGTTTTACAATTTAGCTTAAGCTACAAATTAACTATTTGAACAGAATGATAAAACTAGGAGAAAAGAGGTTTCAGTTAATATACTTTTATTATCATTTAAGTTAAAAAAGTATTCATTTTTTTTCATTTGTTTGTCTAAAGATGAATTGTACTAGAAGTGACTTGAGTACAGGCGGCGTCCAGAGTGCAAAAGCAAATAGTTCTTTCTTGGAATCAGTAAATGATGCATCAAGGTACAGTGAAAAAGATAAAGCATTTAGAGTTATTTAAGTTGTTATATCTTGCTTGAAATTCTTTCTAAATCCGTTTATGTTTCTATATTTAACTATGAACAGCCAATAAAGTTTTTTTTTATCAAATTTCTTTTCGTTAAAAATACTGTATCCTTTCGTTAAAAATACTGTACTACTTATCCTATTTTTCTAGTTCGATAGAATAAACTACACGTTTTTACACACTTTACGAAAAATAATAATTTGACATTATCTTTTTATGCTTATAGAACTTCATCTTTATTAACAACTTGTCATTTTACCTTTACAGCTGCTTCTATTTTCGTCGGCTTCTAAGAGAACTTAAGTTAATTAACACATATAAGCACAGAATTCCTGATTTTAAGAGGGAGATTTTGGCAACAACCGCTGAATTCAATACTACGTTTGCCTAGCTTCTAAATATATTTGAATTGGCTTTGCTAGCCACACTTCGTGGCGTAATTCGAGCGCCCGAGTCAAAACGTATATATACTTTAACTGCTTACGTTTTGCTTAAACATTTTTGTTAATCTCGCAAGCAGTGGACGGTTTTGTTGTTATACGAGCTGTGTAAATTTGTTAGATTGGAGAACTAATGAAAAGTTTGTTTAAAATCATTTTCTGGATTCGGTGTTATTTCATTGGAAGATCAAAATGAAGCAATGAACCGCCTGATTTTCTGCATGGACCTACAGAAACGTTCAGAGGAGGTAGGTTCTGTACACTGACGTAATTATGTACACCAAAGTGAATTATATATTGTGTATGCCTGGTGATAGTTTAGACACTGCAAGTTAGAGGAATGCCGGTAAGTCCGATCGAAGGTTTCGGTTATATCATAGATGCGATCTTTAATTCAACCAGCCATCAGTTCTGAGTTCAGCAATAAGTTTTGTGAGAAATCTGAAAAATTACCAGCTAGTGAGTAAACGAAGGATTTTCTGACAAAGCCTTTTGATTGTATAGAAATACATCTTGAAAGACCGCTCATTGAGTTGGTTCAAAGGCATCGGGACAGGTTTTCTAAATAAACCTGGCAACGAGTCGAACACGTTTGATATTTTTAAACTGTTCAACTAATTTTATAGCAAGTGATATGGATCGAATAAAGTTGGAGTTATTTAAAGACTATCTTGTCGTGAGTGAATAATTGATGGCGTTTGTACTGCGGAAAGTTGAAATAATAAAGTAATCGTACGGACGAAAGCAAGAATCTGATATCATGTAGGTAATAATGGAGTTTTCAATCGCAATTATAAGACTTCGTCGAATTGAGAAATGCCGGTATTCTGAATTATTCCATTTACCTGTGAAATACAAACTCTCTAGGCCGGTCGAAAATATCTGCACGCGAGAATATGGTAATAGATTCATTAGTAGCTACGGTAATAGATTTGACAGAAGTGTCGGAGTTTCAGAGATAAAACTGGGAATAAATACAAACAAAGTGACTGGTCTAATAAAGCGAAGTGGCTGAACAGGTTGGTGTAAGAAGGAAATTTTTGGAAAGAGAAAAGCTGGCCTTAAAAACAGGACGAAAGAGTTGCTGAGATTATTTATCCCAGGATTATAAAAAGGTCTCTGAAATGTAGCTGGGCGCAGTGCTGTTAAAAATGTAGAGTTGCCTAATATAGAAGCATTTTTGAACGGCATACCAATAGAAGGGTTATTGGATACAGGGGCTCAGAGTAGGATTTTATTTTTATTTTATTACATATTCCGTCATTAGCCAGTGCATGGAAAGGGGAAAATGCCCTCGGGGGCCCTATTTATGGGAAAACCTGCTCGTATCCTTGTTACACATGGGGTACATCACCACGAAAACGCCCATAGAGCCAGCCCCTTCGCCGAGACTAGAACCCTGGAAAAACTAGCAGTTTTCAGTAGTTTTTACTACTCGGCCGCTGGTGAGCCACACAGAAGGATTTGGCGTAGAAATTTTATAGGATATGTTTTAGGATGTACAGATTGCATGAAGTTGTAGGGACGAAACTCACAATGGCGCAGGGTCTGTATTGTGAGTGCAAAGGCAATGTGACATTAAGTGCACAAATTTAGAATGAAATGCATCTCGTTTTGCTTCAGGTCAGTAATTTGCAGGCGAATGTTATTGTGGTTTTGGACCTTTTGGAACGCGAATTTAACTCAAAGACGGTTGCGGTTTAAGATGAGAGGAATGCTAGAAAATAAGATGGAACCCGCAACTCTGGACCTGCAAAACCTGCTGTCCGAAAAAAAAAAAAGAAAGATCTAGAAGCTGTTAGGCACTTTTTCAGTGTTGTTCGATTAATCTCCGGAGTTAAAACACGTAGCTATACATGAGATACAGGGATAATCCATGAGATAGAGTAAAGCACTACTTTTATGATAAAGGTTAGGTTCCGTTCATGCTCACGTTTTAAAAGGTTAAAATGCTTTCAAAAATTAAAAATACAATAATAAACTAATCAATATCTGAAACATTAGTTTTTAATTATGTACTCTGCAGAGAAATGGTACTTTCTAGTATGTATTAATGCTCTAATATGTATTAATACTCGTATTTACAGTTCTATAGGTGAATTTCATTTACTGCTCGTAAAATTAGATAACAGAACAATGTTAGAATTACAAAGATATTACTTAAAATTCTATCGATTTCAAGGGCGATTGACACAGAACAAACCCAATGAAAGCGAAACGAATAGCCAATTAAACAGGTAAATGCATAAATAAGCAACCTTTTGCTCCTGAAGACGAGGGTTCTACATCATTCGTACCTCTATAAAGATTTCATATTTTTTAAATGATAAAATTTTAAGGAATTTCTAATATATAAATCCCTTTTTTAGAAATCGTTTTTAGTTTTGCTTGTTCGTATTTCAGCTGTAAACACTTATTTTATTTTGGAAACTAAAATGTTCTTCTAAAAATATAATTATACAGGAATAACGCAAAATACTTTATGAGATTAGAAAATAATATTTGAAATGTATACATGAGCACAGAAAGCTGTTTCAAAAGGCAGTGAAAAGAATTGTTAGTACTGAATTCTAAAAATAATAAAACTCTTTGCTAAAAAAGTTAACTACCGAGATGTAATTATGATCTTTGATATAAATCAATATTATCTTTGATATAAATCAAGACTTGATTTTGCGAATCATACACTAAATTGATGTCGAATACAATGACTATTTTTTTGATAAGCCTTTGAGTGTAAGGAAATGAAAAAATGAAAAAATGCATACCATGTTCTCTTCCAGCTTGTTTAGCAACTTTTACCTCGGGCTTTTTCTCATTTTCTTTACCTACGTAATTGAACATGTAACATTTGCCATACGTAGGGCTGTATAAAGTCAGTAAATGCCTGAAATCAAAGAAAATATAAATAATTTTTTTATTTACTCTAATAAGTAAAATATGATAAGTAAAAACACTTTCGTATACCTTTCATTGTATAATTTTAAGGACTAGACATATGAAGTATATTATGATGTATATTATAGTTGTCTTTAAACATATCAATTGAACAAAGGGAATTATTTCTCCCTGAAAATACAAAATTTCGCCTTAAGATAATCTTCAGATCTCAAACTAACACAAAAGTGTTTAATTTAATTAAGTGTTAAACTACTATTAAAAGGTAAAGGTCAAGTATTATAAAATAAATTCAATTAATGTACTCAAACTTTAAAAATTAAATACCCTGTCTTACATGCAATGTTTGAAAATTTGCAACTTAATTTTTAATGTTAATACTAAAAGACTTTTCAGTACAATTTACTCTCCTTTGCATGTGTTTAAGAAATTAATGTTATTTACCTCTAAGATAAGTATTTTAATAAAATATTTAATGATAAACTGAAATATTTATCTTGAATTGTTTAAGTTGGATCTTCCAGTTTGTGCTATTGTGATTTCGGCCTTGAGAAAAGCGTCTTCAACTTTTTGATTGCCCTTTCCTTAGTTATGCAAGAAATTCATTTGAATTTAAATTGAAATTAATTGGCCATCGAAATTTCCTGCATTTGTTTCTCGGCCTTCGGCCTACCTTGCTTTTAATGATAATATTGACTTCTATTTTAAATTTTGTAAATGATTTTCTTTGTATTTTTTAATAATATGCGTTTTATTTATTTGTATTATTTAAAGCTAATTTGTTTCCCATCACTTACATTTCGTAAGTATCGTTTAATACTTTGTGGTGCAAGAGGAAAATCTTTTACTTCCATGTAGTGCGTAAACGAAGTCCTGTATTTGCGAAAGGTTTCGGGTAGCATATTTAAACCAAAATATCTGAAATCCATTTGAATGATTTCTTACGTACGGACAGAATAAATGGGTCTCTTCCAAAACGAATTGTAAAATGGCTTCAGAAGAAATGCTTTTCGTTACGTCTGTACTTACGTATGTATTTCGCATAACTCCGAAACGATTCGCCGTAGAATGTTGAAATTTTGTACCTAGAACTACTATAAGATCCAGATGTGCATCTCCCCTTTACGTAGCAATCGAGCGCACCAAACGTATATCTAAATGTATAAATATATATAAGAGCAGAGAGAGAGATTCCCACCCTGTCATCCGTCTCGGTGAGCTCAGTATTTTTATTCTCATATGTTGGTAAATTGCTTTAAAAATTTAAAAATGGTTTAAAAGTGATTGAATTGTGTTGTTTGTATGTTCCAGTTAAAGGTTTTGGATTCAGTTTCTGCATGCAATAATTGTAGAATTATCAGCAATTTATGGTGCTAAGACTAATGAGACGGCCGTTTGTTTACATTTGAAACAGCTGGATAGCCAATTAAGTCAGTTGGTGCACCAGCTTCCGCGCCGTTTCGTACAGTGAGTTTCAATTTCGCGCACCAAAGTTTTTTTTACCAAAGTTTAAGTTTCAATTTCGCGCACCGGAAATTTGGCCTTTTTGCCGGTTGGCCGAATTGCCTGTTTTAGCGTACAAACCTCTTTAGGCTCTAGATATAGGTGGACGTGGTGCTATACCGATTAAACTTTTGGTAAAGGGACAGTGCCCACGTCCTCCGTTGCTTATCGCTTTAGCGTACAAACTTTGATTTGAATTCTAAAAATTTTCTTTTAAACTGTTTTTAGCTACATGTTTTTTATTTTACGATTTTTAATGAAAATATTTTGAGTTTTTATGTATTTTTGGCTAGCCGCGAGGTGAGAACGGAACTGATTGAATGAGAGTATATCTCTAATGAAATTCGAGAACATAGGTAAAATGAAGTGCAGCAAAATATGTGCGAAGTTTAATAGGTCGTACAACGAAGTTATCTGTTGTCCACATCGGACTTTTTTTTCAATAATAATAATAATAACAATAATAATAATGATAATCATAAATAAAAACTGAATCGTTAAATTATGTAGCTAGTTATTGCCTTTTAAAGAGGAAAACCTAATTATATGAAGTGCTTCTGAAATGAGTAATTAGCAATCTATTAAGTGGTGAATATTGTTTTCTGTTATTAAAAGTACCAAGAAAGTATTTTCATAACTAGTACTTCAGACAAACTTAGGATTGCAACCTGTGATTTGATATTTCTGACTGAACGCTTCTCAACCATGGGATAAAAACAAAAAAAATTAAGACATACAGGTTAATTAAAGCCATAATTATTTTTTTTAAATTAAATAATATATTACTGGTCCCGGATTCTTCTACAAAAGGATAGTTTCTTCATTAATCGCTGAAAACTTGCACAAAAATGCTTTCAATGCTTTGAAATTAAATTTTGTGTTAACAGATATAAATAGAAAAGTCCGAAAACTAGTTATTCAATGATTAATTTCCATGAAAATTTTTGTAAGATTAATTTCGATTTTTTTTAATTACTGAAATTCAAGAAAAAATCTTCAATTATCAGTCTTTTCAAAACAAAGGTAGTTTCGTCTTATTAAATTAATCATATTATAATGCTAAAGAAAGGTTTTGTGGGGAATTCTAGCCTATAGTTGACGCTGATACCTTATATATATAATTTTAATGTTAGTGTAGCTAAGATGTATTGTTGTCCTTCATTATATCGAGCCAATAAATGATTAATATCTAAAATAATCTTCAATTACTGTCTAAGAAGCTCATCAGATTAAGAACAAGGTTAGAACTCGTACAGTTACTACTATTTAATTAACCAGTTATTTTATAACTTGAGGATTAACTGTAGCATATTCTGTCAGTTTTCTCACCAGAATATAAATTATTTAGAGAGTGTTTAAGCTGAGACTTTGATATTGTAAGATAGAGCTGCTTCTTCTTCCTTTTGTTGTACATTACGTTAGTTCTGCCAGCTCTCTTAAGTTATGAGTATATTTATTCGGGTTTGCGTTATTGCTACTGACATTTAAATTTGATACGCCGGTTAGTTTTGAGCCAGCTTAACTTAAAACTTAATTATGTAGTCTTTGACTACTAGCCTACATTTTAAACTGGAATTTAATTGTTTTTTTATTTGCATCGTCAGGAGTTGTAGTTGGATTGGTTAGCACAAGAGCGTGCAGTTATGTTCAAAGTTTACATTAAAATAAAATTGCTTATTTAAAACATTTTTAAGCCTTTGTAGTTAATTTCAGACACAGCGATAATTCGCTTTTTGTATGTTAAGATTTTAGATTGATTTAACTCCGACCTACAGCAAAACCCTATAAGCATTCATTTCTATTTGAACTGATTGTCGATTGAACCTTGTGTTTTAATTTCTAATGTAACAAAAATTAGAAACACTTAATTTTGATTGAGTTGAATTAAATTGAATTTGAATTAAATTAGTAAAGCCTCTTTAATTATTTATTTTAATTTCTTAGTGAAATTTTTAGGCTTCCAATACGTTTAGTATTAACAACGCAAATATTCATTGCAGTGTTTTATATTTTATTATAATTGAAACTGAAAAAAAATTCCATAAGAGGAAGTTTGGAATTAGATCTTAGGGAGTTGTTCTATTCCCTCTCCTTTTCATAGTTTTTAACAGAAAATTCTCGAATTAAGCATACTAAGCGTATAAACTAAGTGTGTTAGCATACTGACAGTTTTATTTATATTGTTATTACAGCAAAGCATGCAATGAAATCTGTTTGGGTTATAAAAAAACGTCTGAATTGGAAAACTGCACGTACCGTGATTCCCCCAAAATAAGAGAAGGTAGTGTATTAATTTTTTGCCCCAAAAGAAGTTCAGAATTTATTTTCAGGCTATTTCTTACTTTTCATAAGCAGCAATTTACACCCATTCATTTATAGCAATCTACAGTTCTTCTTATATTCAAGAAGCTATATTTATTCATAATGCTCCAAACTTATAATTCTGACCTTGATACATTTGTTCAGTTATTCATAAATAATTTTCTATATTTCGAATTCTGATGCGAATTTCTAGCGGTTTCATTTTCCGTAGAATCACTTGCCTTAATGTCGAGTGTCTAGCAATATAGCTCTCCTTGCATGAGCATTGCGTTCCCCTGTTACCAGCCCACAGAGATGTCAATAGCTTAATCACAATCTTGTAGCGTGTTCAAAACCGCAACTACTGGTATTACTTGTCATTTCTTTCATCACGAATTTCGAGCTTCGAGCGGTATGCATCACCACATGAACATGCAGCTCGATAACATGCATTTTGCCTAGAGGCTGAGGTTAAAATGGGGCATCTAACTCAAAGGGGGGGAATACAGAGAATGATTTTTGACTTCCTTTTGTTTCCAAACTTCATTTCTCTGCGCAGCTCCATTGAAAAAATTCCTATCGGTGAGCTCCATTTTTGTGTAGTGATGTATGCGTTCAAAATTCGCTCTAGGAATGGCAAATATTGTAACATATTACTGTATCGTAACAACATAATGTAACATATAGGCGAGCCAATTCCGCATAAGTATTTTTTTAGAAAATCTGCTTATTTGGTTGCCGTCTACTTGCTCTTACATTTTTAACGGGTATTTTTAACTGTATAAACATGAACTGATGGAAATATATTACACACAGGATCCATTTGAAATTCAAAAATCCATGATGCTTGTGCAAATGGTTTACAAGAAAGACAAACTTTAAGTGCAGTATACATCGTGAATCACTGGTGGGAAAGTAAGCAAGAAACAAAGTGCTAAATACTTCCCCTTTCTAACTAAAGTTTAATTTAACTTTTACTGCAAATTCGCATTATAATTAACATATAATTTTAACTGTCAGAAATTTCGTATCCCAAAGAATAATGCTATGTTTGCCCTTCGTATTAACGTTTTTCAAACAGCAATTTTTTAGGTGAAAATATATTTACTTTTGATTTCACAGTTTGGGAAAAATTATTCCAAATCAAAATTGTTATTGTTATTTCGAACAGGAAATATGTGTATTTTTGTGTAAATAGTGTATTAATAACAACTTTGGTACGAACTCGCAACGCTCCGGACCGTAACTACAGGAAAGAATGAAACTGTCTGCTGGAGATCCGTAGTTATCAACAACTGAAACTGAAGGGACGAAGAATCGTTCCACATCTTTTACGTCGTCTGTTCTTGAGCTTCTCAGCTTCTTCAAAAGTTCTGTAATTTGTTGCGTAGTTTTCAGCATGGATAGAGCTTCTAGAAAATCTTTTGGCAATTGCTTGGCCTCTAGAGAGAGAAAAAGGAAGCAAAATCATGATCATCCGATATCCTGTTTTATAAGAAGTAAAAGGAAAAATATAGTGCATGTTAGAAATTAGTTTTATTACTGTCGTTACTGATACAATATTGATATTATACGTATAGTACAGTTAAAAGTACAGGATACAATAATGCCAATATGGGCATTATTGTACCCTGTTTCATCTCAGCTATATTGCTGAGAATATTAAGTGCAACTTATAGGATATTTAATATTAACCAAATAATTATTATGATTTAAAACTTTACTATAAATTCTGATTTCCATAACCCTCAGCAGGATGCAAATTAGATCGAAAATTATTTAAATCGAGGATGCAAAGTTGATTTCACAAGGATGCAAATTGAAATTCAAAGTTATTTAAGATTTTAGACACAGCGCTCCTGGCAGCGACGCAGTTTATGTTCTATCTAGAAGATCTAGCAATGTATTCCAGATTTAACCATCCTGTTAGTCGACATTAATACGCGCCATTTAAAATATTGAGACAGGCTAATGCAAGCCAAATGTGTGTAAACTCCGACTATGATACCTTAAATTTGAAATATCAGCTTTGTTATTTTATACACCTGCAAGTGGAGGACTTTATTGAAACACAAATTGTGTTTATATTCATTTAAAGAGTTGATTAGAAGGTTATTTATACTTAGGTAAGATTTTTACTATTTAAACTCATGTAGGAATTTTTCATAGTACTTCAGCGGAGAGACAATACGCTTTGCAGTGTAATAGGGTCTAAAGGACTTTGGACTAATTTTTCACCGGGATCTTATAAACTAAAAGATTAATACTAATAAAGAAACCACAAAACTATCTTATTAGAGCAATTAAATAATCTGTAACTGATTTCAAAGTATTAAGTTGTTGCGCTTGATGGAGTGCATATTTTCATGTCCTTCAACATTCATCTCAGTGCGTTGCTTACCTGTTGTATAGTTTTGTACAGTGCATTCAGCATCAAAATAGGGATCATGACAGGAACAGAATATCGAATTCTGAAATCTCGCGAATCGTATAAAAAGCACTTTCGAGGTGCATTTTTCGTTATTCGAATCTTTCGAATCCTAGCCTAAAATCCCATAAAAACCTTATTTATAAACTTGAGAAGATTAGTTTCATTAACGTTCAGTATAAGGACTTATAAAAAATAAAATGTGACTGTTCTGATTTCAGATAACTGTTCGACGTTAGTCTAAATGCACATTCATCTCATATCCAATAAAATGTTTCGCTATTCTACCTGAATCATATCTATTTATAATCCCTACGGATAAATCATATTAAACTTTAAAAAGCCCTTTCGCGCGACTAATAAAAACCTGAAAAATTTCAGGATTTTAAATGTTTCTTCTTCTTATCTCTATAAGAATGTTTCTAGCGATTCGAGACTCTAGAGATATGAGAAGTTTTGAAGATTCGGATTTAAGAAAATTTAGAATTCTTCCCATCTTTGATTATATTTTATCAATGCTAATATTTTAGGTGGAAAACGATTGATTTCAATACATTAATTTAAATAAGCATTAAATATGTCTATATTTTATTGCACCAATTTTGTAATATAGCGTTGTGTAGAGGTTTTGTACAAGAGGAATGTATTAGTAAATAGTGTCCGATAACCATTTATCAAAGATCACAACCATTCGAATATTCAATAATAATGATAGAGCTAATTACCTGATATGAAGTGGAATCTAATTCGAAGAATTCATTCCCGTTTATATCGGATAACTGGTATTATACTGTGTTTCTGTTTAAAAATTACAAAGTTTTGAATAAAATGTAATATAGCACAGATAAGAATTCCTAATAAGTTTTATATAAATTTTACAATTTACAATAAAACTATGTTACAAAGACAAAGAAGTTCACATTGGTTTCACTTTGAAGTCTTTGTTAATATTTCAACTAACTAAAACTGCTGTTTCTCATATTTGCAAACAGAAAATACGGGTCGCTCTTTAAGATCAAATTTGTAGCAGTTCTACTTTCTTAAAGAATTTTTATTTTCAAATATAAATTGTTTACGAATGCTTCTATATAAGATCCTTCAATTTATTAAAAAGTAATTATTAACATCCAAGTCTTTATATGATAAAATGTATGGCAGTGGAATCATTTATAGAAATAAATCATGCAATTAGCCAGCAGAAAATATGAACAAATCAGTACTATCTGTTAAGACTCTTTCTAAAAATGTTATACGAAAACTATTCTAGCACATTTAAAGAAGTAAAATTCTAATTAAATCAGAGTTAAACAAAATGAAACATTAGCGTAATTCTTGAATCTCTTCCTGAAATATAACTTCGCTTTCAGTTTGTCCGTAGTAATAAACTGAATGGAATATATAAAAACAGATAAAACGGAAAATATATTATTCGTTAATGTAAAAATGTAATGACACAGACATGTAAAGCTCGAAACATTAAAAATATCTCAAGTCTTTAAAGTTAATTTTTATTTTATTTGATGCACTGAATTAGAAAAAAGCACTATTTTTCTTTAACATGCAAAGTATGTTTTTATTTTAAGAGCAAAATTATTTTATGAGACATTCAAAGAGTTTTATTTACAAACGTAGAAATAAACGAGACATTCAAAATGCTTTCTGACATTTAAAAGCTAATATCATGCCGTTGCTTTCCTTTCAAGTCTTTTTTAAACCTTTTTAATTTTGGACGTTTGAAGGAAGATCTTTTCAAAGTACCGTGTAAATTAATTTACAATCGTTTTGATGTTATATTGCATCTCTGTTATGATCTGCGACCAATTTTTTAATGTTTTTGCGAAATCTTTCATTCAGTTTTTGCCTTACAGACTCACAGTTTGAAGGAAAAGATACTTAATGGGAATACAGGAAATAATTTGAAATATCCAAATTTTTTAAGTTTATTAGCATATTTTTTAGAAAACCTTCTAGTTTAAGGTCAGTATATGTTCCCAAAAAATCCTTTTATAGCTTCTAAGAAGGACTTATGTTATTTTTACTTAACCTTCTCACGTTTTGTAATTTTTCTAATACCGGGAAGTGGAAAAAGTCCTTTCTTCCAGTTTTAGTTTTCGTTTCGAAAATCGCTTCAAAGAAAATTTCCCTGAACTTGGACTTCGAGAACTCACCGAAATGCAGGACACAGAAGAAAGTTAACTTTCAACTGGATATGAAACATGTTACATTTTAAACTTCTTGATAAGCGCTTGAAAGGTTTAAATAGTTGTCTTTTCAACGAGAGAGAATCATCCTTCATGAGGTAGGAAAGAAATTTCCAGAAAATAGAATCTTCAATGAACATATAACAAGAAATGTATACATATGGCTAGTCTTCCCTCAGAACAAGTGATATGTATGATTTTATTTTCAATTCTGATATTTTAAAGCAGAAGAATCCAGAATCTAAAGAAATCCACATTGCCTTCGTGGAGCTCCAGTCCTTCCGATTGCCTACCGTACAGTGCTTCCGTATGCGTAGAAGACATACGTTAAGGAAGGGAAAATGCCTTACATACCCTCCCACTTAAAGAAAAAGGAAATCCAGTAGCCAAACGAGGATAGTGACGCATTATTATCCACTATGTTTCAGCTCGATCGCCACTGTAGAAGGATTTTGACATTTTTGAGCCAAGGATCTGAAGAAATGAGTGCAAGGTGGGATTTGAGCTTTATGACTTCCAGTGCTAGCGGGACGTCTTTCCAATTACAGCAAGAAAGCATTAGAACCCTATAAAATTTCAAAGTGATAGATCCTTTTTATTCCGTTCTTTTTTAAAATGATTATCCTTTTTATTCCGTTGGCCAGCATCCAAGCATTTTAAAAAAAACCAAAAGAGGCTGATTAAAAATAACGTATTTATTAAAACATAAAGTACAAGAAGAAAGAAGCATGCACGTTAGATGCACCTTTTAATAAAGCTGTTAATAGAATTCGATTTATTTTGCAAATACAAGTACATTAAAATGAATGAATTAATTAAAATCTCAGGTAACTATGAGATACATAACATGTGGAAGTAAGTAATAGTTTTGACAACGATATGACAATAATTAAACAATATGTCGGGGCGAATAGACGAAACTCATGGATCAGATTTTGGATGCAATTCACGAAGCTTCAAATCGAATTCATCCGTGACACTGGACGGCGAGAAATGTTGTGTTAGTCCCCCCTTCCTATTTTACAGTATGGCCATAGATTATACACTGGTGAAATAAATTAAGAGAATTTGCATATTTGATCTATGATCTCCAGAACTACTTGACAGATTTTAATAAATTTGGTGTGAACATAGGTTGATATAATACAAACAAGTGATGCAGCGTGATTTCATACTAAAAATAAGGCAGTTTATCAGTGCCTGTGGCAATTGGTCCCACTCATTCAGAAACGATGTTTTCAGTTTCTGGATGGTTCTCGAGCGGGTGTTGCGAGTTGCAATTCCCCTCCCCAGAGCATCCCAGACCTGCTCTATAGGGTTGAGGTTTGGGGACCTGGCTGGCCAAGCCATCCGGCGAATAGCCTCACTCTCGATAAATTCGTCGACCAGAAGAGCTGTATGTGGCCACGCATTACCGTTCTGTAAGATGAACTCGGGGCCCACTGCACCCCGGAAAAGGCGAACATAGGGCTCCAAGACGTCATCCCTATACGTCACACCAGTCACAGAGCCTCTGTCAAAGACGTGGAGAGGTATGCGGCCATCCAACATGATGCCTGCCCAGACCATTACACTGCCACCGCCATAATTGTTGATTTCTCGGACATTGGAGGGTAGGTAGAGGGTCCCTGGCTCTCTCCATATAAAAGTACGGCGAGAATCGGTTTTTATAGGCTAAACCGGAACTCGTCGGTGAGCAGAACGGTCGCCCATTGCTCCGTACTCCACTATACTACTATGCTGCCTGCACCATGCTATTCGGACTCTCCTGTTTATAGACGTGAGCGGGATCACAGTCGGTGTTCTGGCAAAAAAACCTCTCTCATTCAGTCTTTTCCATATCTCCTATATAAAAGCACATACAAAACAAGAAATGATTAATCAGTGGCAGTCACGCTGGAACAGTAAAACAACAGGAAGAAGAACATATTCGTACTTTCCTAAGGTCTCTCTTGAACAAAAAAGTTTTACAAATAGCTTTACACAGTTATTCACTGGTCACGGTATCTTTTTATCATATTTATTTAGATTTGTTTTAACTGCCTCTAACATTTGCTCCTGAGGTGAAGTTGGGGACCCCGAACATTACTAGTTTCATTGTTCAGCTACAAAAGGTTTTCATCTAAAAGAATCACTAGCGCAACACAAACCCAAATGGGCAGAATTAATACTTCGTCCTTCTTCAGAGAACAAAAAATTACAATATTGCCAAAAAACGTATTCTAATATGACTATTGCAAATTAATTTCCAAGAATTAAATATAAAGTCATCATCGCTTTCTAGCATCACTTATTTGACTTTTTGCTGATAACATTCCTGAATTGTCTACACTACTCTGGCCAAAAATTTCTTCAACATTGTCATTTATGGATTTTTAGATTTATGAACATTTTAATACCTTACCTTAGTGTTTAAAATGACAGTCTCTAGGTTTTAAATTACAAATTTCTGGAGCTCACTTGTTAACAACTTTGGATTAATAAGTGGTAACAATGACTACCTTATGTTTCATCTTATTGATGTATGAACTCATAATCAAGTGGTGACTCTCATAGGTTCCTTATATAGGAGCAAGTACTCTCTATTTAACTTACTTCACTTTAGTATTAAATAAATATTGCATTGTATGGGATGCACTGCACTTTCAAAAATATATTGTCAAAGCAATGTTAGTAAGCCATTTCCTTAAATTAATAGTTGTTAAGATATCTTGAATTCTATTAATATTGTTTTTTAAAATTGCCCATATTTTGTTTCTATATTGTGTTTATTCATGATTTTATTTACTATATTATTGTTCCATATTATCTAGTATGTATTGAATAGCATGATCTTATTGTGTAGTGTTTTATCAATTGTACCATGTAAATATTGTACTAAGTCAAAATCTCTGTACTTTGCTGACATTGTTGCCCATGTAAACTTTTTCTTTTGTTTAAAGTAAATGCCGCATGGTCTGCCACACCTCCCTGGTGTGGCGGAGCTTCTGGAGACAAGGGTATATCCCATGTGAGGTGAACCTCGAGTTCCCCAGGCAATGGTGCCCTTGTCCTCCGGTGTAAGAGTAAAAGTCTTTTGGAAACGGTCACCCTTGTTATACGGGTTCCTGTGGGTACATGCAGGTCCCGAGTGAGCTGAGAAGCTGTAGCTCCTCCGTTACGCCTCGCTAAAATGGACAAATAGCAATCTTCTCTGGCCATCGTGGCTCTTGGACGACCTTCCCAGGTTTTTCCTCGATGGATACAGTATCCTGGAACTGTGTCCATAGGTTACACACGACGTTAGATTAATCTCTCTGCCTATCTGGACTTGAGATTGGCCTGCCTCTAGCCTCCCCACAGTTCGCCACCTCATTCTGTCATATAAACGTTGGCGGTTACTCATTTTTACTGTTCACATGTGAATTTAACCTAATGCTGCAAGATAACACCAAGAAATTAGCCGAGGTCCGCTAGCGAACGCAATTCGTCTTACCCTCCACGCGCTTATAAAGCCTGTTTTTCTGATGGCTCCGCCTACACACATGTGTACGCTTACGTATTTGCCATACAAGATTTGCATTTTTATATAGAAGCAGTGGTTTTCCCTTCAGTTCAGTTCTTTCCATGCAATTCGATAAAATATGCAACTTCTCTTAATTTATTTCACCAGTATGGAAAACTACATGGTTGGGTATGCATTTGCATACCGTACTTGTATTAAATAAATATTGCATTGTATGGGTACCCATACAATGCAATATTTATTTAATATACAAAAGTTAAGTAAGTACGGTATGCAAATGCATACCCAAATGCATAACGTACTGACGTTTTGTTCCGATAATAAGCCCTCCAATGCACTTGTGGCACTAAATTATGCTTTCCAAAACTTATTAATGTCAACACTGTTGGATTATCGAGTCACTGGTGTTATAGAAACTAGAAAATCTGCCGTTTTTAATGTCAGTTACTTACAGATTAACAAGCTCAAATACTTACAATCTATTGTCCCAGTTGTCATTGTTTCGAGCTTTGATATTGATTTATTCTTGTCATTTGTTAAGTTTTGTAACACTGCGGCGGTCCTCTATCTTGTCATTGGCCAGAATATTTTAATGGTTTTTATATTCGTTCTTGAGATATTTGAGAATGTCATTCATTTCGTATAATTATTGTGAGGTGTGCTGATGTTTTTTATGAAATTTCTAACGGTTATAAACAAGCCCAGCTCTAATTAACTATCGCATTGTAATGAACACAAAGGAGAAGTGCTGACGTTTCAGTGTTGAGAAATATTTGTTGATATTACTTATTAATCAGTTGCCATATAATGGCTTCACAAGTCCGTGCTCCTACCTGCCTGGACGTGTGAGAATGTAATAATGATAATGTATCCTAATGCAACATTTCTGTGTTTTAGATTTCGACCTGCTCTGTTAAAACGTTAGAATTACTAGATGGGAATATCAAGCTCCCTCTTTTCCAGTGTTAAATTGAATTCAGGCTTACAGCCTGCCTTAGTATATATATATATGTAAGATAAAAATGTATGAATCAGAATTATAATATAACTATAAACATTAATTATTCTTCTCTATTCTAAAATCGTAATAACTTATCTGCATTGCGTCATTCAAATTAATCATGCGATCTTACGTAACCGTTAATACCAGATGCCTCTTGACGACCAATCACCGAATTGTAAACCAAAACTTTTCTCTTCGCGTGCTTCCATCTTTCATAACTACGCACTTCAGCTTTTGCTCTCTACTGTGCTAAGATGTAATTTCGCTGGCTTGCTTTCTATCTCAACAATATCAAAAATGTAAATCTTCTGTGGAAAGGCACGACTAGAGTGCCAAGTGATTGTGGCCACAAATATCAATTGGAAATAAAAATGGAATTAAAACTGCCTCGACTGCCAAGTTCTTTACTGCCAAGTTTAGTGTTCCGTCTTTTCCTTGTGCTTACAATATGACATATATATATATATATATGTGTGTGTATGTGTGTATCTTACTATATATATGTGTGTGGGTAAATAATTATTTAGGATTTAATTAAAAGATTATAAACTCCTAGGTCATGAATCTCATTTATTTGATTCTCGCTCTTTCGTTTTGATCATTTTCAAAAAATAGTGATTAACGGTGATTCGGCTCTAGGAGCATTAAATCTAATCAATATTCGAAAATAGTGCTTTTTGACTTTTGGATCAGCAGTCTGCAAGCATGCGAAGACGGAAATTTTTCGAGAAGTACTGAATGAAGAGGTTTTATTCGCTGGTCATTTATTCCATCAGGAAATTCTTCTCGTTGGACAGTTTTCAAAACGATAATTTCAGCTTGGCTGATTTTTACAGTTAGTTCACTGTAAACGATGATAAGAGTATGATGACGCTTGGTGACACAGAACATGATGACGCATTAGATCTTAGATTAAATTAAAATCTAAAAATTCAAGCAACTATTCTAATGAGCTTTCCGTGTGATAAAATTCTACGGAAGATTGCTTCAGTTTCTATGCTTAAATGAGTTTTCGTTACGCTTTTTCTAATTTCATGAGTTATATCTTCATGATTATAGGCCAATTTTCATTTTGGTCATTCTTGATTTTTCTTCAGCTAATTGCCCCCTCTCCACATTCTAAATGCCAAAAGTTGTTTTGGCAGTGCAACCTCTTGTTGAAAGGTCAGCTGGTATTTTTGTTCCAAAAATATGTTTTCACGTATTTGGATCTGTCAGTTTCCTAATCTCCCTAACTCTATTTTCCACAAAGACAGTCCAGACGATCGCTTATTTTTTTCCACGTCAAAACTGTTCTAGAAGACGTCCAAAAATACATTTCCACATTTTCTATTCTAAATCATTTAAAACGAAAGAGCACATTCTGGCTCCTATCGTGGCAGCTATCAATTCCAGACGAGGAATCGTGATAGATTTCACAGGAGCTACTCAAGACTACTTATGCCAACAGATAAACTTCAACTCCAGAATTCGTCTCAATTCTCAAGAAACATGCAGCAGCATACGCATTACTACTGGTATCACAGAAAGTGTGAATGGTGAAAAACTTCCTATTATCCTTGCTGGAATGTATCCATCGTAGGAGGGAGATTTCTTTTAAGAGAAAAATGCCTTTATACAAACTCACAAAGCTTTGTTTTGTACTCTCGTTGAATTCAGTATCCCAAGAAATTCCTATTTTACATAGGTTCAGCAACAATATTTTAGGATACAAAAGAACAGAACTCACAATTCGAATAGGATCAACTATTTTGTGTGTTACAACGATAATTGTTTTCTTCACTAGTGCACTCATTTCTAAATCGTCTAACTAATTCAGGTTCAAAGTTAAATTGTCTTTCTGAGAGTTCCATAACAATCCCAATACGAGTGAAATAGTTTCCTGTTTCAAGTTATCTCCGGTACGTAACCAACCTCGAATATTAAACTTTCCTTCATACATTATTTCTCAAGAGGTTTCGATGAACTGGATGATCTCGGATTCATTATCAAAACTGGCAACAATGTTATCTACGCAGAAGCTATGCAAGAGCTTAACTATCATCTCCGTATCATACTGAGAATCTTTCATGTGCTTTTGTAGATGGAAATCTATAATAGCTGCCAGAAGGATAAGATTACTCTTAACCCCAAATACTACTCTAATATGACGAAATATTTTGGTTTTCTTTTCTTCCACATCATTGCCCTAGAAAAATCGAAGCCAATCTCTATCTTGGAGGCTTTAGACTGAACTGTAAAAAACCTTCTCAATGTTTGCTATAGTAACAAACTCGTCTTTACGAAATCTCAACAGAAGAGAAAGAATTATTTCTCTCAAATTTTGGGCCACACTTAAAACACTGATTTAGAGGAAGGCGACGCATCAAACACCTCGTAGACGTATCAAACATCGGTTGAATAGGCGTTGAGCTATTTTCTTTAATTACCGGTCTATGTGGCAAGTAGTGTCCATCACCAACAGCTACATTTTCATTAACTTCTTCGATCACCCCTAAATTACACCACTCGTTAAAAACTGCATTATATGAAGAAAATAAATTTTGCGATAGAAGTTTCTGGGTGGTGGACTATAAACGCTTCAAAGTTAAATCCTTATTGCTGGGGAGTGGTACATGATTTTGCGCCCACGGAAGTGCGACTTGATAATGCCCCTCTTCGTTTAGTGACACAGAATTTTGGAACTGCAATTTTGCTTGCAAATTCTTTTCATCTCTCGTCTTCTTTGTAACCGTATCTATTACTCCGATAACTTCAAGTCTCCACAATACTGAGAGTGCGGCGTCATTAACAAGCAGATTTGTCACTATCATTGCAGAATTAGCATCAGTATCCATAATATAAGGTATCCTTCCCATTAAAATCCATCCTAACAGTGTTCTGACAGCCACTAGTCCGCAAGACAAATATATTACTTCGCAATTAAAGTGTTTATCCGCTACGTCATCCTCTATTAGCAGATCAATTTCTAATGATTTATCTTTTCCAAGGTTTAATTCATCTGTCATAACAATAACATTATCAGAAAGTTCTTTAAAAATGGTTCTAGGTTTGGAATAGTAATTTCGGAACAAATTTCTTGCTTGTCAAAGACTTCAAAATTGCAGTGATAATCATTATTTACACTGCTTAAGTATACGTGATATGGAAAATGTTTCTCAGAATGTTCTTTACCGCCAAATAAATTCTGAATAACGTTTTCCTCCTTAATCTTCTTGTATTGCATTTCCCTTACGACCCGTTTACTTAAAAACAAGATCGTTGGGAACCTGTAACGATGAGTACACAAATTACTTTTCCTCCAGTCTCACAACGTCTGTAAAAGGACTTTCCGCATACATGTTCTATCACTTACTGCTGTATCACTAATCACATTTTACTTCCGAAGTATTTTCCTTTGTTCTTTACATTCCTTCAATTTTTATTTCATTGCACATAACTCTGCAATGTCTGCCGAGACAGTTTCCACAAGTAATTTTAGACCTGCAATCTCGCGCCCTATGCTCGATTCTACAACACAAAAAACAACATGATTTCTTCGATAATAATTTTTTTCTTACAATGTAGTTTCATTTTTAATGCAGCTTTACATGCTTGTAAATCATGACTCTTTCCGGAAAAAAGCAGACAGTTCGTTTATTTTTCGCAGTGTCTGTGGCGTCGAAAAGTCCAACGGCAGTAGGAATGTTTTGCGTTTCATTAGGTGATGGTGGGAGGGTAAAAGTTTTACCTTATTTTCGAAATCGAAACCTTGCTTTGCCAGCGATATTCTCTCTATTTCGCATTTTAGAACATTCATTAAGGCAGTAAATGTATTTGGTGATTTAGTAGTTTCACGTAGACCTACGATTCTTTTCCATACTCTAATAACGTCTTCCGGCAGACAAGATTCAACGAGAGGATATAACATACATGCGTATTTATCAGACGTGATGTTTAATGTTTCGAGTGCTCTGAAATGAGTTTCACTTTTATCTTACAGCTTCACGAGTCGTGTTGCATTGTTTCGGCTCAATGAATTATTCAAAATTAAGCTTAACAATTCTCTCACATATACTTCTATGAGGCAATTCTCTTTGCCGAATTGAGCATTAAGACATTCAGTTACTTAATAAAAATTGTCAGTTGTCGGAAGAATCAACGATATCTGTAATAACTAATTCCGGTTACTATCAGAGAGCATTAATTACAGAGGTAAATGATAATCCGCTTCGATATTAATACACACACATTTTATTCACAATATAATACACTGGTTTACAGGCATTATTATTAGGCAAATGCCTTCCTCATTATTATGCTTAACACCTTCGTTCTTCCATCAAACTAAAAGCAAGTTACAGATCATCAACAGAGACAAGACGTTCGGAGCGCCACCTAACGGCGCAAACTATCAATTTATAATAATATCTCTTGCAATGCGATCCTTCACCAGTAGCTTGAAATAAATATTGAGATTTATCTTCAGGTGGAATTTCTGGATCATCGTGAATGTTCTTAAATTGACCTCAGAAGCCCAACCATTCCTTAACATCACCATTGAATTTCCTAAATTCACTTTTTGGGAGTTTAAACTTCCGGTTTTGAACTGTAGCATTAAGAGTGCTGTTATTAATTGCATTACTCCTTATTACTCGTTCCGAATTAGCATTACTCGTTATTATCCGTATTAGTTCTAAGCCTCACATATGTTTCACTATATATTGTACTACCCTCGTAATCTTTATTAAAATCACTTTCAGAATATTTAGGATTATCAGATAACAATTTTATAATTTATATTTCTAAATCAAGCACCGACCATTTTTCATCTAATTCTGTCATTAGGATTTCGATTTCTTCTATATCGCGTACTTCTTTTCCTAAGCAGTTTCCCAATTTATTAGATATTCGTGTAAAAACACTTCTTAAAGGAGTATGTAATTTCCTTTGATCCTCCATTTTTAGAGTTTATGAATAATCATACAGTAATACAATGAATAAATCTTTCAAGGCTGCCAACCCGAGGGCGCTATTAAATATTTTAGAAGATCAGTAAAATATGGCGAAAGGGAAACTTACCCTTTTGTCTTCTTCGTAGGGGGCGGCTTGACAGAAGAACTCTAAAAAATCGAGTCTAAAAATGGGAACTAGTCTAAAATGAACTAATCCATTTTACAAATGGGACGCTTCATTTAACAATACAACAAACTTTATTAGTAGTTAGAAAAGAACTTAAATGATAAAGCATATTCATTACAAGCACGTAAGAAGCAATCATGACTTCTTCTCTTCGTTTCAAACACGTAAGCAACAATCATAGCTGCTTTCCCTTCGTTCTCGTTCTGACTTTCAAGTCTATCTGGTTTTGTTTTAGTCCTCAGTTTAGTTCGTTTGTGAGGTTGCTCAGCAGCGACAAATGTTCCATCAAAATAATGCAAGACAACATGTGTCTACATTTACCGGCTGGACTCGAATGGGATCTTTTTCCACATCCAGCATGTAGCCCCGAGCAACACATGTTTAGAATTAGCAATGCAGTGTTAAATGTTGGCATATATTTTTTCTGATTTTTCATTCTTTTCTCAGTTTATCATATCATGGCGGATTTTCGTGGTGAGGAGTTCTATGCAGCTCTGGACAATGAGCTTCAAAAAGTGGAATCAGCCATCGTATCGAAATGCAATATGAATCCGCAAATTTTTAATGATGCGAAAAAAGCTTTGGGTGAGATTAAAAGTTTGATTACTAGGTATGTTGAGCATGTTAAATCTGTAAGCTTGTAAAGAAAGCTTATTGAATTCAGTCATGCAAACGAAATCGTATGCTAATGCTGTGGCGCCATCTGTTGGAACAAATCAGACTGATTCAGATTGCTGTGTTTTTGTGAGTGCCCGAAACTGTACATCTGATGAAGTTAAAAAGCTCCTTAAAGCTGAAATCGATCCTCGGAAACATAAAATTGGAATTAGCAATAGTCGAACAGTTCATAATAATAAAGTAATGGTGAAATGTACTTCGGGATATGATAAAGAAAAACTGTTTACTGCTTTGCAGGAAGACTCATCTATTTTGAATCCCTCTATTCCAAGGCGAAAATATCCTACACTTTTACTTAAAAATATGCCAAACAGCATTAGTAAGGAATGAACTGTTAAAAATTATTGAAGAACAAAATCCTGAAATTACCGTGGGTGGAGAGACTTGGAAAGACGTTAAAGTTCGCTTTACTTTAAAAAAGTTTCAACGTGAGAGAAGCGTGGTTATTGAGATGCATCTTGTTGTGCGCAAGCGTATTTTAAATTTTGGGCGTATTAAAGTGATGTGGAATATGTTTAAAGCTGAAGAATTTGTTGTTTTAAATAGATGTTTTAAATGTTTAGGCTACCACAGAAGTCTTGATTGCAGAAATCCCTTGGCTCGTTATTGCTGCTCTGGTGAGCATAAGAGTTCAGAATGTGACAAAAAAAGTAGTGCAAGTGTGTATTAATTGCATAAGATTTAATAAAAAGACGAAAAATGCAACTAAGAAGTAACTAAGTTGATGTAAATCATAAGCCATTTTCTGGAACTTGCCTCAGCCATAAATTTATGATGAATCTTGCAGCTCCAAAAATTTATTATGTCCGACAATTTGTTTCTTTTGTACAAATAAATTTGCTACTCAGCAACTTATTTTATATATGGAGGCAAATGACACTGATGTCGCACTGATTCAGGAGTCGCACTTTTATAAAGGTGTTCTTCCTGGCTTTCCGATAAAATATAAGGTTTACTAGGATTCCAAAGCAGAAGTTGTCAAGTCTGCTGTTATTGTCCGCAACCAGAATCTTTCTCTTTTTTTGAACTTAAATCATACAGTTTATAATACTGTTGTTTGAGATATAAAAATTAATGGCTCTGACTTGAATATTTGTTCCGTTTATTTCGAGCCCCAAACTAATATTGACATAGAACTATTAAAAATTTCAAGTATTTTAACGATGAAGAAACCATGCAATTTTTTCTGTGGTATAAATTCGATCAGCTAATCAGCGATTTGGCATAGTCCTATTACTGTTGCTAGAGGAACGAAGCTTAGCGATTTTATTAGTGTGAATCATTTGTTTCTACTTAATGAAAATCGCGTACCTACTTTCTGTTCAACGCAAGGCTTGAGTTATATTGACCTTTCGCTTTGTAGCTTAAGACTGCTGCCATATGTTCAAGGTTGGGATATCTCTGAGGAAGGTTCTCTTTCTGACCATAAAATAATTATCTTTGAACTTGTTTTATGCCGTCCGATTATATCTTCTAATTTGTGTACTTTTAACTTAAAAAGAGCGAACTGGTTTTTATTTACTGAACTTTGTAAGAGAGAATTGTGTAACTTGAATATCCTTCTTAACAGTTGCTCTAATTGTATTGCATTAGAAAACGTTGTAAACAGACTTTCTACCGTTATTTTTAATTGTGCTTTACTTTCAATTCCGATGAAGAAAAGTAAGCAGAATGGGGTCCCTTGGTGGTCTAAGGAAATTGATTGTTATAGAAAGCATGTAAATGCTTTCTATAACAATATGCTATGCTATAAACGGTCTTCTTAAAAATATTTATAAAATTAAATATTTCGAATTGCGGCATAATTATAAGGCTAAATTAGCTAATGCCAAGCTTGAGTCGTGGAGAAATTTTCTCTCAACTGTTAATGTTCACAATGTCTGGAAATATATATATATAAGTATGGGGTTAAGACCAATTTTGCGAAAAGGATTGAGATTTCGGGAATTAAACTCCCGGATGGCAGTGTTACTTCGAGTTTGAGTGATACAATTGTTGCTATTATGACAAAGAATTTTCCAAGAGATAATGCGCGTGATAATAGAAATTCTCATAGAACTATGCGTACTGAGTCTGATGGACCTTATATTTCTTTTATGGACTATCCGTTCTCTACTTCAGAAGTCAACAGTGTTATTAAAAATCTTAAGAAGAACAAATCACCTGGGCTTGACTCTCTTTCTAATGAAATTGTACAGCACTCTCATGCGGTGGATAGTACATTTTTATACAGAATTTTCAACCTTTGTTTACAAGTAGCAGTTTTTCCAGCACAATGGAAGAGGGCTCGGGTTGTTTTGATTTCTAAAACTTTAGATACAAGAACCCCTTATCTTGATAATATTAGATGCATTAGTCTTTTGCCTACTTTGGGAAAATGTCTTGAAACTCTCTTCATTAACAGAATAAATTGGTATTTGAGACAGAAATGCTTTTATAATGATTCTCAATTCGGATTTACTCCTCGGAAGTCCGCTGAAGATGCCATTATTCGCCTTTGTAATATCTTGCAGTGGGCAAAGAAAATGAAGTATACTACACTTCTCATTTTCCTGGATTTCAAAGGAGCTTTTGATAATGCTTGGTGGTCATCTATCTTAAAAATTTTAAAAGATGATGGTATACCAAATAGTATCTATAACCTTCTTAAAAGCTTCTTGAACGAGAGGACAGCTGAGCTTCAGCTTGGGAACGAAGCTAAGGTTTATTCTCTAGAAAAAGGCTGTCCTCAAGGCCTTGTATCCGGACCTACTCTTTGAAACATAATAATAAATGATCTTTTAAGTCATCTCGACGGTTGTTTAAAAATTGCTTTTGCAGACGACTTACTATTAATTTTCCAAGGAAAGATTTTGAATAACATTCTTTTGAGAGCACAAGAAGTTTTAGATTTTGTCTCCAGTAGGGCGATTTCTCATAAACTCACTTTCAATCCTTCAAAAAGTAAAGCTATGCTTGTTCCCAGTACGTTTGATGAACAAAATATTGCTCCTTTGATGCTCGATAATTCTCCGTTGAAATTTGTAGAAAATGTTAAGTATCTTGGTGTCATTCTTGACCAAAAATTAACATGGAAAAAGCTAATTGAATTCCTTTCTGCTAAATGTGAAAAAATTATTAATGGCTTTCATCGAATCGCCAAAAATACTTTTGGAGTAAGCTACAATGTTAAGAAACTCATGTATAAGCAGTGTATTGTACCTTTCATATCGTACGGCTTTCGTGCTTGAGGACATGTTATTGCCAAGAAGGTTAACAAAAGAAATTTAAGAAAGATTCAACGGAGAATTCTTCTTCGTATTATAAGTGGTTATAAAACCTTAAGCTATGAGGCTACTTTTGTTCTTGCAGGAGTTCCGCCTATTGGTTTTGAAATTGCATATAAGAATAATATTTTCGAGTCATTGGCAACTGATGCTTTGGAAGACTGTATTAATGGAATTGTCCCCTTCACTGATCTTCGTCATCCCCCTACTTTAGAACCCATAAATTTCTGCGATTATAAAGAGACTGCTGAAATAAGTTTCCGTATGGTTTTCTTTACAGATGGCAGCAAGATGAACAACAAGGTTGGCCTTGCATTTGTTCTTTTTGAAGGCCATTCCGAGGTTTGTTTTTTTAGACACTATATACGGAATGAACGCACGGTTTTTCAAGCAGAACTTCTGTGCATTTATCTTGCCGTCAAAAGGATCCAGGATAATGGGACAACATCCTCAAAGTACCTTATTTGTTCTGATTCTCTTTCTTCTCTTCAACGTTTGAACAGTATTACCAGCTGCGATAAATTAGTTATCGAAACCCTAGTAACCGTTAGTTCACTTAGAATTAAAGGTATTGATATCTGCTTTGCTTATGTGTGTGCTCATCATGGTTTCTACGGAAATGAAAGAGCTGATTTCTTGGCTAAAGATGCCTTAAATTTACCCATTGATATCAACATTAACATTCCAGAGAAATATTGGAAGTCCTTTCATTATAAAAGGCTTTTAGCTATGTGGAATGAGGAATGCATTTCATCTTGTAATGCTGAAGTCACCAAAAAGTTCCTTCCTTCTATTTACCATAGATTGAATTCCGAGTCTTTCCTCCCGTTAAATTTTAATGTGTCTCAGTTTTTATCTGGTCACGGTAAATTTACAAGTTACCTGTTTCGTTTTAATCTAAGATCAAACAATTTATGTGAATGTTCAAAAAGAGTTCCTCAGGATGTGGAACATTTGATTTTCTCATGCCCTACATTTGATGGCCCTAGATTATGCTTACAGAATGATTTAAAAATGTTCGGAGTGACTTGGCCAGTGAACGTATCTGTTTTCGTGAAGTCCAGACTGGTGTTCTCTGCTTTTGTTCGCTCAATTTATGCATGTAACTTTTAATGTTTATTTAACCATGTAACTTTTAACGTTTTAGTTAACTTACTTCTGTAAGCCCCGTGTTGTACATATGTGGTGCACGGGGAGTCTGTATGTTCTCAAAGGAAAAAAAAATGTTCTGTTTTCTTAGTAAGATGGTTTACAAAACTTGTACTCGTTATTTTTCGCCTTTTTATTATTAATGGTTTGTGTGTTAAATATCACATTCTCCACTCTTACACACATAAAATTCAATTAAAAGCAAAATGGCAAAATATTTAAAAACAGCATAGGCTTGTAATTTTAGATACATAATCTTGCGCGCTGGAGATAAAAATATTTTATTTCGAACAGTGCTGCTTGCTTTCAAATCGTTGAGTTTGTTAATCACAAATTCATTAAGGCTGAAAAAAGAGAAATATGAAATTCAAAATTTAAAATTCGGGCTTCCAGGTGCATATGTTCAGGTGGAGGACTACGTTATTCAAAATTTGATGGTCGTCGTTTCTTCACGTTGCGAAGAACATGCGTTACTTGCATGCAGATTCTGCATTATTTAAATTCCTTAAAAATAACATAACGTGATAAAATTTGGTGACAGTAAATTGAAAAGTGATACGTCATTTATAGTGGACGACGCAAAATCATGTTTCGAGACTAACAGCCGTTTCAGACTGGTAAGGATACAAAAAGATGAACATAAATATGAATGATATTTTAAATTGCGTTTTCGAAGCTTTTATAAATAAGCATCTAAATTAATAAAAAATGCTCTAATACGCATGAAACTCATATACAAACTCTGGAACCAAAGGTTCCTCATTTCTGCTTATTTAGCGGGGGAGTAAAACTATGGAACTGATTCAAATCTGGAATTAGCAGATTGATTTATTTAAATTTCTTGAGGGCAGAGGTTAAAATAAAGTCGAAACAGTGGCTGAGTAAACAAATCAACATAAAAAAGCAAAAGTAATTATGAGGCTTACGCAGAAGCTACCAGAAGTTTTTGTAAAGACGAACAAAGAGAAGCAAAAAATAAGTTTCATTTAAATGATCAGCATCATAATACATCTCGATAAGAAATATTAGGAACGAATCTCAGGAAAATTTGCCTTGAAATTTTACTTTCAATTGGTTGGGAACGGTTCTTTACTTTCAGTTGGTTCAACGGTTAACAATAGCTGTAGTATATGCGTATTAAGATTCTGGTCTAATACATATTAAATACTGGCGGAAGTACCCGACGCCAGTTAAATTGAGAGTAGTGTGTATCTAACAACAGAGCGAAAGATACCGCTGGAATCCTTCTTTAATAACAATGCAAAAAGTACGATTGATAGTCATAACATTTTTTAGCCTAATGCGATGTGAGACCCACATAAAAAATGTCGATACAAAAAGAAACTAATTCTTTTTAATTATCAGCAACAATGACACTCAGTTTTTAATGATTTTCGTCTTTCTAATCAAATGGTCGTAAAAGCTCAGTTTCCATCCAATATTTCATCTATATTCAATTTTAGTCGATTAAATGTGGCAAAAAATTCGTCATAGTTGATTAGAGATCAATAACGCGAACAAACAAACACAGAAACAAACATTCTTCTTTATACAGTATACATACTCATATATATATATAGATAGATTTTGTAAAAGCTAGAAATTTTTTATTAACAAACTCTACGATTTGAAAGCGAGCAGTGGCAAGGCTTCCCAAAATAAAACAAATTTTTACTCCAGCTTGTTAGAAAAGGCGAAAATTAGCCTTTTCAGAGTTTCTAATTAACATCTCTGATTTTAGCTATTCTTTTTCTTTTTCTTTTTTTTTGGGGGGGGGAAGTGGACGTCGACCATTCCCAGGATCTAGAAAATAATTGTAGAAAGTTTGATATAGTAGTGATTGAATTAATCACGAACAAACACACAGACATTCTTCTTTATATACATATAGATAGATAAACATTATTTGCATTATTAGTTTGCCATATTTTATATTAAGCAGTTATTTTGTGGCAATAAAACAGTTTCATTCATTGAATAGATTTTTTAATAAATGAAAATGAATGAAAATATCAATTGTTTTGCCATCGCCAGTTATGTGTACACTTTTCGTCGTACCATTTTTAGAAATTCATTAAAATTTTTTCAATTAAACTTTTTTCAATTAAAACTAGTCTTCTAATGCATGACTTTTTCAAATCTGTGACTTTAATGTTCAATTAATATACCTATACTAATCAGAATTTAGAATACTTTTAGGCCCAGCAAGAACAAAACCTTAGACGAGAACATTGTTAAGGAATTTGATCTGTAGCACACCATCACATATATATTTGACATCTTTTAAAACAAAAACATTATAAAAATAGAAACGAAACTCACTGAGTGGGTCCGACGTCTCACAAGGGCTATCTAAACAGCTATCGGTTAGATTTTCTTGAGAAGTGAATTGAGGGTATTCGAACGAAGTTTTGCAAATACAAATCGAACCTGCAATACCAGTGTATACGAAGCAAGCGTCAGAAGTCCAATTCCATTGACAAAGCAGCATGGAACAGGCACAATATTGATCTGTTTTGTTGGCGTCAGGATAACAATAAAGAGTATCACATGGGTTTTTCTCACAGGAGCACCGATCTTCAAACCAAGACCAGTCACAGAGAGGATCTTTAAGACACTGTGTCTTCTCTTCACTGGAAAGGCTATAAGTTGAAAATATATTTAAGAATTATTCACTGACTACAAGTTAGCACTCATAGCTTTGAAATATCTTTTCTTGCACACTGAAAAAGCATAATTCATTCAAAAGCACTTATATATTTACATAAATTTAAGGCAGCAGTCTAAATTCTGTCATGTGCAGAGACAGAAAGTGACGACTCACTTCTCTAGACCCCCCTCGACTGGGAGGCAACTCCTGGTGTTCTGATTAAAACCTATACTTATACATACTCGCTTCTGTGTTATATAATTTGTCTTCGCAGGACTAGAGCCATGGATTCTTCGGTGGTCCATTCAGGCGCCGAAAACAGTTAAGAGAAGACCAATAGCATTTTTAAGCAATTTCAAATTAATCTTTTTTTTTTTTACATAGACTTTTCACTGGAGAGAAGGTAGTTATATCGTTATCTAATATTTGAAATAATAACTTCATTATTGCAGATGTTAAGGCAACAAGAATCAGCGTAAATTTCGCAAAACTGCAGGATTAGTTTCGAACATTGCTGGTGAAAATTTCCATTTTCCTGCTGAAAAAGTTATTCAAAAAATCGTTAGGTTTTCAATTACGATTTTCTTGAGGCATTTAACATTCATAAAAATCTTTGGGTTCTAGTCAATGACCCAAATTTCAGACAGTTTTTAACGAAGTTACTTCATGGTTACTTTCATTTTCATCAATAGATGTCGACAATACCTTCGTTTCTTTACTTTACGAAACCTTATCGAATTGTCCGCTTTAATATTGTAGCGTAAGCCGAGACTTTTGCTTTGCTTTTTCTGTTACTACAGATCAAGAAGAAGGTCCTATATTCAAAGTTTCGAAACTAAGCCTGCAAATTTATGAAAATTACGCTGATGTTTGCCTTAGCATCTACAATAATCGCTATTCAGAGCTTTATTTCAGACACATAAAAACTTAATTTTTGTCTTTGCCTCTAAACTAAATTACTCTTTGCATTAATACTGGGAGTAAATTATTATTCAAAAGATTTTATGAATCTTTTATTATTAAAATAAAATATTGAAAATTATTATTTAATAGGTAAAGAGTATATAAATGGTACAAAATTACTGCATATATAAATAGAATTTCATATAAATTAAAACGCTCTTACATCCATATGGTATCCATTTTATAAAATGAAATTAAATATATGTACTCAAGTACTAACTATATAACTATATACATTGGTTACCATCTTGAAGATGCTGGTTGCTCAGGATTGATAAGATCAAATTTTGTAAAGTTACACAGCAAGCATAAGATTGCCAGCAACATTTAAAGCCGACAACAGCTGTCATGAAAAACTATCGGTATCAAAGGCGCAGTATCAGTTCTCTTTTCGGAATACCAAGGGATTACGTCAGGTTCAAAAGTCATTTATGGGATTGAAGATGAACGTTTACTTTTGATCCATAGCAGTGTCGTTATCGAAATATTTATAAGCATCCGTGACATTCGTACTTCGCTGCTAAAGAGTCTCGAAATGCTAAATTTATTAAATAAGCAACTAACGTCATTATAATCATTTTTGGGATACAGTAATGATTTAATATACTGTAGGGTTTTACTTAAATTGATAAATTTAAATAATTCAAAGCCTAACAAGCGTAAGGCAAATTCTTGCCATTCTTAAAGTAACAACAGAAATTTTTTAAACCTTTAAAAAAAATAGTTTCATTTTAACAAAACGTACAGCATAAGTGTACATTCTTGTACTGACAGAATCAATTACAGCTTGTGGAAATGCAACTAAAGTAAGAGTAAATTTCAAAATTAAGACGTAGGCTAGTAGTCCAAGACTACGCAATTAAATTTTGAACTGATCTGGCTTAAAATTCTTACCCACATATCAGATTCAAATGTCGGCAGGAAAAGCGCAAAGCTGTAATTACAATCTTATGAGTGCTGAACAAGAACAAACGACAAATTTAATTATCGTTCGTAATAATAACTGCAATTAAATCTTAATAGTATATATTAAGAATAGATTTGTTATTCACTTCCTTTGGTAGATGTGACAATGTTAATAAATTTTAATTATGTTAAATATTCATCATTAAATTTTCAGACGTTTTGGGGAAATAATAATTTTTTTTTATCGAATCAGAATAGCAAACCAAATTCTGATTCTTTGAAAATTGCTATATCGGGGTTAGCTCGCAGATGTTTACTTTTTAATGAAGATCTTTCAGTTATGAGTCATGCAAAGTTTAATTTATAAAAGCATGTTATCTAGAATATACAAATTACGGGCAAAAACGTTCCTCTCTCGTCTTATATATATTTTCTCTGCCGCAGAGAAATTTCTAGTATTTCTCCAAATTGCTGGAAGGCATTTGAGGACCGAATACGGTTACAGTTGCATAGAGGATCAACAACAATTATTTAAATACTATACCCATTGCAGTTATGCAGTGAATGGACAAAAATATCGCTAAATGGTCGCGACATTTGTTGTCGGGACTTTGACGAAGTTTACGAATTTGGCGATTTGGCGCAAATAACGTGACAAAAATAAGTCGCGAAACCATTGCCAGCTCGGCGATATCTCGCCAAATTAGCAAGATAGACATTTACTCAATGATAAGTAGACTTACTCTTGTTTCCTTTTTCTTCGGCTGAACATCAATTCTTTCAAGCCTTTCATGTTACATTATACAGGAAAATACAACAGTTTTATATAAAAGTTCGCGGAAGTTATCTACCTATGTGTAAAATTCCTAACATTGCCCCCTCCCAAGCACTGAACGTCCGGGGTAGCACAGACTCTGGACAGAAAGCCGTACTTACAACTAAGGCAAATACTTAAACAATAATTGCAATAAATGATGTAAAACAAATCAAATGCTAAACGAATAAAAAATGTATAAATTTACAATATAATATAGAAATATGACCATGCTCGTACAGATTATTTATATTATATAAGTGTAAATCTGGACTACGTCTTAATTAAGGCAACAGTAAGAAGCATGCCTGTCGTAAAGAATAACGATAGGCTTAGATTTGGATGACATAAGGATACGAACTACCACATCGTTCAGCCTATTTAGGACTGTGTAAGGACAGTCCCAAGGCGACTATAGTTTAGGACAAAGTCCTTTCCGTCGAATTAAATTCCATAACTAGACCTTATCACCTTGGTTGAATTAATGTATTGTAGCTCTTGTGTCCTATCGTGTCTTCATCTTCTCCGTCGCCAAGTTAACTCGCTCTCGAGCAAAACTGTTCAGCACTTCAAACGGCGCCTGAAGATCTTGAATGTACTCCTCAGGCGACGAAAATGCATATGTAGAGCAACCAAACAAGAACACAAGGCAAATGAAGGTCACGACTGAAGAGTACCTGGGATGGGGAATTGCTGGTAGTCTCGTGAAGATCACTGCGATATGCCAGTAAAAATTGTGGTAACGTCTGGTCCTGAAGGTTTCTGGAAACCATCAGCGAGATGTTATTAAGGATCATGATGTCTGATTAGAGATGAAAGGCCTCGCGTGGGTTTTGTTGATAGGGAGTAACTTGTATAGTTAGCAGACATGTAACAGAATAGCAGAATGTAATGGAGGAGGTACACGGAACCTGGAAATCCAATGCTGTAAAATTACTTCTGCTACCATGGCAGCATCTTGATCAGGAATAAAATAAACTTCAGACCACTTGGTGAAATATTCAATGTCAACAAAGATGCATTTCGTGCCATCAGCAGTTCGTGGCAGAAGTACAAGAACGTTAAAGACGAAGCATTCAAGTGTCACTCCTACGCTGTGACCTTGCGGATTCCCTCAGCTACGTTTCTTCGGTCCTTTCCGACCCCTCGGAAATCGCAAGATTAGCACCACTTTTGCACGTCAGCCCTTGCATTACTCCAGTAGAAGAGTTCTCGAACTCTATGCAACGTTCTCATTATTCCGAAGTAACCTTCTGTTGGACTACTGTGTAATACTCTCAGGGGAAGTTATTGGCTCATTTTGATTGAATTGGAAAAGCGTTTATTATTGGAAAGTATTTTTATACTTAAATTTTGATAATCAATAGAAACACTTCCCGGGGTTTGGTAGCTTGTCGTGGTCTGAGGGCTCCACCTCCTAAGGGAGGTGGTCTAAATCCAAACCCCAAAAGAGATTGACAATGGATAAGAAAGTTCAGACAGAGACTGTTGTGCAAAGTGATTTGATCTAAGAAGCTCGAACTATAATTAGCGAGCTAGAGACTTGTTTGGAAGATGCAAGTAGAATTACAATTGCAATAAGAAAGAAAGTTTTTAACACACAAGAAGTGTTGTTTAGTTATTTGGTATCTCAAGCATTGGAGATCGAAAATTTAAAAGGAAAATTAGAAATATTGGACAAGAAACCACAATATGAAAGATCTTTTGCTGAGGTTTTAAAACAACAGAAAATAAGTGATAAGGAAACGTATCAGAATAAAGGAAAAACTAAGAAAATAGAAGAACATGTTCTACTGTATCCAAGTAAAAAGGGAACTTCTTCTGAAGAAGTTAAATCAAAAGTGGTAGAAATTATTGATCCAGTTGAGTTGAAGATTGGTATTAAAAATGTTAGGAAAGTGAATAATGGTGGATTGGTTGTACAATGTTCGAAAAAAGAAGATATTGTTTCATTAGAACGAGAAATAAAAACGAATTCTCTTTTAAGAGATGAAATTCAAGTAAAAGCTCCTAAAAAGAAACAACCTAAAATTATATTGTATAATGTGGAAGAAGAATTGGATAAAGGTGAAATTTTGGAAGCAATTATGAGACAAAATCAAATATTTGAAAATGGCGGAATTGAACTTTTGTTCAAAATAAAAGCTAAAAATCAAAAAGTACATTGGGTAGCAAATATTCAACCAGATAAGTTTGGTCCGATTATGAACCAAAATAAAATTAATTTGAAATGGTAAACAATCACAGTAAAAGAATATCTAAATGTTGTAAGATGTTTTAAATGTCAAGAGTATGGTCATTTTCAAATTAAATGTGATAAAGATTTGATATGTAAGAAATGTTCGAAAAAAGGATATAATTATTGGGAATGCAAAAATGAACCTGAATGCATTAATTGCGTACAAGCGAACAATAAATATAAATTAGATTTAGAAACTAAGCATTCAAGCTTAGATAAAAATTGTTCCTGTTTTAGAAGACAAATTGATCTTATAATAAGAAGAACTGACTATGGGTAATGTTCTCTTAAAAAGAAAAGGAAGGAAAAGAAAGAAAAAGAAAAAATGGTGAATAATTTTGGATTATGAATTATTATTGACAATTGTAAATTTTTATGTTTAAAAATGTTAAAAACAAATTGAAAAAGTTATTCATTTTGTTGGAAGGTCTCTGTGTATTATAAAAACTTATATTAGATTATATATTGTTGTACAAATACAAATTTTTACGACAAGGATGTCATTTGTTATATGTTGTACTATTATATGGAAAAGTGTTCTATTCCCTAAATTAGGAATATATTAATTTTAATTTGATTAAAAATTATGTATATATTATATTTTTTGTTGTAACAAGTTGTTTCATTAATAAAGTATTTTAGTTTGTTGGTGAGGTTAATGGATCTTCCGGCCAGTAACGAGTACAGTATGGTGTTTGATTTTAAATCAATTAGTAGTTTCAATAAGCCTTGCATATACCTTTAAGGTTCGCAGGATTAAATACCAGTCATTACTGTGTAATACTTTAAAGGGGGATCCGGGATCTTGTATGTATCATATTGTTATCGGAACGCCTCTCCATCATCTGATTTGAACATCCGGTACAATACGCAGTTTCGAATATGGAATAACTCCAGAGAGCCAAATATTGTTTTTCAGTAGGACTATAGATTGATATATTCTGCCAAGTAGGTTTTCTGTTTGAAGATTCCATTAAATCAGTTACGCGTTTAAAGTCGCCATGTTCCGACTGATCTTTCGTGACTTCGTGACTTCTTCATAACCTCATAGATGCCTTTTAAATGATGTTAAATTCATAACTTAATAAACGACCGGAATGACAAGCTCATATTTTGCTTGGACCGTGAAAAATATCGGTAGTTTTCCTCAGGTGGTCTTCTGGAGAGACCTTCGGTATTCCCTTGCCACGATCCTTTCCTCTGACGGATGGTTACGTCATTTGCCTGGAGTCTCTATATTCACCCGGGTATTTTGCTATCAGGATTTCTGAAATTTAAAATTCAGGTCAACCACGCATGATCTGTGCGCAGCAGGAATTTTCTGCTGCAGAGATAATGATGGAAATGTTCTACGGCTTTAATTTCTGCCAGCAACTCTTTTTTGGTGACAATGTAATTTCTCTCCGGTTTAGACAAGCACTTGCTCCAGCAGGCCACAACACGTTCTTGGCCGTTTATTTTTCGGGGCAAAACAGCACTGACACTTTCACTGTTCGCATCGCTGTCGAGAATAAATGGTCTGTGGAACTGAGGATTGTCAGAATTAGAGCAGATGTTGAAGCTTCCCTTGAGGTTGTTAAATGCATCCTCACATTCTTTTGTCGAGAAATCTTTTGTTTGCTCATTGTCATCTTGCGAAGGTGTTTTGCAATGGAAGAAATGTTCTTCGCAAATCTTCCTTAGTAGGTGCAAAGTCCCAGAAGTATTCTCAGCTGATGGATTCTTCGGTGTGTCTCCATTCTTTAACCTTTCTGGATCCGATTTCTGATACCTTTTCTGGATCCGTACATATGTAACACTTTCAGTAGAGTTTACATGTTCTAGTCAAGTCACTTTTTGCCTGAATAATTTACATTTGGTGGGGCGTAACTTTAGATTGGCTTCTTGAATTTTCTGAAGCACTTTTCTAAGATTTTGCAGATGTTCTTCAAAACCCTGATGCGATCCAGGAATATCAGGTAAGGTTCGTTGGAAAGACGTGCCAACGCAATCTCCATAACGTGTTCGAATGTTGACGTCGCATTAGATAGAAAAAACGGCACCACCTTTAACCTGCCGATTTCCTTGTCGGTAGCAAAAGCTATCTTTTCTTGGTCATCAGGATGTTTCTCTACCTGCCAATATTCACTCTTTAAATCAAGTGTCGAAAAACACTTGCTTCCAGAAAGAAGTCAAGAATCTAGCCAATTTCTAAGAAGAGGCTAACCGTCGTTCTTCATAACTTTGTTCAGCAGGCGATAGTCAACCCGAAATTTATTTGAACAGTTTTTCTTTCCGAGCAGTACAATGGTAGGGGACCAAGGACTTGCTGAAAATTCGATTACGTCTCTTTCTTGCTTGTCCTTTAGAAGTTTTCTTACTCTTTCTGTTTAGAAATCGGTGAAGTTTTGGATATTGCTTGTTTGGTGGATGATCCAGGTATCTATTCTGTGCTGTCTAAAACAGTTTCGACCTGCGTCAGAAGACAAGCAGGAGAAAACAACTTGAAATTCTTGAATTACATGTTCGGCACACTCCTTTCTCCATCGCTTATTTGTGCATTATATAATAACTCTGATATTAGGGTCGCCGAAGATATAGAAAATAGCGAACTATTGGGTATTTTAATACAGGTCACTGGAGTTTATGTTGCAACTAGTACACGTTTTCTAATGATTTTTGCTATTTGATTTTGCTATCTGATTTTGCTTTTATTAAAATTGGCAACTCTCACCCGGATAGTGGTTCTCGATAAGTCGACGAGTGACAAGGCTACTATTCTGTCTCGCTACGTGATAAAGTTCATGGGCTATTCCGTCCCTGCACTGAACGAAAATTCCTGTTTTCGGCTATGGATCCAGGAAAAAATCTGCTCTTACTGACACTGTCATATCGTCTTGAGCTATTATTTAGTGGACAGATTTAACACTTAATTAATTCCGAGTAGAGTTACGCCCTTAAAGCCAGAATGCCGTTCGTTACATTTAAAGTCCAAGGATAATTTATATTTTCGTGGAAAACTATTCCATGAATGAAAGGGTTTGTGATATTTGCAACATATGCTGCGTAATTGTAGGCGGCACTTCCAAACCTGATATTTACTTTTAATTTTCCACTGATGTCGATTTTGTCGTTTCGTTTAGGATCGTTTAAGGATAATGGCAAGATTAGCTCCTGCATCGATGGTCATATTTCGAGGAACTCCATTCATATAATAATAAGGAGTTTAGTACTTAATAAGGAGTTTAGTACTGGCGGCACTTGTCGCCCTCATTGCTGGGAGCGGTCTTAGCTTTCGTGCCCTGGGTGTCCTGCAGTTCCATCGTACTTGGCCGTCAACACTGTAGTTCCAGCACTTTAGGATCAGCTTCTTGTTACTACTATTCCGTCTGAAGCACTGATTTGTCTGGTTAATATTTTCCCGTGGACTATAGGGACCAATGTTTTGGATATTATGGCAATTTAGTCATCTATTATAACAGCAAGGAGCAAAATAAAAAATCGACAGGTTGTTACACTTCTTACTCAGCATTAAGGAGTAGATTGTAAATCTGAGTAGTTTACTGAATTTTTTAGACATTTAAAGTAATGAAACTGTGGGACAGACATTTCCCAGGCCCCAGGAAATGGTTTAGATGAGCAATCACATGATCCAATGGGTCCTGAACTTGAGCAGCTATGATTTGGTGACTCTCTCTACGAGTTGCGTGCTAGGCTGCCTCAAATTTTATGGCACACATTAAAGCGGTTTGTAAATCCGTGACTTTCGTCATTTTCAGTGCTATCTCGATCTCAGGGTCCCGCATGCCATCGATGAAGTACTGCAGGGACAATCTTTCTGTTGGGCAGTCCGAAAAAGCGAGATGAGACAGCCTTTCAGAATTCGTTACGAGCTTCTGAGTATTCCCGTGGGCTTCTGTTTGCGAGATTTTAACTGAAGCCTGCTGTAGTCTTATAAATACTTCCCAAAACACAATAACGACGCGCCGGACAGAGCTTGGAATTATAGCCTCTGGTTTCCAGAAAGAGTCTGAAGGATATTCCCTGCTTCTACTTTCAATGAAGCGGCGAGATTGCAACCTTTATTTTCGGAATCCCATCCATTTCAGTTACTACTATCGAGAACTGGGTCTTCTACACTTTCGAGGGGCTCTTTCCATCATATGTGGATAGCCTTAGAGAAGGCCAGGACGATATATATTCAAATTTAAAAGATATTAAAATTGTGACTAGCTGTCGTTATTGGTTGCCTGGGATTATACAGGCCCTATATGAAGCGAGCATTCTAAACAACCTTCTCCAAGTGTATATTAGGCACTTGAGCGACCGGAATTTTGCTGTCGTGCACAGTGGAGGATGTATCACACGGCAACAAACTCAGGAATTTACGCAGGGGTCATGCGCATGTCCAGATTTGTGAAACATCACGTTCAATTCGATTCTCGAATCTCAGTAGCCTATGCATACAAAGGTGATAACGTTTGAAGATGATGCCACTTTTGTTGTTCGAGGACATAGTAGAGACATTCTTCAGGCAAACTGTTGCGAAACAATAGCTTTCTTAATTCATTAAGAACCTTAAGAAAATGCAACGTTCTGACTGGGACCTAAGATTCTAAAAATAATTTACAGCACACTTGCAGAAAAATTATTACGTACGGAGCAGCAATCTGGGCTATCTCCATGACCACGCGAAAAATAAAACTTTTAAGTAGTATGCAGCGTCCGTTTGTGTTAGAAATAACCAAGGCCTACCGCACCACTGCGGCTGCAGTCCTACCAAAGCTGATCCCGCTACGTCACAGGGCCGTTATGGAGGCATCTCAAGGGAAGTATCCTGACCACTGCACTTCAACATTGGCAAGATGAATGGGATAGAATTCCCCAGTGTAGAAGAGAACATGATTTTTGCAAGAAATCTTGAACCGACCGTCTAATTTCACCATTATACTACATAACCCATTTCGTCACAGGCCATGGTCCTTTTCTGGAATATTTCTGGAAAAAGGGTTTTGTTTCGTCTAACCTCTGTGTGCGCGGAGAGGCTGGATCCCCAGACCATTACATAAAAATGTGCCTACTCATACAGGTGTGGCACATGCGGTTGTTAGACATTGATGACCCATTTAAGAGATTCTTTATTAAGCAGCCGGTCAAGAAATTAAGAAGTATAATGGGAAAATAGAGGCATTAGGGCGGTATCTGTGTCATGCAGATTAGTGTGCATAAGTTTATTGATTATGTATTTGTATACTGTCTAGCTGTCTGTTCAGTGTCTGTATATCTATGTATTTATATATTTGTATAATACGCAGTGTCTGTATATCTGTGTAACGTTGGCATAATGTAAATTATAATGTACGTATCAGTAATTTGTATGTGTGTAGTAGGTAATAATGTATTTAGGCTATATGTATTTGCGTGCTCTCTTGTATTAGTATTTAGTATTTGTGTCTGCATTCGTGTTAAAAATGTGGGTAGTGTGTTTAATATCTGCATAATGTATATAGTATTATTTGTATATTCGTATTTAATATCTGTGTAATAGTGTAATTAATGTCTGTATATCTGCATTTTTTCGTCATTTAGTGTATCTGTATATCTCTGTTAGTATCTGTATATCTGCGTTGTTTCGTCATTGATCGTATCTGTACATCTGTATATCTCCGTTAGTACCTGTATATCTGCGTTGTTTCGTCATTGATCGTATCTGTACATCTGTATATCTTTGTAATGTTACAGAGTCATTAGGTTAGTTTTAAAGCAGGAGTGATGAAAAATGAGCAACGCCCTCGCCAGAAATAGAACCACGGACCTCTGGATACTCGCCCAGCTAGCAGACCACTACACTACGAAGGCATGCTAAGAAGACGGGAAAAATACCCTATATTCACTCTTCACTCTTTTTTAAAGAGCAACTCGGGTTTTTATGGGACACAATCACCAAAACCTGGATGTGGAGAATCATCATCCACCACCCTTTTAGTTCGGGCGCCACTGTAGAGTCATTAGATTATTTTTAAAGCAGGAGTGAAGAAAAATGAACAACGCCCTCGCCGGGAATAGAACCACGGACTTAATGGATACACGCCCAGCGTGCAGACCCACAACACTACGATGGCATACTAAGAAGCCGGCAGAAATACCTTATAAAGTCTTGCATTAGTATTTACAATTTATGTTTGCATTCGCATTTAACATGCAATATAAAATAAAATAAACTATTTTCCACTTGTTAAAAATAAAATAGTTAAAAATAAAATGATTATACTAGCAGACGACCGTGCGTTTGCAGAGTCTGAAAATTTTCCCGGCAGAACTTGCGATAAGATTTTATGTAAACAAATCTTTAGAATTCTATGTAATGTTGCTTACTAGGCTAGACTTTTATTTCCTGTTTCTCGGATTAATTACGCTTGGATTTTTCACTCTAATATGTTTTTGTATGTAATGTGAATAAAAATAAGAAAGGAAAAAAAAAAAAAAAAAAACCGGACAGCATGCTCTTTATGCAAGAATCTCGTTTAATTTTCTAGTGTGATATTATTATTCTTTCGTAGGGCCAGAAACCCACAACAACTGTTTGGATTATTTCTTTCGGGTTGCACTAGGCTAACGGTTTTACACTTGGATTGCAGGTACTGTGTAATTTAATAGTTTGTTTATCACTTGAATTGTTGTCACTTTCAATTTTGTTTCGTGTGTAAAATAGAAACTCTTGACAAGTTGAAATCCAAGAGGAAAGTCATTACAAGTACTTGCACAAAATGAATTAGTAGAACTGACTCTTATTTTGATAGTCTGGATATTATTAAAGATGAAAGCGTTCAGGAGAATTTGTCGTAATTTTTGTTAAGTTTAGAAGAAAAACAGAATAAACTTTTAACTTTAAGCTTGAAAATCGAAGACCTAACTCATGATAGTGCAATGTTTGAAAGGGAAATTCAATCAACGGAAGTTCAATCAAATACGAGGGCAAGTCAAAAATTATCTATAGTTTCGTCATAACTTTTTTTACATTGCACACTTTGTCTTCTGTCCTCTAATATTTTATTGTTATACTGTTGTGGTAATGCTGTGAAAGTTTGATCTTAATTTCTTCATTTTCTTTCTTCTGTTGCAGATATATCATGGCTGCTTCATCAGAGGTTTGCACCAAAGAGGAACAACGAGCAGTAATCCGATTCCTGTGATCCGAGGGTGTGAAAGGGTCAGACATTCATCGCAGACTACCATCGCAATGTGGGAGAAGTGAACTATCACGTAAAACTGTGTTTTGACAAAGCGTTGACAGACTCTAACACGAGTGAGCTTGTGTGAGCAGTAAGCTTTCTTGGTAGGGCAGAGCCATGACTGATGTTCATAGCAGATGCTACCTCATCGTAAGTAATGTTAGTGATTCGCCTTTCCATATCGATAAGAACCATCTTCCGTCGACTGTTGCTTAGTGGCCTGCTCTCGTGGTGTCCACGAAGAGAAGACTGCCAATGACCCCACATCATAGACACCAACGTCTGCAATGGTGCCGGGTTCTAGCGATTTGGACGACAGAATGGCACAGAGTCGTTTTCTCAGATGAGTCTCGCTTCTGTTTCTGCAATGATAGTTGCCGCTTATGAGTGTGGCGTCAGTGTAGGGACAGGTCAAATCCGACAGCAATTGTGGAATGCTGCACTCCGCGACAACGTGGCATCATGGTTTGGGGCGTAATTGCGTACGATTCCAGGTAACCTGTAGTTCGTATCCAGGGACCTTTGACGGCCCAACGATATGTGGATGATGAGCTGCGGCCCGTGACACTCCCTTACCTTCAAGGAGTGACCAATGCCCTTTATCAACAGCATAACGCCCGACCACAAACTTCTCGCTTCAACCAACGTGCTGTGCAAGGTGTTCAGATGCTTCCGTGGCCTACGTCCTATCCTAATCTCTCACTAATCGAACACATTTGGATGTGATTTAACACCATTATCAGACCCTGCCCAGAAGACAAATGGTTGAGAGCCATTCCTCAGGACACCAACCGTAGTCTCATTGACTCAGTAGCTAGACGTGTTTCTTCGTGTATCGCCGTTCAAGGTGTTTACAACCTGTTTACTAAAGTTGACTCTCCCCCATCCTTCTCTCTAGACATATCACTTGGTTTACCATGGGGCACGGCCCCTTTTCCACTTACCTCTGCAAGGAATCTTTCCTCATCAGACTCCTATGTGCATGTGGTGAAAGTGGTCACCACGAACATAATCTATTTTCCTGCCCATTTACAAATCGCTTCATCTAAAGAAGCCGAATTCAGAAGAAGATTTATTCTCATTTCTAAGATATGCAATTAAGAATAAGCACTTGAAGAATAAAATTATGAAAATTATTGACTTTTTGGCTTCTAGAAGTCAAGAGCTATGTAGTGTGGAGCAGCCTTTAAAGAAATGCTCCAGCAACTGCGAAACAAAGCAACTAAATTAAGTTATAATATACGCGGGGTACCATCACAGGAAAGAAACAGGCACCGCAAAGCATATGAAGCACAACATAGGACACTCAAAAGTAGGGTAAGGGGCTGCTACCTATTTACTTAGAGTAAATAATAACTCGACCCTAGAATTCTATGTAACATAAGGTAACATCATCTCAAAAGCGAACACATATAATAAATTGTCAAAATTGAGTTGGTAAAGTATTCCACAATGTAATGTATCATGAAATGTAATTATTATAAACTAATTATTAATAAAAGACACGAAAGTGCATATAATGAACTGCAAAAATATGTTGACAATGTATCAGTATAAGTATGCAGAAATATCTAAAAGAACGTAATACGCACAAGTATGCAGGTAAAGCTATTGTTTTCTTTTTCAAACATATTTATTTATGTCTTTTTTATTATTATTTTAAAATCTTTTTTAATTTTGAGTGCTGATTGTAAATATTGATGTAAACAAGTCATGATTGAAAATATGATCTACGAACTAAAAACAATTTGCTTCTAGTCATTACAATATATAATTTGTAATATATATGAATATGAATAACAATGTACTGCGAGATATAATGTATTTTCTGCAAATCAATTATATCTTAAAAGCATACGTAACAGCACATAATGAAACATCAAAATTGAATTGCTAAAGTATCACCACAACTATGCAACAATACTTAAATATAAGCTTACTTATAGTTATTGGCTGGAGTCACAGTTTCATCAAGACTCGAGGAATGTTGATGGAATGTTGCTGTTTTTCTAGTTAGTGTGCGGAGGCAATACCTGCTCACTTAGGGTAAATATTAGGTGGCCTTCTTCACTTCTACATAACATAACATAACCTACTGAACCGGCGCTGTTCTCGCTCTGTATCATTTCGATACATAATAATAACTTGCACACTTATTGTTCTTTACTGCCTCTCTCTCTCTGCCGAGTTTCATCACTTTCTGGCCACTCCTTCTTGACGTTACATTTTCAATGTCGGGTACTTTATATGTGTTCGCACTATTATACAGGTCGCCCGCTATTCAAACACAGAAAAACTTTCGTTAGATGTCCCGCCATAAAGGATCAGCAACCTTATTGCAGCTTCAGTTTCTAACATGAAAAAAGCAAACTTCATAAGGAGACAAGCATTCTTTAGGTAATCCTGAGTTTTGCGTGCATTTTTATGATTATTTATGTTAAAATTAATCTTCGATATACACTTATGCGAGACCACTTCACTTGCACAGTAGTGAGGGCATGTTTATGCTAATTCAGTGATTTTACGAAGCCGCAGTATTTCATAAAGGTGCAAAAAATGTATTTCATCTCCTGTTTAATTAATTAATCAGTAATACAGACGAAACATGGACTACCAGAAAGACTATCAGTCATAAAAGTGTCCACACCTTTACGCCAATTTGCTTTTTCCAGCATATTGCTTTATGCCAGGGCACCTTTACGAAGGTCTCTGTCCTTTCGGACAGCGAGGCAGGGACCTTTATAATGGGGCAGTTTTATGACACCGGAAATCATGTTTTCGCTATAGATATATTGGCATCGGTTATCCTTTAGATGTAATCTGTAATCGACTGTAGCAGGTTGTTTATTTTTTAATTATCGTTTTAAAATGTTGGAGTTTATTGGACATCTTAAAAAATGATATATATAGATATATATATATAATAGAGAGAGAGAGAGAGAGAGAAAGAGCTAAAAGAGGGAAAAATTTATAATATTGGGGGAGATGATATATAATATACATATCCAAAAGTTTGCCAGATTAAAAAAATATTGTATTTCATTCAGTTTATAAGGCATTGTGAAGTACTGAGTGATGAATAACGGGAGTTGTTCGTTTAAAGAAATTTAAATGCGATGTATTTTTAGTTACAATAATATTCGTCAAATGGCTCTGCACTTTGATACCTGGAGCATAAGTGCCTGAGCTTTAGAAATATTCCATCATTACGCTTATCTGTAAAGAAATAAAATTATTCTATACACCCGAAAAGAAAGACAAGCTTCGGATTTTGTATATCATTCATACAGGATAGCGTAAACAACTATTATTCTCGGTTTCGGGAGATGTCGATGGATATATCATCTTTCAAAACGATTGATTATCTTGATCTGTAGATATGAAACCACCTGATCTTCAGTGATGGCTTAGCCTAAATGATGGGTATGCAGACATCATTCAACGTTACTAACAATTTTATAAAACTCTACCCAGTGACATTTGTCAATAGTCTATAATACATTGCTCTTTCTCCTTCCTATGTATCTTAGTTAACCTTCAGGTGGTATTCAGAGGTAGCGACTGCCCATTTAATTTTTATCATGAAATCTTTTGGGATGCTTTTTGAAAAACTGCACTCTTTGGTCGAAAAAAATCGCACAGTAAAATTCCTTAAAAATTAAAAGAGATTTTATGCAGTTCTTAATACTATATAATGTTAACATTGTAATTACTAACTTATTTTCAACTATTTTTGTAGAAATTTCGATTTTAATGTTAATCAATTAATAATTATTGTTTATTTACTTTATTTAATATTCTTGTATTTATTTTTACATAATGAATATTTTGTGAATTAATTCATAAATGAAAATGAATAATGTGATGAATGTACATTAACTGAGTTAATATAGATTACTCAGGACTTAATTAATAATTTAAACGTAAATTTTCATAAAAATGGTTAAAATTTGCCATTTTGATTCGATAATTTTATGTACATTAAATGGTTATAATTTAAATAACCATATGCATAATTTTATTCAATTTTTCTTAATTTGATTATCAAAAATGTATCTTTATATTCATCACAATCGGTACTTCATTTTATAAAAATATTTGCAAATTTTCATTTTCATATCGAGCATTTTCTTTTTAAATTTGCCAATATGAAATACAATTCTTCCACGTAATCTTTTATAAAATATTCCTTCATATGTAAATAAAAGTTTACTGTGAATTTATAGAGTCATTAGGTCATACTAATGCAGGAACAGGAAAAGTGTTCACCGAGTTCCCGGGAATTCAGTCCTGACCTCCCGATTACGCGTCGAATCTGTTTCCAGTTACATGGCGAATGCATGCAGGAAGACGGAGAAAATACATTATAAATTATTTAAATTAACATATATTTTTAAATATGTTAAGCATATATATGTTAAGCATTATATATTTTAATTAATATTATAAGAAAATTGATTTTATAATTAACATTATAATAAATTATAATTATAATTAATTTATTATAATTGATATTATATATATATATATATATATATATGTAATATTAATTATAATTAATATTATATATATATATATGTAATATTAATTATAATTCATATTATAAGAAAAAATATTTACATAAAATTTCTTCCATTGTAAAATTTGTATTAATTTCCACAATACAGAACAGCTGTTTTCAGACAAATGCTTTTCATTTCTTTTGAATGAGACTAAAGAAAAGTGCGTTTAAGAAACATAAAGGCTATTTTGAGAAGAATATTTGAGTATAATTCACCCACAATCTCTTTATCCAGTGGTGTTTCCTAACTACCTAATTTAGGTCAAATAATATAGGCAAATGTAATTAATCAAATTAAAGTAATAATATATTGTATTTACAAAAAAGTAAGACCCCTTGAATATAAGACTCCCTCACATACTAAGATTAATTTTAAGTAACAAATATATAAGTGGATACATGTTTTGCCTTACTGTAATTCTGATAAAGAGAATATTAGTTTTTTATCTGTGCTCTTGGAATTTCCTCAATGTAATGTACTATTACCTGCGGTTCAAGGTCATTGTTAGCAATAAATTGTGTGTTATAAGTTTTCATGCGTACAAATGAGCAGTACAGTAGACTCAGATCTAAACTGAAATAGTTCAGCTAGATTTATCTTTTATATAATTGAAAAGGCGAAGAGAACACAATGTGTGTGGCATCTTCGCCACACACATTGTATTTATTAAATTTGATTTGATATATACAGGAAAAATACATATGTTTTTATGCAAATAATTATCAGTTTCTTTATTTCTCACTGCAACTTTCAGCTACAGCATCTCATAGCGTTTCCATTTTGATTAAGCTCGCAATCTTCGAGAAAAATTACTGGAGATTATCTTTATAACGAACTACAGATGCTCATCGGTCAGTCTGCTTCTTTTGTTAGAGTTATTAATGTTACAGTATCAGGGTCAATGTTCCTTCTTACCTTCTTCGGGAACATACAAGGACCTGACTCGGAACAGAGAGCTTACTAAAGCTATGTTCACTAATTGTGGTAAGTAGACAGGATACAGACGAAGGGTATACAAAACCCTTTATTTTTCTCTATATACAATAACTTCCGTACTTCGGAATACACCGACCCGCTACTCGGGGTCTAACGTAAAAGTATAAAAATAAAACTAAACTCTAATTTAACTTTAGAATAATAAACGTGGAAGATTGGCCTTATATTAACAGGAAGGCGTATGTAGTACAGATAACTGAGAACACTACAATACGTTTAAATTTATCAAGAGGATTAAAACCTCTGGCCTGGAAGGCAAACAGCAACTGTGTAACTTCTAAGGTAAGCGGCCTGCTTTGACTCAACTGCTTCATATCTCGCTTGGCAAAAAGGCCACAACTTAAATACTTGGCGTTCGCCAGACAAACTTTGCATAAAAACTTTAACGCTTATAATTCTGGCCGGAAGTAGAAAATAAGAAGTGATAGTAAAGATTTAAAATAAAATAAACGTTAGTAAAACTTAAGATCCTTACATACTTCCCGCCAGAGTTAATTAGTTTGAAACTGAGGTCTAAAACGATCTTGTTGAAAACTTTTAGCTCTAGAATCTAACGCGAGGCCAATCTTTTACAAACATACTTCGCTAGAAACTAGAAATTTAAAAGAAAGAAATTTGTTTTTACACAAGCAGCTCCCAGGATACACAAATTTTTTTTTTTCATCTGTACTGCATCTAAACAGGAGCTTTTATTCAATTCTGGTTCCTTCCAGATCTCTGGAAGGAAAACTAGTTTAATGAAATGTTACACAATGAAATGGCAAGTAACATATACAATTATACTTCTCTTAACATTCTTATTTCATTCATGACTATTTTAATTATCTCTCCCCGTGCTCTCTGATATGTGTTGTAAAAGAACACCAAACACGAATGTGTTTCTGTCTACGTGTTCCACACTTCCTCCTACAATCAAAACACTAACGTGTTAAAATTCAACATAACAAGACCTCTTAACACACCCTAATTTCAACTCTAAACCCTGAGGTACTATTCTAAAAGTGGCTAACTCTAAAGTGTAGCGTCAGAGAGCCTAATTACATCATTCAACCTTTAACACATATTCGCCATGCTTTAATCTTTTTACAGTCACACGAATAAAAATTTTAACATTCACTTTTACCATATCACGGTATTTCTTAACATTTAAAATAACAGTTCACATTGTATATAAGAACATATCAACATGCTGTTAATTTTGCACATTTGAAAACATACATTAGTAGTACCTTGTTAACTTCTATTCTTTTCAAAGCAAGTGCCAATTCTTTCTACATTGAAATAATACATTTCAAAAAGTCTTTCAGACTAAAACTTCTTTCTTGCTAGAATGTTTTAAATAAAGTTTATACAATAACTTTTTACAATATTTAAGTCTTTACGCAACGCTATTATACATCAACTTTAGTTTTACGCGCGAGTAATTGAAAAACAGAATATCAAAATCGGTAACAACTGATTTCTCGCCATTTTGGCGATAAAGGTAGACCTCGCATGAGGTAAAACTTCTTGAAATCTGCCACTTGCAGTAAGAATGAAAGATTAACTTAAGTTTGCAAAGTAACATAAAATTTTACTTATCTTTGTGATATTCGGACATCCTTTTCTGGGCCCAGTCTTTAAAGGTATTGCAGATCGTAGTTTGATTTATCTTCCTTCTTGTACGGGCTCGCCCTTCAGTGCTTTCCTCTGGAAGCTTCCTTTTTTCACCAATTCGGCCACCCTTGAATACCTTCTTTTTCTCCTCTGCTTGTGGTCTTGGCCGTTTGATGGCAGCTGGTCTTGGCGGAACCGGGAAACTTTTGTCGTGTTCCTGCTTGGACCTCGTTGTTGGCCGTTCAAATTTTCCTTGTAACTTTTCCTCCGCCGCTGATGGCCCTTCCGCAGTTCGGCTACATTTACTGCGGAGAGTCCTGTCGGATGAGTCGATCTTCCGTTTTAGAGCCGGGTTATAGTTGCCGTCATTTCTCCTGGTTCTCTTCACATACGTCGTCCTTCTCCCTTCTTCATTCTGGGGGTGTTCGTGAACTCTCTTTTCTGGACGGTGGAACGGCTTCTTTTTCTTGCTACCTTCCATTTTTCCGCGGGCAATTTTCTTTTCACTTGCTCCTGCCTGTTAATGGCTTGCCCTTGTACTTGTCGTTTTTCCACCTCTGGAGCTCGTGCCTGCGGTGTCTGCCGTGCCGGATCCTGCAAAAGATCTGAAAATATTTGCATTTTATTACGATCGAAGTAGGGCTTGATTTGATCAATGTTTGCGGAACAGGTTTCACCATTTCTGGCTTTTAACACTACTACAGCGTGAGTTATTTTTTCTATAACATATGGTCCTTCAAATCGTGGAAAAAATTTGGCAGTTTTATCTTCTGGTGCTGAAGAAAGTGAATGCTTAATTTTTAAAACTTCATCCCCTACTTTATAAGTTACTCCCCGTCGTTTCAAATCATAATAGAGCTTCTATTTTCTTTGTGCTACTTCCGTATTCTTTTTTGCTTCCTTAATTAGTTTTTCTATATCACCCATTTTAAATTCTGGGGCTCTTTGTTGCACATAAAATAATTTATCTAACGGTGTTATAATCTTTCTGCCTAGAAATAACTCAGCAGGAGTTTTGCCCGTTGTATCATGTTTTGCGGTCCTAAGGGCGAAAGCAAATTCATTGACATAGTTATCCCAGCTTTTATGAAAATTTTTAACATAACTACGGATAATTTTCACTATATTTCTATTGACCCGTTCCGCTATATTTGATTGCGGCCGATACGGGACCATTTTTAAATGACGTATGCCCAGTTTTTGGCACATGTCTTCAAATATATTACTTACAAATTGAGGACCATTATCCGATATAACTTTTAGGGGCGCCCCGTATTTTAAAATATATTTATTTAAAATAGAATCAGTAACTAATTTCGCGGAGGCTCGTTTTAAGGGAACAATTTCGGTCCATTTACTAAAATGATCAACCATAACAAGGAGATAGCGACTTTTATTTAACTGACTTTTTGGGAAAGGGCCCAATAAATCGATGCCAATTATTTCATTTGGAAATTCGGATTTAATACTATTTAGAAACCCGGCCGGGCGGAAATTAATATAATTAACTGCTTGACATGTTGGGCAGGACTGGACATACGCCCTTGTTAACTTTTGCAGTTCAGGAAAGTAGACTACCTCCCGTACGCGTTGGATAGTTTTTCGAATACCAGCATGAGAAGCTAAAGGGCTGTCATGGAGCTCCTGCAGGATATTTAATCTAAGACTAGCTGGGATAACAGGTCGAAATTCGTTGTTGGAATTCGTAGTTTTTGTATAGAATAATAGACCATCTATTAGTTCGTAATGGGCCGCCCTATTTCTTATCGCCACAATATCTTGGTGGCTAAAATTTTCAGGATCCTTCAAATACTCATAAATGCTTCCAAACTCAGGATCCTTACCCAGTTCGGTTATTAAAGTTTCTCGGGAATTTATTGTACATGCTGTAAGCATTTCCACCTTTACGGTATTTCCTTGTTCGTCTATTTTAATTCTTGATAGGGCATCTGCTACGATATTTTCCTTTCCAGGGGTATGCTTAATTACCAGATTATATTCTTGCAGCTTGAGTGCCCATCTTATTAACCTGGGGGATAAATTTTTCCCTGAGTACAATCTAGTTACCGCCGCATGATCAGAGTACACTGTTATCGGCGCCTTTCCAAAATAGACTCGGAACTTTTGCACTGCTAACAGAACTGTAAGTGCCTCTCTCTCGGTCGCGGAATAGTTTCTTTGTGTTTGATTTAAAGTTCGGCTAAAAAATGCCACGGGCTGCTGATTTTGCGAAAGTACAGCTCCTACCGCATAATACGAAGCATCCGCTGAAATTTCTAAATTCTCATCCTTTTCAGGAAATTTCAACGCAGGGGCTTGCGTTAATGCTTGTTTTAATTTTTCGAAAGCACTATTGGCTTCGGCCGTCGACGAGAATCTTGCCTTTTTCCTTTTTAATTTTAACAATGGTTCAGCAATAGCTGCAAAATTTTTTATAAAGGACCTATAATATGAACAAATTCCTAGAAAAGAAGAGAGCTTCTTTGCTGTGTTTGGAGTCGGATACTTTTGTACAGCGATTATTTTTGATTCATCTGTCTCGATCCCTTTTTGAGATATTTTGTAACCTAAATATTTTAATTCAGCGGCTGCAAATTTGCACTTTTCGACATTAACTTTTAGACCGGCCTCATTTAATAATGAAAACACCTGTCTTAAATCCTGTACATGTTGGTCGAGATTATCACTAGTAATAATGATATCGTCTAAATAGATAAATGTGGACTTTCCAAGAACAGGTCTTAACACAATGTCCATGCATCGCTGAAATGTTGCCGGGGCCCCTGAAAGGCCAAACGGCATACGCAAAAATGCATAAGTGCCAGACTTGGTTATAAAAGCAGTCTTAGGCACGTTCTCAGGCCTCACCCCTATTTGAAAATAATCAGTCGTTAAGTCTAAAGTCGTCATAAATTTGGTTGATTTTATGTTCCTTAGAATTTCTTCTATAATCGGTAACGGATATACCGGATATTTAGTTATGGAGTTTAATTTACGGTAATCAATAGCGAATCTCCATCTTTTTGGATGCATCAAAGGATAGTCCTTATTTTTCTTACATGAAACCACCGGGCTAGCATAACTACTTGAGATGGGCGTTATGATCTTTTTACGTAGCATATCGGTAATATGCCATTCTATAATTTTTTCCTTATTCTTATCATACCGGTATGGTTTTTGACGAACTGGCATTGCATCTCCGGTGTCAATACTATGGTTAGTAACCTGAGTAAATCCTGGAATATCACTAAATAACGAAGCAAATTCACTTACCACTTGTCGGATTCTTCCTTGCTCGTCATTAGGGAGGTGGTCAAGTTTTAACATCGGCGGTTCAGCGTTTTCTGTACGAACTGGTTTCATTGTCAGCTTAAGGGACGCTTCATTAAAATCCAGCGTAGCTTGTGCCTCTGAAAGAAAATCTATTCCTAAAATTACATGTGCTTGCAGATTCTTTACTATAAAAAACATCACCTTTACTTGTTCGTCCTTGATACGGATATACAAAGGTACTTTACCTACGCACTTACATTTTTCTCCTTGCGCCGCTAACACTGTTGTATTATCCGCATTATATATGCGGTATTTGCGAAAATACTTCCTAAAAAACTCTTCTGCCACACAGGAACACTGCGCGCCGGTATCCAGGAGTGCGGTGGCTGGGATATTATTCACCAAGACTTCAATCTTCGGAAGAGTCAAATTTTTCACCATTACTGTATTTAACTTGTAGGAAGAGGGGTTTTCGTGGCCTTCGGATTTCCGCACACTTTCGTCAGCAGAAATCCGTTTCAGTTTAAATTTGTTTTCTCTTCCGTGCTTTCCTTCTTTTTCCACTGGCCTTGAGACTTTTTTCCTGGGTTGCTATTGAACTGTCGACGTTCGCCGGCTGTTTTTGAATGCTCGGGTTTCCTTGCCCACTGATTCGCTTTTTCTCCGTAGCCATGTGCTTGAGTTTGCTGTAGTCTTGGCGTACCAAATTGGTTTCGCTGTTGATATTGGCGTCTTCTTTCGACGTCCGCCGTTCTTCTACTTTCAAACTGGATTGCTAGCTCAAATAATTTTTCCAGTGTAGTCAGATTTCTCAATTCAATAAAGTCTTGCACTTGGGGTAGTAACCTCGGCAAAATCACTTGAATTATTTCAGGATCCGGACGGTTTCCATACAAGAGCTTGAAAACGTGAATTTTTCTTAAAATAAAACTCGAGATGTTTTCCATTCTTTGTTGATATATACTGAAAAGTTCTGTTTCTAATTTCGCACGATCCCTTACAACAGGGAAGGCTTTTAGTAGGGCAGTCTTGAAATTTTCGTAGGTATAGGTGGGACTTCCTGCTTGACCCAAGAGACTTCTGCCGATACATTTGAACCAGTTAAGCGCTTGGCCCCTCAAAGCGCTGGTAGCTAAGGTAACTTTTTGAAACTCGTGCACGGGGTAGAGCATGAAGTGGTCATCCAATTTTTCCAAAAAACTGGTTACCTGTGAGTTTCCATTAAACGTTGCTTCTGGTTTCATCGAAGCGCGCATGGTCTGGACAATATACCCAAATCCTTCCAGGGCGGCAGCTGGCATTTCTGGATTCTGAGCTGTTTCTGCAGGCAGCACAGTTTCTTCTTGAAACTCGGCCATGGTTATTCTTCGTCGGGTGCCACTATCAGGTTCAATGTTTCTTCTAACCTTCTTCGGAAGACATACAATGACCTGACTAGAACAGAGAGCTTACTAAAGCTATGTTCACTAATTGTAGTAAGTAGACAGGATACAGACGAAGGGTATACAAAACCCTTTATTTTTCTCTATATACAATAACTTCCGTACTTCGGAATACACCGACCCGCTACTCTGGGTCTAACGTAAAAGTATAAAAATAAAACTAAACTCTAATTTAACTTTAGAATAATAAACGTGGAAGATTGGCCTTATATTAACAGGAAGGCGTATGTACTTCTAAGGTAAGCGGCCTGCTTTGACTCAACTGCTTCCTCTCTCTCGCTTGGCAAAAAGGCCACAACTTAAATACTTGGCGTTCGCCAGACAAACTTTGCATAAAAACTTTAACGCTTATAATTCTGGCCGGAAGTAGAAAATAAGAAGTGATAGTAAAGATTTAAAATAAAATAAACGTTAGTAAAACTTAAGATCCTTACAAGAGTTATTAGCAATGCAGAGCGCAACTAAAAGGCGAAACTCTCACTGTTATCTCAATAATCCGAATTCAGCTTTGAACTAACAACTGATATCAGATGCTCTCTCTCCAATTTGATATAGGTTTTCACCCGGTGGCCAAGAAATCTCTAGTAAATTCTCATTTCTTAAAATTATTGGAGGGCATACACGTTTAAAAATACGTGTAAGGGCGGGATGCGGTTACAGTTGCATATAGAATCAATTACAGTTATTCAGCTCCAATACCAATTACCCTTAGACATGGGTCCTACCAAAATTTAGCCAAAATCGTCACCAGCCTTGCGATATCTCGCCAATTTAGCGAGACAGACATTTATTCAATATTAAATAGGTTTGTCCCTGTATTGTGTATTTTTCCAGCAAAGCTTTCCCTATTTAGATTTTCGTGTTAAATTATACAAAAGATACAACAACTTCACATATAATTTCATTAAAATTATTTACGTATGTGCAAAATCTGTAAGAATATTTACGAATTATTATTATCAAGAGCACCGCACACATATAAAACTGTAGACGAATTTGCGAAAAAAATTGTTTAATCTCCTGTTTCCACAAAAGTGCATGTTGAATTATTTTTCTGTTTTGAATTTTCTTAAAAAACGCTTATAGCATTATAGCTTAAAACATTAAAATGCTTATAGTAATAAAAAAAAAAAGTTGCATTTTAATTTTCTGCCTTTTAGTTTAGTTTAATTATATGCTATTAAATCCTTAAACTGTGTTATTTTTCAGATAATAACTGGAAAAATCTATGGAGAAGGGACAAGAATCATATGACGTAATGCCATCATAACTTAAAAGTGATATGTTTGGTATCGCTGTGATGGTTGGAAGAAACGCTCCCTTCTGCTTGAGACAACAGTATCTTTCTTAAAATAAATGTAGAAAATCATATAATTAATATTTTTTATAATTCTTGTTTTTAAAGTAGGCGAAATTTTTGTTTTATAATCTATGAAAATTTCAAAAACCTTATATCTGATACACTTTTAGATGTATAACTTTCAAAACCTTATATCTGATACATTTTTAGATGTTGAACTTTAGAAATCATGGACGACAAATAGACAAAAATATTAAGCGATTTTCAAAAATTTCACAAAATTCAGAAATTAATTTACAATTTTCATACACGTTCCATTGAATAGACTTTTCCCAGCTCTATTTGATAATGCAAACAGTAAAATTATGATATGCTTAGATTTTTGTTAAAAACAGATGTGTGAGTAAATAATTTAAATATTAAATAATAAAAAATTCTATATTGAATTTTGAAAAAAAAAAAAAAAAAAAAAAAAAAACACATTGCTAATAGCTTATCGGGTAGTACTCTCAAATCGATGAAAAAATTCTGATCACAGTGAAACACCATAAGTGATCTAAATGAAGGTATATAAAAAGTACGATACTGTAAAAGCAAAATTGATCTTGAAAGGATTATTAAAAGAAAGTTAACAGGTTTTCTGCACGATTTTGGGAGCAGTATAAGCTGGAAACCATTATATAAAATATTTTAAAATTTTATCATATAAAGAAAAGGGATTATGAAACGCTTATTGGCATGCTAGTGGTTGAACGTTAAGCACTAGTTGTTTTATCCTAGCTTAAAGATTAGTAAATGGGCTGGCTGCTTGGGAAGATTAAGAAAAGGTTCATTAGAGCCTGGAATCACAAATGTGCTTCAGAAAGCTTTCATAGATCCGAGTAAAGTTCACATTCCATCCCTGCATATCAAGTTAGGCTTGATGAAAAAATTTGTCAAAGCCTTACCAAAGGAAAGTCAGTGTTTTAAACATATCTGTAACAGATTTTTAGCTTTATCAGCCAAATTGACAGAGGGTGTCTTTACAATTCCTGACATCAGAAAACTTTTCAAAGATGGGATTTTCAAATTTTGGGAAACAAATGAAAATTACGTAAAATAAAGCCCAGCGTGGAGAGCCTATAAAGACGTAATAACGACGTTTCTGGGCAATAAAAAAGATACTTTAAATCAATCGTTGAGAGCATGCTCACAGAAGTACCAGAACCACAAAAATTTAGGTTGTTCCATGAGCTTAAAGGTTCACTTCCTAAATTCAGACTGAGATTTTTTTCTGAAAATCTGGGTGGTGTTAGCAAAGAGATGAGTGGGGGATTTTCGTTGTTAAGATATCAAAAATTGGAATGGAGGTATCAAGGGAAATGGACTACTTTAATGATGCCTGACTGTTGCTAGATGTTATATAGAGATGAGCTGCACCAAAACCATAATGGGAAAAGCGCGATGCAGAGCATGAGCATTCTATGGAAACTTCAATACATGAAGTTAACTTGTTCATGTTAAGTACCTTATTTTAGTATAATCTTAAAAAAAGGAATGAACTCCAGAAAAGACATTTTAAGTGTACTTTAAAATCTCATATTTTCGCAATTTTTCGACTTTTTACAAATTATTAAAACAGCAATTTACGAAAATGAAAAAATTAGCATCATTTTCAAATTCAGTAGCAGAACGTACACAAGAATCAATTAGGGACAGTTAGAAAATAGGACACAACAACACTCTCAGGGTTTGGGTATTTAAAGTGAACTCTTCGATTGGAAGGCGTTGGTCCCTAGGGTGAATTTTAAGCATTAGTATTAAAATTAAATGTAGTAATTTCGATGAAACTTTAAAAAACATATTTAAAATTTATTTTAATTCATCAAAAATTATTTATTATTTTATTAGACATTTTGGTACCGTAGGCATTTGTAAATGGCCCAAAATTTGGCTGGTTGTCTTTTGGATCAAACCATTCACTTTGGTCACTGGTTTTTGTTAACACTTATGCCACAACTGTCGTTTGTTAAGTTACCTTTGCTTGGTTTAATGAATTGCCATCTTCCATTACGGATGAGAAGTGTACAATGTTTGGGTGATAAAAATAGTTCACTCGACGTATCACTGTTTCCTTCTCTTCCGAACATTTTCGGTCTTATGTTCAATTATGGTCAACGTATAATTTCAAAAAGAAACCGAAAATTTCGATTCTCAAATCGTCTTTACACTTCTGTGTCTTTTTTTCTAACTAATCATGTCTAGGAAGTCTCCTTCTTTCCGGTTGTATACGTGTGCATTGGCTGCCCTATTGTCCCAGTCCGCAATTTGAAGAAAAAAAAAAAAAAAGAAATGCAAAGAAAACAGGAATTTTGAAAAAAAAAAATGGAATGATCTTCATAAAGTGGATGAAAGGCCACCATTTATTTACTGCATAATTTGGTATGCAAGAAAACGAGTTTAATCAACAAAGAGAAGATACAAGAGGGATACTCAAACATTCTAAGTAATCAGTTATATAAAAGTAATTCACTGAAGTGATTAAGACTGATGTTAAGAATCAACGTAGCAAATGAAGCCTTTTAATGATTTATTGACTAATTTACATCAGAAGGACTTTTATGAAAGTCATACAAAAACATAACGTAAATTGTGTAGCATTTGGATTGCAAAACAAGTCGCTCACCTCTTTTGTGTAAAGGAGTTATTTGGATAAAAAGAATTGTTTTAGAAGAAATAATTTTAGATGAATTTTATGTTTTATACAACAAAATATTTGTTAAAGACTTCGTATGCAAGAGATCCAGTTAAATAAATGTATGGTTACGTCTTGAACGCTTATTAAAATTTCTCTTTATTAAATAGATCACAAGTGTCCACATGATTTTCATTTCCGATGAACAAATTATTTTCCTGCAGTTGGCATCGATATTTCCAACGCCTTGTTTCAAAGATGTGATTTTTTTTCCCGATACTTTGACTTCCTGTGAGATTAATAATCCAATCGTAAAAAACTGTTTTAGCCATTAAATTGCAATAAGCATTCAACGATTAAATTGTACTTTTTAAATTTAATATTTCTGCATTTATTTAATTTTATTTATTTGCTAATTTTTCGAAACCTTAATGGTAAACTCTCCGAATATTACTCTGTAATGTAAAATTTTCATTTTATAATTTGATGTTTTCTATTTTTAGCGTGTATATCTTTTTTTAATCAGAAGTTGTTGGAATAAATAAATGCTCATAAATATTTTTTTTCCTTTTCTATTTACTTAAGATATTTATTCTTGTAAAAATAAAAATTAGTAATTTTTTTAGCTAGAAAATTTTAGCTAGAATTTTTTAGCTAGAAATTCGTGCTGAAAACGTTTCAATAATGGTAATAACTATGTTGTTATCATACTGAGATTATTTTACTTGAAAATATATGTATAGATAAAGAAAATGCCCTTAAAAGCATGGATGATATCTGCTCTTAATTCGTTTTCTAAAATTGTGCCTATTTGTCACGGGTAAAATATAACTGATTTATCACCAACAAAGATCTCGTCTCAGACAGCGAAAATGCTCAGACTGACTCAAACATCATGTTAAAATGTATTTGAATTCTTTGTTTATTGATACAGTTATCAAGTTATTAAGTTTGTCAAAGCAGGAAAGACAAAAAATATATGATGCGCCCCTGTGATTCGAATTCTGGACCTCTCGATTGCTAGCCGAACGTACTTAACTTACATGATGAAGGCACACTGTAAAGAAGAAAAAATACCTTATATTCTACAGCACTTAAAGGGTGAATAGAAGAGTGAGGAGAAAATCATCAATCCTGGTGCTGACGAATAATCGTCCATGACATTTATCTCTAGCTTCATTTTAGAGTCATTTAGAATTTTTTAAAAACCTGGAAACTGAAGGAATGAGCAATGATCTGAGAACTGGGATTCCAACTCTAGGCCTCCCCATTACTAGCCAGACGTGCTTCCAATTATGCCGTGAAGGCATGCACCAAGAAGAGAGAAAATACACTATACAGTTATACGATCTTCTTTCTTTGTGTCAAAAGTTTTAGTGAAATTCTAAATCCTGCAAGATGTGTGTTCATGATTATAAATTTTTAAGATAAAGGTCAAAATAATGACGTATTTCTACACGAAATTACTAAATTTTGAACAAAAATCTTATTGAAATTGAAATTGAAGTCTTTGAATTTCAAACTTCTTCCATTTCAAACATGGCCTTACGTTAATTTCTGTATTTTTCAATTTAAAAAAAACTCAAATATGAGTTCTTCGAACCATTTCCGAAGTACGCTGTCAGAATCTAATAACAAACTCTGCTCTGGCAGACATAAATACGAAAGTAAGTAAAATATGTAGTTTTCATCTCATTTACAAAAATCGCGAAGTTCATTGCAAAACAAATTGAAGATTACATAAAATTAGCAAAGCAACAACCTTGTGTTTGATGCAGATTTAGTAACGTCAATCGATTTCGAGAGAAAACATGTACAATCGATTTCGAGAGAAAACATGTACAAGCGACTGTTTGAGTCAGTCTGAGCTCTTTATCAGGAACCAAGAAATTTGCAAGATTGAGAGTCTTGCCGATTTTTCAGTCTTGTAAACACGGCTAAAAAAGCGAAAGCCGATTTCTAGTCTGGTGAGAGTCAACAAAAGTAGATATGGGAGTAAAGTTAAAAAAAATACGGTAATAGTTTAAGACACATATAACCTTACAGGGTTACATGACTTTCCGTACAACCAATTGTCAATGTATCAGAGGGAGAAATTATAAGAGTTTTTTTTTTTTTTTTACACCCAGGTTCACTTCCAACTTTACACTTTTTCCGTCAAACAAAAATGGAGATGTAGGAGATTGAGAATTCGCATCTCTGTGTTTGCATCGCATTAAAGCAGCGTGTATACTGTGTATTGTGTAGCATCTGAATTTACAGTAACTAATGTCACCGGGCAAAATTATTTTATGCCTCGTAAGCACACTAGCGTACAACGAGAAAACTGTTGGAAAAAAGCAATTTAAAAACAATATACTTATTTATTAATCACATTTTAACGTAACTCATTTGATATAATTAATTATTATGTAGGGATTTTGTTTACAGCCGTTTACTTTCTATCATACTATATAGGCCATTCTGTGTAACGCACACATGTAATAAATAATAAAAAAGTATTTATTATAATCCAAATCCTCTCTGTTAAAAGCATAAAGGTAATTAAAAACAAAAATTGTATATTTTCAGAAAAATATATATTTATGTGCAAATTTTAATAACAACTTATAATCTTTAAGTTGGATAATATTTAATAGAATGACTAATTTAATGAACGATAATCTATAAAAGTTTGAATTAAATTTCACTGCGTAGGTTTTTATATTTAATAACCTATCATCGTATTATAAAATATTTTTTGACATTTCTATATTTGTCGTCTCTCACCAGGGTGATAATTAATTAACGTATGTAAGAAAAGGGTTCCTAAAATTAAGGAAAACTTGTTTTCAACGACTGCTCAATGTCTCCAAACTGCTATCGCGCAGCTCTTAGATTTACCTAAACTGACAGTAAACTCTACTTTAAGCCTTTTATAACCTTTCCCTGTGATTTGTATTCTTAAATTGCTTAAGTTTTATCTTGACGTTTATGTTCTGTTAATCTCACAAAAAGCGGTGATTTGTTCTGTAATTAGACGTGCTGCGTAAGCTGCTAAGTTCTAATGAAAAGGTTTACATTAAATCTTCTACATTCAGTTTGTACTTCACTGGAAAAATAAGGCGGGATCATAAGTCTCCTAATTTTCTACGTGAAGCCAGAATTAAGCACTTAAATAATTAAATTCCGTACGACTGAAAAATACAGACGGCTGCCAAACTTTGTTTCTCATTAGGTTTAGTTCCGTGGAAGTCATTTATTAATTGCTTTCACGTTTGAAACATTCAATTAATTTCCTTTTAGATGTATTCTATTTCTATGTGATTCATTTAATTACAAAAATACAGGGCAAAATAATTTTAAACATATTATCAGGACTTGTACCATACATCTACCAGGTCACTATAATACATTCTCTATTATCATCTTCAGAATTTTTATCTTAGTTAAATTAACTCCGTGAGTAAGCTGAAGTGTCCGTTTAAGAAAATTAATTGAATATCCTTCTGCTTTTAGATTACAAGGGCTTAAAAACTCTTCTGTGATTTGTAAGCATTTAAACATAACGTCCTTCTATTATGGTTCACTGTTTATTAATAGGATTCTCGATATTTACATAGCAAAATAGAAACCGTTTTATTACCTTTGAATATTTGCTAATAAGCTTCCTTCTACTGAGTAATTAAAACATATCATACTTGTTATGAGCATCAAACGTTTGAATGCTAGAAGTACGTTTTCAGTTTCCAGTAATGGAAAGGGGAAAGTCCACCTGGGGTTCCAACCATAAAATCTGTAGAGAAATTCAAATAGCCAGATTTAATATATTTAAGACTATTAGGAGAACTAAATGTTAGGATGGTATTTTGCCTTGTAACTAACCGACCATCATTACATGATTTGGTTCTTCTGCTATAAAAGTTAGTTCATATGTTTTGTTTTCACATAATTGTAGTATTGTGATGAAAACATGACTAAGAAAAGCTCGGGAAATTAGGTGAATATATCCTGATATACACATGTTGAATTCTAATTACTTACAAAAAGGATAATAACTCTTTAATGTCAAAAAAATGGTATTATTTAACTGTCTTAAATTCATTTCTTATTCATTTTTTGGTTAAAATGGTGGAGGTATTCATGTAGAGAGCCTGTGATAACAATAGATTGAGAAACGTTTAATAGATAATATATATTTGCTTTAGTATATGAGTCTTTTCATTTCTCTTTTTTCATATATATGAAGACGCGCTAATATCATTTAACTTAGGTAAATGTTATTAATCCGTATTCCCCAATACAAAGTTCAAGTGCCATCGATCTCTTCTGCTTGTCCTCAATGAGAAGACAGGAAGATCAGCAACGGAAACTGGAAAAAAGTACAGAATTCATCGGATGTCTGAAGCAAAAACCAAAACAGTGTCTGTAAACCTTCAATTAACAAAACTGTATTTCTATCCATATCTCTCTCTACAAGGTATAGAGGTATCCATGTCCAGTGAAAAGTGAGTAATAATTAAAGCATAAAAAGTTCGATAATTAAAAGAAATAGCATATACAAAACCCAAGGAAACGCGTCAGGTTTAAAAGAGGCATCAGAATTCGGACATAAGCAGAGATATTCAAATAATAAAAAGAGGGAACAAAAGGGTCGTCTGCTTTGGAATACACCCAAGAACTCATAAAAGTTGGAGCCTGTTAATGGTATATCTGTAACTTAATTCTTCTCTGTAAATTAGCACTAAAAGATAAACGTACATAGTTATGAAAATTTATATAGCTTGTTTAAGATTCCATAGTCGAAATCAAGTCATTTCTTATATGTATATGTCCGACATGTCTTGCTATTTGCAATTTTATTGCAGTTTTTTTTATTTCATTACTTCTTTCCTTTTTTTTTCCGCTACGAGCTTTACAAATTGTAATCAGATTTAGAGCTGTAAGTGAGTAAAACTTTATTAAGCTGAAATCAAGCGTGACACATTATATTAAGCCTATTGGACCAGTCGAGCCAAGGTCAGATTTGGCACATTAACATCCAACGTCAAATATAAATTTTATTCCAATTCTTATTAGATTCAATAAAGAGTATTAAACAATTTATTGTTTGGAAGATATTTCTTACGTCTTAGAATGCTTTTATACCAGATTAAGAGCATCTACATTTAATATAACTATTTAAAAATGAAATTACAATTGTTTGGTTTTATACTACAGTTAGAATTCATCATTTTATAAATATTGTTTATGTATTTAGTTCTATTAGGAAATATGAGAATTAGAAATACATACTTGTAAGTAGGTAGAGAATCCAGGAGTTGTCTCATTTCTTCCAAATAATAGATATCAGCTTCCTTCGCAAAGATCTTTGGTATCAGGTTCAAAGCGCATACTGTAACTGCAGGGAATTCTAATTCCTTTACAGCCGTGTTCTAGGCATAAACAAGATAATTTAGAATACTAAATGCGAGTTTACTGTTAATAAGAAAATTATTGTTAATAAAATATTGCAACGCAACTTAGAGAAAGTTAAACAATATGGAAAAATTGACTTTATAAGGTATTTCTCTTCTTAGTATGCCTTCGTAGTGTAGTGGGCAGCAGGCTGGGCGCGTATTCCAGAGGTTCGCGGTCCGATTCCCGGCGAGGGCGTTGCTCATTTTTCATCTTTCCTGCTTCCAAAAAATACCTAATGTCTCTACAACTTGAATAAGGTTTTTACAAAATTATCTAAAAATATTTACTTACAGAAGATATTGACAAAACTATACATAAGGTGTAATGGTACATAAGATGTGCAATGGTACATAAAATGTGTAATAATAGATAAGATATAATAAATAATATTTTTATTATGAATCAGAGGGCTCTACTAGATGTACTTCTTTTATGTCGCAAAATAAAATCTTTCATATTGAATTACATTACCATAGCGCTTTACGAACGATTCGAAAACATGAAATAGACTGTTTTGTAGTATATCTTTTACAATGCGACGGTGACGTCTTTCATTTTCTCAATTGAAGAAAAAACGTTTCTGATCAATTGCTTATTTCAATGTTCAATGTTGAGAATACCCAGAAGGCACCTGGTGCTGAATCTGGCCTTCATAGAGGATGTTCTAATGCGTTCTAATCGAATTTCAGAATTACGTCAAGTGTTACAGCAGCAAAGGTGCTGGCCCTAGTCCTGGAAAAAATACCACTATTTCTTGAACAAATACGTTTTTCTTTTTAATGGCTTAATGCATATGTATTTTCAAAACATTTGTATAATAGTAACTTCTTCCTCTCTGCCTGTGATTTAGAAGTGTTGATATACGTATTGCAATAGTTTGTTTACGAGAATATGCTTTAGCTGTCATCCGCATATAACAGCATTCAACGTATTTCTAGAATTTAAATACTAAAGTCCGGGTAAGAATTTCACGTCTATATGCATGTCGTGACATTTCAAGTATTTCATTACTATTGTTTCTAAATTTTATACAAAATTCAATAAAATTAATCAATCAAGTTCCTTCTGAACTAATTTTTAGTTTCTCCAATCACTGTCTAGAACTCTCAACTATCCCCGAGTGCCTGAAAGTTGGAAATAAGAGGAATAAAATCTGTGATGAGTACAACTCGTATCATTCGATAAATCTCTTGCCAGGCTTCGGAAAAGTTTTGGAACCCAGAAATTGCATATTTACAGCAATGATTTGCTAAATAATAATCAGTCCAAATTTAAGTTGACTTTTAACAAGTCATGCAATCAATTCAGCTGTTCAACAAGTTAGCAATAATAAAATTAACCAATTTCGTTCTGCAATAAAATGTCTTAAAATCAGCTTTTGATTCTCTATAGAGGCCAACAGTTTTGCAATCTCTGAATTCCTTTAATAGCCCTCAAAATTTGTTCCCATTTATTCAAGATTATTTCAGAAACGGAGAATGTGTGATTGTTTACAACACTGAAGTTGTGCATAATCAACTGTGAAGGTATCTCCGAGGCCTCGCATGATTGCAGACCTCTGGCATATGCGTGTCAACAGCATTGCCTATCAATGGCAAAACCACTCAAAGGTTCTTGCTTTCGCAGACAATATTTATTTCGTTATAAGCGATTGTACCAGAAATATTTTATAAAATAATTATAATGAAACTTAAGCTACTTAACGAACATTACAAAATTCAAAAATTGGCAATCTCACATAGTAAGTCTCAAGTCATATTAATCCATAGACCAAGAACAAAAGATATGAAAAATCATACGTCTGAACATTTACAATCAAAAGATCAAGTCTGTGAATATAATCAGATACCTTGGGTAAACAACTGCCACGAAAGTTTTTTGGATTTCTCACTTAAAAAATATAAAGCTTCGTACAACATCGGTAGTTAACTGTTTACGACGAATACATGGAATATAATTGGAGTTTAAATCCTCAAATAACATTCTTCTAAATGCATTTACTTCACTGAATTACGGATTTATAATTTGACACAACCATGACAGTGAGGAAGAGTAGATGTTAAATAGAGTAGATGTTCAAAGGCATTTTACTCCGAGTGTATCGAACAACTTCAAATGTAAGTCGATGCAGAAATTTAAAGCACTAACATGAAATTTTTTCATCTTATCTAAGCTTCAGAATTTAATAATCAGATCTTTCTGTTACCCAACTATGAAAACAAAAATAATCCCAATATTATTCATTCAGCATTTCGCTTCAACAAAATAAAATTCACCATGTATAACAAAAATTTAAGTAATTTATCTCCAGTTGTATACACTGATGCATAAGAAATTGAAGGAAAAGGTGGTTCAGCAGTCTATTTTGAAGTTGCTTCTTTAAATATCATCAAATGGAAATATCATCTCCATAAAAATAATAATGTTTTTCAGGCTGAATTGTCAGCCATAAAGCAGTGATTGAATTAGCCATCCTCAAATATCTCAATGAAATTTCCATAAACTCTGACTTCCAAGCAGTTATTTTAACGATTAAGAATTCCTTACCTTACTTTTCATTAATTTCCCCCACAAATTATCTTCTTCCTTTAATACCAAACTAAAAAATTCAAATTTCATGGATGAAGGTTCATAGTGGTCATTTTAATAATGATCAAACACATGAATAAGCCGAAGAAGCAACTATTAATCGAAATTATATTGAAACGATCCTTCCATGGTCTCCTTGAAGTTTCATATACCAACTAAAGCAACTGGCTTCTAAATATTAGCAAGATTTGTGGAATAAAGCTTCATTAGGAAGACGTATACATATAATTTAATTCCAAATATAAGCTTTAAATCCCTGTACTCGAACCCTTCATTAAATTACTACATAACAGAACACGGCCCCTTCCCTACAGATTTCTACTCAAGAAATATGTTAAAAATCTGAGACTGTGCATGTGGAGAACAGGGCACTCCTGATCATTATGTTTTCCCTTCCCCATAACTGAGGCTGCCCCATAAATTCTCTAAAAAATTATCTCCAGGTATTTCAAAGGCTTCTAGTTATTGATGAACATCAATATCTTAAATTTAAAAATTAAGAAATTCTCTTCGTTCAGCCTAGATCTTTTCAAGTATACGTTCTTACATATTGCATAAATTTAATGAGCTGTGAATATGTTTAAAAGGATTCCATTCATGAACTTTATAAACTGTAATAACTTACCCCAACATACCATTTTTCGTGCATTTCTTAAATTCTGTTGGTTTCATTTTAAATTTATTTCCTGAATTTTCAATTTAATAACTAATTCCGTAATTTTATTTCGTCTTTCTAGCGTTAATAATTTATTCTGATGGTTTAAATACACTAATTTGTAAGTGCTGCAAAGTGAATACGCTGCCCTCGATGTCATATTATTTGCACTATACAGCATAAAAATTTAACGCCCCCCTTATTCAGCACCAGAGGTGTTATTAGTCCCCAAACTCACTTTTTGGCCAAATCACGTTTCAAATTGTAAATGTTCTCGCCATGTATTATTAAAAAAAATCAGATACTGAAGAATCTGTCTGCATGTATGCAGTTTCATTGCGTTATGGAAAAATGATGGAACATCCGGACAACTAATTTTTTAGTCTTCAACCCGAATATGTGCCACCCGGGAGACCAAATTTCGAATTTCGAATTTGTTCTTTATTCATTTCATATTTTGTAAAAAATCGATAAATATTTTTTATCAACCTAGCACTTTTAAAGTGAGCACTGTTCGAAATGAAATATTTTTATCTTTAGCGCACAAGACATTTTCCATTCGGCAAATCAGATATTTATGTATCAATTTTAATCAACAAACTCAGCTATTTGAAAGCAATATATTGCCACTGCCGGAAATAAAATGCTTTTAATTTCCACGCGTTGGCGTACCAACGCGACCATTCAGAAAGCTTAAGATATTTAACTTTCATACTTAAGATGGGAAGTATTGAATAAGATCTTAAGCGCTTCAAAAGCAACAAACACAGTTCTTAAGAATATTTTTTCTATTTTTGAACGTGATTTTAATTAAAATTATTCAGTATCTAATCAGAAATCTTAAAAATATTTTTATAAAAGTACACTAACTGATTAAAATCATTATATATTTTTTTCTTTTTTAAGATAAATATTTTAGGTGGAATGCCACGCGAGCAGTTGGTTTTTAAAGAAACAATATGCATAATATCAAAACAATATATGGCATCCCCTAGCACAATATCAAGAATTCTAAAAATAGTCGTTTTTAAATGCTTTGTGATTTTTCTGTTGAGTTATACGTGGCATAAGTACGATGAGCGTGATATTTAATAACAAAATTGACCTTATAAAAAGTGAATAATAAGGAAACAAATTCACTGTTATTCATCTTAGCAAGAATCTTGTTTTGTAATTCATCTTAGCAAGAATCTTGTTTTGTAATTCATCTTAGCAAGAATCTTGTTTTGTAATTCATCTTAGCAAGAATCTTGTTTTGTAATTCATCTTAGCAAGAAAATTGAACATTGATATAACGAACTGAGAAAAGGTGAAAACAATAGAAAAATATGTGCCAACATTAAAAAAACATAAGGGAATTTTAAACACATATGTTACTTTCAAAATGTTAGATTTTGCTGTTGAACTGTATGTGGTGCAAGTGCGAAGAAAGCAATTCTTAATAATAAAGCTAAAAAAAGAAAAAAAATGTGTTAACAGGACTGAGTCCAAGAGATTTTTTAGGCTATTCTCAAAATAATTGAGCCAGGGAAAATTTGTTCAATATTATTAGAACGATTCATTATAATATTGAGTGTTTTTGATATTTGTTGAAAACGTTTCGATTTCCATGGAATTAAACTAAAACATGATACTTCTTTGAACAAAAATAACACTACCTGATTATATAGGTGGGTGAGTAGTTATCCATTAATGATCGGCCACCCGTCCCGGCGATTGAATATGTTGGCTGCTTAATTGTTTTTGCGGTTTCTGTAGGTATTACGGGAACGTCAGTCATTTTTTCTTAGAAATTTGATCAAGAAGCAAAATTCCCTAAGCAAATAGACCTCAATATTCCTTGTTATAATAAATAATACGAGTATATCCTAAACCACCAGATGTAAAATGTTTAATTTAAATGAGCAGCATTGATCTTTTATATTGTTGGAAAGTTTTAATTTTAATTTTATAGATCACTTTGCGTATTTTGCGTATTCTAGTCGTACACCCGTATGACTTTCTGGATGAGAAGATAGTAAAATGCCAACGGCTTCGACCATAATTCCTGGTGAATACTTAATTAACTACTGCTCATCCATTAAAGAAAATAAATGCTTAGGTATAAAGTATTCCGTTGCTCTGGATATGATCCAAATAAGCATTGAATAAAACACTTAGGAAAATCTGTGTCAAAAATGATTTGTAAATACCATATTTTATGAGTGAATCGAAAAGCGTTAGTGTTCAGAGAAAATTAATCAGTAAAAATCAATGGAAAGTAATGATTCAAATTTAAAAAGAAACCTAATTTGATTAACGAACCTATGGGACAGGAAACTGGCTACTTAGAAACCTTCATGTCAGTATTTTACCTCCATCTCTCCATGGAACACGACAATATAAATATGTAACTGTAACAGATCTGCTTTTTATCTAGTAAATAGAGATGGTAATTTAATATATACTCAGACAAGCCTTTTCATTTTTCTTGGGTGCTAGTAGTATAATATATCAGAAAGAGATTATATCTCTTAAATTTAAATTATGATCTTTTAATAATAATATTAATACAAAATTTTAATAATTTTGAAAGGAAAAAGGATTTGGAGTTCATTAACAAACAAGATACTTTGTAATATATATATATATATATGTACGTTATGTTATTTTCCAGGTATTCTTAAAATGCTTTTAATGCTGGTTTAAACTGCTTGTATGTTATTTCCATTTTTTGATGTGTGTCACAAATCATCATTATCGTATTCATGATTTAATCTGATAGCGACTGATTTCGTTTTACGCAAAGGGTAAGCTTATTTAATTTCGTGATGTTAAGGGATATGAATTATGTTAAGGGTACATTTTTTGCAGTTATGCAGAAAGGGTATAATTTAAACATTAAGATATTATAAATAAAATTATGCTGCTATGGTAAAAGAAGTATAAAATGTAAAAAATTAAAAATAGTTTTAAATGTATATTGCAGTATGCTTGAATTATGTATTTTATAAGGTAATAACTACAATATTTTAGGACAAAATTATTGATAAATGTCTAACGCAGGAAAAAAGAGCCGGTAGATATCTAAAGTAATGTGAATTACATCAATTTCTTAAATTTATTTTTAACAAGACTCAAACAATAAAGAAGGAAAATTACTGCCTGCAAAGTGACTCGAAATATTTCCAGCTGTTTTCAAAATTCGTAGATACAATGGTTCTTTTCATTGGTGTTGAAAACATTCTTTCGCATTAACGTCTTACTGATTTAATTAATGATTCGCCCTCAAACTCATTAAGAAGCTATTATGAAAGACGCTTACATTCTTCTTCTTTAGAGACTTAAGATCGTTTGTCTCTTAAGAAGGCTTCTTAGTGCAAGAAAATTATCATTTTCGACGTAGACAATAGTAGCTGCTATTCATAGAAAGGAATTCTTAAAATTAAAATATGAATAAACTAAAAAATGCTTACTATGGATGGGACTAAACGCTTACTTTGGATCTCAATATTGTTGGATAAGCCAAGTACTCCTGCAGAACTCTGTAAGTCATACAACCCATAGCGGCAGCTATGAGCAAGATGATGACTAACCAAACAGCGCGTCTTAGACGAGACGGTGCTTTTACGACGTGGGATATTCCAGCAGCAGAAATACGATTGGCAAGAAAGTCCGCTAGGAGACTTAATTCACCTGATCGATGCCTTTTGCGCCTAAAATTGAAGTAAGTACATGTAAGAAATTTTAATGCAATATTACTCTGTTGACTCCAGCTCGAGAAACTGGACGAGAGAAATGTCGATAAGTACAAGAAAATTATCTCATTCTTTTCGTGAATTTCCAAATATTCGATTTTGAATAAAACTCTTGAAAAATTCGGAAAATTTAAAAATATTCTTTTTCATTTGATAAACTAAAACTTCACGAACCTGACAATCAGATATTATCCATCAAATTGTGAAAGTAAACTAAGACCTTTTTACATGACAGTAATATCATTAAGCTGAAATCTCAAATTATAATACTTATTCTCAATACTTTGCAGCAGTAAGGTTTAGCTGAGATTCATTGTATAAGGTAATATAAAACTCTCGTATTAAATGCTTTAACAAATAGCAGGAATTTTATTACCTGCTCTTCCAAAGAACTGTCAAGAATGGCCTGAAAAAGCATGAACGAAAATTTCTCAGACATAACAGTTTTCAAATTTTGTTATATTGATGTTGTAATGTCTACGCTGTTACAGTGCCTTAGAATAACCATGATGATTTCGTTTTTGCCGTTGACGATAGTCACAGTTAAATCAATTACAGAAAATACTTCATCAGAGTAAATTATGGGTAAAAGTTTTGATAATACTGAAATATGCATAAATTTTGATAAACATAATGTCAGTGGAAAACAAGAGAAGCCAGAATATTTTTCATTCACTGAAATATTTTTATACCATCCAGTAGATACATTAATGCACATTTGGGTATGTCAAAACGTCGAAAATATAAATAATTTTTAAACAAGTCTTTTCAGCAAATTTTTTTTTTAAGTTCTTGCATGTCGAAAAATAAATAAATTACCAATCCTACCTCAGAGAAAAAAAAGGAAGGAAAATAAAATCATTAATAGATTCTTATTAGAAAATATTAGATATTAGGGCTTTTAAAGATTTGAACTCACGACTGGAATCTTGAACCCAGTAATTTTTTATTCCATCTACTCAGCCTGCCTTTAACCAGTGACCTAGCAGCTGGTAGTTGACTTTATATATTTTTACGTATATACGAAAACTAGAGTTGCGACTTTCACAATAGTTACGGAGAGGATTTAAGTTACTGACTTCCAATTTTCTAAATTTGGGAGAGTAGACAATAATAGCTGCTTTTTTCGAATTCTTATTCTTCATCAAATATCCTTGTAATAATTGTATTCATTTAACATTCTGCGCGATTTTGTAACCATCTTAATTAAATTCCTTAAATTTATTAAGAAAAAGGGAGAGATGTATAAATAATAGCAATAATTACATTACTATGTTTTGAAATCTATAATTTATTGCGATCTCTTCAATCGCTATTATATCCACTGCAATTTAGGGTTAGAAACTGTTTGGTTACTATATCAACATATAGTCACATTACCCTTCACCCTTTGGGGACTAAAAGTTCGTCTCTTGTGCTTGGAAAAGAAAGGTTTATAAATTGATTCTTGCTACTGATGTGTAATGGATAACAAAAACAAAAGGTGGGTAAAAGTTCCATCTCCTAGTTGTACTGTGCTTTTTATATGCTGCCTTCACCCTCAAAGGTATCGGAGATACTCCGAATTTCCATAAAAGCTAGGACTTAATGTTTTTCTTTAACACGTAACGCTTCTATTTTTGTTTTTCTGTAAATAACTTTTAGGATTCCATAATGTAATTCAGCTAAGACAGTTGCATCACTATTGGTCTCATTACTGACAGAACATTGTAGAGGCCACTTTGAACTGTCTAATGCTAAGAATGATGGCCCATGCCACCATAGGGATATGTTCGGTAGAAGTTTAGGCTCGATTCCTCTAGAAGGAAGATCGGCAGGATTCTGTTTCGACGAAATATAGCTCCACTGTTGATAGGGAATAGCATCTAATATTTCTGAAGATCTGTTTGCCACAAAAGACTTCTATTTTCGAGGATGAGCTGCTAACCAACAGAGAACAACCTTAGAATCAGTCCAAGCGTGAAAGGAAATTTCAGTACTGGAGAAAGCTTTACGGACAGCTTTGATTAATCTGGCAACAAGCAATGTACCTAGGAGTTCCAGTCTAGGTATGGACACTTGTTTAATGGGAGCAACTTTGGTTTTAGCAACGACCAAATTGACTTCATTTCTGTCGTGAGATATTGGTTGAACACAATAGATGACAGCAGCGTAAGCAGATTCTGACGCGTCACAAAAACCGTACTCATAGATTTGGTTAGATGTAGTTTGAAGCCACCTCGAAATTTTAACATTTCTGAGAACCTTAAGATCTTCTTGAAGTCGCTGCAACTTCTCTTCCCATTCTTTAGGCAGTGGGGCATCCCAGTCAAGTTTTAAAAACCACAACTTCTGATAAAATATTTTCAACTTGACTGTACATGGTGATAGCAAGCCAAGAGGATCAAAGATTTTAGAAGATTGAGAAATGAACCTTCTTTTAGTAATTTCAGTACCGAAATCCATAGAAATGTTAAATAAAAACACGTCTTCGGTAGAGTTCCAAAACAGCCCTAAAGTTTTGGCACATTCATCTGAGTGAACTTCCAGGTCACCTTCTTCATGATTATCGATGGATAAATTTTCGAGAAGCTTAGAGCAGTTTGATCTCCATTTCCTATTGAATCCACGTTTCTCTAATAGCTGTGAAAGCTTAGTGCATAAGTCAACTGCTTCCTGTAAACTGTTTGATCCAGATAAACAATCATCTACATAGAAATCATTTTTAAGAACGGAAGATACATGAGAATGATCCTGTTGTACATCCAAAGCAATTTGTCACAAACAGCGTGTCGCTAAAAATGGTGCAGATTCAGTGCCATAAGTAACTGTACATAATTTATATGTCTGCATTTTTGAATTAACAGATTCTCTCCAAACAATTGTTTGTAAATGTTGATCCTCATTATCTACCAAAATCTGGCGGTACATTTTTTCTATGTCATCAGAAAAAGCTATTTTATGTATACGAAAGTTGAGCAATATTGAAAATATATCTCGTTGTAGTGTTGCACCTACCCCTAAAACAGAGTTCAAAGGAACTGAATTTTTAGGTTTACACGATCCGTCAAATACTACACGAAGTTTAGTAGTAGAGCTACTTGGTTTAACAATAGCATGATGCGGTAGATAATATACTTGCTTATTTTCTTCAGTCTGAACAACTGGAACCATATGATTCAAAGTTTCGTATTCTTGCATGAACTCCTTGTATTGCCTACTAAGTTCTTTATCTAAATCAAACTTTCTTTCCATGGATAGAAGACGAGGAAATAGCCAAAGGTTGAGAGTCGCCTAACTCCTCAGCTTTACTGAAAATGGGCAGTCGGACAACAAATCTGCCGTTTTCGTTTACTCGATAATTTTCTTTAAAATGTTTCTCACAAAACTCTTCTTCAACCGTTGACTTCTGATTTTAGAACGTTAATTCTTCCAACTCCCAAAAACGCTTAAGTGTTGCATCGACGTTATCCTCAATATATAAACTAATGCGATTAACACTAATGAGATGCGGAGTATTGCCTTTTGTTTTAATTCTGCCCCATACAACCCAACCAAAAATAGTATTTTATGCAATTACATTTTTATAGCCAACAATCTTCCCTGGCTGAAGCAGAGAAAAGAAATAGTAGCTCCAATTATCACGTCTATTTGTTTGAGCGTACTGAAATTCGGATCTGCAAGATTAATTGAATTCAAATAATCAAGGTCTTTGCTGTCAATCTTTACTGAAGGCAAATGCGAAGTTAAATTTTTAAGAATATATGCTTGTATTAAAACAACATTTTTTTCCAACTCAGATTACGGAAACAATTTTACATTTGCATAACCACGAGTCAAAGCTGCTTCAGAATCATTAAGTCCCTTTACGCAAATACGAGCATTTTGCCTGCGTATATTTAATAGTCGAATAAATGATTCACAGATAAAAGAAGCTTCTCCACTGACAAAAAGAATGATACATTCATGACCTTGACCAGAAGAATCGTAAATTATTACTGCCGCCGTTGGTAAAAATGAAGTACTCTGACCCTGAATAGAAAAACTCAAAATATTATCTTGTTCGTCTGAATTAGAAATTTATTCATCAGATGGAGATGAATTTGACACCACTACGTTATTACTTTTAATATCTTCATGCAGTAAAGTATGGTGTTTTGCTTTACAAATAGAACTCAAAGTTTGCGATAAACAAAATTTTACTTGATGATTTCCAAAACAATTGAAGCATAATACATTCTTCCGGATGATATTTTTCCTAGTCGTAATATCTGCACCTTTAAATTTATAACACCTTGATAAAATATGAGAACTATTACAATGCTGACATTTTAGAACAGAATGTTTATTATTATGTAAAACATTCTTCGAAACAGAGCACTGATTTTTATGCGATACTCGCTTTTCAGTATTATGAGTGTTTAACATTTCAAGTGAAACACATCTTGAGTTTAAGAATTCCAAAAAACATTCTAAGGTAGGAAATTCTTCTTCACCATTTTTTGTGACCATAAATGTCGCGTTTCCGGATCGATCTTTTGCAGCAAAAAATAAATTAGTCAAACATCTCTAGACGAAGCCTTTTCGCCAATAGATTTTAATCCACGGATAACTTCATCAGATGTATCAGATAGTTTTCTTAGATTAACAGAATCAGCGCTAGTAATTTTGGGTTGCTCAAGAAATGTTCTGACAAGCGACATGACAATATGATTTTTTCTATCATAACGATTTATCAATTCGTCCCAAGCCTCATCATATGTAGTTTCGGAAATTGGAATCTGCTTAACAATAGCAGCTGGTTCGTCTGTTAAAAGTCCTATCAAATATTGGAATTTTCGCTAATTGGTATGAACTGTCGCCATGTACAGATCTTTAAAATTAAGCCGATCAGTATATTTACCATTGAAACTCGGGAATGTTTAAACGAGGAAGTTTAAAGCTAGCTCCAACTGCAGTGGGATTTGACATCAAAACATTTCTGGGAGTTGCGGATTCAATGACGGATTGATACATTACTTTCATTTCAAAATATTTAGCTTCGAATTCAGCAATTTCAGAAGCTTCTTCGGGTAAAGCAGCATCATATTGATCAAAGTCCTTAAATATTTGTTCAATTCCTTTCTAATCGTGCTTTTAATTCCGTTAAACTTAGCTGATTATTGAAACTATTGTGAAGCCGGGTTAGGGTAGATTTCATTCGTCCTCTTAATCTTTTAAGATCAGCTTCACTTAAATCTGTCATTATTACCATGAATAATGATTAATAAGCACAAATAACTTCAACAAGACACTTAGACAGCAAAAAATATTTCCACTTATCTTTCTAACGTTACGCAGACGATTCGCAGTTCCAGTGCTTAAAAGTTCGTTAAACACAGTTCTAAAGCATATAATTACAACATATTAAATATCATGAAATGCCTCACCTGGGGAACCAAATAGTTGCCTTGAACTAAAAAGCATGGTACTACTTTGGTAGACGGTTGCACGGTTTTTTGGCGATTTACTTTGGCGCAATTGTTGGCGCGGTTTTTACAATCGTCAGCCATCTTGAAAAACGCCGTTTTTTCGTTATTTTCCGCATAGTAAAGTATTCGAAACTTTAAAAAAATAAATATCGTTAAAATTAATTAATTAATTTTTTTGTTGAAAACATTGTTTTTCAAGAAGGCAAGCAAATGTAAATAAATAAATTTACTACGAATATAAAATACTAAAGAAAGGTTAAATTATTACTTTCATATAGCCACAGAAATAGAATAAAAATACCGCTAAAAAACATTGCGCCAACGTTTAATTGGATTAAAATATTACGTAAACTGAATATCAAATTAAAAACCATCATACCAACGTAAAAGAATTAAAATATAACTTAAATTAAATACTTAAAAATAAGTAAATAAGAACGCTTCGTACACTAGAGCTAAAATGACAGCAATTAGTTTATTGTCGGTAAAAAAGGAGGAATGTCTAATAATTTTTTTACCGTTACAGCGGTTATTTCTTCCAACATGACCACAATACCATATACGGCCGTCTCAGAATCGGCTCTTCTAACGATCTTCATCTGTGATCTACATTTTCGCACTTCATTGAAGAAGCAATTAGCAATGTTTCCTCCAAAAATTTAAAATAAATTTCCTCTGACCCTTGTAAGAATTTATAAATAAATCTTTGATTAGGAAAGCCAGGCTGGCGAAAATAAGGTCTCAAAGGACAATTTTTTTATTCCGATACCAAAAATTCTTGGTACATATCAAAACAACATTCATCTTTGAAGGAATTCGAAGATATGAATTAAATTTTAAAATGGCGCGATAATGCACAAATTTTCAGCAACCTATCAGGGAGCTGATTACAGCTCGTTAATGCACAAATATTCTATAACCAATCTGATTACATCATGCCTAGAATTAAAATTATTTAAATAATCATACATAATAAAATCATTTTAAAAAAGAAATGCAAAATTAAATTGTATTTTAATATTTAACAGCCATAAATAATGTTTAAAACATTAGATTAAATTTATAGATATTAAAACCAATTACTTTTAAAGTCAGGTGACGTCATCGAGTACATCATCCACAGCATAAAATTTCATAAAATATCATAAACAATAAAATTTTTATTTCAAATAAAAATGCAAAATTAAACTGATTTTTAATATTTAGAAGCCATAAATAATATTTAAAACACGGAATTTATGCATAATAACACGCATTATTTTTTAAATAAAATGACTACAAAGTATCGGTTACCATAAATAACTTATCCAGCAATGGGTTTACCATAAGTCATAATACTCGCCAAAAGAAAAATTGCCAAAAAATAGCCAAAATCCGTGCAACCGTCTACCAAAGTAGCACCAAAAGCATCAGCTTTGTACAAAAACTTTATTGATATTATAAAACATGAAATATTTAAGATAAAAATTGCCTGCAGCGCAGTGCAGCTAAGAAAATATAAACATGAACAATTGTTGCCATTCACACAAACTCAATAGTAAAATAAAGCATGTTGCCAGTAACAAGATTATTGTAAATCACAACATAAAATTAGACAGTGAGAAAATAAAATATACAAAGAAAAAAAAGAAATGCAAATATTAAATATATATCCAACAGCTGCTGTGTACCACAAGTACATCGTTGTTATCCATTCCATTTCAATAAAATTATGCATTTTGATTTTCATGGCATTTTGGCAGTTTGAATATCATTTTCATTTAAATCAAATTTATACAGCGTTCCACTTATAGTAGCTATGAATCAGTTATGTAAGGACGCAAGCTAATGTTATTTAAAGCCTTCTTTGCTTCGATTTTCGTTTTTACTTTTGTGTATTGATATTTCTTTATAAAGTTCTTGACAAATAGTTTTATGCAAAAAACGTTTCTAATTCCCTCGAGCTTTGGCTCTTAAGTAACTACCTATTTTATGACAAATATGACAATAGATTATTTATGAAACACTTTAGTAATGCAATATTCTCTAAACTGTCTGGTATGTCTCGTATCGGTTATACGAGTATTTAGTTATGTGACATGCTGACATTATAGCTCTAACTACGTAATTTAGTCCATCTGCTCTTTAAGACAGCACATTTCTTGCCAATCTCATAAACCAAACGTTTTTTTTTAGTTTGACAGTTAGTTCGTTCAGTGCTCGAGTAATAAACATTTCTAGTGGTATTATATGTATGTGTATATATGCTATTCTCCAAAATATGCTAATCTACTTTTGAATAAAATCTTTCCAAAATATTAAATGCTTTTGAGGGAAAATTTCGTAAACATTTAATGTTACATAAGTAAATCTTGCAATCGAATTTAGCTGTTTAAAGTGAGCTTACGGTCAATCGAAAACGTTTATGAAATGACATCACTGGCAGACAGGGTAATTTGTGCTGTCTTGCGAAATGAGTTGGAGAATTATTCGAGCTTTGGGTGCAATGTCGCATTTTCAGAAAACGACATTTGAGTAAAGATTATCGTGTTATTTTTTTTAAGATAACGTAGAAGATTTTAGTTGGTTATGCTATTGTAGCATGGTAAACTCATGACAATAATATCTAGTTCTTTCATTTATCCAATGACAGGATCCTGATGAATGCTTGGCAATAATGAGGAATTGTCAATTCAAAAAATTAAGAGCATTAATTGCATATATAAAAAGTGTTTATTTATTACTCCATGTCAGACAGTGATTTTTGTAAAAATAGCCAGTGTAGAATCCCTCAAGTTCCCAGTACCAATGATCGGCATTGTTTTTCTAATCCTCCGAAAGCAAATCTCTGCAGATCTTTTGACTGCGTAATAGCTACTAAAATCACGAGTTATCGTTGGCCAGCTGTGCACACCGATTTCCAGCACGATCACCGCCGAACGTGAAGCCAAGTCCTGACAGAAACTGCGGTTGAATAAAATGCGAAGAAGGTAGTCGGCAAATGGGCATCTCGTACAGTAAAGAAGACAGTAAAGCATTTCAGCCAGACGAAATGAAATGAAATGAGTTCTTGTCTTATGGCACCTGTCGCCAATCGAATCAAATACAATCTTTCAGTTATTTTCATTACATTGTAAGGATACAAGAATCTCCAGATTTAATTTAATGTGTGATCTTCTCACAAAAATTAGGTTTCTTTGTCCTGAAGCTATTATCCCTATCATGTCACAAATTCGTATCTGTTAAATTCCACCGACGCCGCTGTTCGCTTTTATTTTATTATTTACATGGATAGCTTAGGGTATAGGAAACGGTGCGAAGAAAAGACCATGACAGATAACAGGAAAAAAAAGTCTTCCAGTGCTTCCAGAAATATCAGTAGTGCTGAAGCAAGTATATTTTGAAGATTAACCAGAGAGTCAGTTTAACATTTAAAACAGTATACGCATTTTTCCACAAGATTTCTGAACATATGATTAATAATTTATGGAAAATTGATTGGTAAAAATAATTCACTATGAAAATTTTTACCTCAGTTTTAAGTGAGGGTATATACGAACAGAAGCACAGATAAACAAAGCATAGGAGATACAAAAGAAGAGGGGAAAATAGTAATTAATATTATTCTTCTATTAGTAAATTCTGAATGTTATCGTACCATGTAGGGGTATAAATAAGATGTATGAGTGTAACAAGAATGCATAGCTAGTTTGTATAATGAAATGCCACTACGAAAACCCATTTTTTTGCTGTCTAATATGACAGAAAATGGGTTGTTTACTAACATATAAAACATGAAAATAGAGAAATAATAAAAATAAGACATCATATGCAGCATCGACAGGAAACATACATCAAAGAAAATAATGCTGTGTGTTTGGTGAAATATGGGATGCTATTTACTATGAGCTTCTTGGGGAAATCAGGCCATCTTTTCAGAGGCTTATTGTGAATAACAGACAGAAATAAAGCATGTTATTAATGAATAATAATATACAGGAGATAAACCAAAGAATATTTTTGTATAATAATATAATATGATGGTAAGAAAAATTCGTACTTAAAGAACCCTTAATTTGATCCCTCATATTGATCTGATGTAGTACCATTAGGATAAAATTGGCTTCGGATTTTTCAAAACAGATTTAATTAATAATTTTTGAATGCATAGTACGATCTCAGAATCTCGTCTGTCTCGACTCCTTACTTGGTCTGAAAAGCAAAAGAGTTTTTCCAATGTATTAAAAATTAGGGTGGAAACAAATTATAAATAATGGTCGCAAATATTACTTATATCTCTCAATTTACTTAAAAATACATTATGATTTAATTGCTAACTTTCATTTTGATTTGTTTCATACGAAAGGGAACTAACACTAGAATAGATGATATGTAAAAGTAAATCATTTTGAAACATTATAAGGTATTTACCCCACCTTCTTGGCGTGCCTTCATGGTGCGGTGGTTTGAACAATGGGCCGGTACTCCAGAGGTCCGTGTCTCGATTCTCGGCTAAGGCTTTGTTAATTTTTCATCTTTCCTGCTTCCAAAATGCCTACTATGTCTACAATCTCATTGTGTTTTTTTTTAACTTTCTGTAAAATATGTTGTACATCTTTACAGAAAATCTTCATATTTTTCCTCAATGCCATCATATTTTCAAAGATATTTTTAATTCATTACCTTTTTACTGAAAGAAATTCTGCGCAGCACACTTTTTTCCAAATTTCCACTTTCAAAAATGATACTTGTTTGGATTTTGATCGAAAGCATTGACTGAATTCTGAGCAATGAAATTTTTCAAATATTTATGGCGCTTTAATGAGTGCTACTAAAACTGCTTCTCGTAATTTGGACTACTAATGGCTACTCTTATAAAAAATCTGGTAAAACATGACAAGATTCCTGCCAAAGCACATACAGGGTGAATATTTTAATCTTTTTGAGCGAATTGAAAGTCACTGGAAGTGACAATGTAAAGCCACGTTATAAGAATTTCACACTGAGAGTTTTTAATTTACATTTTGTTTGTTTTCTGGAACAAAAAACAAACTCTTACATACGAACGAATACATTACGGAATAAAACAAGCCTTGCCATAATTAGTACCGATTATAGTCGATTATGTTATAGTATATGATCGTTGCACATATCTGTTACTGTGAGGATTTTGTAATTACGCGACAGTACAAGTGTTTACTGAAACATATTCAGGTAGCCAAAGTTTTCAGGCATATTCTTATGCCATTTTCGCGCTTAATATTTACTTTTATAAAGTACTTCCTCTTCGTAATCACCTCAGAAAGAATTTCCTTCTTCTTAATGGCATATCTTTCTTGTGAAATTGAAAAAGAAACTCGGCTAGCAGTCACAAGGCAAAGTTGTCATTGATTTCTTAATCTTCTCAAATCTGTAAAATACCTAATCACTACACAATATCAGCGCCATAGTGGCAAATTTTGCTTCATCTTAGCTTTCAAACATCAATAAACCTTTCGTTGTGCGGTACATAAAACAGCTGCTTCAGTGGCACGTTGACTGAATTGCTCAGTGCAGATTTAAACGATGGTGTTCATGATGAATAAACACACTATTCAGACGATGATATTTAAAATGATAGATGTACCTCTTTTAAATATGTTTTTATTCTTCTCTAAGGCAGTGGTCTCAAACTGGCGGCCCAGAAGCAATTTTGCATGGCACGTATATATATTTCCACTATGGTGTTTGTTGTAAATATAATGCTTAGAACCATAACGATATGGACTGAGCTTGTGTTCTTTCTGCTATTGAATTTCTGCGAGTTCTTTCTGCTATTGAATGAAAAAGGAATGAAATGAATAAGCTGATTATTTGACCTTGTATGCTCCTATGCCAGACAACGTGCCTGTGATTTAGCATTACACTTAAGCGGTCATTTAAATATTCTAGATAAATAGTTTAAGGAAAAGAAAGAATAAATTTGTATGTTTGGGGTCATTTACTCTAGAAAACAAAACTAGAATAAAAAACTTTCGTAGATTTGCTACTTCTTAAATTCCGACCTAAAATTTCAAAGGAAAAAATCTCAAGACTATCCAAGACAACGAGCATTTTTACAATAAGAATTTGAGAAATAATCTGAAGATTGTTAATGATTAAGAATATGTTTTTATATTATTTTCATCACCATTAAAAATGAAGGGGGTTACCGTACAAAAAATCTACTATTGAAGCTCATTCTTTACAGTCAGATATAAAATTAACTTAAATATTTGAAAACCCATATTGATTAAATTCTGTTCATATTTGTCAAAAGATAGCTATTGTCAGTTAAAGAATTTTACAATAAGAATAATTGCTTTGTTAGGAATACTTTTCATAGGTGAATAGAGTTTATAGATGGTGAAAATTAGTAAGCTTAAGAAAACAATACGATTGATCCATTATAGTTTACGATCCGTTATGAAATTCCGGAATGAGTTTTTAGCTGTTTTTATTCAAGGCTTTTATCAGAGTCAAAATGCCCATAAATAACAATTTGAAGTAAGAAATAAAGAAGTTTATAAATACTGACGTACAAATATATATTTTTTTCCTATATGCGTCAGAAATGTATTGGAGAAAAGAAATTATTGTATTTGTATTATTTTAAATTTGTCATTATTTATTCTGAACTTTTGTCTCACTTGGAATTTCTTTAATCGCAGTTTCTTTATTTTTAATTTGAGTTATTTGGTGGTTAATTGAGCATATCAGCTTATTTGAAATAAAAAGCAGTTTCAAAACTTAATACTTAGTTATCAGTATATCTGAATTTGAAAGGAAACCAAGAAACATTTTGTGGAAGTACTAACAGTTAGAATTTCGTTAAGAAATAAATAAAAGTTTTAATTTTTTTTTGTTCTATTATTATTATTACTATTATTTATGTGTATTTTTATAAATGTTTAGTAAATGTATAAGGTATTGCTCCCACTTTGTTGGGATGCATTTGTGGTGTGGTAGTCTGCACACTGGACGCGTATTCCAGAAGTCCGCGGTTCGATTCCCGGCGAAGGCGTTGCTAATTTTTCATCTTGCCTGCTTCCAAAAAAATACCTAATGTCTCTACAGTGGCGCCCAAACTAAAAGGGTGTTGGATGATGAATCTCCACACCCAGGATTTGGCGATTGGTTCCCCTACGAAACCCCAGTCGCCCTTTAAAAGGGGGAGTATATAAAGTATTTGAGAAACAATAACAGTTTTTTAACAGTGCAAAAACATACTTTTGTAGCATAATTTTGTTAGCAGTGCAAAAATTTAGAGTACATTTTGGGAGAGCTCCCGTTACAGTTTATTCCGATCATGCAGCGGTGAGTCGTCCGTACTCAGAAAAGAATTTACCTCCAAGACTGATTACATGGGCCCTTAAACTTCAACAACTCAACCTAATCATTAAACATACACCTGGGAAAGAAAATATGGGGGCCAATACATTTTCAAGAATAAAATTATATGAGGAGAAGAATACCATAAAATGTGCTACTGGCAAAATCGTTGAACATCGTCAAACTGTTACAAAATCGTTGAACATCGTGAAACTGTTACAAAATCGTTGAACCTCGTGAAAAGAAGATCTCGAATTTAAGGACATTTATACTTACACGAACCTGATCATTGTGAGCATCACAGCATTACGGCAATTCGGAACAGAGCCGCAGTTTATGAAGTTATCGACAGTCTGTTATTTTATGCAAAAACTACTAATGAGAATTAAGATTAGTTTTTGAATCTGCTTCATGTATTTGAATTTTCTTGTAACTCAGAAGATTAAGTGGCATTATTCTTAATCTGATTTAATGACGTACTTTGAAACAAAAGAATGTTTAAATTTTCTAACCTTACGGCTCGCGATTTTGAACCTCTGCCTTTCGAATCGCCTCAATTTCCCAGATCAAACAGAATTTTTAACTAAAACATTAATTGAGAGCTCTGAGATCTGCTGCAATATTTTGTAACAGAATATTGTATTAAGAAATGTGGTCATTAGGTTTTTTTTCATGCAGGAGACGTTAAAAATGTGCTGTGCTCTCCCTGGGATCTGCAGTCCGAACCTTCCAATTACCTGTCGGACCTGCTTCCAATTACACCACAAAGGTACCTGGAAAGGAGAGAGAAAGTACCTTATAACATTTAGACAAAAAATCTTCCTTGAACTTCCAGTAATGGATTAATATCATTTTTCAAAGATGAATTGTTACTACAAATTAATCTGGTATATTTGTCGTCGAAAGTCGAATGAGTTATTTGTGAATTAGTGAAAGAGCAGAATTTTGTTTGATTTAAATAAATGAACATATGCCAGTTTTTTAAACATATGCCAGTTTTTTAAAATTCTCTAGAGCTTTCATTTTCGCGTCATGTCATGCTACGTTATATCGGCGTCCTCCGAAAACATCACGGCAAAAATTAGCGGACGAGATTGCTGGAAAAAACAATGCAAAGGAAACGTCCTCGTAGACTGCAATTTTGGAAGACATGAAAGAACGGAGAAAATACCCAATTCTAAAGCACCGTGACAGAAAATAAAGCAATGCAAAAATGTCCCAAGTTTAATCGTACGAAACACCGTGTCAAAAATTAAAGCACATACAAATCATCGCATGGTGGTAACATCGCAGACACGCGTTTTCCGACTATAACAATTTTTATTGAATTTTCGAGTTACAATTTCGAGTAACGAGTAACACGCAAAAATATAAATCTATGGTTTTATATTACTGCGTGAACAAATCAATTTTTTCTGAGGAACCAAAAGGAACTGAAGCAGTCAAAATCTGGGAAATAGTAAGAATTCATGCGACTTATACCAGTTAGTAGAATTTTAAACTTTTGTTTTTAATTATTAAAAGTCTTTATTTCAGCTATAAGACCTTTTAGTAAATTTTCATGAAAATATGGTATGAAAAAGATTAGAAAAGGAAGATACCTAAGTTTAAAATTCTATTAATTGCTGTACGACGCAGCATAAAGTTTTACTAATTTTCAGATTTATAATAAGTTCACTTGTATCATAAAAATTTATTAGTTAATCTAAAAATTAGAAATATAGAGAAAAATATATTAAATCTTTTTTCTTGTGCTACCAAATTATTACACTAAAATTCACTTGAAATTTTTTTCAATCAGAAAACAAACCTGCGATGTTATCATGTGCGATGTATACCTGCGATGTTATCATCATTCGATGGTTTGTCGGTGGTTCCTTTACTTGTATCCCACGATGTTTTGTGCGCAGACGTTTTTCCCTTTGCGTTGCTTTTTGATGACATTTTCATCCGCGATGTTTATTACCTCTAACCATTGTATTGTTACCATTACATCAGATATCCACGCGACCTTGCAGACTGCCATGTCTGATAACTGTTGGCATTTTGCAGCAAATTTATAACTTTAAATATATGAAATCACAGAGCACAGAGAACAGAATAATTAAAAAGTGCTGTCCATCCCTCTAAATAATTTCGAGCATAATTTTATTTTTAACATACCTGTCTGGTGAAATTTACTGCATATTTTGTCAGGAATTTTTATAAGCATTTAAACTAATGCGCAGTTAATAAAATCCCCATGTTTCAAATAATCTTTTTCAAAACATTTGTTATGTGCTTATAGAATAACTGACTACGCATTGCCTAACTTAACAGCTTGCTATATTTATTTTATCTAAAAGCAAGACTGATCTCATTACATCAATATTTTCTTGCGAATTTCCGGTGATAAAACATAGGAATATAATTTCCGCAAAACTCGAGAATAATATTCGCTTTTCATAACTGATCTGACCTCTAAAGAAATATTCTTCCGTAAGATTTAATTCTAGACAGCGAGAGCTTAACAGCGGTGATGCATAATTCGTTTAATCTTTTTTTACATACCCAAATCTAATAAGATGAGTAATCGAATTGTTTGGAATAAAACATAAGCACTATTAGGTATTAACTGATTTTAATCGTTAAGTTTTGTAAATGTCGTATATTGCAGAAATGCTTTTATACTGATTAGAAATGAAATGTAATGCAAATGTTTATCATTATATAAGCAGTTTACCCACAAGTTTACATTTTGTTTAGAAATAACTAGCCTTTGAATAGTAACACGCAACGATTATTTCATCAGATTTTTTTAGTACATTCAAGGTTTCCTCTATATGAGTTAAGCCAAAATTTTTAAATCATTTTATACTGCTATTAAATTATTTAATGCGCTGTTTAAATAGCATTTTGAGTTTCATGTTATTGAAGATTTTTATCCTGATCTCAAATCTTCCAAAATACTTCTGATGTTTTGGATTAATTTTCGGTTTAGATTTCAGCGTAAATTTTAACTGTTCATACAGTTTACACTTCAAAACGAGCACACTCATTTTTAATGGTGATTGAATTTATTTTGGTGTCAGGTTCATATAAAGTATCAGTTTGGCACTCTTTGTCATGAGTAAGTTAAAGTTTAGATTCTGAAATCGCGGAGACAAATACACGAAGTAAGATTTTCTGAAAATGAAAGCAGCGTTCAACAAAAAGTCTTGATTGTTTAATATTAAATTAATAGAAGATACAGAGATAAATTTATATGCGGTAGTATGCTAAATTGATAAAAGTTTCAACATCATAATCCAGAAATGCAAAATACTTTATATATACCTATGTGTCATTTTTACTGATTTCTTCTTAAAGACATTTTTAAGAAGTGAAGAAAAAATAAACCTAAGCAGCATGAAATTTTTCATAAAGTTCTTTGACTGTGAAAAATGATTCATATTTCTTTGACTGGCCAAATATTTTCTTTACAAAAAATGATTAGAAAGAATAAATTCCCATCTGCAAAGTAGGAGAAACTGGAAAGACGTTTTTTAGAAATGTTTTCTAAAATAAGGTAAAGTGTATTTCTAAATGAATGTATTTTGCTGATTACTTTCATTGAAATTCCATACCGCTAAAGACAAAAAAATTCTTTGCTTCTCTTTTACACTTATTTTTCTCTTATTAAAATATTTCTGCAATCCGAATAAGCTCTTCTTTTAAAGCATTGTAAGTTATTAGAAGGAAGGAAGTTCCAATGGTATCTAAAGAAGTAAATTTCCTCTGTGCTGGCTGACGCAAATCAAACGTTTGGTGTATAAAGGAAAAGTTTATGCTACGATTTTTAATACATTTTATTAAGGGCAAATATGCTACCGAAAGTTAAACAAGCACCCAAGTGTTCCTACTATAGATGTTGTGGTTATTTTGAATATGCTAAAGTTCACAAAGGTTATCAGTTTAAGGGTGTCTTCACGGAAGAATTTTTTAAAGAAAGCTGGCTCATATTCACGTTATACACGGGGAAAACCCCAAAAACTGCATATAACTAGCCGATTCTCCGAGATTTGAACCCAGGTCAAATTGGGACTTTCGAAGGACCTCACCGTTAGGCTGGTGTTGGGCAACCTCCGTTTCAGAACTTCATTAGTATAAGAGAGCTATAAATTTGAAAATTAATAAATTTGCTTCTTCAAATAATAATGGTAATTTAGCAGTACATGAAAACCCGTCATAAACATAACCAAAATATCTGTTTGTTTGATAACTGGTGAGGTAAACTTTTAACTTCGTTAAAAACTTAACAGTCAGATTAGATTCAATTTTTGATTGCATTGCACTTCTGGGCATTTATTTTCGTTATTAGTGATATTTCGCATACTTACTAGGGTTCCTAACGTAACTAGAAGCTAAAGTCTTGCAGATCTTCTAGACAAATAGCTAGGTATCGCTAGGTTTTAAAAAACTGTCAAAATAATGAAGTAAGTCTAAATAACTTTTTTATTTTGTCTAAAATTAAACATAAAGACACATCTTGTGCTACAGATGAAACTTTCCTAATTGTAGACATTTAAATTAACATAATCGACAATTAAATTCAAACGTTGATAACGTAACCTAAACTGCACATTAAATGGTCTAAAATATGCTAGCTGAGATTATTTAAGAGGACGTAATTTAAAACATTGGCTAACGAGACATTAAGACGGAATATAATATTTTAAATAGATTTGGCGGAAGGAGAATTATGAAGTTGCTTATGCAGCCCCAGATAAGGCCTTAATAAGCTAAATGGGAAAAAAAGCCCACTAATAGCATAAGACTTTGATGAACTAGCAGTAGCAGCTATATGAACAGTCAAGAAAATGAGTTAAAAGTGGAGAGACCATTGTCTCCTGTACTGCACGTCTTCCTGTCTAATGGAAATCGACGAGAGACAAGACTTACGCCACACAAGAAAACAAGTAAACGCTGACAGTCAAAGCTAGGTTACGAAGTTGTGATCTCTAAGCATGGGAGTAGCAAATGGTCTGATCGATTTATCTTCTGGAATGATTTTGAAACTAAGAAATTCTGAAAAATTTACAGCATCACTGATAAGTTCAATTTTCAAGAAATGCTTATTAAATTTAGTAATATGGTCCACTACAGGTATGTATTACATGAAGTTTGTGGAAGTATGATTTCAGGCTGATGCCTAAGCTGAAGATGCGTAGCATAGAAGTGGCCTTATAATGCATCCGTATGTGCTTTTTATTTTGCTGAGAGATAGTTCAGAGTAATTTTCAAGCAGTACAGAAAGTTGGTTGGAGATATCACAACCAAAGCTTTCCCCGTGATGTGCTTGATATAACAAATCCGTTTGAGCCTTTGGTTAATCATAACCACTAGATAACTTTTGTTATTTATACCGTTCGCAGTTTGCCCGAATAAGTAGAGATTGTTCAATGCTATGTTGCTCTTTAACAGTAGGAACTTTATGCCATTTATACTGATTCTTCATTTCCTGCACAAGTCCTCAGTATCTAAAACAAAGTCCTAGAGTTTAGAGATGGCAATATTAAATTGAATAGAGTTCACGGCTACCGCCATACCGTCAGTATAGCAGGCTAACATAGAGTTATGATCCACTTTATCTCTGTGAAAATCGATTTCGAAAATAGGTAACGAATGGGTGCAAGATAGGAACCCTGGGGTACTACAGCAGTGATGTTCTTGAAGGCTGAATAGACATTTCCTTGACTAGTCTCGGTAAAAAGTTCAGTCGGTAAGAAACGAATTGCAAAGAAGAAAATTTCCCTAATGAAGATCATCTTGATTAGTTTTCAGATCAACCACCTATGCCAGACGCGGTCGAATGCTTTTTCCATGCCTAGCATAAGAAGTGCCGTGCATTTCTTTTAATACAGGACTACTGCGATAAATTCAACTTTCTTGACTATTTTCTTTGAAGTAGACATTTGCTTACTGAATCTGTATTGATCGGACAGAAGTAACTGAAGATAGGGTTTAGATAGAGTACTCATAGAGTTTATAATGTAAATAGCAATACTAGCACCATGATCCTGCATGTGTACTCCTTTGCAAATTTATGATTTTTATTTATTGATTTAGTTCTGGCAATCGTAACACTGTTGTAAATGGAACATAATTATCATGTTGAGACCATTTAGCTTTCTTAAAATTATCTAGACCAGCGGTTCTCAACCATTTGACAAACGCGTACCATCTAAACAAAAACTGAACACCTTTTGTACCACCCATACAAAATACTACTACCCCCCACCATTCTTGAACAAAACCCAGATCGCATAAATTTACGAGTGCTAGAGAAAAAAATCAGGATGTTAGTGTTTTAATTTTTGAATTTAACAGTTAAAAATACTTTGCTTCTTTGCGTACCACCTATTTTCTTTTGCGTACCATCAGTTGAGAACTGATCTAAACTGTTTAACTTACTTTAAAATGTTTATCACTGTATCGAATTCTATCGAGTGCAATGAATTTTGTAACTTCTTTATACTTTTCTGAATCCATAATATAAATCTACAGATTATCCCTTCCAATATGGTAAGTAAATCTTGCTATTTTCATTTTAAGTGAGAATCTTGACTGCAAAATCTTTTTTAGCAAAGATTAATTAACATGGTTATGGTTCTGGTTTTACCGTTGATATTCGTGTCTGTAAGTGTCCGAGTGGGTAATTCGGGAAGCTTGTTTTAGTAGGCTTGATGACGTAAGAAATGGCAGCGTATAGTTTTGAGATTTTTCATCATGTGTAAACAAGAATAGGAGACAATTCTCTTGGAATATCCTCAAGTAAGCATCTCCTTAAAGCAGATAGCCTCGCGATACGCTTTACTATAATCGATTAATCAATAAACCATATTTTAATTTTCGTACATTTTCCATCACTCAAACGCATTTTTATTACAGGAATGATTTGCTTAATCTCGAGCAGAATGAAAAGCTCAAATGATTGACTTAATATATTATAGTAAACTAACTCTAATTTAAATCTGGCACTAGAATGGCTGTCAGATAAAATTATATTTACGTTCTCCTCGTATCCCTAAAATATAAGCACAATTAAAAAATTAATACGAGTTAATGATGCTTCATATTTTACTTTAACCTTGCTTCATCAGTCAGCCCGAGGGACTTCATTGTGTTAAATTTAGACAATAGGATAGGGAGTTTGAGATTAAATTTTATTCGCTGTAGTAAACAAATTTGCCGCCTGTGATGTATATGTGGCGCAACCAACAAGATGCATAGAGAGCGCTAACTCTCAATTTGAGAGGCCCCAAAAGTTTAGTTTTTAAGAGGAAGACCTAGAGAGAGGTTATAGAAAGGGGAAGGCTCATGGTAGCAGCTAGTAAAAAGAAATTAATTGAATAAAATAATTACATATTTACTTTATTACTAGTGTAGTTTTAGTTTTTTGTGCATATAATAAATGTTTAAAATACAAGAAGGTGGAATCATTTTTCTATTAGGCGGTGTATGAAGAAAAAGGTGATATTACACGCTCTGACGCGTGAAAAAGGGCTTTAGATGACTGAAGAGGAACTTCAAGAGGTATGAAGCTTTTGATTTTATTTTACTGATAGTATAGATGCACCGAAGGTATATGTATATATATGATATATATATAAATCAAAAATGTATAAGAATATTAAAAACGAAGATTTAGTAAACCTTCTTGGTGAAATTGAAGATACACCAGCCGTTGTTTTTAACAGTAGTTAAATGAAAAGGTAAAGTATTTAAAGATCATTCAGAATTTGTAATCGAATTATTAAACTCAATAGTTGAGGGAAAAAAATCAGAGAAGAAAATGAAATAAAAGCTAGGGATACACAGTTAGCCTTAGAAATTCAAAAGGTTGAACTTGAGAAATTAAAATTAGCTCAGCTAGAGAAAGAATTAGAATTGGAGAAGCTTAGGAGTCAAAACTCAATTAAAGATGGATCTCGCATGGATAAAGATACAGGTTCCAGAAATTATTTGGAAAAATCTGATAACAAGTGTTAAAACGTTAACTTTTCTTGTCGTGAGAAGATCGGAAAACTTCAATTTGTTTTATTCAAACATAAGAGAGAGCATTCATAACTAAAAATGTACCACAGGAGCTTAAATCCGAAGTTTTTATTAACATTTTAGGTGATAAGTCAACTAACATATTATTTTACATTAATGATGAACAAATAAATTGCTATGAAACCATTAAAAAACTAGTATGAACCTACTGCTTTTGATACTTTAGCTAAAGAAGACGATCTATATTCTGTAAACAAAGATAAATCATTAAACGGAACAACGTTTAACATTAACGAAAACATAGCTAAGTCCTCCCAGTCTTGACGAGAATCGAAATATATCCCACCTCATATAGAAAACAACATAAATAAAATTAAATATCAAGACTGTTACATATGTGGAAAATTAGCGCACTTCGCTAAAGCTTGTCCACAAAGAAACAAACCGGAAAAAAACGTTCCTACAAAACTTTAGGGATGGGAGAAACAAAAGAAAGGATTCCTTGTTCATTTTATTGGCCAAACATGTCGCGAAATATTGAGGAATATCCACCAGTACAGAAACACGTTGAGGAAAGTGTACGAAATGTCAATTACAAAGTACAGAAAGAACCAGCGATCGTATATCCATAGTCCCAGTTCAGATTTGATTAAATTTCCATTTGACACAGTGAACGTAGATATAATTGGTCCAGCTGAACCTCCATCAGCACGTAAGTACAAATATGTACTGTGTTTAATCGACCAACATTCTAGGTGGCCAGAAGCTGTCCCTTTGAGAACAATTACAGAAAAATCAACATGCGATGCATTATTAGAAATCTTCATGAGAATGGGCATACCTCGAGTATTAGCTACTGACAAGGTACCAATTTTGTTGCAGAATTAACATAATTTCATGCCAGATTAGGTGCAAATTCTAGATTTGCAACACCAGAAGTACCACAAAGTTCAGGATTAGTTGAACAGTACAACCAAGTTCTAAAACGTAGGCTGCATCATATTGTTCTCTAACTCTAAAAATTGGGACAAACGCATCGCATACCTGTTATTGGCTTACCAAGAAATTCCAAACTGTACTATGAGAGTATCCCCATTTAAATTAATGTATGGAAGAGAGGTTAGAGGACCGTTGTCGGTATTAAAATTGTCATAGAAGAAATTCCACTACCAATTAAAAAGGGTAAAAGTAATGTTGGTTGTCTACAGGAGCTAAAAATGAATTTTGAAACAGCAGCAGAAGAAGCATCCGTAATAGCAGAACTGAAACAAGGTGTACATGCAAAGACATGCTAATCGAAGAGCGATACATAAAGAATTCAAACAGGGAGATCAACAAGAGCATGGAGAGTTCACGTATATAAAACTAGGAAATTTAATCCAAAAGTACATGAGGTAGATTCAGTATTTGAGAACGAAAAGGAACTAGAAGTCCATCTCACAGCCAAGTGTAAGTGAGAAGTCATATCATTTTCATCTTGACAAAGTAGACTTAAGCCATTTGGGCGATGATAAAAGAAATGACATGATGAACGTATTAAGAAAATATGACAGCTTATTTATAAGGTAAAGATTGCCAAAGTAGAAGAACATAAAGCAAGAGTAAACGACATCGAAAGAAAGAGCCATACATTTAATCGAATTCCAGAGGCACTGAAGACGAAAGTAGACAAACAAATAGAAGAAATGTTAGCAATGGGATTTCTCTAAGAAACCATAGCCGAAATGTTGTACACTGTTGTCTGTGTTATGAAGAGAGACGGTAATCTGCGCCTTTACGTTGACTTTAGATCCCTTAATGCAGTAACGAAACCAGATGATTTCCTTATGGAAAATCCTAAAGAGCTCTTATTCTATATTTGGAAAGTCGACGTGATATCAACCATCGATTTTCTAAAAAAATATTGAGCCATACCATTAGAAAGAGAAAGTCAAGAATTAATATGTTTCAAGACGCATCGAGCTCGTATCGATTTAAGGACTTTCGGACTACACAACGCCGCTGCAACATTTTAGAGAGTGATGAACCAGATCTCGCTCGAGCCTGCGTTGATGACAGAGCAGTTTATTAAAATAGTTGGAATGAACATTTAGTACATTTTCATCAGTTTTTCAAAACTGTCAGAACTAAAATTTTCAATGAATCTCCAAAAATGTTCCATTGCTAAAGCTCACATTAGGTATCTAGGACATATCATCGCTTCCGGATGTCATTGTACTGATCCAGAGAAAATGGAATCTATCTAGAAATTAGCTAGACCTCAAACGAAGAAACAATTGAAAGGTGTTCTAGGCGTATGTAATTATTACAGAGATTAAATTCAACATTACACAAAACAGCTTATCCATTAAACGAGCTCACTAAAAGAAGAAGGTCTGAAGAGCACCCGGTCTAATACATTGTTCCAGGGTTAACTTTTACAATTCAATGTGGTGAATCTTCAGTAGGTGTTAGAGCCTGCTTATTTCGAAGGAAAAACAAAAAGCTTTACCCGATTAGTTACGCCAGCCAGAATTGGGATTTGACATTACAAAAGTATGATATTACAATTTTGCATTGCCTAGGTGCTAAGTTCAACATTGTTGATGCGTTGTCCATACTGAAGACTATCGATAGACTAGTGTGAAAGAAAGCACTTTTTATAGACATTAATGAACTTGTGGTGTTGCGCGGCCCCAACCTACACGCAACAATAATAGTGACTGCTATGAACTGGAAAGTACACAAAACTCTTAAGAAGGGTTTAACTCCCTTTTTATTCTACTTTAGAAGTTACAGATGCGTGCACTTGACGCTCACAAACTACGCCGACCCGGCGGTAAAATAAAAATAAGAAACAAAAAATGAATAATAACAAGTTATTACCTACGAGGCTCTCTAAACGTAACTAACCTAACCGCGTTCTAAGATACCGCTGATATTTCAGCAAACTTCTGAATATTAAGTTGAAAGATTCAACTATCTGCCGAGGCAAGCACACAGGCCGAAACGCGCGGTTCTTCAATTTCTACTTGGCCACCTTCACGCTCGTGAAGCAAGAAAGCACACTTACGAACTCGTTTCCTTTCTATTTAACTCAAATTCACTTCCGCTGAAAATCTGAATACTTTGCGCGTTCTACTAAAATTTGCATACTCTGGCATTGGCAATTCCAGGGGAAAGTAATGCTTGACAGGAAAGGTAGTTTAAACTTAAAATAAATGTTAGTTAAAATAAATATAAACCCTACAAACTCCTAGGGTTATTCTTACTTTTTTTGTTTGTTTTCCTTTGCAGCAAACTTTAAGTATACCATAGAAATTTTAGTCATTATCCCATTACATTTAGAATTGTTTGATTAATAATTCTTAATCATTTGTATGTTACAGCTTTAGAAGAAATCTCATAGTAGATGTAGAAGTAATCTTTATAAGTATTTTATTATGTATCTCTCAACTTCAGTATTCATTGATTTTTGACTTTAGTTGGTAAGTAACTATTTTTGTTTGACGTCACCATATTTTGTCATATTTCAATAGTCTTTCAGCAAGAGAGAGGTTATAGAAAGAAGAAAGCTCATGGGAGCAGCTAGTAAAAACGAACTTAAAGAATGAACATATTTATTTTGTTAGTAGTGTATTTTAGTTTAGTTTATATGTGTGTATACAAAATGTTTAAAATACAAGAAGGTGGAATGATTTCTCTATGAGATGATGTATGAAAAGAGGGGTGATATTACACCACTGTCGTAACTTGTTTTGATGTTTTAAGTTAAACGTTTTTTGTTTATCATCATTAAATTAACAGCGTAACCATATTCGTTTCCTTTTCTTCATGTTTCATTCCTTCCACAATTGTATTTTTATATTTTTACGTAGGTCACATTTGAAGCAATGGAATGGAACTAAACATTTTAAAACACGTTCTTTTATATTAATATCAATTTATTAGAATCGGTGAAACCGCTTATCTTCCCCAAAGAATTCAGAATTTAAAGCAATTTTTTATTCCTTTGCTACTAAATAAGTCATTTGATTGTTTCATGATAAACAATAGAAAACCTTCAAAAAAGACAAGTCATGTTACTTCTATATATTTCAGTTTTTATAAAGACTAATAGAGACTAATATTTCGATTTCTAATTCAGCCAGCAATATGCGTAACGGCTTCAGAAATGACCGTAAACGAAACCAATAATGCAATTTCGGCACAAATTTAATATGGACACAACAAAAAAACTTCGAACTTTGCATCTCGTTCAATGACAAAGTATACACCAAAAATATAGTAAAAGTTTAGAATACGTTAAATTTTATAATCAAGCATCCTGGCTAAAACTCCAGATACTTTACCAGTTTATGTTTCAGGTTTGCTCTATTTGTAGGTATATGTGCGTCAGCATCCATACTCATTTATACGTAACTACTCCGTAAAGTTAAGATTTAATTATAATTTCCTTATTAAATGAATTTCTAAATTTGTATAGCTAATTTGGCGCTTTTTCTAATCTTTCATTTGAGACGTGCCTCAACCTTGTCCAGGCTCGGCATTATCATGTACAAGGCACCAAGAAATATCTTATTCTGGATATACGCGACTGATCCTTTGTAATGAATTTGTCTGAACATTGCTTGTTAGTCTACAATTGGTGTGCTTTCTGGTTTCTGGCTAATAGCTACTTCTCTTGTACGAGATCAAATCCATCTATCATTGCGAGACGTCCTACGTTAATGACTTCGGGCAGCATTCATCAGTGGAATCCTATGCGTTCTGAAAACATTTAAACCATTCATAAACTCATTTTAGAGATATTCTTGATACTTCAAAAATATTCATCTTTGATCAGTATCTATTGACATTTTTTCTCAGATTTATAAAGCGGTTAGTGACTGCCGGGTGCGGGTTCGAATACCAGAGCAGGCATGGATGAAATTTGCCTATTCTCATCTATTTTAGGTACTCCCATAATAAAGAAACCACCGCTTTTGGTCTTGGTAGTGGCCACCGGCTATGAACGTCTAGAGACCGCTGCTGAAAAAAAAAAGAAACTTGAAACTTAATTTTAAATTCCTTCTGTGCTCGGCTTTGTAATGACTACTCCTGGCCCATTCTCAAACAGTGAATGAAGTGTAAGCTAACTTGTTTCATGTCATACTTAAAATAAGTACAACTGTACTTGAGCCTCTAGATAGTCGTAAATTTATTTCTAATATCGTTCTTTATTAACCTACATCGTAACTAAAATCTGCATTCTAAGTTTTAACTTAAACCTCCTGGGCACCTATATTAAGGTAAAGCTAACTTGTCATAAACACCACATATTACATATATTTATAAAATTCAATTCCGCTCTTAACTTCTCAAAGAGTTTATCAATGTATGAATTTTCAGAAATATTATAGTTACGAATGGTATTACAGCTTTGTCTATTGATAATAAGGTTATTATCTACATCTACGCTGCGTCCGATCCTCAGCTATACTTGTCTTGTCTGGGAATCAGCCAACGAGAAAATAAGTAGATTACCGGCTTTACAAAACATCTTATTGCGACAAATAATCAATAACTCAAGGTTTATCCATAAGAACTTAAAATTGAAACTCCACGTGCCTTTCAATCTAGACTATAATTTCGTTTAAAATTTCAAAGCATAAATAAAAGTTCATTTGTTAATTATGACAACGCTAATTACTCTGTTGAAATTTGCAAAAGTAATTAGTTATTTCTATGCCCATAACTACCATTATTAGGGCTTTTCATTAGCCCCAAAAGTAACTATTTGTCTCGAAATGGGATTTCGCTTTGGTCCACTAAAAGCAGCATATCACATTTTAAATTGTCGCCACCAAATATCATCGCCCTGTACTATTTTTAAAGGAATTATATCATAAAGAATCTGCATGTACATAAGTATTCTTTTAGAATCGTGAAAATATAAGGATACGCAGAGCCATCAAATTTTGAATAATGTATTTCTCCACCCGAACATTTATCCCTGGAAGCCGAATTTTGAATTAAAAATTTGTTTTAATATTTATTTCTTATTTTCTAAAATTTTAATGAATGTTTTGTTAACAAACTCAACAATTTGAAAACGAGCAGTATCAACATTGTTAAAGAAAGCATTTTTATCTCTAATGCTCGAGACTGTTGACATTCGGGAAAATGTAAGATATTTATCTTCCAATTTTGATTCAAAATTTCTACTGCATGGGAGCAATGTTTTACCGCGACCGGAAATAAAATACTTTTATCTTCCACGACCCAGCATGTTTCGCTTCTATGAAGCAAAGATATTCTCAAATTTAATCTGGAAGTTTATTGAGTAATAATAAACTAAGTTATTTAAGAGTGAAAATAAAAGTTAATATTTTTCTGATTTTAATGTGATACCTTTAAATAAACATGTATTAAAACCATAAGCTATCTAATTAGAAGTATTAAATATTTTTATAAAATTACACCAGCTAGACACATTAAAATCATTATATTGTTTTTATGATAACTATTTTAGGTGGCTGGCCTCGCAAGCGTCTAAGTTTTAAAGAAATAATATAGCAAATAAATAATGTAGCGAATTAATAATATAAAGAATTCATATAAGAATACATATGACAACCTCTAATAAATTGGCGGGAATTCTAAACATATTGTATTTTTAAATATTTTGTTATTTTGCTGTTGAATTGAATTTTTTGTGGGATAAGTGCGAAGAATGTCATTCATAAAGTTAATACATAAAAAAAATAATAAAAAGAAATAATATTTTGTTTTAGCCATCTTACTAGGAAAACTGAACATTGGTATCAAGAAATGAGAAGGACTGAAAAAATAAAAGTATATGCCAACACGTAATACTGCATCGGGAAATCTAAGCATATATAAACAATCTAATCATCGGGAAGCATATACTGTTGTGCAACTTTTCTTTGTCGACATTTGTTCCTTTGTTAAACAAAAAAAATGTATGATTTTGATGTTGAGCTGTATGTGGTGTAAGTGCAGGCAAAAAGGTGCTTAATAACAAAGTTAAAAAGACAAAAAAGGGGGGAGGTTAGCAGACGTGAATGATCCGTTATAAAATATTCACTCTCATTCTAAGATATTCATTTTTATCTAATCTTCGCTTAAGATTAGATAAAAATAGATAAATCCCCGAAGAAAAATGTTCGGAATCAGGGTAAATAACTGTTTCGATCAATACCTTAACTTTATCAAAACTATTACAGCATGCCATTTGCAAGAATTCCCGCAAAAATTAATTTTAATTTTAAAAGCAAAATTTTCTTTCACAGGCATCGCTCTGTTTTAAGAAGGGTTTTGCAGTTCCAATCTTTAGAATCTGTACTGTAGAATTATTAGATTTGTCAAAGCGGAAAACATGAAAAATATGAAACGCCCTCGCTGGATTCGAACTCCAGGTCCCCTCCCCTCCCGATTGCTAGCCGGACGTACATTGCGATGTCACACGGTAACATATTACAACGAAAAGCCACACGGTAACAAGAGTCAAAAACAAGTAATATTCTCCCGTGCTTAAAGAGCGACTGGTCAGGAGGGTTCGGGCGCCACTATAGAATAATTTAGAATTCCTTTTGATGCTGAGAAGCATGAAGAATGAAAGATCAACAATGCCGTGTCGCCGGGATTCGAACTCTGGACTTGGTTGCGAAGAGACGCGGTAAGGAATGCGAATTACCTTACAGTGTATGTTCACGAGCGATTTCTGTAATGGCTGTTACTCATCAATGTCCGAGTGAGTACGACTCTATGCATTTGTAGATCTACTTGGTTTAGAATGTCAGAGAACGGGCTGATTTTATGGTTTTTCTCCTATATGACGTAAATATGAATCATTTTTCCTTAGAAAGTCCTCGATAAAGGCATTGCTCTCCTTAAGCAGTACCTCGTATTCTTTGTCACAAAAGATCCAAAAGATCATTTATTGTTACTTTACTTATAATAATTCCTGCTAAGCATTACACTTTGAAACATATAGATATTGAAATTTGCTTAAATTTATTTTATAAATACATTTTAATTCATATAGGGACACCAATAAAAATATTCAAATTAAATAAGTGTCTTCTAGGTTTATATCATATCAGGCGAATTTCACTTATTATCCTGAAAATGTTCTTCAATTATTATTGGTGTTATGTTTTTAAAATTTAAACACTATTAATTCACTGTTGTTACAAAAAGGTAGTTTTAGATCAAATTACCTTAAAATTAATATTGATATATGGAGTAGAAAACAAGAACTAAATATCTAACTACAGATTTCGTTTGCTGTCGATTATTACAAAACATAAGGTTTTGAAACGACTAAAAATTATCACATTTTCTACCTTCACTACCGAACCAAGATTTCGTAATAAAATATTTACATAATTTTTCAATACAATATGTGCATATATACAAATATATATATATATATATATATACTTTATATTGTAATATATACAATATATATATATATATATATATATATATATATATATATATATATATTGTATATATTACAATACAGAGCTTAATAATCAGATTAAATTCTGTACTTCGTCGAACAAATTTTCAATGTTCACATTTACAAATGGTAAAGGAATAATAAATTTAAACCAAACAATGAATAGAAAATTTTTAACATTAATATGGTTATGTGTTTTTAAATAGTAAACTAACCTATTTAAATAAATTTAGCCTTTTTTAATTTTTAGAAATGATTCTTCGTTTGTGTAAATATGAACCATGGAAAGAATAAATAAATTCTGAAAGATTGTTATGCAGTTTGGCAATTAATGATTCAAAAACCGAATTAAGATATAAGATAACAAACTGTTTTTCGTACAATGTCAACTGCTAATAAATACCGTAAGGAAGTTTTGTGAACTAGTGAAAATGAATTTCGCCTCGAGCTTGAATACTAAGTTCTAAAATTCAGACTTTCATTTTAAAATGGCAGGTTATTTACTTAAATTGACTTGTGAAACGTTTAACATTTTGTTAATTAAGGGTAATTTTCCAAATATAATTATAATGCGCAAGAAATTATTAAGGCTGCTCATAATTTTGTATATGATGCACAAAAGGCAATCAGATCTTTTATAGTAAATATTTTTTTAGGCTTTAAGGATTCCTGAAAACTAGTTTTAGAAATTTTCGCGCTTCTATTTCATGACCTAAAATATTTATAATTGCTGTGGTAAGAATCGTATCCCTTTAAGAAGACGTATGACGCATCAGGAAATGAACGGTAAAACTGCTGAATACTGGTAGTTCGAAGCAGGTTCAAATGTCGACGAACAGTTTGGCGCCCCGGTATGCTTCGTGCATATTTATAATGCGAATATTATCAAAGTTACCTTAAAAATTCCTATGCAAAAGCATCCGTTTCTTTAGGCAGATGGCCTTTAGATTCTTTGTTTTGATCCATATAATCCATAAACCGTCCAAATAACATGCGTCAGGGCCAATAATTAAGAAACTTGATCTTATTAATTAGATCATTATTCGATAGAATGGATGGGTAATGTACGATTCATGTGGACTATATCTTTCCAGAAGGTTCTTATTCGGAAAAGCTTTCCAGGATGTACATCCTTGCAAAACAACAACATTTGAGCACAAACAACTCATACCAATCTATAATGCAAAGTAAAATGTCTTCTATTATTCCACTGAAAGAACTGTTGCTCTTAAATTTTATCATCATTTTTAAATGTACTTCTGTAGAAATACAGTTCTAAATTCGGCAAAAAAATTTCATTAACAAGTATGAAAAAAAATTACTTTAATATACTTTGAACAAAAGTTGAGTAAATATTTTGAGTCGTTTATTTCTTCAGCCCTTTTCCCAGCTTGAAACATTCACGTTTATTAATGAATAACCGTTTTTTTTTTCAACTGTAAAATATACTTACTTGGATGCCTCAAATGGCTTCTTGTGAAAGAAATTTGCCTTTAGTGACTTTTTAACTACTTTCTGTCTCATTCTTTAGCTATATCATTCTTCATACGCACCTTTGTGCTCAGTTATGCAGTTAAAAATATCGCAACGTTTTTGAAGCATTACGCAGTAAATGCAAAATGAAACTGCCGAAGTATTACGTGACAAGAGCTAAAATAAATTGGTAGTGATTCACATGATTAAAAGTTAAACGATTGACACTCGCGTGCGGTTTGTCTTTGAATTTATGGTGTTCATCCATCTGCAATACAATGAACGCTCACGGAAGGCGGTGAATAAACATGATTGGTTTCACCTTATACGTTTCCTTGCGGCTGACCTACATGCATTAACCCTCCCTTTGAAGTGTCTAAATATAAATTAGTTTAAAAGTAATAAATAAGTATGTACCAACAACGATGATTGCCTTTCAGCCTATGTGTGTTTACTTTTGTGGTACATTAGCTAAATTGGTTGCTATGCTACTAATTGAAGTCTTCGGTAAACTTTTAAGCTTTCTGCTTTTCTTCCATCTTTGACCACAAATCTAAGATGAGAGTTGTAAAGCGAAATGATAAGTTATTTACCTTACTGAATCGACTACGAGTAAATTGCTTTAGGAAATTATTTGTGAGAGGAATTATTAATTGATTTTTAGGAGACCCTTTTTAAAAACTTATTCCGTTTCATTTAAGAGATTGCAACGTCTTTCTTGCAGCATTATTTCTCGCAAGAAATGTGCTAATTTATCTAATAAATTCTCTTTTAAATAATAATGTGGTATCATTTTCGATCGCTCAACAGGAAGCTATGAAAAAATGGAATGTGGTCTTTCTTAATAAAATGTCATTCTTAGTTTCTAATTAAGATTCGATGTAAAATTCTTTTCTTTCTGATTCAGAATAAAGTGTGCCACTCTTAACTTAATAATAGGGTGAAAGTACTCCTGAGTATGATTTTTAATGCATGCGTAGAAGCGACTCGTAAGCGTGCTAATTATTAGATCAATACCTTCGGCGCCAAAATTATGAAAAATGATTTCCGTTTTCACAGATAAGCGTCATTAATTGTATGACATTATTTAACAAAAATATCATTCCTGATGTAAAGAATAGAATTAGTACTAAACTAAACGTAATTCAACTTATTCTAAAATTTTAATTTCCATCCTACTGCACTACAAATTGTCTAAAAAAGTGAAAAAAATTATTTTTAGTTAAAAAATAGATTTGTCCCCATTCCTACGAGTATGCAGAATACGCTTATTTATCATCATGCTTATGCAATGTGGAATGGTTATCGCCAATCCTATGCACATACGGAGTGAGTTTTTCCTATTCGAATGACAAAATGCAAAATCGTAATCTTGTTATCTAATACCTAAGAACTCTTTGTTAAATCTAAAGCAGAGACTATTGAACGGCGATACTTGGATTCTAGAGAATTAAACCCGCCCAACCGGTGAATTAACGGGGGCGCAGTCCTCAGCCCACCCAACCAAGAACACTTGGTCATATGACTTATCACAAGGGCCGGCCCATCTAACAACAAACGAGGGGCCAGAGACCCGGCCGTGCTCAAAAAACTAACAAAGAAAAACAAACAAATAAAATATTAAACTATGAATCCCGGGAAACCAAAAGCCCCAGGAACCGAGTAACAAAAAGTTAGAAAAAAGAGAACTAATCAAAATCATAAATACGAGCAGTGAATTTCATGTCATCACTGGACCTTAAACATTCACACAAACGAACATAATAAAATAATAAAGAACTGTTAGAAAATAAAAATAAGACAACACATAACCAAGCAAATACAATACAAAAACACCATTCACACATAGATTCCTATGGCTTCTCTTGAGCTATTCACAATCTTCATAATTTGTCTAGAATATTCCACAAAGTTCTTATAATTTTTCTTGAAATCACTTCTATAATATTTTTGATATCTATCCCTTGCACTCCCAGTAATAATACAGTTCTCAAAGAAATGCATAGAGTCTCCAGTGACATTACAAATATTACATTTATCATTGTCCTGCAATCCAAAACGTTTCAAATATGCAGGGAAGCGTCCATGTCCCGTAAGCATTTGATTGGCATCTATATCTTTATATAACTTCATTTTCTTTTCAATATTTATATTTTTCAGTAAACCACAATTTCTATTAGATTGTTCCCAATTATTTTTCCATTCGTTCAATACATAATTATATAGAGTAGAGGTGGCCCTTCTTCTAGAGTCTGGGATATTTTTAATAATCACATTTTCATCCACAGCTGCAGACTTAGCTAATTCGTCCGCCCTCTCATTCCCTTCATATCCTGCATGTGCTTTTATCCAGTGAAGCTTAATATTATGTATATCTTTCAATTGTGCATATGTCTTTTTTATTTCAAATACAAGAGAGTTTTTACTTTCAGGACCCGAGAGGGTCTGTAGCACCGACAATGCATCAGAATAAATATTTATATTATATCTAATTTTCAATGTGCCTTTAATCCAATTGAGAGCTTCAAAAATAGCATACATTTCTGCTTGATAGACAGAATTCATAGAATTTAAACGAAATTTCCAATTTTGTATTTCAATTCCATAGAAGAATACCACGATCGCACCTCCAATACCCCCCTCGAGTCCTGAACCATCTGTGAAAATATTAATTTCCTGACATTCGAGAAATGCACAGTCATAAGGAATCAAAATCTTATTACTAGGATGAATACAATCATCATCAAAATTTTGAAACGCTTCACTTCTAATAACACATTCATTTATATCTATATGATCAACCAAATTATTCGAAAGTAAAAATTTTTTATAATAAAAATTATACTGGAATGAGAGGGGCGGGACACCAGCAAGGAGGCAGACCACCTCTGTAGAGACTGTCCTGAAGACTCTCGTAACTGCCAGCATCCAGCTTCTCTGCAAAGTATTCAATTTGTCTCGCAAGCGGATCAACTCCCCTGCCCTAACACCCCAAGCACCTATTCCATAGAAAAACTTAGGTAAGATAACACTGTTAAAAATTCTCTTCAGTATCGATGCTTTTTTATGCAAAGTTTCTGTATTAAAAGTACTACGATAAAAATGTAAAATTCTATCAGTTTCTCTATGTATAGATTTAAAATGTTCAATAAAATTTAGCTTTTCATCTATAATAACACCCAGATATTTTATATTTCTCTGAAAACGGATATTCTTACCCTCAAATTTCAATTTTGGTGCTCTAGTTCTAGCACCCCCTCTAGGAAAGAAAAGTCCAAAAGTCTTTTCCACATTAAAATAAATATTTTCAAATTTACTCCACTTCAACATCTGCTCTTCAACTTTTATAAAGGTATGTTGTATTTTTTCCAGAGAGGAGCCCTTAATAATAAGCAGAATATCATCTGCATAACAAATTATTTCTGCATTAGAAACATCAAAATCCACAAGGAGAGTATTAACTATTAGGGCCCAGAACAGGGGAGCACTACACGATCCCTGCGGACAGCCTTTAAACATATCCAAATTTATATCTAAATCTTCTGAAAATCCCTTAAAAACAATTCTTCTATTACTAAAATAATCCATGATAAGTAAATAAAGATCTTTTATAATCTTCAGCTCAAATAATTTATTTAATACGGAGGACCATCGAACAGAGTCAAAAGCAGCCTTGACATCGAAAGAAACAACCGCGACATGTTCAATACTTTTTATTCTACGTATTTTATCAACTACCCTAAAGAGTGCCAGATTAGCAGATCTTCTTTTCCTAAATCCATATTGATTTTCCGCAAGATGTTATTTATCATTTATGACATATAAAAGTCTATTTACAATTAGCTTATCCAATACCTTAGCAAAGACCTTTAATAGACAAATTGGGCGATATTTATCTTCATTTTTAGGCAACAAAGTTAATCTTCCAATCTTCCAGACAATAGGAAAAACATGCAAAGACAAACATTTATTAAACAAAATAATAAAAAACGAAGGATAGTTCACAAACAATCTTTTTACAACTCTCGCCCGAATTCCATTCAATCCTGGAGCGGCTCTGTCTCTAAGACTTAAAATGACTTCCCTAATTTCTTCGTAGGTAAAGTCCAATTCACCATCTAAGTCGTCATTACCAAAGTTATCACCATTATTATCAGGATCATCAATTTCATCAGTTTCAATATTCAGTGTCTTTTTAACAATTTTCAAATATTCTTCCTTTACATCCGTAGCCGCTCTATTATCACTATCTCGTAATATAATCTGTTTCTTAATTTTATTCGTAGCAACCTTAAAAATTCCTTCGTAATATTCCTTGTCTTGAATAAAAGCCCTATTTCTGAAATCACCCTTCACCTTTTTAATTTTCTTTCTATAAAAAGCCAAACATTTTTTATATTCTATTTTTCTTCGTATTCTAGTTTCATCATCCAAGTCTTTCACCTGGCAACTCTTGCGGATAGCCCTGACTCTCCTTCTAAGATTATTCAGCTCATAATTCCACCAAGCAGTACCACTACGTTGTCGTATTTCACATTTTAAATCTCTTCTCATTCTTTCTTCAATTCGCTTCTCCATATACAAAATTAAATCATTAAATTCCCCAGCATCCTTCGTATTGACAATACGGTCTTCAATCTCAAAAATAAACCTTCTCATCTTAACACAACATCTATCAATTCTTTTAACATTATTTGACAGAATAATATCCCTCTTATCTTTAATACTAACATCCTTTATACTTATCAAAATATAGTTATGATCGCTAAGGGAATTTTCCTCCAATATTTGCATGTCAAAGTTCTCAATAAGAGAATTTGGAGAACACAACACCAAATCCGTATATCCATCTCCACATGCAGAAGAGAAGGTGGGTCTAGAATTTTCTTTGTTCAATAAAATCAAATCATTTAAAATGATAAAATCTGAAGTTAAAACCCCTCTTTCATCAAGACTCTTACCCCCCCCCCAAATAAAATTCTTTGAGTTAAAATCTCCAATAATAATTAAACTGTCTTTAAAAACAGATATAACTTCTTCTAATTTTAAAAGATACGTATTCAAACATTCCACAGGGGGAAAATAAACTGAAATCACACCATAATTCCTTCCCTCTTTCTGTATTTCAATGGCAACGATAATATCAGAAGCGTGTTTAACTATGAATTCAATCCCAGGATTTACGACAACAATAGCAGCTCTTCCTGTATCTGCATGGATGATCCTCCAACTGTTTTTAATATAAGCCATTTTCTTTCCAATATAATAAGGTTCTTGAACTGTAGCAATATCAGGGATATCCTCAGAAATATTATCTATTGCAGAGAGCCGGCATGCTGCAGCATTACAATGATTAAGATTACAATTTTAAATGTACATAGTTAAAAGGATCCAAAATAAAACCTTTCAATATAAATAAATATAATTTAAAATCCAATATATACAGTTTAAAAACAATATATACAGTTAAAATCAGCAATAATTATCCTGAACTTACCTGGGAGGCAAGGGTATAGTTTCTTCCAAGATTTTCAATTATATCCTTTCCTAAAAGTCTTTTTTTAGAAATAAATTACACAATAGTTCAAAAGTCTTTATTTCACACAGTGTAAAAGACGTAAATTATTAGTTCGTAGCCACAGGAATAAGTAAAAAGTTTAAAATTAAAATCAAAATCAAAATCTCCCCACCGCAGAAGCTAAATCACCTCAAGTTTCTAGATCTAAATGTTCCCGAATAAATTTTTTCTCTTTTATAATCGTAGGACACTCTCTCCAAAAGGTATCGTGGTCATATTCCACATTAATACCATATCTATCTAAAGCTTCTTTACAGTTGATACATTCTTTCTTTTCACTATGACAATTTTTCCTCTCATGTCTACCATTACATGCAGAGCAAACCCTTTCCAACTTACAATTCTTCTTGGTGTGCCCAAATCTAAGACAATTCATGCAACGCTTAGGTTGAATGAATAATTTTACAGGGTATGCTTTCCAACCAATCATAACTCTATTCCCTTCAAGGATATCTTGCTGACACCGAGCAGAAATCTCAAAAATCCTATGTGAAACTCCATGTTCTTGAGTTTTAATACGAAATAAGGATCTCGCACATTTCCCATCACAAACACAAAATTCATTAAATCTTTTCAAAACCAAGTCTTCTTCAACGGAATCACTAATATTATACAAAATAACCTTCGGCTTAATAAACTTATTCCTTCGAGTCCTAATAAGTGTGTTTAATTTCGGATTCTCCCAACCGGTATAATGGTTAGCGTCGCTGACTGTCGTGCCAAAGGGCCTGGGTCAGTACCTCCTATATACGAAGCCAAGCCTCTAGGGTTGCTTGAACGGTCTGACGTCATCTAAGTCGTCATTCCTACCATCTTCCTCGCGGCAAAGAATGAAAGAATATACTTCGGTGTCGTAGCGTAGTGAACTGACTCTTGTTTGAAAGCGTAGTGTGCTCTAATAGAACATTTTTCATTTAAATTACTTTATTTATTTTTTATTATGCCACATAAATGCTGTGTTGCAACATGCAAAGGAAATTATAAGAATGGCCCGAAGGTGGCTGTATTTAGTTTTCCTACGGAAGAACAACTGAGAAAACAATGGATTTGGAACTGCAAATGAAAAGATGGATTCAAGCCTACGAAACATTCAAAGGTAAGCATGCATTTCATTTTTAAATTAGAAAATTCCTGAAAGATTAATGTCATTGAAAGAAACATGACTTGAAAATGTGAAAACAAAAAATTCTGATTGCAAGGGAAATAATTTACTAAAGTTCCATTGCATTCAACCATAGAAAATAAAACGGAAGTTTTAATTACTTTCTATACAAGCATAGTTATATATTTATTTACTAGGCAGAAATTTCTCTTATCCCATTATGAATGAGTATTATTAATGAATTCTTTCAGTAATTTATATTTTCGGCGTCGGGATCTTTATAACACGCACATTGATTTGGGATTGATTAATCTTTCAGGAATTTATGTTATACAGAGCTTATACTGAATTTTAAAGTGATTATAAAATGGACCCTTTTCTCAATAACTAGTCAATAGAAAATCCACCAACCTTATAATGTTCATATTATAACTTTAAGTAGATAAATATAAAATGCTTCAAGTCGTAATTTTAAAGCCGTTAATTTAAAGTTGTTTTAGATATAAGTATTTAACTGTTTGGGTATACTATTTCTTTTGATTTAGATAAGTCTCGTTCCACCTATTTTATTTTTATTTTTTTTTCTTTTTAAAACTGAATGTATGCAGTGCCCCTTTATTATATGCTAGGAGCATTTGAGAATGCATTTTGCTCGTAACTCATGTGAACAGGAAATTAATGCTAATTATACAATGTTCTAGACTTTATTAATTCTAAAATCCTTAAAAAAATTATGAAATATATGTAAAAGAAAACAATCGTATAAATGGACTAGTTTTGACAGTAATTATAATTTCTGGAATAAGTTACAAGGTGTTTAAATTAAACTGTCTTGTTCAAATAATATTGCCTAAGATTGTAAGCTTACTAGTTTTCATATACTAGTTTACATGTTACATAGCTTACTAGTTTACATGTTAGCATAAATCCTAATTACCCTATTAAATTGTTTCATGCACAGACACATCTATAAAAGTACGAGTTTCTTATGCCAATAACACCTACCTTGTTACAGTGGTTCACTTGCTACTGGCAGTAAGTTCTTGTGGGCTTGAAATTTACATTAATTTCTTATCTAAAAACACTTATATAAGGGGTTTTGTTTATTTATACTTGTTGCAGTGGAATATGAAAATGTTTCATTGTATTAATAAGTTATATAACTTTTAAAATTTTTGAAAAATGTTAAGAAAATTATATGGAAAATAAGCAATCTAGTGAGCCTTCCACAGTAATATAATGTCAAACACGATTGATGAATGTGAATATTTCACTCCAAAATTACATAAGAATAGCCTAAATATTTAATTACTGCAAATAAACTGTTAAATATACAAATTCTTGTTTTTTTCTTTGTGTATCATATTTTAGCACTTATACTTGTTTTCAATAATTCAAGAAAAATGAATTTTTTTAATGACTAATGATGTTTTATGCTCTTAAATATAAACATTCATAGGCACACAAGTAAATTTGTACTTCTGGTTGTGACCATATCATTTGTAAAAGTGTTTAGAAAAAAGCCAGTAACTTTATATTTGAATGGTACGAATGAATGTGGTTAATCTTATTCTTATCCATCAACTGATGGTTAATCTTATTCTTTTTATAACTGTATTATCACCATTTTGAATGTAATTCCATAACCAAGTGTTGTTTTCAAATAACTGAAGAAAGAAATATTTAGGATGTAGCAATTATATATTACATGAGCAATTGTATGTTACCTGAGGATGTATCAATTAAATATTACTTATGTTATATGCATTTGACATATGACAACAAACATGTGCTAATTATTTGCACTTTTCAAAATTTTATGACAGCATCCATGGCTCGTTTTAGCCCAAAAGAGTTAATAGTTTTGTTTTAAGATTTTGCATTATTCACTCTAAATGGCTGCATCACTTTTTTGCGTTGTGCACTTTAAATGGCTATATCTCTTCAAATTGTTACCATCCAAACATTATCGCCCTGTATTATTTTTAAAGAAATTAAATGATGAACGTTTTCCACAACGGTAACCCTTCCCTTAAGCAGATAGCTCTTGAGTGCTTTGCCATGATTAAATAAAAATACAATAAAACCCTTATTAGACTGTGCATGTATTTAAAGGATGGCGAATGCTTACGATTTTATAATTGTTTAACCTTTTGATGCATGTTTATTTATTTGTTCTTTTTCATATTAAAAGGTGTGTGAACTTCACTTCAAGCAAGAGGATGTTCTGAGGCAAACTGAATTCTTTGATGAGAAAACTGGAAAGAAGTTCATTATACCATTGTCATATCCTCGTTTAAAGAATGGTGCAATTACAAGTCTGTTTCCTGATGGTCCGAGTCATCTTAGTTTCAGTGTTTCATCAAGGGAATCACCAGAGCATAAAAGACTCAAAAGAGAACAAGATGCACTCGAAAAAGCCTTAGCCTGTAGCAAATAACTGAAGAAAGAAATATTTAGGATGTAGCAATTATATATTACATGAGCAATTGTATGTTACCTGAGGATGTATCAATTAAATATTACTTATGTTATATGCATTTGACATATGACAACAAACATGTGCTAATTATTTGCACTTTTCAAAACTTTATGACAGCATCCATGGCTCGTTTTAGCCCAAAAGAGTTAATAGTTTTGTTTTAAGATGTTCTGAGGCAAACTGAATTCTTTGATGAGAAAACTGGAAAGAAGTTCATTATACCATTGTCATATCCTCGTTTAAAGAATGGTGCAATTACAAGTCTGTTTCCTGATGGTCCGAGTCATCTTAGTTTCAGTGTTTCATCAAGGGAATCACCAGAGCATAAAAGACTCAAAAGAGAACAAGAAAAAAAGCTGAAAAGGAAGAGTATGAACGAAAACAAATGTTTTATAATTTAGATGAACTAAAAATTTGTTTTAATACTGTGAATTTACCAGATAACTGGATAGTTATACACAGGCCTATACATACTATGATTCTTAATATTTCTAATGACAATCATCCAAGAATTCTAAAATCATTATTTATTGATTGTAATTTGAATATATCTGTAGCAATTAGAAATATACCTATTAAATCACTGAAGCAATATGTAATCCCATCAAAAATTAACAATCTTAAAGATCTTTTAAGTATTTTAGAGAAATTAGACCTATTTGCCTCAAATGATTCATCTGAAGACAGTATTCAAAATTATTTACAAATTGTAAATGAATTAATGACAATTTTAAAAGAGAAAATTCCACATAAAAACAATGAAATAAATTTTCTCCTTGAGCAACTATCAAACTTGAATTCAGAAAAACAACAATATAGGTATTCTGCAGACTTTCTAATATTTTCTACTTTACTTCACACAATTTCACCACATGCATATAATTTTATTCGAAATTCAGAAAATATTATTATGCCTCATCCACGGACCATTCAGAAAATTTTTTCAGATTTTAATATATATCCAATAAATGAACAATACAACCAAAAGTTCCTAAGCTACATAAAATTTAAATTTTAAGAACTATCAGAAAAAGATCTGCTTGTTATTTTAATGATTGATGAAATTCATCTAAATCAAGCATTTGATTATAAAGGTGGTAATTTGTGTGGAATGGCATATAATTGCAAAAATGCTGCGTCTAGTGCATATGTTTTCATGATTCGCAGCCTATTATCTGTTTATAAGGATGTTGTACATATTTTGCCGGTGAAAACACTTAGTGCAGATAATTTGCATATTTATATTAAAAAAATTGTTGTGGGATTAGAAAATATTGGGTTTAAAATTATTGCTATTGTCACTGACAATAATTCGATTAATAAAAAGGCTATGTCTCTGTTTTCAGAACCACCTAAAGTTAGTATTGTTTATCAAAACCCTGTGGACAAATCTAGGCCAATGTTTTTTATTATTGATACAGTGCATATTTTAAAATGCATTAGAAATAACTGGATAAATCAAAAAAATAATAATCAGAGTATGTTTTTCCCAAGTTTTGATGATGCTTCACATATTGAAACTGCATCGTTTTCTTGTATTAAAAAATTACATGAATCTGAAACTGGTAAGTTATTAAAGTATGCTTATGGTCTGACAATAAAAGCTCTATATCCAACTAACTTAGAAAAACAAAGTGTAAAGCTTACATTGCAGATTTTTAATGATAATGTTGTTGAAGCATTATTTTCTTTTGGGCAGCAGAAAGAAATAATAAATTTCCAAGAAACTGGAAACTTTATTAAAATAATAAACACATGGTGGTCAATTGTAAATGTGAAATCTATTTTTAAAGGGGTTCATAAAAATAATGTATTTGAAACACCTTTCACTGTGGCAGAAAATGATGAAAAATATGTTTTTATGAATAACTTTTTGAATTGGCTAGATAGTTGGAAAAATTTGAATTTAACCTCTGGTTGCCTAACCAAAGAAACTCACTTTGCAGTATACCATACAACGTATGCTTTAATTGAGATATCAAGGTATTGTATAAATGAGTTGGGTTTCAAATACCTTTTACTTGGAAAAATACAAACAGATATGTTAGAGGCTAGATTTGGTAAGTAGAGGCAACTGGCTGGAGCTCACCATAATATTTCTATCAGACAGGTTTATGAAATAGAGGGTAAATTAAGACTTCAGAGTACATTACCAACCCTAATAAATTCTTCAAAATTTGGAAATATTCCTCTTCATGTATCTGATTTTAAAGACACCGAAGAACAAACTTTTGATGACACTGATGTACAAACATTCATAGATGAAATAACAGTTGAAGATAGTGATATACACGACATAAAATTGGATGTACCTATTTTGACTTATATAGCTGGATATTGCTGTTATAGTATGCTAAAAAAGTTAAAATGTGATGTATGTAAATCCAATATTACTATTGATAAGGAGTTAGCTTTAGAAAACGAAAATATTCATTCATGGATTAAGGTTTTTGATAGAGGTCTTATGTATCCTCATCCTGATATTTTACATGCTGTTATATACAATTTTATTGTTGTTAAGAAACTTATTTCAGATGAATATGAGCAAAAATTTTTATTTTCGGCAAATCCACGAGTTACAGTGTATAAAATTACTCTAAATTTACTTCATGAAAAATTTTTTTTAGAGTTGAATGACTGTCCTAAACTTCATGACCCTCAAATTATTTTGAAAAACATCATACAAGCATCAACGAATATTTTTCTAAATAATTACTGCAAAATGTTGAATGATAATCTTTTAAGTAACAATTTAAATAAGCAATGGAAATTGAAAACATTAAAAAAATAATTTATGCATACAGCAGAAATGACATATACTATGTTTATAAGTTAGTAAACTTTATAAAATAAGATAGTGACACTAATCTATTGTTTCTTATTATCTTCAGACTTAACTTGTAATTCATTTTATTTAAAGGAATATTTTTTGCAGAATGTAGATAGTATGTTAAATAAAAAAATAGTGCTTTTTCTATTTGTGTTGTGAAATCTTTACCAACTCTTTCAAAATGCATGCACACACACAAAAAAAAAAAGCATTTGTAATAGTTAACTAATTATGACAGTAAAGTGCTAAAGTTGTTAAGTCTCTTATATAATATCATTTTGCGCAAAATAGGTGTATTTATTGCAAACTAGAGAAATATTGATTTTTGAAGATAAAATACTTTGCCAATTAATATTACTATTGTTTAGATTTTGAAATCAGTATCTTGCAATTTTTTAATATTATTTTAATTGAAGCAGACATGTTTATTACATTAATTTTACACTGTAAGAAGAAAATAAATACAATTTGTTTTTACCTACAATTCCATATGAGTTATTTTTATAGATATTCATGCATTTTTATGGAGGAAATTCACTGTATTCTTATACAATATTTTCATTGTAATACATGCTAAATTCTGTCAAAACTAAAATGAAATACTTTGGAATTAAAATTTCTAATGATGTGGTTGTACATATACAGGGGAAAACTTATCAAAAATAAATTGAGTAAAAAAATATTTTTAATCCTTCCCAGCTGTAAGGCTTCATACTAAACTATTTTGATATTAAAGAGACTTAACTGTAATAAAAAATAAGTAGCATCAAGTTACATAAATAAATAGTCATCCCACCCTTTTTCCCACTGTAGTATGCAATGCCATTTCCTATTACTTCCAGTTATAAATTTACTAGTACAAAAAATTCAGGCCAAAAATAAATAAATAAATAAAATCCTTTTTATATGTTTTGTATCCTAATTGTGTTGCTTTCCTTTAATAAAAATCTGAATTATTTTGAAAATTTTAAATCTTACTTTACATCTTAACAATCAGGCTATATTTATTTTCATTTCTAATAGGAAAATACATAAAACTTGTTATTCTTTCAATTCTAAGAATTGAGGACATTTGATCTATTTAGATGTTTTAAAAGTTCCTACTGATTACCCTGATAAAAATTCCAGTAAGTACATATATAAACTTCATATTTATCATTTGCTAAAAAATTCTCAAATAAGTTACAATGAAATGTTTTCAGGAACAAAAATTTACAAGTTACAAAAAAAATTATATGCACATAATTAGACAAAAGGGATGTTACAAACATTTAACAATAAGAATGAAACATAAGAATTTTGAATTCCTAGCAAGTGTCAAGTTTGTTGAATTTTTACAATTTTTCTTTTTTTTTTATTATTGGGGAAGATGCAGTTATGTATTCTCAAATAATGATCTAATTTAAAATGCCTAAATATATGAAATGTTTTGCTACCGTATTTTAAAACTACCAATGAATAAATATTGATAGATGCTAAAAAATAGTATTTTTCAAATTATTCTCCAGGTTTCTCATCTGTTAAGAAATTCAGTCCCACACTGAAGTGAAAAAAAAGCGGAAAACGACTAAACAATTATGTGTAAATTTGTATTTACGAGAAACAGAAAATGCCGTTATAAATTGATTAAAATTAATTTAAGGATTTTTAGTGTTACTTGCTTAATTATGCGTTATCCTCTTTGTTAATAAGAATATATTTAATAATGGAAGAAAATATTTAATAAAATATATATTCTTCAGAAAGCAAACCAGCATCAGCCAGATATTCAGTACATATTTATTACTACTAATCTGAAGTATGTTGAATTAATTTCTTTACTATACTGTTATTATTTTAAGCGTAAAAATATATAAGGAAAGTAAGGTTAGGTATTTGAAAATAGAAAATGCAGTCGATGAAATCAAATCGGAATATATATCTTTGCACACACACATATATATATATTTAAAACCAAACGATATAGTAAGCCTTATGCAAGGAAATAAAAACTACTTTTCATTTTCTCTCCTCTTAAAGGAATAACAGCGATAAGTGGTTTCATGTGGCAACCATGCTTTCTGTACATAAGGACGACTTTAGTGACGTAGTGTGCGGCGTGCCGTGGTTTCGTTTATAAGAGGTACTGCCTGGGTTCGAATCTTGGAGAAGTCATGGATGTTTACAAATCTATAGTGTCGGTGCGGCATGACGGCACTCTAAATATGCGGCGAACCGAAACTTCTCTCGTATGCTTTGATGGAAGGGAAGAGGGGTAGGAGACCCTCGGACCCGTCCACCCGGAGTGCCCTCCATCAAAATTGGGGGCGGAACTGAGCTAAATCGCACCGTCACCTGAATGGTGCTCAAGGCTGTTGCCAACGGCAGGCGTAATCTAGCGGTCCTTGCCACAAGGAATTTCGTAGGCTTAGGCTGACTACGTCAGACTAGTGAGCATAAGCTACAACAACGACGACAGAATATTGGAGGGTTAATAGCCTATGTTTCCATCTTGGCTTTCTGTAGTTATTTATAAACGATTTTACAGTCAAAAAATTCTCAGAATTAAAATCTTTACTCTACTTTACTAAACCTTTACTTAACCTTTTTACTTTAGTAAAACGGTAAAAATTCTAAATGCAAAACTTATGAACGTATTTTTGCGTACAAATAAAGTAAAATTAAATAATACTGATATAAATAATTAAATTAAATAATACTGAGCATAGGAAAAGCACATGATGTTTTGAAACAAGTAAGGTAAAATGAAACAAGATCTGATAATTTTCTTTGATTTTATGTGAATTTTCAGGCAGTAGTTTTTAAAATTATTATAACATAACAAGACGATCATTTATTCGATTATATGATCATTAATTATTAACATTACAGGATGATTATTTATTTTAGTGTTTCCTAAAATTCGGAGCATAAACTTTTCTGAGTGTAATGAGGGGAAAAAAACTCTGGAAGCACTCAGATTTGATTTTATATTACGCCCAAAGGAGCGTTTTTCGTAACGTTTTGTGTGTTACCTTTATTTGTTAAATATCATGCTCTTCGCAAGTAAACCACATAAAATTCAATTCATGAGCAATATCACAAAATATTTGAAAATGGCATATCTTTAGAATTTCCGCGCTGAGAAAAAAATGTTATTTTCTGTGCAGGGTTCCCATTGCTTGCTTTGAACTCGTTGAGTTTATTAATCAAAACTTCGTTAAAGTTACAAAATATGAAATGGATTAATAAAAATTCGAAATTAGGCCCTTCAGGTACCCATATTCGAGTGGAGGATTACGTTATTCAAAATTTGATGGCTCTAAATTCCGTTGTTTTTTTTCACAGTGCGAGAGAAACATACATGCATTCACGCAGATTCTTGATTATTTAATTTCTTTAAATATAATAGAGGGGGATAGTATTTGGTGGCAACAGTTGCAAAGTGAAATGGACATTTATGTGAAACAAAGCAAAATGCTGTTTCGAAACTAATAGCTTTTCTGAGCTGCCGCCCCTTTGGGCTAGTAAAATAAATTCACAATAAATAAAAAAACTCATGCAGAAGTAGAAATAAATTAAAAAAATTAATCACTATAAAATACCAGCACAATTATTTATTACAATTAAATACAATTTTTAACATTAGAATAAAGGCATAAAAATTATTAAAGTGTTGAAAGTGTTTATCAGTATGATGTATTATGAAATATTATTGAAATAAAACTCCTTTGCAGAATATTATGCTATTTAAAAAAACAGTACAATTAAGAATGTTAAACAAAAACTTTAAAATTTCCATTTTTTGGATTCTAGTATTTTTTACTTATTTACACCAATAAAAAGCATAAAATTTGTAAGAGAAAATTGTTTGTTTGGATTTTTCTATTAGTTCGGATTTAAAATATTATTTTGTAAAAGAAGTAGATAAAAATTTCCTTAGAGCGTTGGAAAAGCTAAAAAAATATCTAAGCCTGAAAGTATGAAACAGCTTTATGATTATTTAGAACATGAATTATGCTTGATAAACATGCTAAATTTTTAAAAATCAATCTCAGTTTCAAAAATAAAAATATCTAAAAATTCTATTTGTGAAATTTGTGTAAAAATTTGTGAAATGAGGCGCTATCACCAGCTTTTCCTTGAAAATTATACGCGCTGCAATAGCCAACTATTGTTAAGCTTCTGCAAGTCGTCCCTACTCCTTCGGATGTGGTCTAGGTGACAGCCAGGAATTAGCCAGGGCAAGAGAGAAAACCCATTTGAGTTGGTCTATTTTTTATAAGGTCTATGGGCTGCAGCTGCACCCCTCCTTCTTCCCACATTTCCTTGTTCCAACCATGTTCGCCATAGCCGATGCACCGTGGTCGCATCCATGTGGGTATCAGCTGCGATTTGACGTAAGGACCAACCCGCCCTTTTCAGTCCGATCATCATACCCCTCCTAAAATCGTCTATCTGCTGGAAGTGCCTTCGTTGATGGAGGCCTGGCCAATATCTCCTATTACACGTATCCTCCGGGACAAAAAACAACTTTCTTCGATAATTCGTCTAGCAGAAATAACGAAACGAGTATTGCCCATTCTGCATGTTCTTTCCCTTATATCTTACTGCACGTACGTCGGAGAGCTGCGCATTTCACATCATTCGCATAATTCAGTGACTTGCGTCTACTCTAAAATTTGCATAAGTTTCTAACCACTCCTTCTTGGTGTTGCATTTTGAATGTCGAGCAGAGTATATACAATACGTATGTTGTACGAAATGTCAACCAATTGTCACCAAACCTGAAGAACTGCCGAAAAGCACAGGTATATGAAATACAAATAAATAAATAAATAAATAAAAAATATTTAGGAAGAAGAATGCAAACTAAATCTGATTCAACTCTGTCAAGAGGAGGCCTATGAGGTTCAACTGAATCCTTCCCAGGAAATTTCTTATTTTTTTGTTTATAATGGAATAAATTGATTAACTTTTGCGCATAATTGATTACTTTTTCAGCAGCATATTGTGCGGAAAATTTATTGGGATAGGTTTGTTTTAAAATAAAAATTTGTGATACTGTTATATATACAAATGAGAATTATATGTATAAAACTCTCTGTTTTTTAAGTAGCGAAGAACTGTGTAAATATGGAAATATTCACAGATCCCAAGCATTTCCAAACGGCTTATTCACTTACAATACACTTAGATATTTCGCTTACGATAGACGTATTGTATAAACATTTCAATATAGATTCTTATATATTTTCTTAGCCTCAAAAATGCAAAAAGGAATTATTAAAATAATGACCATACTTTGAATACGAATGATATATTTAATTAAGTACAAGGATCAGATGCCGCCTTCCAATTAATGTATCATAACTTCACTTGCATACTTAAGTAATTTTTATATATTATGTTACCGGAACGTATGCATTTTTATATTTCACTGGTGAACCATACAAATTTTGATGCTTCATTTATATTTTGTCACTTACTGATAATTTGTTGGCTTCGCTTACATTTTGTAATACAAAAGGATTAAGTTCTAAAAGATACTTTATAAACACGTTTGATTTCGATGCCTTTTAGGTAAATGCATGAAATTTGCACAACGTTTTATATTTTTATAGCAGATGAAATGGATAACTAAATAATACATGATTTTTAGCACAAGGGAAAAGAAGAAATTTTACAATTATACATGAAAATATACTACAAAAACTACTAATAAAAATGTATCAAATTCCGTGATTTTTATTGGAAAATAAACGAAAACATGATAATGATTTTTTCGTTGTTGATAGTTTCGTTTTTATGAAGACAATTAAGAGCATATTTTAGCCTTTGGAGTCAGAACGATGTTCTGAAATCTTGCTCATTCTAAATCGAGTAGGGTAAGATCGGAAAATTCACACACTGATGTTAGAATTATCTGGATAGTTTAACTTTCTTGTTATTGTAACTAGACTAATGCAGTTACTGTGACTGTACAGTTAGTTATTGCAACTAGTATACTAGACTGTGCAGTATCATGTCTTAAAAAATACCATTTACATTTCCTCTAAAATGCTTTATATGAGGATCTAAGGGATCATCTTTGAACATTTAGGAAATCAATCTGAAAGACATAAATTTCTGAGCGACCATTTAATATTATTCCATATTAAACCGCGCTTCGTCAGTCTTTAAATATATATCTTCACAAAATCTTTAATGAAAATATGGCATTTAGTACTTACTCTTCATTGGTAAATGTAATTCTAGAACTGCTGTCCACTCACATTGTTAATACATCCGTGAACAGAACTCGACTTCAACCCTTAAATTTCCAATTAAAATGCTCTTTAGACCTTTTGAAACGTGGGCTTTGAGGAGATGTTTTCCTTGATTCTCTAATTTGTTTCAGCAATCTAAATAAGATGTTTTAAAATACCTCTTCGGATACATACCTTTTTTTACGTATTCATATGAGCACAAGTCAAAATTTACAGTTGACTATTTCTTTAAAGTTTTTCAAAGGTTCACAGTTCGCTTCTTCTTTAATATTTCAGTTTGTCTTTTAATTCAAAATTATAATGCCTTTTGTTCATGTTTTCCATATTTTTATGTTACACTCTTACTAATTTGAAAATAATAATCTTCTGGGCACCTACAAGTGTTTAGTTGACTGATTTTCGTATTTGGCTGTGGTTAATATCGGCTCTCTCTCGAAGTCAGTGTTATATTGCAATACTCTATTTTCAGTACTCCCTTTCAGCCCCCCAGCGGCCGAGCGATAAAGTCGCTGAACACTGGTAGTTCGGTCTGAGGTTCGAATCCCGCGACCGGGCTGGCTGCATGGGCGTTTTTGGTGGTTTTCCCCATGTGTAACGTGTATACGAGCCACTTTCCCTTAGAAAGTCCTCCACGAAGACATCCTTCCTCTTAGGCAGATAGCCCTCAATGCTTTGCCATAATCACACACACACACCACTTTCACTTTCCTATTTTTATAACAAAAATCCTTAAATTTTTACGAATTTCATATGAGATATTTTTATGTTAATTGTTTTAGAAATAACACAGATTTTCGAGGGAAACAATCAAGTACATTACCCTTTCCTAAATAATTTCTCCATGAAGATTCTCTTAACTAACCAAACATTTCATAGCGAATAGGCAGCTATTCTGTAGAGTTCTTCAGTGAGTAAAGCAACCGAACACTGCTAATGCAATCCGTGCACTAAATTCTAATGAATAACTTAGGCTGAGTTCATATTTATATTGTTTTTCCCATGCGTAATGTGAGTACTAGTCGCTTTCTCTTAGAATATCCCTTGCGAAAATCCTGCTACCCTTAAGAAAATGAGGTTTATCGTAACTGAACAAATAACAATAGCAGCTATAAATATTAATACTACCTCTTGGAATATCGTATTGCACAGAGCCTCAGTTGCATTTCTGTATTATAACTAGTCGTCAATCACGCAGCCGCTACATTAAATATTTATGAGCAATCTCACTTCTGTAAATACTTGTACAATTATAAATGGTTGTCATGACCAGCATGCCCTCCTGGAAAGAATGATCAGTAACATTTAACGACCAATTCAAATCCCTCCGGTCGGATGCCATCATGATTTCCATTTGAATAACTAGAACGGCTTAGATAGTTGAAAAGGCGTGAACTTAATTAGTCCAGATTAATTTAACTCTGCCCCAGCGATTTGTTACAGAAGGTTATATATACATTTCTCTTAATTTAAATCCTAAATGCTAATTTCAATGGGCGAACAAATTTAACACTTACAAGAGTCCAATATATTTTCTTTGAATCATTTAAATCTAGCTGAAAATAGTCCATTTCAAACCTTCGTAAGTTTATAAAGAGCTTGCTCCTGATTTCCCTACACGTTGCCCAACGAAGGAAATCAAACAATCAATCATGTTTTGTGATCTTTTTGGAATTGCATCCAACTGTTTCCTAATATGCTTATTACTCCGTTTAGCTGACAGTTGTATATATGCAACTGAGAATTCAGGGAAAGTTTCAATAACTATTGTTTTGCATAAAATAGATTAACTTCACAGAGACTGAACAAAATTAACACACCTAAGAGCAAATGATAAAGACAGTATAGCACAAGAAACTGTGTAATTTCCATATTGTTTTAGCACTGTATGTTTTGGAAGTTTTAATCGATAAAATAAAAGTAATTTGATGTTAATGAATCACTTCCCTGGTCAGACATTTCAGTTGTAGAACTGCATGCAGGCACTGTGTGTCGTCGAGGGTACTGTAGGATACACATATTTATATAAGCAGAGTGCTCTTTCTGTTTAAATAAAATAATCCAATCATCCCAAGAATATTTTTATCTGTCTATATTTATATAGTTTGCTACGAATTTGCTTTGAAATATTTCAAACAATTTCCCATTTATTGACAAAATGTAAAAATAACAATGAAATAATATTTTTTAATGTACAAGGTAAAGACAGATTAGAACTGGGATCATTAACAGACCTGAAAGATTTTAAAAATACTTTAGAAAATATAATTAACCTATTATAAGGTATTTACCTAGGCTTCTTAGCGATCCTTCGTGGTATAGTGGTCTGCAAGTTCAGCGCGTAATTGAGAAGTCCGCGGATCGATTTCCGGCGAAGGCGTTGCTAATTTTTCACCTTGCTTGCTTTCAAAAAATATATATATATATATACCTAATGTCTCTATACTACAAAAGATGTTTTTTGAACCAGTTTGGTTACAGAGAAATGAAAATGGGAATTTTTGACCAGTAACTTTGGGAAATAGAAGATTTATGTGTCCAATTTCCTGGCATGTACCTCGTGCTTTTAAGACGAATTTTGAAGGCCTTCTTAGTTTGACTAATTTATAAAGAAATACTGTATATCTACCTGGATTTAATGTCTAGAAATCGCCCGATTTTCTTTATTTACGTTTTGTCAATAATTGGAGCCAGTGGCTTAGTTTGATCTACCTTAACTGGAATTTTCTCGACATTTGGCTTATCGTTATAGCTTGAGCTCTTCCTTCCTTTTGTCATTTTAAATCCTGAAGGTATATATATATATATATATATATTCGGAACTCATTAATCAACTGGGTTTATGGCTTCAAAACACTTTTCCCTTGACAATATCTGTAAAGTAAGGTAATAATAAAAACTTATCTTGCCGCCCAGACGGTATAGTGGTTAGGGGAAGGTAAACCGCTGAGTTGGCTTCCGACCCAGGTATAGATATATCCATGTAGAATTGGTTATTACCAACTTGGCGAACCACTAGCTACCAGGTCGCAGCCCTGGGCAGCACCGGCTGAGCACATGACATTTATAAAATGCAAAAAAGAGATATACATATGCATACAAGGTACTTCAAGAAGAGTACAATCAAAATATATGTATATACATATTAATACAAACTTATATACAGGTAAATACACACTTACATACATAGATATTCCGAAACAAATAAAAGTATACATACTCTCAATCATATTGATATATACACCCATACATAAACGTTATCATGATAGTTAAAGTTTACAAGAAGCATGCCATTGAGGTACGCGTGATCCTTAGTATAAGCTAGGTACCATAAATAAAAGATATAAACATGTACAGATACATTACAGCATTTAGATATAGTACGAACTTTATGTATGAGAACCTGGCAGAGCATAAATACGAAATTACATATTGAACATACATATCACGTACTCTGTTGCTGACAGGTGAGAGGTGACGGAGGACGGGGACGCCTGGTGTTTAACATAGGTAAACAGGCGTGTGTCCCACGCCCTTCCCTATCTAGGAATAACAACTTCCTGGGGCCCCGTGAGTTTATAATACAGATCTAAAGATCAATACATGGCCAAACAGGGGCTGAGGATTATTGTTTGACAATGGTTGCGTGACAATAACTTCGTGGGTGTACATGGCTGTTGGAATAACACAGATACATAAAAATATACAAAACAAATACAAGAATAGATACATATACAGGCAAAAACAAACAAATACTAACAGATACGAACATAAGGGTGCATTGATATTAAGATAAATATGAAGAGAGACACATATGTAAGATACAAGAGTAAAAACAAGAGTAATAAATACTTAAAGAGTCATATGTGTATTGCTGGTATTCTTGGGGTTGCAAATGTGCTGTGTGCACTTAAACACAGAGATGAAGCTATTAGTACCGGATGTACAGTTATGGTGCCAGGAGTTAGTGTTAGAGTTCGCTGAAAGTACAGTCTGCACTATAATTCAAATTTGCAGGAGTTCAGGCTACACTACAGTTTAGTGTACACTGTGGTACTAATAACACTAAATTTGGAGTTTGGCACAGTCACTAAGTTTTAATGCAATTGCTATAGGTTGGTGCAGTCACTACAGCGCAGACACTATGTTAGGCACAGTAATTTCAGTACACGGTCACAATGGTTGCACAGGTACTATGCCTGTGAACAAGTTTAAGAGAATTATCTAAGGCACGGTGTAGGTACTGATGTTCACTGATATGTGCACTTATGTAGTGCTTAGGCATAGTCGGAGTTGGTGCATGATGTATACGTGCGGTGTACCATTCATTGCAATAGGTTGGAAGGTGATGTAGGCATTCGAAGGCACTTTGAGTTGACACAGTTGGTACTCTGCTAGCACACCGGTAGGTAAGTTCTAAAGAAGATTGACGTGTGCACATAAAGTTCAAGGCTTGGTGGTGGGGAGATTTTGTTTAAAAACTTGTGGGGGTGGCCCCTGAGTGAAAAGCATTTGAAAAGGTTGGATAGTCGGTAGGGGGGACGAAAAGATGATCGTGTTTAAAGAGTTGCTGGATAGGTCTTGGTCTATTGCGATGAGCAGATATTTTGGCCCATTGCCCCGATTTGAATGATAGCTTTGCAGATTTTGGTTATGGTTGGCTTGCGAGTGATGATAAAGCCGTGGTACGCATCTCTGTTCATGGTTGGACATGGGAGGTGATGGTCTTTTGTCAGCTGGCAGGTGAAAAGATAGTGGTCTGGGTTGCCTGGGGCTCCACAGACGCATATATCTGTTGATGATATGTTGAGCCTTTGGAAGTAGCTGGGGAATGGGCCGTGTCCCGTGATATATCGTGTCAGCTGAGCGATTGCGATGTGTCGATCCGTGCTGACTTTTGGGAAGAAATCGTAGGTGCGGCGGCCAGTTGTGCTATGGTTGCATTCCTCCTGCCATTGTTGGAGCCCTTTACTCCGGAGCTGTCCCTTTAGGTAGGAAGGTGGGGCTTGAAGGTGGATCTGCTGTGCATTTGAGTCGGTTACTGCCTGATTGGCTTAACGGTCTGCTGACTCATTGCCTTCGTTGTTGGTATGTGCTTTTATCCACATCAGCGTCGTGTGCATATGTGAATTTTGCTGCAAGAGGTGCTGAAGGGCGATGACTAGTGGGGATCTGTGCTGATGGTTCTGGGTGGCTTCAAGTGTTGAGCAGCTGTCTGTATGAAGTGTGGCATGAGTTAGATCATTATGGACAATGTGCTGCATTGCTGCTGTGATGGCCAGGACCTCCGCTTGGAAGATGCTGTTGTGATTTTGCAAATGACCTTTCCATTCTTGTTCTATCAGGCCATCCTGGTAGTGGATGTAGGCACTGCCTACACCTTCCTCCTGTTTAGAACCGTCTGTAAAGATGTGGGTACCTTGTGAAGGTACTTGCATTCCAGTGTTGGTAGGGGTGCGTGGGATGATGACAGAAATTCCTTTGCCTTTAATTGCCGGGTGTATGTGGAGAGGGTGTCCAGGTGTTTCAAACTGGACTGGGCTGTAGGTGCTATTGTAGAATGTGACGTCTTTTCTTAAGTATACTAGAGTTGTATATGCCGCTTCCATTTCTACTTTGATGTGTAGAGGCAGCAACCCCGCAAGGACAGTCACCGCACTTGTTGCAGTTGTGCGAAAGGCTTTCGTGAGGTTGAGGGCGAAAGGCCGTTGGACGTTAGTCAGTAATTTGGTTTACGAGGGCCCATTGGGTGGGCCCAGACAGCGGCAGCGTACGTGGCGATCTTCTCTGCTACAGTGTGATATAGGATCTTCTGTATATGATGGTTCTGCCCCCAATTTTGCCCTTGAAAGGTGCGTGCCTTCCTTGCAATGGTGATAGTCTTCTTTCTGATCTCTTGAATGTGAGGGAGCCACGTGAGTCCTTGATCCCAGAGAAGGCCTAGATGTTTAAGAGTTGAAACTATCTTGATGTTTTGATTGTGTAATATGATACAAGAGCGGCGTGGGCCATGGATTTCTCAGTGGAAATTTTGAGTTTTAATGCAGTGCACATGTTTTCGAATATGGTACATGTTGCAGTCCCATTTCTTTCTAATTCCTTCTGTGTGCGTCCCTTGACCAGCAGAGCGACGTCGTCTGCGTAAGCAACAACTGTAGTATGCTGTGGCCAGTCAGCTTCCAGCACAGAATTGAAAGTTAGGTTCCAGAGAACCGGTCCGGCGCAGGAGCCCTGGGGGCATCCTCGCTCCTGGGTTTTGGTGGTTGTGCCGTTGTCGTTGGAAATTAAAAAGCTTCGGTTCTCGAAATAGCTATTAAAGGTGTTAAAGATATTTGCTGGGCAGCGTGCTATTCTGAGGGCTTGTTTTATAGCAGGCCACCAAAGGGTGTCGAACGCGCTCTGCAGGTCGATGGAGATGAAGGCCGTATGATATCCCGTAGTTCTGTTGCGTTGTATAGATTCCCGGATAGTACAGAGAGCATGTGTGGTGGAGAGACGTGGTCGGAATCCGAACTGTCTTGAGCTGAGGAAATTGGTCACGTGCAGGTGATAGGACAGCCGTTGGACAAGTAGTTTTTCATAAATCTTACCCATTGCGGATAAAAGGCAGATGGGTCGATAAGAGCGCAAATCTTGTGCGCTTTTATTTTTCTTTAAGAAGAGAACTACTTGTCCTTGTTTGAAGGCCTGTGGGAAAATTTGTAGATGAAGAAGTCTATTGAAAAAGGTGCTGAAGAATGATGGACATGCATTGTAGGCCACCTTGATGATAGCATAGACGAGGCCGTCTGGGCCTGGTGCCTTTTGGCGCGGGAGGAGTTTGAAGACGTGTCTAATCTCACTGCTTACTGAAGGGAATATCATACGAGGTGGTGCGAGTGCTTGCATTTTCGCGGATGATACGCTGTGAGGGCGTGTCCTCCTCTGGGTTGTCATCAGGGAATATAGTGCTCAGGATTGTGCTGGCAGTGTGTTCCACTATGTTGGTATTATCCGCCAGTGCTGGAGTCTGGATATGGATCTGTGCCGGGCGAAAGACTTTGCCTGTGGTAAGTTTGTGCAGGATGCCATATGGGTTATTATTAGCTGTACAATAGTTCCTCCAACTAGTAATTTTGGCTGTTAGAATATTATTTTTGTAAAGGGCTCTCTATTTCCTGTATGCCAGCAAAATTTGTTGTCTGATGCTGTTGTCTGCAGTGCGGATGCGACGTCTAAGGACTCTGCATTTTTGTCGCTGTGTGCGAAGCTCCTTGGTCCACCAAGAGACTCCTTGTAGTTTTGTCGCAGACCGGGTGGGCAGAATGTTATAGCATATGTCTTTCAGTGTCGCCAGGAGTTGATTGGTGAATAATTACATGTCGGCTGGACTGTTAATGCCGTGAAGTTTTCTTTCTTCGTTATGTAAAATGGTGGAGAAGGAGGAGTTGAGGTGCCGGATCTTATTGCCTGGGAGCTTAAACCTGGTAATAATAGAGATGGTAGTGTCGAAGCTGATGGAGAAATGTATGTACTTGTGGTCTGAGTTACTCTCTTCTTCATTTACTGTCCAATCTTGAATTGTACGTGCGATGTTGTGCGTGCAGAGAGTAAGGTCTGGCCAGCCAGTATTGTAGGAGTTATCGTAAGTGGGTGGAGCGTCTGGAGTGTTAAAGAGGTGGAGGTCAAGACAAGCCACAAAGTCTTCCAATTCTTGGCCCTTTGCGCTAGTATCCTATGGCAACTATGTCGCGTTCTTGTTTAATAACTATGGGGGACGAGGAGGGATTGCAGCATGCAATGGCTGCTCTTGGGGCTTGATTTCGGGGAACGGATTTCTGTTGAAAGAGTGTCCAGCCAATTGGAAGACCTGTAACTTCCCCTTCTCTGGTGTAGGGTTCTTGAAGTAGAAGTACGTCGTCATCATGCGTAATTGCGTGCTGGATAAGCTGTGAAGTTGCGGCTCGTGCTCTTTGAAGGTTGATTTGTATACATTTTACAGTGTCGTTTGACTGCGTAGTGTTGTTTGCCATATTGTTTAGGATGTCAGGGGTATCATTGTGCTACGCTTGATTCGTGCAATGTACCTTCCGTATGTAGGGCATGTGACGTCGTAGGCTGGATGTGCGCAGAGTGTCTTATTGTGGCTCCTATAGTTCCAGTCTGCACAGTTGATGCAGGTGGGTTGGCGTGCGTTGCAGTCTTTAATGCTGTGGCTGCCAGAACAGAACGCGCAATAGATCTTGTTTTTACAGTTCTGTTGGGTGTGCTCGAATTCCAGGCAGCGGTAACATCTTCGAGTGTTATAAAATTCTGCGATTCGATGTGCTCGCCAACCGAGGTACATTCTTGGAGACTGAATGAGTTATGATATGCTGGTAGTGTGCATTCCAGGACCCACTTGGCTCCATTTCCTTTGTCTTTTAATTTGTAGAGGACTTTAGCTAAATTCTTGTTGAGGTGAAATTCAGATCCTAGTGCTTTTTCGATGTTTGCCTGGGAAACTGCTGAGTGTACGTCGTGGATGGCAACTTTGGGAAGTCTAATAGAAGGTAGTTTAGTCGTAACTAGTTACTTTCCTTGGGTACCTTGTAGTTTTTTGGTAAGTTTCTCAAGATCTTCGGGAGTAGCACAGTCTACGGCCAGACCCTCTTTTTGAATTGGTCTTAGCGTGGTGATCTTAACCCCTAGTGTGGGAAGAGGAAATTCAGCACTGAGTCGATCTTTAAGTTCCTTCCTTGCGAGCTTTGTGTCTTCTTTAGGGTAAAGCAAGAGAGTGTGTTTCGGTGGGGGTTTAGACACCTGTGCATAGGATCTTGAGACTGTTGGAAGTGTTGTTGTCGTGGACACACTGAGGAAACCAGGATCCGTGTTGGTGGCTGTGCTCGCTGTTGGTGGCTGTGGGCTCTGCGTAGGGCCTCTAATTGCTAATTCTTTGAGAGCGTCGAGGATGCCTAGTACACTGACTACCAATAAGTATTTGGACACCTATGCAAATAACGTTATCTGCGGTCCTAAGGTACGCCGGTATATATCGTGTAGGAAATCGCATCGGCTCTGGTCGCATGCAAGATGCCTCGCAGTTCGGAGCTTTCTGATTTCGAGAAAGATATAACTATCGAGTATCTCAAATGTGGCCAATCCTTAATGGACATATCTAGAGATCTGAAGTACCCAAAATCGACAGTGGCCTATGTGATTAAGAAGTGGAAGGTGAGCGGTGATTGTCGGAATGTGCCCCGAGTCGGCAGATCAACGAAACTGGGAGATAGAGACCGACGAGTGCTGTCCAGAGAAATTCGGAAGAACCGCACCCAACCGATGGCCCTCATCCGCGAGGAGTTTCATCAGGCATCCGGGAGCATTGTTTCAATGAATACCATCCGTAAGGAAGCACATCTGCTTGGTTTTCATGGTCGTGCTGCTGCCCATAAGCCTTTAATCACAAAGTCTAACCGCGCTGCTTGGTTAATGTGGTGCAAAGCACATCGGAATTGGACCGTAAATCAGTGGAAACGGGTTCTTTGGAGTGACGAATCAAGGTTCACCCTTTACCGTTCGGATGGCAGGGTCTGGGTCTGGCGTCTACCTGGAGAACGTCTCCTGCCAGAATGCATTGGGCCAACAGTCAAGTTCGGCGGAGGTGGAATTATGGTCTGGGGGTGTTTCTCCTGGTATTCCCTTGGTCCCCATTCCACCATTCATGGTAAGCTCAACTCTGATGCCTACTGCACTATTTTGGATGACAATGTGCTTCCTACGTTGTGGCAGTTTTACGGGTTGGACCCCTTTTACTTTCAGGACGACAATGCCAGTTGTCATGTTTCGACATTAATCAAGGCTTGGTATGGTGCCAATGGCGTTCATCAAATGGACTGGTCTGCCCAGAGTCCAGACCTGAACCCTATCAGGGGTGCACTACCCGTGCAAAATCGGTGAAGGAACTTCTATGTCTTCTCCAAGCCGAGTGGAAGAAAATACTACTAGCTGTCATACAAAGACTTGGGCAAAGTATGCCCCGAAGGGTCCACGCTGTAATTACCTCTCGTGGAGGCTCTACCAATTATTGATTTTGAATAAATTTAATTTTTCTTTTCTATCACAGGTGTCCAAATACTTATTGGTAGTCAGTGTAGCTGTTCGCGTAGGTCCTTGGTTAATAGATGTTTTTTACCGCTGTAACTAACTGCAATTTCAGCAGCACTCGCGTACAGCGTGTCGACCTTATCTTTGTAGCTGATGTCTTCTGAATTGATCAGTGCTGACGCTTCAAATTTGCTATGGTACACCGACGTATCTGCCGATTTATCAGATGTCATTGTAGTGATTTCACTATTTGTGGTGCGCTGGTGGCGTTGCACTGTTGATGAGCAGAGAAGCGCGTAAGGAAAGGTAAGATGGTTTGTACTCAATATAGGTGGGGATACCAGCTTACAGAGCGATGAGTGTAGCAAATATGAAACTTATTTGAAACATTATTAAATTAGCTGGCATAAAGCAATGGTAGTAATAGCAATCAAACAGATAATGAAAATAGTGCTTAATAATAAAACAGGTACCAAGAATAACTTATCTGCACAATTAGGTTCACAATTAATGCACTAAATAGGATATCACTATTTGAATACTTGCACTAGTTAAGAAATCACTATTTGAATAATTATACCTTTATGAACACATGCAGATAACACATGAAAATAAATTAAAACAGATGTAGTTGTGAGTGGCACCCACACTGTTAAAAACACCTCTAGGTACACTGGAAATCCAAAGTCTGAATTATCGGGGTGAAAACCAGAAATTAATAATTATTCATTAGTACACTAAAAATCATGCATACATACTGTGAGTTACTTTGTTGCTGACATACTGAACTAGCTTATATAGACTTTTATGACTACTATCTTCCAGTGTCAGAAGAGTAATTGCTAGTACATTAGTCAGAGCTGATTGCGATACCGAAGGGCCCGGGATCGAATCCTGGAGAAGGCATGGATGCAAAATCATGTGTCCTTTAATAGGAGGTAACGGTGGCCATTTGCGTTTATTCAGTTTGGTAATTTTTACTCGGTGATGAAAGGTTAGACCTTTATATTGCAGCAACAGAACTATAAAAATTCGTGAAAACTATAAATTATACCCCAAATTAGCGAGTACTTCTACAATACAATTATTAGTGTTGTCAGTGCATTTTATCGAATCACAAGGAAATAACTCGATATCCTTCTTGAAAGCGATGCTGCAGAAAGCAACAGTTAGAGATTCTGTAAAACATACGTATAAGGAACATTTATGTCAATATACTTTTGGCATTTTAGGTGTAGGGTATGACAAAGAATACTTGACTGTATTAAGAAGGAATTTCAGGTCTTGACTTTTTAAATTGCTAGAAATCAGTTTTCTCATTTAGACTAGTTCTGTAGATGTTATGACACGTATCGTGTTCATGTTAACCTCAATTTCCATTGGTTAACTACTGAAAGATTGTAGAGTTTACTTGATTCCTAATATGTTATGGTGTGCTACCTGAATCTTCAATTTAGAATAGCGGTATATGTTCACGAAAATATTAACTAGAAGGTGAAGTATGTTATTGGAGCGGTTACAGTACTTATGGTTTGATAAAGAAGATTTAAGTAACCTATCAACAACCTGGTATTTGTTTTGGGAATTTATCTTGTTAGTGTTCCTCCCTTTTATTCTACTAAGTGTTGAGGAACCTAGTGAACAGCTAAGTGAATAATCGCTTAAGTCCAAGAACAGAATCATAAACCCAAGAAGGGTTAATTTCCTTTATTTGCTCTAAATAAAGATGTACAGTCGGCCCTTTTCTCAGGGCGTAAGCCTCCACTTGGGTTTAAAGTTTAAGAAATAAGAACTAACTAATGACTAACTTAGCTGAAGCTAACACAGTTCTAAGCTAATTGTCCCTTAATACTAAACTAACCAGCGAAGCTATCAAAAGGCACGTAATACGGCCGAGTGTAGTAAACAGTTAGAGAGACGTAGCCAAAAAGCAAACGCGCACAATTCAGGAATCCTAACTCTCTCTCTCGAAGTCAGTGGAACTTTGACTTAAATACTTTCTACGTCTCATTTGCATTTAACGCGATTCTTAAAACTAATTATGGTAAGGAATTGTAAACTGAAGCTAGAAGAGATAGAAAAGATTCTCATAAAGTTAAAATAACTGTTATAAAATTAGGATATACCTTACAATCTTTAAGATCAGAAATTATTATTAAATCTTGTTGCTGAAAAATGCCTGTTCTTATAATCCTGCAACGATTCCGTCGTATTCAACAATATAAAGTTTTTGCTGTTACTAGTGCCTGAAATCTGTTAGGATACTAAGTACATTTTGCCGGTTCTGACCAAATTATATTTCAATTTTGCTTCCTTTTTAACTATTCTTTCATTTACCACAAAATAGGGACGAACCTTCAAGAGTCAGGAATTTTTCATGGATTTGGAAGAGACTGAGAGATTATATTTAGCTATTTTGTAGCAAAAAGCACATTTTTTTTGTGTTCCAAATCAGCTTTATATCCTGCCTTATTGCAGCAATCTCCGTTTTTATATTACAGTAGGATTTTAGGTTATTTTAGCACAAAATTGTTTTAAAAATTTGTTATGGTCCAAATAGAATGCATATTTCTAGAATTTTCCACATGAATCGTTGAGCCATTTGTAATAATATAATTCGAAATTAAATGTCTGCTGTATTAAATGATCTTAATCAAAAAAAAAAAAAAAAAAAAAAAAAAAAAAAAAAAAAAAAAAAAGGGAAAAAATAGGAGCGATTTCTGAGCTGAACTGAAACTAAAATAAATACCGAGTCTCAATAAAATATAAAGAAACGATTGCAAAAAGAAACAAAAGGGAGAAATTTTTAAAAAGGTTAACTAATAAATGTAAATGCATTAAGGGTTTAAGATCACTGTATAATAAGCTTCTGTTCAATGTTGCCCTGTTGAAAATGAATATCATCAGCCCAGTTGAAAAATGCATAATACAGTAAATAAAAAGAGTGTAAAATACTTGAGAAAAGTAAAGAAATTAAGAAAAAGACTAAACTGTTGAGAAGGAAAAAATATAGAACAGTGAAAGTCAGTGCTATATGTTACATTAAATGGGATCTTAAAAAATTAAAATTTTAAAAGAAATCGAACTAACAAACTATTAAGAACGTCAAACGCAACGCAATGTAAAGCGCATCTAAAGAGAAAGCTAACCCGGAGATAACTCACTTCACGCTAAACTAACAACTTGCAACAACAACAACTGAGAGCAGATTCTATCTCCGGCCTTATACAGTTTTCAGCCTGCCACTGAGATGTTTCTAGTACTTCCTGCTTTTCAAAATTGCCGGAAAGCAGTATGAGGGTCGAATTACGGCACCAGCTAATATGGTGATCAATTACATTTATTCAATTACAATACCTATTATGGTAATACAGGGACCGGATCAAAATGGGAACAAATTTGGCGACAAAATAAGTTCGCCAAAATCGTTGCCAGCTTGGCGATATCTCTCCAAATTACCGAGATTCCCATTTGTATCCCAATATTTTATGGACGTGCCCCTGTATTCTTACTTTTCCGGCATAGCTTGTTTTTTTTCAGACTTTTCTTATGTTTCATTATATAGAAAAATATAACAATTTCACGTATAATTGCACTAAAATCATCCATATTCGTACAAAATTCGTAACAATATTTTTACGTTCAGATTTTGCATTTTTTATAAGAAAGGTCGTTTGTAAATTGCCCTTTTTTCACTCGCAATTTACGAATCCACGCTGCCTGGGTGTTGACGAGTGGGCTCAAAGTGCACGCTAGGCACAACTCGAAAGTAGGGAAAGGACGGTAAATGTTTTTAACAAAATAAAACTAAATTTCAAATAACTAGCTAATTTTTACTTAATTTCAAATGTTACTTAAAAATATTTTTGAAAACATAAATAAATGGCCACATTAAAAACCTAAAAGAAAAAAATCAGATCTATAGTAATCAAAATCGTAATAACAACCTTCTATTAAGCGTATATATATTAAAACACTTAATCGATTTCGAGGGCAGATAAAGGTCCCTCCTCATCAGGAGAACGAAATTACTAGAAAGGGAAAAAAAGAAGAAAAATAAAGCATCGGCAAAGGAGTCTCAAAAACACGTGGTCGTTATCAGCACTACACGTGGTCGTAACCGGATTTTGAATCAGAGTTTCACTGGCCGCCTACTTTTTACTGAGCCAGGCTATCTGATCAAACATATAACACAAAGACTAAAACGCAAAAAAATCAGCGAAGTCAAAAAATAGGGAGCGAGGGGCAACTGCACCTTCACGCACTGAGTCTGAACCTCGAATATCTATAGTAATATTACGAATTTTGTGTATGTATTAATTATTTTAGTGAAATTATTTGTAAAATAGTAGTATCTCTAGTATAATGTATCACGGAAGCCTTCAAGAGAGTGAAGTTTTGCCGGGGAAATAAGGTTACAGAAGCAAGTTCATTTAATATTGAGTTAAATGCGCCAAGAAATGCAAAATGTTTTCCAGGTCTGTATAAATACAAGGAGGTCACTCAAGGTGAAAGCGGATGTTGATTACCACGAAAACGGCAGCTACAATTATCTTTTCTCGATAATATTCCAAGTAAGTTATTTTCCAACCAGAAAGATGAAGGATTAGGAAAATAAAATTTCTCATAATGGCTTGGGTATTTTTATTGGTGGTGAAATAGAATGTTCCTTACTTAAACAAAGGAATTAAATTAACGTATGTTATTAGGAGTTAATTAATTAAAGTTTCACTACGAAAAAACCCTCTTTTCCTTTTTTAACCCTCTTTGAAGCGTTTTTACTGTTATAAGCTTGCGGAATCACATTTTAAATAAGAGCAAGTTAGACCAAAAGAATAATATTTTTGCAAGCCTCGTGGGCATAATTTCAGGGAAATATAAACATAGCTTGCTGTATAATAATTAAAACTTTTCTTTATTAAATAAAAGCAGAAGTCTGCACGTGGGATTAATTTACAACGAAATGATATCACTGTAATTACACCTCCGACTAGCTGGGCCTTCCATTTTGAGAGACTAATTGTAAGATTTTATATCTTTAATTTCTGGGAGCTAGTTCTTGAACTAATATGCCTGCTTAGCTTAAAATTGTTTCAGATAATAAACTGAAATTTAGATACCAATATAAAACTATAGTTTCTTTTCTTAACTTTGTGATTTTTATATTTTCGATTTGCTTTTTTTTCATCTTTTAATACCCTTCGAGGTACTAAAAGATTAGGTGTTCAGATTGTACATTTTAAGCAAAATTTACAAGAGTCTTATGTTGTTAGAATTTAGACGGTTAAGGATTCCATATTCTAATATTTTACATTTTATCTTATTAAAAATCAATTTAAGCTTTTAATTTTAAACTTATTTTGAAATTTTGATTAGAAAATATTATCTCAGTTGTTAAAAGAACTTTGGGAAAGTTTGCCTAACTGATTAGAAAATTTTTTCCTGGATATAATTATCTCAGCTCATTTGAAACTCAGATAAAAAGCGGCATTTGGGCAGAAATTTTCAGAAAAGACTTTTCTGAAGTAATTAGAATTTCAATTAATTTTATTTACAGGCAACTGCACCTCAGTTTCTTTTTATACATTGATTATGATAATATAAAATGTTCAGAAATAAGTACATAAAAATTCAAACTTTTTTCTCGTATGTTTTCCTTTTTAGGAAATTAATCCAGATTATAAAAATTATGGTTAGAATCTAGAAAAATAGTATAATTAAAAAAATATGGTGACCCGAAATCAAGCGTAGTCTGAGTAATTTATCTTTAAATTACATAGTAAAAACCTGTCTTAAAGTCTTATGTTAATTAACCAATTATTATTATTTGAAACATTACTATAAGTTCTTTACGTATTCTTCCCCAAAATGCAAATTAGATTTAGAGAATTAGACCGAAGGTTTAAATGCTTTAGGGTTAGAGTTTCTGGCAGTCTCGCTTGCAGTCCAGTCGCCAGCTCCGACAGAGTTTATACCGGCTTTAGCTATTTAGATAGCAGACGACAACAGCGCGCCGTTAACTTAAATTAGAATTTAAGTTTATATTATTTTAATAATCGCAATTGGCAGAGTTCCGTTTCTTTGCTCAAGTGATTCTTTTGGTTAAATTTCAAGAGTTAACAAGAAGGTTATTTTAACCTTTGTAAGGTTATTTTAACCTTTGTATTTTGCTTCAGACCAGACCGATTACTCGCTCAGGTTAGTAGAGTCTGAATGTCTTTTATTTAAGATTATAAACAAGCAGAGCCCTACAACATGTTCCATTTATCATGCTCCATAATAAAAGATTTCTTCTACGATAATTACAGTTTCGATTTAGGCTCATATGTTTAAGTTTACGTACAAAAGGCGCCATTAAATGTGATCGCGTTTGTACATGACAATCTTGATAATATTAACCGAAAGATAACATCCAGGGAAGACTTCAAACTTTCGTTGGTATTAATAATCAATTATAAATACATACTTTAACAGCATTCTAATGAAGGAAAAAATCATTACTTGTTCATTGCCAGGAATTGTTTCACAAAAGTTCATTTATGAATTATAAGGTTTCTGTATATTATTTACTGGTTCTGTAATCTTAATAATGATACATCATATCTCAGCATTTGTAGGAAATATACATGTTTCATCAATTTTGCGAAGTTTGTCGTATGATATGCTTGGATTTGCTGCAGAAAGCAAATGGCAGATATCTTCTACCATCGGTGGTGCAATTTGAGGGTTTTTGTCAGTAATTTACACAAGAATTGAGTTTCTCACGAATCACCTTAATCATTAAACTAATAACCATTTTAACCATTTAAGTTTTTAGTATTCAACTTTCTTAATTTATTTATTAAAGCGTTTATATCTTTAAAACAGTTCCTTTTTGTATTTTCTGGGACACGGTTCCAAGTCAAGTTCCACAAATTCAGCGCATCGAGAAGGCTATGTCCTTTGCCATTCATTTGGAAGAAGGATATTAGTTTTCATTTAATTATTCCTTTCAAAAACCATTCATAACTATCCAAGCCAAGTTCCACAGATTCAGCGTAACGAGAAGGCTCAGTCCCTTGCTGGTCATTCAGAAGGAGGATAGCATTTTTCATTTAATTATTCCATTTCAAAAGCCATTCATAAAAAATCTACTGATGTATTCTACTTATAGTTCATTGTTAAATCATTGTTAAACTCTTTATACTCCTGTCAAAATAAATTAGTATCTCTTTTGAAACCGCAAAGTATAAAAACGGACGTGCGCCAAGCGGAGAGGACTTTATCTGGGATATACTCCTGTAACTATTGCCTGATAGTCAATCTTGAAGATATTTACGACTAAAGAATAAGTTCTTTTTCAAGATCTTTAATTTTAAATGTCTGTGAAGATTATCAATTTGATTTGCATCCTACTTAAGTTAAGCAAAACTCTCTTATTTGTTAAATAAAGATTTCATATGTGTTTTAATTTATGTTTCTTTAATGAATCTCTAACAAAAGAGGATACGTATACAAAACGCCTTAGCTGTGTTAATGCACAGTACACCAATGATTATGAAACTGAATAAGTGTGAGAAAATAATCCTTTGAAATATTTCTCAAAATTAAATTTTTAAAAATTGAATTTCTAAAACTGAAATGCTATATTATTATAGGATCTAAGGGGCACAAAGTATTAAAAACATTTTTCTTCTTCTTGAAAATACTAGCTATAAAGGTTAAAAGAATAACTGTAACGAATTACAGTGTCTGTTCTAAAATAAAATATTTATATAGAAACGTTAACAGCTGAGAATTATTTAGTTTGAAAATTTAATATAGAACAATTTCTAAGAAAAGAAAATTTAGATACTTTTGCGGTCAGAAACTGATCAGAAACCGATTAGAACCTGATTGGGATACTCGCTTAAAAACATCCTATAATATGCCTAAATATTTCGTATTCGCAAGTTATTCACACTTCGCACAGTAAATCTTCTAAAGGAGTACGGCAGATAATACAATCTATTCATAAACGTGTACATTTAACAAATAAATTGTTTCTTCTAAGAAAACTGTATTCTATTAGATATAATGGATATAGTGAAAGATGTAAAATGCAGGAACACATTAAAGAAATTTTAGAATTGGCTGAAAAGCAGAATAGTACAAGTGACGAAATTAAAAAAAATGACGTAATATAAATCTTACTGCGTCCTTTAACAAACTCATACAATTTGTTAATAGCTACCGCAGAGAATAAATCAGAAATTGAGTTATCGCTAGAATATTCTAAAAATAAATTAATATTTGAGTATTTCAACTTGGATTTATGGAAATTAAAAAGGCGATTCAGTTGCTTTAGAAGGAAAAAGCTCAGACAGAGTAGAAGGCGAAACGATATTGTACTTATTGCAATAGAAATAATCATACAAGAAATGATTGTTTTCATTTAAAACGCTAAGGTAAGATTTTCCAGAAAACAGTAAATAATAGCGGATTCGGAAAATATTTTCAGAACTATAAAAGAATATGCCAAATAGCAAATTCGAATACTGTAGAAAGAATAAAAACAGAGAAAGTTAAAGAACTTAAATATCTTAAAGAAAAGTGTCGAAAACTGAGAAATAGAAAGTTCAATTTAATCAAGTTCTAAATTTAGAACATGAAAATAAGCTAAAAATGCAAGAATTGGTTTTCGACGCTAGAGTCTCAACTCATAGGACAAGTGATATGAACTTTTCTCTTAGTTAAATGACTCAAATAAGCAGACAGTAAGTGTAGCAAATAGTTCTAAATTAAATTCTTACTGTGTTGGTGAGGGAAAATTTAAATGGTCGAATTAAATAAATGAAGTTAGAAAATGTAATTTATATACCAGGTTAAGACAGTAACTTTTTGTTCAATCGTATGCTAATAAAGGTTGTATTGTTACATTTGTTAGTAATAGGTGTCCCATGAAAAGCGATACAGCACTTATAGCCCACTGCAATGCTCAACATTGGCTATATAAGTTAACCGCGAGATCACTTGAAGAGAAAACAGATTCAGCTAAAGCTGTATCATAGTCTAATATCAAGTGCATAGTAAGGTGGCATCAATGGTTAAGCCACAGTAATATAGATGCCAGTAAAAAAATACTTCGGAGAAATTATTTGGCGGACCGCATTAAACGTAGAAAATGCATTGTAGTGTTGAATGTTCGACATTTATAATAGCAAAACTAGCAGAAAAACCTTATCTAAAAGCTAGTTTTAGATGTAAGAATCCATTAGATTTAGTGCACACAGACGTATGTGGGTCAATAGATGTTAACAGCTTAGGAGGAAAATAATATTTCGGAACTTTAATTGATTGTTCGCGTTCTACTCAAATTTATTTTATTGCTTCAAATCATATTAGAAACACGCAATTTCATCGAAGATGCAACATGCACTTAATTGTAGTTTGCATTGAAACAAACTTCGGTTTCTTTTGGTCCAGCATAAAGTGGGGTCGCAAAAAACAAAAACCATTCTTTAATGTAAGGCATTAACTACAGAACCAACTTCCTTAGCTGCCTAAGTGCAAATGAACGAGATAAGATATGATGACAGGATAACATAAGAAAAACCTATAAACGTTCATTTTATTTAAACTGATTGTGGATTGATCCCTTTGTTCTAAGTTTTAATATAACAAAGACCAGGAAGCATTTAATTTTAATTGAGTTGCTTTTTTATCTGAGTTAAATTAGTAAAGCCAAGTTAATGATTTATTTCAATTCTTTATTGAAAATTTTGAGGCTTCCAATACTTTTAGTATTAACAGCGCAAATATTCATTGCAATTAAGATAAAATACCACGCCAAACCAGTATTAATTTAGAAGTAAAACAACAAAAATCAACGTTATATTTCCAAATTCACAAAAAATTCTTTCTGTTCTAGTTAAGGACCCTAATTCCAATCCATCTTTACCTTCAGCCTTTAAGGAAATTATGTTTTAGTTTTCTTGTTTCATCAGTAAATGGCGCCAACAGCTTAACATCTGTCCAGCTATACATATCACAATATCTTATCTCGTTCATTTGCACTTAGGCAGAAATTGAAAATATAGCGAAGAATATTGGGTTCATTCAAAACAAACCGGATTCGTGTCTTTTCATAAAAGGAGATCGTGATAAAAGAATTAATGTAATAGCGTATGTTGATAATATTCTAAAGAAGAAGGTCTTCTTATTTTTACTCTTGAGTTCTACAGCCTGCCTCTTCAAGTTTTCTTCATTTGACTTTATCCAGCGCTACAGCTTCCCATCGGTTTTCCCTATCAGTTTTAAATCCTTTCCCACACTATTCAGCCATATAGTGGGTGGTCTTCTTTTCGACCCTTCCCCTCTATTTTTGAGAAGGTTATCTTTTTAGTAGGAAATGCATCATCATAACTATAATATGGCTTAGTCACCTATCACAAAAGCCTTACTTTCGATAGGTGGCTAACTTTGTTAGTTATTTTGTTGACCCTAAAACAGTTAGGATTATGACCCTAAATCAATCAGAAATTATGATTTCATATTATTAGGCTTTCAATAAGGATGCCTTTCCCTAAGCACGCATATTCAGTTTTTCAGTATTTCATTAACACTGTGAAATTTTTTTGAATATATTCGTAGTTACGCACTGTTTTGTATACTCCAAGGGGTTATTCAAAATAGTTTAATGAATAATTTATGTATAAAATTATGCTTTAAAACGCTAATTTCTTTCAAGAGTATCTCCGAGTGAATAATACCGTACAATATTACTTCCCTTTAATGATACAGAATAGTCTGAAACTCCCAGAAAATCGTTTAAGGAAAGTATTTCTGTAAAGCTGGATGAAAGGCACTGCAGTCTTGTTGATTTATTATTAATCCTTTAATGTTCAAAATACAAAGTTCTTTGCCTAACCTTTTTATGCTCTAATAATTGTTGTATAACTTTCTAATTTACTTAAACAATTATTTTTACTGCAAAGTACTGATTTGTCTTATTTTCTTAGTAAAATGCTAATTATTTCCAGAAATAAATCAAGAAAAATCAAAATAATTCTGGAAATTAGCTATATTATCTTTTATTCTTGCTTTTAATTTTTTATAGTTTAATAATTTATGAAGTTTTCATATTTTTAAGAGAAAAATAATCATCGTTCTGAAAGTTTTCTATGTATTTTACGCTTTCACGAGTTTTTGAATCAATTGCACGTGGTGCATGTCGAGAGAATTTTTTCCTTTGATAATTTGCGGAATTCGTGTCTCTTTCGCGTTATGGACTTAGCATTACTCGTTAAACTAATTAAATAAGATATTAATGAATAGCAATTAGAAATTTCTAGTTTTCTTATTTTAGGAAACTTTGGGGATATCTGCATTTCTCTAATCCTTTCGTTTGATTATATTGCCTGTGAGAAATTACTTTGAAAATTCTGCAACCTGCAATGCTTAATCAATATTCAAACTGAGAGATTTGTGAAAGTTTGGAGAAATGAATGGATGTCAAAATTTTAATAACCTTAAATAAACTTGTCCCAAATAAACTTGTTTATTGTATTAGCATTTATTACAAATTAATCTTAGTGAAAAAGGAAATAAGCTGCGAAGCTGGAACATTTTGCATAAATTTATGACCAACAGTGAAGTATGATCCGAGCTGTGTTTAGAAATTTCAATTGAAAAGGAATGGATAAATTAATTAAATTTCTATACTCCAGGAAATATATACCTTATCATGAACATTACAAATGACTTCTAACATAATTTCTGTTACAAATGTTTGAAAACATTTTAAATTTAACATTTCACTTGAATCTCTTTCCTTTCATGAGTATACAGTGTTCATCGCTTTTTACAAGGAACAGTTTTTGAATTGTCCAAGCAATGGGAATAGTTTTTCTGCTGTTTTCATTTCCTCTCTTGGCATGCTATAGTTTTCAACAGGCATCATATTTTGTCTTAGAGATATTAGAGTTAGTATGTTAATATGAATTTAAATTTACATCGGTATTCATGTTACTCATTTTAACTGCATTTGAATAATGCAAGCCCCGCCAATAGCAGTTTTATTCAGAACTTTCTATAACACTCACAATCTTAATACAGATTTCTTTTATATTTAACCTTTTTCAAAAGTGCATACTCACATATATATTTAACGTACGTTTATGAGTTTTAAAATTCCTTAATTTGATTTTTAATTTAGAAACTTTCCCGCCCACCAGTAAAGCGGTAAAGTCGCTGAGCACTGGTAGTTCGGTCCGAGGTTCGAATCCCGCGAACGAGCTGGCTGCACGGCGTTTTCGTGGTTTTCCCCATGTGTAACGTGAATACGAGCCAGTATCCCTTAGAAAGTTCTCCACGAAGGCATCCCTCCCCTTAGGCAGATAGCCCTCGAAACTTTGCCATAATTTTCTGTGTGTGATACAAAGAGAAATTTCCCCATTTCGTTTTTCACTTGTTTGGAAAAGTTAACAAAATTAATTTTAATTAAAATTCTTTAAATAGTGACAGTTTTTTGATTTCTACTCAAAAAGAAATCTTACTCAAACGTAATTGCTGAATTTCTACTAATAATTGTGAAAATGTAACAGTTATGAAGAAACGTAACATCGAGATTGTTAAAAAATGAAGAAGTTGAAAGATATCTCGAAATAACCATATAAGGTTGCATGATTATGGTGCTAAAATATCGTTCTATAATAATATGACCCAAGAGAAAATATCAGAAATATTAAAAAGTTTGTTTATTTTCAATTTAAAATTTCTCTTAAAGTATTTCTTAACTGGTTGAAAAGTGCTATGCGACTTCATTATTCTTTTCTTTATCTAAGTTCTTGATTACTCTTGGAAGCTTTCTCGTGTTAACCAAAACGAAATACCAAAGTATTATAAAAGTGCTTAACTGAATAACTTGGAGAAGTAAAACGCGTCTCGAACGCCCTCGTATTCCAGTTTTAAGATACTATTTAGAGAACATATTTTCCACTAATAAAATACTTTTCTTACTGTATTGCAATACACTGGAATGTCACCAATTGCTCATTAGATTTTTCTTAGGACAGCATCATTCACAGTCTCTCTAAGAATCATTGGATTAAATTTGATATCTTACTATAGCAAGGCACGTTAAGGCTATCTTGTATAAGGGGTCGTTTGCCATTTTGGTTGACTTTTTGAGGGGACTGGCCAGCACTCATATTGCACATGAAGAAACTGGGAAAATGTCTACGTAACTAGAGTTTTCACGAGTATTCGAATGCAGGTCGAACTATCTCTATTCAACGGTTTTATCTGTTTAACTATTGGTATACAGGAAAGGCGAATAAAGTTCATTCAGTCAATTTAATGATCAGATAGAAGTGAGCGTAAGAAACATTCATTTGACTTGAAGCATATTCCTACGTTAAATATACTACCTTCCAGCGGCAAACATATCCAAACATCATAGTACATTTAACTGGAAGAGAAACACGCTGTTTTAAAGAGTAAAATTGTTCCATAAAAGGGAAATATATCAGATTGACTTCGAAATCGATCATTTAAACATCAATGCAAAATTAAGTTTGTTGTCTTCCTTAATTTTATACATTTTAGTACATGATAATTTTGTGACAGCGCATCAGCAGTAGGTAGGCTCCTGAGTTGAAGATTTAACATTAATGGGAAATTGAAGATCTAACGTTAATGGGAGGTTAAAAATAATATTAGCAAATACTGAACTCAGATCAGAATAATTAGTATCTGTATGACTGTACAAATATAATTCTACAATATATACTAAACTGTCCTTTCATGATTATAAAAAGCACATTAAAATCCATACCTTCATGCTTTTAATGAATATGAGATTTTTTGTGGAACTTATGAGCTTCTTATAGTTAAAATTATAATCCACATAATGGAAGAATCTTTTAATGTAATATAATGATTTTTAAATTTTCTAAGTAATTTTTCGTTTATTTTATTGCACGTGTATATATGTAATATGTGTTCCTTCGCTTTCACGCACATTATGTAGTGCTAGGTGTAGCGCTTGTTAACGATTTGCAAAGTTAAAATGCTTAAGGCTAGTTTCACATTTGAACAATTTCGATTTTCGACAGCAGTCTGGTCTGTTACGTGAAGAACAAATGAGGACCATCTGGACTACCCTTGCAAAATTTAAATGTAAGATGCATGGAAATTTCAAAACATGATTCTTAAAGTAGAAACTTATATAGCAATAAAATAAAATGATTGAAAAGGAAATTAAAATCTAGTTAAAAAACTAAATAATAAGTAAAATCGAATTCTAATCGAAACACAAAGATATAAGTTTATGTTTTAGGGACGATTTTTTGAAAACATGTGTATAATGTATTACTTGCCATTAGCTTATCTTGAATTTCGCAAAAGGGAATTAATTTGCATTCTCGAGAGTTTTACTTGCACAGATATAAGAAGAGAAACTGTATTTCATATTAAATTTCCAGTAGTAAATCAAGGGAAAGAATATGAAATATACCATTCTAATAGAAGAAAAATACTTTGTCTTACTTAATTAAAATACAGACGGACATTCATTCATAGACATGCAACTATTCTCTGCTGATAAGATTTTCCTTTTCATTTTGGATTCTGCAAACAAATGAAATATTAGTTTTATGTCATGAGGAAGGTCATAGGATAAATCAAAAAATAAAAGAATAATGGAATAAGTGGCTACTAATTCAAATCAATTCTTATGAAGGTCTATAATAGCCATAGAGAAATTTATGATATCATAATACTTTTAAGATGTTAGACTAGCAACATATAAACATTAATTATAGGCTAAAGATAGGCTATGCTAAAGATGACTGTTTTAAAATATCTCGATTTAAAATTTAATTCGCATTGTTTAAATTGTCATGCACTCTTTGAAGAATATTTCTTTGTAATGGATATCACAATTTTGTTTTCTATTACCGGCAGTAAAATGTAAGATTTTTTTGCAACTACTTTCTCTTGTTTATCCAAATTATAACAGAGCTCAGCTCACTAAAAATCATGTTTCACAAAAACAACTTTCATTTATAGAATGCAAATGGCTGTTTTTTCTAAATTCTGTTGAGATAGGTGTAACAATATTAATACTTGCAGAGTGAGATGAATTCAATAAATTTAAATCTATTCATACTTGTAAGGATTTCTACGGCAGCAGGAAAAAGTATGGAACACTTCGGTATTATATTATTTAAGGAATATTCACACAATACTCACATTTATGTAATTTAAATTGTAGAAAATCATCAAAGAAGATTAAATGAACATACTGGCTTCGGTATATGCTGAAAATGTTCTAGCCCTCATAATTTAAATAAATTAAAGTCAAAAAAGTCAAATGAATTGTTCGATGGAAAATATGAATATTTTAATTAGGACATTTTTGTTTCAAGACAAAGGGAAAAAGAAGCAACTCAGGGACTGTCAAACATACTGAAATTCTATATTCTATCGTAATTTAAATTCTATGGTATTTACATAAGACGAGACAAACTTCACTTATTATCATGGCTACTGCTTAATGCTGCTTGTCTTACTTAATGACATATGCAAGTGACACATACTTTGCAGTAAAACTGCTAAGTCGTGATATTTCTCTTTGTTGCTTAAGTGTAGAACTTCGGTATTTTGGCTGAAACTAAATAAATGCTCTGGAAAGGAAGAAAATATGAACATTAGAAAGTTTTCTGTTTCGTTTTCTTCTGCATTTATTGGTACTACAGACCACACTGGCCATGGAATTCTTTCGAAACTTCATCCATTTCGTTTCCCGTTTTGTCAGAGTTTTCCAGTTGATAACTTTAATAACTTAAAGGCCAATATCAATACACGTCAGCAGTTGAAAACTGGGCCTTCCTCTGATATGTTTTCCGTTTGATCTATAGTTAGAATTTTAAATTTTAACGAGGAAGAATTCAATTTGCAGATGTGACAACAAATGTTCCGTGTTTGGAAGGTATTTCTATAAAAGTTAGTTTTAAATAATAGACTTTCCTTTAAATGTAATATTCTATATTTTAAGAAATCAATTTATTTTAATAGTAGAAAAATATATTCCTTTACTTTTTTACTGAAAATGAACAAAATGATTTTCTTAATAATATGCTATAAACACATCTATAAAAAGGATCAATTACCATAAAGTCATAACTATACATATTAGAGAGCTATTTTGGTAATAGTAGAAGTGAAGGAAATAAAACGTGAATCTTGAAATTTCTAACACTGTTCTTACTTGTGAGAATTTTAGGGTTCATTAAGTTTTGGAATAGACATAGAAAACAGAATGCCGATAAAAATCTGGATGCATGACCTAGTTGTAGTAAAAATATTTATTTTCTCTTTCAAGTACTTATTTCTGAAACATTTACTGAAAAAAGTTTGTATATGTTCTGATAATATTATTTTAAGAATCGCTTATAAAAAGCTATCCACTAAAATTTAAAAAAAAATTCTAACCAGAGACGTTCTCTCTAAAACAAGAGAAACATACGTTTGCACGTAACTTGATGAACATCTGTAAAACAAGAGAACAGATTCTAAAATTAAATATTTAGTTTTTTTATGAGAGAAAAAGACCCATTTATAAGCGGAATTTCTTGAAAATGAAAGCTATGAATCATAACATTCAGATATATTAAATGCTGTTTCTAAGTGCAAGCATTTGCATTAAAGGATTTGACTTATGTAGAAATGGAATGTAAACTTTATTTAAATGTTGTGCACAGCTGCTGTTAAATTAAAGCCATTATAAAAAGTACTTAATCATATTGTTGCGTGTGTACGGGTTCGTAATAGATTGAATGCACAAGTCTGATGAAAAGTTAATAGAATTTATTCTTATCACAAGAAATAAAACAAAACGCTGAAATTTGTTTTTAACAGATATTCGTACAATATCACAATATCACAAAGTAGTTATATTTTAAACTACTAAAACGTTAACTACAAACGCAGAGAAAGCTAATCCGATCTTACCGCGGATTCGTTACAATAAACAACATAAACTTGGTAAACAACTAATAAACAACTTAACGGAGATGTTTTTCTCCAGCTTTTATAAGCCTCTTTCTTAATGAGTCACGAGAAGCTTCTCGTAATTTCTGGAAAGCAAAAGCGTAGAATTACAGTTACAGCTAACACACAATATTGCATTATTTCAATTTAAATATAAATTAAGACATATCTATTTATTAAATAATCCCGCTTCTGTATTTTTTATTTTTCGGCATAGCTTTCTCTCAAAACTAAACACGCTCTTAATTACACGGGGAAATAAAACAATTTAAATTAAATTCTACTAAAAAAAGCTAAATAAATACAAAACCCGTAACACCTAACATGTCGTAATGAACAACTTTAGGCTTAGAGCTCTATGAATTATCGATCCATGAATTATAGTTCAGACTGTTTAGGACTATGTACGGATCATCCCAAGGTTATTATAGTTTTGGACAGAGTCCTTTCCGTCGAGTCGGATTCCAGACCGCACCTTGTCTCCTTCCTTGAAGTGATGTAGCTTTCCTGTCGTATTGTGTATTCAGCTTCTCCGTCGCCAAGTTCACTCGCTCTCGTGCAGACTTGTGCATCACTTCAAACCGTGCCTATAGAACTTGGATGTACTCTTCAGGAGATGAAAGCGCATCCGGAGTCAATATATCATAAGGCACACGAAGGTCACGACCGAAGAGCATCTGAGATGGGGAATAGCCTTTAGTCTGGTGGACAGCACTGTGGTAAGTCAGCAAAAACAGAGTTAGCTTCTAGTCCGAGTCCTTTTGGTTTCTGGAAACCACCAATGAGAGGTTATTACGAATGGTTCGATTAAGCCTCTCTACCATGACGTCCGACTGGGGATGTAAAGGCTTTGTTTAGTTTTTGTTACTGCCGACTACCTATCAGATTTCTTTGATTACAGCTGAGGTAAAATTTCCTCCCTGATCTATTTGTAACTGAAGAGGCACTCCGAGCCTGGAAGTCCAAAAGCAGTATCATTTCTTCTGCTACCATGAGATCCTCTTCATCAGGAATAGGATATGCTTCAGGGCACTTGGGTGAAGTAAATCATGACAACGAGGATGTATTTGTTGCTATCAGCAGTTCGTGGCAGAGGTTCCAAGATGTCATAGGCGATACGCTCAAAAGATGCTCTTATACTGTAACATTGCAACTTGCCTCGGCTGCGTTTCTTCGGTCCTTTCTGACCTGCCTAGGCATCGCAAAGTCGGAAACAGTTTTGCACGTCATCCTTTGCATTAGAAGCGCTCACGAACTCTTTGCAAGGTCTTCATTATTCCGAATTGACCTCCTGTTGGGCTTTTATGAAGTTCTTTAAGGACATCCGAAGTCCTGGATCTTGGAAGTATCAGCTGCAATCGGAAAGCCTTTCCATCATCCGATTCGAATTTCCGGTACAAGACGCCGTTTCGAATATGGAGTGACTCCCAGAGTGCCCAATAGTGTTTTGTTGTAGGACTATACATCGAAATGTCCAGCTAGGTAGCTTTTCTGATTGAAGACTCCATTAAATCAATTATGGGTTTAATGTCTCCTTCTTCCTGCTGGTCTCTCCTGACTTCATTGTCACTCTATGTGTCTGGATCAGCCGATATTGATGTTGTAATTTGTCATGGCATCGGATTCAGTAGCTCGTATTTCGCTTCGATCCTGGAATAATATCGGCAGCTTTCTGATCAAAGTTTTCTAGACAGGGCGTCGGCGTTTCCGTGTGATGATCTCTTCCGAAGACGGATGATGATGTCATATTCCTGGAGTCTCTGCATGCACCTGGCAATTTGACCCTCAAGATTCATGAAATTTAAATGCCAGGCCAATGATGCATGATCCGTGAGGAGCAGGAATTTTCTGCCGTATAGATAATGATGAAAATTATCTATGGCTTTGACTATGATGAACAAATCTTTCCTGGTGACACAGTAATTCCTCTCCAGTTTAGACAGGCCCTTGCTCCAGTAAGCCACAACACGTTAATGGCAGTTTATTTCTTGGGACAAAACAGCGTCGACACTTTTATTGCGTCCGAGTCGAGAATAAATGGTCTGTCGAGCTGAGGATACGTCAGGATTGGAGCAGATGTTAAAACTCTCTTCAGGTTCTTAAATATATCCTCACATTCTTTTGTCCACAAGAACTTTTGCTTTCTCACTGTCAGCTTGTGAAGGAGTCTTGCGATGGAAGAAATGTCCTTCAAGAATCTCCTATAGTAGTTGCAAAGCCCTAGGAAGCTTCTCAGCTGATAGATATTTTCGGGACGCTTCCAGTATTTAACGGCTGACTGCTTTTCAGAATTCGTGCACACAACTTCAGCAGGAACGACATGTCCGAGGTAAGTAACTTCCTGTCTGAATAATTTGCATTTAGAATAAAACAAACAAAATCCACTCAAATTTATATTGGCCTTTTTTTAGTTTCTAAGTACCTATATAAGATTTTCTAGATGTTTTTCAAAGCTCTTTCAGACGATGATGATGTCATCCTGGTATTATCAGACAGGCTTCGTAGGAAATGCCTTTCAAAACAGTCTCCATCAGACATTCGAATGTAGCAGGCGCATTACACAGCTCAAACGGCATCACCTTGAACTGCCAAAGTCATTGTTTCGTTGTAAATGCTGTCTTTCCTCGGTCATCAAGATGAATCTCTACTTGGCAATATCCACTCTTTAGATCGAGCATCGAAAACCACTTGCTTCCCGAAAGAGTGTTTAAAATATGATCAATTCTAGGAAGAAGGTAGCTGTAATTTATCGTAACTTCGTTCAACCGGTGATAGTCAACGCAAATCTATTCGAACCGTCTTTCTTTCTAACAAGGATGATGGGAGATGCCCATGGACTTGCTGACATCCCTTTCTTCCTCCTTTAAAAGCGTTCTTACCTCTTCCTGTTTAGCAATCGATAGACGTCTTCGATGTTTCTTGATTGGCGAATGATCACCGGTATCGATTCTATGTTGTGTTAAACAGGTTCGACCCACGTCAGAAGACGAGCGGGAGAAATCTTCTCGAAGATCTTGAATTACGCGTTTAGCAACATTCCTCTCTTCATCGTTCAATTGCGCATTCTGCAATAACTCCGATGTAATGTTCTCTGAAGACACGAATTCTGGAGCGTTCATGTTTCGTTTAACGCTGGTCATTGGAGTATATGCTGCAACCACTATACCTTTCTTAATCACTCTTGCCTTTTCAGTTACGTTTGTAACTCTCACTGGGATAACGGTTCGCGATAGGTCGACGAGTACTGAGGCTACTAAAACACCTTTTGGGCTGTTACAGTTCTTGGGATATTCTCTGATGCCGTAGCGGAAATTTCTGTTTTTGGGCTATGGAATCAGGAAGTAAAAACTCTGTTCTTGCGGGTATTGTGATATCGTCTTGAGCTTTAATTTTGTGGATAGATTTCACTCTTTCATCATTAATCCCGAATAAGGCTATGTTCTCAGAGGCAGAATGCATTTCGTTATTTTTAAATAAAAGGAAAAGTTGTGTTTCCTTAGAAAGTCCATCAGAATACTCAAGGATCTGTAATCTCTGCCACATATGCCGTGTGATGGTAGGCGCCACTTTCAAACGTGATGTTAACGTTTAATTTTCCGTTAGTGTCGATTATATCATAGAACACGGTCTGGAGGGTAACGCAGGGCGCCTTCCAGATGAGATTGCTTTATAGTTGTTGAGCCTAATCTTTTCAAACATTGGCTCCTGTGTCTATGGTCATATTACAAGGAACATCTTTGATATGTCCCATTATAAAAAGATCGTTACTGCCGCCACTCACTGCAGAAATCTGAAGCGCCTTAAACTGGAGCTTTTTATTATCTGACAACATCCGCCTCGCGAGATTGCCACTAACTTAGCGTCCCTTTCTCCTTGATAGGAGCGTTCTTAACATCCGTGCCCTAGGGTGTTCTACAGTTTTTTCGTGTGTGTCTTTCAGAACCGCAGTTCCAACACTTTAGGGTCGGTTTCTTGTAACCAATATTCCGTCTAAAGGTTTTGAGTTGTCGGGTTAAGACGTCTAGACGAGCAGTGACTTGATCCACTGACTCGTGGATTTAAGCAGCTCTGACCGGGTGGTGGTCTCTACGAGTTGCTTGCGGGGCTACCTCGAATTTCATGGCCTACACCAGAGCGCTTTTTAAATCCTTCATATCCGCCATTCTCAGATCTTTCTGTAGTTCGGGATCCCGGTTGCCATCTATAAAGTACTCCATGGACAGGATTCTCCTTCTTTCAATCGGGCACTCCATAAAGGCGAAGTGAGACAGCCTTTCAACTTCCGTGGCGAGCTCCGAGTGTGTTTCGGTGGGCTTCTGTTGACAGTACGTTTACTGAAGCCTGCTTTAGCCCTTCAAACATTTCTACCCGAAGCGCAGCTCCAACGCGGCGGACAGAGCTTCGAAATCTAGCATTTGGTTTGGGGAAGAGTCTGAAGGATTTCCGCTACATCTGCTCTCAAAGAAGCAGCGAGATGGCAGGCCTTAACTTAGAAATCCCGTCTATTCGCATCCGCAACTATTGAAAATTGTGTATTATATACTTGCCAAGAGGTCTTCCCATCATACGTGGATAGCTTCAGAGAGGAAAGAGCTGTCACGGTAAAAATGTATAACCGTCATAATGGCTTCCTGCTGTCGCTATGCATTTCTTTAGCCTGTCAACGTCTTTGGTGACGACAGCAGAAATTCTATCTTCAATTTGTTGTTCAATATGTCCTTGGACGCAGAAACATTTTTTTTTTTTAAATTTGTTGTTCGATTTGTTGTTGGACGGCCGAAACTATCTTCAGTTCGTTGCTTCAAAGCCGACAACCCCTCTTTTACATGATCTTTGACAGAAGAAACGTTTTCTTCAATCTGTCAGACTTTATTCTCGACAGCGTCTATTGTGTCTTCTATAGCCTGGAATTTATTTTCAATTACGCAGGTAATTTCTCTTTTTATTTCCTCTTGAAATGCTGCAATCTTTTCTTGAACAGCCTTCATTTCCTCTTTAATAGATTCCGGAACAGCTTTTATCTCTTTCTTAACACATAATTAACCAGCTTCCATTTTTCTTGAAACGCCATCATCTCTTCTCTAACGGATTCTTGGCCCGCTTTCATCTTCTCTTGGTCTGCTTTTACCTGCTCTTGGCCTACTTCCTCTTTTCTTGGACTGTTTTCTTCTCTTCTTGGCTTGATTTCATTTCTTCTTTGAATGCAGCGAAGGCTGCTATCAGCTGTCTTAACAGCTCTTCCATCGCTCTCGTGAATGACATTTAACCCCCACTGCTGACACTAAAAAGCGTTGCGTGCTTACGGGTTCGTAATATATTGAATGCACAACTCTAATGAAAAGTTAACAAAATTTATTCTTATTACAAGAAATAAAACAGAATGCTGAAATTTGTTTTAAACAGATATTCGTACAATATCACAATATCACACAGTAGTTATATTTTAAACTACTAAAACGTTAAAATGAACACAAATTCAAACGCAGAGAAAGCTAATTCGATCTCACCGCGAATTCGTCACAATAAACAGCAAAAACATAGTAAACAACTTTGTAAGCATGTGAACTGAGATTTTTTCTCCGGCTTTTATAAGCTTTTTTAATCAGTCACGAAAAGCTTCTCGTAATTTCTCGAGATTTCTGGAAAGCAAAAGCGTAGAATTACAGTTACAGCTAACACACAATTGCATTATTTCAATTTAAATCTAAATTACCAGATATCTATGTATTAAATGCGCGTGCTCCTGTATTTTTACTTTTTTGGCTTAGCTTTCTCTTAAAACTCGTCACGCGCTGCCTTACATGGGAAAATAAAACAATTTTAATTACGATTCTACTAAAATAGCTAAATAAATACAAAATCCATAACAATGTTGTTCCATAAGAATTGCAATAAGCTTCATGCGAAAGTTTATCTAAAAAGTTCTGCAAAAGTTTCATTACGTATTTTATTTATTTACTTGTGGGCTGCGACCAAAGCAAAATTGATGACTTCTCTGTACACCTGAAACTAAAATGTGTAAAAATACTTCAGTATGAATGAATTTAGTTTGTCTTTCCAAGCAACAACTAATTCTTAAATCATTTTTTAACCAAGAAACAAAAACTTTTGACACTTTATTTTAATGCGTACACGTATGGTGTCATGATTTAAATTTAGTGTAGTATAATAAATTTGTCTCAAAATAAATAAAAAAAAAAGAATTAAGGTGGCAATAACACTTAAACAATTATCCTAACACTTAACAATTATCCTAACTTGAAATATAAATGTTGCCAACAACAGCTATTTACTTAAAATGCTAACATTAACAAAACATTTTCGACATACAAGATGTCACATGCAATCGCGTGCTCTATTCAGTGTCAGAATATGTCCAGATATATAATAATAAAATGTTCAGCATTGCTATTCTTAGTCTAAAGGGGCAACTGGTCCAGAAGGGCTATTTCTTTCGTTTTGGCATTTTTCGTTTTGGCGAAATAAAGTAGATTTTTATCTCCAATTTACGAGATTGTTGCCACACGGAAAATTGAGGGCGAAAATTAGCATTTTCATAGATTTTAATTAATATCTCGGCGGATTAATGTCGTACGAGAACGATTGACATGGCTTCCCACAAAGTTTTGGGATCCGGGGTACCTATTTCGAAAGTAACTTCCCGCCTTTCCGGAGAAGGCAATGCCACAAACAGACAGACGAGCAACGATTTTAATAGTGTACATTTCATGTTTTTCTGAATGTGTGTTGTTTTGCGAATAGACGACTTTATCATTTGCAAAATCTTGACTTTCAATAAACATTAAATTATTCTTTGAAACACCCTTTATATTAACTACTCATAACAGATGTTTCTACTATCATCAGAGATATCGTTATTAAAATTTTCAGAGGTAACATTTCCTTATTCTTCTTTGCAAACCATGCAAACCAAAAGCAAACGGCATCACACCAAAAGCTTTTGGAAAAGCTCAGAGTAGTGTTAAGTTCTTCTAAATGGTATGTCAAGATATGCACCTAATTATAACTGCAATTTATATTAATTAGAAATTAATATAAAAAATAAAAATAAGAATAAATAATTGAAATAGAAATTAGTTACTTTGATTCACAAGGCTTTGATTCCATTATAAAAACGTTAAATGCTTATGAAAAGAAAAGTTCGTAATGGGAACATTATTTTATGGTTAATCATATGTTACAATTTATTCTTACAAACTCTATAGGAAATATGTTAATAAAAGGTATTTAATTTTATGTGTAACGACAGAAAATATACATTTTATTATTTTCAGTATAAATGTGTGACTAATATATCTAGAAGGAGAAGTAATAAATTTGTCGGGAATGATAACTACATTTTAACGAACCAAAAATTAACCTACTTAAAATTAACAGTTGTTTCCAAAGCTAATATTAAAATTCAAAGTGTAAACGAATTTATATTTTCTTTAGCAAAAATGAATACTAAGATTTAACAGAAATAATAATTTATGATATTTAGGCATATGATATGGCTTTTGATTTATTTAAATTAATTTTTAAAAAATAAACATAAAATTAGTCAGAAATTAAAATATGCGATTAAATTAATACAGCATTTGATTATTTATATCCAGCTTCTCTGGTTGTAATTTAAAAATATTAATTAATCTCATATAATCTTAAAAATGTAATCTATTCCAACTTCCAAAAAACAAATTAATTAAATTTTCAAATCTAAACGACAATAAGTAGAACGAAAATTTTTCATTACATACAAGCATTGTATTTTAAGCAAATTTTGCATGCTAAACATATATTAATAAAGTACAAATGACTTTGGTAAATCCGTGACCAAATATGGCGTTTTATGTACTCCGCAAATTTATACGCTTTAGCCATATAATTTTATACCACCTTCATCGTAAAAGATGTCAAAAGGTTTTTTCTATAAGAATAATGGCAGGTTATGTTGTAAAGCTTTTTTTTTAAATTAAATAGATGCCTTTTTTTGGCGAAGGTACACAAAAGAAGTGTCTATCTTATTCTCGTGTAAAAATGCTTTGTTTGGATAAAAATCAAAGTAAAGTGCTTTTCATTCCTATTATCTTTCCAATATTTTGCTTCCTGTAATTCAAGAGCTTTGGAATAAATTCGACGCGGAAAATAATTTTGAATAAAATCAATGTACAGCTGATAAAATGAACTCACGTAGGAGTCAGTGGGAGTAAAAATATTTAATCTTTTATGTGCTTCTTGCACTTAAAAGATTAAGTATTTTTACTTGTATCACAATTACTTGTATTTAACTTTACTTGTATTTTTACTTGTATCACTTGTTTTTACTTGTATCACATTAAATATTTCTGCTATTTTACTTATATGCTTGCTTTAAATTTAAATCACTCTTGATGTTGTATGATTTGTAAACAACTGAAGCATGAGAATTTTTTTGTGATTACAGCAAAAACTACTTAGAACATTGGAATCTGAGCTCAAAGTCACCATATGATGTTTATTAGGTTGTAAACAGTTATAGTATCATAAACGTATTTGATAACAAGGCAGACCATTATATAACGATAACAACGATAATGGATATAACGATTTTTGAGAAATCAGCTGCCTAGACTTGAATTACAGATCATTTATTTACTAAAAGGATGTACCTATTCTTTACACTACGAGGGCAAGCAAGAGTATAGGTGATAATTCTTACATTCTCTCCCACTTAGGGATTGAGCAGGAAGAGACAGATGACTAAGGTCACTAAATCTAAGTACTAGAAAATTATAATCCTCCACACTTTAGGTCCGGTGCCAGGGGTAATATTAAGCATTCTGAAGATAGGAAACATACGAAAAACAAATGAGCTTAACCGGCATTCAAGCTTGCGACCTCCCAACCGTTAGCTGGGGGTGTTAAGTACTTACACCACGAAAGCATGCAACAGGGAAAACTATAACCTCTTAAAATATTATATTCCAAAATTTAAAAATTCGGAAGTCAAAGCAACAATAGACTGAAATGCATGTAACTAAAACAGAAAAGTGGCTTATATGAGAGTAAAGAGAAAGTCATCTCATGCAATAAATGAATTATTTTGCTTAGAGATGTGTATTTCTCTGAATGTATAAAACTTCTAGATAAAATCATTGATACTTTTGTCCGAACTTCGAGCCCTTGGAATTTCACTGTGTGATTCTCTCCACATTCAATCAAGCTAGGCGAATTTGCAAACCCTGGTGAAAGTTTTTCTGCCTAAGTAAAGATTATTAGTATGATGATTTATTTTAAAAAGTCAGATTATTTTAAATTTTATTATTTATAACTTTGGTGGAGTGAAAGTAATGGAAAGAATAAATAAACGGACGGAAATTTTGGAGAGTTCAGATTATCAGAAATATTTATTTGAGGAAACTTCAGTGGTTCTTCAAAGAAAGAAACAAGCATAAGAAAGAGAAAACATATTGATTACGGTACGTGATAGTGGAATAATATTATTATTAATTTTATCTTTTGCAGTAGGAACCGCTTAATGTAATCATGGCAGTTTTAATAATATTATCACAATGAAAACATTGAATAACAATGGAATTTAACTAATTTATTAGAAAAATATCAAGATAGGCATTTCATATAATTTTAATTAGGAAAAGCAAAAGTTTCTTTAGGAACCGTTCATAATTTTTTTATTACAGAAATGAATTTTTAAACTATTCACAACTTTTGTGGAAATTATTTGACAGACGCATTATTCCTTAATATTCAGAAATCTTAATATTCAGAAGGTGCCTCTCATTTGGAGGGAATATGCCAATGTAAAATTATTAAGCAAGCAAAGAAAGCAGCCTTAGTCTGTAGTAGAGATTTTTAGGGAATCATTTTTTTGCGAGGCCAAAGACAGAAACACTGCGGAATTTATAGACCAAAAGGGGCTATTAGTATCGAAATGAGATTTTGCTGCGTGTCACTATAAATGTCGGTTCACTTTAAAATACAGTTTACTAAATTTAAATAACAGTTTTAATTTAACAGTTTTACTTTTCAAATTATTGCCATCGAATGTTATCGCCCTGTATCATTTTTAAAGGAATTATATATTGAAGAATCTGCATGTATGGATGTAAATTCCTTACATTGTGAAACGACGGTATCTAGAACCATCAAATTTTGAATAACGTAGTCTTCCCCTGAACATGTATACCTGGAAACACTAATTTAGAATTTCGAATTTGTATTATAATTTATTTCATATTTTTTAAAACTTTAATGAATTTCTGATTAACAAACTCAGCAATTTAAAAGTGAGCAGTGGGAAAACAGCTCAAATTAATAACATTTTATCTTCACCGCCCTAGACTGTTACCATTCGGAAAAATAACAGATGTTTATCTTTCAATTTTAATTAACAATCTCAGTTCTATGAAAACAATGTGTTGCCACTGTTGAAAATAAAATACCTTTATCTTCCACGCACCATCGTGTTGCCATTCAGTAAAGTTTAAGACACTTTCGAATTTAATCTATAATGAGTAATGAACTATTTAAAAGCAACAAATGCAGTTCATAAACATATTGTTTTCTGCTATTTAAATAACGATGTTTCAAAATCAGGACATGTCTAGAGAAATATTCAATTTTTTTATGAAATTACACTATCTGGAATCATTGAAATATCTGTATACTTTTTCTTTTTTATGATAACTATTTTAGGCGGCTGGCCACAGAGGCGTTTAAAGAAATAATTTAGCGAATGTAAAAATATGAATGGCAGCCTCTAACGTTCTGTAGAGAATTCTATTTATAACATTCTATCGGATATTAATGCAAGAAAGCCAAATTTAATAAATAAGGTTAACACACAAACAAGAAATGCTAAAAAAGATAAAATAAATAGTTTTGTAAGCCATCTTACTAAGAAAACTGAGCAAAAAGAAAATGCCGATGCAATACTTAATATTGCATCTGGAATGTTGCTTTTAAAATTTTTGTGATTTTACTGTTCAGTTTCAAGTGGCATAAGTTAGAAAAAAACAATGATTAATAATAAACGTAATAAGAAAAAATAAATTGCTTAACATGGGTAAGTGCAATACCCCAGATTTACATACTGCGAGTTCAGCGGGAGCGTAAAAACTCTAACAAAGCCTTTAGGTGACCGTTTAAATCCTGAAACCTTTCAGATTCCCCCTTTCTTAATTTTTTTTAAAAATTCTATGTACGCGTGTAAAGAAAAAGAATAAAAAGATTTCAATCTGAATGAAATCAGTTTATTCTTTTCAAGCGAAAACCAATTCGTAAATATTTTTTTGTTGCCAAATCAAAAAACAAAACCTTTTGACACTTCAGATATGCGTATGGCGTTTTGATTTAAATTTAATGTTAATATAACAACTTTCTCTCAATATCAGGGAATAAACGTGGCAATAACATATCACATCAATTATCCTAACCTGAAATCAAAATTTACCAACAGCAGCTATTTAAACTACTGACCTTAACGAAGCATTTTTGACATAGAATGACGTCACATGCTTCGGGCCAGCGGTGGAACCATTTCCGAAACGGCTGATTTTGTAAACTGTTTTGCGTGCCTCCGTAGTAAAAGTAAACCGTTCATAGCAAAATGGGCACCATCGATAATCAGCGACGTGCCAAATGTGGTGCACTACGGGCCACAGATGACACAGGTGAACGACGATTGCCGAGATGTGTTCGGGCGAATAGATGATGTATTCGGGCAACCTGAAACAGTTGAAGAACTGACCGCCTAGAAGATCCAAGGGATCTACCAACAGTGTCTCCTCAACGACGGTTCAGCGAACGTTGCTGCGTATGGGCCTCTGCAGCAGACTTCTAGTTAAAGCAACTTGCACTCCAGTTCCGCAATTGGACGCCCCACTGAGTGGCAATATGTGGCTTTTTTCGATGAATCACGTTTTTATGCTACAACGGACAGATGGACGTTGGCGTATTCGGCATGATACGTCAGAAAGCAAACACCCTGCAACAACTGCCGGAAGTGTCCAACCTGGAGGAGGGAGCAGTATGGTCTGAGGAATGTTTTCGTGTCATTCTCTGGGCGCATTCATCATTCTGGAAGGCATGATGAATCAACAAAAATACGCATCGTCCTTGCGAACCATGTCCACCCCTACATGCGATTTGTTTTTCCTCAGAGTGATGGCATTTTCCAGCAGTACAATGCGAAGTATGATACAGCTCATAGTCTTTTCACACAGAGGATTTTGACCATAAAAAGAAAAATGGATTTATTTAATAATATAGATACTATTTTAGTTATCACGGATCATGGTAGATGCGCGGCCTATTCAAAACGTTTTAATATCCAGGCCAATGATCAATGCTTGGCTTGTGAAAGTACGGAAATGCAGCTCTTTTTATTGAAGAATGTAAAGTGACCGAGAGTGTGAGGACAAGATTTGGGAAAATAAATAAACAGAACGTAATTGAAAAAAGAAAATTCTTAAATAGCTATGCAACAGGAATTATGAGGATTGGGAATGAAAACAAGACTATCATAGGAATAGGACATTAAATATTTTAGTTTTTCTTTTGTTTACGAGTTTATGTACTGGGTGAGTGAGTTATGTGTCGTCTTACTATTTTTTGTTTTCTAACCGATTATCCATATGATTTTCCTTATTTTGTATTGTGTGAGTGTATTTTTTAAAATAAACAATCTGTGTTAATCTGTATTTTAAACTTTGTTTATATCTTTTAACTTTTTTTTTGTCTGTTTGTCTGCGTCGGGTGTGTTGCGTTAACCCTGAGGCCGATTATTATCGGCCAGGAGGGTTGCAGCATACTCGTAAACTAAACGGCTCACAGTCTACGTGCGTGATTTGGTAAAGCACCAGGATGAGTTTACCGTACTTCCCTGGACAGCAAGGTCACCGGACTTAAATCCAATCGAGAATCTGCAGGACCACCTCGGTCGGGCTGTTTGCTTCTCAACCGCTTAACCTACCGCACCTGGCCACTACACTGCAGACGGCATGACTCAACACCCCAATGAACATCTTCAAGAACCTAATTGACTCTCTTCCTGCACGTCTAGTAACTTATGTTTCCAATAATCCAAAGACTATAAAAAATTTCAGACAAAAAGCGATTGCACAAAAAGACGAAATTAACACCTTAGAAATCCTTCTTAAGAAATTGAAAAAATTAAAGGAAGTACAAACCGCTACTACGAATAAGCCAAATTCATCCGATGAGAAAACAGAAAATAGGGAAATTAAAGATTCTTCTGCTGAAGCTAGCAAAAAGGATAAAAAATCGAAACATCGCCGACAGTGATGGATTTATTTCAGAAAGAAATTCGGTCAAACGACCTCTTGAAACTACTCCCAAAGAATTAGAAAATTCTAATAAATTTGAAAAACTTGATCAAAATGATCAAATGGAAAGGGAGCCAATTGAAATCATACCTGAAAAACATAAGAAGAATGTCCCGCCCATTGTTATTCACGATTTCTCAGGAGACTGGGCAGCACTTGAGAAAAATGGAGACTGGGAAGCACTCGAACTTAAGAAAAATAATATCACTAATTATCATGGGTATCATGGGGTAATCAAAGGGGGCTCGCTTGCAATAAGAGTCCACGACGGTGAACATTATCGCTTCATCACTAGCTACCTATCTGGAATCGGCATGCAGTTCCATAGTTTTAAACCGAATTAAGATAATCCAATAAAAGCTGTGATTAAAAAGCTTCCAAACAATACCAGTCCTGAACTTATCTTAAAAGAATTGCAGGAAAATCAAATTCCAGCTGAAAACATTAGACAACTTACCTCCCTTAGGGACGGAAGCATAGTAAATATCTCAATTTTCGTTGTGAATCTTAAACGCGGCCCTGAGGGAAAGAAGATATATAATATAAAAACCCTCCGTGGATTAAACGTTTATATTACTGCCTACAGAGCAAGGAAAGAAACCGTGCATTGCCACAAGTGTCAACGGTATGGGCACTCACGGGAATTATGCCACTATAAACCGCGTTAATATGAAGTGCGGTTAGTTTCACGAAACTTATACTTGTAAACAAACAAAACAAACTTATACATGTAAAAAAAGAAGACGGTTTACGGCTATGAGTGCCCTTTGCGGAGATTTACATGAATCTTTTTAAAAGGTATGCAATAAGCACCCTAATAACATAAAGAAAGCGATTGAAGCTGCAAAGAATACGAAAAATCAGGAACAAACTCTTAGAAACAACTTTAAGCTAAACTAAGAATTCCCGACTTCAAACAACGACGAAGTCGACGCAGAAAAAGAATAATAATCCTTCATTCTTTGAATGGATGAAAACACACGCGAAAAAAGAAATTAATTTCTTCTAAGATTCAAGAAATCGAGAACGATGATGGAAAAACTAGAAATAGGCATAGCTGCCCTAGAGTACTTCTCAAATATCGAATTTGAATTTTAAACAAGTGCAGATAATAGCACCGCAAGGGAAACGTTTTAGTATTATATATAGTAATGAACTTAGAAAGCGTCTTGTAAATATGTAAATAGCATTTATTCAAGCTTTCCTACTTTCCAAGTTATTCTACTATGTATTTTGTATGGACTTTGAATGAGTCACATGACTAGCTTTATGGTCCCACATTGGCGCGAGCTTAACCACGCTCCTAAGTTCAAGTTTGTTTTTTCCTTTTTACTTTTTTTCACTACTTTGAATTTAATCGGAATTTCGTATTTTTCCTCGATATTAGAGACGATTAATTAGTGGAAAATACTTCTGTTTATGAAGCATCATTATTTTTGTACTCAAATAGAAGCTTCTTGATTACTTTACCTGACTCTATTGACTGGACCAATCAGAGATGTGCTCCTCATCACGTGCCATCGCAAGCTCGCCTCCGCGATGTACTTAACTTTCTTTTACTCAAATTTGAAGACTTAGTTCTACAAGTTAATGTGTAGTCATTTTTTATTCTCGCCTCTGTGCGTGATACACTATTTTCGTGTATTTTTTAGAAACCAAGCAATTGTTACTAGGCTCAAAATTATAACATACTAGTAAAAACTCTTTCTGTAGTTAAAGACCTGATATAACATTTAGATCCAGAGCTTTTAATTCATATCGCGGCTGATTTAAGTTGTGCGAAAATGAGAATGGTCGAAATGGAATTTTTTGAATTCGAGGCCCTGCTAAAATTACCCCGTAGAAACCCATAAAATTTTTTGCGAGGAATTGGCCTACGGGTACCCATACAACTCTGCGGGTACCCGTCGGCGAGATCCCCGTAAAAGCTCACAGACAGAAACCCGTACAACTGTACGGGTACCCATAGGCCAAATCCCGTAAAAACCCATAGAAAGAAACCCGTACAGCTGTAAGGGTACCCGCAGGCCAAATACCCGTAAAAAACCTGTAAAAAGAAACCTGTACGACTGTACGGATACGAGTAGGCCAGACCTCTGCAGAAACCTGTAGAACTATAGACACTATAAACGAAATCCCAGTAAAATCCTATAGCCAGAAATCAGAACTTTATGCATATCCATTGGCCAAATCTCCATTAAAAAATGGATATTCCGTAGGTCTATGCCTCGTAAAAAGCAATAGACAAAAGCACGTACACCTATATAAGCACCCATAGGCCAAATCCAATAAAAACCACTACATAAAAATCCACAGACCAATAAAGGTACCTCTTGGAAAAATAGCTGCACAAAACAGTACACAAAAACCCATAAACAAAGCCAATAGAATAATATCATAGTGGAGTAACCATACATACAGGGTTCGCAGCGCTCCTTATAAGTGCTTATAAGTCCTTATATTTGAAAGTAAAATATAAAGGTCCTTATAGGTGCTTATTTTTTCTTTAAAGTCCTTATTTTTTTGTTTTTAGTGCTTATTTTATGCTTTTAGTGCTTTTTTTTTTTAATGAACGCGATATTTTTTCCCGTACCAAAGCCGAAACTAAATAAACAACTTTTCTTCCTAATATGGAATGTCAGATGGTGAGTCATACTCCTGGAAATAGCTTTTCCCCCTTTCTCTGCATTAACATAACCTTTGTTGTGCACAAAGAGTACAGACAGGTGCCCGTCGTTCTATTGGTCAAAGAATTGCGAAAGCAGTAGAAAATTCCGCTACATTCGGCATTCTTTTCCTCCCACCCAAATACTACACACGTTTGAATTTCTATCAAGATCTTAAAAATTTGCATTCTCGTTCTGCTTGGTCAGTTCATATTCGTGTTTATTATGATCGTTATGCTTATATTATGAGCATATGTATGAATGTTTATAATAACATAGTTGCAGTTACTGCTGAAGTATAGCAAACTTCCAAAAGTGGTTGTGTTTTAACACAGAGTAGCTTTCTAAGGAATAATATTCAGAATGGCTTAAATAAAGGGAAAGTAATCGAATAGTCAAAATAATTTCATTTTTTTGGCCAATATATTATACAGTACGAAGGTTGGGAGGTCTCCCCTTTCTCCGCAAAATCTTGAATATTGAAACTGTTACAGTTCACTGCAAAACAAGCAACGGACTTTTTTTTTTTTTTTTGGTTACTTTCCAATCTGGATTGAATAGAACTAAAAGTTCTGCGGTCTACCAACCCAAGCGAAGAATGATTATATTCCGGAAATTTAACGCCGTCTGTTGAAAATTAGAATGAAAAACACCCCAGTTATTTAGCTCTTTATTCTCCCAATACTGGCAGTTGCTGATTCCGATTGCGTAATATCACGTAGGGAAGAATTACGGTGCACGTATTGCGCAATAACGTTTGCGATATTTTGCAGAGATAATGAATTTTGCAATTTTGATGTTCAGTCTGAGATTTGTTTATGAACACTTACTTACTAACTGAAAGCGTTTTACTGTGCTTGCTAAGCAGAATATTTTTTAGTTCCGTTGGTTTATTTTTATATGATGCACATATTGAAATGTCAAAAGCATTTATTAGCGGAAAAATCTAAAGAGCCGCTACAGTGTACCCCCTTCCGCTCCTTCAAGTTACGCTCTTACGGTCAGAATATTCGCCAATTCCAAGTATGCGAATACAATAAATATGCCTTATTATTATTTATTTTCTCTATTTTGAACTGAAATTTCATCATTAAATATTGTAATATAGTTTAGTTCTTCATAGTTTTTTTTTCTGTCATTATAAACTAGTTCTGTAAATTGAACTATTATTTAAAATTAAAAAAAAAAAGTAATTATTTTCCATGGTTGAGGTAATACTTATTCTCTCTTAATAAGTACTTCATTTCTGATATTTTAAATTACAATTCTAATTTTTAAGGTTATGCAGTTGTGTATGATGTAATTAGACAGGTGCTTATTTTTTTTCTTAAAATGTGCTTGAAAAGTGCTTATAGGTGTTTATTTTTTTAACTAAAATGTGGCTATGAACCCTGTACATAGAATCGTACATAGAATGGGTATCCATATACAGAATCCTACAAAAAACAATACACAAAAATAGAACTGTAGATCAAATTCCCATAAAAACATAAACCAGCAGAAGTACATAATTAGCACTGATGAAATAAACAGAACTAAATGGCGGAGAAAGCATGTAGAGTAATTTTAAATAAAATTTTTAAAATATCTAGAAGCCTACAAGCGCCTGTCCTTCTCAATGCACGTCAATATCTATAAACATATTACAAAATATTTGTATAAATTCTCTTTACAAAAATTTCAACTCCCTTTATATAATTTTGAAAATAAAATGAATGGAAATATAATAATCAAAGTTATGATTCACAACCATCGAATGATATATGTACATATAGTATATATGTAAGAAAAATAAAGAATATGCAAAAGATTAAATTAGCAGCGTAAAATTAATTTTTCTTCTCTATTCTAAAAAATGTAATCTCTCTGCACTGCATCATTTCGAGATTAATTCATGTCATATGACTCTTACATAATTTGATGCTGTAAAAGGAACTAAAACTCAAACAGCCAATAGTAATTTTACAGCAGTATTAATTATAAAGTAAAAATGCATCGAGAACCAAAATTAACTCGTTCTGGATTAAGATTTCACCCTTAACATAACGCATTTGCTTTCTATGCTTTGGCCTAGCTGGACTATAGTCTGCCAGCTCCTTGTTTCTTACTACAAATTTATCAAAAATGTAAATATTTGGAATAGCCATAGAGTGCCAACTTGTTTGTGGCTGCAACATATTTGCTGAAAGAAAAGTTGAATTAAATCTACGCCGACTGCCAAATTTCTTATTCATTGTGGATTGGAATTTCAACATCAGTAGGTAAAGAAGGCCGCTTCCAAGCCATGTGGCGCTGTGGCGCTGGTGCTGCGTGGCACTCACAAGGGGAGGAAATTTACCGAGGAGTACGTCATCAACTACGTCACCAACTACGGACGCGTCGCATCCTGTTCGTGACGTCATCACGCATTATCACCTCGAATTATCTTGCTATTGCTACGTCAGCCACATGTTTCATCCTGTTTGTGTTGTAATCCGGTTTCATTACCACGCTTATCGATTGACGTAGAACTCCCCACTACTCTGATGTCATACTAAATCCGCAATCTGATTGCAACATGATAGAATTTCTAGTACATTCTATTTAGTTCAGCAACGACCTCTAGAGGGCAGTAGTCGTATACATAGCCCTTTCTGATTGGTTCTCATGGATCCTGACCAAGGCCTATATAAAAAGACGCTGGACCCTTTTTCATCATTTCTGTTCGTGCTGTATGCTTTGCTCCTGCTTTCACGCTTCCTGTTTGAATCAAGACTTGTTATTCGAGGTAAGTGTTTTACCATAGATTATGTTTGTACTCATGGTTTAGATGTTAATATTTATTATTTTTATTAGATATTATACATAGTTTTTATAATGTATTCTTGATTTTTCTTTCAGATTTTTGCTTGTGATTATTTTAGTTAACCCATTTCGTTTTAACACAAGTCATTCATTTTTTATATCTCCTTTACATTAATTTTTTTTCGCTATTATTTATAGATTACATTTATTGAGATTCTAGCAAAATATGGTAACTAATGTAAATTTTCTTCGTTAACTTAACGGTACTCTTATGTTTTCACACGAATATTCATTGCATTTCTTAAATTATCTGTAGCATGTTTTCTTTTTCCTAAAGTAATTCTTATTAGTTAAATTGAAGTTCCTTCACACTTTCATGTAAATATTATAACTTTGATTAAATTGATGATTTACCCTTTGCGTTCTTTCTATTTAACACTGTAATATATTTTTAAATGAGTTTGTTTTCTTTTTACTATTGCAAGTAGGTTTATTTTAATATTTTAACTTTCCTGGACTTGTTTAATAGTTTTTCATGAACAATCGAATTTTTTCTTTATTATTAATATTTTTCATGAACAATCGAATTCTTTTCTTTATTTTTTCAGATGGAACACACATCTGAGGATATGCTTTTAAATCATGACCCTGCTCAACCACAAGGCAACGTAAGTATTTTTCTTTTTTAAAAATGAAGCATGTTTGAGAATTTTTTGAGTTATAATACTTATTTTTGCACTTTTATATTTTTAGATGGATCCTGAATACTTTTTTGAACATGAAGACATGCCTTTGGATGATCAAACGATTGCTATTATGGATTTTGGTGATCTTACATCATTCCAGTTAGATTCGCCTTTCGTTGATACCCCGAATTTGATTTGCTCGGAGTATAATAAAATCTTTGCACATCAGAGAAGTTTGACAAGACATATTAAAGTGCAGGTGACGGAGGACGGGGACGCCTGAAGTTTAACAGAGGTTAACAGGCATATGTCCCGCGTCCTCCCCTGGAGTTTATTTAATAGTTATAAGTGTGGATACATGGCCATACAGGGGCAACTGTTTGACATCTGGCATTTGAAGTACATTTGAATTAACATACAGGCACGGTAAAAAAAAAAAAAAAAAAAAAAAAAAAAACACTTAATAGGTTATAACAAAAGAAGAAAATTAAACAACTAAAAATGGTGTTCAATTTTCTTCTGCTCCCTATGCAGTCAGAGATTAGATGGTAGAGCATTAGAGTGCATATGTCAGTGCAAGTAATGCATGTAAGCCATATTACTCTGGTTGACAGAGGTCCTGGCCATATGCTGCAATGGTGGTTATTATTTTGCAGATTTTATTTATGGCCGCTCTGTTTTTGGCTAGGAACTTGTGAAATGCTGAGATATTGGCTGGTATCGGGAAGTGGAACTGTTCCGTGAGTGGGCACTGAAAGATATAATGGTCCGGTGACCCCTCACCCCCGCAAACACAGCGATCCGTGGTTGAGATGGTGCGGCGGTAGAAGTAATCCGGGAAGGGACCATGACCAGTAATGAAGTTGGTAAGGGGAGCAATTGCCATAAGGCGCTCCGTGGTTACTTTTGGCAAGAAGCTATGCGCTCTCCTTCCCGTTTCGCCCTGATCCCATTCTCTTTGCCACCACTGGATAGCGGCATTTCGCAGTTGACTTTTGAGAAAAGATGGTGGTGCTGATACTGATATCGGTCTGGCATTTTGGTTCGAAGCAGCCTCTTTAGCGAGTTCATCCGCTGTCTCATTACCCATGTTACCTGCATGGGCTTTAATCCATACTAGGTCAACATGTGCGTGCCGATTATCTTTTAGGATATGCTGCAGTCGTATGATCAGCGGGGAGGCGTGACTATGTTTGTCAAGAGCAAGCAGTGTCGACATACTGTCTGTATAAAGCTGCACATGTGTGATGTTGTTGAGCGCCACGTATTCAATGGCAGCTGTTATGGCAACTACTTCTGCTTGAAAAATGCTATTATTTGGATTGAGGTGCCCTTTCCAGTGGTGTGCAGCATGGCCTTGCCTGTAGTATATAAAGGCACTACCTACACCCTCAGCAGTTTTCGAGCCATCTGTGTAGAACGCGTGCATATTAGGGTTTCCTTCTGGTTGACTTCGTGACGGTTTGAGGACAGTGTGAATGCCAAGTCCCTTGTGTGCTGGGTGCGTGTGGAGAGGAGTACATGGATGTTCGTAATTTGCAGGGCTATGTAAGGTGCCTGCAAAGGTTGCGTCTTTCTGTAGATGTATTATTTTAGTATATGTGGCCTCTAGCTCCGCTTGGATATGAAGTGGTATGATGCCTGCCAAGGTGAGTGCTGCATAAGTTGCAGTGGTGCGGTAGGCTCTGCATAAGCCTATGGCGAATGGGCGCTGTAGTGATAGGAGTTGCTTAACCTTGCGTGCGGTCATGGGTTGTGCCCATATAGCTGCCGCATAGAGTGCCACCTGCTCAGCTACAGTTTTATAAAGTACCTTTTGAATGTGGGGATTCCGTCCCCAGTTCCGGCCTTGGAATTGTCGTGATCTCCTGGCAATTGCAGATGTTTTAATCTTTTGTGCCTGGATATGCGGAAGCCAAGTCAGACCTGGGTCGCATATTACCCCAAGGTATCTTAAAGTTTTTACGACTTTAATATTCCGGCCTTGTAGTTTGATACATGGGCTACGTGTTGGATTTGTACCCTTTATTGGAAAGATGATAGCAGTGGACTTTGTGGTGGATATTTTGAGTTTTAGCTCTTCGCAGAGGTTGGCAAAGATAGTGCATGACTCACTGCCATGGGCTTCAAGCTCAGCGCGTGTGCGGCCTCTGACCAGTAATGCCGCGTCGTCCGCGTATGCAACTAACACAGTATGTTGTGGCCACCTTGCCTCTAAGACTTTATTAAAGGTGAGGTTCCATAGCAGAGGCCCTGCACAGGACCCCTGTGGACATCCTCTCACTTGTGTTATTGAAACAGTACTACTGTTGTTAGAGATCATCAGTTGCCGGTCTGCCAGATAGTTGTCCAGAACTTGAAAGATATTTCTTGGGCATCTTGCCTCTCTGAGGGCCTGCCTGATGGCAGGCCACCAGAGGGTATCGAATGCACTTTGCAAATCTATCGATATAAAAGCCGTCTGGTAGCCCTGCGATTTGTTCTGAATTATGACTTCATGGATTCGCTGCAGGGCATGAATGGTAGAACTGCCTTGTTTGAAGCCAAATTGTCTTGGGCTAATGCTTTGGTATTGATGTAGATGAAATTTTAGCCTGTTGACGATGAGCTTCTCGTAAATCTTTCCCATCGCCGACAGAAGGCAAATTGGCCTAAAGGAACTCGATACTAGGGGGTCTTTATCCTTTTTTAAAAATAATACCACATTGCCTTTTTTGAAAGCTGTGGGGAATATTTTATAATGCAGAAGCTGGTTGTAGTATTTATGGAAGTAGGATGGTCGTGCCTGATATGCAACTTTGATAATTGCGTAATCGAGTCCGTCTGGATCCGGGGCCTTTTTTAGTGGCAGATACCGGAATATATTACGTATCTCCTGTGCAGAAAACTGTATATGGTTCGGTGTGCATGGCGAGCTTGTATCTTCTCTAATTTGCCTCTGTTCTGAAGTATCTGCTTGTGTATCAAGGAAAAGGGAAATTGTGTATGCTTGTGTACTGCTTGTGTATGGGAAAGATAGCATTTAAAAGTTCCTTGGCGGTGAAGGCCGCTTCGTCCATAGTATGTGGTGCTGTTGTTTGAACTGGTACTTGCTGGTACTTGGTTGGAAGATCTTCTGCGTTGCCAGTTTGTGTAAAATTCCATATGGATTACTGTTACTGGTGCAGAAAGATCTCCAGCTGTTAATTTTAGCTTCAAGAATTGCTTTCTTGTAGGCGGCCCTTTCTTGCCGAAAGGCCGTAAGGATGTTGGAAGCTACAATTTCGTTGGTAGCAGATCTGAGGCGGCGGCGCAGAGCTCTGCACCTCTGTTTCATCTCTCTCAGTCTTCCCGTCCACCAGGATATGCCTTGGAGTTTTTGGCGGTCCTTGTAGGGAGGATCTGCTGACATATTTGTCTGAGTAATGACAGAATGTGGTCTGTGTAATCATCCAGTTCTTGGGGGTTGGTAAGGTCTTCTAGTATGTCTTCTTCTCTGATGAGCAGCTCCTGAAAGGCATTCTTCAGTCGTCGTATCTTTCCGCCCGGTAGTTTGAATCTCTGGAGGATATTAATGCTGGCTTCAAGTGTTAGTGTGAAGTGGATGTATCGATGATCTGAGTTACTCTCATCATCTAGAACATCCCATGAGCTAAAGTTGTTGGCAAAATTAGCAGTTGAGAGTGTAAGATCAGGCCATCCTTTATGATAGGTATTGTCATAGGTTGGTTGTGCCCCTTGACTATTATGTAAATGTAGATCGTGACAGGCCATAAAGTATTCCATGTCTCGCCCTTTAGGCGTTGTGTCTTGGTAGCCCCATATAGTATTATGTGCATTGAAATCTCCTCCAACGACGTGAGGTACTGTTGGGCATTTCTGTTTCACTCGTATAAAGTTGCAAGTCACATCTGTAAGACCTTCCGTGGGCGGGGAGTAGACGGAGGTTAGGAGGAATTGCTGCTCTTCAAAGATGACTAGAATAGTAACGAAGTCTCTTTCTGTTGTTACTACGTATGGAGACCAGGAGGGGTTGCAGCAGACAATGGCTGCCCGTGGTGCTTGTTCTGCATTGGCTTTCTTCTGAAAAATTTTCCATGCCACTGGTAGTCTTGCCACTTGTCCCTCGCGACAATAAGGTTCTTGAATTATCAAGAAATCTGAGTTATAATAAATAGCATGCTGGAATACCTGCGTGGTCGCGGCTACCGCCCGTTGTAAGTTAATTTGTGTGCACTTTATCTGTGCTTGATTAGAATTAGCTTCCGCACTTGAAGTTTCTTGGGTTGGCCCGCGTATCGCTTGTTCTGTTGTCGTGCTGTTCGGCTCTTGTTCATTATTCATAGAGAGTGCTCCTTCTGACGCGTTCGATGTATCGTCCATACGTTGGGCAGTTGGTATCATAGGTCGGATGGTTGCATGGCATTGTGCTGCGCGTTTTATAGTTGGCGTCTGAACAGTTGATGCATGTTGGCCTGCTGGCGTGACAGTCCTTAACACTGCGACTTCCAGTGCAGAAGGCACAGTAGATTCTATTGGTGCATGTTTGCTGCAGATGGCCAAACTCTTAGCATCGGAAACATCTTTTTGTGTCGAAGTGCTCAGCAATCCTATGTCCTCTCCACCCAATGAAGAGCTTGGATGACTGGAGGAGGCTTCTAAATGCCGCTGGTTGACATTCAAGTATCCATTTGACGGTGTTTCCTCTGTCCTTGAGTCGGTACATGACTTTGGCTGTTGTTTTGGCGAGGTGGAGTTCTGAGGCGAGTGCATTTTCTATCTCTTCTGGCTGGACGTCAGGAGATACGTTGTGGATAGCCACTCGTGATAGTCTAGTCAGTGGTTGCTTGATCTTGACTATTACTTGTCCCTGCGTGCTTTGTAAACTAGTAGTGAGCTTGGTCACGTCCTCTTTGGAAACACAGTCTACAGCTAGTCCTCCTTTCTGTAGATTTCTAATGGAGGAGATTTTAACTCCAAGCTTCTGAATAGGGAAATTTTCGTTAAGGACAGCTTTTAGGTCCTTATTACCCTGTGCAGTACCCTCAGAGGGATAAATTAAAACCGTATGTTTTGGCTTCGGTCTGGTTGCTTGCGCGTATGTTTTGACTCTGACGACGGTATCGCTAAGCGCTGATGAATCGTTGGGAGCTGTGCCGTGCAATGAACCGCAACAGACTATGGAGGGAGTGTTGGTACAGGCGTCTGCTGCTTCAGGTTTCGGTATGTAATTTGGACCTTCGAGTGCCAAAGTGTGCACTGCGTCTATCAAATCCAGGAGAGATACCTTTACGTCTGAAGGAAGAAGGTATCTGCCTCGTCTTTGTATGGAGGCTGTTTTTCTAAGACTTTCGCAGAGCTTATTGATTTTTGTGTGATAGTCTAATTTTGAGCCAGCAAGAGTTGCCGGATCAGAGTCGCAGTTAGAATTGTTGTACTCAGCCACTGAGGTTGATGGCCGTGTCATAGTAGCAATCACTTGCACTATACAATGCGAGAAACAGTTGTGGACTTGAGATGGCGCACTGAATTTGATGCAAAGAGTAAAATCACATAGAGACACACAGAAGTCGCTTCACAGGTATCACTGTTACACTTAAAGATCACTTATACATTTCACTGTAGTAAAAATTTCACTGTGACATTTACTCTGCTCGTAAATGCACTCACTGAACGTAAATGCACTTGTGCTAATCAGCACTAATCACTAATGCACTTTTTGTGCACTAATTACTTGCACACGTATCACTGTAAGCACTTAATAATCACTTATTCACTTTCACTGTAGTGAAATTTCACTGTGACACTAACTCTAATCAGCACTAATCACTAATGCACTTTTTGTGCACTAATTACTTGCACACGTATCACTGTAAGCACTTAATATCACTTATTCACTTTCACTGTAGTAAAATTTCACTGTGACACTAACTCTAATCACTAATACACTTTTTGTGCACTAATTACTTGCACACTTATCACTGTAAGCACTTAATAATCACTTATTCACTTTCACTGTAGTAAAATTTCACTGTGATACTAACTCTAATCAGCACTAATCACTAATGCACTTTTTGTGCACTAATTGCTTGCACACGTATCACTGTAAGCACTTAATAATCACTTATTAACTTTCACTGCAGTAAAATTTCACTGTGACACTAACTCTGCTCGTAATTCACACACACTTGCACTTTAAGTAACGCTAATGCTCTTATTCGAAGAAATTTGTAATGGTCAACAAATTAATTAATGCTAATTAATAAAATAGAATAATCAAAAGGTGACCAGAATGCTGTAATAGTACTATTATACATTCACGGAATAAATAATATGCACAGGGATACACACAAATAATATAGTATTACTATTTATGTTTAATTACTGCCTAGTTAAAACACGTTGGTAAGGCAATTACCACACATAAAAGTTTAGAATAAAGTACAGAGAAACTAAATCATAATGCTCTGATAAGAAATGCTACTGTTTATGCATTCCGTAAAAACATATTATCAAATACTGATACAAGAGAATTATACTGGCAATTAATATAATTAATGAGCCAGTTTGAACTGAGGTAAATAAAACAGATTTGTAATGGGAGCTAGAGCCTTCTGTGCAGAGTACAAATTAAATGCACACGATCACAGCAAAATTGTAGCGTTAGAAACTGTAATTAAATTAACATAGCAGTAATAGATATTATTAGATAGCACAAAATGACACAAATTGACATAGTTTGATAATTATAATCCGGTGTTATACCTGAAGCCTATTTTATAATATGAAGTTAATGACTAAAATTAGCCGAGTCTAACCAGTAAGTAATGCGATTCTTAATTAAACTAATTGATTTAATTAGAAACAGGCAATCCTACCTTGGTTGCTAACCTTCTCTGTACTATCTATAAGCAGCCGCGGTAAGCGAATTGACACTTTGCCGCTATTTTCTCTGCTCTTCTTCTGTATAATGAGTTTCTGCAGAAATCGTTCAAATATTGTCACTGTGTAATCCAAAAGGTGGACATAAATCAGGTAAACACTGTACGTAAACACAGACGCGCGAAGGTGAAAATCCTGTCCAAAATAAAGTCACAAAAAATGAAAACTCGGGTTGTAGTCGTCCAAAAAATTTGAAATTTATATCCCTGTAATCCCTGTCACATGAGGAGTCCAAAACTGAAGGTTCCGAAGAGCTACTTCAGTTAGTTGCCTAATTAGCGAAGAGACGAATTAAAACACAGTCCCTTTTGTTGGTCTTCTTTCCCCTTTGTTGATAGAAAGGAAGTCGCTGACGCCGGGGGGTCGCTGGACTGCAGGTGGTCGTTGGATCGCTTGAAAAGGTCGAGGGTCAGGGACACCTCGTGGCTGCAGAATCACTTACTTTAAAAATTAATTACTAGCGGTATAATTAACCAATTGTCTTGAAACTGGTCTGTAAATACTCCTTGTAAGGTCCTCTTTCCAGCGATATAAAATTCAATATGATTCGGCTTCCGGCGGTCGCTCAAAAATAATTTAAGGTTCAGCCCCGTTGGATGTTAAACTGAGAAATTAATGAATCCGTAATTAATGAACCGTTGGTCGTAGAACCAAAACATTAGTGTCTACGTATTCCTACTGATGTGGGCTAAATAATAAAACTTGTTTCAGCACCTGAAAATAAAAACTTCCGCTGCTAAAGACGAAACACGAGGAGCGACGAAAATACGACCTACTGCTGCAAATATGGCCGCTGAATATATTAAAGTGCAGCATTCAACTGTTAAAAATATTTGTGCCATATGCAAAAAGGAGTTTTCTCGTAAGGATAGTTTAATGAGAACCCCAGAAATCCATGCCATCTCGCTCAATGAAACGAGCAGCTCCCCCCACCACCATGCCTGCCCCTAAACGACCGAGGCAAGAGTGTCCACCCTGCCTTGGTACGTTTGCTACGGAAATCATTTATCCTAGTGAAGACGCCAAGAATGACTTACAAGTTTTTAGAGTCATCAAGAACTGGTTTTAGAGTCATCAAGAACTCAAGTTGCAAGAAAGATTCAAGAAACTGCCGCACAGCACCAAGGTATCAAGTGGTACTTCAATGTTTGTGTGAAGATGGTCAGCAAAGTGTCAGAGACAGAGGAGGAGATATGCACCCCCTATTTTCGATCGAAATGCAGCACTACGCTCACGGGAGAAATACCCGACATGCAAGCAGGTTTTGAAAAGGTAAGGAAATTTATTTCATATGAATTTTAATTTATTTTAAAATGTGTGTGTAAAATTAGTAATACTCATGAAATGTTTTACAGGTGCTGAATTCCTTGGAAAAATTTCTGAAAAAACGTTCAGGATGGGTTTTAGACTGCGTTCAATTCATGGAGTTCAAGACTGCTATTTACAAGCCTTTAGCTGCTTTCTCCTATATACCTCTACCGAAAGCCTTAGCCAGTAAAATGGCTGTTCTCAATATCCAGAATGAGGACCACAAATGTCTCGTCTGAAGTGTCTTGGCGGCTCTTCATCCCGTTGAAGATTATCGACAACATGTATATAGAGTAGGCCATTACAAACCCTATGAAGGAGAAATCCATGCAGATGTGTTGTCTTTTTCCACCCCCATTCACCAGCTGGACATGTTCGAGAAAATGAACAACCTGTCGATCAACGTGTACGATTGGGAAAACAATGAGATTTTACCTCTTCGGATAACCAGGAGTCGAAACGGTAATTTATCCTTATTTTGTAATCTTTAATAGTCATGTTTTAAGTTTGAAAATTGTTTTATGGAATGATATTTTTCTTTTTTAGGTGATCGTCATATCAATCTGTTGCTCATTTCCGATGACGAGAAGAGGAATTATTGTCTTATCAAGAACATGTCTCGTCTTCTTGCCGGACTCACGAAAGTGGAACATGCAACATTTTATTGTGACTATTGCCTTCACCGGTTCAGAAAGAAAGAGACTCTCGACGCTCATGTAAAAGATTGTCAAGTGCATGGAGCACAAAAAATTAAAATGCCTGAAAATAAATGGTTAAAATTCGACAAGTCCCAGTTTCAGCTTCCAGTACCTTACGTTATCTATGCCGACTTTGAATGCATTTTAGTAAAGCATGCCACCTGTTTGACGGATCCATTAAGGTCTTCAACTACTCCTGTTGCCAGCCATATAGCATCCGGATATTGTTATACTATTATTGAACCGAATGGTGAATTTTATAAAGCTCCAGTTATCTACCGAGGAAGAGATGCAGTCGATCACTTCTTAGCTGCTCTTATTTGCGAGGAAGAGAATCTAACAAAACTACTGAAGCCAAATGAACCAATGATCTTCTCCAAAGAAGACCAAGTTATGTATGAAACAGCCACTCATTGTCATATTTGTGGGCAATCTCTGAAAGGTGATAAGGTAAATTTTTTGGATTATTTTTGTGGTATCAATAACTATAACATAAACTACGATATGATTCTCATACTTTCTTTTTTCTGTTTTAGGTCCGTGATCATAATCATCTTACAGGTCAGTATCGAGGAGCTGCTCATAACAGTTGCAATCTGAATTTTAAGCATGGCAACTATATGCACATTTGATCATGAAAGGCTTCGGAAAGATCAGAGGGAAGACCATGACTTGTATATTAAATAATTCGGAAAAATTCATCAGTTTTTCTCTGGAAAACCTCAAATTTATTGACAGCCTTCAGTTTCTCAACGCTAGCTTAGAGAAGCTTGTTGCGAATCTAGAAAAGGACCAAATCCATCTCACACAGGACCATTTTGGAGAGAAAACGGATCTTCTGCTTAGAAAAGGTAAATTTTTTAAACATTCATATTTCTTATTTATTAGAATGTTTAATATCTGTTACATGAATGCTTATATATATATATATATATATTTGCTTTTTAGGTGTCTAACCTTATGAATATATTAATGATTTCTCCCGCTTCGATGAGTCTGAACTACCTCCACCATCTTCATTTTATTCCAATTTCGCAGAACAACACATCAGCCAGGAGGATTATACGCATGCCATGACCATTTGGAAAACCTTTGGTCTTGCCAGTGGTTTGTGACGTCCTTCTCTTAGCAGATGTCTTTGAAAATTTCCGCCGCCTGAGTCTCAACTTCTACCAACTCGATCCAGCACATTTTTACACTGCTCTCGGATTGGCTTGGCAAGCTGCTTTGAAGATGAGTGGAGTTAGCCTGGAACTATTAATAGATTTGGATCAACATTTGTTTATTGAGCGGGGTATTCGTGGTGGCATCTCAATGATATCACATCGTCTGGCTGTTGCTAATAACAAATACCTACGGAACTATGATTCAGCGCAACCTTCCAACTGTATCATCTATTTAGATGCTAACAACCTTTATGGGTAAGTATTATTCCGTAATCCCTTTTTAAAAATTATTATTCGTATGCTTTCATTAAATATATTTTTGTTTTGATTCTAAATGTTATTTTTTATTTTATTTTAGTTGGGAGATGAGTCAATCTCTTCCTACGCACGGGTTCCAATGGGTGGATGAACCCGTTGATTACATGAATATTTCGGACGATGCTGACGAGGGCTACATCTTAGAAGTGGACTTTGAATATCCAAGAGAGTTGCACGACCTCCATAATGATTATCCTCTCGCACCGGAACAGATGCAAGTCACTGAGCAAATGCTATCTCATTATTCTCAAAATTTAGCAAAGAAGTTCCAGCTCACCCTTGGCAATAGTGTGAAACTAGTTCCGAATCTTTTCCCAAAACAGCTTTATGCCCTCCATTATAGAAACTTTAAGTTATATGTGTCCTTGGGTCTCCGAGTCACTAAAATTCATCGGATACTTAAATTCAAACAATCTCCATGGTTAAAAAGTTACATCGCTTTTAATACTGAGCAACGGAAACGGGCCAAAACAAGTTTCGAAAAAAATCTTTTCAAGCTGTTAAATAATGCTGTTTTCGGGAAAACGATGAAAAATCTTCGAAAAAGAACACAAATTGATATAGTTACGGAGGAGAAGAAATCTAAAAAACTTGTGGCTTCACCACGTTTCCATGCCTTCCATCAGATCACAGAAGATCTAGCAGTTATAGAACGTAGGAAAAGTTCTCTGGTGCTGAACCGCCCTCTTTACACGGGTTTTTCTATTTTGGACATATCAAAAACGCTCATGTACTCGTTCCATTACGAGTATATAAAACCTAAGTATGGAGACAATGCCATACTTCTTTTCACCGATACAGATAGTCTTTGCTATTTGGTGGAAACTAAGGACATTTACGCGGATATGAAGCAAAACCTCCATCTCTTTGATACATCTGATTATCCGAAAGACCATCCTCTCTTTAACTCGATAAACAAGAAAGTGCTCGGGAAAATGAATGAGTTAGCCGGTGAAATCGCTCAAGAATTTGTGGCACTGAAACCTAAGATGTATAGTCTTCTCAGTAGTTTCACTGAAAAGAATACAGCTAAAGGAGTTGCCAGAGGTATTTTAAAAAATCATATTCGTCATATAGACTATAAGCAGTGTCTTCTTTATAACAGTCGTGGACTCGCCCCTGCTCAACGAATAGCCAGTAAATGCCAAAAATTACAGACTGTACATTATACTAAATCTACATTGTGTCCTTTTGACACTAAAAGATTTATTTTGGACGATGAAATTTCAACTCTTGAGCATGGACATTATAAAATAAGTATATAAAATGTATATCAAATTTGCTTTATTTCTCTGTAAATAATATATTTTTCTCATTCTCTTACTTTTGTAATTATTTGTCATGTACATATTCTTTTGCAATTATTGCATATAATGATTGTATACATTGATGAGTTTAATAATATATATTTTAGCCAAATTATTTCTGTATAATTGTTTGAAAAATTAGAAAGGAAATTATAGAAATTTATAAAAAATTTCCAAGTGTTTAATAAACATTATATTTTTCACTGCACGAACTTAAGTATAGTTTTTCTTTAAAAAATTACATTTTTCAAAATTATTAGTTAATTTTCCTAAATTATTAGTGAAATCTGAATTCTAAGTGAATCATCAATCGATTATTTGTTAAGTGAACAAAAGCTATAAATAGAATTGTTTTTCGAATAAAAATTTAGTTAAGATGGAACTCTTAAAATTAAAGCATCCTTTTACGATGTTAGCTGCTGGTCCTAGTGGTAGCGGAAAAACAATGTTTATTAAAAAATTAATGGACCATCAAATGATCAACCCTTTTCCTCCTAAAATTATTTGGTGCTATAGTGCTTATCAAAGTCTTTACGATGAGATGAATTACATCGAATTTTGGGATGGTTTGCTTGAAAAGATCCACACTTTATCAAATTCTCTGATTATTATTGATGATCTTATGTCGGAACACGGAAATGATGTAAGATTGACCAAGTTATTTACCAAAGGATCTCATCATCGAAAGCTTAGTGTTATTTTCATTGTACAAAATTTGTTTCATAAAGGTATTCTGGAAATGTCTTTGAACGCTAATTATTTAGTGCTCTTTAAAAATACAAGAGAAAAGTCTCAAATTATGCATATGGGAAGGCAGTTATATCTAGGAAAGAACAAGTTTTTTCAAGAAGTGTATCAGGATGCTACATCTAAACATTACAGTTATTTACTGGTTGACCTCAAACCTGAAACATCTGACTTCATGCGTCTGAGAACGGGGCTTTTTCCAAACGATAAATACTACGTCTATCAACCTCGCTAGTCATTTGCTGGTGAGCTGTCAACGAGTGAAGATGTCTGTGGGGATCGACTTTGAAGGCTTCCAACATTCTTCAGGACAGTTTCTTATTAAAGAACTTGCAGCTTTTGCCGTAGGGGACCCAACGTATCGTGGCAGATGGACTTTTCAACCCCTCCTGTTCCTTTGAAGATTTCGGCAAGAAAACACAACTCACGTTTTCATGGGTATCTTGGAATATACATAATGTGGACTGGACGTATGGAGAAATGTCATATACAAATTTAAATTTAGTCCTTCAGATGCTGTTTCTTTCATTTAAAAAATATATGGCAAAGGTATGGAAAAAAAATATTTTCACAATCATACCAGAAAAGAAGTGATTAATTTGGATGATGTAAACTGTCCCCGTTTTTGTGACTTAACTTCAGGAGAAATAGTCTGCCCTTATTTGCATGTGAAGAACTTTTCACACTGTGCTGTTCAAAAAGCCGCCGCTTATGCACGCTTCGTAGAGACTCTATAAAAGCCCAACACCTTTTCTTTCCTGTCATTCGTGTATAAAATGTCGAACTATTCGCAGGACCAATTAGAGCAGCTGAAACGCATCTCGAAAAGTAAATTATCCAGTGATTTGCATCTCAAGTGCCCCAATAGTATCATAAAAACTGTGTGTGAGTGTGCCTTAAACTTGCTTCATCTTGCCTTTTTCCCCAGGCAAAAGGCTCAATTAGCGCCTTATAAACGAAGTTTACGAAAACTCGCCAATTAAAAAGTACCTCTTTATAAGAAAAGAAGACTACATGTACAAAAAGGGGAAGGTTTTCTAAGTGCTCTCTTACCTGCGGCTATTTCTGTCATTAGTTCTCTTATTCATGGAGTTCAGTAAAAAACTTCTCATCGTACCAGAAGAAAGACGACAAACGGTGGAACATCTTACCGAACTGGATGAGAAAATGGATCGAATTTTAAAGAAAAAAGACCTTGATGAAAGTGAAAAAGCATCTTTGTATCTACAAGTACTCCAGAAATATATTACCAATCAATTACCACCCCCCGTTGAAATCTGGTATGATATTAAAAACAGAGAAACCTATGGAAAAGAAAGAAGACACTTTGGTGAAGAAAGAAGAAATTCCTACGGAAGATCCAGTTGAGAAAAAAGTTGTGAATGTGGCTCCTTTAAAATACAAGTCTCAAGCAAAAGACATTTATCATCATGTGAAGAAACATATTTCAGATGGAGGTGAACTCATTTATCGGGATCAAGTCGTTCCAGTGACTCGTGTTGTGACACTCTTTAATCATTTTTTAAGAAATAAGAAAAAACCAGTTGTTGGACAAAATGAATTTTATGCTGTGTTAAAAGAATTATGTTTACCTACTATGTATGATGATTATAACAAATTAAATGTCATGTATGCTGGCAGAAATGTATGGATTAGATATTAAATAAAACAATGTTAACTTGATATGTGTGTCTTTATTGTGTTCTTAGGAATAGGATACTTTTCCGAAATTAAAAATAATTATGAAAGAGAAAAAAAAAAAAAAAAGATAAAAAGATTTTTTCTAAGACGGAAAAAGTTTTATTTACAGTTTTTAAGATGAAAAATTTCAGTTTTTTTTAAGTCGAAAAAAATTCATTTAGATTTTTTTTAGGTCGAAAAATTTTCACTTTAATTTTTTTAGGGAGAAAAATCTCCACTTTTATTTTGTCTACGGGAAAACCCATGTTAAATTCAAAATGTAAGGGGAAAAAGTTACACATTTTTTTATAAAGTCGAAAAAAATTCATTTAGATTTTTTTAGTTCAAAAAAATTTCACTTTAATTTTTTTAGGGAGAAAAATCTCCACTTTTATTTTTTTAGGTCGAAAAGTGTTATTTGTGTTGTTCTTCATATGAAAAAGTCTCGTTGTCATTATATTTAAAACTCAATATGCTTTTATATAAGTTGAAAAAAAATTATTCAGTCAGAAAAATAAAACACAAAAGAAAAAATACATTTCAAATATTTTATTGTTTAAAAATCATTCTTACACCATAAGGTTTATTTCACAAATTGATACAGGTTAAAATCACTCATTTTACATACATTTTCAATAATGGCAAACATAGATTGGCCTTGGCTTCGTTTCAGTACATAATAAATACAATATGCTCCACATACATTAGAAGTTACACTCTGTAATGGAATATTATTCAATTTTACATTTGAACAGTGAAATCCATAAACATCTGAAGATTGTCCATAAGAATAAAAAAATTCTAATTCTTCAAATTGAAAAAAGACTACCCAATGCGCTCCGGGTTCTGTGAACTTGTCTGTATTCACAACGATGGCTGATCTTCTAATTAAGGGGGGTATTTTATCTGCTGGATAAACTCCTCAAAAGACAGCTGCTGCTTCACGAGATAAAATGTCTTGTATAATACTACCATCCAACAGTTAAAGTCCAAAATAATGTTCCTCGATTTATTAATTCCAATCACGTTATCAAATTCTGCAAAGATAATCACACACACAGTTTGCTCGAGAGTTTGGCTGAACTTTACCTCAATCCGTAGATTAGAATGCTTAATGAAATTCATGTGCTCCCCATCACAAAGGTCTGGCGATAATTCAAAACCAAATAACACGTTACCTTGTAAGTAGTCTTCTCTGGAGATAAAAATGCCTTTATCTTGCTGGGATTTATTGAAAAACAGGCTATGATAAGCTCGAATATAATTGTTGTTATCAAAATTTGGTTCCAGTAGATTGTAAGGCACAGGCTGTCCGTCGACGTACACTACAATGGACTTGGCGAAATTTCCGTGAAAAGCGTCATTATCAACACATTCAATTCCAATTCTTTGAGGCATCTGACCAACAAAAGCGTTGTCTTGTATCAAGGACATGCTATTTTGGGGAATGGAATAGACTTTACATAATACTCTATTAATAGGACACTTGGCATTACTCTTCTCTAACGCTTTGGCATGACCTAGGATAACTCCAGGGTTCACACGCACTTTTCTCACGAAAAGAGATACATGTTCTAAAACCACTTTATGACCTGCTTTTCCTTGAAAACAAAACTCCGGCTTGCTTCTTATGAGAGTTAATTTAACATCCACCATATTTAATAAAAGCCTTTCTTGATGAAATAAATCAAAATAAATGCCACCAATCATATCAACAGTAGAACTCAGTTTGAAAAAGGAAGATCGCTTCTCTAGGTCTTTGTCATACATTTCAGCTGTTAATTTTGAAGTTTTACTATCATAGCCGCGATTGAGCAAAGTTTAAATATAAGCTCTATAGGGGTATGTGTTAATAGAAGAAGATACCAGTCGTTCGTTTAATGTGACATCCACCTGAGAAAATAAAGAATGCAGGAACAAATTTACTGGGCCGATCTTTATCCAGATGTGAACCATCCGTTTTTATTACTTTTGCTCTAACGTAGAGTTGTGTTTGTGACAAGTGAATATAATCTTCTCCACTGCCTGAAATATGAAATTCTACGGGACCTCCGTCAAATACATTAGATAGAGGATGAAACTGAACCCATTGGCCGCTCTGAATCGCCGTTTGAGTTCCAGGTAAATGAAAAAGTTCTAATTCGGATTTATCACATTCACTGGAATCTTTCATGATAAAAGCCATTATGAATCGAAAATATCACGTCTTCTCTGCTTCGCAGCTTTCGAAGAAATGAAGTGTTTTGACTGTTTCCGCTTTCTTTTATACTTGCCTCTACCATCCATGGTCTGGGCTTTACGAATAGCTTTTGCCGCTAATACTTTTCCCGCCTCATTGGCTCTTTGTTTAGCAGCAGACTTAATGTTTTCGCCTGCCAACACATCATTTGCGATGAGAGCACCGGTGCGTAAAGCTTCTTTCCCCACCGTTTTGGCTAATTTCACAAACAAAGGCATAGCAGAGCGAAATAGACTGCGACAAAAATCCCCCGAGAACATATCCCTTTTGATAGGGTTGACCTTGGTAATAAGAAAGTCCCGAGCCGGTTTGATAATGATTTTCATAATTTTGAGTACAACATTCGTATGGTACGAGCATCTTGATGTCTTTTTTACAAATAAAACTTTTCCTCTTCTGTTGTCATATTTATAGGATTTGTCGCCTTCGGAAATGAAGCACAAGAATTAACTTACCCCTATCAAAAGGAACGAATGTACCCGAATTGAGTCGGATTTCCACTTCGATTGTATTAAATGAATGTCTTGCTATTGGTACAGAATGCGGTCTGTCGTATTGCACATTTACGGTATCACCATCTTTTCCGGTAACTGTCACGACTCTTAAGAGGGAAGCTCGCACATTACCAACAATCTGAGGCGAAACAATATCACTATACACATAAAGTAATGTATAAGAAGAATGCAAATCACCCACATATGGACTATTCCAAGTACCTTCGACAATCTGCGGTTCGAAGCCTAATAAACTTGCCAATCCCGAATCATAAAAGATTAACCGAGCTCCATTTTGCGTCACAATTTTCACTCTTTTGTTGAACGATCATACTGTAAAGAGATTTTATCTTTAAATGCAGCTAAAGTCATGGCTTTTAAGAGATCTGGGACACTTTCGTAACATCCTGGTTGTATTTTTCTATTGACAACTTCCCTTACACCCGAAGAGTCACCCAAATCAAAGCGAAAGAGATTGTTATCTTTGTTAATATTGTACTAGGTGTGCGGGTAAATGATCTCAGAAAGACCACCTTCCAATTCCCTTTCAAAGATATGGGTACGGGCAACTGAGTAATGAAATGAGAGATAGTATTTTCTGGAAAATAATGTTGAGAGCTATCACTAGGTAACGTCATATAGAAAGACATCTTGGAAAATGACGATTCTTTACACGATGTGGAGTTTTTATATTCTTTTCACATCGGTCACCCATGCATTAAATTTTGGTGGATAACCTAAGAATTTCAAATAGTATTCCGTCTCACCATTTCTCTTTCTTTCTCGCAACACTTTTTCAACAGGATAATATCCCGAATCTGAAATTTTTTGCAGTTCCTTTTCGTAAAAGGTTCCTTCAATGACTTCTCCAGCGAGGTCTTTAAGTCGATAAACAGGTGGATTTCTAGGAAGGATTTCATGGATCGTAAATATTTCTCTCGTCCAGTTACTTTCATAGCCTTTTTCAAAAATCATTTTTAATTTGCTAACGCGCACTGTATCTTCCACTTTGAATTTAGGTTGAGGTTTAGGTAGGTCTTTATATAACTGATTCCACACTTGTTTCTCATTGTGTTTACTGACATTCGCTGGTTCCATTTGAATAGAGCGATGCTAGGTGTGATTATAACTGTGAATTAATTTATCTATTACATCAATGTAACGATACGTGTTCATTTCACTGAAGTACTTCCACATTTTGCTTTTGAGGGTTTTATGGACGCGTTCAATGATGCTTGCCTTCACTGTACTGTTCTCAGTTGTGAAAAAACGAACTTTTTCTTTTTTAAGATAAGTTTGAACGATTTTATTCTTATATTCTTTACTTTTATCGGTTTGTAACACATGTGGTTTTCTCTCGCTAAAAATATGTTCAAGAGCTGATTTGACACTCTGACCTGTTTTATCTTTGAGTGGAATAGCCCAAGCATATTTGGAAAACACATCAATACATGTTAGCAAATATTTATATCCATCGTTGTGTTTGGCAAGAGACTGCATATCTGCCAAATCAGATTGAAACTGAGCATCGATGCCTCTGACGAGAACGCGATTGCGACGAAAATGTCGTTCGGTAGGCATGTGTAAAGTATATGACTCTTTGCTGGTAAGCCATTTCTTGATCGCCTTGTGACTTTCTTTGCCTTTTAAAGCACGATGCAAAGCACTCACTCCACCAAAACTTGCGGGAAGGGCTGGATCGCGATACATCTGAGTCAAATTCATGATATGTACAGCAGTGATTTTTACTAATAGAAATGTGAACGCTCATTTATAGTTTTCTCTAAATTTATAGTTCTCTTTAAAACATGCAACCTCTTATTTCTACAACAATCCTTCTTATGAACGGAAAGGAAATGTGTATGAGTATTTACTTTGGTCTCTTAATTTTATATATATTTATTTTTAACTTAATTATGAGACAGTAAAGAGATCATTATAAACAAATAATTTTATTTATTTTTTAAACTTTCATAATATTCAATACCATAAGCACCATAATTTTCTAAATTGGTAGGACAAAATATTTCTTTCACTTCATCAAGTACATCTTTGAAACAAACAGATTTTAAAAAGTCTTTTGTGATATAATGTGCTGGTTTAATCAAAAGTAAAAACGTAAATAAGGCTCTTCAGTCCATACATTTCCATAAAATTGTCTGGCTATGTTTACAGAGCTTAATTTCAGAGCCAAGGAGTTGATATTTTCTGTTTTATGAATAGCGAGCTCTTCACAGTCTGTGAGTTTAGGATACTTTAAATCTCCGTGTTCTTGGGTCAGCTGTTCTAGTGATGTCTTCAGAATGGTTTGGAGGCATGTAGTTCCCAAAGAAATGTCGAAGGATTCTGGAAGCTTTTCCTCGTTAATAGGTTCCTCGGATACAATTTCGTAGGCTTCACAAAAGTCCATACATTGATATACGAGGTTAGTGACGATGGCACTGATACGACTGTATTTTGCGGATAATTCTTCCCACTGGGCGATTGTAAGTCTAATATTGCTTTTCTCCACTCCATTTACTGTTAGTTGCTTTAACGTGATGTGGTAACCATCATATTCCGCACCAAAATTCTTGGGTAGTTGCAGATTAATTGTAAACATCTCTTGTAGTCTGTGTTGAGAGAAGGCGTCCAAACACGAAGGTTCTAAATTCACACCATTACGAGTTGAATAGTATGCACTCCCGTACTTGCTGTATTGCCTGATGTGCACGGTGATCTTTCGTTGAAAAGAGTAGGTCCCACAAAGACATGGTTGCCAATATGTATCACCTCCTCTGGGATTGTGTCTTCAGTAAACCGTCCATTGCGCTAATAGAGAAGAAAATAATGATGAGTCGTTTGGTAAAAGAATAATAAGTTTGCCTTATAGCAAGAATAAACTCTTTTCGTAATACTTACTTTCTTCTTAGATGTATTATCTTCATCCAGTTTTCGTTTGACATTAGTGTTCCGCGAGATGGGTATTTCTTTGGCTTTCTCATGGTGTTGTTCAGAATCTGAAATCTTCAGTACATCCACGTTAAGAGGCTCATTCTCGAACTGTTGTTCCAAATCCATCTGAAAAATATAAAATCAAACTATAAAGGCAATGCAACAAATGCAGATTTTCAAACTCAAATTAAATAGTAACATAGAATTTATAAATACAGGCACAATCTATGATAAAATACATACCTCGCATAACACGTCTTGATTCAAACACGAAGCGTGAAAGCAGGAACGAAGAATATAGCACGAACAGAAATGATGAAAAAGGGTACAGCGTCTCTTTATATAGGCCTCGGTCGGGATCTACGAGGACCAACGAGAAAGCGCTATGGGTGAGACTACTGCCCTCTAGCGGACGTTGCTGAACTAAATAGAATGTACTAGAAATTCTAACATGTTGCAATCAGACTGCGGATTTAATATGACATCAGAGCAGCGGGGAGTTCTACGTCAATCGATAAGCGCGGAGATGAAACCGGATTACAACACAAACAGGATGAAACGTGTGGCTGAAGTAGCAATAGCAAGATAATTCGAGGTGATAACGCATGATGACGTCACGAACAGGATGCGACGCGTCGTAGTTAGTGACGTAGTTGATGACGTACTCCTCGGTAAATTTCCTCCCCTTGTGAGCGCCACGCAGCACCAGCGTCACAGTGCCACATAGCTTGAAACCGGCCTTCTTTACCTACTAACATCACTAAACCATCAAAATTCTTGCGGTTCATTACGGATTCAGCTGCTTGTATTCGACTACAGAATCTATTACACACACACACACATATATATATATATATATATATATATAAACATATATATATATATTATATATAATAATAATAATAATAATATAATATATATATTATATGTATATATATATATATATGTAGAATCTGACTCAATTCACAGCATGAGAGCACGAAGTAATAGTTAAATGGTTTATTTAATAGAAAGAAATAAAAGTAAATAAAGATGAAGTTAACGGTATGCAGGATTAACATAATGATGTAAAGGCATAACATCGAAAGCACAATTAAAGTTCATAAACTCTTGAAGACGTGTGAGCCGTCTGCTCACGTCTGCCATCCACTCTCGACCAAGTCTCAGCGCTGTCTGGGATGATTCTTACTGCGCTGGGTGATGCTATACTGATGACGTCATAATCCTGGTATTCTAATTCAGCATTGGACGTTGATGACTCCCACAGCTTCGGCCAGCCTGAAGAGGCATCGTCCTCGATGTCTGTTGAATGGACATCACCATCATGTACCTGCAAAGATAATAATAAAAAAAAAGAGTATCATGTCCTTAGGCTTTGAGCTGATACAAACATCAAATCAATTTGACCATGGCTTCATATGGTCAGCCGCAGTAGATGTCAAATTTGGACCTTCATGGCATCCTACTTTCTCGACTTCATATCTATCATTTGATCGAACAGCTATGATTTTATACGGTCCATGAAACTTAAGTCGTAGTTTCAAACCAGTTCCATATTGAGTTCTCTGAATGGCTACCAAGTCGCCAATCTTGTATAGTTTCGGTTTCTTACGTTTCTTGTTAAATTGTTTTCGATTCTCTTCTTGAATCCTCAAAATGTTGTTTTTCGCATCTTCTCTCATTTCATCACGTTCTTGCATCAATTGCTTTAAATATTCTTCATTCAATATTTCACTAATTCTCAAATCTTCTTTATTCTTCATTTTCGTGCCTATGAGAAGCTCAAACGGTGAATATTTTGTACTTCTCGTAGTTGTACTGTTGATTATTCTCTGAACATCTGGAATATACTTAAACCATTTCGTTGAATCTTCATGTGATAATTTTGACAAAACAGGAATCAAAATTCTATGAATTCGCTCAATTTGTCCGTTACCTCTTGGAATACCGGTGGTAATTTTGACATGTTCTATATCCTCTTCAGTACAATACGCTGAAAATTCTTTCGATGTAAAGGCACTAACCTCGATCTGAAATGATTCTGGCTGGATTCCCAAATACAGTCTGTTGTTGCTTCAATTTTGAAATAACTTCTTGTGTAGTTGGTGATTTCACTGGATAGAACCAAGTAAATTTCGTAAAAGCGTCGACAACAGTTAGAATGTGTTGGTATCTCTTGTTCGTCGATGGAAGAGGTCCAATAAAGTCGATATGATACGTACTCAAGGGAACGTTTTCTTTTGGTACAGGATGAAGAAATCCTTCTGCTTTTCCTTGCTTCTTGTTGTACAGTATACATTCTATACAGTTAGCAATTACTTTTTCAACTTTGCATTTCAGTCTGGGAATATAGAATTCTTGCTCTACGGCATTCACAGTTTTACCTACAGCAAAGTGACCTTTTGTATGTACCTTCTGTATGATTTCATTATGTAGGGATTCTGGCACTACTAGAAGATCTTTACCATTTTCAAATTTGTACAAAATATCATTTCTCACGAAGAATCCATTTTCTTCTCCCTTCTCAACTAAATTCTTGATCAGTTTCACATGTTCATCTTCAATCTGTTGTTGTGCTAACCGAATCTTCTTAGTTACATCGGATGTGTATGATGTTAAAATTAAAGCATTTCTACTTAAAGCATCAGCATGTTTCATTTGGCTTCCTGAACGATGTACAATTTCGTAATCGAATTCTTCAATAAACATTGCCCATCTTGCAATTTTAGGAGTTAAATCTTTCTTATCTAAAGTTTTCTGAAAAGCACTACAATCAGTTACAATTTTGAATTTAGTCCCTAACAAATAGTTTCGAAATTTCTTCAGAGCTTCTATTACTGCAATGGCTTCTAATTCGTAACTACAGAGTTTCTCTTGCTGCGGTGAAGTCTTCTTACTCATATACTGGATTGGGTGATAATTACCATCATCAGACAATTGGAGTAATACCGCACCAAAGCCTTGACTACTAGCATCAGTATGAAGTTCTAATGGATATCCTTGCCTAAATATGTGTAGAACAGGTGCCTGAGAGAGAATTTCTTTTAATCTGCAAAAAGCTTCCTGTTGTTCGGAATCGAACTTAAAACCAATACCTTTTCCAAGTAAGTCACTAAGAGGTTTAGCTATTTTAGCATACTGAGGAATGAATTTACGAAAATATCCCGTTAGTCCTAAAAAGCTTTGTAGTTGTTTACAGTTACGCGGTTGTGGAAAGTTTCGAACAGCAACAGTTTTGGAAGGTGATGGTCGAATAGTTCCGTTTTCAATTACATGTCCCAAAAATTCAATTTTACGTTTTAAGAATTGGCACTTTTTGAAATTTATTTGTAACCCATACTCCGAAGCAGTTTTGAGTACTCTTTCTAATTTGTCTAAACATTCAACTTCATCATTAGCCGGTATGACTATATCATCCATATAAATAATTAGTACACCTTCATTTAACAAGTCACGAAATACTGAATAAATATATCTTTGAAAAACATTTGGACTAATACATAAACCAAAAGGAGCTTTAAGAAATTCGTAGATACCATTATGTGTTACAAATGCGGTATATTTGGTGCAATTTTCGTCTATGTCTACATGGAAAAAGCCATTTTTCAAATCTAGTGTCGTGAAGACTTTTGACTGTTCTAAGCGATCAAGTACTTCCGGAATTAAAGGCAGTGGAAATTTGTCTTTAATAATCTTCTTATTTAATTTCCGATAGTCTATACATAAACGTTTCGAATTATTACGCTTGTTACACAAAACAATAGGCGCCGAATAATTAGAATTGCTAGGCTTTATTATGCCCTCTTTCAACCATTCCTTAATTTGATCGTCAACAACTTTTTGTTCCGCGAAAGACATGTTTCTTCTATTTTGACAGACAGGAATATCATCGCATAAATTTATTTGCATCTTGATGTCAGATTGTCTATTTTTCCGTGGTTGGTACGAATTAATTAAATTACACAGTCTTTCTTTATGTTCTGCATTCGAAATATGCGATAAATCAATCTCGTTGACAGAAATAGCATTCACCAGATGTGAAAGGTAATTAAACGTCGAGCTACTTCCGCTTTCGGGACTTTTGTTTACATTAACAGAGACGCCAGACGATCGCGAAGGATCATAAACATTCTTCAATGAGACAGCAATATTCAAATTTCCCATAACGCAACGAACGTTAGAATTTCGACATGACTCAGCAGTTATCAAGTTTACATTACTTTTATTCCGATGAGAAATTATTTGAAGGCCATTCTCGGTAAAAGAGAAGTTAAACTGACTCAATACATCCAAACCTAATACAATTTGATTACATAATGACTTAACAACATAAATTTTCGTACGAAGTGAAAAACCATCAATTGAAATATCAGAAATGAAAAAGCCGATGGGGTACGTTTGCTTTGATTCAATTCCGTTTAATGTGATATCGCTACAATTTAAATTAGGAGAACCAATCTGCTTGTGTAACTCTACGCTGCATATCGTTACATCTGAACCAGTGTCAACTAAACTATCAACTAAATGATTATTTATTTCTACAGTCTTCATAATTCTATCCTTGTCACAAATTCGTTGTAATAAAGCTGCTTGATGTGTCTCGGGGGTCTGCTCTGGACAGTTCGTTGAATAATGCCCGAACTTCTTACATTTTATACATTTTACACCCTTTGATTTGTTTACACAATGCTTAGAATAATGCCCAAATTCCTGGCAATTAAAACATTTGACCTTATTAACGTTAGATTGATTTTGGTTTGATGACGAAAGCTTACTTCTATCTTTAACTTGAGTGTCTACTTTCGGTTTCGGATTTTTAAACTTATCATTGTCCGATCTCATTTTATCATAAATTTTAAGCCTTTGTTTAAATTCAGTTATTGTTTCGCAACCATATAGTATAGTTTTTCTAACCACAGAATCGGGAATACCATCAATAACATATTTAATTAATGAAGCATCTTCAATGTTACCTCGCGAACACATTTCTTTCATTTTCAAAAATACTCATCTAAAGATTCATTAGGCATTAATTTACGTTTACATAACATTTCATGCAACTCAGCAGAATTAAAAGCTTTACCATATTCAGATTTCAAAAGCTTTTTTAACTTACACCAATCATTAACTTTAGGTTCACTCTGAATAAATAGTTTCGCTTTACCTTTTAATGATCTTTTAGCAAAAACTAATTTATGCAAATCACTTAATTTCAAAGAATTTATAACATCTTCAAATTCATCAATCCATTTATCAACGTTTTCATATGAATTACCAAAAAAAGGATTAACAATACTTTCAATATCAGAAAAACTAAGATGAGGTTTAAAATGATCTTGAATTGGAAGCTGCATACTGTTATTTACTTGAGACTCGTTAAAACCAGGATTGTCTCTTTGATTATCATCAAGCATTACTTCAGAAATTTTATTAATAGTTTCATCTTCAATATCACTATTTTCTTCATGCAAAACATTTTCAAATAATACAGATAAATCACATAGGTAAGAGACAATTCGGGTTACGACTTCCGTTTTTAAACCTTCTGAATTTATGCACAGTACATTGCAAATTTTAATTAACTCATTCAAAGTAAAACTATTCTGCACTGTATCTATTTTCTTATTAAATTCTTCAGAATCTGGTTTAAATATAAAGCCAGAAAATTCACGTAATCTTTTCCGGTTATTTCGATCTCCATCAGTATTAAAAATAAGCTTATGCAAACTTTTGATTTCAGAACTTTTACTGTTCTTTAAAGCTGCTTCCAATTCTGGAATTTCTACTAACTTCATATTGGAAAGAAAGTTTTGTACTCACCCGACAGATGATCGTCGTCAATTGGGTAATCCACACTTTATACGAGTAATCCAATAAATCGAATAACTTGTGACAACAGTTCACTCAGTTCACAGTTCAAAGCACAGTTCTAGTACTCGCACATTTTGGAATTCGAGGCCCCACGTTGGGCGCCATATTTTTTTTGTAGAATCTGACTCAATTCACAGCATGAGAGCACGAAGTAATAGTTAAATGGTTTATTTAATAGAAAGAAATAAAAGTAAATAAAGATGAAGTTAACGGTATGCAGGATTAACATAATGATGTAAAGGCATAACATCGAAAGCACAATTAAAGTTCATAAACTCTTGAAGACGTGTGAGCCGTCTGCTCACGTCTGCCATCCACTCTCGACCAAGTCTCAGCGCTGTCTGGGATGATTCTTACTGCGCTGGGTGATGCTATACTGATGACGTCATAATCCTGGTATTCTAATTCAGCATTGGACGTTGATGACTCCCACATATATATATAATTATTATATATATTATATGTGTATATATATATATATATGTGGGAAACGTTATGTCATGATATTCCCTAATCCCCCACTGTATGACGTATGCATTGCGTCAGCATGTGTTTCCCGCCTTCGGAAGAAGACGAGGATTAGCTGGCGAGCGGAGCAGACGTCGCTCGATCGCTCGTATACCATTTTCATTAATTGTAATCCTAATGTAATCTATATTTGTAAATAGTAATAAATGTGTGTTATCAACTATGGTCGTTGCCTTTCCCCACATTTTGGGGGCTCGACCGTGCCTTTTGTGCATGCGTTATAATCGAACCCTAGACACCAGCAATCACTAAAGACAGAAAGCTAACAAAGGCAAGATGTGCCTTTATGACGATTTAATATTCTTCTTCAAGCTAGACGAAGTATGTGAATGAAGACGTGCCTTTATGACGATTTAATATTCTTCAACCTGGACGACATATGTGAATGATGTTACATGCTACTTGTCCGTTCTTCTGATTTTGGACGTTAAATCGAAATTCGATTTTGGATTACATTGGATTGGCCAAGATATATATTGGATTATAAGGACTGCCCCGAAGTTAGGTAGGCCCATTTTTCCATAATTCGTTCATAATTTATTAGTATTACGATTTTAAGCTGTGTTTATACTGTTTAATTCTCATTCATACATACCCTATTTCATATTCATATTGTCCTATTTTACTGTTTAAAGAACTATGGCCCTAAAATTAGGTGATATCCCATTGATAGCGAATTCTCTTAAATATGGCACAACACGAGTTATTAAATTATTTAATACCGTGCTCGGATATTCCGATTTTGATCATTCTTCGCGAAAGAGAATGCGAAATTTTGCCGCGTTCCCGGACAGTTTCGATTTGGCAAAACATAAAGAACTTCTATTAAAAGATTTCTCTTTATCAGATTTTATATCAGTGGCGAATTTATTGCATTTGGAAGCTTCCACTAATAAAGATGTTTTATGTGAAAAAATTTTTCATGCCCTCACTAATCTGACGGATTTTCACAGTTCCCTAGATGTTAGTTTTTTATCCGATGACGATCATTCAATTTCAAACACCGACAGTGCACCGACGCCTGTAGGTCTAAGTTCTTCTGTTCTCCCTTCCCCTCCCTCCACGGCGCCAAGCCCAAATCGCGTTGTTTCTTCTGACGCGGAAGTAATAAATTTGAATTCGAGTCGCTCCGGTGTTTATATGACGGCGAACACCGAGATGAGTCATGACTTATGGTTTATTTTGAGAGATCTTTCAAACACTTGCAGAAACTTTTCAGGCAATGATTCCTATTCAGTCCGTGCTTTTTTCAACGATATAGAGGATAATTTCCAATTATTCCCAAATCTTACCGACCAGCAAAAATTAGTTTTTGCGAAACGACTTGTTGTGGGTACTGCTAAAACTTTTTTGTTTTCACAACGGAATCTCAATTCATACGACATGTTTAAAACAGTATTACTTAATGAGTTCTCCGATAAAATTACTTCTATTGAAATTCATAAACAACTAGAAAGAAGAAAAATGCGCTCGAATGAAAGCTCTTTGCAATATTTTATCGCAATGCGCGAAATTGCGAATCGTGGTGACGGTGTTATCGACGAGGCTTCTGTCATTCAGTATACCATTCAAGGAATACTAGGTACCCCATCCGATAAAATTATTCTCTACGGTGCAAAATCATATTCTGAATTCAAGGAAAAGCTACGCACTTATGAATCTGTAGTTACGACTAGACATACAAATATCTCTCATCCATCAAATTTTAAAATTACGAATAATGGCCCCAGACGTAGTACTGGACGAAAACATTCAGACCAACAACACGACACGAAATTTAATAATACTGGTCCATCTAAAACTAAACCACAAACTTGTTTTAACTGCAATGAGGTCGGACACCTCTCACGGTCCTGTCCTAATCGTTCTCTTGGCCCAAAGTGTCTAACTTGCGGTCGTTTTGGACATAAATCTATGGATTGCCGCCCCACTACATCAAATGAGACTTCCACTCCACCTGCCGAAGTAAATACAGTACAAACCTCTCACGGTAATATGTGTAAAACTGTCGTTATACTCAATAGCACAGTTTCTGGATTAATTGACACTGGAAGTGAGGTCACATTACTGAACGAAAACACATGGATTCAACTTGGTTCCCCGCCACTTTCAAATAATTCTGGAGTGTTAACTGGTTTCGGATTCTGGAAAATTCCTATTATTGGCTATTTTCAAACCATTATCAACATTGATAATCAGGACTTTCCGGCTAATATTAGAGTTGTTCCAAATCATTCTATGCAATTTTCTCTTATTGTAGGATGTGACGTAATTACAAATGCTAAATTAACTATTACACCAGACAATATATATTTTTCAAAACCTCCCGAGCAATGCTTTGAAACTGCTCCTGAATCTTTCATTTTTGCAATAAATGACGATGTTCCAGCTTTTGATATTGGTTCAAATGTTTCCAAAGAAACTCGTGCTGCGGCAGAACGTTTGCTGAATTCTTATGTCCCAAATAAAACAAAGACGACAGATATTAAACTTAATATCACTCTATCCGATGATAAACCGATTTTTCACCCTCCTAGACGCCTTCCTTTTGTTGAACGGGAAATTGTTGACAAACAAATAAATGAATGGTTGAAAGTTAAAATTATTGAACCTTGTTCATCTCCATATGCCAGTCAAGTTCTCGTGGTGCGTAAAAAAGACGGTACACCCCGTGTTTGCATCGATTATAGGAAACTTAATCGACTTTTAATTAAGGATCATTTTCCTCTTCCTCTTATTGATGACATTTTGGATAAACTGCAAGACGCCCAAATTTTTAGTACTCTTGACCTACGTAACGGATTTTTTCATGTGCCAGTAGCGGACGAAAGTAAACCATATACAGCTTTTGTAACTCACAATGGACAATTCCAGTTTCTTCGAATGCCATTTGGTCTTTCAAATTGCCCTTCAGTATTCCAGCGCTTTATAAATTATGTTTTTCGTGATTTAATTGTCAAGGTTATGTTTTACCCTACATGGACGATATAGTTATTCCCGCCAAAAATGAAAATGAGGCCATTCATCGTCTCAACCAAGTACTCAAAGTTGCTAGTGAATATGGTCTAGAAGTTAATTTTCGTAAATGTCAATTTCTTCACAAAAAAATCGAATTTCTTGGACATATCGTTGAAGGTGGTAAAATTTTTCCTTCCCCTTCGAAAACAAAATCTGTAATTAACTACCCCGAACCTAAGAGTACGAAAGACGTCCAACGCTTTCTCGGTCTCACGGGATATTTTAGGAAATTCATCCCCTCATATTCTAGCATTGCAAAACCCCTTAGTGATCTCCTTCGTAAGGACACCCCCTTTCAATTTCATGCTGATCAGAAAGCCGCATTTCACAGATTAAAATATTTGCTTTCTCAACAACCAGTTTTAAGTATTTTTAATCAAAAGAGTCCTATCGAAATTCATACCGACGCATCCATTGATGGCTTGGAGGCAGTCCTACTACAAAAATCTATTAACGATAACAGCTTTCACCCTGTCTACTACATGTCAAAGAAAACATCGGACAATGAGCGTAAATACACCAGTTATGAACTCGAAGTCCTTGCAATTGTTGAAGCTTTAAAAAAGTTCCGTATTTATGTCCTTGGTTCACATTTTAAAATTATCATTGACTGCAACGCTTTTGTGCAAACTTTAAATAAAAAGGAACTCAATTCGAGAATAGCTCGATGGGTTTTATATCTCCAAGATTTTGACTATGAAATTGAGCACCGTACCGGCTCAAAGATGGCTCACGTGGATGCCCTCAGTCCCAGTCCATGTTGCATGACTATCCAAGACAGTGTTCTTCTCCAATTTCGCAAAGCACAAGAAACCGACGAGCATATTACGGCTATTAAAGCACTCCTTCAAACAACGCCTTCGTATGATAACTTTCTCGTTAAGAACAATCTCCTGTACAAAAACGTCAATGGCATTGACTTACTTGTGGTGCCTGAGAATATGCAGGCAAATGTCATTAAAACAGCTCACGAACGAGGCCACTTCGCCGTAATCCGCACTCAAGAACTTTTAAACAGCGAATATTTTATCCCAAATCTGAAAGAAAAAATTGAGCGGTGTATCCATAACTGCATCCCATGCATCCTCAATAATCGAAAGCGTGGCAAACAAGATGGACTACTGCAACCCATTGAGAAAGACGACGCACCCTTGCACACGTACCATATCGACCACCTAGGTCCCCCTGCCACCACATCAAAGAAATACAAACATATTTTGGCAGTTATAGACTCGTTTACTAAATTCGTGTGGCTTTATCCGACAAAGTCTACAGATGCAGATGAAGTTATCAGTCGGCTGGAATCTCAAAGATCAGTCTTCGGAAATCCTTCACGGATTATCTCTGATCGAGGCCCTGCATTCAAATCCACTGCATTTGCAAACTATTGTGACACATAGAGAATAAAGCACGTTCTTATAACAGCTGGCCTCCCACGATCGAACGGTCAAGTTGAGCGTTTGAACTCCATTATTATTGCTGTCCTTTCTAAACTCTCCATAACCAACCCTGAGCAATGGTACCGCCATGTTCCCGCCGTGCAACAAATTATTAATTCAACTTTTCAACGTAGCATCAATTCTACTCCCTTTGAACTTCTCTTTGGGACTAAAATGAAATCGCAAAATGACATAAACATCGCTGCTCTAATCGACGAGGAGATCAAATCTGCATTCATTCAGCAACGTGACGATCTCCGTAAGGACGCAAAACAGCAAATCTTTAAAGTGCAAGACGAAAATCGCCGTACTTATAATTTGCGACGAAAACAGGCACAAAAATTTCAACTTCATGACCTCGTGGCTATCAAACGAACTCAGTTTGGCCCTGGTCTAAAACTCAAACAGAAATTTCTCGGACCTTATAAAGTCATCAGGCTCAAACAAAATGACACATATGATGTGGAAAAGTGTGCATTTTCGACGGACCATCCAAAACATCCACTTGTGCTGAATACATGAAGCCCTGGTCCAACAATATTTAACGTATCATTTGATTTTTATTCAACTGTCAGCATTATAGGTCCTCCTGAGTTTGGACATATGACACCTGAGAACTTTAATAATTTTTTTTTCCTCATATCAACTTTTTAATTCATTTTGTCATACTAATGTTCTTTTTATTTTTAGTTAACTGCTGTGGTGTGTTTAATCTATTTTTTTGCTCCATTTGTGTAAGTATCCTCAGCTTTGTATCTACAGATTTTTTTTTCATACCTATGTTACTATATTATAATAATTTTTTTAATTTGATGATATACTATGTTGCTTCAGGCGAGGTCGCCTGTCCGGTCATGATGGCCGAATGTGGGAAACGTTATGTCATGATATTCCCTAATCCCCTACTGTATGACGTATGCATTGCGTCAGCATGTGTTTCCCGCCTTCGGAAGAAGACGAGGATTAGCTGGCGAGCGGAGCAGACGTCGCTCGATCGCTCGTATACCATTTTCATTAATTGTAATCCTAATGTAATCTATATTTGTAAATAGTAATAAATGTGTGTTATCAACTATGGTCGTTGCCTTTCCCCACATATACATAATAATTTATTTCCTAAACAGTATTGATTAATTGATTATATTATCTCCTAAGTATAATTAATTTAAAGGTGTGCATCCATACTGGTAAGTTATATTTTGAAAGATGTTTTCAAGTAATTTGAAAGCAAAATGTTAATAATGTTTTAACGGGGATTGGAGCTAAATGGATTTAAGTTCATACAACATTATATATATATATATATATATATATATATATATATGTATATTTATATATAATTATATATATTATACGTACATATATAGTATATACATATTATTTGATAGTTGCGAATCATTACTTTGACTGTATATATATTATTGATTTGATTATAAATATATACATATAGTACTGTATCTCACTGCATATATTTGTATATCAGTTCTTTAATTGGGAAACTAAACAATGGTATTTAATCACATCAGCTTGTTTAACAATTTGATACCTAATGAGAAATGTATTGCCAAGGGATGGTACTTTCTTGCATCTGCTTAAATTTTAAGTTACCTACAATGCACTAAGCCAAATTTAAAAACAAATCTAGAAGAAAGCCTAATTTTCAGGAAGAGAAACACTATTAACATCCAAGCAAACAAAATAAGGGACATGCAAATTAGAAACTTAATATAGAGTTCAAATTTAGCATACTTGCTATCCCCTGAAAGCTCACTTACCACTGATAATAACACCTTGCAGCTTGTTATGACACACATACACATACATGTTTTGCGTGGAAGAAAGGATGAATCCTAGAATATAATTTAGTGAAGAAATAATCATATACAAACACTATGTCGACCCTTATTACAATACTTTTAATGTTACCTGTATCTCTCAGAAGATAAATGAAACGTGAAGATAAAATATAATAAACTTAATAATACCCAAAATACGAAAAATTATATTGTAACAAAACGAACTTTAAAAAAACTGAACGCAGGTGGTCGTTTAAGAGAGGGATTTTACTAAATATGCATATTTATTTGATTTAAAATTTTTTTCGGAAACTATATCAGTAATCATATACACCACACACAACGAGGTCTCTCTAAGGCGACCAGCCGCAAATAAAAATTTATCTTTCCAAGTGGTCGCCTTAGAGAGGTGATGCTCAGAACAATATATACTTACGTTCTCAGAAATACGTTTATCATTTAGAGGTGGTCGTCTTAGAGAGATTTCATCTACAAAATGAATCTCTCTAAGGCGACGAGCCCCACTTGCACAATTTTCTTTGTGAATGGTCGCCTTACAGAGGGAATGTTCAATATAAAAATATACTTATGTTTTCAGGAACACTGGTCTCTTTCAGAGGTGGTCGTCTTAGGGAGGTGTTTTTTGCCACTAGTTGGTTCTCTTAATACACACACGTAAGCACTTACATTTCTGATATTACAAACAAACACCGGTATCAACCAACATCTCTTTAATGAGACCAAGTTCATTCACAATCGCAAAATTTTTCTCCGTGTTAACGCTGACGTGAGGAAAAAAATTCCCCCTCCCTCCCATGCTCCCTCCCCCACACTCTTCACAAACAAGCAATTGGCGCCGTTCTAGTTGTTGTTGTGCGATAGTGGTGTTATTTTTTTTCGTGGATGTAGTAATGCAATACATAATTTACTATGATTTACTGCATTACACATTTTACTATGTTTTACTGTTTAGTTAGTTAGAGTTTTACTGGTTTCTATGGGGCATTTTTAGCAGGGATTACCTATTTAAATTTTGCGTTTCCAATGAAATTTAAGTAGGAATTTTGAAAGAAGAATTGCATAATTTGATTAATCCTTTATCTAACAAAACTATCTACACAATTAAAATCTGTGGGCGTCTCTTTGTAACTTCATCTCGTCCGGAACGGCGAGGAGTTGAGTTTCGAGAGAAGTACCTCCTACTAAAAATGCCCCATAGAAACCAGTAAAACTTTTTATGGGTACCCATAAGATTTTATGGGCTTCTATTGACTTTTACTGGTTTCTGTTGGTCTCTGTGGGTTTTTCTTATTGGTTTCAAAATGACCCACAGAAACCAGTAAAACTTTCTACTGGTACCTATAGAATTTTTGATGGTCTCTATTGACTTTTACTGGTTTCTATTGATCTCTGTGGGTTTTTCTTACTGGTACCAATTGACACCCATACAACCAACATGAATGTCAGAATGTTTTACTGGTTTGTATTGGTTTATATTGACTTTTACTGGTTTTCTAACTGGTATCAATATAATAATAAATCTTCTGTTGGTTTATATGGATTTATGCTATTTTTCTATCGGACGTTAATAGACTTCTTGTAAACAATAAAATTAACAGCATGAAAATATGATCTCTTTAGACCATCAGAGTAACCTTGGAAACGCAGATGGTCGTTTAAGAGAGGGATTTTACTAAATATGCATATTTATTTCATTTAATTTTTTTCGGAAACTATAACAGTAATCATATACACCACACACTACGAGGTCTTTCTAAGGCGACCAGCCGCAAATAAAAATTCATTTTTGCAAGTGGTCGCCTTAGAGAGGTGATGCTCAATACCAATATATACTCACGTTCTCAGAAATACGTTTATCTTTTAGAGGTGGTCGTCTTAGGGAGATTACATCTACGAAGTGAATGTCTCTAAGGCGACCAGTCCCACTTTGACCAGTCCACCAGAATTTTCTTTGTGAATGGTCGCCTTACAGAGGGAATGCTCAATACCAAAATATACTTATGTTTTCAGAAATACTAGTTTCTTTCAGAGGCGGTCATCTTAGGGAGGTGATTTTTGCTACGAGTTGGTTCTCTGAATACACACACATAAGCACTTACATTTCTGATATTACAAATAAACACCGCAATCAACCAACATCTCTTTAACGCGATCAAGTTCGTTCACAATCGCAAAACTTTTCTCCGTGTTAACGCTGACGTGAGGAAAAAAATCCTCTCTCCTTCCCATGCTCCCTCCCCCACTTTCTTTCCAAACAAGCAATATGTGCCGTTCTAGTTGTTGTTGTGCGATGGTGGTGTTATTTTTCTTTGTGGATGTAGTAATGGAATATATAATTTACTATGATTTACTGCATTACAAATTTTACTATATTTTACTGTTTAGAAATTAGTAATAAGTAATAAAATACCAGCACTGACTATGAAAATGAAAGCAAATACCACTATAGCCATGTACGTGTAATCGTGTCTAATGTTTGACAGAACTTGGCTGATAGCTGACTAGTTGTGAAATGGAGTTTCTGTGCGTGAAATTGATTTTCCATCTTTACTTTCATCCTGAAAAGCAATGTGCTTAAAGACTAAAAAGTGATAATTTCAGACTTGACAATATGGTTCAGTGTGTTTAGATCAGATGCAGAAATATAGTTTTTGCATTCTATTCAAACTGTATTTTGGAAAAGTTGTTTTTTTGATTACAGTTTATAAACAATTTTTAAAGCTTGTTCATGTAGATGCTTTATGCTTTGAATGTTATATACTAATAAATTTGAGCATACCTTATTTAAAAATGATCTTGCATGATTCAATTTTCAATTTTTCGACTAATGTGATATCGCGGAGCAAACAGAATGTTTTTTTTTACGTCTTAAAAATGTACTAATTATATTTCGCGAGCAAAAAAGGTAAGTTTTAATGAAGTAAACATTGAAGTATTAACAACTATTATCTTCATCAAACATCGACATACAAGCTTAAGGAATCTTTTTTCCACTACTAAAATTATGTGAACATTTAGATGATCATAGTAGCTTACATTGGTTTTTCTTTTTGGTCTATTTTTCTTTATAAGTATGAGACTAGAACCACATTTTTACATTAAATATTTCGTTCTATTTCGTTAAAACTCATATAAACATTTTTATGCATACTTTAATTTTCATTATTATTAGTTTGATGAAGAAAATTGCAAATGTGTTTTTCATAAATTATTTTTGAAATAGAAATAGACTTGTGAACAAGATTTATGTAATATTAAATTTACTAGTCTTGGTAGTATAAAAAGTGAAGTATTTGTTTGAAAAAAATTCATTAACTGAAACCTCATATAGAGGTTATTTTCTTTAATGACAGTGATACATTTGTCAGAAACGTAATTAAATAGTTGTACTTAAAATCACTCATAGTTTTGTTAGGCTACAGGAAACTGGCATTATCTGGAATTGTGGAGTTGATTGTTTTAGGAAAGTTTCATTGTATAATCAATTTACTTAGGTGTAATAATTTCTACATGGGTGTGAATTTTGCAGAAGTAATTGAAAGTTTTACAAGACAAATAAAACCAAAACTCTTCGGATCATGACTCTTGTAAGGGCACTGTTTTAGCATTGCTTTCAAATATAGTCAGAGTAATATTTAAACATTATTTTTTTTCATTAGTTATACTGCGGAAATGGTAGTTATAATTTTCTGCTCTAAATTTATTTGTTTGTATAGATATTTAACTAAATAAAACAAATGTAACTATATGTGCTATATCCGTTTAATTGCAATGACAGTAATTGAACTGCATTTGTATAAGGCTGTACAGAAGATTTATTTATATTGCTAAATACTGCACTATGTAAATTTCATTTGGCATTGTAAATACAGAAAACGCTCAGCATGAGGTATTTTTATATTATATAATCTACTGTAAAAAACAATAGCTAACTTTTCAGTACTTTAAATTTTAATTTTTAGAATTTTTACGGTTCAAAATAATATTTCTATACACTTTCTAAAGTATTCTTTCTACAATAGAAATCTAAATAACTCATACCTAAAACAGTGACTCCAATTTATTACAATAATGTATCGCTTTAATTAAATGTATATTCCTTTGAGATGATATATTAAAAACCTTTTGTAATAATAAATTATTAATATATATGGGTAAATGGTATATTTATATATTTTTTCGGGTAAAGTGCAGAATCCCCCACTTATTTATTTGGCACTTTTTACAAAAGTAAAAGGAATTGGATTTTTGTCAATTTTCTTTTGACTTTTTAAGTGAAAATAGGTCGATGTGTACATGGATAAAGTCAAAGAAGTGCACAATGCCATTTTTGTGCTATCTGGGATGCTTTCTTAAGTGAAAATAGGTCGATGTGTACATGGATACCGAGTATGAGCAATTCTTAAAAACGCGCCAAGAAGTGGATGATTCTACACTTTCCCCATTTTTTATAGGAATTTAGTTTCATTAAATTAGTTATTTAATAAATAGATACTTATGTGTATATGGGTATATTCATACTTTTTCACATTAATGGAACTTTTACAGTAAGAAAGTTAAACTTTTTTACATCAAGATCTACATATATTATAAATACGCATTATGTTATAAACTTTATTTATATTAACTCTATGGAAGATTATATAGCACTAAAAGTGAGATACGGAATAAAATATTATACGCTATGAGATATTTCCTTAAATTCCCGAACTGTGCGTTGAGAATTAGTATTTGTTGAGACTTGAAAATTTTTTAAAGTCCGTTTTGTTACAATATAATTTATTGTATTTTGGGTATTATTAATTTTATTATCTTTTATCTTCATGTTTCATTTATCTTCTGAGAGATATAGGTAATATTCAAAGTATTGTAATAAGGGGTCGACACAGTGTTTGTATATTATTATTTCTTTACTACATTATATTCTAGGATTCATTCTTTCTTCCACGCAAAACATGTATGTGTATGCGTGTCATAATGAGCTGCAGGGTGTTACTATCAGTGGTAAGCGAGCTTTAAGGGGATAGCAATTATGCTAAATTTGAAATTTATATTAAGTTTCTAATTTGCAAGTCCCTTATTCTTTTTGCTTGGTTGTTAATAGTGTTTCTCTTCCTGAAAATTAGGCTTTCTTCTAGTTTTGTTTTCAAATTTGGTTTAGTGCATTGTAGGTAACTTAAACTTTAAGTAGATGCTAGAAAGTACCATCTCTTGCAATACATTTCTCATTAGTTATCAAATTGTTAAACAAGCTGATGTGATTAAATACCATTGTTTAATTTCCCAATTAAAGAACTGAAATATAAATATATGCAGTGAGATACAGTACTATATGTATATATTTATAACCAAAACAATAACATATACGAGTCGTATACAGTCAAAGTAATGAGTCGCAACCATCAAATGATAAGTATATATGTATATGTAATAGATTCTGTAGTCGAATACAAACATCTGAATCCGTAATGAACAGCAAGAATTTTGATGGCTTAGAGATGTTGAAACTCCAATCCACAATGAATAAGAAATTTGGCAGTCGAGGTAGATTTAATTCAACTTTCCTTTCAGCAAATATGTTGCAGCTACAAACAAGTTGGCACATTATTTATGCCTATTCCAAAAATTAACATTTTTGATAAATGCGTAGTAAGAACCAAGGAGCAGACAGACTGCAATTCAGCTAGGCCAAAGCGTAGAAAGCAAATGCGTTACGTTAAGGCTGAAATCTTAATTCAGACCGAGTTAATTTTGGTTCTCGATGCATTTTTATTTTATAATTAATACTGCTGTAGAATTACAATTGGCTGTTCGAGTTTTAGTACTGTAAACGCAAAGTATTAATTTTATTTAAAACGTATTTTCTCGTTTGGCGACAACAGTTTTTTTCAGAACGGTAATGATTTGAACTGCAATGTTTTTGTGCAGTAATGTTTACGGTAATGTTTCTGAATAAAGCAAGTATCTAACAATTAATGTTCGAAAGGTAATGTTTGATGGAATATGTTTTTAATAAAGGAACTAATTAATTGCTAACATTTCAGAAGTAGGATAAAGTAAGCCAGCCACTAGAACATTGGGAAAAGTAACTGTTAACTTAGAGATTGTTAATGTGGAAGGAAAGGAAATTACAGTTCTAATTGTAGGAGATGAAACGCAACCATGCGACTTATTAGTTGGTTGAACATGGATTGATTTACCACATATTGCATACTCCAAGATAGGTAATACCTTGCACATACGCTATGCTAATGACTGCCCATTTTCACAGTTGCAAAATGATAGCAACACTCTGCGAATTAAACTGAAGGCTTCCCAAGAAACTCAAATCGAAAGTAATACGGTTAATTTCGTGAAAGTTAAAACTGAATTAAAAGATCTGGATCTGGATGTTATATCTTGTCTTTAACTACAGAAAGAGTTTTTACTAGTATGTTATAATTTTGAGCCTAGTAACAATTGCTTGGTTTCTAAAAATACACGAAAATAGTGTATCACGCACAGAGGCGACAATAAAAAATGAGGAGACATTAACTTGTAGAACTAAGTCTTCAAATCTGAGTAAAAGAAAGTTAAGTACATCGCGGAGGCGAGCTTGCGATGTCGCGTGATGAGGAGCACATCTCTGATTGGTCCAGTCAATAGAGTCAGGTAAAGTAACCAAGAAGCTTCTATTTGAGTACAAAAATAATAATGCTTCATAAACAGAAGTATTTTCCACTAATTAATCGTCTCTAATATCGAGGAAAAATACGAAATTCCGATTAAATTCAAAGTAGTGAAAAAAAGTAAAAAGGAAAAAACAAACTTGAACTTAGGAGCGTGGTTAAGCTCGCGCCAATGTGGGACCATAAAGCTAGTCATGTGACTCATTCAAAGTCCATACAAAATACATAGTAGAATAACTTGGAAAGTAGGAAAGCTTGAATAAATGCTATTTACATATTTACAAGTGTTATGTAGAGAAATTATCTGATAGCGTTGTAAAAACTATGTGAATGATTTTATGATTTATGGAAATCTTAATTTGTATTTGATTATGAATTATTTATTTTAAGGCTTTAATTTTGGGGAAAAACAGATGCTTCTGGAAATATTATTTAGTTTAAATGAATATTATTTATTTTCTTTTATTTGAAAATCTTGTACAAACTTTTATTCATTGTGAAAGAAGCAGGGAAAGGGAGGCAATTTTTGACAAGTCATGATTTCGCGCGCTTTGTCCTTTAGAATGTTCGAGTAAGAATTTTCATTGTTAGTTGACCTTAAGAGAGGAGAGTACGTGACAGAAAGGTCAAAGGTTGCTACTTGTCTTTCAATGTAAGTCATTCAGGTTTTTGGCGATTGAGGGTCCGGTTGTTGGCTAAGTGAAGAAGGGCGCGCATGCGCGATCACCCTTATTTCCGCATTCTGGAGTTGAAAACGAAGATTTTGCCATAATTAAGGGGGCGATAAGTGAAGCCATAGTGGGAGCCCGCGTTTGTGAAGGAGATGAAGGAAATTCGAGTTGGATTCACTTTTTGGCTCACTCTCTGACTGACTCGCTGATTTTCGGGCTTGCTGGACTTACGGGCTTGCTGGACAAAATGTAATTACGAAGAGAGATGTTTTCCGGCGGGGAGCGGCAAATATGCTCCCCGGCCGCGTTTGGTTAAGAGGCGAGACTCACTTACTCTTGGACTCGCTGACTTTCGGGCTTGCTGGACGTGTGGACGTTGCTCTTGAAAACTGGCTTGAAGGAGATAAATGTAATTGACTACGAGAGATGTTTTCCGGCGGGGAGCGGCAAATATGCTCCCCGGCCGCGTTTTGGTTAAGAGGACTCACTTACTGACTGGCGGGTGGAACTTACTTGGGACGTTACTCGTGAAGCTTGCTCTTGGGATGAGTAAGAACAGGCGAGCCGTAATTGCCTAGAAAAAACGTTTCTGACCTGAAGCTGAAAACCCTCTTCCTTGCGGCGTGCTGGTAAAGAGGCGAAATTTGAACGAGTTACCTGCGTGTTGACATAGGACTTTCAGGACCAAGCGGATAGCCGTCCTGGGCAGCAGTGCTCCTGTTCTGTTCTACAGTGGGAATTGGCGCCTACATTTTTAGAACCAGTGTCAAGATGAGCCCGGCCGACATCAACGCTTGATAAGATACGAGTCCTCCACTTCAAGATGTCCCCTCAAGATAAGTTTTATTTTTTTTGGTGTGTTTGAACTTTAGGCAAGTTTTTCAAAAACGTCCTTAGCAGTAAAAACAACGTCGAATCTAAAATTTAACTCTCAGGCCTTAAATTGTTTCCCTTTCCTTTCTTTTAAATTACCAGACAAACCTTAAGTTTTTTTTATGAATTTAAATGAAAAGACTCTCAGATGAGGTTAAGATTTTTCATATTGTGATGTAATTGAATAAACTGATATTTAATCTGGAAAACTATTACAGTATGTTTTCTTTATATATTTAATATGAACTTTTCCTTTATATCTTGAATATGTTTATGTTTTCGATCCTCTCACGGCGCGGTCCCGGGATGCATTTTTTTCACAACGCAAAAATGCTGTACACGTTTCACTATACGATCACTAAAATTTTGTTAGTTGGCAAATTCTTAAGAGTTTAGTTTTCCTCCCTAAGAGGAAGTAGAAACCTTTTCACGGCAAGTAGTTTCCTATTTAACATTTAACATATAGGAATTTCAGATATAACATGGTACCTTGAAGTAAAGCTATTTAACCTTGGTGTCGAAACTTTCTATATAACAATTTGGTGCCGCGACCAGGATGTCTTTAACAGATAAGTTTAATTTTTTTTTGTTTGAACTTTAAATCCTCTCACGGTACTCTATATAACACAAGACGCTTTCTAAGTTCATTACTATATATAATACTAAAACGTTTCCCTTGCGGTGCTATTATCTGCACTTGTTTAAAATTCAAATTCGATATTTGAGAAGTACTCTATGCCTATTTCTAGGGCAGCTATGCCTATTTCTAGTTTTTCCATCATCGTTCTCGATTTCTTGAATCTTAGAAGAAATTAATTTCTTTTTTCGCGTGTGTTTTCATCCATTCAAAGAATGAAGGATTATTATTCTTTTTCTGCGTCGACTTCGTCGTTGTTTAAAGTCGGGAATTCTTAGTTTAGCTTAAAGTTGTTTCTAAGAGTTTGTTTCTGATTTTTCGTATTCTTAGCAGATTCAATCGCTTTCTTTATGTTATTAGGGTGCTTATTGCATACCTTTTGAAAAGATACATGTAAATCGCCGCAAAGGGCACTCATAGCCGTAAACCGTCTTCTTTTTTTACATGTATAAGTTTTTTTTGTTTGTTTATATGTATAACAACAACAAACTCTTATAACCGCTCCTGCTACTGAAAGCAACTGCGGTGTTTTGTAACTATTCTAATTGTTACAAAACGATTGTTAAAGTGTAACGATTGGAATCCACGTTTCTAACCACTCCGTTATCTCACTCCGGATTAGGCAGGAGGAGACAGGTGCTAACTACCAAAGTCGGCAAAAGCCAATAGATTAAAACTGGGCAAAGCACGTCAACTAAGCAAAAGAGCTTAAAAAAAAAAAAAAAAAAAAAAAAAAAAGCTGCCAAGCGGCTAATAGAGCAGGGGTACCTTTCGGCTAAAAGGAAGAAACAAAAAGCCAAAAATTAGTCTAAGAAGGGGAGAGTTATTACGGCTAAAAAGAAGGGGAACAGGCGAAATGAAGCAAAGCCTATCGACTAAAAGGGGCTGAGAGGAAAGGCTAAACTTAGAAAAAGCTTTGTAAACTTAAAACAAAAAAAGGGGGAAGTCATGACGGCTAAAACAGGAAGTGAAGGGACAGCCAGTAAAGTTACAATGCTAGCGTAATATAGGAAAAAAAAAATTACATAAATGAACAATTAATTAAAGCAGAGTAAAATTTAAAATAAACATATATACAAACAAAATAATAATCACAACAGAAAAATAATAAGCATAATCATAACAAATAAATAATAATAATAACAAAAATAAATAATAAATAACAATAATAACAAAATAATAGAAAAATTCAAAGAAACTTATAAACAGATATACAATTTCCTGCAGGTGTATACACTACACCACTACAGTAAACACTACAGTGACTAAATAAATGAGCATTACATTGAAGTGAATGGAAGAAAAATAACAATCAGAATGACATAAACATTGTAGGATTAACGATAAACAATAAAGTCTGAGTCATTTGCATGTATAAGTTGCATAATTGACTTCATGGCATTAAGAGTAGAATTGCATTTTGCCAAAATTTCCAGTGAAGGCAATGGCGATGGAAAAAGAGTTGTTCTTTCTTTTGCTGTTATTGGACAAGACGTGATGTAATGGAGAGCTCCTGCAAGCTCTCCACTTGTCCCGCAGCCACATCTTGTGTTCTTTTTATGAAATCTTTGCATATATTGCGGAAATTTACCATGATTTGTCAAGACTTGATTTAAAATGTGATCTGAATGTATACAAGAGAGAGAAATTTGTGGAAAAAAGGCATAAGTCGAACGTCCTGTAGAGTCCTCATCCCATCTTTGCTGCCATGTTTTAAGCGATTCTTGCAGGATTTGATGTTTCGCCGAAATCTCTGAAAGTGGCACTTCAACATCTATCTGATCTTGTTGTGTTGCTCTTTTTGCTTTGGAATCTGCTCTTTCGTTCCCTGCGATTCCAATGTGAGCTTTAATCCAATTAAGCTCTAGAGAATGGGAATCTAAAAGAGTTTTTATGATTTCCTTTAAGCTAAGAATGCTTCTTTTCGTATTTTATCACTATTTAAACTTTGAAGGGAACTACGACTATCTGTAAAAATACGAATAGGAATGTTGTCGGTTATTGTGGAACCTATCCAGATGAGTGCCTTTTTTAAAGCAAGAACCTCTGCTTGGAACACGGAAGCCGTATCATTTAATCTATAAATTTCTGAATGAACTTCGTGCCCATTGTTGTACATAACGAAAGCCGCACCTACATGTTTACCAATCTTAGATCCATCTGTAAAGATTTCGATATTTTACTGTGTTGGAGTATTTTTATACCAGGGAAGTATGTCTTGATGAGCAGGGTGCGTGTGGAAGTGCGGGACTCTTTCTTCTAAGGTATTGTACCATATAACAAGATTGCTTATTTCCAAGTTTTCCTTATAATGAATTAGTCTAAAGAATTTTCTCTCCATCTCAGCTTTTATGTCTAAAGGCATAAGGCCCGAGAGAACTTGCAGAGCTGATGTGGGAGATGTTGAATAACACTTGGTAATACATAAAAGAACTGACCTTTGTATTTGTGAAAGTTTTTGCTTTTGGCGTACGGTTCCCGTGAACCATACGGGACACCCATAAAGTAATAATCGCTCGATAGCTCTGAGATAAAGTATTTTAAGTAATTTTCCTTTCTTTCTCCAGTTTTGAGAAATGATCCGATTTAGTTTATGAATTAAATTTTGTGTTTTCTCCTTTAAATGTACTAAGTGTGGAATCCATGTGAGTTTCTGATCAAGAATAAAACCCAAATATTTTAATGTAAAACTTCTTGAGATGGTAATGTTGTCCCACTTAATACGTGGAGGCGATCTATGTAATTTAGTGCCTTTAGGAAACAAAATTAATTTGGTTTTATCAATACTAAATTTAAGGTGATATTTATTGCTCCAGTGCTTAAGTTTTTCTAAAGCTCTATGAGCCTTTTCTTCAATTCGCAGTCTGTTGCTACCAGAAATAATGACTAAGAAATCATCAGCATATGCTTGAATTTTTACGCCTGTGTCAAATTCTAAATTGAAAGCTGTATCAGCCAAAATATTCCATAAAGTGGGCCCTAGGTTGGAACCTTGAGGAGCCCCTTTCTGATAAGAATGTGAGATATTGACTCCATCTCTTTTATATTGTATTTTTCAGTTACTCAAATAACTTCGAACTATGCGAAAAAGATTTCTTGGACATTTGACTTCATTTAACCTTGATAGCAATCCAGGCCACCAAAGGTTATTGAACGCTGATGCAACGTCTAAAGAAATAACACAAGTATGAAGATTGTTTATTCTATTGTTATGAATTTCATTAACTAGGTTATTTACTGCATCAATTGTGCTACGACCCGTTGTGAAACCATATTGTTGGCTATTGAGTATTTTCTTTGCAATCAAAAAATGAGTTAGTCGTCGTGCAATAAGCTTATCTAAAATCTTCCCCCAAGCCGATAAAAGGCAAATGGGTCTGTAGGCATTGGGATTTATAACATCTTTCCCTTCTTTTTGAAAAAACACTAAATTAGCAATTTTCCATTCTTCTGGAAAGTAACCAGTTGCTAAACATCTGTTCATAATTCGAGTCATTAGATTTGGATTAGCAATAAAGACTTCTTCTACGATATCTATGGAAAGTTCATCGTCCCCCGGCGCTTTTCCTCTTTTTGTAGATTTTATGATATTTTTTATTTCTTGGGTAGTTATTGGGAGATCATCATCTGTGTCTGGAGTTATCATAGAACGATTTCTTATCTCTCTGTGTTCTTCCTTATCATCGTCAATATTGTCCTGAGCGAAGTGAACACAAATGATATAGCGTAGAGTATCTTCAACTGTGTTTGTCCAACTACCATCTGTCCTTTTAATTTTACAGAGTTTAAGGGCTTTATATCCTTTTCCTTTAACTATATCGTAGTAAGTATTAAAGGGAGATTTCAGTTTTAAATTCTCTCAATAATTCTCCCAAGCCTGTAATTTGGCATTATATATATTTCTTTTATAAGCCGCCGCTGCTTTATTGTAGATTTGACGTTTATCTTTCCTATCTTGATTCCTTGCATTTTGATAGTTTTTGCGCAATTTCTTTAGTTGTCTTCTTTCCTGTGTGAGAGCATGGCTCCACCAAGTTTTTGTAGTTTTGTGTGTTTTATTAGATGGTAAATGCCTTAAATGTTGTTTAAAGAGCGTCTTTAATTTTTCTGAAATTTCTTTAATTGTAGAATTAATTTCTGCATCAGAATTCAAATTAAATTCTGAACACGAAAGATCTGTTATCTCCTGCCTTAATGTAAGCCATTGAGAGTTTTCAATTCTCAGTTTGAGTTTTGGAGAAGAAGGCCTCATATCCATGTGAATTTCAAAATTAATTGCTTTATGGTCACTTAACGTGTCTCTCGGATCAACTTCCCAATTTTCTATTTTTAAACTTTGTAGCCCTTTGAGGAGAGTTAAGTCAATCCATGAATTTCCCAGAGGACCTACAAATGTCGGGTTGCTATTTTGTTCATTAATAACTGTGAGATTAGTTGTTGCTAGAAAGTCTCCCACTTTAATCACGTTTAATCCACGGAGGGTTTTTATATTATATATCTTCTTTCCCTCAGGGCCGCGTTTAAGGTCCACAACGAAAATTGGGATATTTACTATACTTCCGTCCCTAAGGGAGGTAAGTTGTCTTATGTTTTCAGCTGGAATTTGATTTTCCTGCAATTCTTTTAAGATAAGTTCAGGTTTGGTATTATTTGGAAGCTTTTTAATCACAGTTTTTATTGGATTATCTCAATTCGGTTTAAAAATATGGAACTGCATGCCGATTCCAGATAGGTAGCTAGTGATGAAGCGATAATGTTCACCGTCGTGGACTCTTATTGCAAGCGAGCCTCCTTTGATTACCCCATGATACCCATGATAATTAGTGATATTATTTTTCTCAAGTTCGAGTGCTTCCCAGTCTCCATTTTTCTCAAGTGCTGCCCAGTCTCCTGAGAAATGGTGAATAACAATGGGTGGGACATTCTTCTTATGTTTTTCAGGTATGATTTCAATTGGCTCCCTTTCCACTTGATCATCTTGATCAAGTTTTTCAAATTTATTAGAATTTTCTAATTCTTTGGGAGTAGTTTCAAGAGGTCGTTTGACCGAATTTCTTTGTGAAATAAATCCATCACTGTCGGCGATGTTTCGTTTTTTTTATCCTTTTTGCTAGCTTCAGCAGAAGAATCTTTAATTTCCCTATTTTCTGTTTTCTCATCGGATGAATTTGGCTTATTCGTAGTAGCGGTTTGTACTTCCTTTGATTTTTTCAATTCCTTAAGAAGTATTTCTAAGGTGTTAATTTCGTCTTTTAGAGGAATCGCTTTTTGTCTGAAATCTTTTGTAGTCTCTGGATTATTGGAAACATAAGTTTCGAAAAAGTGTCTTTTGAAGTTAAGATCCGCTAATCTATTCGTAACAGACTCAGTTGTGGGAAGTTGAATTCCCGAAAGAAGCTCTTTTCCTTCGATGTTAAGTTTGAATCAAGCAATAAATTACTAGGAACAAAAAATAACACACCGAAGGATGGGCAGCAAAAAAGGGACTCCATAGAAAAGCAATCCAGGAAAAAAAAGCGCTAAAAATTCCTGACTTGTCTCTATGGGCTCAGTGTCAGGAATGGAATGAATTAAAAGCTCTGAAAACGCTAATATTTGCCCCCATTTTTTTCCGAGTGGCAAATGTCTCGCGCGCTAAAATGCTTTATTTCAAAAGGTTTGCCACTGATCGCTTTCAAATTCCAGAGCTTGTTAATAATAAATTTTTAAGTTTTACAAAATGTGAAATAAAAATAGCATTGCCAAACATTAAACGTATCCTTATTACACAGTCCAATGACATTAATGTGACCATTTGTCAAAAGCCAGAATACCTACTGGAATGCCAATGGAATCAAGAAGAAGATTCACGAAGTCCGGGATTTTATTAATGAGCATCACATGGACCTCTTCCTCGTTCAGGAGACACATCTGGTTGAGGGACTTAGCGCGAACATCGCGAATTATTTCTGCTACCGAAACGACAGAGAGGTATGCATCAGTGACACTGTTCGTGCTAGTGGCGGTACTAGCATTTATGTAAAACGCTCCCTAAAACATTCTAGGATACCCACGCCACCACTGGAGGCCTTAGAAGCGACTATAGTGCAAATTCATATTCCAAATTGTCCCCCAATAGCAGTAGCGTCCTGCTATATGCCTCCGAGACAGGGACCCGCATTTATCTCTGATCTCAGAAAATTAAGTGGTGTTGCAAATAACCTGATTATCGCAGGAGATTTAAATGCCCGTCATAGAAGTTGGGATTGTGTCACTGCCAACAACTATGGCGACAAACTCAAAATTTGGGCTCAGGACGCCCGTATCCAAATTATTGCGCCAAACACACCTACCCATTACCAGTTTCCTGGGGGGTTAGGTGCTCCTTCCATTATTGATTTGGCCTTATTTAAAAATATTCCAGTAGATTATTCGATCGAAGTGATTCCGGAATTGTCCTCTGACCATTATCCGGTTCACCTCACTCTTAAAACATCCAAAATTAACCAAAATTTACCGGCGCAAGTCTCCACAAATTGGGACAACTTTCGGTATGTCTTGGAAAATGGTATTCTCCCCCCTATCAAAATTCACGATAATCAGGAGGTTGATTTAGCCATTGACAGGCTCAACCAAACCCTAGGAAGTGCATTTACAGCTGCTTCCAAACCCAAATTCAGGCAAAATTATTATAAATTACCTGATCACATTAAAGATAAAATCAAAATTAAAAACCGCCTTCGCAGAGACTGGCAAAATACACGTTTGGAAAACTTTCGAGCGCAACTGCGAAGGATCCAGAATGAGATCAAGTCTGACATTAAGAAATACACAGACGAAAAATACGCAAACTATCTTAAGTCCTTAAAGACTTCTGATAATAGCCTCTGGGTTGCTAGCGCACGGCTTCGCAAACCAAAACACGACATTCCCCCCCTAATGGGCACGGTCAACGACCGGATGGCATTAACAGACACCGAAAAGGCTGAACGCATAGCAGACAGCCTTCAAACACAATTTTCACCTAACACTGGACTCATGTTCGATTCCTGTGCAGAGCACACGCATGAAGTCCAACACCAAGTTGAAGAATTTCTCTCCTCAGATACAAATTCTGAGGAACCCATCACCACAACAATGACTGAGATTTCTGCTTTTGTCAAAAATCTCACCCCCGCAAAAGCACCTGGCCTGGATAGGATTTCTAATCGCATGATTAAAAACTTACCAGTAAAATTCATATTTTACCTAGCAGTTTTGATAAATTCAATGCTAAGGCTAAAATATTATCCTCATAGCTGGAAGAATGCATTAGTCATTCCTATTCTAAAATCTGGAATGGACCCAAAGGTCCCTCAAAATTATAGGCCGATCAGCCTTCTGTCTTCACTTAGTAAAATTTACGAAGCTATACTGCTTAGATACCTGAATGATTTCTGCCGAAACCGAAATATTATTATTCCTCAGCAATTCGGCTTTCGTGCTAAACACTCAACTCAGGCCCAGCTACTGAGGGTAGTTGAAATCATTCATACAGGATCTCGCAGTGGAAAGCCTACAGCTATCGTTTACTTAGACGTAGCAAAGGCTTTCGACAGATGTTGGCATATCGGAATTTTATTCAAGCTCATGCGACTTGAAATTTCGGCTAATTTTGTGCACATAATGCACTCTTACCTCACTAATCGTACCTTTTCAGTTAAAGTTAAATATTCTGTCTCTTCTCCTCGCCCTATCTTGGCTGGGGTGCCTCAGGGAGGAATTCTTAGCGCTACGCTCTTCAACTTGTATGTAAATGACATACCACAAACACCAAGTGTCGATCTAGCACTCTATGCAGACGACACAGCCATCATTTCACAGCACTCAACATTACATGCCACTCTCAATCACCTACAGTTGTATTTAACAGACTTGGAGTCCTGGCTCATTACCTGGAAAATCAAAATTAATGTCGCAAAAAGTGCCGCCACAGTTTTCTTTTCCAGAAAGAGGAATGTCCATAGTCAACTCCCTCCACTCAGATTATTTGAAGAAAATGTACCCTGGGTGGAATCCTACAAATATCTGGGAGTATATCTAGATGCGAAGCTGCTCTGGAATACCCACATCAATTATGCCATTTCAAAAGCAAGAACAACAAGAACCCAACTGATGTCTCTCCTCAAAAGAACAAGCAACCTCTCCCTCAATAACAAGATCCTACTGTATAAAAGTACCATCCTTCCAATCCTGATCTATGCAGCTGTCGTATGGTCAACTGCTGCCAATAGCCATCTGAAGAAAATCCAAGTATTCCAGAGCGTCACGCTTCGTATCCTGACAAATGCTCATTATTTCGTCCGTAATGAAGTGCTTCATAACGATCTCAAAATTCTTCCCCTTGACGCCTTTTTCAGGCAAAATTCGGCCAAATTCTTTAATAGATTAACACAGATCGAAAACCCAGTCTTGCATTCACTTCCTGCTTATGATCCAGCTGAGCCCAGCTCAGCTAAGCGACCTAGGAGCGTTCTTAATAGAACTTATAACATCTTTCCTAGGAAGCCAAAGCGGAGGTGTCTGCTTGACTAGGACTTCTTTCTAAAAATTTTTTAAATTAACAAGCACTCCACGGGCCTAACCCGGCGACCCTTAACTATTTCTATACTTCCATATGCCCGCCGGACCTAATTCGGCCTCGTTTCTCGGTTTTATATCCGTGCTGCTATAGGTAACATGCTCCTCCACTTGCCAAGACCTCATCTTTTCCTAAAACACGGTCCAGACAATTAAAAGTCAGAATCACAATAGATTTAACGTTTCTATATTATTTTATCATTCAACTTATGATACTTAATTATTCAAATTTAAATTAAAATCCCAATCTTTAAAATCTAGCTCCCTCATATGCTACTCAAAACACTCTTACTATATGAATTTTTGTTCCAGCAATCTGCATATATACAAGCTTGCATATCTTCAGACATCATCTGCAATCAGGTAATTTTGTTTAATCCTGTCCCTATTTTTATTTCTTTCCCTTTTTTTAATCCACCTCTCCTCTTCAATTTAAAACACTTTTCCTCGCCTGCCTTCCTTTAACTCTCCTAAAACTTCTCCGTCTTTTTTACAGTTAACTTTCTTCACGGTTCTTTCCGCTTCAATAGTTGCTCCTATTCTTCCTTCGCCACGGGCGGTAGGAGAACTTTTTCGCCTCTTGAACTCTTTCCCCCCTTCTTTTCGTTCCTCCATCCCTTGCTCCGAGCTTTAGTCGCAAGACTCTCTACCCCCCCCCAGCCCATCCCCAAGGCATTAGCAATTACTGCGGTTTTCCGTATTACCTAATATACCTTTCCCAAGCCCTGGAAAATTATGCTTCCCGGCTGATTGTCTTTCAATCTTTCCGATTCCATTAATGCAATGCATTCAGGAATTCGCCTTTAATCATCTCCTCTCTCTCTTTCAATCTGGTAAAACAGGTTGAAAGCAGAAAGAAATTTTTCGTCCTTAGTGTGGACTCCTAATTCACTTCTGTCCCCGTAAACCCTTAATGGTCTCCTTCATTACCCTTTAGCCAGTGCTTTTTCTTAATCACTTCAGCTTTCTTAACGAAGTTGTGGAGGTAATTGCATTAAGTTGCAAAGGTACTCCGGAAAATATCGCCTTGGGCCTTGGGCCGTTACGAGACGTGCAGGAAGAGAGTCAATAAGGTTCTTGAACGTGTTCATTGGGGTGTTGAGTCATGCTGTCTGCAGTGTAGTGGCCAGGTGCGCTAGGTTAAGCGGTTGAGGGGCAAATAGCCCGACCGAGGTGGTCCTGCAGATTCTCGATTGGATTTAAGTCCGGGGAACTTGCTGGCCAGGGGAGTACGGTTAACTCATCCTGGTGCTTTACCAAATCACGCACGTAGACTGTGAGTTGTTTAGTTTACGAGTATGCTGCAACCCTCCTGGCCGATAATAATCGGCCTCATGGTTAACGCAACACACACGACGCAGACAAACAAACAAAAAAAAAAGTTAAAAGATATAAACAAAGTTTAAAATACAGATTAACACAGATTGTTTATTTTTAAAAACACACTCACACAATACAAAATAAGGAAAATCATATGCATAATTGGTTAGAAAACAAAAAATAGTAAGACGACACATAACTCACTCACCCAGTACATAAACTCTTAAACAAAAGAAAAACTAAAATATTTAATGTCCTATTCCTATGATAGTCTTGTTTTCATTCACAATCCTCATAATTCTTGTTGCATAGCTATTCAAGAATTTTGTAATATGTTTATAGATATTGACGTGCATTGAGAAGGACAGGCGCTTGTAGGCTTCTAGATATTTTAAAACTTTTATTTAAAATTACTCTACATGCTTTCTCCGCCATTTAGTTCTGTACATTTCATCGGTGCTAATTATGTACATCTGCTGGTTTATGTTTTTATGGAAATTTGATCTACAGTTCTATTTTTGTGTATTGTTTTTTATGGGGATTCTGTATATGGATACCCGTTCTACGTACGATTCTATGTATGGTTACTCCACTATGATATTATTCTATTGGTTTTGTTTATGGGTATTTGTGTACTGTTTTGTGCAGCAATTTTCCCCAAAAGGTACCTTTATTGGTCTGTGGATTTTTGTGTAGTGGTTTTTATTGGATTTGGCCTATGGGTGCCTGTATAGGTGTACGTGCTTTTGTCTATTGCTTTTTACGAGGCAGTCCTACGGAATATCCATTTTTTTAATGGAGATTTGGCCAATGCATATGCATACAGTTGTGATTTCTGGCTATGGGTTTTTACTGGGGTTTTGTTTATAGTGCCTATAGTTCTACAGGTTTCTACAGAGATTTGGCCTACTCGTATCCGTACAGTCGTACGGGTTTCTGTTTAGAGGTTTTTTACGGGTATTTGGCCTACGGGTACATGTACAGCTGTGAACGTTTCTTTCTATGGATTTTTACGGGTATTTGGCCTTCGGGTACTCGTACAGCTGTACAGGTTTCTCTTTTATGGGTTTTTACGGGGATTTGGCCTAAGGGTACCCGTACAGTTGTACGGATTTTTTCTATGGGTTTTTACGGGGATTTGGCCTACGGGTACCCGTAAAGTTGTACGGGTTTCAGTCTGTAGGTTTTTACGGGGATTTGGCCTACGGGTACCCGCAGAGCTGTATGGGTACCTGTAGGCCAATTCCCTGTGAAATTTTTATTGATTTCTACGGGGCATTTTTAGTAGGGAATAAGCACTGAAAAGCGATCTAAATAAAATAAAACATTTTTAAATATCGCTTTGAATTTTACATGAAACATTATGCATTATTTTGCATTTTTACTTTTGAAATATTGTGAGTATTTTGCCATATAGGGACTGAATGAGATTTATATTTACAAAACCATCCCGTTTTTAATAACGAAACAGTTTTCTTAAAATTCTATAACTTAGTTTTAGACCATTCATGAGTATAAGCTAGGGATCAATGATGCGGCTAAAAACAATGTCTGTAACAATATTTTTTAATCGCTTTATCATGATTTCTATTATTTATAAGCAAATATTTTGTCACACGTTTCATAAATATTCCTCCATACTTAAAGAAAATGTGTGCACAGAAATAGTGGTTTTTTTTTAAATTTCAAATTTTTGTTATACATACTCATAAAAATATTGTTTACGACCAGCAGAATAAACGAATAATTATGTTAAAAATAACTCTAACATACATGTAAACGTTGAACCAAGCAGAATAAAATAAAATTTGAAAGTACAGCTATTGTAAGGAAAGGCATCAGCTAAAGAAATAACAAAATATTTTTACTACAAAAGAAATAAAATCGGACTCGTAATACATACTGATGACAATATTTTTATTATTTTAAGGGAAGATAAATTACGTAAAGTAGTTCACTCATTCAGTAGTCAGGATTTCCTTGCCCAGAAGAAGTAAATTTGAACGCCGTAGGAATTTTTCTATATTTTAAACGTGAACGCAAAATATTCGGCTACCACAATTTTTACTGTATTGTTAAATGGAAATTCATGAATCTGACTTCGAAATTACTACTGACAGCGCAAACTGATGGAATGACATACATTTATCTTCTTGTAATTACGGAGGCAGCAATGAACGAAGACTTTATGGTCTGCAACATATTTTGACTGAAAGATATTATTCCCGATACGGACTTTGCAGCTTAATTTTCCAGCTATCTGTAAATGTTGTCCATGATGAACGCGGAAGGAAGGAGTGCCTTACAGGCCAGGATGTTGGTTCTTTTGCTTTCACTACAGGGTGAACATTCGCAAATTCATGTGTTTGTGAGTTCGTGTTTATTTGAGAAAAGAGATCAAATTTAGTCTTCTTTCCCAGATTAAATATCTTAGTGCTAGTTTGTTCTTTCTTATTTTTCTTTGTGTTTGTTGCTTTTGACGCATGACGGAAACGATATTTTTTGCGAAACATTCTAACGATTTTCCATTAATAACCATAAATAATATAAAGCAAAAAATAGTTTGATGCAAATCAATACCTAGGCAATGTTAATTGCTTCATGAAATAAATAAACTAGGAAAGTTAATACGCTCAGTATTTACTGATTGCATGTTTGAAAGCTAATCTGCTGCAACCATTTCAAATTTGACTGCAAAACCGAAAATGATTTACGGTTTTGCAGCTGAAGATGGTGGTTCGGTAAAAACCATCGAAACAAGTCCTGCGAAAATTTTGAATATATAACGCTGATTTTTGTTATTTGACTTCTGAATTAGTATTGACCAAATGGTTATGCCCTGCGAACACTAGCAGTTCCACTTTTGTTCAGACGTCCTCCATGCAGGCATTTGTACCATTACACGGGTAGCACTTCTGTTTTTTACTTCCTTGTACGAAGTAAAGAAATTATTGTAATCACGAAAAATACCGGGTTTAATATTTTAACGAAAACATCTATTTCGAACGCCATCAAATTCAATTTAACGACGTTTTTGCGTGACATCTATTTGTATCTGTTTGAAACTGAACAGAATTGTGAATCAGTTTCTGCACTTTCAGTGTCTCTTTCTCGAACGGGACTTTGTGCACTGAAAAATTTGCCTTCTTGCTGCGGGCCAAACTACTTGTTTTTGTAAAGAAGCTAATTTTAATTGTTTTTTATAGTTGTTTTAACTATATTTGTTGTTTTATATTTTTCAATTTATAATAAAGATATTTTGAGGTTTTATGTATTTTTACCTTGCCGCGAACTGAAGACTGAATTAATTGAATGAGAAATACATCTATACTGAAATTTGAGGAAATAAAAACAAGTTTAAATAAAATGCAGCAAAAATGCGTATAGTTTAGTATTCCATACAAGGAAGTCATGTGGTTTATACATCAGATTTTTTTCTATAATCAAAAACAGAAACTTTTCTGAACTAAATAAATCATGGGATTTCTGATTCGATTAATGAAAGATGCGATTGAAAGGCACTCAAAAAGCAATTTATTGTTTCGCTTTTGAACTTCATCTAACTGCGAGTGAAATAACCAAATTTATAATATTATTTTTTTTCTCTTTAAATTGCATTTTAATGAAAGAAAAATACAAGGTTGGTCATCATCGCAACGAGACATTTTAGTGTACCACTATGACATAACGAAAAGAAAGACAATGCACAGTTAATAACAGTGAGAGGGAAATTTTCAAACTTTAATAGGTACCTCGCTATTCCATGCCAGCTATTCTTAACACGGTATATTTCAGTTTTATGATTTCATTTGGCTATATTCTCTCCATCATTACCTGGTTTACCTGGATGATTCCTACTGCGAAGCATTGTTAAAACTGAATTAAACATTGGAGGAACTACTGGCTGTATCTTATTTGCAAATGTTGCTGGTATTTTCTCAGCTTGAAATTATTCGAAGCTGCTTTGACTTTGCAAACTGCATTAGTGTCATGTTAGTAGATCACATTCTGCCTTGAAGAATTTTATTTCAAAATTTTCAACTGCCTTTTCAAGTAAAACTAGTCTGGGAAAATGAGTTACTTTTTTGTTAAAACCCTTAACTCTTTTGACTATGCTCATAGCTTTGTCAGATTCATATGTAGAGGTCTATTTCATCTGTAGTAGATATTAGTTTACTATGCACCACCAGAGGTCTCATATGTCGGCTTGTCCGCATACATTTTCTCAATCGACTGTTAACCTTGAGACCTGATGGTGGCAATTACCCCTGTTAAATTTTTGAAGTTTTTAAGTTTTAATATTTTAAACTCGCTGTCTAACCTTTCTCTACCTTGGTGCCAGACAGACGCACTTAAAAAAATTATAATTATCTTAAAGATAATAGTGGAAACCTCTGAACTACTAAACTGTATTGAGAGGAACATTGTGATTGATCTAAACCCCAGATAAAATTATTAAATTAACCTTCGAATCAATTAACTCAATAAAATGCAACTTATTAATTCAATAACCTAAAAATAAGGAGGAATAAATCTTCGCTGGTGTTTGAGTAAACAGAATGCTATATTTCAAAACAAGACCGTTACTTCCGAATTACAGTAACTTAATATTCAATCAATTCCCAAAATTACGTGGTGAGGTATGTATGTAACATGTAAGGTATGTATGTAACATGTAAGGTATGTATGTAACATGTAAGGTATGTATGTAACATGTAAGGTATGTACAGGTAAGGTGAGGTATGTAACATGAAACGCACGCATGGTGAGAAGTCTGGCTAATCCTCACGCACTGAGTTGCACTTCCGTAACGAATACGCGATGGAGCTCTGGTTCTTCACTTTAGCCTGATTCTTCGTTCTCAGTGTTCGAAGTTCTTCGGTTCAAACAATCTTAGCTCCTTTTTCATGATCAGTCAGTTAAAGACCCCAGTGAGACAATTCAGTTCTGCTCTTTAGGTAGGCAGCTACTCCTTTTCAAGCAACCTGCAATCGAAACAAAAAAACGCGCGGTCCCAACCCGCCTGCGCAGGCTAGCCTGCTGCAAGAGAGCAGCTGCAATTATTTCTTCTAGATCATATTTTGACCAAACTACAAACTAAAATCTCCTTTAAACTCGATTTCTTCCCTCGCCAAATTCTACGGGCTAAAAATTAAACATAAAATTAAGTTTGGCCAACCGTAAGAAATTTCTCTTTTTTTTAATACTTCACTTCCTTCAACAAATAGAAACACAGACACTGCACAAAGACTTCTGCTGAACAGCTGCGACCAGTGATTCACCCCAAACGCGTGAGAAACAAAATTCGATCCCAGCAGCAAACGGAGAACAACAAGAGGTAAGATCACTGCTACCTTTAAAATAAGAATTTACAGATGGCGCTTCGTTCGAAAAACTCATTTATTCAACATTTTCAGCATTCACAAAGAAAAGTGAAGTAATGGCGTAAATTAAATCTTCCTTTCGTGCCGAAGGAGCTTACTCCTACTTGGTCGTATCGCACTGATAACTCCGTCGACCTAACGTCTCGACTAGCGTCCCAAAACAGGGATGGCTGTGAACGGCTCCCTATGAGAAAAATTTTTGAACGAACTGCGCATGCGCCGTTTCTTTTTATCGCCAACAAATGATGGTAAACCTATTGTAATTTCTCGCCAGCGTTTCGCGCTTCATTTGAATTTATGGAAATTTCCTGTTATGTTTTTACCACCAATCCTCGAATTCCATATCACAGATTATGTTCTTACTGCATTAATATAAATATTAACGAGACATAGTACACAAAAAAAATTAAGCTTTATTTAGGAACTTCGCGCACACTGCCCGACAGCCTGCCTGTTTCGCTCTGCTCGCTACTCGTAAGAAATTTCTCCTCTAGGGTTGCCACACTTATCGGAGGGCGCAAGGCGCGCTCCTTATCGCCATCACCACAGAGTTTCCCCCCAGTTCCTTTAATGACTATTCAAAGGAACGACATAGGTTATGAAATTATCTTAGAGGATCCGTACTGTCGGGTATTTTTTACATGATTACAAAATTAGAATATAAAATTAGAAAAGATCAAAATGCAATTCAATATATAACAAGGTATTGACACATATAATAAACATGAAATAACAAGAAATATGTTAAGATATGAATTTTAAAAGAAATGTTTTAAATTGTTACGTAAGAAGCAAGTTTCTTAGGGAAGTGAACATGTCTTCCCGATCTGGTGACAGTTTGTGTCTTAGAGAGTTCGTTTGCAGATTTATTCTGCTGAACTGTCTTTAAGTCTTTATTTGTTTTCAGTTCAGGCAAATTAGAGTCCGAAAGCAAATAGGCTGGTTTCACACGGTCTATAGACACAGTAGATTTCAGACCGTTAACATCAATTGTGAAAGTTTTGTCTGTTCTAGAAAGAACTTTATGCGGACCTGTATATGGTTGGCACAGAGGTGGCTTTACTCGATCGACACGTAAGTATACATGCGTACACGACTTTAAGGTAGCACTTACGTAACATTTTTCTTGGCAATGTGCAGATGTTGCTATTGGATTCAACTGTTGCATTCTATGCCGAAGATTCGTGATAAATTGTGTGTCATACGGAGATATCTTAGATGACGTTATCATATCACTAGGCAGCTTGAGAGTTGTGCCGTACACCAGTTCAGCACAAGATGACTGTAGATCTTCCTTTACGGCTGTCCGAATACCAAGCATAACAACTGGTAGTGTTTCAGTCCAGTTATTGGTCTCGTGAGCCTTGAGAGAAGATTTTAAATGTCGATGAAATCGTTCAACAATGCCGTTGGACATTGGATGATAGGCTGTTGTTGTGATTCTGTTCGTACCCAAAATGCGCGTGAATTCTGCAAAAAGTGCGGATCTCATTTGAGAACCTTGGTCTGTTGTTATAATCGATGGGCAGCCAAAACGAGATATCCAACAGTTGAAGATGGCTCTGCAAATGGTTTCCGTTTTCATATCCGGGATGGGAATGGCTTCAGGCCATCTGGAGAATCTATCTATTAGAGTCAAAAGGTACACGTTGCCTTCTGATGGAGGTAACGGTCCGACGATATCCATATGGATTTCTGAAAAACGTGCATCAGGAAGAGAGAATGTGCCCAGTGGTGCTTTAGTATGCCTAGTAATTTTCGATTTTTGGCAAGATTCACAGGATTTCACCCAATTTTTGATATGACGTTTCATATCGGGCCATACATAACGAGAACAAATAAGCTTCGTAGTAGCTGCAATTCCTGGATGTGACAGATTATGCAGATGATTAAAGATGAGTCTGCGAAAGGAATCGGAACAAATGGACGAGGAATGTCCGTTGATATGTCACAAAGAATATTACCATCAGAATATTGGCACGGTTTAAATTCTAGTTTCAAAGATGATGTGTTGTTTTTGAGAAGGTCTTGTACCTCCGGATCATGCCGTTGAGCTTCCGAAAATTTTTTAAAATCCAAAAATGGAGATTTTGTTATGGAATCAATTTCGGTTCTTGAAAGAGCGTCAGCAACGACGTTTTTTGAACCTTGCACATGCCTAATATCAGTAGAGTACTGAGAAATAAAATCTAAATGGCGCAATTGTCGAGGTGAACATTTATGAGGGTTCTGTTTAAAAGCGTATATTAACGGTTTTTGATCCGTATAAATTATAAAATTTCTGCCCTCTAACATGTGTCGGAATTTCTTAATTGCAGAATAAATAGAAAATAATTCCCTATCGTACGCGGACCATTTCTGTTGACTTTTACTGAGTTTCATAGAGAAAAATGCTATAGGTTCCCATGTTTGTTGAGACAACTGCATAAGTGTGCCGCCGATTGCGACGTCTGAGGCATCTACCCAGATGCTTAGCTGGGCTCCGGGAATAGGGTGTCTCAAAAGGGTAGCCTGAGCAATGGCATTTTTGGCAGCAATAAAGGCTTGTTCAGCATTCTCGTTCCAATTTAATTGTGGGGATGAATCCTGAACACGAGAACGAGATTTCTTTTTATTAATATAGCCTTCTAACAATTTTATTAAAGGAGAAAGAATATGTGCTGCTTTAGGTATGAAACATCTATAAAAGTTAAACATGCCTAAAAATCGGCGAAGCTGAGTGAGAGTGGTTGGTTGAGGAAAATCTAAAATACATTTGACTTTGTCAGGAAGAGGTTCAATTCCGTTTTCACTAAGGTGAAAACCTAAGAAATCAATAGATGTTTGACCAAAGGTGCATTTTGAAACATTTATGCAAAGTCCATATTCCTGAAGTTTGGAAAATAAAGCTTTCAAATGCCTGCAATGTTCCTCAGAATCTTTAGAAGCTATGAGCAAGTCATCGACAAAAGCGTAAACGCCTTCTAAATCCCGCGTGACTTCATCTATAAAACGTTGAAAAGTCGCAGATGCATTGCATAAGCCGAATTGCATACGGGTACTTTCGAATAAACTGAATGGTGTGCATATGGCGGTTTTGTGGATGTCGGCTGGGTTAATTGGTATTTGATGGTATGCCTTAATCAGGTCGACATGACTAAAAATTTTAGTACCGTGCAATGCAGCAGTAAAATCGGCTGCTAAGCATGGAATAGGGTATTTGTCTTTTATCGTTTGAGCGTTCAATGCTCGATAATCTCCTACAGGTCTCCATTCCAGACTTCCCTTTTTTGGAACCATGTGAAGTGGGGATGCATAATTGCTGCTCGAAGGTCTCAAATGCCCCAATTGCATCATAGTTTGAAATTCTTGTTTTGCTATTTTTAAGCGATCTGGAGCTAACCGACGAGGTTTTGCAACCACAGGTGGACCTTTAGTTATGATATAATGAACGGTGTTATGTTTAACAGGTTGGTTAGGATCTGGTAATCTAGTAACTGAAGGAAATTCTTTTAAAATTTTGTGATATGGTGTATCACTAAATACAGTTTTTACTAAATAAATGCTTGCATTTTTCACGCAACCGACGGTTTTAAAATGCGTTTTTAAATCTTTGAGACATTTGTTTCTGAGATCAGGCACCAATTCAAAGAAATGGAGAAAATCTGCTCCAAGAATGGGTGTACTAACATTTGCTATAAGAAAAGTCCATGTAAACTGTCGTCTTAATTTGAAATCCAAAGAAAGTGTTTTTTGACCATAAACATGAATAGTAGAAGAATTAGCAGCGAAAAGTGTTTGTTGGGACGAATTCCGTTTTTGAGAATTATTTGCTGGAAGTAAGGACACGTCAGAGCCGGTATCGACCAAGAATGAAAGGTTTGTTCTACGGTCACGAACGAACAGGCGACGTGAAACTTGAGGCAAAGAATAAGTCGCCTCTATTCTTTGCTGGTTTCGTTTCCCTGCCATGAACAAGGTTTTGTACATTTGTCATCTCTACACTTTTTCCCAAAACGTCTATGATTCTGTGATAGGTTTGGGGGTGGCAAGAGCAAAAGTACTTTCACACATAATAAACCATAAAGATGGGTCTGATCGGTTATAAACCGGAATTTGGACGGCATGAACATCAGACATTGTGCAAGGTTTTTAAGCCAAAATAAAAGCAAAAATTTAACTAAAGAAAATGAAATTAAATGATAAGTAGAAAACAGAATTATAAAATGATCTATAATTACTACTCATCTGTGATCCGGAGGACGAAAACCGATGTAATCCATTACTTCTGGTTTGGAGATCTTGAGTGATGGCTTGTAGTCAAAACCGAAAGTGCTTGAGAACTGTTCATACGATTTAACACAGTCCAGGTTACCATTATGGTAATTTCCTGTTATGTTTTTACCACCAATCCTCGAATTCCATATCACAGATTATGTTCTTACTGCATTAATATAAATATTAACGAGACATAGTGCACAAAAAAACTGAAGCTTTATTTAGGAACTTCGCGCACACTGCCCGACAGCCTGCCTGTTTCGCTCTGCTCGCTACTCGTAAGAAATTTCTCCTCTAGGGTTGCCACACTTATCGGAGGGCGCAAGGCGCGCTCCTTATCGCCATCACCACAAATTAGCGTAGGTGTTGTCAGTAAGATTAATAACAACGATAATATAAAAAAGTCATTTCAAATGTTTAAGCAAGGAAATATTTTTTGCTCTTTTTCACACTATATATGCTATCATCGATAGAATTCAAGAACTTTTAGTAATTAGGTCAAAATTAATTTTAACGTGTAAATTTCAAACTCACAAATTTGAGTAGAGATTTTCATCAGATGTCTGAAGGCAGTTACTATATTTCAGTACAGCAAATCCTGGAATATGAAAGAAAAAAAATTAATTGAAGTCTATTCTTCAGCTTCATTCTAATTCCTATGGATACATCTCTTTAAAACAGTTTATTACAGAAGTTTCAGATGTAAAAGAAGTTCATAAAAGTATTGATCAATGAAATTATTTCCAATGGTCAGTGAAATTGGTTGCAGTTTCAGACACTGTTGCGGAAGTTCTCACATACAATTGCTGTTTATTGTGCAAGTAATATTGAAACTAATTAAAGTACTTGCATAGATTTCTGCATCTTAGAGGAAAAAATGGAACATTAGTGGAAACAAATTATGTATATATTGATACTGTAAAATTTGGGAGGTTTCAAAGACCCAGCAGAAAATATGGTGGCATTGATATCAGTTGCATATTTACTTTTTCAGACTATTATATCTGAAAAGTACGAAAAGCATTTCATCTACACCATCAGCTTTTTACAAAAATAACTGAGGCTCATCTCAGTTATTTTTGTAATATAGTATGTACGTATTATTAAAAGATGCTGTGAATGTAATTTGCTGTACAAGATAATAAACATGAGTGTTTTCAGGATTTCTAAATATATGTTTGAACAATTATGTACAAAACATTCCTTCAAATTCACGTGAAAGAAATGAGGAAACGAAACTGAAAAAATTCAAGAATCAGTAAAAAGCAACTTTTCTATATTTGGAGGATATTTTCTTAATGCTATGTTTAAAATCACTATTTCTTAAACTGTTTGTTTTAAGTATATATTTATACTTCTTGAAGGGTTAAAGTGGTCTTAAATCAACATAATTTATTATATTATAAATAATGAAAATTTGTCATTGTACATTACTTATATAAAGAGAAACATAAAGTGACATAGTATGATAAGTTAGGTTTGTAAAGGTAATTTAAATATTTTCATTGTGGAAAACTTGTATGTTTAAGAATTTTTCAATCTTGGTGTTATTTATCGTATAAAACATCATAATTCAAATAAAAGTACTATTTTGTGGTATAATTCCATTATAGGGGCCGTAGCAAAATGCAGCGAAAATATAAGCGCAAAATCTAGCGAAAGCGGCGATTTCACACCACGTAAATTTAAATAGTTCTATATTTGTAAGTCACCGCCCAAACGATACATTGATTAGGGAAGCTGACTGCGATACCACAAGGCCTGGGCTCGAATTCCGGAGAAGGCATGATTATAACTGCAAGTTCCTTCATAGATTTTTCCGCACAACCCTATTGGTTTATTAGGTGCCTCCATAATAAAGTGACCACCACCTAGCCTTAGTTGTGGCCAAGCTGAAGGCCTCCCGTTGGGGGCGGAAATATTAAGTCGCCATTGAAATACTGGTTTATTTTTTAAATTCTATTTTGATAATGATATGGATCTAACAATTTGGGAATTGCCAAATGACAAAATGCCTAGAATAGAATTTTTTCAAAGAAAAGACATCATTCATTATAGAATATTATGATCGAAAAACCACGAGATGAAATTATGCTTCAGCTGTAACTCAATAGCGAAATGGAGGTGCAGGAATGAACCTGTATTCTGAAGAAAGGATTAAGAAGTCAGATATTGGTTCGAAGGAACGAAAATACCCGCCCTTATAATACCCCTTGATCCCTTTCTTATTATCCCCTTCCTTATTATATCTCTTGATACCAAAAATAGGCAGGCTATTATCCCCTTCCTTATTATATCTATTATCCCCTTCCTTATTATATCTCTTGATACCAAAAATAGGCAGGTTTACCTATTTTTGGTATCAAGAGATGACATCTATTCAATTTTATGAACTCCAACTGAAGATAAACCACAATACAACTGTAGACTGTAAGATATGCGTGAGGTGTGTGCCATAGCTAATTTTTTTAGCTAATTAGCTAATTTCTCAGCCTAAGTTGAAATTCGGCGGATGTGGAAAAAATTATGAAGCAAACGAAAGCCTTTTCAGTAGAAGCAAGAATAACGTTGGACGTGTTCTTCTGCCACAATGGGTTTTCGGTGGATTGTGCAGAGAATCAAAAGAATATTTTAGTGGCTATTCCAGATCGATCGGTGAAAACCTTATGGAACATCATAAAGGTTTGGTTTGGTTTATGTGATTAGAGCAAAGCCTCGAGGGCTATCTCCCTAAGGGGAGAGATGCCTACGTGGAGGACTTTCTAAGGGAAACTGGCTTGTATACACGTTACACATAGGGAAAACCATGAAATCGTCCATACAGCCAGCCCGTTCGCGGGATTCAAACCTGAGACCGAACTACCAGTGTTCAGCGACTTTATCGCTCTGCCACTGTTGTTGGAACATCATAAAGGAAAACGTCACAGAAGGAAGCATTATTTATACTGACTGCTAGAAATTATACAAGTCGGATGAACTGCAATATGCCGGCGTTGAACATTTTACTGTCAACCGTAACTAGAATTTTGTGGACCCCGAAACGGGGGTCATACGCAAACAATACAGCGACTGTGGGGCAGTGCTAAATGGCGTAAGAAACGCCATCGGGGCACATTTCAATTCTTATTTGTCCGAGTTTATATATACCATTTGAAAAAAAAAAAAAAAAAAAAACTGAATTTTTTTTGCGATCTTGCAGGATGTTAAAAATGTTATGCCTCCTGTTTAATTTCGCTTATTTTTAACCCTTTTTTTAATACATTAAATTAACAAAAAAGTGTAATATATGAAATTAACCTTCCATCAACTTAAATTAATAATCTTAGATAGTTAATTACAATAATGCTTTCTTACAGTTACATTTAACCGTTTGTTTATATTAAATTATAATAATAAAGTGTATTATATGAAAGTAAACTTTCATCTAAATTAAAATAATACTCTTAGATTGTTATTTTTATTATTATGCTTTGAGTTAAGGTTACCATAATTATTTTGGCATCAAGAATAGTTTTGGCCATTTTTTGCGGTCCCTATAACGGAATTATACCGTCTTTTTAAATGAAAATCTAGTTATTTAAGTCCTTTGTATCTATAAAAATACATGCTGCAGTTATTTACTTAAGTCATAAGGCCCTTTTCAAAAGTTTATGTCTAATTTAAAATAATTAGTTAATGTCAACTTAACCATATATATAATTATTATAAAATCGTGGTGTTTAAAATGCTTTTCGCTACTGAAAAAGAGTGCTTTTGTTATAACTTTATAGAATTAAAAATCCCTCAAATTAGTATATTTATAGTTTAAAATGTTTGTTAATAAAAATTTATTTATTTACATGATATTTCTAAGCGTGAAGTAAAAAAAAAAAAAAAATGATTGCTTGCTTATTTATATTCATGAAGATATATTTCTAATACAAGTAATAATAACTTTTGAAAAATGTTTCATGATTCGGGTAAAATCTGGATATAAGGGCTTTTATAGCAGTCGAAACAATGTCGTTCATTTCAAATTGCATGTGCCATGTTCAAATGCATGATTTATGTGAATTCAATCACAAATTTGATTCTGCTTTGATCTGAGTATTTCATGATTTTTTGCTGTATTGAAGAAAATTTTTTGGAAATTAGTTAATGGCATTAAGGTTCTTTAAATTAGTGTGTTCAAGATTTGGCGTATGTGAATCTATTCATGCACATTATGTTTCTGAGAATAAAATCAGAAAACTGTTATCCTCCTTATTTATAAATATGTTGGTAATTTCAAATGTAGATAAGAATGGAACTCTGGTGTAAATAGAATTATTATAAAAAATGTTGTATGATTCTGACAAAATTTGAATGTAAAGGGTTTTTATATCAAGACAAGGCTGCGGTTATTCATTTAAATCAATTAGGTCCTTTTCAGATCGTATCTGTCATGTCCAAATGCATAATTGATGTGAATTTAATCACAAGTTTGATTCTAATATATGGAGTTTTTCTAATTTTGAAGAAAGTGTTTTGGATATTATTAATAGCATTAATACTCTGTAGGGTTTATATTTATTTTAACTAACATTTATTTTAAGTTTAAGCTATCTTTCCTGTCAAGCCTTTACTTTCCCCTGGAATTACCAATGCCAGAGTATGTAAATTTTAGTAGAACGCGTAGAGTATTCAAATTTTTAGCACAAGTAATTTTGAGTTAAATAGAAGGGAAACGAGTTTGTAAGTGTGCTTTCTTGATTCACGAGCGTGAAGGTTGTTTGGTAGAAGTTTAAGAACCGCGCGTTTCGGCCTGTGTGCCTACTCCGGCAGTTAGTTGAAACTTTCAACTTCTTATTCAGAAAGTTTGCTGAAATCTCAGCTGTATCTTAGAACGCGGTTAAGTTAGTCACGTTTATAGAGCCTCGTAGGTAGTGACTTGTTATTTATTCATTTTTAGTTGTACTTTCTTATTTTTATTTAACCGCTGGGTCGGCGTAGTTTGTGAGCGTCAAGTGAACGCATCTGTAACTTCTAAAGTGGAATAAAAAGGGGGTTAAACCCTTCTTAAGAGTTTGTGTAATTTCCAGTTCATAGCAGTCACTACTACTGTTGCGGGCAAGTTGGGGCGACGCAACACCACAACTCTTTCAAATAATGTAGTTATTATTTAATGCAGAGTGAATTATTTAATGTAGAGTAATTTATGTGAATCTATTCATGCATGTTGTAACTGAAAATGACATCAGAACATTAAATACCTGTTTATATTCATGAAAAAAATATTTCAAACCTAGGTAATTATTTGTTACGATTGTATGTAGAGCTAATATAAAGTGTTTCGCATTTGTGTTAGAGGTTGGAAGTTTGAAGTTTTTGCTTTGAAAATTATTTCAAACCTTAAAAACTATGTCTTTAGTATTACAAAGTTTGCTTTATCTAAGTGTAATCATATAACAAGTTAGGATATATAATTTAGATCTTTTATGCTTGTTCACAGCATTAAAAATTAAATTATGGTTACACGACAGAAAAAAAATAAATAAATAAATAAATAAATAAATAAATTAAAGAGAATCTTTTTCAAACTATGTGTCTAACATTCAGATGTTAAGTCAGTTTATTTGAAAATGAAACTGAAGAAATTTATTGCTTGCTACTATTATTAGTATGCGGTGTAGCTAAAAATCGAGGTCGTTAACCCGGTCTCGTCGGGACTTCGGCGATTCCGGGTTATAGCTTTTTCAGGATTATAGATCATCAGTTTAAATCTGGTAAGATGGCATGCAGAAATTATAAAATTAAAAATATGAAACCGTAATTTATGAAATAAAGAACAATTATGATCTAAAGGGTATCAAAATTTACAAAAAAAAAGCTTAATATTTATTTGTTTACTTTATTAAACATTTCTTTCAATGTAATTTGTTTAAGTTGCTTCGTTTTATGTGATAATACTTTCTCTTTAACTCTGTAAAGAGACATATTTTCTTGTTCAGTTACAAAGTTTCGCTGTTTAAGTCCTATAATTGCTGTGTAGAGAATACCGACTAATTTGTCAATCGTAATTTTTTCGTTTTCAATAACCTCTGTGTCACTTTCTTCACTATCGGAAGCGAATTATAATGACGAGGAACTTGATTTAAATCATATCAAAGACGGAGTACATCGAGATGAAATACAGTCAAAAGTCGTTAATCCGGACTCGTCGGGACTTCGGCGATTCCGGATTATCGATTTTTCCAGATTATAGATCATCAGTTTAAATCTGGTAAGATGTCATGCAGAAATTACAAAATTAAAAATATGAAACCGTAATTTATGAAATAAAGAACAATTATGATCTAAAGGGTATCAAAATTTACAAAAAGAAAAAGCTTAATATTTATTTGTTTACTTTATTAAAAATTTCTCTCAATGTAAGTAGTTTAAGTTGCTTCGTTTCATGTGATAATACTTTCTCTTTAATTCTATTAGACAGACATAATTTCTTGTTTAGTTACAAAGTTTCGCTGTTCAAGTCCTATAATTGCTATGTCGAGAATACCAATTAATTTGTCAATCGAAATTTTTTCGTTTTCAATAACCTCTGTGTCACTTTCTTCACTATAGGAAGCGAATTATAATGACAAGGAACTTGATTGAAATCATATCAAAGACGGAGTACATAGAGATGAAATACTACATTTAGTAAGGAATTATAAGCCAAATAAAATAAAAACATCTGCCCTGAAGATAAGGATAGTGCTGACCGATCAACTTCCAATTCATTGCGCGCCGCGGCCTTCTTCCCGCCCCCGTAGAACAGCGGGAAATTAATAAACAGATTTCGGATTTCGAAACATACTTTCGCTTTGTAGATCATTTACATATTAGTAAATATATATCGGAAATTCTATTTGACATAAACGAAAGTTCAAGCTTACTTTTATAAAATTGCTCTAACAGTCTGCAAAAAATAATAAGGCGGATCCAATTCGAAGATCAAGGAACAACGCAATCTGCAACATTAACTGAATTTGATAATTTTAGCTTAGCTTATACCGTCCGTTATACATTAAACGCGCATGCGTAAACGTATTATGCGCATGCGCACACGCATATTCTCAGCCGTAAAGGTCTTACGCGCTCGCTTAAACGCCTAAGTGCATGCGTCAAAGGGACGCACATAGGCGCAGAAAGTTTGTAGCTTTGAGGTGCCGATTATAGATCATTCCGGATTATGGGTGTCCGAATTAACGATTTTTGACTGTATATGGAGTTTTTCTAATTTTGAAGAAAGTGTTTTGGATATTGATTAATAGCATTAATGCTCCTTCAAATAATGTAGTTATTATTTAATGTAGCGTTTATATTCATGCATGTTGTTGCTGAAAATGACATCAGAACATTAAATACCTCTTTATTTATATTCATGAAAAAAAATATTTCAATCCTAGGTAATTATTTGTTACGATTGTATGTAGAGCTAATATAAAGTGTTTCGCATTTGTGTTGGATGTTTGAAGTTTTTGCTTTGAAAATCATTTCAAACCTTAAAAACTATGTCTTTAGTATTACAAAGTTTGCTTTATCTAAGTGTAATCATATAACACGTTAGGATATATAATTTAGATCTTTTATGCTTGTTCTCAGCATTAAAAATCAAGTTATGGATATATGTCCAAAAAAAAAAAAGAGATAATCTTTTCAAACTATGTGTCTAACATTCAGATGTTTGGTTTAAGTCAGTTTATTTGAAAATGAAACTGAAGAAATTTATTGCTTGCTACTATTATTAGTATGCGGTGTAGCTGAAAATCGAGTAAAAACATTTTATGATAAAATTTTTGTATCTGAAACTGCAAGATAATTTTCTTTTTTCCCTTTCTGTAATTTATTATGTACTTTTATTTATACCATTCTATTAAAACTTGTTATTGAGTTCTTACATTTCCTTATTTTTCAATAAGGAAATGTATTCATTTTTTATTCCTTATTTGTTGTTATTCAAATATTAGAATACTATATGAAATTTTCCTGCAGTATAATTGATTTTTTAGTAAAATAAAAATTTATTTTTGATTTGTGCAATTTTCTTACTTTATGAAATCACAAAACTTGTTTAAGAACTACAAAACTCGTTTAAGAACATCTTATTACAAATAATGTTTAAACATTTAATACTTCTAAAATCTAAATTTATAGGTGATGAAAGCATAAATGAAGAAGTACGTCATACTCAATTAATCACACTACGTAACAGAAACATTTACGAAAGTCAGTAAACATGTATTGCCACTATTTCACCATTTTTTTTTTAATTTGCATTTTTAAAATTCTCTAAAATGGGGTATGAATAATATAATCATAGAAATGAAATGACTGCATAATAGGTATATAAAGCGGTTGAAATTTGATGTAAGAAAGTGAATTTTATTATATTATGCAACGATGAATTTCAGTCCTGAAGTTGGAAGGTTTGTTTAGAAGGAGATTCTGATGTAACCCTAGAGCTTCTGTGTAAGTTTCTATTGTTGGCCGTGAGGCATCCCTCCTTAAGGCAGATATCTGTAAAATACTTTTCCATAATCCAAATAATCCTCATCCCTTAGTTCTCAGTGAAGGTATTCCTTCTGTTAGGTAGCTAGCACACATTTTATCATTCTCAATTAAACTAGCAAACCTCTTTAAATGTAATAGCTTTCATTCCCATAGAACATTTTAAAATTTAGGAAAATATTTTTTGTAATCTACATCAGCATTAAAGTTATATATGAATGGAAAATACTCAAATAATTATACCAAAACTAAATAAATATGATTATGGTTATTAGAGAAAAAATTCTGAAAAATTGTAGGTTCTTTTTTTTTTTTTTTTTTTTTTTTTTTTTAGTTTGTTAAAGATGTCTTCAAATCAATCCATAATAAAATTATTACTTTCAGGTTAGGTTAACTTCATACGGACTATCTGCCCAAGGGAAGGGATGCTTCCATGGAGGACCTTTCTCAGGGAAACTGGCACCCAATGTATTTATTTTTATGACAGGAATTTCTCTTATTTTGTTCTCAGAAGCACTATTCGAAAAATGTCTCTTCTTCCACACAAAAACAAGAATTTGCATTTTTTTGCTTGGCTAGCAACATTACCTCAAATAAAGCGAATGTGTGTACCGTGGACGCAACAATGTTTTTACCCGAAACATTGTGTACGGTAAAGTTTCCTTATTATTTTCATAAGTTGATTTGTTTTGTTACTGTCGGTCTTCACTACTGAGTAAAATGTGAGCTACAATTTAATTGATCCACCTTCGTTTAATCTTTATTTATTATTCAATTACTTTTTATTTACTTTACATCAATGTTTATTCATTAATTTTTAATTAATCTTTAGTTATTATTTAATTACTATTTAATTTCGTTCGCTGTTTCTTTAATCTTATTGCCAAGCATCAAAATGCATATACAACTCTAAAGTTGGATTTATTTTCTACTTTTTAATTCTTCCATTCTAATTCTCATGCTGTTCATACCGTAGCGAGTTTCAAGCACTCGCTTATTCAATTCATTAGAGAATCAGGTGCTTACTAGTTTATAAGGAACGGGGGGACTATAGCAACATTTCTTCATAAATGTTTTCGCAATAAAAGAGCAAATTATAGCTTTTACAATCAAAATAAAATCTATTTGGACATAATTATATATTTATTTTTATTTAATATTTATTTCTATTGTATCCGCCTTATGGTACTCGCCGAATTCTCACATTTTGAAAATGTGGCCCCTTCGAAATTGCAGGCTGCTGATCCTTGCCTTCTTCCAGGAACATTAATTATGCTATCTTGTCATTTTCTCTTGCGATGTCGTAGAACATTCAAATCTCACAGACCATGAATATTCATGCCATCATACTCATTCTGTACATGTTTGTGAAAAGACCTTAATGATTGAATAATCTGTTCGATATTACGTAAGGAAAAAAGTATGCCACAACCATGTAAATATTTGTAATTTCGAAGGCAAATTACATTAAGCGGTGTAAATTCTAATAATAAGTCCATAAACCTTCATAAAGATATCTCTTAACATATTTGCTTTTGTATGTCTAAGAAAGTTACACCAAATTTCTTAGGAAGAATAAAAATTTAACCATTATTTACAAAAACATTTTAATTAATGAAGTCACCAAGATTAGCGTAAATATATATATATAAATGAGTAATTATTGATGAACCTAATTTTGTGAAAATGTACAGCTATAGAAATAATAGCGCAGATGAAAAAGAGGCATTAAGACAGAAGCATGGAACATATTTGACACTTTGACATTTCATATTTTCGGGAAAGCAATTTTCATAGGAGGCCGGAATTTTCAATACTTGGTTGTAAAGTTTTCCTCATAGGTCATTTACGGAAGTTTCATTGATTGCTCTTGTACGCCCTTCTTTTCGCAATGACTTCATCGCGTGTAATTTATAAGTTTTTCTTTACTTCGCCTTTTATCGCACTTTTAATGACAAGGAATGCTTTATTTGGTCACGTGAAGTTATAGCTTATTATTCACCTCCTTTTGTGTAATACAAACCATTTTAATTAGACGTCAGCATTTTTATTATCTACTTTTTTCTATTTTAAATATGCGGTCATTACATAGTTCTGCTTTAGATTTCTTCGTTTATTTTATCGATTTTTTTGTATTTTTAAAAAATTATTAAAATATCTGCCGAATTTCATTTAATATGCAGTTATTTTTATTTAGCATATTTTAAAGTCTCTTATTAGGAAATTACGAACGTAGAAGCTCGATAATGCACATTTTGTCAATAGAGATCATTTACTGCTTTGGCAAAGATTGAAATTGAAATTGATGCAAGAAAAGGTGAACGTTTCTTGCATTAAAATATTCGCATAATACAAAAACTTTAAAAAGCTCAAAATCTTAGTACATAAAATCAAATCGAAAAACGAAATAAAAAGTGTGCCTATGTATCCATGAAGAAGTAATTAAAAAGTGACAGGGAAACTTTGGTTCACAAACTTATAAAAAAATCCTTACTAAAGATAATTCGTTAACAGAACTAATTTTCCGCATAATTATTTAAAATAAATTAATCTGTTCCAGGATCCCAAATGATTTGAAAAGAATACTTCGTATGTAAGTTCGTAATGCAAAACAGATGGATTCATAAATCTAACACATAGTATTAACATGTATAGATATTTAACACATATACGAAACAGGAAAACCTGAATTAAATTTTACCGCATTTATATGCAGGATAGTAGAAAGGTGAAGAAGGTAAAAGAAAAGTTTAACAGTGAAGAAGGTTAAAAAAAAAAAAAAAAAAAAAGTGAACGGTGAAGAAGCCAAAAGTTCAAAATGTTGTTACTAGCGGTACGAGTTCGTCATGGATTGAATGCGCACGTAACCGATGAAAACCTGATGAAATTTATTAAAACAAACTCCACAGATCTGGAACTTTTCCTTGAAAAGCACTCATACAGGTATAGCTTTTCTCAGCATATCAGTGCATAATCAGTAGTTACCACTTTGAACTACTAAGAAAGTTGAACACAAGGCAATGCAAAGAATCGTTCTGTGATCTTTCAATACTCTGAGTTAATAACCTGAACTTAACTGAAAACTGATGCCTATACAGGTTTCCCCCGTGCTCCGAGAAATTTCTAGTAGCTTTGATTTCTGAAATTGCTGAAATGCATACGCAGTTGTAATTAAATAAGGCCGGACAGTTATAGTTACGTATGGATCGGACCAGTTGCTTTTACATAGGAATAGGACCAAAATGTTACTAAATTACCTTGGCGACTTTTGGCGATATTTTTCCAAATTTGACAATAACAATTATCGCCAGAGACATAGCTAGCTTGCGCTATGTTAAATGAACTTATGAGTCCATTCATGCCACATTATACAAGAGATAATACAATTTATGTATAACTTCACTAAAAATATTTATATATGTAATATATTCAGGTGTGTGTGTGTGTGTGATTATGGCAAAGCCTCGAGGGCTATCTGCCTAAGGGGAGGGATGAGTTCGTGGAGGACTTTCTAAGGGAAACTGGCTCGTATACACGTTATACATGGGGAAAACCACGAAAACGCCCATGCAGCCAGCCCGTTCGCGGGATTCGAACCTCGGACCGAACTACCAGTGTTCAGCGACTTTACCGCTCGGCCGCTGGTGGGCGTAATATATTTAGGAGCAGGAACTTTGATGGCGTTGAAGTGTTGATCTATAATGACTAGGAAAATGGAGGCGAAAACAGATTAAATCTTCAGTTTTATTTTCAGTAACATGTTGCGGTTGTTATAACACAAGTCGGCACATTAAATGTGCCTGTTCCGAAGGGCTTACATTTTTTATATTATAGCAAAAATGAAGAAGCGGACAGACTGCAGTTCAGCTAAGGCAAAGCGTAGATGCGTGATGTTCAGGATGAAATCTTAAGTCAAACTGAGTTAGTTTTGGTTCTCAAAGCATTTTGATTGGAAACCATAATTTCTGAATAGTTAACATTGCTGTAAAATTATTATTGACTGCTTGAGTTTTAGTTCAGTTTACATTACCAGAATTGCGTAAGAGTCATATGATACAGATTTTTTACGAAATGACGCAGTGCAAATAGATGTTGCTATTTTTAAAATACAGAAGGGAAATTAATTTACGCTGCTAATTTAGTCTTTTACATATTCTTTATTTCTTTATTTTTCTTACATATTCCCCCGCTTCAAGAAGGTAAAGGCGTAGCCACAGAGAAGCCTTTTTAAAGAAAAAGCGTTAAAGCACTAGCAAATGAATAAAAAAAATAAATCATAAAGTTTGGATCCTGTAAAGTATAATTTATAAATATCAATTTTCCAAAATAAATTTTAATTTTTAGAGTCCTATTGAATTTTTCAGCATTTCAGTCCAAAAGTCTTTTTGTTTGAGAGTTCACATAATCATAATTCTTCAGCGAAGGTTTTTGTTATCACAGAATATCCCAAAATAAACTTTTACATAATCATAACTTATAATTAAATGTAATGCACATAAATATTTATGATACTAATTTCCATACTGATAAATTATATTTTAACACCATAAATATAACAGGAGTAACAGTTTCAGAAATTATGGTTTCAACGTTATTATCTTTCATTTACAGTTCCTGATTTTACAAAACTGGAAGGTCTTGCAATACTTCTAAACAAACATATCCGTCAATAGGGCTCTTGAGCTAACCAGTGTGTTCTCTGCACTAGTGGCCCAGGGTGCCTAGGCAGTTACTTGAAAAGGCCTCCGTTCCTTGCATAAGGTAACTGGCCTTTTAGAACTGCACTAATACATTCCACAATAAAAAAAGTATAATAATATAAAACAAATTACACACACTCATCAAATGAGAGCTTCCAACATTATCTTACATGAAAAGGGGAAAAGGAACAACTGTACAGAGGTAATTACAGACCTCTGTTTAGGAACAAGTACTCCTTCAACATTGTCTATATTTAACACACAATCACCCATAAATTTTAACATGCATTTACCACACTTTCATATTACTTATCTGTATTAATTTCACTTATTTTTTTACATCTATTTCATTTTAATGCGCCATCATCAAAATTGTGGGTTGTAAATTGGCCCCCATTGTGAAGTGCAACAAATAATAAAGATATAGTTGGAATACCAAGTAATTTTTGTGATTCTTCAAAAGTTCCCGACTGCTAAACTAAATTTCATCATCACATATATACAAAATCCATGACAATTTTATTGCTTAAAAGGGAAATCCTATTATGTAAAAATATCAGATATCTTAGGAATTATTGGAGGTTTTTGGTCTCATTTTTGTCCTCTTAACAGTGCTTGTCTGTACTTTAGGGTCCCTGAGTCTTTTTCCGATTAAAAATTTGCTGACTGTGATTTGTTTTTGTCTAAGCTTCAAAATGTTTCTAAAACAAGACATGATATTTTTGTTGCAAACTGTTTTCCTACGGCTTAACATTTTATCAGGTGATAGTACTCTATGAACTTTTGCATCTCATCCCATTTTGCACAAATTTAGCGGCTCAGATAACCGGGAAAATCCTAACTACCGTATTCTTCTTCAGAAGACGTTTCTTCTGCTGCATTAACTGAATTTTGAAGAATCATTTTTAGAGCTTGGTTCCAAAAATAAAGTTTTTTTTTTCTTTGTAGCTAACGTCCATTTATTATAAAAATGGATTTTTTTTCATACATTTAGTTTTAGCAAAAGAGATGTCATTTGTCTCGAAACTCACTTTTTGTCTGTATATATTACTTTTGTATCCAAATCACGTTTCAAATTATTGCTACCAAATGTTATCGTGATGCATTATTTAAACAATTAACAAATGAAGAATCTAAATCGCTGTATGTATGGATGGATGGCTGTATGAATTTCGAATATAAGTAATCTTCTACCCCGACGTGGGCAGCTCGAAGCCCAAATTTTTAATTTCGATTTTTTTTTTGATTTATTTCATATTTTGAACAAATTTAACGAATTTCGTTTAATAACCTCAGCAGTTTGGAAGCGAAAAGTAGCTGTTGGGAATAAAAAAATTTTAGTCTTCAGATTATTATCATTCGGCAAAATGTTAAGATCTTTCAATTTTAATCCACGAATTCGGTTACTTACAGGCAATATATTGCAACTGCCTCAAATAGAATACTTATTATCTCTATGCACCAGCATATTGCCATTCAGAAGAACATAAGATACATAACTTCTAAATTTAGTCTTTCTGCTACTTAGTTAATCAAGTGATTAGAAAGCAATGAAGCTCTTAAAAATATGCAGTTTTTAAAATTACATTTTTCTACTTAATTTGGTTCATTTAAACAAAAATGCATTTAAATCATGAGAGTTCTAATTAGAAATATTAAATATGACATTTTCTTGGTTCATTAAAATCATTGTGTACTTTTTTCTTCTTCTGTCATAACTGGCCGCTCCAGCAGATAATTTTCAAAGAAATAGAGTACGAATATAAAACATTTTGTGGCTACCCCTAATATACTATCGGGAGTTTAAAATCTCTGTGATTTTAAATATTCTGTGGTTTTGTTCTTGAATCTAATGTGGTGTAAGTGCGACGAAAGCATGTTTAATAATAAAACTAAAAAGCAGACTGACTGCTGATCTGCGATGCTCAACGACAGGGCCGGGACGAGGGTGAGGCAGGTGAGGCACTTGCCTCAGGTGAACATATAGAAGGGGCGCCAAATTAGCTATTCGATCAAAAATTGAGATATTTATTTTTTAAGCTTATGATTTTTAAATTTTAATTTCGGAATACATGAGTGAATATTAAAAGAATTTTGTGTTATAAACAATCTAGCTAAAAAAGGAAAAGGAAAAACTAATAGCATTAATTTATTCTCAAAAGACATGAGCTTTCTCAGTAGTGTATATATTACGGTGAAGCACCGAAATCTGGAGAATGTCGACTTTCACCGGTGAATGTCATCATTCACATAGTCGCTTGGTGTATGTCCAAAATATTTTTCACTCTTATTTCTGACTTACACCGGTAAATGTCGACATTCACCATGTACTAATGGTGAATGTTGAACATATAAAGAATATTATATTTTCTTCTCCGTAATTCAGTGGCGAGAAAACGCACTTCAGACTTTAAAAAAAAAAAAAAAAAAAAAAAAAAAAACTTAAGAACATAAGAACTTAAAACACACGGTACATTCAAAATGATAAAGGAAAATAATGGAAGTTAAAAACATACTTAATTATACAGTACGTTTTAAATGAGAAAATAAAACAATAGTAATAAAAAAACTTACTAAATTATGTGATTCAAATCTTATTTATTGCAACAACTTAAACTATTATGACACTTTATAACCTCTCTTTTCAATCTACACCAGAGCCTACCTGTATCTGTGATTGTCAACATACATCGGTGAGGGTCCGAATGTACAAGAATGTAATGCAATATTCGATCTTTCACCGACGTATTTGGTGAATGTTGACATTCTCCGGTGAAAGTCGACATTCTCCAAATTCGGTCTTTCACGGTAACATATACGTATAAATATTTTCTAACGTTAAAATTTGTTGTTGAAAGTAGGTTTAAGTAACTAATTACACTTTGTGTAACGAATAGTATAGACTAAACTTTCAGTTGTTTTTTGTTGTCTTGCCAAAATCCACTAACTGTGAACACAGATTGCGACATAACTGCTGAGTTTCGAAATTTCATAAACGCCTTCTGGAATAGCACCCGAAGAATAAACAAGAGTGATTGAAAATGAAATGTGCAATATAATTGGTTATTGCACTTTTTTTTTCTTTCTTTCTCTCTCTCTTTTCGTTTTTTTTTTTTTTTTTTTTTTTTTTTTTTTTTTTTGGGTATAAAATTTTGAAATAAACGAGGCGCATGAATGGAAGTTTTGGCTTGTATTCACACTCATGTTGCGCGTTGAACTGTATGGATTGTTTCATTTAAAGTTATTTCTGAAGCAGATGCTGAAAGATTAAACACATTAGTTCATTATTTGTCAACTGGGATGAAAAAATATAAGGTAAGATAAATGTTTTTTAATAATTCTACTGTTTATATTGAAACAATAAAATACATTTTTCAGTTTAAGAGAACTAAAAAAGAAGGTTTAAAATTTTGAGTACTTTGTGGAAGGTTTAAGACAAACTGTTCTGGCTAATTCTAATGTAATTAATTGATTTTGACGTAATAAATATCTTTTAAAAAATTTAAGTTTTGTTCGACGACTCTAATGGCATCGACATATAAACATATTTAAAAGATATGCTTCTTTCTAAAAAAATTTCAGAAATACTCGTTGCTGTGAATAAAAATTAATGATAAACACCTGTCCTAGTTGCAAAATTTAACAAATAGATGATTCTTGAGTTAATTGATGAGGTGCAATAAAAGTAAAGATAAAATATGAAGTATCATTAAATCTTTTTAATTTTAAAATTATACTTTTATTGTCGAGATATCGTGAGATTGTTAGGGAAAAAAAGGTCTGAAAGCCAAACCAATGGCACATTCAAATTAGATGGCATATAAATTTTTGCTTAAGTTCAAATAAACATTTCGTCGGGGGTGGATAGTTTATCTGATGAAAGATTCTGTGAATATTAAAGACTGATTTCATTGATTAATCTATTAGAATGATGCTCGCGACACTAGCGCGACTCGCTGCTTTAGAAGCGATGTTTTCGTGGAGGATGCTCTGATAGAATTGTCTGATATTCAAGGTAGAGAAAACTAAATGCAGTCAATCCGATCACTACAATAAACTGTTTGAACACGTTGCCTATGTTACCCCTCGTCCACTTCTGAACGCGAACATTAATGGAAAGACCAGAAATGTAGAAATTATTACTTAATAGTTGTTAAGAAGAATTTCCGCTATCAAAAATATCTCTTTAAGTACTTCAAATGAAAGTCGCAAATTTACTTAAAATACCGAAGAGGATTATTTTTGGAACTGCGTTAAAGGTAAAAGAAAAAGAAAATGAAAGAACTAATAAAATTCATTGCACATAAGAGAATTTCAACCAATGACAGAACATGTTCGTATAATTTTAGAAATGCGAAATGATTTCAGTGTAATTTAAATTAAGAATTATAATGAATTTTGATGCATTAAATGACATAACTGTGGTCAAACAACATTTCAAAATTTATGTAATGAAACCATAGGTCGTATTAAAGTATGTGATATCTTTCGTTTCATAACAACCCGAACTTTACAATTTTCTACAGAGCTAGCGTTGCCTAGTAAACACAGTTAAATTCCTTTCTCTTATGACTATATTATTGTTTTTAAAGTAAGTGTTGTAAATAATTTTTAAAGCATAGCAATCCGTTTTTCTCCGTTTACTGAGACCATTAAGCCTAAAGACACATTTTATTGCGGTTTAAATGAACTGATCATGAAAGTATGTTTTTCTCACTGAAAATAGCAAGCTGGCAAATATAATTTTCTAGAGGAAATTGTTTGGCGCATCTTCTCTTATAACGGAAAAGATTAAAATCTGCGAGGAAGGAAAATGGGACGCTATAATTTAGCTAAATAAAGAGTTAATAAATGCGTTTCAAAAGAGAATCTTATTCATAGTCAAACAGAAATATCAAATGCTATGTCGAAAGACGTTTATGGCGCGATAATATTTTAAAAATATTTTCTTAGTATTTTTTGTTTTATATTTCTTCAATTTTAACATTATGTAAATTGCATTCAACAATAAATTTTTATTAACGTTCTTATGACAAAAAGTAAAATTCAGATAATTTCTCAATCAAAATCATTCAAAAAGCGAATTTTTTGCAAATGACATCGAAAAAACCCGGTGGTGCTGAATACAGAAGTAGGAAAAAATTAAGAATTACTTTCATCAAAGCTCGTCTTAAATTACAAGGCTGGCTGGAGAAATGCGGAAATTCAAATGAAAGAAGTAATTCGCCAAAAAAGAAATAACAATAGCTCAGAAGAAAATGTGGTTGAAGTTGGAGAATATAACAACTTTGATTGGGGAGGTAATACGTCGCAACTGGCTTATTTACTGAAAAGATCTCTGTCGTTATTCTGATTTCCATGCATTCTTTTACTAAAAGTAAGATAGATTTTATTATTTCCGATTCTAAAAGTGGTTTCAAAGATTGGAAAAACTTAAACCGAATTTCTGATTACGAAAATTCTATGTTTCATCGTGATGCTTATCTTCAGTGGAAATGCTTTGAAAAAAAATAAAGGAGGTGGTTTCATAGATGATTCCCTGCGTAAAGAAGTAGAATCAAAAAAAGAAAAGTGGCGACATATCTTACGCGTTATATTAGACATCATTTTGTTTAGTGCAAAACACAATTTACCTCTTAAGAGTTACGCATGAAATTATTGGCAGTTCAAGTATAGGAATGTTCCTAAATTTAATTGAATTAATAAGTCATTATGATAGAAATATTGCTTATCATATAGCTAATCACAGAAAGGGATCCGTTTCTTATCTACCTAATAAAGTACAAGACGACTTTATATTACTCTTAGGTAATCATGATCGATTTGAAATTCGTTCTGGATTAAAAAAAAAAGAGTATGTTTCTTTGATATTTGATTGTACACCAGATGTTTGGCATCATGAGCAACTGTGTCAAATTATTAGATACGTGTACATTAAAGACGAATCCATATTTATTGAAGAAAGTATTATAGATTTTATAGAAACAAAAGAAAACTCGTAGTGGTTTAGAAAATGAAATTATTTATAAGTTAGAAAAGGATGGCCTCGGCATTCAAAATGTTCGAGCACAAGGTTATGATAACGGAGACAATATGGTTGAATTGTAAAAAAGTGTGTAAGCCATTATTTGCCAAAGAAATGATCAAGCTACACATATTCCTTGTTCGGATCGTAGTTTAAATTTAGTATGCAAAAATACCACTTCAACACATTCAAGTATGTTAATAATTTTGGGCACTGTAAAGAGGATTTATAATTTTTTTGTATCTTCAACCAGTAGATGGGATGCACTTATGTCCGTTTTAAAAACAACATTAAAAGTTCATACGGATACACGACGGTCATCAAGAGCAAATGCTGTTAAAGAATTAGATCCATAAATAACAGAAGTACATAGATTATAGAAAGATATGGCATTAAATCACAAATCTTTGCAATGGGCTGAAAGTAACAGCATTGTGAAAAAAATCAATTTAAAATTTGTATATTTGTTATCTGCGTGGAATTTAATACTGCATGAAATCGAAAAAGCAAGTAAGGCCTCGCAATCAAAAACTATAACTGTCTATAAAGCCGCACGCTAAATAGGAGAACTATGTCTTTTATTACAGGAAATGAGAGAAAATATTTCTTAATACATTTTTGGAAAATGTAAAACTTCAGCCTTAGAGATGAATATATCATCAGAATTTGAAGAGAAACGAAAACGAAAAGTTAATAAATCAAATTGTGAGAAATCAATTGCTATAAGTTGCAGCTTTTCGGAAAAATATATTCTTATAAAAATTTAAAAAGTGTTCGACGTTTTAATTTCCCAATTAAAATGGCGATACGAAAAGTTAATGAAATCTCTTCGAATTTTCAGTTTCTAACTGGTGAACAATTAATGTCATTAGATTTAAGTAATTTAAAGGCTTGTTTAACTCAGCGCTTAAATATGCGAATGATATGAACGCTGAAGAAATTCAGTAAGAAATACCTAGTTTTAAAAACGATGCTATTTCAGTAATTCTAGACACAAAAGCATCTACAAGATTAGAACTTTTAAAAATAATTCACGATTATAATTTTGTTCATCCCTATCCGAATTTGGAAGCAGCGTTAAGAATTTTTTTAACGTTGCCAGTTACTGTAGCTAGTGACGAGAGAAGCTTTAGCAAACTTAAAATAATAAAGAACTATATGAAATCTTCACCAGACCAAGAAAAACTTTCAAATATGGCCATTCTCTCTACAGAATATGAGTTAAGTAATTAAATATATTTTGAAAAAAATTATTGATGATTTTGCTTCTTTAAAAGAAAGAAAAATTAAATGATAAATAGGCTTGAAAAGTTTATGCCATAAATTTTTTCGCAGATGTTTTATTTATACTACTTGATATTATTTGCCAGTTTTCAAAAAGCATATTTTTAATATTAAATTTCAAAATTTTTAATAATTGTATATGTAACATTTTTCGGAATATACAAAGTTATACTTAAATATTACTGTAAGAGTTCACCCATTTTACTTGAAATAGTTACTTTTGATGAGTATAAAATATATAGTTAATTTGTTCTATATGTATGATTATATCTATATATATGTAATAATGCATATATATTTTTTGCGCGTGCTTGTATGGTATTATGTTTTCAAACATCATCTAGTATTATTTATTTATTGTGCGCCCCACAAATATGTAAATAAATAATATTGCATTGTATATAGGGACGCAAATTTACCGCTTTGCTTCAGATGAAAAAATATGCAGGCACGGCTCTGCTCAACGAGAGCATAAAAAACCTTAATAAATCCAGAGATGCGATGTTAAAATCTGAATTATTTCAGACTTTATTATAATGTTTGTTTTTCATTTATTTATTTAATTAATTTTAAGCCTGGAAGGGCTATTACTTCTCAGTGTGCCTTAAATTCTGGCAGCACTTGAGATTATTGCCAAAATTTTTCTTTCAGCGATTCTACAGAATTTCACAGTTCATCACGCTTTACAGTGCAAGCTGGAAGCAACAGGTTTAATAATTTCCACTAGGATCGTACTACAGTTCGGTGCGATTTGGTGTTTGGATTTTACGAATTTGCCTAGTTAAATCTCAATTTTAAAGAACTCTCCGCAGAACGGAGGCGGAGGTCACTTATTTCTCTTTACTTAACACAATATCCAACTTAGACAGTACTTTAAGTGCCTGCATTCCGTAAAGATGTATATTTACAACTACACTTGCGTTCTCTAGGATTCAAATTAGGTCCAAATCTGTCGACACCGTTTCTTCTACCGTCCTGCCATATAAGTAGCTCATGTATTTTATAGCGCAGCATTAATTCAGGTAACAAATCTGGATAAAACTCAGAATGTGTTGCATAAATAAAAGTGCGAAAGCGAAATTAAATGACATTAGTACATGGGGGGACTAAGCTTGTCATGTCACAATGTATTTTCGCACTTACACTACGCGTATTTATTATTTTCTACCAGATATAACAATAATTAAAAAAGTGTTATTAAATTCTGTAATTTTAATTATACTTCTAACAATTAAACTTAAATTTTACTGAAAATAAGTATAATAAACATCAGTACCTGATAATAAGTATAATAAACATGGTAATAAGTACATGGAAAATAAGTATAATAAACATCAATATATTTTAAACTGACGCGATAAAATAATAGTCCTACCATTTATAAAACGCTAAAAACAAGTCTCGCATTATTGTATTTAAGACAGCTTTAATATTTAAAAAAATTTAAGCTTTGAAATTAATTTAAAAAAAGTATATTCTTCTTTTAGTTTAAATTTACACTGTAGAACCCTTTAATTCTACCGTTTTTCACAAACGATTTTATTGCTACACAGAATTCTTTATATGCTATTAAGTGGAGAACATTCATTATAATTTGAAAAGATTCACAAAATGAAGGCATTAGTGAAAAAAGAAAAATAATTTTTTACGGCAAATGAGCATCATACATAAATTTCATTTCACTGTTTGAGCATATTAGTATTCCATACACCAATAATTAGCAAATATCTAATTTCTCACAATAGGGAAAAAGAAATACGAAACGAAAACACAAATTTATTATAATACGCAATGTTTCAATTGAAAAATATAAAAACAAGTGCAATTATAATAGCAAACACTATGATATAAAGATAATTATGCGAAAATTACTCATGGAGTGCAAGTTTGCAATTTTCAAGACTCGACTTTTGACTTAAAGATAGTCAAAAGTCGATATTTATTGTAAATCTAAAAACGTTATCAACATACTTAAAAAAAATAATGAAAAATCCAATTTAAAACACAGAAATGGTGATAAAAATACAATTTACAATTAATACAATAAAAGAAATTAAAAATGCAAAAATGATACATTGCGTATAATATACGATATACTGCTATTGTCCTACCCATGTACACAGCGACCTGTTTTAGCCTAAAATTTCAGAGAATTGCACAAATTCGGAATCGTGCACAACCTCACTTTGCGCCTTGCTACTGAGCACTAGCTAGGATCATGTTCCCCCTTAGAACTGTTGAAACTTCAATATACACTCCAATGTAATGAAAATAAAAGAGGATTCCTATTTTTTATCTTTTAAAAATAGACCTAACACATAGCAGCCAGAAACAGAACAAATGACCAAGAGAGAAGTATCACACAACTCCATTGATTTAAGTTCTAAAAAAAGGTAACGTTTCCAGAAAAATAACGCACCGTCAAAATTTAAGCTACCATAATTGTTACGTCACAAATAATGATCTCAGGAGATTTTCTGTTATGTACGGTTACAAAGTAGCAATGAGGTCTGTGGTAAAAACTTGTAGTGAAGGAGGAGAGTGAGCGAGAAGCCGCTAAGCATACCACCTATTTGGAACGTTGAGTGAACTGCAATTCCCACTATGGTTAAGTATCTGCTACGAGGTATATAAAGTTAGAGGAAAAGAAACGTGAAACCTAGAATCTTCTATCTATTATATCTTAAAGAAAAGGATTATAGTTCATCTCAACTTGGTGTAATTTCATTTTTTTCGAACCAGCACCTACAAACAAACACCAATAATATTATCATAACCTCATAAAGAAATCAACAAATTTGTCATGCGTCCGTTATTTCACTTTAACCAGCAATAATATATAAAACTTACATTCAATCCTAGGCTTCGGTCGAATATATATCTGTGTCCAGATCTTCAGTGTGAAAACTGTTTTACACTTTTAAATGATAATGCAGGTATCCTCCGGCCTCGATGCAGCTGAAGACAAAAATCACAAATGATCCAGAAGACAAAAATCACAAATGATCTGGGTAAAACATTTTTTAAAATTATTTCTAAAAAATTATACGCCACCCTGGATTCAACCAATCTGTCTCAGTCCTTTTAGTTATTCTTAATTCAGATCGTATAAAATCATACTGTGCATCTACTCAAAACTCACTCATCTCTACGCATCTACTCAAAACCTTCTGTATGGTTCTTTTGTTCTACCAATTTTAAATTCGCTTCACAAATCGGACTTTTATACAACTTTACAATCAAAATTTTTTCCACTCATTCACCCGCCCATTTTTTTTCCTCCAATTGGTAAAACATAAAAATTCAACTTTCCATCCATACGGCGTAAGCACCGATATCTAGGCATATCTATTAAAAATTCTTTGATCCAAAAATTTCCTTTCTATGTTTTAAGCAGTTACGATTATAAATTTTAAATCATTTATTCAATATTTTTAATCGTTTGGTAAATATTAATAATGCATTTTTGAGAACTAGCTCGTTCTGTTAGATGTTAACAATAGCACACAACACACAATAAAGTAGATTTATAATAAAAATATCGAGAGTAACATAATATACCTAACATTTCAACACAGTTAAATTATAAAGTTTCCTCAAATATGAAGCTATAATATAACTATAACTTGTTTCTAGAAGGAGGTGTAGCCAATATTACGCCATAAAAAGGTGTGTCCAAGCCCAAAAGACTGGTGACAGGTGACTGAGGACGGGGACGCCTGGTGTCTAACATAGGTAAGCAGGTATGTGTCCCGCGTCCTTCTCTATTTAGAAGCAACAACTCCCTGGAGCCATAGAAGGCTCCACCGGGTGTTTATAATGATTTGAAACATAGAGGTTACAGTGTCATACTGGAGCGGTTTCAGCTTTACATTGGTGATAGAATAACATAATGCTGTGATTGTACATAGATGCATATAAATATAAATAAACATAGGAGAGTAACAGAGAGAGAAGGCAGGAGAAAGGATGACAGTAACAAAAGTAAGAGTAGAGGAGATGCGTGCGAGAACACAGAATTCTCACAGTGAACACGGTGGCATTATCGATTCCTCAATCGTTATCGCGTCCTACCATGTGCGTCGCATTGGATAAAAACTAGAAGGACGGGTTTTGTCTCTCTCTTTCTGCCTGTCGTCGTGTTAACGAGTGTGTGGGCCTTCGGGCCACACACAGCTCTCGCCATCGTTCTCTGTAAAACATCATGTAATCGAGCTGATATTCCTTTGGATAAGATGTTGGAGAAAACATGTTCTTGTACGACGAAAGCTGCATAAATGAATATAAGAACTCAGGTAAACTTTACTGGTTATGCTGCGAGGTAAAAATTGTTCCTGTGCTGTGATTCAACGTGTATAATCCCGATAACTGGAATTTTCGAAGTGACGACCATGTGCGCCAAATTCAAGCACATCTACAAGAAATCTTCTCTTTTCTCTCGCGAATAAGTGCACCGCCTATTAATTAAGCTTCTTGCAAGATGCTGATAAGTAGTGTGTTATCGATGCTTTAGGATTAGGAATTACAGTATAGAGTAAGAGATGAACGCCGTGAGAGTCCCGTAGGACTAACGAGTAGGACATCATGCCGAAAGGCATTCATAAATGTAGTTTTTTTTTTTTTTTTTGTAACGTATATAATCTAGACTAATCAAGAAAAGTGTGTTTTGTGATTTAATAAATGTATATTTAAAAGAGAACCACTGACTCATGCATGCCTTATTGAGTAAGTCATTTTATTCTTATTATTAAAGATCATGCAATGTACTAACCACTAAATTTTAGTTTAACTATTTACGCGGAATTAATTCGCATTTGATACTCTTAGTATCGTTACTTTTATACGATCACGGCCAACAACACCACAATGCGAAGCCTAAAAGACAAGTAAACAACGACTTGATTTGTGCAGCATTTTTCTCAGGTTAAGTAAGCCCAAATCTAAGCACCAATAAAAGCTCTGTATAATGGCACGCATGTAAATCGTTGAACAATTTTCTACTATTTACCCCTTCAAATCAGAAATCCATTTTAAAAGAACTAGAAATTCATTGTTTAAAATGTAAATCCTTTCTAGCATTTATGAAAACAATAGCGTATTTACTCTGAATAGACATTGAATATAAAGACAGGGATTTCCACTTCATTCTCTGAGATATAACTATATTTTTCCCCGTCGTTTTTTTCACAACTGCAGTGCTTTTTTCTACAATGAATTAATAAAAAACTGCAATCTTTTACAGGGTATAGTACTGAATAGCGATTTGAAAAAATAATGAAAATGCATTAAAGCAAAACAATGTTTATTATGAAATATTTTGTGAAAATGAAAAAAAGTATGATTTTAAGGATAAGGTTTCTTTTTTAAATGCTAGTTTCTGATTTTGAAGGGGGGTAATGTTACCCGCGTCCGTGATTATCCTTAAGTCACACGTGCCCCCTGGGTGGTGCTAAATGGGTAACTGTCATAAAGTCCTGTGGCATACTGGGGTTCAGTGGGATGAGGTTCGGTCTGATGATGAGTAATCTTATGACGACCCAACGGACCGCTCTTCCCTGGGAAAACCGGCGATTGTGGGGAGGATTTGAAATTCCGAGGACCTTTGATCTGGAGAGGAGGGGTCTTGGAGGAAGCAGCCATGTAGAGGATACAGGAGAAAAGCTGAGTTTTGCGTCTCAGGCCGCCAGATAGTACAGGAGCACGGGGCAGCCTAACCAGCATGTCCTGGCTGCTCTATCAGCTGGTGTATAATCTCGCCTGCCTTGTAGTTCCAGGTGGTGCCTGGGTGGGGTCCTGCATGGCAGAGCGGGGGGCTCTTCCGAGGTCACTACTGGCTGCTGAATCTGGGGCTAGCCCCTCCAAACTGGCTCTTAGAAAATCGGAAGGAATTTTTCTCCCCCTTCCTTCAATCTTATACCAAAATGGATGCTTGTAATACAAAATTAGATAAAAACGCATCTTCTGAAATCCCCACTATATTCACTGTAATTCCTTCTGAGGGAGTGAATGTACCCTCGGGTGCGGACGCTCTTCTCTTTAGGACTACAGAAACCAGAACCGCTGGTGAAAGGGTGAATGTGCCTTCGGACACGGACGCCTTGAACCCAGTGGGGATGGATACTGACTCCTCTGTCAGAAGTACTGTGCCAGATGCGCAAGCGGATGACCAGTCACCAATGATGGAGGTTGTAAATAAAAAAAGTGAAAAAAGGCAACGCCAGAAAGAGCGGAAACGACTGGAGAGGGCCATGGAAGGAATCTCGATCTCTGGGGAGAAGGGAGCGAAAGAGAAAACAGATAAAGCTGGGACCTCTGGAGCAACCTCCAAACCGGTGAGGAAGAACCATCCAAGCAATGAAGAGTCTCGTAAGAGAGAACGCATTGCTGGTGACACCCCGGAAATGGCCCTCAAGAAACGACGGCTATATAGTCAAGCTGCAAGAAAGGCAATCACTCTGCGAATCGTCTGCAAGGATGATTCCAGAGACATAACATCGGTGGATTCAGATTTCATCACCTCTATAATTGATGATCGAATTATAGATGGCTCTATCACCACCTGCAGGGTCCACAAGACAGTCCTGCAGCCGAATGGCCTCAACATTGCATGTGAGGACCAGGAAACTGTGGACGTCCTGAAGACTTTAATTAATGATCTACCCGGCCCTGAAGAAAACCATCCAGGTTATCATGCCATGGCTCCCGGAGACAGACCCCCCATGAAGAGGTTTTTCGCTTGGTTTCCTGGAAACAGGTCACCAAAAGATAACATCAAGCTCCTTGATGCCTGCAACAAGGGCCTTGATGTTAAGAAGATCGCCATCAAGGAGTTATCCCTGGAGACGGAGGTAATACCTTGGTGCTGGGAGTAGAACATGAACTTATGGATTATCTGGAGGCCCAGAATTTCAAACTTTTTTGTGGTGTCTGTGGCTGTGTACAGTTGAAGGAACCAAGGCAACAGGAGAAATCAATTCCTTCGCCCAGGGATCCTCCAAAGAAACAGTTGACGGAAGAAAGGGAGACCGAAAAGGAGTCGGAACCAGAGCTTTCTTTGGAGGCTCTGGAGAAGACACCTGAATAGGTCTCCCTTGTCACTACTTCCTTTGAAGTAGTATGCTAAGGATGCGGCTTTTAACTAAGTCTCTCCTAAAATCCTTCAGGGTAAGTTCTTTTCTTTCATTTAACCTGTTTTAATGGTTAAGGTTAGTCAGTTAAACTTGCAACATAGCAGAGCAGCTTCATATAATTTAGCTGCTCAATTAGGTAAGCAAGACACTTTTGTTGCATTAATTCAAGAACCTTGGGTGTACAAGGGTAAAATCCTTGGTAGGCCCATGAACGCGCACTTCTTTTCGACAGAGGGACCTGATAAAAGACCTAGAACTAGCATTTACATTTCTAAAAATATAAAGGCTATGAAATTATCCCAATTTACATCAGACGACTTAACTGCTATTGTAATTAAGGACATAAACAGTTCACTGAGAGGAAACATTTGTTTTTGCTCAGTTTACATGGCTTATGACCTTAACATTCCGCAAGAATTTATAGATCTTGTGAGCTTCTGTGAAATAAACAATATTCCTATGGTTATTGGTGGTGATGTTAACGCTCACCACCTGTCATGGGGCAGTTCTGATACTAATCCTAGAGGAGAAAAACTCATGGAATTTATAATGAATACCAACCTAACTTGGGTAAATAGGGGAAATCGCCCCACCTTTGTTAACAGAAGAAGAGAAGAAGTCATTGACCTCACATTAACTTCATCTGATATTTATAACCTTATTGAGAATTGGCATGTAAGTGACAATCCCTCACTTTCTGACCATCGCCTTATACAATTTTGTATTAGAGATGAAATTCCAGTTGAATATTTCAGAAACATTAAAAACACAAATTGGGACCTTTATAAGGATTTCCTGGTTTCTAATGTTATTAACCTTCAGGTTTTAGACAATAATTGTACAGTCGAGGAGCTTGATATTCAAGCAAACAACTTGACAAATATCATTATTGAATCTTATCATGCATCATGCCCTCTCAAACGAAGGAAGTACTCTCCTAGCAAGAGAGTTTGGTGGACCAAGGAGCTTGAAAGCCTCCGCCTAGAGGTTCGGAGAGCGCACAGGAAAGCTGTCAGAAATAAATCTGAAGTTAACTGGTCTAACTTCAAAATTCTACAAAGGAAATTTAAAAGTGAAATCAGGAAAACTAAATACAACTCATGGAGATCGTTCTGCACAGATATTCTGTCCTACCATGAGACTGCCAGAGTACATAAGATTCTTAAAAGATCTCAGGAGTCTCAACTCTCATCGGTTATGCGACCTGATGGCAGTTATACTATAAACCCTTTGGATACACTTTCGACCATGTTGAATTTTCATCTGGGGGACAGAAGTGTCACCTCTGACCCCCAGGAAAATCCATTGGAACTACTTCATAATCCATTAGATCTGGATTTTGCTAAGACAATTGTGAATTTTGAAAAGGCTAAAGCGGCCCTTGATGTATTTCTTCCCTTTAAATCTCCAGGGAACGATGGCATTTATCCAATTCTGCTTCAGAAAGGCTGGGATATTTTTGGTCACATTCTCGTGGACATATTCAGGTCCAGTTTGATTTTAGGATATGTTCCTAAGGTCTGGAGAACTTCACGAGGTGTGTTTCTTCCTAAACCAGGAAAAGATACATATGAGAAACCAAACTCTTTTAGAATGATCACGCTAACATCCTTCCAGCTTAAGCTGTTGGAGCGATTGATTTTCTGGCACCTCCAGTCAGATAATAATCTGAAACATATCTTTGGCTTAGACCAACATGGTTTTAGGCCTGGCTTCTCCACTGAGTTGGCCTTACACCAACTCTTGTGGAGAATAGAAAAGACAATTATAGACGGACACTTTGCCATTGGGATTCTACTGGATATTGTAGGAGCCTTTGATAACATCGGTTTCGAGAAAATACATAAGGCCCTTACTGGAAGTCATATTCACCCTATGATAACTAGATGGGTGATCTTCATGATTAAAAACAGGAATATCTGTGTTAGTCTCGCTGACTATGAAGTAAAGAGAGATATTACTAAAGGGTGTCCGCAGGGTGGTATTCTTTCTCCGTTCCTGTGGAACCTGGTTTTCGACTCACTCTTAGTACTTCTACGGGAGGAACCTGGCATGTCACAGGCTTATGCAGATGACCTTATTGTGTTATTACAGGGTTTCGATATCGGAACCCTACATAATCAAGCTCAGCAGATCTTAAATAAAGTTTCACACTGGGGTGATACAAATGGCCTTTCTTTCTCTGCTGAAAAATCTGAGGTCATAGTTTTCACGTGGAGAAGGAAATGGAAACTGGCAGATTTATATCTGGGTCACCAGATTATTAGGCGTAAGGAATGCGTTAAATACCTAGGATGTTACCTGGATAGTAAACTTACATGGATCACCCATATAAAAGAAAAGGCACAAACAGCCACAAATGTTCTAGTACTTTTTAGGCGAATCGTTGGTAAACAATGGGGCCTTAACCCAAAATCTACTCTATGGATTTATACTGCCATTGTCCGCCAATGCTTTCTTACGGATGCGTGGTCTGGATTAATGTTATTAACAAAAGCTCGTATTTAAACATTTTACGAAAGGTGCAAAGACTTGCTTGCCTAAGCATTAGTGGGGCTTTAAATAGTACCCCTACTGCTGCATTAGAATTTTTACTGCAAATTCCACTCTTGAAATTATTCTTGAGTGGAGAAGCAATTAAAGCCATGTATAGATTGAATAAAAATGGCACATGGTGCCAAAGGACAGGTTTTGGTCATAAAAGCCACCTGAAAAGCCACATTGACATATGCCTGGACTTGGGCAATGAGATCCCTATAATCTATATGCCCAAAGATGCAATTACTAAAACAATAGTTCCAGATAAACTATTTTCAACTCATATACCAAAAAGGAATGAGATAGAATCTCTAATTGACCTAATTCCAACAGGCTCAATTGAATGTTACACAGATGGATCAAAATCCAACTTCACTGGAGCTGGAGCTATTATAAGGACCAAGGGATCTGAAGAAGATTTCATTAGATTTCATCTGTACCTTGGTAAATTTACAACTGTTTTCCAAGCCGAGGTTATGGCGATCAATATGGTCGCCAAGGAGCTCTTAGCTAAAAATACAGTTAATAAGTATATATATATTCTCTCTGACAGCCAATCAGCCATCCTTGCCCTGGCTAATCGTGTCAAGTTACAAAACTGTGTTTTGAACTGTACTCAAGATCTCAATTCTCTGGCTCAGGCCCATAATACCATTAGTTTAGTCTGGGTCCCAGGTCATTGTGGTTTTGCTGGAAATGAACTAGCTGATAAAGTAGCTAAAGATGCTTCGCAACTCCCCATGTCTGGCCCAGAACCATTTTACCCAGTTTCATATCAAACGGTTAAAAAAGAAGTAAGAAGCTGGATAAAGAACAAACATGATGATATATGGTCTAAACTTCCAGACTGTGCTCATTCTAAATTGGTGCTCAGTACACTTAACTTTTCAGGTAAACTCATACACCTCAGTAGAACTAACTTACGCCAGGTAATTCAAATTGTTACTGGACATGCTTATCTAGCTAAGCATCTCCACAAATGTGGTCTTGTTGAATCTCCTCTCTGCCCAGCTTGTGGAGAAGAAGAGGAAACATCTTTTCACTTTTTGGGACGATGTCCGGTGTTCTCTGTCCCTAGAAACAAATTCCTTGGGTTTCCCTATATTACCTTTGATCAAGCCCTTTTATACAAAGGGCTCTCTGGCATAATAGGGTTTCTGATGTATACTAAACACCTACAGGTAAGGTGAATATGGAACCACAAGAAACAAGCTTTGAGACGCCCTGTGAGTTTTTTTTTTTTTTTTTGAAAAGAAACTATGCAGGGAATTCCCTCTCATAGCTGTGTTTTGGAATATAATGATATCAAATCTTTATACACTACCTGGCCATTTGGCTTGAGAATGCACCTCTGCCCTCCTTATTTATTTATTTATTTGACTCTCCATCGCACTCTTGTTTGGTCAAGAATTGCGTTTGGTGGTTTGGGAGGGATTGAATCGGTTTTCCATCCAATAGGGAAGTTTTTACGATCCAGCCGACACCTTGAACTTAGAGATGGGATCTTTTGCTGATACTATAGATTTGGTGTCAGTTTGAGATCTTATATATTTATTATTTACCTTTTACGGGAGTTACCATTTAAATCCCTTAACTTAAATGATCAAATGGCGGAAGAGTAATGGGCAATTTTGCCTAAACTCCTTTCCTTCTTTTCATAAGAAGGAAGCGCCCTATTGTTATGTTATGTTCTGATTTTGAAGATACTGGGTAAATATCCTCATCTTACACGGGTTTAATATGTTCTATACCCTTAAGAAACTTTGAAGTAAGCAAATTACCATTTAAAGGCGTTAACTTTGATAAAAGCCGAATGCGCCATCCGTGTAAGGGAGAAATTCGTCCGTGAAAACTACGAATTAGCAATTAGAAAATGTGAGATCGCAAATCACTCGCACAAGTGCGTACAATCTGGAAATCGTTTTCTTACAGATCGGTAATTTGTAATTTTTGAAGCCTGAATTCGGCCCTAAAGCATGAATATGCTGATTCAAAACGCTTTTAATCGATTTGGGCCAAAAAAATTTCTCATGTTATCTACACAGTTCCATTGCATTCTCCTACTGAATTCAATTGCATAGCAGTCATTCCACACCGTTTGGTGTGGAATGATAGCTAGTTTTATAACTGAACCATTTTTCTCTGAAGAGCAGTCGACAACTGGACCACTGTGATTGCAGCTCGCTTAGAGTCAATAGTAAAATGTTTCGTGATACACGGACTGCACTAACGTGGCATTTTAGATACTAGGATTTTTATGCAGGGCTGGACCCCACCTCACATGTATCGCACCGTTACTTAGGCAACATTTCACGAATGAACGTCTTATAGGCCGACACTTCCCTCTTCCCACCAGATCTCATCCTCTGTGACTTTTGGCTATGGTGTTATCTCAAAAGCACTGTTTATGATGATAATCTAAACAATTTGGCAGAAATGAAAAATGTGATACACTGACATGTCCGTAACATTCCCTCTGATATGCTAAGAGCTGCTGTTGAGAATGCAGTGACAGGATTTAACTTGCTTTCGGAAAATGCTGGACGCTACATTGAACATTCTTTGTAACACGTTTCGAAAAATATTAAACACATTTAAACAGATGTTTTCGTGTCTTATTTCTTTTAACAATATTGTATACAGCGCCATTTTTCCCCTGGTGGTGAGTTTTTGAACTCTTTTTTTTTTTTCGAGGAAAATAAATTCCCGTAACCTCCTTTACACGATTCCCAAGTTTGATAACATTTGGTCGGCAGTTTTCCTTTTATGACCATTTCAAATTGAAACTTTAATTATAACCACCATGTAAAAAAGGCTTTAAAAGATTAAAGATTTTAAAGCTTTAAATGATTGACAGTTTGGTTCAAGTCCCAGCTTTAAAAATATATATATAAATATAATCTTTTATATTAATCCTCTTAGAAAGAATGTTTTAAGAAGCTAATTTTTCTCTCGAAAAGCTAATTTTTCTTTCTTATAGATTGTATAAAAAACATTATCTTTAATATGATTGAGATTGTTTTAGCCGATATAAGAATCGGGTCACTCGGTGGTACAGAATAAACCCTGCTCGACTGTTTTATTTCTTTGTCATTTAGCAAAAATCTTTTAATTAAAATATTTATCCTTTGGACTTCGCTTTAAACTTTATTTATAGTTAAAATGACTAGAAAATGAAAAGCTGTCTTTAGCTGAAACGCAATTCATATAATTGATATTTTAAAAAATTGACAAGAATGCAAAATTTATGGAAGTCTAGCAGTCGAAAAATCTTAATTTTCTTGTGTGAGCACTGAAAATAACTGTAGAAGGAAAGAAGAAAATTAGGGAGAAAAGTAAGCAAAAATTTGCAGGGAAATTTGGCTGTCAGACATACCAAGATGTTTCAAAAAGTTGGACGCTTTCGAATATACTTTCAGGATACTTCAAAGAATTTAGGTGTTCAAAGAGAAAACACTTGGACGTGTACATCAGCAAATACCATCAATTGAGCTTGTGTTAACAGAAAAGACAAAAACGGTATCATTGCAGATTTAAAGTGAAGAGCGACTGGTTTTAGACTATATGGTTGTGTAAATTACGTTATAGAACATCATATGCTATCATGAATGGAGAATCCCATGATTTTCTCAGTCGAATTATTTGGAGATTCAGAAGTTTATCCAGTGATGTATGTGGATGTCACCTAAAGATGTTTTTATTTTCCTCATGATGAAACAGCGGCCGAGCGGTAAAGTCGCTGAACACTGGTAGTTCGGTCCGAGGTTCGAATCCCGCGAACGGGCTGGCTGCATGGGCGTTTTCGTGGTTTTCCCCATGTGTAACGTGTATGCGAGCCAGTTTCCCTTAGAAAGTCCTCCACGAAGGCATCCCTTCCCTTAGGCAGATAGCCGTAGTGTGCTTTGTCATAATTAAATAAACCAAAACCTTTTGATGAAACCAGTCTTTACTTTCATCTCATACCTTCAAAATGTTTACCCTCTAAAGACTGATAAAGGCTCTGACGAAATACTTCGTGAAGAACTTTCTAAGGGAAACCAGCTGTCATACGCGGTACACATGAGAAAATCCACGAAAACGCCCATGCAATCAGCCCGTTTACCGGGGTTCGAACCCCGGAGTGAACTACCAGTGTTCAGCGACTTTACCGCTCGGCCGTTTGTGGGCCTTTATGAAATGGAAGGCGATAACTTTATTTAAAATGATTGTCAGAAATACCAAAATGTTTCGAAAAGTTGGATACTTTTTAATATACCTTCAGAAAGCTTAAAGAAAAAGAGAAGAAAAATAAATTTTTTCGTAAAATTTAGTATTTGTATTTTTTTTAATTTAAAACTTTTCAATCTTATGATATTTGATGCTTGCGATTTCAAAAATAAAATATTTGACTAAAATATGAATAACATTTTAAAAAACCAAATGTAGGATAAAATTGTGTAAAGCAATGGACACAATGATAAAACGGTTTAAAGCAGTGTATGCAAGTCATCCTAAGTTAAAATGTCGGTTATACATCTCTCTTATTTATATATATCTTTTCTGAACGGAACATTGAAAGGCGTGTAAAACTGTATTTTCTCTTTTAATATAGTATGCAGTTTTCAAACGCATCGTAGTCTGGGTTACAAAGTATTCTTCCGAAAGAAACGCAGTTCAAATAAATAAAATTAAATTCTGGAAAATTGATATTAATAAATATATTTAAAATGCTCAGTTCGAAGGAATAAATAGAAAATTTTAAAACAATTATCTGAAGAGACAATGCAACACAAACAATTAAAATAAAAGTATAAAAATTTAAAAATTAACTTAAATAATAACTATGACGAAAAATATATATAAAGAAATCTATTTGAAAAAAAAAAATAAACGCTGCACCTTTATTTACGCAGTTCGAATAGGTAAATAGAAATTTATAAAACAGTTATTCGAAAAAAAAAATAGTGCAACTTAAACAATTAAAATGAAATTCGAAAAATAAAAAATTACTTAAAATAATAAGTTATAATTAAAAATATAATATAAAGAATATTATTTGGAAAAAAGGAACGATGGTGACTTTTTTTCCTCTCACGGGAAAGGAAACTAGGTTGCCATATATTAAGAAGTTCGCCAAGTGAAGTATTCTTGGCGCAAACTGACAAAAAATGCCAACATAAATTTGTGAATTTCTCCGTAAATTTCGCTCCAAATTTTACAAAATTTCATATTTAGTCGTAATTTGAGTCGTAAAATCGAAATATGTAAAAAAATTGGTATGCTATTTCAGAAAAAGTGCGATTTTGTGTCAAAATACCTAATGTTAGAATAGTGCTATATATAAATCTAATATATATCCTAAGTCGCGCTTTAGAGACATGAAGAGTTTGAATTTTGTCAATCGGCCCAGTAGATCGGGAGATATAAGACTGTCCCTTTTTTTTTTTTTTTTTTTTTTGAGCAGTGTACATCTTGAAGAAAATGGCGCTGAGGATTCCTATGTGAAATCAGTACATATTAACTACAAATAAATAATATGTTTCTGAGAGAATGAAATTTCCAAGAATAAAAATTAGTAGCTGTCTTTGAACTTTCAAAGAAATTTCACCTTATGTTCTTTTAAATAAACTTCGAATTAATTTAATAAAATATATAAATTAAAGTCAAGTACCTAATTGCTGCGACTGTAAAAGATATACATGAAGGCAAAATAAAGTCATAAAGCTTAATAAGTTGATATATTATCTTTTCTTTATGCACAAAATATCTTCATTTATCTCTGTAAAACATAAAGCAATATTTAGTGGACCTTTTATATATTTGTTAGTGTACTCCAATCATTCATCACGATCTGCTGCGTTATTAAAAATCTCTAGTGAAATAACTCCCTGTTGTTTCAGAATGTCTTAGACTTGACATGTAAAACTTAAAGGAAACCTTTTAAAATATCGATAATTTCATTTCTGATTTCTTTTTGCTAAAATCCAGTTTTAGATGGTATAGTTTCAAGCGGTTTTACAAATCTTTCAGTGGTAAAGAAATAACACATTCATTATAAGCTTTAAAAATGTGTATGTTATTTCGTTCCCCCTGGCGCATAAAATCCGTATGCAGAAGAATTTTTCTTACATTTAATATGTTGCTGAGATATAATGATTTAATATGTTCATTTTCACTGGGTTACGTCATCACCGAAAGCAATATGGTCAGGTATGAGATTTAGAAAGAGGTAGATTCGTTGGGTTAGTGCAAGATGAGTGGATTTTCTAAGCGATTAGCCCGCTATTTAGCCCATCCTATATTGTGAAGAAAGGATGGGATTAGTAGAAGAGAGAAAGATCGCATACCCGGCGGCCAGTTTGAGGGCGCCTTCGGCAAAGCAATAACAGAAAGGACTGTCACATCACCCGACATACGCGCACAGCGTCAACTGCATCTTTGCCCGCCATACAAACACAGGCATATTTTTTAAATGGGTCCCTGTGTCTTACTGTATCATCGCGAGGCACCTGGCTGAAAAATATTTGGTATCGTTATTGCCCACTATGGGCGCTACAAATTATACCAAGCCACCGTGTCGACCGTGGAGTTGTCTCGTACTTGAAGTATCTGGACCTCGAACCGAATGGAACCAGGTCGTCATTAGCGAGTAATCGAGTTTCACTTTAAGAAATGTCACTTCAATCCTTCCTTTTTTTACAGCGGTACACCTATCGAATATTTGGTGTGATGAAAAATGCTTTAACCTTCCGACTTCCTTGAAAACACGTAAATCTCATGCACATGCCATTACATAATATTTGTTAAGCTCTAAAGATAGTTTCAAACTCATTTCTTTGAAATGGAAATACAAACCTCCGCAAGAAACCAGGGAAGGATACCAAATATATGCTATATGAAAGAATTCAATGTTCAAACAAAATGATAATAAATCAGATCGTAAGTTCAGATACATATAATTAATTAACTGATTCCACAATTAAATCACAATATGCTTCTTAAGTTCCGCCAAAATGGTATAGTGGTTAGGGAAGCCTAACTGCTATACCCAAGGGCACGGGTTCGAATCGCGGAGAAGGCATTTGGATGTAAAATTCTCTGTCCACTATTAGGTGCTTTCACAATAAAATGGTCACCACTTCTTGCCGTTATAGGCAAGTGCCCGCCATTGAAAAAAAAAATTACTTAGGTTCTTTAGAACATCCATGTTTCCTTAAAGATGAAATGGGAACATGATCCGCCCTTATTAAAATAAACATAAAACAAAACTTTACAATTTAAAACACAGTTATTAATCATCTGTTAACATAAGCTATCAAGCCAGACTATTCCCACATCCACTGAATAAATAACATTATAAATATTTCCTATCACACGCATAATTTATATCAAAATTAGATTACAGACTTCAACATAAAGTATGCTTATTTTAAATTACTGTTAGCATTTCCCTTTGTTCCTTTTCCAATGTAACCTTTTCCAGTGTAACTTTTTCCAGTGTAACTTAAATAAATTTCATTTGGATTATAATAAAGCTCAAAATCTTGCGTATTTACTTGTTTCTACCGCATTCCAATGCATAGACTACACATTAACAAATCATTATCAAATTACATAGGATATTTTAACTAACCGAATTCCCTTTCTTTTAAATAATTAAAACATTCCATTTTCCATTAATTACAAAATTTTAATTTCCATTTCTGACAATTAAAACTACTAGCCTAGGCACAATCGTAGTTGTAACCATGGTTATAGAACACCGAGGGTGCCCCAAAAAAGATTTTATGTCTTCGAAAGTATACCGCTTTAAAGTTAATTTTAAATATTTTAGCATTGCGTTCTGGAATCGATTTCTGGTCTTTTGTTGGATGACATACGAAATAAAATCCGCTCTGTATATTAGGGAGTTTCTTAAATTTGTTGCATTTAGAAAATGAGGTCCCCTGTAATTAAGTTTGAGATATTCGAGTTTTAAAGTTTCCAAGTTTATGAAAATCACGCAAGGTTTACTCTCGGTATGCAGATACATAGAATTTTTATGTCATTGTAGGTAATTTGTAAATATAATTGCAAACAGAATTGTATTAAATGTTCATAAAGTCGAGAAAGTTTACTATGTTACTACAGAGGCGAAGCCCCCAGCTCCCCCAGAAGATAAATTCATTCATCCATGAAGCTTTTAGAGGCCAGCCCGACAAAACAAAAACTAACTGGAAAAAAAAGAATTCACAGTTAAACAAGCAATAAAACGACACACAAAGAAAAGGAAAACACACAAACACATCATTCACACATACACCCCAGCCGAGTATCTCTGTGCGTTGATAATATTCTTTACTTCTCTGGAATAAAGCAGAATTTTACTATAATCCTTAAAATCTCTTGGAAATTCGATTTTCCCTTTATATCTAATACTAGTAGTCCGGCCACAGGTTTCAACGAAGTGAACATTATCACCTCTTACTCTACATAGCCGACAAAGATTGTTTTCCTGTTCAAGTATATGGGAAAACGTCCACGTCCCATCAAAACCTGATTCAGATCTATATCAATCTGGTCTATATTCAGATCTATATCAGATCTATATTAGTCTATATCAGTCAATCCAGAATGGTGTCTTAATTTGCAATGATTGACTGTACATTATATTTCAGAGCCTGCTGCAAAAAATTATTGTAAGGTTTTTCTTTTTTTTTTAAAGCAGGAAATGCAAAAAACTTAATTGCCCTTGTAGGGACTTGAACCTTGATCCTCTCGAATACCCATTGAGTATTCTTCCAATCACAGCACGAAAGTATGCGTAAAGGAGAGAGAAATACCTTGTAGAGTCATTAGGTTAATTGGAAGCAGAAAAGATGAAAAATATGCAACCGCCTTCGCCGGGAATCGAACCACGGACCTCTGGCATACCGGCGCAGCGTGCTACCGTTACACCACGAAGGCACGCTAGGGAACTGGGAGAAATACCTTACAACCTTATGTACTCCCCCTTTTAAAGGGCTATTGGGGATTAGGGGGCCCGATCCTCAAATCCTGGTGGTGACGAATTATCATCCACCACTTTTAATTCGGACGTTTCGAGTTCCAACGAGACTCGAAACTTGGACCTCTCGAATACCTGTTTTCCAATTACAACTCGAAAGCGTGTGGAAAGAAGGGAGAAAATACCTTATATTATGACACTTAGTCATTGTGGGACAATTTATGATACTTAGGCTTTGCGTAAAAGAGAGGATAGATAATGCGAATGACGGTACTCGTAATACAAGTTTCGCTCAATTCTAGAAGACACTGAACAAATTAAAATGTTTTTACTTGTCTTACTCTTGGCGCATATTTTTATGACATAATATTGGCTGCGCCTCTTTCTAGAAACACGTTACAGATATACTATTGCTTCATATTTGACGAAAATTTAAACTTTATTTTAATTGATTTGAAATGTTGGGTTTATGATGTTACAGTTATATTATAGTTTCGTATTTGAAGAAAACTTAAATTGTATTTAATTGAGTTGAAATGTTTTAACGCAACACGTTAACGCTCAAAAATACATTATTAAATTTTCAAAGCGATTGAAAATATTGAATGAATGACTTAAAATTAATAACTGTAGTGCTCAAAATACAGAAAAGAATTCTTTTGTTCAAAGAATGCTTTCATAATTAGTCACATACATGGTTTTTAAATCTTTTCAATCAGTATGTGTGAAGTCCGTGCTTTCAGTGGTATAAATGAAAGTTTGAATAAAAGCATTATTAGGTTGTGTATGAAGAAAATGTGGATGTTGAGCGAAGGAAGTGTATAGATGGTTTTGAGCGGATGGGTCGAATTACAAGAGGTGGATATAAATATCGAATTACAAGTTCTGCTCGAAATGTGAAATGGTCTGTTCAAGGTGCGAATGCTATAGCAGTGTTAAAATGTCTTGGGAAGCTATTAAAAGAAGCCCTCGTAGTACTCGGCAGACAACAGGGAAATTTGGCTCCTATCTGGTGGAGTATATGTGGAGACCGCAGCAGAAGAAATCCAACACCTGCAGATTGATGCAGATATCTCTGAGATGTCAGCAAAATATTCCACAAAAAGAAAGGACTGAAGTCTAAGTTTCCATTATTCTTACAGAAGCTGTTCGCACATTTTTAGACGGTTTTGCTTTGCTGTACAAACACCTTCTGTTTGGAATTTTGTTTTATTTGCAACTATATTTTTGAAAGTATAAATCACCGTCCACTACTTGACAGTTTTGTTTTCATGCAAAATATCTCTTTTAAAAAAGCAATGGATGGAAGGCTATACTTGTGTTCTTTCCGAAAAAACTTATTCGTATCCAGTTACTGAAAAACGGTGTGAAAGCCAAGGTTTTTCGTCATCTAAATATACGATAGATAATGTTGTCAATAAAAAAGGGAAAAAAGTCAAAATTTAGCTTCAAGTGGAAAAATTGTTCCAAATATGTAACAAAGGAAAAAAACGGATTGTTTCAAATGCTGCAAAAGTAATATTTTTAATGTTAGATAAAAGTTTTCCAAATCAAAGGACAGTTGCAAAATCATTACAATGCTCAATTTCAACTGTAAACAAAGTGACTAATGCTGAGATGAATCTTAAAAAGGCGAAAAAGCATAATGCGCATCGTTTTTCTCTACGACATATCGACGAATGCAGAACGCGCTGCAAAATCTTTTATAAGAAACATTTATTCGGAAAAAAATGGAAAAATGTTGTCACAATAGACGAATCTTGGGTGCACTTAAATGACTGCAATAAAATGAGATCCATTTATTATCATAAAAGAGGAGAAAAATATCTTAAAACATGGTTCAATGAATCTAAAGAACATTTTCCAAAGGGATTTATAATTTTTGCTGGTTATTTATATAACGGCAAATTAAAAATAAAGAGAGGGGAGAAAAATGTTAAGATCGACTCCACATATTATCAAAAACATATTTGATATCCAATTTTGAAATATGAAATGCCTTCTGTTTACATACAGTGTGATCAATCAGTAGAATTGCATCAAGACAATGCAAGCAGCGACATGTCAGTTTACTGTTAATTTCCTGTGAAAAAAGGAACAAGAAACGGATATCGAGGCCATACTCTACACGCATATCCCTACCAAATCTCTTGATCTGCCACTAATGTGCACTTTTGGACTGTTAAAAAGCGCATTGTCCAAAACGTCGACCTATAACCTCCTTAGACTTCGGAAAGCTGTTCGAGAGCAATAGGATAAAATACCTCTTCCGATGCTACAAAGAATTTATTGTCTTAAAAATTACGGTGTGTAAAGATAGTGAATAATAAGGCTTATCAAATAGAATATTTAAAACATAATATTTTACGTAAAATATTTATGTAATTACAATGAAAATCGTCTAACAAATGCGCGAACAGCGTATGTCTTGGCTAAAGTGAAATATCGGGTCCACGCCAAATTTGGCGATTTTATTGTTAAGTAATTACTTTATTCTGGTAGCTTTATTTTCGTCGCTATTTTTCTGGAACGATATTTTTTTATAACTCATATTAATGCAGTTGTATAACACAGGGTGTCTATAAAGTCCCGGACCCATTTTGATGTTTAATAACTAATAAAATAATGAAGATGTAAACAAACTTATGCCATTTATTGATGGAATAACTTATATGTTTTCCTTTTCAGGTTTGAATATCTTTACTTTTGTAAATATCGTTTGGGCGTGTGGTTAATTTCAGATAATTTCATTTTGTAGTCTAACTATCTGTACTTTTCTAAATATCGTCTGCTTATTAATTGCATTTTTCTCTCTTTTATTTTTGGTAACTATTGCAATGCTTTGTTTATTTTTGATGTGCTTATTCTAGTACTTTTGTATGTGATGTTTTATTCGACCGGATATTAAGGAGAATGCATACACTGTTGGATTTCAAAACAATGTATTTTGTACTTACTTTCTTTAATTTTTTACTTAAATTATACTTATAATTTTACAATACTTATTGATTTTACTTTTTGGCCACTAATAATTGTTGTTAGTTTGGTTTCATGAGAGTGGCAGCAAGACAATTCATAGAATTAGGAAAATATGTTTCTGTAGTTAGTTAGGCCTTATTGAAGATTAATTGTATGTTATATACCTGAGTGATGTTTTATTAAATTAATGAATATTTTAGAATATAGTAGTCTCTTTAGAGTCCGTGATACGCTGGTAGCTTAATAGTTTGACGCGTAAGCGAACATACACCACAAGAGAAAGCACAGATTTTATGGTGGTTCATAGAAACGAAATCCATAATGCAAACACAGAGAAATTGCAGAAGAATTTACTAAAAAGATCCTCCATCCAAAAGCAGCATCTTGCGGTGGAAAAAAGAATTTTCTAGAAACTGGAAGTATCGCAGATAAGAAACTTTCCGGACGTCCCTGCACAAATGATTTTGATGTTGAGCGTGTCAGAGAGACATTTTTACACAATCCTAGAAGATCTATGAGATCAGCGGCAAGAGAATTGGATATGCCAATTTCGACGGTCTTCAGGGTTATTAAGAAAACATTAAGACTGCATGCATACAAAATTCAAATTGTTCAAGTTTAGGAACCGGACAATAGGCCTAAGGGGATGGCCTTTGCAACAGGTATGCTAAGGAGGATAGAAAACGATGCTGAATTTCCGAAGCGCATAATGTTCTCCGACGAAGCATCCTTTCATCTTTCTGGCATTATTATTCGCCATAATGTGCCCATATGGGGATCTGAAACTCCCCTGAATACCGTGACGCACAAAGGGTTAATGCGTGGTGTGGAGTAATGCACGGCCGAGTCATTGACCCTTTCTTTTTTTACAGAAAAGACGGTCTCATCAGTCGTATACTTAGACATGTTGGAAAACTTCGTATTTCCACAACTAGACGAGCTTCAGCAACATGTCTTTTTGCAACAAGATGGTGCACCACCTCATTGGGATACCATCGTTCGTAGTTCTTTGAATGACTATTTTACAGGAAGATGGATTGGGCGAGGAGGTCCAATTCCTTGGCCACCCAGATCACCTGATATAACACTGCTGGAGTTTTTCATTTGGGGATTTGTAAAGGACAACGTTTACAGCAGCAACGTTACAGTATCGAACATTGATGCCCTAAAAGCCAGAATTACAACCGCAATAGACTCTGTAGATGCCGACATGCTTGCCGGTACCTGGCTTAAAATTGAATATCGACTTGATATTCTCCGTGCGACGAAGGGGGCACACGTGGAAGTTCATTGACAAGGGTCATGAAACTTTTTGAGTCTATCTAACCATTTATGTTATTAATTTTAATCAATCTTTATTATTTTATTAGTTATTAAACATCAAAATGGGTTCGGGAATTCATAAACACCCTGTATTTCTCCCTCGGTCATTTACTCTATGTTTCTGATTGCTATCTGTTATTATTAAAAGGTTTTAAACAGGAACCCTATTGTATTTTCATAACAGTAGATTGTATGAAGTTTCAAACGTTCTAAGAAGATCGTGATCATTATTGGTGCATAATGTTGAGGTCGTGCGCGATGCTGAGTTTGTGCAGCTCTCTGAGTTTTTGAATGAAAATAGATCACTGTGTACATACCCAATACAAAGGTTTGAGATATGCCAAATTTGTGCAATTCACTGATGTTTCTCCAAGTGAAAACAGATCGCTGTGTACATGGAAATACCGAGGCTGTGCACAATGCTGAGTGTGTTCAAAATATCATGCTTGTTCAATTCTGTGATTTTTTAAGGGAAAACGAACCGCTGTGTGCATACATAATGCCTCACACTTCCGAGGTTACGCACAATGCCGATTATGTGCAATTCCCGGATGTTTTTTAAGTAGAAACATTCCAAAAAATCCATGTGTACATGTGCAATACAAGGATGAACGCTATGCTGAGTTTGTGCAATACGCTAACATTTTTTTAAGTGAAGAAGAAGAAGAAGTTTTAGGCATTCCCCGTTTCGAGAAATTAATCTCATTCCGGGTCCACTCCCCCTTAGGGCACATCGTGGTGGTTCCTATTACCCCTCAGGAGAGCAGCGCACCACCTGGAGCAAGTCCCCGGCAGCACCGGTCGTCAAATGCTCCTACCAGTCCTTGGGCGAGCCCGTCGCAGCGGGACATTACCCAGCGACCGCTGGGGAGACCCCCGGGTTACTAGTACCACGCCGCGCTAGGACGTGCCAGACTCCGGGGCCGGCCAATAAGTGACCTTTCCCAGAGCCTTCAGAACCACCAAGTTCATAAATTTTATACCCCCGTGGCCGAGACTGCCTAGGTACAGATCCTAGCCAGTAGCTTCGCAGAGTTCTCTACGTCGACCCCGGGGTGGGTTTTAAGTGAAAACAGATCACTGTGCACATTCGCAATGCCGCAGAATGCCGATTTCGTATAATTCTCTTATTTTTCTTGTGAAAACAGATCGCTTCGCAACTGCGCGATGCCGAGGCTGTACGCAGTGCCAAGTTTGTACCATTCTCTGATTTTTATTAAGTGAAAACTAATCGGTGTATACATGGGGAGATTTTCTTTAAATTCTAAATTATGTTTTAGTCATCATTTTTAGCCCAAAGAGGCAATTTTCCCAGAAGGGCTAGTAATTTCGTTTTGGCATTTTGCGTTGATTCACTATAAACGAAGAATCAGTTTTTAAATTGTTGACACCGAATATTAGAGCCCTGTATTATATTTAAAGAAATTAAATAATGAAGAATCTGCATAAATGTACGTATGTTTCTGGCATTGTGATAAAACAACGGTACCTAGAGCCGTCAAATTTTGAATAACGTACGTCTCCACTCGAATATGGGTATATGGAAGCCCAAATTTAGAACTTGGAATTTGTTTTATTATCTATGTCATATTTATGAGTTTCATGCATTTATGAGTTTGATTAAGAAACTCAGAGATTTCAAAGCGAGCAGTGGCAGCACTGTACGCAAAAAAAAAAAAAAAATATTTGCATCTCTAGCGCGTGAGACTGTGTATCGAAAATTCTAAAGATTTTTAAATATTTTGAGATATTGCTGTTGAATTGAATTTTATGGTTTAGGAGCAAATAACATGATATTTAATAAACAAAGATAACACACAAAAAGTTAAAAAACGCTCCTTTGGGCGTAATATAAAATCTGAAAGCTTTCAGACTTTTTTGTTTTTTATTTATATTTAAATTGTAGCTTTTCTTCAAAGTCCTTCCTTCCTTTTAGCTCACACTCCCCCTATATCTTGTTCAAATTTTCAATCGTTATTAAAATACTTTTTATTCATTCAATCAAGTTCAAATACATTTTTTTAAACTTGTAGTGGATGACACTTGATGTTAATACAGTGTTTTCACATATTAAAGTCAATTCCTTCTTATTTACTCCCGTTTGTCGGTACTAAAGATACGCTGTTTTTATTAAATATAAGACTTACAAATAACGGCTATTTATTAGGCATTCTCACGTGTTGTAAAAATTAAATTTATAACAACTTATAAATAATAGTACTTTACTGTTATAAATGGGATTGTAATATTTAACAAAAATTAGTAGCAACAGTAAGACAGAGTTCAGAACATTTTTAAAGTGTATGGAATTAAGGAATTGTAGTTTATAGAGTTGGATGAAGCGGATGTAATGTCCCATTAATGTAGCGAAAATTCTCCCCATATTTCTATGTTAACGTAATAATATATGTTTAAAATAAACCCCTTTAAAATGTCCCTTGCTTCACAAACAAAGAATGCGAAAAGAGAAAGCGAAACGGAACTATAACTCAACGCAAGCGACGATTACAGAAAGAAAAACAGTGTATGAATTATCACTGAATTATGTAATATTATTAGATGGAATACTGAAGAATTGGACTGCTCACTGGAAAGGTTCTTTGCAATAATGAAGCATTACAAGAGATGGATAGAATGATAATTTATAGCCCACCATCAGCTTCATAAATTAGAAACGAAAAAAATTTAATAATATTAATGAAAAGTAACTAAAATTAAAGTTTTCTTTGTTGACTTTCAAAAACATTTTTTTATATTATTTGTTATCGTTTTCTTTTGATATGTTAAAATGTTTTCCGACTTACAATAAATATCGATAGTTGGAAGATCTTTTTAAATCAGTAGGGAAACAGCAAACGTGCGCCCGATAAGTAACGTTTTCCTTGTTATTTTAAAACGTAATTTTTGATAAAGTAATTGCATTTGATTATATATTTTCTACTTATTGTTCCAAATTTGCAGTTTTTATTTTCTTATCTTACTTTTCTTGTATCTTACTTCATCTTTCTTTAGATATTTTCACTTATGTGTAGAATTCTGGTATACGCATAGAGAGTTTTTATATAGAAATAGAGAAATTTAAGAAACAGTGTTATGAACGTTGTGTATGATGTTCATTTGCCTTAATTATTTTTGGTTTTTCCATTAATACTAATGTTTACAATTTTTAGAAAATAATGTAGAGTGTCTACTTACTAATATGTAAGAGATAATATTGATATGTCTAGTTTTGTAGCAACTAAGTAATTTGTGAATATGATAAAATTATAGTGTTCCATAATATCAATATCAATATCAATGATTTATTTTATTTGTGTAAATTATAATGTTGAAAAATCTTTGAAAGTATTGGAACTATATGAAATACAAGTATGAGAGAAAAAAGCATTGTTTACCTTTTAGTAATTGGTAGAATTGAATTGAATTGTCATGTTAATTTTAAATATAAGCAATTTATTACAGTTATTTTCAGTAAATCCAAGCTTAACTGTTATAAATGCAAATTCAAAATAAAGATTTAATGTTAACTTATAATAATAAACAAGTGACTATTATTATTTTCAGTAAAAACAGTAAATTTGATTAGTGTAAAATGCAAGCAAAGAACAGCTCAATCCAGTTCCTTTAAGGAAAGGTTCGACAAGTTAAGAGAATTTAAGTGCTGCCTACGCCATCTTATTCCAGGGCATTTTGTAAGGCAGTGTCAACAATTCAGAGCTGTTTATGCCAGCGATCTTACCTCCTAATTTTGTGTCTCGACTTACGAGAGTATAAGATTGAGAATAAAGGGAAGACGGGGTTGAAACGAGACGGGGCTCACGAGACGGGCTGAAAGCCTGTGATAGAAGCGATAAAGAGGCATCTGAGACGAATACCGTCAACCTTTGCTGCATTCAAAGAAGAAATGAAAGCGGATCAATAAGAAATGAAAAGGGTACACCAATTCTGTCAAAGGAGATATGAAAGTAATGAAGACATTAGTGAACTAATGAATAGTTTTTATAGGCAAGATAATGAAGACATTCCATAGAGCTGGAGAGAGCTTCTATTGGAGTAATGCAAGGGCTAACATGCAGAATTGGTGCCAATCTTGTGATGCCTGTGTGAGACGGAAAGGACCGAAGAAACGCAGTCGATAGATGCTGCAACTTTAGAATGTGGAATGACTTTTGAAAGCATTGCCTTTGCCATTCTGGGACGTTTTATACTATGTACTAATAGCAGCAAATACATCTTCATTTTAGTCCATTACTTTACAAAGTGGCCTGAAGCGTTTCTTAACCCTGCTACAGAGGCGGTCACGGTTACAGAGGTACTTGTATACAGTACTGGATTTTCAGGTTTGGGAGTGGCTCTTCAGCTACATTTCGATCAAGGAAGGAATTTTATCTCAGCTATAATTAGAGAATTGCGTAAATACTTGGCGTAGACAAAACCTAGACGACACATTTACATCCATAGTCAAACTGCGTGGTTGAGAGATTTAATGGAACCCTCCTTAACACTTTCGCAACCAATCAGCCCGACACGGCCCTACATTGAAACAACCAGAAACCCCCGAAAATGGCCAAAAATTGTAATCTTGTTTTCTTCCCTCTTTTGAGGTATGCAGTAGCAGGTGCAGTTTCCCCAAATGCATTGTATCAGTTTGCTGCAGACAGCTTGCCCTAAGAGGTTTCTTATCTTTTGGTTGCTCCTGACTTTTCGTTGTTGATTCTTTTGTGGTACAGTGTGATTTTAAGCTTTAAAAACAATAAAAGTGCAGTTTAAAAATTTAAGGATTGTATTTATTTTTAGTCAATTTATTCCTATAAAAATAATAAACAAAAATTTTAATCGTAATCATAACAAAGCCAGAAAGGTTGGTCTGGCCTTCAGAATAGTTTTATAAAGAACTGTGTAAAAGGCTAATTGAATCTTTGTTAGAAAGTACAAAGGATGTCATTCGAAATCTTTAAACCTATTTTCTGCGTTAATGGACGGAGAGGGGAGGAAATTGCTGTGAAATTGCTGAAAAGTATTTCGGGCGGTTCGGTATTTTGAGGATACAGGTTAGCGAAGGGTCTGGATTTCAAAGAGTTAATATCTTCTTGGTGATGGTTTCCAGAAACCAATAGGACTGGGACCAGAAGTTACCTTTGTTCGTACTGGCCTATCGCAGGGCTGTCCACGAAATTACCGGCTATTTCATTCCAAATGCTCTTCAATCGTGACCTTCGATTATGATATCTTGTTTGGTTGCCCTTCGGATGAACCTTCATCGCCTGAGGAGAGCATTCAGATCTTCAAGCACAGTTTGAAATGATGCATAATTTTGCACGAGAGCGAGTTAAATTGGCAACAAAAATGATGAAGACGCGATCGACGTGAGACGAGAGCTACAGAATATCAATTCAGCGATCGTGACAAGTTATGGTTAATAATTCGATTCGATGGAAAGATTTTTCTCCGAAACTATAGTCACCCTAGGATAAACAGGCTGAACGATGTTGTAATTCGGATCCGTAAATCATCAAATTCTAAAAGCACCTTTTGTTCATTTGCATGCACGAAGACTTAAACCACAAGGTACATTATAAGTTCATCTAGAATCATTCGATTAATTTATGGAAAAGTCCAGAAGAACCATTGTTAGTACTTTCGTACGTCTAATACACCTTCTATATTTTTATGTGCTAATATGTTTACCCTCCGCTCTAGTACTTTCTTCCTTCCTTGTAAAAGCAATATGAATAGCACAAGTGAATTAGTCATATGAATTCATATCTTACAGTCGATGAGAAAATTGGTAATTAACAAGCCAAATCAGCTTGCAGCTACATTAAAAATTCCCTTATTAAGATACACGTTCTCTTCTTAACATTTAACCTATCAAAAACAATAACTTATATTTCTAATGTTATCTGGGCATAGCCTTGATCTTTTAATTTCAGCAGTGGGAAATAAAGGGAAAATGATCATGAAAGTTTCATGAAATCTAAGGTTGTTATAAATAAAAACACGTGAGAAGATAAATCCAGCCAATAATGTTGAGTACTTATGCATTTTAATAATCTGTACCGAGGAACGAGAATAGAAGCTCCTCTTAAATAAATTTAGATTAGAGTAAAATTCCAGGAAAAGAAACTGATGAAACGCTTGAGCACATATACGCTTGAGTCAAATTTTTAACCAAATGCTAGATAATTGAGTTACTTAGCTGAGGTATGAAACAATTTAGAAATGCTCGTTTTCAAAATATGCAATCAGACAAATTTTACATTACATTGCCATTAACTTTGAGCGGTGTAGTTCAATAGCGTCTATTAATGCATTCTGAGAAAACTACACTTTTAGTTAAAAATGTATCTCAACAACTGACTGAAGATTTGAAACTGGGTTTCTATAAAAGTAATTAAAGGAAATCATAAGAATTGCAAGGAAAGAGATTAAATAATTCTCTAAAATCTGTTTACTAAATTTTATTCCTGAAGTCAACAACGTATTTTGTATCCGGAGTAATATTTAAAGCGTTTACACTCTGAGATAAGCAATATATATATATATATATATTTAATTTAAAATGATAAATATTTTGTACGTAAGAAAAAGTATTTTTGTTAAACTGGAAGAGAAATGTCTGATTGCCTTCCAAATCGATTCACGTTTAGTCAAAAATCTACGCTAAAATAAGGTTGCTGTTTTGTCTAATTCTTAAATTTTTATTTTGCTTTATATCGTCAATAACGTTATTTTTGATTCACGTTGTTATAGAAATTTTTTAGAACTTTTTTAGAACGTGCAAGGTTACAGAAATGGTTTAGAACGTACAAGATAAAACATGTCTTATAGTTTCACTTAAGTGTTGTTAAAAATTGAAATACATACTAATAATCATGGTGTGACTATTAATGTAACTGAGTAATAAAATGATCTGAGTTTGTTAAATCAGACTTTCATTTTATCTCGAATTTAAATCAAAATTTTCGTAATCATAAGAAAGGTATTGCATGTCTGAAATATTCTTGAGATAATAAAGCCTTTTAAAATATTCATAAGCATAAAAAATTAATTAAATCTGACCAAAGAAGAATTGGAAAATTTACTCCAGCTTCCTTCTAAATATACAGAAGTAAGGAAAAACGCCCAGTTTCAATAAAATGCAATCCAATAATTCTAACGTTTTATAAATAATAAAATTATAATGCTAGCAATTAATCAAAGAGTATTGCTTCCTGAATAGATACATATTAATTTAGGATCTCTATCATAATTGCATGTTATTTCAGAATTGATTCAAATTTGAATTGAATGCGAGCATTTAACTTCTTTCATACTATTTTCGAATAAAATGTTCGCATTAATTAGAGAACTGAAATTATATACGAAAGAAAGTTGCTTCTGAAAGGGGAAATGAAATATTAGTAAAAACATTTTCTTTAGTTTCAACTTAATATTGTTAAACTGATCCTTAAAACACACAGTTTTTTCTTCTAAGCTCAAAGGCATGATGAGATATTTGTTAGTTGTTATAAACTTCAATGTTTACTTAGAATCTGTAATGATAAAGTACGAAAGAGAATTTGCGGGACACTGTAACCTGATCAAATTTCATGATGGCTATAATTAAGTTTAAACTTAGAACTTATCTCCTCATCAATCACGGAAGAGTGCAGTTCTATTTTCTGACAGACATTAGTCAACGTGTTTCCAAGGATCTGGAATTTTATATTCTCAATAGCTTCTGAAAATTTAGGAGAATCATGTTCGAAACATCTACTAACTTTTTTTCTTATTTGCCCCGTAATGTTACTGTAGATTACGCTTTGTTGCGTTACAACGAAGTTAATTATTATCGAGCCTGGTAAATTCCCCTATGTGAGAACTGTTACTAGTTTTGCGGAAGAAGACGATTTATTATTTTTCATTCCTACAAATGTGGATTTATGAAGTCTCCCAATCATAATCACACAGCATCTGGCATTCCATTCCGCAGAAGGCACGGATGTTTGTAAATGTAGAGTATCTTTGCGGCGTGAGGGTACTTAAACTGCTATCGAAATGAGAGTCATTTCAAGAGGTTGACAGTACCGGAAAAGGGAGTAAGATGTGTTCGATGGGAGCTTATTCATCAAAAATCGGATGAAACTAAACAGTAAGAGGGTTTGATCGCCAATATACTAAAAGCCCAGCTGATCTACTGTTCCATCATGTGTCTAAAACTGAGATAGGCTTCCGTCTTTATAAATCTACCAATGATGGCAAACTAGCCAATCTGGAAAGCTGTTACCAATTTTACGGGATAAAGTTTTTTATCTTTCAAATTTTATTGCATGTATGTAGGTATTAAAATGAGAGAACAGAAAACAGCATAGATGTTTGTTAATCATTTATATCTTTACTTTGTAATAATATCGCTATTTGTAATTAGTTTAGTTTATAAAAGGAGCATGATTCTGTGGAGTATATTTTCTCTGGTATTAATTAGAATTTTAATCTTTTAGACCGAAGGAATTACTTAAAAAGTTTACCAAAATGGCATTTGAAAGTCAGTTATTAAATTTTACACTTACAGCCATTAAAATTATTCCCACTGAATAAAGATTATTTTGAAACGAAATGTTCATTAAATTCCGAGACGTTTAGTATGTTCTGAAATGTAAGCTCTAAGATCCATTAATCTAATTTTAGTTTAAGATTATATTCGTAGCGATCTTGGCACGTGGTGTCCATTGACTTCAAGTGCAAAAACCAACATAATTTCAGCGGTTTGAATAGCAAGTATAGTTATTACAGTTCTCTCTATTAATGCTTATTAGCTGTACAAAGTATTAAATATTTCCAATGAAAGCTATATTACTGACTGCATTATTTCAAATCTAAAATAATGTGTAAAATCGCATTGTGAAGGGGACAGATGTTATTCAATATTTCGCTAAATTAATATTTTATTAATTGAAATTATGGAGTAATTTACAATAAAAGTGACCGTTTTGATAAGCTATGAGCTACATCAGTTAATGTACGAGAACTTAAATTAATTAGTTTAGAACTTAAATTCAATATTATTCTTAATATTAAAATATTAAAATAATTTAGAACTTAAATTCAATATTATTCTTCAATATCCTAAATTACACCAACTGAAACATATTTCTAAAAGGTAAGCTTATGATATAAATTACTGAGAAGTATTTCCATTGTTTTTTAATCCCTCAGTTAGAGAAGCAGATACATAGCATTAGTTTGAAAGATAAAATAAAGATTGTACGCTAAGCCGAATGGCAAATTTCTGAGAAATGGTTATTTATCAGGACACGTAGATATTAATGCTCAGTGGTGTAATGTAACAACTGAAATAAAATTAGAATGACTAAGCTAGGCTAAGCTATTTATAGATATTTTTCTGATGTCAATACAGATTTTATAGCCAGAAAACGCAAACCTTTAAAGACACACTTTTTCTCTCTGAAAACTTAATACTTCTTGAATAGCCGGAAACTAAATTTTGCCAGGTATTGTTAATTTGGTATGAATTCGTATCATAGTTTGGATTCATTAAATAACAGAAAATACGTTAGTTTCTATTGGCAGTGCATGAATCTAAATACCTCTACTTAGCGAATCTCTCTTATAACTGAAGATAATATGTAATAAATAAAAACCAAAATTGTATCTTGATTTTTCGGATTCTTGTATTTACGATTTCTTCCATTCGATAACCCCAGCGCTATAACATTCTGCATTTGTATTGGATTTCCTCTTCGTGCATATGAGGAAATGCTTTTCTTTCTTTGGAATAGGAAAAGAGATATATATTTTCAGAGAGCTAACGTATTTTTACACACGCACACTGATATATATATATATATATATATATATATATATATATATATGTGTGTGTGTGTGTGTGTGTGTGTGATGGTGTGTGTGTGTATGTAAGATAAAAATATATGAATCAAAATTATAGATTAAACTATAAACATTAATTCTTCCTCTCTATTCTAAAATCGTAATAACGTATCTGCATTGCGTTATTCAAATTAATCATGCGATCTTACGTAACCGTTAATACCAGATGCCTCTTGACAACCAATCACCGAATTGTAAACCAAAACTTTTCTCTTCGCGTGCTTCCATCTGTCATAACTACGCACTTCAGCTTTTGCCCTCTACTGTGCTAAGATGTAATTTCGCTGGCTTGCTTCTATCTCAACAATATCAAAAATGTAAATCTTCTGTGGAAAGGGACGACTAGAGTGCCAAGTGATTGTGGCCACAAATACCAACTGGGAATAAAAATGGAATTAAAACTGCCTCGTCTGTCAAGTTCTTTAAATACTACGCAATCAAAATCTTCTTCAATATGGGTCTCATCACGCATCTACAGTGCTCCGTCTTTCCTTGTGCTTTTATCTCATCACGCATCGACACTGCTCCGGGTTTTTCTATGTGCTTTTAATATTACAATTAAGCCGGTAGGATAGTTTCCTGCAGCCTGAAACCTCAATGGAAAATTTAGTTCAGCTCTTCAAATCATCGTTTTGTGATAACTCCAGGATAATGTGAAAGAAGTGAATCAACAAGTTTGTTTTTTCAGTGTTTAAAAAATAACAGATCATTCTTCTGCTGTGGTGTTTTGCAAGTGCTTCAATAAATAATCACACGTAGTGTTTACAGATTGAAAGTAATATCTCGATAAATTGAGAAGTTAGAATGATAGTAAAAAGGAATATTGAATTTGCTTCGCCGATCTCTACAATATTTAGAAAAAAAAAAGTGCTTTAAATCAGCAGTGAATTACCGTCTAGGAATTCAGCATTACAGCGAGTTCAAGGTCGATCTGAGTTGGTGTTTGCAAGTATGTGCGACAGAAAATTATTTCCACCTCCGCTTTTTCAACAGCTCAAAAATTATTACATTAGTGTGAATCTAGCTCAGGAACTAAATTATTTAATGTGCTGCGGAGTCTATAGTTTTCATTTCAACTTTGGTTAAAATTTCTGCAATTTGTTTTGAGAAAATCTGAAAATCTTGTTCATTAATTTTTCTAATTTTTCATAATTATGTGTGAGCAAATTAAGTAACGAATTTTAAGCTATTTAAATTATTCATAGGGAAGGATATTAAGATAAGTTTTTATGTTTTTGAAATTTTGTTGAGAATTTTGAATACGAATTTTATAATTATTCTAAAAATAAAGGTGTAAAAAATAAGTGAAATTATTTCAGATACGTAATATGAAGTTATGGTAAATGCATGTTAAAATTTGTGAGTGATTGTATGTTAAGTATAGTGTATGTCGAGAGAGTACTGGGTTCCTAAGCAGAGGCCTGTAATTACCTCTGTACAGTTGTTTCCTTCACCCTCTTCAAGTAAGATAATGTTGGAGGTTCTCATTTTATGAGTGTTTGTAATTTTTTTATATTATTATTATTATTATTTTACTATGGAATGTATTAGTGCAGTTCTCAAAGGCCAGTTACCTTAATGCAAGGAACGGAGCCCTTTTCAAGTAACTGTCTAGGCACCCTGGGCCACTAGTGCAGAGAACACACTGGTTAGCTCAAGAGGAGAGCCCTATTGATGGATATGTTTGTTTAGAAGTATTGCGAGGCTTCTAGTTTGGTAAAATCAGGAATTGTAAATGAAAGATGATAACGGTGAAACCATAAATTCTGAAAGTATTAATCCTATTATTTATGATGTTAAATTATAATTTATCAGTATAGAAATAAGTATCATAAATATTTATGTGCATTACATTTAATTATAAGTAATGATTGTGTAAAAGTTTATTTTGTGATATTCTGTAATAACAAGAACCTTCCCTGAAGAATTATGATTATGTGAATTCTCAAACAAAAAGACTTTTGGACTGAAATGCTGAAAAATTCAATAGGACTCTAAAAATTAAAAATTTATTAAAAAAAATTGATATTTATAAATTATACTTTACAGGACAAAAATTTTATGATTTATGTTTTTTTTTTTTTTTTTTTTTTTTTTTTTTTTTTTACATTTGCTAGTACTTTAACTCTTTCTCTTTCAAAAGGCTTCTCTGTCGCTACACCTTTTTCTTTTTGAAGGGGGGAATATGTAAGATAAAAATATATGAATCAAAATTATAGATTAAACTATAAACATTAATTCTTCCTCTCTATTCTAAAATCGTAATAACGTATCTGCATTGCGTCATTCAAATTAATCATGCGATCTTACGTAACCGTTAATACCAGATGCCTCTTGACAACCAATCACCGAATTGTAAACCAAAACTTTTCTCTTCGCGTGCTTCCATCTGTCATAACTACGCACTTCAGCTTTTGTCCTCTACTGTGCTAAGATGTAATTTCGCTGGCTTGCTTTCTATCTCAACAATATCAAAAATGTAAATCTTCTTTGGAAAGGCACGACTAGAGTGCCAAGTGTTTGTGGCCACAAATACCAATTGGGAATAAAAATGGAATTAAAACTGCCTCGTCTGTCAAGTTCTTTAAATACTACGCAATCAAAATCTTCTTCAATATGGGTCTCATCACGCATCTACAGTGTTCCGTCTTTCCTTGTGCTTTTATCTCATCACGCATCGAGACTGCTCCGGGTTTTTCTATGTGCTTTTAATATTACAATTAAGCCGGTAGGATAGTATAATAATATTACATAATATTACTTTTAATATTACATACATATAATAATATTACTTTTAATATTACATATATATATATATATATATATATATATATGTGTGTGTGTGTGTGTGTGTGTATGTGTATATGTATGATAAAAAAGAGAAAAAGGCATAGTAGCAAATGTTGATAGCGTAGGTACTTGATACTTAGAACGTAGAATTCATAAGGACTAAGAAACATGGCAGTCTAGGCGGTTTGAATTCCATTTTTATTTAAATTCACATCTGCAGCCACTGTTCACTTGGCACTATTAATCGTGCCTATTTTCAGAGCCTTTACTGTTTTGAATACCGTTGCGATAGAAAGAGAACGCAGCGAAATGAAATGGCGTCCAAGCAGTAAGAAAGATGCAAGCCAAATAAGCATATATTCAATAGTGCAGCTCACCAAAGAGGGAGGTTTTGGTGTACGTTAGAAAGGTTTCAGTTCTTAAAGTTTAGGTTCCGAAATAACTACGTCATCAGCGTTACGCAAGCTTTGTGACATAGAGAATTCTAGAAATGATGCAGTCCAGTAATGTTATTATTATTTTTATAATAAAAAGGAAATAGCCAAATTAAAAAAAGAGTAATTAAAAAAGATATTACTAAATTAAATTATAAAGCTGGTTTATATATTTTTTATCTTGCTCACACACGTACACACACGTACACACACACACACACATCTATATATGTATAAGTAAATATAAAGTATAAGGATGACATCTGAAAAATTATCTTTCTGAATTCTTCAGTCATCTTAGAACTGATGTTATTTTTATATTTTATCACGTTAGCGTTTTATCTCAAGCATATGCGATAACAAATTCTTAAATTTGTTTTAAATTTGCAACTGGGAAAAGCAAAATCTGTTTGAAAAGTTACTGAAATGGTTCATGTGAAGAATTTAAATATTTTTCATAAATAAAATACTATCAAGAATGATTTAAATGCTCAGCATTTTCTAAAAAAAAATTAAATAATTGAAGCTTGGATATTCGGATATATGGAGCAGTATTTAACAAATAAATATTTTCTCAACCGCAAGGACATATTTCTAATCAAGCATGTCGGCAAAGGCCAAACGTCTTAGACATTTAACCGCCTCATCATTCAGAATGTTACATAGTATATACTACCGGGAAAAACCCGATTTTACACCCACGAAAGGAAGGAAGTTTATTCCCCGTTCTTACGGAGAACACCCAGGGATCTCCGACTCCTCTTTTCCTAACACCAAAACTTTCGGTAGGACGTACGGCTCAACAGTATTTTAAATACCGCATGTCACAAATATACTATACACTCCTAAACATCTAAGCTTTAGCTGGGCTTCAAACCCGTGCTCAAATGTACAGCAGCCAGCATCGCTAACTTATATACAGTTCAAGACGTACCGCTGCTAATCATAGCAGAGGTTATGAAACTACGATCGGTGGGCCAAGTGTGGCCTGCCGCCTGTTTTAATTCGGCGTGCGGCTTAATATTACTTTTGTACACGAACAAAATTTAAGTAAATCAAATTACGGATTCTAACGCAACTTTTAGTATTTGATATTTGAGATGAGAAGCTATGAATGATGGCCTTACTTGCGTAGCATATTCGCATTTTGTTGTCTGCTATTGCCATAGCAGATGCATTGCCAGTTTTCTCTGCTTTTCTATAGTCGGGCCGTGACCTTTGAGAGGGAGAAGGCCATGACAATTTATAAACATGACGGAGCTTTCCGTCCGATGTTATCGTCGGAATGTCATCTGGATTTTTAAATTTTTGTCGGAAATATAACTTTATCAAGTTGCTTAGTTAATTAAAATAGTTGAAAGAAAGGAGGGTTTATATACATTAATTTCTTTAGCTTTTTAGGCTTTTTACAGATATTTTAATTAATTTTGTGCATAAATATAATTGAGAAAACCGAAGAACAAACGAACATTTTACAAAAATTTAAAGGCTGATTGAAAATTGCCACTCTCATGATAAATTGGGAAGGGGTTCTTAAGATAATAATTAATATTTTACCTAGGCTCAAGTATTAATTTATTCGCGTTTCAGAGCAAAATATATAACCATCAACTTCTATATCTCCAACGTATGTAAATGAAATACTATAAAAATTAGCTAATAAATGTGATTAAAAAATATTTCGTACAAGAAACATAGCTAAATCTTATAACAAAAAAGCTTTCAACATTCATATTTAAAATGAGATAACCTAACAAACAACATGCATAACTGGCAGTAAAAAAATAATAAAAAGCATATAAATGATAATCGTAATTCCCATTATCCTAAAATTTAGAAACTAAAAATATGTAGACCTGTATATGATTGAAAGAAATGGTGTTAAGAAACATCAGCATTACTATTAAATATTGTAATTCCTAATTATTGCATTTTTAATCATGTAATATTTAAAAAAACATTAAATTTTACATCAAGTGCAAATTGCAGTTCTGTTATTTTTCTCTTGGAATTCGTAATATATCTCTTAATATGAATACGAGTGTTGCAAGTTATGTTTTTTTAATTATTGCATTTGAATACATTCCATTTTCATTGTTAATTTTTGTCCATGCGTGTGATAACAATAAAATTGATGATAAATGGGAAAAAACTTTTCGTTGTGTGCTATTTAATGAAGAGAAGATTTAAATGTGCAGTTCTTACTATTGTGTATATTATTCAAATCATTTCTGCTCAGTATCCAAGGGAAAGTATCCAAAGGAATGTTATTGATTTGAAAAACTGAATAAAATGGCCATGAGAATCTGCAATTGTCTAAAATAAGTGTACATATATAGATATATATTTACATATGATCGAAAGAAATGATGTTAAAAATCATCAGCATTGCTACAAATTATTGTACTTTTAACAGCTTGCTATTTAAAAACTACTAAAGTATTTTTTTATTAATTGGAAATAGTAGTTCTGTTACTTTTTTCTGGTAGCTTTCAAACACTGCATAGTTTATGTGTTTTTTTTTTAATATTGCCACATACAAAATATTTTAAAATAGTGTATGTTGTTTGTTAGGTTATCTCATTTCAAATATGAATGTTGGAAGGTTTTTTTGTTATAAGATTTAGGTATGTTTCTTGTACGAAATATTTTTTATCACATTTATTAACTAGCTTATATAGTATTTTATTTACATACGTTGGAGATATAGAAATTGATGGTTATATATTTTGCTCTGAAACACGAATAAATTAATACTTGAGCTTAGGTAAAATATTAATTATTATCTTAAGAATCCCTTATCAATTTATCATGAGAGTTTTTCGGATCTTGATGCAAGTGCGAAAGACATTTCCATATTTCAAAATCCATCTGACATTCAAAATCCATTACAGTTGAAGCTTGCGCCAGACTTTCAGTTGGTGTGACATTCAAATTACTGATCTAGAAAATTGTGTTTAAAGAAATATGTCTAATCTAATTCTACGAAGATCGTTCGGAAAATAAATGCGGCCAATTTAAACTATATGCACAGTGATTTATAGATGTACTTGGGAGTGCTTATTAACGTGAAAGGGCATTTTCGAAAATGAAATAAATCGCAATGCAGATTATTGTTAACGAATGATCATTTGGAAACAACATTAATGATAAGAAGTACTAGCTGATTCTTGTTGCTTTAGCGTCCTCAACGGATTATTAACCATAAAAATATATAAGTATTCTATGTGACCTAAGTTATTAATTAAGCAATTAAGTAGAAAATATTAAATTTTAAGCTTTACCCTTTAGGTTTGGGACAAATTACCGTATTTGCCGGCGTATAAAACGCCCCCTTTATTGTACACATTTGTGAAGGATAAAACTTTATTACTGATCATTATACTGAATTTACAGTATTTTAAATATAAAGTAATATAACTACAAAGTAATACTTTCTGCTAATACCCAGTCTATCTGGGAAAGAACACCTTTTAATCTCCTTCGTCAAAACACAGACACTCATATCCAGAGCTAAATGAGTCACTTAAAACGTCTTCTAAATTAACATCTGAGTCCTCATACAACAAATTGTCCTCTGTACCATCCAGTGCATTACTAATGCCACACTTCTTATATGATTTAACCACTGTCTCTGTTTTCATAGCATCCCATGAAACTTCGAACAATTTACAAACGACATATCGACGTACAAGACGCACCCCGTTTTTCAAACCTATTTTCAAAGAAAAAAAGTGTCTCTTATACGCCGGAAAATACGGTATTTAAGTAAAAAGAGCCCTGAGGGAACGTATACCTCAGAAAGAATCTTTTATGGGTTAAGTTTAATGCATTTAAAATACTTGAGATTGTTTTCAAATGCCAAAGGTGTCCGATAACTTTTCTGCCATCCTGCTTATGTTACTAAAACCGAGCCTTGAATGAAAACTAGTGTAGCCTTGTACATAAAAACTAGTTTTCATTCAAATAATTTAGTAAAAACTTAGCCCCTTGTAACCCCTATTGCCTTGAGAAATTAGTATTTGGTACCTTCCCTGAAGATTGGCTGTATAATGAATAAAATGAAGATACTTCTAGATATTAGAATTATCGAATTACCCTGTAATTATATTGTAGTGCAGGTGGCAATACATTCAGCTAGCAACTGTGATTCGAGCCCATACAAAAGCTTAATTGTTTTTTTTTAATTTTTCCTCCAAAAATATATTTATATATATCTTAAGGAAATCTTAAGTTAAATTAAGTTTAAGTAACTCTTTTGCGCCATTGCTACAAGGAATGAAATTTGAATTTAATAAATATTCTCTCATTCGTATAAGCCTAATTTAAATTTAAATTTTAAGTATGAAAATGAAATTGTATACAAATAAAAGATGAATTATTTCTGCGAACTAATTTGCAATATCATTTAAATTCAGACAGCATATGTAAATTAAGTGCAAGTATCTAAAATCATGAAAAAATTTTTAATACTCCAAAAAATTAATCCTAAAAATTTAAAGAATTTTTAAGACTAAATTAATTTGCATAAATTGAATAATTGTTGAGCAGACAACAGTCATACTATTTATACTTCACAGTAAGTCTGGACTTATGTATAATTAATTCACAGAAATATATTTTGCGTCTGGACTAAACTAAGTGATGCAAATTGTGTCGGTTTAATAATCGCATATTTTTGTAAAAATAAAGAAATATTAAAAATTAAAAATGAGAAATCATACAGACATTCCTCTACTCTTCTTACGTTAAAATGATAACTGTTATTGTTAACTCCCGAAATTATATATTTACTTTTAAATAAAATTAATGCACTTTAATACGAACCTAAATTTTAAATGTTTTCAACGTATGCTTTGATATATCTTTCTTGAATGTAAAATTATATAAACAGAAAAATATCAAAGTATTTAGAAACTATGCATTTATTTCCCAATCGAGGATTTCTTTCATTTATGACATTTGATGGTATGAAATAAAATTTGTTGCATGATTAAGTTAAGAAAACTAAATAAAATCACTCTTAACTTATGCTGTATTTTGCAAAGCACTGTTATAATATCACAGTTTAAAACGGTTTTATCACTCACCGATTAGCAACAACATCTGTTTATGAGCGCATTTTTATCTAAACTGAAAACAGTAATACCTCTGCAAAGATTTTCTTGGGTGTGTTAAAAGGAAATTCATTGCTGTTCTGAGGAATCGTTAAGCCCTCTCACCGTGACGCGTATGGGAATTACCATTAATGGACCGTTGACTTGTGCACACATCATTACTCAAAAATACATTACGCATTGTAGAACCAAACAGGTAGTGACAAAATGATGACATAAAATGGCGTGAAATCACTACAAAATGGATTAAAATTACTATAGTTCAAACTCTGAAGACAGTATTGTACCCGTTGCATGAACGTATGCTTGTTTTTTGACTTTAAAAACCGAAAACCCGAAAACCTTTGCATAAACCTGGATTGAATACGATTGCTCTGTGCTTTAACAGATTTCGATTGTGACACCAAATGTCTGTATGTAATGAAAATACTTTGAGCTGCAGTCGATTGCAAGAGAAGGATGAATGTAGGAAATGTTTGCAGTTTCACTAAACAAATACACTTTTGCACATTTTCACGTCTATCAAACTCCGCACCAATGATGGGAAGTATTTCTTTGAACCTCTATATCCGCATTCATTTTAAATCTACACGGAAAGATACCTTTATATTTCAACTTTTAGATAATTGAGAATCCGTCCTTCCGCTTTTTCGATTGTTAACTAAAATACATATATTTTCCAAGCGAAATTTTCTCATTAAACGTATTTAATGACAAAATATAGAGGAATAATAAAATATAGAAGCTTTTAAATGTAGAGACAAAGTTTTTCTCTCTTTCGGTTTTGTACAAAATACGTTACTTAGCTTAGCTTTCTAATAACTTGAAAAAATATATAGAGAGTTTTACTTATGTTATTGGTAATCAAAATTTATTAGTGAGCTAAAAATTAACAATTCGGAAGTGTTCGACAGACATACAAGTCCCTATACTGTGAAATAAGTGAGAGACAGCTGCTTTCATATTAGTACTTTAAATTACATTAGTTGAGAGCTTCAGGTTTCTGTTCTTTATTTTAATTTTCTCGAATTTAGAAAACTGCGCCTAATCTCTAACATTTTTTTAAAATAATTTTGGATGTTTATTAAGCAACTTGCATAATAAGTAAAATTAGGACATAAGCAATATAAATGCAAAGAACGGTAATAAATAGCTATACATATATATGTGTGTGTGCGTGTGTTTGTACATATAATGTGGTAGGGGAGTTGAAGATGCTTAGCTAGGGTCAATTAACAAGTCCAACGTTTTCCACACCACAGAACATTTAATAAAATAACAGAAGAAGGTACATTAAATCGAGTTACAGTGCCGTTTGATATAAACAGGATTCCGCATTATCACTTTTACCAATTTTATACAGCAGCTTAGTGCCTACTCGCATTTGCTGTCGTATTGTCCAGTTCAATTTACCACTCCTCATGGAAACATACAGTTCATTATTTAACCACCTTCTCGTGGAGACATCTTACCACCTTCGCGTGGGATAGAAGACTCTCTCTCTATCTGTCTTACTCCTCTTTCACCTCGCTCTCGCTGCTGGCGCATAGGTGAGACCCTCTGGTGGTTGTGCTGTACTTACGGATACCATATATATATATATATATATCAGACAGTGATTTGAAATGAAACCCAAATAGTATTACCAACAGCTTTCAGAATACGTTTTCATAACAAGTTTTCTCAAAATGGCCGTTTTGTGGTAAAGAGATGTTGATTTTTTAGAAAAGACAGGATAAGTTCATAGAGCATATTACTGTGATTATATCAATTAGTTTATATATTAATATATTTAGTTATATGTTTAGTTCTATATTTGTGAATAAGTTTAGTTCTAATTTCTTCCAATTAATATGTTTAGTTCTAGATTTGTGAAAAAATTTCTAAATCGCATTAAAAAATAACGTTTCTAAAATCAACGATCGTATATTATTTATCCCAAATAGCAGTACACGCAAAACATTTCCATTGGTATGATATGATATGGTGGTGCATGCCTGGCACAAAACCTGATAGGTTATATGCGCTGAAAACAAGTTTTGGTTTGTGCAACATACAGAATAACGGATAAACACACATACATTGGATAAATACAGGTTTAAAATAACAGGACGCTTATAAAGCCAACAGAAATGCTAAGATGATGAAATCTGAGGTGAAACATAAAAATGCAGCTAATGAAATGAGATGTGAAACATGAGTTAAATTAGAAAAGTAAAGATACATTAAAATCTACAGTATTAAAATACACAATGTGCAGACATCAGAACAAAATCAAATTTTATTATAAAGACCCGCCTATTTCAGGTAGTGAAATAAAAAGGTATTGGATTCTTTCCCGTTTATACGGTGAAGAGGCAAGTCACAATTATTAAAATATTTGAGTCGAAGATAGTTAAAATATGGACATTCTGCTAAGAAGTAATGCACAAAGAAAACACTATTACAATGATCACAAATAGGTTCATTCTCGGCTTTTAACAGGTAACTGTGCGTAATTCGAGATTGACCAATTCTAACACGGGTTAAAATTACTTCCTTCCTCCGGTTTCTAGTGGCTTTCCAATATTCTACTTGAGGTTTTACCCTTCTCAACTTATTAGTGAGTTGATCATTCCAGAATGCTTGCCATTTACTGAAGATGCTCTTCTTCGTATCTCTCTAGGGGACGAGCCGACGTGACCATTCGTCAGCAGACTTTGCAGCGATATCTGCCATCTCATTTCCTTGTATGCCCACATGTGCAGGTACTCAGCAATAGAGAATCTGATATCCTCGACTTCTCAACTTCAGATTTATACTTTGGATTTCGTCAATTAGTGGATTCTGACCTTCTGATATTGCTTCTAGAGCTTTTAGTGCACTAAACGAGTCGGTATAAATAATAAACTTTTTCTGGCACTCTTTAGATATACACTGCTTGACATTGAAAACGCAAAACCAAGAAGGAGTGGTCAGAAAGTGATGAAATTTGGAAAAACGACACAGACAGCAAGCAGCAATAAGTGATCTTCATTTCAAAATGATAGTCAAAATACAGAGCTAGAACGGCGTCGGATCAGTAGGATAAGTGATAAGTGATAAGTGAAGGTGGACGTGGGCTCAGTCCCTTTGCCGTAAAGATTAATCAGTACAGCACCACGTCCACCCTTATCCAAAAAGTCGGCTAGAGAGGAGCCTCACGAGAGCTATACATTTGCATGTGTACTATGTACTTGGTATTACTGGGTAATACATTAACAAATAAAACTGTACACAAATTCTATCTGTGTTTACATTGTTGGGAGTGACTTTACATAAAGCTGCGTATTGGAACATTATAATTGCTCCGGCAATTATGCGAATGTGCTTGTGAGGGTTAACCTGCTGGGGCGTAAACATTTATACACTACAAGTGTTCAGAAGGCAGCTATAACTAAATTTCTGCAGTACACGTATGATTTATGCTATACATTACATTTTACTTATTTATGACATTGTAAATTATTATTTGGTACGATCTATAATTTCGTAATATATATACATTTATAACGCTGCGCGCCTTCAACTTGCACGCAACCAAGAGGTGACTGTGAAAGCTGTATAAAACACAGAGTCTTGTAAAGGGCTTAAGTCCCTTTTTATTCAACGTAATAAATTACAATTGCGTCCTCTTGACGCTTACAGACGGTGCCAACTCGGCAGTCAAATAAAAATAATAACCTGAAAAGAAACTAAAGACAAGATTCTAACTACGAGGCTCTCTAAAATAACTAACTCACCGCGTTTTACAATACCGCTGCTAATTCAGCAGACTTGAAGCTCACTGGAACGATTACCACTACTTCCCGCCAAGCACATAGGCCGCAACGCGGGGTTCTTCAATTCTCGCTAACTACCTCCGCGCTCGTGCAGTAAGAATATCACACCGAACTCGTTTCCTTCTATTTAAATCAGAATACTACCGCAGATAATTTGAATGCTTGCGCGTTCTACTAAAATTTACATATTCTGGCATTGGCAGTTCTAGGGGAAAGTAAGGCTTGACAGGAAAGATGGTTTACACATAAAATAAATGTTAGTTAAAATAAATATAAACCCTACATTTGCCGCTGCCAGAATTTGGAAAACTTGGAAGCAGGTCCTACAAACGACCTGTTGTAAGTTTCTCTAATTCTGAACTAACTGGCGAGAACCTCGTTTACACAAAAAAATCTTATGTAACAAATTGTATTCTGTTGCTCGTTTTAACTCTCTCTTCTTACAGCAAATTTTCCTGGACTTCATCAATCAATCTTGGTCTTTCCTTCCAGCATCTGGAAGGAATAAGTATCAGTATCTTTCTAAATACATTATAATTTACACTTTCTTGACACAATAATTTTTTGTTTTTAAACGATTCGTTTTTCTTAGTTATTGCTTACTTCACATTCATTCAATTTTCAAGCATTAATTTAACTTTACCCTGGCTCTCCACCATGTGTGGTGTCAAACGGGAATATTCGTGTTTTAGTCTTACAACACTTCCCCTAACCACCATGATTTGTTAGAATTCAACGACCAAATAGACACACCTTACTCGACATTCTACCACTCAATGAGCTACTTTAATAGTCTTAAAAATTCAAATGTAGGTGGACAACCCTACAAAACACATTCATTCTAACTTCCCCCTCATTCATCTTTAAAAATGCAGGCTTTCGCTCTAAAGCATGACTTTATCTACAATTTACTACTTAAATTTTGACTTCATTGCTTTTAAGCATTCACTTTTAGCATCTACAACTTTATGCTTCTAGACTAAATTCTACTTTTACATAACATTCAAGTATTTACGTACATTTACAAAATTTTAATACATATGCTTTTTACAATTTACCATAAAATGAATAAGAGAAAATAAATTTTTACTTTACTCATTCTTCGCCAAGCTGGCGGCACTGAAACTAAAATTCTTATTAGTACAAGAATACGAAGTTATTTTTATCTTCGGCCAAATTTTGGCTTTAACATAACAGAATTAGTCTTTCGACCAACAGAAAATGCTTGTTTTTAGCTTTTACACTTAAAGAAAATAATACTTTTGCCTTAGCTAAATAAAGTAAAACAAAACTAAGTCTCAACCGAGACATATTGACTTTCGTCAAAACATAGAACTTCGTACTTATGCATAACATTTCGGAACAAAAGAGAAAAAAAAATTATAGAAGGTTTTAACTTATCTTTGAGTTTTCGATGCTTGAAACTCCGTCATTCGTTTTTGGCAAAATTGATCCCAAGTTAGAGGTTTCATGGATGTCAATCTTCTCCTTATTGATCTCCGAGTGTCGTCCACGTTGCTTTTTCTTTTCGTCCTCTACATGCTGGCCTCTTGGCGGAGTAATAGTCTGGTTGTTGGCATTTCCGTTTCTGCCTGGGACGGCTGGTCTTGACGTCCTCCGGTCTGGAGTCCTTCTTGAATTTCTTCTGTTCCTCGTATTTTTGTGCCTCCTGTTGGCGTTTCAGTTTCCGGAACGGCGGCCTTGCTGGCACCTGACTCTGTGGCCGTGTGCGCGTTCTCCTTGATGTGAATTTCTCCTGCCATCCTTTGTAGGTGGTGTTTTTCTCTTTACCACGGTTTCTTTACCCGGTGCATCTGTATTTTTGTTTTTCTTAAACGCTGGAGTTTGAAAATAATTTTTTCTTTTTGATACCGACGTCCGGGTTGTAGAAGTGCTAGGTCTCTCTTCAGTTCTCTGTTTCTTGGGTGGTGGAATAGTTGTTGTAGTCTTTGGACCTTCTACTTCGTTTAGACTTGAGTCCTGCAAGAAACTTTTAAGGATTTCAAAATCATTTGGATTATAGTATCTTTTCACCTGGTCGGGACTTGCTTTAGAGATTTTCCCTCTCTCGTTCTTAAGATATAAGACTACTCCTTTGATTTCCTGAATTACATAGGGGCCTTCAAACTTTGGAGCTAGCTTTGCCATAAAATTGTCTGGGGCACTTGATAAAGAAAATTTCCGCTTCAATACTTTATCACCAACTTTAAAATCTGCTTCACGGCGTTTTCTATCGTAATAGAGTTTCTGCCTATTTCTTGCCGTATCCGAGGTTTTAAGTGCCTGATCAATTAGCTTTTGCACATCTTTTTGTTTAAACTCCTGCTCTCTTTGTTGCACAAAGAATAATTTATCTAAAGGCGTAATTAACTTTCTGCCCAAAAATAATTCTGCTGGAGTTTTTCCCGTAGTATCATGATGTGCCGTTCTTAAAGCATAAGTTAATTCATTTATGTAGCCATCCCAGCGCTTGTGATGTGTGCTCACGTAACTGCGAATAATTTTTCTATATTTTTATTAACTCTTTCTGCTATGTTAGCTTGTGGTCTATACGGAACCATTTTGATATGGCGTATATCAAGTCCATTGCATATGTTTTCAAATATTTGACTAATGAATTGTTTTCCGTTATCGCTAATGACTTTTATCGGTGCACCGTATTTTAAAATGTATCTGTGTAAGAATGCATCTGCGACTGTTTTGGCTGACGCGCGTTTAAGAGGAACAATTTCTATCCATTTTGAAAAATGATCTACTATTACTAAAAGAAATCGATTTTTATTTAACTCGCTCTGGGGGAAGTGACCAAGGAGATCTATGCCTAAAATTTCATTCGGAAATGTAGCGCGAATGCTATTTAAGTACCCGGCCGGGCTGTAATTAATATCATTTATTAACTGACATTGATTGCAGGGCCTGACATACGCCGTTACTATTTTGTATAATTGCGGGAAATATACCGCCTCGCGTACCCTTTTTATAGTCTTTCTGACCCCGAGGTGGCCCGCTGTTTTTTCTTCGTGCAACTCCTTCAAAATGCTTAATCGAAGCGAGGCTGGGATAACTGGCTTATACTCAAGATTTTCGTTTGTTGTTTTCGTATAGAATAATAAATTATCTATTATTTCATAGTTTTTTGCTCTATTTCTTATCGCATCGATATCTGTGTGCTCGAAGCTTTCGGGGTCTTTCAAATAAGCATAGATATTTCCAAATTCAGGATCAGCTTTCAGTTCAGTAATAACCGTATCTCTAGAATCTAAAATTTTTGAAGTCAACACAGAGCATTTAAGTTCATTTCCTTCATCGTCCAGTTTTATACGAGAAAGTGCGTCAGCTACATTGTTTTCCTTACCCGGTTTATATTTTATTGTGATATTATATTCTTCGAGTTTTAAAGCCCATCTTATTAACCTGGGCGTTAGGTTTTTCCCCGAGTAAAGTCTACCAACAGCCGCATGATCCGAAAAGACAGTTACTGGCGATTTGCCGAAATAAACTCGAAATTTGTGTACAGCCATTAATACGGCTAATGTTTCTCTTTCTGTAGCTGTATAATTCCTTTGTGTTTGATTCAATATTTTACTAAAAAATGCCAGCGGATGGTTTTTTTTGCATAAGAACCGCACCCACCGCATAGTCTGATGCATCTGCCGCAATTTCCAGGTTTTCGTCCCCCTCAGGGAATTTTAAAACAGGGGCATTAATAAGCGCTTCTTTTAATCTTTCAAAAGCCGTGTTAGCTTCCGCTGTCCACGTAAATTTACTCTTTTTTCTTTTGATTACTAAGAGTGGTTCAACAATATTAGCGAAATCTTTTATGAAAGATCGATAGTAAGAACATAACCCAAGGAAACACGAAAGTTTCTTGGCGGTGTTGGGCGGTGGGAAATTCTTAATAGCTTTTATTTTTGAATCTTGCGTTTCTATACCCTTTTGCGAAATTTTATAACCGAGATATTTAAGTTCTTTAGTTGCGAACTTGCATTTTGAGGCGTTAATTGTAAGACCGGCCTCTTTTAATAATTTAAAAACTTGTTCGAGGTCATTAATGTGTTGTTCCAACGTACTACTCGTTATAATTATATCATCTAGATAAATTAAAGTTGATTTTCCTGGGACAGGCTTTAGAACAATGTCCATAGCTCTCTGGAATGTTGATGGGGCCCCACAAAACCCAAAAGGCATGCGTAAAAATGCATAAGTGCCCGATTTTGTTATAAACGCGGTTTTATGTATATCTTCGGGTCTTATAGATATTTGATAGTAGCCAGACGTTAAGTCCAAAGTAGACATATATCTTGTCGATTTGATCTGTCTAATGATCTCGTCTATAACCGGCAAAGGGTAAACTGGAAATTTAGTAATACTATTTAGTTTACTGTAATCGATAGCAAACCTCCAAGCCCTTTTATCCGAAGGAGGAAACTCGTTCTTTTTCCTACATAGTACGACTGGACTCGCGTACTCACGATTTAGGGGCGTTATTATTTTATTCTTTAACATCTCCTGAATATGTTCTTCGATGATTAAGTCTTTTTGTTTGTCATAACGGTAAGGTTTAGTCCTACAAGGTTTTTCGGCATTTAATTGAATCTTGTGCGTCACGATTTGGCAGTTTCCTGGTTTTCTGAAAACAAATGAGAAAAATTACTCACCACTTGCTGTATTGCTTTACTTTCATGGTCATTCAGATGGCTAAGGTCCACTTCAGGTGTCTCCACAGGTTCCACCACCCTCTGGTCCATCTCCAACACCACGGAACTATCTTGAAAATTTAATTTGGCCCTCGCGGCCTTTAAAAAGTCCATACCTAAAATAAGAGAGTGTTGGAGGTGTTTCACCACAAAAATTAATACTTTGAGATTTTCCTCTTTTACCTGTACGTTTAATGCTACTTTCCCGATGCAGTGACATGTTTTTCCTTGCGCCGCTATAATTTCCGTATTTCTGGTTTTAAATAATCGTATCCTATAAAAATTCTTTTTGAAGAAATTTTCACTCATAAAATTTCCTTCTGCTCCTGTATCGATGAGGGCTTCTACTGGTACATCGCCAACCAGGACTTGTATAATTGGTAGCTGTGAGTTTTTAACGATGACCGTATTTAAATATCTATTTGAGGGTTTTTTTAAAACTTCCGGGGTCTGGACCCTCCCTTTCACAGGCCCCTCTACTCGTTTAAAGCTTTCCTTTCAATCTGTGTCTTCTGGGTACGCGGATGTTTATTTTCAAATTTTCTTTTTGGACCTTGACCTTCGAGTTTCGATGCGTTAGCTTGATAGTTCTTTCCCCCATAAGAGCGATTTCCATTTCTGGTTTCCTCCTTCCTTCGGGTACTTTGAGAATATGTTTCCCCTCTCGCTTTTTCCGCTATTCTGCGATTTTGAAACCACCGCCAATTCGAAAAGTTCCTGCAATGTGCTTGGGTTTCTAATTTCAAAGTAGTCTTGGACAGCGGGTAACAATCTTGGTAATATTATTTCAATTATCTCCGCATCGGGTTTCTTTCCATACAGCATATCCGTTAGTTTGATTTTTCGTAGAATAAAGTCCGTCAATTCTGCTGTATCCCGTTGATAGAAACTATATAGTTCGGCTTCCAGCCGTGCGCGATCTTTCACTATGGGGAAGGCCTTTACTAACGATTTTTTGAAATTTTCAAATGTATATGTCTGGCTTCCAAGTTCACCTAGTAAAAATTTGCCTATGTTTTTCCACCATAGCGCGGCCTGTCCTCTTAGTGCTGACGTGGCGATGGCAACTTTTTGTCTTTCAGGCACAGGGTAGAGCTGAAAGTGGTTTTCTAGACCTTCGAGAAATACCGCCACCGAATTTTTTCCGTCGAAATGGACGTTTGGCTTGATTGATGCTCTCAAAGTCTGGACCAGGTATCCAAATCCTTCTAACTGAGTTGTCATTTCTTGGTGTTGTCCAGCGGCTTCCATCCAATTTTCGGCCATTTCAGTTCGATAAGTGTTCGGGCGCCAATATAACGTTGCGCGCCTTCAACTTGCACGCAACCAAGAGGTGATTGTGAAAGCTGTATAAAACACAGAGTCTTGTAAAGGGTTTAAGTCCCTTTTTATTCATCGTAATAAATTACAATTGCGTTCTCTTGACGCTTACAGACGGTGCCAACTCGGCAGTCAAATAAAAATAATAACCTGAAAAGAAACTAAAGACAAGATTCTAACTACGAGGCTCTCTAAAATAACTAACTCACCGCGTTTTACAATACCGCTGCTAATTCAGCAGACTTGAAGCTCACTGGAACGATTACCACTACTTCCCGCCAAGCACATAGGCCGCAACGCGGGGTTCTTCAATTCTCGCTAACTACCTCCGCGCTCGTGCAGTAAGAATATCACACCGAACTCGTTTCCTTCTATTTAAATCAGAATACTTCCGCTGATAATTTGAATCCTTGCGCGTTCTACTAAAATTTACATATTCTGGCATTGGCAGTTCTAGGGGAAAGTAAGGCTTGACAGGAAAGATAATTTAAACTTAAAATAAATGTTAGTTAAAATAAATATAAACCCTACACATTACGCGATACGACATGGGCATATCATCTATCAGTTAATGGGCAAAGAATGGTATCACACTTAACATTATTTGACGTTACATTTGCAATTCCTGATTATATGACGTTGTCAGGAGTGACTTTGCTAGGTTACGTATTAGAACATTATGAATGTTCTGGCAATTTTGCCAGTGAGCTTGGGAGGGCTTACTTGCAGAGGCTTGTACATATACACTACAGGTGTTCAAAGGGCGGCTACATCTGAATTGCTACAGTAAGTATATGATATATGCTATACATATGCATATTTGCATATTCTTGATTTTACCTATTATTATTCGGTGCGGTCTAGAAGTTCAACAATATGTACATTATACGATACAAAATTGACATTAATATTACAGTTTATGAGGTAATTAAGGAATTATGCTTAACATTAATTGACATTACGTTTACAATTACATTATGCATATTCAACATTGCATTTACTTTATCGGAAGTGACATCGCATATAGCTACGTATAGAACATAATAATTATTCCTGTAATTACGAAGTGAGCTTGGAAGAGCTTTCATGCAGGGCTAGTACATATACGCTACATGTGTACAGAAGGCGGTTGCAACTAAAATACTTCAGTGCACGTAAATAGTACTGTGCATATACATATTTACATAATTATGACATTGCATGTCTTATATATACACTATGCGGTACGGCATTGACATTATATATGAGATATGAGATAATAGTGCTATTACATTACCATTATTGACATTACATTATGCAGATTCAACTCTGTAAATACATTGTCAGGAGCAACATTGCATATAGAACATATTTTTAACACTATATTTGCTCTTGCTTTTATGTGATTGAGTTTTAGGATGGCGTACAGGCATACCTGATATATAGACATTATAGGTGCTCAAGGCAGCTACATCTCAGATCTTGCTGTACCTGTGAGATTTTTGTACAGACGCATCGATACTTGACTATTCGAAGTTCAGATTTTGAGCGTTAAGGTGCAGTTGCCCCTCGCTCCCTATTTTTAACTTCGATAATTTTCTTGTCCTTTGTGTTACATTTTTGATCAGATAGCCTGGCTCAGTAAAAGTAGGCGGCCAGTGTAACTCTGATTAAAAATCCAGTTATAACCACGTGCAGTGCTGATAAGGACCACGTGTTTCTGAGACTCCTTCCCCCCTTTATTTTTTTTCTTTCTAGGCATTTCTTTCTCCTCATGAGGAGGGACCTTTAGCTGCCCTCGAAATCGATTGAGTGTTTCAATATACTTACGCTAAATAAAGGCTGTTTTTACGATTTTGATTGACATAGATACTTATTTATGACAGTGTTTGCATATAATGCGATACTGTATTTTCTAGATACAACATTACATATGACTTTACATTACTATTCAGAAATGACGTTACACTTGCGTTACGTGGTATTACATTTACAATTTGTGCAGTGTTCGGATTCAGCAGTGTTTTTATTATGTCCAATGTGACATTAGATTTTGATATATATTGAACAATATAATTGCTCTGGCAGTTATGCAAATGAGCTTAGGATGTCTGACATGCCGGGACATGTACGTATACATTTCTACTGTTCACGGGCGCATCTTGCTATGTCACTGCGGTATTCGAAGGATTGTACTATACATATGCTTTTGCATATATATTATAAGATATTGTCGTTTGACTGTTCGATACATCCGATGCGATATTCACATTTAAATACACGTATTTAAAGCAGTTAGGTTGTGCAGCCACTTATGGGGATGAGCATTTGGTAGCATTACACTTGCAATTCAGGTCTAGAAAGAGCCTGAAGCCAGCTGTGTACTTTCTTTGCCTGACACGTCATCCATATTAATATTCACTGTTAAATTAGTGGAGAAGTTAGCGCATACTTGCTGATGGGCATGAACTATTTAATATAATGGTTCTTAAGTTATTTACATTTCTTGAATTTTGATTAGTACTGCTGAGATGTTGCGGTATGCTTCGGATATACAGTACATGTACACATACGTGGTATACTTGGCATGTTTGACTTACTGTTGGTAGAGTTTGCTTGATCAGCGCTATATTTGCGTTATCTTAGGAGACATTTCTCAAAAGCCATGCAGGCCTTGCACTAATTATTCGACTGCGTAAAGGTCAGTGCCGTGTCTGGCAAGTAAATTCATGATTTCAATGATCTGTCGACACAGGTGCTTCTACTTAATCATGAATTTACAGAATGCCTGCGTATTGACAGTTGGAATACGTATGTGCAGTTCGCTGGTAAGTGGGCAGGTTGTGACATAATGCTCCGGAGTACCCAGGTGGCCACAACTGCACTGATCTGTGTCAGTCATGCCATGCCTGGCAAAGTACTCCGGGAAAGGCCCATGGCCCGTGATATAGCGCACCAAGTGCGTATTAGAACATAGCCGGGCAGGGTTTACGTACATTAGATGTTAGTGTGTACGCCTGCCTGCCTGCTTGTGCAGTGTCCCATTCTTCTTGCCACTTAGCAAGAGCCTGCAGATGGAGATGTCATTTCAAAGTAGAGTGTAGCCATGGAATTTCCAATTCCTCCGCTCCTTTGTTGAGAGCTGCGTCTTTCGCGAGGAGGTCGGCTGCCTCGTTACAGGTGTTTCCTGCGTGGGCTTTTGTCCATGCCAGGCGAACATGCAGATGCTCTGTCTGCCTTAGATGATATTGAATTTCTTTGATAATTGTGGACGTGTGTGCCGGATTTTGGATGGCTTGTAGGGCTGGCCATGCTGTCGGAAACTATTCCTGCATTCCTGATGTTATGGTAAGCAATATGTTGTACTGCCTTTTGAATTGCCAGTGCCTCCCCTTGAAAGACGCTGTTGTTTTTGATAAGATGGCCCTTCCATTGCGCGACCTGTTCTTGGCCTTGAAACATTACGTACGCACATCCGACGTTGTCATCCATTTTTGACCCATCAGTAAAGATACGGGCATTGTACCTGTTCATATCTTCAGGTCACCCTTTTGAGGTTGATTCGTACTCCTACGCTCTGCTGTGCTGGGTGGAACTCAAGTGGATTGGCTGGAATTTCATAATCTTTGGGCCAGTAAGTTTCTTCATATAAAGTGGCTGGTTGCCGCAGTTGCTTAACTTGTTGCAGGACTGCCTCTCTTTCTGCACTGATGTGAAGGGGAACGAGACCTGCTAAAATGTTCAGTGCGCTAGTTGATGTCGTGCGGTAGGCCCTCGTGATGTTTAACATAAATTGCCTTTGTATATTTGAAAGATGCCGCACTTTACGGCTTTGCATCGGCTGGGCCCATACAGCCGCCGCATACGTTACAATCTTTTCTGCAACTGTCTGATAGATGATCTTATGAATATGCGGATTGAGGCCCCAACTGTGAACCTGCATTAACCGCATGTTCTTGGCAATGGTCGCGGTACGTTTTTTGAGGTCAATTACATGTGGGAACCAGTTCAATTTATTATCAAACACTAGACCCAGATATTTTAATTGCTTAACTATTTTTATCCGCTGGCCATTGATGGTAATGCGAGGCTGTCTGACCAGCATTCCTCCTTTTTTGGGGAAAAGCAGAATTTGTGACTTGCTTTCCGCTATTATTAATTTTATATTCTGGTATCTTTCGCTGAAATGGGAGCAGGTCTGATTGCTGTTCGCTTGTAGTTCCTCTCTCGTGCGACCTTTTACTATAAAGGCCGCGTCGTCCGCGTAAGCTGGAACCGTACCTTGTATGCTCCGGCCACTGTGCAGACAGAATATTGTTGAAAGTTATGTTCCAGAGGTGGAGGCCCGCGTATGAGCCTTGTGGGCATCCGCGGGAGTGCCTCCTCTGGAGTATACCTCCGTTGTGGACGACAATGACGCTTCAGTCTGACAGGTAGTGCTGGATTGTTTTGTACATGTTGGCTCAGTAGGATAGTGATAGTGACGGAGGACGTGGCCACCACCCCTTTACTATTAAGTTAATTAGCATATAGGGCCTCGTCCGCCCTTATACAGAGTAAAGCCAGAGAGGCCACATGAGAGGCTTGCACAAGGCTCCCAAACCCAACGCCTGGACCATCCGGTTGGCAGTTCCGCGAACCAAATACCACCGGGTAGACACCCGTCCAAAGTGCCCGGGTACAGTGATTTTTGAATCTTCAAGAATAGCATTGTACATGGCTAAACAAGGACAGATATACATTAGTAGTTATTTACATGCTTCTGTTAATACATATTTGCTGACATGCAATCCAGCACTGTTACATACATATACTTTCTAATTACCTACATGAAATTACCTTAATTTGCTTTGGAATAATAAGACAGAGCTAGTATATACACCTAGCACAACAACAACAACAATAATAATAATAATAATAATAATAATAATAACATACATTAGGACACGCTTGCCGACACTATATACACACATCGCAGACATATCTAGATTACTTATGCTTGAATGATACTGATTTACATTGAAATTAGCTGACATACTGACCAGTTATATTTACACATGGCATAAGTCTGGACCCATGTCCATTAGTTTATCAACTATATGAGTAATTTTGTTGGTCTGGTGTCGCTGCTTGACCATAAATCTGTTGAATGCCTCCCTGTTCGTCTGCGGGAACGGAATGTGCATTCCGTCTGTGAGAGGACATTCATGAACGTAGTGTTCTGCTATGGCGAGATCGCCGCAGCAGCACTGATCCGAATTGGAGATTCCAAATCTCTCAAAATGTACTGGAAAGGGCCCATGCCCTGTGATGTAATACACCATTTGTGGCCGTGCAACCAGTAGTTCCCTATCTACTTTAGGCAGAAATGTATGCGCTCGGTGGCCTGTGTCTTCGTTGTCCCACGCAGCCTGCCAGAGTGCTAGAGCTGCGGCGCGCAGATTCCGTTTTAAATGAGAAACCGGCCATGGGATTTGTACTGGGACTGCTTCGACGTTATGGGCTGCTTCTTTTGCAAGCCGATCTGCAGTCTCATTACCATGATTCCCGATATGGGCTTTCGTCCATTCTAGATTAATTTTTAATTCTTTATGAGCACGGATGTATTCCTGAATAGCTGCTATTATTGGAGAACTGTGGGTGGGGTTGAGGATGGCGTATAACGTAGACAGGCTGTCTGTTATTATGTAATTATTGTATAGCCTCTGCTGAATTATCGCTTGCAGTGCATAGCTTATAGCTGTGGCCTCGCTTTGGAAAACACTATTGTGCGCTTCCAAATGCCCCTTCCATTGGCTTACTATTCTACCCTCTTTAAGTGCTGCATATGCACAGCCCTCACTGTCGTCTATTTTAGATATATCCGTATAATAGGTAACATCTATGTTCGTGGATCTTGTGATCTGCTTTAGGTTGACATTAACATCCCGTCCTTGCAAAGACGGGTGCCTGTCAAGACTGATGACTACTCTTCCGAGGTTATCTGCAGTAAACACCTCTTCCCCAAATTGCGTTGTTTGGCCGAGTTGCTTGACTATCTGGTACGTAGCTTCCTTCTCGACACTAATGGACAAGGGTAGTAGGCCAGCCAGGACTGCCAGTGCATTCGTCGGAGAAGTTCTAAATGCTCTCGTGATATTTAATAAAAACGGCCGTTGGATGCTATGCAAATGCTTTACTTTTCTGCTCTGCATCGGTAAGGCCCAGACAGCTGCTCCATATGTCAAGATCTTCTCAGTGACGATGTTATAGAGGATCTTGAGGATATGGGGGTTGAGACTCCAGCGATATCCTTTCATCATCTTGAGCTGCTGAGCGATGCTTGCTGTGCGCTGTTTTAGGGAGATCACATGCGCTATCCAATTCAGTTTGTCATCAAATATTATTCCCAAGTATTTGAGTTCTCGCTTGATTGCAAGTCGTTTCCCATTGATCGTGATGCGTGGTTGTCGCGTTAGGGAGCCTCCCTTTTTTGGAATCAATAAAACTTGGGATTTTTCTTCGGCAATCTTCAACTTCAGCGTTTCACATCGCTCCTGAAAGAGGTCGCAGGATTCTTGGCAGTTTCTCTGCAATTGCTCTCTAGTGGGGCCTTGTACTATTAGTGCCGTGTCATCGGCATATGCAACTATTTTCGTGTGCCTTGGTCACGGTTGTGTAAGTATACTATTGTACGTTAAGTTCCATAGGAAGGGTCCCGCGCAGGAACCCTGCGGACATCCCCTTGTTTGATTATTTTGTAGTATGCCACTATTATGCTGGAGAATAGTTTTCGTTCTGCGAAATAGTTCTCCAGTGTCCGATAGATATTCCGTGGACAGCGTGAGTTCCTTAGTGCCCGTAGGATTGCCGGCCACCACAACGTGTCAAAGGCACTTTTGAGATCGACTGAGATGAACGCGGTATGATGACCGGACAATCTGTTTTGTAGGAGACATTCTTTAACCTTCATGAGAGCATGGACGGTGGATCTGCCTATGTGGAACCCATATTGATCCTCGCTCAGGTAATTACTAGAGTGCAAGTGATGTCGGAGCCTGTTCACTAGCAACTTTTCAAATGTCTTACCAAGCGCTGATAGTACGCATATTGGTCTGTAGGCATCCGCTCTTCTCGGATCCTTGTTCTAGCAACTTTTCAAATTTCTTGTTCAACTTTTCAAACCTGTTCACTAGCAACTTTTCAAATGTCTTACCAAGCGCTGATAGTAAGCATATTGGTCTGTAGGCATCCGCTCTTCTCGGATCCTTGTTCTTTTTAAGGAATAGAATTACTTGGCCGATCTTGAAGCACCTGGGGAACGTGGCGGTACTTAGTAGCTTGTTGAATAGCTGTCGAAATAGATTGATATTCGAACGCACAATGAGTTTAATTATACGATAGTCTCCTCCGTCCGGCCCAGGTGCTTTCTTTTGCGGTAGGCACTTTAAGACGTGCAATATTTCTTGTTTTGTGAAACAAGCATCTTCTGCAGTATCAATGTCCGAGGTATCATATCGGATTATTCTATGTGCTTGCGTGTCTTCGGAGGGGTCGTCTGTGACGAAGACCGCCTTCACGATTTCTGCAAGCATGGTCTCTGTGAGTTTATTGGAGATCTCTGGGACAGGTAGCAGATAGAAGGAGGCGGGTTTGAAAAGCTTACACGTGGCAATCTTGTGGTGTATGCCATATATTTCGGTATTTTCCGTGCAAAATTTTCTCCAAATTTCCAGTTTGGCCTGTAGGATCATTTTCTTATATTTTGCTCTTTCCTGTTGAAAGGTGATGAGCTTGTTAGAAGAAATATTGTGACGCCGTTCCTGCTTAAGACGGCGTCTAAGGGCGCGAAATTTCTGCTGTTGTTCTCTGAGATTACTGCTCCACCAGTTTAGATTAGAGATCTTTTTGGTTGTTCTGGTTGGCAACAATTCATTACAAACTGTTCTTATGGTGGACATTATGTCACTCGTGATAACTTGTAAGGCTTCGGTGGTAGTTGCTTGTTCGATCAACTCTGCGAAGTGGGCAAGTTGGGATTTAATGGCTGCAGCAAATGTCCTTACTTTATTACCTGGCAAGTTATACCTCTTGATTATCATCGAGGTGGCTGTCTCACTGGCGATAGAAAATCTAATATAATTGTGGTCTGAAAGGCTTAAGCCTTCCACGACCGTCCAATCCTGAATCTTTTGCGCAATTTGCAATGTTGCTACTGTAAGGTCGGGCCATCCCTGTGAGTAGACGCGATCGAAGGTGGGTGTAGCATCATGATGATTAAGTACGCTCATATTTTGACTAGAAAAGAAATCTTCTAGCATCCGGCCTTTAGGATCAGTGCTGGCATATCCCCATGTGGAACTGTGGGCGTTGAAATCCCCAGCACATAAGATGTTATGGGACCTGTACTGCTGAAGTAGTTGCTGCATTCGCTGGATAGTTGTATCTATATTAGCTGTCGGAGGGGAGTATAGTGAGACCAAGAGAACCGTTATGTTGTGCATCTCAAGAAGAATAGCCACGAAGTCTCTTTCTGTGGTGATGATAACCGGTGTCCACGCTGGCTTGCAATTGATCAGTATTGCACGGGGTGAATCGTTAACATCTTCTTTTTGGTACACTGTCCATTGTAGAGGATAGCCTACCGCTTTTCCCTTCAAGCAGTATGGTTCTTGGGCAAATATTAGAACAACCCCTTCGGTTGCGGCATATGCGACAGCTTGTGCCGTGGCTGCTTTGGCATGTTGCAGATTAATCTGAAGGCACCTTATTGGTGTTTGAACTGGGATCGTGTCCATATTAATGTCCGTTGTCAGTGCAGCGTCCAGTTGCTGAGGTGGCTGGGTTGGACTATTACTGGTATGAGATGCAGAAGTAACTGAAGGCTGTGACGTACTTGCTTCTGTATGGGTGTTCACAGACACTTTCTCTTCAGTATTCCGTTGCGCTACGGACGTTGTCAACTGCCCGTTGATAAATTGCGCATTCGGCTGCATAGGCAGAGTGGTGGAAATTGTATCTGGTACCCAACCTGTAATTTGCGTCTCCGCAATTAATGCATGATGGTTGGTCTCCAGTGCAGTCTCTGGTTGCGTGAGCGCCGGAGCAGAAACCGCAGAAGATCTTGGAGGACCTGCACAGGTCCTGGCTGTGTCCAAACTGTTGGCAGCGATAGCATCTTCGTACTCCAAGGAACTCGGAGATGCCCTGCGCCTGCCATGCCGTAAATATGCGCTTTGTCTTGATTGCTGCAGCAAATGCTTCTGTGGAGCACTCGATGATTCATTTGACCCTCTGTGGACGTCGCTCACGCAGACGGAAGAGAATCTTGAAATGCAGGGAGGAGATTCCTGCTGTCGTGCTGAGCTCAGAGATGAGCTCCTCTGGCTTAGTATGCTCCCCGACATTATGTACTGCTATTCTTGATCGACGTCGTTGTTTCCTCTGTGTATCTATATCGATGTCTGCTTTTTGAAGATGGTCCTTTAACTTGTCAACTTCTTCGGAGGTATCACAATAGACTTCCAGACCTCCTTGCGGGGCGGGCTGTATTCTCCGTACTGCTACGGGGATTTTGTCCAAAGGGACCTTGTCCTGTAGAGCTCTCCGCAAATCGTCTGTTGGCCTTTTGGTCTTTGGTTTAATCACGAGACTGGGCTTACTGTTCTTGCGCACGGCCTCTGCAAAGCTTTGCGGTGTACTGTTTACTGTTTGCGGAGGGGCCTGCTCCCAGGCAGGCTATTGCGCAGATGGAGAGGGAGTATACACTGTACCACAGCAAACAAAAGTATAGGTATTGGTACCTGCCTCTATTGCTGACGTTTGGGGCGATACTCTGGACCCTCTAAGGCAAGGCCTTGGAGCACAGATAATGCGTCCTTCAGTCTATTCCTTAAATCTTGAGGGAGAAGGTATCTATCTCCTCGGCTTGTATCGGCGATATTCCGGATCTGGTTGGCTAGTGCAGCGATCTTTTCTGGTGTTGTCCGATCGGACTCTAGCAATTCTGCTGAATTAGGCTGTGTTGAATTACTGGCTTCCTCTGGGAGCTTGGACTGGCGTGTCATGTCACAAGTAGAAGCGGGATCCTTTAAATTGACACTATGGAGGCGCTGGGTAACACGTATAATGCACTATTGAAATCACTCTTGACACTGATTTGTACACTAAAATACGCTTATTTCAGCGTTGTATGCACTTAAAAACACTGTACGATACTATTCACACTAGCTATGACACTAGTGTCGCACTTTAAATCACTGAAGAGAAAACTAACTTCACTGAAACAAAGCCTAGCGTTGCTTGGTCACTGCAACAAACACTATATTTCTAGATGAGGGCTTTAACTAGTGGCCATGCACTATTCATTCACTTAAAGACACTGAAATTGATATTGGAACAATTTGCACGTATTTACACTTGTGATGCACTGTATCGCACTGAAATGTATAATAACTTTCACTGACATGCACTAACGTTGCTTAAACACTGAACTAAATCACGCACTATACTTTACCGACACTTTGACTAGGGGCTGGGCATGATTAATTCACTTATTAGCACTGTTGTTGACACAATTTGCACATATAAGCACTAACGAAGCTTGAATCGTTGAGCTATAGCACACACTTATTGTGAAATGAAAACTGGTGGTTATGCACTATCAGCTCACGTTGTAACACTGGATGTGACTCTAAATAACGCTTGTAAATTGACGTTTAATCACTGAATTAGCACACACAGTACATTAAACACTTTCACTGTAAAGAACACTGTTTCACCCAGCACTGTAATAACTTTGTAAAAAGAATGGCACTTAAATACCTTGTGTAATTACACGTATTATCTTATTTATGCCAACGTAAAGACTCTAATTGTACACTATGTGATAGTTTGTCTAGTTCACAGGAAATTACAATCTGGTATACTTAAATATTTACTCATAACATGTAAATAGCACTAAAAAGTAAACATGTAAATAGCACTAAGAGTTAGAAAATTACTACAATTTACCTGAGGATTGCTAATTGAATAGGATCAATTAATACTAATTAAATTAAAGTACCGAATATCTGGTAAACAGTCACTTAAATGCTGTAAAATCTGAGTGAACACAAGATGCAAAAATCAGAGTTATATAGGTATGAAGTACAATAATCAAAATCAGCACTGTTAGTTAGCTTAATTAGAGGCGGTTAATCAACGGTGAAACACTTTTAAATCTGTAGCCTGAAAACACATAAATACATAGTAACAGATACTTGATAAATTTGGCCAGAATACCAGAACTGTTATAAGGATACTGTTATTTGGTCAGTTAATTAACAGTAATTAATTAGAATAGAGAACTGAACTACAAGAATTCAGAGTCTAAAAGTACCTAGGTCAAACTTGGGTCTGTAACAGTATTATTAAAGTACTAGTTAAGAATTATTACCAGAAGTTAAGATTAGGTAGGTTGTAATTAAAATTAATTAGTTACTTAATCAGCGCTTAAAGCCTACCTTGGCCGATATCGCTTCTCTGTTGTCTTAGTCTGCTTCTATATACACGTAATTCAAACAAATAGCACACGCACATAATATTCACCACATCTTTGCATATAAACAATAATGCGCAGTTATCAAATTTCAAAGTCCGGAATTAGCACAAAATTGTTATCTAGGGTTATACACGTCCGATAATTAGGAAAGATATGTCTCTGTGATCCTTGACACTTCAGAAATCCAAATCCGTTAGTTCCAATTAGCTGCTTTAATTAGTTGACTAATTAGCAAAATTATTCAAGGAGTCCCAGTCCTTTCTCCTTCCTTTGTTAGATGAAGAATGAAGGACTTCGACGGGGGAGTCAATGGAATGCGGATGACCGTTGTACGGGTGTTGAAACTTTGGAAAGGTCAGGGGTCATGGGAACCACGTGGCTGTAAATTCGCTTAATTTAAGAATTAATTACTCCCGTTCTAATTGTCCATCGGGCTTGTAATTAGCATCAAAATTCTCCTTGGGAAATCCTCTTTCCAATGATATCCAATTTAATAAGCGTCGGCTTCCAATGGCTGCTCGGCGATCGCTTGAAGACTGCTAGCTGGAATCACCACGCTGAACGTATTGCTATAAATATTAATTACTTCGTAATTAATTAACCGTTTGACGTATATCCAAAAATTCGGTATCCGCGTATTCATCGAGCTGTTATCTATCCGAGTAGTAGTTAGTTCTGAAGTGAGCATAGAGCATGTCTCGTGTAAGCACTTACCCTCCGCATGGTTTCCAGTCACAAAGGCTGCTCCAACATGATTTGCTGCTTTTGATTCATCTGTGTATGGCCATATAACTGCTGTACTCATCTCTGTGCTCAAGAAAAGTTTGTTTATACACGATCTTGTTAGTGTTACGTTTTCCAAGATGCTGAAAGATATGCAGTACCTGAATACCCAAGGAGCGATCTTAAAAGATTTCACTGGCTGGATATCCACATCGTCCATGCACTATTTTCTTTTAAGAGAGCGGACGATTACACGGAAGGCACACAGGATGGATGGGCTCCAGATAAGCGGTCACTCGTGTCATCGAGCAAAAGCATCTGACATGGATGATGGACTATTTTACTTCAGATACAACTGGAATCAGTGACTCTTGAAGATAAAGCTCAGGTTCAGGATAGAGACCTCGAATTCTGCAAAACTCCATGCAATCTGTCTTCTGCTTTGAGAACTGTAAACCATTCCTATTTGCCCATTTCTGAATCCTGTATAGAGCGATCTGCAGTTGTCTCTTTACGTATCTCAAATCTGCACCTTGACAACTGATCTGAAGGTCATCAATGGACAATTATCCCGAAACCGAAGGAGAAAGCTCCTTTAAAACCGAGTTCGTTTTTAGAGTGAATAAGGTAAAACTTAAAACACAACCTTGAGGCAGACCCTCCTTTTGTTGAAAGCTTTTTTAAAACACAGAGCCAAACCTCACTTGAAACGACCTTGTCTTCAGAAAATTCTGGATGAAAACCGGTAGGTTGCTGCGCAAACCAGTAGCGTGAAGATCTCGCAAAATGTCATATCTCCATGCCTTATCGTAAACCTTTTCAATGTCAAAGAAAACTGAAACTAGATGATTTCTTTTCACAAAGTCTTTACGGATAGAGGTTTCCAAAAGCAACATATTGTCAACAGGCGTCCTACCTCTACGGAAACTCGAATGATATCGCGAAATAACATAATTCTTTTCTAGGTAGGTTCTATTATGTTATTATTTTCATTTGAAACGTTTGAAGTACTGTTGCTAAACTTATGCTTTCTATCGTTGTGTACATTTCTAATTTACTTATGTGCACAAACTCGAAGACCCCACAGTTTTCTCTAATACAGCCATTTCCACCATGGATCATGGATTATCATTTTGCTGCTGGCATGAACTACTTTGAGTTTTTGCCAGTAAATCAAAATATGCCCTAAGGCCTTTCACGGTAGATATAAAAATTAAGGTTTTGAGCACCATACCCGAAGGCGAAAGAATCAGAAGCAACAAAGGTCAAGCAAGCAGTTATGCACGTAAGTTTGAATTAAGTAAGCATTTGTAAAGTATATTCATATTTACAGTTACCATCAGTGTGCATTGTGATGAATAGATCTTGGGCTTCTTGCAACATATTCTATTAAAGGATAATATTCGGTGAGTTCTTTAATTGTAGGATAAGGCGAGTTATTTGCTTTTTCGAAAACATGATCAGTAATTTAAACATCACCATCTTTTGGGAAAATTCACGTTAACTAATTAGTGTATGAATTTTCACCAATGGTTAAAGAGACGTTAACGGCGGTTACTTATAAAGGCCTCCGTTCCTTGTTTAAAGGACAAGCTGCTTTTTTGAACTGCACCATAATATTCCGTAAAAAATATTAACTACACACCATTAGATTAAAAAATAGTTTTTAAAAACGCAAAAAATAAAAGAAAGAGCTTTCAAAGTTTATCTGAACATATAATCATTCATCAATTTTAAAATTAGTTAACATAATTCTATACTACTTACGATAATTATTCAGTTTCTTGAACTATTATTACAATATTTTATATCAAAACGCTGAAAATTTACCGCAGTAAGACTCAAACACTATTTTTTATCATATTCTATACTATTTGTTCAAAATTATTTCACTCACATAAAATTCTTATCAACAATTCAAAATTTTGAACAAATTCAAAGTACGACTATTTATCTTAATAACCTTCCCTCTAAAAGTTTAAATACCTTTAAATTCGTTAATTAATTTTATCGTAGATAATTTTAAAATGTGAATATTGAATTTCACATTCATTTTGAAGAATATTTTCATATTTTTGCAAAACAGCACGATCAGATTGCAGAAACTTTTAAGTAAAATTTAAATGCAAAATTTGGAGTTCGCAGCATATTTAATAATTTTGTCTCCTTGGAAAAATAAATGCGCGTTCAGGTCACATGAAGGTTAACAATTTGAATTTTCGACGGACGAAAGCCTATTTGGAAAAAGGTAGCGCAAGTAATAATTTTCTGCCACACATAGTTGAAGCACAAATCCAGATCAACGACCTTGATCACACCGTAATATGCTGAATCTCTTAAGCATTAATTCACTAATTATTTAAAACATTTTTCTTCTTTCTAAATATTGTAGAGATGGCCGATACAAATTCAGTTCTCCTTTTCACTACACATTCGAACTTTGTGATTTATCTGGAGATTACTTTCATTCTGCAAACAATATGCGCGATTGTTTTTTGAAACACTTATAAAATACCACGGCTCAACGATACTTTTTTTCACTTCTAAACATCTAAGAGATGGCCGAATAAATTTTACACTTCGTTTTCACTGACGTTAAGCACTTGCGGACTTGCAGATGGACGAACGCACAAACTTGACTTTTGCTAATACTATTTTACAGAAATCCATTTGAGGAATAAATGTTCTATTGAGGTTAGTAGCACGTGATGATCGACTAAGTATATATATTTATATATATATGGGGATGCGTCATCGAGTAGATGTAGCGTCAAGTTGTAGAGAAAGGACCTTTGGATCCCGAGTGCTACGACAGAGTGAGCTGCGCAATCATTCGCAGAAGGACGTTTGTAACACCATGACGATGATGACGGTGTTGCAACTCAACTCTTGCTGAGATCCGATGGCTGAGTGACGTCATCTCGAACTATTAACTCTCGCTAGAGATCACGAGAACTCGGGACTGAGAAGTCGCACGCTGCGTCGTGCGAACATTTAAACCTTTCGTTATGTAAAAATTATGTAACCGTTAACGTCTTCATTAAATATATTTGTGTTAAGAAAGTTTATCATTTATGGATTATCCCTCTCAAGATTTTGCAGATGCACAGCACAGAGGAACTTCAGCCCATTGGCCCTGGCCGAACCCATTGGAACAAGGTAAGCAGTTTTGTTTTACCTTGATTAACTAGTTAGAAGTAAGATAAAGAATATACAATAATAATATTGTGGCGCCCAACGTGGGGCCATTGGGTTGAATTTGAACTGAAATTTAATAGATTTTGCTTAAGCAAAAACATGGATTTAGAAAAATTAAAAAGGAAACGATCTGCTATAAGAGCAGTAGTTACGAGACTAATAAATAAAATAGAAACAGAAATTGCTAATGAGGGGGATAAAAACGTAATTGAAGAAACGGTCGCTCAGTTACTTAGTAAAGAAGAAGAACTAATCTTAGCGGATAATGGTATTGAAACTTTAATTGATGTAGCAAATTTAGAAGATGAGATAATGTCTAGAGAAGAGTATAAAAGTAAAATTATTGTTTGGAAATTACGCGCGAAAAGATATTTAAATGCTAATCCACATAGCGCTAATTCTACTTCATGTGGAAATGTCACTGAATCGCAGAACAAAATTAAACTCCCCAAATTGGCACTGGAAACATTTTCGGGAAAGGACGTGTGCAGTTGGCCCGGGTTTTGGGCACGATTTGAGACAGCTGTACACGAAAACGAAAGTCTACATGCCGTTGATAAATTTAACTATTTAAAGTCAATTCTTACTTCCGATGCAGAAACTGCAATATAAGGGTTGACATTAACAGCGGAGAATTACGAGAAGGCTGTGAAAATATTAAAAGATTGCTTCGGACGCAAAGAACTAATAATAGATACCCATATGAACAATTTAATAACTCTGCCTCTGGTTAAAAGGTCTGGCGATGTGACAGCACTTCGAAAATTATATGATCGTTGTGAAGTACAAATTAGAGGATTAGAATCGTGTAATATTTTACCGGATTCGTACAGTACCTTATTATATCCGATATTAATAAAGGTGATTCCGAATGATTTAGCACTAGAATTTAATAGGAAATATGAAGATGATAATCAGACAAAAATTACGAATTTGCTCCATTTTCTAAGAAAAGAAATAGAAAGTCGAGAACGTACAGGAGTTTTAATTAAGCCAACAGATTCTGAAGTCACTGAAAAGAAATCCCATTTGGAAAATAAGCGGCAGTTTGGAGAACGTTTTCGAGACAGCGAAAGAAATCGGGATTATAATAAGGGTAGAATTCCTTCAGCGGCAGCGTTAAACACATCACTATCTAATACCTGTTTATTCTGTTCTGAAAATCATACGTCAGAATCATGTCAAAAAACTGTGGCAGAAAAAAAGGAAGCGTTAAGGCGAAGGGGTTTTTGTTTCAGATGCCTCAAAAGACGCCATTTAGCTAGGATGTGCAAATCGAAACTAACTTGTGGTATTTGCGATCGGCGACATCATACATTGATACATTCTGACGAATCGAATGCGTCAGACCAGAGTCCCGTCCAAGGGGCAGTAGTCTCTTCTGTTTCCGATTGCGCAACAGCAAATAACTCATTTCTTCTGACAGCACGAGCTGAAATTATAAACACAGGCAATTGGCGCCAGCAAAGCGTTCGCTTGCTGTTTGATTTAGGATCGCAGCGAACATTTATTAGAGAGGACATCTGTAAGAAATTAAAACTCCCCGTTATTGGAGAAGAAAAAATAAAAATATTCTCTTTAGGTTGCACGACGTCTGAAGCGCAAAATGTTAAAAAAACCAGGCTCATTTTGCGTAATTCGAAGCATCGATATGAAATCAAAATAGAAGCTTTAATTATTCCTGTCATTAATGGATCACATATTTATTCCCCTAGAAATGAAATAGTTAATCTTATTAAAAAGCAGGGCATACAACTTTCCGATGAATGGGGACCAGGGAATAAACCGCCGAAAATTTCTTTGCTCATAGGAGCGGATTTTTATTGGAAAATAGTTACGGGTAAGGTTCGTAGACTGTCTAATTCCTTAGTAGCGGTTGAAACAAAATTGGGTTGGACCATTAGTGGAACAGAAAGGGCTTACGGAATTTTCCCAAGTAATGTGAATACGATGAAGGTTGTGGTTTATAATAATAAAGATACACAGAACGAATCACTGTCTAGTTTGCTGAAGAATCTCTGGGAGCTCGATTCTATGGGGATAAATTATGATTCGGATAAGGAACTTGAATTAGAAGATAATTTAGTTTTCGATAATTTCCTTCCTTCTTTTAAGTACCGTTGTAAGTACTTTTAAGTAAGAAAGGGCTTACGGAATTTTCCCAAGTAATGTGAATACGATGAAGGTTGTGGTTTATAATAATAAAGATACACAGAACGAATCACTGTCTAGTTTGCTGAAGAATCTCTGGGAGCTCGATTCTATGGGGATAAATTATGATTCGGATAAGGAACTTGAATTAGAAGATAATTTAGTTTTCGATAATTTCAAAAGATCTGTGAAGTTTGAAAACAATCGTTATATTGTGCGCCTTCCTTGGAATCATAATTCAAATGAGCTTGGAGATAAGCTGGAGATTGCTAAAATTAAATTTAAGAGTTTAAGTCGTAGATTTCAGAATAATCAACAGTTCTATGACAGATATCGCGAAAAAATTAAATTTAAGAGTTTAAGTCGTAGATTCCAGAATAATCAACAGTTCTATGACAGATATCGCGAAGTAATTGATAGGTACTTAAAAGAAGGAATCGCCGAAGAGACTAACATTGAAATTGGACCAAAAACGTATTTTATGCCGCATCAAGCCGTTATAAGAGAAAACAAGGAAACTACAAAACTCCGTGTGGTTTTTGACGCTTCGTCACATGCGGAGAATTGTTTGTTATTAAATGACTGTTTACATTCAGGTCCTAAGATGTGTCCAGACATACTGGAATTGCTCCTTAAGTTCCGTCAAAATCGAATTGCGTTTACAGCTGACATCGAACAAGCATTATTGCAGATTTCTCTTGCTGATGAAGACAGAAACGCAGTCAAGTTTCTATGGAACGATGGTGTATTAAATGGAACCAAAATAAAGGCTCTTCGTATGACAAGGGTAATTTTTGGAGCAACATCTAGTCCAATTCTTCTCAGAGCAACTCTTAATGTACATGTTGACAAATACAAGTTACAGTATCCGAACGTATTTTCCATGCTAACTGAAAATATGTATGTTGACGATTTAATCGCTGGAGCAGATGAAGAATCAGAAGCATTCGAGGAATCGGAACATATTAAACACATACTGAAAGAAGGTGGATTTAACATGCGGAAGTGGAAAACGAATGAAACGAATTTACAAAGGGTATGGAATGAAGAAGATTTTTCACACGATTCGACTTGTTCTAAAGTATTGGGATACATATGGAATAGGCCAAATGATACATTTTTGATAGAAATTGAAGAGTTGGTAAAAGATGCGAAAAGGATAGATAACATACCCACTAAAAGGGAAATCTTGAGATTTGTAGGACGTTTCTTTGATCCACTGGGGTTTTTAAATCCATGCACCATTCGAGCTAGGATTTTATTACAAGATTTGTGGGAACAAAAGATAGCATGGGACACTGAAATACCAGAAAATCTCAGAAAGAATTGGCAAAGCTGGTGTGATGAATTAGCTCATATTTCTAGTTTGGAAATACCAAGACATCAGTTTGCAGGTGCTGGGAAAAGGGATATAAAGGATGGTTTACAGTTACACTGTTTCACAGATGCGAGTCAGAAGGCTTATGGGGCTGTTCTGTATTTTCGTTATTCGAAAAATGCTGTCATTCATACAAGTTTCATTACATCAAAATCACGAGTAGCACCTTTGAAAAAATTATCGCTTCCCAGATTGGAATTGATGGGTGCTTTGATAGGCTCGCGCTTGTCAAATTACATTCAAAAGAAACTTAGGGACATGATTTAATCGTATATATGTGGACTGATTCTAGTATAACGTTACACTGGATTAGAAGTGATGTGAAAAGGTGGAAGCCATTCGTTCAAAACAGAGTGAAGGAAATACAGAAGAATTCAGATGTCTTGAACTGGAGATATACGCCTGGTGAACACAATCCAGCTGATTTGCTAATTAGAGGTGAAAATGTCAAACATGTGAAGCAGAATAGCATATGGTGGGAGGGGCCCACGTGGTTAAAGGAAGAAATGGAACACTGGCAAAAACCGAATTTATGTTACACAAAGAACATTGAAGATTCCAATAAGGAACTAAGAAAAACATCAAAGGAAGTTTTCGTAAATTCGTGTGTTACCGAACCTTCAGAAGATTTATTTAAAACCGAAAATTACAGCAATTACATCGAATTTACCGAATTACTGCGTGGTGCTTAAGATTCATCAACAATGTTAAAAATACTTCGAAATTATCAGGATGTTTGCAGGTTACCGAATTGGAAATGGCAGAGACTTATTGGATCAAACGTGTTCAGGAGCGAAATTTCACAAATGAAATACGGGCATTGAAGAACAACGAAGAATTAGGTTCAAAATCAAAACTGAAATCCATCAGTCCATTTGTAGACGAAAGTGGTGTAATTCGTGTTGGTGGACGATTAGAAAATTCAAATTTGGATTTCAAACAAGCACATCCAATCGTGTTGCCTGACAAATATCATTTGACTGATCTAATTATTCTTCACAGTCATCAGGTGGTAGGGCACGGAGGAATAGCAGATACTTTAAATCAGATAAGAGACAAATTTTGGTTGCTGAAGGCTCGTCGAAAAATTAAAAGTGTTCTGTACAATTGCAATGTCTGCAAAATATTTCGAACTAAACCTGTCATGCAAGATATGGCACCTCTCCCACCAGACAGATGCCGAGAAGCCTTTCCGTTTGAAAACTCCGGGATAGATTACGTGGGTCCACTGTACGTGAAAAGTGGAAAAGAATTATCTAAGACATACATTTTACTGTTTACCTGTGCTGTAACCAGAGCCGTGCATTTAGAACTTACGACTGACCTTTCCACAGAAAAATTTTTGCTTGCATTTAGACGGTTCATCGCGAGAAGAGGTTTGTGCCGAATAGTGTATACCGATAACGCCAAAACCCTTAAAAGAGCGAAAAAAGAATTAGAACTATTGAACGAGGTGATGAAAAGCAATAAAGTTCAAGACGAGTTCTCTAAGCAAGGAATCAAATGGAAATTTATAGTTGAGAGGTCGGCATGGTGGGGAGGCTTTTGGGAGCGTATGGTTCAGTCTGTTAAAGCTCTTCTGAAGAGAATCTTAGGAAAATCATCCTTGACATTCAGGGAATTAGAGACAGTCATAACAGAAGTGGAAGCTAAATTGAACTTCAGACCTTTAACATTTACATACTCGGATCTAGGAGAGCCAGAATCTTTGACCCCTGGTCACTTCTTAATAGGAAGACAATTACTATCATTACCACAAGGAAGCTCTAAATTAACTTCAACAAAGGAGAGTCTTACACGTCGATTTAGACATCAACAGATACTGGTAGAAAGAATCTGGCGGAAATGGAGACAGGATTATTTGATGAATTTAAAATCTGCTCATCATTCCAAACTAGCGAAAACAGGAACCTGTTTGAAGAAAGGAACTATTGCATTAGTACATGAAGATAAAATTCCAAGGCTGATGGGGAAGATGGGCATCATAATGGAAACCTTTCCTGGAAGAGATGGCAAGGTCAGAGCCTGTGCTGTCCGCTTGCCCAATGGACATACGATTAAAAGACCAGTGCAATTACTATATCCGGTGGAGCTGGAATGTAATAAGGACAATTACGGCAATTGTCCTTCCGGGCGGGAGGATGTTGCAACTCAACTCTTGCTGAGATCCGATGGCTGAGTGACGTCATCTCGAACTATTAACTCTCGCTAGAGATCACGAGAACTCGGGACTGAGAAGTCGCACGCTGCGTCGTGCGAACATTTAAACCTTTCATTATGTAAAAATTATGTAACCGTTAACGTCTTCATTAAATATATTTGTGTTAAGAAAGTTTATCATTTATGGATTATCCCTCTCAAGATTTTGCAGATGCACAGCACAGAGGAACTTCAGCCCATTGGCCCTGGCCGAACCCATTGGAACAAGGTAAGCAGTTTTGTTTTACCTTGATTAATTAGTTAGAAATAAGATAAAGAATATACAATAATAATAGACGGCATTCACAGACGTGTATATATAGAGGTCGTTATTCTCTATTCCATCTGTAAATAACCTAATCTATTTTCTGCCACAGATGCAATCACCTTGTAGTTTGTAGCAGCTATTTGTGCTTCCCTTAAATATCCCCATAAATTGGATTCATTATTTTAAGCCCCTAGACAATACGTTCACATTCATCATATTTCTAGATAGAACAAAATTTCCTACAAACATGGGGGTTCCAGCCGCGATGAGCCTAGAAAGAATTATGACGAATATTACAAAAGAAAAGAAGCAGGATTTTTTCAATTATTTCCACATTGTTGCTTCTAAGAATAGTGTTCTACGATACTGTGAATTAAAATGACTGCCTTAAATTCTATTCCTAGAATTTCAAATTCTTTAAGGACTGGTCGGACTAAGTCAATTAAACTCTTACATCAAACTGTGTTTGGAACATTAGGTGATTGAAAAATTAGAGCAAGATTGCGTAACTTTTGTGGTTTTCCATCTGATTTTAATATGGAAGAAACAAAACAAAAATTACTTCAAACTTTTACTGCAAATGATTTTATTTCTGTGTGTAATTTGTCACATCTTAATTATGATTCAAATTCTTATTAAAAACTGTGATTTAATATTGAATAGTCTTTGGGATTTTAAGCTTCTAAAATCCGAACGTGATGACGACAATGAGTTATCTGAAGAAGAAAGTGTTTATGATTCTGATAAAAATGATAATATTAATTCTGTTGAATCACCTCCCATAAATAATTCAGTGGACGAAAACATTATAATGCCTAGCAATATTTCCCTACATGTTCGTAGGGATATATCTCTAAAAATATCCAAGATGCCTAACCTGTAACACCAATAACTCAGACTTGTCAGAAAGAAATGCATAAAACTGTTAATTTTGGTAATTTGCAAATTGATGCTTTAATAGCTACTGGTAGTCAAGTAACGCTAATTCGAGAAGATATACATAAGAAGATACGTTCTCCTGAACTTAAGTCTGCAGATTTACAGTTAACGGGGTTTGGTAATGGGAAAATTAAGCCTATAGGAAGATTTGAAGGTGAATTCGAAATTGATGGTTCTTCATTTCGATAAAATGTTTGTGTTATCGCAAAAAACGAAATGTTTTTACAAGCGGTCATTGGTACTGATAGTATAAGGCAAGGAGAATTAACTGTAAATGAAAAAGGGGTCAAATTAGAAAATTGCAACCAGAAAACTATTTGACGTGTAATCGTGATATTTATAATGACGAGGAAATTGATTTAAATCATTTCAAAGACGGAATACATCGAGATGAAATACTGCAGTTAGTGAGGAATTATAAGCCGAATAAAATAAAAAGTCTGCTCTTAAGATGCGAATAGTGCTGACAGATCAACTTCCAGTTCATTGCGCGCGCGACGTTTCCACCCCCCCGCAGAGCAGCGTGAAATTGATAAACAGATTTCGGAATGGTTAGAGAAACAAATCATTAAACCAAGCTGTTCTAATTACGCAAGTATTATCTTGATAAGTAGAAAAAAATACGGTTCGTTTAGACTATGTCTGGACTTTAGGCGTATGAATAAAAAAGTAATTCGCGATCGTTTTCCTCTGCCCTTAACTGACGACGTTATTGATAAATTAGAATCAGCTATGGTATTACTACATTAGATTTAAAGAGCGGTTTTTTTCATGTTGAAGCAGTTCAGTTCCATTCTAAATTTTAGTTTTTATTTTACAAACACTGACAGTTTTTGAATGCGAGGGATGATTATAGTTGGTAAACCATATATAGAGAGTTTTAAAAGGAGAGAAGTTTCAAGATTAAAATTTACTGGGAGAAACAGTCTAGAACTCTAGAGGTTTACTTTTAAATCAAATTTATAAATTAAATTTCAATAGTATCTACCGTTTATGCATTTTTAAATGGAAACAGGAAAACTAGTAGTCCTGCAAACAAGAAATTTAATTTGATCTCTAACATCAGGCATTATTAACGAAACATGTGATAACTCTTTAATTTTAATATAATTTTCTTTTCCGTTTTAGCATTTTATTTTAACATATTTATTTTCAGACTTATTTGTTTTATTGTTTTCTATAACTTAAAGCCTTTATTGAGTAGTCATTTTTATAAAACAAAAAGATAATTAATATACATGCTCTAATGTTCTGCAGCCAAGCTTCCGATCTTAATTTCATTATCTTTAAAATAAGCAATGTCTGAAATAATGTGCCTAACCGAGGCTTCTTCTAAATGTAGTTTTACTTAAATAGAATCTTTAGTTTTAAGAAAAGGTTCTTAGTTTGATTTTAAAGCGCTCATCTTAATACACGCTTTAAAAACAAGAAGCTGAGAAACTAACCGTCTAAGTACTGTTCCATCCTCTATAAAATGAAGCAAGACCAAGGAAGGGAAAACTGTGACAAGTCAAAGCACAATTTACTCAAATCAAATGTACAACAATGTTAAATGTTGAGAATATTAGACACGTAGTGCTCGATTTTTGGCCCGACTTACGATGACTCACTTTTATGATAGCCAAATACTGATACCGAAAACCTTTTAATTTAGGTTTACCGCCAGCAGGCATACAAGAATTGTTTTTGCACGCATAAAGGCATCATGACAGTTGGAACGTCTGCGCGCCTACAAAAGGTGTCCATCGTAAACATCGTGGACGAAAATGTCACCAAAGAAAACAATTCAATATGAAAACAACACCGTAGAACAACACGTCGAGGAGAGAAGAAAGCAAGAAAATATAAATGTTCTAAAACAACGGGGTATAAATCATCGTGGTAGAAAATAAAAACGATTTAAAACCAGACATAATCTTTTTAGACTTGAAAGGCTTTAAATGCATGTTCGCTGTAAGATTTGCGAGCGCAAGAAAAAAAGAGGAATATTTTTACCTCTGTATTTCATACTTTACAATAAACTCATCAAGTTTTATGGAAAATGTAAGAAGCAAATTTTAGCATTCGAAATCTGAAAATGCATAGACATTAAAAGCACGTACAACAGTTATTAGTATTTTAAGCTTATAAACTGTTGTTAAGAGTCTGTATTTAATTTATCACTTTTCTTTAATCTTTCATTCATTTCTTTATTACATTTCTTTTTATCTTTTATTAGCAGTTTTTATGAAAAATATAATATAAAAAGTTTAAAAGAAGATGAATAAATATTAAAATCGTTTAACTATTTATGAAACTTCCCGCAATGTTAACATCGTGGGATGATTTGTAGCTGCATTAACACATTATATTATACTAGAATATTTTTAAACTGCAAAGTTTTCGAATTGTTTTATTTTCTACGATAGTATTATATAAAGTTACTCTTTATAAATGCAATGTTTTCTTCTTGTTTTCTTATCTCTGCGGTCCTTTTATATGACAATACTTTCCTTTTGTGTTTTTTCCTCAATGACCTTCTGTACCACGCTTGTAACCTTACAGAATGCAGTCTGAGACCTTTACCGATGGTAGTTTATTTTTCATCACTTGCTTATAGTGTGAGCAGTAGAGTACTGTGGAGACGTAAAGCATTTGCAGCGTGAGACAATTGATTAGCTGAGGATTTTTCTAAATTTAAATAAAGGACTTCAACTACTCGAAAATTTGAATCAAAACAGTGATTGTATCGCTAAATTTGAAAAGCAAATTAGAGAAACAATCAGATAATGATTAATAATAAATTAGAGAAACAATCTTGGAATATATAAAGGGAGGGGACCTTTCAACACTAACGAATTTTCTGGTTAAAGAAATTACTTCCGATTGCATTCAATTATCCCAATGAGTAACGAATATTCGCCTGCGGTTTTAATTAAAAACCTCTTTCATATGTTTTAATTCATATCAATTACTGCTTTAAAGGATGTGCTACTTTCATAAAATTTGTATGTATGCAGTGCTTTAATGTATAAAGGGATTATTTATAAGTGTTACGTAAGGTTATGCATTCAGTTACGTACGGTTATGCATTATATTACATATTTATAAAAGTGTCATAAATTAAGCTAATATTTTAAACCTAAATAATAATAATTAATAACCAAAATTAACAACCTTCAATAATGTAAATTCCATACTTACGGCAAATTCGATGGCCTTCGTCGTAAGCAAATAGTTACCTGTGCATGATACATACATATGATATTATATACATATATATATATATAATAGATTTTGTAGTAGAACGCAGGCGGTTGAATCAGTAACGAACAGCGAGAATTATGATGGCGGAAAAATGTTGATCCATAATGAATAGGAGACTTATGGCCGAGTCACATTAAATCTTCATTTTATTTTCATGAAACATATTGCGGGAACAAATAACTTGACACGTTATTTATGCCTATTTCAAGAGGTTTATATTTTTGATAACTTTGCAGCAGGAAGGAAGCAGCAGACAGCAATCCAGCTAAGCTAAAGAATAGCGGGCCAGTGCGTTTTGTTATGTGCGTTATGTGAAATCTTAATTTAGACTGACACTTTATTTTTCAATGCAATTTCATTGTATAATTTTTATAATCAGCATTAAGTCATATGACATGGATTATTCTCGATATGACGCAGTGGAACTAGAAATTAGTATTTTTAGAATATGGAAGAGAAGATAATTTACGTTGCTAGTCTAAATTTTATCTTTTACATATATATTATAAGGTATTTCTCCTGCCTTCTTAGAATGCCTTCGTAGTGTAGTGGTCAGCACACTCGGCGCGTATTCGAGCGGTCCGTGGCTCGAGTCCGGCGAGGGCATAGCTCATTTTTCATCTTTCCTGCTTCGAAATAATCTAATGTCTGTGCAATATGTATAAATGAAGAATGACGCAACCATGTCAATAATTTCAAATGTGTATTTTACCACTGTTCTAACTTCTTGAGTATTAATATGAATATGTGGTAGAGTAGATGCATGAAATTCCATTATCTATTTCTTGAGTCTGCTAACATTTTGCCATCCTTGTGGAGCTTTGATTGAATATATATTCTGCTTATTTATGCCATATTTTACCGTAGTACTTTGAAGTTCTAACTGAAATAGGTTTTGTTTACAATGGTGAACATGACATTCGAATAAACTGAATGCTTCAACTCCAGCAAAAACATTAATATGATTTGCTGAAAGACTTCTGAGCCATTGAAATCAACTGTTTGTAGTTTGCGTTAGTATTTTTGCCCTAGAAATTGCATTTAAAAAGAAAGTATCAGAGAACTTTAATATTTTTTCGTATGTTAAAAGCATAAAAATTATAAAACTTAACGTAGGAAATTCAATTATTATTTTATAAGCGAAGGTACATTATTTGTTTTTTGAATATTCGACAGCGTAATGCAAGAAAATGCTTATGTTTTTTTTTTTTTTTTTTTTTTTTTTTTTACATTTTTTTCCTTTTTAGAAATAATTTTTATGTTAAAGTATTTCCAGGAAAATGCTTATATATTATATATATATAAATGCTATTTCAATTAGCAGAGGAATTAAGAGAGCTTTATTTAAACAGAAGAAAAACCGCAAAATTGCCCCAGGAAATTTCCAAATCTAGCAATAGACTCTCGAAGAAAAGACATCAATGCCAGATTGGACTTTGTAACAACAACAAAACAAGTGATGTGTGTAAAAAATTTTCATATTATGTGTGTGGAAAATGCACTTCCAATATTGAAAAAGCTGTGTTTTCTAAAAATTGCGAAAAGCTGTAAAATGTGTTTTATTAAGGGTAGGCTGAAATTTATAATAAAATATCCTCTATTTTTTATTAAAATAATCTGTTATTCTTTAAAGTTCTTCAACAACTGTAACTAATATTCTTAAAAGCATTATAAAGCATTTACATTTGAATATATACATTAATTCGTTGAGCAGTCAATTTGACTGCCGTTGGCGCTTTTAGTTAGGGAGAAAGCTTGGAGCTTTTAGTTAGGGAGAAAGCTTGGAGCTTTTAGTTAGGGAGAAAGCTTGGAGCTTTTAGTTAGGGAGAAAGCTTGGAGCTTTTAGTGTTAATACCTTTTCTGGCCTTTATATCTTCATGTACATTCACTGTTCTTATTATATTTTTTATTTTTATATTATTTTTATATTATTTTTGATTTGTTTTTACAAAGTTTGCATTATTTATCTTATTTTGTAATCTTCTATGTTTATTTCAACTTTAATTTGAATTCTATTTCATAATGATAATTTCCAATGTTTAATTTTTACAAATAATATAGAACTCAAATGCATAAACACGAGGGCGTCGGGGACGGTTACTCGTGTTTTTTTCGGATTTTCCTACAGAAATTGCTTTTTACTCCAAATTGAATTGGCTAAAATGCTTCATAAGAATAAGTTCTTTGAGTATCAGCATTGGTTCATAATCCCTTCTATTCGCGGAAATATTTGGCCTGACTAGAATTGCCGGTTTGGCTTTACCTTATAACTCGAGTAAAGACGAAACGCCTTCGTATTTACGTATTTATTTATTAATTATTGTTCATTGAACGGGAGTTGGTTTGTTCCCCTTGAAAAGTCAACTAATTTCCGATCAATGACAATAATTACATGTTTTTAATTTAATTTTTCCTTTTACAATTGAAATTTTGTTCTTCATGATGATTTAATTCCAGTCCCCGTTAAAACATTATTAGCATTTTAATTTCAAGTTACTTCAAAACATCTTTCAAAATATAACGTACCAGTATGGATTCACTCTTTTAAAATAATTCTACTTTAATTAAACTTAGGGGATAATATAATCAATTAATCAATATTGTTTAGGAAATAAATTATTATTACATATATATATATAACAAGCAATGTAGTTATTACAATACTGTATGACCAATTTGGTCTAGATAACATTTTGAGCTGCAAAATAACTAAATTAGAAATTGTAGTAAGCTCGCCTAAAAGTTACCAGGAGCTGTGGCTCCAAAAAGTTCAACACATTTAAAAAAAAAATATCATTGTAGGGTGAGAAATATGCTACACAAGAAAAGAAAAAAACACAGTAAAATACTTAGCGTTGGAAACTAGTAATGGCTAAAAAATACAGTAAAATACCTATGGATGTGCCACTTGAAAAATTAATACATATGAAAATCAAACCAAGTAACAATAAAAACATAAAACAAACAAAATCAGATAAGAATAGAAAGTGGAAAATGGTAAATTAGCTGAACTCGACGTCCAAACTGGCTTTTCAAGGGAAATATCTGATATATATATATATTGTATATTGTATAGATATATATATATATAGATCTCGTTGATTCCAATGCCAGCCCTCGTTGATGCCAATGCAGTTGCCAGCCAAAGACTAATCTGTCAAAAAAAGGAAGCTCCATTCCGGAATTGAAGTGTGACAGAGCCATATCGACTATCATAACCAGACTTAGACAAATCACTTAAAAGGGATGAGGATTTCTCCAGACGGACAGCGTAGTTACACCAACATTTGCCCAAATGATATCCCACTGTCTCGCCATCACATCTTCAGCTGCCCAGCAATCCAGGCCAGACTGCTTAACATCGGCATTGAAGACCCAGTGGACCTACTGTATACTGATAGAGCTGCCGAGGTTGCAAAAGCTGTCTTTTACAGCTTCGAGGCTATATAATTGCACTTTGTCATAGACACGACATCATCATATATAGATCTATAGAATATATGTATATATATATATGTATAGAATATATATATATATATATATATATATATATTGCACAATCGGAGAGCGCAAAGGGGTAGAAAAATACACGCTACAGAGAGAGAAATTTCGTTTTGGATGTAAATATGCGTTGCTTCAAAAAAAAAATTAATTTCTAAAGTTACAGCTGTACAAGAGATACAGCTGTGGGAGTACAGTTAAATGACTTTGACTTCTGAAGTAAATGTTGCCCTCGCTGATTTAAATGATTTAAAATCTTTCACCTGTGGAAGCAAATGCATTATTAGAATTGAAAAGATCCGCTCAGTGAATAAAGCTTTGAAATCTCTAACATGACGTAGGAAAAAAAGTTTTTTTATTAATAAAAGAAACTTTTGATTCAATTAACTAGCTAGAATCTTATAAAGTCATTTCGTTTTGGGAAAAAAATATTCTCCTAGAGTGATGGCATAGTTTGTAAATTGGTTGGATTCAAGAAATGACTAAGGATCTAAACTGCAAATGTGACAAAATTCTATTTTAAAGAGAAATTACTGTTATTAATATCACTACATAAACCTTAAGTAATTACTCTTGGAAAGTCTGATTCCCGAGAGAAGATGGTACTATTAAATGAGCTAAACATTTATAAATGTAGTCAGGCAGGAAGGCATAAATGTTACTGTGTTATAAATCTCTATTAATTTGTTTACTCACAGTTTATAAAAATGTGCACAGAAAATTTATCTGTATTGTTTCGAATCTGTATGTAAATAATTTTAGTGTAAGTATATGCAAAATTTTACTATTTCTTGTATAATGCAACATTAAATGCCTCTAATATGTGGAGCTTCGCCGGAAAAAGAGGATTAAAGGGGAAGGTCATTGAAGCAAATGACTTTCTTGCGAAATTGGAGACATAGCGTAAGGCTGGCTTTAATTTTGGGGATTACTTTTTGTCTCCAAATTTGGCAAAAAAAGCGAAAAATGTCGCCTTTGGTACGATTCCTGTATAACTGTAATTGGTCTTAACCCTATAGGGTAAGGTTGCTATCAATGGGCCGCTTTTACAAAATGATCCTTAATATTGACAAATTTGGCAATTTTACAGTTTAGTACATGTTAATTTAAATATTACTTTCCATACTACACATATCTTGGAATAGATGTTATAATTTTGAAATGTTCAGTAAATATTAGAAAAATAAAATATAGGTGCCACTGACCCAATGAAGGAAAACGGTCGCCTTCATTGAGCCGGAGAGTTTCTATGAGTGCACGTATAGCTATTTTCGTTTTTTAATACAGTATAATTTTAATGAAAGCTAATAAAATGTTTAAAACTATTTTGAGCATGATTCGTAAACATAAAATGCTGATCAAAAACTAACACAAACCATTGAAAATGCATTGAAACATATTGATAGCTTTGCATTATCCCAAGAAATCAGAAGTTGGATTATAGGACTAATGTGAGAATATACGAAATAACATTGGACTTCGTTTATTCGAAACAATTTAATGGAAATGAGAATTTGAGGGTAATTTATAGTTAGGATAGTATAAAAGAGTAATAATCATAACTTGAAAACTTTCAGTATGTAGTAGGCTTAATAAAATATTTATTAAACCTACTATTAATATATTGTGATAAACCTCACACAAATTACTAGATCAATAATTTGTTCTTGACGAGTTCAGATACATTTTTTTGCAATAATACATTTTAATCCCCTTTTTGACACCAGCACACTTTTCATGAACCCACACTTTACACAACAGATATTGAATCATGTCTTCCTTGAAGTTATCACAACACATAGCATAGAACCATGAATCCTCATTAGAATTGATAGGCCTGTTCAGTGAAGGCAATAAAAGTTTAACCTTTAACTCTCTCTTCCGGCACAAAAGAGGCCGAACAGCGGCCGAGCGGTAAAGTCGCTGAACACTGGTAGTTCGGTCCGAGGTTCGAATCCTGCGAACGGGCTGGCTGCATAGGTGTTTCCGTGGTTTTCAAAATGTTTAACGTGTAGACGAACCAGTTTTCATTAGAAAGTCTTCCACGAAGGCATCCCTTCCCTTAGGCAGATAGCCCTCGAGTCTTTGCCGTAATTAAATAACCTAACCGTGTCACAGAAGTTTGGAGTCGTCTTTTCATAGCAGTGCCTCTTCTTTTTTTTTTTTTTTTTTCTTTTTCAGCCTCCTCCAGGATCTTCTTCTATGGGCTACTTGTTATCAGTATTGTTTTTTGCGTTTTGTTTGAGCCATTTTCAACTAACAATTTAGATGGAATCGGAGAGATTTATCCAAAGAATAGGAACAACAATGTTATTCATATTCTATGCGATGTTTAACTTTTGGCAACAATGTTGATGCACCAAGTGGAAGCGGTTCTGATTCTGCTCCACTGGTGGTTGCAACAGATTTTCTCCCTGGAGGCTGCATACTATGTGACAGTTCGCTAGTACAAGCAGTTAGACTTGTGTCAGGAACTTCTACAACAGGAACATCATTTGTTTTAAACTGCACTGCTGAAACAAAATGACAATGTTCAAATACATCTCTCTAGTTGTTAATTTTCTTACAAAAAAAAAAATTTTGCGCGCATACGGGTTCGTAATCAATTGAATGCAAACAGAACCTACTCTAACCATTAGTTTAATCTATTTATTGTGCACATACAATTTTAAAACTAGAAAGGGGTTAGATTACGCGAGAAATAATGAAAATCAGCACTATAATTTCAATAAAATATTCATTTTTCACAAGAATAGGGGATACTCCGGTTTATGTTAGATTTAGATAAATAGCTTATGATTATTTTTAAAAAGAAGAAAAGACTGTTAGTCGGTATGTTATACGTCCGTGATTTCGGTTATCACAAAGTAAACAACCATTGTTAACATAGTCAAATGACTCTGATTTAACACAGTTTTAAATGTTATCAGTAACAACTAAAACACTATTAACACTGATATATATATATTTTCCTTACATTTAAAAATTAGACGAAAAGTTCAAAAATTTTGTTTTCTTGTAAAGCAAACTCGTTTGAGCGTGGATAAACACTCAGTCAAGACAGAGATTTTCCAAGCTTCATATAGTAAATCAAAAAATAGCGACTGCTGTCAATAACTAGAAAATAATGGAGGTTGCCTATAAGATATTTCTCCCTCCTTCTTAGCGTGCCTTCGTGGTGTAGTGGTGTGCATGCTGGGCGTGTAGTCCAGATGTCCGTGGTTCGATTCCCTTGCTAAGGCGTTGCTCATTTTTCATCTTTCCCGCCTCCAATTAATCTAATGTCTCTACAGTGGCGTCCGAACTAAAAAGGGTGGTGGATGATGATTCTCCACACACAAGATTTGGCAATTGGGTCCCCTAAAACCCTAGTCGCGCTTTAAAAGGGGAGTATATAAGGTATTTCTCCCGCCTTCTTATCGTGCCTTCGTGGTGTAGTGGTCTGCATGCTGGGCGCGTATTCCAGAAGTCTATGGTTCGATCTCTGCAAAGGCATTGCTCATTTTTCATCTTTCCTGCTTCCAATTAACCTAATGTCTCTTTTAACGTAGAAACCATCCCATTGATAGCAACCTTACCCTATGCAAATGTAATCGTATCCGGCCCCATGTAACTTTAACTGTATAAAACTTCCGTAAATTTAAAAAAAGCTGAAGGTACTGGAAGATTATTGGCAGCTAGGGAAACAGTATATAAGGCTAGAAGGAGCATCGGTTCCCAATTTTTCAGTTCAGAGTTGAATTCGGAGAAGTCATAAATCTGTATGCAAGCTTCGCTCTTTATATGCGCTTTGCACTGCTTGTGTTTAACAATCTTAGTAGTTTGGAGTGGTAACTACTGATTCTTTAGTGTAATACTGAGAACAACTGTGCGAGTAGTTTTATAGAAAGTTCTAGAACTGCTAAGTGTTTCTTTTGGAAAATAAATTTTATCAAAATATCCTCGGTTCTGTTTGCATTCAATTCATTACGAACCCGTATGCGCGCAAAATTTTTTATTGTCAGAAGTTGAATTGAGTCCCGGTAATAAGAGTGTTGGTGAAGCAACTAAGAAAACTGCTGAAGCATTTGCAGCATTTAAAAACCCTGTATGTGAACACTCCGAAATAACTGCCGTGTCCACAGTAATTATATATGTAAAATGGTAACTTATGTGTTATATACATATATGTATGTATATATATATGTAAGATAAAAATGTATGAATCAGAATTATAATATAATTATAAATATTAATTCTTCCTCTCTATTCTAAAATCGTAATAACTTGTCTGCATTGCGTCATTCAAATTAATTATGCGATCTTACGTAACCGTTAATACCAGATGCCTCTTGACAACCAATCACCGAATTGTAAACCAAAACTTTTCTCTTCGCGTGCTTCCATCTTTCATAACGACGCACTTCACCTCTTGCTCTCTACTGTACTAAGATGTAATTTCGCTGGCTTGCTTTCTATCCCAACAACATCAAAAATGCAAATCTTCTGTGGAAAGGCACGACTAGAGTGCCAAGCGATTGTGGCCACAAATATCAATTGGAAATAAAAATGGAATTGAAACTGCCTCGACTGCCAAGTTCTTTAAATACTACGCAATCAAAATTCTTCTTCAATATGGATCTAAGCACGCATCTACAGTGTTCCGTATTTTTTCCTTTGCTCTTATTATGACACATATATATATGTATGGTGTGAAATGTTTATGTACCAGCAATAACGTACGCATGTGTAACACAAACATTATTGTAACAATATATTCCCAGTGTCTAAACCTAGGTGTACATAAATGCACCACGGTAATGTTTAAGGGGATTCATACACCTTAAAATTCATAAGATCTTCGAAAATGTGACTGTTGCAAGAATTGGGATAACTTATTTATTTTAAAAGATATTACTTCCAACTTTTTTCAGCTGACTACATAATATAGCTGCTATCTGAAATAGTAATCAGAAAGTTTGTGTTGCCACAAATATTTTTATAATTTAATCCGCTTTGTGACAACATTTTTCGTCAAGTTTCCACCTTGCGCGCACAGTTTAAAACATTCTGTTGTATAATTTAATTCCATGTTTAATATATAGCTTTTATAACATTTGAAAACTACTGTAAACCTAAAATTCTAAGAATTTCATGTTAAATTTGTGTTTTATTTGGAGTTGAGTTTATAAAATGTATTTTATTAAAAAATCTGTAATGTTTTCGTGCATAATTTTTTTAATACTAAAATATTCATCAAATTTTTGGTTCACTTAGAAAATAGTGCCCATATAAAGAATTCCATGAAATTTCAAGTACGTACTATTAGCCATTTTTAAAATATCATGCGCGCAAGGTGGAAACATGACGGAATATTTTGTTACAAAGTGGATTAAATTACAAAAATATTTGTGGCAACACAAACTATCTGGTTACTAGTTTCTAAAGCAGCTATATTATGTAGTCAGCTGTAAAAAGTTGGAAGTAATTGCTTTTAAAATAAATAAAATATCCCAATTCTTTCAACTGTCACATATTCGAAGATCATAAGGGGTTTAAGGTGTATGAGCCCCCTTAATTATTAGTCCATAATATTTATGTAAAAGTTACAGTGTGTGAATCAGTACACAATTATTGTATTGTGTAAAATATTTAAATATAAGTTTAAACTGCTCACATTTCATTATACAGTATCATCAAATGTTTCTATTAAAAGTTCCTGAGGCCGCGCGTCTTGGCCATTAATGAGTTTTCATGTTGCAGTTGCGGATTTCGGACGATACCCGAATAGTCCTAGTAAACCGCCTGGGTGTCCCAACCCACTCTCACCTGTCACCACTTGCATTTAAGGAAAAGATAAAAGTAGGTCAAGAAACGGTTAAAGCAGGTATGAAAGTTGTTCATGAAAAGATGGAAACTGACAAAGAATCCTTTAAAAAAGAGCTGAAGATTGTACAATAAAGTACTGAATCAAATCAAGACCAAATGAAAAGATAAATTACTGCAATAACAGAAAGCAAGTTCTTTGCTATGGAAAGTAGACAAATTGAAAATAAAGTTGGTGAAATTGAAGGAAGAGTTTCTGCTCTCGAACAACAAACCGATGACAGTGTTAATGCTGATGCTTTTGTGGAAGTTAACAGCTTGAGGAAATTCATATCGACAGCTGGACACAATTCTAATGCTTAAATTTATACATATTCATATATATGGACCCTCTGTAAAGCTATCCACGTATGTTGGAAGGACCTCCTGGCAAATGTGCAAGACTCAGGCCTTTATTGCATAAAATTAAGTAGATGGGATTCGAAACTAAGACCTGCCATCTCGCTGTTTCTTTGAAGGCAGCCGAAACAGTTCCTTCAAATTCTTCCTGAAAACCAGAGGCGAGGCTTTGAAGCTTTATGCGGGGGGTTGGATCAGTACATTGGCAAAAAGTGTTTAAAAAAATATGACGGGCTTGAGTTGCAATCTCGCCAATAGAAATTCACGGAAACACTCCTGAAACTCTCCACTAACGCTGAAAGCTCACACATTTCACTTTTTCGAACTACATAACAGAAATAAGGAAAATCATTCCCCCTGTAAGACTTTATCGGGGAGGTCCATGATCTTGAGATATAGAAAGCACTCCAAATGTCAGGTATCAAGGATCTAAAGGCGCCTTAGCTTCATGAAAAATCAAGGCAGTCCAGCAAGCAAAGAGACAACTTACCAACCAGAAATGGTCATTCAAGAAGTCAGCACATGAAGTGACGCTCGTCCAGAGGTTTCTTCAGACAATTCAATTAAGGTACTGCATAGTAATCCGACAGGAGGTCACTTCGGAATTATGAAGATTTTTCATAGAGTGCGAGGTTTCATAGAGTGCGATAGTTTCTTCTGTGAAAACAGAAGAAACGCAGAACCGAAGAAACGCAGCCGAGGGAAGCTGTACCATTACAACGTCGGATCGTCTTTTGAACACTTGATTTATCGCTAATATTTTAGAAATCAATAATTTTTGTATTCCTGAAAAGTAGTTTCGCTTTTATTATATCTAGAATTGAAAGTGTAACTTATATTGCATAATTTATTTTAGTTTCGCAGTGAAATTAAATACTTTATTGGTCGCTGCAATACATAAATAATGATCTCAGTCAAGCTAAAGACTTGCTGTCCCAGAAGATAATATTTAAAATAGTAATATTGATTTTTATTTATGATTTTAGAAATACAGATCATTTGCGAAAGTGGTCGTCTGTACAGGACGCTTGCTGCCATGGAATTCGCTATATATCATTAGAAAAATAATTGTAGGTTCATTAAATTTTAAACTAGCTTTCAATACTACTTTAATTTGGAAGTTAAACAGAGGATAAAACCGGCAATACTACAAATAAAATAAGGTTTTACCAGGCCGATATATTTCAATTAATTAGATTAGTTTCTATTTGGCAAACAATATGAGGTTATACTGACTATTAAAAGTAATAGATATGACGTAGAATCACCCTAAAGCTTTAAAATGTATTCTCTTTAGAATGAATCACTTTTCAAGAGCAGAAAGCACTTTTATTTTATTGTTAAAAAAGATAAGCTGTCAAAGATATAACTGCATTTTAAAGCAGAATTTTACTTTGTATCAATAAAGAAAGAGAAAGAGTACTACAAATTTTAATAGAACATGCGCATCGAAATTTCCAAATTTTGCTTCAAAGCATTACTTAAAACTAAGTTACTTAGTTTATTTAGAAATTAAATCATACGACAAAAATACTCTCGTTTCGTATTTTACGTTCTTAAAAAAATCTATGACTAAGAATTCGAAAGAAATTCTATTCTTTATCATAAAGCTTTTGAAAAGGCTTTATAGAAAATTTATTTAAGTATATTTTATATTTATTTTTGAAAAGGCTTTTTTAAATAGATAATGAATAGATTTTCTTTCGAATTCTGAAGATTAAAGATGAAAATACAAATAATAATAAGGTAAGTTACACAACTGAAATTTACACTTATCATTTAGCTGCGTAATTTGCTGCATAATTTGTCAAAACTTTTCATAAATGCATGTAAGAGAAAGATTCCAAGTACTCTACACATGAAATTAATTCATTTCGGGAAAATTTATTTGAAGCATACAAATTAATCCAAATCAAATAAAATTGATTAGTATGAAAATTAGTATGAAATTAGTATGAAAATTTTAAAATTCCGAAATATGGGAGCAGGCTGTTTCGATAGGCAACTCGAATTACTTAACAAATAGCTCAGTTAGGACAATTTGGGCGCGGAGAATCACAGACACAAAAGAATTTTAAATATTCGATCGGGACGGACTGGGAGAAAACTCGCTCGTCCGATTGCTAATTCAATTAGTGAATAAAGACTAAATGAAATTCAGAACATGCTGTATTTTCGGCTTAAGGACGAAAGAATTAATTGAAGTTTAACGAAACAAACAGCAGTCTCCTAGCGCAGTTCTCTAAACCTGGCGGCAGATGAAGTAATTTTACTCCACTTGAGAACATAATTCTTCAAAGTTAGATACCAACAGAACTCCAAGCATAGGATAAATTTATCACTGCCATGTATGCTTATATTAGAGCTTTTAAAATTAAACCGCAAATTTTAGAAATACTAACGAAATAAAAAAAAAATTCATACAATTCCTATATTTTATAACGAGCCAAAATATTTCAAAAGAAAAATGTCAGGAATATACAAGAAAAATAGCATTATTACAAAATGAATTTGAATAAGGATTTAGGAATTTTAATGATTTGGGGCCCAAGCTTACAGTATTTTCATTACCATTAAGAATAAACATGAGTAACGTACCAAAAAGTTTATAAATGGATCTAATTAATTCACAGTATCATATAAGTTTTCTTCAAAGATTTGAAAATACAGATCTCATTATGATTATTCATACTTGTCAAAAGATAAGCATCAACAGTTACAAATTTTTTAAATAGAAATAATCACTTTTTAGCAGTGTGTTTAAGTTTGAAATGTTTTTATCGAACTAGAAAATTAAGAATCCTAACAATAAACTAGATTTATCAATGAGAACCTAACATCCGGGATAGTTTCTAGTAATTTTTCCAAAGCTAAATATTTTACCATTGTCGGAAAATTTGCATTCCACCTTGTGTCTGCGTAGTGTCGTATTTAATCCCGTGTAGAAGCCAGAACTACGCATTGTCCTGAATTTTGTTCTGTAGCTTTTGAAAGCAGGAACAGTAAGGATTAAATATCCAGTAGTGTAAGATTCAAGTCGCGGCCAGTATCTACTATGAAGGAATGCATCGACTCGTAGTCAAGTATCTGACGACCTAATATAATACTACAATATACCTGACAGATTTGACACAAAAGTTACCATGTCAAATTATCATTTGCTTATCTCATCTTGCTTATTCCTTATGTAATGTTGACATATTATCATTCCATTCTGTTTAAGTGCAAGGAAAGTACCAATTAGAACCTTTTTGTTTTTACCTACATCTGCGATTCTTCTTGGAAGGTAAAATTCTACTATGTAACCACTCTCAACACCCCTAACAATCATAATCAAAACACTATCAGGTATCAAGTTGTAGCAAAAATTAAGGAAGTTTATAAGATATTATTTAGATACAAGAATATGTGTTTTTTCCGCATCATTCAAAAAATGATTTAATGCAAAAGAGAAAAAGAGGTTGTTATTTATTCTCAAGCTCTGTCCCATTCGGAAAGTTTTGAAAATTTGCAAAATTTTTACTTCATTTGTAAATTTTTGTGAATGTTAAAATTAAATTACTTAGTTATCTAGCATATTAGAATTATTTGAAATGAATTTCAGTCTGAAAATTTAATAATCAGTTGCTAATACGTTTGATTTATAAAATGTAACCAAAAGAATTTTCTTACAAAGAGAAAATAAATATCATAAATTTGAATGTTTCTTTTACATTTTTCTTCTTATTATAGTTAATGTACGTTTTAATAAATATATTAATAGAATAACTAAATTTAAATTTAGAAATTATAGGAAATTGTTATTTAGTAGAAATTAAGTTAAAATTTTATTAGTTTGTTAAAATGTAGCGTGTGACTCAGATTAATTTTGTTAAACAAATATTGACCTGTCAGCTGCTTTCAGGTCGTGCATTCAGCTCGCGGGTAATTTAAGTCTGAGACATCTATCTTAGAACATGTCAAACAAAAATTATTAATGACTAAAATTTCTTTAAGTTGGTATTTACGAAGAAACAGAAATACAATTATATGACTATTTTGTCGAGTTGTCGTGAAAAAAACAAAACTAAGGTATTATGAGAGAAATCTAAATGCTAAAGTAAAACGTTCTACATTCATTAAAGATTAATTGAGATTGTCTACTTTTATTACGTGCTAAAATACAAAGGCTCGTTTCGGTCGTATCATGGCTTTTATTTGAAAGATTGTTTCCGAATCTTAGATGAATAATATTATTTCATTCATTCCTAAGTGTAAGTTCTATGTTTGCTCATATGCCATGAATTAAAAATAGTAAAATTATTGATGTTCGAAAATTATTTTTACTGTATTAAACTAGGCTTTAAAAAACTACGAAAACGGCCCACTGTTAATTTATGGGAAAATAGTTTTGGAAAAGAAAATAGCAGTATTCATAATTCTAAATTTACTTTGCTACGGATAATGCTATTCTAAAAATACTGGGAACGTTTAACTGACATATATCCTTCAACTAATAGATTTCATTTGTACATGTATACAACGTATCCTCAGATCACGAACAATTAATTCACTTCTCAAACAATTCGTTTCATGAACACATGATCTGAACAAAAAAGACTTTGGATTACGAATGGTACAAACACGAATTAGGAAAAACAACATGCGGTTTTCAAAGATACTTTGAGGTAACCTGTAACAACTAATACTCAAAGACTTCTGGAAAAGTCATTTGGATACTTTCCATTGTTTAACATTCATTACCAAAGCCAGGCAGGTTGTCGCTTTTGGGACTATGTATTTGAACTGGAAGAAATTCTAGCCAGATTTAATTCAAGGCAAAGACTTTGAGCACTTTGAAACCTAGGGCTTTGTTTTGTTATCTATAATAGGCTTAGGAAATTTTCTTTCTCATCCGCTGAATTTGAGGCAATATTATTTTATAATGGCTTGATTTTAGGCATATCGAACTATTGACTTGACTTTATTTATATTTTATTATTTTATCACTTCCTGTTCTTTTTAGTGAAAGGTTTTTAGTGAAAGAATGAGCGTGTGCTTCTGAAACAAAAACAAAAGCTTATTACATTGTTGCAAAGTGCTGTGTTGAACACCTGTCGTTTGGGACTGGTATTTAGACTTAGACAGTTCTATATTACCGAGCTAGTGCAGGTGCAACGTTCCCGGTTCCTTAAATTAAGCCCAAGGGTACATGACATAATGAATTCAGGAAATGGAGAACATCTTGGATAAGAAAACGGAGAAAGGAAAAGTGAGAGGGGTACCAAAAGAAAAGTGGCCAAAGGCATCTAGCAGGTGAACGGAACTTGACAAGATGAAGAAAATTCGAACGGATCCTTCACAATTCAGAGAAACGAGAAATGCAAAACATGGTTCAAAATGCTATACAACAACAACAAAATACTATAAAACTACACAAATTCAACCCATACAACAGAAAATCAATACACAACGACTGTTACAACATCACACTAGCAATCCAAACAACTTAGAGTACAGCACTGTCATTATCAAATAAAATGAAAGAAATTACCGTCTCCAATTGAGGAGCAAGAGAAGAAGCAGAAGTTTCATCCCATCAAGGGGTGAGCAGCAAGTGGTCTTATGTTGCGGTCTTCAATTAAGTATTTCGTAGTTGAAGACTTGGGGATAGTTCACATAGTCGCAATGGACAGCTTTAGAGAAGAATTTCTCATTTGTTCTTTTCATAAATCCTGTGATGGCTTTAAGCTTAAGATCTCTATGAAGAACTTCATTTCGGATGAGAAAGTCAGCATCAGTGATAATAAGAAGAAATTTATTCTGCACTATTTGAAGTTGATGTAATTCATTAGGAGAGACAATATTCCAAGCTGGAGATGCATAACAAAGAATAGGTCTGATACAAGTAGTATAAATATGTCTCTTCGTTCTTAGGCTAAGGTTAGAAAATTTTCCAATTACTGGAAGAAATCTGCACATAATTCCAATTGTTTATTTTTTACATCCTTAATATGGTTAGTCCAAGTGATATTATGGTTAAGAATCACTCCTAGGTTTTTGGCGTTTGTAACTAAGAGAACAGGTTCTTGAAAAAGGAAAAGTTCTTTAAACTTAATGCGTTTTTTGTTTTGCGAAGGATTAAAAGCTGAGACTTACTGGCGTTAATTTTAACTCTCCAATTGGTGCACCAGTCCTCTACAGTGTAAAGAAAATCTTGCATTTTATCAATTGCATGATTAGCGTTGATAGATTTGATGGCTATCGCCGTATCATCGGCGTAGCATGCAAGAAGAGAGTAGTTGTCAAGTCCAGGATGAGGAAAGTCTGAGATATAAAACAGGTAAAGAACCGGTCCGAGGATGCTTCCTTGTGGGACACTAGATCTTATAGGTCTCAGAGTAGAAGTTTCATTGCCAAGTGAGACGAAGAACTTGCGATGTTGCAAAAAGGAATAAATCATGAGAATTAATTCTCTAGGCAATCCAAGGTTGATGAGCTTGAAAATTAGCCCCTCATGCCAGACGCGGTCAAAGGCTTTTACCACGTCCAGCATAAGGAGCGCTATACTTTGCTTGTTATGAAAAGCAGAACCGATGAATTCCACAATGCTGACCAGTTGACGAGTGAAGCTGAGATTTTTACGAAAACCATATTGATCATTAGGCAGAAGATGCATATAAGGTTCTAATCTTTTGAGGATGAGACGTTCATAAATTTTTCCGAGGTTCGATAATAAGCTGATCGGTCTGTATCCATCTGGTTTGAAACATCTTTGCCTGGTTTAGGCAGAAGAAAAATTTTGGCTTACTTCCAAGAGTCAGGAAAATAATTAAGATTAAGGCAAGCATTAAAGATGCAAGTAAGTTTACTAATCACTTTTCTTGGACGATTTCGAAGCATTTGATTGGTGATTTGATTTTTTCAAGGAGCCTTTTTAACATTTAGATAACGAATGATGTTAGCAACCTCCAATGGAGTTGTAAACTTGGGGAGATTGTGAGCAGTGGAAGAATAGAGCCATGAATGTACACAACTTTCCAGAGTATCTTTAAAGATAGTATTCATCGGGTCCATGTTTGGAGTGAATTGTTCTTCAAGGTAATCAGCAAAAGTGATTTATCATGAATCGAATGTGCAACAATAGAACCAGAATGGAGAGGTCTATAGTAAATGGTCTTCTTCTTGAGATTTTGAAGGTACTTCCAAAGTGAGCCATCATTGATGTTCAGTTTGGAGATGAATTCTTCCTTGGATTCTCTTTTGAAATAAAAAATAAGTTGTTTAATTCTTCTGTTTAAAATGTTAATTTCTCGTTTTAAAGCCGGATCCCAATTACGATGCCAGAGTTTAAGTTTTCTGTTGCGTTCTTTAATAATTTCTCTTATGCTTCTAGGGAGTTTAACATTATTATTAGTCAGTTGCTTAGTGACAGTCGCATCACGAAAATCTTTCAAAATGTTGTCAGTGAAGACCTTAATGGCATGATCAATGTCTTGTTTGGTAGAAAGAGCATGGAAATTAGAGTGCTGTTTAATCAGGATGTTGTGGAAACTGATCCAGTCAGTATAGTTTTTAATAATTGGAGGGTCTTTTTTCATAACGCCAATAGTAGCGGTAACTGGTGCATGATCGGAGGTAAGCTCAGATTTGACTTCAAGAGCAATGGGAATAGAAGTATTAAAGACAGTAATGTCCAAGATATCTGAGTGGCATGGATTAGCTGGTCTAAAAATAGATTCAATTGGGACATGCAGCGCAATTGGGTGGTTACATACGAAGTTTTGTAGAATACGTCCATTAGTATTTGTTCGGCGGCATCCCCAGTCAATATGTTTGGAGTTAATATCTCCAGCAATGATTACTTGTTGATCTTCTGGAAGTAAGTTTTGAAGAATGTTATTAGAGAGTCTATGTTTAGGTGGATTGTAAATAGCAGTAAAATATATGACCTCTTTATTTGGAAGCACAACAGCAACTGTCACACTTTCATATCCGTCAGTACAAACTGAGGAGACGAGGCAAGATTGAATAGAGTTTTTTATAAGGACTGCAGCTCCACCACGACATTGCGTGGTTCTATCACCTCTGTATGTACGGTAATTTGACACATAAAGTCTATCGGCAGGAAGAAGAAATGTTTCTGAAATCATGCCGATGTCCATGTTATATTCGGCTAAAAGGTTCGTGTATTCATCAATTTTGTTCAATATGCCAGTGGCATTCCAACAGCAAAATTTGAGAGGATGTTTGAAATTATTGAATTTGCTCATTGGAAATATCAGATTATGTGACAGTTTCTTATTTTCTGATATTTTGTGCTTAAAGTTGTATTCCTGAATTTTTCAGGAAATTAACTAAGGTATTAAGATTTTCAAAGATCTTTTTAGCTTCACTGATGGAATTAGGTGTAAATCCATTTGTGGTTTTGATGGCATCCGCAAAGGACTTGATGATAAATCTGTCGGCATAAGTTTTAACATGTTCTTTTTGGTTTGTTTGGGAAACATTTCGCAACCTTTAAAGGAAGAGTTATGATACAGTCCGCAGTTAGCACATTTAGCTGGAGCGTTCTTATCTTTTTGACATGTTATAGAATCGTGGTTGTCTCCTCATTTGACATTTAAAATCATTATGACAGGCAGCTCGAGAATGATGAAAGCCTTGGCATCTAAAGCATTGGACTGGTCCAGAGCGTCCTTTATATGGTTCGACTTTATATGATATGTAATTTACAAATTTTGGTTTCTTTAGATTTTTCATTTTTCTGCAGAGTGATAAGAAAAAGTGGAAATTTTTTACCTTCTTTAAATCTACGAGAGAGTTGATGAACACTTATGACTTGATAATTTTTGCTTAAAACGTTTTCTTTGATTTCATCAGGATCTGTGTTCATTGTAAGATGACGAAAGACCACTTTATGATTCTTCTCATCAGGCAAGAGAAAGGAGTGATATTTAATTTCCTTTTTGTTCAGAATATTTGTCACTTCTCTATGAATGTTGGCATGAGAGACTTTAATTTTAAAGCCTTCTTTTTGAATGTAACCTGTGTAATCAGATTTGTCTGATAATTTATGTTCTGCAAATAACACTTTTAGTTGTTTCCAATCAAAGGTTTTATCATTTATATATATAGCAGATGGCGCTTTGCGTTTTTTGTTTTGATCGTTTTGTATTTCTTCATTTATCTGAGATTCATTTGGAACAACATAACTAGTGTTCATTGATTCTTGACTATTAATGGAAGGAGTAACAACTGGTTTGTGCTGAGAAGGATTAATGGGACGAAATTGAACCTTTTTCCTTTTACCCACATTACGATCTCCTCTAGGTTTTTGTTCAGATTCGTTACCTGAACTATCCGTTTCTTGTTCTAAAGGAATTTCATTTAAATTGTCTTTATTTGGCTTACTATGTGAGCCTTTCATACGTTTTCTTTTGACAATTTTCCATTCACTTTCTGTAGCTGTAGAAGGAGTTTTTTCTTCATGTTCTAATGATTCTTCAATTTTTTGTGAGCAGTAGTTAAGGCATCATACAGTTTTTGAAGAAGATCAAATTCTTTGTCTTCTTTGATAGAAAGATTTCCATTTTGTTTCTTATTTCTCAGCTCCTCAACGATAGCCGCAAAAACTTTCAAAAATGGTTCTATCATATATAAGCAAATTCAACAATGGAGCCTGTGCAAACCCAAAACCTAAATGGATAGAGTCCGGCGCCCCAGAACCAGACCCACACGAAGGTGTTCTGGATGAGCCGGCGGGACTTCACAAGGCCCTTGACTTCAGCACTGAGAGTCAAAGCTAGAGCGTAACAATCCAGACCTGTAAAAATTCGAAGGATCGAAATCCAACAAATCAGTGATGAGCGATCAATGGCACAAGATAAGCAACCACAGGGCGAAAACGCAGACGATCTCCAACACCGAGGCGAGAACACGTCATCCAAGTACGGGTAGAACACGCAGGTGCAACTCGCAGGTGGAAAAGAGCGACGTCGACAGACAACCTAACCTACCGCTGATCCACTGGAACTCTTTGGGAATGGTATACATTTTTCTAGGTTATTTTATTATTTCACGTTACTTAATTTTGTTACCTTTATATGACTTCTTTTAGACAATAGAAGATTTTAAAATGAATGTGGGCGTAAAAATGTCTATGGTGGTTGTTGCAAAAAAAAGTACTTCAATTATTCTGCAACAATCAGAAAATAATGTAAGTGTAACAGATGGTGAAAATCTATAGACATCATAACTGATATGTACTTATGTTTATCAGTTGCCCATTATAAAGTATTCTTTTTGTCATTTTTTTGCTGTTTTCGGAATGTATTCTGATGTTTGGGTTTTCATATTACACAGCAAAATCTGTATTGTAATCGAATAAACATTTTATTCCTTAAAAGGAATATTATTTTTAGAGATACGTTTTAATTTATTAGTGGAAATAAGTAAATAAATGCATAAACTTACTTTAATATACAATTTAATTAAATTTCTAAGAAAGAAAAACAAATAATTTAACTTTTCAAAGCTATGATTTTTAACTTTTCGTTGTAAAGAATACTTAATGGCAAAATTTATCTCAGTCTTTATAGTTAAACTATCTGTAGCAATATCCAACACCGGAGTTATATAAGCCAATTCCCTTTCTCACTTGCGAAGGGTTAAACGAACTTTATCAAGCAAAATCAATAAAGTATTTCTGCCTGGGATAACTACTGTTTTTGATCAAGTTTATAAAACCATTAAGACAGTGCAACAAAATATAGAATAAATTTACGTTTTCGCTTTCACATGGGGTAAGGAACAAAGAAATAGAAACAGGGTTTAAATCAAGGAAATGAAATCATTTACTGCGACGGAAGAATAACTTTGCACTCTTTAAATGAAAATCCTGGTTTTTGCTTTGGCTGGGCAGAGGACTCCTTTGTTCTGTACTATTAAGTGTTTTTTCCTACCTGAAGTACCTAAACTATGCCTTTAATATTTATCATCATCATCAGTAATACTAGAAGCATTAGTTATCTCTTTCTCGCTTTTATATCTGAATTGTTTACTTTTCAAAATAAAGTTTCAATAAATGTTTCATTCATGTAAGCTGCAATTTAACTGTAAAATCCCGATTGAAACTATTATTGTTTAAACTAAGTACTACTTAATTTATCTTTTTCAAAACTAAGCATTACTTAATTTATCTTTTGTAAATAATTGAGGCGGTGCATTGGATTCCCTCTTTCTTCTCGTTTAAAATGTTATTTGTATAAAGTAGATTCAATTTGTATTTTGTTTCTTGGTGAATGAATGTAAGTAATTTTTAACCATTTGATGTTTATCCTAGTTTCAATGGTTAAAGAAAACCTTATGTGCTTTATAAATAGTAAATTTCAGCCTTTAAATACTGCTTCCTTTCCTTTGCTTTCAGTTTCCTTTTCTGAAAACAGGTAAATTTTTATAAGCTTCCTTAAACCTATTACAACTTTAGCAGTTATAAATACGATCCTCTGATCATCTGTAAATGTTGCTTCTTTCCAATTGCTCTCTTCTGGCAGTAAAGCTAATATGGAAAGTTTAAACATTTTATTTTCATAGAGAGTTTTTGCCAATTTTTAGAACGATTAATGGTTTTGAGGCTATTTAATGTTTAAAGTAAAAAGGAAATTTTCTTAAATGTTCGATCTGATAGCTTTTTCCTTTCCCTGACAATCAGACTGCATTGTAATTTTCATGATACAAAGGGTTTTGTAAAATTGGCAGAACTATTGATCTTCATTCTTCTTCCATTACTTTCTAGAGTTTATCAATGTGGTAAGTTTGGCTTTAACAAGAGGTCTTTTCAAGATACCAAACGCACACTAAGCAATATATGAAACGTTAAGGGACTTCACAGGGATAAGCTGAAAGTTACATATGCGATATCTGTATATGTCTCCATTTTTTCAAGGAATGCAGTGGTACTTTTCGCAGTATGACTTATGCCTTTGTCTTGATGAAATTCTGTTCATTTAAAGTCATTGGGATAAAACAATGGAATTTCTCCTATAAACAGCAGACATCAAAACTTTCTTTTGATAGTACATTCAGTTGATTTTAGCACTTTTTCCACTCATCTTATTTTTAATTTCTCATTTTAACAGAATCATGCGACCCCTTACTGAAACTTTCTTTGCATATAACACCTGAATTATTTTTCTTATATAATTTTTATTTTTAATAACTCTCAGTTACTCTAATACACATTGTTTTAAAAGCAAGTGAATTAAGAAATGGGCATTGCGAAACAAAATATTAAAATATATCCTTTAAAAATGTAATTAGTTCGCGATAAAATGCACAATTAGTTGTAAGTTTAATATTAATCAAATAATAAACTTGTAAATTTGCGCGCTTCCAACCTGCACGCAACAAAGTGGTGAGTGCTGAGAACTGGAAATAGACCAAAGTGTTGAGAAGGGTTTAAATCCCTTTTTATTCAACTTTAGAAATTACAAATGCGTGCTCTTGACGCTCACAAACTACGCCGACCCGGCGGTAAAATAAAAATAAGAAACTGAAAAGAGATAATAACAAGTGACTAACTAAGAGGCTCTCTCAACGTAACTAACATCACCGCGTTCTAAAATACCGCTGATAATTCAGCAAACTCTGAATATTACGTTGAAAGAATAACAATTTGCCGAGGCAAGCACACAGGCCGAAACGCGTGGTTCTTCAATTTCTAACTAGCCACCTCCACACTCGTGACGCAAGAAAGCACACTTTCGAACTCGTTTCCTTTCTATTTAACTCAGAATATATCCGCTGATAATTTGAATCCTTGCGCGTTCTACTAAAATTTACATACTCTGGCATTGGCAATTCAAGGGGAAAGTAAGGCTTGACAGGAAAGATAGTTTAAACTTAAAATAAATGTTAGTTAAAATAAATATAAACCCTACATTTGCCGCTGCCAGAATTTGGAAAACTTGGAAGCAGGTCCTCAAACGACCTGTTGTAAAGTTTCTAAAATTCTGAACTAAATTTTAAGAGCCTCGTTTACATAAAAAAAAATCTGTTATCTCACAAGAGGTATAATAAATTTCTGTATATACTTATTTAATTCTCTCTTCTTACAGCAACTTTTCCTGGACTTCAGCAATCAATCTGTTCTCTTCCTTCCAGCATCTGGAAGGAATAAGTATCAGTATCTTTCTAAATACATTATAATTTACACTTTCTTGACACTGAATAAGTTTTTGTTTTTGAACGATTTATTTTCCTTAGTTACTGCTTAATTCACATTCATTCAAGTATTCAAACATGAATTTAACTTTAACCCTGGCTCTCCACCATGTGTGGTGTCAAACGGGAATATTCGTATTTTAGTATTGCAACACTTCCCCTAACCACAATGATTTCTTAGAATTCAACGACCAAATAGACACACCTTACTCGACATTCTACAACTCGATGAGCTACTTTAACATTCTTAAAATTCAAGTGTAGGTGGAGAACCCTACAAAACACATTCATTCTAACTTCCCCCTCATTCATCTTTAGACATGCAGGCTTTCACTCTAAAGCATGATTTTATCTACAGTTTAATACTTAAATTTGAATTCATTGTTTTTGAGCATTTACTTTTAGCATCTAAAATTTTATGCTTCTAGACAAAATTCTACTTTTACATAACTTTGAAGTATTTACGTATATTTACAAAATTCTAATAGATATGATTTTTACAATTTACCATAAAATGAATAAGAGAAAAATTAAATTTTTACTTTACTCATTCTTCGCCAAGCTGGCGGCACTGAAGCTAAGGTTCTTATTAATACAAGAATACGAAGTTATTTTTATCTTCGGCCAAATTTTGGCTTTAACATAACAGAATTAGTCTTTCCACCAACAGAAACTGCTTGTTCTTAGATTTTATACTTAAATAATACTTTTGCCTTAGCTAGATAAAGTAAAACAAAACTAAGTCTCAACCGAGACACATTGACTTCCGTCAAAACATAGAACTTTGTATTTACGCATAACATTTCGGAAAAAACATTCGGAAGAAAAAAAATTATAGAAGATTTTAACTTATCTTTGAGTTTTCGATGATTAGAACTCCGAAATTCTTTTCTGGCAGAACTACTCCCACGTTATAGGTTTCATGGAAGTCAGTCGTCTCCTTAATGTTTTCCGAGTGTCGTCCACATTAGTTTTTCTTTTGCGTCCTCTGCATGCTGCCCTCTTGGCGTAGCAATCGTTGGGTTGCTGTCTTTTTCGTTTTTCCCTTGGACGGCTGGTCTTGGCGTCTTCCGGTCTGGAGTCATTCTTGAATTTCTTCTGTTGGTGGCATGGAGGTAGGAAAGGGAGGAGGGGCCATTCCGCGCTAGAAGTGAAGCACTGCTTTGAAGCTTGGGTCACCAGACGGGGTGTTTTTTGTTTACATTCAGAAGCTCACTTGACAAAATTCTGATAGTATTTCGACACACGACAGTTCCATAGAAATCGAAAAAGGGACACTCTCGCATGAAAGAAACATTCATAGTGTGATGGATAATAGCAGTTTGTATAGTTTACTGACATTTACGCAAAAATCACATCTTGGTTATTTTCCGATAACTAACAACAGCGATTTCGATTATGAATTTGTTTTATAAAATTCTAAGCTGTTGCACTACAAAAATATAGATTTTAAGAAAATTGCTAAAAGAGATCTGCCAAAATTTATTTTCTAGAAGATTTGAAACGTTTGAAACTTGATGGCTAAATGTAAATATAAAATTATGTATGTTAAAATATTTGTAATTAGGCACATAGGTCAAATTAAGTTTTTATTAAATAGAGTAATGCATGCAAGGGCTATCTGCCTAAAGAGAGACATGCCATCGTGGAGGAATTTTGAATAAAAACTGACCTTTGAGTGGGTATTAAAAATAATAATTATAATTTTCATTCAAATTATATTCATATATATTTTTTATGTAAAATTTTCGGGTGTATGCTAAATTAGTGTAAATTGCTTTACACGAAAAATATAGTGAATGCACAGAAATTAAAGATTTGCACATGCCGGAAATGATAAATAGGAAATATGTATGGGTATTTATGCATGTGCTTGCAAAAAGCATGTATCTGCCTTTGACAAAATACTTAAATATTCATTAAATTATTTATAAATGTATTTGAAATGAAGAATTTATTCACTTATAAACAACTGTGATAGTACTGTGAAGAAATCTAATGATTAAATGTATCTAATTTATAATGATTATAAATGTTATCTAAATATATAATAACCTTAATATTGAATTGTAAACATAAATTGAAATCCTGTTGACAAATACGTTATAAAACTATTTAAGCAAGAATTGTTCGTATTGGAAAGCAATCTGTTAAAAGGTATTGTAAAGCAAATGCTATGAGATGCGCACTTAAGAACGTAATAAAGAGTTTTGGAATATGTATTGTTGAAATGAAGGGTAAAAAAAAAATCTGATAAGTATAATTAAAAGAATTATTCCCTTTACATTTTATAATAACTCAGTTACAAGTTTTAAATTATCTGGGGCACTTGATAATGAAAATTTCCGCTTCAACACTTTATCCCCAACTTTAAAATCTGCTTCACGGCGTTTTCTATCATAATATAATTTTTGCCTATTTCTTGCAGTATCCGAGCTTTTAACCTCTTGGTCAATAAGTGTTTGCACGTCTTTCTGTTTAAATTCTTCCTCTTTTTGTTGCACAAAGAATAATTTATCTAATGGCGTAATTAACTTTCGTCCTAGAAATAATTCTGCTGGGGTTTTTTCCGTAGTATCGTGATTTGCTGTTTTAAAGCATAAGCTAACTCATTTATGTAGCCACCTGTGGTCTATACGGAACCATTTTGATATGGCGTATGCCAAATCCAGTGCATATGTTTTCAAATATTTGACTAATGAATTGTTTACCGTTATCGCTAATGACTTTTATCGGTGCACCGTATTTTAAAATGTATCTGTGTAAGAATGCAATTGCGACTGTTTTGGCTGACGCGCGTTTAAGTGGAACAATTTCTGTCCATTTTGAAAAATGATCTGCAATTACTAAAAGAAACAGATTTTTATTTAACTCACTCTGGGGGAAAGGACCAAGAAGATCTATGCCTAAAATTTCATTCGGAAATGTAGCGCGAATGCTATTTAAGTACCCGGCCGGGCTGTAATTAATATCATTTATTAACTGACATTGATTGCAGGACCTGACATACGCAGTTACTATTTTGTATAATTGCGGGAAATATACCGCCTCGCGTACCCTTTTTAAAGTCTTTCTTACCCCTAAATGACCCGCTGTTTTCGCGTCCTGTAATTCCTTCAAAATGCTTAATCGAAGCGAGGCTGGGATGACTTGTTTGTACTCGAGATTTTCGTTTGTTGTTTTCGTATAAAATAATAAATTATCTATTATTTCATAGTTTTCTGCTCTATTTCTTATCGCATCGATATCTGTGTGCTCAAAGCATTCGGGGTCTTTCAAATATGCATAGATACTTCCAAATTCTGGATCAGCTTTCAGTTCAGCAATAATTGTATCTCTAGGATCTAAAATTTTTGAAGTCAACACAGCGCATTAAAGTTCATTTCCTTCATCGTCCAGTTTTATACGAGAAAGTTCGTCAGCTACATTGTTTTCCTTACCCGGTTTATATTTGATTATTAGATTATATTCTTGGAGTTTTAAATCCCATCTTATTAACCTGGGCGTTAGGTTTTTCCGCTAGTAAAGTCTACCAACAGCCGCATGATCCGAGAAGACTGTTACTGGCGCTTTGCCGAAGTAAACTCGAAATTTGTGCACAGCCATTAATACGGCTAATGTTTCTCTTTCTGTAGCTGTATAATTCCTTTGTGTCTGATTCAACGTTTTACTAAAAAATGCCAGAGGATGGTTATTTTGCATAAGAACCGCACCCACCGCATAGTCTGACGCATCTGCTGCAATTTCCAGGTTTTCCTCCCCCTCCGGGAATTTCAAAACAGGGGCTTTGATAAGCGCTTCTTTTAACCTTTCGAAAGCGGTATTTGCTTCCGCTGTCCACGTGAATTTACTTTTCTTTCTTTTAATTACTAACAAGGGTTCAACAATATTAGCAAAATCTTTTATGAACGACCGATAATAAGAACATAGCCCAAGGAAAGAAGAAAGTTTCTTGGCGGTGTTGGGAGGTGGGAAATTCTTGATTGCTCTTATTTTTGAATCTTGCGTTTCTATACCCTTTTGCGAAATTTTATAACCGAGATATTTAAGTTCTTTAGTTGCGAACTTGCATTTTGAGGCGTTAATTGTAAGACCGGCCTCTTTTAATAATTTAAAAACTTGTTCGAGGTCATTAATGTATTGTTCCAACGTACTACTCGTTATAATTATATCATTTAGATAGATTAAAGTCGATTTTCTTAGGACAGGCTTTAGAACAATGTCCATAGCTCTCTGGAATGTTGATGGGGCCCCACGCAACCCAAAGGGCATGCGTAAAAATGCATAAGTGCCCGATTTTGTTATAAACGCGGTTTTATGTATGTCTTCGGGTCTCATAGCTATTTGATAGTAGCCAGACGTTAAGTCCAAAGTAGTCATGTATCTAGTAGATTTAATCTTTCTAATAATTTCCTCTATAATCGGCAAAGGGTAAACTGGGAATTTAGTAATACTATTCAGTTTTCTGTAATCGATAACAAACCTCCAAGCCCTTTTATCCGAAGGAGGAAACTCGTTCGTTTTCCTACATAGTACGACTGGACTCGCGTACTCACTATTTATGGGCATTATTATTTTGTTCTTTAACATTTCCTGAATATGTTCTTCTATGATTAGGTCTTTCTGTTTATCATAGCGATAAGGTTTAGTCCTACAGGGTTTGTCGGCAGTTAACTGTATCTCATGCGTAACTATTTGACAGCTACCAGGCCGTTCTGAAAACAAGTTTGAAAAAGTACTCACCACTTGCTGGATGGCTTGACTATCATTATCATTCAAATGGCTAAGGTCAACTTGCGGTTGTTTCACTGGTTCCACCACCCTCCGGTCCATCTCCAGCACAATAAAACTGTCCTGAAACTTCAGTTTGGCCCTCGCGGCCTTTGAAAACTCCATGCCTAAGATGACTGGATTCTGCAAGGTTTTCACCACAAAATTAATACTTTGAGGCTTTCATCTTTTACCTGTATGTTTAATGATAATTTCCCGATGCATTGACAGGTTTTTCCTTGCGCCGCTATAATTTCTGTGTTTTTATTTTTAAATAATCGTAACCTATTAAAATTCTTTTTGAAAAATGTATGACTCATAAAATTACCTTCTGCTCCTGTATCGATGAGGGCTTCTACTGGTACATCGCCAACCAGGACTTGTATAATTGGTAGATGTGAGTTCTTTACGATGACCGTATTTAAGTGTCTTTTTGAGGGTTTTTTTCAAAACTTCCGTGGTCTGGACCCTCGCTTTCACAGGCCCCTCTACTCGTTTAAAGCTTTCCTTTCAACTTCTGCCTTCTGGGTACGCGAACGGTTGTTTTCGAATTTCCTTTTTGGGCCTTGACCTTCGAGCTTCGAAGAGCGTTTTGCATTTCTGGTCTGCTCATTTGAAGATTGCCTTCGGATACTTTGAGAATACGATGCTCCTCTAGCTTTTTCATGGAGGTAGGAAAGGGAGGAGGGGCCATTCCGCGCTAGAAGTGAAGCACTGCTTTGAAGCTTGGGTCACCAGACGGGGTGTTTTTTTGTTTACATTCAGAAGCTCCCTTGACAAAATTCTGATAGTATTTCGACACACGACAGTTCCATAGAAATCGAAAAAGGGACACTCTCGCATGAAAGAAACATTCATAGTGTGATGGATAATAGCAATTTGTATAGTTTACTGACATTTACGCAAAAATCACATCTTGGTTATTTTTCGATAACTAACAACAGCGATTTTGATTATGAATTTGTTTTATAAAATTCTAAGCTGTTGCACTACAAAAATATAGATTTTAAGAAAATTGCTAAAAGAGATCTGCCAAAATTTATTTTCTAGAAGATTTGAAACGTTTGAAACTTGATGGCTAAATGTAAATATAAAATTATGTATGTTAAAATATTTGTAATTAGGCACATAGGTCAAATTAAGTTTTTATTAAATAGAGTAACGCATGCAAGGGCTATCTGCCTAAAGAGAGACATGCCATCGTGGAGGAATTTTGAATAAAAACTGACCTTGGAGTGGGTATTAAAAATAATACTTATAATTTTTATTCAAATTATATTCATATATATTTCTTATGTAAAACTTTCGGGTGTATGCTAAATTAGTGTAAATTACTTTACACGAAAAATATAGTGAATGCACAGAAATTAAAGATTTGCACATGCCGGAAATGATAAATAGGAAATATGTATGGGTATTTATGCATGTGCTTGCAAAAAGCATGTATCTGCCTTTGACAAAATACTTAAATATTCATTAAATTATTTATAAATGTATTTGAAATGAAGAATTTATTCACTTATAAACAACTGTGATAGTACTGTGAAGAAATCTAATGATTAAATGTATCTAATTTATAATGATTATAAATGTTATCTAAATATATAATAACCTTAATATTGAATTGTAAACATAAATTGAAATCCTGTTGACAAATACGTTATAAAACTATTTAAGCAAGAATTGTTCGTATTGGAAAGCAATCTGTTAAAAGGTATTGTAAAGCAAATGCTATGAGATGCGCACTTAAGAACGTAATAAAAGAGTTTTGGAATATGTATTGTTGAAATGAAGGGTAAAAAAAATCTGATAAGTATAATTAAAAGAATTATTCCCTTTACATTTTATAATAACTCAGTTACAAGTTTTAAATAATACTTAAAAAAAAAAAAAAAAAAAAAAAAAAAAAAAAAAAAAACTTATTTTATTCCCTTTTAGAAATGTTCAGAGAAAGTCAAATACTATTTTCCTAATAATTCTCTAATTTAAAATGAACCGAATAGAGGATTAATTATAAATTGACATACATTTTTCGATTTAAAAGAAGCCAAAAAATCATGTCATATTTAAGAAAGTATTTTAGGAAGAAGATCTATAAATAGAAAAGAAATAATGCATAATTTTAATATTTATAATACAATAAACTTTGATCTTAATTTTTGTACCTTAACCGAATAAAATCGAATTACCTTAATTTTTTTTCTAATGTAATTAACGAAAACTTGTGAAAATATTTCATTCAAATTAAACCATTCTGATAAAACTGTCCTGTGAAAAATATAGCATTTAATTCCGTTCAGAATGAAATGTTGTTTACAAATATGTTGTTTTCACATACTTAGGACTCTGAAGTGTTGTAGAAAAAGAAAATATATACATTTATATGTATATTTGCGACGTAATTACAAAATATTTACACCCGAACGCGTCAAATCCCATAGAACGCAATGGTAAATGACCCAATGTTTTGGTCACCACGTAGGGATCGCCGGTGCTTCAGAGCAGGGTACGGAGAAACTTGTTTAGGGCGACTCCTTCTTACTTCCTACCTCCATGAGCTTTTTCCGCTATTCTCCGATTTTAAAACTTGACCGCCAATTCGAAGAGCTCCTGCAATGTGCTTGGGTTTCTAATTTCAAAGTAATCTTGAACAGCAGGTAGTAATCTTGGTAAGATTATTTCAATAATCTCCGCGTAGGGTTTCTTCCCATACAGCATATCCGTCAGCTTAATTTTTCGCAGAATAAAGTCCGTAAACTCTTCTATATCCCGTTGATAAAAACTATACAGTTCAGCTTCTAGCCTTGCTCGATCTTTCACTATGGAGAAGGCCTTTAATAACGATTTTTTAAAATTTTCAAATGTATATGTCTGGCCTCCGAATTCCCCTAATAAAAATTTGCCTATATTCTTCCACCATAGCGCGGCCTGTCCTGTTAGTGCAGATGTGGCGATGGCAACTTTTTGCCTTTCAGGCACAGGCTAGAGCTGGAAGTGATTGTCGAGTCTTTCTAGAAATATCGCCACCGAATTTTTTCCGTTGAAATTTACATTTGGCTTGATTGACGCTCTCTACGTCTGGACCAGGTATCCAAATCCTTCCAATTGGCTTGCCATTTCTTGTTGTTGTCCCGCAGCTTCCATCCAATTTTCGGCCATTTCAGTTCGAGAAGTGTTCGGGCGCCAATGTAAAGTTGCGCGCTTCCAACCTGCATGCAACAAAGTGGTGACTGTTGAGAACTGGAAATTCTCAAGACCAAAGTCTTGAGAAGGGTTTAAATCCCTTTTTATTCAACTTTAGAAATTACAAATGCGTGCTCTTGACGCTCACTAACTACGCCGACCCTGCGGTAAAATAAAAATAAGAAACTGAAAAGAGATAATAACAAGTGACTAACTACGAGGCTCTCTAAACGTGACTAACCTCACCGCGTTCTAAAATACCGCTGATAATTCAGCAAACTCTGAATATTACGTTGAAAGATTAACAATTTGCCGAGGCAAGCACACAGGCCGAAACGCGTGGTTCTTCAATTTCTAACTAGCCACCTCCACGCTCGTGAAGTAGGAAAGCACACCTTCGAACTCGTTTCCTTTCTATTTAACTCAGAATACTTCCGCTGATAATTTGAATCCTTGCGCGTTCTACTAAAATTTACATACTCTGGCATTGGCAATTCCAGGGAAAAGTAAGGCTTGACAGGGAAGGTAGTTTAAACTTAAAATAAATGTTAGTTAAAATAAATATAAACCCTACAAACTGATTATTCTAAGATTTTTACTCGCGAGGATTCTATTCTAGAGACGTCAAGCATTAATATCTTAAATTTAAATTTCAGAGTCAAATAACATACAATTTACATTTCCGTCAATGTTTCACTCTGAAAACATTTAATCTACCTTATAAAAACATAGTAAAAAATTTTAAAAATTTTAATTGCTATATTTATTAGTGAAATTTAAATTTAAATCATGAATGTCATGAAATACAAAAACATTGCTTAATTCACATTATAAGAATTCTCATTTTTTAAGCTAATAGAAAGCTATCTTATATTTCTAGAAAGGTCCATCTATAACATTATCAATAATAAATCACTGCACATTTTCAAACTAAGTTAAAATTAGTAAACGCATAATTTTGTTACATTTGTTTAAGCGTTAAAACCTCCCATGTTAAAAGTGAGTTCACTTTTGTCACTTTCAAACTTTTTGAAAATGTTTTAGAATTTACTGTTAGTTCTTGTGAAGAGATAAATAGCTATTGCATCCTAGTGGAATAAAAAGAAAGGTTTATTTTAAATATGCATAGAAAAAAATATAAATCAACATGAAATATTTGGTCCAATAAAACAACTAACAGCTATTTCTACAAAGTTTATTAGTTACATGCTACTCTGTTCACTTCTCTGTACCTAGCTGGATTAATTGCGCCCTTATTTATATTTGAGTAGCTTAAAAAACCACCAGTTAGTTTTACGGACTAACAATATATGTTTTGCATATAACTTTAAAACATGAAATAATACTATTAACATAAAGATACTGAGTGCGCGATTATATACACAATAACAGCTCTTTTTCGCACATTTAAAAACTAAATTAAGATAACTTTAAGCCATAAAAAATAATGTTCATTCAGCTTACACTGAGTAAATGTTAATTAACAAGTCAAAACTTTGGACACTTTAACAAATAAATTTTGATGCTATGAGTTTTCACACACTTCTGAATAATTTAGGTTTCATGTCTGTGTTTCAAACTGCCTGAATTATTCTCGTTATTCTGATTTATCTTCAAACACTGTGATACTGTCAATATCGATGATTTTGCTAACTACGGGTTTCAGCCACTAGGCTTGAATACTTTATCTAAGACATTAACCTCAACTTCCATTAATGATAAAGCCACTTTTAACTAATTTTGTTTCCTACAATATCATGGTATTGGATAGGGGTGGACAATCTCCATGTCAGTAAAACCCCGCATGTTGCAATTTAGGAAAGTTCGAGAGTCGCAACTACTGTAGATTTTCTGAAAGCTATAAGTCCATATTTACATCATTTTAAAAATAGTGAAACAAGTTTCAAAAGGAAAGAAATCTATGATTCTAAACAATCATTAAATGAAAGTTTGCCTTCAGCGCGGGAGGACGCGTAAAGACGATGCGAGAAGTTTTGTGATGTCTGTTTTTTTAAATAAAGCTTGATGCGGTAAAAGGTACTCTTTTTCAGTTTATAAATACTCCGATTCTTTCCCAATACCCTTTTTAAATGTTGATCTATCATAGCTTTGTAATACTCATGAAACTTTGGATTCTTCTTAAATCTGCACCACAGTAAATTAAACCGTTTTTCTTCTACATCTTCTCTTATCCCTAATTCCCCTGCATGCTCGTTCCATGGCAAGCAAGCCGTACATCTATTGCCCTTAAATTTTACCTATTCTCGAAATTTTTGAACATCATCTTCTAAGTTTTGAATGTTATCAGATTAACTAGAAATTCCCTTTGCTTCAACTTTGGACTCGGTTTCAACTTTGCTCGGCTTTCTTCCCAAAACTTCTCTCTCTTCCACAGTCATCTGCTCGAATAGTATAGAAGACCCGACTCAAGAGGAAGACCTGGAATAATTAGGCTTTGGTGTATCTCTTCCGTAGTAACCACTTATACATTTGAAGAACGACCTGGAACATTATAGACTTAGTAGATTCTTGAAAACAGAGTGCTTCAAAAGAAAGGTCAGTTATTAGGTCAAATTAAATTAAACAAAAGACAATTTTTTATTTGTCTTTGATGAGTTTCGAATTCATAATCTTTTGGTTTCCGAATTCCGAGGAAATACCAAACATTCTAGTCGCTAAGTATCTATCACCAATATATTAAATTTTGAAATTAGCGTAGATCATGGGTTTTTCTCAGAAAAAGAATGTTAATCCTTTTTTAAATGTTTTATAAATTAAGTTTTTGTTAAGAAAAAGTTAATGAACTAGAAGCAGAAAAGTATTTGTAATGTAGTTTAGTGAGAAAAATAATGAAAATTTATTTTTATATAATTCATGTACAATTTTGCATTACGAATAATGAAAACATGGGTGCTTTAATAAATTTATCAGGTTAATGGCTTATACACTTGACAGTGCTTTTCGATTATTAGATTCCGTTATTTAGCGGCCCACTCTTTTATTATTCATTAAGCCAAATTGCAAGCGAATTGAGTAAAAAAAAATTATTTAATTTCTTCGTTCCCATTAAAATACATGATAAATTAATTTTCTACTTTTAGTTAATTGATTTTACTAATAAATGCTTATTTTATAAAATTCTAAAAATTTTGTTTTTTTTTAAGCCTTTTAGTCTGAATGATAATCAATCACATTATTCAACCGTTAAAACGAAGATGTGTGAAAAAAATCGTTTCGATATTAAATTTTAAAAAAATGTAAACCGAATTTTGAGGAACATCTCTTATTACATTGTCATCTATAGACAGGGTTTGTGCAAAATTTGAACGCTTTGAAAATTTAAAATGCTTGTCAGGAAGTAGTTTAAAAAAATTAAACGGTAATACCACAATTAAGCGGTTAACACCACTAGGGAGCTGAATAAAAGCTTATAAAAAAGAAAGGCATTTGTAAACAAACAACTCCTTGTCATATGTGATGCAGCCTATTTGGCAATCCTATTAATGTTCTCTCGCGTAAAGTAATACAACAATATATGAGTACGTCATTATAACATCATCTTTATTTGAAGTTTGTACAACCCGTTCAGGTTTCTTTTTTTTACCCATATCCCTTCCTAAGCAGTTTTCAGTTGATCAATTTATAATACCTTCGTCTTGGTTACAAATAAAAACATAGCGTGTAAAAACCTTTGTGGACAAAATACTCGCAGAGACAAAAACATTAATGGAAAATGTCGTCGTAAAAAAAAAAGGGATACATCATACAAAACGCACTATCCGTGAGTCACATGTGGCCTAAAGGAATTCATGAAACGTATAATTTGATAGTTTCCTGTTAACGTAGAAAAAAATAAGAAATCCTTTCTGACTCTTCTGAACAACAGGGACAGTCACTGGAAACGTCAACAGACGCATGCTGGAGTTCTGACATCACGACTTCTGAATGGTCAAGAAGAGTTACGACAGTGTGTTACGGAATGTGACGTCACGAGCAGTCGTCCTCATCGCAAATAAATAAAATATGTTGCGCACATGTGGCGTATTTAATGTCATTTTCCCTATTTTATATAGATACGTGGGATGGTTTGAATACGTTTCTGTTTATAAACTGTAAGGTAAATATTATTTCGCGGAATTTACTATATTAAGAAAAGTACACAATACGATTTTATAAATTATTTGGCCAAGAATAAAGGGAAAAATTACATACCTGGTATATAAAAATAAAAATTGAATAAATAATAATATCCACGACTAACTAGAAAAAAACTGCCCTAAAATTATTTTAAAATCTAAACACTGCTTCCCAGGGAAACACTGCAACTACGAAACTAATTGTTTCTATGAATTTGCAAACAAATATGTCGTTGTACATGGAGACATTTGTTATTGTAAACAGGACGGAATTTCTATAAAAATATCTCTATTTCCCCTGCTTACTAAACAGTAATTTTATTTTAAAAAAATCTGATGTGTACACCACATGACTTTCTTCTACGGAATCTTAAATTACACGCATTTTTTCTTGCATTTCATTTAAACTTATTGTATTGAATTAAATCTACTTCGCCGACAACGCATAAACCACAATAGAATAAATGCATTCTTTAAAATTCACACTATTTGTTTACCATAGCGACACTCTGGTGCTAGGTTCACTTATCAGTATTACATTTCGTTCATATTTTAGCTCAGAATGCACAAGATTTATATCATTTAAAGAATTATCTAATCGTTGCCACATATTCTATTCAAATACTATAATAAAGCTAGAACTATGTATAAAAGAAATTAAGGAAACAGACAAAACAAAAAGGAAACAATTTTTTCACAAATGATTGAGTTTTTCTCATTCAATTAATTCAGTTCTCACTTCGCGACAAGGCAAAAATACATAAACTCAAAATATTTGCATTAAAAATTACGAAGTAAATCTTAAACACTTATTTCCTCGAAAAAATTCCAGAAAGGATTAAGCATGATTTAATTGGCAATAATAAATGAAGGCGTTATCTTTGTTGTTGGGAGGCTAAGTTTCTCTAGATTGACAACAAATCCACTAGTCTGCTGTTTCAAATGTAAACAATCAATGGCCGCCATTAAAAAAAGACTTAGCGGCACTTAAACAAGTTTAAAATTGTTTATAATTCTAAAAATATTGCATACAGATTTACTAAAGGCATAAAAACCTTAACCGGAAGATAAAAACAACATAATTCAATCATTTTTAAAGCAAAAAAATATACAATTTACAAACATATAAGAGTAAAGAAATTGAGATTACTGAGCCGGGTAACAGAATGGATATATATATATAAATATATTTATATACGTTTGGTGCCGCCGATTGCAACCAAAATCCGAGTTGCACATCTACATGTTATAGCAGTCCTATATACAAAATTTCAACGTTCTGAGGCTACTCGTTTTTGAGTTATGCGAGATACGTACGTATATACGTACGTATAGACGCCACGAAAAATTATCTTCAGAATTAATTTTAAAGCAGTCTTATAATTTTTTTTGAGGAAACGAGTCTTTTATTCTGTCCTTACGTACAGATATCACGCAAAAACATCGTTAAATTGCATTCAGTAGCGGTCAAAATGGATATTTTCCTTGAAATATGCTGCCTGAAACTTTTCGCGATTACAATACTTCCTTTTTACTTCGTACAAGGAAGTAAAAAGGACGGAATATGTTCTGCAAAAGGTCTGCTGAATTTCCTCTGAGACTCCTCCTCTGAGATTCCTCTGAGACTTTCCTTTCTTTTTATGTTTTGTTTTATAATGTATCAAGTAACGCTTCCAAAATTTTTCAAAAGAAAGTTAGGTAGGTAAGTAGGTGACGGAAGACGGGGACGCCTGGTAACTAGAAGAGATAAACAGGCTTGTGTCCCTCGCCCTTCACTATCTAACAGCAAAAGAAAGGTAGCTTTTTTATATGAATTTTGTTTAGCTTGTATTATAAGGTATTTCTCCCACTATCCTAGCGTGCCTTCGTGGTGTAACGGTAGCAGTCTGGGCTGGTAATCCAGAGGTTCGAGGTTCGATTCCCGGCGAAGGCGGTTGCGCATTTTTCATCTTTCTTGCCTCCAATTAACCTGATGACTCTACAGTGGAGCCCGAACTAAAAGGGTTGTGGATGATGATTCTCCGCACCCAGGATTTGGCTACTAGGTCCCCTAAAACCCTAGTTGCCCTTTAAAAAGGGAAGTATATAAGGTATTTCTCCGACTTCCCCAGCGTGCCTTCGTGGTGTAACGGTAGCACGCTGGGTCGGTATTCCAGAGATCCGTGGTTCGATTCCCGGCGAAGACGGTTGCATATGTTTCATCTTTTCTGCTTCCAATTAACCTAATGACTCTACAAGTGGCGCCCGAACCAAAAGGGTTGTGGATGATGATTCTCCGCACCTAGGATTTGGCGACTAAGTCCCTTAAAACCCTAGTCGCCCTTTAAGAAGGGGAGTATATATGGTGTTTCTCCCACTTCGCTAGCGTGCCTTCGTGGTGTAACGGTAGCACGCTGGGCCGGTATTCCAGAGGTCCGTGGTTCGATTCCCGGCGAAGGCGTTGTTAATTTTCATCTCTCCGGCCTCCAAAAAAATCCTAATGACTCTACAGTATATACTTCTTATATAGTTGACATAATATATGACGTTTTGTAGGAAAAAATCTCCAAAAATTATGTGTTTGGTTTGTATGAGAAACTATCGTGTTTGACAATACAATGTGAAAAGACAACGAAAGAAAACATAGTGCTTATATCCAGTCTAAAGAAGTAAAAGAAACGAAGCTGACAGAATTTAAATCGCAATTAAAAACTTAACAAAAAATTCAGCATTATAAGCAAGTTAGTTAGTTTCATTTCGAATTGTTAAAAAAAAATAAAATCTGATGTGTACAGCACATGACTTCCTTGTACGGAGTATTAAATTATGCGCATTTTTTCTTGCATTTCATTTCAACTTATTGGATTAAATTAAATCTACTTCGCCGACAGCGCATAAACCGCAATAGAATAAATGCATTCTTTAAACTTCACTCTGTTTTTTTACCCTAGCGACACGCTGGCGCTAGGTTCACTTGACAGTATTATATTTCGTTCATATTTTAACTCAGAATGCACAAAATTTATATCATTTAAAGAATTATCTAATCGTTGCCACATGTTCTATTCAAATACTATAATAAAGCTAAACGATGTATAAAAGAAATTAAGGAAACAGACAAAACTAAAAGGAAACAATTTTTTCACAAACGATTGAGTTTTTCTCATTTAATTAATTCAGTTCTCACTTCGCGACAAGGCCAAAATACATAAAAAGTCAAAATATCTGTATTCAAAATTACGAAGTAAATTTTAAACGCTTATTTCCTCGAAAAAATTCCAGAAAGGATTAAGCATGATTTAAATCGCAATAACAAACGAAGGCGTTATCTTTGTTGTTGCGAAACTTTCTCTAGATTTGCAACAAATCCACTGTTAATTCAGAAAGCAAATTAAATGTTAGATAACTTCTAAAAATAATTTTAAAACGCCAACAAACCACAAGTAACTTCCAGTAGATAAAGATATCATGGAAATACTTTTTTTGGAATAAGCAGACTGTAAATTTGTTATGGTGAATCGGGAGTTGATGAGATCTTTTCCAAACAGAGAAGTTTTTAAAACTCACATTTCAATCAGAATGTCACACATTTCAAATGAATCATTTCAAACACATTTCGTCGCTATTTCTCGTTTACTAACAATGATATATTTTCTTCTTGTATGTGTCTTGCTTTTACAATAGAAATAATTTTCAGACAACCTTTTTGAAAAAAAAAATAAAATAAAATAAATAAACAGTTAGCGCTTTGTGGATGCCAGTATATTTCTTATGCAAGTTGCAGTTAATAAAAAGGATTGATTATTTTTAACTAACCAATTATAATGTTCGGTAGCTTTCTTGCTTTACATTTTCCTGCCAGAATGCAAATTTTAATTCGCGTGTATTCAAATAAGGCAGGTGACAGGTGATGGAGAACGGGGACGCCTGATATCTAACATAAGTAAACAGGCATGTCCCGCGTCCTCCCCCTATTTAGAAGCAACAACTCCCTGGTGCCACAGAAGGCAGCACCAGGAATTTATTATGATTTGAAACATAAAGGTTATTTTGTCATACTGGAGCGGTTTCAGCTTTACATAGGTGATAGAATAACATAATTCTGTGATTGTACATAAATGCATATAAATATAAATAAACATAGGAGAGTAACAGAGAGAGAAGGGAGGAGAAAAGATGACAGTAATGAAAGTGAGGAAGAGTAGGGGAGAGAGGAGACTGAAGAAAGAACATGTGGACATACACTAGCAAAACCAATAGAAGTTACGCATACATTAATACTCAGCGTTAACACGATAACGCACATAAAGAGTACATTCTGATTTGGGAGACATGCCCTTGATATCTAAATATGTGAACAATATACGTTACAGAGGCAAATAATAGTTCAGAAGTGATTTATATACACGCGATTTACACACAGACGTTAATAAAAATGCTAATATATCGAATATGTTAAAAACCATCGTGAAATACACCGATGCGGTACTTACAATACTTACAAATGCACAAGACTGGAGCAGATAAACGATATTTACAGATACGCAATGCTAATAACAACAAGTACACAATTCCTACAAAAGCAAATATGCAATAAAATCGCTAACACACAAGTATACATGGACAAATACATGGTATTTACAAATATGCTGGCACTAATACTTACAAAAAAGGAAAAAAAAAGATTCGCAATATAAAAGCAAGTACGCAATTACACATATACAAATACACTAATACAGATACACTAAAGGCAGAAGCACAAATTCTGACATATTCATATGCTTACAAAAACGCTGACACTGTTGTGTTTACAGTTACATTGAATTTATTATTGTATAAAAATCGAAAACAGGAGGGCAGTAGCTATGCATGTTGATATATAAATTGCTCTTACGTAAATAATGTTATGCTATTATAGAAATGCTTGTGTTGTTGATTATTCTTGTAATACACCGATACAAGTGCTTGCAATACGATACTTACAAATACTAGATCAGAGTATATTCCGCCTGCTGAAGACCAAATTACTGGTTGAATCGCTTAATAGCAGTTTCTCTATGGCGATGCGTTATTCTCGCCATTATGGTCGTCGCACTGGTATTAGGTTTGAGGCAACCCACGAGTTTTTTCTCTGTGTAACTTGGGGCTAACTTACGGAGTTGCTTAGTTGAAATTTGATTTCATTATTTTTTAGTTACACCATAAAGCTGGGTGGTTCTGTAAAGCACAAGCACTACCTTCTGTTAAATTACTTACTAATAAAATTAAAAGTAATTACTTCTGTTAAATTACTTACTAATAAAATTAAAAGTAATTACTTCTGTTAAATTATTTACTAATGAAAGGGTCTTTTACAACATTAGTATGTCTGTGTTATAATTTCCAAGACATAGCGATAATTTGCTTATGTCTTCCTGAGTTTCAAGTTGGTTTATGCTTCCGAAAAAATTAGACTCTAGAAATATTATTTTATTTACTTTCAAAAATATGCAGTTTATTAAATAGTTATAGAGGACATTACTCATGTTATGTCACATGATATCTTTTGATCACTCTAACCTACGTAATAGCCTATTTACCTTACATTTTATTATAAAGTACACATGCAACTTCTTAAAAAATTCCTTCAGAAGGAAGTTTTATAATTGAATTATAAATTTTAAAGAGCGTTAAATAATATGCTGATCTCCAGTTACTGAAATGCATTGTTTCAAAATAACTATAACAAATGGAAGTTATGTTTCTAAAATATGATTGTTCTAAATAAGTACGATGCTAAATTCAGTAATATTTGGAATGTGTTTAATATATAATCCCTGGATTTTATGAGTACAGTTTGATTATAGCAACAGTTTTATATATGCAAGACGTTTAGAAAATAGGAATATAGTCTTTATTTTCTTTAGTATTAATCTCAAAGATATACTTCCAGTTACAAAATTTGTCGAGGTAAGGTAGTTTATTCTATAAAAGCAGTTTCCTTACTGTGATTATAGTTTAGTAAATGTTAATATGAACAATGTATTTGGTGCATGGAGCCAAAACAGTTCAGTTAGTAAAAGTTCCATTATTCAGTATTAGTTAAAAAACAAAACATTTCATACATATGCAAAATTCGCCGAGGTATTTGGAGTTAATAATTTCGTCAGGTTAATCTGAAAGGAAATAACAGATACTTTTATATCTATTACTTATATACTGTTAGCTAAAATCGTTAACTTTTGTTTTGTAATTTCTGTTTGCGTATTATGAAAATATAATCATATTGGCTCAGGTAAATTTGTTGAAAAGCGGTTAGCTATAAAGGTAATGTATAAATGGTTAAACTTTGAATACATAAAATTCCTATAGCTGCAGTATTAAAACTGTTCTTATAAAATCCTTCACTTCATTTTCAGAAAGTTTTAAATTGAAAGTTGTAGGATTCTCCTGTATCTGCATCTTGACTTAATGTCCCGCAGGCCTAAGTAGACTGGAAGCGAATTAATGCTTAGTCTATAATCACAGACTCTAAGGAAGGTTAAAAAGCATTTTTATTTAAGTCTTAAATGAACATAAAGACACAACTTGTTCAAAGATGAGCCCACGCTACTTGTGGCTATATAAATTAGTAATATAACAGAAAGTTAAATCTCAACTGTAGGGTAAGATAAGATAACTGAGACTACACATGAGAAAATACTATTCATGTTAATTAGCGGAGCGTGTTTTTAAACATCGGATAGCAATTAATAGCTAATAATTTTATTTTGCACACGTACATAAACTGCATGTTTCCTCCATCCCCTAATTTCTAAATGTCTGACAAAGTAATTTATTCTGGCCTTTTTTCAATAATAAAAATTATCCAGGGGTGTCACCTCTCGTTATAGTATTCGAAGTATAGTTTTCTATTCGAAAAATTATCGAGGGGTGTAAATCTCGAAATTATCGAGTGGTGGTAAGCGAGGGGTATCTTACCAAGGAATAATTCAACCGTGTTTTGCAAGTGGTATAGTGTACGGCGGATTTCAGTGAATATTGCTCATTTATTAACACAGCTTCTTAGAGTTGGTTGTAACTTCTTACAAAACTGCTGAAAATGTTAGCTATATTTCTGTTTACCCACTTGTGATATTCGACTGTGGTCGATAAAAGACCATTTTGAAATATTTTATGTCAGGATCCGTACACATTTCCTGAAAATTTTACTTACAAATTCCTTACCATTATCTGAGATTATGTAATTCTTGGAATCTCATACTTTAATATAATGTTACTTAAAAATGAATCTGCAACAATTTTTGCAGACGTTGTTCATGTGTACCTCGTATTTTGGCTGCATTCAGCAGCACCAAAAGTATATAAATATATGTATCTATCTATATATATATATAAAAGCGGCTTAAATGTTTGTCGCTGATAGTTTATTAGTTGCTTGCGTAACTGTAAATTGTTTTATTTCCCGTTCAGTGCAGCGCGAGACGAAAATTATGAAAAAGCTAAGCCGGAAAAATTAAAAATACTAGAGCACGTGCATTTAACACTTAATAAATTAATTTAACATCTATATATAATAGAATTGGGAAATATGCAAAGATAAAAAAATAAAATGAAATAAACAAATATCTTTATTATATGCGGCTTAAGTGTCTTTTTGTCGCCGATATCTCTTAAGAAATGTACCGCTAGTGGTTTCCTTCATTGCACTCTACTTTAAGCAATTAAGTAAGTAGAAGGGAGAAACCCCATGGGGCAGTAAGCGTCCTCGCCGCCTGCCCTGGGTAATTCAGTTTGAATTAGCAGACACCTTTGCACAAATCATTTTAATTACAATTTATAATATTTATAACACCGGTCATTTCGCATAACCGCCAGGCTTTCTGGTATATATATATATGTGTGTGTGTGTGTGTGTGTATGTGTGTATATCCCCACTGTTACTTGCCTCAGCGACCTCAGTTTCTTTACTCTTATATGTTTGTAAATTATTCATTTTTGGTATTAAAAATGGTTGAATTATATTGTTCTTATCTTCCGGTTAAGGTTTTTATGTCTTTAGTAAATCTGCATGCAATATTTATAGAGTTATCAACAATTTAAAAGTTGTTTAATCACGGCTAATTTTATTGCCATGGTGGACATGTTTCTTTACATTTGAAACTTGGCAGATTGGAGGATTTGTTCTCTAATTAGTTCCTAATCTAATGGCGGCCATTGATTGTTTACATTTGAAACAGCAGACTAGTGGATTTGTTGCCAATCTAGAGAAACTAAGCTTCGCAACAACAAAAATAACGCCTTCTTTTATTATTGCGAATTAAATCATGCTCAATCCATTCTGGAATTTATTCGAGGAAATAAGTGTTTACTTTGTAATTTTTAATATGTATATTTTGGGTTTTTATGTATTTTTGCCTTTTCGCGAAGTAAGAACTTAATTAATTGAATGAGAAGTACTGAATCGTCTATGAAAAACTGGTTCTTTTTTGTTTTGTTTGCTTAATTTCTTTTATACATAGTTTTAGATTTATTACAGTATTTGAATAGAACGTGTGGCAATTATTAGATAATTCTTCAAATGATATAAATTCTGTGCCTTCTGAGTTATAATATGAATGAAATATAATACTGTTAATAGTAATTACTTTGTAGTTTGTTGCAACTATTCATGTTTCATTAAATATTCAAGTTTTACATCAATCGGACTAGTTTATTAGCCCTTAGACAGCCACCTAAGAAGTAAGTTTACAGACAGCATATTCTTGGACAGTAAATACCGATTCTACAGATTTGGGCGCTCAGGCCGCGATGAGCCTAGGAAGAAGCATGATGAATATTACAAAAGAAGAGAAGTAAGTTTTGTTTCGATTATTTCCACATTGTTACTTCTAAGAATAGTGTTCTGTGATACTGTGAATTAAGATGACTACCTTAAATTCTATTCCTAGAATTTCTAATTCTTTAAAGACTGGGCCTACTAAGTCAATTAAACTTTTACATCAAATTGTGTTTGGAACTTTGGGTGATCGAAAAAATAGAGCTAGATTGTATAACTTTTGTGGTTTTCCATCTGATTTTAATATTGAAGAAACAAAACAAAAATTACTTAAAACTCTTACTGCAAATGATTTTATTTCTGTGTGTAATTTGTTACATCTTAATTATGATTCAAATCTTGATAAAAACTGTGATTTAATATTGAATAGTCTTTGTGATTTTAAGCTTTTAAAATCCTAAAGTGATGACGATGATGAATTATCTGAAAACGAAATTGTTTATGGTTTTGATAAAAATGATGATATTAATTCTGTTCGGCCAGAATCACCTCCCATAAATAACTCAGTGGATGAAAACATTATAATGCCTAGCAATATTTCCCTACATTTTCGTGATATCTTAGAAACTGTTTCTGAATTTAATGGCACTGATACATATCCAGTTGAATCCTTCATTGGTGATTTAGAAGAATCTTTTAAATTATTTAAGTTATCGGAATTACAGAAAATTGTGTTTGCTAAAATATTGCTTACTGGTTCTGCTAAAGTATTTATTAGGTCTTTGAAGGATATAATATCATGGGACAAATTAAAAGAAAATCTTTTATATGAATTTTGTTCTAAAATAAACAGTGCACAACTTCATAATTTGTTACAGAAACGACACTTAAAACCTGGTGAATCACTTTCCGAATATTTAATTGTCATGCGTGAAATAGCCAGTCGCGGTTCTGTTGATGATTCATAAATAATTGATTACGTAATCTTAGAAACTGTTTCTGAATTTAATGGCACTGATACATATCCAGTTGAATTCTTCATTGGTGATTTAGAAGAATCTTTTAAATTATTTCAGTTATCGGAATTACAGAAAATTTTGTTTGCTAAAAAATTGCTTACTGGTTCTGCTAAAGTATTTATTAGGTCTTTGAAGGATATAATATCATGGGACAAATTAAAAGAAAATCTTTTATCTGAATTTGGTTTTAAAATAAACAGTGCACAACTTCATAATTTGTTACAGAAACGACACTTAAAACCTGGTGAATCAATTTCCGAATATTTAATTGCCATGCGTGAAATAGCCAGTCGCGGTTCTGTTGATGACTCACCAATAATTGATTACGTAATCAATGGGATACCAGATCAGAGTAGTAACAAAATTGTTTTGTATGGGTGTAAAACTATTTCTGAATTCAAAGAGAAATTAAATTTTATGAAAAAATTCGCGTTCCAGATACGAAGAAAAGGGTTCTTCGAGTACTAAAACACAAAATAACGCAAGAGCTATACTTACGAGTAAGGAACCAAGGTGTTATAATTGTGGAAGTTTAGGTCATAAGTCTAATTCGTGTAACAATAAGAGTAAAGGATTTAAGTGTTTTAAATGCGATTTGTTTGGACACAAAGCCGTAGATTGTTCGAAAACATCATCTAAAAATATCCAAGATGCCAAAGCTGTTACTCCAATAACTCAGTGTCAGAAAGAAATGCCTAAAACTGTTAATTTGGGTAATTTGCAGATTGATGCTTTAATAGATACTGGTAGTCAGGTAACGTTAATCCGAGAAGATATACATAAGAAGATAGGTTCTCCTGAACTTAAGTCGGCAGATCTACAGTTAATGGTGTTTTGGTAATGGGGAAATTAAGCCTATAGGAAAATTTGATGGTGAATTCGAAATCGATGGTTCTTCATTTCGATCAAATATTTGTGTTATCGCAGAAAAAGAAATGTTTTTACAAGCGATCATTGGTACTGATATTATAAGGCAAGGGGAATTAACTGTAAATAAAAAGAGGAGTCGAAATTAGAAAATTGCAACCTGAAAACTATTTGATGTGCATTCGTGATATTTATAATGACGAGGAAATTGATTTAAGTCATATCAAAGAGAGTACATAGAAATGAAATACTACACTTAGTAAGGAGTTATGAGCCGAATAAAATAAAAACATCTGGTCTGAAGATGCGAATAGTGCTGACAGATCAACTTCCGTTTTATTGCTCGCCGCGACGCTTTCCCCCCGCTGAGCAGCGTGAAATTGATAAACAGATTTCGGATTGGTTGGAGAAACAAATCATGAAACAAAGCTGTTCTGATTACGCAAGTAATATCGTGCTAAGTAGAAAAAAATGTGGCTCATGGAGACTTTGCCTAGATTATCGGCGCCTAAATAAAAAATAGTTCGCGATCGCTTTCCTCTGCCATTAATTGATGATATTATTGATAAATTACAAGCAGCAATGGTATTTACAACACTAGATTTAAAAAACGGTTTTTTTCATGTTGAAGTGGACGAAGAAAGTAGAAAATACACATCTTTCGTGACACAAAACGGACAGTATGAATTTCTGAAAGTCCCGTTCGGTCTTTCCAACAGCCCAAGTGTTTTCCAAAGATACATCTACGATATATTTCGTGATTTTTTAAAGGACAATATTGTTGTAATCTATATGGACGTCATCATTATTCCTTCCGAAAGTGAAGCTCAGGGAATTCAAAAATTGAAACGCGTGTTACAGACTGCATCGGAATATGGACTAGAACTAAACATTAAAAAATGTCAATTTTTGAAATCGAATTTTTAGGACACAAAATTAAAGATAGAAAATTATATCCTTCTTCTTCTAAAACGAAAGCAGTAATTAACTTTCCTGAACCTAAATGTGTAAAAGATGTTCAAAGTTATTTAGGTTTAACTGGTTACTTCAGAAAATTTATACCTAATTATTCATTAATTGCAAAACCGCTTAGTGATTTACTGAAGAAAGATTCTAAATTTAAATTCGAAACTAAAGAACTTTATGCTTTTAACGAATTGAAACGCATCTTGACATCTGAACCTGTTTTATGTATTTATAATCCGAAAGCAGAAACTGAAATACACACTGATGCTAGTGCTGACGGTTATGGTGCGGTTCTGTTACAGAAATCCTTAATTGATAATCAGATGCATCCGGTTTATTAAATGAGTAGGAAAACGACAGACATTGAACGTAAATATTCGAGCTACGACTTAGAGGTTAAAGCAGTCGTAGAAGCTCTTAAAAAATTCAGGGTGTACGTATTAGGCATACCATTTAAAATCGTGGCAGATTGTAATGCATTCACACAAACTATGAGCAAGAAAGACATTTGTACTAAAATATCTAGATGGGCATTGATGTTACAAGATTATGATTACACGATCGAACTCAGATCTGGCACCCGTACGGGACATGTGGATTATCTTAGTCGAAATTCTGTATGTATGGTAATTCAAGATGGTATAACATTTAAGATAATTCAAGCTCAAGAAACTGATGAAAATATAAAAGTTATAAAAGAAGTTTTGAAGTCTAAGCCATATAAAGATTATTGTTTGCGGAATGACGCGCTTTACAAAATGGTGAATGGAATTGAAGCACTAGTAGTACCTGAGATTATGCAAATTGAAGTAATTAAGGACGCACATGAACGAGGTCATTTTGCTGCCAAACGTACTGAAGAACATGTGAGATAACATTTTTATATCCCTAAATTGAAAGAGAAAATTGAAAAATGCATCGCAAATTGTATTACCTGTATACTGGCCAACCGGAAATCTGGAAAGAAGGAAGGATTATTACATCCTTTATCTAAAGAAGATATTCCTCTAAACACTTACCACATAGACCATTTAGGACCTTTAAGTTCTAACAAGAATTATAAATACATTTTTGCGGTTATTGATTTGTTTACAAAATTTGCTTGGTTATATTCAACTAAAACCACCTCTAGTAAAGAAGTAATAGCTAAACTTGAAATTCAAAAATCATTATTTGGAAACCCCTGCAATATAGTAGCTGACAGAGGTACTGCATTTACTTCTCAAGAATTTGCTGATTATTGTACTAAGGAAAATATTCATCTATCCTTAATCACAACAGGATTACCAAGAGCCAATGGACAAGTAGAGCGGTTGAATTCCACTATCATATGTCATTTCTAAGTTGGCTATAGATGACCCTACGAAATGGTACAAACACGTAAATGACGTCCAGAAAAAAATAATTAATTCGACTTTTCAGAGGAGTATCAATTCGACACCTTTAGAGCTTTTGTTTGGTACGAAGATAAAGACGAATAAAGACAGGAAGATTAAAGAACTAATAGAAGCTGAAATCCAGAAGGACTTTATCGAGTCTGGAGAAAATCTACGTAAAGAGGCGAAAGAGCAGATTCGGAAGATCCAGGAAGACAATCGAAAGACTTTCAATCGAAGTCGAAACCTTCCTCGTAAATACAAGATCAATGATATGGTAGCTATTAAACACACTCAACTAGGGCCAGGTATAAAGCTAAAATCCAAGTTTTTAGGTCCATACAAAATCACCAAGGTGAAACCTAATGACACATACGACGTGGAGAAGGTTGGTTTTACCGAAGGACCTTTCAAGACTAGCACCTGTGCTGAATACCTGAAACCATGGACAGACGATCTTCGATAATGAAATACCAATTTTGATGAGTCCTGATTATAAACTTTTTCTCAAGATGACAGATTTTTCCCTATTTGACTAATGGACTATTATTTTAAAGACGTGAACTAATTTAAGAAGATGAACTAATTATGAAAATGATGTCTAAGGATGAAATGTATGAAGGAAGACGGCTTAAAGAAGATGATTTTGAGAAGACGCATTCGAATGACGGATCTTTAAGATATCTAAGACGCATCAGAAGACGTATCCAGACGGTATCTAAGAAGACGCATTCAAAAGACGTGTTCAGATGATGTTTAAGAAGACGTAAATACGAAGATGAATTGTTCCAGACAACATCAAAGGAAGACGCTTTTGTAAAATACATGTATTCAGACAGACTGTTCAAGATGAACGAACACTGAAAGAGCATTTAAGAAGAGCTAACGCCGTTATTTCTGAGGATGTTAAGATGATAAGGGAAGATGGCTGAAATAAACCATTTAGGACGACTTTTCCCTCAATAGTAACTAAAAATCTTTTTTTTTTTTTTTTTTTTTTTTTTTTTTTTTTAATTTTATTTTTTAGATCCCTAGATGAGATGGTGGTGCTACGAGAATGCCAGGCCGCATTCCATCAGGATGGACGAGCAGTTGTGGGATGGCATCGTTCATTATAATCGGATGACGCGACAAGCTGGGAGAATAAATCTTTTACTTTTCCGATGATAGAAGTCAGATGATTCCGCCATTAAGACGATGACGCGATTAAAAGATGTTTGAATGTAAAAGATGATTCCTTCTCTTCATCTGTAAATAATCTCATCTATTTCCTTCTACGTATGTAATTACTTAGTAGTTTGTTACAACTATTCATGTTTCATTAAATATTCAAGTTTTACATAAATCGGACTAGTTTGTTAGCCCCTAGACAGACACCTAAGAAGTAAGTTTACAGACATCATATTCCTAGACAGTAAGTACCGATTCTACAATATTATGTTTAATAACACTGCAGAAAATTTAAATAATTAGTAATTAAGTACGTATTTCGAACCACTAATGTACTATTTAAATGACGTAAAAGTTTATTCCTAGCTCAAATTACTCGCATCAATACTTCCTTCTGTGTTAGTGGCTTCAAATTCAATCAACGAAGATAAAATTTCAAACAAATAACAAAAATGCTAGACCTGTCCCTTACATTTAAGAAAAAACAATTATCTATTGTAAAGTAACAAAAGTCTTTAGTATTCAAATTGCCGTAATCTATATGATTCAGAAAAGAAAATCCTCTGTGCTTAGAGTAGCGTTTATCCAAACTTCATTTTCTTGTTACCTTAGATCTCCATGCTAATTAACCGTACTTAGGTTAAGCCACCAGAAACTTTAATTACAGCAGCTATTACTCAAGTTATCCTCGGCTGTTGTGCAAGTGAAAACAAGCGTATGGTGACCAAACAAGAAATTCAAAAATATATGCTAAGATGCCTTGCTCCTGATTTCATCGAAATCCTTTATGGATGATTGCTTAATTTTCATATTTTCGGATTCTTTGTGAGTGGCTGAAATTCTCAGTCGTTTCTAGCACATTTAGGTTAACGTCGTTTTGAACTAAAATATTTTAAAACAGCATATCTTTAGAATTTTCGATTGACAGCCTCGCGTTACAATTAACACTATAAGACTTTTATTAACAGCCGCCCAACCGGTTTAGTGGTTTGCGTCGCGGGCTCCCGTGCGGAAGGAGCCGGGTTCGAATCTCGGAGAAGGCATGGATGTTTGTAAATGTACAGTGTCGGTGCGGTATGGCGGCACTCTAAATATGCGGTTAGCTGAAAGTCCTCTGGTGTGGTTAGGTGGAAGGAGAGAGGGGTGGAAGACCCTTTATATCAAAATTGAGGGCGGAACTGATCTAAATCGCACTGTCACTTGAATGGTGCTCGAGGCTGTTGCCAACGGCAGGCGTAATTTAGCGCTCCTTGATTCGAGGAATTTCGTGGACTTGGTTTGACTACGTCAGACAAGTGACTATAAGCAACAACAACCACAAACGTTTATAACAAAGTCAGGTCAGTAGTTATCCCAGGCGGCACTCAGACGGTCTTGCGCACTGGAGATAAAAATGTTTATTCTACACAGAGTTGCCACTACTCACTTTGAATTCGTTCAGCTTGTTAATAAAAAATTTGTTAAAATTTTACAGTGTATGAAATAGATAATAAAACAAATTTTAAAAATTCAAAATCGGGGCTTCCAGGTGCTTATATTAGGGTGGAGGACAAAGTTATTCGAAATTTAATGGCCTTTTTTTTTTCAAAATGCGAGAAACATACATATTTTCATGCAGATTCTTCATTATTTACAGGGTGATAATACTTGGCTTCGGGGTAATAAATTAGAACGATTAACCTTTAGTATGTAGTGCAAATATAATCTGTGATGAAAGAAAATGGTATAAAGAGTGCATTTTAGTAATATCTGTTCTTCAATTAAACTTCTTTCATGTAAATATCTTTAATTTATTTGTCGCTAAATATTCCTTTAAAAAATTATTTAAATCATTTTCTTAATTATCATTTGTAGGGTTCTTCACTTTGTAAATGCTATGTTACCGTTGACGTGAAGAATCCTAAGAACTAGTTAGCAAATAATCGCTTGCGTTCGTGTACAGGAAACAGCAAATACGATGGGTTAACTATCCCTTTATTATTTCAACTAAGATTTAACAAACTCCGTCTTGGAGAAATACAGTAAAGCCGCCACTTGGGCTTGAACTTAAGAGATAAAGAACTAAAACTAATCTAAAGAGATATAGCCGATGCTATCAAGATTCTAACAGAATTGGCCCCTTAACGTTTAATATCCTGCGAAGCTATTAAGGCCTAAAGTAGGGCCGGGCGAAATAATAGCTTAAGAGAGAGTAGCCTAAAAAGGCGGACGCGTACTATCTAGAAATCTGGTATCTCTCTCTCCCAGACCGAAGAACTTCGCGGTTTAAATACCGCTCCTTCTCATTAAGTATTTAGACGTGATTCCAAAACTACGTTCTGGTCGAAAGTAGTAAGTTGAAGTTAAGAATTTTACAGGAAACGAGTTTAACTTAAAATTTAACTGTTAATAAAATTAACATAATTCTTACACATTATTCATAATTTAAAGAATTTAAATCATTATTTTCAGAGGTGTTACTGTTGGGTTCCGCTTTGTGTGTTCTGACAAGCGATTTATAGGTCTAGCTTAATTCAAATGACAAGTCAAAGTTAGGTTAAAATGATGAAAATCAAATTACTGAATTCTTTAAATTAGCAGAAGACATTATTTGTACTACAGATGAGCCTCCACTATTTTCAGGTAATTAAAATGAAATAGGATAAATTCAATTTACGTGTTGAGTATTAGGTACGTGTTGAGACTCCACGCAAAATACACTGATTAAGCTGGCTCAAGTAATTAATGGCACATTTGTAAAAGTCGGCTACTAAGACAGCGACAGCTACAACTTGAATAAAACTTTGGTGGAGCTGGCGTTAGCACTTAACTATAAGGTGAGGCTGCCAGAAGCTCTAAATCTAAAGAATTATGATTCTTGGCTTAAATACACAGCAACTAAATTGCATTCTGGAGAGGACTGCGGAAAGGAGAACAAAATAGAGATTTAAATCATAATAACTGGCGCATAAAAAATCCTACAGTTTTCCCGTCCACAATTTTAACAGATCAAAAACGGAGGTCTTAATGACCTTAGATATGATGCTAAATTCTACAACCTAAAAGCATCAGCCAGCTGTTACAAAAATTCATTTAAACTCCTAAAGAATAATTTCACATTCTACAAAGTTTCATTTAACTTCAATTTTTTCGCCGACTTTTACCTCGCTTGGAAGGAAAGATAGCTTAACAAATAAATATTTAAGCTACACAATATATACGATCACGAATGGTAGTAAATGATATTACCCACGTTTTCTTTAGAACAGTCTTTTTTCACCCTGCTTTCCAGCGTTGTATTGGTTAAAATAGTATGCAAAATTGCAGTATTTCAACACCTTCCTGCTAGCCGAATTCCTATGTGGTTATAAGCAGTAGGCACACTAGACCACAACAACATCCAAAAGTTATGCCTAAGGGGAGGTTCGAGACATTAGTTTCATTTAACTTCATAAGTGCGGAATTAGAGAACTTAACTTTAAATCAACTAATTTATAATATGTTAGCTTTTACATTTCATTTAAAATACACATTTTGATTTCACAATACATAAGTTCTTAATACATATATTCATACATTCAATGTATTAATCTTCATTGAGCATACTATAACTCAAACTATTATCTTTACTTAGTTTTAAACTTAGATATAAATGTACATTAGTGCCTATTTTACTAACATTCGCACCAAAATATGCTATCGATTACAGACTTTTGACTAATTTAATGTAACAGTGATTAAGTAACACTTATATAAGTACTAGAAAGCCCAGCGGTCATACGAAATAACCGCTGTTCTAGATATTATAAATTGTAATTAAAATGATTTGTGCAAAGTTGTCTGTTAATTGTCTGTTAATGATTTGTGCAAAGTTGTCTGTTAATTGTCTGTTAATGATTTGTGCAAAGTTGTCTCGTGCAAAGTTATATGCACAACTTTGCACGAGAGCGAGTCAACTTGGCGATGGAGAAGATGAAGACCCGATACGACACCAGAGCTACTAGACATAGATCCAACAAAGGAAACAAGGTGTGGTTGCGGAACACGATTCAACGAAAAGGACTCAGTCCTAAATTACAGTCACCTTCGGATGGTCCATATACAGTGCTGAACAGACTGAATAACGTCGCAGTTCGGATCCGTAAGTCTTCGAACTCTAAACCTAAAGTCGTTCATTACGACAGGTTAGCTCATTACTATGGCCATAGTACGTAGCGTAAATAATTGTAAATAGTGTAAGACCATGGTCCTTTTTGTTTCTAAATGTGTATTTAGTATTTGATAGCATTCGATTTGTTTTATTTATTGCATTTATTGTTCATGTTGTTTATTATTGTAATGTAATGCTTATTATTTCACTTATGCCTTAGTTGTAAGTTTGGCTTCCTGTCCAGGGATTGTACTGCCCGGGACGTGCAGTCCTTGGGAAGGGGGCAGTGTTACGAATTTGGCATTTAAATAATTAGCGTTATTTGATTTGTATATTAAATGGTTTTATTTCCCGCGCATTGCAGCGCGTGACGAATATTAAAAGAAAGCTAAGCCGGAAAATTGAAAATACAAGAGCGCGTGCATGTAACATTTAATAAATATTTCTTTTTGATTTCGAGAAAGTACTAGAAAATTCTCGCGTGCGATTTTAAAATCTTATAAAAGGAGGAAAACCTCTCAGTTCGTTGTTGTTACTTAGTTTGTGGTTGTTTAGAAAACTGCTCTTGTTGACTGTAGCGAATTCGCGGATTAGCTTTCTTTAGCTGTTTTGAATTAAGTTCTCTTGAACGTTTGAGTAGTTAGAAGATGCTACTGTAATATATTGTGATACCGCACGATTATTTGTGGACATTTAATCATATTTGTTGTTATAATAATAAATTTTCTTCATTTTTCATCGGACTTGTGCATTCATTTCGTAACGAACCCGTACGCACGCAACAATATAATTTATCATAATGCATATAACTGATTTTTATAAGCATTTGTACATGTGCTATATTTCGCAAACATAAAGGTTTTTAAAACTGTATACCACTTCAAAAGAAACGGACAGTTTTATATCTGTCGTTCTACTGGGCCGACCGACAAAGTTAAAGTTGTATTTCCATATCTCGAAGGGACTACTTAGGATATATATTAGATCCATACAGAACTTTGTCCTATCATATATGATTTTTGTCACAAAATTAGACTTTTCTGAAATGACATGCTCCTTTCTTTTCTATATTTTGATTCTACCACTCAAATTATGCCCAAATATCAAATTTTGTAAAATTTGCCGTGAAACATATTGAGGATTTTTTCAATTTACTTCAATAATAATTCCGTTGGAAAATTCATGGTAACCTATTTCCTTTTCTCTTTCGTTGTGGATGATCGGAAAAATAGTACATCTTTATTTGTTTCAGATATGTGTGTGTGTGATTATGGCAAAGCATCGAGGGCTTTCTACCTGAAGGATGCCTTCGTGGAGGACTTTCTAAGGATAACTGTCTTGTATATATGTTACACATGGGGAAAACCACGGAAACCCCCATGCAGACAGCCCGTTCGCGGGATTCGAACCTCGGACCGGACTACCAGTGTTCAGCGACTTTACCGCTCGACCGCTGTTGGGCTGTTTCAAATATGTTTCTTTACATTACATTTTTTAATTATATTTGTTATATTTAGATCGATTTTGTTTTCCTTTTCAGAATATAATTTTAATTTTTTCAATTGTATTTCTTCAAACAATTATTTTAAAATTTTCTATTTATTCATTCGAACTGTGTATTTTAATTATATTTTTAATGCAAATTTTCGTTTTAATGCTAAGTTTGATTTTATTTATTTGAATTGCATTTCTTTCGAAAGAATACTTTTTGAATCAAACTACGATGCGTTTCAAAACTGCATGTATTGAAAGAGAAAAATACAGTTAAAACGTCTTTCAATGGGCCGTTCAAGAAAGATATATGAATTTGCAAGTTTTATGGTGTAAGTAGTATGTATAAGTATGGGCTTGCAAGTTTTCTAGATCTTTTATTTATTTAGATATAATTTTTTGGAGCACTCACAAAACACGAAAGATTTTTGGATTTTATAAATGCGACCTTTTGAAATGTTCGAGTTTGGACTTTTTCCTGATGAAGTACAAGTTTGAAGCATTTTAATCCGTTACACATGTTAGTTTTTCAGCTATGATTCCTACCCAAATTTGGCTTAAGGCTTACATTTTCAGAAACCTTTATACCAAGTTGCCTTCTTTTTATGTTCAACTTGTAAAGATTTGTGAAGATACATTGGTTTTATACTTATTTTTTAAATATTTTTTCATGCATTACAAATATTTTCTTGGTCTTCGTAAGCAGTAGATTTATTTATGTAGTTTAAGGTTTTACGCACATCCATGTTATCTTAAATTACATAATACTATATACATGCCTACAAGATACATACAAATATATATATATATGTACATATGTGTACGTGTATGTGTATGTACACTGACATGACAAAGCATTATAACCATCTCCACATTTTTCAATGAACTCGTCTGGATGACGTGGAGGGCACTTGATTAAGCTGGAATGGTATTTAACTGCTGCTGGAGAAGATAATGAATCATTTTTGCACTTACTTTTGTTAGTGATGGAAAAGGCTGCTGTTCTAAGCGAATTTAACAGAGAGTAGATTGTAATGACCCGAAAAATCGAAATGAGTATCCTTCCATTACAATTCGTCGCGTAGCACTTCGAAACTGCACTACTATTAGGTTATTCGTGAGCTGCCGTTTTTAGTATTTATGCGAAGCGAATAAATGTCGGTGAAACCAGAAATAGAAGCCGAGGTATTGGAGGTTCACGCGTCATACTTGATAAAGCACGAAATGTTTCACTTATGTGCGATAAAAAAATATAAGTACATGTTCTACATAAAATATAAAGTACACCAATAAACATTCAATATTGTTCAATATAAAATGCAAACATTTAACATTCTTGAGTTACTTATGAAATTGCAATGTGACAAAATCAATGTGTAAATACAATCCATGAGCATAGCTAAAGTGTAACATGTGTGAACAAATTTAAAGCAACTCAAATTTTAACAGAACAAAAATATTTGCGTTGTGAGTTTACAAAAACCAATTCAGTAGTTAAAAGGGTCCAAAATTATTTAAAATTAAACGAACAAGTATGTAAAAGAATAACACCTAAAGTTTATGGTTAGAGACAAGTTTGTGATACATAGTTAAATTTAGAGTTAAATTGGTGGTGGCTGGTCAACATTTAGTACTGTAGAAACATCAAAATCACATGCCTTTAAAATTTAAAAATATTTCATAAACGTGGAGACCCTTACAAAATTTCTCGAACTTTAAACATTCAATACTATAAGTTCGCAGTGATTACAATTCTTCTGCGGGGAATCACCTTCCCTCCCGCGTGGTTACCCGTACTTAGCATATTTATAAAAATAAAAGAAAGGGGTAAGCTAAAATTTAATCAACTAAGAATAGGAATCAAAGGACGAGGTTAGGCTCCCATTTTCCGCCCCGCGACTGCTCTTCCATCCGATGGATTCCGAACTTGCATAGATCCACCGGCCATTTCTTTCTGAACGTATATACGTTCCAGTTAAAAATTCAGGACTCCTTCCTACTCAGCTTCCGAAGCTGTCGAACCACGCTGCAGATGCTTTTTCTTCAATGGCAAGGACCTTAAACTTGGCTATGAGTGATGATGGAACGGTCGCCCAATTACGGCAGCCCAAAAGGAGCGAACCAGAGATTCGTCTGGGAAAAGGTCTTCGTCGGTTTCCAGAAGTTGGCAGACATCACATATTCTGTAATGCTTTTTCTCAAAGCTACGGCGAGAGGTCAAAAACCCCTCCATTGAAAGATAATGTAAAACCCTAGCCTCGCATCGGGGTGCCAGTCTAACTTGGGTGGAAGACTAACAGCCACAAATTCCACCCACAGAAGAAACCCTCGTAGAAGAAATGTATACTACAGAATTCTGCGATAAGGGGTGAAAAAAATGCAAAACAGCACATATAGTACATAGCTTGGCAAAGAAATTCGGGGCGCTGTCTGCCCAAAAAAAGGGAAATTCTGGAGAAAATGCGAATACCATGCCGACAAGTTTGGTAGAAAAATAAAACTACTACATAAATTTTCATCACAAAAAATTAAACAATTTAGGTACTGAAACTAATATTTGACAGATTAAATTCAATCAAATACACGCACAATAAATAATACACGCACAATAAATAATAAATAACACAATAGTTAAAAATGTTATTACAGCTGAAATAAGGACGAGCAATCATTTCTAAAATTATGTTTTTTCAACACTTAATCGACCTTACCACCAGAGTCAGAAAATATGTATTCATGAAAACTTTACCAAAAAAGAGGGGTAAACGTTAAACAAACTTATTAAAAATTAACACACTAAATTGTGTAAGAAACAAAACTTTAAATTTTGGAAGTTAAATAACCATAAGGGTCAAAGCAAACAGCGCAAAAAAATAAAACCAAAGTAAAATTTAAGTTCTTAAACAAATATAAAAGTTAAACGACTTCACATTAAAGGATAAAAAAAAAATATATTTTAAAACTTCCAAACTTAAATTTAAATGTCAACCAGCTTACAGAAACTTACAACCATTACTTTGACCAAAGCTAATAAAACAAATTAATAAACTTTAGTTACTGACAAAACTGAATTAAAAAGCAAAATAAACTTATAACTTGAAATTAAGAAACAATTAATACATAACAAATCTTCCGCAGTCTCGACCAAAACTTTTCGAACAGAATATTTAGCTATATAAAGCTAGTTCTCTGACTATACAAACACATTTTTGCAAGATACACGCTAAGTAGTGGTGATAGTGGTGACAGTGGCAATTACTTGGGAATAAAAAAAAGGTAGCTCTTAACTGACCAAAATCTTTACCAATTAAGCTTAAGTTCAAGCATAGTTAATTAACCTACCACTTCTATTGAGAATCAAAATCACACAGTGCGACTCACAACAAAACAAATCACTCACAAAAGTTTAAGCAACTCTAAGCATTAACTTGAGTAAACTAACTTAACAACTCAATAATCTCCCACAAGGAAAACCACTGAAACAGAAACCATGGGTAACCAAATAAAATCACTGTATCCAACACTATTCAAAACAAACAGCGAAGGCCATGCCGACATAAGCATGACATCAATACACAAGAAATCAAACTGTATACTTGAGTACACAACTACTTTCAACGAAATCAAAACGGTGAACAAAACCTAATATCAAACATACATGAATCCAACAACCAAAGACAGTCGTCTTCCAAAAATAAAATCAGTAAACTACAATGGAAAACACAAAGTTGATCCAAAGTTCTTCAAAATTTACCCATCAAAATAAATACAAAAGTGTGCAGGCCAAAGTGAAATAAAACAAAACACAGTAAACACGTGTAAATAAGAAATAACAACCAACTAGTCAAAACTAAGCCGAAAACACTGAGGCGTCCCCTTAGTAAGGAAAATAAACTATTCCGATAACAATTTAACTTGAAGGAGAAACAAAGTGGACCAGCCACCAAGATCTCAAACATAAACATAACCAGTGTATGGACAAGAAAGTTGAAATTCCTGACAAAACATGAACTGGATAAGGTCAAAACAATTCAAGTCAACTAAAGTAATCTCGCAGAACAAACAATAAACAAAACAAACTGGATCCAGTAAATCTCTTACAACACATATAACTTCTGGTAAGGAAGGGATGTCCGAAATATACCTTTATATAATTTCGACTTTATCATATAGCAATAGGTTGTGTTCTACGTGGGGGTTATTTTCTGCTTCAATCGACTGACTCACCCCATAGACTACTCCTGCGGTGTCGTTAACAAAATGTTATTGCCAAATGCTCCAGCTTTATTTATTCTTCCGAAAGCAATTCTTTCAAGTCCAAGCCCAGAGGTTCTACCCTCTTTTATGTGAAATTGTGTATGTCCAACCGTATCGTGTCTTCCTGAAAATTAATTTGAACGCTATATGGTTTTAAGAAATCCAACTCCCAAATCATGTTTGCGTGTAAATATCTCACAGTTGAAAAAAAAAAAAAAAACACTTTTTGCTGCTTATTTTTAATTTGCACATTAAACGTTCCTATCCCAACGCATTCACAGTGTTTTTCCTGCATTGTTATCACCTTGGTTCCAATCTGGGAAAACCAAAGAATCTATATTTTCTATTTTTTTAACGTTTTCGACCATAAAGCTAGTTCATGCTGCTGTGTCTAGTAAAGCGTTTGAAGGGATTGCATTCAAACTGATTTAAATATTTGGAAGGGAAAAGATTTTAATTAGTACTGTATTTAAGAGGATGTTAGAGGCATTTTCTTATATCTGAAGTTGACGACCTTTCAGACCCACAGAACTTCTACATGGTTTAAAGGTTTCTGTTTATCATCAACCGTTTACCTTTTTTGAGATTTATCTTGGCGATCGTCATTAGTGGGATGAAAAATTCTGCCGGTCATCAAAACGCTTTCTACACTAATATTTTCCACTTCGTTTAGCTACAGGTTTTATAAAATTTTGACTAAATTTTTCATCGTGTTCCTGCACGCTCTTGGATATGCGGCAAAACCCTGGGTAATATTACCTGAATAAATTCTGCATTGGATATTTTATATGTAAAACATTCGCCACGTGTACTTATCTTAAAATAAATTCAGTTAACTTATTGATGTTCATTTGGTATTTATAATAAAGTTCTGCTTCTAAATTGGAACTAACCGCGAGGAATGTTCTCATAAGTGCAGTTTTGAGTACATCCAACTTATAATTCTCATTCCCTGGTTTTCCTAGCAAATAGTTTCCGTCGCCTTAGACACCAGTTCAGTGCTTCACTTCTGAGCGCAGGAGTTGCTATGGTAACTTTTAATACTTCTCCAACCAGGTATGATGAAAAAATGCGTTTCTGGGCTTTCCGAAAAAGTCAAGAGCACAGTTCTACTATCAGAACTATTAGATGGTTTCGTCGATGCAAGCATAGTAATAGCAAGCCACAATAAATCTGTATCTTTCCATTTGACTTGCTGCTGCTGTAGGATTCTGGAGTGTTGGGGAGCCTACAAATTGCATTCTCTCTTGAAAAGGATGGGCGTGAGATATTGGATTTCACTATGTCTAGAAGCTTAACTCAATATCCGTTAGGCTGTATTAGAATGTCAAACAAGCTATCACTCCAGCCTGAATTCAAATGACAAATTTTAAAAAGATTAAAATAACCTTTTTTAACTCTTTAAATTAAGGCACTTCTTTTGCTACATATGAATCTCCGCTACCTGTGGCTATTTAAAATAACATTAGATGAAGTTAAATTCAAGTTTAGTTAAGGCAGTTAATACTAGACATAAAATACAGTACTTAAGTTGTCTCAAGTAATTAATGGCGCGTATTTAAATCTAGGTTAGAAAGATGTCTAAAATCGGAATAAAACTTTCGTAGAGCTGGTGATAGTATATAACTGCAAGAAGAGGCTGTCAGAACGTCTAACGCTAAAACATTCATATCCTCGGCATAAACACACTGCATCTAATTTTCAATCCGATGAGGACTACGGAAAGAAATTAAAGTAAATGTTTAAATCAGAAATATCTAGTTAATTAACATAAAATCCTTCAATACTGTAATTAAACATTTTGCTCATTAGCAACATATTTTACAAAATTAAATTTATTAGGCATATGTTTTGTTAAATAACGTCATCTGTTACTCTTTCACATTTTAATGCAACTATAGTGTCCCCACAGCTCGCATGCTATTTCCTTTTGTTGAAATCTTATAAAAGTTCTTTCAATTCTATTGGTTTCCTAACGACTGCACGGAAGGCTATAAATTCTTCTTCAGTTGACAATAATGTAAGGTTGTTTTTGGCTAGTTCGTATAAAACCTACCTTATCATACATGTAGATGTACTTTGTATCATATGTCTTTAAGCAGATTGTTTTCTCTGTCTGTACCTATTGTAACAACAGAAAGAACTTTTTATTTTTTTTTCAACTTTTCTAAGACATAAATATCATATTTCAGTAGATTTCAAATATCTTTCTAGTCTTTTGCTTTCTGACTAGTCTGCTCATATAAGTTTTAACAGCTTTTGAAGTTCTGTATAAATATCCGGTCAACTACTAGATATTAATGATGGTATGGCACTTTTATATTGATAAAAAATATTTTGACGTTTTTCTCTCAACAAAAATGCTAGAACCATAGCAACATGGTTTGCCTTACAATCAAACATTACTTAAGTTGCGGAATTGATTGGTGCTAAAACTACCACCAGTATTTGCTCTTATAATGCATACTTAGATAGAATTAAAATTTACTTAGAGAAGAAGTTTGAGAAAAATTTCAATAAATTCCAGTTTCAAAGTTTCAAAAGTAAATGATTATTGCTCCGAGGATCAAAGAGCTACATGAACAAGAGTTCCTGCATCCGCATTTTCAGACATATTCTTTATTTCAAGGCCTATATTATCGCCTTAGAAAGTGAATTATAAAATCATTGCAACTGTCTGAAAACTGAGCTTGTAGAATTTAATTCTTAAAATGGTTGAATTTTAATCATCGCATAGAGGGTTAACTTTAGAAGAATATAATAAACATTTCTAAAGAGCTACCGAATATCTGTTCCATAGTCTTTCAGGTTATCAGTATGCGTTTAGGTTGCATCATATTGATTAATAAAGTTGTACAGACCATTCAGATTTTAATTCTGAGCGAGAGACATGAAAAATTTGCGACGTCTTCGGAGATTTGAAACTTGGCCTTCCGTTTGCTAGCTGGAGATACTTCAAATTATATCATGATGGTAACCAGGGAAGCACAAAAGAAAATACTATGCATGCTTTCCCACTTAAAGACGACTGCAGACAATGGATCCAAATCGCCAAATCCTAGCGTTTACAGTGTTCACCACCTTTCGGTTCCGACGCCAGAGTAAAACCTTTAGGTTTATTTCGGAGGGAGAAAATATCTTTCATTCTGTCCTATTTTAAAAACGAGTAGTGATTTGGAAACTCAATCACCAATTTCTGGTGCTGACAAGTTATCGTCTACTACATTTTTAATTTGGAAGCAACTGTAGGCATTTAATGTTTTTCCTTTGTCTTGTTTTCTCCCTTTTTTTAAGGTTAGGAAACGGGAAAATATCAGCGATACCTTCGGGTTCAAACTCCGGACTTTCCGACTGTTAGACGAACGTGCTTCCAGTTGTAACAGGAAAGTACACGATGAAGAGAGAGAAAATACTTTAATGCTTTGCAAAATTGCATGCTTTAAAAATCATTCACGAATAATTAAAAATTATTTGTTATGACACTCTGTTTTACACTTTCAGTAACAATATTTTTACTTTAAATTTTATAAATGTATCAGGTCTATTTTCAGTTCCTGTATTTTATCATGAAAAGAAAACTTTTATAATTCAGTACAGGTAAATTTTGAAAAGGTGTCTTTAAGATACACATTTTTGGTAAAAGAAAGAGTAACTCTCATTAGTACTTCCGTTCTTTAATCTGGGAAACAAATGTATTGAAGCCGTTAAATAATTTTAAGGGGTATGATAATATTTTATTCATTAGTGATATAATAATAAGCGATCTATATTAATAAGATAATTTTCGTGGAATTTATTTCAAGACCTTGTACGAGCTCTCGTAGTGTAACTGGAAATAATCAACATAACACTGAAAGATACGTGGTTCGAATCCCGGCGAGGGCATAGCTGTTTTTCACGTTTTCCGGCTCCGAAACCCCTCGTGTCTCTAGAAATTTACAAAATGTTTACATGCAGTACTTACTAATGAATTTTAAATGTAGTATGGAAGGTATCTAAATCAGACACTCTTTTCATTATTGGAATTACTCCAACATTTTCAACAAATGATCTGGAAACTTTTGATTGATAGGAGAAATATCCAAGGTACACACTAACAGCAAAATCGTAATGCATATATGAAATGATAGTCCAACTATATACATACATTTTTAATCTGCCATCTTTTGCATTCAAATCTTCCCTTCAAAATTGTAAAGTACGCACAATTCCTCCTTTTCTATTTTCAAGATAGAAATTTCATGGACTAAAACTATGGGTGAAAATATGCATGTTAATGTATTTATTACATGTCTCAATATTACCTAATGCTATGTTTTAAGCAACACGTACAATTGTGAAAGTTAAGTTAAAATACTTTGAGAAAAATTTTATCTTTCAACACAAGATTTGAAATTACTGCTGCAGCACATTATAATCCATAGAAGACCTAAATCTATAATTTTTTACCATAGTGCACAGGCAGCGTAGTTAATTGTAATGAACATCTTTTAATCTAAATTATCATTAGTGTTGTTATAATGTTAGAAAATAACATTCATCCATTAATTTAATAAAACTATACAGATAATAAGAAAATTTTAAAATGTTTTTAAATTAATTACTAATGTATCTGAACTATTCCCTTAGCAATATTTCTTAAATTCCATATTTAATTCGTTCATTGCCTACATAACTATAATAATCCTTTGAGACTGACTAAGAAGAAAAACTTAAGTCTCTTTGAAAAAAGCTCAAGAATTTCGTTACAGAGAATTTGATTATAGAAGTATAGAGTAAACTTAAAAGCTTAACTATACTCATGGCCGAGAAAAATTAATCCTAATGTCATAAAAAAGTACAGTCGGCCGATGTCAATAAAATCCGAGGGTTAACACAGGTAACAGAATCTGACATTATTGAAACTATATTGACATTATTCCTTTCAACATATAAGAAACGCAAACACGGTAAAGCTAAGAAAGACGAGAAATATAGGATTTTATGGGATCAAAATAACTCTAGATGCAGTGATTGAATAATAGTCAGTTGATTAGCGGGAATGAAAAACTGCGAATCTGAAATTGAAAGAATAAGAGCGAGGTGTGATAGAACAGTGAAACAGATGGGACATTTTTTAAAGTGTGCAGGAGGGCCAAAAGAAAAGGAGTTCAAATTTTATAAATTCCGAATTGCTTATCTGCATATGATGATACATACGAAATCTATTTGTCAGAGGTGAGTACTTTCTTTGGGAAACTGGTTTGTATATACATTAGATATAAAAAACAACGATAACACCCTTCAGCCGTTGCATTATTTGAGATTTGGACTCCGATTAAACCAGTATCCAACGATCTAAACGATTTAGTCACACTTTGGCATCCTTTCAAATTTAATAACATTTATTAAAACTGAATTTAATAAGCTTCGATTTCAATAATTTAAGAAGTTTCGATTTAAATTTATTTGAAATAGTGCAAAACGTATGTTCTTTAAAATTCTTAAAATGTTCATTTCCTTGTTTTCCTTCCATTACTTAAAACTTTATTTTAGCGCAGATATTCAGATGATGTTTCCATTACATCCATCAGAACGAATAATTAATATTAACTCACACTACAGAGTTTTATCATTAATTACCCACTCACATACTTGAGCCAAAACAGCGAATAATTCGCTAAACACTGCTAGTTTGGTTTGCGGTTCTAATCCCGGAAAACGGACCTACTGCATGGGCGTTTTCGTGTTTTTTCCTATGTGGAACACGTATATGAGATAGTTTTCCTTAGAAAGGCATGAAGGTATCCCTCCAATACGGCAGATATCCTCGTGTGCTTTCAGATTATCAAACAAACCAAACCAAACCATACATACCTATCCCTCGTTTTACACGGTATTCGTTTTACACGATTTCGGTTTTATAACGTTTAAAAAATTAATGGATTTACAAAATTTGGCAAAAATGTTTATTTGGCTGCATATATGCAAATAAATATATTTTAAGCCATTTTTGAATCTTGTGGAGACATTAATTGTTTTGAAGCAGGAGATGTGAAAAATGATCAATGCTCACGCCGAGAATCGAACCATGGACCTCTCGAAAATACGCGCCGAGTAAACAGACCACTACACCACGAAGACACGCTAAGAAGGCGGGACTAATAACTTATTAGTTCATTTCTTTGGTAGCACTGGTGGCAACAACAAGAATGAGGATTCCCCGTGTTGTAAAAGGAGAATTCCCGTGGTATGTCTGTGCATTTCACAACGGTAAAGCTATTTAGTTCGTGTGAACTAGTGCAGTACCAGTATTTTAGCAGCAGAGCTTACATTTTTGTCTACATATTTAAATGCTTATTGGTAAGTTTTCAATATTATATTTTTTGTTGCATTCTCATAATTTACGCAAATTTTTTAAAGTATTATAACGGGAAAAGATTTGGAAAAAAATAAAAAGGAAAGTTATTCCTTCTTATTTTTTTTCAACAACAACAAAATTTAAATTACAAAAATTAAAATATTAGATCTTTTACGTAATAGAGAAAGAGTAACAGCTGTTGCTAAATTTTACTCCGTGAATGAAGCCACAATAAGGACAATTAGAAAAAAATGAAAACTCTATTAGAAAAAGTGTAACAGCTGGAACTTGCAGAAGTAAGAGCACAATTTCACCTGCAAGAGATGATACAATGGAAAATATGGAAATGACATTAGTGATATGGATAGAAGACCAAAATCAAAATCGAATTCTAAATGATAACTAATACTATTATAACTAAGGCTTTAAAGATTTATGGATCACTTGAGAATCAATCACCGTCGAATTCGTCAGATGATGAAAAAGGTATCTTTTTCCGCCAATCACGCTTAGTTTGAGAGATTTAAACAAAGATATTCTTTACATAATTTAAGATTGAAAGGAGAAAGTGCGTCTGTTGATTCGAATGCAGCACAATAATATCAAGTAAAAATTTGCTGAAATCATTGCCGCCAACTCCTACATTTCTGACCACATCCCTTCAAAGCTGACGAGTCCGGGTTGTTCTGGAAAAAAAATTGTCTGAATGAACCTATTTAGCTAAAGCTTGCAAATCAGCTAGTGGTGATAAGGTAGCGAAAAGTCGTAAAACAATTATTTTCTGTTGCAACGCTTCAGGCGATTATATGAGGAAATCATTGGTTATTAACAAATCAAAAATATCACGCTCGTTTAAAGGAATAAACATAAATAACTTTCCCTTTTATTGGATGGCTAATAAGAAAGTATGGGGCACTGCCATAGCTTTCAATGAATGGTTTCATAACAAGTTTGTCCCAGATATAAAAAATTATTTATGTAAAATTGGATTGACTTCTACGGCTGTTCTATTAATTGATAATACACCTGGTCATCTTTAAGATTTACAACACGAAAATGTAGAAGTTCTCTTTTTAACAAAGTATATAATTTCCTTATTACAGCCGTTAGATCAAGGCATAATTTAGACTTTTAGGCATTGTATATCAAACAAACTTTCAGGTATATTTTAGAACAAATGGAGATAGATGAATCTCTTACTCTTATGGATGCTTAGAAGAAATTTACAATATTAGATATTATGTAGAACATGGTGGACTGTCATATACTCAGATTAAACAATAAACAGTCAGCGCATCCTGGAAAGCAATATTGTCGGATGGTGCTAAAGATGAGTATGATAGATTACCATTAGAGGATGAATATTCTCAGTTCACTAAAGTGGCCCAAACTATAGGAGGAGAAGATTTTAAGGATTCAGCTCAGGCAGATATTGAAAAATAATGGCTGATGAAGAACTAAAATGAGGATGAGTTAGTTAATATGATTCATGAAACAAATAAACTTGATGAAGACAATGATCCTGATGCAGAGCAATCTGAACCAGATGCGTTCACAGCAAGAGTCACCAGCGTAGGACTTGAATTGGGAAGAAAATTAGGTAATAATTTTTTACAATATGAAGCTCTCCGATTCCAACGGGAGTTTAGTAAGTGCTTAAATCAATATGAGGAGGTTTATAAATGTTTAGGAAAAAACACCTAGGCAATTTTTAATTACGGATTTCACTACAAAGTCTTGTCGATCTGAGATGTTCCCTAATTCGTCAACCACTGAAGCAAAAATCTCATCAAGAACGTTCAAGTGATGAAAGTGACATCATATCAATTAAGACGAAAAGACTAATAGTTCATGAAAGTGATGACAGTGATTAAACTTAAAATAACTTTTAAATAATCTTATATTTTCATAATGTAAAATAAATTAAATATGTACTTCTATTACCTACATGTATTTGTTATTTTATGAACGAAGTTTAACTTGAAATTATTTTAAGATGTATTACTTTAGTTTTATGTAAATAAATAACTAAATTTTGCGAGAAACAACAATGAATAAATAACTGACTGTAACAATAGAAAACAACAATGAATAAATAACTGACTGTAACAATAGAAAACAACAAAGAATAAATAACCGACTATCGTCATGGTGTCCGAGTTTTATAAGACTGGTACGCAAAAGTTCGTTGTTCTTTAAGCTAAATGTTTAATCTGATATGGAATCATATAGAAAATTTTTTAGAAATGCATTTAAATTCGTAAAATATTAATTTTTTTAAAACATTTTTATTCTTTAATGTTTTATCTTATATTATCAATACACAGGAATATTTCATACATGACATATTATAAACATATTAGAATAACGAAGAGAAATTAAATACAAAATAAAACTCTTCATCGAAAGTACGTAAGCTATGGCATTAAATTTTTCTGCAAAAAAAAAAAAAAAAAAGAAAAGAAAAGATGCTTTTATTTGAAAGATAAAATAGTGCAAGTTCTGTAATCGCTATTGGTGAAATTGGTAGATTTTCTCACCTCTTGGTTGATAAACATGTGAAAGATGAAAATACTAGACTAAATAATTCTTTAATCAACATTTCAATGTCAGTTTCTCAAAACCGACTGATTATTTCATCCTCTAATGTTATTTCTAACGGGTGACCAATACATTTAAATTTGTTGTTTTTCTTTACAATCTGCATACCAAAAGCACCTTTTTAGTATTCATTATTCTTTTAGAAGGTTAAAATCAGATTCAGAATTTAGAATATTTTTTGGATTCTAACAGTGCATATTCCACGCTTATATTTCGAAAAGCATTACCAGATTGCGAACGAGGATCATTTCTTCCATAGTAAATTGAAGCTTTTTTAAACTGCTGGGAAAGAAAAAGTATTAGGCTAATTTTACGAGGTCAAAGAATTTGTAATAAAAATTCATCATAATGGATAATTTTTATCGCAAGTATATACATTTTTATAAGGAAGAAATGATTCATCCCACTAAAGGAGAAAAGTAGGTCATAAGGAAGAATATTTCTGAAAACCACAATTCAATCCCAATTACCTGAGAAAAAAAATTCTTCGGAATACAAAAATACAGATCTATATACCTAAAATTATATGTATGCATATATATAGATATATTTATATATTAAAAAATATAATATTCAATGTAACAAGTATTAACATCCTGTACAAAAAGCTTAGATAGCCATTTTTGCCTATCTAAATTTCCACTTTTAAGACCTCTGAAATATTCACCACTCTATACATTTTTCCTCATATAAGATAAAAATAATTTTTGCTCCTTTTGAACTTAATATTATGTATATGTATGTAAAATATAAAAAAATACGATGGCTTTGCTCTACGCGAATACTCAACCTCCAATTAATTTTCCGCAATTTAGGATCTTGCCCCTAGACCAGTACCTTCGAGAATATTCTAGCGTATTACATAACCGCTACTATAAATACTGAATGCGCACCATTGTAGCATTCACGTTATGTGACATAAAGGCAAAATTCCTGTTATTGAGCCGGACACGTTGCGCTACCGCGCAATATCTCGGTATAAAATGATCGGATCGGATCGATTTGCGTCAGAAGCTTCCCTCTCCCTGTGTTGTTAAAACCTACGCTGCTGCTTCCATCTTCCTTTTCAATATGACGCATTAAATTTAAAATAATCGTATTTAGTAACGAATAGTGATCTGCTTCCGAAATTCAAATAAAGCTATGGAATAAAGATGTACCATTAAAAACTAAATCAACTTGCCTCGTCAATTGGATTAGCCTTACCACTCTGCAAAAACATGCCTGAACTTTGATGCCAAGCTTCATCACGACTCCCGAAATATCACAGTTATTTATTTAGTCGACAGGACGTTATTCTGTGTGGGAAAAAGCTCCTGTGGATTATTTAATGCGCTAAATTCATCGTTATTAGGTCAAGGAGAGTGCATCGATCATCTGCTGTTGTGTTTTTGCTTTTCCTCGGCTACAAAAATGAAGTGTTTTCCAAGTGACTGGTGAAAAAATTATTGGTGCTTCAAAATCTTGTGTAAATTGATTATTCGGGCTTCAAAAATTATGAATACTAGATCCAAAACAACGATGGCAACAAATACAGAAGCAATAACCACTGTCGATGCTGCAAAATTTCAATTTCCTAATTTTGACGGATCAAAAAGTAATTTTCCTAATGATAAATACATTCTGCTGTTTGAGCAAAACTGTGCTGCTAAAAATATTCAAGGTAAAGATAAAACCTTCATCTTTGCGAAATGTTTAAGAGGAGAAGCCCTGGCATACTATTTAAAGACAATTAGACATGCTATTTAAAGACAATAGTGAAAGACAATTTCCAGACGTACTTTTCCAGTGCAGAGACAGTGACCTTTAATACTTTTGTGTCTATCACCTATGATAAATTCAAGAACACTGACGTCTATTTTCGCAACAAATGTTACAATAGTTGAGGCCCTCAATCAGGGTCTTCCGGAATCACAGAGGATGTTGCTCTCTATACAGAAAATATGTTCACCAAAGGATTGGATTGAAACGGCACGTAAAGTTTTTCCAGTTTCAGTGCCGCTGGATGGATTAGAAAATTCAAGTAGTGGTGACAATTTTGTTGTTCCAAGACAAACTCTACCCAAGTATTATCCCAGACCAGTGCAAAAGTATCAAAATTTTAGAAGTGTGAGGCCCCGGCCTTCTCAATATCCGTATAGGCGTTTTAGTTCTCAATGAAATCCGGTTTTAAAATATTATAATACAGTGCCTAATAGTGAAGACAAAAATGATATTATTTTAAAGTTAACGTCCGAATAGGTAAACAAAATTTTCCCAGTATAATAGCTACTCGGTCTGAAATAAATGTTATCCCATTTAATATTTTTAAGAGTATTGATAAAAATTTTCAAAAAATTAAAGATGAATATAATAATAAGTTATTTTCCCTATCTAGTCAGATTCATGTAGAAAAAATTATTAAAATATCATGTAAAATAAGTAACCTCACTAATGATATAATATTTTATGTGGTAAATTCTAATTTGAATTATTTATTACTATCTTCACCTTGTGTTTCATTGTTCAAATTACAATGGAATTTTCATTCAAGTTTATCAGTTTGGAAAACGGGTAAGTAAAAATGTTAAATTAGATAAGTTTTTTCAAAATAATTTTGTAAGTAAAAATGATATCAATACTAAACAACCTGGTAAATATTTTAATAATAGTGAAAATTTTGTATATAAAAGGGATATTAGTACTAAAAATTCTGGTAATTTTTTTAACATAGTGAAAATTCTGATAGTAAATTACAAAAAAAATGTTGAATAATTATAATCATATATTTTTTAAAAGTAAATACGATGTTGGTTGTATAAAGATTGAACCTCCCAGAGTTGTATTAACTTCTGAATTACCAATAGCCTATAGACCATATAGAGCATCTCCTAAAGATAATAGTGAAATTAAAAAACAAATTGATGAGTTGTTAAATTCTGGAATCATTAAACCTTCTTATAGCCCTTATGCTGCTTCTGTAACTTATAAGTGTGCTGAACAAGCAAAAACTAGATTGTGTATTGATTACAGAAAGCTTAATCAAATTACAAAACCGATTTTGAGCCCATTCCCAGAATTGATGCTGTATTAGATCACTTAACAAATGCAAAAATTTTCTCTACATTGAATTTAGCATCAGGCTTTTGGCATACAAAATGAAATGAGAAAGATACTGAAAAATTAGTATTTACTACAAATTTTGGACTTTATGAGTTTACTAGATTATCTTTTGGTTGGAAGAATTCCTCAGCTGTTTTACAAAGAGTTCTTAGACAGATTTTAAACAAATATCATATTCAATTTGCTTTAAATTATTTTGATGATATTATAGTATTTTCTCCAAATTTATAGGATTATTTAAACCATCTTAAAATAAGATTTGATATATGTGAGAAAGAAAATATAAATTAAAACGATCTAAATGTAATTTTGCTAAAGAAAAAATAAATTTTCTAGGATATTAAATTCAAGCAGGTAAATACCAACCCAGTAATGTAAATATAGAGGTCATTAAGAAATTGCAACCCCCTAAAATATCAAAGAGTTGCAAAGATTTTTAGGAAGTATTAATGTATATCATAAATTTATTCAAAATTATGCTAAAATTAGAGCTCCTGTAACAAATTTACTTACGAATTACCCCCTATAAATGGATTGATGAATGTCAAATAGCTTTTTAAAATTAAAAGATGCATTAATTTCTACGCCTATTTTAACTTTGTTTATTCCTAAATATCCTTGTCGTGTATTTGTTGATGTCTCTGAAGAAGCTGTTGGCGCTGTCTTAAAACAAGAATATCCTGATGATAATTTACATCCAATTGCTTTTCATTCTAGAAAATTAAGATCTTATGAACAAAATTATGCAATTACTGAGCTGGAATGTTTATCTATAACGATGCAATTGGATAAATTTTATTATTATTTACATGGTAATCATTTTACTGTACATACTGACCATGCTGCTCTAGTCTGGCTTAAAAATATAAAACATCCTACAGCTCGCTTATTTAAATGGTCTTTAAAATTACCTATGTATGATTTTGATATAAAGTATAAAAAGGGATCGACTAATGTTGAAGCTGACATGCTATCTAGAAATCCTATTTGCCAGGATTTAAGTTTACAAGTTAATTTATTATCATTAGAACAAATAAAAGAATATCAAAATTTATACAATGTTTGTAATCCTAAACATAAGAAAATGAATGACGTTTTAACTATTAAAAAACAAGGACTGTATAAAATTGTAATTCCTATGTCTCTTCGTACTAAGTTACTTGAAAAAGCACGTCTAGAATATGAACATACTGGCGTGTCCTTAATGCTAAATTTATTATCTCCTCAGTATTATTGGCCAGGAATTGTTCAAGATGTGAGAAATTATTGTAAGCATTGTGAAGTATGTCAGTTTAATAAGAAAAGTAAACAAAAGAAATTTGGTTTAATGCAAAATTTACCATCGGTGAGTGAACCTTTTGAAATATTATCTATTGATACTGTCGGTGGTTTAAATTATTATAATTATACTAAAACGTATATTCACATAATTATTGATCATGCAACCAGGCATATCTGTACATTTTCTTCTAAAAGTGTAACTACTGATACTTATATAAATTGCTTAAGATAAATTTTTCAAATTCAGGTACCGAAAAAAATTTTAAGTGATAGGAATCCTGCTTTCACATCTTCAAAATTTAAGCACTTTCTAAGGAATCATAATGTAAAAAAATTATTGACTACAGCAAATAGGCCTCAAACTAACGGTAAAATTGAACGTGTTAATCAAACAATTATAACTAGATTTAAATGTAAACTAAATTCTTATCAAGGTAATATTTCGTGAACAAAATTATTACCCCAAGTAACTGAAGAATATAATAACACCCCTCATTCTGTAACTAAATTTCCACCTTCACACTTAATGTATATACCCACCAATATATCCACCAATAGAAGAAGCTAGAAAAATAACTCAAAAAAGATCTGATGATTACCATAATGTAAATAAAGAAAGTTATGATGCTCATTTTAAACCTAGTACTTTTAAAATAGGTTATTTAGTAATGTATGAAGAATTTCAATATCCTATTACACGTAAACGTGCTCCTCCATTTTCAGGACCTTACAAAATCCTAAAACAACATTCTGAAGTTACTTACGAAATTGATAAACCTAATCCTCTAACTAAAAGGAAATCAGAAATTATTCATTCAACTAAGACCTTTTAATCCAGCAAGTGAATTTAAATTAACTGATAGAAATAGTAGAATTCTTATCTCTGTTCAAAATTAATTTAATTTTAATTTTTCAAAATTCTCTATTAAAACTTTTTCCTGATTATGACTTTTAATACCTGATTTAGACTTAAACCCTAACAATGACAAATTATTTTCCCGATCTTGACTTTTCCCAGTCTGGCTCCATTCTCATCCTGCCTTTCCTTCTGTCCCTAGAGTTTTTCCGTTCAAAATTTAAGCCCCCTTGAGGGAAAACTCTAACCCTTTGGCATTGCACTAATACACTTTGTGCCTTTCATCATTGAAAGTCTGGTCCTCATACCAGACTTTCAATAAAGAGAATGTGTATGCTAAACTTTTCTCGACACGACATATCACACTATGTGTATTACTTCTTTCGTCTTCTCTTTAGAGAGGAAGTAAGAAGTGATAGCACACGTCCTACATCCCCCTAGGTAATATTCCTAACACCCCCTCAAAAGTTTTATCTTTTTATTTTTTAATTTTGTTAGAAGAGTGAGCTATGGTCATGAAACTGGCTTGGCGTTTTGTATACTTTTTCATACCAGCCATAGTTTACTCTGACCTCTGAAAATAGTTTAGCACAGAAGTGCTACCACACACAACACACACAGCACATAAACACAAATTTTTCACATATTTTTAGATTATTTTGTAACAAAATGTTTTGTTCTTTCTTCTTGTTGTAAGGTAATACTTATTTCTAGTTTCCTAAATTCTAGTAAAGACTTTAGCTTGATCATACAAGTTATTTATCTTAAATTTTAATTTTGTAGGATTTTGTATTTTTATAAAGACACTTTGATACAATGTACAATGCCAAAAACCAGTTATATTTTTATTGGGTAACGGAGGTTTTCTGATATTTTCTACCTAGCACCCCCCAACCATCAGCAAGCTAGTCACGCTGATGTGTTGGCAAGGACATGCCAAACTTTTGATTCAAAGTGTTAGTGTCTTATTGTATCATATCATTATTTATATTGAATTGTATCGTAATTTTTTTGCATTGAATTTTTACATTATTTTAAAAGATATAAATGTATTGTTAATTACATGCGATGAGAAGAATGAATGCACATAATACATTATTCATAAATTGTATATCTTCTGGGTTTTATATGAAAAGAAATTTTTAAATATCTTCTATTCAAACATTATTATTGAATCATATTTATTGGAAAAAGTGCATAATATTTGTGAACTTATTAGTCCACAAGACGAAAATAAGCTAGACTTACTCGCATTAAGAGACTTTAAGAAGTATTTCATTCGAATTCACTTATTTTATGAAAGGACGTTAAAACCAAAATTTCATTTTCAATGGACATTTTGCGAAAACTTGAGGACTTTTATGCTTTTAATTAATTTATTATTATTATTCCATATAAAAGTTAGTTAGATGTTTATTTATAAATCATTGTACAATTGTATAATTCAAAAACTTTATATATAATTATATTAGAAAAGATCATTATTTATGATAGGACCAGTGGCGTGCAGTCCATATGTGCAGGGTGTGCACTGCATATCCTGGCAAAATTATGAGAGACAATAATTTTCTGCACCTATCTTTATAGGGATATAATAAATATTATTTATAATATATTCAAATATTATGTTGATTTGCTTGCTTGTATTCCCGCAGTGCGTGCGGTACTAGGTGCTGCACCACGTAGCGCTTTCAAAAGCAAACGAACATAGGAAGTTTGGATGTGTACGCACTGCGCACTAATAGAAAATCACGCTTTATATATATGGGCTACTGGAGAAGCACAGCATACTATAGCACTGAGGCAAGTGCAGCTATTTTTCATGCACTTGGCATTCAGAATCATCCGGAAGGTACCGTTTATTAAGCGTTGTATTAGAGCGGGGACTTGCGTGCTGACGCGCTTTTGGTTTTTTAATTGATTAACTTTCCATACGATTTTGCAGACGGTTAACGTTTAAATTTATATATTGTAAGATTTTGTTTTTATGGAAATATAAAAGAAGTATTTTATCAATATAAAGGAAAATGTTTTAGTGTACTAAAGTAATTTCGGTGATGTAGTATATTTATAGAAATAATTCGCTGAAAAACAAATTTGTTTTGTTTGACAAAAAAGAAACGAATGTTAACAGAAGAGTCCAAATTTTACCATCCAGTGTGTCTTACAGACAGTGTATAAGTTATATCTGTTTAACGCCATATCCCTAGTTTTGTTTTTAAAAATTGTCAAGATGTTTTTCGCAGAATATATGATTTCCAAATGTTAAAAACAATTAATAAATATAATTTAATCCACTGACCGAACAAGAAACAGTTCGTTCTATTGTGCCAGCGCGCAGTGAAATCCTCAGCACGTGGAATAGACTTTCGGTTTGTCGGCACCAATGAGCATCCTAATGTCATCAGGCTGATGATGAGGCAGGTGCTACGTTTGCTGAAAATATAAATTTTCGTTGCTTTTTTGCCGCCGATATGACACCATACAACCCAAGACATGATTTTTGCTTCAGTGCTAGTAGAATTCTCGTACGTTTAGATGTTTTTATAGTTATACCTCGACTACTCGTAGGTAAATATTTTATTTATTGTATTCTTTAATTTTATATTCATAATAAATAACCCATTTCAGAATGGAGAACTCAGATATCTCAATAATTAAAGATTTATTGGAAAATCCATTTTCGAGACGAGACGTTACTACAAAAAAGGAAATAGTTAAATTAAGTAGATCGATGCCGGATATTATGCTATCGCAAAACGTTAAGATTAAAGGACAACAGTGTGTACGACATTTTCAAAAATCTATGTATGAAAAATTTAAATGGTTAACCGATTGTAGTGAATTGAATAAGTTGTACTGTTGGCCTTTGTCGTAATTGAAATGGGCAAGAATATTTGGACAAAACAGGGCTACAGTGATTTAAACCATCTCTCCACGAAGCTGCAAAGAAACATAAAAAACACAATCTCACATAAATGCCGTAATACTATTTAAAACATTTGGTACCGCCAGGATAGATGTAATGTTAGATCAACAAAAGACTTCATTGATTGTTCAACACAATGAAAAAGTAACAAGAAATAGAAATATTCTCAAGAGATTAATATATGTAGTTTGTTACTTAGCAAAACAAGAGGATGCATTTCGTAGACACAATGAGAATATAAATTCCTTTAATCGAGGAAATTATATAGAATTAATAACATTAATTAGTAAATATGATGACCTTTTAGCATATAAGAACTGCAACTGTATTTTCTGGAACTTCTAATAGAATATAAAATGATATTATTGCATCGATAAAAATATTGTAATTTCAGAAAATAGAAATGAGGTAAAAGAAACGCCATTCGTTGCTATTATGCGGGATGAAACACCTGACATATCTCACAAATCGCAATTATCGGTTGTGCTACGATATGTTAATAATTGTAGTGCACCAGTGGAAAGATTTTTGTTTTTTAAAGATGTTAGTGGTGATCGTTCAGCGGAAGCTTTGTGTAATGTTGTGCAAGACACGATTTTGAGTTGGGGGTGTGAGAATAAACTGATTACTCAAACGTACGATGGGGCAGCAGTCATGAGCGTTGAATGGGACGCAGAAAAAGTAAAAGACATTTTCCAAGAAGCTATGTTTGTGCATTGTTGCGCACATGTGCTTAATTTAGTTCTGTTGCAGTCTGTATTGTTTATAAAAGATTCTGAATTATTTTTGCAACAATTTCTGGCATAGCCTCATTTTTTTCCTGTGTCTACAAAACGAAATCATGTTTTAAATGAAATTTTTAAAAGAAAATTTCCAAAATTAGCTATAACACGTTGGAACTATTCATCTCGTTTGGTAAATGCCATAAAAAAGCGAAAGGCAAGGCCTATCTGATTTATTTGGAAATATTATTGAGAATCCAGAAGGCTGGGATAACGATACAATTAATATTGCAAAGATTTATCACATGTTTTTTTGAAGAATTTAACGGTAATTCTCTCGTAAATATTTTTGCCAAAGTGTTTAGTTATACTGATGTTCTATTTGATATTTTACAAAAAATCTAACTTATATATAGCATATTCTAGTCAAAAGGTAGAGGAAGTAAAAGATGCAATTCAAAATATGCGCACTTCTGTTGCATTGGATGAAGTTTATGAAGAGACTATTTCTGTAGTGGGTTCCCCAAATTTAAAACAACATCGTGTAAATTTACAAAACTCAAGTGTAGACCAAGACCAACATTTTAAAAATTTATGTTATGAAATAGTGAACACTATTTATTGTAAGTTAGATGTACGTTTTAAAAAATTAAATTCGCACAAACTTTTTAAACTATTGAATTTTAGATTTTTTAAGAATTATCCAAGTAAATTTCCGGATGAATGCCTTAATTCGTTAAAGAACGCTTATGCAAAACATTTCGATTTTGAAAAGCTAACCAATGAATTATGCGTTCTGTATCGTAGTGAGTCATACCACGAAATGAATTTATCGAAACTTATTCAGCATATAATGCTGAATGATTTGACAGATGCCCTAAGCGAAGTAAATAAATTGGCACATTTAATTTGTACAATTCCATTTTCAACTGCTTCGGTGGGGAGATCATTTTCAGCATTGAAAAGAGTAAAAAATTATGCACGCAATACAATGAGCCAGGATAGATTAAGCAATTTATCTCTAATAACAATAGAAAAAATATTACACTTATTACAGTCAAAACCAGAGTTTTATGATCATGTAATTGATGATTTTGTTAGTAATACGGATAGACGTATGGATTTTGTGTACAAATGAATAATAAAAAGTTAAGGAAGTGTTTAATGTATATTTGTTCTCTGCACACCCTGCATGAAAACCTACCGCACGCCACTGGATAGGACATAGTTAAAGCCTGTAAGCTATCTCCTGGATGTCTCTTCATGTCTTTCCTCATACTTCTTGCTTCACTAATCTACTAATGCTTTGCTCACCCGGCCTCTTGTTTTTTTTTTTTTTTTTTTTTTTTTTTTTTTTTTTTTTTGTTGTTGCGGGGGGGGGAAGATATAAAATATAAAAAAATACGAAAACTTTGCTCTACGCGATCAGTCAACCTCCAATTAATTTTCCGAAATTTAGGATTTCCCTAGACCAGTACCTTCGAGAATATTCTAGCCTATCACATAACCGCTACTATAAATACTGAATGCGCGCCATTTTGCGTCAGAAGCTTCCCTCTTCCTGTGTTGTTAAAACCTACGCTGCTGCCCCCATCTTCCTTTTCTCTATGAAGCATTAAATTTAAAATAATCTTATTTAGTAAGAAATAGTGACTTGCTTCCGAAGTTGAATTAAAGCTATGGAATAAAGGTGTACCATTAAAAACTAAATCCACTTGCCTCGTCATTTGGATTAGCAATGGCACTCTGCAAAAACCATGCCTGAACTTTGATGCCAAGCTTCATCACGACTGCCGAAATATCATATATATATATTCGAAAAATTAGTTGCCTGAGAAAAGCTCAATTGAGATTTTTTTGTTTTAAATTTGACGAAGATTATTTTAATCTTCGGGAAAGAATAAAAATTGCCATCCTTAAAAATAATTTTGTCTGTTCGAGAAAAAACATGAATTTTTTTCTAAAACAAATTTTTCGAAAGCTTTTGAAGTTGTTTAGATTATCACAACTTCTCAGGTTACACTTGAAATCGTCACGTGCAAAAACGTCGCGAAGAAAATAACCGAAAGAGAAAACGTAGCAGTACAAAACATTTTACAAAATCAAAATTCTAAATCATCGTTTTAGAATATAAAGTGCTGCCAGAATTTCGCAGTTTTAAAATAGCGTTCGTACAAAATCACTGCTAAGTGGAGAACTTGGTTAGATATAAAGTTAGTAACAAAATATATTAAATATAAAACACCTGCAAATCATCTTATGATCATCATGGACATGAGTTTCCTGACCGAAGACTTTTTGTGAATTTTCGTGTAATGATTTTTGAACCCCCCCCAAAAAAAAATAAGTAATATTATTATTTCTACATTTTTTATTTTTGTATGAACTAACAAATGTTTACTAAAAAAGAAAGAATTAAATCTGAACATTATAAAATTTGGAAATTAGTAAAAATTAATGCTACATATACCGGTCAATAGGATTTTAAACTTACGTTTTATTTTTTACAATATTTGATACAACGATATTTAAAACTGTAAAGTTTTTGCATTATTTTATTTTCTATCACAATGCCTTAGAGCTACGATGTTTGTTTCTTTTCTCCCACCATGTTTCGCAGTAAGGCATTTTCGCCCTTTGGTTGTTTTTTCCGTGATATTTTGTTAATGTTTCCGGCTGAGACCGTTTTTCATCATCATTTCTCTTTTTCTTAATACAAAGCTCTTCAAAGATAAAATAAAATAATATTTGAAAAAGTTAAATATTTTATCAACATTATTAGCATATCGGTATCATAGGCAAGGCCTGGGCTAAGCTGACGTGGACGAGGCACTTGCTTCGGGAGCACACAGACGAGGGAACAAATTGTATGGTTAAATTAAAATATAAATTGAAAAGAAATGTAATATATGCCAAACAAATGTATCATAAATGCATTTACATACATGCCTTGCTTGAATAAAAATACCGAATATAATCATTTATTCATTTATTATTAGTTCCTGACAATGAGTTTCCGTAGAGTTGCTTTTCAACTGCTGTTTGAAAAGCTAATATACTTTCCGGCAAGCTTTTCAGTTCATAAAACTTTACAATGCACGAAAGAGAGTTAAAAGATAATGAACCGAAATCTTTTCTATTTCAATTTACTTTACTACGGCATGCAAATATCGAGTTGTATGAAATTGCACTTTCAGAAATGATGTGGAATGTTATTACCGTGAAATATTTTGAATTTCTTGAATACTTATTATAGTTGTAAAAAGTGTGACAAATGTTTTCGATTCATATATATATATATATATATATATATATATATATATATATGTATACGTATAATCTGTCTACATTTATAAGTATGAAAAATATGATGTTTCAAAGAAATTCATATTTCTGCAGAATTATTTATCCTTTCGAGTTATTCTGATTTTTTATTCTATCAGAGTAACTATTTGCAGAAATTGAACAGCGAACACATATATATCACACAAACACACACACACACATATATATATATATATATATATATATCGTTATGCTTCTCAGACTTAAGGAGTTTTAGCTTGATGCACAATAAGAATTTACTTTATGTTTTGCATCCTAAAAATGTATTCAGATGTTGTAAAATTTATATTTTCTTCTCACGATAAGTAATATTTTCAAGTGTCCAATTTACTTGGAAGCGCATGGGTGGGAATTCCATTTTTCTGATTATTGCCATATTTGTTTCAGAAATACAATTAAGATTACAAGTAATATGGAATATCTAGCAGATAAAGTAGTGATTATAATATACAGATAATTATAGATATTTAAGGTTTATAGGTAATTTACAAATACTTATAGTTGTTTTTATATCTATAAACACTACCTAAATTTTCTAATTTTTATTTTATATATATTTTGAATACAACTAGACTTTTAAAACTATAGAATTCTTAATTTATTACTTATTAATTAAATTTAAAATATTTGACCTAACAAATCTGAAAAACGTCCATTAGTATTATAACTTTCTAGTACATTCCCAAAGTAAATAAGATAACTCCAATTTCACTTTCTTTTCCTACTCATTTTGCTCCCTCATATCTTATACATATATCGCGTAATACATTTTAAAGGGTTTAATTAATTTGTTATTAAGGGCTGCAAATTAAATACATTTATGAAAACTATATTTGTTTCTTAGTTTTAACTCACTCGCTTTAATTTTAATCTTATATATATTGAAAGCTTCACGCTAAATAACAGGGCAATATAACCCAACAACAGAGCAAAAATGAATTTATTATCTTCATAGTAAATAACTGTATCTAATTACCGACAGCTATACGCACTTCGTTTTCCAGATATTGTAAAAATATCACGTTGTCGAAGCAAGAAACTTTTAACGCAGCACTCCGCGGGATTCGAACTACAGGCCTATAGACTGCTAGCGGGACGGCTTTCAATTACACCATTTGCAATTACTCCCAGTTACAGCATTTACACCGCTTGCCATTTACAGTTGAGGCAAGTGGTAATGAGGGAGAAAATGCTTTACAACATTCCTAAAAATAAGCTTAAATTTCTTTAGAAAACTTGCATTTGTAATAGCAAAGTTAAAAATTAATTTTACCCTACGTCTACTAAAATAAAATTCGAAGTATATCTTTTCCCTTTTTTAGTGATCTATTTTCTTCTTTTTAGTAACGGAAAGCGAGACTAGTGAGAAAAATATACAGTATACTCCTTGTATTATTAAATTCAGTTAATTTAACCACACTGAAAATGTGTGATAAATCTGGTATTGAAACATTTGAGTTTGAAACATTTAGCTAAAACTCTGTATTCATTAAGACGTTTCTTACTTCATTATCAGTTCAAAAATACAGTTTCCAAATTTCCCCATAGAAACTGGGTAATTTCTTTATGCAAAGAATTTACGTGTTGGCTTTATATTTCTTCTGAAAATTTAAATATCGGAGTACTCTAAAAACAAGTTGTGGATATAGTTTGCAGAATTTGTAAATTTCATTTACCTAATTTGTAATTCTATAACTTATTAAGCGAATTAAAGCCTTCCAGGGAATTTCAGTTACATTATGTGTGACGAGGTCACACTGACAAACAAACAAACAGATTGGTCACATTGACATCAACAAACAGATTAACAAAACAGATTGCGATGTGTGACGAGGTCACACTGACAAACAAACAAACCGATTGATCACATTGACAACAACAAACAGATTAACAAAACAGAATGCAATCTAACAATAAGAGGTTTCTTAAACCAACCTACAATTAACTAAGAACGTTTAAGCTTAGCACTACGGATAAATAGAGAAGAACGAACAGCTTAAACTTTTGGGCAGTACGGTCTTATGTATCTTTCTTAATTACTTCTGAGGGGATTGTCAACCCTACGCCTAATTACCGTAGTTATCTTCTCACAAATAAAATAAAATGTATTGCTTACACTTTTATCGGGTTAACAACTGCATTCTCGTATTTTTTGGGAGCTTGGGCAAGTTGGGCTGTAATTTGTCGCTACTACATTTTGCTTTTATAAAGCTGGCTGTTTTTTCTTAGGTTTGGGTTTTTTTTTTTTCCTCGTGATTCTAATAAGACGGTGTTTCGAGTAATGTACTGCAGAAAAATTCACGGATCATAATACATGAGAGACAGGAGTAATATGACCAAAATAATCAAACTAAAACTATCCATTCGCCGTTTCTAAGAGATGGCTATTTTAAGCTATTTTCCAAACGAGACTTAACGTAGGAGTTCGAAAGAGGCACAAATATTCACGTATATTATTTCTGTAATAAAACCGTTTTTATGTATATTAGGAATTCTTATAAAATGGAAACGTCATTTTACATTATTGTTGATTAATAATGAGTTATAAATGCATTGCATAAAAGCATCTTATTATACAGTAATTAAGTTAAGACAATTTAAATTCACAAATAAGCTGGAGATATGCATGACATACATCAAATGACTTTGTAAATTTGACATTTCACATGGCATAAGCAAATCTGCAATTCCACGTGGCTTTAATTTATCATTTATGCAAGCTTTAAATTTACCAATTATCAACGGTTTTGCATTCTAAAGTGGTATTTACCTTCAAATTAATATTTTACATTGCTCAAGAAGTTAAACGATATAAAAAAGCTATTTCTTTCATATTGTTACGAATTTGGCATTTAAATAATTAACGTTAGTTGAATTGTAAATTAAATGGTTTTATTTCCCGAGCAGTGCAGCGCCTGATGAATATTAAAATAAAGCTAAGCCGGAAAATTAAAAATACAAAAGCGCGTGCATGTAACATTTAATAAATATCTCTTTTTGATTTCGAGACAGTACTAGAAGATTCTCGCGCGCGATTTTAAAATCTTATAAAATGAGGAAAACCTCTCAGTTCGTAGTAACAAATGTGACCGTAATTAGTGTAATTAGTGACTTAATTAGTGTCTATTAAATAATGATCACGATAGTATCTACTTTCAATGACACCAAACTCAAGCAGCAGCGGCCGAGCGGTAAAGACCCTGAACACTGGTAGTTCGGTCCGAGGTTCGAATCCCGCGAACGGGCTGGCTGCATGAGCGTTTTCGTGGTTTTCCCCATGTGTAACGTGTATACGAGCCAGTTTCCCTTAGAAAGTCCTCCACGAAGGCATCCCTCCCCTTAGGCAGATAGCCCTAGTGTGCTTTGCCATAATTAAATGCACCACCACCAAGCATCAAGCGTCTGACCCTCATCTTAGTTTACGAGCTCTTCTTCCCGTGCCTTGTGTTTATCTCCTGACGTACTTGGACTAATATGCATATGTAAATAATTTAGAAGACTGATTTATATAATTAATTTTACTATTTCTACTTTCATATATGTTTTGTACTGTATTTAATTGTAATTTTGGCGAGATATTCCTCAAAAGACTCGCAACCAATGATAAGTCAGCTTGCAGCCCACGTGACAACTTGTCACGCCCCTTCGCCATTAGCTCCTGTCCTTCTGGACTCACACTTCGAACTTATTCTCTTTTCAGCGCCCAAAGAGCAAACATCTGATGACAGCCGGAACACATCATGTAGAATGCTTGATAATCTCGGCATAAGTGTAACTTGGAACTTGGAACTCTCAATTCAGTTAGTTGTTAGTTAGTTTGTTGTTGTCTTGAGAGTTTGTTTAGAAAACTGCTCTTGTTGACTAGCGAATTCGCGGATTAGCTTTCTTTAGCTGTTTTGAATTAAGTTCTCTTGAACGTTTGAGTAGTTAGAAGATACTACTGTGATATATTGTGATACTGCGCGATTATTTGAGGACATTTAATCATATTTGTAGTGATAATAATAAATTTTCTTCATTTTTCATCGGACTTGTGATTCATTTCGTAACGAACCCGTACGCACGCAACAATTTTTGGTGTCAGAAGTGGGGTTTGAATGTCAATTACAACAGCGATGGAGGAGTAGTTAAGACAGCTGATATCAGCCTGTGCTGCATTTAAAGAGGAAATGAAAACGGGCCAGCAAGAAATGAAAGCGGGACAAGAAGAAATGAAAGAGGAGATGAAATCTGGTCAGGAAAAGATGGAAGCTGGTCAGAAAAAGATGGAAGCTGGTCAGAAAAAGATGGAAGAATCCGTTAAAAAGGAAATGGAAGCCGTTCACGAAAAGTTGGAAGCTGGTCAAGTAACTTTTAAAAGAGGACATAAAAGCTGTACAAGAAAAATTTGAAGCAGGTCAAGACGAAATGAAAAAAGAAATAACCTGCATAATAGAAAGTAAATTTGAGGCTATGGAAGACACAATAGGAGCTATCCAAAATAAAGTCGGGCAAATTGAAAAAAGAGTTTCTTCTGTCAAAGATGAAATAGAAGATAGAGTGTCGACTGTGGAACAACGAGTCGAAGGAAGACTTTCGGCCTTCCAACAACAAATTGAAGAAAACGTTTCTGCCGTCCAAGGACATATTGAACAACAAATCGAAGACAGACTTTCTGCTGTCGTCGCCAAAGAAGTTGACACTTTAAAGAAATTCGACGGCAGGGAGCACTTCGGATGGTTTAAAATTTCTACTCGCCCATGCCTGCTCGTCCCTCTCTGAAGCTATCGACATATGATGGAAAGACTTCCTGGCAGGTGTATAAGACACAAGTTTCTATCGTGGCGGATGCGAATGGATGAGATTCCCAAGCTAAGGCCTGTCATCTCGCCGCTTCTTTAAGAGCCGACGCAGCGGATATCCTCCAGACTCTTCCCGAAAACAAAATGTTAGATTTCGAAGCTCTGTCCGGCGCCTTGGAGCTGCGATTTGGGGAGAAGTGTTTAAAAGACTACAGCACGCTCCAATTAAAATCTCGTCAACAGAAGCCTACCGAAACACTTCAGGATCTCGCTACGGATGTTGAAAGGCTGATGTGAAAGATGTTGAAAGGTTGATTGTCGCCTTTTCGGATTGCCCGACAGAAATAAGGGAAATCCTGTCCCTGTAATACTTCATCGACGGCATCCGGGATCCTGAAATACAGAAAGCTCTTCAAATGGCAGATATAAAGGACATAAAAAGCGCTCTGTTGTACGCCATGAAGTTCGAGGCAGCCCAGCAAGCAACTAGTAGAGATCGCTACCCAGTTAGAGCTGTGCGAGTCCATGAGCTCGGATCAACTGATGGCTCGTTGAGATGATTTAGCCAGAGACGTCATTGCTTTGATACGGAGTAGGAGTGACAACAAAGTGGCTCTAAGGTGTTAAAAATGTGGTACTGAAGGGCACATACGACGGCATTGCATGGATAATAAAGCGGATGATTTGATAAGACCAGTGAATGCCTTGAGATGGAATACTGGTGAGAAGAAATCCACCCTAAAGTGCTGGAACTTCGATGTTGAAGACCACATACGAAGGAACTGCAGAACACCCCAGAGAACGAAAAATAAGAGAGGCGGTTTAAACAGACAATTAAATGCCATGGCACGGAAAAAGATTGACAAGAAACTAGAGTGCTGGAACTGTGGAGCTAAAGGCCACGTACAAAAGAATTGCAGAACATCCCAGGGTACGAAAATTGAGACCATTTCTGAGCAACGACGCAGGAAACAAATTAATGACCATATCAAGGAACGGTGGTTGCCAGATAATGAATAACATTGTTTTAAAGTACTCAAGATTTCTACGGTGAGTGGCAACAGTAACGGACTGTCCATCAATGGGCATATCGATGGAGTTCCTTGCAATATGATCATTGACACAAGAGCTAATGTTACCATCATTAGGAAAGATTTAGCTGAACAGTTTAAAGATAAACTTATTTGGATGCCATCCTGTGTTACCCTTCAGACTGTGTCTGGTGACAAGATAGACATAGCTGGGAAGTTAAACCTGAACATCATGCTTCGAAGTGCCGCCTACCATCACACGGCATATGTGGCGGATATTACAGATCCATGCATACTCGGATTGGACTTTTTAAGGAAATACAATTTTATCTTGGACTTCAAACACAATCCACTGCTTTCAGCATGAGATGACATAAATATCCATCATCAGAAGGGATCCTCACATGGAAACGCCGACGCCATGTCCACGAAATAGGGAATACTAGAGCCGAAGAGAAATGCGAGACTTCCTGCTATTTTCCATCCCAGATGCTCATCGGTCGTGACCTTCGTCTGCCTTGTGAGCTCTTGTTTGGTAGCCTCCGGATGCGCTTTCATCGCCAGAGGAAGATATTGAAGATATCAAGGCCCGGTTTGAAGTTATGCACAACTTTGCACGAGAGCGAGTCAACTTGGCGATGGAGAAGATGAAGACCCGATACGACACCAGAGCTACTAGACATAGATCCAACAAAGGAAACAAGGTGTGGTTGCGGAACACGATTCAACGAAAAGGACTCAGTCCTAAATTACAGTCACCTTCGGATGGTCCATATACAGTGCTGAACAGACTGAATAACGTCGCAGTTCGGATCCGTAAGTCTTCGAACTCTAAACCTAAAGTCGTTCATTACGACAGGTTAGCTCATTACTATGGCCATAGTACGTAGCGTAAATAATTGTAAATAGTGTAAGACCATGGTCCTTTTTGTTTCTAAATGTGTATTTAGTATTTGATAGCATTCGATTTGTTTTATTTATTGCATTTATTGTTCATGTTGTTTATTATTGTAATGTAATGCTTATTATTTCACTTATGCCTTAGTTGTAAGTTTGGCTTCCTGTCCAGGGATTGTACTGCCCGGGACGTGCAGTCCTTGGGAAGGGGGCAGTGTTACGAATTTGGCATTTAAATAATTAGCGTTATTTGATTTGTATATTAAATGGTTTTATTTCCCGCGCATTGCAGCGCGTGACGAATATTAAAAGAAAGCTAAGCCGGAAAATTGAAAATACAAGAGCGCGTGCATGTAACATTTAATAAATATTTCTTTTTGATTTCGAGAAAGTACTAGAAAATTCTCGCGTGAGATTTTAAAATCTTATAAAAGGAGGAAAACCTCTCAGTTCGTTGTTGTTACTTAGTTTGTGGTTGTTTAGAAAACTGCTCTTGTTGACTGTAGCGAATTCGCGGATTAGCTTTCTTTAGCTGTTTTGAATTAAGTTCTCTTGAACGTTTGAGTAGTTAGAAGATGCTACTGTAATATATTGTGATACCGCACGATTATTTGTGGACATTTAATCATATTTGTTGTTATAATAATAAATTTTCTTCATTTTTCATCGGACTTGTGCATTCATTTCGTAACGAACCCGTACGCACGCAACAATATAATTTATCATAATGCATATAACTGATTTTTATAAGCATTTGTACAAGTGCTATATTTCGCAAACATAAAGGTTTTTAAAACTGTATACCACTTCAAAAGAAACGGACAGTTTTATATCTGTCGTTCTACTGGGCCGACCGACAAAGTTAAAGTTGTATTTCCATATCTCGAAGGGACTACTTAGGATATATATTAGATCCATACAGAACTTTGTCCTATCATATATGATTTTTGTCACAAAATTAGACTTTTCTGAAATGACATGCTCCTTTCTTTTCTATATTTTGATTCTACCACTCAAATTATGCCCAAATATCAAATTTTGTAAAATTTGCCGTGAAACATATTGAGGATTTTTTCAATTTACTTCAATAATAATTCCGTTGGAAAATTCATGGTAACCTATTTCCTTTTCTCTTTCGTTGTGGATGATCGGAAAAATAGTACATCTTTATTTGTTTCAGATATGTGTGTGTGTGATTATGGCAAAGCATCGAGGGCTTTCTACCTGAAGGATGCCTTCGTGGAGGACTTTCTAAGGATAACTGTCTTGTATATATGTTACACATGGGGAAAACCACGGAAACCTCCATGCAGACAGCCCGTTCGCGGGATTCGAACCTCGGACCGGACTACCAGTGTTCAGCGACTTTACCGCTCGACCGCTGTTGGGCTGTTTCAAATATGTTTCTTTACATTACATTTTTTAATTATATTTGTTATATTTAGATCGATTTTGTTTTCCTTTTCAGAATATAATTTTAATTTTTTCAATTGTATTTCTTCAAACAATTATTTTAAAATTTTCTATTTATTCATTCGAACTGTGTATTTTAATTATATTTTTAATGCAAATTTTCGTTTTAATGCTAAGTTTGATTTTATTTATTTGAATTGCATTTCTTTCGAAAGAATACTTTTTGAATCAAACTACGATGCGTTTCAAAACTGCATGTATTGAAAGAGAAAAATACAGTTAAAACGTCTTTCAATGGGCCGTTCAAGAAAGATATATGAATTTGCAAGTTTTATGGTGTAAGTAGTATGTATAAGTATGGGCTTGCAAGTTTTCTAGATCTTTTATTTATTTAGATATAATTTTTTGGAGCACTCACAAAACACGAAAGATTTTTGGATTTTATAAATGCGACCTTTTGAAATGTTCGAGTTTGGACTTTTTCCTGATGAAGTACAAGTTTGAAGCATTTTAATCCGTTACACATGTTAGTTTTTCAGCTATGATTCCTACCCAAATTTGGCTTAAGGCTTACATTTTCAGAAACCTTTATACCAAGTTGCCTTCTTTTTATGTTCAACTTGTAAAGATTTGTGAAGATACATTGGTTTTATACTTATTTTTTAAAAAATTTTTTCATGCATTACAAATATTTTCTTGGTCTTCGTAAGCAGTAGATTTATTTATGTAGTTTAAGGTTTTACGCACATCCATGTTATCTTAAATTACATAATACTATATACATGCCTACAAGATACATACAAATATATATATATATGTACATATGTGTACGTGTATGTGTATGTACACTGACATGACAAAGCATTATAACCATCTCCACATTTTTCAATGAACTCGTCTGGATGACGTGGAGGGCACTTGATTAAGCTGGAATGGTATTTAACTGCTGCTGGAGAAGATAATGAATCATTTTTGCACTTACTTTTGTTAGTGATGGAAAAGGCTGCTGTTCTAAGCGAATTTAACAGAGAGTAGATTGTAATGACCCGAAAAATCGAAATGAGTATCCTTCCATTACAATTCGTCGCGTAGCACTTCGAAACTGCACTACTATTAGGTTATTCGTGAGCTGCCGTTTTTAGTATTTATGCGAAGCGAATAAATGTCGGTGAAACCAGAAATAGAAGCCGAGGTATTGGAGGTTCACGCAAAGAAAACGGCCATCGGAGATTGTTCCTCTTGGTACAGCAGAATATTCGCCAGACACTGGATCAGCTGATAGCCCAATACAATGCAGGCTCATGTACAAGTGTTTCGCGGAACACAGAAAGTTTAGCGGAGATTGTTCGATATGGGAGTGCGCAGTAGACGTTCCACTCGTGTGCCTTGATTGACCAAGCGTCATTGTCAACTTTGTCAGTGCCTACATCGGGACTCAACCATGAATAATTTGTCTGGTCGTATGAATCACGATTTCTCATTCATCACGTCGACGATAGTGTCAGGGTACTCCGTCTTCCAGTCAAATAGATGCTACTCCCCGTGCGGCAGATCATACATAGGCTGTTGGTGGCGGTGTTGCTTTGGGGGACGTTCTCATGGCGACTCTGGGACCCTTAGATGTGGTAAATTAGACAATGAAAGCTGCGGGTTATCTAAACCTAATGGCGGATCAATTGCACCCTTATAATGCGCCTGTCTTCCCAACTAGAAATAGAATCTTTAAGCAGGACAACGCTGAATGTCATAAAACTCGAATTGTGTTGAAGTGATTCGAGGACCATAAGGATGAATTCCAGTTAATGTCCTGACAACCTAACTCGCCGGATCTTCACTAGAAAATGGATGTCATTTGTGATGTCATGGAGCGGCAGCTCAAAGCTCATTTGCTGTCATTTGATCTGAGTTGTCATTTAGGATGTCATGGGTTCGGGAGTCATGGTCATGGAGCGGCAGCTCAGAGCTCAAAAACCGCCATGTCGTAATATTTCGACTTTGTGTTATCAGGTTCAATGTTCCTTCTTACCTTCTTCGGGAACATGCAAGGACCTGACTCGGAACAGAGAGCTTACTAAAGCTATGTTCAAAACTGTGGGAAGTAGACAGGATACACAAGAAGGGTATACAAAACCCTTTATTTTTCTCTATTTACAATAACTTCCGTACTTCGGAATACACAGACCCGCTACTTTGGGTCTAACGTAAAAATATAAAAATAGAACTAAACTCTAATTTAACTTTAAAATAATAAACGTGGAAGATTGGCCTTATATTAACAGGAAGGCGTATGTAGTACAGATAACTGAGAACACTACAATACGTTTAAAATTATCAAGAGGATTAAACCTCTGGCCTGGAAGGCAACAGGAACTGAGTAAAACTTCTAAGGCAAGCGGCCTGCTTCGACTAACTGCTTCCTCTCTCTCGCTTGGCGAAAAGCCACAACTTAAGTACTTGGCGTTCGCCAGACAAACTTTGCATAAATACTTTAATGCTTATAATTCTGGCCGGAAGCACAAAATAAGAAGTGATAGTAAAGATTTAAAATAAAATAAACGTTAGTAAAACTTAAGATCCTTACATACTTCCCGCCAGAGTTAATTAGTTTGAAACTGAGGTCTAAAACGACCTTGTTGAAAACTTTTAGCTCTAGAATCTAACGCGAGGCCAATCTTTTACAAACATTTTTCGCTAGAAACTAGAAATTTAAAAGAAAGAAATTTGTTTTTACAATAGCAGCTCCCAGGATACACAATTTTTTCATCTGTACTGCATCTAAACAGGAGCTTTTATTCAAATCTGGTTCCTTCCAGAGATCTGGAAGGAAAACTAGTTTAATGAAATGTTACACATTGAAATGGCAAGTAACATGTATAATTATATTTCTCTTAACATTCTTATTTCATTCATGACTATTTTAATTATCTCTCCCCGTGCTCTCTGACATGTGTTGTAAAAGAACACCAAACACGAATGTGTTTATGTCTATATGTTCAACACTTCCTCCTACAATCAAAACACTAACGTGTTAAAATTCAACATACCAAGACCTCGTAACACACCCTAATTTCAACTCTAAACCCTGAGGTACTATTCTGAAAGTGGCTAACTCTGAAGTGTAGTGTCAGAGAGCCTAACTACATCATTCAACCTTTAACACATATTCACCACGATTTAGTCTTTATACAGTCACATGAATAAAAAAATTTTAACATTACTTTCACTTTTACCATATCACGGTATTTCTTAATATTTAAAATAACAGTTCACTTTGTATATAAGAACATATTAACATGCCGTTAATTTTATACATTTGAAAACATACATTAGTAGTACATTGTTAACTTCTATTCTTTTCAAAGCAAGTGTCAATTATTTCTACATTGAAATAATACATTTCAAAAAGTCTTTCAGACTAAAACTTCTTTCTTGCCAGAATGTTTTAAATAATATTTATACAATAACTTTTTACAATATTTAAGTCCTTACACAACGCTCTTATACATCAACTTTAGTTTTACGCGCGAGTAATTGAAAAAACATAATACCAAAATCGGTAAAAACTCATTTCTCGCCCTTTTGGCGATAAAGGTAGACCTCGCATGAGGTAAAACTTCTTGAAATCTGCCAATTGCAGTAAGAATGAAATATTAACTTAAGTTTGCAAAGTAACATAAAATTTTACTTATCTTTGTGATATTCGGACATTCTTTTCTGGGCCCAGTCCTTAAAGGTAGTGCAGATAGTTGTTTGATTTATCCTCCTTCTTGTACGGGCTCCCCCTTCAGTTCCTTCTTCTAGATGCTTTCTTTTTTCTCCAGTTCTCTCACCCTTGAATACCTTCTTTTTCGCTTCTGCCTGTGGTCTTGCTCGTTTGATGGCAGCTGGTCTTGGCGGAACCGGGAAACTTCTTTCGTGTTCCTGCTTGGACCTCGTTGCTGGCCGTTCAAATTTTCCTTGTAACTTTTCCTCCGCCGCTGATGGCCCTTCCGCAGTTCGGCGACATTTGCTGCGGAGAGTCTTGTCGGATGAGTAGATCTTCCATTTTAGAGCCGGGTTATAGTTGCCGTCATTTCTCCTGGCTCTCTTTGCATACGTCGTCCTTCTCCCTTCTTCATTCTGGGGGTGTTCGTTAGCTCTCTTTTCTGGACGGTGGAACGGCTTCTTTTTCTTGCCACCTTCAATTTTTCCGCGGGGAAACTTTCTTTTCACTTGCTCCTGCCTCTTAATGGCTTGCCCTTGTACTTGTCGATTTTCCACCTCTGGAGCTTGTGCCTGCGGTATCTGGCGTGCCGGATCCTGCAAAAGATCTGAAAATATTTGCATTTTATTAAGATCATAGTAGGGTTTGATTTGATCAATGTTTGCGGAACAGGTTTCACCATTTCTGGCTTTTAACACTACAACAGCGTGAGTTATTTTTTCTATAACATATGGTCCTTCAAATCGTGGAAAAAATTTGGCAGTTTTATCTTCTGGTGCTGAAGAAAGTGAACGCTTAATTTTTAAAACTTCATCCCCTACTTTATAAGTTACTCCCCGTCGTTTGAAATCATAATACAGCTTCTGTTTTCTTTGTGCTACTTCCGTATTCTTTTTTGCTTCTTTTATTAGTTTTTCTATATCACCCATTTTAAATTCTGGGGCTCTTCGTTGCACATAAAATAATTTATCTAACGGCGTTATAATCTTTCTGCCTAAAAATAACTCACCAGGAGTTTTGCGCGTTGTATCATGTTTTGCGGTCCTAAGGGCGAAAGCAAATTCATTGACATAGTTATCCCAGCTTTTATGAAAATTTTTAACATAACTACGGATAATTTTCACTATATTTCTATTGACCCGTTCCGCTATATTTGATTGCAGCCGATACGGGACCATTTTTAAATGACGCATGCCCAGTTTTTGGCACATGTCTTCAAATATATTACTTAAAAATTGAGGACCATTATCCGATATAACTTTTAGGGGCTCCCCGTATTTTAAAATATATTTATTTAAAATAGAATCAGTAACTAATTTCGCGGAGGCTCGTTTTAAGGGAACAATTTCGGTCCATTTACTAAAATGATCAACCATAACAAGGAGATAGCGACTTTTATTTAACTGACTTTTTGGGAAAGGGCGCAATAAATCGATGCCAATTATTTCATTTGGAAATTCGGATTTAATACTATTTAGAAACCCGGCCGGGCGGAAATTAATATAATTAACTGCTTGACATGTTGGGCAGGACTGGACATACGCCCTTGTTAACTTTTGCAGTTCAGGAAAATAGACTGCCTCGCGCACGCGTTGGATAGTTTTTCGAATACCAGCATGAGAAGCTAAAGGGCTGTCATGGAGCTCCTGCAGGATATTTAATCTAAGACTAGCTGGGATAACAGGTCGAAATTCGTTGTTGGAATTCGTAGTTTTTGTATAAAATAATAAACCATCTATTAAATCGTAATGGGCCGCCCTATTTCTTATCGCCACAATATCTTGGTGGCTAAAATTTTCAGGATCCTTTAAATACGCATAAATGCTTCCAAACTCAGGATCTTTACCCAGTTCGGTTATTACAGTTTCTCGGGAATTTATTGTACATGCTGTGAGCATTGCCACCTTTACAGTATTACCTTGCTCATCTATTTTAATTCTTGATAGGGCATCTTCTACGATATTTTCCTTTCCGGGGGTATGCTTGATTACCAGATTATATTCTTGTAGCTTGAGTTCCCATCTTATTAACCTTGGGGATAAGTTTTTCCCTGAGTACAATCTAGTTACTGCCGCATGATCAGAGTACACTGTTATTGGCGCCTTTCCAAAATAGACTCGGAACTTTTGCACTGCTAACAGAACTGCAAGTGCCTCTCTCTCGGTCGCGGAATAGTTTCTTTGTGTTTGATTTAAAGTTCGGCTAAAAAATGCCACGGGCTGCTGATTTTGCGAAAGTACCGCTCCTACCGCATAATCCGAAGCATCCGCTGAAATTTCTAAATTCTCATCCTTTTCAGGAAATTTCAACACAGGGGCTTGCGTTAATGCTTGTTTTAATTTTTCGAAAGCACTATTGGCTTCGGGCGTCCACGAGAATCTTGCCTTTTTCCTTTTTAATTTTAACAACGGCTCAGCGATAGCTGCAAAATCTTTTATAAAGGACCTATAATATGAACAAAGTCCTAGAAAAGAAGAGAGCTTCTTCGCAGTGTTTGGAGTCGGATACTTTTGTACAGCAATTATTTTTGATTCGTCTGTCTCTATTCCTTTCTGAGATATTTTGTAACCTAAATATTTTAATTCAGGGGCTGCAAATTTGCACTTTTCGACATTAACTTTTAGACCGGCCTCATTTAATAAAGAAAACACCTGTCTTAAATCCTGTACATGTTGGTCGAGATTATCACTAGTAATAATGATATCGTCTAAATAGATAAATGTGGACTTTCCAAGAACAGGTCTTAACACAATGTCCATACATCGCTGAAATGTTGCCGGCGCCCCTGAAAGGCCAAACGGCATACGCAAAAATGCATAAGTGCCAGACTTGGTTATAAAAGCAGTCTTAGGCACCTTCCTCAGGCCTAACCCCTATTTGAAAATAACCAGTCGTCAAGTCTAAAGTCGTCATATATTTGGTGGATGTTATGTTCCTTAGAATCTCCTCAATAATAGGTAACGGATATACCGGATATTTAGTTATGGAGTTTAATTTACGATAATCAATCGCGAATCTCCACCTTTTTGGATGTGTCAACGGATAGTCATTATTTTTCTTACATAAAACCACCGGGCTAGCATAACTACTTGAGATGGGCGTTATGATCATTTTACGTAGCATATCGGTGATACGCCATTCTATAATTTTTTCTTATTCTTATCATACCGGTATGCTTTGTGGCGAACTGGCATTGAATCTCCGGTGTCAATACTATGGTTAGTAACCTGAGTAAATCCTAGAATATCACTAAATAACGAAGCAAATTCACTTACCACTTGTCGGATTCTTCCTTGCTCGTCATTAGGCAGGTGGTCAAGATTTAACATCGGCGGTTCAGCCTTTTCTGCACGAACTGGTTTCATTGTCAGCTTAAGGGACGCTTCATTAAAATCCAGCGTTGCTTGTGCGTCTGAAAGAAAATCTATTCCTAAGATTATATGTGCTTGCAGATTCTTTACTATAAAAAACATCACCTTTACTTGTTCGTCCTTGATACGGACATATAGCGGTACTTTACCTATACACTTACATAGTTCTCCTTGCGCCGCTAACACTGTCGTATTATCTGAATTATATATGCGGTATTTCCGAAAATACTTCCTAAAAAAATCTTCTGCCACACAGGAACACTGCGCGCCTGTATCCAGGAGTGCGGTGGCTGGGATATTTTTCACCAACACTTCAATCTTCGGAAGAGTCAAATTTTTCACCATTACTGTATTTAACTTGAAGGAAGAGGGGTTTTCTTGGCCTTCGGATTTCCGCACCCTCTCGTCAGCAGAAATCCGTTTTAGTTTAAATTCTTTTTCGTTTCCGTGCTTTCCTTCTTTTTCCACTGGCCTTGAGACTTTTTTCTTGGATTGCTATTGAATTGTCGACGTTCGTAGGCTGTTTTTGAATGCTCGGGTTTCCTTGCCCTCTGATTCGCTTTGCTTCCGTAGCCGTGTGCTTGAGTATGCTGTAGTCTTGGCGCACCAAATTGGTTTCGCTGTTGATATTGGCATCTTCTTTCAATGTCCGCCGTTCTTCTACTTTCAAACTGTATTGCTAGCTCAAATAAATTTTCCAGTGTAGTCGGATTTCTTAATTCAATAACGTCTTGCCTTGGGGCAGTAACCTCGGCAAAATCACTTGAATTATCTCAGGATCCGGACGGTTTCCATACAAGAGCTTGAAGACGTGAATTTTTCTTAAAATAAAGCTTGAGAGGTTTTCGATTCTTTGTTGATATATACTAAAAATTTCCGTTTCTAATTTCGCACGATCCCTTACAACAGGGAAGGCTTTTAGTAGGGCAGTCTTGAAATTCTCGTAAGTATAGGTGGGACTTCCTGCTTGACCCAAGAGACTTCTGCCTATACATTTGAACCAGTTAAGCGCTTGGCCCATCTAAGCGCTGGTAGCTAAGGTAACTTTTTGAAACTCGTGCACGGGGTAGAGCATGAAGTGGTCATCCAATTTTTCCAAAAAACTGGTTACCGGTGAGTTTCCATTAAATGTTGCTTCTGGTTTCATCGAAGCGCGCATGGTCTGGACGATGTAACCGAATCCTTCCAGGGCGGCAGCTGGTATTTCTGGATTCTGAGCCGCTTCTGCAGGCAGCACAGGTTCTTCTTGAAACTCGGCCATGGTTATTCTTCTTCGTGGGGCGCCACTATCAAGTTCAATATTCCTTCTTACCTTCTTCGGGAACATGCAAGGACCTGAATCGGAACAGAGAGCTTACTAAAGCTATGTTCAAAACTGTGGGAAGTAGACAGAATACACAAGAAGGTATACAAAACCCTTTATTTTTCTCTATTTACAATAACTTCCGTACTTCGGAATACACAGACCCGCTACTTGGGGTCTAACGTAAAAATATAAAAATAGAACTAAACTCTAATTTAACTTTAAAATAATAAACGTGGAAGATTGGCCTTATATTAACAGGAAGGCGTATGTAGTACAGATAACTGAGAACACTACAATACGTTTAAAATTATCAAGAGGATTAAACCTCTGGCCTGGAAGGCAACAGCAACTGAGTAAAACTTCTAAGGCAAGCGGCCTGCTTCGACTAACTGTTTCCTCTCTCTCGCTTGGCGAAAAGCCACAACTTAAGTACTTGGCGTTCGCCAGACAAACTTTGCATAAATACTTTAATGCTTATAATTCTGGCCGGAAGCAGAAAATAGGAAGTGATAGTAAAGATTTAAAATAAAATAAACGTTAGTAAAACTTAAGATCCTTACAGTGTGACCGCTGTTTAGACATTTGGTACAATCTGACTCCAATTATTTACCAAGAACTTGTAGCATCTATGCCAAGGCGAGTTGCAGCTGTTTTGATCGCCAAAGTTTGCGTAACACATAACTGAATAGTTGGTCATAACATTTTGGATCTTCACTGTATATATACTAATTCAGACGGGGGACACGAGATGATAACTTAAGCTTTAAAAGATAGTTTTTGATTTTTGAAATAAGAACAGTTTTAAATGTTCCTTTTCTAGTACGAAGTTACAAAGCGAGTATAGCAAAGTGGCATTGAAATTCTGGAACTGGCATTGTTTGATGTGAGTACTGACGTTCCTTTCCGAAAAGTAACTTTGCCAGCACAGAATTATTACAATTATTCCTTCAAAGTTGACTTTACAATGTATGGTTGAAAGCTTAATTTCACTAGTTCCTATTTCAGTACTTCCGTTAACTGCTTAAAACAAGATTGTTACCCAGAGATGCATGTGTAAAAATATTTCTTCAAAGAAGTTTCCTTTGCTGACAGTATCGTATTGGCTGACAGTTTGCTTACAATATCATATGTGATGCAAACAGATGAAAGCTGACTACATTCGTACGAAATTCTGCTTCGAATATTTTTACAGTCATTCTGGATTTTTAAGCGCAAACAGAAAATACGCTGTCTTCCAAATTCATAAATCATTCGTAGTTTCTCTCGTCAGCCCCAAACAAAATTTACAAAATTCGGATGTGTTTAAAACATGACCCTGAACAAACGTGTTTCGTGTTTGTTAAATTTTGTTTTGCCATCTACTCAAATGAGTTGTTACTTCTTAAAAATTATTTATGAATCAAGTTAAGCTAGTATTATTAGGTACCATAAACTAGAAAAAAGTGAAGCCATAGCTCTAACGGCAAAACTTTATTCTTTTTTAATAAAAGACCCTCACATCAGAAAATTTCTAGCTGTGAAATGGAAGTACATATATCTGCCGTAGATGAATCATTTGAAGATGACTACAACTGACACAGAAACGTTTTCTAAATAGTCATGTCTGAATACTTCTGAATAATTTAGTAATTTAGAAACGTTTTCGTAGGAAACGAATACGCTTTGGATGTAAACAGGGATTATTTTGTACAAAATATATTTATTCAGAATTCAATCGGGGACTTTTGAGGGTGTCCGCTTAAAACATCGCTCACAAAGACGTCGAGGAAAAAACAACGCAAAGAGTAAACTTCGTCATACGAAACATCGTGGGGAAAAATATCAAAATGTAAATAACATAATTCTGAAATGTCGTGGTGTGAAATACAGACGTATAAAATAAAGCGGTGCAAAAATTTAGCAATTTCAAAACATCATCGCAGAAGGTATCGTGGTATAAAATAAAGCACCTACAAATCATGGCATGTTGATGACAACTAATATTTTTACTTCAGTACTCTGTGTTTTATACTAATTGTAAATTTTTACTAAAAACAATAAGAAAACGTAAACAGGTACTTTTCCATTTTGCCGGCGCAAACGATAAAATCGCCAAAAATGGTACAACTGATGCTAAACGGAATATCCTTGCTGGTAACATTTTTACGTCTCATTTTCAACACAAGTCGCAGCCATTTCTTATCCGATTGATTGTTTCTTTCAATACTGGCATACAATTACATAGAATTTTTACCAGATAGTTCAATTTTATGCCCTAAGGCCATTCGTGATAGTTAAGGATGGGTATTTATTTTGATCAATTGGAGATTCAAAAGGGAGGTTACCAAATAGTAAGTATGCTGGGGTGAACTTAGTTACCGTATGAGGGCAGTTGTTATATTCGATAACAACCTGCTCTAGCACTTTAGTCCATGGTACTTTTTTAGAAGAATAATTTACTTTACATTTTAGTCGACTTATTATTGATTGATTTACTCTTTCTACTTTACCATTTGTCTGGGGATGGTGAGATGAAGTTAAAAGTTGTTTAACATTATGCTTTTTAAGGAATTTTTTTGAATCTAGAGGAAGTGAAGGCTGCATTCCTGTCACTCAGAATTTTTTCGGGGACTTGTATTTGAAATATTTGTTTTAGACAATTGGCATAGGTTTCTGAAGTTGCACTTTTCGAGGGAAAAGCCCAGACATACCTTGTTGCATGGTCAATAACTATATGTAAATATTTTTTTGTAGAATTATAATAATTAAATCCTCCCACATTGTCAATAGAGAGACATTCGAAAGGTTTGTCGGTTGGGGGTACGTCTTGCATAAGACCAAATTTTTTCTGTTTTTTCTTAAGTTGACAAGTATGACAATGTTTAACAAAATTTCCGACATCTTCGCTAATATGAGGCCAAAAGTTAAGCATAATTTGAACTCCCGGTTGACCAAAATTTTCATGGGTTTTATTCAACAATTTTAATCTTAAAGATTTAGGTACTACAATTTTATAAAAATTCTTTTTCTTAATTACCATATCATTTATCTCTTGGTAATTTTTTTCCGCAGACATTATCAGTTTTTTGTTGTTGGATTATTTCATTTCTATCAAGTAAATGTACATAATGTTGGAGGTGCTGTGAAACAGGATGTCTAGAAAGCATGTCAGCTTCAATATTGGTAGAGCCCTTCTGATATTTTACTTCATAATTGAACACGTAGTTTGAGTGACCAACGGAAGAGTCTACCTTTTAAATTTTTAACATTTTTCAGCCAAACGAGGGCCGCATGGTCCGTATGTATAACAAATTTTTGTCCATGCAGATAGTAATAGAATTTGTCTAGGGCATCTACTATGGCCAAACATTCTAACTCAGTAATCGTATAATTTTTCTCATAATTTCTTTAAGTTCGGGAATGATATGATAAAGGGTGAAGGACATCATTTTCATCTGGTTGTTTCAAAACAGCTCCAACAGCAGTTTGAGAAGCGTCAACAAAAATATGACATGGCCTACTGGAATCATACAATTGTAAAACAGGTTTGGAAATCAGTATTCTTTTCATTTCGTCGAAAGCTTTTTGACATTAGTCATCCCATTCCCACTTGACATCTTTTTTCAAGAGTCTGTTTAATGCAGCTCTAATAGTTGCATAATTCGGAATGAATCTATGATACACATTCACACTTCCCAAAACTCTTTGTAACTCTTTGGTGTTACTGGGGTTTTTTAAGTTTCTTAATAACTTCTATATTATGGTTATCGGGAATTATTCTACCATTTTTTATTTCATAGCCAAGAAATGTGATCTGATCTCTGGCGAACACACACTTGTCTCGATTCAATTTAATATGCTCCTCTTTAAACACCTCAAATAAAATTTTTAAATGTTCTAAATGGTCTTTCTCAGAGGAAGAGTAAACGATTATATCATCAAAGTAACTGCAAGCGAAATTAATTTTATTTTTTGTTAATATTCGCCTAATTGTTCTGTTAAAAATTGCAGGTGTATTTTTGAAACCAAAAGGGAGTCTTAATCATTCGAATAATCCAAAATTCGAGCAAAAAGCTAATTTCTCAGTATCTGCAGGGTGAATCGGGATATGCCAGAAACCAGATCTCAAATCAATTGTAGAAAATACTTTTGCTTTACTTAATATGTCTAACAAAGTGTCAATGCGTGGAAGAGGGTTTGCATCTGTTTTAGCCAGGGAATTCAATTTTCGATAATCTATACACAATCTAGTTTTCTTACCTTCCTCACGTTTAAATACTAAAGTCACGGGGGACGAATATGGGCTACAACTTTCTTTAATTATACCTGCTTGTAATAATTGATCAATTTGGGTCTTAATTTCCTCTTCTTCCATAGAGGATGTTCTATAAGGTCTTAATGATACAGGCAAATCAGAATTTAAATTAATTCGTTGAGGATCAATATTAATTTTTCCTACATCATACTTATTTTTAGAAAACACAGATGAATAATCATTTAACAATTTTTTTAAGTTATACTCTTTGTTATCGACAGTATTAGAAACAGCATTTTTCACATAAATGTTAGACTGAGAAACTAATTCCTTTGGATTTGTAGTCCGATATTTACAGGTTGGAAAATTTCTTACATCATCATCATTATTAACACATGGATAAACATTTGTTGTACCACCTTGAAGTTGGAGGTGTAGAGATATGGGTCGGCTCTCAAAATGGCAGTCAAGTACAATAGCTCTCTGTTTAATTTTTAAATTACTACAATCAATACTCAACTCAAATAATTTGCATTCATAAATTCCTAAAATTACATAATTCAAATTATTATCAAGAACAAACAATTTAATTTGGTTACTAATCCGTCCAATTTTCATTTGTATACAACATATTTTGTTAAAGATTATGTTTCCTTTAGTTTGGGTTACTGAAAATGACCTAACTCTTTGTGCTTTTAAACGTAATTGTTTGTACTTTTAAACGTAATTGTCTAGCCGTTTTGGAAGAAATTATCGATATGGTTGCACCACTGTCTACAACACACTCTAGACATTTCTTATTGGGCAAATATCCCGACACCTTTAATAGTCAACTACTGTGAGGGGTTTCTGGGGTTGGTTCTATTGCATGGGGCGTAACATTAGGTGTATCAGATCTCTCCCCTCTGAAAGGACAAACCTGAAACCAGTGAAAAGCATTTGGGATTCCGTTCCGGGTGCAAAGTCTACAGGGACTGGGTGGCAATGGCAATCTATTTTGAGAATTATAATTATGATGGCTTGTAAATCCTGGATCACTGAACCGATTATAAAAATTACTTGGTCTCTGAAAACGTTGGAAATTGTTGGGTCTAGAAGAATCTTGTCTCACAGTAGCTGAAATTCTACTTCTTTTAAATCGATTGCAATCTTGGGTACTGTTCCCAATCGGAGTAACAAATCTGGGAGGTGCACTTTTGATTTGTTGATTTTCGCTAATCTTAATAAGCTTATGGACATGAGTAAGCCAAGAGATAGGGTTAGAGGGTGCGTTGACCGTGATTAAGGATTTTAATTCTATAGGAAGGCTATCCGTCAGACCCTCCAAGATCATTTTATGAGTTAGATTTAATTTTTTACCAATATCTAATTTTTTGCGAAAATATTGCGTTATGTCCTCCTTATGATTGTACTTGTAATTGGCAAAATCACCAAACGTACTTAAAGTGGAGTCAGAAAAATTTTCTTTTAAAATTTGGACTAATTCCACATATTTAGTAATTTTATGGCAGTTTTTGACAGATACGCTAAGTGCATTACCTTTTAGATATCGAGCTACATTATTAAGCTTCCACGTTTCATCTTTATCTAAATGAGTTTTGTTAAAGTACTCAAGCCATGAATTTATATCCATATCATTCTGCGCGTCAAAGGGAATTATACTTGTTTCAGGTTCAGCGCTAGCTGCCCTTAATGAATCATCAGGATCAGAGAGGTTTTCATTAGCCATTATTCTTTCAGTAATACTTTCATAAATAAAACTAATAATACTTTCATAAATAAAATTAACTCAAAAATAATACTCTTTAAATTTTCCCAAAACAATATTAAAACCAAAATACATCCTTTAAATACCAAATATAAAATACATTTATACCAAAATAATACTTTTTAAACTTTTCAAAATAAAGACACTATTATTAAATCAGTAATTATAATTCAATAGTAATAATATCATTTAAATCCCCAATTTTTTACTAATTGCTTCTGTTTGACTTACTTTGACGAGAATACGAGTGATGAAATCGACACGAAAATACACATTTTTGTGCACTCTTAATTAGATTTTCGCAAAACACGATCAATCACCAAACAAGCACAAAGCTCTCGAGAGCAACACAGAACGCCGTAGACGTAGGGAAAGATTTCCATCCTCAAAAGTAGGTCAACGGTAAGAGCACATTTGATGAACGACGAACTTTCGATGGAAACACAGATCACGCATCACAGGGGGCAGAAGGGTGCTTCTCTGGACGTAAAATAAATGCAGAATACCAGAATACAGGTAACAGAAGGATGATTCTCTTGAAGCAAGAACGCCTAGAGAAAAATGTAGAAACATAGAAGTCGCACAGCGGCAAATTCATCTTAAGTGCGTAACATTTTATCCGTATAATCCTTAGGGTATCTTCTTTTTTAGATAATCCCTTTGAAGGTGGTATCCTACCGGCTTTCTGAAATGTAATTTCTCATACATTATTTGTTTTGTGCAGCCGGGGCAACAGGAATGAGACAAATTTTGGAATATAAAGTGGTACGTTTATTTTAGCATCCATCTCACAAGCGTTCTCCTCGTACCTTGAGCAGAAGCCCTACTTATACATATGTGTGCGTCACGAGGCTCGTCCAATCAGCGATATTAATTGAAATCACGAGGTGACGCTATCTTCTCATCAGGAGTGTTCTTAAGGACTTTATGTAATATGACAGATTTATGAGTTTGGCGATTTGGCAGGGGCCAACAGGTTAATATATTTTATACTAAAGAAAGGATTTCGCCAAAATTTAGGAACAGGGATGCAATTTAGGTAGAGAATCGCCAACACGTTATTAAGCAATATTAATAGAATTTAATTTAATCAATTGATTTAAAAATATCATTACAGATTAATAAGATTCATCATAAGACGCGCTTTTTCGGTATGAAAAATGCAAGGTAAATTCCGTTAATCGGCTCTGCAGAATTGAAATTACAAAACTGTCACCTTCTAGTTCCCTGTACGAGTTAAATGAAGAACTATAGTTGCGAAAAATTTAGGGTAGCAGATTTTAAGAAAAGTATTCATTTCTACCGCTTTAAATCAATTGGAATGACTTCTTTTTGGCATAGTATCTGGACATAAAATATATGGCGCACTTTTTTATAAAAACGGATTGTAAAATAGATTCAGTACAGAGATTAGCGGTATTTTCAAGTATTTTCGTTTCGTGAGATACGTATCTCGAATAACTCGAGAATGAGTAGCCGTAGGATGTTTTAATATACGGGAGTGCTATAACATCTAGTTGTACTCCTCGCTTTTTCCTTGCAATCGGTCACTTAACATGTATAAATATATATATTTATTCCTGTCTTCTTACACCGGCTCGTTTAGCTCTGTATTTTTGTTCTTATATATTAATAAATTTTGCATTTTTGCCTTTGAACCCTTTAAAAGGTCGATTTATGTTGTTCTTATATTTCGGTTATGGATTTTACACCTTTCGTGTATGCGATAGCTGTCGAATTATGAGCAATGTAAAAGTGATAGTAGGCGTAACGAGGCCAGACACTGTTATTAGAACTGTTGATTAAATCGTTTGGTGCGCCAACTTCCATGTCTTTTTGCAAAGGTAGACTAAACATTAACTTTCAAAACTGTACACCAAAAATTTTAGTCTGTCTACCTGTTGGTTGAGTTGCTTGTTTGGACGCAGAAACTCTAATTTTAATTGTAAAAATTGTTTTTAACTGCATTTAATGTTTTAGATTTTTATATATTTTACAGTTTTCAATGAAGGTGTTTTGAATCTCCATTGATTTTTGCTACGCCGCGAAGTGAGAACTGAATTAATTGAAATATAAATATATATCTAATTAAAATTCGAGGACACAGGGGCAAATCAATTGAAGCAGAAATGTCTATAAATTAATAGTCCTTACAGGGAAGTCGTGTGGTATCGAAATCAGATATTTTGTTGGGTGCGTGTGCCTAAATTACATATACGTTCATGTCAGGTAAGTAGTGACGGAAAACAATTATTATTATTTATATTAATAAGAATCAAAGGGTTTCAGTAGGAGGAAAAGCGATGTGAGACTTTTTATATCCAATATATTATTCTGAGATTTTAGAGGAGAGACAAAATAAAAGTTTAATTAAACTCCCACTTCCCTTAACTCTGTGATTGTGACACACTAAGTAGTATAAAGATAATAAAGATTTCCATTTTAAGTCTCATGAATTTTTTCAGGCTTGTGTGTAAGTGTTAGAATGATATTCACCTAACAGCTTTAAGCAGGCGCATAATTTAGGTCTGTTCGTGCACCGAAGATGACATATAAGTCCCTTTCTCCCTTCCACTCTCTAGTCATAATCTGTTGGACGAGAAAGTGACCATCGCACGAGCGAATTTAAATCCATTCGCTGAATCCCTTAGTAATGTAGGCGTTCTGAACACTCCATGTTGACTCAAATTATTATATCTTATTTTTGAGAAATGTAGAGAATTGAAACGTTATATTCTATTCACTCGGTTTACCATGTTCAGAATGTTTGTTATGACTGTCGTAGCCTGGTATGATGTCTGAATGTTGTGTCTTGTGATGGTTTTGTATGGAAGCATATTGTTGAGCTTATCATTTAAAGGCCTTCCTAGGCATGAATACCTTCCCACTAAGAATATAACGCTAATATAAGTTAATTTTATGCTAATCAGTTGATTTTATCATAAATAGGTGCCTATTAAAGAATTAAAAACATTTTTATATATTTTATATTGTGTTTATATTTAAATTCATTTTCACCTAACCAAAGGTAGAAGAAACGCTTTGCATGAGAGTCTACGGTAAACATGATATTCTGCGCTTTGCACTCATAAAACCAGGAAAACATCAAGTTTTGAAAGTATTTTTTCAATTGAAATATATGTTTCCCATAATTTTCGTTTTAATAATAATAATCTTTGGTTATATATATATATGAGGATTACGTTTTTGTTTGTATCACAAGAAACCCCCAAAAAATATTTATTTGAATATTTATGGGAGCGGTAGTTTAGCGTTCGTTCTTTTGTCCGCTTTTCCGCTTCCTCTTTTATCCAAAAAAAATAGCAAAGATCAGAGATATGAATTAAAATCTCTTAAAACGCTAATTTTCGCCTTAATCTTTCCGAATGGCAACAGTCCTGATACAATAAACAATGGCAATAGTGATACAATAGCATTATTGCTGATATAATGAGAGAAAATTATCGATTTGATGCGATTTCATGAAAAAACATACGATAAAAAAACATATTCCAATTTTGAAATACTCGCTTCGAGGTACACTGGCTCTTGCCTAGATGCACCTATGTACCAAATTTGTAGCCCTATGTCTATTAGCTTACACGCAGCATGAACGAAAGACACACAAAGAAACTTCCTCTTTATTATGAATTATATATCAGAAGATCTTTCATTGCTACATATTCAAAGAAAGCTTTTAATAAGATTTGTAACAATCAAGTTACCAATAATTGTTTTTCAGCTTCTGTTGAATTACAACAAAGTTAATGAATACTTTTTTAACAATGCTTATCAACCATAATCATTAGAGATATCAAATCTAGTGGTGCTAAAATCTTACGTGTGGATCTTATTTGCTTAAATATATTATTTTTATTGCTAAAATCGAATTGGGGCCATTTTTAAAATGGGCTTCGTTTTGTTGACAGTACTGTGCTACGTTTTTATACCAACACCGTTTATCGACAGCCTATTGGGCATACTTATGTGTTTTGCGACTGCCTTCATCTTGTTTCCTCGAAGAGAAGAGAAAACTCGGAAAAGTAATGATGAAAACACCATTAACCGTAATGAACGCAACCTTAATGCCGGAAAGAAGGTACATAATGTAGATTTCCTTGATTCATATACTGATATTAATGAATTTAATGACGATTCCTTTGAAGTGGATATAGACAATGACACCGATTTCCTCCAAGTTTCTAACGTAGCTTTTGATAATAACCATCTTAATTTGCATATTGATAGTGCCACTGACCACATCGACCTTTTTCAAAATGATTCCGATAATAATCCCACTGATGTGTACCTTTTCAGTGATGAAAATGAATTTAGTTACCTTCATCAAGAAACAGAAAAGAATTTTGATTTTCCAAAACCTTATAACTCAGGTAATCAAACAGGCATGAATACCGCTACAACCACCTTTAACCAGGAAGAACTCAGTTTCAATACCTCTATTAAATCGTTGGATGCTGAATGCTTTGTATCGCATAACGATCTTGGAGCACAAGGGGACATCGATTTCGGCAATCTCATCAACACAAGTAATGAAATAGAAATAAAAGGCAAAATGGATCATGTAGACAGTATAGAAGTGAAACCAATTCAAGAATTTCAAGAACGCCTTATTGATATCGTCGTTGATACTGTCGCTGTTATCTACGTTGATGACGAGAATACTAAGCCTCCTTCCTCACATCGTAGCCGGCGTTTCACATTTTCAAACCTAAGAAAAGCGTTACTCAAATATTTTTGCTCTAAGAAAATTAAAAATAAACATAACACTTTAAAGCAACCTATCAAGATCTGAGCTATGTTGACATACTTTCAGTTTATATTCGTCATAAATTTGTTCGAAATGACATCAATCTGACCAAAATTGTTCATTGACACACCAAAGACTTACTAAATGACGATCTCGATGATTGACCAGTGGCTGGCTAAAAAATTGCACGCTGATTGACCAGTGAGTGACTAAGTGGGGACCTCCTTGACGGACCTGTGACTGATAAAAAATTGAGCTCATAAGCTGAATTATATTTATTTAATAAAAAAGACATTAAGTGGGGAGCCAAGGATGCGGCTTGAATGCGACTAAACTGTGCATTTTAGCCAAACTTAAAGCCCTTAATTAAAGATTAAGAACTTTTTTATGTATATTTTTGCAATTAATGGATTTTTTTACTATTTTTATATCATATTCAATTTTAATGCTATTTATTTTTACTTATTTCTTTATTAATATTTACTTTTGTGTTTTTTGTATTTTCTTATTGTTACGTTTTACATTTTATATTTATTTCTTCTTAATATTTTAATTTTCCTTACCATTAATTTTTATATTATTTATTTTATTACTATTATTATTATATTTTTGAACTTGATTTACTTATTTTAAAATTTTTGATTATATTTTTCATTACAATTTTATTTATTATTATTATTTCAAAAAAAATTTGGAACGCGTTATAATGTTTAGACTTTTATTCAAAATTAAATGTAAAATTAACACTTTTGGCTCTCCAATAAAATTTGAATCATTCGTCTTTTCATCTCATTTGTATTATTTATTATTATTTATTTATGATTCATTATAATATTCAAAGCTTTATTCTTGAGGCACTGCATGAATCATAAAATATTGCCCTTTCAGGCAAAATTACGAGACTTCAGACCCCCTTAGGGCGGAGTCTATAAGTATAAGTATAAGGGCGTCGTCATTTCCTCGTAATCCATAAGTATATCCAAATCCCAGAGAATGATTTTAAATATTGAACTATTTACTTAATAAATTCTTGTAATATGAATTCGAATTTCATGTAACTGAGAAAACTTTCTTTGGGTAACCGAGCTCTTTAAAAGGAGATTAATTCTTACATGTTAACAATTTGTATATTTTCCCTTTCACATTTTTACTTTTCGAGTTTGTTCAATTATTAATTCTTATTTTAATTTCGATTATTTTTTATAATTGTGTTAAAACTCTTATACGAGGTTGCGATTATTAATATTGTTGAGGAATTGCCTTGCTTTGATTCCAAATTAATATTGGTTTTAGGTGTTTAAATTTATCTGTCTTCTATATCTCTCTCTCTATATATATATGAAATGTAATTTCTCATACATACTGCCTGTGAAAGGGCTAAGAGAACCCTGTCCTCAAGTACTCAAGCCAGCATCGAAATTGATTCTCTCTTTGAAGGTGTAGATTTCTATTCAACCATAACAAGAGCCCGTTTTGAAGAACTGAATGCTGATTTGTTTAGAAGCACATTGGAACCTGTTGAAAAGGCTTTGAGAGATGCAAAATTAGATAAAGCTCAAGTCCACGATATTGTCCTGGTAGGTGGATCTACTCGTATTCCTAAAATTCAGAAGCTACTGCAAGATTTCTTTAATGGTAAAGAACTTAACAAAAGTATTAATCCAGATGAAGCTGTCGCATATGGTGCTGCAGTCCAAGCTGCAATTTTGAATGGTGATAAATCTGAACAAGTGCAAGATCTGTTGCTGTTGGATGTAACCCCACTGTCTCTAGGAATTGAAACTGCTGGTGGTGTAATGACTGTGCTGAACAAACGTAATACAACCATTCGAACTCGTCAGACACAAACATTTACAACTTACTTTGATAATCAACCAGGTGTCTTGATCGAAGTTTACGAGGGTGAACGTGCAATGACCAAGGACAATAATCTTCTTGGAAAGTTTGAATAACTGGCATTCCTCCTGCACCTAGAGGTGTCCCACAGATTGAAGTTACCTTCGATATTGATGCCAATAGCATATTGAATGTGTCTGCTGTAGATAAGAGTACTGGAAAAGAGAACAAGATCACTATTACGAATGATAAAGAAAGCATTTCGCCAAAATTTAGGAACAGGGATGCAATTTAGGTAGAGAATCGCCAACACGTTATTAAGCAATATTAATAGAATTTAATTTAATCAATTGATTTAAAAATATCATTACAGATTAATAAGATGCATCATAAGACGCGCTTTTTCGGTATGAAAAATGCAAGCTAAATTCCGTTAATCGGCTTTGCAGAATTGAAATTACAAAACTGTCACCTTCTAGTTTCCTGTACGAGTTAAATGAAGAACTACAGTTGCGAAAAATTTAGGGTAGCAGATTTTAAGAAAAGTATTCATTTCTACCGCTTTATATCGGAATGACTTTTTTTGGCATAGTATCTGGACATAAAATATATGGCGCACTTTTTTATAAAAACGGATTATAAAATAGATTCAGCACAGAGATTTTTCGGTATTTTCAAGTATTTTCGTTTCGTGAGATAAGTATCTCGAATACCTCGAGAATGAGTAGCCGTAGAATGTTTTAGTATATGGGAGTGCTATAACATCTCGTTGTACTCCTCGCTTTTTCCTTGCAATCGGTCACTTTAACATGTATAAATATATATATATATATTCATGGCTTCTTACACCGGCTAGTTTAGCTCTGTATTTTTGTTCTTATATATTAATAAATTTTGCATTTTTGCCTTTGAACCCTTTAAAAGGTCAATTTATGTTGTTCTTATATTTCGGTTATGGATTTTACACCTTTCGTGTATGCGATAGCTGTCTAATTATGAGCAATGTAAAAGTGATAGGAGGCGTAACGAGGCCAGACACTGTTATTAGAACTGTGGATTAAATCATTTGGTGAGCCAACTTCCATGTCTTTTTGCAAAGGTAGACTAAACATTAACTTTCAAAACTGTACACCAAAAATTTTGGTCTGTCTACCTGTTGGTTGAGTTGCTTGTCTGGACGCAGAAACTCTAATTTTAATTGTAAAAATTGTTTTTCACTGCATTTAATGTTTTAGATTCTTATATATTTTACATTTTTCAATGAAGGTGCTTTGAATCTTTATTGATTTTTGCTACGCCGCGAAGTGAGAAATAAATTAATTGAAATATAAATATATATCTAATTAAAATTCGAGGACACAGGCTAAATCAATTGAAGCAGAAATGTCTATAAATTAATAGTCCTTACAGGGAAGTCGTGTGGTATCGAAATCAGATATTTTGTTGGGTGCGTGTGCCTAAATTACATATACGTTCATGTCAGGTAAGTAGTGACGGAAAACAATTATTATTATTTATATTAATAAGAATCAAAGGGTTTCAGTAGGAGGAAAAGCGATGTGAGACATTTTATATCAAATATAATATTCTGAGATTTTAGAGGAGAGACAAAAGAAAAGTTTAATGAAACTTCCACTTCCCTTAACTCTGTGATTGTGACCCACTAAGTAGTATAAAGATAATAAAGATTTCCATTTTAAGTCTCATGAATTTTTTCAGGCATGTGTGTAACTGTTAGAATGATATTCAGCTAACAGCTTTAAGCAGGCGCATAATTTAGCTCTGTTCGTGCACCGAAGATGACATATAAGTCCCTTTCTCCCTTCCACTCTCTAGTCATAATCTGTTGGACGAGAAAGTGACCATCGCACGAGCGAACTTAAATCCATTCGCTGAATCCCTTAGTAATGTAGGCGTTCTGAACACTCCATGTTGACTCAAATTATTATATCTTATTTTTGAGGAATGTAGAGAATTGAAACGTTATATTCTATTCACTCGGTTTACCATGTTCAGAATGTTTGTTATGACTGTCGTAGCCTGGTATGATGTCTGAATGTTGTGTCTTGTGATGGTTTTGTATGGAAGCATTGTAGGGTTTATATTTATTTTAACTAACATTTATTTTAAGTTTAAACTATCTTTCCTGTCAATCCTTACTTTTCCCTGGAACTGCCAATGCCAGAATATGTAAATTTGAGTAGAACGCGCAAGCATTCAAATTATCAGCGGAAGTAGTATGATTTAAATAGAAGGAAACAAGTTCGGTGAGAGAGAGTTATTCTTACTTAGCGAGCGCGGAGGTAGTTATAGAGATTTGAAAAACCCCGCGTTGCGGCCTATGTGCTTGGCGGGAAGTAGTTGCAATTGTTCCAGTGAGCTTCAAGTCTGCTGAATTAGCAGCCGTATTGTAAAACGCGGTGAGTTAGTTATTTGAGAGAGCCTCGTAGTTAGAATATTGTCTTTAATTTCTTTTCAGGTTTTTATTTTTATTTTGACTGCCGAGTTGGCACCGTTTGTAAGCGTCAAGAGAACGCAATTGTAAATTAGTACGTTGAATAAAAAGGGACTTAAACCCTTTATAAGACTCTGTGGTTTATACAAGCTTTCACAGTCACCTCTTGGTTGCGTGCTAGTTAGAGGCGCGCAACGTTATATTGGCGCCCGAACACTTATCGAACTGAAATGGCCGAAAACTGGATGGAAGCCGCTGGACAACACCAAGAAATGACAACGCAGTTAGAAGGATTTGGATACCTGGTCCAGACTTTGAGAGCATCAATCAAGCCAAACGTCTATTTCGACGGAAAAAATTCGGTGTCCGTATTTTTAGAAGGTATAGAAAACCACTTTCAGCTCTATCCTGTGCCCGAAAGACAAAAAGTTGCTATCGCCACATCAGCACTAAGAGGACAGGCCGCGCTATGGTGGAAAAATATAGGCAAATTTCTTCTAGGTGAATTTGGAAGCCCGACGTATACTTTTGAAAATTTCAAAAAATCGTTAGTAAAGGCCTTCCCCATAGTGAAAGATCGCGCACGGCTGGAAGCCGAGCTATATAGTTTCTATCAACGGGATACAGCACAATTGACGGACTTTATTTTACGAAAAATCAAGCTAACGGATATGTTGTATGGGAAAAAACCTGATGCGGAGATTATTGAAATAATATTAGCAAGATTGTTACCCGCTGTCCAAGACTACTTTGAAATTAGAAACCCAACCACATTGCAGGAACTTTTCGAATTGGCGGTGAAGTTTCAAAATCGCAGAATCGCGGAAAGAGCGAGAGGGGAAACATATTCTCAAAGTACCAGAAGGAAGGAGGAAACAAGAAATGGAAATCGCTCATATGGGGGAAAGAACTATCAAGCTAACGCATCGAAACTTGAAGGGCAAGGCCCAAAAAGAAAATTTGAAAATAAGCATCCGCGTACCCAGAAGACACAGATTGAAAGGAAAGCTTTAAACGACTAGAGGGGCCTGTGAAAGGGAGGGTCCAGACCCCGGAAGTTTTAGAAAAACTCTCAAATAGACATCTAAATACAGTCATCGTAAAAAACTCACAGCTACCAATTATACAAGTCCTGGTTGGCGATGTACCAGTAGAAGCCCTCATCGATACAGGGGCAGAAGGCAATTTCATGAGTGAAAAGTTCTTCAAAAAGAATTTTTATAGGATGACTCTTTAAAACCAGAAATACGGAAATTATAGCGGCGCAAGGAAAAACATGTCACTGCATCGGGAAAGTAGCATTAAACGTACAGGTAAAAGAGGAAAATCTCAAAGTATTAATTTTTGTGGTGAAACACCTCCAACACTCTCTTATTTTAGGTATGGACTTTTTAAGGGCCGCGAGGGCCAAATTAAATTTTCAAGATAGTTCCGTGGTGCTGGAGATGGACCAGAGGGTGGTGGAACCGGTGGAGACACCTGAATTGGACCTTAGCCATTTGAATGACCAGGAAAGTAAAGCAATACAGCAAGTGGTGAGTAATTTTTCTCATTTGTTTTCAGAAAAGCCGGGAAACTGTCAGATTGTAACTCACAAGATTCAATTAAATGCCGAAAAACCTTGTAGGACTAAACCTTACCGCTATGACAAACAAAAAGACGTAATCATCGAAGAACATATTCAGGAGATGTTAAAGAATAAAATAATAACGCCCATAAATAGTGAATACGCGAGTCCAGTCGTACTATGTAGGAAAAAGAACGAGTTTCCTCCTTCGGATAAAAGGGCTTGGAGGTTTGCTATCGATTATAGAAAACTAAATAGCATAACTAAATTCCCAGTTTACCCTTTGCCGGTTATAGACGAGATCATTAGACAGATCAAATCGACGAGATATATGTCTACTTTGGACTTAACGTCTGGCTACTATCAAATAGCTATGAGACCCGAAGATATACATAAAACCGCGTTTATAACAAAATCGGGCACTTATGCATTTTTACGCATGCCTTTTGGGTTGTGTGGGGCCCCGTCAACATTCCAGAGAGCTATGGACATTGTTCTAAAGCCTGTCCTAGGAAAATCAACTTTAATTTATCTAGATGATATAATTATAACGAGTAGTACGTTGGAACAACACATTAGTGATCTCGAACAAGTTTTTAAATTATTAAAAGAGGCCGGTCTTACAATTAACGCCTCAAAATGCAAGTTCGCAACTAAAGAACTTAAATATCTCGGTTATAAAATTTCGCAAAAGGGTATAGAAACGCAAGATTCAAAAATAAAAGCTATTAAGAATTTCCCACCGCCCAACACCGCCAAGAAACTTTCGTCTTTCCTTGGACTATGTTCTTACTATCGATCTTTCAAAAAAGATTTCGCTAATATTGTTGAACCACTCTTAGTAATCAAAAGAAAAAAGAGTAAATTTACGTGGACAGCGGAAGCTAACACGGCTTTTGAAAGATTAAAAGAAGCGCTTATTAATGCCCCTGTTTTAAAATTCCCTGAGGGGGACGAAAACCTGGAAATTTCGGCAGATGCATCAGACTATGCGGTGGGTGCGGTTCTTATGCAAAAAAAACCATCCGCTGGCATTTTTTAGTAAAACATTGAATCAAACACAAAGGAATTATACAGCTACAGAAAGAGAAACATTAGCCGTATTAATGGCTGTACACAAATTTCGAGTTTATTTCGGCAAATCGCCAGTAACTGTCTTTTCGGATCATGCGGCTGTTGGTAGACTTTACTCGGGAAAAAACCTAACGCCCAGGTTAATAAGATGGGCTTTAAAACTCCAAGAATATAATATCACAATAAAATATAAACCGGGTAAGGAAAACAATGTAGCTGACGCACTTTCTCGTATAAAACTGGACGAGGAAGGTAATGAACTTAAATGCGCTGTGTTGACTTCAAAAATTTTAGATTCTAGAGATACGGTTATTACTGAACTGAAAGCTGATCCTGAATTTGGAAATATCTATGCTTATTTGAAAGACCCCGAAGGCTTTGAGCATACAGATATCGATGCGATAAGAAATAGAGCAAAAAACTATGAAATAATAGATAATTTATTATTCTATACGAAAACAACGAACGAAAATCTTGAGTATAAGCCAGTCATCCCAGCCTCGCTTCGATTAAGCATTTTGAGGGAGTTGCACGAAAAAAAAACAGCGGGCCACCTCGGGGTCAGAAAGACTTTAAAAAGGGTACGCGAAGCGGTATATTTCCCGCAATTATACAAAATAGTAACGGCGTATGTCAGGTCCTGCAATCAATGTCAGTTAATAAATGATATTAATTACAGCCCGGCCGGGTACTTAAATAGCATTCGCGCTACATTTCCGAATGAAATTTTAGGCATAGATCTCCTTGGTCCCTTCCCCCAGAGCGAGTTAAATAAAAATCGTTTTCTTTTAGTAATAGTAGATCATTTTTCAAAATGGATAGAAATTGTTCCACTTAAACGCGCGTCAGCCAAAACAGTCGCAGATGCATTCTTACACAGATACATTTTAAAATACGGTGCACCGATAAAAGTCATTAGCGATAACGGAAAACAATTCATTAGTCAAATATTTGAAAACATATGCAATGGACTTGATATACGCCATATCAAAATGGTTCCGTATAGACCACAGGCTAACATAGCAGAAAGAGTTAATAAAAACATTGTAAAAATAATTCGCAGTTACGTTAGCACACATCACAAGCGCTGGGATGGCTACATAAATGAATTAGCTTATGCTTTAAGAACGGCACATCATGATACTACGGGAAAAACTCCAGCAGAATTATTTTTAGGCAGAAAGTTAATTACGCCTTTAGATAAATTATTCTTTGTGCAACAAAGAGAGCAGGAATTCAAACAAAAGGACGTGCAAAAACTAATTGATCAGGCGCTTAAAACCTCGGATACGGCAAGAAATAGGCAGAAAATTTATTACGATAAAAAACGCCGTGAAGCAGATTTTAAAGTTGGTGATAAAGTATTGAAACGGAAATTTTCTTTATCAAGTGCCCCAGACAATTTTATGGCAAAGCTAGCTCCAAAGTTTGAAGGCCCCTATGTAATTCAGGAAATCAAAGGAGTAGTTTTATATCTTAAAAACGAGAGAGGGGAAATCTGTAAAGCAAGTCCCGACCAGGTGAAAAAATACTATAATCCCAATGATTTTGAAATCCTTAAAAGTTTCTTGCAGGACTCAAGTCTAAACGAAATAGAAGGGCCAGAGACTGCAACAACTATTCCACCACCCAAGAAACGGAGAACTGAAGAGAGACCTAGCACTTCTACAACCCGGACGTCGGTATCAAAAAGAAAAATGATTATCAAACTCCGGCGTTTAAGAAAAACAAAAGTACAGATGAACCGGGTAAAGAAACCGTGGTAAAAAGAAAAACACCACCTACAAAGGATGGCAGGAGGAATTACACATCAAGAAGAACGCGCACACGGCCACAGAGTCAGGTGCCAGCAAGGCCGCCGTTCCGGAAACTGAAACGCCAACAGGAAGCACAGAAGTACGAGGAACAGAAGAAATTCAAGGACTCCAGACCGGAGGACGTCAAGACCAGCCGTCCCAGGCAGAAACGCAAAAGCCAACAACCAGACGATTACTCCGTCAAGAGGCCAGCATGTAGAGGACGCAAAAGAAAGATCAACGGGGACGACAATTGGAGATCAATAAGGAGAAGATTGACATCCATGACACCTCTAACTTGGGATCAATTTTGTCAAAAACGGATGACGGAGTTTCAAGCATCGAAAACTCAAAGATAAGTTAAAACCTTCTATAAATATTTTTCTCTTTTGTTCCGAAATGTTATGCATAAGTACGAAGTTCTATGTTTTGACGAAAGTCAATATGTCTCGGTTGAGACTTAGTTTTGTTTTACTTTATTTAGCTAAGGCAAAAGTATTATTTTCTTTAAGTGTAAAAGCTAAAAACAAGCATTTTCTGTTGGTCGACAGACTAATTCTGTTATGTTAAAGCCAAAATTTGGCCGGAGATAAAAATAACTTCGTATTCTTGTATGTACTAATAAGAATTTTAGTTTCAGTGCCGCCAGCTTGGCGAAGGATGAGTAAAGTAAAAATTTATTTTCTCTTATTCATTTTATGGTAAATTGTAAAAAGCATATGTATTAAACTTTTGTAAATGTATGTAAATACTTGCATGTTATGTAAAAGTAGAATTTAGTCTAGAAGCATAAAATTGTAGATGCTAAAAGTGAATGCTTAAAAGCAATGAAGTCAAAATTTAAGTATTAAGCTGTAAAGTCATGCTTTAGAGCGAAAGCCTGCATGTTTAAAAGATGAATGAGGGGGAAGTTAGAATGAATGTGTTTTGTAGGGTTCTCCACCTACATTTGAATTTTTAAGAATATTAAAGTAGCTCATTGAGTTGTAGAATGTCGAGTAAGGTGTGTCTATTTGGTTGTTGAATTCTAACAAATCATGGTGGTTAGGGGAAGTGTTGTAAGACTAAAACACGAATATTCCCGTTTGACACCACACACGGTGGAGAGCCAGGGTAAAGTTAAATTAATGCTTGAAAAATTGAATGAATGTGAAGTAAGCAATAACTAATAAAAACGAAACGTTAAAAACAAAAATTTATTGTGTCAAGAAAGTGTAAATTATAATGTATGTAGAAAGATACTGATACTTATTCCTTCCAGATGCTGGAAGGAAAGACCAAGATTGATTGATGAAGTCCAGGAAAAGTTGCTGTAAGAAGAAACCTTTGTAAAGAGTAACAGAATTTTAATTGTTACATAAGATTATTTTTGTGTAAACGAGGCTTTCGCCAGTTAGTTCAGAATTAGATAAACTTACAACAGGTCGTTTGTAGGACCTGCTTCCAAGTTTTCCAAATTCTGGCAGCGGCAAATGTAGGGTTTATATTTATTTTAACTAACATTTATTTTAAGTTTAAACTATCTTTCCTGTCAATCCTTACTTTCCCCTGGAACTGCCAATGCCAGAATATGTAAATTTGAGTAGAACGCGCAAGCATTCAAATTATCAGCGGAAGTAGTATGATTTAAATAGAAGGAAACAAGTTCGGTGAGAGAGAGTTATTCTTACTTAGCGAGCGCGGAGGTAGTTATAGAGATTTGAAAAACCCCGCGTTGCGGCCTATGTGCTTGGCGGGAAGTAGTTGCAATTGTTCCAGTGAGCTTCAAGTCTGCTGAATTAGCAGCCGTATTGTAAAACGCGGTGAGTTAGTTATTTGAGAGAGCCTCGTAGTTAGAATATTGTCTTTAATTTCTTTTCAGGTTTTTATTTTTATTTTGACTGCCGAGTTGGCACCGTTTGTAAGCGTCAAGAGAACGCAATTGTAAATTAGTACGTTGAATAAAAAGGGACTTAAACCCTTTATAAGACTCTGTGGTTTATACAAGCTTTCACAGTCACCTCTTGGTTGCGTGCTAGTTAGAGGCGCGCAACGTTATATTGGCGCCCGAACACTTATCGAACTGAAATGGCCGAAAACTGGATGGAAGCCGCTGGACAACACCAAGAAATGACAACGCAGTTAGAAGGATTTGGATACCTGGTCCAGACTTTGAGAGCATCAATCAAGCCAAACGTCTATTTCGACGGAAAAAATTCGGTGTCCGTATTTTTAGAAGGTATAGAAAACCACTTTCAGCTCTATCCTGTGCCCGAAAGACAAAAAGTTGCTATCGCCACATCAGCACTAAGAGGACAGGCCGCGCTATGGTGGAAAAATATAGGCAAATTTCTTCTAGGTGAATTTGGAAGCCCGACGTATACTTTTGAAAATTTCAAAAAATCGTTAGTAAAGGCCTTCCCCATAGTGAAAGATCGCGCACGGCTGGAAGCCGAGCTATATAGTTTCTATCAACGGGATACAGCACAATTGACGGACTTTATTTTACGAAAAATCAAGCTAACGGATATGTTGTATGGGAAAAAACCTGATGCGGAGATTATTGAAATAATATTAGCAAGATTGTTACCCGCTGTCCAAGACTACTTTGAAATTAGAAACCCAACCACATTGCAGGAACTTTTCGAATTGGCGGTGAAGTTTCAAAATCGCAGAATCGCGGAAAGAGCGAGAGTGGAAACATATTCTCAAAGTACCAGAAGGAAGGAGGAAACAAGAAATGGAAATCGCTCATATGGGGGAAAGAACTATCAAGCTAACGCATCGAAACTTGAAGGGCAAGGCCCAAAAAGAAAATTTGAAAATAAGCATCCGCGTACCCAGAAGACACAGATTGAAAGGAAAGCTTTAAACGACTAGAGGGGCCTGTGAAAGGGAGGGTCCAGACCCCGGAAGTTTTAGAAAAACTCTCAAATAGACATCTAAATACAGTCATCGTAAAAAACTCACAGCTACCAATTATACAAGTCCTGGTTGGCGATGTACCAGTAGAAGCCCTCATCGATACAGGGGCAGAAGGCAATTTCATGAGTGAAAAGTTCTTCAAAAAGAATTTTTATAGGATGACTCTTTAAAACCAGAAATACGGAAATTATAGCGGCGCAAGGAAAAACATGTCACTGCATCGGGAAAGTAGCATTAAACGTACAGGTAAAAGAGGAAAATCTCAAAGTATTAATTTTTGTGGTGAAACACCTCCAACACTCTCTTATTTTAGGTATGGACTTTTTAAGGGCCGCGAGGGCCAAATTAAATTTTCAAGATAGTTCCGTGGTGCTGGAGATGGACCAGAGGGTGGTGGAACCGGTGGAGACACCTGAATTGGACCTTAGCCATTTGAATGACCAGGAAAGTAAAGCAATACAGCAAGTGGTGAGTAATTTTTCTCATTTGTTTTCAGAAAAGCCGGGAAACTGTCAGATTGTAACTCACAAGATTCAATTAAATGCCGAAAAACCTTGTAGGACTAAACCTTACCGCTATGACAAACAAAAAGACGTAATCATCGAAGAACATATTCAGGAGATGTTAAAGAATAAAATAATAACGCCCATAAATAGTGAATACGCGAGTCCAGTCGTACTATGTAGGAAAAAGAACGAGTTTCCTCCTTCGGATAAAAGGGCTTGGAGGTTTGCTATCGATTATAGAAAACTAAATAGCATAACTAAATTCCCAGTTTACCCTTTGCCGGTTATAGACGAGATCATTAGACAGATCAAATCGACGAGATATATGTCTACTTTGGACTTAACGTCTGGCTACTATCAAATAGCTATGAGACCCGAAGATATACATAAAACCGCGTTTATAACAAAATCGGGCACTTATGCATTTTTACGCATGCCTTTTGGGTTGTGTGGGGCCCCGTCAACATTCCAGAGAGCTATGGACATTGTTCTAAAGCCTGTCCTAGGAAAATCAACTTTAATTTATCTAGATGATATAATTATAACGAGTAGTACGTTGGAACAACACATTAGTGATCTCGAACAAGTTTTTAAATTATTAAAAGAGGCCGGTCTTACAATTAACGCCTCAAAATGCAAGTTCGCAACTAAAGAACTTAAATATCTCGGTTATAAAATTTCGCAAAAGGGTATAGAAACGCAAGATTCAAAAATAAAAGCTATTAAGAATTTCCCACCGCCCAACACCGCCAAGAAACTTTCGTCTTTCCTTGGACTATGTTCTTACTATCGATCTTTCAAAAAAGATTTCGCTAATATTGTTGAACCACTCTTAGTAATCAAAAGAAAAAAGAGTAAATTTACGTGGACAGCGGAAGCTAACACGGCTTTTGAAAGATTAAAAGAAGCGCTTATTAATGCCCCTGTTTTAAAATTCCCTGAGGGGGACGAAAACCTGGAAATTTCGGCAGATGCATCAGACTATGCGGTGGGTGCGGTTCTTATGCAAAAAAAACCATCCGCTGGCATTTTTTAGTAAAACATTGAATCAAACACAAAGGAATTATACAGCTACAGAAAGAGAAACATTAGCCGTATTAATGGCTGTACACAAATTTCGAGTTTATTTCGGCAAATCGCCAGTAACTGTCTTTTCGGATCATGCGGCTGTTGGTAGACTTTACTCGGGAAAAAACCTAACGCCCAGGTTAATAAGATGGGCTTTAAAACTCCAAGAATATAATATCACAATAAAATATAAACCGGGTAAGGAAAACAATGTAGCTGACGCACTTTCTCGTATAAAACTGGACGAGGAAGGTAATGAACTTAAATGCGCTGTGTTGACTTCAAAAATTTTAGATTCTAGAGATACGGTTATTACTGAACTGAAAGCTGATCCTGAATTTGGAAATATCTATGCTTATTTGAAAGACCCCGAAGGCTTTGAGCATACAGATATCGATGCGATAAGAAATAGAGCAAAAAACTATGAAATAATAGATAATTTATTATTCTATACGAAAACAACGAACGAAAATCTTGAGTATAAGCCAGTCATCCCAGCCTCGCTTCGATTAAGCATTTTGAGGGAGTTGCACGAAAAAAAAACAGCGGGCCACCTCGGGGTCAGAAAGACTTTAAAAAGGGTACGCGAGGCGGTATATTTCCCGCAATTATACAAAATAGTAACGGCGTATGTCAGGTCCTGCAATCAATGTCAGTTAATAAATGATATTAATTACAGCCCGGCCGGGTACTTAAATAGCATTCGCGCTACATTTCCGAATGAAATTTTAGGCATAGATCTCCTTGGTCCCTTCCCCCAGAGCGAGTTAAATAAAAATCGTTTTCTTTTAGTAATAGTAGATCATTTTTCAAAATGGATAGAAATTGTTCCACTTAAACGCGCGTCAGCCAAAACAGTCGCAGATGCATTCTTACACAGATACATTTTAAAATACGGTGCACCGATAAAAGTCATTAGCGATAACGGAAAACAATTCATTAGTCAAATATTTGAAAACATATGCAATGGACTTGATATACGCCATATCAAAATGGTTCCGTATAGACCACAGGCTAACATAGCAGAAAGAGTTAATAAAAACATTGTAAAAATAATTCGCAGTTACGTTAGCACACATCACAAGCGCTGGGATGGCTACATAAATGAATTAGCTTATGCTTTAAGAACGGCACATCATGATACTACGGGAAAAACTCCAGCAGAATTATTTTTAGGCAGAAAGTTAATTACGCCTTTAGATAAATTATTCTTTGTGCAACAAAGAGAGCAGGAATTCAAACAAAAGGACGTGCAAAAACTAATTGATCAGGCGCTTAAAACCTCGGATACGGCAAGAAATAGGCAGAAAATTTATTACGATAAAAAACGCCGTGAAGCAGATTTTAAAGTTGGTGATAAAGTATTGAAACGGAAATTTTCTTTATCAAGTGCCCCAGACAATTTTATGGCAAAGCTAGCTCCAAAGTTTGAAGGCCCCTATGTAATTCAGGAAATCAAAGGAGTAGTTTTATATCTTAAAAACGAGAGAGGGGAAATCTGTAAAGCAAGTCCCGACCAGGTGAAAAAATACTATAATCCCAATGATTTTGAAATCCTTAAAAGTTTCTTGCAGGACTCAAGTCTAAGCGAAATAGAAGGGCCAGAGACTGCAACAACTATTCCACCACCCAAGAAACGGAGAACTGAAGAGAGACCTAGCACTTCTACAACCCGGACGTCGGTATCAAAAAGAAAAATGATTATCAAACTCCGGCGTTTAAGAAAAACAAAAGTACAGATGAACCGGGTAAAGAAACCGTGGTAAAAAGAAAAACACCACCTACAAAGGATGGCAGGAGGAATTACACATCAAGAAGAACGCGCACACGGCCACAGAGTCAGGTGCCAGCAAGGCCGCCGTTCCGGAAACTGAAACGCCAACAGGAAGCACAGAAGTACGAGGAACAGAAGAAATTCAAGGACTCCAGACCGGAGGACGTCAAGACCAGCCGTCCCAGGCAGAAACGCAAAAGCCAACAACCAGACGATTACTCCGTCAAGAGGCCAGCATGTAGAGGACGCAAAAGAAAGATCAACGGGGACGACAATTGGAGATCAACAAGGAGAAGATTGACATCCATGACACCTCTAACTTGGGATCAATTTTGTCAAAAACGGATGACGGAGTTTCAAGCATCGAAAACTCAAAGATAAGTTAAAACCTTCTATAAATATTTTTCTCTTTTGTTCCGAAATGTTATGCATAAGTACGAAGTTCTATGTTTTGACGAAAGTCAATATGTCTCGGTTGAGACTTAGTTTTGTTTTACTTTATTTAGCTAAGGCAAAAGTATTATTTTCTTTAAGTGTAAAAGCTAAAAACAAGCATTTTCTGTTGGTCGACAGACTAATTCTGTTATGTTAAAGCCAAAATTTGGCCGGAGATAAAAATAACTTCGTATTCTTGTATGTACTAATAAGAATTTTAGTTTCAGTGCCGCCAGCTTGGCGAAGGATGAGTAAAGTAAAAATTTATTTTCTCTTATTCATTTTATGGTAAATTGTAAAAAGCATATGTATTAAACTTTTGTAAATGTATGTAAATACTTGCATGTTATGTAAAAGTAGAATTTAGTCTAGAAGCATAAAATTGTAGATGCTAAAAGTGAATGCTTAAAAGCAATGAAGTCAAAATTTAAGTATTAAACTGTAAAGTCATGCTTTAGAGCGAAAGCCTGCATGTTTAAAAGATGAATGAGGGGGAAGTTAGAATGAATGTGTTTTGTAGGGTTCTCCACCTACATTTGAATTTTTAAGAATATTAAAGTAGCTCATTGAGTTGTAGAATGTCGAGTAAGGTGTGTCTATTTGGTTGTTGAATTCTAACAAATCATGGTGGTTAGGGGAAGTGTTGTAAGACTAAAACACGAATATTCCCGTTTGACACCACACACGGTGGAGAGCCAGGGTAAAGTTAAATTAATGCTTGAAAAATTGAATGAATGTGAAGTAAGCAATAACTAATAAAAACGAAACGTTAAAAACAAAAATTTATTGTGTCAAGAAAGTGTAAATTATAATGTATGTAGAAAGATACTGATACTTATTCCTTCCAGATGCTGGAAGGAAAGACCAAGATTGATTGATGAAGTCCAGGAAAAGTTGCTGTAAGAAGAAACCTTTGTAAAGAGTAACAGAATTTTAATTGTTACATAAGATTATTTTTGTGTAAACGAGGCTTTCGCCAGTTAGTTCAGAATTAGATAAACTTACAACAGGTCGTTTGTAGGACCTGCTTCCAAGTTTTCCAAATTCTGGCAGCGGCAAATGTAGGGTTTATATTTATTTTAACTAACATTTAATTTGAGTTTAAACTATCTTTCCTGTCAATCCTTACTTTCCCCTGGAACTGCCAATGCCAGAATATGTAAATTTGAGTAGAACGCGCAAGCATTCAAATTATCAGCGGAAGTAGTATGATTTAAATAGAAGGAAACAAGTTCGGTGAGAGAGAGTTATTCTTACTTAGCGAGCGCGGAGGTAGTTATAGAGATTTGAAAAACCCCGCGTTGCGGCCTATGTGCTTGGCGGGAAGTAGTTGCAATTGTTCCAGTGAGCTTCAAGTCTGCTGAATTAGCAGCCGTATTGTAAAACGCGGTGAGTTAGTTATTTGAGAGAGCCTCGTAGTTAGAATATTGTCTTTAATTTCTTTTCAGGTTTTTATTTTTATTTTGACTGCCGAGTTGGCACCGTTTGTAAGCGTCAAGAGAACGCAATTGTAAATTAGTACGTTGAATAAAAAGGGACTTAAACCCTTTATAAGACTCTGTGGTTTATACAAGCTTTCACAGTCACCTCTTGGTTGCGTGCTAGTTAGAGGCGCGCAACGTTATATTGGCGCCCGAACACTTATCGAACTGAAATGGCCGAAAACTGGATGGAAGCCGCTGGACAACACCAAGAAATGACAACGCAGTTAGAAGGATTTGGATACCTGGTCCAGACTTTGAGAGCATCAATCAAGCCAAACGTCTATTTCGACGGAAAAAATTCGGTGTCCGTATTTTTAGAAGGTATAGAAAACCACTTTCAGCTCTATCCTGTGCCCGAAAGACAAAAAGTTGCTATCGCCACATCAGCACTAAGAGGACAGGCCGCGCTATGGTGGAAAAATATAGGCAAATTCCTTCTAGGTGAATTTGGAAGCCCGACGTATACTTTTGAAAATTTCAAAAAATCGTTAGTAAAGGCCTTCCCCATAGTGAAAGATCGCGCACGGCTGGAAGCCGAGCTATATAGTTTCTATCAACGGGATACAGCACAATTGACGGACTTTATTTTACGAAAAATCAAGCTAACGGATATGTTGTATGGGAAAAAACCCGATGCGGAGATTATTGAAATAATATTAGCAAGATTGTTACCCGCTGTCCAAGACTACTTTGAAATTAGAAACCCAACCACATTGCAGGAACTTTTCGAATTGGCGGTGAAGTTTCAAAATCGCAGAATCGCGGAAAGAGCGAGAGGGGAAACATATTCTCAAAGTACCAGAAGGAAGGAGGAAACAAGAAATGGAAATCGCTCATATGGGGGAAAGAACTATCAAGCTAACGCATCGAAACTTGAAGGGCAAGGCCCAAAAAGAAAATTTGAAAATAAGCATCCGCGTACCCAGAAGACACAGATTGAAAGGAAAGCTTTAAACGACTAGAGGGGCCTGTGAAAGGGAGGGTCCAGACCCCGGAAGTTTTAGAAAAACTCTCAAATAGACATCTAAATACAGTCATCGTAAAAAACTCACAGCTACCAATTATACAAGTCCTGGTTGGCGATGTACCAGTAGAAGCCCTCATCGATACAGGGGCAGAAGGCAATTTCATGAGTGAAAAGTTCTTCAAAAAGAATTTTTATAGGATACGACTCTTTAAAACCAGAAATACGGAAATTATAGCGGCGCAAGGAAAAACATGTCACTGCATCGGGAAAGTAGCATTAAACGTACAGGTAAAAGAGGAAAATCTCAAAGTATTAATTTTTGTGGTGAAACACCTCCAACACTCTCTTATTTTAGGTATGGACTTTTTAAGGGCCGCGAGGGCCAAATTAAATTTTCAAGATAGTTCCGTGGTGCTGGAGATGGACCAGAGGGTGGTGGAACCGGTGGAGACACCTGAATTGGACCTTAGCCATTTGAATGACCAGGAAAGTAAAGCAATACAGCAAGTGGTGAGTAATTTTTCTCATTTGTTTTCAGAAAAGCCGGGAAACTGTCAGATTGTAACTCACAAGATTCAATTAAATGCCGAAAAACCTTGTAGGACTAAACCTTACCGCTATGACAAACAAAAAGACGTAATCATCGAAGAACATATTCAGGAGATGTTAAAGAATAAAATAATAACGCCCATAAATAGTGAATACGCGAGTCCAGTCGTACTATGTAGGAAAAAGAACGAGTTTCCTCCTTCGGATAAAAGGGCTTGGAGGTTTGCTATCGATTATAGAAAACTAAATAGCATAACTAAATTCCCAGTTTACCCTTTGCCGGTTATAGACGAGATCATTAGACAGATCAAATCGACGAGATATATGTCTACTTTGGACTTAACGTCTGGCTACTATCAAATAGCTATGAGACCCGAAGATATACATAAAACCGCGTTTATAACAAAATCGGGCACTTATGCATTTTTACGCATGCCTTTTGGGTTGTGTGGGGCCCCGTCAACATTCCAGAGAGCTATGGACATTGTTCTAAAGCCTGTCCTAGGAAAATCAACTTTAATTTATCTAGATGATATAATTATAACGAGTAGTACGTTGGAACAACACATTAGTGATCTCGAACAAGTTTTTAAATTATTAAAAGAGGCCGGTCTTACAATTAACGCCTCAAAATGCAAGTTCGCAACTAAAGAACTTAAATATCTTGGTTATAAAATTTCGCAAAAGGGTATAGAAACGCAAGATTCAAAAATAAAAGCTATTAAGAATTTCCCACCGCCCAACACCGCCAAGAAACTTTCGTCTTTCCTTGGACTATGTTCTTACTATCGATCTTTCAAAAAAGATTTCGCTAATATTGTTGAACCACTCTTAGTAATCAAAAGAAAAAAGAGTAAATTTACGTGGACAGCGGAAGCTAACACGGCTTTTGAAAGATTAAAAGAAGCGCTTATTAATGCCCCTGTTTTAAAATTCCCTGAGGGGGACGAAAACCTGGAAATTTCGGCAGATGCATCAGACTATGCGGTGGGTGCGGTTCTTATGCAAAAAAAACCATCCGCTGGCATTTTTTAGTAAAACATTGAATCAAACACAAAGGAATTATACAGCTACAGAAAGAGAAACATTAGCCGTATTAATGGCTGTACACAAATTTCGAGTTTATTTCGGCAAATCGCCAGTAACTGTCTTTTCGGATCATGCGGCTGTTGGTAGACTTTACTCGGGAAAAAACCTAACGCCCAGGTTAATAAGATGGGCTTTAAAACTCCAAGAATATAATATCACAATAAAATATAAACCGGGTAAGGAAAACAATGTAGCTGACGCACTTTCTCGTATAAAACTGGACGAGGAAGGTAATGAACTTAAATGCGCTGTGTTGACTTCAAAAATTTTAGATTCTAGAGATACGGTTATTACTGAACTGAAAGCTGATCCTGAATTTGGAAATATCTATGCTTATTTGAAAGACCCCGAAGGCTTTGAGCATACAGATATCGATGCGATAAGAAATAGAGCAAAAAACTATGAAATAATAGATAATTTATTATTCTATACGAAAACAACGAACGAAAATCTTGAGTATAAGCCAGTCATCCCAGCCTCGCTTCGATTAAGCATTTTGAGGGAGTTGCACGAAAAAAAAACAGCGGGCCACCTCGGGGTCAGAAAGACTTTAAAAAGGGTACGCGAGGCGGTATATTTCCCGCAATTATACAAAATAGTAACGGCGTATGTCAGGTCCTGCAATCAATGTCAGTTAATAAATGATATTAATTACAGCCCGGCCGGGTACTTAAATAGCATTCGCGCTACATTTCCGAATGAAATTTTAGGCATAGATCTCCTTGGTCCCTTCCCCCAGAGCGAGTTAAATAAAAATCGTTTTCTTTTAGTAATAGTAGATCATTTTTCAAAATGGATAGAAATTGTTCCACTTAAACGCGCGTCAGCCAAAACAGTCGCAGATGCATTCTTACACAGATACATTTTAAAATACGGTGCACCGATAAAAGTCATTAGCGATAACGGAAAACAATTCATTAGTCAAATATTTGAAAACATATGCAATGGACTTGATATACGCCATATCAAAATGGTTCCGTATAGACCACAGGCTAACATAGCAGAAAGAGTTAATAAAAACATTGTAAAAATAATTCGCAGTTACGTTAGCACACATCACAAGCGCTGGGATGGCTACATAAATGAATTAGCTTATGCTTTAAGAACGGCACATCATGATACTACGGGAAAAACTCCAGCAGAATTATTTTTAGGCAGAAAGTTAATTACGCCTTTAGATAAATTATTCTTTGTGCAACAAAGAGAGCAGGAATTCAAACAAAAGGACGTGCAAAAACTAATTGATCAGGCGCTTAAAACCTCGGATACGGCAAGAAATAGGCAGAAAATTTATTACGATAAAAAACGCCGTGAAGCAGATTTTAAAGTTGGTGATAAAGTATTGAAACGGAAATTTTCTTTATCAAGTGCCCCAGACAATTTTATGGCAAAGCTAGCTCCAAAGTTTGAAGGCCCCTATGTAATTCAGGAAATCAAAGGAGTAGTTTTATATCTTAAAAACGAGAGAGGGGAAATCTGTAAAGCAAGTCCCGACCAGGTGAAAAAATACTATAATCCCAATGATTTTGAAATCCTTAAAAGTTTCTTGCAGGACTCAAGTCTAAACGAAATAGAAGGGCCAGAGACTGCAACAACTATTCCACCACCCAAGAAACGGAGAACTGAAGAGAGACCTAGCACTTCTACAACCCGGACGTCGGTATCAAAAAGAAAAATGATTATCAAACTCCGGCGTTTAAGAAAAACAAAAGTACAGATGAACCGGGTAAAGAAACCGTGGTAAAAAGAAAAACACCACCTACAAAGGATGGCAGGAGGAATTACACATCAAGAAGAACGCGCACACGGCCACAGAGTCAGGTGCCAGCAAGGCCGCCGTTCCGGAAACTGAAACGCCAACAGGAAGCACAGAAGTACGAGGAACAGAAGAAATTCAAGGACTCCAGACCGGAGGACGTCAAGACCAGCCGTCCCAGGCAGAAACGCAAAAGCCAACAACCAGACGATTACTCCGTCAAGAGGCCAGCATGTAGAGGACGCAAAAGAAAGATCAACGGGGACGACAATTGGAGATCAACAAGGAGAAGATTGACATCCATGACACCTCTAACTTGGGATCAATTTTGTCAAAAACGGATGACGGAGTTTCAAGCATCGAAAACTCAAAGATAAGTTAAAACCTTCTATAAATATTTTTCTCTTTTGTTCCGAAATGTTATGCATAAGTACGAAGTTCTATGTTTTGACGAAAGTCAATATGTCTCGGTTGAGACTTAGTTTTGTTTTACTTTATTTAGCTAAGGCAAAAGTATTATTTTCTTTAAGTGTAAAAGCTAAAAACAAGCATTTTCTGTTGGTCGACAGACTAATTCTGTTATGTTAAAGCCAAAATTTGGCCGGAGATAAAAATAACTTCGTATTCTTGTATGTACTAATAAGAATTTTAGTTTCAGTGCCGCCAGCTTGGCGAAGGATGAGTAAAGTAAAAATTTATTTTCTCTTATTCATTTTATGGTAAATTGTAAAAAGCATATGTATTAAACTTTTGTAAATGTATGTAAATACTTGCATGTTATGTAAAAGTAGAATTTAGTCTAGAAGCATAAAATTGTAGATGCTAAAAGTGAATGCTTAAAAGCAATGAAGTCAAAATTTAAGTATTAAACTGTAAAGTCATGCTTTAGAGCGAAAGCCTGCATGTTTAAAAGATGAATGAGGGGGAAGTTAGAATGAATGTGTTTTGTAGGGTTCTCCACCTACATTTGAATTTTTAAGAATATTAAAGTAGCTCATTGAGTTGTAGAATGTCGAGTAAGGTGTGTCTATTTGGTTGTTGAATTCTAACAAATCATGGTGGTTAGGGAAAGTGTTGTAAGACTAAAACATGAATATTCCCGTTTGACACCACACACGGTGGAGAGCCAGGGTAAAGTTAAATTAATGCTTGAAAAATTGACTGAATGTGAAGTAAGCAATAACTAATAAAAACGAAACGTTAAAAACAAAAATTTATTGTGTCAAGAAAGTGTAAATTATAGTGTATGTAGAAAGATACTGATACTTATTCCTTCCAGATGCTGGAAGGAAAGACCAAGATTGATTGATGAAGTCTAGGAAAAGTTGCTGCAAGAAGAAACCTTTGTAAAGAGTAACAGAATTTTAATTGTTACATAAGATTATTTTTGTGTAAACGAGGCTTTCGCCAGTTAGTTCAGAATTAGATAAACTTACAACAGGTCGTTTGTAGGACCTGCTTCCAAGTTTTCCAAATTCTGGCAGCGGCAAATGTAGGGTTTATATTTATTTTAACTAACATTTATTTTGAGTTTAAACTATCTTTCCTGTCAATCCTTACTTTCCCCTGGAACTGCCAATGCCAGAATATGTAAATTTGAGTAGAACGCGCAAGCATTCAAATTATCAGCGGAAGTAGTATGATTTAAATAGAAGGAAACAAGTTCGGTGAGAGAGAGTTATTCTTACTTAGCGAGCGCGGAGGTAGTTATAGAGATTTGAAAAACCCCGCGTTGCGGCCTATGTGCTTGGCGGGAAGTAGTTGCAATTGTTCCAGTGAGCTTCAAGTCTGCTGAATTAGCAGCCGTATTGTAAAACGCGGTGAGTTAGTTATTTGAGAGAGCCTCGTAGTTAGAATATTGTCTTTAATTTCTTTTCAGGTTTTTATTTTTATTTTGACTGCCGAGTTGGCACCGTTTGTAAGCGTCAAGAGAACGCAATTGTAAATTAGTACGTTGAATAAAAAGGGACTTAAACCCTTTATAAGACTCTGTGGTTTATACAAGCTTTCACAGTCACCTCTTGGTTGCGTGCTAGTTAGAGGCGCGCAACGTTATATTGGCGCCCGAACACTTATCGAACTGAAATGGCCGAAAACTGGATGGAAGCCGCTGGACAACACCAAGAAATGACAACGCAGTTAGAAGGATTTGGATACCTGGTCCAGACTTTGAGAGCATCAATCAAGCCAAACGTCTATTTCGACGGAAAAAATTCGGTGTCCGTATTTTTAGAAGGTATAGAAAACCACTTTCAGCTCTATCCTGTGCCCGAAAGACAAAAAGTTGCTATCGCCACATCAGCACTAAGAGGACAGGCCGCGCTATGGTGGAAAAATATAGGCAAATTCCTTCTAGGTGAATTTGGAAGCCCGACGTATACTTTTGAAAATTTCAAAAAATCGTTAGTAAAGGCCTTCCCCATAGTGAAAGATCGCGCACGGCTGGAAGCCGAGCTATATAGTTTCTATCAACGGGATACAGCACAATTGACGGACTTTATTTTACGAAAAATCAAGCTAACGGATATGTTGTATGGGAAAAAACCCGATGCGGAGATTATTGAAATAATATTAGCAAGATTGTTACCCGCTGTCCAAGACTACTTTGAAATTAGAAACCCAACCACATTGCAGGAACTTTTCGAATTGGCGGTGAAGTTTCAAAATCGCAGAATCGCGGAAAGAGCGAGAGGGGAAACATATTCTCAAAGTACCAGAAGGAAGGAGGAAACAAGAAATGGAAATCGCTCATATGGGGGAAAGAACTATCAAGCTAACGCATCGAAACTTGAAGGGCAAGGCCCAAAAAGAAAATTTGAAAATAAGCATCCGCGTACCCAGAAGACACAGATTGAAAGGAAAGCTTTAAACGACTAGAGGGGCCTGTGAAAGGGAGGGTCCAGACCCCGGAAGTTTTAGAAAAACTCTCAAATAGACATCTAAATACAGTCATCGTAAAAAACTCACAGCTACCAATTATACAAGTCCTGGTTGGCGATGTACCAGTAGAAGCCCTCATCGATACAGGGGCAGAAGGCAATTTCATGAGTGAAAAGTTCTTCAAAAAGAATTTTTATAGGATACGACTCTTTAAAACCAGAAATACGGAAATTATAGCGGCGCAAGGAAAAACATGTCACTGCATCGGGAAAGTAGCATTAAACGTACAGGTAAAAGAGGAAAATCTCAAAGTATTAATTTTTGTGGTGAAACACCTCCAACACTCTCTTATTTTAGGTATGGACTTTTTAAGGGCCGCGAGGGCCAAATTAAATTTTCAAGATAGTTCCGTGGTGCTGGAGATGGACCAGAGGGTGGTGGAACCGGTGGAGACACCTGAATTGGACCTTAGCCATTTGAATGACCAGGAAAGTAAAGCAATACAGCAAGTGGTGAGTAATTTTTCTCATTTGTTTTCAGAAAAGCCGGGAAACTGTCAGATTGTAACTCACAAGATTCAATTAAATGCCGAAAAACCTTGTAGGACTAAACCTTACCGCTATGACAAACAAAAAGACGTAATCATCGAAGAACATATTCAGGAGATGTTAAAGAATAAAATAATAACGCCCATAAATAGTGAATACGCGAGTCCAGTCGTACTATGTAGGAAAAAGAACGAGTTTCCTCCTTCGGATAAAAGGGCTTGGAGGTTTGCTATCGATTATAGAAAACTAAATAGCATAACTAAATTCCCAGTTTACCCTTTGCCGGTTATAGACGAGATCATTAGACAGATCAAATCGACGAGATATATGTCTACTTTGGACTTAACGTCTGGCTACTATCAAATAGCTATGAGACCCGAAGATATACATAAAACCGCGTTTATAACAAAATCGGGCACTTATGCATTTTTACGCATGCCTTTTGGGTTGTGTGGGGCCCCGTCAACATTCCAGAGAGCTATGGACATTGTTCTAAAGCCTGTCCTAGGAAAATCAACTTTAATTTATCTAGATGATATAATTATAACGAGTAGTACGTTGGAACAACACATTAGTGATCTCGAACAAGTTTTTAAATTATTAAAAGAGGCCGGTCTTACAATTAACGCCTCAAAATGCAAGTTCGCAACTAAAGAACTTAAATATCTTGGTTATAAAATTTCGCAAAAGGGTATAGAAACGCAAGATTCAAAAATAAAAGCTATTAAGAATTTCCCACCGCCCAACACCGCCAAGAAACTTTCGTCTTTCCTTGGACTATGTTCTTACTATCGATCTTTCAAAAAAGATTTCGCTAATATTGTTGAACCACTCTTAGTAATCAAAAGAAAAAAGAGTAAATTTACGTGGACAGCGGAAGCTAACACGGCTTTTGAAAGATTAAAAGAAGCGCTTATTAATGCCCCTGTTTTAAAATTCCCTGAGGGGGACGAAAACCTGGAAATTGCGGCAGATGCATCAGACTATGCGGTGGGTGCGGTTCTTATGCAAAAAAAACCATCCGCTGGCATTTTTTAGTAAAACATTGAATCAAACACAAAGGAATTATACAGCTACAGAAAGAGAAACATTAGCCGTATTAATGGCTGTACACAAATTTCGAGTTTATTTCGGCAAATCGCCAGTAACTGTCTTTTCGGATCATGCGGCTGTTGGTAGACTTTACTCGGGAAAAAACCTAACGCCCAGGTTAATAAGATGGGCTTTAAAACTCCAAGAATATAATATCACAATAAAATATAAACCGGGTAAGGAAAACAATGTAGCTGACGCACTTTCTCGTATAAAACTGGACGAGGAAGGTAATGAACTTAAATGCGCTGTGTTGACTTCAAAAATTTTAGATTCTAGAGATACGGTTATTACTGAACTGAAAGCTGATCCTGAATTTGGAAATATCTATGCTTATTTGAAAGACCCCGAAGGCTTTGAGCATACAGATATCGATGCGATAAGAAATAGAGCAAAAAACTATGAAATAATAGATAATTTATTATTCTATACGAAAACAACGAACGAAAATCTTGAGTATAAGCCAGTCATCCCAGCCTCGCTTCGATTAAGCATTTTGAGGGAGTTGCACGAAAAAAAAACAGCGGGCCACCTCGGGGTCAGAAAGACTTTAAAAAGGGTACGCGAGGCGGTATATTTCCCGCAATTATACAAAATAGTAACGGCGTATGTCAGGTCCTGCAATCAATGTCAGTTAATAAATGATATTAATTACAGCCCGGCCGGGTACTTAAATAGCATTCGCGCTACATTTCCGAATGAAATTTTAGGCATAGATCTCCTTGGTCCCTTCCCCCAGAGCGAGTTAAATAAAAATCGTTTTCTTTTAGTAATAGTAGATCATTTTTCAAAATGGATAGAAATTGTTCCACTTAAACGCGCGTCAGCCAAAACAGTCGCAGATGCATTCTTACACAGATACATTTTAAAATACGGTGCACCGATAAAAGTCATTAGCGATAACGGAAAACAATTCATTAGTCAAATATTTGAAAACATATGCAATGGACTTGATATACGCCATATCAAAATGGTTCCGTATAGACCACAGGCTAACATAGCAGAAAGAGTTAATAAAAACATTGTAAAAATAATTCGCAGTTACGTTAGCACACATCACAAGCGCTGGGATGGCTACATAAATGAATTAGCTTATGCTTTAAGAACGGCACATCATGATACTACGGGAAAAACTCCAGCAGAATTATTTTTAGGCAGAAAGTTAATTACGCCTTTAGATAAATTATTCTTTGTGCAACAAAGAGAGCAGGAATTCAAACAAAAGGACGTGCAAAAACTAATTGATCAGGCGCTTAAAACCTCGGATACGGCAAGAAATAGGCAGAAAATTTATTACGATAAAAAACGCCGTGAAGCAGATTTTAAAGTTGGTGATAAAGTATTGAAACGGAAATTTTCTTTATCAAGTGCCCCAGACAATTTTATGGCAAAGCTAGCTCCAAAGTTTGAAGGCCCCTATGTAATTCAGGAAATCAAAGGAGTAGTTTTATATCTTAAAAACGAGAGAGGGGAAATCTGTAAAGCAAGTCCCGACCAGGTGAAAAAATACTATAATCCCAATGATTTTGAAATCCTTAAAAGTTTCTTGCAGGACTCAAGTCTAAACGAAATAGAAGGGCCAGAGACTGCAACAACTATTCCACCACCCAAGAAACGGAGAACTGAAGAGAGACCTAGCACTTCTACAACCCGGACGTCGGTATCAAAAAGAAAAATGATTATCAAACTCCGGCGTTTAAGAAAAACAAAAGTACAGATGAACCGGGTAAAGAAACCGTGGTAAAAAGAAAAACACCACCTACAAAGGATGGCAGGAGGAATTACACATCAAGAAGAACGCGCACACGGCCACAGAGTCAGGTGCCAGCAAGGCCGCCGTTCCGGAAACTGAAACGCCAACAGGAAGCACAGAAGTACGAGGAACAGAAGAAATTCAAGGACTCCAGACCGGAGGACGTCAAGACCAGCCGTCCCAGGCAGAAACGCAAAAGCCAACAACCAGACGATTACTCCGTCAAGAGGCCAGCATGTAGAGGACGCAAAAGAAAGATCAACGGGGACGACAATTGGAGATCAACAAGGAGAAGATTGACATCCATGACACCTCTAACTTGGGATCAATTTTGTCAAAAACGGATGACGGAGTTTCAAGCATCGAAAACTCAAAGATAAGTTAAAACCTTCTATAAATATTTTTCTCTTTTGTTCCGAAATGTTATGCATAAGTACGAAGTTCTATGTTTTGACGAAAGTCAATATGTCTCGGTTGAGACTTAGTTTTGTTTTACTTTATTTAGCTAAGGCAAAAGTATTATTTTCTTTAAGTGTAAAAGCTAAAAACAAGCATTTTCTGTTGGTCGACAGACTAATTCTGTTATGTTAAAGCCAAAATTTGGCCGGAGATAAAAATAACTTCGTATTCTTGTATGTACTAATAAGAATTTTAGTTTCAGTGCCGCCAGCTTGGCGAAGGATGAGTAAAGTAAAAATTTATTTTCTCTTATTCATTTTATGGTAAATTGTAAAAAGCATATGTATTAAACTTTTGTAAATGTATGTAAATACTTGCATGTTATGTAAAAGTAGAATTTAGTCTAGAAGCATAAAATTGTAGATGCTAAAAGTGAATGCTTAAAAGCAATGAAGTCAAAATTTAAGTATTAAACTGTAAAGTCATGCTTTAGAGCGAAAGCCTGCATGTTTAAAAGATGAATGAGGGGGAAGTTAGAATGAATGTGTTTTGTAGGGTTCTCCACCTACATTTGAATTTTTAAGAATATTAAAGTAGCTCATTGAGTTGTAGAATGTCGAGTAAGGTGTGTCTATTTGGTTGTTGAATTCTAACAAATCATGGTGGTTAGGGGAAGTGTTGTAAGACTAAAACACGAATATTCCCGTTTGACACCACACACGGTGGAGAGCCAGGGTAAAGTTAAATTAATGCTTGAAAAATTGAATGAATGTGAAGTAAGCAATAACTAATAAAAACGAAACGTTAAAAACAAAAATTTATTGTGTCAAGAAAGTGTAAATTATAATGTATGTAGAAAGATACTGATACTTATTCCTTCCAGATGCTGGAAGGAAAGACCAAGATTGATTGATGAAGTCCAGGAAAAGTTGCTCTAAGAAGAAACCTTTGTAAAGAGTAACAGAATTTTAATTGTTACATAAGATTATTTTTGTGTAAACGAGGCTTTCGCCAGTTAGTTCAGAATTAGATAAACTTACAACAGGTCGTTTGTAGGACCTGCTTCCAAGTTTTCCAAATTCTGGCAGCGGCAAATGTAGGGTTTATATTTATTTTAACTAACATTTATTTTAAGTTTAAACTATCTTTCCTGTCAATCCTTACTTTTCCCTGGAACTGCCAATGCCAGAATATGTAAATTTGAGTAGAACGCGCAAGCATTCAAATTATCAGCGGAAGTAGTATGATTTAAATAGAAGGAAACAAGTTCGGTGAGAGAGAGTTATTCTTACTTAGCGAGCGCGGAGGTAGTTATAGAGATTTGAAAAACCCCGCGTTGCGGCCTATGTGCTTGGCGGGAAGTAGTTGCAATTGTTCCAGTGAGCTTCAAGTCTGCTGAATTAGCAGCCGTATTGTAAAACGCGGTGAGTTAGTTATTTGAGAGAGCCTCGTAGTTAGAATAATGTCTTTAATTTCTTTTCAGGTTTTTATTTTTATTTTGACTGCCGAGTTGGCACCGTTTGTAAGCGTCAAGAGAACGCAATTGTAAATTAGTACGTTGAATAAAAAGGGACTTAAACCCTTTATAAGACTCTGTGGTTTATACAAGCTTTCACAGTCACCTCTTGGTTGCGTGCTAGTTAGAGGCGCGCAACGTTATAGCATATTGTTGAGCTTATCATTTAAAGGCCTTCCTAGGCATGAATATCTTCCCACTAAGAATATAACGTTAATATAAGTTAATTTTATGCTAATCAGTTGATTTTATCTTAAATAGGTGCCTATTAAAGAATTAAAAACATTTTTATATATTTTATATTGTGTTTATATTTAAATTCATTTTCACCTAACCAAAGGTAGAAGAAACGCTTTGCATGAGAGTCTACGGTAAACATGATATTCTGCCCTTAGCACTCATAAAACCAGGAAAACATCAAGTTTTGAAAGTATTTTTTCAATTGAAATATATATTTCCCATAATTTTCGTTTTAATAATAATAATCTTTGGTTATATATATATATGAGGATTACGTTTATGTTTTGTATCACAAGAAACCCCCAAGAAATATTTATTTGAATATTTATGGGAGCGGTAGTTTAGCGTTCGTTCTTTTGTCCGCTTTTCCGCTTCCTCTTTTATCCAAAAAAATAGCAAAGATCAGAGATATTAATTAAAATCTCTTAAAACGCTAATTTTCGCCTTAATCTTTCCGAATGGAAACAGTCCTGATACAATAAACAATGGCAATAGTGATACAATAGCATTATTGCTGATATAATGAGAGAGAATTATCGATTTGATGCGATTTCATGAAAAAACATACGATAAAAAAAACATATTCCAATTTTGAAATACTCGCTTCGAGGTACACTGGCTCTTGCCTAGATGCACCTATGTACCAAATTCGTAGCCCTGGGTCTATTAGCTTACACGCAGCATGTACGAAATACACACAAAGAAACTTCCTTTTTATTATGAATTATATATCAGAAGATCTTTCATTGCTACATATTCAAAGAATCCTTTTAAAAAGATTTGTAACAATCAAGTTACCAATAATTGTTTTTAAGCTTCTGTTGAATTACAACAAAGTTAATGAATACTTTTTTAACAATGCTTATCAACCATAATCATTAGAGATATCAAATCTAGTGGTGCTAAAATCTTACGTGTGGATCTTATTTGCTTAAATATATTAATTTTATTGCTAAAATCGAATTGGGGCCATTTTTAAAATGGGCTTCTTTTTGTTGACAGTACTGTGTTACGTTTTTATGCCAACACCGTTTATCGACAGCCTATTGGGCATACTTATTTGTTTTGCGACTGCCTTCATCTTGTTTCCTCGAAGAGAAGAGAAAACTCGGAAAAGTACTGATGAAAACACCTTTAACCGTAATGAACGCAACCTTAATTCCGGAAAGAAGGTACATAATGTAGATTTCCTTGATTCATATGCTGATATTAATGAATTTAATGACGATTCCTTTGAAGTATATATAGACAATGACACCGATTTCCTCCAAGTTCCTAACGTAGCTTTTGATAATAACCATCTTAATTTGCATATTGATAGTGCCACTGACCACATCGACCTTTTTCAAAATGATTTCGATAATAATCCCACTGATGTGTACCTTTTCAGTGATGAAAATGAATTTAGTTACCTTCATCAAGAAACAGAAAAGAATTTTGATTTTCCAAAACCTTATAACTCAGGTAATCAAACAAGCATCAATACCGCTACAACCCCCTTTAACCAGGAAGAACTCAGTTTCAATACCTCTATTAAATCATTGGATGCTGAATGCTTTGTATCGCATAACGATCTTGGAGCACAAGGGGACATCGATTTCGGCAATCTCATCAACACAAGTAATGAAATAGAAATAAAAGGCAAAATGGATCATGTAGACAGTATAGAAGTGAAACCAATTCAAGAATTTCAAGAACGCCTTATTGATATCGTCGTTGATACTGTCGCTGTTATCTACGTTGATGACGAGAATACTCAGCCTCCTTCCTCACATCGTAGCCGGCGTTTCACATTTTCAAACCTAAGAAAAGCGTTACTCAAATATTTTTGCTCTAAGAAAATTAAAAATAAACATAACACTTTAAAGCAACCTATCAAGATCTGAGCTAAGTTGACATAATTTCAGTTTATATTCGTCATAAATTTGTTCGAAATGACATCAATCTGACCAAAATTGTTCATTGACACACCAAAGACTTACTAAATGACGATCTCGATGATTGACCAGTGGCTGGCTAAAAAATTGCACGCTGATTGACCAGTGAGTGACTAAGTGGGGACCTCCTTGACGGACCTGTGACTGATAAAAAATTGAGCTCATAAGCTGAATTATATTTATTTAATAAAAAAGTCATTAAGTGGGGAGCCAAGGATGCGGCTTGAATGCGACTAAACTGTGCATTTTAGCCAAACTTAAAGCCCTTAATTAAAGATTAAGAACTTTTTTATATATATTTTTGCAATTAATGGATTTTTTTACTATTTTTATATCATATTCAATTTTAATGCTATTTATTTTTACTTATTTCTTTATTAATATTTACTTTTGTGTTTTTTGTATTTTCTTATTGTTACTTTTTACATTTTATATTTATTTCTTCTTAATATTTTAATTTTCCTTACCATTAATTTTTATATTATTTATTTTATTACTATTATTATTATATTTTTGAACTTGATTTACTTATTTTAAAATTTTTGATTATATTTTTGATTACAATTTTATTTATTATTATTATTTCAAAAAAAATTTGGAACGCGTTATAATGTTTAGACTTTTATTCAAAATTAAATGTAAAATTAACACTTTTGGCTCTCCAATAAAATTTGAATCATTCGTCTTTTCATCTCATTTGTATTATTTATTATTATTTATTTATGATTCATTATAATATTCAAAGCTTTATTCTTGAGGCACTGCATGAATCATAAAATATTGCCCTTTCAGGCAAAATTACGAGACTTCAGACCCCCTTAGGGCGGAGTCTATAAGTATAAGTATAAGGGCGTCGTCATTTCCTCGTAATCCATAAGTATATCCAAATCCCAGAGAATGATTTTAAATACTGAACTATTTACTTAATAAATTCTTGTAATATGACTTCGAATTTCATGTAACTGAGAAAACTTTCTTTGGGTAACCGAGCTCTTTAAAAGGAGATTAATTCTTACATGTTAACAATTTGTATATTTTCCCTTTCGCATTTTTATTTTTCGAGTTTGTTCAATTATTAATTCTTATTTTAATTTCGATTATTTTTTATAATTGTGTTAAAACTCTTATATGAGGTTGCGATTATTAATATTGTTGAGGAATTGCCTTGGTTTGATTCCAAATTAATATTGCTTTTAGGTGTTTAAATTTATCTGTCTTCTATCTCTCTCTATATATATACAATGAAATGTAATTTCTCATACATACTGCGTGTGAAAGGGCTAAGAGAACCCTGTCCTCAAGTACTCAAGCCAGCATCGAAATTGATTCTCTCTTTGAAGGTGTAGATTTCTATTCAACCATAACAAGAGCCCGTTTTGAAGAACTGAATGCTGATTTGTTTAGAAGCACATTGGAACCTGTTGAAAAGGCTTTGCGAGATTCAAAATTAGATAAAGATCAAGTCCACGATATTGTCCTGGTAGGTGGATCTACTCGTATTCCTAAAATTCAGAAGCTACTGCAAGATTTCTTTAATGGTAAAGAACTTAATAAAAGTATTAATCCAGATGAAGCTGTCGCATATGGTGCTGCAGTCCAAGCTGCAATTTTGAATGGTGATAAATCTGAACAAGTGCAAGATCTGTTGCTGTTGGATGTAACCCCACTGTCTTTCGGAATTGAAACTGCTGGTGGTGTAATGACTGTGCTCATCAAACGTAATACAACCATTTCAACTCGTCAGACACAAACATTTACAACTTACTCTGATAATCAACCAGGTGTCTTGATCCAAGTATACGAGGGTGAACGTGCAATGACCAAGGACAATAATCTTCTTGGAAAGTTCGAATTAACTGGCATTCCTCCTGCACCTAGATGTGTCCCACAGATTGAAGTTACCTTCGATATTGATGCCAATGGCATATTGAATGTGTCTGCTGTAGATAAGAGTACTGGAAAAGAGAACAAGATCACTATTACGAATGATAAAGAAAGGATTTCGCCAAAATTTAGGAACAGGGATGCAATTTAGGTAGAGAATCGCCAACACGTTATTAAGCAATATTAATAGAATTTAATTTAATCAATTGATTTAAAAATATCATTACAGTTTATCCCCCCCCCATCTGAAAAGGCTTGCAGTCGCGGCCGTCGACCCAAGACAGTCCAGATATTGAGAGCAGAAAATTTAGTTATTAGGAAATTAAGTGAGTAGGAAAACTGATTGGATTTATCTCAAGGCAACAAAATGTTTACATAAAATATGACATAAAATATTTGAATATAATGAATACAGTATATAAAATATAATAAATGATTAATGAAATTATAATATAGTAACTAAGTGCAGAACAAATAAAGCACTAATAACATATTGCTGGTTAGCTACGCGGCAATAGGAAATAGTAATATAACTGAATTTGTAAGTTTATATCTTAGGGCATGCCATTCACAGTTTGTGTAATCATTAGAGTCCGTACAATCATTAGAGTTGTCATTCAGGCTCATCTTCAGTCTTTTACTGGTCTTTGGAGATCTCCGGATCATTTAATTAGCGCTAGAATTATGGATTAGCATTGGCACTGAAAACATTTGAGTTTTTATGTCACGATACTAGAGCTCTTATACTCTTGTTGAAAATACACATTTTGCTAGGTTTTTAACATATTTTGTCACTCTATTTTTCTCTTATTAATGATAACAAAACAAAATTTAACTTCCAACATCCATACCAGTTTTTTGTACACGATGCTGCAGAAACATAAAATGAAATTCAGAAATTTCAACAACTGAAATTTAACTTTTTCAACTGTTGCTACAATTTATAACACAAACATAGGAAAACATGAGCTCAAGAAAATGTGAGGGTATAGTACTCCACTTGTAGTATAGCCTCAATTGAGTGTTTCCCACACGGAAAGTGTATTGAACCTGAAACTCAAGTTTGAAGGAGCCCAGTAAAAGAAAAGGCCAGACAAACTTTTCAGACACTGAGAGATAAATCAACTATTAAGGGGGACAACAGAATGAAAACTAAAAGAAGGGTTATGGATAGTTTATTGATTTATAAATTTTGATTTATTCATGATGTAATTTAAAGTTTTCGGGTGGATGATAGAACCTTAATTTTGACGCATGTACAATCTCAGTTGGTTTCTTCGTGTGAAAATTTTCCCTGTCAATTTCATAATTAACTTCAGATAATTTTTTCATAATCCGATAAGTGCCTGTATAGGGTGAATTCAATTTTCTAGTATTTGGGTATTCAAATTCCTCGTAAATGACAAAATCTCCAGGTTGAAATTTAGATTCTACAAATCTGATGTCATATCTAGTTTTATTCTTTCGGTGGTATTCGATAGTTCTTTTCTTTGCTAAAGCCCTTGCTTCATTTAAGGAAGGGTATTTATTTTGATCAATTGGAGATTCAAAAGGGAGGTTACCAAATAGTAAGTATGCTGGGGTGAGCTTACTTACCGTATGAGGGGAGTTGTTATATTCGATAACAACTTGCTCTAGCACTTTAGTCCATGGTACTTTTTTAGAAGAAGAATTTACTTTACATTTTAGTCGACTTACTATTGATTGATTTACTCTTTCTACTTCACCATTTGTCTGGGGATGGTGAGATGAAGTTTAAAATTGTTTAACATTATGCTTTTTAAGAAATTTTTTTCAATCTAGAGGAAGTGAAGGCTGCATTCCTGTCACTCAGAATTTTTTCGGGGACTTGTATTTGAAATATTTCTTTTAGACAATTGGCATAGGTTTCTGAAGTTGCACTTTTCGAGGGAAAAGCCCAGACATATCTTGTTGCATGGTCAATAACTATATGTAAATATTTTTTTGTAGAATTATAATAATTAAATCCTCCCACAGTGTCAATAGAGAGTCATTCCAAAGGTTCGTCGGTTGGGGGTACGTCTTGCATAAGACCAAATTTTTTCTGTTTTTTCTTTTTATTAATTTGACAATGTTTAACAAAATTTCCGATATCTTCGCTAATATGAGGCCAATAATATTGAGGGGTGATTAAGTTAGGCATAATTTGAACTCCCGGGTGACCAAAAGTTTCATGGGTTTTATTCAACAATTTTAATCTTAAAGATTTAGGTACTACAATTTTATAAAAATTCTTTTCTTAATTACCGTCATATCATTTATCTCTTGGTAATTTTTTCCGCAGACATTATCAGTTTTTTGTTGTTGGATTATTTCATTTCTATCAAGTAAATGTACATAATGTTGGAGGTGCTGTGAAACAGGATGTCTAGAAAGCATGTCAGCTTCAATATTGGTAGAGCCCTTCTGATATTTTACTTCATAATTGAATATACGTAGTTTGAGTGACCAACGGAAGAGTCTACCTTTTAAATTTTTGACATTTTTGAGCCAAACGAGGGCCGCATGGTCCGTATGTATAACAAATTTTTGTTCATGCAGATAGTAATAGAATTTGTCTAGGTCATCTACTATGGCCAAATATTCTAACTCAGTAATCGTATAATTTTTCTCATAATTTCTTAAAGTTCGGGAATGATATGATACAGGGTGAAGGACATCATTTTCATCTGGTTGTTTCAAAACAGCTCCAACAGCAGTTTGAGAAGTGTCAACAAAAATATGACATGGCCTACTGGAATCATACAATTGTAAAACAGGTTTGGAAATCAGTATTCTTTTCATTTCGTCGAAAGCTTTTTGACATTAGTCATCCTATTCCCACTTGACATCTTTTTTCAAGAGTCTGTTTAATGGAGCTCTAATAGTTGCATAATTCGGAATGAATCTATGATACACATTCGCACTTCCCAAAACTCTTTGTAACTCTTTGGTGTTACTGGGGTTTTTTAAGTTTCTTAATAACTTCTATATTATGGTTATCGGGAATCATTCTACCATTTTTTATTTCATAGCCAAGAAATGTGATCTGATCTCTGGCGAACACACACTTGTTTCGATTCAATTTAATATGCTCCTCTTTAAACACCTCAAATAAAATTTTTAAATGTTCTAAGTGTTCTTTCTCAGAGGAAGGGTAAACGATTATATCATCAAAGTAACTGCAAGCGAAATTAATTTTATTTTTTGTTAATATTCGTCTAATTGTTCTGTTAAAAATTGCAGGTGCATTTTTTAAACCAATCGGGATATGCCAGAAACCAGATCCCAAATCAATTGTAGAAAATACTTTTGCTTTACTTAATATGTCTAACAAAGTGTCAATGCGTGGAAGAGGGTTTGCATCTGTTTTAGCCAGGGAATTCAATTTTCTATAATCTATAGACAATCTAGTTTTCTTACCTTCCTCACGTTTAAATACTAAAGTCACGGGGGACGAATATGGGCTACAACTTTCTTTAATTATACCTGCTTGTAATAATTGATCAATTTGGGTCTTAATTTCCTCTTCTTCCATAGGGGATGTTCTATAAGGTCTTAATGATACAGGCAAATCAGAATTTAAATTAATTCGTTGAGGTTCAATATTAATTTTTCCTACATCATACTTATTTTTAGAAAACACAGATGAATAATCATTTAACAATTATTCCAAGTTATACTCTTTGTTATCGACAGTATTAGAAACAGCATTGTTCACATAAATGTTAGACTGAGAAACTAATTCCTTTGGATTTGTAGTCCGATATTTACAGGTTGGAAAATTTCTTACATCATCATCATTATTAACACATGGATAAACATTTGTTGTACCACCTTGAAGTTGGAGGTGTAGAGAAATGGGTCGGCTGTCAAATTGGCAGTCAAGTACAATAGCTCTCTGTTTAATTTTTAAATTACTACAATCAAATAATTTGCATTCATAAAGTCCTAAAATTACATAATTCAAATTATTATCAAGAACAAACAAGGTAATTTGGTTAGTAATCCGTCCAATTTTCATTTGTATACAACATATTTTGTTAAAGATTAAGTTTCCTTTAGTTTGGGTTACTGAAAATGACCTAACTCTTTGTACTTTTAAACGTAATTGTCTAGCCGTTTTGGAAGAAATTATCGATATGGTGGCACGACTGTCTACAACACACTCTAGACGTTTATTATGGGAAAATATCCCGACACCTTTAATAGTCAACTACTGTGAGGGGTTTCTGGGGTTGGTTCTATTGCAAGGGGCGTAACATTAGGTGTATCAGATCTCTTCCCTCTGAAAGGACAAACCTGAAACCAGTGAAAAGCATTTGGGATTCCGTTCCGGGTGCAAAGTCTACAGGGACTGGGTGGCAATGGCAATCTATTTTGAGAATTATAATTATGATGGCTTGTAAATCCTGAATTACTTGGTCTCTGAAAACGTTGGAAATTGTTGGGTCTAGGAGAATCTTGTCTCACAGTAGCTGAAATTCTACTTCTATTAAATCGATTGTAATCTTGGGTACTGTTCCCAATCGGAGTAACAAATCTGGGAGGTGCACTTTTGATTTGTTGATTTTCGCTAATCTTAATAAGCTTATGGACATGAGTAAGCCAAGAGATAGGGTCAGAGGGTGCGTTGATCGTCATCAAGGATTTTAATTCTATAGGAAGGCCATCCGTCAGACCCTCCAAGATCATTTTATGAGTTAGATTTAATTTTTTACTAATATCTAATTTTTTGCGAAAATATTGCGTTATGTCCTCCTTATGATTGTACTTGTAATTGGCAAAATCACCAAACGTAGTTAAAATGGGGTCGAAAAAATTTTCTTTTAAAATTTGGACTAATTCCACGTACTTAGTAATTTTATGGCAGTTTTTGACATATACGCTAAGTGCATTACCTTTTAGATATCGAACTACATTATTAAGCTTCCACGTTTCATCTTTATCTAAATGAGTTTTGTTAAAGTACTCAAGCCATGAATTTATATCCATATCATTCTGCGCGTCAAAGGGAATTATACCTGTTTCAGGATCAGCGCTAGCTGCCCTTAATGAATCATGATGATCAGAGAGGTTTTCATTAGCCATTATTCTTTCAATAATACTTTCATAAATAAAACTAATAATACTTTCATAAATAAAACTAACTCAAAAATAATACTCTTTAAATTTTCCCAAAACAATATTAAAACCAAAATACATCCTTTAAATACCAAATTTAAAATACATTTATACCAAAATAATACTTTTTAAAATTTTCAAAATAAAGACACTATTATTAAATCAGTAATTGTAATTCAATAGTAATAATATCGTTTGCATCGCCAATCTTTTTACTAATTGCTTCTGTTTGACTTACTTTGACGAGAATACGAGTGATGAAATCGACACGAAAATACACATTTTTGTGCACTCTTAATTAGATTTTCGCAAAACACGATCAATCACCACACAAGCACAAAGCTCTCGAGAGCAACACAGAACGCCGTAGACGTAGGGAAAGATTTCCATCCTCAAAACTAGGTCAACGGTAAGAGCACATTTGATGAACGACGAACTTTCGATGGAAACACAGATCACGCATCACAGGGGGCAGAAGGGTGCTTCTCTGGACGTAAAATAATCTGCAGAATACCAGAATACAGGTAACAGAAGGATGATTCTCTTGAAGCAAGAACACCTAGAGAAAAATGTAGAAACATAGAAGTCGCACAGCGTCAAATTCATCTTAAGTGCGTAACATTTTATCCGTATAATCCTTGGGGTATCTTCTTTTTTAGATAATCCCTTTGAAGGCGGTATCCTACCGGCTTTCTGAAATGTAATTTCTCATACATTATTTGTTTTGTGCAGCCGGGGCAACAGGAATGAGACAAATTTTGGAATATAAAGTGGTAGGTTCATTTTAGCATCCATCTCACAAGCGTTCTCCTCGTACCTTGAGCAGAAGCCCTACTTATACATATGTGTGCGTCACGAGGCTCCTCCAATCAGCGATATTAATTGAAATCACGAGATGACGCTATCTTCTCATCAGGAGTGTTCTTAAGGACTTTATGTAATATGACAGATTTATGAGTTTGCCGATTTGGCGGGCGCCAACAGGTTAATATATTTTATACTAAAGAAAGGATTTCGCCAAAATTTAGGAACAGGGATGCAATTTAGGTAGAGAATCGCCAACACGTTATTAAGCAATATTAATAGAATTTAATTTAATCAATTGATTTAAAAATATCATTACAGATTAATAAGATGCATCATAAGACGCGCTTTTTTAGGTATGAAAAATGCAAGCTAAATTCCGTTAATCGGCTTTGCAGAATTGAAATTACAAAACTGTCACCTTCTAGTTTCCTGTACGAGTTAAATGAAGAACTATAGTTGCGAAAAATTTAGGGTAGCAGATTTTAAGAAAAGTATTCATTTCTACTGCTTTATATCGGAATGACTTTTTTGGCATAGTATCTGGACATAAAATATATGGCGCACTTTTTTATAAAAACGGATTATAAAATAGATTCAGCACAGAGATTTTTCGGTATTTTCAAGTATTTTCGTTTCGTGAGATAAGTATCTCGAATACCTCGAGAATGAGTAGCCGCAGAATGTTTTAGTATATGGGAGTGCTATAACATCTCGTTGTAGTCCTCGCTTTTTCCTTGCAATCGGTCACTTTAACATGTATAAATATATATATATATATATTCATGGCTTCTTACACCGGCTAGTTTAGCTCTGTATTTTTGTTCTTATATATTAATAAATTTTGCATTTTTGCCTTTTAACCCTTTAAAAGGTCAATTTATGTTGTTCTTATATTTCGGTTATGGATTTTACACCTTTCGTGTATGCGATAGCTGTCGAATTATGAGCAATGTAAAAGTGGTAGTAGGCGTAACGAGGCCAGACACTGTTATTAGAACTGTGGATTAAATCATTTGGTGCGCCAACTTCCATGTCTTTTTGCAAAGATAGACTAAACATTAACTTTCAAAACTGTACACCAAAAATTTTGGTCTGTCTACTTGTTGGTTGAGTTGCTTGTTTGGACGCAGAAACTCTAATTTTAATTGTAAAAATTGTTTTTAACTGCATTTAATGTTTTAGATTTTTATATATTTTACAGTTTTCAATGAAGGTGTTTTGAATCTCCATTGATTTTTGCTACGCCGCGAAGTGAGAACTGAATTAATTGAAATATAAATATATATCTAATTAAAATTCGAGGACACAGGGGCAAATCAATTGAAGCAGAAATGTCTATAAATTAATAGTCCTTACAGGGAAGTCGTGTGGTATCGAAATCAGATATTTTGTTGGGTGCGTGTGCCTAAATTACATATACGTTCATGTCAGGTAAGTAGTGACGGAAAACAATTATTATTATTTATATTAATAAGAATCAAAGGGTTTCAGTAGGAGGAAAAGCGATGTGAGACTTTTTATATCCAATATAATATTTTGAGATTTTAGAGGAGAGACAAAAGAAAAGTTTAATTAAACTTCCACTTCCCTTAACTCTGTGATTGTGACCCACTAAGTAGTATAAAGATAATAAAAATTTCCATTTTAAGTCTCATGAATTTTTTCAGGCATGTGTGTAAGTGTTAGAATAATATTCAGCTAACAGCTTTAAGCAGGCGCATAATTTAGCTCTATTCGTGCACCGAAGATGACATATAAGTCCCTTTCTCCCTTCCACTCTCTAGTCATAATCTGTTGGACGAGAAAGTGACCATCGCACGAGCGAATTTAAATCCATTCGCTGAATCCCTTAGTAATGTAGGCGTTCTGAACACTCCATGTTGACTCAAATTATTATATCATATTTTTGAGGAATGTAGAGAATTGAAACGTTATATTCTATTCACTCGGTTTACCATGTTCAGAATGTTTGTTATGACTGTCGTAGCCTGGTATGATGTCAGAATGTTGTGTCTTGTGATGGTTTTGTATGGAAGCATATTGTTGAGCTTATCATTTAAAGGCCTTCCTAGGCATGAATACCTTCCCACTAAGAATATAACGCTAATATAAGTTAATTTTATGCTAATCAGTTGATTTTATCTTAAATAGGTGCCTATTAAAGAATTAAAAACATTTTTATATATTTTATATTGTGTTTATATTTAAATTCATTTTCACCTAACCAAAGGTAGAAGAAACGCTTTGCATGAGAGTCTACGGTAAACATGATATTCTGCGCTTTGCACTCATAAAACCAGGAAAACATCAAGTTTTGAAAGTATTTTTTCAATTGAAATATATGTTTCCCATAATTTTCGTTTTAATAATAATAATCTAATCTTTGGTTATATATATATATATATGAGGATTACGTTTATGATTTGTATCACAAGAAACCCCCAAAAAATATTTATTTGAATATTTATGGGAGCGGTAGTTTAGCGTTCGTTCTTTTGTCCGCTTTTCCGCTTCCTCTTTTATCAAAAAAAAAAAAAAATAGCAAAGATCAGAGATATTAATTAAAATCTCTTAAAACGCTAATTTTCGCCTTAATCTTTCCGAATGGCAACAGTCCTGATACAATAAACAATGGCAATAGTGATACAATAGCATTATTGCTGATATAATGAGAGAGAATTATCGATTTGATGCGATTTCATAAAAAAACATACGATAAAAAAACCATATTCCAATTTTGAAATACTCGCTTCGAGGTACACTGGCTCTTGCCTAGATGCACCTATGTACCAAATTCGTAGGCCTGGGTCTATCAGCTTACAGCATGAACGAAAGACACACAAAGAAACTTCCTTTTTATTATGAATTATATATCAGAAGATCTTTCATTGCTACATATTCAAAGAATCCTTTTAAAAGATTTGTAACAATCAAGTTACCAATAATTGTTTTTCAGCTTCTGTTGAATTACAACAAAGTTAATGAATACTTTTTTAACAATGCTTATCAACCATAATCATTAGAGATATCAAATCTAGTGGTGCTAAAATCTTACGTGTGGATCTTATTTGCTTAAATATATTATTTTTATTGCTAAAATCGAATTGGGGCCATTTTTAAAATGGGCTTCTTTTTGTTGACAGTACTGTGTTACGTTTTTATACCAGCACCGTTTATCGACAGGCTATTGGGCATACTTATTTGTTTTGCGACTGCCTTCATCTTGTTTCCTCGAAGAGAAGAGAAAACTCGGAAAAGTAATGATGAAAACACCATTAACCGTAATGAACGCAACCTTAATGCCGGAAAGAAGGTACATAATGTAGATTTCCTTGATTCATATGCTGATATTAATGAATTTAATGACGATTCCTTTGAAGTGGTAATAGACAATGACACCGATTTCCTCCAAGTTTCTAACGTATCTTTTGATAATAACCATCTTAATTTGCATATTGATAGTGCCACTGACCACATCGACCTTTTTCAAAATGATTTCGATAATAATCCCACTGATGTGTACCTTTTCAGTGATGAAAATGAATTTAGTTACCTTCATCAAGAAACAGAAAAGAATTTTGATTTTCCAAAACCTTATAACTCAGGTAATCAAACAAGCATCAATACCGCTACAACCCCCTTTAACCAGGAAGAACTCAGTTTCAATACCTCTATTAAATCATTGGATGCTGAATGCTTTGTATCGCATAACGATCTTGGAGCACAAGGGGACATCGATTTCGGCAATCTCATCAACACAAGTAATGAAATAGAAATAAAAGGCAAAATGGATCATGTAGACAGAATAGAAGTGAAACCAATTCAAGAATTTCAAGAACGCCTTATTGATATCGTCGTTGATACTGTCGCTGTTATCTACGTTGATGACGAGAATACTCAGCCTCCTTCCTCACATCGTAGCCGGCGTTTCACATTTTCAAACCTAAGAAAAGCGTTACTCAAATATTTTTGCTCTAAGAAAATTAAAAATAAACATAACACTTTAAAGCAACCTATCAAGATCTGAGCTAAGTTGACATAATTTCAGTTTATATTCGTCATAAATTTGTTCGAAATGACATCAATCTGACCAAAATTGTTCATTGACACACCAAAGACTTACTAAATGACGATCTCGATGATTGACCAGTGGCTGGCTAAAAAATTGCACGCTGATTGACCAGTGAGTGACTAAGTGGGGACCTCCTTGACGGACCTGTGACTGATAAAAAATTGAGCTCATAAGCTGAATTATATTTATTTAATAAAAAAGTCGTTAAGTGGGGAGCCAAGGATGCGGCTTGAATGCGACTAAACTGTGCATTTTAGCCAAACTTAAAGCCCTTAATTAAAGATTAAGAACATTTTTATGTATATTTTTGCAATTAATGGATTTTTTTACTATTTTTATATCATATTCAATTTTAATGCTATTTATTTTTACTTATTTCTTTATTAATATTTACTTTTGTGTTTTTTGTATTTTCTTATTGTTACTTTTTACATTTTATATTTATTTCTTCTTAATATTTTAATTTTCCTTACCATTAATTTTTATATTATTTATTTTATTACTATTATTATTATATTTTTGAACTTGATTTACTTATTTTAAAATTTTTGATTATATTTTTCATTACAATTTTATTTATTATTATTATTTCAAAAAAAATTTGGAACGCGTTATAATGTTTAGACTTTTATTCAAAATTAAATGTAAAATTAACACTTTTGGCTCTCCAATAAAATTTGAATCATTCGTCTTTTCATCTCATTTGTATTATTTATTATTATTTATTTATGATTCATTATAATATTCAAAGCTTTATTCTTGAGGCACTGCATGAATCATAAAATATTGCCCTTTCAGGCAAAATTACGAGACTTCAGACCCCCTTAGGGCGGAGTCTATAAGTATAAGTATAAGGGCGTCGTCATTTCCTCGTAATCCATAAGTATATCCAAATCCCAGAGAATGATTTTAAATACTGAACTATTTACTTAATAAATTCTTGTAATATGACTTCGAATTTCATGTAACTGAGAAAACTTTCTTTGGGTAACCGAGCTCTTTAAAAGGAGATTAATTCTTACATGTTAACAATTTGTATATTTTCCCTTTCGCATTTTTATTTTTCGAGTTTGTTCAATTATTAATTCTTATTTTAATTTCGATTATTTTTTATAATTGTGTTAAAACTCTTATATGAGGTTGCGATTATTAATATTGTTGAGGAATTGCCTTGCTTTGATTCCAAATTAATATTGGTTTTAGGTGTTTAAATTTATCTGTCTTCTATATCTCTCTCTCTATATATATATGAAATGTAATTTCTCATACATACTGCCTGTGAAAGGGCTAAGAGAACCCTGTCCTCAAGTACTCAAGCCAGCATCGAAATTGATTCTCTCTTTGAAGGTGTAGATTTCTATTCAACCATAACAAGAGCCCGTTTTGAAGAACTGAATGCCGATTTGTTTAGAAGCACATTGGAACCTGTTGAAAAGGCTTTGCGAGATGAAAAAATTAGATAAAGATCAAGTCCACGATATTGTCCTGGTAGGTGGATCTACTCGTATTCCTAAAATTCAGAAGCTACCGCAAGATTTCTTTAATGGTAAAGAACTTAACAAAAGTATTAATCCAGATGAAGCTGTCGCATATGGTGCTGCAGTCCAAGCTGCAATTTTGAATGGTGATAAATTTGAACAAGTGCAAGATCTGTTGCTGTTGGATGTAACCCCACTGTCTCTAGGAATTGAAACTGCTGGTGGTGCAATGACTGTGCTCATCAAACGTAATACAACCATTCCAACTCGTCAGACACAAACATTTACAACTTACTCTGATAATCAACCAGGTGTCTTGATCCAAGTTTTCGAGGGTGAACGTGCAATGACCAAGGAAAATAATCTTCTTGGAAAGTTTGAATAACTGGCATTCCTCCTGCACCTAGAGGTGTCCCGCAGATTGAAGTTACCTTCGATATTGATGCCAATGGCATATTGAATGTGTCTGCTGTAGATAAGGGTACTGGAAAAGAGAACGAGATCACTATTACGAATGATAAAAAAAGGATTTCGCCAAAATTTAGGAACAGGGATGCAATTTAGTTAGAGAATCGCCAACACGTTATTAAGCAATATTAATAGAATTTAATTTAATCAATTGATTTAAAAATATCATTACAGTTTATCCCCCCCCATCTGAAAAGGCTTGCAGTCGCGGCCGTCGACCCAAGACAGTCCAGATATTGAGAGCAGAAAATTTAGTTATTAGGAAATTAAGTGAGTAGGAAAACTGATTGGATTTATCTCAAGGCAACAAAATGTTTACATAAAATATGACATAAAATATTTGAATATAATGAATACAGTATATAAAATATAATAAATGATTAATGAAATTATAATATAGTAACTAAGTGCAGAACAAATAAAGCACTAATAACATATTGCTGGTTAGCTACGCGGCAATAGGAAATAGTAATATAACTGAATTTGTAAGTTTATATCTTAGGGCATGCCATTCACAGTTTGTGTAATCATTAGAGTCCGTACAATCATTAGAGTTGTCATTCAGGCTCATCTTCAGTCTTTTACTGGTCTTTGGAGATCTCCGGATCATTTAATTAGCGCTAGAATTATGGATTAGCATTGGCACTGAAAACATTTGAGTTTTTATGTCACGATACTAGAGCTCTTATACTCTTGTTGAAAATACACATTTTGCTAGGTTTTTAACATATTTTGTCACTCTATTTTTCTCTTATTAATGATAACAAAACAAAATTTAACTTCCAACATCCATACCAGTTTTTTGTACACGATGCTGCAGAAACATAAAATGAAATTCAGAAATTTCAGCAACTGAAATTTAACTTTTTCAACTGTGGCTACGATTTATAACACAAACATAGGAAAACATGAGCTCAAGGAAATGTGAGGGTATAGTACTCTACTTGTAGTATAGCCTCAATTGAGTGTTTCCCACACTGAAAGTGTGTTGAACCTGAAACTCAAGTTTGAAGGAGCCCAGTAAAAGAAAAGGGCAGACAAACTTTTCAGACACTGAGAGATAAATCAACTATTAAGGGGGACAACAGGATGAAAACTAAAAGAAGGGTTATGGATAATTTATTGATTTATAAATTTTGATTTATTGATGATGTAATTTAAAGTTCTCGGGTGGATGATAGAACCTTAATTTTGACGCATGCACAATATCAGTTGGTTTCTTCGCGTGAAAATTTTCCCTGTCGATTTCATAATTAACTTCAGATAATTTATTCATAATCCGATAAGGGCCTGAATAGGGTGAAGTCAATTTTCTAGTATTTGGGTATTCAAATTCCTCGTAAAGGACAAAATCTCCAGGTTGAAATTTAGATTCTACAAATCTGACGTCATATCTAGTTTTATTCTTTCGCTGGAATTCGATAGTTCTTTTCTTTGCTAAAGCCCTTGCTTCATTTAAGTCAATTAGGATGCAGTCGCATCGCTCACCCGAAGGCGAAAATATAGAAAAGACAAAGCCAAGTATTATATTCATTAGTTGAAATGAGAATACAATAGCAAAGTAAAGCACTGCGATTTTACATATTTTCTGATTAAGCTATTCCTACGAATAGAAATAATTCTTGCATTCCATATTAAGATTTAACTTGAAATTAATGTAGATAACTACTGAGAGAATTAGATTTTTGTAGCGTAGTTTAAGTGAGATGAGATCACTTGTCACGTGATATGAAACGGCGAATCAGGATGTTGTACGGTGAAAGCATAGTAAATTCTTAAATGAATGTCTTTTTACAAATTTATTGTCTTTATTTATTGTATTTTACAAAATTTTAAACGATATTAAAATATTTATGCCTTCAAAATAAAAATTCCTGAAAACTAACATATGTTAAAACATTTTATGTGTATACTGTGTGTTGTCGCTTGGCGAGATTTGCGCCGGCGAAACGGAAAAGTACCCTTAAACATCGCTCTTAAACATATGGAACTTAGTAAACTATAATGCAACGTATAGCCACTTAATCAAATTTTAAATTTACGCTGCTAATTATTTTCTCTGCTGTTATATGTAACGTGCAAAGAACTTTTCAAGGGGAGTTATCACACAAAAGGCACCTAATTTTTTTCTTGTTATTTTAGCTATCGAAACGGACTTAAATAATAACACTGAAAGTTGATAGTATGATAAACTGAGTGCTGAAGTAAAATCCTGACATTATAATTTTCATTAGATACAGATTTCAATCTTTTGTATTATAAATATCCCGGATCTATAAATATCTTCGGATTTGTAATATCCATGTAACGGTAACAAATAAAAGCACTTTGGAGTATGTTTACATGTGAAATTTTTATTTCTTATTTAAATGCAATTTTTCTTAACATATCAAATACGCGATTGTATGGAGTGTGTAGGTAGCAATGCGCTTTTTTATTAGCATGTCAGCTTGTCTTTTCTAATCCCGTGAAATTAAATGAAGGGGAGAGGGCGATTTAAAAAAATAGAATTAAAAAATTCGGCTATGGTCATACGAAGTACATCAGTTTCAATTACTAATTTTCATATGATGTTAATTATATAACGGTGTTGATGCGTATTTTTATATAAAATGAAGAATGAAAGAGAACTTCTTTTACCAACATAATTCATTTCAAAGCATCCATCAATAACAATCAATAATTCACTGTACACAGATAACCATCAATAACCATCAATATTCTGAGAAATTCACTTCGCCATTTTAAATTTATCTCGTTATCTTCACCCTTCACTATTTATAATTGTTAAAAAACATGTAAATTTTGCATTTAAAATTTTTAACGAAGACGCTGATTTGCTTCCTTTTGATTGCCACTTGTTGTTTTCCAAACCTGAGAAGGGGTATCTGATTTTCTTAACTATGTTCAATGTACAGGAGCTGTGCTAGAAAATAAATGATGACGTCTCAGCCAAACTGCCTGTAGGATTTGCTAGCAGTTGCACCATTATGTAAATACTGGATAAAAATATGGTATATTATATAGTTGAATATTTATAGGAAAGTAACGTAAAAATTCTAGACTTGTCTGGGTTATAATATGTATGTTATATCAGCAGTTTCGAAATAGTTTCTTATTATATCTTGGAATTTCACAAAGTATAATTAGAAATTCCACGGAAAACCTTATTTACCTAACTAAACATTAGAAAATGACATAAAGGCAGCTGCTAATAATAAGATATAATTCGATATTTAAATAATATTGCTTCGAGTAGAATTTTCTGTGAAAAGAAATTTTTGCGAGTACATATCAGCAAATTGATTGGTGATTCAAAAAAGAATGACATTCATGTCAAGCTTGTTTCTGGAAAATACAAAAAAGGTGTTTTACTGCAAAATTGTTAAATTTAGGAAAAAAAAAAGTTTAATTGGTCTCTTGCCTATTTTGACAAAATACGTTTAATTGCAAAGCTGTCTATCTATTAGATAACTAGCTATTAGCATTTAAAAGTATATTAATATTATACTTTTATTATTAAGATTAGCAAGAGGTGTTCATGCGAATTGCTTCCATTGTAACACAGGCACCACATTTCACTGCAGGGATTTTCGCTCCATCAGACACTTAGCGGGGAATTCAGCTCATAACAATCTCGCGATCCTTCTGGCACTGACGAAACTTCTTCTATACTGAATTCTTTCTTGCAGCTATATCGAAGCACTAGTACTTCCTCAAAGGCTCACCAACGGCCAAGTAGTAAATTCGTTAAAGACTGGTAGCCCGACACGGTTTCATATCCTGGTGAACGGACTGGCTTTATGGGCGTTTTCGTGGTTTTCCCTATGTGTAAGGCTGATACGGGCAGTTCAGCATAGAAAGTCCTTCATGAAAGCATCCTTCCCCATATGCAGATAGCCGTCGAGTTGCTTCACCTTAATCAATTAACCTAATTTTCTCAAAATCACAATTTTCATCAAGCGGTATTGCAAAAGCGCTGGTACAGTCGTACATAAAAAACTTTATGCAATCTTCAAATAGCTAGCAAAATCCATAATCATATCGCAGCCACCATTTATATATGTCTTTAATATCCCGACATCTGTGTACGTAGGAAATAGAGAACTCCTAATCGTTACACCTTCTCCTGCACCTCAATCCTTAGAAAACCGAAGCCTTCCCTAACCTGTGTGCTTAAAATCCAGAAACGCCCGTCTTCGTCTATTACCAGTCCTGTCAGTTTCATCCCCACTCCGTCCATTCATGTACAAAGAGTTACGATGATTTCAAATGACATCCTTTCTACTTCCTAACAAAGAAGTTTCTATTGGCCTTTTAAAACAATTTGCCTGCAATAAACTGATACAACGCATTTGAGAAATTTCACCTGTTATTGCATACCTTACGGAGAGGGAAGAAAACACATAGCAATCTCGGCTGTCTCGAGCAGTTGTGGTCTTTTGAATGGAAGGGCGTCTTGGTCGTTTTGGTCTTCAAAGGTTTAACTGAGGATAATCACGTTAAACCGAAACACACAAACTGATCTAGCATTGCAAAGGTTTCTAATCAAAAATAAGCATCAGTACCCGAAGTGTCGAAAAATTATGCAGCGACTCTTCCCTACAGCCTAGATCTTTGTCAAGTATAAATCCCTCATACTGCGTAAATCTAATTAACTTTTACATCCTGTGAATATGTTCAAAAGAATTCCAAACTGTAACACAGCATATCATTTTACGTATCTTTTTTATTAAAATATAAGTAAATAAATAAAAAATATAATTAATATACAAAATATTGATTTAAAAATATTCATTAAAAATGTTTATTAAAATTGATTAATATTTATTAAAAGTATAATTAATATATGAAACATTGATTTTTTAAAACTATGTTGGTTTTTTGTTAAAATTATTTGTTGTATTCCCAGTTTTTTCATTCCCAAATCTCTGACCTCTCAGATTCTTATTCATAGTGTTTTTTGATGTTATCAAACGATTTGAGTCGTGGGCACCTCTTTAGTTTTTTTAGTAGAGTTCATTATAATAATGTGTACACTGTACTTATTACCTTTATATCATCTTGTTTATCTGTTACTTATTACGTTTATCTGTAATCTTTGTTTCATTAGATGTTATTATCACAGATGTTATTAATTATTATCACAGATGTTATTAATTTGATTTGCGATTTTCAAATTGTATTGAAATTATAGTGTAATCTCTTTATGTATAATTCATTATTTTTCATAAATACTGAATTCGGGGTGTGCGGTGGTTCTGCACGATGTACCATAATGGGTAAAATCTAGATCCTTTGGAAAGCTTCAGTTGCTATCTCCTCAACCTTTCTTTGTAAACTCTTATAAAGCTTGCGATGTTTAAAATTCTTTTACGGTTGGTTAGCATGGGATGGCATTGCCTGGTATTCCCCATACTTTTACCTATACTTGTACCTGTCTGTAATATTGCAGAATATTTCCAAAATCAGGACTACGAAGTTAACGACATGAAAACATTTATTTCTGAATTAAAAATACAAGAAAACTCTTAACAATCAAAATCCTCAACCCTCTTTAACATACTGTCGTCTCTCGCAGTTATTATTTGCGTCTGTATTATTTGCTTTAGAAACTTGTATCCACGAGGCGAATGGTCGCCTCCAAAAACAACAAATCTGTCTTGCTGATACGCATACCTCTTTTTAACTCGTACGCAATGAAAATTGCACGTCTGACCTTGAGACATTAAAGCTTGGTCGGAAGGAAATTTCTCAACGTTGGCCATGTTGTTTATTCTAGTACAACTTCAACGCTCTAAGCTTAACTGCAGGTTTACCCAAACTTGATTTCCTTTGGAGTACGGCAGCAAACTCAACTAACGTGTCTGTATGAGTGCGATAACACCGGATAGAGACTAAGAATGGAAAGCACTGCTAGGACTTACAACCGTACCCCAGTCATATTTTGCTGGCGATATAATTTTCTTAGCATTCTTACTGATTATTTGTTAGTTAACAATTTAGATACTGGTTACATTTTTGTACTTATTTGCTCTTAGTTATAATACTATTCCACATATAATTGTCAATGTATTATAAGGTATTTCTCCCGCTTTCCTAGCACGCCTTCGTGGTGTGATAGTCTGCACGCTAGGGCCGGTATTCTAGAGGTCCTTGGTTAGATTCCCAGCGAAGGCGATTGTTAATTTTTCATCTAGCCTGCTTCGAAAAAAAAATACCTAATCTGTACAGTGGCGCTCTAACTAAAAGGGTGTTGGATGATGATTCTCCTCACCCAGGAGTTAGCGATTGGGTCCCCTAAAAAACCCCAGTCGCCCTTTAAAAGTGGGAGTATATAAGGTATTTCTCTCACCTTCTTGGTGTAGTGGTTTGCACACTGGGCCCGTATCTAGAGATTCGTGGTTCGATTCTCGATGAAAGAGATTGCTCATTTTTCATCTTGCCTTCTTCCAAAAAATACAGATGTCTCTACAGTATAAATGGTTAATCAAATAAAAAAAAGCAATAAGTATAAACAGTTTTATAACTGATAAACAATCAAAATGTCAATTTTGTTGTTGACTCTGACTGTACACAAATAAACAATGTTAGCTAAGCACAAAATCCGAGAACGGCTCTGGCAGAGAACTGCATGAAATGTTGTCCATTGCACATACAAAAAAAAAAAAAAAAAAAAAAAAAAAAAATTAATAATAATAATAAAAAAATTAAAAAAAAAAAAGGATTCGACAGTATTCTGATGATTATATGAAATTTGGTTTCTTGAAAGGTGCTGATGAAAATTCATTCTGTATTATTTGTTATACGGTTTTATCAAATGATTCTGTTACACCTTCAAAGCTGAAGCAGCACAAAGAGATTATATCTTTTAGATCTTCTCAACTTCTTTTTGTCTGAAAATCTAGTTATGAATCTAGTTGATTTCTTATGAAATATCCCAATAAATAACTGGATATCCTTATAAAGTTGTGGAGATGTTAATATTACCTGCAATAAAAATGACGGCATCTCGTATATGTGACAAAAAAACTGAAAAACTAGATAATTACGTTGTTTCTTTCAGTAACATAGTGAAGCATAGAATCGTCGAAATAACAGAAAATATTTAATAAATTCTAAACAGTGTAATTTTTTTTCTCTTCAAGTCAATGAAAATACAGACAAACAGGGCGGTGCCAATTTAATGTGTTTGTTAGATAAGATTTTGAGAATGCAGCTAATGAAGAATTTTTACTTTATTGAATGCAAGAGTAACAGCAGAAGAATTTTTTTTATTTAATTAGTACTTACATCAGTCGAAATGACACTAATTGGAAAAAATCCGTGTGACTGAGCATCGATGGTGCTCGCGCAATGGCAGGTATCTGTACAAGGTGTTTTCCAAATATAAAAGCCATGACATAATTTGTATAGTTGCATTGGTATATACACAGAGAAGCGTTGGCCATAAAAAAGTCATTGCTTTCGCAAATCACTACGCAAGAGTACGTAAAATTTACAATTTTTTATAGAACATCGCTCCTTCGATTCCAGGTGATTAAGTCATTTTGCAAAGAGACGGATACTGAACTAGAAGATCTATCTTCCCTTATATTGCGAAGAACGAAGGTTCTCAAGTGGGAATTTTTAAGACATTTTTGGAAATAAGCGAAATTTAATATTTTTAAACGAACATCCCACAACGTCTAAAGATGCATTATTTTAATTTAACGCAAAAACTATCGTTAATGATGGTGATATTTGATTAATTATCTTACCTTTGTGACATTCTGATATTTTAAGTAAACTAAATCTTTACGTAAAGCAATGGTGTAAGTGTAAGAAAAGACGAAAGCCTCATGAAAAAGCTCTGTCTGGGTTCATCATGTTGAAGAAGTAAATTACAATACATTTTATGAAACTAACTGACATACAAAGAATGCAATATTAGCTCCATGTCTGATGTAATTTCAGGCTTGGAACATCTGATACATTTCAAAAACTTCTGATTCTAACATTTGGAACATCTGATAGAAGTACAGGTAAACCTGAAAGAATATTTTCCCGCAATTATCAGAAACAAAGCTTTTTCACAATTAATATAATCAGAGACGGGATTATTGTATTTATATATTAAATTCATAACTGAACTCTCTTGCGATAATGCGTTTAAAACAACTTCGATAAAATAGTATAGATGGATTTTAGCTATCCTATCGTCAAGAGTATCTGCTTTTGGTATAAAAGGCAATTAAGTTTCAATGCCTTTTGTTACAAATTATATATGCGAAACAGTCTTCTCGGCATTCGTTTTTCTAAAATATTTATTCAGAAACCGATTAGATATCGAACCAGAACTAAGAATAAAAATGTTACCCTTTTTATAGACCTGAAAGTTCTAAATTATGAGGAATAGCTTATTTACAAATAATATATTTACATTTAATAATACAATAATATATTTTCAAATAATAATACAAATATGTCCATTAAAACGTTTCTGTTGTTTATACTTTGTATGCATTTTTGTACCTTCACAATAAAGGAAAAATATTTTAACATCGATTTTTTTGTAATTTATTAATAATCCATATTTTTTTATCGGATCATGAAAGAAAAGTATTATAACAACCGGATCATGAAAAATAAGTTTGTAAACTCTGAGAGAGCCTTAGTAACAGTCAGACGTAGAAGAAATCGAAACGTAGAGTTATCTTAGCTCTAGGGGAAAAAATGCAATTTTCAGTTAAAGACATTTGATCTTGAAATAAGCAAAGTTTCTGTATGCTGCTCCTCTTTCGTTTTCAGTTATTTTATATGCTATACTAAAATTCCTTGAGATTATCATGACATTACTCAATATCAAATATCTCGATAATATCGGTGGCCCAGGATACACCGACTCGGAGATGAGGGATTTCATTTAATTTCGGAGAAGTTTATCTTGGGGCACCTAACAAAATTGGACAGCGTTGATCTATAAGAATGCTCCTACATTGTTATATTTCTATATCGGCATCTAAAGGTAAATATCGACACAGAAACAGACAGGTGAAACAGTAACTAAATAACTACCAAATTGAAAATAAACTCTTAAGGGCTAGTTAATTTCAATATTTTTAGCGATTGTACAAGTGGAAAATTTTGCGTTGTGTTTTTTATGCATCCGGGATCGTGCCGTGAGAGGATCGGACAACAAGAGGTAAATACAATATATATCAGGAAACACATAAATAAATATAAAGAAAAACATAAAAATACTAGTTTATTCAGATTCCTCAAGATTTTTAATTAAATTTCACATGACTGGTAATTAGAACTCTATTTCTTATTTCAGTTACACATCTGAACTAATCAATTTATACCATTTACATATTTAAATTAAGGATTACGGTACTAACGATAATTTCACAAAAATCAAACTATATTTTTATACCATAATTAACTTATTAAGATTTTCCATTTTAGTCTTTGTAAGGAAAGAAAACGGAAGAGAGCGAATTTTCAAGCATTCAAAATTAATTTAGCGTCAGAGTTTAAATAAGAAAAAAATGCTCTAATAAATATTTCAGAATTAATTTAAAGTCCAGCGGAACACCAGCCGAAATTCGAAACACGATTCTTTCAGCATCCTTACATTTTCGCTTCAGCTATCTCAACAGTGGAGAACGCCTACAACTGGTTCAACTGAGTCACATCACTAGGGAAAAGGCAGCCTATTAAGCTAGGAAATTACCGATACACTGGAGCAGATTTTTCATTCTTCTACGATATTGGAAAAAGGTTCTCGATTCCAACAATCACAATTCCATACTTCGGTTTTAAGTATAAGTTCCAACGAAAAACGTTTATATTAAGAGATTATTTAATATTATGAGATTGAAAATGGTTAAATGATACGAAAATGTTATCTAGTATCTACATATTCCTATTTAAAGTTAATTTGCTGTTTCTCATGTATTAAACGTAAGTTTGAAGAAAATCTTTAACTTCGGTTTTCTCAAAACAAAATTTTTCGCAGTTCGTATCTCTTGAAAATGCTCCATGCGTCTCATTTTTAGTTAAAAATTAATGATATTTGGAAGACATTATCTTGTTATATGATACAGTATATCTGTGTATGCATTTTTGGATATGAGGTTATTAAGAAGTTTAAACTTGTGATAATGTTTAACAAAAGGTGACATTTTTCCGAAAACTGGGTTTATGTTCACAAAACCCCTTTTTACAAATTTCTGATCCAGCATATTCAATAACGGATACATAAAAACATTTTTCAAGTCTTTATAACTAGCTAAAAGAAAAAATTAGAAAAAATATTGAAAATAAGCGCGCAAGGAGCATTTTAAACCTTTAATTAAAATAATTAATTATATGTTTTAAAAATTTTTAATTTAAAATAAATTGAAATTTTGATCATATATTTTATAAACTGATGCTATAATACGTATATGTATACAATTTCTTGTTGAAAATACAAAAACTTACAAAACTAATTTAAAAGTCCACCCTTTCCTAACTTTATGCTTTTAATAATTTGTTTTTTCAAATACTCATTCATTTAAGGCACAGTAGTATTCATTCTCGACTTTAGACATGACCTTACGTGTTTAAAAACGATAACTACACTACAAATTCCGTATTTATTTATTTTTTCATTAGACTGTAGTGTTGTGATGGCCCCAACTTGTCAGCAACTATGGTAGTGACTGCGATGAACTGTAAAGTTACACAAACACGTAGGAAGGGATTTAAAGCTCTTTTTATTCCACTTTAGAAATAACAGCTGCGTTCTCTTGACGCTCACAAACTACGCCGACCCGGCGGATTAACAAAAACAGAAATGTGAAACTAAAAGTTAATGGCAGGATGAATAAATAACGAGATCACTACCAACGAGTTTCCATATTCTGACCTAAGACTCAAGAGCTCCGTTTACAAAAAACAAATTTTTACCTAAAACATTTATAATCATTTCTGTAGATGGTTAGAATAGCATATCTTCTTAGAGGATCCTTTCTGATATTTGGCCTTCATCAATCAATCCTTTTCTCTTCCTTCCAGCATCTTTGAGGTTTCGATGCTTGGAACTCTGACATCCTCTTCTGGCAATATTGATCCCAAGTTACAGATTTCATGGAAGTTAATCTCCGTTTTTGGTTTTTCGAGTTTCCTACATGGTGACTTTTCTTTTTCGCCCTCTGTACGCCTGCCTCTTGGGGTGGTAGACTTCGGGTTCCTGTCTTTTCCGTTTGGCCCCTGGACGGCTGGTCTTGGCGGCCTCCGGTCTGGATTCTTGCTTGAATTTTTTCTGCTGGTGCCAATCTTTTCTTTCCTCTTGCTGTCTTTTTCTTCTCGTGAACGGCGGCCTTGTTTGCTCCTGACTATCTGGCCCTGGAAGTGGTTTCCTCGACGCAGATTTTCTACTGTGGGAAGTTGTACCTGGTCTTTTCCTGTTTACCAAAGATTCTTTACGAGGCGGTGTTGATTTCCTGCATTTCTTGAATGCTGGAGTCTGACCATTTTCCTTCCTTCTTTTCGGGACCCTAGAATGACTTCTAGAAGGGCTAGGATCCTCTTCTGTTCTCTGCTTCTTGGGTGGTGGAGCGAGTGGCGTTAATTCTGGAATTTCCACTTCTTTTGCGCTTGAGTCCTGCAAGAAACTTTTAAGGATTTCAAAATCCTTTTGATTATAATATTTTTTCACCTGGTGCTTTACAGGTTTCTCCTCTCTCGTTCTTAAGGTACAATACGATTCCCTTGATTTCCTGTATTACATAGGGGCCTTCAAACTTTGGAGCCAAGTTTGCAGTGAAATTATCTGGGGCACTTGATAGAGAAAATTTCCGCTTTAACACTTTATCTCCTACTTTAAAATCTGCTTCACGGCGTTTTCGATCATAGTAAAGTTTCTGTCTATTTCTTGCCGTATCTGAACTTTTAACCGCCTGATTAATAAGTTTCTGTATATCTTTTTGTTTAAATTCTTCTTCCCTTTGTTGCACAAAGAATAATTTATCTAGTGGCGTAATTAACTTAAGTTCTAAAAATAATTCTGCTGGAGTTTTTCCAGTAGTATCATGATTTGCTATTCTTAAAGCATAAGCTAACTCATTTATGTAGCCATCCCAGCGCTTCTGATGTGTGCTAACATAGCTTCGAATTATTCTTACAATATTTTTATTAACTCTTTCTGCGATATTTGCCTGTGGTCTATACGGAACCATTTTGATATGGCGTATGCCACGTCCAGTGCATATGTTTTCAAATATTTGACTAATTGTTTACCGTTATCGCTGATGACTTTTATCGGTGCACCGTATTTTAAAATGTATCTGTGTAAGAATGCATCTGCGAATGTTTTGGCTGACGCGCGTTTAAGTGGAACAATTTCTATCCATTTTGAAAAATGATCTACTATTACTAAAAGAAAACGATTTTTATTTAACTCGCTCTGGGGGAAGGGACCAAGGAGATCTATGCCTAAAATTTCATTCGGAAATGTAGCGCGAATGCTATTTAAGTACCCGGCCGGGCTGTAATTAATATCATTTATTAACTGACATTGATTGCAGGACCTGACATACGCCGTTACTATTTTGTATAATTGCGGGAAATATACCGCCTCGCGTACCCTTTTTATAGTCTTTCTGACCCCTAAATGACCCGATGTTGGCGCGTTGTGTAATTTCTTCAAAATGCTCAATCGAAGAGAGGCTGGGATGACTGGTCGATACTCAAAATTTCCGTTTGTTGATTTCGTATGAAACAATAAATTATCTATTATTTCATAGTTTTCTGCTCTTCTTCTTATTGCGGCGACATCTGTATGTTCAAGGATTTCGGGGTCTTTTAAATAAGCATAAATACTTCCAAATTCAGGATCAGCTTTCAATTCAGCAATCATTCTTTCTCTAGAATCTAAAATATTTGAAGTCAACACAGCGCATTTGAGTTCATTCCCTTCATCGTCCAGTTTTATTCGGGATAGTGCGTCAGCTACATTATTTTCTTACCCTGGTTTATATTTAATTATTAGATTATATTCTTGAAGTTTTAAAGCTCATCTTATTAACCTGGGCGTTAGGTTTTTCTCCGAGTAAAGTCTACCAACAGCCGCATGATCCGAAAAGACTGTTACTGGCGCTTGGCCGAAATAAATTCGAAATTTGTGTACAGCCATTAATACGGCTAATGTTACTCTCTCTGTAGCTGTATAATTCCTTTGCGTATAATTTAAAGTTTTACTAAAAAATGCCAAAGGATGGCCATTCTGCATGAGAACCTCACCTACGGCATAGTCCGACGCATCTGCTGCAATTTCCAGGTTTTCGTCCCTTTCCGTGAATTTCAAAACAGGGGCATTGATGAGTGCTTCTTTTAACCTTTCAAATGCTGTATTTGCTTCTGCTGTCCACGTAAACTTACTTTTTTTCTTTTAATTATTAACAACGGTTCAACAATATTCGCGAAATCTTTTATGAACGACCGATAATAAGAACATAACTCAAGGAAAGAAGAAAGTTTCTTGGCGGTATTGGGAGGTGAGAAATCATTAATGGCTTTTATTTTTTAATCCTGAGTTTCTATACCCTTTTGCGAAATTTTATAACCCAGATATTTAAGTTCTTTAGTCGCGAACTTGCATTTTGATGCGTTAATTGTAAGACCGGCCTCTTCTAATAATTTAAAAACCTCTTCCAAGTCTTTAATGTGTTGCTCCAACGTACTACTCGTTATAATTATATGATCTAGATAGATTAAAGTCGATTTTCATAGGACAGGCTGTAGAACAATGTCTATAGCTCTCTGGAATGTTGACGGGGCCCCACACAACCCAAAGGGCATGCGTAAAAATGCATCAGTGCCCTATTTTGTGATAAACGCGGTTTTATGTGTATCTTCAGGTCTCATACCTATTTGATAGTAGCCAGACGTTAAGTCCAACGTAGTCATGTATCTCGTAGACTTAATCTTTCTAATAATTTCCTCTATTACCGGCAAAGGGTAAACCGGGAACTTAGTAATACTATTAAACTTTCTGTAATCGATAGCAAACCTCCAAGCCCTTTCATCCGAAGGAGGAAACTCGTTCTTTTTCCTACATAGTAAGACTGGACTCGCGTACTCACTAATTATGGGCGTTATTATCTGGTTCTGCAGCATTTCCTGTATGTGTTCCTCAATAATTTGCTCTTTCTGTTTATCATACCGGTAGGGTTTAGTCCTACAGGGTTTATCGGCAGTTAGTTGTATATCATGTGTTTTAATTTGACAGTTACCAGGCCGTTCTGAAAACAAGTTTGAAAAAGAACTCACCACTTGCTTTATGGCTTGGCTTTCATGGACACTCAAATGGCTAAGGTCTACCTGCGGTTGTTTCACTGGCTCCACCACCCTCCGATCCATTTCCAGCATAATCGAATTCTCCTGAAAATTTAGCTTGGCTTTCGTGGCCTTTAAAAACTCCATGCCTAAGATGACTGGATCACCACAAAAATTAATACTTTAAGGCTCTCATCTTTTATCTGTATTTTTAATGATAATTTCCCGATACGTTGACAGATTTTTCCTTGAGCCTCTATAATTTCTGTGTTTTTATTTTTAAATAACCTTAAAATAATCGTAATCAATTAAAATTCTTATTGAAAAATTTATCACTCATAAAATTACCTTCTGCCCCTGTATCAATGAGGGCTTCCACTGGTACATTGCCAACCAGGACTTGTATAATTGGGAATTGGGAATTCTTTACCACGACCGTGTTTAAGTATCTTGTTGAGGGTTTTTTCGAAACTTCCGAGGTCTGGACCCTCGCTTTTACAGGTGTCTCTAATCGTTTAAAGCTTTCCTTTCAACTTCAGTCTTTTGGGTACGCGGACGGTTTTTTTTTTTTTTTTTTTTTTTTTTTTTTTACAAATTTCCTTTTTGCGCCTTCACCTTCTAGCTTCGATGAATTGGCTTGATAACTCTTTCCCCCATAAGAGCGATTTGTGTTTCCGGTCTGTTGATTTGAGAATTGCCTTCGGGGACCTTGAGAATACGATTCCCCTCTCTATTTTTCCGCTATTCTTCGGTTTTGGAACTTGACCGCCAACTCGAAGAGTTCCTGCAAGGTGCTTGGATTTCGGATTTCCAAGTAATCTTGGACAGCAGGTAGCAATCTTGGTAAAATTATTTCAATTATCTCCGCGTCGGGTTTCTTTCCATACAGCATGTTTGTCAGCTTAACTTTTCGCAGAATAAAGTCCGTCAAATCTTCCCTATTACGTTGATAAAAACTATACAATTCGGCTTCTAGCTTTTCTCGGTTCTTCACTATGGGGAAAGCCTTTAATAATGATATTTTAAAATTTTCAAAGGTATATGTTTGGCCTCCGAATTCTCCTAATAAAAATTTCCCTATACTCTTCCACCATAGTGAGGCCTGTCCTCTTAGTGCAGACGGGGCAATGGCAACTTTTTGTCTTTGAGGCACAGGGTATAACTGGAAGTGATTTTCGAGGACTTCTAAAAATATCGCCACCGAACTTTTTCCGTCGAAATTGACTTTTGGCTTGATAGATGCTCTCATCGTTTGGACCAGGTATCCAAACCCTTCTAACTGGTTCGCCATTTCTTGCTGTTGGAGTTGTACAGGAGCTTCCAGCAAGTTTTCGGCCATCTAAGTTCGTAAGATGTTCGGGCGCCAATGTAGTGTTGTGATGGCCCCAACTTGTCAGCAACTATGGTAGTGACTGCTATGAACTGTAAAGTTACACAAACACGTAGGAAGGGTTTTAAAGCCCTTTTTATTCCACTTTAGAAATAACAGCTGCGTTCCCTGGACGCTGACAAACTACAACGACCCGGCGGTTTAACAAAAACAGAAATGTGACACGAAAAATTAATGGCAGGATGAATAAATAACGAGATCACTACGAGGCTCTGAAATCGTAACTAACTTAACCGCGTTCTAAGATAAATCTGAGATTCAGCGAGCTTACTGATTAAGCAGTTGAAATATTCAGCGAACTGCCGAAATAGGCACACAGGCCGAAACGCGCGGTTCTTAAATGTCTACCTGGCAACCTTCACGCTCGCGATTCAAGAAGCACACAATCAAACTCGTTTCCCTTCTATTTAAACTCAACTTACTTCTGCTGAAATTTGAATATATTGCGCGTTCTTCTACAATTTACATACTCTGGCATTGGCAATTCTAGAGGAAAGTAAAGGCTTGACAGGAAAGATAGCTTAAAATAAATGTTAGTTAAAATAAATATAAACCCTACAAGACATATATATAATTTCCTAAAAATAATTTTAAATAAAATGTAAATTGGATAAATTTTTAATTAACTGTATTTTAAATTATTTCATTCGACCATATATAGAACCTCAGATACATCTTTAACTATATAAAATGTTAGAGATAGAAATTTGCATTTCTCCCGTTCGCGATTGCGCTGAGCGGAAAGGACGAACTATATACTAGTTCTGCGGGTGGTTCCTGCCGAGAGAGGAGAGACGAACAGACAAAGGGTAGTCTGTCTACCCGATTCTGGGGGTCCTGATGTCTGACCTTCCTGGCTACGCCTATCTGATGATGTTTGCCGAAGTGGCCAACTGCTGTGATTCTATTAAGAGTGGTGCAGGAAAGTGATGAAGGAGCCCTATTAAGGAACAGTTCAGTGGAAACAAGAAATTAATCAAGCATTCTGGATTATCTATGTTGAGATATTTGTAATCGCATTCTTACTGGTTAAAAGGAAGTATAGCTTTCTGTCAAGTCCGAAACATTCATTAGCTTTCAGCCAGGTCCGAGTTATTCTGAAACTTAAATCTCATTCTGTATGTTACTTTTGATTGGTTAGTTATTGTGTCTTGTTTATGATTTGTTAAACCATGATCTGTTGTAAAGTTATATATATGACCTTTGTAACCACTTATTGCTTGTACTTAGTATTATTCTGTTATTCTGCCTCCTTAGTATTATTCTGCCTGTACTTATTTATCTGTGCTAGTGCTTGTATTACTCTGCTTATGCTTATCTCTGCTTGCATGTAACTCTGCGTATTACTCTGCATATCTCAGTAATAAATATTTGTTTTGCGAACCACGGCATTTTCTATGTTTAACAGCAGAGCGTGGTTCCTTCAAAAGTTATAATTCGCTGATAGTTTCCCTAATTGAACCTTCAGTGTAATAATTTATCGTTCGCGTGATTTTGATTTGGTATATTGTGAATGATGGCTTTTTCCGGAGGTGAAAGGGAAGTTTTTGGTGTAGCGCCATTTGACGGTGTTAATAACTTTACTGTTTGGTGTCGAAGAGTTCGAGCAGTATTTACGGCAAGGGAATTGGATACGTTTTTGGAAACAGAAGCAGTTGCGGAAAGAGTTGCAGATGTTTTGAAATCAAAAAAGGCTTATGCCTTAATAATTGCCCTTCTAAGTGACAATGTTATTGCTTCTCTTCAACGTGAAGACACTGCATGTATAGTAGAGTCTGGTTGGAAGCACTCACATGCAAGTTACATGTTCTGGGTTTCCCAGAATACATCATTAACATCACCAATTCCTACCTAACAGATAGATACTTTGTCGTTCATGTAGCAGGCACAAACTCAACTTTCCACCCCATCCATGCAGGGGTCCCTCAGGGGTCCTTGCTTGGACCTACATATTTTAACATTTACGTGAACGACATTTCCACCACACATGACACAACATTAGCTATGTATGCGGACGACACTGCGATCCTGGCACAAAGTGCATTTATTGGTCCAGCAATACAACGACTACAGAATCACATCCATGCACTAGAGACCTGGCTCACCCAGTGGAAGATTGCAGTTAATGTCGACAAAACTAAGGCCATCCTGTTCACTAGGAAAACCAAGATCAAGAAAAATCTCTAGTTCTTTGGTACCACCATTCCCTGGGCCAAGCAACTCCTATATCTTGGGGTGATCCTCAACAGTACTCTCACATGGTCCCCACACATCACTTCTATTATCCAAAGGTTCCGGGTTCGTAAAGCGCAACTCAACCCCTTAATTGCTCGGAACAGTGTGTTATCTATAGACAACAAGTTACTTATTTACAAGTCCATTCCAGATAGGGCTGGCATACTCTGTTATGCCAGCCCTATCTGGGCCCACACACGCAAAACTAACAGAGGCAGGCTGCAGGCTTGTCAGAATATTGTTCTAAGGCAAATTACCAACGCAGAATGGTATATCAGGAATAATAGAATACATGAAGAGCTGGGCATGATGCAGCTCAGATCATTCTACTACAGGCTGGCCAAAAGATTTCACAGTAGGCAGCAAATTATTGACAATCCCTGCATCAAAATCTGTGAATATGATTATAACGATCTTGCGAATATTGATCGTCCCCTTGCTCAGCTCAATGTGTACATTATGTAATTTATTCCTGCTTTGTGTTTACTCTTTCTCACCTTTTACCTGCCTCTGATGTCATGTATGTTCTTATTTTTATTATCTTCTAATGTATCATTAATTATTGCTCATATATTTTTTGAATCATGTATCATGTACTTAATGGATCCAGACTATTGACTTACTCACTTACCATCTTACCATGTAACTTTGTAGTCACGGCTCGACAGCTTTCCTGGGCTTCCACCATAACAGCAATTTACCCTCTAAAGACCTAAAAATTTATATAAAAAGAAAAAAATTATTTTGGTAATTACTTATATGCTTATATTGAATGGTTAACTGTAAATATAACATTAAATGGAACCAGACATATTCTACAAGGGGTAAGGCCTCTGGCCTAGGCACCCTGGTGTTGCAAACACCGCTCTACTGGGTAATACTTATTGCTTAGTATTATTCTGCCTGTACTTATTTATCTGTGCTAGTGCTTGTATTACTCTGCTTATGCTTATCTCTGCTTGCATGTAACTCTGCGTATTACTCTGCATATCTCAGTAATAAATATTTGTTTTGCGAACCACGGCATTTTCTATGTTTAACAATCTATTTACATCGCCAAATACCTGCCTATATGAAAAGGAATGTCAAGCTGGATCAAATCATAGTGTATCAATCTAGTACATTTCGGACGTTATCCATCGTATAAGTTCATTAATGTGTCAAAGTCTGACACGTATGTTCATCTATGTTGTTAAATTTTAAGGAGAGAAGCCGCTGATTAAATTTTATGTTTAATTTTTCAACTTGGTGCAGTTTATACTTTTGTAGCAGAGAACCTCGCTTCTACATCCACCACTACGCACAACTCTCAAGGTTCTTCAAAGAACATCAAAGTCTTCAAATACAACAAATATAATAATGCTTAAAATGTTTATAAAACTTGTCATTTGAACATATTATTAATTAAATGTACTTAAAAATTACATAAATAAGATACGTTATTAAAATAAAATTAAACTGACGTACACTGTCAAGATTATTATGACCATCAAATGGCGTAAATAATCTGAGGAGGCCAAGTAAAGTTACATGCATTAAAATAGTGTTAAACCGAAGAAATCTGTTTGCCTTAAAGGCTATTTGTAGAAGCCTGATTACAGATTGAGCATTGCTGTTATTCATTGGCGTGCAGTGACTGCAGTTTCAAAGTGGATAGAGAGTTAATGTGTGCCAACGTAATACACTGGTTATCATAAATTAAGGAAAAGTCACAAAAATAGGAATAACTCCCTCAAAAATAAGTCAAACCGTGTAAAATTTGAATATGTTGCCAAGTAAGTGTAGCTGAATAAAACTGAAATATGCAAATTAGCGGCGCTGCACTCTGAATGCGTCATCTGCGAGAAGAATAAAAGTCCATTTTTGAGAGCAAGCCCACATATTTCACTGTGATAGTGACATCAGAAATCTGAGATAGCCAATTCGTAACAATGACCTCCAGGCATCATTTGCCTGCAGAACTACGATGGAGAGCCATTGGGAGACTAGAGGCAGGATAAAGTCAAACAGAAGTGGCCAGATGGTTAAATGTGAATCCTTCTGTGGCTCGTAGACTTTGGAGGTGATTTCAAACCACAGATTCGGCATCTAGGAGGTTCAGCCAAGGACGTCCAACTGCTACAACGAGCGCCGATGACAGATATTTCACATCATGTGCAAGCAGGAATAGAACCGCTACTCCGACTCTTCTTAGATCCTCCCTTGCTGCATCCACCGGACGGTTGGTGTTAACGCCAACTGTGCGTAGAAGGCTTCGGGAAAGTCGTCTGTATGCGAGGCGACCAGTCATTTGCGTGCCGCTCACGTCACGGCATAGGAGGGACCGTTTGCAGTAGGCAAGACAACATGTCTACTGGACGCCTGATCAGTGGAGGGCTGTTCTCTTTACGGATGAGTTTAGGTTTAGTCTAGAAAGCGAAAGTAGGCGTTATTTGATATGGAGAGAACCTGAAACCTGTTATCATCCGTCAAACATCCGTTAAAGAGATGCATGCGGAAGAGGCAGTGTCTGTGTTTGGGGTGGCATCTCTTTGGGTGGACGCATAGACCTTCAAGTCTTTCCAATGGAAATCGTGAATGCTCCGGTTTATAGAGATGGTTATGTGTGCCCATGTGCCGGGGCAATAGGTGATTCTTTCCTGTTACAGGACGACAACGCAAGACCACACAGGGCTCGCATCGTAAATGATTATCTTCAACAGGAAACAATTATTCGCATGGAGTGGCCAACTCGATCCCCGGACTTGAATCCTATCGAGCACTTTCGGGATGTTTTAGAGAGACGTCTAACTGCTCTCAGTCCGCCCCCTCAGAGCCTTGCCGCTCTTGCAACTGCCTTCCAAGAGCAATGGCTCTCGCTTCCTATGGAACTGATAGATCGCATAATTGAAAGCATCAAGCATCGCTGTATGTGCTGTATTGCTTCTGGAGGCGACCATATTGCATATTGAAGGTACTTTTCCTATAGCAGACCGACACCTTCGATTTGTTCATTTTATACATCTGCTAATTTCTATACTACCATAATTGTCTGGTAATTTATTTTTATGTTATTTGATACCTTACTCTATGTTGTATATTGTGGGTAAGTTTTATAAAATTCTACATGTAACTTTTTCAGTAATCGTGATTTTTCCTTAATTTATGATAACCAGTGTATGTATCAAGTACCTTTAGCTGTTGTTGCGTTGGTAAGTAAATTACCTCAGTTAATACTTTGTTTGAAAAAGAGTAGCAACGCCTCTGCTAATCGCGAAACTGTGACTAGAACAGTACTTTTAAAATTTTTTGAAAGAAATGAACTTGTAATGAAGCTGTTTGTTGAAAACAATTGAAGTAAAATGTTTAGGCTTAAAAAGGAACTTGTCTGTCAATTTCAAGCGAGCCGTCTCATTTATCTGATTTAATGAGTATCTTTAGTCTAAAGTAACCGACAGCTGTTGAAGGTATCAATTGTTAAGCTGAAAAAAGGCCTTAATATGTTGATTATGTAATTACTGATAAGTTCTCGATTCTCTAACGTAAGGATTAAAACGCGTGAAACTTGCTACGGTATGAATTGTACAAGAATAAAAATTAAAAAGTAAAGTATAAATCCAGCTTTAATACACTTCTCAAAAGTGAAACTGCAATACCAAGAATAGCATAGCGTCATGCAAATTGCAGGAGCGACAGTTGTGAGGTGGATATGCAAATGATAAAAGTTGTGTACGCATTGGATCATGTGGTACGCATATGCGGGCTATAAAAGTTAGCCACTTTCTCTTCTCATAAACAGCATCTGAGGGTTTACGGAGCATTGGAGACTTTAGAAGAAGCATAGAAAATGTCTCTGAGACATCGGCGAGCTCAATCGCCTCAACACCAACAGTTAATGACCGGGGAACGTGATCGTATTATCGAACTCCATGAACTTGGTTTACTCTTAACAGCCTGACTATATCTGACATCTTACTCTGGCCGACAGCCTCTCCAAATCTGAATCCCATCGTACGCCTGTGGGATGTTATTGGACGTCACATTTACCGAGGACCACGGCCGCAAACCCTCTAGAAGATCTGCGCACAGCAATTGATGTGGCTTGGGAAAGGCTATCTCAGGCAGCCATCAATGAACTCATAGATAGCATGTTCGCCGGACTGCGGCCTGTATCACTGCCCGAGGTGGGCATATTAGATACTGAATAAATTGGTTTGTAATGATTTTATGTGTCTGTTTTTTAATCGTTTGCATATCCATCTCACACTCGATCCTGAAATTTGCACGACGCTACAAGCATTTTACTTAGTGCTGCAATGTCACTTTTGAGAAGTGTAATTGCGTATAAAATTTCAAATTTGGCGTTAAGATTAAACAAAGTTTAAACGAAATTAAACGATAAATAAATAAAGATTGAACAATGGTGTACCTATTAATTTATTGTTTTATTTTACAACATAAATAAAATTTTGCCCAACAATGAGTTCTACAGTTAAAAAATTAAATTAACTCATGAACTATACCAAAAACTTCACTTCATACAATGTTTTGGATGGAAACATCGAAAAACATTTTTAAGCGTTTATGAACATTGATGTAATGAGTGCGTCTACGCCACGCACATTTTTGTTCTTTTCACCTTTTCTAATATAAAATCTGCTGTTTGGTATTTAATTAGAAAGTAATGTTAAATTTATGAAAGTTGTTTCTTAGTGGTATGATCTGTGGATTCATTCTATGTTAATTTAATGTTCTCATTTTACTCTGTTTTTTTTCCTGGCAGAAGCGGGGAATAAATTAACTGTGCTTTTAATTTTGTAGACTTGTAGAATAAACCTCTAGATTGTACATTTCCTGAGTTATTACATTGCTACAACATGAATATAACTAGTTTCAATGGCTACAGTTCACGTGAGAATGGTAATGTCTTAGTTACTTGCAGACAATTAGATCCAAAATCTAAAAAGAATTTTAAAACCCAAAACTTTTGGGAAGACTAAGAACGATTCCAATGGTAAAATATTGGCTGACGTTTATCTAATATTCAATAAATTAGCTTTACAGTAAAAGTAATTCTATTCACAATAATAAACAGTAAATTTGCTTTGCCATCGCGAAAATTTTGGGAAAAATTATGGAATTTTGTGCTTCTTTTGTCGAAGTATCATGCATGGCTTGCTTTTTTGTTATTTTCGAAACTTAGACAAAGTTAGATTTTATATTTCAGAACAATTACTCTCCCAGTACTAATATTGCTTTCTTAAAATTCTTTATCTTATTATAAATAATGTCAATGGATACACAAGTCCAGGATTAATATTTCAGGAATTAAAACAAGTATCTATCGTTTCCAAACATTCTTTATGAACTATGCTCATATTAAATAGCAGCGCTCAAAACATTTGACGCACATGCTCTTAAGCAAATAAGAATATATGGACTAGATTAATTTTCTTAGTGAGCTCGTTAGAGTATGAAGCAGGAATGTGAGAAATTTTGAATGTTCTACGTAAATATGATAAATATTTGACACTTATATATTAGTGTTTATCAGTTCTTGGAGCGATATTGAGGAAATTTCATATGTTTCCTTCCAAGAGACTGTCAACATTCGACAAATAATTATTACCTGTGATTAATGCCATCTGAGAAATTATTAGGAATCACCTTCTAGGAAATGAATATTAGTCTTTACAGGATGTTGAAACTATAATTCATGCAGTTGTAAAACTACTACAGTAAGATCGTGGATATATTCAAACGCCATATTTAATTTGACTTCCAGGCATGCCATTTAATGTCATTATATATGAAATACGTGGTATATGTTTCTCATATTATACTAACTAATCAGTAATTTGAATTAATATGATTTAAATTTTAAAAAAGTGTTATTAAATTAATATATTAATTTTTATTTACACTTATAAGAAATAAAGAAAAATATAATAATATCAGAAACAAGAATTTCTATTTTAGAAATACAGCAAACGTGAAAAACAATTGTTTACATGCTAGTATTTGCAGGAACTGCAACAAAGGTAACATGCGAATTTGAAATTTATCATTATAACATTATTCATATATGTGCCTTCAGTTATTTATCCAAAACTAAATTTTTAAGGTAGGAAAACAACATAAATATTATTTTAAAAAAAATATATTTATATTATCTTGAATTAATAAATTAAATGTTGTTTCTTATAGATTTCTTATAGATATGGTTCAAAATCCTCTATTGGTTTATCTTTTTTATGGATAGGTACAACCATAGTCTTTACCCAATCCGATGGAATACTAATGTTCCAAAATATATTATAAGTTGACAAAAGAGTGTTTCGGGTCATAGGTCGCAGATGTATTATACGCTCTGGAAATATCTTGTCTGGATCCGGTTGCCTATTCACCTTTAAATTTTTTATACTCCCCTTTAATTCCTCTATTGAGAAATTATCATTAAAGATCCTCTGTTGAGCTGCTGTTAGGGAACTAGCCGCTCTTTTGCCATTTTCCTTGCACCATTTCGGGGGGGGGGTATGCGGGTGTATTTATTCAGGTAAATGTTATTAAATTTCTCTGCTATGCCTCTAGAATCTCGTAGCACCATGTCTGCAATCCTCGCATGGTGGTTTAACTTAACTCTTTTTCTATTGTTTAATGTACTCAAAATTCTATAAACTCTCTCTCTCTCTATCTGTTCTGTAATCCATTCTATTTAGTAATTCATTCCAAAATTCTTTTAGCCTTATTAACGTTTTTTTTTCCTTAATTCACACCCCTTTTCCATCTTATAACGGCCTGTTTCTGTTCCTCTGTGTTCTTCCCCTCTGTCCTCTCTGCCTCCGCTCTTTCCATATCTCTAGTTTTTCTTCGTATGGAGAATTGAACATTTCAAAAAGGTTTAAATTTGAAGGAACTTCCTCACGAGATATTCCTCTTTGCACGTTTTAATTGAGATTCCGTAAAGATATAAGATATCTTGTTAGGGAAGGTATCTTTTAGTATATCCATCACAAAATTTTTCAATCGACTGAAAATCCAGGCCAGTTTGCTTTCATAAATTCCATACAGGTCTTGGGTAGGAAAACGTGGTCAACACCTCTGATGTATAGGTCACTAAGGTCATTCTGTATCCATTACCTGGATCACCTCGCACATGTTTCTCACAGTTATCAGCAATATTTGAAGTAATCATAGCCAGGTTCCACTATAGTGTATAAAAGTCTTACATTTGTTTCATTATATAAGATAACAGTCCATTTGAATCCGCATAATACTCCACTATTTATCCAACACGATTAATGTGCATAATCTTAGTTAAGGAAAGCGCCGTTAAAGTCACTCATGATGATAGAATTTCTCAAAAGCAATCAGTATGTCCAAATTTAATTTTTTATTATTTAGAGGAATGTAGATTCCATATATAAACTGCACTTTATCTTTCCAAAGCGAAATAGACCCTATTTCTGCAAATTCATGGTCATTCATCTCCTTCACAGTTTTAAAAGATGTCAAATTCTGCTTGTTCGCAAAAAGTATACCACTCGTATTTTCTTGTAAAGTTCATACACGTTATAGTGTTTCATATTATAACATTTTATATTTTGTTCCGTGATGTGGCTTTTTGAACATCCAGGATATCCACGTCTTTCTCCACAATGATTTTCTTTCATTCGGAGAACTTAGTTTCAGAAAAGCCACCTGCATTCCATTAAAGGACTCTTAAGGTAAATGATTCACGTCGCCGAAGTCTCTTTCGAGAGCGAGCAGCCACAGCCTCTATCTGTTACTAATTTAGCACTACCCAGAGCGCACCTGTGACTTTAGGAATATCACGGACACGAGTAACGTTGTCTCCCTAATAACAGAAATGTTACTTTTTATTTTTTGTATGTTTGATTGCAAGTATGTTCATTTTGCAGTCTGAGATGTTTAAATGAAAACGGGGATAAAACTGAAAGTCATGAGTCTAACTAACTGTCACGAGGTAACTAAAAATTAAGTCCTTTGAACTTCAATTATAGGAAATTAAATCTTATTAGACCCTATTTCTGCAAAATCATTACGGTTAATTTACGGTCTCAAATGGTCTCCAAATCACTATGTATTGGCAAATGAATTAGCCGTCTAACTAATATTTTACTATGATATTTAACATTTGAAATCCTACAAAATTTATTTCTCATAAACTTATGCAAGCCACTGAAAATGTTGCTGCTGCACAGGATGGTAGAATTTAGGATCGGAAAAATTTTAATGGCATTGAGATACGTGTGTATTGGCGCAATCACTTAAGCGTAATTTGGAGGTTTTTTACAAAAGAAAACTGATTTGGTGAATTTTCGGATTGCAGCAGCTTTCAGTGGATATGGTTAAGTAAAGAACTGTTAGCGCATGGTTGCAGGTTGGTGTAGGCGACTTCTAAAAATTTGACAATTGTTTCTAAGGTGGTAGCGATAATAAGTAAGTACCGGCGCTGAAAGGCAAAATTTAAAAGCGCCTCAAATTGTACTTAGAATAATAAAAAATTTAACAATCATGGTTATCTTTAATATACAAAAAACAATTACAAATTTATTAATATTATTTCAAAAGGTACTGGGTTAATTTTCAATGCAGTTTTAGTGATCTACTATTTTTCATAGATTTAAATTTCTCTTCAGAATGTTATGCTTATTTAGACTGTAGGGAAAAATGGTGATAAGAGCTGTTTTTCCCTTTTAAATCAGTGAGCAGATAATTTTAATTTAATTTTAATTAAATCATTAACATATCGTTTGTTTGAATACGTTAAATGGAAACATGATATTAATTTATGTTCAACAGTAAATTTTATATTTGTCTGTCTAATGATATTCTTGTTAATTAACTGAATTAAGGTATTAAAACCTAATTTTTTATCAAAAATTTGTGACATTTGTCTAGCATGACATAACAATAGAATGATTAGGCTAACGTAATTTCATCAGCTCTTACTATATAATGCAAAACGGCTTTCTCTTTATCTATCTTATTTAAATTGATGCCAGAAAAGATAGATCAAGGAAGAAAGGAAAGAAAATTTCTTTACATTCAGGTAAACAGTAACTTAAAATACCATCTTAGGTTCCTCACAAGTAACAAACACGGTAAGGAAATCTGAAGTTCAATTAAAGATTTATTTTATTTTTTCAATGCATCATAGAAGATGCAGTAATTAATATATAAGCATTGCTTGGAATTTTCTTTCAATGCTCCAGATTAGAATTTCGGCAGAGTACAAAACTATTAATAGAAAAACTCAGTCAAACTTGAAGTCCAATATTAAATAGTAAGTTTCTTTTTATGTTTAAAACAAACGGAACAACGGCATACATGTAATTAATATTTGTTTGTAAACTGTTATAAGGTATTTCTCCCGCCTTCCTAGCGTGCCTTCGTGGTGTAGTGGTTATGCACGATGGGCCGGTATCCAGAAATCCGTGGTTCAATTCCCGGCGAAGGCGTTGCTAATTTTTCATCCCTCTGGCTTTTCAAAAAAAAAAAAAAAAAAAAAAAAAAACTTAATGCCTCTACACTGTAATATAAATATTAAGCAGGCAGTAAATTCAAAATATTCGGAAATATCATTTTTAATTTTTTCCTTGAAGTCAGCTGTAAAAACTCACAAAAAGTACTTTTTCTTTTTATTTTAAATTCAAAATTTAGACATTAAATTTATCACTGTGCTGCATTGTTTTGCACTTGCAATCTTTTCAATTTTTATTTACAATTTTTTGTGGAGTAAATAATCATTTATGAAGTTAACTTCATGTTATGCAACGTGTTACGAAATTCTTGATTGAGCTATGAGACATTCTTCGAACGGTTTGAGAGATTAAACAGAAACGGTTAAAGATTTCTTACTTTGTTTCTTATCCTGAAGAAATAAGACTTGTGTTTGATCATTCTCAAAATCAATAAGTTTTATTCAAAATCTATTCCAAGCTACAGTTGTACTTTGCCCAATTTTCAGCAACATGCGGCATTATTAACGACAGCTATAAATTTTAAGACTTCCTTCTCCACATAATTCAAATTTCATAAAAATATCTTTTAAGTCACAGTAATATTTATAAGAATGAGCTTTAAGCTGCCTGAGTAGGAATATTAAATTTCTAAATTTTGTAGCTTACAAAATTCAATGTCATACAATATATAAAAACGCCATTTGAGCTTAGAGAAAACATGGTTCGAATGCTGCAATTTTTTACTCCTTTTTAAGAGTAAATTTTGCATCTATAATCCATAGTTTTTATTAGAGAACTTTAGCTGCATAAGGCGCAGCACTTTTAATGAAAAGCTTGCATAAAATCTTAAAATACATTAATTTTAATTAAATGTGCCACAAATTGTTTAAACGTATCATATCATGCTGATAATCTATTTGATTTGATCTATTTTTGAAACCCAAACCATATGTGCCTACCAGTAACATTGAAGATATATTTAAATTATGAAATATTTGCTCGAGACTAGAATTTAACCATATAAATATTCACGAAATTCACAGTGAACTGTATCATATTTAATATTGTTTCTGTTAACAGAATCAAAAACATTAGGACCTAACGTATTCTATTCGGATGGACACTCATGCCATCCACTTCTTAACATACACTGGTGTGCAAAAATTAAGGACGAAGTCGAAAAATTAGCATATCAGCTGAACGAAGAGGCAGAGCGGACAGAAAGACCAATCAGGAGATTAAGTAAGGTGATGAACGATAGCACATGCGCAGATATGCAGGTAGACGTAATGGGGGAGTGTCTGAGTAGTATAAAGCATGTTGTCGGTGTAAGATCAGTATTTCTGACAAAGAGATTGCACGCCGTATAGCAGTTAAAATCACACTGAGTGGCTGCCTCAGCGAGAAATGGCGAATAATCAATCTGTTAGACGACATCTGGATGCTTTTACCCGAGGTCGAATCATTAATTTGAAGTTGGAGGAAGGCCTCAGTGTGACAAGTGTGGTTGCAGAGTTCGGAATTGCTCAGAGCATCGTTTCACGACTTTGGAGACAATTTCAAACTACAGGAACAGCTATCCGGGGTTTTAGTAGTGGTCGTCCACGAGGAACCACACCCGCAGATGAATATAAAGAATATTCTTCTGGCCTTACAGGCCAGAAGAAACAGGCGGCAAACAGCGGGGGAAATCGCTAGACACACGACACAGGCGACTGGACGACCGATATCGCGTTTTACCGTGGCCAGAAGACTGCACGGTGGTGGTATGTTTGCACGACGCCCTGTACGGTGTGTACCTCTAACGCCTGCCCATCGGAGAAGGCGTTCTCTGTGGTGCCGGGAACACCGGAATTGGAGAGACAATGAATGGGGACGAGTACTCTTTGCAGATGAGAGCAGATTCAGTCTGAGTAGCGATTCTCATCGCATACACATCTGGAGAGAGCGGGGAAGCCGCAATCATCCCTCGAACATCATTGAAAGGGAGAGGTATGGAGGTGGCGGTGTTCTCGTTTGGGGAGGCATCATGCTTGGTAGTCGTACAAACCTTCACATCTTCGACGCAGGTTCAGTCAACGGGACCCGTTATTGTAACAAGATTCTTCTTCCATATGTGCGTCTTTTTAGAGACGCTATGGGTCCGCAGTTCCTTTTCGTGGACGACAATGCACCATGTCATCGCACAGTAGCTGCCGAATAGCTCTTAGAGAGTGAGGATATTGAACGTATGGATTGGCCGGCACAATCTCCGGATCTCAATCCCATCGAGCATGTATGGGAGTTTCTAGGCAGACGCTTGGCAGCTCGTACCTTACCACCAGTAACGATTCCGGAGCTTCGATTGGCGCTGCAAGACGAATGGGCAGCAATGCCTCAACAACATATTGACACCCTCATTCTCAGCATGGACAGACGCTGTGAAACCTGCCTAGCAGTCAGGGAAGATCATATGCCCTATTAAAGACCGGATGTTTCGTGCTGGACACCCATCACAGGGATGTTTCGGCCTTCAGTCGCATTGCGCTCCATGCTACTTTTTCAATAAGGCTTCTTTTTATCCCTCTGATTTCTCTTTTAGTAAGTGTTGCTTACATTACTCATGTCATTACGTATTGGGGATCTTACAGTATTAAATGTGTTGATTTGGAAAGCTTTTGTACAAAGTTATATTGAAAAAACCGTCTCGTCCTTAATTTTTGCATACCAGTGTATATATCGCATAATCAGAATTACCAGCACAAACTCCATCCATGACTGCCAGATTTTTGCCTTATTCATTGCTAATCGCATTTGCCAGATCCATACGTAAAAAATACTGAAACATTAGATCTTGGCGTCACTTCACGCCAAAAAGTCACTTCACGTCAAAAGGTGTGCGGGTGTAAATGCTTTTAAATCATTGATGTCATTCGACAGACGGGATATTAGACGTGAATTTAAAATTCCTTCGATCTCGTTAAAAATTATATGATACCTCCCAGATACCTCCAAAGTGAGGAGCTCTAGGTGGGATAAACTTCCAATGAATCCCTTCAGATGTCAAATATTTGGTTAAGAATTTATCATGGTATTTCACCATATTATATACTCACTTCAGTTCATTGCCTGGCCCAACAAAATTTTGAGCATTGTCGCTAAATATGTGTTTGGTTTAATATAGCGCCCTCTAGGATCAGCGCCCTCTTGTGAGAGGAGCCTAATTTAATTGATTTGGTTCTTGAAGAATGTACGCGGCGGACCTATGGTGCGTTCGCTCGTTCCACTTTGTCTGTGCTAATGGAGCACCTAACTTGTAACCTTGTACATTATGTAAATAATTAAATATTTGTGTGGCCTAACTTAGTTACTTTATTTTGGAACCAGCGCCATTATATCTCGTAACTCATCGCATTTTTATAGCTGCAATAAATGATTCTGTTGACAAATTTGAAACGATCTTTAGATGGACTGCACGAATCAAGAGGCAAACAAAAATTGCAACATAAATCTTGTTCACTATATTCTTCCTTTGAGTTGCATACTTTATACCAAAAGGCCCACAAAAATCAACACTAGTGTGGTTAAAGGGAAAGGATGGAATTAGTCTCTCTAATGGTAAATTACCCATCTTTCGATCCAGCAATAGTGGTTTTAACTTGGCACATGTTACACATTCTCTAATGATCCTTCTAGCAAAATTACATGCACTTATCGACCAAACATTTTGTCTCACACTACGCAAGAACGCTCGTGCTCCAGTATGAAAGTGTTGAATATGATGGTCTAACGTAATTAAACGAGGCAATTTATGATCGTTTGGCAAAACAGCAGAATGCTTTGGGTTAAAAGGGAAGTTGGCTTCCTGCAGTCTACCACCTACTCTAATAACCTGAGAGTCATCTAAAACAGCCAAGCAGCAAATGTATACATTTTCTCTATCTTGTAGCCAATAAACTTTGCTTTTTGTAAAAAATGTGTGAAGCCACACTATCATTTTCAGTGTCCAAATGCGAACGTAAACAGTTTTTATACAAAACAGACATACGTTTTATAACCGAATTTATGACAAGTAAATGCAATGTTTTCTTAAAATTAAGTCCGCGAAGTGGAAACTTAAAGTAATAAAGGAGTAAAATCCCTGTTCAGAATCAGAGATTGAAAGATTTCCAAGAAAATGATTTCATAAGAAAGGATGAGTGGGAGAAATGAGGTTTATTACATTTTCAGAGTATCATGGAGCTCAAATCCTTTCTGTATTCTCAAGCATTGAAACACGTAAAGCAAGTAACAGGGGAAAAACAAAAAAATAATTCACCTAAAAGTGTCTGGAAATTTTCCTTTGAAATGATAAATTTATTTGGTGAAAGCATATCAAAGGAAATAAATTCAGATCAATAGTAAGATAATACATGAAAGATAATTTTGCTTAGCTTAAATTCATTTCTTACATGAAAACTATATATTTGAAAAATCGTAATTACTTTCAGAATTAATTTAAATGCATTTCAACTCCTCTTAATTTCATTCTTAAATAAAACTCTTAATTTTCTATTAATTCTATTATCATAAATGTTAATATCACTTAAGGAAATGAAAGGTGTATCACCTCATGAAGAAAGTTATATCACCAACAGACGTCGTATCACCATAATGAAGAAAGACACACGCACAGATATCTTCTGTGAAATACTTGCACTTAATGAAATGCCATATTGAGGATTCCTAAAGTTTTATTTGCTTTTTTTTTCTCTTTAACGTTAAAAGTGCCGTTCAATCGTGGTATATTATCGCAGTTCATGAAAAGAACTGCATTACTAATATGCATTGTGATAGAAGGTTGACAAACTCTTCCTTCACAGAGGCTCACGTTTGCTTGCGGACAACTTTACTTTTGAAATTTATTTGCATTGTGTAAATACAGAAACATATATTCCAATAGTTTTTTCTACATTGCATTATTTTTTCTCTGTTTTAAGCCTAGTTACAAAATAAATATTATCAAAATGTTCCTAGTAATCAAATAATTATTCGAAACTTGTTAATCGGTAGCCCACCTAATAACTGGAACACTCGAAATTATTGAAATAGAATCCAATACGTAAGTTTAGTAAAGGATGGTTCTTGTCATAAGTTTTTCCTTTTTAATAAAACTACATTACAAGAATTGTTATCTGCATTTGGAAATTACTTCTAGTTTAACAAAATATACTAACGTTACAAATTAAAAAATCCGCCCCAATTTAAAACTTAACGACAAGTTCTGTGATAAATTTAACTTTTGAAATGGTAAAATTATCCGAAACATGCAAAAAAATCCTTCATATAAATTGTTCAACTATCTTTGATGCTACAAAATAATCGAAATGTCGTTGAACTATTGAGAATGCACCAAGTCTAAACCACATTTCAATCAATACCAAGGAATCTGAGATTCATCCTATGTAAAATCAAACAAGACTCAAACTTTCGTGCTGTACAACTTTCAGCGGATTTAGTAGAAGCTTTTGCAATAAAGGTTACCCTGAAACTGATAGAAGTGTCATTAGAGAATATAGATCAGCAAGAAAGGAAATTCTTCGTCAACCAGACAACAAAGAATATACGCCTGGCGTTTACAAAATCCAAGGCACGCAAATATTTATCATAGTGAAAAAAAACCACATAGCACAAAAACATCCTTGGGATATCCCGAGGATGTTGCTCGCGGGATATGCGCACATCCTCAGGACATCCCGGAATATCCCGCGAACCTCCTAAACACCTCCTCCCGAGTGCTTAATGTCACATCCCGGGATATCCTCAGGACATCCTAACTAAATCCCATCGACAGCGTGCGGGATGTTATTAGGATATGAACTCCTACTTACTACATCCTCAGGACATCCCGGGATATCCCACTAACCTCCTAAACACATCCCATTATATCCTAAAAACATCCTATCTATGTCCCATCGACAGCGTATGGGATGTTATTAGGATTTAAAGTCCTACTTACTACATCCTCAGGACATCCCGTAATAACCCAGTTTCCTCCTAAACTCATCCTCCCTAGTGCTTAATGTCACATTCCAGTACATCCTTAGGACATCCTATCTAGGTCCCACCGACAGCGTATGGGATGTTATCAGGATTTGAAATACTAGTTACAATATCCCTTTAACCTCTTAAATACATACTCTCAACTGCTTAATGTTACATCCCAGTATATCCCCAGAAATCTTCTTTATATTCCAGTGAAAGTGTGTGAAGGTGTGATAACCTGAAATTTGCTTATTTTCCACAAACAGTCTCAGGTCCTCCATCTGTGGTTACTATGGAAAAATAAGAAATGTTAAGAATATTTATACAATTTATTTTCTAATTTGAATTTCAATTTATTTAATAATTTGTAAATATATCTAAAACTGAGCAAGAGACTTGAAATGAATTATTAATACAAAATATTATAAGAGAAAATTTTGCTTTAAAGTATTAAAAATCTTTCGATCATTTTTAACCATTCAATAGCCCAAAACTGAATTCTTCAATATATTCATAATTAAATTATTCTACAAATGCAGTTCTGACTTCAGTTAATTTGTATTCAAAATTCAATAATAAAATGAAGCATTTAATAACCTTTAAGTAGTGGACCAGATGTGTGTAAATTTTGAAATTCTGAACTTAAATCGGTTATGTTGATTGAATCATTATTCATGGCTACAATATGATTAAACAGTTCATGAGTTCGTCTTGCTATTTGCTGTAATGGAGCGGAAGATTTTCTAATCAATTTTTTAATAGAAGATATATAGCTTTCAAATTTAAATGCACTGTAATTATCTAACGGCCCAAACATTTTTACATCTTCGCAAATATGCAGTAGGCCGTGAACATTATGAGCAATATACTGTTTTTCATAATAAAGCCCAAAATTTACTACGAAGAGTTGTAATAGAGACTGTGCGTATTCATCAATTGCCGTCTGATTCTGTATTTTACACAAGAGTCTAATCGAAATATGAAGTAGTAAAAAATTATCATGTAGCTTTTTGTTAAATTAAAAAAATAAATAAATAAAAGTAAGTGGGCTACTATACAGTAAAAATTGACGGTATTTTGTAGCTTTCCAGTGTTTCAATTCTTTTAGAGTTGGTTCCTTGGTTTTCTTGCAAATTCAATTGGTACATAAGACTTTAAAAACTGGTCATTTAAAAAAAAAAATTAGTTCAACATTTTTATGTGGTAATCGTGCTTGTAAGGTGCCTCCGCCTATCCTAATAGTAATAATTTTTTTGTACTACTCCTAAGCACACAAGGGACATAAAGTCTAACGGACTATTTATTAGTCCTATATTTGGAATATTCCTTAAAATGGGATAATCGTTTTGGTAATCGTCATTAGTCAATTCTTCTTGAGACATAAAAGTTCATATTTCGAATCACAGTTTGAAATGGAACTTAAAGAATATTTGCTAGCGCGAAAATTCGACACAGTCCTTTTTCATTATTAAATACTACTTCATCTTCTGACGAATCCGATAATATACGTTGATTTATTCTGCTGTAAATCCGTCTTTTAGATATCTGAGATATTTTTTTTTCTAGTTCTGATCATTTTTGTAGAATAAAGGAAACATTTAGAAACTTACTTTTCACACTCTGTCAATGTAACGCTTGCAAGCGTCAGCAAGTCAGTTCGTAACTAGAGCTGGAGCAAACCGCATGTATTCGTTACTGAGTAACGGGTACATCGGTTGACTCGAAATACCGATTCGGTACTCACAAATTCATTTCGTTATTCGCATCTGTTCGTTACTCGCATCTGTCGTACGATGCGGTTTGTTCGAGTACGAATGATGCGGTTTCGATGCGAATACGAATGATGCGGTTGCTGTTCGAATAGGAATGATACGGTTGCGTCACAATGCGCTCATATTTTTCATAGATAATTTTGAATTTTTTTGGGCATCGGGCAAACTCTTGTTTACATTATGTGTTTTAGTTGAAATACTATTTAGTTGTTGATATTTAAGAAAATGAGCAATTTTGATAGCGCGAAGCGTTATTTTGCATTTGCTTTTTACTATTGCTATTTATGTTTGTAATTTGAAAATTTAAATGATTCTTTTTTTTTTTTTTTTTCCCTTGAGCGTGCCATAGTCAGATTTTATTGATTTGAAATATTTATATACTGCACTTAGGTATTGTTTATATAAGAATATGTAGGTTAATGTAGGTTCTTTACTTCCTTGTATCAAATAAAATGGTAGTAATTATTGTAATCGAGAAAACTTTTGGTTATCATATTTTAACGGAAATATCCGTTTTTGACGATTACGGAATCCATGTGAATTATTTTTTGGGCTGACGCCTGTACGTACGAACACAATGAAGGACTCTCTCTCTCTCTCTCTCTCTTTTTTTTTTTTTTTTTTTTTTTTTTTTTTTTTTTTTTTTTAAACTTACTGTTAAATGTAATCCCATTTACTCTAAGCTGATACTTATGACTAATTATGGCTCTAAGTTGATACTTGAAAGGGATTTTTTTCGTGATGTGTAAGTACGTATGTATGCATTTTGCATAACTCAAAAACGGTTAGTTATAGAACGTTGAAATTTTGTATATGGGTCCGTTATAACATCTAGATGTGCACCTCCCTTTTTATTGCAATCGGTAATACTACCAAACGTAAATATGTATATATATATATATATATCAAATAAATTATAATTAAATGTAAAGTACATATATATATGTAAGATAAAAATGTATGAATCAGAATTATAATATAATTATAAATATTAATTCTTCCTCTCTATTCTAAAATCGTAATAACTTATCTGCATTGCGTCATTCAAATTAATCATGCGATCTTACGTAACCGCTAATGCAGATGCCTCTTGACCAATCACCAAATAACAAACAAAAGCTTTCCTCTTCGCGTGCTTCCATCCTTCATAACTACGCACTTCAGCTTTTGCTCGCTACTGTGCTGAGATGTGATTTCGCTGGCTTGCTTTCTATCCCAACAATATCAAAAATGTAAATCTTCTGTGGAAAGGCACGACTAGAGTGCCAAGTGATTGTGGCCACAAATATCAATTGGAAATAAAAATGGAATTGAAACTGCCTCGACTGCCAAGTTCTTTAAATACTACGCAATCAAAATTCTTCTTCAATATGGATCTAAGCACGCATCTACAGTGTTCCGTCTTTTTTCCTTTGCTCTTATTATGACATATATGTCCTTATAATTAAATGTAAAGTACACACACACACATATATATAAAATAAAAGCCAAGTAAGGAGAAAATAAAAGCCTTGGCTTTTATTTTATTTAATTATCACTAAATAAGTTACTTGACTTTTATTTTCGCAATCATTGGTTGTAGTCAGGACTTAATTTTTAAAATTAGAAGTGCTAGAGCTCTATGGAAGGCCATCAGGAAAGATGAATAAATAAATAAATAAATAAATAAAAATAAAATAACTATTACAATAATAAAATAATTAGCAACTAGAATATTAAATGATTATTATTATAATTCAATAAAAATTTAAAGACAAAAGAAAATTTAATTAATTCTTAAATTAATGATGAATAACTAAGTAATGAAATAAAATACCAGACATTGTCTTGTTTGGGGGCTGTGGCTAAAATTGCAATTTAAGAACTAAGCCGAGCATTAGCTGACGTTTCGTAGCTGCCTTCCACCAACAATTCCCCCTTTTTTTTTTTTTTCCCAGTTTCGGTTAATTCGGTTACAGCAAAGCACACTAGGGCTATTGCCTACGGGGAGGGAGGCCTTCGTGTAGGATTTGTTAAAAGGAACTGACTCATATGCAAGTTACACACGGGAATAACAATGAAAACGCCCGTGCAGCTAGCCGTTAGCCGGGAATTGAACCCCGGACCGAACTATTAGTGCTCAGCGACTTTACCGCTCGAGCTCTGGTGGGCTCTTTTTTTCTTTTCATTCGCTGTTTGAAAAACGGGTGTTCACTTTACGATAAAGTAAGCACCTGTTTACTTCAATTAAAATGGGTTAGACGATATGACTCTTCCTACTTTAATCTCACTTAGCTTTTGATTTCTAATATTGATTCAATGTTTTCTGTAGACAAAGTATTCTGATTAGAATAATAGATTTCAAACATGTTCAAAAGGTGTGTATCTGAATATAATTAGGTTTTTATAACATAGGGCACATTTTATTAGTTTCACATAGTTCTAAAGCAATTGAACCCCAGCATCGCTGTTTTGAAAGAAAGTAAAAATGTGAGAAATGTATAATGAACATTAATATATACAGGCTTTATTAAAAGTAGTCAGCCTTTTAAAACGTGACCGTCTATGCTTTTAGAGGATTTTTGGAGCTCTGTGCATTTGCTCTGGCATCTTAAAAAAGTGATGTTCAGTATCAACGTATGTTTATGTTCTCAAAAATACAGGTCTCTTTCAGAAAGCGACCTCTTAGAAGTCGTCAATAAATGATTCAGTATAGTTATTTTCTAATAGACCATAGAATAAATTTATTTTAACGTCAATTTAAAAATGGCTGCTTGTACTAAGAGTTAAGAGCAATAAGACTCTAATTTTTCTTTCGCAATTAGCTATCATGCCAGCTGAATTGTTTTCTGCATAACCTTTATTGTGTATAATTGAAATATTTAGCTATGCATTCAACAAATATACAAAAAATGCAAGACAAATCATTAAAAAAATTAAAATTTGGAACATTAATGATAATTTTTTGTTATACATAAAATATTATTAATGAATAATGAATTTATATCATATTATATATAAATCAAAATTTAAACTCCTATTCCTTTATAATAAATTGAAGAAAAGCTATAAAGTGAATTAATTTTTAAAAACAAAACAAAAATTTAAAAAAAAAATTTTTTCGTACACCTAGAATCTAAAAATGACGAATACTGAATTTTACGACTCATGTGTGTATTTAATTATGGCAAGGCACACTATGGCTATCTGCCTCAGGGGGGATGTCTTCGTGGAGGACTTTCTAAGGAACACTGGCTCGTATACACGTTACACATGAGGAAAACCACGAAAACACCCATGTAGCCGGACCGTTCGCGGGATTCGAACCTCGGACCGAACTACCAGTGTTCAGCGACTTTACCGCTCGGCCGCTGGTGGGCCGTTTTACGACTCATATAATAATAAATGCATATTCATATTGTAACAGAAATTTTGTTAGAAGTCTAGCATATGTATAGTTATTTGTGATCTTTTAAAACTGTCGACCCATGATGCACATTTATCATTATCGTGAACCAAAACAGTATGCTTTACATCCTTACAAATATACGTGATAGATTTTAATATTTATTTCTGCATATACTTACGTTTCCCAAAGACACGAAAGCAAGTCAAGCAGATTTTTGTTGTATTAAGCAGACTTAAGTTCTCTGTTAGCTAGTGTAACATAATTTCGGATTCTATGAGCCTTCCAGAACTATTAGCAAAATAGTGGAAACGTCTTTAAATTATGTTTTTATAAGCAAACAAAAAATTATGTTTTTATAAGCAAACAGCAGATGTACACTGAGCAGTGATCAACTGATATATTTCTTAAATGATTTGGTTTAGTTGATTATGACAAAACACACTGGGGCTATGTGCCTAAAAGGAAAAATGCCTTCGTAGAGCACTTTCTTAGGAAAGCTGGCTCGTATGGTACGTGGTAAGCTGGCTTGTAAGCTGGTACGGGAAAAAAACCACGAAACGGTTATGAAGCCAACTCGTTTGCCTGAGATCGAACTCAGGTCGGAACTACCAGCGTTCAGCGATTTTACCGCTCGACCGCTGGTGGGCCATTTCTTAAATGAATAAAGGTATACTCATAGCATTATGAAATAACACTGATTGAAATATTTAGTGCTTCACTATTATCTGTAATAAAGTAACATAAAACTTTCCTTACCTTTTATAGATTTCTAAATTTCTTTCAAGTTCTTATTTGTACTTAACCTATACATTTGCGAATGTTTTTATCGATTTTATTGTTAAGTGTAAAAAGCAAGTTGACATTTATAATATAGCATTCCTTGTCTCAACAAATAACAGTCTCAACAAGGAGTTTTTGGAGAGGGGATGAATTGGGGAAATTTCACCCTTTCGTCATTAGCGGTTCTGATGAAGGGAATGGGGGAAGCAGCAAACGAAATAACGAATAACGGACAAATAACGAAAGCTAATCTTTAATGCGGTCTCCCAGTTTCTGTATTTGTATTTGGGAAAGTTTTATGGTCATTATGAAAAAGTGAAAATTTGATATGGATTCCGCATGACTTCCTTCTACGACTATTTAAATTATGCTTATTTTGGCTGCACTTCATTTAAACTTATTTCCTCGAATTATTCTAACTCAATTAAGCGATACCCGAAGGCAAGTTACAAATGGCACCAAACATTGCAAATTTTGAAACTAAATTTCCCGGTCAATCTTTGTCCTACGGGACTCAAACTTCTTGTATTTTTATTTTTCCATAACAAGTATAAAACTTTGCCAGATATAAATATAGAAACCAGAAGACGACATTAAAAGTTAGATTTCATAATTTGTCCAAAATTAATTCTTTTTTAAATTTGACATTGACAAAATATGAATATTTTTGTCATTTAAAATACTTCTGTATTTTTGTTGCACCGTATTTAAACTTGCTTCCTCGAGTTATTGACATTAAATTACATTAATTCCATTATCTATCGGAAAATAATTATAGCAAATCATCTATTTACGACATCTCGAAGAGGTAAAAAAACTACATATACTTTTATACATTCTCTCCTAATTTTCAAATCTCAATTACTATAGACATACCTCAATTTACTACATAAACATAGATAACACATTTTTATATATAAACATAGATAAATCATTTTTAACTTCACTTGTTCCGAACCTTATTATTATTGTAACAATTTATCAATTCTTAATTCAAAGAAACTAAGTTGATATTTTCTTTTATAAACATGTTAAAATATACCCTAGTATTATTCCAATGATGACAGTAAAATTATTAAGTTTCTTATATATATATAAAATTATATTCTTAACATTCCTTTTAATTAATGATGCTGCAGCATGATTTAAATCTTTGGGAGACAAATATCTAAATTTACCACTTACCTCGAATATTTGTTATCCAATAATTTCTCTATCTATTTCAAATTACATAAACATCTTATTTGCACAGAATTGTAAAATGATTATGAAAAGCAAAGAAAACTATATAATTATTAACTATACAAAATGTTCGTGAAGATGAACAGTAAATTAATGTTCAAAGTTCACAAGTGGGAAGTCTGGATAATGCATCCGCGTTTGACAGTTTTTTTCCAGGGCAATGTTCTATTTCGAGATTATATTTCTGCAAAGCTATGGCCCATCGTTGTAATTTGGACGATTGCGGAGCATTTCTCACTATAAAGGCTAGAGGATTATGATCAGTCACAATTTTCACCGATGAACCGAATATCCAAGAACAAACTTCTTCAATGCCCATACTATAGCATAAGCTTCACGCTCTATAGTCGGCCAGCTCTGTTGAGGTTTCGATAATTTCTTGCTCGCGTAGCAGACGGGAAATTGCTTCTCTCCCCTTTGCTGTGACAAACATGCACCTATTCCGATTTGGGATGCATCAGAATGAATGACAAACGGATCCTGCAGTGTTGGGGTGATCAGCTCCGTTGACATCGCTAATCGTTCCTTCAGTTGTTGAAATGTTGACTCATGAATTTCTTTCCATTCGAGTATTTCCGGTTGTTTATTTTTCGTGAGTTCTGTGAGTGGGTAGGCGATCTCTGCATACCCTGGGATATAATCGCGATAATAATTACATAGTCCTAACAGACTTTTAAGATCTCTTTTCGTTTTCGGCGTTTCCAGCTTCTTGATTGCCTCTATTTTCTCGGGATCTGGTTGATGTTTTCCTGATCCAATGATGTGTCCTAAATATTTAATTTGAGGTTTTGCAAACGAACATTTCTTCGAATTGATAGTAAATCCAAGTGACTCTAGTTTGGTAAAAACTTTATCCAGATGTCGGAGATGAGTGTCGAAATCCGTGGAAAATATAGCTATGTCATCAATATAGGCTCTTGAAAATTGTTGAAATTCTTTCAGCGCGTTATTCATTACTCTCTGAAAAGTTGCTGCTGCGTTCCTTAATCCAAAGGGTAGCACTTTAAACTGATATTGACCTCGATGAGTTTTGAACGATGTGTACTCTTTACTTTGTTCCTCCATGGGAATTGCCCAATATCCTTTCAGCAAATCTAAAGTTGTTATGACGTTGGCTCTTCCTATACTGTACATTAAATCAATGGCATTTTGCATAGGAAAGTCATCTGGCTTCGTCACTGCATTCAAAGCTCGATAATCTAAGCACAATCTGATATCTCCATTTTTTTTGCTTACACAAACTACTGGATGAGCTATTTCTGCATTACTTTCTTCTATTAGTCCCGATTTCAATAATTCTTCTACTTCTTCATCGACCTTGGGTTTCAATGCTTCAGGAATCCTATAAATGTAAGGTTTCTTCCTCTCCATATTGGGTATTAATCTAATTTTATGAGCTTCAACTTTAGCTATTTTCAGCTTTCCGGTGAATAGTGCTCGGTGTTTGTTGATAAGAGCTATCAATTTTCTTCTCTGCTGCGGATTCAAATTTTCTAAATTCAGATTTGCATCTATTTTAAAATCTTCCAGGGGGGTCGAGAGATCTTTTCCTGGTAAAGTTATAATTTCTCCAAATTCTTCTTCATTTTCAAATATCACTCCAACTGCATTGACACTAGCTTGGAATTTTCTAATTTTATTTGCATGAACATGTTTGATCTTTCCATCAGGTAGTTTTACTTTATAGGACTGAGGTGGGCAATGATTCACGATTTCTCCTGGACCAGTCCATCGTGCATAGAGTTTGTTATTTGAATCTGGTATGAGTAAATAAACTTGTTCTCCGATTTTGAAATTTTTGGGTATTGTTCTCCGATTAAAGTACTCAGCATATTTTTGTTGTTTAACACTTGCAATTAAATTGGCTTGTTCGGCTGCTTGTTCTAACCTTATTTTTAAAAGTTATAAGTAATCCACTGCCGATTCACTTAGATTAGGTGGTATAGGTATTTCTCCTGACCATGAAGACTTCAGTACTGCTAAAGGACCTCTTGGTTGTCTTCCATACATCAGCTGAAATGGTGAGACACCCGTGGTACAGTTTGGTACTTCTCTGTATGCAAAGAGCAGGTATGGGATGTGCTTATCCCAATTCGAAGGATCAGTCCTGATGACATGATGTAACATTTGCTTGAAGGACTTGTTCCATCTTTCTACTAATCCATTTGAAGCACTGTAAGCAGGTGTAGAGAACCTAGGGTGAGAACCTAGTCTTTTCTGGAATTCTTTAGTTAATTTTGAAACGAAGTTACTTCCGTTGTCACTAGCTATTGTATTAGGGATTCCTGTTCTCATGAAAATCTCCAAAAGCGCGTCGCAAGTGGCTTTTGCTGTCAAGCTTCTCAGTGGAATGGCTTCTGGCCATCGGGAATGTTGATCTACCAGACATAACACATATTTATGTTTCCTAGCAGAGGGAGGTTCAATAGGTCCAATAATGTCGATGTTAACTGTTTCGAAAGGTAATCCTGGCCTTCTGACCGGTGTGATGGGAATCTTGTCAGATCGCTTTTCTGGACTTTTCAACTGACGTTCTTTGCACGTTTTACAAAAGGTTTCAACATCTTGTGCTAATCCAGGCCAATAAAATGAATATCGTATTCGCTCCTTTGTTTTTCTTATCCCAAGATGTGCACCGAAAATGGAACTATGTGCTAATTCCAACAATTGTGCTCTTCTACTAAGTGGAAGCACTAACTGAAAAACATTCTGTCCTAATATTTTTTCTTGGTGATGTAAAAGATGATCAATAAATAAATAATTTCCTTTTTTTTCTATTGCTAGCTTCCATGCTTCTCTCAGCGAGGGACAGTTAACTTGCTCTTCGCGTAGGCGTTCAGCAGACGATAAGTCTGTGTTTACATAAACACTCGCCTTCTTCCCTTCCTCCTCTTCGTTTTTCTCCTCCATAAGCATTAGCGGGGGGGAATCGACGCTGTCGTTTGACTGTGCATTGGCGAATAAAGTTTGTAAGTTTTCGCTTCCGTAATTATTTCTTTCTGCGTTTGGTTCTTCTGCCGCAGGATTAATCAACAGTTCGTATATTTCTGGAGTTATTAGGCAAGGCACATTTAGCTTATCAGTCACTGCAATTAATGTATCCACAAAATTAAATATATTGCTTCCATGATCTTTATGGTAAATAGGTACACGGCAAACTTTTGCTTCAATTGGTTGTCCGAAAGCAGGTGTTAGCAATATTTTACCTCCTTCTCTCTCCTCTAAATTTGGAATGAGCGATGAATGTACGATCGTTATCTGCGTTCCAGAGTCTACAATAGCTTCGATTTTCTCAGAGTTAATAAAAATATCTACTTTTTGCAGTGGTTGAACGATGCGTTCTGCGAATTCAGATCGTAGATGGGATGAGTCTACTTTAGCTACGATGGCTTCTTCTTTTGATGTTCTGTTTGAATTTTTTTTGAGTTTTGGAATCATCCTTTCCCTTCTTATTTACTGCAGTTTCGTTCTTTCTTCTTTTGTCTGGACAATCTCTCGCAATGTGTTGATAATTTCCACAAATATAACATTCTTTTCTTCTCGCGTGAAATCTTTCGTGTTTTGGATATTCTTTTCTCATGGGTGGTGGAATATATTTGTCGTGTGCACATGTTGTATCCAGGAATCTCGGTGATCGCTTAATTCCATTTCGAACTTCGTCGAAAGATTTTCCTTTGGCCGTGAAATAAATATCACATTCTGTAGCTAATTCTTGAGGCTTCAGCCATTTATTTCCTTGGCGTATTGCGACGTGTGCAGCTGTTTCTTCATCTAATGCTTGGAATAATTTATCGGAAATAATTAACTCCTTGAGTGTTTCGAAATCCTTTACTTCTCTTGACTTGCAGTAATAGTCCCATGTAGCTGTTAGTCTTGAAGCGAACTGGATATGCGTTTCGCCGGAATAACGTTTAGTTTTTCTGAAGTTTTCTAAACAGGTTTGAGGAGTAGGTTGATATTCCTTCAGAACAAGAGTTTTCACTTTTTCGTAATTTTGCAGATCTTCCTCCTTTATATAAACAAGAACATTTGAAGCTTTTTCTCCAATTAATTTCAATAATATTTCTGATTTGTATTCTTCAGGAACCTTCTTGTGCTTAAATGCTCTTTCGATAGAATCGAAAAATATATTCCATTCTTCTGCTTTCTTCGGTACTGGTATAGTCAGTGTTTCTACTCCTTTGATCAGCTTGTCCAGGGAAATTTCGGTTTCTCGTTCTGTGTTTTGTATTAAAGGTGTTGGACTTCTACTTCCTTCATTTTGAGTTGCTCGAATCTTCGCTAGTTCTATTTCGTGTTCTCTTTCTGTTCTTATTCTTTCTTCTTCCATTTGCATTCTTTCCATTTCTTCTTTTCTTTTTCTATTCTCCACTGTAGTAATCAGAATTTCTTTCACGAAATCAGCATCTTCGATGTATTCCTTGCTATTCTGGAGTTTGTGTTTCAGTTCTACCAGCTTCAAATCTGGGGATGCTTCTTCGCCAATTTCCAATAGAACTGTTACTAAATCCTCTTTCTTTGCGTTTTTGAACATTTTCTTCTATTTCCCTTTAGAATCAAGCCTTTCAAACTCTCGATTAAATAATTCTCACGTTTTTACTCTCTTTTGCAAATGAACACTTCTTTCGTTAGTTAGGCTTAACTTTACGCCTCTTCCGTTTTCAACGCTCTAAGCTTCTAACCTCTCTGGTTTTCTCGTAAGAGAGCGTGTTGTGATGACTTCGTGGTTTAACAAGGCACCATTTAGCAAGACGAAACAAACATTTATTAAATATATAATTCAAATAATAATATAATAGTTACTCAGAGCAGTACGTCGCTCCTACCGCATAGTACAATCTACTACCTTCCTCTTCCGAGGCTAACATGCAACTCCCAATAAATACATTAACCCTTCTCGAAGAAGAGCTACCTGCGCCAAGCATGCTCTGTTGATCGCCAAACAGTCGCCAGATATCACAATCCTGAGGATGTCTTGTGTTATGGGGGAAGTCAAATTAACAGCTAAGTTTAAATTTACTATATTTATATCCGATAGACGGAATGCTGTGTGGCGAAAACCGAACAAAGACTTCAATCCGAAAATCTTCATTCCTAACATGAAGATAGAGAGTATAATCATTTGAAGATGCTTCGCATCCTCTGGAATGAGAAATTCAATTTTTATAGAAAATAATACGGATCAGTCTAAATACGAAAGTATTCTTAAAACTTGAAGAAATCTGCAAAAACCTTGGAATGCAAAATACGTTCATGTATCAGGATAACTCTACTAAACATAAGCTCTAAATGTTCGTTTGTGGTTATTATATAATTTTCCTGAAGCTATTTAGACTCTTCTATATTCTTCGAACTTAAATCTTGTCCAATATGTATAAAGTAAATAGAGAAAAAAATACGGAGAGACATTTCTCTGAAACATTATTTAAAAGCAATTTTTACAGAGAAGTTGTACAAAATGAAATATTCTTTCCCGAAGACATTAGTTGAATCCACATCGAAGCCCATGAAGAGTGTAATTTTAACAAAAGAATATCCAGCAAAATATTGAATGTGTGGTTAATTTTACGTTTTTATTAAATATAAAATGTTTATTCAAAGCGTCCGTTGAATTACGAGAATTCCTTTTCAGAACTTTTAAATAAATTATTTTTAATAAAATATGTAAATATCATTTTTCAAAACAAACAGATTTTTAAAACGACGACTAACAGAATATATGAAATAAAAATAAAGCCGTCTCGCTAATATTTATTAGCTGATGTTTGAAAATAAAACTTAAAAACAAAATTGTCTGGAAACGAATGAGAGCCAGTGTATATATTTTTATTTACAAAAATGCTATTGTTTTCACTGCACGATTTCCATATAGTAAAATAGAAATTGATACCATGTCTCTTGTGAGAAATATTTATTGCAGACCTCACGCGCAAACGATCCTGTAAAAAAATTCTCAACTGAAATAAGTCTTGAATAATTTAAAATGCAAAAGATTTTAATGTCATTAACTTGGAATATTGGAACAATTGTTTTTTCTTTTTCGTTTGTTTGGCATTTTTGTTTCTGAAGATCAGTCTTTAAATTAATAAGCCAATTGTTAACTATTTAGTTAAAAACTTTTTCTGTTAAGCTAATCTTGTAATATAGACTATAATATTTTTAATATTCGTGTTTTTTGCATTATTATGATTTTTTAATCTATTTGAAATCCTATTGTTAAAATCATCTTCGAGGTATTCATTTGAAGAAATTTATCGCACTATTTCATGCATGATATCGTGGTTTAAGCACTCAGTATCTCTAGTTAACAAATGAGAGATTCTTTCTTCGTATACCGGCTAATGTTTAGTTTATTTTCCCCGTCTCAATATTATCCTAATCCAGATTAAGTATCTACAAGACTGTAACCTGAAATTTTCAGACTGAATGTTTCAATTTTTAGCCCAACGGGGGTTACCCTAGAAGGGCTATTAATTTCAAAACCGCATTTTGCGCCGATTCACTTTTCAAACTGTTACCACCAAATATTATTATCGCCATGTATTTATATAAACTAAATAATGAAGATTCTGCATGAATGCATGAATATTTCTTGCATTGTGAAAAATCAACGGTACCTAGAGCCATCAAATTTTGAATAACATAGTCCTGCAACCGAACATGGGCACTTGGAAGCCCGAATTTTGAATTTCGAATTTGTTTTATTATCTATTTCAAATTTTGTAAAACTTAACAAATTTTTTATTAACAAACCCCACGATTTCAAAGCGAACAATGGCAACACCGTACGAAAAAAAATTATCTCCAGCGCGCAAGACGGTGTATCACAAATTCTAAAGATATGCTGTTTTGCTGTTTTTGAATATTTTGTCATACTGTTGTTGAACTGAATTTTATATACTTTAAATTAGAAGAACATGATTCTTAATAAATAAAGGTAACACACAAAACTTAAATCTCCCTGTTGGGCGTAATATAAAAACTAAAAGATTTCAGATTTTCTTTTCTTTTTTTGGCTGGGTTATTCTTTATTTTTTTTTAAATTTTATTTCAGTGCTTTTTAACCCGGGTGCTCATATGACTTAGCAATGCTGCGGGTGCTCATATGACTTAGCTCATATGACAAGCGAGCGTACTAGTTAAAGCTCCATTTCGTGTTTCCTGAAGAAATAATTGCAAATCATGAGAAAAAAAATTTACATCTATGCCAATGATAAATTTTATGATCAAACTTAAAAAAATATTCACATTAAAAGTTTTAATTTTTCCTAATGCTTTTATGAAATAAAATTTCTTAAGGGATTAGAAAACCACATTAAATATCAGCAAATATTAGCATCACAAAATAGTATGACTTTACTCAGTATCGATTCTTCATTTTCTTTATTAGCTCTATAAATACATAAAAAAGTGCAGCAACAAATGTTAGCGGTGCATTGAATACAATGCTCTTGTGTGTTTTCAAATACAGATATTTTTCACAATCGCCGCAGCGCATTTTTGTTTTTCCTGTGCTTTTTCGCTGGGCAGCTGCATCTTTTCTTTTTCGTTTCCGGTAATATTTTTTTACAGTAAAGTAATTTATGTCATTCTCACTCTCGTTTTCTGAATCTATATCAGTTCCTGAATCAATATCATGTGAACTAAAATTTCATGATCATTTCGATCCTTATTTTCTTCAACACATTTTTTGTCAATGATACATCTAACAACTTTTGCAACATTTCTCCCTTGTAAAATAAATTACGTAACATGTGTGCCTTTTCTATACTATCATAAATCAACTATGTAATAGTAATACGAACAGGTGCGCTGGGTTTAAAAGACCCGATTCGATCAAAATCAAGACTCCGATTAAAGTCCCAGCGACAAAACTTCGGAAACGTTAAGCGGTCGCCCTCAGACACGAATACACTGGCCCTCAACAACTTACGTAAAATAGTTGTGTTTTTCGAAAGGTTTGCTTAATTGCATGGGGTCCAGTGGATCCAGTGCGCGCGATCGCGGTTAATTTAGGATATGCTTCATATCGATAAAAGTAGTATTTGGTTACTGAAGTTTTTGATCAATTCTCGGGATTTTGCTGCAAAGTCAAAAACATTCTTCCTCAATGCAATAATAATAATATTTAATTTCGACATTTTATATAAACTCAAATAACATTTTATAAATTTATTTTTAAAACATTTTCAAAGCTTTTTCCTGAATTTAAAAAAAATCGTATTTATTTGCATTTTCCTTCGAAATTAAAATTTTAATCAGAATGTGTAATTCACAAATCAAAATAATTTTCAGCAAGTTAAAAACAGTTCATAAATAAACTTATATATTAAAGATATTAAATCATAAACAAGATTTGCGATTTTCTCGTAGTTATAATTCTGTGAAAGCAACTAATTATATGTTTCTAGTTATGTAACAGACCTATTTAAGTGTAACTGAACTATTTTATTCACGCCATGAACTCATGAACTGTAACCGAACTATTTTATTTAAAAGCCATCTCGTGGCGATATGAAAAAACGTCAGTCGACCTCCAGCCGCCATGATGATAGTTTACTATGTTATGTTATTCAAATGTTTGATGTTCCATTTCGTATATGTTTCATTTTTATGTATATTTCTTTTTGTTTGTAAGCGTTCCTGTGTGCTCTGTTAATAAATCCTTTTAAAGCTAGCCGGCATTAGTGTCTATTGAGGAACGGCTACATCACATTGGCGCCCAACTAAATTTGAATCCAAAATGGCGCAACAAAATGTTAGAATTTCTGTTTGGCTTTAACAAGCTCTTACTCCCGAATTTAACTTTTAGTTGCTGGAGATCGGCTCAGTTTCTTTTCAGGTGTGGACTACTGGTCAAATATTCTGGAAACCAATTCTGGAATTAAAATTGTCATACCGCGCTGCTAGCACATCGAATCATCAACTGGACAATTTCAACGGAAAAGATAAGTTTCGTTTACATTATCGTTTAATCTAAGTTTAAAGTTCTTTTAAACTGATTATTTATTATAAGCTGCTTCTTAAAGCAAATGTAAATTCTTTACTGAAATCTCATTTATTGATACTACATAAGAGTATTAAACGAAAGCAAACGGCTTTCTGTTAACCAAACGTTATTTCTTGAATTGTAATTTGTTATTTTAAAATATTAATGCGCGTTATTTTAAAATGTTAAAGCGCATATTAAATTAATTTGTAGATAATATTGTTTCACTGAATACATGTTTTGATGTTAAAGTTTGAATATATTCATTGACGTTGTTCATTAGAATTTATTAGTTTCGCTTCTGACATACAGCAGCAGATGTTTTCCCCCCGCGGAAATGTGACTAGCGATGATTTATGATGTGTTTACGTCAAATCTTTTATTATTTTTATTTCCTTTGAGTGCTGTTGTTCCTTATTAAATGTTTTATTCTACATAAAATAAAATATTGTACTTGTTGATTTATCTTTCTACAAACATTATGAGAAAATGATTATAATATACTACTTCAGGTAAATATAATTGTTTTCAATTTAATGAATGCATGTCTTAAAAAATATTTCTTGAAGCGAAAGAAAATAATTATGAATAAAATCGAATGACTATTTAAATAAAGTAAAAGAGTTACTAAGTGTGTGTTGCTTAATCAGCTTAATATTTTGTTAAGATTAAGATTTCGAAGAATTCAGCATAAATATAAAAGCTTATGGTAAGACATTTATGTATGTTTTGCTAAGTAGTAAACAATTTTTGAGCAATTTATTATATGTTATTTTCTTGATACAAGTTGAATTTATGAGGGCATTTTATGATATTTTTACGACTTCGAAATAATAAACTTTGTGAGTATTATTGTTTACATTTATAAATACTGTTTAATAGTGGTATATAAATGTACGAGTAACATTGTTTACATTCATACATGCTGTTTAATAGGGGTATATACATTTTACTTAAAGGTATAATTATTAATTATACCTTTAAGTATATTAATATTAAATATATTAATAATTAATAATAATTAATAATATTAAAGGTATAATTTAATTATTAATTAAAATACTGTATTGTGAATAAAATCGAAATAACAACAAATTCAACTTCATCTTTTCCCTCCCCCCTGACCTCTCATATAATTATGGCTTACCTTGCCAAAGCACGAAAAGAGGATTTAAAAACTCTCGCTGCAGAACTGGGTTTCACTGTAAACGACACTATGCGAGTAATAGATCTTAAAGATCTTATTGTCAATTCTGACACTTATGATGAGGCTTTTACCAGGAATCTTCTGGAAACTTTAATCGAAACTAGACAACAAAAACAACGTGAAAGCAACGATCTGGAGACACGTCAAAGAAAAGAACAAAAACTTTTATTAGAATTGGAACGTTTAAAATTAAACCTGGCAGCTGCTAGCTCAAACCCTAACTATGCCGCCTTTGCTTCAAATGCAGCTATTGGAACAAATATTCAACACCTAATCCCTAAATTTACAGGAACTTCTGACATTGCAACCTACCTGAAAATTTTTGAAAGACAATGTGAGAAAGTTAATATAAAACAAATAGATTACATCACTCATCTCCTACCTCTTCTGTCTATAGAAATTTCCCAAATTATTTTAAGTGAACCAAAAGATAAATTAGAAGATTATTCTTACATCAAGAAGATTCTGCTACAAAGATTCAAATTAAATGCTGAATCATTTCGAATTAAACTTACCACACACCAAAAACACCGTGGGTCCTTATGGAAAGATTTTGCTTACGATTTAAATAATTATCTCGAAGAATGGCTTCATAGTCTCGATGTTACAGACTTTGAATCACTCAAAGACTTGGTCCTGACAGATCAGCTTAAAAGAAGAGTCAGTAGTGACGTTAAGGAGCATTTTATTGATACTTGGGGAAAAATAAAGAGTTCATCTGAATTAGTACAGAAATTGGATGATTATGAAGCTGTACGTGTTAAAAATACAAAGTATAAAACTCAACTTCCTGGCAGGCGGAGCTATTCTTACAAACCGACTAATCCATCCAAACAAAAGTAGAAAATCGAACAAGTGACGTACAGGGAACTCATAAAACCTTTTCAAATCGTGTTCAGCAACAAACAGAGGAAAAGCGACCTCCTTTAACATGCCATGGGTGCGGAAAAACTGGTTTTATCAAGTCTAAATGTCCAGACTGTAACCCCCCAAAGACTTCAAATTCATCAAATTTTGGCACTATCCAAATCCGATCCTGTTTATCTTCCACTCGGACTGCTGTATTTCCAATTAGTATTGGTGGTGTTTCCGGTACAGCTTTCGCCGACACTGGTGCTAGTCACTCAATTGCAAGTGAATCCCTCTATCATATTCTGCAAAAGCAAGATGCAGTATTTGAAAAGACAACACTACAGGTGTCTTTCGCTGATGGATTGGTATCTGAAAAAGAGGTACTTCGCACCGAACAAATTATTCTTCTCGAAGGCAGAGAGTTCAAACCTCCGCTCCTTGTGTTGCCTGATGCCAAAAATAACTCGACTCTGTTAGGAAATGACTTTCTTCAAAAAGCTAAAATTGTTTTAAATCTTGCTGAAAATAAGTGGAACTTTTCTGATGCACCTCGAAGAAAATATAGCTTCTTGAAATCTCATCAATCCCGAGTACTGGAAGAAACCCCAGTTGTAAACAACTGCCGACTACAAGAAAATGAAGGACAACAATTATCTACAGCCCAACGGCTTGCAACTGCTGCATTGCTTAACAAATATCACACTGTCTTCAAAGTAGGGGGAGAAGCCACTAATCAAAAGCCATCTGGCTTACTTCAAACTACAGTCTATGCTCAACGTTTTGAGACCTTGTCAATTGATCTTTTCGGTCCCCTTCATGAAACACCGTCTGGTGAAAAATGGATTTTTATTGTGCAGGACTGTGCCACGAAGTGGACAGAACTATTTGCTTTAAAGGAAGCCACGGCCAGAGAATGTGCCATTATTCGTTTGGAGGAAGTCGCCCTTCGATTTGGGTTACCCAGGAAAATAATAAGTGATAATGGTACCCAGTTTGCTAGTGCTGTTATGCAACAACTATGCTATATCTTGAACATTGATCAAAGTCTTACCCCTGTCTATCACCCACAATCTAACCCAGTTGAAAGGAAGAATAGAGATCTGAAACCACGTTTAGCAATACTTGTTGGTAACGACCATCAGTCATGGAAGGATAAACTGCCATTAATAAGGTTTGCTTTGAATACAGCCAAATGTGATTCAACTGGACATTCTGCTTCTTTTCTTCAATTTGCACGAGAGTTACGAACCTTAGATGATGTAAAGCATGATATAAAAGCCGTAATTGAGAACGATAATTTTGCTCCCGAAATTACTCCATATTTGAAACGTTTTGCAAGAAATGTACAACAGGTACGAGAAAGAGTCGAAATGCATCAAGATAAGCAGAAACGATATGCTGACAAAAAAACGAAGAGAAACACCGAAATTCGTTCCTGGAGATAAAGTTTGGGTCACCCTCCACCCAATCAGCAAAGGTCCACTGAAGAAAACTGCTAAATTCATGCCCAAGAGAGATGGTCCTTATGTGATAGTGACTACAAGATCTCCAACCACTTTGATATTGCCGATCCTCATGAATCAGACAAAGTTCTCGGCAAGTATCATGTTTCAGCCTTGAAACCATATCAAGATCGAAATAAGCAAAACTCAGCTCGTGTAATTCCAGTGGTTTCCTTAAAGAAAAGAGGACGCCCGAAACGTGTAATACCATCCGAATCTGCACTTGTTGCACAAGGTGCTGGTGACGCAAAATCTACTCCTCGTCAAACTGGAGCCCGTCCATCTGACTCTCCGCCCGCTGCACAAAGTAGACAAATGTCAGTTCCTGACTTCTTGCCGAGACGTCTACGAAGTCAGAGGGGGAGGATGTAACAGACCTATTTAAGTGTAATTGAACTATTTTATTCACGCCATGAACTCATGAACTGTAACCGAACTATTTTATTTAAACGCCATCTCGTGGCGATATGAAAAAACGTCAGTTGACCTCCAGCCGCCATGATGATAGTTTACTATGTTATGTTATTCAAATGTTTGATGTTCCATTTCGTATATGTTTCATTTTTATGTATATTTCTTTTTGTTTGTAACCGTTCCTGTGTGCTCTGTTAATAAATCCTTTTAAAGCTAGCCGGCATTAGTGTCTATTGAGGAACGGCTACATCACAGTTATAATAAATTAGCTAAATTCCATATTATTAAGTGCTGTTAAGCGAATATTTATTCTTACACTTTGTTTGTATTGTATTCTAATATATAAGTTCGAAAAAGGCCATATTATATAAACATCTTTGAATTTAAATGCAAGTAATACTTGCTTGTATTGACTCATGAACAGCTGGTGCTGTAGACATTCGCATTCGAAACAGTAAAATATCTTTAAATTGCTATGATAATATAATTGCAGCGGATAAACACATCGAAATATTTAAAAGCGATAACTGTATTTCTTGATATTTTCATCAGTATTTCATTATCTAGTCACGTGTTTAAATGATATCGCGCAAGTTAGTTTACTTTAGAATAGGTTTATGGAAATAAAAATTTCTTTACTTCCATATAATCTACAAATTTAACTAATAGCTGTTAGTAATATGTTTAGAAACTCTTAGTATAAGCAAATTTATTAAATAAGATGTATTCATTATTTTCTAAGCTTAAATTCTCTGCCACATTTCGAATGAAAATTTATTCGTGATATTTCAAACTCACTGGTATTGTTTATTCAACATTTTATGAAGAAGTTAAAAGCATTTGAATATTTTCTTCTCTAAGTACCATAAACATATACTAATTAGGCATTGTAATTTATATTTTGCAAAACTTAATGTATCTTCTCCTTGTTTTCAATTACAGATTTGTGAAAGTAACAAAAATAAGAGTACTAAAATTCTAATATTTTCCATTAACATTTCCATTAACAAGAATAAATCAGATAACGTTGTAGAAATTTCATAAATTTATCGGTATTGATTGTGAATAACAACTGAATCTTTGACTACTCTTTATTAAAGAAGCTCATTAAAGAGCCAGAAAATTAAAATGACTTCTTTTTCAATTTCAACTAATAATTTAAAATTTTAATGATATCCTAATTTAGCTTCTTGCTACTTTGTCCGCATCGGAACTCCTTCCAGAAGTATATTAATTTATTTACCCGAAATGAAGGGAGAACATGGTAAGACATGAACAGTTTAGTAATAGCATGATGAAGTGAAAGATTTGGAGTGAAATATTGTATATTTTTCTACTGATGATTGAGTCATCAACTGAGCATGAACTATTCAAAGAGATCGTAAATTTCCGAGTTTTGACTGCACACCATACCCATTAATAAGACCTTAGATATTGTTAATTGTATGTGTGTTCATTTAATTAATCACTGATTCACAGCTAAATGAACTATCCATTGTTTTGCATTTTAAGGATCACATAATAACAGTCTTAACAGTTTTTAAAGAATTAAGAAGCCCTCAAAAGATAATTTTTATATATCTTCTTAAATATCGTTCCTTTAAATATGGACAGAATCGCTGTTTTGGGAGATCAGGTCAAAACAGTTTGCTTATTGAACTGAAATGGTTTCTTTTTATGACTTACCACTCACTAAAAATAACTTGAATAAGATCGGGAAGGGAGAGAGAATTCGAAACGGTTTGCAAGGACATGGCAAACAACTGAAAGAACCAAAGGAGCAATCCGATCGGGAGAATTGAATCTATCGAATTACGAACTCAATGGATTGATTTCTTTCAGTTGTAGTTTTTAGATCCCTTAAAAGCTTCTTCCTTCATGCAACGAACAATAAAATTCTATAATAAAATCTTTTTCAAAAAATTGAAAAATTATGAAATTTAAACTCTATTTTAACATGGGAGGATAAACATTCTTTTATTCCCTAAAACGGAAATCGAACTTTCCTTTCACGCTTACGAAGAGTTCTCGACTCGAATTTTACATGAGCTAGGCTTCTTTTCTGATGAATCACCGTTCACTTGCTCGGCAATATGAATCGGCTTTTTGAATCAGTTCGCGAACGAATAGAGGATCCTTACCTTTAAAAGATATTTTAACTGCTATGATACGTTCTTTAATACCATTGACAACATCTTAAATAATGGCTTCCACAAATTTAAAATTAATTTTAAAGGTATTTGTTCCTAGATGATGTTTCAAGGTACGAAAAATTCAACGACGTGGTAGAATCAGGAACAAAGCAATTTCGTATTGTCTAAAATTATTTCACCTACTAAGGTGATGAGAAGCTTTGCATATTAAGAGACTAATTGAATAGCGTTATCAATTCTTCGCATCACTTGTCAATATGGAAATTACTAAATGAATTTTTATCTTCTCGCATGGCTCCATATTCAATATTTGAAACAGATAACAGGTTCGTCACAGCAAGTGATGTTGTAAATTGCTCTGAATACCTGAAGCATCTTTCCTAATCCGAAAATGAACGTCCCTAAACTATCTTTTCACAGTATTTATATCTTGGAATACAGTGTTATACTTTACTTGTAGTGTGCGAAAATAACATTACTATCATACACCCACAATAGTTAATTTAAGTTGTGGAAATGTGGAAAAGTCATCTGTTTAAAGCTAGTAGATGCTATTATAATGAGATCGCATTTACGTTTAACGTTGCAAATCCTGCTTAGAGTTTTATGTATTCAAACATTTTTATTCCTTTTTTAATTCAAATAAATTTTGCTTTCATCTATCTATTCTATTTTTAATATAATTAGCTGCATTTAAGTTGAAAAATTATTTTTACTTTTCATCATTCTTCGTTATGTTTTATTATGTTTGTGTCTATTTCATACTAAATAATTATCTAAGAGCGTTTAAGTAAGAAATTGCACTGAAAATATTTTTTCTTTAAGGAAAGGTTTAAGCAAAAAAGACATCTGTAATCACTTTTCAGTTTACATGATATATTCAGGTACCAAATTCAAATTAAGATAAAAAAGAAAACCATTTACTTCATACTTAATTAGATTATCTCATTAGTATTAATGCATGCTTATGCTTAATTTAGAAGGCAATTACAAACTGTGCTCTCTGTCTCTCTCACGAAAGCTCAGGTTTCATTGGTTTACAGCGATCGAATTTTCATCTAAACTAACGTTAAGAAATTACAGGTAGTTTCTTCTTTAATTATGTATACTAAAAAAACGTTAAATTAATGTAGACGTCCTTCATAAATAAATTAATCGAAACAGTATTTACGGCATTCCTGATTAAGTGCTTCACGTGGAAGCTGATCGTAAAACAGTAAAACCAAACGGTGTAGAGAGGTTACAATACAAAATCATGCATGTTAATGAAAGGGAAAATGTGTCTTGTTTCGTTTACATACATAGATTTACATTATTTTAACTTACTGCGTTGCAGGCATTGAATGAATGTATAATTACTTAATACATTTCAGTATTCGTTTTATCCATTAAAAAGGTAAGCAGTAGAAGGCTTTCATCACCAAAGGCAAATTCAAATAACAGTATATCCAATCCCATTTTAAACTTCGGATTTGTGCAGATTATAGCAGAAAGCATGAAATACTTCTCCATTCCAGTTCCTGTTTGGTTTCTTTTTTATCTGCATGTAATATAAATAAGCGGAGAATATCAAAGCGAATTTTTTTTAATGTCTTCTGAAAGCATTTCAGAAATCTGCATATTTACCATAATAGCTAGATCTCGCAGTAAAAGTGAAATATTTTTTTTGGAAATCACTGATCATGTTATAGACTTGTAAGTATAAATAGAGAAAGAACTAGTTGGCGAGAACAAAACGACAAAGTTGTTTCACCGAAGAGAAATCCATTTAACTTCGGCGGAAAAGTAAAAATGCATATACTTAATTTTAGTTTCTTAACTTAATAACCTTATACACTATACTTGTGCATAAATCATGTCTACTGTAGAAAGCTAATAAAAGCCTATGAAATGTTTCAATCATACTGAGGAGTTCAGCAGTATCACATAGTTTATATTTATAAACTTTAAAAATGAGCCTTTTCTCCATCAGTTGGAAGGTTAACCAAACTACGTATTAAATTAGCCTTATTTAACTCTCCTTATTAACTAACGCATTCTCTCTTCACATTTAACTGGAAGTCTAGACTCCAGGAATTCTAACAAGAGGCAAAACATAATTTAAATTTTATTAAGACTACGTCTTGAAGATAGAATTAAATTTAAGAAAAATTTTCTACTATTACTTGTGGAATCTTAAGATATACAGACATTTAAATATCTGCAGTACAACAGATTATTTCAATGCCTAATCAACCTGTCTCCAGTCACAGCCGCTCATTGGCATCTGCATAAACAAATAAAAACAATAGTCACCTAATCCAATAGATACATAAGTGAACTAACTACTCAGGGAAAGAGAACAGCTTTCTGAAATTCATCCACCGATCTCTTTCTAAACTGCAAATATATTCACTCTTTAAAACGTAATATAATTTGCATTCTCATGATGATTGCAGTAGAAATGGAAGAAAGGGTCAAAATAAAAAAATAAATAGGATTTAAAAAGTTTTTGTAGAACAAGGTTTTAGTTAAAATGATATTAAAATTATGATATGAAAACGAGAAAATAATTTATCATACAGTTTAATGGAATAATAAGTAAAATAATTATATTAAGAGAATTCTTTTACAATTTTATATCGCGAATAATAAAAGCGAGGAGTACGCAAGATGAATTGAAAAAGATAATGACTTATGCATTTAACAATGCAATTAAATTTTTTAAAAAATAATAAAATATATTTTAATATGCATTTTGTAATGCAATTAAATTAATATATTTCGTCCTTTAGGCGCCCCTATTGCTTATTATTCGCGACATAAAACTGTAGCCGAATTCTGTAAATATAATTATTTAACCTATTATGCCCATTAAAAAATATAATAAATTAGTTTTCTTCTTTCAGTGCGTTAGTTTCATAAATTATCATATGGATTTTAAATAAAAGCTTATTCTATAAGCTTTTTAAATGTACTTTATTTTCTTTATTTTAGGATCAGTTACAAGTTATCAACGATGAAATTTTTTATCATTATTAAAGCGCAAGAAATAAATTCTTATATGATTATGAATTACAGAAAAATAATCGAGCGTCTATTAGAGAATGAAGAAATCTCTGAATATTCAGCTTCGGAAAATAAATGCAAAAACGATATTACAAACGAGCATCTTACTTGAAGGTACAATGAAAAATGGATATCGCCAGTGGGTCATTAAGGCGCCTAGATGGTAAGCTTTGACATTAAGTTTTCTAAGATGGCAAACTCAAAAGCAATTTTTCTGCTTCTTTTTTAACCCTCCATCTGCTTCATAGCGCAACACATTTCTTAAAAAAAGAAGAAAATCGCTAAATTAATATTTCTTTATCATGCTTGTTTTAAACAAGGGCGAAGAATTTGTTTCATAATCTGTGAAAATTTCAAAATTTTATATCGGACACATTTTTAGATGTTGGAATTTTAAAATTTCAAACGAAAATAGCCGAAAAAAACCGACAAATTTTCAAAAATTCGTCAAAAATTTCAGAAATTAAGTTACAAATTTTTATACGAATTTCACTGAAAAGTTTTTTTCTCGCTGTGTTCTATGGTTCAAATAGTAAATTCTGGTATGTTTAGTTCGTTCATTAAGTGAAGATATGTTCGAAAGATCGCTTAAACATTAAATAAAAGACATATAAATTGATTTCTGAAAAAAAAATATTTCTTTATATTACATTGTCATCGACAAACAGTGTCAGTACAAAATTTGAATTCGATAGTTTATCAAAAATTAGGCTAAATGCAATGGCAAAATTCCACCTACATTACATTGCCAAAATTAAATCTTACGTAATTAATTACTATTATGTAATATGTTAAAACTAACGTGTTATGTCAAGGAAACCTTACAATGTGAATGGATATCTTGTTGTTCCTTTTGCTGGCTAGACTGAATAAAACTTTAAAAATCGTAAGCACTTTTGCTTAATTTGAAAGAATCAGAAGAAGTTAAGTTTCTCTGCATAATTTCTGAGTTATTTTTCTTTAATATGTAACTTAAATATTTCTAGATATGAATTCTTATATATATCTTCAGAACATAAAATTGAACACCCGTAAACATTGGAGTGTTTCTTACATCAGTTTCATATATATATAAAATTTCTTTTAAATTAAAGAGCAAATAGTATGGGTATCCAATAAAACATTATAAAAATTTATATGATGTGTGTTCGGTTTCTGCTACGGTATCTAAATTAAATACCGACACAGAACTGACAGATGAAACCGTAACTAATAAACGGCACCAATGTAATATTGTAAGATTTTCTGGACCTAAAATATTATCTGGTGAAACCGTAACAAGTTAAATAACTCATCAAACATTAAGAACATTTTTGTGGTCGTAATTAATGAAAAAATTGCGTTGTGATTCTCAAATTCTGAGAACGTGCAAGGTAAGAATAGGACAAAAAGATAAGTGTAATTCACAAATAAAACCATGGCATAAATCTCAAATTAATTCTGAGTTTATTAAATATTCTCAGGTCTAAAAGAAATTCTCGCAGAACCACCGTTTTATCATAATTTACATAGTTATGGAATACCCAGTAAATTTTGTATATTAACTTAATTCATAATTTTGGTAAAAAAAAAAAAAAAAAGCATACGTGACATATTTAGCACTGCTCAAACAAGCTATAAGGCAGAAGGTAGATTTTTACAGTTTATCACCTTCAGGTGTTGAGTAAAAATTAATAGTTAGATGAATAATTAATTCAGAAAATTTTACATTTTTAAATATTAGTTATTTGGACTTCCGCCTAAAATTAAGTCTCCAGTAGGACTAAGGAAAACAAACGAATTTCCTTCTTCTTTTTAACAAGTTAGAGTTCAATTAGGTAAATTCCTTTAATATCTGTCAATTTCTTAATTGAGGGATGAATAAAAATAAGTAAATTAACTTATCTGTCTATTGAAATGGTACCAAGGCTCCATCTGAATGTGCTGAAAACGACGGTCACGGAACTAAGGTTCTCCAACTGCTACAGACACACCAGACGATAGATCCAAAGAAACTCTAGGGGAAAAGAAGGCAAGCTCTCGTAGACACAATGTAAACCAGTTGGCTCGCCCTCAGGCAAATTTCGAATCCAAGTCAGTATGCAGTGAAGCAAACACGCAGGGTGTAGTCGAGGCGGAAAATCGATCTTACTTTAAACGCTCGTGAAGCAGAAAGCGTAAATCTTTTATTTGATAATTAGCTTTTACTATTTTTTTTTTTTTTTTTTTTTTTTTTGAAAATTTTGCTTTGCAGTATATGATTTTTTTATTTTACATCCACTTTTTTCGTTTCATAATTATTCATATTAATACTTAAATATTTCATAAATGGTTACTATTAGTTTAATACTTCGTTTAATTACGGCTTTAAAATATGATTTAATTTTAAATGCCATGTAGTACGTATGTACGCAATTTAATAAATGTAACGTTTGTTATTGCACGACAGAATTACTGAGATATGGCAAAGCACACAAAGGCTATATATTTAATAGTCTGAAATACATATCAACCGTTAGCAATTTTAAAATAAATAAATGATGCACTCTTCAATACAATTTTATTAAAGATTTTTGCTTATTCAGCTTGAAAGAAATAAAGACAACACATATAAATTAAGATATTAAAAAATTTATTTACACAAAATTTCATACTAAGATACACAATTATCAAATCACTATGACATAATATATAACAAGCAAATGTATGATTTTTCATACAATCGCTGATAAAATCTTTTTCCCTCTTTTGTTTCAAATAAGTTTTCTCTGAGCTAACTTTTAAAGATATATCAATTAACACAGTATAACAATAATTAGATGACATTATTTTCGTGTTTTTTAAGAATAATACATTTTAAAATTTTATTGTAATTTATGTGTTTTATTAGAAATTCTTTTTTTCTACTATTTAAACAAAAAATTTGGTAAAATATTCATAAATTTTTGTTTTAGAGATATATAAAATTTTAGATTTATCATACAGAAAAAATAGCAAAGACAAAAAAAGGAGAGAAACCATTAAAGCTATGCTAAGAATGTATACTAACATATATTCTTAGCATAGCTTTAATGGCAGAAACTACAACAATAATATATCTTTTAGAAATCAAATTATTCTGAAATTTAAATACTTAGATCTCACACAGGTCATATTTCTGTAAATTAGTAATTTTCATAAAATAATAAACTCTGCAATACCCAATGTTTAGGAGCACATATTAGAGATTAAGAGATAATAGTTAAAAAATAACTTCTATATAATAACAAACAATCTATGTTAGTTCTTTAAGAAACATTCAATATCTGACTGAAAATTTTAGATTCAGTCAATATTGTTTTGGAAACAATCTGAATTTGTCACTTATGGCTACTAAAAACAGTTTTGAGAGAATGTGAAAATTTTGGGATTATTTTCCATATTAAATTCATTGTTTGCTTTCCCCCCAAAAAAGGAGGGGGTGGCAAATTTGAAAAGAAAATATATTTTACAAAAAGAAAAGCAAACTAAATCATTCTATACCAATGATAATAATGCATGATGTTAAAGCACCATTATTCAATGCTTACAGCAATGCTGCAAATTTTCATAAAAATGTCAATAAATATATCTTTTAACGTGCTGAATGCAGGAATCTTAAAACTGCACATTTGTAAGAGTATGAGAAAAATCATCAACTGAGGGGTCTGAGCAGTATAATGCATTTCCATTCATCAAATCACAAATAAAAGCATCTACATGGAAAACAATATCTTAATATATTATCCATAAAAAATGGCTTGGTATGCATTTTGTATTAAGATAATTTTCAAATGATTTGCATAACTAGTAAAAGAAGGAAATTTTTATTATAAAATCTCAAATAATGGAATCTTTTTGTATAGAATGAGATACTGTAGCAATAAATTTCCTATTATGCACTTCACAAAGTATTTCATATTGAAAGGAAAAGAAGTAAGATATGTGATAAGATTATTCTTTGTTTACCAATCCTAAAATGTAACTTAAAAACTATCTGAAAACCTCTGCACATTTTTATATTAGTTCAAAGACTTTCCTGTTCATCATGCTTTAGAATTTGTGAGAAATACTGCTTAAGATAATTCTAACTTTATAAGGTAATAAGCAAATGGTTATTTATAATTTATTCAGTGATTAATTTAGCAGTTTTAAAAGAACACATGAAGCGGTGTAACAATAATTAAAATACTACATTTTTGAAGAAGACATACAAATATTACTTTCAAATCACTGCATAGTAGGTGCCACTTAATGTGATCATGTTTTTTCATATCTATTTTCATAATATTAGCAGAATAATAACATTAATTTTAAAAAAGCACTTCAGAATGAAAATGGAATTTAACTAATTTAATTAAAAAATATCAAGAACACAAGTATTTTCACAGCATTTTAATTAGAAAATGCAAAAATGTGTTTGTGAACTGCTCATAATGTTCCTGGATATTATTTTACTGCTTCTGTACACGTAATCTTAAAATTAAAAATGCATCTTTTGTTTGAAGACTGCCAGTGTAAAATTAAGCAAAAATGCAACCATTATTTGCCATCAGTGTTTTCAGGATTTTTTTTTGGGGGGGGGGAGTGGCTTCTGAAAAAGAAAGGACTTATGTGTGATTGTTCTTAAAATCAATAGAGTTCCTCATAGGATACGTCAAACTAAAGTTGTTGTTTTTTTAAACCTGATTTTAAATAAATGACTAAAGTTGAAATCAAGGTGTTTGGAAACCTAATCTCACACTTCGCAACATTTCCGTGTCACCTGACAATTTTTTAAAATCTATTTTAATCTAATTTGGCAATGTTAAATTTTAAAAATCCATTCTGTATGAATCTGGACATATTAACTAAATTGTTGATCACAATAAACAATATTAACTGAATTGTTGATCACGATAAACAAAGTATTTTCCAAGTTTTCATATACAAATGAGTGAGACTTCACCACATCGATGACAATATCCAACTAATAACATTAACCATGACCACAATAAGCAGCGTCTACTGTATTCTTTTAAGTTACATAATGCACTTTTTTATCTCTCTATACTTTGTATATAGCTATAAATTACATGTCTAAATACGTTGAAAAAAAAACTTGAGAAGAAAATACAGAGCAGGATGCAATGTTAGCAAATACAGCATTCAGAATTTTTTTCACATGTAAATTTAAAAAAAAAAATAAACATTGTTATTGTCAAAATTTATTAGCATAACACAGCTCAATGCATAGTGGAACCTCAGGTTACAAATATGTTTCACGATGAACAAATTTCCTAACCAAAAAAAAGAACTGTCTCGAAAGACAAACATACAAGCTATCAATAAATGAATTTCCTACATGTTTTGAGGTCACTTCTAACAAAAATGAGCAGTTTTAATATTCTCTATTATTCAATTTTCATGGACAAAGCCTTGTAATACATAACTAATGAAACAATGAATTCAATCTAGAAGAAATTATTACCAGAGATTTTGAAGAAGTTGACAGTTAAGGATTTTTCTGTTTCTATATAATGCCTAAATCCTATGACGCGCGGTGGTCGTGCCCTGAAACCACCAATTTTGGAATTTTTTTTTTCTTCTTTCCGAAATTTTTGAATGAAAATTGATTTATTACTGATCTTTTACCAGAGAGTTTTCTCTGACCTCAACACACTTGCTCCCCAAGCTAGTATTGTGATTTTATAAATTATTTCCTGTGGTTTAAATTTAATGTAAATATACTTTGCTATAATAAAAATTGAAATCGCTTAAAGTTTTATTTAAATTAAAAATATTTTCTGAATATTTTGGGATGAAATATGAATACAATAAGTATGAATGGGAAACGAATGATCCGTACCAAAGCCAAAAAGACCAAGCCCTCCCCATTAACATAAAAAACCACAAACGTCATCTGATGAAAAGAAACTAAATAACACTGGACATATACCAGTGAAATTTAGATCCAGGCAGTGTATACTTTGTAGCACAAGGAAGAAACCTCATAGAAGATACATGTGTGAAACATGGAATGTGAGTCTATGCATGTACCAAAAAGACAAAACATGCTTTGAACAGTGTCACAAATTTTTTTTTTTTCTTTGAAATTTAACAACAAAAACACATTATTTTTTTAATCCTTATTTTACTGAGTTTTTTTACTCATTTAGCCAAACGTCCTTATTATGTAGGTACTTATATTTTCACTGCTACAGAAAAATTACATAAATGTTTATATTTTAAATTTTTCTGACGATTTACCTTGTAAAATAATGTTAAAAAATTATATATAATGCAATTCTTACATATATATATATATTTTTTTGTTTATTTTAAATTCGTAATTTTCTATTAATTCAGTATATTTGTTAAGTTTGCGGGAGTATAATGGAAAAGTAACCCTTTTTTCTATCAGCAAGATTTATTTCTATTTCATTTTAAAGATTAATAACAATATTTCTTCCCTTTTCATTTCTCATTATCTTGTAATTATATCACCAACTCTTTTTAATACATGTATATTTCTCTACTACTGAACTAGTTTCTTTCTAGTTTAGATTTAATGATTTGCACTGGTTTTTCAATTGTAAACTGGTGCAAATGTTACTAATGCAAAAGTTTAAAATCTGCAATCATCTGAGGCGAAGGAATGAATCAATAATATATTTTACAGAAGTTCCTAAAGGAGAATTAGGTTTGGTTTACAAAGATTTCAGATGACCTCTAGGAACAAACTATATTCGTTAACTGAGGTTTCACTGTACTTACAGACAATTTAGATACTGAAGTTACATTTGAAGATACACACATAAATCCAAATTTCATATATATACATAAATAGAAATTTCATATATATACAGAGAGAGAGAGAATTAAATTACATGAACTTTTGTAAAATTCAACAAATTACATTACATTACAAAAACATTAAAATCCAACAAATAGTAATATAGCAAAAATACAAAATCAAAAACTTCTCACACATACTCTTTACATTAATATATTTTTCTTACAAATAATACATATAATATATACAAATAAGACTTTTTAGTGTAATTTAATAATTTTTTTCTTTCCTCTACGTCTGTTTTTCAAGCTGTTATTTATACTTTTCAGCTTATAATATATCATAAGCTGAGCATATGAACTGACAATATATTCCCACATTTTTACTGCATGATAATGGCATGTAAGCCATTCATGATCAATTAGTTTCAGTTGGGATATAATTTTGGATTTCACATCTTTTTGGCTACATATTTTATCAAACAAAGTTATAAATTTTTCACCCATCTCACAAACAGTAAATGTAAACTGTTGTGAGGGGTAACACAATCCATTTTTCACTACATCAAATTCTTTAAAATACAAAAAGTAAGTGTGTTCACCCAAAGATTTATCAACAAGAAGAATATTCTTACATAAAGTGCAAGGAAATTGCTTCAATGCCCTTCCAGCAATATATCCAGCAACATAAGCTGCTGAATTTTGTGAAAATACATCATATGATGTACTTGCAATACAAGCACTAGTATCAGAATTTTCATTTGCTACCAATAAGGGATCATCAAAGTCAATTTCCATATCATTTACATCACTGCCATTTCCAGGCTCAGTGTTATCGATAACTGTCAGCAACTCTGTAGGTATCAAAACTGTATCGTTATCAGGTTCACAGTTTGATAGCTTACTTGTGCTTATGATATTCTGTGCCATTAGTATTCTCATCCTCTGTTGAAAATCATATGCAGTTGGATGGTCATTATTTCCACCTCTACGTCTAACAACAGAGAAAAAATTTTCCAAGGCATCTTGGGTGAAACGACACATTAATACAAATGGTACATCTTCCAACAGAACTGGAATTAACTGCTGAACTGCTGATAGTGTTAATTTCCAGCCAAATATACTTGGGAAAGATATTTTTTTTTCTGTTTGAAATTCAATGCCTTTGATGAAATCCATCTTTTCCTTCCAGGTTTTTAAGTGAATCGATGACTTGGTAACTCCTGCAAGAAAAGGATTAGAGTGCTTAAGTGTTCTACTGTTCAAACTGTCAAATAAAATATTTATGTTTGAACAGAAATCTGCTGTAAGACTAGCCGATGCGGGTAAGCCATTTAGTGCACTAAGGTAACACAGGCCTGAAGCCACAGAATGACTGAAGACCTGAGCTGCTAATTTTACACTCATAGCACTAAGGCAATCCACATTTACATGGCGGTCTGTTAATTTCGGAACACATCTGTGAGGCATTTTACGATCAAATTCCCACAAAGATACAATGTGGTTCCAACTAGCAATTTTGCCACCCTGAAATTTAACATCATACTTTCTAAAATTATTTCGCAAGCACTTCAAAAGGTGAGGCACATCAAAAAGTGTGAATACCTTTTTGTCTTGACATATAATATATGGTCTTTCTTCTGTGACTTTCATAAATTTTTTGTAACAAACTACATTGTTTGCACCACCATCACAAACAACAGCCACAGGTATCAAACCACAATCAAATAATTTTGATAGGGCTTCCATGACCAAAGTACACAACATAAAACCTGGAGTAGTGTGAGAAGAAAAAAAATAGCCAATGACCTGTTTCCACTTTTTACACAGCCCACGGACCATAAAAACAAGACCATGAGTTGCATATTCGGGAAACATTTTTAGTTCAGTGTAGGAACCATAATTTTCAAATCCAACAATGTAATCACTTTTCTTATCATAAGATAAGCTTTGCTTTAAAGTGATTTCATCGAAGGATAAGATGCAATACCTGTCATGGAATTTCAGTTTGCTAGCAACTAATTTTATGGCATTGAGCACAGCAACTGAAAATCCAGGTTCCATTTTTATACCAGATACAGCTTTCAATAATGTAGGCTTGCTGGGCAAATGCAAAAAAGCCTTCAGTGTACTATATGATTTTGGACTACTAAGATAGATCTGAAGGCACAAATTTTTATCCATCAGTGACCATCTTCGTCCGTATTTTGACACATTTGATGCTTTTATTTGTGATTTTATAAAAGTGAAAACTACAGAACTAACTAATGAGCTAATCAGCTGGAGTGCCTTTTCGACTCCAGCTTTGTTTGCTTTCCTTTTTGCTGAATGTTTTCGTTTTAAATATGCCAGCTTATGACTTAACTGCCTTATTTTTAAAGATTTTGGTGTTAAATTTTTGTTGCATTTTAATCTTTTTGGTGTCTCGGTGATATTATTTAGTTCTATGGAGTGCTGGTGTGAACCAAGTTCTAGAGAGCCAGAATCTGTTTGTGAAGTGCCAGAATCTGTTTCTGCCAAAGGACTTGAATTATCATCGATACCGATTGCATGCTGCTGCAATTTCGAGCACAACTTCATAGACAGCTGATGAACATTTACAACTCTGTCGTTTCTGGACAGCTCATCAGCTAGGAAGGAAAAACAAAATTTATATATATATAACAAGACTAATGCATAATAATTCATAATATAATCATTATCAATTAATTATTTTATGAATATTTCATCTCTAAACAAATTAATATTTAACTAACCTTTAACACGGTTTGACATTTAGTTTTAAGAAAAGAAGTTTTGGTTAATCTTCGGATTATGGTAACTTGGCAATTTTTTGCCGACCAACCCTGCTAGTTGTTTTTTTTTTTTTTTTTTTTGTTTTTACTACTCAACATTTTTTTCCAACAATTTGCTAACCGAATTACGCTTATGCTAGAACTTTTATGGAACAAAAGTGCTTAATCATCACGAAGATTAGGTGCGAAATTGGGAGAAAGTGCAGAATCGCCCACTGCTTGCAGCGTTAAGAATTGCACATACACGGTATCATCCATGTATACGTCGATCTATTTTGACTTAAAAAAACATCACAGAATTGCACAAAAATGGCATTGCGTACACTCTTGACTTTATCCATTTACACTGCTAAAGTCCTAGCTAGTAAACTTTATCGCCTTACCAAAATGTCGCCAAACTACCAGTTACCATATTCCAAAGATTAGCCAAAGTTTTAATTTTATTTTTAATTATTGTTAATTTCATTTATCCTGAGTTTGTAAATCTGATTCAAAGCCTAAAATTATACTTTGCGTAAATATATTCTGCTACATCATATTCTAAGAACATTCTGCTATATCCATAAAGGATTTACTAAGGAAAATTTAATGGATTTTAAAAAAGGGTTACTTTACATTCTCTCATACCAAAATTGACTATGTAAGAAACAGCAGAAGAGTCCTTTCATAATAAATAAGTTATATTATTTATGTAAACAAATGAAATTTCTGTGGGAGATTAAACTAAATTATCCTTCAGAAAAAGATTTATCACTCTTTTTAAAGACAGCAGACTACTCTCTTTCTAAGATAACATAGTAAGTTGTTGATCAGTACAATATATAAGAGGTTAAATTTTTAAAAATTTTTGAAATATATAAACTTGAAATTAATGCATACCTGTTTCACCAAATTTTGTTGGTTTAGCACTCAAATGCAAAAAATGCTTCTTAGTTGTGGAATATGCATTGTCTTCAAAATGTGCGGAACAAAGACGACTTCGATATAAAAGAGAAGGTGGCTTCTTTAATATTTCCTTGTCACGTCCAATCAAGTAAATTCCACATGCTTCAAGCCATTGTGCTGATCTATAAAAGTTAAAACAACATGAAATTTACACCTACTTTACACAGGGAACACTAGTTTTAAGCATTCATTTAAAATGTAACTTATTACTGTGCAAAACAAATACATATTTTAGTTTTTCCAGAAATTTGACATGTAGATAACATTTAAGTACTAATTTATGTACAAAAAAATTAATATTTATGCATTTTACTCAAACTAATGTTAAATTTTTAAGCATTCTGCTTATGAAAAAATTCATTTTAGCTGATGCATATATTCAACTAATGCTTCTACGATTTTGTAATATTTACATAAATATTTTATTACTATTGTATATATAATTAGGCTAAACAGATAAGGCAACATTGAATATCACACAAAGTATGTTAATGAATATAACGTTTTCATTTGAAAAGGAATAATTTTTTTAAATAACAGAAAGTTAAAAAAATTTCTTCATCTGTCATACTGTACTTATTTTCATGCATTTTAAATACTTATAACTTAAAATAAAAATTAAATTTTTACCTCTCTGGATTTTTAGGAAACCGAAAGAATTTTCTTTCAGGAAAATACCAAGAATTGGCATTACACACCACACAACGCACATAAGCCTTTGGTGAAGGATCATTTAACCTAAATGAATTATTATTATAAAGATTTAAATCACATCAGTACAGAATATATAAAAATTGAATATAAAAATAAAATATGGATATTTAATAATTAATTTACAGAATACATTTAAGTTGCAAGGTTGAAATAAAATAAAAAAGAGCCAATGAATATCATGACACCAGAATTATGCAGCTAATTTACTTTAATAATTTTATTTTTAAAACTGGAAAAATTATTAAAAAATTAATTTAAAAAATAATTAAAAATTGGGATAATATTGCAGTTCTTAGTAGCAAAAAAATGATATCTGTGAATAGTTTATTATAAAGATTCTTTGATTATAAATAATGCTCAATGTATAGAATTAGAAAATATCATGAACTAAAAAATTGATACCTGGTTAAACGAAAATAGAAGAAGTTGCAATATACATTACATATAACTGCAGGAAAGATCGGATATGAAGAACTGAAATAATTTTCATTAGCAATCATAGTAAATCATCCATGATTGCTTGATTTTATCCTCGCAATTATATACAAATATACTAATTTTGCGTAAGAAGCTTTGATAGAGATTTTTCGAAATACTTCTGATTTCTTTAACAGTAGGAATTATAATTTTTCAATAAAATGTTCCAATGAAACTTTTAACTTTTTTAATGCCAACTTAATTAATAATCGTTCATTACATGATATTTGATTACCATCCCATGTTATGGAATGGATTTGAACATAACTCTGGTAATTAAAAAATAATTCTACTATGAAAAGGTATAAGAATTAAATATTTTTACGTACCTTTCACACGCAGGATCACTAGAGCGTGATTCATTATTTTTTTCCATTTCCAAATGTTCAAAATTGCTGAAATCCTCGTGCTTAGCGTTCAATATGGCGCGCTATGACGACTTCTACGATGTTGTTGACAAACTCTCTGGCTCTAGCGCGCATGCGTGAATGAATTTCAGAGAACCTGAATTTACGCCTGTAAAGTTGTCAAAAAAGACACATTTTAGACTCAGTTTTTCTCCGTGGCGTTGCTGTGCAGTCGAAGCTTGACTTCTTCTCACTATAGATTCTTTGATAGATCTCCGACCCAGGTCCATATTCTAGAGGACCCATACAGAGTTTAGATATCTATAGTCCGTGAGACCTCATCCCCGCGGGCGCAACTCCCGCAGTCCCCGCCCGGCTTTTACAAAGCATTGGGAAGAACAAAAACGTTGCTATGTTGAAACTCTGTCACCTTGCCTCCGGGCACCACTCCATCGGCAAAACTTCATTGTTGTGGGTACTCTGTCCTCTCTGTCAGTCCCCGCCACGAGAACTGAATGGGGTCAAATCCCCGGGAACTCGGCCTACGATCTCCGATCTATCTCCACCCCAGCCGAAAGAACAGACACGACAAGCCTGAATCAACCTGATTACAATACTCGGGTTCTAGTCCTGTGAAGCCAAATTATAGACCCCATGGTTAAGACTGTCTAGGTACAGATTCTAACGAGTACTTCTCAGGCGTTTGCCTGAGTCAACCCACAGGGTGTCCAACTGCTACAATTAACTAGGCTCCCCGTTGCAGGACACATCGAAGAAACGTCAGGGCTTCCGGACTTGTTGATTTGAAGCATTATGCAGAAGCAGGCGGGGATCAACATCAGCGGCAAAACGATGACAATGCAATTAGCAAGATTAGGCTAACAGTCCTGTATCCAACACGTGGAACAACTAATTGATGAAAGCAAGGAAGAAAAGCGAAACTATTCTTTTCTTAGCCTAGACAAATCTACTAGTTGGGGAGCAAAAACCATTATCACGCCGACCAGCGAGAAATCTAATTTTTCTCTAACTTAAAGTAGGAGCAACATGACGTGCGAACTTAAGGTAAGAGCCTAAGAGTAGCTCTCCCCCCTTTTTTATTCGCAGCTACATCCAACTCAATCACCACCTTCACGACCCGAGAAAAACGTTTTTAGATATTTCAAAAACTCGCTCAATAATTCAGAAGATCGCCACACACAAGCCTATTTTCCACAATTTCAATGAGACACGCGGCCGGGGAGCATAATTGCCGCTCACCGCCGTAGACACTGCTAGAAGACAAACTACATCACATTATCCAGCTCAGCGCAAAATCTAAAAGTCAGTGCAAAAGTGACCCTAACTCGAATTTTCCCTCGCTTCTCACAAAAAACATAGGCTACCACAAAAATCCAATTTTCGCCCCCGTCATTAGAGGCCAAATTAACAGAAAATTTGACCACACAATGCAAATTGCGCACGCGTCACTCATTTAAAGGCGGCCAAAACCGGACACATAGATCGCCAAGCAGATGACCTACCCTGTAGGAGAAATTTTAACTCCTCTGACCTTTCGTTACGTACTTTCTGTCCTAAAACAAATCAACTGATTTCTAAAATGTTCTACAGAAGAACGTCACCCTGAGAGAATGACTAAACGAAAATTCGCTCCTTTCCTTAATCCTTTACACAAAGTGTTCTTGGTTAAGCTTAAATAAAAGAAAAATTAAAAGTATCATAAAAGCATTGGTTTCAACTACAAAGAATTTACATAATTAAATATTAAATTAATTATAAATAATAAAACATTAAATTAATAAGTCAAAGGATTTAATAAGAATTCAGATTTTTCTTAAATAAGAAAGGTTAAACTTGAGCTCCATAACAGAAGATTCAAACTACTATCAACATAACATGTGTATATAAGTTTTTCTTTGAATTAAATAGCATGCCTGAAGAATATTTGATTTTATAAAAATAAAGTATTCATGAATACAAAAAAAGGGAAAATTTAAACACATAAAACAAAAAATTTGGAATGCAAAATTAAGTTTGATAATTGTCTAAACTACAGATAGCAGTACACTACAGCTTTAATTACAAAACTGAATACAGTAACTTAAAGACAGAATAATTATTTATATTTTTAAAAATGCATAACTTATTATAATTTTATCTTTTCACAGAAACTTAAGGACTTTAAAAAGTATCAGATTACTTTAATTAATCATTATCTGCTTTTTTAACTTTAGTTAAGTAATTTAAAATTCCTTTGAAAGTTTATAAATATTCTCACTGTCTGTGAAGAAAGAACTGCTATTGACTATCTAGTTTTTCTTCGAATTTTATGAACAAATATGCTTTATGCGGCGCCCTGTTAGGTTGCTAAAGCTTTTGTTATTTCATCAGGAGAGGCAGACGACTATAGAAAATTTTGTCATTTAATCATAAATTCTTGCAACACAGAAAAAGAAAAGGAAAATTAATGTAAATATAATAAAATACATTATGCTTAAACATATTTCAACATTCTAAAAGACACATTTTCTGGTAAACCTTGTGAACTACTGACTTCAAATTTCGAAGCTTTTCGATAGTATTAAAGACAACAGTAACAATGTCTGTCTCTGAGATTTGAATTCACTGTTTAAAAATATTTTTGCAGGACCTTTACTACTCCTGTTAAGTTTCACGATTATTTACATATTTGATATTGATTACATACAAAAAAGAAGAAAATACGCAAATAATTATCATAATCTCCTTATTTGTATGTTTGTAAAATATTTTAAATTTTCTGTTATTTTAAGTTAGATAGATAATTTCTTTATTATTATTCTCCTGAAATTTCGGATCTTCGCTTACCGTCGCTATATCAGCACACACTATCGTTTGGTGACAATAAGCCACAGCAATACTGTGTATGATATAAACTATTCTATGTAAAGATGTGTGCATTCAGAGACATGCATATAAACTATGTCTCCATTCAGAAAAATTCATATATGATCTCCTGAATGGATAACATAAACTTCATCATATTTTGGGGGAATATCATGTCGCGCAATCATGAAATATCATTGAATCGCTGAAATATTATCGCTGAAGGCATTCTAATGTAAGAGAAGTTTCATAATATATGTTTTGAATTGTGAAAGGGAAGCAAGACATAGCTGGAAAAGCTTTTGAAAACACGCGATGAAAATAGTTAACATTAAATCCAAAGCTTAAGTGAAATATACAGTGAGCATTATTAAAGCCGATAATATAATATATTCTGTATCTAAATATACAATGGATATTAGAAGAAATATATAACATATTAAATACAGAATTAACTAATTAAGATTTTTGTTTGCAAAATTTCCTATCATTTCTTCATTAACACTTATTTTAAGGGCTTGTGGCGTTCCGACAGATACTTCAACTTCTATTCATGAGATAGCGCCACGTGTAAAATCCAGTTCTTAATCGGAGCAGCAAAGCGACGTCATTACTCACTCACACTTCTCGTCAGACAACTGTACGCGACGGTAGCATGAACTGTGTTCCGATCTCTGCGTTGATGTCTGCTATGTAATTTAAATTGTAATTTAGTACTTAATATATTCTTTTGTTATAGGATATTGTCTACTCTTATTTTCTTTAATTATATCATGCATTAAGCACTCGACCACCAAAGTGGTGACCTTTTGACTGAGCACGCTACTGACAATGGATTTTCAACGACCCTAAGCCACGTGCATCCAAGGCATTCTGAAGAACTGACTAAAAATAACAACGAATATGGACATTAAACGTACGCTACAACGTACCTCTTCAATTATTTCTAGAAGTATTGATATATATTGCTTGTGTTTTTTCAAAGTCGTGCACATCATCGCAAGGAACTTCAGCAAATCATCAATGTGATCTGTTCCGTTCCGCTGACTTCGCCAGTCGTGCAATAATTCTTCGATCATTCAACTTTTGTGACAAATGTGATACAATAGTGATTTTCGCTAAATGTGCTACATCAGTAATTTTTCTGCAACGTGCTACGGCAAAATTCTTCCCTCAGTGTTCGAAAGTAGTGATTTTTTTCCCCATGTGCTACAGGAGTGATTTCCTTTTTCCTTCGAAAGTGCCTTAGCAGTGTGAAGTGGTGATTTTGTGTGTGCGCAATACAAAATGAACGCATAATTTTTTTTCTCAAATAAGGGTTTCTTTTCAAATGCATTTCGGTAAAATATTTGTGTGTGTAATTGCTGATCCTGTCTTATTTGTGTGCGTATCGTTACGTAAATTTTTTGCATGGTTAAAATATTAATTGTTATCATGGTAAAATATCAATAGTGTATCCTCATGCTACAATATTTGTGCTGTTAAGTGTTTATTAATTAAAGTGAAAATTATCTATCAGTATGCCCGACGATATTCCACCAGAGCCACAAATCACACGCGTTGCGGTGAAGCCACCGCCTTTCTGGAAAAATAATCCTTCATTGTGGTTCGCTCAGATCGAAGCACAATTTTCTATCGCTCGCGTTAGTGAGGATTCTACAAAATTCAACCACGTAGTTGCAGCAATTGAGTCTGATATTCTGAATTCAGTGCATGACTTAATTCTCAAACCACCTGATTGTGATAAATACTCCAAACTGAAACAGCGGCTCAAAGAAATCTATTCAGAAAGTGAATCTTCAAAAATACGTACTTTACTACAAGGACTTGAACTTGGAGATCAGCGACCTTCATACTTGCTGTCACGAATGCGTGATCTGGCAGGAAGCCATTTTAGTGACGACTTGTTGAAGTCACTATGGCTTTCGCGTCTCCCTAATAACATACAAATAATTCTCGCTGCTTCCAATGAAGATCTAACCCGTTTAGCAGCAATGGCTGACAAAATTAATGAACTTATTACTCCAGCTTATGTCAGTGCTGCTAATGCTGCACCTTCCAGTTCATCCCTCGAACAAAAAGTGGCTGAATTGACCAAAAAAGTATCTGAACTTTCTACAAGTCTTCATGCTTCACGGAGATACAATCGATCAAATCAGGGCCCACGTAATAAATTTCGTGCCCGAAGCAGGAGTCCATCTCGTCTTAATACTCGAACGCAGTACAAAGAACCCACAAGTGGCATATGTTTTTATCATATGAATTTTGGAGCTCAAGCTCGCAAGTGTGCCCCTCCATGCACTTTTGAACAAGCGGGAAACTAAATGGGCGATCTTCTGCTGGCCAACAGAATGTCCGCCACATCGACAGAATAGTACTGGCTGATCGTTCAACTCAGTTATGTTTTCTAGTAGATACTGGAGCTGACATATCAGTGCTCCCAAGAACTAAAACAAATGCTCACCAACTTAATAAACTTGTACTGTATGCAGCCAATGGTACCCAAATTGCAACCTACGGCACCAAACTATTGACATTTGATTTAAACTTGGGCCGGACTTTCAACTGGCCTTTTATTATTGCGGATGTAACTCAAGCAATTATTGGTGTCGACTTCTTGACACATTTCCACCTTCTAGTGGATGTCAAGAATAATTGCTTAATTGATGCTACAACTCAGCTGACATCACAGGGCCAAGCTTCTCACATATCGAATGTACCTACCAACATAAGTGTTTTATCGGGCAGCACACGGTTTCATCGGTTATTAGCAGAATTCCCTGACATTTTAAACCCATCCAAATCAGGGCAGCATACTCATCAGCCAGAAGTGTATCATCACATTGAAACACATGCCCCACCTGTATTTTCCAAGCCTCGTCGTCTTTCTCCAGAGATGCTAAAAGCTGCTCGCGAAGAATTTGAATTCATGCTAGCACAGGGAACTATTCGCTCATCTAAAAGTCCATGGGCCAGTCCACTTCACATGGTTAAAAAGTCTAATGGTGACTGGCGGCCTTGTGGTGATTATCGTCGACTTAATGCCGTCACAGTCCTGACAGATATCCAGTCCCACATATCCAAGACTGTACCCAACTTTTCCATGGAACAAACATATTTTCTACCCTCGATCTTGCCAGAGCATATCATCAGATCCCTGTGCATGCTGAAGATGTGCCCAAGACCGCAGTGACTACACCATTTGGTCTCTTTGAGTACTTATATATGCCATTTGGCCTTCGCAATGCTGGCCAAACATTTCAGCGTTTCATACACCAAGTATTGTCTGGCCTCGATTTCTGCATCCCATATTTTGATGATATCCTGGTTGCATCTACAGATGCGGAAGAACATTTTCAACATCTGCGTCAGATTTTCACTCGCCTTGAAGATCATGGATTAAAACTAAATCCATCCAAATGTGTACTTGGTCAACCCTCAGTTTCCTTTCTTGGATGTCTTATCACCCAGAATGGAGTCAAACCTTTACCGGAAAGAGTCAATGCAATTAACGACCTACCTCAGCCCAAAACCATCTCTGAACTGAAGCGTTTTCTAGCAATGTTAAATTTCAACCGACGCTTTCTGCCAAATGCCGCAAAAACACAAGCCTGCCTACATGAATTTCTGAAGAATAGTAAAAAAAAGATCAACGAGCTGTCCCTTGGACTGAATCTGCATCTGCAGCATTCGTGCAATGCAAACACGATCTGGCATATGCAGCCACACTTTCTTATCACTCACCTAGTGATCAGCTATCTATAATGGTAGATGCATCTGACACGGCCATAGGAGCAATGCTTCAAGCCCATACCACTAAAGGACTTTCCCCAATGGCATTCTTCTCCAGAAAACTTACTACTGCAGAAAGGAAATACAGCACATATGACAGGGAGCTACTTGCTGTGTACTGTGCTGTTAAATACTTCCAGCACAACTTGGAAGGGCACGACTTCATCATTTTCACTTATCATCGACCATTAACCTTCGCTTTTAGAAAAAACTCTGACTCATGTTCTCCTCGTCAGCTTCGACATCTGGATTTCATCGCCCAGTTTAGTACAGATATCAGATATGTCTCTGGTACTGATAATTGTGTCGCTGATGCCTTGTCTCGGGTAAACAATATCAACCTCACTACCCCAGATTTCTCTGAAATTGCAAACGCTCAATTGCATGATGAGGAACTCAAGAACCTAATCTCAAATCCACAAACCTCCCTTCAGTTACAACCGCTGCACATTGATCCAACGCTTAAAATTTACTGTGACATAGAGAACAATAGAATACGTCCCTATATTCCTGTCAATTTTAGACGTGAAGTGTTTAATGCCTTGCACAATTTGGCACATCCTGGAATCCTTGCCACCAAAAAGCTGATCGCAGACAGATTTGTCTGGCCAGCAATGAATCAAGACATCACAGAATGGACTCGTTCATGTATTAGATGTCAACGGTGTAAAGTATCCCGTCACACTCACAGCCCCATTCAACAATTTAACCTTCCAGCAAGACGCTTTGATCATGTGCACTTAGACTTGGTTGGCCCGTTGCCTCCTTCAAATGGTTACACTTACCTCCTCACTTGTATTGATCGGTACACAAGATGGCCTGAAGCCATTCCTATTGAAAATATATCCGCTGAAACTGTAGCTCGAGCATTCATCTCCCAGTGGCTTTCAAGATTTGGCATGCCTACCACCATCACTACTGACCAAAGCCGACAATTTAAATGTCACTTGTTCGCATTCGCCATATTCGCACAACACCATACCATCCATCTGGAAATGGGATGGTGGAACGCTTTCACCGATCTCTCAAACAAGGTCTGAAGTGCCACAGTAGCACACACTGGACAGAAGCCTTACCCCTAGTCTTGCTTGGTCTTCGCACATCATTCAAAGAAGACATTGGTAGCACTTGTGCTGAAATGTTATATGGTGCAACCCTCCGTCTGCCAGGTCAATTCTTTCCCCCAGAATCTACTCCAGTTATCGACCCTCCCACATTCCTTCAACGTTTACGTGAGACCAAGTTACGTTACGCCAACCCCAGCATCTTCGCATAACCAGCCAAGCTATTTTATACATCCTGCGCTTGAGACATCTTCGCACGTATTCGTGCGCAACGATGCAATTAAGCCAACTTTAACACCTTCATATGATGGTCCATTCAAAGTTGTCAAACGAACACCGAAACATTTCACCATCATCTGCAATGGTAAACAATCAGTGATTGGAATCGATCGTCTCAAACCAGCATTTCTAATGCAAGATCCAACAACTTCCTCATCAACATCACTCCCGGAAGAAAGCTTACATCCCGTTAAAGAGCAACCTAAAACTACCAGATCTGGAAAAAAGGTTAAATTTAACCCAAAGTACTTATAACGTACCGATGGTACTTGGGGGGGGAGTACTGTGGCGTTCCGACAGATACTTCAACTTCTATTCATGAGATGGCGCCACGTGTAAAATCCAGTTCTTAATCGGAGCAGCAAAGCGACGTCATTACTCACTCACACTTCTCGTCAGACAACTGTACGCGACGGTAGCATGAACTGTGTTCCGATCTCTGCGTTGATGTCTGCTATGTAATTTAAATTGTAATTTAGTACTTAATATATTCTTTTGTTATAGGATATTGTCTACTCTTATTTTCTTTAATTATATCATGCATTAAGCACTCGACCACCAAAGGCTTAAGAAACAGAGTTGATCAATAACGAACGATTCATCAGAACATACGAACGATTAACTTTGTTATCTCCAGGAAAGTATTTTTTTAGCCCAAAGGGGTGTTAGCCCAAAAGGGTATTATTAGTCTGGAATTTGTGATTTTTTAAAATTTAGAATCTCTAAAATTTCTTTTTAGTACACCCCATTTCGCAGAAGTTAACATTTCTTATTGTAAAATAATTCATTTTTTAAAATTTATATGTAATACTTTAACAAATATTTTTTACTATAAAAGTCATCTTTTTGATCAGCTTTTGCATTTCACATTTATAAGTGATAAACCTCAATCTGGTTGCACATCAGTCAGCAAGTCTTTGACAAATTCGTTATCGTTTAAAAGATCTGAAATATTATTAAGGTGCATATTGTATCACAGTACTGCACTTATAACCTGAATCGGGCATATTATTATTGTTATACATGTCAAGCTACATATGGTCTATAGAAAAGACAATATGTGTCTTGACGAGTTTCGACGAAAGTTAATGATTTCTACACTCAAACCTTGGAGTTGTGCTGAAGCTCACTGAACATTACCGCAAGAATAATTTGAATTGCGACTTCCAAATATGTTGGATTATTAAAAAATATATCCAAAAATTAATATTAAGAGCTTATTGTTCAAAACGCAAAAAGTAAGTTACTCCTAAACACAAACAACTCGTTCGAAATTACTTCCAATTCAACATGTGCATCTTTTAGAGGTGTCATTCATTATTTGCATCCTAGAAGCAGAAAAATTAAATTGTATAGATAATTAGGACTCAGTCAACAATGGTAATATAACATCTAAAATGAAAATTTCTAGATCAGGTAGAGAGATAAAGGTCTCTGACAAACTTGATTTGTAAAAGGTAGAATTAAGATTATTTATCCTATGTGTTATTCCTATTTTGTTATTTAGTATACGTTGTCGTATATTTTGCATTCGTATTGAACATGAAGCAAAAACATAACGTGCAATGTTCTGATTTACATTATAATCAGAATGTGGGAAGCTATTATCGTTTGCTTGTTAAGCATTTATTTATTTTAATACAAGCAAGTTAGCTCTATGTAAATGAACGTTATTTTTAATATAACTTGTGAGTGACAACAATATTTTATTTCAGTCTATTGTTCTAAAAATAGTTTAAAAAATTGATATAGTAGAATGCATGATTCTCTCGTCTTGCCATAAGGAATTACATGCTGAAATTACAGACATTTTTATTTGAAAATATTTGATTTGTAGCATTTCTTTATTAAAGCCTTGCTAGAGCCTTTGACTCAAAGGTAATTTAGCAGCATATTCGGTGAATTTTCTGATTACATCTCCCAATTATTATTATTTACAATACATTTCTTTTTTTTCTGATTTCATCACTAACTGAATGAGTGAGATATACGGAATACTGATTAAAACACATCCCGAATTCAATATATGACATTTAAACAAGTTTGTATTATGATTTGATTTTTCCTGTGTGTTTAAATGCAAATCTGTTTCCATCAGAAAGACTCTAACAAAGCATTTCTCGAAAGTAGCCAATATTTCGAGAGCATTACACAAAAGCATTGAATAAGTTCAGAATCTAGAGACTGAAACGTAGGAAAGGTTATGGAAAAAGTAAATTATTCAAAATCAATGGTAAGTTCAACTTTCGATTGACGTTATCTTTATTAAGAAAACTCATGCATGAGTCTTTCTATGAAACTAAGTGGTTTTGGGGTTCAACTTTGTCTTATTTTAAATTATAGTTTCCTTGTTGCCTTTTTACATTAAAATTCTTGATGTATGTATTTTCGTAGCACATATTTATCTAATAGTTTGAAAATTTTCTTTTAGTGAAAAAATTTTAGTTTTCTTACTAAGTTTAGTCTCACTAAGTTTAGTAAGAGTTTTTCTTTTAGTTACATTTATATGAGAGTTATAAATATAAATTACACTCATGGCGTATAAATGTTGCGTAATATTTCAGGTAAAATATTTCATGCCTATTGCACTTACCTTCACAAAACTAACTCTACAAAGTTTAATTTCAGCGCCTCAGTGTCAAACAATTTCGAACATAGACACGAAATACATAAATACTTTTGATAAATTTAGATAAATGCAACAACTTTTGCTACGATACAAAATTTTATATTAAAAAATACAAAATTTTGAGAATTATTCGGATGTAAAGTAATATTTTAATATTAAACACAAAGCTTCTGCATCCATTCTAGGGTCGTTGTACATTCAGAAATCGTGATAATTACAATTAAAATGTTTATTACTGCAATAGCAATTACAATGTTCATTAACACAACTATAATTGCAACTTTCATCAATAATCACAATTATAATATTTATTAAGATAATTGGAATTACAATATTCATCAAGATATTTACAAATATAATGTTCATTAAGGCAACTGGAATTACAGTTTGCTTTAAGACAATCGCAAATACAATGCTCCCTAAGAAAACCGCAGATACATGGACATTAAGACAATCTCAATTACGACATTCATCAAGACAATCACAAAAGCATTGTTCGTTAAAAAATCGCAACTACAACATTCATTCAAGACAATCGCAGATGAAATATTTATTAAGATGATCGGAATTATGATGTTCATTAAGAAAGTTATAAATACAATATTCATTAAGACAATCTCAAGTATCATGTTCATTAAGACAAATGTAATTAAGATGTTCAGTAAGACAATCACAATTTCAATAGCTTCATTGACATAATCGTAATACAAAGATCAAGATGGGCATTCTGCAGACATTTCGGTTTTGGTCTACACACTCGTGTACAAAATTAAGAGAATTAACGAGTTATGTTTGTTCTTACGAAAAATATTAAACCAAAAAGGTACTAATTATGCCGCTGAAAAATATGTAAATATTTAAAGCGTACCTGTGCATGTCTGCAGAGCTGTGATTGTGGAAAGGATATATAAGCTCACAAGGCATTTTGTCGATTTGTGTGCTCGTACTCTTTTACAACATTCACCGTGTTTCTCGCAAGAGTTGTACAAAATATATAAGGAAACAGGTAAAATGTATGAAACGTGTCAATGACGTAATAAGATGGAAAATTGTCGACAGACTGGAGACAGGCCAATCACAAGCGCAGGTGGATGCAAGCTCAATATAACGCCCAGCGTTCACTGCAATTTTTGGAAACATTTCCAGGCCACTGTATCCATATCGAAAACATAGAGACAAGGCCTACCAAGATCCAGAATGACAAATGAGGATCGTTATTTAGCACTTTTAGAGATGTGAAACAGGACTGCTATAGCTTCACAGCTGTTCCGTGAGTTATGTGCTGCCACTGGAGCCCGCTTTTTATGATTTACAGTTGCTGCCTTCTTGAGATAGAACTGTATGCCAGGGGACCTGCTGTTTGCTTCCCGCTCTCTGCAGAACACGCGAAAGCACACTTAGCATGGTGCAGACAACGTGCGCCTTGGATCAGACTTCAGTGGAGCACCATGCTTTTTATAGACCAGTGTACCTGTATCTAGAGAGAGCTTGGAACACGATACCATCTTTCCCACATCAGAAAAAGGATGGTCGCACACGCCTGGATGTTTTTGACAAAGACTGCCTGACTGCTATGATCAGAGCTCCCTAAATGCTATGATCATCGACAGAAGATCATAGAGCCCTATTTTCGACATTTTTGTAGCGCAGTTGGTTCTGAGTTCCTGTTAAAGAATGAAAACTCTCGTCCACATAGGGCTCCGGTGGCGATGGGACAGTGAGGACATTTGCTGCATGGATTGGCTAGCCAGATCTTTTGACTTCAGCCATATACATCATGTCTATGACGCTCTTGGGAGGGAAAACTGGGGGACATCCGGGAGTTGAAAATCTGGAGGTATGGGATAGACTGCCACAAGGACTCCTCAGCATTATGTTGGATGGTCGCACACGCCTGGATGTTTTTGACAAAGACTGCCTGACTGCTATGATCAGAGCTCCCTAAATGCTATGATCATCGACAGAAGATCATAGAGCCCTATTTTCGACATTTTTGTAGCGCAGTTGGTTCTGAGTTCCTGTTAAAGAATGAAAACTCTCGTCCACATAGGGCTCCGGTGGCGATGGGACAGTGAGGACATTTGCTGCATGGATTGGCTAGCCAGATCTTTTGACTTCAACCATATACATCATGTCTATGACGCTCTTGGGAGGGAAAACTGGGGGACATCCGGGAGTTGAAAATCTGGAGGTATGGGATAGACTGCCACAAGGACTCCTCAGCTGCCTCTTGTCCAATATGTCCCCACTCTGTGCGACCTCTCCGAGTGTAAGGAGGAACCATACCCCGTGTTAGACTCATTTTCATTTCGAAATCACAACGTGAATTTTGGAAATCCTTGTACTATGAGCTTTACTAATAATCATGGGTATATAAAATGACTTTTGATTAGTACTTCTCTTTCTCTGTTATATACGTATGTTCATAACAAATTTCATTAAAATCTGTCCATTAGGTTTTCAGAAATTTAACATAATCTGCAGATTCTCTTAGTTTTGCACACAAGTGTATTAGCTCGTGTGTGAGTGATCTCACTGGCAATCTGTTTTTCTCACACTGGGTAAGGGTTCGTCATTCTATGTGGTGTGCCTTTGCGATTGGATATAACTTTAGTAATCTCTCCCATCTTCATATTCTTTAATTTCGTTGCCGTAATCCGAAGCTCCCAAATCTGCTTTCGTGGAAGACTTCACACCGTTTTCTAAATTCCCCAAATACTTCTAGCCATTGCTAATTCCTTTCACCAAGAAATCGACACATGAATAAAGAAAAATGTGGTGGATGATATTTTTGAAAACAAATTGCATCATGAAATGCACATCATCACAATATGAGATAGAGATATTTTTAAATGAAAAGCAAAGTGACACAAAATCTTGTCTGCTACTGAAGTAATGAAAAGTTTCAGTTTCAGAATTTAAGACCTCGGTGAAAAAAAGCACACCCTTCCTGTCTGCCAAATTCAAGGTAGTTAACGTCTGACGTCTTTTCTTACAATTTAGAAGTATTTCAACAATGTACCCGCTCTTTGAAAATAAGCAAAATTAAATTCCTAAATGATGATATTTGGGTATACGTAAAATATTATGTCTAATTCGTGTTAAAATACTTCCAAGTTACAAATCCAATCGATTAGAATACAAAATCTCAGCATGTGTTGCATAACAACTCTTCACTTAACAATCAAAATTTTATATGCACTCATTTTTATTTCGGAATTTAGTACACGATTTCTGATACCCTTCTTTATAAATATAGATATATTACATGGCTATCGGGTATATATAACAATACCTTTTGCGTAATATTCCCTTAAATTCCGAAGAAATTACCCCCTATTCCATTACTGTTTCTTAATAGTTAACAGCACTAATATGCAATATTCATATCCATTTAGGTACGACATGAATAATTTCAATTTACCTTAGTTTTGCACAAAAAAGGATTTTTATGATATGTTCCTTTCTCCATAAATGATTTCTCCATAAAATTTTATGATATGTTCCTTTCTCCCATAAAATTATCATTTTGAGGTATAACTCATTTCTTTTTAACCCATAAATTCACAAATTCATAAATATTAAATTCAGATTTGTAATTTAAAAATTATAGAAAATCCATTTCTATGAATTAATTGCTGTTATTTTCAAATGTGGCAAATTTTCTTTTCTTTTGCTCGTGTCCACAAGCTCTTCCTGAAACACATTTCGTCGAGAATCGCCAATTTCGCGCACGCACATTCATTGCTTTCTACGCTTTCAATAAATTATGAAATAAGGTATTAATTTGAATACTGGAGCGTAAGGGACAATTTAATTAACCATTCTTGGGCGTACTGCAACTGAGCTATGCTAAAAATTAAACAAAATTTTAACTTTTCTTTATGATGTGACTTTTATTCGTGGCAATCTTTGGTAGTCAAAAGTTCAAAAAAATTACGATAGTCCTACCACTATTATGATTAATTCTTTAGAGCTATCAAGCATGTACATTCTGAAAATATCACCCCATAAGAGACAATTAATTAGTTTTCGTAACTAAAATCTTTTGGCCCTCTCTGTGTGCAAAGAAGCTCCGCTTGCTGCTCAGATAAGGACAAAATGACAAAAGAGAAATTTAAATGAATAAACTCTCTGTGCATACATATGCGAAAGGCATAGTTTTAACAAAGCAAAGGCGCAATTCTCTTTTAGTAAACATCACGGCGATTAAGTTGATTCCACTGTTCGTACTTTTGAATCTTTAACGTTTGTGTATGCAAACATTTAACTACATTTCTTTTGGGAAATACATTCCCCTTCCATAGATTTTTAGTTATATATTTATGAAACTTTAAAAAATGTTCCATTTTTCCTTTAATATATATGTTCTTTAAATATAGATTTTCATGATTTATAAATTACAAAGAACTGAACCGCAATAGCAAATACTTTTGAAGTCTCTGAAAGTGCATAAAATAAATTTATGCAATCTGAAACTGTTGTACGATTCAATTTTAGTATCAGTTTGAGTGCCATATAACAGATTCACAACCAGTGATATGTTATATTCAAACACATGGAAATATTATATGGGTTATCAAATGGAATGCTCTGTTATGCTTGGTTCAAACTAATAACAGCTAAACCTGAAATGTAAAATATTAAAGAATAATTATTTTTAAGTCCCTGTTATGCCTGGTCACAGTAAGCGTTAAACACAAAAGTAAGTGTCGCTCTTAAAAATAAAAAAGTGAAGGGAAGAGTTAGAGACTGGCTTTCGGCAAGAAAGGATGGATGGATGGATTATTCAGTTATGGCAAAACACACGAGAGCTATCTGCCTAAAGGGTGGGATGTCTTCGTGGAGGACTTTCTAAGGGAAACTGGCTCGTATACACGTTACACATGGGGAAAAACGCCCATGCAGCCATCCCGTTCGCGGGATTCGAACCTCGGACCGAACTACCAGTTTTCAGCGTCTTTACCGCTCGGCCGCTGGTGGGCTTCGGCAAGAAAGGCTGAAGACTCAATGTCGTAATTATAAAATTAGGAACTCTATTGTATGTATTTTAAATATCCTTTTTAATTTTTTATAATTTTTGTTTGGTTAATAGACCAACAAGATTACTTTGAGTGACATGAATTGTGTACAAGGCACGGCTGACCAGGAAGGGGGTTTTACAGCTCACAACTAAGTTACACATTTTGCACGAAAGATAACTCCAGTAATACGGAAAGCGCTTTGTTTGTTTTCAACTAATTATTTTACTTTCGAGCAAAATAACTAAGCATATAGAAATAAAGCATTACATTATTAATAGCATCACATAAATTGCAAAATTATGACATAAACCGCTTGCCGAAACTTCCGAATAGTTCTGTCGAAAATATTCGGAAGATTTCTCTGTAAATGTTCTTCAGTTAGTTCTCGTAGCAAGATTTCATAATAATATTATACTCTATCTATATGTACTATTTCATTTGATAGAGGAAAACAGGAAATGTATAAAGAGATTATACTATCAACAAGAAATTTATTATTTGGGGGAAATAATGCACAGAAATATTTTATTTTATTTCTATTACTTATAAAAAATAGTAGAAGCATCATAGAATTTTATAGTAGAAATTTATGACGATTATTCAAAGATTATGGTTTTAAGATTAAAAACAGTAAAAACGCACAAAAATGTCCAATTTTACTTTTAAAATAACCCGGTAAGCTTCACAACGATCCGATAACACTGAATACCATTAATTACCAAAACATATTTCAATTTTTATAGTTGTTTTACCCTCTTTACATAAAAAAGAAACTTTCAAAGGAGAATTTCGATCTCATAAAGTAGCATAAAAACCACTTATGATTATGAGAGAACATCGTTAATTTGGATAGCAGCTTTTGTTTTAAAACCATAATTATTCGTTTCAAAGTAGTATTTTGTTTAAAAGTGTATAATAAATCTTATTTAAATGCTTCAGTTTTTTTTTTTTTTTTTTTTTTTTTTTTTTTTTTGTTGTATTGAACATTTAACATTAAACATCACCTTTAAAAATGAAGAAAAAATTTGTTGTTTCAAATTAATTATTCTGCATAAAAGAATTAAATGTACCTTATTTAAAACTTTCAGTATATTTTTTCCAATATATCATATTTCTTATAAGATTCTTTCTTTCTTCTCATCTCATACAGGAGGCTAAATGGTTAAATTGTGTTGAAAAGGGAGAGAATACTAACACTGAAAATGTTTGTTATTTTCTTTTACATTCTTTGCATTTTTAGCAAATTTAAAGAAAATACTTACCATTTATCCTGTACCGAATATCCTGTACTTCAAACTTTGTTCTTCGGAAAAAAAATCGAAATCTGTTATATATGTCTTATAGGTTCTACGTGCTGCCAATTTATGCAGAAGGAGTAATTAACCAAACATCGACTTATTTGCAGAGTCGCACTCCGTGGTTGAGTTTTGCATTGTCGTCGTTTGAGGGCTCCCTCGAGAGAGGGCCTAAACTTACTAGGTCAGCTTATAAGGTATTTCTCCCGCCTTCCTAGCGTGCCTTCGTAGTGTAGTGGTTCTGCACACTGGGCTGGTATTCGTCGATTCGATTCCCGGTGAAGGCTTGGTTAATTTTTCATCTCTCAAAAGCATCTAAGCCAATAACATAAAAAAGTAGATCACGTTTTAAGGCTTCCAAAAATCCCACTGTCTCTACAGTGGCGCCCGAACTAAAAGGGTGTTGGATGGTGATTCTCCTCACTCAGGATTTGGCAAATGGGTCCTTTAAAAACCGCAGTCGCCCTTTATAAGGGGGAGTATATAAGGTATTTCTCTTGCCTTCTTAGCGAGCCTTCGTGGTGTGGTGGTCTGCACGCTGGATCTGTAATCCAGAGGTCCGTGGTTCGATTCCCGGCGAAGGCGACTGCTCATTTTTCATCTTCCCTGCTTCCAAAAAATACTTAATGTCTCTACAAGCTAAGTAGTGAGTCTTCAGTATAAACCTCAGGGTACTGGCACTTGCGAAAGCGGCCCCAGCGTTTGTTGCCCCCTTCACGGACCCCAAGGGAGTTTTCTATAGGCATCTGACAAACCCCATCATGACTTATCATTCAGTACGGAAACAATGTGAAAAGCTAGCTTCGAAAGACGGACGAGACTCTGATGACGAAAGCCAATAAGTATACGTTTTCATTGGCATCAACCCAAAAGTATATGCAGAAAGCTGAAGAATGCCTGGAAAGCCTAGAAGATATGTTTTCTCAAAAATAACTTTTTAAAAAACTGAATATACAAAATGCCTTGTTAAAAAGTGTGACTAGACGAAATCTAAAGATTTCCATACTCGAGGGATTTCTCGACCAGATTCAGAATGCGGAAGGTTATTTACAAGGAACTTTAGAACTTAGAAAAAGCATCTAAGCCAATAACATAAAAAAGTAGATCACGTTTTAAACAAGATAGACAACAGAGCATCTGTTCTTAGTATATCCAAAAGAAACACTGCATAAGATATGTTTCACCGTCTGTGTATTGCCAAATAAAGGAAACTTTCTAACATTCCCTGCTATTTATATTGATAAATGAAAAGCCTCTAAATTTGTAGTATTATCTAAGGACACAGGAATAGTTTTGCTATCTTTCATACAAAATTTAATTAATATTTGGCTAATATAGGTTTTCTTGCTTACGACTAACTAAATCATTTTCTTTTATGATTTCAATTCCTTTCTAATCCATTTTTTTTTAATTTTCATTGCTAAAAAACAGCGACATTTCCTCTAATCGTGTGCTCTTTAACGAAGAGCTTACTTTAACGTACTTAGCTTATAAAGTATTTCTCTCGCCTTCTTAGCGTGCCTTCGTGGTGTAGTGGTCAGCAAACTGAGTCGGTATCTCAGATGACGAACGTCCGTGGTTAGATTCCCGGCGAAGGCAGTTGCTAATTTTTCATCTCTCCAGCTTCCAAAAAATCCTAATGTCTCTACAGTGGCGCCCGAACTAAAAGGGTTATGGATGATGACTCGCCACACCCAGGATTTCGCCATCGGTTCCCCTATAAACCCCAGTCGCCCTTTAAAAGGAGGAGTATATAAGGTATTTCTCCCGCCTTCCTAGCGTGCGTTCGTGGTGAAGTGGTTCTGCATGCTGAGCCGGTATTCCGGAGGTCCGCGGTTCGATTCTCGGCGAAAGCGTTGTTAATTTATCATCTTTCCTGTTTCCAAAAAATCCTAATGTCTCTATTAGGATTTTTTGGCATAAATTGCATAAATTGGCAGCACTTACTGTCGTATACTATATTATTTAAATTATTTCTGTACTGTCACAAAAGGTAAGTTATTGATTATAAAAAGTGCATGAAATAATCATCGTAATCTACCACTATTCTAAAATATAAAAACTAAAAATAAGCAAACACATTAACATATGATCGAAAGAAATGGTGTTAATAAACATCAACATTACTAGTAAATACTGAAATCCATAATTATCGCACTTTTAATTGCTTACTATTTAAAAAAACACAAATAAAATTAATTGGAAATTTTATTTCCGTTACCTTCCTTCTGCTATTTATACTTTCAAACTCTAGTTAATGTTTTTTCTTAAATAATGCTGTCGTGTATGTTGTTTGTTAGGTTATTATTTCATTTTAGATATGAATATGGGAAGTTATTGGATTTAGGTATACTTTTGATCACATTTATTAACTACTTTATACTGTCTTTCATTTGCATATCTTGGAGATAAAGAAGTTAATGGTTATATTTTTTACTGTGAAACGCAAATAAATTTATACTTGAGTTTAGGTAAAATACTGATTATGTTACCTTAAGAACCACTTCCTAATTTATCATAACAGGGGCAATTTTTCAGTGTCTCTGAGATTAAACAGAAATAAATGTGATATTGCTGTCATCAGAAACGCTCTTTTTTTTACCCACATATATATCTTTGCTTTTATTTATGTCTAATTGAGTTTTATTTACTTAAAACCTACTATTAATGTTATATATTTATAATTACCACTTTCATAATTATTCTCACTTAAGGAAAAAAATGATGAAATCTTAAATAATCACAACTTAGAATTTAAGTTATTGAAAAAATATAGCTTAAAGCATTGAATGTAATTAAAGCTATTATTAATTATGCATATTTAGTCTAACGAGAAAAAATTCCATTATCTTCTAGTTTTCAGGAAACGATAAAATATTTAAACTTTAGAAAAATACAAGGAATACAAAATTTTAAAAAAGAACAAAAATGCAATAATTATTAAGCTTATTTTTCTGCATAAATCAATATGTAACACAAGGGCATAATAACGATGTTTTTACAATTGTTGCAAAAAGTCGAATTCTGTGAACATTTAGGCGTCGTTAAGATGTCGTGATACAATGCTTTCACAACTGAAATGTAACCTAATAAAGACGCAATAACGACGTGTGTGCGACAAAAACCTCATCTGCAAAGACGTATTAAAGGCGTCTTTGCAACGGTTGCAAAACAGTGGAGTTTCGCGAACATCTGGGTGTCTTAAAGACGACATATTGCAACGACATACGCGGCGAGTTTGCAACGTCGTTACGACGTTGCCGTGCCTTTTGGGTTGCATGTTCGATCAAGATGTTTTTGCATGACAAATTTCGTCACGATAACAAAAGTCGTTTTTGGTGCTTCGATTTTTTGCAAAAGAGTGTAAATACTAAATAACAAAAAATATATAACGTCATTCTGTATTAATATTGAATATTTTTAATTAAAAAGGTTATGAGTTAAATACATTTTTATTAATTATTATTTGTGCAATTTAGAAGTAAGGAATGAATATTTTTAAGGACTGCATCTATTGCTCTCGGATAGCTTAGTTCGTTCAACCTCAACAGAGAGATTCATTTTGAAAGATAAATATTTTGCAGAATGACAACAGACTCGAATGAAAAGTTAAATGATGCTTTTATAGAGATTCGATGCAAAATCCCATTTCGAGCACTTCGAGGGCTAGCAAATGGAAATTAAAAACTGAAATTATGAGGATTTGAGGAGTAATTGTTGTTGCTGTTATTGTTGTGATTAATCTCGCTTGTCTGATATCAGAGCAAGCCCCCGAAAGACAGGATTGCGAAAGGAGAAAAGATTGCGTTTGTCACTGGCAAGGCCCTTCGTCACCATAAAGCTAACAGTATGAATTTGTTCAATTCCGTTGTAGGGTTTATATTTATTTTAACTAACATTTATTTTAAGTTTAAACTATCTTTCCTGTCAAGCCTTACTTTCCCCTGGAACTGCCAATGCCAGAATATGTAAATTTTAGTAGAACGCGCAAGGATTCAAATTATCAGCGGAAGTAGTATGATTTAAATAGAGCGGAAACGAGTTCGGTGTGTGTTATTCTTACTTCACGAGCGCGGAGGTAGTTAGCGAGAAATTGAAGAACCCCGCGTTTCGGCCTGTGTGCTTGGCGGGAAGTAGTGTTAATCGTTCAAGTGAGCTTCAAGTCTGCTGAATTAGCAGCGGTATTGTGAAACGCGGTGAGTTAGTTATTTTAGAGAGCCTCGTAGTTAGAGTCTTGTCTTTAGTTTCTTTTCAGGTTATTATTTTTATTTGACCGCCGAGTTGGCGCCGTCTGTAAGCGTCAAGAGCACGCAATTGTAATTTATTACGTTGAATAAAAAGGGACTTAAACCCTTCACAAGGCTCTATCTTTTATACAGTTTTCACAGTCACCCCTTGGTTGCGTGCAAGTTGGAGGCGCGCAACGTTACACCGTCTCACGCTTTGTAGAAAAGAGTACACCGGGAGGACGGGTCCACGGGTCTCCTACCCCTCTTCTCGTACCAACAGCCTCTCGAGAAGACTACCGGCTCGCCGCAAGGCAACACTTTTTAAATCAACTTAGTAGCATTTTCAGAAGAGATTATTTTATTACCATTATTAGTAGAACTACTATTTAACAAGTATGTTATTTCACACTCAGTCATGAGACAAAAGTACAAATGTGCAAGTTAATTGATATTAATAGTTAAATGAAGGTCTATGAAAGGTTAAAATAGCAAACTACTAGTATTTATTTGTTCTGTTTATTTTGTTTAAGACATCCAAAGAATGTAAGGCGAAAAGATCAACATAGTATTAAAACACTCTCTGACGTTTAAACATCTTTAAAAAATGTCTGATGCGGACCAACATAACTTCCTATTAAATTATACAATTTTTTTGCTACACTTCGTTTAAACTTATTTCCCCCAATTACTCTAACTTAATTAAAAGACCCTTCAAGTCAAGTTGATAATGACAAAAAAATTACAGATTTTGAAATTAAATATCCCAGTTAATTTTTTGTCGTACGGGAGTCAAATTTCTGATAATTTTATTTTTTCACAACGAGTATAAAAATGTCCGAAGTAAAAGTATAAGATACGGACAATCGCATTCAAAGTTAATTTCGTTATCTGTCGAAAATTATTTTTTTTTTTAATTTCACGTTGCCAAAAGATGAATATTTTCATCATTTAAAACACTTCTGTATTTGGGATAAGGAATTTTAATCCTTGTAAAAGGATGGATGTATATATATATATATATATATATACAGTAAGACCCCGCTTAACGCTGTTTCGTTTAGCGCTGTTTCGGTTTAGCGCTCTTTTATTTCAACCCGGGGATTCTCCGAAATTGTGCGCAGCGCTAGGTTTCCAAATAACATATCCGAAACAGTGTAGTTGTGTTTCTTGCTTTGTGGACGCATTTTTATCATTTGAAACATTTGTTGACATTATTGTAAGTTTAAATTTGTATAATACTATAACGATTAATACAGTGACAAATATTATGATCTTTAGTTTTTATCATGGGTGATAATAAAAAACAAGAAAAGAAAGCAACCAGAAAAAGCCTTTCACTGAAAACTCAAATGCAAGTGATTAGAAGATTAGATTCTGGTGAACGTCAATCTCAAATTAGTGCTGCATTGATTTTGGCAACTTCAACAATAAGGACAATTCTTAAGAAGAAAGAAAAAATACTGTCATCGGCAACTGCAACTACGTCAAGCTCTGCAACTAGAATTACCTGTTCTAGAAATAACATTATAGAGGAAATGGGAAAACGACTGTCTATATGGATTGACAATGAAATTGAACGCAATATGCCATTAAGCCAATCTATCATAATGCCTTCTTGACAAAAAGGCAGAAAATTGGAAACCCAGAATAGACTGAATGATCTGACTGAGAATTTTATTTGTTTTTAAAAGTATATGCGTTTATATTGTTTTTATTTTTGTAAGAAATAAATGTTTGATTTTATTTTTATTAAAAAACATTATTAAATTTAATGCCTAACCATTTTTTATCCGTCTTCCCCTAACCCCATTATTTACATGTTAAGATAGCCTCGCTTAGCGCTGTTTCGCATTACGCTCTACTTCGATGGGACGTATTCCCCGCGTTAAGCGGGGTCTTACTGTATATGAAATAATAATAAAAGCCGGAACAGTGTCGATGCGTGCATAGATCCATATTGAAGAAGAATTTTAATTGCTTAATTCCATTTTTATTCGCAAATGATATTTGTGGTCGCAATCACTTGGCACTCTAGCCGTGACTTTCCACAGAAGATTTACATTTTTGATATTGTTGAGATAGAAAGCAAGCCAACGAAATTACATCTTAGCAGAGTAGAGAGCAAAGCTGAAGTGCGTAGTTAACGAAGATGGAAGTACGCGAAGAGAAAAGTTTTGGTGTGCAATTTGGTGATTGGTCAAGAGACATCTGCATTAAGGGTTACGTAAGATGACATGGTTAATTTGAATGACGCACTTTAGACTTACAGCGCTATTTTTTGGACAGATATATGAAGTTCCCAAATGAAATAGAAAATAAAAGAGGTTTTAAATTTAGAAGTTTCCTTTCATATTTTTATCTTATATATATGTAATAATAAAATTCCATAGTCAAGAATACACTTAAAATTCTAACTGTATGTTCTTTTCATTTTTTATTGGCGACGGTTTTTATTTGAAAGTACGTGGAATTAAATCCACAGCCCCGTAGTCAAGTTCTTTTTCCCGCCTTTTTCTACATGTACAGTTATAGAATGTTCTGGAGATAGTTAAAGCGAACTGGAATGGCTGACGAGGCTGACGTCATTTCTTTGAAGCTCCGCCTTTCCAGAGGCTATAAAAGGACTCGTAAAGAATATTGGGGTCTTTTCTTTAATGTAACGAGGCAGTAAACTTCATGAAAAAAGTATTAGTAATTCCTTTTTATTTACTCCGAAAATATGATTGTAACTGCTATTTCTCCTGACCAATAATAAATGAATCCTGTTTTTTTTTTTAAACTTATTGTCTGATAATTTTAGTTACGACTACATCTATGATTCTTCACCAATCTACTTATTCCGGACAAAAGCTGGTACATCACAAGTAGTCGGCTGGATAGGTGTACACAAAGAGGAAAGTAATTCAAAAAAAAAGTGAAAGAACTTTTTAAGTGCAAGTTGTGTCTGTGTTTTACAATTGAAGAATTGTGAATTGTGATGCAGCTTTGTCTTCGCATTTTGAGCGCGTCTCATAGTTTTAGAACCGCATGATTTGGATATCGTCTGCTGGAAAGAAGCTGAAGAATTTCAATCATTTATGCTGTGTGTGTGTTTTTTTTTAACAGCACACAAACGAGCAGGATTAAATAGTGTACTCAACAGTCAAGTAAAAACAGAATTTTAGAAATTATTTTTTCTCAGTGTGTGAACTAAGATGCTACGACAATAGTTTAAATTAAATATATTATGTTAAAGTAACTACGAGTTTATTTAAATTTCAAGTCTTATTCTAATTAATAGTATTCTAAGTAAGATTTGATATTATCCTGAAATGGGTAGTGATAATCATAAAATTTGAGAATACAAAATTTTTATTTAAGTCTATTATTCTATGAAGTGTTGATAATACTCTGAAGAGTTTTTGGTTTAAAAAAAATATTTTAACTATTGTAAAAATATTTTGAGAAAAGTGCACATTTTTGTTCTCAAAAAAATTTTAAAGTTTCAGTTACAATGTCGACAAATCAGGAACCCGTTAATCTTGACGGTTCACTGAACGTGAATCAAGGTACAATAGATTTAAATATTATTCAATTTGAAGATACTAAGGACAGTGACATAATTTCTTGGTTATGTTATTTTAACAAAGTCTGCCAAAATAAGGACGAAAATTGGAAACTTCAAAATATTTCTCGTTACATTAAGGGAAAAGCCCTCTGTCTCTATATTAAAAATTGCCATGAGCTAAAACCTTACTCAGAATTTGAACAAATATTAAAAGAAAACTTTATCGATCCCACCTTAACTACTTTCGGCGACTTCGCTAATTTAAAATATAACGCCAGAGAAGAAATCACAAATTACTTCCGAATGAAAATTGAAGTGGGTAAGCGGCTTAATTTGGATAAATCAATTATTTTAGAAGGTTTGACAGGTGGTTTGCCAACGAACTTAAAGTCTTTAATGATTGTTCAAAGTCCCGCTGATCCGATAACTTGGCTAGAACAAGCCTACAAACTTCGACAAATTCATGAATTTAAAGATGAAAATTCACAAAATTATAACAGAGATAGGAATAGTCAACAATTCAGACAAGTTAATTTCCGAAATAATAATCGTCAGTTTGTTGATAATTGACCCAATGCATCTAATTACAAACCTCATAGTTTTCAACAAATTGGAAAATAAATCTAACTGTTGAAATTATTTCTTTTTCCCTCCGATGGATTCAGTTTTTCTTTTATTATTTATCGTCTGTCACCGACTAGGTCACGTGACTGGCGGCAGAGAAAGAATGTAATAACTCTTTTAGTTTAGCTTGAGTTCGACGCTTGAAATGATCTGTTCTTGGCCGCATAGCGTAATCAACAATTATAATAATTGTTCTTGATAACCTATTCTTGGCCCTATGATGGGGAAATTTATATTATATGCAAATTTTGTGATTTGAATAATGTAAATAATGTACATAAGCTCTTTATTAAATATTTCTGTGTTTCAACTGGAAGTTCTTATTTTCAAGTTGAGTCTTTACGTGAAAATGGTATTTTGACTCTTGATTATACTAGTATATTCTTGACAAATTTGATGCTCTCCCAACTCATGAAAAATAGAATCGTGAATTCGTGATCAAAACGTGACAAGTTTTTATACATTTTGTGGTGCCGAAATTCCCAGACCTTTAGATACTACGAAATCGAAACTGAATATAGTTGAATATACTAGTTCTATGCTGGAATAATGGAAGGATACCTGAAAATATCAGGTAAGCCATTTTCTTTCATTCTTGAAGTATTCAACCTTGAAAAATAATGATTGAGTTGAATAAAAGTATTGAATATTTATGTTGATTTATTGAAATATTACTTGAAAGAATAATACTTCATTGATGCTTGAGAAAATAATTTATCTTAATCGAAGGAAATTTGTGGGTTATATTGTTTTTTAAAGGAAGTGCTTAAAATATTGAAATACTGTACTTTAATTTTTGTTACAATTATTTGTTGAGTTTTATAAGGTTATATTCCATTACTTGAAATATGGAAAACATAGACAAATTAAAGTCGAAAAGAGCTGCTATTAGATCTGCAATCACTAAACAAATAAATAAAGCAGAAGATTTGCTGGTAGCAGCGATTCAAAGAACTGACACAGATTCCTTGTTAGAGTGTCAGGATATTTTATCAGAAAAAGAAAATATCAGTAAGAAAAATGAAATGTTTAAATTCAATTCAAAGGCCTTTTACTCTTTGCATTACTCGGGCGTATCGCACAACTTCAAATATAGCACTTGATACTCTAGCTGGTACTCTTCCGTTATCAATCAGTGCAGAAATGGAATGCACCTATACGAAAGTTCTCCAACTTAACCAAGCCGCAGAATTCAACAATCAAACCTTTTGGCCATCCAACTATGAAAAGAAAATTAACCCCAATCTTATCCATCCAGCGCTTCGCTTCAGCAAAATAATATTCCCCACGTCTGAAGAAAATTCATGTTCATCTCCAATTGCTTATACTGATGGATCAAAAATTGAAGGAAAAGTTGGTTCCGCAGTCTTTTTTCAAATTACCCCCTCAAATATCATCAAATGGAAAGGCCATCTCCATAATAATAATAATGTTTTCCAAGCGGAATTGTCAGCTATAAAAGCAGCGATTGAAATAGCCATTCTCAAAAATCTCAACGAATTTAGCATAAAATCTGACTGTCAAGCAGCTATTCTAGCTATTAAAAATCCCTTACCTTCCTCTCCATTGATATCCGATATAAATTCTCTTCTTGGAAAAATCCCAAACTACAAAATTCAAATTTCATGGATCAAAAGACATAGTGGCCATTTTGGTAATGATCAGGCAGATGAACTAGCCAAAGAAGCAGCTATTAATCAAGATTGTACTGAAATCATCCTTCTGTGGCCTCGCTCGAATTTCAAGTACCAACTAAAGCAACTTGCTTCAAAATCTTGGCAAGATTTGTGGAACAATGCTCCACAGGGAAGACGCACATATAACTTGATGCCCAATGTAAGCTTAGCATCTCTGAACTCGAATCCTTCCCTAAATTACTTTATAACAGGACATGGACCCTTCCCCACATATTTCTACGCAAGAAATTTGGCAAATTCTGACATCTGCATATGTGGGGAACAGGGAACTCCTGATCACTACGTTTTCTCATGCCCCTTAACTGAGGATATTCACATAAAATTCCCAAGAACTGACCTCCTGGCATTCCAAAGATTTTTAATTAAAGATAAACATCAATATCTAAAGTTTCAGAAAATTATGCAACGACTCTCTTCCTACGGCCTAGATCTCTGTCAAGTGTAAGTCCACATACAGTTTAAACTTAGTGAACTTTTGCATGCTGTAATTATGGACAAAATGGATCCGCTCGTGAACTGAACTTTATAAACTGCAATAAACCAATATATCTGAAATAACCCATGGACACATACCTCTTTAGCATTATTATAACAATTCATTTAACATTGTGTTGCCAATACTAATTACAATTATCTCATTATGTTTATTTGTTTATTAATTATGTTTATCTCCTATTTTTGTTGCACCAAATCAGATGTTCAATTTATCTTGTGAATCTCAAATTGTATTCCTACTATTTTGTAATATACTCCCTACACCATTATTTTTAATAAATACTGGATGCGGGGCGTACTGTGGAATTGCACGATGTACCATAATAGGCAAACTTTAGACCTTTTGAAAAGCTTCAGTCTATGCAAATTCTTATAAAACTTGCAATTACCCTCCCCCCCTTTTTTTTTCTTTCTCTCAAAGAGTTAGTATGGGAAGGCATTACCAGTTGACCTATGGTACATCGCTGGTGTCCCCCATACTTTTACCTTTACCTTTACCTGTGGATAACAATGATTCTTTGTCAAAAATAAGTAAATTTCAATACCTGAAATCTCTTTTGACAGGTACTGCATATAATGTTGTATCAGGGTTTGATCTCACTGATGAAAATTATGATGAATGCCTAAAATTGTTAAACGAAAGATATGGTAGGCGGGATACAATCATAAACTGTCATATAAATAAAAATTTGAACTTAGAGCCAGTAAAATCATCAAATAATATAAAGGGACTTAGAAATCTGTATGATAAATGTGAAATACATATCAGAAATCTTAAGTCAATGGGGGTAACAACAGGTTCATACGGGCATTTACTTTTGCATATACTGTTAAAATTGTTATCAGAAAACATGGTTCTAGAATTTCATAAGAAAAATAATACAGAAAATGAGTATAAGGTCAATGACCTATTGGAATTTATAAGAGAAGATTTACGTGCCCGTGAGGCCACATTATTAGTAAATAATTCTTCTAGTAATAAAATACATGACACTTACACTAATTTTAATTCCAAACAAAAATATAATCAGAACTTTTCTTCTAAGAAAAGTGTTCCTTCGGCTGCTGTCTTGAACACTTCTATAAAAATATATTGTGTATTTTGTGATTTTTCAGATCATACAAGCTTGGGTTGTAAAAGGTATACAGACCAAGAGAAACGTTTTAAATTAAAGAAGGGAGGACGCTGTTATAAGTGTTCTTAAAATCACACCTGTCTTCTAACTGTAAAAGTAAATTAATCCCATGTTCGAAATGTGGTAATAAATTTCACAATGAGCTGTTCTGTAACAAATCAGAAAAACATGAAAGTCCTGAAAATATTAACGCAGATAAATCCACAACCTTAGTATCTTGCGTTTCTGAACAGAAAAATAAAACTATTTCTACATTACTCCAAACTTGTATTGTATGTGCCTCTGTTAGTGAAAACAGAATCCATGCAAGGGTTTTGTGTGATAGTGGTTCAGAAAAATGCTTTATAAAAGAAAATTTAGTAAGCAAACTGAATTTAAAGCCTATTAGAAAAGAAAATTTATTAGTATATTCATTTGGCGGACGAAAACCACAAGAATCATCATTTGACGTAGTTTCTCTTGAATTACAAAATGTTTCGCAACAAAGCAATACCATAAATTGAAGCCTTGGTAGTCGAAAAAATAACTGGCGCTACAGTTAAAATTCCAGACAAAGGTTTGATTCAACGCTTGAAAATGAGAGGATTTAATCTTGATGATACAGGGCATGAACGGGAAATAACTATTTTACTAGGGTCAGACTTTTTATGGAAAATTCAATTAGGTATTGTAGGAAAAATTGGAAAGCATTTATACATTGCAGAAACTATTTTCGGACATACTATTCAGGGGCAGATAGAATCAAAAATAGAAAAATAAATTGTTGTAGTGTATTAGTTGAGAGTGAAAATGATGAACTGAAGAAATTTTGGGATTTAGAAGTCATGGGTATTGTTGAGAGTAACGAAAAGAATTCTAGTGATTTAGAAATCATAAATGACTTTCAAAATAATTTGAAATGAGGCAAAGTTAATATGGAGCAAATCTCGCGATTTATTGAGAAACAATCTTGAAGTGGCTAAAAGAAGATTTGCTAGTCTAGAAAATAAATTTAAGTGTAATGAAATGTTATTTGAAGAATACAACAATATTCTCAGGAAACAAGAACATTTAGGATTTGTAGAAGTATGCCCTGAAAACAGCTCGACACTTAATTCTTATTATATGCCTCACCATCCTGTAATTAGAGACGAAAAAACAACAACAAAAGTACGCATCGTTTACGATGCTTCTTCAAAATCAAATAATGCTCTTTCTCTCAATGACTGTCTTCACCCAGGGCCAAATCTAAATCCAAATGTTTTGGACGTTATTTTGAAATTCCGTGAAAATAGGATCGCCTTTTCGGCAGATATCGAAAAGGCATTCCTTCACATATCAATCGCAGAAGACAGAGATTATCTGAGATTTCTTTATTTTAAAAACCTTGATAAAAAAGAGAGTGTAATTTCTTACAAAATGACAAGAGCAACCTTTGGTGTAACTTGTAGTCCTTTCATCCTTGCCAGCACAATAAAACATCACATTGATAAGTACAAGAATTCTAACTTTAAGACTTTTGAAATGCTTAACTCAAATCTTTACGTGGATGACCTATTTTCTGGAGCGACAACTGTTGAAGAAGCGCTTAATCTATCAAATGAATCTGTTAAAATTCTTGCTGAAGGAGGTCTAAATCTAAGAAAATTCGAAACCAATTCTCTAGAGCTTAAGCAGAAATGGCTTGAGGAAAAGTTAGTATCTCTCAATAATGAAACTCCATGTACATCCTTAAAAGTACTAGGTTTAATATGTAACAATGATGAAGATGTCTTAGGACTAGAATTAACACCCTTACTGTCCTCTATAAACACTGACTGTACCAAACGTAATGTATTAAAAATAGCAGCCAAAATTTTTTACCCATCTGGATTTATCGCACCCTTTGTAATTCGAATTAAATGTTTATTGCAACAGCTATGGCTTCAAGGGGTACCTTGGGATGAGGTCTTTTCTGGAGAACTCGAAAATGACTGGAAAATATGGCTCTCTGAAATAAAAGAGCTTAAAATGTTGAAAATTCCCAGATATTATTTTCATGTACCAAATTTAAACAGGGACACTGTTCAGTTACACATTTTTAGTGACTCTAATCCGAATGCGTATGGCTCAGTTGCATACTTGAGATACAGAACTGAAGATAAATTTGAAACTACATTTGTTTTGGCAAAATCCCGTGTTGCACCATTAAAGAAATTAACGCTTCCCCGCTTTGAATTGATGGGAGCACTGGTGGGTGCTAGGGTTGCCAACTACCTGAAAAATATTCTACATATTTCAAATGTCATTTTATGGTCAGATTCGGAAATAGTTCTACATTGGATAAAAGGTACAGCTAAAAGATGGAAACCTTTCATTGCTAATAGAATTTCAGAAATACATGAAATTTCAGATCCTTGTTCATGGAGACATTGCGAAGGAAAACTCAACTCTGCAGATCTAATAACAAAATGTTGTTCTGCAAAAGAACTGATAAATTCTTCGAAATGGTGGCATGGCCCTGCATTTCTTTCGTTACCTGAAAGTCAATGGCCAAAACCCAAACTCTCAACGTCAAAATTACATGATGTATCAGAAGAATCTCGAAAATCGGAAGCTATCCTAGCGTGTTTGATCAAAACAGGCAAAACTGAAAAAGTTCCACTCATGAATTTGACAAAATTTAGTTCCTTGAAAAAACTTTATCGTGTGACTGCTTGGATTTTCAAATTTATATCAAATTTAAAAGTAAAAAGAGAAAATAGAAATTTTACGGATAGAGTTAATGAATCTCCACCTTTCGCAATTTGTGGACTCGATTTTGCAGGTCCTTTGTATGTAAAAGAAAATGACAACAAATACTACATTTTATTGTTTACTTACTTGCGCCACTACAAGAGCTATTCACCTGGAGCTCGTAAAAGGTATGAGCACTGAAGAATTTTTACTTGCGTTCCACAGGTTCGTATCCCGAAGAGGTCTGTGTTCCACTGTGTACTCGGACAATGCTAGAACATTTAAAAGAGCCGAACTTGAATTAAAGCAAATGTGGAAAGTGATTAACCATCCTGAAGTTAAAAAAATTTATGCTTCGCATGGAATCGCATGGAAATACACTGTAAAACGTGCTGCCTGGTGGGGCGGTTTTTATGAACGTTTAGTTCGCAGTGTAAAACCTAGTTTAAGAAAGAACATTGGGAAATCATCTTTGACTCAAAGTGAATTAGAAACTCTTTTGCTTGAAATAGAAGCGATGATAAACTCGCGTCCATTAACATATGTCTTTTCTGATCTTGAAGAGCCCTCCGCACTTACTCCAGCCCACCTGTTGATTGGTAAACGACTCTTGAGTTTGCCAGCTGTAAGGAGGAATGACTTGAATTTACCAGGTTCCAGAGAAGTAATGTTAAAACGTTTCCGTACACGAGAAAATCTAATAAATCACATTTGGAACAGATGGAAAAAAAGAATATCTCCTGTGCTTGAGATTTGCTCATTATATCGGCCAGAAGAAACCATCTGCATTCAAAGTAAATGATATAGTGCTTATTCATGATGAAAACTTACCTAGAAGCTGTTGGAAATTAGGAAGAATAACCAAAACCTTTATTGCTAGAGATGGAATGATCAGATCGTGTGAAATGAAAACTGGTAATTCCGTAATCAAACGTCCAGTGCAGCTATTGTACAACTTAGAAATTGATGATATCAGTAATTGCAATAATCAGTGACTTATCAAAAATAGACTGAATGACTGATAAATTGATGGTAAAAAAATATTCTTCCTAATGTTTTCATTTATTCATTTTATTATTTTCCTTGGTTTAATGATTTCTGATGATCTTGAGAAATGTTAATTTAAATGTTTTGTTTTTCTATAGTTTCAGAAAACATTTTCTTTGTATTAAGAAATTATTGATATAATGTGACCTGTATGTGTAAGTAATTTTTATTTGTTTCTTATTGTTATATTAATATTGTAATAGTTAGGTAAATTTATGATGAATCTGTTGTTCATCGGGGGGGGGAGTTTGTTGAAATTATTTCTTTTTCCCTCCGATGGATTCAGTTTTTCTTTTATTATTTATCGTCTGTCGCCGACTAGGTCACGTAACTGGCGGCAGAGAAAGAATGTAATTACTCTTTTAGTTTAGCTTGAGTTCGACGCTTGAAATGATGTGTTCTTGGCCGCATAGTGGTAATCAACAATTATAATAATTGTTCTTGATAACCTAATATTGGCCCTATGATGGGGAAATTTATATTATATGCAAATTTTGTGTTTTGAATAATGTAAATAATGTCCATAAGCTCTTAATTAAATATTTCTGTGTTTCAACTGGAAGTTCATATTTTCAAGTTGAGACTTTACGTGAAAATGGTATATTGACTCTTGATTATACTAGTATATTCTTGAACAATTTGATGCTCTCCCAACTCGTGGAAAATAGAATCTTGAATTCGTGATCAAAACGTGACAAGTTTTTATACACTAACAGCAATATCAACAACAGAAAGAAAGTTGTAAGTCACCATACAAATAGTAATTTTGGCGGTATAGCCCATCACCCCCAGACAAATGGTAAAGTAGAACATGTGAACCAAACCCTAGTAACCCGTTTAAGATGTAAAGTAAATTCTACATCATCGAAAATTCCATGGACGAAAATTTTTGATCAAGTTATTAGTGAATATAATAATTCCCCTCATTCGGTAACTAAATTCACCCCTGCATATCTTTTACTCCGAAAACTTCCTTTCGATTCTCCAGTAGATCAAAATGCTTACCCTCCGGTTGACATAGCGAGAAAATTAGGTAAAGAGAGAACTATTGAATATCATAAAAGGAATAAAAGTCGACACAAAATTTGCAAATGTAGATTTTCAACCTGGTGATCTAGTTTTATTTGATGAATTTGAATTTCCGAATACACGTAAATTGACAGCTACCTATTCTGGACCATACCAAATTGTCAAAAAATTATCTGAGGTTAATTATGAAATTGATAAAAAGAATTACCACACAAAGAAACCTACTGATATTGTCCATGTTTCCAGACTACGACACTACCAAGACCCAGAAAATTTTAAACTATATCAACAATAAGTAGACACACCTTCCTTCTGGTAAACGCTCAACTGGGGTTGCTACTAAAGGTAATTAGAGCACCTCTAATTATTTTATGTCTAATTTTCTGTGTTGTAAATTTTTGGTGTGTTGTTTTGTATCTTTGTATTTATTTTGTATTTATGTGTCAAATTTTTGGCAACAACATTAATGGTATTTATAAAATACTATTGAAGTTGAAAGTTGTGTTGAACGACAATGCAGTATATGACATAATTGTTATTGTCGATAGTTAAAGGTAAAATACGAGTAAAATTATTGTGTAAAATGATTTTTATCAAAATAAGTGTTTTATATGAATAAGTAGTCGAAATGAAATACTGTAAACAAACTAAAAGTCAAAAGGAAATGTTAAGAAATTAGTCAAGTATTGTAATTGTCAATGATATGAAGAAAAAAATAGAAGAATACCTCACCTCAAATAGAAATTTTTAATATTAAAGTCACGGCGAACTGGAAATGAAAGATTTGTAAAATAAGAACTGCTCTAATGTTTTGCAGCAATCTCTAAAGACCTGGATCCAGAACTGAAATTATTCTCGAGAAAATTTCCCAATACTGCATGCATAATGTTATTTTTCTTTATTTTCTATAAATGTCACTATATTAAGGTATATTATTTACAATTTTATATATTGATATTACTATTGACTGTGCTATAGTGAAAGTGTCTATTTAAGATTAAAATCATTATAACTCGAATTCTGGAATGTCTTGTCTTCGAGGCGCCCGGCTTCAAGCCTTTTCAGATGGGGGGAATATTTTGTAATAATAAAATTCCATAGTTAAGAATACACTTAAAATTCTAAGTGTATGTTCTTTTCATTTTTTAATGGCGACGGTCTCTTATTTGAAAGTACGTGGAATTAAATCCACAGGCCCGTAAAGTTGTTTTTCCCGCCTTTTTCTACACGTATAGTTATAGAATGTTCTGGAGATAGTTAAAGCGAACTGGAAAGGCTGACGAGCTCCGCCTTTCCAGAGGCTATAAAAGGACTCGCAAAGGAATATCGGGGTCTTCTTTAATGTAACGATGCAGTAAACTTCATACAAAAAGTTATTAGTAATTCTTTTTTATTTACTCCGAAAATATGATTTTTATAACTGCTATTTCTCCTGACCAATAATAAATGGATTCTGTTTTTTTTAAACTTATCGTCTGATAATTTTAGCTACGACTACATCTGTGATTCTTCACCAATCTATTTATTCCGGACAAAAGCTGGTCCATCACATATATATATAATTTTTATCTTATATATATATATATATATATATATATATATTATAAGGTATTTCTCCCACCTTCCTAGCGTGACATCATAGTGTTGTGGCTCTGCGCGATGGGCCGGTATTCCAGAGGTCCGTGGTTCGATTCCCGAAGAAAGCGTTGCATATTTTTAATCTTTCTTGCTTAAAAAAAAAAAAAAAAAAAAAAAAAAAAAAAAACCCTAATGTCTCTACGATGTATTCGTTTGGTACTGCCGATTGCAATAAAAAAGACAGGTGCGTAACTTGATATTACAGTATTCAAATATAGAAAATTTCAACATTCTACGGCTAATGGTTTCCATATATATATCCGTACCTACGTACAGACGTCACGGAAAAAAATCCCCTTTGAAGCCATTTTAATTCCGTTTTGGATAAAAAAAAAAGTTCTTTAATATTTCCGTATGTACAGAAGTTAAGGAATAAGTCGTCGAGATGGGTACGGGAGCAGTTAAAATGAATATTTCCGTTGAATTACGAATACCCGAAATTTTTCCGAATTATACTTTCTTTACTTTGTACAAGAAGTGAAATACTGATATAGTTGTAAATACACGTGTGTATTGTTGTGGAAGTTTATGATTAGATTTTTTTAAATGTAGATCGGAAGTTTTTATAATGTATTTCCTACAGCCCTAGAGTTAGTGCTTTAGAACTTCTGGAAATCAGTATCAAATTTCTATAGAATTATTTAAAAGTACTTACGTACCAAATTTTATCATTTTTAAATCAAAATTTACTTTATTAAACTTTTTATTTTGTACTACTTTATTATCATTTCATTAATTTCATGAATTGTAATTTTTTAATTAATTTAATTAATTAATTTTTCTTTCAGTTTTAATTTTCTTCAAAAAGTTTTCATTCTCATTCAGATATAATTTCAGAAAGTGGTTCTATATTGAAAATTCTTCCAACTGCCTTTTTATAAAAAGGCCAAAGAATTTCCGACTACCAGTTACCATTTAATATTGCGTCAGTTTTGTTATATTAATTTAAATATTTTTCAGTTTTGAATTTTTTTTTAAAGTAAGATTTTATGTTTGTGTTCCTGTTAGTACAGTGCAATTCCAGTGCAATTATCAGAACTCCGACTATCCGAATCGCTTTCAGAATTTAAGAAAAAAAATTAACACGGAAATGTAGTGTTGGACAATAAACGATTTCAGACAGATGGAGCAAACCTACATTTTTAAACTTCGTGTTAGTGCTTGGAAACGAAAATGGAAATTTTTCAAAAAAAAAAAAAAAAAAAAAAAATCAATGAAGGCAGCAACGAATAAAAATTTAGAAGATGTCGTTGTCAAATGGTTTTTGCGGCAACGTTCTGTGGGAAATCCAATTTAGGGCCCGATCTTTTGTGAAAAATCTAAGATCTTAGCCCAGAAGTTTGGTTGTTCACCCTTTAACCCTTTGCGGGACAGTGTGTCCGCTCTGTACACACCTAAAAATTTCCTTCTGTACGCACAGAAAAATTGAATGAAAAAGGATTTATAGGTTACTATAGGTTATTCTGAACCTTCTTCATTTACAGTAGATGGCAGCTCAACACAAACCAGTCCATATATTTTAGCCATGTTTATTTTTTTAAGACCCTCATTTTTCAAAGGTAGATTTCCAGATTTTTTTCAAGGTATAAAAGTAATTGTTTGAAAAGAAATTTCTATGTTATTTTTTGGCTGTATGCTAATCTCCTTATTCTATATTAGTTTTAAATTTTTACCTTGAAATCTTGCCTAAAATCAAACGGCGAACCCTAGGTGTGCCCAGACCGGGTTCACTGATAATATAGGACAACTGAGAGTCTGTATTCTTTGTTTCTCCGCATCTCATCAATCAGCTCATTGACAACAATGCTCGTTTCAGCACTCTTTTCGGAGCTCTGTTCAATCAGGGTGCCACTTTGGGCACACCCACAGAATTAAAACGATAAGTGCTACCTTCACAAAATTTTACTTGTGTACTCCTCTAGGCCTAATTAGACTGCCTATCTTTTTTTTTTTTAAATCAAAATTCCGACTTTAAAAAGTAGCGTGCCAGAATGGGTTAAAGCAAGTAACGGCTGGCTATGAAATTAGTGCAGTCACGGTGTACGTCAAACAGCTTACTTTGACCGAGATGTTCAGCAAACAATGACTTTCAAAAAAAAAAAAAAAAGCTCTTGTAAATCACTTGTAAATACTGTACAGTACACTATACAACATGTACGTAAAAGTGTCGCATTTTAATTTTAATTAAATAAAACCTTTTTTTCTTTAAAAATAGTTTTTTCTCCCGTTTTTAACACAGTACATAGAGCAATTAATTAAAGTGCACGTAGACCCTTTCTTCGGAAAAAATCCAATTATGCGAATTTTTGATTATCCGAATGGAGTCCGGGCCCAATTCATTCTACTATAAGTTTACTACTATGAAAAAATATTAATTGATGTTGTCTCTTTATTACATAAATATAGATTCTTTTAGCAGACAACGTTTGCAAACACCAGGTATAAGCGATAAGATAAATGTAGTTATAAACGTGAAACAAGCTGTGATGTGGTAATGTTCTGAAGTGGTAATGTCTTAAAAATTTTTTTAAACTGTCTTTTAATTATGTTAGTGGAGAAAATTAAAAAAAAAAACACTTTTGCAAAAAATTATTATTCCAGAGTACACGTTAATTTTATACAGCTCTCTCTGTTTTCTATTTTATATCCACTGTGAACTGCTGCTATCATTTAACGAAATCTGTGAATTTAACAACCTTTTATTTTCACTTCTTTCATATTCTAGTATTTAGGTTGAAAGTTTTAAATTAGTTTTATAATATTTTATTTGACTGGGAAAACGTTTTGCCAGAAATTTTATTGCCCAATTTTAGCCGAATTAATCGAACTACAGTACATTTCACATTAACTTAGTTATAATTCTTTTTAATGCACATAAAATAAGAAAGACTATTAATAAAAACAAAATGTTGTAAATCACATTATTATGAATGTAATCAAATATTATAAGCTATATAAACATCTACCTTTGAAATGCTCAAACAAGAAATGTCTTTATCGCAAGATGTTAAAATATTCGTGTATTTGGCCTTTATTTTCTTTTTTCAGGAACGTTTTTATTGATCAAATACTGAAGTTCAGAACTATCATTTTTATATTCAAGTTATTAAGAACAACCATTCATAAATATTAACATTAAACTGAATCAGGCGAAATGTTAATATTATCTCTGCAAACAACGCTTCCGATATTTCTGACAATGATGAAATTCACGTTTTCTCACCAGAGGGCAGAAGTTGCTCATCCATTTGATCGGGATATCTACATTTGGCGCATAATCCCGGAAACTGGAGTTTCACACAAAAGCATTGAATATTTCTCGTGAAGTGCGTATAAAGTTATTAATGCCTTAATGCCTTTTTTAGAAAAGACATGTTTCTGCATGATATTTATACTAATCTGAAATATTAAATGTTTCTGATTCCGAAATCAAAATCGGATTATAACAAGAACGGAAAACAGAAATATTCCTTAATACCAAAATTAAAAATTTATTATAGTTACCTACAGCTGAAATTTTATTTTAGAGATTCATTTCCTTTTAATTCATTCTCTGTCAGCTATAAATATTTATTACTGCATAAATTACTTCTGAAATTAAATTTACACTAATCATCAGCAGTAAACTATGCATATATATAGTTTTTTAAATACAGATTAACGCATTTTGAGAAAGTTATACTAAAATTTAAGGATAAATTAAAAGAAAAATAAGATTTTATATGTAATAATGAACACGTTTTTAACTGGAAATTCAAAAGAGCGAATTAAAGGAAATGCAAAAGATGTTTGTGTTTGCTGTACTTCTTAATCGTAGATAGAAAAAATAATGAATATCTGATTTTAAGCATTAACTAACTAATTTCTAAACTTATTTATAGCATTACATTTCTTTGCAGAACAATCGAATTTAGCTTGTCTAAAAATCAAAGAGTAAATATATTTATCTTCAAACTCAAATATTTCTAGCAAAAATTATTTATGAATCATAGCTAATGAAAGTGTTATTATTAGTTTTATCAATATGAAGTGGTACTGTTCAACATACAGCTCATTTTCTATTCTAAATAAAGCTATGATTTGAAGAAGTTATTTTACTTAACACCATAATTACTTTAAATTTACTTAACTTACTTTAGTTAAAATTACTTAACACTGTAATTACTTTAAAAATAATTTGCAGTTATTTTTAAAAACTTAGGCTTCGGAGGGTTTTTTTTTTTTTTTTTTGCCTGGCTGCATGCTTGAGTAATGCTAATAAACAATAACGCTTATGATTACTAAGAATTAAATTAGTGTACTATGTTCTTTAACATCAGAAGTTTGAACTCATAATAGGTTTGATTATTTGAATATGAAGAAGCACTCGAGAGCTATTTGAATAAAGAAAGGGATGCCTTCGTGGGAAACATTCTAACGGAAACTAACACATATTCATGTTGCACATGGAGAAAATGAACCAAGCAGTCAGCACATTCGTCTAAGATTGAATTCGGGTTGAACTTCTGTTGTTCAGCGGAGTTAAGCACTCAGACACTGACATTCGTTACAGTAATTTTCATGTTAGTATTAGATAATCCTTAAAACTATTTAAAATTCATCATAGATAAAAGTATATGAAATAGCCACGGCAGCTTCCAAACCATTCTGAAACAGGTGTAATTTTAGTTATTTAATTATCTATATAGAAATGGAGTGTAACGTCTTAAGCTATTTTATCGACCACCACAAGTTCTGAGAACAGGAATGACCACCTCGAAAGTTCCCACGAACAGAGTATTTCTTAGCGAATTCTCGGAAAGAGGAAGTGACCAGCAGTCACAAAACAATCTCAGCATTTTGTTCCTCTTATAGTTGTTCGAAGGGAGATATTGTTCCGGTCCCTTTTATCAGTTTATAGATTCAGTGTCTCAGACCACCCGGTTTGAGACCCGAGTTGGAATCGAAAAGTTCCCACGGACTTTTTCCCAGGCTGTCTTCATCATATCCAGTTTTTAATCAAAGTGTTCTCGCCAATCAAGAGGCGCTTCTAAAAATTACGGACAAATAAGGATCCTAGAAGTTTTTCCGACACGCCCAGGGCAACTTGAACAAAATCATGGAACGCAGTTCCAGAGAGAGAAAAAAGTGAGAGTTAGTTTCAATAAGTAGAGAGAGAAATCTTCTCTCGGTTTTTCCAGCTCGGCCACGAGCAAATTTTTGCTTCTCTCTGCGTAGAGCGATATTAATATCTCTGCCAAAAGATTTACAGCGAGGTAGCCGTGTTCGCAGCTACCTTACGAAGAGCATTCTGCTCAGACACAGCTCAGTGCGGCAACCACCGGCTTAGAGATTCGATTTATTCAAGATAGCCTCATCTTGAACTATTTCCAAACAAGAACTTTCATCTTGGCTGAGTTCTAAACAGGAACGTATTCACCCTACTGTGAGAACAATATTTTATAAGTTTATTTATTTTTATGTTTTTGCATATAGCCTAGAAAGAACCCAAATAAATTTATTTACGCTACCTCTTGTCTTTCGAATTCGTCACAGGAGTAACTAGCTGAAGTACCGGTTCTATTCCTGGACGACAAGTCTTAAAAAAATGAAAGGCTGATTTTCAACGCAGAGGTCACATCCTTAACACAGAATGTGAAGAGGCATAATAGCATTTCCGAGGCATAATTGCCTCCTTCCAGAGTGGCCCACAACATTTATATTCTCGGATGGCAAGCATTTCTTGGATCCTCCATGAGCGCGTTCAACCTTTCCTCTTCCATATCAGTCAGTCTTCCCCTTCATTCAACCATTTCTACTACCTCCTAAAAGCGATAATACAAGATACCACGTTATATTATATTATGCCATCCTAGCCCAAATATCCGGCGTTACCCGGGTTTTGCGCAGAATGAAGGGGTTTTATTTTGAAAAGTGGGAGTAGTTTTTACGAAATTTTAGGTATACAGTGATTTTCGTCCAAATTTGAGAATACAGTGATTTTGGTTGAAGGTGAATTAGGCAAAATTTTACCAAGTTCGAATAAAACTATATAAACAGCGCAGAACTACGGCACCATGTAACGGTTTTAGTAAGAACTTTAATATCAGTTATGTGTTTTTTCGGAAATAAACTTTCTAAAAATCACCATCCACTTTGGCCGATTTCTTCACCGTTTTCGAAATATTGACGAAAAACTAATAGAAAGAGCATTTAAAATTTTGCTTGAAAGATTCTACACTGTTCTATAAAGTTCCACACTTTTCTAAAGAGTAAACAAACAGGTAGCCATCCAATGGTTTTACTAAGAAACGATAGCAAGAAGGCGATAACTAATTTCAAAACTAAAGAATATAGAATATACTCTTAAGTTTAGAATATATAGAATATATATATAGAATTATATATATAGAATTCTATATATATAGAATTATATATATATAGAATTATATATATAAAATTTTTATATATGTAGAATAGATAGAATATAGTATAGATATAGATAGAATTTTTAAAATTTATTTTTTATTAAAAAAAGTTATAAATCTCTTGGGAACGCAACAACGGTGGAGTTAATCCAAGTGTATAGTATAATTTTACGGGTCCCGTTAATAATGGTAAATAATTAGAAGACATCTACGTTTTCTCTCTTAAATCGCTTAACTTTTTACTTAACAACAATGCAAATTTCAAAGGTAAATTAACTAACTTATTCTTTGCTGAATGACAAAACTCTGGCGCGTGGAAGATTTAAAAAAAAACATTCTAATTCGGGCAGTGGCAACACATTTCTTTTAAGTTGCTGAGTTTGTTGATTAAATTCGAAGGCAAACTTATTGCGAGTGGTAACAAACCAACTTTGTATCTCCGAGTTTATCAGTAAATTTGGAAAGATATCTGATGCTTTTCATAGTGGAATACACAGCTTACATAGTGGAATACACAACATGACAGATGACACACATCCTTAAAGCGTTGTGGCATAGGTTTTAGATTTACTTCTGTTAAGTATCATGATGAAAATGGTTAGCAATTCTAAGATACTTTTATCGAATTTTTGAAAATTAAAAAGGATATTAAATAAGATATCGTTTGTATATTCTAACAGCCTAACTTTAATATAGCATAACTATTAGTCTTTTCTACGATATTGTAAGCAACTTAAATTTGAAAAATAGTTTGTAAAAAGGAAACAATTCTGCAACTTTAGAAATTTATCATGCATGGATTTTCTTGCTATTGTGATAGCATCTTTTCTAATTTCTATGAAATAGTAACACTTGGTCTACTTTGTTTATGTAAACAGCACAGTACTAAACTTCTTCTACACTCATGTCCATAACTTAAGGATAATGCAAAATCAGGCAAAGGAAAAGTTAGAAGCAAAACAAATTTGACTTATTCGTAAAGCTTATTTATTAAACAAAAGGTAAAGAGCAAAAAAAAAAAAAAAAAAAAAAGATGCTATATGTTTGATATTATTAAACAAATTAGCGATTTTTTCTCCCTGGAGCAAATTACAAAAAAAAAACATATTTACAAAAAACCAATAATATTACATGATTGGTATGATTGTTAATACATTGTATGTCTCCCAGACGATGCAATACAGTCCGTACAACGCCTAGGCATGCTGAGTATCAAATTATCGATCTGATCTTGGGGGATATTACACCACTCAAAATGCAGTGCTCTTCGAAGTTCCGGTAGACATGTAGGAGGAGGTTGACGGGCTGCAACTCGTCGGCCAAGCATGTCCCATACGTGCTCTACTGGATTCAAGTCCGGTGAGAAGGCTGGCCAGTCCATACGGGTGATATCCTCCGATTGAAGGCATTCGCTTACGATGTTTGCACGGGGAGGACGGGCGTTGTCATCCATAAACACAAATTGTGCGCCCATGGCGCCCCGAAACAAACGTACATGTTGTTCCAGAATGTGACGTCCCGATAGATTTGGCTTGTCATGGTTCCAATTTAAACATGCAGTCAGTTCTGGAACCCACCCCAAACGAGCACTCCTGCACCACCCACCGTAACGGTGTCGTTCAATGATGTTTTCTTGGTGGTAACGGGTACCTGGAGCTCTCCATATGAAAGTCCGGCGAGAATCAGACTGCAAGCCAAACCTGGACTCGTCGCAAGATGTATCCATTTTTTTGGTGAATAACAATGTATACAAAAGCTTTCATCTGCCTATAGGCAATGTTTAATGATTTATTTTATTTAATTTATGCATGACAAGCATATATGAAAAAGGTTGCTGCAGGCTTTGTTCCCTTAAATAATGATAATAAATATATTCTTTCAAGTATAAAGTTAATAGCAAACTGTCAAAGTAGAGTTTCAACGATAGAAAAGCTGTAAGCATAAAATATAACTTTTTTTTAAAAAATATTGCACTTCGAAAAATTTCTAATTATTAAAATATTCATTGTAATTCAATAACTTTCACACGATCCGCCCATATATTTATGTCTGTTGCTACAAAATCAAAAATTTCAATATGTGAGTTAATCATGTAGCGGAGAAGTAGAGCTATCAAAAGCTACGAAACTGAGAACGTTTCTTGCCCGGAAGATGAAAATGCACAGCTAGAAACGACTTCTTCGAAATTCAAGTCAGATTTTACTTTTTACTTAATGCTGAAACAATTTCTAATCTGTTTTTCGTATACATCTCGCTTAATGAACGAATTAAAAAAACTCAGAATTTTACTGTTTGCATCATCAAACACACCAGAAAAATCTTTTAAATGAAGTTCTTATATACAGTATACTGATTAACAAAATAACAAAATAGTGTTTTTGCTGGCATTTCAAAATTGTTCGGTTTTGTTTTCACAGCTTCACGTCCTGTATTCTAAAATTCCAAAATCCAAAATTGTATTTGTCATAAGTTTTGGAATTTTCAGATGATAAAACAAAGTCTTCGCCCTCTTTTAAAATCAGAATGAAAATTAGGGGATTATATATATATATAGAACAGCATATTAAATATATATATATATATATATTATATATATATATATATATATATATATGATATATATATATATATTTAATATGCTGTTCTACGGCTCTTGGAAGGGTGGTTTCGAGGATATGGCGTTCATTAAACATCACACTATTCTTTTCTTCTGTAATATTTCCTTGATGCTGAGTTGATATATGTATTAATCTTCTTCCACCTTTCCAGAAAGAATATTTTCAAAGATATCAGGTTTACATAGTCTTCAAACATTTTATAAATTCCGTTTCGGTTTGATACTTGTTTTTATTTTATAAATCTCATTTAGTGCATAAAACAGAACAGTTTAAGGACTGTATGGTGTTTAAAATTATTTGCAGTAAAATCATTTGTGTCATTTGTATTTTTCTTCATTTTCTAAATGTATACATATTTGTCTCTGCATTTCATTTGAAAATTTAATTTTCGCAGTTTCGCTGTGACGCGTAATATTACATTCGTTTGAAGGGATTTAAAATTCCACTATTCATAAAATACTTTCTAAAGTTTTAAAATTTTCCTGGGATGTAAAACACCCTCTTTTAAAACCAAAACGGTATAAAAAATTAATTGGGTGATTTTTTAGAATTTTGTAAACTATCTTTGGTCCATAAAAGTATATTAATGCTTACCTATTAAGATTAGGTAAGGAAGAAAAATTTTACAGGTATGCGTAATTAATAGTATTTTCATGGAAGCAGTCACAAGTTTAATAACAAATGTTGTTTACCAAGTATCGGTGACTCTTGAAATGTCTACAAAACATCATCAAATTAATCAGAACAATTGGCTTATGCTGGTGCAAATCTTCCGAGACCATAAGAAATTCATTAGTACCTAAATTAAAAAAAAATTCTATAGATGTAGCTTGTGCTGTAGAGACATTTTCATTTTTAGAATCCCAAACAGGGAAGAAACGAGCTATGCCTTTGCCGGGATTACATCCTCGGACCTCCCGTTTATTAGACAGACGTACTTCCAGTTATATTTCGAAAATACGCCATTAGTAGGAGAAAATATCTTGCGTTCTTCCCCTATTTAAACTACACATAGGAATCGCCAGTCATCAATCCAGGTAGTGACGAATAGTTATCCATTATATTTTAGTTTTGTGCCCTACTGTAGTGTAAAAAATATTTTTAGAATCTATGAAACCGAAGAAATAAACGATGTCCTCGCTAGGACTCAAATTCTGGATTTTTCGACAGCCAGCCGAATGTGGTTCCAATTGCAAAGGTACGCGGTAAGAATGGTGAAATACCTTACAATGCAATTGCACAAGTGAATACGACGATTTTTAGTCTTTTCATTACTTTTCCTAAAGCACAGTTCCAGCGAAGCTTGTTTCGGACATTTCCGCGACCTCCCCTTTTTTTGTTTTGTTATGTTTGTAAGCAAAATAGCTTTTCTTTAAATGTTGCGGTACTTTTACAGTTTTCTTGGTTGACGTCTTCTTCTTGTAATTCAAAAATCTCTCTCTTTCTCTTTCCTGTTCTGTTTTCATTTTCATTATTTATTTATTATTATTATTATTTTGTTTGAACAACGATAAGTACAGCTCCGTTTAGGCTTCGATCTGCATGTATCTTTGAAATCTACAGTTTGATAAAAACAGCTTTTTCTGATAAAATATCTGAATCTTCTTTTGCGTAGGTAAGAAGTATCAGTTATAATCCAGAAAGTCATCTTTATCCAGAACGGTTTCAAGAAAGCTGGATTCGAAGATTTAATATTGAGATAAGGATATGCTCGTTTTAAAACTATTTTGCGATATTGCTGTTGAACTAAATTTTAAGGTTTAAGTGCCAAGAACGTGATATTTAATAAATAAATGTAACACACAAAATGTTAAAAAAGAAAATGCCCCTTTAAACGTAATTTAAAATCTGAAACATTTCCATTTTTTCCCCCCATTTTTACTACTTGTGATTACCAAAACATTTTTGCTTGAATTCACACACTCCTTTTCTTCCTATTTTGATTTCTACGAAGTTTTTCAACAAGCGATTTAATTTGCTCTTTAAATGAAACGCTGTTTTCTGTAAATTTGCTAACTTTCTGTTTCAAACTTTAACTCATCTAATTTAGTATTTGGGTTTTATGAAGCTCATTTAACTTCTCAGACATTTTGTACAAATTTTTCGGAAGAAAAATGCACAATCTACTTTCTTTTTCTGATTGTTCGTTAACTCTGTTAGTAGTTATAGTAACTGAATTTTTTATAATAAATATTTCTACTTTTTGATTTAAAAAATAACTCTTTCTAAGCCATTACTTATCACATATTTCCAATTCAGCTATTTATATTCTGAATAATTCATTAAGCTCCACGTTATAACGCTAGCAAATGCTTTGTTAAATAAAACATTACATGATTCAATTATTAGGTTCTTAATTCTATGTTTAGCAAGCTCATTACCTCAAAGTTTACAAAGAAATTCGCTTTTCCCGCATTTTCAGGAGAACGATTAGACACCTATGTGTATCTGCTTGAGGGGGATCGAAGATCATTTATTTACTTCTGATACACAACTGCAAAGAGAGTTTTAACCAGTAACATTTGCTTGATTTAAAATAATATGATGTACACTGCCCCCCCCAAAAAGGGACAGTTCTATATCTCTTGTTCTACTGGACCGATTAACGAAATTCAAATTGCGTTCTTCATGTCTCAAAAGCGCGACTTAGGATATATATATTAGACTTATATATAACACTATTCTAACATAGGAATTTTGACACAAAATCGGATTTTTTCTAAAATAACATACCAAATTTTTTACCTATTTCGATTCTACGACTCAAATTATGCCTAAATATTAAATTTTGTAAAATTCGGTGCGAAATTTACGGAGAAATTCTACAATTTATCTTGGCGCTTTTTATTCAGTTTGCGCCAAAATTAGTTCACTTGGCGAACTTCTTAATATGTGGCAACCTATACTCATTTCCATTTTTACATAGTGCGTGACAGGAAAAAAAAAGACTCAATCGTTCCTTCTTTCAAATAATGTTCTTTATCTTATATTTTTAATTATAATTGTTATAAACTTTAAGCAATTTTTTTTCTTTTTGGAATTTTTATTTGAATTGTTTATGTTGCATAGTTTCTTTCGAATAACCGTTTTAAAAATTTCTATTTACTCATTCGAACTGCGTAGTTTAAATCAAAGATGCATCGTTTATTTATTTATTTTTTTAAATACTTTTTTATACTATATTTTTAGTCATAGTTACTATTTTAGGTAATTTTTAGACTTTTATTTTAGTTGTTAGTGTTGCATTGTCTCTTCAGATAATTATTTTAAAATTTTCTATTTATTCATTCGAACCGAGCATTTTAAATATATTTATTAATATAAATTTTCCAGATTTTGATTTTATTTATTTAAATTGCGTTTCTTTCAGAAGAATACTTTGTAACCCAGACTACAATGCATTTGAAAACTGCATATATTAAAAGAGAAAATACAGTAAAGCACATTTAACACGTCTTTCAATGTTCCGTTCAGAAAAGATATATATACAGTGTCTCACAAAAGTGATGGGACACTTGTGCTTTACAAAAGGATAAATTAATAGAACATGTAAAAATTTTTTGGGTGTGTTTCATACTTAAATTTAGTAACAATTATTACATAACATACATTTTCTCAAAATATTAATTTAATAAAAATACAATTGTTTAGAACGGAGCAAATAATGGTTCACATAAGTGATGGGACACCATTAGATACTACTACGTACTATGCAACAAAAATCGTCTGAAGTAAGCAATAAAAATATTTTTGGGTTTTTTTTATTTTTACTCAAAAGCAATTGGCAATAATTTATAAAATCGTCTGCAGTATTTCTCTCCAGTTTGTTTTGGAATTTTTGTGTTTTTTTATCTCTGTGCAGCCATGAATGCTAAACGAAAAGAAACTTTGCCTGAAATTCGAAAATTAGTTATTAATTTGCATATTAAATGTGGAAAATCTATTAGAGAAACTGCTGAAACAGTTAACCTGAGTCATTCAACAGTTTTCAATACCATTAAACGATATAACAAGAATCATATGATTCAGGATAAAAGAAGACCTGGCCGACCATCAAAGCTATCCAATGGAATAAAGCGAATTATCGTTTGAAATATTAAAAAAAAAAAAAAAAATACAAGAATGAGTGCTCCTAAAGTTGCTGCTGATTTACAAGCATTATATGGAGTAATTGTTGATCCTGAGACTATTGGAAGAGTAATTCGATCTACTGGATATCACGGTAGAGCAGCCAGTAAAAAATTCTTCGTGAGTGAAAAGAATAGAAAACTCAGAGACTGGCTTTCGCAAAATCCAACATAAATAAGAATTCTGATTACTGGAATGAAGTTATATTTGCTGATGAGAGTAAATTTAATATATTTGGTTCTGACGGTAGAATCTTGGTGTGGAGGAAACCCAGGGAAGAATTTTGCAAACAGAACTTGGTGCCAACAGTAAAACATGGTGGAGGAGGAGTTATGGTATGGGGGTGTATGTCGTCCGCTGGAGTTGGTAATCTTGTTTTTATTGACAGTATAATAGATCATTGCCAGTATATTGACAGTTTAAATCAAAATTTAAAATCTTCAGCACGAAAATTGAACCTTCATAACCATTTTAAATTCTACCAGGACAATGACCTCAAGCACACTGCTTTGAACGTTAGACTCTGGCTGCTGTATAACTGTCCTGAAATAATAAAAACACCACCACAATCTCCAGACTTAAATTCCATAGAGAATATTTGGCAAGAATTAGAATCAAGAATTCGCAAACACACCATTTCTTCAAAACAACAATTAAAATCGGTGCTTCAAGAAGAATGGGGTAAAATCACTCCAGAAATCGCAAAAAAATTAGTCGAATCCATCCCAAGAAGATTAAATCATGTTTTAAAAGTAAAAGGAAATCCAACAAAATATTAAAACCTCTTAAAAAGTAAAATTTTTGGATAAATATTTGATGGAAAAGTAAGTGTCCCATCACTTATGTGAGCCATTTTTTTGCTCCGTTCTAAACAATTGTATTTTTATTAAATTAATATTTTAATATTTTGAGAAAATGTACGTTATGTAATAATTGTTACTAAATTTAAGTAAGAAGCACACCCACAAAAAATTTTTACATGTTTTTTTAATTTATTTTACTACAGTTTTCTGTTGTAAAGCACAAGTGTCCCATCACTTTTGTGAGACACTGTAAATAAGAGAGATGTATAACCGACATTTTAAATTAGGATGACTTGCATACACTGGTTTAAACAGTTTTATCATTGTGCCATTTGCTTTACACAATTTTATCCTACATTTGGTTTCTTAAAATGTTATTCATATTTAATTTTTGAAATTGCAAGAATCAAATATCATAAGATTTAAAAGTTTTAAATTTAAAAAAAAAGTGCAAATACTAAATTTTACGCAAAAATTTATTTTTTTCTTCTCTTTTTCTTCAGGCATTCTGCTTCATTCTTGCTCTTTTTCTTTAGGCATTCTGCAAGTATATTAGAAACGTCTTGGTATTTCTGACAATCATTTTAAATAAAGTTATCGCCTTCCATTACATAAAGGCCCAAAAACGGCCGAGCGGTAAAGTCGCTGAACATTGGTAGTTCACTCCGGGGTTCGAATCCCGGTTAACGGGCTGGTCGCATTGGCGTTTTCGTGGATTTTCTCATGTGTAACGTGTATACCAGCTGGTTTCGCTTAGAAATTTTTTCACGAACGCATCCTTTCTTTTAGGCAGATAGCCCTGCTTTGCCGTAATTTAATAATCCAATTCAATCCATTTCATCAGAGACTTTATCAGTCTTTAGAAGCTAAGCATTTTGAAGGTATGAGATAAAAGGAAAGACTGGTTTCATCAAGAGGTTTTGGTTTATTTAATTATGGCAAAGCACGCTAGGGCTATCTGCCTAAGAGGAGGGATGCCTTCGTGGAGGACTTTCTAAGAAAACTGGCTCGTATATACGTTAAACATGGGGAACACCACGAAAACGCCCATGCAGACAGCCCGTTCGTGGGATTCGAACCTCGGACCGAACTACCAGTGTTCAGCGACTTTATACCACTCGCCCGCTGTTTCATCAGGAGGGAAAAAACGTCTTTAGGTGACATCCACATACATCACTGGATAAACTCCTGAATCTTCAAATAATTCGATTGAGAAATCATGGGATTCTCCGTTTATGATACGATATGATGTTCTATAACATGATTTAAATTTATACAACCATATAGTCTAAAAACCAGTCGCTCTTCATTTTAATATGCAATGATATCGTTTTTGTCTTTTCTGTTACGACAAACTCAGTTGATGGTATTTGCTGGTGTACACGTCCAAGTGTTTTCTCTTTGAACACCTAAATTCTTTGAAATATCCTGAAAGTATCTTCAAAAGCATCCAACTTTTTGAAACATCTTGGTATGTGTGACAGCCAAATTTCGCTGCAAATTTTTGCTTACTTTTGTCCCTAATTTTCTTCTTTCCTTCTACAGTTATTTTCAGTGCTCTCACAAGAAAATTAAGATTTTTCGATTGCTAGACTTCTAAAATTTTGCATTCTTGTCAATTTTTTAAAAATATCAATTACATGAATTGCGTTTCAAAGTTTAATTTACATGGTGGTTATAATTAAAGCTCCACTTTGAAATGGTCATAAAAGGAAAACTACCGGACCAAATGTTATCATACTTGGGAATCGTGTGAAGGAGGTTATGGGAATTTATTTTCCGCAGGCAAAAAAAAAAGAAAGAGTTAAAAAACTCACCACCAGGGGAAAAATGACGCTGTATGCAATATTGTTAAATGAAATAAGACATGAAAACATCGGTTTAAAATGTGTTTAATCATTTCTGAAACGTGTTACAAAGCATATTCAATGTAACGTCCAGTATTTTCCGAAAGCAAATTAGATCCTGTTACTGCATTCTCAACAGCAGCTCTTAGTATATCAGGAGGAATGTTACGGACATGTCGGTGTATCAAATTTTTCATTTCCGCCAAATTGTTTAGATTATCACCATAGACAGTGCTTTTGAGATAACCTCATAGCTAACAGTCACAGAGGTTTGAGGTCTGGTAGGAAGAGGGGATATGTTGGCCTATAAGACGTTCATTCGTGAAATGTTTCCTAAGTAACTGTGCGGTGGGGCCCAGCCCTGCATAAAAATTGTAGTATCTAAAATGCCACGTTAATGCAGTTCATGTATCACGAAACATTTTAACATTTGACTCTAAACGAGCTGCAATCATAGAAATCATTCTTAAATTTTTCTCTATATATAATTCTAATTCTGCTATTCAGAGAAAAATGGTTCAGTTGTGAAACTAGCTGTCATTCCACACCAAACGGTATGGAATGACTGCTATGCAATCGAACGCAGTAGGAGAATGCAATGGAACTAGGTAGATAACATGAGGGATTTCTTTGGCCCAAATCGATTAAAAGCGTTTTGAATCAGTATCTTCATGTTTTAGGGCCGAATTCAAGCTTCAAAAATTACAAATTAGCAATCTGTAAGAAAGCGATTTCTAAATTGTACGCACTTGTGCGAGTGATTTGCGATCTCACATTTTCTAATCGCTAATTCGTGGTTTTCACGGACGAATTTCTCCCTTACACGGATGGCGCACTCGACTTTTATCGAATTTAACGCCTTTAAATGGTCATTTGCTTACTTCAAAGTTTCTTAAGGGTATACAACATATTAAACCGTGTAACAAAAGGATAAGTTAGATTCCGACCCATATTTCGTTTAACAATATTGCATACAGCGCCATTCCCCCCTGGTGGTGAAGTTTCGAACTTTCGTTTTTTCGCGGAAAATAAATTCCCATGACCTCCTTTACACGATTACCAAGTTTGATAACATTTGATCTAGTAGTTTTCCTTTTATCACCGTTTCAAAGTGGAACTTTAATTATAATCACCCTGTATATTATTAAATTTTAATTTGAAGCTATGCGTTATATGTATACCATGCGTAAATTTTTCGTTTTTATGGAAAAATAAAGAATCGAAGCAAATATACTTAGGATAATGGACCAAAACTGATAAAATTTCACCTCCCTCCGAAAATAAAATATTGAAACTTCGACCTTGAATTTATTGGGTTTTAGAAATATTTAATTTGACTTATCTTCTAAGTCCTAGTTCCGACAACAATTCCGTCAAAAATTCCGAATCACTTAAGCTGAAGTAAAAGATTTAGTATATATTCACTGTATGTTAATAAAGTAATCAGAGTGTAATAAAAATAGATTATAGAATTTACGCTGATGCAACTTTTTGTCTGACTGCACAACATGTAATGGAAGAGAAGGCTTGTAGAGGTCTGTTTTTGACATGCCTCTAAAAGTAGATCTCATACTCCTTTTGTCTCTTCAATGTCAAAAAACTTTCCTTTGAGAGGCATCTTTAGTTTTTGGGAAAGAAAAAAAATCACAAGAAGACAAATTTGAAGAACATGCAGGACGATTGAGTACACATACTTATTTTCGGAATACAAGCGGTTCTCCGATTGGTTATTGAACAATGAAAAGATGCATTGTCATGCAATACAAAATATTTGGAATAAGTGTTCTGACTGAATAACGTAAGATTAAAAGCCATTTTCTTAATTCACAGCCATTTACAAGTCAACTACTCGGGCAATTGCAGAATCGTTTTGATTCTGAGCTTGTAAGACAAACCTAATATCTCTGGATTTAAACACTTCTTTAATCTTCCGAGAACATTCCTTCTTTAGCTCATATTCAAAGAATATTAAGTGAATAGAATTATTTCAAAACAAATTGAATATTCATTTGCACTACGGCTTGGTAGTTTACTAACGAGTTAACAAAACTTAATTCTGCTTTTTGTGTCTAAGAATAAAACAATATTTTAAATATTTACAAATAAAATATTAAACTGGAGCCTCACCAGTTGCCTTGCATTTTAAGATTGTTAAATACTAATTGTTTGTTGCGAAGTCTAACCCAGGCTGCATGGTTGGTTTTCGTAGATTTTTAGGTTCTCTTTACAAAGGTTCTCTATGAAAGCATCTTAACCAAATAGTTCCCATGTTCCTTCTATGTTCAAATAACCAACTAACCTAGTTTAAGCGCGATGTAGCTTGCCAATCGGGAGTAACATGAAAGATACGGCGCTAATAATTAAATTGCTGTTATGGTACGCTGTTTCTAAACTTAGATGATCATTCCTTAATTAAATATACTTGATTTGTAACTTCTACTAGAGTTGACGGTAAGAATTGATGTGCAAATAAATAATATCGCGTTCAATCTTGATTAATATAAAATTAGAAATATTTGCATTCAGACAGAAAGTTTTTTGAAATACACTCACGTTTGTGAAAATTGCAACACCATGAAGGACTTACGCGAGTGAGCTGAAATTTTCAGGAAATGCAAAGTAGCGCATGATATGCAAATGATTAAAATTGCAAATCCGTAGCGCATGCGTATGCTGAGCAGCGCCCTCTGAACGGCTGATGGATCCGAATAAATAGACGGCTGTAGCGAGGCGTGTATGGTTATCGGTGGTTATCTGCTAGTGGTAAACGTTAACTCAATATGTACTTATGCCTCGTCGACGAAAGAGAGCGAGATTTGAACAACTTACAGAGTTTGAACGAGGGAGAATCATCGGCCTTCGTGAAGCTGGATTGTCGTATCGTGCAGTAGCCTCTCGTGTGCAGCGTAACAGCAGCACAGTGATGCGCGATTGGAAGCAGTGGACGGACGAGTGTCGGACAACTCGGAAATCCGGGAGTGGACCCCGAAATGTGACGTCAGCTCGCGATGATAGACACCTGGTCCGCATGGCGCGGACGGACCGTACAGCTTCCTCTAGACAATTGGCAGCACTGTGGTCAATAGCTACAGGTGTTTCATTGTGTGCTTCATCAATTCGTAGACGTCTGCTGCAGTGTGGACTGCGCACACGGACTCCTTTATACAGGATCCCCCTAACGCACGACCATCGCCGCCTGCGGCTACAATGGGCCAATCAGCATGGAGACTGGCGTGCTGATTGGCAGCATGTCGTGTTTTCTGACGAATCCCGCTTTAATTTGTGGTACCATGATGGCCGCATTCGTGTCAGACGCTATGCCGGTGAACGCCACCTTCCGGAGTGCATTATCGAACGCCACAGTGGACGAACACCCGGAGTTATGGTCTGGGGCGCCATAGCATATCATAGACGATCTCAATTGCTACGAATTGTGGGCAATCTGAACAGCAACCGGTATATCCGTGAAGTTCTACAGCCCGAAGCTGTTCCCTTCCTTCAAAGCTTGCCAGGCGCTGTATTTCAACAGGACAATGCCCGCCCTCATACTGCTTGGATTGTTAAATCCTTCTTTGCAGCGCAGCAGGTACAGCTTCTTCCTTGGCCTGCGTGTTCCCCGGATATGTCGCCAATTGAACATGTGTGGGATGTCATTGGTCGGCGTCTTGCTCGTGATCCTCGTCCTGTTGCGTCTGCAGACGAACTTTGGGTACGCGTACAAACGATATGGAATGCTCTTCCTCAGTCAGACATTCAAACTTTGTTTGACTCCATGCCACGTCGTGTAGCAGCACGTGGTGGCCACACAAAATACTGATTCTGATCTCTTGTTCTTGTTTGTTTGCTTTGAACATTTAATCATTTATTTGTACCACTACCACTCAACTGTGTATTAAATTGCATTCAATTATGACGATTCCTTCTTGGTGTTGCAATTTTCACAAACGTGAGTGTATTTGCAATTACTTTATAAGAAGGATTTATTAATAACCGTAATAATTACTTATTACATTACTGATGATTAAAATTCAGTTCTTGACAATTACATTCTAAAAGAGAGTTTTAAGGATATAATGAAAATACGCTACGCATAAAAATACATTTTAGAATAAAAAATGAGTTAATTTTTTTTTTGTTTAAACACTTCTTAAATTTATTTAATAAACATCGTACCCTCGTTGTTATTTGAATCCAGAATTTGGGTGTCTTTTATATAATTATTCTTACTTGTCCACAGAGCCTGATGACTTATCCAGCCATTAAGTAGCTGCAGATCATTTTCTACATAACCACTGAACTTCCATTTATTCGATCTCTAGAGGTTTGTATGTTTATATCATAGCTTGATTATTCTAAATCTTATGTTTCTATAAAAATATACTGTGCTTTTGGATGATAGTATCATCCGCTCTTTCAGTCACTTTATATGCAACAGCTTGTTTAGAAATAAATTATGCAGTTAATGTCATAAAATATTTTCGTAAAATTCAAATAAACATCAAACGAAAGTTATCTGTTTTATACAATTCGATTTAAACGAAGTTAAATTAAAGTAGCAGACGATAAAACGCCGAAGATCAAAATGTACTCTTACAAATATTTTTTAAAACAAGGAAGAAAGAGAGAAATTTAAAAAAAATAGTTAAAAATTTGAATATTATCATCTATAATTTAAAAAAAATTGCTTTTCATATAGCATTAATAAATATTTATGACACATCATTGAGGGAAAAAATTTCATATAATTAATTTTCCGTAAAATATTACTTGAAATTTAAGGTTAAAAATAGCTGTGGCAATTCACTGTAACAAAAATCCATAAACCACATTTGGCGTTATTATCGCTAAATAAAAAATGCCAAATTTCAAAACGCGAAAATATGTAAATTCGTGTATATCTTCGAAAACTTTGAATAAAAAAGTCTAATTTTTTGCAGGTATGCTTAGAAATACACCTACTTTAAGATGATGGAAAACTTTTATAGGTTATAAATCAAAATTTTTTTCGAAAAATTTATAAAAATTATTTTAAAATAGAAATTTTAAAAATAGAACACAAAATTAGGTAAATTTCATTTGGAATGAACCTAAATTTCGAAATGTGATAGGAAAAATCAAAAACGTTTAATAAAAAAAGAGATATTAATAAATATTTGACAAATTCAATTAACATTGGGGAGCTAAAATTTTGAAAGCTAATATTTTAAAAACTACTCGTACGATTTTTACAAAACTTGGTATTCTGGCATAATTTGAGTCGTAGAATCGAAATATGGAAAACAATTGGTATGTTATTTCAGAAAAAGTCTGATTTTGTGTCAAAATACCTGTGTTAAAATAGTGCTATATATAAATCTAATATATATCCTAAATCGCGCTTTCGAGACATGAAGAACGCAGTTTGAATTTCGTGAATCGCCCCAGTAGAATGGGAACCCCATTAGAATGCCCCAGTAGAACCCCTTTTTTTATTTAATTTTTTTTTTTTTTTTTTTTTTTTTTTTTTTTTTTTTTTAGCAGTGTACACTACTAGTACATCGTCGCACGAAAGCGGAAATATGAAGATGAAAGTTGAAGTTATAAAGTATACTAAAATACATTAAGTTAAAGTAATAGTAATACAGTAAAATACAATAAAACATCCTACGTTAAAATAATAAAAATAACACGATGAACGTTATATTAAGTCGTGGTGGCAAGCGAAGGACAAGTACGTGATCTTGAGAGTTTATGATTGGTCGGTGACCGAGTTGGCAGGAAAACGCAGAAACTGAGTAATTAAACGAAAATAAGCTTGATTAAATTAAATTTTTAGTATTTTCCATTGAAACATAGTTCAAGGCGATGTGGAAAAATACTAAATATGTTACGGTGAAATGTTATGTTATGTTATGTTACGGTGAATGTTACGGTGAAATGTTACGGTGAAACACCGAAATCTGGAGAATGTCGACTTCACCGGTGAATGTCAACATTCACATAGTCGCTTGGTGTATGTCCGAAATATTTTCCAAATACTCTTATTTCTGACTTACACCGGTAAATGTCGACATTCACGATGTACTAATGGTGAATGTTGAACATATAAGAATATTATATTTCCTTGTCCGTAATTTATTCGCGAAAAAACGCACTTGAAATTCAGAATAAGAACTTAAGAATATAAGAACTTAAAACACACAGTACATTCAAAATGAGAAAGAAAAATAATAGAAGTTATAAACTTACCAAATTATGTGATTCAAATCTTATTTATTGCAACAACTTAAACTATTATGACACTTTGAATTGCCCAAGAGGCCCTTGCTTTTACAACTGCATTTATTTGTGGAACACTTCCTTTTGGAATGGCAGCGTGTACATATACTCCTCTCTTTACGACCTACACCAGAGCATATCTGTGATTGTCGACATACACCGGTGAGGGTCCGAATGTACAAGAATGTAAAGAAATATTCGATCTTTCACCGACGTATTTGGTGAATATTGACATTCTCCGGTGAAAGTCGACATTCTCCAATTTCGGTGTTTCACGATAACTTATACATGAAATTAAGATTATGAAAAATGAAAACTATGAACTTTTAAGCGTGGCTTGGTAAAGACCAATACAATGAAAGCTTAGTCTTAAATACATAAGTTCAAAATAGTAGTAGATAAACCAAGTTCATATCTTTGCCAAATAAAGTTCAAAGAATGGTAAGATGAGTAAAATAAGTTCTTGATTAAATACAGTGAAAATATGTACAATAATCTGTCTCTAAGTTTCGATGAGTATATACATAGTATATGATGACGAGTAAGGTGGAATGAGTAGCTGAAAAAACTTTTTAAAGTTGCTTTTGTAGAATTTTAGTAAAACTATTCGAAGTTGAGATTCGAAAAATATCGAATGGGCTATTCCCACTTTGAGTTTGTCCATAATGGACTTTGCAATTTTAAATTTAACGAAAAATTCTATAGGCTTTTTGCCTGTGAATACTTATTCAGGTAAAAAAGGATATATCATTTTTTTCCGGTTCTTTCTTTTTCTTTAATTATGCTGAAGAGGTGTCTGGGATATCGGGTAAGGAAGGAAATTCTGAATCCGCAAGTCGAAAGTTAGGTTTTTCCGAAGCTTCGCTTTTAGCTTTCTGTGATGGCCTTCTATGGCTTTAAGGATATTCTTAGGGTGTTTACAACAACCCTTATAAGTAGAAACATGATCTCCACCACAGAGGTCACAAGTTGCAGACTTTTGATCATCTTTTTCTGAGTACAGGTCTATGTTTCATGTTGTTTTGTACAATTGATGTATTATGTTGTATAATGACAAATTTTCCGTGTGTGCTCATACCTTTGACATTTATGGCACTGCACGGGCCCCGATGTAGATTTACATGTCGCGATGAATATATCTAAGCCACGAAGATTTTCGTCTTTGTAGGTTCTTTTACTTCTAAGGAACGTTTACACTCTACTTGGAAAAGTGACAATTTAACTACGTTTCCTTCTCTTACAGAAGTGAGTTGACGTTCTTTAAAACAGGGATTTCCTTTTTAATTAGCTCCTGTTTGATTCAGGGTCTGTGTTTTTAGGTAATATTTTAATAACAGCTTTGATAGGCTTTTCGCTATTTAATTTGAAGCTGTGGAAGGGAACTCCAGGCGTTTGAAGCAATTTTGTAATAAATCTATAATGATTTATTTCATACACGGGTATGGTAAGGATTTCTGCTTTCATATTGGCTTGTAGTTAGTGATGTTATTATTTTCAATTTCTTCTTTTAGTGTTAGTATAGGTGTGGTGTATTTTAATTATGGCAAAGCACACTAGGGCTATCTGCTTAAGGGAAGGGATGCCTTCGTGGAGGACTTTCTAAGGGAAACTGGCTCGTATACACGTTACACATGGGGAAAACCACGAAAACACCCATGCAGCCAGCCCGTTCGCGGGATTCGAACCTCGGACCGAACTACCAGTGTTCAGCGACTTTACCGCTCGGCCGCTGGTGGGCCTAGTGTTAGTATAAAGAAGAAAGTCTTTTTGTTTGTCTCTAATAACTCAGTCACTGCTATAGCTATTGTCACCAAACTTTCTACAAATCTTTTCTGGGCTCTGGAAAAGGTCGGCGTCGACTTTAAAAAAAAAAAAAAAAAAAAAAAAAAAAAGCTAAAATCAAAGATATTAATAAAAGTCGGAAAAACGATCATTTTCGCCCTCCTTTTTCCCAGTGGCAACAGTCTCGCAAGCTTGAGATGAAAATCTGCTTAATTTCGAAAGCTGTTGCCAGTGCTCGCTTTCAAATCCTAGAATTTGTTAATAAAAATTTTGTTAGTTTTAGGATGATATAAAAATAGCATTTCCAAACATTAAATACATTACTACTGATTCCAAAAGTTCGTAGGAAGCCATTTCGACTACTCCCATCTTCGTACGACTTTAATCAGCCGAAATGTTAATTAAAAGTTCCCAAAGCGCTAATTTTTGCACTCTTTTTTCTGAGTGGCAACAGTCTCTCGCATTGGATAAAAATGCTTTATTTCGAAAAGGGTTGCTACTTCTCGCTTTCATATCGTAGAGTTTGTTAATCAAAAATTTGAAAGTTGTACAAAATCTATATACAAGGTCCGGCTATTAATTTCCAGGACTCATGGAATAACTCAGAAGAAAAAAAGGTTAAACACATAGCCATTTAATATGATTCAAAGTAATCCCCATCAGCCGTAATGCACGTCTGTGCTCGGTTGTACAAATTTCGGAAAGAAGTTTTAAAGTCCTCATTTGGAATGCTCTTAAATAGTGACGTTATAGTTTTCTTGATGGCTTCGACATCCTGAAATCTTGTTCCCTTCAGTGAAGTTTTCAGCTTAGGAAACAGGAAAAAGTCTACAGGTGCTAGGTCTGGAGAGTATGGTGGATGCTGCATTTCAACGCCACCATACTGGGCTAAGAATCGCCTCACAGGCAACGTAATGTGTGGGCGGGCATTGTCATGTAGCAGCAGCCAACTCCCATTTTGTTGAAAATGAGGCCTTACTCTACGAATTCGTTTTCGAAGTCGGTCAAAAACTTCTGTGTAGACCTGTTCATTGATAATCATGTTAGGAGAAAGAAATTCTTGATGAATGAGTCCATCGCACTCGAAGAAAGCGATAACCATAACTTTGATTTTGGACTTTTCAAATCGAAATTTGTTCTGCCTTGGTGAACTTGGAGACCGCCATTCGGAGCTTTGACGCTTGGTTTCAGGGCCATATTGATAACACCAAGACTCGTCTCCCGTGACTATCCTATCCAGGAACGCAGAGTCAGCACAAGCGTTGTCGATAAGTTCGCCACATGCGTCCAGTATCACTTGCTTTTATGGTGCTTCCTTAATTGCTTTGCTCCCTTGTTGTCTCAATTGCTTTGCTCCCCTAAATGGTGAGAAACGAATCTGTAACAGATCTTGCGTTTGCCTAGGTCTTGTGTCAAAATTCGCTGAACCGTCTCTTTGTCCATGCTGAATTCATTGGCGAGTACTCGAATAGTCAATCGACGATCACATTTCACCATATCGCGGACTTCTTCAATTACTTCCGGCGTGCGTACGGACTGCGGCCGACCTTTGTGTGGATCATCTTCGACGCTTTCGCGCCCGTCCCGAAAGCGTTTAAACCACTCAAAAGTTCTTGAGCGAAATAATGCTTCCTCGCAGTAAACTTGTTTTAACATTTCGTAGGTTTCACCAGCTGTCTTGCCCAATTTGAAGCAAAATTTAATGTTAATTCTTTGCTCCATTTTCACTTCGACAATAGAAATTTAAGAGCTACGTTTTAACGCGCCTTTCCACGAGAACCACTTACTTCAGAATGGCACCGATTGAACTGCACATGCGCAAGAAAACGCTTTTCAATATACAATCATTAGCGCCATCTTCCGGCTTTTCTTTCTCCTACAGTTATGTTAGTCCTGGAAATTAATAGCTGGACCTTGTATATAAAAAAGAATGTCTGTTTCTGTGTTTGTTCGCGTTATTGATTTCTGATCAATTATGATAACTTTTTTGCCACATTTAATCGACTAAAATTTAATATAGGTGAAATATTGAACGGAACGTAAGCTTCTACGACCATTTGATTAGAAAGACGAAAATCATTAAAAACTGCGTGCCATTGTTGCTGATGTAATGAGAGAGAATTACCTTATTTTTCTATCGACATTTTTATGTGGGTTCCATATCGGATCAAACTGAAAAATGTATTACTATAAATATCTTATTTTTTGCACCGTTATTAGAGAATAATAGCGGCAGTGTCGCTTTCTCTGTTGTTAGACGCATTACTCCCAATCTAACTTTACTGACATCGGGAACTTCCGCTAGTATAACATAAAACTATACCATTTTTATGTTTGATTATCAAGATTTAGTGCCCGAGACAATCCATTCTGTATAATTTGTAATGAAAATATTATCATAACAAGGTGAATTGGTGATAATATGCATTTTTTGGAATCATGCAAATTAACTGCTGACCTTCGAGAAGATTTTTGAAATTGCCAGCGAACGTGATTATTAATCAAGAGACATATAAAATTCATACAAGATATTATGAAAATTTTAAGCAATAATAATAATAGGATAGACTATTACTCTAAGAAAGATATAAACATCGTACAGGATATAATGAAAATTATAAACAATAGTAAAGATATTTTCAGAGTTCAAAGTTAGGGCTCTCTTCGACATTTTTTTTAATGTATATTTATTGAAAATGAATGTTATATGTTCTTGCTTGCGATTGTATGTTTTACTTGTTTATTTTATCTAATTTAATTATATTTATTTTCCTTTACTCCAAACCAGTTCTGTAATATTGATCGCAAGGCAATCAGTTGCAGAATAAATAACAGTGTTTGAATGTTTGAGGTTTATTTTTTCCCCTTTGGAACTTTCTGCCATCGTGCTGCCTCACAAGTTTTCTCAATTCCTTTTTTTTTTCTGCCTTCAGATGTATTTTAATTTAAATTAATCTATGTTTTTTTTTTCTATCAAAACTTATATTGCTTACCTTTAATATTCTTTGAGTTCTGAGCACTTTGCCTTTCTTTCCCTTTTCACAATGCCATTTTACCCGGCGCATCCTGTCTTACTTTATTAGTTGCATTTTCCCATTTCCGCTCTGTAATTAAAATTTCTGATAGTTTGCATTGAGACTTCTTTTGGATGTCGCTTCATTTCTTTTCAAGTTTTCTTTTAACCTCATGCATTCATCGATCAGTTTTAGTTTTCTTTATTGCAACACTAGCAGCTTCGCTCCAGCCTTCGTCTGGCATTTAAATGTACCAGAAAAATGGCTGAAGGGAACACAAAGCGTTAAATTTAAAAACTGAGTAGAATTTTACGCTGCAGAACAACTTCATAAAAAAAGTTATTAAGTATAACAAAATTACAATGAAATAAGCAATATCCATAAATACAAATGTTAATTATCCTAATAAATAAATTAATCAACTTCCCTTTGCAAAATCTTAAGAACTCAAATGGTATAAAGGAGGTTAAAAACTTTGTTTCCTAAAAAAATCACTCAAAACTTTTCAATATCTTAAAAACAGTGAAATGAGCAACAAATAACATAAAATAATACAAGAAACAAAAAATTCTGAAAAGCAAAGTATAATTAATGATAATTTATCTTATATTTGCAAGAGAAAATATTACAATGAAATAAGCTATATCCCTTAATACAAATATTAATTATCCTAATAAAAAATTAACTAACTTTCCGTTGAAAAAAAAAATCATGCAAAACTTTTCAATATCTTACAGTGAAATAAGCAAAAAATAACATGAAAGAAATACAAAAAACAAAAAATTTCGCGCACAATTTTACTCTTCAGAACTTTATCAAAAAATATCAATAAAAATGCATTATATATATATAAAAAAATGACAATGAAATATGCCAATCTCTTAAAAACAGTGCCATAAAAATATGATGAAAAATTGTTGCCAAACCATATTTCTAAAAGAATAAAACTATTCAAAATGATGCGATTTCATCAAAAAATCTATCAACAACAATAAGAAACGAAGATCGTTGCCAAATTCACATTTTTAAAGATGCGAGATGGGAGAAGTGTACTTGAAAGAAGCTTCATTTAAAAAAAAATTTTTAAATACAAAATATTATCATTTTTCCAAAATTCTTTTTGTAAAAGCAGTCGCAAGGATGAGAGTTTAAAGTGTCCAAAAATCAAAGAAAAATAAACTGTACATTTTTAAAAATAAACATTTTTAGAAAATATCCCGTTGAAAAGGTGTTAAGTTCCCTTTGTTAAATAAATTAATATTTAATCGATTTATTGAAACACGAAATTTATTTTAAGTTCGTAAAATAGCTAAGTGCATACGTTTCATGACGATGTGAAAATGGAGTGTGTAGAGTAAATTCTCGCTTTCCTATAGCCCATTATGTCTCAAAATGACGCGATTTCGTCACAAAACATAAAATTAAAAAAATCGAATTCGAATTTCAAAAAAATCGCTTCGAGGTGCACTGGCTCATGTCTAGATGCACCTATGTACCAAATTTCGTAGCCGTGGGTCTATTAGCTTACGCGCAGGGCGAACGAAAGACACACACACACAGAGACAGACACTTTCTTTTATTATATGTAGAGAAGATAGAGATCTGTTTTTTCTTTGGTCGAGATACTACAGATATTATGAGATTTTCATAGTTTTCTGGCAAGCCGTTTGAAAGCAGCTCTGCTACGTGACTGTCTTTTATATGATAAACAATGTTTCTTTATACAGTTCATCTATAAAACATTTTTTTTACACGATCTTCCAACATACTTCGGTTTCTTACACTTCTAAAGCGTACACTTTGTAAGAATAATCAAACCATACTTGAAATATTTCTTCTGGCATGAACTTCCTTGAATTGGAATTAAATTTCCTTCACCGTTCTTTGATTTCTCAAGTCTACAACCAAGTGCCGTCAAAGAGTAACGCTATGATGGTTCGAGTCTGTTTATCTTGCTTTATTCATTCACAAACTACTTCTACAATTCATAAATTTCCTTTTATATTAGACATTTATGTATGCGGTGTTTATTTTGCTTAGAATTAAGATAGGACGATCAGTCGCCTGATTGCTTTCATGCATGAGCCAAGTTTTTCTTATTAACGAAATGATATCCTGGCAATTACACATCAGAAACAAACGAGAAGAGTGTTTTTATAACACGTGAGTGCACTGAATGCAGTAGGATTTATGATTTGAAATTTTCTTCTTATGTCTAAATGTTTATGCATCAAAAGCCAAGAATTTGCAAATAAACTTCCTCTTTATGCTGACCCAAAATACTATTAATATAAATTTAAATTTCAGATTAAATAAGGTTTGCCCATTTCTATTCTAATTATACTACTTTCAGATCTAATGTTACTTATTCAGGCCATTTAACCACTTCACCGGCGAGCAAAACTTCTATATTTTGTACCATTTTTCTCTTCCAAAGGTAAACATTTTGTGTCTGAAATTTAGCTCAGTTAACGAGAGAAATATTTCCTTTCCCCTTCCACTACCTGTGAGGTCTATTGAGAAATTCTATTGAAATGAACCTGAACCCCGTACTTGTCACACTCAAGGACGTCAGTGACAACCCCATAAAGGCGACCATCGAACACAAAAGCTGGTACCTCGTAGAGGAGATATTATCAGCTTTGACTACACTACCATTTAAGACCAAGCTATGTCGTCCCTGGAAATCTGTTTTTATAATTATTTTAAATATAGGAATAATTTTAAAGTGTAATATATCATACATCATTTTATAAATAATAAAACTATATTCGTACGAAATATTCCTAAATTAAAAATCTTACATAAAAATAAATAAAATATCTTAATATCTTATATAATATATATATATATATATATATAAATGTGTGTGTGTGTATTCGGGGTAATGATGTGAAGATAAAACGTGTTAAAAACTCGCATCCGTCTCATCTAATGCTATGCATTTTAGGACTTTTCGATTTGCATCTGATAATTAGTAAGAAGAGTAAAATCGATTGAAAGTTATTCAAATGCAAATGCCATTTTTGATTGTGAAATAAAAGCTTTGTTAATTAAAGCAAAAATCAGTATATTTGCTTATTTGAAATAGCTATAAATAATGTTTTGATACTATTTTTCTTAATGCACTGTAATAAAACACGCTCGAATTACTTCTCATATATTTTCATACATTTAATTATTAGCCCAAAAGCGCTATTAATCTCATATCGGGATTTTTCGTCCTGTCACTTTAAATGTCTGAATCATTTTTAAATTGTTACCACCAAGTATGTTATCGCCTTGCATTATTTTTAAAGAAATTAAATAATGAAGAATCTGCATGTATTGTGAAAAAATGATGGTAGATACAACCGTCAAATTTTGAATAATGTAATTTTTATGCGAACATGTGCACCTCAAAGCACAAATTTTAATCTCGAATTTGTTTTATTATTTTTTCATATTTTGTAATACTTTAATTAATTATTAGTTAATAGTCTCAAAGATCGGAAGCGAGCAGTGGCAACACTATTCCAAATAAAACATTTTTTATCTCCGACTCGCGAAACTGTTGCCATTCTGAAAAAAAATAAGATATTTCTCTTTCATTATCAAATATTTTGTCATTTTGCTGCTGAATAGAATTTTATGTAGCGAAAGTTTATATTTAATAAATAAAATTCACATTCGAAAACTTAGTAATAAAAAGAAACAAAAAAGAAAAGTTCTCTAAGCCATCTTATTAAGAAAACTGAGGATTGGTATTATGAAATGAGAAAAGACTGAATAAAATAGAAAAATATATTGCAGCATTTAAAACTGCATCGGGAATTCAAAAAATAGGCTGCTTTTAAAAAAGTTGTGATTTTGCTGTTGAACTGTATGCGCGATGAAAGCGATACTTAATATTTTTTTTTCTTTTAATTTGACATTGTCAAAACATGCATATTTTCATCATTTATAATACTTTCATAATTGGATATACATGACTACCACCAAAGATTGAGAAAATAAAATAAAAGCCGTGTAAAAACATTTAAGCTGGTAAGGGGCAGTATATATATATATATATATATATATATATATATATATTTGGTACTGCCGATTGCAATAAAAAAGAGAAGTGCACAACTAGATGTTATAGCTGCCCAACATACAAAATTTCATTGTTATAGGACTAATCGTTTTTGAGTTATGCGAGATACATACATACGTATGTACGTACCATACAGATGTCAGGAAAAAAAATCTATTTTGAATCTATTTTACTGTTTAACTACCCATTTAAGAAAAAATGACTTCTTTATTCTGTCCGTACGCACAGTTGAAAAAGAATTGTGAAAATGGATTTGGGAACGGGCAAAATGGATATTTCCGATGAAATATGAACCCCAAAAATTTTCGCGCTTATAAACTTCCTTTACTTCTCACAGTAATAAAATAAAACAAAAGCGAATACAATCACTTCAACTAAAAAACAGCCAAATAACACGAAAAAGTGGTACGTTTTCAAAGTGAATTCATTTCTCTACATTCAAAAAGTTAAAAAAAAATTCTTCAAGGAATCAAAATTAAAACAGAAAATATTTTATTTATACTAAGTTAATCATGAAGGGGTAAGGGAATTATTTCTATGCGAAATTCTTATTACTTCAGAAAGAGTTCAGAGTATACAGTGTATGTACTCAAAAAAAAAAAAAAAAAAAAAAAAAAAAAAAAAAGGCCACGTTCGGATTTGAAAGGATAGCATTTAAAACCTTCAGACTTGTTTGTCAGTTAATGGGAAGGTGTGTGAATTGTTGTGCATCTCTCGAAATCTGTGTTAAGGGGGATTATTCCCTCGGAAAAAGCGATCCCCCGTCGTTTGCTTTTCAGGTACAATCTGTGGAGTGAGTCTGGTCAATTAAGCCATCAATCACTTCTTTTCCTTTTCGACTGGTACTGAGGGGTAGGAAAAATAAGAAGCTTCGAATCTCTCTCGGGGGTCACGGTTCATGCCAAATTTCACCTCGACGATAGTCTGCCGTCGCTGACGGTTAAATAAACATTTCAAACTGACGATACTCTATCGGGGCAAACGGGGAAGTGGTTAAAATACATTGCGAGTAATATTTTAACACATGTATGTATCGGAGTAACAAAAAAAATCATTATCACATTAATTTATCAAATTCATTCATCATATTTTTCACATAATAGAGAATAATAGGAAAATTTAATATTTGATAGATATATTTATATATACGAATAAGAACACACATAATACACACATATATATATGTAGAATCGGTACTTACTGTCTAGGAATATGATGTCTGTAAACTTACTTCCGATGTGGCTGTCTAGGGGCTAATAAACTAGTCCGATTTATGTAAAACTTGAATATTTAATGAAACATGAATAGTTGCAACAAACTACAAAGTAATTACATACGTAGAAGGAAATAGGTGAGATTATTTACAGATGAAGAGAAGGAATCATCTTTAATATGCAAACATCTTTTAATCGCGTCATCGTCTTAATGGCGGAATCGTCTGTCTTCTATCATCGGAAAAGTAAAAGATTTATTTTCACAGCTTGTCGCGTCATCTGATTATAATGAACGATGCTATCCCACAACTGCTCGTCCATCCTGATGGAATGCGGCCTCGCATTCTCGTAGCACCACCATCTCATCTAGGGATCTGAAAAATAAAATTAAAAAAAAAAAAAAAAAGATTGTTAGTTTACTATTGAGGCAAAAGTCGTCCTAAATGGTTTATTTCAGCCATCTTCCCTTATCATCTTAACATCTTCAGAAATAACGGCGTTAGCTCTTCTTAAATGCTCTTTCAGTGTTCGTTCATCTTGAACAGTCTATCTGAATACATGTATTTTACAAACGCGTCTTCCTTTGATGTTGTCTGGAACAATTCATCTTCGTATTTACGTCTTCTTAAACATCAACTGAACACGTCTTTTGAATACGTCTTCTTAGATACCGTCTGGATACATCTTCTGAATGCGTCTTAGATATCTTAAAGATCCGTCATTCGAATGCGTCTTCTCAAAATCATCTTCTTTAAGCCATCTTCCTTCATACATTTCATCCTTAGACATCATCTTCAGTCTTCTTAAATTAGTTCACGTCTTTAAAATAATAGTCCATTAGTCAAATCGGAAGAAATTTGTCAACTTGGAAAAAGTCTATAATCAGAAATCATCAAAATCGGTATTCCATTGTCAAAGCCTTTCGGGTTTCTTCCTAGATCTTCTGAATCTGCTTTTTCGCTTCTTTTTTCTCACCTTCTTTAGTTTCTTTTGTTCCGTCTTTGCTTTCTGTATCAGCGTCGTTTTCATCAGGTTTTCTGATCGACTTCTCCTTTTCAATCTTCTCCTCTTCGTTGGTCTCTGTAGTTTCTTCGTCTCCAGTGGCTTCTTTTGCTTCTTTATTGCAAGGTTTTTTACTGAAATTGTTCTAGTAGAATTCGCATTTGATTCATCATCTTTAGCAAAATGACTCTTCTTCGGAAAAATGATTCTCTTCAGAATCTGCTTCTGCAATGGCGTTTCTCCTCGTTGGCTTCAGAGCTAATTGTATTGTGCTTGAGTTTCCTTTTTGCACTAATTCATCTTTAATATCATCATTTTCATTTACAGCAGGATCTGCATCACTCTGGACATCATCAGAATTCACAATCGGGGAATCAATGCCACTTGCTTTGATTGTAGATGAAGTATCCAGTTTGATCACATTCTGTGCTGTAACAGGAACTATACTAACAGGATCAGTTTCTGGTTTTGGAAGCAAAAAACCATAATTAACAACTTTTTCAAATCCTTCTTCAGAACCATTTCCATTGCAATAAGCATTTTTTTTGCTCTTCAGAATCATCCTCAGATTTCTTGTTTTCTGCGATAACACAAATATTTGATCTAAATGAAGAACCATCAATTTGGAATTCACCTTCAAATCTCTCTATAGGCTTAGTTTTCCCATTACCAAATCCCGTTAACTATAGATCTGCCGACTTAAGTTCAGAAGAACCTATCTTATGTATATCTTCTCGAATTAGCGTTACTTGACTACCAGCATCTATTAAAGCATCAATTTGAAAATTATCTAAATTAACAGTTTTATGCATTTCTTTCTGACAAGTCTGAGTAATTGGAATTTTTACACCTTGTATATTTTTAGGAGACGTTTTGGAACAATCTGCGGCTTTGTGTCCAAATAAATTAAATTTAAAACACTTAAATCCTTTACTCTTATTGTTACATGAGTTAGATTTATGACCATACTTCCACAGTTATAACACCTTGGTTCCTTACTAGTTCCTTACTAGTACCTTGGTTCCTTACTAGTACTAGTTACTTCCTGGTACAGCGTGTGTTTTATTTTGTGTGTTAGTACTTGAATAACCCTTATTCTTCGTATCTGGAACGCGAATTTTCTCATAAATTTTTAATTTCTCTTTGAATTCAGAAATAGTTTTACAACCGTACAAAACAATTTTGTTACTACTCTGATCTGGTATCCCATTGATTAGATAATCAAGAATTGATGAATCGTCAACAGAACCGCGACTGACTATTTCACGCATGGCAATTAAATATTCGGAAAGTGATTCACCAGGTTTTAAGTGTCGTTTCTGTAACAAATTATGAAGTTGTGCACTGTTTATTTTAGAACCAAATTCAGATAAAAGATTTTCTTTTAATTTGTCCCATGATATTATACCCTTCAAAGACCTAATAAATACTTTAGCAGAACCAGTAAGCAATTTTTTAGCAAACACAATTTTCTGTAATTCCGATAACTTAAATAATGTAAAGGATTCTTCTAAATCACCAACGAAGGATTCAACTGGATATGTATCAGTGCCATTAAATTCAGAAACAGTTTCTAAAATATCACGAAAATGTAAGGAAATATTGCTAGGCATTATAATGTTTTCATTCACTGAGTTATTTATGGGAGGTGATTCTGACCGAACAGAATTAATATCATCATTTTTATCAGAATCATAAACACTTTCGTTTTCAGATAACTCATCACTTTCGTCATCACTTTCGGATTTTAAAAGCTTAAAATCACAAAGACTATTCAATATTAAGTCACAGTTTTTATCAGGATTTGAATATAATTAAGATGTAACAAATTACACACAGAAATAAAATCATTTGCAGTAAGAGTTTTAAGTAATTTTTGTTTTGTTTCTTCAATATTAAAATCAGATGGAAATCCACAAAAGTTACGCAATCTAGCTCTATTTTTTCGATCACCCAAAGTTCCAAACACAATTTGATGTAAAAGTTTAATTGACTTAGTAGGCCCAGTCTTTAAAGAATTTGAAATTCTAGGAATAGAATTTAAGGTAGTCATCTTAATTCACAGTATCATAGAACACTATTTTTAGAAGTAACAATTTGGAAATAATCGAAACAAAACTTACTTCTCTTATTTTGTAATATTCATAATGCTTCTTCTTAGGCTCATACCGGTCCAAGCGCCCAAATCTGTAGAATCGGTACTTACTGTCTAGGAATATGATGTCTGTAAACTTACTTCCGATGTGGCTGTCTAGGGGCTAATAAACTAGTCCGATTTATGTAAAACTTGAATATTTAATGAAACATGAATAGTTGCAACAAACTACAAAGTAATTACATACGTAGAAGGAAATAGGTGAGATTATTTACAGATGAAGAGAAGGAATCATCTTTAATATGCAAACATCTTTTAATCGCGTCATCGTCTTAATGGCGGAATCGTCTGCCTTCTATCATCGGAAAAGTAAAAGATTTATTTTCACAGCTTGTCGCGTAATCTGATTATAATGAACGATGCCATCCCACATATATAAGTGTGTGTGTGTATGTGTGTGCATATATATCTGTAATAAATACTTGGAGAGACTGCTGCATGATTAGAAAGATGACACTCGAAGGAGAGGCTTGTAGACCGACTCAGCCGACTGAACTTAATCTTTATTGCTGAACACGAAGTAATTATCGAAGACATATTTTTCATCAGTCATGATCATAGTCGTAACACACAAGCCACAATTTTATATAGAGTATCACCTTTTTAATAACGGCGTAGTTATCAGTACGACAAAGCACGAGCGAAGTTGAATAGCTTTCATGCAGGAACAGAGCCGCAAAATAACTGCACATTTATCCAACCTGGCAGTCTGTTAAGAGAAAAGTTTTGGTTTAGGTTAGAAAAGTTTCAGTTATCAAGAGTTATATCATAAACGTTCCGCAGGCCACGCAAGATCGAATGATCTAGAAATGACGCAATCCAGAGAAGTTATTAGGATTTTTAGAACAGAGAGGGAGAATTAAAGGGTTACAGGTAGTTTAAATAATAATTTTTATTTACATATTTTTTATCTTACAGGTATATATAATTAAGGTGCTACTTTGGTAGACGGTTGCACGGATTTTTGGCGATTTACATTGGTGCAATTGTTGGCGCGGTTTTTACAGTCGTCAGTCATCTTGAAAAATGCTGATTTTACGTATTTTACGCATATAGTAAAGTATTCGAAACTTAAAAAAAATAAATATCGTTAAAAGTATGGATGTTTTGTTGAAAATGTCGTTTTTAAGATGGCAGGCAAATGTAAATAAATACATTTACTATGAGTATAAAATACTAAAGTAAGGTTATTATTACTTTTATATAGCAAAGAAATAGAATAAAAACACCGCTATAAAAACACTGCGCAAACGTTTAATTGGATTAAAATATTAATCAAATTGAGCTTTAAATTAAAAACATCATACCAACGTTTAAAAGAATTGAAATATTACTTGAATTCAAATCCTTTAAAATAAGTTTTATAGGATAGAATTAATTAATATTAAAACATATGTGGCAATAAATATCTCGACAATTTTTGAAAACAGTGTATTATTTTTTTAATAAAAATTGAAGTATACATTTATAAAGTAAAAGAAAACTGTGTATTTACGTTTTTTTAAAAATTTTACCTGTCGTTTATTGAAAAGTACCAAAATAAAAATCTTCTAACGATCTTCATCTGTGATCCACATTTCTAGCACTTCATTTAAGAAGCAATTAGCGTGGTTTCCTCCAAAAATTTAAAATAAATTTCCTCTGAGCTTGTGACAATTTATAAATAAATCTTTGATTAGGAAAGCCAAGTTGGCCCAAATACGGTCTCCATCTCGACGGTTGTTTAAAAATTGCGTTTGCAGACGACTTACTATTAATTTTCCAAGGAAGAATTTTGAATAACATTCTTTTGAGAGCACAAGAAGTTCTAGATTTTGTCTCCAGTTGGGCGATTTCTCATAAACTCACTTTCAATCCTTCAAAAAGTAAAGCTATGCTTGTTCCCAGTACGTTTGATGAACAAAATATTGCTTCTTTGATGCTCGATAATTCTCCGTTGGAATTTGTAGAAAATGTCAAATATCTTGGTGTCATTCTTGACCAAAAATTAACATGGAAAAAGCACATTGAATTCCTTTCTGCTAAATGTGAAAAAATTATTAATGGCTTTCACCGAATTGCCAAAAACACTTTTGGAGTAAGCTACGATGTTAAGAAACTCATGTATAAGCAGTGTATTGTACCTTTCATTTCGCACGGCTGTCGTGCTTGGGGACATGTTCTTGCCAAGAAAGTTAACAAAAGAAATTTAAGAAAGATTCAACGGAGAATTCTTCTTCGTATTATTAGTGGTTATAAAACCTTAAGCTATGAGGCTACTTTTGTTCTTGCAGGAATTCCGCCTATTGATTTTGAAATTGCATATAAGAATAATATTTTTGAGTCATTGGCAACTCATGCTTCGGAAGACTGTATTAATGGAATTGTCCCCTTCACTGATCTTCCTCATCCCGCTTCTGTAGAACCCCTAAATTTTTGCGATTATAAAAAGACTGCTGAAATAAGTTTTCATATGGTTTTCTTTACAGATGGCAGCAATATGAACAACAAGTTTGGCCTTGCATTTGTTCTTTTTGAAGGCCATTCCGAGATTTGTTTTCTTAGACACCGTATACGGAATGAATGTACAGTTTTTCAAGCAGAACTTCTGTGCATTTATCTTGCCGTCAAATGGATCCAGGATCATGGGACAACATCCTCAAAGTACCTTATTTGTTCTGATTCTCTTTCTTCTCTTCAACTTTTGAACAGTATTACCAGCTGCGATAAATTAGTTATCAAAACCCTAGTAACTGTTAATTCACTTAGAATTAGAGGTATTGATATCTGCTTTGCTTATGTGCGTGCTCATCACGGTTTCTACGGAAATGAAAGAGCTGATTTCTTAGCTAAAGATGCCTTAAATTTACCCATTGATATCAACATTAGCATTCCAAAGAATTATTGGAAGTCCTTTCATTATAAAAATCTTTTAGCTATGTGGAATGAGGAATACATTTCATCTTGTAATCTTGAAGTCACCAAAAAGTTCCTTCCTTCTATTTACCATAGACTGAATTCCGAGTCTTTCCTCTCGTTAAATTTTAAAGTGTCTCAGTTTTTATCTGGTCACGGTAAATTTGCAAGTTATCTGTTTCGTTTTAATCTACGATCAAACAATTTATGTGAATGTTCAAAAAGAGTTCCTCAGGATGTGGAACATTTGATTTTCTCGTGCCCTACATTTGATGGCCCTAGATTATGCTTACAGAACGATTTGAAAATTTTCGGAGTGACTTGGCCAGTGAATTTATCTGTTTTCGTGAAGACCAGACTGCTGTTCTCTGCTTTTGTTCGCTTTATTTATGCATGTAATTTTTAATGTTTATTTATGCAAGTAACCTTTAATGTTCTAGTTAACTTACTTCTGTAAGCCCCGTGTTGTACATATGTGGTGCACGGGGAGTCTGTATGTTCTTAAAGGGGAAAAAAAGGGCAATTTTTTTATTCCGATACCAATAATTCTTGGTAATTACCAATAACAACAATCATCTTCGAAACGGACATATCCATTCCATTTGAAATCTGAGGAATTCGTAGAGACGAATAAAATGGCGCGGTAATTTTAAAATGGCGCGGTAATGCACAAATATTCAGTAACCAATCAGGGAGCTGTTTACATCACGCATAGAATTAAAATTATTTAAATAATCATTCATAATAAAATCATATTTAAAAAAATGCAAAATTCAATTGTATTTTAATATTTAACAGCTATAAATAATATTTAAAACATTAGATTAAATATATAGATATTAATAAAACCAATTACGATTGGAACAGCTTCACTATAGCCCACGTTCAAAGTTTGGCGAATTTGGTTTGGCGCCAAAGCACACGAAATACATTGTTTTGAAAAATGGTTGCCATCCAGATTTTCGACGAAACTCCGTTTTTCAAAAAATGGCGGCCATCTTGATTTCACCAGAAATTGTGCATAATATAAATAAATTTACGACTAATTATACACGCTTTTAAGAGAAAAAATATTAAGAAATGATTAAGGTTAAAAGGATGTAATTTTAAAAACAATACCGGAAACCTTTAGCTATTTCACCGTTAATAAATAATTTGGTAAAAGCGTAGAATAGGCTGCATCAACAAAGTTGAGAAGGCGGAGCTGTGTGACATCCATAAACGGGCGGGAATAAGCTCGTGACGTCACAATGTATTCTCCATGGACCTTATAAGAGATAGACTAACCCAGTGGGCGGGGCGCGCGTCACCGACATGTCGGCAAGAAAGAGTAGGGACGATCTGGTTTACTTTAACACTGAAAGCTATGGCGTTTTTATCACATAACGCTTTGTAATTATTAAATGTGATACGTTGCATAGTGATAAGATTATGAAAGCCACAGTTATCTCAAAATAGGATTTGAAAGCACTTTTTACTGCAATTCGCACATTTTTTTCACGCATAATTCTTGTACAAACATCTTTACTTTGGTAAAGCGGTAAAAACTCTGAGCACAAAATTTATGAACTTAATTTTGCGTACAAATAACGCAAATAACGTAAAATGAAATAAGATTGATAGTACGTTATGCTTTGAAATAAATAAGGTAAAATTAAACAAGATCTGATATTTTTTTTTATTCTTTTTTTATATATATTTAATGACCATTTTCAAGCAGCGATTTTCAAAACTATAATAACATTACAAAACAATCATTTATTTGATTATATCATCATTAACTTATTAACATTAAAGTGGAATATTTATTTTAGTAATTTATAAAATTCGAAGCATAAAATTTTCTGAGTGTAAGGAAGGAAAAAAAAAAAAAAGGTAAAATAAAATCTAGAAGCACTCAGATTTTATATTACGCCCAAAAGGAACCTTTTTTTTAACGTTTTGTGTGTTACCTATATTTATTGAATATCATGTTCTTCGCTAGTAAACCCCCTACATTTGAAAACAGCATATCTTCATAATTTCCGTAATGGAGATAAAACTGTTATTTTCCGTACTGTGCTCGCTCTGAACTCGTTGAGTTTGTTAATCAAAAATTCTTTAAAGTTTTATAAAATATGAAACAGATTAAAACAAATTCGAAATTCGGCCGTTCAGATGCCCATGTTCGGGTGGAGTTATTATTCAAAATTTGATGGCTCTAGATACTGTCGTTTTTGTCACAGTGCGAGAAACATACATGTAGTCATGCAGATTCTTATTATTTAATTTCTTTAAATATAATACAGGGGGATATTATTTGGTAACAACTATTTGCAAAGACACACGGACATTTATAGTAAAACAGCGCAAATTGCCGCTTCGAAACTAACAGCCATTCTAGGCTACCGCCCCTTTGGGCTAATAAATTAAATTAACAATAAATTTTTAAAAAATCTTATGCAGAACTAAAAATAAATTAAAAAAATAATCACTATAAAATACAAGCAAAATTAATTATTACGCTTAAATACAATTTTAATATTAGAATTAAATGTATAAAAATTTTTAAGGAGTCAAAAGTGTTTATCACTATGATGTATTATGAAATAAAATTCCTTTATAGAAATTGTGCTATAATACTCATCTATAATTTTAAAAAGCAGTACAATTTAGAATTTTAAACAAAACTTTCAAAAATTCGTTTTTAAATATTTAACTATTTTTTTACTTATTTACACGAATAAAAAGCATAAAAATTGCAAGAGAAAATTGCTTGTTTGAAATTTTCTATTAGTTCAGATTTAAAATATTATTTTCTAAAAGAAGTAGTTACAAATTTCCTGACAGCATAGGAAAAGCTAAAAAAAATATCCAGCCCTGAAAGCATGCAACAGCTTTATAATTATTTGGAACGTTAATTATGCTTGATAAATATGCTAAATTTTTAAAAATCAATCTCAATTTCAAAAATAAAAATATGTAGAAATTCTAATTTGCGAAATGAGGCGTTACAACCAGCTTTTTCTTGACAATTATACGCGCTCCACCTATTGCAGCTACTGTTAAATTTCTGCAAGTCGTCCCTACTCCTCCGGATGTGATCAAGGTGACAGCCGAGAACGCCTCAGACGAGGGAGAAAACCCATTTGGGTTAGTCTATTTCTTATAAGGTCCATGGTATTCTCGCATTTACGCTGCGCGTACTTTCTATTTTCTCTTAAAAAAACGATAATGAATTGTGTATTATTGTAAATTAGCATCAAATTCTTTACTTTAAATTTACATTTCTGACATTTAAGCTTAGGCGTAACTGAAACTAAGTATAATAAATTTTAAAATTACCATGATACACTAAGCGAGTTCTACCAATTATTAAAACGATAAAAAAACGTCGCAGTCTCTCATACTTGTATTTCATACAGCTTCAGTATTTTCAAAGATTTTTAAGCTCAGCATTTATACAAATAAAAAAAAGATTATTTTTTAATTTAAATTAATAATCTAGAACATATCAATTTTATCATATTTATAAATTAACGTTTTGCTACGTAACGACATAATCCCTTACATACCAGTAACTAGACAATTTTCATTATTTTCTAAAAATTTTAAACTTCACATTAATGAAAAA